>NC_052024.1:5026655-10733404 GCF_015832195.1 Motacilla alba alba
TGCTGGCGCCCAGGTGTAGCTGAGCCATCGCCAGGGAGCTCTGCTACAGGAGAGAAAAAGGCAGAAGGGGAATTAAGTGATGTTAAAAAACTTTATTTTAAAGGACACATTAAGCCCATAGAAGTCTCTGAGAGATATTACTTATTTCTGCTTATTAGTGATAATAGCCCAGTAAATTTGCTATTGAGTGTATCAAAGGCATTCAAAGAGACTTTGAAACATCAAAAAGATTGCAATTCTGATTTTACGGTTTTATTCCAGGCCCGACCTCCTGGCTACATTCCTTGATTGTAGTGTTTAAAAGTAAGCGGTGATCAGAAACGCGTCCTCCTCCTCCTCCTCTTCCTCCGCCCGCAGCGGCCCCGGCCGGCCCGGGGACCCCGGCGGGGCTGCGGGTGCCAGCGGCTCAATCGGGCAGGGCGCCGCACCACGGTCCCCCCGCCGCAGCGTCCCCAGCGCCTCTCCTACAATATAGATCACAAAATCATTCCGAATGCCTATAATGCAAAATTTGGAGGCAAGGGCAGCCCGGGACCGGCTGCTCCCTGTGCCCTCGGGGGGCTGCAGGAGCCCGGTGCCGCCGGGGGACGCGGGCTGAGCTCCCCGTGCAGCGCCGCGCTCCGCAGCCAGGAAGCCTCGGGGCTTTTGATGTGTCTGAAATTTACCCTTTTCATTATTATTATTTTTTTTTTTCTTTCGGTCCTTAATTTTACCTCCTCGTCTCTCTTTTCTCCCTTTACACGCCTCTATTCCAGTTGGGGTGTTTTATACCAACATCAAAGGGACAACGCAGCCTTTATTATTATTATTATTATTCCTTTCTCTTTTTTTTCCTTCCCTTTTTTATTAGGGCAAAATACTTCATTATTCCCGAACGCTCCTCGTTCGGAAAGCTAAACAAGAAATAACGTGCAGGGTCTGTGCAGGTCCGCGCTGCAACAAGGCAACATGTGTACGCCTAAAAGCCCCGAAATTAAATCCAGGTTGATCACAATTTAAAAGAGGAGAGCGAGGGAGCGGGAGCCGGCTCTTTGAGTGGGTGAGAGAAAGAGGGGAAGAGATGAGTAGCTGGTAATTATTGAAATATAAGGATGAGATTAATTCAAAGGAAACAAACTATGAAAACAATTGGAGCCGAGTGAAAAGCAAAACCCAGATTAGAATTTGCTTGTGGTTTTTTGTCTGTCTGCTTTCTTTCCTCCTCCCCACCCATTGTCACAGTGCAAGGCAATGGGATTTGCACACTTGAGGTGTAATAGCATTACTGCATTAATTAAAATTTTCATTTCACGTCCAGATTGTTTACTTATCTGCTGGAAACATATGTCGGGAGAAGTTGAGATTCTGGATTCTGCTCCGCTGCCCAAGGTGCAGCGCAGTACAGGGGGGGAGAGGATGACTTCAGATTTTTTTTTTTCATTGCATCCTCCAGCCTTATCTCTCCGCTGTAAATTATAAGGAGACTCCATTGAACTGAATATGAAGATTATATTTGCGAGCGGCGCGTCCTGGAGCGGCCCCGGTCCCACTTTGAAATGAAACAAGCCTTGCGGACCCCGAGCCCCCCTTCTCCTCCCTCTCCGTGCTGTCGCAGCCCCCCGGGAGTGGGGGGCGGCCGCACGGGACCCCCCCGATCCCGGCCCGCTCCCGGGGGAAGGGAGGAGAGGAGGGAGGGAGCGCCGCGCTGCTCCCGCTGGCCCCTCGCTCCCGCCCGGCAAGCTGCGGGCAGAACCGCGAGGCTCCCCCGCCTCCCAAAAGCTGTTCTTCCCGAGGCGGCCCCCCAAAAAACACGCCCGGGGAGGGCGAGCATCCCCCGTGCCGGCCGCTGGGACAGCGGCGGGGTCGCGCCGTCGGTGCGGGCGCTGCCGGGCTCCGGCGGGGCCAGGGATGCTCGGGCGCCCGCAGCACTTGCTGGGAAGCGTCTGTTTGTCTGTTGCCCCCCATTTTTTTTCTCCTCATTTTTTTGGGGTGTTTTACTTTCCTATTTTCTGCTCTTTTTAATTTTTTTTTTTTTTTGAGAGACCCCTGAGAAGGCAGCGAGGTGCCGTCCTCTCCGCCGGGTCTATCTGTAATTGAATCTAGGTCAGTTATTCTAAAGCATGGGAGAGGCTGATTCCCTCTTTCCGACATCAGCCCGGAATTTGGGAGGCGGGGGGGGGGGGGGGGGGGGTAGGGGAGAAAGGAGGAGAGGGGGGTCTTGCAATTTCATTTAAAATGTAATGGTGGATGAACCGATAAGCAAATAGGGGGAAAAAAAGGCTCTGCTTAAAAGAAAAAAAAAAAAAAAGGCATGCTTTTAATATGCTTCCAGATGGGGGGAAAATGATTTACATGGGAGTTTATTTCCTCTTTGCTGATATGAAAGAATTACAGATACAAAACCCACTGATCTATAGAATAAAAAAAAAAAGAAAAGAAATGTTATTTTCCTGTAAAGGTATCAGTTCATTTATATTCATTTAACCATCCATCCATCAATTCACTTTCTCACTCCCTGCACATTCTCTCTGCCTCTGGTAAACCTACCCCACCAATATACTTTTCTGGAATATACAATGAAGTTTCCTTAAAAAAAAGAAATTATATGAGATTCAGCTGGAGTAGGTAAAGTGAAGTTTCCCTTCTCCTCCTCTCCCCAGCTCCTCTTTTATGTTCCAGACTTTGAGTAAATTAGCAATGTGAAAAAGAAAATGGTTTAGTTGGGAAAAAAATGTCTGTTATATCTGTAAATTATATATGCAGTATAGGTGTTAGAGATGTGTCTATATGTATATATGCAATATACAGAGAGCAGAGTTCGTGTGCTCAACATGTATGTGCTGCATCCCTGTGCTTGCGTGATACCAGCAGTTCATTCTCTGCCTCCAAAATAAAACATACACATATTGCACAGCTATTTACAGCATTCATATATCCATGGCCCCAGATTTAACCACCCGCCCAGCCTGCGTATGCTGCAGATACGCACAATATATGCGATACCCGAGCACTGAATTGGAGCAGAACATCTGGATTTAAATATAAAATATTTCCCTAAATTGTCAGCACGTGTCCTTTGGGAGGGCTGGGGCTCCCGTGGTGCCCATATTTTGGTGCTCTCTGGTGCAAGCTCGGCCACGCACAAAGCAATGGCACAGCTCAGCCCGGCGGCCTCTGACCCCCCAAACCCCAGGGCCACCACGGCTCTATTTGCTTGCATTTTGGATGGTACCTGGAGCTGAGATGCAAATTCCCTTGCAGGACAGTGGCCAGGGAGCAGACCTGAACCTCTCCCCTGACACCTCCAAGTGCCAAACCAACCCCACCTGGCCGAGCTCTTCCCGTGGCTCTGCCTTGCCGGGCGTGAGGTGGGGACAGGGGTGACCCCCTTCTCCCTGTGCTCTCGGTGTGACGGCTCTTCCTCACGGGATTGGCTCCAGGGAGGATGAGCCTTGTGCCCAAAGACAGAGGCTGCCAAACCATCCATCATTTCCCAGACACCTTTGCTGAGGCCGGGAGTGGAGAGATGCAGAAAAACTTCTTTTTCTGCTTTAAATGCGGTGACAAGAGCTATGTAAGAAGTTGCTTTTTTTCTGGTTAAAAGCAGGTAAATAGAGAGACAGATAGATTTGGAAATGCCTCTATATATACAGATAAAAATATACGTCTTTATCTCCAGTCAGATACGGATATAGATCCGCACAGCATTTTCCTGGCGGTGGCTGTTAAAGAGCTCCAAGCCGGTGCTCGGGGGGTCCTCGCCAGCCTTTCCCAAAACTCCCTGTGCAAGTAAAGGCACCAGGCAATGCCCCCCAGATCAAAGAGGCTGGTGGCACTGCAGAGCCCAGCAGCTCGTGGGTGCCTACCCTGCACAGAGCCCACACGCCCGCGCTGCACATCAAAGGCCGGAGTTCCCAGCTCCGTGCTGGAAGTGACACCTGCACATGTTCCCCTGCCTCGTGTTTGCAACCCAGACCTCAACAAATACATAATCACATCACATAGCATAATTAATAGTGCTATCACCATGAAGGACTCTTAAAGGGAAGGCTGTTGAAAGAGAGTTCCTGAAGATAATCCTTTTAAAAGGTTTCCTTAAAATGCAACCACTAGTGGGAATAAGGCAGGTTTAGTTCCAACATCTTAATACCTCTGCAGAGCAGAGTTTTAGATCTTGTAAATGTCTTTCCTTTAATAGTGGCTTGACTTTTGATTTGGGACTTGCACTTTTTGGAGGATCTTGCTGCCGTTGTGGTTCTCAACAGAGAAGGTCCTTGAGGAGGCCCAGCCTGGCTCAATTGACCTGTCAGGTACTCATAACTTCATTCCTGCTGGATTTCCAACATGGTCCCATCCTGTCTGGGCTGGTGTCCTGCACTTGTGTCTAATTTGAACAATTTTCAGGGTGCTGCTTAATTTGTTTTTTTGTCTCATTCTGGATGACACCCCAGCTCCTGGTCCACGGGGGATGGGGTTCAGCTGCTCCTCAGCTCTTTCCTTAGTGCTGTCTCCTGACTCCTCCACTGTGCTCAGAGAATTCCTGCGTGGTGTTGGTGCCAGGGTTGGTGAGTAAATCACTTTATTTTGGCTTTCCCAAATGATGTCTATGTGAAATGAACAGAGCTACACAGTGATCTCCGTGTCCAGGGGATAAACGGGCACCTGAGTGCGCTCTGCTCCCTCAACCTTTCTTCCTCAGCCTCCCATCCCAGGAGCTCTTCCCGTGGTTGTTTGGCATCCTCACATTTCTCAGGTTTTGCATGGAGAGGGCAAAGCTTGAGGAACTGGGACCACCTGGTGGAGCAGACCCCTGGTAGGAGACCCTGGGAGCAGCCAGGTCTTGCCTTTTGCTGTCACTGCTTTTCTGGAGGTCCAAGCCCGGATCCAGCCTCCTAGTTTTCAGCAGGAAAAGTTTAGATTGTGAAAAATGTTGTCAAATTGACATGGAAATAATTGAGGGCCTCTGGAGTAAAGGGATGATGGACACCTCCTCCAAAGAGCAATAACTAAAAATTCGAAATGAAAATGAAATTCAGTTAAATCAGATATTTTTACTTTGTCTTACAGCTGTGGACAGTCCTTTAGACTACCCCAGTGGAAATTCCTTGGTTGGTGGCAGGTTTGGTGTCCTATCTCTCTAACCCCACAAGGCCTCTGGAAAACCAGGGATCCCCATTCCCAGGGAAGTGAGGACCCAGCTGTTGTGTTGTGGCGCTGTGTGTAGGGAAAAACAGTTTGAAGGCAACAGGAGGTGTTTGCTGTGCCCTGGTTGTTGTCCCCTCTCTCAGAGGGTGGCACTGCTGCTGTTTGCCCAGTGTGGTCAGAGGTGGTGCCACCAGAGCTCAGCCCCTCCCTGTCAGTGACAATGGTGAAACCTTTTGGGTGTCCCAGGAGAGCAGGGTCAGGTCGCTGGTGGCTCCAATCTTTTCAGCTCTTTTGGCTTTGAAATAAGCGCACGAGACCGAGAATGCACTGCTGCCACTCGTCACCTGCCAGCACCGCGGGTGGCACCGGGGTGGCACTGGGGGTGGCACTGCTCGGCCAGCAGGGATGGGGAGGCTGAGGGGACCCACAGGAGCTGCCACGTCTGAGGACACTGGGGTGGCACAGGGGGCAGTGCCCATCCCTGGTGTCAGCGAGGAGCTCGGGGCTCGTATGGCCTGTCAGGAATGTGCTCCGTGGCCGTGGCCCCAGGGGCCACTGTCCCCCTCCCTGACAAAGCTTTACAAACCAATGCTCTGGTTTGAACCCTGCTCCTTGCTTGCCCAAGTTGTAGTCTTCCTGGTTTATCTTTCGGCTGCCACATCCAGGTGTTTTTCCTTAGCAAGGTCAGAGCCCTCTGATTTAGAGTGTTTAATTGCTTCTAATTTCTCCAAATTTCCGTGTAGGCATTTTAATGTTTGCCTCCTTCCTTCCCTGTGGGCTATTAGCATGAGTCAGTTTCTTTCCTGACATAGACAAGGGTTTTTCCCCTCTCCTCCTACTCCTTCCAGCCCTACTTACACGGGAATTCCCCCAGCAGGCACTGGAAGAAGAAAGGGAATTAGATCTTTATCAGAGCCTTACTTTCACCCAAGATTTCCTTAGATCAGGGAGTTAAATAGAGGCCAACAGAAGCCAAACAAATGCTTTCTCTCCTACTTAGAAATAACGCTCCTGCAGCCAAAAGTATTCTCTCTCCTCCTTTGGAGGCGAACCAGGAGCTGGTGCGACTGTGTGTCCTTCTTTCAGGTATGCCATTGTCAGTGCCCTGTCACGGCTGGACTTCATGGGTTCTCTCTTTGCCCAGCAAGTGCCAGGCAAAACAAGAACTACATTCTAGCAGGAAAAAACAAAAAAAAACAAAAAAAAAAACAAACGTAGAAAAATAGAGAAAAAGAAAATTAAATCCCAGTGTTGCTTCGAATCCCTGCCAACTTTCCAGGCCTTCGTAACTCAGCCAAAAATAAGGCTACAAACCCATTTTTCCTCATTTGCAGGTCACCTTGAAGGGTAGATGAGGAGCTCTTTCAATAGCATTTCTTTCAAGGGGATTTCAGTGAGAGAAGCAGCAATGATTGAAATTCCCTGTTTCCTTGCAGACCCTCAGGTTTTCCTGGAGGATATACAAACACCCGGGCAACTCCCCGCTGTGGATTCTCGCTCAGCTGCGGTGACACTGCCTGACTCGAGGGACTACAGAGGTTTGGCACAAACATGCTTTAATATAATTTTTTAATCACCTCTTGGCCTCCCAGCCCACACATTCCTCTTCAAATAGCAGCACGGCTGGAGGAGATGCCTACAGAAAAATGGGACAACATCCACTTCCCACTCAAACGCAGCTCCTCTGTGAGCTCTCCGTGATGTCCTGGTGAAAAGCACCTTCTGAGCCCAGCAGACAAGCATCAAAAACCATGGAAAGGAGGTGCAAATTAGAATAATGAGGAGAAGAAGTGCCCTGATGCCTTCTCTCCTGGGGACAAGACTGTGGCTGCATGCTTAGCGGCATCACTGGCCTGTGCTGATCCTTCAGTGTGGAGCCGAGTGGGGACAGGGCCCCACAGGTCCCTTCCCTTGCTGAGGCACTGGGAACAGAAGGTGAAATTATCCAGGTGCTTTAGTTCAGTCCAATTGCTTTTCCCAGCCTCAGCTGATAAGTGATGAGCAAACCTTCCCCTCCACTAGTACCCATGCATATGGATAGACACAAAAACACACACACACATACGTGTGTATATAAATAGATCTCTTTAAATTTAAATAGATTTATGCCCAAGGACAGGAGGGTGGGTATGAGGTCATTACAGAGAAAGAAGGTGTAACACATCCATATGTTCTGTTGTGGGGATTAAATCTATAGCAGGCTGTATGCAGTGCTAATACTCCTATTAATTTCTATTTTTCATTGTTGTTTGCACATTTGTCAGGCTCCGATGAAGGGATAATGAAGCGAGTGGATGTTAACTGCAAATTAATCAGCCCTGTCCTGGAGTGTAACATGGGTTCCTGTTTGCTTCTCCTCTTCACCCTGGAATGATAACACGCTTTCTGCATCCCCACCAGGAAAACCTCTTGGATGCTGTGACAGAGCAGAGAAAGAAAGAAAGAAAAAAGAAGAATGAGAGATGCCCTGGCCGGGAAACTTCCAATTCTTCTTGAAAGGGTCAAGTTTGTTTGAGCTGTAAGCAAGCTGAGGAAGCTGAGGTCGTGCTAATTGTACAAGAGGAGCATGCTGGAAATGCTGTGTTGGCCATGGGCAGGTTGGACTTTTTGTTGTCTTTAACTCCTGAAGTGTTAGATCCTTTTGAGAGTTTATTTTTTTAACTGGGGTGTGTCCCCACCATGGCAGGGCATTGGAATGAGATGACCTTTACGGTCCCTTCCAACCCAAGCCACTCTGTAATTCCCTGAGTGTCTGATTAACTGCTGCTGCGCATGAGGGACGGATGTACTCACAAATATTGGGACTTCTTTATTGCAAATTGTCTTGCTTTACTTTGGAGCTTGGTGTCTGTGAGCCTGGTCTGGCTGCGGTGTCTGGTGTGAGGCGGGAGGTTCCCTGGTGCTGGGAATCCCAATTCCCCAGGTCCCTTGGGAAAGACGGGAATGGGAATGGAGGCAGAGCATGTCACCAGCCCCAGGAATGCATCCCCTCATGGATACACACTCAGGGTACCCTGGCAGCACCCCTTGGGCAAATGCTGGCGCTTTGAGCACCTGCTTTTTGCAGTTTGGACTTGGAGCCAGGCAAACGTGGGAATTTCTGCTCGGGTGTTGCGTTGCTGACGAATTGAATTCAGTTTTAAGCAGAGAGGCCAGTGCAGTTTAACTGCCTGACCTCATTTCGTGCTCGAGGAAGGAAATAAATGCAGATTTTGGATCGATCATTAATTGCTCACCCTTGTGATGATCACTTGGTGCTGGTTCTGGCACACACTTAGATTTCCTTCTGGAAAACTTCCTTCCCCTTGCCCGTATGTCAGGATGCAGCTCTTTGCAGCCAAGTCCATCTCTGCTGTGGCAACCTGGGGAGCCTCCAGTTCCCTGCAGCAGCACCAGCACCGAGACCTGATCCTCATTTCTTGGATATTAATGTCCCACCCTGCCTAGCTCCCAGGGTGCTCGGATGGCATCCATAGATCATTTACCTTTCCAGGGAAGGAAATACTTGGTCAGACCGAAATTACCATCAATAAATCCACGTAGCTGTAGCAGCTCTCCTCCTGTTCAGGGCACACACTAGCCCCAGTGAATGGGTGTCTGCCTCATAAATACAGAAAACTTTCTGTGCTCCTAAAGATGGGCATTTCATCGACAAGTTCATACTGCCCAGGGCAAGCAGTGCTCCAGGCCCATCTGCAGAATAATTGGGGAATGTTGCAAGATTTAAATGTGTTGCTGTTTATTGGAGAAGAGGCATTGTAGATGATTTGGGCATTCCTTAAAGGGATTTCTCCCAGCCTTTGTCCCTTCCTTTTATCACCTTCCTCGTTCCAGTCTTTGGCACGGTCGTCTCTTATTGATCAAACTCTTGATCAGTTGATCTATTAATCACCTGGTTGACCCAGATTTCTTACATATTTGCCCCAATGTTTTTTTTTTTTTGTCTTCTCAACCTAGGTTTGTCACCATCCTTCCTTTTTGGAATGCAAGGTTTTGACAACAAGGTGTTCCCCCATTGTCCCCCGTCATTGTCCTTCTGCACATCTCCCAGGATACTGCCTTTCCTGTGATCTCTGTGCTTTATTTGGAAGCACTGGGTGACAGCTTTCTGCAAAGCTTTCCTGGAGAAGCAGCCAAACCTCACAGTTTACCCTGTATTTGGGTCAGAAAATCTGTTTAGGCTCCATCCTCTGCACTTGGCTCGTCGGGATTAAAACCAGAATTTTCTCTTCCCCTCTTTTTCTTCCCTTCTTCCTTACGTCTTTCCCCTCACGATGAGTGCAGAGAACACATTTTCTCACAAATGCTTAACTCCGTGGATTTCAAAAGGGATGGATTTTGTTCCTCACCCACCATCTCCACTCTGGGCTCTCCAAGCTGAAACATCTCCATTCGTTTTGCGGGCCACGGGAAAAACAAAGCGGTGGAGAGGGACGTAAGTATCCTGGAATTCTCTTCTCTGGTGGCACAGTGTTGACCCGTGGCCACTTCTGGGGCTCTTGCATAATGCGTTAAGCCTCGTGTTTCTTTTGTTTTGTGCCCAGCCCAAGAATTCAGTTTTTAATAAGAAATCCCAGAAGTGTTTGTGAAGGATCCGGGCTCCCGTGCACCACCGGCACGGCGCAGACGTGGGAGCTCCCACCAGCACCCGTGGTCCCATGGTCTCCATCTCCTGGGATTAATGAGGGTCCAGTGTAGTCCTTGCCTTCTGCTCTTGCAGAAGCGTGCAGTGGAACTCAGAACTGCCTCTGCCTCTTCAGGCATCTTCTCCACGGCATCACGTGCACGTGGCTGCTGCTTGGAGAGCCTTGGAGAAGCGGGAGAAAGGCGAGGCAAGGATCTGCTTTCCTGTCCTTGCTGTCCCCCGTGGCGGGAGGAGCAGCACGCTTTGGGTGCAGCTTACCCTGCCTAAAGTCTTGAGAAAGTCACCTGTTAAACTGACTCCTGCTCTTTGTCCTCTGGGATTCAGCTGTGCCTGGCTGATTGTCTTGCACAGGTCCACGTCCTCGTGGTCTTTCAAGAGCTTGCCCGGAGAAGCTGTGGCTGCCCCTGGATCCCTGGAAGTGTTCAGGCCAGGTTGGATGGGGCTTGGAGCAAGCTGGGCTAGTGGAAGGTGTCCCTGCCCATGGCAGGGGTGGAGTGAGATGGTCATTAAGCTCCCTTCCACCCCAAGCCACTCCTTGATCCAAACAGCAGAGACCTGTCTTTCCCCTGACACCAGGGCTGGGATTTAATGTAGTGATCAGATCTGTGCAAACTTCACTGGAGTTTAGGATCCTAAATCACACAGAGTTGTCTAAAAATAAAATACAGACTCTAAAATGTCTCCAAGCAGTTAAGTTCATTTTTGTGGCGAGATGTGAGATATTTCTAAATGGAATCAGGAGTGAAGGAAGCAGCTGGGCACATTTTAATTCTAATTTTTCCTATACATCAAGCGTTAAATTAACAAGTAAGGGAGAACCCTCCTGAAGAGCTATCTGTGGTTTAGACAGGCATATCAGGATAAAATTACTCTGGGCTTGCCTGTGGTTTGTCTGGATCCTCCTGGAGCTGCACCAGTAAAGAGCAAAATTGCGCTGCTCTTTGAGGCTCCGGGTTTGGTGCTGCAGATCCTCCCTTCTGACCACGCCTGGGTTCCTTGCTGGTGTTAGGGAAGTATTCCCTGGAGATGGTTTTCACCCAGGCAGGGGGCAGAGCTCCTCAGAAGGTGAAAAAAGGGTGAAGGGCTCAGGAGAGAGACTTCTATTTGTAATCAGGAGGGTGGATGGCTCAAATAACAGAAGATTAGAGGATCACAGAATGGTTTGAGTTGAGAGGACCTTAAAGCCCATCCAGTCCCACCCCATGCCATGGGCAGGGACATCTTCCACTATCCCAGGTTGCTCCAAGCCCCATCCAACCTGGCCTGGAACACTTCCAGGCATGGGGCAGCCACAGCTTCTCTGGGCAACCTGTGCCAGGGCCTCATCACCCTCACAGGGAACAATTTCTTCTGTCTCTCTGACCCAAATTTCCCCTCTTTCAATTTGATCCATCCCCCCTTGTCCTGTGATTCCAGTTCCTGATGAAGAATCCCTCTCCAGCTTCCTCCCAGCCCCTTCAGATTCTGGAAGGTGCTCTGAGGTCTCCACACCTTTTTTTCCAGACTGAACAGCCCCAGTGCTTGTTGTTTGTTACCAGTGTTAGATGGAGAGAGTGTTTTGGTAGGGAAGTCTGATTTTCCCAGGAAATATTTGGCAGTCAAAGGGGTGGTTTCTGCTTCTGAATAATCAGTGCAACACACAAATGATATTAGTATCATCCCACAGATTTAACTTTTTTTGTCTGTAGTGAGAATGAGGATTGCTGTCACTGCCCTCAACTTGGAGTAATTCGGTTAAAGATCTTTAATTTGCTGCATGGTCTTTAATTTGCTTTAGTGAGGTTTTTGGAGTCATTAACACCAACACAGGTCACCTCTGGGCTTGGCACAGCTGGCCTGGGCCACCCACGTGCACCTCAAATTCTCCTGGCCCTGACTAAAATAGTTGAGATTGACTTCCTCCCAAGCTCAGTTATGAAATGCTTCAGTGCACTGAACATGATTCTTTTTTTTCTCATTGCAAGTCCCAAGAGAACTGACTCCAGGTATCCCCACTCCATGAAATATTGTCTCTGCAGCCAGGGAAAGCAATCTCTTGAGGATGAACCTTGAAGCAGAGGAGCGGGTGATTTCTCAGCAACCTTTTGATATTGTCACACCTTCAGTCTTTTGGGGATTTATGGACTTTGCCAATACGTGGGACTGACTCTGGACACTAAATGCCTAATTTTCTCCAAATTTACAATTATTCCCTTTGCACTTTTTGTGTCCTAGAGCTGTGGGAGCTGTATCATTGTTCCCACTTCATGGATGGAAGGCTTGTGTTGCACAGAGATTCCTGGGAAGTGTTCCCAAGTCTGCTCTGCATTGTGACTTCCTCCAGCAGTGCCAGTTTGGTGAGGAATGTGTGTTTCCCAGTGTTTTTACCTTTTACTTCTCCTTGCTTTTAAGGTCTGGCTCCCTCAGGGTGGGTGTTTCCAGAGATGGCCCTTTTCCCCCCTAGGGCAGAAGCAGGAGGAAGCAGTAGGAAGCTCCACCTTTTTCAAGTCAGTGTATTTGGCCACAGTGATGGACCCTGAGGTTGTCCATGTCCTTCCAGGAGTCTTTCCAGGTGTCATTTACTGTAATAAAATCCTGGCTCACTCTTTAGGAGGTTTCAGCTCGTTTAATGTCCCCACAGAACTCTGAGTGGCCACAAGGACCTGGAGCTCAGGAGATCTCCCTCTTCCCCAGCCCACCAGACCTTCCTTGACTTCATTTGTTCTTTGCTGACAGCTGCTTATGACTGAAAACATCCCATAGGGGAAATGTGAACATTTTGATGTGGGGAAAACCACACAGATTTTAATGGAAAATTTTCAAATTTCCATCAGTTTTAAAGAAGCAGCACTGCCCATTCTTTAGGGAGGTGTGTTGGGGCTGCCAGCTGCACTCTCTTAGGGACACTGCAGGTTTAAGGGGGAAGAAGCACCACAAACCCCACCTGCAACATCTGCTGGAGCAACTAAAAGCTGACACTAAAAACTAATCCAGGAAGAAGTGTGAGGGCACAGTTGTGCAAAAGGCAACCTCTGCATTCCAAAGGTTGTTTTCCAGCCTATTCCTCCAAACCCCAACCCAATGGATGGTATCCTACCAGTCCTTGTCTTCCTCTGTCTTTGCAGTAGATTTACCCACACACCAGAGGTGGCAGCAGCAGGAAGTTTAGATTCCCTATCCCACTTTTTCCTGGCTATGAAGTTGATCTCTGGCACACGTGAGGCTACAGCAGCCCTGTATTTGCTGCAATGCTGGGAAACAGCAGCAGGAATTACAGTGCTCCTGCTGAGGATGTTACAGATCCTGATCAGGATTGCAAAAAAATTCCTGCCACATTGCCCTCCCTGCTGCTGACACTGCAAATGCTGAGTTTTACCCAGGCATCATCACTGACTGCCTCCACGCCAACCCTGTGGACACGTTTATGGCTGGTGTTAGGATTGTATTTTTCATCTCTTCCATGTTTTCCCAGGTCCTTGAGGCAGCGGGAGACGACAGAGCTGGAGAGCCCCTAAAAGAGCCATGGAAGCATGATGCAAACAGCCTCCTCTTCCTGCCTTAGGGAGTGGTCAGGCCTCAGGTGGATTTGTGTCCTCAGGGAGGTTCTGGCTCAGGGGAAGCCTGGGAAGTGCTTGGCTGGATGTTTTGGGAGTTGCTGGGGAGTTGGTTCCTTATTGCTGCACACTGACCTGTTGCTTTGTGCAAGCTGCTTTACACCAGTGACAGAGCAGTATAAGACATGGGATTCCTATTTTTTAGGTCCGTAAGACATGGAATTGCTATTTTTTTGTCCCACCTCCAACCTTTGCAGTCTTACAGAGCTCCCATTTGGACTCCAGAGTCCCGCCAAGACTGTGACAGAAATATTTAGGTGCTGTTCTAAAGCTGGGTTTAACTGTGTAAATGTTTTTAATGCACAGCATTACAGAGAGAGCGTCCCTTTCTCTCCCTTATGGAATGGCCATCTGGAGGGATGGAATTCCAGCTCCCACCTCACCACGCCATTATTGAGAGGCATGGTTGGTACATTATTTAGGTCATTTGGCACGTGACATACGGGAACCACCTGGACAGGACAAGTGTTGTCACCCCCAACAGGCCCAGGGATCCCACCCCTGCCTCTGGAGGGTGACAGAGCTTTGGAAGGGCATTCAGGGAGTGATGGGCACTGTTGGCACCCAAGGGGACCATCATGAGGTTCCCACATGGCAAAGTCCAGCAGGGCACATGCAGGGAGTCCCTGGGGGTGGCTGGTCTGCGGTGGCTCCTGGTCACTGCTGGAGGGTGGCTGCTCAGGGCACCCACACTTTGGGCTCTGGCAAAGGCTGGCCAGAGCAGCTGTGTCTGCCTCATCCCTGGAAGTGTTGGATGGGGCTTGGAGCACCCTGGGATAGTGGAAGGTGTACCTGTCCATGGCAGGGGTTGGGACTGGATGGCCTTCAAGGTCCCTTCCAACCCAAACCATCCTGAGAGTCTGTGGGTTCACAGATACAAATGCAGGTGTTGGCCAGGGCTGGTGATGCAGGTAAGAGTCAAGGGAACACCGCAAAAGCAGCCTCTCCAGACTGGTGTGGCATCAATGCAGGGCACCCCAAGGTGGGAATGATGTGCTCTGACTCCATGATTTCAGAAGGCTGAACAATTGCTTTATTAAGCTATATTATGTTACACTTATACTATACTATATTAAAGAGATACTAAAGAAAGACCCGTGACCCCTTACAGACAGTCACGACACAGCTTTGACCTAATTGGCCAATCAATCCAAACAACCATCACCACAGTCCAGTTAACAAATCCCTTCTTTGGTAAACAATCTCCGTAACACATTCCACATGTGCCAAACAACAGGAACAGCAAGCAGAGATAAGAATTGTTTTCTCTTCTTCTCTGAGGTTCTCACTGCCTTCCCCAGGAAAAATCCCGGGAGAGAGAATTATGTCTCTCTCTGTTCAGAGAAAGTGAATACCACAGTATGGTTCCTACAGCCTTTGGCTGTCCCAGCACACAGCTCCAGAGGGGAAGGAAGCTCAGCTGAAGGTGCTCTGCGACAGCCTCGGAGGGAATCTGGTCTCAAGGTCTCCTTGAACTGCTGCATCTCCTGCTCTCAGAGGGCACTGGCAGCACTTGTGAAAAAGGAAAAGCCTGCAGAGCCTGTGGTGCTCTGTGTGAGGTGAGGGATTCATTCCCACTGCTCCAGGAAGCTCATCTAGGGAAGATTTCCTGCAGTATTGTAGGAGCCATAATGTGGTCTTAAAATAAAGCCAATGACTGTGCCTCTGTAGGAAGTCCAGGTGAGGAAGCAAGAGCTCCATGAGCAGTGTGAGGGCTCTGACCCAGCTTCATGAGTGCTGCTGTCTGTACCAGGTGAGCAATCGCAGTGCCTGCTGTGCTGAGGAGTCTGCTGGAGAGGTTCAATTAGGAGGCAGCAGCTGACGAGCTGCAGCTTGGGGACCTCAGGGAACCTTTCCCAGATTAGTGACGAGAGCCAGCCCTTGTGCCACACTTGTCACGTGCTGGTGTCAAAGTGCTCCATGAAGTGCTGCTGCCCTTGCAGAGATGAGCAAAGAGGCTTCCAGGGCTGCCAGCAGGGCCAGAGGTGGAGAGGGGCTTCTGTGTCCTGGAGCAGGATCCCTGGCCTCTGCCTTTCCACAGGAGAGATGTACAGGTCCTGGCTGGAAAACAGCACAGCACCCCCAGCCCTTGAGGCCCAAAAGGCAGAGGTGAATAAGATGTGGGAATAACCTCCTGGAGGGATTTCAATGCCCCTGCTGTCCCTGGGGAGACTGACAATACCTCCAACAATTCTCTTGGGAGCTGTCCACTCCTTTGCCTTCACTCCATCAGTTCTCTGGGAAAATCTCCATCTCCCACTTGTCTTCTGCTTCTCCTACTGCAGTGAGGAGAAGCTGTGGTCCTTCCAGCACAGGACCTCCCCCTGGACATGGCTGCTCTGCTTCCCTGCTGGGATTCAGCAGCCCTTTTCCAGCTCCATGGATCATTTATCCCAGCCTTCTACCCTTCCAGAGGTACTGGAAGCTCTGCTGCTGTCTCCTGTCAGAGCCAGTGTCTCCCAGGGGGTTCCCTTGGGATCCCGGCTCTCTCACAAACCAGAAGAGGTGGCCCATGGCAAATGGGCTTCATCTGTTCTGCCAAGGCCAGCAGCTTCTGGGTGTTGGTAGCCTGAGGCTGCCTTGTCCAGGTGGAGACAGTCTTCTGTGCTCAGGAGCTGCAAGGTTTAAACCCCAAAGCTGCCAATGAGCTCAGAGAGCAGGAATTGTGGCTCAGTGTAAATAAACCCTGCTGACTGCTGTTCTGTATCTGTCTGTGCTCCTGCTTTACAGTGTCTGTGCTTTTCTGTCTCCAGTGTCTTGCTGCAGAGGTTCCAGTTTGAAGCTCAGAGCAAATGAATTTCAAAAGCTGTCCCAGGGAAAGCTCCTGTGAACTCCTGGAGAGAGGGTCAGAGAGGACACAGCAGATTCTGGATGTCACAAGAGCAGCAAAATATCTCCTCAGGGTGTCTGTGGCTGTGTCCCTCTGAAGTGACAGTCTTGGTCTGTGCCTGCCACCAAACTCCACCAGCCTGGGCATCCAGGGACCAAAACGTGCTGCAGCACCAGAGTCAGCCTAAGCCCAGCAGGGGGGTTGAGAGAAACTGGTGATAGGGAGATTTCTGCCTGATGGTAGACAGGATAGTGATTTCATGGCTTTTTTGGGCTCTGTGGTGTCTTGTAATGAGAAGATGCTCAAAATTCTTGCCTGTTCTCTCAGCTTGCAGCGTGGGGGGATGGAGGCTGAGGGAAAACTGATGGGAAAATGTTTACAAGCCTAACTACAGAGTGAGGCCTCTCTAATGGAGGATTTAATCTGCAGGACATTGTTATCTCTGCTAGGTTTTCTGTATCTTAGGTACTCAATAAATGATTGCTAAAGTAATTCAGCATTCTCCTCTCAATCAGAAAACACAGCCCCGTGTCAGGTACCCAATCACGCTCTCATTCAGCAAACAGAACCCAGGCAGGGCAAGCCCCTGGGTGAGGAAACTCTGAAAACATGCCTGAAATGCAGGCATGGAGTTTGAAAAGGAGATGGGAACACTCTACGGCCAGAGCTTGTAGGAATGAGGTAAGGAAGAGCTGCAGGAAGCCATCCACAGGGAAATTACACCAGAATTACTTAGGATGGCAGCCAGGTGTTGCAGTGCTCAGCTATGCCATGAAACATTTCCCTGACTTGCCACTGCTGGAAAAATCCTGGTTTTCTGTCTCTCCGTGCCCCAGGGCACTTCCTCGTGCCCTGCATTCTCCCTGCAAACCTGTGAAGCACCAATATTCACAGAGGTGCTTTGTTTCAGCGCTGACACTCAGCACCCTCCACCAAGGCACACTGGCCTTTCCATTGTCTCCCTCCCTCTCCTGGTACCCTTCCTGGGATGGAACCCCTGGATCCTCCCCCTCCAGCCCTGTGTGTCCCTCCTCTGTGCTGTATTCCCAGTAATTCCAGCCTGAAATTCCAGCTGTGTGGGGCTGTGCCCCCTCTCCAGTGGGTGCAGCTCCACGTCGTGATGCCCCCTTGAAAGATTTTTCCAGCCTCATTTTCTCTCGGAGGAGTGAGTTTGAGCACTGCAATTGGAGGTCCCAGGCTGAGCTGCACCATGGTCCCCTGGGATCTGACTGCAGCTTTGCCCCCTGCTCCCTGTGGGGGGAAACTCGTCCCCATGCACGGAGCACTTCCACTCTGCCTCTTCAGACCTGGGTCAGGTTTAATACAGTCTGCGAGAAAGGCTTAAAACAGCAAGCTTTGAGATTGAATTATGGTCTAATCTGCCACTAATAGAACCTGACCAGCTCCATTATTCACTGTCAAATCACTACATTTGCTATTAAAACACAGTGTGAACTTCCCTAATTTCTGTCGGGTTAGGACCATATCCATCATCCTCGCCTGAACCGACACCAGGGTAGTGCAGATAACACAGACAAATTTAATGTGGTTAATTCACCTTAGGAAGCTTGCTCCAGTGGTGCTGGGGAGGGAGGGGCTGGGCAGTCCTAGGAGGAAAAGGATGGATGAGAGCAAGCTGCAGTTTGACATTGCAGGGGGTAATGAAATTGCACAGGGCCTCTTTAGGATGGGGAGGTCTGAGTGGCCCTGGCGCTCTGACAGCCTGAGCCAAAACCGTGCTCAGAGGGGAGGGGACAGAGGAGGAACCAGTCCCCTGTTCTGGGGCAGCAGAAAGGGAGCAGAGACCACAACCACAGCCCCTAGATGTGCAGTTACACCACCCTTGCTGCAGCTGTCCCAGCTTAAGGTTGCAGCCTCTTTTTTGTGGGCTGTGAACACTTCAGGAATCAGCTCATTCTGTCTCCCAAGTGATGCCATCCTTGGGAAGGCTGAGGTGGAATCAAACTCTCTGCCTCGCTCCCTGGTTGGCACCAACCCTCCACATGGAGGGCAGGCAGTCCTTCAGAGTGAATTGAACTGCTTGTTTGCAGCATCCTCAATTGACCCAGGAAGTCCCCAGCAGACACCTGGAGAGTCAGACAAGGGCTGCCTGGCCTGGTTCAGCTGTGACTCATACCAGGATTTTGGCTCTTTGCAGAGGTGGAAAGCAAGTCTGTGAATTTGGTGGGCCAGCAAAAAACCTTTAGCAGAAATTCTGTGCTTATGTGCTATCTCTTCTGTTGTCTGTGTCTGTGCTAATTCTAGAAATAAAGAATTATGAGGGCAAATGCCTGCCATGTTGACCAAAGAAAAGGAAACTAGAGACAGATGAGACCATTATAAGCATTTTCAAGGGTAAACAGATTCTGATGGCAATGGGGATTAGAAGAACTCATTAGACAAAAAGTAGGAATTGTCATTACCAGGTCTAATGAGTTGACACTGGTGAAGAGGGACTTGTCACCACAGAAATAACAAATATTAGGAAAGAAAAAATAAACAATTCCAGCTGGATGGTGAGACTTTATCTGGCCACTCTCTCTTGGCTGTAATGAGTCTGAGCAGCAGGTCTGCCTTTGGAGGAGTTTGTGTTTCACCCATGTTTACCCTCAGCACAGCCCCTGTGTGTAAGCACCAAGGCTCTGGGGACTCAATCAGCCTGCAGCAACTGGTGGGTGAATCTGCCTCACACCCAGCATGCGGTGTCTGAACACGGGAGTGCTGCTCCTTCCAAAGGGGAATAACTCAGGAATGCTGAAGGCTGTCTGGGTAAGCCCAGTGTGGCAGATCCTCCTCAGCTGGTAAAGATTCCTGTATCTTTATTAGACCTTGTCCCTGAGGATCCACCCCTGGAAAAGCTTTATCCCTCCTCCTACCTGTGTTCAGGATGTACCCACCTATCGTGACAAGCTCTGCCCCCTGACCTCCCGAGGCTTCTCTCTGGGCCAAGAACTCATAGACAAGAAGAAGAAGAAGAAGAAACATTTTAGCTTTTATCAAAACCAGCTTCTTCCATGTTCGTGCTCCTTCCAGAGCTGCCATTTGCACATCCCCCAGGTGGGCACGAGGAGGCAGCTGCTCAGGAATCCATCATATCCACAGCCTGGCTCAGCCCTCACACCCTACTTCCATGGCCCTCTAAACACCTCCCGAGGGTTTGGGTGGGTTGTGCACACAAGCAGCAGCTTGCACACATAGATGGACTTCACGGATGCTTCCCAAGGGACAGGTGAGGAAGGGAGCAGAGAGGAGAGGCCAGGAAGCTGTGGTATCATTCCTGACTGCCATCTCCAAAGGAGCTCTGTTAAGGTGTAAAAAAAACCAGGGTGCCAGAGGGTTAAAGGTCACACAGGGTGAAAGGTGCTGTCACAGAGGTGTCCCCACAGTAATTAGGAACATGCCAGGAGCTTCCAAGTCTCGTGGGACAGGAAGCAGCACATGTCAGCCCTCGTGTGTGTGTGCAGCTCAGTCAAGAGGGGATCACACACCATTGCACTGGGAAAGGATCTTCCTGAAATTGTGGGAAAGTCACTGCTTGTCCTGTAGGAGCCTGGGCAGAGCATCTGCTTAGAGCTGCCTTGCCTGTGCACCCTCAGGAAAGGCCACCAGGGCTTGAGGGGCTACAGGGCAAAGCTGCTGTGGTGGGGGGGATCCGTGCTCAGGTGTGCAGCTTCCAATCCTGCAGGCACACACCTGAGCTGCCTAAGGAGAAACTGAGGAGGAAGGGATAGCACAGGGTCTCTTTGCCCTTCACCCACACTCATCTGCAAAGTGGTGATGCTGAACTGGAACTTGTGATGCTTCCTAAAGGCAACCTTCACACCTCCTCCTGAACACTTGTGCTGGGTTTGCCCAGGCATGGACTCTGCAATTACTGGAATAAGGAAGGCAGCCAGACCCCACACTCCTGTGCCAGAGCCTTGGGACTCTAAAACCGCGAGGGCTTGGTACGGACAGACCTGACACTGCTGTGCCAGTGCCCAGTAGGGAGCCACAGGGACAGTGTGGAGCCAGCAGAGGGGCACTCTCTTCATGATTCCTTCTCCCTTTTCAGGAGAGCAAGGAAGGTGAAAACATCCCCATCCAATTTGTCAGCCCAAAGGCTGATCCTGGTGGCATGGGATGATCTATGCCACAATATATGAGGTAATTCCAGTGGAACAGGAGCTCAAAAGAAAGATTTCTCCTTCTCCAGTGTCTCCAGCCTTCACTCACTTTGCCTCTTCTGGGTTGTCCTCCCCCAGGGTTGACTTTTTGCTCTCTGAGGTCTTCCATTGTAAGCACTTCAGTGTGGACAGGAATGAGCTCTTGCCAGGGGCTAAGAAAATCATCCTTGATGATTTGGTGTGTCTTGGCCAGGGAAAAGAAAGGACTGAGGTGAACATGAAGTCATAGAACGATAAAATGGCCTGGGTTGGAAGGATCTTAAAGCTCATCCACCTCATCCCTGCCACGGGCAGGGACACCTCCCACTAGCCCAGGTTCCTCAGAGATCTGTGTGAAGGAATCTGACTGCCAGGATCTGTTTGGTGGGAACTACTCAACTTCTTCCTGGGCTGTGCTGGTGGACTGAGCTGGGGGAGGATCCCTCCCCTCCTGCAGCACCATCCATGAGTGTTTGTGAGACCCACTGGACACACGGCAGGTTTGTCACTGCAGATAGCTTTGATGACAGATTTACATTTGCACACAGGAGATGAGCAGTGCTCACTGTCTTTGCCTCCCCCTGTATCCAGCTCAGTTAAAAGGAGAGGGTTTTTGAGGCAGCCATGGAGCCGTGTGTGGGACGGGAGTGCTGCGATGTCTGCGCTGCTCAATTATTCATTCCCCATTTCTGCATATACAAAAGGTTAATCCAGGAGGCGCCTGCCACACAAGGAAAGCAGCTCTTTGGAGACAGCTCCATATTATTATTATTTTTTTTTCCTGGTGGTTTTTCAAGCATTATCTCTCCTCTCTTTCTTCTCGTGCAGGGGGTGTGGGGAAGGGAGCATGGAGGATAATGAAGAGCTTCCTCTCCCCTGGCAGACAGCTTGAGGAGAAAGTTGATGTGGTTGGTGAGGGCAGGATGGATGAGGAGTCATTACAATTTTGGAGTTTGAGTCCTCCACCTCTCTAGTTCTCACCATCACCAAGCTTTCCTTACCAGGGAACAAATGCTGGGACCTCTGCCTCCCTCTTGTCCCACTCCCACAAATGCTCCCATGTTTAGAGAGGCTGAGTAGATCCGCTGCCTTATTAATAATAAAGACACTCAGTCCTTTGAGCAAGCTCTGCCCTGTGCCCTCCAGCTCACACTGTGGGGCTTTAGGGTGGCCTCATCCATTTGGCATTCCATGAAATAGTGCTACCCAAGGATATGGAGGAAGAAACTTCTGCTTTTGCAGTGAGACCAGGCAACAGAGCAAGGCAGGAGGCAGCGTGGCATGGCCAATGCTGCACCAGCCTGGGAGGGAAGGCTCCAGGGCTGTGTCCTCAGCAAACATTGCCATGGAAAGCACAGCCTTCCATCAGAGCAGCTTGTGAGGGAGGCTTGCAGAGCTCTACATCCTCCTCTTTTCCTCAAAACACATGTTTTTCCTTGGCATCCAGAGGCTCTGCCCTGCTTCTGTTGGAGAACTCTGATGGGACCTCTGGAGAAGCCCCAGCCACCTCCTCACGGCCTTGCTCTGCCATGTTTTTGTGCCTGGGGCTCAGCTCTTGTCTGAGCTGCTCTGAGCTGCCAGGACCTGCAGCTGGGTTGAGACTTGGAGGGGAATTTGGGCCAGGAAGGGCTTGTGCCTCACCCTGGGCTACCCTGGGGGTCATGGGGAACTGAAGGGACACAGCCAGGCAGGTGTGACCTCAGCCACCCACAGCCACACCTTCCCTGGTGACCGCTGCAGACTGCTGGGTGACCCCAAGTTCTTCCATTATTCATCCTGTTGGGCTGATCTCGTTCCTGGAGCTGTTGGAAAGGTCAGCTCCGTATTAAGGTGCTGAATGAGAAGGTTCCATGGGCTGGAAATTGAGCCTGTCACACCAGAGTGACTCTCATGGACAGTGTTTGATTTGCCATTAATATTAATTGTAGCTTTTGAGGGACACTCACAAAGATTTGCCACGTGGTAACTGTCTGCAGCAGTGTTTGCCTTTGGAAAAACATGAATACTGCCCAGGAGTTGTTCTGAAAGGGCTGAACTTCCTCCTGCAATGGGGCACAGAGGTGAACAAAGAAGGCCCAAGTGAAATGGAGCCTGTGGGATGTGCTGCCCTCAATTCCCCAGCCATCCCACAGCTCCTGGGGTGAGAGGGGAAAGCAGGAATCTCCTGAAACCCATCAGGATTGTCAGGCAGCAGCTGGATTTCCTGCTGCTATTTTCCAGTGCCGTGCAGAAAGGCACCCTGGTAACTCAGGATATCCCATATGAAGCCACAGCACCAGGTCTTCTCCTGCCACAGCTGACCAGGCCACACAAAAATCACCTTGCTGTGAGTTTTCCTCTGTTCCCAAAGATCCCAATCACCTTTGTGTGGACCATAGTGCATTTTTGCCTGCCCAGCAAGAGGTGACTTCAAGGCCAGGCGCCACATTCACTTCCTTTTCAGCGATGAGGTGGTGCTGATCACAAAACTGGGGTGGATTTATAACCTGGCTGTTGAGAAGAGAAGGAGAATCCGGTGTTTCCAGGTGAATTGCACCATGGAAGGACACATTTCTTTGCCTGCTGTTGTTGCAAAGTAAGATTGGCTGACAACGGCTGTTCAGGCTTTTCCACACTCTGCTGAAGAGCTGCAACACCCTCAGCTCCACACTCCCAAACCCTGTTTTTTGGAGAGGACAAACCATCCCATGGTGGAGGCAGTAGGCCTGCTGCTCAGGGAAGAGGGGCAGATGATGTGGTTGGGTGGCTACAGGTGGTGAAAAAAGGAGCCAGCACTTCTGAGTCATTTGGTTGACCAGAAATACTTGTAAACTTTCACTGGTATTTCTAAAAAATGTCTGGGAGGAAACACCCAGGAAGAGTAAATGTTTCCTTTTGGTGTTTCTGAATGAAAAGCTTCCCATTTACATTACAAACACTGAGAGAGGAGCAAGTGAAACCTATATTACTAACAACAGGGAAGAAAACCTGTCTGTGCTGATGGGAAAGTTCGACCCAAGCTGTGGGGTAAGCAGGAATCCTTTCTCTAGGAATACAGAGTGTTTCCAGTTTGAGCTGGCCGAAGAACACCCCAGTTAAACAAAAAAGAGGTGGAGATCCTGGGAGTCAGCTGCCATGAAAGTCGTATTCCAGCCAGCTGAGGCTGTGTTAGCTGAGAAAGACTGTTCGAGGAAGATTTTTCCATCTGGTTTAGGGACTTTGAGGACTTCTGGACTTCAAAGTGTGCCTGGAGGGGACTATTTGTTCTGTCATTGTCCCAGACAAGAGTCTGGTGCTTGGGTGAGCATTGTTTGTTTTAACAAAGCTTTTAATCTACAGGCAATGGAATCGATGCAACCAAAGCAGCTGCTGGAAAGATGTGCAAGGTCCAGGGGCTACAGACCTTGATTTGGGGCTGGTAACAAATCCCATCATCCCAATCCCAAGTTATTTCTTTCTGTTTTGAGATCTGTCTATCTCTGTCATCCTTTGTTTAAAGGAAGGTGGGGGACCCTGTTGTAAACTCTGCTATGTTATCAGGATATTGGGACTGTATTTTCCTGGGCAGAGAACCAAAATTTGAATCTACCTGGGTTTGATAGTGAAAGCAGCGAAATGTTCCTGATCCAAGCTGTAATTGAACTGAAATATGGCCTGTGGGTATCCTTAGATGCCATGTGAAACCTGGAAAACCACCTTCAGGAACACCTGAACCTTTGCTGGGCACTGGAGGAGGTGGACCATGGGCTTCTCCAGATCTCTGGTGTTCCTCACTCCAAGAACCAGAGCTGGCCAGGGAGGAGGACTCCAGGCAGCTTCTTGTGTCCATTTGGCCCAACCTGAACACTCAGGGAGATGCAGCTGAGGGAGGGACACTGATTTCTGCTCCGAGACTGACCCAGTATTGGCCTAAAGTAATTTCCTAATTATAAAACTGGAGATGCTAATTACAGTGGGTGTTCATTCACACCTATTTAATACCTGTTGTGAAGGAGGGCTTGACATATTGGTGAAATGACATGCTGAATTGTTTTTTTTTACTCCTAATGCAGTGGACAATTGTCCCACCAACCCATAAAAGCTGTCCATGATGTACAGTCAGTCAGGAAAAATGTCGTGGAAGAACTAATGAAAGAACTGCTGGAGAATCAACGAGACCTGAGCATTTCAAATAATCAAAGACAACAGTTTTCACACAGTGGGCGCTGAAGCAAGGAAATCCTTTGCACAGGGATCTCCTGAGGGCAAGAACGGAGCAGGATCTAGGAGCTGATCCTACACTCCCATGCACATCAAGGACCCAAAGGTTAGCACAAATTCATGGTCATGTCCTGACCACGAATTATTGGATACCTTAAATATCCCACCAAGGATGAGGGTCTGGAGATGAAGGAAGTTTTGCACTGCCTGCCAAAGCTGGTCTTTGGACACTTTTGGGTGCTGCTTTCAGCGGCAAAGCGGTGATTGGTGGTTGAACAGCACCTTTCCAATCCATGTGGATTTGGGGTAGAGGAATATTCCCAATGAGACAAAGACCCCATGGAGCCCACACTAAACTCTTCCCAGAGAGTGCAGAGTCTTCCAGTCTGGGTTTAATTAAGAGATGAGCATTCCTCCCCAAGCACATGCAGCAGGGAGGGATCCTCATTTTCATGCCCCTCCAAGCTGCGTATTAAGCACAGATGGATCCTTCTCCATGGAGACCTGATCAGGACAACACCACCAGGATCCACGGCAGGTCCCAGCCCTGTCCTCTCCCCAGCACTCACACACTCCCACACATTTGAGTGCAGGATTTTCCAGGGGCATTCAGTTCCTCTGGGTTTATCTGGGAGCAGGCTGCTCTGGTTAAAATAACACTGTGCAGCAGAACAGAAAATAAGATGTCACGGCAAACTAAGCATTTCCACTTTCCCAACATACTAAAAAGCTCTGTGGTGAGCAGGGACAAGCGAGTGGCAAAGGGACCAGGTGGTCCTGCCTGGCCCCTCGATGGGTGGCTTGGGCTGGCCATGCATTTCTATCCTGTCATCATTCCCAGGGAAGAGCTGGGGAGATGGACGCAGCCCAAGCCTATCTCCTATGACATCTTTAATTTTTGCCACTAAAGAATACATTTCATTTGCAGTAACATCTTATTTTCTGTTCCACTGCACAATTTTATTCTAAGCAAGGTGGTTTTCTCCTGGATAAACTCTGAAGAACTCCCCAGCTTTCCTTTCAGTAAGAAGAGCTTTGGAAACCCTGCTTTTATTTATTGATTCATTTTTATTTCCTGTTCTTTTTCTGCCATGTTTAGTATGACTGAGTGACCAATTCAATAAAAAATGGAAAACTTGTGTGGATTGTGTAATAAAGCAGAGCAGGTTACTGAGAGGGCTGTATTATACTCTCAATATTCTTTACAAAACCCAGATTTGAAATCGAGATATGCTGAATGAGATGGGGCGCTGATACTTCATTTCAGTTCTTATTATTGCTGTGAATAGGAACAGTCACATCTCCTGAGACACCCACGGGGAGTGCGCTCTTGGGAACAGCCCTGGTGCTCCCTGGAAATACAAACCAGGCCAGGAACTGCTCCTCTCCAACCCTGGGAGGTGAGACTGGGAGGTCTTTGGGGCAGGACTATGCGCTGTGCAGGGCTTGGTGTGAGGGCAGAGCTCATTTTGCTCTGGGGTGGGAGTAACACCTACAGAATTCTTGTGGAATCCTGGAATTGTTTAGATTGGAAAAGATCTTTAAGATCTCTGAGTCCCAGCAATGCCAAGCCACCACTAACCCATGTCCCCAAGGGCCACATCCACCTGCTCTAAATCCCTGCAGAGACAGGGACTTCACCACCTCCCTGGGCAGCCTGTTCCAATTCTTGATAATATTCCTTCCAGAGGCAGATCCCCTTTCCTTCTCAGGGAAGGGAATTTCTCCCTTCCCACTGATAGGGAAACCCACAATGATCAGAGAGAATTCTTTCCCAGTAAACAGAACTTTCCTGCCTGTGTGCATGGCACGTGCTCATCTCTGTTTTGCTATCAAACCCATCCCAGTTCAGTTTGGGACTTCTACACTGACATTTTCCCATCACTGACAACTTTCCACACGGAATATTTGCTTTATTCCCCCTCTGCTGCATATATTGAGGGTTTAGTACAGCAGCTGCTTGTGTCCAAGGGGAAGGGACATAATGAGGAGGTTTTTTCTCTGTGTAAGGGATACCAACTGTGTGATGGCACCACCTTCGATGCACAGCAGCATCAGTGATATATAAAATCAAGGAGTTTATTTTCACTTCTTTTTGTTTTGGTGGGAATTGGCTAAGATGGAACATGATTATGGAATGACCTTAATTCTGTGCAACGCAGTCCTTTTGGGGTTGTTTCCAGGTGTTTTCTTCCTTACTCTTGTGCTAGCACAATGGTAACACTGCTCTGTACAGGTAAAAAGTTCAGCAGCTGATGGAGAAAATGTTATCCCCCAGCAGCTGCTCATGAATTCTTATGTGCCAGCAGCAGTGCATGAACCATTCTTTGTTGTGAGATAAAATCTGACAGAAAAGCATAGCTCCTGACAGAAAAATCTGATGCAATTAAGTTTCTGTGCACAGCTCATAAACTTTGATATGGCAAATAATGGCTAAAATTGATCTTAAATCCAACATTAAAAAAGTTACCGAACCCCCCACGTTCCACCAGATCAACTCCAGGTATCCATCTCTGCCCTCTTGGTGGAAGCAGGGCATGTTTTTCTTCCACACAGAAATACTAAGCCACAAAGAAAAAAAATGGGACAGTGGGGATAAATTCCAGGCAAAGGCGAATTTCTAGCACTGCATAATAACAAAACTAATTTGGGGATGAAGCTGGACAGAAATGGCATGAATTGGCCTTGAGGGATTTCTCTTCTTGGCTCAGTCATGTAGACAAAACCAAGACCATGCATTTGATGTCCTCACCAGTTTCGACCACATCTTTTACTGGGAGGCTTGTTTTGGAGGAAAATTAAAGTTTCTTGCTTGTGCCATGTGGGTTGGGAGCAGGTGGGAGATGGGGACATTGCCACCTGTGGTGACAGCATGGTCCTTGCAGGGAGAAGACAGGAAAGAGCACGGCTGGGAATCAGCTTGGAATTCACGGCTCCTGGAGCACATAAGAAATGGAGTGTGTGAGTGTCTTAGGTACAAAACAACATAATGTGGAGAGGGAAAGGACATTGTGAGGACCAAAAATATCAAACAATTGAGAAAAGCTTCTTATGGACTCAAGACAAATGTTGATATTTGCTGTTTCCAGCAGCTGGGATGGAGGAGCACAGCCCTGGTGTCTGACACACTCCTTGATCCCAACTTCTGGGGCAATCCAGTGACTGACAGCATTTGTGGAATGGGCTACTTTAAATATGGGCAAATGCACCCAAATTGGACCAAAGACCATCCATAGTAACTAAATTGATAACAACAGAACTGTGGAATTGTTAAGGTTGGAATAGACCCACTGAGTCCAAGCCAGGACTGGTACTGACCATTAACCCGTGTCCCCAGGTGCCACATCCACATGGCTTTTGAGCCCTTCCAGGGATGGTGATTTCACCACTGCCCCATGCAGCCTGGTCATGAAATATGAAAACAAATCTAATAAAACAATAAGAAAATAATCTTTGGAAGCAGTCCAAGCTAAAGAAGGGGCATGAAGTTCCCTGTATCCGTGCATAAAAGTAGAGGGAGATTTTTTTTTTCCCTCCACTGTGTGCCCAGAGCCTGACAGACTCTGTGCTCACCCCACGGCTGGGAGCTGGGAACAGACACCTGAGCACAACCTGCCTGCACAGAGAAATTTCCTGAGATGCTGCACTTTGGAGATGCCAAATGATCCTATTACAGACTTATCAAAGCAGTGGGGATTAGTAGAGATAAAACAACTTTCAGCACTGGTCTCTGCCTTTCTTTGCTCTTTTGTTTGTCTAAATAGCTGTTTTGGTGAGTGCAGGGAAATAATAGGAGGCAATTATTGCTCCATGTAATGTTCCATGTTTGGTTTTGTAATCCTTCAGTTCTGTTTATTCTCATTTTGAGCAAAAAAGTTCCCCCTGGAATATGCTAATCGCCTTTCAGCTCTGCAGAGCTCTGTTCCTGCAGAGGCTCCTGGCTTTGTGTGCACCTGATGGCAGAGCAAGGACAGTGCTGTCCCCAGGGCCCGGGGCACTCAATGCCCGTTGTCTGGGCTGCACGTCCAGGCACAAAACAGTGGGAACAAATCCACCCAGGCACAAAACAGAGGGAACAAATCCACCCAGCAGCCCAGCACGGGGAGCTCCCTCGCTGGCAGCCCTCCGTGGCTCAGCTCCTTTCACCTTCAGGAAGGCGGAGAGGGATTTTGGACGGTGAGGAAGGAAAAGAGGGAAGCAGAGGGCTTTTCAAAAGCAGCTTTTGGGAAAAGCTGACCTTATCTGAGCTTTTAATCAGCTTTTAGATCCTGAAAATTTGTATCCAGCCTCTCCTTAGTAGGTGATCTCTCCCTAAAATCTCCTTAGGAAGATCTAGAGAAGGGTTCACTGGTGCTTTCCACGCCTTGTCCCTCCAGCCTCTCCTTGGGAGGAACAAGGAGGTGTCTGGGAAGCACCACAGCCCCCTGAGCACCATTAGGAGAGGCTGCTGGGACCTGTAGCCACAGGATTATTGCAGGGGGACAGATTTTGCTCCAGCAGATCTCTGTCACATACTTCTGTAGGGATCAAAACTGGGGTGACATCAGATTTTTCTGTTGAATGCCTCCCTGGAGGCTGAATCCCCCTTTCCTGGGAGCCCCAGCAGTCAGGTGGCAGGAGATGCTGTCCCAGTAGATCACAGAGCTGGTGCTGCCATATGGGCTGTGTTTCTGCTGATTGAAGGACCCCAGGAAGGGATCTGACCACTTGTTGTGACTGCCTGGGTCATGGAATCATGGAATCATGAAAACCCACCTTAACTCTGGAGCCTGGGAGCAGCTGTGCAGAAGCTGGGAAGGGAGGACATGTTCTAGTCCTTTGGTGACTCAGAGTGATGGACACGGCGTGGGTGAAGGCGTTCCTGGATGGAAGATCATCTGTGGAACATCAGCTGACAGAGTGTTGGTGCCTGATGTCCTTGTGCATCTCCAAGGGGATGGTGTTCATTCTCCAGACCCCTTCTGCTGCTTGGTCTGGAGCGCAGAATCATGGAATTGCAGAATGGTTTGAGTTGAGAGGGACCTTAGTGCTCATCCAGTTCCGCCCCTGCCATGGGCAGGGACACCTTCCACCAGCCCAGATGGCTCCGAGTCCCATCCGACCTGGCCTGGGATGCTTCCAGGGATCCAGGCGCAGCCACAGTTTCTCTGGGCACCCTGCGCCAGGGCCTCACCTCCCTCACAGCCAGGAATTCCTTCCATGTATCTCACCTAAATCTTTCAGCTGGAACCCATTCTCCCCTGTCCTGTCACTCCAGTTCCTGATGAAAAGTCCCTCTCTGGCTTCCCAGTAGCCTCTTCAGACCCTGGAAGTCCCTGTCACACAACCTTCTCTTCCCCAGGCTGAGCAGCCCCAGCTCTCCCAGCCTGAATCCGTAGCAGAGGTGCTCCAGTTCACTCTGCAATTTCATGGCTCTTCCCTGGACTTGCTCCAAGAGTTCCATGTCCTCCATCACCAACAAAAGAAAGGAACACCCGGGCAGGGATATGAGTTTCACCAGTCTGAACTGCATCTGCTGGGACACAAAGAGCACCCAAACACCATCACAGAGCCATTAAGGCTGGAAAACACCTCCAGATCATCACCTTTGACCAACTACCACCATGCCCTCTCAATTATGATGCCACATCTGCTTGTTTTTTGAACACTGTGGAGTTGTTTATGCCCTGATTTGAGGAAAACACTGCAGCCCAGGACATCAGGCCTATGGATTGTTAACTGGAGCACAGGGATGCTCCCACAAGAAAACAAGGGCACACATTCGATGTTTGGCTGAGCTGGAGGAACTCTTCCACTCAGGATTTTCCAGCCGAAGGAGCAGCCTCCTTGCTGTGCCTGGAGTGCCTTTGTCTCGTTTGTGCAAGTTTTGTGTGGCTCCCTAAATCCTGCAGCTGGGAATTACACGGGCCAGCTCTCAGCCTTGGCTTGGTAGGTTTGCTCCTCCTGCTCCTCTGGCGACCGCAGAAAACAAACCCAGAGCGCTCATAGCGGATTAAACACCGAGCCTCCACTGATACCCACCCACAGCAGCTCTCCAGCAGAGCCAGGACAGGTGACAATATCCCACAAATATACATAATAAAGCTCTGGAGAAGTGTGCTGGGAGCTGGGCTGAGGGGGAGGAAGGAGCTGGGGAAATAATGCATAATTCACAAGGCAAATTAATCACTCCTCTCTCCTCTGCCTGTTGCAATTACGTGGAACATGAGTAATCACCAGGTTACTATTTTTTATTATTATTATTATTATTTTTATAGCAGGAGAGTAAACAGTGGGGCTGGCGATATTTGAGTGAGGACAGGCTGAAAGCTGCAGTCACATTTAGAGTGGTGCCTCACCAAGATTTCTATCTGGCTGTGCTTTCATTGTGGAAAGGGCTTTTTTTTTTTTTTTCTAATTCTTTCCCTTTTAGATTGGTGGGGAGTTGTGGAAAAGAGGAGGGCGGGGGGTTGGTGCGCGTTAGAGCAGAGAGATTGGGTAAAATTATTTTCCTTCATGCTTGGCTAGGCCTCAGTGTGAAAAAGGGGACCCAGCTTAGGGCTGGTGGGAGATGGCAGATAAAAGCAGCTTCATTTCTCACTGACCTTCCATGCATTCGGCCCAGCTGTGCAAGGCGGGGAAGGAACAATGGGAGTCACCTCCAGAAAAACCAACCCTGAGCGCCTGCACCCTGCTTTGGTGAATCCAGGTGGGGAGAAAACAAAAAAGAGTCAGGGCTGCACCTGGAAAGGGTTCCCAGAGCCCTGTGGGAGCTGGGTGTGGAGTGGCTGTGATGGCTGTGGGCACAGGGAGCTCCTGGGACCTGGGCCAGTGTGGGATCCATGCAGCCATCAGGACCCATCAGGAGGATGTCAAAGCAGCCTAAAGAAGCCAAATCCCGTGGATGGTCTAAAGGAACCTAACCCCAGTCCCAATTCAGCAAGAGATTCAATGCAACACTCACCCATCCATTAGCAGGAAAAGGAGCAGGCTTGGAAGGGATGCCTGAGCTCCTCACTCACCAATCCTGCAGACCAAAACCCTTTGGAAAACACCTATTTTATGTCTCAGGAGGAAGCAAAGCTTTGCATTACAGTGAATCATTGAATCATCAAATTCTTTGGGTTTGAAGGGACCTTAAATCCCATCTGGTTGCATGCCCTGCCACTGGCAGGGACACCTTCCACTAGCCCAGGTTGCTCTAAGCCCTGTCCAACCTGGCCTTGGACACTTCCAGGAATCCAGGGGCCGCCACAGCTTCTCTGGTGAACCTGTGCCAGAGCTTCATCACCCTCACAGGGGAGAACTTCTTCCCAATATCCCACCTAACCTGCCCTGGCAGAGGGAAACCCTTGTCCTGCCACCCTTGTCCAAAGTTCCCCACCAGCTTTTTTTATAGATCCCTTTAAGGGAACATGATGTGGACTGAGAAAAGGGTGGGATGGAGGATGCAGGGTGCAGCTGGTCCTACTTGGCACAGGTGGAGGAGTTCACCAAGAGCCTGATGGGCTTTACAAGGGTGTCTGGAAGGCTGAGAATGTTCTTAGTGCTGGGTGGATGCCTCCTGGAGGGAGATGGTCTCTGCTCTATGTCCTGAGGGAAGTTAATTCTTTATGTTTTGTATCCCTCTTTCATATCCCTGAGGGTCTGGGGGGCTATTTTAAGTGGGAAGGGAGGAAAAAGATGTTCTACACTGACTAGAGTTGACTACAGGCTCTGAGATTCCAGTGCTCTGATGATGACGGCAGGTGGATATTTTTCTTCCTTGCTCTTTTCTTCACTCAAGTGACTTCCATGTCCAAGTGCCACTCCTTCCTGGTCCTCACGTGGTGATTTCATGGTGGGATTCACTCGGTGATTTCTTCCCCAAGAGCTTTTAGATACAAAAAGCTCTTCCCAACCCCAAATTCTAGACTTGTTCCTTCACCTTACACAGAGCCCTCAGCCCCTTGAGATTCTGGGGGCAATTTCAAGCTCTCCTTGATGGTGACAAACCTCACCCTTTAAGCCCAGTTAATTATCCCAGGATTACTGAAGTGCTAGTGTAACACAGAGTTCTTTAGTACCTTTTGTGCATTTGTAGTTTTCCCGAGAGCTGAGGGTTTGCACAGGACCTGTGACACGGGAATTCCTTCCTTTCACCTACCTAAGGCTCCAAATGCAGAGGTAAAATCCATCAGCAGGGCACCCATCCCTGTGCAGGTGATTTCAGGGGCAAAGCTGAGCTGGAATGTGGCTGTGGAAGTGCTTCCTCCTTGTTTTTCCATGTGAGTAAAATTAAAAAGGGAGTTAAAGCTTTTTAAAACTTAAATTTCCACTGACATAAAAGGCTCGTCAGCCCTTGGTGCTGTTGTGTGAAGTGTCTGGCCTCAGATGACTGTTTTGCTGATGAGATCTTCCAGGTTAGTCCTGGATGTTTCCAGGGACACCTGCTCCAAGGTACACTGGGCACCAATTAAAACAGAGTCTCTATTTAGACAACAAACAGCTTTTTGGGATGAATGTGAATTATGGGTGGGGGGAAAGTGCTTTTTGCTTGTCTGTAAATGATGCTGCAAATCAGGAGTTTATTTCCTGAATTGTTCTTTGAAATGCCCCTGGAAATTGCACAATTAATTCCCTGAGAAAGCCCATGTTGCTACTTTTATAAAACCTAAAGCATTACAACTTTAAACATGAACATCAGGTAGCTTTTAAGCAGTTTCCCAGCTGAAGCTTTCCCAAGGAACTTCGTTGTGTCTCCCTCAAAAGTCCTGCATGTGGGAACAGTGAACAGAGAGGTGCTGTCAGACAAAACCCTGATGTGAAGAAATTGAGAGGTGTCACCCTTCCTTCCGGTCCTTCCCAAGTGCTTTTCCAGCAAGAAGCAACCTCCTGCCATCAGGAACTGGGCTCATCTTTGCTGAGCCACCCAGATGCCTGATTAAGCTGAAATTTGGGGGAAGTTTGCTCAGGAAATGGGTTTTGGGGAGTCCAGGCATGCATCTGGCTCATCTCCCCAGGCCAATTTATGCTGCTGAGCTGGAAGACGCCCACTGGATGTATTTTTTTATCTCCTGGTTGTTCTTGTTCTCTTTCAGAATCCCCTAAATTCTGCAGATTTTTACTGCTGAAGATCCTCTGTCTTTCTCCTTGACTGCTTCTCACATCAGGACAAGAACTAGCCCAGGGAGTTCTTTAGAGAAAAAAAACAAACTTACGGAGCAGAAATCTTTCTTCCCCTTAAAATAAATCAACAAGAGGAGATTTATAATTTCTCCAGGGGGAAAATTGCACCTGCCAGCCTGTTTTCTCAGGCCTCAGCTCTTGAAGCACTTGAGCACAATTCCAGCTTGAATTGCAGGACTTCTCCTCCCGCCTGGCTCCCGTCGGATGACTCATGGCTTTCAAAGTTGGTCACGTCCTTCAGGATCCCGCGGAATTGAATGGAGCCTTTCCTTCTCAGCAGCTCAAGGATATGGAATGGGAGCCATCCTCCCTTCCAACCCTGCCTCCTGCCTGAGCTTAGGTCAAAATGTTCTCCTTGGAAAGTTGCAGCACGGTTCTGTTTGACAGACAGGAACACTGGGACGTGCTGGATACTTTGCCACGTTTCCCACAGGGAACAATTTCACATCTCTTCAGTTTAAACGAGGGTTTTCTCTATGTGTTATTTAACTCCCTTGCTGCCCCGCCACAGGAAATATTCCTGTGTGCCCTAAATCTTCATTCCCAGCCTTAGAAAGGGACTAGAGGCAGAGTTGAGAGAGCCTGGATTTTACTTTAGAGGGACACTTTGCATCATGTCTTGGAGTTGATGGATTATCACCTACAGTTGACCCCTGGGATGATTGGGGGTGATGGTTTGGAACTAAAAGAGGGGAGGTTTAGACTTGATGTAAGGAAGAATTTTTTTACTGTGAGGGTGGGGAGGCCCTGGCACAGGCTGGCCAGAGAAGCTGTGGCTGCCCCATCCTTGCAAGTGTTCCAGGCTGGGTTGGATGGGATTTGGAGCAGCCTGGGATAGTGGGAGGCATCCTTACCCATGGCAGGGGGTAGAAATGGATGGGCTTTAAGGTCTTTTCCAACCACAGCCATTCCTGGATTCCATGACTCTGAGTGGGCTGTAGTGCCAGGAGGATCCTGCTTTGCCTTGTGCACCATCAGCACCTGAAGAACATCAGATGGACTTGCAGGCCCAAGAGGAGATTTTCACCACAGTGTGAACTCAGATCCACACACTCTGGTGCTACCTCCCTCTGCCTCTGAAGTTCCTAAGGGAAACTGTAGCTGTTCCCCTTTCACTTTAGGTCTTGAGGTCCTTCCAGGAAGCCCAGTGAGCTCCTTTGTCCTGTGCCTTGCAGATACTGGGGTTCTCCTGCTGTTCCTTTTGGGCTTGTCTTGACTCAGGGGTCTGCTCCAGCCTGCCATGAAATTCCTCTAGCTTGAATTCTTTCTGCTCTTCTTGCCCAGGGAAATTGCATAACGGTGTCCTGCTTATGCCACCCTTCACCAAATGAGGGGAGCACTGCAGCCCAGTTGGATCCTGGGGAGGGATTTAGAGTTGTGGTCTGACTTTTAGGTCCTGAATTCAAACTGGGGCAGTTGTTTCCATCCCCCCACAAAAGCTGGGCAGAGCAGGAGGGGCCCTGCCAGGTTGCCAGCAGGGCAAATGCTGCCATTGAGTTTTCCCATCCTGTCCCTTCTCCAATACCAGCAGACTGCCCTGTCCCTTAACCCCATGAGCCCTCTCTCATGGCAGGAAACTCTCCTGGCTCGCATAGTCTTCAAATCTAAAAAATTACTTGTTAACCATCCAATTTCTCTGAGAGGAAATTCTATTAAATCCCCAGAAGAAAGTGCATTATGGCCGTACTTTCCGAAGCAGACCCTTGAATAAACTTTTTTCCTTATTTCATGTAAGGAAATTCGCATTTCCATTATTGCTGTCATTATGAAGCAGATGAACATTTTCTGGAACAATTAGACGCGGGTGTGTGGAATAAAGAGCGGAGTTCGCCTGAGATCATTGAAACCTATCTGTTTGGGTGATTCATTTTCTTCCAACTAGGCTGCCCATAATAAGCTTTTCTTCTCTGGCTTTGTCTTGTTTCCCATTTCAGGCAGCCACAATGCCCGAAGAATTGAAAGAATGTCTTTCCCCATGTCCTTGTGCTGCGACTGAGCCTGGCAAACAAAAAAATAAAATATATTTAAGAAAAAAATAAAGCAGAAAAAGAAGAGAAAGAGGGGGCAGAGCAGATTATAAATAAAACAAGTGGTGAGGGTAACCTGGGGTGTGAGGGCCTTGAGAAATGTTGTGGTGTAAAGGATGGAAGATGAATTCTTTCTGATCCTAAATGGAAAAAAAAATCATGTACATAAAAGATGGCAGAGTATTCCTTGTCTTGGCCTGCCTCTTGTGTCATGTGGAGCCATGTGCCAAGAAACTTCATCTCCTGCTTCCATGACTTCAGTGAAGCCCCCAGTGTTCAGAAAGTGCTCCTGGTGACCCCATGGAAAATGAAATTTGGCTCTCGGGGTTATGTGAAACAAAGGTGACACAGACCACACAGGTGTGTGGGGCTGAGCCTGAGGAAAGGAAATGGTGTAAAAACCTTTACAAACACAGGATGTCCTCTGCACATCTTCCCCATGGTCTGGGATCTTCTCCATGCCCCCACTCCAGGGTATCCAGGGCTGATCCCCAGGGTGGGCAGCAGGAAAGGGACTGGCATTCTGCCCCTCTGCCCTGCTCAGGTGAGACCCCACCTGCAGAGCTGCCCCAGCCCTGGGGCCCAGCACAGGAAGGAGCTGGAGCTGCTGGAGAGAGCGCAGAGGAGGCACCAGGGTGAGCAGAGGGATGGAGCAGCTCTGCTGGGAGGAAAGGCTGGCACAGCTGGCATTGTTCAGCCTGGAGAAGAAAAGCTCCAGGCGACTCATTGTGGCCTTCCAGTGCCTGAAGTAATCAACAGGAATCATGGAGGGAGATAATTTTCAAGGGTCTGGAGTGCCTGGACAAGGGGGAATGGCTTCCTACTGCCAGAGGAACGTTCAATAGATGGGATATTGGTAAGAAAGCCTTCCCAGTGAGGGTGCTGAGGCCCTGGCACAGGTTGCCCAGAGAAGCTGTGGCTGCCCCTCGATCCCTGGAAGTGTTCCAGACCAGCTTGGATGGAACTTGGAGCAACCTGCCATAGTGGAAGGTGTCCCTGCCATGGCAGAGGGTGGGACTGGATGAGCTTTAAGGTCCCTCTCAGCCCAAACCGTTCTCTGATTCTGTGATTGCTGACAGAGGTACAACTGGCTCCCATTAACTCTTTGCCCACACCCTTATTCCCTGACAGCTTTTCTTTGGATGTGTCTGTGGTTCCCAGACAGGCTGTGCCACTGCTGGAGCAGCACAGAGCCCCAGCAGCTGCAGTGTCCATCCTGGGGGAGGCACCTCCTTCTCAAACTGGCTCCTCTCCCTGGGGCAAGAGCTTTATCCTGCACATGAAAGTGCAGTTTCCTCCTCAGTACCTCACAGAGGGCTCTGCTGAGTCCCGTCCCAAGCGGAACAGCCTGAATTTCCTCGTTTTGATGGTTGTCTCAAAGTGTAATGCTGTGGAACCACAGCTGCACCTCACTCACAGGAGTGGATGCTATGAGGTCCTTGGAGGGTTCAGAAAGCTTTTCTATTTTTTTTTTTCCTGCACATACATAAATACACCTGGATAATGAGAGATGACTAATTGTACAGGGAGATTTGCTGATGGGGATGTCACTTGACAAACAAATAGGTGTTTGTAGGGGGCTAAAATAATATTTTCCTTGTTTATCCAAAATTAAACATGAGCCTGCTGGGTGATCCCTTGCTGGTTCACCTTTTGTTGCAAGCAAGACAAAAGCAGTGCAGCCAAAATTCCTGTCTGATGGTAGGAATGAGCGTGTTCCATTGTGGTTATCACCCAAATCCTCAGGGAGCAGCCTGAGATTTTGTCAGGACTGCTGCAAATGCTCTGGAAATCTCCTGGGCACCTCCAAGAATGCTCTGTACTGAAGTTTGCAACCCAAGAAATTGTTGGAGAGTGGAAGGAAATAAAGAGCTTGCTTTGATTCTTTTAAAACAACAGCAGCAGCTGGTATGGGTTCTGCCCTGGGCTGCTTTTGGATATATATATTAGCAGGGATTGAATGGAATGGAAGCTACTGGAGAATGTGAGGCAAGGGAAAATGTTTTTCTAAGGAAGAGAAATGGTAAAACTTAAGGGAGAAAGCAGAGAATGTGAGACCTTGAACCGAGCCTCTTTGGGGAGAGGGGGGGATGAAACAGGATAAAAAAAAAGTGCCCACTTGAATAATAGACTAACTGGCGACCTTGAACATATATGTGTGCATAATGAGAGTGAAACAAAGGGCCTCTGAATATCAGGCATTCTTAGGCTGAAGAATAATAATCACAAGTGGCACATGTAAAAAATAAAAGCAAGACATATAATATAACTGAAGTAATGGGGACCTGAACCAGCGGAGATGAGAGGAATGATGGAGGCCTCAGCAACAGCCTGGGCTCCTCAATGGCCCAGCTACTGCTTGAAGCAAAGCCAAGATTTTCGTGCTGCTCCAGGAGGATTTTTTTTTTTTTGTGTTTTATTATCTTGAACCAAGTGGAAACTCCATTTCTTCCTCAGAGCACTGGGCAAGTTTAGGAGAGGGGAGTTTCCCAGGCTGCTTCAGCTCTCCAGCCATATCCAGCCCTCCTTGTCCTGCATCCCAGCTGGCAGGGAATGGTGATGCCCATGGATGCTGAGGGGTGGCATCAGTTCTTGCCATGAGGGATGTGGTTCGATGCTGACCCCTGGGCTCCATGGATCTGGCAGGGCCTGTGGATGTAGGGTTTCCATGGAAAAGTGGTAATGCTCCCAGTTTGTTCTCAGTACTCCCTACATCACTGTGAAGCAGCAGGTGCTCTCATCCTGCTTCCTGCTGTGGCCCCTTGGGCAATTCCTCAAGTCAACTTGACCACTTGAGGACTGTCTGCTCCTTGATTTCTTCTGGATTGTCTGTTTGCCTCCTTATTTCACTGCGAGTGTAGTTCAACACAGTGCTCACCTGCAGCAGTCCCTGCGCTCTGTGTGACTTCTGAGGCTCCTCTTCTCTCTGGGGATGAGGATATTTGATCCCAGCCTTGTGCTTTTCCTGCCCATATCCTGTATGCTGTACGCCCTTTTCCTTCATATCTTCTTCTGAGTAGACTCGAGTACCTCCAGGACAAAAGTCGTAAATGCCTTCTCCAGATCACCACTGAAGATGTGAGACTCCTCCTGAGGTTCTCTTGGCATGTGACTCTCATTTGGTTTCTTCTCAGTAACTGGGCAATTTGAGATGGATATTGAAAGATTCCCTCTGAGACCTCGCCTTCATTTGGGGTTTCGTGGAGGTTGTGGGGGATGTTTTACATTAGATTTCTTCTTCATCCCTTCTGTCCTCAGAGCTTGTGATTTTGTGCCCGGAAGAGTTTAAAAAAATGTGTAGATGTGGTGCTTGGGGAAAGGGTTTAATGATGGGCCTGGTTGGACTCAATGTTCTTAGGGGTATTTTCCAGCATAAATGATTCCAGGATGCTCCTACAATTCCACCAAGAGTCACTCCCCAACATCCCAATGAGTGAGACACTCCAGCACCTCCCAGATCCATCACCTTCCCAGAGTGGGACCCTCTAAAGACTGTTCACATCAGAGATGGGATTGTCTGGCCCATTTCTTTGTGGAGCTGGATGGGTTTTGGGGCTGAATCTATTAAAGACTCCAAGAGAAAACTTCAGCCAAGCTTTGCAAGGCTGGACATTTTTTTGGTGGGTTTCCATCCTCTGAGGATGCCAGATCCTCCTGCTGGAAGACCCATTCCTTCACACAGCCCAGTTACCCTGGGCCTGGCTCCCACTGCCTGGTGTGGATCCGTGTGTTGTCCTCATTCTTCACACCACAAAAGATTAAAGATAATACTGATACTAATAATACAAACCCGCCCTTGTGAGAATGGGCTGCCGGAGGTATTATGCCAGAGAAAGGCTCTGTGAAATGGCTTGGGTAATTTACACTCATTAGGAGGAGAATGCAGTAGATTAAAGGTAGCAAGGGTGAATAGCTTCCCATTTTTGTCAAACTTGCCTAACCTTTTATTCACCTGCTGAAGCCATTATTTTATAATAATAAAAAAGAGGAGAAAGAGCCTTGCATGAACTTGGGGAGAAAGGCAGAGAGTGCAAGCTAGGAGCTATTTTCTCAAGAGAGAGAAATGCAGCATTATAGATTAAAGGTGAAAAGACAGCCCTCATTTAAATCAATCCACCTCTCCGAAGCATATTTATTCACAGATTAATTAGAGTTGCAAATGAAAATGATCTGGTTGGTGGGAACATTATTGAGGCCTTTAAAGTGCGGGAGTGAAGATTAAAAGGAAGCACACTTACCCTTCCCTTATGATCTGAAGAGGAGATCAAAAGACTTGGTGTCAAATTAACAGCCCTGATGATTTCTCTCTTCTTCTAGGCCTCGTTTATTATCTCAGGCTCATGTTGGTACATGCAGGAGGAAGACCTGGTTTCCTGAGCTGCTGGTGCGGGAGGAGTGCGGGGACCTTTTGGACAATTCGGAGCAGCGGGAAGGTCTGAGCTGCCTGGCCAGGGAATGTGTGTGTGCAGGGGAGCAACACCTGCAGACCTGGCTTGTTGGATGTCATGGAGGGGAGGAAATGTTCATTTGTGCATTGGGGTGCTGTAGGGAATTGTTCAAGTTACCACACTTGTCAATTAACCAACCAAGGTTAATTGAACACCCAGCCTTTTCTGAGTCTGTGGGATGGATTTTGGACTTGCTGTTGGACAAGAACCACGATGTTTCTCTTCTCGAAGAGAGGGGAGACAGACTCAATCCTTGTGAGACTCCACCAGGAGCAGTACAAACACAGCAAAGCAAGGAACAACATTTGGGTCCTTTGGGCAGACACCAGCAGAGGCAGCACACCCAGGCAAGAGTGTTCCTTACCATGGGATCTGAATGGGCCTGGAGGAGGCAGAGGGAGCCCAGTTCAAGCTCCAGTGTAGCCTGGTTGGAAGCAGAGAGATGAGACCACGCAGAGCTGTCAGGATCATCTCAGCAAGGCCCATCCCACTGAAGCTCCTTTCCCATTGGATCGCAGGAGCTCACTGGGGGAAGACAGTGAAGGATGGAGGGGGCCTTAAAGCCATCCAGTCCCACCCCTGCCATGAGCAGGGACACCTTCCCCGAGCCTAGGTTCCCCCAAGCCCTGTCCAACCTGGCCTTGGACACTTCCAGGGACGGGGCAACCACAGCTCCTCTGAGAAATCTTTGCCAGGGTCTCAGCACCCTCACAGGGAACAATTTATTCTCAATATCCCATCCAAGCCCACCTTCTAGCAGAGGGAAGGCATTCCCCCTTGTCCTGGCATTCCAGGGTCTTTAAAATATGAAAAGGGCGAGGAGGTATATTCCGAGAATTTTCCCTAAGCATGGTTCATTTTTTTTTCATTATGTATGAAGGCTGGAGGAGAAACATCCCCCATAATCTTGTTTTTCTTATATGGTGATCTTCCCTGTGCAATGACTGCTGCATAAGCTGATCTCTGTCAGCATGGAGCAGCTCTGCTCTGGTGCTTTGGATTCATTCCCAGCTGTCCAGTGAGGACCATGGCAGTGGCAGTGTAGACAAGCCTCAGAGGGCTGTCTGACTGCGGGGTTGCCAAGAGGTCTCTCACTTTGCAAGCCAATATTAGAGGTGCTGCAGGTTTAGCAGGAATGCACTCACTGCAGGAATGAATTATTTTTTCTGAGCTCTATCAGAAAGGACAAATGGAAAAGGGAGAAGCAGCAAGATCCTCTGCTGCCAGCATGGGCACCAGGAAATGGCCCTGGAGCACTGGGGGAAGGAGAAGAAGCAGCAGCCTGAGGTATTGACTGGCTCCTTCTGCAGCCAGACAAAAGCTCTCATAAAGGACACCAGTTTGGGAGCTTCCTGGTGCTTAATGCCTGCTCCAAGGGCTGATTATGACTCCAGAGGAGCTGGAAAGGCACAGAGGGAGAGGCAGCCCAGCAGGCTCAGCTGAGCTGTGGTGTTTTTTCCAGGTCTGGACCTGCTGTGGCTCCAAAGGGTTGTGTCCATCCTGAACTGGGGACAAGGGCAGTCTTGGCTGATGTCTTGTTGCTGCCTGCAGGGACTGACAGTTGTATCAGCAAGGCTGGTGAATCCCAGCGCACCCAGGATCCCAGTTTGTATCGGGAGGAATGAGCTGTCCCTGTGCTCCAGCAGGACGAGGTGGTGGCTTTCCTGACCCCATTCCTGAAAGGTTTAAAATGCCACACCATCCATCTCTCCTTGCTCCCAGTGCTTGGCTCTATACAGGGGCTGCTGTGCCCTGAACTCCTTTATTTTTCCTGAAGGTTAAAGGGGGAGGTGTGAGTTGGGTGCCACTGGCATTGAATGTTTGGGACTGGCTGGCTCCATGGAGCCATGGGCACTGCTCATGCCAGGCACACTTCCCAGGAAACAGCTGACACGGGATAAGGGATTGTTCCACCTAATGCTTCATTACCACACAGCCCTCCTCATTTGCTGGGTTACCCTTAAGGGATTTGGCATTCCTTGTGCACTCAGATTTTCCTTGCAATTGAGTTTTTCCTCCATCAGACACCCAAATTCTTCCACTCTCCCTATGAGAGACAGCACAAATCTGGTGGAGGGGGAGGAGGATTTGCCCTAGCTCTTATTTAATTTTTTTTTTTTTTAGAACTGTGCTCTGGCCATGCCAAAATCTTGGCATTCCAAGTCTGGGAGATGACTGGACACACCCATTCCCAACTGTGTGGGCTCAGCGAGGATCCCTCCTCTCTGCCACAAGGCAGAGAGCTCTGCAAGCACAAGAGGAAGCATTTTCCCAACAGGTCCAGTTCCTTCCCGAGCTCTTCTGTGTATTCAGAAAAGCCCAGCCTGGAAGATTTCCTGGAAGGGTCAGCTCTGGCTTGTGTTGGTGACTTGGGAATTGCTCTGCACAGGCTGCAATGGCATTTCCAGTTTGAAACATCCCCATGAAGCCGAGTTTGCATTTGGATGTGGATGCAAATGAGAACCTAATCAGGTTTCTTTTCCCATAAATATTTTGCTTCTGTGTGGAGGAAACAAAGCACCTGTGTGTTGTTTGCGCTGAGTTTTCTGCTCTTATTTGGGTTTGATTTCAACCTGCCTGTGTAGGACAAACGTTTTGCATCCACAAGATTTAAATGAGCTGGGAGACTTGTTCCCCTCCCAGCCCTGCTGACAGGTTCCAGGCTGTTTGCAGAGGCTTTCCTGAATTGATGATTTCTAGGTCAAGGAGAGTGTTACGTTTTTTGACCGTTTGTCTTGTGCTAATCGCTGTCAGCCCTGAGATTTATGCATGGATAGTGACAGCAGATGGGGTCACTTTTATTAGGAATTCACACACCAGGCAGGGAAAGGCAAAGGCACGGGGGCCTTTGCCAGGCAGGCTGTGAATACTCAGGGGCTCCTGCCCTGAAAATATTTCTGGCTTTAGCAAAGCTTCTGATTGTGGATTTTCATTATTTCTTGTAATAAATGCATTTGCATACAGTTTTTTTTCTTTTTTGATAGCTTTGTGGGAAATTATCCCATTATTGCCCAACATCCATGTTTCCTGTGTCTGCCTGAGTGTATAATTCTGAGTGGATTCATCCTGCACTATCAATTGGATTCAAAGGGTCTCCACCTGTATTCCAAATATACCATTGCTTCTTGCAACACAGACCACTAGAGCCCAATATCTATTTACATCCTGTGTTTTGATGGAAAGAAAATTTGCAAATCTGAAGTTGCCAAGAATTCCAGAATAAATCACTGCCCCCAAATGGCATCTTTTGCTGGGTTGCAGGTGGTGCTTCCCTTGGCAATCTTTAGCCCAGTGTACAGGTGGCTGTAAAACTTCAATTCCTAGGTAATCTAATACCTTGATTCTTATTTTTTCACAGCAATATAAACCACTTTGTGTTTTTCTGTGTGGTGAGTGTGATGATTCCAAGGAGTGTGACCAGCAGAGGCTGTGGAGATGCTGAAGAGCCTGGAGCATCTCGGTGCCCAGGAAAGGCTGGGGGAGCTGGGGCTGCTCAGGCTGGAGAGGAGCCCCAGCTGAGAGGGGCCCTCAGCCCTGGCTGTCCCCGGCTGCAGGGAGGGGCAGAGCAGGGCCCGGGCTCTGCTCTGGGGGCCCAGCAATGGCACCAGAGCCACGGGCAGGGACTGAGCCCAGGAAGCTCCACCTGGACGTGAGGAAGAACTTTCCTGGGCAGTGACAGAGCCCTGAACAGATGCCAGAGAGGGTGTGGAGTCTCCCTGACTGGGGATACCCCAGAGCTGTCTGGACACAATCTGTGCCACGGGCTCTGGGATGGCCCTGCTGGAGCAGGGAGGTGGCACCAGATGGACACACTGTGGTCACTCCCAGCCTGGCCCATTCTGGGATCTCGGATTTGTCTCCCTTGCATTTCATCCCCTCTGTTCACAGGAATTTCAAATTTCCATTTCCAGGCCTTTTCTGAGCTTAAATCTCTTCCCTCCCAGTCTAGATTTGTTCTCACACATTTTCCTCATCTCATCTTTACTTGATCTATCACATCCTTGGGGCCCAGATCTTGTTCCTCTCCTTTTCTTTCTCTCCTGTGACACTGTTCCATTTTTCCATACAGCTGTGGGAACACAGCAACACCTTTGCAAGCCCTTTCTTTAAGATGGCCTGAACAAATCAACTTTAACCAAAGAACTGTGGTTCAGGACAACTTCCAGTTGGTTTTTTTGAGCAGTGCATTATGATTTTGAGCCCTGCAGCCACCCAAAAATATGTGATGTGGGGCTATAAGGTTGTATTATTGTATTTTCCTAAAGAAACCTCCAAGCTGTGCATCAGCCTCTGGTTTTGGGGATGTGCTTTGGTGCAGGTGATGGAATGCGTTGAGACAGGGTTTGTTGGGGGGTTAAATCAGCTCAGTCACTCTGCCACTCAAGAGGTGGCAGCCACCAGCTGCCATTGTTACCCCTGGGACACCTGGAAAACATCCCATCCTCTTCTGATGGGTTGGGGATGGATGTGAGATGTCCCATCCAGAACCTCATCCTGAGGAGCGAGCATCCTCTCAGCCCACTTGGAGCTTTGGGAAAGGGGATGAAACAGCCCAGAGCAAACATTTGGTGAGCAGGTAAGAAAAAAAAAATAGGGGAAAAAATCCCTTTGGAAGCTCCTGAGGCCTGGAGTGATGCAGAGCTGTGGTTAATGGCCACTCCCCTAGGTTTCCCCTCCCATGGAGCACAATTGATTGCAGCGAGATTACGATGCCATTAAAATTCACTCTGCCCATAAACCAATGCCGGGGAAAATGCTGACATTTATAGCAGCTCCTACAAGAGACATATTTCAGGGCAAAGTGAGTCCTAATGCAGGAACTTTATTTAGGTAAAACAACATCCAGGGAGGGGGGGGAGAGGAGGAGGAGAGGTGGTGGCGATTGCAGAGAATTTTATTTCTTTCAACTAATGGGTATAGGGATGCTAAATTTAAAAGACATTTTTAATAAATCTATTGGCCTTTGACAAAATCAATCCAAACCCCATAAACCAAGAAGTCACCCACTTGGTATTAATGAGGCTACATTTGCATTTATTTTTCCTTTACACTAGACAAACCATTAATTTCGTGTTTATGCTTCCTTTGAAGTCTGAATGCTTGGAGATAGATGGCCACATCAAGTCTCCTGCTGCTACATTAATATTTTGCTATAAATGATAAATTTGACCATTTTCTACAACACCCCTTTTTTCTTTAAGAAAGCTGAGAAAATGCGAGCAATAAGTCTTAAGCCCCTGAAAGCTTTGCTGTTTTTTTAAATACTCTGCAGTCATTGATTATTAAAGCAGTCATAGCTTTAACTTGGGCTTGCATTTGATGGCACCCAGCATTCTGCTGCTGTAAATTGAGAGATGTTCATTAACCAATCAGGGGCTCCTTTTTTACAAACGATCTTTCATTTGACCCGTGGAAAAACTGGACACGGCCAAGTCACCCGTGCCTCACCCCCTCCTGGCCTCTGAAGGCCCCTCCTCACATCTCTGCATTGCTTCCATGCAAGTTAAGTACAGCCTTGTCCTCCACCAGGACATCCAAGGTGCCTTTTCCCAGTTTTGGAGTAATTTTTTTTTTTTTTGGCAGTATTTTTTTCTTTCAGAATGTTCTATTGCCCATACAGGACACCAGGAGCCTCCCAAAAAACATCAGCTCCTAGAAACAAAGGGAAAGGCCTTCTGAAAAACTTCCAGGATGATGGGCAGGAAGGAGATTGAACTTCTGCAAAGATTCTTGGGAAGGTCTGTAATTTTCCAGAGCCTGGACTCTTCTCCCAAATCCCGGTCCCAGATCCAGAAAAGGGCACAAATCTGGTGATGCTCCATGTGCCCCTGCCTGATGTGGGTCTCAGGATGGGTTTCATGAGCTCCGTGTGAGGACTAAACCTCTCCCAGGTGGAGTGGGGATGGCTGATATCCAAGAGAATTGCTGCAGCCAGTGCAGAGAGTTGTGTGGCAGCAGGAAAAGCTTGGGTATCTCAAAAACATTCCAGGTCCATGTTTTCCTGAGGAGCACAGAGTGACAGGCAGAGGTTAGTTCTGAAAAACCCTAAGGATCCCTGATTCCCTAAGGATTCCTAGGCTGGTGTTCACATCTCAGGGATGTTTCTGGGTACAGTTACCTGGGCTGGGGCACTGAGGGGGGGATAAGGCCACTCAGGTGGGATTAGGGAAGGAGTGTCCAGCCCTCCTCTTCCCAGCAGGTCAGATCTTCTCCTGAGATGCTCCTAGGAACTGCCCCAGGTATTCCTCATGGAATCTGCACCTTGCAGAACATGAGGAGCCTGACTGGCCAGCCCTTGCATAGAATCCCAGAACCACGGAACGGTTTGGGTTGGAAGGGACCTTAAACCCATCAAATTCCATGCCCTGCCATGGGCAGGGACACCTTCCACTATCCCAGGTTGCTCCAAGCTCCATCCAACCTGGCCTTGTACACTTCCAGGGATGGGGCATCCTCGCATGTGTACTCTTGCAAGGATTTCTAGGCTATCAGAACCTCAGCTGCCAAAGGAGAGATTTTGTCATCTGTGTTTCTTGATTAAGGTGCCCAAGTTCTTCCTTTTTACTGCCATTATCCACAGGCTGGGAGGTGGGATGGAAGAGGCAAATCTAGTGGGGCATCTCTGGGGTCCCAGCTGAGGCTGCAGCAAGCCCCAGTGCGAGCTGTATGTTTGCAGCAAGTTGGCTTTTGGTTCTCTTCCAAATTCCTCTGGCAGCACATCACTGCTACTGTGGGATGCAAACATTGCATGGGATGCAGGGATGTCCAGTGCTCTGCAGTGAGACTGGGGATTAAGGGCTTCTTCAGCTTCAGCCTCTTCCCCTTCCCACTAAATCTTTTATCTGGTGTCTGCCAGGTCTCCCAGCAGCTTTGGTGGTGGGGGATCTGAGCTGTGTTTTCCCCCTCTCCCGAATCCGAGCTGCTCTCTGCACACGCTCCCTAAACAAGAAGCAGGGCCCTGAGCATGAATTAGCAGATTAAACATCACTTTTTTTGTGGGTTGGTTTATTTTATTATTTTTTATGAAGCATCTTTTATAGCTATGCTGGGGTTAGATTTCATCTAACCCTTGTTTATTTTCTTTGCCAGCCGGAGTTTATGGAGGAGGGAAGGGATGTTATATCAATAGGGGAGTGGCTATTGACACTTGCTGCTATGAAGTGCCTTTATGTGCTTTCAAATGGCAGGATTATGCTCCGGATGGCTCCGTGCCGGAATTGTCTCCTGCTCCATTAACAGCTGAGAGATGGAGGCGTGAACTGAACGTGGGGGTCTGACATGAAGGAGGGCTGAATATTGAACGGGTGAGGTGCACCCACTCTGGCTCTTTTCCCTCTTTTTTTAAACGAAGAAGAATTCCTGCTTCTGAGGACATGCTGAAATTCAGCCTTCTGGGATTCACACCTCCCTTCCAGCAAACCCTTGTGCAGCACAGCCCAGTGCATCCTTTGCTAAGGATTCCTGAGAAAACCTTGAGAACTGGTTTTTAGCAGTTCCAATTTCTCCTCATTCTCATTCAGCTATTTCACATTCAGCTCCCGGTGTCTGGACTTGGAAGGTTCCCATGTCCAAGCTTCACACCAAACCAGTTTAATGAGAAAGACACTTAAAACAGCAATAACGTCTGGATTCAGGTCATGGAAGCATGGGATGTTTCAGGGAGAACATCGAGCTCAGCAGAGTCTCCCAGTTTGGGCAGCAGCTCTGCTGAACACAGTCCTAAGGCAGGGTTTGTGTCCATGGATCTCTCCCAGCATCCAAGATTTGAAGCTCAGTGTTCAGCCCTGCTCCAGCTGTTGTTGCCTGCTGTCCTGCCAGCTACTTGCACTCTGCAGGCAGTGGATGTCCTCTGGATGCATCCACGGATTTTTGCCTTGCCCAACAAGTCTGAACATGCTAAAGATCAAGTGAATGCGGTTGGCACTTCCCGCCAATAATTAGAAATGAAAGCAAGCATGAAATAAATGTCTGGGTTATTCTCATGAAAAATTGAGACTCAAGCAGGGATTTCAGAAGCCAGGCTTCTGCCTTTCATTTCAGATTTTGGCCTCTTTTTGCCTTTGAAAAAAAAAGGAAAATATAAGTGTAGTGTCTGGGAGCTGGGAACCTCTCCTGCCCCAGGCTTCTCACTGTCATTGATGTCTCCTCTCATGCCACAGGGATACCAGTGCTGGAAAAGTGCTGAATCTGGTGGAGAGTCTGGATCACTGGGGATCCTCCCCACCCCTTCCACATGCTCTGAGAAGGGAGGTTAACTGAGGAGAAGATGTTTCCCTGTATCCCTTTAAATCTGGCTTTGAACAGAGCTGGGTTTGCAGCCACAAACCAAAGGAAACCTCCCAAGCCGCAAGAACAAATGGAATAATAAAGCCCAGATAATTTGAATGGGGGTGGTTATTAAGGGTTTTGGTGCTCCTGGGACCTGTTAACTTGTCCTGCCCAGAGGGAGTGCATGCTGCTTGGAATAACCAACTTTGGATCACTAGTTTTTCCCTCTGGTCATCTGCTCCTGCTCTGATTCCTGTTGTGTTCATGGGAGAATAAAGTTATCAGCATCATCCCAGCTCATTCCAGCTTGAATTTTCTGCCAGAGCTGGAGCTGGGCTGCTCAGAGGAGCAGCAGGCCCACACTGGTGGCCTCTGTCAATCCTGATTCTGCTTGTGCAGGGAAATGGAGAAGAACCTCTTTCCTACAGAGACCAGAGAAGCCCAGAATGGTTTGGGTTGGGAGGGACCCTCAAGGCCATCTCATTCCACACCTCTGCCATGGACAAGGACACCTTCCAGCAGAGAAGGCTGCTCAAATCCTCATGTAGATGATCCATGACCTGCAGGATGAGGCACTGGCAGATAACCCTACTCCAGATAATTCTGTGGAGTGGTGCCATCAATCAATTCCCTTGTCATTACATGATTCGTTATCAGACCTCAGGATCTGGGTTTTAGCTGCTCCGTGGGTCAGAGTCATCATTCCCTTATTCCTCGAAAGATCAGGAGCGGTTTTTCCTGTTTCCATTGCCCCCTGGAGCTGGAACCTTCTCAACCAAGGAATTTTAGGAATGGGGGAGCTATGAGGTGATCCAGAACACCATGTCCGTGCCCTGCTCCCACTGCAGATGGCACAGGGAGGGGAAGATCCCAGAGATCCCACGTGCTGCAGGCTTGTTTTGCTCAGGGTAGGATCCCTGCCCAAGAAAAGCCGCTCGAGGACTCTGGTGCTGCAAACCTTTTCCATGTCCTCATGAGAATGGTGACTTGGACTTCCCTCCTCCATCCCAGACAAATCCCATTGAGTCCCAGGGGTGAGTGAGCCAGAGCCACAGAGTCCTGAAGCTCTTCCTGCTGGAGGGGACAACGTTTGAAAGGACATTCTGCCTGTCCTTTCAAACCAGAGCCAGAGAGTTGGGAAGGGAGGGAAATGGGGGAAAGGGGGAGGAAGGAGACACAAAGGCTGAGGCTTTGCTAGAAAGGGAACACAGCACTCCCCAGTCTAATATCTGCCCTTTATTCTGCATTACAATATCTGCAGACTTCCAGACTGGACACGATGCCGGAATCAAGGCTGAAATTACTTTTCAGCCATTCATTCATAACTGTTATGTTTAAAAAAAAAGAAGAAGAAGAAGGAAGAAAAAAGAGGGAGAGAGAAGGGGGGGGAAACAAAAGTAAATACAAAAAGAGAAATGTTAACATGTGTGGCACAGAATGTGTATGGCAGACAAAGCTCTGCTTGTTCTGCCACAAAGGCTTTGAAAAGCAGGTGTCATAGCAGCTGTACAAGGTTAAAGCACAGGGACCATTATGTACAAAATGAGGGAGTCTTTATCCACAGTCTGCTTCAGCTCTTAAGAATGTGCTTCCTATTGTGCCAGTGTTTGCTGGAAGGACTCCATCTACACAATGGAGAAATTTTTCATTCTCACCTTCCCCCCAACCTCCGTTCCACCATCCAAATCTACAGTTATGGATATAATACAGACCTCTGGCATTCAAGGTCCTCATTGCCCCACACTTCTGAAACAAAAGCTATTGTGCTGCACCATGAAAGGCGCCTGCGGCAGAATAAAGCCCTTCAGCAGAGGACCCTGAGAGAGTATTTGTGAGGCTCTCTCCAAAGTTAAAATCCTGGCGAAAACAAAACACTTCCAATTAAAAATGTTCCCTCACTTTGTTTTGTGTGGTTCGTTTCCTTTGCTCCCTCTCCCCCTCTCAGAGATGTCCAGAGAGATCCTCGTACAAAAAGGCAAGTGACCTGTCCTTGTTTTCGTTCTCAAAGGGAAAGATGGAACAGCAGGAATGCACGGCTTGGGAGACAAACAGCATTATTAAAAGAAAGAAGTTGGAAAGCAGGCCAGGAAGCATCTTCCCAGTGGGCAGTGTGCTCTGAAACACAAGGGATGAGCTCAGCAATGACACACAATTTTTGGTATTAACAAAGGGGTAACAGGACTATCCCATTCCCAGCTTTTCTATATCCTTCCCCACAGCACATCCAGCACGCTCATGTGTCTCCTAGAGGGAACAGGACAGATGGTCCCTATATTGCTTGACTTGTCCCCATGGCTTATCTTTTAGGCATAACAGTGTCACAGGCATGAAGCTGGCTCCTATTGCCTGTCCCCAGCCCAGACCAACCCTACCAAAAATGAACATTCAGCCAAACCCTGATGCCAGCAGACATCAGTGAGCACTTTGCTGTCACCCCCAGGAGATGCTACTGGGGTCAACCCAACCCCTTATTCCAGAAATATTCACAGAATCTCACAATGGGCCAGGCTGGAAGGGACACAGTGCTCACCTGGTGCCACCTCCCTGCTCCAGCAGGGCCATCCCAGACCACATGGCACAGATTGTGTCCAGAAAGGTCTGGAATATCTTCAGTGAGGAAGACTCCACACCCTCTCTGGGATCTGTTCAGTACTTGGTCACTGCATAGGAGAGGTTCTTCCTCCTGTCCAGGTGGAACTTCCCAGGCATCAGTTTTCCATTGCCCCTTGTCCCTGGGCACTGAGAAGGTTGCACATGTTTTCTCTCTTGAGCTGCCACTCCTTTCTTTCCATGGGATGTGTCCCCATGTTTGTGATGTGGTCCCTACTGACTTGCACACCCTTCCTGGGCTCTGGAAGCCGCGGGGTGTAACTGAGGAGGCAGCACAAGGCTGGAATCTGCTGAGGGTGACTGAAATGAGGGGGACACCCAAGGATTATTGAGCTGGCAGGGAGCTGATGTCCCCAGGGTAGTGATTCACCCTCCCAGAGGCTACAGTAAGGTGGAAACTCCTGGCTGTAAAGGGAATGTGTGCAAGGGTGGTTGTGTTAAGCACCCAAGATCTGTGCCTCAAATTTCCCACATTTGTCACTGGCTTTGGGATTGGAGAGAGCAACACAGGGAAGGCAGAGAAAGTTTGAGCTCGATTTGTCCATAGCTGGCTGTTTTCAGTATGAATTTTGTATGTAGTGTGTCTGGTGGGGTGTGGAGCCAGGCAAGGGAATCTTTGGCTCAGCAGCTCCTGCATCCCATGGTGAGCATGACTTGGTGTAAATAATGTCCCTTTGAGAGCACTGCCTGGCCTGTGACACCAACCCCAGCCAGACTGTGCAGCCAGGGTGCTGAGTGGGACTTGCACAGATAAGGATGAGGAATTAAGCCCCAGGACCCCTTGCACTCCAGCAGGTGACAAAGGCTGGAGTTGCTCTTCCATCCTTGGGCACTTGGGTGGGAGCTCAGGTGCCAGCTGGGAGTCCCAGGGTAAGGATCCCCCTCTGTCTCCTCTCCAGTGTCCCCCCCCATTTCCTGATGGCCTCCCCTACATAGGAATGTCTTTTCCATCAGCACCAAGGTTTTTGCACTGCCTGGGACGTGTGTGGCCAGGTGCTGGTGTGACACACTGGTTGTTGAGCCTTGGTGACATCTACCTGGGTGTGATTCAAGTTATAAATGCCAGGAGTTAAGGACAGGGACCAGGATGGAAAACCAGAAAGGGTATGTGGAGGGTGGCCCTCCATAACGAGGATGGCCACAGAATCCCAGCATGGTTTTAGTTGGAAGAGACCTTAAAACTCTTCCAGTCTCGTCTCCTGCCACGGGAAAGGACACATCCCACTATCCCAGACTGCTCCAAGCCCCGTCCAACCTGGTCTTGGACGTTCCAGGGATCCAGGGACAGCCACAGCTTCTCTAGGCACCCTGTTCCAGGGCCTCCTCACCCTCACAGGGAGGAATCTCTTCCTAGATATTTACCAGCTTCTCTTGACACTTTGCCACCAAATGAGTTGTAAAACTCTCTGAGGAACCTTGTTCCCAAATTGTGAGAATCATTTGAGCCTCTCTCTGTGTGCTCCTGAATGTGTTTTATTTATATTGGGTGCATTTTGAACCCTGCTTTTAGGGAGCTGTTGCTGTCACTGTCCCTTTATCAGATCTATTCCCAGCTGGATTTTCCTCTGGCACTGGTGTTAGCACCCCACACTTTCCAGTGCAGTGACAGTGACACTGTGATCCTGGAGGAGTTAATCCCAGCTGACAGCTGGACCATTTCCATGAGCCCAAGAGTGAATTAATGCCAGGTGTGGGGGAAGGCTGGACATCACAGCTTGGCTTATGGACACAGAGGCATTTTGAGTATGAAACCCAACACTTGGGGCCACTGAGGCAGAGTGACAACAACTGCACTGCCAGTTTCTTCTTTGTCACACAATCATGCCCCTTTCAAGGGGTACAAATGCCCCCTAAAATGCAGATCCAATGGCAAAGAGCCCATGAACAGTTTTCCCTGCCTCTTGGCACTCTCACCTTCCTCAGCAGAGACTTGGATTCACAGTTCTTGTGTGGTTTGCAGGCAGAGGGAGAAATGGAGCTGGGAAAGCAGCTGATGTCAAGAAATGAGCTAATGAAGGGAGATCACAAAGTGTGCAACCCCAGACGCTTCTATCTTTCTCTCCAGTTACCTTGGTAACTGGGTAGTGATATGATGTTGCTTGGTTTTGTATCCTGCAAGTAAAAGAAGCTCAAAGTACCCACCACTGGCAAAAATATTGGGAAGATATCACATTCATCTACAAAACAACAATTAAGTTGTGGCCTTGCTAGATGCTGTACAGAAGGGGGGATGTATCTCCCCCAAAGCCTGGATGAAATGACTTCTATTTTCCTATGAGCCAGCAATTTAGTGCAGCTTTTGATGGGATTTCTCAGGGCCAAATCAAAGGGATCACCCCAGGACGGCTCTTTTCAGGGACATGGCTCGCTGAGGCTCTACATCCTTTCCTCTGTAGGCCTTTCTGCTGATGATAATGTTGGTTAAAGGCAGATATGGGCTCCTGGTGGACAAAAATGGGCTTAGACTACGTGTGATGGACTTTCTTAAGGGGGACGTGAAAAACCCAGCAGCTCCCAGGGGTCTGGAGATGCCTCTGACATGAGGAATGACATTTGGTGTCAACAGTGGGGCTGGGCAGGGGTGCACCCAGTGACCACTGTGGGCAAGGGGCTGGACTCACTGCAGCTGCCAAGAGTTCATTCTTTCCCTCAGTTCTCAAATATTGAGGCATTTATTCTCTCCAAGGGGGTCAGCAATGCTGCTACATCCCAGTAAATTTCCTCAACACTCCTCCAGCTCTACTCAACCCCACTCAGTGGCATGGTTTGGAGTGGTCACAATGGAAGTGGATTTTTTTCCAGCCACTCTACTTGATCAACCAGCAACTCTTGCTGCTATATTCCCCTTTTCCAGCCTCATTTGTGGTCCCCAGCTCTGAGGTCTGTGGTGTCACCCAGCTGTGTCCAGAGCATGATGCTGTCACACAGTCTGGAGAAATCCATGGTCTGCTTCCCACTGCTTTGGTCCTCCTGGTCCAAGCATTTCCTTGGTCTCCTTACAAAACCTGTAGGAAATTGTTGAAACTAAATTATCCCTGTAAGTTAAAGACTTGGACAGGAAAAGGAGGTGAGAAAAACAGTTCAAAGGGGAAAGATTCACCCAGTAGGGGAGGAAGCAGTACTCCTCTGCTGAGGGGAAAAAAAAACCCAGATAACTTATTTGAGTTTGAATATCATCTCCTTCCCAGCCTCTGCACCTGCAGGCATTGAAATGGGAAGGAAAAAGTTAGGCTGGGAATCTTGTCAGCTCTGGATGTAAAATCTGGATAGCCAGAATTTCACAGGTAAACCCAGAGCCTCTGGGGGAAATGGGAACGGTATCTCTGCACCAGTCTCTTTTGCCATTCCCATGCTTCCTGTGCAGTTCTGCAAATCTCTGGGACTGCGACCTGGAGACTTGGACATTCAGAGCCAGAGGAAGGGGGTGGTTTTAAAAGAGGATGTCATGGAGAAGGCAGGACTGGATCCAGGGAGATGTCTCCTTCTGCATCCTGGTGGAACATCAGAGGCCCCAGTGGGGCTGCTGAAGGTCTGTAACTAAAAATTCCAAACGTGGCTTCAGGAAAAGCACATGGCTTGCTTTTGGCAATGCTGCAAAAAAGTTAAATTTTATTTTAAAATCAAATAAACCACATTTCTGGACTGGCCATGGCTTTAAACAGGCAGAGAATAGGGTGAGATTTGACATTAGGAGATTCTTCTTGGTGAGGGAGGCAAGGCCCTGGCACAGGCTGCCCAGAGAAGCTGCGGCTGCCCCTGCATCCCTGGAAGTGTTCCAGGTCAGGCTGGATGGGGCTTGGAGCAACTTGAGCTAGTGGAAGGTGTCCCTGCTCATGGCAGGGGTGGAGTGAGATGAGCTTTAAGGTCCTTTCCAACCAAACCATTCCATGATTCCATGATCATGGGATATCTATCTGCATACTTTATATCTTATTTGTTTTTCCAAACACTGACAGTTGATCAAGGTGTCCAAAACATAGAAATTAAAAAAAAAAAAAAGAAAAAAAGAAGTAGAACAGTTATTGTGCTATGGTTACCAACCGTATTTGCTTGCTTAAATCCCTAAGATTTACCTTTTAAAGGCAAAACTGAATTCCTGTTACAGAGAGAACAGGCAGAGAGACAGGGCAGAGGCAGCAGCAGTGATTTGAAGTCTGTGAAATCCCTGCACTCCTGGCACAGCCCCAGCCACTCCTGTGTGGTGAAGCACATGGAAAATGCAGATCAGACATGGATGGAGTGGTCCCTGCCACGGCTGGGGGTGTTTTCCTTTCCCAGTGCCTGGCTGTGCGTTCAGGGCTGCCCAGCCCACGGCCACTGGCGACAGCTCAGCCTGACAAGTCAATAAAAAGGAGGGAAGAGGGAGAAGAGCAACAACGCACCTGAAATGGGCCGGAAAGGCTGGAAAGCCTAAGTATGTAAAGCTTGGCTAAGCAGAGTTTGAGGGGAGGGAGCAGTGATGAGGAGGAGGAGGAGGAAGGTGGACTAACAGCCTTTTCAGAAATATATTTATTTTTTTAATCAGCGTTCGGTGGTTGTGCAGTGTCTCAGAAGAAGCAGCAGAGTTCTCCCACCAATTAACCCCAGCCCTGTGCTGTGCCCTCAGGGGTGCCCGGCTGTCTGGGCACTCTTATCTTTGTGCCATCTTCTCCGAACGCCAGAGCAGGGGTCTGGCTGGAAAACCGCAGAAATTTCCTCCAGACAATAAAATGATTCAATTGACTGCCCATAATAGAGGGAGTCCATCAGGCAGGGTGAGGGCGCCGGCTGGTGCTGCATCGCTGAGTTTCTGCTGCCATCCTGTGGCAGCACCGCCGCCCTTCCTTTGTCTGAGAGGTTTTTTTGACTTGAGGAAGAGCCGAAAATCACAGGATCACACAATCATAGGGAACAGATCCCAGAATCATGGAATGTCCTGGGCGGGAAGGCACCCACAAGGGCCACATGTCCCTCTTGTCCCCCTCTTGGCCTGCTCCTAGGCCTGCTCCTAGGCCTGCTCTGAGGGCTGGGGCTGCTGCTGGTACCTCCCTGCCTCATGCACTCAAACACTTGGTGCTTTTACCTTGCCAAACTGATGGTTTTGCAAAAAATCTTTTGTTGGGGAGGTTTCCTCCGAGTTCGGATCTGCAGGGTTAATCTGTGCTCTCGTCTCCACCGTAAAATGTCATTTTTTCCCACCTTGGCTCGGTGTGTCCCCATCACTCCTCAAATCATGAAACCTCCATGAATTGTGCAATTCCCAATGAGACAAAATAATTTGAAATCTTTGTGCATTCAGGTCACAGCCCCGAGATCTCTTTTATTGGGATCAATTTAAAGCCAACACCTGCCAGACATCCCATGCAGGGTCAGGCATCTCCCACAGTGACACAGTGACAAAGTGAGAGGCTCTGGTCACATTCCATCCTCAGGATCTGCAGGATCTCCTCCTTCAGCCTGGCCTCAGGGGGAAATTAATTCCTCAAATATTTGTGCATTGCTTTGCAAACACAGAACCCTGGAATATTCTGGATATGGCCAGTGACAATATTTACAGGGCTTTTTTGTCAAAGTGATCCCTGCAGGAGAAACATTGTCATTACTTTGGATGTCAAGGTTTTTAGTAGTTCCGCCACTTGAAAAAATAATGTAGGAGAAAAAGAGGAAAAATACAGAGAAAAGAATATGAAAACCTAGGAGGGACTCTGGAGTTTTACCCTGGTTTGCCCAATGAAGAGGGGGAGGTGGGAGAAGGTACCTGGGAGGAGAACAAAATGCACAAATCTTGAAATTCTCACCTGAGGAGGGAAGTTTGTCCAGTACAAATAAAATAATTTGACATTCCTGGTTTTGTAGTTTTTTGGTTGTGGTGGTTATTTTTTTTTTTTTCCCTGGAAAATCAACACAGGGCGTGTATTAAACACCCTAAAGCTCTGAAATGGGGGTTCAGCCAGTCTTGAATTAAGGGGATTGCACAGACACATCTCCTCTCTGGAATTATGTGCCAGCCCCATTTTGGTTGACTTTCCAGAAAAGTTTACCCAAAACACTGCGTTGAGGAATTTTATAAACAGAAAATTGAGCATTTTATTAAAAAAAATAAAAAGGATACCTGCTTTTCTTGAAGGAGCAACAGGCAGCAGCAAAGGATACAGGCTGGACAAAAACAAGGGGAAAATGGATTTTTCTACAGTGAAACTACACTTTCCTTTGTGAATTTCTTTTCTACCTACACAGAACATCAAGGGATGCTATTAGTAAAAAAAAAAAACAGAAAAAAAAAACCAAAAAAAAAAAAAAAAACCCAAAAAAAACCCCCAAAAAACCAAAAACCAAAAAACTAATGATTTAAAAATGTAAACATGCAATGCGAAGTATCTGCAGGCACAACCACTAATGAGCTGGGAACTTCTTTTCTTTCTGGGCAAGGACTTTTCCTTCTCTTGCAGCACAAGCATGACTATGGCTTTGGAATTCCTGGACTGTGGGAAAAGCTGACCTAGAGAAGGAAAATAAATCCTGACTCAGTCAGGGGATAGTGGAAGAGCTGATTGCTGGCCCCTTGTCCCCAGTGGACTTTGCTGGAGCCTTGCAGGGACATCCACCCTCATTCCTCACATACTGCATCTTCCCTCTTTTATTCATCCTAAAATCTGAGTCATGAAAACCCCTCGTTTGTTTTTCCCTCTATGTAGAGCCCTGTAAAACTGACTGAAAGGCACCTTGAGAGGCCTTCAGTCTGGCCACACAGGTTTTCTTGGGAGTAAGAAGGAAACACAAGAAAATAATAATAATAAAAAAAACCAACAAAAAAACAAACCAACAACAACAACAACAACAACAACAACAACAACAACAACAACAACAACAACAACAACAATAATAATAATAATAATAATATTTAGAGGAGTGCCCATGCTCTTTCTGGCCCCCAGTGCAGGAGAGTCTTGCCAGGGTAAATTTTGTCTTTCCAAACCAACTGGAGACACACATTTGTTCACTTCAATGCCAGGCTTTAGGTCCTGGGAAAGCTGAGGGCTGTATTATGTGCAAGCACAATTCCTGAATTTCCAGGGGGAATCTGTTGGTGTGAAAGCAATGAGAAGGAAACAAAGGCTCAGAGAGGAAAGGCTGGGAATGCTGTTTGTGACAGATGTGCCTGAGCCTTTCGATTCTGGCCACAAAGCCTGACACAGGAATTTGCCATCTGTTTGGGCTTTGGATGGTGAAAATCACCCCCCTCCCTCCCCCCACAATGATCTGCTGCTGCTGGAGCAGGTTTAACATGGATTTCTGTGTGTAAGAATGATGGGAATGGCTTGTGATGGCATTCCAGTAGGTCACCTCATGGCTGTGGCATTCCAGGGGTGGGATGGAGCTGCAGGGGTCATTCCTGCTCCTCTGGGAAGCTCTTGGCTGAGCATAAACACTGATCCACGCTGGGATCTTGCAGTTAGGTGAGAGGAGCTGGGATGTCACTGTGCTCAATCTGGTTTCCCTCTGGGAATCACCTCCCAGGGAATCTCTTCAGGCTTCTTGCTTTGGTGGGAACCCATGCTGCAAAGGGAGATTTGGGAATAGAAAAGGTTTTCCAAGAAGGCTGAAGACTAGGTCCTGGCATAACTCAAGTGGATTTGAGCTCAGAGACAGCTGTTTGGGGTCAAGTGGAGGTTTTTTGGTGGTGGCCAAGAATTTGAAAAACACTGTTTTTGGGAAATCATGGAGAAGTAAAGCATCAGGACATGTTTTTGGGAAATACTGGAGAAGCAGAGCAACAGGACATGTGGATGAGCACAACAAAGAATTGTGTCTCCTGTGAGCAGTGGGGAAAACCATTTTGTATCCTGGAAACCACTGAATGGCAACCTCATCCCTGTGATAAGCTGACCTCAGTTCAGCCTTAGCTCTGTTCCTGCCCTGGATGTGGCAGCCAGAACACTCCAGCTCTGGACTCCCTGCAGCCTCAGAGCTTTCCAACATCAACTCCCAGAGCCTGGGATTGAAAAACCATTTGTGATTTCTTCAATACATAGAAGCTGAAAAACATCAGTGCTCTATTGCCCAAAACTGTGTTGATCTGATTTGTCAGGTGACCATTGCACATCAAATTTGTATACTTTAATTTAGATAATATGTATTTATTTACTTTATTTAGTTCTTCCTGTCTACCTCTGACAAACAGAAAACTCTTCCACGGCTTGTTTCCAGTATGAAAATTAATGAAGATGGCAGGATTCAGTGCATCAGAATGCCTTGGGATGTTTGAGGAGCAGCGTGACACCACCTCTGAAGTCCTTTTGTGTGTAAAATGGGACTTTTCCAGGCAAGTCCTCCTTCACTGAAGTCGATGAATTCTGAGTGTCTCACAACAAGATTCTGTAGTTTCACTTGACTTTCAACATCAGCCTCTGCTTTTCTTGGCTTTTAAGTAATTAAATATTCACCCTCAGTGGTTTATCAGCACAAGAGGGTTTGTAGCAAGGGATAATAATAATAATAATAATAATAATAATAAACAGTGTCGACTGGATGGGGGTTGAAATTGTGTAACAAATACAAGAGTAGTGAATATGATTTATGGAGTGACATTATAGAATCATTAAATGGTTTGGGATAAAAGGGAGTTTAAATAGCCTTTTGTTCTTCACCACCTGCAATAAACACCTTGCACTAGACCAGGTTGCTCCAAGCTCCATCCAACCTGGCCTGAAACACTTCCAGGGATGAAAGGATAACTCCTGTGTCACCCAGAAGCACAACAACAAAAGTGGCATTTGTATACAAATATGTGAGGAGAAATGACATAAAGTGATCAATAAATTATTTCAGGTGGAAAACGCCTGTCCATCCAAACCCAGGAAGGAAAGGAAACGAGGCTGGCTGGCAGCAAGAGCATCTATTTCTGGACCAGGAGGTTATGGAAAGGTCCTGTGTGGTTGTAGGAGCTTGTCCCTGGGACTATGCCCCCATGGTCCATCGAGGATATTGTCACTGTTGGGGTCACACCACTCTTATTGCCACTCAGAGCCATGAAGTTAAAGCTAAATACACACATGAGTTTGGGCAGTACTTCCATTCTTCCTTGGAAAGTGCTGCTCCAGGAGATCCGCTGCTCAGGAATGTACTTAATTGCAGTTAATTGCATGGGTGTTTACCTTGTAATGGTGTCAGTGACACAAGGTCCTGGATCTGCAGCCTGGTCCTTGTTCTTTCTTGTCAGGCTTCAGGCTTTGCTCCTAGATGTCTCTGTCTGGGTTGTCTCCCTCTAGTGACTTGATTTATTCCCAAATCTCCTGTTCCCAAACACCAGCAGACCTTGGAACAGGCTGCGCAGAGCAGCTGTGGCTGCACCACCACTGGAAGTGTCCAGGGCTGGGTTGGAGGGTCTTGGAGCAACCTGGGGTAGTGGAAGGTGTCCCTGCCCATGGCAGGGGTGGAAATGGATGGGCTTCTTTCAGCCCAAACCAGTCTGTGATTCCATGATCCAGAGAAGGCACATTGGCCAAAGCCCTCCCAATTTGGTTTGTACATGCGTCCAAGTGCCAGTTCTGGGTACTGAAGCCCCTGGAACCCCCTGTTGAATGCATCTGAGCTGGGCACCCTTCAATAGAGGACAGGTTTAAGTCTCTGGTAGAAACATGAAAGGCTGCAGATTTGAGCTGAGGTTGGATAGAAAAAGGGCTTTCCCTAAATCTTCCCCTAAACCTCTGGTGTGGCTGCTCCTTAATGCAAACCAGGGAAACAACCAGTGATTCATGATTCTGCTGAGCTTTCTGTGGTGGACAAAAGCTCCTCCTGCCCACACATTTCCCCCAGCTCCTCCTGGGCATGGGCAGGGGAGAAGCAGTTGAGAGATTGTGTGAAGTCCACCCTTCCTGAGAAGCTGCTCATGCTTGGACTTGTCCAAAGAGCTGTCGTGGTGGAGCTCCTGAGCTTGTGCAGGGAAAGTGCTGCTCATAGCTCTGTGAAGACCCTGAGAGCAGGAAGCTGTGGGTGTTGTTGTGATGTGTTGGGACAAGCAGGGTGACACTGCTGCCTGGGCCCTCCTGTCTGACCCTGCCCCTCTGAGTCACCCCCTCCACCCAGCCCTCCCTGCAGAACTCTCTCTAAACTTCTTGGTGTGCCCAATATTTCTGAGACAAAGCTGGCTGTGTCATTCCGTGTTGGAGGTCACATCATGTTGGAAGGAGTGACTTTTTGGTGTGGTCTGGCTCTTTTATGGCAGCTGCCTTTCTCACCTCATGACTGACACTGTCAAGTCAAACTTGGTGACAGGAGCCATGGCCAAGTAACACTATTAGAGTTTTTCAACCTCATGTAGCTAATGAAAATAAGAAATAACTTTTTGGGGGCTTGTTGCTAGAAAAAGAAATTTGCAGGAAAGTACATTTTGACTGGACCACGACATTTTTTCCGAATTCTCCTCTCCTCTCCTCTCCTCTCCTCTCCTCTCCTCTCCTCTCCTCTCCTCTCCTCTCCTCTCCTCTCCTCTCCTCTCCTCTCCTCTCCTCTCCTCTCCTCTCCTCTCCTCTCCTCTCCTCTCCTCTCCTCTCCTCTCCTCTCCTCTCCTCTCCTCTCCTCTCCTCTCCTCTCCTCTCCTCTCCTCCAAACCTCTTCCTGTTTGTGTAAGCACAGTTAGAAATTGAAATGCCATTTTGAAATGAAACTAGAGAGAGTTTTCCCTGGGCTTGATTTTATACAAAGATCTTGGTTTTTCTCTTCTCAGATGTTTAAAAGCAGGCTAGGCAGAAACTTCTCCTGAGCTCATCTGCTGCCACACTCCTTCTAGTTCCTGTGTTTTCCAGGGGTTTTGCTCTTTCCAAAAGCCCCAGACAAACTGAGAACCCTCCAGCTCCCCAAACCTTTTATAAATGACTCCTACAGCCCCACTTAACCCTGAGAGAGGTTAAGCCACTGTTCCAAGTGGGTTTACCAGATTTCAGGGGTATTTGAGGCTTGTGGAGCTTTCCAAGCTCGTTTTTCCTGACCTGTGGTAGGTGTTCTGCCTGGTACTTTATCTCCTTGGCCACACAGGAGTTCAGGAGGCGGGGAAGGAGGGATGCAAACAAAGGTGTTTTACCATGTTACTTGGCTCTCAATGGCCAGAAGAGATGCAAGAGTCTTCTGGCACAGTGGTACTTTTTCCTTAAAAAAAAAAAAAAAAAAAAAAGGACTTTAATTGAAGCCTGCAATGTTGCATAAATGGAAGATCTAAGTTTTAATTGAAAAATAATTATAACCACTTAATCATTTTAAATGAGGGCTGTAATTGCAGTCAGTTCATAATAGCCAAATACAGACACTTAGATTCCTGCAATAAAGCAGGGATGGTACAGCTTGATTTGCTAATAGCTCTTCCACTTCTCTCCTCTTTTGTCTCAAAGATTAATTCAGGCAAGGGCTATTAGTGCCGTTAATTGGTTCTGCAATTTAGACCTTGTGCTTGTGAATGAGTGACTGATGCAGACCCATCAGCCAATAATGTGAACACTTTGTCAATGTGTTCCTCATTGTCCGGCTCCGCAGAACTCCCCCGGCAGCTCCTCCGCCACCCAACCCCTGCTCCCCAGAGGGATCAGGAGGAGCAGGGCTCCTCCGGGGTGAGGGATTCACTTAGCTTTAGATAGGTCACCCAGATGTCTTTGAAAGCACGGCTGGCTTATGAATAAAATAATTAGGCAGTCCAGGCGTCCTCCTTGGCAGGGACAAATCCCATATTCAAGAGAAAATTTCTCCACTGTGGTGGAAGCAGGAGGTTCAGTGAGGTTGTGAAGGTAGTGAGGAGACGTGTTAGAGGGAGAGTGGACCCCGCAGGTGGAAAGGGGCTGATGGCTCCAGGCAGCTCCCTGGGAGGGTTCCTCTTCCCATGGGCAGCAGCAAGGCTAAAGTGAGACTAAATCACTTAAATCCCAGAGAACAGCACAAACTCTACTTTTTAACAGGTGTAATTTCCCACTTAAGCAGTCACAGCATTGGTGATGGGCAGTGGGCACAGCTGGAGGGACTTTTGGTGTCACTCTTCAGAAAAACACCCAGGGAAGGCTTTGTCCTTTCTGTGTCCCTGCCATGTGAGATAACTGAGATGAGTTACACAGGTCACATCAAGTTTAGGTGGTTGAAGGAGTTCAGTCCTTGGCTATTTTCACTGTGAGATCCTCCCAAAGGAGAGAACTGTCCTTTTTGTTAAGGTTAGGAAATTTTTGGTTGGGAACACTGTCGCACGCACTGTCACTCATTGTCGCTCAAAGACCCTACTCTTCTGGCTGCTGTACATTGGCACATTTTGAAATAAATGGGTAATAATTTGGACAAAATTTGTCCCTTTGCAGGTATCTTGCACTGCCCACCCAGGGATCAATGTGTACCAACTGAAGACGCTTTTTCCATAGCTTCCAAGTTGATTGAATGCAAGGTGAATTTATCCTTCGCGTTAATGCATTGAACACAATCGTTGGCTGCCATGACTCTTTTCCGTCTCCAGGCGATCCCGGTGGTGACAAACACAGGGTGTGTTTGTGCTCTGGACTCAGGCTCTATATTTAGCTACGTGATACTGGGAAAGCTTTCCGTGATTAAGTTCTGTTGACCGATACCGAAAGTAATGAACAGCCCCAACATGGAGCGGGTGAGGTGTGGCACCAGGACTGGGTGTCACTGGGACCAAAAAATGTCTGGGAGAGAGTTGGTTGTGAAAGCACATGAATCACCAATCCTGTTCCTTTGGGGGAAAAAGGGGAAAATGGAGTAGTGTTTCTTTTAAACCTGAGGACTATTTGGAGTTGTCTTTTCCCTGGTTGGTGTTTAATATTGGGCATGAATGATGTGTAACAAACATCGGTATTAGACACAACACTTTTGGAATTGATAATTGAGGCTCTGGAATCTTAAGTGAGTGACATTTCCCTCGGAGCTTCATGAGTAGAGCTGCTCTGCTTTGGACACGGGAACAGACTGGGCGACTTCCCACGGTCCCTTGCCTGGTTCTCTCAAAAAGGTGCAGGACCAAAATAATCTCTGGGAGATTTTGCTGCCACAACAGGTTGGATCTTTTTCAGAAGCAGCTTTACAGGGAAGTCCTCAAGGCATTGAGGCCAAGCATCTGGAAGAGGCTCCAGGGTCCTTGAGCAAGGGTGAATTCAGCCAGATGACAAAGGCCACTCCTTCATGCTTCCTTCCAACCTTCCACCCAAATGACACCCTGCTGAGCTCCACTTCTCCTGGCGGTCCCTCCTTGACCCTCCATATGCTCTGTGTATCTGGCACTGCTGAAACAGGGCTCCTCATCTCCTCTTCTCCTGCACATTCCCTGATCCTCTCCAGCCACAGACGGCTTGGTACCTGTGGAAAACTGGACCAGGAAGAAAGTGGTGAGGGATGGAGCAGAATGGGCAAACAAGGTATTACCCCACAAAGGCATTTTCTGCAATAAGGCCAGGTCCCTTAGGGTGTTCTGGTCTTACAGCAGGTCTGCTCTGCCATCTCCCTTTGTCCATGGAAACAAGTCCAAATTCCTACTTGGATGAGGAGTATAAAACAATAATAAATGAGGATATGCAGCTTTGTCTGTTTTCCCCTCCCACAACAAACTGCAGGTTCACACCTTTCACTCCTGAGCAAGTGCTGCCTTTCCTGTGGGATCCTAGCCCAGCCTTCCTGAGGTGTGCCCAAACACCCAATGCTGCAAGATTCCCTTTTTTATACATTACCTTGGCTTAAATGTTTTTGGTTGAGCCAGATGGAGCCATGCTAATAAATCATGGAATCCTTTCTGTTGGAAAAGCCTTCTAAGATCATCAAGTCCAACTGTTCCTGTAGCACTCCCAGGTCAGTCATGTCCCCAAGTGCCACATCCACACATCTGTGAAATCCTACCAGGGATGGGGACTCCACACTTCCCTGGGCAGCCTACTCCAATGCTTGACAAGCCATTCCATGAAGGAATTTTTCCTAATATCCAATCTGAACCTCTCCACTTGGCCCAAAAGCATCATCCTGGCCAGGAAAGGATTAGGTCTCCATAATTTTTATGTTTCCTCCGATTTAAGCCCTACTGTGCTTGGTCTCCCAAAGTGCCCTGGTGTTTCTGTGGAAGCTCTCCAGAGGGACCCGCTGGTCCCGTCCGGCCGTGCCTCTGCCTGGAGGGAGAAGGTAAACAGAGAGCGAGCTGGAACAAATGGCTCTTGGTACCGAGCGAGGAAATTATCTCACCGAAACAGATAAAGGCAAGGGGAGGTTTGCGTGGTGCACCCAGAGCTCTCTTGACTGCTGGCGTGACGTAGGCAGTGCCTCCAGCTAAAAGTCCCCAGTGCCCTGGCTGCCTGCCCCAGACCCGGCTTGTGGAGGCTTGTGCGCGCCCAGGACGTGGCTCCCGCGCACCTGGCACCATGTCGGTGACAATCTGCCAGTCCATGGGCTTCGTGGTATCCGCCCTGGGCATTGGGGGCATCATCGCCTCCACGTGCATGGACCAGTGGAGCACCCAGGACCTGTACAACAACCCGGTGACGGCTGTCTTCAACTACCAGGGCCTCTGGCGCACCTGCGTCCGGGAGAGCTCCGGCTTCACCGAGTGCCGCGGCTACTTCACCATCCTGGGGCTGCCAGGTAGGGCCTGATGGCACCAGAGAAGAGGTGGGAGGGAGTGGGACACAATCTCTGCATGACCAGTGGGGGATTTTCAGTCAAATTTCAGCCAGAAAGGACCTTGGGTGCTCACCTTGTTTGGAAAACAGATCCTTGGAGATACCTCAAGGAAAACCCATGGCCAAACTGAGGTTCAGCAAAACTCATTACGCACATCCTGAGGGGCTGTCCAGGCTGCTCCATGGGGAGATTCATCCCCTGTGCTGCGGGTCGCTCTGGCTCAGATTCCTGCCCCAGCTGTGTGGCTGTGTGTGGCTTCCCACCAGAAGCCACTAATAGTTTTGTCACTGGAGAAGATCCTTTCCTAAGAGGATATGTCACAGTTCAGCTCACTGTATTTCTATTTGGGCTAACACCACCAGGCTGGATTTCTCCCTAATTCTCCTTTGGTTCCAGTTTTTTCTGCCACGGGAATAATTCCTGTCCCGGTTGTGCCCAGAGTATCTCGGGGTGCAAACAATTAGGTTACAACAGGATTATCTGGGGCTTCTTCTTGCCTTAATACAGTGAGAAAAAAAGGCACTTAGACTCATATACCCATCTGGCCTCTGTGCTTTGATACAGCCAGAATGGAGGGAAGAAGCCAATTATATCAGGAAATCACTGCAGAACTTCTGCAAAATGGCATTTCCAAAACACACAAAAAGGGACATTGTGTGCAAAAATTACTTCTCTCAAGAGAAGGCACAAATCAAACCAGTATAACTCAGTGTAGCTGTGGCCTCAGACACCAGCTGGGGAGGTGTTTCATCCCCTGAGCTGTGTTTTTGTATTGCTCCTCTCTGGATCCTCATTCCCAGCTGCTGTCTAGCATTGGCTGTGCTGCAGCTTCCCCACTCCAGGGATGTCCCTGAGCATTGACCTCTCGCTGGAGCTGTGGCTTGGAATGTCCCTGCTTGGACTCTCAGGTACAGAGATGTGTTTTCCTAGAAGGACATGAGCCTGATCCTGGCTGGGCTTCCAGCTGAAGAATGAGATCCAAAGAAGGGTGTTTGTGCAGGGCTGGCATTGACACACTGCTCTCCCAGTCAGCAAAGCTGAGCAGCTTCACCAAGGGAAAACTCAGGGAGCAAAGGGCAGGACAGGCTGGTAAAACTCACTGGGTTAATGGTTGGACTTGATCTTAGAAGTCTTTTCCAACCTTAATGATTTTAGAAAGAGATTAAATTTACCATGTGAGGAGTAAATTGAGGTATGAAAACCAAACCCTCCCCACACAGATGCTCCCACAAGACGCTGCAGTTCTTCCAGTTCCTGCAGTTCTTTCTCAGTTCTTCTGCTCAAAAAGCTTAAAATGACAAAAGCTGTAACTCTACGAAAGAAGCAATTAACCTTTTCAAGTGTTCAGCTCTGGGAACTACTCTAATCTTTGAAGAAATCAGAATACTTGAGATTTGGGGGGTTTTCTTCTTTCACACCTTTGTCCTGGCCTCAGCCCTACAGCAAAAAGAAGAAAACCAGAGATGGTTTCTTTGCAATTCCAAAACCTCCAGACTGGTGTCTGTCGAGTGGGTGTTAATATTCTAAAATGGGATTGTTGAGGGGATGGATTTCCTGCACTAGCAGGATTTTCCTGCATTTAGAGGGGCTGCTGGAGATGAGTGTGCCCATGGCCTTGCTTACAGAAAGGGGGTGGAACAAGGTGGTCCCTAAAGTCCCTTCCAACCCAAACCATCCTGAGGTTCTGTGTTTCCACAATTCCTGAATTCCCACTTGTGTTTGCCAGGTTTACTGCTTTACAGCAGTAAACCCTACAAAAAGGAATATAAAAAAGCCCAAGGAATAAAGGACAAGCATAAAAAATAAAGGTGGTGGATGCCTGAGCCCTCCAAAGTTGCTGTCCTCACCCTCAGTGGTGTCGGGGAGATGGTGTGCGCTCAGTGTGAGGGAATATGAATATTTATGTGCTTTGTCCCAAATGAACCTTCTTGTGACCAGTGCTATCAACACTGCCCTACAAAATGAGGTGGAATTTTTCCCTTTCTTTTTAATGAACTGAGCTTGTTCTTCTGTAGTCAGCCCCCTCCCTGCTCCTGTTTTTGTCCTGTTATGGATTGTCTGACACTTCCAGTCTCTGGAGAAGCTGGAGCAAAGCCTCACGTCCTGCTGCCGTGCTTTATGGATTGGCTCTGTCTCCTGAATCCAGCTGCTCCTATGGGCATTTCTTCCCACCCACCACCAGCAAAGGTGGCACCCCAATCAGAGGAGGGGGAAATGATGCTAAAAATCCTATTATTAATTTGTTCAGATACTATTTAAGTGCATCTTCCTCACGTTTATTTTAAGTGTGCAGCACCTTGATCCCCATGAAACCCCCCTCACAAACTAGCCCAGAGTTAATGGTTTGTCAGCATTTCCATTATCAACCCCTATTTATTATCCTGACAATGGCAATTTATATTGGGAACAATAGTGCCAGAGTGAATAAAAATAATAGGACTCTGGCAAAGCAGCGAGGTGACCCGAGCACATCGAGGAAGTTTTGGGGTCCAAGGTTTTTTTCACCTCATTCCCTCGCTCCCACAGCAAAGATTAAGCTTGTCTTGCCCATCATCTATCTTCAATTTAGTTGGGAATTTTAATTTCAAATAGATTGAGGAAAAATCAAGATAATAGATAGAAATGAGAAATTACCCAGGCAGTTTATGGCTCTGGCTGCTCAGCTATAAACAGTTGCTCTCTGGTGAAATGTGGCACTGGAGGACTAGACGTATTTGCTCTGATTTTGTTTCCTCCTGTTATTTTTTGCTCCTTGCTTTGGCGTGAGATGGTCTGGAGGACATAGTTGGAAACTGAGCACACAAATAAGGGATAAACAGCAAAAGCTGAGCTGAGCAAGGCTGGTAGTTTTGCCTTGTGTGGACATCATGAGGTGATTTCTGCTCAGAGCAGAATTTTGCAGTTTCTTCCAACTTTGCTAAAATACAATTGCATGGGCAGTGATTTCCCTGGTGTCGGTGTCTTTTTGCCACACCTGTCCAGGGAACCTTCTCCAGCAATCTTTCAAAGGACATTTCTCCCTCAGGTCCAAAGCCCTTTTTACCCCTTCAGAAAGGCTGAGCTATCTCTCTGCTGTGGACCAAAGGGCTGTTGGCTTGAAATAGGAGAATATTCTTGCTTTTCCAATGGCAAACTTTGACAGTCTGAGAGCAACTTGCTCAACTTCTCCAAGTGCTAAAAATACCCATGTTCTTAGAGTGCTCAGAGGGAAAAGAGGCCATGGGAATGCAACCACGACAGCCCAGACCTTCCATAAATTTAATTTTGGCTGGTGCAGAGTAGCAGTGGTGCATAGATGTTTCCTGAGGAGAATTCATGTCTAGGAAGAATCAACATTGGCTTCTCTGGATTTTTCCCTTGTACATTGATGCTCTGAAGAAGTTTTCTTTCATTTCATACAACCCACAACCATTTTGTGGTATAATCATAGCAAATAACCCGATTTTGGAGACAGGGCAGCCACTGGCCAAGGCGACAGCGTCTCTGCTCCCTGGAATTGTTCTATGCCCAAAGTTTGTAACAATGGGAAGTGCTAGTTGCCATGTCATGATCCTCCATTACTGATGGCCAAGGCAAAGTCTCTTTCAAGGTCTGTTTGCTGTTTGAAATCCTTTCACCCAGCCAGGTCAGCTCTGAATTTTGAAATATTTACAGGCAACTGCTGTAACCTGCTTAAAGTCTTTTGAGGTCATGTTTTGGGTGCAGAAGGATTTAGGTTGTCCAGGTAGGCTGGAGACTTGATATATCCTACCAGGACACGTGTGAGGCTCTGATGGGTTTGCACTCACAGCTGGAGCTGAGGGAGGTGTGGGGATGGGGAAAGCACCAATGGGAGACCTTTAGAGAGGCCTCAGGAACCCCAGTGACACATAGGGTGCGAGGAGGTGGCAGGGAGCTGGGTACGTGTGTTGTATTTATTGTTTTGTGCCTTTACACCATGTGAAAGGATGAGAGACAAGGTAAAAAAAATCCTAAGGGATTTGGGATGAGGGCCAGAAGAGGAAGGAGCAAGGCTATGGGGATTTGGGGCTGGGCTAGAGCTCACAGATGTATAGGCAAGTTCAGCCTCATGCACCCCAGGGACCCTCTGAGGTCCCTACAGAGGGACCTCAGAACGCACTCTTGACCACCCACAGTGGTGTGGATCTGAGCTGGGATGGGGTCCTTCCATGACCCACTTCCCTAACTGAATTCCAGAAAGGCCATTCAGCCCTTCTTATTGTGGACCACATTCACGAACCCTGAGGTTGTCCCGACAATGGAGGGGCGGGAAGAGAAGGGTGGGTTTGCTCAGTCTGGGCCTGAGCAGGCTGGGCTGGTGTGAGCAGCTGGCAGGGTGTGAGCTGTGTTTGCAAATTTGAGAGCAAACATGAGCTGGAGGTGATTTTTGTGGGAGAGGCGGCGATAACATTCAGGAGCTGCCTGGGCCCAAGGACCGGTTTTGAGATAACAGAGTCAACGCCTGGAGAGATAAAGCAACTATGAGCTGGAATAAAGGGGCACAGGGGAGTGGCCACAAAGCCCCCTTCTTTTCCTCATTTGGGTAAACCACTGGAGCTGTCCCAATGCTCAGTGGGAGCCCTGTTCTCTGCTCCTTGGTGAGCTGCAGCCTCGCCATTCCCTTTTTTCAGACACAGCTCAGTATTTCCACGTGGATTGGGAAACCCTCTGACCAAGCATCCAGTGGCTGGAGACAATCCACAGATTGCTTGGAGAGAGATTCCCATCCTTCAACCAATCCTGGCTGTGGTCATCTCCATGGGGTGGCTGGAGATGAGCATCAGGTTGTGGTGTAGATGCTCAGACTTGCTCCACAGCTTTGGTGTCATCCAGCCCCTTCTTGGATTATGCTCTGAGTCAACAGTTCAGATGAAACTCCCAGGGGATCTTCTGTTAGGTGGGAAAATGGGATTAATGTATTTTTCCCTATCATGGGCAGCTCAGAAACAACCATTAAATATAAGCTTAAAATCCGAATATTTGAGAAAGGCAAAGGAAATGTGCTGGGTAAGGGTTGGGAAGGAAACAAGTTTGGATTTTGTCTCCAGAACTCTGCTTCAAGCATCCACTGAGGAAGGCGTGGGAGTTTTAAATTCCCACTCTTTCAAGTATGTTCTAGTCAGAGCAGGAGAAATGGCAATGGGATGCCTGGAGGACACTTCAGCCAATACTTTTGGAGATGAGCAAACAGAAGCCCCCCCAAACCACAATAATTATTCAAAGATGGCAATATGTGGAGTGCTGAGCACGGCTGGGTATTTAACTCTTAACTGAGGACTGCAGCATGACCATCAGCAGCAAAATTCCTTCCTTGGCTTCATTTCTGGGGACAGCACATGAGTGGGGAATGTCCAACCTTGTGTTGGCTTCTCTTCTTTAGAGACATGGCTCCATCTGACCCTGCAAATCAAAGCCAGGCTGGTTCTTCTGGACTTTCCTGCACACCTGGAGATTCTGATGATGTTTTTTGACTGCTCCACCATTGCTCTGGGGTTTTGATGTCCCTGCGTAAGAGCCATGATGAGAAACAGCATCTCCATCCACAGGGGAAAATTCCATTCCCAAGGAAAGATTACTGAGGTGACGGACTGGACATGGGCACATCCAGGGATGGCCCTCTTTCCAATAGATGCCTTGAGGGGTTCAGCAGAGCTTGGGATGTGAAACACGGGAGAAGGAGAAGAAAAGCTCCCTGTTGGTTTGAAGAGCGGCTCCTGCTGCACGTGGCCAGAACCAGCAGCCAGGTTGGAGCAAGGAGTGGTGTGTCCCCTCCCACCCAAGCAAATGTGGATATAGGGATGGAAGGGCCACCACCACTGATATTCCTGCAACCACCCAGATGTCCAACTGAGCAGAAAAAACTAATCATTTAGAAGGTGGCAGAGGTGTTTGGGAAAAAAAAAGCTCAAAAAAATATGTTCACCCTATTAATTCTCCCCCTTTTTCTTCCCTTTTCCTCCCCTGGGGTTATTTTTAGCTATGGCCAGTCTATGGGTTCATTTCTCTGTGCAGTGTTGCACGCACTTGGGAAGAGGGATTATGTCTCAAAGGAATATCACTCCTTCTGACGTGTTCTGATGAGGTTCAGCCCAGAAGAAGGGATGTGCGCTCTCACCACTAGATGGCCAGAAACAAGAAGGCAAGTCCTGGGGCATGGGAAGGACAGGAGTCATCCTGGAGAGCTGCTGAGGAATGTCAGGGCTTCAGTGAAATCAGATTTTCTAGACCAGGACGCAGTTCTGGCTGTGGGACCACAAGGGATGGGATGGAGAACTGACCACATTTTAGCACTTTTTGTCCTTCTGTCTTCCAGGTCCTTCTCATCCCTAGTTGTTATATCGGCTTCTAAGTGTTCTCCAGAACTGATCTATCACAAATCATTATCCAAAATGAGGAATTCTCCCATCATTCCCTATCCTTCACAGATGATGAGCAGCTGTTTGCCACCTCTGGTTCTTGAGGGTTCCCTTCCATGGTTTTCATTCACTTTATTATTTTTGCTGGCAACTTTAGGTAGGTCAAAACTGACCCTTCCTGTGATATAAACTTACCAAAGTGAATGAAAATGACGACATTTGAATAAAACTGATAGAGCAAAGACATCTTGTGCCTGACCTGAGAGGGCTGTGATTGCCATGAGACATGGAATTGGGCTCGGACTGCCCCTGGCTGCAGAGCTCTACAAGCCAAGGGATGTCCTTCATGGTTGTTCTCCAGAAGGCAGGAGCAATATCCAGGGTGTAATAGCCCCATTGTAGCTCCCCATGGACACAAATAAGCCTTTCCTCTCTTCCTGGTGGCTCTCACATGGCTTCATAACCAGGTGCTGTTGTGGATCGTGTCTGTGGTACGGACAGTTTAAAGCAGGAGTTTGCTTCTAGATCAGGACTGAAGTAAATCAGTTGGAGGGAGATACTGGATGAGAATGGATGAGTGTAAAGCCTGGAAGGTCCTTGTACCTCACTGACTCCATTGGCAGAGTAGCACAGTGGATTTATATTGCTCCCACAAGCCCAGGACCTCTCCACTGTGATAATGAATTTCCCACTTTTTACATGCCCCATCCCTTTCCCAGGACCATCCCTCCAGTCAACACAGACAAGCACCCCCTCAGAAAGGCCATTTCCCAGTGCTCCCTGTGCTCTCCTCCCTCCCACGTGGGTTTCAGTGTGTCCTCGTGATGGCAGTGGGGATGTGGGTGGAGAACAGGGCTGGAGGAGCTTTGCTGGATCAGTTTGGGGCTCTTGGCTTGGTGCCCTGGGTGGTGCTATGGTCAGCATCCAGTGGAAGTTCAGTGATGCCCAAGGGCACTGCAAGGAGCCACATGCCTGGGCTGGCCTGGTGGCCCCACATCTTTGACAGAGCCCTGTCTCTCATTGTGCCTCTTGTGAGGACACCTCCATGGGGGACAGATTGTCTGGTGGCTTCAGCAGAGGGGTGGGGAGGTGGTGGCCTGGGCCAGGTGCTGAATTCCCCTTGGGACATGGTCCTTGCCTCGTGCCAAGCAGGCAGGAGAGGCCCAATGGGCAGCAAAGGGTTTCAGGGGGCTGGCCAAGCCCCAAGTGGGTTACCCAACACTCAGCAGAGCGTGGCTGCTTAAACGTGGAAGGACAAGCACTTCTAAAGGACAAAAGCTCCTATCTCCAAGCCCTGCCGGCACAAACCTCGCCGGCAGCGAGAGTGAAACTGGACTATCTTGCAAAAACACTTTGAGCAAACAGCGCTCAATGGAAAGCATCTGATAAGAGCAGCTGCACTGCTGGTGGCTCAGGCAAGAGGACTCCGGTGCCCCATTAGGACTGCAGCTCCCTCGGGGCCGCACCACCTCCGCTCTCCGGGGACGCACCATGTCCACCACCATCTGCCAGGTGATGGGGTTCCTCGTGTCATCGCTGGGCGTTGGGGGGAGCATCATGGCCACGGCCATGGACACGTGGAGCACGCAGGACCTGTATGACAACCCGGTCACGGCCGTGTTCCAGTACCAGGGGCTGTGGAGGAGCTGCGTGCGGCAGGGCTCCGGCTTCACGGAGTGTCGGCCGTATTTCACTATCCTTGGGCTGCCAGGTAGGGACAAAAACACTCCAGGTGTCACCCAGGGGCTCTCCTGGAGCTCCGCATCTGAAAGGAGGAGCAGGTATCTTAAAGCACTTTGCGAAGAATAACATTTCTGGTGTTATGTTATGAGCATAAAATTAGGAGCATATTTGTTGCCAAAATGATTTTTGTGGTGGGGGTTATTGGTGGAGGTTACAAGCTCGAGCATATGTGGGGGACCTCTGGGTGAGCATCATGGGTTCAGCACCACTGCTGGCATAAATCAGCACAGCTCCACTGAGGTGAGGAGAGGGAGGATGTTTAACCCTCTAGGTATTGTCCCTGGGAATGGAAACAAGGAAAGGGGCTGTATGCAATTGTGTAGTGTTATAGGATAATGGGGATAATTGAAATGTACTGTTTTTCCAAAGATAGAACTGGAATGGGAGAAATCTGCCCATGAGAGGTGAGGGTAGGAAGGGCAGGAAGGGGAAAGGTGTGTTCAGCCACTGCCCATCACCCGGCCAGCATTAGTGCTACAGAAGCAGAGTGCAGAGGTGTATTGCTGTCCTGTTTGCTTGCTCACGTTCCCAAAAGAGCTGTTTTTCCCACCCTACTGCATGCGAGGGTATTCCAGCGCTCCCAGCCCAGCAGTCAATTTGGCTCTGGGAGCGTTTCTCACTCCTGGTGCATGATCACAAAAAGGTCCAAGCAAGCAGTGCTGTGCATGGGCCTTTTGCAACTGTTGATCCAAGTGTGATGTGGGTTCCAGCACTGTATCTTCAAGGATGTATGTCATCCTCAGGGATGTCATGCTCAGGGATGCCCTCAAGATTTGCTGAGGACCCGTGACTCTCTGAGGGGTGCCATGGAATAAATGTGTCTCTGTGTATCCAGTTTCAGGATTTCCAGGTGAATTCTTTCCCTATTGGAAGAGCAAACCTGATATTTAGAGTCACCTCTCCCATGGGAATATTTTTTAAAAGAGTAAAAATTAGATTTATCCAACTATCTCCACAAAATGTTGACCACTATATCTCTTCACAATGCTGTGGGCAGGTGATTGTGTTTTAAATGAGCCATAAGGAAATGGGAACCATCATTTTGATGTCAATTTATCCCAATCAGGATTTTACTTTTTCAAGTAAACTTTTCAAGTAACTTTTTTACTATTTGCAAGTAATATGGCAATGAAGAAATGTGCAAAGCACTCACAGACAATTGCTGTTGTTAGAGATATGCTATCAGAGTTATCTTTATGAATCCTTTAAATTGATTTCTTCCTTCAAACATACAGAAAAAATGTCCCTGCTGGAATTTGCTTAACTTAAACACCTGCTGGATGTACTTAATTTCCCTAAAATTTCTATATCTCATCAATTATTACTGGTCATAAAGTCAGATTCCACCTTTTTGTTATGTATTAGCAACAGAAATGCAGGTGATGGTCATTTAAATGACTTAAAGTTGTTTTACCTTGCTCACCTCTTACCACTCACACGGGGGAGGAAGACGACTATCCAGTTTCCCTTACCTCTGGAAAACAGGGATCAGGCTGTGTTTTCACATCACTGGCATTTATTTTGGTGGAGAAGCTGTTTCTGTTGATGCTTTTGCTATTCCCTTGTTGTGGAACACCAGCACTTGTATGGAAGCCAGGTTATCCTCTGTCATGCGAAAGGTGTGCGCGAAAGGCAGGTTTTGTAACCCCAGGGCTGTTTGCTTCCTACTGCTCCTGATACCACTTTTCCTTAGTCTCCCACTTTGTTTGTCTAAGCCCTTCCACTCCTTCCTCCCAGCAGAGGTCATTCACCTTTGGAAAAGCAGCTCTTTTCCAAGGACTTTCAATGGATGCCAAAATTCCCTTGAAACTGCAGTGCTGCCTTTCCAAACAGCTCCCACTTCAAGTCCTGTGAGCCAAGTGGAGAGTCTTCATGTCACAGCAGAAACAATTTCCTTCTCCTTTCCATCTCTTATTGGAGATGGTCAGTCTCATGGAGGCAGGAATGGCTGCTGATTGCTTATCTGGCATTTTTTCTGTCATGTCCTTCTGTGGTCCTCTTGTCCCCCATTTCCAACATCTCCTTTCAATGGAGATTTACGACAGTGCTCCAGCAAAAGTGGAGCATCCTTGGCTGCTTGGCTTGGCCCTGCCTGTTGTGTCCTTCCATGGGCACCCAAGGTGCTGGGAACACCTCTCCTGAGAACCAACAAACTCTCTGTGGGATCTTTGTTTGGGGTCACTGCTTGACGGGGTGAAAACAGCCCAGTGATGACACCCAGGAACCTGCAGGGAACACCCAGGAATGAAGCACTGTCTTGGGGACAAAGAGCTTCCATCATGATCCAGCCATTATCAGCCTCTCCTGCCTGCCCTGAAACAAAAGCATTTGCAAAGAAGCTTTGGTGGTTGCAGAGACAAACGAAGATTGAAATTTCCTTCTCTTTCTGCTTCCCACCAGGTGCTGCGGAACAACCTCTGAGGGCTGATAAGGCGTATCCGCCATTCCCTGATGGATCATAACTAATGAGCTCCTACCTGGGGGCTGATGAATGGGAGATTGAAAACTCCTGGCTCGTTAGCACTCGTTATCAGCTGATAAGGGCAAATTGAGTCATAAGAGCTGAGGCAGTGGGACTGCTGGATGGGAGAAGGTGGTATATTCCCGGCCTGTGGAGTGGCAGCCTGCCTGCTTCCGTGTGCACTGTGGTGCCAGTGCGGTTTTGCTCTGCTTCCTGACACCCCACAGGCCAGGAGAGCCACCCAGCATCCTCCTGGGAAGGGTTTACAAACCTTGTCCCAACCTGTGCAAGGGCTCTGTGCTCCCCTGCACCCTTGGGCACTGCAGTCACCCAGCAAAGGGGTGACAGACAGGGCAGAGATGTCCCTCGGGCTGTGGAATGTGTTTTCCACCTGTTTCACTCCATCATGAGCCCCCTTTCTCTTCCCTGAAGAAGGGGAATCATGCTTGGGGAGCACCAAAGCCAGACCCAGGGGCTGTGGGAGTGTGTGGCAGTGTAAGGAGAGGCTGCAAAGTGTCCCAACCAAATCCCAACAGTCCTTGAAATACTCCTCAGCACCCCTTCCAGGGCTCTGCCGCCTTCCTGTCTCTGCCAGGGACTCGTGCACAAGTGGAGAGGGGAAGTGTCTGGAAAAAGATGGGATATGTGCCACCTTATTAGAGAATCACCTTGGTATTCAAGTGCTCTTTCCCCCACCACTTCTCCAGTTTTAAAGGTGCAAGTCTTCCTTTACTTCTCCTTTTACTTTTCTATTCCACCCAAGAGGAGTCTGAAGGGTTTTTGCCTCCTTCAGGCCTCAGCTCCCATGGGCATGACCCACCAGCATTCCCAGCTCACGGCACACTGCTGCACAAATTCAGGATGGGGGTATTTGGGTGTTTTATTCATGAACATGGACAGATTTATCCAGGACTGATGTTCCAAACAACCCTTGGAAGGATATGGTGAGGGAGATGGTTGCCAGCGCTTTGATGCTCTCTCCTCTCCATGTAATGTTCGATGTCCTCTTTTCCATGTGCTTTACTGGGAAGCAGGAATATACAGAACTGCATTTTGAGTCATGCAGTGGCTGGAAATATCCTGGATAAGGTAGGTGGAGCTGTCTGCTTCCATTGCTGACTGGGGAGGAGAGAAGAGGCCTTTCTCAACCACTGTGGTTATGGAACAATCTATGCTTATGGAACAATCCATGCTTATCCCAGCTGCTCTCCATGAATTTCTCCCTAACTTTTCTCCATGAATTTCATGACTGCTGCTATTGAACATTTCTTAAAAAAACACTGCCTAAACCATCAAACTCTTTGGGAAGTTAAGTCAAACAGTCATACTTCCAGAGGTGCCCTAGATAATATGGAGTAGATCCAGTGCCAGTAGATCCAGAAGGTTTTCTTCTTCAATATTTCTATTTTCAGACAGAGGCAATCTTTGAAAATCCCCCAGGCTCTGACAAATCCCATTTCAGCCACTCAGCGAGGCTCTTGCTGTTTGTTTTGCAGCGATGTTCCAGGCTGTGAGGGCCCTCATGATCGTGGGGATCGTCCTGGGGCTTCTTGGCCTCTTTGTGTGCATTTTTGCTCTGAAATGCATCCGGATTGGGAGCATGGAGGACACTGCCAAAGCCAACATGACCCTGACCTCTGGCATCATGTTCATCATTGCTGGTAAGTGGGAACTGTCATGTCTTCCATGTGGAAGGCTTTCCATTTCCCTGGAAGTGAGAACTGGGCAAGTCTTGGTGCATTTCTGAAGTTATTGGCTTTGTCCTCCAGCCTGATTTCCTAGGGTCAAGTGGTTTTTACCTCTGATTAGGGAACAAAAAAATCTCTGGGAACCAGATGTTTTCATGGACAAAATACAGAAGGCTGAAAAAACATCCCACAGATGGAAAAGGAAGTATATCTCTTGATTTGTTTTATAAATGTTGTTGCCATATATTATTATAGCCTTTATTTATGTAGAATATTTCTTTCAGTTTCAGGCTTTATCCACAATAATTTTAGGAAGATTCCCACGGTTTTTGTAGCCTGGTTTGTAGGTTTTAAATACCAGCCTACAAGGCTGCAGGAATGCCCAGCTTCCTCAAAACTGCAAATGCTTAAAACATCACTTACATGTTTTCCTACATTGTTTTTGAGATAAGAGTCAAATGAAATCTATATCCGAACAAAGGGAAGGAGAATGTCCCTATTTAAAATCCTTCAAATACCAATGCTTCGCTTTTGTTGGGATATGAGACATTCAACACAAATTCAAAAAGTATAAGCTGGAAAGAGGAAACCGCCTTCTGCCACAGAGCTTTAATCTATTATTTTAGAGTCATGGAATGGGTTGGGTTGGAAGGACCTTAAAAATCATCCAGTTTCACCACCACCATGGGCAGGGACACTTTCAACTGGACCAGGGCTCCAAGCCCCATCCAACCTGGCCTTGGACACTGTGGAAGGAAGAAAAAAGAAAAACTGTCATGTGAGGGTTTTCTGCCAAAAGTTCTGGACTTCAGCTCTTCTGGACACCCCAGCTCTTATCTATCCTTGGTCTTTAAGGTCACTTCCAACCTAAATCAGTCTGTGATTCCATATTCAAGTGTTCTGTGAATTCCTTTGCTGAGGAAAACCAAAGGTTGACACTGCTGCCAGGATTGTCAGGGATGGCCATCCCAGACATCCCCTGTGTGGATGAATGGAAGAAGTTCCCACCTCTTGGGGTTGGTCTTCCACATCTGGTGATAAACAGGCTGTGAGCCAAAGACATCTCCTCTTTCATGTGACAGAGTATGTTTTCTCATTAGAAAAATTCTGTCAGGGAATTTTTGGTCCATGTTTTTCACTGTAAAACAAATGTTTAAAATTATTTAGTGGGTATTTTGTACAATGACCTGTTTGTTAAACTCATTTGTGTGACAAAACACACCAGGAGAAAGATTCCTGCTGGTCTGACTTGGGAGTGTGTTGTGCAATATTGTATTCCTGATGTTGGATTGGAAATGCAAGGAAAACCTGGAAGAAAAGTGTAACACAGTGTGGGTACCCCTTTGTGCTGAAGGCCACAGAGCAGTGTCTCACCCACCTTTCCAGAGGTGTCAGATGCTTCCCTGAGGCCCCAGGTGACTTCTTGCACTGCGTGGCTCTCAGTCTGTCCTTCTGTCCCCTTAGGCCTGTGTGCCATCACTGGCGTGTCCGTGTTTGCCAACATGCTGGTCACAAACTTCTGGATGTCCACCACCAACATGTACCAGGGAATGCAGAACGTCCAGAACAGGTGGGTGCTCAGCTGGCTCTGTGTGCTACATGGTGGAAATCTCCCTCAGAGCTGCTGTTGAAGCATTGGCAAACTCTGGGAGTATGTTGGGATGGTTGCAGGGCTTGGAAGATTATTCTTAGGGGATAGAGTCTGGGCTGGAGATCAGCAAACGGGCTGGGATGTGTCTGTTCTTACAGCTCAAGAATGAGATAGGGAGGCTGTTGTGGTTCAGACTGCATGTGGGACTTCTGTGAACTTCTGGGGACTTCTGGGTACAGCTGTAGGGCCAGGGGAGGATGCCACTGTTCAGTGTGTCTGGGCAGCAGCAGACAGGACCTGTCACACCCTAACCAGCCACGCCTGTTTTGCAGGTACACCTTTGGCTCAGCCCTCTTTGTCGGATGGGTGGCAGGGGGCCTGGCCCTCGTGGGAGGCATCATGATGTGCCTTGCTTGCAAAGGGCTCATCCCAGAAGAATCCCGGTAAGCTGGGCTGGGTGGACATGGGAAGGTATTGCAGGAAACCTGGGTGTCCAGGCGTGCCACAGCTGGCCCAGGATGTGTGGATGTGTGACACCCCCTTCACGATAGCTCTCATGGCGATGGAAACACAGAGTCCTTTAGGCTGGAAAAAACCTTTAAGATCAGAGTCCAGCCATTAATTCAGCCCTGCCAAGGCCACCACTACCTGAAGTCCACAATTAGTGAGTTTCCCTCCGTGGGTCCAAAGTGAGCATTTGCTCTCCCTGACCCTGTGACTCCCACAGGAACAGAGAGGACTTGGGAACCAACCTCAAAATGTGACATTTGCACTGTGCTGGTAGATTCAGGCCCATGAATTGCAGGTTGCACTGCAGATCATTAGCAGGGGTAGATTGCACCAGCTGAGCCACGATTTACACGGAATTGTAGAATTCCAGAGTGGTTTGGGTTGGGAGGGACCTAAAGCCCTTTCCATTCCACCCCTGCCATATACAGGGGCACTTTCCATAGACCAGGTAGATCCAAGCCTTGTCCAGCCTGGCCTGGAACACTTCCAGGGACGGTGTAACATCACCAGGAATTTGTACCCCAACATATCTGGTTATTGCAGGTGGGTCCACCACTCCACAAATGGTTTACTTAAGGGAAAGAAAGTATAAATTTATGAAAGAACCCGAAAGGGACTTGCAGCTTTCCATGGATGGTGGGCTGAGCTCTCTGAGTGCCTCCCAGTGCACAAAGTACAAAGCTCCCTAAAACCCACCATGAGCACAGGGTGCAGTGCTGGGCAGTCACAGCCCCTCCAGAGGCTGACGTTCCTCTTGTGTCTCTTCCAGCTACAAGGCCGTGTCCTACAACGCCTCAGGCAGGAACATCTCCTACAGGACGGGGCCCTACAAGGGGTATGAAGCTGACCCAAAGACCAGGAAGGGGGTGGGATATGAAGAAGCTCCTCGAAGTGAGGATGGGAGACGTCCGTACCCTTCGAAATACGACTATGTCTAGCAGACCTTCTGGCCTTGAGTTGTGCTCTCAGAGATTTTTAACTTCACAAGCAAAAAGTGCAGCAAACCAAGCAGTCTGTAAATAGGATTGTGTTTTCTAGTAGGTTTTCTCTACTCTGAGGTTGCATCTTTGTTGCGAACATCAGTTTTACTCGACTGCCCGTTAGTATTAACAGCGCCAGGAGGTCTGTGACCAAAGTAACGCCTTGTGGTGCTCTCAGAGTAGAACATTTTGCTCCTATTTTCTCTATAAACTGATATCCAGGAGCAGTGCCTTGTGCCCTTTCTTAATTGCTCAAATAGTGAAAATTCCCCTTTGATAATCGCTGTGTATTTGAAGTAAATTCTTTTGTGTCCCCTAGGCTGTGCCCAAAGTAAACAGAGCCTGTGGTCAGGGCATGTTCCTCCCTGGTGACTTCTCTACCCAGTCCCACCTTTGCTTTTCTGGCTGTACTCTAACGCTGATCTGCTCTGATATTTAATCTGATTTCTGTTACTTAGACGTTTGCTGGAGCCTGTGATAGCAAAGTGTATTTATTTCTTTGGATCTCTCCAGGGAATGTGCATAATCCATTGTTATTCCTGCACTAATAGCTCCCAACCTCCGTGTGCCACCGGTGTTCCTGCAGATGTCATCTTTAATGGAGCCAGGAGAATTTCTCATTTAGAATTAATTAGAGTTACCTTTGGAGCAGGACTCCCAGGGAGCATTAGATGTGTAACTCCACACCGACATCAGGACTTCCCTGTGGTAATTCTCCCCCCAGTGATGGGAAGATTAACTCCACAGTGGAATGTTGCCTCCTCCAGCCAATCCATCAGAGGGGGATTTTATCAGAGGGACACATGTCAGAACTTTTGTGGGAAGAGAGAGCTGTGAGCTCTTAGCAGGTCCTCCCACCTAGCGCCAGAACACATCCTAAAAAGCTCTAGACAATGCCTATGAATAAAGGAATAAGTTAGAGGGGAAAAAAGGGTTCCAGACCTTCCAAAATAACCATTTAATGGCATCCGCAGTGGGCTTGAGCACCATTCCTCAGGATTACAAGTTCTCTGAAGGAATTCAGTTCAGGCAAAATTATTTTGGTGAAATGCTGGTGTTCCCTGAGTGTTTGGTATCTTGGAGGGATCAGAATCTACAGCTGAACATTTCTGTAGAGTTGGACCTTTGTAAGGTCAAGTTGCCACCAGCTGAGCTGGCATCTCAGGTGGCTCTGAGGATTAGAGGGGGCAGGCTGTGCTCCCAGTGAGCACAAACTGCATCCCCCTCCTCCCCATGTGCAACAGTGCTCCATAAAACTCAGTTTCCATAACCCTCAGCTTTCCATAATCACCAGCTTTCCATAACCATCGCCTCTCCACCACCACATGGAGGCAAATCCCCAGCACAGGTCCAGGAGATCCTGGGGAAGGTCAACAAGAGGAGGAGGGAACACCTGGCAGGTGGTTGGAGGGAACGACCACCATGCAGAGGGGTGGGAAGATCTTCCAGCCACTGGCAGCTCAGGCTGGACGTTGGCCACCTGGGATAAACCCCTGTGAGATGTCAGTACTGACCCTCCCATTTGTTCCAGCAAAGAACTTGTTTTGAGGACTTGTTTTTAAAGGAGAAGAATTTCTTTTGCAGAGGTAGATCCTGTTCTGTTTTAGAAACATTGCTACTCTTTTCCATGGTTTGTATCTCACAGTATAAACTTAGATTTTCTGCGTTTTTTTTGTTTTGTTTTTTTTTTTTGCCTGCTGGATTTTTGTTTTTGCTTGTTTGTTTTGTTGGTTGTTGTTTTCTTCTTTTTTACATGAATATTAAAAAAAGAGAAAATCCTAAAGACCAGAATCACGGTTTCCAGTTGTTCTCTTCTTGTCAAAATCATCAGCTCCAACCTTCCTGCTCAGCCAAAGCTCACCAGCTTGTGTTCTACGTGTTCTTGGGAGGAGTATGGACACGGATGGGTAGTTGAGGGAAAAAAGAAAAGCTTTGGGTGTTTTATTTCCTTATAAAAGTCACACGATGAGAGAAAATTTCAGACAATCAGATTAATAATTATTGGGGGACCCCAAATCAATGATGTGGTGGAGTCAGAAATCCTTGGTGGGACCCTGAGCTTGCTGAGGAGTGGAGTGCAGCAAGTTTCGGGGTAGAGATTAAACACTTCTAAACACTTCATTGTTCTTAGGAGGGCAGAAAAATTGTGGGTATGTTCTCAGGCTCCACTGGAAAGGGGCTGAAAAGCCCAGGAATGTTTAATTTAGATAGGAAACACATAAGTGGTGCTGAGGGAAAGGTACACAGTGGAATGTGAAAAGCAGGAAAACACCCAGAAAAATTTGAAATGCAGGTTTACGGCTGAGTTAGAGCTAAAAAAAATTCCCAAGGAAACAGCTTTGAAAGTTACATTTTATTTTTCTGCTACACAAATGATGTGACAAAGTCCCCAAGCCGGCTATCTCTCGGTCACACTTTGATGTGTGCAGGCGTGTAGATGACAAGATTAGGGGCAGGAGCCTTATGGGGAGCTGAGAGAGAGCTGTATCCAGGAATTCCTGCCCTCGCTGGGCTCCTAATCTTCCAGCATCAGTTTTCATTTCCGTGCCTCGGCCGAAAACTCACAGGATGAAATATTTTAATGCAGTGAACTCCGCTGGAATAAAATCCCATTCCGGAGCAGAGAATCATTTATTTATGAGCCTGGCTGTGGCGTAACTAGACTTGGTGTTACAGCTGCTCCTGTGTTTGTGGCCCTAAGGGACCTTATCTTGTTCTCAGCACCACGGAGGATGGTGAACATCATTGTTGGGAATGACAGCACCGGGAGAATCCGCATCCACAGCCACGGAACTGCAGCTCCTGCTGCAGGGAGAACACGGGGTTTGGACGTGGAGATGCTGGAGAGAGACCAGGGGAGGTACCAGGATGAGCAGAGGGATGGAGCAGCTCTGCTGGGAGGAAAGGCTGGGAGAGCTGGAATTGTTCAGCCTGGAGAAGAGACCAGGGGTGACCTCACTGGGGCCTTCCAGTGCCTGAAGGAGCCAACAGGAGACATGGAGAGAGGTTATTTGCCGTGGACTGGAGTGACAGGACAAGGGGGAATGTGGGGGGATAGAATGTAAGAAAACAAAGATAGTGCAGAAGGTAATCTCACCCCTGAGGAATCGCAGCTGTACTAATTACCAAAGATTAGGAACAGGCCTGCCCCTAACAGGCCCAGCTGTAACCAATGAGGATGAGTGCTACAAAAGAGTAGGTTAGGTGGTTGAGAAGGGAGTTGGTATTTCTTGGCTGTTCTGTGAAGGAGTCAGTGCTGTGAGGAGCTTCCCCATGAGAAATCACCAAGAAGGTATGGAACTTTTGCAAAAGATAACAACAGGGGAATGGCTTTGAAGTGAAAGAGGGGAGATTTAGGTTGGATACACAGAAGAAATTTTTGGCTGTGAGGGTGGTGAGGACCTGGCACAGGTGCTCAGAGAAGCTGTGGCTGCCCCTGGATCCCTGGAAGTGTCCAAGGCCAGGTTGGACAGGACTCAGAGCAAGCTGGGCTAGTGGAAGGTGTCCCCGATTATGGCAGGGGATGGAATGGATGAACCTTAAGGTCTCTTCCAACCCAAACCATTCCATGATTCTATGATTCCTTGTCTTGGACACAGATCCAAGTATCCCCTTTTCAGCTGAGCTGGTGTCTCCTCTGAGCCCTGAAAGCAAAATTATCTCCTTGGGAAATCTCTGTGTCTTTACTGAGGCCAAAGTTCCCTTTTCCAAGCTCTCCTCTGCAGCCCAGCAGGCTAAAAAAACATAATTGTGATACCCTAATTATTTTTTGACTTAAAGATCCAGAAGCACCCTGAGGGTGACCCAATGTCTTGGTGACAGCTCATCATGATGCAGTGCTGTTATGTGAAGGACACAACCCCCTGAGCCACATCCACAGCCCCCAGAGCAAAGGGAAGGAGGGCACTTGCCCAGGTGCTGCCTGGGGACCATCCTGGGGCCACCCACCCCGAACACAACCTCTGCCCCCCCATGCCATGCATTCAGGGAGACCCTTCACCCTCAAGGATGTGAATTTGGGCTCTGAGATCTATCACATGGGGCTGGAGCTGCTGGAAGGAGCAGCATGTGTAGAGCACGCAGTGCTGGACCAAATCCATCCTGCCTGGCTGTGGGCTGGGAGGAGCAGTTCCTTATTTGCTGGGCTGAACTGGGCTTGCTGGTTTGACCAATTGCACAGCAGCAAGGAGGTTTGGGCCTCTGGAGTGCTTGGCTGAGTAAAGCCTGGAAAAAAACAGATCTCAGAGGCTGCAGAACATGTGGCCCTGTGAGTAAATCCAGTGTTTCCAGCTGCTGTTCCTGGTGAGGGAGGGAAGAGAACCCTCTCCCACCTTTTATTTTGCCTTTTTTGAACACAAACTGCAAGGGATGGATTTGGTAGCCCTTGTAAAACCAAGGGAGAAGAGTCGGGGAACTCCTGAACAGTTGTTGGGGTTTTATTTCCATGAATTTGATTGTCCTCTGAAAAATGCATTTCCTGCTCAGATGAGCTAATTAAATCTAGGCTTGTCTAATAAAGCTGAGCCTGCAAAGGCTGGGTGCATTATCTGACAGCTCTGAACAGGTTCTTTCCAAGCCCCGGCAACATCTGGAGTGTGTGAGAGCACACTGGATTTGCATGGAGTTTGTCTAAGGGACAAACTGAAGCTACAAATTGGACTAGGAGATAAGAACTCTCCTGAAATCTATATGCAATTAAAAGCCCAATCGTCCTCCCTATAGTGACAAGGTTATTGCTTTTATAGTGTTGAACAGAGATGAATGAGTCTATGGATTAATGGCACTAAGATTTATGACACTCTGCTTGCCCCAAATATTATGGGAGAATAGCTCTCTGGGTGAGATATTCCAGCTGAATAAATTTGATAGGATTTTTCTTTTCCCTTTATTATTTTTTTTCAGCTTTGGGAGAGCTGTGCTGCATTCAGAGCTTGTTAGTGCTGTGGATTGAATATTTACTGATATTCCCTGGTATATTGATGATTTATAAAAGTATTGCCAGTAACAGGAGCCCATGAACAAAAAGTCAATGGGAAGAACAAAACCCACAAACCCACTGATTTGTGATTCCTCCTTCATTTAATTGGCTGGATCTTTATCTTGCTGGTTCTGGGCTTGTTTTATTGTTCCCAGAGGCTCTAGAGAGGATAAAGCCAAAGGAGTCACTTCTGGCAGGAGAAATGAGGTGGCAGCGGTTGGTGGAGACCATGGAAAACCCTCTGTGCTGTGATATGCTAAACACTTAAAAAATTAGGAGGAGGAAAATAAAAACCTATGGGATTTTAAGGGGAGCAGTTTGGAAGGGATGGAGTTACACACCCAGGGCAGGGCAGAGGGGTGAGGACTGAGGGAAAACCATGGCCAGAGAAAACCAGGGGTGTGTGACAGGCCCTGCTCCTCCAAATCCCAGCAGGATGCAAGGATTGCATCATCCATCACTTAACAAAACTTTGGGAGTTGTTTTAAGCCAGGCTGGAGAGGGCTTGGAGCAAGTTAATTTAGAGGAAGATGTTCCTGGAGGTGGAACAAGGTGGGCTTTAAGGTCCCTTCCAGCCCAAACCACCCTGGGATTTTCTGATTTTGAGGCAAAGCCTCTGGGTGGAACAGCAAGGACAGGGATGTGTTTCCCAGCCCATGGGCTGAGCCCGACCCACCACCCTGGGTCACAACAACAGCATGGATTTGATCCCAGCTTCCCATGGAAAACACTGGCTCGAGATGCCCAACGTGGCACAAAACCTCTTTTTCCACATCTCAGCTCCCACACTGGTCAGAGGATGAGTGCCACCCTCCTCTTGGCACAAGGCTCTCAGCTGTTTCTGGACTTTCCCAAACTTAGGAGAAGTTTTCCCCCACTTTTCCACCACCTTTTGGACTTGGTGTTTGAAGCTCACCAGCAGCACCTCAGGCAGGAAAACTGCTGGGAAATGCAACAGAGAAGTGATTTTTACACTTGCTGGCAGCTGAATGAGCAGGCACCTGCCTTGGCACCAGGTTTGCCACGTCAAAGAGGCAGAGCAGCTCCTGCTTTCTGCCCTTTTCCTGCCTGTTTGCTCCTTGGGGCAGGAATTTGTTCTCCCATTAGCTTTGGATGGCGACAGCACCAGTGCCCAGCCAGGGTTTCCTGTCAGCCCCTCCATGGAACACGTTCTCACTGCCACCTGGAACTTTTTACAGGTAAAAAGGGTTTTCCTGCTTATTTCTGAACAGTTGCGCAGATTTTATTTTTTTTTTCCCAGAGGAATTGAGTTTGGTTGCCTTGTTCTGCTCAGCCCCACTTGGGTGTGTCCTGCTTCTTAATAGAAAAACTCACCTGGAAATGTGGGAAGTAAGGAAGGATAAGAGTCTGAACCAGAAGTGGCGTGGGTTGGAAAACAGAAGAGGAATTGAGTGCCAGTTTTCCTGTTATGTCTTCCCAAATTTCATACTTTGCAGAGACCAAGATCATAAATGCACTGCTAGAATTTTCCAAAATACAGACAGAATTAGGAAAATGAATTTAATTTACATAGATGAGCTCTGGGAAGGGGTCAAGCTGGCATTGTCATGTCCACAGTGCAAAGAGCCATCCTTGGGGTTTGATTTCCCACTGATTCCAGAAGGAAAGGAGGGAGGACACAGCAGCTGGGGCTGGGTTCTCTATCCGAGTGAGTTCAAGCCAGGTTCCTCCTGCAGCAGAAAATGAGGCTTCTTCCATTACCTTCTGGAGCTTGGGCAGGGAGAAGAGTGAGGAATGAGGAGAAAGCAGCTTTCCTTCTCCTCATTTTCCTCTAAAGAATCAAGAAGCTACACAAGAGTGTCCAGTGTGGAGAGCTGCCCCCGGCCTGTGGGATGCCACATCCCATGGGAAGGGGGTCGTGCCTGTGCCCCGAGGATGTCCAGGGAGAGCTGCTGAGGCTCCACAGCTCCTGGCACTATCAGACCCTGTTATTGCTCACGAGTGTGATGAAGGGAGAGGAGAAATCACACCTAGGAAATGTCATTTGTTTTCCTCGATGACTGACCGGGCAGGTCCCAAACCTCGGCAGAACACCAGCAGTGGGGTCTTCCCAAAAGGAGAGCCCAGAGCAGCCCTGGGGGGGCTGCAGAGCAGCTGCTGCTCGTTCCTGGTCCTGTGGCACCATCCAGTGGCTGCTGGCAGAGCGCTGTCACTTCCCTGTCCCCTCCCCGGCATCACTGATCCACAGGGAAGGCCTCCAGGTCACTGCTGTCAGATTTGGAGAGGCAGGTTTGCTGGAGAGATCCTAAAAAGCAATTCCAAAACTTAGAGCCGAGAGGGGCAAACACCCTCGTTGCATCAGGACACCACACAGGAGACCATTCCTTGACTTCCATGGCTTGAACATAGTCCCCATATCCTCATTTTTATTTTGAATTTGCCAGATGAAGGCCTGGAATCTCATTTTTATTGCAATAAGGAAAAAGAAATATTTCAATTTTTTTGTGCCAGGCCTTCCTTGGGTAAAATCTTTGTAAATTTTTTTTTCTGTGTAAGAAGCAGTTTAATTCTGACACTGCCACCCCTGTAATTGCACCAGTTCTCTCCATAAACTGAGGTTGTTTTAAATCTTCTATTAGTAATTCCATTATTTCACCATTACATCACTCCAGTTATCTCTAGATTTGTTCCTAAGAGTTTTTCCCAAGTTGATTCTCTGGCAGTTACTGTTTTGCTCCCAATTGCATGAATAATTATTTTTTTTTTTCCCCCAAAAAAAGAGTGAATGGACAAACATTAGGGAAAGGGCAGATGTGTGCAGCTGGATGAAGGGCCAAGGGCCACATCTGCTGCTGTAGGTTTGAATTCCCTGTGCCCAAACTCTTCCCTGTGGCCCTGCTGATGGGCAGGAGCTGGGAAGAAGGTACCACGTGCCTTTTCTATTTATTATTTTAATATAAATGCTGTCCAAAAGCACCCCTGGGGATTGGCACGGGATACCTGGAGTTTCTTGGCTGGTTTTTGGCTTTGCTGAGCTCACACAGTGGGCAGAGCTTCCCCCACAGGGTGATCTCTGTGCCCTGGCATCCAGGGGTTTTTCCAGGACCACTGTGGGATGTGGCTGTGGTCCAGTCCCACATTCCCCATGGACAGGTCCATCACATCCACTGGCTGCTGGGATCTCCAACAACTCCCACTCGTGCCTTGTCTGTGTTCAGTATTGCTTTGCTTGAGCTTAAAACCTCCCCTTGAGCTTAAATCCTACTCCTCTTTCTCCTGGAGCAAACAGCTCACTCTTCTTCCTCACCTGCTCTTGAGCTCCTCTTCTCTGCTGCCACCTCCTCCTCAGCCCAAGTTGTTCCTTCTCTGCATTTCTGCACAGTGTCTCCAAGTTTTTATTTTACACCTTAATCACTTTTCTTTCCAAACCCCAGGACAATTTATTCATCCCCTTGCCCAAGGTTCTGGGAAGGGAATGAGGAGCAAAACCACACTGGGAAATTCCAGGTTTCTCCCCAGTCCCGCACAGTGGGTACAAGCCCTCAAGTTGCTTTGGTTTGTTGTTGGTGTCATCCCAAATGGACAGGGAGACCCCAGGAAAGCCCTTTTCCAAACAAACCCTTCTGTGGTGTCACATCACCCACCACCTGAGAACTTCCAGAGGTGTTTGGGCAGCACTTGGAATACCCAGAGCCAGGGCACTGCCTGGAGACCAAGAGGATCTGGTGGGACTCGCTTCCACCGTGGAACAAGTCCCCAGTGGGGGTTTCTGGCTTTGGGGGCCTGGAGGGTGCTCCGGGGAGTGCCAGGAGGGCTGTGGAGCGGGCTGTGCTCACAGCAGCAGCTTTGGGGACCAGCTCCACTGCAGCTGGTGTCCCCACAGACTGCGACCCTCCCAGGGACCCGAGGGCTTTGGGATGGGAGCTGGGAGACAGTAAGGGAGTCCCCGTGTCCTGCTAGGCCTGGGGGCCCACATGACACGGGGTTATGTAGGAAAAGGAGGGAAAAGGGATTTGCAAGCACTGCCTGAGCTGTGTTCCACCCTGCTCGGGTTTGGGGAGCAGTCAGGGTTTTATTTCTGAATATTGCAGGGGAGCCCACATGGGATCAATGTGCAGAGAGCAACTGCAGAGATTGCTCCACCCCAAATGCCCTTTTCTGGGGCCTTTCAGGGGCATCACCCACTGGGTCTGGGCAGAGCATCCCATGGCTGTGGGTGCAGGTGTCCCAGTCCTTGTGTTCAGAGGACACGATGTCCCCTCACCGGGGAGAGGGAGAGCTGTGGAGGCAAAGCTTTGCTGGGCTTCTTGTGCTGCCTGTTTTGCCCATCCCTGCTGGACCAGCTCATCCCTCTGATGCCTCAGGTTTGAGCTTTTATATTTTCCAGATTCTGTGCTGCTTTAGTGTGCAGTTCTGACCTTCATATTATGGGATGGTGAGCTCTCTGCACAGAGTAGGGAGACAAAACAATTCCTTCTCTAGCTGGGGACCAAGGACAAATGATCCAAATCTCAGGCCCAAGAGCACAAACAACGGCAGAATGAAGAGAGAAAAACAAGCAGGATGGGACTTCATAACCTAAAGCTGTAATTGGACAATTAACTCCAATATGCAAATGGAGCAGAACTGATAAAAGTGAGAGACCCTGTGACCAGTCGTGCATTTAGTGACCATTTTAGGCTCACCTGGGGTGTCACCCCGGCTGGGCTCTTGTGCTGCCCAAAGTGGATCCATTGAGGCCTTTTAATAAATCCCTACTTTATTCTTTAACTCTGTCCAGCCTCTGTTCTAGGTCAGCCTGCACAAGGCATCACTTCAGGTGGAGGAGAGCAGGGAATTTGTGATCCTTGGGTTCCTGCTGATGCCTCACCAGAGCCTGGAGTCTCTTGCAGGTCCAAGTGGAAACTCTCTCTTCACAAGCTGGGGCAGATGAGCCTGGCATTGTCATCCCCCAGGAGAAGGCACAAGCCCTCAGCAGCACCTCCCATCTCTCAGAGCATCCTTCAAGCTCCAAGCCCTGTCCAAATCCCAGGGAAGATCCCTGACACCCATCATTTCTCAGCTATACAATCCCAAGACACAGCCCATGTTTGCTTTAGGGAAGGACTGCTGAAGAGTCTCTTTTGGGAATTCTCAGGCTGTGGGGTATGTGCAGCATTTTCTCTTGGGAGGTTTTTACTTCTCGAGGGTGTTTTGTCACCAGAAATGTCCTGGGGATGTAAAATATGAGAAGTGAAGGGGGGGTGTGGGTCTGGCTTTGGGCACCTCTGCTGCCTCCCACGCCCCCTCAGCATTCCCAAAAACGAGCCAGGGAAAGGGGGATGTGCCGTGCAGCGAAACAAACCCAGGAGTGCTCCTTAAAAACATCACCAGGAGACATTCACGGGAAAAATCACTGAGTCACTGCGTTTTAATTCGTGCTTTTGAAGCAGCAGTGCTGCCCTGCTCTGAAGCAGGGGCGGATGGAGCATCCCGGGCTGCCCGTGTCCCTGCACCGGCCCTGCCCGGTGCTAGGTGGTGGTGTTGCATTGCCGGCAGCTCGGGAATGCTCGCAGGAGCAGCTGCTTAATATGCTTGGCATGCAGAGGGCTTGGACGGTGAATGTCCCCTTGAAATCCCCGTGCCAGGGGCTGCCGTGCCCTCCACACCCTCCTTCCCTCAGGGAGAAGGAGCCCTCGGTAATTTAGCCCAGGAAAGGCTGCTGGAGAGGCAGATTTGCTGGAGAGATCCTGAAAAGCAGCCTCAGAGGTGGGAGCAGGGAAGTGTATTCCCTGTGTGACCCTGTGTTTCTGCCTCCACCATCCCACCTGCCCCTCAGAGGGGGATTTTTCCAGATGGGTGGGTTTTTACTGCTGTCTAGGCTGCTCCCCCAGTTAAAAAAAAATCCACTTAGAAGCAGTTATTGTGTCCCTGGAGCAGCTCAGGGCTGGTGGCACTGGAAGGACTGACATACCCTGTTGCCCCCCAGGCTCTCCAGCTTTTCCTCCAGCATATCCTCCAGGATGGGGTGGCACTGCTCCAGGAGGTTTGGGTTCCTCTGCACAGCTTTCAGCAGCTTCCCTGTCAGGTTCTCCTCCTCCCTGAGGTGGGTGCTGGTACCAGCAAGGACTGGGCAGGGGCTGGGGGGACCCTTATCCCCTTTGGTGGGTCCCAGCAGTCCCAGAGCAAGGAACTGTTTGCTCTCACAGCCTACATCCCTCACGAAGGAGCAACTTCCTCCCCTAATTGGGTTAATTCCTGCCCACAGCTTTCCCAAAATCCCAGCCAGCACCCAGCAGCCACCTGGGGCAGCTTCCCCAGGGAGGTGTTGGTGATGGAGCTGCCCAGCCAGGGGCACCAGGGGATTCATCCCCCCTGTGCCCCCAGCAGCTCTGCCCAGCACTCCCCCATCCCCAGCTCCCCGAACCCAGCACCAGCTTCATCCTGGTGCTCTGGGGACAGGGATGGTCCCAGCTCTGGCACCACCTGATGGATCTTCACCGCTGTGGTCACCTCCTGGGTCCCTGCAGGGAGAAAAGGGCTGTGAGGGGCAAAAAGGAGCTGAGGCCCCAGCATGGAAGCAAGTCCTGGTCAACACCTGCTTTTCCTATATGGAAAGCATGGGCACAACTGTCCCTTTGGGGATGGCACCAGCCCTTGGAGAACAACCTCTGACCTCAAGGCTGCTGGCAGGAGGAGGTCAAAGGGGTCACAACCACCCCTTGGGTATTTGCCAGCAGCCAGCCTTGGTTTAGGACTGGCTTTATTTTCTGCCTGCATTAGGGAGCAGAAATCCCCCTTTTCCTTCCCCTGGACTACAGTGAAGGATCCACAGCCGGCCCGAGCTCCCTGTTTGTATGCAGATAACCATTAGCAGAGTTTGCAGGAGGCAAGGCCATCCCTTTGCTGTGACACTTGCTGGAAATCTCATGGAAATCTCATTCCTTTGGGATCTGGATGCGATGCCAAGGGACAATTTTGGTTTGTGAGCTGTGCTGACAGTGGAAGGGTGGGAAGTGTCCATTCCATGGCTCATGTGAGGGGAAGCACAGCCAGCTCCCTGCGGGGACTCCATGGCTGTTAGAGAGGGACACAGAGAAGAGATTGTGCTCTGAAGGGATGGAAGTTATGAAAAATGTATCTACATCCAAATTGATTCGCTTCAAAATGCCATCATTACCTTCAGCTTTATTTGCTGAGCAGTTGGATCTGTACAGAAGCAGACTGGGCAACACAGATCATTTTTCGGTAATTTTTGGCAATTTTTCCTCTCTCTGCAGAATATTATTATGAAATGCATTCGAAACCAGAGCAGAAAAGAGCAAATTGAGCATGGAGATTCTCCAAGAGCTGTGTCCCTTCAGCTGCCCATACCTGAGAGGGGCCAGCTCAGGGCCTTGCCTTCCCACAATCACCTGGCCATCAGGTGCCATCCTGTCACACCCCACGTGTCACTCAGATCTGATCACAAGGAAAAGATGCTCTCAACTGGAATTTAAAGCGTTGCTCTGATAGATGACACCCCGGCGGGTGACTCCTGCTGACGATATTCATGTGATACTTTGTGTTTAATGAGTGCCAAATAGAGTAAAACATCACAGGATGGGCTTGAAATGGGGCTTGAAATTAGGCTTAGTCTAAACTCAGCAAATATTTTAAGGCTGCTTAGAGTTAAACATCTGCTTAAACACTCTTAATGAGCCAAGGACTCTTTTTTTTTTTCTTTCATTGTTATTATTTCACTTGTCTTCTGTTCCTGGGTGTCCGTGGCCTAGGGCGGCTGCCCAGGATGGGAGCTGAGGCAAAAATGGAGTGAGAAGATGGGAATGGGTTTGCAGCCACCTCTTCCCCTCACCAGCCAGGGAAGCTTCCTGGACTTTTATTCATCATTGGGATGTCTTCCCAAGGGCAGAAGATGTGCCACCAGCTACAGAGTCTGCTGCTGGCAATTTTGGATCTTCTCACTGGCCATGATAGGACATAACTTCAGTCATTTCTGGTGTTATTCCCCTTGATAATTTAATCAGGGAATCCCAGACTGGTTTTGGTTGAAGAGGACCTTAAAGCCCATCCTGTTCCACCCCCTGCCGTGGGCAGGGATGCCTCCCACTACCCCAGGGTGCTCCAAGCCCCATCCAGCTTGTGGGTTTCTTGTGGCCATGAGCACAGTCTCACCCATGCTCAGAAAGTAGATTTAGATGGGATATTGGGAAGAAATTGCTCCCTGTGAGGATGGTTAGGCCTGGCACAGGTTGCCCAGAGAAGCTGTGGCTGCCCCTGCATCCCTGGAAGTGTTCCAGGCCAGGTTGGACAGGGCTTGGAGCAACCTGGGATAGTGGAAAGTGTCCTGAGCTGAGACCAGACATCCACAAAGCAGATGCTCCCAGAGCTGCCCGGATGTGGGTCCATCTCTACCCACAGGCATGTCCTGGAGGGCACAGGAAGGGTGAGGACATGGGAAAAATATTCCCTCATGTCATGCTCCTCCTCCAACAATGACCAGCACTCAGCTTGGCATCACCTGGCCTTATGCTGGAGTGACTTTGGGGGAACACAGGACAAGGAGGAGCCCCTTGCCTGAACACAGGAGCTCACAAACCCTGTGTGCAGAGGGCTCCCTTCTCCTGCTGAATCCCAAATTCTGAGCTGCAGCCGGCTCAGCAGCTGCTGTGTTTGCAGGAGATAGCATTGTGCACACGGCAAACATTGGATGACGGGGACAGATCCCCACCTTTCTGCTGCTGAGTTAAAACCAGCTGTTCAGACAGACTCAGCAGAGATTTGCAAGCTGGGCTTCTCTTTAGGGAATTAGGTGGTTCGGCATTCTCCTGGGAAAGAGAGTATCTGGAAGGGGATTGCTCACTGGGAGTCCTGTTGGGATTAAATGGGATTTTTGCACAGCTGGACATGGGTGACCATCTCATGTCCGGTGGAATCCATTTATTTAAGAGGGATTTGGGAACCTGGAGGGCCATCCCTATCCTTCCTTGGTGTCTCAGCATCCCCTTTCCAGGCACACTTTCTAAAGCCAGGATTGACCTGGGACGATGGGGGAGAGCAGCCACTTCCTGGCAAAACCAAAGTAAAAGTGTGGGAGCACAAACCTTTGGAAAATGTGACTCATTTTTCAGGGAGAAGTGAGCTCAGAGGAGTGGTGGTTTATGAAGCCTTTTATTTTCACTCTGAAAGTCCCTCTCAAAAACGTAGGGTGTAAAGTCCATGTGAGGAAAACACCAGGAAAAGACACTGGTTTGGGTTTCTCCTCTTTTGCCCCGGAGGCTCCAGTCCAAAGTCTCTTGTGTTTCCAACTTTTCTGACGTGGGAAGCTGCCACTAGTTCCAAGAGGAGCAGAGACAATATTTCTCCTGGGAGACCATCCCTCTCTTTAGGAACTTTTCCCTTGGAGAAGCTTGTGAACAGGCTCAAAATCTGTCAGATTTGGGAAGGCTTGGTCCATGAGCACCTATCAGGAAACAGAACTGAGGCAAAGGAGTCCTCGGAGGCCACGTCTGATGGATACCCACCACCATTCTCAGCATCCCAAGGGAATAGGAATGGTGGTCATGGAAAGTTCTTTCTTTCTCCTACAAAAGCGGATACCGACCCAGTGGGATTTGTGTTTGGCTGGAAGGATCACCCCTCTCCTCCTCGCTCCACGTCACTCAACCTCCTCAGGGCCGGGGAGATCCCTGTGCTTGGCATTCTGGATCAGGTCCTCGTAGGTGCTGGGGCAATAGGTTTTGTAGAGTTTCTCAGCCAGGGTGTTGCTGCCGGCCACCACGACCTTGCGGTTGCGGTTCATGAAGTTCCACAGGTGCAGCGCGTAGGAGTGGTTGAAATTGGGGCTTTTATCCCACACCTGGTAGTACCGGCTCCAGGCTGGGTATGGGATGGGGTAGAAACGCTGGGGGTTGAGGAAGGAGATGTTCTGGCAGCTGTGGTCCTCGATGCCTTGGAAATCTGTCAGGTTGCAGAGTGTCTTGAGCATCCTGGTCATCAAAAAGGGGCCCTGGTTGCCCCAGATTTTGCCGTTGTACTTGAGAACGAAGTTCTCCATGCAGTCCCAGATGAACTTGTGGCGGGCCGGGAAGCCAAAGATCCCGTTGCTGGAGAAGCGTGACTTCTGGGCGGCCAGGAAGCTCTGCTGGGGGATGGGCCGGATGGAGATGACATCCGTGTCCATGTAGATGCCCCCGTACTTCCAGATGAGCGCCAGTCTGCTGGCGTCCGAGCTGACGTGCACCCAGTTCTTCTCCTTCTCCGGGACCACCTGCGGAGTGGGAAAGGTGAGACATGATGCCGCAGGCAGGGAACGGATCCAACCCATCCATGGGGCTGCAAATGGCACCATAAACCCTCACCTGCATGGCTGCAAATGTCACTGACAGCTCTGGCTGCCTCCAGCCGTTGGATTTTGCTGGGATAAGATAAGGAGCTGGAGCAGAGCAGCGCTTTGTTAGCATTAGCAATGCAGGAACTTTTCCCAGGTGTTTTGATGGCACCTACAGTGTTAACCCAATGCCACCATGAGTCATTCCCTGCTATTTCAGAGGGACACAACCCACTTAACACACTCTCAGATCCCTCCCAGCTCTTTGAACCAGGCTGGAGGCTTTTCATCGGCATTTGTTGGCATTTGGAGTAATTCTTTCTCAGGATAAGAAAGACTTTGGAGGAAATCTGCCTGCCCTGCCCAAGCAGTTTGACCAAAGCTACTTATGGGAAGTTTGCCCCAGGAACTTTTTCCAGGGTGGAGCTCACCAGATCCCACCTTGGCTTCGCATGTTGCTGTTATAGAACCTGAAATCTCTCCCCTATCTCTTATCTCCTGTGGGCTCCGTCAGAGTGAGGCAGCTCTATCAAATGCTCAGGCAGCACATTTTGTTCCACCAGCTTCTGTTGGGGAAGATTATTAAGGCTGTTTTCTCAAAACACGTCTGCAATCTATTTTTACCGATGTTTCCTTTGCCAAAAAATCCGATTCTCCAGATAAGGCCGATCACGTATGCCATAAACAGAGAGATGAATACACAGCAGAACGCGGCCAAAATGAATCTGTTCCCAACCAAAACAATGAAAGTCACTACTTTCACACAGTCCTGCATTCCTCATTCCTTTTAAAGCCTTTTCCCACCCCTAGTTATAGCTTTTTTCCTGTTTTCCACTTGTTTTAACACTCACCTGGTTGTACCACTGGAGCAGAGGGGTCTCCTGGAAGACAGTTTCCATCTGGAGAGGGAAAAGGAAGACATTCTTCATGGAAGACAAGAGGGAGAAGGCTGCATAGCTGGTGTTCATGTCCAGGGCTGTCTCGTTGGTGAGTCCCCTCATGAAGAGGATGATGGGCCTGTCCTGGTAAATCCGGGCAGCGGATTCCACGGAGCACGACACCAGCGGGGGCGGCTCCAGGCGCTCCGTCGTCTCCAGGAAAATGATGCTTTTGCCAAGGTTCAGCACCTGCTCAGGTGTCAGGTAGTGCTGGGCCATGGGCAAGTACGAGAAGACACAGTTGGACAAGAGGGAGATCTCGTACAAAATGCCCGAGACAAAGCAGAAACAGAGGCATATCTGGATTTTCCTCAACATTCTTTCTTTCCTGGAGCGTTTGGGGGCATGCCTCCGACATGGGTGCTAAGGAGAGACAAGGAACAGCAAAAGGAGGAGCCAGTTATTGCTCAGCAGGACTGGGAAATGGAGGGACGAGGCTTTGGACAGTGAAAGGTGAAGGCAGTTTGGTGACAGGCCCGGTGACAATCCCTCAACGGGTACAGAGGGCTGTTCCCCCTGGGATGAAGATCTGGGGTCCCACCTCCTTGGCCCCAGCCAGGCAGGGGGAACCAGGAGAGGTCTTGGAGAAGGGAGAAGGGGTGGGCAGCTGTGTCCCATGGTGCAGGAATGTGCTTGGCAGAGAGGGAAGGACCCTGGGAGAGCAGGTGGGAAGGGTCACCATGGCAAGGCAAGGAGCCCCAAGACCATCCCTGGGGCAGACTGGTGTGGGAAACTGCTCCCAAGCACTGCAGAATTCCAACACGTGCTTGTCCCAGGGAATCTGTGTAGCCAAATGTGCCCATGGAATTAGGTGCCCAAGGATGCAGTGAGCATCACGGGGGAAGGTTGTGATTTCAGTTTGGGGTGTGTCACCCAAAGCTAAAACATCAGCATGCCAAAGGCTTTTTCCCAATCCATCCCTTCTGCTGACTCTTCAACTGTGAGGGATGTGAGGGGTTTGTGTCCTGCAGGACGGAGTCTTGTGATGGACCAGAGAGAAGCAGACGAGGATAGAAAGCGGATGGTTTCATACAAGGAAGGAATTATGACCTACCTGGATTATAGTCCTGACAAATCTACATTTCCAGCACCTTTTCTTGCCCTGGCGGTGACTGTTGGACTCCTGTAAAGCCCAGCTCCCTGGTGAGGATACCCAAACCTTCTGGAGCATGCAAAGGGATTTCTGGAGGTACCAGAATGGTGCACAAGGGAAAACCAGCTCTGCTGCTGGCTCAGTCTCAGTCCCAGGAAAGGTGTGGGATCCACCTAAAAGGACAAAGAAGTGACATGTTTGGTGAGACCCAACTTGTGCCTCCCAGTCCCAGCAGCACACGAGGCCATACAGCCACGAGGAACTCCTGCTGGTAAGAGGCAGGATGGAATGGGGTCTGCACTGCACTGTCTGGTGGCACAAGGAAATTCCCTCCTGAAATGACACCTGTTTGCACCTGAGTGGCCCTGCAGGGACCAGGAGCCAGGGTCCAGTGGAGAGGACATACCTGGAATGACAACCCAATGTCCAAGAGGCCCTGAAGGTGCTCGGAGCTTGATTGATTGAAGGGAATGGCAGGAAACACAGCTCTGTGTGCTGGAATAATTAATGAGCCTCATTCCATGTCACCCTTCCAGCATACAGATAAGTCTGGAGTGGAGCAAGCCCCATGGTAATTCCCTGCCAGTGCTGAGCTTGTGCTTGGAGCTGTGGCAGCTCCCAATCCATTTCTCAGAGCTGGATCTGATCAAATTAAATATTAAAGCAGTGACTGTTCCCATCAGTGCTGCTTCCCATGCTGAATAACAGATTTTGTTGTTTTCCATTCCAGTTGCACAGGGTTTCTCATCACATCCTGGGTTCCCAGGACAGCACAGGAGTTTGGGAAGAAATTCTTGGGTGTCAGGGTGGGGAGGCCCTGGCACAGGTTGCCCAGAGAAGCTGTGGCTGCCCTTGGATCCCTGGAAGTGCTCAAGGCCAGGTTGGAGCAAGCTGGGCTAGTGGAAGGTGTCCCTGATTATGGCAGGGGTGGCACTGAATGAGTTTTAAGTTCCCCTCCATCCCAAACCTTTCTGGGATTCCATATTCTATGTTAATTTTTCCAATCCCATTCCCAGTTTCTCCCGTTGTCCCTGCACTCTGCTGTGAGTGGCAGCACCAGGGGCCTCCCTGCAGATACGGAATTTGAGCGGAAGACAGGGAATGGAGAGCAAATATCGTGGTTTGGAAAGGCCACGTTCCCGAGCCTGCAGATAAGGCAGCCTGTGCTGCCCCGTGGAGCTCAGGTGGAGCACACATGTCCAGCCCAGCCCAGCCCCACGGGCCTCAGGAGACACCAGCACTGACATTAAAATAAACTGCAGTGCTCAATCTCTACATTTCCTCCCGCCTTTCCCACCTGTGTCTCGTTCTCAGACAGGTGCAGTCCATTTACTCTGGTCATTTGAAAAGAAAACAGAAAGAAAAAGTTGCTCCCTGGCAGCTCTGTCACAATCTTGGCTGGGCCAGATTTTCAGGATTCTAGTTGTTGGTTTTTTCCCAGCCCAGAGTGGTTTGGGTTGGAAGGCACCTTAGAGCTCATTTTGTTCCACCCCGCTGCCGCTGGAGTTCACACCCCTTAGACACCAGGGCCAGGAAAGCTCAGGGGAATCCTTCCAGTTTAACCTGGGTCATCCCAGTCCTGGGGGGCACCCAGTGGTGCTCCTGTGCCCATCAGGAGGGACACCTCCCACTAGCCCAGGTTGCTCCAAGCTCCATCCAACCTGGCTTTGGGCACTTCCAGGGATGGGGCAGCCACAGCTTCTCTGAGCAGCCTGTGCCAGGCCTAATCATCCTCACAGGAAGGAATTCCGTCCCAATATCCCATCTAACCTCTGTCAGATAAAGCTGTTCCCCCGTCGTGCCCCTGAAAATCATCCCTGCTGCTGCTCCAGTGCCGACCAGGGCCTGAAGCCCCTCTGTTCCTTTTTAAATCTTGATGCCACTCTCCTGAAGCAGAAACCCCTGGCTTTGCTTTGATTAGAGTTGGGACCATGAGGACATTCCCATTACTGGATTCATATTTCTCCTTTGATGGCCGACAGATCCGATGTCTCAGGTCTTTATGAGCAGCCCAGCAAAGCCGTGCTCGCAATAGTCCTTCAAATTTAAAACACTCCGGGAGGCATTTTATTTGCAAATTGTGGGCAGAGAATGAGGAGCCACTCCAACACCTCCCTGCTCTGTGCATGACATTGTGAAGAGAAACACGCATCTTCATCGGCTCATTCCGGGAAATTGTTTTGCTTGGTTGGTTTTCCAAAACCCCTGTGTGGCGAGTTATGAATTCTCATCACATTTGACCTGGAGGCTGCTGTTATCAAAATGTTCCCTTCCCCGCTCGAGTTAAAAGGACTGCGGAGCTGAATGTTAAAAATAAATCCCGGCCATTGAATAGATTACCCTGCTGAGTGGGATGATTCCGGGGATGCGGCTGCTGCCTTGATGGCCCATCTTGTAAAGAGATTTCTTTTCTTGGGGCAATTTCCGTGTTTCAAGTGCAGGATGAGGACGGCTGGGAGACTACGAGGGAGATTACTACAGATGCCCGTGATAGCTCCTCAAGGCGGCCTGTGAGACACAGGCTCGGGGAATACAGTGGGATTTTGCCACCAAAGAGGGGCAATGATGCTGCTGGGTCCTGGCCCTACACCCCCTGCACATCACACCCCTGGAGTCCCTGAGGTGCACAAAGGAATCACCCCAGGACAGCCCACGGGGCACCACCAGCCTCGCAGGGACTCGGGCTCAGCCTGAACAAGAGCTAAAACTCTTCATTTGCTAAAAATGATTTTTAATCAATCAATCAATCAATCCCAGCACCTGCAGCTCACAGTTTGCCCAGCCCTTGAGCCCATTTCAGTTTTCTCATTTCAGTTTTAGGCTCTCCAAAGCGAGTGCTGCATCACAAACTGCAGCTCAAGCACCACAAGCAAGTACTGCACATCTCACAGTCCCCTGCCAAACCCCACTGCCACCGAATCCGCATCCCCACAGCTCCTGGAATCCCTCGGGATTCGAAGCAGAGACCTCCCCTCCTCTCTGTAGCTCTCCCCTGAGAGCCGGTGGGATTTGCCTTTGGGATGCACCCACCCTGTCTCTGGGAATAACCCCAGGCAGCTCCTGATTTCCGCACAGACAGCGTCTGGTGAACGCACACCATTCATTTTTGAGTCTCTAAGGAAATCACAGCTGCAATCAAGGCAATGCACGTGCACACACACCAACCCCAGCCTCGTCACATTTCACACCAGGCACGTTCGGAAAGCGCTTCCGAATGGAAAACCCATGCGAGGAACGTATCGGGCTCATGGCAGATTAATTAATGCAGCCGCTCTGAGCAAAGGAAGGGGCTTCTCACTGCCTTGTGCCACACCTGCCTTCCCATTCTCCAACTCAGCAGCTGCAGGGACAGAGCCAGACTCACCTGAGGGCTGCCAGGGGCAGGCGAGGTGTGCAGGCTGTTGGGAAGCCCCACTGGGAGGGATCCAGAGGCACTGGAGAGCCCGAGGAGCTGCGCTGCCTCCGCGCTGTGTCCTGCCCCGGCAGGGCTTGGAGCAGCCTCATGGCTCTGCTGTTTGCATTCCCGGGGTGCCCAGATAAGGCTCAGCTGGGGCTGCGCTCTCCCAGCAGTGGGCAGTGCGAGGTGCTCCCCTGGCCAAAGGTGAGTCCCCTGCTCTGCCAGCGTCACACAGGGTGGGTGGGACTGGGAAAAGGCACCTTTTGGGGGTGGCTTGGAGCACGTTCAGCCTTTTCTCTTTGTATCCAGATCCACACCTAGGGAAGGTGTCATAGGGCAAGGAAGAACTTTGCTGAGTGGGGTTGGTGCTCTGGATACTTCCAAGGGAGGCAACATGCAGGAGATTCAGGACTCTTGGACAACAGCCAATATGATTAAACAGAAGCTGTTTATTGTTTACCTTACACACATATTTATGGATTCTACAAACTGCTAAGTACACATTTCTTGATTGGTGTCTTTGTCTTGTTCACTCGTTTTCTGCCTGCATTTCTCACAGTGTGTGATTGGTTACAGTCCAGGGGCTTTACAGTCTTCGGTTATCCAGTTCTTGTGGTCTCAGTTTTTCAGCCTCTTCTTTCTTAATTTAGCACAATTTATGTTTCAGTAGCTTTGACAAATTCTGCAGGCTTTGATGACAAACTTAGAAGCAGGCTGGCTGGTGCACACTATGGCCTAACCCTTGCAAATACATTGCAACAGCAACAACAGGGCTTTCAACACCAACACCTCCCAAATAACACAGCACATCCTGCCCAGGCACGTGGGGAGGTTCCCGCTCCCTCAGAGCCTCTGCTCGTCCCCAGCAGGATGCCTTGAGGGGGGCAGGAACAGGATTGGGTGACCCACCTAGACTGGGAAGATTCCCCCAGAGCTTTCCTGGCTCTGGAGTGTAAGGGGTGTGAACTCCATCCTGTGCTGGGACAGCAGAATTTGTAAGGAGAGATGGAGATGTGGCATCCAAAGAAACTGCCCAGTGCCTCCCCCTGAACCAGAGCTGCTCAGCTCGTGTGAGGACACCACAGCATCCAGCAGAGATGTGACCCCTGGCTCCAGCCACCAACGGCAATCAGGTTCTTTGCAGCTCTCCTCCCCACCCTTTTCCTTTCTCTTCCTATTTTTGGCCAAGCTGTATATCCAGAAAAACTAGGAGAGCTGGAAGATTTGTCCAGCCAACGAGTGCCGGCATCACCATGTGTTGCACCCATTTTCCACCAATTTTCCACCCAAACCCCCACCTCTCTCCACCAGCAGTGCTTAGAAACCACCAAAACCGCTCTCAGTGCCTCTCCCCCCATAGCCTGTGATGGCACCAAAAAGCCAGCCAGCTCTTCAAAATCAGCCAGGGACATTCCAGGGTTCTCCTGTTCGCTCGGGGGCAGTCCCTGAGCCCTCGGCAGGGTGCAGAGATCCTGCCCCCGGGTCCGTGATCCCTGCTGGGAAGGCTGGAGGAAGATGCCTGAGCTGCTTGTGCTGCTGCAGGCAGAGCAAACAGCGCCCACGGGAAAGGCAGCGAGATACCCAGGGCTTAATCAGCTGATAAGAGCCCGGGTAATAATGCCGGGAGGGCTCCAGTTGTGAAAAACATCCCCGGGGCAATGACGTGGGTGAGGAGCCCACGTGTGCCGGCACACCCCTCGGTGAGGAACCCTCCCCTTGGGCAAACACACGGCGGGTCCATCCTTTCAGGTGACCTGCAGGGAATTGGGGTGGCCAGCACGCAGCTCCAACGCTGGCAGCTCCCCTGGGGGTGAACACATCCATCTGCCCATCCAGCAGATCCATGGCGTTGGAGATGGATGATCTCCAGGGTCCCCTCCAACCCACACGACTCCATGGTTACATGGTGGTCCATTCCTCCCTCCCTCCCCAGGGCACTGGGAAGTGTCTGCTGAGCCTGGAGGGTGCAGCAGCACCAGGACAGAGATAGCAGCTGACAGTAAAAGTTCCAGCCCAGTTTTTATCTTATCCATAACATGGAAACTTCCCCATCCTGCCCCAGTTCTCCGCATTGCCCTAATGCCCTACTATTGCTACGTCTGGGGTCACCATTTATTACCGTGGGTCTTCTGGGCAGTCAGGACTTGGTGAAGGGAAGGAGAGATCTTGACTGATTTCAGAAGGCTGGTTTATTATATTATGATATATATTACATTAAAAAAGACCACACTATAACTAGACTACAAAGAACAGAGAGAAAGAATCATCAGAAGGCGAGACAGGAATAGAAAGGAATGAATAAAGTTCTGTGACTCCCAGAGAGTCCCAGAGCTGCTGCCTCCTCGATTGGCCACCAAGTAGAAACATCCCACACTGACCAATCGAGGAAGCACCTGCTGCATCCCACAGCAGCAGATAACAAATTGTTCACACTTGAAGCTGAGGCCCTTCAGCTTCTCAGGAGAAGAAAATCCTAGCAAAGGGATTTTCACAAAATATCACAACCACACCCTACTGAGACTCTTGCCACAGATTTAGGAGGAGATTTTTCCATGGAGATCACTCCAGCAGAAACTTACAGCCTGGAGCAGCCTCATCCTGCTCCTTAGTTCCAGATGAGCTGAGGCCAATCTCTTTGTGCCCCCTGGATGCCGCAGGCTGAGCATCTCACCAAGGCTCTGCCCATTCCCTGCTCCAGGTGCCACCGCCACGGCCTCACTGGTGCCCTGCCAGCCCAGCATGGCGCTTTGGGTCCCCAAAAGTCTGCTGGGGAGAAAATAACCAGGGCCACAGCTGGTCCACAGCTGGTGTTTGGGCTGTGTGTGCTTCACACAGACTATCACTAACCACAGGGAGCAGCTAAAGTGCTGCTGCTGCTCTGCATTGCCCTCTACGGGAGCCTGTTTTCCACAGAAAATGGGAGTCTGGAGGCAGAGCCTGTGCCTGGACCTCCTGCATCTCCAAGGGCTGGGTGGCATGGCCAGGGGAGGCCAAAATCACCCCTCAGTGTCACGTAAGCAGAAGGAGGCCCCAGCTCCCAGGGATGTGACTGGGGCAAAGTCAGGCTTTCCAGTGCCTTCTCCACATCCAACACACTCAGATCAACCTCTGGGACTCAAACACCACAGGAGAGATCCCAGAGTCATGGGGAAAGTGTTCCACCACCTTTGGTCTGCCAGCTCAGGTTGGGTTCACTGGGACATGGATCACAGGGTCTTGGAATGCTTTGGGTGGGAAGGACCATAAACCCCATCCCATTCCACTCCCTGCCATGGGCAGGGACATCTTCCACTATCCCAGGAGGCTCCAAGCCCTGTCCAGCCCAGCCTTGGACACTTCCAGGGATCCAGGGGCAGCCACAGCTTCTCCTCCCAGAACAGGGGAGCATTGCTGTGGCTGCTTGGGGTCTGCTCTCCAGGAGCCCAGCCAGCCACTGGGCTGGGTCTGTAATACCCACTGGGCCTGGATTGGGCAGCAGCACCATTCAAAATGATGATTCAAAGGAGGAGACAGGACCTGAAGGCAAGAATCCCATGCAGACATTGCCATTCACCATGAAACAAATCAATATTATAATATATATTATCTTTATATAATGACATTTAATTTCTGCACACGCTCTCAGCATCACCCAAACCAGCCTGGCTCAGCTTTAATAAGAAACTCTTAAACAGGGAGAGACAGTGACCAGATTCCCTTTTCCTCTGCTGTTCTGAGCATCTCCCTCAACCTCTCCTTGCACACCCTATATAAAAACCCTGATGGACTTCCAGGAGCACCTCTCCTATGGGAAAAAGCTGGGCAATTTGGGATTGTTCAGCCTGGCAAAAAGAAGGGTTGCAGGTGACCTAATTGTGGCCTTCCATTGCCTGAAGGAGCTGACAGGAAACATGGAGAGAGACTGTGGACAAGGGTCTGGAGTGACAGGACAAGGGGAATGGCTTCCCACTGCCAGAGGGCAGGGCTAGATGGGATATTGGGAATGGAATTGCTCCCTGTGAGGGCGCTCAGGCCCTGGCACAGTTGTCCAGAGAAGCTGTGGCTGCCCGTGGATCCCTGAAAGTGTTCCAGGCCAGGCTGAACAGGGCTTGGAGCCACCTGGGACAGTGGAAGGTGTCCCTGCCCATGGCAGGGGGTGGGCTTTAAGTTTCCTTCCCACACAAACCATTCTGGAATTCCATGATCATAGATTGGTTATTGAGGACCTCCCTCCATACACCCTCTCTGGTTTTCCATCCTCCTCACTGCTCTTAACTCCTGGCATTTATACCTCTGGGTATTTATTGAAAGCCTGGGTCATTTTTTAGACTTATGTTGATATGGTAGAAAAGTCATTTGCTCCTTTGGAGCAACAGGGAAGTTATAAATTAATGTTTTCTTAGTTATTTTCCCGAAAATCAATAGCTGTGCTTGCAAAACAATAAAGCACTTAGAGCTTACATGCAGATGAACACAAAAGGAGAGAAGCTCATCTAAACAGACCCAGAGTTACATCTCCCAGAGGAGAGCTTGGCAGTCAATTCACAGGGAGGCAGGGCCAGGAATGCGCAGAGGGAAAAATATCAGAGGAAGTTGTAAAGCAATGTCTTTGTGCTGGATTGGGCTGGGGTAGAGCTGATTTCCCTCAGCAGAGCTGGGATGGGGCTGTGCTTGCCACACACAACTGGGGGAAGGAGGAGGAAGAGGGGGAGTCTTGGAGTGGTGGCATTTCCCTTCCCCAGCCACCTGTCTGTGTGATGGAGCCTGGCTTTCCTGGGAATGGCTGAACACCTCCTCATTCATGGAATGAATTCCTTGGGTTTGTTTGCTTGCGCACGGCTTTTACTTCCCCTATTGAACTGTCATTATCGCATCCCACAAACTGTCTCACTTTTGACCTTCCAGTTCTCTCCCCACCTCCAGAGCAAAGGGAAGTGGGTCAGCCAGGGCTGCTCCTAAATGTGCCTCTGCAGCACCAGGGCTTTTTGTGCTGCTAAATCAGAGTGCAACACCATTAGACTGGGGAGCCTCACGAGGCAAAGCCACTTTTTTTATCTCCTCCCGTTAGAAACAGATCTGTTTCCCCTGAGCAGGGCCAGTGCAAACTGCCACTTTACCTGCTGCAGATGATATTTGAGCCCCTGAGATCTGGGCTGTGCCAGTCCTGAAGTCCCTGCAAGGCAAAGAAGCCCTCCAAGCTGAGCTCATCAGACATTCATAGGGTTTCTGCTTGTGGGCAGGGTGGGCCAGAGCAAAGCCTGGTTTTACTGGACCCCACTGAGCTCCCAGCCCCCAGAAAAGAGAAACACCAGGGAGAGAAAAGCTCAAAACTATTGGTTGTTTTGCCTATTAAAAAAAAGGGTTCCTTATAACACGACTAATATTTGTAAATAATAGTAAATACCAGATTTTAAGAAGAAATTCATCCCTGTGAAGGTGGTGAAGCCCTGGCACAGGTTGTCCAGAGAAGCTGTGGCAGCCCCTGGAAGTGTCCGAGGCCAGGTTGGATGGAACTTGGAGCAACCTGGGATAGTTGAAGGTGTCCCTGCCCATGGCAGGGGATGGGACTGGATGGGCTTCAAGGTCCCTTCCAACCCAAATCATCCATGGATTTTGTGGGATACTGTCAGCACACTGCCCTGAGCACGGTGAGGTGCCCCAGGTTGATTTGTCCTCCCTGCACTCCAAACACCCAGCGGGGCCAGGAATCAGATGCTGAGAGGTGATGGATGCACATCTGAAGCAACAGCATTAGAAATCTCCAAAAAAATTCCATCAGAAAATCCTGCTCAGTTCCATCAGCAGCCAGCAAACAAGAGCTTTCTATATTCATGAATTCATCAGAGCCATATTTCAAAAATAATAAATGCTGTTATTATTGTTATTATTGGAATGAATTTCTCCATTATGTACTGAGTGATTGTAAGCACTTACTGCCTCCAGCACAGGAACCACCTCAGGAATAATCCAAGCAAATGATATTTGTGTCGTGGCTGCCACGGGGTCATGTTCGGGGGTTTTTAAGTGAGGAAGGTATTAACCAGAACAACAGCAACAACCAGAACAGAAAGAAAGTCATTATAAGTTGGTGTAAAACACTATCAGGCTGGGTTTTTTTCAGGCAAATTTAGTTTGGGCCACATGACTCGTGCTTTCGTGAGGTTTGTTCTGGTTTCTTGGAGCTCTGCCTGTGCTCAGAGCCTCCTGCTCTCTGCTTGCTTTGCTTGTGTGCAGAGGAGGGGAAGGAGAGCAGAGCTCAGGGAATGAGCACTGGGATGGAGCACAACTGTTTGCTCCTTATCACACCCGTTTGTGCCCGTGGCCACCGTGTGCCTCCTTGGCTCCTGAGCCTTAGAGGTGGAGCTTTCCCTGCTCCTGGGCCCCTTCCCTGCTGCTCCTTGGATTCCTGGCCAAAAAATGCTGCAAAGAGCAGAGGAGATGAAGCAACTGACCAGGAATTACTTGGAAGTTAAATCTGGAGAACAAGTGGATGCAGGGGATGGGCTGGGATTGATGGCTTTCCTCCAGAAATCTGGAGCCTGGGAAGCAGAGTAAAGGCAGGAGGGGCGGCCCAGTGTCCCCTGCCATCCCAGAAGGGTTTGTGGTAGAAGCAGAGTCCCTCTCCACCCTCCATCCCCCTAAGCCCTCTCCCTGGCTCCATCAGGCTCCATCCTGGCTGTCCTTTCCCCATGATCCAAGAGCTGCCTTGGGGTTGTAAAACACAAAATGGGAACAACCCAGGATTTTTCCAGGAGGCCCAGCCAAGCTGTCAGCACGTTTTGACACGAGGCCAATAAGATGGATTCCAAAAAGATGGGATCCCACCATGCCAAAAAGCAACATTTGCTTGAGCATCTGCCAAAACAAAACTAGCAGACTGCTGGGAAGGCTGCATTTTCCAAGGATTTTTTTAGGCATGAAGAACAGCAAAGAGGATCTCTGAGAGCATCTTCAGCTTCCCAGGCTATGAGGACAAGGACCCATTGATAGCGGGAGGGAACATTTACTTCAAATGGTAGGGAAAATTTCCATTTCTGGCCCTGGTGGGATGGCAAATTGCACTGCTGCCACACTAGAATAATCTCAGCATATCCAGAATTCAGGATTTTGCCCTGGAATAACATGGAATCATTTAAGCTGCACACCCTTGGTCTGTCATGACAAAGTGGATGAAAAACTTCCACAATGCCTTCATTTCAGTCACATCATGTGTTCATCTGTTAAAAAAAAACAAAACAAAACAAAACAAAAAAAACCAAAAAAAAACCCCCAAAAAACCAAAACCCTAAAATTTTATTTTGGTGGCTGAAATTCCTGGGGAATTGGATCTCACTGACTCCTGTGTGTCCATGACATCAGGGATGGGGGAAGACCTTCCCATGAGCAACAATCTGGCTCCAGATATTGAAGATGAAATGAAAAAATTATTATGAGGGTGGTAAGACCCTGGCACAGGTTGCCTAGACAAGCTGTGGCTGCCCCTGCATCCCTGGAAGTGTTCCAGGCCAGGCTGGAAGGGGTTTGGAGCAGCCTGGGATAGTGGAAGGTGTCCCTGCCCATGGCAGGGGGTGGAACAGGATGAATTTTAGATGCCTTCCAACACAAACCGCCCTGGGATTCCATGATCTCCAGGTTAGAGAGATGACAGGGATGGATAAAAATGTCAGGACAGCAGAAAGGTGCATCTTCAGTCTGAGGGGGAGTCAGGAGTCTTGGAAATCTTCTTTAGGAAAATAGGTAAATGCAGGCAGAAAGGGGAGCTGCCAGGAGCTAGGCAGGACCAGGCCATTCCCTGGTTGTCCAGGAATTCAGGGAGAAGGGATATATGGTGGGCAGGGAGAACAGCGGAGCTTTCTAAGGAGCTTTGTGGGTCAAATAGCACAGATTGAAGCCACTGGATCACAGGGAAAGTAAGGGAGATAAGGAGAATGAAAAGCAGGAGCATCCAGCTGTGGATGTGTTAACCCCTTTGTAGTCAGACCTGGAACTGCAGGACAAATTCTGAAGGAAACATTAATTAAGGCACTGAGAAAAATGAGATAAAGTGCAACCTAGGTTTACCAAAAGCAGTTTGTGCCAGCCTGTGCTGACATCTTCCTTTGATAAGATAATTGGTTTTCCAGACCAGGGAAATTTGGTAGATCTAATCTATCAGGAGTTCAATAAAGCATTTGATATGGGGCCACATGGGAAATTATTAGCGAGGCTGGAGAAAACGAGAATTAACAGAAGTGGGGAGTGGGGAGAGCCGGGGCTGGCACAGAGACCGCGGCGGGATTGGGATCGCCACGGGAAATCAGGATCGGCCGCAGGATGCGGACGGGTGTCGGGAGAGCCTGTCCTGAGGCTGATCCTGGGAAAATCCCTCCATCTCCGAGGCTGGGAGTGAAGTTTCCTGGCTTTCCTGAATTTCCTGCAGCGACTCCCGTGCGCCGGGAGCCGAGCATCCCTGCGGAGGCTGCAGGGAAGCCGCTGCACCATGGGATGGCAATGTTGGTCCGTGGAAGAGCATCCCGCTCCTCATCTTCCAGCTCCGGTTCTCACCGCCTGGACACATTTCAGCGCCGGCTCCAAGAAATCTGTGATCGCAACTGTGAAGCGACGCTGGTGGAAGCTAAATCAGTCCGAGGAACGTGGCTCTGGACGATCAGCTTCGGCGCCGTGGGAAGGGAAGTGGTTGAAATCCATCAGCTGGGATCCAGGCAGCGCTGTCCTCCCTGCAGGGCCAGCCCAAAGAACCTTTCCCAGGGCACAAAAAATCCCCCCCAATCCCCCCAAGGCAGGCAGAGCTGCTGAGGGTAAGCGCAAACACGGCCGCGTGTGTGCACGGCACAGGGAGAGGAGGAGACGATTTCATATAGAAATAAAATCTGCTTATCCCTTGCCTGTATTTTTAGCTGAAATTACACCTAAATGCCATCTGATCAATTCAGCTAAAATGAGCCCTTAATCCTAATAAGTCTTGATCACCTTTTTAAAGCTCGTGAAACAGCAGGGAGGGTGTTTGCATTAAGTAATAACACCTTGATTCGGATTCCTTTGGCATGTAGCAAACTTACATAAGCACAAAGTGCTCCTGTCAATATTAAACAAGGACTTGCAGAGGGCCAAGGGAATGCCTTGGGCTGCTTTTTTTTGCCCTTTGCATCACATCTGGTCACTCCAGCTCCATCCTCAAGTATGGAAGGCACATGAAATCTTTAGGAATTCACCAGTTAAGGCAGCAGTGGGTCACTCTGCTGATAACAAACCCCACCTGGGCCATTTCTATTTCCCAGGGATGTTCTAATCCAAAGGAAAGCAGAGGAGATCAAGCAAACAAGGTTGGACTTGATGATCTCAGAGGTCTTTTCCAACCTTGACTATCCCGTAATTCTGAGGACACTCCATAGGGAAAGAGCTGCTGCTGGATTTCACTCACCTGTGCTGCAGCAGATCTAGCCACGGATGGGACCCATGGTTTTCTATAATTTTTCACAAAAAAAAAAATCTTGGAGGAGCTCATTATTCCTCAAACCCAGAACAACTTTGTCAGTTTTAATAAATCGTCAGGGGGACTTTGAAATACTGAATTGCCAAAGGATGCTGTTTCAGGGAAACGTGGGTGGCACCACCCACTGCACCCCTTCCTTCCATCATTAGCCATTATGATGCCTCCTAAATGCTAGAATTTATGCATTTTTATTGTGGCTTCCCAGATTCCTTCCCTTTTTTTAGCACCTGCGCAAGCACTGCTTTGCCAGTGGTAGCCTATACAAGAAAATGGTTCCTTCCTCTGTCTCATTTTCCAGCTACCCAGGAATTTCTTTAGGTCATCTCTCACTCAGTAAATTATGGGTTAGGGCTGTAAGAGAGCAGGAGCTGGGAGGCAGAGACTCTTTTTATAGGAGTCTTGAACAAGCCTGGCCCCAGCTGCTCCAAATTAATGTGGATCCAGTGGTGTGAATGGAGATGTATTCATTGGAATGCAGCTGGGATTTTAGTTCCCAGCTGAGTGTTTGATGTGGGGTGGTTTTCCTGGTAACCTGCTCATCCCTAGACCTGGTGCTGAGAGTGCTGGAGGTGTGGGAGGTTCCCCGGAGAAAGAGGGAAGGTGTGGGGGAATCCTGAAGGTGGTGGTGTTTCCATTGCTAACCAAGAGCAAATTCACTGGCAGCAGCAGCAGGGAAAAACAGGATGGAGCTGGAGGTGCCCCACGGAGATGGGGTCAGCTGGAGCAGGGCAGGGGATGGGATGCACCATCCTTGCAGGTGACTCTGGGGATGGGGTGAGGTGAGCAGTGCAAAACTGCCTGTTCTGGGGAAAAACAAAACAAAACAAAACAAAAAACCCCCAAAAAACCCCAAAAAAACAAAACAAAAAAACCCCCAAAAAACCCAAAACCCAAAAAAACCCCAAAAAAAACCCCAGCAGTGGGAAGGGAAGGCAAATTGGGATTGCAGCCTGTTCTGCAGATCAGCACTTGTAGGTGTGGGTCAGATGGGTAGGAGCCCATGCTCAGGTGTGGATCCAGTGGATGGGAGATCCCACTCAGGGGTGGATTGGATGGGGGGGAGTCCAGACCCAGGTGTGGGTCAGGTGGGTGGGACCCCACACTCAGGTCTCCAGCTCAGTTTCCTTCTGGGAACACTGAGCATAATCCATAGGGAGTGGGTCTCACCGTTCATGTTCACCTCCAGTGCAGGGCGGTGGTAAAACCTTTCCAGGACCTCATTTTCTGAGGGATCCATGGAAATGGGGCTCCCTCCTGGGCTCCACCTGAAGCCATGCTGATCTCACACTCCTGAGCAGGGAGAGTCTGAGTGTTTGGTCTCCACCTTCCACACGTTCTCCCGATGGACCAAAGGCTGGCTTTGCAAATCCCTTGGAGCTCCATCCCACGGTGCCTCCTGTCACTGTGTAGATCTGGAATGTGGGCGTGCAGGTGCCCTTCCTCATGCCAGCATTTCCCAGCTGGAGCCCTGGGATGACTGCAGAGCTCCCCTGCCATTTGTGAATAAAAGGATCAAGGTCCTGACCCCTGGGATCTCCCGGTGACCCTGGCATTGTGCAGCCCTGCCCAAGCTCTGCACGGAGCTGGCAGGGAACATAAATCTGGGAAAAACTAATGAAGACCCCCAGGGCCACGGCTCTCCATGGCTGTCTTGTTAACATGATCTAAGAAAGACAGGGGGCCCTTCAAAAGGTAAAACCCAGGGATAAGAAGTAACTCATCAATGTCAGGGAGAGCCAGAGCACTGGCAGGGAATGCTGGATGAAGGTTTGCACAGCATCCCACCCCCAGCCCAGCAGCACCACGGCCAAGGGGCTGGGGAGAGGCAGCTATCCCCCAGAACCTCATGGCTCACCAAAAATCAGCATCATGGTTAAAAGGCACTGAAATGTCCCCCTGCCTTGGCACATCCCTCCTCCCGCTGGCAAAAGCCCTTTTGGTTATGTCCTGATGCCAGCAGGGACTGAAGCCCTGTGGGTGGTGGGATGTTGGGCTCTCTCACTCATCCCAAAGGCCTGGGATCAATATTTCATGAGAGGTAGAGCATTTCTAGAGGTCCCAGGGTGGCACCGTCAGGGCAATGAAGGAGGGATGGGACGTTCTCTTGGTAAAATGAGCCCCTGCCAACCCAAGATCCTGAAGCTGGAAATGGAACTCAGGCTCTCTTGGCAAGGAAGTGGCACTGACAATGATTTTGGGTTCAGATGTCACCTCTGTGATGGCTGATCCGGGCAAGTGTCCGGGTGGGGATGGCTGGGGGAGGAAGCCCTGGTGGCCAGGGCCAGCTGTCTGTGGGTGACAGCAAAGCAGAGAGGCAGCAGTGAGTCTCAGGTCCCCAAACTTGCACACCCTTGCTCTTGACCTTCCGAAATGACTGGCAGATGGATGGGAAAATTGCATGGGACAACAGAGAGTCAGGTAATGATTTTAAAACTGTTTCCAAGCTGGCTGCTCCATCCCCATTCTCCAGTGCTGCAGGACAGAATCTCACTGCCTTTCCAGGTACTGCGGGCACTGATTTCCCCTAAAATTGTCTTCTGGCTGCTCCTGATGCCGTCGCTGTCCCAGCTGCCTTTGGGGATCTCAGTGGCCCCAGGAATCAGGTGGGTTCCTGTTGTGTTCATCTGTTGGCCAGGCCAACGTGCCAAGAACGGATCAAAGCTCGGCACCAGAGACCTGGGGAGCCCTGGTAGCAGCCTGAGTCCCTGCCTAATCCCATTCCCTATTAATTTGTTATCCCATTAACACCTTGCACATTTCTCTCTCTCGCTGCTGTGCTGCCCTGAGAGACTCCTGGGGACGTTGTAATGTGGTATTTTGTTGTTTAGAGCACAAGGCAGAGAACTCCTCTCATCTGAGCCCAGAAATCCCTGGATAGAGAGAAAGAAAACTGCTGCTTTGTTTCTTCCAATCAATACCATCCATTAAGATCCGTGTCTAACAGAGTGAGTAACTGAACGAGCACCTCCTGCTCACTCAAACCTTTGGAAACAGCAAGTGCTCTTCAAAAAGAACAATTGGATAGCACAGCCCTGGCTGGAGCAGGAGCAGGAGCGGGGGAGGGGGGCAGCTTTCTTCTCAGAGGTGTGGAAAGCAAATTGCTCCCAACTTCCATAGGAAAGGGAAGTTCTCTGGGGAGCAGGCAGTGGTGGGTGATGGCAGCTGGGACAGGCTCCCCTCCCCAGCACTCCTGCACAGACCCTGAGGTGTAAAATCCTTGGCATTAAGCCATGGGTGGTGGGAACTGCACTCCCATGTGCTTGGGGGTGGGCTGTGAGCTGAGCTCGGCCTTGCTGTGCTGCTGGGGTGTGGGATGCAGCAGGGCATGGGATCACTGGGAATGTGGTCCCTCTGTATCTCTGGAGCACAGCTGGGCCATGGGGGCTGCACCCCAGCATGGGCAGGGTCCTGCTGTGCTCTACCCACACCAAAAGTGAGATTTAGTCTCCAGAAGGGCTCACCTCAAGGGTGGTTAGAAACCTTCTCACTGCACCCTAAACCTGGCTGAGTAGCTCTTACCCCATTGTCCTTGTGCCCGTTCCTTCAGGGAAAATCAGTATTATCACAATCAGAGTAATGCTGGTGCTGATGCCCCCCTTCTCTTGGGCACCCCAAACCAAACTCTGTTTGAAGAGGGGCCCTGAGACAAAAAGCCCAGGGTTTCAGTCTGATATGGCAAACTTCAGGTGATCCCGTGGGAAACCATTCACACAGCCCTCAGACTGAGGGATTGCTGGTGCAGTTAGGGAAATACTCCTTTCCCAGGCAGCTGCATGGAGCATTTCTCCCTCTCAACATTTCAGAGAGAAAATTCCAGCCCCAAGCAGCCTTCAGAAAGGCTAAAAGGGGGATGACAGCAATGGAGAGCCTGTCTGAGGAGCGCTACAGAAAGGAATCCATCAGGCAGTGCCTGCTGCAGTGTTTGCAAAGCCTGCAGCTCCGGAATGTGCTCCCTTCCCAGCTGCTCCACCCCGGAGCGTGGCACGGTGTGAGCAGTAAGTGAGTGCTGCAGGAATGTGATCTGTGCTCATCACTGGCTGCGGGGTGCTTGGGCTCCCGCGCCCCGATCAATACTGTATTATTCCAGCCATCGATCCCCGCTTTGTTTGTGAACTTTACCCCATTGATATCCATTAAAAACTTCAGCAGCACTGATAAGGTTTAAATCTCCAGCTCCAGATGGGGAAGAAAAGCTGCTTTTAGCCCTGAGCTGCCAATCCTGCCACATCTCAGGGGCAGGGGCACCTTGCAGGCAGATTCTGCTTGGATAACCTGGGATGATCCTTTCTCCAGGCTGGACAGGGAAATGACCTCTTGGTCTCTTAAAGCCTAATTAGAGCCAGACCCGGGACTGGAACAAGGTGCAGAGGTTCAGGATGGTTTATATGCCACTCAAAAAGTTTTGTTGTATCCCCTTTGGTCCCTTCCTGGCTCTAAGGTGCTGCCAGAGGCAGGGGAATGGGAATCATTCTCTAAAGAACAGCTGAGCCTGGCTACCGGAGATCCCATTGGATTGGGAGAGTGATGGTGGTGTCCCTCAAGGAGCTCCCTGCCAGTCCAGACTCAATTCAGGACATCCTGCTATAGCTCTTCTATTTCAGTCCTAAACATGCTCAGGATGATCCTGGTAAGTGGAATCTGACATGAGGAACAAGAAATCTCATGACAATTGAGGGAATTCAGAACTCCATACAGTCCAAACCCACACAGAGACTCTGGGAAGAGTCCAAGCAGCTCCTGGCTACTCTTCCTCCACGAGCAGGACATCACTCCTCTGCCCCATGTTCCTGTGGCCATCCTGTGCCTGAAGAAAACTCTTGGATAAGCTGTAGATGGGAAGTGAAATCAGTGGTTTGCCTTATGGCCAGATGCCAAAGGAAAAAGGGTCCCACACAATGATTTTACAAGACTAGAAATGCCAGGGAGGTGCAGCAGAGTGGTGTTGGGGCTGGACACGGAGCATTTTCCCACCATCCCCTCTGCACTCCCACTGCAGGGAGTTCTTCCCCAGATCTGTTACTGACCCCACATCTACTATCCCAGATTTTAAATCTCTCTGGCTGCTCATCCAGCTGCTGTTTGCAACATCCCCTCTGCAAACACACGAGGGGAGCGAGTGTGGGAATTCCATGCCAAAGGCTGCCCACGGTGCTGGGGAATAGGGCCACTCTAAAAATTCCTCCTCCACACCTGAAACCTAGGAATGCTCCACTTTGGTTGGTGCCCTGAGGATCCCCATGGCCATGGAGGTGTTTCCTACCTGTGCTGGTTTGAAAACACCCTGGTGCAGGGTGTCCAAGTGCAGTCATGGATGTCCCATCCCTGGAAGTGTCCAAGGCCAGCTTGGATTGGGCTTGGAGCAACCTGGGATAGAGGAAGGTGTTCCTGCCCATGGCAGGGGATGGAATTAAATGGTCTCTAGGGTCCCTGCCAACTATTTGGTCTTAAAGGCCCAGTTCCAATCCCAAACCGTTCTGGGATTTTTCTGGCATTTTAAGATTCTCTGATTCTCTGATTCTCTGATTTCCACTTTTTAACCGAGGGCAGGTTCTCTCCTGGCTCTAGTGAAGAGTCACACACCCCTTCTGAACATCCCATTTCTGGCTTTGAAGGCACTGGAGAGGTGGAGAACTTGTCCTTCAAGTGGGGCACCCTCACACATTGAACCTGGCACTTCTTCAATGCCAGTGTTCCACCCTCCAACATCATCTTGCTGTGGGCACCATCCTGCCCCCTTCCCTTCTCCTCCCGTGGTCACTGAGGCAGGTGTAAAAAGCATCAAGCAGCTTTAGGAAAAAATAGAACACATCCCTGCACTGCACACATCCCTGCATTACCCAAAGCATCCTGATCAGGACTGGTTTTATTGCAGGATGCGAGCTGCAGCTGGAGCCAGCATCCGAGGGGCCAGCCCTGCCCTCCCCACACTCCCCGTGTGTTATTCACAGCTGCAAATTGCTTGGAGATTTCTGGAAGACATCAGAGCGGCTCAAACCTGATTTCTCTACAGTCCTTTTAAACGTCCCATTGTAAAATGGATTAACATTCACGGGGATGCTTGGGGATGAAAGGCAGGGGAAGAAAAAAAACCACATCACCAGGAGGATGCGGTGCCTGAAGCTTCGTGCAATTTCACCCGAAAATGAAGCTTTTGTCAGTATCTTTTCTACACGAGGCTTTTCCATTCCCTGATGTAATCTGAACATTTTACTGTTTGTGTCATTAGTGAACAAAAGGGGGGAAATGTGGTGGGTTTTTTTTAAATTAAAGGGCTTTCCCCCCTTCTCCCCCATAGGAATGGTAAAAGAATATCAAATTATAGCCTGACAAGGTGCACTTGTGAGAGAGAATCACCAGAGTACAGCAGATCTATATCTTATCTCTCTCTGAAATTGCATGGCTGGGCCGTGGCACTGGAACTGATTTCAGGAGAGCAGGAATTTGGAGCGACAGCAGGCTCAGAGTAAGGAGTGCATTGGAACTATGCATGAGCCAATTTCAATACTGATGAGCTCCTGGCCACGCAGATGAGCAGCAAGAGGCTGTGGGGGAGATTGGGGGAGTATTTGTGAGCCCCCAAATCACCTAAACCTGGGCCTGCAGCTGGGAAAAGGATGAGGGGAGACGTGGTTCTTCCCCAGGGAGATGTGGTACTTCTTCTCCCCATGGTCTCACTTCTCTCCTCACTCACTTCCTGGGCACTGTGAGGAGCAGGAGATGGCTTCTTGGTAGAAAAGGGCAGCCCAAGGTGGACAGGCTGCTGCATCTTTGCCCCATGGAGAAGCAGCAGATCCAGCACTTTCACGAGGTTTATTTTGATGGGTTTATTTTAAATAAGAAATACGAATTTTGAGCATGAGCAAAGGGTGGGGAGGCCCTGGCTCAGAGTGGCCAGAGAAGCTGTGGCGGCCCCATCTGTGGAATGTCCAAGGCCAGGTAGGAGCAAGCTGGGCTAGTGGAAGGTGTCCCTGCCCATGGCAGGGTGTGGGACTGGATGCGCTTTAAGGTCCTTTCCCACCCAAACCATCCTGGCATTCTATGAAAAGCAGTTTTGATGATATTTTATCAGAATCACGGAGAGGGTTGAGCTGGAAGAGACCTTACTGATCATCTCACTCTAACCCCCCTTCTGACAGAGTTTGTTTTCTGTAGTCCAGACTTTAGGGAGACTCCTCGAAGACCCAAACATCCACCTGAGGAGCGCGACAGACTCAGGGCACTTCTTCAATTAAATATGAAACAAACACTCCTCCCTCCTGACCCACCACGATCCAGAAGTCCTTGGCTCTTTTTAATTGGTGGGGTTTTATTTTCATCTCCTTTCACGCTGCATCCTCACAGTGATTCGCTCCGACCGGAAATCTTTTTAACAAACATTTTTCCAAATGCCGCTCGGATTAGCGGCTCCAGCGTTCATAAATCGCTCCTCCTGATCCCAGGGTTTCATCTCTGCTTCAACGGGGAGAGCTGCTGATTTATGGCCACATTAAGCACGGATGTGGACTCACATTGGAGTCTGATAAATACGAGTCTTTAATATGCGCATGCATCATTTTTATGTTTCTTTTACAAAGAGGCTTTGAGTTGTGCGCGTTATAAAATTACACTGAGAGAATGGCTGCAGTCTGCATGGGAGCCAGGGCTGCTGAGGGGGATGAAAGATGCATTTTCTGGAATACTGGAATGCTCTGGGAGCAGTATAAAATTTATGATATCCTGAGCTATTCATTTTCACGGCTTTGGAGAACCCGGGCCTTGTAAAAGCTGTTAGGGGTAACTGTGCAAGCATTTGTTTGTTTGCAGCTTTAACTGCTTTTTTAATGACCGAGTTTGATTGTTATTGTAATTAGTAAATGAGCAGTTTTTTGATTTTGTGCTGGTTTTGCTCCACGTTTGCAGCCTGGTTTCTTAAGGCAGCGAGGTTGGCAGGCTCTCCTGTAACCCTTGTTAACTCCGGCTGCTTCCAAACACCATTTGGGAGTGCAGATGAGGTTTCTGAGATAATGAAGTCCCTGCAATTTTCTTGTGAAAATTTCTAACCGGGTAGAGGAGGGGAGAGACTCCCACCACTGCTGCCAGGGAGGGCAAGGGTGGCAGGGTTTGGGGCTGGCTGCCCACATCCCCCAAAATCTTCCCAGAGCTGGATTTCTGACCAAGGCATCCAGGTGATGATGAACAGGAAGCCTTCTCTGTTCCCAGAGCAGAGCTGCAAACCATGGAACTGGGAGAAGTGGGATTTGATACGTGGGAAAGTGGAGTTAGAGGTAATGGGATGTTGGAAATGCAGTCACTCTGTGCCCATCCATCTTCTCCCCTCTGGAAGTGCCCAAGGCCAGGCTGGACAGGGCTTGGAGCAGCCTGGGCTAGTGGAAGGTGTCCCTGCCCATGGCAGGGGTGGAACAGGATGAGCTTTAAGGTTCCTCCAGCCCAAATCATTCCATGGTGTGTGACTGGTTCTGGGCACAGATCATGGGACAAACATCCAGTTCTTTAGAAACGAAGAAGCTGGTGAGGTAATGAGCCCATCAGGGATGGTCTCAGCAGCTCTGGCCTGGAAAGCCTCACTCAAAAAAGGAGCAAAGGCGTTGGTTTCCCTTCTCCACCTTTCCCACCTTTCCCACCCGGAGTCAGGACCCAGAGCAGAGCCTCCCCAAGGAGACCTTCAGCAGCCTGATGACTTTGTCTGCACTTCAACCCCTCAGCATTCCCGGGAAAGGAGAGGATAATGAGCCACACAAGCATCAAGAGGAGCAGCAGCAGGAGGGAGAGGAGGGTCCTCCAGGTGCAGGGAGGTGGGAAGGGCCCTGTAATTCCCATTAACGTTTTCAGTGGCCATGAAAAAAGGTTTTCTCAGCCCAGCAAAGGCCCTCCGAGGGAGTCAAGACAGGAGTAACCCATTGGATGCTGAGGCACAAAAAAACACATGGGAAAGGGAATAAAGAGGCCTTTGCTGCTAAATAGGAAAATAGGAACTTGTTCCTGTAAAGCCTTCCAGTGATGAACAGCATTCCAGTGATGAACAATACCCCAGGGACACCACAGGGGTGGATGTGGGGGGATGGTCACACCTGGGGAGTTAGGAACAGAAAAGATCATCCAGAAGAAGCTGGGATGGGAGGAGCCAGACGCACTGGGATTTTGCAGGTTTTCCCTCTGTTGTCATCCTTAAAAATGATCAAACCCCTAAAATTAAGCTGCATGCTTTTCCCTTTCTCTAGATGGATATAATCATGGAATTCCAGAATGGTCTGGGTGGGAATGGGCCTTAAAGAACATCTACTCCCAGCTCTGCTGCCATAGGCAGGGACAATTCCACTCTTCCAGGTCACTCCAAGCCCTGTCCAACCTGGCCTTGGGCACTTCCAGGCATGGGGCAGCCACAGCTTCTCTGGGCACCCTGTGCCATCAGATTTGATGGTTTAATTTTACTTTTAGTGATTCATAACACTTTTGTCCAATTAGGATAGTGCAAAAAAAAAAAAGTGTTTTATTAGTTTAAGGGGACAATAATCTAATTTTCTGGTCAACTTCTAGACCAGCTAGAAGTAGGTCCTACACTGTCACGTAGCTCAAGCTCACTGTGCTCCACTGACTCCAAGCATCATTTTGGATGATTTTGATGTTTTTGAGGAAAAACCCATCCCTAAAAGATGATTCATTGCCCTATAAGACAAGGAGACCTCGGAGAGGTGAGAAATCTCCCATTGCAATTCTTACATCATCAAGGTGCCCAGACTCCACCCAACCCAAATACTCCCATCAGGGTTTAGGAACATGTCCCACCAAAGGCCCCGTCTGCAGAAGGCCATGGCAGTTCCATAGGCAGGTTTTTAACAATTATTGAAATGTGAATCAGTGCCTGCAGCCTGGAGCTGGCCGGGAGGATGGAAAAGCTTTCCCTGGCTGTCCCAGATAAAGGGTGCCCGGGAATGGTGCCCGTTGCACTCTCCCCCACTCCAGCAGTGCCTGTGTTTCCTGCCAGGAACACAATTGTCTGGTCTCCTTCTCTAATCCTGCTTTTCACATCTGAATGATTCCCAAGTGGTGGGATTGGGGAGCATCCTCTGCTCAAGGCTATCAGCTGTACTCACTGGCCTTGGCTTGTTGCTCCAGCAACACAGAAGAACCTGTGACATGCAACTGGTGAGAGCATTTTTCACATCTCTTTCAGGAGTGCAGCATTCCAAAAAGGAAATCTTTTGTGGAATTTTTTTTTTTTAAACCAAGCACTGGGCTCCAGCTCCCAAAATATCCCAAGGCTTGTCGTTTGAAGAGGGTTTTGGAAATGAATGGAGCACTGATCACAATTAGTACAAAGCAATTTAAAATTATTTGAAGGGCTTTCATAACGTGAAGTGTTCCAATAATTTGTAATTACCAAACGTTTCACCTGCTCCGAATCCCATTTACTTCCCAAATCAAGCCCCTGAAGGGCTCTGAAGTGGCACATCTCAAACTGAACAGGGCAACCTGGAGGAGCTGCTAATTCTGGAAGCACTTCTGGTGCTCCTGCATAACAACGAGGCTTTTTTGGGATGCAATCCCCAAAGGGTCACTTAAAGGATTATCCCCCCAGGCATGTGGAGTGGAAGCAGGATGGGAGTCCCATCCCACAAGAGCAGCAGCAAGGGACGGAAGCTCTGCAGACCAACCCCAAGGGAGGTAACACGAGTAGAAAAGTGGTGGAAAAGCCACCAAAAAGGGACAGGGAGGTCCAGGCAGGGGCTGGTCAGAGCAGTGGGAGCAGACCTGCAGTGGGAAAGGGTCTCCAGGCTGCCCCCAGCAGCAGCAGGAGCTGCAGGATTGCTGGCACCACCTCAGGTCATGTCTTCAGTCAGAGCAGCTCCAGGAGACTGAACATAAACTCCACGGACTGGCTTCGGGCGCTTGCACACCTCTGGGAATGCCTTTGCTGATTCCTGTTCCCATTTCTGCCTGTTCCAGGGCTCTGAGAGGAAGATTCATCCAGCGTGGTTATCCTGAAGAGATTTCACTCACTTGGAGCCCAATCAAGGCTCAAAATTGGTGTTGTCAATTGCTCCACAGAGATGTTTGATATCCTGGTGTGACATAGCAATTGTCAATTGTTGTCAGTTGTTCCATGGAGATGTTTGATATCCTGGTGTGACACAGCAGGGGCCCTCCCTGCTGCAAGACCCCGGGAGCATCCAAATTTAACCTTTCCCTTCAGAGAAGGCCTGGATCCAGCAGAAAAACCCAGCTGGAGTCAGGAGCAAACCTTAAATCTCAGCATATGGAGGAAAACCAAACCTTCATCCACTGAGGGGATGAGTAATTGCATTTTCATGGTGCTGGGCAGGACACCTCTCTGTGAAATGCCTTCTCTGGGAGGCTGGGATTGGGAATGGAGGATTTTATATCAGGTTGGAGCTCAGCCTTCATGGGAGAGGCCGCTTCCAAAGGGTCTCTGCAGAGATTTTTTTTGCCAACAAGTCTAACAAAAACACGTGGAATTTTTTTCTTCTCCTCCAGGATCAGCTACAGTGAGAACAAGAGTTCAAGGTGACACCTGTGCACGAGTGGCCAACAGCTGGGAGAGGATGCATGGCCAGCAAACATCTGGGGGGCTGCAGCCAAAGGGCCGCAGCTGGTGGCCAGGAAGATGCTCTGCATTTCCTCCCCTGCTTATCAAGGCAGAATTACCTTTACTGGATGTCTGCACTCCTAAAATGGTTCTTTTTGCCTGGAAGGCAAAGGGAACCTTTGAACAAAGAGGGAGGAGTGTGGAGAAAAGGTCCTGCACGGGCCTGTAGTGACAGAGCTGGATCCCAGGCAGTGGCAGCCCTGAGGGAGCAATGATGGGGCTCATTAACCACCCTGAGCTGCTCACTGGGGACAGCTGCTGTAAAAACGGAGTGCTGGAAGCTGTGGGCAGAGCTGGGATGCTGGGAAAGGGGCAGAGGGCTCTGAGAATGATTTCAGCTTAAGGGAAATGCCTTTCTTTAAGCTGAGGAGGGGTCCAGGACTCCCCTCTTTTGGAGGGGCAGCTCCTCTCCTGTTCATGGGGTGAGCAGGGGGTAGAGAGAGAAAATCAATAATTCCTGTACAGCCACCAGCAGCAAAACCTCCCAGGAGGGTGTGCAGTGATGGCAAAGTAACAGCAATAAATAACAGGGAGCAGGGGTCCTAAAATCCTTGGAAAACAGAGGGGAAATAAGGCAGGAGGGATGTCAGGACTCTGCTGTGTCCCTGCACTGCTCTGACTGATGGCACAGGGCATTTCTGCTCTTTTCCAGGGCAAGAAGGAGGGTTTGGGGTTGGAAGGGAGGGAGGCTTGTGTGGAACTCTTGGGAAAGCCAAATGGCAAAGGAGTGGCATGTTGGAAAACCCAGGCTCCTGATGCTGCTGGAGAGAGGGGAAAGCATCAGATGTGTCCTGGGAGAAGGGCATGAGGCACCAGGGCATCTTCCAGTAGCAGCCAACCCTCCAAAAGAGCTTTTCTTTCTTCCCTGGGTGCTTCTGTACCTTCCCTCCCCGTTTAACAGCACTGCTATCACCAAATGAATTACCCAAGATGTTTGCAGCTGTATTTCTGTAGGAAACACTCACTTGTCCCATGGATTTGGGCAGAGGCAGCCACAGGCAGCCAGGGAATGGGGGCTGCTGTGCAACAGCTCCTGTTGGGAAATGGTTTGGCAGAGAGGGATGAGAAGAAGGCTGTGAAAGGAGCAGTCCACTGGTGCTGAAAACTTTACTGGGATGTACAAATGTTCCAGCTTGGTCTGGAGCTCTGATTTTGCTGAGGTTAAACAAAGCTTTTCAGCTCTAAAAGCTCTTCTGGGCAGAGCTTCTGTATTGCAAATTATTCTATGCAAAAGCTCACATCAGAGGAAGGAATCTCTGCTTGCAGAAGGGAAAAATAGCCCTACCTTTTTCCAGGCAAATTTCAGAATTAAAGAAGAATTAATTAATATTTTCTGGTGAGCTCCAGCATCTCACATTCCTCAGGTGGTTTAGGCTCAGCGTTCCAACAGCGGCTCAGAGGTGTCAGAAAGTGCCTTGTATTATCCTGAATTCCCTCAGACCTTTGCTGGGCAGAAGGGATTTCTCCCTTCCTAAAGTGGGGCTGGTCCTTTAGAACATCTGGTTTCAGCAAGGCCCCTTTTGGGAACGCTCTGCTGTGGATCACTTGTAGTCATTGGAGTGAGCTGGTGGCCCAGCAGGGAAAAATTAGCTGGGAATTCATTTGGGTGTGAGAATCAACCCCCTGTGGGCTGGAAGGTGTCTGGGTTTCCAATGACTTTGTGCAAAGATGTCACACGGGGCTGTGTCTCTGCTCTGATCCCTTGAGCGGATCCTGCTGGCCCTGGAGTCACCATCAGGTTTTGGGAAGGGGGATGTGGTGTTGAATTTACTCCTGCTGATCCCAGCCATGAGATCATTGTTCCTCAGTGAAGAAACAGGTGGAGTGGAGGGGGGAAAGAAGAAAGTGCTTAGAGCTAAGGAAGTGTCCAAGACCAGCTTAGAGCAGCCTGGTCCGTGGAAGGAGTGCCTGCAGGGGGTGGAATGGGATGAGCTTTAAGGTCTCTTCCAACCCAAACTATTCTGAAATATGATTCCATAGATAATAATAATAATAATAATAAATTCCATATATAATAATATGATTATAAATTATATAATATAAATTATATAATATAAAATATAAGATATATTATATATAGTATAGTATAATATATAATATATAATATACAATATATAATATATAATATGTATTATACAATATAAACTATATTATATATAACATATAACATATAATATATAGCATATAATACATAATATATAATATGTAATATATAATACATAATATATAATATATAATGAATAATGTAATTAATATAGCTATAGTCAATTATTATTATAGTAATTATGGTATTATAATTATTATATATATAATTTTATATATCATATATTACAATTATTATAATTATCATAATTATATATATGATATATGATATATGGTGTATGATATATTATATATTATATATTATATAAAATACAATACAATATAATATAATATAATTATAATATAATATTCCCCTCTCCCCTCAACCAGCAGACAAATAAAAATGGTTTATCCTGAATTTAATTTTGTAGCCACAGAATGGTTTGGGCTGGAAGGGACCTCAAAGCCCATCTCATTCCAGCACCCTGCCATGGACAAGGACACCTTCCACTAGACCAAGCTGCTCTGAGCCCTGTCCAACCTGGCCCTGAGCATGTCCTGTTTCACTAATCCCAGGTTTTTCCCTCGGGAGAGGCTCCTGTGAGGTGCAGCTTGGTTGGAAGGGGCGGCCCTGCCAGCCCATGTGTTCTCCCAGCTCACACCCACCTCGGAATGAGGAAATTTTGGAAGGGATTTCTCAGCACGCAGACCCAAATCGATTGAATAAACAAGGAAATGGGTCCCTGAGTGGGGCTCTGGCGCCCCAAAAGTGCTGAGCAGCTGAGCAAACACGGCCTGACCCGAGGGCTGCGCAGGCAAAGCCCAGAGCCCAGCAAAGCCCCTCCGCTCCCATCCAGCTCTGATCCTGAGGATTTAATGAGTGCAACGAGAAAGGGCAAATATTTACACTGAGGAGCTCAAGTGGGCAAATAAACCAGGCTTTTACAAGTGAAGCAAACACAGCACAGGCTGGGATTCAAAGGGAAGTTTGTGGCTGGGTCTGGGTCTCCAAAGTTGTTTTTTGCCTTTGACAAACTGTTCCTTGTCAAGGCGTCAGAGACAGGGACATTGAATTTAATCTGTGCAAACACACGTGCTACTGGGATGGAGGAAAAAAAGGGGTTCTCCTTAGGTCTGCAGGCACATTAGATTAATTTTTGCTTCTTTCTCAAGCAGGGAGGGAGCAACTTCCCTGTCCTCACACTGCTGAAATTGCAATTCCAGCAGCAGCAGCAGCAACCCTGTGGCCTCCAGCACACAGAAACCACCTCCCCAGGAGATCTTTGTGAGAAATAGCTATGGCTGAAAGGCTGAAATCCCTGCAGAGCCTCAAGTAAATACAACATTGGCCTGTCTGTGGGCTCACCTGGAGAAAAGGAGGGTTGTGGTGCTGGGTGGAGGCTGCTGTGGCTGCACAGAGGGATCTGGGCTGCTCCTGGGGCTGCAGAGCTGCTCTGGAGCAGCAGCAGCAGCAGCAGCTTCCTTGTCTGCAGCAAAATGCTCCCAACTGTGGCCTGGAAGGCTGTGGAATAAATCACATCCCCTCCTGCTCCTGGAGTGAGGCAGATGCTCTGGCAATTAAGGAACATGGATCGTGGAGGAATCTCCATCAGGCTGGGCTGGAAGTGGGGTTGGACTCCTGCAGAGCCACAGCTCCCCTGGCAGCCTGGAGAACAGAATCACAGAATCACAGAATCACAGAATCACAGAATCACAGAATCACTGGGTTGGAAGAGACCCTCAAGATCATCAAGTCCAACCCAGCCCTAACACCTCAACTAAACCCTGGCACCCAGTGCCACATCCAGTCTGTTTTTAAACCCATCCAGGGATGGTGACTCCACCACCTCCCCAGGCAGACAATTCCAGAACTTTATCACTCTTTCTATAAAACCTTTTTCCTAATATCCAACCTAAATTTCCCTTGGTGCAACTTGAACCATGCTGCTGCAGCCAGGCACGGCTGCCCGAGCCACCAGCGTGCTCCTGGAGAGGGGGACAAAGCAGCCCGAGTCCCTGGAGCCCCACAGGTCCCTGCCATGCCAGTGTTGTGAGAAATGATGCTCACTTCCAAAAAATTTAAAAGGTTTATGAAAACCTTATCAAAAAAATAGAATGGAAGACTGAATAGAGAAAATGTTATGGCACTGGGAGAAGAGAATTTTTCCCACCACCAGTGGAGGTTTTGCCTTTTAACAGTTTAGCCCCTCCCAAAGTTCTGTCCATTGGCTCCTTCTTCTCTGTCCAGTGGTGGAATTCACTTCTTTACATCTTGATTGGAGGTCAGGCGCTGCCATAGTAACAAGCCGACCTTCCCAAATGTCCCAAACACAGGCAGTCCCCTGATAACCCTGCAAGGGGGATAAAACATAGCTGTACCTGATATTTGCCTTTTAATTGTGAGAGTCAACCCTCTCTTTACTCATCTATCACAGTGTGATGCCCTCAGACCTGCATTCTGGGGCTGCCACCCCCAGACCTTCTCTGCAGCAGCGCGACTGCCGTGGGGTTTGGGGCCATATCCAGCCATGGGGACTGGGACGTGCCAGGTTTACAGAATTTGGGAGTCTCAAATCCCATCCCTAAAAACCTCAGGACAGTAAGGAATCTCTCCTGCCCTGCAGGAATAGAGTGGAGGGGAAGCTGGAGTGGTGCAGAGTGGCCGGGTGGTGATTTGGGGTCAGATTTTGGGCTCAAGCCCCAGCTAAGAAGCAATTAGACTGGGAACTGGTTTTGGGGTCTCTCCAGCTTTCCCAGGGCAGCCCCTGGTGTGGCTGGCTGGGGTGGGGGTTCCCCAATCCCAGCACTCCCAGCACATCCCGGCGTTCCTATCGATTGCCGGGAACCGCGAGCTCATTTAAACAGATGGGCTTTTAGGAGTGAATTAGGGGGAGTGTGCAGCCAGCAAAGCATGAGCAATGTCTCTGATTCCTCGGGCTAATCCCAGCAATAATGCATATTTACTGACAGGGCTCTCTGCACGCAAGGAGCAGCTCCCATTTATCCCATTTATCCACTTATCTGGGAAGCAGATAGCAGGGTAAACGACTCCGAGGTGAGTCCACGGCCATAAATCTGCATTTTTTTTTTCTAAGAGCAAACAGAAGGACAGGCCTTGGCGCAGCAGCTTCACACCTCGGGGAGAAATGACTCAACTGGGAGCTGAGAGGACACAGCAGATCTTGCACTGGGTTTTCGTCAAGTTCCCTCTTCCTCTGCCATTCCAGCACCGGGCTCTGAGTTAAAAATATTAACTTTGCTGTGCTGCAACAGAGGACCACACTCCATCCCCGTTGCTTTTAGGAAATAACTATAAATTCTTGTTACTGTTCATCATCCCTCACGATCAAATCACTTCTCATTCTCCTCTCTAAGCTGAATGACTTCAGTGCTTGTGCTGCCTCTCTTGTTCTGGTTAATTATTTCTTTTCTCACTTCCAAGAATGAATAGAAAGGCAGCAAGTGAGTGGGGAAAAAAGACAAATAATTTTAAAACCTCACAAAAATCTGTCGTGGTTGAAAGATATTTACTTTCTTTGCATGAAAGGTGACTTTAAATTTCCAAGTTCAGCAGAGAAAAGTGATTTCTGCTTGTAATTAAATTCTTAGATTGAGTCTGCATCCTAGTTTGTGTTCCATAAACAGGAAGGCAATTAATGAAATTAACGATTGGCATCAATGCAAGGGTTGGAACTCGAGGATTTTTAAGGTTCCTTCCAACCCAAACCTTTCCTCGATCCATGCTATTTGTTTCCTTCTCCTTGCAAGTCTACCTGGGAGAAGAACAGTGTGTTCTGAGGAGGAGGAACCTGTTTGGGTCAAAAAAAGGCCTTTTCTGGCATCTGGATTTGCAGTCCCAGCCTGCTGCTGATCTGTATCTGCAGTTCCCATCGTACATTGGAAGATTCATTAAGGAGAGATGGGAAAGGCAGAGCCAGGCTGGGGGATGCATTAAAAAGCCTCTTTGTTACTTCGGCGAGGTGAGGAGCACCTCGATGGATTGCCTTCCATTAGAAGGAGAGAAAACAATCCTTCAAAACGAATCCTTCCCTAATGCTGCTGCTGCTGGAGACAGCTGACAACCTCCTCTCCTCATCCATTCTGGTGGAGCTCCCTCTGGAGGAGGAGGAGTCAGATTTTTGCTGGAAACTTGGACAAGGGACACAAATGTCAGGGTGAGCTCAGAGCTGTCCCTCCCCTGCTGTGCCCTGGGTGCTTTTTGCTCAAAAATCCACGTACAGCTCACTCCCTGTTATTCACAGTCCCATTTATCATCCTCTCCCCAGTTTTTGCTCCCTCTGGCATTGCAGTGCTGCCTGTGGATGGAGAGCCCCAGGTTTGCTGGGAGCTCTCTGGCAGCTTTTGAGCTCTCAAACCCAAATCAGGGGAGCATTTACCAGGCTACATTTCACTCTGAACTGTGTTCCCGGGTCGTGTTCACCCATTAGGACCTCCTTGATGTTCCCAAAGTGCCAGACTTGCCAGATGTGCAATGGGAATTCTTCTGCTAATGCTCCAGCTTCCCTCCAGGATGCTGCTGGGCTCCTGGAGAGAGATGCTTGGAAGAGGTGCAGCTCCAGGTGCTGGAGCACAGGAAAAGCTGCAGAAGGGTGAGAAAAGCCTCTTCCCCAGCTGCAGAACATGAATTAGAGCAGCTTTGTGGGGAACACTGGATCAGGGGGGATATCACTGCACCTTCCCTCTGATCTTCCAGCTCAAGCTCCCTGCCAGGACCAAAAGGGTAGGAGTCACTGGTGTAGGAAGAGAACTCCTGGAACAGGCAGTGTGAGTCCTCTTGGAAGAGCTTCTGTCACCTCATGCTGAAGGAGGCTGGGTATTATGTAGGACACACATTGTAGTCATGGTGTGTTTTACACATTATTTATGTGTTATTATAAAGAAGTGATGATGGTTGAGGGAGGTGATTCTGCCCCTCTGCTCTGCTCTGCTCTGGTGGAGCCCCACCTGCAGAGCTGCCTCCAGCCCTGGGGCCAACACCAGAAGGGTCTTGGAGCTGCTGGAGAGGGTCCAGAGGAGGCACCAGAGATGCTCCAAGAGCTGGAGCACCTCTGCTCTGAAACCAGGCTGGGAGAGCTGGGGGTGTTCACCTGGAGAAGGGAAGGCTCCAGGGAGATCTCAGAGCCCCTTCCAGTGCCTAAAGGGGCTCCAGGAGAGCTGGAGAGGGACTTGGGACCAGGGATGGAGAGACAGGAGACAGGGAATGGCTTTAAGCTGGAAGAGAGGAGGTTGAGCTGGGATAATGTGAAGGAATTCCTGGCTGTGAGGGTGCTGAGGCCCTGGCACAGGGTGCCCAGAGCAGCTGCGGCTGCCCCTGGATCCCTGGAAGTGTCCAAGGCCAGGCTGGATGGGGCTTTGAACCTCATTCCATCTCCTCGTCTGCAGCTTTTCCAGCCCTCTCCCACTGCTCAGCCCTCATGCTCCTGCCCTCTTTCCTCCTTCCCATCCTTTCACTGCATTTCCCATGGGGTAGAGCCCAGATTTGGAGGTTTCAGCTTCCATTCACCAGAAAAGAGCTACAGGGATGGTGCAACCTGGCTTTTCCAGGAGCTTTTGGCCAGGACTAACTTTGGATGTATTTCCAAGAGGCCACCATTGACCTCAGCTGCTCTGTCAAACAGCCAAGATTTGGGTGGTTTTTTTGGTTTTTTTTTTTTTTTTTTCCTGGGAGCACAGAAATCCCTGAAGGTTCTAAAATTGCCTAAATGTGAGAGGAGAAAAGAACAGCTTGGAAAAAGAAGAGTTTGCTTCCTTCCTGTTTTAAGGAAAGCTGAACCCTGTTAGACACCAGCCAAGGAAGTTTCAGCCCCAGGAATTAAAATCTAGAAAATGATAAGCAGGATTGTGTTTTGATTTAAGGAGATCCTGTCAGGAAACTGTAAATTAAAGCTGGCTTTGCTCTTTCTATTAGAGAACAGTAATAATTGTGTGCCATATGTGTGCTCTCACCTGCTTCTTCTCCCTCAGAAAAAGCATTTAAAATCATTTCTTATGAAGAAACATTCTGAAAGGAAGAATGCTTTATTATTACTATATATTATTCATATAATGACAACACCCAGACTTTTCTCAGCTCTGAGCAGAAAGAGAGAAGATAAAGCCTCTGGCCCAAAGAGACTTTGAAATAAATGGAAATAAGGTTTGGATCTGCCTCTGTGTGTGTGTGCGCATGGAAAGTTTTTAAGTATTACTGAAGAAAGTATGGGGAAAAATTGAATTATACATCAGCTTCTTCACCACCAGGAAAAAAAACAAATGGGCAAGTCTCCACACTCTTGATAGCATTTTAATAATTTACAACCTCAAATTTCACCCTGGGAGTGACTTTCAGGAGGGGGAGGGAATCCTGTGACTGTAAACACAGCTGGAAGGGAATGGAAAATCATGGGATCTTCTGTCCTGGGAAGAGGCATGGCAGGAGGAGAGGGGGAAAGGCTTGTGCTGGGTGGGGAGATGGGCGTTCTCTATGGGAACGCTCCCTGGGGACCTTGTGGGGGTCAGTAGGTATGGGGCAGAGCTTTTACACCCCCAGCCACTGCAGCCCTCGGCAGTGCTTGGAGCAAATCCTCATTCCCATCCTCACCTTCTCCAAATGCACTTGGAGCACTCTGGGCTGGTGGAAGGTGTCCCTCTGGTGGGATGAAATGGTCTTAAGGTCCCTTCCAAGCCAAACCATCCTGGGATTCTGTGAAAACAGGCAAACTCTTCCCTGCTTTCCCCTGGGGAGTTTTTCCCTGTGCAAAGCACCAGGATTTCACATCCTCTGGTGAGTTCCACTGCCCCAGCACAGCAGAAGCACCAACACCACGGGAATGCTGCCAGGGGAGTCTGTCCAAGCAGCATTTCAGGCACCCACAAGGTCTGGATGTCCCACACCTGCTGGTGGAAGCCACAGCTGGAGGGGATCGAGTGGCAGGAGTGTGTCTGTCCATGCCATGGACAGACTGTCTGTCCATCCCGTGGATCTCCCAGTGGCTGCAGCAGGAGAAGGAGGGACGATCCAGGATTCCTGAGATGTCCAGGAGGGGTTATGGATGAACACCATGAGCACAGGGATGTTACAGTGCATGCTGTGCTCCACCTCACCCCATCCCAGACCTGCCTCACCTCCACCAGCTCCGTGCTGGGCCACCTGGGCTTGGGATCTGGGAATTCCAGAGCAGCCCTGCCCAGCTGGTGGAATGGCATCAGTGCCAAAGCCAGGGCCCCCAGAGCGGGCAGTGCTGAGGGACCAACAGCTGGAAGGGCCCAGAAATGGGGGATTGTGGCTTTCCCACATTGCTGGGAGGTCTGGAGTGAGCAGGGAAGAACGGTGCCAAAAGTGTGCCTGGCACTCCTGAGCTCCTCTGGGCCTACCAGCAGTGCCAGCACCAGGGACAGGGACAGCAGCCCTCGGGAATCTCTCTGGGATGAACGTTCCCTGATTCTTGCTGCTTCCCAAGCTGCTTTGGTGTGAATTCCTTCACACCGTGGAGGATTTGCATTTCTATTTGCCGGGGAACCACGGGAGTGGTACAGTGAAACCTCTCCCTATCCCCCACCACCTTCCCAGCCTCTGCTCCTGGGTGCTTTCCTTACAGAGGACTTCCAGCTGCATCAGGGCACCCAGGCAGGGTCTGGGGGATGTGGCTGCAGGCCTTGGACACCCAGCTGGTGGCACAGCCAGGGGACAGGGACACCAAAAGCTGACTGAACTGAGACATTGTCTTGCCTGACCAGCGGCAAGAGGGCAGCCAGATCTCCCACACCTCCCAAAATCATTCCTTGGAGAGCAGGCAGAGGGGTGTTCCTGCTCAGAGAAGGCTTTGCTATATAATCCCTCCTCCAAAAGCCACCTTGGCAGCAGGAGGGAGAAGTGGGGCCTTTACTCTCCATTGAAATGGAACTTTAAGCATTAATATGGGAAGAGGTCACACTGAAAGCTTTCTGTCCTTGGCACCTCCTCCTGCCTGCTCCTGGAGCATCCCTGGGGTGTTTCCAGCACACAGGAGGCAGCACAGGTCTTTGTCTGGTCAAACCCATTGTCCCACACTTTGTTTTCCCAAGGAGGCCATGGAGAAGCTTCCCTTGGGCAAGGTTCCCGGGGCAAGCTCAGCTTTGGGGCTACCAAAACCCAACAGCCTGGTTAAAAAAAAAAAACCACCAAAAACAAACCAGGGGTTTTTAAATTAACCAAATAATTAATTAGTGACATACATTACTTTATTAACAACATCCCTCAGAGTGCTGCTGGTTGTCCACACCTTGTTGTGCCCTGGGGGAAAGCTGTTGGCTGCATCCATGGGAAGGGGCCTTTGGACAGGCTGTGGGTGTCCCCTGCTCATCCCTGCTCCACCCAGCTCGGGATGTCCAGGGCTCTGGAAGCCACTAGATGTCAGGGTTACTCCGTGCAGCCGTGACACCTGCCAGATGTGACACAGCTGGCTTGACCTGGAGGTCCCCTGAGTATCCCCCAGGGCAGGCCAGGGCCAAGCAGAGCCTGTGTCGTGCCAAGAATCAGAGGAAAAGCCAGGAGAAAAAGGGATGAAGGCTTTGTCCCTGCAGACTCTTCACTGTCTCCCTCTGGAATGACAGCCACAGGTTGGTTTGTCCAGGGAAATTCTGACTTTGCAGGAAAAACCTGTCCCCAGAGTCATGGGTGTCTTCAGAACTGGGTGTTAGTGGTCACCCAGCCAGAAATGTGCATGGACAGCATGAGTGGGTTTGGAATTCCTGCTGGACACAGATCAAGAATGAAACCCCCACACCTGCACTGACCATGAGTGTGACCAACAGTGACCCCTGAGCCCCCCTGTCCCAACTGGAAACACGTTTTGATCCAATATAATTTAGCCTTTACAATCACCCTCTTCTTTAAAACCCTTAGCACCCGGATTTTGTTTGGAAAAAAAAGTAGGAAACAGTTCTGATTTTTACAGAAAATGTGGAAAAGTTCAGATTTTACACACCCCAAGGTTTTCTTTAGATTAAAAAATATTCAGCTGAGACTGCCCAATTTTCTGAGGCATGCCAGTTGTTTATTGCATTTATTCCAATATTGAATGCTGAGTTCACATTATAGATAAGGATTGTTAACAACTCATTTTAATGTGTAAGGAACTGAAGGAAGTTATTTCATTATAAACGGGAATGTGGCAGCTTAAATAAGAATTAAGAAGGGGAAACGGCTTCCCACTGCCAGAGGGCAGGGTTAGATGGGATATTGGGAAGGAATTCCTCCCTGGGAGGGTGGGCAGGCCCTGGCACAGGGTGCCCAGAGAAGCTGTGGCTGCCCCTGGATCTCTGGAAGCGCCCAAGGCCAGGCTGGACAGGAATTGGAGAAACCTGGGCTAGTGGAAGGTGTCCCTGCTCATGGCAGGGGGTGGGACTGGATGAGCTTTAAGGTGCCTTCCCACCCAAACCAGGCTGGGACTCTGTGAAAGGTCAGAAATGGGGTCCCTAGGCGTTGGCAGCTCAGATGCTCAGCAGGTTGGTGGCCTTGTTTCTCCCCAGATACTTCAGAAAGTGGCACAAGCCTTTCTGTCTTTCCTGCCCCACCTGAAGGCTCATCATGATCTGTGGGAGAACACGTCAAACCTGGGAGATGCAGCTCTGCATCCTTCCCAACCCTGTCCAGACAGAGCTGTAACTGTGGCCTTCTGCCTGTCCATTTAATCCCTGAGCTTTTTCCAGTGCTCCCATTCTTGGGCTGAACAACTTTCCGTGGTGACAAGTCCCACTAACTAATTATGCTCTACATGAACATTTCTTTTCCTTTATCAGTGTGAATTTTCTGCCTTTATGGGAAAGTAGGTTATTCATTAGGAGAAAAAAAAAACAAAACCTCGATGGCTTTTTGTAGTTAGAGCTTCTCAAATCCCCTTCTCAGCGAAGGAATCAACAATTACAGCTGGCTCTGGGTTCCATCACCACTTAGGCATGATGGATCTGCAATTCCATAGTTTTCATTAGAGCAAATAGGCACCCAAGTCCATCAATAAACCATATGATGTGCGCGGATACTGATAACAGCAGCCTGTTAGATTCATTAGTGCTAATCAGGAGGAAGGCATCGATGGCAGCTCGTTGATAATGCTCACTTAAAGAAGTGCTTTTTAGGGTGAATGATTTCAGTGATGTGGGAGCACTGGAAAGGCTCTGGAAGCAAATGTCAAATCTGCCTCATTCCCTGGAAAAGAAGGGAAAAACCTGCAGATGAGATCATACAATGAACATTTTAATCAATTACGAGGGTGCACAAGGGCAGCAGGTGAGGAACAGAGAAGAGGGAAGGGCAGGGGGAGGATTTCCAGTGGGAATGTGTTGGACACTGGTTTTAACCACATGAGTTGGGAGTGTTGGGAATGCAGCCAGACGTGGAGGGCAGCCCAGGATCTCCTGGCACACAAAGGAAAGGGGAGATCAGAAAAGCAATCCCACTAGGGATGGGATGAGGTTTCTTCAGATGGGATCCAATCCAACAAATTCATTGTCATGTTAGAATCCTGAAACTTGGTGAACTTGTTATAGCTGCCGAGGTGGTCACAGGAAATAACTGTGGTGGCAAACCATTAGAAAATCATTTGGAAGCAGAGGGGAAGAAAGTAAGTGTGGATCTCTCTCAAATCACGTGGGCAAATCCAGGAAATTTGGTAGAAACTTGCTGGGAAATTTGGGGGCCTGAAAGTTAAGGAGGCAGTCTGGAAGTTGGCTGGCCTGTAACAGAGAAAATAGGTTGCAAAAAATTCCAGCTATGGCAGGGTGACTAAACATATTAGCAGCAAGATGGGAACCTTCCCAAAAGGAGAAAGGAGCAGAAAGGATGAAAAAAAAAAGGCTGATCATCCAAAAAAGATGTGGCATGAAAGTTGGGAAATGTCAGGAGAGAATGAAAATTGAGGAATTCAAATTTCACTGGAACTGGCAAAATATATTAAAACCTGCAACAAAAGGCTGTCCCTGGAGCCTTTTCTCTTCCTTGCTCTTCCCTTGTGCAGCTAAAGACTGCAGCTGATCCAGGAAGACCCAGACTAAAAATGATTTTGTTCCTTGGGATTGTGCTGGAGGCTGGGATGGAGGCAGAGCAGAGCTGAGGGAACAGAACAGAGCTGGATGAAGAATTAAAATGATGGGGCACTCGGGCTGGTGGGAAGAGGGCAGGAGAGAGGGATTGTCTCCATTTTGACTCCTGAGATCCCTCCTGTGGTTTTGCAGGTCTCCTGGCAAGGGATGGCGGGAATATCATCCAATGGAAGAGCCAAGGCAGGGCCTGAGGGCACGGAAGAGAAAAGCAGGGACTGCAGCAGATGAGATACTCTGAGTCTGCTCCTGCAGAAACTGCAACTGGTCTGGAATGGAAGATTTTGAAGAAACCTGTGGAAAATGGTGAAAACCCCCAAGCTGGCATGTCTTGAGAGCAAGGTGGGCACTGGTGAAACCATGTGGGGATTACTGATAGGGAAGGAGACTCTTCCAAGAAAATGAGGAAAGGCTGGGAGAACTGGGATTGTTCAGCATGGAGAAGAAAAGCTCCAGGTGATCTCACTGTGGCCTTCCAGTACCTGAAGGAGCTGGCAAGAAACGTGGAGACTCTTTCCAAGGGATGGAGTGCCAGGACCAGGGGGAATGGCTTCCCACTGCCAGGGGGCAGGGTCAGATGGGACGTTGGGAAAGAATTCCTCCCTGTGAGGGTGGTCAGGCTCTGGCACAGGGTGCCCAGAGAAGCTGTGGCTGCCCTGGATCCCTGGAAGTGTCCAAGGCCAGGCTGGACAGGACTTGGAGCAACCAGGGCTAGTGGAAGGTGTCCCTGCCCATGGCAGGGGTGGGATGAGATGGCCTTTAAATTCCCTTCCAACCCAGACCATCCTGGGATTCCACGAAGACTCCCAAGCTTTTTGATCACCCTCTGGGAATGATGGGCTGCCACACTGGGCTGCCATGACCACCCCTGCTCCTGCTCAATGCTCCCAGCTCTCCATTTTTAGGGACAGCTGGATGTATCCGGCATAGAGCAGCCACCATCCTGGGACTCCCTGCAGACCCTGGCCTTTGGTTTCTCTGCCTGATACACGAAGGAACCTTGGCTTCTTCTCTGGGGCATCACCTTTCCTGCCAGCACGGGGCTGAAAATCACAGCAGGACTTCATTTGTAGCATCTCAGACAGACAAAAGGAGACTTTTCCTTCAGCTTTGACACTGCCACGGCTCCTGGAAGGAGCTCAGGGTCTGGCACAGCCTCATCCCTCCCTCTGGAAGTCTCTCTGTAGCTCTGTTTTGCCATCCCACAGATCCCAGTCTGGCTTTGCCATGCTCTGTGTGCTCCTGTGTCATCTGTACCATGGTGGTTTGATCCTGCATCCATTGGTCTCATTCTGATGGGAAGGACAGGTGTTGGCAGAGGGGAAGCATGGGATCCAAAAGCCCACAGAACTGCAGGATTTTCCCTGTGCTCTAGACAAATATTGACTGGGGCCGGCTTCAGCAGCCTCCTCTCCTCATGGATGCTCCAACATGGAACACAAGCGGTGACAAACCGGAGCAATTACTCCCCATGTTCCAAATCATCCCATTTCCCTCCCCCTGCTATTGATTTTGGAAACACTGCTTGAAAAGAGAAAAGGCATAAAACCCCCCTTCATGGCCTGTAATACCTAAATGGAAATTTAATCCCTGCTCCATCCACCATCCCCTGACTGCATTTGTTTTCCAGGCACATTTGGATTGTTTTGCTTACTGCTGACTGTGTTTATGATTATTTTAATAGAGTGCGTTGCACGATACATTTTGTATGAAGGTCACTGCTTCGATATTCTCGACTGGAGCCGCACGGATTCCTAATGAATTCACACCACCTCTTGCAGGGCTCTCTCCATTTCCAGCGGGGCTCCCGCTGCAATCCCACATTAGCCATGTGCTGGACACATCCTATTCTCTGCTGTTGGATTTAGTGGAGTGGGAAGGGCACTGGGAAGTTGCTGATGCCAATCGTTGCAGCCAGGGGTTAATGCACTGCCCATAAACATGGCCAGCAGCCACCAGCCCAAAACGGGATAAGTTGAACATTCCAGGAATCCTTATGTGTGCCCCAGGCATTTCCCTCATTTCGGTGCCAAGCTCAGAATGAGCTCTGAGGCAGCAGTTCTCACTCTCAGAGAATTTGCCCTTCCAAAGTGTCCATTTCTCTCCAAGTGTGGCCTCCAGGCTGCCGGAATCATCGATATTTGCAGCTCTGGTGTGCTGAGCCGTGAGCGCCCTTCGGAGCGCTCCATGAATCCCTGATGCTCCCCACGTTCCCTCCCTCCCTGGAGCAGCCTTCTCCCTGCTCCATATTCATGAGACAAAACTTGTTTTGTCTTCCTGACCGGCTGGCATCAGGTCCCAGTGAGGAATTCTGAAAGGAATTCTGCTTGGCAGAAATATTCTGGCCATGTGCTGAAAGTAAGGAGCGACGTCTGCTTGCATTCACTGGGCCAGGTGTGATCCATCGGACAGCAGGACTTTCCCAGCTGTGAGAACAAGGATTGGTAAATAAAGAATCCAACCTGCTTCCAGGGCAGTTTTTAGTGGATTTGGGGGGGACCTGGACCAAGCAGGGAGAGGGAGAAAGGCTGTACCAGCATCATCAGCACCCTGGGCCTTGGCAGATAGGAGATGTTTGGGTGAAGGAGCTATTCCAGTGTGGATTGAGTTCACAGCCAGGTAGCATTCCCCACAAACTCCAGCTCAAGGGTTTTGTTGTCTATGTGTAGAATCATGGAATCATTAAGGTTGGAAAAGCACTCCAAGACTGAGTCCAACCATTCCCCCAGCACTTCCAAGGCCACCACTGACCCATGTCCCCAAGTGTCCCCCATCCACGTCTTTTAAATCCCTCCATGGACATGACCCCCCCAGAGCCTTGGGCAGCTGTTCCAGTGTCTGACCACTCTTTTAGTGAAGAAATTTTCCCTAATATTCAACCTCAGCCAGAGGTGGAGCAATGGGAGGCCCTAGTTTCTCTGCATTCATGGATTTTTCTCCCTGATCCAAGTGGACTCTCAGCAGTCACCATATCCTTTGTCACAAACAGCATCCAGGGAATGGATGAAACCCATCTCCTCCTGTTTGCCTGAACCGCTTTCTGCTCATGTCCTTTCTGATCCTCTTGTTCTTGTACAGGAAGAAAGGATTATCCAGGGATACCGATGGATTTGTAGCCCAGGTTGCTGCAGAAAGCTCTGCTCCAGTTTTCCTGCTCCTTGCTCCAGGTACAGGATGGGAAGGTCCCCAATGGTCTCACTGGTGTGTTCAGGTGTGCTCACCTCTGAGCCCTGTTGGAAACAGCAGGATCCAAGCTGCCTTTGGACACTTTGGAATGCTTTCAAAACCTTCTTTCTCTGTGGGAAGTGGCCATTGAAGAGCTCTGGGCTTGGTTCCCATCTCCTGGTTGTGATTAAATGCTCAGCAGCTCAGCCTTGGCAGAGGGAGGGATCCCTTCAGCTGTCCCCCCAGCTAGGTTTGGGCTGGGATGGTCTGGGATTCATTAGCACGAGGCAAAAAAAATCACAGATAATAAAAACAACACAGCCCCTAATGATCTTTTTTATGCAGTCTGGCTTCTATTCCAACAAAACACAGGCAGACCCCTCTTTCCAAGAGTTCCTGGAGAACAGACAGACACAAATGCCTGACTCCAGTGTGCTTTCATCTCCCACCATCAGGAGACACCACATTTATCTCTGTCTTCCTCATCTTTTATTCCCACCACCTGCTGAGAGCTGGAGCTGTACCTGGACGGAATTTTTGCCTGTTTAGTAATCTTTGCCTCTTCTGCTGTTGTGTCCCAGAGCTCTGGGAGGGTTCCATGGGTCATTTTCTCCAGGAAGTGCTTTCTCATTTAAACACGCAGCCATGCAGCCTCTGGAATGTCCATGGGCATTACAAACAAATGGAAAATGATCTGGAAAAACAAACCCCAATCTACCTTCACCATCCAAGAGTTTGTTCTTCTTTGCAAGGCAGTTTTGAAGGTTGGTAGGAATCAGTGGTCCTTCCCTGTGCCAAGGAGATGGACATAGCTCCAACCTGGAAGGAGAAGCCATTCCAAGGACTATCCAGTAACTCTGGCTGCCCAAGCTGGTGCTTCCTAATTTCTTTGGTGAATAGTTCAGCACTTAGACTGAAAACATATCTGGCACGTGGCCCTACTCCATCACATCTGGGCAGGGTGGGAGAAGTGGATCCCAGCACTCATGGCCAGAGAGGTCCCTCCTGCTTTTGGAATCCCATCCAGGAGGCAGAGGAGGCCTCACTTGTCAGCCTTGCCAGCCTCAGCATCTCGCCCTCCTCTAGAATGAAATATAAATTGTCCAGGCTTCCTCAGCCTTCATGAGCTCTCTGAATTAGGATCTGCCACCATCTGGAAATTAACCCTTCACGCCCAGACTGGAAGGTGAAGCCTGGAGCTGAGGACAGACCTATTGCAGCTCCAAGTCATTTCCAGTGAGACTCAGGGGACAAAGGGACTCAACTCCAGCAGCACAGGCTGTAAATCAATGCAGACTTTGCCAAGGAGCTCCTGGGTAAGCAGCAAACAGGGCTGTGGACAATCCAGAAAGTGAACCAGACCATTCCCCACCCCCCTTCCACAGGCAGAGCTGGGATCTGTAGACCGAGAGCTGGAAGCCACAGAATGGAGGCATCAAGGTTCACCCTTGGTGTTCTCCAGCTCCTCCTCAACTCCTCACCTCCCAAAATCATGTGCAGTCCTTGGTGTGCTTGGGCAGGGCTGGGGAGCATCTCCTGGGTGTCGTGTCAGGTTTGGATCATCGCTGCTTCAAGGCCAACAAGAAGTAGGGAACAGGTACAACAAATCTGCTCCCAGAGCATCCAGGTCTGGAAAATCCCTCCATGACCTGAAGCTTGAGGAATCCAACTGAGCTCCAGGTGAAAAGTGGCATTTGCTAATTGGGCAGGCACAGGGTGCTTGTTCAGGGCTTTTCTCTTCCATGCCATTCATTAAAATATATGCTGATAACATCCTTCTCTCTTCTGTCCTTGGCCGTAATAGATATATTCTGTGTTTAGGGTGGAAATATTTGCCATAATTCATATTTTGGCTTGATGTAGATATCTGGGTGACCTTTAGCAGCCTGTGATATATAGAAAAGCTGATTACATGTTCCTTGATTTAATAGGAGGGATCAATATAAACAAGATTAGGAAAAAAGTAGAGTTTCATTCATTTTAAACAAATCCTGACAATGGTTTCTTTGAGAAACTCAGGCCTCCAGTGCTCAGAACAAGGGTTTGAAAGCTGGCAGGGAGTCACAAACGTGGCATCTGACACTGCTGGAAAACTTCTGCCCAGACTTGTCCAGTCCATAACCTCTGAGGATCTTGCTGCACATGGGCTCCATGCTCGGCTGGACAGAAGGAGCTGAGGCCCCTGAAAGCCCCAGAGAGGCAGGAGCTGCTCTTGCAGCCCTGGCTGGAGTTTGTTTTAAACCTCTCCATGGCATTGCATTCCTTGCAACGTTCTTCCTGTGCTGGCACAGCTCTGCCTGATTTCCACCAGCAGCACTTCCTGTGAAAACTCAGGTCTGGGGGTAGAAGACTCCTTGCCAAGCTCAGGAGGAAATGCCACCCCAGCTGAAGGGCTGGGGAGCAAAGGAGAAAGGCTCTGAGAGGGTGGGTTTGTCCTCTACCTCCAGATCCCATGGGCTGGTTTGGACTGGGGATTGCAAGCCTGGGACAGGAACGGGCAGGGATTTGCATCTGAATTTCTGTCACACAATTGTCTGAACGTCCTTGTCCTCATCTGAGCCAGTCCAGCGTTGTGTCTGTGCACACAGGTCAAGCTCAGCCTTCCTGCTGCAGGTAGGATTAGGAGGGAGACTGTTTTCCCTCTGGGAATGCTCTGCCAGCTGGCAGTGGAATTGTTTGCTGTCTTCTGCAGGCTGATGCACTCTGAAGGATCACACGTTGCATTATGAACACATCCCATTTCATCTCCTGCAGGAAATCCACTCTCCCAGGTCCCCTCCTGAGGCAGATTGAAATGTGACTTCCTTCCCAGCCTGTGGAGACTGAGCCAAAGCAGCTCCAGGTCACTGGAGCTTCAGGAGAAAGACCCAACCCGGCTGTGATGCTGCAAGGGCCTCGTGACACCGCTGAAATCGTCAGCTGCAGTCCCCTCTGTGAGGATAAAAATGCTGCTCCAGTCCCTTCTCGTGTGCCTACAGCCACAGAGGAGCATGGCAGAGCAGGAATCTGCAGGAGGGATAATTATCCCTCTGCTGGGGAGAGCAGCTGTTCTCCCACTGCCAGCTACACCCGCTCCTGTTTCCACAGAAAAACATTTTCCATTTGTTTGGTGTCCCTGGAATATAAATTCATTTGTTCCATGTCCCCAGGACTCCAAAGTTTGTGGATGCACCTGCAAACACCTGAGGGGCTGCTCTGACTTGTCGGTGGTTTATGGATGACTCCAGGACTGAGCTCAGTCCTCCTCCATCCCTGACAGTGGCAGAGGAGGTAAATCCATGGGCTAGGAGCCTCTCCCTGCTCCTGCTTCTTCCTGTCAGTTGATGTGAGGAGTGGAGAGCAGAAAGCTGGTCAGTGAAACCTTATTTTACAGCCAGAAGTGAATCCCCAGGGAGCACTTTCCTTAGGAGTCAAGGAACATCACCACCACAGATCTGGTCCTTTCCTTATCCACCCTATCCAGGTGTCCTGGGCTGGGAGCAGCACACAGAGCTTTCATGGCTGATTTGAATAGATTGGATCCCTGATTTGGACACTTTTGATATGCCTCGGAAGAGCATTTCCAAGCAGCCATTCACAAATCAAATCTCTGCTCCTGATGCACAAATCTCTCATGCTTATTAAGAAAGCGCTTTTATTCCTAACAGGTAGAAAACAAAAGCAGAGAAATGAGGCATTTGGACATGTTTTTAAAAGAGCTTTTAATCCAGAAGGGAGAGAAATGCATCCTGCTTTGAAAATAAGGGGAAACACATTAAAGACTTGAACAAACTGTTTTGATTTAATGCTAATTAGTAAAAGGCATGGAGGAAAACATTAACTTGAAGTCAGAACTAACTGATTTCTAAGTCTGGTATCACTCTGAACTTCTGTTTGTCTCGTCCTCGTTATTATAGCAGGAAGAAGACCCACTCAGATATAGAATAGTTATATTTTCAGATACAGAATAGTTATATTTTCAGGCTGTCCCTGGTAATGGAGAGGAGATTTATTATCCCTGACATATTCCTGGAAGGAGTCTTTGCCAGGTGGAGCAGTCTTTCTCAGCTGGGATTGACAATTTCCCTCATTAGTTCCCCCATTTCTCCGAGGTCTCCATGCCACTGCACACCTCTCTTTGCATTTTCCCCCCAGAACTGTAAGGAAAGCCCCAGCCTGGTTCCAGGCTGCAGGAGCCTCCTGCATCACCCCCCTGAATGAGAGCAGGATGGGAGCTGGAAGTGACAACGTGCAAAGGAATTTCTGGTGAGAATAAGAGGATCATCTGTTATCTGATAAAGATTAAAAGGTGCTGATCTGGCCCCAAAACAACAGAGTGTTCTTCCTGGAGCAGCTCCTCCTTCACATTGAATTGCCAAGCACACTGGAGGAGGCAGCAGGTCAGGGCACGGTGACCTGAGGGGACTCTGAGGAGCATTGCAGAGGGCAGGGAGGTGGTGGCACTCCCAAATCCACAGGGAATGCCCAGGTTCTGCAGTTATTTCTGGAAAAAGAGGTGCCACAAACCCTGGCAGCACCACAGAGTGATCCTGCTATTCCATCATGTCCCAGAAAACCTCCGGAGCTTCAGAAGATCATGGAATCACAGAATGCTTTGGGTTCAAGGGACCTTAGAGATGATTCAGTTCCAGTCCCAGCCATGGGCAGGGACACCTTCCACTGTCCCAGGCTGCTCCAAGCCCTGTCCAACCTGGCCTTGGACACTTCCAGGGATCCAGGGGCAGCCACAGCTTCTCTGGGCACCCTGTGCCAGGCCTAACCACCCTCACAAGAAGGATTTTTTTCCCAATATCCCACCTAACCCTGCTCTTTTTCAGTTTGAAGCCATTCCCTCTGATCCTATTGCTACAATCCCTGATGGAAATTTTAAAATTCTGCAATTCTGACCCAAGCCTGGTCCCTGGGGTTGATGGAGCAGCTCCAGCTCTGCCTGCTCAGCACAGGGAGCTTTAGCTTGGCTTGTCCCCACCAGGGACACACTGTTGAGATCTCCCTGTGGATCCATCCCTGTCACTCAGCTGGAAAGTCTGGCGTTATCCTCATGGCGTCCCTGGCTGGTTCCATCCTCTGTGGATGTAACTAAACTTGCCAAATCCTCGCTGCTCCTGCTTTAGGGCCTGCATGTGCTGTTTTGCCTGAAGGTACAGAGCCCAGAATCAACTGAAATCAGTGTTTGGAGGCAGTGCTGGGCTGTTTCCATGAAAGAAAGCTCCTTGTTGCCATGAAACCCCACATTTTGGGTTGTTAGGAGTGTAAATATGGGAATAGACTCCTATTTCATATTCCACACTTCAGCTGGAATGATTTGCCATCATTTCAATTAAATCTATTAAAAGAAAATCCATGCCAGTCGTATTTCATTACAAAACATCCCCAATGAGAGCAGAAGGACACAGGAAATCAAAATCTCCCATTCTTTCCTCTGGAATGACAAATCCAACAAATGGCAGGGGCAGACTGGATGATCCTTAAGGTCCCTTCCAACATAAACCATCTGGGGATTTAATGAAGTTTATCAATAACTTCTCTCATCTGGCTTTAGGGGAGATTGTGCAGACTCCTGGAAATACCAGGTTTGTTGGTTTTTGGTTTTTTTTTTTTGGAATACTGATGCCAGACACCCCAAAAGTTATTTTATAGAATTTTATTTCTACAAATAAGTTTTGAAAAGTTATTAGCAGAATTTTGAAAGTGTATAAAATATCAGGATTGTCCCCTGAGGATGGCAGAGTGTTTAGTGAAGCAAATCTTAATCTCCTTGCGCCCCCACCTTGGTCTCTCACCTGGGTTCCCTGGACAGCCACCTCCTTCATCCCACTGCCAACATCATCCTCCTCTCCCCTGAAGGACCCTTAAGGTCCCACCTCTCCCCAGTTTCAAGGAGGTTTGCTCAGGTTTTGCTAAATCTGAACATTCACAAGCCTTGTTCACATTATTTGCTGCAGATTCTGGCCCAGATCCCAGAGCTGGTCATTTTTCCTGCAGTGCTCTGTGGACAAGGGTTGGTGGAGTTATGCCTTCAATCCTGACTCAGTTTTGAGGGATCGGGGGCAGGGAATGAGGCAGGGCTGGAACTGGGCCCAGCTTTGAGCTGGCCTGGGGTATTCTGCGGGCAGAAAAGGACCTTGGATGGGTGGTTCCAGCTGCCCACGGAGATGGCCAGGGTAATTCGAAGGAGCATCCACCTCAGGGCTGCTGAAAGTCATCTGATGGGACCTTGTAATTCCTCTGTGTTATTTTCCAATCCTGTGTGTCCATCCCAGGTAGATCCAGATACCTCCAACAGCATTGGGACACAAGGTTTAGGGTGGAATATCATGGAATCATGGAATGGTTTGGGTTGAGAGGGACCTTAAAGCCCAACTCACTCCAACCCCCACCATGGGCAAGGACACCTTCCACTAGAGGATTTGGAAGGCCAGAGGAGTTCTTCCATGCGCTATTTCCACAGATGGAAAGACATGGAAAACTGAATGCCCAGAGATATTCACAGCAGGCTTTAACTGGAGCCTTGTGCCCAGGAGCTCCTGTCTCACCTCCTGAGGCATTGGTAGAGAACTTTTCCTCCAGGCTGTCCTTTCCCTGCCCACCTTCCTGAAAGAATTCTGGCTCCACACACTCCTGAGTCATTGAAATCCAGGCAAAGCCATTTCCCAAGATGGGATGGAGAGGAGGAATGGGCTGGGTGCTGGAGTGTTTGTGCCGTGGCTGGAAGCCAAAGGCAATTAGCAGCCAACATGAATCTCTGCTGCTCGCCACTCAGCCATGTGCAAATGGCACTTCTTGTCCTGTGGGTTAAGGAATGGCAGTTTAGGCTGTCAAGCCGTGCTCAAGTTTGCTGATTGAAGGGGTTTGGGGCCGTGCTATTACAAAAACGATGTTTGAAAAAAGTGCTCTTAATCCCTGTTTTATGAGGCACGCGCTGGAGAAAGGCGAAGCCATTTCTTCCTGGAGAAGTAGCAGAATCAGCAGCCAGTGACAGGAACACATTTGTCCCCTCCAGTCTGAACAAAGTCAAAGTGGAAACTACAAACAAAGGTGTTTATGAACTTCTGAGGGCTCCTGTGAGTGATATTGGGCTTCCACCAGGGCTGGAATAACAGCTCAGTGGGGGTTTGTTTTCCCTCCAGCTGCAGCCCCATTTCGTTCCCTTTCAGTCTTCCTTTCTCCCCCTTTTAAGCCAGGGATGTGGTTTATGCTGTCATTTGTCCAAGGCTGCTGGCTGTTGGAGATGCCGTGTCCTGTGGTGAGGGGCAGAGGAGGGGCCAGGGATCAGATGTATCTGCACCCCCAAAAGTGTGTGCACGAGCTTGCCTTTAATTGTGGTGGGGAGAAGTTTTCTGCTGGGCCTTTTGCTTGTTTAAGGGACTCCGGCCCATATCCCACTCCTAAAGTGTTCCTAAACCATTCACACTCCACACCACCCCTCGGCCTCAGCGCTGTGGGATGAGGGGTTGGGTTGGACCCATTAAATTAACCCCCTGTGGGATGAGGGGTTGGGTTGGACCCATTAAATTAACCCCCTGTGGGATGAGGGGTTGGGCTGGACCCATTAAATTAACCCCCTGTGGGATGAGGGGTTGGGCTGGATCCATTAAATTAAACCCCCTGTGGGATGAGGGGTTGGGCTGGACCCATTAAATTAAGCCAGGGCAGGGCTTCAGGTACAGGGGGTTTGCTTTGGCTCTCAGAAGAAGCTGCACTTGTGCTCTTCGTGCTTAGACAAAGGACTCTGTGCATTATTTTGAGGTCTCCATCCCCTCCTTCTGCTCTCTGCAGGCCTTGGACCTGTTGCTTTCCACTTTTTGGTTTTTTGGCCCCCCCCAGGACCAGCACCCATCCAGTCAAACTCCTGTAACTCTATGGATTTCGCAGAAATAAAGCTTATGGGATGTGCCTTTCTCATCTCTGCCAGTTTTAACCTCAGCTGCTGGAAGAAAGGAGTTTCCAAAAAACCAAACCTCCTAAAACACTCAGAGGTAGAAGAGAGAAAGAGACACTTTAGTAATATCCCCATGGAGAGGGGGAAGTCAAGTCTGCAGGTCATTCACCCCTCATCTCCTCCACCTAAAGCAATGCACATCATTCAGGCATGGCTAAGAGGCACAAAAAAAAAGTCACTTTGGAAAGAAATCCATTTTTTTCCCCAAGCCATGATGATGCACAAGAGGCAAATACATCCCCAAATGCCCGGGAAAAGCAGCGTGGGAAATCAGCCAGTGGGAAAGCAGGAAAAAAAATGGGCCCAGGAAATCAAACCTTTTGAAGCTTGGGGATTTTCAAGCTCCCTCCTAATTTTCTCCAGTCTTTAGAGCATGGTAATGAGCAGCGGGGAGAAATTAATCACTACTCTGGGATGCAGATAGGCCGAGGAAGAGGAGTCGTTTGAGCTGGGTCTACCCCCTAAAGGTTAATTCCTACGTGTTACCTTGCTTTAATTGTTTTCCTTAGCCTGCTGATGGATCTGCCTCACTGAAGGACATAAAACACTTCCTTCCTTCCAGGAACAAAAGCTGTTAAGAGCCGAGGTGAGAAATGAAGATGTGGCTTGGCTTTCATGGTTCCATAAAGCTTTTTTAGCACAGGGTGGGGAATTCCAGCAGCACCCCAAAGGGTTGGCAGCAAACATCAGGATGTGAGGAAATAAAGTGAGGAAAGGCACCTGACTGTGGTTCCTTCTCCTCAGCCCTGCTCCAGAGGTGGGTTTGGGTTTATTTCTGCCCTGTTTGGGGGGCCGGGAGTGCCCAGGAGGAAGGAGAGCTCCCACTCTGACCTGGGAACACTGAAGGGCTCCCATTTGGGGATTTTGACACTTCCACAAGCTTCCATTCAAGATTTTCATGACAAAAATACAATGATTTCAAGGAAAGGGAAAATCAAAACTAAACTGAGAGCAAAATCAACCCCAAATGTTTTTCCCTCATGGAAATGAAACATTTTGATACTGTCAAAACAAACCGAGAAAGTTGAAACAATCTGTTTTGATACTTCCCAGTCGAAATCAACACGTTTCCTTCAAAATGTTTTGATTTCAGTCCGACTACATTTTCCTACGGGGGAAGAAACTCCACAATATTCGCCTGAGATGCTTCCTCCTGGAGCTGGTGCTGGATTTACCACAAAAAGCTCAGAGCAGGTCTGGAGGGATGATTAGGGAAGAAGGTAATGTCAGATTTGATATTAAATGCATCCATTATGTCTGTATCATGAGGGAAAAGGAGGAAGAGGCATCCAGATTGTTTCAAAAAGCTAGGAGAGTGACCCTTGGGAAAACAGGGTGACGGTGGTCACATCTCAGCCTCTTGGACCTTCCCATGGGAAGAGTCCTGCAGAAGCCAGAGCTGCTGAACTCTGTGCAGGGATGACAGGATGAGGGGAAGGATGGTTAACAGGTATCACAGCAAGAATTTGCAGAGGTAAATGACTTCAAATGTAGAAAAAAGAGAAGAAGGAATCAGAGGAATTTGTCACCAAACTCTTTTTGATCTGAAAAGACAAGGAAGGACTGAAGTAGGAAATGGAATTGTGATTGCAGTAAGTGAATTAATTTCCTGAGGATGAAAACACAGCCCATGCTGAGGGTGCCTGGGCTTTTAACCTCATCCCTCTTTGATAACCAGACCACTCCTCGAGGGAGGGAAAAGCTCCCTGGGTTTGGTATCTGAAGGACTGGCCTGGTGGTGGCTGGTCAGTGCTGAGCCACAGCCACCATCAGCCCTGTGACCAGCACCAAACCCAAACTGCTGCCACCAAATGCTGCAGGGGAAGGTCCCCATGCCCCTGGTCACAGCTACAACCCAGCCAAAGGCTGAGGAGCAGTTCCTGCTCCCCTGTCTATCTGCAGGCCTGCTGGGTCTCCAAAGCCCCCAGGAGAGCTCAGCGGGCTGTAAATCCATCCCAACACTCGGGATGTGGTCCCAAACCCCAGGAGCATGGATTCCCTGCCCTGCTGCTGCTTCCTCACGTTCAGAACCATCTCCCCCCTCCTTCCCCTCACTCTGATCACCCGAGAACAAAAGGCAAAGTTTCCTCTGCTTTCCTTTCAACTCCTCCTTTGGACAGAGCAGACGCCTCCTCCCAAAATTCCTGGCACGTGGCTGGCTGATGTTGCTGGAGACAGGCATGCACTTCATGCCCTTCCTGCTCTGTCCTTATCTCCTGATCTCCTGATCTCCTGATGCCATAAACCAGAGAATTCCTTTTCTGAGTGCTTGGCTCACCCACGTTCCCCACAGGAAAGAGGATTCCAGGGCCTGTCCAACAGGCAGTAATGATCCAGCTGCTCCGGGGCCACAGATTGAAACCATCCCCTGGTGGTGCAGTAAGGAGCATTACTACCTCCACAGCAAGGTCACACCTCTTCCCTGTGTTAATTAATCAGTACAATTAAGCAGCTTGTTTGCTGATATCAGTCCCTGGAAAAGCAGGTCACTTATTAAATGAGGCAGGGAGCCAGGTGGAGTCTGACACGTGCCATGGAGATCTGTCAGGACCTCAGGCTCAGTTTGGGCACTGTCCTGACTCTTTCAATCTGGTATTTCCCTTCAGGGTTGGGATGAAATGCTGGGGAGGAGGAATTAGCCAGAGCCTTGAAGGTCTCATCCACACACGAGCCAAGTCTGTAGAAGGAGCCCTATGGACAGACTTTGAATCAGAGTGCAGGAGTTGCTTGAAATCATGGAATGGTTTGGGTTGGAAGGGACCTTAAAACCACCCAGTCCTACCCCCTGCCATGAGCAGGGATACCTCCCAGTATTCCAGCTTGCTCCAAGCCCTGTCCAACCTGGCCTTGGACACTTCCAGGGATCCAGGAGCACCCACAGCTTCTCTGGGCACCCTGTGCCAGGGCCTGCCCATCTTCACATGGAGGAATTCCTTCCCAATATCCTATCTAAATCAAAATGGTGGGATTAGCTCAGGCAAGACAGATCAGGGAGCAGGTCTAGGAGGGAGAAACAATTTTCTTGTTGGGGCTGGGGCTCCCATGGGGCTGGGATTCCTTTGGCTGGAAGTGGGCTCTCCAGGGAAATCTTCCACCAGGACTCAGACAGTACTTGCTGAGAGCAGTCTATGACAGTGTTCATCCTTTCCTAAAATGGGAAAAAGAATTAAAACTCTCTTTTGGTTGGATGACTCCCTCTCTGAGCTCCATTAACTTTATTGACTCGACTCCAGGGAGTGCCAAGGGAGAGAAGTTCTCCTGGAGACACCTTAAACACCATTAAGTGCCATGGGCAGGGACACCTTCCACTGTCCCAGGGGGCTCCAAGCCCCATCCAACCTGGCCTGGGACACTTCCAGAGATCCAGAGGCAGCCACAGCCACTCTGGGCACCCTGTGCCAGGGCCTCAGCACCCTCACAGGGAGGAATTCTTTCCCAACATCCCATCTGACCCTACTCCCTGGCAGTGGGAAGCCATTCCCCCTGATCCTGGCACTCCAGGCCCTTGGGAATATTCTCTCTCCATGTTTCCTGTTGGCTCCTTCAGGTACTAGAAGGCCACAGTGAGGTCACCCTGCAGCTTCTCTTCTCCAGGCTGAACAATGCCAGCTGTGCCAGCCTTTCCTCCCAGCAGAGCTGCTCCATCCCTCTGCTCACCCTGGTGCCTCCTCTGCACTCTCTCCAGCAGCTCCACACCTAAGGATGTAAATGACGTGTCCCAGAGAATTCCACCTGGAGGCTCCAAGTGCAGCAGGATCCAGCTCCTGTCCCCACCTGGCTGTGTGTGACCACCTGGGCTGCAGAGCAGCTCCTTTCCCCTGGAGAACTTTGCCTTCCTCCACAACACACTTGCCAACTTCCCCGGAATTGTTGGGGTGGGAAGGAGACATTTCTCCCCCGGAAAAAGGGAGCACATGGGAATATGTGACCCAGGACATCAGAGAGGAGCTGCCCTTGGTGAACACTGAGCAGGATGGTGCATTTTCCTGGCCAGATATTGGAAAAAAATTATTAAAAAACCCAACCTGTTCCTCCTTCACCAAGGACCCCTCAGACAGAGTTTGTCTGTGCTGTAGACCTTGACCTCCTGTCGAGGGGAGGCAAAGCCAAGGGAGGGAGCGGGGAGGGACAAAACTGCCAGGTGCTGTGGAGGGGTTGATTCACAAAATAAAATTAGTATTGAGACAATTAATGACTCCGTTTGTGAAGGGTCACCAAGGGATCAGCAGGGGCCTGTGGGCAGCGTCTCCTCAGGACACTGTGGCTGGAAGCTCAGGTTTGCTCCGGCTGGACGCGCTGACTCCAGGCCATGGGGGTTAATGGAATCTCTTCAAACCCTCTTCTTCAGGCAGGGAGGGGGGAAAGGCTCTGTCCTCTCCAAACCAGGGGGCACTGCGTGGCCTTGGCACAGCTGGCACAGCCCATGTGCCAACCTCCTGCACCTGCCCTCTGGAGCAGCTTCCAGAGACTGGGAGAGCCAGGGACTGGGCAGCAGACTGGAGATTGCGGTGGCAGGGCTCTCATGGGATGGCACGAGCCTGGCCCTGGGCAAGGATTAGCTGAGCTTTCCATTGAGCTTTGTCTGTTCTGGCTTGGACCTGATGACGTCCAAAACCCAGCTTTGATTTCTCTGGGGCTTTATAACTCAACTCTGCATGACAGCAAAGGCAGAGATACATCTTCACACAGCCAGATGGAAAAACCTCCTGATTCCACCAAAAAAACTCCAGAAGGAATAGAAAAGGATTTGCCCTTTTTGTTTTCCCAGGATCATGCTGCAACTTCCACTGCTTTCATTTCCAAAGGCTGTTTTTCCCCCCAGAGTGACTGTTGTGGTGGTTTTCTTCCATCCATTCTCTCCCCACACTTGCAGGTTAAATTTATTTGGTTTCAAACCACAAGATATCCATCTGGACATCAAACTGAATTCCACTGAATCTCCTGGACACAAAAACCCAGTTCGTCGATGGCATGAGGGACACCACAGATTGACTGCTGTGGTGGGGTTTTCAATCCATCCTCTCCTCACACTTGCAGATTTAATGTATTCGATTTCAAACCAGAGAACACAGGCTGGGCCACCAAACTGAATTGTACTTAACCTCCTAACACAAAAAAGCAGCTCACTGATAGCACAAGGAGCAGTGGATTATTGCCCTGTCCTGATGCTCCAGATATGCTCCCTTTTATTGGAAAATTCCAGCAGTTCTCCAGCGATCCCCACGTCTGCTGCACCACAAGGTGACTGCGGAGCGGCTGCATCCCTCCGAGTTAGATAACAATTATTGGCAGATATAAATAGAGGTTTTCTGCAGCAATATTGTTTAGTATGCTAAATGTTGCTTTAATTTGCTGGTTCAATTGGAAGTGAATTCCTGTCATGCACAGAGCAAAATAGATCAATTATATTACTGCTAATTATTGTTATTATTTTAAACTGTGCTTCTCCAGCAGATTTAACAAATTTGTCAATCCAGCTCGTTCACCTTCTCGAAACAGAACCTGGCAGCCTTGCATGCAAATTAGCCCGGATTTTCAACAATAATTGCAACTCTTTTGTAATTATCTCACCCTAGACAGTCTCCATTTATCACTTCTAGGCCTAAAGGCTCCAACATCTTCATTTTCCCAAAGTATCGATACATCGTCCTATACGTTAAGAGCAAAAAAATTGCATTTTGCAGCAATCCTCGTTGTCAGGGGCAAAATAAATGGGAACAAATACCAATATTTGGGGAGAAAACATATTTACAACCTGGTCAGAAATTTCTTGCTGGAAAACCCAACTTTTCTGGCAATATTTGAAAGTAATATGTTAAAAATATCAGCAAATATCTTCATGTTCCCCCGGCTCTGATAAATAGCCTTTTAGATCTGTGTTTCTAGCCCCAGAATAAAAGTTCAAAGCCCATAAACTACGTGACACCTTTTCCTGCCTGCCTCTAACTGCATCTTTTCTCCATCAGGATGCCTTTATCAGAAGGTCATAAATCACAGGCATTCCCATTAGGAAGCAGTGAGTGGGATAGGGCAGGTTTCATCTTCAGGTATTCACTTTTATAATTCACCGCTGCATTATTTACTCTTGTGGCTGCAATAATCCCTCTGAGGTCGAATATATGCACATATAAACCAGCCTCAGAGCTGGAGAAAAATATAGAATAAAAATCTGGGCGTGATGGTGATGGGTGAGCAGAAATTCTGTGTTTGTGTGGGTTTTTGAAGGCTCTGGGTGGTTGGATTTCCTCATGAGTTGGACACTGGGAAGAACAAGGAGGTAAAAATTGAGGAAGTGAAAGGCAGAGGCTGCTCTGCACCACAGAAGATGAAGAGGAGCACAAACCCTGCCCAGGACAGAGGGGACAGGCAGGAAAACTGGAACAGCCCTTTCCAAGCACGGCAGAAGCAGGAAACATGCAGAGATGAGCAGGGGCGATCAAGGAAAAGGAAAAGAGAAACAAATAATTCCATTTTTTGTGGACAAGCAATGGGTTTGCAGAAGCCCCAGCCCTGAGCTCCTACAAATGCTTCCAAACAAGGTCAGGGAAACCCAGGGAGATACAGAGCACCTCTGGGTTCATGGGTGGAAAGTGGGAATAAGGGAAGGGTGAACATGCCTGGATAAATGGGATATTTTAGGGAAGGGTCCTCCCCCTTCATAAATGGCAGTCACTTTTCACAAATCTGAGACATGAGGAGAAGAACAGTCTGCTCACGTGCTCTCCTGCACATTCCCAAGGCTTTTGGCTGGATCCTGCACCAAAAACCTGGAGTCTCACATGAGAGGCCAGGCTGATAGGGAAGGAAGGGTAAGAACAAAGCTGCAGTTTTCACAGCAGGGCAGAATGGACATTTCTGACCCCCAAGGACCTCTGCAGAGAGCAGAGGGGCTCTGAAGGAGTGATGGGCCACCAGTATTTGCTGGGCATCACAGAACCATGGAATGGTTTCGGCTAGAAGAGACCTGAAACACCCTCACCTTCCACTTCCTGCCATGGGTGGAGATGCTTTCCACTATCCCAGGTTGCTCCAAGCCCTGTTCAACCTGGCCTTGGACACTTCCAGGGTTCCAGGAGCAGCCACAGTTTCTCTGGGGGGCAATCTGTGCCAGGGCGTCACCATTTTCATTGTAAATAATTTCTTCCTTATGTCTGATCTAAACTGACCCCCTTTCAATTTAAAACCATCACCCCTTGTCCTTGCATCCAGGTGTCCCCCAGGGCACAGGAGTGGGGGAAGGCAAGAGTGACCCTGAAGACACCAAGGATTGTGCACAGGGTGTGTCCTGACGCCTCTGGAAGGACCATTTCTCCAAAGATGCAGCTGGACAGAAGCCCTAAGTCTTTTTTCCTTTTTGCTCCCATGTAGAGGCACCTTCCTCAGATGTCACCAAAGCCAGCTTTAACCCTTGGGATGCACTGGGAGGAAGGGAAGCTGCTCTGCCATGAGGCTCAGGTGGCTCCACATCTTGTTTTGTGTCCCTGAATTCCTTTGCTCCAACACATCTGGCAACAAAGAGCCACATCCAGCCAGGAAGGAGCTCCCAGCGCTGAATTGCAGTGGTAAAATGGCATCTGATAAAAATGTTGTGTTAAAAGCAAAGTTAAGCACATGGCAGGGAAATAACCTGGCTCAACATTCCCCCGGAAAGGAACTAAATCAGTTCTTCCTTGGGAAAGGAGCTCTCGGAGCTGTCAGCCTAGGAAAGGGATTACAGTGGCGGGGGCTGCTGGGGGAGGGACAAAGGGGGAAGGAGAAAAGTGCTCCTGCATCAGGTCATGCTGCTCCTTCATCCCAGGCATTGTGCCACTGCAGAGGCATCGTGGAGCAAGGGAAAATTCCAGCAGGGTGGAGGGGAAGCAGCATCCCCAGGCCAGGGTGTTCAGTGGGAGCACAGTCTGTTCTTTCCTGAGTGGTGTGGGGGAATGATGGCTCCCCTCCTGAGATCCCTGGGTGGGAAGGGATCCATCTCCCCTCGCTTCCCATTTCCTTTAATCCCAAATTTCCCAGTGTGTTTAGAACCCGTAAACCCCCTGATTTGTCAGCTGTGCCTGGGAGGGAGGGGAGGGCTCAAACAGATTTGACGGGCGTGTTCAGACAAGACCTGAGCAGGTTGTGCCCGTGGTGTGACACCGAGGGTGGGGCTCCGTGCCACATGTGGAGGGCACAGCCCGTGGCAGTGTTTGGTGCCAGATGTGGAGGGCACAGGGCATGGTGGGGCTTGGTGCCAGATGTGGAGGGCATGGTGCCTTGGTGACAGATGTGAAGGGCATGTCATGTGGCAGTGTTTGGTGCCAGATGTGGCGGTCACGGCACGGTGCCCAGTGCCAGATGTGGAGGGCACAGCCCGTGGCCCTGGGCTCACTACCAGCCAGAACACCAGGATGCACCAAGACACCAGTTCCCCCCTCCAGAGATCACCACTGTCACACATGCCTGCATCTCAAACCCGTGTAATGAAGAGGAGCCACGCAAACCCAGACGAAATAGAGTCAGTGCAAAGCAGAATGATCAGAATGATGTGGAAAATGCTGGGAAGGAGTGTTCTCCTGGCTGCAGAGATGCTCACACACTCTCCTTGCTTCATGAATATGTAGAAACAAGAAGGTTGCCTCCAAATGTCAGCCTAAATGGACACACTTTTCCTTCCTATAAATATCCCATTTTATTCTGAGGCAGTGGAATGCAGACAAGTTACAGCTCAGACCTCCAAAGCCCCGTCTCCTGCTCCTCCAAATTGGTTTATTTGGACTGTAAATTCTTCTGGGCTCCGCGATAAAGATCCTTCGCTTTCATCTTCCCTGAAGGTTGCCAAATCCCAGTGATAGGGTGACCTGGAAAATAAAGGGGGGATTGTTGTAAATATTTCACACTCTCTCTGGAACCGAGAGCAACAACTGATGCTGGAGTGAACTGAAATGCAGGGACTGATGGGATCAGGGAGAATCAGGTGTGGGGAGAGCTCATTTTATTAGCATCTGGCAAAGGAAGCTTTTTTTCCTCAGAAAAAAACACTATGAGGACAAAACACATTTGGTTTGGAGAGGAATTGTGGATCAGATGGAAAGGACAGTGTGATGTTGGTCCTCCTATCCTGCTCCTGGAGGGCAAATTTGGGGTTCTCTCAGTCCCAAAGAGGTCTGGGTTTCAGCCAGCCCAGGGGATCTTTGCTGTTCTAGACTGGAGGAGAAACTGGAATTGCAATGGGAAGCAATGCCATTGCAGTGTGCACTCCATATGGAGTGGGCACCTCAATCCAGGCAAGGTGGGAATGTCACTGGAGGAACCCGCAGGAGAATTCCCCCTCCTCTCCATCAAACAACATGTCTGTGACTGTTAATGGGATTTGCCATCTTCCCGAGCCCTGTCCACTTCCAGGCCTGGCTGACACCCAGAATCCAACAGGAAAGGGCCAATGATTCATTTGGAGTCACTTACTTGATTACTTAGGGCTGGGTTTCCCCTGGTATTTAATTTGCCTGGGAGCAGAAAAGTGGTTTTGGGAGCCTTGCAACTTTGCAATGCTTCCTGACTAATTCCTGCCAGCCCACCCTGGACAAGGGACTGCAATCCCAGGCAGTTCCCGTGAACAGACGAGATTTCCATGTTCTGAACCACAGCTCCCTGGAGGTGAACGGCCTCTCACCCAGGTCAGCCCCCTCTCTTTTCCAAAGAAAGAAAGAACCAGGATCAGGAATTCTGCATATCTCAGGAATGGTCTCCAGCTTGGCTTGGGGCAAGAGTGCCCAAATTGTGGAAGCAGTGGCTGTCCCTGAGAGGTGTTGAGTGCTGCCACCTCATGCTGGGCTTCCTGGTCATCCTGTTTGCATGCTCAACCATCCCAGAAAGCAGTTCCAAAGATACCCTCATGCCAAATCACTCATTGTGTCCCAAATTGTCTCATTTCCCTGAAGGTTTCATCAATAAAATCACCGTGGCTCTCCCGATTTGTCCAAGATCAAACACCTCAAAACTGCAAATGCAAGACCAGGGGGCATCTGAGAAAATCTGGGGCATAACTCTGGCTCTGCAGTGTTACAGTAAAAAAAAAGAAAAAGTTTAAAAATTGCTTTTTGAGATGGCTCTCAAGGAAAAAAAGTGCACTGACAAATTCCAAGTGAAAACTGGGATTTGGTTCTATTTATACCTTCAGCAAATCCACAGACAATATAAATGAATTTGAGATACAAAATGGAACGAATTAGGCAGACTGGTGAGAGAGAGTTACATCCCTTCCGACAGCAGCATGCAGTAATCCAGCCAAAATATTTCAGAACTAATTACTCTCCAGCCTTCTAATCCCTGGTAGAGGAAAAAAAAACCCAAACCACCCCATATATTTTGGGAAGTTCATTGGAAGCATCTGTTTAAGATGTTGTTAATCCTTCGTTGCAAACTCATTGGCCGGGTGATAATGAACCAGCCCTGGTTGTGCTCAGCGTGCTGAGACCTAAACCTCATCTTGCTTAAAGCTGATTATTCCCTACAAAGGAACACAACTCAATCCCTTTTCTTCTTGCTTTGCTTTTGTTTCTTCTGGTGAGAACTTTTCATTCCTCCTTGGCTTTTCCAGCCGGCAGCTGGCAGCAGAAAATGGCTTTAATCTCAAATTTCAGGATCAATATGGAAGGGCACTATTGATTTTGGCACACCGGGATGACCCCAGGGGTCCACAGCAACCACTGAGGACTTTTGATGTTTCTGGACCTTCTTCAAGTAGAATTTCTAACAACCTCCCACCCTCCTGAAGCTCAGCCAGGAGGAGTTTGCTTTGCTGAGCAGCAGCACAGCAGGGTCCTGGCATGATCCAGTGGGGAGGCGTCTCCCTCTGGAGCTCAGAGCAAGGGAAGGGGAAAAACACCCTCGTGACTCAGACAGGTTAAAGGAATCCATTAGAACCTCATTCCCGTGGAAGAACACGGTGCTGGGGAAGCACCCAGGCCGTGTCTCTGACCAGGTCCTGCCATCCCTCTTCCAAGAGCATTTGCCAGCACCTTAAATCCCAGCCTTCCTCACTTTGGAGTGCCTGACTTGACTTCTCTTGAACCATCTGGGTTTCTCTGCGATTTTCAGTGATATTTTGGAGAGGTCTGGATTCAATTCCTCTAATGGCCCAGCTAAGATCACTCCTGCACTTTGGGGTGAGTTTGGGATGCTGCCCAGAGCAAACAAAAGAGGAGCTGTGGGGTTTTTCTTTTGCTTTTTGCTTTTTTGCTCCTATAAATGTGACGAATTTCAGATTTATGCTTGTGGAGCCTGTACAGTTTTTTATCTGATTAAAGAGGGATGAGGAAGGAAAGGGATTGCTTGGAGCTGCCAGGACAGCATCCGTCTCTTCCTCCAGACTGCCGCCGGCTTGGGACAAATTGAAAGTCCTCCCAGTCCTCAGTTTTTCACACTTTTGGAGGTCACCTACACCAGAATTCCATGAGTCACCAAGCTGGGGGCCTGTTTCTCCCTCCAGCAGCCCTAAAATCTGTGTGACCACCCTGAGGAGAGCAGATGTGAGACTGACGTGTCCCATCAGGTCTGTCTGCCTGCCTGTCAGATATCCAAGGAGAAGAGGAATCCTTTTCTTACCTCCAAAAACTATCTCAAGACACTTAAAAATGAGGTTTTGCAGGAGCTGGTCTCACGTCTGGTCCTGCAGCACACGTCTGGGGGATGGGGTGGAGACTTCCCAAACTGTGGGAATGTAGAGGAACAGGAGGCCAGGGTTTGAACACAGGAGGATGCTGATAATATAATGAAAAGGTCTGAAAATAAAAACTGAAAAGAATTTAGCAGGGATAAGGGCAAAGTCTCACAGAGGGACTGCAGGGATGAGATCCTGTCTGCCAATAGCAACTGGAAAGGTCTGGGGGATGTCACTCATCAGGCACAGCCCTTAAGCACCATCTTCCCATGGCTGTGAAGAAGGTCTGGATCCTTCCGGGGGTGTAAAACAGGGAGGCCAAACCTGTAGAATAATTGGGCTGGGCAGGGGTCCCCAGGCACTGTTCCCCAGATTTCCCAAGGAGGTGGATGGAGGGAACCAAGGGGGGCGACAGGAATGGGCAGAGAGGTAAAATGTACACTAAGGTAGGAAAAATTGAGGGAATTGGGGGTGGTTAATCCACAGAAGAGAACATCACAGGGAAAACGTGCCACACTATGGGAATGCAATTTTAGTGTAGGCAAAAAGAAAGGTTTGGTTCCGTGGGGCCAGGGAGGAGAACGGGGCGGGAAGTGCAGCACGTTCTGGGAAAAGGGACACATCTGATGGATTGGTGTGTCTTGCAGGCAAAAATATCTCCATGCTGGTGGGTGGAACTCGAGCAGAAACAGTGAATGACTCCTCTAAATATTGGTCCAAAATTATTACTTTACTTTTTTTTTACAGGAGAGTCTCCTATTTTCTAGTTTTCCTGACCTTTTTCTTCTGAAGAGGAAAACCAAGCCCGAACTCTGCAAACTTTGCCTTGTGACACACTGAGATGGGCAACTTGGTTTCCTGCCTTCCAGTCAGCCTCTTTGTGCAGCTAAAATAAACCAAAACAATGCTGGGAGGGGGTGTCTTTTCCTTTTATTTCACTGTGGAAACCCAAGATGAAATATTTCCACTGGCCCGAGCAGCAGCACCACCAACTGTTCCACATTCCCTGCTCGCTGAAATGTGCTCAAGCATGGCCAGACTCCTGCTGGGAGTGGGATGGAGGGGGAGAAGAACCAGTCTGGATCCTGCAGCTCATCTCAGGGTGGAGAAGCTGCTCCTGCCGCGCTCCCTGGTCCAACAGGAGGTTGAAAATTTGCTTTTTCTGTGTGTTTTGAAGTTAGTGAGAGCAGTGTCTGGAAGTTTCTGAGCAAGGAGATGGCCTGTAATCATTTATTTGATGAGAGAAGATGTGTATGTGGCTGGCAGAGAGGCTTTCACTCACACCTCACCCATCAGGGCTCTTGCAGCTGCTTGGGGAAGAGTTGTTGGCATTTTGTGGCACTGCCAGGAGAGACTGAGCTGTTAATGATGGGTACAAAGCACCCTCTGTGTGCCCAATCCCAAATCCTGAGCTCTGGAGAGGTGGGAAATCAGATGTCAGCATCTCCCTAAACCCCCAGGTTTCTTTTGAGCTCTGGAAACTCTATAGCCAAGGAGAAAAAGGCGAAGAGATAACAAAGGGTTCCCTTCCCAGAGCAGAACAATAAAGGCCACTCGTTGATCATTTGAATTTCTTGCCTAATGAAATTGGATACAGTCTGAACCCCCCCCTATGCCAAAGGCTAATTCGTTTCCACGTTTGAAATGCGTGTTATCAATTACTGACTGCAGATCTAATGATTTCCAGAGCTGCTTTGGATTCTGATACCAGAGCCTTTGAGGATTTATTGATGAGGAGTCTATAAAGTCAATTTTGAACTGTGCATTCAATTCATCTCAGGAGTGTGCACCCAGCTCTTGGGGCTTTGAGTCACAGCTCAGCCAGGCACATAAATATCTGCTTTTTCTCATCAGCACACTTCGGATGCCATCTAACATCTTGCTCCACATCTCCTCGCAGGAGGACCGTCCTGCAAGGACATGGGGTGAAACGCAGCAGTGCCACAGGGAAGGTCATCACCCCCTGCTACCCAGTTTGGAAGTCAGAGATGTCCACAGTGCCTCTCCAGGCTCCAAAATTTCTGAGTCTTCAGAGAGATTTGATAATTACCCAACACTGATTTAATGAGGGCAGAACCTAAAGTGCTCCCCAGCTTTGCTCTCAGGAGCAGGTGGATTCCCTAAGCTGAACCATTAAAATGCCACATCTACCTGATGCAAGCAGCAAGAGCAGCAGCTTTAAATCTGAAGATCTGTTTTTTCAGATCCAAAATGTGCACCTGAGTTGGTGATGTTATCACAGAATGCCATGACAGCAGCAAGAGGAGCTGTCCCTCCCTTGTGCCTTCCATGTTCTGCAGAAATACCTTTCAGAGCCGTGGTTTTTTAGGTTTTTCACCTCTTATTGACACATTTACAGGCTCATGTCTCAGGGTGACTCTGAGAAGTCTCCTGTGACACCACGCTTTAGCCTGAAGCAGGTGACAAAGCCACAGCTTTGGGATATCAGGGCCGGCCACCAGTCCCAACTTATCCATGGCAGTGCTTGCAGTGTCCTGGGAAAAATTGGGGCAAGTTTTCCTCTGGGAATTTGGGAGGGCAGTTTTAGAATTTTTGCTTGCTTTTGACCAACACAAACCTTGCCCTGTCATCAGCTGTTTGCAAACCTTCCACCTCTGCCTGGCTTGCTCCCCAGAGCCTCTGGTTTTCCCTTTCTCCCATTTGCACTTGGGGAAAAGTATTGGATTTGCCTTCAGTGGTCTGGCAGAGGGAAGGCCAATAATGACAGAGCTTTTTGCTCCTCCTGAGCAGAGGGATGAGGATTTATAGGGTTTCTGATGGTGCTGTGTGTCCCAGCAGGGCTGGTTATTGAGGACCCCAGCACGTGTCCCTTTGTGCTCATCCATCACACTGGGATGTGTCCCTCTGGGGTCTCTGGAACCTTCCTTAAGGACACCCCAGGCAGAGCCAGAGGTGCAGAAAGTCCTGTGGGTAGATCCACTGAGCTCCTACCAGAGGAGCAAGATGCTGATTTAATTAGGAGAACGGGTTTATTGGTGTTTATAAAAGAACAGATCCCCTTCTCATTCCCATATCCGTGCGTGGCAGCACGCTTTGTTTTCCCCTTTCTTCTTGTATCTTATAAACCCAGCTCCACATTTTCCTAACTGGGAAAATTTATAGAGCCAGAGCTCCAATCATTATAAATCAGACAGAGCACACAAACACAAGAGGCGAAAAGCAAGCGAGAACATTGCAAATCATTCAGTGTCAATAATCTCCGTTGTTATTTGCAGCCAGCAAAGGAAATTGGACTTTTTAATATGTAACACATTAACCTGAGTGTCTGCCTAAATGGAGCTGCGTTTTTAATGTGTTGACATATTCACACAAGTGCTCTTTCTCTAATTCCCCCAACCTTAACATAACAATAATATTGTCAAATCATTAGCAGGCCCTTAAAGAAGGATTAATTCCCCCTAATGAAACGGTGAGTTACACCCTTCGCTGTGGCCTGGCCACGCTGAACCCACAGCATCCATCCTGGCACACCTGGGGCTGCTCCGAGTTCAGGGCTGTGGAATGTGTGTGCTGGGAAGGTGAAAACTGGAATTCTGCAAGTTTGGTGGACTGGATTGCAACGACAGAGGCTGAATTCATGGAATCGTGGAATCACAGAATGGTTTGGGTTGGAAGGGACCTTAAAGCCCATCTCATTCCAAGAGATGGGATGCCTTCCACTCTCCCAGGGGGCTCCAAGCCCTGTCCAACCTGGCCTTGGACACTTCCAGGGATCCAGGGGCAGCCGCAGCTTCTCTGGGCAACCTGTGCCAGGCCGAATCACTCTCACAGGGAAGAATTCCTTCCCAATATCCATCCAAACCTGCTCTCTGTCATTTTGAATCCATTTTCCTCATTCGGTCACTCCCCTGCTCCAGTGTTATTTTTCCTCTGGTGATGTGGTTCATTAGCAGTAGGGGGGATTTGTGCTCCCAGTGCCATGGGATGAGGTGACAATGTTCTGAATCCCACTCCAATTCCCTGGATCTTGTGCCCAGCTCCAACACATCCCTTGCAGGAGTCACAGAGGGGATGAGGAGAATCTGGGATTAGGCAGGGTGTGACCCAGCTCCACAAAGCTCAGCAGAGTAAAACACAACTCTGGACAGAGGAGGGCATTAAACTGATGCCCCTGAATACTCAGGGAATGAACACTGGGAGCTGCTTCCCATAATTGCCCTGGAGAAGCAGGGAGTGGTCAGCTCTGCTCACCCCGCTCCTCCCGTGGCTCTCTTTATTTTGCTGCATTTTTCCCTGGTTTAATATGGAGTTTTTACGGGCAGAATGTGCTCAGGATGGTGCATAATGGGCCCAACTGTGCAGAAATGTCATGCATGCGAAATCTATGCAAAGCCCCTGCTATGCTTTTGCCTGAATCAATTTAAAGAAGACGCTCCATAAAACAGGATAAAGCCAGATTAAGTGCATACAAATGAGGCAGCCCAGGCAAGGCTTTCAGAATTTGTTGGAGACAGATGGAATACAAATGGAGGCAGGAATTGCACCGGTGCATGTGTAAAACACACTTGGCAGATCCAGCCAGGGAGGTGGAGGGGAGAGAAGCAGCCTGAGAAATCCCCTCTGCAGAAGTCACCGGCAGGCAGAGGGGACAATAAGGCAGACATGAGGCCCATCTTCCTTCCCAGCTAAGTGGTCTTTGGTTTTCCAGCAAATTCCCTGGAAAGCAGCGCAGATTTCTGTGGCAGCTTCATGAGGAACAGAGGCATTATATTAATTCAGAAGGGGGGGGAAGCCCATCAGCAGCACTGCCCGGCATTATTTGCTTTGCTTCCACATTTATTTGATATTCCCAGATAATTTTCAGCTCACAGCCCGCTGCAGCTTTTCCCCTGCCAGTGTGGAACAGGCTCCACGGGATGGTGATGCCATACGTGGCCAGGCTGGGATGCAAAATATCCTGTGAAATAAAGTGAGCAGATTGGGAACTTCTGTTCTCGTCAGCTGAGAACAAGGGAAGTGCACGGAAAATTGATGAAAGGGAAGACTTTCTGGAAGCTGGAAATCAGTGCCAGGAGATTTTGCTGAGGCTGAAAACTTGGCAGGCTGCAAACACTGAATGGGACATATACATGGGTGACGAGCACACCTTGTGTCAGGGATTTAGGGAGGCCCAGCAGGGGTTGTAATCCACAGGCTTAGCTCACTGAGGGATTTTTGCATCAAATTCCTGAAGAAATACGGTCCTACCACTGCTTTGCCAGTCCATGTGCACGTGGCAGCCTTTGGGCTCTTCCTCCAGTGAGTAATTTCTGTCTTCTGGCCACGCCCCACTGGCATCACAGAATGGTTTGGGTTGGGATGGACCCTGGAGATCATCCAGCTCCCAGCCCCTGCCATGGGCAGGGAACTTTCCACAAGATGTGGAAGCAGCCACAGGCTCTGTAACTCAAAGATAATTCCCTTTCTGGAAGAGCTGTGGGATATCAGCAGTCTGGGAGAGATGAAGATGCTCTGCCAGTGGCTCCTGAGAATATCTCAGTCCATCCCTGCCGGGATATTTTGCTAAATCAGGAGGCAGACTCCTCTGGGCACTGCAGGACTCATGGAAACACTCCATGTTTTCCATGGGTACTTTGGGAAAACAAAGTGTCCTCGGGCTGCTGGGAAGAAACTCACTTGGAAAGGGAGCTCAGGGTCTCCAGGCTTGGAATCAGAAGTAAAAACCCCTTGAGGAAGAGCTGCTGCTGTGTTTTGGGCATGTCCCAAGGAAGTAAAGGCTGGTGGAGACAAGGGTCTGCCCCAACCGGCACCAAAAGCCATCTGTTCTTCTGTTTGGGGGCATATTTTAGGGAAAATTTATGCTGAATCTACTTAGACAGTCCTAAATATTTCATTGGCACTAGTGAAGATATTCCCACAGCTTCAAACCAAGCATATGGCCCTAGGAGGAAAGAGGAATTGGAAGTGATGACGATTGAACTCCAAAAAATATCTGCAGTCCCCTTTCAGCCAAAAAATAAAAAGAACATTTAATACTGATGATTTCAGAAAGTTAATGAATACAGGAACTTATGTAACTGGCAAGTCTGGACTTATTTTGAGGCTACACCTCAAATCCTGGAGTCAGTTTTGGGCTCTGCATGACAAGAAGGACATGGAGGGGCTGGAGCGTGTCCAGGGAAGGGAACAGAGCTGGGGAAGGGGATGGAGCACCAGGAGAGGCTGAGGGAGCTGGAAAGGGGCTCAGCCTGGAGAAAAGGAGGCTCAGGGGGACCTTGTGGCTCTGCACAACTCCCTGACAGGAGGGGACAGCTGGGGGAAGGTCGGGCTCTGCTCCCAGGGAACAGGGACAGGACAAGGGGAAACAGCCTCAAGCTGTGCCAGGGGAGGGTCAGGTTGGACATCAGGAGGAATTTCTTCACAGAAAGAGTTGTCCAGCCTTTGCACAGCTCAGGGCAGTGGTGGAGTCCTCATCCCTGGAGGGATTTCAAAATCTTGTGGATGTGGCACCTGGGGACATGGATCAGTGTTGGCCTTGGCAGAGGAAATGGTTGGGCTCAATTAGTTTAGAGGGCTTTTCCAACATGAACAATTTCATGATCTTGTGATTCTGTGGGGTGGATTTTTGTGAGATGGTTTTGTGAGATGTGAGAGGTTTTTGTCAAACTGTTGTTCAACTATTCCACCCTGGAGAGGAAATTCATGTGGCAAAAAAACGCCTGGAAAACTCTCCATGGGTAGGAGTTCACGTGCTGATGGTCAGAACCACGTGACCCTTCATTCCCACTAAAAACTGGCAGCTCTCACAAAGCCAGACTTTGCAAGTGTGAAAAACTGTTCCTCCTCCACCAGAAGTCATTTTTCCTGAGGACAACGGGGAGATGAAGCCACACAGGCTGGGAAAACACTGCCCATGCTTGTTATTTGTGTTTTTCTCTGTATTCCCTCAGACAGCTCTGCCAGAGTCACAGCCATGTGTTGTCCTGCTCAAAACCAGGGACCTCCTGGGGTCTGCCGTGGTGGCTCCATGAGCCAAGGGCTGCAGGGGCTTGGCTGGGCAGGAGGGAGGAGAAATCCTTTCCACCTGTGCTGTAGCTCTCGCTGATTCAAGCTGAATAATTCAGGGTTTGGATTTTAATGAAGGTGTCTGTGGTGCTGACAATTTCCCTGCTTCTCCAGAACAACAAACCCTGCATTTAAACCTGAGGTGAGTTTTGGCTGCGAGCCTGAACTGCTTCTTGTTGATTCAGGGAGTATCCAGAGATGCCGAGGGTGACCAGGAGAGCTCCTGTGGACTCCTCCAGGCAGGTTCAGAACCTTTGCCAGGCTCAATCTGCCTCCCTTTGCTTCCTGCTCTGAGCAGGAATGTGGGAAGTGGCCTCAGACACTCAGGGTGCAGCATCATGGAGATTTTTCCTTAGTCCAGACCAAAGCTTCAGGAGCCAGAGACTTGGTATGGGGAGTGGGTTGGTGGCTTGGCTCCCTGTGGACCTGGAAAAATGTGCCTGTGTCCGGTTTCACAGCTCCACAGTTCATGGGTGGGATGGGAAACTCATCCCTATCCCCTCCTCCTCAGCCACCCTCAGTATTCCACACACAGGGAGGCTTTGGAAAACCTTTAATCTTTCTCTTTTCTCCTTACAGACCAGGATGTTTCCAGTCCTCCTCTGCCCCCCCCCCCCCCCCCATGAGGATTCCCATCCTTCCCAGCTCTCCTAACCGCATTCCATCAAGGGACACTGTTTCCCAGTGATATCTCCTTTAACTTTGTTAGGAGTATTGAATGTAATTCTGGCAGACTTGTTTTTCATTGAAATATTCTTTTCCTCAGCATAAAGGATTTTTAGAGAGATTTTTGGCCTTCGATTTCACTTGATGAGCTGTTTTCTTACAAAAAAAAAATAAAAAGGAAGGAAAGAGAGAGGAGAGAGAGGGAAGGATTTGGAATGTGCAAAAAGTAATGCTCCAGGATTTTCTCCCTGTGACATGGTTCCCTTAGGAATTACCTCGCTGTTTCATTTCCATGTTTTTTATTGCTCAGCCTCTCAGAAATAACATTTCTTTGTTTAACAGCTGACCCAGCCAGGAGTGCAAATCCAGGTTGCTCTGGGTCTGCATCACCTCAGGTCAGAGCAAAGCCTGTGCCCTGGGCTCCTGCTGCAGCTCAGCACAACCAGAGAGGGCTTTGGGATTCCCTGGGACAGACAGCAGATGGAAAGCAGGGAATGTGACAACCCAGCAGAAAACAAATTATATTCCATGGCTTTTGTGCAGATCCCAGGAGGACTTAGGAATATACACCAGGTGGAATGTCCCTGGAGAACCAGAACCAGAGAGGGGGGCATAAAGTGAGTCCAGCCATGTCCAGGTGTCCCTTGGGACAAATACCCCATGAAACAGCCATTGTGAGGGAAAGGAGCAGACATTCCAGGCAGGACATTCCACAGGACTTTACACATCCCTGAGGAGAGATAATTCAGAGCTCTGCTCCCAGCCTCAGGAACTGCTGTGCTGCCAGACAGCCAAAACAAGGGACAGCTTCCAGGTCAGACACATTTCCTTCCTGATGGAAGCCTCTGGAGTCCAATTCCAGCACCCTCACTGTTCCAGCCACCTCTCAATTAGGACCATAGAATCATGGAATGGTTTGGGTTAGAAGGGAACTTAAAGATCCCCTCATTCCATCTTCCACCACTACATCTTTCACTACCCCAGGCTGCTCCAAGCCCCGTCCAACCCAGCCTTGGACACTTCCAGGGATCCAGGGGCAGCCACAGCTTCTCTGAACAAGCTGTGCCAGGGCCTTATCACCCTCAAAGAGAGGAATTTCTCCCCAATATCCCACCTAAATTCCTCCTCTTTCAGTCTGACCATGGGTTCATTAGAGCTGTCAAGGCACAAAGAGTCAGGGCCTCTGAAGTTGTTGTGGCTCTCTGTCAGCTCCAGGATCCTGCTGAAAAGCTGACAGTGTCCTGATAAAGCCTCTGCTCCTGACTGTACCTCAGGGAAGGGAATTCACGCACCACAGGAATGGCTAAAGAGAAGTTCCTGAGAGAGCCCTGGAGCTTCCCTGAGCATTACAGAGCAGCAAGGGACAGAGGAATGAGATTTCACTTTCAGTGGCTTTAGCAGAGAAACATGCCAGGGATGCTCCAAAAATTCCACTGTAACAGCCGGAAGTTGGTGCCTGGAAAGGTCAAAGAGTAAAAATTCTGGGCCCAAATCTGGCTCTTCCAGGTGCTTGAACTGGCACATCTTCCCACCCCAAAAGGCCTGGACCAGGGGAATGTGACACTCTTGCCTTCCCCATAAGGAGTAGGCAAATCATCCTGATGAGAATGGAGCCATCACCTTGGAGCTGCAAGAAACTCCCACTCTCCCTGTCACTGACACAGGGCTCTCCTATTTGTCACTCCCCTCCCCCCCCCCTTCTTTAAACTGCAGTTTTGAAACAGGAATGTGTGAATTGAGCTGGTTTAGTCCCTGTTTGGATAACGAAGAGTGTGTCCCACCCCATCCCAGAGCTTCCCTCAGCCTGGGGCAGCTGTAGCCAGGACATCCTGAAGGTCCTGCTGGTGGCAGATCCTTGGGGAAGAACAGAAACCATTTCAGGAGCTGTGTGCAGGGAAGGGAAGCCTTGTTTTCCTCCTGCAGCAGCAGCTGCCTGGAGCTCCTTTGGATGCTCAGTTGCAAAGTCATCCTTGGTCATTTATTTCAGAACCTGCTGAGGAGCAGCTGCTCTGATGAGAAATGTGGCAAATCCTCCACAGGGCTCTTCGGACTTGGAGCAGGGGATTTTTGGCAAACAGAAGAAGGAAGAGGTAAAAGCCACAGGAGCTGGTGGTTTGGACACAGAACAGCCAGAACCAGCTCCCCGCAGAGTTGCTGTGGGGCTGGAGCTTTGCTCAGGGGTGCTGGTTGGAGAATAGGTCCAGCCAAGCACAATTCCTTTGGGATTTATCCTGAAGTGAATGTTTCAAGTTTGCTGCTGCCTCCTCCTTCTTGCCCCAGTGGCAGCTCCTCACACTCAGCTGCGCGGGCCCTACCGGCTCTGAATGGTCCAGTGCAGGGTTTGGTGTCCAGGTGCCCAGCAACACCAGCTTCCCAAAGAGGCTCAGGAAAACCTTCTGGGAAAGGAGAGGAGACCTGGCTCCTGTGAGAAAGGGCTGTGCCTTAGCAGAGCAGTATGCGGGGAGGATCACACCCCACAGGGCTGAGGGCCTTGGTGAGGCACCTGGAGCAGAAGAGGAAATCCCACTGGAGTTCTGGGACAACCCTGTTGCTTAAATGTACAAAACACTTCTGTGTCTCCAACTTGGCAGGGCTGAAGTTTGGCTGGAAAAACCCAACTCCATCGCAGTGCTCCTCACTAGGAATGAGCATCACTAAAAACCGGGAGCTTTCCAACAGGAATCAAAGATCAGGAGAAAAGTAGGCGGCCTGGAGAGATGGAGACTGAGATCTTTGAAGGTCCCACGCAGTTCAAATTCAGTTTTCAGCCTCAGCCAAATCCTATAACCAGCAATGAGACTGGCAGCTGCTGGTACCCAGTCCAGGCCCTGCCTATGGGTGGGGTCAGCAGGGATCTGCACAGCTCTGGGAAATGACTTTGTGGCCTGGCACTTCCCCCTGAGTAGGAAAAATAAGTTGGGAGTGCATCCCTGCTACTTCCAGGGCCTCTCACGAGGGTCAGAGCTGTACAAAGCCAGAATTCCCAGCTCGTGGCCTCTCCAAATCCCTCTGCAGGGCTGGTGTGCTGAAATCCCACTGTGAGGCCCTGCTGGAAAGGCACTGCCCTCCCCATCCCTGGGAGTGTCCAACACCAAGTCACACAGGACTTGGAGCAGCCTGGCATAGTGGAAGGTGTCCCTACCATGGAAAGGGGTGGAATTATGTGGTTTTTAAAGCCCCTTCCCACCCAAACCACTCCATGATTCTCTGGAAGGACTGCAGCAGCAGGTCTGAGAGCCACCCCAAGTTTGGGCAGCTGTAGGGAGCAGAGGGGGGGAAGCAGTGAGGCAGAGCAGATAAAGATTTGCACGAACAAAGGAGTTCTATTTTCTGTTCGGGTTTTTTTTTGTTCCCCAAAACAAAGGAGAGACTGAGGAGCGCCTGTTTAATTTGCGAATTTCACAGCTTCGCCTCGCACAAGAGAGGGGGAAAGGAGCAACAAAAAGCCCAACAACAGGCATGGAAAGAGCCCCAAGTATTAATGGCAGCTGATCAATAACTAATCCGCAGTGTTCCAGTTACCAACTTGATGGAGAAAATTCACGGTGCTTAAGTAATTCCAACTAATCTTAATGAATGCCTCCATGCCTACATGCCTGCAGAGCTGTGTGAAATTTATAGAAAAATGTCATTTCGGCTCTCTGAATATTTTTTTTTTCCCCTCGCAGTCATCAAAGGAGCATAAAAAATGCTCTTAGAAATCTGCTATCTCTCCCTGCCAGATGAGGGCTTCAAAAGGCGAGCACTCATTTTTTAGTCGTAAGCAGGGAAGATTATGAATACATTATCTGGTTAACATTAAAAAAAAAAATTCAAAACACCCAATTTTACATTCTTACTTATTTATCCCGGGCCTCTGTCCCCTTTGTGCGCCTCACCCTCTTCCCTGCTGAAGAAAATAATGCCAAGTAGACAAATCAGCTACAAGTAGGGAAGCGGTGATACATATTTTTGTTCTATTTTTATTTGGCGCTACTTCGGGAAAATTTCAAAGGGAAAGGAAGATCAATATGGTGGTTTTGAGCTTTCTCTGTCTTTGCCTGCTAAAAGCTGATGAGTTCCTCTCAAGTTTGGGAGCAGCCTGCAGGAGAAGCCTCTGCTAAGCTGCCACCGAGACAGCGAGGAGCTCGCTGGGGAGCAGAAGCGCGAGGGGAATGAGTTTTGTAGGGACAGAAAGGACGGGTGGAGAAGCTGGTAATTTTCCAGTGGAAGTTTATTTTCCCCTGGGAAGTCTAAGGTAGGGTCTTAGCATGGGAACGGAGGGAGCAGTGGTAATCAGGATGGGATTTCTGGGGAGGCACGGCCAGGGGGGAGGATGGAGACAGACCCTGTTGTGCTGATTCAGGTCCCCCTGATCTAGGTGGGCACCCCAGTTCTGGTCCCACAAGGAATCACAGAATCATGGAATAACCTGAGCTGGAATGGACCCACAAGGGTCAAAGTCCAGCTTCTGGCCCTGCACAGACACCCCAACAGTCCCACCCTGGGCATCCCTGAGGGCGTTGTCCAAACTCTCCTGGAGCTCTGGCAGACTTGGGACCATGCCCATTCCCCGGGGAGCCTGTTCCAGCACCCTCTGAGGGAAGAGCCTTTTCCTGATCTCCAACCAAAACTCCCCTGGCACAGCTCCAGCAGCTCCCCAGGTCCTGTCCCTGCTCACAGAGCAGACATTGGAGCTGCCCCTCGAGAGGAAGCTTTGGATCAGGATGAGCTCTGCCCTCACTCTCCTCCAGCTGAACAGCCCAAGCAGCCTCAGCTAGATGAAGACCTTCCCACCCCCACCAGCTGCGGGACTGGTTTTGAAGGTGTGGCCCCAATGATACCCAGGAGTATCTGGAGATGGACACCTGGGATCTCACCTATCCCTCACTTCAGGCCACTCCAGCTCCTCAGGCCACTCACCCACAGGCAGAGAGAGGCAGGAAGGATATTCAGCACAATTAATTCCAGCATGCCCATGCTCCCACTGCAGAATCCTGTTTCCCCTTCCCAGCAGGGTTGCCTGTCCTCGCTGGGCAGTTGTGTCCGTGCAACTCTTCCCACTTACTGAAAATTCCTCACATCAAAAGGGTCCCTTTTTCTCCTCCATTTCCCTCGGGGTCCAGCTATGACTCTGTCATAAATTGATGTACAAAGTATGAACAGGAGGATTTTTTTAGAACAACTTCAGCAATCTTTGTAGTTCATAACTAGGCATGCAGGGGTTTTATTAATTTAACAGTGTTATTCCCCTTATGAAATATTCATCCCAGAGGATTTCTGTGCACATGAAGGTTTTGAAGAAATTGATCTGCAATGCAGCTACTCCTTTAAAAGAATGATTTCTTTATTATCTCTGCCTTTCAGTGCTACTCTATATCTGAGCAGTGCCTGATTAAATGTGTGATCAATCTCAGGAAAGCAAACAGATACATTTTTAATTGGGGGTGAATTTACTGTGTGGGAGGAGGCTTTTGGCGAGCCCAGCCCGCTGGAGGCTTTGCTTTGCCAGCTCCTCCTCTGGCATCCTTGCAAGCCATTGGCTTCCCAAGCCTTTGGAGATGCCTTCACCCCCTGGCATCAGCAGCTCAGCTGACCCAGTGTCATTCCATCACCTGACGGAGATGGAGCTGCTCCTGGGCCCTGATTCAGCAGAGCCATTAAACAGGCTCTTCTCCCAGGAGCTGAGCCCTGTTGGATTTGATTCCATTGCCCTCTCCCCACATTCCTGTGCTGCTTTCCAAATATCCACAGAATCCACTGGTGAGTGCTGTCCTGTCCCCTCTGGGCTGGCTTGGGTGGGCAGTGACAGCTGGGTCCTATCCTGCCACGAGAACCACCCCATGGGATGGAACACCTCTGAGCAAGGTTCCCCTAAGGCAAATTCCAGAATCCCAGAATGGTTTGGGTTGGAAGGGACCTTAAAGCCCACCCAGTCCCACCCCCTGCCATGGGCAGGGACACCTTCCATTAGCCCAGGTTGCTCCAAGCCCTGTCCAACCTGGCCTGGGACACTTCCAGGGATCCAAGGGCAGCCACAGCTTCTTTGGGCACCCTGTGCCAGGGTCTCCCCCCCATTCCTTCCCCCCCCCCCCCCCCCCCGGGAGGAATTTCTTCCCAAAATTCCATATGCCCCTGCCCTCTGTCAGCTTAAAGCCATTCCCCCTTGTTCTGTCACTCCATCTCTTGTCCAAAGTCCCTCTCCAGCTCTCTTGAAGCCCCTTTAGGCACAGGAAGGGGTTTTAAGGTCTCCTCAGAGCCTTTGTTTCTCCAGGCTGAACACCCCCAACTTGTGTAAGTAAAGACTGGAATTTAAAGGTCGTGCAAAGAGGAGAAATGGGAGTTATTCTTGTACTCTTCCCAGAGAGATCCTTCCAAGTGCTGCCACAGCAGGACACTGGGACAAGGAGCCATCAGACAGGTCTTACAGGGAAAGCACCAACTCTGCTCCCAGCAGCCAAAAGTTGCAGCCCATTTTAGCCTGCACTTGATCCTTCCAAGGCATTTGGGGATAAAACACTTGGCTGTGCTCAGAAATGATGTAAGGATGCCTTTGGCAGGAACGGGGAGGGGGAACCCAGCTGACCCCTCCACTCCCCTCCTGCGTCCTGCTAATCCCCTGCTCCCAGTGGTCCAGCAGCACCTCTGGCTTCACACACAGCACTTGCCAAGTGCCACCTGCCCTGTCCCCACCACACCCTGATGCCCTGTGCCCTCCCACCTGGCTAGCCCCAAGCTGCACTTCCCAGCTGGAATGTTCCAGGCAAAGCACTTGGAGGCAGGTGAGGGCTGTCCTGGGGTGCAGCACCTGGATGTCACCCCTGTGTCCTCGTCCCACTCTGAAGGGTGTAGGGAAATGTCCCCATCCATCGTGCCCCGCTGGCCCCCACTCCCCCTCCTTGCAGGGGACACCGATCCGATGTCACCAAGCCCCGGAGGAGCCCAGGGCAGGGTACTGCCGGTGTCCCTGCGGGGCTGGGGGTGGCGGAGGCTGTGGCTATGTCCAGCCCGGCCACTGCTCAGTCTCGCAGTGTCCCCTGGTGTTTGCAGCAGCCGGAGCTGCAGAGCTCCCCAGGGATTTGTCCAGATCGTGCAGGAATGGCATCCAGGTGAGCTGGATGGAGCTGCAGCACAGCCCCTCTGCCACCCTCAGAGCCACTCCCAATGGCTCCCAAAAAGGGCACTGAGCCACCAACTGCTGTACAAGCCCTCCCAGAATGGATATAAAACCAATTCCAAACGGCCTCACACAGAAAAGCTGGAGGAATTTGCCTTTCAGCTTGGATTCCCGGGGACTCGAGGTGTTGTGACCACACTGGACCTGTTTGCCTCCTCACGGTCATCCTGAAAGTCTGAATTTACCCAGATGTGAAAGGGACACAATTCATGCCCTATAAGCCCAGAAAGAAAATTTAAATGTCTCTTCCCTGGTTTTACACTGGGCATAAAATCTCCAGGGAGGTGAGAAACAGGGAAATGCTGGGGAATTGGTGCTGGAGCAAAGTACAGCTGAATTAAAACCAATAATATATGATTAGATCCAGAGAAATTGAGGTTTCATGAGCTCCTCTTTCCTTTTCTAGAGGGCCAGTACTCTCCTGGAGCAATCCAAGCTGTCTGGCAGGGACTGGGAAGCTGAAAAAAACAAATAAATTATTATTGAGGTAGGAAAAATCCTACAGTCTTCAAAGGAGCTGCTTAAAGACAGGGGAGCTCTACCTGGCCAAAGGATTTAATAGAGAGATGCCAGCCTTGAAATCCACGATATTTATAACTCCTCTGACTACAAAAGAACGTGGAGACTTCTGTTACCCACTAACATCATTTTTTGGGGTATTTTGGAAGCTGCAGATGAGCAGGAACATCCCGGACTCCCAGTTTAAGGAATATATCCTGTGCAGCTCTCCAGATGTGTAAACACAGCCAATTTTGGTGTTTAAATCAGTCCCTGTACACTAAATATTGAACCTCTCCAAGTGCAGACCCCTCAGATTTTCTGGAAGGTTTGTTGATCCTTCTCTCCACACAGGATCAACTCGGGATAAATACGGGTGAGATCCTACAGAGCTGTGGCATAATAATTATAGTGAAAATCCCAATGAATTGTGTTGTTATCCAGCACAATTCCCTGACCTCAGCACTTCCTATGAGGCACTGCTGTGTTTAGCAAACATGCCATAGGATTTTGCTGGAAAATAAAACTGACTGGATGGATATGGGAGTCAGCGAGAGAAAAGGATGCTCACGGATAAAGTCAGCATCCAAGGCTGAGGGGATTATCCCAGGTAAAAATCCAGCTCAAACAACGCCGATGTTAAATGCGGTTATCCCAAATGACAGGCATTAACCTGCTGAAATTGCATCACAGAAAATTATTTATGTGGAATGTCCTGAACTGGAAAGGACCCACAAGGATCATCCAGTCCAACCCCTGGCCCTGCACAGGACATCCCAAATTCCCCCTCTGTGCCTGAGAGCACCATTTAAATGCATTCCAATATTTATCTGATTGCCAAAACCAGTTTGTTGCTTTTTAGCTTCAAAATTTTCAGTCACCTGAGTAAATCGACTATTTAATTTTATTCTTACTTCTGCCTTTTTAGGGACAGAGGTAATTTACTGTGTTTGGATAACCCCTGACAGAGACTTGTCTCAGATTGTTTGGCATTCCCTTTGTAACACGAATAATAACACCCAAATTTGTCTTGTTGGCTGGACACGAACACAAAGCCACACCACAAAGGTGTGCATCTTAATCGCTCTCCCTAATTTCCTGTGCTTTAGCTGAATTCCCTTATTGTCTTCTCCTTGAAAAGAAAGCAGTGACTGAGGGGAAGCACCGGCATTTAGCACTGATAACGTCAAAAAAAAAAAAAAAAAAAAAAAAGAAAAAAAAAGAAAAAAGCAGGGCAGGCACTCCTGGAGAGAGAAAAGAACGGCAGGGGGAAAAGACACAGAGGAGAGGCTGGAAATCCACCCAGGAGCTCCCACCTCCTCCCAAAGCTGGAGAGCTTTCCAGCACATCCAGAGAATTTATTCCCCTTCTGCAGAGGCACTGCAGCAGTTGCAGCTTCTTCCAGGAGGTGGCAGGAAGATTTTTGCAGAGAAGGAGGAGAGGGAAAGTCAGAGAGAAATTTAAAGGAGGAAAGGATACACCTGGCAGGCAGCGATCTGAAACCCTTCCCTCTCTCCTCCCTACTTGGGGTGGTCAGGTTGGCAGGGACACCTTCCACTGTCCCAGGTTGCTCCAAGCCCTGTCCAACCTGGCCTGGGACACTCCCAGGGATCCAGGGGAAGCCACAGCTGCTCTGGGCACCTTGTGCCAGGGCCTCACCACCCTCACAGGGAAGAATTCCTTCCCAACATCCCATCTATCCCTGCCCTCTGGCAGTGGGAAGCCATTCCCCTTGTGCTGTCACACCAGACCCTTGGAAATATTCTCTCTCCCTGTTTCTTGTTGGCTCCTTCAGTTCCTTAAATGCCATGATTTGGTCACCCTGCAGCTTCTCCAGGCTGAACAATGCCAGCTGTGCCAGCCTTTCCTCCCAGCAGAGCTGCTCCATCCCTCTGCTCACCCTGGTGCCTCCTCTGGACTCACTTCAGCAGCTCCACGGAAGTGTAGAATTTAAGTGAAAAGGATCCTGACCTGAGGCTCCTGTCTGATTCCCAGGAGGATTTCCACGCAGATTTGGGTGCCCAAAACATCTTTTTCTCTTCCTGGCTCCATAAAGGGGACTGCACACCTTGTATCCTGCAATATCCAAAGGTGGGCAGGTGCCTGGGAATCCTGTCCTGCAAGGACATGGATTCGTGGTTTGAATTAAGAAAACAAAAATCTCTTGTTAATGTTGTTGTTGCTACTCCTGCAGCAGCAGCAGGAGTTGCAAAAGCATGACTCAAGGTCTCATTCCCTTTGTCACAACTTCCAAGCACAGAGAGCTGCTGGAGCACTGGGATTTGCAGGGTGTCCTCGGAGCTCACCCTCTCCACATACCCTGGCATTACAGCCCCAGGGAGATTTTCCCTGGGAAAAGAGCCCTCTGCTCAGAAATTGATTTTTGGCAGTCTTTAGTGGGACATTATTGAAACCATTTGTAAAATTGCTGTGCTCTGTTCCTCTCGTATCAGGCAGCAATTGGAGCAGCAGTGTGGAAATGAAACATTTCAATCTCTGCTAATATGGATTGTTTCAGCCTTATTAAAACACTCAAGAAGGTCAAAGCAAAATATTGTCAGGATATTTTTCTTGCTGAAGAGGAATGGGGATTTGCCTTTGAAATCCTGCTTTGGGTGACCTCAGGCTGGAAATCTCTACTTGCAGGGATAGAATAATTCCAAGTTTGGAGACAATTTAACCACACTTCCTCCCCATGGGCAAGAGATGTAAACTGGCCCTGGAAATCAACCAGGAGGGGCTGCTCCAGGACTTTGGCACAGCTGGGATTGCAGTCCACAGCCACAGCTTCCCGGGATATGGTGGCTGGGGAGGCACCGGGAGGTCGATCGTGCCTTTCTCAAAGCTGGAAGCTTTTGGAGGATGGAGGGAAACCAAAGAACTGACTTTGATCCACACAAAGAGAAGTGGAATCATTCCCTCAGCCAGAGCAACCTTGTAGATGCTCCAAAAACCTCCCCCCAAAAAACAATAATGGAATTATGGAATCATTTTGGTTGGAAAAGCCCTCCAAAACCATCAAGTCCAACCTGAGACTGATCCCCACCTTGTCACCCAGCCCAGAGCACTGAGTGCCACGTCCAGGCATTCCTTGGACACCTCCAGGGATGGGGACTCCAAACCCCCCTGGGCAGCCCTTGCCAGTGCCTGGCCACCCTTTCCAGAAAGAAACCCTTCCTATTGTCCAACCCAAACCATCCTGCAGGGCACAGTGAATGGTTCTAACCTGAAGTTATTTGAACTAAAATTCCCTGGAGATGCTGCACCTTAAGGAACCTCAGTGAGCCAACAGGATCCTGTTTTTTTCTCTCCACCCGTTGGGGGTTCTCCTAGCCCCTTGAAGCTCCTATTCCCAGGTCTGGTGAGCACTGCACATATTATCCAGAGTGAGAGTAGATTTTTGGTGTGGTTGACTGAGACATCCCAATTTAGGACGGAAGTCCAGGGCCCATCACTGGCCTCTCATTTTTTTTAAATATACTTGTAATAAACTCATCACTTTTACTGAAAATACGAGAGTTTTTCTTCACTTTATCCCTCTTCCTTCATTAATCCCCTTGTTGGCTTCCACTCTCAAGAGAGAAAACATCTCTTTTAATTATTTAGCCTATTATTGGCATTAGTTGGCTCTGTTTTCTTTTGCAGAAGCCACCAGAAGCTCCTTCAAAAGAGCAGCGTAATTCTGTAGTCAGGCTTTGCATTTCCTGATCATTAACAAACAGAGTTTTATGAAATTCTGGCTTCTTTTTTTATTTTTTTTTTTGTCTCTTTATCACTGAGTAGACAGCAAGAAACAAAAAAAACCCAAAAACCTTCTGCTCTCATCTCCTTTGAAAGCATTTAATACTTTCTCCTCACAGTTTCTCTGCGGACCACGCCAAGAAAATATTCCTGCAAGGTCAGGTCTGCTGGGGAGGCCAAATGAAAAGTTGGACCTCGGTGGAATTACAGGATCATCTGGACAGGCAATATTGGCCTTGGGAAAGAGCTTTGCTCCGTGAATTCACAGCTCTGGCTGCAGCCAGCGTGGTTTAAAGGAATAGAGCAAGGGCTTTGAAGGGCCTTATCTACAACTAACACACAGTGGTTTAAGCCTCAGAGACCCTGGGCTGCTACATCTGGTGTCTTTTCTTCCTCCTCCTCAGTTTGGGCTGGACTCAGCCTTGCTGGATTGGCTTCCCTTCTGCGGGAAGAGGGGAAAATGGCAAGCTTTGCCTCTGAGGTGGCAGCAAACCTTCTTGCCTGAGGAAAACCAGGATATCCCACTGAAGGACCTCACAGGGACCACGGGCAGGACTGGCAGCCACAGATCTGTGTCCTCTCTCCTGGCCTTGGGCACTTCTCTGCCACCACAGAGCTCACATCTGTCACCCAAACTTGGATAGGAAAATCCATCTTTTCCCTTGGAATCTTGCTTCAGTCCCCCAGGCTCAAAGCGCCCTGAGCTCTGAGGTAAATAAGGAAAAAGCTGACGTGGAAACTGAGTCATGAAAGGCTTGTGTGGGTCTGGTTCCCACACCTTGCTCTGTGATTGCTGAGGAGGGAGCAGCTGCAATGGGTTCCACAGGGACTGAGTGAAGAAACAAAGGAAAACTCCAAATCTGCCCAGAAAGTCCTGAGCTTCCTAGTGCTAAGGATCCATTCAGTGTGGGAGTGATGAGGCAGCTCTGCATTTCAGGCCCTCCTTCAGGGCTTTCTTCCCATCAGAAAAGTGGTTTTGAAAGGAATATCCTGGTTTATTAATTCTGGGAAGAGCTGTGCAGGAGTGAGCTAAGCCTGGAAGCCCTGACTGGCCAGCATTCCATGGAGGAATATCTGCTCAGGGCCTGGTTGTGGGGGAATGAATCAGGGAGCCAGGCTCTGGCCATGGTCCTTTTCCACACATGATAATTCCATTAAATTAACATTGGCTGCACGTTCTCATGGCAACTCTGAACCCAAACAAAAACAACACAAAGGATGTGGGAATGGAGGGGGGAAAACTCTCCTGGAAATTCCTCTTTTGTGGAGAATGTGCCTGATGGGAAGTGAAAGGAGAGCAGCAGGAGGGCTCAGCTCCTGCTTCCCACGGGGCAGGAATTATGGCGCTGCTCAGACCCTGATGGCAACGGGTGCACTTGGTGAGGCTGGGGGCTTTTCCAGCCTTAAGGATTCTGTGATTCCTTAAGGATTCTGTGATCCACAGGCTGCAGGCACAGCACTGACTCCCTCTGCCCCCTTTTGGTTGTGCTCTGTCTTTTCCTGTCTCCCCTGATTCTTCCTTTGGAGCGAATTGTGCTTCCCCTTTTCCTTAAGCATCTTCCCCTTGACCCACATCCCCTGATTTTATACCGAACCTATTATTTATAGGGCCCTGTGAGCCTGGGAGCAGCCTCTTTGCTGAGGTGCTCCTGGCAAGGGCTCTGTGTGAGCCCCCCTGGGCTGGGGGTTCCAGGGGGTCCCTGGCCCAGGTGGTTGTGGGGAGGTGGTGTGAGGGTCCCTGATCTCGGGGTTTGAGAGGATCCCTGGATTGGAGGCTTGAGGGGTGATGGTGTGGATGGTTTGGGGAGTCCCTGGGCTGGGGCTTTGGAGGGGTTCCCTAGTCTGGAGCCTTGGGGTTTCCCTGGTTTGGGGCTTTAGGGGGAGGTGGTGTGAAGGGTCCCTGGGCTGGGGGTTTGGGGTTAGATCATGTTGGGTCCCTGGTGTGGAGGTTTAGGGGGGTCCCTGAACTGGAGTTTAGGGGGAGGTGGTGTGGGGGTCCTTGCTCTGGAGTTTGGGGAGGTTCCCTGCTCTGGGGGCTTGGGGGGTTCCCTGGACTGGGGATTTATGGGGAGGTGGTGTTGTAGTCCCTGATCTGGAGGTTTAGGGGGAGTCCCCAAATTGGGGTTCAAGGGGACAAGGTGTGGGGAGTCCCTGCTCTGTAGGGTTGTGGGGAGGTGATGTGGAAGGTGCCTGGTCTGGGACTTTGTACTGGGTCCCTGGGGGTTTGTGGGGATGCTCCGTGTGCTGTCCTGAGGGGATCTTCTAATGCTCACTGAGGTGAGCAAAGCAGGTCCCGCCTCTGCATTGCCCTCTCTAGCTCCAGGGCTAAACCAGCCCCAAACTGGTGCTGCTGGTGGGCAGTGGCCCTGCTGAGGGCTGGGGCTCAGAGCTCGGGGTCACTTGTCTTGTTTTGTGTCCAATGAAGCTTTGGGTTGTGCTTTTATGGGAAAACTTTGATTTTGTGCTTTGGTGCCCTACTTGCGTGGCTGATGCTGGGTCTGCCTGTCCCAGGTCGTGTCAAACACTTGGACATATCTTTCTGCAGTGGCTGGAGAATTGTCCTGGCCCCTGGGGACCAGAGGGGACCATGCAGGCACAGCTGTTCCTCAGCCACCTCTCCCAGGTGCCTGCAAATCGTTCCACGGGCTGTTTGTGCCACTGGTGCCACAGGCAGCCCCCGCAGTCCCCAAAATTGCTGTTCCTCCTCAGAAGGAGCAGTTCCCCCACAGGGAGCTGGGAAAGGTCTTCCCAGTGGTTTCTCTGAGGATCTGGGATGGGGTGGGGGGGTCATTCCTTGTAAAACACTCAGTGGAGATGGGGAAAACAAAGCCCCTTCTGTGAAGCAGCTCAGATTTATTTGGGGAGAGTTTTCCCTTTGATTAATCGTGGGGGTGTGTGTATGTGCTGGGAAAGGCACTAATGTTTACTGGAATTGGGCTATAAATGGTTGCTAACTTCTCGTTCCCTGCATGATAAATATCATAATTGATGCTACAATATGTTAACATTCCAAGCATGAGCTCCTCTTTTCCTATGGATTTATTCTCATGCACGAGTAGCGTGGAGGGTTTGAAGGCACCTTCCTTCAAAGATTAGGGGATCTTTACATCTTTCCTCTGTATTAGGAAGAGGATAAGACATCCTTTTTTTAAAAGAAGAGATGAATATCACCCGGCTTTGGCATGAAGAAATAACTTACTGAAATTGTTAAATGCATTTCTTGCCAAATTTGCAGAGCCGAGCTGAACAACTTGTAATTTTATTAAATCCTGGGGAAGTGGTCAACAAACCTGGGAACTTCTATTTATCCTGGCAAATTTGTGTTAAATGGGGAAACCTGTCCTAATACAGCAGAACACGGAGGAGAATCCTTCCTTTTAAGCTATAACTTTTAAAAAAATATTTTTAGCCATGTGTGAGCTTAGAGAACAAAATCAGTGCAGGAAGGGGGGATTGCAGCACTGTTAAAACTCCCTGTGTCAAACAACTAATTTTAGACCTGGGCTTTAAATGTGCCTTTGCAGTATATTTTTATGCTCCAACTCTATGCTTCAGACCTTCAAATTTTATTTGGGTGATGGATTTCTGTCAAAATTGGTCGACATTTAGCACTAAAGCCAGGCTGAAATATGAATCCAGTGCTTTAGGACTCCTTTTATTTTGTGTGTAGACCCTGGGGTTCTCATCCCCCTTATTAACTCTTGCAGAAGCTTTCAGGTTTCATATTTTTGAAAGAATGATTTGGTTGAAGTTTCATTCCCTCTCAAAGCAGAGAATGATTGATGCGGTGAACCTGGGAGGGATTTTGCAGATGGTGACATTTCCTGTTAATTAGCAAATAGCCTTTGGTACCACACCCATTGCTTTTTGCCACTTGTTTTGAGGTCACACGGGTTATTTCCTTATGTCATGCAGAGTCCAAGGGACAGTTTGCAGCTTTTTCTCTCCTGTTTCAGTTTTCCTGGTATTTTGGTTTTTTTGGCACGTGGAGATCAGAGGTTTATGGCTTTGTGTGTCTGCTCTGCAGGCTCTCAGTAGGGTGGGGATGGTGTTTGGTGGGGTTTTTCAGGGCAGAACTGTTTTTTTATGTCCAGACTCAATTTCCTTCAGAGGGGAATTTAGGAGTAAAATGGGATTAGGCCAGGTTTTGTAAAGAAAATAACTGTATTCTTGGCACTGTGCCTTCCCAGGATGTGAACATCCAGAGTCCTTTGAGATTAAGTTCTGTCTTTTTATAGAGGAGGAGATGCTTGATGTTACCTCGGGCTTTGGGAGAGCTGCCAGGTACCCAATCTGTGCTCCAGTATTAATTGCGCATCTCAGATTCCAATCACCCCATCTGCACAAACCTCCGGGTTATCCTGATGTTCCCTGCTGGAAAAAAAAAACCAAACCCTTGCACACTGCTGCTGGAGCTGCTGCATTTGCACGTGGAGGCCTTCATTGGATCACAGAATCATGGAATGGTCTGGGTTGGAAGACACCTTAAAGCTCATCTCATTCCATGGGCAGGGACACCTTCCCAGGTTGCTCCAAGCCCCAACCAACCTGGCCTTGGACACTTCCTGAGGTCCAGAGGCAGCCATGGCTGCCCTGGGAAAGCTCTTTGGGGGTTATTTTTGGGTGGCCAAATAAATAATAAATAAGGAATAAATAAAATAAATAAATAAAATAAAATTAAAAAATAAAGTAAGAATATAAGAATAAATAAAATAAATAAATAAAAAGAATAAAGCCAATATCCAGACATGTGATCTCTACCTCCATTGTTCTCTTCAAGGATTTCTCTCACCTCTTTCTAAACCAGATATTTGCGGGACTTCCCTTCATCCTGGGGGGTCATGCAGAGCAGGGAAGCGCTCCACACCATTCTGCACCCGAAGAGGGCACATGCCCTGGGAGCCGCAGGATCCTGCCTCCCTGGAAACCCGGCCAGGCGCCTCTGTGGCAGGGCTGACACCTCGTGAACCCGGCCCGAGCCACCGTGCGAGCCGGCTTTGGGCACCGAGCCGCGTCCGGAGCTGCGGGCTGCAGGTGGCAGCAGCAGCCTTCCTTTGCCCGCCGCAGCCGGGGACGGACGGACGGACGGACGGACGGACGGACAGATGGATGGAAGGACGGACGGACGGATGGCTGGATGGATGGATGGACGGACGGACAGATGGATGGATGGACGGGCGGATGGATGGATGGACGGACGGACGGATGGAGGCTGCGGCAGCTCGCTGCTCAGCGAGCGGCTCCCGGCACCGCCAGCTCGCAGCTAAAACAGCCAGCTGGAAGCGGCGAGGGCAGATTGTCGCCTCGCAGCCGCGATGTGGGGACACTCCGCACTTCCCCCTCCCTCCCTGCCCTCCTCCTTAAAGGGAATCCGGATCCTTGGAGAGAGGGGAGGGGAAGAAAAGCCTTTCTGCAGTACCAGACAGACCCTGGTAATCACATTTGTGTGCAGTGATTGGATGGGTTGGGTTCTCCGAGCCCTGAATTGAGCAGATTCCGGCTTTTTGTGCTTTTGGGGCTGTATTTTTTCTGTCCTGCTCCTGTTCCCTCTGTGCTGCGCTGTGATAGCAGGAGCTGTTCTTGCACGATAGCGGGAACCAAAGGCAGCAGTCGTTCCTGGGCATTATTATTATTCCAGGCAGGGATGCAGCCCTCGGAGCTGCAGGGGTTTGAGTGCTCAGTCCATGAACTTTGTGGCTCAGAGAGGCATCTCTTCCCACATCTCCTGGCTCTGGCTGCTCGTCCTGTCCGTGCCCTGGGTGGGATGACCCCGGTATTTACCTGCAAGTGTCACTTTGATCATTTCTGTGCACTCCTCATGTGCTGCTCTCTGCAGCCCTGGAACTGCTCAGTGCTGTCACTCCCAGAGCCGCCTCCAGTCCAGCCCTGTGCTGGGCTGATCCCCAGGGTGGGCAGCAGGAAAGGGACTGGCATTCTGCCCCTCTGCCCTGCTCAGGTGAGACCCCACCTGCAGAGCTGCCCCAGCCCTGGGGCCCAGCACAGGAAGGAGCTGGAGCTGCTGGAGAGAGTGCAGAGGAGGCACCAGGGTGAGCAGAGGGATGGAGCAGCTCTGCTGGCAGGAAAGGCTGGCACAGCTGGCATTGTTCAGCCTGGAGAAGAGAAGCTGCAGGGTGACCAAATTGTGGCCTTGGGAATATTGGGAAGGAATGTTTCCCTGTGAGGGTGCTGAGGCCTGGCACAGGGTGCCCAGAGAAGCTGTGGCTGCCCCTGGATCCCTGAGAGTGTTCCAGGCATGGCTGGACAGGGCTTGGAGCAACCTGGGATAGTGTCCCTGCCACAGGCAGGGGCTGGAGTTGGATGAGCTTTAAGGTCCCTTCCAACCCAGGCCATTCCATGATTCGTGGGAAAGCTGCACGGCACGTGAGAAGCTCCAGTGTGCAGAAGGACTTTGGAAGGTGGTTGGAGCTAAATGCTGCAGGAATTCTCTGGAAGTAGCAGCTCTGCTGTTTGTGTTTCTGTCCTGACCTGAGGCAGCTTCCTTAGAGTGATGTGTTGCTTGAATTTTTGGGCTCGTCTCAGGATGGGATGAGCTCCAGCTGGTGACATCCAGTGAAGGGCATGATGTCACCTGCCTCATCCCGGTGGCAGAAGGTTGCCACCACCAAATGAGAAGGAAAAATGGCCTGGGAGAGCTGCTGCCTCCTGCAAGAGGCCCTGTGAGACTCAGCTGAAATGCCCAGACTGGTAGAGGATAGTGAAAGACCAGCTGGGAGGACACTGGGATTACACTTCTGGGGATCTCTGTCACCTTACAAAATCCTAAAATAATTTAGGTTGGAAAAGACCTTCAAGGTCATTGACCCAGAACTGCCAAGGCCACCCCTAACCCATGTCCCCAAGTGCCACGTCCAAACGTCTGTGAACTGCCCTGGACAGCAGTGCCAGGGCTGTACAGCCCTTTCTGGGAAGAGATTGTCCCTAATATCCAACCCAAACCTTCCCTGGTGCACCTTGAGGCCATTTCCTCTTGTCCTGTCATTTGTTCCCTTGTTGTCAGATGAAGTGGTGCAAAGCTGAGTACTCGGGTCAATAGTAGGGTTTAATCACATTAATTACTGCTAATCATTTCCCAGATCGGATGCACCCAAGGCATGGCTCTGCTGCTGGCTCATGTGCCACCAGAGACAGAAGTGTCCCTTCAGCACAGGCTGTGGGGATGCCGGCTGTGGTGGTGGTAGGAGCTCACAGCAGGGTCACACAGCAGTGAAATGTGCAAGCCAGGTGCTCAGGAATGAGGGATTCATGGGCTCCCTTGCCAAGATCCCATTGGGAATGAAGGGCAGTGCTGCCCCAGAGCTCCCGCTGTGCCCCAGGGTCAGTGGAGCACTGAACAGTGGCAGGGAGAATCCTGTGAATTCCTCGTTCCTGCTTTTCCTTCCCCATGCTCTGCTCCACCAGCCCAGGGAGGGGTCCCTGCAAAGCCACAGCACCTGCGTGGTGAGCTGTTGAAGGAAACTTGGAATGGTGGAATGGTTTTTGTTGGAAGGGATCTTAAAATCATCCAGTGCCACGCCCTGCCATGGGCAGGGACATCTTCCACTAGCCCAGGTTGCTCCAAGCCCCATCCAACCTGGCTTTGAACACTTCCAGGGATCCAGGGACAGCCACAGCTTCTCTGGGCACTCTGTGCCAGGGCCTCAGCACCCTCTGAGTAAAGAATTGCTTCCTAATTTCCAATCTAAACGTGTTTCCTCCCAGGCAAGAGCTGGGCCCTCCTTTTCCCACAAGAACTGTGCTCGCAGGCATTTTAATGCATTTGATTTGTTTTTGCACAGAATGAAGATTTGCTAACACTGATGCTAATCGTGACTCTGGAGTGATTTGACCAGATTGTTTTAGAACAAAAACCCCCAGGGAGAAAAAGACAAGTACTTTCTGCTGACATTTCTGCAAACTCTTTTTGCTTCTTTTCTGTTCAGCTGACTTTTCATTTCAGACCTTTCCTTAACTTGATTTTTGAGACGTTCAGAAGTGCTCCAAAAAGAGTTTTTCAATTTTGTGGAAGCAGATATCGTAGTCAAGGCAGAATAGCTTTGCCTTTGCTCTCTTCTTCTCACTCCCAACTTTCACAATGTGCAAATCAATCAAGGAAAAGAAAATGTATTGTTTGGCTGCTGGATTCCTGATCCGGCAGCTCCTGGGTAGGGCAGAGTGATTGGCTTTGTGACCTCTTGGCTCAAAATGCCTGGGTGACAGCACTCCTTTTTTAGATACTTTTTCCCCTCCTGCTGAGGGAATGACAAGATCCTGAACCTGTCCCTGGTTTGGTTGTGACTGAGGGAATGACAAGATCCTGAACCTGTCCCTGGTTTGGTTGTGACTGAGGGAATGACAAGATCCTGAACCTGTCCCTGGTTTGGTTGTGACTGAGTTTGGGAATCTGTGGCCGTGTCTGTCCCAAACAGCACTGGGAGCTGTCTGACATGCCTGATTCCAGCAGGAGAGGGCTGGTGGTCAGAGTGCAGCTGGAACTGCTGGAGCAGAGCCACTGATCCCGTTAGCCCCAGCATGGAGGGGTCTGGGATGCACTGGGGGTGCTGGCCTGTGTCTGAGCAGTCTGATAGCACAGCTCCTTGATTACTGTTTATTGTCCTGAGATGTTGCTCCTGCCACCCTTGGCATCAGCACCAAATGCTCCTGATGGAAAATGTAGAATCAGGGAAGGGTTTGGGTTGGAAGGAACCTTAAAGCTCATCCCCCATGCCATGGGCAGGGACATCTTTCACTATCCCAGGCTGCTCCAAGCCCCTTCCAGCCTGGCTCTGGACAGTTCTAGGGATTCAGGAGCTTCTCTCGGCAGCCTGTGCCAGAGCCTCCCCACCCCCACAGCCAGGAATTTCTTCCCAATATCCAAACTGAATTTCCCCTCTTTCACTTTTAGCCCCCTTCTCCTGGCACTCCAGTTCCTGCTGAAAAGTGTGGGGGGATAGAATATAAGAAAATAAAGGTAATGTAGAAAGTAATCTCACCCCTAAGGAGTTGCAGCTGGGCCAATTACCCAAGATTAGGAACAGGCCTGACTTTAACAGGCCACAGCTGTGACCAGTGAGAAGAGTGCCATGAAAGAGTGGGTTGGCTGGTTGAGGGGAGGATTGGGGTCAGTTGGCTACTGTGTGAGGAAGAAAGAGTCAGTGTTCTGAGGAATAGCCCATGAGAAAGCACTGAGAAGGTATGAAACTTTTGTGATAAGGAGACAGCACTATGGAATTTTTATAATAAGATAACAACAGAAAAATCCCTGTGCAGCTTCCCTGTAGCTCCTGCAGACACTGGAAGTGGTTCTGAGTCTCTACACAACCTTCCCTTGTCCAGGCTGAGCAGCCCCAGCTCTCCCAGCCTGTTTCCTTAGGGGAGGTGCTCCAGTTCCCTATGGCAGCCAGAAACACGGACTTCCAGAGGGCTCTGGTTTCCCAAGGTATGAAATGTCCTTTGCTTTGTATTATTTTTGTTTGTATTTATGTTTTGCTCCTGCTTTAGAGAGTGTTGAGTTCAACCCCGAGTGTCAGCTCTGAGGCTTTTCCAGCAAAACCTTTTTGCTGTGTGAGTCTTTCAGCAGGATGGTTCATTTCTGGAATTGTTCATCTCTGTGAGGCTGTACCTCAGCTGCTGTTCCCAGAATGAGGGGCTTGATCCCAGGACCCCAGGAATGGCTGGAGCTGTGTCAGGGGAGTTTAGGTTGGAGATCAGGAACAGGTTCTTCCCCCAGGCTGCCAGAGCTCCAGGAGCATTTGGATAATGCTGTCAGGGGTGCACAGGGTGGGATTGTTGGGGTGTCTGTGCAGGGCCAGGAGTGACACTCCATGATCCCTGTGTGTCCTTCCCACTGAGGATATTCTGTGATTCTGTTCTCGAGCTCAGCTGTTGGCAGCTCCACAGAGCAGAATGGCCACCAGGTAACTCTCCAAAACTGATAAATACATAAATAATGGATGTGCTCATCCCACTCTGACAAATTATTCAAACCCATATTACAGCCCCAAAACAGATAAGAAATAATTGAGTGAGACATGGGACTCCTTTTTCTCCTTTAATCCTCTGCAAAAAGGACCCATTCAAAGATTTCTCTTGGTCTTTTTAGTTTGCAGTTGTAATTTTTGGATTTTTCTTTAATCATGATTCCTTTGTGTTCTGCAGAATGAGGATCACAGGATGGAAACCTGCAACGTCTGGAGCCTCTGTAGCAGGATGTGCAGGTAGAGCCTTGCACAAGGAATGCCAAAGGGTGTGCGAGCAAATAGACAAATTGCTGGTGGCAGAATTTCTTGGAAATAAACCTGGCAAATTAGGATTGTTAAAGCAACTGCTGAAATGGCTGCTGCCATTGAATTGTCAAAACAGGGGAGTGCAGAGCTCCTCGGCTAATTTACATAGCACCAAAGCAAAAATAATGGGGAAATAATGAGCAGTTATTGGTCCTGGCTCTCCCCACTCATTATCTGAAGTTAAGATATTTATCGGTATGGAATTAAGCTGGCGAGATGTGCATGTGACACAATTAGAGTGGGCAGTCAGAACCAGGGGGGATTTGAGGAATTAGAGGATGGTAAACAGGCAGAAATAATCGTTGCTTCAGGAAACCAGGTGAGGAGGGAGAGTCAGGGCTCCTGGAGTGGAGTTTAGGTCACTTAGAAGGGTGAGTGGGGTGGTTTGGGGAGGGGAACGATGAGATCTGCTTCACGTGCAGGACCAGCCACACCACGAGTGCTGTTGGACGTTTGGGTGTGCCTGGGTTTGAACACTGGAGTGCCACTGATGTTGGGCATCCTGTTGGCTCCATAAGCCCTTCCCAAGCTGCTCCAGGGAGAAGGGAGACCCTCCCCAAGTGTGCCAAGTACCTTTGACTGTGGGATCCCAGGACCACTGAAGTTGGAGAAGTCTTCCAAGACAGAGTCCTACCTGTGCCCCATCCCCACCTTGTCACCAGCCCAGAGCACTGAGTGCCACATCCAGGCCTTCCTTGGACACCTCCAGGGATGGGGACTCCACTAGCCCCTTCCAATGCCTGACAACCCCTTCCATGAGGAAAATGCTGGACTGGAGGACATCTCTTTATGCAGAAGCCATGGGGAGACCTTACCTTGGGGTGAAAATCTGGATGCTGCTCTTCATCCCTCCCATCCCTGTGTTTGACCCCAGAGGAAAAGAACAGGCACTGGAATATGCTGGAGCCCTCTGTGCCCCTGAAGCCAAGGTGTGAGGGCTCTGCAGGCAGCTGAGGCTTCTGCTGGGCCCCGGCTTCCTCCAGCAATGGCTGATCCAACTGCTGAAGGCATCTCCTGATGCTGACTGGGAGGGAGGAGGGCTGAGCCAGAGCAGCTCCCAGCCCTGCAGTGAGCTCTGACAGATGCTATCAGAGCAGCTCCCCATAAATAAATATGTAATCGGGCTGTGTGCTGCACTTGCACAAGCCGAGGAGGAAATTCTGAGACCCCTGGCCTTTTATGTCTCGCATCCCTCGGCAGCTGTGAAGAAGCCTCTGACCTGGGCTGCTCATTTTGCTCGTTTGGTTTCAGCAGGAGTCGGTGCCTGTGCAGCTTTGTTGCTCTGTGCTGCTGCGGAGGAGGAGAGCAGCGGGCGTTTTGTTGAAGTTCTTAATTGCAGGCACAGCAGGATTATGGAAATGTCAAGAGGGAAGTGACAGGGAAGACCTGACAAACACGTGGGGGTTGGTTGATTCACTGCTCTCTTTTGCACTGGGGTGGTGGGTGGATTCTGAGGCAGAGGCTGGACTGGGGCTGCTGTATTTATCCAGGCCCAGGATTAGCAAAGCCCAACACAAGTGGCCTGTGCCAGAGGAGCTGGAAGGAATGACAGCAGAGAACAGCAGGATTGGGTCCCCTCTGTATGAACCAGTACCAGGGAGCCCATGGGAGATGCTGGTGTAGCACCAGCCTGTGCCAAATTCCATTTGTAATTTGGGGTGGGTGTTGTGGCAGGAGAACCCCAGGGGGAGGCTGACTCCAAACAGCATTTCAGGAGTTAACAAAATATCTCTGCCTCGTTGTGGTGTAACAGATATTGCTATTCCATTTCCTTCAGCCTGACACAAGGGCTCATTCCTCATGTCAGGAATACTGAGATGCTGTCTTTGGGGTGCAATTCCTTGGGAAAGAAGCCTCTGCACCTTTAGATTTCCCTCTGAAGAGGGAGAGATGGATCCTGCTGCTGCCATGGCCACCCAGGTGCTGGAGCCAAACAAGCAGCATACCCTGGATTCAACCTTGGAGCTGCTGCAGGGGTGGGATTTTCCACAGGCCCCCAGGACACTGCTGGAAAGAGGGGGCTGCTCCTGTCAAAGCTCCCCAGAGGGTTTGTCCCACAGCAGATCCTGTGGCTTCCTGAGCAATCCTCTCCAAAGATTATCCAGCTGCTGTGCTTGATGTCCCTGGTGCTTTCTCCCTGTCAGCCAGGCCACGAAGCCCAGGTTGGCATACAAAGGTCCCTCATCCCCTCCCAAAGTGAGGAATTGTCTCCAGATGGCCTCTTAGGTTGTCTGGGAAAGCTGCGTGGAGAAAGGAAAAAATCATCCAGATGTATCCCAAAGCAGCAGCTTCATCCTGGTGCTGGCTGAGCTGTAGGACTGAGAGCTGACAGAGAAGGGACTCCTGGTGGGAAGGACAGTGCTGTCCCGCTGACCTGGACCAGGCCAGGATCTGTGAGTCCCACTAACCCTCATTTCTGTGCTCACAGTGGTTCCAGCTAGTGGCCCTCTCCAGTGCACGCTGGATTGTGCAGGGAGCAGGGAATGCTGTGATTGCTGGGATGTTTGCACAGGCAGGTGGTTCCCAGGGAGCTGCCAGACGCTCCCTGTCAGTGGGAACAGGCTGTGTCAGGCCTGGCAGGGGGCTGGGAGAGGCTGCTCAGCTGACAGACGCAGCTCGGCGGTGTTTTGGGGACCAGCAAGGAGAAGGAACAGCCAGGAATATTTATTGCCCAAAAGCTCACAGAGAGACAGGGAGGAGAAGCCAGTGAGGTTCAAAATGGGTGGCTGGAAACAGTGGGAAACAGGGAAATGACAGAAAAGAGTAGGAGGATTGGCAGAGGAGAAAGCTGTTCTCAAAGCACAACTCAACTGTTGGAGAGAGTCCAGAGGAGGCACCAGGATGATCAGAGGGATGGAGCAGCTCTGCTGGGAGGAAAGGCTGGGAGAGCTGGGATTGTTCAGCCTGGAGAAGAGAAGCTCTGGGATGGTCTCATTTTGGCCTTCTGCTGCCTGAAGGATCCAACAAGAAACATGGAGAGAGACTCTTTCCAAGGAATGGGACAAGGGGGACAGGCCAAGGGGGAATGGCTTCCCACTGCCAGAGGGCAGGGTTAGATGGGATATTGGGAAGGAATTCCTCCCTGTGAGGGTGGTGAGGCCCTGGCACAGGTTGCCCAGAGAAGCTGTGGCTGCCCCTGGATCCCTGGAAGTGTTCCAGGCCAGGTTGGACAGGGCTTGGAGCAGCCTGGGCTAGTGGAAGGTGTCTCTGCCCATGGCAGGGGGTGGGGATGGGATGGTCTTTAAGATCCCTCCCAACCCAATCTATTCCAGTATTCTGTGACATATTGGGAGTGTGTGCCAAACATTTGTGGAACATGGAATGGTGGGACCTGGAATGTTGCTTCTTTCTAATCTTCTCCTTCACAAAGGCCAGGCTGCCTCATCTCATTGTTCTATCCCTTAATTTTGGTCCTCCAGAGCTCATATTCCTTGTTGAGCATCTCTGTGTTTGTAGCCTGAGTAATTTGGGTAATTTTGGGTTTGTACCAGCAGCTGGGCCAGGGCCAGGTTCTGCCTGAGGTTCTGAGCTTGAGGCACTGCAGGTCACAGCTGCAGGGTGTTGAACATGTCCCTGAAATTGGCAGAGCCCCTAAACATCGAGTGGTCACACTCTGCCCTTGCTCATTTTCCCAGCTCTTGGTGAAGGATATTGTTCCTACTTTTTGGGCCTTTTCCCTGCCTTGTTGCTTGTTAAAAAGGTGTTTTGCTTTTTTGCTTTCCCGGGGTGTTGGAGAGGTTTGTGACATTTTGAGCTAAACTTTGCTGTTTCAGCAGCCAGCAATGAAGGTGATTCCAGGCAGTTGTTCCATAAGTAGCAGAACTAATGAGCCCCTGGATTTGTATCCCACTTTCCTGACCTCTGCCTCCCCCTTCGTAATATTATCTCTTCCCAGAGAGCCAATGTGTCCCTGTCCCCTTCCTCCGTGTCCTTTCACTCCTGGCACTCACAGGTTGCCACGTGGAACAGTTTCTCAGCTCGCATCACAGCCAAGCCACTCATTTGGCTCTGTCTCTTCCCCATTCCCACCATATTTTTTCCCAGGGTTTCTCAGTATTTAATTATCTCTAAGCCTTCTGTCAGTCTGGGGGAAGTTTAAGTTCCTAGAGGTAGGAATCTGCTGCTCAGATGGACCAGCAGTTGTACAGACAGCAGGAAAGGAGTTTCTGCAGAATAAATCCCTTTCCTGGGAAGTGTGGATGGTGTCCTGTGTCCCTCTCACCTGCCTGGAAAGCCAGGTACTGCTGTGGATTGGAGAGGAAAAGTCTGGCAATAAACAGAACAGCAGAGAACTGGGGGTGTCAGCAGGGCAGGAGGAGAGGAAACGAAGGTGTTGGGGATATTCTGAGCAGTGTTTGCCATCCTTGGCTTCCCATCCTTGGCACTGCTTGCCTTTGGGCAGGGCCTGCCCTTCCCAAAGGATTCAGAGGATAAACTCTGTGCAGGAGCTCAGATCCAGCCACTGAGGGCTCAGCTCTGTTTGAGGAGGGGGGAATCATGGAATCCTGGAATGCTTTGGGTTGGCAGGGACCTTAAACACTCCTTTGTTCCAGCTGACACCTACTGCTTGTGCCTTTGTCCGCGTTGGATGTTCCTGCTGGGATGAGATCAGAGGTTGGAGCAGGATTTTCTCCCCTGGCCGTGCCTTTGCAATCTCCAAATCCTCACATCAATTTCTCAGCTCATCCATGTTCCACTTTTCCAGGAGCACTTCTGCATTGCCAAATGACCCAAGAGGAGTGAGGAAGTCAGATCCAATTTGTGACCCTTCAGTACTTCCAGGGAGTTCATAAAAAATAGGGAGTGACTTATTACACGGCCAGTGCTGGGACAAGGGGGGTGGCTTTAAACTAAAAGAGTAGGGGTTTATCATCTGAATCCTATGGGAAGAGCATGGCCTGGCCAAGATTTAGGTTGTATATTGGGGAGAAATCCTTCCCTGTAGAGGGAGGGGAAACACTGGCACGGGGTGCCCAGAGAAGCTGTGGCTGCCCCTGGATCGTTGGAAGTGTCCAAGGCCAGGCTGGAAAGGGTTTGGAGCAGCCTGGGGTAGTGGAAGGTGTCCCTGCCCATGGCAGGGGCTGGAATAGGATGGAGCTTTAAGATCCCTCCAACTCAAACCTTGCCAGGCCTGTGACCTACTACAGGGTTTGGGCATCTGTATGTGTCCCAAACCTTGGAGGAATTGCTGGGAACGAGCCAGGGAACTGCATTGTGCTGGGAATGTCCATTCACAGGCAGCATCTGGAAAGGGCCCCAAATTTATCTCTGTCGTTGTCACTCCCTATTCACCCCCTGAATGACTCAAGCAGCTCTGCACAGAGCTCTGCATGACTTGCCTGACTTTAGGAGTCAGCCAATGATAAATGTCTGTATCCTTGGATGAGGATAATCCAATCGTACAAGTCTGGCTGGGTTTCAGCTCTTCTCAAAAAAAAAAAAAAAAAAAAAAAAAAAAAGAGGAGTGAAATATTTACTTTTGGTGCTTTCCACAAGTGGAGATGACAGAGCGTGGGAAAATAAAAGCCAGTCCTGGTGGGTAAAAGTTGGAGGGGAAAAGAAGTGAGGAAAATCTCCTCTCTTTGCTGGTAAGAAGGGGCTTGGCAAGAACAGAGCCATTCTTTGGATTTCTCCAAGGCACAGGATGAAGGCAGAATATTCAATGAACAAAACTCTGCCATTGTCAGCGCAGGGTTGTTGATGCCAGCCAGGCAATCCGACCCCGAGCTTTGATTAAAAAAAGTCAGCCAGCCCCAAATGTTTCAATAAAAAAGCGGTTATGAAAAAAAAACCTTGTGCTTTGGTTAAAGAGCACCCAGCACTGGAGTCATTTATTACAGCTGAAAGGATTAAATGTCATCAGGGAACCCAAAAAGCAAATGAATCTGTAATTAAATGTTTAGCCCAGCCAAGGCAGCGTGGCAGTGCCAGGCTGAATAATGTATAGAGGAACCAGCCCCAGCTCCATGCTTGCTTCCCGTTTTTTCATTTACTGGATCTGGTTTAATGCAAAACAAGGGAGCAGAGTGATTTTCAGCACATTCTGAATTTGTTGGTGTTTTGATGATCCCAGGACTCAAAAGCTTCCGCTGAGATCAGTGCCAGCTTGTGCTGGACTTATCCAAACAGAAGATCTGATACCTGCTGGGAAAGCAAAAAGGGAGAGCAAGGGAAAACAAACAGCAAAAATCCACCAAGGCCTGGCCCAGCAGAGCCTGGAGAGCCCTGGGCAGGGCATTCTCCTCTTTTCCAGCCTTGACTGTGGAAATCTGCACAAATCTGAGCTGGCAACAGAGCAGAGATTTCTTTCCTAATTCATGTTATCAACTAAACACAATGCAAAGATTGAGGCTGGCTAACAAAAACCAAACCCAGGACATTGGGACATCGAAGGAGAGGAGGAAAAAAATGGCCAAATTCAGCTTATAAAGCACAGCAATCAAAGTGGTGCAGAAAGGTCATTTCGCTTCACTTGATTGTATGTTATGAGTCTGGGAAGCCTTTTTTTTACCCAAATATGGAGACGGAGTGCCAACATTTTTAAGTCTAATCAAGCTCACCAATTAGTGGAGACATTCTCAATGACAATTGTCAATTAACCTCAAGGTTAGAAATCCAGGGTAACCTGAACCATCCTTAAGCTCATGTCAGAGTCTCAATAATAGTCTGTAATATTAAAATAAACCTCCAGCAGTTTTTACATGAGAGCAGACCCCAATGTACCTCTGCATCTTCCTGAAATCTATTTCCAATTCTTTTGTAGCTTCTTTTTTGCAGCTAAACATTATTAACCTTCAGAGCTGTCTGTCCTACTTATGGTAATCGAGGCAGCAGCAACTGATTCTGCTGGAGCATTGATCCCTCTGTCTCCAGGTTATTGTTCCTGCCTCTCCCCCAGCTGGGACCTCGTTCATCGTGGTATCAGACCTTGCAGGTATTTAAGTTTTACGTGGTCTTTGCTGTTGCTCCTGTCCCAGCTAGAAAGGAAATGCTCAGGTTTTGGAATCAGGCTCTGTAAGCACCTCGAGGCCAGAAAGGGATTTGGATTTGCCTCCCCTGCCCTTCTTCCACCCAGCACCCCACCTTCCACAGCTAAAGAAGCAGGATAGACTGACTTCTAAATATTCCTGAGATACTGGAGAGCTGAGACCTGAATCCCCACTTTCTAGAAGCTTTTTAGGCATGTCCTCCCCCAGGGCAAGGAATTTTCACAGTGACTTTTCATTAGGAAGCAGAAAGGGCTTGGGAGAGGCATCGCCCCTGTTCATTGTCGGCTCTTCCTTGTTCAAGGCACTCTTGTGCTAAAGGAGAGCCTTGGAAATCTGGAATTACTTTGGAAAACGGCCTCTGTGTTCCCAGGAAGGATGAATTGATGCCTGAAAAATTATCTCCCTTCCAACACAGGCAAGAGTGCTTTAGAGAAAGGATGTTCTTCACTTCAGCACGTTCAAAGAACCATTTAGGTGTGATTTGTGGGGCAGCTCCTGCCAGAGCCCTGGCCGGCTGCCAGGGTCAGGCACAGGGAAGAATCCTCTTGGGATGGGAAGTCTGGCATCGTTTGTCTTACCAGGGGCTCATCAAGGCTCTGTGTGTGTGGGGTGTGGCTGTGAGAGTGTCAGGAGGGAGGGAACTGCACTCCCAGCACGGCATCATTAAAATGTTCCACTTCGTTTTGGTGACCCCTGAGGGACAAGGAGAATTTTAATGGGCTTTGGGTTCTATCTCCCCAGTTCTGTCCCATTTTCAGGTTAATAACACTGATGTCTCTTATCTCTCCCCTGCCGTCAGGGCTGGAATGGGGGAAATCCAGCATTTTGTTGGGAGTTTTAACGCTGCCTTGAAATCTGTCGAGGGAGATAAACTATCTTTGCTATCAGAAAATAGCTTCTCTCTGCTATCTGCTGGAACAACCACAGCTCCACAAAGGAAGCTCCTGCCCAAAGGCTTCTCAGGAAGAGACACGCCCGGGGGAAAGGTGGGAGAAGCCGGGGGGTTTTGGGGACCCTCTACATTCCAAGGAGGTGAGGTTTCAGGGAGAGAAAAGACTTCTGGAGAAGGATCTTGATGAGCCACGTGCATCCTGCAGCAGCACCCTGGTGAGGAGCCACAGAGAGATGAGCTGAGGCTGTAAAGGAATTCCCTGAGTCAGGAGATGGTTCTGCTCCCATTTGGCATGGCAAGAGGGTGGAACTGAGCAGTTTAGTTGCTGTAAATCACGGGATCACACACAGATCTGAGCGTGTTTTCGTGTGGGATATTCAGGTACAGCCCAGTGCAGCTCTGGAGAACGTTTCTTTTTTTGACTGCTTGAAGTTTGTTCTGTAAATGAAACATTTCCTTCCAGCCAAAATGTTCCATCTGCCGAAATTATCCCCATTAAATGTTACCAGAATCAATATCTAAATTACTCTGCTTAAATGTGTGGCTTTATTGAACCAAGGTAAATGAAGCCTTTACAAAAACATTTTGAGGAAAGGATTCCAAGGATGGGAACACCTCTCATGGTGGTGACAAGTAACCAGATGTCCCAAATTACCTTGAGAGTGTGATGTTTCCAGCTGGAAATCCTGGCAGGCACCACAGGTGCCAGCTCAGATGGACCAGTTGGAGAAATCATCTCTTTTGCATCTCTTTGGGATGCATCTCCCACTGGATCCCTGGGGCAGCTCACTGGCCACCCTGGAGGGTGAAGCTCTTAAGCAAAGTTCAGGATTTGAGGGAGAAGTGGTGAGTGGAAACCCAGCCAATTTCTGGCGATTTCCTTTTGTAAGAGACATTAATCCAAACATTGCAGAGCTCAGGGGTTTTAGTGAGCTAATCCACACCTCACCAAAGTGAAATCAAAATCCAAAACTCAACCTTGGCTCCCAAACCATGATTTTGGGAGAGGCCAGAATTCCTGTTGAGAGGCATTGTGCTAAAAGACTCCTCATCCTCTCCTGCCAGGCACTGAAAGCCTTTCCTTGGCTGCTGCTGTTTACAGAGCTCCTCTGGGAAATGCCACACTCGTTCCCTCTCTGCTTCCTGCAGTTTTTCCTTGGCACAGATTGCCTTTGGAGACAGCTTTGGAGTCTCTTGGTTTCACTAACATCTCCCTCCTGCTGAAGAAGAGAATGAATGCTGCAGGAATGGAGTGAAGATTCCAGCTGGGACACTCTCACCCTGATACCTTTCCCTCACTCCTGTTTTCCTGGGGGACTATTTCCATTTCTCTGCTGGTTTTCCACCTTGATCTTTCTCCCCACTGAAGACTTCTTGGTGTCCCTTGGTGGGATACAGCCCCCTTCCTTTGGGGATCACTCTTCTGTGTGTATGGACTCCTTTTGGAGACCTTCTTTCTGTTTCCTGTTCAGCTGGAAAGAGGAGTCCCACAGTTTCCCCCATTCCTGGTGGCTTCCTGTAGCTCCTTAGCAAAGAAATTCCAAGTTTTCATTAGACCTGTTCCAATTTTTGGCATGGCTGGAGGCACTTATTCCTTAGGTGTGGAGGGAGAGGGATTTTAGTCAGCAGAGAGATCCTACAAGTGGTTCTCTGAGTTGTGAATTCAACATGAAGATGCTCAAACCCCTCCTGCATCCAATATCCCGATTTTAACATTAACCAAAGGAACACTGATAGTAATTCCTGGCATTTAGGAGCTGCATTTTCTGGGTTTGGTGAGTGTGTGTAGAGACCTTTCCAACACCAATTTTTTGGTTCTGAATGCACACCGAGTGTCAGGATTTTGGGAGTGGGAGGTTGGCTGCCCTTTCCTGCACATGGCTCCTCAGAACATTTCCCCGGGGTGCTTGCTCACTTCCACGGGGAGGAAGCACACGAGAGCACAGAGGAGATAAAACCAGCCAAGCTGAAGGTCAGTTCCTGAACTAGGCTGGGTTTTGTGCTGAGCCAGGGTTTGTGCTCATCCATGGGCGGGGGTGGGAAGGGAGGCGGTGGGAACACCGGGGGAAGCAATGGTTTTAAATAGATATTTATGGAGAATATCAACATTTGGCATTTCCCGATTTCAGAACACTGGAGGAGGAACCCAGAACTCCAGCATTCCCCCTCCTTCCCTCCGTGCCAATTAGGACCTCAGCCTGCTCCCCTCCCTCACATGGAACAGCCACTTGGGCACCTGTGCCAGCAGCACCTTCCCTTGGGAGCCAATTCCTGCCTTCCAGTGGCTCAGAGGAACAGAACCTATATTTCAAGGGAAATATAGGTTGGATATGAGGAATTTTTTTTTTTTACAGAAAGGGTGATAAAGTTCTGGAATGGTCTGCCCAGGGAGGTGATGGAGTCACCATCCCTGGATGGGTTTAAAAGAACAATGGACGTGGCACTCAGTGCCATGGTTTAGTTGAGGTGTTGGGGCATGGGTTGGACTCGATGATCTTTAAGGTCTCTTCCAACCCAGTGATTCTGTGAATTCTGTGAACCATCCTGAGGGGGTTTCCTGTGTGGTGGGAGTGTGCCAACTGCCTGTTCCAGGGAATTAGCACTAATTTCAGGAGATTCTCTCCCCATTGCCTTCTGTCTCTCATCTCTTCCCCTGAGCAGGGCTGGGATGTGGATATACACTTTTCCTTTTTCCTTCCAGCCAGACACCAGGACGTTCCCATCCACCTCCAAACTGTGTTTATCCAAGGTGTCAGGTCCTGCCACCCCCACTCCCAGGTGGCTGTGGGAAGTCCCCTGTTAATGTGCATTTCCATGAGCTGCTGTCTCTGGCAGCCTGGAGGTTCCAAGCCTCAAACAGCCTTTTCCTCTCTCTTCTGGGCTGCTCTCCCAAATATTTGCATTTCCTTTCTCCATATCCTGCTGCCACCTGCTGCTGTTGCACTTTGCATCTTGGCAGCCCCCTTGTGTCAGAGGGATTGATCCCAAAACATCACAAGGTGTTGGGAAACCTTCACTGCAGTTCAGGGATCAGCTGTTGTCCCAGCAGCATCTGGATTTTCCAACCCCTCTGCTTGCTGGGGATTTCAACCACTGCTCCTTGGCAGGGCTGCAGAATTCCAGGTGAGTTCCTTCCTCAGTGTCTGGTGGCCGTGCTGAGCACAGGAGCCTTTGGATCACCCACTTCTCTTGGCACAAGAATGTTTTATCCATTCCCCACTGCATTCAGGGAATATGAACAGTCCTTTTCCACTGATTTCCTGAGCTTTGAACTGATGTGTCTAGGATGCAGGGATTGCAGTAATTTCGGAGTTTCTGAATCCAGAACCATTTGTGGTTCCAGCACAGAGCTGTGGAGGTGTTACAGCTTTCCCAAGGGTGCTGACAGCCTGGAGCAGGGAGCAGGAAACACCAGAGAAACCAGGGAAGCCACGCTGAAGGATGGAGGAGGACACAAACCCTGCTTCCCAAGGTTGCTGGATTAATGAAGATGGGAGGCATGGAGCAGAGTCTTCTTCTCACTGTTAGATTTGGGTGGGATGAGGAAAAGAAACTATGGAGGAGCCAAGAAACAAGTGGATCTTTGGATGGAACAACCTCTGCTGGCTCCAATTCCCTGAGGAAGATGTTCTTCAATAATATCCCCCACCCTTCCTTTATTCCTCTCAGAGCTGCACCATTTCTTTCCCCCCATTCCCACATCTCAGGAATGGGAGATCTGGTGTGACATACCCAGATGAATCCCATTCCCAGAGCCCAGGGCACGCTGAGCCTGTTGCCAGCAGGAAAAGGGAATTTAGCTGAGGATGGAAGAGTTCCCAGCGTGGAGATGGCACCTGGTGTCAGCAATGCAGGAGAGCTCAGTGGGAATCCTCAGAATGCCTTTTATCTTTAGCAGCACAGCTTCCCAGAAAGCTTTCAGTTCCTTTTCTTCCCACCAATTAAAACAAAATAAAAATATTACGAGCTGTTTTGTCTGTTTTTTAAAAGAAAACAAATAAAAAGGGGTTTGGCAGAGCAACACTCTCAAAAATTGTGCTGCTTTGGGGGTTTCACTTGGTTGACTTGTTTCTTTTAGGAGGGTGGCTTGCAAATTTTGTGCAAACACTTAATGTTTTGCTTCAAATCACCTCATGTTCTTGAGAAATGGTGTATAAATGTTCCAAATTCGCTGTGTTTAAAAGGAGAGGCGTCTACCAGCAGGGTGGTTTTGAAGAAAGGTGTGTGCTCTGGGTTGGGTTTGAGTTTGTCATAAATATCTGAGCCTCGATGACTCCAGGATCAAACACTGCTTTTGAAATTAGAAATAAAACCTACAATTAAAAAACCAACCCAGCCCCGTCTGCTAATGGCAGCCTGTTAGTGCTGCGTGCTCCAACAGAGCTGGGGGAGGAGCTGGAAGCAGGATTTTATCCCTTATTTTTGATGTGCTGACTGAAGTGAGTGCTGCAGCCCTGCTGCTGCTGTGTCCTGTGCCAGCACAGATGCCCAGGACAGCCCAGGGAGAGCAGCGTGGAGGGGCTGATTTGGGGATGATTAAAGAACCTCAGGAAGCCAGGGTGGAAAGAGAAAAGGACTCTGAAGTTTGTTTTTGGGAGGGTTTAGGATTCCCAGTGCTGGAAGGGATCCTAACTTGGGCTGGGGGGGTTAGGATCTGTTCCAATCAACTCGAGCTGTGCTGTCCCTGCAAAATTCCTGCTGCCTCTGCTCCCAGGTCACAGATGGGAGCTGTGCCCCAGCTTCCAGGTCCTGCTGGGAAAACCTGGCTTTGGCTTCCCCGAGACTGGGCTCTCTGGCACAGTGACAACACGGGGATGCTCCTTAAGGTCAGGCTGGATGCAGCTCTGAGCAGCCTGGTCTGGTGGAAGGTTGGGGTGGAATGAGATGAACTTTGAGGTGCCTCCCGTTCCAAACCAGTCTGTGATCTCACAGGGCTCCTGGGATGTTCCAGGAGAGGACAAATGATGAGGGAAGCTTGAGGCCTCACTCACTTGAGCAGTCAGACTGTTCCTGCTTAAAGCTCTGCTGGGCAGAGTGCAGGGGAAGAGCTCATAGGAGGGCAGTGGAAAACCTGTGGATATCCCAAAATCCCATCATCTGCCTGCTCTGCTGTGCTGGCTGGGTGTGTGCTGTGCCTGGTCAAACAGGCCCTTCTGGAGGGGCTCAGCACCTCTGCAGACAGTGCATGGGGAGTCCTGGAGAGCTGGTCTGGGCAGGGGACTGGCTTTGGGGTGCCTTGAGCTTCTGCCACACCTCAGTGACACAGAGCCTGAGCAAGGTGATGGTGTCTAGCCCTGCTGGGGCTGCAGGGATGTGCTGAGCTCCACATTGCTCCCATCCCAGGGAGCCCAGTTGGATGGCTCTTTAACAGGGGCACACAGTGGGAGATGGTTTGCTTTGCCTGCTGTTTGCTGATCCATTCCCAGACCCAAAGGAGGTGTCCAAGGCTTGTTCTGCTGGGATTTAGGTCATGGCCAAAGCTGCACAGCCAGAGCTGGGAGTGCACAGAGCCTGAGAGATCAGAGTCTGGCTCAGTCCTAACCAGACAGACCCCCCAGTACAGGGTCTGGAGAAGATCACCAGCCACCACTGAGCAGGAGAAGCGTGGGATGGAACCACTCCAGGGCCTTGTTCTCCTTATCTCTGGTGGAGATGGAGACAGTGCCTCATGCAGGGCAGGATGTGGGAGGAGAACCAGGCTTTGTCTGATGTCTGGAGGCTTCAGAGGCAGATCCAGAAGGATCAGAGAGGAGCCAGGGGTGAGTGGCAGGGAGTGTTCGATCCAGGAGCCTGCTGCTGGCTGTCTTTATGTGGCATTTGAGACAGTGTGGGCAGCTGGCTCCAGCTTTCCCTCCCGACGCCGCTTTGTTTGGAAGGTTGTAGACACATGTCAGCAGTGATGGATAGATTTGTTTGACTTCCTGTCAAATCAATGATTACTCCTAGAAATCTCTTTTATTAGTTTATCAGAGGAAGTTCTCTGTCATTTATCCCAGCGGAGCTTGGCTGCCTGGTGTCACCGAGCAGGAGTTATTGCTGGCTTTATTGTGCTGCTGCTTTTAGGCTTTGACACCATATTTATTTTTTGTCTTGCTTTGACACTAGGAAAGGTTCACTCCTGTTTCCCCCTCAGTGCACAGAAGGTTTGTCTTTCCTTTCCCATCCCAGTCCTTGGAAATTTGCAGGAATTTGCCCCAAGTACCAAGGCTTATGTCCATGTTCTCTGTTCAAATCTGACTTGATGATGTCTGGCTGTTCCTTGCCATTTCTGAGCCCATGAAGGTCTTGATTCCCCAGGAATTATGGATGGTTTGGATTGGAAGGGACCTTAAAGATCTTCCAGTTCCAACCCCCTGCATCATGGAAGTTGGAACAAATGGGTTGGAAGGAGGGGTTGATGAGTTAGAGGGAAAAGTCACAGGGATGTATGTCCCAAATCTTCTCCACTGGGTTTGTTTGGGTTCAGGGAGAAGGAGGAGCTCCCCCCTCCAATGTTCTCATGCTGCATCCCAAGGGATGGGCTGTGGGGATGGTTTGGTCCCAAGGCTCTTCCATGGCTGCAGGAGCACTGTGGGGCTGAGCTGGGCTCCCTGCAGGCCCCCTGTGACATTCCAGGGCCATCTCCATGTTCCCCCAGCCCTTTGGGATTCGGAGGGTCCTCTGCTCACAGCATCCCAACCCTGCAGGGCTGATGGACACCCTAAGGCTGGCAGGGATCCAAAGTGCAGTCCCTTCATGTGGGCTCAGGTGGGGGAGCTGGGGCAGAGATTTTGGGATCCTCTGGATGCAGCAACTTTGCTGAGAACCATTTCCGAGCTCTTTTCAAACTGGGGAGAAGGAGACTTCAGGCATAGCTCACACATAAAAGAGCTGTGCAAATTACTGAGTCATTTCCATCTTTGGTTATTTGTCCCCATTAAAAAGCTCATGGAATGACTTCAGATCAATCTAAATAATATTTTTCCCCTTTGATATTATGAATCATAGAATATTCTGAGCTGGAAGTGATCCATCATGAAATCCAGGTCCTGGCCCTGCACAGAGCACCCCAAGTGCCTGAGAGCATTGTCCAAATGTTCCTTGAGCTTCAGCAGCCTTGGAAAAATGGCTAAGGATCACAGTGGAAAGGAAGATGTTTTCAAATCAGTTTCAAAACTAATCTTGGAAAGGATTTTTCTAAGTAAAATCTCAGCTAGATTAAAAGTAATGAAAAGAAACATCATCCTACCTGTTCTCAAGCTTTCCTGCCAGTAACAGAAGTCCAGAGACTGAGTCCTTTTTTGTTCTGCTTTATCCAGAGGGAATTCTTCCAGAGCCAGGCTCTGCAGCTCTTCCCAGCCCTCTCCAGTGGCTGAGCATGTTCAGAGCTTTGGGAGCTGCTGATCCTGCCAGGATAACAAAGCTGACCCCGGAGTTCAAGGAGGAGAGGGCTCTGTTAGAGCAGGGAGGGGACACCTGAGGGCAGAGCTTCACCCTCTGAAGAGCCCCACATCATTTCAGCCACCAGTGCAGCAGAGCAGGGAGCAGGGGGGGATGATGAGGGAACGATGCAGCTGCACAGGAACAGGCTCTGCATGACATCGCTTGAGTTGAGGATGCTGCTGCGGCCTCCTCTCCTCCTCCCAGGGCCAAAGGTCTTGCTGTGCTTGCCCTGTTAGTCCAGGAACTCCTAAGCCAGGCTTTGACACGCTGATCTTCGTCTTCTCTCTGAGGAGAGAAAGATCTGCAGTTTTTGCTCGAGCCATGTGGGAGAGAAGGAATTTCTGCCACTGAGCTGAGGGGGATTTGGGCCCAGCTTCAGGTTTAAGGTGAATGTACACCCAGTTTTGGTTGTCTGCTGATCCAGGCTGCTCCACCAAATGCTTCTCGTGCCTTGTGCTCCTCAACTGGAGCTGATGTATTTCCATATCCCCTCATGGTCCTGGTTGTTTTTGACCTGGAGTTGGATGTCTGGAATTGGTACCCAGCCTCGAGGGAGAACAACATCCAGCTATGTGTTGTGTAGTGGTGGGGGCAGTAAATGAAGCTGAGGGGAGACAGAGGCAGTGAGTGGAGCCTTCAGTGAGAAGATAAAAGCCTGTTCTGAGATCAAAGGCAGTGGGAAGAGGCACACAGCTCCTGAAAGCAAATAACAACCAACTACCATCGAACATGAAGCTGGGATTTGTCTCTGGTGCTGAGACCAGGGCACATCCCATCCCTCCACCAGCAGCTAAGCCTGACAAGGACAGCAATTGCCTCCTCTCTGATGGGTCACTGGAACTCTGTGTGGTAGGAAAGCTACAGCCTGTCACCCTTGCCTGGACAGGAACCTGTTCCTTCTGCTGGGAAGTGCTTCCAGAGAGAGAGAGAGAGAGAGTGCAATTCCCACTCTTATCAGGCCTTTCTACCCAGTAGTTAATGGGCCAAACACCTGATTTGATTCCCAGGCTGTTCCCAAATTAGTGAGAGGCCCAGGGTGTAGGAATCACCTGTAGGAGGAACAGAGGGAGGAACTGAGAAGGAACTGAGGGATGAACAGAGGAGAACAGGGGAGGAACAGAGGGATGAACAGAGGGAGGAAATGAGAAGGAACTGAGGAGGAGCAGAGGAGGAACTGAGGGAATCCTCAGGAGAGGCGGGTGCAGTTTGCTGGCCCAGGGGGGCCCATTAATTTTGCCGGCGTGTAATGCAGAGTGCGGTGATTGCTCCAAACAGAAATGATTTAACCTTGAGCGAGGGAAACACAGCCCAGCAGCAGCCGTGGAACAATAAAGAAATTCCATCGGTGATCCCGCGTGCCCCGCGCTGCGCTCGAGCGGCTCCGATGGCAGCGATCCATTATTGCCATCAGCGGCTGGAAGTGCATTATGCATGAGCCTGTGGCCACTGCTCCATCAGCCAGGACTTCTTCAAGGCAGCACAAATAATCCATCTGGCTTTGTGGAGCTGGGCTGTGCTCCTTGGCTTGGGAAGGTGGTGTGGTTTTGCCTGAGTTTGGCACGGAGGGGATTTTCCATGTGTTTTCCTGTGGATGTGGATTGTGGCAGCCCCACAAAGGGCTGTGTGACTCCAGTGGGAGCAGCACCTTAGGCTCACTGAAAATGCTGGATTTGCTGTGGGGAATTGCTTTAGGGAGAAGCTGAAGCACATCTCAGCTTTGGGCACCTACCCAGGGGAGCTGCAGGGTGAGGAGGGGAGGTGGGAAGGTAAATCAGACTTTGCCATCCCAAGAGGGGAATCACAGAATCGTGGAATATCCTGAGTTGGAAGGGAGACACAAAGATCATCAAGTTCAACTCCTGGCCCTGCACAGACACCACAAAACCCCATCACTGAGACCTCCCTGGGGTGAGCAGTTTCCTCTTGAGGAGCAGCTCCAGTCTTTGCTCTCCGTGACCAGGGACAGCGATGCCCAGTGATGACAGAACCAGGATGGAGCTGTGTCAGGAAAGGGTGAGGCTGGATATCAGGAAAAGGTTTTTCCCCCAGAGGGTGGTCAGCCACTGCCCATGCTCCCCAGGGAATGGGCACAGCCCCAAGGCTGCCAGAGCTCCAGGAGCATTGGGAAAACACTCCCATGGAGGCACAGGGTGGGATTGTTGGGATGCCCTGGGCAGGGTCAGGAGTTGGACTGGATGATCCCTGTGGGTCCCTTCCATCTGGGATGTTCCATGGTTGTAAGGAATGATGACTGTGAACAGCTCTGCATTGCTGTATGCAGGGTTTAACAACTGCACAGGTGTCCAGGGGGAAATAAGGATGAATGAGGCTTTTCCAGAGCTCTGGAGCTGTGGGATGCTCTGGGACCTGCTGAAGGCTGTTTAGCTCTGACCCTCCAAGCTCATCCCTTCAGTCTCAATACCTGGGAGTGACCTTGGACTAAAGTAGTGTCTCCTTTACAGCCTGTTCTGGACTGAGTTTTCCCTCTCCAGAGCTTTCCCAGAGACCAGGGGGAAAGGCCACAGATTTCCCTATGTTCCTGGAATCCAGGCTGCCCCCTGGGAGCCCAGGTAAGTGGAGGGGAGTAACAGCCTGCTTGGAATGAAATCATGTTTCTTCATTAGGCGAAACAATACAGCAGAGGGAAAGGGATTTTAAAACAACAAAGGCCCACAGCATATTTTACCTCATTTAATCATACAAGCTGGGTTTGATAGGCTTTTCTTTCCCCTTCTACAGCTTACAAAGCTGCAATTCCCCTCCAGGGCTTTGTTCTGCTCTCCCCAATCCCTGCTTGGAAGGCTCAGAGCAGCATCTGAAGGGGCCCACAGGGAGCCAGAGCAGGACTGTTCATCAGGAGCTGGAGTGCCAGGACAAGGAAGAATGGCTTGGATCAGACAGAGAGCACGGTTAGATGGGATATTGGGAAGAAATTCTTCCCTCTGAGGGTGCTGAGGCCCTGGCACAGGCTGCCCAGAGAAGCTGTGGCTGCCCCTGGATCCCTGGAAGTGTCCGAGGCCAGGCTGGATGGGGCTTGGAGCAGCCTGGGCTAGTGGAAGGTGTTATATGAATCTTAGAATCATGGAACACCCTGAGTTGGAAGGGATCATCAACGCAGCTCCTGGCCCTGCACAGACACCCCAACAATCCCACCCTGAGAGCATTGTCCACACTCCTGGAGCTCTGGCAGCCTTGGGGCCGTGCCCATTCCCTGGGGAGCCTGGGCAGTGCCCAGCACCCTCTGGGGGAAGAACCTTTTCCTGAGATCCAACCTAAACCTCCCCTGAGATTCAGCCCCCTTCATCAATGTTAGGTTCCACTGAATTCGTTTCTGCTCACAAAGCTGGGAGAAAACAAGCAGGGTATTTTCTCCCCTTCTTTGACTGCAGTTTTAACATCCCAAAACCTGGCACTCTGGCTGCACTGATGTTGCTGCTGAAAAGAAACACAATTGGAAGGAATCAGGGGAATTATTCTGTAGGCTTGTAGGGTGTCTGCAAACCCAAAACATTCTGTATTATTGTGATGTCTAAAAGAGTGAACTGTGCTTGCCCCTCCAGAGGGTCTGCACTGAAAGGAGGCTCCAGGACTGGCAGACAGGGCTCTGCACTGAAAGCCATCTTTCTCTTGCTAAGCCTCAGGCTGCTGCTGCTCTCCAGTAGATGCCAGGATTATGGAAGAGCTCAGCAGAGCGCTGTTCTCCAGCAGTTCCCGCTATTTCCCAGCCATCCCTTACATTTCAGACCTTTGATGTTCACTTTGTGGGATAGAACACAGCGCTAATTAAGTCAGGATCCTGAGCAGTTTTGCATCTCCAGCAGTCATGAAGGGATGATCTGTCACTCCTGAGACTGCCAGTGCTGATCCAGAACAAAGAGCTGTGGCATTCCCACATCATCACAGGAACAAAGGCAGTCCCTAAAAGGCTGCACATGCTGAGTGCAGAGCACCAGCACAGCTCCGCCTGACCCGGGACAGCTCCCTCCAGCCCTCTGTTCTTCGGCAGCTCCTGGCACAGCCGTGCTCTCCTCCGTGCTCTGGGGCAGCAATTCTCCCTGATTATGCGTGTGCAGGAGGCTTTGATCTCCATGGCTGCATCCTGTATTACAGCACGGAGAGCCTTTAGTAATCAGAGCAAGGAGCCCATTAATAATTTGAAGCTTCTCTGCACATGTGAACCTCCACCACTCCTGCATCCCCTTCTGCTTCCTGGGACAGTTCCTGGGGCTGGGAGGGCACAAGGGTCACTTGCCTTGTTTGAAAAGTCCACATCCAACTGGATCAACAGTGGGCACAGCGACTGCTTTCCTGCTTTTCTGCTTTCCTGCGTTCCCTCAGGCAGGAGGAGGGTGTGGGGTCAAGAGGAGGCTGAGGGGCAGCTGGCACTGGGTTGGGTTCTGCTTGGTTGATTTGAGAGGTGTGGGTGCCATGGAAGCTGGGCACAATCCTGGGAAACCTGTGTTCCAGGGCAACCTGGAGACGGTGACAAAGGGCTGTCTGGCAAGGCAGGAACTGAATCATGGAATGGTTTGGGTTGGAAGGGACCTTAAAGCCCATCCAGTCCCTCCCCTGCCACGGACAGGGACACCTAGCCCAGGCTGCTCTAAGCCCCTTCCAGCCTGACCTTGGATACTTCCAGGGACAGCCACAGTTGCTCTGGGCACTCTGTGCCAGGGCCTCAGCACCCTCAGAGGGAAGAATTTCTTCCCAATATTCCATCTAAATCTACCCTCCTTCATCTTAAAGCCATTCCCCCTCATCCTGTCACTCCAGGCCTTTGGGAATATTCTCTCTCCAGGTCTTCTGTTGGCTCCTTCAGGTACTGGAGTACCAATGTGAGATCACCCCAAATCCTCTCTTCTCCAGGCTGAACGATGCCAGCTCTCCCAGCCTTTCCTCCCAGCAGAGCTGCTCCATCCCTCTGCTCACCCTGGTGCCTCCTCTGCACTCTCTCCAGCAGCTCCAGCTCCTTCCTGTGCTGGGCTCCAGGGCTGGGGCAGCTCTGCAGGTGGGGTGAGGAGAGGACTTTTCCTCACTTGTTGAACTGAGCACTGAGATTGTCGTTTTTTATCTCAGATTCTTTCAGGAGCTGCCTCTGGAGCTCGGGGCTGTTCCTGCTCAGCCTGCAGGCCTTGCTGAGGTGCTGTGAGCCCGAGGCTGCTTTGCCTCCTGACGGGAATTCTGTGCCACTTGTACTGCTGCTGTTGTAAGCAAGCCTGACACAGCTCGTTTTCTCGCTGTGCCTTTGTCTTTCCATTTTGGAGGATGTACTTTTCCTGACAGAATTTCCAATTCAGTTAATTTTCTCTGCCTGCAGTAGGAGGGGAGAAAAAGGTGGTTTGAGGGGCTGCTGCATGTATTATTAATTGTCCTGATTTCAAGGCAGCTGAGTCTTTTTCTGCCTGATATTCCCATTTTCTCCTAACTAATACTGGCTGCCTGTTTGAAAGGGGCTTGGCATTTGAAAGTCTATGGATTTCTTTGTGCTGGTAGTGTGTTTAAAGCTGGAAAACGTGGTTCTCCTGCTTATCTGGAGCTAAAATGGCAGCGTGTTAGTCATCAGTCAATTGAACTGTGTTGTCGAGCAGTTGATTATTGCAGCTGCCTGTGTTTCCTGGGCTGGTTAAAACATCCCTCAGATGTGCTGTGTCAGAGCCCAGCCACTAAACATCATTAATGCAGGAGCAGGAAGGGGCTTTGGCACACAGGTGAGCAGGTCTGGGTCATTCCCAGCCCTGGTGATCCTGTTAGGAGGCAAGCGTGGTCCTGGATAACAAGCAGGAATTCCTGCTGGGGCTGTGTGGTGCTGCATGAGGATTTTCAGGGCTGTCAGCTTGTGTTCCCACAGAGCTCAAGGCCCAGGTGGGAAGGGTTTGTGATTCCAGCCCAGTTCCTGGTGAATACTGTGTCAGAGCAGGGAAAAAGCTGCATTTGCTACCCAGTGGAACATCATTCAAGCCATGTGTTGTTAAAGCTGTTCAGATAAAAGGGACACTCAGCCCTAGGCAGGGGAAAATCTCCTGACAGCAGTCCTTGGGTCAAGGTGATCCTCCTGATTCTGGTGGAGCTGCGTCTGAGAGAGGGGAACAACACATTTCCCAGAGGAATTAATCAACCTGTCAATGGATCTTGGAGGGGGACAGTGGGAGATCCCTCAGTGTTTGCTCCTGCTCCCCCTCTCCCTCCTCCAGGACTCTCATTTCCTATTACCTCCCATTTCCTATTACCCTTCCCAAGGCATTTGCAGTTGCAGCAAATCCTGGACACAATGACAGGACAGGGGTAAATCCCAGGCTGCAGTGATCAGAGAAGGAAGGGGGGCACAGGGATTCTGTGTCCCCCTGCAAGAGAAGGATCATTCTCTTGGCTGCTGTGAGCCCAGGGTAATGTTCACACTCCTCCTTATCTCCATCTTCACCCTGCAGCTCTCCCTTGATCCTGTCCAGCTCCAAGTGTGACTTTCACTCCAGGTTTGCCTCTCCCTGAGTGTGCCCTCTTCCTTGCTGCAGCCCAGCCAGACCCTCCCCGGGGAGCAGCTCTGCCCTGACCTCGCTTGCACCACTTCCAGCTGGTGTTTCCTTGGCTTTCCAGGAGCCATCCAACCAGGACTGGCCTCCTGTGCTCCCTGCTGGCCCCTGCCATCGCAGCCCCTCCCGTGCCATCCCCGGCGTGTGCTGCAGAGCTGCCGGGGAATGCAGCCTGCTCCTGCTACAAAGGAAACATCTAAAGGCAGCCAGAGCATGTCCAATAGGATTTGTGGTTCTTCCAACCTCCCCGTGTTATTGACTCCCCCTTTCAAGTGTGGCCAGGGCTTTATCTGTTGGTAATAGGGAGAATTAATAATTTCCTTTAAAAGAAAAAAAAAAATCGGCTTAAAAACCCCTCCACCTTTTTATTTATTTTTTTACATAAAAAGGCAAGTAAAAGACATAACAAAGTTGTTAAAAGTTCAAAGGGAATGCTAATCCCTGTAATGTGGACTAATCAACTTTTATCCAGACAATCCCCTTGTCTCTCTGGGGCCTTGTGTGGTGCAGGATTCCCACAGGCAAGTGCTGGGCTTTAACTCCTTTGGAGCTGCTTCCAAGATCCCTGTCCCTCTTCCCGGAGCAGTGCTGCCAGGCTATCACTCAGGAACAGCCTGGCACCTTCCTGGACTCAGAACAGCTTCAAAGGTGCTGCAACTTCCCTGGTGAAGCTTTCAAAGAGATGTGGAAACAAAAAAGTTCTTTTCCCTTGGAGGGCTGAACCATCCCAGGGTGAATAAATGAGCGGAGCTGCTCCAGCTGTAGGACCTGCTGGGGATGGATAAAGTGGCACAGAATCCAGGCAGGACTCACAAGTAATTCCCTGGTGTGATGCCTCTAGGAATGACTTCTCCAGATGAGATCTGTGGGGTGTAGGACACGTGGCCAGGGCTGTTTGCTCCCTTTGTTTTGTGCTCACCTGGATGCCTCCATTGGACCCTCCTTGTGCGGATCTTGGGGAAGGACAGAGCAGTTCCCCCAGCCAGGAATGATTTCTCTGGCAAAGATGCTGTCTGAGGAGCTCATCCCTGAACAGACACCCTCAGATGCCTGGCATTCCCCACTTTAAGTTTACTTTGCATTGGTATCAAGGCTACAAGTGTGATAATCCACTTGTGGGGAATTTTGGAAGGAATTCGAGATGGGAATTCTGAGTTGTTTTTGATGATGAGGGTTTTTTCTTATCTTTTACATTGGCAGGAAGGCTCAGTTCAACTCACATCGTTACAGAGTGCCACAAAACTCTTAATTACAAGACCTTTTAAGAAGTTGTTGACCAAGAAAACACTGCCAACAAGGATATTTGTGTTTTTGACTCAATCTTTAAATATTTCGTCTTACCATGCCACAGTGTAAGCTTTCCTAGCCAATCCTCTTATGACACACAAACCTACAGTACTGCATTCCAAACTCCTTTTTTTACCTCTGTAACTACTTTTATTTTTTCTATATCTAAAACTCTAAAACTCTAAACTTTCCTTTACTTAGCTTAATGCGTCTCTGCTTTAAACTATAAATCCACATTCTCACTTCTAGCACCTAAGGTGGAAAGCCTTTTCCAAGGTCTCAGATCAAATCCTGGGTTTAATTCTAAGCTTTGGCTTACAGGCTAAAAGTTCTGAATGTTTCTTGCATTTTGGATTCCAACATACAAGAAGCAGGATCCACCACCTTGAAAAGGATGGGAGGAAAAGTGTTTCAGCATTCCTGGATCTTGGAATATGTGTATTCACTGGGCTTTGAAGGGATTATTTGGAATATGTGCATTCACTGGGCTTTGAAGGGGTTCTCTGGAATATGGGGATTCACTGGGCTTTGAAGGAGTTCTCTGGAATATGGGGATTCACCGGGCTTTGAAGAGGTTCTCTGGAATATGGGGATTCACCGGGCTTTGAAGGGGTTCTCTGGAATATGGGGATTCACCGGGCTTTGAAGGGGTTCTCTGGAACATGGGGATTCACTGGGCTTTGAAGGGGTTCTCTGGAACATGGGGATTCACTGGGCTTTGAAGGGGTTCTTTGGTGCTTTCAGTGCCATATCAGTGCCCCTGGGTGATTTGTGGATTGCACAAACTCGTGCAGCTGCAGAGCTGAGACCAGGGGATGGGGATGGCGTCTTTTGGAAGGGCCAGCTGCAGAGACAGATGTGTTTGTGCTCCCAAAATCCCTGCCAGAGGAAGGCAGAGAGCCATGCTGGCTGAGGCCTAGTAACAGTTGTTCCAGTAAAACCCTCTGCTGCGTTTTCCATCTTGGAGGGCAGGATGGAATTGAATTATTCCTTCCTGACAGGCATTGCAGCTGCTTGGGGTGCTTGTTGGGGCGGCTGGGTTTGTGCAACAAGTGACATCAGGCATTCCCAAGGAGCTTCCTGCTGTGTGCCTGATGCTGGGAACAAGGAGATAAACTTGGTGGTCCTTGTCCTGAGTTGGGATGTTGCTGGGGGTGGTGGTTTTCACTGCCCAGAAATCTGCAGCTTCTCCAGAAAGAGATTTTGGGTTGTGCTATGGCTGAAGGGGGTGGGGGCTGAGGGGGTCTCCTTGGAGCATTGAGGAGCAATCCAGCCCTTTTTATCTTGGAATTCCTTCAGCCTGGAGAAGAGAAGGCTTTGGGAAAAACTCCAGTACCTAAAGGGGCTCAAGAGAGAGCAGGAGAGAAATGTTTCATAAGGGCCTGGAGTGACAGGACAAGGAGGAATGGCCTTAATGTGAAGAAGGGTGGATTTAGGTTGGGTCTGAGGGAGAATCAGCTCAGTTGGTCAGAGCCTGGTGCCATGAACGCCAAGGTTGTGGCTTCGGTCTCTGGCTGGGCCCTTCACTTGAGAGCTGGACTCGATGACCTTGTGGGTCCCTTCCAACCCAGAAGATTCTGTGATCCTGTGGAATCCTTCCCTGTGAGGGCAGTGAGGGCCTGGCACAGGCTGCCCAGAGAAGCTGTGGCTGCCCCTGGATCCCTGGAAGTGTCCAAGGCCAGGTAGGACAGGGCTTGGAGCAGCCTGGGCTAGGTGTCCCTGTCCGTGGCAGGGGTGGCACTGGATGGGCTTTAAGGTCCATTCCAACCCAAACCATTCCATAATTAGCTGAGAATGGACATCCCCAGGGTGCACTGAAGGGAGCAGGATCCAGTTTCCATCTCCTGCTGTGAGCTGTGGAAACTGGGATCCACTGGTGCAATGGCCCAGCTCAGCCCCGGGGCTGGATCCCTGTGGGGTGGGGGCTCCTTGGATTGGGATTTGCCCTCAGTCAGCTCAACCCCAAAGGATAAAATGTGGGCAGGCCAGGAGGAGATGGGACAGGGCTGAGTGAGATCAGGGGAGCTGCCAGCAGCAAGTGGGTCATCCTCAAACAGCCCTTCCCAACTTTCAGCCAGCCAGACAGCAAACTTCAGATTTCCTGGTGCTTCTCCAAACTGTGAAAGAAATCCAGCCAGCTGTGAAGCAGCTTTCCTGGAAATCTGGGGCATATTGAGGAAGAAAAAGGAGCATTCTCCTTGAAAATTTCAGACATAAGAAAAATCAAGATGACTTTCTGATTTAATCACTCCTTAAATATTTTTAAAGAGCTTTGAAAAACACTCAGTGTTTTTGTGGAGTTTTTGTGGATTTTTTTTTTTAATGAGTAAATTGAATTCTTCTTTCCAAAATAGTTTTTAAATTTCCTCTTTGAAGATATCTGGGCATTTTTTTGTAAAATGACTTCCAGTGCCTGAAGTGATTTTGGGGTTAACAGGTTAATTAAACGCTGGAGCAACTCACTGAGGTGTGAGCTGACTTCCCATCACTTGGCTTTGAAAATCAAGATGGGCTGTGGTGGTTTGGGAATCCCTGGGAATCCTGGGAGAGGTGGATTAAACAGGATTAATGTGGAGGCTCTGCCGTGTCTGGGAGGATTCCCAGAGGACATCCCTGGGTGCTTTTTATGCTTTTTAATTACCTCTCCTTCCCTGGAGACATTTACCTCTTGGATCAAGCCCTGGAGTTGGCAGTCAAAGCCCCACATGGATCCACCAGGGTGGAAGCAGGTGGGGCTGGGCTCTGCTCCCAGGGAACAAGGGTCAGGACAAGAGGAAACAGCATCAAGCTGTGCCAGGAGTGGTTTAGTTCGGATATTAAGGAAAATTTCCTCATGGAAAGCATTATCAAGCCTCAGAAGCAAGCAGTGATGGAGCCAGCATCCCTGGAAGTGGTGGAGAATGTGTGGATGTGGCACTGGGTTTAGTGGTGGTGCTGGGCTGATCTTGAATGTCTTTTCCAACCTTAATGTTTCCATGATTCCACAATATCCTGCAATCCAGGGAAATTGGGATGGGTGGGGGTGGCCACACCTCCATGCCCACACACACTCCGTCCTCAAAGGTGAGGTCAAGCAAATCTTTCCACTTATTCCTGGCTGTGAATGACTCCAGTATTGCCACATCTCTCATTGTATCTCCTTAACTAAATGGATTAATTTTTTTTGTCCTCTTCACAGGCTTAATTAGCAATCTGCAACACAAATTAAATCACTATCAACTAATTCCAACTATCCCTTCAGAGATAGCCTTTAGCGAGCTCAGTAATCTGGTTAGCATTGGAATGAGCCCGTGTCCTACCCTGCAAACCCTAGCGTGAGCTGCTTCTTTATCCACTGCTGAGAAGGCTTTGTCCTTCCTAATGAGGGCAGCAGTCACTCTCTGCTTGCTTTGCAGGCACTTCAGCAGGGTTTGGGAGTTTGTCTGTGCTTGAGAAGGCAGCTGATCCTTCCATGGAGAGGGTTGGAATCCTAACAGAGAGGGGGAACAGAAGATAAACTTGTGTTTTCCCAGTTATGAACCAACTCAAGTGCAAAGCTCCCTTCATGCACCCAGAGGTGAATCTTGCATCCACCTCTGTGTTCACAGACACGTTTGTGGCTTCAATCCACGAAAAAGATTTCAGAAACTCTTGGGGACCTTGGGAAAGCTGGATGAGCCTGTGATCCTTGAGACACACAGCCAGGACCTCGCAGATTCCATCCCACTCCACATTCTTTGCCTTCCCTTCCATGGTCAGCTAAACCTCCTTGTGGAAACACCATTTTTCCCTGGCATCATTTTACAGGGCTTGGACAAGGTCTCATAAAAATTCTGGGACAGTTCTGGCTGAAGATCTTGCCAGACCTCCAAAAGCTGGGAAACTGGAAAGTGCTGAGTCCTCTGGGGACATTTTGGTGCATTTTTGCTTGGGTTCTTTTCCAACAGTTGGTGTCCATGAGTGTGAGATGCAAGGGGATGATGGCTTCCTTCCTCTTCCCTCCTCCAGATCCTCCTGGTCTCTGCTGTTTGCTGCAGTCAGCATGGAAGCTGTTTGGAAGTGGGTAATAAATGTATGTAGGTCATAATCCCCAGGGTCCTCATGCTCCCAATAATAGGAGTAATCAACAGCAATTTTTTGCTGTGCTCCTTCTCCCCAGTTCACAAAAGGAGGAGGAAGAGGAGGGGAATGGAGCTGAAGAATACCAGTGGCCTTGACTATCCAGACTCAGAAGAGAATTTCTTGGTGCTCACACTTTTGGAAAGGAGGATTTGGAAGCAGATTCATGAGGTTCTGCAGAGATAAAGCAAAACTTGTCAAAGGGGTGTTGCTGCTTTTATGACAACACAAGAAATCAACAGGGAAATGCCTTCCTGTGGTTGGAGGAAAACATTTTCCAACTGCCAAAATATTGAGTTTCTTCTCTATTTCCATGTTAGTGATTTTACAGAGAGCTTGGGGGTTTGGAAGGAGCAGGGTTGGAGCAGCATTTTCCTCTGGCCAGAGCGAGTGCAAATCCTTAGTCTGTTATAAAGAGTTTCTGACAAGGATGTAGAGTTTGCAGTGAACGTTGTTGCTCCTTGCCTCCCAGAGCTTGCATTTGATTTTTAAGGAGAAATAAAAGGTTGCTCAGAATTCATAGTTGTGCCCAGGGGTCAAAGCTGTTATGACAGGTTTCCCTGGTGGATTCTAGGAAGCACGGGATTTGGAGTTTCTTTTCTTCCTCCTCGAATTTAAATATGGAAATGCAAATTGAAAATGAACAGAAAATCCTCAAAGATTTGTGCCTGGAAATCCTCGGAGGTTTGTGCCTGAACAGTCTGGTGTGGGGCAGAGCTGGTGGGAGAGGAGGATGGCTGAGTTCAGCAGGAAAACATCCTATTGCTTCTTTGTCTTCAGCCAGGCCCTGGCTGTGCCCCACCCTCTGTGCAGCCCTGCGAGCTGATCCATTCCCGTTCCTTAAAAAGGCTTATCCCAGTCTCCCCTTCTTTCCCTTTTGGGGGGTAAATTGCAAATTGCACCTTTCCAGTTGTGTATCCCTGGCTGCTGTGCCGTGTCTATCCAGAGGCGGGAATACTGGAGCTGAAATCTGGCAAGCGTCTGGCAAAGAGAGGGCACAGCAAAGCAGCTGCTGGTCCTCAAAACTGGGCTCCTCAGGGCTGGACACAATCTCTGGAAAACTGGGAGGGAATTAGACATGGATCTGCCTTTTCTTAGCAATTATCCTGATATGAGAGACTCCCAGAATCACTGAGGGTGGAAAAGATGTCCAAGATGATCAAATCTGATCTGTGCCCCATCCCCACCTTGTCACCAGCCCAGAGCACTGAGTGCTATGTCCAGGCATGTCCCTGCAGGGATGGGGACTCCAAACCTCCCTGGGCAGCCCCTGCCAAGACCTGACCACCCTTTCCATGAGGAAATTCCTCCTGATGTCCAACCTGAACCTCCCCTGGCACAACCTGAGGCTGTTTACTCTCATCCTGTTCCTGTTCCCTGGGAGCAGAGCCCGACCACCCCCAGCTGTCCCCTCCTGTCAGGGAGTTGTGCAGAGCCAGAAGGTCCCTCCTGAGCCTCCTTTTCTCCAGGCTGAGCCCCTTTCCCAGTTCCCTCAGCCACTCCTGGTGCCCCAGCCCCTTCCCCAGCTCTGTTCCCTTCCCTGGACATGCTCCAGCCCCTCAATGTCCTTCCTGATTTTGAGGGGCCAGAACTGGACAGCCAGAACTGGACAGAGTGGCTGTTCCCTTCGTGGGTTTTCTGGAAACCTCAGAAGAGAGGGCAAGGGAAATGCTGTGTCTGGAGTTGCTTTTGCACTCTGAATCCTTTCTTTCCCACTGACTAAAGAGGAAAAAGAGCTCCTACCAAGTGATTGTATAAGGGACTGGAAGTAGAAATTGGTGAGAGAATTTAATCTGGGAATAGACAGGAGGCAGAGGCTTCTGCTAATTGCCTCTTCACAGATTTTGCTGAAAACACTACGCAGGGAATATCCATGGGAAGAGACTTCAGAGGGATCTAAAGATAAGATCCCAGTAGAGAAGAAGGCAGCAGAACAAGAGGGCAGCCTTAAATAAAGGAATTACCGGCACAGGTTAGGAAGCAGCCGTGAGTTAAACAAAAAAAGAACGACCAATTTTCAGTGTGGCTGTAGAAGAGGAGAGAATCTGAAAGCTTGGGCCAGGCTTTTAAAAATATAATCCAGAATTAGAGGGGAGGAAAAGATGGAATAAATAGTAGCTGCCCACAGTTATTTAGTGAAATTTATTTAGTTGTGTAGTTCAAGCTGTGAAAAGCTGGGAATGGCTCTATCCAGGCAGGTGAGCAGGCAAGGCAGTGGCAGATGAAATTAAATGTTGACAAATGCAAGTTAATGTGCATTGGAAGGCAAAATCCAACCTCCTCATCCACATTGCTGCATTTTAAATTAACTGGAACCACTCAGGGGAAAGGCCCAGGGGTTATTGTGAGCAGCTCAATGAAAACATCTGTTACCTCAACAGCAGCAGGCAGCAAAGCAAACACAACACTGCCTGTACAAGGGACATTTCAGATTGTCATTGGTGTTATGGAAATGTGACAGGGCACAGGGACTGCCCACCAGCTTCTGTGGGAACAGGGAGAGGAAAGGCATCAAGGAACCTCTCATCAAGAGCAGCACCTGTGGGTTGAGGGTATTCTCCCCTAAGGCAGCCTTGAATATCAAGGAAGGGGAGTCCAGAGCTCCAGCTGTTTGTGGGGTGGGGGCTTCCTGGGCAGTGATGGACAAATCTCCCCAGCACTGCGCACAGAACCCCAAACCATGCACATGTCCAAAAGCTCCGGGACTTTTGTGGGAGGAACCCTTTTTATTGGCTCAAAGTCCCAAAAAAATCTTTGGGTGGCCTTGCACCTGCTTGTGGTTGGGGCTTCCCGCAGTGGTTGGCTGAGGAAGGTGTTTAATCCCTCTGTGTCTAATCCTTTGGTTTTGATCCAGAGGGGTTTAATCCCTCTGTGTTTGACCCAGAGGGCTTTAATCCCTTGGTGTTTGAGACAGAGGGGTTTAATCCCTTGGTGTTTGATCAACAGGGTTTTAATCCCTCTGGGCTTCACCTTTGGTGCTTCTTCCACTGCTGCCCCGACTGCTCAAATCCCATTTCCTGACACAGAGTATGGACAAGGCTCAGCTTTTGGGTCTGCAGGCTCTTCCAGCACAAAGTCTTATCTCCAGTAGATCCCTTCCCTAGACGAGGTTAACACACAGCTTCCTTCACTCACTCCTTCCTCTACCCAAAGCATCATTGGCCCCATCCCAGTCCAGCCCTGTGCTGGGCTGATCCCCAGGGTGGGCAGCAGGAAAGGGACTGGCATTCTGCCCCTCTGCCCTGCTCAGGTGAGACCCCACCTGCAGAGCTGCCCCTGCCCTGGGGCCCAGCACAGGAAGGAGCTGGAGCTGCTGGAGAGAGTGCAGAGGAGGCACCAGGGTGAGCAGAGGGATGGAGCAGCTCTGCTGGCAGGAAAGGCTGGGAGAGCTGGCATCGTTCAGCCTGGAGAAGAGAAGCTTTGGGGTGACCTAATGGTGGCCTTCCAGCACCTGAAGGAGCCAAAAAGAAAGATGGAGAGAGAATATTGACAAGGGTCTGGAGTGACAGCACAAGGGGGAATGGCTTCAAACTGACTGAAAGCAGGGTTAGATGGGATATTGGGAACAATTTCTCCCTGTGAGGGTGGTGAGGCCCTGGCACAGGTTGCCCAGAGAAGCTGTGGCTGCCCCTGGATCCCTGGAAGTGTCCAAGGCAAGGTTGGACAGGGCTTGGAGCAACGTGGGCTAGTGGAAGGTGTCCCTGACAACCTGGCATGGGACTGGAGGAGGTTTCAGGCCCTTCCATCCCAAACCACCCTGGGATTCTACGAAAGGACTGCAGCACAGGCTCAGGGGGGGATTCATCCCCTGCTCCAGGCAGCCCTTGGTATGCAAACAGTGCCTTGGGTTTAGTGTTTGTCCTTAACACAAAGAAATTCAGAGTTATACCTGTTGTGCTCTGCCTATGGCTTTAGTATAAAACACAGCTCTTGCTTTGATGGCTTTGTTTAAATTTGCCTCAAGCCATGTCCTGAGCTTAGTTTACTATTTTCAAATTAGCATATATTTTTATAGAGGTTATAAATATTTAACCTGCTGACCAACATTACCAGCAGCCCTCCAGCTTTTGAGATGGTAGGGAATTGCAATGTGAAGTAAAAGGATGGACTGCGGAAGGATGGCTCCATCAGTATTCCTCTATCCAAAACACTCCCTCCAACAGTTCCCTCCACTTGATACTGAAGGGAAGAATAAAATCAAACTCACTGATTATCATTTAGGCCGAATTTACTTTGTGCATTTGGAGGAAGGAGCTCTATTAATCAGCTCCATTTCCTGGCTCCTGTGGACGTACCGAGCTCAGGGAGAAACACAAATAAATACATATATGCAGCAGCATAAATAGATAGATGTTAAATCAGCATTAAAATCTTTCTGTCGTCTGCTCCATTACTCCTGTGATAGGTGGGGAGATAAAAACCCTCAAGCTGAAATTTTTCCAATGTGATTTTTCCCATTTCTTGCTAATTTCACAAAATCTGCACCCACAGAGAAACGGGGCTGTGGAGATGTGGAAGGGAATTAAAATTTCAGGCTTGCATGGTAGCAGCAGCCAATGGGAATTTACTGGGAGGTTAAAGGAGAGGACAAGAGGCAAAGTGGGAAAAATCCTTTTAAAATCTAAGTGTGGAACACGTTGCCTGGTGCACTTTACTGCACATAAATTAAGGCAGTAATTTGAGGAGCTGAAAGCTCCACTTTAACACTTGTGCTTTCTGGTGGCCCCCGAGCTTCTCTGTGGAGCTGCAACTTCCTTATGTACAGCTGAGGGGACATTATTCCTGGCATTATCTCCTGTGAGGGGACATTATTCCTGGCATTATCCTCGGAGCTGACAACATCCCCACCGATGCGCTGGTGCTGTTTGGGTTCTCCATGGGAAGGGCAGATCTGCACTGCGACCACTTCTGTGGCTTTTCTGCCCATTTGCCACTGAAATGGCTTTGTCTTTGTTGGGAAAAAGTGTATTCAGTGATCTAATTCCTGCTTTTCTCCAGGTTAACTCAGCGTTCCTGTTAGGATGGATGCCATGGCTGGGCCACTTGAGGATTGGGTATCCATGAACTATTTCCTAGGGAAAAGAAAAGACAAGGCACAACTTTTTGCCTATCTGCACATTGATGTTCAGGACATACAGAGATTTCTCATTTACTGTGGAGGGTTTTTTGTTAATTCCCTGAAGAATCTTTCCCACTTTCCCTCCCCTTTTTTGTGCACGAGATGAAAGTCTGAATAAGAATCAGACTGAGGAGGAGACAACATTTATTTCTCTTCTGAGGAGGCTGAAATGTCCAGGTTAAACAAATAGGTTTTGTACTTCCATTCAGGGGAAATTGTAGGTCACAAAGAGGCCAGGAAAGTCCTGTTAATTGAAAACAGTATCTCACGTCCTTTGTTGGGAAAAATCCCTCTGGTTGAGGCAGGAGTGCTGGAGAGATCAGCAGTGTGTCCTGGTGCTTTTCCAAAGTCTCATCGCACAGAACTGGCCCCTCTTTGTTGTCAGCACCTCATGTCCATGGAGATGACAGCTCCCAGCTTGCTTCCTGAAACAGGGAATGTCCCAGCAGCTGGAATGAGGGACAGCAAGTGTGGAGAAGTCTTGGGGCATTAGCTCCCACCAAGGAGGAGGCCTAGGAAGTGAGGAGCTTGGAAAGCCTTGGAGGATCATCTGGGAGAGCTGAGGGAGCACCGCCAAGGTTCAAATCCACAGCCTAGTTCTGGTTCTCCTCCTCTGGAATAACCTGTGCCCAAGGACAGCAGGCACAGACTGTCCCAGGGATGTTGCCTACCTAGCAGGAATCTCCTGGCTCCCACATCCCCCTCTGGAGCAGGTGGGTCCAGCTCTAACGCTCCTCCCAAGATGTCAAGGAACGTGAAACTTCTGCAAGGCCCCAAGCTGGAAAATGAGTGACAGGGAATGGGAGCATGGGGTGACAGGGAATGGCTTCCCACTGCCAGAGGGCAGGGGTAGATGGAATATTGGGAAGAAAATGTTCCCTGAGAGGGTGGGGAGGCCCTGGCACAGGGTGCCCAGAGAAGCTATGGCTGCTCCATCCCTGGAAGTGTCCAAGGCCAGGCTGGACGGGACTTGGAGCAATCTGGGATAGTGGAAGGGGTCCCTGCCCATGGCAGGGGTGGGACTGGATGGGATTAAGATCCCTTCCAACCCAAACCATTCCATGACTCTGTGATCCCGGGAACATCAGAAGAAGGATGGGAAATCCCATTGACCACAGGGAGGGGCAGAGTGGCCAATCCCTGATTTTCCAGTTTCCCTCAGTATCCTGCAGTGTTTGTTTGCTTTCCAAGCCCCAGCTGCTGGAGTCAGGGGATCACACGAGAACATCAGGGCTCCTCTCTTGAACAAACAAACGCAGCAGACTTTACCAGAGGAAAAACATGAAAGTGCAAATCCCAGGAGCTGCAAACCCTCCGGAAGACAAAAGCCGCAACATTTATTAATTTGTTGAATAACCTGTTGGGGCCTGACTTGATTCTCAAACAAATGGAATTAGAATATCAATAGCAGAACGTTGGGTTCCTAAAATATTCAGAAGCGGCTTCCTTTTATGTAGTGCCTTTCATGAGAGCTGCTTCATGAGGTGCTTTGCTGTGCTAAATAATAAATAACAACACACACACACACAAATTAACAGCTGTGGCCAAGGCAGGAAAAGATCTATTTCCAGCTGACATTAGAGAGAAATGGGGAGGCAATGAGGCAGGGAGATACAAGGGAGGTTGGATCTGGGTCAGCTGCTTGATTTTGACCTTGGTTATTATTGGTCATTGGAGATAAAATATAGCAAGAGCTTCTGGAGCCTTCTCTGGGTGCTTGGAATTGCAGGAAGCAGAAAGCACAGAGTAAGAAGGAGCCAGCTAGATTCTGAGCAGGGAAGAGGGGACAGGAGAAGATTTTAGCATGGTTTACACTGAGGCAGGTTCAACGCAATTCATTGCATCCCTCTTCTGATGGTCCTGGGATCACAGAATCATGGAATGGTTTGGGCTGGAATGGATCTTAAATCTCCTCCATTCCACCCCCTGCCGTGGGCAGGGACACCTTCCACTATCCCAGGTGGCTCCTGTACATGCACTTACAGATTCCTCACAGTTCCCAGAATTTATGGCAATGCCAGAAAAATTTAATGCTGAAGCCAGAAAAATGTCCAAGAGCAGATGAAAACCAAACCAGGGACTAAGGCAGCCGGAACTCAGGTGCACAAATGTTCCCCTTGAAGGAAAGGATCAGGAAACGTTTCCCACCCAGTTGTCTCTCCAGCAATTCCTATACAGCAATTTTGCCAGTTCCTTTTCCGCACCTGTTGCTTTTGGTGCTCAGCGCCAATTCCTTAGGAATAGATATGTGCTTGCATGGAATTTAGTTCCTCTACTGAATTCATGCTTCTTGCTGAGAGAGCCTTGGAAAGCCCCTTCAGCCTCAGCATTTAACATTTGGCATTATGTGGGGCTGGAAAGTGATCCCTCTCACAGCAGCCTTGGAGCAGGAGGCAGCTGGAGCTTCCCAGGTGCTTGGGTTTTTGTCAGCTGAGGTGGCTTTATGGCGCTGGAAGAGCACAGTTTCATGGCAAGATGAGATAAAAGATGGATTGAAGCAGTAGTTGTGTACGTGGTGAGCTCCAGAACCTCCACAAGGCAGTGGATTTATTCTTTATTTTCTTGTCTGTGAACAGGGAATGGCAGCCATTCCCTACCCTGAAGGATACTGGGACATTTGATATATATTATATATATATATATATATATATATATATATATATATATATATATATATATATATATATATATATGATATAGGTGGGAAGCTGAAGTTAAGCAGCTAAAGCTGGAAAATACAAGAGCAACTGGATATGAGTGAGGAGTTGCAGATGAGAAAGTTTCTCCTTTCTTTCACAGGGATCCTCACTGTGATGCTGAGGAAACCTCTTGATGTTGCCTTTGGATTTGGGGTTTCTTGGAATTCAAAACCCTCAAGTGTGGATGTGAGTGAAACAATTCCCAGACAAGTGCTGCAGGTTGCAGCAGTATTCCAAAAATCATGTTGGGTTTGCTCTAAAATACAGATTTTCAATATTCTTTTAAAAGAAAATCATCTGATGGATCTGAGAGAACTTGTTCCTACCTCTGGCTGGTTCCATCCTCACAAAGACCAGTTCTGCTCTGCTTTTTGGAGGTGGATCTGTGCCTTTGGGATGTAGCTTTGGTTTGGTTCTTTAGGCAGGAACTCTCCAGGCCATAAATATCTTCTTTTGTCTTTCCCTGAGGGCTCTCCTTTAATGGGACAGGTTTTTTCCAGTTTGGAGTGGAACCACAGACATTAACTGCCCTTTCCCTGCTAATCAGATGCTGTGGAAGACTCTGGGATCTGCTTTCCTAAGGGAATCAACAGTTGTGAGCACACAGAATAGGAGAAAATTAACATTTGTGAGCACACAGACTGTGTAGAAATGCAACAAAACACCAGACCAAAATATTGGCTGTAAATCTTCCTCATTCATTATCTTATTTTGTGAAGTTTATCCTGTTATCTGCTCAGTGGGAGTATTATTCCAATTAAATGTGCTTCCTGGCAATTGCTTGCAGCATTTAAGCCTTTAGGTGCTTTCGGTGCTTGAGGAATTGCTGTTTCTGCTCCAGCACTGGGCTAATTCTCCACAGAATTGTCCCTCTGGTTTATGGATAGGCCCTAAGGAATAGACTGTTAGGATTGGGGATGCTGCAGTCCCAGATTTTCGTCCCTTGGGCACAGAGCCAGCTCCAGGGATTTGTTCCTCTCCTGGGGAGTGATCACCCCCCATCCCCTGCTCCGGAGGAGAAACAGAAGCCTTTTCTTACCCTTCCTGCTAACAAAGCAACAGTGATCCCTCTCTCCTAGGGACAGGCAAAAGACCCAAATCATGGTCAGAGGAAGCTGCTCAAAAACCCACCAGAGAACATGATGGAGGTCCTGTGATACTTCAAACTCCTGCTGACCCTTCCTCCCTTTGAGGCTGAGGCCCACAGGGCCCCCAAGCCCAGGAGGAGCTCCTGTGGATGTCCCTTGGGATATATCTCACACGTGGGATGCTGTGGAATGCTCACATCCTTGTGAAATCCAGCTCATTTTGGCACAATTCCCACTGGCACCTGCCTGTCCCCTCCCTCTGGGAGCATTTCTGTCCTCTGAGCTCTGATGGAGCTTTAGTCCTGCAAATGAGGGTACAGGATTCCTGCAGAGGGACAGGTAGGTGCTGCTTCATCCCAAATCCAGGGAATGCTTGGAATGCAGCCCTGGATTCACATTTCACACACGGTACCTTTCCTGATGCCACCTCTGGGGTGTTTGCTGCCTTCAGGCCAGCCCTGGCTGAAGCCTGTGCTCCCTCCCTTGTTGGGAAAAGCACAGTCCCATCCCCACAGCCTTCCACGTGCTTCTCCAGCAGGAATTGCTAAGCTAGGAAAAGCTGCTTGTAGGCAGTAGGGTTGGAGGATCAGGTCTCTGATGGCCAATTTCATTGCAAACAAAGGCTTTATTTTTGCTTTATCTCTCCTTAAACCCGTGAGCACCTGTAAGAGGCAGTGCCAACAAAAACCTGCTGCCTGAACACAGCCCGGGGAGGGGGGAAAGGCTCCACCAGATAAGTGGCTTCATTATCAAATACCTGAAAACCTTTTTGAGCGGTTTAAAACAAGCTCTGGTCCCGGTCTTTGGTGAAACAATCACCGTGAAGCCACTGGTGTGGCTGCTTGGAATTGTTCTGCTCAGCCGAGTGATCTGATTTGATGAAAAGCTTGGAGTTCTCCGTCTTTATTTCTCTGCTCTGTCTCCTTTCTCATCACCAGGAGGTTTGGATTTCCCCCCTGCCCTGCAAAACTGTAATTCCCCGCGGGGATTATCCTGTCGGTGTGTTCACAGCTGTGTGTTTGCTCGGAGCAGGCGCCTCCTGCTCTCTCCCAATTGTGGAGCTTCGCTGGAGTGGAACAACCAATAACCAAAATATGCAGTTCTCGCCTCCTTCATTTGCCTTCTGAGGTGACAGCGAGCAAACCGAGTCCCTTTTCCTGCAAACTAGGGCATTTAGAGGGGCTAAACTTGGATTTTATCTGGCATAAATGCAGATAAATAACCCTTGAGTAGAACAGGGCAAGGCTTTGCTTGCAGGGCCCTGTGGCTTCTGGCCAGGGGAAGGGAAGGGCAGTGCTCAGGGTTCTGTGCTGGGCTGGCTTTGTCCTTCTCCCCTGGAGAACTACTTGCCACCTTCTGCTTTGCTCCTGAGTGGGAAGATGGGGTTGCTGGCAGTCCTGCTGCTCCCAGGACTGCAGGGATGAGCTCCCTGGGGAGACTGAGCAGGCTTGGGAAGAGCTGTGCATGCACTCCAAGTCTTCCTTCTCTTAAGCTTTGGTGTATGAGAGGCACCTCTGTGTGAGCTCCCCCTCCTCCCATCCCCGAGCCCTGGGCTGGCCTTGCCTGGCTGATCACACGCTCATGGAATCTCCTGAGCTGGATCAGACCCACAGGGATCATCCAGTCCAACCTGGCCCTGCACAGACACCCCAACAATCCCACCCTGTGCATCCCTGGGAGCATTGTCCAAATGCTCCTGGAGCTCTGGCAGCCTTGGGGCCGTGCCCATTCCCTGGAAACCTGGGCAATGCCCCAGCACCCTCTGGGGGAAGAACCTTTCCCTGATCTCCAAGCTAAACTGCTCCAGCCATTCCCTGGGTGCTGTCCCTGGTCCCAGAGAGCAGAGTTTGGAGCTGCTCCTCCGGAGGCAGCTGCAGACAGCGGTCCTTGCAGGTCGATGGACAATTCCAGCAGGGATGCAGAGCGGGATGGCCTAGCCCTGCCCAGCAGCTGGAGAGGGGCAGCTTTAGTGCGATGCTCTGCGAGACAATGAACATCAGGTGAGACATAAAGAACAGCAATTTGGCTGTTGTGCTCGCTCCTTCGGAAGGAAAACGACCCCGTTGGGGCACAGAGGGGCAGCGCTCCCCTCCTCCTCTGCTGCCTGGGATGAGGGGAGGAGGAGGGAAGCTCCTCCTGGGGTGTGGAGGGCACCAATTGTGCCCAGTGCAGCCTCTCCCTGAGGATGTGACTCCCTCCAGGAGGGCACAAAATGCCTCAGCAGCGAGATCTGTGTGAGAGGCAAACACACCAACACAGCAGGGCTCTGGCTCCTTGCAGTGCTGTTGGATGCCCTTGGGCTCCGAGGGCTGGCTGGGGCTTGAGAGGGGAGAGGAGCAAGCTGTGTTCTAGTGATAGTATTTTAATTTCTTCCTCTTCCGTGTGTGGTTTACACTTACATAGTTTAATTTTAAAGTCTCCTCAGTTTTTTTCTTTTCCTCTCCTTATTTTTTTTTTTTATTTTGTACAAGGTGAATGTCGAGCAGTAATGTAATGAAAAGTTGACAGGCACAGATCTTTTTTAATAACTCTTATGTTGTGTAGCCTAAATTGGTTTAACCATAGCTGAGCTGAATAATAAGCAGAAGGGAATTCATCTCATGAACCACGGATATTTTGTAAGTCTCCTTTGGAAAGGGTTCAGAGCTTTGGCTCTCATTCCAGAAGAGTGGGATTGTGGTTTGTTGTGTGCTTTTGGTCACCAGAGAGCTGGGAATGGCAGGGATGGGACCCACCATCCTCAAGTGGAACTGAGAGAAAAAGCAAATCCAAATCCATCCCTCTCCAGGCAGAGCACATTCCTCACGTGCTGCACAGTGTGGAGCTGCACCAGCTCCCATGGGCAGCCTGCAGTGGGACTTTGGGAAGAGCTGAAGACCCAGCAGCTTCCCAGCCCTTCTCCTAACACCCACCACGGGCAGCTGTGGTGTAACCCAGCATGGGAGAGGCTCTGGGGATGGCAAAGGGAGAGGAGAGGAGCATGGAATGTGCAGCCGGGTGGGAATGCAAAGCAGAGCTGCTCAGAGGTGTGCCAGTGAGCAGGGCTGATGGGGCTGAGCACACCTGGAGGTTCTGGGGTGGTGCAGATCCCAAATATGGAGTGTTTGGCTGTGAGAGGGCTGCCTCTGGTTTGCCTGGCTATGGGGAAGAGGCTTCCAGAGCACTGGGGTCTGGAGGTGGAGGGAAAAAACCTTGGGTGAAAGCTGAGAAATGGTTTCTGCAGTCAGTGCAGGGCACACAAATCCCCCATCACCCCAAACACAGTGAAAAGCCAGTTTTACAGAAGCTCTTCCCATCTTCCATCTCCAGGTGTTCCCTCTTTTCTTTTCCCATGTCCTCACTGCTCATACCATTCATCTTCCTTTCAGTCTTGTTTTTTCAGGGATGACTTTGTTGTTTTTCTCACTTTTGGCTCTCTCTTCCAATGTTTTGCATGCATTGACTCCATTCTCTCTCTGTCATTGTGACAGCAACAACACAGTGCAGCATCCTCCTGATGCCCCCCTGCAAGCAAAACAGGCATGAAACAACTTCTTCTGGGGACCAGGAAAGGTGTGTGGGGCCTGTCACCGACCTGAAACACTCAACCTCTGCTCCAAGGGTGCCCACATGGAGGAGATCCCTGTGCTGTGCTCTCTGCCTCTGATTTCCCAGTGATTTTCAGGCTGGGATACAGAAAGTTTCCAGAGAAATGCAAAAAAAAAGGAACTCCTGTGATGAAAAGTGTGATAAATTTGACCTGTTGAGGACAGGGACTTAAAATCACAGAACCACAGGATTGTTAAGGTCGGAAAATACCTCCAGGATCATAGAGTTCAGTCTGTGACCCATCCCCACCTTGTCACCAGCCCAGAATGCCACATCCAGATGTTCCTTGGACACCTGCAAGGATGGGGACTCCAAACCTCCCCGGGCAGCCCCTGCCAAGACCTGACCACTCTTTCCATGGAGAAATTCCTCCTGATGTCCAACCTGACATAGTTTGAGGCTGTTTACCCTCGTCCTATCCCTGTTTCCTGGGTGCAGAGCCCAACACCACCGAACCCCCCCACCCGCCCCACTCCAGCTGTCCTCTCCTGTCAGGGAGTTGTGCAGAGCCAGAAGGTTCCCCCTGAGCTTCCTTTTCTCCAGGCTGAGCCCCTTTCCCAGCTCCCTCAGCTTCTCCTGGTGCTCCAGCCCCTTCCCCAGCTCTGTTCCCATCTCTGGATACACTCCAGCCTCTCAAGGTCCTGGTCATGAGATGCCCAAAACTGGACACAGCACTCAAGGTGTGGCCTCACCTGCCTGGATTTAGGCAGCTGGGGACAGATCCTCATTTTATCTGCTCTCTGCAGGTGTTTTCTTGCACACCCTCCAATAACATGGCCACACATTATTTATTCTGCACCTTGCTCAGTGCTTGCAATGAGAGATGCTTAGAAACCTTCCTTGCACCAACTGCTGTTGCAAAATAAGGCTTGGATTAAAGTGATAATTTTTTTTCCATGTGAAATTGTATTGATGTCCAAAATACCTTTAATCCTGGCAGCACAGGCCTCTTACCATGACCATTCCTCATTGCACCCTGGCTGTGGGGTTGATTTTCCTTTGAATTGGAATGAATTTTGCACTAAGGAGTTTGAAACAAAGAGGGTTGATCTAAAAATGAGACCTTTCACTTGACCCCGAGCAGTTCTCTCATTCAGAGAACAACTCCAGCTCTGCGCCTTTCTCATTCCATTTGGATAAAAAAGATGAAACGGAGAGGTCATTTCATCCTTCAGCAGCTCCATCCTGGGGGCAGCTCTGGATTTGGGATGGATTTGCGGATGGATGATCCCTGCACTGTGCAGGAGCAGGGTGTGGGTGCTGCAGAGCACAGAGCAGAGGTGCCAGGGCCAGGCTGGAGCAGCCTCCCGGGGCTAAGGGAAGATGGGGATCTCTGTCCACGCATCCTCTGTGATGCAGGACAAGGAGCTGAAGGATCCTCACCTTGGGAATGCAGATCCAGGGCTGATGTGGGGAGCTGCAGATAACTCGTCAGGAGTTTACAGGAGGTTTGACTCGGTGCAGGCGGGGCTGAAGGATGATAAATGCTCCGGAGTTCGTCAGCCTGGTGACACCTGGAATAGCAAAAAACTGCTTGGTATATTCAGGAGCTTGAGCTTTAATCTCTGACTCCTCAGCTTCTCATTTTTATATGTGACATTGCTGGGAAATGAATTTATATATAAAATCATTTCTATCTGAAATCATTTATACATGATGTGCTGAGAAATGAAATATTTTCAACTACATTGTTCAGAAAAGTTGAGCCACATTGGAGAGGAAATGAGCAGTTCTCTGTTGAGACAGGGTTTGGATGTTGTGTAGTAAATAATAATTAGGGTGATAAAAGTCTGCAGTGAACAATTATCCATTCCACAAACAAGGCAGGTGTTTGAGGGGGAAAAAATAGGAGGCAATTGGGTAATGAGGCTGTAGCACAATGTGTGAGCACAATGCAATTTGCACAGACAATTTAAATCTGGCTTGGGCTGCTCTCGGAGCACCTGACATGGAAACATGGATATGTCCTGGACATGATTTTTGATGTAACACCACATTAACAATTATGGATCTTTCTGTGCAGAATGACTCAGTGCTCCTGGCTGAGCTCGGGCCCTGGAACAACCTGAGCTGAGGGAGAAACAAAGCAGAGAAGGTGGATATTTGGTGTTTGGCTCTAGTTTGGCCACTGTGGCTGCCCTGAGTGAGGGGAGACGCGGCCGCTGCACATTTGTTATTCCACCCTTTCCCTTCAGTCCAGCTCACTGAAAATCCAGCCCTGCAAGAGAGGCTGCTTTGCAAACAGCTCACTCCTGCTGCTCAGCCAGGTTAAGGAGCATCCTGCCAGCCCTCCCAGCGGTGATGGGGATTTGCTGGTGGATGCTGGTGATTTCCTGGGATGCTGAGGCCGATTCCCAGCCCTGCCACGGTGCTTGTGGGGTGCAGGGAAGGCAGCAGGAGCCACATCCCCGCTCCCAGCGTGCTGTGCTGGGTGTGTGGGCAGCCTGTCCCCCCTTCCCGTGGTTTCTGTGTCCCTGCAGCAGGGATTGTGCTGCTCCAGCCCAGCTCCCTCGCCGGGTGAAAATGTTTCATCTCAGACAAACACTTGTCTCATTATCGGCCTGTGCTGGCTCTGCACTATCTGCTCACTGCCTGGCTTGGAGACACCTGTTCTGTGTCCAAGCATTTGAGAGAAAAAACTCTCCAAAGCTGTCAACAGACATGAAAAGGCTCCCTGTTTCCATGGGAACGTGCTCTGCTGAGCCCCGAGGATAATGAACTGCTCCCCGCCTGCGGAAGCACTGGCCGCTGCTGAGGCTGGAGAGCTGGGGGAGCTGTTCCCGGGGCTGCTTTGGACATGCAATCCCTGAGGTGCTGTCCTGTGGGAGCCATTCCCAAAGGGGACGCTGTGCCTTGGCAGTGCTCCTGGAAGGGGTGGATGCGGGACCTGGGCTGGAGGAGCTGGGAGCAAACACTGGCTGCTCCCGCGCTCATTCCCTCTGGAGCTCGGCTCCTCCAGCCTCCAGCAGTGCTCTGTGCCAGGGGTGGAAGGGTGTGGGATAAAACTGTGTCATGGGGCTGCTAAAATCAGCCTGGGTGGGAATGTGTAGTCCTGGGATCTATGTCTCTTTTCAGTGGGAAAGTATTGGAAGAGTTCTTGTGCTGTGGCTTCAAGGGTGCATCACAGAGTCAGAAAGGTTTGGGCTGGAAGGGGAATTAAAGCTCATCCAATCCCAGCCCTGCTATGGGCAGGGACAGCTTCTACTAGCCCAGGTTGCTCCAAGCCCCGTCCAGCCCGGCCTTGAACACTTCCAGAGATCCAGGGGCAGCCATAGCTTCTCTGGGCACCCTGTGCCTGGGCCTCCCCACCCTCACAGGCAGGAATTCCCTCCCAATATCCCATCCATCCCTGCCATCTGGCAGTTTGATCATGTCTGCTCTGAGCCTGTTTCTTTCCTTCTTACAGTCATGGAATCGTTAAGGTTGGAAAAGCCCTCTCAGATCAACAAGTCCAACATCAACCCAGCACCACCCCTGCGTTCACCACTAACCCATGTGGTGCCACATCTCCACGTTTTTTGGAACATTTCCAGGGATGGTGGCTCCACCACTGCCCTGGGCAGCTGTGCCAGTGCTTTACACGCCTTTCCATGTAAAAAAATGTTCCTAATATCTAATCGAAATCTCCTGTGGCACAACTGATGGAGGTCCAGAGAGCTGGAAACTTGAACTGGGATAACTGGAAGGAAGGAAGGAAAGGATCAACAGGTGCCTTGATAAGTGGGACAGAATGTCCTTCATAAAGGGCAGGCATCAGGCTCCACAGATGTCCTCAGGAATCTTTGAAGGCATCACAGGGCGTGTAGACAAGGTAAATCCTGTGGACAAAAATCCACTTAGATTTCTGGAAGGTTTTTCATCACTTTCCTCAGCGGAGCAGCTTAAGGACACTAAGCCCATGTGGGCTAAGAGGAAAGGTAATCCCATAGGCAAGTGCTGGAAAAGCAGGAAGAACCCCTCACCCAGGGAAGGAGGGAGGGAGGCCAGCAGTGGTGCCCTGCAGGGATCTGTGTGTCTGCAGCTTGTTCCCTGTCCCCTGTGCTCATTAACGGTCTGGAAGGTCAATCAAGATGGAATGGAAAGGTAGATGATGCTGAGAAAGGGTGATCAGGAAGGGAAGCCTCTCGTGGGATGAGTGACCAGGAATAAAGTGGAGAATGCAATGCAGAGAAAGGCAGGGATGCACGTGGGGACAGGCACTTGTCACTGCACATGCAAATGTGAGTTCTGAGCTGGGCTCTCACTCCCCAGGGACATCCTAAGTTATTCTATGGAAATGGCGTGGCACAGCTCTGCAGCTCTCCCAAAGAAGGGGATCAGGGGAAAGGATCAGGGAATAGAACAGAGGCTGCAGCCAGGGCTCTGTGGCTTGTCTGCTCAGTGCAGTTCCACACACCCACCTCATAAAGGACTTCCAGGAGCTGGGAAAGGCATGGGGAGGAGCAGCAAGTGGCAGCAGCATGGGGAGAACTTGAATGTGAGGAAGCATGGAATGGTTTGGGTTGGAAGGGACCCTAAATCTCATCCTTTTGCGGGCAGAGATGCCTTCCACTAGACCAGGTTGCTCCAAGCCTCATTCAACAAGAATTAGGGGCTTAACAACAGCAGTAGCAGAGGGAATATTCAAATGAAGATGATACTTCATAATTAAACACATAATTGCACACTGCTCCTTGCAGGGTCCCTCAGACTGGGTGTCTAGGCTGACAGACCTCCCGCGGGATGTGCTCTAGCCATTCTTCTGGAAATGGAGGGGAAAATGAGATGTTTATTCACCTTGGGAGGTTTCTGTTTCCTACTGTGGTGTCTGATTGTTAACAGAGAAACTGCACACGGCACTTTGTGCTGCTCATTGGGGTTTTGGGCTTTTTAATCTCTGCATTCATGGCTCTTGAAAAGCTTAAGAAAACAGGTTCCCCTCTCCATGAGGCTTCTTGTTTTCCTAAGGGGGATTAGACAAGGTGCAAAGGCATCAGTGAAATGTCAGGCAGGGAAAGAAGGAAAGCCCCTCTTGGGAGCACTTGTCACTTCCCTCTGTTATTTCAGGTGTCTTGGGCTCCTGCCAAGGTGTTTCAGAGTGGTCTGCTCTGTTTATTTGATGTTCCAGACCAGAGGGAAAGGTCAGCTGAGGAGGTGACCACTTGCACTGGATGGCCATGATCCCAGAGGGATGATCCCACAGGGATGATCCCACTTGCTTCTGGGCTCCCAAGGCCCATTCCCAGCCCAGAAGAGAGTTCTCAGGGATGCACGTCACCCAAAATAAAGCCAGCAGGAGCCAGCAGCCAGCCTAGTGCTCGAGCCTGTAGCTGGAGTGCTGCAGGGATGATTCTCCAGCTTCTCCAGGTTTTCATTAGGAGTCTTTCAGCTCTAATGCCCGGGAGCCACTGCTGAGCACTGCCACTCTCTTATGTTACACGCTGTAGGAGAGTGAAAGCAAATAAGTCTAAAACTGTGGAATAAGTCATCCTAATGTCAGGGATATGAGGTGTAAGTGCCCTGCTGATGGCAGAGATGTGATTAGCCCCGGGTCAGGAAGGTGTAGGATCACACAGCCAGCACTGCTGTGTGCTTAATTTTGGCAAGGTGCTTCAGCACTGCATCATTTATCCCCATTCCAACCTCTGCAGCTGCCTGCAAGTGCTGCTGCCTCATCCTGGGCAGCCCTGAGGGCTGGCTGGGACACTGGGAATCTGTGCTTCCCAGAGCAGGACACTGCTGGGGAAATTTGTTATCTTACCCTGCTCTTTCTCTTTCAGCAAGGAGGGGAAAAAAAAAAAAAAAAAAAAAAAAAAAAGAGCCATAGCACAACAGACCAGAAAATTTAAATACAATAATGAGAAAACAGGTAATAAAAGTTAGTTTGGCAAGAGGCTGCCAGGGCTGGCGGGGTGTTCATTATGTGCTGGATCAGGAAGTCTATGAAATGTCAGTATGAAGGGAATTCATTTCCCAGTAACAAGCATGACAGAGCAGTGAATCGAGCAGGAGGCTGTCTGCAGGCACCAGGGTGCTGAAGCCTCATCAGAATTTCTCTTCCAGGGACTTTACTTGAAGAGCGTGTTCATTTGAGCTTTGAAAAGTCCAATTTTTTTGCCCAAAGCAAAGATTGGTCCATGCTCCCTGCATGGATGTGCTGCCAGGGGGAACACCCAACCTGGGAACACCCCACCTGGGAACAACCCACCTTCCCTGCTTGGCCACAGGGGATCATCCCTTCCTTTTGTCTCAGGTCCTGCCTCTCCCAGGCTCAGAAATCCCACTGAGGATCTGTGCTCAGCTTCTGAGGACTTTGTGCCCGTTGATGTGATGTGGAAAACCTGTTACGGGCAAATCCATGGGGCTGTGAGGAATTCAGCAGTACTGGGGAAGGGAATATCATCTCAGAGCTGAGGGATGGGAGGCACAGAGCAGAGACGGGAGGATGCAACAAGCTGGACCATGGGAATGTGAGTTTATGGGGAATTGGCAAACGAAGACTAAATCTGGGAGGTGGGTCTTGTCCAAAACCTGCTCAGCAGGGTCAGGCTGGAGGTGAGGGTTCTGCAGGCTCTGGAGGTCAGTGGATGTAGGCACACAGTTTGTGGTGGTTGGCATGGGGCTGAGCCTCATCCCCAGTGGGCAGAGCTGTGAGCAGCAGGTGAGCAGCACTGACAGCAGTGAGCCATGGAGTGCCCAGGGGCACTGAGCAACCACCAAAGGAGCAGAGGGCACACAGGGGCACTGCATCAACATGAGGGGATAAAAGGCTGGGCTAAAGCACAAGAAGGGCTGATGCCATTTGTAGTGATAGGATGTAACTCTGCATGAGCGGATGCCTGAAGCCTTCTGATGAGGTAAGGTGTTACTCTGTATGTGTTGAAGCTTTCTGAAATTGTGGGCTGATACTCTGTGTGTTGTGGCTATCTCAACTGTGACATGTGCTGTGACAAGTTGTGCAAAAGCAAACACGCACAGCACACAGGTGGCATCTCTGGAGATGGCTGTGCCAAAGCGGAAAGAAAAGTGGGTTATGACTTGTAATTGGGGAATACTGAATACTGATCCCAGAGCCCTGTGCCTGCTGACGGGAACACAAGGACACCACGGCATATTTTGGGAGCCCAGACCAGCTGGCTGGGCAAAGTATGAAGCTTACACCAAAGCACAGGGTTATAAAGCCCAGACTGGAACATCCCTTAAAGCCCAGGCAGGGTGCAGCTGTTGGTAGTTTTTCCAGTGAGCCTCACAGAGGGGTGGTGGAAGGGAGTTACCCCTCCAGGCATTGTCAGGGCTGTGTTACTGCTGGAAACCCTTCAGTTCACCTGGAAGTCCTGCTGAGCCCTCCCCTGGAATAGTCACTCCCTTTTCCTTGGATTGCCCTCTCCCATCCCCCACTGCCATTAAGTGGCAGCCAGCCTTGCTGTGGCAGAGATTTCCAGGCAGGGCCTCTCCAGAGTTGTGTCTTTCTGGTAGTTTTCTCTATTAAATCCATCCTGGGTCCCCATCATCCTGGTTGGACCTTTTTCCTCTCCTCCCAGTGTCTTGGAAGAGCAAAATCTCCCTACTGGGCATGAGCCAAAACCTGGATGGGTGAAACTCAATGTTCCCATCCCAACCAAAGGACTGCTGGGTCTGACATGGCTCACACAAGGAAGTTATAGCTCTGGGACAAATGCTCTGGAAGTGAGACTCATTTTAGGCTGAGAAAAAAAGGAAGAGGAACTAAGAGGCATGAACATAAAGATGGAAGTCCTCCAAAAGAGAGACGTTTAGTGCCGGGACTTTGCAAGTCATACTCAGTATATTATATTTTTATTGCTACAAGAGTCTGCTTGGTAATTTGTGCTGCCCTATTATTGTGAGAGAATTAATTGCACGGTGGCTCTCCCTGAGCACCGAGGATCTGCAGGAGGCAGCCAGGGATGGAGCAGCAGAACATCCGGAGCCTGCGGGTCTGGAGCCGGGTGGGACTTCTTGGCCGTGGGGCTCTTTCCTTGCGATTGAACCGGGAAATGGAGGAGATGAGAATGAAAGGCTGAAACAAATGGCACTGTTCAAGCCTTGCAATGTGATTTTTAAATGAATATCTGCAGTCCCTCTGGGCTGCCTGCATAGGCAGGACTGGCTGTCTCATTCCCTGCTCCTGCCAAGGGCTGGAGTGCCTTCCTTTGGCTTCAAGTCCTTTGATCTATCACACGAGGCACATTGATTAAAAAACAGAGGGAAAAAATGGGAAAGAATGCAGCAGGACCCAGGACTATGGAGGTCAGCGGGTTTGCAGCAGCCTGCAAATGTTTTGCTGCCAATGTGGCCTTTCTCCATGGCTGGAATGACTCGGGCACACAAGGTCTTTCCAAGGTGCAGAGCTCGGGTGGCAGGAGGCTTCCCTGCTCCCAAACACAGCTGGAAGCAGAAGCAGGAGTGTGTGAAGCTAGATTTCCTATGGATTTTGGAGAAAACAGACTGCACTCAGCTATTTGGACAGTGTAGCTACAGGCTGCAGTGAGTTGTCCATAACAGAATTGCCTCCTAAGGGGCAGCTCTGGAATTCAGTGCTCAGGGAATTTGGTTGAATTTCTCCCAGATGCCTGTGTTTCCAGTGTAGGCAGATGTCCTGGAGTGACTTTATGATCAGATCACAGCAGATCACCAGCTGTGGGGCTGCAGGTGATGAAGTGCCTTTGAGGATGGGACAGGAATCCCGGAGCTGTGAGCCTGCCTGGGCAGAGCAGCCTCTCCTGGCTGGGTGATGTGTGCCTGTGGCAGGGCTGGCTCAGCTCTGCCTGGATTGATCCAGTTAGGGACATGAGCTGCCTCTCAGCATCTGCTCCACTTCCAGGTCCTCTGGAGCCAGCTTTGGGTCTCCACACCTGTGTCTTCCTGGCCTTTCTTTTTCCTGTTGGACAAACCAAATAGTGTAATAGGAGTTGTGATATGTATTCAAACCCACCCTTACTCCCAAGGGCCTCCCCTGCTTTCTTTGTATTTATCCAGGGCTATGTGAATCACAGATGGATTTGGGTTGCAGGGAGCCTTAAAGCTCACCCAGTCCCACCCCGTGCCATGGGCAGGGACACCTTCTGCTATCCCAGGTTGCTCCAAGCCCCATCCAATCTGGCCTGGAACATTTCCAGGGGTGAGCAGCCACAGCAATTGGCAAGATGGGATAAAGCAGCACGTCTGATTTTATTCCAAGGCAGAGGATGAAGCATTTGCCTCCTGGTTTATTTTCCTATATAATCTCATGAACAACTTTCTGGGTGTCTTGCCACCTTTGAGGCACTTTATTATTCTTTTATTTCCCTGAAAGAACCCACGTGTAAAGCTGGGGGTGCTTTTAACCATCGTGGCTTTCATGGCACCGGGACTTACAAAGGTCTGCCCTAGGCAGGGAGGAGCAGAATCCTGCCCATGAGTGCCACGTGTGTCACACACAGGGCACACACCCCTCTGCAAACCTCACCCTGGAGGTGCCTGGCATGGTTCTTCGGGAAACAGAGCTGCCTGCACCATCCCAGTGCAGCTTTCAGATCAATGCCTGCCTCTGGCACGACTCGGCGGGGAATAATCCCGGCATGAGCCCTGTTCCCACTGGGCTCGGGTTTCTGTTAATTGTTCCAGCCGCCCCAGTCTCTCATCAGCCTGTTCTCCCCAGGCTCGGCTGGACCGAGCCCACCGGGAGCAGGAGCCGCCGCTCGGAGGAGCCCACCCAGCTGGGACGCGTGACCCCGGCTCTGCCGGAGGCAGGAGGAGCTCCTGGCGTGTGGGGTTTATGGATTTGTGTTCTCTGGCACGGGGGCTGAGCCTGGTCTGGAACAAATCAGGGAGCCCTCTGGTGCTTTGTTGTGTTTCTGGCTGAGGGACTGAGTACGTTCTGCTGCCTTTGCTGCTCTCCATTCCCGCCAAGGAGCCGAAACCTCCCAGCAAGGCTGCGGGGAGCGTGCTGGGAAGAGGATTCTGCTCCAGAGGATTCTGCTGGAGGAGGATGAAGGCTGTCACTCCCTTTTCCCGCAGGCTCCGGTCCAGGCAGGCACTGGAATCTTCTGCTGGCTTTGCCCACCAGTCGCTGGGCCAGGAATGCTGCGCTCCCGCACTTTTGGCAGGAGGAAACAATTCCTTGCTGGCAAGCCTGTACACGTGCACAGGATCTTTTGCAGCAAGATTTGTGATGTTTTCGAAGACATGAAGTAATTTGGGTCTAATTAAATGGTTGGGATTGCTGGTGATGGATGATTTGTAAATTCATCTTGCGAAATGCTGGCGGCTGCCTCGGGGATCGGTGGGAGCTGCTTCCAAGGTCCCCCAACCACGGTCCAAGGGTTGTAACCCCCAAAGCCACAGCAGGGATGTTGGAAGTATCTTCTTCCATAGAAAAGAGCTGTTGTGTTGTCCTCGTTTCCTGTTTCTAAGGGCTGCTGCTCCGAAGGTCCTGTTGTCATCTCTGGAATACTGAGCAGGTCTGGGGCACGTTTGAAATGCAGAGATTAAATTCCAATTGCTGAAAGGGGATCAAGGACCTGGATACCACAATATCTCCCAGTGGGCTGCAAAGGCCTTTGCACTAAAGGGGAACAAATGGAAACCACAATGGTTTCCTCTTCCATTAGAAGAATATTCAAAGGGAAGCTGAATTCTCCCTCTTTTCTTTTTGCAGCCTCCTTGAAGTGGGGTGTTTTAGTGCAGCCAACTTTGCTTGTGCATTAAATATAAATAAAAATATACCCCCGGTACAGAGCCAATGTAATGAGAAAACAATATCCTAGACCTGGGGACTTGGACCTTTGGGGCTAACAGGATTTCTGAAGATGGTGTCAGGCTTTCCCCTCTCTTTAGGGCTCACTTAAGGTAAGCTCACCTGCATTTTTACAGCTGTAACATGAAGGGATTAAGAAGCATCTGGAGCTGTTGTACCTCTGCTCCTGAAAAATGCAAATCCCAAACTCAGTATTCATAGGATCCTGAAGATCAAAGACACAGCTCTGTAGATGTGGCATGGCTCTGCTGCTCCTGCTGAGAAAGTCAGCCCGTGGGGACAGCTCTGGGAGCTGCTGGCCCAGCTGAGAACAGCCACAGAAGCTGCTCTCACATTCCTATTCCAGCTTTTTCCTGCTGTGCTCTCAGGGTTTCGTGAGCCTGTCTCCTGAGGGAGCAAGTGGGCATCACCCACTGCCAGCCTGGCTTTCCAGGGGTGAGGACTGCACGATTTTCCAGCTGCAGTTTGTAGAGAAAATAGCTCCTAGAAATACATTGCAAAGCTGATTCTTTGGACCAGGAATGCTTCTTCTTAAGGTACTCAGGGAGAAAGGGATTCATGTTGGATGTAATGAGTTAATACAAACGGCACAGATTGGATGTTTTGCCTCGGGATCAGGCAGAGTTGGTGGCTTTTGTCACAGAGCAGTGTTACATTGGATCTTCACAAAGAAAGAAATTTTCCTGAGGGAAAGCATTGCCTATGTGCAGGAATTAATTTCTGTTGAGACATGAAGCTGCTGGAGCTGGGCCTGCAGAGGCTGTGGAGGAAGAGCCCGGAGCATCTCCGTGATGAGGAGAGGCTGGGGGAGCTGGGGCTGCTCAGGCTGGAGAGGAGCCCCAGCTGAGAGGGCCCTCAGCCCTGGCTGGCCCTGGCTGTCCCCGGCTGCAGGGAGGGGCAGAGCAGGGCCCGGGCTCTGCTCTGGGGGCCCAGCAATGGCACCAGAGCCACGGGCAGGGACTGAGCCCAGGAAGTTCCTCCTGCACGTGAGGAAGAACTTTCCTGGGCAGTGACAGAGCCCTGAACAGATCCCAGAGAGGGTGTGGAGTCTCCCTCACTGGGGATACCCCAGAGCTGTCTGGACACAATCTGTGCCACGGGCTCTGGGATGGCCCTGCTGGAGCAGATGGACCCACTGAGGTCCCTTCCAGCCCTGACCCATCCTGGGATTCTGTGTGATTCTTCTTGGTGAGAGGTTCTTGTACCATAAGGCAACATTTTGCTGAGCAATTGCTGCCCCCAAACATTTTCATGTCTCTGTGAAAAATTCAGAGCATTTGGGATAAAAATTTCTCCAGAGTGAAAATGTACCGAGAAATAAAGTGGGAAAAATGTGATTTCTCCACAATTCTTACCCCACCACATTATGAAGGCTACGGAATGAGATTTTTCCATACCTTATACTGCTGTTCCATATTTTCTCATGGAGCTAAACCCAGCTTTACCTAGAGCTATAGGGGCACATACTCAGCAATCACTGCGCACTCAGGAATATGTGTTTGCAAATGGAGCGCTAATCATTCCTACTTTCCCCGCCCCGTCTCCGAGGAATACGTAATGTAATAAAGCAGACAAAAGTTCCTGTGAATAGGGGAACTTTATCAGGACTGCTCCTGGGGTGCTCATCACAGCCTCATCACCGAGCGACGTGACAGCAATGCCAGGCGGGAGCGCTCCGCTGGGAGGGATGGCGTTGGCACCGGGGCTTGTCACATCCTGACAGGATTCACGGCGTATCTGCTGGCAGTGTGGTAATTAACTCACCCCACCAGAGAGCACTGAGGGCTTGGCTTGCATCTCCTGCTGCCAGGGCAGGCCTTGAGAACGAGGATTAATTTGGGCTATCAGTTATTTATTTACGTGTTGTGGCTGGGAATGCTCTCCTGCAAGAGCCACAGCGCTGGCAGAGGGAAATTCAGCTTGTCCTTAGGACTGGATGTTTCCCTGACTCCTCTGCAGGTGGGAATGGGGTTGTCTGGAGTGGCAGCACCCAAAACAGAGAAGCTGTGGCTGCCTCATCCCTAGAAGTGTTCCAGGCTGGGTTGAACAGAGTTTGGAGCAAACTGGGATAGTGGAAGGTGTTCCTGCCCATGGCATGGATGGAATGAGATGGTGTTTAAAGTCCCTTCCAACCCAAACCATCCTGGGGTTCTGTGAAATGGGGAGATCCCTGCAGGGACTGCAGCAGGGAGCTGGGGCTGGGTCTCCCTGACTGCCACGGGGTTCCTGGTGGAAAGGCCAAGGGAAAACACTCAGTGGCATGCTCTGTTTTTCTGATGTGTGTTGAAAGCAAGACACTGGGAAAAGATGGATCAGAGGTAGAGGACATGTTCAAAATTGAAAAGTTGCATTATGGGGAGTGATCCTATTAATTTCCTTTTCCATATGTTTCTTAGTTAAAAATTCTCAAATATTTCTGCATACAAAACTCCCCCTGCTGCGATGTTGCATCAGTGGGGTTCATGTTTTGGAGGGAAGAGGCATTTGGGGAGCAGGAGTATGTTTGGGTTGTTGCTTTCAAAGGTCTTTCGGAGAGAATTAAAGATAAACATCCCGGTTTATCCCAGCTGAGGTCCTGACCCCACATGGCAGCAAGGAGGACTCTGCTTCTTACCCAAGCAGGAAGTTGAAGGACTGATGCATGTGCAGCTCCTTTCTCCTCCTCGTTGTGGTTCCTCTGTTGGAGTTATTCCCAAATGAGATAGCCCAGCCCACTTTTTCCAGAGGGCAGGAGCAGCATTTTCCTCAGCATTTCCCCCAACCTCTGCATTTGGGAGCCTGATTTTCTCCTCTTTGCTCCTTTGCATGTTCCTTGCTGCTCCAGCTGATCCTGGAGGAGGAGGAGTGAGAGCCTGCTGCTGGGAAATGTCCTGCTCCATCTCCTGCTGCCAGGGCAGGCCTTTGCCAGGAAGGGGGATGTGTACCCTCTGCTCCCTCCCCTCCCAGCACGAGGGAAGCTCCTGGATTAGCAGCTCAGCAGCAGCTCCTGTGCATGGCTCTGTTCCCAGCATATAATGGGTTCTGCCTGATAGCCATTCTCCCTCTTCCTAATGAACTGGTACCACCTTGGTGGCAGAGCCAGCCTGGAAAATAATAAAGCATTTTGCACTTGGAGGCACGGGAAGGCAGTCCCTGGGGAGTAATCCTCCCCGAGACACAGGAATTATTGCAATTACCCAGCAATTGGAGGGACAGCAGAATGGCGCTGCAGACTTTCCAGGCACACTTCTCCAGCATTAATACTTTTAATTAAGGTTATTGGCAGTGAGTTATGATTTTGGCAGAGCAGATGGCACAACGTGAGGGGTGGGCTCTGCTTGCCCCCGTGGTGGGGGACAAGATGCAGAGGTGCTTCTGCAAGTGTGCCTTGGGCCTGTGCAACCTCTTCTTCCCTCCTGCTGAGGGGTCACTGCAGGGACAATGCCATTCTCCTTCAGTTCAGGGACTATTTTATGAATTTAATGAGAATTCCGAGAGGAATGAAGTCTCCTGCTCGCTCCTTGGCTTCTGCTGTTACAGACAGGGGTCCAGGAGATGTGGTGAGGCTGCCAGAGGATCAAAGGCATTTCATTTTTTGAAAGCATCACATTGATTTTCAAATCAATCTGGTTTACATACTTCTGGAGACTCTTCCACCTCCACCCCACCTTGGCCATCTTGTAACACTTTTATGAGTTTAAGAATCTCTAATAATCAGTTTATGAGTCTCTAATTATCAGACACTAAGTGGTTTCCTCAGGGTCACATGGAAAGACAACATCAGATCAAGGAGCCAAAGCCAGGTCAAATAGACCCGTGGATCATCCTAAATCCTTAGGCCAGAAAGTTCTGCTGTGAGGGGTTTATTTGGGTGATGTTGTGGGTTTTTGGGGTGTATTCAACAACCACAAAGGGCCAACAGCCCTGCTTGTCCTCTGAGGTCTTCACCTTGAAAATGTTATAGTTGGGTTGTTCTGCCAAAAACTGAGACCCTGAGGTTGCCAAGAGGTGGTTGGCTAGTACAGGACATTACTCCACCTTCTGTGGGAAGGACAGAAGGCTATGTGGGGTTTGGCTTTGAGGGTAGGAAGGCAGCAGTAGCCAAAAAACCAAGTTTATACTGCATATTATATTATATTATATTATATTATATTATATTATATTATAAATCAGGAGTGTTTAGTTTTTGAAGGATCTGCTGCTCCGTGTCTGCACAGTGAGAAAGGAAGAATTACAGGTGCTTCCAAAAGATCCCATTTAGGGTTTGCAACTGGAGCCAATGGTCACAAGGTCAAGGTTAAGCTTTGGGACAGTGGCTAAGTGACCTCAGGTTTCTGCAGTGGGGTTAATAATGTGTGTCCTCACACATTACCTCCTGTCTGGAATTGTTATCCAAAGGTTTCCTTTGCCCTCCACTGTCAGAGCCAGGCTGTTGGATGGCAGGGAAAGGAGGTGCTCTGCCACGCCTGGAGCAGGCTGCAGGCAAACCTGGAGAACTCCCCTCCTCCACACTCCCATTCAGCATTTTAAATACCTGGATGCAGCTCTCAGCATCCTGGAAGTGTCCAGGGCCAGGCTGGACGAGGCTTGGAGCAGCCTGGGATAGTGGAAGTTGTCCCTGCCCATGGCAGAGGTTGGAACTGGATGGGCTTTAAGGTCCCTTCCAACCCAAATCATTCCATCATTCTATTAACATGAACCTGCTCACCTGGACCTTTCCAACCTCGCTGCATTTAAGGCAGCATTTTCAGGAGCTTGAATAAAGGTCAACTCCACATAATGATGCTGCATTTCAACATTGCCACCTTTTCTTCCATTTTGGAAATGCTTCACCTCCATCTTTGTCAAAGCTGACAGGAAAAGTTTGGTCTGGATTTTCCAGCTCCTGAGCTCTGTGAGGAGCTGATGTAAACTGGGCCACACAGAGATGGTGGAAACCCAGCACCTTGCAGGTGACCACAGTTCATGTGTCCCAGACAGTGGATGCTGATATCATAAAGGAATAATATCCATCGTAATTCCATAGGCAGGAGGCAGCTCAACCCATCTCTACTCCTTCAATTTCAACCCAGATGCAATTTATCAACGACCAATGGTTGTTTATTAGGTTAATTCACAAGCTGTTTGTCAGGCACACTCTCACAGGGGTTTATTAACAGTATAAATCCCTTAAGATCTTTCATTTCCCCATGCCTGTGACTGTAGGTGCTAATTCAGTAATTTAGACCTCACATATGACCTGTCCTCAGCTTTTAAAAGTAAAAGTCAAACCTGACAGGAGATTTTTCTCTTTAAGTGAAGACCAGCTTGGACAGGACTTGGAAGAGCCTGGTCTAGTGGAAGGGGCAGGGGATGGAATGGGATGAACTTTTAGGTCCCTCCCAACCCATTCCATGATAATAAAGCCAACCTACAGGATCTGGGGAGAAGGGAGAAGAGGGTGCCTTCTGTCCCTGTGCCTCTGGAGCCCAGGGCTGAGCTGCAGTGAGCAGCTCCCCAGAAGTAATTTCCAGGCGAAATTGCTGTAAAGAAAAAATTGACTTTTGACATAGGCTGATAAGCACTGATGTTTGTTTCCAAGGGCTTGTATTTTATGCAATTTAATGCCTAACAATGACTGACAACAGTGGTGATGGTGAAAAACATTAAAAAGGAGGGAACTGCAGTCATTTCCAGCTGCAAGCTTCTTTCCTGGTGGGCTTTTTCCTGTGATTTTCAGCATTTAGCCTGGTTGTTCTTAAGCTATTGGTTTTGCAAGCTGAGGCTTGCGTCCCCAGACACTGAATTTCCAGCTGAAGTAAACCCAAAAGTCTCCACGAAGGATGCAATGAGTGTTGCCTCATCTTTGAAGGGGAAATGCCTTGTCCCTCTCAGATTATCTTCATGAATGGGCAAAATGCAATGAGGTTCTGTCCTTCTAAGAGACACCTCTGAACTGGAGCTCCTGCTGCAAGTCCTGTTTTGAAGGGAAGAAGAGCTCAGTTAAGCTCAGTGTTTTCCCTCATCAATCATTCCCATTCAGGTCGATATGTCTGTTAGGACAAATGTAACAAGGAGCTGGAGTCTGGAGGCCAGAGAGGAATGAGCAGAAGGAGCCTCTGATTCTTCTTTACTGGTGGTTAATGTGGTGTGGTCTAAAATAAATCCCTCCAGGACACTCAGAAGATCTTTAAGTGCCCAGAGACTGGCGGATCTTCTGCCCATTCCCTGCTCTGTGTCACCCATGGTGTGAGCCCTGCTCACTCTTCCCATCTGTCCTGGGAATGGTGAGGTGGAATAGCATCCCATTCCCGAGCAGAGCTCAGTGGGGACAGAGAACAGGAGTGTGAGCGTGGTTTGAGAGGACAGGGGTGTTGGAATGTCCTTGGAGTGGGTCAGGAGCCTTTCAGATATGGCTGACTCCAAACCTGGAACTTGTCAGAGTTGGAAATATGCTGTCCCAGGTGGCTGTTAATCCATCAAAAGAGTGGAGGGCACAGCCTGGACATGGAGCCCAGGGCTTGGTACAAACAAAACCCTCTGGCATTTCTCCTCACTCTGAGAAAGACATGGAGCGCGTCCAGGGAAGGGAACAGAGTTGGGGAAGGGGCTGGAGCACCAGGAGCAGCTGAGGGAGCTGGGAAAGAGGCTCAGCCTGGAGAAAAGGAGGCTCAGGAGGGACCTTCTGGCTCTGCACAACTCCCTGACAGGAGGGGACAGCTGGGGGTGGTTGGGCTCTGCTCCCAAGGAACAGGGACAGGAACAGCCTCAGGTTGTGCCAGGGGAGGGTCAGGTTGGATATTGGGAAGATTTATTCTCCAGAAGGGCTGTCACAGCTGCCCAAGGCAGTGGTAGGGTCCCCATTCCTGGAGGGCTTTAAAAGCCATATGGATGTGGCACTTGGGCACATGAGTCAGTGGTGGCCTTGGCAGTGCTGGGGAACAGTTGGACTCAGGGATCTTGGAGGGCTTTTCCAACCTAAATGATTCTGAAGAAGTTTCCTTAGAAGTAGAACTTCGCATTAAAGGTTGGACTGGAATATCTTGGAGGTCTTTTCCAACTTTGCTAGTTCTGTGCCTCTATGAAAGTGTCTGGGGGAACGTGGCAGTTGGTGACTCCACCTCCTGTCTTTGTTTCAGTGCCATCCATGGCAGGAGTTGGCCCAGTTGCCCAGATTTTATGGACTGTTGATCCAAGGATCCTGAGTTAAACTCTTTTCTGGTGTCATAGCTGATGAATTCCTGTCTGGATCCAGATATAATCCTGGAACCACCAGGAGCTTGGGGGTGGTTGGAAAGTGCTGAAGTGCTGTCAAGTGAGGTGGGCTCAGCAGAACGAGTCTGTTGACAGCCTGGTGCATGAATACTTCATGCTTCATCCCTCATATAGAGCCCTCCTTGTTTATTCCCATCTTTATTCATCATCATCATCGTTATTTATTAATTAAGTTGCTTTGCCAAGCCAACAGCATGAGCTCATGTCTGGACTCGGGTGCATCCATAATTAATTGCAAGTGTTGTGTTATGTTGTTGTGAGCAAAGGAGTGAAGAGTCTCAACGAAAAGTCTCTGGAAATTCAGAGATTATATCCACAATCCAAGTGCTTCCTGAGCAAGAAGAAGAGCAGGAGTCCAACATGTTGTTTAAGGGATTCATGTTTGCACTACACCTTCAGAAATTACTGATCCTCTGTCCCGCTGTCAGGAATCTTCCTGAGCAGCTCCAAGTTTGCTCCAAATCAAATCGAGTTTTTCCTTTTAACACCAACTCCCTTTCCCGCTGCACTGACCTTCCAATGAGAGGCAGAGAGAAGATATCACACGTAAAACGAAGTGAGAGCAGCCCACAAAGAGGGAACTGCATTCCCCCAAAATGTCACCTTGCCAGTTGGCTTTTATTGTTTTGATAGCGAGGCAATTCCGCTGACAAATCCGTTATCGGCCGCGCGCCGCACAAAAGCGGGAATGTGCCAGCGCATTGGAAAGTCCTTCTGAAATAACACAGCTCCGAGGAGCACTTGTTAGGGACCAGGGATACAAATGCATTCTGAGCATCCAGAGAACACTGTGGAGGGGGCATAAATCAATCCTGCTTAAGCTGCGCCATTCCCTGGAAAGTCTCAGCATGTCGATGCACGGCAGCAGAAGAAGCGGGAGCTCCGCTGGGCAAGGGGCACAGAGGCAGCAGCCTCCTGTTCCTGGTGAGAGGATTTTATTCCAGCCAGCACCAGGTGGCCTTCCTGCTGATAAATTTCTATCATTAATTTATAATAATAAATAATAATAATTTGAAAATAATTTCCTCCTGAGATCAGGGAGGAAAAGAGAAGGAGAAAAAACCCTTAATCCTCCCACCCTTCCTAGTTTTAGTGCTCTCCCTTGCCTTAAACTCTGTTCCTGATTTAGACAGAAAGGTGCTTTCTTTCTGGAGGACACAGGCCTTGCAGGAAGACCTGCTGGGAATGGCAGTTCCTGCTGGGAGTGGTAGTCCTGCTGGGGGTTTGTCTTGCCTCTTGAATCAAGGCAGCAGAAGTGATGCCAGGGACACCTTCTTCTACTTGCACAGGACAGGAGGGAACAGCCTCAAGGGGAGGCTCAGGTTGGACATCAGGAGGAATTTCTTCATGGAAAAAGGTGGTCAGGCACTGGGAGGTGGTGAAGTCCCCATCCCTGGAGAAGTTCAAGGAAAACTAGACATGGCACTCAGTGCTCTGGACTGGTGACAAGGTCAGTCACAGGGTCAGTCACAGGTTGGATTTGATCTTCTTGGACATCTTTGCCAACCTCAGTGATTCTGGGACTCTGGGATTTTCAGCATGGACATGGGAAGGTTTTTAACACCTGGGAGAGTAGTTAGACACAGGTAGAGTTTGAGTCTGAGGAAGCCAAATGTGTCCTGACTCAGCTTTGGGATTCACCTCCCTTTTTTACCTTCTCTCACAATATGCTGGCCCTCTCCTTTTCCCACCCTTTCCAAGCTTTCTTCCATGCTTATACTTCCCAATGCCAGTACACAGACCATTCAGGACAGTATCTTGGAATAAACTCTTAGCTTGAAAAAATTTAAAAATAGGCAGAGTTGAGTGAAAGGTTTTGCTCAAAGACTAAGAGTAAAACATGAATTTCAGCACTTTTATCCCTTTTGCTTTTCTTCTTCCTAAGAGACTCTTTTCAAAATCCAACATGAAAAAATCTAAATACATGAGGTTAATCACATGTTGTAAATGCACACTAAATAAATGTCTAATTTGAGCTGTGTCTGTACTGTCAGGGGACTGCACAGGCCATGACCTCCTGTACGTGGAGGATTCCCAGGAACCACATGGATTTATTTTATTTTTCAGTTAACTCCATTCATAGCTGCTTCACTGCAGTTTTTCTTCAGCATATTGGAGATTGATGAGCACACCTGGAGCTGAAGCCAGTGAGCTGTTTAGGAGTCAGGCCCATTCCCATTAGTTCCTAGGCTTAATTTAGTGCACATGCAACCCTGGAACTCCATATTGTTATGCTTGATGCTTTCTTACAAGGCTAGAGTTAAAATCAGAGCATCCCAGAATGGTTTGGGCTGGAAGGGACCTTGAAGATCATCCACTTCCATGGTCCTTCCCCTATCCCAGGTGCTCCAAGCCCTGTCCAGCCTGGTCTCAGACATTTCCAGGGATCCAGGGGCAGCCACAGCTTCTCTGGGCAACCTGTGCCAGGGCCTCACCACCCTCACAAGGAGAAATCTCTTCCCAATCTCTCACCTAACCCTGCCCTCTGGCAGTGGGAAGCCATCCCCCTTTGTCTTGTTCCTCCATCCTTTCTCCAAAGTCCCTTTCCAGCTCTCTTGGAGCCCTTTAAGGCACTGGAAGGGGTTCTAAGGTCACCCCCCCCTCTCTTCCAGGCCTTCTCCACCTTTATACCTTAGAACACAGCATGCAAAAGGAAAAGCAGATCCCTAAATGCTCTCAATCCCTCCACAAAAGGCTCCATTCTTCCAGGGCTTTGGGACAGGAGCAGAGGAGAATTCCACCCAGCCCTCCAGAATCAGCATCAGAACAGCAGCGCTGAGGATTTGCATGGAGCATCCAGCAGCTCCCACTCGTGGAGCTGTGAATGTGTTCATTTTTTAGCTTCAACAAGGTCATTCCCACTGCTAAGCATAATCCTGACACATTAGCAGGAGTGCTGTCCAATTCATTCGCACTCCATTAAGCAGCAGTACTGCCAGGAAGGTTTTCCTGCTCTCTCAGACTTCTTTTCCCTCCAGTTACACACAGGGAATCATCTCTCAGGAGCTCAGGTGGCCGTGAGGAGAACACATCATGTCCTGCAGTGCCTGCTTCCCGAGGTGGGTGTGAAACCTGAGGCATTCTGGTGGGACTGGGGATCCCAGTGTGGTGACTGGGCTGTAAACTGGACATCCCTTTCCCTGCAGGGCAGTGCCCAGGGACATCCCATGGTTCTGTACCATTGCTCAGGGATTTTCCTCTGCTCTGCTTATTGAGCTTCAGAAAAGTCACCAGAGTTTCAAATGTCACCATTGACAACTTTTCGTCATTCCAGAGGAAAGTGGCAGCTGATTTTCCCATTGCTCCCACCTGGGATTTCCATCAAAATCTCTCCAGGCCACTGCCTGCATTTCAGACTTGCTTCCTGGGAAAACACAGTGCTGGGGTTTTGACAGCAACCTTTCCACCGAGTTGGAAAGATCCTCTGTGGGTTTGTTTCGCTGTCCTGATTTTGTGACAAAGCTCAGGGAGAGTCTCCTGCCTCGTCCTGCTTGGATGGGTGTCAGTTCTGCATGAGCTGGGCCAGCTTGGGAGGGTGCACAAGGAAATGTTCCCTGTCAATTAAACTGGAGAAAGTGTCAGCAGAAGAGGAGTGAAGCAGCCTCCTCTGAGAGCTCTCCCTGGGGACAGCAGGTCCTTTCCTGTCTGGATTCCATAAGCCACTTGCCCAGCCAGAAGTTCTCACAGCTGGAGACACAGACCAGTGTGCCAGGAGACAAATTCCCTGTTTTCTAGAGCTTTCTCCACTGGCTGTCCCCAGTTCAGACCTTTTTTTTTCCTTGGAGCTTTTAGACCAGTAATCAGATCAGTAGTTGGGATTGAGTAAAGTTCTGGTTTAGTTCTGGTTCTTCATCCCACACAGTTTGTGAGTCTAAAAAAGAACCTGAAGACTCCTCTGTGAGTGTCTCTTCCCTCTGTCACGCCTGGTCACAGTTCATGGAATCATGGAATAACGCCTTGGAAGGGACCTCAAACATCATCTGGTCCAACCTCTCTTAGCAAAAGCACAGTCTAGACAAGATGACCCAGCTCCTTGTCCAGCTAAACCTTAAAAGTGTCCAAAGCTGGGGATTCCACCACTTCCCTGGGGAGATTATTCCAATGGCTGACTGCTCTCACTGTGAAAAATTTCCTCTTGGGTGCCAACGTTTTATGGACGAGGTTTCCTCTGATCCTGCTGCAGTTCTGAGCTCCCCCTGAAGCCATGGGACAGGGAACATGGTTTGGAAAAATCTCGGAGCTGGAACCTTGCCTTGGTCTGCTGGGAGCAGGGTGGTGCTGGCCCTGTTCTGGGCAGAGCAGGCCCAGCCCAGCCACCTGCCATGAGGTGCTCCTGTCTTGGTCCAAACCCCCAAGTTTAACTGAAGTCTCAGCAGAATAATGTGAGTCCATGGAAATCAATGGAGAAGAGCTGAAAACAATTGATTGGAATCAAAACACGCTGCAATCAAATTTGGAGGGACTGAACTAATGGATCATAAGGTGCCTGGTGAATGGGGCTGATTGAATTGAGCTGAAAGGTCCTGCATCTTCATTACAGCACCTGAAACCAGGACAGATGAGGAATTTTCTAACCATGTTTAGTGTCTTTTTTTCACTCCACTGATACTGGATTGCAAACCCAGCACTTGGGAATTAACCCATGTGTACAGTGTTGGGAGAGGAAAAGATGGAATCTGGATAGCACAAGGGGCAGTGACTTCACACTGGCTAAGGACAGGTGTAGATTGGATATTGGGAAGAGATTCTTGGCTGTGAGGGTGGTGAAACCCTGGCACAGGGTGCCCAGAGAAGCTGTGGCTGCCCCTGGATGCTTGGAAATGTCCAAGGCCAGGTTGGATGGGGCTTGGAGCAACCTGGGATAGTGAAAGTGTCCCTGCCCATGGAAGAGGGTGGAACTGAATGAGCTTTTTCCCACCCAAACTATTCTAGGATTCTGGGATTTGCTGGTCACAGGCTGCTCCATGTCTGAGGACAGGCCAGGAACTGGATTTTGGAGCTCTCCTTGCTGCTGATTCCTTTATTTTGCCTCGCTCATCATTCCCAGAGTCACTTTTCCATTTCTCCTGCCTTGTTATGGCAGAGTTTGGAGATGCAGAGGTGTTTCCTACCATGCATTCACTCCATGTGCTGGCCAAGACCTGGTTATTCCTGCATATTCCTGTTTTGCCAACACTGATTTGTAGCATCTCCTTATTCCACCAAATCCTGCAAATTCTTTGGAATTTTCATTATCCGAATGTAACTCTGCTCTCTGTCATGGGAACAGAAGGCATGAATAATTCAGTAGTTTTCCTAAACCTCCATTTTTTGGTTAGACTGTAGTTCCCCTGTTTCAAGGGATGATTTATTATTGCAGTGATTAAGGGACATTGTTGGTATTTCTGAAAATTTCCTTTCGGAGCTGCAGGCTTGCCTGGAGTCAAAAGGCAGGAGAAATATGTGAATAACGGGGTGGGTAATGGAGCATTTGCAATTTCCCATTAAGAGGAGGCTCCTATTTGTTCCATGCTCCCACGGATGGGTGACATGGATCTGGAGCCAGGTTGTCTTACAGCACTTTTTCTATTGGAGCTCTGATAGGGAAACAGGAAAAATGCGTTCCCAGGAACTTGGCACCTTGATCCATCTTGTGACAGCCTGAAACTGAAAGTCCTGGAGCTTGTTATTGTCTCCTGATTGGACTCACTCTAGCATTGGCACACACTGCCCGGATTTAAATCCCTTCCCACCTGCTCTGAGGTGAGAGAGGATCTGCCTGTGCTGTCTTTCTTGACTGGCTTCAACCATTCCACGGGCCTTTGTAGTCACAGGTGTTTCCTGATGTAGTGGGACCCTCTCCTCTCCTCTCCTCTCCTCTCCTCTCCTCTCCTCTCCTCTCCTCTCCTCTCCTCTCCTCTCCTCTCCTCTCCTCTCCTCTCCTCTCCTCTCCTCTCCTCTCCTCTCCTCTCCTCTCCTCTCCTCTCCTCTCCTCTCCTCTCCTCTCCTCTCCTCTCCTCTCCCTCTCCCTCTCCTCTTGAGGAAATGACTTTTCTGGATGCTTGCATAGCAGATCAACTTCCCAGTGCTTCATTCCACAAAAAGGAAGATGAAAAGCCCTTTGGGAAGCTGTCAGTGCTGCTGCCTCACCCCAGCAGAACTGAGAACCCAGCCCCACTGTGTCACATTCCAAGGAGCTCCTTGGTGATGCCTGTCAGGTAGCAGCAGGTAACTGATTTATTTTCCCAGCTTGTTTATCAGCCCTAATAGAAAATGAAGTCTCTCCGGGTTGATGAGCAATGTGAATTCTTGCTGTCTCTCTCCTCGCCTCCCCAACCCAAAGATGCACTTAATAACCATTGATTGTTTGGGAGGAGAAGGAGTGTGGCTGTAAATGTCCCTTCCCACCCTTACAAGGTGCCTGATTAAAAAGGAGAGACAGGAGTGGATCAATGGGAATTGTAGGCACAGGACTGATCCAGTGGGTCCTGGTGGGTCTCGTGGATGCCCTTCTCTGGCATCCCAAATATTTTTTGCTGTTGAGTTTGCAGACAGCTCAAGGCATGACTGTGTTTGTGCAGCTCAGTAAAGGTCGCGGGGGGCTGAAGAGTGCACTTGAGACAGCAGGGAAAGCAGAAGACATCACAGAATCCTGGGTTCATTGAGGTTGCAAAAGCCCTCCAAGATCACTGAGCCCAGCCTGTGTCTGATCCCCACCTTGTCACCCAGCCCAGAGCTCTGAGTGCCATGTCCAGGTGTTCCTTGGACACCGCCAGGGATGGGGACTCCACCACCTCCCTGCACAGCACGTTCCAGTGGACTAGCACACCCAGGGACTTTCCCAGATTTCCAGCCACCCTGCCTGAAGCCTGGAGTTGTGACAGGGAATTGGCACTCTGGGGTTTCAGACTGAGTGAGGAGAGTTATGGAGAGTGAGATGCTTCCATGCTCATGGCCAGTGGCCTCCATACACCTTCAAGCCAAAGCCCACCTGCTTCCAGTGGTGTCACCAGAGATTAAGGATGTTTAAGAACAATCATGTTCCCAGCAGTGCCTTCCACAGCTGTCAGAAATTGCTGTGGGATCTTCCAGGGACCAACATGTTTGGGTGTCACCAGCTGGAGCTGCCCCCTGGAGTCCAACTGTTCCAGCGCTGGCTTCAGTCCCTCCTTGGCTGTAGCTGTATGGAATCCTTCCCTGTGAGGGTGATTAGGCCTGGCACAGGGTGCCCAGAGAGGCTGTGGCTGCCCCTGGATCCCTGGAAGTGTCCAAGGTCAGGTAGGACAGGGCTTGGAGCAGCCTGGGCTAGGTGTCCCTGCCCATGGCAGGGGTGGGACTGGATGGGCTTTGAGGTCCCTTCCAACCCAAACCATTCTGGGATTCTCTGATTTGGTCTCAGTGCCAATCTATCAAACCTAGTCTGCAATGTTTGGGTTTCCATCCACTCAAAAGTTTGGCTTAAATTAAAATGTTCCTCGTGAATATGAGCAAAGCTCTTCATTCCAGATCAAAGGTCTTCTCTTGGCTCCAAAGCAGCTCTGGGCAGGTAGAAGTGGGAAAGTAGTGCAAGACCATCTCCCAAATCTTAAAATTATTTTTAATGTCATTGTGCAGTCAGGTGGCTGTCGAGGACACCAGAACATAATATTTTGGTGTTATTCAGGTGTTTTTCATGAGTTACAAAGACAGTCTGGACCCCTAATCTCTAGGCATGAGCTGTACCCAGTTTTCCTTTACAGTGCTTTTCTCCCAGCTCAGCCCCAGGATGCATCCTTAGGGATTCGTTTGGACTTCAATCAACGCTTTGTTGGTGATGTTGCACTTTGTAACAAACCCATGTTTGTGGAAAACCCAGATTTGACTTTAAAGGTGGCACTTGGAGCCTTTAAGTTGCTCTGATATCTTTGAAAATTGTCTCTGTCAACAGAGGGTGACAGATCCTTGCAAAGGAATATGTGAGGTGAGAACACAGAAAGTAAAAGAGACATTTCTGTTGCCTGGAACTGATAAAGATTCATCTTCAGGGTTTGTCACATTATTTGCTCTATTTGAGGATGTTTGAGGCCACAGAGTCCAGCTCACCTGGACTTATTTAAAAAAACAGGAGGAAAAATCCCTGGAGAAAAGGGCCACTGTCACAACCGGGGGAGAATCTATAGGTAAGAGAGTAGCAAAGTGTATTTGCATAACAATTCCAATCAGTATCAATCACCTCCCAGAGCGGGCTGTCAGCACCCCGTAAACATGTCCCGGGCGACAGATGAGCTGGGCTGGGCAGGAGAGCTCTGCAGCCCTGGAATGTCAGCGCTGGCTCCAGGACAGCGCATCCTTCAGAGGGCACCGAGCAGAGAGCCACCAGTCCCCCGGGATCACCTCCCAGGGCACGTGGACTGGCCAAAGAGATGGATGTGGATTGCTGATTTCCTTTCATCCTTTTGATCCGGAGTTCTTTTCCTTTTGCTCTTTCTGTTTTTGAGTGCCTGGGGGAGATTTTCTCCATCGGCTCTAAATCCAACACAAACCAGGTCCAGTTTACTTTACAGGTTGCAAATCCAAAATGAAAACTGCTGCTGATCCAGCTCAAGCCCTCTCCAGTAAGTGATATCACTCGAGCAGATACTATTCCCACATGATCCCGCCATGGAAAGTGCTCTCCTCCCTGCTCACAAATTGTGCTAGTGATTATCCCAGTAAGCACCACAGTGGTAGTCTGGGCACAGGCTTGGAGAGGTTTCCCAGGACAGGCTTTGTGAAGCCCAGCCTGGGTGGGAGAAGGGGCTCAGCTCTTGCAAACATCTCTGAGAAATAAGATTTAAGTTCCAGGCAGAAGGTCAGCAGTGCTGGTGTCCAGGAGGGCTTTTAAATGGACTAAACTTGTGGAGAGAGCATTGAGTTGGACCCACCCTGTGGTCAGAGCTGGGCTCAGTGTTCCACATCCAGGCTTGCAAATCTGTGCTTCACAATCTCCTGGGAGAGACATCTAGTGGGGCAAGGACAGCAGCTCTGAGCAGGGACTGCCAGTGGTCTTCTGCAGACACCCTTGAGAAGTCTGCCAAGCTTTTGGTTGGAGCTGCTCGTGGCTGAGCAGACAGTACTGAGACTTGCCACCAGCTCGAATTGGAGTTGTCTCAGGACCGTGGGTCTCTGCCAGGATAGATCTTTCCCCTTTCCTCTTTCCTCCAAAAGAGATGAGAGTCCCCTAACATGGGCCTGCAGGAATTCTTGGAGCAGTGGCTCTCTGTCATGACAGCCCCACACAGGGCAGGGAGGTTGATAGACCAGCACTGAGACCAAATCAGAGAATCCCAGAATGGTTTGGGTTGGAAGGGACCTTAAAGCCCAAACAGTCTCACCCCTGCAGGTACACTTCCACTCTCCCAGGCTGCTGCAAGCCCCAGTGTCCAACCTGGCCTTGGACACTTCCAGGGATCCAGGGGCAGCCACAGCCTCTCTGGACAACCTGTGCCAGGGCCTCAGCACCGTCAGAAGAAGGATTTGTTCCTAATCTCTAATCCTGACATCCCCTTGCAGTTTTAAGCCATCCTGTCACTCCATGTCCTTGCTACAAGTCCCTCTCCAGCTCTCCAGGAGCCCCTTTAGGCACTTTAGACACACAGATACACAGGGGCATAACAGCACACAAAGCCAAACAACAACTGATTTTGGAGATCCCACTCAGTGGCAGGAACAGAGCTTGAGCTGCCATGGGTGGTTAAGGACCTTTGTACATAATAAAAATACATCTGAGGTGCCCTTTCACAGCTCCTAACTCATGGCTTGGTCTGCAAGGCTGGGTCTATCTCACCTAACTCGGGAAGGGACTGCATGCATCTGGAAGTGCAGGTTTCCTGTCACTGATTATTACAGATGCCTGACTTCCAGGGAGATGTGTAAATTCAGAGAGTTCTGCCCTCAGTGTCTTGACAAATTCCTGCTGATTTGGATACATTTTATGACTTCTTTCACAGGCTTCACAGGCGGCCTAGTAAAAATTGGTAATTTGTATATAAATCACTTCTTTATATTATTTCTGAGTATATTATCCTTAAACAAGGAAATGTGCCCTGGGCTGATCCCCAGGGTGGGCAGCAGGAAAGGGACTGGCATTCTGCCCCTCTGCCCTGCTCAGGTGAGACCCCACCTGCAGAGCTGCCCCAGCCCTGGGGCCCAGCACAGGAAGGAGCTGGAGCTGCTGGAGAGAGCCCAGAGGAGGCACCAGGGTGAGCAGAGGGATGGAGCAGCTCTGCTGGGAGGAAAGGCTGGCACAGCTGGCATTGTTCAGCCTGGAGAAGAGAGGATTTGGGGTGACCTCACTGCGGCCTTGCAGGGCCTGAAAGGGTCAACAGGCAGCTCCAGAAAGAAAGGCTTTGGACACAGGCCTGGAGTGCCAGCCAAGGGGGAATGGCTTCCCACTGCCAGAGGGCAGGGTCAGATGGGATATTGGGAAGGAATTGCTCCCTGTGAGGGTGGTTAGGCCTGGCACAGGGTGCCCAGAGGAGCTGTGGCTGCCCCTGGATCCCTGGAAGTGTCCCAGGTCAGGCTGGATGGAGCTCGGAGCAGCCTGGGCTAGAGGCAGGTGTGTGGTAATCCTGGGGCCGTGGGGCAACCCCAGACATGGATTCCCTCACTCCTACACCCAGCCCAAGGCTCTGGGGCCTTTTCCCAGAGCTGCCCTTTGTAGCTGTGTCCCTCTGGTCCCCTCATGGAGCCGTTCAGCCAGTGGAGGGTGCAGAGGGCAGCGCTGAAACCTCAGCTTCTCCCAGCTCATCCCTAACAATATTCCTGCCTGGGAGAGGATGGGAGCCCTGCATTTGGCAGGAATGACCGAAAGGTGAACCCGAGGATCCCTGGTTTTGTGCACATCCATCCCTCCTTCGCTCTGCAGCTCTGCTGAGGGCAGAGGGAAGGACCAGGATCCGCACAGGGAAATTCAGCACGAAATAAACCCAACATGCCCTGCATTGTTCAGGAAGCCCACAGGGGTTTCACCCTGCCTTGAAATGGGTTTGATTTTTTTCCTAGGAAATCCCCAAGGAATGTAGCATTGGAGAAAAGTTTTCTCCAAGCATCCCATTAAATTTTTTCCCTTTGGTTTGAAGTGAGCTGATAGCTTGTGCTTTTGTGTCAGGAAAAATGGGAGCTGCAGCAGTGTTCAGGGCAATCCTGCTGCCTGTGGAGTCCTTGAAATGGATCTCCTTATTCATCCCTATGGAATCCAGGAGGAGGCTCATTCTCCAGAGTGAAATATATTCAGTTTTGTTGATCTAGACAGAAAAAGGAAAAAAATGTCTTAAAGCAAGCTGATACATTTCTTTGTATACTCCTTTCCCTTGTAAATTCCTTTTCATTGTGAATTAAAGACCAGCCTGTAGATTTACTCACCTTCTAAGCTGACATATGAATTGAGTGATATGAGCACCAAGAAATTCTTATCACTTTGATCAGATGCTTGAATTATCATTTTGATTCTTTTAATACAAAGATTTCAGAAATAGCCAGGGATCTTGTTCTGGGGAATACAGAAATGTTAATATTAATAGAATATTCTGAGCTGGAAGAGACCCACAGGGATCATCCAGTCCAGTCCAGCTCCTGGCCTTGCCCAGGACACCCCAATGATCCCACCCTGTGCATCCCTGAGAGCGTTGTCCAAATGCCCCTGGAGCTCTGGCAGCCTTGGGGCCGTGCCCATTCCCTGGGGAGCCTGGGCAGTGCCCAGCACCCTCTGGGGGAAGAACCTTGCCCTGATATCCAACCTAAGCCTCCCCTGGCACAGCTCCAGCCACTCTCTGGGTGCTGTCCCTGATCCCAGAGAGCAGAGATTGGAGCAGTGCTTTGGGAGGAAGTTGTGGGTTGGGATGAGCTCTGCCCTCAGTCTCCTGTTCTCCAGCTGAACAGACCAAGTGCCCTCAGCTGCTCCTTGTTGTGGCCCCTGCAGACCCTTCCCCATCCTTGTATCCCTCCTTTGGATGTTTTAGCTCCTTTCCATATCCTGATGCCCCTAGACTGTTACAAGGGGTTGTTTCATTGTGGTCCAGAACAAGATTTCCTCCCCTTCCAGCCAGCACTGAGATGGGAATTCTATTAAAAATCTATAACCATTGACCAAAATAACCATTATGCTTAAATCAGTAATCTCAGAATATCTCACCCGGCAGATCTTTATTATATCACACGCTTAACCTGACTTAATGTATTATATAGCACCCATTAGTGGAATAGATTAACTTCAGATGTTCCCTTTTCCACATTAATAATGCAATCAGGAATTTATGCCAGACACTTTCTGCTCTAAACTGCGCAAGGAAGATCTGAAGAAATATGAAAAAAAAAACAACCTCGTGTGCATCTATTGAATAAAAAATGCTTGATTTTGTAGCATTTTGTGGGAATCAAAGGGCTGGAAAACAAACTATTTGAGTTGTGGAACAACTGCCATGAAGGCAGAGCAGAGCGGCTGGTCAAGGTTAAGACTCTTTTATCGTAATGAAAGATCTGTTCCTGTGAGCTTGCCATGGGCAATGTGTTTGTTCATTATGTGGGAAGCCGAGGAAGGCCGGCATCGTTTCATTTGCTGCCTTTTAACTGCTGGTGCTTTTGCAAACGAGCTGATAGGTAATTATAATACACTCACCACTTAGGCATCTTTATTAGCCTTTGGCAGCACGGCCTTTGTGTGACTGGGGAGCCTTTGAGTGCGGTGGCCTCAGCAAATCCTTTAGAGTTCAGACAGGAACTATTTGGCAGCTGCTTCCCTGGCTGTCGCTTCTAGGTGGGTTTGTTTTGCCGTGAAAGGAGAGAAAGGAAGTCAAGGAGAGCAGCCCACAATCATCTGGATGCAAATATCCAGCCCTGACGGGAGATGTCTTCTCAAAATCAGCTCACACTGTGAAAAGCAAACTCTCAAAATCACCGGCCAAGGTGTGGAATCATTTCCAGCACAAAGAAACCACAATTAGTTCGTGTGTGCTCCAGGAGCAGAGAGAAAAGACTGGATTTGTCTCAAAAATTATTTCTTAGGAATTATTCACTGGGTCTTACTCCGGGTACTGGCAAGGCAGGAAGTTTTCCCTGGAAATCAATAATCAAATGTGGGAATTAGGGAAAACTGTGCTTACCTGATACCTCAGAAATACAACAGTTTATTTGAGAATAGGTGAAATGCAGCAGTACCACCCAAGGACTGGGCAGGAAGTCTGCTGCCTTCGCTTGATGCCTCCCTGGTCATCCATATTTTTCTCTTAGGCTGAAATCATGATATTCCAGTTTCCCTCTCTCTATCACTTGGGAAGGGTGGATCTTGCCCATTTCCAAAGGGAATCATAGAATTATAGAATACCCAGAGCTGGAAGGACCCATGAGTATCATGGAGGATCACAGAATCCAACTCCTTGCCAGGACACCCCACTAATCCCACACAATTCCGCAGCTCTTGGGAGCTCGCTTGGGATGAGACCTAACCTGTGGGGATTTTGCCCAGGACTTCGGCCTTGTTTTGATTCTCCAGGCACCTCCCTGAAGTAAATGTAATCAAGGAGTAACGGGAGTGCTGAGCCGGCAGCTCTGCATTCATTAGAGGTGCACAGCTGGCACCGATGCATCAGCGCTGCCGAGCTCCAGGAATTTGCATATCCACATTAACAGGCTCCTGAAGCAACAGTTACCAGAGAAACTCCTGGCTCTGCCTGTCAGAGCCATCCTGGTGCACTGTGGGCTCCCACAGTGGCCCTGCTGCCCCTCCAGAGCCTGGGGGACACTGGTTGTTCATCACCTGATGAATCCATCAGAGGTGGGTAAAGGAAATGCAGGACTGGGACCCCTTCCTTGCCAAGGCCAAACTCTTCCCCCTCAGACTGAAGACCCAAAGAGTGCCTCCATCCACATCTGTGGATTGTTTTTCATCCCCTCAGGTCCCAGGAATGGAATGACTGCAAGCAGGGCAGGCGTCACACAACAGTGTGGGTCCCTCCCACGCGCTTCCTTCTTGTGGTTCAGAGCTCCAGCCTCTGCACCCTCAGCCCTTGGAGCTGGACCTCCACTTCCCTCTCACCATCACCCTGAGCTGGAAGCTGTAAGAAAAGGAGGATTGCTCTGGCAGGGAGAAATCCCTGCCCCATCCTCCAAAACCAGTCCTCAGACAGGACAGCAGGAGCTTGAGGGGACACGGTGCTCACTGATGGAGCAGGCTGGGCCTGGAGCTGCGGGATCTGCTGTCAGTCAGTGTGTGATGAGCTGCCTGTCAGAGCTGTGCCTGCAGAGACAGCTCTGACCTCCTTTCTCTGCCTTCCTCGCCCTGCTGGGCAGCACTGGGATGCAGGTGAGGATGGGTGGGTGGTGTCAGTGGTGCTGGGAATCCCGTGGCAGTGCCAGGAGAATCCAGGCATCCAGAGCTGGCACGGCCATATCCATGTCCCTGTGTCAGAGCCCGTGTGGTGACACTGGGGATGGGCTCAGAGGTTCTGCTCTGCTTCTCGTGGCAAACAGCTGGAGAACAGCCCTGGGATGGGAGTCAGTACCAGATCCCTGGCAGAGCTGATCCAGCAGGTAGGAAAGCTGAGGATCTGTCCCATGGGCTGGAAGCGGCCACCCATCCCCTCCTCGTGGCTCCAAGCATGCTCGGCCCCAGGCAAGGAGGGCGTGGGGAGACTCAGGTGTCTGTACTCACTTTTCTTAGCAGAAATAAAAAGGGGGGAAAGAAATGTGGAGACAAATCCCTCTCCTGTTGCATTTCCAGCTCAGTGCAGCCCACAAACGTCTGCCTGTTAATGGGATGGCTGGAGTCACTGACACCTCCTGGCAGCTCTGCCCCCACCACAGCTCTGGTTTTATTTCCAGGCCTCACCAGATAGAACCTCTCCAGCAGCACAGGAGAGGCTCAAAAAATAATTGGACCAAGTGGGAAATGAAGCCCTTGCCTTCCTAAATCTGCCAGGGTCTCGTGGGAGCAGGGAGCAGGCAGGAGCCCCAGCTGGGAGATGTGGAGCCACCAGCAGCAGCAGGGCAGGGACCCTGTTGGCCACGGAGCATCAGGAGAACGGCAGCCACTGCACAACAGCAGCTCCCTGACCTCAATTTTCTCCGTGGAGAAAAGAGCAGGTCAAGTGGAAAGTGCTTAAGGAGGAAATTTGTTTCCTTCCAGCCAGGGAGTCGGGAAGATAGGTGGCTATTGCGTGTGCTGGAATAAACCAAATTAATTTTGTGCTGTGTGCTGGCTCGAGGAGCTGAGGGCAAGGCGGGGAAGATAATGGACTTTGATGTTTTACTTGAACTCAACAAAACACCTGGCAAGAAGCAGGGACTCGCTACAACGGCAGCTCCAAACGCTCACAACCCAGGCAACTGCTGCCTTTTGTTTTCTTTCTTTCCAATCTAATCCTGAGCATTTACCGGGCTGGTTCATATTTCCAGTGCAATAAAAGGTGCATTGTGAAAGGGAGAGGGAAACAAGAGGCTTTAACAACTTCCTTTGCTTCCCCCAACAGCCTTGTGGCATCCATCTCCTGCAAGGCAAAGCCCCAGGTGAGACCCCCGTGGTGAGGGGAGGGCCGAGGGGTGGTGGCACTGGGTGTCAGGAGGATCGGGAGCACCAAGAGAGGGATTAGAGACGTGTCTTTCTGACAGATTTGTTCATAACTGCTTCATCTTCCTGCTGCTGCAACAAGGCCGGGAAGGTTTCTGAATCTTGAGCACTGATATCCTGTTAAAAATGTCACTGTCAACATCATCTTCCTCTGCTGCCTCATTTTCTGCCTCTCTGTCATCCCTGCCAGCCCTGCATCAGACCCCAATTCCCTGAACCACCCTCAGCATGAATTTCTTTTATTCTGGGGGGTCTAGAGACACCTGCCAAGCCTCTCCTTGCTCCTGTTTCCCAGTTTTGGGACAGGAACAGGCACAAACTCTTCCAAGTCTTCTCATAAACGCAACTTTCAAGTCAGGCTGGAACAAAAGTGACAGCACTCTCCTAATGCCAGCTGCTAAAAATACATTCTGTGCTTGATAATTGAATGTGAGATGAAAAGTGAGTTTTAAGCAGAAGTAAGAGCTGCCTATTTCTGGCAAATTCCCAACTCCCCCAGTCCCCAGTGGAGTGTCAGTGCATATCAATATCGTCTGCCTGGAAAATTTACATTTTGGGGAACTGGCAGGTGTTGCTGAGTAGGGTCTTGGATTTGACTGGAAGAGATTTTGGGATGCCAGGTACAAAACACCTTCCCTGTGGAGCTGGGGGTGCTCAGGCCCCAGAGCCCCTCCCTGCCCTGCTCATGTCTGCTGCAGCCAGTGGCAGAACCCCCTGTGCCACTTCCCACGGATGCAGGAGAAGCTCCCTGCTTGGGATCCTAAACCCAGCGCTCCACAGGGACAGCTTTCCATGCCTCCAAAGCAGGAGGAGGGAGGAGAATCACAGCATTGGGATTGGAAGGACCATAAAGCTCATCTCATTCCAGCCCCCTGCTGAGGACGGGACACTTTCTGCTAGACCAGTTGCCAGAGCTTTTTCCTTCCTTGGCATGGATTTGTCCTTATCCCCAGGGAGCAGGGAGCTCCTGGGACAGGATGTTAGTTTGGGATGTATTCCATTGGAAGGGACTGCCCAGGGAGGTGGTGGAGTCCCCATCCCTGGAGGTGTCCAGGGAACTCATGGACACGGCACTCAGAGCTCTGGGCTGGTGACGAGGTGGGGATTGAGCAAAAATTGGATTTGATGACCTTGGAGGTCTTTCTAAATTATTCTATTCCATGGGTAATTATCAAATTGCTGAGCAAGGACATGTTTCCATTTTTGATTGCCAAACCTAAGCATTCCAGGACATTCATATAAATTGGTGGCTGTATAAGAAGGGCTTTCAGGATACTTTGAGGAAGACTTCCAGGATAACTTCCCATCATTATTTACACATCTGCAGATCAATAAGACATGTTATTTTGGCAAAATCTTTATTTACCTCGACCTGGGTTGCCCAGTTCACCACCTCCACCTCATCCCAATGCATGGATGCACTTCTGTGGCTGGAATTGGGAAGGGGGAGCTCACTGGCTTTATCTTTCTTCCCACATCAGGGCTTTGCAGCCAACCAATGAAATGCAGTCCCACAAATGTTCTGGATGAGGTAATGCTTTAAATTTGCATTTTATCTGCTAAAAATAGGGGATTTTCTTCATTTTCCCTCACATTGCTGTTGGAACGTGATGAAATATCAAAGAAAAAGCTAGTCCTGAGATGTGTCCTCACCAAAGTGAGCAGGGCTGAGTGTCCCAGGAGCCCCACAGGGGTGGGTGGCAGGAAGGGTGACAGGGTTCCCTCTCATGAACCTCCTGGGGACAGTTCCCTTTGCTTTTTGATGCCTGCAAGGTCTGTGGAGGTGTTGGGAGGGCAGGACCTCACCTGTGATTCAGGGAAAGATCGTTTTTTCCCTGTCTTTTATTGTGGAGCTTTTGGGGTCTGGAGGCCAAGGGCAGGGATTTCTGTACTGATCCCAACCCTGTGCTGGGCTGATCCCCAGGGTGGGCAGCAGGAAAGGGACTGGCATTCTGCCCCTCTGCCCTGCTCAGGTGAGACCCCACCTGCAGAGCTGCCCCAGCCCTGGGGCCCAGCACAGGAAGGAGCTGGAGCTGCTGGAGAGAGTGCAGAGGAGGCACCAGGGTGAGCAGAGGGATGGAGCAGCTCTGCTGGCAGGAAAGGCTGGCACAGCTGGCATTGTTCAGCCTGGAGAAGAGAAGGCTCCAGAGAGATGTTATAGAGGACTTTCAGTATATAAAGGGGACTTTCAAGAAAGATGAAGAGACTTTTTACCAAGACTTGTAGTGCCAGGACAAGGGGGAATGGCTTCCCATTGCCAGATAGCAGGGTTGGATGGGATATTGGTGAGAAATCCTTCCCTATGAGGGTGGAGAGGCTCTGGCACATGTTGCCCAGAGAAGCTGTGGCTGCCCCTGGAAGTGTCCAAGGCCAGGCTGGGTGGGGCTCAGAGAAACCTGGGATAGTGGAAGGTGTCCCTGCCCATGGCAGGGGGTGGAATGGGATGAGCTTTAAGGTCCTTCCAACCCAAACCATCCCATGATTCTAAGTCTGTAATTAATGAGATTTCAAGGTGTTGGTACTCACTCTCCTAAGTCACTTTTACACATGGATGTGCCTAGAGTGAGCCACGAGACACGAGCCTGGTTTGGACATTGCCCTGCCCTCACCCAGGCTGGGGTCCCTTCCCCTTGTCTGTGTGACTGCAGCAATGATTGCAGGAGCTGCTGTAGCTCTGCCTTCCCCACCATAAATCCTTGGAGCACTTCATCCAGCTGAACCTTAAAGCTGACTGCTTCTCTTTATGGAGATCCCTCACATTTTTCATTGCCTTTGCCTCAGACCTCATCAGTCCCACTCTCCTGCCAGAATACGAAGTGCCAGGAAAAATCCGATCTCTTTGGAGCTGACAATAATTATGGCAAATAAATCTGTCACTTCAAGACAAGTGTCAGTGTCCTCTGTTCCAGTGCACTGGACAGAAGTACTGTCCAAGGAAGGAACAGCTCATCTGACCTCTACTATTAGCCTTAAGCTTTTTGGAATAAAAGTAAATCTGCCTTTCCCTGGGGATTTCTATGTCTTTCACATAAAGGTTTGCTTGATTTGATTTTACTTTAGTCTGTTTCATGGAATCCCATGATGGTTTGGGTTGGGAGAGACCTTAAAGCCAATCCAGTCCCACCCCTGCTGTGGTGCAGGGACAACTTCCACTATCCCAGGTTGCTCCAAGCCCCATCCAGTCTGGTCTTGGACACTTCCAGGGATCCAGGGGCAGCCACAGCTCCTCTGGGCAGCTGTGCCAGGGCCTCCCACCATCACAGTAAAGATCTGCCTTGAATCCAATTCCATGGGTTAAAAAACTGCAGCACAATCCTAGAGCCTCCCTGAAAATTCCCAGAGGACTTTAAATAATGTCCTGGAGGTAAAAGCAGAGTGAAGGCATCTTCCCAGGCCCTCACCACATGACCACATGTTCCTGGTGGTAGCAATGGCATCAGGAAGTCACCCATCCTTTTTATCTCTCAATTTTCTGGATCAGTTTCTATCCTGTTAGTTTTTATCCTGTGCAATCCTCCAAGGACTCCCAATCTTGTCCTGTTAGGAGTGTGTGGTGTTGTGCTTGTAAACACCCACCTGTGGCCTTGCCCAAGCAGCAGCTTGGGCACGCTGGAAGCAGGAGTGGGGGTCTGCTTGTGGATGCAGAGCCCAGTGTCTCTACACAGAGCCAGGTAATGAGAAAGGAAATGGATCTCTCCCTCTGGAAAGAAATGCCTTGAAAATCCTCTCTGCAGCTGCCTGCATGAGGTGTTAGTGTGCATTATTTCCAGAGTTTCTATCCATGGTGGAGCCAAGGCAGCAGTCTCCAGCTGATCACACGGGGCACAAGGGAGATTTGTTCAGAGTCTGAAGGTTCAGTAATTATTTAATAAAGAAGAGGAGACTCAATGCTGGCAGCTCAGGCTCTGAGCTGGAAATCCTGAGCAGAAAGTTAAATTGTCTGAGCTAAAATATCCTTCCCTGTGAGGGTGGTCAGGCCCTGGCACAGGGTGCCCAGAGAAGCTGTGGCTGCCCCTGGATCCCTGGGCATGTCCAAAGCCAGGTTGGATGGGGCTTGGAGCAGCCTGGGCTAGTGGAAGGTGTCCCTGCCCCAGGACAGGGGTGGGACTGGATTGGCTTTAAGCTCCTTTCCAACCCAGACTATTTTGGGCTCCGTGACTCTAAATATGAAGCAGCATCACACCTCTCCAAGCTGTTGGAACTGAACCATCACCAATCTACTGAAATCTGAGTTTGTGCTCCCTGTATGGTGAGCAGAACTGGCCTTGGGGGTTGCAATGGAGTGACTATCATTGGTTCAACGATGCTTGAGAGGCAAATCAGCAATCAGGCAGACAAGTTCCACCGAGAGATGGGAGCAGCAGTCCCAGTGTGACTGCAGCAGATAACAGTGGGAAAGAGCAGAGTGTGATGGTGGCATTTCATCCTTGGTTAACAGAGCATTTCCCTGCATCTGGGCCTCAGACATCAGCACACTGTAACCAGATCTCTCCTCTCCCAAAGCTGCTGGATTAGGCTACAGGGCTCTGGTGTCACAGCCAGGCTGGAGAAAGGCCTCGTGTGTGTCTCAGCGCTCTGCTCAGCACCCCGGGGTCACTGCTGGGGGTGGATCTCAGTGCTGGTGCAGGACATCCTGTGCTAGGTATTTAGGGGTGACAGCTGGGATGCTCAGCACTGGAACTCCAAGGAAAAGGAGGCTCGGGGGGACCTTCTCACTCTCACACGAGGGGACAGCCAGGGATGTCAGGCTCTGCTCCCAGGGAACAGGGACAGGAGGAGAGGGAATGGCTCAGGCTGGGCCAGGAGAGGGTCAGGCTGAATATCGGGGAAAATTTCTTCCCTAAAAGAGTGGTCAGATATTCTGCCCAGCGCAGCAGTGGAGGTAAGCATGCAGCTAACAACACCAAGGCTGTGGCTTTGATCCCAGAACCGGCCATTCCCTGAAGGGTTGGACTCGGTGATCCTGCTGGGTCCCTTCCCACTCAGAATAGTCTGTGAAATCTGGGACTGTGGATTCTGTGACGTGTTCAGCAGACTCGTAGGTGTGGCACTTGGGGCCATGGTTCAGTGGTGAACAGAGAAGAGCTGGGCTCGCAGATCTTGGAGTCTTTCTCAACATTTCTGTAAAACTGCCTGAACACTCTCCCACCCAAACCAGCAGCTCCGGGACTTGGCATGGACACACCAAGGAGTCTTTCCCTCCTTGGGAGAAGGGCATCTCAGTTGTGGTGATTCCCAGCTGATCCCAGCCCTCAGGACAAGCCTTCCAATCACAGAGGAAGTGCTGGAACCAAGCCCCATCAGGCTGTGTGACCCCTTTGCAGTGGGAGGTGCAGTTTTCCCAGGAGGCACAGCACCCATTCCCTGTCTTCCAGCCCTCTGTTCCCTATGGGGATCGATGCCTCCCGTGGTGCCATTACTTAGAAATGTGTGGCTATTGATGCTCTGGGCTTGGCTTTCTCTTACAACCCCCAAACATCTCCTTTTCCTCGGGTGTGGTTTTTTTGGTGATATTTTATGAAAATCCCTTTGCTAGGATTTTCTTCTCCTGAGAAGCTGAAGGGCCTCAGCTTCAAGTGTAAACAATTTGTTATCTGCTGCTGTGGAATGCAGCAGGTGCTTCCTCGATTGGTCAGTGTGGGATGTTTCTACTTGGTGACCAATCGAGGAGGCAGCAGCTCTGGGACTCTCTGGGAGTCACAGAACTTTGTTATTCATTCCTTTCTATTCCTGTCTCGCCTTCTGATGATTCTTTTTTCTCTGTTCTTTGTAGTATAGTTATAGTGTGGTCTTTTTTAATGTAATATATATCACAATATAATAAACCAGCCTTCTGAAATGGAGTCAAGATCTCTCCTTCACCAAGTCCTGACTGCCCAGAAGACCCACGGTAATACTCGGGCTCCCCCTGAGCCATTCCTCTGAGCCTGCAGAATGGGAATTGTTCTGAATAATCTCACTGCATTTCCTTCTCTGGGAGGAAATCCGTGCAGGTTGTCTCTTTGCTCCCTGCCATATTTACAGTTAAAATCCAAGAATTCTGCTCAAAAAAAAAAAAAAAAATTCCCTCCTTTGTCAGCATCCTCCCCAAATAAACACGTGAGCAAATGGAATGTGTCTGGGAGCATATTGGAATTGGATGGGATTTGCTGAGCATTACGCTTCTGCTGGCAATTAGCATAATCTGCCTCCTATCTCCTGCACAGGAATGATTACTAAGAAATGTGTCTTCTCAAGATTTTTTTAATCCTAAAAAAGCAAGTGGAGCACTGGCATATTTATGACTCCTGCTGAGTTCCTGACTGTTTAGGTTAGGATAAGGACTATTTCCCTGTTGGAGCGCTGTGTGCAAGTCCCGTGCAGGAATCTGGGCTGTGTGCCAGCTCTCTGGAATGACCTGGAGGGGAGGAAGAGCAGATTTTCAGGAACAGCAATCACTGGTTTTATGCAGGATCCCGCCAAAGGCAGAGGTAAAACCCCGCTCCCAGTGCTCCCAAGGCTGTGTCTTTCACTGTGAGCTGTGCCTTTCACTGTGAGCTGTGCCTGTGGTGTTATAAAAGCCACACTCCTGAGAACAGCTCCTTGGAGAAGGAAGGAGCTACTGCCCACCCCACAACCAGGAACCTCCTTTCTGTGCAAATCCCACCTGTATTCCTTGAGAAAGCCATCACTGCCTGCCTGGAGATTAGGGCTGAACAAAACCAGCTTTTTTTGGCTGTTTCTTCCTCTCCCACCCCACATTTGTCTCATCCATTTAGGCTGCAAATTCATTGCAGCCAGTGTTCCTTCTAGGAGGACACATCCCCTTCCACCACGATGGTCTGTGTTATTTGCTGCCTCCTGGTGTGCCAACACAAGAAATAAATAATGGATCCTGTTAGGTTTGTTATTCCCCCCCAAAATCACCTGTGAGAGCTCTCAGGAATTGTCACTCTGGTGTGTGGAGCAGCTGGAAAGTCAAACACTGGGGAAAGGCTGAGCACAGACGCTGCCAGGGCCAGCAGGGGAACACTCCAGGTGCTCTGGGTGACCCCACCCCGTTTTTAAAAACCCAGAATGGTTTGGGTGGAAGAGATCTTAAAAATCATCTTGTTCCATCCCCTGCCATGGGCAGGGACACCTTCCACTAGCCCAGGCTGCTCCAAGCCCTGTCCAACCTGGCCTTGGACACTTCCAGAGATCCAGGGGCAGCCGCAGCTTCTCTGGGCAGCCTGTGCCAGGGCCTGCCCACCCTCACAGGGGAGAATTCATTCCCAATATCCCCCCTAACCCTGTCCTCTGGCAATTTGAAGCCAATCCACTTGTTCTGTTACTCCAGAGCCTTGCCTGAAATCCCTCTCCAGCCCTCTTGGAGCCCCATCAGGTGAGATCTCCCCAGAGCTTTCTCTTCTACAGGCTGAAAACTCCTCTGGTAGGACAGAAAAGCTGCTGGACACAAACACCCAGCAGAGCTGGGAGAATCAGGGGGTCCTGGTTTTCCTTCATGAAGCCAGAGGGGTGTGGAAGAGCCTTGCCCATGGATGCTGCAGCCTGGTCTGTCTCAGAGCTGTCATTCCATGATGTTGGTTACCCAAGCTGGCTGTTTAGCAGGGAGCAGGGCTGGGAATGCAGCCTTTGCTCCCGGGGCTGGGTGAGTGACACACTCCACTCATTCCTGGTGTTTGTTTCACCAGCAGGGAGCAAAGGGCCGTGCTGCAGCCACACTCATCCCGTCCCCCAAGCAGCCACCTCGCTCATGGCGGGCAGCACGACACGAGTCCCCTTCCCTGCAGACAGGTGGGACATTAATGGGACGATGAGGTGGCCAGGCAGGCGCCAGCCGTGCCTCTGATTTGCAGCTCCAGCTGGAAACCCCTACAGAGCGTGGGCCAGGCTTTATAAAATAAAAGCTAATAAGAATCATAACAATTTTGCTTTCTCTCCGTAGCCTGCAGCAAGCCAGGCACAACATGGGAATTGAGGAATAAAGGCCATCAACTTCCCGTGGCTCCCCTCCTACTACCTTCCTCTTCTTGCTCCAAATTGTTTTGAAAACATTGCTTTTCCCTTGCCTATTTCATTTCTGCAATGAAGTCATCAAACAAGATGACAGGGACTTTCCGAGACTCAAATCAATCAGCAAGTTTCTCTTTTGCTTTTTCTACTCAGGCAGGAAATAGGGGAATAAATTTTCCAGTGTCCAAGGGAAGGGAAGGGGGCATTGGCTATGTTGGCTCCAGTATGGGGAGGTGTAAGAGAACAGATGGAACTCCTGGACCTCATCCAACCCATCAAAAATAAATAACCCCCTACCACGTGTTTGTTCTGCTGTGAGAAGTTCCAGCAGGTCCTGAGGGTTTTCTGCTGTCCACTGGAAATGAAAGAGACATTCCGAGTATATCCCATCCCCTGCCCTGGTTTGGCTTGGAAGGGAGTTGTGGTTTCTCCAGAGGTCTTCCCCCCCACCCTGGATGGATATTCCACTTTCAATACCAAAAATCTAAAAATCTAAAATGTTCAAATCACGCCACATTCAAGCTCAAATCATGGAATCACAGAATCACGGAATCTCCTGAGCTGGAAGGGACCCACAGGGATCATCAGTCCAGCTCCTGGCTGTGCACAGATACCTCAACAATCCCACCCTGTGCACCCCTGAGAGCATTGTCCAAATGCTCCTGGAGCTGTGGCAGCCTTGGGGCTGTGCCCATTCCCTGGGGAGCCTGGGCAGTGCCCGACCGCCCTCTGAGGGAAGAAGCTTGCCCTGATCTCCAACCTAAACTCCCCTGGCACAGCTCCAGCCATTCCCTGGGGTCCTGTCCCTGGTCCAGAGAGCAGAGATGGGAGCTGCCCCTCTACTATCCCTCAGGAGGAAGCTGCAGACAAGAAAAAGCTCTTCCTGCAGTCTCCTCATGTATTTTATGGAGATGACTGAAGGTAATGGAAAGAGCTCATCCAGCGGGATCACCCCCTGCAATTTCTTCTGGGTTTAGGCAGAATAAAACTAATCATAGGGGTTGTCTCAGCTCAGGCCAGGGCTGCTCTAGGAATAGATTGGCACTTCAGATTTACCAGGATACAATGGAATAATGGCTGGGTAGTGGAATTTTCAGCACACAGGGGCAGGAGCAGCCGTTGTAATTTTTTTATGATGATTTTTATGCTGGTGCCTTCACTGTTCCCCTCCTCTGTTCAGCAGGGACAGGCCCTGCATGGGAAGCATGGACTCTGTGACTGCATGCCATTCCTCCAAAGGCATCACAATGTGGGCAGAGAAGAGTCATTTGCTTGGACATTATGCAAAGAAAGTGCTGACCCAGTAGCACAAAAAAATCCCTGTCAGGAGCCAACAGGTTTTACCGGAAAACCATTGGATTTCAACAAGAAGATTTAGGGCTTGGAATGAAACCTTGACAGTTTGCCCAAAAATTATTTCTTCATTTTACAGCATTCTCTCCATTGAAATGTGTGTGTTCTCCTCTTCCAGAAAAGGCAAGGGAATGAAAGGAAAAATGACGACACTGCCCGAGCTCCATCAGTGCATTCCTAGTGGCAACTCATTTTAGGGAAGAATTATCTCAGCTTTACTTTAATGAGTATCAATCAGGTTGGTAACTAATACAGCTTTTTTTTTGTGAGGCTTTAAGTCCTTTAAAGATGGGGGTGTTTATTAGGGAGCCTTCACCAGGGTTTTATGTCTTGCCTGTAAAGAGGCACAGCTGTGGCCAAAACATTATCTCAAGTGGAACCAAATGTTGGCTCCATTTATTGGTATTTATAATGGATTCCTACATAGGCAGAGATTTCAATTTGGTCTTTTTGGGGTTGGGGATGCAAGGAGAGTAGTCATGGAATGCCTGGCTGGTCTCTCCAGCCTCCCTGAGCAATGCAGAATCTTTCAGGATGGGGCCTGGGGAGTGGCAGAGGGTTTGCTGCTGTCTGGGACCCTCTGGAAGGTGCCATGGACAATCTGTGACAGGGATTACAGGAGGGGACAGGATTTGTGAAGAGGGAGGTTTGGAGGGCTAGGAGGCACCAGGAGCACGATTCCAGGGCACACAGGGCTAGGGATTTGCCTTTTCCCCTGGGAGTGCAGCCAGCACAGATCCTCAGGTTTAGGTTTTGTGCCAAACCTTTGGGATTGCTTGGAGATTTGAGCTTAGCTGATCTTTGTCTGTCCCCTGGGCAGGCTGAGGCTCATCAAGGTCACCAGCTCACCCTGGGTCACAACCATGTGTCAGTCCCCCTTGGGTGCAGAGTTTTTCCATGGGTGATCTGCGAGGGTGCAGCTTGGGAACAGCTTGGAGCATTCACTTCCCCAGTGCCCCAGACCAGCTCCAGCACGGGGACAAATCCCAGGGGGACGAGGACACGGCGCTGGCTCCACTCAGTCCCTGGTGACAGCCACCAGCTCCAGACAGCATCAGAATGTGCTGATCCCTTTTCTGTGCAGCAGCGCCAGCCCCGAGTCCAAGTTTGGTGTTAATATGGAAATATGGATAAGAGCTTATGCTGTGACAATGATTTACTGCCTTGGTAACTGCACCTGATAACACAAATTTATCTTGGTCTCTCCATTTCAATTATATTTTTTCTAATGTGTGTTTTGAAATACAGATTCCCTCGGTCACAGGAATTTATGGCAACGGCTGTGTGGCTGGGAGAATTCAAATCAATACAGGAACTGTTCTTTGCCTCCTGCTCCAGTGTCTCCTTATGTGTGTTACAGCTGCTGTATAATGCATGTTTTCACAAACTCCGTCCAAAATATGGGAAAAGAGGAGGCAGGCACATGCAGCATCAGTGGGATTTGGTGAGCATTATTCCCAAATGACCTGCTGGAATTCGGCACAGCAGTGGGATATCTCAAGGTTTGCATTCTGGGTGGGGATATTTGCTTGTGGCCTGATGGGGCAGAATTTTCAGGAGGTGCTGAGGTGCCAGAGCTCTGCTTCCCACTCTGCCAGAGAGACTGGAAGCTGGCAGCCAGTCAGAGAGCAAGACTTATCCCTCCTCCTCCTCCCTTTGAGACAGCTTGAAAAGACTCAGCACGGGAGCATGCATCCATGGAAAATACACACTGTGCAAGGGTTCTCCTTGTGTTTCCAGCACTGCTCCTGGGAGGAAGCAGCAGGAATCTGAGTTGCAGCACTTTGCCTTCCCAGAAGTTTGTCCTCTGTTCTGGGGACAAACCCCTCATGGGCTCTTGGTGCTCCTGCTGTCACCGCGCAGGTCCCAAGCACTGTGATAAGCAGCACTTAATCTCTAATCAATGTTCTGGGCAGGAGCCCACCCCAGGCAGCTGCAGCAGCCACAGATCTGCTCCTGCCCCCAGCAGGGACCGAGGAACTTCTCAGCTTCCCTGGAGCTCATGCCAGTGGTCGGGATGCTGGACACAAGAGAGCAGACCTGACCCTGCAGTTAGAGCAAATGCCAGGGCTGCATTTGCCATTTGCATTGGTCCATGAATAAAAAAAGCTGGAATTTTGCTAGGAGATGCCGTTAGTCCAGCTGCTCGCACTTAGCAGCTGATAGCTGCCATCACTCTTAGTCATCCTGCAAATTCCACCTAGAGGAACGGGGCCATCATTGCTCTGAGGCTTCTGCTGCTGCTCTCACAGTCCTCCTGCTGCTCATTTCCCTGGCTGGGAAGAGGAGCAGCTCTTCCCAATGCTCTGGGAACGGCAGGTAGGTGGGAGCAGATGTCAGGAACTGGCAGAGCTGGTTGTCTGGAGCCACATATCCTGCCACAGCTTCCACTGAGGGGTGGACAGATGTCTTCCAGCAGATGGAAGGCAGATCTTTCCTTCTCCAAACCCAAATGCATCTCCATCACTCATGTGTGGATCCCACATCTTTCAGCTGGCACCGTGGCCCAAAAGTGTTAAATTAAGACGTTGCTGGGCTTCTGCTATTCCTGGGATTTCTTCCTCCTGGGAGCTGGTCTGTCTCCTGGACGTGGCCACTGGAAATCCTGCAGAGGTGCTCAGGGACTCAGCAGCAAAGACTGGGAGACTCCTGGCCAGCTTTCATCAGTGGTGAGGCACAGGTCATCCTAAGGTGAGGAGCATCTTTTGGAGTCTTGAGCCTTCCAGGATGAGCAGTGCAGAAAATGGGAAGCAGATTCCCACAGCCTTTCTCACATTGTCCTGTCTCGGTGTGGAGCTGGTTTCTCTCCCTGAAGAGAAACCCGGTGGGTTTCTCTCCCACCCCAGATTCGAGACCAAACTCTGCACAACACCTCAAAATCCAGTGTTGTTCCAGCAGGTCATTCCTGGAGCCAGGATATGGGGAGGTGGACACTGGAGAGTTGGGATCTCCTGCAGTCCCCGAGCTTCACATCCTCAGATCTTCCAAGTGTTCAAAAATGAGATAAGGTTGCACTTGCTGACATGGTCTTGTGGGCATGGGGATATTCAGTTGCAGGTTGGGTTTGATGATCTTGGAGACCTTGCCCAACTTCAGTGATTCCCTGATTCTGTGATTCCCTGCCTTCCAAGGGCTGTCAGAGCAGGCAGCATTTAGAGAAATCTGGATTTATAAAAGGCCACAGTTTTTTTTTTCTTTGAAAGTTTCCAACAAGCAGAGCTGAGGAGGGATCACCTCTTTCTACACAGGTCTAGTATGTCCCTGGACTGTCAGATGTTCTCCCAGACACTGGAGATTAAAAAGGCAGTGCTCCCCAGGCAATGTGATATCCCAAATTCTGTTCAGGAGAGCTCTGATGGACATCAGAAAAGAACAGGAGGCATCATTTCCTTGTCTGTAAAACCCAGAGTAAATGGGCTGGAACTCAGGAGCAGAGGGAAAGTGGAGAGCCAGAAAAAACTGTTCCAGCTGTTTTTCCTCCCAGTACAGGAAAAATGGGGTCATTATTCAAAAATACTGTATTTCTGCTTAAAAATCCTACCATTCTTTTATCTGGACCTGTCATATCTCTGATAGTTACCTGCAGTGGTGGGAGTGATCCCTGTGCAGATTAAGATCTGTATAGTGCCTGGGAATGTTTGGATGGATGGATTAATACAAAATGAAGGCATCACCACCACCATCATCATCATCACTGCTATTCCTGCTGCTGGTAGCTCCATCATTCTGTAAAAATTACCCCTTCTCTGGAGTGAGTGAGGAGCCCCAGGTGGAAATTCCCAGTGTTTTCAGGAGCTGCTGAGTTGTGTGAGTGCTCGGTGAGCCCCGGTTCCACCCAGCTGAGCAGCAGCAATAAAGGAGCCCCAGCTGGCTGCTCTTTCCATGCAGGACTCATTCCGAGTGTGTCTGTGCAAATATTTATTATTTGCACAAAGGTGCAGAGAGGAACTTTTGTTCTTTGAGTCTGGTCAGGCTCTCAGTGCACAGACCCAGCCCGGGGTACTCTCTGTGCTCTACTGCCTGGAAGGACTGAAGGATCTGCTGGGAGAGGAGAGATCCTGGGCTGTCACTCCCACTCCAGGCACATTTGCTTTGTTTTATTCCATGGATTTGGTGAAATGCTTGTTATCCAGTTTAGAAACAGTGTGGGGTTTTTTTGATTTTTTTTGATTTTTTTGATTTTTTCTTCTAGCACACCTCAGCCATGGAGTCACAATGGGGAAACTTTTCCTTCTTCCTCCTCTAATTATGGTGACTTTGTCACTCCACAGTCACCTGCCTTGAGCCTGGAGACTGAGCCATGATCCCTCTCTTTCCCAGCAGCTTCCTCCAAAATTCATCCGTGTTTGGGCATCCTCAGGGAGGCAGAAGACACAGCTCAGTCTGAGGGAGGCACTAAATCTGTATATCCTCATCCCCAGCAAAGACAGACAGGAACTGTGGGTGCTCTTCCTCTTCACTCAGTTTGGATAGAAAATGCCTCTGAGGGAGATGAAGAGATACAGGCAGGAAGTGGCCATGGAGCTGGCCAGCCCCAAAATCCTTTTTGACATTCCTGGGATGCTCCTGGTCCCTAAACTCCACTCGAATTCCCCTGAGGGTGTTTGAAGGCAGAGTCCCCAGTGAGTCCAGGTCAGCTTCACTGGAATGTGAGACCCAGAGCTGCTGGTGGGAATGGCCCTTCCCAAAGCTCCAGAGGCTGATGGCATCATTTGAAGGAAAACCCCACGCTGTGATTCAGGTCTAGGTCACAGGGAGTGGGTTTGTGGTGCTCCCCCATCACACACAGGGGTGGTACCAGAAAAACACAGGATCTCACCTTGCCTGCAATGGGAATTGTGGGGACACCACAGGGAGAAAGAGCAATTTGAATACAAATCCCACCCGACAGCCAATAAATCCAGGTTATGTTCTTTCTTTTCCCTCTCAGTCAGGAAAAAAGTGCTGAAACTGGTCTAACAAAATGTAAGAGGAAAAAAAGATAGAAAAGGTTTAGGGTGAAATTTAGGGCAGATTAGGAAAAAAATGCAGCTTTAAATTCTGAAAAAAAATCCCTTTAGCTGACTTTAAACAGGTCAGAGTTTCCAGCTGTAATGAGATTGGAAGTTTAGTGTCCTCCCACCTCTGGGCCCCCTGGTTTTGGGGTCTCTTCCAGGAGATGGCAGTGGGTGGGAGACACAACTTCTTCAGGAACAGGTACAGTGCTGACAATTCCATTCTTAAGTGTGGGGCTGTACCTCGTCTTTCCTTCTATCCCATAATGACACTGGGGGGAGAAAGGACGAGAGGGGTTTGTTGGTGCCTTAATCCCATCCTCCAGGAATGGAAGCAAGGCTCCACTTGTCCTTCAGTGCAGTGATGGTGGGATAGAATCCCTGGTTAATAGACCAGGTTCAATTATTCTCTGTGAAGAACCATTCTCTAAATCCACCAGGTGTGACAGTCCCTGTGGGAATGGGCTATGGACAGTCATCAAAGCCCCCCTTAACTCCATAAACATCACAAAACTTCTTCAAATCACTCACTCAGCCTTTTCTGCTGGATGCCAGTGCCCTCTGGATCCCTGCTCCGATGGATCCCTGTGTCTCTCTGGGTATGAACACAGGTGGGTTGGGATTAGGAGAGGTGGCCGTGAGCAATGAGAGGGGGCCGTGAGCAATGAGAGGGGGCTGTGAGCAGTGAGAAGCTCCCAGAGATATTCTGTAGCATCAGGAGGCTCAGGGGGTACCTTGTGGCTCTGCACAACTCCCTGACAGGAGAGGGCAGCCAGGGGTGGTCGGGCTCTGCTCCCAGGGAACAGGGGAACAGGACAAGGGGAAACGGCCTCAAGCTGTGCCAGGGGAGATTCAGCTTGGACACCAGGAGGAATTTCTTCATGGAAAGGGTAGGCAGGCATGGGAAGGGGCTGCCCACAGAGGTTTGGAGTCCCCATCCCTGCAGGTGTCCAAGGAATGCCTGGACATGTCTGGGTGAAAAGCTGTGCATTGGTCACAGACTTGGCTCAATGATCCTGGAGGACTTTTCCAACCTTAACCATTCTGTGATTCCATGATCAACAGAAAATCTGAATTTACTCCCTTTCATGCCTCCTTTCTACCTTTCCTGGGGTAAAAGGCTGCCTCTTCTTGTCCCTGTTGAAAGCACTTTGTCTTTTCCCAGCAAACAGAAGTAGCTGGAGTTTGTTTTCATGGCAGCAAGAGCTGTGCTGCTAAACAAACACGGAGAAAGCCAAAACTTCCTGCCACTTCACATGTTTGTGTTTTGAAAACCAAGCTATTTATTTAGACAAATTGGAAAATATAACCACAAATAACCCCGAAAGTGTGCTGCTCACTCGCAGTGAGTTAAGTGAAACCAGAAGAGGGAGAATTTGTTTATCTGTAGATTTTCCTTTCCTCTCTTTTCTCTTCCAGGAAAATACTTTCATCTTTCCAGCCCCTTGAGTTTGTCCCATTGTAGCACCCAGTGCTGCTCCAAGAGCTGGGAGGAGCTGCAGGAGGGGGAGCACAGGAATTTAGTGACTTGCATGGACCAAAGATCTATGGAAATACCATCATCCCCTGGAGCAGGAGCTCCAGCTTTGTGCCCCCACAGAAGGCACCAAATCAAATCTCAGCCCCAAACTCCACGTTTGACCTTGGAAAGAGAAGGCTTTAATCCACACCTCCCAGTGCTCCATCCTGCTCCTAATCCTCTGGATGCTGAAGGACATTATCACCTTGGCACAGTCAGTGGGAATGGCTCAGGACAGGCTCCTTCCCTGCGGCTCCCTCGGAGGAACTTTACCTCCAGATTGGGCTCCAGCGGCGGAACGGGAGGGGGAGGAAAGGGCTCCTGCCTGACACGAGAGACAATGACCTGCTCCAGGGGAATATTAAAGAGCTCAGGGAATGCAAAGGCTCCATTTCCAACCCCTGCTCCCGGGTTTGGAAGGCAGCCTGGAAAGGTGTGTGCACCCCTGGGCTGGTACCCGCACTGTTGCCATGGCAACAAACGGGGTGGGGGGATGGAGCTGCTGCCATCATTCTCCTCTGCACTTCCTCCTCCCTCCCAAAAGTCACCTCTCCTGGAATTAGAAATGACACCCCTCCATCCCCTGGGAGTGCCTTTCCTTCCCAAGCTGCACCTCTGCCTTTGGTTTGGAGAGGGAAATGTGTGACTCGGAGATGGGGAGGTGATGGAGAGTGGAAAACTGGGCTGTGCTCAGGGCCCAGACTGGACCGAGAGCTTTTCCTTCCTCCTGTGTGCTGCTGAATTAATCTTGGACTAATTTAGGCTGGTGTGGATGCTCTGGGGCACTGAGCTGCTGGGAGCTGCAGTCCATGGATGAAGGTAGCCCGTGGCACAGCTCACGGGGTCCTGAGGGTCAGTCTGGCTTGTCTTGGAGGTTGGACCGGGTGAGGAATAGGATTTGGGGGTTGCAAAACACCTCACAGCTTTGGCATTTCCTCTGTGTTGGATTAGCAAGAGCTTTCACATAAAACAGGAGGTGGAAAAGCACCTTGGGGAAAGCCCCTGCCTGGAGAAGCCGTGTGGAGGCTCCAGCTGATTGTTTAACTTGGAACCAGGCTCGAGTGTGAAGGATCCCACATCAGTGCTGTGCTTTCCATCCCATGGCTCAGGAGCTTTCCTCATCCTCCTCCCCCTGTCCCCCCACGTTTAGCTGTGTGGAGAAGGCAGATGAGGCAGAGAGAAGTGACTGCATCTTCCCATGCCTCAGGCTGGGATTCAGCAGGGGCTGGAGTCTGACTTCCCCATTATCCCTCCAGCATTCCCCAGTCTGCCTCTCCCTCATCTTGGCCACATGGGCTTTAGGAAATCTGCATATGGAAATGAGGAGTTTCTGTAGCAAATCTACATTTTCAGGCCAAAGTTAAAAAATTCCCTCTCTCTGGACCCTGAGGTATCCACAACTCCTCCCCAACCCTCCGAGCAGCCCTAGGAAACCTCTCACTGCTCCAGGAAGGGTCTCCCTGATAGTTTCCACAAAGCCTTCTCCTGCTGTATCCAGGGATTTCAGGACCAAGGGAAGGATCTCAGGTGGACCTTAGGGCTCTTATTCCCCACACTGGGGAATGGGATGGATTGTCCTTCAGCTTGGTGCTCATCCACATGGTTAATTCAAAGCATGTGCTGTGCTCATACCAGGGCTTGTGCTGGAAGTGAGCTCCACGTGATGGAAGTGAGCTCCACGTGATGGAAGTGAGCTCCACGTGATGGAAGTGAGCTCCACGTGATGGAAGTGAGCTTCATGTGCTGGAAGTGAGCTCCATGTGCTGGAAGTGAGCTGGACGTTACGAGGCTGCAGACCCAGGAATGTCCCTGCTTCTTGAATGTCCTCATGTTTGCCAAGAACATTTGCTTGTGTAGATGATTACAGGGACATCCCAGTGCAGATGAATCCAACTGTTTTCCTTCCAGCAAATGTTCTCCCAGAGTTATCATAGAATCATGGAATGAGGTGGAAGGGACCTTAAAAATCACCTTGTTCCACCCCCTGCCATGGGCAGGGACACCTTCCTCTAGTCCCAGGTTGCTCCAAGCCCTGTCCAGCCTGGCCTTGGACACTTCCAGGGATCCAGGGATAGCACCAGCTTTTCTGGGCCGGGGCCTCCCCACCCTCCCAGGGAAGGATTTCTTCCCAATATCCTTTGAAATGTACTGTCTTTCAGTTCCCCCTTGGAGCCTTTCCCCCTTGTCCCATCACCACAATTCCTTGTAAACCACGCCACTCCAGGGGCCCCTTTCTGGCACTGAATCCCCACAGTGTTGCTCCCACTTATACCATCTTCTCCCCTGGGCACCATGTGGCCCTTGAGCCTCACAGACCACCACTCTTCCTCCATCACCAGCATCTTCCCTCCTTAAATACCATCCCAGCAGGAATCAGCCCCTCCCCTGGCTCATGGCAGAGCACCCAGGGAGCCGCTGGGGTGGGCAGAGCATGGCTCCATCTGCTCTGTGCCTCCATGTCCTCCATCCAAAGGCTTTAAAGGCTGTCATTACCAGCAGTGTTCCTCTCTTTCCTCTGCCCAGACAGAGCAGGAAGCAAAGGGGAAGGTCCAAAGTTTTCCTGCTTGGTTGGGCAGCGTGTAACAGATGCTAAAGGAGCTCTGGGAGAGAAAACCAACTGCTGGGGGTTGATAGCCTCAGAATTTCTGGAGCTTGCTTGGTCAAACAGCTCAATGAAAGCAGTAAAAAGATCTTCCTTGTCTCCCCCATCTTTTTACCTGTTTAAATCAATCCCCTGCCCTTCCCACACATATTGGCACTACAGCCCTGCCTTTCACTTTTCCCAGGAGCTGCAGTCACTCTCCTATGATTTTCCCTCCAGCCTCTGGGCTATTCCTTCAGCAGGATTAGCAAGTGCAAAGTGCCTGTACCTCCAGGGTCAGCCAGAGGAGCTGGAACTGCAGAAACATGGAGCTGGAAAAGTTGTTTGCACCTCCCCCTCCCCCAGGGATGACCGTGGCCATTACAGGGCTGGATAGGCTCTAATTGCAATCCCAACAAAGTGATATGGAAATAATGCCACAAACCAGTGGGAAAGGGCCAGAAATAGTCACAGTGTACAGCAAGGTTGAGCTGCGTAGGGGGCAACCTGTGGAAAAACAGGGCATGGGGTGGAGGAGGAACCAAGGCAATATCTAGGCTTTTGAAGCTTTGTGGATAATGATTCCTTGATTTTTCACAGCCTCCCTCCTTCCGTGGCACTTCCCTCCCCTGCACTCAGCTCCAGGACTTGTTCTCAGCCCCAAGAGCAAAACAAAGCCAACCCTTCACCTTAGACTCTTCATCAGGGTACTCCAAGGTTATTTTTGTGCACTTTCTCTTGGCTGGAGTTTAATAGGTTATTTTGCCACGAGGTTTGATACTCTTTGGACGTCCATCCATGTTTGTGCTGGACTGCATCCAATGTCATCACCTTTTCAGGCTGCTTGGACTGCAAGGCACGGTGAGTTTAAGGATGAAAGAGCCTTTTCTGGGGAAGAAGAGCCTGCTGCTGGGCTTGGGCAGGAAAGGCAGGTGCCCATGTCAGAGAGGTGCCAGGGGAAAGGGGCAGTGTGGGGATCATTCAGACCCTCAGGGGCTTAGGAACTGGGTGTGACTCCTGTGACAGCAATGCTTTGGAAGGGTTCTAGAAAGAGTCTTTAGAGAGGACAGAGAGAAGGGAAATTGCTGGAAAGAGAACACGGAAATGCAGATTTGGACATCATATGGCTCAGCCCAGAATCAGGATGAGTTTTTTTGTTTATTGTCTCCTCAGCAGGGCAGGGCTGAGACAGCCCTGAGAAAGAACTTGAGCTATTTTGGACTTCACAGGGTGTGATGGGAGACAGGCTTGGCTCCATTCCCAAGACCCAGCTTCCCTCCCAGCCAGCCCCAGTGAGACCAGTAACTCCCAGTGATGGGTTCCAAAAGTCACACACTCTTCACTGGTCTCTTCTCTTGATCCAAATATTAACTTTTTGAGGTGCAGGAATCCTCTGTTGGTCCTCCCAGTGTTGAGCTTCAGAGAGTCCCATATTCAGCATTGTCTTGATGCAAATCAGAACTTTTGGGGGGCAGGAATCCCCTCTGGATCCTTCCAGCCTCTGAGTGGCAGAAACACCTTTCTCCCATGCATTTGGTCAGGATTCCTGTCACTCCCAGAGACCCATTTAGGAACAACACTCCAGAGAAAAGAGGGAAATCATCTGCGATCCGTTGGAAGGTAAATACCGCTCCCTCCATTGCCCCTGACAGCCCGTGCCGCAGCTGAGTTCCCCAGGAGCTCCCTGCCATTAATCACCTTCAGAAGGGGCTGTTCCAGCTCACGGTGTTTGCTGAGGCAGAAGGTGAGGCTGGAAAAGTGCTGCCAGTCCCACCCGCTCCTGCTTCGGGAGAATGCGACGCTGCAGCAGAGCCTGCACTCGCTTCTCTGCCTGGCTTCCAGCTGCTGGGAACACTGAAACGGGGCTGTTTTGCTGTGGTTTTCATTTCTCCTTCACCTCCTCTCATCCCCCACCTTTTTTTTCCCTTGTTTTAAGGCCTCTGAGAAAGGGTGAGGAGGAATCCCTGTATCCCTGGCAGTGCCACTTGTGGGGTCTCCCCAGCACCATCAGAGCTCGGGGATTATAAACCCTGCCCACAGCTAATAGGGAAAGGAGGATTAGGATTTTTTTTCCTTTGGATTATGGATTTTTTCCTTTGGATATGGATTATCTGGGCTGATAGCCATGGCTGTGACATGCCTGTTTTCTCACCACAGATTGGCAGGGAACGCTGGAGTCTCCAGGTGCAGTTTCTGAGCACCTGCTGCAGGCACTAGGTGGTCCTGCCCTCCCTTCCTTGGGCTCCAGGGCAGCCCTTCACTGATTTTTTGTGCCCCTCACAATTTATTATTGATCCTGAAAAGCTTATTAGTGAATTTGCCTTTACTGGAAGCTGACTTGTCCCTACTGCCCCATTCTCTCTCTGTACCAGCCTCTTCCTAGGAATGTGCCCAGTGTTCCCACCACCCCATTCCTGTGTTTGCTTTTCTAGCCAGGGTTCTACCTTGCCTTCCTCCTCAGAGCTGCCAGGAAAAGCGGGGAGGGGGGGAGGTCCTGAAAGTCGTGTAGACCCCACAAGCATCTCCCTTTAGTTAAAAACTGGTTATTTGCATTAGTGTTGGAAGGGACCTTAAAGATCATCCAGTTCCATCCATGGGCAGGGACACCTTCCACTATTCCAGGCTGCTCAAGCCCTGTCCAAGCTGGCCTTGGACACTTCCAGGGATCCAGGGGCAGCCACAGCTTCTCTGGGCAGCCTGTGCCAGGGGCTCACCAACTCAATGTAGAAATTCCCTGCTTATATCTTCCGTGATGTGGAGCTGGGAATGGACACACGGAAAGAGGATGGAGCTGCATTCCTGGGGCCCTGCTCTGGTCTCCAACAGGGGATTTGTAAAGAAGGGTTTCACACTGCTGGACTCTCTGACTTGGATTTCTAGCAAGCTTTGTGCACCTCACTCTGGGATCTGCCCAAAATTCCTCTGAAACCATGGGCTGTGGGGGGCCAAGCCCCTTTGGAAGTGCCAGCCCTGCTAAGCAGGTGGCAGCAAGGTCCCCGGAGAGGGAGGGCCCTGTTAACAGCAGAGGCTTGCCTCTGGAAGTAGTTAATCACCAGCAACACAATTAGCACTTAAACGCCTCTGGACACCCTGTGCTGGCCTTCCCTTGTCCTACAGCAGCGTCTTGCTGGCTCATTACCTGCGACACCTCATTTTCAGTGCTGCTAAATCCAGCTGCCTCCGGAGGCTCCCGGTGCTCCAGAGGGGATCCTGCCTTCTCCAGCAAGGAGCATCCCTGCTTAACCGCTATCCCGAGGTGTGGCACACATCCCGACGGGAAGCATGGGCACAGCCACTCCCTGTCTTCCCCCAGTTCTCCCCATTCCGCCCTCCCAAGCTCCCCGCAGCTCTTTAAAGCGCTGTTCCTCTCCTCAAAGTGCTTTTAATTGCTGCCCCTCACCCAGCAGGCTCGCTAAAGCAGATGAGAGCCTCCAAGGTCTCCTTTGCCAGAAAGTCAGGCTTTTTTTCACACGTGGAAGACCTCAATTAATAAAATATTTCTCATTTTTCTGAGGTCAGCTTTAGCAGCCAGGCCCCATGATCAAATGAGAGCCTTTTCCTCGGGATGTCTGCTCGCTGGAATCTCATTAATGCTCACTTGTGCAACGTTGAGTAGCAACTAAATGGGACAGAGAGTGGCTGTTTCCCTTCTCCTCCCCCATGGATCTGGCAGGAGGCAGGAGGACCTCACACCGCTGTGTTTTACCCTCTCTGCCCCTCTAATCACATCCCTCTTTCACTCAGTGCCGACCCAGCCTTCAGATCCTTGCAAATCTCTGCTGGTTTGGGTGGAATTCAGGGCAAAAACGGTGTCTGGCAAGTGGATGAGGAGTCTGTGCTTGTGGCAGTGTGGATTTTCACAGCTCTGCGGTTGGAATCGCTCTGGCCCCGTGTGAATGAGGCCAGGGAGTGACCCTGGATTTCCATCGTGTTTAGCTGGAAGCAGAGTGCAGCTCTTGCTTTCTAAATTCATCAGTCACTGCCAAAACATCCATTTTAATGGAGTTCAGGCTATGGAGCCTTGAAGGGAATTGTTCTGCAATAACGAGCTCGTGTGTAAGAGTTATGCCCCAAGGGAAAGCTCCTCCTCCCAGTGGGATCTGAGTCCTCACCGAGGGGCACTTCTGGATGACTCACTGTTGTTATTTATTACTTCTCTGGCACCATAAATGTGCAGGGCACTCTGAAAAGGGTACAGAACAACATCCCTGTCCTCGCTCCAGCAAGGCCTGCTACAGATGAATAACTGGAATGTGGGGAAGGAAGAAGAAGCAGCCTCCCCACTGGGATGAAACACCAAGCATTAACTCAATTGCAAACTGGGAATTACCAGAGAGATGCAACTAAGAGAATAAACCTGGGGAATCCAGATCCACATGTTATCTCCAAGACAGGATAGAAGACATGGAAGGAAGGGATGGTACATGTCCCTCTCTCCTCCAGCCATGGTGCTCAACACTGCACTCCAAGGGGCTGATCTCTGTATTTCCCACATGGAATCTCTGCCCCAAGTGCCCCACTGGTGCCAGGCAATGCCAGCACCACCGTGTGCTGTTAAAATTGGTAAATCCAAGAGAGAAGTGCAGCCCAGCCTGGAGTGTCTGTGACATCCTCTCTGCTGTGGTCTGGGCCCTGGAGGAATTTTATCCAGAGGGTTTTGGTTTTTTTTTTATGGAAACGTGAGCACCTTCTACCTCTGCTCCCCCTTCATGTCCTTCCCTGAAGTCTGTCTGTGCCTCTCCCATGGAATGTGTTCATGTGGTATGTATTCCTGTGAAAAAAGCATATTCCTGAGGTAAGAAATGGACACCAAATTCCTGGCCTGACAACCTGATAAAGGTGATGCATTCCCAGTACTGCAGTATCCCAGAGCAGAATTTAGGAGCTTTTATTTATCATTGCACCAGATTAACACCAGCACACACCTCAGGGTTGGAGCCCAGAGCTTGAATCCAGGTGCTTCTCACAACAGCAGCCCTTCTTGGGCACCACCCTCCATCCACCTTCCTGCCAGGCTTCCCGAATCCCCAAATCTCCTGGCAGGCTCTGCTCAGCCCCATTTTCCCAGCAGAGCAGTGGCTCCAGCAGCCACGGGCACACCTGGGGATGTGCTGGAAGCGGAGCTGTCACAGGAGGCTTTGCCATGCCCTGGGTGCTGGTTCTCCATCCCGGTGCAGCCCTTCCCAGCTCTGCTGCATTCCCACAGGCACACTCCTCCAGCATTTTCCACAGCAGCTGGGCCGAGCAGAGCAGCACTGTTCTGACACAAACCCTTTTGCCAGGGATTTCACAATTGGCTGCCCTCCCTCACCTCCGAACCGGGACTCCTTGCCAAGAATGTGTTTCCCAGCACTGCACTTCCAGCCCTGTCACCTGCAAACACAATTACTCCTCGCTTCGGATGGGCTTCGTTAGCGACGGGGCTGGAGAAGGGCTGAAATGGAGCGTGCTGCCCGCTCCAGGGGGGATGTGTTGTTAGCAGGCACAGGGAAGGAGCTTCTGCCAAAGCTGCTCCGGCAGACCCTGCGCAGCTGCTGCAGGAGAAGCTCTCGCTCGCTGATCCGGGGCAGCGAGGCATGAACAGGAGTTCTGGGCATGGGGAGGGACCTGGGGTATTGGAAGGAATACTGAGCAGCTGGAAGAGATCCACAGGTTGGCTCTGCCTGGGAATCAACACCTTCCCTTCTGCTGATCTAGGGTGGCTGCTCAGGCTTGCTAAGGGAGGGTTTGATCCTTTTATCATGGTCTTTGACACTGGGATTTTTTTTGTTCAATGAGAAAATCAGGCTGGAAGAAGCAGTGTGGTCATTTGGTGTATCTTTGATCGTAGGAGAGATCACAAAATCATATACTCATGGAATGCTTTGGGTTGGAAGAAATCACCCAGTTCCACTCCCTGTCATGGGCAGGGACACCTTTCACTGTCCCAGGTTGCTCCAAGCCCCATCCAGCTAGCCTTGGACACTTGCAGGGATGGGAAGTTTTCTTGCCCATCATCACTTTGGGAATTTTGCTTTCTTTTCTGAGTGTATTTCCTAGATTGAGGAGACCTCAAGTTGTCAGTTCCCATGACTTCCCCTGCTCACTGCATGCTTAGGATGGTGACTGCACCATCCTGGCCGTTTGGGTTGGAAGGGAAATTCAACATCAATTATTTACAAACCTCCTGCGAGGGACACCTCCCACTAGACCAGGTTGTTCCAAGCCCTATCCAATATCCTCCTCTGTTCCACCACTTCCATGCCAGGAATTTTGAACTTGTAGCTGAAGGTGCAGCAGCAGCAGAACTTTCCTGCTGAAATCAACTCCAGCATGGAGAACCTGGTACCTCCACAGCAGCAGTTTGAAGTTCCAAAGGACCAAGGTGGATATGGCAGGATAGTCCCTGCAGTGGGTTTCACAAACTGGTTTTACATTTTGGGGCTTGGTAATTCATGTGGTCCCATGACATTGTTCTGGAGGAGGCGCTTGGTGGGAGCTCAGCCCAGGATCTGCTGCTTGGCTCCCAGGGGCTTCCTGGCTGTAGAGATCTGCCACAGTTCATGGAAACTCCCATCACTTATGGAAAAAAACAAAAATGCAGGCACCTTCACAAACACCACTGCATGGAAGCAGCAATAAAAAAATACAAGTCTTTTAATCCAATCTGAATTGGATTTTGTGAGAACAGCAAATTTCATCACGGACAACTAAATTTTGGTTGATTTTCAAGTACAGAGCACAAAAAGCCTCATGTTCTTCCAACACAGGGAATGTTTTCCTGGCATCCATTGGAAATGCTGTGTCACTGCTTTTGTTAATGTCATCAGCAACAAGCTGAGCCCAAAGCAGGCAGCAGGAATGGACGGTTTTTTCAGGACTCATCCCAGCGTGGCAGGCTGTGGACAAGTGGAGGGATGTTCCATGCCCAGAACAGTGGGAGCCTTCTGGAACCGCTAGCAGTTCCACATGCTGTTGGGTAGAGTCAGAGCAGGAGCAGAGGAAGGGGCTGAAGAGGAAGTGATGGGCACAGGGGTCTTTTCTTTGGGCAGCCTCGAAGAATGTTCAGTGAGCTGGTTCTCCAAGATATTTGTCTGGAGGTGGCTAGAAAAATGCACTTTGTGGAATCTCAGGATGGTTTGGCATAGAAGGGACCTTAAAGGCCCATCCAGTCACACCCCCTGTCACGGACAGGGACACCTTCCACTAGCCCAGGTTGCTCCAAGCCCCATCCAACCTGGCCTTGGACACTTCCAGGGATCCAGGGGCAGCCACAGCTTCTCTGGGCAGCCTCACCTCCCTCACAGGGAAGAGCTCCTTCCCAATATACCATTGAAACCTCCCTCCTTCAGCTTAAGGACATTCCCCTTGTCCTGTCACTCCAGGCCCTTGTGAAAAGTCCCTTCTTATCAGTGCTTCTTAGATCCTTCCCATCTTTGTGGATGGAAGTATGGAAGGATGATGAGTTGCATGGAAAGGAAGGAAGAGGAAGGAAGAGGTGATATGTGTCACACTGTCCTTTCTGTCCTTTGTTGTCCTCCTCTCTCACCCCCTGACCTTTTACTCCTGCTCAAAACTTCCTCAGGGACTGAGGGAAACACAGACCATCCAGCTGGATGTTGACCTTCTACCTGGAGCTGGGCACAGGACAAACAGCTGTGAGCTCCTGGTTCATGTCCTCCAGAGCTTTGGGCAAGCCAGGCTGCTTCCAGGCAGGGATTTACCCCACGGATTTTGAGTGCTGGCAGAATGCAGGATTTTGCTGTTTCATTACCGAGTTGGCTCCAGGTGTTCCCAACGCCTTTCTATCTGAACGCCTCCTGGTAGTGCCTTGAGCAATCCAACTGGTGACTACTTGTGTGGTCGGTTTTCCCAACCCATTCCCTGGGAGATGGGAAGGCAGGAGAGCTGAAGTGGGAGAAGATTGTAGGTTTGTTTTCCATTTACTTATTCACAGTATCTACACAGGTTTCTGTTCATGTTACAAAAATCACACTGAGGAAACATTCCTCACATTTGGGACTGGTCTCCCGGGAGGGGCTTTTTCCCTGGAATTTATTTTGTGGCACAGACAGGCTTTCATCCACCTGCAGAATCCACCACAGTGCCACAGAACAAGGCTGCCCACACTGCCCTCACTGTGGGGCAAGAAGGGCAAGGTCTTGTCCTAATTTGTTCTAGGGAGTAAATATCAGAAGGCAAGGTGTCTAGAAGTTGGATTCGAGCTCTTCTTGGTGGTGCTCGGGAATGGCACAAGAGGAAGAGGCAGGAATTGATGCCCAGGAAGTTCCACCTGAACATGAGGAAGAGCTTCTTTCCTGTGCAGTGACCGAGCACTGAACAGATCCCAGAGAGGGTGTGGAGTCTCCTCTCTGGGGATATTCCAGAACCATCTGTATGCAATCCATGTGCTCTGGGATGACCCTGCTGGAGCAGCGTGACCCACTGTGGTCCCTTCCAACCTTAACCATTCTGTGATCCATGTTTCTGAGAGTTGATCTAAAGATGTTGGTCATGGCTGCTCATGTTCCCCAGGGATTGTGCTTGAGCAGCTCCAAAGTGACTGTAGCTCTTCCCAGCCTTTCCCTCTGCCAGCAAAGCTTGGCTTGGCCCGCCCTCGTGCAGATGCTGCTCTTGGCCAAACCTGGCCCATGTTGACAGCAGCCACGCGGGGAGGCAGGAAGCTCTTGGAGACAGCTGGCACTTGGATCCGGCTTCTCTGCCCAGTTTTCCTTGGAGCTGTGCTGGTGATGGAGCAGCTCTGGAGCAAGGCAGTCTCTGTGGGATGGTGTGTGGGAAGCACGGGTTCCTGCCACGGTTTGGGTGTATCCCCCCAGGAGGGCTCCAAGCTTCCCACACAGCCGCTGGATCGGTGCCACCCTGCAGGACAGCACAGCCCTTCAGCAGCAGCACGATGCTGCATCCTGCTTCCATGAGCTTTATTTTTAGGCTCTGCCTCTGTCTCTCCCATCTGCTTCTCTGTGGGCTGGCCACCATCAGCCAGGAGCAGGTGGCCAGAGATGGAGGAGAGACATCTCTGCTGATCCCAGCACGAGGCCTGGGAGAGGCCGGCTTTGCAGAGTAATTGTTCCAGGCTTATTGCTGAGCCTTTGGTGTCAGGGGAAGTGGGCCCTCTCTGAAACTTTGCCATCCTTCACGCATTCGCATCTTCCTGCTGTGTCTGAAGAGGTGTCTGCTGGAAGAAACCATCTGGGACAGCTGTCCACCAACAAGAGCTCACGGCTCCAGAGCCATCCTGGCTTGGTACGAACCACAGGAACAGCGGGGCCCCTTCATAAGTCTCATCCCAAACAGCAGAGCTCATCCCATTGAACTTTCTAGTCTAGTGGAAGGTGTCCCTGCTCATGGTAGGGGGCTGGAACTGGGTGATCGATAAGGTTCCCTCCAGCCCAAACCATTCCATGAATTTTGTCATGTCAGGGGCTGGCCCATGAGGCTCCTCAGAGCCTTCTGCTGCAGCAGAGCAGACACAGTGAGCAGGCTGGCTCTTATTACAGCCAGAATGACTCCTTCCACTCTTTTTCCCTTCTTCTGTGATATTCCTGAATCCATCACATGCTCCATGTGCGCAGCCAGCCTTTTCCATTCACATACATATTGGCTTCTTCCTCCACAGCCTCCAGCTTGCTCTGTGGAGAAAGGACATTTCAGAGGTTACACTGGAAGGTCAGCAGCTCCTGGGATTTATATCCATCCCAGGTCTAGAAGATCAGGTTGTAGAAGATTCCTTCACGTGTCCTGTGAGGAGCCACTTGGGAAGCTGAACTCTCAGCCCTTCACCTCACTTGAATCCTCCTTTGTAATTCCCAGTGGATCTGATAAGGCTGCCAAGGAAATGGAGCTGCCAACGTGCTTGCTATGAGCAGAAACGGGGCAAAATGAGGTGGAAGAGAGTGGAGTGAACAGTGTTTCTTTGCAGAGGTTTCCAAAATAACCTGATAAACAGAAGTTGTGGAGAAACAGGCAGCAGTCCCAGCAGTTACCTGCTGACACTTCATTCATTTTAATTCCTGAACAGCAGCAAAACTATTCCAATCCAAGTAATTTCCTGGAGACCAGACTGAACGAGCTCCAGGAGGTCAAAGGCTCAAGCAAAAGTGTGTGGTCTGTTGGAGAGTGGACTTTCAAAAGTCATTGTGTCACAAGGTAGTGTCCTGAGCATTGAGACCAAATGGATGTGGTTGGATGGCCAAGCTGATCCCCTCTGCTCGAGTCCTCCTGTCCCTGCAGTGACCCCTGTACAAGTCGCAGAGTGGGTGTGGTGCCACATGAGCTGCAGATATTTAATGGCACTCACTGGCTGTGCTGGCCCAGACCAGAGGAGTGTCAGTCGTTAGGCACGTAGCAGCTTTGTGGGGTCTCAGGGATGTGTTCCCAGGATTTCATCTAGAACAGAAGCTTTCACTTCTGCCCTCAGCTGTAGACACTTCTCTGCAGAAGTGGAACATAAGCAGGGGCTGTGGGCTCAGGCGTTAATTCAGGCCCAGAGGAGCAGATGAAACACTGGGTAAACAAAGAGTAGCACAACAGGATGGATGCAGGGAGCCACCTGTCTCCTCCTGGCCTCTCTCCCTGCTGGTATTTTGTTGGGAAGGGTTATTCTTAGAGCTCACTGTGTAAATGAGCAGTTTAAATATCCCCTGACTCACATGGCAAACTCTACTCAGGGAGTGTCAGCACAAAACACAGCCTGTGCCACGTCCCTGAGGAAATCACTGCAGGAGCTGCCTGACCTTTACAGAACTGTTCCAGGCACTTGGAGCAATCTGGGATGGTGGAAGGTGTCCCTGCCCATGGAATGAGATGGTCTGTAAGCCCCTTCCAACCCAAACCAGTCTGGGATTCTATGAAGTTGGATCCAGCTCACCTACCTTTTCCCCTAAAGTTAGACTTCCAGGCAAACCAGTTTTTCTGGGCTCCAGTATTTGGAGATGGACAGCTCCAGCTGGTGGTCCTTCTTCACAGAGGAATCCTGAGCCAGTCTCTCTCCAGAGGTGACTGCTCTCTCTTTAAGGAATGTTGCCACAAGGACTGTACAGCACAAACTGCTTTGCATTCCCCCTTCCCTGTCCCTTCTTGGTCACCAGGATCCATTATTTGACTTAAATGTCTCCTAATGGCTGAGCAGGGAGTTAGGCCTGTGGTGAGGGTGATGACCCACACCTTCCCAGCTCCACGAGGAACACGTCAGGATAGGGCTTGTGCTCTATCACTGCTACTGCCAAAATGGAATTAAACTCATCCAGTGTGGGGAAAGCCAGGAAGAAAGTCCCCCAGGACACAGCAGGGATCTTGCAGGGCTGTTTTGGCTGAGCCAGCAGCAAGATGAAGCTGGAGAGGTCTCTGTTTCCTGACTGGAAGGACCATGAGTCCATGGCTGGTGCATTCCTTGGATTGTGCTGAGCCAACCTGAGTAGGTCTTATTGTGGAATAGGAAGCACACAACAAACCCGTGATGTTTATGTGGTGCCTGGTTTTCACACCTTCATGTTTCAGAGCCCAAGGAGCTCCTTCTCCTCAGAATCGCAGAATCACAGAATTTCTAGGTTGGAAGAGACCTTTAAGACCATCGTCCAACCCATGTTCTAACACCTCAACTAGATCATGGCACCAAGTGCCACATCCAGTCTTTTTTTTAAACACATCCAGGGATGGTGACTCCACCACCTCCCTGGGCAGATGATTCCAGTATTTGACCACTCTTTCTGTGAAAAACTTCCTCCTTAATTCTAGCCTGGATCTCCCTTGGCGCAGCTTGAGGCTGTGTCCTCTTGTTCTGTCTGTTGTTGCCCAGAGAAAGAGACCAACCCCCAGCTCACCACAGCCACCCTTCAGGAAGCTGAAGAGAGTGACAAGGTCACCTCTGAGTCTCCTTTTCTCCAGGCCAAACAACCCCAGCTCCCTCAGTCGTTCTTCATATGGCTTGTGTTCCAAGCCCCTCACCAGCTCCTCCTTGTTCTCCTTCTCCTCCTCTTCCTCCTTCTCCTCCTCTTCCTCTTCCTCCTCCTCTTCCTCCTCCCCACAGCTGAGTTCCTGCTCCACCGAAGGACGTGTTGCTGTCTCTGCTCTGGGTTTTGCTGATAAAGTGGTGGCATTTCCATGCTGCTGCTTGGCCTGGACCAGAGAAATGAGGAGAACAACAAGCTGGGCAAGTGATGGATTGATCTTGGGGCTTGGATTCCCAACAGGCTGCTCAGCTCTGAGTGCTGGGAAGTCAGAAGGATGCTTCCATGTAGCACAGCTTGGAAACAAACAGCTGAGCATCCATGCTCAGCCAGTCCCAGTGACCCTCCTGGCCCCATGTGTCCCCCACGGCCCAGAGGTGACATGGGACAGCTCCAGGCAGATCTGCCATCCCTCCTTGTGAACACCTGTGGAGGGAGCTTGTTCTCCACCCACCTATGCCAGCTGCATCCAACACAGAGCCCTCTTCCTGAGCAGTGCCAGCTCCTGGGCTCTAGAGGAGGAGGAGGAGGAGGAGGAGGAGGAGGAGGAGGATGCAGGTGTTTCTGTGCCATTACCAGCCCTGAATCAGTCGTTTTCCACCTCCAACACAGCTTTTATTCACTGTGTGCCTCCCTGCTTGCTCTGAAATGCCTTGTTTCTCCTTGTCTCCTGCTGCTCCTGCCTCTGCTTCCTTCTCATCCATCACCAGAGTCCAGCTGGGGTATGGCTCTGGCACAGACACCCTTTGGAGGTGCTTGCAGGGGGTGGAGGGGCTGGGTCCTGGGCTGGCTGTGATTCCCAGGACATGACAAAGGAGCTCTTTGGCTCAGAGTAGTGGCTGCACCACCCACAGACCCTACATGCAGGTGTGACACAGCACAGTGACTGATCTGGCTGGTGACTACTCACAGATCGGTCCCACAGCTCCAACACCCACCTGGAAGCTGTGAGGAGCAAGCCAAGCCTGTGGATCAGAGTCCTGCCAGCACCAGGGCAGCGTGACTCAGGAAGGAGGAGGAGAGCGGAGTGCGGAGATGAATAAATGAACCACCAAGTGCTGTTGGAGCAATGCCTTGGGCCACATCTTCACTGGGAAAAGCCTCTGGAGGCACACCTGGCTTGGGCAGCACGTGAGCAGGTGCTGAGTTACACTCACACAGCGATCCAGGGGACAGCTCCCTGTCCCAGGCTTCCTCAGGCTCCGTAATGCACAGCTCCCCACACACTGCTGCCTCATCCATCTGCTCATCCCTATGTGAAGCCTGCTCTTTCCCCTGCTGCTCAGGGCTCCATGGCTGGTAATTTCCCTGGCATGTAAAAGCTTTGGAAAATTATTGTAGAGCACAGATTCACACCTTGTCACAAAGAGGCGAAGTTTAATAAACCGTGGAGCCAAACTGTTGGATCCCTGCATTAATGCAGGTGAGCAGCTGGAAACAGCTCCACAGAAGGAATTCTCAGCAGGATGCCAGAGGCAGAGCACCCAGAACTTCTCCAGCAGCTGTTTTGCTCAGCTGCTCCAGCGCTGGCCTCTGAGAACAGCCAGCGGCTGCTCTGAACCAGAGCAGAGGAACAGTGCCCCAGGGCAGAAGGGATAAAAGTGCCGGTACAATCTTACAGATGGCTAGAAAACATTTTCACTCTTCTTTCGCTCACACCTCCTGCACCTGCAGAGCTTCTAAAGATGAGCCCAAAGTGTCTCTGGAGTACCCAGAAGTTTTCTACATCCCTGCTGGTCTTCTTTACCCAGGCTTCTTCCCTCAGATCCTTTCTTTGGGTGGCATCTCAGGGCTCATGCCAGCTGCTTCAAGCAGCAGCTGTGGGAACAGGAATTGGAGCAGGGATTGTGTGAGGCAGCCTCTTGGCTTTCACCAGGAGATGGAGGGATGGACCAGAACATCCAAATCCCCACTCCACACATGTCCAAAGGAATATTTGCTGAAAGCGAAAAAAATGTGCTGTTTACCACTGAAGCTTTCCTGTGGCTCTTGGAGCAACTGGATCCCTTTCTCAAAAATCAGAGTGCTCCACTCAGTCCTGCTGGGAAGAATCTTCAGGTGTTGGTAGAACCAAAGCTGACCAAGCTGTGGCAGCACAGGGAGCTCTCCCCGTGTTCAGCCCGAGGTTTGCAGCAGGGGGAGGTGGTGTGGGCTGGCCCCGGGGATGATCCCCTGGGAAAGGAGGGCAGATCCACAGCACTCAGCCCCCACAGCCGTGGGCTGCACAGCCCCTGCTCTTATTCCCGCTATAGGATCCACCCACTGCCGTTAATGATTCACATCACTCACTTGGATCGCTTAACCCCTTCCCACAGCCTGTGCCTAAAGCTTGCCCAGGCTGCTCTTCAATCACATTTCCGAGGCCTTCTTTTCATTAGTGCTCTGGTTGGGAAGGGAAATGCTTCAGGAGCAGGAACTAGGGCCCGTGGAGGGATTCTTAAGATTGTCCTGTGCCAGGCCAGGAGCTGCAGTTGACCCTTGAGTGTCCCTTCCAACTCAGGATATTATCCTATGATTCTGTGATTCCATGAACTCTATAGGGAGAGTTGTGCACTCCACTGAGCATTTTGCCTGTGGAATGGCAATAAATTTATGCTTTTATATCCTAAAATTCCTGTGTTGCCCTGGCAAAGGATATCAGTACCATCATCTGTCCAGCTCCTCTTCTTTCTCTGGCTCTGATTGGGGTCTACCGAGCCGTGTGCTCCGAGTGTGATCATTGCACACCCATCCATGAAACTCAAGGTTTCATGGAGAAAAGGAGGCTCAGGGGGAACCTTCTGGCTCTGCACAACTCCCTGACAGGAGGGGACAGCCAGTGCAGGGTCAGGCTCTGCTCCCAAGGAACAGGGACAGGATGAGAGGAAATGGCCCCAAATTGTGCCAGGGGAGATTTAGGTTGGCTATCAGGGAAAATTCCTTCATGAAAAGGATTGCCAAGCTCTGGAACAGGCTGCCTGGGGCAACAGGGGAATCCCCATCCCTGGAGGGACTTAAAGCCATGTGGATGTGGCTGTTGGGGACACAGGTCAGTGGTGGCCTTGGCAGTGCTGGGGAATGGTTGGATTGATGATCCTGGAGGTCTTCTCCATCCTAAAGGACTCTGGGTTCTGCACTGTGGCCCCCACCCTCAGAGTCAGAGGAGACACATGGCCATAAAAATGTGGCCGTTTGTAGCTCTAATAAAGAGAATGGGTCCAGCTCTGTCCCCCTTCCATGGGTGACCATTCCCACTTTTTTGCTGTCGCCTCAGGAGTGTCCTGCCTTGTGAGGGGCCAGGTTGCCATGGAGACCACTGGGATGGCATCCATAAATGCACAGCAAGGTTATGTGCAAACAGAGGATGGGGGCCTTGGGAGTGGGAAAAACTAAAATAAAGCAAAATGGGATTTGTGGGAAACTCAGGAAACCAGTTCAGAGGTACCTGCATTTGTCAGAGCACTGCAGTTTTCCAGGTGGGATATTGTGAGAGGTGTCCAAGGCCAGGCTGGATGGGCCTTGGAGCAGCCTGGGATAGTGGGAGGTGTCCCTGCCCATGGCAGGTGTGGGACTGGATGGGCCTCAAAGGCCTTTCCCACCCAAACCATTCCATGATTCCATTATGTCCCTGCCAGGTGACATTTTGCCTGGCTTCAGCACTGCTCTAAGGAGGACCCTGTCTGGCAGGTGACACAAAGACACCCTCAAGCCCTTTCCAAGAGGACAGGAGCCAGTCTGGCATGTTCTCCAGGATCATGGGCTGTCTGCTCCAGGAAGAAGAGGGACCATGGCTTTGCAGTGCCTGGCACAGGGTTGGAAGCTCTAGCAGTGGGAATTCCAGTGAAGCAGTGGGGTACAAAATCCTGGAGCAGCCACCTCTCTGCATCCAGAGGATTTCTTTGTAAGTGTGCACTCAAAGGTGTCACGGCCTTGGTCACACCTGTCCTTCACCAGGGGGTGGGCACAGAGTCTGGGAGGAAGGGAGGAAGGGAGGGACGGAGGGAGGGAGGAAGGAAGGAAGGAATCTGTACATCAAGAAGGGGCTGTGAAACAGAGAAAAAAATTTTATACTGGGCTTTTTATTCCTGTCCTCATGAAAAGCAAATGCCCCCTCTCTTCCTCCCCTTCCATCTCCCAGAACCAATATACAATTCTGACAAATCAGCCCTGAATGCAAATCCAATAAACTTAGCATAATTGTCTTTGTTATGAGGAGCTGGAACAGGCTGCTCTGCATGAAAATCCAAATCATAAACCGCTCAAACATAATGCAATTCGGGGAGTGTAAACCTGGCCATGTCCCCACCAAGGTGTGGGTGCAGGATGGGGGGACCTGGGCAAGGGGAGCTCCCTGGGCAGCTCCCAGGGCCTATGTGAACATTGCTGGTGGTTTTTAAAAGAAAAAAAGCAGTGGAGGGAGGGGCAGATTATTTTCATGTATCAATGTTCAGCAGATGAAAAGGGAAAACTGAAGCGTTTCCTGACAACTACAAGATCTCGCTGGTTTTTGTGTTAATTGTGTCTGATTTGAAAGCTCACACAAAGCAAATAAACCAAAGCAGAAAGCTCAAAATATTTTGCTTAGAAAACATTGACACAAAACAGGTTGTTGATTTTTTTTCCCCCTTTTCAAGGAGCTGTTCCAAAAAAGCCAATTCCGTTGATGTGAATCTAAACGAGGTGATGTGAGTGAGCGTTAACAAAGGTTTAGTTAATGAGAGCATTCCCTGCTTGCTCCTAAGCCCTGGCTCCGGGAGTCCTGAGAATGCAGAATTGGAGCTTTGCTTAAAAACCACACAAACACAAAAGCTGTGGTTTTCCTGGTGATGCAAATCCTGGAAATTGAATAATCCTGCTTCGAGAGCTGAGCTCTCACCCCGGCAGTGGCTGCATGTCCTTGGGGTGCTGGGGGTCTCCTCCTTTCTCCCACCCCAGCTCCAGTCCCCTTCCCTCCCTCTGCAAGGCATCCTGATTGCATCCACCTTGGGAGCACATTCATCAACTGCTCTGTAAATAATTGCTCTGAGCGGCTTTCCCCTTCACCTTGGGGCCAGGAGGGGGATGTGACCCGGGAATAATTCCTGCCCTCGCTCCTTGCCTTTGCTCAGCGGGCAGCAGGAGCAGCCCAAGCCTTCACCTGGCTGCCCAGGGAGCCGCATCCAACCTGGGACAAACAGCTTCCCAAAGATAGCCTTGAACAGAGGCCAGCTCCAGAAACTTCGGCAGAGGGAGAGCAAGACAGGGGCTTTGGAGGAGCCCGGGAAGAGCAGTTTGTTTCCTTGGGAGGAATTGATCTTCAAAGCTCTCGCTGTTCCGTTTGAAATGCATCCCGCTGTTCCCAGCATCCCGATTACCTTTCCCTCCCGCACCCGCCTTTGTTGTTCCAACATCAAAGGAACGCTGCCCTGCTCCGCAGAGCCCCTGCTCTCCAGGGTATTTCCAGCCCCTCTCTCTACCCAGGGGGGCTGGGATGCACTTCAGCTCCTTGGAAAAGCCTTGGGGTGAAGCTGGGATTTGGGTCTGGAAGAGGGGACATGGAGATGTCATCGGGGTAGTGGGACACGGCAGTGGGTGGACTGATGGGGCTGGGGCTGTGTTGTTGCCCTCCTCATGCCCCAGCTGGATGTCTCTTTTGGTTCATTGATGTCCCGTGGCCTGTTCTCTCATCTCCTGGCTCTCACTTGCCGTGGCTTTGGGTGGGATTCCGTGGCCCACTGGAGCCCACTGGAGCAGCCTCAGGACAAGGACATGCAGCAGCAGCGCCCTGATTCTCGCAGCAGACCCATCTCTCTGTGCCTCAGCAGAAGCTCTCGAGGGGGGGTTGGCAGGCGAATCACGTCTGGCTGTGACAGTATCGGCTCCTTGCCTTGACGTGGCTTCTTCTCCCTCCCCCCAAGTCTCTGGCTTCAACCTGTGCTCTTGAAGAGGCTTTAAAGCTCATCTGTGCTATTGTGCTCAGGAAACCCTGAAAAGGTTAAACCGATCCAAATTGCTGAGTCTTTGAAATAAAAGCAGAGCCTCTCCTAGCAGGAGCCTCGCTGAACAAAAGGGCTTCAGCAGGCAGCTTGATTTCAGCAGCTGCTCCCAGGGGCTTCAGAGGGGCGACCCCGCATCCAAATTCCTGCAGGTAGCGAGCTGAAACCCCTGTGAGATGAAGTGAGGATCCATGGAGTGTCTGTCTCTCCCTGCATTCAGAATCCCACCTTCTGCTGGGATGAGGTGACCGGAGAGCCCCAGGGCTGGACACCCTTCTTTTTGGCTTTCATCTGTTGAATTGACAGCAGCCATGGGAAGCCCTGGCTCTTTCTAGGACATTTCCCCTCTGGAGATATCATTCCATCAGCAGAAGAAGTAAAACAGGAGCAGAAACCTCCACCTCGGGGGCCTGGCTCGGTGCTTTTGCCTCTGCGCTGCCAACACGTCCCATGCTTGCAGTGCTCCCTGCTCTGGGTGGGAAATGTGCTCCCTGACAGCTTCTTCTCTCTGCTATTTGCATAATTAAGAGAAATTACAGAGCATTTGGCCTGCTTGGAGTGTTTACATCATAGGCCTTGTGGTATTTGGGTTTTTTAAGTCTTCCCAGAGTGGCCCAGCCATGCCCCTCCCAAGCCAGCCAATTCCATTTGCCAGCATTTCCAGTAAATGCCTAGGTCCAGAGAGCGAGCACAGACACTCTTCCCCTTTGTGAGGATAAATGTGCATCCTCTGGGGCACAAAGAGTAGAAGATGAGGTAGAACGTGGCATTCCTGGGGCTGGGAAGACCTACAGGAGACCTTGGCCTCTTGCTGCACATCACTGAGAGCTGGGGGACAATAATCCCCTGTATGAATCAATCCCTGAGCTGTCTGGGACAAGGACAGCATGGGGACCTTGATCACAGCCACAGGACCTGGCAGTGCTTCTGTCATCAAAAAATAAATAAAAAATATGGCTTTTAATCCTCTTAATTGGTTGCATTACTGATCCTCTCTGGCGCTTGCTGGGGAATGAGAAAATCTATAAACGGGTCTGGTTTGTCCAGCCCAGCCTGTGCCTGAGCCCGAGTTGTCATTCAGAGCAGGGACAGAAGAAAACACCTCCAACACTCACCAGAAAACATCCCCAGCCCTCCCCACCAGCTCTGCAGGTGGAAACTGCCCCCACTGGGCTAGTTGCAATTTGTTGCACCCAGCAACCATTTACAGTGAAATACATTGAGGGTTTAATGAGGGAGGATGGACTTTTTTTTGCATTGCTTTGGGAAGAGCCTAATTTTCTTCCCTAAACCTTTGCCAATGACAGACACTCTCATAAAGCATTTTTATTGGATTTTCGAACAATTTAATTAGCGTCTCTGGCCGTGATGGCTGCAGAATTGGTGGCTCTGGGGACAGTAAAACAGAAGTGGCAGCAGTGCTCTGTGCACAGGGTGGAGGGGGAGGACAGGTAAAAGGGAGAGAGCAGAAGAGCTGGGGGAGAAAAAGGGCTTGGCAGTATCTCTTCTGAGAGCTGGGAAGAAGCCAGGTGTGTCCATGTGTGCACCTGACTCCCTCCTGCTTCCTCGAGGGGCTTGGCAGGGTGGGCACAGCCCTGAAAGCTCCAGTCCTGCTTGGTCTCGCTCCTGGTTTCAAGTGGGGACTTTGGAGCAAACCAGGACATTCCCTGTCAGAGATGCTTGGCCTTGGGGGCAGCAGGAGCATGTCCAAAACACCAAAGAGCCCACCACAAGTCCAGCTTTGTTCTCTCCTCACCCCTTGCCTTGGCAAAGTGCCCTTGAACCACTTTGGGCCAGACTTTGATGAGAATGAAGCTGGTTCATGGAGGAATCGAGCAGGACCCACCCCAGCTCCCCCTCCACATGTGAGGGACATGGCTCCAACTTCCCAAGCACTGTCTGGGTGCTCTGGGGACAAGTTTGAGCCAGCATGTGCCCACATGGGCAAGGGCACCTCCAAGGGCATCCTGCCTTGTACCAGCCACAGTGGGACCAGCAGGACCCTACAGACTGTCCCTCTGTGCTGGCACTGCTGAGGCAGCTCCAGCCCTGGGGGCAGTTCTGAGCCCCTCACAACAAGAAGAACACCGAGGGGCTGGAATGTCTCCAGGAAAGGGAACAGAGGTGGGGAAGGGACTGATGCACCAGGGACAGGGCGGGGGGAGGGTGTCCAGGGAAGGGAGGGAGCTGGGAAAGGGGCTCAGCCTGGACCAAAGGAGACTCAGGGGGAGCCTTCTGGCTCTGCACAACTCCCTGACAGGAGGGGACAGCCAGTGCAGGGTCAGGCTCTGCTCCCAAGGAACAGGGACAGGATAAGAGGAAATGGCCCCAAATTGTGCCAGGGGAGATTTAGGTTGGCTATCAGGGAAAATTCCTTCATGAAAAGGATTGCCAAGCTCTGGAACAGGCTGCCTGGGGCAACAGGGGAATCCCCATCTCTGGAGGGACTTAAAGCCATGTGGATGTGGCTGTTGGGGACACAGGTCAGTGGTGGCCTTGGCAGTGCTGGGGAATGGTTGGATTGATGATCCTGGAGGTCTTCTCCATCCTAAAGGACTCCGGGTTCTGCACTGGGGCCCCCACCTTCAGAGTCCAGCCCCTCTCAGTCCACACATGGTCCCACTTCTCTCCCACCCATGGCAGCGCGGCCTCACCTGGGCTGGGTGGGCCAGGGGAGGCAGGAACGTGTTGCCTTGGCCCTCACAGCTCATTTTTTATTCAGTTGGAGTTATTCACAGGAGCAGGGATTCCCTGGGAATCAGGATAGCCACACCAAGCAGAGGCAGCGTGTTCCTGAGCCTGGACTCCAGTGGATGCCCGAGGGCTGTCTGGTTTCTATCAGAGCACAGCCCTGGCCTTCCCTTGTTCTTTTACATGGAAAAAGCACGTGCTGAATGATCCCTGCAGGGCCCCCAGAGCCACACGGGCTCCTGTGTCCCAGCAGCCACATCTGGCTGGCGTCCTGCCCTGCAGGCTGTGCCGAATTCGGGGGCTCAGTGCCCCCCGTGCTGAGCCGGAGCTGTGCCACAGCCCCAAGAGGCAGGAGATGAGAAGCAGGACAGGAAAGAAGAGAAGGAAACACAAGGGTGAAGTCATGTATGAGGGAAGGGCTGGTGGAGAGCAGCCAAGTGCTTCCAGACAGCTTCCTGACACAAGATTTGGAGGAATTCTGGAGTTTCACAGTGCCCTGCACCCCAAATCTTCCAACTGTCCCAGGGGTGGGCCTGGCAAATCACCCTCGCTGGAACAAAGCCTGTCTTTCAGCCAGACTTCACTGTAAAAACAGGTTTTCAACAAGGAAAAGCAGAAGATATTCCAGCAGGTCAGGAGCGAGAGAGGGAATGCTTTGATTGATGACAGAGTTATGTTTAATTTTTTCCAGTTTATTAATACAGCTGCTATTCCAGGCATATGGACGGGCCCAGGACCATGCACACAGGCCTGCTCCAATCCTGCATCTGCAAATTTTCCATCCTGGCTTTCAGGGAGTTCCGGAGAAGCCCTAAAAGCCTTTCTTCCAAGCTCAAGTGAGTGTAACCAGGCTCCCAGCTGGACCTGCCGCTGAGGTTTGTGATGCTTTTCATGCTCCATCACACCTAAATCCCCACGGCAGCACTCGGGACAGGTTTTCCTTGGATTCAGCCCTGTTTTGCTTTGGGAATGAGCTTTCTGGGAGGAAGCTCACCCCTGTGTGCCTGGCTGTGTGACACCAGCACAGACTGCAAACCCATCACTGGGCAACTGGGTGGCTTGGACCCAGCTGGAGGACCCTGGGCTACTTCTGGGCTAAACTAGGCTTTAAGCCTTGTCAGCAGATTTGGGAGGCAGATTCCTCCTTCTCCCTTTTTCCCACCTCCCTGACATGGCTAATGGGTTGCAGACCTGTTCTCTCCTCGCTGCTCTTTGTATCAGGAGGAGATTTTTTAGGGAGCACAGAAAGGTAATTTCCCCCTGTACAGTGGGTTCATGCTAAAGGAAGGGGGGGAGAAGCGCCAAATGCTCTCATTTTTCTTGTAAAAAGTGGTGGAAATTATTCCATGGCAGCAAATCGGTCCCTGTGGGTATCCTCTTTGATGTGCAAAGGATAGGAGTGTTTTAGCTGATCTCAATATTTTTAATTCTCTTGCTGATTTCAAAGCCTTCTTTAGCATGAGCTACCAAAGGCTCAGAGATTACCCTGCAAAAGCAGTTTTGTTATTGTCTCTCTTAACCCCAGCTCGCCTGCAATTTCCTGCCATCATTTTTATTATGTCTTCTTTCAGCTGGGAATGAACAAGCAGCTCTATTAGGAGAAAAGGGGAGAAATACAGGAGGAAAAATCCCTCTGGATGAGGCCATAGGCAGAGTCTGGTCAGGTGTGGGATGCTGTGTGAACACAACCCCAGGATCTGCTGGTGCTCTCCCATCTGGAAGGAGCCACAGGGTCTCTCCACTAGCAACTTTTACAGAATCATAGAACTGGGTTGAAAGGGACGTTAAAGATTATCCATTCCAGCCCCTGCCATGGCAGGGACACCTTCCTCTATCCCAGCTTGCTCCAAGCCCCGTCCAGCCTGGCCTTGGACACATCTGGGGGACCAGGGACAGCCACAACTGCTCTGGGTGATTTCCTAATGCATCAGATCTGATCAAAAGTGCTTTTTTGGCCCCTCTCATTCAGATGGAATATATATGTTCATGAGAAACAGAAGAAACTGGAAAGGGAAGGTGTCCAAGGCCAGGTTGGATGGAGCTTGAAGCAACCTGGGATAGTGGAAGGTGTCCCTGCCCATGGCAGGGGAGGGAGTGGAATGAGATGAGCTTTAAGTTCCATTTCAACCCAAATCATTCCATAATCTTATGATTCTATGGAATTTCCTGTTAAATGAGCCCCCTGCTCCTTCATTTCTAATTTTCCCAGAAATATAATGAAATCTCTTTCACTAAGAATTAATTCAGGCTCTTAAAGCCTCCATTTACTCCCCCCCAATTGTTAAACGCTGTTGTGCTGCTTCTGCATTTCCCACACAAAGATCCCACATTATAAGAATATTTCTGACACCAGGACCAGGAAAAAGGCCTCTCTGCAGTTTCAGAACGCTAAAGATTTGATTTTTAAGTGGAAATAGTTAGCAAGGTTTACAATTAAGCAACCAAATTGTAGCTGACATTTGCTCCTGACATTCAATATATTGTTCACATACCGATTTTATGGAGTAAAGTAAGGAATCTTTATTCCTCTCATTGAAGGTTTCCCTGGCTTTCCTCTGCAAGGCTGAGCCTTTATTTGCACCAGGCTTGACTCTTGCTGATGCAGCCTGCCTACCACGTGGATGGCTGTTCAGATAATTGTTCTGTTGCCATTAACACGAGTTCAAATGTTGTTTAATTGTGGGAATATGCGGAATTGTTGCCGATCAGGGTCATTCGGGAGCCGAGCTGAATGCTGATTTCAGGGGCTGTAAAGGCAGCACAGAGCCTCGCTTTTTCTCTTCACATTTGATTTTTCATATCACTTGAAGAGCTTAAAATAGTCCCTGTCTAGGTAGGCTGAGCTTTGCAGAGGAAGATCGACTGGCAGATATCACCTCTTGCAAAGCCTCCGCTGTAACCAAGCAGAGGTTTGCAGGTAATAATAAAAGGGAAAACTACTGAGTCTCAAGATAAAGGATGTTCTCCGGGCTGTGGGTGTTCAAACAGAACACAACAACATTTCTATTCAGCACTCTTTAATTCTCAGTTAAAAGAGATGCCGGATAATTGTAGCTTAATCCTGCTTGAAATGACAATTTTCATTTCAACCCCGAGTTTTATCGGAGAAATGTTTTCACTTGCTGAGCTGCTCTTCTTCAACATTTGGTTTGCTAAAATCAGCCAGCAACAATAACAAAAAAAAAAAAAAAAAAAAGCCAAACCTCTCAACCGCTGTAAAATGCATCTGGAATCTGACAAACAGGCTGGGGGTTGAGTTGGGAAGAAATCAGCAGCTTCCACCAGGTTTTTGTTTGCTCGAGGGTTTTGGCGGGAGGTGGCAGGTTTAATACAACAATTCTGAGCTGCTGTTTGCAGGGATTGCTTTTCCAACATGTAAGTCAACACCGTCCCCTGAGATCTGGAGCGAAGACAAAATAAATCTACTTTCATTTAAATTTTCATCAGGATAACGCTGCCTTTCCCTGCCTGTTTCCCCTCTGAACACATGGGCTGGTTCCACCTGAAGGAAACCACCCCTCAGGACAGCACAGTCACCCCCAGATTGGCTTCCAACACCAGGAAAGTATCCATGGCATTTTCCTGGCCTGGCTCATAATGAGAGGGCTCGGTGGAGATGATTTTCTTTCCCCTCTCATTTATCTTCTCCTGCTTTTGAGTTTCTCACCCAAACCCCTGGAGAGGCCCTATTTGCTGTAGAGGAGTATCCCAAACAAAACCAGGAAGGTGCTGTCATCTCCTGGATTCGTCTCAAGGGTGTGTAGAGTTACCATGAGGTGAAATGAAAACTCTTTTGGGACAGAGTCCAGAAAATCTGTATTTCATTTCCCAGGCTTGATCTGCCAACCTAAACTAGGGCTAGCATCAGGCTGGAAACCTCTAATGCCACCATTGTGGAATTAAAATGGATTGGATATAAGGAAAAATTCCTTCATGGAAAGGGTGGTCAGGCATTGGGAAGGCCCAGGGCAGCGGTGGAGTCCCTGTCCCTGGAGGGAGGGATTTAAAATCCATGTGGATGTGGCACTTGGGGATGTGAGTTAGTGGTGGGCTTGGCCATGCTGGGGGAACAGCTGCCTTTCATGGTCGTGGAGTTCTTTTCCAAGCTTCATGGTTGTCTGGCTCCAGCCTGGCTCAGATGGCTTTTGTTTAGCTGGTGAAGAGTTTGCTCCATGAAACTCCCAGAAGTTTTTCCCTATTGGGAAAGTCCAGTTGGGGATAGGGCCAAACCTATGTGCTTACAACTGAGTCTGGCCATGTTGGGAAGTTTGCCTCTGGGTCCAGCATCTCGTTAAAGGTTTGGAGGGAGGAAGGAAGGAGGTGCCTGTCCCTGAGCAGGCTGTATTTGTGTGGCCCAGCTGTGTCAGTGCTCTGCCATGGGGGGACTGGCCTTGTCCCCTTGTGCACGGCTCAGGACCACACTTCTTCCCATACTTCCATACCCTGAAGCCCTCAGGGAAAATGGTGCTTCATTTCTCCTGAAAATGCAGATTAACATCTTCAGAGCATAAAGAGCCTGCTTTGCAGGCTGCCACTTCCCTGGAATTGCCTCTCCTCCCTCCGGGCTGCACAAGGACATCAGCAGCTCTTTAATTGTTCAGCTCCTGTGCCACCAGATCTCTGCGGAGATGAAGGGCTTTAGAAGGAGCTGTCTGCCCCAAATAACCCTTCTTGCAGAGGAAGCCTGGTGCAGCCCAGCCCCAAATCCCTGATCCTGACAGGCTGAGCTCCCTTCTGTGCTCTTTGCTGACCTTTTGAAGTTCTGTGGCTCGCAGGGCTGTGGGAGGAGCAGGAGTGCTCCACACTGTGGAGCAGCAGCAGCGGGGCCAGCACGGCCCTGGGCTCCGATCAATGCTCATTCCCAGCTCTCCCTGCAGTCACTGGCCCATGGCTGTGCAATGATTTGGAGGCTGTAATTGGCTGAATGCTTGGCTTACCCCTTCACTATCACTAAATGGCACAACAGCAGCTGCTTTCCAGAAAAACCACTGCACAGTGTTGGAGCTGTCGCTGTGCGCTGCTCGCGGGGCCGTTCCCTGTCTACATAGAGGCTTGGAGCTCCTGCTTTGGGCATCCCATTGTCTCTCTGACTCCAGTGGGACATGGTGAAAGGGGAGAGGCACTGGAGAGAAGAAACTCCATCTCAGTTTCCACATGCCTGAAAGGTCCTTGGGATGTGTTGGTGCTTCGCCAGCAGAAGCACTGGGGTGATGGGAGGCGGCTTGGCATCTTCATGCTCATTTGGGGAATCTTCTCACATTTGTGCCCAGCTGAGCTGGGAAAAGCCAAAGGACAAGAGAAAACAGCCTCAAGTTGGGCCTAAAGGGGAGATTTAGGCTGGATGTTGGGAAAATTTCTTCACTGTTAAGCCCTGGCACAGCTGCCCAAGGCAATGGTGGAGTCCCCACGCCTGGAGGGATTTAAAAGCTGTGTGCATGCGGCGCTTGGGGACACGGTTTAATGGTGGCCTTGGCAGTGCTGGGACACAAATTTAACTTAACCCTAAAGGGCTTTTCCAGCCTAAAGGATTCTGTGATTCTGTGGCTGCCACTGTGCCGGGGGACAGCGTCACCATGGGGCTGCCAGTCAAGTTGAAGGCTGCAGCTTGTGCTGGTCTTAAAATTCCAAGTGCTGGTAAACAATTGCAGGTCCTGGCTGGGGGAGGAGGGAATCTGTCAGCTCCTGCCATAGGAGAGGTAAACAAGCTGGAACCCCAGTGGATTGGGGAGTGCTGATTGGGTTTATCTGCACGAGGAAGGCAGGAACTTATTTCACAGTGCTAAGTGATACAGGTAATATTTCCAAAACAAAATCTCCCGTTTGAAATCCAATTAGGGTTGCTAAGAAACAACATAGTTAACCAGCCAATATTTGCTAAATCCAGACTTTTGCAAGCAAGGAAACAGCTTCGCCAAATTGCACTAACAATACATAAATACATTCATATTAAACCAAACAACTGCAATCCTGTTAACACCAGCTGTGAGGATTTTCCTTGTTATCTGGGGGATTTCAGGAGCTTCTGTAGTGCTTCCCACTCCCTTGGCTGGGGGGTCTGTCCAGAAACCACAGTGTTGGTGGGATGAGGAAGGAATCTGTGTGTTTACTTTATTGATGAACATACATCTTATGTGCCTGAGTGGAGGGTCTGAAAAGTAATTTGGGTGAAAAATAGTTCCTGGAGAATGCTCTTTAATTGTCAACTGCTCCAGTATAACTGATTTCCCCCCAAAAGTTCCTGCAAGTTTTACTAAAGCAGGCTGTTTTTCACGCCTGCTCTCGGCAGACAGAATCATTGATCTCCAAATTCCCTGTTTGGCTCTGCTCAGAGCAGCTCCCTGAGCCTCCTCTCCAAGGAGCTTCAAGGACTCTCCTCCCTGCCCATCCCCCTGCAGCACCAGGCATCCCAGGCCTGCCTGGGACATCTGCACATGGCAGCAGGGGTGTCCCCAGTGGGACCAGTGCTCTTGCTCCACAGCAGCATGGGTGAGGCTGCAGCATTGACCCCCGAGCCACCACCTGAGCCTCGGTGTCCCTGTGGCTGCACTGGCACAAGGCACAAGCCTGGGCTGAGCATCTGGGGTTTCATTTGGGCTCTAATGTTACATTTTGATTGCTTTGTGTTTTTCCCTGTTTGGCAGGACTCCAGGCTGGCCCAAAGGTTTAGGTAGGGCTCCTCAAAGGCTCTTCCCAGTTCCTGTCCTGATGAAGAGCTGGATTTCTCCAGAGCTGGTCCGGAGCAGAGACCCATCTGCAATGAGGAGCCTTTACCTCCTCCAGTGGGATTAGGGCTTCAACTGTGGTCTCTTCTCAGAAAGAGATGGGGGAAAATAGTTGGGGGAAATTGCTGGGGGAAAATTCTGCAATAGGGGCTGCACCACTGCTCCACACCCTTTTAGGTGACTCAGCCAGTTGTCCGGTGCAACCATCCCACATCCCATTCCCATGAAAGGGAAATGTTGAGTGTGATGGGCAGCTCAGGTCACCCAGCACTGCTGCAGGAAGAGCAGTGTTTTCCTGGGAGAAGCTTTTCATGCAGGGCTTGTGTGGATACTTCAATGCTTGTGTCATGTTTACAGCAGTCAAAGATCCTTGTCCAAGGTTTCCTTGCTCCCTTCTTGGCTCTTTCCTGCTGCTGCTTTACCCTGACTCCATAGACACAATCCTTGTGCCTTCCTGAGTCTCCTCTGGCTCCCCACAGTGAAGGATCCGTGGGTTCACAACACCACAGGAGTGGGAATCCAAGGCAGTGGCCTTTGGCTGATGTGGAGGGCATGATAATGTGACTGCTCCTTCAGGTCTGTGAATGTTCATCCCAGCAAATTGCTCTGTCTCTGCTCAAGGATCCTTGTAAATATATGGACTAGAAGTGGCAGGAGCTGCAGACTACGAGTTGTTGTTTTTTTCTCCCAAGGAAAGATTAGATTTCAAAACTTCCTCTTTTGTATTGAAGGAGAGCAGAAAATCTTTCTTACATCAACCTGTCTGGAAGTCGAGGTCCAACTCTGTTACCAGTTTCCTCCTGATTTGTGCAGTGCTGTGTCTTTGCTCTCTCCAGCAGCTTCCCAGCTGGAAGCAGGGCTTCTTAATTCCCTTTTGGAAAGGAATTTCCAGTTCCAGCACTAACCCACTGGAAAATAAACTCTTGGATAAGCAGAGCCCCAGACTGTGCTGCACCTCCTGGGGGAGGCTCCTGGTCTGGTTTGTCCCCCTGCAGTGATCACTTTTGTGGTGTGGAGAAGACCAGGAACTGCCTGCCCAAGCTTTATTCCCAGGAAAAGGGATAGGGAAAGATGGAAGCAGGTGCTTAAATGCATGGGGAGAAATTGCTGAAAAATACCTCAATTTCCAGCTCTCTCCCAGCATCCTTTAGATGGGGAGTGTTGGGAAGAGAACCCCAACTTTATGGCAGGAGCTAAGCATCATAAAATCACAGAATAGTTTGGGTTGGAAGGGACAGTGTTGTCCTACCCACCTGCCACTGGCAGGGACACCTTCCAGCTTGTTCCAAGCCCTGCCCAACCTGGCCTTGGCCACTTCCAGGGAGGCAGAAGCCACAGCTTCACTGGGTGGAAGAGAAGACATTGCTTCTGGTCCAAGTAGCTCCTCTGAAGTTTTCCAGTCACTTTGGCCAGCTGGGCAAACAAGCCACTGGAATAGCTCTGAGACAGGCACTCCAGGCCAACCAGGGATACTCCAGCTCCTCTAGCTCAGCTCCTCTAGCTCATTCCTGTAGCCAGAGGCTGCTTTCCAGAATATGAAACCTCTGTCCTTGTACTACTTAGAGGTTCTACAAGGTTCTACTTTCAGGAACTACTGTCATGGTTCTATAAACTTCCAGAAGCTGAACTGACTCCTGGAAACTTCTCTGGTGGCAAACTCACTGTCCACATCCCACTGGCTCCATCCTTCAGTGAATTAAAGCATTTCCAGGCCGGGGAATGGGAATGGGTGGAACATCCCCGAGTGTGCCCAGCCCCAGCAGCACAAGTGTGGTTGGCCGTGGTGGAGGATGTGTCCCAGCACATCCCTGTGATTTGCACAGGCCAAAGGCAGTGCCTGGGTGTCAGTGCTGTGACACTCCCAGAGCCGGGAGCCCAGGGATGGAGCACCAGGCTCTGGCCTGGGTCAGCAGCACTCCAGAGCTCCAAGCCAGCCAGCAGAGCCTGCATGTGATGGAAGTAATGAACAGCACGGCTCCAAATTAAAATCCAGCTAATGCAAAGGGCAGGGACCTCACCTGTCACTCTGCTGCGTCTCCGCAGAGCTGCTCGGACTCTGCTGAGCTCACAACTCTGGGTTCCCTGACCCTGGGGGGCCGAGGCTGCTGTGCCATTCTAATGATGCTCCCGAGGGGAGCAGGGTGAAGGTCTCGAGGAAGGAGGGCTCGAGGGCAGCCACCTTTATTTAATGCACCATGACAGTGCATAACTAAGGCTCTTTATCTCCCCACATTTTGCTGAGAGGTGGCAGTTCCAGTGTGGGGCTGATGAAGCCTGTCCCAATCTTCCCGATGATAATGCTTAACTTTTGTCTCCTTCCTGACTCTTCCTCGTTGCTATTTCATTTTGGAGGTGAGTGTTTTGTCCTTCAACAAGAGACTAAGCTGTGAGACCTTGCTAATACTGGTTCTTTCCTCCCCTTCGACAAGGACGAGGAAATCTCTCCCACCCCTGAGGTATCCTGTCCCTCCCCATATCCACCTCCCCAAAAGTTACGAGATTTTCACTATAGGAGAGGGAACACAAACAGAAACTTCCTTTTGCTTCCCTTGAAGGTCTTCTCCAAGCAGAGCAAGAGAGTGGGGCAGGAGGCCAGTCTTGGATCCCGGTCACCTTTCACAGCTGCAGCTTTGATTTGAAAAAGAACTTGGAAAGCTGGGGAAGGAGTGTTAGTCAGGAGAGCGCTTTGGAGGAGGAGAGCTTTGTGTTTTGGAAGACACAAAACCACTTCTGGGAGCTTTATCTCACTCCTTAAGAGGTTTTGTGCCTAACTGAGGATTCAGAGAGGCTCTTGCAGGTTGAGAAAACAGCTTGGACCAACTGCATGTGCAGGGGGCGACCGAGGTGGGAAGAAATCCATTAAGGACCCCAAATGAGAAAACTGCTGGGTTGTGACCCCAGGTGTTTTCCTCCTCTGGAATGCCTGCCACAGTGCTGTGTCCTCTCCAGAGAGAAAAGAGCTAATTGTCCTTGCTGTTTGTAAAGATGCCAGTAATCCCCATCAGGCTCTCCAGGCAGTCACTGGTGGGGAGCTCTCTGGCTGCCCTGGGCTCACTGGGCACCTTTCCCCTTCCAGAGTGGAGTGAGGATGCAGCAAAGATGCATCTCTTGGCACGGAAGAGCTTCCTGCCTGCATTTCCCACTGCATGTGCCGTGGGGACGCAAGGCTGAGGGTGGGATCACTGCAGGGCTGGAGTGGGACTTGCTGGGGGAGCTGTGGGGTGCAGGGGCAAAGCTCCTGCCCCATCTCAAAATGGGGATCCACTCAATCCCAACGGGTGGGTAGAGCAGGAGGGCAGCTGCTGCGCTGCCAAACTCCTAAGGAATGCAGAGCTCAGGAATTCTGTCCTGACAGCCCTTCCAGCCCTTCTCTCAGCCCAGCAGCCCTGGCAGGGCTCAGCTGTCCCCGTCCCTTGCTGTCCCTCTGGGCTTTGCCCTCCCCTTCCCACATCTTTCTGAGACAGGAGGGGAATTGGAGCTCAGGGACCTGGCAAGTGGCACCTCAGAGGCCTCGGCATCAATCGATCCGTCAGGAACCTGAGCACAGGGCATCTGCTGACTGGGGGAAACAGCCTGGTGATAAATTGGATCAGAAAAACCACGGGATATTGGCACTTGGGATGCAGGAGAGCAGGGACTGTGCTAAGGGAGAAGGGGCATAATAAATGGCTCCTTCTCAGAGGCCTGGGAATGCTGCCTCTGCAGTACGTGCTGTCCAGGTTGGACAGGGAGATGGGAAGTGTCTCTGGGCCCTGGCCTGAGGTTTGGGCTGTGCTCTCTGTATGGGCTCTGCAGGATGCCTGCACCTGGTGCCATTTCCAGGGATGCTGCTGGTCAGGGGGGCTGGGATGAGGTGGAGAGATCCATGACTGATAAGGGATTGAGAAATCCCAGGAAACTGAGCTGTCAAATGGTTGCTCCCCCTTGCCTGGAGGAAGAGGGGAGGAAAAAGGCTTCTGAAACCATTTTCTTCCATAGAATCATAGAATGTCCTGAGCTGGAAGGGACCCACAGGGATCAACCAGTCCAGCTCCTGGCCCTGCCCAGGACATCCCAACAATCCCACCCGGTGCATCCCTGAGAGCCTTGTCCAAACTCTCCTGGAGCTCTGGCAGCCTTGAGCCATGGCCATTTCCTGGGGAGCCTGGGCAGTGCCCAGCACCCTCTGAGGGAAGAACCTTCCCCTGATATCCAACCTAAACCTCCCCTGGCACAGCTGCAGCTGTTCCCTGGTCCTATCTCTGTGCTCTCTGCCACAGAGGACCTGCAGCACTGCAGGACCCAGTGAGGGACCTTGCTAGAGGTCGGAGCCAGGCTCAGGCTTCTCCTCTGAGAGGGGAGAGCTGAGGGGGAGGATCGAGTCGTGCAACAGTGCCTAAGCTGCTTCCCAAGTCCTTAAAGTGCAGCTTAAGGCAGTGAAGCGATGCCAGCAGCATGAAGAGGAATCACTGACAAACAGAGGCTGGCAGGTGTGGCATTCACATTCTCTGGAAAAATCCCTTTGTCCAGGGTTTTTCTCCTGGGAAGCTGAGAAGCCTCAGAGAAAAAGGAAAACAACTATTATCTCATTTGCTCCTCCTCTGTTTTGCTCATGTGGAATGTGTTTGGAGATTGTTTACCCACAGGTGATTGTTTCATTGGATTCTGGTGTGAGTTGTTTTCACTCTTTGGTCAATCAGGGCCAAGCTGTGTCGGGACTCTGGAGAGAGTCACGAGTTTTCATTATTACCTTTTTAGCGTTCTGTAAGTATCCTTTCTGTATTCTTTAGTATAGTTTAGTATAGTATTCTGTAATATATTATAGTATCATAAAATAATAAATCAGCCTTCTGAGAACATGGAGTCAAATTCATCACTCCTTCCTTCATTGGGGCACCCTGCAAATACAACAGGCTGGGGGAATGGCAAGGGGAGTACCTGGAGCTGGGATCCAGGAGCTGGGGGAATGGCAAGGGGAGTACCTGGAGCCAGGTAAGCTCAATCTGCTGCTGCCTGGAAAAGAGGGATAGGGATGGGGATGTGGGTGGGGAAGTCAGAAAGGATCAATGCATGTCCTGCTGTGGGAATGAGCCATGCACACATTGCTCCTTCTGCACGGTGATCCAGGGGAGCCAGGGATGGAATGTTCATCAGGAGACTCAGTGGAGCTTAAATACCTCCTGCACATGCAGTAGCTACAGGAACGTTCAGCATCTGCCACTCTCTGCTGGGAAGGGATTTCCATGCCAGGTCCTGCTCCTCTGGAGACTGTCATTCCCTTCCAGTGTGGGAGAGGGCAGGGAAAGAGCTGCTGTAGGGACTCGTGTGCCACTGGGATGTGCTTTCAGAAAAGGCTGGAGACAAATGGCATCACTAACAGCTTGTGTGACAGAGCAGCCAGGAAACCCAGGAACAGCTGGCACTGCAGAACGCCTTTGGAAGGTCTGGATCTATGGAGCTGTGTGGAAATAAACTACCAAGCTGTCAACAGCTCTGCCACCCTTCCCAAAGCACGGGAGAGGAGGAAATGGGTTCAGCTCCTGCTCCTCCCAGAGGTGGGAAATAGATTCTGAACCGGGCTGGGGACGGTGGGCTCCTGCAGCACTGATCACTTGGAACATCTCAACCAGTCACGGCTGGTTTGAAAGGAAATCTGGGACTGCAGGAGCACAGAGAATACCGAGGCCATGTTGGAACCATGAAATGCCTGGGGAGATCTGAAGGGAACAGTGCAGCATTTAAATGTGTAACTCTATCCAGAAGAGTTGATTAAAATGTCACAAACTCCCAGGAAAAACCAGGCCTTTCTGCTAGCCCCTAATGGTAGGAACGGCTTGGGGAAGGTGGGGCTTGCAAAGAGGCACCTCCTGGAGAAACTCAGTGAGTAACTGAGTCATGAACTGGCTGGAACGAGAGTCCAAGGAACAGTAAGTGTGTCCCTGAGAAGCAGAGGGCTGGGGGAAGCAGTCAGCCTGGCTCCTGGCTGTCCCCACACACTTAGGATACGGGCTCAGACCTGTCCCCATGTCCTGGGACTACCCAGACCCCACTGCTGAGCTCCAACAAGCCTTTCCTGCAGCACCTCTCTAACTGTGCACAGGCCTCCTGGGTTTTCTGGGCCATGAGTGTTGGAACTTCCCACCAGCTTGGACTACTTGGGACTGCATTCATGGAGCAAATTCCTCCCCTGACTGCTCAGCATGAGAGTTGAGGGTCAGGAAACTTGGTTGCAGCTTAAGGTTTGTGGTATAAAAGTCTCTCTGGCAAAAGTTCAAGGCAAAGGTCATTAATATGCAAGCCACCTTCCCCTGGAGAATGAGTTTGCTAATTAAAAATGCATTAATAAATCCAACATTTCAGGCACAGACATGGTGAAGGAGCAGTCAGGAGTTATTAAGCAGAACGAGGAGGCAGGACAAGAGTCCAAGTCCTGAGCCCTAGGCACAGGCCCTCCCTGAAGGAAGTCACTGAGGTGGATTGTGCTGGTGGATTGGGAAGGGAGGAGATCACACATGGGAAGAGCTCTGCTGGTCTCCAGCCCTGTGAGCAGCCATGGCTATGGATGAGAGCTGGGAAACAGCCTGACGTGCCCCTGGAACAGTGGGAACCTGTGACCTGTCACCCTTGCTGGTGCCAGAGTGACCAGGTACCTGTGGGTTTCCCCCAAAGGCTGCTCAGGTGGAGCTGCTCAGGGGTTCTCCTCAGCATGGCATCGCCTTCTCCGTGGTACCAAACAATCTTCCTCCTTCCCCCATGTGGATTTTGGCGTCCCGGCCCTGCCTGGTCCCTGGGAGGACTGGCTGGGTACCCAGACACGCGGGGCAGCCGGGGGAGCGGCGCGAGCCCACGGGAGGTTAAACGGTGCCACTGTCTCCGGGGTTAATGCTGTCCCAGGGGACACCAGCAGAACATTATTTACTGAGGACACAGAGCAGGCAATCACTCTGCAGGAGCAGGTGATAAATCTTGTTACATCCCAGCGATCCCATCACTGTTCCTCACAGCAGGAGCAGGCTGGGCCTGCTCCCGGGGCACGAGGATGGATTTTGCTGTCATTGAAGCAGAGGGACATGTTGGCAAACCAAACACTGGGTTTCACTGGATCCTTTCAGGAACAAACCATAGGGAGGCTGACCATGGAGTGCTGGTGTCATCAGTGGGTCTGGATGGTCACCTCCTGGAGGCATGGACAGACTTTCACAGAAAGACTCAGTCCCACAAGGACACAGTTCCTCAGCTCACAGCCACCTTTTCTGCCTGCATTGGCAGCTCTTCTCCTGGAAAGTCTGCAGGCTCTGGCTGGTCAGGAGACTCCCCCAATTTCTTGCCCACTGCCAGTGATCCAGGTGCTCCTTGCATCCATGAATTATCAGCCAATCTCCCCTCAGTGTAAGAGTTGTTCTAAAGAGGCATTTGTCAGGTCCTCTTGCTACCAGAGAGATTTGCCAGCAATTAATGCTTTCCATTAAAATCACCACATGCCAGGAGCAGAGAGGGACTCATTTATGGCAGTGGGCTGCCCTCCACCCTCTGCTCTGCGTGGAGCACTGCTGCAGAGCTACACGGAATCATTAGGGTTGGAAAAGCCCTCCAAGGCCATGGAGTCCATAGCCATTAACCCAAGCCCACCACTAACCCACGCCCCAAGCATCACATCTCTGCAGATGTGAGGGGATTATTCCCGTGCTGGAATGTCACAGGGGAATGTGTTGGGGGTCCTTGAACTTAGTGACAGGAGCATTCCTGAAGCAGAGGCCAAGGATAAGGGGAAATACAGGCTCCATGATCCAAAGCTATGCCAGAAAGTCAAAACTGATGTTCTGGAGCTGCTCTGTTCTCTGAAAATGCTGAAACTCTTCCCTCAGTCTGTCTCCACGTTCATCTTTTGCAGCAAGATGTGACCTTGTCCTTCTTGGGAAAAGTCTTCTTGGCTGGTCAGGGAAGATATGTTCCTGCCTTGTCAACCTCCTCAAGCACTTCAGAGTGGGAATGGCCATCAATAAATGGATTTTTCTTGGCTCTCACCCTGCCCGGTTTAATTCTTGGGTAATTTACTGTGCCATTTCCTGACGTGCTGCTAAAATGTGCAGCAGGGAGCTGGCAAGAGAGGAGCCAGAGCTCGTCTGAGGAGATGGGGGTCAGGTCCTGGTGGAGGAGGGGATGTCCCAGAGTGTCACTGAGTGCAACCGACGTGGTGTCCAGAGAGGGTTGCTGTTAATTGAATTGAAGAAGACAAATGGCCATTAGCTCCGTCTCCAAAGGACAATAACTGCACTGATAATGAAGCTGGACTCCCTAATCCTGATCCCAGGGATCCATGGAGTTATGTAATTGATGGAATATCATTAAGAAAGAGGAAAATGTCCAAATACAGGCGGGGGGGAAGGGGGGGAAGTTTACAGAATTTGCTGAGATCTCATGCTTACAGCTTCAGAGCCAGCTTTTCTGAAGCATGGAGACCTTTGAGTCACATTTTTCATCCTCCTCCCTTGTATTTTTTTTAAGGCAAAATTACATTCCAAGCAATGATTGCGGTGACATTACGCTCAAGTGATCAAAAACTGTTTTGCTGCACCGATGTCAGCTGTTAAAGGGACAAGTGCCTGTGATGAATGTTTGGTACCTGCCCATCTTCCCGGAGATGGATCCCAGAAGGAAGACAGGACGCAGTCGGATCAGCTCAGCGTTCCCCTGGCATTTCCACGGCCTCTGGAGCTGCATTTCTCAAAGAGCTCCAGGCCAGCTCTGCAGGGGGGGATCACACCTGATGCTGCTTTGATAAGCAGCCTTTGGCTGTGGGACTGAGGAGCTTTCCTGAGAGAAAACCAATTTGTTACTGCTGAACATTTTTGCAGGTGCTGAACAGCCTCAGTTGGGGAAAAGGCCCTCTGTTATCCAGGCTGGAACTAAAGCTCCAGCAAACCGTGCTGGCATCTCATGTGCTGCCCTTTGGCCACCAGTCCCAAACCCCCAGACCAAGGAAGGGGAACCAGGGGCATCTGGGAGCTGCAGGGGTGTGATAAATTGATATAGAATGGTGATAAATTGAGAAACTGAGAAACTGATACATTGCTGTGTGTTGATGCCATAAATTCCATTCACAGAATAATGTCATAGAATCCCTGGATGGTTTGGGGTGGGAGGGGACTTTAATGTCACCTCGTTCCACCCCCTGCCATGGGCAGGGACACCTTCCACTAGGCCAAGCCCTATCCAGCCTGGCCTGGAATGCTCCCACCCTTCCACATTCCCCCTGCTCATTCCCCACACAGTGTGGATCCTTGGGAGCATCTTCTGGAGCTCAGAGCTGCAGCAGGGAGCACAGGTTGGTCCAAGGGGAAAGCCTTCCTCCCCCTGCTGAGGATGCAGGCAGTGGGTGGAGGGCACAGGTAAATCTGCTCCCCTGGAAGCAGGTCCATGGCTGCTGTTCCAGAAACCTTGTGCACAGTTTTCCATAACAGCCCCGGCCTCATAACTGCGTGCTCTCCTCTAACACCACCTAAGTGATTTCCCCCAAGGCAGTAAGGTTAAGTCATAGGAAACAATTTCTATTTTTAATAACATTTTTGCTAAATATCCTGTCCCTGACTTTCCCCAGAGGCTCTGAATCCATCTGCAATAAGGGGGCTTTCAAAGGGCTTTAATAATAAATATAATACCACCATTCTTTTATGCTTGTAACTATTCATGCTTGACTGAATCCCCTGATCTTTTTATGGGGCTGTTGAAATATATTGTGTAAGTCAAGGGCAGGCCTGGTTTTAATCTTCTTGTGCTCCCCTGCTTTAATTCCCTTTATCTCCAGGTAACAGTCCGGATAATGCTGTCCTGGTGTTCCATGTTATCCATGCACAATGGAACCACGTCCATATTCAACCCTGCTGCCCCCAGCGTTGGAGAACAGGAGAACCCTGTTTTCCAAGAAAAATGCAAAATTCACCTGAGCGTCTTCTCAGCCCAGCCCCATTTGTGTCTTGCTTATGTTCCCTCCACACTCCTTTTATTTACTCCCAGATACCACAGCTCTTAGAGGTTCTTTACCTTTCCTCTCTGATGCTGCTCTGGAGACCCCTCAGGAAGCCAAGTTCCCCTCTCCAAAGGTTCCAGGGATGAGTTGTCCTTGCCTGGGACCCCCTCACACCCATCCATCCCCCACCCCCTGCCCCGGCAGCCCCATTTAACCGTGTCTGAGCTGTGCTCAAGGAGTTCTGTGTCCTCCTCTCCCATCTGCTCTTCCAGGACCTATCTGTAGCACCTTTCCTTGGGCATTTTTTCCCCTCTGGGCTGTTGGTATCTCTCTCTCTCTGACCCCTTTCACCTCGGAGCTTTCTCCTGCTGCCCAGCCAGGCTTGTGCTGTGCCCTGGCTGTGCCTTTGCTCAGCTTTTCCTCGTGTCTGTGTTCCAGTGCCAGGGAAGCCCTTGGCTCAGCGGCAGAGCAGAAGGAGTTTGCCCCTGAGCATGGCAGGCAGAATGATGGGAACTTCTGAACTAATTTGCTGTAAACAATGATCCATAATAGGTCACTTGTCTCGTCAGCAGCTCAGCAATTAAGTCCATCAATTGGACTGCTGGCAATTAGCACAGGAGGAGCCAGAGGGCCTTTCCAGTGATTTCCATCCCACTGCTTTGGGGGTATTTTGGTCCTTGGGCTGAGCTGTTTGAGTCCAGGATTCCCTGTGCCTCACCCAAGGGCACTGGAGAGCCCAGGGATTTGAGGTCTGAAGGCCCCCAGGTGCAGAGAGGGCTCGGCTGGGGGTTCCCTCCTGAGGGAGAATGTTCCTGCAGAGAGGATGAGCCAGGACTGACTCCCTGGAGTCTGTCTGCTACATTAAAGCAAAGCAGAGGGGGAATCTGCTTTGTCCTCCCAGCAGGGAAGAACAGGTTTTGCTCATGCCTTAGGTTTCATGACATGGAATAAGTAGACTTTCTTCCAGTAAAAGAGAAAGAAGAAACTTCTTAGGGGGGAAAAAAAAATCCCTCAGATTCCCAAAAGCTGGGAGTAAGCAGCAAAAGAAGCTCTTCAATGAGACTGTTTCTGATCCTAGGTCAGGAGGCATGAAGGAGCTCTTGGATTTCAAGCTGCAGAGCAGAAACTTTGCCAAGATCAGCCTTTGCCTGCAGAGTTTGGATCAGGGCCAGCCCTGGAGTCCTGCTGCCTCCTGGCTCAGGAGGCCTCCAGGGACAGATTGGGAGGATTTCAGGAGTGGCTGGTGATAACAGAGGGTCTGAGACAGCTCAAATCAGTCACCTTGAAAATCAGGGACTTTCATGTCGTTTCCAGTTGGACCATTAAGTATCAAAGCCCATAAAACCATTCACCCTCTTCTGCTGTGGCTTCCTCATCCAGCCTCCCCCTCTCTGTCAGGATAAACTGCTCCATCCCACAAGGATTGCCTCAGGTACCCTGGATTTCAGCCACATACATTATTTTTATCTCTCACACTATTTTGCTTGCCTTTTGAACACCCAGGATCACTCCTGTATGTGTAATTTTAACGGTGAGGACATGAAATAGGGGGTTTTTCTTTCACTTGTGGGTCTCTGTTTGCTGCTGGGAATTAAACCAGGCCTTGCTGGGGCACAACAATGGGAATTCTTTGACTTCCCTGTCAAAATGTAGTGATCCCTTCACCTGTAGGAGAACACTTCTGCAGCATCATCACAAAAATTCCCTACTATCCCTTCCCTAGCCCAGTTAATTATTTGGTGCTGCTGTTTCTGTGCACCCCAGAAGGGTCCTTTTGCGGCAGACATTATTTTTAGGAGAAAAGTAGATGCTATTAAGTTTAACAAACAATATTTTAAGGGATCAACCCACCAATTCTGGCTTTCCATAGAAATCCTTGGTGGCGTCAGCATGAGTGGAGCTGCCAGGACTTAAGCAGAGAGGCACAAAATTTCCTTTATTATTGAAAAATCTTACTTTCAGGGTAGCAAAAGTGTTTGCCATCAGTGGTGGACTGGTTTAAGGTCCTCTCTTTTCCCAACTGTCTTACCAAAATGAGCTTTATGGAATAGCAGATGAAAATGGAGGCATTTTAGGAGTGGAAAGTGCTGAGTTTTTAATGGGGAAAACACTTTGGAGATGCCTTCAATTTTTGATGGCAAATACAGGCTCAGTTTTTTTGAGGGGTGCAGCTGGAATGTCGCATAGCCATAGATTGGTGCAGGGCAAGCTTGAGCTTCCATCAGGACAGGAGTTCAGCTCCTGGGCACTTCCAGCACTGTTCCACATGCAGGGTGGGATGAGGAGCAGCCAGGCAGTCCCCAGGATGCTGAAGAACCACTTCCCCCACCTCCTCTTCATCCTGGCTCTCCAGACACATTCCCAAAGGAGATGTAGGGGATATGGGATGTTTCTTCCAAGGCTGGCAGGGAATCCCAATACCTGGATGAAGCTGGAAAAGAGAAATGGAGAGAGCAGAAATCAAAGACACCGATGTTAGCTTGTGATGAGAGAGATAAAGACATAAGCTTGGAGCAATTCCATGGCCCACGAGGGAAAAAAATGGGGTTTTGCCAGCTCTTGCTCCATCCCATAAGGGAAGCAGGCCTGTTTGCAAAGGAAAAATGGAGGTGAGGAATGAGTTCCCACAGTGTGGAAATCGGGCTGAGCAGAGGAGGGATCACAGCAGTGCCCTATGAAGCTGTCTGCCATGCGGTCATTAGAGGTGGCTTCTCTCCCCTGGTGTCACCAGGGCTGCTGGAGCAGTGGAGCCGGAGGGCCCCAGGGTTTCCTGGCAGCCCTTCAAAGCAGCAGCTCTGAGCTGTGCCCTCAGGCAGCTCTGGCGGGGACAGGGACAGCAGATAGAGGAGCACAAGGGCCCTGTCAGAGCTGCTCTAATGCTGATCTGCACATCCTGCTCCCAGTGAGGGGAGCTGGGGTGCATTCAGGTGATTCTGGATCCTTCTGCTGCTCCCTGGCCTGGCTGGATCAGTTCCTGCCCTGGCCCTGGGTATCCTTAACATCCCCTGTCCCCATCAGAAGCTGCTGCTGCTGCTTTAGTCCTGCTGGCTCCACCATGGTCCTGAGCTCACTCCTGCTGGGGGACTGGGAACCGTGAAATCACAGACTGGTCTGGGTTGGAAGGGACCTTAAAGATCATCTTTCCTTGGGCAGGAACACCTTCCACTAGCCCAGGTTGCTCCAAGCCCTGTCCAACCTGGCCTGGAACACTTCCAGGGATCCAGGGGCAGCCACAGCTTCTCTGGGCACCCTGTGCCAGGGCCTCACCACCCTCACAGGCAGGAATTCCTTCCCAAAATCCCATCTAATGCCACCCTCTATCAGTGTGCAGTCATTCCCCTGTGTCCTGTCCCTCCATCCTTTGTCCCAAGTCTCTCTCCAACTCTCCTGGAGCCCCTTTAGGCACTGGAAGGGGCTCCAAGGTCTCCCTGGAGTTTTCTCTTCCCCAGGCTGTAAGTTTTCTTGGAGTTTTCTCTTCTCCCAGCTTTGCTCCAGAGCAGAGGAGATCCAGCCCTCAGAGCATCTTTGTGACTTGTTGGAGCAGGTCCAAGTCCTTCTATTTCCTGATGTCCTTTCATACTCAATCACTGCTGATAATTTTTAAAATAACAAAAAAATATTTACACTTGTTAAAGCACACCAGAGACAAAGTGTAAAGCAGCGAGGGGTGGGGATGTCTGGGGTTGCATCTCCCCTGCTGGACCCAGGATGGTTTTTCCTGGGCTGCTGGTGGCTCTGGGTTTCCAGGAGGCTGTGACTGAAGGATTGGCTTCAGGTTGTCATGTGGGGCCCAGCAGGGCTGGATGTGGGATGGAGACTGGTCCATCCTGCTGGATCATTCTTCCTCCCTCTCATCCACATCACATTTGTACAAGCAGAGGAAGGGATGCTTTAAAAACAAAAGGGTTGGATCAGTGTGGAGAGGACATGTGGGAAATGCACAAATCCAACTGAAGCCTTGATCCCAGACTGGACTGGGAGGCGGGCAGTAAAACAGGGGCTGAGATCACCCAGTTATCCTTAAAAACCAGCTCAGGCAGCCCCTGCTTGGCACTGATCAGTGTCAGAGGGAGCTGCAAAACTTGAAACGCAGCAGAAGGGAAAGAAATCTACAGGTAGGGGAAAATTCTTTTCTCTAAAACAAGAAAAAATAGCCCAAAAAAGAGAAAGAAACAAAAAAAAAAAAGTAGCTGTTCTTTTTTCAGTCTATCTCTAGCCCAAGGTCTTGCCGAAGGGATGGAAAACCATTTCAAAAGGTGGAAGAAAAAGTGTTCCTTTCATCAAGGATGGTAACAGAGCAGGCTGCAAACTCAGAGCATGTGTTTTGTTTGATATTAAAGCACTTTGGGGCAAAAGACACTTTCCTGAGAGAATGTGGAGCACTTTAATGAAGGAATGTTTGCTCCAGCAGGGGGGGGAGGTTCTCCCAGGCCTGCAGGATGTGGGTACTGGGACCTCCAGGGATGGGGCAGCCACAGCTTCTCTGGGCCAAGGCCTTACCCCCCTCATAGGGTGGAATTTCTTCCCAATAACCCATCTAAACTGAGCCCCTTTCAGCTCTTTTTAATTTAGTGTGTGGACTTAGAAAGCATGACCAAAGTGGCCCCAAAAAAATCCCAAAGCAAGGAAGTTGCAGCACTCAATAATTACCTTTATTTCTTTTTTCCTTTATCTTTTTTTTTCCCCAGCTTCTCTCCTTCATTTGCTGATTTGACTGGAGATATCTGAACTCTTGGGAGCAGCACTGTGATTTTTTTTTCCCCTTCTTTTTTCCCCTGAGGTGCTGCTTGTCTCTTTGCCCGGTGATGTTAATGGATTGCTCTCCACCCTTTGGATGCAGCGTGGAAGCTGTAGGAGCTCTTGGCAGGGATAATTTATTTCAAGGATAGCCCTGAACCCCAGAATGAGAAAATCTGAGTGCCAAAATGATGGCCTGAGTAAAATTGCAGCTGTAATGCCAAGCTTGCTCGTCTCCCCACCCCCTCCACCCTGATAGATGTGCTGGGTCAATGGAATATTATCCCTTAAAAGATTCAGGCATTTCATGTGGCACCACCTTGAAATCTTTGGGGGGAAGGAATCGGGACACTCATGAGATTTGGCTCATCCTGTCCAAAATTGCTGCTACCAGGGTATTTTAGGAAATTTTCCCATGGGTCCCTGGAAGAGGAGCCCATTGACAAACAAGGCAGGAGGCCTCTGCCATGGAGAATCTCTGCTCTCAACTAAGGCAGAGAACTCCAGAATTAAAAGGAGCCATTAATATTAAAGTCAAGTGTCACCTGATGCTGTGGTCCCCTCTGAATTCTAACGCTCTTGGAAAGCAGAAAATTAAGACACATACTTATGGCAGCTGAAACAGGGAATGGCCCAGCTGGAGCAGGGATGAAACTGGAGAGAAAATGTCCTGGTGGTGCTGTCCCAAAGCCCATTAATCACAAACTGTGGCTTTGGAAAGAAACAAAGATATCAAAGGCATTTTGGTAATAATAGAATCATTCTCTATGAAAGAGAAGCCTCTCTTTTCAGAGAGACAGTTTCACTCGTTTTGGGTAAGAGAAAATCTCAACATCTCAGCACAGAAAATCTCAAAAAAGATAAAATGGCACTTTTAGTGACTCTCAGATTTATTCCCAAGGAATCACAGAATCATTCACCTTGGAAAAGCCCTCTAAGATCATCAAGTCCAACTGCACTGAACCATGTCTCCAAGTGCCACATCCACAGGGCTGTTAAATCCCCCGAGGGGTGGGGACTCCAACTCTATGCCAGTGCCTACCCACCCTTTCCAGGAAGAAATTTCCCCCAATACCTGATCTAAACCTCCCCTGGCATCACTTGAGGCCGTCTCCTCCTGTCCCAGATCTCAGCCCTTCACCAGCACCTCACCCCCAGCTCTGCTCCCAGCCTGTCCTGCTGGCAATGCCAAGTTTTCTTTGTTTCTGCCTCAGTTTCCCCACGAGCAAACTCCAAGGCACTGATCCCAGTTTAACCAGATGGAAGCCTCAGAGGTGACAGCCACAGTACTTTTTTTGGCAGCTCTAACCTTACCAAGTGGCTCGTCCTGGGCCAATCTGCATGGAATGGAAGGGTCACTCCAGTTGTGTTATTTTTAGGCACAAAGATTATTATTGCAGTGGAAATGGAAAATAACCTGAAAAGAGGAGTTGAAAATGCAACACAAGTATTACCTGGATTTCAGTGAAAGCACCTGTAAGTGCTTCTGCCTTTTGGGGAGATGTTCTGAATTGGGGGTTCTGTTGAGCTTTCTGGAGGGATTTCAATTTTAAATTGAACTGACACCTTGTGTTTAGAATTTCTTGGGATAAACAAGATGTTTTCTGGAAGGAGCCAGCCCTTGCCCATTCATGTCCTGGGAGCAAGAACAATGGAATCTGTTGGAAGGGACCCGCAGGATCATCCAGTCCAACCCCTGGCCCTGCACAGACACCCCAACAATTCCTCCCATCCCTGAGAGTGTTGTCCAAAGGCTCCTGGAGCTCTGGCAGCCTTGGGACTGTGCCCATTCCCTGGGGAGCCTGCTCAGTGCCCAACACTCTCCGGGGGAAGAACCTTTCCCCTGATACCCAACCTAAACCCTCCAGACACAGCTCCAGCCATTCCTTGGCTCCTGTCCCTGGTCACAGAGTGCAGAGATCACATCTGCCACTTGGGAGGAAACTGGATTGGGATGAGCTCTGCCTTCAGTCCCCTCTTCTCCAAACTAAACGGACCAAGTGCCTTCAGCCACTCATTGTCTGGCCCTTCCATACCCTCCCCCATCTTCGTGTCTCTCCTTTGGACACACTCCAATGCCTTTAGGTCCTTCTCACGTTGTGCCACCCAAAACTGCCCCCACTGGACGGGCAGGAATGACCCTGATGGTGCCAGATCCAGGCTCTGGGTCCTGGATCCCTCCGTTCCCTAAGCCATAACTTTGCCAAAGGGAGCAGCCTTACTCTTCCTGTGCCAGGTTGTTTATATGGGAGTGCTGCTGCCCAGACCTTCCCACCCCACTCTGTACATGGCAGAGGCACAGAGCCCCTCTGTACAGGGCTGGAGGCACGGAGACACCTGGGGCTGGAATGCGATTTGTGGGAGATCTGGAGATGTGGCTTTGCATCTCAAGTAGTTTTTGATGCCAGTTATACCATTCTGCTGTGCAATAGCTCCTCTCCTCTCTTGTCTCTGTGCCCAGGGAGCCTTGCACTTCCACAGATGAGTGTAAACCCTTCCCTGACTGGGAACAGGTCCGGAGCTGTTCCTGGATTTCCTGCTGGAGGAAACCCTGCTGCCTACTGATGTGATTAATGGTGCTAAGCCCTGAATTTGAGGAACAGCTGTTGCCATGATCAGACCTCCAAATGAGGTGCCAAAGAGCAAGGAAGCAGGGAAGCCCCCAGATCCGGGGAGCCCTGGAAACAGGGAATGGTTCCTGTTGTGCTGCCCCAGGGTGTAAACCCAGGAAAACTCTGCACAACAGCACAGGCCAGGAGTGGGGATTTTCCTGGTGAATGACCAGGACCCATCTGTGCCACAGCAGTTGTAGTTCCAAATTCCTCCCTGGCACAGCATTTCCTGGGAAGCTGTGCACAACCAAAGGTGTTTTAGCAGAAAAACCCAGCTGTTGTTTCTGCTCCTGGATGGGAATGCTGTGAGCTGTCATCTTGGCTTTCTCTCTTTTATTATTTAAAAGACAGAGAACAAATAAGAGAAAATGAACTGCAAATAATGACTAACAGCACTTCCAGCCCAAATATTTGCTCGCATAATCATGCGGAAACTTTGAAGTCTTGCAGAGGATTCCGGCGCTGTTCCTGATCCAGCTTTGGGCTGAACACAGTCGGGATGCTCCTCTCCCAGTGTCCATGCTGGGCACTGAGAGCTGAACTCAGGACTTCCCATCCCCTCATGGTCCTCAGAGAACTGGGATGACAGAAAAGTAGTGGAAATCCCAAGGTGTTGTAGTGGATCTCCTGTCTGGAATCTTCCTGCAGCCCCAGGAAGTTGTGTCCCTCTTGGACATATTTCCAGCATCTCTGCTGTCAAACAGTGTGGGTGTGTTTGTGGTCTGCTTGGGTGTGTTTGTGGTCTTCAAATTTGAGATTAAACCTACATTACTCCCCATTCTTTCTTTTTTTTTTTTTTTCTTTTCTTTTTTTTTCTTTTTTTTTTTTTTCTTTTTTTTTCTTTTTTCATTCACAGTTTCAATGCTGGAAGCGGAACCTGATTTTCTCCCAGCCATGCAGGATTGAGCAGAGACAATATGGCCACTTGGCTTTGCCAGCAAAACAGCACTAAATCTCTGACATCCTTGCAGTGTCAGGTGTTTTAGAAGCTCCTGGAAGCATAGGGGCTGTAGCCCATGGTTAGGGGAGGTCTCTGATGGAGATGTTGCAGCCAGATCCGTAACCTGGTCTGAGAATTCCAACTGCTTGACCTTGGATTTCAGGGGACCAGAGGAGCCACCCAAGGTGTGGACTTTGACCTGGTATTTTAAGCACTGTAGAATTACAGAATATCCAAAGCTGGACCCACAAGGATCATCAAATCCAACTCCTGACCCTGCACAGACATCCCACCCATCCCACCCTGTGGCTGAGAGCATTGTCCAAATATTCCTGTTCCAGTGCCCAACATCCACCCAGGGCTCCTTCTGAACTTCCAAGAGGGCCAAGCCTGAAGCAGAAGGGTTTGTGTCCCTTTCCACTGAATATAATTAATGATTTCACTCCTTGTAATTAAGGAAGGGCAATTAAGAGTGATACAAGAAGCAAGGCAGCATTTGGCATTTCCAGAAAAACATAAACCTGCGATTTAGGCTTTAATTCCAGCAGTGGCCAGACCTTTCGTGGCCATTAAAATATCAGGAGATCCTGTCGAACGCTGGATGCTGGTGATTTATGATCAAATCTAACACGCAGGTAGCAGGTGGCATTTCCACACTTCCTGCAGGGAATATATCCCCAAACGTCAAATTAGATTATCTGTCTCCTTCCATTGGAGAAAAATGTGAGAAAAGCACCGGCGGAAGAGGAAGAAGGAGGGGGAGAATGTTTGCTCTATTTTAAAATTATTATTTCAGCTTGCAAGTGTTGAGGTGGCTGCAAAAATTCGGAGGTGTAAAAACCTAGAGTAACAAGGAAATGTCAATTTCTCCTTGTTGGCACTATTTTCTCTCCGTCTCCCAACTTTTGCTCATTGGAGAACATACTTTGTAGACGAAATTCTTGAAACCTGTAAAACATAAGGAAGAATTTTTTGTTGGTTTTTTTTTTCCAATATGTAGTTTTCGACTGAGAAAAATCCTGATATATTATTCCAAATTAATACTTACAAAGAAAGAAATGCATTGTGATTGTGATTTTTTCTCCCGCTGATATTTTTCCTCAAAAGACATTAAGCCATTATCTATCCTGACTTTACATGTTTGGAAACCTCGCCTTCAGCTTTATTACCAAATCCACTTGGAAATTGATAGGATGCAGAGTAAACCCAGCTATTCCCACTCCCAAAAAGGATAAACTCTGCTAGCTAGGGTCCTGATGATGACGATGATTGATTGAGTGATTGTTATTTATTATTATTGCACTGATGCTGGTGGTACCCTTAGGTTGGGGAAAGCATTTTATTTCCCCCACCAGTCCTAATAAATTATTTTCATTGCTGTAGGGTCATCCCAACATAGCTGTGCTGATGTGCTGTTGTCCTGGCCTTTCTCCAGCATTCCCAGAAGGCTTGTTGGTGTTTATATCTCCCTACCACCTCTGTTCCTTGGAGCAGAGGATGGTTTATCTCCTGTTTTAAAGAGCTTTGCCATATTCCAGCCCTTCCCTAAATCTCTGGTGCCTGTTAATGAGATTTGTTCTGTATTGGAGCTGAGCTGACAGATGGACAAGGACAATGTCCTAGAGTTTGGGATAGCTGGAGTGGGGGGAATAATTCTTGTAGGACCATTTCTGCTTGGTGAGCATTTTCAGAGCATCTCTAGAAGAGCCAGCTTCTTTTTCCTCGTTTTCCCCTTGTAAATCCTATCTGAAGAGGGTTTTCAGCTCAAACTTTCAGCTTCCTTTGACCTGAGCAGCTTGGGGCAAACCCGGGATCAAACCCAGGAAGTGAAACGGGTTTATTACCAAAATAAATTTAATTGAGAGATTTTGGTGACAATAACCAAGTACTCTGCAAAGTGATTGTGCTTGAAAGCAGAGTGGCCCCATCTGAAGGTTTTGATCATAAACCTGAGAAATATGCCAGGCTTTGACCACCAAGTCCCTCTCAGCTTGTTCCAGAGGTGGAACAGATCCATCCGGCTTGGAAAATGCCATCAGCAAAGCAGGGCTTTCTTTGAGTTTTCATCTCCCTTAAGGAAGGAGGGAGGTTTCCAAAGACTTCCCAGACTTCTCCAGGTGAAGCTTCCCATCTTCAGACACTGTTGCATCCTGTGACATCCAGAGGTGGTTTGGCGTCCAAGTCAACTTTACCTTTGGTCACCCTGGCCCCAGAGGAGTTTTCTTTAACTGCCCATCCAGTTTAGTTTTGGTTTTACAACTTCAACTTGTGTGATTTAATCCAGCTCCCTGCTCTGTCGTTCCTTGAGGATCATGGTGGGATATGAGTGGTGTGTCAGCTGGAACACATTCAATTTCCTAGGGACATCCCAGGAATGGGCTCATCCTGGCAAAAAGGGATCACCATGAGCAAGTAACCAAACCATCAGGAGCCTCGTGAACAGTGGGGTTACACCTCAGGGGCCTGGGCATGAGTCAGGGGATCCCTCCCTTCCTCCCCTTCCATCTTGCCATCTTCTCCTTTGCTCCCACCCCACGCCTCTTCACTCATCTCCCCCGTTCCAGAGCGAATTCACGCTTTTGCAGGAACCTTTCATCACTGCCACTTTTTCCGCTGGCCCCTGATCCGTGTGAAGGAACGAGGCTGTCACTTGTTGGGGGCCGGGGAGGGGACCCTGGTGGCAGATGGCAGCAGGGCTGAGCCGGGGCTCATCCATCACCGGCATGACAGAGCGGGGCGGCCGCTGCCACTTCCCGAAGGATCGGCATTCCAAGGGTGAGCCCAACCAGGTAATTGCTGGAGAACAGGAGGCATTTTTCACCACTGACATGGAGGAGGGGGACAGGGCTGGGCTGTGCTAATGCCACAGTGAAGGATGAATTCATCATGGGTTCTCCTTTTTTTTTTTTCAATCCATCCTGCTTTGATCGACGCTGAATTATTCCCAAATGCCAAGCATCTGGTGAGTCTACAGCAGAAACCTTTCCAGCTGCTGAGGCGCCAGGAAGCAGCCAGGCCGTGCCAAGATCCTGCTGCTCTTGTCATTGTCATCCTCATCACTGAAGTCAAAGGGTCACAAAATTTCCACCCTCATCTTCCAGAGGCTGTGGTTTGGGTTGTGGTGCTGCAGCGACATTCCCTTGTCCAAGATCCCAAAGGTGCAAACAGAGATGTGGGAAGTGAGGAGCCCACTTCCCTCTTTCCAATCCCCACTTCCAGCAGGAACAGACACCTGTGCCAGAGCTTCACTCCTGCCAGATCCCAGTCAAGAAACTCCAGAGGCTTTGTGGTTTGGGGACCTCATGCAGGTGGCAGTCCCACAGGATGGAATTGCAGTGACATGGCTCCCAGTCTGCTCCGAGGCTTTTTGGTGCTCACGCTGCTCTGGCGTACTCGAGTTTGTTGTGGTTGTGCTTGGATGCCACCCAGGGCTGTCACTTAGACAAAAATAACACCAAAAATGTTTACCAGGCACAGGCTCGTGGGCTCGGTGTAAACTTAGAGGGGACCCCAATGTGAGGAGAGAAGAAAAGAGAAATTGATCAAGAAGGGTGGAAAAAAAAAAAAATCATCTGTTCCCCTCTATTTTTAGTTTAGACATTTGCAGAATCCAGCCAGTTCTGAAGCTGATTTCTAAATTTATTCCGTCCCTTTTTAGAGAACTTTCTGCATTTTCTCCCCCTAATTTAAGTCTCTTTTCAAGTATTTTTAAAAGTGGCAGTCGAGGCCAACTTTGCCTATTGAAGTTATCTCACATTTGTCTTTAGGAAAGAGCTAATAAATCAAGGCATTATCATGGGAATTGGCAGGACGATCCAAATCTTTATGCAGCAAAATTCAGTCCTAGGTTTCAGCTGTGATTTGCAAACAAATCCTAAATGCTGCCATCCTCCCCAGAATGCACCCTCTGTTGGGAAGCGGTTCTTGAATGGTGTCGAGCAGGAATTAAAAGACTTTAATTCCTCATATCCCCCTGGTCTGCCACAAGTCATTCCCACAGCATAGAACCATTGAAAGTATCGGGTTGGAAGGGACCTTAAAGATCATCTTTTTCCAGCCCTGTTCCACAGCCATTCCTCTAATTTCAGCCATTCAAAATTGAGGCTTTAGGACTAAATTCACTAAACTCAGTGGCTCCCTTGTATTCCAGAGGGAGAGTGGCGCCAGCAGCACTGGTTTCTGCTCTCACTTCGGTCAGGGTGCTCCATTTCCTCATGACCACATTTAGGGACACACATCCCCTCAGTATTCATTCTCCCTCCTCATGTTTTCCAAGCAATCTCCTCTGTTTTCCTTTACTCCCTGCCCCTGCAGTTCTCAGTTTACTCTGCCTGAATCCATACTGGCCGAAGCAGGAGGAGCTATTCCCTTCTGTCAACACTGGCAGAGCAGAACCGATTCCACTCGCTCCATTCCCACTCCTGCTTCTCCCAAGATGGAAGTTATTCATTCACAGGGTAGAGAGACAACTGTATTCCTTCCTCTTCCTACTTATGGAATATTTTGACATTTCTCCATTTCTGTTTTGATTCAGTCCCATCTTTAAATAAATATCTGCCTTTCTCATGGGAAGAATTCCAGGAGCTCCTACCCAGGATGCATCTTTCCAGCTGAGTTGTCTCTGTCGGGATATTGAGGAAACAGGGAGAGGTTTGGGGGGATTTTTGAGGTTTAAGCAGAGCCACACCAGGGCAGCATTCTAGAGGTTTGCACTCCCTGTCTTCTGTGTTTGGTTATCATGTAGCCAAAGACTTTCAGTGTTCAGGTCAAAGAAGGAACAGCACCATTTTCCAAAGTGGGAACAGGGAGGAATTCCTAGGTTTAATGGAATACTCTGCTAGGAAGCAACAATGGGAGGATTTTTCCAGCCATGAACAAAAGCAATTCCCAGACTTGGGGAAAGGGAGTTTTTCTGGCTGTCCTTCTCAGCATCGTGGGTTTGGAGTTTGGGAATTCCTGGATGTTGCTCATGAGGTGTTTGGCTTCTACTGAGCAGGAGAGGGCTCTGCTTTTCCTTCAGCCCAGGCTTTGGCATCTCCTGGATCCCTGGAAGGATTTACAAGGCCCGTTTAAAGTACAGAGAGCAGAAAAGTGTCACTCATTCTCATCCAGGATATCCTGTGAAAGCCAACCCAGCTGCCAGGTGGAAACCCGCTGGTGCTGTCTTCCCTTCCCATATTTCCAGGCCAGGTATCCTGCAGAGAACCAGAGCATCAACAGTGACAATTTGCGGCAGGCTGTGATTTGTTGTAAAGGAAGCCAAACACCCTTCAATGCCTCAAAAGTTTGGATCACAGACATCCTGTGGGATGTGGCCCTGTGGCAGGTGGGGCTGTCTGCTACTGGTGCTTACTGCTACAGGGCAAAGTCCAAGGAGGAAGTTAGGAATACCCAAAATTGCAGGTCTCAAGCGACATCCAGCTCCAGGTGGCACCTGCAAAGCCCAGTGAGCGTTCCCTCCCTCTCATTTATGCACTTCCCTGCCTTGGGCCGCATGGGAAGTGCTGATGCTGCCTGGAGCCATGACAATTCCCGCCTCCCCAGGAGCTCCTCACACCTTCTCATCACCTCATCAGCCAAGCCACGGGTGTCCTCGCCTCCCTCAGGCCTGGGGGATGGATTCCCACTTCCCTCGGGAGGGCTGGATCTGGGCAAATGGGCTTTCATTCGGCTTTAAACCTGAGTTAGACCGGTCTCAGCAGAGCCACAGGTCTGTACCCCATCTGGGGAGCTTCCCAGTGTTTCAAACCCTCAGAAAAATGAAATTATCAGTGGCTTTGCAGCAGGTTGTGGTCGGCAGCCCTGATGGTGCCGTGTATTTTGGACTGTCTATTAAATACCTGAATTTTAGCTAAAATTTCTGCTTTAATTATGGTGAGGTTATCACCCTGCTGTAAAGGTCTTTGAGCTTTCCCTGAAGCATCTGGCTGGGACTGGGTGGAGTTTTCCAGGTTCTTTCCAACACCCATGGGGAGCACAGAGCAGAAAAGAAACTGTTTTATGCATATTGACAACAACCCTGTTAGAAATTCATCTTGGTACTTCCTAGGTGTCACATTCCTTGTATTTAAAAAAAAATACATCCTTTCCCTCATCTGAAAATTGTTTTAGCCCTATTTTCTTGAACATTTTTATTTAAGGAAGGGTTGCATGGGTTTGAGGGAACACATCTGGTTTGGGGTATCCAGACTGCTGAGGGATGCTCTTGGAGCAGTTTGTAAGTGCACACACCCAAAAACAAACCTTAGTGTGGGTTAGTCCATGGCATTCCCAAGCCATTCCCAGCCCACACAGCCCATGGCTGCCTGCCCAAGCTGTGCAGGAGGACACAGGGGCCAGCTCATGCCTTTTCCTCCCCTTCCCTTGCTAGAAGGAGCAGATCCCCAGTGGAGAGGAAGGTCTGGAAGAGGGATGGGCACCTCTGGAGTGTGAGGTGTGTGAGATGCACTCAACCCCCTCAACCCAACCAGCAGTACCTTGGTACAGGCTCCAAAGGAAGCCAAGAATTCCTTTAGGAAGCCCCCAAAGAGGGAGAAAGACCCAGAGAGTATTGGTGCTTTAGAGCTCAGATCCTCAATCCTGTAACTAACCCAGTGGTGGCTTTTCCAAGATTCATTTCTCAAGAAGCAAAGAACCTTGTGGGTTCAAGGAGCCTCATGCACACCCTTCCCCCTGTGTCCAATCTGGCTACCAGCCAACCACTTTGGCCCACACTTTTGGCTGTCTAGATGAGCCCTCATGGGCTCTGCTGGGCAGCGGGGCCAGGATCTCCCCTTGAGATGGGACATTCCTGGTTGTTCCTTGAGGCTGCCAGAGCTCTCTGTTAATGACAGATCTTTGGATGAGTCTAATTCCAGTTCTTTCCAGTGACTCACCCCTGGAGCTGGGATACCTCTCAAGGTTTGAGATTCCCTCCCTGGACTGAGAAGCCCTTCCTTGCCCCAGGCAAAGAGATTCTGGACTCCCAGATCCATGGTAAGCTGCCCGTAGCAGGTGACTCAACACCACAGAAATCCACATAGTTATTTCCTGCAGACCTAAACTGTTGTCGAAGTCTGGAGCTAAGGTTGGGCTTAGCCATGTTTTAGCTCCATCAGGAGTTTAGAAAGTGAGGGGTTGTACTCTGAACCCCATGGCTCAGTGGGAGGGTCTCTTTGCCCTTTTGCATCTTCAGACTCCGTGTAAATCATTTCTACATCAATTTTCCCTTGTATCCATGTAAGGGAGCAACTTTGTCATTGCACTTTGTTGTATTTTTGTAAATCCATCTTAAAAGTATTTTTGCTAATGATGGTGATTCTTTGAGCAGCCCTAAATCCCTCATTGATGACAGAGGGAGAGCTGGTCCTTCCCTCTCCCACCCGAACAACCCAACCCAAGCCAGCAGGGAGGAACAGCTTTAGATGGAAATATCCCCAGCTCTGGTGTGCTCAGCAGTGCCACGGTCACTAATTCCAGGGGAGCTCGTGCAACAAATAACAGGTTCCTTCTTTTTTTTCCTTTTTAACTGGAAACTTAGGAGCAACAGGTCGGTGTTTCTCCTCACATATGCCTCCCATCGTTGCCTTTTGTTGTTTTGGCTGCAGCTTTCCTCGCAGGGCCCCGCGAGCTCACCGAGCAGCAGATGGCCTCCTCCTTGCTTCATTTCCAGCCCTCAGTTTTTCCCACACTAAACCAGACTTTTTCAGGCACTACTAATCCCCTGTGCCTGTCACTGCTGGAGAAAAGCATTAATAACTCCAGTTATCCTGGAAATATCTGTCACCCACATTTGTTTTGCGTTTCCCTTTGGGTAATCATGCTCCAGATCTAATTACTGCCGAAATTTCTTTTGCTCCGGTGAGCAGCATTTTGGGTTCCCTCCCCGGCTGGGTGGAAGTTTGACTCTGCCGATGGGGGGAGATCCGTGCTGATTTACACCAGCTGAGGAGGCGCTGCTCCACATCTTCATTCCGTGTGTGGCTCAGGGTTGTGGAGATGGCGGTGATGGATGGCTCCAAAAACCACGGGGGCTGTGCTCCTGCAGAGCAGGGAAGCCCAGGAAAAGCGGGGACAGACTCTAGTTGGGATGGGTGAATTTAGGATGAATTGCTGGGAGAGAAAAGAGAAAGGAAAAAAAGGGTTTTCATCCTCTCCTCTGGCAAGGAGCCAGAGCCACCCCTGTGACAGCAGTGACAGCTCCTGTGACATGGGTTCAGTGACACGGGGCGGAGGCATCTCTCATTGTCACACACATCAGCGAGGGTGGCATTTGGGAGCCACCGTGACAAGGACAGAGCCAGAGCTGGCTGGGTTTTCCTCCTCCTCCTCCTCCTCGGCTGCCTCACATCAGGGCTGAGGTTTGGGAATGCACAGGAGAGCAGATGGCAAATCCCCGAGTCCCCGAGGGAAGGAGCGCCGGCTGCCCGGCGGCTCTCCCGCCTTCCCCCAGGTTTCCATTCAGGTTTTATGGATCAGCAATGACATACGGTGAGGAGCCAGCTCCTCCCCCACCTGCCACCAACAGGAACCGGTGGCACCATCCCGTGGGAGCATCCTGGTACCCAAAGCTCGGGAACAGCCAGCACTGGGGGAACTGGTCAGACCGGGAGAATGAAACCTCACTCTAAACCTCTGAATAAAGGGGTGGAAAGAATGGAAGTCCCTGGGGCTGGGATGAGGGGAACACGGGATCAAGCAGGGAAGGAGGGAGCAGGGCCGGGAAGGTGGCAGGGCCAGGGTGACTCTGGTTTTACCCACAATTCACTCACACAGCTGGGACTAGGATGGGTTCTGGAGCAAACCAAGTAGGACCATTGGGAATGGCCATGGAAAAGCCCAGGGCACCAAGATAAGCACAGGTTATGGTTCCTAACAGAGGGAAGTGGGGCGAGGAGCACACACATGAGCACAAGCCCCCAGTTATCCCACGGGGAGCAGGACTGATGGCATTGTGTGACCCTCAAAGGGACTCAGGCACAGGACACCAACCCCAGCACTGGGGCTGGAAGTCTGCAACAAGAACTTCCAGCGATCTTAAATCAATGGATTTGGGATCTTCCCTGGCTTAGCTTTAGCAGCTGAGGCCACGGAAGAGAATTGATGTCCTGGACAAAGCTCAACCAATCACTTCCACCTACAGAGAGGCAGAAGAAATTGATATGTTAACCACAAGAAGGAAGAGGGCAGGATTGGGTTTTGCTTGGTTTGCTCCCCAGCAGTATCCAGGACATGAATGGAGGGAAAGGGGCTGATAAAAAATGCAAGGAATGGGGAAACAAAGGAGAGACAAGATGTCTTTTCTTTTTTCCTTAATTAATCTTGGGAGGTGATGACAGCAGAGGATGAGGAATGGGAAGTAAATGCTCTGCTAACAGCCTTTCATAGAGATCCCTGCCTTTGACAAATGAGCTCAAAGCCACAGGCCTGGAACCAGAGCTCTGCCAGCACATCAGGGAGAATCCAGCGGTCAGGGCCTTGGAGCAAAGGGTTGGGAGGGGAAAACCACTCAGATCCACTCAGCCTGCTTGGGACTTGCTCAAATATTTGCTGTGCTGGTGCCTTTGCTGCATGTCCGAGGGCTACCTCTGCTCCAGCCGCCCCTCCTGTGCCGTAGGAGGTGCCTTTAATTGGAATTTTAGCAGCCAGAGCCCACAGATCTGACCAAAACTTCAGTGCTCCACCACCAGTGCTGGGTCCAGGATCTATCTTGCACCTTCCATGTGTTTATTTTATTGCTCTGGTGAAATTTCTTTATTTTTTGTGCTTTTATCCCAGGCTACATCAAAGAGATCTCATGAGGGTAAATATGGGAAAGACTGGGAATATATTAAAGGTGGATAGCAGAAATTGCAACATTTTGTGGGACAAAATAAGAAGGAAGAAGCAAACAGAAGAATAAGAATTAAATCAAACAGAATGGGAGAAAAAAAGAAGAATAGAACAGAACAGAACAGAATAGAATAGAACAGAATATGAAAAACAGAATTAGAATAGAATAGAATAGAATAGAATAGAATAGAATAGAATAGAATAGAATAGAATAGAATAGAAAAAGAATACTCTAGAAAAATAGAATCAGAGTAGAATAAGAATAATTAAAAGGCTTTTTCAACACAATAATCCTACATTTGGGAGGGACTGTCTTTTAATTTGGTCATCATTGTATTTCTGGCATTTTGATTCCAAGACCTGAACAGAATTTTGTGGGGTTTTTTGCTTGGATTCTGATTATTCCTCAGCAAATTAGGGCTGGAGCTGGCAGTGATCACCTGAGAGCAGCTGGAGACACGGAGCTGTTATTCCCCTGGGACAATCCCAGCTATAAACTTTATTGCCCTATAAAGAGGAACCTGCAACATCAGAGGCTTTTCAGGGATCAATAAAATCAACCTTAACTAAATTGTCAGCAGCCACCCCCCCTCCCCCAGCCTGCTCTGCTGTTCTGTTCCAATTAGGCTAAACTGGGACTCTGGATTTTGGGTGGAAGCCAAACTGTCAATTCCATAATCGGTTATGAACAATGTAAGCAATGTCTGTCTAATCTGTAAACGACCAACTCGTCTGAGAGGCTCCTGTAATGATGCTAAAACAACCATTGGTTTGGGAATTATGCATGTCTGGAAGGAGGTGGGGGGGGGGGGGGAAATTCCCCTTTGGGAACTGTTGATTGTAAAATCCCAGAATGATTTGGGTTGGAAGAGACTTTAAATATTGTCTTGCTCCACCCCCTGCCACGGCAGGGACACCTTCCACTATGCCAGGTTGTTCCAAGCCCATCCAAGCTGGTTCTGGTGGTTTAAGGAGCTTCAAAACCCTGTGCAACCTCTTCCCTTAGGGTAATTAGGAAGAAAATGTGGAGGGGGAAAGGGGGAAATTCAAGGTGGGATGGATTTCAGATATTTTTAGGGACACAGCTTGGTGCCTTGTACTCTGTAAATAGGGTGAGGGCAGAGCTGGGGCACCCAGGGGCTGCTTGGCATCAGGTGTGGATGAAGTACCTGGGATAAATCCTTCATCCCTCACGAGGAATGTGTCAGCCACTCCAAACATCGGAATATTCAAGTGGAGGCAGCCAGAAATTCCCTGCAGAGAAGGAACTGCAGGACACTCACAGGATCCACCACAGCCAGGGCATCACTTACCAGGTGTGAGAAGGGGCTGTGGAATGCAGACATGTCCTGAGGAATGAGAGCTCTGATGGCGAGGGGCGGAGGGAAATGGGGCAGGAAAACCAAGGAAATCCCACTGACCCCGAGGTGTCTCCATGGCAAGACCCTGTGTCTGCAAACTGAGCAGCAAAACCAGCCTGGTAGAAACCACAGGAGCTGCCTGGCACGAGGGTAGGGCCAGAAAGCACAATTTTGGGGGATTTGGGAAGAAATTCCACAATGCGAGAGAGCTGAGGTCTGAGCTTTCACAGAGTCAGTGGGAATGGGAGGGTGAGTTTTTGGGAAGACCACCTGCTTTTCCCCCCACTCACCGCACCTGAAATTCCGTGAGGATTTCCCAAATCCTAAATCCATCCTTTCCCCTGGAACGCATCTCCAAGGCTCTGCCTGCTCTGATGCCTTTCTTCATCTCCAGCAGCAGGTAAGAATAGCAACGATAAAAAATTAAAAGCTACAATAAACATTATTGATGCCATCCCTAACGAGGCAGAGGGAGAGAAGGAAGAGGAGAGGATGCTGAGGTGATAAATATGGTGTGTCAGCCATAAATTACAGCCGTCATTAGGCTCCTACAGTGGGACCTGACAAATTGTTTTGGGGAAGTACAAGCTGAGCTGCACTTTCCAGTCTCAGCTATTCCGAGGCTGCACCTTAAAAGAAAAGAATCAATCCAATCGATTCTGTATCAATCTGAGATACAGCTGGAATTGTGCTGGTACTGCTCCCTGACCTGCTGGATTCCTTGGGAAGGGTGAGGGCTGTTTGCAGTGGCACAGGGCTGGATTTGATGGAGAAAGGCTGCAGGGCTTGCTGCAGGTCCCCAGCTGAGTTTGCAAGCTGCCATCACCCTGCTCACTTCTCCCAGTTCCAGGCTTTGTGCTATTTTTTTCCTAAAGGATGGGCTTTTCTCTGGTTGGATGGGGATGATGCCCAGCTGGGCCCTTTCAGGAGAGTCTCAGCACCCAAATCTGAGAGGGTAGGAGCTGTCTCAGGTGTTGCTGTGGTGATGAGGGGCAACAGCTGGTCCTAGAATTCCCAGTTCCAATGGCTGGATGCCCATCTGTGACCCTCTGGTGGTACAGGATGTGCACCCACCTCCTCCAGAAATTTTGTAATTCCAGAGGATGCCAACCCCTTCTTCCCAACCTGATCCTAACTCATGGTTAATAAGGAGGGCTTTGATGCCCTCAGGGTGATCCCACTTCTCCCTGTGCACAGAGATCACTGTGGGTGTTCAGCTTCCAGCTCTCCATGCTCTCCTACCCCAGCTCTGAGTTTCATCCAGCCCCAACCCTTCCCACCCCTGCAGCTCCCAGGTGTTTTGTGTGGAGCAATAACTCCTGCACAGCCAAAAGCACCCCAAGATTGACCCCACCCCACACCTTATAGACCTCAACTTGCAGGAAAACAGAGAAAAGGGGGAAAAATCCATGTGCTGCTGTGGTCTTCACAAAAGCCATTCATCCCAGGGCTCTTCCCAACAGGCCCCGAATGAGATTCCTGCAGTGGATGATTTGTTTTGTCCTTCTCCTGCTGGCTCAGATTAATCTCTGCTCCTGAAGTAGTGGTGTCATTTCTGGGAGACGTACAGCGGCAGGAACCGCGGAGCCCCATAAATTGGAGACAATTCTGGATCCATCCATCTTCCTTCCCACTCTCCATCCCCACTCCTCTCCTCAGGGCAAGGCCAGGCCCTGCAGGCACTGGTACAGCCGCTGCTTTGTGGACTAATAAATATTAAAAACCCCTCAGGATGGGAGAGGTTGGAACAACAGAGGGATTCTGGTGCTCCTGAGCAATTTGCCTTCTGCTGCTTTCCTTCCTTGTGCTTGGCTGAAGGAGCAGGATCATGATCCTTGATGAAATGCCACATTCCTATTTTTTTTTTCCCTGTGTCAGGCTTTTTTTTTTTTTGGGGGGGGGGGACAAATAAAACAGTTTTGAGTATCCTATTGTAACAGCTGAACTGAAGGGGGGCTTTGGAGGAGGGAGCAAATGCAGGGTGATGGGATTTTATTGGGATGTGGGAGTGGATGTAGGGATGGAACAGGAGCAGAGGAGCTGGGATGCACTTGGTGCAAAACCATCCTGCACAATGGTCTCAGACCTGTCCCCTCTGAGCCCATGTAGTGGTAATATATACCTGAAATATCATATAACAAATGAGACATGATAAATGGAACAGCATAAAATCACTAAGGCTGGAAAAGACTCCAAGATCATCAAGCCCAACCTTCAAAATCTGTGTGTATGTATATATATGTCTGTCTTTATACACACACACAAAATGTACATCTAGAACTAGACAGACAGGTAGATATATTGCCCCTGGAAACAAAATGAAAGCTTGGAGGAGCCAGGAACACCACAATTTATTATTTATGGAGCCCAGGATGTGACAAGCCATGCACAGGCCTGGCAGCAGCAGCAGCCTCTCCCTTCAGGACTTCAGGAGCTTGCTCAGGCACAGACAAAGTGGAGGGAGAGCCCAGAGGGCTGCAGGGAGCCACTTAAGGCTGGCTGGAGGAAGAGGACGAGGCTTTGGCACTCCCAAAAATCCAGCTGTTCCCTAAGTGCCCTGTCTGCACTCATCAGTGTAAGGCAGCATCACCCGTGGTGTCGCTCCATCATTCCCAGAGCTGCCAGATGCTGCTGTCATGGGGCACCAGGAGGGTGACAGGACATGGAGGAGGACTTGTCCCCTGTGAGAAGCTGTCACCTGCAGGTCCCCTCACCCAGACCAAGCAGCCACCCCCAAAAGGATAGCAAAAGGGCATCATTTCTCTGGTGTTAATTTTGAAAGCTGCCTGGGCTCGGCTCAGCGCCTGCCTGTCTCTGTCTGTTTGCCTCTGCTGAGAAGATTCATTACTTTGATGGATTTGTGTAATTTTTTCAAGTGCTTCGGGTGACAAACAATAAAACACACTTCACGCTTGGCTCTGAGGGGCTGGGGGAGTGGGAGACACTGCAGAGGGGATTTCTCCCAGGAAAAGCTCATTCATCCCACAGTTTGGGCAGAGCAACTCTCCAGTGCCAGCAGGGAAAGCCCTGCAGGGCCATGGGAATTTGGGGGCTTTCCCTGATGGGATGGGAAGGGCAAGGCCATGGGTGTGAGCGGAGCAGCTGAGCCTCCAAAATTCAACCCAGCCCTGCATTTCTTCCGCCCTGCTTGGGCCTCACCCTGCATGAAATAAAATGCAATACCTAAGGAGAGTGGGAAGGAAAGGCACTAACAGCCTGGATTTATCCAGCTTTGGGAGAAAAATCTCTGCTGCTGACCTGTGGATGAAAGTGCAGATAACTGTTTTAGTTTTCACTGGGGGGAGCCTCAATTTTCACCTGAAAAAAACCCATTTCTGCTCTTCAGGGAACAAGCTGGGCCTTGATCTATAGCTCCAGCTCCCAAAGAGCAAATGAAACACTTTCTCTTTTCATCCACATCCCTAAAGGACTCACCACCATGAAAAATGGGAGGAACTCCCTCAGAGGCAGATTACCAGCACAATTTGCCATCAAATCACAGATTCTGGTCAGTGCTGCTGGCACAGACATGGTGCCCAAAGCTGCTCCTGCCTCCAAGAGCCTTCCCCATCAGGGGGGGTGGGAAGGGAGAGGGAGGGAAGGGCAAAGGGAGGAACAGATCCAGGGGCATGCAGGGAAGCAGAAAAGAAGGAAAAGAGGAATGGAAAAAAGGGGAAAGGGGAAGAAAAGATGAAGGGGAAGGATACTGGGAAGAGGAAGTAAAGGGGTAGGAGAAAAGGAGAAGGAGAAGGAGAAGGAGAAGGAGAAGGAGAAGGAGAAGGAGAAGGAGAAGGAGAAGGAGAAGGAGAAGGAGAAGGAGAAGGAGAAGGAGAAGGAGAAGGAGAAGGAGAAGGAGAAGGAGAAGGAGAAGGAGGGATGCCTTGCCACTTGCAAAAATCTCCCTTGTGCTCCTGAGAGCCTCTGACTCTTCCAGCAGTAACTGGGAAATTGAGGAAAGGTGCTGGGAAACTTTCCACAAAGTGGCTTTGGGGTTTTGGTCTTTGGAGTTGCAGCTGAAGAGTTTCCCTTTCCTCTGAGGCATAGGGAGTCCTGCTCCAGGCTGGCCAAAACAAATCACTTTTTGGAGCGTTCCTCTTTGGATGGAAGAAACAGAGTTAACTGTTTGAGACAAATGCCAAAATTAGCAGCACCCCCAAGTCCAAGCTCTTATATCCCACCCTCTTTTGACCCCAGGATCTTCCAGCAGCACTGGTGCAGGTTTCCAGGGTTTTCCCTCTGCCCTACAGCACAGTTGGCTGGGCTGGAGCCCCTCAGTGGAAGGTTGGTTTCACATCCCTTTATTCCCAGAAGTCAAGAAAAGCAACAACTGCATCAAGCCCAGTCCCCTTGTTTTGAAATGGGTGACACTGAGGGCTCAACCCCTAAAATTCCCAGTTTATTGGTGCGGTTACAGGGCATGGATTTGGCAGGAGCTGAGCCCAGGCACGTGGAGGTTGCTCAGGGAGAGGACATTGTCTTGAGTTGGGGCCAACACGTTTCGCTCTGGAAGATTTCTGGGAAAGGCATAATGGATTTGCTAATTATTGATATTATTTAAGCGACAAGAGTGAAAATTGAAGCGAAAAGCTGCTTCCCAACCCCAACAATAGCAGATATTTGTCATGGCTGTCAGCCATTCAGACCTGTGCAATTTCATAGGTTTCATAAGCCCTCGTTAATTTTCTTGTTTGGGAGGATTTGCTGTTTTAATGAAACCTATTTACACCAGCGACTGCTGAAAAATCATTCATTAGCGGACAAGAACTATTGATTATTTTCCTCCAACTACTCAGCCATGTTCTAGCCAATTACTGTAACCAATAAATAAAGAAATATCAACCTTGCATTCCTGCCAGTCTCTCCAGCAGAACTTTATTCCCCTGGATAAGTCGTGGCGTGTCAGCCTCAGGGAACGCTGTGCTGGAGAAACCTCTTTTAACATTTATGTCACATTGCCATCCTCTGCAAGGGAGGGAGAGGGAAAGCTTCCAGCCAGGCTTTCATGTATTTACTAAAGAAAATATTTACTGGGCACACAGCGAGATTTAGTGACGAAATAACGAGAGGCTTGAAGAAACTCCTGGCTAATGGCCAGACCTTCAACTCTGAGTTTTTAATGCAAATATTTGGCCTGATTGGCAGAAGTCCTAAACTCTGGAGAGGGGGATTCAGCTCACCTGATCACAGAAGAAACCCAGGTTGTTCAGGGCCCCAAAACCACCCCAGCACTCCAGGCAGCCGTGCAAAGCTCAGGTTTAAACTCAACACCTCTTGTAAAAGCAAACCTTAAGCTTGGATTTGTCTGAGTTTTGCCTTGTGGCTTTGCTGGTTCTTAGCTTAATGGGGAAATGTTTTATTTAAATATTATATTACAAGAGGAGCCATGGCTTTCAAACCTTGGCCATTTGCACACATTTTAATGGGCTTGGGGGGAAAAAGAGAAATCTGTCTGCAGGTTTTTTGACAGAGTTGTAATTAAAGAGGGTTTTTCATTGAGAACATCTGTTTCTCTTGACAGATATATTCTTGTTGGGAGAAAAAGAAGTGCCTAAAAAAATAGTTTGTCAGTCTGAGCTTTTTATAGGTTTTCATCCAAGAATATTTATCTTGAGGCTTTTTTTGAAAAAAAAAAAAGAAAAAAAAGAAAAAAAAGAAAAAAAAGAAAAAAAAAAAAAAAGAAAAAAGAGAAAAAAAAGAAAAAAGAAGTTTGTATTTCCTGGAAAGAGGAGAATCCCGGTCCAGGGGCTGAGATTCCACAAATGTTGCCAGAGTGGTGGCAAACCCAAAGCCTTTGCTGAGCTGCCTCTGCCTTTCCACAGCTCCTGATGTGGGAGAAGGAAAACTCTCACCCTTCCCAGGCACTGTGGAAGCAAATCAAATAATTCATAAAAATCATTAAAATCAAATCAGAGAGACAAAGATGAACAACTGGGTGAAGAGGTCACACTCTCACATCCACGTGCATGCAAATATCTCTGTATCTGTATATATATTTCTATATAAAGGGGTTTTTTTAAATTTCTTTCCAAGCTGTGAGCACTGAAAGTTCCTCCTCAATAATTTCCCTGTAGTCCTCGTTAATTCCTTAAGATTTTCCCCATCTCTTTTCAAAGCCTAAAGTTCAAAGACACAGAAAGGAGCTGCCTCAGCACTTTCTTTTCCTCTCCTTTGAAACTTTTTCAGCAAAGTCCAATCAGGCCAATTAACTCCTTCTTTCATTTTTTTTCCCCACTCCTTAAAGGGAAAATGGGATGTGTGGGGCTCAGCCAAGGCTGCCAGATGCAAAGGCTTGCCAAATTTGCTGCTGCAGGAGATGCCCAGTTCCTTGGCAGCCGTGTCCACATGGACATTTGAACATCCCTAAACCCTGTCCCTGCTCCTGGGGCTGAGGAGGAGGAGGAGAAGCCCAGGACAGGTCCCTCTGCAGCAGGATGAGCTCCCAGTGCTCCCCAGCACTCTCCTGGGAGAGGCAGCGCGAGGAGAAGACCTGTGGGTAAATGCTCACATTCTCCTCCTTGTGCCTGCTGTTCTCCTTGATTTTTCCCTTGTGGAATTGCAAGAATCAAGCTGAAGACTCTTCCCTGCTGACACAGCAGGCTGTGCACAGCTCAGTGTTCCCATGGTGGCTTTTCCATCAGCTCTGGGTGCCAAGAGCTCGGGGAAGTCTCAGTCTCCCCACACGAGGCACAGCAATTAATCACAGGATGGGAAGCAATGATTCCCCCTGGAAATTCCCTCAGGATGTGGATCTCTTGGTGTCTGAACACTTCTTCACTCCATCACCCATTAATGCAAAGTGCAGGCAGTAATTACAGCAAGCATTAAAGTTCAGTAATTGTAGGGACCGTGTGTGTTTATAATGCAACGACACCCCAGGAGCCCTTGTGGGGTATTTGTGTGTGTGGCTGGGAAAAGGCCCAGGGAATCCCCATAAAACATAAAATAAAATCCAAATACATAAAGGTCAGGGTAGTAAATATAAAAATAAGCATCACATGCCTTTAAATATTTATCATTAGTGACGTTTTCATTGCAGGAGGGCTGGGATTTACTGACTCTGTAGCAATTGTGGGCATGGCAGGCCTGGAGTCTTGGCTCAAGGCCATGCAGGAAGCAAAAAAAGGCTTGGAAATGGGATGGAAATACATTTAAAATGGGGATGTGTGGGTTATAGGCATTGTTCTGCTATTTCTGAAGCAGCTTTGGCTTAGAAGGAGTTCACTGAAGCTGCCCAGGGTAACTCCTGGGGTGGCCCAGGGCGCTAGGATATCCCAAAGGAAAAGGGATTTGGGGTCAGGGAACAGGAACATCCCTTCTCCTGCCCCTCACTGGCCACCGCTCCCTTCACACAGTGGGACCTGACCTGAAAAATGAAATCAGAACCTGAAGGGCTTTTGCCATAGTCAGAACAAAGCCACGACTGGGACTGAAAAACAAGATTAAAAGTGGGTGATGTGCAATTCCATTTAAATACCCCTTGCACACTAAAAACCCCTCCTTATATGTTAAAGGAAAAGTTTCCCCACAGAGAAAGCCCCATCCTGGGAGTGTCAGCACCAAGAAAACTCCGTTCCTATGGCAAACACTGCTGTGTGAGGGACCCTCAGCACCAGGGAAGGAAAGCCACCGGTTCCAGCTGAGAAAACCCCCAGAGAAGAAAGCCTCCATTGCAGGGTGGCTCTTGAGAGGAGTTTATTATTTCTGACCCCCTGTCTAAGTGCCAATTCATCAATGCACTTCATCTCCTCCTCCCATCCGTGCCCTAATTAGCACATTTTCCTTGTAATGAAGTGGAGCAGGGAGATGGGGAGGTGATTGTGGCAGTGCTTGGTTTCCTTTGGAGTTTTCAGTCCAACAATGACACAAGGTGTGGGTGATTCCCCTTCAGCAAATGCTGTCTCCTGCAGAGGAATCACTCATTCCATAGTCAAGGTGGGTCTCTGTGTGCACCAATCCCATGGGAAGAGCATCACTGGATGCTGGGAAGAGCAGGGTGTGGGGCAGGCAGCCCCCAGTGCAGCAGAGCAAAGGAAGGTGAGTGTACATAAATATCCATAGACATTCCCCAGGCTTCTCTCTGGCACCACTCGTGGCTTCCCCGGGATAAACCCCAGCTCCTCTGGCAAGGGACCTGTATTTTGTTGCTCTTTTTTCTGGACAAATCCCAGGTATTGATCAGATTCTCACTCCCAGGTCTCCTGTAAGAGGGAGGAGTGATGGAGACAGAAATGTGCCTGCACAGGGCTCATTTCCAAACCAGCTCTTCATGTTCTCCTGCAGCACAGCCCTGGCCTCTCCATCCCCTGTCCCACTCCTCCCACCCCTTGCTTTGGGGGCTGGGAGCCAGGGAACCATCCGACCCTTCAACAGTCCTCAAGGGAATCCCAGTGAGCCAGCAGAGGTTCCCTTGGCTGTAGAACCTGCATTTCCACCCACCCCTCCTCCTCTGTGTCCTTCTCCACTCTGACACCTCTGTCCTTGCATTGTCCTCTCTGGGGGCCCCTGTGGAGGAGTCCCAGACCAATTGATCTCTGAGTGTGCAGAGATCACACACTCCCTCCCCCTCAGCAGCAGTTATTAACCTTGGCTCCTGCACTGTCCATGCCCCAGCGGGAGTCCTGACCTTGGGCGGCACCCACAGAGATGTTCATGACCACAGCAGGAGGCACAACTGAATCCCAAACCACCATCCCACAGGGAAAAGAGCAGTTTTGCCATGGGGCTGAACTTGAGGGTGTCTGAAGCCATCACATCCAAGTGACAGGAAAGGGGCACCTGGTGGGGCACTCCCACCCAACACAGGCAGAGCTGGATGGTGGCCAAGGCTGGGAGGGTTGAGGAGGAGTCTGAGATGTGCCCAAGATCCTTGGTTTTCTGGCTAAAGGCATGGAGGGAAGGGATGAACAAGGCATCTGAATGGAAGAGGCTCACTGGCCTGGATGTCATCAGAGTCTCTTCCCTTCTTCTTCAACAGAGCTGGGGAAGGGGCTGGAGCACCAGGAGTGGTTGAGGAAGCTGGGAAAGGGGCTCAGCCTGGAGAAAAGGAGACTCAGGGGGGACCTTCTGTCTCTGCACAACTCCCTGACAGGAGGGAGAAGCTTGGGGAGGGGTGGTGTTGGGCTCTGCTGCCAGGGGACAAGGGACAGGATGAGAGGCAACAGCCTCAAGAAGTTTAGATTGGAAATTACAGAAAATTTCTTCATTGAAATGGTTGTCGAACACTGGAACAGGTTTGTCATAGGTCAGTGTTGGGGTCACCATCCCTGGAAATGTTCAAGACCAGGTTGGACAGGGCTTGGAGCAACCTGGGATAGTGGAAGGTGTCCACCTGGTATATGTCCCCTAGAGCCATGACAGGGGGTGGGACTGGATGGGGTTTAAGGTCTCTTCTGGCCCAGACCAGTCTGGGTTCCTATGAAAGAGCTGGGCAGTGCCTGGTGCCTCCACATATGTTGCTGCAGGAAGTTTTCCCTTTCCTGGGGCACTCCATGGGTAGTGAAAAGGAAAGGGTTAACTCTGCCTTGGAACTGGCTGGAACACACAAGTCCAGGGTCTCTTTCAGCCCTATTTTTCCCTAATTCATCTGATCACCTGTGCAGCATCACTTTAGGATGGTCTAAGCCTTCTCCTGCTGGCTCCTTCTCTACCCATGACCCCCTGAGCCAAGGCAGGCAGGCCTGGAAATTCACCTCACCCTTTTTAGGAAGCTCATTCCTCAAAAAATAAAAGTGAAAATAATCTGGCCTAGAAACTTCAGCTGTGATTTAGTACCTTGCCTGTAGCAAGGAGTGTTGCCCACAGAGAGATTGGGGATCTTCCTTTATTAACAGCAGGATGTGCCCGTGCCAGGAGTCTGCGTGGCAGCAGCAGCAGGCACAGCTCAGGGCTGGCTCTGGAACTGGAATAATTATGCTGGGGCCCTGAGAGCAGTGTTTGGTCTCCCCGTGTCCCCTCGCTGGGGTGACATCTGTAGCAGTGACCTCGGGATGTCACACAACTGGAATTGCTGAAGGAACGGGGGGAAGCGTGCTGGGGAAGCTGCTGTGGGCACAGCTGGGCAGGTTTTGTCTGGAAAAGGGATGAGAAGCCAAAACTGCAACAAATTATAAAGTCAGAAACTCGAGGAAAATGCATTTCAGGTCTCGGCAGGCACCAGGGTCTGCTGGAGAGGGGGCCAAGGACAGAAACTTTGCTGCCCAGAAAGGTTTTGACTCTTTATCTTGGAAATGTCCAAAGCCAGGTTGGGGAGGGCTTGGAGCAACCTGGGTTAGGGGAAGGTGTCCCTGCCTGTGTCAGGGGGTGGAATGGGATGATTTTTATGGTCTCTTCCAGCCCAAACCAGTCTGGGATTCAACAATTCTGTGATTCTGTGGTTCTGTGGTTCTGTGACATAACAAAGATTTCAGGCCTCAGGTGCCCCGTGGGAGAGGCGTTGTCCCAGCTTCAGCTGGGCTCTGGGATGAGCACTGAGCTCAACACAACCCATGGCAAAGGCTTCAGGAAGGCAGGACATCGGAACACCAGGACATTTCTGCAAGGGGTGCACGGCCCTCCCTTCCTCACACCTTGTGCAACCTCCCTGTGAAGTTGCTGGTGACAGTGACACCATGTCCCCCCCAGGCTCTCTTAGATCCTGAAGGTCAGAGAAATTTCCCAAACCCTACAGCATGAGCCCTCATCCCCTTCCCTGGATGCCTTTCCTTTTTCGTGTCCCCAGCAGCCTTATCAGCAGCGGGCCAGCCTTCCTCTCTCAGTCCTGCTTTCCTGCCTTCCTCCTCCTGCTCCCCAAGCTCCAGTTGTCCTCTCCAGCTGGCTTTCCTCTCACCTCCTGGAAGACACCAGTACTCAGAGCACAGCAGCATCCCTGCCTTCCCTATCTCCTCTCCCCATTCCCATGTCGGGTTTCCTCCATCCCCTTCTCTCCACAATCTCACTCCCAGCTTTATTTGGAGCTCTGCCTCCTCCTCCCTCCCTCCCTCTCAGTAAAATGTCTTAACAAGCTCAAGTCTTGCTTTGTATTAAATCAAAGCCCGAGCAGTGTGCGAGGGCTCAGCCAAACCCGATTTCAATGGTGCCGTGCCCATTCACATCAGACGGAGCCCATGGAGGTAATTTACTGCAGATAGGAACTGGGAGCAGAGGGCAGCTCATTAGTGTCTGCCATTATTATTATTATTGGACTAAAACAGAACATCTCTTTCATTTGTTTCTATTCCTGGCGAATGCAAATGGGAGATCCAAATCAGAAACCCCGCCCACACCAGTCCTTGCGGGTCGCCGTGTGTTTCAGGAGGGAGGAAAAACTGCAGAACGAGAACACGCCAAGAGCCTGAAACCTCACAGAGGCAACAATTTAAAGGATTTCAAAGGCTGTTTCCATAAGCCTTTGGGGACTCCAACGGAGCATATTGATTAAACTTCGGAAGCAGCTAAAAGCGGCTCCACCACTGCTAATTAATACAGCGATGCCCCGATGCCCCTGTTCTTGTTCCACCAAGCTGCAGCCTGTCAAATCAATTAATATTCACCGCCCTGATGAAAGCAAAACCCTGCTTATCATTTGCTAAACGGATCGATGCATTGGCTCCCTCAATGCCATGAAGTGACCTGTCCTGTGGGGCTCAGTGGGGTGTGCTGCAGATGCTTTTGGGGTGACACCGCACAAGCAAACCCATCAAGGCCCTTGTTTTGATTCTCTAATCCAAGCAAGGTTTCCTGTGTAGCTGGTTCTCTGTGGATTCTTGGACAATGACAATTCAAGGTGATTATTCCTGATTTCAGTGGACCTGCCTGTGCTTATAGGATGGTATTTAGGGTGTGGGATTGTTGGGGTGCCCTGTGCAGGCCCAGGAGTTGGGCTCAATCCTAATGGATCCCTTCCAGCTCAGGAAATTCTGGGATTTTATGATCCTACACCCACTGCATTTCCTCCCCTGCAGCAGGAGAATAATTTATCCCACTTTTCCACTTGTCCAGTGGAGCTCGTGGCTGGTGCTCTCTGTCACTGGACACCACTTCAGAGCTGGTTTAATGCTCCCAGTGTGGGGACTACAAAATATTCTAAAATGGGGCTTTTGGTGTCCCAAATCTCCTTGAAGATCAAACCTGGCTTGATGATGTCTTCTAAAAGTTGCTCTCACAAACCTACCCTGGAGAAGTCCCCACGAGACCTTCTGGGGGATCTTTAGGCAGCCCTGTATTTATGCACAGCTTCTTTAAGGCTAAGGAGCTAGATTTGACCCTTCTGTCTCATCAAAGAAGGGGAATTCCTGGGAAAGGAGTGGTTCTATGCAGGACCATGCAGAGTGCAGATCACCTGGGTGCTCTGCCAGCCAGGGTGACACCAGGAACAGGAGCCTGTCCTTGCTGTGTCACTGCGTGCTTTGGGGAAGTCTTTGGCAGCTCCCAGGATAACTTCTGACTTCCAAAGGGAGGGCAAAGGGATGTGCTTTGATTTGGAGCAAGTTTTTGGCACCCCTCAATAAAGTGCCATGATCTGTTTACTGAATTTTAATTCAATGTGCCTCAGAAAAAAAAGAAAGGAGGAGAAAAAGGGGGAAAACAGTTGAACAAAATAATTTCAGGAACATCTGCTGCTTTTCTGAGATATTTCACCAAAGGCCTACAGAGATCAAATATTTTCCTCTAATTAGAGCTCTTTCCTCAGAGCAGCTCCCCTGGATACAAAAACATCTCCACACCTCCCTGGCTGCCCAGAGATCCTCCTGGGACCCTCTGCAGCACAGACAAACACCCAGCTCTCCTTTGGGGTATCCTCAGAGCAAATACACAGCTTTTCCAGCAGGGAAAGCTTGGTCCCTGTGTCTATTCCTCCCTACATCACTCCCCGATCCCTCACTTTCCACCTGGTTTTAGAATCATGGAAGAATTGAGGCTGGAAAACCTTCAAGTCCAACCATCACCCCACTGCCAAGGCCACCACTGGTATATGTCCCCTAGAGCCACATCCACATGGCTTTTAAGCACTTCCAGGAGTGGCAATGCCGCCACTGCCCTGGGCAGCTGTGCCAGGACTGGACAACCCTTTCAGTGAAGAATTTCCCCAATATCCCACCTGAACCTCCCCTGGCACAACTTGAGGTCCTTTCATCTTGTCCTGCTCCTGTTCCTTGGGGGCATTTTCTGTGTCTAACATGACACCAATCAAATCAGTTCATTATTAGCAATAGTTTAGTTAATAGATATAGTTATTAGCATTGTTATAAAGCCTATAAAGACAAAAAAACCCCAAGAAGTTGAGAGCTTTGGGTGGTTATGCCAAGGAGTGCTCTCAGGTGGAGCTGGGCATGTTTCATGCTGGAAAACCAGAGGGAAAAGTTCCTTGGGCATCTGCCATGTGTTCTGGCATCCTTGCAAGTGTCCTTAGAGAGCAGGAGTGCTTCAAATGCTGAAGAGGACTCCCACCACAGGCTGTGCTCCTGGGGGAAACGGGCTGGGAACGTGACACATGTGGGGGGCCAAATCCTGCCTCAGAACCCTGCTGGGAACATCTGTAGGCTGGGCAAATGACTCTGAGAGGAAATCACCCCATTCCCTGTACCCCAATATGTGATGGGGCAAGCTTTACCTAGGAAGGGATTGGATTCTCCCTCTCCACTTCCATCCCTTGTTTTTCCCATAACAAACCTTATGGGAGGGAAAACATTAAATCCGATTTATTGTGTTGTGTCAGAGGAAAAAAACCCAAACCAACAGCATTTAGCTTTTGTGAAATCAATGCATTGCAGAAGAGAGGAATCACTCCTTCTTTAGCCTCTGGGTTAAGGCAACTAATTCAGATCTGATCCACATGGAAATTTGCAGCCCATTCCCATGGCCAGGGAAGGCAGGGAAGAGCTCTGAAATGCTCCCAGTAGTGTAGGGATGATTTATGAGGCAGGTTGGAAAGAGCAAAGGAAGCCTGGGTTGTTAGTTCTGATATTTAGGGATGATAAACAGCAGGAAAGGGAGATTTTTTTTTTTTTTTATGTCTCTCCACAGATGCAGAAGAAACAGAGTGGGCCTGAGTTATGTGGGATACTGGGAAGAAAATCTGTACTGAAAGGGTGCTTAGGCCTGGCACGGGTTACCCAGAGCAGGTGTGGCTGTCCCAGCCCTGGAAGTGTCCAAGGCCAGGTTGGATGGGGCTTGGAGCACCCTGGGGTAGTGGAAGATGTCCCTGCCCATGGCAGGGGGTGGGGCTATAAAGTCCCACCCAAACCCACCCATTCTTTGAATCTAAGAATAGAAAAAAAATGGCTTAATATTAAGCATAAACTTCCTGGCAGAGACATCTGTTATTCTGATATCATGAACAGATCAATGCTACCAATGAGCTTCCCAAAGGAAGGGCTCCAAACCCTGTTCCCTCACCCACTAAAAACATCCCACAACAGAGTGGGTCAGGAGAGAAAAGGGCCCATTCATCCCCCACAGTTTTCAAACTGTCCCATGGAGTGGTTTGGGCTGGAAGGGACCTTAAAGCCCATCCAACCCCACCCCCTGCTAGGGTCAGGGATACCTTCCACTATCCCAGGTTGCTCCAAGCCCTGTCCAACCTGTTCTGGAACACTTCCAGGGATACAGGAGCAGCTGCCACAACCTCTCTGCTCCAGCAGGAGCTCCCATGGACTTACCCACTGCCTTGCAAGAGCAGGAGGCCTGGGAGGGTGTGAATCCATCATCCTCCCCCTTTCTCATTGGGAAAGAGAACATTTCCCGCTCTGATTTCTCCCACCCATCCTCAGCTAGGATTCACAGGTCCCTCTGTGGGGTACAGCAGCAGTGGGGTGGCACAAACCAGGATTGTTTTGCCTGTGTTTTGTCCTGTGCCTGAAACCACCACCAGTCATTCCTAAACCACAGCAACGATTTAAAGGCAGGGCACAGACAGGGCAATCCAGAGCTTGGCACAGCAGGATCCCAAACTCTGGGTGTGCAAGGGGACCCTGGATCTGAAAGCTCCCAGAGAGTGACAGCCCCATCCAGGGCAACCACAAACTGCCTTAATTACTGCTCCCACTGCTAATTGCTGATAACCAACATCTTCCTGTGGTCTGCTTTGGAACTGGGGTGCTCTCAGCAAGCTGGGAGGATGGATCCAAGGGGGAATATTTGCTTCCCCCACATTCTCCAGGAATCTCTAAGCACCACATCTGCAAAGCGCGTCCCTCATTAGGGACCAAGGTCTTCATGGGAGTGTGGAGATCAAAGGGAAGGGGAGGTGTAACATGGAGGGGCTGGAGGACACATCCACAAGGATCTCCCCCACCCAGGAGGTGGCTGGACAGGTTTATTGGGCCCTTCAGAGTGGAGGGACCAACCTTTGGCTCAGCCAAATCATCCCAGTGGCCAACAGCAAAACTGGGCAGGTTTACTGGGGGCCCAGAGGGTGGCTGGGTAAGCCAGAGGTTATCAATGGTGACAATTCAGAGGAAAAAATGGGAGTTGAAGTGACAAAAAGCCTTTCCCAGAAGACTTGGTAAAAAATGCAGCTTCTCCCTGTGCACTTTAAAAGTCACCATCGACATTGGCATCGCTTGGAGAAAAAGTCACCCATTAAAAAAAGAGTGTGGCAGGAAGGGAGATATTTCAAAATGCAGCTGGGAATTATTCCCACAGAAGATGGAGTAATAATTTTGCAAAAAAAATTTAACAAACCCCAGAAAATAATTTCTCCTTTTGCACTTGAAACTGTTTTCATGGAAATTGCTTCCTACCAGATGCTGTCTGAACAGAGAACTCCACAGCAACTCCTTGGAACTGCTGGACCTTTCCTGGTGCTGCCACTGCTCCACGTTCTCTCCATCCCTCGAGGAAAGCCCTTTTTAGAGGAAGGAGGATGCATTTTCCACAAGCACAACAGAGGGAAGGAGCAGGATGTGACACGATCTGGATAACCCCATCCTCAAGCTATGGGATGCAGCTGTTTAAGATCCCTTCTACCCCACTTTTTTCCCCATGATTCTCTAAATATTCAAGTTCTCAGCCCCTTTCCAATTTTCAGATGCCCTGTGAAGGGCAGAAGTAGGAATACAGCTCCTTTTCCACCCCAGAATCCTGCCACGGCAGGAGGTAAGATGCTGGTACCTCTCACTGGGCAGGCAGGGGCTCTCCATGCCCTCAGGGTTTATTTGAGGACCATTTCCTAATTAATATGCACAGCTCCTGATTATTTTCTCACCTGCTGTTTCTTGCACGTCCCATCCACAGAAAATTCCCTCAATTTCCAGATAAATCCAAGGCCCACTTTTGAGCTCGAAGCTGTATATTAGTCAGACTCATTTGCCTGGGAACATGAAAGTCCCTTCCTATTTATCTTCTCATTTGAACTACATAAATAGCTCCCAGCACAAACTCCTCATCTTTCCAACATTATCCCAGCAAATAGCAGCCTTTGAAAAAGAAAAATTAGTGGTGGGTAATTATTTTTGCGGCAGATACCAAAATGATAATTTCTTAAACAATTACTTTGAAATATTAACAATTGTTCTCTAAAATCCAATTTAATTCCTGATATGAATTATAGTTTGTCAGATCTGGGCGTCGGAAACATTTGTTCCTTGCACAGAACATAAAAAATGCCAGTGTAACCTTTCGCCTCCGCAGCCTCCGAGCAGAGCCAAATGCCTCCGCTCTTGTTTTATCAACACAAATAATTAAAACACAGGAGAATGTTTGGGATTTATACAGTTGTTTTTGGCATCTTATTCATATTTATTTGATCTGTAAGATATCATTTTAATTAAAAGCTCGCTCTCTCTTCCTCCCTCCTCTGCCCAGAGAATAAATTATTTATAATAGCCCTGCTGCCTCAGACACGGCTTGGAATGTGGGATACTGTGCTGGGATCCCACTGGAGTGCCAGGCACTGCCCTGGGCACAGCCCTGCCTGCCTCAGCTAGGGTAAAATACCCCGAGTGATGGCTGGATGCACCCGGAGCTCTTTGGCTCTCTTTCCCCCTAGGATAAAAAAAGGTGTTTTCTCCTGTGTGAGGGCTAAATTTGTTTAAAAGCCTCTCTGTGCTGCCATGGTTTGGGGCAGGGGTTGGGATTATCCACACATCCCCATCAGCCCGGGAGGATCCGTGGGATCACACAAGACCCCGGCCGGCAGCTGGGAACTCTCCTGTGGAAGCACAGTTACTACAAAGGCCTTTTCATCTCATTTTTCTCTTGCCTGTCTTTGCTCCCCACAGTCCAACCTTTACTCACTCCTTTTCTCTTCAGTCAGCTTCAGATGCAGCTCAGAGCAGTGGGTTAAAATACAAAAAATGGGATTTTTTTTTTCTTATTGCTTTTGAAGTCTGAGGGTTAAATCTAGAGAAGGAGCCTTCCCACTGAACACAACACTTATCAAAGCCATCCTAAAGCCTCTGGAGTTTAGCTGGATCTTCCCAGGCATGCCTGGCTGGCTTTTGCACTGGATAAAGAGCCAGGATCCTCTCTGCAAGCCCAGTATTTGGAAGTAGCAGGGTCCTGCAGCTTGCAGAGCAGAGCCTTCAGCACATCCCAAGGGCCACAGGCCACAGCTTTCCTGGGCAGCACCACCCTGCTGCTAAATGGGCTTCTCTGGGACTTCTCATGGAGAAAAAGCAGCTCCTAATGGTTGTATTTAAGTTCAATTATCCTTGATTAGTGCTCGGATTGATGAGGAGCTGCAGGTAAGGGTTTGGGCTGGGCCCATCCCTTCCTTCACCAGGGCTGCTCCCACAGCAGCTCCACGGCCACTTCACGCCCTGGGCTCCCTCCAGAGGGGCTCTGATTTCCATAAATGAGGCCAGGATTCCTCCCTGGTATAGGTCAACTAATTAAATCCCAGCACCTCGAATTATTTATGATCCTTTACAGCTATGCAAATTGAGCGCTTGGAGAATTTTCAGGAGTATTTCTGAGAAACCAGTGCAGGCCAGCCCGAGCCGAGGGTTTAAAGCAGAGCTTGGTTTTATCTAAAATTGGTCCAGGGGCTTTTTGCCAAGCTGACCTTGCACTTTGGGAGTTTTTCAGGGTGGATTTTTTCAGCACCAGGAGCTGGAGGTTGAATGGCCTGGTGTAATGCAGAGGAAGAGGCTGTGGGTGCAGCTCCAGGAGCAGCTGGACATGGACACTGCTTTGGAGGCTATGGGAACCATGAGGGGATATTAGGGAGCATCTCCTGAGGGTTTGAGGAGCTTTGCTCACCCCTCAAAGGCAGCATCAGAGCTGGTCCTTGGGTTTGGAACCTCACAAGTTATCCTGGTGTTCCCTCTGTGGTGCAGCCATCTCCTTCCAGGGGATGATCCCAGTGCAGAGGATAATGGGAGAACAGGGTGCTTAAGGAAAAAAAATAGAAAAAAACCCCAAAAAAAACAGCACAGCAGGGTTAAATGAATGGAGTGCTGCATTTCAAACCCTGAGCAATGGGAATGTCCAGTGTCCAGGAGGATGAGGAGGGATTTGTGCATGTCCGTGAGCTTCTGCTGTCTCCCAGCCAGAATCAAAGCCCACTGAAATAAAGAGGGAAAAAATAAATTAAATCCCTCTTACAATGGGTCTGAGGGAATTCCTTCAGGAGATGCAGCTTGGGCAAGGACCAGGGGAGTCACACTGATGATGCCTCTGTTGCCTACAAGCTCTGGCCAGCCTGGAGGAGTGGAAACCTCCCAGCACCTTGCAGGACCTGAGCTGGCTACACAGAGAGGACAGATAGAGACTCTTTATCAGGATCTGTAGGGATAGGACAAGAAGCAACGGGTTCAAATAGAAACAGGGAAAATTTAAGTTAAATATATGGAAGAAATCCTTCCCTGTGAGGGTGGGGAGTCCCTGGCATAGGTTGCCCTGAGAAGCTGTGGCTGCCCCATCCCTGAAAGTGTCCGAGGCCAGGTTGGATAGGGGGAACATTTCCCCTAGATGTGGAATTTTTCATCACAGCACCAAGCCCATGTGGGTATTTCTCCAGCTCAGTTTACATTTACTCTGTTTATTTTCCATATTTCTTCAGTACACCCAGCTCCCTTTCCCCTTTTTTCCCTTTCTCACTAGCCCCAGTCTCCAGATATCTCCAGATTTTCTCAAGGAAAGAAGCTGCTTTCAAGCAGGACTAAAATAAACAAGGTCATTGGAAAAGATAAAAAATAATGAGTTCCTTTCCGTAGCACTCCTTGCTTGCCTCTCCCTCCCCCTCCCCCCTTTCATCTCACTCCAGAAAAAAGGAAAATAAATCTTTTCTAATCCCCTCAGAACCCTGCCTCCAGATCCGCCTGCGATGCTCGTTGGAGCCTTGCTGGGAATGGCAGCGTGGCCCCAGAACACATGAAAATCAATTTATTGCCCATTCCCCAAACCTCCCTCTTCCCCCCATGCCAGGAGCATCCCATCCCACCCCTCCAGTCAGGCTCATTCCAGCCAGTGGCCTCCCCTGTGCTCCTTTTCCTGATCTATTTGATTTTTCACAAAGTCTGAGAGATCTGGAAATTGATGGGAAGTCTCGGAGCTGGGTTTTAAATGCTTGATTAAAGAGCAGTCAGCAGAGTCGTAGAAAGTAGGAGAGAGGTCTTGGGAATGAAGATGATTTTGGCCAACCCGTGCTTCCAGCAAAATCAGCCCCATTGGGGTTCGGTCATATCCCTTCTCCAGGGGCTTAAAATCCCACTTGGTGCTCACCAAAAAATTCAAAAATCTCTTCTTTTTGTCATCAGAAAACAAATTTGTTCCTACACCCATGCAGGGAGGGAAAGAAAGGTCTTAAAAGTTGAACTTCTTTGCTCTGGCACTTTTTAAAAAGGAATATTATTCCAGCTAATGTTCTGAAATGACATTTCATTCTGCAATTGAATAAAACATTTCATGGGATCTAAAATTAATCAGGGTGGGAAGGAGAAGGGTTTATTTTGGGAGGAGAAAAAAAAATGAAAGGGTCTGTACTTTGCACTGATCCAAACCATTCCTCATTTGAATTTCTGGTGGAGGATTGGGCAGCGAGCTGAGAAGGTTTTCATTTGCCCAGCTCTAATTGGAAGCCCTGAACCGGCGAGGGCTTTACATTTGCAAAATGCAAAGCGTGGAGAATCCCAGTGGGAAGGCTTTGGCCCTGCTCCTGCCTTCACTCTGTTGGTTTGATTGATGATTTTAGGCCTGAGATGTTGGACATGATGGGTGGGAGGGGGTGAATACATCAAAGAAAGGATGTGGCAAAATCTTTTCTTCCTCAACATGGTGTAGGGGCTCTTCCTTCTCATCAGATTTCCTAAAAAACATGCAAATAGTCCTTGTAATCGCTAATGCCACATTGTGTTTTACCTAAATCATGTCCTAGTGTTAGCTACAGAGCTGGGAAACCCCTTTGGAATGGCTGGTCCAGCTTAGCTCCATGGTCTTGGGGTTATCTTCCAGATGTGTTGATCCCCTGGGAAGAGGAGGTGGCTGGAGATCTCCAACTCTGAATTAAAAGTCTCAGTGTTGGTCCCAGGAAACAGATTTTAAGTAAAATCATGGAATCATGGAATGGTTTTGGTTGCATGGGACCTTTAAGCCCCTCCAGTCCCACCCCCTGCCGTGGGCAGGGACACTTTCCACTATCCCAGGCTGCTCCAAGCCCTGTCCAGCCTGGCCTGGAACACTCCCAGGGATCCAGGGGCAGCCACAGCTTCTCTGGGCAACCTGTGCCAGGGCATCCCCACCCTCAGAGGGAACAATTCCTTCCCAAATCCCATCCAAACAGAGTAAAACATCACTGGTAGCAGATTTCAGGCCTCAGCAGCTCGGCCTAGATGGGGCAGCCATGGTGGCCGCTGTGCCAGGGCATTCCTGTGCCAAGGCAGAACATCCAGGCAGCCTCTGAGTTGTGCCAGCACTGCCAGGTGGGACTCCCATCCAGCCAACAGCAAATCCAGGCTTAGATACATCAGCAACTGGCCCCAGGTTGGGTGGACCAGCTGAGCTGGGACCATTTTGGGCTCAGTTTTGATGGCGGCTGGCCATCTCCAAAGGACACCCCTGCCCTGCAGGCCATGTGTCACATCTCCAGCTGGACCCCAGGAAAATCTCCACCAGCTCTGCTCTTGCTCTGGGCTGGGCTGGAGCCCCAAGCTTACCTAAGCCAGGTCTGACTGCAATGGACCTTTAGATCCTCCCTGAGGCTCCCAATCCCCACCTCAGCGTGGGCTTTGCAGCTCCAGCCTGCTCTGGGCTGGGTGAGGCAGGCTGTCCCCTCGTGTGTCCTGCTCCTGCCAGCCCAGGGGCTGCCTGTGCCCTCCCTGCTGGCTGGCCTGTGCTCAAATCCACAGATGGAGGCCAGAAACCAGGAAACCCAAGAAGCTTTACATGAAAATCAGTCTGAAAAGCACTGCAGAGAGGAGGGGGAGGCAGGGGAGGGGGAGCAGGGAGCAGCTTCACAGCTGGTGTCTTTCATGTCCTTTAAAGCTCCTGTTATGTCGTTTTTTTAATTAAAATGTTTTTTAAGAGGCTGCTGGGATTTACTGCTCCTTGTCCTTGGTGGAGGTGAGCGGTGCCAGGAGCAGCCGGGGGCTGCTGCAGGGATGGGGAGGCAGAGCCATGGGGCTGAGGGCACAGATCCTGCCTGCTCCAACCTCACATCACAGGGAAAGGGAGATCCAGAAAAAAATCAGACTGCTGCTCCAGACCCTCAGACAGGGCAGGAATAACTCCAAATCCCTGCGTTTGTGCCTTGCTCGGGCTCAGTTTTGATGGCTTTTGCTCTCCACCAGCCACCAGTGGCTCAGGCTGTGGCTGGGGGGGTGAGCAGAGAACTTGGGAAAGGGCAGATCCATGGGAAACCAATCCTTCCTCCTGGTAAAACATGCCCTGAAAGCCTCGCCTACAAAGGAAGGCTGAGCTTTAATCCCAGCCGGGCAGAATTTTCTGTGTATTTGTGAAATAAATGATCTCTCTGTGCTTAGCCAAAGCAGTTATTAATGTTTTCACACCAGAGGAGACATGCACTGCAATTGCAGGACCTGTGAGTGATGAATAATGAACACCTAAAAAAACCAGAGAAAACATCAGCATCTGTTTGTGGGCCATCAGCAGTGAGAAGGCAGGGTTGGGCTCAACACTTAAAACCACTGTTTGACCCCAAAACAGCTTCTCAGGGAGAAGGAGCCCTGGTCCCAGTCCCCCTGTGCTGGTGATAAGTGGGTAAATGATGGCAGGAGATAAGCTCAGCTCTGCTCCACGCCAGGGCTTTGCACAATATCACGGTTCATTATCGAGGAACGCAGACACCCCGGCAGAATCCTAACCTAATGAAAGTCTTATTTTCCAGAGTAACAGTTCATTACTGGACTTGCTGTGCCGCTTAAACCCCTAGGGTGGAAAAAAAAAAGCACTCTGCAAGGGCTGAACATGCAGGGAAATCCTGGTGGGTTGGGCATTTGCAATTGTGCTGCAGCTCCCTTTGAGGAGGGGAGATGCTACTTGCTCTGAGTCAAAAGGGGGGTTGGAGCCTCTGTGGAGGTTTTTAGGATTCTGTGGGGGTTTAGGATATGGATCAGGTCCTCATGCTGTGCCACAGAGCTGTCCAGCCTGGCATTTACCCAAGGACAGCGGCCTCTCCCTGCTGGCACAATAAGAGGTGTCCAAAAGTGACAGATCTGACTGGCAGCTTGACAGTCTGAATTCAGATCCATTTACAAATGAGACAAGATGAGCTGGGAGAGCTACTGAGCCCCAAATTCCTGACCTGCAACTCCCTAGAGGGACCTCAGCTTAGCAGGCTGTCCTGAGGGCAATGCCTGGGAGCAGGATGAGGACTTGGATTAGAATCATGGAATCATGGAATGGTTTGGGTTGGATGAGACCTTAAAGCCCACCCAGTTCCACCCCCTGCCATGAGCAGGGACACCTTCCACTATCCCAGGCTGCTCCAAACCCCATCCAACCTGGCCTTGGACACTTCCAGGGATCCAGGAGCAGCCACAGCTTCTCTGGGCAACCTGTGCCAGGGCCTCTCCACCCTCACAACAAATAATTCTTTCCCAAGATCCCAACTGATCCTGCCCTTTTTCAGCTTAAAGACACTCCCCCTTGTCCTACCAAGGGACCCCTTGTTCCTTTACAGAGGAGACTTTCCAAATCCGTGTTTGGAAGCAAGGGGAGGATGAGTTTTCCCTCCCCTGTAGAGTCAGAGCCCTCTCAGTCCCCAGGACCACCATCACGGACCGTGGTCCATTGACAACCTGCCAGGAGCCTGCAGAGACACTGCTGCTCAAACAAAGCTGCTCATCCTCGCTTGCAGCAGTAAAAGATGGCAAAATATTGTCATCTGTGCCTTTTCCCTGCTCATCTGTTCCCAAATAGAAGGGGAAAATAGCAAGACAGCCAACTGAGAGCCTCAGCAAGCACTTGCTGAGATCCCCACCCTGGAGAAGAGGCACCTCCCAGTAAGGGCTACTTTCAGGACGGTGTGGTGGGAACAGAGCCTGAGGCCAGCCCAAAACTGTGGCTGCTTCCACACCCAGCCCAGCTCCAGGCTCTGCAAGCTGCTGGTAATCCAGGGGCCTCAAGAGCTGATGTACAACACGTTTGCACTCTCCTCTGAATAAAGAGAAGGAAAAAAATAGGGCAGGTAGTTGTGCAAAGCTGCAGTCATGGATCAGGCAGATGGACAGGGAAAGATTTCCCTATATTCTGTTCCAGGAGAATCTGCCCTCCATGTTTTCAGCACACCCATGCTTGGCTCCTGAATCTGTTTGCCTACATTATTTGAGGGCGTAGCAGACAAAATCCCAGTGGGTTTTGGTAAGACTGAAGCTGTTCCATGGAAAATGTAAGGAAAGCTCCTTCCTCAGCCTGCTCTGCAATGCAGGACAGAGCGATTCCAGAGGCCTGGACCTTGCCCCTGGAGCCAAGGAGGGCCATCAAGATGCAATCCTGCTGTCAGGCAGACAGCAGCAATGCCCTGCTGTTTCCTCACTCCACTTTACAAACACCACCCATCTCCCCCCAGAGCAGCAGCTCTTCCTGCCAGCCAGGGCTGTTAAAAAAATGAAGGCTCACTGTCAGAAATTTGGGGAAATTACAGTTATTTGTGCTTTTTCCAGGAGGGAAGAGGGCTTGTTTCTGTTAACAGCCCCAACTAAAATTGAGGTATTTAGTCTCAAAGTTGCCTCTGCTTTCTTTATTGTCACCAGGATGGCAAAATCTCTCAAGGACTCCTGATCCCATCCATCCTGGACACCCTTTGGGATGGGAAAAAATGGCCTTCTGGAAGGAACCTGCTTCTGCATGGAGCAGAGAGAGAGAGCACGCACCTCATTTTGCTGTGATTGGTGAGGTGAGAGGGATCCCAGCCCATATGTTTGAACACATCAGTTCCTCCTTCTTGACATCCTTCCAGTCATGAAGAGTGCCTCATCCCAGCTTCCTTCTCCAGGATTTTATTGAACACGTCCACCACTGCACAGCACTTTGGCTGCGAATAACAAGGAAGGAAGGAGTGATCCTGGGTGAACCAGCAGAGCCCTCCCACAGCAGGTTTGGTCCCTTTTACACCTTTCTCCCCAAAATCAGTCTCTGTAGAGCCAAAATGAATGGCAGTGATATCCTTCTCCAGCCCCTGAAGGTGACAAGGACATCCATGCAGACTTATTTTCTGATGTTCCCATCAAACCAGCCCATCCTTCCCACTCCTAGCCAGCTCTAACTGGGATCCTTCTCCATCATGGATGGCAACACCCCCAGAAGAGCTCAAAAGGGCAAGGAAACAATGAAACCACTCCTGGCTTTCAGTGGACAGGCTGAGGATCATGTGGTGATGGAAGAGGGGGATGGTTCACTGCCCTTTAAAACAGAGATTGGGAAACAGAGCTCTGGTTGCCCAGCCAAGGCTGGTTGGACCATTTGCTATCATATCCAACAGCTGCACAGAAGGCACATGCTCTGATGTGGACAAATTCCTGCTGGGAATGAGGGCCATCCCCATCCTGAGGTATTTCCCAAGTGCCAAAGTCCACATGAGGTCCAGAGAGAAATAAAACACTCAGGATCCACTAGGGAAGTACCTGCAGGAGCTGCCACTGCTCAACGCTCTCTCCAGGAGGAAGAGCTGCTCCACACACAGAGCTCAGGATGGTGCCTGTTGGGTTCTGACTGCCCGAAGTCCAAATCAATCCCTATAAAAATAAAACCTCGATGTTCTCATCTCCACCCCAACCACAGGCCTGAGGGGTGGCTCAAGTGATTGGCTTCTGCCTCAGTTTCTCCTTGTACAAAATGGAACTAACTACATGAAAACACCCCCAGAAATCACATCAGGTTCTTTAAAGAACAGGGAACCTAAAATTGGTAGGTCTATTTATAAGAGTTGCAGGTAATGGAATGCTAATCCCATTCATTAACACTCAGACTCTGCTCATTAGTGTCGTTTTACTCTTCCTTCACAAGGCCCAGATTTCTATTTTGCACATAATCTGTTTTATTAAGCAGGTTTTTTTCATAGCAAAAAAGTTTTCTCTTCCATGCATGTTTTTTTTATAAGTCCCCTTGAATTTAATTAGGCCCCGAAAGGTTCAAGGAAGTTTGGGTATGTATCCAAACTTCAGGAAACTCACGGGGAACTCCACCTCCAAAGCTTTTAAGTTTTACTGATCATTGCTCCGTGTTCCACATTCTCCCTCCATGTCACTCCATAATTATTCTGATTTTCAAGATTAGAGCTCTCCTGGGGAAGAAAGCAGCTTTTGTCATATCAAACATTTCAAAATATGAAACCCCAGCATCAGCCTGGCTGAGGGGCTCTGCCTCAGGGATGGAGCTGGAGCTGCTGGAGAGAGTCTGGACATTTCCTCTGGGAAATGTCCATTTCCCATCCTTTGGAAAAGGAGAGCAACAGGGCAGGGCTTTTAAAGTCTTTCCCAGATTCTTTTCTGCATGCAATTGTTCCATCTCCGGAGTGATGGATTCTCCCCGTGGGCTCAGTTCTCCTCCTGGGATGCTGAGGTTGAACCCCAGGACTGCACCAGCAGTTGAGCTCTACTCCAGCCAGGAGAAAAGCACTGGAAAAGGGAAAGCCTGTTCTTTGGTGCATCCTGCTTGCAATTCCATATCCTCTCAAAGCCATCAGTGGAAAACTCAGCCTGAGACCAGCCTCACACCAGACCCCACATCCTCACAGAATCATGCAATCATTTAGGATCAAAAAGCCCTCTCAGACCGTTGAGTCCAACCGTTCCCCACCACTGACCCATGTGCCCAAATGCCACATCCACACAGCTTTTAAATCCCTCCAGGGAGGGTGTCGCCACTCTGGGCAGCTGTGCCCGAGCTGGGCAATCCTTTCACTGAAGAAATTTTGCGAATATCCACCCTGCTACAACCTAAGCCCATTTCTGACCATCACCTGAACCTGGATCACATCCCAGTCCCAGACTTCATGTGACAACGTTTTTGCTAGCAGCATTTGTGGGAGAAAACATCCCAAACAGGAGCAGAGATCCACCTGCAAGGCCTCCAGATGTGTCCCTGCCATCCAGAACAGCCCTCAGCCCAGGATCTGGATCTTCACTGGCATTCCCAGTGGTTTTTCCAGGGGCAAACATCCTCAAGGTCCCTGATGCTGCAGAGGTACCACAACAGGGGCAGCAGCCACTTGGAACCTGAGTGGTTCCTGCACCTGGAGCCCTCCCAGTCTCTGGGATCTGCACCCTGGCCCTGCAGCCTCTTTTCCTCTTTTCCTGCAGCCAGCAGGATTTGCATTCCCTGCTGCCTCTCCATCCACTCCCCCCTGCTGAACCCTCCCCCATCACCAGGTAGAGGATTTTGGGAGCTGCCATTCCTCCTCATTAGCATAACCCAGTTAGCTCCATATTGCTCCAATTTAGGCAGAAATTGCAATTTCATCTGGTGCTTTAAACAAATGGGAAAATGTTCTAAACCACGGGCTGTTATTGAATTAAATATTAACATAAATACAGAGCTGAATGGAGCACTGGATTATTAATTTTAATATTTAATCCAACAAGAAACCTTATGGCTGTTTTTGGGTGGTTTATTTTCTTTAATCCAATTTCCCATGAGCACTAAAATTAAGTTTTCTTAATGAAGGAAGGTGATCAGCAAAGTGTCCTCTCGTGGTCCAGGATTCCAGAGCTCGTGACTGCGAGCATCCAGACAATAAAAAAGAGGAAGCAGCAGCAGTAATGATCCCTCTGTGCTGGCATGGGCAGGAATAAAAGGAACATAATTAATATGATGTGCAGCTCAGATGAATACGAGCCAGAGGAGATTAAAGAAAGCAGGTGACCCTTAAGTGTTTATCACTCCCAGAGAAAACAGCACAGATGGCTGACTTTGAGGGAGACAGCTTTAAACACCAGCTCACCTAAAAGAGAGTTTTGGGGTGCTGCCTCCAGCCCAGGTCTATGCCCTGTCCCCACGTCACTGTCACACCGAAGGCATCGGGGGGGACAGCAGAGGAGCTGCTGCAGAGCCAACCCTTGGGATGATGGGCTCCTTCCAGCTCCATCTGGCACATCCATCAGCTGCTGGTCCACCAGCCTTTGAGGGATGCCTGGTGAGTGCTCTGGAGGAGGGACTGAGGGTGCTGGCAAGGAGAACAGCTGCATCCCTGGGAAAGGCAGCGTGGTGTTTCTGGCTCTGAATGGACTCCAGGTCTGATTTTCCTCAGCCACCCTGCTGCTCCCCAAATAGGCTGCAAGGGACAAGGTGGGGCAGGACATGTGCATTTTAGTGATGGCATTCAGAGTTGGAGGAAGATAGGAAAAGAAAACCCATCAGGAAAAAGGTTTGGAAAAAGCATTTTTCAGCAGCTGCAGCTTGCGTAAACCAGTCTGGTGCTTCTTTATTCACACCAGCTGGGGATCTGCTCCAGGAGCCTGGGAGGAGTCTCCCTCCTTCTCGTGGAGCAGCATCCTTTCTTCTGCTGGTATTTCCATCCAGAGTTCAGACATGGTCAGTTCTCTGCCCTGACAACATGGTAAGGGGGCAGTTGTGTTCCCATAGGTTGTGAGGGGCAGGAAAAGCCCCTTTCCTGACTCCTGAGCTGTCCCTTGGCCTTCCTTTGGCTTCTTGCACCACTTGATGCTTCCCACAGCAACTCTGAGGAATGGAAGGAGGGGAAGTTCTTGATCTGTGGTAGGAGCTGGGGAGGGAGAGGGAGAGGGAGAGGGAGAGGGAGAGGGAGAGGGAGAGGGAGAGGGAGAGGGAGAGGGAGAGGGAGAGAAGGCCAGGGGTGGAGGAGACCAACTAAGAGGGACCAAGGCGGAGGCGATGGACGGCAAGGCTTCATTGGGATTCAGGAGCACCCAAGTGAAAGAGCAGACAGCCCTGATCAGCAGTACCGAATAGCAACAAAACTCCTGGGCAAGCCTGCAGTTCTTTTCAGGCAGGTCCATCCAGCTGGAACCAGGCTGGGGATGGCAGTGCCTGGGTGGCTCCTCGTGCACTTCACCCTGCCCATTATCCCCCCAACTCTGAACGTGCCCTACAAGAGCAATTTCCCAAAATGGAGCCTTGGTGACTCCAACAAAGACACAGATGGCAGCAGGGCAGAGGGAGAAGGCATGGAAAGGGCTACTGGACAGACTGGATCAGTGGGTTTAGGATTGCACAACCCCATTGGAATCACAGAATCATCACAGAATGTCCGAAATTGTAAGGGACCTTAAAGCTCATCTAGTTCCAACCCCTGCCACAGGCAGGGACACCTTCCACTATCCCAGCTTGCTCCAAGCCCTGTTCAGCCTGGCCTGGAACACTTCCAGGGATCCAGGGGCAGCCACAGCTTCTCTGGGCAACCTGTGCCAGGGCCTCACCATCCTTATAGGGAAGGATTCCTCCCCTCCATGCCACCTAACCCTGCCCTCTGGCAGTGCAAACACGTTCCCCCTTGTCCTGCCACTCCAGGCCCTTGTAAGAAGTCCCTCACCAGCTTTCCTGAAGCTCTTCCCACTTGTTCTACCTTCCACAGGGCAGTGAAATGCCTGGAAAGGCTGCTCAGCTTGTGGTGGCCAGATGCAGGTGTTTTTCAGGCTGATGCCAGGCAGAGCTGCAGACAGGAGAGGAGACAGCCCAGCCCTGCCAGCACATCCTTATATTTCGTTGTTTAAGCTCTTAAGCTCCTATTTGAATTTGAGCTGTAAAACATTGAACTGGTTAAAAAAATTTAAAAAACAAAACAAACAAACAAACAAACCAAAACAAAACAACAACAACAAAAAATAAAAGCCTTCCTTAATCCAGAGAGCAGGGCTGGAGGAACATTTCAGGCATCTGTGACTTTGCTGAATGGAGGCACAGCTTTTCACATTTCCCAGGGCACAGGGATGGAGACCTGTCCCTTTCCCACCCCAGGAAAGCCAGAACAGGGTCCTGCCAGGTCCCACAAATTTCCTGCCTGGTGCCAGTGCTGGCAGAGGCAGGAAAGGCAGCAGGAAATGTTTCTGTGCTGCTCTTTTTGGCTAGAGAGGGGCCTGCAGTGCAATCCCTGGCTGATATTGGACACTTCAGATATTCCCTGTCAGCACAGAGTCACAAAAACCCCCTGACCTCCAGCACCTGCTTGTTGGGGGCTGGAGAGGAAAGGAGGCTGGAGAGGAATACAGAGCCAGCAAAGCCAGTCTTGGGAACAGTGACATGGTGATTGCTGATAATCACCCATAATGATGGCCCAGGAGAGCTCTGTGGCCACAGGGAATCCACTGATTGCCATCCCCTCCTGGTCTGACAGAAAGCAATAAAGAGAAATGTCCTGAAATTTCAAGGCAAGTCCCCAATGAGTGTGTCCATCCCTTGGTCACCCAGTGAACATCAGTGATGGCATCTCTTGGCCCACTGTTGGATCTCACCTTGTGCAGGAAAATAACCCAGTCAGGGGCTGCTGAGGCTTTCCTTGGCAAGAGTTCAATTAGTTTCCAGATAATCATGGAATGGTTTGGGTTGGGAGGGACCTTAAAACTCATCCCATGCCATCCCCTGCCATGGGCAGGGACACCTTCCACTATCCCAAGCTGCTCCAAGCTCTGTCCAGCCTGGCCTTGAGCACTTCCAGGGATGGGGCTGTCACAGCTCCTCTGTGCCACGGCCTCCCCTCCCTCATAGCCAGGGGTTTCTTGCCAATATCCCATCCAAACCTACTCTCTGTCAATGGGAAGCCATTCCCCCTTGTCCTGGCACTCCAGACCTTTGGAAATATTCTCTCTCCATCTTTCTTGTCCGAACTTTCAAGGACTGGAAGGCCACCATTAGATCACCCCAAAGCTTCTCTCCTCCAGGCTGAACGATGCCAGCTGTGTCAGCCTTTCCTGCCAGCAGAGCTGCTCCATCCCTCTGCTCACCCTGGTGCCTCCTCTGCGCTCTCTCCAGCAGCTCCAGCTCCTTCCTGTGCTGGGCCCCAGGGCTGGGGCAGCTCTGCAGGTGGGGTCTCACCTGAGCAGGGCAGAGGGGCAGAATGCCAGTCCTTTTGCTGGTTCCCACAAGGGCACAGAGGTTTTCTGGGGTGGGACCTGTCCAATCCCCAGCCTGGCCCAGCCCCTGTGGTTCTGGCAGAACAAGGTGTGATAAATGTGGCAATCAGGTGGGAAATGGGATCTGTGAAGGGATGGGACTTTGGGGAGGGAAGCTGGAGGGATGAGAGCCAGCACTGCAGCTGCTCACAGCTGGAGCAAGCTTGGGAAGAAAAAGGGATCCATGGCAAAATGGGCTGGATCTGTGCTGGGCTCTGTGGAAAGGGCTCCCAAAGACAGGTGGGAGTATCTTCCCCACAAAGCCAGGAAGAGTCAGGGCTGTGCCTGGGAAGGAATAGAGCCAGGACAATTAACCCTGCCTGATTCCTGAGCCAGGTTATCCCAGATGTGAGATCCCTGCAGATGCAACCTCTCTGCAGCTGGGCTGGCACAGCCACACGGGGCTGAGCCAAATCCCAGCGATCCCAAAGGAATCTGCTGCCTCCCCACCACTCCTCCTGTTCAGCTGGGGCACTCCAGAGGGATGGATCTGTGCCTGACTGTGCCTGGCATGCTGGCAGGCCCCAGGCAACTTCGTGGAGCAGAGGGAACCTGCAAAACAAAAGGACACACGAGCAGGTGAGGGATGGTCAGAGGTGCCTTTGCTTTCCAATGATGATTTATTTGCTTTGTACCTGGTGACAAACACGAATAAAACACGATTTCAGCAGTGCTTCTCACTCCCCTTTTTCTGCCAGGCAGAAGAAGAAAAAAAAATTGTGATAAAAATCCTCCACCTCAGGAAAGATTTTTCTCTGGGACAGATTTACAGCAGAATGTCCCTGGGAGGGGCTTGCAAGGGTCCTCGGGATGCAGCAGAGGGATGAATCCTGTGCCATTCCCAGGAAAAACTGTGGCTGCTCCCCCCCAGTGTGTGCTGTGCACAAAAACCACCACTGTGGCCGTGTCACAGGAGACTTGCAGGAGTCGTGGTGTGACACAGCACGGGAGGGAACAGGGGCTGGAAGCACAAACAGGATGGGTGGACAGCAGGCTGCTCTCCTCAGATATTTGCATGTTACTTATCCTCCTCATTTATATTCACAGAATCGTTAAATTGTTTGGGCTGGAAGGGATCTTAAAGCTCATCCAGTTCCACCCCCTGCCATGTGCAGGGACACCTTCCATGTTGTTCCTCCAAGCCCCATCCAAGCTGGCCTTGGACAATTCCAGGGATGGGGCAGCCACAGCTTCTCTGGGCAACCTTTTCCAGTGCTGAACCCCTCTTCGAGTAAAGAACATTCCCCTCATTTACATCTAATTTACATTCAGATAAACCTTGAGTCAGGAATTCCTGCTGGGCACGTCTTCTCCTATTTTCTGATGGACTCTCAGCCTGTTGTCCCTGCCTGCGTCTCTTTCTTTGTCCTGCTCCCAGCTTTTCCCTGTCTCATTTTGCACAGACCCGGGAGATACCAGTGCAGCACTGGGAATCCCAGACCTGGGAGAGACTGGAAGATGCTGTGTGGGTGGGAGAGGGCTCAGCCCCAGGGAGGCAGCAGGATGAGTCTCTCCAGAGGGAGCAGATCCCAGGATCCAGGTCTCCTTGGGTGGCAGGGCTGGGAAGGATCGGCGCGGCCGGCTGGGACACAGCTCCCTGCAGCCTTCCTCTGCTGGGGAAAGCTGGGACCATTCCCCTTCCCCTGCCTCATCTTCCTCCTATTTCCAGAGAAGATGGGCTTGGAAAACTGAGTGTGGCCAGTGGCCCCCCGCTGCTCCCTTAAGGATGTGCGCAGCAAGCCCAGGGGGGATTTCTCTCCCGGCATCAGGGAGGTGCCGAGATGGTTTTGAACACAAACTGCGGCCAAAGAGGTTTTCCCCTAAAATGCCCACCCGCTGCCAAGGTCCCCCTTTCCCCCTTCCCTTTTTTCCCCCAGCTCTGAGGCTGCAGAGATGGCACAGACCACGAGAGGACACCCTCCTACCTCCGACTTCCCTGGCGCACCGCGGCTGGGGAAAAATATCCGTAATAATATTACAGGGAGCGACTGGAACACACACGTCGGCGAGGAGAGCGAGCGAGAAACAATATGTTTATCCTCCTGCTGTATCCAGCCATTTATTTGGGCAGCAAGTAGCCCTTTAAATATACAAATCCCAGGCAGATTAGGCTGGAATAGGCAGGGCAGGGATTAGGGGCTGCATTCCCAGTGCCTGCGTGTGTGAGGGGAGGGCTGTGTGCCTCTGTGTGTGTGTGTGTGTGTGTGTGTGTGTGTGTGGTGTGTGTGTTGGGCGACTTTAAAATGGAATAAACCACATTTAGCAGCTAGGTAGCTATGGAAACATCACCAAAATTGTTCTCCCACCTTTCTGCCGCACTGCTTTCCGCAGCCCTGCAAATGCTGTCAGGGGAGGGCTGAACATTGTTTCTTATAAATAATAGAATGTAAAGAGCCACAGGAAGAATCATCGCATTAGGATCGTGGAGTGGGGATAGTTCAGGGGGAAAATCGTCCAGCAGCTCTAATGTTCCACTAATCTAATATTAGTTTCTGAAGATTTAGCAATGATAAGGGACTTAATTTTCATATTTTGTCGGGTTTTTTGCAGTTTATGGAAGGTTGCAGGCTGAGGAGATGCACTGTGGTTTGTGTACCCATGGGGAGGTTCGTGTGTGTGTATGTACATAAATATATGTGCAAAACATCCTCCAAAAGGGTGAGCACAAACAGGAATATCACAACAGCAATCCTGGGGTTCAAAAGAGAAGGGTTTCACCTGCTGCCCAGCTTTTTCTGCATGCCACAGCCACCAGCAGAGGCAACTCCAGCTCTGTGGCTCTGTTCCGCCCCAGCCAGGCTCCCCAGTTTCTCTCCTGACCTATGGATTTGCAGGTAATCCTGCCCATGGCCCTGCTGGAGCGCTGCCAATCTTGTTGAGGTATTTAGAGGCTGAGAAGACTGGTTATATATCACAGCTGATTTTAAAGAGGCTTTAAACCTGGGAATTAAATTCCAGCCTGCTGGACTCAACCAGAAAATGCTCAGCTGTTTTCACTGGGGTCAGAATTTAATCCTGAAGATTTTCCAGGGCTGAGGAAGGAGCCTGAGTCCATTTAAGTCTTCTAGGGCTGAAGTTTGTGCTCTGGTGCAGCCCAGGTGACAGTGTGATGTCCAATGGCACATTCCTGCCACCCCCGAGCAGGAGGGGCTGGCTGGGAATGGCCAGGACAAGGGCAGGGAGCAGCGTGAGGCTTGCTGTCCTACAGTGGCTCTGATCAGGAGGGCCCTGATGTCCCCTCATTGCTCTACATTTTGGGTGCTGCCACAGGCCCAAAGTGCCAAATGTAGGAGCCAAGTTTGAGGTCTCTATCCAGCATCAGCCCTGGCCCTAGCAGGGACCCATCCAGCTCCACATCTGCCTCCTCCAAGCCACTTTCTTCCTGTTTTTTGCTCCTTCAGACTCTCAGATCAAGGTCTCCTGTCCCCTGAGGTCCTGCTGCTACCACAGGTAACAGTGCTTTCCTCTCACACTGTTCCTGGTGCCTGAGACAAGGACAGCAGTGATGCCTCAGGTTTGAGCTTTTATATTTTTCAGATTCTGTGCTGCTTTAGTGTGCAGTTCTGACCTTCATATTAGGGGATGGTGAGCTCTCTGCACAGAGTAGGGAGACAAAACAATTCCTTTCCTAGCTTGGAACCAGGGACAACCACCCAAATTTCAGACCCAAGAGCACAAACAACGTGGACTGAAGAGAGAAAAAGAAGCAGGATTGGACAATTGTAATTGGACAATTAACTCCAATATGCAAATGGACCAGAGCTTATAAAAGTGCGAGACCCCATGACTGGTTGTGCATTTTGTGCCCATTTTGGTTCATCTTGGGTGTAGCCCTGGCTGGGCTCTTGTGCTGCCCAAGGTGGATCCATTCAGGCCTTTTAATAAATCCCTACTTCATTCTTTAACTCAGTCTAGTCTCTGTTCCAGGTCAGCCTGGATAAGGACTCACCAGGACTGCTCACAGCACCCCGGGGTGCTCCAGGATGGATCCAGGGGGGTGGTGACAGGCTCTGCTTGCTGCTCCATATTCCCCCTGTAACTCCTCATGCTGCCCTCACCTTTGTGGATCTTCCTGCTGACATCCTCAGGAGGGTCCTGTGATGCCTCTCCAGTCTCCTCCCAGAGGGCTGACAGCTCCTTTGGACCACACAGGTGCAGCTCCTGTTGGTTTTCCCCATGTGCAGTTGCCAACAATGAATCAGTTGGACTCGATGATCCCTGTGGGTCCCTTCCAGCTCAGGATATTCCATGGTTCTACGTTAGGCTGCAAAGCTTCTTTGCAGTCAGCTTTTGCAGGCCCTGTCCTGAGCAGCGCCATGTCATGGCAAATTTTACTTTCCTGTCTGCTCCCCTTCCCCCATTTTTTGTGCACAAGGCAGCAAAAGCCCTGCCACACATCCCTGGAGGGCTTTACCTGTAATTCCTGCCTCCTGTGCAAAGGGATCATTGCTTCTCAGACTCCACTGGAGAAGGCTCTTGGTTCACAGCTTCACCTTCACTCCTGCCAACTTCAAAAGACTTTTTGGAGGGCTCAGAGAAGAGTTCAGTGCCCAAAGTGTTCTGAGCTGGTACAAATCCTGGTTCATGCCAGGACCATGAGCAATCAACCCTCTCCTTCTCACCTTGGCGTGTTCTCAGCTGTTTCCCTTCCCTCTTTCCCCTCCAAGCCCAGCAAAGACACAAAGACTTGCCTTGCCTTGGGGTCTGGTCCCTAGGGAAGCAAGACTTGGATTTCACACCCCACCACAGCACAAGGGGGAGGGGAAAGCTTCTCCTACAGCTGCCCTACATCCCTGACCCTCCAATGAGATCCACAGGCTCCCCATGGACGGGATCCTCTGCCAGCACTGAGACTGCAGCTGGAAGGCACCTTGCTTTGGGGTTGCCCAGGACTCCAGGAACTCCATGAGGTGCAGAAATCCCACCTGCCCTCAGCAGGGCTGCTCAGCCTGCAGGGCTCTCTTGCAGGGAGCCAAAGGAGCTGGATGCTGAAGGACGCACTGAGTGTTTTGGGGTCTGAGGTAAGATTTTCCTGTCTATGTCCAAGAAAATTCACCTGGAGCCCCGCTGGAACATGTGCAGAGGTGTCAGGCCCTCTGGAGGCTGACTGAACATTCCTTAGGCAGGAGGAGCAATCCCAAGAAGTCCTGGTTTTCTCCTCTGCCCCCCGGAGAAGCCAGGCCAGCCAGCTCAGCACAGGAACCAGCCTGAAAAGGTGATACCAGGAGAAAACTGCAGAGAAATTGCAAACCCCTCCCTCCAGCCGTAAGGAGCCACTCCCGCAGTTCACAACAAGGTGACAGTGACACCCATGGATGCCTGATGGTGTTTTCACACCCAGCTACAGGGACAGAAGAGGGGGCAGGGACTGACCATTCTCCATCCCCGGGCAGCAGCTGGAGAGCTTGGCTCCCACCAGGGCCTCTGAGCAGGGATGCCTCTGCCAGGGAGAGAGGGAGGGAGGGGGTGAGGAAGCAGCACCTCTGGCAAGATCCAGAGTGAATCCTGCTGACTGGCAATGGCCGAGCTTTGGGGGCAGCTGTGCTGCTCCTGTCACTGTCCAGCCAGCCTCGGGACACTGCCTGCTTAGGGAAGAGGCCCTGCCCTTCCTCAGATATTGGATTTGCCACGCATGGAAGGGGCAGTGCCAACTTCTTCCTCCTGCCCAGTCACATCACAGCCCACTCTTGACTCAGGCATTGGGAGCAGCTTCTCTCCAGCCCAACGTGGCGTTGCTTTAACAATCAGAAGGATGGAAAAACAAAACCCTTTATTGTCTACTGTTAAACTTTACTGTCTAATGTTTTAATAAACAGTCAAGTTCTTCCTCTGATCATTAAATCTGCAGTAAAGCAGGGTGGAAACCGGTTTATGAGATTCTATCTGCATCACTACCACACAAATGGGAGGTCCTGGCAGCTGCAAACAGCTACTCCCAGTTCCATGGCTTCCCGCCCACTCTGAGGTCTGGATCTGCTGCGGGTTTGGGAGAGGTGCAGCTCATCCCTCCTCATGGGAGATGGGGAGAGTGAGGCCTCTCCAGGGCCCTCCCCAGTCAATTCACTGAGCTCCACATCAGTGGAGAGAAGATAGTCCTGAGACGATGTTCTGCTCCTAAGGAGGAGCAGGAATTCCTCCTGGAGAGGGCCAATGGGAGCACCACCTTTAAATGGTTTCAGACAGGTGAGCAGTCGACTCCTGGATTTCTGACAATTGGAAGCATTTCCATGGCAGCAGTTTTCCATGTTCAGTGGTCAGGGGCACACTTTAAATCTGAAATTATTTCCTGTGGTACCCACAGAATCGCAGAGGAGCTGGAAGATTCACTGGGTGAGAACTAAACCAGTTACAGATACAGGCTCAAAACCAGAAATAATGAAATCCCCAGGGTTTGGGGTGACAGGGATGGGGAATGTCATCATACAGGTGGGAGCAAGCCGAGAGTCACCCTCCAGCAGCAGCTTCAAAGCTGGGTCAGTGCTCAAGTGCCCTGAGAAACTTAATCCCTTTGTTATCTCTGGGATGATCCCTGTTTGCTTGATAGCATTAACACCCTTTAATCTTTGTTTTCCCTGGAATCCCCAGGCCCCAGCTGTTGGCCGTGTGGACCTGAACATGAGCAGTGCTGGTGGTCCCTCACACTCGCTGCCAGCAGGATGAACTTCCAAACACCTTCCAAAAGTTCTTTACCACTTTTCCTCAGAAGGAAACAATGCCCATCCCACCACCCTTCCCCACAGCCATTTTCCTGGCTGACAGCTGCAGCAGCTTTGACTGTCAGCAGGGAGGCTTCATCTCCTCGGGGGTGGCTCTGTCGGCAGCAGATTCCAGATTTCCTGCTCACCACCATTTGTGGGCTGTTCCAACCATTTGTCCAGTCATAAAATTATCAGCACATTATCCCTGGGCAATGACTTGTAATTGTCTCTTTTTATTACTCAATAAACAGTTTGGAAACCAAACCCCAGAGTGAGAGTAGGAACTCACTCACTACTTTACAGTAGTGGAAAGAGAGAGGTGAAGGAACACTGAAAGGTACCAAAAATGCCCAGGAAGGAGAGCATTTTATTAGATTTACTTTAGTAATTAATGGGAAATGTGGTGTGGGACACTTACAGGGGGAATGGAGAAAAAGAGGCACAACCTTGAGAAGTCCTGCAAGGGAAAGTTGCTGGGATAAATATCCTTGATAACAGCTCCAGGAGCTCACAGACTAGTTTTCCATCCCTTGGTCCCAAATGTCAATATTCCCTCGTGAACACGCCCGGAGTGCCTCGGGAAAGAAAAATACAGCAGTTAGCTGGCACAGTAGAGCTCCAGTCAGTGCAGCTCTATTAGAGCCATATATTCCCAGCTGCAGCCATATATTCCCAGGCATCGCCGGGAAAAGGGGCTGTGATGGAGGAAGGAGATCGTTCCAAATGAAAAAGAGATGCAGTTTACACAGAGCCAGAACTACTCCTAAATCTAAGCCTAATTGAATTATAAATAGCCTGGGTGCTTTCTTTCCATCCACAATCTCGTTAAACTCCCAAATATATGGATATATAATCCCACGTTTTCTAAACATTTCTGTTCAACTTTCAGTTCCAATGTGATGTTTTATATCTCAAAGTTGACCTATTTTGAGGAGGAAAAAAAATTAGCCGAGTTCCCCCAGTCAAAATGCTTCACTCTGGGATGAATGAAATGTTGGGAGGGATTTTTTCCCCTTCTTCCAAAGGAATACATTCCTCAGTAGGAACTACCAGAACGGATTTTATTCATTCATTTAAGCCCAGTTGAGCCATGGAAGAGAAAAAAAACCCACCCTTCACCCAGTTTGCACATCAATGATTTCCAACCTGCTTTCACATTTCAAATTAAGCTAGCCAATCTATCCCATGGATTTGGGATATAGGAATTTGAGGGGTAACTAGGGATTGATAAATTGAATAATGGGTTGTGTCAAAAACAATGGTTTATTGGGGAAATATGTCTGGCAAAAGAAGTGTCCAGAGCATGCTCTGTCCTGTTGGACATGGATTTCTCCCAATTCCCATCACTGCAGCTCATTGTCAGCTTTGGAAATGAAACGAGTGGAGATTTTGTCTTACACACTGGTCTGACAGGCCAATCTCCAGAAGAAATAGGTTTAAATTGGATGTTGGGAAGAAATCCTTCCCTGTGGGGAGGCCCTGGCACAGGTTGCCCAAAGAATCTGTGGCTGCCCCTGGATCCTTGGAAGTGTCCAAGGCCAGGCTGGGACAGAGCTTGGAGCAGCCTGGGATAGTGGAAGGTGTCCCTGCCTGTGATGGGAGGTAGAATGAGATGGGAGGAACTTTAAGGTCCCTTTCAACCCAAACCATTCTGGGATTCTGGGAATCCACTCCCAGGCTGTGTCACTGGAAAGTCTGAGCAGGATGACACAGCAGGAGGTTTTTATGGGAATTTTTTTTTTTTTAGCTTTCCTGATGCCATCCTTCTATTCTGCAACAGTGTTGGGCTGGAGAGAAAAAAAACCAAAAAACTCCATGTGGATTCCGATTTGCACTTGTCAGAGCTTTTGCTCCAGGCTGCCTGGAGGCTGTTGGACAACTCTGTGCTCTCACCAGGTTTTCTTGACAATGCCGACAGGATTTTGTTTCCAGAGCCAGACTGGGAAGCACAGATCCCACAGCAGCCCTCAGCTGAAGAGTCAGTCCCCAGCACGTGGGATGCAGTGGGATCTGTGCTGTTTGTAGAACGCAGAGCTCCCACCTTTCCCAAACTTCTCACAAAGTGCTCAGCAATCAGGACAACTAACGTGGACCTCCTGACTGCCCGCAGCAGTCACGGGGTCTGGGAAGGCTGTGGGATCCCAGGGAAGATCAGGTACACCCACACAGGGTGACAAGGACATCTCAAATGAGCCGCCATTCAAACCCCCAGGATTATTCATTCCCCTCTGGAATGAAAACTAAAGCTTCTGGCAGGAGGGGGACAGGCAGCAGCACAGATGCTCCAGGTTCAAATGCCTGTTGCCTGAGGGAGACAGAGGTTCTCCATCCCTGGTGACCAGGAATGACACCTGGGATGTCCCAGGGTATTCCCCCAGCTCGCTGCCACTCCAGGTGGGCACTAAACCCTCAGGGATGCTGCATCACACCTGCAGCTCCTGTACAGGTGCTCAGTACCTGTCACTGGTACCAACCACCACAGCCAGGTGCCTGCATCCCCACCCAAAAATACCAAATACAGGGCATTTTAGAAGCAGGAAATCCTCTTACTCAGGCAGAAGTGCTTCTCCTCACTCCACTACCGTCCATGCCCCCTGGATTTGGAAGAGAGCTGTACCACTGAAGGCTTGCCAGACCCTTGGCTGGCCAATTCCCAAAACCAGAAATATAATAAATAAGTTGATCTTTACTTCTTTCCCTGTCCCAATCCTTCTTTAAATATCCCTGTGAGACCACCAGCCTGAGACACACCTGGGCCCTGCTCACCTCCAGGCACTTCAGTGTGCTCCCACATGGACACCATTCCACTGCCTTGGGAACAGGAGTCTCCCCTAAGCCTTTTGGAGGCCTGAGGACATAGAAGAGCTGGTCAAAAGGAGTAAATCCCCAGAAAAATCAAAGAGGTGAGGTTTAGATAGAGATCTTCAATCTGAAAAGCCAGTTCTGGGAGGCTGCAGAAAGCCAGAAGTTTGGGATTGGGAAGCAGAGTTATTTCCTCCTGGGAAGCCTGGTGGGTCACACTCCTCCCCCAAACCACCAGCCCAATCAGAGCTGTGCATCCATTTTAATCCATTCCCAAATGTCCTGCAGGATGGGGAGAGTTTAACCCCCTAAAACCTCGGGTGAGGGGATCACAGTCCTGCAGAAGGGAGGATGCTCCATGCAGGAATCACCACAGGAGCATCCAGCACCAGGGCTCTGCTTCAGACATAGCACCTGACTCCAAACATGAGGAAAGACAAAACTGAGGCTCGGACAGAGCAGCAAAATAAATCAGTGACAGAATCTCCAAAAGAGACAAATGAAGTTGGAATTCGTCCTTGTTTATTTTAATGTTTGGAATGTTTTCCAGGTGATTTATGCCCCCGCTTCAATGCGTTTCTCTCTCTTTGTCTCTCTCTTTCTCTCCCTTCACTTTTTTTCTTCTTTAAAACAGGAAAAAAAATATTTGGGAGTTAATTGGTTTTCCAGGCTTGGCAGCCAGACACTGTAATTGATCTCCGAAGAGATGGATTTGTCGGTGGGCTGGGCATGAATTTGACAACCAGGCAAGGAAAGAAAGAAATATTTCCCTCCTCACACCAAGCAAAAGGGGGGTCAGCCCGGCAGAGCTGGTGCCCCGGGGCCAAAGCCCCCCTTTTCCCTGATTTCCAAGTTAAATAGTGCTTGGTGCCTTGGGCCCCTTCCAGTGAGAGGGACAGGAGATTTGAGCTGACTGGGAAAATCCCCTCGTTTAGAGCTACATCTCAGATGACATTTTTGGCTTTTCTTTTATCCCAGCTTTTCAAAGGTCCACGTGGGAAAATGCCTCTTTGCCTTTAATGTATGGCATGGGACACTCCTTGCCTTTCCATTCTCTCTGCTGTTGTTTCCTGCCTTGGAAGTCTATTATCCCTGGATACCTCAAGCAAGACACCTGTAACTGCAGCTCCTGCCACCCCACACATCCCAGTCAGAACTGCTCCTCACCCCAAACCCCACATCTCTCACCTCTACTCTCCCCAAAGAGCTGGTGCCACCCTAAACCTCCAGGAGCTTCCTGTGGGAGCAGAGCTGTTCACGGAGTGAGGGAAGAGGAGCCCTGAGCCGGGGGCAAAAGGATGCCCCCCACTCCCCACATCCACTCTGCCCCACCAAACCAAGTTCCCACTCCTGGGCAGCACAACAAACCTGGACCACGCACAGAGGTTTTTCTCTGTTGGAGCAGAAAAATTCATATTCTGGTCAGGCAAGAGGCCTGATCCTGCTGCTCCAGAGGGAGCTCTCCTGGAGGATGCTGTGCCTGAAGGCACCTCCCTAAACCTGCCAGGGTGCCCTGCTCCCCATCCCCAGCCCGCAGCAGATGGCGAGCAGCCGTTCCCGACAGACGTTCCGGCGGCGCCCGCAGGGAATCCAGGCTCCCACTGATCCCTGCAGGTAAACCCACCTGGGAATTTGGTGCAAAAAGCACAGAGCAACAGATTTCCCAGAGCCAGCCCCGGGGTTTAGTGCTGTCTGTCTCCACAGGGGCTGAGCAAGGCATTCCTGGGTTTGTGGCCACACTGCAGCAAGGCAAGTGCTGGTCCTGGGAAGAGAATCCTCCTCCCATCACAGAGGGGCACCCATCCCTCTATCCCAGAGCTTCCTAAAGACTTTGCTTGTTTTGGAGAGTGCGCATCCCAGAAAAAAACACCCCGCAGAATTCCTCTCTTCAGCATAAGGCTCCTCCTGGCTCCTTTTGCTTTTTGCGGCACAGTTATTCCAAACACCTGTCTGAAGATCCACTGGCTGAGCTCCGAAGGAGCCAGGAAAAACCAACAGCCTGTCCCAGACAGACTCTCCTTCCCCTTGTGAGCAACCCAGAGGAGGATATCACATTCCTATACACCTGCCAACCTGCCCGGGAGATGAGGAATTGCAGTCCTTTTATCCGTTAGAGCCCTCTTGGAAAAGCCAAGCTCAAGCCAAGCCTGCTGTAGTTAAGTTGTGCTGCTCAGAATGCCCCCTACAATGACTGAGGCAGCGATTCTGTGCTGCTGACACCTCCCTGGCACAGCCCTGCAGCAGGAAACCCGGGCTTTGCACAAGGCAGAGTTAAAGCCTGGAGCTAACTTCCACGGGAAGTTGTCGCGGCCAAGAATCCGTGACATTTCAGAGAGGAAGCGGGAATGTGCGTGGATAACAAGAATAGCCGGAGTTACGCCAGCTAAATACCAACATCTCTGCTGAAGGGGATATTAATATTGCGGGCCACCTCCAGCTAGAGGAGATGATGAGCAGATCTAACACGAGGCAGGTTTGCCTTCTGCTGCGCTTCCCTTCGCAACGCCCGCTCCTCGGAGAGGAGACGGAGTTACGCAGATCCCATCCAGCTCCCGCAGTTCTTATCTTCCAGGGCTTTTTTTTTTCTAAAGCCTCTGTCAAAAATACTAAACAGCCTTATTTCGCCGTTGTTTGCGCTGGGTATAAAACTCTGTAATGGGAGATTTCTGGAATTGCAAAGCAGGTTTATGGCAGGAACGCCGCTCCGTGCAGGTGTAAGATATCACTCACTCCCGAGCACCGCTGCTACCACAGCCTGTGACAGGGAAGCAGCTCACAAATGGTCACGCGAAGGAAAACATCTGTTCAGAGCTAGCAGGTACACAGATCATCTGCAAATTGCACAGCTTGTGCCTGATTTTCCCTGGCTTTGTTTAGCGACTCGCAGCTCCGCGCCGCGGGAGGCGGCGCAGGCAGAAGGGACCTCCGCGGCGCCGGGCTGGAGACGGGGAACGCCAGGCACAGCATCCCACCGACCGTGCACATGGTGCAGGACGGGCTGCAGACATTGTTTAACCCAGGACCACTCCAGAAAGCCAGGTCAGGCTGTACAGCAGGCGTAGTGGCCCTTCCCCCGCCGAGGAGGTCTCTCCTGCCCCAGGGATATCTATCCTGTTTTCCCTTCTCACAGGTTCCTCGGGCACGCAGCGTTGCCTCCACCTCGCACACAAAAGATTTCCTGATCCCTGCTAGCCCTTTACATCTGCTTTCTGTTATGGGGCTCAGATTAGGAAGCAGGAGGATTATGTTTCCAGCAGACAGGATCTCTGGTTGATCTCCAGCCAGCCCCGGGACTCTAGCGCAGTTCCCAGCGCTGCGTGTCATGGCTGGAAGGAGGGAGCACAGAATCGTGGAAAGGTCTGGCTTAAAGTGACCTTTAAAGGCCATCTAGCCCAAGGCCCCTGGCATGAGCAGGGACACCGTGCAGTGATCAGGCTGCTCAGAACCCTCCTGTGCTGCTCAGGATCACCCACTCCCTGCGTTCCCACTTCTGTGAAAGGACTCAGACACTTCTGACTCGGACCACAGTGCCAGCTGTGTCCCAAATCCCTCTGCCTGCTCAGGATTGTTCCAAGGAGCTAAGAGGACAATTTTGCCTTGTTCTCTCTTAAAAAAAAAAAAAAAAAAAAAAAAAAATTAACAATTTTGGTGTGCTCTTTATTCCTTGAGAAAAGCAAACGGAACAGGAGAAGGGGCCCCATCCCTGGTAGCACGCTTGCACCACCTCCTCTGAACTCCTGCTGCCCTCGGCTCTCCATCACACACATCAACGCCCTTGGCACAGGATTTAGCCTGTCAAGAGGAGTTCACCACTCCTGGCACCGAGCCACAAGATTTATTAAGTCCAGGACACACACCTCAGCAATCAATGGGAATTTCAACTGCGACTCCACTGAGAAAGGGATCAAGCCTTTTAAAATCCCATTCCTCAAACAGTGGTGCTGCAAGGAGCCCCATTAAACTCCTGCCTTGGGTGGGCAAAGAGCTGCTGTACCCTGTCTGGTGACACTGCATGGGATTTGTCCCAAAACTGGGGTCGGGGCTGGTGAGCTCAGCCTGGAGCTGCCTCCAAGGCTCATCAGAGTAAAGGTGGCCTTTTGCAAGAGGCAGCTGCTGGGAAAACCTGACTTGTTAGTGTAAGGAAATGAAGGGGAAGAGGTGATAAAATTGTTCTCTTTCCATGTACCAGGAGGTTTAACATGAAGGAAGAGAAAGTGCTGCTCAAGGTGAAAGAACGTCAGCAAAAGGTCACCACTCACTCATTAATAAATTTAGGTGGGAAACTAGAATAATGCTTCTGGCTGTCCAAGGAGTTAGGGGATAGACAATGCAATCGGAATGGTTTTTCAGCTTTGGAGAGGGACAAGATGTTTCATCAGCTGCAGCAGAAGAGGGCAGGACCTGCTGGTCCTGCCCCAGCCCAGTTCTGGCAGTTAAAGCAGCATCATGCAGCCCTGCAGCCCAAGGATGCCAGAGCCAAGGTGTGTGGGAAAGACAGCTGATTTAATTGGAAAAAATACCGTGACAAGTTTGAGGTTTGGGTCTGAGACAGAGCAGGGAAGCCAAGGGAAATATAAATCAGAAATCTCCAGTATTGCTCCGGAGGCAGCTGACCAGCCTTCCAGGGGAAGAGAGGGTGAAGCACGAGCAGATGTTCTCTGCTGACAAACCAGCCCTGCCTGTCCTGCAGCAGCCCACACGGAAAACCATATAGAAAATCATTAAACAATTACAACCTCCATTGAAAGGAGATCAGCCTTTGAAGACATTTCCCCAGAAACCTCTGTTCGCAGTTTTCAAATAACCCCCTGTCTCATCAGAATAATTGCCAGGAGTAAATGCTTTGGAGCTCAGCAAACACTCAGCACAAGGAAAGCAAAGAAAAAAGAGCCAAGGTAACCCTGCAGGTTCTGATCTCTGCAAAGCCATGGCCCTCAGAGCAAGCATCCCATGGAGATGTCACCAGCATCAACCCTTGCCAGCCCCAGTGGCCTCCAGGAAAATGGGCTGTTCCCAGGAGAGAAAGGGCTTTTTCCATCAAGTAATCCCTCTGTGCCAGCTCAGCTCTTTGCCAGAGGAAAGGATTCACCTGAAAAAAATCGCCCAGCCAAAAAAAAGGAAGTTCTAATACACTGGCTGGTTTAACACACAATATTATCGCTCCCCACAGACAGAGGCTTCTCTTATTTTGAAGGTGCTTAAGCACCTGACTTTAGTTAGGCTGAAATACTGCTCAAAAATCTGGCCTTTCATGCAGAACCAAGATAATCTTTGAAGACACAGCAACTCAACTGGCTTTGCTAAATCAATCTCCCCATTATTTTATACAAAAAAAAGTTCCCAGGGATCGCATTTCTACCAGAACTTGTTAACAATTTATAGCTATCACCTTAATCATTAAATACAAACAATGGGAAAGAAAAAGGAATCATTAAATTAATCCCTGATGGGGAATCCCAGAAGAGAAAATGAATTCTTTTTCAAGGCTGCCAGAATTAGGGGCCAGATCGTGTGAAAACCTGGGGAGCAAACGTGGGAGCAGCATCTGAGCTGCTGAGAGTGGCAAGGGGGGGCTGCATTGCTCCAGAGCTCTTTGCTGTCATTCCCTATGGAATTGGCCACCATGGTGTGATCCAGCAAGCTGATGGTCAAGGCAGGATGAGCCTTTTAAACTCTCAGAGTGATTTCTGACAGTACCTGGGCTGGGCTGCTCAGCTCAGCAAGGAGAGCCAGGCCCTGCAGGACCACCCTGAGGACCTGGAGCAGAGCCAGGCACCCGTGGGCTGCTGGGGACAGCACATCCCTACCGCCTTGGGAGCTCTGACTGCGCTGTCTCCATTAAAATCAGCATCCCTCATACCCCCTCCATGTCTCTGACAGCCCAGGGGGCTCCTGGGCCCAGCCCAAACCCATAAATCACGGCAGGAAGGCCTGGAGGAAACATGAGGAGCCTTTATTAGCCCGCTGATAGAGACAGAAACAAGGACACCTCTCAGAGCAGGCGCTGCTCTTGTCTCACCCAAGCCCACGCATCTGTCAGGTTTGGGCTAGATTTTTGGAGGCACTTTTTTACCCACCATTTGGGCTAAAATAGAGGCATTAACTACCCTGCAAAAGCCATAGCTCACCACACTTACACCTGCACACCCCCCTCAAATACCTGTGTTAAATGCAGAATAAAAGGCAGCAGGGGGAAGGATCTTTCAAAGGGAAGGCAGTGGAAGGCCTGGCCAGAGGATCCGCACCTCAATCCCAGCCCACGGGAATGCCAACACTCCCTTTACACCTGGCCTGTCATTGAGAAATTGAAGGTGATAATGGGGATGGATGAACGGAGGGAGAAAACACAGGTGGAGATCACTGCACCCGTTGCACACTGCTGGATGTAGGGGATGGATGAACGGAGGCAGAAAACACACAGGTGATAACCGCCTGCATTGCGCAGCGCTGGATTTAGGTCCAGCTTGATGAGGCTTGGAAAATCCAGCATTTCATCCGCTCGCATCCTTCCCAGCAGAGCATTTTGCCCGTGGCTGAGCGGGCTGGTCCCAACAGAGGGCACTGACACACTGACCACGGACCAGCCTTCCCCAGCGCCGCCTCCCCGTCCCTCCCGCAGCACGGGTGACCTCCCCGCCACCGAGCCGTCCATCGCGGAGCTGGCAGGGGCTGCCACGGCCCCGCCCGGCCCCGGTCCACGGACCGGCACGGGAAGCCAGCATCCCGGCGCTGCGCGAAGCCGCTTCCTCGCCGGCGGCGGCGGGGAGGGATGGTGGGAAAAGCTGGGAGGGGGTGGGAGATGGGGACCCTCACTTTTTCAGGCTGTTAACTGTAATTAGCCTGGTTTCTGCGATGTAATTATCCCGCAATCTCAAAGCAAACACCCTGGAGGAAATTGCACAGTTAAAAGGCAGCGCGGCATTAAAAATAAATTATGAGAGTCCTGCTCGCCGTTCCTGCGGATCTGTCAGCGTTTTCCCTCAAAAAGCCCCGGCTTGGGGGAGCTGGAATCACCCAGCTGTGACTCTCCCTGCCAAACTGTCTGCCTAGACAGAGGGAACGTCAGAATTCCAAGCACCCCCCCTGCCAGCTCGGGAGACGTTTGTCTCAGCCCGATTCCAGCGTGGCTGCGCCCTGAAGGAGGGGAGGCTGTTTTGTTTGGGGCTTTTTCCCAGAGGAATTAAATTCTGCCGGCTATTTAATACAGCGCACGAACAAAGCGTGCAAGGTGTTTGGAAACAAGTCAGCTCCTCACGGATCACAATATTCCTGCCTCTGGCAGAGGGAGCCTCCTCCGCACTGCCCTTTTTGTTGCTGCCTGAGAGGTTCCCATAAGGAGGACTGCACTTTATCCCAAATTTCTGCCCCAGGAGGTGGAGGAAGCCAAGCAGTTCAAGAGTTGGAGGCTCATGGCTCATGCTTTGGTTGGCTCCCACATGCAGAGCTTTGCTCAGCCCCCAGCTCCGTGGCCACTGCTCTGAGCTGCGTGGCTGAATCATGGGGAAAGGAAGGAAGGAAGGAAGGGAGGGAGAATTGGGAAGTAAGTCCAAGCTCCTCACACAGCTCTGTAGACTGTGATGAGGCCACCGGAGAAGACTCAAAGCTTTCTGTGGGCTTATTTGTAATTTTGGAGTGTCTTCTCCACTCTTCCTCTACGACAGCACCAGCCCAGCCTCAGCCATACACTTGAAGCTGCCAGAAAACTTCCCAATGTCATCCCAAAATCCTTCCCTTGTGGCACTCCTCTCCCACGGCAAGTCCCTTCAGGTGAAGGAAGCTTCAGATGACAATAAAGTGTCCCCAAGGGAGGATGTGCTGCTGTGTCACATCCCAGGAAGGAAGCAGTAAAGCAGTACCTCGATGACTTTAAAAGCTGTTGGAGACATTCAAACACCTTCTGAACATCTGCAGAGAGCTGGGAGGTAGCAGCATCTCCAAACGTTCATGATCATCACCACACACTACTCGGTTCATTCTGCCATAGCTCAGGGGTCCCAGGAACGTTCTGAGCCCTTGGGGGGACACTTTCTCTACAAGGGATGACCCAGAAAAGACCAGCACTTTGCTTCTCATCAGAAGAACAGCTCCCTTCAGGAGTCCTGCAAATGGGCTTCTCCAGAGCAGACCCTTGCCCTGGGCTGTGGGTAATTAGTGGGTGCTCCTGGAGAACAGACCCAACCTCCAGCAGCACCAAGCCCCACTTAGTTAAACCCCTAATACCGCTTAAAGAATGAATCAATCCCAGTGACTCTGCTCTCCACGGATCCAGTCACTCACAGGATGCAAAGAACACGTCTGGAGAGCCCATTAAAAGCCACTCGACTGGAAAATAGTTTCTGGCCTAATTCTAGCGCTGGGGTCTTGGTCGGGGGGAGAAATCTGACAGCGAGAGCGTGTCTGCGGGGAGCACGAGGCAGGGCTGTTAACTACTTCACCAATCTAATGGATAGCACTCTCCAACAGTAATTAATAATTAATATTCGTAGCCTGCTTAAATCTGTTGACTCTGTAAACCACAGCTTCTCACTTAAAGGCCTCTCATCATGCTGAGACAAACTGGAGAACAACCCCCACAGCGAGGCTCAGCATAAACAAGAGCAGCAGCAGCTCCCAGGCCCAGTCTCAGTCCCTCTCCTTGTCCCATCTCTATCCCGTTGAGCTCAGCATCGCTCTTTAGCAGTGTCTCTGTCCTGGGTGGGCACGGGACACTGAAGTCACCAAGACCAACCTCCTTCAGAGGCTCTGCTCAAGTTTTCCTGGGCCATGGGCCCTGCCTCACCTGCCAGGGACTGTTCAGGACAGCAGTGGAGGGTCTCCGCACACAGACGAAAATCCCCAGTGGCCTTGTCTCCTTTTGAGCACTGGGGGTTGATTTGAAGGGTAATAAATTCAATTAATATCCCCAACCCGAGTTTGGTTTGCCCATGATGGCAGCTGGTGAGTGGTCTCTCCTCGTCCTTATCTCAACCCACAAGCCTTTCGTTACATTTTCTCTCAGGAGGGCAGTGATAGTGGCCTTGGGAGCAGCCTGTTGTCCAGCCAGGGACACAAGTTCACCCCACCCCAGTCCAAGATAAATCTGATAATCTATAGAAGGATTTATTGAATTCAGGAGCTGGACTCCTTGCACCAAAGATCCATTTGAGGCTGAAGTGCATCACCAGAGCACTGCAGTTTGCTGCCTTCCCTCCAACCGATCCTTCCTATGGATCCACAGCAGATATTACTCACAGCTTCCCTCTTTTCCCCACCTCCCATCATTGTCACCACCCTAAGGAGAGTTTCAGCCACCGGGAGATCACTGATGGCTGTGGTGTCTGTGGAATTGGGCTGGGGCAGTTAATGGCACCCAGGGAGCCGAAATCCAGCTGGGAGGTCAGAACCCAGGTTAGGTCACACACAAGGGAAGGTGGCACAGGGCAGGACAATTTTGCTGGATGGCAGCCACAGCTCCTGAGAACAACGTCGCAAACCTGAAGAACTTGAAGGGCTGGACCAAGAATTTGTGGATCTGGCCTGTGGGATCACCCAAACCAACCTGATTTTGTGTCTGTAGCATCAGCTCCAGGGACAATGTGACTTCCACAGAAATCACTTTTTTTTCCCACTTTGCTCTAAATTGAAAGACAACCCTTAATAATCTTAAATCTCACATTTTGGGGTAATTGGATAGACACCGATGACTTTTTTTTTGTAGCTGATCTGGGTCATTCATTCTGTGTGTCTGTTACTACTCCTGCTGTATTCCAAGTTTGGGAGAAAACAAGAAATTCCTTTTTCCTGATAAAGAACATTATTCCATCATCTGCATTACAAATTGTCTGTTATCATAGCTATGATTTAATCTGATAATAAACTTCTAAGATTCAGGCAATAGTTTCACTCACCAAGTCACATTTGATACCTTATTTCCCATGGAAACTTGAAATTCTGTTCAGTTCCTTTAATCAGTATTCAACAAATACAATCCCATTGAAATTTGTTTTTCTTTCCAAAGGGTAATGGAAAAAGGCCTCCTTGCTAGCATTCAGATGTGAGCACACCTAAAAATATCTAATATCAGGAAACAATTACACTTCTTCACTTGAATTAATAATTTGCATTTAGAAAGGAGGAAAATATGCCCATAAATAATTTTTCCCCAGCTTCCTATAAAAAACAAGGACAATCAATGTGAATCTGTAGTTAAAAGTACCAAGAACGTGGTTATTCTGCAAAGATGTAACTTGGTTTTAAACACTGAGAAGCCAGACCTTGGGAGAATGGGACAATTTTTGCACTGTGCTGCAAAACCCCAATATTTTGAGGGGAAAAAAACTCAAACAAACCTTTTTTTTTTTTCCTTTTTTTTTCTTGTATGTATATGTTCTTTTCTATTCCAAGCCAGTAAGTTCTTCCCTCTGGAATCTCCTAGGGAGCTAGAGAGTTCTGGTTTCCCCAAGGTTTCCAAAAGCAGGAGGAAAAAAAGAAAATATAGAAATACTTTTCTCTTATTTCCTTCTTCTTAAAAAGAGGAAAACGATCATTTGGGTTTGAATGAAATCTAATACTCAGCTTAAGCAAAATTCTTTATTTGGTCCCTGAGTCTGTCAAGATTTTGGTAAGATTTCCAGAAAAATGGATGTGGGATTTGAAATACAAAGTTCAACATTTTCCTTAGGAAAGCTGAACATGGGGCATTGAGGTAAAGCAGGAGTACAATCTCCCTCCTACATCCCACCCATGAAATGAGGGAAATCTGAATCAATTCCTAAAGGTTTCAGTGTTTCCAGATGTTGGGGGGGAAGGCACATCAAAAATATTTTTACAGAAAGACACAACCTACCTGTCTTTTGTTTATCAAGGGAGACCTGGTGGTTCCAGAAATTCTGCTGGGGCTTCCAGCTGCTGCTGATGTGGGCACCACCATGCAGGGACTGGGAGAGACCCAGTGGATGCAGAATTTCTGCCACCTGGTTCCCACCAGGGAACCATGCTCATCCCTGGACTCCCAGCTGAATTCCAGCCTTTCCTCTTCATCCATGAATCCCCATCATCAGGCAAAAGCACCTGTTCAGGTCCAAGCCAGATGGATTAAAGGGAGAGGTCTCAGACTGTTCTGCCAGGAACAGAGCTAAGACAACATGTAGGGAAACGGTGTTTTTCCTCTAATTTCTACTGATACGCCATGAACAGCATCCCTGAGCACAGCACTCTGATCCTGACACCAGCGTCCCTCCAACCAATTCCTCTCCCTGGTACCTCCATTCCCCCTTCTCTCCCTCAGGTTCAACCCCAATATGCCAACAATATCCCCTGTAGGAAAGATGGAGCGTGGGAGGTTGGAGAGCACATGAGCAGCCCCAGCCCCAGCAGCTCTGGACATTCTGCTAATGACTGGAATAATGATGGCATTCCTGTTAGGAGCTGTGGAGATGACATGACAAACTCCACTCACAATTATCGTAGAACGTGCGGAAGGCAATTTGGAATAATAAATGTTTTGAATGCAGAGGAAGAACAAAAGAGTCCCTTGGTAGCTGGATCTCTCCTCCTGTGGTGTTCCAGGGCCCTCCTGGGATGTTGCAGTGTCTGGAGCAACATCTCAGGTGGTGGTGCTCAAGTTGAATCACCCCGAGTCCCTCCCTCCTCTGTTTGCAAGGATCCTGCAGGAATTCTGGCCAAAACAGAACAACACATGCCAACCCAGGCTCCTGAGGAGAGAAGGAAGAAGTTCATGCTCATGGAATCATTAAGGTTGGAAAAGACCCCCAAGATCACCAATGTTCCTTCAGATCACCAATGTTCATTCAACCCCAGAACTCGGGCACCCCAAGGGCTGTGTTGGCACAGGTCTTCCCACCACCCTGTGCAGGTGCCCTCCCACTATCCCAGCAGGATGCATGCTCTCTGCCTGGCCAGGTGTCCAGCTGCCACATTCCACAGGCCTGCTATTGGACGGGGACAGCTGGTGGTGCTGGAATGAGGCTGTATCCCCACGCACACAGGGAACACCTTCACTCTTCCACACATCAGCACCTGAGGGGCAGCCTGAGTCATGGGCAGCAACAGGAGAAGGGAGGCCAGGAAAGACATCAAAGGCAGGAGGAGGAGGGGTCCAGAGGACGAGCAAAGGGGTTGAGGAAAGCCAAGGAAAAGAAGAGGGTGCCTGGGAGGCTCTCATTTGAAAGCTGAAGGCTCCCTGCCAAAGCAAACAGTTGGACATGGAGGGCTCTCCATGGCTCTGGTTCACTTGGACCATCTGGCATTTATTGAAATTGCCTCCCTTTGTGTTTGCTCTGATGAAGTGGCTTTGTATTCCTGCTTTGTCTCCCTCCTTTCTCCTCTCCCAGGCCAACACGTAGCTTCTGTCCCGCCTTTCATCTCCCACGTCCTCACAACAGCTATTGAACAAAGAACCCCGTTGCAGGGAATGAATCCCAGGAGGAATCAGGGATGGGAAGAAAATGCCTGCACATGGACAGCCCCATGCATGGCCCCGCTACCCCTTGTCTTACACACTTCCACTGCTTCCCTTGGCCCTCAGTCTGGGAAGGCAACAGACTGAGAGGAAAGATGGAAAGAGAAATCAGAGCAGAAGTTAATGGGAGAACAGAAAAGCAGGGAGAAAAAATCCTTCCAAAAGGTGCAATTGCAAAGTGATGACAGGCTGGTGGAAGGGAATTAGCAGAGAGGAGGGCTCTGTTCACCTCCTCCCCTCCCTGCTCTGCTGTGTGATCAGAAGGAAGCCAAAAGAGCCGTTCTGTTGGGAACTTTGGCATCCGCCGCTCTCCTGCAACAGGGGCGAGAGACTGAAATAATCAACATTTTCTGCAGCACAGAAATGCAAACACTCAAATTCACATCTCAACTGACAGTTTCAGTCAAAATACATCCCCCTGACGCTCTTCAGTTAGAAAAGATTCACAGACTCGTTTCACAGCAGAGCCTGCAGTCCCAGGCCACATTACACAGCCATGCTGCCAGAGTCTGGATTTCCTGTAAGTCAGCAGAAGCCTCTGAGGCTTGGGATGCACTTCCAAGCCTATTGCACGGAGGAGCCTTTCCAGTGGTTTTTCAGGAAGCCTGTCCCAGTGGAAAAGAAAAGAAAAAAATCAAACAACAGAAGCACGATGGTGGGGAGAGGTTTCCTTTGCCCTGCTCATCCTCTGGATGCTCCAGAGCCAGGACATCATTCAGCACAAGACCCCATCCAGCAAATTCCCACCCCTGTCGCTGCCATGCCCCCACTGGGAGATCCATGTGGACTCCAAGGACTGCAGAAAGGAGCTTGGTGGCTCTGCTGGCACAAATTAGTGGAGCTGAAACTTTAGATCAGTGACAGAGCCTCTTCCTCCTGGGAGCAGTAAATTGCAATGCCGGTCCCTAAAGACCCTCCTTGCCATTAAGTGATTAATGAATTCATTAACACCTCTAGGAACATGGGAAATATGACACGGACAGCCTGCCTAGGCTTTGCAAAGTATTTTTCCTAAGGAACAGCAGAGAAGAGTGGCTAATTAAGCTATATGGCCCATGGCAGCACTACTACATTTATCCAGAGGGGATGAGCAGAGGGATGAGATTCTGTCTCCTGCTCCTGACCAGCTTTTATTTGACCCATAACGAGATGCTAAAATCAAGGGTTTATTGCTATTATAAACCTTTCATTTGGAGGGGGGAGGGAGAAGGCTTTTTACTGTAATGGCTTTAATGACTTTCCCAGCGTTCCCAGTCCAGAGGTGGAATGGTCCCAGCGTATCTGGAGGTAAGGAGAGGGGAAGGAATTGCACAATGGCCTCTTCAAATCCTACAGAGAGACTTAATTCTTGCCCTAAAGCCACGATCACATGCTCCAGCCCATTTCCCTGACAGTTTTATTTACCAACTGTAACATAACCAACAGACCAAACACTTGGGATGAAGTGTGAGCCGGGCTCGGGCTGTGACACCTGCACTAAATCACGGCCCGGGATCGCCTCCCTCCCTACCTCAGCAGGACACTCCTGCTGCTCCCACAGCTCCAGCCAGGCAGCTGAAGGAGCCAATCCATCCCTGCCACAGGAATGACAATGCCACTGCCCCACGTGTGCCTTGGATCCGTGTCCCAGCTCTGGCTTCCCGTGCAGCCTGGCTGAAGCCTTCCATCAGAGCCCAGGGAGGTTTAGCTTGGGAAGGGATGCCCACATCCCCTACTTTGAAGGGATAAATAGCTGCTGCTTGCAGCTCATTTCCCTTCCTTCATCCTGGGCTTCTTTGTCCCTACATCCCATTGTTCACAGAAGCCCAGAATGGTTTGGGCTGGAAGGGACCTTAAAGCTCATCCAGCCCCACTCCCTGCCATGGGCAGGGACACCTTCCACTAGCCCAGGGTGCTTCAAGCCCTGTCCTACCCAGCCTTGGACACTTCCAGGGGGAAGTGAGGCTGCCACAGCTTCCCTGGGCATTTGCTGCATTGTTACAGACGGCGTTGGGCTCATCTGTGCAGCCACCAGTGACTGCAGGAATTCCTTTCCATAACCCAAGTGAGACAACATTTCTTCAGCCCTGAATGGCACAGAGAGTTGAGACTGGCTCGTGCCTTTCCCAGTTCCTTGGGCCTCTTCACTTGCAGAGCAAGCTGAGGAAGATCCACAGCAATCCAAGGGGGCAAGAGATGCTCTGTACAAAGCACTTTCACCACTTGAAGGCAGTGGAGGTGGCAGGGAGCCACCAGGATTTCCTGCAGGTGTGGGGGCTTCAGGAAATGTGAAAACTGGGGAGAATCAGGCTGGAGAGATGACTCCATTTTGAAGACAGTAAATTGGAGAGAGCTCAGAGAAAGCCCCTATGAAGATGAAAGGACAGCAGGTATTGATTTATGTAGGAAGATCAAAAGAGCTATATTTGTATATAGTAGTTTAGCTAAGTGATGACTAAGTGTTTAACGGGAAGGGTTTGAAGGACACAAACCCAGAGAGGGTTTGTGCAGTGCAGGAGCTGAACAGGAGCAGCAGGGTGGGAGAAAAGAATGGGGAAAGAGGCAGATCCCAGCTGTCTGCAGATGTTTTCTGGCAGGGGTATGTGAGCAGCTCTGCTGACACCCAGCCCCAAAACAGTGTCCCAAAGCTTTCCAAAGCCCATCCTGCACTGCTTTCCAAAGCTTTCCAAAGCCCATCCTGCACTTTGCTCTCTGCAAGCCCACCTCCAATCAGCTCATGCCATGGCACAGCATCCAGGAGCACAGAGAAGGTCCTCGAGGGGCCCAGGGTGCCCTCACAGCCCACACAGAGGGTGACACCAAGGTGACTGAACCTCTGAGTTCTGGGAGCCCTGTGATTGCCCTAATTCACACAACACCCCAGGACAGAAACAGAAATAACCCTACATCTCAAATCCACTTCTGAGGACCCCACTGTCCTTCTCCATCCACTCCAAGGCCTAAGGAACTCATCCCCAGTCTTTGAACTTACTTAAATATGACTGAAGGCATCACTTCTTTCCTGGAAACAGTGGTTGAAAAGATTAACCTGAGTGTGGCACGGGACCCAATCCATCTGCAGGCTGTGGTGACATCATTGATTGCAGGGGATCTGCTCCATTCTGCTCCACCTCTGCTGGGTTACTCAGGATTTGCAGGGAGAGGGATGGGACCACAGCCAGAATAGCAAAACACTCTTCTGTTCCTCGAGGTAATTCAGGCCCAGGTGGGAAAAAGCCAGTTAAAGTGACTGTATGAGTGACTTACCCTCAGCCTCCCTCTGTGGGCCTGGACTGGCACATGTCTCCCTTGTGCTTCCAAGAGCAGAGCCAGGAGCATTTCAGAGGCTGACACCTTGGAAATCCTCCAGGGAGAAGAATCCTGAGTGCACAGGATAGGAAATAAAGACATAGTAACCATGCCGGGTTGTGCAGGGCGGCACAGGGAAGGATCTGGGGGCCACAAGCATCATTAAATAGCTGAATTTTTAAGTTACCTCATGGTCCTGAATCTGCTTACTCTGCTAAAGGCTGAGCTGCCCACCTGAGCAATGCCAGTCCAGCCCTCTAGAGAAGAGATGGAGAAGGGAAGGGGGAAGACAAGCAGGACAGAGAGAATCTGATAAGAGAGCCTGATTGAATCACTCTGTCATTACCTGGGACACCCTGAAATCTTTATGGCCTCACTTCATAGCCTGAAAATACCCAGAAAAAAGCTTTGGCTCCAGAATCTGGAGGGACATCCAGGCAGTTTAGATCAATTCCAGTGCTCTGCTCTCTGTCCACATCATTCAGCATTTTATCCACCATTTGCTGGAGTGATTCTCTTCTCTGGGAATGTTTATAGACAGCAGAAAGGGAGGTCACAAGTAAGTAATGATGAGAACAGGGCAGGTCACAGTGTGGGTTAAATGAGCCCACCTACGAGGGGCAGGACTCATGGCCTCTTACAGACCCACTAAATACATTTTCCTCACCTTTTCCTATCAAGTGTCAACAAGATCTACCCCAATCGAGGGCCCCTTGATCCGTGTGGCCAGGCAGGGACTCAGGAGGATAAACATCCCCACGTGGCTGGAAAGGGTGACAACACACGGGGTGTTCTGCTCAGCCAGACACAGTCACTTGACCACAAGCTGCTCGCCCCCTCTTCACTGCTGAGGTACCTCATGGTGCAAAAATGTAGTCTGATGCAAGGCAGTGCAAGATAACACCTCTGGAAACCAGGAATGCAAATGACAGCTACTTCCAATGTGAGAGATTGCCTCAGAAAGCACCGACTGCAGCAGGACTAAAGATGCTGCCCCTGGAGTAAGTGAATATTCATCCAAGCAGGGACAGGAACCAGGCTTTCACTGGACATTTGCATTTTCTTCTTCTCTTACCCTCCATTTCCCCCTATTTCACCCACATTTGCATGACTTGATATGAAATAACAACCCCCTCCAGCATTTCAGAGGCTGTGAGAGCCTTAGTGCGGAGCATAGCACAGCTCTGGGCTTTCAGAGCTTTTCCAGGAGATGTGGGGTGTCCACACAGGGAGGGGAGGCCTTGGAGAGCATGTAAAAAGGATTCCACACACACAGCTGAGAGATGAAAAAAAGTCTGAACTCGGCTCAGCTTCCTCAGTTTGCCAAAGTGTTGCTTAAAAAATTCCCAAAATGTCTAGGCATCAACATGGAAATATCCTGGCTTGCAGGGGACTTCCCAGGATTTTGACAATTAGGTGATTAGATTCAATGCCTGGAAGCTCAGGTCAGATAAATCCCAAAATATAGTGCAGTTTCCCAGCTGGGAGGGACACTGGAGGGTGTGGATCCTCCTCTTTGGACACTGCTGGAGTAGATAACTCCTTTACAGGCAGGCTTTAATCCAGCTCCTGGGAGACAGGAGCAGAGGGAGTGGGGCTGGATGGCTCAGGGCATCCCTCCGTGCCCCTGCTCCCTTCCTTGTCCCCTCAGCCATGACAAGAACAGGAAATTCTGGGTAATCTGCTGTCCAGCCTTGCACTCCCATTGAAGCTGTAGTCGGATCTCACTCCCCCAGACCTCAGGAAGGAATTTGTTGATTTATTTTCCTCCCCCAGGCTCATTTGGCACAGCAGATGTTGCTTGCTTGTTCTTCACGTTATCTCCTCACCTTCCTCTGAATGGTCAGAGGAGGGCTTGGCTGGAGCTGCCACAGCCAGGGTTTGTGGGCATCACCTTGTTCTGGGCCCTTTGGGATCAGTTGGTGCCACCTCACCCAGTCACACGGAGTTTCTGTGACATTTCATGACGATGGTGGGTACCAGAGGCAGAGTTCATAACCTGCACAGCGCATCCTTTAGTCTGCCAAGTGATCCCACTGCTCAGAACCTTCCAGGCCTGCCCAAATAAACATATGTAAGAGCTGAAATTCAATCTCTCCCCTGCCCTGTCCCCTGGAAAACTCTTTGATGACTAAGCCCATTAGGGGAGGAGCAAATCTCCTGGAAATGTCACAGCTGATCTCTGCTGACCTTATCAAAGTGCAGGATCAATACATTGACCTGTTCGGAGCAGCAAACCTTAAGCAAAAGCCAAAGAGAAGCAATTAAAGCAGAATTTCAAGAATGGGAGGAGGGGGAGGAGATGGAAAAACCCCCTATTCTTGCTCTGGAGAGTGAAAAACAAATGAGCCAAAAGGAACCGTGATGCTGAAAATTATCATCTACATAATTAGTATTTGATAAAGCAGGAAATAAAACATAACACCCATTCATCATGCTGACAGCTGCAGGACCGTGGTGCCAGGCTCATCACTGTGCCTTCAGCAGAGCAGGTTCCAATCCTCACCTCCAGCTCAGGGCACCCAGCATGCCCAGGGACATCCCAGGGACTGGTTTGGAACGTGCCAGGCGTGATCCAGGCTCTGGACTGACTGGGTTTGAAGGGTGGAGAACCAACAGTCTTGGGGACAGCCTAGGATCTTCCAGTGAGTCTGGGACCTCAGGCACACAGGGACCTTCAGGCAGCCTGGAGAGATAAAATGACTTTCCTGACACCTGGAACTCGACCAACTCCGCCCTTGTGGCTGCAGCAGTCCCTCCCCGGCTTTGAACTGGGGAAAAAACCCAAAACCATCACCATTTTGAACACCTCATCCCATATTGGGAGGTGGCAAAGCCATTTCAGACAGCCTGGAGCCAACCTGCCTTGCAGGACAAGTATGGATGAGGGCAAGGAATGGGCCTGGCTACCCAAGGAGATGCAGCCAAAGGATTTCTGGTCAAACACAACTCATCTCAGCTCCTACAGAGCAGCCAAAAAGCAGCACCTCCCCTCTGATTTTCCATAAGGTGCAAGAGTATTTTCGGATAAACTCGTTATTAACCTTCCCATAAAAAGGGCAATCCACAGTGAAGGGGCTCCAGAGTGCAAAGAGGAGCTGTGGTTCCCACAGAGGACAATCTAAAGGAGAAGGTGACAGAAAGAACACTAAACAAAATCAAAGAGATGGAGATTAAAAGGTAAATCACTCGTAGGACATCTAGAGCAGCGCTCTTTACAGGGCTTTGCCCAAAGGAGAGATATTTTCCTTTCTCTTTATAGCAATTTTTAAGATTTACCTTTCCTCACAAGGGTGAACACGAGGCGTTTGAAGGAACTCGGGGACAAAACAGGCAGAAGTCAGCTTTGCCTTTGCTGACACAAAGAGCCAAGTCCCTGCTGGCAGCACCTCACATCCATCCTGCTGTGCAGGGCTGTGCCCAGCTCCAGACTGCCCACTCGGGGTAGATCCCTGTCCATCTGCTCAGGCACAGCATTTCACTGGAAAAACACTAAAAAATTCCCTTGAGTACTGCAAGTGCCCCAATTCCCACGTGAATCCTCTCACCATTAACCACAGGCTGCTGTAAGGAACAGGAAGAGTTCCAGTCCCAGCCCTTCCTCCTTCCCTCCCTTTTTATTTGCCATCCCCTCTAATTTCATCAACTTCTTTTGCTGCCTGGTTCTTCATAATCTCACCTCATTAACCCACGACAAGGCAGGATCTCAGCTCTCCAGCTGACCACCTTTTCCCAGCACAGACAGAGCCCCGTGAACAATGTCTTTGGGATGTGTTTCAAAGAAAAAAAAAAAAAAATAAAAATAAAATAAAAAAGAAAGCAATCAAAGCAAGTCTCTGCTGTCCTGGGGAATTCTCTGTGCACTGAGAGCCTCATCAAACCAGGGGGAAGAAAGCAACAGCAAATTTAACAGTGCCATCCCTAGCAACCACAGATGGCTGTAGTTCCTAAATAAGCATTACATTAGTGCAAAGGAGAGGGGGGAAAAAAAATTAAAGGAAGAAAGGAAAACTTAACAGCTGTATCTTAAGCCTGGAGGCTGATGCTAAATCTACATTTGTAGATGCTTTCAGCACTGGCAATAAAAGTCAAGTTGCTTTCACGTTAAAGGGGCACTGCTGAGTGTTTTATGCAGCATCCTCGACCTGCTGATCATTTGGTGGGAACATCCTCCAGCTGTCCAGCAGGATGGGGACCTGGGAAAACAGAAGGAGATGTGTCCACAGAGGAAAGAACTGGGGGAAAGCATTAATATTTAATGGAGTGTTTTACACTCCTTTGAATGGAGTGTTCTGCTACAAAAAACACCAACAAAAACCAAACAAATACAAAAATCAATAGTGCACAATGGCCTTCAGTGCACTGACAGAAACATCATTCGCCCTCTCGTCGCTGCTGTCATGTTAAAACCACAGCTCCAACAATTTCCCCAGCCTGGAATTCTGCTGGGTGGGCAAAACAGAGGAAAAAGAACTGGGAGCCTTGACTTGAAATCTTGACCCCTCCAAAGCAGAGAAAATCTCACTCTGGAAGCAGGAGCTCAGGTGGGGTTCATGGAATGAATCAGAGAATTACAGAATGAATCACAGGATCCCAAAGTGTTTGGGTTGGGAGGGACCTTAAAGCCCACCCAGTCTCACACCCTGCCATGGCAGGGACACCTTCCACTGTCCCAGGTTGCTCAAGCCCTGTCCAACCTGGCCTTGGACACTTCCAGAGGTCCAGGGGCAGCCACAGCTTCTCTGGGCACCCTGTGCCAGGGCCTCAGCACCCTCACAGGGAACAATTTCTTTGGTATATCTAAGATAAATCTCCCCTCTTTCAGTTTGAAGCCATTCTCCCTTGTTCCATCCCTCCATCCCTTGCCCAAAGTCCCTCTCCAGCTCTCCTGGAGCCCCTTTAGGCCCTGGAAAGGCCTCTGAGGTCTCCCTGTATCCTTCTCTTCTCCAGGTGAAGACCCCCAGCTCTCACAGCCTGGCTCCAGAGCAGAGAACCTCCAGCCTTTGGAGTATCTCTGTGCCCTCCCATGGACTCACTCCAGCAACTCCACATCCTTCTGGTGCTTTGGATTCCAAGGCTGGGGCAGCTCTGCAGGTGGGGTCTCACCTGAGCAGGGCAGAGGGGCAGAATGCCAGTCTCTTTCCTGCTGCCCACGCTGGGGATCAGCCCAGGGCACGAGGGGCTTTGGTCCCAGTGAGCACAGCTGGGTCACACTGAGCTCCTCATCCCCCACACCCACAAGTCCTTCTGCCCAGGGCTCTTCAGGGAAGCTCTGCTCCCAGCTGAGGGGATGCTGGAGATTTCCCCCCATGATCTGGGAAGGAAACCATGAGTTTGCTGCCAGCAAAGAGCACAGCTGGCACAAATATTGGAGGAGCATGTCATGGTGACGTGGCTGGACCTCCAACACCGTGCAAGAGCAGCACCATGGTCCTGAGTCACCTCCACACGTGGCTGTGCCCAACCTGCAGCCAGTTCAGCCCAGCACCCAGAGGAGCATTTTCCTGAGGCAGAATCACTCCGTGGCATGGTAGGAATGCCAAGGATCAGCCGTGGGAGCAGCCCAGGCAGCTCTCCAGAGATACACCTTCATAAACAGAGACAACCCAAACCAGTCCCGATCCCAAATCACTGAGCTCAAGTGACACGCACGTGTCTGTGCTGTCAGGGATGAGCTTCCTTGCAAAGTCACACATCCCTTTTCCTCTCCTTTGCTCTTTAAAGGTTTCATTTCTCTCATGTTTCCATCAGTCTATGACAAAATGCAAAATTACCTCCACTGTGTCCGAGCTGTGGAACCTTCTGCCTCCTCTTGAACTGTTCAGCATTTTTACCACATTCATTTATTTTTATTACACTTCATTAGAACAATGATGTCCTCTAAGGTACTTGGGTTCTTCAGCAACCCATGACTACTCCCTCCCTCACAAACATTGCAGATTATTCCTGTTTTGCTGTCACATTCCCTCTCCATCCCTGAATTAGCTACGCCAATTAATTACCAGCCCCTGGGACTGCTCTTAGAGCACAAGCCCTGAGGCTGAGGACTGAAAGGGATGTTATTACACAAGTGAGCAAGGTTTGGCTGCTCTTACCTGAGCTCCCTCAGGATTTTCCATCAGAACGTTGATTTCCTGCAAAAGGAACAACTCACCTGGGCTTGTCAATGCCAACACGTTCTTGTTTCTAAACAAAAAAATTACCAGAGTGTTTTGACAACATCAAAACATCATGTTTCATTATTTTGAGGGCATGGAACGCTTTGATATTAATTCTAAAACATCTTTTCACTTAGAAGTTTCTTTTATAATCCAATTGCTTTAGATGCCAAAATCAACTCAAAATATGTAAACAATTTTTAATGGTTTCACAGGGACATGTCAGGACAGAAAATACATTTAAATTAAACTCCATAATTTTTCATTGAAATGGGAAATGCACTTCTTGCTCAGCTCTAGACATCAGGACAACATCTTGGTGGATTCTGATGTAACTGAGAGAACCCACCCAGGAGAGATGGACAATGGGGCTAACACGGAGTGCTGGTGGGCATGGAAAAATCCAGGCTGAGCCAGGAGAGGAAAGAGGCAGAAGGATGAGCTGGGAACAATGCTGCAGGCCAGGAAAACGTGAATTTGTGATGCCAGGTGGAGTATTTGCACCTGGGCCAGCTTTCAGGGAGTTTGCAATGGGAATGGAGAAGCTGCCAAAGGAGGCCATTTCAGAGCACTCATTTCAAGGACAATCCACAGAACCCTTTTAAATCCCATCAATTAGTGAAAAACCCACCCTGGAATTTCCTTCCCTCTAAAGCAGACTCCCTGCTATGCCAGTGCAGAGCTGCGTCCTGGCGGCATCAAGGGGAGATCTGGAAACATCATCTCCATCATTCCAAGCTGCTCTGAGCCTGGATCCTCAGAGAAAGCAGATCAGTGCTGAGTGCCTGGCTGGGAGAAAAGCTGGAGCCATGCTCTGAAGCACATTAATTGCTTATTAATTACCCCATTCATCACGGTGACACCCTTGTCTGCATTCCCAGTGGCACCCTTGCTGTTGGCTGGGACTGTCACACTGCTTTGGGTAAACTGAGACACTTCTGCTGCCTCACCTCAAACCCTCCTGGATCCCAAAGGGTGAGAAATAAACCCAAAAACCCCACACCTTCATGAGAATCTGAATGACAACATGGCAGGTTCAAAACTTACCCCTCAATGGCAGCAGGGAAATGCAGATGAGAGGGGACTCCCAGGACAAGGGTGCTCCCAAGCCCACAAAGTTTGGGATTCATGGTACAATTTGCCAAGTATCATTTTACAGAGCCCATCCAGGGCTTTGCTGCAGCTTCTCACAGGCAACTGCAAGTTCCCATTAAATCACAGAGAGCTGTAAACCAATCACCAGGGAAAATTTCTGTTCCATCACCGGTGCTTTTTCTTTATTTCATTATTTATAGCACTCTCTGATTTCCAGCAACTTTTTTATTATAAAAAAAAATTATTTTCTTTGTCTGAAAATTGATATAAAAAGAAATCCATCTCTCAGCCGTCATTTCTCTTAATGATGTTTACATCAGCAGATGGGGAAAAAATCACTTTTTAAACAGAATTTATTACCCGCTGACCCAAAGCTTTCCCATACATCACTGTGCTTTCACAAAGTTAGTTTCCACAGCAACATGATGTAACTCTCCAGCGTGTCTGGGAGCTGCTGATGTTAACTCTTCCACTCCTATCCATATTTCTTTATGAAGGGGTACCTTGGCCACATGGACACCTCAAAGCTGGATGACAGAGTCAATCTCCTGAGTTGTAAGGGACCCACAAGCACTATCCAGCCCTCAACTCCTGACCCTACAGTGACACCCCAACAATCCCATCCTGTCCCCGAGAGTGTTGTCCAAACACTCCAGGAGCTCTGGCTCAGGAAGAGCTCTGGCTCTGGGAAAGCTCAGGCTCAGGAATGCTCTGCAGATAGGGACATCTTTAAGTTGTCTCATTTAATGAGACATCAAGAAACAGCATCAAGCAAGGGGGAAAGGCTGCAGGCGTCCCAGGGAAAGGGACCAGCTGGGCAGGGGTAGCACAGAAGGAAGGAGATGGATGTCTGGAGATGCTCATCACAAAACCATGGAAAGGCTTGGGTTGGAAAGGTCCTTAAAAATCATCCAGTTTCCAAAAGCAGGAACACCTTCCACTAGACCAGGTTGCTCACCATGCTGGCCTTTTCACCAGTGCAGCTGAAAGCAAGTTTATTCCCAGTCACAGCAGGACCACCTAAACCCTGTGAGAGATCTTCCTGCAGGCCTGCCTTCTGGCCACCAAGGCCAGATGCCAAGAGAATCTGGGAGCAAAATATAATGCAGGGTTCTTCAGCAAAAGGCTTAGTGAAGATAGACAGACGGGTAAAATAGTGATGAATTCCTCTGAGGTGAGCACTTTGTGCTGTGGGTCATCTCTTCAGTGAAACTTTGGTGCAGAAGCACCCAGAGAGCAAACTCCCACTGGCTCTGAGGGACCATGTGTGCAAGGACAGCTCCAGAGCTCTCTCCAGCAGCACAGCCCACAGAGAACGAGCACAAGAGCAATCAGCACCAACATCCTGAGGAGGGGAAGGGCTCAGCACAGCAGCAGGAAACTCCCCAAGGATCTGGCTCCAGGCTTTGGCCCTGCAGCTCCTGCCCAGCTTCAGGCCCAGATGGATTTAGCAACACATCTGGGCTCTCAGCAATCAAGGTTCAGCTCCAATAGAGACAGTTGCACCTATCACTGCATTTATTGATTGCCAGGATGTTGATAAACAATTGATTTTTTTCTGCAAAAGTCACCTGGAAGGAGTTTTATGCCTCTCTCTACCGGGAGTGAGCGATAGCAGGAGCTTAACAAACACAGAGAATACAGCTAACAAACAGCTGAGTAATAGAAAGAAGTTGTTTCTGCTGGGATTTGGGAGTCTACCATGGTGGGAGATGGGAAAAGCATTTACTCAGTGCTTTGGCTCAGATATCAGTGTGTCACTTTGGCACCTTATCAAAGGAATCCAATATCTCCAGCCCCTTGGCTCGAGCCAGTTACAGAGCAGTAAGTGATCCATCTGAGGAGAGATGGCAATCAGCTCTCAGCACAGGCCTGCCAGAGATCAGAGGCCAAAGAGGAAAAGGCTGTGGGACCGTGGGAGGCAGTCACGACCCCCTGAGACAAATTGTATTGAGGGGAAAGCAGCCCCAGGAGAGAATTGTTAGGAGAATGTCACACAGAGAGCTCTGGAGTCAAAAAACAACCAGGCATTTCAAGGGGACAAGAGAAATGCAAGTTCCCTGGGTCTGTGGTTCCTTGAGAATTGGTGCCATATATCAGATTAGAAACCAGAAATCCAGGAGCAAAACGTAATCCAGGCATTGGGGTCCTTCAGGAAAAGAAGACCATGAAATTAACTTATCCCTAACTTGGGAAAACTTTAGGTAGCATTCACAAGAGACAACAAAGCAAAAAGGCACACTGGAAACCAGGCCCTGGCAGTTCTGATCTCCCCAGACATCCCTGGATGCTGCAGAGCTCTGCTATGAGTCTCATCCAAGAAATTCCAAGTGCACCATGGATCTGTATTTCTCTCTGGACATCATCCCTGAGTGTGCTGTGCAACAGATCACTGACATAGCACTGCCAGGGTCTACAGAGGCAGAACTTCCTCATAGACTTCCTTCTGCTCTGCCTTCAGCACTTCTAAAAACCACACAATGGCCAGAAAACCTCTCCAACACGCACAGCATGAAAGATGCTTCAGTATCTGTCCCCACAGCCTGGAAGGATGGGGGAACCCCTGTGCTAAACCACTTCTCACCTTTCCCAAAGCACAGAGCTTCCTCAGTAGCACCGAAAAAAGGGCAGTCCTTGTCCTGGTCTGGCCTGAACAAAAGGATTTGTGGAATTTAAAGGTGTTTTCTGACATGAGTCTCCACCCATAGCTGTACTTTGGCAGGTGTGTCAGCTGTGTGCTCGTCACCACAATAATTCATCAGCAAACACCAACAGCTTTGGGAAAGCTGACTCAGGAGACTGAGACCTTATTTAGCCAAAAACACTTGCTCTGATTGATTTTTTTTTCCTAAAAACAATTTAAGCTTCCTTTTCTGCATTCTGTGTGGCAGCTCTTGCACAAGTTAAAGCCTCCAGCAAAGCCACTCTGTGCTAAGAGGCATCAGTTCTGCCAAAAATTATCTGAGCCCCATTTGCAGAGACATGAGTATACACTGATGGGGTTACCATCATCAGAGATCAGACACAGGATTAGGATCATTATCAAATCAGCCTACCCATGCCATTTCCTCCACTTATCTTAAAGTCCTCAAGTCTACCAGACGATGTTGACCTTTATATCAAAAAATGTCGAGCAGCCTATTTATTGGAAAGCTCCAAATTAGATGACCAAGAAGGAGAAAGCTTTTCCAGCAGCAGCTCCCACCCCCATCAGCAGGATCCAGGAGCTCAAAAACACAGGTAGAGCTGGCTGCAGGCTCGTCAGAATAGTCTGTTTGATTGAAGGAGATGTGCTGATCCAGCAGGCAGTCAGTCAGTGGGTGTTGTCCATTTCCTGCTCAGGACTGGGAGATCCATCCATCCATCCATCCCCAGAGTCGGCTGTGCCGGGCGGGAGCAGCGCATGGAGTGGGGCTTTAAAACCCCGGCCCATGGAATGAGGGTAACTTGGGATTGAGCTTGCAATGGGAAGCCTCAGCAAAACCACGCCCTGTGGAGGACCAGGACACAGGGCTTGGAAATGGGCCACAGCCTTTCTCCTGCTCAGGGATCCTGTAAGAGAAACTAGCATGGGTGCAGGGTTCTGGAGCAGGATGTGGATGTGTGTCCCACATCAAGGACAAGCCTTTCCCAAAGCTTCCCATATCCATTGTGTGGGTCAGGTTAAGCTCAGCTCCAGGTCCAACAGTAATGAGACAGTGAAAAGGATTCTGTTGGAAAGAGAAAACCAGGATCCACAACCCATGACTGTGACTGGAGCCCTGGGTGAGCAGTAGGAACAACCCCACACACGCTCCCAAGGCTTTGGGGTGCCGGCACCCAGCCACCACAGCATCCAGGCAGGATTTTCCCATGACCACCTGTCCATCCTCAGACTCAACATCCCATTTCCAGCGATCCTGAGGTCTTACACCTTACCCACACTGCCACAGAGCTGGGGCCACTCGAGACCTTGCCAGCCACACTCTGCCTCCCAGGCTGCTCCTGCTCCTTCCCGGCCTTTCCACCTGATACTTCTGCTGGAGGGATCAGCCATTGAACTCGGCCCCAAAGTCTCGCCCTGCTCGTGCAGAAGTCCCCCTGGGGCCCAGAGGAACATAAACCAAACCCAGCTGCTCTCTGCTGTCACGGCCTAAGTGCATTAATGTCTTTTTATCTCCGTGGGGGCACCATGGCTGCCCCCTGTTTCCACGCAATTGGTGTTAATAAAATCTCTCTCTGCAGAAGTGACAAGGGAAGGATCCTCTTCACTTGGCAGATTTTATCTGCATTGAAATTGAAGTGCAAGCCTTGTGTTCCACAAACCCCTCTGTTGATAGCTCTCATCTGCGACCCTCCTCCGAGACCGGCTTCGGGCTGATTATTCCCAAAGAAAACATCTCTATAAGGCAGCCCTCAGCTCTGGCTTGCAATCAACAAGTCAGCTCTGAAACACTTCTTTCAGCCAGCTTAGGTAATTTTCACTGCTAAATTAAAAGGAAAAATTGTCCAGAGACAAAACATTGCACAGAGCACATGGGAAATAAGATCCGGAATGGATTTGGAGTCGTGGCCAAAAACTGGTTAGTTTGGATTGAGGTGGGAGCCCTTGGAGCCGTGAGGCAGCAGCTGAAGGGAGACCTGAGGAAATTAAAGCAGCTGTTACAGCCTCCTTTCCTCCTCAGCACATGTGGGTGAGGGAGGACAGGAGCTCTGAGCTGTAGCTGAGCCCAGGTGTCCAAGCTCCACGGGAAGTCTTGAGAAACTAGGTGGGAAAGAAGAGAAGAACCAGCTGAGCAAGGAACACACCTGAGTGGAAAGCCAGCAAGGCTTTGTGCCTGCCTCCAGAAGCGGGAGGTGGGAGGAGCAATCCAGTCTTGAACATCCTGAGGTGTGCAGAAAACCCACAGCATGGAAGGCAGGAAAAGGGAGGATGAGGAGAGCCAGGTAGCAGCATCCTCTCAGGACGCCATGGAAATCAGTCTGCATTCCCTGCCATCCCAATAGATATGGATCAAACTCATACATGTGAGTCTGTTGGGGTGCTGGGGGTAATTCTGTACCCCACATGCCACTTTTAAGCCTGGATAGGCAAATGAAGCTCTTAAGCCACTTGGAAATTCTCCTGGAAGTATTTCACCAGAGCCTTGAGGGTCTAAAGGCCAAGGAAAGACACGTTCCCACTGGCTTCTCCCACCTCCCAACATATTCCTTCTATCTACAGAAGAACTTCACCATGCTCAGATTTTCCTCCGTACTTTTGAAATCCCAGATTCATCTGGTGTGTCTTTGGTTTCACACGGCCTCTCCCCCATAAATCACTCATTCGGTTCTAGATTGATGTTTACCATTTTGCCAGAAGCTCTTTATCTGCACAAACTGCTCCTGAGTCCACACCAAATGGAGAGAAATTATGAATGTGCTTCATCAGTCAAGGCAGGGAAAGTGATAGCAGTGAGGAGAGACAGTAAATAAGGAAAGCATCCACCAAGTATTTCCAAAGTAAATCAAGTTATGGGAACAATTAGAGGAAATAGAGATTTTGTCTGCAATTACAGTCCTCTTGCTTCCCCTAGCCACACAGACACTTATGCAGCATCAAAATGAAGAACTGACTTGCATTTTTAAAGTTTCAGATTGTTTTTTCCCAGTTGGAAGAACACTTTGAATCTCTCTGTCTGCCCTCCCCCATTCAGCCAGCACTACTGAACTCAGCTGTAACTTGAATACTCAATTCAAAATCAGGGCACAGTTGAGGGTACTGATGAAACCCAGCCAAGATCCCCCCACCCACAGGTTCAGCAAAGCTTTTTGCAGGAGATTTTGGCCAGAGAGCACATGAATGCAGCCCTAAAGCCCCTTGTGCTCAGCAAAGCACAACTGGAGGAATTCATTAACCATTTCTCTGGGGCATTTTTTTGTAAGTCCAGGTTGTGGCAGGTGAGCCCAACTCTGCCCAGTCTGTGTTTTACAGCAATGAAAATAATGATTGCTTGATATTGAAAAAGGATAAAACCTTAACTGGCCCCATCTAATTGGCCATGGAAAGCAAATGATTATAGACTGGGATCTAGAAGGCGGCGATTCATGGAAGTTTTACAATTAATCTAATTAATAATCTTCAATTAATTTATGGCTGTCTCTGAAGAGGTAAAAAGGAGAGGTGTGACTGCTGTGGATGGAGACACAGCCCAGCAGCTCTGCCAGCCACAGGGTGACAGCTCAACCTTGCGAGTGTCACCGCTCCCCGGGAATTCTGCTTCCACATCCACCCGCTGCTGTGAGCATGGGGGGAAGGAACAGCCCCCCTCGGAGATAAGAAGTGACAAGCGCCGAGAGTGCCGATGTGCTGGGACATCAGGCGGGGACAGAAGCCAGGACAGAAGGACACGTCTCCCTGCGAGGCGCTGGAGCGGAGCAGCCCAGCGGGGTCTTGCCTTCAGCCAGGACAATGCCCTTGGAACGCTCTCCTGCCTGCCAAGCTCTTGTCTCCCTCGAGCTGCCTGCAGCCCTTTCCTTCCTGGCCAAAGTCAAACCCTGGGCAGAGAAACACAAAGTGCAATAAACATGGATTTTGCCCTCAGTGTGGGCTTTGTGCAGGGTTCATTGCACCTTTCCAGCCCTGGGAATGGAGTTTTCCACATTGCAGATCTGAGATGGAGACTGCTCACCTCATCCAGCTTGCAGGAACGGTCTGACTCCCCACAAGTCCCCAGCACTCGCTCTCAGGGCAGGATTTGAAGGAGCAGGAATAAACTGAGTTTCCTTCACTGCAGCCAGAGTGAAAGCAATGACCTGCACATGGCACTGCCCCAAGAGGATCCCAGACCCTGGTCTGGTAAGACCTTCCTTCCCCAGCACCGCAGCCTGGGCTCCTCTTTCCTACCTGGCTGCATCCCCCAGTCTCCTGTGCCTTGGTGGAAGTCCCAGTGGGCCAACACAGGATGTCACACCAGTGCCTCATTATCCTAATCATTCCAATCACCTCATTAGGCACCTCATGGCTACTCCAGCATCAGCTGGCTTGAGGTTGCCTTTCCCACCATCAAGCTCTTGAGAGCAGGAGAGGGACAATTCTTCTGGATATGCAGAGAGCCTCCAGAAGGCAAAAAGAGAGAAAAGTGGCTAAAAATCAGGGATGTTGCAGTAAATAATGCAGGATTGGACACACATAGTAGTGCCAGACTCTTCCTTATCAGAGCTTTCCTTCCTAATAAATGTGTCCAGTTAAAACTGGGACTAAAATTAAAGTAGAATTGCTGTCCTGCAGGAGTGGGGGAGAGCTTTTATGTCTTTTCCTCTCAAAAGTCAGATGAAAGGTCAGCAATTCCTACAATTTGTAAAACACAGTAAAAAAAAAAAAAAAACAAAAAACCCAAACAAAATAAGGGGGGGGGGGGGGGGGGGAATAAATTTGATTCAAAAAATATGATGCTCCAATCCAAACCAGGGCAACTGAAAGTCCCACACAGCAACTGGGGCTTCTAATTTAAAGAGAATATTTTAAACAGCCCAGATTTGCTGCCTTTTTTTTTTTTTTAATAATCAAATGAGAAAATTAGTTTTTAAAAATCCTCCCTGCAAAAAAAAGCAGGTATTCAGCGGAAAGCAGCTGAAACGAAAAAAAATTTTGCAGGTCCTCTCTGAAGAGGAAAAGGCATTTTTCACTGAAATGGAGGGAATCTGTTCTCTTTCCTGATGAAAGGGAATGGTGCTTCTGGACAAATCCCTGCAAAGAGGACAGTCTGTGCCAGGGCACAGAGCATCTCCAGGCTTTTCCCTGAAACAGCCCTGGCAGAAACCTTCCAGTGCTGCATTGGCTCCTAACTGCAGGTTTCATCTAAAGCAAAGAATCCAACTCAACTCAAAACAAAGCTCTTCAATTTGGATTTTTCCCAGTGGTTTTGTTGTGGTTTTGAAAGTGAAGCTAAAATCAACAATTACAGAAATTGCTATGCCTGTATAACGAGCACAGCAGTGGAAAATTCCCATCCCGCTCTGCACTCAAACTCAGAGCAGATCCTGCTCACAGGATTGGCTTTGAAGAGCCAAATGAATTTTCCCCTGAGTTACCTGGAAGCACTGCTGAAATATCCTCTCCTGGAATGAAACCCACCCTGATAACTTCCAGCAAAATCCCAGCCTTAAAAGGGATCATGGTTTGCCCTCCCAGACAAGGCAGTGGTGCCCTACCAGTGCAGAGCCTTGTCCCTGGAAGTGCTTAATTCCATATGCTTCAGAGGATAGAAGGGGAAAAAGATAATTAAAAGGCCCTTAATGCATCTGGCCAATTAAATAAAGCTGTAAATGGCAAGGAAATAATTCCTTGCTGACCCCTGCAGCAATCAGCTGCTGACCTGCAGCATGAGAATTGATTAGCCCTATCTTAGCATGGCTTGTATAACTACAAATGTTATTATTGGCCATAAAATCAGCCAGCCCTTTATGCAGCCCATTGGTGGCATTTGGCTCCCTGACCCCCCCAGCCATGAATTTTGCTGGCTGGAAGGAACAGCCCCGGGCTGGGAAAAGCCTTTCTGTGCATCCCTGTGGAACTGGGAGGTGGTTTCCAATGGTGGGCAGCACTGTCCCAGTTTGCCCCAGTCCAGCCCTCAGTAAATTTGATGCAGTGAGGGGTTAAGTGCCCAGAACAAGCTCAGCCTCACAGCTCTGAGCTGCTGTTCAGGCTTCCCTCACCCCCTCTCACTCTGTTAGTAACACTGCTGTCAGCAGCAGGCTGAGTGAAATCCTCCCCTTTTCCTGAGAGACAGCAAAGCTGGGCCAGCATCTGCCCTTGTCCTCCTCCCTAAGAAAATCCCATTTTCCTGGCACAAGTGCTCACTCAGCACCTGCCCTGGAGCAGAGCCCCCCGGCCAAAAGCTGCTTCCAAACACCTTTGGAGCTGATCAGTAAGGAATTGCTGGCTTGCTCACAGCTCAGAGCCATCTCTCCATATGTCATCCCTCTTTCCTCTTCCTCTCTCAGCCTTTTGTGCTGGGCTGGATGCACAGGAAGCCACACTTGGTCCCCAGGAGCTCTGGGAAGCAAACTGGAAGGTGACATTAGGAACAGGGAACAACTTCTCTCTGGGCAGAGCTGGAGCTGTGTGATCTGGAGAGCTGAGCTAGTGCTGACAGAACTGATGTGGCTGGGTGGTACATTCCAAAAATCTGGATAAATCCGATGACTTTGGTAGCTAAAAGGTGTGGAGGATCTCTCAGTAGAGATACGAGAGTTGGAGCCCAAAATCTGGAATCCGTGCTGAGTTTTTATCCAGTTCAACCCCTCAAGGCCATCAGGGAGTGGATATTTCCTGTGTCCCAGACAAACCTTGAAGACACAGGTGTCTGGAAAGGGGCTGCTCTGTGGCAGGACACAAAATTCCATCACCTCAACAATCACTACAGCCCTGGAATAAGGAGAGGCAGGGAATTTTAGGAGTGCTACCAAAACTGGGGATGCTCTGATGACATATTTCCATTTGGTCTGTGTTGAGAAGGGAGTCTGAAAGAGGAATAACCAGCCCTGGACACTCCAAGGCACCAGCAAAGCCCAGCCCGGTGCTAAAAACTTCCCAAAATGACACAAATGATCAATGCACAGGTTTGATGCCTCTGGGGACCAACAGCAGTGGCCAATCAAAAGCAACCCCCCCTGTTTTGGGCACAGCACCAGAGACCTTCTTCAAATGAGGAATCAAAGATTATGTGAAGGGATGCTGAGACAGAGACTGGAGGATTTGGGAATTGCACCAGGTTTCCAGCCTTTCCTGGAGGGCTGGCTGTGGAGAGGAGATGCTCCATGCTGAGGATCGTTCCCCTTACCCCCTGTTCCCAACACCAGTGTCACACTCTCCCCTCTAGCAGCAGAGCCCTGCCCATGGCCTCTCCAGAGTCACTTGGAGTCTGGGAGACACCTCTCCTGCTCAGGGGACCACGACTGCATTCATAGCCTCAAAACAAAGCTTTTCTTTCCTAAAGAAAAAGAAGCAGGGGGGAGAGAAGCAAAAGGAAAGGCAGGAGGGGAATGGGGACAAAAGGGAAGGGGCAGCTGTGGGCTCCAGCCCCAGCCCTGCCTGAGCTCCTTCCTTTTGATGACAGCCCCAATTAGCGTGGGGCTGGCTGCAGCCCTGGCAGCAGGGAGCTGCTTCCCGTGGAGAGCTGGGGAGGGAGGGAAGCTTTCACCCACCTGCAAATCCTGAGGTGCTGAAACCTCTTAGAAAGGCGCCTGTGTTTGTATTTAATGTGTCCACATGGCCAGAGCTGAGAAAAGTGGGTGTGAATATCAGTGTGGATATGCAGCTCCCCACCCCAGAAGGCTCCTGCTGCTGCTCTCCCCTCACAGCCTGTGTTGCTCAGGTCCTGCACAGAGAGGGGCTCAGAGGACAGGATTCACACAAGCCATGTGCTTTTACATGATTGCTCCCAGGATCTCCCTACAACATCCAGACAAGCCAAGAGCACTCTCCAGAGCCTCACTTGTCCCCTTGTCACCTAAAGGAAGGGAAGCAGGAGCAGAAAGTCCTAGCTGACAGTCATCCAGGCTGGCTATCAAAGCCTGGAATAAAAAATAACCTGCATTTTGTTGGCTGCATCTCTCCTGCCCAGAACCAAATGTCCCCCATGTTTGGGCAGGGGAACTTCCCATTGTGGCTCCTCAACCGGGGTGGCAGGTGCCAGGGACAGAGGAGGTGAAAGGAAAGGGAATAAAGACAGCAAAGGAATGGCAGTGAAGGGAGAGGGGGGAAAATAAAGAGGTGAGTGGGCACAAGAGCACAAGGCGGGGGGGCTGAGTGAATCCATCAGAGGAACAACTCAGCAGCTGCTCCTGCCTTCACCCCAAGCTTTGCCAGAGCTTTGGCTAAGTCCAACAACAAATACCCACTGTACCAGGGAGATTATCCACCTTTAAACAGCGGAGGGAAGCACAGAGGAACAAATGGCATCTCTGAGGACGAAGCAGGGCGCTCCAGATCCTGGATGCTGGTGCTGGCTGCACATCCCATTGCTCAGCCCGTCATGGGGAGCCCCAGACCAAGGCTCTCCCCTCTCCAAGTCTGGAGGTCAGGACTAGGATGGTGCAGTATCTAATGAAATATTTTTAATCACATCCACAAGCTCTCTGTTTCAGCTTGTTTTAGCCACAAATGGCTGCACTTCTGAGAGCTTTAATGTGCTTTGGGGTGAAAAGGAGCAGAATTTTGGTTCACATACACATAGAATCCCAGAATGGCTTGGGCTGGAAGGAACCTTACCCTCATCCCATTCCAGCCCCTGCCATGGGCAGGAACACCTTCCCCTAACCCAGGTCACTCCAAGCCCCAGCCATGGACACTTCCAGGGATGGGGCAGCCACAGCTTCTCTGGGCACCCTGTGCCAGGGCCTCACTGCCCTCACAGGGAACAATTCCTTCCCAGTATCCCATCTAAATCTACTCTCTGAAAGCCATTCCCCCTTGTCCTGTCACTCCAGATTCTTGTCCCAAGTTCCTCTCCAGCTCTCCTGGAGCCCCTTGGCGCACTGGAACAGTTTCTCAGTTCTCCTTGGAGCCTTCTCCTCTCCAGGCTGAGCTCCCCCAGCTCTCCCAGCCCATCAGTGCCCAGATGAAGGCACCAGGAATGCCTTTACCTGCCTAAAAGAGACCCTTGGAAGAGCAGTACATGTAGAAAAGCAGAAGATTCAGTAATGAGGTGGTGCTGAAAACCCCCTGAACAAGTCAAGGCAACAAATGAGATGCTGCAGTCAGAGTTAAACATCATAAACAACCTTAACTCTGCTTTCCCTTTCCAGGCAAAAATCAAACCTCAAGACAAGCCTACAGGCACAGCGAGACGTTTGCAGGGAGATGCAGGTTTTGAAAAGGGGCATATGGATAACAGTATCTTGAATAGAAAATATTGAATTCCCCTTATTAAATCTCTGCCTGCAAAATCCATTGTGCAAAACACGAGGTCAGCTCTTCTTGTTCTGCCTCCCCTCAGCGTAAATGCATCATCCATACCAAGGCAAGGCTCCAGGATAGAGATTTCAAATAAATGTAAGGGTTCATGGAGTTTCCCAGCCAAGAAGCTTTCAGGATTCAGAATTACAAACCAAGTTAGGAATATTTCCTGGAGACTCATTAAAATCCTTTACTAGACCCCTTAAAAATATGCAAAATATGCACCTTAAAACAAAAACAAAAACAAAACAAAAAACAAAACAAAAAAAGAACAAAAAAAGAAAATACTGTTGCTGCATAGACAAGTACAACTGAAATGGATTAATTTCATTTACACTAGTCAATTACAGTAATTATTATAGTTTTACTCATGTTTCTGTGTCTCTTCATCCTCACTGATGCCATGAGAGCATCAAAGAACACAACTAACACATGTCACACATGGTACCTTCTTTACCACCTCTCCCTCACACAGAGAAGGACAATTGTGCACTGCAGTGTTTTCCTTCAGAGTGATTTTGATTTAGAGGGGTTATTCTTCCTCTTTCTACTCTTCTAATCTGACACTTGACTCAAAAGAGGGGCAAGGTATCCCACTCCTGCTGGAGGAAAAGCCAAAATGTAGCACTCTTGTGCTGAACACAGAATTTTTTGCATGACGCCACCTTGAGTCATTTTCTTCTTGTCCTTTCAGTAAATACCTTGAAGGAATGAAAACACCTGAGGCTGAACAAAAGGGCTCCAAACTAACACATAACAACCTGCTTTTTAGGAGAGTTCTGTGAGCCCTTGAAAAAATCCAATAGTCTCTTGACTTAATGCTGGAATCCACTAGAGCAGGTTTTTATCTACTTGTGCACGTTCCCGTCAGGAAGGTGAAAATACAAACACAGGCACAGGGACACTCTCAGGCATCATGGATGGAATTGTCAATCCTGTCCCACTGTCCCTTATATGGGGCACAAGGTGCTGGCCCAGTTCAGGCTCTCCCTGCTGGCCCAAATCTGCTCAGACCACATCAGGACAGGTTTTATGTTGGGCTGACTCCTTTTCCTCAGCCAATATAAACTATTCCATGAGACCCGGATAATTCAGCAGAGGTGGAACAGCATTCCAGCAGCTGATCTGAAGCCAGTGCAAGTGACAGGGTTAACCAGAGACTTCCAAGTCATGAAACCACAGCTCCCAAAACCAAATCCTCCTGAGCCTTTACCCCTTGCACTTTGCTGGACTTCCAAGAGGTGAAGAGAATAAATGGCACATCATGGAATTATTAAGGTTGGAAAAGCCCTCCAAGACCATCGAGTCCAACCTGTGCCCCATCCCCACCTTGTCACCAGCCCAGGGCACTGAGTGCAACATCCAGACATTCCTTGGACACCTGCAGGGATGGGGACTCCAAACCTCCCTGGGCAGCTCCTGCCAATGCCTGGCCACCATTTCCATGGAGACATTCCTCCTGATGTCCAGCCTGACCCTCCCCTGGCACAGCTTCAGGCCATTCCTTCCCATCCTGTCCCTGTTCCTTGGGAGCAGAGCCCCCCGGCCGTCCCCTCCTGTCAGGGAGTTGTGCAGAGCCAGAAGGTCCCTCCTGAGCCTTCTTTTCTCCAGGCTGAGCCCCTTTCCCAGCTCCCTCAGCCACTCCTGGTGCCCCAGAATCTTCCCCAGCTCTGCTCCCTTCCCTGGACACGCTCCAGTCCCTCCACGTCTCTCTTGCCCTCGGGGGCCCAGGACTGGGCACCCAGCTGTGCCCACGTGACCCCATCAGCCCATCTGAACTAAATTATCTGTGTAAACATTGGATGTACTGAGCAGCTTCAGCACATTCCCCAGAGCAGACCCAGCTTGGTCACTCAGCTCTCGCATCTCAAAGGCCACCAAAGAGACGCCAGGTCATTCTGGGCACAGCTGAACTCACAGAGCAGCACTGGCACCACGTCCAGACATTTCAGTGATGTTGCCATGGACCAGCACACAGCACATTTTCATTTCAACTCATTGCTTCTAAGCAGGAAGCATTTTTAATTTCCTCCAGCATTAGGGATAATGTTAGGCACTACAAATGAATTGAAAGATGCCTCCCAAAATGCATTTTCAAATGCACCCTAAATAGTAAACACCATTCAAGTCAGATGCAGCCAGGATTGTTATTGGAAGCTGCAGAGAGTGCTCTTTCAGGATTCATAATAAATGACATTTTGCTGAAAAGGTTCATGTAATAAAAAGCTTCACAAGTAAGGGCCAGCTCCTCCAAAACGTGCAGCTCCTTCAAGCAACACAAAGTGCCCCAAAACTGTCCAGGTGAGCTATATGGATGTGTCCCTGCATGGCTCCAGCAGTGCAAAGCAGGAGGGATTCAGAAGGAAAGGGTCCTGGAAGGACAGCAAGAACTTTATAAGGTCTGGAAAGGCTTTTCCATGAAGATCAACCCAGTGGGTTGGGATTCTGCAGCCTAGAAAAGAGGCAGGTGAGGGGGATTCAAAAATCTTGAGTCACTGGAGGAGTGGGGGAGGATCACGGAACCCCAGGATCATTGGGGTTGGAAAAGTCCTCCAAGACCAGTGAGGCCAAGCTGTGATGGATCCCCAACCCAGAGCTCTGAGTGCCATGTCCAGGAGTTCCTTGAACACCTCGAGATGGGGGCTCCAAACCTCCCTGGGCAGCCCCTTCCAATGTTTAACAACCTTTTCCATGAAGAAATTCCTCCTGGTGTCCAACCTGGCACAGCTCAAGGCCACTTCCTCTTTTCCTGTCACTGCCTGGGAGCAGAGCCCAACCTCACCTTGCCACAGCCTCCCTTCAGGTGCACAATTGCTCCTTAACCACCTGGTCCAGCCCCAGGACAAGGAGCATTAGAGGGAAGCAATCAAAGAGATCCACAGCAAATCAGGGAAGATGGTTATGAGGAAAGGGGGTTGGAAAATTTACATGTGGCTCAAGGCAGGGCTGGGCAAGTACTTGGAAATGAAATCCAGGAAGGATTATTAGACAGATGAGTCTTCCCTGACACAGAAAATATCCTAAGCTGAAAATAATTAGGGCCCAAGAGAGTATTCAAGGAAAGTATCAGAACTGTTTGCCTCTCCCTCCTGTTCTCCAGGAAAGCAATTATGGTCAGTGCAGAGGGTGGGGTTTTATCAGCTGCCTTTCCTCACTGCAGTGAGCAAAGGAGCCTTCCATCATCTCCTGGGGCAGGGCAGAGCTGTGCAGAGAGGGAAGAATGCAGGCAGAACTGAGGTGAGGGGGCAAGAACTGGGAAAAGGGGGACAGAGTGGGACAAACACAGATGTACGTGGTTCTACAGGCAGCCCAGAGGACCAATCCTGGTCCTACTGACTTCAAGGGAGAGGGAGGAGAGGCTGAGCTGCTGTAATGGGGCTGTTGCAGCTGTGATGGTTTTAGGAGAAGAGGAAAGAAAATTTACAGGGAAAAGCAGCATCTCCAAGAAAAGCAGGTGCTCAGGTGGGGAGAGCAGTCGGCACTCAGGAAATGCAACCGCTGGATCAAACCTGCAGTGGTGCATCCCAAAACTCACCTATTTCGCTCCCACCCAACTGCAGCACCCTGAAAGCAATGAAAGGTGCTCCTCTCCCTCCCAGGGGTGGCTCCCCGAGCTCACTAAGACAGATGAGCCCCAAATAAGGATCAATAACCAGGCTGTGAATAAGGCAAGATAGACGAGGGAGGGAATGGGCACTGAAAAGGGCAAGTTCCAGGCAGGATTAATGACGGAGAGGGAGTTGCACTGGAGCAGAGGAAGTCACACTGCTGAGCTCTTTGTGCCTTCAGGAGGGGAAGGGTTTGGAAGGAGCGATGTGTTCCAAAGAATCCAGATGCCAGCGAAAGCTCACTGGCGCCTCCAGAGTGCTTCTGTCTCGGTGTTGTGGGGTTTAGATGGCAGCAGGGACAGATCCAGGAACAAGGGAAGGACCTGGAAAGCCATAGAGAAGTCTCACAAAGGCACAAGCTTGTGCTGGTAACAGCTCAAAAAGGGATTGGGAAACAACCCCAAATCTGCTCATCTCAAAGCCCCTCTCTACCTCTCCTACATTCTGCTCTTATTTCCTTCAGTTCTCATCTCCAGGCCACAGCCCTGTGCCCAGCCAGGCTGCTGTCACAATCAAAACCATTCCTCCAGCCTTGTGTCTCCATCAGGATGTGGGGGGAGGCAATAAACACCCCTTCTCCAGCAGCAGCTGCACAGCTTGCTCCAGGCACAGGGTGCTTGGAGGAATGTTACCTCGGAGGAAATCGTTAAAGGAATCTGGCTAATTTTGTAATTCACACCTGGACTGCAAATGTTAAAGAGCCTGCAATAATCTCTAATGAAATATCACATTGTTTAAAGAGTTCCCAGTGAAATTCGGCCTTAATTGATTTTTGATCTGTGAAAAAACACCGTGGAGAGAGAGAGAGAGAAGGTATCAGTCAGACTCCTGTTTTATCCCTCCTGCGAGTGTTCTCCTGCCTTTGTTTCCTTTGTCCCCAAGGAATCGACACTACCCTGAAGAAAGCAGCCTGGAAGACACTACAAAACTAATAAATAACACTCGAGTGGGAATCCTGAACAGCACATCCTCTTAAATCATCCTGAAAAAGGTGAAGCAGTCTCCTAGGACAGCTCAAGAATCACAGAATGTGGATTCATAGCAAGAACCATCCCGGACAGACCCCATGGCTTGGACCTTCTCCAACACTCAGGAACCTCCCGAGCAGCACTGAGGCTGATCCCTTGTGCAGTGACACATCTCATCTTGCCCTCAGGATATCACAGGGGAGCTTAATCCACACGTGAATGACATAGAGCAATGGCCAAAAATATTGACAGCAAAAACCTGGCAGAAAACTCCTGACAGCGGCAGCGTCCGGCTCAGGACGTGCCAGGGCAGCTGCTGGAGCCAAGGAAGCAGGTCAGGATTAACTCACAAGATAATGCACTGCAAAGCTCTTCCAAAGCCCAGCAGCAAACTGTCATCAAGCAAACGAGCAAACAGTAAAATATAGCTGGGAGAGATGAGAGGAAATGCATCTCTAAACATCACCGGAGACCCAAATAAACTGCTGAACCAGGCGGCTGGAAAACACCAGGCATCAATAAGGCTTTAACTAACATTTACAGCTGCCACAGAGCCTGCTGCAAATAACCAAAGCTAAAAGGAAAAAGGGGGGGAAATGAATGAAAGGATGTGCAAGGGTTTTCCTAAGAGCTGCTGGAAGGAACCACATCTCAGGCTGGCCAGGGGAACACTTTCCATGGCAAGCAAATTGGGATGGGACTGATGGCAGGGTGAAATCTGGGAGGCTGTCAAGGGAATGGGAAATCCCTGGACATGCTGAACATCTTCAACAATAAAGCCTTTGATAAAATAAAGAGTATTAATTAAGGAATAAAGAGGAGAAGAATCCCCACAACTGTCTTGTTCAGATCAGTGCTGCTCAGTAACAGGTTCAAGTGGCTAAACCTGGGATAATGATGGATAACCTGGGACAGCAGGAGATGCCTTTCTCTCAGTCTCAGACACAGCACATATACGGTCTATAATATGGCCCAGGCACAGGGTGCCCAGAGAAGCTGTGGCTGCCCCTGGATCCCTGGAAGTGTCCAAGGCCAGCTTGGACAGGGCTTGGAGCAACCTGGGATAGTGGAAGGTGTCCCTGCCCATGGCAGGGGTTGGGACTGGATGAGCTTTAAGGATCCTTCCAACCCAAACCATTCCATGATTTTATGATCCTGTGGTTCTTATGGGAATGATCAGATCAATTTTGCTTCTGTAAAGCATGTGTTGCCTTATACTCCCAGCAAGGGTGGTGCTTTTCAGCTCCTGCTGGAGAACTTTCCTTATCATTCTGTTCATATGTCTCTGTGAGATCCAGTGGCATTTCCACCTCAGCTGAAACTGGGGAATCAGCCAGATGGGATTCCAGTGGGAGTGGTTCCCCTGTGACCATGAGTTTTATCCTTCAGCAGGACTCATCTGGGACCAGTCTGTGCAGGAGTGTCCAGGCAGAAGCACCGAGGGAAGCTCTGTGTGGAGTTTTCCATCCTGAGGGCTTTTCTTTCCTGTACCAATCCCAGGAACTTCCTTCAGCATCTCTCCCTCGGCTCCCTTGTCTAGACTATCACACTGAGCATCTGGGGCATTTCATAATCTTCTTAAGAATTGTGACCTTCACTTCTGTGATACAGTGACCTGCAAGTTTGTCCAAGAAAAACATGAGCTTTATTTTTAAAATACACAAATTCCCCCAGCTCAGCTGTTTCCAGGCAGGTCCAAACCATGCCACATTTTCTCACATCTGCAAAGAGCTGCTGTATGTGAAGTGTACTTCTTCTAACCCACTACCTTGGGTATACTCATGCACAGTTAATTTTTAAAAATTCAACAACTCAGTAATTTCTTGTATATCCCTTCACCTTCTGGGAACAAAAAACCAAACAAACCAAAACCAAAACCAAAACCAAAACCAAAACCAAAACCAAAAACAAAAACAAAAACAAACAAACAGGCAAAGAGCCATCTCCATACATTGGATATCAGTGATAGCCCTGGAAGGTGACAGGTGCCAGGACAGGCCATCCAGGAGGCCTTCAGCTGTCTCCTCTAGAGCTGGGCACATCTGCAGATCTTCCAAGCATCCTTTATGTCCAGTGCCTGCCATGCCCCACAGCACAGGAGCTGATGCAGAGGACACACGGTGACCTGGGTGAGGTCACAAAGCCCAGTGGCCAGAACACACCTGGGAGCCACTCCCATATCCCAAGCCCCTGTTCCATCTGCTCTCCCTGGAGGCTGGAGCCCTTGGTTTGTTGTTTAAGGTACAATTTAGTGCACTCCTTACCTGCTTCCTTTGAATCTAATGATCCACACTCTCAATTTGATTTGTCTGCCTTGGAAGTCTGCTCCTCACTAATTCCCATTCATCCATCTCGTTTTCCTTGTTCCCTGCAAACTGTCATTTTTCTGACTGCAACGTACTCAACTCCATCATCCCAGGCATTTTATTTGTGTGGTTCTGCTCTAACGGCGAGCGTGGCTGTTTCAAATTATGCCTTGCTTTCAGTTTTGCTTGAGTGTAAAAATGTCGTGTAAAAATGAACTACCCTCTGATGAAGGCTTTCAGCCTTCCCATTTGAGGAACAGCAGGCAGCTTTTTGATTCTGGGAGCAATGGGAGAAGGAGCAATCCAGCTTTTGTTTTACAGATTGCTACAATAGATAGCTTCCCTGTAGGAAGTGCAGCACTATATTATGCTTATGTAAAGGGTAATGACTGGGAACCTGGAGAACTCTCCTCTTTGGAAGTGCCTGACAACTGGGAACAGCAGGTGAGGAGGAAGAAGAAAGCTACAATGCCTTTCTGTCCTGACTTTCTCTTCTTTCATGTTTGGAGACTGAACTCAGTGTCAGAAGTGAATCGGCTCCTGCAGGTACATGAAAGTGGAAAGGTGTGAACGTGGCAAGGAAGAAACCCAAAGAAACAGGGGGAGGCACGGCTAGGCCTGAGTCCCAAAGCCTGGCCCTGAGCAGCAGCAATGAAAGGGGCTGTGCTCAGCAATAAGAGGCTCTTTAGCTCACTGTGGGGAAACTGGGCAATTACCCGAGGGGCTGGATAAGGGAGAGAACAAAGCACCGGCAAACGCTGCTGGGGAAAGCCTGTGCCGTGTTCCAAGAGCAGCACAGCACAGCACACCAGCAGCAAGCTGAGGAAAACCCCCTGACACCTCCACAAAGACATCTCTGACCCACAGGAACATCAAATACTAAAGGTGCCCCTCTCTGTCCCTGCAGACTTGAGGCAAAATGCTCCTTGCCGCTGCTAAACAGCACAATGAGGCACCGCAGGGAGCAAAGCTGCACAGAGGGACCCTTTGCTTTGCCTGTTCCAGGCACAAAGGATGCCAAAGCCCCAGGAAATGCCACCAAGATGCAGGATCTGCTGAAGTCTGAGCTGAGCAAAGCTGGCTCAGGCAGCAGCTCAGGGAAAGCACTCGAGGATCCTACGTGAGAGCAAAGGCGTGAGCTGGCGCAGAGGGAGAAACAAAACCCAGGACGCTGCTCCAAGCCAGGCCAGGAGCAGCTCTCTGGGGTGAATCAGAAAATACAACTTGCCTGGTTTGCCCCTGATTGGGAAAGTCTCCCTCTTTTAGTCCAGAGCCTCCAGGGTGAGTCATATTTTCATGGTGGCTTTTCTAATTTTGAGGGTCACATCCATTACCTACCCTGGTGTGTGTCCAGCTCCATGATGTCCAACTCCCTGGGTGGCCTTTGGGAACAAGAGAAAAAAAACACAATTAAGTAAAAAGCAGCAGGAAATTCTCTGAATAGAGAATTGTATGAAAGAACTGAGGAAGGAGAAAACCCCTGTGTATTCCTCTAAACTCTGTAAGAATTGTTAAAAGCAGCCAAACAAAGGGACAAGGAGCTGCTGGGACAACACAGTAATGCACATTTACTGAGAACATGGATCAGAGCAGCCCAAGGATGTGATTTGCATCCCTTTCCAGGCTGAGTTTTAGGAAACCAGCAGCTCCCAAACAAGCAAGCAGAGGCATGGTGACACATAGCAGCCGTGATCGTGCTGGACAACAAAGACCTCCCCGATGCTCTGAGAGGAAGGAAACAAAGATGCAGCAAAATACAGACAAATTAAAAGGACTCCACCAGTCACAACAGCATGAGGACAATGGGAGTTCTAAGCTGTATGCCAAGGGAAAGCACAGACTAAAATACAAGGAGTACAGTCAGCACAGGAGATGCTACACAAGCCTAAAATACAAGTTCATTCATGGAGCCGTGGTGCAAAAGCTGCAGGAGATGAATTTACATCTGATACGCACAAGGAATTAAAAGTGACCTGCATGATCCCCACATTATCTCTGCCAGAGAAAACCTCGAATGGTGTTTAAGGAGTGGGATGTCTCTCAAGCACACTGCAGCCAGCACTGGGTGAGAGGAGAGCAGTACAGCAATGTGTGACAGTAGCAATATACACTGGGAATGCACTGTAGGAAAAGGAAACTATTCTGAGAGCAACAGACAGATCCAGAAACAACAACAAATCCAGAAATGTGCCCGTCACAGGGTGAGGTGCAAGGCAGGGCTAGTGCAGCAATGAAATAAAACATTTCCTAGCACCGAGGGAATGCATCCCAGTCAGAGAGCACACATCCAAACACAGGGGACCCAGGAGACTCTAACTGGGAAGAGGAAAAGCAAGCAGCAAACCCCAGCTCTGGCAGCAGGACACACACAGAACACACTCTGGAGGCAGGGAGCAGCAGCCTTACCGTGATCCCGATGCTGGCAGCCGGTGGTGATGGGATGGGAACGCTCCTCGGGATCCAGAGCCACCAGCAGTCCCACAAACAGCTCCCCAAGCAGGGAGGATCCCTTGGAGGCTGTTAGGCTGTGGTTTAAGGTGTGGGATACAAGAATTAGGTCCTCTCTGGCTGCTACAAACAGCCAGGAGGGGAGCAGTAGCTGTGAGATGAAGCAGATAAAGGATCACACACAAGTGATTTCCCATCTTCGGCTTCCAACCCCGTCCCACGGAGCGAGAGCAGCACAGCTGACAGGCACAGATCTGAGAGACTCAGAGATTATTGGGACTTGGGAATGATCTAATAAAACCTCTTCCTAGTCCTGCTGTGCCCTGAGACAAACACACGTTACAGCTGCATTAAGACAACACAGCTGCTCTGTAAAACAAGCAGCTCTTTCCAAAATGCCTCGACGTGGAGGAAGGTAAAACCCAACCACACAATGGCAGGGAACAGGGGCCTAAGTCATCCCATATGGAAAAGAAACAGCTATACCTGTGGTCACAGTAATCCCAGGAACAGGTCTGGCTTGCTGGTAGGCTGCTTACCAAAACAGATGCAATTTATGTTCAAAGTCAGGAAGGCTTCAAGAAGAAAACCTCAAATCACTGCTGGGTGGGTTTTTTTAAAGCCACAGCTTGTAGTCCAAAATATCTCCTGTGCCTCCCACTGAAAGGGAAGTCTCAGAGCTTTGCCATGTGCTGCTGAAAGGAGGGCTGTCTCCAGGAATGCTTCTCCCCCAGAGAATTCTCCCAGCAGCAGGTGGGAGTGCTGACCTTCCCCCCAAAATAAACACAGCAAACTGCCCAAAGTCTTGAAGAGCATCAAAACAAATGAAACACTTGGCCAACTGCAAAGCCAGGCTTGGAGAGCCTCCAGGAGCTCCAGGACCAAGCTCTCCCCTGCAAGAGCTCTCAGCCATCATCCCAGTGCCAGTGCCCTCTCCATGCTGGGAAAGGCACGGGCAGTGCCAGCTCAGCACCAGGGCTGTGACATGGAGCAGCTCTCTGGATTAGGTCAGGGCATTCCTGGAGGAGCTGGAGAGCTGTAAATCCATAGTGCAGGAGGATGCTTACCTTCCTCCTGACCATTCCACCTGCAATATTCCCAAGAGCACTTTTCCTGCAGGTTAAGCTGGGCAGGAGTAGGGATGCCAGAAGTCTGGCAAGTGCCAAACACCTGGAGAAGTGCTGATCAGGAGGAAGAAGGAGACATAAATGAAGCACATGCCACCCTTCAGAGACCTTACAGCAAGGCAGGAAGGAGCCTGGGAAGGAGAACAACTTCCCATTAACCTGTCAGGCCCAGCCTCTGGGGAAAGCATCCAGCAGGGCTGTGGGAGGCACTGCAGGAAGCACAGGGAAGCCAGGTGTCAGTGGGTCAATCCCAAAATTCCAGTTGTGCTCACTCCCTGTGCTTTTGTCCCTTTTACCCGGGAGGGGGAACAGAGCCCAGCAGCCAAGCAGCAGCTACCACGGCAGCAAGAGCAGAAGCAGGAATTCAAATAGCTCTGAATTAGCTGCAGAAAAGCTGAAGGAGAAGAACAGGGAAGCAAGGCACTGTCAGGGGGAGAAACAGCTGCTTGGGAAATGGAAGATGCCTTCATCCAGCATCTCCCATTCCTGTGTGACTCCTGAAGGCTGGGCACAAGAGATAAAGGGGTAATGGCCTTGAACTGAAGAGACAATAGATTTAGATTGGATAGACAGGAGAAATCCTTCCCTGTGAGGACAGTGAGGCCCTGGCACAGACTGCCCAGAGAAGCTGTGGCTGCCCCTGCATCCCTGGAAGTGTCCAAGGCCAGCTTGGACAGGGCTTGGAGCAACCTGGGCCAGTGGAAGGCATCCCTGGAGGTGCGACTGGATGGGCTTTACAGTCCCTCCCAACCCAAACCATTCTGGGATTCCTTGCTGAAGACAAGAAACAGGTGAACTGGAATAAGTAACCTAAGAGTTCCAGAATTACAGTCTGCCTGATCCCAGGAAAAACAGCCCTTTTTCTTGGGGCCTGCCATCCACAGGAAGCAAATTTAGACTGAATACACACATCCCCACTCCTGAAACTCCCCCAAACTCTTGGTACATTCCCCTCCACGAGCTCAAGAAATGAGTAGAGGACGCTGAAACATGGAAGGGGAGAGCTGAGCAGTGTGAAAGAGGAACAACAGTCTCCCACAGAGGCTGACAGAGACTCACCCTCGTCACAGCCAACAGCCCTTGCAGGAGGCAATTTTCTGTCACCACAGCAAAGATGGCCCTATCCCAAACCCAGACTTCATGATGGGAAGTTTGTGCCAGCAGTGGGAATTCCAGCTCCTTCCAAGGAGCAGCAGGAATTGTGGCATGTCTCCACTCAGGGAGCTGTGGGTGCAAGGAGGGTGAAGGAGCCCCGTAACTGCTCCCCCAGCCCAGCTCTCTCAATAAAGATGGGCCTCTTTTTTCCCACATAATCCAACATTTCAAAGCCTGGGTGTCCATCACTGGGGCTAGGACAGTGGTGGGGAGGATTGATCCCCTTTGCTGACAGCAGAGACACATGGAGTGAACAGCAGAGGGGCTGGAGTGGTTATTGATTTGCTTCCTGACCTTGGCTAAGTCACTTAACCTCAGTTTCCTCATCTGGATATTGGGAATTATGGGACTTTGCAGAGTGCCACAAATTCATCAGAGGGAACTACTTAAGAGCTCTTTATGACTTAATGGGATTTCCCACTTGAAAATTACTCCCATGAGGATTGAAGCAGTGGGACTGGGATATTCACAGCCTGACTTCTACTGAAAGTGCAGAGTTTGGTTTTTTTTTTTTTTTAATGGTTCTTTTCCCCTAAAACACCCATGTAAATCTTACAGCTCAGGAGCACACAGTCCAAGCATGTCCAGCCTCAATGCTTTTTACAAACACTTTTTGAATCGACTCTGGCCATGGTAACAAGCCCCTCTCCTTGTCTGATTCATGTGGATTCAAACATTCAGAGTTGCAGACCCTGAGCCAGTGGGGAGAGATGCTCAGCTGTGTGCTCATGGTGTGAAGTCTGCTCAAATTCACCTGCAGACTGTCACACACGGCTCCCTGGAAGAAGTGAAAATTTAGAGGATTAAAAGCAAAAAGTAGCAACAATTCCAAAGCAAAGTCACAGTTCCCTCAGGAAGGTCAGCTCCAAGGTCCAGTTTCTCCTGTAGGATACCACCACTGAATCATGGAATCACAGGATAGCCTGGTTTGGAAGGCATCTGACAGACCATCCAATTCCATCCAGCTGCCACGGGCAGGGACACCTTCCACCATCCCAGGTTGCTCCAAGCTCTGTCCAGCCTGTCCTGGAACATTCCCAGGCATGGGGCAGCCACAGCTGCTCTGGGCAACGTGTGCCAGGGCCTCACGTCCCTCACAGGGAAGAATTTCTCTCTTATATTAAATCTAAACCTACTCTCTGTCAGTTTGAAGCCATTCCTCCTTGTCCTGTCACTCCAGGCCCTAGGAAACAGTCTCCATCTTTCTTGCACCTTCAGGTACTGGAAGGCCACCATTGGGTCACCTGGAGCTTCTCTTCTCCAGGCTGAACAATGCCAGCTCTCCCAGCCTTTCCTCCCAGCAGAGCTGCTCCATCCCTCTGCTCACCCTGGTGCCTCCTCTGCACTCTCTCCAGCAGCTCCAGCTCCTTCCTGTGCTGGGCCCCAGGGCTGGGGCAGCTCTGCAGGTGGGGCAGAGGGGCAGAATCCCCCCTTTCCTTCTTCCCACACTTCTTTGGATCCATAGGAAGGTTTAAATCCCTTCATCCCCACACTCCAAGCCACTGCCCAAGACAAACCAGGCACTGATGTTTCCTAAGAACAACCAGTGCTCCCAGCTGCAGAGCAGTTTAAAGCACCTTGAGACAATGCAGGCCAAGGGTTGAGAAGCTGAACGCAAAATTCTTCTCCATGGTGAATGCTTTCCTAGGGAAGGGGAGATAAAAATACCCGGTGTTTGTGCCTCAGTACAAGCAGTGCTTTATAAGCTCTCACAGGCCCATGCACAGCCCTGGCACTTGAGGACCACAGGACTAAATCCAAAGCTCTTTCCTGTGATAACTCACTCCTCCATGGGGAATTCAAACACTTACCAGACTAAGGAATATCTACTTCTGCCCTGTCACACTCCCTTGCTCCTTCCTCACCCTTCCCCTCATCACCCACACAGTCACTTGGTATTTATTCTGCTCTATTTTATTTGGATTTCCTCTAAGCAGACTCATTAATCTTCCCTGCAGATGCACAGCTCTGACAGCCGGGGTCTTGACACCTCCAGAGCCAGCGAAGGACATTCTCATACTCTTTCTTCTTTTTCCCTGCTCCTTTCTCCTTCTAAAGAAACCCTTCATACCTCACCAGGCACAGGGATTTTGATGAGAAGGTCATGTGAACTAGAGACAAGGGGGCTGTGGGGGAGGAAGGCAGGGGAAGAGGATGCAACTCCCACAAGGAACTCCCAAAGTCCCACTGAAAAGGTCAGAATGCTTTTGAGTCCTCTGCACTGCTCCCCAACACAAAAAAATACACTCAGCCCAGCGCAGAGATACTTGATAAAGAGTCTAATGAAGTGGAAAGAGTGTTGTAGGGGAAGAATAGTCCTCTCTCATCTCGACATCCCATGATGCTCCATCCAGTTGCTATGGAGATTTTAAAAGAGAAGGGGTTTTGTTGTCTTGAAGGGCCTTCTCCCTTCCCAGTAACCTTGACCTTTTCCAGGTTTGTGTGTTTGTGTGTGCATGCGTATGTATTTGTAAAAAAGAGATAAGGAATTCCATTTCTTCTTATCTGGTCATGGCTCACAGGCTGGCACTGATGCATGTGGGGGGCCGTCAGCTTGGCTCAGCACGGAGATTTGGAGCGGATAAGAGCAGGGAAATACAGAGGGGAGCAGTTAATTAAGGCTGATATTGCAGAGGACATTGTTTGCTGGATAATGAATTCCATCCGCTCCAGAAACACAAGTGCAATTAAAGGTGTGAGAGATGAAGGGCAGGAGAGAGTAGTGGGTCACTGTCACTGTACAAAGTGGCCCCAGGGGCCCTCCAAAGCTGGGCTTTCACACAAGAAAACCTCCACCAGAGATTATTTCTCATAAACAAGGCAGAGGAGATGCTGCCTTGCTCTCCCCACCAGGTGAGGAAGGGCTCCCTGTGGTGTCAGTCCTTAGAGGGATGTGAGAGTCGCTCAGGTTGAAAACGGGTTGATTTAGGAGGTCCTCAAAGCAAGAGGAATATGGAGTTAAGCAGACAGGCCCGTGCACAATAACACTGCCCACAAGTTCATATTCATTCCCTGGCCTTACCAGGAATTCACTGGCACTTACCTAGCAGGAATTTAATTCTCATTTTTAGCCAGGCCAACAGAGATGCTCAGATGTCACTAGGAGCCCACTATTTTCATCCTCTACCAGCTCTCATGTACATCCAGATCCCCTCTACCCTGCCCATCTCATTCCCAAAGGAGAGAGGGAACCTTGGTGCTGGAATTTGTGCTCCAGCTTGGATCCCCTCCTGGCTCAGAGGCCACCACAGACCCTCTGCTCGTTCTCCAAATGAGGGCATAAACCTCTGTGTGCCATCACCTCACGGGACAGACAAACAAGGGAGGAAAGATGATGGAAAATCATCTTTTTTGTGGGACAGGAGCCACAAGGCTTGGCTTGGAGACTGTTGGCATGGAGAGGAAGGAAGACATGCAGTGTGCCTGCCATATCCTCCACAACACCAGAGAAACCAGGCAGCCCATTCTAGCCAAGAGCACAACAACATCCAGGAGTCAGGCCCGGATTTGGATGGAGCATTGCACAACCCCATTTTTAATTACTGAGGATTATTCATGTTGGATGAACAACCTGACACCATTTGGCACCTGGTTTGCTCCTGCTGTAGGTTAATGAGGATCTGATGTCTGGGACATCTTTGAACTCCTCTCAATTACCAGCAGCAGAAGCATCCCAGGGTCAGATCCCTAAGCCCTTTAGGGATTTAGCTTCCCCGTCCCTAAAGAGATCACAGATAAGGTTTATGGTCACCACTAACCCTGTGTCTCTGCCCTCTCTAAATTAACACAGCACTGACCGGGCAAGATAAGGAATTAATCGAAATGAGCTCCCTGAGCAGTGGCCTTGGCAGTTCTCTGCTCTCCTCCCTCCAAGCCTGGCTAAGCTTCCTCAGATCCTGACTGGCTTAGAGCAACTCTGCTCCACTCGCTGGTCCTGACAGCTTTCCATATCACATTCCAAGTGAGAAGAGAGTACAGAAAGACGAAAAGAAGTCATAAAAGTTTCATTGGAAAATATTTCTCTTTTAGCCAAGACTGCTGTTGATACAATCACTTTTCCATTTTCTGCAGGAGTTTGAGTGTGAGCCTCTCCCCCAGCCCATCTCTCAAGCTTATGATCTGAATTTGTTTGTCCATTCCCAGCCTGCCAAACCATTTTCAATAATAAGATCCATCTCCTCCTGCTCAAGGCTGCATTGTCTTCATATCCTTGGAGATCAGATGTCTGTTCTCCCTTTTATCACTTGAGCTGCACGTGTTTTGATTGTAAACACCCTGATAACACTCCAGTTAGCCCCTCACAAGTGAAATAATAAAGGAGAGATAACATTTCTAGACGTGACACTTAGACTGTCATCCTACCCTGAGATAACAAGGAGCAGACAGCCCGGGAGTCTGTCTTACCCCGATAAAGATCTTGTCACCATAGATACAAAAGAGATAAACTTTCTAAAATAATATCCCTGTTCATGTCACTTTGTTCAAGTTGGAAAAGTGCAATTCCTCTCCCTCTTCCCACCGGGTGTGTTTATGATTCCTGCCATGCCCATCCCCTTGGCATGTTACAAGACAGGGATTTGTGTTTCTCACCCAGGAGGAGCAGCTGACAGGGACCATCTCCCAGGATCAGGATTTGGGCACCACCAGCTCTGGCAGAGCAGAGAACTCATCAAACACTTCTTGTGGAGGGTGATACCCACCACAGCCCAACTAAGCACCACTTATCCCCACGTGCTGCACCTCCCTGCTCCCAAAAAATCCCCCACATCCATGGCTGTGCGGCCCATGGCAGCAGGATGCTGCTCCCTGCAGCAGGTGCCAGCATTCTGAGCTGCCTTTCTCCATGCTGACTACAAGAGATGCTTGACATTTCTGAGTTGAGGCATTTCAGAAATGACAAACGGGCTTGCAATCAAAATGAAAACGTGTGCAGAAACATCTCTGATCAGGCTGGGAGCTGCCAGGCTTAGAAGCTGAAAGCCGAGCATTTCTCTAATAAAGCAAATAAAATGCAATACATTTATATCATTTATTCAAGAAATACATCTGGCAATCCAAAACTACTGCGACCCTTGGGAGTTGCTTTTATTATTTGGTTGGTTTTTACAAAAGTACTTTTAAATACTTCATGAGGTGTTTTCAAGGACAAAAACATCCAACGGGAACATTTGTAAATTTACACTTTCTCTAAAGAAACAAGGTGAAGTACCTGTTGGAAGTCTACCATATTTATTTGTCTCACTGAAGAAGCAACTACCAGCTCCAATGTGTTTTGGTGACACCAATGTGTGCGGTCTCATCATTGTAGAAAATGCAAGAATTTATTCTCCTCCTGGTGAATATTGACCCTGGCTTTGCTTCACTGCATATTTGCCTCTCGGGTCAATAAATCATCATGTTCATCTCAATAGAAGTCAGTATCTGCTTATTATTATATTAACCTTTCCTGGGCAGATAACAGTTGGTTTTTCCCTCTAATAAGATATTGCACAAATTGAATAACCAAGAAAGATTCCTTTGTGATTGGCCTTTTTCACTACCAGCACTCTTCCTCAGTTTGAGGCATGTGAAACAACACCCATTTAATGCACCACATGGAGCTGTCTTTCTCCTCCAAGCAGCTTTCAGAGCACACACTGAGCCCCAGGAAAAGCCCTGGGATATCTGGGAGATACACACCCATGGAGTCTGTCCTCTGGCCAGCAATGTGAAAAAAATGCTGTCTCATTTGGCCCTGCAAGAGGTCAGGCTTTCATCCTGGCCCGGTATTAGCGTGAGCCTTCACAAAGCACCCAACACAAAGACAGGGAGGCTCAGCCAAAATTTGGGAAGGAAAGATTTGTGAATTCGTGAGGAAGGATGGCTAGGCAGAAGGACAGATGGAAAGCATGAGGACGAAGGCAGAAGGAAAGAAGCCTGGCACACAGGAATAAGGAGTGACTCTTCATTACAGAGAGAAAAGGGCAGGTGCTGAAGTGGAGCCCAGCCTCGGCTCCCCCACACAGGGCACAGAGAACAGGAGATACCTGGTGGGGCTGTGCCTGCTGCCCTCCTGTCACCAGCCTTTGGGGATTACAGACAGCATGGCACTTCTTCAAAAGTGCAGAAGACAGCCTTGACATCCTGGCAAGTTCCTGCCTTCAATAAAAAGCAATGACTTGCAAGGCTGTGTGTGAGATATGGCGACACATATGGCTGGCACGGTGTCCCACATACTGCCTGAGCTGCCACCAGCCACCTCGCTGCCTGCAAAGCTCCTCAGCTATTAAAGTCACACTATAAAATGTAATTTGCCTTTATATCTTAAGCTCAAAAGCGCCTTTAAATTTGATATATGCACTCCTTGCCTGAAATCTAGATTTTAACGGTGCTCCTTTCAAATGCAAGTGCTGCCCACAGGTGCCAGCCAGACTTTCTGTAGAGGGGAAACAGAATGCTGGTAAAACTTAGAATAAAACATTTATCATGTTTCATTAGACTAGGCTGGAACAGAATGAAATATGTGTCATTAATCTGTTAGTCTGTGCATATCTGCCCAGTGAGGGATGGTTCACCTTGGGTACCTGCTGGGAGTGAGACCAGAGAGAGCTGGAGAGGAGGGAAAGCTTGAGCTTTGGGGAAAAGACTGAACGAGAAGGATACTGGGCCTGAGGGCAGGGAAGAAACAGCACAAAGTCATCCCCATAATCTGTACAAAATACCCTTGGAGCCTGCTGCTGGATCCAAATGTAGTCCCAAACATCCCTCTGTTTATAAACACTCACTTCCAAAGCTTCTGAGCTGCTGAGCAAAAACAAACACCAGCCATGATACGAGATACAGAGGAAACGAGCCAGAGTAAACCCTGTGGTGGGAACAAAGCCTGGGAGAGCAAATACTGAGCCCCAGGGGACAGAGGCTGTGGAAAGCACAGGGAAAGGATGGTAGCAGGCGTGGCAGGAACACCTATGGCCTCACCAAGGAGGAAGAGCTCCACCACGTTTTCCAGCAGCGCGGAGAACCAGGATGAGTTTTACAGCTTGGCAGAAACCCCCCATGAAAGACTCTGGGCTTTTCACCTCCAAAATCCACCAGAACTGTAATGCCAGGCACTTGGGCTGAATGGCTGCTGCCCACCACGAAATCCAGATTAATCCAGGCAGATGCTGAAGCCCTGGCAGCAAGTGGCCAAGCAGTAACTGTTCCTCCTTTCCTGTGCTGGAAAAAAGCTTGGCTTTGAGACATCCCACTTCACCCAAGGTGCCCAGCTTCTGTAGCCAGGAAAACCCTTCCACATTCCAGGGTGCCTGGCTCCCTTCACCAGGGGAAGGATGGGCTACAGCCAGCTCAGATAACCTGGGAACAACAGTGATTCACCCACGGGGTGGAGAAGGCAACATCAGACACCACAAGGAACCACAGTGGGGGACAAGGTGCCACCAGCTTGTGCCAGCCCAGGCTTGCCCATTCCAAAAATGTTTCTAGATGTGCCCAGGGACAGGAATAATTCCCACACAGGGAATGGCATAATTTCACCAGCTTCCAGCCTTTGGAATGCACCCATCCTACTTCCCAAAATCCAGACCTGAACAGGTCAGAGGATGAAGGACATCTGTAATCCAGGGCACATTTCATCACAGTGAGGAGGAACCCAAGCCCCCATGCCAGGGACAGGAGAGTTCCCCTGCAAAGGGAAGGAAATGGCAGCCTTGCCCTGTGGCACAAACACTGCATGGGATGATGGACACACATCCAGCCCAAAAACTTCTGGCATTTTTTGTCTTGTTTTTCATGTGATGGAATTGAAGGGTTTCCTGCTGTGCTCTGAAAAGGGCAGAAACAATAACCTTTGCAATTAGCACTTGGCAGAACAAGCTCCTGTCCACAATAAATTAACGGAACCAATTAGGGGGGAGGGAAAATCATCAGATGCCATAAGGTAAATCCTGGCTCTGCCAGAGTACAAGCAGAGGCTGTTCCAGAGCACAGCCACTCTGGGACATCCTGCTGGCTCCAAGGAAGGACAGACAAAGCCTTCCTCCCTGTGCCCAAGCTTTGTTCCAGCCAAGGGAAGGGTGGAAAGCCAAGCCACACTTCTATTTGAGACCTGTCATATGAAATTTATTGCCATGTTCTCTCCTTGCTGGTGGCAGGCCTCTCAAGGCAAGGAGTGTCACAGACCAGCCCCTCAAGGGGTGAAGTTCTCAGCAGGGATATGATGGGTGGATGAACTGTGATAGAACATTTCCTCTTAGCTTTGTTTGCTCCAAGACCTTCAGTTCTTCTGTGTTGTAGCTTGTGACTGTAGGACACAGAGGTTCCTTGCCTGCCACTCCCTCCAAGGGAGACACTGAGTAGCAAGGCTGGCGTCCCTGTCAAACCTCACCAGCTGCTTGTGGCCAAGAGCTGCAGCCAGCGCCCCTGCTGAGAGCAGAGACCACCAGGATGGGGACACATGCCAGCAAGGGTTCCCAAGGCTGAGCCATCCTCAACAACAAACGTGGCCTGAAATAACCAGAACACTGCTTTTTCAGCCCTTACCTAGTCCAACGTGCTCCAATCTTCCATCCAACTGAAGCAGAAAACTGTATTTCAGCTTTACAAACACATTTGAGCCAGCATCCCAGGAAGGATCACTCTGACGCTCTGTTCAAATCGACTTGGACATGAGAAAAGGCGTGTGCTCCAGGAAGGGAGAAAGAACCATAAACCAGGCAAAGTGACAAACAGCAGCATGTCAGGAAGGGGAGATGTGCCTGGTGGGCTCAGCAGAGATCACTCCCAGACCCATCTGTTGTCACCTCTTCATTAACGAGCTGGAAAAAGAAGTAAAGAGCAAATAAAGGTAAAGGTAAAGAATTGGCAGACCCTGCTATATTAGGAGGTGATGCCATCCTGCAGTGAAGGACAGGGACATAAAACAAATGAGGAGACAGGTTAGAAATCAGGGTAGGAAATAAAGAACAGTGAGAAAAATGCCTCTCCACACAGATTTACAGAGGGGATCAAAACCATTCAGGCAACCAGAAATTCTCCTCTGCAAAGGGTTCTGGTATTTCAGATTTGTAGGTGTTGTTAAACAAAAGCCAAAACCGTCCTCAGAAGAAACTGAGTGTCCCTGGTTCCACCTATCAGACAATTATTTACTGTTTGCTGGGGATTTTTCTCCCTGAAAGGAAGTTCATGAATATTTCAGACAGCAGGAACATTAAGATCTGCCCCCATGGACATCTCCACACTCACCCTGTGGGAATTCAGACCCATCACTCACTATCCAAAAAGCCCAGGGATGGCCACTTGGTCTGATTTCATAACCTCAGAGTACACCCAACTTCAGCTCCCAGGCTTTTCTTCTTCCTGTCTGCTCAGAATCCCTTTTTCCTTTAATAGGAGTTACATAAACACTCGACTCCCAGAAGCACTGCTGTAGGAAAACAAGAATACTCACATGAGCCTCCAGCATCCCTCTCCAGCCAGCAAAGCTCAAAGGACCCAAGCAATGAATTCATGCATCCAGAAAAACTCTCGGAAATTTTTAAGGAGACTCCATTGACTGCATGCAAAAGAAAACCCCAATGAGGAGTGACTGGGAGTGTTGTTTTTAAAGTCACATTCAAGGTGTAAGAGCAAGAGGTGCCTTGGTGGTTCATTTGGGGATCTCCTGCAACTCACCTGGACGTGGACACAAAAATAAGATTTAGACAAGGCAGATGCACACACAAACAGCCAAGAGGGGTAGAAGGGCTGAATAAACACACAGTTCTGGGGTTTCAGTGGCTATATACAGATATACCTGGGTTTTTTTAAGTATAGATACAATATTAGGTGGATGCAGAGATGCTCAGAAATCTTTGAAGATGACCTGATGAGGTCTCAGTGTGAAAAATCACCCTTCCCAGATGTTTTTTCCTCTTCTTCCTTGCTTTCTCCTCTTGGATTAGAGAGCCAGCACACTGGACTATAAATGAACACTCAGCAACACTGGCCTTCTCCCAAGCCTTAAATTGTTTATAGCCCATTCGATCTGCACTTACAGCCTTGGATCTGCTAATCTAATTGCATCTTCTTTCTATGGCTGGGCTTTTTTCTTTTTAAACACCATCTTATCTAATCAGCACCATTTGCATTGTGTGAAGTCTGTACATGCTCCAGGAACCCAGTCAATCAGATTTAATAAATCAAAGAGCTTTTTTTCTAAAGCTCAGCAATTTATTTTTCTTTTAATTTCAGCATGAATATGTGTGCTCAAAGCAGGGATTTGAGAATATTCTGGAGGACTGGGTTTTCTCATTTTTGAGAAAACTGTGGTGCTGAAGCATGGCTGGAGTTTTTGTGTTCCTGCACCACATCTCCCTCTCCACTTCCCAACCCCCAGAGCAGAGAGAGATGCTGCTGTGACCTTCTTCCACGTGATCACCTGGGACAGGCGCAGGTTGTGCAGGGTCACAGCGATGGCTCTGGGCAAGGAAGGGACCACAGCTCCGGCAGGACTCTAGACCAGGCAACAGGACACAACACGGTGGGAATCCCAGGAAAGCTCTGCACATACCCCACATTCCCTGAACGGCTGGTGCAGCGTGATGGGAGAGGTACCAGAGAGTGACCAGTGGCCTGATGGACCTCAGCTGATCTCCTCGCTTCTCCACTGGCTCCTGCTGCCCTCAGGGGTTCCCTGAGAGGCCAAAGACACACCATCCCTTAGGTCACTGGAAGGAGGAAGCCTTCCAAGCTGCTGCAACTTGCTGGTTCCTGATTTATAAACGCTCTTCCCCATCCAGTGCTGATTCTTGCAGCAGAGAATGTTCCTTCTCCCCTCTGTGCAATTTCTGAGCACAAACATTGGCTTTTAATTTCAAGAATAAAGTTCCCATTAGAAATGAAATTCTTAGAAGCCTAATTACCAAAGTTTTTAGGAAGGGACTGTGATCCCACTTGCAAAGACTGACCACACAGACGCCTTTAACTTGGCATATCAAACTAGGCACACATTTGCCCTCATTCTCCAGAGTCCTTCCTCCATGCCTGCCATTTTTGCTCAGATTTGATCTCTCATTTCCCTAGACTGCAGTCACTGCTGCAGAAATGCAGCTGAAGTCTACAGGTTGTTCTCCAGCCCACTTCTGAAACCTGGTGGGAAAGCAACGGTGTCACATCAGCTCCTTCTGCCACTTCTCAGCTATGGCAGACATCAAAAGAGGAGTTTTGTCCAATACTCACACAGAATCCTTTGAAAAATTCACCGAAATCTGTGTGAAAAAGCAGATTTCTGCTGTTTAGTCATACCATGACCAGCCCAGAGCTCTCTTTTGTTCTAGACCTCATCCTGAAGGGTTTGATTTAGGAGCAATGGCACCACAGCTTTTGCCACTTGGACCTATTCTAAATGGAGAATCCCAACTGCCCCTTGCCACAAGGCTCTGAGTGGGATGAAATTAGGGTCAGAATAAGGCCAGAACACTGATCTGGGTCTGTTGGGTGTTATTTTTCCTCTATCAACCAAAAAAATAGGTAGAAAACACCCACATCTATGACTTACCCGCCAAGGCATTCACCCCTCTCCTACCACAGCTAAAATAACAACATCCCAAAGACATCCCAATCCCACAGCTAAAATAACAACATCCCAAAGGCTTCACAGCCTTCTCCTGCCAGACCAGCTGAGTCCCACCCTGGTGAGGGACAGGTGTCCTCCTTTTCCTGAGAGAGCTGATCCTGAGCTTCATAAAGTGGATTTCAATAGACTGGAACCCAACAGGCTTCAAAATTATTCCATTTTTCTTTCTGGTTGTGTTTGGTCACTGAGTCTTGCTTCTCTCCACAGGGAAGTCACTCACTAAACCTTCCTGCTTATTTAAACCTCAGCAGCCTCAGTCCACTGCCATTTTGCCATCTGAGACCAAAAACCTGGAGTCCCCGAGTCATTGAAAGCAAGATGCAATTAGCACCAATTCTGCCTGGCTCGCTCCCTCCTATTTCATGCCCATGTCTGAAGCTCCTTCCTTTGTGAGCTCTAATGCGTGTTTAATGTGCAACTTAATTATTTGATTACAACAGCATAATTGTGTAATTGTAATGTATTGTGCAAGTTGGCTGGAAGGAGAGGGGAGACGTTTGCTGAGTGACGTGGAATCCACAGAACAAACAACAGCATTGAGGACACAGAAGAAATCCAAGGAGACGATAATTTGGAGGAATAGTTAAGAAAATAGGCACTTTGGAAAACGAAAAGTAGTTGGACTTCTTTTAAATCTTTATAATTAATTTATTCTACCCTCTTGTTGCACTGTGATCAGTGAGAAATTCCCTGCTCGTTGCCAAAGCAGGAGCGAGTGTGGCTGTGCTGGAAGTGTGGGGCCAGGCAGCCCATCCTGTCCCTGCCACATTCCCCCAAGGAAAACTCCAGATGTGCCCAGACTGTTCTGAGCTGGCCCTCAAAAACTGGTAGCAGAGCAAACACACAGATGTTTCACTGGATCAAAGGCACCCACAGCTCAGCCACGACCACGTGCAAGCCAATGGAGCCAAACAACCTCCTATGGAATAACCTTGCCATGGAAATAGGAAGAGATGCACAGAGGGGCTCAAGGCACTTAATCACAGAGCAGTAATTCAAGTACCTGCATGAGCCCTCTGGGCCATCTCAGTGCAAGACGTTTGCTCTCCAGCATCTGGGCTTTGGATCAGAACGTTCCTGTCCATGGACTGAACCCAAACATGAGGGAAAAACCCTGGAAGAATTTGATCAAGGTAAGCAAGAGACACAGGAGCTCACTGCAAGGATTGCAAACCACATCTTGGAGATCAATTCTGAGCCCAGCCCAATGAGCTCTCCAGTTTCTCCTGCTCTCCTTCAAACAATTTTAATGAGTCCCTGTCCTCCAGCAGCAAGGAGAGTCACATTCCCAAGGAGACCCACATTCCCAAGGACACCACATCAATAAATAAGAGGAGCAGCAGCTGAGACAGCCAGCTCAGCCTCCTCATCCCACATCTGGTGAGGCACAGTCGGCCTGCCCCATCCCCAGTTTCTGTGGGAGACACAAGCCCTCAGGAATTATTTTAGGGAGATGACTGAAGCTGTTTCTCATCAGCAATTGATGGATAACTGGCAGGGGCTCGTACCAGGAACGCGTTCCACAGCGAGACACGAACACGTTTCTCCCGCCGCAGCGCAGCTCAGGCAGATCTGTACCCAAATCCTGGCAGCTGCACACGCCCTGCCACAGGCTGCCTCACAGGTGACATTTCCACACAACTGGGATTACACTGGTGGCCATTTCAGCCAAGTTTCTCCCTTGCCAATCTGCCATCCCAAGGCAAACTCTGGCAAACAAACTGTGGGATTCTGACCCATTTCAAAGCCTGCTGTGGTCTGAGCACAAACTCTGGAGTGAAGAGCACTGAGACTCTTCCAATGTCAGCCACGCAAGGAGAGGCAGTGACAGCCTGTCCATCTGCCAGCTATCCAAATAAGATTAAGGAACAAACTCTGGGATGCAGAAGTGGTCTCTCTGCCAGTAACAGTGAGCTCTTGTAGCCATGCCAGCCAGGGAGGGATAGTGAATGGAACCAAATAATTGCAGTTATGCCCAGATTAAATTTGCCACAATTTTAATTTATACTCTTAGATGAGACCCAATTCCAGTCCAAAGGGACTGTTTCTCCCTGGGGTCTTTCCCTGTGTTCACACCAGGATTAACAGCACAACACAATTACCATGTAAAGCTTCCCTCCCCAGTTTGCCCATGGAAAGAGCTGCAGGAATACCAGGAGGCTCCACCCTTTCCCAGAAACAGACATTTTGGGATTTGAATCACACACCACAACCCTCAGAAATTCTGCCATTTCCAAGCTTGCAGTGAGACTAGGAAATATTTTCTACCAAAACAAGAAGTCAGCACTCAGAGATGATGCTTCAGGATAAAAGTATTTATTTGGTGGAGTTTACTTTTTTAAAGAATGTCATCTGAAGCCAGAGTAAAAACATTTCTGGTTTACAATTAGACAAAATCAAGATTTGTATGCACACTCAGCTTAAAATAAAAAGGGAAAAAAAAAAAAAGAGGATTTAATGGGATCCTAACTGAGCAGATTTGGCATAATCCACACATTCCATTGTTTTAGAATAAAAATGACAAGCAAACTTTCTGTGCTGAAGCTTTCTTGCTGTTTGGCTGACTGCAAGGCAAAAAGAGGCTGCAGATTGGCCTGGGCCATCAAGCATTTCCAGAGCATCTCTCTCAGAAGCAATCAGGGCTATCAGCTTTAAAACCCACCGCTGATTCCTCTGCCGTTCCAGAGGAATTCATTAACATTTTGCTCCGGGGCAAAAGAGGAGAGGCCTTCTCCTGTGGATGTGGGCAGCTGCTGGGCCCCCCAGCAGCATCCATCACCCAGCATGTGAGGTCTGGAGTTCCTGCCGATGAACCAGAGTGTTTGTGTGCATTTCTGAGTGCCTGAGAGTTATGATGTTGTGCCAAGGCTTGTCTGACTCTTCGGGGAGGTCACTCAGACATGTTGTAATTCAGCAGACGTGCAAGAAACACAATTTAGCACCATCTTTCCACCTTCCAACTACTCTCGCTCCAAGGAAAAGGAAAACAAAACAAAATGTTCATAGCGCACCAGCGGCAGGTTCCCCATCTCACAGCCCAGCTGCTGCCCATGCTGCCCAGCACACAGACAAAATCTGGGCTGGGAGGAGATTTGGAGCTGCTTTTCCAGAGGAGTGAGCCTCAGGCTCATCCACTGGTGTGATCCCTCACAGCTTCCCTGCAGTGAGGGCTGGAAACCTCTGTCAGGGAGGGAAATCTGGATTAATGCTGCTGATTAAAAGGAACAGAGGACATGGTGGGCAGGGCCAAACATCTTCTCTTTAGTGGAGAAGATGCATACAGGATGTCAGAGAATCATGAAACAGCCTGGATTGGAACTTAACACTCATCCAGCCCCACCCCCTGCCATGGACACTATCCCAGGTGGCTGCAAGCCCTGTCCAACCTGGTCTGGACCACTTCCAGGGATCCAGGGGCAGCCAGAGCTTCTCTGGGCACCTTGTGCCAAGGCCTCACCACCCTCACAGGGTAAGAATTCTTTCCCAACATCCACTCTAAACCTACTCCCTGGCTGTGGGAAACCATTCCCCAAGTCCTGGTACTCCAGACTCCTGTAAACAGTCTCTCTCCATTTTTCTTGTCAGCTCTTTCAGGTACTGGAATGTCCCAGTAATCCAAGATCAAACAACTCAGTATGAGCAACAGCCTGAAATTGTGTGTGTGGACACTTGGCAGTGCTCTGTACCTCCATCATACCTCTTCACATCCTTCATTATTGCCAAAAAAACTGCTAGAATTGGCACAGAGCCTGTCCCAGATTTTGGACCAGGTCTTTTTCACATCAGCACAGGGCACAAGCACTGCCAGAGAAGCCACAAGGCAAAGGGACTGGGAAACAAGCAATGAGCACAAACTGATGCCCAGGCAGTTCCAGATGAAGAGGAGGAGGAACATTTCCTGTGCAGTGACTGTGTCCAGACAGAGTGGGGAGTCTCCCTCACTGAGGATATTCCAGGACCACAGGACCCTCTGTGACATTCTGTGACATCCAACACATTCATTTTAGCTGGAGAGTTAAGACACCTCAAGGCCAGGGAAGACCACAGAAATTATGGATTCTGATGCACTGGCAACACAAGATAGACACTCTTTCCCATTGAGCTGGAGCAAATCTTCCAGAAAAACCATCCAGCTTTGCCATCCATCACTGTCTCTGTTGGGAAAGGGTCCAAGGTTTCACAGACAAAGCCCATCAGGGAAGTTCCTCCCAGACAAGCAGGCACAAAGGTACCACCCCAGGCTGAGGAGGCCTCCTCAGTGCCAGACCTGGAACAGAACAGCAGAAGCACCACCATACTTTTACCAAGTTTCCTTCAGCTTCTCACTAAGTGTCAGAGGGGCACCGGAGGAGACCCCCCCGCTCTCCTGTCATCCTCCAAGAGAAGTTGGGGTTCTGTTTCTGGATTTTCTGTTGGTTCTTTGAGGATTAGACACATCAGACCTCTGCTCTCAGAAGAAAACCCATCATCTCTCCTCCTTATAGACTCCAATCCATCTGTCTTATCCTGTGCATGGCTCTGAAACATGGAAGTTTTCCCATTTCTCTGGGAATGTCCTGACCAGTTGCATCCCATGCTCTTGTCCCTCCTTCACCATTGTTGATGAGCCCCTTGGCCTCTCCTCTGCCCACAGGTGCTTAATTGAAAAAAAAATTACAACCCAACACCGTTCCTTATAGAAAAGCAGCTTTCCATGTAGGCATTAAATATCAATTACACGAGAAGCCATGCAGTGCTTTAATTACACTCATGAAAAATCATCCCATTAATCAAGTTTCTAATCAGCTAATTTCTCATAAAAAGGTGGAAACTGTTATTTTATCGATTAACTCTTACCAGTCACCCAGATGAATCAATTCTACTTTTTTTTTATTTTTAATATATCCCATTTTACAACAGGAAAAATTCTTCCTTTATCAGGGACTTGCCTGAGTGTGAAATGAGTTCCCTGCTTCTTGTTTCTGGCAGTGCTGTGCTTGCCTCTGGGGCTTGTGGGTGGAACGTGGGCTCCTTGCTCTCACACCCCCCATTCCCAGCACCCAACATCTCCATGGAAAGGGAGCTGTCATCTTTCAAAGCTCTGATTTGGGAGACTGGGTCCACTCCAGATCAAAAAGACCTGCAAAAATAGAGGGTGATACAAGAAACAGCTATGCCTTTTGAGGGGAGATGAAAAGAGCTCAGCTCACTTAGTCCAGCAAAACAAAAGCCAAGAAGGGACATGGCTGAGGGTCTGGAAATACATGGAGGGCTGGAGAAGGAAAAGAGGAGGAAGGAAAATAAGGGGGGAAAGAGCCATTAGAGTCAATGAACAAAGCAGCTTGGAATTAATATAAGCTGGAGTTTAGAAACACATGCTGAGACTTTCTAACAGGCTTCCCTTGGGAGTTGCTGGGCAAAACCTAAAAAAGGGTTTTTTGCATAACTCAGGCTCCTGCAAAGCATTTGCAATGGTTGTGAAGGAACATCAGGCTCCACGGAGCCTGTCCTGTCTTCACGGAGGGTTTTCTGGGATCCACAGCCAGCCCAGACAAGAAGCCACTTGATTAATTATTGCCTCTGCTGACTTCTCCCACCTACTGCTCCGTTCAACCCCAATTATTCAGGATCAGCTCCTAACAATCTATTGAAGAGGTACAGCTTTTCATTTGCATAAGCAGTTTCAGCCAACACAGTCTGTTGAGACAGAAAATATACTCTGAATATTTAGCAAGTCTGATGGCATTTCAAGAGCATGTGATGGCACACAATTGATGACATCATGCATTTCTTCTGTTTCCTGAAGCTGAAATCCAATGTGGCCCAGAACTCCACCCAAAACTGATTGGCTCAGGGTTAAAAAAAAATAATTAAAATAAAGAAATGTACGCCGAGTGTTTTTACAGAGTGTTTCTAGATTTAGCTGCAACTCCCAGAGAACACCATCCAGCATTATCAAATCTTGTACAGAACTGCAAAATTAGATGCAAAGCCCTGGAGTAGGAATAGAGATTAGAGACAAGTATTTCTCTCTTTTTCCTGGGAGAGGTGCAACGAGCTGCTCAGCTGAGGTCCCAGGAGGGTTTGAGCCACAAACCCACTGTCAGATCATACAGTCCCCAGCCTGCCATTCCAGCCTGGCAGGTGGCTGGGGCCCGGCTGTAGGAGCATGCCCAGGTTTCAGAGAGACCAGCTCCTTGCTGGGATTGGCTCCTGAGTGCTCATGAGCAGAGATGTTCCCAGAGCAATACTTTTCTTTGCTGTTGTGACCTCTCCTCCCATACCTGAGGATCCCTCAGCTGGGGAGGATCAGTATCGGTGCAAAGGTCTCCACGTGCCCTTTCCCTGTCCCAGGGCTCTTCTCCTGGCTCTGTTCCATACACTCTACAGCACTTGGAGCAATCACCAGCCCACTGAAGGATGCTCCACGGGGGCCTGGCTGGTCCCTAGGAAGGGCAGCCAGCAGCACACATGTGGCCGGGTGTCACATGGCCTTACACTATCACAATCCCTTTTCAGCTCCCAAAACACAGAACTTGAGAATGGTTTCGGTTGGAAGGGACCTTAAGGACCTTCCACTAGCCCAGGTTGCTCCAGGCTCATCCAACCTGGTCTTGGACACTTCCAGGGATCCAGGGGCAGCCACAGCTTCTCTGGGCAGCCTGTGCCAGGCCTAACCACCCTCACAGGGAAGAATTTATTGCTGATATCCCATCTGACCCTGCCCTTCTCAGCACTGAGCCATCCCCCCTTGACCTGTCACTTCATGTCCTTGCCAAAAGTCCCTCTTCAGCTCTCTTGGACAAATCTCCCAATCCTATTTATTCCTCCCATGCATTTGGTGCTCCAGTAACACCACAAATGACCTCAGCATTGGCAGGAACACCCTGGGAAGCTGCAGACACACAAATTCCCTTTTGCCTCCATTCCATAGGGAGTGGCCACCCCTCTCTTCTGCTCGAGCTCCCATCCAACAGCTACAGAAGAAGCATTTAAAGCATGAGCAGCACATGGCAGCACAGCATGGCATGGTGCAGGACAGAGCAGGAGCTGGGATAGCAGCTGGGATGGGGAACTGCCAGTGGAAAGGTGTGGGAGGGACAGCCTCACACCTCTCCCAGCTGCTCTGAGACTGATGTCAGATGTGTCTGACAAGTCTCATGCATGAAGAAGTGGCACCTGCACTGAATGGTCACATCCAACGGGCCTTGGGAAAATCCAGCCGGCAAAGGATTAACACCTGGGCTGGCCCTGCTGGCAGCTTATTCCATACTTTCTAAGGCACTGTGTGAGGGATGCTGGGCACTGACGAGCTCTGCTTGGGGTAAAATAGAGATCAACAGCAGGCTGAGAAACACAACAAATCCCTGAGGGAACCTCCAGCATCCCAGGCTGTTCCTGATATCCTCAGATCCACCCTCTCACCTCTGCAGATGGGTCAGGAAAAGGTTTTGTTCCTTGTCGTGAGGACCAATGCTGTCAGAAGTCCTGTCTGCATTGAAAATAAGCATTTCCATGCCACAATGTGCCCAGGACAACACCCCTGGCCGCTGATTTTAACTGATATGAACCAGGAAGTCTTTCCTTACCAATACCTATTGGCTCTGAGGAAAGAAGCACCATACATCTACACCTGATTGCTCCAAAGCCCTACAGAGCATCCCCGCACACCCCCACCCCAGTATCTTTCAACCCCACAGCACTGAAAGGAAAACCACAAAACCGTCCCAGAGAAATCTTCCCCCGCAGAGCGCAGCCGCCCGAGTCCGCAGGGAATAATAAATGCGCTCCCCTGCGCCGTTCCCACTGCCCGCCCTCCCTCGGGAAACCTTGTTCACCCTCGGGAACGCTTTCACTTGTGTGGCCCGGGACAGCATCCCGCGGCAGGGAGTGAAAGGAGGGGGCAGGTCTGCCGGCTGCCGCCGGGGCGGACAATGGGAGCGGCGGGAATGCTGCACGCCCCGCCGGGCATCGCTGGGGCGGCATGCAGGGACGGCAGCGCTGCCGGAGCCGCTGGATTCATCCTCGGCCGCTGCAATTATTTATTCATAAATTAAACAGAAAGAACAGCGAGGCCGGATGCCTGCTCAGAGGTGGCATTCGGGGGAGGAAGGAAGGGACAACGACCCCACCCAGGGATGGCGGGCTGACACTTCGCCTTCCCCAGACGCAATCGTAACCTCTGATTTCATTAGCTTAATGGGAACGGGGGTGAAAAGGAAAAAAGGAAAAAAAAAAAACAAAAACAAAGAAATGAGCAGACACTTTTTCTCAGGCAAAGGCTTCTCCGGATGCCCAACAGTGTCAGACTCACTTTCTTGCTCCCTGGACATTCCCTTGTCCCACATCCCCTGGGAAAAAGCCACAGACTTACAGTCCCACTATTCTTCTGTCAGCACAAAGACTGCTCTGGGAAACACTGCCCACAGGGCTGATAGGGGATGCGCCTCTCCTCATTGCCCTTCCAGGAGATGTTCCTCAGCCACATCCAGCCCTGCCAGCCAGGAGACCCCACCTGGGGACACTGACCAGCAAGGACAGGCTTTCGTGTCAGGCAAGGAGTGAGAAGTCCCAGGGAAACAAAGAGAGAACAATTAAATGAAACAGCTCGCTACCATGAGATCAATGCCATTGAATAAGAGATTTTCAGGCCAAGCCTTGTGGGTCTCAGAGACAGCCTGAACAAGCGAGGAAGAATTTGGACAGATGATCAGCGCCAATGAACCCCAGCACAGCTTCCCAAGTGCCAGGTTTTGCGCTGGGGTCTGAAGACAGCACTCTTTGGGGAGGGGTATTTGCCTGCTGGCTCTTTGCCGCTCAGGAATCTCATTTTCCAGGATGTCAACAAGGCCAGGAGGGCCAGAACTGTACATTTGCCATTTAGTGACAGCTGAACTGCACGAAATCTGGCTCTGGGGCTCTTGGAAAGCACAATAAATACCGTTAAGACTTGCAGGAAAACTGCTCTGCTTGGCAACAGGAGGCTTTTCTTATCCACCACTCTTCCATGCTCCTTCGTCTTGGCTCACCAGGAGCCAGGGTTTGGAGCCCAGCTTTCCCCCCAGCACCTCACAAGTGAGCAAATCACCTCCCTGCCCTGGGAGAAGGAGAGAACGAAGTTCAGCTGAGCCCCAGGCAGCTTGACCATGCCTGGCACGGGGCAGAGGAGCCCCTCTCTGCAAGGTCCTCCCAAGCTTCTGGCACAGCTGAGAAGGGGCTTCACCCCAAACGCGTGTGATCCCAACCCCAGCAGGCACTAGCCTGGCTCTGTGCTGCTATACAAATGGGCCTGTCAATCATAAGTGGATTTTATCTTCTCAGAGCAGGGGAATAAAGAGGTGAAAGAGACCTTGTGGGTCAGCAATCCCTGCAAGTGACACTTACTGCACCTCCATAGGGATCCTAAACAAATGCCACCCCAGAACCATCCTTGGTCCAGCTGGAACAGCTCAGGGGACAGACTCTTGCAATTCCCAGTGGCAAGGAGGAGGTTGACCCATCCCAGCACCAGCAGGGCACTTAAACCACCATGTTCTCCCACTCTTGTCAGTGCTGCTCCAGGCTCAGCAGCTCCCTCAGCTCTGGCCATTCCAGAGCATGGGATTTAAATATTGAGCATGTTTAAATATCACATGGGGAGATTAATAATAAATAGAATGAAAATAATATTTGCCCCTAAGTGGGGACATCGGTCACAAAAACAAAAGAGGCAAGAGGAGCCTGTCCCCAGGGCTGCAAAATGTCACAGCCTCACCCCCACTTTGTCACCACAGGGTCCTCCACAGAACTTATCAGTGACTTGAACCAAGAAACACAGCAGGTGATGGGAGGAGAGTCCCCTCTCCAAAACCTCAGCAGTGTGCAAACCCTCACTCCCAAGCCTTCCTTCGCCCAAAACTGCCCCCAAATCTGGTCCTTGTGCAAGGAGGAACCAAGCAAGATGGCTTCCCCAAGCTCTCCACCCACACAAAACAATCCATGTCAGCTAGAGGAGGAAGAGATGTGTTCCCATGTCCTTAGGATGGCACAAAATGCCTGTGAGCCATCCTGAGTCATTCCTGAAAGTTATTAACATCTCCTCTTCTTGCTCCCCTGGAAGCCCCACTCCCAACATCTGCCATGCTTCCATGGCTGAAGAGGACAGGGAGAAGACATCACTCCTGAGGCTCAGACAGTATGTCACACACACAGAGTGAAATGCAGCTTTCAGCCCATCTTTGAAGCCCAGCAGAGGTGGGAGCAGGCAGCCTTGCCTTTCCTAGAAGGATCTCTCTCCAAAGCTCCTGCAAACAGCTCCACACACTTTAGTGACAGCATAATTGTACATTATCTCCTACAATTTCACTCTGACAATTTAGGGGACAATACAAAGAGCAGAGAGACTGTAATATTCATATTGACATTCCCCCAAAAAGCTGCCTTTCCTGGTAAAGCCCTTGTCTTATGAATATGGAAAGCTGCCTGGAGGCTTTGCTTAAACACAGTGTGTTGGTGTTTAATCAGAGGAGGTGGAGCGGGAGCAGCTCCTGCTCAACAACAGCCCGACACATTTTAGGATGTGCAAGACATTCTCCATTTTCATGGACAATTCTGTTTACAATCCCTCCTTTAAAACAGCTTATAAAAGATTCACTCTGCCTCAGTGTTTGAAACAAGAGTTAGTCAGAGAACAGGATTCTGTCTGCTGTTCCTTCCCCGTGGGAATTTCTAATGAAAACCATTTTTTTTTGTCTCAACTTTTCCTTAAGAAACAAAAAGAATTTTTTTTTCTTCCTTGGTAAAAAAGATTTAAATACTTCAGCCACAGCCTGACATTCCATGAACTGGAATGACTTCCAGAGAGCCTACGGAGAAGAGGAAGCAAGGGAAGACTTGCAAGGGAAGAGCTGGAGAAGGGAAGCACAGTGTTTTATGGACTGAGTGACCAGCAAAAGTGAGCCAAGTTTTTGCTGGAAATCCAGTTTCCATGACTTTTAGCAAAGATAAGAATTCCAAAAGCTATCTGTGTCCTTAGGTGCACATCTCCCAGGAGCAGAGAAACTGGATCTTCTGAGGGCATCTTCCACTAAGCTGACTCAGAGGACAAGTAAAGGCTTGGGCCAAACGGCAAAAAAAACCAATTCCTTTTTCCTTCCCCACCCCGACAAGGGGTGAAATCCATGGAACCTTGTTGGATTTTTGTTCAAGAGTCCAGCTGAGTCATGACTTCCCCCATGTGGTTTCTCTCCACAGTCCATGGATCTGTCTCCTCACCCTTGATGGACACGCAGCCCCACGGGTGCTGGATCCCACCCTGACAGCCAGGAGGAGGATATTCCCCCCAGCTTCCCTCTCTGGATGCAGATCCTGGCAATCAATTGTTTCCCTTCAATGCTGCTGCACAGAAAGAAGAGTCTGATTTTGACAGATTTATATTTAGACTCACTTTCTTTCATTTTTAAAAATTTATTTAAAGATTTCTGTTTACCTTCTGGGTAGAACTCTAAGTTCACCCACAGAAGCAACTACTGAACCATGGAAAACAACAAAAAGCAAAGGATGTACTAAAAAAAAAAATCCATAGTATCTGTAATACCTCAATTAAGGGAGCATAAGTATTGAAGCCTGAAGTATCTTGATAATCTGAACCATCAATTCTGACAGCAGAAGGTGCCACTACTGGAGCTGGGAAAAAAATCTTTGCCTTTCAGCTCACGAGCAGGAAATCTCTCTCACCCTGAAAAGACAAAAAAAAAAAAAAAACAACTACATAAAAATATTATTTTAAGTTCTGTCAAATTGCACATTTTTGGTTTGACATTCTACCTTTTGGTTTCCTACTGGTAAAACTGTTTTTTCCCCGATCCCATGAGCATTCTGATTTGTCAATATTGCTGGAAAGGTTTAAAAGAAAAGGTTTTTCCACTTCCCTGAGCTGGCCAGTTGCCAGGGCTTGAAGGATCTGGAGTATAAAAGGGGTAAGCAAACTTCTGGTCATGGGCCAAATCTCAGAGCATAGGGCAAGAAAATCTGTTCAGATGACACCAGTGAACTAGAAAACATCTTCAAAGATGGTCAAACACTTCCTCAAAGAGGCTGGGAATAGGAATTCTGGGAAATAGTCATGGTTTAGGGAACATTTTGCTGTCTGGTGCTCTTTCAGTCCAGTTCCTTCCTCTGAGGAGCAGCAGAACCGACAGCATTGGTATTTGGAAAGCATTTTTGGTTCTGCTCCCATGAGTTCCTTGGACAGCCCCCCTTCAGAAGCTAAACCCTTCCATTTGATATCCTTCCAGGTCAGGAGCCAATCTGTCACATCCCTGGGGTGACCTGGCTTTTTCGGGAGCCGGGAAGCCACAGGGAAGCGCTGCTTTAACCCCTGCAAAGGGCAGAGCAGCAAAGCCTGGCCCTCGAGGCAGTGGCTGAAGGGCACAGCTCCTTCCTCAGCCACCTGAATCATTGTCCCAATGATTCCAGGCAGGAGAAGGGGTTTTCTTCCCGGGCATGAGAAGAGGTTCAGCAGAATGCAGTGGGCATCTTGCTCACGGCTTCAAGGCCAGAACAAAGACAGCTCCTCCTGGGACAGGGTGATGAGTGTCACCAAGAGCACAGAAATGCTTACAGCCTCCTGGCTCCAAGGCTTGGCAAGGCTGCCCAAACCTGGCTGAGTCCTGCCAGGTTCCCCACAGTTCTCACCGCCTGCTCCAGCCCCGGACTTCAGCTCCAGCACCATTGTCCTATGGCTGGGCTGGACCTGCTGGAACCTTTCCCCAGGTCACGCTGAACTATTTCTCTTCCCAAGGAAAAGAGAGGGATTTTGCCTCCTCGCATGCTGAGCTGGATATTGGGACCATCCACCCAAGCGCAAAGCACAAGCTGAGCCTGCCCAAGAGCCATATGTCAGGAGTGGGAAGGACATTCCAACCCACTCACCATGGAAATTGTCACTCTCTGCCTCCCAGGCACCAATCACACTCACCTGGCACGGGCCCCTGGGCTCCCTGGGCCATCAGCTGCCAGCCAAGGACACAGGCTCCACTCATCCACTATTCTCCCTCGAGGTGACCTGAAAGGTGGGAACAAAACAACCACCAGGAATTCACATCAGATGTTTCTGCCTCTCTCCAGCCTTAATGCAGCAATGGGCACTGTGGGCTCTTCCGCAGGGAGCAGTAACAGCAGCCAATATTGGCATTCCCCAAAGGATTCCGCTGAGGTCACCTGCATGGCTGTGTCTGCAGCACAGGGGGACAAATCCCTCCTTCTGGGCCACCAGCATGGCTGTGTCCCAGGCACAGGGGGACAAATCCCTCCTTCTGGGCCACCTGCACCACTGTGTCCCAGGCACAGGGGGACAAATCCCTCCTTCTGGGCCACCTACACCACTGTGTCCCAGGCACAGGGGGACAAATCCCTCCTTCTGGGCCACCTGCACCACCGTGTCCCCAGCAGAGGGGACAAATCCCTCATTCTGTTGGCACTCACAGCCATGAGTGGTTGCAGAGTGGTGCTGAGACCTCTCTGCCCCAGGCAGCCACCCACCCCTCCATCCCAGCAGCAGGTTTTTCCCAGAGCTGCTCCCAGCAGCTGAGCCTGCTGGAAGCACCTGGCCTCGAGCCACCCTGGTTAGTGCTGCGTGCTGGAGGATGAACTCAGGAGCCCGAAGCACAGCTTCATTTTATTGCAATAAAGAGGAATCAAGTAATGACAAGGCGAGGGCTGAGCGATGGGGTAATGGGAGAGCTGCCACGCAGCAGAGCCAAAGGACACCAGCTCCTCCTGCTCTTTGCCTTCACCTACTGCTTGGAATTGTCTGTGGAAGCGCCAGACTCTGAGGAGAAAGCTGTCACTGAAGGACTAAATCATGGACAATTTATGCTCAGCCTTTGAGCCCAGCAGCTTCCTCCAGCTATGGAATTAATGAGAGCCCCCCCAGCCCTGCCCGCTGCCCAGCCAGGCTGCACCCCTGCTTTGACGTGCCCCCACCATCACTACTGCATTGCCAGTGCTTGCTGGAATTGCCACCGAGGAATATTGCCAAGCACAGGGCATTTGCTTTTATCGCAAGGGAGAGGTGGTCCTGCCCACACAGACACAGCTCTGCCCCGAGGAGAGGCTTGCAAAGGAATGGGTGAAGCCCTGAGGTTTGCTGGCAGGATGAAGGGGTCCCCCAAGGCAGGTTTGGTTTTACAATTCCTTGGCCAAGCAGATTTTTGTGGTACCACACTCTCGGTTCTACTTAGATCCCAGGCAAGCTCAGCTGACCACTTACCCTAAATTAGGGCCATCTCCTGGCCCTCTCACCAGCAGGGCCCTTTAGCAGAGCTAGCAGTATCCCAATATGTCACAAAGTACACGCAGAAACGCGAGAGCGCTGCCAGACTCCAGGGTAAAAATCCAGCTCCACTCCCTCCAAGATTGTTTTAACCGGGATGCTCCTTGAACTGGAACCACAGAAATAACTTGCCAGTGAGAAACCCAGACCTTCCGGTGCAATCCAGGTATCCATCCTAATTCAATTTTCCCGAAGAAGCAGACTGTACCAGGACAATCAGAAAAGCAATCTGTAGTTTTCCTCGGATGCCTCACAGCAGCCCTAACGGAAGAGCCACAAATGAGATGTCCTCCCCCACATCGAAATGAGATTTTAGCAAAGCCCACCTCCACAACAGATTAATAAATATGCAGAGAGTTTGTGCCAAAAAAAAACCAGATCTAAATTCCCTTAGAGACAGAGGAGAGGGGGATGGGAACCAACTTTGTAACCTCTGTGACTGATACCCGTCCCTACAAACAGCCAAGTGCACCAAACTTCAAAGGGGTTGAGAGAGGCTCCAACCCTCTCTTCCCTATCACTTTTGTGCACTTTGGATTTCACTCCCACTGAGGCGCCCACGGTGCCCAGCTGCCTGAACGGGAAGCTGATAAGCTCAGGGTATCACCAGTTTAGTGTGATAACCACACTAGGCATGGCCTAGCAAGGAGAAGGACCACAGGGAAACCAGCATCACCCCTATGGACCCCATGATGGAGCCCCTTCCTCTTGTCTGTAGCGTTCCCTTCTAAAGGGTATAACGGCCCTGCCTGGCTTCCATGGACCCTGGGAGGAAGGGGAAACACACTCAGCTGCTCAGGCACTGTGCTCACAGGAGCCAGGCAGGCCTTTCACCCAAGCAGCACATTAAATATAAAAGAGAAGTCACCATGGATGTTAATGTATGGCATTGGGATTTATTCCCCCCTCCTGTTCTCAGCACCACGTGACAACATTAATTAAATGTGTTTCTGACCCTGCTGCGCTTCTTTAAATATTTGCCATTCTCCACAAGCAGTGTTTGGTTAATGAAATGAAATTAATGAGCTCATTAGATTGTGCTGTAATCTTTCAGATGCAAGCCCAGCGCTCAGAATCACTGCCGCCTTTCTCCGCTCTCGCGCTTTAACTCGGCACATTCAGCTCCACAAGCAACGGCTGAGCAGGGCAGTAATCAATTAACAGGGCAGCAGCCACAGGAAGGGAAGGAGGAGACACCAAGGCAAACGAGAGGCAGCTCGGTGACTTTCCCACGGGAGCTGATCCCGTGGTTCCCGGCGGTCCCTGGCACACATAGCTTCGTTTGGCGCGTGCTTCTCCAAGGTGAGGATCAACCACAGGAGCCTGAAGTGGCAGGGGCTGAATCCATGGCTACATCCACCCCAGTTTGTATGGGAAAGCCAACAAGTCTTGGGAAAGAAGAACGGGGCTTAGAAACTTGCAGACATGCCTCTAACAGCAGCCCTGGCTCTGGCTCAGACACAAGGACCGCACTCCCCGAGGCCACAGGGCTGTCCCCCAGCAGTGATCCCTAAACTTCTTCCTGGAGCAAGAAGACCCATGGGGCCCATGTCTCTCCACCAGGCAGCTCCCCACACTATCTTTGATGATTACTCACCCTGATTCCCCCCATGCTGATCCAAACAACGCTCTGGATCCAGCCTTTCCCACATTTCACCCCAGCTCAGAGCAGAATGCACATCCTGGTGTCCACCACTGAAGAACAGCCCTGGGAGCAGCAAGAGAGGCTCTTTGCCCTTGGGCTGCACCAACTCACCGAGCCAGCATGATTCCCACCTTTTTCTTTCTTTGAGCAGGAAGGATTCTCCCCAGAGCACTGCTCTGTTTTCCTATTGTCTTGTGAAGCTTCGTCAAAGAATTGACTCAGATCAAAGAGTCTCCACAGCAGCACGAAATCCCCCGATGGGTAGGGAAAGGAGGAGGGGGTGCACAATAAGACAAAAAACGCTCCAGTAAATCTCTTTCCAAGAAAGCAAATGGGGGTCGTTTCTGCATGCACATAAACCCCATAGCTCAGAGCCTGTGTTAGCTATGGTGACTCCCAATGGCTCCAGAGGAATTCCGGGTAGGAAATGTATGCAAATCGAATTCTCTCCATGGCTGTACTCACCAACAGATTGGATCACAAAGCTTTATCAGGCTCCCGTCCCTAGGATTTTGTCATTTACCTTTTAGCCCAGAGGTCACATGATGGTGAGCCAGGCCTGCTGGGATAAAGCAAGAGGGTGATGAGCACAGCTGGGAGGGAGCAAGAGGAATGTTGAATCACTGAAAAATCTCCAGATCAAAAAAGAAAATGATAACCCACGTCCCTACAAAAGCCTCGAGGAAAGCAATGCCCCAACCACCACTGCAGAGCATTAAAAAAGAAAAACATCTTTGTGCTCACAGTGGCAGGACCAAAGATGGAAAACCCAAACTCACAGTATTCCCACACTCATCAATTGCACCAATCTCCTACATCCAAAAGACGACCTCAGAGGATTCTTGAACTGCCCCCCCCCTGCATCTCACAGGATTATCCCATGTTGGCTTGAATAATTGCCTCTATCTGCTTGTCCAGGTGGACATCACAACCCCCAGAATGCCAGGCTGAGTTCAAATATCTCAGGGTTAGCCAGGTCTTTCACAACCCTTCACATCCTACAGCCCACCCAGTGAGCTTTGACTTTGCTTTGCTCTGCTTTAAAAGATCTGAACATCCCTGCCTTTGGTGACTGATGATTAAACAGAGAGAAAAGCACAGCTATCATTTATCCACGACCTTGGAAGGGCTGCAAATAACACTGGCTGGCTGATGGCAGGTCCCCTGGCCACAGAGTGGAGGAGTGGCTCTCAAGGGCAGCAGGGAGAATAAATCCAGAGGCCAAGCCGGCAGCTCCCCTGACTCTGCTGCAGAGAGGAGCTGCACACACCTGGCAGGTGGGAGAGATCACCTGAGGCAGTGGGTGCCACACAGGAGATGATGCACAGAGGATGAGCAGGGTTGGAGAGTCACCACAACTCCTGGACAACCCTGGAAACAGCAGTACTGGATCTCCAAGGGGCTCTCCACCAGCAAACTTAGCAGCAAAGCTGTTGGAGACTCAACAAGGGCAATCTCACTGAAGATGGCCTCTGAGATGGTGTTTGCTGGGAATGAGTTACTCCAAAAGGGAAGGTGAGTGAGTCTTTCCACCCTAGGGCAGCACAAACAGCATCTGTCACCACATTCATATCATATCCCTGAGTTTACAGCTGGATACTGCCTTCCATCTCCCTCCAGAGGCAGCCACAGCACAAAAATCAGGTACCCATCTGCTAACAGAGCTGATTTTGCTCTTTGCATGTACAGAATCCATTGACAGGGAGGCAGAGCATGGCCAACCACACCAGCAGGCTGGTTTGTGCACCTGGGAGGGTTCAGTGCCAGGAACCCATTTTCAAGAAGCCAACACCACCCCTCCCATAGGTTTGGGGTCCCAGCCCATGTTCACAGAGCAGCCGTGCCTCCTGTCTTCATCCTGGTTTAGCAGTGTAAGCAACACTGCTTCCACAGCCTTGCTTTGTTTCAAGTGGGTGAACAAATCTTCAATCTTCTTTAAAATCAAATCAAAATTCAAATTTTGGCTCAAGTACTGCAGCCTGCTTACGCTCCAGCCTGGCTCCTACAGCCAGAGTGAATTAATGCCCACACCCCTGTGAGTATCTCCTGGCAGGTGACTCTGCCCTCGCCCCTTGCCCTTTGTTTTTCCCCCACGCATGTGGAGATGCAGGGATGCACAGCAGCCCAAGCAGGAGATGCCTTTGTGGCAGCTGGAAGCGGAGCTGGAATCCACAGGGCGGGTTTGGTACAGATCCTTACAAATGCAACTGCTCTTCCGAAGTGTATTTATATCTTATCTGTGCTGTTTACCCATATGTTCAATAAATCATTATTCATTATCTGATAAGGTGCTTGCAGGGAATTTCTAAGCCAGGCTTACAGTTAGCACGGGGTTCGGGACACGCTGGGAATACAAATGGAGAAATAAACAGAGCATCTGTCTCCAGCGAGGCTGCTGTGCTGCCAGGGGACTGTGGTGACATTGCCAGCCAGGAGACCAAAGGCTGGGTCACCCGGCCTGCTGGGCTGGGGACAACAAGCCTGTGTTATGTAGAACAGCCTCCTTTTCAGCTAATTACACATCCCAGATCCCTGCCGGTGATAGAAGTGACACGACAAAGTGAGCCATGTTTCCTCTCTTCTGCTCCTCATTCATCTCTGCCCTCACCACAGCCAGGCAGAGACAGGCTGTGCTCCTCAGCCTCCATAGGAACCCTGCAAAAGCTTCCGCCTGGGAGCAACGAGGGAAAAACTGGGGGTGTAGATCTGAGACAGCTTGAACAGACAGGAAAACTCCTCTATGTGCTGGCTGTGACCCAGACATAAAACCAGAGAAGAAATACTAGCGTAAACTCAGACCCCTCTCTGACCCTGTCCACTCCCTTTGCCTGTTCCAGCATGAGAAGGAGACATGGGAAGCACCTGGAGATGTTGCTCCATGGCACATCCCAACTCCTGCTCTCTCCCCTCTGATGCTCCCTCCAACACCAGGTACCCAAAGTGCCTCCATTTGGGCCTGGCAAAGCCTTACCATGGCCTTCAGCGCACCCATGGCCTCTCACATCTCAGCTAATCCAAGGATTAGCTGCACTGGATGGATATTTCCATGTGGAATAGGGGGAGGAAAGTGGAGGGAGAGGGTAGGGAGTCAGGTTCAAGTCATGTGAACACCAGCCCCAGCACGTCTTCAAAACAGGCTACAAGGAAGTGTGACATCCAATTTCTTGGGAAGGGGAGGCAGAACGGTAATTAAATTTCTGATCTTGTTAGCCAATTTCTCCAATCACTGCCCCTGAACTGGAGAAGGGGAAGGGAGAGGGGAGACGTTTGCGTCAGCGACGCTTGTGAGGGAAATTAGGTTTTCACGGATTATTGGGTTAGTTCCACTTCTCCCACTTTTTAATTTATTTGTCTGTATGTGCTGCAGAGCTGAAAGGCCGAGAATTTTTCCCCCCTTTTTTTTAATTAAAATCTGTAGTTTTGGAAGATGAAAACTTTGGGGGGGGGGGAAGACTGCAACAATATAACCATGTCAGCCAAAATCTACTTCCCTCCCAAACTTTTGTCAATCCCTCTTCAAAACAAGAGCCTAATAAGATCTCTCACTAGCACTCAAAATAGCCTCTGGATATTTGTAGAAAAGAAAAAAACTTGTGAATGAACTTTTTTCTCTCTGAAAAAAGAACAGAGTTCACTTGCTTACCTCTACTTGCATTTTTTTTATTTTTTTTTTAATTTTCCCTTAATGCTACAAAAGAAATTCCAGAATTGCTGCCTGTGCAACCCTGGGCCTCTATTATTTCTCAAAAGACAGTAACACTGCCCCTCTTTCCAATTTCCTTAGAAATAGAGGAGAAGACTAAAATGTGCCTATGGGCAGTGTTCAAGTAAATTATCTGTATGATTATTTCCAACTGCCTGCTGTGTGGTTTCCTAGGAACAATGCCAAGGGGCTATTTTGTTTAAGGTTTCTGAATTTGGGATAAAAGAGAAACAGTGTAGTTCACACAGTGCCCAGACTTCCACCTTGATGAAAGGTTTGGAAAGTAGGAATGGCTGGAGAAGGCTTGCAAAGGTATCTGGGAAGCCAACAAAGGCGGGAAAGAACAACTCCTGGAAAACAAAGTAGCACAGCTGCAGTGGGAAAGAGCTGGGAAAAGCTCTGGCCAGAGAATCATTGAATCACTAAGGCTGGAAAAACCTTCAAGATCATCAAATCCAACCTTCGGCCGAATCCCACCATGCCCATATTTCCAAGTGCCACATCTGCTTCATTTTTGAACATCTCCAGGCAGCCTGTTCCAGTGCCTGGCCACCCTTTCAGTGAAGAAATTTCCCCCAGTATCCAATCTGAACTTCCCATGGAACAACTTGAGGCCCCTTCCCCCTTTCCCAGCGCTTGCATCCCACACTGACCAAGGACAGTGTGTCAATGCCTGGGTGGGATCAGGAGCCTGTGGGACCATTTCACACCTCGAGGCAGTGCTGGCCAAGCACTCTGAGCTGACCCATCCACAGATATTTGGAAAGTAGAGTTGGGCAGGTTCTTCCCCCTTTGCCCACTCAGCATTGTGGATCACATCCACCCACCAGGCTGCCTGTGAGGGAAATCCACACCCACCTCACCCTGAAATCTTTACAGATAAAATCACATTAATTCCTGGGACCTTTTACAGGATGGGTGACCCCTCAGGTGGGACAGAAAAAAGCCCAAGCCAAGATCACACAAACCTTCCAAGCAGCTCAGTACAAAAGCCCAGACTTACCCCACCCAGCTTCAGCTACACCAAGCCTGGTCCATTTTCCATGGAGAATGGAGGTGACACCTCCAGGCAACGGGAGAGCTGGCCAAAGGTAACTTCTAGAAGGTCTTTAAACAAAGCCAAACTCACACAAAAGCAGCACCCCGCTCTTCCTTCACAATCAGGGCAAGAACTGTGGCTGAAGCTCTGATTAAGGCGCTCATCATGGCCCAGCTCCGAGCTGACCCGCCCTCATCAGGCTTTGCACTTTGGAAAAAGCTAATTCCGATGGCAGCCGAGAGGAAGGGAATTTACACTGCTCTGCCGTGACCCAGACTTCACAGCCATTCAAAGTGAGCAGCCACGGCCATTAAAAACTTCACTTCATGCACTGAAGAGGCTCATAAAGAGAGTGTGAATTCACAGAGCACTGGCTCAGAAAGGCCATTCCCTGCCTGTCCCACAGCCTGCCTTTGTCTGAAATATGGAATAAAAGGGAGCTTCATATTTTACTTCAGACTTGTTTCACTCTCCCCTTGTTTTCTCTGCAGGCTGACTAAAGAGGAAGTGATTTATAAGGGGAAAACAAGGGGAAGTGGTTCTAATTAATTGGCCATAACTCTGACAGCTGTACTGGCACCCAGCAAACAGAGGGCAACAGTGCCCAGACAGAGATGCAGTACCCTGGAAGATTCCACAATAATCCTGCTCCAAGCCAGCATAAAATCAATTTTTTCCTCATGAGTCTGGTACAGACCCTTTGTACAAGGGGCCTGGCACCGGAGCTGTCATTTTCCACACAGAGTCAGCAGGAGAGGGGAACTGAAAGGGGTCTCCAGCTCCAACCTCTCCTTGCAGGCCCTCCTTTCCCTTTCCAAGGAGGGCTCAGAGTTCATTTTCAAGTCAGCTCAAGTTCAGGGTGTAAGGACAGAGTCCAGCTAAAGAAATCTTAATCCAAGCCTAGGATGAGAAGCTTTTCCAAAAGGCTCCCTCAGCCCCTTCCATCTCCCAGCTGGGAGGGGAACAGGGGGCTCCTGGGGCACGGCAGAGCCGGGGGAAACAGAAAGGCTATTTTGTGTCCAGGAACAAATGTGTTTGTTCTGCTCTCAGCAGCGTTAAGGCCAGGAGAACTGGCCTCGTGGGAGCCATACATCACACATTGCAGGTGCCTGGCTCCAGGAGGGGGAAACTCTCCAGCTTTCCTAACTGCGAGTGCCAGAAGTTCTGTATCCAAAGTTCATCCTGACCTCAGAGGGTTGGCCCGCTCCGTGGGAGGAAACAAAGCCTGGGCATCATTAGAACAAGCTCATAATTAAAACTGCTCTGGCCTTTATGAGCCTCCAGGTCGCAAAGCTGCCACGGGAGAAGCTGTTTCCATTTTCCCTCACTGCACAACGGGAAGGAACAGCCTGGCAGGTGCCAGAGCCTGGTGTTTGCAGAGGGCAGCCCTGCTGTAACCCCACCAGGTGACCCCGGGGAGTGTCTGCACGGGGATTTTTATGGGTAGAAGGTGTGGGGAGCAGTTAACCAGGACAGCTCTTAGTAGGGAAATCCAGTAATAGCAGGGAAAAGAGTGCAAAATTCAAATAACGCTGGGCATTCCCACTTACCAGAGGCATTGTGTCCTCAGGAAGAAAGCCAGGCTCCTACCAGCTGTCCCACAGGAGCAGACACTGTAGCTCAGAGAGTGTGATAAGCTCCAGCTTCTGTAACAAGTCAAAAAAAAAAAGACACCAATATTTGCCCAGCACTTTGCTGGGGCTGAGCTCGATTATGCTGTGCCGTGAGAGATTAACACAACCAGATTGCTTTGTGGACTCACTGCTTCCCCACGGCCCCAGGCAGATTTTCCTCTTCATGCTTTGGAAAAGGTCTCAGGACGTGAACTTGCATTCAGCAGGGAGCCTGAGCAGCTCCAGGGGGCTGCTGTTTCCTCTCCACCTGGGATCCAGGCAAGCCAGCAGCTTTCCCAGGGAGTCTGGCTGATCATCTGCTGCGTGTGGGACAAGGACAGCCGCAGGCAGGACTCTGTGTCTCCAGCTCCCAGTGCAGCCCCATGTCTTTGGGAGGTGCTGGGCCCTTCTTCCAGGCAAGAGCCTCCAGTTCCCAGGAGGAGCAGCAGATCCCAGCAGCTACAGGCAAGGGAAAGCAATTTCTGTGCCTTCTTGGCAGTTCCTGCTATGCCAGTTGGAAAAGCAAAAGCCACCCAAAAGAAAAGGCCCCTGTACCTGGCTGGTGTGACAGGATGCTCCTGCAGGGAGGCAAGTGCAGCAGGATCTCTGGGGAAGAGGGGAAATGGCCTCAAATGGAAGAACCTCAAGGAAGTACTGAGGACGCTGGCACAACCACCAAAGCCACCTTGAGAAAGGAGATTTTAAAACAGCTGAAGGGAAAGAAAAAAGAAAAATATTAATTAAAAAATAATTAATCATTGCAATTCTTCAGGGACAGCCCCTGTGCCCTTGCAGGCAGCTCAGCAAAAACAACTCCTGGGACACTAGAGTGGCACACAGGGATAGGGGACAAAGACATGCTCAGGGAAGGGGCAGGATGGAGTTGTCCTGGTGTTAAGAAAACAGTGGCTTTATTCCAGAACTCAAACCAAGAACAGTATAAAACAAAGTGAAGGACAAGCACTGCTCTAGGAGTGAAACAGCTCTCTATTATCAGCTCAGGGTAAGGAATAGAGCCCTTGTCCAGGCAAGAGCAGTGGAAGGTGACATTAAGCAGAAGTCAGGCAAAACCTGCTGCTTTTGGCTGCAGCAAGCAGCCCACGTTGCTGGCAGGTGCAGGGGAGAAAGGACTTCCTCCCCTTTTCCAGAGAAAACTCAGACCCAGCACCTCTGCTGACCCCTCTGGAGAGGAGGGGCTGGCCTGTTACCAAGCTCCAAGTATCCAAGTCCTACATGGAGGATCCAGAGGGACGAGGGCTGAACAGAGGTCACGGACACGGCGGTGGCTGTGCCCTGCCCCTAGAGCAGGGTGGGCAGTGGTAGTCTCTGCCAGGGCCAGTCCCCACAGCTGGACACCCCTGGCCAGAGGCAAAGGCTGTTTGGCCCTGAGGGCAAAGTTGGCACCACTTAGGAGGCTCAGAGATGTCCAGGGATGGAGGGAAAATCCTGGGGAGGAGAAGGACCAAGGAACGTGTGAGCAGCTGCTCCTGTGTTTGCTCAGCTGCTCCCACCATGCTGCTCAACCACTGCTGGGGAAGAGGAGAGGTTTTAGCCTGGGGTAGTCATTCCTCATGTGTCAGACTCCAAGCAGAGGTTTGGAACACTCAGTGTACGCTTGAGACAGCGCCTGGGGAGGGCTCTTCCCATGCAAGACAAGCTTTGCCAAGATCTTGTTCCTGCTCCTCGAGCAACCAATGCAGTTTACTCACGTTGTGTTGGCTGTTAGCAAGGAAGGGTGAGTGATCCGTGACCAGCAGCAGAGCCAAGGGCACGAAAATTATTCTCTCCTGGGCTGTGAGCAGGCTTTGAACCCACAGCCATCACCAGACAATGGTTGCCTTCACCATTAGCTGCCACCACTTAGCCCTGCCCTTGGCAAGACTGGAATTTCAAGCAAGCAACTCCCAAATCCAGAACACAGGTCCCTTACAGAGGGCAAGTTTGGGTTCAAGAGCCATGCAGAGGAAATGCAGAGCAGTTTCTTGCATCCCATCCCTCACTGCAGCTCAGCCTGCGGGCTCCAGGACGCACAGCCCTTCCACACAAGGGTCCTCTGGCACAGGGAAGCCCCACCCGCTCCCAAAGAAAGCAGGTTTGGAAAGGATGGGAAGACTTCTCTCCTGCTGGAAAACAGCCTCAAGCTGTGAGGTGGTGGGGTGAGGACCTGTCAAGATGTGAAGGCTCCTGTTCCCAAGGCAGCAGGCAAGGCTGGACCATGGGCATTCATCCAGCTCTCTGCTCACACCAGGCTGCTCTTGAGCACAACAGGGTCAGCCACAGGTACACACACTCCTGAGAGGCAACTGCGAGTTATGCAAGGCTCTACCAGGCCAAAACTGAACCACTGGGGCTCAGACTTCCAGAAAAAAAAGGTTCAAGCATGAGATGACCCTGGTAACAAATTCCTTGACCTGCACATCCCTCACTCCAGCAGAGCCTCTGCTGAACAGCACCACGACTGCTGCCATGGCTTGCATGGCACAAGTACCCATGAGAAGCCACCCTCGTGGGGAGCAAGGGTCTGGCTTGCATGATACAAGCAAGAAAAGGGTGTTCACAAGCTCAAGTAGCACAAGAACAGGCAGCAAATTAGGGACAGACTTCCAGGACCTTGTCTTGAAAGGAATCATCCTCTGCTCCTCTCCATCAGCTCTTGCTGAGTGCTCCCACTGATTGTGCTCCTCAGAGGACCTGGAAGAGTGGCTCAATCAAATCTCACCCAATGTCACTTATTTTTCAAAAGATTTTGGATGTATAATCAAAATTTTGACACACACCCACCCACACACTTTTCAAGCACTTTCCCAAATTCCTGGAGGCTTTCTCTTTACTACCCCAGCAGAAAGGGACATTTCCACCTGACACAAGTCAAGCACAGCAACCCCTGGTACAGGATTTTGTAGATAGCAAGCAGGGAGGGGCAGGATTGCCCCCTCTGATGCCCATATGTAACTTTCTAAAACATCTTTTCAAGCCCTGCTCATATCAACACAACTGTGGTAAAATACACAAGGCAGCAGGCAAAACCAAGGGGAAATACATGCAAGGGGAATTATTTGGGAAGCCAATGAGTGCACACAGCAGACACAGTTTGTCTGGGGAATCTCAGAGTCCACACAGGTCAGATACCCAAAACATGAATCCCAGAAACAACTTACTCCCACCTCTAATAAGGAAACACAAACAGCTTACTCCCACCTATAAAGAGGAAACAGGATCCACCCTGTGCTCAGATTTCTGCTCCTTGCACTACCACCAGTGCCAGCAGAATTATCCTCCAGCAAAACCCCATCCTTACCAGACTCTTCTTTCTGCAGCCACTGAGCTGGAACTAAGAACAGCTCAGCTGGAAGGAAGCTCCAACCATCATCTCGTCCAAGAGCCACTTCAGGGCTGGCCACAACTTAAGATGTGTTATTAAGGCCATTGTCCAAATGTCCCTTAACCACTGGCAGGCTTGGAGCAGTAGGCACCTCTCCAGGAAGGTTCTTCCAAACGCAGAGAGGTTGTTCCAGTGCTTGACCTCCCATATTCATGTCCCTGAATATCCTTTTCAAACGGTGGAGTCCAGAAGTGGGCACAGCACTCGAGCAGCACCTCTAAACACAGAGGGACACCCACCTTCTTTGACCGTCTGTGTTTCCCCTGCCCAGGATGTGGTTTGCCCTCGTGGCTTTTCTGTGGGGCTGCTGCCACACACACCCCCAAACCTTTCTTGCAGGGCTGCTCTCCAGCCATTCCCCTCCCAGTTTCTTATTAGAACTGCCAGTTCTCTTGTCCCTCACAACAATCAACAGCACCTACTAGTTTATTATCATCAGCAACCTCACTCGCAGTGCATTTAGCTTCTGTATCCAGATCACTGATAAAAATATTGAACAGAACTGGGCAGGAATGTGAACCCATGCTGTGTGCACCTAATGATTTCATTGTCCTTTAAATGCTTTAATAGTGCCCAGTGTGATCCTCTCCATTTTATTTTTCCCAAGCACTGAGCTTAGGCTAGCAGGGCTGTAAGGCTCCTGGATTTTCCCTCATGCCCTCCCTGTAAATTGGAATAATTCTGGCTGGCTTCCAGTCAGCTGGGAGCTCCCCAGCCTCCCAAGGCCTTTGTAGAGGACGTTTCACCTCCTTCAGTACTCTGGGATGAATCCCACCCAGCCAGGTCAATTTATGGATGTACAGCTGATGATAACTTGCTGCTGATTCTCGTTATTCATCTTGGTGGGAGGGGTTGGTTGATCTGACCTTGCTGAGGGTACTTGCACAGATTCCTGCTCTTCTACCACATCAGGCCCCTGCCCAGCTGCTCCAGGAAGAGCAGCTCATCTCCCTGGTGGGCTCCCAGCACGTGGAATTCCTGTGGTTTGTATGCTCACAGCTCAGCCCTGCTGGCAGGACACACCTCCCCATCCCACCACGTGAGGAACAAACACTGATCCACACTGCAAGTTCTCCTTCCAGTAAAGTCTGGGAGCTTTCCTTACCCAACATCAAATAGGCAGCAGAGCAGCATCCCTAAGAGGGTGGGTTAGAGCAAACTTGTTCTAAAATAAAATCATGAAATACTGTATGGAACTCATCCCTGAGGAATCTCCATGGGCTACAGCAGTCCCAGCAGGATACAGCCAGAATCTGTGGACACTGAGAGCTGTGGAGAGCAAAGCCCTGATTCTGCAGGGTGTCCTTGGAGCCCCATTATTTGTGATTAATAAGGCATGATGCAAACACTTAGTTAAATCAGATTAGATCAATAGTACACCATTAATCACTTCTATAGGTTTCCTATAATATTTATATAGACTGCAGTTATCAGCAAGAATCTCCTGTAAAATTGTCTGTGCTGAAATTTATTTGAAAAAGTACCTTTTATACTCTATTAAAAAAAAAGCAAACTGACTTTTTTATTTTCTCGTAGAGCCGAACTTCCCAGGCAAAAGCTGGGGGAACAGCATGTGGTTTTGCAAAACAAACATTTTGAGACTGCTGCCTGTTTTATCACCTCCTGGAATAGGAATTCCACCTCCATCTCTGTTCTTCCTCAGCCTCTTACACACGTACAGTGAAAAAGAAATGTTTTAGCTATCTCTGCTTACTGTTGGGAGGGCACAAGCAGAAGTGCAACAAAGCAAGCAAGGGGTGGGAAAACCAGCACACTTCCACACTGGTCCAGTAATAACAAAAAAACACCGTGGCAAAGATTTTCATGGGGTTTCAGAAACTCCTTGTGCACTAAATCAAGGCAGCAAATTTACAGCAAATTAATGAAACTAATTTTCTGACTGGAATCATCATCTGTGAATTATTGTGTCTTTACTCATTAAATAAATTATCTGTGTCTTCCAAGACATTAAGAATGCATCATAAATTACAGCCCTTCATAAATAATTTGCTTTTTGCCTAGGTTTAAATATAGAAGGAGAATAAAGCAAGGGGAAGACAAGAATACAAGAGATAAGAGAAGCAAATAGGCAAAAAAAGAAAGCACAAAGAGAAGGGAAGGAATGAAACTGAGAACAAAATGAGTGAAGGGAGGAAAAAAAACAGGTGAAAATGGAGACATATGTCCAGCTCAGAAGGGAAGGAAATGAGGAAGGAAAAAAGGAAGTGAGGGATGAAAGAGGACAGACAGGACAAATAGCCCTGTGCAATATTTCAGGTCGGTGTTAATTGCGACTCAGTGAACGTGGCAGGAAATGAAGCGCCGATATCCAAAGGCTCTCGTGACTTTTATAAATGATTTCATTCCCATTGAGCTTGTTCCATGTCAATGAGTACAAACATTCTGTCTGAGAGATCTCTGCAAAGGGACGCCAGCAAGGGAAACACACTTTGTCATGGAGCAGTGACAGCAGTGACTGAGAGGGCCCCAGATTTGTAAATGACAACAGAAGCCACAGCTGACTTGTCAAAGAGGGGCAAAGCAATGCCCCTGGATTCGTGCTGTGGGATCCTGCTCCAGGCTGGGCCAGAGCAGGCAGAGCCAGACCCCATCCCTGCCCTGCCTCCAGCCTGGCTCAGCTCAAGGAGATGGTGCTGACAAACACAGCACCTGCACACAGGTGAAACCTCCTTGGGACACCAAGGTGATTCGGGTGCAGGATTCCTGTCCAGACATCATCCAGGACACAGCTACCCATCCCTTAATGCTAAAGCCTTCCCAAGGATCGCAGAAGAACCTGGAAGGGACCCACAAGGAGCAGAGTCCAACTCCTGGTCCTGCCCAGGACACTCCCAGAGCAATTACAGCTTTTAAGACTCTTCAGAGATTGCCAAAGGACCAGCCAGACCACTGTCCCCACAGTGACCAGAACAGCTTCTTTCTCAGCAGGCCCTTGGCTGCTTCCAGGTCCCTCCTCAGTTTGAGGGCCACCAGGACAGAGCTGGGCAGCAGCAGTGGCGTCCCCTTCCTGCCACGTTGCAAGAAATGAACCCAGGCCAGTGAGGAACAGGTTTGGTGCCTGTTTGCCTGCACTCTGGGACAGCCTCTCTGCCTGGAGAGCATTCCCACTGAGTAAGACCCTTGTCCTAAAAAAATCAAGAGCTGCAGTTCAGGGAGATTTCTGATGAGAAGTGGAATGAAGTTAATACTCACAACACTGGTGAAGAGGCCCATGGGACATAGCACAGCCATGTGACTTCTCACCAGCAGATCTGAGCTCATGTAAGATGACCAGAAGTCACGCAGGAAAACTAGAGGAGCTCCAAGCCAAGTATTTTGCTGCTCAGTGGAACTCCTTAGCTCAGCACCAGAGAACCACAGCCACAATGACCTTTTTGTGGCCAGCTTGGAGCACAGGCAAACATCTGCCTTCAGAACCTGACGTGGCCATTCCAGTGCTGAGCTGCCCAAGCCAGCTGTGGTTCGCAGCCTGGCCTGGTGACACTGAGTCTCCTGTCCTGCATCCTGGGATTTGGCTATGTCAGCACCACAGCAGGGCTGGGGACAGGGCAGGGTCACAGCAGCTGGTCACCTCTGGCTCCCTGCAAGCAGAAGGGTGTTTCTGCAGGAAGCTGGAGGGTGGCCAGTCCTGGGAGCTCTTGGAGAATGAGCACAATGGCAGCTGTTTCCTCTTTGGAAGTGGAAGAGCTCTGATCTCATGATGTCATGTCACCGGTCAGGACAAAAGGAATGTTTTCCTTCTTCTTCCAAGTCCAAACCCAACCCAGGGTACGTGGAGCCTCCAAGTCTGCTCTGCAACCATCAGATCTGCTGGTTAATAGGTAACAGCAGCACCAAGGCAACAGTGAAAGTAAAGCCGCAGCAGGGTAAGCCCCAGAAGACAACAATGATCCAAGCAAACATCTCTGGGAAGCTCCTGGCCAGGTGACAGCACACACAGCCTTACCACAGAGTCAAACAGTGAGTTAGAAGGGACCTTAAAAACCATCTCATTCCACCCCCTGCCCTGGGCAGGGACACCTCTCACTAGAGCAGGTTGCTCAGAGCCCCATCCAAGTCACAGGCCTTGAGTTTAAAGAGTGTGTCTGAAGGATTTGGGGTTGACAGTCCACCAGGTGTATTTGAAGCAACTCCACAAAGATGGAGGAATGTGCCTTTTGGTACAAAAGGGCCTCATTGCTGCAAACATCAGAGCCAAACACAATGTTTCTGTACAACTTTCACAGCACTAGAAACCTGCCTGCTGACCCAGGTGTCTTCTGCCCCAAACTCCAGGTGCTGAACTCCCCTTGCCATGCACAGAACATCCCTAAGCTTGAAACACTTCAGCACAACCCTTCCCACTGTTTGGATTTACCCAATCTGAGGCTGGAAGTGGTTTCCCCAGCTCCTTTGACCATTAGCACAGCAGCCAGGTTCACCACCTTGAGTCACCACCTGAGGATTCTGGATGCTAAATCAAACCTTTTGGGTGCTCAAGAGATCCTGAGCAATCCATCCAGGAGGCAGGAGAGAAGGGAAAGAAGAGGAACACAAACATCTCGCAGGAAAAAGGAAATAATTCATCTTCATCTCTTTTTGGGGGGAGTTCATCTGGGTAAGTGACCTCCACACACTTTCCCCAGCTCCCCCCATCGTGGCTGCTCACAGGGCTGAGCAGAGGGGCAGCCACAGAGTGACCCTCACCTGGAGCACCCATCCCTTCCCTAGCCTCCAGCCAGCCTCCCCCAGCAGCACCGTGGTCATACAGCACCATATAAGCTTTTCTTGGGAAAAAATGCTTTTCTTTCTCTGCCCACAACATCCAAAGGGTCACATCACACAGACTTTTCACACCTCTTAAACTGCACAATTCCCTTCCGCTTCTGTCTTGGCTGCTTCTCAAAGAAAGGACCCCAAATCCCCTGCAAGCTGCAATATAACCTGAGCCTGCCCTTTCCATCCTTTCCATCCCTGGTGCCAGCAGAACACCTCCACTCCAGCTGCTCTTCCCACGCAAGTCCAGCTCAAACTCCCACATCCTCCTTCCCCATGCTGCTCTGATGTTCCCACAGGCAGCCAGCCCTGAAGGGAGGTAACATTTGACCAACTCCAATAACTCAGGATGGAGATCAGCTAGTAATGGAAAAGCCTTCCCAGAACAGTCTCCAGCTGATTTTGGAAAGGGTCAGAGCAGCCAGCCTAGATCCCACCACCTCCATGCAGCCAGCATCATCCCTGGAAATATTTACCTCCCTTTTCCTTGGGTAAAGGCCTCTGTTCTGCTCTCTGTACCCAAGGGCTCTGCAGAGGATTTTTTCCACTGCCAGCTCAGTCTGCTTCAAAACCCCGCTCAAAAAAGGGGATTTTCCATCAGTTCCTGAAGCAACAAGTGAGTCCAGCCAAGTGTGAAGCAGGTCACCCTCCTCCTTCACAGCTTTTCACACCATGAGTTCCGTGTCAGGACCGTGACAAAGGCTGGCCTTGGGGACGTGGAGGAGGCGGCTGCCGCAGCCTCTGCGCACCAGCAGCTCCCTTGCCTGGCTCCCGAGCCAGCACACATCTGCCCCACAGCAGGAGCACCATTCCTTCCTCCCAAACCAGCAGAATGGAGAGCCAGAGATTTATGTACTCCGAGGTTTTTATGTGCTCTCAAGAAGGGCTGCGGAGGGAAAACTCCACCACTCACAAAAGCCTCCATCTGTGAGTTTATTTATCCGTGCTGGGAAGGCTGTTTATTCTGTTTCAGGGTGGAAACTACACTGGGATTGCAGCTTAATTGTACTGTTTGTTGAATTAATTGCTCTGTTTGATCGGCCTTTCTCCCATCATGCTTGGGAATGGAATGGCTTTGCTGCAATGTGGGAATGCAGAGGGTTGGAGCTGTTTCTCCTGGCAGCCTGCACACAGCGAGCAAGAGGGGCTGTTTTGGGGACAGCACGAGGTACCTGATGCAGATCTTGCTGCAGAGGGTGTCCAGGGAGGTCAAGCATCCTGGGAACAGGGTATGGGCCAAAGGCGGAGAAGCATGTGGGTGTATAGGATGCTTGGTTGGCCTTTCACTTCTTTTTCCAGCTGATCCCTGTCCAGCCAACCACCCAGGATCCGTGTGCCCTGCTGTCCAGGCTGGCCCTTCCATGACTGGCAGCCTCTAACCACCTCTCCTGCAATGAGAAGGAAAATTGTGAATTTTCCAGGTCACCTGATGAATCATGGGATGTAGAGCAAACCTCAGCATTATTTTCATATTGGAACATTTCTTCCCTCACTTTCATTCACAGTTCCTTTTTTCTTTTCCCTTTCAGGTTTTGCCAGCAAACATCCAGCTCGAGTAAAATCCAGTTTCACATTACTTTTTTCCACTTCCATAATCACATCCCTCAGCTTTTTAGGTTTTGTTCCTGCCTCTCCCACTTCCCCCACACACTTCCTTCTGCCCACTGCCCTTTGGCTGAAGCACAATGACCAGTGGCATTTCCCACACACATTTTTTCAGTTCCCCTCTCTCTCTCTCTCCAAAGTGAAGCAGCATCAGGATTCCATAGGGATGTCATTCCATGGGGACATCTCTCCCTGAGCCACACCTGTCTGGGGAGCCTTCCCAACACAAGAACCAGGCACTAAAGGGAATCAACCCCATGGCCACCCTCCCGCCACGTTGGCAACATCCCAACACAGACAGGAGACTGATTTTTCCCACTAATTGGACATCCCAGTGGAGTTCAGGGAGTATCTCCAGCCAGGAAGACACAATCCCCGGAAGACCAGCCCTCCCCACCTAATCCTGCCCCCTTCACTGGAACCTGCAGGCTCTGGGAATCTGCCTTCCATGACAGAGAGTGAGCTGCTGGAGACAGCAAGATGTTTCAATCAGCAGATCTCTGGTGTCTGAGGCAAACCCATTCCTTGCTGATAAGGAATGAATACTGTCTGTGTCTGTCCGGGTACGTGTTTCTCTCTCTCTCTATTTCTCTTTTCTCCTTCATAAAGCTGTCAGACCAAAAATAACATATTAGTGGAAGGAAGGAATGTCAGCTGTAATACAATAACGTGGTTGGGAGGCTGGGGGATGTGCGTGCCTGGCTGCTGTGCCAGAGTCTCTCTGTACTGAGCTATGGCTCAGGAGGGCCTTTCCCTCCTCCTCACCTTGTTCTCCCACCAGACATGGAAAATGGGATGATAAATAGGAGGGAGTGCTTATTCAGCACCGTTCCGCTGCCAAAAGCCACCTGTGCTTGACACTGCAGGAAGATCACACATCCCCAGGACAGAGACTGAGGAACATCAGCCCACTGATAACTCACCCCTGAAGTGCTCAAGGCCTGGTGGGACGGGGCCCTGAGCAACCTGCTCTAGTGGGTGGTGTTCCTGTCCATGGCAGGGGTGGGACTGGATGATCCTTAAGCTCCATTCCAACCCAAACCACTCTGGAATTCTGTGAACAAGGCAGGAATGGCCAGACCACACCAGGCCCAGGCTGGGACACTGACACAGGGCACAGCTTGAAAATCCAGTCGCCAAGTCCCCAGTGTTGACTGGAACAGAATCTGGGACAAAACACGTGCTAAGGGGCCCACTGCTGAGATCACCTCTTGATTTTAAGGCCAGGAGGGCCTGATGCTTCTCTCTGGCCTATCCAACAAGCTCCTGGCAAAATGCCCTCCACAGAAAACCAATGACATCGGGGGGACCACGTCTTGTACGTAGGTGCCCAGCACCTCAGGAATGGTTTCCAGCCTGACAAAACTGATTGCATCTCCTGCTTAGCTGTTCCAGCATCCAGAGACTTCTGCTGCAAAGGCAAAGGAAAAGAGGAAATACATAAAGAAGGAAAAGCCTCCTGCCCCACACAGGTCTCTTACCTTCACTGTGAATGGGTGGGTCCCATTCCAACACCACCAGGCAGGAGCCCTCTGGTGTCAGGCTCTTCTCTCACCTTCCACACTTCAGGAAGCAGCACTGCCTATTCCAGCACTTCTCAGGGACCCACCCCGGGGCACAGCACTATCACATTTCCCAGCGGTGCAGATTTTCCAGCCCTGAGCTCTGCCATGAACTGAAATGGCTGCAGAGCGCCAGGGCTGGGATCCAGCCCCGTGCCCCGCTCCGAGCGAGGCTCTGGTGCAGCCCTGCTGGCTGCCAGCCCACTGCAGAGATGTTCCTCCTTCCCACTAAATGTGTTCCCGTTCCTCCCCATTTCCTCCACCCTGCCACGGCAAACGCAGGTCCAGGGGAACTGACAGGCAGCAGCAGGCACATGGACATCTTGTCCAGTGTCCAATTTGGGGGTGTGCCAGGCTGAAGGATAAGATTCCTACCGACAGCACATATGCAAATCAGGGCTCCTTCTGCAGTTTTTAATAGCCCAAAACTGATTTAACTCTTCAAACACAAAGACCAAAATCCCTTTCAAAATGTGTGTTACTGTTCCAAAAATTCTGGCTACTTTTGATATGCAAATACCAACCCAGCCTCCTTATAAAACTTGCCAAGTTCTTCATTTCATTTTCTTAATTCCATCCAGTAGCACTGAAGTTGCACAGAAAGATGCAAAGTGTTTCTTCTAGCAGCTCCTAATTAATTCAACACCTGGTCCTTTCTGTTGGTTGTTTTCCAGCCCCCTCCTTTTCAACCTGGTCAGTTGTTGGAGGCATCTGAGGTATCCATGAAAACTAATGGGGCAGGAAAGTCACTGTGATGACTCTTCAATTAGCTGGACAAGGATGTGCAGCGTCACGGAAAAATGTTTCTTCTGCTAATGAGAACTAACAATCCCTTACCTGGGGGATTCTGTGCTCTGATCAAAGAAGCCCAATCAAAACCTCTGCAAATTTCTGATTAAACCAGACAAAAGAGGGGAGAAAGGCACCAAGTCAGATGCTGAATAGATAATAAAATTCACTTCCCTTTTTCCTTCCCAGAAAATGGTAAATCTAATGGGCATGACTAAGCAGCTGTGAGGGAAGACGTGAACAAATTTGTAAAGCAAAGGGGAGTTTAAAGTTCATCTCATTTTCCCCTTCTGCAACATTGTCTGCAATCATATTATGATTTAAAGGCCACCTTTCCCCCAGTGGGAAGCGGGTGAGAAGGGTATGATTCAATTTTGCATGCCAAATGTGATGGGAGAAGGAGAAAGGCCAGGAGGCACAGGCAGAACAGCCACATCCCCTTGGCACTGTTAAATGTGTGTTGCTTTTTCCAGTTCCTCAAGGTACAGGGGGGGAAATAGAATCATGGCACAGTGGCATTTTCTGTCTCAGTTTGTACATGGGAAAACTGCACCTTTCACTACTGGGAATGAAGCCAGAACAAATCCTGATTCAACCAACACCAACCTTGGGACACCCTGGTCCACCTTGAGAAACCCCCAGGAAGGCAAATGACAAGCCTGCCCTTTTCCAGGGGCTGTCACCGCTCCCTGCTGCATTTCCAGCTCACCAGAAAATGCTCCTGCTGCTGTGGGCTTACACCTTTCTCACTTGGCAGCAGGATTAATCTCAGCTCTGTGTCACTGCATTCCAGGGTGGCGGTAGGGCCGTTCCGGTTTGAGGATATAGGAAAGGATTATCCCAGAGGCTGTAGAGGAAGGAAGCAAAGCAGCCTGCACCCCTGCCCAGGAGAGCTCTGCCTGCCAGTTCTGGCCCCTAATTTCTTGGTAGGTAACATTTTTCTGCAGATTATGTCCAATTCCAAAGGCTTCATGTCAGTAAATGGCCATGGTGATATTGAACCACAAGAAGAGAGGCATAAATGGAGGGAAGGAGTTGTTTGCAGGAAGAGGAAGTGAAAGAGATTTAAGACAGAGGTGACCTTTCAAGAATAGAGCAGATCTGGATGCCAGGGGGTCTCCACAAGTCCCTGACAGGAGGATGCAGCCAGGGCAGGGCTCTGCTCCCAGGGAACAGGGACAGGACAAGGGGAAATGGCCTCAAGCTGTGCCAGGGGAGGCTCAGACTGGACATCAGGAGGAATTTCTACCTGGAAAGGGTGGTCAGGCCTTGGAAGGGGCTGCCTAGGGAGGTTTGGAGTCCCCATCCCTGAAGGTGTCCAAGGAATGCCTGGACATGGCACTCAGTGCTCAGGGCTGGTGACGAGGTGGAAATCAAAGGTTGAACCCAATGATCCTGGAGGCCTTTCCTAACCTCAATGATTCTGTGGTTCTGTCTGGATATCTTTTGTCACTGCCCTTCTGCAAGTCCACAGGCAAGTCCCTTTGCTTGGCTCCAATTGTCCCTTCCCCCCATGGTGGATTCACCTTATTAGCAGCGTGGCCCTTGGCATGAGGGGATCCCCCTCATGCCAAGCAGTGTGGAGGTGTGCAATGGTCAGAATTCCCAGTGCCCCCCATCCTGAGGAGCTTCCCTCTAAGGAATGCTCTGAGAAGCCACCACTCCCAAGAGGGCAACCCCAGCATGGGAAAGAGCAGCACACACCCTCTGGCTGCCCACACCTGCATCCCCCAGCTCAATAAAACATCATAAAAGCAGAGAAGTTCCTCGATAAGCACAAATAGATCAATAGCATTAGAGCTGCTCTTAATGGCTGCCTCAGGTTTTTCATGCAACGCCTTCGAAAATGTCCAGTAGTGAGTAATTAATGACCTAACCAAGTAATTGCTTTCTTGATTTTTCTCAAAACTAGAATTCACTGAAAGAACTTAGAGCTTTACTGGTGCTACACAGTAAATTAATTCAGTAAGTGCTGATATTACAAGTCTGGGCTGCCTGTTAAAAAAACACAGCCGTGCTGTAGAGTCTGGCTTTTCTTGCTGTCTGAGGTAACCCTTTACAGGCTGCTCCAGCTGCCTGCCAGAAAGCAGCTCAGCCCTTACTCTTCTGCATATCAACCTGCACAGATTTTCCTCCTGGGGGAGCAGCTTGTCTTAGAGGAGATGGCAGGACCTCACAAACAGGGATTAAGGCAAATTCTCCCTTCGCACTTTCCCAGTCACAATGTGGGGGTGGGATCAGGAGCATGGGGGCTTCTCAGAAGGCAGACCAAAGCTGCAAGTGGGACCACAATGACTGCCAGACACCTTTGAACTGTTTTCACCACGTCCATCGAGCAGGATCCCTCCCATGGTACCGGCAACTCCAGCTTAATCCAGGGACTTCTACCCCTCCAGGAGAGGTAAGAGACAAACCAAAAGGGGTGACAAAATAGCAGCAGATGAGGAGCACAAAGGGAGCAAAGGGAAAAAGGAAGAGATCAGAGGACCTGTCTGTCTCTCCATCACTCCTGGAGCAAGAGGATGGATGTGGCTTCAGTTTCTTGCCACATCTTCTATTCCATATGCTCAGTTTCTGCTGAATGACATCTCTGAAAACAGCCTGAGGTGTCACCTCAAAGGTGATCCATCACTTGTCAGCTGTGCCTGCTGATCCACTGCAGAAACCCAGGACACAGACTCCTGGCAGCCCTGGCACACCCTGCACACAGCTGAAAGCAAACTGTGCAAGAGACTTCCAACACACCCATTTTTACTCCTTCATGGATTTACACCACTTCGGCCACCACCTACCCCCACACCACAGGAGGAATTGCGTGTAGAGCTCTTCAGGGGCAGTGAACAGAGGCACAAACTCCAATCTGCCCTCACACTGCCTGCCTGGGATCCTCACACAGCCTTAGGCACCCAAAGAGGAAGAGGATGATGAGCAATTCAAGACACCACCCATACCCATGGCACAGCCCAGTGAGAAACCCACATAAAAGTACAGGTCCTAAGAGGGGAGGGGAGATGCAAGTCCAAATCTCCCAATACCTCAGGCCTGTCTTTCTCACCACAAGGCATCTCAGGCAGGGAAAGTTACCCCAACAACCATAAATTTCCATCATCTGCAGCATGAGACACTCATAAAGTGAGTGTTGTGAATACATATGTGTCTGTGTGCCCGCACGAGAGAGAGCACAAGACAATGAGCAAATTACTGAAGTAATCCTTCCATCCCCACTGTAATGAATGATTTTTTTCCCTGCTCCCAGGAGCACAGTTGTAGCCTGGGAGCTTAGCATTCAATCTGACATGGACCTGCAGCACGCACTGCTAATCCCTCTAAGCACAGTGACAGCTCCCAACAACCCCCTCAAGCAGAGGAAGCACCATGTTTCTTCCCCATCTTTCCATTACCATATTTTTAATTGGCTGTGAATATCCTTTTGCTTTTGTCAAAACAAGTTCTGCTAAACCACCGCTTCGGATATGAACGGGGGAGCCAGGAATGGTGAGAGAGAAGCCAAGAAAATCCCTCAGTAAATGAAGATTTGTGTCGAGGGAGGCACAGCCTCAAGGAGCAGGACCAGCTCATCTCTGTCGGTATCACTGGCCGTACAAGGGGTCCTGGGATGGCAGGAATCCACACAGAGGTTCAGAGCTCTTCAGCTGAGTGAGACAGAGCTTGGAGTACAATGAGCCAATAGGCAGTGCTACAGAGAAATCAATTTTAAGAACATTTGAAGCAGAAGGCCCTGGAAGGGATATTCTGTCAGAGGGAACGTGGCGAGAGAAAAAGGAAAGAGCACACAAATCATGCTCGTGCACACAGGTACCTGACATGAGTTAGAGCCTTCTCCCTTGTTTCCTCTCTTCACTTCTCACAGGAAAATGAGGTCTTGACAAAAGCTAAACTTTATGAAAAATCTTCCAATTTTCTGTTTCTTGCTTTTGGTTTTAGAGGAAATTCTTTCCCTTTTGAAAAAAAAAGGGGGAAAGGCAACCTCTTTCTTCTAAAGAAAAGCATTTTTCAGAAGGATGTCATGGAAAACAACCCAAGCTGAAGCTGCTGGCCAGGCAGGGCGGCAGATTTCCACCCAGCACTGTGTTCCCCATGTCCTGGATCTCCCAGGCTGACTGCCTAGCATGGCCAGCAGGAAGTGTGAATACAGCCCTGAGCAATCTCATCACATCCAGCCTCACAGCCAAGCTCGGCAAGGGAAAATCCGCTCAGTCTTGCAGGCAGGGAGGCTGGGACAGGGAGAGAAGTTGTTTAAATACTCTCTCACACAGCAAATCCCACTGCAGTCCATGACAAGTGCCATAAGGAAACGTCTCCCATGCCTAAGCATCCCACTGAGCCCTTTCCCTTTGGGATGGGGCAAGGAGGAGAGGCAGCCAGGCTGAACAGGCTCATGGCACTTTGGGAAGAGCCAAGACAGGGAGCTCAGAGCTCCCCGTGTTCAACCCAGGACAGCCAGCTTTGGCTCACATCTTGGTCTGTCTCCATCCTTAACACATCAACCAAAAACCAGCCTTACCCCCACAAAAGGCCCAGGGACACGGGGGAAGTGACAGCCCTGATTTGTTTCCTGCTCTGCTGGAGACTCTGTGGGGCAACAGAGGCTCTTAGATCAGGTCCCAGCCACTGCTGAGATGGCAACTGCAGAAAAATCAACCCTGACTTCATTCTCACCATGAAACGGGGAGAACACACTTGTGGAAAGAAGATGACAGTACAAGGGGAAGGATTCAAGGCCAGGATGGGTGGGACTTTGAGCAACCTCATCCAATGAAAGTTATCCCTGCCCATCCAAACCTATCCCTGCAGGGCAGCTGAAACCACATGATCTTCAAGGTCCCTTCCCACTCCAGCTATCCTATGATTACCCTGAAACACATATTTCAGGAGCTTCAGTGTATTACTGTGGGTCTTCAGGGCAGTCAGGACTTGGTGAAGGGAAGGAGAAATCTTGACTCCATTTCAGAAGGCTGGTTTATTATATTATGATATATATTACATTAAAAAAGACCACACTATCACTATACTACAAAGAACAGAGAGAAAGAATCATCAGAAGGCGAGACAGGAATAGAAAGGAATGAATAACAAAGTTCTGTGACTCCCAGAGAGTCCCAGAGCTGCTGCCTCCTCGATTGGCCACCAAGCAGAAACATCCCACACTGACCAATCGAGGAAGCACCTGCTGCATCCCACAGCAGCAGATAACAAATTGTTCACACTTGAAGCTGAGGCCCTTCAGCTTCTCAGGAGAAGAAAATCCTAGCAAAGGGATTTTCATAAAATATCACAACCACACTTTAGTGTGTCACTTGAAGTTCAGGAAGGGTTGGCTTCTCTGTGTTTGAGGGGCTCTTCTTTTGTTCTTGACTCTTTTAGCACAAAGTGAGTCCTAACAAAATCAGCGGTGTACACTGTGTGTGCAGAGGGAGCAGCAGGGCCACTCCACGAAGGCTCTGAATGGCTCTGTGTCCTCAGGGATGTGGGGAACCAGCTGCTCCACCAGCCTGCTCCTGCAAGGTGATTTCCCTGCCCTTTTGTTCCAACAGGCAGCCCCCACACTCATTTGTGGCTACTCAACAAGGGCTGAACACCCCAGCCTGGGCTTGGAGAGTACTCAGTATCCCTGCCCTGGCACTAGGCAGGAATCTGGGGCAGACCCAGGGATGTGACCCACGGCCAAGCGGAGTTCCCGGCTCCCTGAGTCATTCCCAGAGCCCAGCAGCTGCTGTGCACCAGCACCCTCACAGGAGAGCTGCAAACAGGGAGCTAATTCTCCTAATGTCCCCAGCATTTAAAGGCTGATTAGTGCTGCTTCTGAGAGAGCTGGGCCAGGGACTGAAGTGGTGCGAGACAGCTGGCCCAGGATTTCAGTGCAGGTGTCAGAGATGCTGCCAGCACTGACACCAGGCTCCATCCTCCTCCCTCATCTCTTGGCTTCAACCCCAAGCCATCAGGAGACCCGAGGGGAATTTGCACACTGGAGATGTGAATTGTGCCCCCGCAGATCAGCTCCTGGCCTCCTCCCGTGCTCAGCAGAGTCCTGCTGAAACTATTTTACACAAAAGCAAGTTAAACAGCCAAAAATATGAGCAGCTTGCCTGAGGCCATGCAGGTGAGACCTTCTGTCACCCCTGTATGGGGAGGGTGGCCCTGCCACACGGGGGAAGTGACAGCTTAGGGTAAGTCACACCTTGCACGGGCCTGCTTGGGGACCAGGGGGTCTTTCCAAGCACCAGACCTGGGTCTCTGGGTGCAGAGTTAGACATGTTGAGGGTTTCCTTTCAGATAAGCCTGGAGAGGGAGCAAAACACAGGGCAAAGAGGACACCAAACTTTCTCAGAGACTGCTGCAGAGCACCCCTCCACCAACAGTGACAGAGAGAAATTGAATCTAGAAATGGAGAATGAAAATTGGATATGGAAAACTTCCCAGCACAGAGGATACTTGCCATCAGCTGGCATGTCATCCAGACAAAGCTCCTAATCCAGGCTGCAGCCCCAGAATGAAAACAGGTAAGCCAGTACGTTACTGAAGAGAAAAAGGCCGGATCTGCCTTTTCCAGAGCTGCCTGGAACAAGGACATGACTTCAGCAGCTGCATTTCAAAGCGGACAGCGTTTGCCCTGCAGCACGAAACTCAATATCCCCTCATCGGAACTGCAGACTTATCTTTGGAGGGTCTCTCCATCCTGGGAACACGTGCAGCAGGGCTGGCAGCCGTCCCACCCCACACCTGCCCAAACACACATCTGCTCTGCATCACTGCAGCACAGAGCCCGACAGGTGGGCTGGGTTTGGATCTCAGTGAATGCCCAGGGAGGATTTCCCCCCTGGGAGAACCTCCTGCCCTCTGTGGAAAGCCAAGGGAGCAGAGCTGGGCTGCTTGCACCTCTTGGGGTGCCCCTCATGGAATGACATTGGGAACTCGGGGAACAAGAAATTCGTGCTTGAGGTTTCTGGTCAAGATTTTTTTAACCAAATCCAAGGCTGAGCTTCTAATTCTGAGAGTTCAGTTCCTTGGAAACTGAATCCCTCCACGCAGAGAGAAAGCAGCCAAGCCCACTAACCTGAATTTTCAGAGTGAGGGAAGCAAATCCTTCCTATTCTCCTAATAGAGCCAAATCCTGATCCCACAGAACTTCTGAGCACAGCCCACCACTGACCAGGAGCCTGTGTGCCCCCACACAAAGCCATTCCCAGACTTCCCCACCACCACCCCAATGCTCTGTCATGGCCAAGCTCAAGCAGCCAGGAGGCACAGTCCTGCATTCAAGCACTTCCCACTGCAAGAGGATCCTTCTGTGAATCCCACTGCCAGCTGCTAAAGCAAACCAGCCCCTGGCACAAACCCCTACCCCTGGGATTTCCAAAAGATGTGGTTTCCTGGAGATGCCAATGACAGCTCTGTCATGGCACAGCCAGGTTGCTGTGCTCTCAGGGAGACAGGTCAGGGAGCTCAGGGGAAAAAACTAAATCACCCACAAACAAAGCAATTACTGCCTCAGGCTTTTATCCCTGGTACCCAGCAGAGGGGTGAGCGGGAACGGTTCAAAGCTGCACCAGGGAAGGTTTAGGCTGCACATCAGGAAGCATTTTTTTACCAAAAACATGTTCAAACCCTGGAACAGGGTAGTTAATCTCTCAAGCCTGTCAGTGTTTAAGAGACATTTGGCCAATGCCCCTAACAGGATCCCAGGAAGGTTTGGGTTGGAAGGGACCTTAAAAGTCATCTTGTTCCACTCCCTGCCATGGGCAGGGACATCTTCCCTAGACCAGGTTGTTCCAAAGCCTGTCCTGCCTGGCTGTAACTTTTGGTCAGCCCTGAAGTGGGCAGGAAGTTGGACAGGATGAACATCATAGGTCCCTTCCAACTGGAATATTCTATCCTTTGCAGCCACCACTGCTCCAGGGCAGCAAGCATTGCCATGGATTTTAGCACAAACCCAGAAGAGGAACAGTGAGTGAGGTCAGCCAGGCACAACCCAGGACATTCCAGGCCAGGTTTAGTCAGAGGAAGTATCCCAGGGGAGCCTGCAGATAGATGAGCTGGCCCCCAGCACTCCACTCACACCAGGAGCTGGGAGCTGGAACAGCACCTGGATTCACCTTGGGAAAACTGCAACGAGTCTGAAAACCAAGCTAAAAACACAGATCAAACCCAGCACACAGACCATGGACAGAAACACCCAGAGATAACAGCCTATGGTGTCCCATGGGAGTCCATCCCATGTGTTCACCACCCTCTAAGGTGAACATAGCCCAGCTCATCCAGCTAAATCCAGCTGAAAGCCAAATGGCAAGGAACAAAAAGAGAGGGGACCTGCGCTTTCTAACCCACACGTAGCACTTTGGATTTTCTCCAGATATTTCTATGCCAGGCTTATTTCCACTGTGAAAGTCTGAGAGGCTTTAAATGCATGAATTTTTCCAGGCCTGCAAGACACTCGGTTGACAGCCCCAGAGAGAAATTTTGTGTGCACAGGAAGAACAAAGAAAACCCACATTATTTTAGCCTCACTGTAGAGATACAGGTCTCAGAGAATAAAGATTACCCAGGCAGGCCTTGGGAGCTCAGCTGAGACCCCTCCAAAGGGAACAATTCTCTTGCCCTACCCACTGTGCTGCCTCCCTTGCAGCTGAGCTCCTTCCTCTCTCACTGCCATCACTTCTCCACCTTTCTTCAAGCCTAAAAAACAGCTTCATTTTTCTGCAGCTTAGAGATTTGGCTCCTGACCTTACATCTTGCATCTCCAAACTACAGTCACCTCCTGCCTTGATCTCAGCTTCCCAAGCCATTTGGGAACTAGTCTGGGCTCTGACAACAGCAGCTTGGCACCATTTGCTTTTCTGAATTTATCTTTCAGTAACTTTCCTGAATTTGCTCTCCTGGAAATCAAATTCCTTCTTATTTTCCTTTTTCCTTCCCTCAACAGCTACTCCAGAGTGCTGCAGGGACTGTGTCCACCCCTTGTGCTCTGCTCACATCCTCAAATCCCAGCAGTTAACCCTGAGGAGCCCCTTCCTGCTCTCTGAGCTCAGCACTCCTGGAAGCCAGGGCAGCTATAAAATTGATTTCTACAGTCCCTGCCTGCAAAATAAAGCGAGCCCCATCTCCCCATCCTGCTTTAAGCACCTGGCCAAGGGTTTGCCATGTATAACTGATGGAGATGGGCAGCACCTGCCCAGAACCCATTTCCCCCTCAGCCATAAATCACCACGGCTGGGAGGCCCTGGAGCAATTGCCTCCTCATTTCAGGTGCTGGCAGGGAGCCAGGAGATGGAGTTTGTACCAACTACTGGTGCCCCACATTTCCCAGCCTGTGCTCACACCCCAGAAGTCCTGACCTGCCTTCCCAGCTGCTGCTTTGTGGCTGAGGATGGAACAGCTGGAGGTTGATGATCCCAGCAGCAGCTCCCACCCCCATATTGCAGCTGGAGGAAACAAAACAAACCTAGTGAGGGCCTGATATGGGTGCAGGGAGAGAATTCACCACTCTGGGCACAGAGATGGGCTCTCCTCCTTCTCCAGAGTGCTGGATGCTAAATCTTCCCCTATCTGCCACGTCCATCACACAAGCTCTGGGCCTCAGCAGCCAGAGATCTGTTTCCTATAAATTTTCTGCACAGTGCCTACAACAGTTGTAGTCTCTCTAAAATAATGATTGGAGGGTGGATAGAGGAGAACAAACAGTTCAGCTGAACAGTTTATCTGATGAATTTAACCTCTTCTCCTGTTCCAGCAATATCAGGTGGACAAATCCAATTTCCTCAAATGCATTTGTTGTTTGAGTTTATTTGACAAATACTTCCCCAAACAATTGCCTCTACATTCACTTAGCAAATATTTAAAATATGAACTGTGCTGTTTAGTGAATCCCCTGGCACTGCACTAGTCCCCAGTGGAGCAGAAAAGTTAGGTTTTCCCCCAATATTAGTTATTTCTGCATTTCAAATTAAATTTTTTGCCAGCTCTCATTCTGTTGCTGATAACAGCAAATGATTTGGTGGTGCTTATTAGGAAAGGAGATGGTCAGTTGTCTCCCAGTGAAATTGAGTTTTCCTGGGAAGCAATAACCCATTGAAGCAGACACATTTCATCAGAAACCCCCCAGAATCAAATGACTTGCAGCAGCTGAGGAAAGGTTGCCTGGCAAATCCGGCTCTCAGAAATCCCTGTGGGTTGTTCTCCCAGGCTCCAGCCCTGCACTGGTGTCAGTCACCTGTCAGCTCCACATCTCCAGCTGAAAACTGGGAAATTTGGGCTTGGTTGACTTCTTTGAGCTGGGGGAGTTCTGTGGGCAGGAAGTTGGACAGGATGACAAGCATGGCAATGTAAGGGATCCACAGAAAAGCGTGTCCCAGGCATTTTTTTTGCCTCAAAAGGAGGCCAAGGGAGCTGGGCTTAGGGACACTTGACAGTCTAACTCCTACCTGCAGTTAGCAAGAAGCTGGAGGCAGGGGTTTTCCAGGAAGAGGGAGATGGGAGACAGCAGGGCTAAGCAGAAACAAGCAGATAGAAACACTGGATGTAACAGCAGGTGGGCAAACGTGGTACAGGTTGCCCTGAGAGCCTGTGCAGTCTCCATCCTTGGAGGCTTTCACACCCTGCTCTGATCCTAAAACTAACCCTGGTGCAAGATGTTGGACAAAAGACTTCCTGAGTCCCTTCCCACCCAAATCACTGCAGTCTGTGATCCTGGGAAACCCTGTACAAGCACAGATCAAGTTAACAGAAATGAAGGTTACACAGAGTTGGAGGGATGTAACATCATACCTTGGCTAAGGTTTAGTTCCAGGATTGCCTGTTTATAGCAAGATTTGGGGGGAAATAATAACATCCAATTTTGGTCGAAACTGGACCAGAACCAACACTTGAAGAAATGCTGAGGAACAAACATCTGCATTTCAGCAAACTCAGCTACAAAGACTCATCATTTCAGACCTAGGGAAAATCAGTTTCCAGGTCTCATGATTACAAAGAATAACTCAAGAGCTTGAAGAGTTCAACCAGAACCAGAAGGCAAATAAAAAGAAATCACAATTCATTATTCATCAAAATCTTCACCAATCTGTTTTAAGACCATGTCAGGATATTTTAGCACTGCAGGTATCAATAGTGCTAAAAAAACCTGCAAATGTGACTTTGAAATTTGGGGTTTTTTTTGTTTTGTTTTCTGCCAGTGACAATCTCATTGCTTGAATGTTCTTGGAATGTCACCAGGGAAAGGTTGGGAATATCGCCCAAGCAAATTCACTTAAGAATTCAAACAAACACATCAGGACACAATTTTGCTTTTGTCACCCAGCTCTGAGGGAAAGCTTTAAAAACCCAGTTAAGGAGAGGGCAGTAAAAGAGCAAATGCTCCATTAAACCTGGTTTTGGGCAGAGGAACAACAGACAGCCCATTACTGGAACAGCCTCTCCTGCTCTCCAGTCAACCAGGAGCCTTTGAACACGACATTGACTTGGACAGAAGCTCTTCATATCCCAATTATTTATTCTGCCACTCGGAGGGATGCAGCCAGGACAGCCCATCCTTCTAAGCTGTGTACCACTGTAGAAGAGGGAGGAATTTCATATTCTCATTCCACAAACTCCCACTCACTGCCAAGAGCAGCAAATGACACATGAGTATACCAGGCAGGCAGACAAAGAGAATCAAGCAGGCTTTCAGAGACACTGGGAATTCTTTCCTTTACCACTGGGACACTTTTTGCACCCAGAAAAACCAAAAAAGGGCAGCAGGTGGTGCCTCTGGAAGGGCATTTTTTTGGAGTTGTGCTGGTTTTTTTAACCTTCATATCAGCCATGTCAAACGTTCACAGCACTGGGCAAGGGGAAAGATGAGTTCATGCATTGGGGTTTCCATTCAGAGCTCCATGGCCAGGGCTCGCTTTTGGATGCAAATCCATGTTCCTTCCTTGCCTTGAGGGGAGACAAAGCACCAGCAACCTTGCTGCAAGAACCACAGAGTTTCTCTAAGCTGGGCCATCTAGAAGCTTTCCTACAGAAAGCTGGGTTGTCAGCCAGGCATGGAAGAGAACCATTCCTCCACCAAGCACCCAGACCTTCGCCTGAGGGCTCCTCACCTCATGGGAGATGTGAAAACACCTCCCACCACCCCATCTCCAGCCTCACAGAGCTAAAGTAATTGGGATCTACAGCCTGAAATGAGATTTTTCCAATTCTCCATCCCTGGGAAGCTAGTTTTTGTTAGGTGTCTTGGAGAAGTCATGCTTAGTTCAAAGGGGCTGCAGTTGCTCCTGGATGTCCTCTAATCCCTGGCTCCATCTCTGCCTCAGCCTCTCCAGAACACTCCATAATGGACTGGCTCACTCTGGCTACATTCTTTACGTCTCTTTAGCTCCGTGAGCAGATGGAGTCGAGGGACAGCAGAATTTATGCTTCTTGCTTGAGTTGCAGCTTGGCTGGGTGGAAATAAAAAACAGGAAAGGACAGGGAAATGGCATCGTAACAGCATTTACCTCCTGGGCTTTGGAGCCTCTGTCTTTACCCAGGTAGTGCTTGTATTGTCAGCATTAATCCTGTGCCTTTCTCCCCAGCTGAGGAGGAGCAGGCCCAAGGGATGGTTCTCCTCCCTAGCCCATGAGATGGATGGAAGGAGCTTCCAGAAGCATGGAATACTCTGCTGACAGAGCCTGTGCATCAGTGCTGGTTTATACCGGCAGATAATCCAGCCCAGACCGTCTCCTTCAGGGCATGCAGAGGAAAACCAGGAAATGTTTCTGACCTCCGAGGGCTTTAAAGGGAGAGAAGAGGAGGCAGAGGTATGAAAGCAAGCAGGGAGATTGACAGGGGCTCAGGAAGGAGCAGCATAATAGGCCCCTAAACTCTTTACCTTTCTCCACGTTTCGTACAATCGAAGGGGGGAAACAAAACGAGGAGAGGGAGGGAATTATAATGAACTTGAAAGCTTCCCAGATTAATTAATTACCCCTTTTAGTTTGTGAAAAAGGAGGCTAGAAATATCCACGTCTGCTCCTCTTGGAAGGCAACCCTGGCGCTTGCTCCGAACACCCCCCAGCCCGCCTGTGCGCGGGGATAATTAATCCATTACGGGATGGATCCTGCCGTGCTGCCGTAAAAAAGAGATCTATTTCTCCTCTGCTTTCCCCTCCTCCCTGAAGAGACATCTGAAACGGATCATGTAATAAATGTTTCTTGGATGGAAGGAGAGGTATTGTTCTCTTGCTGTGGAAACAATCCCGGCAGTGGGGCCAGCCAGGAGGGAGCGGGGCCGGATACTTCACTCGGCAGCTCTTATGACATCCTGTATGGCAGGGCAGCCTCCGGGGAACACGTTTTGTGATGTCCCCTCTGCAAAGCAGCACTCAGGAGGGCAGAGTGAGCTGGTTCCGACCAAGGGGGACAAGCCCAGACTGCTCACCGAGGTCTGCGGGGGCTGGAGGTGGCTTCCCTCTGTGGAGACATCCGGGAGGTGGTCCAGAATCCATCACAACGCACCCAAAAGAACACCTCTGACCACACCCTTGCAACCCTGCATCCACCCCTCTCCATCATGCCCCACTGGAATGCAGCCCAGGGTGGGAGCAGCTGCCTTGCACAGCTCCAGGCAGAGACCAGCCTTTCCACAGGCACTGCTCCTTCAGTTTGAGGCTTCCCTTTTGTCCAAGGGACCTGGAAACAAGCTGCACTGGACTCACCATGTCCAGCTTGAATAGAACACATCCTCCTCCACCAAGTGTTTTTATTCCTGGCCAGCCATGCTCGCTATCCAAGGTGAGATGTTTCGCTCACCTTTGTCGCCCCCCTGCCCACACTCAGAAGGGCAGGAGCTCTCCTTTGCTGCACACACAGCACAAAGGCTGCCACAGCAGGATAGGATTCCCTCACCCTCTCTAATTAACAAATCCTACATGCCATGCTCTTCATTCCCTTGGCTGGGCTTTGTGTGGACCAAAACCAGTGATTCCCTGAAGGGTTTTCCAAGGAGGATGGGGTGGGCTGCCCATTACCTGCCCAAGACCCTTTGCTCTGCAGGGGTTGAGTGCCCTCAAAGCATGGAAATTGCATGAGATCAGAGCTCCCCAGTGCTGATCCCAGCTTTGATCCCAGCATCCCATTTGCATCAGTTTATCAGAAATATTGCCTCTTGCTGCTGACATCCAAATATTCCTTGCATGGAGGAGCTGCTGACATTTATTCCTGAATTGCCATATTGCAGGAGCTTTGGCTAAGACTCCTGTTACATGGGAAGAGAGAAGGGACCTTGTTAGTTGCTGAGGATAAGTCTTCTGCAGCCTATCAGTCTAGATTAGATTTGGGTCACTTCCTTTATTCATTTCCCTGGATGATTTTTTTAAGACTCTTTCAAAGAAACACTTGAGCTCAGTACAATGTTCTTGATTGCAACCAGAACTGGCTGAAAAATGCTGAACTAATTGAAAGAAATTTTCATTTTCATTCCTTCCTCAAAACATTTCCAGGGTTTCTGGTCAGTACTTGGAACTGTGAAAAACCCCCCTGGGCTCTGCTGTACAACAGCAAACGCTTTTTCCACTGCATCAGCAGCATTTCAAAATCCTGTGAGCTGATCTTAGGGCAGCAAAGTTACTTCTCTGTCTATCAAAGACACAAGGATGTCACGACACCTGTGTGTTTTCATCACAACACCCCTCAAACAGACACCCAGGTCATGGAGAAAAGATCCCCCCCAGTTCTCCATCACCACATGCTCTGAGCATGTCCTGAAGTCTCCTAAGAGCAGTTGGCATCATTAATTCTCTCTGTTTCATGGGGAAACTGAGGCATGGGGTGGCAGCAGCTCCCACAGCATGGAATCATTGAATCATTCAGGTTGGAAAAGTCTTGCAAGACCATCAAGTCCGACCTTTGACTGAATTCCTCTTTGCCCACTAAGCCACATCACAAATTGCCACATCCCATTTTTCAAACACTTCCAGGAATGGTGGCACCACCACCTCCCTGGGGACCTTGTTCCAGTGCCTGACTGCTCTTTCAGTGAAGAACTTTTTCCTAATGTCCAGCCTGAACCTTTCCTGGCGGCAGAGATCTGTCACCTCCCAAGCCCCCGTAGGGATCTCCACATACCAAACCATGGCGGGGGGGTCCCACCACACACAGACCTCCACATCCCCCCCAAAGCTACAACACCACAGACCGGCGAGATTAACTGTGCCTCCACCCCATGGCTTCCTCCTGGGGCTCTCACTGGCCCATTCCTCCTTCCCTGGAAGATGGCAAATTTCACCTCCAACAGGAAGCAAACCAAACTCCCACTCACAATGCCCAGGCTCTCTGGCAGAGGGGAGAGGTTTCTGCGTTGCTCATTTTCTGTCAAGTTAACACCAGCTGAACAATCTCCTTTCTTCCCCTGGTGGTTCCCCCTCCCCTTCCTTTCTTTTTCCATTTCAACCACCTCAAGCAGAAGGCCCTCCGAGGCACTGGTGACTTCAAAGACACCAGGTCCAATGTGCAGCAAGTGATAAAAACCTACACAGCACGCATTGGGCAAATTAATATCCCCTCCAGAGCCACCAGCTCTCCAGTCCCAGCAGCCCCATAATGAGATGCTGTACTGAAGGGGAGGGGGAGCTCGGTGCAGAAGGGGAGATGTATTTAATGTATGCAAATTGACTTACATGCAAATTGCCACTAAGTTAAAAATAACGCATTGCATGAGGAGTCGGTCTTTTCAGACATTTGTTTATTCATTAGGGTAATCTCTGTTATCAGTCGCCTCTTTCCTTGCACATTAAGTGCTCAGTTTGAGGGAAGTTTGTGCATTACAGGTCTGGGGGACAGCTGTGACTTCCTGCTGATCTCAACCACCACACAACAACTCCAGTTTTCTTCCCCTTCCTTCTCTTCCCTTCTACTCATAGACTACAGGGGTTAAAAATCACCTTTCCTCAGAGGGGAGACAATCAAAGTGATCCACTTCAAGGACAAAAGTTGTCAGAGCCACCCAGAGCAGCTCTTGACAGCCCAAGCCTTCCCCAGGGCCAGACCAGAACATCTGTCCCAGCTGGGCTCAGGGTGACCAAGCTGGATGGAAGGAACAACATCGACCTTGCAGCTTCCCTTCCCTCTGCTGACTAGGGAGGGGACCCCAGGGAATGGCTGGAGCTGTTTAGGGAGGGTTTAGGTTGGATATCAGGGGAAGGTTCTTCCCCCAGAGGGTGCTGGGCACTGCCCAGGCTCCCCAGGGAATGGGCACAGCCCCAAGGCTGCCAGAGCTCCAGGAGCATTTGGACAATGCTCTCAGGGACGCACAGGGTGGGATTGTTGGGGTGTCCTGGGCAAGGCCAGGACCTGGACTGCATGATCCCTGTGGGTCCCTTCCTGCTCAGGACATCCTGTGACTCTCTGCAATCAGAGTGTAAATGCCTCCCCCCAGGCTGAGCTCTGCAGGGCAGCTGATCCTCCCCACACCCAGCACAGCTCATTCATATTAGATCCTGCCAGTGATGCTAAGCACTGGGATAGCTGCTGACAGAGGCCAGTGCCTCCAATTGATGCTGGCTGATTGACCTCATGGCAAATCCACTGCTGATCCTACCTGGCATTACAAAGGAGCCACGGGGGCATGAACAGTGCATGGGAAGTGGACTGGGAATGGGTGGTGGATGCCATTTCAGGAGGATGGGTGCAGTCCTACCGCCAGGGGGGTATTCAGAGACCAAGAGCATGTGGTTTGTCCAGAGTTTGATACTGAGCCTTTGCTGCAGGCTCAGGAAGGGTCTCAAGTGGGATCTACATGGGGAGCAGTTCTCCATGCAGCCATGCTGGAGTGTGTAAACACTTTCCAGTCTTTAGACATCCAAAGCCCTGGGAGATGGCAGGGATGGAAGGGAATCTTCTGGACTAAGCACAGAAGGAGCCCTGGTATCCTGCTTTCACTGGGATAGAGTTAATTTTTTCCTGGTAGTTAATACATTCCCCACCAATTGCAAGGGTCTTGATGGTGCAGAAGAGGAATGGCCCTAGACAGAAGCTCCAGCCATCCCAAGCAAGAGAACAATCCGGAAAAAACTCTGCTTCAGCTGTACCAAATTGTCATGGTCAGAGCTGCTGCAGCTGGACCATCTCCAGGTCCCAGAGGAGCATGTTCTGCCATTCCTGTTTTGATAATTTCATATTACTCAGCCCAAGACTGATGAAGTTACAGTGTTAGCACAACCCTCCAGCACCTGCCAATGATCAGGAAGTTTCTTACTTCATTAGTAAACTCTGCTCCTCTTGGGAACCTTGTTCTTCTGTGCATGTCAAGAGCTGTAAAAACAAACAGAGACTAAAGGGAGTCTAAGGACAGCAATAAGCATTACTCATTTTCCTTCAGCTGGAATTCTAAATCAACATACAGAGATTCACCCTGCCAAGAACCAGGACTCCTGCTCAGGGCAAAGAGGAACAGCGGGGCTGAGCTCCCCTCTCCAAGCACTGCCCACTGGGAGCAGCCTGCTCCTCCTGAGCCTCACCAAGGGACAGACCTGAGCAGGGATGTTGATGGAAATCCCGCCTCACAAAAGCAAGGGCAGGTTTAAAGTGATTGGATTAAACTGCATTAACCTCTGTGTGGACACGGTCACTCCAGATTTAAGTGGCCATTGCTCAGTTTAACAGGAGCCACTTCAATGTGACCTAATTCACCACCTGAGTAAATAAGGCAAACCAAATAAAGGTCAATGACTGTGAAGAAGTGGCTACCCAGAGGAGAGTGACCCACTCAGAGCTTACCTATCAACACAGATTAGCAGCAGACACCATCTCTCATCCCTCTGCCCGGAGCTCCAGCTTGGAAGAGCCACTGAGTCCTGGGTGGCAGCAGGACACCAAGAGTCAGGGGGTCACCCTTAATTCAGGCAGGAGCAAAGATCACAGGTCATGTCAGCAAGAACAAACTCTCATTTCCAGGAGCACAGCCCTTGCCTCAGCCAAGGAGTTTCAGCTTGCCAAGAGATGGGAACAGAGCAGGACAGAGAGATGTTCCCACACGCAGGGATGTGGCAGAGCGCCACACTGAGCTGCTCCCTCCAGGTGCCAGGTTATGGCCATCAGTTTGAGCTGGAGGAAGCTGAAGTTCGTGACCTGTCATCAAGATGCAGGGGATGATGAAATGGCAGGGACCACCCTGCAACACTTTCAACCTTCCCAGTTTCCTTCACCTGGGAAGGCTGGGAGAGGGAGGCTCCTGAACCCTCGTACAGAGGTGATGGCACAACACCATACTCAGCTGGGATGTGGGGAATGGGAAATCAGCATCAAAGCATGGGGCCACAGGCAGCAAAATGGGATTATACCTAGATCAATCAGCTTCATGGACTGGAGATTAAAAAACATATTAAAGGGACAAGACAGGTACCTTCTACTACCCCCTGCCAGGGACTGGGGATTCTGGGCACAACTGGAATGGATGGTAAGAGAGACCATTCCTGTGTGTTCTCTTTACAGAGCACCCACTGCTGCTGCTGGAGGCAGGGACCTGGGCTAGGTGACCCACTGCTCTGTCCCAACCAGGCATTTTTGTCCCAAATGGCCCAGCTTGCAGGCTGCTCCTCCCCACACCACTCCATGTCCACAGCTCCTGGCCCCCAGGCAGCACATTCCTACTGCTGTGCAGGGCAGGAGTCTCTTGTCTGCCTGTCCAGAAGAGGATGGACAACAGTAATTATTCACGCAACAGCAGCTGCTCTTTCAGCTTTCCCTGAGCTCAGCCAAGTCAGATGTTTCTTCTCCCTGTGCCATCCCCCTCTCCCCACCCTATGCTCCTTCCCCTCAGTTTGTCATTCCCAGTGGCATGCCCCACTGGTGACTGAGAGCTGGTGGCCATCTCCTTCTGTCACCAAGGGTCGAGGTGAGTGATCCTGCCAGGTGCTGCATTTTCCAGAGGATGAAGAGCAACTGAGCCTGAATTCTAATGAGTTGCCGCCCCTCCACTGAGGTTCAGTGATGCATTCCCAGTGTCAATCAAGAATAAACAGATTATCCTGCCTGGCCTGAAGTACAGGGACCACCTCCCTTTCCCATTTGTGAAGCCTCAGCCGCTGCTGGTGAGAAAACACAGAATAATTGCTCTCCAGAACCACCTAAAAGGAGGCTGTAGCCAGCTGAGGGTTGGCATCTTCTCCCAAATAACAACCAATAGATAAGAGGAGATGGCCTCAAGATGTGCTAGCAGAGGTTCAGGTGGGGTATTCTGGAAACTTCTTCACAGAAAGGGTGGTCAGGCACTGGCACAGGCGGCCAAGGCAGCAGTGGAGTCCCCACCCCTGGAAGGATTTCACAGACATGTGGGTGTGGCACCTGGGGACATGGGTGGCCTGGGCAGTGCTGGGTTAATGGTTGGACTGGATGGCCTGAGAGGGCTTTTCCAGCCTAAAGGCTTCTGTGGTTCTCTAGGGAGCACAATTGGACCATGTGTGGCGCTACACCTGCTACCCTCACAGCACACACAGCTCAGGGGCACTTTCTGAGTGTGGGAGCTTCTCCCAGAGCCCAATCCCACCACAGAGCTCACCTGACCCCAAAGGGACAGGTTTGCTCTCTGCCATACCCAACTGATCTGTTTCCCCACAGCTCCCAGCAAGAGCTGCTGCTGCCCTGTTGTGTGGGGACTGCTGAGAGTTGGTGAGGAATTTGTTTGCCCTTGAACCCAGCATCCTCCATCCTGCTCCAAGTCCTTGATGGAACACACTGCCAGCAATTCCAGGCCAAGGACAGACCAACACCTCCACTCCAATGATTCTTTCTTTTCTGTTTCCTGGTGCCAATGATCCCAGGAGGGCCTGCAATCTTGAGACTGAAGGGTTAGAGTATGGTGAATTTGAGCTCATCCCAAATCAGGGAGTGGTGTCAGGAATTCCTGCTTTCCCTGCAGGGTCTGTTCTCTCCTAGCATTGCTGAACAGCCTGGATATGCTCCCCACCACACGGCACAAACTGGAATGCTTCCTAATTAACTGCATGGGAGAGGATAAAAATTCCCTGCTCTTCCCAATCCTGCAGAAGTCAGGGATGTGAGGAAAGAAACCGGAGCAGCAGAGATGGAGTGGCCGTGGTGGAACACGTACCCACCAGCATGGAAATTCCAGCTTAATCACCTGCATTAGGTGTCCATTTCCATGAGATGGAGCACGCCCACAGGACCAAATAGCAGGGCCTGAAATTTGGAAACATCACAGCTCAGGGCACAGGGATGTGCTCTGTGAAACTCTAATTGCAGGATGTTGGGCAGGACTGTCAAACAGCTGGCACAGCCACCCTGTCACCTCCAGGCCTGCTGCTACCTGACCCGAGCCTGCAACCACAGCATCCCTTTCCAGATCCATTAATTCCTGCCAGACCCTGCAGCTCTGAAGCAAGGCAGAGAGGAAAGAAGGCAGCTTGCTAATGCTCATCACATCCCCAGCCCAAAGCTGCGGCAGAGCTCTCCAGCAGCCCCACACCCAATTCTCAGCTGCTGGAGAGGATCTGACGTTTGAAAGGATCTGCCCCTGCCTGACCTTTGGCTCAGGATCACAAGGTCACAGTTAAGGAGGTGCTGGGCTGCTCGCGGCTGTCACTACTCCTCGCTGAAGCTGTTTCATCCCAGCTGCTCTGGTTGCAGGGGCTGTTGCTGGGTTCAGCTCCCAGTTTTCCTTCCCACTGTCCAGGCACGGCACATCGTGCTCTGCCAGGGAAATCAAGGCGCCGCAGCAGCAATGAATTATTGCTCACAAAAAGGGCCTGGCGCCCTGCAGCTCCAGGGTGCAGTGACCTCCATGAATACCTGTGCACACACCCCCTTTGAGGATTTGGTGTGTGAGCAGCAAGGCTGCACAGTAAACCAGAGATTAATGCACAGCTGAGCAGAGCATTCCTAGGCAAGAATACAAAGCAGAACAAAGGCCTTGTCATGCCTTCAGTTTCTTCCCCACGGTTTCATTTATTTATTTCATTTACTTTGGAAAAACTTCCTGTGCACAAAACTTCCTTCCAGTTTACTGCCCTAGCTTTGCATAACTCCAGTGTGCCAGAGGAGCCTCCCTCCTTTGCAGGAAGCAAATCTCCTGGAAAGCCAAGTCCCCAGCAGAATTTTCACACAGTCAACACGTTCTGGAAGCCTCATGCTGCTTCCAGGGGGTCTGTCCAGGCAGAGCCACTCAGGAAATCTACCCCTTAATGCCAGTCATCTACACCAAGGAGGTCTAGAGAGCACCTGGTCATTCAGCAAAACCCATTAAATTCTTGGACCCTTGGCAGGAGCCACGGAAGGTATTTTGGGATCACTCTTCCACCTGGCTTCAAAGCATGGCAAAGCAGAGCCAAGAGCAAGAGGGAGAGCACAGCTGAGTATGGGGCTTCACATCACACCTTAGCAGAAGGAGATAGTCAGAATCACTGAATCAGTAAGGTTGGAAAAGCCCTCTAAGATCATCATTACCCCAACACTGCCAGGCCCACCAATGACCCATGTCCCCCATCCATGCTTATTTTATCCTCAGGACAACCTCTTCCGTGCCTTACTCTACTCACAGAACACTCTGAATGCATTTGCTGTAGAGGTGTTCCTGTCAGAAGCAGGTTCTCAAGATCTTCTCCTTGCATCCAAACAGCACAGAATCACAGCATGGTTTAGGCTGGAAAAGCCCTTTAAGACCATTGAGTCTGACTATTCCCCCAGCACTGCCAAGGCCAGCACTGGCCCATGTCCCCAAGTGCCACATCCACATGTCTGTTAAATCCCTCCAGAAATGGGAATTCCACCACTGCCCTGGGCAGCCTTTTCTAATGCCTGACAACCCTTTCAGTGAAGAAATTTTCCAGAATATCCAGCGTAAATACGATCCCAAGGCAGGTTTTGGGATGGCAGCTATCTGCAGCACAGGTTGGGTGCTGGCAGGATAATCCTCTGAGAGGGGCACAGAGATACACACACACTTGTGACTGTTTTCCAGACAACAACACAGGGTGGAAAGCACTCTCCTGGATTTGGATGGTGGAGGAGCTTGATGCCAACACAACTGGGCCTGACCTATTGACATTTCTGCAGGCTCCCGATTCCTGCATGGGGGCTGTCACTTTAAATTTGAATTGTCTGGGTATTTGCTATCACAACAGCCTGATATTTTTTTCCTCGTGAAGAATAAATATTTACAAACCTTCACTCCCGCCAACAAAAGCATTCTGTTCCAGAATTTTCTTGGGGTTTTGTTCTGTTTTTTAACAGTTTCAGAAATCATTGCCCAACAATTTAATTTCTCTCACTAAAACAAGCAAGACAGTAAAGATGCACAAACCAGGGGAAGGATCGTGGCAACTCTCGGCTCACATTCAAGGGTTTTCAGTGATGTGTTGAAAAACGGCCGAGAGCATCTGTAGGAAATGCAAAGGATAACAGCACAGTAACTCCAGCCAAGGACAGGTCACCAGGCTGTAGGAAATGTGTTTTCTTGGTAAACTAATGAGGGTTCAACCACTTCATACGACATGAGGTTGTAAACAGATGGAGCAAAACACGGAGCACTGCTCCTCCAGCCAGAGGAGCCAACGCCACATTCCTCAAACATCTCAAGAGCTTGCAAACAAAAGCAGAGCCCAGCAAACCAGCGACCAGCTCACCCCTTATCCACCCCAAAGTCTGTCATCCCTAAGGACCCAGCAGCCCACCCACATGCAATGTCCCTGCCGGCACAGCTCACTTCAGAGGGACGTGAGGGGGCTCAGCGAGGGAAGGTCAGGGTGGACATCTGGCTGAACACGAGCTTCCAGCACCAAGCTGAGCCACCCACACCCCCTGCCCAGTGGAGTACAAAGGGAATCATGTTTCACATCCCTGCCTGGTGCTGGCAGGAACATTCTGTCCAGCTCTTGTATTCACACCTACCAAACAAAAGTCTTACCAGAAACACTGAGCTCAGACAATAGCTACAATAATAAATTTTGGGTGTGAAAAACCAGCCTTGAGGTGAGAACCTGAAAGAGTTCAGTCAATTCAGTTTGCTAAGAAGAAGGTTAAAAAGCAACTTGACTCCAGTCCAGTCATTGCTACCCAAAACAATGCTAGTGGCTCTTTGCTCTTTGCAATCCAACAGCCGCAGGCTGGAGCTGCAATGTCCAAATCCAGACCTGAGGTGAAAATTGCTGCCATATGGGTCCATGAGACTCAGATGTCTTTCCAGAGGAGAGGTTCCTACTCAGTCGACCACACAACCAAAATCTGGGGTTGTATCCTCCTGCCTGTGTGATGCCGAAGCCAAGACAGCTCTTCCTGATTTCCCCAAAGCCTCACCCCTCATCCATCCTGGCTCCAGAGGTTGTGCTGGAGACCAGCTGAGACCCTCCATGGGCTGCAAAGCCCAGGGTGAGGAGGTCACCCAGACCACACAGGCACAGGAGCCTCTGCTGTCCAGGAGTTATCCTACCCAGTTGTAGGATAACCCATGGACAAGCAGGGACATGGCCATGGCTGAGCTGCTGGGGGACAGCCAAGGGACACCCAGAACCAGAGCAGAACTCCAGCACTTTTCCATTACAGTCACTGCCAGAAGGGAGCAGCCAGAATGGGCAACCAGGCAGCTCCTGTGGACAGAGAGATGGAGAGCCCAGGCTGGGAGCGATGAGATACATTCTGGAGATAGATGATTTATCGCATAACCCCACAATATGGAGCTGCTTGACTCTATTAGGTGGATGGATGGCAGGGAATTTAAGAAGAGAAATAGATTTTTTACTCAGCTAATTAGCTAAAAAGGCTTGTCTGGAAACACGGGCCCCATTGTGTCTGAAGTCTGCTGACACACGGCTCAGAGCCACATTTTTCTTCCCTGTTATTACTCTGCCTCCCAGAACATCCCTCAGAGACACAGAGAGTGGGGTGGGATCCCTGCAGCAAACCACTGGCACCTAAGACACCCAAAAAATGTTAAAGTGATATAACAAAAACACAGGTTTAGGTGTCTATACATAAATAGCTGCATACACTTTCAGGTATATTCATGCACCTACAGATATACACAAACATATTACTTATTAATACATTTGTACGTGAAAATATCAGTACCCTAAAAAAAATATGAAGTCCATAAAAGAGCCAAGTTTGCCATGAAAACACCAGTTTGCTGCCTCACATTAGCCTTCCCCATAATTTAAAAGCAAACTGAGGGCACCTGATGAAACAAAAGGACTGTAGATTGAAGAGAAATAAAAGAAAAATACGACTTGACCCAGCACAGTCACTCTTGGAATCCACTACCCCAGGAAGTCATGGAGACGCACACCAGTGGAACAGACATTTTAAAGGACTGGATAATTTTATGAGCATTAATAACATTTGCAGCTATGCAAGCTAATAAAATGTTACAAGGGTAATCAAACTTCATGCTTCAATGTGTAAGTTGATCACCTGTGAGCGCTGGGAAGGAATTTCCTCTCTGGTGCTGTTGCGCTGAGCAAGTAGCCAGCTGCACCACAGGGGTGCACTTTTAATAAAAAAAAAAATTAAAATACTAAAACAAAAAAAATCAGTATCACTGCTGTTGCTGCTATGTCTTTGCTTTGGTTTTCTTCTTCCACAATAGGTGGCACTCACCAGAGACTCTGAATATCAATGAGATCTTTGATGTCAACTTCCTAAGGTTTCCTGGTGCAGTTTTGGGGCAGCATATCCAACACAATCCAACAATAATATCACTTTACTCCTGGAGGGTTGTTCCTATAAGCTGGCAGCAGGAATTACACCGAGCTTAGCCTGTCATCCCCACACCATGGACCCCACACTGACTCTTTATAATTCCATACTGGACAAGTTGTGTTGGCCAGCTAAGCAGAGGCTCTTCCAGTAACTCTGAGCCCCATCATAGAGGAGCTCCAGGTATTCCCAGGAAAACCTGGCAGCTTTTGAGCTCTCTACCAATTCAAAACTATCCAACATGTTATTTATAACATCCAAGCAGCAACCTTGGTGTTTCCAGTGTTTTCTAGCCTCGGAAGTTAATGCCCTTGTAATTAATGAACTGACAGCAAATGCTGCAATCTGCTGCCACAAGCTTTGCAAAAGAAAGACAGACTTTGCTCCTGTGCCTACCCTTCTGTTCCAGGGAATCCAGGCTCAGTTCAGCCAGCTGGGGAGGAGGCTGAAGGGAGGATGGGACATAACAGAAGCATCAAAATAAACCTTTCACTACAAAACAACAAGCACAGTGGGGTTACGGATACAAATTCAAAGGGCTGGAGGGGACAAGGGTGTGCTCAAACAAGGGACCTGCTCCTGGAGCCTGTCCTCTCCGAAACAAAAAGAGAAAATAGGTATTGCATGGAAGGAATATGGGTAAAACACATGCTCTGGGCTCTCCACTGGTGGCAGACCGCAACAGGGTCTGGTGAGCTCTCCTGTGAAGTACAGGCCTTGGGAGCTGAGGTTGCCATACCCCCTCCCTCCACCGTGGTTAAAACCTGTTGCAGTACATGTCATAGTTGAGATTATCACGATACACAAGAGTATCGCCACACAATTTCAGAAAGCCTTAAGCCTTCCCCCAGAGTAACTCCATACCTCATCAGAAGGCTTCAGGCATCTGCCCATACAGAGTAACATCACCTCAGAAGGCTGCAAGCATCTGCCCTTCTTGTTCTTTAGCCCAGCCTTTTTTCCCCTCATGTTGATGCAGTGCCCCTGTGTGCCCTCTGTTCCTTTGGTGGTTGCTCAGTGCCCCTGGGCACTCCATGGCTCACTGCTGCCAGTGCTGCTCACCTGCTGCTCACAGCTCTGCCCACTGGGGATGAGGCTCAGCCCCATCCCAACCACCACAAGCTGTGCACCTCCAAAAACCCACGTGTGTCACCATGGTAACCGTACCTGAACCATTCACTAAATCCAAGCAGCCAACACCCAGGCCTGGCCCTGCTGCTCGTGCTCTTCCTGCCCTTGGGAGCATCCCAAGGGGTCCCAGAGTCAGGGGCTGGAAGATGCAAGACACACTTTCCCAGGACAGGAGGAAAATGCATCTCATCAGAACTAAGGGGTCTGCCACTTATCACCTGGGGAGGGTTGCTCACAAATTCCTCTTTTGAGCACTCGGTGTGTTTGAAGGAGAGCATGAGGATCCATTAACCAGCCTGGCCATGCATGAGTCCACATTTCCTCTCCTTTCTATTTGTCCTTAGAGGAAAGCTGTTCAATATTCCTTTGGGAGAGAAGAGGCAAAGGACACAAGGATTACATGTGTCAGTCACCCTTTCATTCCCCAACAATCATTCTCACTGTGACAGTGTTCTCCAGGCCACAAAACTCATATTTCTCCGAATACACAGCACGGAGAATTGCACTCGCTGCCCTCCCAAGACCTTTCCAAATGACATTCCCTCCTCAGCCAGGACAGCATTTGGCCTGGAACACGATATGCCCCAGGAAAGCCATAACTTTTCCATCAGGACAGGAAAGCACTTTAAATCACGGTTAGAAGAGCGCCGTCATCAGAGACCAGAGCTGAAACCCCATGTGATGTCACACACGTGAGCCCAGCATGCTGACAACAGCCCTGGGGTTTAGAATTACAGGCAATAAAGTATGACATCATGATGACATCATGAAAGGAGAAATTCAATTCCCAGCCCAGGGGCTATCAGTTACTGCTTTATTCGAAAACCTGTCACTGTGTGCGTGAGCAATGAGCAGAATCCATCATTTCCACAGGTTTTTATGGCCACCATAAATTTGGAACACTTAGGCCTCAGCCACCTCTCCGTGTCTCTCTGAGCCCATCTGTCAGTTCCTGCAAGGCTCCCTCCAGATCCCAGCACTACAAATCCCATTTCAGGGAAAACCAAAGCAGCTCAGGGCTGCTGTGAGATCACACAGATTTGGCTTTGGGGTGAGCAGGTACCTGTCGGCTCTGCACGTGGTTTCCCTCACTGCTGGGCTGGCACAGCTGGATGCACCATGGACAAACCCTCTGACACTTGCACGACCACTAAAAGCCGTTTTAAAATCTGTTTTGATGAGCACTCCCTGATGCTTCCAGAACATCTCCTGGTGCAGGCTGCCCGTCTGACCCCGGCCAAGGCACTCACCAATGTATGTTAATAAAGGATTCATTTCACAGATGTTCAAAGCACGTGGCCTAGCAGGTCACAGCGGCAGAGGTGAGCGCACTCTCCAGCGAAGCAGGTGGAATATTTTGGGGTGTTTTTTATGATTAGATGATATCGGTCTGTCTACTCTCACAAATGTGATCTGGCTCATGTGGTCATACACACATTTAACTCAGGCTTCATAACACCTCAGGCAGCGATAAGGGATGGATTTCTCATAACATTCCTGACATAGAAGAGGTGTCCTTTGTCTTTGCCTCCTTTTATTGCTTTTATTTCACCTGTTCCTGCAAAAAACAAGGCAGTGCCATGACCCAACAGATATTTCCTGGAGTATATCAGAGACTCTTGACTGTGTTATTTCCAATCACGAGCTGGGAAACTTCTCCACTGCAATGAGCCCCTGCTTCCAATTTCCTGACCTCCATAGCATTAGATTAGACCAGTCTGATCTTTACCAGATACCTTGAAAATACAGAAATGTCCTCTGCTTGCTCCCACCCTGGACACAACTCCCCAGAGTATTAAAATAAAATTTAAATTACCCATTTTCATCCACTGCAGCTGCGTTTGTCCTGCTCCCCTCTTACAGGTCCCCTGCAAAAATGTCATCCCATGCAAAAGTGACCTTCCTGCATTATCAGTGTGATTGCCAGTCCCTTGGGACCTTCTAGATATCCTTGACTCAACCCCAGAATCCCTGCCCAGGGTACTTAAAGGTGGTGCCTTTAAGGGAGTTCAGCTGATAGAAATCAAACACCATATCAAGTTATGACACATTTTTTAACTGTTGTTGATGCCCAGAATAACCTTGTTGATGCCCAGAATAACCTTGTTGATGCATAATCCCTGGGAAGGAAAAAAAAAAAAGTCACAGTGACAGCCGGGCACAAAATATTCAAGTTCTGCTAAGGATCTGGCAATATCAGCTGGATCATAACCCAGGGCAGAGTTCACTTCATTTTCAAGACATTTCATGAGACAGTCTTTACACTATCTCAGTTCATTACTTCTGTGGAAAGATCAAGGATAACACTGGGGTTTGGAGACGAAAGGACTTGGCAAGTCACCTTCTCTTTTCTCACAGGCAGTGAATAACCAAAGAACAAAGCCACCTCGTTGAAGGAGGGCTGTTGGACAAGTCACTTTTGAGGGGGTCTGTTGGTACTTAGGGAGGGCAAAGAGCTGCTAAAATTCCTCACATAACCACCCCCTTCAGTTCCCAGCTCTCGCAGTCCCCAAATCCACTGTATCATTTCAGCTCTGCGCCTCTGATTACTTGAAGGTTTTCCTGAAGTGTGACTGTGCACTAATACCCAGCACTGAGAAGGATTTTAAAATGCCAGTGAGTTTTTCTTAACCCGATTTCCACGGTCCCCATCAGTTACACACAATTAACAGGTAATTACAGGCAGGTTCTGAGACAGCAGCCTGCCTGCAACACTCCCCTTGCCCAACGTGCCTAACACACCGTGCAGCTCCACCTTCACCAGCCAGGAGACAGGAAAAATGGGAAGGGGATTGACTCAATAACCTGAGACTTGCTGCAAAAATGTATCTCTGAGTTAAACATTCAGAGCATACACGACCAGAGCACCAGCAATTACTGGATTTGTTACTGCCTCAACTATCATGACAGGCATTGAAATAAATCTCATTTATATGACATACAGTCATATAGAAATGCCTTTTTTTTTTTTTTTAAGAAATTCTTTTAAGATGTCAATGCACTACACATGGCTCCGTTTTGAGACCTCTCCAGACTGGAGATCAGACAAGATATACAAGCCTTTCAGCCTGCCAAGTTTCATACTTGTTAGGAGAAGCTTGAATTCGGAATTTTCTACACAGTGCCTCCGTGAATGTGATTAAGAAAAGCCTCTTGCCACTAAATGCTGGCTGCAAGGATCCAGCTCCCCCTCTCCCATCATCCTGCAGCGTTCCCTAAAGGCTGGGCTCATCACGTTCATGTTGCATTTCCCTCTCTAGCTCAGGCCTGGGATGTTTCTCTGGAGCCTGAAGCACAGCCCAGATGTTCCTCCTGGCCCCCCAGGCATCCCCACCATGTCTGGTACTCCCAGGCCCTTGCTCACCACAGTGGGCAGAACACAGAGTAGGCTGGGGGGTCTCTCAGTTGTGTCCAGGGATTCCAAGATCTGAGCAGTAGATTACTGATGTACCAGGGCCTGTGTCAGGGAAGGGTTAGCTTGGATATCAGGAACAGGTTCTTTCCCCAGAGGGTTTGGACAAGCTCCCAGGGAATGGGCACAGCCCCAAGGCTGCCAGAGCTCCAGGGCCGTTTGGACAATGCTCTCAGGAGCGCACAGGGTGGGATTGCTGGGGTGTCTGTGCAGGGCCAGGAGTTGAGCTTTGATCCTTGTGGGTCCCCTCCAGCTCAGCCTATTCCATGGTTCTTTGAAACTCAAGAGCATCTCCCTCGAGAAGTCCTGCCTCTGCTGGCATTCCTGAAAAACATGGTCCTAAGGCAACAGCTTCACCTTCACGTCACTCTTTCCTTAAACACTTTGGAAAGGGTCATTCTGGCAGATGCTGTGACTGGGAATCATCACATCCACCCACCGAGCAGCAAAGAAAACCACCTGTTACCTTCCTGCACTTACGTATCACGTTCCCACAAATTACAGCTCAATTAGGCTCTCCTAGAATCCATCACACGGCTCCAGGAGAACGTGGTCCCAGCAACTGCCTCTACAGGCAAGCTGAGGCAGTAAATAGAAAGGGCTAATTGGGGAAGGGGGGAGATGCTGTTTCCTGATGTAAAAATAACTGACACTTCCAGGAAATAATGGTATAAATAGAAAATTAAGCCATTCCTCCTCCAAAAATATTTCATAATTATGTGTCATAAAAATAATTAGGTTATGGTGAATTAGTACAAATGTTTACAACAAAATTGCCATGCAAAACATTATGGGTAATAACATGCTAATTGCTGTAGAAGCAAAAGCTGATTATGTTTCAGCAATATTAAAAGTTGCCAACTCAGCGCTGCCATCCAAGCTCCGACATCTCTGAGCAGCATTAAGGACACAGGGAGAGCTGGTGAGGAGAGGAGGACACGGCAGGTGGGCAGTCTGAGCCCTGCCCTGCCGAGCACTTCCCATGCTGGGTGGCAATTCCTAGAAAGCTCGTGCCAGGTAATCCTCAGGGAGCGCCCTCGGAGGACAAGGCATCGCCCTGGCTCCCTGGTAAGACTGAGGGAACCTGGAACAGCCAGGAGGGGACTCAGCTGGGGCTGCCCAAGGGGTGGCTGAGCCCTGGTCCTGCACAGCCAGCTCCCAGCCAGAGCCAGGTGGGATCTGGATCCTGTTCTGTGCAGATCCTGTTCCGTGCACAGCCAGGCAGCCAGGCAGGCCTGCAGGACCCCACCCCTCAGCCTGGGCAGGATGGTGTGAGGCTCAGCTGACATGGATTTTTCACCCCAAGGCCCTGCAGGGTGGATCACTCTGTCTCTGCACACACCTCTCCTCTGAGCACCTGCTCACTGCCTGGAGCATCCCAGCTCTTCCCGTCGCTTGTCGCTTCTGCTGTAGGGACATTCCTCCTGTTCCTGCCACACAACTGTCCCAGAGGGGTCAGGTCCTGCCACCAAAGGATGGTCTCAGCCCCTGGCCAATCCCAGGGCAACACCTGCCCCGCTCTGCCCTCAATTCCCTCTGCCCAGCAGGTTCCACAGGTGTCTGAGGGTGAGCTGCTCGTGCCAGGAGCCTGCCACGGGATCTGTGGGATCTGCAGCAGCAGCAGACCCTGCTTGAAGATGGCTTTTTGACAGCATCAGCGGCCTCCTGGGAGCCGAGCTGTCTGCACACACATCTCCATCCCACTGCTCACCCAAGCCAATGCTCTTTGGGTTGGGTCCCCTTGATCCAAGACAGCTCAGGAGAATTGTGGTCTGAGTATTTCTAGAGCTTGGGCAGAGGTTTTTCACACATGCCCGTAAATCTGTTCGGATCCTTGTCCCCTTGTCAGCAGATGTGGCAAACTGCTCAAGGGGAGCACCGGGTAAAGTTAAAGGTGTGAATTTAAAGCACATTGCTTTAAAGTTAGGAAGTCCCTGCAGACTGTTCTCGCTCAGAACTGAAATGACATTAATTGGGTTTACCAAGCTCATTTCCAACACAAATGCCGATAAACCGGATTACATTCCAGTGGGGGTGTTCACACAGAACTTCAACATATTTTAGCTAATCCTCTTTCTGAGTAAATTTGCCTTAAACTCTCTAAGTGCCCCATATTACAGTTTTTCCTGCAGGGGAGTTGCTGAGTTTTACCATTGAAAACTTCATCATCTTTGTCCTTGTTTTTTTAGGTTGGAAACGAGTGTCTTTCCAAAAGGCAGAAATTCCTCGTTCCCCTTTTAGCAGTGCCTGGAGCCGAGGCAGTTCTCAGACCATTACAGACCTGGGAGAATTGTCCCAAGAGCAGGTAAAGCCCATCCCGAGGGGGAGGTGTCCCTGCCCACGGCTCGGGGGCTGGAACTGGATGATCCCTCAGGTCCTTCCAACCCAAATCATCCCGTGATTCTTTGTGTGGACCCCTGACACCTCTCCAAACCCCGCACATCTCCGCGGGCTCCCGCGATGACCCGTGCGTGACACCGCGGGCATTGATGCCGCTCCCAAGTTTGCAAATACTGGATGAAAGGCGCCATGGAAATGGTGGGGGTTTTGTTGTTTTGGGGTTTTTTTTTTAAACAAAGCGTCGTTTGCGGTGTTAATTGGGACGCCGTTCAGTGAGAGGCTGTGCCGTGCCCGGGCTCGGGGCTGGCCCTCGCTCGCTCGGCGCGCTCGGAGCCGCGCTCATTATGCGCCGAGTCACACCGGGCAGCTCCCGGCAGAACGCCGAGACAGAGGTAAACCACTATTTGGAAACAAAGGAGGGCTCTCTCCATCCTAATTAGCGGCAGGTTGCAGGGAGCAGCGGCGGAAGGCGAAGGTCACTTCCCACAAGGCTCGGCTCGGGATGCCAGAACACCCACTTAATTCAGGCGGCTCAGCGGGCAGAGTCAGAGCGGAGCAATTACGCTCCCCGGATTTCCCCACGGAAGGGTTTAACAATGCAACTCTTGGAAAGAAAGGTGACTGCAGGAGCTCTTTATTCTGCCACCTCGGAGCAGGGGGAAGCGCAGCCCACCGCGCTGCCGACTCCGGCATCGGCACGGCTGCGTCTTTGTGCCTCCGCGCCGGGAGCCCAGCTGGGAGGGCCGGCTTCCTCTCTGTTCGCTTTCTCTCTATTTTTAACTTCAGACATGAATAAGAGCAAATTCTAACATTTAAAAAACAAAGGCAAAAAGAAGCACAAACGTGAAGACCCTTTGGAGTGGGTTGAGTTCCCTCTGAGTACTCGCAGTTTTCTTCCAGATGCTGCCGGTGAGAATTAACCTTTAAAGGAACCATCTGAGCATGAGCCCTGGGAGCCTTCTGGGGAGCAGCAGCCCCTCTGCTGGGGCAGTCCTTGCGTGGCTCAGCCCAGGGATTCAGCTGTTCTGTTAAATGGCTCGCTGCACCCCAGCCGCCTCACACAGACAGCTCTTCCAAAAGGTCAGAGCGTCTTGTTTGCCCTCAGCTGATATTTCCTCCGTGCGCACGCCGCGGGTGATGTGTGACCACATCTGCCCTCCTATCGCACCTCTTCTCGCAGCTCCCTCGCACAGCCGCTCCCCCTCAAAGCCCCTGCACCGCCCTTGGCACCCTCTGCTGATGGCAGGAGCATCTCCCGGGGGGCTGTGCAGGAACAAACCACCTTCATCCCTCCCAAAGACTCCAGAACAGGGAATTTGCAGTGGGAAAGGAAGACTGAGATTTTTCCAAAGTTTTTATTTTTAGCCTGATAAACAAGGGACGCAGACACCATCTGGATCCCCCCTCAAAGGCTTCAGATCCAACATGTTGTCCAGACCCCTGTTCCCTGTTCCAGCTAACAGCAAGTGATCACCAGCACACACTGGATAGGATCCACCCCAATCCGTCCTTGGGTGGGAAACAGTTCAGCCAGCAGCTCAGCAGGAGGCAGAGCAGCCATGGGGTTAATGCAGCTTTCTTTGAATCATTTGTGAAATACATTTCAGATCACAACCTAGAATCCTAGCTCTTCTTTCCCTCCAACATGCTCCACGCTGTTCACAATCATCTCCCAGCATGATGGAGTCCAGCAGACCTGCTTCCCACTCCTGAGCCACAGCTGCCTCGTGCTCCACAATCCCACCCCTGATGTTGGACCAGAGATGCCCAAAACATCTTTCAGAGCTGCAATTCCCCCTTATTTCCTCTCTCAGCTGCATCAGCAGTAACTAATACTGAGCACTGGCATTACAGGGCTTTCCAACTGCTTCCAAGCAGCCCATAAAACAGCTGGCAGTGCTTGAGAGAGCTCTGGTGCCTGTGTGTCACAGCCATGCCCACTGTTCCCAGCACAAGGAGCAGGCTGCCCCTGGCACAGGGCTGGGGACACATCGGGTGGATCTCAACAACGTGCCAATCCTGCTCGGTCACAGGCTGGCACCTATCCTGGCACATCTCTCGGCATCAGGCTGACTTTGCAGATCTGGGTGGCGGGAGAGGAAAGTTGGAGTTTTCTTGCTCAGGAGATGTTTCCAGGTCCTTTCAGAGAGCGCTGAGGCTGTTTTAGGTGCAGGTCTGCCAGGAACAGAGATGCTCAGTGGGGAAGGGAGGTTTTCCAGCAGGGGTGTATGCCTCTCCACCAAGCTGGAGATCCCATCATGCCTCCCTCATTCCTATTGAAATGCTGTTTGCCCTCTGGCCAGTGCCCCCTGGCCACAGCACTGGCCACTGTTCCCACAGGGATCCCATGGAGATGTCAGCAGCTGCCTCTATTTCTGGAGCTCAGGTTTGCTCCTCAAACCTCTCCCAAGTGATAAAACCTTCAGTCACGTGAAAGCACATCAGTACCACCACCATCCCCGCTCCCAGCACGCAGGGAAAACACACCTTTGTTTCCAGGTCTCGCTGACTCCAGGTGAGGTTTGGTTATGGCAAATCAACCAGCACTCACTACAACGAAACTGCAGCCAGGGCCCCCTGTTTGCCTCTTCTCCCTGCTAATAGCAAAGTCAAAAAGTCACCAAGCACATCACAACCAGCAATTCACAAAATTGGCCCCCTGCAGCTTCCTTCCCCTTGACATTCATTGCCTGCAGAGCCCAGATGAAGAGCTGTTTATCTCTCCTCCTCCTCCTCCTTCTCCACACCTCCACAGCCTCTCCTCCAACAAATTTTGAGCTGCTCCCTTTTTCTGGGCAGTACTGGTGCTTCTTCACCCATGTTCTCCCCAGCCCCACGCGTTGCTGGGAGATCACTCAAGAGACAAGAAGCTGCTCTGCTCACAGACCTCCTCCAAGCATTGCACAGGGCGTCTGCTGAGCACAGCAGCCTGTCCCAGCTCCACTCATGCCCATTTTTTAGTGCATCTCGTGCCCCTACCTGGCTTGAGGAGAGGGGACAAGTGCAGCCCAGCTCCCTCCCAGAGCACCAGAGCCAGGGAAGGCCCCTGGTGGATTTTTTCCAAGGACAGTGAGGGTAGGACACGAGCACCAGCAAGGAGCATCCCACACTGGGCCAACACTTCCAGGGATGTTCCTACACAACCGATCCACAGCTGCTGGAAACCACCTGGGACTCCCACCTGCTCTCCTGATGGAAAACACTCTGCCTGCTGTGTCCAGCCCTGCAGGTGGGAGGAGATGCCCACGCTCAGAGCTCTGCTGGCCAGCACAACCCTCCATGCTGAGGGACCTCAGAAACGCCCCTTCTCCACCCCCTCCTGCTCCTGAGCAATTAAACCCTGTCTGCCAGGGCTGGGCAAGATAAATGGTGTTTATTGGGATGGCTTTCCTGTGTGCCAAACATAAAACAAAATGCCAATCAATAGAGCTGCCTCACCTGATGGTTTTATTTCTCTTCTCCTCCCGCCCCCACTTTTAACTTTGCAGTGCTCTGGAGCTCTCGGCGGGGTTTGCACCGCGGTGATAAACCAACAGATCCTCATTAACCCGTGGGCAAGAGCAAGAATTTGCCTTTTCTCTTTCTTTCCCTCTTCCCTTTTTTATTTTTTTAAAAACTCTCCCTCTATCAATATTTGATGAGGGTAATTTCAAAGACTTGTTTAGTATGATCTCCACATAAGGAGTCCTTGGGAGTGTTTATCACGTTCGAGGTATAATTACATTCAAATGCTGAGACACAGTTGCCAGGGTTACAGCTGCTGGTGGTTCCTCCAGCTTTTGTGTGTCTGGGGTTTCTCACCGCCCCCCGCGCACTCGCACACCCCACGCGCTCCCCTCCTCTGGGGAAGCAGGGGAGGGGGATGGATGGGAAGCTCAAGGACCAGCAGTGGCCAGGGCAGGTCACACCAGCACTCCCAGCCTGAAGGACAGTCAGCATTCCCTTCAGGGGGTACCCAGTGCAGGGGTTTGGGGTCAGGGATGGGGTAGAGTTGAGCAGGGAGTTCAGTGATGCTGACAAAAATATTACAGTAAATCCCTCCAGCCATTCCCTTGGGTCCTGTCACTGGGGGAGGAGGGAGGTTCAGCTTGGATATCAGGAAAATGTTCTTCTTCCACAGGGTGCTGGGGCACTGCCCAGGCTCCCCGGGGAATGGGCACAGCCCCAAGGCTGCCAGAGCTCCAGGAGCATTTGGATAATGCTGTCAGGGATGCACAGGGTGAGATTGTTGGGGTGTCTGTGCAGGGCCAGGGTTTGGACTGGATGATCCCTGTGGCTCCCTTCCAGCTCAGAATGTTCTGCTGACTCAGTGAACCTCAATGGCTGCAAAAGATCCATGGAAGGAGAGGCAGCAATGCCTTTCCTTCATCCGTGGAATCCCCAAGAGCCAAGGCATGAATTGCCAGTGACAGAGGCCTGCAGAATCCCAAGGGAGAGGTCCAATGGTGCCAGCACTGGGACCTCCTTGCCCTCTCAGCTTTCTCCACCCTGGCCCAAGCTCCTCTGCTCTCACCAGCCCAGGAGAATCTTCTCAATAGGGACGTGGTGCTCGAGGACACCAACTCTGTGTCTGCCAAAACGGGGACACAAACTCCAGCTGAGACAACATTCCAGGCACTGACCTGGCTTAAAGCAGATTACACTGAGATAGGGATGGATGGATGGATGGATGGATGGATGGATGGATGGATGGATGGATGGATGGATGGATGGATGGATGGATGATAGATAGATGGATGGATGGATGATGGATGGATGGGTGGATGGATGGGTGGATGGATGGATGATGGATGGATGGATGGGTGGATGGATGGATGGATGGATGGATGGATGGATGGATGGATGGATGATCTGGGCTGTCTGCTGGAGATCTGGTCTCGCACTGATGGCCATGCAGAGAGGGAAGGAGCTGCCAGCTCGAGCTCGTTGCTGTCACTTGACCAAAGCCCAGCCACAGGCCAGTGCTGTGTGTGTGAAGCCGCCTGACCACCAGAGCTGGCAGCAGCCCCTGCCCCAGTCCCTGCTGCCGGTGTGGACCCACTGGAATGTCCCCAAGACTCTGCTGTACTGGGAAAAAATTAAAACCTGAACATTTCCACTCCAACACCACATCCCATCCCTGCTGCAGCAGCGACTTGGAGATCTCCAGGCCAAGGGCAGTGCTTAAGGAGGCACTAACACCAACCCGCAGGGAAGGGGCACCCAAGGATGAGCCATTCCCTGCTCCTGGCCAGGCTCTGGGGCTGAACTCAGGCTGCCCAGCCAGATTCACCTCCCTTGCCCAGCCTGCAGACAGGCAGAGGCTCAGCTCCTACCTGGCACTTCCTGGACAGAGTCAGTAAATGCAGTTTCAGTCAGTAAATGGCAGCAAGGAACTGGGATTGAGTTGCCTTTGTTCTAGTTCCAATTTTAAATAATATGAACCTTCCTACAATAGGCAGTGTTATCACTAATCCCCACAGTTGAGCCTGAAATAAGCTTACAAACCATGCAGTAGCACTGTGGGAAGAACAATTATTCCAACAAAGGATGGAGAGGGGAGGAAACAACCATGAGCTCCTTGGATTAGATGGAGGGTGAACACAATTGTTGTCAATTCACAATAAATATTTTTTTAAGCCACCAAAATAGAAAACAAACAAACAAACACCGAGAACAAATGCAGTGTGAAGGCCCGGTAAAATATTCACAATTATTTAAATGGAAAAAAAAGGTACCTGCTACAGTCAATAGGTTGTAAAACAAATTCAGATGGAAGCTGTTGCTTACCCCTAAATCAGCTCTAATGCACTGGCAAATGTGATTATCAGCATTCTGCGGGGAGCAGCAGCATCAGCATTCATTCCAGGTGTGCTCAGTGAAGGCTCTCTTGGCCACAGGTTCATTTGTAATTATTAAAATGCACCTTGTTAGCCATGCAGCAAGTCCCAAATTTCTGGGCAGCGGCACATGCAGTGTGTGCTTTAATTTATTCTGTGCAATTTCTGCATTATTTTACTGTGTCAGTGCCACAGTGCAAATGAGAAACTCCATCTCAAAGGCTCCAAAGGGAAGAGAGATGAGCACTCCCTGTTACTGGTGACTTGGAGCTGGCACGTCCTTTGTTCCTGGGGAAAGCTTTTCCATCAAGGACAAACAGCCAGAGAGCTGCCAGCCACCGTGGCTGTTCCCACTGCCACGGGTGGGAAAGGGACCAGCTCAGTGCCTGGGTGCACACCAGGGGAAAGGCAGTAATGCAGGGAAGGGAAAGACTTGGTATCACCCCAAGGACCCACAGCACTGTGCTGCTGGGCCAGGCTGCTATCCAGAATAACAGCAAGTACACAGAAGTGACAGAAAAACAGGGAGAGAAGACTTAAGAGAGCTTGCAGCATGAGATGTGAAAGATTACAAAATGGTTCGGGTCAGAAAGGACCTTAAAGCTCATCCAGTTCCACCTCCTGCCATGGGCAGGGACACATTCCACTAGCCCAGGTTGCTCCAAGCCCTGTCCAGCCTGGCCTTGGACACTTCCAGGGATGGGGCAGCCACGACCTCTCTGGGCAGCCTGTGCCAGGGCCTCACCACCCTCATAGGGGAGAATTTCTTCCTAATGTCCCATCTAAATCTTCCTCTGGCAGTTTAAAGCCTTTCCCTCTTGTCCAGCAACACCCCCGAGCCCTTTTCCTCGGGGCTGCTCTCCATTCTGTCCCCACCCAGCCTGTGTTTGTGCCTGGGGGTGCCCCAATCCAGGTGCAGGACCTTGCACTTGGCCTTGTTGAACTTCACCAGAGGAATGCAGGATGCCTCATCTCACTTAACCAAGAGGAGAGCAACGGCAAATCCAGGTGAGAAACCCTGGGGCAGGTCTGCCTCAGCTGGAACCAGGAGCTTTTGAGGAGAGGGGCACCTGGGCACAGCTGGAAGGGAAGATGGGCTCTGTTAAAGGGTTCAGCACGGGGAGATGGAGTGTCATGGGATCTAAAATCCCCCAAAACGCCCATTACCATCCCCAAAGAGAGGGCCAGGTGGAAATCTGATCCAAAGGACTTTTAAATATGAGGTAGGGAGGATGAAGACGTTGGGATGAGGGTCCAGAGTGGCGTAAAGAGCGCTGCTTGGTGGCCTCACCTCCCCAGGCAGTGGCACCAGGCATGCCACTTATCAGGGGAAGGGAAGGGGATTGAGGTGAGCACGGAGCGTGTCTGAGCATTCAAATTACAAGCAGGGCTTGTAAGGGACAGGATCTGACATTTAATGCCTCTGTTTGCAAAGTGCTTGACATTCACGATAACAGGAGCAGCATAGGCAGGCAGGGAGGGCTCTGGATTCCTGGGAAAGCCAGTGAAAAACAGCCTGGTTTTCCCTCTCCACTGGCTGGGAACATCCCTGGGAGACACAAAGGCAGGGAGTGCCTTTGTATGCCTCACGCAAACACCTGGAGCCCCCCTGGGATTGGCTGCCTGCAGACTCCTGGAAAAGTCACCTCATCCCCTGGTGCCTGAGCTTTCCTCCCCAGCAGATGGATCATCCATCCCTCTCACCCGATCCACGGGAGATGTGCCACATGTGCAGAGCACACACCCAAAGCAGCCAGGCTTTGATCTTATCTGAGGCTCCGAGGAGCCATTAGAAGAGAAATAAAGTTCAACGCTCAGTCTTCTCTTGGAAAGCTGCAGACTGGATGGAAATAACTTACTTTAAGGTGCCTCTCCTGACAGCAGTTCAGGGAGGGAAGAGGGGAAATCAGAGTTACAGCTAATGCTTGGCAGGAGCTGGAGGCTTGGAACCAGTTTTAATGCAGGGCTCAGCCTAGAGGTGCCCCCAGTGGTGTGGGCAGCTGGGTGCTCAGCAAGAGTTGCCCAAGTCCTGGGAGGTGCCCAGATTGTCTGGACAGGGCTTTGGAGCAAGCTGGGGATAGTGGAAGGTGCCCCTGCCCGTGGTGGGAGTGGGACTGGATGAGCTCTGAGGTGCCTTCCAGCCCAAACCATCCCACGGTTTCCTTCCCCAGGACAACTCTTATCCCACATTGGCCTCCAGAGGTTCTCGTGGCATGGCTGGAGAGTGGCCTGCAAGAGCAGATCAGTCCCAGGCTGTCCCCCCAATAGTCCCAGGTTTTACTGGGCAGAGCCTGGCAAAGCTGAGCTCAGGAAGGCTAATGACAAGACTACTCAGTATTGACACAAAATGGTGTTGTCCCCACGTGTGAACACCTAATTCCACTCTGGTGTTAATGTCCAGCACAGAGACAGGGCTTGTGTGGTGGCAGGGGAGGGGACAGAGCCCAAGGTCCCCGGAGCACAGCACAGATCCTGCTCTCTCAGCCATCCATCCATCCATCCAGCCATGTCTGCTCTTAATTAAATTAAAATAACACTCTCCCACCTCATTTTTTATTATTAGAAATGAGCAGATTTAAAGCATTTCCCCTCAAATTATGGTTCACCTGAGTAGATAATTAAAGGAGATACACTTTTATGTGTAATTACGCCTACTTCTGCTGCTGTATCAGGGCTTCAAAAATATTTGCAAAACAACTCAAAACTTTTATTTTGTCAGTGCAATAATTGCTGCTTGTCAGGGCTATCGGTGCCAGCGTCTGCTCAAACAGGAGCAGCATCTCACAGGCAGCCTTGCTGGGAGAGGGAGGAGTGTGGAGCTGCAAAGCATCCCAGGAGATCTGCTGGCAGAACAGCTGTGCACACCCTGCCATGGAGCCAGCACTGAGCTCACCCAGGGAACAGCTCCTGGAGAGGAGAAAGATGTCTGTTTGAGTTTTGTGGGGAGCCAGGAGGCTGGAGGGAGGATGCTCAGGCTCCTGGCCTGAGCAGTGCAAGGTTTGTTCCCAGACCATCGGGTTGTGGAGACCCACAGGGACAAATCTCCACGCACTGCTAGATGCATCTGGATTGGTTTGGCACACTGAAAGCTCAGAATAGAATCAGAATTCCAGGATGGTTTGGGTTGGAAGTGAGCTTAAAGCTCATCCATTCCCACCCCATGCCATGGGCAGGGATACCTTCCACTCGCCCAGGTTGTTCCAAGCCCTATCCAACCAGACTGGAACACTTCCAGGGATGAGGCAGCCACAGCTTCTCTGGGCAGCCTGTGCCAGGGCCTCACCACCCTCACAGCCAAGAACCTTCTCCCAATATCTCATCTAAGCCATTCTCTCTTGTCCCACCACCCCAAAGTCCCTCTCCAGCTCTGTTGCCCAGATCTCCCAACCCTATTTATTTCCTCCCTGCATCTGGGGCTCCTGTGGAGGAGCTGCGCCTGTGTGCAGTGGCAGCACCCACGTGCAGGAGCAGAGGTGTGTCCATCCTCCTGACAGGGACAGGCTGGGAATGGCTGTTTCTGCTCCGCGAGGGGCTCCCTCTGCCCCGGGGATGCAGCAGTGGCCACCTCTGCCAGCAGACAGGAGCCCTGGGCGCCGGTAGCCAGTCCGGTGTGGGATCCACATTCTCTGAACCTGAGAGGAGCAGTGAGAGAGAAGCAGAGAAAAGAATGATCGAAACAATTCTTATCTCGTTCGCCGCTCCTGTGTTGTGCCACAGTAGAATGCAGTGTGGAGATTGTTTACCCAGAGTGACGGTGTTTTGTTTCCTTGCCCTGTCAGGGCCAGGTGTGTGTGTGCATAGTGGGACTGTCACCTGAAGATCACGAGATTCTGTGCAGCTGAGTCGGGTGCTTGTGCAGACTCAGTTTAGATGTCGTGTAATGTAGTATAGCATAATATAGTATCACAAAGTAATTAATTCGCCTTCTGATATCAATTGAGTCCTCCTCGTCGTTCCTCCCTGCCACGGGGGTCGCGTTGAATCCTGCAGTCCGGGGAGGGCGCAGGTCCCTCCGGCCACCGCAGGGGTGGCACCGCACGGCTCAGCCCGGCCGGGCTCAGTAATTGAGGCTGAGGGGTAATTAGCAGAGCTCAATGAGCGGGGCAGCGCCTGGCACTGCCAGCCCAGCCCGTCCCGAGGCTGTGCCTCGCATCCCACCGCAGGCACCGAACCAATTCACCTCCCCTCAGCTGCTCTCACACCCCCGACAAGGCCGCCCAGGCTGAGCAAGGGATGAAACCTACAGGAAAGGGCTCCAGAAGAGGCTGTAGGGACACTCAAAGGAGGAAAACGAGGACAGAGCATGGAAAAAAAGGTGCTGACTCAGCATAGCGAGGCCACCTGAAGAGCGAGGGACCGTGGCAGTGGGCAGGATGAGGAGCCTGGAGGTCCCGGGAGCACCGCAGGGCAGAGAGGTCCAAGAGAGCAGCAAGGAAACGCCTGGGGCCCCTGGTGCAACTTGAGGGGAGCAAAGCTTGCCAAGGAGTGTCTGCAGCAGCAAATGGGAAAGGGGATCAGGCGAGGACAGGGTGCTCCTGCACCCTGGGCAGCTCCTGCTGGGCCCACAGGGAATCCCAGGGGTTACGGACACACCTGAGCTTCACACTGGGGACAGCAGGCTCCAGACAATCCACCAGTTTCTCCCTGACTTGCAATCACAGAATCATGGAATAGGCTGAGTTGGAAAGGAGCCACAGGGATCAGAGTGCAACACCTGGCCATGCACAGACACCCCAACAATCCCACCCTGTGCACCCCTGAGAGTGTTGTCCAAATGCCCCTGGAGCTCTGGCAGCCTTGGGGCCGTGCCCATTCCCTGGGGAGCCTGGGCAGTGCCCAGCACCCTCTGGGGGAAGAACCTTTCCCTGATCTCCAGCCTGGACATCCCCTGAGTTGTCCTGGGGGAAAACCCCAGTGTTGGATGAAGCTGCCAAGGTGATTTTGTGCTGCCCCTGGTTACTCTTGTTTTAAGGCACTACCTGTGTGTGCAGCCTGGTGACTTTCACTGATCAAAACAGGAGCCATGTCAAGAACCAGCCCTGCACAATCTCCAGCTGGACCCCAACTTGGGGCCTGGTCAGCGTCCCAGAGCACACACACCACAGTCCCCTGGAGGGTCACCCACTGCCACCCATGGCATTGGACCCACCCCGTGTTCTCAGAGCCAAGTGACCAAACAGGCACTGAACAGAGAAGGGCAGGTGGGTTCCCTGGGAGGATGGAGCTGCTGGGATGAAGGCTGAGCAGGGACCAGCAGCATGGGGCCAGCACCAGGCGGGACATCCCCCCGCTCTCCGTGCTGGGACACCCAGAGCCAGCTGATGCCCGTGGCCACTGCTGGGTGCCAAACACCCCTGGCTGTGGAACCCCAGCTCTGCAGGCCTCCCGGGGTGCCAACGTGCTTTGATCCACACCTGAGCTCGCTGTGTATAAAGATAAAATACCCCATCTCCCTCATAAGGGCATGGAGAAATAAATTCATTAGTGTTTATAAGGAGCTAAGAAACTCTGATTAGAGAGCCCGGGAAAGGGCCCACGAGGGAGATGAATAATTTGGCGTGCAGGAAGAGGGTGGTAAATAACGCACGGGCTGCCGTGGCACCGGGGGAGGAAGGGCTGGGGAGCAGCTCTGGGTGTGGCACAGGGCCAGGCAGGGAACACATCCCCTCGGCAGGGGTGGGGAATGCACCTCCCAGCCCTGCCTGGCACTTGAACGAGGGGATGTGGGCAGGTGGGCACGACTGCTGAGCCTGCCTAGGTCTTGAGCCAGGTTTTGGGGAGCTTTTCACTTCCCATGTTCCTTCAGAGGGACACCAGCCTCTCCAGTTGGGTCCACAGGCAGCAGAGACTGTCCCCAAAGCTGGGGGGAGAGCAGAGACATTTTCCCACCCAGGTTGATGCCAGCACCCCAGGGCACCTTACAGCAAAGCATTCCCACTCCTCCAGGGCCAGGTGGGTGTGAGAGGTGTTTCTGAGGGGCTGCTCCTGCAGGAAAGATTCCTGAATCCTCCCCATTGGTGAGGGCAGGGGCAGAGGAGCCCAGCTCAGAGCACAGGAGCAGCTCAAACATGTCCTCCATCCTGCCCAAATCCCAGGTGGAATTTGCTCAGTCAGCTGGGTCAGAGCGTGTATCTGGGAGCTTTCTGGAATCCTAGGATGGTTTGGTTTGGAAGGGACCTTGAAGCTCATCCAGTCCAAGCTCCCACTATCCCAGGTTGCTCCAAGCCCCATCCAACCTAGCCTGGACGCTCCCAGGGATGGGGCAGTCACAGCTTCCCTGGGCAACCTGTGCCTCAGCACCCTCACAGGGAAGGATTCCCTCCCCATATCCCATCTAACCCTGCCCTCTGGCAGTGGGAAGCCATTCCCCCTTGTCCTGTCACTCCATCCCTTGTCCCAAGTCCCTCTCCAGCTCTCCTGGAGCCCCTTTAGGCACTGGAAGGGGCTCTAAGGTGTCCCTGAAACCTCCCCTTCTCCAGGTGAACACCCCCAGCTCTCCCAGCCTGGCTCCAGAGCAGAGGGGGCTCCCTTGGAGCATCTCCATGGTGTCCTCTGGACTCATTCCAACAGCTCCACATCCTTCTTATGCTGGAGCCCCCAGAGCTGGATGCAGCACTGCAGGTGGGGTCTCCCCTGAGCAGAGCAGAGGGGCAGAATCCCCTCCCTGAGTGCTGCTGGTGGCTTTGGGGCAGCAAAAGGGCTGCTCTGCAGGTTTAATGAGGGTAGTACCTGAAATCCAGCTAAGAGAACTGCCCGGAGTAAATCCTGCCCTGTCCCCATCACCCTGGAGCAGAGGGAGGATGTGGTGTCACTTAGGAGGGGTGGTCACCCCACCCTAAAGTGTAAACAGGAACAAGCCCTGTCACAAAAAGGTCACAGGAGGTGACTTTCTTGAGAGCATCCCCCCAAACCTCTCCAGAGGTCCTGGAGGAGATTTCAACACTGCAGCAGCCTCAGACCGGCTCCATCCGAGCCCTCCTGGCTCTCCAGCACTGCTGAGCCTCCCTGGCTTGTCCTCCAGGAAAATCCCAGCACTTTTAATAGGCCACGAGGCATCTCCAATAATTCCAGCAGATGCTGCCAGTTAATGTGGGTTGGCACAGAACTTTATCATCGGCCCATATTGCTCCAATTACAATTTAGCCTACGGCCCTCTTGGGCTCATCTTTTATTTGCCTTTCACCGCCAAGTGTGGGAGGGAGGAGAGGTGGGAGAGGCCAGGGGATGTGCGTCTGACCTCTCCCTCCTTCCCTGCCACATCTCTGTGCAGCCAATACATTCCCAGCCACTCTCTTCCCATGGGAAGGGCTGTCCTCGGGCCAGAGCTGTGCATCTGGAATAAGAGCAAGAGTCTCTCACCAGACCGCCCAGGGAAGCCCCTCATTGCACCCCGTGGAGCTGAGCACAGCCCTGGCTCAGTTTTCTCCTTGCAGGGGGGTAGGTAAGGATTTATTCCAGAGCCAATGCTGGAGTTAGGCTGGCATCACTCTGCTCTGCCAGAGCACTGGGTGCGTTCGAATTTCTGGGAGCTGCCGCGGGGTAATCGGAGCCGACGCGCTGCTTCCATTTTTCAAAACTGAGAGCCATGAAGGAAAGATTTTTCATTCTGAGGGTTAGGCTCTGTTCTGGCTGTGACAGTCACCTGTGTCTGTATTGAAAGCTCAGGGAAAGTTTCTTTGGATGCTGTGTGGCCTCATAAATGACATCTCGCTCCAGCTGGGACGCAGGCGGAGATGGTGACTGGTTATCCCGAGAGGAAAATCAAACACAGCTTCCAGAGCCTGCAGCTGTATAAACCTGTATCAGGGACTGAGGGGCTGTCAGGGACTGGCTGGCCATATCCTGGCTCTGCCAAGGGGCTTTCAGCTCCCCAGGGTCCTTCAGAGCCCCATTAACCACCACACTGGCAGCAGGGCTCCCCCAGACCCTGCTAAAAGGCTCTCCCAAGGCAAACTGCTTTGGGAACATCAAGCACTGGCTGTAAATGTCTATTGGTCACTTAAGGGGAAAACCTCAGACTGATCTGTGTAAAGGATACACCCTCCCAGCACCCCAAATCCCAGAGGATTCAACAATCATGAACACTCATTTAAACCACACCAGAAGCCCATTAAATCAAGTGTCTACTCAATTAAGGACACAAACAACTTCACTCTGCCCTCCATCAGCTGCTGCCTGTTTGCATCTTGCATATCCAAAGATGGCAGAGACTCTCTGCTTTCATTTGTCGGGATGGGCTTGGCAAAAAAGCATGCAAAACACCCAAAACTACAGTTCTATCCCTGTGTAAAGTGTGAGGCTAAACTCACTGTGGTATGCGAGTCTGGGCAGTGGAGTCCTGCCCGCAGGGACCTGGAGCAATCCCCACCGGCACACGGAACTCACTCACTCAAAAACCCCTGTAATAAAGACATCCCAGCTATGATGGCCCTGGAGAAGCAGAAAGGACTTGGAAATCTCCTGACAGGAGCCAGGAGAACACCTCATATCAACACCACCACTGGTGGGGCAATCACAGCATGCTGGGACCACAGGGCTCCGCCAGCCCCACCTACAGCTGAAGCACTGCTTGCCTCCCTCCCCACAGCTCACCCCTAACCCCACCTCCAGAGCTCTCCCAGTAGCAGCTCTCCCTTCTGAACCCCAAATAACTCCTTGATGGCTGCATATTTTAATTTACAAAACCTTTAGCCCCCGTTTCAGCCCCTGTTGTCGGCTGGAGGATGTTCCCAGTGCCAGCAGGACCGGCTGCTCTCAGCATCACCTGGATCAGAGAGTCAGAATATCCCGAGGTGGAAGGGGCCCACTAGGATCATGGACTCCAGCTCCTGAGCCTGCACAGGACCACCCCAAGAGTGTGACAGAGCTGGATGAGTTGTGTCATTGTTCCCAGCAGGATAAAATGCCCAAGTGCAGCCAATGCACGAGGAAGAATCCATTCTCCAGCCATCATTTACAGTAATCCTTAAGGAAAGCAGGTTGAAGACGAGGCGCATGGGCAGGCTCCAGCAGGACTCGGGAAGCAGGGAGGCAGCAGGGACGGCGCTTTGATCCCAGGCAGCGCTTCCAGCGCGGCTTCCCCGAGCCATCGCTCGGCAGGGCTTTGAAAGGCGCTCCGCGCCAACAGCCGCGCCAGGAAAACTCCTTCTCCCGGCTTTTTTGCTGCGAGCAAGCTCCGATAGGGATCGCCGAGAATAAAGTCACTTCATTTACAAACCGGGGAGCCAAATCTGATAGACATCAACATTCGAGGTAAAGTCAAGGAGCGGTGGAGCGCTGCCAGCTCCCCAAATGAATATTCATGGCAAACGCTCCCCCAGCTCCGAGCTGAGGAGAAGCCGGCAGCAGGAAGGCTGCCCCTGGGAAGGGGAAGGCGAGGGACCAGGCTTATTTCATCCTTTTTATTGAGTGCAATTTTCTCTTTAGTACAATATTCTCTGAAAGATACTGTTACAAACTCCGACAATTTCAACACAATCAACAAATTGGGGAAGAAGGGGAGGGGGAGAGGGGGCTGCAAAAAAAATTCCGAGGGTTGAAATCTTTTACAGACATCTCACTGGTTATGTACAGGACAGGGTAGGGCTGGCCCGGGACACGCCGCGGCTCGGGGGGACGGGGACCGGGGCGCTGCGGGACCTCCCGGAGCATCCTGCGGTGGGAAGCGGCCCTGGGGCCCCCTCTCCGACGCTGCTGCCCCGCTGCAATGCTGCACTCGACGCCCCTGCAAGGCAAGGGGAGAGGGTGAGAATAGGCACGCCCAGAGCTCGGAGAGCCACGGGCCCTTCCCCGCCGAGCCACCCCCCCACCCAAAGGCTTCTTACAGCACATCCAGCCTCTCAAAAAAAAAAAAAAAAAAAAGAAAAAAAAAAAGAAAAAGAAAAAAGAAAAAAAAAAGAGCAGGAATTAATTAATATGCTGTCAGAAAAGTGATGATTTCACTGAAAGCGCTCCATTTCTCTTCAGGGGGAAAAGAGATGGAATTCTTTGTGAAGCTGAGTCGCTTTAGGGAGTGGAGGCTGGGACGCGATTTTAGGGGTGGGAGGGTATCTGTGTCCCCCCGCAGCCAAGATGCCTTCCCACCCCCTCCCACTGCAAAATGAGCCCCCCTCAGGTGTAAAGCAGGAGCAAACCACCAGGCACCATCAAATCGCTTTTTCCAATGTAACAAAAAAAAAAAAAAATCCCCATTTTCTCTGCTGCCAGGGGGAAACCAAAAGGTCTGGGAACCAGAGGAGCAGCCCCAGGAGAACCTTCTCCACACCCCATAACCAACAAGTACCACACAGCAGCAAAACCCCATTATTTAGCCACTTTGGAGAGGCAAAGATGCTTTTAATATACAATTGCACCTTGGAAACATAAAGGCAGCACATTAAATAACAAAGCAATTGACTGCTGGGTCCCTTTGCTGGGTCACAAAAAAATGGGGCTCACTGGCTAATTATTGCCGGGCATCTCTGTGCCTCTCCAAACATACCAGTGCTTTCAGAAACCCACCCCAGCTGTGCCTGACATTTCACTCCTATTAAAATTCATCATTCTCTTGAATGGAAATAATTTTTTTCTTTAGCAAACCCAGGTAGTAATGAAAGTTTTATTTAGTAATGTAGTGTTTGGTGGAAAAAGGGGCAGAGAAAAGGGAAGAGAAATTGAGATTATCTTTTTAGAAAGGGAACTTGAGCTGGGGGAAAAGATATTGCTGGCTATTTCTTGGGTGCAGGGGGCCACTTTTGGTGCCATGCTTGGAGGTTTGGTCGCACAGCTCTCGTTAGCGTTAGTGGGATCAGAACAGCGAAACACCTGGAAAAAAAAGCTGTAACAGAAACACGACTGATGCAAGGATGCTGAACTCGCTGCCCGGGCCGGGCGGGTCCGGGGGCTGGCTGCGAGTCGCGGTGGGGTGGCGGTGATTTTTATCGGCTCCGGATTCTGCCACATTAAAGCCGGACTCGAGCACGGCTCCGGCCCCGGGCGCTGCTCCCGGCCCCGCCACCGCCTTCCCCCGCGGCATTCCCGGCTCCCAGCCGTCCTTTCCCAGCCCGCCCGGCAGCAGCAGAGCTGCCCAAGGGTTTGGGGTTTATTTTCCCTGGGGAAGCCGCGCCCTGCCGGGAGTGGTGGCTGCAAGCTCAGCTCTCCCAGGGCAGCTGCAGCCCTTCTCCTGGTCGGGGCAAAAAGGACCCAGGGACAGCTAAGGATGATTTGGGCCGACCCCAAAGGATGGATCTCAAGAGACCCGAGGGACAGGTCATGAACAGCTGGATGAGGACTGGGGGGGCTGGGGGCAGCGCAGCTCATCCCCAGGTACGCAGCCACTGAGTCACCTCTCATCCCTCATCCCACCTCCTCCTCCTCCTCCTCCTGGAGCACCGGCGTGGGAACCCCTGCGAGGCGGGCAGGGCTTTGATCTCAGCCTCCGAGCGCTGGCGTGACAAGAACAGCAATGACAAGGCCACGTCTGTGCGGTGAGAGGCGCGCCACGAGGGAAGGAGCTGTGGAGCAGCGTGGCTGGGATGCAGGCACCGTGTCACCCCCCGGGCACTCGCCCTTTCCACGCTCCTGGGAACGGGCAGAATTGCAAATACCCGAAATAGTCAAGGATGGGCGGCTCTGCAAACGCAGCTTCCGTGCCCGTGTGATGCCATGGAAAAAGGGAGCAGCTGGTGGGAATGGGGAAGGATGGAGGCAACTCTGGGAGTGACAGAGCCGTCCCTGTATCCTGCAAGCCCCCCCAGGCACCAGCCCATTTCCAGACCCTCTGCAAAAGGAGTGACATCTCACTCCCTTTTCCCCCATCTCCACCCAGGCACCATCAGGGACATGACATGGCACTGCCACCCAGGCACTAACCCCAGCCTGAGTCCCCGACCACAGCAGCCTCTGGCTGGCTCCCAAATATTTAGGCTGTGGAATCTGAAGAGTTCGGCCAAAGCACGGTGGGGAAAAATAAGTAAACCAAGCAATATGTGCACATCCCACATCTGCCTGTCCATGGAAGCCCCACAGGGATGTGATGTGAGGCTCACCTGGCTCCTCAGACAACATTTGCCATGGGCTGCACCGCCTGCTGTCAGTCCTGCTTGGTACTAATTAGCATTGATAATTGCACTGATGGTGACCATAATTTTCCTGCCCTCTCTCCCTACCTTCCCACAAGGGTTCAATGGCCTAATGAGCCCCCTGAGGATAATCGGAGAGGAGCAAGTTTCCCCACCATGATGGCAGCTCCTGCATAATGTGAGGGGATGGGAGTGCAGAGAAAGGCACAGCCCAGCTGCTGGATGGGGAAAGCTGCCGAGTCTTGTTTACTTGGGGACACAGAGAAAAGTTCACTCCAATTAATTTTTTGAAGTGGACGGGCGTTAATCCACCTACACTTATCTAGAATTAACGCAGCCTTAAGGAGATTTTTGCCTAATCCACTTCCACATGCGCCCCAAAAGGGCACTGTCTGCTTTGGGAAGGAGCAGAGTTCAGCTAATCCACTTAAAATTCACAGGGCTGGTTTGTTCAGATTAACCTCCTCCAGCATTAATCCTCCAGAGACAGGCCAGGAAACCTCAACACCATCCTGCCTCTGCCACTGATGGGGCCACCCCCTCCATGGCTGTGCCACCTGCAATGTGCCACGTGTTGGGGTCAGCAAGGACATGGAGGTGTCCCCAAAACAGCCCCGCAGAGCAATGCAGCAGGGTGGGACAGCCAGGGGCTTTGGGGCTGTTTGAATTCCAATGGCCAGAGGAAGGAGAGCAGGAGCAGCAGCGATGCTCGGACACAGATGGGGAGAAGGGGGGCAGCTCTGCCCAGGCTGGAGGGGTGCTCACAATGCTGGTCCGTGGAGGATAGCCAGCCAAAAGTGACAGCCCTGGGACACCACCCAAGTGCCAGTAGCTCTGACAACCCCAAAAGGCACAGGTGAAGGGCACCGTGGTCACCAAGACAGGTGCACTTCCCTCCCTGGCACTGATCTGCTGCTCTGACAAGAACCAAGACACCACGCTGATTGCCATGGATGCTCATGGTTCCCACCTCCCATCTCTTCCTGCCAGGCAAAGCAGAGGAGGTCCTCTCCTAATTGGAGCACCTCCCCTTTCCATGTCAAACTCTAGGAAGGCAACACAGCCCATTAGGGTCCAGTGGTGGAGATGAGCCAGCAGATCTCCCCTGAGACACAGATCCTGAGGACATCAAAAATGGGAGAGCACAACCCAACAGCGGCTCTCACACCTCCCAGACTGACTTTGGAGGAGATTGAGCTCAGCTGGGAGAGGCAGAGCCATTCCCCCATGGCAGGAGGGTTGATGATCCAAGATGATCCCAAAGAACCCCTCCAACACCCCAAAAATAGGAAAAATATAAAACAGGAGCAGCAAAGAAATCACTGATGGCATGAAACGACTCGCCACAGGAGTCCTGTCAGTGTGGAGCTGGCTTCTCCCCCATCATCACTCAAGAAGTTTCTGGCACTTCCAAAATTCTGAGGAGACTCACTGGGAATGATCCAAGTATTGGATCACTATCCACCCTGGCAGGATCCTTCACAGAAGAGGCACCACAGCAGACAACGACCTGAACACTAAATCCTCCTGCACTCCTCACGCAGCGGGGACACTGGGGCAGCAGGGACGAGCAGCACCTCGATGGGTGTTGGAGCTGGATGTGACTCCCTGGGCCCCGCCCTTTCCACCAGCAGCTCAAGGAGGACAGGTGGCCTTGGAGCTACAGAACATTTCTGGGTCTGTAAATCCATTCCTCGTCTCAGAAGCTGATTGATCCCTTTTTTTTTTAAACTCAAATTCAATGTTTAAGAGTAATGATTTCCAATTGAACACAGAGTGGCTCAGATATATCGGCAGTTTTTATGGATCAGAGGCAAAAGCCTTAATTCAGACCTTAACGAAGGGAAACGTGTCTGTCCCCATCTCAGAACAACAGCAGGGGCTGATGGCAGTGCAAAAAACCTTTCATAGGTGATGCCCAACGATTTATCCCAGACCATGGGCCAACTAGGATGCTCCCACAGAGATGTCCTTTGGGTTCCAGGCAAACTTATTGGCGAGATCCTGCAACCCAACCCCAACCCAGCCCTTCTGTCTCTCTGAATCAAACACCTGGAAAAGCAGAAAGCAGAAGAGATCCCATGGGACTCAGGCAAGGGGGAAGGATGGCCCTGTTTTCTCCTCAGCAAAGGAGCATTAGAGGCACCAAGAGCTGACAGGCTCAGAAACAATGGTTTGAGATCACTCTTATTTAAAAACCGGCTGCCTGCTGTTTTCATCGCAAGCCCTGCTTTGACTTGCAGAAATATTTAAAATTAAATATACATAAGTGCTTTCAAAGAACTGTTAATTTGAAGGTCATTAAATGGCATAAAATACATTCTTTTTTTTTTTTTTTTCTGGAAAGAGGCACGTAATTATGCCATTAATACACGCTCTTCTTCCACACTCAAGCCTCAGAGATGCAAGGGGCTTGGGTTCACCTTCCCTGGCAGAGGCACCACATCTCCTTTTAATTACTGCCGTTGAGAAGCCTGCTGCTCCTCCATCACAGCCAGGGAAGGGCGGTGGAAAAAGCACAGAAAAGCCCCAGGGGAGAACAATGCAGCTGAATTGCAAATGGGGATTTTTGGGGGATGAGGGAAGTAACAGCAGGGCTGGAAATGTGGAGCCACTTGGCAACACCCAGTCCAGTTGTGAGGAGGATCTTGCCCACTGCTTCTCACACAAGACCTTGGGCCAAGCTCAGAGCAGGGGTTTGGTAGCCAAAAGCCCCTGTTTTGATTTAACACTCTATGCAAAAAGGACAAAGCCAATCCAGACACACACACAAAAAATCCCCTAAAAAGACACAAAAGGTTTGAGGTTTTTACAGTTGCCATAGAAATGGAGAGAAGGAGCTGATGACTGCAGAGCACTAAGTGAAAGGCCAGGATCAGGGGTGAGGGCGAGGTGGGCTCACCCGGGCACACAGCCACATCCCTGCATGGATATTCACGTGGTACGCAGCCAAAGGAACGAGGCACTGAGACTGAGCTTCACTCATGAGCAGTGGCAGGGGTCAGGATCCAAGCCAGAGGGGTTCACCAGCAGTGCACCCCCCCACCACAGCACTTCCACATGGCACAGGAACCCATCAGGACCCTGTGTGATGAATAGAGCCCAGCCCAGAGAAAAGGCCTGCACAGTTGGTCCTCTCTGATCCAAAACTCCTTTTTCTTTCCTTTAAACCATAACTCTGCAGGAAGAAAACAGCTTCTGAGCCATCCCTTCTCCTCTGTGATCAAAGAAAGGAAGTCCAACACCAACCAGGGTGGATCAGAAGATGTGAAACTGGAGTGTTCATCTTTCGACCAAGGAAGAGGCTCTTGCCAGAGTACGAGCAACAGAGCAGCATCAAAGAGGTGCCACCCAAGTCAAGGTGAGAGTCTTTTCCTTGGCATCTGACAAAGGAAAAGGAGGAGCAGGTCACACACAATGCTGCTGCCATGGCCAGGCAGGGATAGCACTGTCACTTCCAGACAGAAAGGCTTCACAGTTTGGAAAACTGATTTTACGTGGAAGAAAGGCTTCTAAAGTAACAGAATGGTCTGTCAGAAATCATCTGAAATTTGTATGCTGGTTGGTTTTTTTCAATAAAAAGCAAAAACCAAACATGGCTATTTTGGACTTTCCCCTTTGTTTTCCACTAACAGACTGATGGCCTTTCATGAAACCTTCTGGTTAGGATGAAACTACTTCCATTGAAAGGCAAGAGAACAGCTAGCCCGTGGTGACCTTCCCAAGTATCACCTAGACAGCAGCTCCCCTGGCCCATGATGGCTCTTTGCTGCAGGGATTTGTTGGAGCCCACCTGCACGCTCTTTGCTCAGCCTGGAGCACTACCAGTCTGCTGCTGGGCTCTTGCATGACCCTGGAGGGGACACATGCAGGTCCAGCACAAGGCCAAGATGTGGGGACAGCTGGTTAGGAGTGGTGGCAGATGGGAATCATCTGCTCTGACACAGCTGAGGAGACATCAGATGCTGGACAGCTGGGAAAGGGCAACAGAATGGAAAGGCCACCAGCCCTGGCAATCCCCAGGGGCACTGCTGGTGGCCCAGAGCAAGGAGCATCAGCCCTGGGAAATGGAACCAAGAGGGTCTTGGCATCTCCGATAGCACCTGAGCACCCAGAGAGACTGTTTAAACCTCGGGGGTACTTGATCTGCTGAGTGGGATGGGCAGGACTGAACGATTCCCATTTCATATTCACCACAAAATGGCCTCAAGCTATGCCAGGGAAGGTTCAAGTTGGACACCAGGAAGCATTTCTTCACTGAAGGAGTGATTAAACATTGGCATAGGAGGTGACGTAATGACCATCCTTTGAGGTGCTGAAGGAACAGTGGACATGGCACTCACTTCTCAGGCCTGGCTGACAGGGTGGGGATCAGTCACAGGCTGGACTCTATGGTCTCAGAGATCCATTCTCACCCTATGACACTGCAGTTCTGTATTAAAGGGTTTACACCAAACCAGGGTTGCCGTGGGGCGCTGGGGCAGGGACAGCGCCGAGCAAGCAGCAGCAGCTGCCTCGCAGGTGCTCGCAGGGCTGGCAACGGCGGCAGGGGAGCCATAAAGGTGCGGTATTGATATTTAGCCTGTGTGGCTGTCACTCGTTCCTTTAAACGCCTTTAGCTTCCTTCTAATAAAAGAGAAATCATAAAAAAACCCACAAAGGACCCTTCAGTGGCAGCGAATACCAATGTGGCGGGGCGGCGCATTAGCATGCGCGGCGCCCGCTCCATCTGCATGTTGTGTTCCGTGTGACAACATCCCAGAATACAGATTTGGGCCGCCAACATCCCAAGAGGTATTAGCAGTCGTCTATCAGACAGGAAGAGGAGCAGTCCCTGCTGTTGTAAACAAGGGGGGTTTTCTCTGCCTCTTTCTCTGGGGGGAGTTCAGTGAATTGAAACAAGCTCATTCCTGCATCTTGTTAGTTCCCTTTCTTCAGCAGAGCACAGGTCATCTGCCTTGGGCAATGGAAGGAAAAAACTGGAGGTGTAGAGAGCACCTCAAAGGGTCCTTCACCTGCTGATGGTGATGAACCATGAGCACAAACGTGTTCCTCATGAACCACCATGAACTGAGCATGTGCTCCTCACAGGATACACGGGGGTCCACCCAGCCACAGAGGACCGTGACAGCCCCAACACAGGAGGGACAGTGTTCCCACTCAGGAGATGTGGACAGGTGCTGGCAGCAAGCAAAGCACAGGCTTCTCTCCTTGTGTTCAGTGGCAGCAAGCAAATCTGGTGAGGCATCTCCTGGCATAGATAGGAATACGATGGGGCAGATGGACATAGAGCAATCCCATGGTGTAGTTGGATATGGGCAGCCCCATGGCAAAGAGAGACACGGGGAAAAAACACAGCCCAGGTGGGCGTGAGCCATCCTCACAGCACCGATGGACACAGGACATCACCTCGGCACAGACCGACATGGGGTGAGAAGTAAAGCAAAACCAGCTGGACATGGGGCATCCCTGTGGCTCAAGAACACCCCCAGGACATGGATGGATGCAGGACATCCTCGTGACACCAGCAGATGTGGAGTATTGCCACGGTGGGGATGGAGGGTGAGTGAGGAGGACAGAGGATCTCCATGTACGTATGAGCCACCACACCACCAAATCCCAGCTGGGACTTGCAGCCCCTGAGGCACAGCCACAGCCAGCCCATGCCACTGCTCTGCACCACGCGGCACAGTGCAGCGATGGATCACTGCAAGTCACACACAGCCCTCCAAGTAAAAGCCTTATTAAGAGTTCATTCGTTTCATAAACTCCTGGCGCGATCCGCAGGGGAAGTCAGATGGCCCAGCCTTACAATATTCTGGGTAAACACTGACACGTGTTGGGCAATTTTAACCAGATCAATTTGCCTAGGAGAACAATGGAGAAGCCAAAAAAAAGAATAATAAAGATCAAATTAAATATGGGGAAACATCCACTGGGAGAGGCTATAAGGGAAGAGCAGAAAAATACAGAGCAGGACGAATGGATGGACAGAGACACACAAGACACTCAGACCTACCTCTGAAGCCATGAAACCTAAGTCCGTAAATCAATATCAAAATCCTTAGGTCCACAAGATGGGGGAAAAAGTCCTCCATAGCCATCTTCCAGACATCACTGAGGCCCTGGAGGCCTGAGCAGTCCATTTCCCAGAGCATCTCTCCTCCTCCAGCAGCCACCAACCCAGTCACAGCCACGCGGTGGCTCCTCCAGTCCCGTCCCATCCCCACCGTGCCAGCCGGCCCTTGGCATCCTCCTCCCCATGTGCAGGATGCTGAGCACTTCCTTCATCACCAGGTGCTTCCAGGCTGCCTCCTGCCCCTGGGGGCTGTGGGCACAACCCCTGGCCCGAGTCAGGGACGGGCCGGCCGCTGGCTGCAGGGTCAGCGCTGGTCTTCGGTCATGGACAAGCAGTGAGTCCACGGAAGGTTGACAACATACACAGGCGCACGAGCGCGCACACACACACGGGAACACCTCTTTCCATTTTCCAGGATGGAGAGTTTGTTTGTGTTTTTTTTAATCCTTTTTTTCCTTTTTGCAAAAAAAATGCAAGCAAAAGAGAAAAAAAAAAACCAAAACCCAAGGTTTTCTATTGAAGGTACATCTCTTCTTCAATATGAAGACATTAACTGGATTGAGTAGGATCCCCCATGCAGTGGTCAGTGAAGTCCTTTGGTAGTTGCCGGAGCGGCACCCGGGTGGGATGGCAGGGAGCTGCAGAGACATCTGAGGACACTTCCACCCAGTCCGTGAGCAGAGAGGGGAGCGGGGTAAACTGGGAGGGCCGGGGCAGGGAGGAAGGGCAAAAGAAGAAAAAGGAAGGTGGTTCCTCTGGACAGGATGCTCCATCTCATGCCTCTCCCTTCCCCAACAGCCCCTTCCTCCTTCTCAGTTTCGACCACTGCTCACTGGTGGTGGGATTGGAGTCTGGTCTCTAGGGTTTGGGTTTGCTTCCCCAACGCACATTGGTTTGTCTTCATTGTTTTTTATGATTTTTTTTGTTTTGCTTTGCTTTTTAAATATATGATTTGTACATATTTATACGTATTTATACGCTGTCCCCCATGACATTGGTAAGTGTGCTTCTGTTGGTGAGGAACGGAAGTCACCAGTCAGAGGTGAGTCCCAGGAACATCCTCCGGCTGCAGTGGCAGTCCCCAGGCAGCGGCGGCTCCTCTCGCAGCGCTGCCCCGCCTCAGTTCCTCCCCTCCCACCTGTGCCCTCCACTGTGCCCTCCCCGGCCCCTCCCCGCGGGACAAGGGACGTCATGCCATCGAGGTCGGAGACTGGCTCATCTGTACTCGCATGGACTGGACGCTGTTCAGGATCTTCTTCTGGTGCCCAGCCAAAGTCACCCCTATTCTCAGGAGGTCTCTGGAAGACAGGCAGACAGAGGAAAAATCAATGGGTGATGAAAAATCAAGCTGAGGGTGGTGAACCAGTTTTGCTGTTCTAAGGGACCTTATCACTCTCTACAACTTCCTGAAGGGTGGTTGTAGTTGGTGGGAGGGGGCTTGGTCTCTTTCACCAGGCAGCACTGACAGAACCAGGTAACACAGTCTCAAGCTACATCAAGGGAAATATAGGTTGGATATTAGGAAGAAGTTTTTTACAGAAAGGGTGATGAAGTTCTGGAATGGTCTGCCCAGGGAGGTGGTGGAGTCACCATCCCTGGATGGGTTTTAAGAAAAGACTGGATGTGGCACTCAGTGCCATGGTTTAGTTGAGGAGTTAGGGCATGGGTTGGACTCAATGATCTGTAAGGTCTCTTCCAATCCAGCCATTCTGTGAATTCTGTGGAGGTAAACTCAGCTGGAACAACCACAGAGCCCACGCATTGCCCCATGAGCATCACTGGGTCTGAGAGCAGGGAGACACCCACACACTGACTCCCAAATAGTGAATGTGGCCACCTCCAGACTCTGGGGGATCAATTTAAGGGATGCTCACACCTGTCTTTTGCCCTGAATTGACCTCCCCACCTCCCCAGCTGGGCAGCACCCCGCTTTCGGGCAGCCCTGGCATGGCCAACTCACTCGGATGTCATCTGGGCCACCAGCTGCAGGGAGGTGAAGCCAGCGGTCAGGAAGCTGTCCCGGTACTGGCTCATCTTCACAGCGCTCAGCCAGTCATCTACTGAGGTAAAGGCAGTGAAGTCGGGGATGGAGCGGTCGAGGAGGGGCTGAGAAGGCCTGAAACAGGACACACCGCTGGGAACAGGCCTGGCTGGCACCAAGGGGCTGCCCTGCCTGAGCCCAGCCAGCACAGGGACACACTCCCCAATCCACCCCCGGTATCCCTGTGCTCCCCCCTCAGAACACACCCATGGAAGGCCATGAGGAAGGCCTGTCCCATGGGAACACTGCCGTGCCAAGCAGTGCTTTGCAAGCTCACACACTGTATTCCAGCTGTGGGAGCCACAGGGATGAGGCGTCGGCAGAGCAGCCACCACACCCAAACGGTCACAGACCATAAAGAATCAATAGCAAAGAATTATTGCTGTTGCTTGGCTGAAAACTGCATGTTCTTTGTCTGACTGTCAGGCAGAGTGAAGACAGAACCCCCCTGCCCTCATCTAAGGATTTATGAATTCTCGAGCCGCTCGGGGAGCCTTTCCCCACGGCATGGGACGGTGACAGGGAGCATCCCCACACCCGGCACTCACACGGCGGTGATGGTCGCCACAGTTTTGAGGCTTGCCGGGTTGCGGATCATTTTGTCGAGGGTGTTGACGATCTCGGTGAAGCGCGGGCGGGTGTTGCGGTCCTTCTGCCAGCAGTCCAGCATCAGCTGGTGCAGGGCGGCCGGGCAGTCCATGGGCGGTGGGAGCCGGTAGTCCTGCTCGATGGCGTTGATGACCTGAGGATGGATGAGGACGGATGAGTGAGGGGGAAAGCGGATGAAGGACTCGGGGGGCTCCCTGGGCTGCTGGTGCAGGCAGAGGGGCTGCAGGCAGCCAGGAAGGGATGGCCAGCCCGGCTGATCAGCAGCCGAGGGAGCGGGAGGAGCCGGGTGCTCTCCGAGGTTAATCTCCGCTCTGATGCTCTGCGGCTGCAGTTCCTCCCAGCAGAGAGCTGCCACTCATTATCTCGGCGGATCTCGCCGGAGTACAGCAGTCACACTTCCAAAGCTCCTTCCCTGCTCGTAAACCCTCTGAACATTTTCAAAGGCCCTGCAGCTTGCTGAAGTCCAATTACCAGCCCACTGGCTTTTCTTTCCAATTTCCCTCCTTGCATCCTCTCACTCACCAGCCTGTTTCATCTCCAAACCGAGTGCTCCTGAGGCTCCAGGAAGGAGCAGACAGCCAGCCCTTCAGGCAGGGATTTCTTTTGGGAATGAGCACCCCCTGGCCCCCAGAGCAGTGTGGATGACCCCCAGTGCTTACATCTTGGTTGGACATGTCCCAGTAGGGCCTCTCCCCGAACGACATCACCTCCCACATGACGATGCCGTAGCTCCAGACGTCGCTGGCTGAGGTGAACTTGCGGTAGGCGATGGCCTCCGGTGCTGTCCACCTGACAGGGATCTTGCCCCCCTACAGAAAAAGGGACTTCAGCTGAGAAACGTCTCTCTAGGCAGAGGAGGCTGGATGCCCACGAGCCAGGGTTGGGGCCATCGCACACACCCCAAAGCATGGGTTCCTGGGGACCCCACCAAGGAGTGCACAGGTGGCACCTGATGGGATGAGGAGGCAGGAGCCAAAAACAACTGCATGAATGTATCTTGTACCTGCCTAAAATGGCTTGGCTGAACAAAACAAATGGGTTTATCCAAGGATTTACCCCACTGACTGACACCACCCCACTCCAGCTGCCCTGCAGGACCCAACACATCAGTGGCCTGTCCCCAGGTCCCTTTCCAGGGAGTCACCAGGTGACAAAGCTAAGCATGACTGGGCTAGTGCTTGTCACAGGTGAGGAGCCACAGGCATCCCCATCCCTTGGCCTTCAAGATGAAAACAAGGTTGAACTGAAAGTGCCTTCCACAGACACAGCTGCCAGAAGGTCCTTCCAGCCCTACTTTTGGAGAGGAAGGCAAAAAGCAAAGCACCTTTAAAACCCAATGGAAAGCACTGGTGTAGGAAAGTGCCCTTGGCAGAGAGCTCCTCATTTCTCCCAAAGGCTCAAAATCAGGCTCAGCATCTCAAGCCACCCCGCCAAGCCAGGGCCCTGCCAAGGGTGCAGGGATGTAAGGAGGAGCAGAATGCACAGAGGGATTGCTCCCTGGGAAAGCTCCATAAAATAACCACAAAAAAAAGCCAAGGGATAAGGAAAACCACAGACAGGCAGGCACAGGAATTTTCTGGGGGCAGGACTGCACCATGAATCGTTTAACACAATCATTTTCCACAGCCTTTCCGAGGACGCGTCAGCCGCTCTTGAAGGATGAATGGCAAAAAATTTGATTTGAATAACTACAAATGGAGAAATTAACTGCTAGGTTGTTTTTCCTGCCTTTTCCCCAGAGCAAAAAGCCTGCTGTGGGAGGCAGAGTGATGCAATCGCAGGCACAGCATCACTTCCCAGCTGCCGGGGAGATCTATTATGGCCTAAATTAAATAAAAACACAGATGAGATAATCTCTTTTTATCTCTGAAGGTGGGGAAAAGACTAATTCATGCCTCATCTCAGCAGCTACTGCTGGGGTCTTTGAAGGAAAAATAAAAGCTGGGTGTCTGCTCAAAGGCTGCTGCCTGCAGGAAGGGTCTGGGCAGGGAGCGGGGCAGGTCTGGGGGGAACGGGAACATCCCATTGAGCAGGGGAGGGACAGTGAGGGGCTGCAACTGGGCCAAAACACTGAGTCAGCCTTAAAGGCATGTCCCTGGCTTTCACATTTTGGCAACTGGAGCCAGCCCTGGCACTTGGGCACAGCTCAGCAGCCCAAGGAACTGCTTTGGCAGGAGCTGGTGCAGCCTCGTGCCGGCACCACCTCACACTTCTATTAATCCATCCATCAGGTCAGCGAGCTGCTCATCCCTTTCCTCTCTGATCATCCTTAACACCTCTCAGGGGCTCGCAAGCAGGACAATGGCCACGGTGGGGAGCTGGGGGTCCCCTGGGGTAGCCAGGAGAAGGGGGAGAAGAGAGATACCATTGTCTACAAATGAATTAATTAAGGAGGAGAAGGATGGCTGGGGAATGGCAGAGCTCCCGTTAGGCTTGGCCCTTTAATTTATGCTTGGAACAAGTTTCCAGCAGGAAAAAGCAGACCAGACCTGGAGCACTGGGGGAAGGGGGGTTAAAACACCACCGCTGTGTTGCAGGGATCTCCCTGCCTCCCCTTCCTCTCTCTCCAGGGACTCCTCTGTGCACCTTTCCTCCACAGAGGAGAGGGAAGAGGCTTATCTGGAAACTGCAGAAGGCAGAACAGTGCTTAGGGAGGAGGGAGGTGGAAAACTTCTAAAAAGGAGGAAGAGAAAGGAGGGAAAAGAGGATAATTTGTGGAAACTACAGCCAGGACCTCTGGACCATGAGCCTCTGTGGTGGGAAACACTCATGAGCTACTCCCACCCATGGCAGACTGTACACCAAGCACCCTTCTCCCAGGTTCAGCAGGTACTGGACACAGGGAATGCTGGGCAGGAGAACATCCTGCAGGAGGTACCTACCAAGGAGCTGGTGTAGGTGGGGTCAGACGTATCGTCCTGCAGGTAGCGCGAGAGGCCGAAGTCGGACACTTTGCACACCAGGTTGCTGTTGACCAGGATGTTCCTGGCAGCCAGATCTCGATGCACATAATTCATCTCTGCCAGGTACTTCATCCCAGCAGCAATCCCTCTGAGCATTCCCACCAGCTGGATCACTGTGAACTGCCCATCGTTTTGCTGCGAGCAGAAAGAGCAGGCACTGGGGTAAGCATGCACACCCCACAATGGCACCAGCGCCACTCACCCTGACCTCAGGAGGATGCTGCACCTCCCCAGAGGACTCCAGCTGCTCTGCCTGATTACAGCAGAGGTAAGCACCCCAAAAGACACATTTTGTAGATGTATAGCACACTCCAGCCAGCTCCCAAACTAAGCAAACAGGCTGGGATTTACAAACGGGACACCAACATCTCACTCCCAAATCCCACAGCCCACGTGGCCCCGCCTCGCGGGCCATCCCAGCATCCCTTCCCAGCTGCCAGGGAGATCTATTACGGCCTAAATTACCCGCAGGAAGGAGTCCAAGGCACCGTTCTCCATGAACTCCGTGATGATCATGACCGGCCGGCTCTTGGTGACCACCCCTTCCAGGCGAATGATGTTGGGGTGGTCGAACTGGCCCATGATGCTGGCCTCGCTCAGGAAATCGCGGCGCTGCTTCTCCGAGTAGCCGGCCTTGAGCGTCTTGATCGCCACGTAGATCTCCCGCTTGCCTGGCAACTTCAGGCGCCCTTTGTACACCTCTCCAAACTCCCCTGCGAGCACAAGCCTTTAGGTTGGAAAGGACCTCCAAGATCACTGAGTCCAACCTTTGATCAATCAACACCAGAGCTACCTCCTCCTCCTCCCCCCTAAACATTGCAAAGAGCAAGGAGTCTTTGCCCAGCTGAGAAATGGCAGCCAATTCACACTTCAACAACGCTCTCCTCTACAAATCTGCCCACCCGTCCTCTTTAAAAGGGACAATGTCTGCTACTGGGGACATCTTTAGGTTTGCAACCTTCTTCAAGGTGACAGAGCCCAACATCGACACAGGCAAACCCCCACAAGGAGGATTTGCAGGGAAAATGCATCCACATTTAAGGACTACCTTAAATATCAGGTGTCACTGTTGGTAATCTCAGCTGCCTCTCTGCACATCACTTATCTTGGGGTGGGAAATAATTGGACTGTTTACATTGCTGCTCTCTGATTTAAAATACAGAGAACACAGGAGGGCTTTCACTTCACCAAAGCAAAATTTGCCTGTGGAGGGATTACATTTAAGCTATGTTTGCAGCCACTTTGCCTTGATGAGCAGCAAAGGGCAGGTGATACATTGCTGAACTTGATCCCAAACAAACTGACTCATTGCTTCCTCACAGCTTCCCCTCCTGGGCTTCTCACTTTCTCCTCTAAGAGTATGACACAGTTATTTAAAAACGGCAATAAAACAGCACAGATCACACACACACACGCATGTGTGTGTATATATACATATGCAGGGGAGTATGGCACAGACTACAGTGAGGTCGAGCTTTTCTTATTATCTCATGGAAAAGCCACATGGAAAATCCCAAGAGGCCCCATGGTCAGCCAGTGAATACATTCCTGGAGCCTCTCCCACTTCAGAGGAACTTTGAAAGCATGAAACAAGCTCATGTCCACCCTAAGTGACCACACAAACCCAGGAAAGCCTGATGTTTCAAGGCTTCATTGGGGCCTTCCAGGTGAAGGACCCTGTGCGCTCCCCAACAAAGTTGCTCCAGGTGGGTGCACAGCCACACAGGAGCAGCAGAGAGGGCTGGGAAGGATGGGCAGCAGGACACAGAGACACCCACCTGCCCCAATGACTTCTTCAATCTTCACAAAGGACACATCGATCTCCTTGGCGAACTCTCGGACGGCTTCGTTGGGGTCCTCGTAGGTGAAGGGGTCGATGTAGATCTTCATCCCTGGGGACCCTTGTCACAGGGAAGAGAGGAGCAACAGCAAAAGGGAGAGAATTACAGAAACAGAGTTCATAGAATTGTTTGGGTTGGAAGGAGCTCAAAGTTTACTCCATTCCCTCCCTCATGAGCAGGGATACCTTCCACTAAACCACTTTGCTCCAAGCCCCATGCAACCCGGCCCTGAACAATGCCAGGTACAGTGGATCCCCACAGTCTCTGGGCAGCCTGGAAAACCAAGAGCAGTTGTACCATGGCCAAGAACTGGAGACCCTCCTGTCCTCACACTCTCCACTAAGTGGCTGCTACCACTGTACTCACCTACACCACCCTCCACATTCCCGTTGGGCCACCAATTATTCACCCAACTCTCCCCTGCTCCTCCTCCTCCTCCCTCTCTGCCCTCCACTCCTCTACCACTATCCTTCCTCCTCCTTCTCCACGGCAAAGGGAGCAGTTACAGACCTGAACTACAGCGCGCTGGCTTTACAGTGAAGGCTTTATGAGGCTCCACGTGTTAGTGAAGAAATATTTATTTACCCAAAAAGGCCTCTGATGGCTTTGTGGCTGCTACTAAATTGACAGAGTGCAGCAATTATAACCAACAACCGGTGTGGATCTGTGAAATACGGCTTGGCCGGACGCCGGGACACGCGTGCCGTCCCTTGCCTGGGGCAACGTGTGCTCACAGGATCTGGCCACGCTGCAGAGACATCAGAAAGTGGGCTCTTGCCCTTTTCCAAGGGGAAAAAAAAACCCAAACCAGGTCCCCAGATTTCCCAAATGGGTTTGCAGATGTCACGTTTGGATGGCAGGGGCTTAGGGAGCTGCCAAGGGCACAGTGAGGACACAGGGCTCAGCAGGACACAAGTGTCGTGGTGCCACCCAAAAGGGACCTGCAACAGGCTGTGGTGTCCCCCTGGGGAGGTCAGCTTCCTGTGCTATTTCTCACCCAAACAGCGGACTGTGGATGGCATAGCAGCCCCTCAAGGTCATCTCTGGAGGAGAGCAGGAGGGACATTGCTGCCCGGTCCCCTCCCCAAGGTACTTCACCCTTACAGGGATTAACAGCCCTCAGTTACACTGCTCAGGACCTTTCCAAGGCCATGATCCCATCACACCAGTTCTTCCCAGAGTCCCTCCAGAGCTGGCATACAGATGGATGCATGGACCACAGCATCACCTCTGCACCAGGAATCTAAATCAGCTCCCAGCTGTGAAATAATTCAGAAGGATGCATGAAATCCTCACAGTGGGCACTGCTGGGGCCAAACAGCCACCAGGGGAGAGCTGTGGGGCATCGAGGACTCAGGAAGGAGCATCCTCACCCCCAAAAGGGGCCTTTGGGGCAGAAGTTCTGCACCTCGGAGGCAGGGGAGGCTGCAATGAAGCCATCTGTGCATCTCCCAGTTCATAAATCCCTTTATGGCTCTGTCTCATACACTTTAACTGCCCCATAAATTCTTTTACAAGAGCAGCTGATGCTCCAGCCAGGATTACAAAGGGATTTAGAGGATCGTAACAGAGACTAGCTCACTGATCAAAATATTGAAAGAATAGAGGAGAAAACAATGCCCAAGATTCCTGTTCCCTGTCAACACAGGCTGGTTTTCAAACACCCTCTGATGTGTCCATAGGCTCAGTAATCACCAGCATGTGCTCCCCCCATCCTCATCCCATCCAAATGAGGATTGGGCACCTAAACCCACTCCTCATCTCTACCAACATCAGCCCCCAGCTCATCATTCCCACACCAGCAAAAGCTGGGTGAAATTCCGGGTACTGGAGTGCACCACCAAAGGCACCCATGGTGAGCCTGCTTGCAAAGAGCTTTGTGCTCTTAAAATCATCCCAACAATCCTGAAAAGTGGATTAGGCCATTTTTCACTACTGCAGACAAGGGCAATTTTTTATCACTCTTCAAAAGTTGAAGCGCTCTGCACCACGACCCTGACTCCAGCGGCCAATTCCTTCTGGCATCACACTTCCCTGGCAATAAATATCATGGGGACAGAGAAAAACCCTTCCTGCTGAATTGCTGGTGCTTCAACAGGGCGTTTTTGACTCTTGCCCCAATCTCAAAGCTCCCAGTGAAGCAAGGGAAGGGATAAACCACAAAATATTACACCCCGAGAGACCCCATCTCACCCCAAAATCCACTTGGAGCACTCTGCCAGCAGCAGGTGATCCCAGGGGGCTGCTGGAGGGATGGCAGAGCTGCACTGGGAGGCTGTAATTGCTGTGCCACTGAACACATGGTGATTTGTTCCAGAGGATGCTCTCATTACTCCATTAGTTGCTCACCACAAATTTCCCACCTGTTTTGCTCCAGCCTCTGTGCTGACGGAGTGCCCAGAGGCTCACTAACCTTGACAGGGCATTGCTGGCACCCTGGATTTCTGACACCAGTCATCACAGCCCCCAGGTTTAGAAACACAGGACAGGTACATGCTTCAACTGCTTCCCTACCTAGGTTGAGCATCCTGGATTTTGGGGTGCTTGGGGCCAGCTAGGGATGCATATGTAGTAGGGAATGCTTCAAAACAGAGGGAAAATGTGAAAAGTCAGTCTGCCTGCAGCCTAATGTGAGTTTATCCATCAGGCATCAAATTAACCTTGTCCTGCTCCCCACAGTGCAGCAATGTGGAGAAAAGAGGGAGGAAAAGCACAGGTCTGTCATCACCCAGTGATGTTTGGAAAACAGTTTATTGTTCTGCAGGAGGTTCAGGGTCCCCCAAAGTGCTGCCACCACATTGGGAGGGTTCAAAGTGATGCCAAGAGGGTCTAAAGAGATCCCATGTGCTTTGCTCTCTTGGCTGGGCTCTCCTGCTTATCTCCACTCCCTCTTTAGCTCTCTCCAGCCATCCTGTTCTCAGCCAGGCCGATTGCTCCATCCCCATTCCTCCCCTCTGCTCACCCATACTGCTCCCTGCCTTCCCCACCCATCCTTCCTCCATCCCTGCATCCCACACCTTGTTCGCCCATGGAGGCACCCAGGACCAAGATGGTTCTTCCCACAAGCAAATTGCACCTGGGAAGCAACTCTAGGAGAGTGTAAACGGGATTTACATCCCACAGGGATGGGGCATGGAACCAGCAGACATCAGGAAAATCCTGGCCCCCAAAGCTGCTGCTTTATTTTCATTTGCAGTGCTGGCTGCTGGAGGGGCACCAGAGCAGACATTACACACAAATACATCAGGAATTAATTCTGGCACACAGCTCCACCAGCCACAGAGGTCTCCTAGGAAAAGCTCAGGCTCTCCTAATTGTTTGCCAAGGGAATCAGCAGCCCAAAGCCAGTTAAACATTCCTAGTCGCTGGCTGCACATCCTTCCCAGAGCAAGGTACAGAGCAAGCATCAGCCACACAGCCAGGACAGCAGCAAACCCAGCCATGCTCCCAAAATCCAGAATCCCTCTAACAGCTCAGCATCGATCCAGACCCAGGCAGAGCCTGTGGCAGGAGATTAGAGGCTCCCCTTCCCTCTGAACACCACATTTCTCCCTTCTTTCCTCCTTTGGGAGTCTTCACAGCATCATCTCTCCATCCCTTGTCTCCTACATTCCCCCTGCCCCTGACATACCCCCAAATCCATCATCATTCCCCAAATCCCTCCTGCTACTCTTCTTTTCCACCCACAGTGCTGCACCACTGCAGCCTGCCCTCCCCCACACATGTGGACATCTCCACTCCCACCCTGTGTCCTGTCCATCTGCCATGGGGGCTCCCACCACCCCTCAATCCCCCTTGGAAGGGGAGGAGTGGGGCAATGCTGGGTGCAGGTTTGGGAGGGTCTCTCCTCTGCTTTTCCCTCTTTCCCTGCTCACCTCTGCCGGTGCTGTAGTGCTGCAGTTTGTCACTGTACACGGCCTCCTTGCTGTAGGCACGCTTCCTGGGAGAACAGGGGACACAACAGCCAGGCTTCAGGCAGCAGCAGCTGCTGGTGGCCCCAGACCCCTCCCATGCCACCAACACCCCATGAGCAGTGGCATCGTGCTGCTCCCCCGGGCCACATGGGTCCCCCATCCCACCCCTCCCACCTCTAATCTGAGCCTTACCACCTCCACCTTCCAGGGACACTGATCCCACAGGGACCCACCTGCTGCAGACGATGGAAATGGCCACCAGGGAGACGATGAAGACCACCCCGGCCGCCGCGGAGCCCGCGATCAAAGGCAGCTGCTCTCTCAGCTCTGACTTGTAATCGTCTGCGAGAGAACAGGCACCGGGTCAATCCTCCCTGGCGCCTCAGGGAGCACGAGCCTTTGGGAAGGGATCCCCTTTGATCCCAAGGGTGCTGCTCCCAAGGCAGTGGGACAAGGGGATCCAGGCAGAGGGGTCAGCTGAGCCAGTGCCATGTTGCACTGAGTAGAATTGTCAGGCTTGGCTCACACACCTTTGGCTTAAAGACAGGAGAGAAAATATTCTGGAAATAACACCAGACCAATGTGCACGGGCCCAGTTTCCCAAAGAGATGAAGTTCACAAGGTGGCTTTGTAAATTGCTTTGGCATTTCCCTTTCCTCAATAAATTCATTTATTGAGCAACCTGATCGACCAGAAGGTGTCTCTGCACATGGCAGGGGGCTGGAATGAGATGAGCTTTAGGGTCCCTTCCAACCCAAACCTTTTTGAGACTATGTTTTAAACCTGTTGGCCACTTCGACCAATTTTAACATGGGGTCTCACAGACACAAAACTCCTACAAGTTGTAGGAAAGGAGGAGAACACCATTAATAACCCGCCAGCCAGAGAATGCTGTGCCAAGACTTCACCCAGATCAGACACATTAGAGAGTTCACACAAATGATATCAAAGTTCATACAATGGTCAACTTTAGGAGCAAGGCTCAGGAGAACTTGGGAACCCTTGCTGCAGGTCTGTTTGTAGGTTTTAATATCTCAACATGAGACAAGTCCTTCTGCAGAGCCATGGCACCCACAGCATCCCTTCCCCACCAAGCATCCCTTGGAATCTCCTTTGTCTGCTCAGCCACTCCTGCATCCTTCAGCAGCAGGCTGGGGTGAAAGCCAAGGTGGCACCAGGAGGACTGGATATGCCTGGGAGAACCCCCAAAAAGCTACACGCACCCTCCATGTGTCTCCCCCATTTTTCCCTGGCCAATCTCCAGGTGTGGGTACTCTCAACAGGCAGTATCCAGCAGATCCCACATTCCTGGAGCTTCTGTAGCATTCCAGAAATACCCCTCTCTCCAATGCCCCATCAAGGTCTGCCAGGCTGTGCCAGCAGCCACATGCAAGGGTTAAAATAAAACTCATCCAAAAGAAAGCATTTAGCACCTTTTTATCTGTATTTTCTACTCTGCAGTTAATTACTGGCAACTAGATTTATCTCTTGCATGCTGCTTAAATCCTGAGAAATTCTCATCTAACAATCAATTATTATTTAATAAGCTACACAATCCATTCTTATTAAATTTCAATTAATTGCTTATTTGAGGCAGGATTTTTCTTCTCGCTTCTCTAATCCTGAATATTTGAGGCATTGGAGGGGGGTTTATTACCATTTCCTTCCCTTTGGTCACCCAGCATGGTTTTCCTCTTCCCACCCCAGCTGGCACTCGACATGAATGCATGCTTGGGGTGACCCGTTTTAGGGAAGAAGAAAAGCTTTAAGGAAAGAAGATTTAGGAAAGAAGAAAAGATTTAGGAAAGACAGGCAGTGAGGCTGGGAGCCATAGATAACACCTAAGCAGAGGAGGAACCACGCCAGCAGCAACAGGGAGCGGGCTCTCAGCTGCCCCAGGCGTAGGAGGATGCAGTGGTTTTGGATTTCCCCAATTCTAAAATTTCCCTAAATTCACTAATTGCACTTCCCTAAATTTCCTCCCATTCCAAACCATGACACAGGACCTGCTTCACTCACCAACTTCTGGATAAGTCCTGAAGCTGGGATTGAAGGAAAACACTCCCATGAATTAGGAGTTTCCAAAGGAAGCCAGTGTTTGTGGGTGCAGGGAAGGGCTGGGACCAGAAGAAGCCATGAAGGTCATGAGCTGGCCCAACACACCCCTTTGGCATGGGAAATCAGCTTTCAGATGGGTCTGACCATCCCAGCTTTGCCCTGATGGCTCAGATGGACTCCAAGTATCCCAGAGTTCTTCCTCCAAGGGCCTACAACCCTCCTCCCGCCCCATCACACCGTGCCAGACTCACAGCTGCTGCCAGGGGCTTCTGTCCCCTTAGCTCAGGCAGCAGAGATGGAAATAAATAGCGGGGGAAAACCCGGAGCCGGGATATCGAGAGCGGATCCCTCCTCCCGCCGGCAGTTAATGAGACGCCACTGTAAATCCCCCAGCTCCTGCCACGCTGGGACAGAGCTTTGTGCACACAAACTCCTTCAATCCCATCGGAGCACGAGGCTGGGGCACCGCCATGCCGCTGGGACAGAGCTTTGTGCACACCAGCTCCTTCAATCCCATCGGAGCACGAGGCTGGGGCACTGCCACGCCGCTGGGACAGAGCTTTGTGCACACAAACTCCTTCAATCCCATCGGAGCACGAGGCTGGGGCACTGCCACGCCGCTGGGACAGAGCTTTGTGCACACCAGCTCCTTCAATCCCATCGGAGCATGAAGCTGGGGCACTGCCACACCGCTGGGACAGAGCTTTGTGCACACAAACTCCTTCAATCCCATCGGAGCAGGAGGCTGGGGCACTGCCACGCCGCTGGGACAGAGCTATGTGAACACCAGCTCTTCAACCCCATCGGAGCAGGAGGCTGGGGCACCGGCACGCCGCACTCACCGTCGGTGAGGGTCTGGAAGCACATCTTGCCGCTGTACTTGCCGTAGCCGGCCACGGTGCGGGCGCGCACCTGCACCACGTAGACCATGCCGGGCCGCAGCCCCTCCAGCCGCGCCGTGTTCGTCTGGCTGCGCGCCATGGATGAGTTGTACTCGTTGTGGTCCTGTGGGCACCCCGAGAGAGCCACCGTCAGCGGGACAGGGACAGGAGACAGCGGGAGGACAGCGGGAATGCAGCCCAGCTGTCCCTGCTGAGGGCGGGGATGGGGTTTGGCTGCAGGGGGATAAGGGAGAGGCTCTGGTTCTGCTTCAGAAGCATCCCTGAGCCACAGGATCCCACAGGATCCCCCAGGAAAGGCTGGGAGAATTGGGATTGTTCAGCCTGGAGAAGGCTTTGGGGTGATCTAATTGTGGCCTTCCAGTACCTGAAGGGAGCTGCAAGAAGGATAGGGATGGACTATTTATAAGGACCTGGAGTGACAGGACAAGGGGGAATGGCTTCCCACTGACAGAGAGTACATTTAGGTTGGATATTCAGAAGAGATTCTCCCCTGTGAGGGTAGGAAGGCTCTGGCCCAGGTTGCCCAGAGAAGCTGTGGCTGCCCCATCCCTGGAAGTGTCCAAAGCCAGGTTGGATGGGGCTTGGAGGAACCACATGGAAGGTGTCCCTGCCCATGGCAGGGGGTAGAACAAGAGGAGCTTCAAGGTTCCTTCAACCCAGGACATTCTATGATTTAATGAAACAGGACCCATGAGGAACTGGGGAGGCCCCTGCAGCATGTGCCTCCCAGGCAGCCCCCTGGTCCCACTAGAGCAGAGAACATGGAGTAGGAGAGGGAAACAATAAGATCATCCAGAGCAAAAATAATTTATGAACAACAGATTCCTCCTCTTCAAATGATTGACGTCCTTGCGCATTTCAGAAACATCCCACAGTTATGGAAACCTCATGTCCCTGCCCACAGCACGGGGGTTGGAACTGAATGATCTTTAAGGTCTCTTCCAACCCAAACCATTCTGTGATTTCACTGAACACCATCATGTGCCCTATGAAACCCTGCTCAAGCAGGTTCAAGGGCAAATCTCTGCTGAGATCCCCAGCCCCTGCAGTCCCGCTCTGCTGGCACAGGTCCTTGGCCTAGACCTTGCTGGAAACCTCATGCGTCTCCACTGTCATTTTTTACCACATTCCCCGGTGCTCTGCTGGTAAGAGGCCGCTGGTGAGATCATCTAATTATTCATACTTAGAGGAATTCATTAGAGCTGGCGAGACACAGGAGAGATGGAACAGCTTGGGCTGAGCACGGTTCATCGCAGGGGTTGGAAGCGTGTCCCCTGCAGGACAGGACAGCTGCCAGGGACAGGACCAGTGGTAGGCACTGACCCAGGGCAGGGACAACCTCCATAACCTTCCCTGGTCCTCTCCAACCCCCTCCCCTCCTCCTGATGCCATCCTCATGATTCAGGCCCCTGCTCATCCTAGCAAATACCAGAGCCAAGGCAGCCACAGGCACTGATGTGCTGGACAAATGCTGCCACAGGGAAGGAATGGCTCAGGTCGGACAGGGCTCTGAGCAACCCGATCTAGTGAGAGGTGTCCTATGGCAGGGGGGTGGAATCAGATGAGCTTTAAGGTCCATTCCTTGGAAAAGGACCTTGTGATCACAGTCACATGCTACTCTGTCACTCTGATTCTGTGATTTAGCATCTGCAGTCACAACTCACTCCCACCTTCTGGGGGCAGCTCGGGCGACCTGGTGCCTGTCCTACCTGACCATTCCCAGCAGAGCCTGGCTCAGAGCCCATCAATGTTGGCCCTGCCCCCACGCCCCAGCCCAGCCCCCACGGCAGGGCTCCCCCTGGGCTCACCGGGGCCGGCCTGGAGCCCACGGTGCTGCCCACGTCGGGCGTGCAGATGCGGCTCAGCTTCTCATAGTAGCGGATCTCGTAGTCCAGGATGATCCCGTTGGGCTGCTCAGGCTGGGGCCAGGACAGCGTGATGCTCCTCATGGTGGCACTCACCTGGTGCATGATGGGCACGGTGGAGGGGGCTGCCAGGGAAGAGGGGAGAGAGGGAAAATTAATGGAGAGGGGTAGGAAAATGGCCTTGAGAGGGGAGAAATCCCCATGGCATCCCAAATCTCCCATGCCTGTGGTTGGCTTCCCCGTGGGACCAGCTCACTCATTAGCAGTGGGAAGACTTGGCATCTCAGCAGCTTTACATGGAAGCAGAGCAGCAAGTCACTGAGGGAATTCTGCTATTTAAACCAACTACTCCTTTTAATTAGAGGCTTGGAAGTCCTTGGTGTTCCTTCTCCCTGGGACTGCTTACTCCCAAGGATGCCTCCCATGGTGGGAGAGACACAGCAAAGCTCTTCCCAGTGAGGCAAACGAAGGTTTGGTGACAGGGTCCTGATCTGTGTGACATCTTTTGCTGTAACAGCTTCTCTGGGGAGCCAGCACTCAGCACCCAGGGAGCTGTGCCACAACTGCCACCCCACATGCTCTCAGAAATGGGATGTGGGAGCAAAAAATCTGCCCACCCTGAGGACAGTGACAGGGAACCAGGGCAGGGACACTCCAGCCCAACTTTGGCTCCAGAGAAGCTGCTGGGGCTGCTCTTAGGTGCTCTCAGGGGATGCTCATCCTCAGCAACCAAATATGCTTCTCCCAGGAAAACAGCAACACTGTCCTTCCACCATTAGGGACACTGAGCCACTAAATCAGTCAGGAGATCCTTTTCCAAATGCTTTGTGCCCTCCAAGCTATACTTATACGGGGCAGAGCTAGCCAATACAGCCCTAATCCCGCACTTATTCCTATTAAAAGAAAGGTATCCAAGTCTGTCCACAACCAAAGGGGCACTGGCATGTCCTGTCCACAGAGTCAGCTCCCAGTCCAGCCATCTCTGCCCTCCTCCTCCTCCTCCTCACCATGCCTACAGTGCTGGGCAGGGAAAATACCTCCCCTGTGTGAATCCAGGGAGTACCTGAACCCAGCACAACCAGCCTGGGCCACAGGATCATGCCATGAAGGGAATCTGGGGGTGGCAGGAGCCCTGCTTCTCACAGTTCCAATGGAAGATGTGGATAGTTCAGCACTGCCTTTGTTTACCCAGAATACTTAATCCTATTTTTTTTAATCTCTCCATATCTGCTCCAGGAAGATGCTCGTGGGCTGAAATTAAGCACTCACATTGATTGCTGTTTTACTAACTCCCATTAGTTTGGATGGGTCTGGGAAAATGGGTGGAAAAACCCTCTGCAAAGCCAAAGAGATTTTAGAGGGAGAGCACCAACACCCTGGATATCCCTGGTGAATTTCCAGCCCAGCATTTCCATATTTGTAATCAGCCTTTGCAAGACCAAAAAGGGACCACTGGGGTACAGACAGACAGATGAGCTTGACCTGGCTGTTCCCAGCTCCCCATGGTGGGAGAAGAGCTAAGAAGCATCCCAAAAATCCACCCCATGAAAAAAAAAAAGGCCTGGAAACAAGAGGCAGGTTTGGATGCACGTGGTTCAGCAGACAGCAATGCCAGCCAGGCACAAGTGTAGATTTATATTCTCTGGAGCCAGGAGACTGAAATATTTACACTGGTTTACACTGAAATATTTACACTGAAATATTTACACCAGGTTTCTCCATTGTGCTACCCAGAAGGAGCAGGACGGAGAAGGTTGCCTGCCCTGGCACAAAGCAGGAATTCCCATTCCCTTTTTAAACCCAGAGCCCATGGGTTTCCAACCCCTCTGATCCTCAGGGGAGCCCAGGACCAGTTGCCCCTGGCCATCTGCACACCCACTCCCTCAGCATCCCTGTTTGAGCCAGAGCTACTCATTCAGCTCCTGATGCCTGACTGGGGAGAGGAAAGAGAGCAGGGGAGCCTGGAAAAGGAGACAAGAGGAAAATTATGGGAGAGGGACGTGCCAGAGGAGACAAAGCCTGGACTCAGCCCCAGGATGCTGCTCCCTCTGTGCTGTAACACAGACTGTGTTTCAAGGCCGGATTCACCCCATCTCCCTTCCCCTAACTGGAAAAATGGTGATACCACTTCATCCCCAAGCTATCTAGAGGGGGATAAAAGCAGGTATCAGATAACCCTCCCACAAGCCAACTCTCACCCTGCCCAGGGCACAGGAACCCTTCCCTCTTCGTCCCTCTTCTCCTGGCCTTTCTCCCCACTCAGGGCTGGGGGCACCACGACCATGACACACCCTCACATGCTGTCAGCTTTTCCCTTTGGACGCAGAGCTTGCAGCCAGCACGGGGACAGCTGAGCTCCCCGGCAGCACCCGGGACTCACCAGCCTGGTTGGTGGTGATGTTGACGGAGACGTGCTGCTGTGGGAAGGGGCTCTTGCTGGACACGCCGTTGACCGCCTGGATCTCGAAGGTGTAGGGGGTGTGAGCCCAGAGGTTGCTGATGAAGACGCGGGTGTCGGTGAGCCCCAGCTGGCGGGGCACGAAGTCCACGTTGTCGTCGCAGCGGGAGCAGGCGCGCCGGTCCGAGCGGCACTTCTTGCACACGATGTTGTAGGTGACGTCGTCCCGGCCGCCCGTCTCCCGCGGCGGGTGCCACTCCAGGATGATGGACGTCTCGTTGACGATGGAGATGACGTTGCGGGGGCCGGATGGGACACCTGTGGGAAAGGAGAGGCACTGACACAGGTCCTTGGCCTCCCACGGAGGCTCCAGCACAGGAAGGACACCCCAAGGCTCTGCAGTATCTACACCTCCTCCCTCAGGAGGGGTTTGGTGTCCACAGCTTTGCTTAGCTCAGGGTCAGACTTCCCACGTCGGCAACACCAACCACCTGCACTGCAAACAAGTTTCCCAGATGGAGATGACAACTCCCATGCCATAAACCCACTTAAGCCTCCAAAAAAACTCCATGTATAATGCACGCAGATCCATCCATGAAGTTGGACCCATTTTAATCCCACCAGGAGACACTGAGATAACTGCAGTGCTCCACATGGAGAAGCACCTCGAGCACATTATCCCAGCAAGAGAAAAATCACTTAGCCAGCACCATAGAGAACCAGAGAAGCAACAGGAGAAAAGAGAGTCTAAAATGGAAAGTGGTTATTAAGGGTTCAATATCTCAAGTTGGAAACCCGGGAATTTCCCAGCATGGAGGAAAGCCAGCACCACTCCATGGTTTGCAAGCAGCTCCCATGTTGGACAAGAGATGAAAACTGCATTGATCAAAGCCGCCAGGAGCCACTGCAAATGCTTCAGAGGATGGGAATTGAATGCGGCTCCGATTGCAAGCGCTGCCGGATCCGGGCTGCGGTCCCTTCAGGAGGAACCCAGGAGAGCAGCACTGAGGTACAAACACACAACTGCACAGACCCAGGGAAAGATCTAGGGTCAGCCAGGATGGCTCTGCAGCCAAAACCACAAAATTCAGCTGCTTGGTCATATTAAATAAGGGAAGCAAGGAATTCCTGATGCTGGCTGGGCTGGGGGCTGCAGTTCTAAGAAAGAAAAAGGACTTTGCCATGATACAGGGAGCAATAAAAATGATGGAGGACTTGACCTGCAAGGAAGGGTTAAGAGAGAGAAGCATACTCTAGCTTGGGGAAACCCATCCCATGGGAGCCCTCCTCGTGTGTGTGTGTGTGTGTGTGTGTGTGTGTGTGTGTGTGTGCACCAGGGAACATCATTAGGGCTGTGGATAAATCAGCCCTGTTAAGTGGCCAGGGATGGGCTGGACAGGGAGAGATTCATCAGCACCGTGGTGACGTGGCTGGTGGGATGGAGAGGCCGTTCTGCACGGAGACACTCTGGGAGCCTCGCTAAGCTGCTGCCATGGATAATGCAGATGAAAGATTCTGTTCAAATGCCCAGAGAAATAACAGCCTTAAAAAAAAAAATTTAAGATAATAATATTTCATTCCCTTTAACTCTTTTTCTCTTTAGGAGTAAAAATGTCTTTCGAGGAGCAGCCACCAGTGCAGCATCTGGCTGGAAAGGGCTTTCCTGTACCTGAGGCACCACAGCATTGCCAGGCTCCCCCATGGTGGAGATGTCAAAGAGAGTTACAGGAGGGTTGCAGGGGGTACAGCAGGGGCAGCAGCAGAGAGAAGGACCTTGATTCCCCAGGGGAACAAGACTGCAGGACTCACAAAGGCTCAATGGGATCAATACGAGTGAGTCACCCTCAAAAATCTGCAACCTGTCTCACGAGCCTTAATCCAAATCCTCCCTCCGTACCTCAAGCAGTTAATATCTTTTCAAGAAAAAGGAAAAAAACCCTTATTTCTTCCCTTTCCCAGCAGCAAACTGCTGCCTCCCCAAATTCCTCCTGCTTTAATTGCAGCCCCTTTCCTCCTCGGCAGGGGCCCAGGAACTGCAGGGATCACCCTTGGAAGGGTTCCAGTCCAGGGCACAGTCAGCAGCTCCACAATGTTATGTACTCCTCTGACACAGAGAAACTTTGTGGGTGAACAGATGGCACCTCAGATTGGAGCACTACAAAATCAAGCACCGATGAGAAGAAATAAAAATCAGCAAAGAGACTTTTTTTCCTGTATTCCTATAGCAAAGCACTGTTGTAAATCACTTATGTAATGAGGCATAATAAAGATCTGTAGACTATCTGTAGTTGTGCAACCTGCTGAATACCTGTATGAGAGCTCAGGTGATCCAGCAAAACACACAAATCCTTTCCTTGTTTCCTTGGTGTGTGCTTTGGGCACTTCCCAGCATGGAGGTTCTGGAGCATCCGTGTGCTAAAGCTCCATGACAGGCTGGTTCAAGGGCCTGGAGTGTATCTGGGGAGGAGTTGAGGCCTGAGTTTCCAGCAGGCTGAAGAGCACAGCAGCTCTTTCCTCTTTCCTGGGCTCTTTTCCCACCAAAAGACAGGCTTGAGGACACTGCTGCCGTGCCAGGCAGCTCGGGCAGGCAGCCGAGCAGCGACGCATCGCTGAATACCAATGCTTAATGCAGCCTTCCCCCTATTAAAAAATACTCCATCTGCAAGACTATGAACAAGACAGCCAGAGCAGATAACTTTAAATCCTCATTTATCCTGGGGACTATCTCCCTGCCATCACTGCTGCTGCCTGGGTGATGTATAAATTCCAGAGGCTGCCAGTAAGGTGGGATGTGGAGCCACCCCATCCCTCCGCCTTGCCCACCCGGCCGCGGTCTTCCTCCCATCCACAGCGGGACGGGGGGAGAAAATAAAGCAAACTCTACACGGATCGAGACTTTGTCCCTGCTGCTGCCCCAGGAGGGAGGGGAGGCCCTGCAGCCCCAGCCCCAGCCCCGTACTCACTGGTGCAGGCGGCGGCCGGCGGGTCGAAGTCTGCCCGGTAGTAGCCGTTGCGGCAGGCGCAGAGCGGCGAGGCCTCGGCGGTGGAGCGGCTGTTTGGGGGGCACGGCACGCACAGCCCCGCGCCCTGGCTGGCCTTGAACGTCCCTGCAGGGCAGGCTGCAAGAGAGAGCACAGCTGCTGGGTCCTGAGCCGTTCCAGGACGCAGGGGAAAGCAGGTCCTGTCCTTGGAATGGCGCGGGAAGGAAGGAGAGGAGACATGGAAAAGCTTCACACTTGTAAATGGGGTAGCACGTTCCCATGGATCTAGGATGGCCAGAATTTTCCATGTTGGCTACAGATTATTCCTGAAGCCACTAGACAAACACTGCAACCACATGGCAACAATCTTTAGCCAGGCAGAGCAAGGGGGCTGCAGTAGCTGCTTTGCTCCCAACTGCTTGTACCCAGGCAGGGGGATGGCAGGGGGCTGTGGGACCCCCACCCCCAACAGCACCCATGGGGACACGGACAAGCAGGGGCAGGACAGCGCTCCTTTTCTCCTGATCAGTCCCTTTCCACCACTCCCAAGAGCCTGACTCAGGTCCCACAGCTCTTTTTCCACGCAAAATTTAAATATTTAATTAAAAGTCGGTGTGACACCCATGACGGCGTGTTATGGGTCCATCCTGTTCATCCCTCGCAGCCTGGGGCTGGAGCTTCCCAGCCTCCGAGTTCATTCAAGCAGGAAATGGCATCTAATTCATAACAGAGAAGATGTTCTAGTTACAGTGAGGGTTTAATCAGCCACAGGGGAGGTTTCATTAATCAACCATCTTGCTGCTCTGTGGAGAGAGGGTGAGGATGGAGTGACAGGGATAGGGTCCCTCATCTCCGCCCCACCCCACCCATCCTCAGCAATGAGCACTGATGAATGATGCTCATCCATCCCTGACATCCAACAAAATCTGACGGAACCAAAGGCTGCAGAAGGGAATATCTGTATTTTGGTACATGTACCCAAGGGATCAGACGTCCATCCAGCCCAGGAGAGACTGTTCCTGGCCTCACACCAGGGTGGTGCCAGCCCTGTCCCCGTGATGCCACCCCCACAAAGCACAGCTCTGCAGAGAAACACCCGATGAGTCTCATAAACACGGCGATGATTGAGATAATGGAAAGTGCCTCTTAGCCCCTGTCTGCTGCATCAGGATATGAGGCATCTCCTAGCAGCCATGAAGAGGAAATTAATAGGAGCAAGCAGGAGTAACCACTTTGATGCAATTTCCTTGGGAGATAGTGGACCATCTAATCTTTATTGGAGCCCTTTAACCTGTCATTCAAAACTCATGAAGGCCTCCTGCTCACACAGCTTTCCCAGATATTAACAGATGATAGAAAAGAATAAATCAAAACAATATTTTACAATTTTATTATTCAGACGATCCCCCATCCCCCTGCCTGAGGCACACAACTGGCTGCAATGAACTCTCTCCAGTGGCCCTGACAGCTGGGTGGGGATGTGACATTCCAGAGGAGCAAGCCACCATCTCCCACTGCCCTTCCTCTTCCCCATCACAGGAGGACTGACGAGTCCTCCACATCCCAGCACAGCCATCCCATGCTTGTGGCATCTTAAGGAAGCACTCAGGGCCATAACCCAGCACCTCACGCAGTGTGCAGTGAGACACACAGGGTCACCATGCAGTCCCGAGGGTCTGAGGGGACCTTCAGGATGCTCCGCAGCAGAAGGCAGAGGGATTCAGACCCTTCCCCAATACACACACACACCCCTATTCCCAAAACAGCACAAGGAGGCACAGAGTTAGACACACAGTGCAGGAGACAAAACCACAAATGGACACCAAGGTTTTGAGTGTATCTCCAGCTCCTCACCTCTCCCTCCTCACCATGTCCCAGCAGCCTTGTGCTCCCACAGGAAGGGGGAGCACCCACGAGACACGCAAAGGGGGACCTGTGGGCTCTGGAGCTGGAGGATGTGTCAGAACACACCTGAAACGTGCCAGATTCTTTGGAGGAGCAGGAAGGGGAGGGCAGTGGAACCAGGGAACAGCCACGTGTGTTTTAATGGAAGAGGATGGAGGAGGGAAGGAGGATGATGAGAGGATTGCAGTGCTATGAACAAGCCTCAGTTTAAATCTTGAGGGCATGTTGATGGGTTGGTTGGAGAGGGTTGTTAATGTTTAATTACAATTAATCCAAGTGATGCTTTGTCAAAACACCTGAACATGGCACCCTGCACCCCAGTGTCCACATGTTTCCGTTATCACTTCGCTTACCCACAAATTCCTGTAATCTGCAGGCACGTGGCTCTTAATTGCTATTATTACCAATTAGCTTTTCTCTCCTGTAATTACACTGTGCTTGCCTAAAGCCTCCCACAGTTTCTGGGAGGTGGATGCCTTCTCCTCTCTCCCAAATATGCTGTGGGTGTAGCACTCCCCTCTGGCTGCTGCCCGTGCGTCCCCTCTTTCTGGGGGAGCTGAACCATGAACCTCATACCAAAAACACAGCACAAACCCCCAGGGCCCGCGATGCCATGGTGGGATCCATAATCCTTCACATGGCAAACTTACAGTCCAAGTGCAAGGCTCAGATGGAGGACTCAAGCCCAGGAGGGAGCAATAAATCACCCCACTAACGGCCAGTGCAACATTTGCCCTAATTGAAGAGCTGCTCCAAGAGCTTCCCAGAGCTGGTAAGGTTTGCCTCCATGACAGTGTGCCAGACAAGTGCAGGATGAGGCTCTGCCTCAGCTTTCCCTGTGGGAACAGGCCAGTGCCCAGGCTATGGCACAACCTGCATCTCTTCAGCCCGGAGGAGAATTAATTGATTGTTGATTATGGGGGCCGGATAAGATTAATGATGTGCTTAACTATCCATTTCCTCACATTTAGGCACCAGGGGTGTGTTTGTAAATGCTGAAACACAGAACTCCTCCGTGCTGCTCGGCAGGGAGGATGCTCAGCACTTAACCCCCCACAACCCAAAGCTGCCCACGGATCCATCATCCTGCCTGCACACCAGGAATGCTGCACATCCCAGGTGTCAGTTTGCCAGCAGGACTCCTTTTCCAGGGCTGACATGTCTGGGGGTGGGAGAGAACATCATTGAGGGGCTGGTGAAACTCAGGCTTCTTGCAGTGAGATGTCATCAGTGGAAGTTTGGAGGAAAAATAGCTGCAAGTCACTGTCACATCCAAGGGGTGATTGTAAGGACAGGGCCACAGGGCTGGATACAACTGGGGACTCCCTGCCAGAGCTGAACCTCCCCTATCCCCCCTCAAAGGCTCAGAGGAGGGATGTGTCACATCCGTCACACAAGCAAACACCCAGTGAAGGCACCACAAAGCTGTGTCCCCAATGCCACCTCCCAGAATCACAGAATCTGGGTATCACAGAACCTCAGAATCTGAGACTAACAGAACCACAGAATTATGGAATCACAGAACCTCAGAATCTGAGAATGACAGAATCACAGAATTATGGAATCACAGAACCTCAGACTCTGAGACTAACAGAATCACAGAACCACAGAGTCTGGGAATGCCAAAGCCACAGAATCACAGAACCACAAATATGCTGAGTTGGAAGGGATCCCCAAGGATCACCAATCCAGCTCCTGGCCCTGCACGGACACCAGAACTATCCCACCCTCTGCATCCCTGACAGCATTGTCCAAAGGCTCCTGGAGCTCTGGCAGCCTTGGGGCTGTGCCCATTCCCTGGGGAGCCTGGGCAGTGCCCAGCAGCAGGATGGATTATGGAAGCACTCGTGGCACACAGCAGCACTCTGAGGCTTTTCACTGCTTAACACACTCCTGTATCCTGCATCATTGTATTCCAGGTGCCAGGAGTCCTAGAAAGAGCCAGAGATAAGCAGGATCTCTCTGCTCACCCATCCCTGCTCCTGCCTGAGGCAAGCCACCATCACAGCCTGTGTGGAAAGGGTGCAAGTGTGGGGATATTCAAGCATGGGGGTATCCAAGCATTTCACTCTCAAACTAAATCCTCTCAGTTAGCACCTGGAACTTGCACTTTTTAATTACTCTCTCAGGGAAGCTTAAGTCAAAGGAGAAAAAAAAAAAGAAGAAAGGAAGAAAGAAAGGAGACATTGCTTCTACATTAACTTGCTCTAAAGCTCCCTGGGGATGCAGAGTGGCATTTTTCCTTCTCAGATTTTAAAATAGGAGCTTCTCCAAGGAATTACAGATTCAGCAGCAATTCAGAGAGCCCTGACCTGCCCCAACCCTCACCAGCACCCAGCAAACCAAGTCAGCAGTGCCTCATCCATCCCATGCCCCTCTGTCCCTGCTGTGGCAGAGCTAACCCCATTTTCCAGGTATCCCCCAAATTCACACTTGTTCTGGGCTCCCTTTTGGGTCCAGTGCTTTTCCAGGGCAATCCCAGTGTCTTTAAGCACATCTGTGGCACTCCGGCACAGCAGGTGATGAAAAGCTGTGTCAGAAGCAGCAGTGCTGCACGAGATGATGCCCTCAGGCAAGCTGGAGGTGTGGAGAGCACTGTCAGGTGCAAAGGCACTAAAGAGCCTGGATGATCCAGCCTTGCTCCAAAAAGACCTGTGGAAGCACCTACCAGCACCCCTGGGAGATGGGCAGCAGGGTTTGAGGACAGGACAGGTCGGGAAAAAAAGGAGAAACTGTGGCTCATGGCATTTGCAGACGGCCAGAAAGAAATTCAAGGCCCCACTTTCTGCAAACAATAATTTACCTTTAAGAAAAAATACTGGCATCTCAACCCAACATCTTGTGCACAAGGCTCATCATTTTTTTATGAAGCTCCCCCCAAAAAAGGGAGGAGATGCTTGCTAGAAACCCCTTGTGCATTTTGTAGACACCATCGACACAGAATCTATCTTTAAACACATTAAAAATTAAAATAAGAAGAAAAAAATCCAGTTTTTCAGCCTTCAAAGTGGTTAGCCCCAGAGATGGGTGCTTTAAAATGCTCTCCTTGCCATCCTGCTGTCACCACGAGTGGCCGAGATGCCAGCTAGGACACCCTCCCAGACCCTGTCAGCTGAGAGACACCAGCCAGGCAAATAAACACCCACACGAAATTGTGTGCTACAGCAAAGTGTCACTGAGAGGATGCTGTGACTACAGGCACAGGCACTCGGCACAGCTTCCCAGGGCCCCTGCTTGCCCCCTGGGGCAGTGCCAGGGGCACTGCTGACACCCCGTTCCCTGGGGGGACACACAGATCCCGAGCTGCCACCCAGCCCATGCATTTGGGCTTCAGTGCTTTGATATGATGATGACACAGGCAGCAGGCTGGGGGGGAAAAGCAGCAGAATTGGGCAGGTTGTCACCCACAGGCAGGGGCTGTCATCTCCCACCTTCAAAGGGTGACAAGGGCGCTGCTTTCCCACCCTGCTTTCATCTCCCTCGTTATCCTCCCTGCACACATCCAAGCAGGGAGCAGGCACGTGGTGCCAGAGGTTTAATTGCATCCCTACATGGTGCTCTCTGTCATCCCTTCCCTCCTGCCTCTCTGTTGGGGAGGGGGCTGGCAGGTTGTTTTTGTGAGGATTGTGCCCCCATACCTACTTCTTAATGATCTGACTGCCTTTTGTACTAAGCCAAGTGTTTCTCCAGGAACATCTCAGCCTGGCACAGCCACGGGGAACCCAGAAGGCAGCCAGCAGTGCCAGGGGGTGCTGTGCCATGCCAGCCTCCACCAGGCATCCACAAATGAATCCTGAGAGGTTTCGCTTTCCATCCTGGGAGCAATGCCAAGCCAGGAGAGCTGGGAGGGTACCTGCATCCCACCTTCCTGACCATGCCAAGAAAGGAGACTCAGCCCTTACACACCCCATCAGCCACCAAATCCCAGCAGCCAGGCCTCAGTGTAGGGAGCAGAGCGTGACCCAGGCGGAGAACAGGGAAGTCCAAGCATTCCAGCCCTGAAGTATCCTCCTGCTCCCAAGGAGGGAGCTCAGCACAGGACCCCAAGCCATGCCAGAAACCATAGCACATGGGGACAGGACCGCCCAGCAGAGCCTTGTCCCCACATCCTTGTCCCAAACCCTCATTTGGTGCAAACTTCACCATTTTGTAGCCGAACACACCAAATTTTGGATCACCCAGAGATGCTCCTGCCTCGGGGCCATCCAAATCACAAACAGCACTCGCCCCATTGTGTTCCCTTCCTTCAGCACTGTCTAGGCAGAAAGTCATGAGATAAACTCATGAGATAAACATGAGCTTCCCAGCACCGGGGCTGGCATCCTGCAGGCACGGGCTCCATCTCTCCCTGCTCCACATGATGCAGCTGCTTAATTAAAGCAGCCCTCCACCTCGGGAGGAATAGGCTTAGATCTGCCTTGGGACACATGTAAATTAAAGTCGGAGCCAGCCTGCCATGGTTTATTCATGGAGTGGAGTAAAATTCAATGTGGTTTTACCTTTCCCAGGGTTTTTTTCTGCTTTTCTTCTCATGGATGAGAAATGAATTGGAGCAGGGCAGGATTTCAAAGGTGCTCACAGGGTAGGGAGCTGTGCAAGGCATATTAGAGGCAACAGGACTGAATGCATCCCTGCTCACCTCTCCCAAAAACCCACCCCTTGCCCCAGAGGAGCAAATACCTGGTTGATGGAGCAAGGTGCTCACAGACCGAAATGCTCATCAGAGTAAGCCCCACGTGCTTCACTGGGAGCAAAATGCAGTCCATGCTCACCCAGAAGCAATTTTCCTCCAGAAAGGCTTACTCGGAAAAATTAAGGGTCTCTGGATGCAAAGGAGCTTCAACACCAACTGTTTAGGTGACATCATGGCCCTAAACAAGGAGTTTGAGCCTCGTGCAGGGCAGGGAAGCAGCTGGTTCAGGCTCCCACGTGCCTGGCTGCTCACTGCCTGCAGCGTCCCAACAGGTCCATGCTCACCCATTTAATCACCACTCTGGGCTCCACTCTCTCTGTTTTTCACGGTTGGGAGGATTTTGAAGGTCTGAAGAGAAAATCTGTCCCAGATGGATGCAGAGGGAAGAGCAGGCACGCCCTGGGCAGACGGTGCCACGGGGCTGCCAGCTTGCCACAGAGCAGGGAACTCACTTCGCTCTCCAGAACAGCCAGAGGGGGGAAAAACCCAACACTTGTCATGGCCACTTTCCCAAATCACTGTTCTCCCACTCAGGTTTTGTTCTGTCTTAGTTTCTGCTTGTCTCCAGGCTCACTGCCCAGTCCCATGCCACAGCTCCCTGACCACAGCTCTGCTTCCTTGCCATAAACCAGCCACTCTGAGTGATCAAACTGAATAAATTAATCAAACTCCAGACAATTCACACACATACTCAGGGAGGGTCACAGCAGAGCGAGCAGCAGACACGTGGCCATGGTAGTACCAGGCACAGGCAGCTCCTCACCATCCTCGCCGCCCCAGCTAATTATTCTGAGTCAACAAATGAAAGGGGGATGAAGTTGTCATCAAGGATTTGATGCTATTTAACCTCCTCATATTCTTCTTTAAAAACAGATTTAGCAGCTGCAGCCTGACACAAGCTCTTCCCTCTGCCATCCCTGCAAGCAGGAGCTTCCAGTGCCTAAAGGGGCTCCAAGGGCCTGGAGTGACAGGACAAGGGGAAGGGCTTTCTGTGGAGAGAGGGCAAGGTTAGATTGGATGTTGGAAAGAAATTCTTGGGTGGTGAGGCCCTGGCACAGGTTGCCCAGAGAAGCTGTGGCTGCCCCATCCCTGGAAGTGTCCAAGGCCAGTGCCCCACCATCATCTGCCACCCCCAATGAACCTCACAACAAGTTTCGAGTAAAAAAACGGGGGACTGAGATTCAGGCCAGGACTTATGTCCCAAAATCACAACCCCTAGAGATGCTCTACCCCCACTCCAGGCATCAGGCTCCATGGAGAAATATTTTTTTCCTTCACAAACTGCTGCAATGTGAAACTCCAGAGCTGCCAGACACAGACTGGAAGAGCCAGTACTTCCATGTGCCACCTAACCCAGGACATCGTGTTCACCCTTCAATGCCTGCATGAGCTGTCAAGCCACCTCATCAACAGAGAAGTGAGAGGGCACAAAATTTCCTGGAGGATCTCCAGGAGAAGCTCTTACCCCAGCTCCAGAGCTGCTGGCAGGGGCTGTGGTTAGAAGCCCCCTGAAAAAAGATGCAGCTTTCCTTTGCAACTAGGGATTTTGGGAACCACTAATCTCTCTCCATAATTCCAGCCCCTCTTCTGATTGGGAAATTGGGATGGCATTGCTCCCCAAAGCACAGTCCCCTCCTGGCTGGGAAGCAAACATCTCCCAACCCTAACAGAAACTAATTAAGCACCTCTTCCTCCTTCTCCAGCTCATGCCACGCAGTGTCCCCTCAATCTAGAGAGCATCAAGTGCTCATTAATTACATCTGAAGTGGTTCCTCGTTAGTGCTGACACTGTGAAGGAAGAGTCACCCCAGGATGGGGCTGGGCAGAGTTTCAGCCACAAGGCCAGGCTGGCACAGGCAAGGAGGGACATGGGGACACACAGCTTCCCAAAGTCCCTGCCACAGCACTGCAAGACATCGTGCCTTGGGTCACACTGGGGTGCTGAGATGTCCCAACATGGAGCAGAACATGGCCATCCTGGTGGAGGTGAGCCCTGGGGGGCCATGGATTGGCTGATTGCTCAAGGATTATGCCCAGGAATAGATTTGCCATGGGAGGACATCCCAACAAAGGCACATTCCTCATCCACCCCAAGAGTGCCATACAAGGAATTAATTAGAAAAACAATTAAGAGAGCTTCCCAATGAATATTTATAGCAGAGCAAGCCATAATTACTATTCCTGGGAGGAAAGGCACCCTCCTACCCAGCTGCAGAAAGGAGAGAGGACACACAGCACCAACAAGGGTGGCACCTTTGAAAAGCCCTTCCAGCCAAACCATTCCATGCTTCCCACACTGGGTCACCCCCTATGCCACAGTGGGGAGGGCAGGCAACCTGCTCTAGAGCTCCTGGACAGGAAGGACCTCCTGCAAGCAGTGTGAGCACTCTGGCACTGTCCGTTTTGGTGCCACCACTGGGGACAGGACAGATGTTGAGAGCTGCAGGGTAGAAGAACACTCACCGACCTCACCTCTGAGCCCAGACAGCTTCTCCCTGCCTAAATTTCCACCTGTGTCTATGCTGGTGATAGCAACAAGCAGGCACAAAGGAGTGGTCTCCTCCATCCTCAACATCTGCTACACATAAGTCAAAGCCACCTGAGATTGCAGGGATTTACTGTACATAGGCAGCTCTGGAAGCTTTTCTTAGCTGTGAAACATAATTTGCACCTTGGGCTCTCTAAGAATAAGTTGTCTTCAATAATAACACACGATTAAGAGCTCAGGAGCAGATCCGATGTGAAGCAGGAGATCTGTGATAATCCCAGGTCTCTCCTGTCACCCCCCTGCAGCACTGCCACCCTTGCTTGCCTGGTGTGCTGAAACAAAAGTCCATGGCAGAACCAGGAGATTTGGGTTTAGCCAGAGAATGACAGTCCCTGGAAACACCCAGAGAACCTTTCTGCCATGCCCAGAACCATTTCAAATTCCCTGTTCTGTATCAGTGCAAAAACCATAAACATCAAAGTAATCCCTGCTCGTGAGGAGGATGACCAGGTCCCCCTGCCCCACGGACAGGACACATGCCAGCGTGCACTGACCTCTACCAAGGCTACGTCCAGGGCCAGGGCAGATCTAAGCCTGGATGCAATATGTACTATAATAAAGTACAAAATAAAAAATAAAAGTGTAAGTCAATATTGTGTCTCTCCTCAAGGGCAATTTCCTCTCCGGGCTGCAGACCCAGCAAAGCTGCTTGAGCCAGGAGAGAAATTCAATTCATAATTCCCCCTGTATATAATTTTCCAGGACACCCCTGCTTTCACAGACAAGTTTTAGGCAGCAAAGTCCAGAGACCAGACCTAAGGCTGGAGCCCTCCACCTTCAGCTTGGCACACAGTTCTGTGCTCCACAACTCTCCCCCAGGACAGCCAGGAGATGGCCACAACACACAGAGTATCGCCACACCATTTCAGAAGGCTTCAACCCATACAGAGTAACACCACACCGCTTCAGCAGGCTGCAAGCATCTGCCCTTCTTGTGCTTTAGCCCAGCCTTTTATCCCCTCATGTTGATGCAGTGCCCCTGTGTGCCCTCTGCTCCTTTGGTGGTTGCTCAGTGCCCCTGGGCACTCCATGGCTCACTGCTGTCAGTGCTACTCACCTGCTGCTCACAGCTCTGCCCACTGGGGATGAGGCTCAGCCCCATCCCAACCACCACAAACTGTGTGCCTACAGCAGAGCTCTGCCTGCACCTACCAGAGCATCATCCCAGAGAGGCCCCAGGGAGGGAAGGGATGAGACAGGACAAGGACAGCGTTATCCCAGGAATTGCTCCCTGCTCACAGGGGTGATGCTGCTGGGAGCCCAGCCATGCCCAGGCAGGATGCAGCCACACTGAGAGCACCAAGCTCCTACCCCAGCCCGCAGCTCTCCTGCCTCAAATCCATTCCATACAATAAACATGACACAAGCAGGTGAGTCCTGGGCTGAACACAAAAACAGAGAAACGAAGCTCCCTCCAATGCCATTAATGAAATTTTTGTGGCTGGAGTCTAGGGTGGGAGAAGAGCAATCCCCCCCAGGGATGGGTGCAGAACTCAATTTGGGGTGCCCACACTCTGGTGTGATGCTCCCACAGCGAAGGCACGGCGCTTCCTTGGCCGTGAGTGCGGCGCTGGCTGAAGACGGATGGGTTTTCCCATGGCTCCTCCAAGGGCCTGCTTGAGAGCGCGAGCCACGCTTTGATTTAATCGCCCCGCTCCTCTCTCCACGCATCCTCTGCCATCTGAGGCACCAGGCGTGACAAATGGCCTCTTGTACCACGCTCGGAGCCGGCCCCCACGGCACCGCTCCATTTGTCACCACCCGAGCGCACGGCGGGGCTCCGAGAGGGGAGCAGATTAAAACCTCCCTATCTGCACTGATTACTTTTCCCTCATCCTAGCGGGCTCCATCCCTCCTCAGCAGTGTCCCAGCTGGCACATCCAACCCACACAAACCTCCTTAGACAGCCAGGGGAAAGCAGGGCAACTCATTCCACCTGGTCCAGGGATTTTTCACCACTCTGGGTCTCTCACTTACTAAAACATCATCAGTGAAGGGCTGTTTCTCCACAAAGGGGTTGCAGGAGACCCACAAAGCCCAACTGCAGCCCAAATCAGCCTCCAAATGATGTCTTGCCCAGGGGAGTGGTGATGAGTTATCTCATGGCTTGAGGGGAAAAATCCACTTTATTATTATTATTATTATAGAATCACAGAATCATTGGGTTGGAAAAGCTCTCCAAGGTCATTGACTCCAAACATTAACCCAGCACCGCCAAGGCCGCCACTAAACCATGTCCTCAAGTGCCACATCTACACAGCTTTCAAACACTTCCAGGGATAGTTATTCCATCACTTCCCTGGGCAGCCTGTTTCAGAGCATGGCAGCCCTTTTGGTGAAGAAATTTTCCCTAATTCTCAATCTAAACCTCTTGAGGCCGTTTCCTCTTGTCCTGTCCCTGTTCCCTGGGAGCAGAGCCTGACCCCCCTGGATGTCCTCTCCCGTCAGGGAGTTGTGCAGAGCCAGAAGGTTCCCCCTGAGCCTCTTTTTCTCCAGGCTGAGCCCCTGCAGCTCCCTCAGCTGCTCCTGGTGCTCCAGCCCCTTCCTCAGCCAGGGAAAAAAACTCATTTTTTTGTAATGTTTTAAATTATTACTGTTATCCTACTGGGAGAACCGCTGGTGCCATGGGCTGTAGGGTGCAGCACAGCCCCAAACATGGGTGAGATTCCCACCCCTTGGCAAGCGAACCGCAGCAAGAAGAGCCATTCCCAAAGGAGTTATCTCGTGACTGTAAAAAAAAAAACCAAAAAAACCCCAACAAAAAAACAAAAAGGAAAAAGTTATAGAAAGGCTTTAAAAGTCCCTGGCTGAGTCACTGGGTTTGCCAGGTGCTGGCTATTTGCAAACAAGGGTGAAACAATGCGGGTGCCGGACGTGGGCCGGATTCGGCGCTTCCTTGCAGCTCTCCCATTGTCCAGGAGAACAATCCCTGCTCCTGCTGGACAGCAAAGGCAGCAGGGTGAGAGCCTGCTCTCCTGAGCTGGGTCACTGGGGAAGGCTGGGAAAGACGGGTGGGTTTCACAGCCCACTGCCGCAGGGATGTTCATGAATACGCACACGTGGAGCTCTGCACCCCAAAATTCCCCAAAAAGTTTATTTCCCCAGGCTCTTCAGCTCCCACAGGAAGTTTCCTAACTGGATCATTAACAGAACAAGGGCTTGGAAGCAGTTTTATGCCTCCATTTGCAAACAGTCGCAAGGAAAGACCCTTGGGTGAGCGGGAAAAATCAAAGGAGGATTTTTCTTCCTGTACTCAATGTTATTAACATTCAGACATTCTCATGGTAGGGAAACGAAATACATAAATGGCTCATGAAACAATTTAAGGAGGAAAAAAAATTGATAAACAGGAAAATAATGCCATACATGGAAGCTAATCCCTCCGAGGTCACTGCTGCAACAGTCCAGCTTGGGAATCCCAACCCTGCGATGCTCATTTGGCCCCCACTCACACCTTGCCTGGGGGATTTTCTGTGTTTCTCCCTTTTTCCTCCTTCAGACGGGTCTGGATCACAGGGATGATTTGGGGACAGGGACAGGGAGTGGTGGCTGTGGTGCCCAAGCCTCCTCCCCGACAGCAGCCAGGCCTCATGGACCCTCCCCATCCCTGTGCTGGGGGAAGGAAAAGGGCCTGAATCCATCAGAGGCACATTTGGGCTAATAATGTCTAATTAAGAGTTTCATTAAAACCCATCACACTCATTAGAAAAAAAAGTTAACAAGGTTTTCCGGACATTTTCCTTGCAAAACTATTACGGAGGTTAATGGATACCTTCACTAAGGCATAATTTAGGAAAAATCACACTTTTTTTTTTCTCTTTCTCTCTCCTTTTTTTTTTCTTTTTTCTGATTCCACAGTTTCTCCTCCGCAGTGTGGCCGTGGTAAAACTGGGCTGCCTGTTCCACCCAGTGGTGGAAGCCGGGAGATCGCTTCCAGGCAAAGGCAAAGCCCCTCCAACAAAGGGGAGCATCCCTCCCTCCCTCCCTCCCTCCCTCTGTCCAGCCAGCAGGATTCAGCAGGAGCTGGCAGAGCTGCCACTTCCCAGCACAGCCCGAGCAGGGAGACAGCCTTGGGCTGATGCAGGATGGGAGAGGGGCAGGAAATTTGATATTGTGCCAAAAAAAAAAACAAAAACAAAAGAGGAAAAAAAAAAAAAAAAAGAAGAGAGGAGAAAATGGCCCATCTTGAGCAGTCAGAGGTTTGTAGCTCAGCTAAGGCTGAAATAAAACACCCCCTGGACATCTTTGCTGCCGTTCTAAAAGCAGCTTTCGGGATGGTTAGTGGGGTAGTGTGTCACAGGTGCCCAGGCCCCAGGGAGCAGAGGCACAGCAGTGCACGGGCAGGAGGAGATCCACAGCCCCAGCGTGCTGACTGTGCCCAGCCGTGGGACACCGGGCAGGAGGAAAGCTTGAAATCCCAATTCCAGCCCTCAGGGAAACATTTCCCTGGAAAAACACTTAAATCATCCTGAGCATCACTCCTTTCCACCTAGCTCCCAGGCAGAGACCCCAGGGTGCATCAGCTGTTGTCCACAGGTTTGGAAAGGTTTGGGAGCAAACTGGCTGACCTAAGCCTGGTCCCCAGCAAAGAGCTTCAGGAAGTGCTGATGGTTTTTAAGCCCAAATATTTATTTTTTGTCCCCAGCTCTTGTTCTACCTGGCCCACTTTGGGATGCTGCTGGCCCCATCCCGTGCCCTGCTAAACCAAATCCAAGGGCAGGTGGGAGGAGAGAAGGGCAGGAGAAGCACTTTCTTTTTACCTCTTTGTTTTTCCCCTCCTGTTTTAGAGGATAAAATCTCAAAAAAAAAAAGATCACTTGTAAGCCAGGTAAGCTGGAATGAGTTGGAGTGATGGGGAGGAGAGAGGTCAGCACAGAGGCTGGAAAGAAGATGATTTTCTGCCATGGGCAAGTGCACAGACCAGCAGACTGGAGAAGAAATAAAAAATTAAGCCATCCTTAAAAGCAAAAAAAAGCCTTTTCTGCAGCCCCTGCCAATGCCTGGTGTGCTCACCCTGCCCCAAACATCCAGGCAGCTGGAGATGGAGCTGCAACACACTAGGATGGGATAGATACAGCTAAAGGCAGAGGGAGCAGGGTCCTGTGTCTCCATGACCTCCCTTGCTGCCATTTACCCATGGGACAAAACCAACATCACCTTCATCACCAAAGAAAACCTCTCCTGGGTTCCTCAAAATGGTGCAGGGACACCAGGCTGGACCATGGAGCAGGGACAAGGCAGGCAAGGGCACAGCCAGTGCCCAAAAATTCCCAGTTCTCAATACAAGCAACAATTTCATTGGAAAAATGTGACAATTCCCTTGTTTTGAGCGATAGCAAATTGTTCTACTACTAATTGCAAAATGTTTGCAGTTATTTAAAAATCACTTCATAAATCACATTGTTTCCAGTCTTCTGTGATGGATAAGCAGAGGGAATCAATAATTATCACCAGGGCTGCTCGGCAGGAGGGGAGGATAACAGGGGAACCAGCATGGAGCTGCTCACTCCTCAACATTCAAGGTCGGACCTGCCCCTCCCGCTGCTCCTTTCCCCGATCCATTCCTCCACACAAAAGGCAGAAGGGAAGGACAAACACGGCAAGGAGACAGAGCAATCAAAGGGATGAAGGAGATCAGGATAAACCCACACAGAGCTTTGGCAAAGGCTGGGCAGAGCCCAGCACATCGGTCAGCGGGTGAGGAAGGATGGGGGGCCTGGCTGGAGATGGGGTAGTGGAGTGGCTGCTGTGTGGAAAGCCTGGAAGCAAGGCTGCTTGATGAGCACAGCCAGCTTTGCTCCTGTTTTGTGGGGTTTATTTTGATTTTTCCCCCACGCCAGGTCAGATTTCCAGCTGTTGTAGCAGACGGGCCAGCAGCGGCAGACTGGAGGCTCCCAAACCCTCCAGCACAGGAATTTGCCAGGAGGGGAAAACTGAAAGTGAGACAAGGCCGGGAAGCAGCAGGACTGCTCTCTCACCCCTTCTTCCTGAGTTTATAAATACAACATAGAAATTCAGCACAAAGGTAGCTCAGTGCCAGACTTTTTTCTTCTCCATGCACCCGAGTTAGTGCCCGGCACTGGGAAGGTCAGAGAGAAAGCCAGCGTGATTCCAGCAGACAGAAACACAGTGCCTGGTCCTCAAACTCAAAAGGTATGAAAGCCAAGAGACACAACTGCCAGGATTCTGCTGAGGGGCTCCTTTGCCATCATCAGGTTTCAAACACCGGGAGAGAAAGGGTTTAACAATCTTCCTTGGGGAGAAAAAGCAAAATCCACCCAGCCTGCTCATCCAAGGTTTCCCCCGCCTCCCAGTGACTCCTGCTGCAGCCTTCCCTCCCACCTCCTCCCCAGCACCATGATGCATTGCCCCTTGACCACACAAGGAAGCCATAAAGCAGGGCTGAGGGACGGGGCAGAGCAAGACAAATGGATTTAATATCAGCCCGAGGAGAGCGTGGGCTCTCTTGAGCACCAAATGAATTATTCATTTGGGATTCAGGCAGAGCCTGCATCTCACACTGACCCACCGCCCCCACGGGCACAGGGTGTCCAACAGGATGGGCTGGGCAGGCCACTGGGTTTTGGCACACAGCTGGGAGCTGTGCCAGGGAGTCTGTGCCAAACCAGCCTGCGATGGGAACAAAAACGGGGCTGATCCACAAAGAGAATTCCCCTGTCTCCCACACACACCCTGGCGCAGTGGTGGTAGCAGCCCCCCATCCCTCTGACCCCAAAACACAAGCATCATCTCCTCAGGGCTCTGAGTACCCCCAACAAAGATGACGTGTCTCCCTCGAGCCGTAAGTGCTGCTAAAAGCCGGGATTAATGAATCCCTGAGTGGCCCAAGCTCTACTGTCAGCACGAACCCGCTCCGGTCTAATGGCCCCATGATAGGCACAGCCTCCTTCCCAGGGGAGCGAGGATGAGACAGAGCTGGGGGAGCCAAACAACCCAACCCCATCTTTTTCCCCACCATGCAGAAATTAAGCCTATTTCTTCAGCCTTCAAATACTGAGGAATTTTCTTTTTTTTGTTTTTTTTTTTTTTTCTTGGTGACAATTCCCACAGGCTTGCTAAGTGTCTCATCTCAGGCTGAGGAAGGCTTGGAGCAGATGTCAGGAGTATGTGCTTCCCTGGAGCCAGGGTGCAATCCCAGCAGCTTCCCTGCCAGGCACACCAGGCAGAGGAATACAAGCCCTTCTGAGACAACAGAGTCAAACAGAAAACCAAGGAATTTTTATTTCTTAACTTTGCAATGTGCCACCTCTTGCCCACCAACCATCATGAAGGGCAGCAGTGGGCTGAGGTCTTCCCTCGCCAGCCCCAAAGCCCATGGGGATACAAGGAGGAGCTTAATGGCCAATGAAATACCATGGAGCCAGAGTCCAAGCCAAGGTCAGATTTAGGAGGGGTTTTAGTGAACTTCCAGGGGATGGGGGATATATAGGACTTGGATTCCTCAGCAGCATTGAGCAGGGCTTTCAGACACACAGGTCTCATTCAATCCCAGTCTCTTCTCTGTCCTCCTGACATGGGAACTGGAAAACACTTGGAGCTCTCCTCCACAGACAGCATCTTAGCAGCACCCATGGAATCATCAAACAGCACATTCCTGTCATCACAGACGTGCTTGGTGCCATTTAACACCTGCTTGTCCTGCTCCCACAGCGTACTCTGGTGCCTTTCAGGATCCTACATGCTGCCAGTCAGTCTATAAATGATATTCCTACTCCTTGGAGCTGCCAGGATCCCTTAATCTTTGTCTCAAGGAGTCTGAATACAAAGCACACTCCCCATGCAAAGGCAAAATGCTCACCAGGAGCTCAGCAGTTTCTCTTTGGGGATCAGTGCTGAGAAGTGGGAGCACAGCTGGAGACAGGCACCAGGGCACAGAAAACCCAACAAATTCCCAATTTCCTGGGGTCTGCTTGGTGTAGCTTTCATGGCATGAACACTTCACAACCCTGGTGGAGTTTGCACAAGGAAAGGAAATAAGAAAAGCCATGGAGATGGGTCTAACACCCACCCTTGGCAGGTTTGCTCCCATGCCTCTCATCCTAGTGTTGTCAACCCTCTGCCCTTCCCCAAGCACTGAGAAGGTGCATCACAGTCCTCCCAGGGGTCAGGAGCACTCAAGACCCCACCTTCCTCAACCTGGCAGGAAGGTCAACACCACCAAAACCCACAGTTTTTACATTGTAACTGTTTTCCTCCATTTCTGGCAAAGTGACATTACTTCCCAATTCCAGTGTTCAGCTAAAATTAGTATTTGTTTTCCCATGATGAGAAATGTCATTTTGCCATACAACCATGTGTGTTTTCTGTGTGTTGGTTCAATAGCAGAGGAACATCTCGCCAGAAACACTCAGTTTGCAGAGAGCCCTCCCTCCGACTGAGAGCTTCAGCTCCTCACAGGAATCTCCTGGTGGGAACAAAACCACCCTAAGGCTCAACCACAAAACTCATAGGAATCCCCCAGCCATGCTGTTTGAGAAAGGACTCTGGGGGTTTCCTGGTTGTCAGAGCCCTGGCACAGGAAGGTGTCACCACCCCCACCTTGGCCAGGCAGGAATGAGGCTTTGCGTGGTGAAAACCTACACAAGTTCCCAGGTTTAGAGCAAACCCTCAAACAAGCTTCTCCACAGCATGAATCCCAGCTTTGCTATTTCCACATATCCAGAGTTACAGGTGGAGAAGAAACACCTTGAGGGGACTCCCCAAGGAGCATCACAGCCAAGCCTGGTGGTATACACATTCCCCTACCAGCATCAAAAGAGATCCAAGTTGGACCTCTTCCCATCACAACCCGCCAAACCAGCCCTTAAGCACTTCAACCTTCTCCTTCTTCCCAACCCTTCCTTGTCAGGAACGCTTCCTTGGAACCCAGCCCTTCCTTGACCTTCTAGAAGCTATTCAGAACTGATAAAACAGGGTGAGCAAAGTGCCCTCTCCTCTCCCCTCCTTCCAAGCAGCATGCAAAACCAACACCTTAATCAGGGAGAGAAGAAGGAAAGAGCAGCCTATAGAAATAAAAAGCCAACACTCCAATGGTATTTGGGAAATATTCACCACAAAGGGCAAAAGGAGACTAAAAGCAGTGAGTGCTGTTTCCATATTTATAACCTCACACCGCAGGACTCTAGCAGGCAGCAGCACACGTGGCTGGGGAACCCAAAAACCAGCACAACAATTCCAATAAACGTCAAGAATCAGAGCAGCCCCATGGCAGCCGGGCCTGATGGCAGCTGCCCGGCTCTGCCAGGGAAATAACGAGGCAGATGACAGAGCCTGTCCGGCGAGTGCAGCACTTTGAAGGCACCACATCACAGAGGTGACTTCCAGCAGGGTGGCAGCAGCACCAGCACTGCCACACTGCTCACCAGCTCTGGCCACTGACCAGAACACATCGAGAAATCACAGGCTGACCACTGCTCCCAAATTCCTGCCTGCTCCCGGAGCAAAACCACATCGGGGAAGTACTGCCTACCCCACAAAACGATTAGTTTGGGGGTGAAGGTTTTGCCCTAAACAAACACAAAGGGCTTGTTGTCCAAAGCCAACCTTACCTTTGCAAGCCACGTTGTTCTCGGGCTCATAGCCAGCCTTGCAGGTGCAGCGGCCGATGGGCACCATCCACTCGCCGTCGCCGTTGCAGTACAGCTTGATGGGCACGTCCACCTCCTCGGCGTTGGGGATGCAGGTGCCGCGCGCCGTCACCAGAGAGGTGCTCTCCGCACCCGTCATCGTCTCCGGGAAGATGGCGAAGTTCTGCACCACGCTGGGGCACTTCTTGAAGAAGACCCTGACAGACAGCAGAGACATGCAAGCCCCATAGTCCTGGAAAGCCAGGTAAAAGCCATTGCGGGTCAGGGGCCCGAAACTTCTCACTTCCGTGTTCACCTTCATCAGCCGGCCCCCAAAGTCCACCTGGGAGAAGCTCTCGTCAGCAGCGATGGTGTCCACTTTGAGGTAGGGTGCCTCCGTCCAGAAGGCGGACTTCTTGGTGGCAATGACAGAGTCTGTCTCGTAGTAGTAGAGGTTGAAGGTCTCCTTGCAGGAGCCGGGGACGTTGGGGAGGCTGCTGCAGTCCCGCACAGTGAAGCGCATCTCGGTGTAGATGCGGTGAGCCCCGCGCCGGTTGATGAAGGTGGTGAGGAGCCAGTTGTTCTGGTTGGGCTCGAAGACGTTGCACACCTGGTACGTACGGATGGTGTTGAGGTTCTCGTCGTAGCCACTGACTTCTTCCCACTGCAGAAAGGAGCAGGGAGAAGTGGTGAGAAGGAGGAAGAGGGACTGGCAATGGCCACTCACCCTGCACAGGGCAGGGCTGGGAGGACAATCCCAAAGCTCCAAAGGGGATGAGGAATGTGGTTATGGGCACACAATGTGATGCCCATATGAAACACCAACCAGGTGATGCCCATATGAAACACCAACATCACCCAATGTGAAACACCAACCAGGCCAAGGCCAGAAGAAATCCCCACCCTCTTACCCCTCTATGCCTCTCCCCATTGCTCCCAGTTGATGTTAAAATGTCTTTTCCACATGGGCAACTGCCTTATCTGCCTGAAAGGATGTAAAAATGGGAAGAAGGATGGCCCAGGCATCTGGAGGCAGGAGGGAAGGCAGCACATGAGGCTACAGCTTCATTAAAGGCCGAGCCAGCACGTGGGCTGGAGAGTGAGCCTGACCCCAAGCTCCCGGCACAACGGGATCATTTCCCCCAGCAAAGAAAACCAACTAAATAAAACATTACTGCTGTGGAGAGAGGGAATATAGATTCGCAATTCGATTTATAGAAGGGCATTAATATAATCCAGGCTACAATTTCAATTAAGGGACAGCGGCAAACTGTGAACAGTGTATGATGGCATTAGAGTCCTACAGACAGATTTATAACCTCATAATCCATTCATTTTAACTAATCCATGTTTACAGTCTCCTCATAACAGCATTATTCATATGGCAATCTTTAAGCAGCTCCCTCAGTATCAGGGATAATTTCCAGGAGCAATGCTGCAGCAGCGTTCACGCCTGTGTTTACACAGGGCACAACGGGTGATGCCACCCTGCCCTGTCACACTGAGTCCTGACAAGCTGATGCACCACAACCAACCCTGAAACCTCACAGATTTTTCCCTTCTTCGCTTTTCCATTGAACAACCACATTTCTCAACTCATCCCCAAGCTTCCCTCCTGTAACCACAGCCTTGATGTAACAAAACACAGGTTTTTGTTTTGTTTTCAAAGCAGGGCCCTCCTCACGCTGCCAACAAGTGCAGCAGAACATTCACTCCCAGGCCCACCTACTCAGCTCTGCTACACTTAAGCCAAGATCAGAACTCAAGGTTGTGCATTGTTGTTAATCCATGGTTACCAAACCAGCAATAAAGCCTCCCTCATCCAGCCCAGTGTTCTTCCTTCTCATCCCATGCCAGGAAAATACTGCAAAACCCCCTCTCTCCCCTGTGCACAAGGCATGGGGATTCAGAGCCCCTTCATTACCAGACACCTTTTCAGAGCAGGAGCTGCACAATCATCCCCAACCAAGGGGGTTGCCATTGTTTGCTGTTCCCACCTGGGCTTTGCATTACAGCTCTGCCTCCAATTAAGGCCAGACAACGAGCTCTCCTCCAGCATTAGCACCAGCCCCATGGCTCCACTGTCTCCACTGCAGAAATCCTCCTCTTCATCCTCAAAAACCTCAGAGCCTCTAAACTCAGAGCCTAAACCTGCCAACAAAGGTTTCCTGCATTTAGGAATAACATGACATGCCCTTGGAAAACCTTTAGCAGAGTCCAGGGCCAGATCTTGGCACTGCCTTGTGCATCCCTTGGGTTGAGCACTCCAGGTACCAGGCACTGGGAGCAGCAGGTCTCTGTGGCTGGAAGGACCCACAGTGCCAGCAGCTGCTGCCACCAATGCTCTAACAGCAACAAATGCATCATTTTGATGAGATACTACTAAATAACTCACAGCTGGGCATTAGGAGCTGGGCATTAGGAGCTGGACGTTAAGTCAGGGTTGTTCTCTGTCTCCACTACGATTTAAAGCATGTCCATCCGGAAGAGCACAAGGAGAGCCCACATCCTGCCACAGCCCATCCTGGGACACCACAGCCCCTGCAGCCTGGCTGGCATCAGACCCCAGCATGAACACCAACAGCCCCCATCCTGAGCCTGGGCCAGGTCTGTGAGCTGGGGTAAACAGCCCCTCTGGGAGCTCAGCGTGCTATGGGGAGATGCCACCACCAAAGGGACCCAAAAAGGACCCAAATCCTGCACAGAGCCCATGCCAGTGGCGACCCAGGGTCAGGAGAGGTGGCTCATCAAACCCCTGTTCCTCCAGCCCCAAGAGAGATGAGAGCAGCTTCAGAGAAGGAGCTGACATCCAGCAGCTGCCAGGAGCCTCTCATCCTGTCAGGAACAGCGTGACCAGCAGGACAAGGGCAGTGACACCCCCTGTGCTGCGCTCTGCTGGGCACTTCCAATCCTGTGGCCAGTTCTGGGCCCCTCATGACAAGAAGGACATGGAGGGGCTGGAGTGTGTCCAGGGAAGGGAACAGAGCTGGGGAAGGGGCTGGAGCACCAGGAGCAGCTGAGGGAGCTGGAAAGGGGCTCAGCCTGGAGAAAAGAGGCTCAGGGGGAACATTCTGGCTCTGCACAACTCCCTGACAGGAGGGGACAGCCAGGGGGAGGTCGGGCTCTGCTCCCAGGGACCAAGAGACAGAACAAGAGGAGATGGCCTCAAGCTGTGCCAGGTGATGTTTAGATTTGATATTAGGGAAAATTCCTTCACAGAAAAGGGTTGTCCAGCTCTGTCACAGCTGCCCAGAGCAGTGGTGGAGTCTCCATCTCTAGAGGGATGTAAAAGCTGTCCATATAGCTTTTGTGGCACTTGGGAACATAGGTCAGTGGTGGCCTTGGTCAATGGCCTTGCCATTAACCCAGTGCTGGGTTAATGGTTGGACTTGATGGTGTGAGAGGGTTTTTCCAACCTAAAGGATTGTGTGATTCTATGATTTTAGATAAAAGACTTGAAATTTTAAATACTTTGTGGAAGATTTAATACACACTCCTGTAAAGCAGAAGCCTCCCCAGGAACTCTTGGGGGAGCGAGAGGGAGGCACAGAGGGATGGAGGGATGCACACAGTGGGATGCAGAGATGGGGCTGGGGAGGGGCTTTACAGAGCTGCTCTGCAGAGGGTGAGACCACCATGCCTTACAACACAAGCTCCCCGCCTGCCTCGCACAGGCTTTCAGTGACAGCAGCTGCAGGCAGCTATTTATATCCTGTCTCCATCACCTGCACGTGCCCCTCCTGCATTTTTCCAGCAATTTATCTGGGCCCAGAATTTTTCCAAAGCAATTCAGTAGCAAAATACCCCAATTCAAGGGGCTCTGACATGTCTGGAGTGGATTTCACTCCTGCTGCAGGTGTGGCCCAGCTTTGGTGATGGTGTCCAAAATTTCTTTTGCAGACTTGGTTAAGCTAGAGACACCCAATCAAAGATGCAGCCTGGCATCCTCTGCCCTCTGGTGCCATATCCTGGAGTCCCCAGGGATGGGCCCTGCTGCTGCTCCCAGCCTGCCTGTCCCACCGTGGTGCCCATCCATCAGCTCACATCCCCTCCCACCCGCAGCTCCATCTCTCACTTTTTCTGCCAGGAGAATGTGAGTCAGGTTATTTTATGCTTCCATTCCTCAAAGGCTCGTATTATATAAAAAAGATGTTTTAAGTGCCTCAGGGTGTTTGGTTCCTCATTACTTCATAAAAGTGACATTAATAGCCAAGGAAGAGCACTGCCGAGTGCAATTATGGATGATGTTCCAGGTATGAAAGCTGTTTGGAGCCTGCTAATGTTTCCTAATTATAAGCCTTTTGGCACAGGGAGAGGGAAGGCACGAGCAGGGGTATGGAGAGCAGTGGTGGGGCTAAACCCCTCACGAGGAAGGAGGACAGGAAGGGAAAGAGAAAGCACAGAGATGGAGACAAGCTCCATCTTCACCAAACCCCAGGACTGGCTCGGGGAAGGATGCTCAGCCTGGCTCAGCAATGCCCTGGCACTCCACACCAGCCCTGTGGGGCACTGCTGTTCCCACTGTGACTCCTCTGGCTTCCCACCAGCATTTTACCCCTCTAATTAGCAGGGTTAAAAGCATGAACCTCCCCTAGATCACATAAGGATCAGCTGGACAAGTGGAACTTACCCCTGAAGGTGGGTTGGCGGTCCAGCCCAGCTCGGCCGTTGCCGTCCGCGTATCCATCAAAGTTTCTGAGGAAACAGAAAAAAAGGAAAGTAGTTATTCCCGATGTTTTCCATTATTTTATGAGCACAGAGATATGGGAAAACACTCAGTTGCTTCCCTAGAGCATGCACCTGATCCTTGGAGACCTCAGGAATCCACAGCAGGTGCCCTAATGGACTCAAGGCAGTTTTGCTCTGGGGCAAACAGTGCAGGACAAGACTCTTTGCAAGGAGTCATGGCCTGAACCCAGCTCACACTGCCAACTCTGGCCCTTCCCTGCCCAGGAAAGGAAAATACTATCACCAACACAAAAAAAAAAAACAACCCTAAAAATCAAAAGATGCTGTATTTCACAGAGTCACATCTTTTAGACATAAAAAAACCAAAAAACCAAAACAACAAAACACAACAAGAATAATAGCGAGAGCAACACCATAAAGAAACAGATGGGGAAAACCCTCCAGGTTTTATTTATTTGTTTGCAGCAAGCAGACATGCAGATTAATTGCCTCAATTCCTGCATCCCAACCAAACAGGAGGAGATGTGCCGCTGGCAACTGGCAGAGCTGAGCATCCCCAATCCCTCCCCTTTCCTGTGTGGTCCCAGGTACTCACAGCAGTGCCAGGAAAAGAGGTGCAACCAGAGAAATAAAGGTCAGGAAATAAAAATCAGCCCAGGAATCTGTGCTGCCGCCGGGCTGCTGCTTTTAATCTCTCCAGGGCTGCTCCAGCAATCACCAGCGGGAAACAAGGCTCCGATTAATCTCCCAACCCCGCCCTTCGCCGGCCGCTCCAGGATGCGAAGCTGGAGAAGCGTGACCAGGAACTCCCCACCCTGACACGAGTGATAAACGCTCCCAAAACCCCTCCCAGGGGTGAGCAAGGCCCCGGGGCAGGGAGAGCAAGGCAGTCCCCAAGTAGGGAGTGAAAAGGGGCTGGGAGCTGGCAGTGCCACTGCACCTTAGACAGGTCCCAGGATGCTGCAGTGGCACTGCCAGGGGTGTTCAAAGCCCAGAGCCCCCTGCTTTGCACGGTGCCAGGCTGCTCCTGCTCACAGTGCCCTCAGAGAGGACTCGTTTCACTCCTGCTCCACTTGGGAAACAGAAAAGCGTGGCGACCTTCACACTGTCACACGTCACTTTATAGTTTTGGTCATTTTCCATTTGGCAGAAGGCAGCTAAAAATGAAGTATCCCATCTGCAATTCCTCTCCAGCCTTGAATTATGGAATCCAGGAATGATTTGGGTTGGAAAGGACCTTAAAGCTCACCCAGTTCCACTCCTTGCCATGGGCAGGGACACCTTACACTAGCCCAGGCTGCTCCAAGCCCCATCCAACCTGGCTTTGGATATTTGCAGGGATCCAGGGGCAGCAGCCACAGCTTCTCTGGGCACCCTGTGCCAGGGCCTCACCACCCTCACAGGGAAGGATTTCTTCCCAATATCCCACCTAACCCTGCCCTCTGGCAGTGGGAAGCCATTCCCCCTTGTTCTGGCACTCCAGGCCCTTGTCAAAATGGGGCCAGGGGTTTGTGCTCCAGATCTCCAGCAAGTTTCTACTCTCACCACCCTTCACCTTCCCACCACCTCCACACCTTCCTTCCCTTCCAAACAGCCCAGCCCCTAATTAAACAGCCATTAATCTGCAAGGATTAGCCCTTCAAATGAGCAGGAAGATGTGTACAGGCATAAATGAGTGCGGAGGTGGAAGCCACAGGCCATGCAAACATCTCCCAATGCCCCTTGCCACTGGGCTGCATGGCAAGGGTTGATCTGAGAGCCCCTAAAACACTTGGTGTTCTCCTCCAAAGCAAATAGGGTGTCCTTGTGCCACGCAGGGGAAACTGAGGCAGTGCAGAACAGGGAGACATGGGGACCATGGCCAGGCTGGGACCCAAGCTGGCTTATCCACCCTCTGTGATAAGTAAGGACAGGCTCCATTACAGGAGGGGCACTTCTTCCAAAGGTTTATTCAGAAAGGCTTTTCACTCCATCATCTCCCTTCCTGTCCCACACACTTACAGCTTCCTTCCCCAGCCCTGACAGAGGAATGTACTGTTGATAAAGCACAGCCGCCCCGCGGGACGGCAGCACGCGAGGACCAGCTCTGCTCCGAGATGATACTCACCAGGACCCCTCCCAAAGCCTCACCCCTTCCCTCCTCCTGAGTTCCTCACCAAAGGCTCCACATTCTGGAAGGAGAGCGGGAAAGCACAGCAGCAATGCTGAGGCAGACCTCAAAATAACTAAGTAAATAGAGAAATTATTTAACAAGAAATGAATAAATGGGAAGAAACCACAGAGAAGCTTTCACTTTGGATGTTTCTGGAGTCCCTGGGTGATTCTGGGGCCTGTGACCAGGGAGGTCACATTCACGAAGTTTCCACCACAGATGCAGACCTTGTGATGCAAAATGTGGAATATATAAAATTTTCTTAAGAAAAGCTGCTCATTAACGTTTGATCTTCGTAAGTTTCAAGCCTAATCAACAGGAAAGGAGATTTAATCTGTGAAACAGCAGCTCACAAGCGCTAGGTGATGTCCAGCTGTTGGAAAGAGCAATTCCTTTTAGGGTAGAATTGCCGGCTTAAGGTCTGGGGCTCCACATGTTTCAGTGATCTCAGTCCTAGGGGGAACATTGACAGCGCTTGGGAAGGATGTGTGTGAGGTGCCACTGAGAGTGGGCACACACAATGCAGAACTTAGAGGCCACAAGGACATTTGGCAGAACCCCCAAAATAAGGAAGAAACTGATAAAGCCAACCCAGCCCTGTGCTGAAATCAGCTCTGACAGGTAAAAGGCAATTGCGGCAGGGCAGATCATGACCAATGACTCACAGACCACTGACCCAAGAAACCACTGACCCAAAAGAAGAGAAATACTGATCATACGGACTCATAAGCATGAGAAACAAGATAGTCTTTAACCAACAGAAGATAGAATATTAATTAATAAGAAAATATTGTAGCCAATAAATACTAATTCTTTTGATTGCTAAGATGTATAAATAGTAAAAAGCTTTGATAGTTGGAGTGCTTGAACACCACCAAGCACCCAGGCTTGGGCAACTCCGAAATAAATAATCAATGTCTCTCTCAAGTGTATAATTATTGGCTTGCTGCATACTGGATCCCATTTTTGTGAACAACATTTGCACTTCCATGGCTCCATGTTTCCAAAGCAATTTGCAAAGCAAAGAAAAAAGAAAGCCTGACCCCCTATAACCATCTCCTGCACAGATCCTGTCCCATCTCCCATGGGCACTGCAATAGACAAGAAGATCCATAAACTGGAAAAATGGTTAATTTGGGAGTTTTTTGTTAAATACAATAAGATGGTTAAATCTCCCTTTGAGTTCAAATTCCTGCTGAGTTCACCCAACCCCGTGACTGCAGAGGCACTGGCATCAGAAGGACATGGCTCAGCAACTTCCTATTGACCTCTCCTATTTCCTCTTGGAGGAAACCTTGGCTTTTACTACATTTTCTGGGATGAAAAAGTGACACTGTGACCTTGGTGGGGCACTTATGGCCAGGCTGCTCAGGGCTATGGCTGCTGAGCACCCTCCTTCAACAGGAGAGGGTTCACAGATCCCAAATCCTCGTAGAGAAACGGGGAACAAGACAGAGATCCCAGCACACACATCTGTCAAAATATCCCTACAGGCGGGGGGACACAGGATCCACCCCCCACCTATCCATCACTTGGGACTGGGCAAGGAGGACAGGCAGGGAATGCTGCTAATGAGGGGATTAGTGTAGATCAGTGCCTGAGCAGCCCTAATGAGTAGAGAAGCCACATGGACACCTTGCACCTCCCATCCCACCTGCCTTGCCCTTCCGTGAGGACCAGTCCTCGTTAATTGGCATGGGGTATTAATTAAACGCCCAGGGGAACATCCTTTCCCTGCACCTCTGACATCCAGCACAGCATCGTTGGCCACGTCGAGTGAACCATGTCACCTGGATCAAGCAGTCCCACCATGCCAAGACAAGCTCCGTGCCCAAGACACTGCCACCCCCTTCCCTGCCCCAGACTCACTCCTCCAGCATTTCCTCCACACCTGCCCACCTGCACGGGGGCACAGAGGGTACCTGGGGGTGCTCTGTCATCAGGAGGGAGCTCAATAAGTTCGCTGGGAGAAGTCTCCGGGATCGGAGGCTCCGCTGGCCTGGCTGTGACAGCCCAAGCCCTCATTAGGGAGAGAGGAGCTCTGCTACCGAGAGCTGAGCTCTCTTGGAGTGAAGAATCTTCAGCTGTATACAGTAGATTTTCTTTAATGGACACATTACTTTAAACTAAGCCTTCGCCATCTGTTCCAGTCCCTAATTATCAATACAAAAACAAACGTCTACTCACAATTACACTCGTAACAAGTAAAGATGCCAGCAATTAGAATGCACCAGCTTCCCTGTACCGAGCAGCGCATCCATCTGGGATGGCACTCTGTGATCTAGGCAGGCAGGGCTCGCTGCTGTCCCAGGCTCCCCCCACCCTCCTGGGCAAACCTGGTCAGAGATGATGCCTGCGGCAGGATAAGCTGCGCCTCAGAGGAGTGAAGGATGGGCTGGCATCCTTCCAACAGCAAGGAAAAAATAAGTTATTTGGGCGAGAATAGCCTTCATCTCGCACCAGCTGATGCCGTCTTGCCAACCACTCTTCCCGCAGGATTGAAGCCTCTTCCAGAAAAGCCTTTCTGAACTGTCCAAAATGAAGCAGAACTTATTTCCCAAAACTCCCAGCCTGAAGCCCGCATTTCAGACCTCCCAAGGGCAGGTTCTTGCCAATCAGGCCAGGAGAAGGTGTCACTGTTCCCTAAAAGGAGGCAGGGTCTGGCCACAGACAGGGACACACAAAGGGAGAGGGCCAACCCAAACTAACCCAACCTGATCGTGTTTCGACGCTGTTATCTGGACAAAAAGAGATACAACAACAAATTTTCTGCTCAGGGAGGCCACAAAGACACTTCTACAAGTGCATCACTCCTCAATAATTGCCTCGGGTCCCTCTCCCAAAGCAAGGAACAGCAGCTCTCTCCCTCCTGCAAGAAGATAACGGCAGGAACCAGCCTAAGGCACTCGAAAGCAAATGCTTGGGCATATGTAGAGAGACACAGGCTTGTCTAAGACAACCAAGAGGAAAAAGATAGAAATTAAGCAAAATAAGGAGAGAGGAGGCTTGATAACAACAGATGGGGAGAGGGAGATTTGGAAAGTATGCCAGCTGCTGGAAATAAGCCCCCCAAGATACGTGGGGAGCAGGGAGGTGGGTGCTGATAGCTGAGCCTTTGGAGGGAGGGGAGATGGGAGGGCAGGGCACACAGGGCTCGGGTCTGAGGGGGGGGTAAAGGATGCTCCACTGTGGGATCCTCAGAGACTCATCCTGAGGTGCCTCAGTAAGTGTCGATTAGATCAGCACAAAATCCAGCCTCAGAGCACATCCCCGGGCACCCCCAGCCCCAAAGCGTGGTTTTCTGAAGGGGAACAATAGCAAGACTTCTTTTCCATAAGGAAAGCACTATATTTTCCCCTCTCTTTCACGCTCATAAATGCCAAGCTTGCTTCCTACCTCTTCCTACCCTTCCGAGAGCTTCAGCAAAATCAGCCCAAGGCGAACGCACAGCTTGGGAAGCTTCTGTCCAAGTTTGGTGACATTACCAGGGAAAGGGAATGACAGGGAAACAGCGCCAAGACGCTTTATTCTCAAGCCTGGTGCTAAATAACATTAACTGCTATGGTATCACAAGCTCTGCCTTCCCGGGGCCACCGTGACTTCAAGCCATGTCCACGTGCAGGTGGCACCGCAGCTTCCATCATCACCACTCCATACAGTCATGGTGTGCATCACCCCTCAATGCCAATGGAAGGAAAGTCCATCAGAATAATCAGAATTTAATTCTCACTGTTCCCATAAATTAATTTATCCTCCACTCCACTCCGGTGAGATCTCACCTGTAGCACTGTGTTCAGCTCTGGAAGGACACGGGGCTGCTGGAGGGAATCCAGAGGAGGCCAAGAAGATGGAGGAGCTGCTCCATCCCTCCATACCCAGAGGGATGGAGCAGCTCTGCTATGAGTTAAGGCTGAGAGAATTGGGATTGTTCAGCCTGGAGAAGAGAAGGCTCTCATATATTGGTGTTTCAGTACATAAAGGGGTTCCAAGAGAGCCAAAGAGGATCTGTGGAAAAGGACATGCAGTTACAGGACAAGGAGGAATGGCTTCCCACTGACTCAGAGTACATTTAAGTTGGATATTGGGAAGAAATTCTTCCCTGTGAGGGAGATGAGGCCCTGGCACACGTTGCCCAGAGCAGCTGTGGCTGCCCCTGGATTCCTGGAAGTGTCCAAGGCCAGTCGGATGGGGCTTGGAGCAACCTGGTCTAGTGGGAGGTGTCCCTGCCCATGGCAGCGGGTCGAACAATAGGAGCTTTAAGGTCCTTCCAACCCAAACCATTCTGGAATTCTATGATTCCATGAAAGCATTCAAGCACACACCAGGAAGTCGCCTGAGTAATTCCAGGTTCCTCTCTATGACCACACTTCTAACCACAAGTCCAGGGTTGCCTGTGGAAGTTTTCAATATATCCTGAAATTTAGACTAAGCCGGGAAAAAGCAGGAACACAAAATCCAAACAGCTCTACCACAGGGATTAAGGCAGTGAGCTGCTGGAGGCACATCCCACCCAAAATGTCTCTCCTGCTGGGGGACTCCCCATTTGGTTCCGGCTTGGAACTGTGAGGGGAGCGCTGCTGTGCCAGAGCCAGCACAATTCCTGCACAGCAGGAACACCGTGGCATCTCCCAGACGGTTTAATTACAGCACTGGAGCGGCAGCAAAGGTACGAGCAGGATCAGCCTCTCCCTTCCAACAAGAGCTGCTGCTCTTCACAGCTTCCTGAGAGCACTGACTTCCCCAAGCTGCTTCCAGCATCTCTGAGCTTTCAATCAAAAATATTACAGCAACAACTAATTACGTCCCATCATTCCCAGGGCTCTCTGCCTTTAATGGTGCATTTTGCTGCTACAGAACGACGGTGGAACGGCTCTGGAAGTGCATAACGAGCTCTCCCCATCAATCTCCCGCGGGTTCGTTATGAAGGATTACCCACCGAGTAACAAACCCAGACACGGAGGGGGAGGATGCGCTAAACAACAACAAGCCCAACACAAAATATTGCCTTCCTGTGTTTTAAAGGTCTGTGCGAACCTCTCAGGAGAGAGGAGCAGCTGAGCCTGCTCTGCAAAGACATCCCAGCCACTGCCAGCATGAGGAGATCTGTGGTGGCCAAAAAACCCCTCACTTCCAGCTGGAAAGGGAAGGAATTTCTATCTATCAGGCGAGAACGAGTGTGCTGTGTCAATTTGTGATGGGATGCATTAAGCTGTGGCTGCACAGCACAGTCCCGGCCTCCTCCGGGATCCCCCGTCAATGCCATGGATTTCAGCGAGCAATGAAGATGCATCGCAGCAGGGCAGGCAATAACTTAATGAAGCTCAGATTTGGGGGTGTTTGCTCAGCAACTACAGAACAACTTTATCAATAAAGCGCTGCCTGCTGCGCCGCGGGATGAAACACTCTAATTGCAAGTGGCAAACACTCCCCACATCAGGATACGCTAAATTGAAATATGCTGGTTGATGTGCCTGAAAGCACCCAATCAAATACCTGCTTCCATTTCTGCAAGCGTCCATGCATTCATCCACATGCACGGCAAGAGAAAAACCCAAACCAAAGCCCCAGCCAAAATAAGTTCAGGAGGTGATGCTAAGTCAGGACCATGTGGACCAAGTTTACAACTCTCACTCCACCTCCAAGCCCAGCATCTCCCCTCCTTTTCCAGGCTCCAAAGGGACTTGACCCAGCGAGGGTACGTGATGTTGGACAAGCTCAGACGAAGCCATACAATCCATTTATCATAATCCTACTGAGGAGAGAGACAGTAAATCAAAGAGACAACCCGCCTGCAAATAAATTACTGAAGGGAGGGAGAGGGGGAGAGGGATAGAGAGGAAGAGAGAGAGAACTGCAGAGGGAGAGATAAGGGAAAGGGAAGGAAATGACAGAGAATTACCCAAAAATGCACACATCACAGGAAAAAAACAAACAAAGGGGACCAAATCAAATGGAAAGATAAGAGAAAAAAGATAGGGCTTTCAATACCTTTTGTTTTCTAAATTGCAAACCTATTTTAGAAAATTTGGAAACAAGTTTTCAACTATCAGGAACTCATTTGCTCCTGTCATGACAGAATCAGTTGCTGATATCATACTTTTTATAATTGCACACAGGCCCTGGATACCCAAAATCCACACACACCATACGCACGGGTCACCATCCATACATCATCATTTACAGTTTGGCAACTCAAAGTCAAGCAGCAACAAGGGCTGACAGAGCACTCTAATGAACACCCTGCCCCCCTCCAAGACAGACCCAGCCATGCCAAGGGCCCACTCAGGGCAGGCAGATGATGCAGTTGTCTTTCAGGAGAACATTTTCCAGAACAATGTCACTATGCATCTAAATCTCCATCCCTGCTTTCTCGAGGCTGGGTTGCCAGCAAACCTCTCAGAACGCCGCAGCCTGACCCAGAAATCACCATATGTCAGCCTTGGCATGCAGCTCACTTCATCCTCCACAAGATGTGGAAGAGGAACTCAGCCAACCAGGGATGGGCAGAGACTTTCCCAGAAACCTTAACCTCCAAAAATCTTTGTGAGACTACCTCAGAGGAGGTCCGGCTAAGTGGTGGAGAAGGTCTGGTTTGAAGGAAACATCACTTAGGTTGGGCAGAGCACTCATCTGCTCTTCAGTATCCATGAGGTCAGCCCCCAGGAGCACAGGGCCAAGCAGATGAAGGCAGAAAGGTGGCTGAGGATACTCTGTCCCTTGTCCCTGTAGTCAGTGGTTCCAGCACAGGCTGGGCACAGCAGCCTCACATCACTGGACTCTCTGGGTGGAGACCAGCTGGCCTGGACACCCATCTCACCAGCCGAGAGAACAAGGAGGATCCCGAATCCCAACCCATCATAGATCCTGGGGGAGCACCGAGTCTTGAGAATAATCCAAACATTGTTGGGTAATAATGCCAACAACTTCCTGTTTTCCACTACTTTTCTGTAGCTCACATCTTGGTCAACATCCAATTACCCACATGGGCTGCATGTGGTGAGCTCCAGCCAGGCTCAACGGAAGCAAGTGAGCTCACCCATAAGGACATTCTGCCAGGAGCTCCCCTCTTGGGAAAAGGAAACTTCAGAGAGCAAGGAACTCCAAAAAGAGATAAAAAATAATAAATACAAGCAGCATGTGAGATTTTGGAGACAAGGGCCATTTGAAGCCTAATGAGTTCTGTGGAAGTGGGCTCCTTATCAGCTGGGATTCCCTTGGAAATGAGAGCCTCTAAATACAGAATTAGTCATCTGAGAAGATAGAGCTGCCATAAACATCAATAGCATCTGCAATTACACGTGCAAGGATGAATTACAAGGATACACAGTCTTCACGCCTGGATCCACGGGACCCATGGGATTGCAGGGGATTTCCCATGCAGCGGGCTCACATATGTCTTACACGGGCATGTGATTGACTCCAAAGCCAACTTCCAGTGCTGGGGTACAGTGGGTGCACTGAGCTTTGGTGAATTCAGGTGCCAGACCTGTCCCCGCCTTTCCCCACAGCTCTCCTTCCCCGCTGGATTTATTTTGCCTTACTCCAGGGTAGCACCGCCTGTGAGGAAAACTCTAAAAATCAAAACATTTATCCTGCGTTTCCCTACACGCCTTTATCACATCTTTAGAGATTCAGGATGAGTCACTGTCTTGGACCATGTTCTCCAGAAAAGCTTCACGTTCGCTACAAAACCAGGCGTCTCATGGAGCCCTAAATCTGAAATGCCAGCCCTGCTGTCAGAGAGCCCTTGCACCCAGAGCTGCACCTGGCACCGTCCGGCTCCTATTTACTAGATCTTATTTTAAAATGTCACAGGGATTCTGTGTGAGCCACAAAGATAGATGACAGACTGCTCAGAGCAAGCACTGCCAGGGGACTCAAGCTCAGCCTGGGCACAACTGTTCTCAGTGCAGGCAAGGGCTTGGTGTTCCCCCAGTCACCAACACTTCTCACCCCAGCACAGACCAGCTGCAGCCACATTGATCCTCTATTTTTTAATGCAGCTTCTGACACATACTGAAGCCTTCTGGGGGCCAGCCAAAAATTTCACGAGTAAGTAAGAACTAAAAAATAGCACTTCTGGTCCACCTATGCACAGGGGATCTCGGGGGGAGAAGAGGGAAAGCAGCAGGGCGAGAGTGGAATCGCACCGGGATGCTCCGGCTGCGCTGGAGATGACGAGCGATCCGCAGCTGCGGGAGCGGAGCCGCCAAGGGGAGGAGGTGGAAATATTGAACCTCAAACGGAGCAAGCTGCAAAAGCGCCGGCTCCCGCGCCGCCCCCCAGCCCGGCGCCGGCCGTGCTGAGCACCGTTTCTCCGGCTTCTGCACCATATGGAGTCAGCTCGCAGTGCAAACGAGGCAAAGAGCAATAAATCTGTGCCACCACAGCAGCACACGGCTGCCGGCAGCACAGGGAAGCCTCCGTCAGGACACGGATGGGATGGGGGAAGGCTCTGCCTGCATCCCTGAGAATGTCCTGGTAGAGAAGCCCATCACCCATTGAATCCCCTCTACCATCAGAAAGGGATGTGGCAAAGCCAAAGCCAGTCCATTGGAAAGGGCAGAGCATCCCATCAGCAGACTCTGCTGGGTTCTTTGCTCTGGCTCCACATACAAATGCCCTGGAATTCTCAAAATGTGCTGGAAACTCATCCTGAGCTCTCCCAGCTTTGCCTTTTTTTTTTTTTTTCTTCTTCTTCTTCACTTTTAGATTTAGACAAAACAAGCAGCAGCCAGGATCTATAACCATCCCGCAGCCTATCCAAAAAGCTCTCCTATCAGTCTGAGCCGCCTTTAGGTATGTACACACACAGCTGATCTGGTGAGAGTTTGCCGAGATTTCCAACACCCATTCACACAAGGTGCAGCTCCACAGGCCAGTGGGGCTGGGTTAAATCCTTGCCCAAATTCACCAAGGATGAGCAACTGTAATCACCTTGGAAGATGCTCTTCATCAACAGGGGTTCAGGACCCTTTGCTGTAAGCTCATGGTGCATCATCCAAATGGTGCCAGAAGCAGCAGGCAAACAGCTGCCTGGCCCCAAACTCGTGCCAGCACAAAGACAGCACCAGGGATCCCCCCACGCCAGAAGCCTCTTCTGTGAGAAGAGAAGAAACACAAGCACTACTCTAAGTCAAGCTTAAATCACAAGATTTTGCTCAGCGCCATTCTTAGGCCGAGCTTATCCCGCAAGCTGCAGTACCCAGCTGAGCTGCTGCACAGCCACAGCTCCCACAGGCCCTGGGGGTGAGGAAGGGGAGGAGGAAGAGGAGGATGCTGGCAGGAGGTGCCACTTGGCAGCCAGCCTGCCTGGCACACCCCTGCCTCCAGCCCCAGCGCCTGCACAAGCTGGGAAAAGGCTCCAGCATGAGGACGGCCATCTGCGTGCCGGGAGCCGCGCCAAAGCAGGTTCAGGGATTATTTCTCCCCTCCTCCTCAGGACAGTCTCCTTCCCAAATGCTGACTTTACACATAGGTGACACCTCACCAAAAAACTTCAGCACAGTTGCAGGAGGTAACCAAGGAGAAAACCCCCAGTTAGCCAGCCCAGTCACTGACCAAAGCCCAGGAAGTGCCTGCAACCTGCTGCAGGTGAGGGATGGTCCCGGCACAACCAGAACAGCTCCATTTCATGCAACACCAGCTCTGCTCATTTTTAAAGCATTGCTGGTTGATGATAAAGTTCCCCTGAAGCTCATCTCCATACCCACCTCTTCTCCTGATGACGGTGACCCATCCTCCCTGATTGTGGTTTCCTTGCTGAAATAAATCACTTTAAGTGCACATTGTGCTCAGGGTCTCATTACTGTTCATCATCTTCTGCGCAACAGAGCTGTCACATCCTCGCAAACCCTGTCACCTGGGCGACACAGGAGCCATTTGGGAGGGCAGGCAGGTGGGAAGAAAGCACCCAGGGCTTGACAGTGTACCAGCTTCCCATTCCCCTCGTCTGCAGCGTTTGAATAGTGGGCTCACACCCCTCATGGCACAAAAGCTCAGGAGAACAAAAGCAAGAAGGAGCAACACATGTCCAAGATGGGATCAGTGCACCAAGGCCCCAGATGGATGGTAGCAGGAGTGGCACATGCACCTTGATGGCCAAGAAGACCTTCCTTCAGCAAGTTATGTCTCTGCTAGAAAACCTCCTCCAAAAGAAGTGGAAGAAACCCTCCTCCCCCAGTTTGGAGGAGAAACATCCAAAGAAAGGAAGGAGGAAGAGCCAGGCATGGGGGCAGCAAGATGGTCACCAATCCTTCTCCAGGTGGATTCTAGGCAGCACCACGCTCACCTGCAATGAGCTGCCTCATAAAAAATGGGTGCTTCCAACTCCATGAGGTTGCTCCAGATCAATCCAGAACAGAAGACTGGGTCATGCTCCACATAGTAAATTAAAAGTTCTTTGCCAAAACCCCACAAGGACCCACCAGGCAACAGCAACACAAAGGCACCATTTGCCTGTCACATCACTTTTGAAAGGCAAACACTCAGAAGGAGAGAAAGGGAGTGATTAAGGGTGCTGCTAATCTTGGAGTGTCCACAAAGATGGGTTTGCTGGGTTTTTATCAAGGACAGAGTGTAAGTACCACCAGCCCCAGATGGCCAGTGGTCCTGTGAGGGCTGGGACCAGCCTGGAATGAAAGGCCAACTCACACAGCCAGGAAGGAGCTGCTCACCCATAGCCACGTGGCCAACTCCTGCATCCCTGTGCATCAGCACAGCTCCCTGGGGAAGGAGGCTTGTTTCTCAGCCTGATGTCTGGGAGGCTGCAAAGGTTTGGGTTTCCCACCAAGTACTCAACACCTACAAAAATCCTGGAGTGCGGCTGTGGAGAAGACACACTGCTCTCACACCTTCCTCAAGTTCAACATTCGCACTTGTCTAAAACTCTTCATCTCACTCATCTCATCACACCTTCACAGGAAAACACCTCTCACTGCTCTGGTGACCAGGACAGGAGATCCCCAGAAACGTAAGTAGGAGAAAAACCCCGCAGATGCAGCAGGAGAAGACCCCCAGACACGTCATCCATCACTGCCACAAAGGATTCCCCAGGTGGTCCCTGGGGCTCTGCTCAGCTCTCCCAGCATCCCACCCCGCCATCCCAGGCATCCTGCTGCAGCCTGGAGACCCCCGTGCCCCCTCCTCGCCCAGGCCACTCGCACACATGTTCGCACACGCCGGCACGGAGCGGGAGGGGAAGCCGGGCTGCAGGAATAACACAGGCACACAAACAAAAGAGCACAAGCCATTAATCTGGGTGAACCAGAGGAAATGAAATCATTATGTCTGCAGCTACAACATCCCGAGGAACAAATTTCCTGCCTGGATAATAAATGGATTCTTTTGTTTCAACATTGGCCCCAACCACGTGACTCTCTTGGCCTATTCCTCATCCAAAACATCTTGCTGTATAAATACCCAGACGGGTTTGAATTTCAGCTGCTAAAAATATGTTTTAATTATAATAATATATAATAATAATAATAACAACAACAAAAAAATCTGGATCTACAGGCTCCCCTCGCCTCCTAAACAACCTCTGAAGACTTTCCAGCAGGCAGGCAAGCAAACAAAAAGTCCCAAATTGCCAAAAACAGCTGAACAGTACAAATGCAGCCTTTAAAAAATGACTGAGGCACCTGAAAGCAGCTCCAGGTTAATGCTTGCAATAAATAATCCCTGCCAGAAAGAAAAATGATGGGTGCATGAAGATTTGAAGCACGATGGCCCAGAAGTATCTCCTAAGCACCTCCCAGCAGCAGAACTGGACCAAAGCCCCGTGGTATATAAATGACAGCTCCACCTTTGGGGCTGTGCAGCTTTTCTTCTGAGCCAGGTTTTCTTCTGGCACCTCACTAGGGCTTGGGATTTATCCATTGCATTAATGGGGGGAATGCAAGATCTGGCCTCCTCTGGCTTGGCAAGGTGCTCCTCAGCTGCAGGAGTCTCCAGGGATGCAGACCTTGAAGAGAGATGTGTGAATGACTGGTTCCAAGCGTTCCTTTAATCTGCAACTCCATAACATCACTCACTTAAAACCACTTTTGCATCTAATTGCATATTTTGCTTCTGCTTTCAGCTTTTTTTTGCTCGCCTTCCCAGCTTCACCAACACATTGCAAGCACTGCAAGAAGTTTCAAAACAAGAAGTGGTTTTGAAGCCAAACATCAAAGTGCCTTGGTGCGCAAAGTCTAAATTGTTTGGATGTTAAAGAGAGACCTCCACACAGGGAAACAAGCTCCAAAATTCCCTCCAGCTAGCAGGCAGCCACGGGAAGAAGATCCAATCAAGCCCACCATGCTCAACCACAGCTCTTACTCGGGGCTGGACTTGCTCTCCATCATCCCAAACATCCCAGCACCCAATGACTTCTCTTCAATTCCACACACACACACACACACACACACAGGAAACCTCTGGTGCATCACACCAGCAGAACCTCAATTTTGTTTTCCTTTTAGGGTCATCTTTAATTCCAATTATATTTTGGATGCTGGGGAAAGCATCCAAGAACAGTTGCTGCCTCATTTCTATTGCTTATCACCGCTGTTACTTCAAGGAAGGGGAGGGGGGAAAAAAGAAAGGAAAAAAAAAAACCCAGTCCTTGGAAACTAAATATTTACACACCCACATAAGCTAATCCCAGCAGATCCAAGGGTGGGTAGCCTATTTAAAAAACATCCCTAATTACTTTCCCATTTTAAAGGGAATAATCTGGCCATTAGCTCGAATGCTTTACTTAGGTAATCACTTATTTTTCAAGAGGAATAAACTGCTGGTGTGTGCACAGACAGGACAGGGGTCTGAGAAACCATTTTTATACCCTTTCCTCAGGTACAGCTGCTAACAGCCAAGCGGCATGGAGGGGCTGATGGAGCCGAAGGGAGTCAGGAACTCAACACATACCACCCTTGGGAGGCCACCCCTGGAACAGGGACAGAGCCACCTCATGCCCTGACACCTTTCCAGTCCCTGCATTGCACCACAAGGAAACTCTTGGGAAAAGGGGGGATTCTCAAGGCAACATGGGGAAAAAAATGGGAACAGACACCAAACACTTCAAAAGGCCATCAGTCCCCTCACAACGATGCTCTGGCAAATGCCCATCCCTCCCAGCAGTGCCAGGAGCAGGGAAACACAGCAGGTGGATACTGCAAAACACTGATTTATCAAGAGCATCTTTCAGTCCCTTTTTGCTGATGTATTAACAAAACATTCTCTTATCAGAGAATAAAGTGGTTTCTGCTGGAAAAAAATGTCAGTAATCCAGACACAGGGAAGTATTGAAGGATTCCCAAAGTCCCCCGGTAACAGCAAAGCAAAGAGCAGCAATTTGCTAATTGGCTGCTCGAGGAAAGGGCTGGAACCCTGAGGATGGGCAGAAGTTTGATTATAAGACACGCACGGCGGATCATTTAGAAAGATAAAACCGCGCTCGCTCTGCCGCAGCCAGCTATTAAAAGTGGAGAATGTTATTTCAGGTAATAAAGAGCAGGACCTGAGGACCAGCCTGGGAATTCAAATTTACAACTTGTATCAAATTCATCTGCTGTAAAACTCCACCTAGTTTATAAGTTTCTCACCAACTTCATAAAACATGTTTTATTATTATTGTTTTCTGACTCTCCTGCCTTAATAAAATTCCTCTCCCAGCCTGTGTGGGTGTTGCATTATAAACATTTGCACTTTGATTCATTCACGACTGCAGAAAGCTTTCAAGGTAACCTATTAGGAATACTTTAAATGGTTCAAAGACATCCCAGTTTCCCCCAAATGCTGCAAAGCTTTAAAGAACAAAATAAAAACGTGCCTTGCTGCAAACCACCTCCAAAAATCTACTGGGCTGGTGACTCAGGAGATGGGAGTGGCCACACAGGCCAGCCAGGAGGGGTCCAGAGTGGGAAAACACACGATAAATAATACACGATAAATAACACACGATAATACACGATAAATAAAACACGATAAAATACATCAGGGCACAGGGTAAGGTGGGCACCGACCCATCACTCCCCAAGCCCCCTCGCCAGAAAGCTGGAGGGACTTATTAACAAAACATTCTCTTGGGGATGATGTGAGTGTGCATCCCACTGGTAGGAGGCAGCCAGACCACTTTTGGGGGATGCTGCTGAGTGGTTCCCACTGGTGGGAGGCTGCTGGACTGTTTTCAGGGATGCTGCCAAGTGGTTCCCACTGGTGGGAGGTAGCCAGACCATCTTCCCACAAGTTAAGGATCTGACCATGCACAAGCAGGGATTTCCTCATCCCTGATCAGCCCTGGCAAGCAGAGCCCTGCGCTGGCACACAAAGCAGGGCTGGGAGGAGCGTCCTTCTCAAAGCAGCCCCTTTTCTCCTGCCTCAGCCACAGCCCACTGAAGTTAAGGAGCATCTTTCCATGGCTTTGAGCAGGCTCTGGAGGCAGGCTCTGAGCAGCCTCCCTCCCGTGGGCACGCAGCAGTGCCGCCAGCGCGGCAATAACCCACGCACGGCATGAGAAGAAAAGCTGAGTTTTAGAGGGATACTGAACACAATGAGCTTGTGCCCTTACAGCTCCCATCAGCCAGCAGCCACCTCCTCTCCTCCACCAAGCTGGCTGCAGCATTCAGGGGTCAGGGGGCACTGCCAGCCCATCGACAGAGCTCGGGAGGGCTTGACCTGAGCTGGGTCCAAAGAAAAAGGCATTGATGCCTTTAATTCCTGCCCAGCTGCTGCTTTTCTCTGCCTGACTGAGCAAGCGGGAGGTTACCTGGCACAACGCACGCGGCTCAAGGAGCCACACGTCCCTCCCCAGGAAACACAGTACAGAACTGATCCTCCTTTATTTCATTACACCAGAAATTACCACTTTACAGTCCATCTCTGGTCACAATAACCTCATTGTATGTGACTCACAGTGCCTCTGTTGAGAGCCTGATGGGCTCAAACATCTTAGACCCCCCCCACCAGCAATTTCAGCTCAAGGAGCAAAGCACAGGCAGCAAAGGCCAGGAGATTCACCCACTTGTGTGGAGCTTCTGGAGAGCTTCAGCCAAACACCACAGGCTGGGAAAGAGCTCTGTGCTCCAGGTTCATTTGCAGCCAGGTCATGCCCATAATTTCCAGGACTAAATAAAAACTGCTTTAATATTAATCCCAGCAGAAGAGCAGGGATGGAGTGGCCAGGTGGTGAGGGCAAGCACACCTATCAGCCTCTCCAGCTCCATGGGTACATCATGGGAGAGAAAGGTCCTGGGCTAGTCAAAACCATTACAAGAAGCACTTCTGACAGTACAATTGTGACAATTTTGTTACTTCCAAACACATTTGTTTCAAATGAAAAGCAAAGCCTGCACCAGACGGAGCACTCCCAGAGCACCCCACTTGTGCTCTCTCTCTACATGCTCATCCTGTTTCTTGGGCACTTGGAAATAAGAAGCTACAGATTTTTGGTGAAAACACCAAGGTCAGCCCCAGACTGCCTCCAGTACATCAGGCTGTCTCCCTCTCAGTTTCCCCCATTCAGAGGGCAGGGAATGCCCAGAGCAGCCCCCCGCAGCTAGCCCCATCCTCCTCCTGCCCCCTGAGGACGGTGTTTCCCTTTTAACTCTTCTCTGAGATCCCAGTTTTCCCGGGGAAGATGTAATTCACATCCCTCTGCCCGTTCCGCGGTGATTTAATGTCTTTTGAGCAAAATGCAATTATCCTCATATCAACAGGGCCCTAGTGAGGATGATAATGAGGCGGCTCCAGCCCCGCGGCTACGGAAGTGGCTGAAGCCAGCGGAGGCCTCGAGTAATCAAAGGCCCGTCCCTGGCCTCTGATTGCTGAAAAAGAAATGAAAAACCTCCATAAAACTTCAAACACGGCCGATCCCTGCTCCATCCCTCCACCCGTGGTGTGGTTTTAGCAGCAGGCGACAACAGCAGCTCCGGGTACCCCCAGCTTTGCCACAGCCGGCTGCATCTTGGGTGTCACCTGCCGGGTCACCCATGGCAGAGAGAGAGCACGGTGGCATCGGCTTCAAGGCACACACAGCAGCTCTGTTTGCCCAGGTTTTGGGGCTCAAGGAGAAGCAGCCCCCACCCTGAGCTGAGGGTGACTTGCCCAGGGCGCACAAATAAAGGAATCCCTCTTCTCCGCCCTGCAAACAGGAAGGAAATGGAGAAGGGGAGGGAAAGATGTGGACGTGCAACAGGTCTTGGGCTTTGCAGGACTTCAGAGGCTTCCTGGGAGACAGCAGAACAAGGAGCAGGGGCCACCCAGTGGGCTAAGCTGCCCATCCTCTCATAAAAATAATATACAGTCAGGCAAAGACACCAAAACCCAGCTGTGCTCAAAGCAATCCAAGGAAAATGCTGGTTGGGTTTGAATAATCCAAAGCTTGGTTCCCAGCTGCTGCTGGGATGTGGCACGTTGGGTACCAGTGCATTGGAGAGGCAGGTGGGATGAGAGAAGGGCTTTTGAGGAGAGAGTACCATAAAATAATCCTTTGAAGTCCTGATGAAACCCCCATCAAGGATGGCAGGAAACAGCCTGCAAGTGAGGATTTCCACAGCCCCTTACCTAATCCCACCCTCCACTTTTACTCATTGCATAACAAATTAAAGCCTCATCACCTCCAACCACCAGCAACCCTGACTGGATGCCTCCCCAGATAACAAACAGTTTCTTCACTAACTAATGAGCACATACCTGAGGCTCTACTGATGCCTAATTACTTGGCCTGGATATTTCAAAATTTTAAATAAATAAGTAAATAAATAAAATCCTAGAATCCCAGAATGGTTTATGTGGGGAGAGACCTTTCAGATCATCTCGTTTCAACCCCTTGCTATGGACAGGGCCAACTTCCACTAGATCTTAGTAATAAACCTAAATAAGCTTAATACTGTTAAAAATCACCAAGATTGACTTCATACCATTTTGTTTCTCCCCCCACCCAGAAAGACCTTGAAAGGACTCATCCTGCTTATTAAGGGGAATGACGGAGAAGAGAAAAAAAGCAAATTAACACTCATCAACTAACTAAAACCAATCTTAACCCTCACCTCCTCCAAACGACTGCTTGCCATGACCATCCATTGTAACATACGTGCACAATATGGAGATGTCAACCATGGGATGCTCTGAGACTCCCTTCCTCCCAAACTAAGAGCACCCCTGGTTTAAGTTGGAAGAAGTGAGGCTGAAGGACACTCATCTTCCTTGTCCAAGGCTCAGCACAAGCCCCTTCCCCTTTGAACTGTTGCCTCTGTGATTTTTCACTGTGGGGCTCCCAGCAGGAACTTATTAAAGCCACACCAAAGCACGTCTTGCTTTAATAGTAATTAGGTCACCCTGGGTTGTGGGCTTAGCAGGCAAAACTATAATTATTTAGAAACATCAAGTTTAAATGCCAAAGAATCTTAATGGAGCTGAGCTAATTAACCAATTTCAACTAAGTAACTGATTAGCTTAAAAAGAAAAAAAAGATAAATCAATGATCATAGACAACAACATTTTCCTTTAACAGCCTTTCTTGCAGCAATTCTCAATTGCACAAACTGAGCCCAACAACCCCTGCTAACCAAATATTATTGTAATTAAATATTCAACAGAAAGCCTCTTCAATTATTCAAAAGACTGATAACACTTGGTTATAATTGGGGTGGTGGGAGAGGTTTCCAGAAGCAGGGATTGCGTGCACCACCCAGCTCCGGTCGCTGACGCAAACCCACGGGTCGTGGCATCAGCACGGGGCACCCCTCCCGTGCCTGGAACCAACCTGGGGGCAGACGGATGCTCTCCAGCCCCCACGTGAGAAAACAGACCAGATGGTGCACAGGCTTTCTGGATTCCTGTTATTAGACCAGAAATTTAGGGGACTAATGGCCAGTTTCCAGGTTTCACACCGTTTTCCAGTGGTAGCGTTATTCCCCTGACAGAGGGCTGGGATGAAAAGCAGGCCCTGGTGTATCATTATAATTCACTAAGCAGCATTACTATAGGAAATTACAAATTAGCTTTTCAGCAAAGGATACGGACGTATTTAGATTAGCCACAGAGAAACTACAGAACCTTCCAGCCCATTCATCAAAGCTCTTGTAGCTCCAACTTTCAGGGAAATGAAACAATAATAAATATTGAGCAGGGAGAGTTAATCTCCCTTGAATGCACTTCAATAATTCAAAAGTTGTGAGAAATAAATAAATAGAGCACCGATCCTTTCGTGCCTACAAAACACGTGTCCTGTTTTTCTCACTATTTCTCATGATGTGACTTGGTGGGAAAATGGATGGTGACCAAAATAAAAGAGCTCCAAAAACTCAGCTGTGGCTGTGAGCAACATTTACAGGGACGGAGGGAGCCCATCCAGGCTTGCCATTTATCTGGAAAGCCATGGAGCTGATTTGGGCAAGAGTTTGCTCCCATTGTCCCTAAGGAAAAGGCTGTGCTGCCTCTGCCTGCTGTCTGCATGCACTCTGTGTCCGTTCCCTTCCCTGAACACTCCAGGCAGCCCCTCAAAATGCTTTTTTGGAATATCTGTGGGCTCACTCCTAAAAGCTGAACAATGCAACAACCAGCTCAGGGTCCAGGGGCCACCCAAGGTCCCAGCTCTTTCCTGACATTACTCTGCCATCACTCCATCCTTTCCCACATCCTTCTGCTCTCATACCAACCTGGGACCTCTGTAAAGCAACATTCACTCCAACCTTCTACCATCCCAGATGGAGATTCCTTCCCAAATTGCCACCCAGCCAACATCCAACCTTAACATTTGCCTTGCCCAGGTATTGATGCGGGCATCAACCCTTGAGAGCTCTGTTTGCAGCAGAACAAGGTCAAATTGAAATGTGCTTTCAAACCTTATGGAATATTTGGGGAACACGTTCCCTCCCGCAACCCCAAGTATTTACCTGGCCTTGCTGTGCTGGTAAATGGCTCCTCACACCAACACTGTCTGTTTAGAAGGAACAAAGCACCACAGTGCCCTGTGGGCAGCATCACACAGTTTTGGGGTTCCTGCAGAAAGCCCTTTCCATGTGTGTTGAGCTCAGGGTACCCCCAGCTGGGAGAGGTAAAAAAGCCCCCTGGAGCTGGCTGGACTCAGCCAGAGCAGAGCACACACACCACAAGAGCCTCAGCCTTGCTCTGAGCATCACCTCCATCAGCCTCACCCCACTGCACCAGGATCAGGGTCTCCGAAACTTTGCTGACCTGATCAGCATCGAGTTACCCACTGCCCAAGGTACCACTTCCCCCTTTTCATCAAATCTGAGCATTTCTTTAGCTTACAGAACCTATCTCTGCTAGAAACATCTATTACTCAGCACTATAGCCTGGATCCAGATCCCGACAAACATATTTGACCTCTTTCATCACCCAACATCCGTGTTTTCTTCTGATTTCTAAGGCCAATGGAAGGGTTTTATTCCATACTGTTGTGTCAGGAGCTGCACCCAAGATGGGTGAGAGGACACCTGGCAAATCCTCCGGCAGCTCGTGCCACAGCAGTCAGGGCTACGTAACACACAGGAGAACATGCAGCACTCCAATATCCAAAAGAACAGGAAAACACAGTCCTCACCTTCTCCATGAGCAGAGATACCAAGAATAAGTCAAAAAAAAAAAAAAAAAAGGCAACATAAGCACCTGCAGTGTCAAGCCCGTTTTCCATGACCAAAACACCTTCCCTTCAGGCTGACATGATCTGGGCTCACTCATCATACCAAGAATAAGGGTTTTCCCCTTAGGGCTTTCTTTTTTCCCTCAGTTAGTTTGAGCAAAGAAAGCAAGAGTAAACGGACAGCTGAATAGTAGCACTTGCAAATTCCCATGAAGGTTACCACTTGCATTTGCAAATTGCCTCCTGAAGACTTATTTCTAGCTTCTCCTTGAGAAGGGCTCAGCTCGGGGTGGAGCAGCTGGGCCAGAGGTGGAGCCCACAGGGTGCTGGTGCTCAGGGAAGCTCCCAGCCTGCTCGGCACAGGCTCCGCTCCGGCGCCTGGCAGAAGCACAGGAAGCCCAAAGGATGCCTGCAACAGATGTGTGCATCCCGAGCCAACAGGGAGGAGAGAGGGCAGGCACGGAGCACGAGCCAGGGATGTCGCTCTCCAGTCAAACCCCATCCCTGCTCCTCTCCCAGGCAGCAGCTCTGAAAGCGGTGGATAAGCAGGGGAAGAAAACTAAGCCGGATTCACCAGCCCCAAGCAGAGCTTTCCACCTCCCTCCTGTGCTCTGCTTATCGTGCTGCTGCAAGCACAGAGAGAAAAACCTGGGTTTTAAAAGAGCAGGCGCGAGGCAGGGAGATGCTGGAGAGGGGAGCAGGCCAGGCAGGTGAAACAGAGTAGGTGGAGGAGCTGCACCGAAATGGTCATCAGCCCCATGAGACCTACCAACAGCTCCAACCCTGAGTTAAAACACATAATGTCAGTCCATTACCACCCTCTCTATATGCTAAATGGATTATATTTGGTTCAGTTAACATGACAGAGAGCACGCGAGCGGCTCCTGAGTGATTGCAGGGTGTGGGAGAAACGGAGTATTTGGTGCTGTCATCTTCTCACATCCTTCTTCCTCTTTGCAAGCCACCAAAAAAATGTATCAATTACTACAAACATCCAGGTGTCCAGCAGAAAAGGGTCAGCTAAGCCACAGGATTTAGTAAAAAATCAAGGAACCATAAAAAAAGTCAGATAAGTGACTCTATTACATCCAGGTTCGCGTGCCACAGGCAATGAGTTAGCAAGGTTTTATGGAGAATAATGAGGGTGGTTTGGAGGCAGCCCATGCCCTGACTCCAGCTGCATCCTCCTCCTCCTCCTCCTCCAGCCGGGTCCAGACCACCAGACGCCTCTCCCACCATCACGGGGAAAAGACTTTTTGTCTCGTTGGCTGATTTGGGATGCAGGGAGCCATCCCTGGCTCGGCTGCCTCTGCAGCCCAGGGCAGAGCAGGGCAGCAGCCGCGGCTTTGCCGTGCTGTCAGAGAGGGCTGCTGGCTAATCCAGCCTCGCCGATGCTCCACGGGGAAAGCCAGACCTAGGGCAGGGCAGGTCCTAGGAAATGCTCCAGATCCATTAGAGAAAACTATGTTTCAATCTAGCAAATTCAACCTCTGTATCAAGAGATCCAGTAAGATATGAATAAACCCCATAAAAAGGCATTTTCTTTATACAACCACATCATTTGACTCTCACCTTAACTCCAAACCAGATTCCATTGCTCTACCTCAGAAATTCCCCATCCAAAATTTTCCCTGAAATCTGAGCTTTCTTATAGGATACTACTTTACTATCCAAGCAACTTCCTGAGCACTGTAGAAATATCACCACTTCTCGAGAGGTTCGGTCCTGGGCAGGGACACTGACTGCCAGCGCTCCCGGGGAGAGCCCGGGCAAGCTGGGGAACACCAAGGAGCGCCCTCAGAGCAGGAGGGAGCCGAAGTCTCCCATCCAGCCGCAATTCCAGCAGTGCCTCAAGCCGCTGAGGCTGCGAGGGAAGCGCTGCTAACAGGTCTTGCCTCCTCACGTGCGGCTTCGCCGCCGAGCAAAGGCGCGCTCGTTGCATCACGCTCCGGCACGGCACCAGCGCTCCCACCTCCAGGTATTCCTACGGAGATGGCATGAGGCAGCCCAAGAAACACGAAAGGCAAGCACGTGTGCCAGCCAAAAGCCAGCGGGAAGGGGATGCTGCATCGAGCGGGCCTGCCCGCCACGATCCAGCAGCCGATCCAGCAGCCGCGCTGGCGAGCGGAGAGGAGCTGCGGCCGAGCCCCAGCGGAGCAGCATTCCAGCTCCTGAGCCAGCTCCTCGCTGCCGGAGCTGAGCCGGAGTCTCCTGCCATCAGCTTCCAGTTCAGCCACAGCCATACTGACATTAAAACCCCCCGAGGAGGGCCCAGCCCAGGCCGGCCGGCAGCGGCTGGGGATCCCGAGCATCATCTCCCGCACCCCGCCTCTCGCAGCGCACAGCCCGGGGGCTGCACCACGTCCCCTGCCCGCTGCCACCGCTCCGGCGCTGGGCAGCCCCTGCCACGAGCTGCTGCTGTACCAGCAAAAAAGGTGGCAGTGGCAAAATAAAGACGAAAAAATAATCGAAGCAATATTTCAGGAGCCATGCCGGGCACGGAGAAGCGACACAGCACCAAGGCTGGGGCGGGATGGCTGTCCCACCAGGCCAACCGCCCGGAGCCTGGCTCTTGGCTGCAGGCACCTTCCTGCTGCCCAGCAAACCCCACGACCAAGGGGGAGATGGGAAAAGATCCCAGTCCACCGGCACGGCCCGTGCTGAGAGGACCAGCACGCACCTGCTCCGTGGCTCCGTGGCCGGGCAAAGCGTCCCCCGGCTCAGTTCATCCGCAGAAACGGAGACCACCTGCCCACGGCTCCTGGCGCATCCATCCTCCGCCGGGGCTGCGAGGAGGAGGGTTGGCAGAGGCGGCTCCGCGCACCGCCACGGCCCCCCGAGGCGGCCCCGCGGACCAGAAGAGACCCAGACGGGACTCCGGAGACGGCCCCACCGCGGCCCCGGGGACCAGAAGGGACCTCGGAGGTGACCCCACCGCGGCGCCGGGCAGGGCTCCGCAGGGAAGGAGAGCCGCGGGGCTCCCCCCACGCGGATGCGGGCGGGTTTCCTCCTCCATCGCCGGTCCCCTGCCCGAGGGCACGGGCTGCCAGTGCCGCCCGCGGGCCGGGTAACCCGGGCTGGCACAAGAGGCCGGGGCTACGGGGCCAGGATCTAGCCCGGTGCCGGTGCCTTACGGCGGGGGAGTCGCTCCCTGCCTGCTCCCCAGCCGCAGACGCCGCGGGCGGCGCAGAAACCCTCGGCTCAGCATCCCACCCGCTCCCGGTAGTCCCGATCGCCGCTCACCTTCCACGGCGGCCGCGGCGGCGGCCAGGCAGAGCAGCACCACCAGATCCGCAGCCATCGCCTCCTCGGGCCCCGCAGGCGTCAGCCGCTACCGGCGGGCGGCCGTGAGCGGGCATGGGGGGTGCGTCCGCGGGCCGGGTGGCTCCGGGGCAGGGCGGGCCGGGGCCGCGGACGGGACGGGCCGGTGGCAGTGCCGGTGCCGCTGCCCGCCCGCCCGGGTCACATCGCCGCCGCGAGTGGCGCGCGCGGCCACGCCGCCGCCGGCCCCCGCCGCCGCCCGGCCCCGCCCCCGCCGCCGCCCCGCCAATCCCCGCGCCCCTCCGGCCCCGCCCCCGCCGCCGCCCCGCCAATCCCCGAGCCGCTCCCCGCCTCGGCCACGCCCCCGCCCTCCGCGAGCGCCCGTGCGAAGGGGGACGGCTCCCCCTGGCGGCCGAAGGACGCCCCTCACGCCGGGCCTCCCCTCAGCGGGACCCGCGACGGGGCGGGCCCGGCCCCCGCAGAGCCGGGACGCCGCAGGGGACGGGCGGCGACAGCAGCGGGGACGGGCCGGCGGGATCACAGCGCCGCGATCCCGCCCCCCTCTCTCACCCCCAGAAGGAATCTGGAGCGAACCGTCAGCCCCACAGAGACGGGGCCCCTCTGCCCAGCCACCCCCAGCGTGGCCGCTCCCCTCAGGCTCAGACACCGCGGCCGCAGGGGTCGGGCACGACGCGGGGCCCCCTCAGCCTCCTGCCTTCTCCTCCACCGCGCTCCCCCTTCGCTGGGCATCGCTCCGGGCACCCGGGAGCAGCGGCCCGGCTCGGGGGACACCGGGATGCTCAGCGCCCCTCAGCAGCAGCCCTGCCGCTGCCAGCCCAGGGCCGTGCCCTGGCACACACAAGCCCAGCATGGAGCGATCTACATCCGCAGCCTCCGAAAGGAACCATCCAGAAGGATGCTCGCCCGGTCCCGCTCACCGCACGCACCGCCGCGGTCAGCCTTGGCAGGGCTCAGCATCCCCCGCTGCCCACCTGACGGCACAGCTGAGCCTGGCCCGCCTCGTCAGGGATCCGTGCATCCCAGCGCACGCGGGCCAGGGAGAGCAGCGCGGGCAGCGCAGGCACCAAGCGCTCATTCCGGTCACGGCCGCACGCCACGGTGGGACCAGAAACCCTGCAGAGACACCGAACGCTAGGAAATCGTCAGCTTTTCAGGGAAAGAGCGTGCAAAAAACAGTCAGAGGTGCCACGGGAACAAGAGTTTTCCTTTTGCGGTTGTGCAAAATATATTTGCAAGCAGCTCCTATTCAGCTGAGCAAATAACAGAAAAAATTGCCAAGAACCTTCTGGCTAAGTTTTAAGGAAATTTGCTTTCATCTTGACAACCCTTCTTCATTTCCTTCCCATGAATATCTCAGCAATCCAGTTTACTCACTCAGAGGATCACAGAAAGAAAACTGTGAAGTAAATGTCAGTATTATTTGCATCTTTATCCAGTCTGCCATAAAAGCAACACCATGTTATTTATCTGATCTAGCACAACTCAGTAACAGCTCAAGTATAGAATATTCATGATGTGCAAAGCAAAAAAAATGTTAATCGTTTGAGAATACAAGAGGCGAAGAGCTGAGCCTGTGAGTTATCCAGAGAAGTGCCTCATTTTGGGGAGGGGGGGTTTCCTCCTAGATAATAGTTATCAACTGAAAACCTTGCATTCAGAAACTAACATTTGACCAAAAAAAGCCTGACAATTTCTGTAGGGTAAAAAAAAAAAAAAAAGAATAATACATCAATATTCTTCTGATTTCTTTTCAGCTGGCCAAAGAGTTGGCTGCGCTGGGTGAAAGCCAGCTGTGTTTGTTCAAAATGTTTTCTGTTCTGTCAGCCCTGCTCCGAGCCTCCCAACAGCAAGGCTTTGCTTCTCTTGGAGGACACGTCTCCAAAAAAAGCTGTGTGCCGTCTGGGGGTGGGAGCAGGAAGGTGGCAGCATCCTGTCACAGGGCCACTCTTCCTTGCACACCCAGTGGATTGTCACCACCTGCCCCAGAGACAATGCCCACCAGCATCCCCTTGGAGGACACATCAAGGGCGTTAAAGCCTGATGGGTTTTTGGGCACGTTTAGCTCTATTTTCCTCTCTGAGCCAGCCGCGTGTGGGAGGCAAACACCCCATAGAAGGCAAAACCACCCTCTGGGCTACCAGCAACCTCCAGTTCTGCCCACCAGGCCCCTGTGAGGGAAGGACATGGGGCACAGGCCTGCTCAGAGCACGAGCAGCCCCGCAGAGGGAGGGCTTTGGGTGGTGCAGTGCCCGGGGTGCACGGCCGGTCCCTCAGTGCTCACAGCCCGCAGCGCACTGAGATGGCGGCAGTCGACTGCCAGAATTAGCTCTGTCTTAATTAACAGCTTTGCCTTTGTTCTCAGATGCTGCTTCAGGAGATGCCAAAGCCTTTGTGGAGGATGAAGATCTGGGATCCCAGTGAAAGGAAGCATCAAGATTTATCATATGGCACGGCACAGATGTCCTTTGCAAAAAACCCTCGTAACCACCTTCGAGAGCAGAGGGGTCACAGCCTGTGCCAGTCCCCGTTCATCCCCACCACGCTGGCTGTGACAGGAGCAGCTGAAGCACAAACATGAATCCCACCAGGCCATCCTTATGCATCTGGTGGCAGCAACCAGGAGGCTCTGGAGGAGTCACCCCAAGTTGTTCGAGCTGGAAAGCAGCAAGGCCACACTCTGGGAGCCGGACATCTCCTGTGACAGTAGGTGGGAGGTGACCAAGGCTCCTGCTCTGCACCAGAGCTACCACCCAGCTCAGACCAGGAGCTCACTGGGATGGTGCCCTTGGTGGCAGGAGAATCCTGTGAGCCACATGCTAATGTAGGAACAGCTCAGAGCAGGATAAAGGTCAAACAAACCTCCCCTGCATCAGCCTTACAGAGCAGCAGAGCTGGCACAGGACACAGGAGCCTCCCCATCCAAGACAAGCACAGAGCTAAAGCAGCCGTGACACTCCCGGTTTATTTTCCAAGCTGAGGCCAGGCCTGCAGGGAGGGCAGGAAGCTTTTCACACAGCACAGGAGCACTGCTCCTGCATCCCTAATCCTGCCAAGGCAGCACAGGCTGCTCCCAGCAGCTTGCCTGTGCATTAATTGCAGAGGAAAAGCCTGCGCCTACAGCATCCTCTCAAGAGTCAAAGCCTGAGGAGCTGATAAATCCTCTCCCTGATAAGAGAGGCAGGTCCCTTCAATATTCCAGCATTCCAGACTTGTCTGTTGTGCACCACGTAACAGGAGCCAGGTGAGACAGGTAACAAGGGCAATGCTGGCAAGCAGCATCCAGCCCCTGCAGCACCTTCTGCGCAGTCGAACCCCTTCCTGTGAGTCTAAATAAATGTAATATGATGTAATAACATTAATTAGCAGCATTAAAGTTCAGCGTATTCCAGGCACAACTCAGCCACTTGGCACAGTGCAACCCAAACTGCTTACTGTTCTCCCAGGGGAAATAACCTCAGGGAGACTTCTGGGCTTGAATACCATCGGGAAGCTGAAGGGAGAGAGGGAGGGAGAGAAGTTATTGTCCTCTCCAGGCATTCACAGAAAATTCAGGTGTCTTATCAGAGCAGAAGAAGCTGTAGGAAGGACAACTCCTTTGTCATGTGAACAATTTGAGGACTAAATTGAAGTGAGACGTGAAGAAAAAGTAGGTGAGATGAAGGTTAATTTGGAAACCAGAGTGAGAACAGAGGGAGCTGGGGTATGGAAGAGTCTATTAATTCCCTGGGCAAGAGACGCAGCCTGAGCCGGGCCACGGAGTAACTCCTCGCGCAGTACGGAAAGATAAATTGCAGGTTCTGCTGGTGGAATATTCTGTTTATTAAGTTCCAAAATAGGAGACAGTCAAGTGCCAAGTGCCTCGAGCCTCTCAGTGCCTGAGAACATATTAATCACTGGTGGGAGCAGTGTTCAGGCAGCTCAGTGTGACACCAGGCACCATGTAACAGGGTGGACAGGCCACGCACCACTGCTGCAGAGATGGGGAAGGAGGCAGGGAAGGTGCCTGCTCCTCTAGCAATGGACAGCAAAGATGGATAAAGATCAACAAGTTCATTTAGGAGCGAAATAATTCACTTTGAGTCATAGATTCTGCAATTTCTGCTACCCGGCTTTTCCTCTTAACCGGGTTTTACAGGGCAGTTGCGAGTCCCAGCAGACCTGCCAGCTGTGGGACAACACAAGCACAGATCAGCCATGCCACTTCCTCCTCGTTTTCCCTGTCTTCCTAGGATCTCCAGGTGGAAGGATCTCTTTGTTCCCTCTGAAGGCAGAGGATTAACAAAGGCAAATGCAGAAGAGAAAAACAAAAACTCCTTTGTCTGAGGATGGATGACATCTTTTTATCTGTTTCTAATCTAGCTTCAACTTCCATTTCTTTAGGAGGGAAAAAAAATCCAAAGATTAAATTTTATGCCAAGGCAAGCTATAATAAGTGACAGAAACACTCCATCTCCGGGTCCCTGCTAGCTCTGTGAAGTCAGAACATTCACAAGGAAGAAAGCAAAATATAGACAGACAAACACTTTCAATGGAGATTTAAAATAAAAACTCTCCTCATGTTCCAAATGCAAAAGCTACAGAAAAATATGTCGCTCCTCCAAGGAAATTTCATTATCTTGAAGCAAAATGCAATTTATCTTTGGAAGCCTAAAAAAAAAAAAAAGAGCAGGGAGGGGAACCTGCCACAAGAGTTTCACTTTATCTCAGCTTTGGTTTGGTTTGTTGCAGTCTGAGCCATGTTCCCATATCTGGAAGCACACAAAGGGTGGGAAGTTTCTAAGGTTCGAGTCCATCCAAAGAAGGAGGGAAGAGGGAGAATGGTCCAGCCCACTCCATATCTGCTGCTTCAGGGTCCCATTCAGATATTTTCCTACTGAAACCACACATCAGAGTGTGAAAAGCTGGCTTGGATCAGGTGCTTACCTCATGCACAGGAAACTTGCCATTTTTTCCTGCTTTATCGTGATGAATTTCCAATTGTCACCTTGATCAATGGTCCCGTGAACACTATCATAAGGATAATGTGATTTTTCCCCCGATCCTATCACTCACAGGGTAATTACATGGATGATTGCACTCAAGGGCAAGAGCATGTGTCCTGCACCTTTGCACAGAGCACACAAGTGCCTGGTACTGCTGGCATCACCAGGGCACTAACAGCAGTTTTTCCCAGCTAAAAGGAACAAAACCAAGAATATTCAAGGCTCAGGACCCACTAGTCACACATACAAGGCAGTGAATGTCTCTGCAGGCATTGCAGCCTCCCTACTGTATTGAGTCTCACAGACACAGGAGGTGAAGGCCAGAAGGACCTGCTGCACCCCCCTGGCCTCCCTGCACACCCCAAACCTCACGCAGTGAATTCTGCCATGATCATTTCACTGCTTGCAAGAGAAATCTGCCTCCCAGCCAGGTCTTTACCAAGCCACTGCTTTGGTAGCCCAGGGACACATTTGAAGTGCCTCAGCAGTGCCCCTGGGCCCCTCTGAACATGGATCACAGGTACCACAGGGCAGCTGGCAATATCCAGGCAGCCCTTCCCACAGTCACTTCCAAGGGATCAGCCACCAAGACCACACGATGCCACATCCTCACTCCCATTGTAGACATCCTCCTGCTCAGGCAAAGGCTCACAGTCATAGGAGGAGCAGCTGAGGGAGCTAGGGAGGCTCAGCCTGGAGAAAAGGAGGCTCAGGGGGGACCTTCTCACTCTCTACAACTCAGCAGGGTGGAGCCAGGCTCTGCTCCCAGGGAACAAGGGACAGGGCAAGAGGAAACGGCCTCAAGCTGTGCCAGGGAAGGCTCAGGCTGGACATCAGGAGGAATTTCTTCACTGTAAGTGTGGTCAGGCACCCTCACTGAAAGGGCTATGCAGGGAGGTGGTGGAGTCCCCATCCCTGGACATGTCCAAGGAACTCCTGGACGTGGCACTCAGAGCTGGGCCAGGTGGGGATCCATCACAGCTTGGTCTTGATGATCCTATAGGTGTTTTCCAACCTCAGTGATTCTGTGCTAAGCCTGCCGGTGACCTGCACATTCCTAGCTCTGTTCCATGACTCTCCATCCAGGGAGGGGAGGAAGACTGTTTTCTTACAGGAAAGAGGACAGATAACTTCCAGGAACAGGATGAGTGCCCTAGCCTCAGATCCCGGCCCTCCACACCACAGCTCAGGATGTCCAGGCACTCCGCAGAGCCACACACAAGTGCAATTCTTAAAGCAGGCTGCTGGAAGAGGGATAAAGGGAGTCCTCGCCCAGCTTGATTGGCAGGAGACATCAAGAACCCTTCAAGAGGAGATTTGAGGGAGTTTTGCATTTCAAGCAGGGCAGGCAGGCAGAGGTTTACCCAGAGTGAAGAGAGAAGCAGCCAGGCTGCTGTTTCATCGGTTAACATCTGGCAGCTGCAAAGCTCAGAGATAATTCTGCCTCCATCCTCCAGAGAGTTCAGATCTGGGAGGGATGCCAGAGATGTGGCAACTGGGAGAGGATGAAATTCCTTCACAGAATCCAAAACAGGCAGTGAAACATCACAATATTCTTCCTCCCTTTAAGTAAGTGACTCTTTGATGCTGACTGAGCCTGTGGAAATGTTGTTTTTTGGTTTTTTTTTTTATCTAAGTGGAAGCAGGAGGAGAACAGAGGAGGCAATACAGGTGGGGGAAGAAGAAACACAGCAACAGCATTTTTTACCAAAATCAGACCTTTTTGATCAAAGCCTGCAAAGACTTTTGATCAGGGTCTGCAAAAAAAGTTTTTAATTGTTACCTGTATTTCTATTTTTCTAAAGCAAATGGGGACATCAAATTATTTCCATTTAGAAATACCAGTTTACAGAAGACCAACACGAAAATATGGATTTGGGTTAAAAGAAAAAAAAAAGAAAAAAAAAAAGAAGAAGCTAAAAGAGGTCTTTCAGCTAAAACTTGAAACTTATTCAGAGGTAATTCTGAAAATTAGCTGTCATGTGTTATAAAGTTTATGTAAGACCATCATTTGTGACCAGATTGTTTCATTGTGGTCACAAGGACAATCTCCACCTGAGCAGCATCCTGTGCTCTCCATCTCTCTGCCAGCTTTGCACTTGGGGTGGCTGCAGCCAGCTGGGGACAGTGACAGTCCTCACCAGGAACGGGCAATACAGCAGCGAGGCAGCTCTTCAATTACAGAGGAAATTGTCCTAATGAAGCCTGAACACATATGCCTCTCTGCAGGCATTTCTCCCGTGTATGCCTCAGTTCATCCCAAGCCCTTTCCAGGCTGCACATCCCTGACTCCAGGGCATGGACAGAGGAGGAAGCAGCTCAGCAGGGCCATCTCACAGAGCAGCATTGGAGGTGAGTCTCCAACTCCACACACGAGCACAGGTTACTGGGACGGTCTGTCCCCACTCCTACAGTCTCAGCACACCCCGAGATCCCCAAGCCTGAGCAACAGCAGCCAGATTTGGCCATGGATCTGCATGGATCCTTCAGACTGGGGAACAGGATCCTGGCTGGCACAAATTTGGGGAGCACCCGAGTGAAGAGAGCTGCTCAAGGCTTCTCCCAGACCAGCCATCTCCTCTCCCCACTCACTCCTCAACCAGGGCTGGGGCAAGACAAGCCCTTTTGCTGCTGCCCGGGCTGGGGACCAGCGCCCCGTGTGCCCTCGGGCCACGCAGGTGGCTGAGGTTTTCCCCCACCAACCTCTGGAGGTCAGCAGCCGGCAGCACTGGGGCTCCGCACTGGCGGCTGCCGCTGGAGAGAAATAAAGCCCGACCCAGGAAAGCAGTGGAACTCGGGGAAAGACCCGGTGGCTTGGACACAAGATGCTCTCCACACACCACAGGTGACCCCAAACATTTGCAGGGGCTGGCATACATTCTCCCTTCACTGCTCTCCTTCCCTGCAGGCATGCAGGAATGCAGGACCTTCCTCATTAACAGGAAATGATTAATTTCCAAAGTCTGCTTTGCCCATTTAATATCTTCAGGTCTCGTGCCAATTTGTCCACAAGTGAGCCCCGTTCTGGGAAAAGGAATGAATCCCCATTTCACTTTGCCAGCCTCCAATGTCATTTGCTCATTTCATGTTTGAAGGACCCTACAGCAAACCCTTTACAGCTGAATCATTACTGATTTTACAGAGGTTACAAGTTGCTGGTAATGTAAAAAAAAAAAAAAAAAAAAAAAAAAAAAGGGCCTTGGTAAATTTATTACACACAATCTGACATTGTCCTGCATAAATCTCCATGTTCCTGGTAAATAACAGAGGTTCCTAGACAACGTGAGACACCAACAAGAACTAAGGCAAGTCAGCTGGAGGTATGGAAGGAAGCACATCCAGACCCCCTTGTGCAGAGCAGGAAAGGGAGTCCTTACCTTCACCTGGTCCAAAAATGTAAAAACCAAAAGAGGAAAGCAGCAGAAATCCTTCTGCTTTTCCCAGCCAGGCGAGGAAAGGCAGCAGGTCTGTCAGGACAAGGTAGACACCTTCTCCCAGGGACATACTTCCTTGAGCATCACCATGATATCATGGGCCAGCATCCCTCACAGCCACTGCTTTGCTGTGTGCCAGAAGCTGAATATTGACCAAAAAGGTGGATTTTCCCCACAAATGAGGCTGTGGCAAGCTGTCTTCTGGCTGGGTTACAGCTCACTCTTGGTTAGCTAGAAACAAGAATTCCTGCCCACTGGAAAAAAGTTCCCATTGCTACTTCCATCCTGCTCTCTAGGAAAGCTAAAGTCTGACTTTCAGTGAGGATCATTAATCTCATTATTTTTAGATGACATTTTGAGGTGTGCTCTCAGAGCTCCAGGCTCACAGCACAAGCAGAGAAAAGTGGATGGGTCCATTGTCCACCAATACAAGATCACTCCCCAAAATGGATGGAAGAAGAGGGCAGGTAACAAGTCCAGAATTGTGGTGGTCAAAGAGGACAAATGCTCACCTGGCAGAGAACATCTCCCATAAAAGGTAGGCTGTGACATCCCAAGAGCTCGCTAACAGCTCAGCCACATCACTCAGGCTCAGGGCAGTGGAGCAGATGGCCAACTCCAGCCACTACTCTGGTGGAAGGAAAAAAAGGCCCCTACTTTGCCAGAGGGGACGAGAAGCATCATTTCAGCTACTCAGAACCTCCTGCAGCACACCTGGGCCCCTCTTTATCCCACAGCCACATGGCAACTGAGACTCATTTCTTCCTAGCAGGGCTCTTCTGCAGCTGGAGAGCCCTGCTGGGGAGCACCCAGAGGCAGTGGGCACCACCTCTCCCTATTGTCCCACGTCCAGCTCTTCCTCACCAGGGGACAGCTCTCAGATACCAGATGAAAGCTCTCCTCCTGCTGCATCAGGAGGGGCTCCTGGGCTTTCTGAGCTGAGGAAGATCCTTCAAAGTCAAGAGGAGGGGAGGCGGTGGCTGTGTTATCCCTGGAAGTGTTGAAGGCCAGGTTGGGCAGGGCTTGGAGCAACCTGATCTAGTGGAAGGTGTTCCTGCCCATGGTAAGGAGGTCTGAGATGATTTTCAAGGTCCTTCCCAATCCAAACCATCCTGTGAGTCTCTGACTGGATTAGGTTGATGGATCATGACATACTCCTAACTCATGCTCCGCACTGTGGCTGTGGCCAGGCAGCCACAGGGCTGCCACCAGCACCTTCACTGTCCCCATCCATCAGCCTCTCCTTCAAAGCAGCAACTCTCTCACAGCATTGCTCCCACTTTCCCTCCAGGAGCTTCAAGCATATCCTGGTGACATCATGCTACACCCCCTTCCCTTCCCTGCCCTTTCATTTCTTTCATCAAAGTTTCTTTTCATCTCCCACCTCCATGCTCTGGGGTGTTTTGTTCACCTCTTGCTGCCTGCAGAGCTGAGCCACTGTGCTGGGAAGGGCTCTGCACCCAGTGTGGAGGTGGGAGCCCTCCCAGGGGGTGCAAACACGGCGTCAAAGCCCCCCTGAGCCTCACAAGCTCCCTACAAAACCCACAGAGTTACACCAGAGCTCCGTGGGATGAGGTGCACGTCTTTGTCTATCAGACAAGCACATCCCCAGAAAATGGAGACTTACAATGAAGTGTGTTTAACACAAAACATGATGTTTAATCTGCGGGAGTCTCCACGCCCTCAGGCGTGCTTGGGTCATGCCAGCACAGACAGCAGTGATCCTGAGCGCTAAAGGAAGAAACAGGGAAGAAGATCCCCTGGGCTGGATGGGCAGACACAGCTGGAGGCACAAAGGTTATCTCCAGATTGCAGGTGCAATGCTCCCACCAGCAGGGTGTGGAGACAGTACCAAACCAGAGCAAGACCTGGGAGAGGGAGATGAGATAAACCTGAGCAAAGCAGCACTTTTCAGCCTCTTTGGCAACAACAAAAACAAGCCTTCATTTCAGATTAGCTGATTTTCATGTGAGTTTGGTTTTTTCAAAGGTTAATACAGCCATACAAGTTTGCATGTGTATGTTTGAAGCAGAATACTGACTCCTTTTGAGGCTATTCAGTGTTACATTTAGCTCATTCTCTTCATTTCTCTCAAAATAATTGGGAAAAATCTTGCAGAGTGTGCTCAAGCCCCTTCAGAGGGATAAAATGCAGGGTTTGCTTCAGTTTTGCTGCTCCAGGCCATTGGCTGGCGGCCAGAGGCTGCAGCACACAGGCCAGACTGAACTGGGGGTGCTGGGACAAAAATACACTTTTCCCCCATTTGCACTGAATGTTGTCATTTTGCCAGAATCCAAGCCCCTGCACTTGGTTGCAAATCATCCATCAAAGAAAGAAAAGATCCTTTGCTCTCCCTCAGCACCAGTGAGCCAGGACAACACATGCCAGAGCCTGGGAATGAGGATAATGCCACTATTTCAAGGCCAGGCAGCACCTCGAGGCTGACACACTCCACCCCTACCTGTACCTGCAATTTTACAAACTTTATAAATGTACGTATTAAATAATCTATTTACCTTTTTTTGTAAAAAAATAACCAAAAGTTGAGAGGCAAGGCACAACAGACAACCTTAGCTGTGAGCGGCTGATTTTTCTATGATATATTACATCCAAATCCGCCGGTGCGATGAGCAGAACGTACCAATTTGGGTAATTGGTGAGGGCCTGAGAGCATGCACACACTGCTGATCTGCCCTAAATGTATATTTACAGTGCAGGTTGTTTGCATTTCTGATGATCTGCGACACCAGAAGTTAATCAGCTCCTCCAGTGCACGCAATCAGCTCCGCGGCGTTCTCCTCTCTGGTGTGGGGGAAGCCGCTCAGACTGGGATTTTAGAGCTGCCAAACACCATTAAACTGTTCAATGGAGTGGGGGGAGGATACTGCCAGGACCAGGCACCGGCCAGGTGCTCCCTTGGGCCAGAGGACACCTGGGCAATGCAGGGAAACATGGGAACAACACTGGAACTCGGTGCTGACCAACACTCCTGACAGGCAACCTTGAGGCTGGTTTCAATTTCAGCCTGAGTGCTGGCTCAACTCTTCCCACTGGATGTTAGCATTCCCATTTCCTCACCTAAAATCCACTCGAGTAATCAACTGTAAAGCTAATGACTGGGGCACCAAATCAGCAAAGTACTCGAGCACATGCTGAAGTCCCATTGAAAGAAATTAGACCTAAGCAGACACTTTGCTCCAAGGTGAGGGGGCTTTGTGTAAAAAGTCACAAGAAGCCTGTTCAAAGCAGGTGTATCAGCGTATGGAAGCCAGCCATTCCCACTCGAGTGGCTTCCAAGCATCCTGCTCAGCACTCACAAGGACCTTCCAGAAGCATGAGAAACCTAGAGCTTTAGACCTGACTTTATTTTTCTGGCAGCCAAATCTGAGTAGTTCAGAGGACAATCCTGGAATGTGCAGGAGAGCACCTCCTGGGATGCCCTGAGGAGGCAGTTGTGGCATGGATGAAGGGCGCAGCACCCACAGGCACCCCAGGCAGGACCAAGACAACCAGTACCTCCACTCTGGGATCCCCCAGCGAGCCACAGGCAGGCCCTGCTCAGCCCTGTCCCTGCAATGAGATCCAGCACTGCTGAGCAGCAGGTGGGCAGGGTTACAGCCCAGGGACCCCAAAAGGAGCCCCCCCGGCAGCAGCACTGCCCCAGCTTTTCCAAGGAAGGACTGAGTCTGCACATTCCCCCCGTGGCCACGCTCCCACCCTGGCTACCCCTTCACGCCTGTTCCCCAGCGGGTTCGCAGAAATCCCACATCTCACCCCCCCAGCCACCTCCCAGTCACGCTCTGAGTGACGGGAAGAGCAAAGATCAAGTTTCTCTGAGCACCAGAGAACTGGAATGACGTTTGGTCCTGCCAAGGACAACACCTCGTTCTGGCAGGTTGTACAGGTAACCACCTGGCATGGTGAAATTGAGCTGTAACTTGCCTTAAGTGTGGGATTTTAGAGCCCCACACAGTGTTAGTGTGTGTGTATCAATATGTATATACATCAATAACCAATGTGTTCCAAGGAGACAGTTTCCCTGGAAGTTTTCCAGCATTTGGATATCTTTATTACTGTGAGTTAGGTCAAAGCCCTAACTTGCATAAACTGGCACAGCTCTGCTGAAATCAATACCCCTACGCCAGCTCCTGCTATTTGATGAGGTGGCCCAGAATCTCTGTATTGGTTTTACTGTCTCCCTTCATCATCTGCCCAGTTCCCCTCTCCTGTATTTTTGTATTTTTTCAGCTGATTTCAATTTTACTTGTGGAGTCCTGGGCAAAGGCTGCAAGCAAAGAGCAACCAAACACAAGAGCTTCACTTGTAAGTGAGTAGTCCAGTTGTGTGCACAATCTCAGGGAGGATTTGCTTTCTTTGGTCTCCCAACACTTGGAGATTACTCCTTGATTTCCTGGAGATCCCCCTGTCTGACATTTCCCCTTAATCCCTCTTGGTGTCCAGCTTAAGGGCCGAGCACAATACCAAGCTGAGACAGGGAGTACCACAAGGCATTCACGCTCTCCCACATCCACCCAGGATGCAGAGACACCTGTAAAAACCAGGAAGAAGCCTTTTCTTACAACCACCTCTTGCAGAAAGTCAAAAGCAAAGTCACAGACATCTTTCACTGCAGCAGGAGGGTAAGAGAGAAGGCCCTGCTCAGCCTCCACAGGGGGAGCGAACCAGTTTACGTGCTAATCCCAGTGTGAGCAACCAGAGCTGGCACCAGCCGGGGCCACTTGTCTGACTTCAGCACTTGGCAGGGAGGGACGGATGAACAAAAATATGTAGCACAGACCCTGGCTGCCCAAAGCCACGGGTCATTTGCTGTCAGCAAATGGAGCCAGACAGAAAAATAAATACAGAGAACATCTTGAATTTGGACAGCAGTTCCCGCATGGCCGCAAGGCTCAGCAATGCCCCTGCCCAGGCTCTTCAGTGCCCACAGCACATCTGATGGTGTGGCCAAAGGGAGGGGCAAAGCTGCCATCCCTCCCCCAGCTCACATGTGTCCATGCAATGCTTCCAAGCTCAGGGATTTGTTATTTCTGGGGCAAAAAACCATAATCCTGAAGCCAGAGCAGAGAAGGAATGAGGGCAAAGAAGGGATTTTGGCAGGAGAGTGCTGGAGGATGATGCTGTGAAAGGGTTCTGTTCCAGGGCAGGCAGCCCGATGCTCCCATGGGATGGACAGTGCTGTCCATGTTGACAGCCTGGATCCAAGTGTCTGTCCCCACAGATGCCTTTGGAAGCACCACCTGTACATGTGCAACATCCCAACACTCCATGCCAGTGTGACAGGGCTGGCACAGGGAGGGAGCAAGGACGGGATGCAAGGCAGCAGGCACATCTAAATAAGGCCACAGAGGTAAGGGCAGGATCACTCTAAACTGTTAAAGTTTCATTTTAATAGATGCCACAAGGGGGAAAACATTCCCGATGGTAAAGAGCAAAACAGGTGCCTTATTTTTGCAAGGAAGTTTTTGCAGCCAGCCTCCCTGGGGAAATAAGGCACGTTTGCACCCAGCCCCACTCCCTACCTACAATTTTATAACCTATTGGTTCATTTTAGCCATGTCAGAGTAGGGGGGATGTCTGAGGGAAATTCTGCTCCTACACTTTGTGGGTTTCTCCACACTTCCAAATTTTTTTGAGAATTATGGCACTACTTGCTCAAATGTATATAATATCCTTTCAGCAAAAATACCCAGCCAAGTCTGGACAATATCCTTTCAGCAAAAATACCCAGCCAAGTCTGGACTCGTATTTCAAACTGTCCCATTAGGCTTGTCCAGCTCGAACATCATGGATCTGCAAGCTTTTAGCAGGGGTATACCCCACCTTCCCCCCACAAAAAATCATTATAATTAGCATTCCTGTGACTGGATCACACAGCTATCTGCTGGAAAAATCAAGGCAGAAGATGACAGTGCCTTGGTGCACTGGACACCTTATGCAGCTCAGTCTTTATGAGTCTGGACTTTGCATGGGGGTACACTCAGTGCCACTTAAGCAAATTGGCTCAAGGACAGCAAATTAAACAAGGCCAAGCAAATCAGCTCTGAGGAGCCTCACATCCTCATGTCCTTCCAAAATTATTGTGAGCCAGGCCATTTTCTCATGTGCTCATGAAAGAAAATGTAATATATCATTTTGCACACCATGACCTGCCCCCAACCCTTCCCAAGCCATTGCTGACAAACCATGGCACTGGGTGCATCTGCTCCGACACCATCAGGGGGAACTTTCCTGTTTCCAAAATGACAGTTCAGAGGATGGACGGGTTTCTGACTCCTCCTGGGGCCAGTGGGAGTTTGGTATCACCCACAGATTCCAGCATTTTGCATTCCTGGAGTGAGAAAGGTGCATGTGCCCAAGGGAAAACAATGCTGGGCGAAACACCTGTGGGTCACTAAACAGAACCACTGCAGAAAGGATTTGAGTTTTCCTGGTCTGTTCTGAATGCCAGTCAGATTTGGGCTGGAGGGGCAGCAGCTTATGCCAGCTCCTGTTACATTCCCTCAGCACAGGAGAATTAATAATTAAACACAGGCCAAGAGAGGAGTATTGGGTCTTGAAGGCAGCTGCAATATTTCCATTTTAAAAGGCAGGAGGGCAGGTCTTGGAAGCTAGGTGCCAATTCATCTCCCTTCTGCACAACAGCATTCCAAAGTAAATAATTAGGGATGAACTGGTCATTGCCATTTACATTTCCCGTGGTCAGCGGCACATTCTGACTGCCCCAGGAATGGGAGAAACAGCACAGGAAAACTCCAAGAACACACACCATTCCACCAGCAGTGAGTGAGTGGAAGGAATTCTCCAACAGAGCTGGATTGAACTCTACCCCACCAAAGCACCTCTTCAGAGCCTTCAGCTGTGACCAGCTCTGAGCCTCTGAGCTCCCTCCACTGTGGCAGTGGATTTGCTCCAGCCCAAACAGGGCAGCCCCAGGGCTGGTTACCTGCAAGCTGGGCTGGCCCTGGGAGCCCTCTGAGCCACGGAGCCCTCACAGTATTAATAAACCTGTGGCTCAGCCCGCCACCCTGGCACCAGGAGTATTTTGCACCGGTGTATGGGCTGCTCTTATCTCTCTGTATTCAAACATCAGGTGTCCAAAATCACACCTGGAACCACCAATGGCTCTGAGCCCGAGCCCTGCCCTCGGCGTGTTTTACAGCCCGGCCTGTCTGCGGTGCCCGCACACAAAGACAGGCAATGTCATCCTCCCGCCGCTCCCTTAACTGCTTATTGATCCCAAAGAGCTTCCAAATGGATTTCTCTGGCCATCTATCATCCTCCATAGCCCGGGAGAGCCCCTCTGTGTTATGGAGCAGACATCTCAGTTAGAGCTTTATTTACTGCGAAGTAGCAATTAAGCCATCCCGCTTCAATTTATGGCCAGCACAGATAACCCCACTCAACACTAGCCAAGGCCAGTTTAACTTTCAGATACTCATCTCTTGCCACGCACAAAAAGCCAGCTTAACCTGTGCATTTTTTATACCTCTAGCCCAAATTCAGACTTCATCTCTTCAACTCTTTCCAGTACAAGCTGGGAAATTATTCCCTTGCAGGGTGTCTAAGAGATTTCCATTGTGTTCACTGCAGTCCTGAAGTCAGAGCTCAATCATCGGGCTTTATTTTCTGAAAGCCTCATCCTGAAGCTGGTATTTAGGATGTTGGGGATTTAAATGTCCAGCTTCATGCTCAGGACAAGATATAAGGAACGACAGGAGCAAGGCACACCCATGGTGCCTCTCCACTTTACTGGCACAAGTGCAGGGACACCCTGGCTGGCTATGGGGGACCCAGCTGAACATCCTGCCAGCCTTGGCAGAGGGGCTGGAAGCCAGAACATCCCTCCCAGCTCCTTCTCAGCAGGCTGCAGGGCTGCAGCAACCCAGCACACAAAACCTCTCACTGGTCCGAGCCTGAGCTGCTGTTCTAGCAGTTTGCCATGGATAATGTTCATACTTTACAGCTTTACAGAAAGTCACTGAGGTTGATACAGATCTTCACTTTATTAATTTTTACAGCTACCAGCAGTGAATTAATCCAGCTGGAGACTGATTTAACTTCTCAATAATGCTCAGATTTTTCACATTGTCAAAGTGATTTCTCATTACCCACAGTGGTGTTTGGGTAGCCAGGTGGAGCACCCCAACATCACTGCATCGCTCCTTCCAGACAGCTGAGCTGCCAAGAGACACCGAGAACACACCTGGCTGGCAGGTATCCTCTCCAGCAAAGAGTCTGTGGGGTTTAAAGAAAATCTCTTTTTAACTAATTCTATGTCTTGGCAGTACAGAGCACTAAGACTGGGGAGAGGGGAAAGTGCTACTTAAGGACTCACAGAGCTGCTGCATGACACCAGTTTTAAAGTACATCATACAAGTGGCTGCTTTTGCTCTCAGAGCTCAGTTTAAGTCAGTAACAGTCTTAATTTCACATTCTCTCAATTGAGTTCTTCTGCCTTTGGACTCACAGCACATGGGCCCAGTGTCCTGGAATGTGACCTGTCCTCACCTGCAGCACTGCCTGCACCACCTGGAGCCATGGACGCAGCAGCTCCTGCTGAAGAGTTGTTGGACCCAGCCAGCTCTCCCTTCCTGCTGATTAGCTGGAAGTCTCTGTTCTTGGCCTCGTTGTTCCTGGCATTGAGATGCTTCCGTGGCTGATGGCCTGAGACCACTTTTGATGGCCTTACAAGGATGATGCCAGCTCCTCCTCAGCTCCTCATGCACTGCCCAGCACCTGGCACCGATCAGAGGCACCCTGCAACCCAGCAAGAGAGGTAAATGTCTCAGGATGCTGGTTTTGATTAATCATACACTTAGAAAGATTCTAAATAATACACAAAGAAAGAAAAATATCAACAATAGCTTGGCTATTTTTCAGCTAATCCTTGCAGACAGAGGTGGGCTACACCCTGCAAGCCAGCCCTGCTAAACCAATGTTGCCTCCCAACTCTGAGGCCTAAATTAAGCGAGATTAATTTAGTGTATACTCTAATCACCATTCCTGGAGTCCACAGAGCACCTTGGTGATAACCCAAGAGATCTTTCCAGAGAGCCACAGAGAGAGAGAGAGATCTTTCCAGAGAGCCACAGCCCATGCCAGTAAACACCTCCTCCTGCCCAGGTGCCACTACCCAGCACTCTGCTTTCCAATCCTGCTTTCCCTTTTGCTTTCTCTTCCTGCCCCAGCTCATTTCCCTGTCGTCTCTCTGTGCTCCATGGCACCTGCACATTTGGGCATTTCTTGGTGCATTCATATATGGACATTCCATCAAAACCACCACACCTGAGAAGGTAGAGGGACCTTCTCCTTTATGAGCTTCCATAAATGATAATGACACTCACTTGAGCTGGCAGGTGCAAAGATCAGCCCTGTCAGGACTATGTATTTCATCTCATTTCCTCCTTTTTCCCATAACTCGTCCAATCTACTCCGCAGAAAGCAAAGCTGCAACAACTTTGACAGAATACCAGAAGGTCTTGCTTGCATCCTCACCAGCATGGGAAATTTCCACAGCTTCTGCATCACCTGGGCAAGAAGGTAATGACAAACCCAGCAGGGACTGGTGGTGTCTTGGCAGCCACTGGATTTTAGAAATATTCCAGTATTCATAGGAGAGATGGGAGCACTGGGATGGGAGGTGTGCTGGAGGCTGGAAGCACTGGGACATCCCTGGTACTGCAGACTTATCCACTTATTTGCTCTCAGATAGTGAAAACTGGACGGGGAAAAATGAAGTTCCTTTCTAGCCCTTCAGACAATGTCTGCATGTTATTTTAGCATCTTCCAGGCAGAACAGCATTTTTGTCCCTGCCCGTGGAAGGGGGCTGGAACTGGATGATCTTTAAGGTCCCTTCCAATCCAAACCCTTCTGTGATTCATTCTATGATTTATTGTACAGTGGCAAATTAATTTAGAAGGAAAATAAAACCGTTCAGCATCTGAAATAGAGCATTATTTCCTGCAGCATTAATCGGTGGCATCAGTACCCCGTAATTTGTTACCGGTGGCATATTTCTGTATGGCTTCATTTCCTTAAAAGCATGGGAATTAATGAGGTGTTTGCCTTGGGAAGGGACTGGCAGGCACTGAGCATAGTGTGGGCAATCACTAGAGAGGCTTCCTGGCACGGGTTTGTAAACCACGGGGTAAATACCTCAGATCTGCTGCCCTCCGGGGATTCACCTGCTCTGAGGCAGACGTGACTCCAGCAGCTGAGCACCTGCCCCGCTGTATTTAAGTGCAGAACAAGGATTCACCTCACTTAAGTAATGTACAGCAATACTGAATCATCACTATTTGTTTCTCAGTAACTGAGTTACTGGGGATGTCTTTTCCCAGAAGGAAGTCAGTCAGGGACCATATCGCCCAAGGGTGTCACTGGCCCGGGGATGTCACTGGCGCTCTGAATCACAGCCCTTCTGCTCATGCCATAATTGTATTTCACCTCCTTATCTTGTGTACACTGAGGAACTCCAGGAGGGAAAACCCCCATCCACAGGCAGGGATCCAGCCCAGGGGAAGAGCTGCTGAGGGGAAAATCTGCTGGTGGGGGTTGGTGGCTGACTGGTGTGTACTGGAGCCATTCCCAGGAAAGGGAGAGATGGAGAGAGCTTGAGGATAAGGTTGAGGAGGGTGATTCTGCCACACTATTCCACGCAGGTGAGACCCCACCTGCAGTGCTGTGTCCAGCTCTGGCGTCCACAACATGAAAAGGATATGGAGAGGGTCTAGTGGAAGCTGGAGTCCCTGTGCTTTAAAGCCAGGCTGAGAGAGCTGGGGGTGTTTACCTGGAGAAGAGAAAGCTCCAGGGACACCTTAGAGTCCCTTCCAGTGCCTAAGGGGGCTCCAGAAAAGTTGGAGAGGGACTTTGGACAAGAGATGAAGTGACAGGACGCAGGGAATAGCATCCCACTGCCAGAGGGGAGGGTTAGATGGGATATTGGGAAGGAATTCTTCCCAATGAGGGTGCTGAGTTGCAGGCCTCCCCTGACTTACCATTAACATGGGTTACCCTAAAAAACCTTACCATGTTTTACAGGGATTCCCAATTTATTATCTATTTTATACACTGCATTATAGATTATATAAACTTGACCTTTTAAGAGCTGCCCTATACACTTGCTGAGCATTATATATAAACTGAGCATGAAATATTTCAACCAACAGCTTCCAGATGATGTGTGGGTAAAACTCAGGGCTAGGGAAAGGAGAGGCAGCCTCAGACAGTCATATGCTACAGAGAAATGTGCCTCTAACCTCAGCTCTGCACCCTCAGACCTCAGTCCTCACTCTCTGAGACTTGGGCAGGGGCTCAAGTGACCTCATCAAGGTGTGCTGAGATCCCTGAGGACAAAAAAAAATGGTGCAATGGTGACTTCAGCTGCCAAAATCCTAAATAACTAAACACTTTTAGGGCTGGTCAGAAAACAGCAGAAAAGTTATAGGAATTAGGAAAAAAAAATCCTCTCTTTGATATTTTCTCATGGGCATGGTATAAAAGACCTTTCCTACAGGTAACTTGGCAACCCCACCATCAAACCCCCACTAAAGCAGGGCAGAAGCAGCTCAGATCCCTGGGTCAGAGCTGGTGACTGTGGCAGTGAATCTCCCACCGCAGGCATTGCAGTATTAACATTTAAAAAATCACGAGACCTCAAATATCCCAACGCTAAGTCTCATGACCTTTAAGTCAACTAGATTCAGGTTTCTTTTTCTTTGACTCTTGCTGCGCTTTTAGGATGGAAATAAAAGACCTTTTTAGGTTTAGGGAATGTTACAGGGAGCCTCCACCACCCGTTTCTTCCCACATTTACATTCCTGGTCCCCTAAATTCAGTTATCATAAGTGCTGGTTTATTTTCAACCAGTTCTTTTTCATGTTGCCTCATTTTGATAATCCTTGCATTTAAGGCAATTCTTGACACAGTGAACCCTTTGAGGTTCACTCTGAGCTAAACCAGCATTAAGGGAGTCCCGAGGTTTGTCCAGGTTGGCTCACAAGGAGTTAGGAGTGGCCTTATGCATTTTATAGTTACAAGGAAAGCCAAGGATGGAAATTCAAAGACAATATTAGAAAATTCCCCAATTCTGAGGTCCTAAAGCACAGCCCCATGCTGTGCCATGTCCATGGGTGCACAGTACCCCAGCAGCCCTCATTCAATCCTCCTAACGTTTCTGTCTTTGATAACATACTCCCCTGAAAAACCAAAGAGAAAGCCCTGCCTTGGGCTGCATTCGTTTGGTTGGCTCAAATGAAAAGTGTAGAGTCAGGTGTTTGTCAGCTGCTCTATAGTGCTGAAAAAAGCCCTCTCCTGCTTTTCCTCTGCGTTGCTAAGGTGTGTACTTTAGCTAAAAATCCCGTTTCTGACCGAGGCACTGGCTGCTGCTCCTAAGAGGGAGAGGACAGGCTCTGCTCCTGCTCTCCCCCATCCGTACCACCCTCCCATGGCGCTTCATGGCTCCGGGCCTTCGGCATCCCCTCCTGCCACGAGCAGGCAGAGACCCCCCACACCGCCTCTCTGGGCTGCAAAGAGGCACAGAACGCCCCCAAATCCGCTGCCCGCGTCCAGCAGCCCCCACTCCCCTCCTCGCTGCCCTGCCGGCCGCTCCCCACGGCCCGGGGCCGATGGAGCTGCGGGCACGGGAACAAGGGACATCGGCTCAGCCTGGAACAGCCACCCGGCTCAGCCGGCGGCTCTGTTTGCACGTACAGATAAATATACACGAGGCAGAGCCGAAAAGCCGGAGTCAGCTCCTCTGCGTGCCCTGCGGCTCCGGTTACGGCGCTGCCCGCGCCCCGTGGCACGGCCGCTGCCCGGAGCAGCCGCCAGCCTGGCACGGCACGGAGCAGATGGTCAGAGGCGCTTGGCCCGCGGCCGCCGCCAGCCCCCGGCTCCTCGCCTCACATGATGCTCACCGAGGCCACCTGGGCCTCCCGCGGGCCGGGCAGGACACCGCGCCACCGGGGGGAAAGCCGGAGCAGTTGCTGGCGTGGCAGGGGTCAGCACCGAACGGTCGCCAAAATCACAGCGCCCCTCCCAGCATCACCATCTGCTGTGGAGGATCCTGCTCTCGCTCCTGTGTGAGCGACAGACTGGGGTAGCCGCGGGCAGAATCTGGCAAGCAAAACACCCTAAAGTAAAGCTGGATGGCAGAGGGACCACAGCAATTCAGGCAAATCCTCAAAAGCCACAATCACCCAGTAATGACCTACCTGTGGTGGCTGTTGCGCAGGTTCCTCCTGCTTCCCAAAGCTCCCAGGAAGGATCCCCTGCCCCGGTTGCTCCTCGGACAAGGGCACAAGGAGCAGAAGGGGCACAGCAGGATACGTGTCCTGGGCTGCAGGAAGAACAGGGAAGAGGTGGCAATGGCAGGAAGCAGGTCCTGTGCCTGGCCACCACCCCATGGGCCGGGGACATGGGCCTGGAGTCAGATCCTGCAGCCGGGCTGCAGGGAGAGAAGCCATGTGCAGGTATTGGCTGCATGCATCACTTGGTGCTTCCCTGCCCTCCCCATCAGGGGCTTTGCACCCTCACCAGCAAACTGGGAGGGTTCTGACCAAGAGCAGTGGTCACTCTGCTGGGAGGGTTCTGATCAAGAGCAGTGGTCACTCTGCTGGGAGGGTTCTGGCCAAGAGCAGTGGTCACTCTGCTGGGAGGGTTCTGGCCAAGAGCAGTGGTCACTCTGGGCAATGGCATGAGAGCCCCCATGGTGGGGCTCAGCAGGGCTTGGAGGTGCATCGGGGTGCACCAGGGAGTTACTGCAGCACCAACACAGCCCTGAGCACGTGAGAGCCAAACAGCTCCAAACTCCGCTCCAGGAGCCCCGAGCAGCGAGCACGGCCATAAAGAGCAGAGGCAGCAGCGCTCCAACTTCCTGGCACTCGGGGAATCTTCCTGGGTCTTGTTTCGTTCATGTGTCCTTGGCTCATCTCTGTACAGTTGAAAAACACTGTAAGGGGAGACAGATAATTAGGACAGATGAGGTCAAGAAGCAAAACCCAGGGAACCAATTCCTGCTAAATTGGAGATCTGCTGCTTTCACCAAACCGGGCTGTGTGCACAGCCCTGCGTTGCCGAGAGGCCCTTGCAGTCAGGGACAGCGGCACCATGCTGCCACCAGAGCTCCGCATTGCTCCACAACATGGTCCTGAGGAACTGCCAGTTCCACTGTCGTGGGATGGTGGTGGAGTCACCATCCCTGGAGGTGTTTGAGGAGTGACTGGAGGCAGCAGTCCGTGCTCTGGTCCGGTTGACAAGGAGGGGGTCAGGCAGAGGTTGGACTCAACGATCCTGAAGGTCTTTTCCAACCTAAAGGATTCTGTGATACTGCCATTTTGGGTCACCAAACGAATCAGAAGGCAGGCAGGCAGGGTGCTGCCTCCACGCTGGCACGGCTGGGGACAGGGGTGTCACTGCAGTGACACTCAGCATTTATTGCTTTGGCTCTGCATGTCCTGACCTGCGCTGCAATAGCGAGAAAGGCTCCCTGTCCCAGGGGATGTTCCCAGGCACTGCCAGGACACAAATAAATAACAACAACAATGCTCCGAGAGTGGCACTGGGTGAGGCTGTCATCTGACCCAGCGGCACCGATGGAGAGAGGAAAGAGCTGGAGCCTGGGTTTGCCCCCAGCACTGTGAATGCTTTGGCATTCAATCACCGAAGGGAAGGGCTGGAAGGTTCTTTGGAGAGGAGCGGCCACGGTGACAGAGAGGAGCTGTGCTGGCACCAGCGTCCACGCAACTCCAGGCTCTACTGGGGTGGCCAAACACCAAACACACTAAGCACAACTCCCACACCTAACATCCAGGAGGTCTTCTCTTACCTTTTGTATGGCTGCTTATTTAAGGAGTACTCTTGGAGCGATAAAGATGCTTTGCCTCTGCAGGGTATTCCCTCACTGAATGAGGACTACTCATTTCCTTGGCTCTTTGGGGTTGGGTCTTTTGAGCTTGAATAAGCCTAGAGCAGAAAGGGACACAGATCATGAAGGCAAGACATGCCCTCATCCCAGAGGCAGCAGCTCCAAACACAACCCTGAGCCATGGGCAGGGAGGAGGAAGAAGCAGCTGCCATGTGCATGTCACCAATGGATGTTCCCTTGTCACCCCTGAGTTATCCGGTGGAAGAAGCAAAACACAGGTTTGAGGGAGAACCACTCCCTTGCAGGTCTGCAGCTCGGTCACTCAGGCACTGAGAAGTGACAGCCATGTTTTCCTTGCAGGCTCTGCCCAGGCTGTGCAAGTGAGGATGACAATAAAGCCAACGAACTCAGTAAGTCAGTTGTGAGACCAGCACTGGAGTGACAGACCAGGTGACACTGGTACTTACATGGCCATACCTCTTCTGCTTTTCCACTTTTGAGGGAAAACAAAAAGAGCTTTCTCCAATTCTATTAATCAGGAGGGATAAACTCCAAGTAGTGTTGTATGGTGGATGCAATACCAAATTGCCACTGGCACCACCCCAGTTCCCCAGCTTCCAGGGAACTAATAAATGTTCATAGAATCAGGGCATGGTTTGTGGTGCCATGGACAGGGACACCTTCCACTAGACCACTGTCCAGCCTGGCTTTGAACACTTCCAGTGGTGGGACAGCCACGGCCTCTCTGGGCAACCAGTTCCGTGAAGTTATAAAATATTTCTAGAAAGACAGAAAAGAACCAAATGCCAGGCTCTGCTGGGCACTGTGGCAAACCTGGGACTTCTGTGGGCAATCTGAAGGGGCCAGGCAGAGAGAGGCAAAGCAGAGCATCACTCCTGGGGTAACAGCCAATGCACACTCCTGCCCTGAGGCTGAGCCCATCGTGTTTCCAAGAGGAATGCTGAGGGAACAGCACTGTCCTTGCAGCTGCCTCAATGACAGGAATAATATGCTGCAGAGCTAAGGGGGACAATAGAATGATGATAATGAAAGTACAGGAGTGAAAACTCATTACCGGAGATGCTCTGGAGGCATCCTGAGGGATCCCCTTAGGCTTCCTGGGCTGCTTTAACCCTTTGGGCGTGGCTCTGGTACTCAGGCCAATATGCTGTGCTGCTGACTGTGCTTTCCTCCTCTTTTTCTCCCATTTCTTTATGAAATCAGCTTTCCCTTTCTCCACACAGAGCACGGGGCACATCACAGCACAGACCTCTGTGCCCTTCAGCGCTCAACTTCCTGGGACTGTGCGTGCAGAGCAAAAAGCATAACGGGGTTTCTGGGCAGCTGGTCCAGAATATAGTCCAATAATACTTTCTCCTCTTCCCAGCAGTTCACATGGAGATGGGAGCAGTGACTGGACAAGACAGGCAGCCCAGCTCCACAGGTGAGCTCATTCCCTCCCAAGGGGAGGTCTTCCTTTACTGCTTTTGGGTCTCCTCGAGAAGAAGGAATGTATTTCAGCATTGTTAATGTTGCTTAGGATGCCCTGGCATCCTGCCAGGTTCCTGAAAAGTTAGAGATGCCCATCAGGCATCTCCATGGCAACTCTGGGATGCTGATCCCAGCTGGGTGCAACGTCCATATCAGAACAGCAAACTGCCAGGTTCATCTTCCCTGGTCTTTGGGAAGGGCAGAAGGAACTGGGAAGGTCTCTGATTCCTCTTGATGCACTCCCAGGCTGCTGGAGGAGCAGCACATCAGACACCCAGGGGCTTTGACCTGTGGAACGAGCCAAATGGCTCTGCCCAGCTGGTGGCAAAATTCCTGGCAAAGGTATTTTTGGCAGTTTTTTTGGCAGGGTTTTTTGGTGTTTTTTTTTTTTTTTTTTTTTTGGTAAAAGAATTTTTGGAAGGTTTGGCTGGTACAAAGTGATTTGGCGTTCTGGACTTCTCCCACAGCCTGGAGGTGTGCAAGGAGCCCATACCTGGAGGGTGCTTCTTACTCCAGCCATATCAAACACCGCATGGCAGGGCAGCAGTAGTATGGGACATCACTGTGGTGCTGGGATTTTGGGGGGAATGGCAGTAACAGCCAACCTGAGAGAAGGTGTGGCCCTCAAGGAAGGCAGGAGATGCAGAAAATGAGGATTTCATCCATACCTCCAGGGCCTTAGCCAAAAGAAATAAGTTCATGTGCAGAATAAATAGTCCAGCCTCCCCTGGGGATACATGCTTCCTGCCAGCCAGGTTCACATGTTGTGAGGGACACAACAGACCTCCTTCATGTCATTCCAGTCCTCAGGGGACACAGAATCAGCAGGGTTCCAGGTCCAAGGATGCCCTAAGGCAGCAAAACCCAGCCTGACTCACCCTGAAGTAAATATATGTCTCCTTTCGGCATGGTCACCCCTCATCCCATCCTGACAAGCACCAGATTCTCCACTCAAGAGCACTTGAGAGGGTGTTTTGGTAGCCATAGCTCAGAGGGGTGCCCAAAGAAACACCAGGGTTACTTCTTCAAACAGAAGCCTTGCAGCGAATTCCAACTGTTCTACTCTTTCTCCTGACACTGCAGCAAATATGGACAGAGCTTCTCAAAAACAAGAGCCAGTTACCTCTACACTTCTCCAAGGCAGTGGTGAACTTGTTTCTGTTGCCAGCGTTGTGTCCTCAGCTCATCCAATAGCTCAGGTGTCCAAGATCACCATGAGAGCATCCAGCTCCCTCCACAGCATCCTGGCACCTTGGGTCAAGGAGAAATAACCCCTGTGAGGGCTGTGCCATGACCTTGCCCCCAGATGACCACTCAGGTCCTTCAGCTCTAGCCCAGGTAAACCCAACCAGGGAGCCTGTCCTCCTGCAGGCCAAGCTCCCAAGGAACAGCAGCCCCACTCACAGGGTGTCTCAGGAAGGAAGGTTTGGAGGTTCAGCCCCCCAGGGTCCTTGTCACTCCAGAAGGAGTGTTTACCTACTGTGTCCACTTCCCTTCAAACACCATGACTCACACTGAGCTCCAGGTATTTTTTCTAAACTTGCCTTCCATTTACCTTTGTCATTGTATTAGAGAAAACTAGGCTGGCTGGGCAGTCGAGATAACTCCTTTGTCCACTGGGTCACCAAGAAGGCTTTGCTCATCCCTGCAGCAGAGAGATGTTGATAAATGCAGAGAAAGTACTTTCTGCATCTCCCAGGATATGCCATGCTGCTTGTTTAATTAGAAGGGGCAAAACTCCCTCCTGAATAAACCAGAAATAGCCTTCCAGGGAAAAAATAACCCTGCTTGAGTATTCTGGGGGATCTTGGAAAGAACAGCTATACAATCTCCCCCAGTCTCGCACAGTACAAGAGACAGAATTTTGGAGAAGGAGCATGTCCAGAAAGCCAATCTGCTCTGGGGGAGAAACCTCCTTCACCTTTAATGCTGGTAAAAGGAAATAGAGTGTGTTTTCCTCTCCCCCTTCATTTCTTCTCCTCTGTGTTTTCATCTGCCCATCTTGATGCATTTGGTGTCAGGGGGCAACTTTGTGGGGAGTGCTTTACAATAAAGCACATCCCCAAGGGCACAGCTAATGAATAATGCAAGTTATCAGGACACCTTAACAAAAGAACCCTAAACCCTCTGCAGGGTCCCACAGGCCCCCACTGCCTTCAAAGGATGAGTGTTTTGAAGATTATACAAGGATTATTGTCTAATGACTGCGTGCAGCCCGGCCACTCTCCTCATCCAAAAAGGGCAGCAGCAAACCCCAAGCCAAGCAGCAGGTTTAGGTCAATGATCCATGCTCGGACAGACAAGGCAGGACAGCTCTGCAGAGCCTGGCAGCCTTTGGTGGCCGAAGCCCTGCCAGCAGCCCCCTCCTTTCTCCCTGCAGCGCTGGGCACAGGGGCACTGCCTCCGGGTGCCGCAGGCAGAGCCCAGCCCCATCCAGCTGCCAGGGCAGGAGCAGCTCCCTGCCAGCGCCACCCGAGGCCACTCCTGCAGGTCTCTGCCCCGGGGCACCCATGTGGTACTTTTTTGTTTTTAAGAAACCGTAGCAAAACACCTGCTGAATCCCCAGCTGCTTCTAGAGCTTGTTCTTGGAGGAGCAAAGCAGCAATGGTCACAGCAATGTCTTTTGTCACGGAAGAAAGGGAGAGTAGAAAAAACCAGCAGAAAGACCTGCAGCTCTCTCTCGGAGCACTGAGCTGCGACACGCCCCGAGCACACCCCGCTGCTCACACAGCTGTTCCCACAACTCTCTGCAGGCAGGGTGTCCCCAGGCTCCTCCTGGAAGGAGTGCTGGGCCGTGCTATGAGCCAGGGAGCAGCCAGGCTTGCCTTTTATCCCCAGCAATCCCACTCAGAATGCAGAACCTCCTGCCAGAGGCTCGCCCACCTGCGGACAGGTACTTCCCCCCAGGAGGCAGAATTCCCCTCCAAAGCATCGCTCCCGCTGTGCCTCCCAGGGCTCACAGCATCGACTCCGCTCTGAACCAGCCCTCATTGTCTCCCTGACATCTAAACACGTCCTTGACCTCCCTGGCAGGGCTGCCCCTGCCATCAGTTAGCTTGTGTGGATACCAGGAAACTGAATACATGGGCTTATAGCTCAGTGGAAAGTTCTGCTGCCGTCTTAAATCATAAAGCACAGCTGCTGACGCAGCAGAACTGCAGAATGAGGCATCTGAGCAGCCTGGGCTTGGAAAACGCCGGCAGGAGAATAAGGGCAGGGAGGGAGAAAGGACAGGGAGGCCAGGAGAGCAGATTAAAACTCACCAGAGTGCAGCTGTAATGTGTTATCCACCATGGATGTGTCCCAGCCCTCCAGAGTGCATTTGCAGTTGGGAGAGGGAACAGGAGCTGAGATTCGATGTCTGCAAATGCAAAGTAATGGTTGGTTAAAGAAAAAAAAAACAAAAACAAAGCCATCCCAGACTTCAAATGTATCTGCAAACACACACATGATAATGAGCTCTGAATAAGACACTCTGAGGAACGGAGGGATCTTGGCAGCCTGGGTGGAAAGTGCAGTGAAAGCACCCAGCTCCTGGGTGGTGAACAAAGCCAGCCTGAGGCTGGGATGGCTTGGGCAGGGAGGGAATGGAGAACAGGACAGGAGCCACTGGCACATCTGCACATGGAGCATGGCTGGCCTTGGTGTCCTGTCTCAAAAGGGACACAGCAGAGCTTACAGGGCTCAGAGGAGGAGAAGCAACAACAGGGAACAACTCCTGCAGGAAGGCTCAGAGGTGACACTGGAACTGCTTCATGGACAGCACAGCTGGCAAAACCAGGGACACTTTGTTGTGACACAAGGAGTGACAAATGAAAGGCAAAAGTTTTGAATAATGGGTATCAGCCATCGATCAAAGGGGTCATCAGGGTATGCTAGTTCTAAATTACGTTAAGGGGAGCTCACCTGTAGATGATTTTGTGTTGCCTCCAGTGGGGTTACCGGCCCAGGCCTTCTCTCCAGACAGTGGAGAAGGCCCTGAAACACCAGGGTGTAACACATGCCCCAAGGTGGACAGCCAGAGCAGGTCACCACACCAAGGAGAAGGGCAGCCTGAGCACTTTTTCCAATGCAGGCATCTACAATAGCCTTGGAAAAACTTTTGGACACCCTTGCCCATGGCCCCAGCAGGACCAAGACTCCCAGCAGCCTCCCTTCGACAAGCAGAGGTGGAATATCTTCCCAGCACACCTTCTGCTAGAGCCTTTAGAGACCTTTGTGAAGGCAAAACACCTGCACAAGAGTCAAAACCCTTTCCAGGAACGCAGCCTGCAATTTCCCTTTCCACTCAATGGGATTCAAATAACCTAATTCTTGCTCTACATTCATACTCTCCCTCTGTCCCCCAGATCCTCCTCAGAGAAACACCAGGCTGTGGTAAATACATGTAATCATGGCCCTCTGATAGCAGCTTTTGCTTTCTGGCCATTAATTCTTCTCCCTGGGACCTCAGTGAACATTTGAAATCCTGCAGCAAATCCAAAGAGCTGCCTTTATTTGAAAATCAACATGGCATAAAAGGCTTTCTCATTCCCCTCCTCAAAATGAAGATAATTTTTCGTTTCAAAAATATCCTGGCCAATGGACAGATGTTGCTGGTCATGGTCTTATCTCAGGCCAATGAGGAGGTTACTGTTTTCCATGGAAAATTCGTGGAGCAGGAGGGCTCACTGCTGCATGGGAGGCAGCAGCACCCACTTCAGGCACAGCCTGTGCCTTCCTCATGGCACACGCCACAAATCCCCATCAGAAACCTTCCCTTTCCCCTCTCCAGGAAAAAAGAGAGGATAAAACAGGAGAAAGGAAAAAGCAAAAGAGCCTTGCAAACCCAACCACCCTGAAGACTGGCATTTCTAGGAAAGCAGGAGCTCCCTGGAGATGCTTTCAGTGTGCTGGAAACACCTTGTGGCACACGGGTGTGCAGGAGGGAAGCAGGGGGTGCTCAGCCCCTGGGCAGCCAGGCTGGGAGCAGCCACCTCATCACTGACAGAGAGAAAGATTTGTACAGCCTGGCAGGACGGGCAGTGCCAGCAGCCCCCAAGGCAGCAACCACCACATGCTCAGCAGTGGAGGCTCCAGCTCAGAGCTGCCAAGGAAGAAACATCTGAGCTCCTCAGCTGGTACCACCAGAGTCCACAGCGAGGTCAGCTCAGGTCCCAGCACGGCCTGGGCTGCACCACTGGAACTGGCTCTTGCCAACATCCCCCGATGTGAGCCATCACATGGCCGAGCTGGAGTGGGAGAGGAACAAGGACAGGAGCAGCCTGGAGGAGCAGCAAGGCCGAGACACACAGGGAAATCCCTGCAGGTGGGAGGCAGGAGCAGAGTGAAGAGGGTTGGAGCAGATTTTGGTGCAGGACCTGAGTGACACCAGGCTTAGGATTCAGCTGTGCCCATGAAGAGCAGACTGTCCCATCTGGGATGTGAAGGAGAAGGGACACCAGGAACAGGAGCTGCACCCCAGGTGAGCGGCCGGGGAGGAAAGGGTGCTCAAGCGGACCAGGCAGGAGCTGTGGGGCTCAGTGACAGGTGACAGGGGGGTGCTAAAGGCCAACAGGCAGATGGTGAAACTGTGATTAGAAAGTCACTCCAGCCATAAATCTCAGGGACCTGAAATGGAGATGGGCAAGCCCCAGATGGCTTGGAAATCTGCTTGGCAGAGTCCGGCACAGCTCAGCGTGCATCTGGCCCTCCTTCCTCCTGGTCCTCCTCCTTCTCACCAGGTTTAACCACCTCCAGCCAGAGCTGAACTCTGAAACAAAAATTTAGGGCACCCCTGAAACAAAAATTCCTCTAATGCACAAACTAAAGAGCAAATCCTGGGCCCCAAAAACATTGTCATCCATCCTGCACGGGACTCTGGCCGCATTACTGGGGTTACAGGCACATCCCATCCCTGGTGCTCTTGTCTAGGCAAGAAAGCTGTGGCACCATCTCGGGGGGCACAGGGGGCTCAGGACTGCACCACGGGGCACCAGCAGAGCTGGATGGATGCAGGTTCCCTGCGGCCACACACGCTATTTCTGGATATGCTGAGGAGCTGCTTGGGGCTGGATTTGCAGGCGAGCACAGGGGCATATCAGCTGTCTGTGCTCTGGAAGGGGCTCGGGAACAGAAAAGGGGCAGGAGATTGGGAGGAGACAGGTTTTATATAGAGATCCACGGGAAAACCCGTGTCTCCAAACACAGTAACCTAACACCAGGTAGTAGTACCAGTTCCTGCCCGTGGATCCAGGACAACAAATTTCTCCACCTGCAGGCAGAAGAGCCCACTGCTCTCGCACTCCTGCCCGAAAAGCACCAGCAGCACCCACAAAAAGCCCCCCTGCCCATGCCAAGCTCCCGAACCCCCTCTCTGCCCGTGGGTGCCTCCCACAACCTTTCCCAAGGCTGCCGGAGAGCTCTTCAGCCCACAGGTGCTGTCGCTCCCCCGGGACCCCCGGCCAAGGCGGGGGCTGGCAGCACGGCCGGGACAGGGGCCAGTGGTAAAATTAGAACGTGTGTCCCTGCCAGCCCCTTCTGCGAGCTGCAGGGACCAGCTGAGCCCGGCTAACCCGCACTGTAACCCTTCATGTCCCCCGTTTGGAGGGCTGGGACAGTTACTAGAAAGCCAGGGATTTGCAGAGCTTTCCTTTTTGATCAGCCGTGTCCAGCTACCCCAGACAGCCGGGCTGGCGGGCTGATGGGGCAGAGAGGTGGGGGTTTTTGGAGCCTTTGGGACAGTCGGGATTGAAGCCTGCAATTCCCTTCCCTGCTGTCCCTTTCCACAACAGGCAGTCCCGCAGAAACCAATCCTCCCCACTTCAAAGGTTCGTGTCTCCTTTCCAGCCCCTTCTCCCCACCGCTGCCCTCCTCCTGCAGCAGTTATTGTTATTATTTACGCTCCTAAGCATCCTTTGAGTTCTGCCGGGGGACAGGATCCAAAGAGAAAGCCTTTTAAGGATTTGTGCCAGCGCCGGGAAGCGAATCCCCCCCAGCGAACAGTGGTGCTGGGGGATTTGAGTGTAGACAAGTGCTTAAAGCTGAAAAGGGCAGAGAGAGGGGAGGGAGCCGGGGGCACGCTCTGAAACCAGACCCCCCCCGCCCGAAACGCAGCTCCTTCCTCTGCTTTAGGAAACGGATCCCTCCTGCGATTTCCTTTCAAAGGTGACTTGTAACCTCTTCATTAGGGTCGGCTTTGGCAGAGCCCCGATGGTGCAGCTGGCAGGGCCGGGGCTGCGCTGGGCGGGAGCGCGCTCGCCGTGCCAGGGCTGGGCAGCACTCGCGGCCGCTCGGCGCAGCGGCGGCAGCACCGGCGCCCCGGCCATGCGCTGATGGGTACCATGGACTTTAAGACAGATGCCAGTGCAGTCACCATCAATCTGCTGCTTATCGTGCGCCCCGAGGAGGCAGCGAGCAAGGAGAAAGGGCAGCGAGAGGGGCAGACGGAAGGCGGCCGAGGCGCAGGTAACATCGCGCCTGCAGCGGGCGAGGGAGGGCAGGGCTGCGGCTGCACGCCGAGAAGAGGAGCAGCAGCTTTGGAGCAGGACTTGGGCTTCCTTCTCCTCTTTGCACGCATGACGCCAAACTCCAAAATGCCAACTTTTTCGTAGAAGCCCAGCGCGTCTCCGCCGGTGCAGCAGAGCCTCGCTGGAGCCACGCACCGAGCTGCGCCCTGTCCAGCTGCAGTGCGCGCAGCCCCGGGTGCAGCGGCGGGGACACACGGGAACACTAACCCCAGGGCTGGGTTTGCACCTTGCTGTGTCCTGCGCCAGCCCCGAGGTGCCCCACGGGCTCTCTGGGCTGTGCAATGGGAGCAGGGAGAGGGCTCAGCCGTTTCCAGCACCGCTGCCCTGGAGTACAGGAGCAGAAGTGTTTTGCTTGCAGCGTGCCCAGGCTTTGTCTCCGAGGCTCACTGTCCTGAGCCATTTATAGCTACAGTTTGGGACAGTGTCCCTGGCCCAACTCCCTGTCCTGCAGAGGGTCTTCCAAAAAGCTACAGCTGTGCTCTGCAATTGCAAGGAGAGCCTCCCTGCAAAAGTAAAGGGTGGAGAATGAGTATTCCTGCTCTAAAACCTGGGAGAGAAGCTGAATTTTCAGACAACCAGTCCCAGGCTAACAGCGATAGGCAGAGCTATCACAAAGTTGTGTCCATGCTCCATCAAGCATGGCATCCAGCACCTGCTCAAATCAGAGCAAATCCTACCAAAGCAGCTTAGGCCTGGACTGGTGCACTTTCTGCCCCCTGGTATTTCATACTTTAGCCACAAGAACTGCAAGCCAAGGCTGCAGATGAGACAGAAGGTGGATCCTGATGACACCTGGCACCAGCTGGGATAATGGGTTGCATGAAAGGGTTTGGGGTGCTTGGCCTTCAGGCAGCAACAACACTTCAGTCCAGAAGGACCCTTTCCAATCTCCCATTTCTATCTTACAGGTTCCAAGGGTGATGGCAATGGAAACAGCAGATCACAGCCACCTCAGGGCACAGACCTGAACGGTAGGTCACCCTCTCCCTCTGTGAGAAACCAACCCCAGCGCACAACCCAAAGCTCCAAGCTGTGCCTCTCGAGCAGAAATGTGCTTCACACAGCCCATCCCCCTGCAGTGCTTTCAGGGGCTGCAGTGGAGGCACACAGAGGGCCTGGCAAGCATCCCCTCCCTGCGTGCTCTCCGTGCCCCATGGACAGGATGCACGGGGGTGGCACTGCCGAGCCCCTGCACACCCATCTGCAGGGATTCTCCTGCCACAGAGCTCGCTCGGATTACAAGTGCACAGAGCTCTTACATTTCACAGCCAGCTGATGGCAGGGGAAATTCAGTGCCCCCAATTGCTCAGGTTGCAGATAGAGCTTCCAGAGACTTCCCCAGCACTCACACAGCTTCAAGTAGGGTCTGGGGGATGCGAAGAACCTTTTCAACCTTCTCTCCACCAGTTCTTTCTTCATCTCCCCTCTCAGAGACTGAGCAGAAGGCAGGTGGGACTGCTGACCAGGAATGATGTGGATTCTAGTTCTCAATGTTCTGCTGCCAATTCCCAGGGTTCTGCCCTAAAATAGTTGAGGAGGAGCATCTGAGGAGGTGACCCCAGAACTATGGAGCAGCTCCCAGGGAAGGGACTCAGATCATCCCTCTTGTTTTTCTGGCAGTATAAGCCTGCCATGGCTTAGCAGAGAAAGGCAGGGGCAAAGGTAGAGCAAGATACAGATAATTCTCATGGTACCAGACAGTGGATTTTAGATACACCAAGGAGGAACTTTGCTTCCACAGGTCAAGCAATAGCAGCGTGCAAAAGCCATGGCTGCTCCCAGCAGGATGCCTGGCAGGAGCCCTGATCCAAGTCCCTCTGTAATCAGTGGTGGCTGGAGGCTGCGCACAGTCTCGGAGCAGACAATATTTCATGGCAAGGCACTACTTTGGGGCTTTTTTTTACAAAGCAGATAACAAAAGCCTCCACTCCAGGAAGCAGATAAATATCCTGCTTTCTCTCCCTCTGTCATGCTCAAGAGGTTCTGCAATCAGAGCAGCAGAGTCAGCCTCCTCTACGAGTGAGTGAGAGGCTGATATTGATCCTTTCCCACCCTGCATTACTGGCAGGGGTATTTAGCATGCACATGGGAACCCTTCCCTTGCAGGTGTACCTTAAGCACAATTAAAACCCCTGGGAGGGGGGAATTCAGGCACCCGAGGAGCAGGCAGAGCTGTAGCTCCTCTGGCACCACAAGGGTTAATGAACTGCCCTTTCACCAGCCATGTTAGTGTCCCTGTGAGGCCTCTGACACCTCTGGTGCTGCCACAATATTTGCAAGCTTATATAAACCCCAGCCCCTCTGAGCCAAAGAGGCTGTGGCCCCACTCCACAAGATCCCATCGCTCTGGGGACTGGTCCCTGTCATGGCCACATGGCACAAATGGCTCGGACAAGCTGCAAGATCCAGGCTTCCCCCTGGCTCCTGGTGGGATGGGGATCCCAGGATGGTTCGACAAAGAGAGAGAGATCACCCTGGCCACCACCCAGCAGAGCCCGGAGCGAGGGCTCCGTGTCCCCTGGCATTGCTCCCTCCCTGGGGCTCAGCCTTTGCTGCCTCCCCCTGTGTGAACCCTGGGCACATCAAGTGCTGCCCACACCTCCCTCTGCCCCAGCACTCCAGGTCCAAGACAGGCAGGGTGTCCCAGAAGGGAGAGGTGAGGATGAGTTGCTGACAGCCACATCAGAGTTCCTACTCTGCCTCGGAGCCCCCAGCACTGCCCTTGTGTCCCACCCACCTCTCCAAACTCCCCTGGTCCGAGCCCCCCGCCCTGAGCAGCAGCAGGCGGGGCAGGAGCATCCCTCCCTCTGCAGAGGGGTCAGGCACCAGCACCAGGAGCAATCCAGCTTTGAACCTGAAGAACAGGGCTGAGCTTCCTGAGTCCTTCCTTACCTGACTGCTGAGCAGGGCGGATTTAACCCCATCCTTGCTGACTGTTTGGCTCTCTCCAAGGCACTGAGATGTTTCCCTTTGTGCCCCCAGGCCGGCGTGGTCCCACAGATCCCCGTGGGCAGACACCACCCATCACTTCAGGCCCTGACAAAGGTAAGTGGTGAGCCAAGAGACAGAGCAGGGCTTCACTGAGCTCCCAACAAGCTTTTTCTCCAATAAAATCACCTCAGAACATCCCAAAAGAGAGAAAATATCCCACCCTGGGACAGCTGCCCCTCAAAGCACTTGCTGGCAAGGACTTGTCTGGCCACAAAACACAAAGAGAGCAGCAAGTGCTTCTCTGAGCTTGGAGCAAACTACTTTAGTGGCAGGGAGCTGGAGCAAGAGTATCTTCAAGGTCCCTTCCAACCCAAACCATTCTATGATTCTTTATGAAGGATATCTCATTTAGGAATATTAAATAAAAGATCATTAAAGCACCAGCAACCATTTCATACCACCAGTTTTTAAAGCAATGATACAGCACATTGAAAAATTCCTGTGGAATTACATTTTTCATTTGTTAAATGCCTTTTAAATTCATCAGCAGAAGGCATTCATCACCAGTAAGTTTGTCTCTTGAAAACAAAGGTTTTTATTTTACGGGGGGAAAATTAGAAAGTGAAAGTTGGGGACAAAAACCCACGAAAATGCAAAGTAAAAATCATTTTGAGCAATAAAAAGGACCTGAAAATAGGAAGGAAATCAAACCATTTGCATAAAGCTTTCTCTTTGAGAAACAACTTCATTTTATCTTTGAATTATCTGACAAAATATACCAGCCAGCTCTGTTCTGATACCCTCATATCCACAACCATCCTAGAACTGGAGTCAAACTCCAAGATTTAGATTTTTACAACTTACACAGTTTTTCTTGCTTTCTGGTTTTGGGGCTTAAAGGACATTAAATCTCTCTGCATAATCACAGGAGAAACTTCACTTTTCTAAGGGTAAATGCTGCAGAGAAAAACTTATTCTTTGATGAAAATGCAGATTGCCACCTAATTAGCCAGCTCCAAGAGCTGACTTTAAAGGAAAAGCCCAAATGCCATGAGGTATAGGTGTAGGGGGCATGACTGGATGGCAGCCCTGAGGTGCATTAACATCTTGACCTTCAGTCTCCTGAGTAACTTCTGCCTGATCCAAAAGAGAAACCCAGGAGCACATGGAGCTCCTCCAGGGAACCTCAAGAGCTGCAAATCCTTCTGAAATACCTGCCCAAAAATGCAGCCTCTGTCAAAAAGTTCAGGTGGTTTTTGTAAGAGATTCCCTCACTCTTTTTCTGGTGTTTACCTCTCTGAAACTTCAAAGACCAGAGCCCAGGTTTCCAGGGGAGGTTTTTCTGGAGCATCAGGGCATGTCTGGACCACAGCTGGCTCCTCCAGGATGCTGCCTTTTACAGGCAGTGGCCTTTGCCAGACATTTTAGTATCACAAGTCCAAACATTTTCATCACTTCAAGCCTTTCTCTGTTTAATTCCAAGAAAAATCAATGCAAGACATTGATTCTCTGCTTGCTGTAGCTCCATCAAGAGCTCTTTAATATGGTGATAAACCTTGGCTATCACCAGAGCTGCTGCTCTGTCTAAAGCTAAGAGCTGCCTCGACAGGCACTCCTGCCCTCTCCTCCATATCCTGGCTGGTTTTCCCTTTTCAGGGAGTTTATCACTGTTTCTTGCAGGAACCCAAGTGACAGTGGAGATTCACCATGAGGACACCAGCCCTCAGCTCATCAAGAGACTCTCCTTGGGAAAAGGTACAGCCCAGATTAAAACCCTGGCAGAGGCTCAGCCCATCCTCCCTTCCCTGGAGCCAGGGAGCTCCAGGGGATGCTGCAGCCTGGGCAGGGCTGAGGGGATCCCACTAACCCTGTGTGGCTTGTTGCAGGTTCCCAGAGGCTGAGAGGACATGACAATAAAGGTGAGGCTCTGCTTTATCACAGTGTCTCCAAGCTCTCCCTGCCCTGGGGAGGAGACAGGCTCACCCCTCTCATGGGGAGGCTACTAAAGGGTACCTGCTCCTGGACCCCGCCCATGACTGGGGCTTGAGGAGCAAATTCCTTCTGCTCTTGGGGTGTGGGTGTCTCCTTCTCCTCCTCTGGCCCTGGGATAAGGTGGGTGGTGACACTCCAGTGTCTGTCTAACAGCTCTGGAGCTCAGTGCTCCCTTCTTCCACACCTGGAGAGGTTTGGCCATGGTGGGCTGGGGTTTGATGTCCCCAGCCCTGGGGCTAGAGCAGGAGATGCCTGTCTGCAGGGGAATGTGGGCTCTGCAGGAGCACACTCCACAGGGTGCTCACATCCACGTCCAAACAGAAAGGAATGGGCTAAGAAGAGCCTCAGCTCCAGCATTTTCCATCCAATCCTGCTCCCTACAATAATTTATTTCTAGCTGCTTTTTTTTTTTTCTGTGAGCAACAACCTCCTCCCTCCCTGTCCTTCTCTGCTTTGCAGGATTCCAGAAGACTGAGGCCCCGAGGCCGCCGGGAGCAAAGGACCTCCATGGTAACTACCCATCAGCACCAGTAGGGCTCAGCTTCCGACCCCTGATCTCTGGGATGGCATAGGGGAGTGGCTTTGGGGTAGGGCTCAGCTTCCCAAGGCCCTGATCTTCAGGATGGCACAGGGGAGTGGCTTTGGGAACGCCACACGTGCCCAAGCCCTGCCCAAGGGAAGGCAAACAGGCACAGGGCTGTTGGATGTGGATCCCACTCCTGCACTGAGCCTCTGCAGACAGAACCTTTAAATGTGTAAATCTGCTTTCTCTCTCTTTAGGTCAGTGTAACACCTCTTTTCAGGGAAAATACAGATAAACAAACCAGCCTGCTAAGAAATAGGTGTCTACATGCTGATTTGGCAGACAGGAGCCTGTCCAGCACAGGGATATGTCCATCCATTCCCCATGGCCCACTGATGGGATTCAGCAGTGTCAGCTCATCCCAAGACTGTTTTAAAAAAAACAGTTATCTGGTTAATTAGGGCAAGTTATTAACCCTTTGTTCACACTGAGTAGAACCAGCAGCTCAGAACCCGCAAAGATGCAGAGGGTAGGCACAGCGGGTTCAGTCCAACTGCTCCCAGTGTTACCTTCCTCATGTGCCTGAATTCCTGCAGAATTGTGGTCCTTTACCACACAAAGCTCCTAGAGAAACCCAGCCCTTTATTGCTGGGTTTTTTTAAGAAGTCACGTGTTTTCTAAGGTTTGCACAGTACAGATTTTCCCTGATACTTCTCCATTGTTCTCCTGCCCCTCCATGCAATATCCCAGGATTTTCCATGCTGTTATGCAGTGCCAAAGTTGCAGGGGCAGCTCATGCTCCAGCACTGCACAAATCCTAGCAGTCTAGACAGGATGGCTCCTGCTTTCCATGCAGCTGGCAGGGACCTCCTGCGGGTGCCCTCGTGTCCTCTGCTCCCTAAGCACACGCTGATGGATGTCTCCATGGCCAGGCAGGAGCTCTGTCCCCTTGTTCCACCATACTGCCAGGAAAAACACTCCCTCCCTTCCCAAAACAATGACAACTTGTTTCTTCCCAGCATATCCATGGGACAAATCCTCTTTGAAATCCATGCCAGTAGATCTGCAGCAATTAGAGAAGCTGGATGCCTACGCATTAAAAGTAAGTCTTGCTTTTGCCTCTGTCCTCCTCCCAGCTCCCCTGCAGCAACATTCCACAAACCTGGCTCCCAGCTTAGGCTGAGCTATGGGGCAATGGCATCAGAATCTCCCTAACAAGTGAAAAACCTTTTCCCTTTAAACATTAGCAAAGAAATCCCAATCTGGGAACTATAACCAAAAATGCATGGACCTACAGCACTGTAGCTGTGCTTTTAAGGAAGCTGGAGGCAGAGCAGTCTCTGGCAGGTGGAGTCTCACTGGCTTCAGAAAAACAAGAGATGGGGAGGACAGGAGATCTACCACAGGGTAGATCTTCACCATGACCTCGCAATGCTTGCCCCCCACCCACAGGTGAACGTCACGAACAGCGTGGAGGAGCTGGTCAAAGCCCTGCTGAAACAAGCCCGGACTGACCTGGAAAAGGTTCGAGCCATATGGATGTGGATATGCCATCACATAGGTAGGCTGAGGTCTCTAACTGAAGATAAGGCTGTTGCTGTCACCCCTGTCCCACTGTGACATTCTACTAAGAATTTGTGTTTTATTTCCATGTGGGGAGTGGAATGAAAGCTTTCTGGAGGTTTTTATCCAGAAATGCATCCAGAGGAACTCTCACCACCTCTTTTTCTCAGCCTCTCTCCTCACACTGCCAGGCTCCACCAGGTTTGTGTGCCCATGATTAACCTGTAACTCCATCAGAGATGTGACCAGCCAAGTCCCTATCATCCAAGAGCCCAAGCAAAAGCCAGGCTGCCCAACAGCAGGGGCCTGCTTGTCACCTTCAGAGCCACCCCACACCACCAGAGCCCACACCAGCAGTTGAGGGGATGAACAGGGAGCAGGTGATGATCCAGATTTCAGAAGCAACCTGGTCTAGTGGAAGGTGTCCCTGCCCATGGCAGGCAGTTTGGAATGAGATGATCTTTAAGGTCCCTTCCCACTCAAACCACTCTAAGTTTGATCTCCATGCCTGTGCCAAGTCCCTACAGCCCAATACAGCCCCTGCAGCACAGTCTGATGCTGGTGCCTTCGCTCTGGGAGGGTCCCAGTGTCACACAGGTAGCGCCAGGAACCCCCCAGCTGCCTTGCCCAGCTCCACGTCCCACACTAGCACCTGTAGGATTGCAGCTCCTGCCTGTGCCTGCACCTTTTCAACCCTCCAGAGAGCTGCACCCACTCAGGTTCCCCTGCCCTTTCCTACTCAGTCCAAAGGCTGGAGTTACACAATAACTAGGAGATGGGAAGAGGAGGCAGCACTTGTAGCCTCTCCCATCTGGCACATCAAAAGGGGCTTCTTGCCACCCCAGTGCCTTGATGGGGGAAAACTGGATATGCAACATGATGGCACTTTGCATAACATAAGCAAAAATGTTTAATTCCCATTAAGTCTTGGGGGCAAAGAGGCAGAGCTGTCCCTTCCTTCACCTCCTACACATCCTGATGGGGCACTGCTGCAGTGCAGGTCAAGTGATGGAGAGGAAAAGAGCAGTTTGGGCAGCACTGGCCTCATCTCACACCCACTGAGATCAGCAGCCACAGTGTTAGCGTGGTTAGGTCAGGCCCAAACTGCTTTAGTCTTGCCCTGAAATATGGAGAGTGCTGATGTCACTGCATGTCCTGAAGCCCAGGCCTTGACTCACCCAGCACTGGTTATTCTGTCTTTCCACTGTTAACCCCTTTCTGCCCACACTGCCTAGAGTCAGTCCATACTCCTCAACATTCAGGGGATGTCTCTGGCCCTGACAGCTATGCTGGGATCTCCTCACAAGATCTTTTACACCACCTCGGCCCTGGCTCTCATTCCTTCCTGTGAGACTGCCCCCTATTTACACACACAGAAAAGAAACAGAGTTGGGAATTTAAATCTGCTGGCAAAAATGCAATGTATCTATCCTGGAATTGCACTGATGGCATAAACTCCTTCCTTGGATGGATTTTAAGTGAGAATACTGCTCTCTGGGCATCTCTTCCCACTCTGTTCAGTTCCTGCCTGTGATGGGCTGCTGTGCCCATGCAACATCAGCACTGAAGGAGATAATTATTTCAGCTGTCATTTGCAGCACAAATAGAAAGCCCCATGGAGCCAGCACCCCCCACAGTGGCCTGCAGCTTTGCTGGTGGCCAGTGAAGAGCCAGGGTGCAGCAGCCAGCCTTGCCCAGTGCCTGGAGCCAGCGCCGAGGAGGCATCGGCCGAGTCCCCGGGATGAATGACAAGCAGTGGCAGCATTTCATCAAAGCACACACAGCCTGCTGCTGCTTTTCTTCCTCTGCCCCAGCACCCAGGGGAGGGGGAAGCAGCTGATGCAGCACTCCTGAAAGCTTTGTCAGAAAAATACATCTGTATTTTAAGAAAGAGGTTGTGGACAGGGCCAAGGTTGGTGGTATTGAATTAACCTCCCCAGACCAACTCTGCTAGCTCTGTCTGAAGGAGTCCCTGCTGTGCTGCTGTTGTGTACTCATTCCAGCAAATCAAGAGTTCCTGAACTTCCAGGTATTGATATGACCAGACTGGATAGGGCTTGGAGCAACCTGGTGTGATGAAAGGTGTGTGATGGAAGGGCATTGGAATGAGATTAGCTTTAATGCCCCTTCCAACTCTAACTGTTCTACAATTCTGTGACTCTCAACAAACCACTTCAAGTATTTCCCAAAAAGCTGCTTTTCAAGTATTTTTAATATAAATTGCTTGTAAAGAGGGCAAAAGTCTCAGCAGTTTCTTTTGAGGTAACACCAGCCCAACTCCTTCAAACGCAGCGTGCTCTGGTTTGTACTGGGAACTCTTCAGACTGTAGATCCTCCACTTGAGGGCAATTCCTGAGGACAGCCATTGTGTCCAAAAATCAAAGTTTTCCTCCTACTTGGATTCAATTGCTGACCCCCAGCCCAAGCTTAGAGCAAAGGGTGATGAGGGACAAAGCAGACAGCAGTGTCCAGGCCCAGCAGTGTCCAGGCCAGCACAGCCATGGCTTGTTCCCCTGTGCTCACAGAGAAGAGAAGCAACCCAAGCATTGCTCCTGCTGCCCATCAGCCCCTTGCCTCTGGCTGCTGGATGAACTCTTGTCTGTGTTCCTTCCCCCAGAATATGACGTCGTGGGCTACCACAACAAAAGCCAGCTGTCAAGCAAGCCCAGAGACGTGCTTCAGATGGGCAAGAGCATTTGTGAGGGCTATGCCGAGCTCTTTGAACATATGTGCAGGTAAATGAAGTTCAGAAGCATTCAATGCCAGGGAGAGTTAACATTCTTTGCATCTCCATGCCTATCCCGTCTGCCTTTGCATTGACTGATGTGACTTTAAGCGGGACGTGGAACTTTAGCTTTCCGACCATGCTGTGGAAAAACAGCAAGTCCTAGAAAGGTCAATTTTGCTCTCTCCTCCTCTCCCTCCACCCCCCTCCCCAGCATAATTTACTTGGTGCCATCTGCTGAGCTTCGCATTGCATTAACATAATGGCAGATGAAAACATGGAGATAATTTGATTAGAAGAAGTAGGATTTTCCTTGGGGTATCTGGATGTGAAGGTTAAAAGCATTGCAAGACTTCAACAAGGAGTGCAGTCTCCAACACGGTCCCTTGCCGGAGATAGACAGAGTCCCAGGAGGAACTTTGCCTACACCCTCTGGAGATGCCCTGCCCCCTCCAGGAGCACCCCAGGGACACTGCCTTGCACTTGCCCCTCTGCTCTGTGCCCAGTCTCAGGGCACAGCACTGTGGAGGCCAATACTGCAATTCCCATTTTCTACCTACCATTGCCATTTAATGACTAAAATCCTTTCTTCCCCCAACACGATCTCGTGGACTTCACTGGGGATGAGTCACCTAAACTTCCCCACAGAGCAGGGCTTTGCAGTCACAGAGGCATTTCTGAGAGGCAGACCCTTCCTTGGTAGGGAGGCAGGGATGCAGCCCCAATCCTTGAGGAAAGTAGAACCCCCAAAATCCACAGCAAGGAAAGCAGTGAAGGTGATTGGAGGTTTGGGGGTCAGCCTTAGGCAGAAGGGTTGCCCAAAAGGAGAAAACTGGACCTGACAACTCAGGGAGAGCAGATTGGAAGGGACTTCCTAAAGTAATCCTAAGAGGGTGGGCTTGCAAGATGGCCCTCCCAGGAAGGGGTTTCCATTCCCTTGGAAAAATCACAGAGTAGTTATTAATAGCACATGTAAGTAACAATTGGCTTTCTGCACCATCTAAAGGGATTTGAGGAGGTTTTTATCGTGGAACAGACAAAAACTACAGGTAAAAGGAGAGATCAAAAAACCCCTGGCATACTGTGCCAGATGCTGAAGTGGCAAATGCTTCCAGCCAACAACATATCCCACAACATACACTTGGTCCATTCCAACCCAAACCATTCTATGACATTGGATCTTGTTTTCTAAAGAGTAAAGAAATAGGATGGTGGAGTATGCATTTATAGCTGCAACCTATGGAACAGTTATTAGCAGCTAGAAGGGGGGAATTTGCATCTGTTCATTAAAAAGCATATGCTTAGTTCATTAAAAGCATTAATCTTTCCGAGGATATCTCCGACTATTTAAAGGCTCTGTTGATTTACTCTCAGTTCCTCAGTTCCAGGCTGATTAGTCACTATGTGATTCAGGAAACCTCCAGTCATCAAGACTATTATATTGTCAAATATTAGCAAAATGTTTAGCTCCTGTCATGAAAAACTGTACTTAAAGACAACACCCCTTTCTTGCACAGAGATCCCCTCATCCCTTCTCCCCATGCTCTGCTGCTCTTACAGAGTCTAAGCAGAAAGGCAGGAGGCAAAGAGCACTTGTCTTACAGAAAGGCTTTTCAGAGCCAGGTTTTGGGGGGGGAAAGGTGTTCTGACATGCCTTTTTTTCCTAGCTCCTGTGAGGGAACTTGAACAAACAAACCAATTTGCCAGTCACCAGGAATCCCCCCAAAAGTCCTGCTGAAGGCAACGGCTGACGTTGATTGAGTCCTACTTGTCCCAGTGCCAGAGGGAACAATTCCTCTTGCAGACACAACACTGTCACCTCTGACCACAGCTTTGGCAGCCAGACTTCCTCCCATTAGCTGAGATTCCTGTCACAGAGGAAAGGTGGGCACGGATAGTGGGAAGCTGGCCATGAGGCATCACTTTCCAAACATCAGGTGTGATAGCACTGAATGCAAACACAGGCTCCTGACCAATGTTTCAGCAGCACTTATCAAGAACTGGCTTCTTAGCTGACAAGCAGACTCGAGGACTCTGGCTCAATGAAGCAGTGCAAATTGATGAATCCAATTTAGGGCAAACCTCACAGCCTGGAATTAGGGAGACACTCGCTCACCAGGGTTGGTGATGAAGGCACAACAATTATTTTCCCAGGAGAGGTTTCAGCAGCTCTGGGAGCAAAGCTGGCCTCACTGCCTAAGGGGGATCTGATCAGTTAGCTAGCTGCTCTTTCTTCCTAAGCAGCCTGTAAATATCCCAGATTTCACATCCTCTTACTTCTCCCATTTCCTGCAGGCAGTAGCTTTCCCTCTTTTCAGGCACAGAGGCGTACACCTACCTACCACAAGCATAAACCATTCTGTTCCCTTCTGGAGAAGCCAGATTTGCTCCTTTTTTAGATGAAATGATCAAAGTCAACCTAAAATCAAAGGAAAGAAGATGCCATTGAATTCCAGTGACACCTGTAGTAAGAGTCAGACTATTTCCTACGGTTTTTGAGGCAGAAAAGCAATTTTGTGTTTAATCTCTTTGCTGCACCAAGCAAATGTTGCCAACTGTTTCTTAATTCAGTTCTTCCAGTCCATTTTGTATCTAGGTCATCTTTAGCCTCACACTGCCACTTCAACCAGTCCTGGAGATCTTCCCAATCTTCTCTCTGCCCGCTTAATTTATCTGTATGAAGTCACTGACATGAGAGACATGAGCACCCTTTTCACCAATACAGAATTGCCCTTTTACAGGATGTTTTAGCTTGGATTTTTGTCTGTCCATTACTAGAGAGACCAGTTTAAATGCTCTGGACTTTATTTGGAGAACTTTGAACACATCCAAGCACAAACTCTTCTTGCTGCTTTGCCAATGTTCACTGTAATTGAGAGCACTGTGAGAGCAGAACTTGTCCCTTAATGTTCCCTCTGAATATCCCAGCTAACAAGAATGTCTAGAGAAGCCTGGAAGGATTAGATCCAATCCCCATGAAATTAGTGGGAATTTGGTACTTAGCTCCTTGAAACTCCTAGGATCAAATCTTCACTAAAGCTCCCAGGCCAGCTCCTAGTCTCAGTTACATCATGCAAATCCAAGCTCTCACCAGTCTTGTCAGTGGAGCTGCTCCAGATTTGCTGCCCAGCTCCACATTAGATTTCACTCACAGGGGCCTGCAGGCTGGCAAGGGCTTTCCAGACCACCTGCAGCACCAGGTTTCTCCGTGGCATGTCTTCCAGCCTGGCCTGTTTGTTCTGGCTACTCGTGGAGCAGGCAGTGCCTGCCATCACTGCTCCATCCTCTCCTTTGCTGAAGTGCTCACCTCCCCTGGAAACCAGCATCCCCTCCCTGGAAAAAGCAGCCCTCCCTACAAACTCCACGGCACTGCCACTTGCCAGCCAGTATCTGTTATCAGGCCTCGACTTCTTAACAACCATGCTAATTATCTTCCCCATAAATATCACTTTTCTCCTGAGCTAAACCCACATTCTGCAGACAATCTCGCTCTGGAAGCCTGCACACTTTATTACTTAAGGTAGTTGTTCCATTTAACACACTTCTCCATGAAGAAGAAAAATGTCAATGCTGTCCTACACAAAAGACAACGCTCCAAGTGAAGCAATTTTAGATTAATGGTGAAATAAGATGCCAATGTTAGAATCCATCAGCAGAGAGCTTATTAACACAGTGCTTATTTAAATCTTATTTACACATCCACGCAGGTATTCATCATGTTTTTAGAAAGAGACTATTTAATCATTTCTACCCTGGGCAGGCACAAGCTCATTCTTTCAGGAAACTAAATCAGCATCCACAATCCCGTGAGGTCTGAGATTCCTTAGCTGGTGTCAAACACCAGGCCCACTGTCAGGGGGAGAGAACAGCCTGTGCTTTTAATTTATAATTACATGGGCTAATTGTGGACAGCAGCAAAGGGATTCCACTGAGTAACAAGATAGAGAGCAATTAAGCACACTTTATCTTGTCATCCTCTAACAGTGCTAAATGGATGGTGCATCAGGCAAAAAGACAGGGAATATGCAAAACTGGGAGAGAAAAGGCCCTTCCTCCAGCAGGATGCTCTCTGAATCTCTGTGCAAAGACTACAAAAACAAACAGCCCCACCCAACAGGCATCATCACCTTTTCTCCTTCCCCAGAAGTACCTGACAGGTTTAACACAGAACTCTCCTGCTGCAGCTCATCATTTCCTTTCAGTCTTGCAGGGATTCAGTGCAAGAAGCTCTCAGGACATGCCAAGGGATACGGGTACAAGACAGGGCAGACCTTCACAGGGGACTCTGACCATGCCTGGAACGCTGTCTACCTTGAGGGAAGGTGGCATTTGCTGGACAGCACCTGGGGGAGCGGGTCTGTGGATGACTCCTTCACCAAGTTCACCTACAGGTAAAGACCCCCCTCTAGCTTAGTACACAAACCCTCCAAAGGCAGAAGGAAAACTGATGGGATTGGCAAACCAAACAGACACGTTTGGGGCCACAGGAAGACCCAAAGCTGTCACGGCCTATGTTACAGTATGTGCCACAGTTGAAAGGGCCACAATATGCAGAGTCACCATACAAGCACTCACCCAAACAGAGGAGCACCTTACCTCACCACAAGGCTTCAGGCATCTGCCCATAAACAGTAACACCATGGCACTTCAGAAGGCTGCAAGGGGCTGCCCTTCTTGTTCTTCAGCCCAGCCTTTTATCCCCTCATGCTGATGCAGTGCCCCTGTGTGCCCTCTGTTCCTTTGGTGGTTGCTCAGTGCCCCTGGGCACTCCATGGCTCACTGCTGCCAGTGCTGCTCACAGCTCTGCCCACTGGGGATGAGGCTCAGCCCCATCCCAACCACCACAAACTGTGTGCCTACACAAAGCCAGGAGCAAGGTACCCAGGCTGTCTGTACAAGGCATGGGGCACAGCCCTGAGCAGCAAGTCACAAACTGCTAGAAGCCAACTGGGCTTGCTTGTCACATCTTCAGTTTAGGCAATAGTCTGTGGGTCTTGAGTCACAGCTTTTGTGAATTGATTGCAGTCAACACCCAGTGCCTCCCTCTTTTTCCAGGAGCCTGTGGGTGCAAGGGAATAGTGCAAATGCTCAGGGTTTATCCCAAAGCTCAGCATTTGCCCTGGAAACAGAAGACGAAAGCTCAGGTTTCTTCTCTGCCTGGGGAATTTCAAGCCCATGGATCTCAGTTTATCAGCAGCTCAAACCACTCCAACATCCTCCTGCTGAAACCGCCACCACCGCTCGGGGGAAGAATTCCCTGTTTGTAATTACTCATTTTCCCTAATTTCTCCCTTCTCCCAGGTACAATGAGTTTTATTTTCTGACTCACCCGGCCCTGTTCATTAACAATCACTTCCCAGATAACAGTAACTGGCAGCTCCTTAAGCCCACGCTGACGCTGAAGGAGTTTGAGAACAACATGCTGCACAACAGCAACTTCTACACGCTGGGGCTGCTGGCCGCACACCCGGAGACTCCGGTCATCCGAACAGGTAACGAGGAGCCACGGAGCACCTTCCCTCCTGCATCCCACGTCCAACACACACCACTGTGCACCTCTCCAGGCAATCCTGAGCGACCTGAGTGAGTGCAGCAGCTCTTTTAACACAAAACCACTCAGGTGCCACAAATGAGCAAGGTGCACATTAAAAACCCCCTCCCCTGGATTTTTTTCAAGAGCTGCAGGAATTTAACTGGATTGCTAATTTGTGAATGCTAAGAACAGAGTTAAAACTTATGGACATCAACATTTTAGGACGTAATGAAGACTTCAAGCTGTTTGGGAGCAGGCTCACAGTGAGGTAGATTAATCTCATATCTACATACTGGAGAGTTCCTTCAGTTTGAAGCTCCTGGGAGCAGCTACTGGTCTGCTCAATCAGGTCTAATGACCTCTAATACAGCCCTTCATGATCACAGAATTCCACAATGGTTTGAGTTGGAAGAGACATTAAAGTCCATCTCATTCCAACCCTCCACCATGGGCAGGGACACCTTCTACTAGACCAGGTTGCCCCAAACCCCATCCAGTCTGGTCTGATGGTACTTTCAGTTACATTTCATGCAGGTTTTCATGTTCTAGCCGACCACAGCTCCATGTCAGGGTGTATCAGAACAGGATAAATGCACATCTCCCAAACAAAGGCCACTCTCGTTCTTTCTGAGGGACATTGGTCCAAGCAGACAGATGACAAGCTGTGACCTGCCAGCCACAGCTCTTGGTTTCACTTCTAGAGAAACAGCAACTTACTGAGCCAGATTAACCTTCCCAGAACAAGGGCTACATTAGGATTAAAAATGTACCGACACTCCTATGCAGTTTCTTTTCTTTTGTATTTCCCAGTAAACGGAAAAGCCTCTGTATCCGTGGACTGCCGTTCTGGCACGTTATTTATGTTTAAGCTGAAGGGAACAGATGAACACGGTTTGATGACTTTGAAAAGACACGGAATGGAGCTGGATATCTACCCACAGAAGACAGGGAGCCACAAGCTGGAGATCTTTGCCAAGCCCTCCAAGGCTGAGGCTTCGGATGACGTCTACAAGTGCGTGCTGGAGTACGTGGTGGAGTGCGAGTCCGTGGACAAGGCCATGCGCTTCCCCAAGGACCTGCACCAGCCCGTCGGGCCCAGCTGGTTCTCAGAGCGCCAGGGCTTCCTGCGGCCCTCCCACGCCGAGCCCGTCCTGCACACCAACGACGGGCGCTGCTCCCTCACCTTCACCCTGAGCAAGGACATCAGCGTCCTGACCTCGCTGCACACCGACGGCAGCAGCAGCCTGGCCGAGGACATGGGCAGGCGGCACGTGCTGCAGATCCACCGCAGGAACCAGGTCGAGCTGAAGGTCCACCTCCCGCACGCGGGGAACTTCGTTCTCAAAATCTACTCCAAGAAGAAGTCGGACCCTGGTAATTACGATTACATCTTCAACTACCTCATCAGGTGCCTGAACACGGAGGTGAAGTGGCCAGCCTTCCCCCGGAGCTACAGCAAGTGGCTGCAAGACTACGAGATCCTGGAGCCGCTCTCGGGCCTGCTGCCGGCCAACCGCAACGTGCAGTTCAAACTCAAGATGCACGGCATCGCCAAGGTGCTGGTCCAGGCTGAGAACACTTACCCTCTCACCCAGAACAAGGGCTGCTGGGAGGGAACCTGCAACACCTCGGGGTGCAGAGAGGTGTTTGTGATGGTGCACGAGAATGCCAACCACAGCTTCTACTCGCACGTCCTCAAATACGAAGTTGAGACCCAGTAACACCCACCCCTTGTTCTTTCACTCACCTGCATGAACCAACCTCCCCAACATGCCCCAAACCAGCACAGCTTTAGGAGATTGCTCATTCTCTCAACCAAATCTGTTCTTTCAACACATGCAGGACAATACTTGCAGGCTTTTGCCAGACTGCAGGCTCAAAGATGGTCAAGGAAGCAGAAAATCCTGTTAAAAAAAGGAGCAGCAGTGGAAGACATGAGATAAAACCATCACCTACATTTCAGTAACACTGTCCAGACAAATATTTAGAAGAAAACAACTGACTGTCTGCAGGGCATTCTGTGCCAGTAGGGATTGCTGGTTTCCAAGCTACGGACCATAAGAAAAGTCTTACAAGGGCTACTCCAAGAATTCACCTAGTTGTGGGGCAGGATGAAGAAGGTGTACCCTGGTTTTGAGCAGCAACATTGGACATGAGGAACTTCAGGATATTTAAACCAATTTTCATTATAACTGTAGTCAATACATCCGAGGAGAGAGAAGAGCTAGGAAGAAGACACAACATCAAGTTTCCTTGTGCACTTCACTGTCTTACAGATTTCAGTACTAGAAACATACTTTTTACACTGACTCTTAAATACAATAAACAAAATCATTTTTACCTTTTTATATTAGAGTATTGTAGAGACTTTATCTGCTGTAATTATATCTGAAGCGTATAGGTGCTTCCATAAGGAATATTACAGTAAAAATGAGAATAAAGTTCTCAGAAATCACTCCTTCCTTCAACCTGTCAATGCAATACTGCAGCTATAAACTGACGGGGTTACGTGGGACAGCAGGCTGAGTGACTTTATTATCATGTAACAAACCATTTGGTGCTGTACTCTTGGAAAACGCCTCCATGCACAAGGCAAAGAGGGGCTTCCACTGAATCCCAACAACTGCACATCCTGTGACGGAGCAACGTTTTCATAACCGATTCAGATGCCTGTGAGCGTTAGCATGACCCAAGAGGTATTATGTTTGAGCTTGAATTGAAAATAAACCTGTTATGTTTTTGCACTCTGTTTCATTGGCCAAACAATATGAATTCTCTTCCCAAAGCTGCTGCATTTTCCGCACAAAAGAGGTGGGTTTTTCCTACATTCCCTCCTCAGTGACTGGGTGGCAGGAATTACTCACAGGGCTGCCCACCCTACATTACTCCTTTGACCCCAGCATGCAGGGTTGGGTTCCCATTTCAGCAGGCTAAGTACCTGCAGCCAGATTCCAGGATCAGCACTGTGTGAGGATGCAGGCTGCTGCAGACAGGAGCTGCAAGCATCAACACCACACGTGAGCTAACAGGGCTTGCTCCAGGGTAAGCAGGGAGCACAGCAAAGCTTCAGGGTCTTTTTGTACTTGGCGACAAGAGGCTCCATATGCATCGTAAAAGTAGGTTTTAAGTCCTCCCCTAAACAGCTCAGTGTCTTTGCTCTCAAAAACTGGTGGCAGCAGCTCCTCCCTGCAGGAACACTCACAAGCCGTGGAGCCCAGCAGGCTCCCACTCCCTGGGCATCAGCACAGACTGAGCAGCACAGATGCAAGGCAGACTCGGGGATCTTTTGTTTGCCTAAGGACCTTGAAGGCTAAAGCAAGTATTGTCTGTCAGCACAGACAGTCCTGGTTTATTTTGGTGCCTGGCAGAAGGGTTCTTTTTTCTCAGATCCCACTTTTCAGATCAAGGAGGATACACTGCAGTAGCTTTCATTTCACAGGTCAAGCTGATCCAGTCAAGTACGTCACTTCTTACAATGGCAGGATAAGGAAGCATCCCAGAGAGCTTAGTGACTAAAGAAAACAACTTCTTCCACCAAACAAGGTCAAGGATACCAAAGTACAGACACTCTTCATGGAACCACACATTTGATGTTCCCAAATAGGCACCAGCACACAAACAGACACTTTGGTAAAGCCTCTCCACAGGTGACATCGCTATGAACACGGTCCCTGCTCCTCGTCTCAAAGACTCACTTCCACAAGCCCTCTCTAAGCTCTATTTCTGTCTCAAGATGGCAGGGGGAACAAAAACTGACCCCAAGAGAGCAGAGAGGACAATTTCCCCCTACTTAGCACAACCTCGGGAAGTATTCCCTGTTCCTGCAACCCAAGTCTGCAAAACCCAGGCACCTGCAATTCCACACATCTACAGAGTCCCAGATTGATTAACCCCTCAAAGTAAAGAGTGACCCCCAAGCACTGTCACACCCACAGCAGAACATCTGTAACACACTAAGACAGATGAAGCCTGCACAGCTTCCCGCTCCACAGATGTACGAAAGGAAGTGCTGCAAATACAGTTCCACACTTCTGTCTCCATCAGAAAACAAACACTGGCTCTGCCCTGCAGTGTGTAAGAAATCCTTTAGTGCTATTGAAGGCATAGGTTCAAAGACAAAAACCCCTCTCCAGCGTCATTAATTATAAAGTTTCCAGGGCCAGGTGATTATTCCAAGGGAGGTTTGACACTGCAAAGGCAGAGAATGCCTGAGAAACCCTGCAGCCCCAGATAAAAGCACCTCAGAATTCTGCACTTGCTGTGACATCTCCCTCCAGGATAAACACAGCTCCTTCTCCTCCTCCTCATAAAAAATGCACATTCCCCAGTGCAGCCAAGGTTCCAACACCAGGAGAACAGAACAGCTCCGGAACAGCTCCGGAACAGACTTCTCAGTTCTCTCAGGGCATCTGCAATGAGAGAAAGGGGGAAAGACAAAGCACACACACACACACACCAACACAGGGAAATAACTCAGCAGTTCCCCTGCTGCAGATGCTATTTTAGATTATATTAGTTCAAAATTTTAGATGAATGAAGCTGGTGAATTTTCCCTGAATGAAGCTGCGTATTACAGGTATTAGAAATTGATAAAGCTGTAGGATTATAGCTGCTAATTAAACAAATGGATCATCTTCAGCCTTGCTCTTCCCTTCTGCCAACACGAACTGCCAAATATCTCTGAAGGGATATGGAAGAGCACATCAGAAACAAGGCAAAACGTCTCCTGAACTGCTGAAAACACCCGCAGCATGATGCAACACTCAGTAACTAATTTGACAAATCATCAGGAAATGCAATACTATTCGTAAGGTATCATTTAAAAATGAAATTGGTGGCCTCACTGAAGGCTGTGAGAGACCCCTAAGGGTTCTGGCATATTTCACACACTCACTTCATCTATAGGTTCATCTGCAAAGAGAAAACAGTTCAGTGCATTCTGCTGTTCAGATTTTATCAAAATGCCCCACGCCCAACAAGTCTTTACTTGAGACAGACAGGGAGGACGCTCCAAAACCATGGAGAGCTCTGCAGAGGATCCAAGGCCAGTGCTGGATGACCACAGTCCAGCTCCAGCTGGGGGCAGTTCAGCACCTCATTACCAAGGCTGCATGACGAGAGTCCAGAATGGATTTGAAGGTTTTACCCTCATGCAAGGAACTCCACAAGAAAGCCAAAACACGAGGACTTTTGGATTGGAACATTTCTAAACTTTGGGATGCAGAGGTGCATGGGCAAGAGCAGCCCCAGCCTGCAGCCAGGCAGCTGGACTCACCTGTCTGACACAATGGCTGAGCTCTGTGCACATGTGGTGCTTTTGAATTCCTGTTCCCTGACAGCATTAAGCTGCTCTAAGACAAGGTGAAGGTGATGGAAAGAAACAGGAAACTTATGGACATGGAATGTCCTAATCCCAAGGTCTGCCTGCACAACGGCCATAAAGACTCAGCCACAGAACTGCAGAGATCCCAAAAGAAAACAAGCCCATAGGAAATAAGTCCTGTTCACTCACTAACAACTTACTTCTCTTGAGGAAAGACTGAATATTTTCCCCAAAAGAGGGCACAGATGTATTGTGATGCAGCAGTTCCACTGGACTGTCCAGATTCAACCCAGCCTGGCACCAGCTCGCATGGCAGCTGCAAGGACATGTGGATGGGACCTCACCTGCTTGTGGGTTCTCCTCACATCCAGGGCCATTTCTCATTCCTATTTCTCTTTCCCAAGAGCCATGACCACATCCAGAATTCAGACACTCGCTCCTTAGCTATCCTGCAGTACTTCAACTACTCTGTACAGCAAGATAAAGACACCAGATACTACACAAATTGGAATGGGCAGAAGCTACATGAACCAGGAAATATTAAGAAATTCCACTAAGTTCAAATTAAATGGAAAAAAATGCAGAGAGCCCAAAGGAAAGAGGAATTTTATTCCCTGTTCCTTGAAGAACATAGCTATGCTGTGATGGAAAAGGTGTTGATCCAAGTTCCTCATGAGAAGGGAATATAAGGCACAAGAGTCACTTTGTGTATCTGTATAAACAAGAAAAGAGGTGTTTGCCATTCTGATTTATTTCGATGCTTTTACACGTATAAAATATACTTTAAATACATAAAAACTAGCAAATGCTTTGCTTTTAAAAAATACCATCAACTTTGTGAGTGAGCACATAGCTCTGATGCAGGTGCCTGACCTACAGCAGGCTGACTAAAATGTCTGTGGTGAGACACCCCTCATCAGAGCGAGCACGTGGGCAGGAGTTCCTTCTCCTCAACTGCCATCCTGCTGACTCAGCTCCCAGTGGCACACACGGCCTCTCGCTCCAGCTCCAGTCCCAGCTGGCTACAGGCACCTTCCCAGTCACACTTTGGAAGCGCGTACGGAAACCAGCATTCCAACATTATTCCTGGTGTTCAAATCGTCTCACTATCTTTGCACTCTCTTTTTTCAGTTCCTCAATGTGAGCATTTAGGCACTCCAGGATGTGCTGGGATCTCACTTCTTCATCTTCCAGGTATCGTGCAGCAATGGATCCGACAGAAGCTGTAGGCAAGGGGCACTAAAGGGAAACAAAGGGATTATCAGACATTCCTTCATTGCAAGTTTTGGCCAGAAACACCACTGATCTGCAAACCACACCACTGAACATGCTCCTAGAGGGGCCATTTCCACCTCAGTGGGCAGACTAAGCACTCAGGTCTCACACTTTTATTGCAGGTCACGCCCCTCCCAACAGCCAGCAATGAACGCTGCACAAAGCCAACACTGCCAAAAAATCACTACTAAAAAATCAAGGCTAGAGAAGGTCACTAGAGAATACCAAGGAGTTTGCCCTGGGTGTTGGTGCAACATTATCCTGCTCCTTGTCTCCATAAAAATCCCAGTGAGTGGGAGCACCTCAGAGTTTGGGTCCAGGGAAGGGAAAGCACTGCCAGACTGGCTTTTTTATCACATATTCCACACTGGGAAATCTCTGCTTTCTTTCATGTACCTCCTCTTCTTCCCCAAAGTAACAGGCTCTGGGTACAGTCCCACAGGCAAGCACAGGCCAAACTCCCATTGCAGCTCACAGAACAGCACTTCAGTCCAGCCAGCGATGGCCAACAAACTACTCCAGATTCTTTCCTTTACAGTCAACAACTATTTCTGCTCCTCACATCACTTACCCACAAGTTATTAACTTACAAAAACAACACTGTAAACCAGGGTTAATGTACAAGTTGATGAAGAGAAGCCTCGTGCACAGGGGCTGGCACGTGAAATATTAAGGTTACTAAGGGGCTGCTTTCCATTACAGACAAGTTGTCTCAGTGTCTTGGCAAGAGAAAATAACTGGTTATTTCCAAATCCTGGAGCCTCATGGTTTTCAGGTCTTGTCAACAGCCAGGAACAAAGGGAAACAGAAAAGGCTACAGACAACAAGCAAATCTGTCCCACCCACTACTGCCTACTGATGAGAGTTCTCCTCTCTTAGTGCTAAAGGAATTGATTTAAAGACACTGGAGCCTGACCCAGTCAAAACCAGGATCTGCATTTCCTTAGAAATCTGATTTCTACCTCTTAGTCTGCCCACTAAAAAGCAGCCCATTCTCTTCTATTAAACATCAAGCCCTAGAGCTCCTCAAACCCTGAAGTGGAACTTTTCACACTTTGGGTCCAATCTTGCAACGTGAAGAGCTTCCATTTACAATACTGCAGTTCCCCAAGTTCCCAACACAGTTTTCTGGGTATGAGCACAAGCTATTTTAGTCTTGAAAAATCAAGACCTATTCTTGGTCATAAACTTCATCAAAGACCTGACAAGCCTCCACTTATTTGTGCATTAGCCTTTGAGCCTCTTCTCTGGACTCCTACAAAAAGATCACTAATAGTTTAATAGTTGTCACTGCTACCAACGCAAAAACAGAGGAGAAACTGCTCTGAGCACTGCCAGGGCAACACATCTGGAGCAAGGACCAGTGCTCAGCATTCTCCCCTCCCCAAACACGACAGGAAGAAGTGATTAAATGCAAATTTTCTGTATCTTGGTCAAGTGCTTCAGCAACTGAGCTGAGGTAGGACAGAGAAAGTGCCAACACTGTTCCCGATGAAAAAAGTACCATCAGCAACTGGGAAAAAGAGCAGGCTCCCCTTGTGCAGTGAAGCAGGGATTTCAGGCTTTGTCATCTGCAAGCATAAGCAGCTTTAAGTTCAGTGTGCTGACTGCTGCAGCCTGCTTGAAAAGGGGTAAAACTCACCCTGTGCTTTACAGATGTGCAGCAACCAGCCACCCAGAGACTGGCTCAGCACTCCACATCCACTCTGAGCCTCTACTGCAGACCCAAGCCAAAAGCTGAAGCAGAATTCTGAGGGGACACAAGCAGGTCCTGGTACACACTGAGGTACAGCACCATGAGCTCCTGGAATTAACTTAGCAAGCACACAAACACAAAGCTCTTCTCCAAGGAGTTCTGAAGAGCTTCTACATGGATCCTCCTGGCCAAGTCTCAACCATCCAGCAGTGGCTTTCTTTCCCTGTTTAACATTTGATTTACTTAGAGGATCACACACAACATGCAGCTAGGACATGCATTCAAATGCCTGTCTCCTTTTGCCACATAAGAACCCAGTTCTATTTTCCGATGTTAAGCAGCAAGTATCTCCTGTACAACTGCTTACCAAAACCACGGATTCTCTGTGATGATTCAAGGCAAGCTGCTTAGATGGTTCATCTGCAAAATCTTTGTTTTCATGCACCACATGAAGCACAGACTCCGCTCCCAGCCAGGCACGTGACTCCTCGCAGTTCTTGCTGCTGCTCTGGGAGGGTGGCTCACCCGTCTCGGGGGTCACAGCTCCTGTTTCAGCAGCCCCACACCTTTGGGAGTCCCTGTGATGATGCTGAGCAGTCCTGTCAGGCTGGAGATGTGTCCTCCCTGTGTGTTCATCCTGCTTGTGCTGTGCTTCCCGAGCTGTCCTGGAAGGAAGGTTTGAGCACAGAACTGAGTTTGTCTCTCAGCAGCTGAACTCCAGCAAAGCTCACACAGAGGCAACAATTAACATAGATGTTACTAACAGCCCTGGCAATCCTAACTTGTTTCCACAGCACTTCCAGACACACATTCAGTCCCTGTGGAATTCTCTCTCTTCTGCTACTGTAGATACCAAAAACCACAGCCTGCACATCCTAGCACAGCAACAGAAAGGAACACAGCTGCCTGGGCCACAAGCTAATCCTGTCACCAAAAACAGCACGGACTGCTGCTCCAGAGAGAGGCAAAGGCAGACAAAAGACAAACAATGCTGGCTCTGCAGAACACAAACCAGCTGGGACTTAAAGCTACTGCACTGCTTAAGGCATAAAGGCAGATTCCCAAACAGTCCTTGTGTGTTCTCCCAGACACACGATGCACTGGAGAGACACCCAGCATGCCATTAAACCCCACACATCCCCTGCTCTCCACCCTGAGGAAGCAGCGTTCCTGGGGTCACTCACCTGTGCTGTACATCCTCGGGCTCTTTGCCTTGCCCCTGCTGAGCCATGCCCTCAGGTTCACCTGGGCACACCTGTGCAGTGCCCCCCAGTTTCGCCCTGGTCTCTGCGAGGTCCTTCCGCAGCTGCTGGTTCTCAGCTATCAATTTCTGGAGCTCAGCAGTGTAGTCCTCCCTGAGTGCTCTCAGGGTGCCATCACCCCCCTAACAGACAAAGGAGGGCAGAATTCAGAAGTTCTGGTTTGCCAGACACCACAGTCACATCCAGAGCAAAGGCCAGCAAGAGATTCCTTAAGGCATATCCCTAATCTCATTTTGACTGGCAAAACCTTCAAGACTTTCTGAGGAGAAAATTAATTATATATATGCTTTATTGGGCCTGCATCCAGACTCACTGTGCTGATCTGCCTGGGAAGGTCAGTCTCTCTCACCACTGGATTCATTTTAAAACAGGAAAACATGGACCAAGGATAGTTCAGATGTACCTGCCTCTGGCCTTTCTGACACTCTGAACCACTTGCTTCTTCCCATCTTCATCTTTTTACTAGGCCAGGTGGGTATAATTTCCACTGCTTCTATCCCTGTGACATTCCTACTTACTTTTTGCCAATTCTTCTAAACTTAGTTGCTTAATTCATTCTCATCAGCTCTGTATCTAAGGTCTTTCCAAATGTGCATCAGGACCACCAGGCCAAGATCCACCTCCTGTGCCTTGGGGCTTTTCTTTTTTTTAAGGAAGACTTCCTGCTTTGCACACTGCTACCATATTTTTGGGAACTCACACAGGCAAAAGCCACCAGGCACTTTTCAAGCAGAAAGTAATAGGCCTTAGGTCATTTCAGTTTCAAACCAGCCCTCCAGAAAGCTGTGGTTTTAATCCATCTCACCAGCCACAAGCTTCTGTTCAGCACTTTCCCAGGAACTTGGCACATTTGACAATCACCCCAAACTAATACCAAGAGGTGAGTATTTCCTTCCCACAGATCTAACAGGATAAAAGCTCTGACATACTCTCATGAGGTTATCAGCTGTCTGAATGCAGCCCTTGCCCCCTGGGAAGCAGCTATTCTGCTAAGGTTGAGGCAGAACTTGCAAACCAGCCACTTCTTCCTTCACAAAATGAGCCAACTCGTTATTTCTGCCAAGGCTGCACCTCTGCCATGCAGGCTCCTCTTCTCCCCTCTGCCTCAGGAGTTTTGGAGGTTTTGTTCAGCTGCAGGAGCCCACCACAGGGCCCTTTCCAAGAACACTGCCCCAACACATCCAGCGCACGCTCCCAGTCTGCATCCCGCTCGGGGAGAGCAAAGGAGAGCCCTGCTGAATGGCTGCTCACCAGGGGAGAGCACTCTCTCACCCCAAGCATTTCAAGGGCCAGAGCAGTTACAGCTCTAGGACAGGTCAAAAGGACATCACAGGCTGACAATCAAAGGTTTGAGGTAAACTGGCTTAAAATGGAAGTGTAATGAAATGTACTAAAAAATGTGGGCCAAAGCCCATGGAGAAAACATGGAAAACATGGCTGCTTCTGCAGTTCTCTTCACCACTCTCTGACTGAACAAATGCTTGATATTTCTCACCTTATCTCCTCTCAAATTGCCTCTTTTTCTTGGGTTTTAAGTTCACTGAGCTTTATCCCTCATTTTGAGAGCCCTGGGCAAAGACTCTGACTATTCCCAGGTAAGAACACAAGGCTAGCCCCTTCCCAGCTCCTGCTCCTCAATACCTTCATACCTTCAGCTTACCACACTCTGTTTTTTCCAGAATCTCCGAGAGATGACGGTTTTCCAGCCTCAAGGTTTCCAGCTGGACCAGAATTACCTGAGGAGACAAAGGCAAACAGCAAGCTCAGAAAAAGAATACAATGCATGCCCACAACACCCTCCAAGCCTTTTCCACCCTCAAACTCAAGTACTAAGCAAGGTTTGGACTGCTAGTTGTACTGGGACCCTAGGGAGAAGGCAACAAAAACAACCATACACAGTTTTCAAAGATGTTATCCATCCTGGTCTACTTAGCATGAGTAATCCCAAAGAATTCTGTGGGACTGTAGGCTGCTGGTTTGAAAAGAAGCAGCAAGACAGATTCAGTGAACATCATCATTAGAAGATTCCTTCAGAAGGTCTCAGCTTTTGTACAGAGGATAAAGATACAAGAAAACTACTAATATAGCTAAAAACCAGGATGTTGTTCCAAGCCTTCAGAGCCCTTAAACAGATAGCATAAGAGTCTTGTGCCTTTCTTACCCTGTGCTCCACTGCTTTCCTCTCTGCTCTTTCAATCTCTGCTCTGAGCTGCTGCTCCAGGTCTGAGGTGGAGCCGCTCGCCGATGCAATGGTGATGTCCCGCTGCTGCAGCTCCTGTGTCAGCCTGGAGATCTCCCTTTTCATCCCCTCTAGCTCACTACTGTGCATTTGTTCAGCCTGAGAGAGCTGGTCTTTCAACTGGAGGAAGACATGCACACATCACCCATGAGCTTTTAAAACATGTTTCAGCTAAAAAAGCAAAAGTACTGCACATGGGAATTTGAAATCTCAGTCCTGGAAAACAAAAAAGTTCTACGTAACAAATCCTCTGCACATGCTTGTCCTTCCTGATTGAAAGCCACCTCATCCCAATCCCTTCCCACACCACACACTGCCAACAGAAAAGAAGTTTCATGCCATGAGGTACTTGAGAAAACCCGCAATTTATCAAACCAACAGCCTCTTCAGCTCATCATTCAACCTCTGTAGCCAAAGCCAGAGAGCCAAAGGTTCACCATGACTGGGGAAGCACAGTAACTCTTGGAAAATATAACCCTGCAATTCGCCACTCTGAGGTATTTGAAGATACCATTTAAAGATGGTAACTTTAAATAGCTCGAGCTGGATTTTTCTTCCAGGAATTAATTTGCCCTAAGTCTTTTGAATAGATATTAGAGTTGAATCGATGTTAGCTTGTAGCAACTAAAGCTTCCCATGGCAAACTTCTACCAGCCAGCTATGCACAGGATAAAAATACATCTCTTCGTTTTCATGACTCTGTGTGATGACCACTAGGCCCTGCATTATGAGAGAATAATCATTCCCTATTTACTTTCCACATGACAGGCATGATTTTATTTTCAGTCCATTCAATCTCATTTATCTCTCTTCCAGTTTGCTAAGTTCTATTCCATTCAGTTGCTGCTTGTATAAAAACCACTACATCCTTTTGGTCATCTTTTTCCATACCTCATCTTGGTTTATTCAACGCTTTTTTGAGGTGGCAGACCTGCACCACACACAATATGCTGGTAGGCACACTGTATATTTATTCAGTGGCACGACAGACCAACAGCAGCATAATTCCTTCCCCAGGACTCCATTCCATTAGTCAGAAATATTAACCACCCAAACACATAGGATTTTTCTGAGAATTACAAGCATTTTAGAAAATTGAACCAGATGATCTCTGCCTACCCATGTAAATACTGTTCACACGGTGATTTATCTCCATGTCACCTCAATGCCTCCCAAGTATATAAAACAGGAACAGCCTTCATAAATCTCTCCCTCCTCCTCAGCAGCCTGTGGGAGATTCATTTACTCTGTGGCTGTTTAGATGTGTAACCAAGCACACATCTCTGGCAAGATTTGCACCTCTGTACGTTCAGAATAAAGGATGAAAGATTTCCACACAAGTGAGGTTTTTCACTCAGGTTCAATGAGGCTTCCACTCTACCAGGCTCCAGTGAAAGCTCTCACATGAGCTGAAGCAGACCATTATGAAGAGCCAAGCTAGTGGAGGGCTTGCCCGCTTTGGGTGCTCAGAGCTCTAGGGTGAGCCCCTCGTGGCAGGTGAGCTGCTCCATTCCTCCCAGCCCCTGCCCTCATGCCCAGCTATCAAGCCTGAAACACACTCCCTTATTCACACAGGGGCCAGGACACATTTGAAGGCCTGCATCAAGTGTGACAGGACACATTACAGCAAACTCATTCCTTCTCTGCTCTTCATCCTGCTGGGAGCCTGTATTAGGCTCAAACTCAGGATTCCAGACTTTAATTTCTTGGCATATTTGCCCTTCCAGCAGTAATTCAAGTATCAATATCAAGTGTACAGAAGTACTGGAGGAGGCCCAGGAGATGCTGGCAAAGCCAGGTTCAGACACCTGCAACCAGGTGTCCTCTCAACGCTTCCTCTGCCAGGTGTGCTCCTTACCTCCAGCAGATCCCTGCCGCCAGCAGCCCTGCCCCGGTGCCACTGCTGAGGCCCTGGCACACAGGGATCAGCTCACTCCACCAGTGCCATCCACTCCCTGGGAACAAAGCCACGTTACCTTTTTAATCTCTGCCCTTGACTCAGTCTGGTCTTCTTCCAGGGACTGAAGCTCTTTGATATTCTCACCCAGCTCCTCGCTCAGCTGCACACACCTGGCATTTGAAGACACCAGGCTGGGTGCCAAATGCAAAAGTATAGATTAGAATAACCCAAGGAGGAGGAAATGGTCAGAGAAACTTTGATCTTCCAGGCAGTCCTTTATGTCCATTACAACAGAAACTGAACTCAGCCTACAAGTTCCTTACCAATCCTCTGGGTTTGTTTTCCAAAATCATTTCACAAGAGATCAGGAAGCTCACCTAACAGATAACAGTTGCTTCTTGCTTGTTTATTTACAAACTAAGATAACAAAGTTTCTATGTAAACACAAGTCTGAAAACCACAAACTTGGAAAGGAATCATACAATCACAACAAGCTTTGTGTTGGGAGGGACCCTAAGCTCAACTCATTCCACCTCCTGCCATGTGCAGGGATACCTTCAACCAGGTTGCCTCAACCCTCATCCAGCCTGGTCTTGAACACCTCTGGGAGTCCCCAGTCTCTCTGGACAGATTTGTTTGTAATCCTCACTGCACAGGAAGGTTTGGATCTGGTTCTTACCAGCTGCCTAACAAAGACTCCTTAGCCTATTATGAGTGAAGGTGCTCAGCCTAAGCAAGCTGGAACACTGAGAACACCCACCATGTGCAGAGAAAGGCAGCCAACCCATTAGCAAAGCAGTCACTATTACACTGCAAAATGAATAGCACTTGATTTCCTTGGCCCTTTGATATTTAAAACAAGCCTACAAAAATCACTGGTTAACTTGATGAACACAATTAGGTGCTGTATTATTATCCAAGACTAATTGCACTTGCAGAGGAAGCAAGAAGAGGGTTACCTGTTCTCAAGACGAGTCACCTCTGACTGCAAGTGCTGCTCCTTCTTCTGGGCAACATCCAGCTGCAGCAGCACCTGCTCCAGCTCCAGCCCTGCAGAGGACAACGGCTTCCCTTGCAAGCGCTCCTCCAAGGCCCTACACAGAAACAGCAGCTTTAATCCAGCACAGAAACACGTCTGAGTTCACTGGTACAGGGAATGTAACTGCTGTTTTCCTGGAGCTCTCTGAAAAATACACAGCACCTAAAAGCAGGAGACTGCTGTGTGCAGTGAGAGTAAGCAAACACAGCAGCTGGATGACAGCCCCTGCTTGAGTTAAGGCTGACTGAAAAAGACTACATTTTATTTTAATGTTGGCCTCCCTGCCAGAGACTGGTAGGTGACCAACACCCAAACCTTCTGACACAGCCACCAGAACCCTACAGCCTCTGCACATTGCCAGGGCAGAAGGGGAAGGCCAACACAATTTTGTCACAGGTTGTAGTTACATCAACTACAGCCCCAAGTAGTGAGAACTTTCACCTAGGTTAATAAGCATGTTATCAAACCCTGAAAGGCCTCCAGCACTTGGCTGAAAATGCCTGGGAGAAACACCCTCAAAAGCCCTGCACTGCCTCCAGAAACCCAGCTGAGGAAAGTGGATTCCTTCCATGCTCTTCACTGATTATGTGCTAATTTCAAAAGCAATGCAAATTGAAAAATGCTGCAAGGCAGCACAGTGCTTGTGATAAACTGCAGTGCACTATGCTAAATACAACCAACACAGATCCAGCTGCATGAAAATTTTCTTCCTCAAGAGAACCTGAGGAAGGTTCTCTTCCTCAGTGAGAGAACCTGGAACATAGATCTGGACTGAAGAGCCAAAGTACCAGCAAGTCACAGATGCTACCTGATGAGGAGTTCTTTTGTGTGAAGAGTTTCAGTCATCCTGTCCAGCTGTTTCTGTAACTGTTCCTGGTGCAGTTTTGAGCTGTCAATGAAATCTTCTTGAGACTGCAAAGTGGCTCTCAGTTCCATCTTCTCACCCTGCAGCACCTGCACAGGAGGCAGAAGGAATGACTGCTGCAAGATGGACCAAACCAGTTTGCTGTAATGTGGTGAGAGGCTGACCAGATTTTTAGGACCCTTGGAAATACTGCAGAGCAGCACATGGCCACAAAGCCGATTTTGATGCCAATCAGGAACTTAACAAAGGCTCTAGAAAGAGACAAAAACTCCAGGATGAAAAGCCTTCCCACCACTTCTCACCAGCACTGCTTTAGACCCCGTTTCTTAAGAGTTCCTCCACTGACCTCTAACATTTTCTTGGACTGCCTTAATTCTTCTTGAACTCTCTGCTGATCTTCCAGAATCATGCGATTGTCCTCACTGAGGTCATCCACCCTCATGCTGAGCCTCTCCACCTCCAGCTCGTTGGCACAGATGGTGTCCTTGGCCCTCTCCAGCCTGCTGGTCAAGTGCTGGATTTCCGAGCAGCTCGCCAGCTCCACCGAGTCCAGGATCTGCTTCCGATTGGCCAGCTGGGTCTGCAACAGCAATCACCTGCTGGAGCTGAACTGCAAAAACACCAAAGTTCTACCAAAACTAAATGTTCCAAATTCAACACTTCTGATTTCTTGGTGTAACGAGCCACATTCTCCTTCTCAACAATACCTTCCAGGGAATCAGGGAGAGTATTATTCCAGGGTTACATGATGGATAAAACTTCCCAAGGCAAACAGAGTAAGTAAAAAACAAAATGAAAAAAGAGGGAGCCCTTTGATTCCAAAAGCAGTTAAAAGAGAAACTGGAAAATGAGAATCTCAAATCACTCCAGCTGCCCGAGTATGATTTGTCCAAGAACAAAGCCTCCTGCTATTTTTTGCTCATGAGCTCAAGGCTAGACCAGGACTAATGGCTGCAGGTAAGAAAGTTTGTAAACCAAACAGGGCAGGGATTACCCAACCATTAATTCCACACCAGGACAGAAAGCAGCTCTGGGTGCACAACTGCATAACCACAACCACCAAACAGCCCCAAAACAAACCAGTTGCAACAGCCAATTTGCTTTGCTCTCTGCAGTAAATACCTGGTTCCAGCAGCTTGGGGCAGTGCTCACTTTGAATTTATCCGTGTTCTAATGGCAGACAAAAAAGTTACAAGGAACGTACGAGTAGCAGACAATACCTGCTCTATAATTTATAGGCACAATACTTTATTTCATAGCATTTCTTTTCACACAGCTAGTGGTGAAATTTAACAAGCCAGCTCTCACATAAACTTCTAGGAGCATTCACTTCATATAGTCCCTAATTGTAGAAAATCTTTGAATTTTTAAAGGCTGAAACAAAATATTCGAGCAGTCCTATACTCCCAGTTTCAAAGAGTAGCGATGCCTGCCAGCTTCAGAATCATCGCATGCCTTGATTTACACAAACTGTAAGAACTGCTCATTTGCAAGGCTATGGTATGGTTTTGATTACAGCCTTTTATTATTATTTAAATAGTCATGACAGAAAAGGTAATCAAGAGGGCCGTGAGTTTAAAGCAGAGCCTTTCTTCACCCACAAAGCCAGAGTATCAGACTGCCGGAACATTTATTTCTGCATTAAGAAAACATTTAAGCTGTCTCTTATTTCCAGCCACACAACATCCAGGCCAGCAGAGAATTCCAGGTTTTTAAGAAAGGCTGACTTTAAAGGCTGCAGGTGTTCCAGAAAATTATCTGTACTGGGGAAAATTCCAGGCTTCCCTAAGCTGCTCTGGATGAGCTGAGGGGAAGCCAGATGAAAGGAGAGAGAGGGGAAGTACTCCATGGTCATGGATCTCAGCTTGACCTTGTGCTAGAAAGACAACTAAGCACATAAAATGTACAGAAACATCCAAGGCAAAAAATTTAGCACTTCCATGCTGGGTTTTTCAAAGCAATTGAGGATTCAGGCAGTCTGTTCACAGTACCTGTGCACCTAAGGCACCTATGCCGCTTTGGGAAAACCTCCCCAGCCTCCTGGTTTTCTGCTGCACAGTAAGACAAGTTCTTCTGTGCCCCAGCATCCCAGCCTGAGCTCCAAGGACACATCTGTTCCCAAACAATTGAGCTATCAACGACACACAGACAGCAGAGCAGCAAGACCTTCTGCTCAAGGACTCTCTCTGCATTTGTAGATCTCCTGGTGTCAGCCTCTCACAAAGCCCCTGTCAGAGCCAGCTTCAATCCTGTCATCACAGTCTCCCTCCTCGCAGGAGCTTCCACTCAAGAGCAACTCAGGAGCCCATTAAGGCAAAGTCCACAGCAAGAGCTTCTTATCAGTGTCTGCTGTGATTGTGTCTGTGTGACTTCACAGCTGTGCTCTAGGTCAATTCATCTTGCTCTGCTGCAGCACCACTAATTCACTGAGCCATCAGCTTTGCAGAACAGCAGCCCCACTACTTCTTGCCTTTGAGAGACCTAAAAAAAGGGGTGGGGGGCTGAAAACTGCTGTTGCTTCAGTATTTTATGGAAGTCTCTGCCATAGGGGAAGACTGTTTTCCAACAGTACTCTCTGAGCTGGACCCACAAGGTGCATATTTACCTGCTGGCAGGTAACAGCTTTCAACTAGACAACATGATGTAACATATTTTAAAGTGTCATATGCTGTGGTCTCTGCCTCTCAGGGAAATCTGCATCCTACTCTCTTCTCTGCTAACCAGAGCAATGGCAGGGAGAGCTGCACAAGGTTCATCTAATCTCTGATGACAGACTCCAGATCTTTTTTCCATACAGCACTCGAACAAGCAAACCTTATTCCAACAGAACATGAAAAGTCACTTTGATGGCAATCTGAACTGGATGGGAGCCTGAGAGACTTCATTAGCCTCTCCCTCCCAGCCACAAACAAAGCAGAAACTTCCAGCACATGTTAATTGTACCTGCACGAGCTCAGAGTGCTCTGCCAGAGCCTTGCGCTGTGCCTCCAGCGATGCCACCTGCTGCTGGTACCGCAGGCGCTGCTTCTCCCAGTCAAGTGATTTTTGACGGAACTCCTGCAAGGACAGCAGGGGTGGCTTGGAGCAGTACATCCCTCTCCAGTTCACATCCAGTTTGCCTTCTCTCCCCACTCCTCACACCCTTCCCCCAGCAGGGAAACCATTAGCCGGTCACCTGATACAGCAGCTCAGCAGTGCAGAGCCCTCACACACCGTGCTCGCTGCATTCCTTCCCCACCTGAGGTAAAGCTGCTCACAAATGTTAAGTGCCAACACATTCGTGGCTGATTTCATGGGTTTGCTGTCAGGGGTTTAACAATTCAGATTGGCTTTAGCTTCCAAAACATGCTGCTATTGAAATCACCAAGATGACAAGAATTAAATACAGAATTTGACTACTAATCTCTGCTCCAGAAATTGGGCACTACATCAGTCAGATGTGTGCTGTTACCACATCTCTCAGGAGGAGAAAACTGAGTGGGGTTGAGCTCAGCAGAGCAGAAAGATTAAAAGATGAGACAGGGTTGAGAAGAAGTTTGACATGTAGCTCCCTCCTCCTCAAAGAAGTGAGAATACAACCTCCCCACACTGGAATTCATTCCATTCACATAATTAGTTGCTCTTCCAGCACCTCCTTCCTTTTATTTAGTCTAAGGGTAAGAACAGCATTAAGGTTTATGCAGTGCAGTCAGAGGCCCCAACACATGAAACTGCCTTTATCACACATGCAGTTGAGAAGAGCTGCACCTGGAGAGTGGATGGGCAGTGCTCCTTCAGCAGGACTCGTAGTCCACTTCCTAGTGGACTGTGCAGTCACCAGTGAAGCCCAGTAAGGCAGTTAATACATACAAGCTGGCCAGCACTTGCTTTTTCACCACATACCTCCAGCTTCCTGGTCAGCCGGCTCAATTCAAACTTGTCCTCCTCTTGTCCCTTGTAAGCTTCTCCTCTGCTTCTTGTTTTTTTCTTCTGCAGCTTCTCGTAGCTCCTCCTCAGTCGGGACAACTGCAGGATACAGGGAAAGAGAGAGCTTTGCTCAAGGCTCCAAGGCAAGAATTAAACAGCCCTTTGAAAGAAGACACACAAAGTGGTTCACACAAACAATGCCCTCATCAAGGCCACACAGCTCCCTAGTGAAGGCTTCTATTTGGATAATGAGTCTTTTATACCAACAGCACAGCAAAACACATGAGTTGTATGAGAGTAGCAAGATGCCACTGAAGTCATGACATCAGCAGCTTTAACTAAAGCTCTGTCTTACCATAATTAAAGCATGACTGAAATATTGATCAGATGGAGGTTTACAGGCAGCTGTCAATGCAGCAAGAGCACAGCATTCCCCTCTCCACAGGTGGTTCCCAGCCCCAGGAAGAGCCAGCAGCACCCGTGGCTGATCTGCTCACCCACAGGAGCACACCCACCACACCACACACGGGTAAATCCTGTGTGATCAAAATACACTTGTGCAGCTCAGGTGGGAACTGGAACTCTCCTGCTTAGTGGGAGAAGGAAGATTTGAGAATTGCCATTACCCATAATATCAACACCACTTCATCTGTCATTTTCTGCTTAGATACACTGTGTATTTCACAATGAGTGGAGAATGCCAACAGAAAATATCACTCCTACGCCTGCTGCTAGGATGCTGAAGTTGTATCAGAAGCAGGAATGACAAAAAACTCTTGACATTTAAATGACCCTCTGTGCAAATAATCACTTGCAACTTGCAGAGAATTTTTCATACTATGAGCTCTCCCCTACTTAACTACTAAATAAAAGGCTTCCAAATAGCCACATCAATTTGAGAAGCCATCACTGCTGTTTTACTAATGGACAAAGCTAAGCCCATGGATGAACAGAAGGACCATGGGAAGAAAAAATATCTGATTTGAGACCTGATGCATTCAGTACTTCAGTGTGTTCAGTGGGAACAGACAGATATTCAGCCTTAGAGTTAATACCAACATCTTTTGCCAAACATATCAGGAGATAAGAGGTTTATTATTTCAACAGTCTCAGTAAGTTAGACACTGTACCTGTAATTGCACTGGAAATGGTGGTGAACGGAGACAGAAATAATTTCCCCAAGCAGTACTAAGAACAGAAGACTGAGGAATATTGGAGCTCAATGTCATCAGCATTAATACTGAGTGGTAAAATATCCACAAACTGCAATTTAGGCCACAACACACAGGCTGTATTTCAGCCGTAGCAATTTAGGCTGATCTGCCAATGTACCTCAGCTTTACTCTGCAGCTTATCCACAATTCCAGCGAGAACACCCAGCAAATGAAGCCTGTTAGTCATACGGAATAGTGAGGTGTTTTTAAATGAGAAAAGATGCCTTCTGTCATCAGAGCAGAGGCTACCAAATTAATTTCACTTATGGCTTACAGTGAGCAGGAACTAGGCCCAGCCCTCCAGAGAAAACAGGTCAGTGCGCTATGAGCTGCTCATGCCAGTTCACTCCCTGCTCCCAGCAAGTGCAGACAGGCAAGGAGCTCAGGCATAAATCTGGAATGCCGTTATACCACCTGCAGGACAGGTATCATCTTGCACTGAGCAAGAGGCTTTGAGATGGAAGCTCTGATATTATTGTCAAACAGCATTTTCTACGTACACTTGGTTTTTATAAAAGGTATTAAGACTAACATTCCTTAAGAGTACAAAATCCCTACTAAAGTCATCAGCGTTAACAAAGGCAAAAAGATGAGACCACACACCACTGTTATTTCCTGATCTCACACTAGCCAGGCCAGTTACATCTCCACCCTTTTTGAATTCCAGAAACGCTGAAAGAGCAAACTGCTGCTGCCTGTAGCTGTGGCAGCTCCGGAACCAGCATTGTGGTGACTGGGATGGGCAAACACAGGACATTCTTGCAGTAAACGTCCGCAGATGTCCAATGTATGAAAACATTTCTACTCCAACAGTTCTCTGTCTGTCACCAAGTTCCTCCAAACCACAAAAAACAGGCCAGTTGAGCCATACAAATGTCACTTTATCTATGCTCAATGGTCTTTTTGGTAAGCACACAAACACTAAGAGTGGTGAGTTTTAAAACCACAGCATTAAAACAAAAACAATGACACAAAGTAATTGATCCATCATCAACTGGGAACTAGAAACCAAACTTCCCTTTTTGCAACTCACCTCCTCCTGGAATTTCTTCAGCTGTTGTTCATACTCTCTAACCATGTCCTGCTTGGATTTTTCCACATCCTCGACCTGGCGACGCAGCATGCCAACCTGAACAAAGGCATAAAAAGCAAATAAATACAACAGAAGTAGGCTTTATTGCCAGTAGATACATGGACATTCCAGTGGGGCCCCTCATTACAAAATAGATGGAGGTTGTGTCTAAATCTTTGGCAGGCTGGGGCCACAGCTATTTCTGTTGGGGTCTCCTGTTTTGAGCCAGTTTGTGGATTTCACTCCTCGGGACAAAGCTGACGTATTTGGTTTGTGCCAAAAGCCTACTTCTACCAAGTATTTTCATCAAATTCTTCACAAACACACATTATGATTTCAAGCTATCTACCGAGAGAAAAGTTGGCCATGTCATCATCTTACTACGCTCAGAGAAAGGAGAGAACCCTAATAGCAAGGAAAAAGTAAGAAAAGAGGTTTTGAAGCTCATAGAAAAGACTTCCCTGACACTGATTCAACTGCTTCTGTGACTCATTTTTCTCCCCTTTTTTTTTTCCCCTCCCATCTTTTTCCCAACCACAACCTGACTGGTCACAAGCCAACAAATTAAAATTAAAAGAAAACCCACAGAAAATTCATATGACTAAACCAAAAGCATGAATATACTCCAGCAGTGACTTCAAACATACCTTACAGTTCAGTTTGAAATCCATATTTGCTTTTGGTGGTAAGAGACATTTCAAGTGTCTTGAGAAAACATAATTGATAATAACAACAATAACCTATATGATAAAAATCATCATTCTTGCAAATGAAAATCCTGTGCCTCAACTGCACCTTATGGTCCACATCCTGCACAAAAACTTCACTTACTAATAATTTTCCACCAAGAGATTTTTTTTTTTTGCACTTCCCTCAGGCTTTGTGATTTAAGATCACAAAACCAGAGCTCTGTAAAAAAGCCCATGGAGAGTTTCCCAGCAATATCTTGGTGCAGTTCATAGTAGGAAATGGTTTTCTTGGTGCAGTTTATATAGTAGGAAATGGGTTTTTTTCTGCCAATGACTGCAGGTTGCTGGGCTGTCCATTACTGAGGCAGAGAGAACCCAGAGGCAGAACAAGTGCCTCTGGGTCCTCTCTAGTAACTCTAACAGTTCAATATGTGGACTTCCACCAACCCTAAGGGAGCATATCACTTGACTTGGATTGAGTTATGAACCAGACACCTTGTTCCAACAGGTCCTTTAAAAATTCTATTCCTGATTTCCTGACTCTAACAGGTAAAACACACTGCTAGCTCCAACCAAAAAATAGTATGAAACCAAGGTACCTCCTTTTGTTTTTCCTGCAGAGCTGTCTTGGCAGAGGAAAGTTCCTGCTCCCGAGCACTCAGACAAGCTTCCAAAGCCTGTGTCTGCCCTTCCCACTCGGATTTCTTGTGAGCCACCATGATGTCTATCTGCTTCATCAGCTCCTGCAGCTCGGCCTCACAGGAGGTCAAGAACCCACCACTGGAGGGGAGAGAGGCTGGAGTTAAAGCAGGTCCCACCCAACACATCCAGCATCCCAAACCAACAAAGGCAGCAGAACTGACTGGCACCAAGGCTCCCACTCCACACACGCAGTGCTGTGAACTCTCTTCAAACAGAATCACAGAATCGTTAAGGTCAGAAAAGACCTCCAAGGTGATCAAGTCCAACCTTTTACCCAACACCATCCACGCCCACTAAACCACATCACTTCACACTTGGGCATTCAGCCTTTTGCCTTGGGTACCAGGCATTATGTAAGTAAACCAAAGTGTGTTTAATTCATATTTTGTATTGCCTTAACTGCTCTCCAGGCAGTGGCATTTTATAGCAGGTCTCAGTCACCAGAGGAATCTTACAGCCAAGCTATGAGCTCCCAAAAACAGAAGTTTATCACAAATGCAGACAAACCCTGAAGCAGAGGGGGTTGGATGACAACATGATAATGAAGAATCAAACCCTCGCAATCCATCGGGGAGCACAAGCTCCCCAGCGATGCCCAGATTTCTAATTTGGTGCAGTAATTATTGAAGCCAATTCAAGTAACTCCTCTAAAACTTCCCAGCTGCCAAGACAGGGACAATATTAAGGTTTGCCAGACAGAGCCCTAGAGGGTGGTGAACTCCATAATGATCTCTACCCCTTTAATTTGCCTGTCAAAGGGAAGAACTGAAAAGAAATGGAAATCAATAGGTTAAGGGATGGAAATTTCTCTGTTCCCCCAGGGCATATGCACTTCATTACTTGGCACTTTTTCTATAGGAAAAGAAATACTTCTTCAAGGAGCCAAAATCAGTCACATTTGAAGTTCACCCTGTCCCGTGAGTTAACCAAAAATTAGCAGCTATTATGCAGAGCAGGAACATTTCCTTCACAGCATCTGCTAATATGTAGCAAATTCTAAACTTGATTTCTGCAACCAGCTCTCTAAAGAAGATACAGTATCAAATAAATTTGTGTCACATTCTCAAGGACGACTAGGAAAATGGCATCAGTGACTTTTGCTTCACGGTTGTTTAACACATAAAGCATTTTGTTCTGTTATTGTCACTACAGTCTCTCGCGGGGATTGAAAAGTCTGGAGACTCTCACCTCAGACAGAGCATTAAGGATTCACTCAGAGCTGAGTGGGACTCTGCAGTTTCAACACAAGCAGGAAATAATCAGATGTTTTCAGTGAAATCAGATAACAAAGTCACATCTCATTAACCTTGCAAGGCAGTTACAAAATAAATATTTATTCACAACTCTATTTACTACTGCTCCTGATGTTGGACAGTAAGAATAGTTTACAACAACTGAGAAAAAAAAGAGGCTGAGGTTTTCAGGAAGACCTACAACCAAATTTCTGACAATTAAGACTATAAGCAGGGATTAGTGCAGAGACAGCTCCCCCAGTGACTTCACTTCTGCAGCAGCTGAAGGCCACTGTACACTTACACCAGAGGATTTATTCTGAGTAAGAGCCAAGGTTAATACCTAAATCATGTGGAATGACTGCTGTGTTCAGTTGCATACATACCTCCCCTGCCCACTTCTTTGCATTCCTTCCAGCAAAGCCTCCATCACTGAATCCTGGTGGCTTCAGTACTAGGGAAGCACAGGAAAGCAGAAGTCACCCATGGCGAGGCACGAACCAGGCTGCTTCTCCATCCAACTGCAGGGAAAGTGGAAGCCCAAAAAGCAAAGAAGTCAAAAAACATACAAGGAGCATGCAATTAAAGGTGAGGAAAACAATGGCACCTTCAGGAACTTATAGCCAAACAGAGGAAAACAGATTTTTCTACCCAGTGCTATCGTCCAGCACTACCAAAGGGCAGTGGTATAATCATGGGATCTAATAAACTCAGAGAGGAGCAATGAGAATCTGCACTGTGTGAACTCAACACAGAGGGACTGGTAGATCTCCTAGGAGCACCAGCCCGGGGAGAAACAGGAACATTTGGGCTTCAAAGGGGCCAGCCTGAGATCCACCTCTGTCAGGGAAGTTTGTCACTTCAGAGAGAAAACACTAGCAAGCAGCAGTAAGAATTCATCCATAAATTACTTATTTTCCAGGCCTCTGTCACATACTAGGTTAAAGAGACCACGCAGGTTACCACCACACTCAGAACACACTGGTTGTTCATACGGTTGTGGGAATTTTAAGAAAATACAAACTCCTTAAAATTTGCTCTTAAATTATGCATTAAATTATGAAAATAAGTTGAACAGCTTTACAATAGCAGTACATTGCTTCAGGTAAAAGTTACGCTTTTTAAGTAATAAACACCCAAAGAAATTTCACATTTTGGTGAAAGCAAGAAGGGTTTACATTAACGCCAAAAATCGGGAATAAAAAGTTGCCACGAAACCACAGCCCAGAAGCCAGAATTTATTTCAATGCCTCCTTCATGAAACTGCATCTAACACAAAAGTAGTTAAACTTGTCCAGAGCTACTAACACAAATTTCTATTTCCAAAATCTACACACTTTCCAGGTACTGAAGGTGGATTCTTCCATCACCTTTCCTCAAAGATTAATATGGCATTATTAAGCAATCAGCAAAAGGGGAGCAGGTCACAGCAAGGGAGACTTCCACAAATACAGGCTCAGCTTTGCTCTCTTTCCCAAAGAACCTTCTACTGTGCTCCTACGGCACTTTAAAACACAATTCAGGGATTAAAACCTGTCCTTGGGAGCTGTGTTTTAAACCACAAGCATATAAAAAATGCACAGTAAAAAAATCCTATCCCTATTCTGACAGTGTTTTGTCTGTCTTTGGTCCTGTTTGTGCTTAGCAAAACTCAATCAGTATGCAGAACAACTTGGTGGTTCTGCTGAGGGCAGAGTGCTGAGGAGAGCAGATGAGCAGATCCCTTGAGCTGCTGACAGCATTCCAAGAGCTCTCCAGGTGGCAACAGCAGACATTAGACAGTAGCAGCTCTCCTCTTTCATTCTAATCACACCTACACAGAATCAATTTTCAGTGGGCAGAGAGATGAGGAGACAGACAGCACAGAATTCCAGAACAGTTTGGGCTGGAAGAGATCTTAAAGCCACCTCATGGCAAACCCCTGCCATGGGCAGGGGCACCTTTCACTAGCCCAGGTTGCCCCAAGCCCTGTCCAACCTGGCCTTGGACACTTCCATGGAAGGGACAGCTCTGTGCCTCTGCCTTACCACCCTCACAGCCTGCCAGCTTTGCTTACTTTGCCGGCATACCCAGATTTTGGGGAAAAGCCTTGAAACCAGACACCTCTAGCCAGTTCCATGCTACATAAGGTTTGCTGACTTAGTATTAAATTTTGGCCTCTCATGTTTGCAAGTTGCAATGTGCAAGTTACAGGCACCTGAGTAAAGACCCACAAGAGGAAACAATCTCCTTCACAAACTACAGCTGAAGCAAGGAGAGCTGGCTGGTCACTTCTGAAAGTGAAGAAAACAGAAGTATTTGCAAAAAACCAAAAAATCCAAGACAAGACAACACATTTAAAAATAAGGCTTAGTATCCCAGCTCAAGGCAGAATTGTAGCAGCCAAGGGGAGAGAACTTTACAATACAAGGAGGACTTAAAAATAGTGCCCCTGAGACAAGACTGGGATTATTTCTCATTTAAAACACAGAAAGATGCAATCTTCAAGCGCTGTTGGAAGCATGCTTACAATGAACACAAAAGGAGCAGTAACTCCCAAAGGCAAGCTCCACTTGCCAACGGCAGGAATGGCACCTGCGGCAGGAGCCCCTCGCCAGGGAGAGAATCCCAGAGCCACTGAGCTTGGAAAAGTGCTCTGAGACCATCAATCTGTGACCGATCCCCACTTTGTCACCCAGCCCAGAGCTACGACTGCCGCGTCCAGTATTTCCTTAAACACCTCCAGGGATGGGGACGCCACTACCGCCGCCCCGGGCAGGCCCTTCCGATATCTAATCAGCCCTTCCGTGAGGGAATTCCTCCTAAAGTCCAACCCAAACCTGCCTGCGCAGCTCACGTCTGTCAAGCGGCCGGGGCCAGCGTGCCCGGGCAGTGCTCCCCGCTCCAGCCAGCGGAGCTGCCTCCGGCAGGCAGTGCCCGCTCCCGGCCGCAGCCTCCCCGCTGCCTCCCCTCACAGCGCCTGCCCCGCACCCGCCGCCGCAGCTCCAGCGCCGCGCCCCGGGGAGCCGCCCTGAGCTCCCGGGCCAAGCTCCGCTCCGGGCTGCCCGACACCCCAGCTCTGGCTGGCTGGCCGACCGCCCTCCTCCCTTGCTTATTTCCTTCCTTCCTTCCTTCCCTCCCTCCCTGCTTCCTTCCCGCCTTTCCCACCCTGGCGGCGGGCTCGGCCCGGCCCCGCGGCGGCAGCGTTGCGCATGCGCTGAGGCGGCGCCTGCGCAGCGCCGGCCCCGGAGATGGGCAGGGTAGGGCGGGCCGGGGAGCGTGGGGACGCCGTGGCGGGACACCGCGGGGGGACACCGCGGGGGGACACTGTGGGGACACCGTGGGGACACCGCGGGGACACCGCGGGACACGGGCGGTCATCGAGCCGCGTTGGCCGGGAGAGGCAGGGATCGCAGCGCGCCGCGGCTGGGGTGCGCTCAGCCCCGTGCCCATCGCCGCCCACATCGCGGCTCCGGCGGCCGGCGAGTGCCGGGCCCGGCTCGGTTTTGAATGAGTGTCGGTTCTCTCACACCGCCCAGGGCCGAGCTGCCTGCTGCTGCTGCCCCGCAGGGGACACCGGGGCGAGGGCCTGGGGTGGCCCTTGGAGGAGGGCAGAGTACAATGAAATACTCTGGAGTAATTACAGGAGCTGGGGGTGAAAGAGAGGTCTCGTTTTGCTTCTGTTTCAACGGCTTCCTGGACTTCAGGTTCGGGCAGAGTTCTGGGTACCTTGAAGTCCTTTGTTACTGTCCCAGACATGTGAAGGAGTCGGTAAGGCACAGCATTGGTCAGGGGCTAGAAGTCAGCAGGTACCAAAGGTTCAGGGCACTCCAGGTGCTCAAATTCACTCAAATTAGACTTCTAAAAGTCAGTCGGTAGATATAAACACACGTAAATATCATTAATAATAACCAGCTGGTTTTATATATTCATCTCTGATGCATATCAATCTGCAATTCACTTTGATAGAGTTCTTTTCAGATGAAGTTGTTCTCTGTGGTTATAACCCCTTTTTGATTGGATTAGGGAAATCAAGGTATTCCTTGTAAGTTTAAACTTCATATGGATTGCATCAAAACTGGAGCATAGTTCAGACTCCAGTTCCTCAGCTGGGGATGTTGTTGAAGCAGCATCTGCTTTGTGTCACAGATTTAGCTGCTGTCCCCCGCTGTGACGATGGACAGCGAGGTGCAGAGGGATGGCAGGATCCTGGATCTGATCGATGATGCGTGGAGGGAAGATAAATTGCCCTACGAGGACGTGGCCATCCCTCTGGTAGGTGAATTGCTACTTATCAATCTGAGTTAAGGCTGCTGCGTTCATCACAGTCCCTTCCAAGGAAAGGCACAGAGTGTTTCTCATGGTGCAGCTAATTTGTACAAGAGGCTCCTGGATCTGACTCCTTCCTTGCCCTACATGCCAGTTATTCCTGAGTGCATGAGGACGTGGATGCTTCTGTCCCTCGTCCCCTGACCAGTTGCTGAATCCTGTCAGAACTGGAGTGCCCTTCCCATTCCACTGTCCTGGGTTTGGCATCAGAGAAGTAGAATCATCCTTTCTCTCTGCTTCCCTTTTTTGTTCCTGGTGTTTGAGGCACTTTCCCAGTTGGTTTGGAGAGCAGAGGATCAGTCTCACAGACAGTTCCAGTCTTGGTTATACTTTATGCCGTTAAAAGAAGCTGAGATGTTTTCATAGATGTTTCAAAGCAGTCTTTTCCAGACACAGTGTTGCTGCTGGCAGTTGCAGGGCGGCAGTGAAGGACTGGCAGGTGCAGCAGGACTCTTGCCTGCGCTGCTGTGTCCAAGGCATGGCACCTCTCCTTTCATCCAGGGTACAGCTGCAAGGCTGGAGAGGTGCAGCAGGGGAGAAGCTACTGCTGATACCACAGAGCCCAGAGCTGAAACTTCAGATCTCCCACACTGACACCTTTCCTCAGCTATTTTGAAACTTCCAGGGAAGTTAAGAGGTAGCTGAGGATTTTCCCTTCCTTTTTCTCTCTGGTACAAGAGCTTTACCCCAGCCAGCACAGATAAAGCAGGGTTTGTGGGGTGCTGGTTTCTTTCAGCAGAGAGACATTTCCAAATCTGTGACGTGGTTCCAGCTTTAGCCCTGCCACCACTGGCTTTTCAGAGAGAGAGGAGCAGCTGCCCAACTCAAAATCCATATGTCCAGCACACATTTTCCTGCCAAGAGCTGGGCTTGAGGGAAACGTCTTGCAGAAGCGTGATTCTCAGCTTAGAGCCCAAACCCTCCTTTGCTTGGGATAACCTTTATTAGGCAAGCTGAGTATCATAAACAGGTTCCTTGTTGACTATTGCCTTCACCCTGAGTCCAAACATTACTGTTTCTTCCCTTAGAGCCATCTCATGATGGCTTACAGTCACATACAGATGACAGCCTCAGAGAAGGAAGCCTCACCAACTACCAGTAGAAAGAAAGGCCTGGCTGTGGATATAAAGATCCCTGGAGATGGGATTGGCTCTGACCACATAGAAAAACCAGCATGGATTCACAGGGGACTTAAATCAGGGACATTGCAAAGGAGCAACCAGAATGGCTGTGGAAGTGGTATTTGAGCCTATCCTGAGAGTCTGCTCCAGTGCTCACTCAAGACACTTCTGGGAACTCAGACGGGTTCGAATCATTTGTTGTTTTCAAAGCTGAAACATTTTATTTAGTTCCTGCTGGCATTCCCAGAGGTCTAGAACTCCGAATTCCTGCCCAAATGGTACGTGGCAGAATAGCACACACCAGTGTGACTACACCAATACAACAAGATAGAGCAAGACACCAATACAGCACCAATACAGCAAGACAGAGAACAAATAATAGAAAGAAGGAAAATGAAATCTCAGTTAAACTTTCCTTCCCCTTACTGTGCTGTGAGCAGCTCTGTGGCACTCCTGGCAGGGGGTTCTGGCTTCTGCTGTTGATCCAGCACAGCTACACCTGAGTCCAGCATGCAGACAGCAAGGACTTCTCACCTGCCATAGGAAAGTAACATTTTACAGAACCAGTTGTCTGCAGTGTTTGTATTCTTGGCAACAGCAGAAGCAGCACATTGCAAACAATGGAATAATTGCATTGTACTGTTATTGACTTACTTTGCATTTGCTGTATATTCTCCCTCACTGTGTGTGCAGTCTGAGTGTATAGCAAGGCCCCAGGGTCCTGGAAAACAATTTACCTTTCAGATTAAGCACCACATTCAAATGAAAAGAATACTGTCCATGATGGGGCTCAGCAATATTTTTAAGTGGATCAGTATGTATGATATTTATTGTTCAGATGCACCCTCTGGTCTCGTTTGTGTGGTTTTGTATCTATCCATACAAATCATAACAACCTGCTGCTTGCAGGAAGTGCATTACGTGTGGAATGCATTCTACCTGTGTTTTGTTCTCAGAATGAGCTCCCTGAACCAGAGCAAGACAACGGTGGCACCACTGAGTCTGTGAAAGAGCAAGAAATGAAGTGGACAGATTTGGCTCTCCAGTATCTCCATGAAAACGTTCCACCCACGGGAAATTAGTGAATCAGTGGGATTTCATACAGTGGATGCATGAATGCAGCATAAAAATATTTTCTGGCTGACCATTGCTGTCATAAGCTGCCCTAAAGAGGAAACAACATTTCTGAAACTTTCAGATTCCAGCAGTGGTTCTGCTCACAATGAAGAGTTTAAAATGCTTCTTTCTTGAATGTGAAATAGCAGAGGCTCTGACATCTCAGAGCCAAGTGCAAAATGTTCTATGCTTATAAGATTATTTCATGTTTTCTGTTAATTTGTTCTTAAGTTGGTGCCAATTCTGATCTTAAATGTTTTCTACACATGATTAAAAAGTTTTTATTGTCTCAAATTGCAATTGATTTCAAAGCTCACAGTGGGATTATTGTCCTGAGTTCAGTGTACAAAACCCAAATAGCTGCGAGTTGCTGCCGTCTTTAACAAGTGTGTGGCTGAGGCAGGATGTGTGGGGCAGGTGTGAAAGTTTGGTCAGCAGAATCAAGAGCGGGGAGTGACCTGTAAGCACTTGAATTCCTGCTCTCAGGATCTGATGGTGGTGGTGGACAGCATTTCCACTGCTGACATCCTGGGAATGTTTGCCAATGTGTACAGTGAACAGACAGTCTAATTTATGCTGAAATGGCGGTTACTCAGAATCATGGTGTGTTCCAAGGGATGGTTGAGAGTTCCAAGGAAGAACCTGCCAGTCCCAGTGTAGGGCCTCTTGACGTGTGAGCCACTTGGATGAGCAATCTCAGATGGGAAATTAAAATCAAAAAAAAGTGATGGGGAAAAGAAATGAGGAGGGCTTAACCTCAGGCAACAAATTGTTACCTCTTTTTGTATTGAGATGAAAGGCAAAGTCCTCAAGGACCTTATTTTATCTCTGATACTCAGATGTCTTTTGCAACAGGTAAAAGCCTTCTGTTCTTCATGTTTCACTGTTGGACCAATTCCGTCTCATCATTGGCAGAACTTCTTGCTAAGGGAAAATATTTTGACAGAGTTTAGGATTGCTGGTAGAGGTGAGAAAGGAGCTGGAAAGAAAACAATGTTTAAATTATATTCTTTTGTCAGTGCAGCAAAAGAAGCACTGTCCTGGAGCTTCCAGATCCACAAATGTTATTTGGTGTCTTTTTTCGGAGTTTATCATCTTCAAAATAACAAGCCCCAACTTTTGCCTGGGTAATTATCAAATGGGATCACGCATGGTACATATTCAGTGAGATTCAGATTGCTGAGCTGCTTGAGTCTGAAGAGCTCAAGGTGAAAGAATCATGTTAGACACATGCTCTGCCTCAAGTGTGATCCATGCCTGCACCAGTGCAGCAGCACACACTTGTCTGAAGGAAAAGGAGCTGCAGACAGCAGGAAGAGTTAAGGATTAACCTGAGAATTAGCAAAGTCAAAAAGCTTAATAAGTACAGCATGGACCAAAGAACCAGCTATGCCGCTGGGAGCTCTTATAGTTCAGCTCCTCATTGGATCATCACCAAGGGAAAGAAAGCAGAGCGTGGGCTTAATCAGGTATTTCTAATCCACCCCACGTTCCCTTTCCCTGGCCAATGTTAGAAGAATTTGCTAAAATGCCAAGCAAAACCACCATCTTACGTCTATCCAGCAGCCATCACTGCTCCCTCCCTTCTTATGCCTTTACAAACTCCCCACTACCCTCGTTTTCCCAATTTTATTATATACATTCCAGCTCCAATTTCAGACTTCCTTTCCTGCCCCTGATAGTTGTCTTTCTTTGGCAATCTCCTTCCTCCCATCCAGCAAAAAAAAAGCCTTCCTTACTTGAATTAGAGCTGAATTTCTGAGGTTCCAGCAGGTCTGTGAGAAGATGTGGGAGTGCCAGTTGTTTGAGTGTTATCCAAGACAGCAGTTGCTTGGGAGCCCAGTGGACAGCTAGACACCTTGAAGTGGTACTTACCCTTTGTCACAACACAGTGCTGTGCACCTGTCTCCTGCCTGAGGTGGTGACAGGATTTGTAGAAGGGACTCTGGGGGCCATGGCACTCAGGGGAGCAGGAAGGACATGTGAGATACTAGGGATCATTATGACATCTCCAAAGGCAGGGCCCTGTGAAACCAAGCACCGGCCCCACCCAGATGCTTATCAGACTCGCAGTGACATCTACAATCTTCCTGACATTCTTTGCAAAAGACAAATAGGCAATAATTTCCTCAGTTTCAACACGTGTAGTCAAATTGCTGCTTACAGCTACCAACCCGTTTGTGTCTTTGATTAGTCATCCCCCAAGGCAAACTATATTTAAATTAAGGAAACCTGCTAGAATAGAAGGTGCCCCACCTTCTTAAGAAGAAGCTTCATTTGACTGGTCTTCATTTCTTGGCTGGTAACTTCCTCCTTTCACCACACCTACTGTTACTGGCAAAAAAAAAAAAAAAAAGCAAGCAAACTGCTGTCAGAGCCAGCAGACACATGCCAGAGAAATCGTGGGGTCCTTCAAATCTCTTACCCGTAGAAGTTCCATGTGGAAGACCATATGCTGAGGCTGTGCGTTGTGTTCATCTGCCTTTTGTATGGGGTGAAAACAGGTAAGAACTCAACCATTTGTTTTGAATGTTTTTGTCAAATATAACACATTTTCTGTGCTTTACAGCAACATGAATGTACCTGCCCTCTGCATTTACAGTTACTGCACAGGGTTTCTCACTAGCGTTATTTATTTTGGCAAAACAAATTATACTGGTTACATGAATGTAGTCAGTTCTAAGAGTTCCAAATGGAAAACCAGAACTATTTTTTATTATCTTTTCCTCCCTTTGCAAACATTTCTCTTATATAAGTACTATCCATCGACACTGAAAATGTCATTCGAAATCTTCAGAGAATAATGATTTCTTCTCAGGGGTGTCATGTATGGCAGAGGCAGAGGATGAATTACCATTTATGAACAGTAAGCTCCATTTGATAGCCTCACAGCCCTACCAGAACAAACCTGTGTAACAATAAACAAATGTACTGCCTTGTGTTAGCATCCACATGGGAGCAAGGCAAGTTACAGCTCTCTGCTTTGTAGGGAAAACAAACAGGGTTAAAAAAAACAGTGTTCTTATAAATACTAACTTGTGTTTCATCGGGTCCTCTGGAGTAATCTCAGGGTCGCCTTTTGCTTGGTTTGTTTGGTTAAGACTCTGTAAGATATGCAGTCATGAGAAGTGGGAAAAGAGAACGGTGTGAAAAGGCACCAGTGAAATGCAGTGAGCTATTGAGGACCAGCTTAGGAATGGAGGGCACACCCTCTCTGTGGAAAAGTGATGGAAATCTGCACCACTAATGCTCTCGATTCGATTCGTGGTGCGGTAGTCAAGTGTGCCTAAAGGGGGATAAAGATATTGCTGATGGTTAAGACCAGTCTGATGACACTCACTGTACAAAGCCCAGGCAAGGTGGCAGGGGCTGGTGGGCCAGAGCTCCTGCAGACAGAGAAGCAGGACATGCTCACCTGAGCTCCATGCAGTGGAGCAAGCAGCTCTGTGTCCCAAGGACCACAGCTGGGACAGCCACACATCCAGCCAAGTGACCACTGACCCACTGAGGTGATCTGTTGGAACTTCCCTTTGCAAGAGGACAGGCTGGTAAAAACCCCAGCTGGTACTTTAATCATGCAGACAGCTCGGTACCATAGCCCCAAAATGCCACCATGGCAAACCCTGCCTGTCCATAGGATCACCATCAAAGAAGAAGCCTCCAAACACCACCTCCTAGAAAGGAATGAGACATACCAGGAGAATGCAGGCCTGAAGAGCACTGACTGCAGCAAATACCAGGAGTCTGCCTGGGACTGTTCCACTCCCTGCAACACTCCCACCCGGGAGTACCTAATTTCAGAATATATATACATGTATATAAAACATAGCACCCTGGAGGCTGATCTCAGGCTCGAGACCAAATGTGTCCAGTTCCCTGGCAGGTACATGGATTTAACACATTTTTATGCTCCCTGCTGCAGGTTCTGAAAGATCAGAGCATCTTGCCCAGCAAACCAGTGTTTGCCTCCTGTTTTACATATCAGAAAACAGAGCAGAAGGGGAATGGGGATTGCCAGAGGCTGTCTAGCAAGCTAAGGCAGGGCTGGGTACTGGGATGCTGGGTTAATGGCCATGTTCATTCCCTTTTACTGGAGGGAAGTGACCTGTTGGACATGGGTTAAGCACAGTGCCAGGGCATAAATTTCTACCTCATTTATTTGCTTGCAGAGTAAATCTCACTAAGCCACTTGCCCCAGTCATCCTGAGTTTCAAAGACACTTGCAGCCATTTGGGTAGGAGTCACAGTGCACAGCAGAAGGAAGAGCAAAGCCAGGTTCACTGACCCTCCTCATGGGTCAGTTTTTGAACACATGGTGGATGAGGCTGGCATTGGCACCAGCTTGCCAGAAGAGAAGCTGGCAGGTTTCCTCCCCTTATTAGCACTGATTTGATTGTGTTAATCAAAACAGAACCAATCTAACAGACCTGGTGCAGATTTAACAAGGCTCTTTATACAGTCCCTGTGTTAGGTATCAGCAAACGCTGACCAGCTCTTTGAAAGCACTTCTGTACCAGAAGGTTTGGGCTGTTCTGATGACAAACATAGTGCTCCTCTGGGCAAGCCTCAGCACAGTGCACGAGATACAGAAACAAATTAAGCAATCAGTGCAATCTTGCACCATATAGAAGTAATTCTTGCCTGGCATTTCTGCCTGTATTGCTACAGCTTCAGTGGCAGTAAAGATAATTAACAACACTATATAGTGCTACTATACAATAACTGAAACAATGTCTAGTTATTAGTAAAACACACAGTTGTATTTTTTTATGCTGCAGTAGCACCTAGAGGACAGTCACTGAGTCTCACTGTGTGAGCTGGTGTGCATGAGCAAAAAATATTAATTTTTCTCTGCTAGATACTTTGGGGTCTCCACAAGAGCAGTGTCTCAGAACTCTTGCTGCTGTTTCCCTGGAGCATCCTGGCACTGTAAGAATGAGCTGAGAGCAGGCTGGCCAGGAGGGAGCCACCCAGGTCACCTTTCCTTTTGGGAGCCAGGCCCAGAGTCACGCTGCTCCAGGGAGCTCTGAGTGAAGCGCTGCAGAGGCAGGACACCCTGCATTCAAAGGCCTCTGATTTCACTGGGCCTGGCTGGGATTTCATTTCCCACCACTCCTGGCATGCCATTCATATGTTACCATAGGCTTTAAACAGGAAGGACTCCATGGATTTCAGATGTTAAAATTTATTTCTGAATTTATGGTAGCAATTAAAAATATTCAGTTGGACTTAACTGCAACATCCTTTTAGCCTATTAACTTTTATTTCTAGAGCTCCTGGGGCTTCTACAAAGTAATTAGCAGAACTGTGGCAAGTGAGCAGATTGGTTTATGTGCTGGGCACATGGCATTTATATCACTCTCATGCTCCTGATTTCCTGAGGAAGAAAAAAGGGAAAGTTGCTCATAGAAACTGTGAGAGTTTCATCATTCACAAATTAAAATGCGCAGAGCATTGGAGATTTGCTAGAGCATAATTAACTTACAGCTGCAGGTTTTCTAAACCCTGTTACCTACTGAACAGTCCTTTAAGCAACAAAGATCAGGGAAATTCCTGTAGGAACTGTAGGCTGAACAATTACTGCAGCCCAGGACATGTGTGAGAGAGACACTCTGCCCCACAAGGTTCTTCAATAAGATTACGAGGATTTGAGGGAAAGGATTGTGAGCCAGGAAGAGGCTGCTGAACCTGGGAGGGCCTTCATAAGTAGTGTCTGCCTGGAGACAGTAATTCCATGCCCTGGCAGTGCCCTGCTGGAGACTGTACTGGGTTCTGAAGGCTCAGCTGGTGTTCTGCTGGAAAAGCAAAGAACAAAGAGGGGCTTTCCAATGGCACAGGCCATCCCATCGAGCAGTACCTTCACAAAGCTCAGTTACACTTCAGCTCTGTATAAAGCACAATTACCACCTCACAGGCCCAAGGGTGCCCCATTTTGCAGTCTGGAATGCCACATCTGCACATACAAATGAAGCCTTGAGCTGCCCCTCACCACAGCAAGACTCTGCAGCTTGGCAGCTCCCAGCTGGAGGTACAAACCGACCCCAAGGACACCTGTTTAGCTGAGAACCTATTGATGCAGGACGAGCCCCAGCTGGGGAATAATGTGCAGTGACTCCAGTGATTCAGAAGGCTGTTCAATTGCTTTATTAAGCTATACTATATTACATTACATACTATACTAATACTATACTAAACTCTATACTAAAGAAAAACCCATGACCCCTTACAGACAATCACGACACAGCTTTGACCTAATTGGCCAATCAATCCAAACAACCATCACCACAGTCCAGTTAATAAATCCCTTCTTTGGTAAACAATCTCCATAACACATTCCACATGTGCCAAACAACAGGAACAGCAAGCAGAGATAAGAATTATTTTCTCTTCTTCTCTGAGGTTCTCACTGCCTTCCCCAGGAAAAATCCCGGGAGAGAGAATTATGTCTCTCTCTGTTCAAAGAGTATGTGAATACCACAGAGAACCTGTCCAGAGCACCTGGGTGTGCTCACAAACCAGTACAGCAGCCATCCCTCCTGTTGGTCTCTTAATACCTTCCTCACACCAGTGAGATTTTTGGACATAGTCCCTGCCAGCTCCCAGCTGCCACAGGAAGCAGGACTGTGGTGTTTCAGGGAATGCTGCTCCAAAAAGGAGTGATTGCTCTCTCTGTCCCAACACAGCAAGAAAACCTAAGTTCCAAGGTAACTTCAGTCATGAGCATGAGAGAGTGGAGAGGGAGAGAGGAGACAGGAGCAGCCTGTGTGCTCAGACAACTCAAAACACACTTCCCTGCCCTGTGCAGGGCTGGCAGATACAAGAGGCTAAAGAAAACCCCTCGGTGCCCAACTCCAATTGCCACTCTGCTCCTTTCAGATCCTCAGGAGACATGTCCTGCATTCACAGCCCTTGGCTTCGGGAATGCTTTGATAGGGACAGATCTGAAAGTGAAGCTGCTGCTCTACACCCGGCAGAACCCAAGCTGTGCCGAGGAGCTCCACTCAACAGCCTCCAAGTACCTCAATGTGACCAAGAAAACGACCTTCATCGTCCACGGCTACCGACTCACAGGCTCTGCCCCGGTCTGGATCCCTGACCTGGTGCACCTCCTGCTTTCTGTAGAGGACATGAATGTCATTGTTGTGGATTGGAACCAGGGGGCAACGACTCTCATCTACAGCTATGCTGCCAGGAAGTGCAAAAGAGTTGCTGAGATTCTGAAGAAAATTATAGATGAAATGTTGGTAAGTTGGACGCTCATGCTATGACACAGTCATTAAGGCACAGTAAGTAAAGGGCACAAAGGAAGTGCTTAAACCAGCAGGAAGTCTGGGAATAGAAACTCCTAAAAAAAGGAATACATTAATTTTTGGAAGTGCATGTGTTCTACCCTTGGACTTGGTACAATGGTATTTTGGTGTAATATTCAGTTTGCACTCTAAGTCTCTACATTTCTGGGTACAAAGCTCTCCAGACATGTTTTCATATACATAGAAACTCTACTTCCACTTTCTGTATATCCAAAGGCAGCTTAAGGGAATCAGCTACATTTCACAGCTTCTCTGAGGTGTTGCACAGGCAATGATGATGCTGGATTCTTTAGGATCATAGTGTCTGCTAATTCCTTGCAGGAACCACATGTGGGGCAACTGGAATTTTACTCCTGGGGCCCATCAGTGGTTCCTGTCCACACTTGTTGCTCCATTACAATAAACCATTGCCTGAACTGCTCTCATCACAGCTCTCTGAGGTTTAGGCCTTAAACAGGAATGCTGGCTGCTCTGTGGGATGGTCAAAGGGGAAATATCTATATAGCTTGGATCACTGGGAGATGTTCCATTCCTCCTCCTAATTTTTTTTTTAATTTTCCAAAAACACATGACCATGAGTACTTTTACATTTCAGATTGATGGAGCGTCCCTTGACTCCATGCACATGATAGGAGTGAGCCTGGGAGCACACATCTCTGGCTTTGTGGGACAGATGTTTGATGGCACACTGGGAAGAATCACAGGTAAGCCCTCCTCCAGCAGTCCTCCTGCCTCAAGGAAGGGCAGTGAGGTGATGCCATGCCCATGGCTTTGTGCTGCAGGCCTTGACCCCGCGGGCCCCTTGTACAGGGGCACGGCGCCGAGCGAGAGGCTGGACCCCACGGACGCACAGTTTGTGGATGTCATTCACTCCGACACTGACGGTAGGTGACATTCCCTCTCCTTCCTTCACACAGACACCCAGAGAGTGACTGGAGCATGGGAAGGGGGGCTGCTGGTGGGCAGCAGCGCTGGGGTCCTCGCTCCTTTGGCCCAGGAGCACAGCAGGCTCCCTCACTGAGCCTCTGGGGCGCTGTGCTGCCCACGCTGTCCCCAGCACTCCCTCAGGAGCTGCTGGGTTATTTGCATTCCAAAGCATGCTGCTGACACAGCAGTTATAACCTGGCCCATGACTTACAAGGACTTACTTAGGAGCCCGTGGAGGAGGTCCTGCAGCACAGTCCTGCCAGAGCAGGACACACCAACAGTCCACCATGGGGTCAGGCTGCATCTGAGCACACAGCATTTCCAGAGCTGGTCCCACAGCTCAGTGACATGCGCAGCAAATCAATTATCCCCAACCACGTCTCCCTGCATGATGCTTCCAGTCTCCATCCCACCTATTAGGAGCTAAACTTTCCTCTAAGGCAAATCTGGACTCTCCCTCAGCCTTGTCCTCTTCCAGACCCACCAGCCAGGCCAGTAGTGTGATGCCAAGCCCCCCATGCTGCTCCCATGGCCACCCCTACCCCTAACACTTGGCTTTCCCACATAATTGCTGCCTCTCTTCTCCCAGCCCTTCCAGGAAGGCAGATTTCAGCAGCACAGCAACATCCAGGTTTCACATCCCTTTTCCTCTCCTGCACACAAGTGACACAAACCCCCACATTTTGTACTGTTGCATGCACAGACTTACTTTAGGTAGTTGATACCATTGTTAAAATGACCCAGCTGGGTAACAACTATTTGGCCTGCTACCTAAACAGAGGGAAATACATTAGTATTCCTGTACAACCAGGCATCCAAGAGTAAAATAACTACTATTTTTTCCCAGTTAGGTTGCTATATTTCCTTCTTGTGCATTTTACAATTTAATATTCCCTCCCTGAGTCCTGGTATTCCCTTTTGCTAGGACTGGGTTACGGAGAAGCACTGGGCCATATCGACTTCTATCCCAACGGTGGGACCGACCAACCAGGCTGTCCACTGACAATATTTTCTGGTAATTAATCCTGCTCTGAATTACACAAACCCTCACAAAATGTTTCTAATCAGAAAAAGAGGAGAAAGCCAGAGAATCATCATCACTGCTTAGAAAATACAGGAAATCCATATTCTGGGAAAGCTAAAGCAGCAACTTCTTCTCAGCATTGGCGTGACAGGGGTTTAGCTGATGTGCAACAGGCAGAGATGAGAGTCAGGGTGATCTCTCTGTGCCCCTGTCACAGTGCAAGTGGGACTAATCCTCTGTGCAAAAAGTTAGCAGGTAGATGTGTGCCTTTGTTTTGTGACTATGTCCAGAAAAGCTGTGGGAATTTTTGTTTCTAATTACTTGTAACACGCGAAAGGACTGGCAGAGGCAAGGACCTGTTCAGAAAACAGGTTCAAGATGAATGTGGAGCTGGCAGTTATCCCAAATCAAAGACACCTTCCTTGGCAGTGACAGAAGGTGCAGTCTATAAGGCACAGCCCTAGTCTTGAACAAAAGAAAGCTTTTTTTTCCTTTTAGCCTGGCAGCAGAACTGGTTTGATGAAAGCTGGGTAAAGAAGATACCTTACAGAAGGAAATGCAGTATTGTGAATTCAACCCTTATCTGACCCAAGAGAATCTACATAGGAGAGCAGCCTGGGCCAAAAATCCCTAGGAAATGAGGCTTCACTGATTTTGCTGCTCATGCAACAACTCATTTTATTAGTTATGTCTTTCTAAAGAGTTTTTTTACACTAAAATGGAAAGTCATGTGCAAAGCTAAAAGCAATATCCAGCTGTCAGGCCTGAGCTGAGAGAGGAAAGAACACCAGAGACAGAACTTGATCCATAGTTGGATCCTCTGGAACTGCAGCAACCACACAAACAAATGTTTTTAAAACCAAAAAGACAAAAGGAAAAGCAAAGCAGACACAGGCAGAGCTGAGTGCGCTCAAATGGAGAGACTGATGCCCACCTGCTGTTCTGCCACAGCCCAGTGCTCCCCAGTGTAATTTGTTGGGTTCAGACTGGTCAGTGACTGTCCACTGGTGTGTCCTGAGGCATGAGGATTGCTAATGAAATATTTCTCCCCTGTACATGATTAAGGATTGCAGTATTTTAAATGTGACCACCAGAGGTCTGTTTTCCTGTTCCTGTCCTCCCTGACACAGAGCTGCAATATCACCACATACCCGTGCGACTCGTACAGGAGCTACAGGAATGGCAAATGCACCAGCTGTGAACCCTTCTGGCCCAAGCCATGCCCCATCCTAGGTAAGGATCCAGGGAATGCCAATCCATCCTGAATACTGAGCTGCCTGTCGGCACTGTAACTCGGAGGGTGATGTTTTGCTGGAGGACTAACATAACGTGGAGCTTTGCAAAAGCACCAAAGCTATTTCCACTGAGGTCTTTGTGGTATCTCAGGCCTGCTTCTTGTGATATCACATCATGTTATGATCTAGAACAGAAATCCAGAGGTAAAGGATCCAGCACTAGAAAAGCCAAAACTAGACTTGGGATCTTCACGCTAAAGTCCGAGCAACAGTGAATTTAAGTCCCTCAGTTGCAGAGTTTGAGGAGACAGGGGCCTGTTCTTGCTAAAATAAGATTTACAGGTAAATTCCCAGCACCACAAATCCCTCTGTGCTCTAAAAGAAATGGCAAATGGGTGAACAAAGGGAATTCTGGACTTGTCTGCCCCAGCCTGGGTGTGACAGCCCAACCTCAGGCTGGCAGCTCTGAAATGTTGATGTTAAAACACCTGACACTTCCAGAAAGGAACTGGCAATGCCAAGGGGATGATTTTCATTCTGCACTGCAAAATGAAACCCTTGACCATGGATAGCAGATGTGGAAAAAGATCAGCTTGAAGAAAGTGCTGAAGAGTAACCAGGCATATTCAGTCCTAAGCCTTTGGGGTACAGGAGGATGTGTGTCAGTGCTACTTAGCGGCTGGCACACAATGCACTATTTCTTAAATACTTGCTTATTTTCAGCCATTTAGTGGCTCATCTACCTGTGCAGTAACTTGGTTTCCTTTTCAAACTGTCACCTGCAGGTTATTATGCCTATGAGTGGAAAAGCTATTTAACACAACAGAGCCATCCAGTGACAAGTATGTTTTTCGACACAGCGGACAAAGAGCCATTTTGCAGTAAGTGACTGAGATTTCTGAGATTATTTTTCTTTGTGCATTGCCTCTGTCAGCAGCAGCCAAGCAGAGATAGTTACTTGCTGGTGGTTATAGCCAGCATTTTAGAAACTCCAGTTGCTGCTGGATGGAATTGTGTCCATCTGTGGTTTGTCATAACCTTTATCTGCCAACCTGTCCAGTGCTGGGAAAGCCAATTTGCTTACAGTTCTGGGAAATTGGTTGAGAACTTTCAAATTAAGTATAAAAGTTCCCAAATCGTGTTTCAAAGCAACACACCATTCTTTTGTGAAAGTAAGAGGTGTGTGGGAACAATAAGAGAGAAAGACAGACTGTACAGGTGAAAAAGCTACCCTGGAGAAAAGTGAGAGGTGCGGGGAGAGGAAGAGAATCTGTGGAAAAAATGTTTCACCAAGGTGAAAAGTTTCATCTCATCCCTGTGATTACCAACATACCAGGGCATGGGCTGGGATTATGGCCTGAGCTCCAGTGCTGGTCAGCAAGTGAATTCAGACTCACAGATCAAAGAACAGAAAATTCTGCTCCATGACAGAGATGACAGATACAAAGAACAGAAATGGAGGGGTTCAGAGGGGACTGAAGAAAGAAATACAGTCTGGAAGTGAAGGGAGAAGGCAGGCAGTGAAAGGCAGTGTGCTGGGAACCATACAGCGAGGCCATCCTGCATGGATAACCCTTGCTGCAGTGCTCTCCTGACACCTCCTAGTCTCTGGTTGAAATCTCTGCAACGGGAGAGGGAGAGCAGGGAGGAGAGAGGGATTGTCGAGATAAACTGCAGGGGCTGTGTCCATCCTCTACCCACAGCTCTGCTCCCACGCAGAGCACAGCCTGGACAGCAGACTGAGCCCACAGGGTCTAACCCCACTCACTCTCTCTCCCCTCAGTCTATCACTACCTGGTGGATATTATCACATGGAACAAAGACACCAGGAGAGGCACCTTCAGCATCGTGCTAGCTGATGAAGATGGGAGGAAGGCAGAATCAAAAGTTAATCCGTAAGTCTTACTGGTCTGAGCTTTTCTGAGTGTTAGTGCATCCCTTGGTACAGGAGGAGGTGACACATCCTCCCCAATTTCTCTGCTGATACTTGCTAGTGCACATGGGATTTCCTGGCCCTATGGGATTTATTGGCCCTAAGGGATTTCCACAGCCTCCCCCAGCACACAGCCCTGACAGCCCTGCCTTTTGCTTTGGGCTCTTCTCTGTCATCTTAAGGACTGAAGTGGACAATCTCAGCCAGCAGCACAACTGCCCTAGGCTTCCACTAAAGCAGAAGGAAAACCATCTCTCCCTCTTTCCTTCCTCTTACAGAGTGTTCTGTTCTAGTTCCCAGTGCCCAAGACAGTGGGGATTAACCTGGGCCTGAATATGTCACATCCAAAATCAATTCATTCCACTCAGAGAGACAAATTAATGGTGTTTATGTGACATGCAAATTCCTGACTGATCTGAACTACAGCCAAACAAACCTGCACAACTAGTTTTCCCCAGTTTCTCTAAGTGCATATTCCCTCAGGCATATCTGCTATCTGCTTGCACTGGAGCAATCAGCATCCCACACCAAGGCCAGTGCAGATTTGGTGCATATCTCAAAGTGACTCAGCGTTCAGGCCTGCACAGCCAGCCAGGTACAAATATCACATGGGTCTAGCCCACTTGGGATCAAAGAAGAATCACAGTGAAAATTCTGGTTTGGGACCAAATGGCATCTAACCTCTGGGTCCCCACTTCCACCCTAAAAAACTGAAGGCAGAAGTGGCTGAGCAGGTTGACACCTGGAGACCTGAATCCATACCCATTTCCTGTAAATCAAAACTAATCACAAGCTCAGGCCTCCTCCCCCAGCCTGTTTCTAATATTACAGTGGCTACGTTAAACCCAGTGCTATTCCCTTGATGACCCTCTGACACTCTCTCTCATCTGCTTTATCTTTAGAGAAGCTGCCACCTTTCAGAAGTACAAACAAATCACTTTGCTCATTGGGTTTGACCAGGATCTTGAAAATGTGGAAAGAATTTCCTTGACATTTTCCACGGGATCTGTCATTGGCCCAAAATTCAAACTCAGGATTCTCCAAATGAGGTTCCACTCACTAACAAACCCAGAAAGGTGAGCAGATGTTTACAAACAAACCATTTCTTTTGGTGCAGACTGGACAGAAATAAAGGGATCTCCCAGATTCCTGGCCTGGCTGAGTATGTGCAGAAGAATTAGATTTATTTTACATTTAGTAATTCACATACACATATCTTGGGAATAAACTCCTCTTTAATGGAATCCCACAGCTGAATACTTACTTGAACACAGAGGCTGTCTTATTGCACTGGGAACATGTCACATGTGATGTGACTCTGACGTGGCCTGACACCTTAACCTTTGGTCAGGAAAATTACCTTTGGGAAGCTGCCCAGGCCTGAGCCCTAGGATGGGGGCAAATGCAGCTCTCTGGGAAGAGCAGATGTTCAGCCCCAAATACACATTTTATATCCCAGTCAATTTGTATGGCTAGTGAAGCAGGGAGATTAATTTACTCCTGGAATTCCAGCAAGTGGGAGCTCCTGGCTGCTTTGCCCCAAAGCCCTGGCTGGTACCCACAACATCAGGGGGTACCTCTCAAGACATTGCTGATGAGATTTCTACCACCTCATTAGCCTCTGTCTGCTCTGCTGTCCTACCCTTAAGCTTCCCACCTCTGGAGTTTGGGAGCTCTGCCTGAGCTCAGCAAGCACAGAATCTCTTACACAGACCCTGTGCAAGGACACCGTGGACACCACACCATGCTTTCAGTTTGGCTGAAAACAAGGCTGGAAGATCACAGGGTCAGGAGGGTGAAGCAAACAGACATATAGAGCTGCAGAGCGTGTTTCTTTGCATTTCATGAGGTCTGCTACCCTTATCCTAGCCTTGGAACAAGGAGAAGATTGTACATCTACTAAACAAGGTCCTGCAGCTCTCCCTTGCTGCCACTCCCTGTCTCCTGTCCCACACCTCCACAGTCACTTCCAGTCCCAGATACACATTTAGTCTTTTAAAAAGCAGACACAAATGCCCTAATATTTTATCACACAATGCTGTCTCTCCACGATGAGGGGCTGCCACAGGCAATAAACACAGTTCAGGACTTTGAACACATCATCTAATCAGTCATTGCCACAGGGAGGGATGTCCTGCCCTCTCCTCTTCCCTGTTGCTCAACCCACTACACTGGGCTAATGTACATATTTCCCCAGTGAAAGCCCAAGTATTTCCTCAGTATTTTGGCTGAACTAGCTCCAGACCAGATCTGTGTTTGGACCCAGGTCAGAGCAGTGGCAGAATTTCTCATGCCTGGAGCAGGGAAGGGGCAGGAACAGGCAGGTGGGCTGGAGGGACCACCTTGTTTGGTGGACTGGCTTAAAGGGAACCATAGACTCTGCAGCCAGTGCCTGTTTGTTTGCTGGATTTTTTGTGATCCTTTTTTTCCACGAGCAAAAGGTAACATAGAACAGAATGGTAAAATGCTCTAAGTATCCCTGGCTTAAAGCCAACCTCCCTTCAGGTGGACTTGAAGCGAGTTCTCTTAAGATGACTTATTTTATGTACGCCTCCAGCGGGTGGGGAGATGACAGAAAAAAAGCGCCGTTTTTTCACTTTTGGCCGTGTTTTCACACAGACCCCAGCTGTGCCGGTACGACCTGGTCCTGACAGAGAACACCCAGAAAACCTTCAAGCCCATCCCATGCTGAAGGAGGAGCCGAGTCCCGAGGACGCCGTGCCCGGACGGGGCAGAGACATTTCCCCGCCGTGTGGGGACTCAACTGCTGGGGCCCGGGCGCCTTCTGTGGGGCCCGAGCAGCGGGACCCGCTCTCCAGAGTGTATAAACGGGCTGGGGGAGTGACAATAAAACCATAGCGGCATGGCTTGAAAGCGTGACTTTAAAATGGGGGCTTAAAGCCAGGGCTTCAAACGGGGATTTAAGGCGTGCGTTCGCGGCTGAGCCGGCTGGGAGCCCTCACGAGCAGCAGGTGACAGCAAGGGCAACTGGCACCCCTCAGTGCACGCCCGCCATCACGGCCCCTGGCCCGCCCCTCACGGAGGCCCCGCCCCGCGCCTGCGCACCCGCCTCGTGGCGCTGAGGGCGGCGGGGCCGGGCCGGGAGGGGCCGGGTGCGCTCGGCTCGGCTCGGCTCGGCTCGGTCCGGTCCGGTCCGGCGGTGGCGGCGGCCCCGAGCCGGGATGTGGCGGCGCCCGGCTGGGCTCCTGCTGGTCTTCGCGGCCGCCACGGCCGCGCTGTGGCTGCTGTCGGCGCGGCTGAGCGCGGGGCAGACGCGCAGGTGGGTGTGGGCGGCCGGCGCTGCCCGTGCGTCCCTCCCTTCCCCCGGCGCTGCCCGTGCGTCTCTCCCCTCGCAGGGCGCTGCGATTCCCGGCGGACCTGGAGGAGCTGCGGGACCTGGCCGAGGCGCTGCGGGACTACGAGCGGCAGCACCGGGGCGCGGCGCTGGCCCTGTTCTGCGGCGCGTACCTGTACAAGCAGAGTTTCGCCATCCCCGGCTCCAGCCTCCTGGTACGGGGAGGGCCGCGCGGGGCGAGGGGCCGGGGACTCACGGATCGGGCTGGAGGAGCCGGAGGGACCGACCCTTTGTAGCAGTACGGGTCGGGGCTGACCTGCTGGAGGGCAGCTCTGCTGGGAAGGATCGGGAGTGTTGGTGGATAATGTGCCCCGAGAGCCAGGAAGGTCAGTGGGATCCCGCAGTGCCCCGGGCAGAGCGTTGCCAGCAGGTCAGGGAGTGATCCTGCCCCTCTGCTCAGCCCTGGGAGGCACAGCTGGACTGCCAGGCCCACATCTGGGCTCCTCAGGAAAACAGAGACAAGGAGGAGAGGGGCCAGCGGAGGCCACAGAGAGGTGCAGCCAGAGCATCTCTCTGATGAGAGGTGGTTAGTCTGGAAAATACTGAAAGGGGATCTCATTAATGCATATAAATATCTCCAAGGGATGTCAGAGGATGGTGCCAGACTCTGTTCAGTGGTGCCCAGCAACAGGACAAGGAGCAATGGCCATAAACTAAAACACAAGAAGTTCCACCTCAATATGAGGAAGAACTTCTTTCCGTGGAGGGTGGGAGAGCACTGTGAACAGCTGTCCAAGGGAGGGCGAAGTCTTCTCTGGAGACATCCCAAACCCACCTGTTCCTGTGTCACCTGCTCTGGGTGACACACCTGCCTTGGCAGGGCATTTGGACTGGATAATTTCCAGAGGCCCTTTCCAACCCTAACAATTCCATGGTTCAGTGACACACTGTGTCCCCCAGGCCTCACTCCATGTTGTCCCCACAGAATGTCCTGGCTGGAGCACTCTTTGGACCATGGATGGGGCTGGTGCTGTGCTCAGTGCTCACGTCTGTGGGAGCCACTCTCTGCTACCTGCTCTCTGCAGCTTTTGGCAAGCAGCTCATAGTCCACTTCTTCCCTGAGAAGGTGGCTCTGCTGCAAGGGAAGGTAAGAGCTGGCAGTTCTGCTGACACCCACGGTGGCCCTGGGCCAGGCTGCTCTTGGGGTGACAGTGAAAACCAGTGTGTGCCGGGGAGGCACCAGGCCTGCTGAGGGCACAGTCTAGGAGCAGGCTGCTCTCTTGGAACAAACCTGTTGGCAGAGGGGCTGCCAGGAAAATCCTGGATCCTAAGGAAAAGCAGATAGGAAATAAAGGACGGTTTGGGAAGCCCCTGTGCTCCAGAACTGCCTCCATCCATCCCATGCTGTGTTGTACACTGGAGGTGGTTCTGCTCTTGACTTCCTGATCTTTCATTACGGTGAGATCCCATTTCCACCCCTTCTTTGAAGAGGGCTGGCTTACCATTAGGCTCCCATACAGACACAGTGTTGCTGCTTTCCCTCAGTTCTGAACTGATGGTACACTGTGGCATGTAAGAAGAAAAATTCACTCCAATATCGTGGGCATTTGTACGTTACTGCTGTTTGAGGAGCAGGAATGATATGGAACGTTTCTTTTGGCAGGTAGAAGAAAACAGGAGCTGCTTATTTTTCTTCTTGTTGTTCCTGAGGCTGTTCCCCATGACACCAAACTGGTTTCTGAACCTCTCGGCTCCCATTTTAAACATCCCCATGTCCCAATTCTTCCTCTCCGTTCTCATTGGTAAGGCCTGGGGACACAGCCTGAGGGGACAGTGTGACACTGCTGCTCTTGGTATCACTGAGCCAGGGAGGGCAGAGCTGGGACTCTGACCCTTGATCTGTTTCCTCTGTGCTGCCCTTGAGCATTCTGTAGGTATCCCCAGTGCTGCAAATTTAGCTTTACACCTGGTTCTTTCTGTTACAAGCACAAACCCCAGTGTCTGTGTAATGGCTGTAAATTAAAACACTGAGTTCCACCTCAACATGAGGAAGAACTTTCCATGGAGGGTGGCAGAGCACTGGAACAGCTGCCCAGGGAGAGCGTGGAGTCTCCTTCTCTGGAAATGTTCCAAATTCCCCTGGACACCTTCCTGTGTCACCTGCCCTGGGTAACCCTTCCTTAGCAAGGGGGGTGGGACTGGATGATCTCCAGAGGTCCTTCCAACCCTAGCAGTTCTGTGATTTCTGTGTCTGGCTTTGGGCATATTTAGCTAGTTTTCTCCAGGGGGGAATTAACAGCTTTTTTTCTGCTCTGATTCCTTCAGGCCTTACACCGTACAATTTCATCTGTGTGCAGACAGGGGCCATTCTGTCCCAGATCACCTCTCTGGATGCCATCTTCTCCTGGGACACACTGCTCAAGCTGCTGGCCATGGCTGTGGCAGCGCTGATTCCAGGGACCCTCATCAAGAGATACAGCAAGAAGCACCTGAAGCTGGATGGCGACAAGCAAGCTCAGACACTAAATGGCAGAAAGAGCTTGTGATGGCTTAGGTGCCCCAGTTTTGGGGTAAAAGCTGCAGGACTCTCTTCCCATATTCTGCATGCTCTGTGCCACCAAGGACAGTGGCAATTTTTAATCATCCTTCTCATCTCAGAGGAGGTGTCCGTTCTTATTTTTAATGAATGTTTATCTGTGCACGTATCTGCACAGAGAGAGAGATACAGGGGCTTTGTGAACACTCAGTTAATTTGCCTGTTTCATTTAAATCAGTCTCCTATGTGCCTGAGGCTGTGGGGAATAGAAGGAGGAGTACTGGCATCCTGTGAGGAAGGCAAACCAGAACCCAGCTGTGGATCACTGGCCAAGCACAACCCTGCGGGCAGTAGGCAGGCCCTGCTCCCTCCAACTGCAGACAGATTTAGCATTTTTGGCCTGAAATGATGAGCCATGTGCTCCTGTGCAGCTGTACAAGCACCGCGTTTAGAAAATAATGTTGTTTCAGGGTGCAGCTGTAGAAGATTCTTCTTTGATGCCCATGTTAAACCAGCACACTCTGCAGCAAAATGCTCAGGATTTGAGCTGTCTGAATCAGTCATGTCAGAACACCTGAGACAGCCTCTCTGGTCTGCCAGTGACTGCTACTCCCCATGGAGAATAAAGGTGAAAAGAACAGGAATGGATGTGCCTGACTGGCAGAGATTTGTCCTTGAAAAGCACCTTGAAACCCACACATTTGCTCCTGTGTAACTAGGAGGATTCCAAATAGAGGTGGGCTCTGTCCCAATAGGATCCCAGAATGGTTTGGGTTGGAAAGGATCCTAAAGCCCATCCTGTTTCACGCCCTGTCATGAGCAGGGACACTTCCACTATCCCAGGTTGCTCTAAGCCCCATCCAGCCTGAGAATCTTTCAGGGATCCAGGGGCAGCCACAGCTTCCCTGGGCAATCTGTGCCAGGGCCTCATTGCCCTCCTCCCCCTGGGATGATATTCTGCTCTTGGGGTTTAGGTATTTGCTCTCCATGAGGAGATCCACAGGGAGGATAAAGCAACCCCTCCTGGTATGGAAAGGGGCAGGTGGGAGACCCCAGAGCAAGGCTTCATGACATCCCAAAGTCCATGAGAACCCCTTCCCAGATCACCAGACCAGCCTGCAGCGTTGAAGTACACTGGCTTTTTATTCCATGCATTGTTTGCTTTGATAGTCATTCTTGTTTCCATCACTGTACACTGGTCAATACAAAAAAAAATCAAGTTTGTCTCAGGAATCCACAGAGCAGGGAGGAGGGGATGAACACTACTGGACAGGGCCAAGATGAAATGGGTACTTAACACGACAGTGGGGAGGGCAACATTCAGCTCTGGGAGAAAATCTAGGCTAGTGTTCAGGAGCTGTCAGCAGCCACAAGAACGGGATCAGGGTACTCGGGATGCTGGAAAGGAAACCCACAGTTTACTCCGGCCCTGGAATGCGGTGTAACTACAAGGAGTAAGCAGGCTCACCTACACCTCTCAACCCCAGACCCTGCCAGGAGAGGAAGTGCAAGGAACCGCAGCAGAGGTGCCCATACAGCGATGTGGGGACTGTGCAATCCCAGGGAGCTGTCACTAAGGAAAATCCTACATAACCCCCCCAGAACTGACAGCAACCATCCCGGGAATGTGGGGGTGCTGAGCCAGCTCTGCCCACGGGACGTGTGCAGGGGAGGCTGGGGTGGCACCTCCACAGGCAGGGCAAGGGGCTGCCCTAGTGGCATTCCCAGAGGGATGCAGGGTCAGGAGCAGCAGGAGGAGCAGCGACACTGGACTGGAACAGTGCAATGGCCCGGGGGTGTGAGAATAGAGCTAAATGTGGTAGGCTGGAGGGGGCAGCTCTGCTTGCCCAGGCTGCAGAACAGGCCAGCATGTCCCCAGGTAAGGATGGGGAAGGGTCAGCTGCATCCAGGACAGCTGGCCCAGAAGGGTCTCAAAATCCCAAACACCAAAGCTCTGCGAGCCCAGTGGAGCTTCAACCCATGGTGGAGCCTACAAAGAGACCACAGGTGCCCAAATCCCTCTGGAATCTGTTGGTCAGGGACTGGATTGCCGCAGGCCAGAGGCCCTGGGGACAGTGACAGGCCTGAGCTGGAGGCAGCTCTGCTTTGGGGCTGTTTGTGGGACTGCCCAAGGATACCAGTGCTGCCCATGGGTCTCCCAGAGCCTGCCAGGTCTGAGCAGAGTCTGTCCAGGGACACAGGGCTCGGCATCCTCTGATGGGGACACCTGATGGCAGTTCTCCACCTCTCTTTACACCACAAGGTGTTATGTGAACACAGTTCTCCACTGCTAAATTCCCACACCTTGGCCTGCGAACCCCCTCTCACACCACAACAGCAAAGCCATCTCTGGCCCTGCCGGCTCCTCCTGCCACTGGCCGAGAGACAAAGAACACTGGGGAGGAGAAACAAAAGGTGGGAAGAGAGAGGGAATGAGCCAGGAAAGAGCTGCACTCCTCTCAGGGTTCTCTGTCTCTGCCCAGAGCAGGGTGAGCAGGTCACTCCCTCTCCAGGAGCCTGTTTGGTCCTGCCCAGGTGGGCAGGTCCACTACATGGACCCACTGCCCAGGGCAACTGCCCTCCTCCCTGACATCGTTTTGGATGCTCTGGCCAGGGAACTCTCGTCACAGTTATTCACTTTGTGATCAGTTCAAAAGCCCCTCACCCCCTGACCACTCTCCTCACATTCCCACCAGTTCAGTGGCTGCCAACCATCAGCAACATGAGCAAACTGCAGCTCTGCCCACGAGGAACCTGACTGCAGCCATCCACCCCTCTCTGCGCTCTGCCCTGGAGTAACAGCATCCCTGGAAATCACGAGAGGCAGCAACTCCTGACAGCCACTGAGCCCAGCTCTGCTCCCACCCCTCTGGCGAGCAGGGAGAAGGTAACGTCACACACAGAGATTACAATTGTGCTAGCGGTGAAGCCAACCTTCTGATCTACAGAAATGATAATAAATAATAAAATAACATCATAACTTAAGATCTGTCTGTAGTCCAGCTACAAAAATTTAAAAATATGGGATAATTTAACTCATACAATACTGCTCTCTGTATAAGTAAGACATTTTCCTTCACTTTGCCATGAGGCTATAAATTACCACAGTTAAGTTCAAACCAATATTTTAACATAAAATGTAAACAAACAAAGCAACAGAAGTACCTGTCCATGGTCCATTCCTGCCGTTCACCTCTAGCTGGCCGTGCCAGCCAGCACACTGGGAAGGGCAGAGGGAGAGCTCTTGCAGGGGGACATCAACTAAGGAAGGGGGCGGAACGTGCTCTATCGTTTTGTTCTCTTTCAATATTGTTTTAGAAGAGTAGTGTTTGAAGGGAAGGCACTATGAGTTCTATCAGAAAACAAATTTTTCTCATCTGCCAATGCCTCGGCCTGTCACATACCAGTACTATCCTCACTTGCACCTGCAGAGTTTCAGCTTGGAGGAGAAACAGAGGCCTCGGGGCACACCCGAGACACAGCGGTGCCACGGCCATGTCAGGATTCCCTGCACAAGGCCTGCCATGAAGGGCAGGCAGCTGCTAATGCTTCCAAGAATGTACAGTGAATAAGGAGACAGGGCAGGGCTGATGCTCTCAGCCAGGCCAGTGATTCCCAGTCTTCCCCCTCAACACACAGCCCTCTGCTGGTTCTCGATGCTGCTGTAGGTGAGAGGCTGCTTCTCCCAGTCCACTCCAGGCGTCTCCAGCGTCCTCCCCAGAAGTGCTCGGGCTCTGCGGAATGTGCTTTCCATGCTTTGCAAGTCCTCGCTTGGACAACACTGAGTTGATTGATTTCTTTGACTGACTGAAACAGACAGGAGGTAAGAGGAGGAAGTAAACTGGGAAATGGCACACTGCATCTGAGAGAGGTTTCCCTGCTCAGCTGGAGGTTGACACTCCCAGAGTGAAGCAAGGACGGTGGTAAGAAGTGCTCTGATACCAATTCTCAAGAGGACGAGGTTAGAATACATTTGCAGGATCTCACAACAAAATGCTGATTAAAAAAAGAAACTAAAAATCCTTAAAATAAAACCCATCATTACATTCCTGGGGATGTATCGACTCAGAAGACCCTGGTTGTTAGCACCTCAGTACCAGTTTTCTCCAGGAACATGTCCACCTTCTGATTAAAAATGACCCAGCTGGTTATACTGAAAACACTTTGTTCACAGGTGACCCTACAGTCAGGTCTTTTTCTGCTTTTCCTCATTTGATAAGACTGAGTGGTTTAGTTTTCTTGATCTGTTCTCCAATCTTCAGGGCCACAAGGCCTGGTCCCCTGTGCAAGCAGCAAGAGAATCCCCCGCGTCTGTACACAAAGCTGTCCAGGCAGGACTCCCAGGATGTTTCTCCATAGTGTGCTTGCTTTCTGAACTTTTTTTTTTTTTTTGCAACAAGTCTGTGTGTCTATAAATACAATCCACTCTTTACAGTAAAAAGTGTTAAAATGTCAAAAAAATAAATATCCATGTTACAGTAACTAGATTATTCAATAAAATACATCCCTGCCATTCTTGATTGAAATGCTCAAAGAGAATTAATTTCATTTGGACATTTTCCAGAGATTCGGGTTATTGCAAATCACTCCTGGGGTGGGAAGGAGAAGCATCTTCTCTTCCTGTAAAGTGTGATGAAGGGGAATGAAGTGGAATCTCAGGGAAATCAAAATGCCAGTACCAGGAAGCTTTGGGGGAGATCTGTATTACCAAGTAGCAGAGCTGCAGGGCTTATTGGTCCTGACCGTGGCATCAGAACACTCCCCTTCAGAAGAGTCACAGTCTGATTCTCCAAACTGTGGTGGGTTCTGCAAGACAAAAGGAAAGGGGGAGACTTGAGCACCATTCCTGTACTGCACATCACCCACGCATCCCAGTCTGTCACAGCAGCCAGGCAAAGGTCACCACCTGCAGAGGAGAGTGGCACACATGGGAGAGGGCACAGCTCACGACTGCCCCACCAAAGGTCGCTTGTCTCCCCTAAGAGAGGGGACAGCACAGAAATACCTGGTCAGAGCACTCTCAAACACAGGGTTATGAGGAGATCATGCAGCAGGCTCTGCCCTACCCCTCCCAAACACTTGAAAGGCAGAGAAAGGAAGAAAGTCATCCCAGCTTTGTGAGCAAGGCTGCCGATGGATATGTCTGAGGCAGTTTACATTCACTCCATTTCATTAGGTATTTTTATGCCATATAATGCAACTGTAAATCTGATGGGTTCCCAAGATCACACTCATCTTGACCAGCACATTATGTTCAGCTTTGTTTGTGCTACTTTCCTCCGCCCACTCTTCTGCCAAGCTGGAGGAAGACTGGGTATTGCAGCAGTTCCTTTGCCACAGTACACCTACCACAGCATTTTCTAGGCAATGTTCCAACTTTCTGGCCCTTGGATTCCTTTCCATAACATTTATGCAGGTTTTTTCCACTGAGTGGAAAGACGAGGGAATAACCAACTCACCTCACAGCTGTGTTCATCTGCACAAAGTTTGCCCAGAGACATCTGAGTCTTGACCCTCCGCACGGCACACTCTTTGTCCGAAAGCCCATCCGACTGCGTGGAGATTTCAATGGGGATCTCTGGAGTCTGGGACAACATGTCCTCCAGCTTCTCGGCCAGCTCATCCTCCAGCTTGGTGGCCAGCTCATCCGGGCTGTTCGAGTGGTCGCTCGTGTTCCCCTCCTCTCCATCCGACACAGAGAAGTTCTCAGAGCTGAAGGTTGAGTAGGACTGGCAGCTACTGATGCAGCGGTGGGGTCTGCAAACAGGGAGAAGTTCAGTGTTCACCTTGGATGACAGTCACAGGGAACTTCCTGGCTGCTGTGTTCACTGCTCTGCTACACCAGGCCTTGTGGAGTGCCTTCCACGTCCTGGAGCTACAGAATTCTATCCCTTCTGAATAACATAGTTCAAGACCTGCATCTTTAAATTCATCTGTTCTTATTTGGTCCTGTCTGGTATGTCCATGTTAGCTGATCTGCCCTGGAGCATATTTTTCCTGGACAGTGCATTTTCCTAAAGTGCTAGGCTATACTGTGGTGTTCTTTTTAATATTTCTATTGATGACACGGATGAGGGTATTGAGTCTTTCATCAGTAAATTTGCAGATGACACTAAGCTGGGATCATGTGTGGATCTGTTGGAAGGTAGGAGGGCTCTGCAGGGAGATCTGGAATGGTTGGATGGATGGGCAGAGTCCAATAAGATGAAGTTTAATAAATCCAAGTGCCCAGTCCTGCATTTTGGCCACAATAACCCCCTGCAAAGCTATAGGTTTGGGATGGTGTGGCTGGACAGTGCCCAGGCAGAAAGGGGCCTGGGGGTACTGATCAACAGCTGGCTGATCATGAGCCAGCAGTGTGCCCTGGTGGCCAAGAAGGCCAGTGGCTCCTGGCCTGGATCAGGAATGGTGTGGCCAGCAGGAGCAGGGAGGTCATTCTTCCCCTGTACGTGGCACTGGAGAGGCCACACCTGGGGTGCTGTGTCTAGCTCTGGCCCTTCAGTTTGGGAAGGACGTTGGGACGCACGAGTGCGCCCAGAGGAGGCAACGAGGCTGGAGAGGGGCTGGGAACACAAATCCTGTGAAGAATGAGTGAGGGAGCTGGGGGTGCTCAGTCTGGAGACAAGGAGGCTCAGAAGTGACCTTATCACTCTCTACAGCTTCCTGGAAGGTGACTGTATTCAGGTGGGGTTGGTCTCTTTTTCTAAGCAGCAACTGACAGAACAAGAGGACACAGTCTCAAGCTGCACCAAGGGTAAAAATTAGGTTGGATGTTAGGAAAAAGTTTTTTACAGAAAGAGTGATAAAGTACTGGAATTGTCTGCCTGGGGAGGTGGTGGAGTCACCATCCCTGGATGGGTTTAAAAAAGACTGGATGTGGCACTCAGTGCCATGGTTTAGTTGAGGTGTTAGGGCTGGGTTGGACTTGATGATCTTAAAGGTCTCTTCCAACCCAGTGATTCTGTGAGTTCAAGCTAACTCACCTGGGAATACCTGCATCACCTGGCAGCCATCCCAAAAGCCAGGCAGGATTTAGGACCATCCACTCAAGAAATAAGCTCACAGTTACTTGACCATGGAAACGGCCTTGTGCCAGGATTCAACAGCAGTGGGACAACACATCACTTGAGGGAACGTGCCAGGAGACCCACAACAGGGCATCATATACAACAGGCAACTTGTCCTCCTAATCTTCCAAGTTAGTAAATCACAGAGGAAACAACATCCCACAGGAACTGTATGAGTCACATAACTCATCCAGCCCAGCATTCTGCCGTCAACCCCAGGCAGGAAGGAATAACCTGAGAGAAGTATGAGAACAGGGTATGCAGACTGAGCCTGCTTTCTCCTGGCATCTCTTCCTGGCCCGGACCATTCAGCAGATCTGACTTCCGAGCAGAAGCTCAAACCCAGATGACAATGCTAACAGTCACTGATGGATCCATACTCCAGAAATTCTGCACTTACAGCTCTTCATGCTCTGATTTCCACAGCACACCTTGACAATGAGCTGCACATCTGAAAATGTTCTGGATGGAAAAAGCGCTTCCTTTGGTTGATTTTAAAGCCCTGTTTGCTTCACTGGCTGCCCCTAACATGAATGTGAAGAATCATTCCTTGTCTATTTTCTCCACATAAATTACAATTTCATGCACCTCTGGTGTTGCCTTTCCTCCTGTTAGAGAAACATTTCACATGGGTTTAATCTCCTCTTCTACGGAAACCATCCCTAACCACTCCTGTCACACTTCTCAGTACCTTTCCAAACTTTACTGTTTTTTTTACTGGGGCAATGAAGGGAACATTAGGATTTAAGCTTCAGGTGTGCTGTGGATGCACACAACAGGAGACAAGATTTATTTTCCTCTCTGCTCCTCTGAATCAAACCTTTAGCCTGTCTGCCTACTGGATCACTCCTGCACTTGAAGCAGCTGCTTTCATGAAGCTGCAGCACCAAGCCCATGATGTCCTTCCTGAGCACAGTACTGTAAATCATGCTGTTCCCCAGGCTTATGTAGGAACACTCCCCCTAAGTCTTATTTTACAGGCAACACCATCAAACTTGATCTGCTGTTGTCACTTAGCTCTGCAATCTTATCTGAATTCAGCTACAAAGGTGCTGGGCTGGAGTCTTACCCACTGCAACAACAATTAATAAACAACACTGGGGGTAGCCCACAAAGGGTTCCCACATCCACTGAGTCTGATCCTGGTGAAACAGATGCAGCAGCTCATTTGCAGAGGCAGAATAACGCTATCAAGTGTGACCAAGTCGTGCTGCAAACAGCCTGCAGGAAAGTCAGCAGGAAAGCTGGGCCAGAGAGAACATCTCAGGATGGGCTGGAACAGTGAGTGGACATGAGGGATCAGTTGAGGGTGGATGGGACACACTGAATGGGATTCTGCCCTTTTGCCAGCACCCTCATCAGTTTCAGTGCTGGTGCGCAGTGCAACGAGAAGTCTCCTCAATTTTGTCCCACCAAAGTGAGATTAGAGTGAATTCACCTTTTACCTTTGTCTACGAGGAAACTCCACTTCACTGTCAACTTCGCCCTCCTCCTCTTCTGACGACTCATCCCCGCTCTGGCAGAAAACAAGGACAAAAAGGCTGTCACTTTTGGGGAAATTCAAACATAGCTGACTCTTGGTCCTTCAGGACTAAGTCACTGCAAAACAGTGCAAAAATCTACAGGCTGCAAGAATCTAGACCAGAAAACAGCCTGTGTGTCAGCAACACTGACTCAGACACTGCCAACCAGGAGGCTGTTTCAGACAGTCTCAAGGCTGCTATTCCCAAATCTGGAGTGACTGACTGGGAAATACACTGGAGTATTTCAGCAGGTATGGAGTACAGAACGTTGCAGATTCTCACTGAAACAAATCAAGTAATGAGTATCACATGGAAACCCACATAAATTATGGAGCTGATTTGGCACTCTTGGCTTTACCCTCTTCTACCACAGTCCATCAACAGAGCAGGATGAAGGATGACAGCCTTTGCTAATGGGCTTCCCCAACTAGGAGAACTTGGGATGTGTTTCATACCTCAGTGAGCACAGAGCCTTTTATTCTCCTTCTCCTATCCAAATTTACCCTAACACTGTTGTTTTTTTACAGCCTCCTTCTATCCTATCCAACCTCTCACTGGTCAGCCCCTCATTCAGATTAAACCTTTATCTCATCCCATCCCCTTGTCTTACAAGGTCCTAGTCCCATCATGCTGAAGCCAAACCACACTATTTTCCTTGACTTTTCCAGCCAGGCTCAGTTTTCCTGCTCTTTGAACTCAGACTGGCTCTTACTTCTCTCACCACCTGGACGGCAGCAGGAGGAACAAAGAGCTGCTTCTGTGTAACTGTGCTGTAACCCCCTTTTTACTCTGGCAAAAGCTTCACAAAATACAGGAGAACTATGACTTTCAGTGTAGGGGGACAATTTCCGGCAGGTGCAGCAAAAGGGATGTCCTCAAGACCATAGCAAATGTTGAATCTTTGCCCTGAGACACAGCAGCACCACAGATTCTCAAAGAAGCTCTCACATGATATTACAGAACAATTTAAAGAATGCATTTATCCCTTCTTTTGGAGAAAGGCTTGAAAGCATTTTGAGACTGTTTCAACATCAAAAACTCAGCAAAACAAGTTGCAACTCAAACCAATTGGCGAAACCGCACGTAACAGGACCAGGCCCTACCAAAACCACGTCGTCATTCCAAACTTCAAACCCCAGTGCTCCGTCCTCACCTTTTGGAGGGATCTTGCTTTGCAGGGCAGCCCTGAGGAAGCCAAGTGCTGGGGAGTGCCCAGGGCAGACGCCGCCGGGCCCTGCTCCTCCAGCTTCTCCATGAACTGCGCGCTCTCGTAGAGGGACGCGGGGGACTGGGGGCGGCTCCCCCCCGGTTCCACAGATGCCATCTGCGCCTGGCCACCGTCCTCGTCCCTGCACTGCAGGCAGGGGTCGTAGGGATCGGCCTGGCAGCACTCCCAGCGCTCGGCCGTGCTGTCCTTGCTGTCCAGGCCGCGGCGGCAGTCGGCCTCCATGGCGGTGGAGATGAGGTCGGGGCTGGAGCCGGAGACGCGGCGCTGCGCGTGGTTGCTGAGGGGGCTGCGCAGCGCGGCCGCGGGGCCGAAGTACCGCAGGTTGTTGGCGCAGGTGGCGATGTCCTGCCCGTGGGCGTGCAGCCGCGAGTGCTGCCCGTGGGGGCTGTGGCCGGGCTGCTGCGGCGCTGCGGGGGCGTGGGGAGGGTGGGGAGGGCCGGGCTGGGGGGCGTCATCTTGCGCTGGCTGGTTTTTCAAGATCCCTGCAAATTCATTGTAGCTGCCTTTGCTGTTCCCTCGGCGGTGCCGGGGCTTGCTGCGGTACCGGCTTTTGCCACTCAGGGTTGACATCTTGGGACTTCCTGAGACTGGGGAGCCATTGGATGCTGCTTCTGTGCTGGGTATGCCCTCTGACTTCAGTAGATCCGGCCTGGGAGACAAGGAGAAGAAGTTACGTGTCAAGCCACAAACAAAGAAGTGACACCGGCCCAGAGCCAGGATGAAGAGGTAGCTGGAGCCAAAAGCACTCTGCTTCCTAAAATCTACAGGCTGCCCTCCCCTTCAGCTGCTTGACTCCTGCATTATGGTCCCTGTGATTCTCTTCACTCAACATCCTCTCCATTCAGCCCATCCTGCTCTACACTCTTGTCTTGCTGTTTTTTCCAACAGCTGTCACGCACTCTCTTTTTCCGCTCTTATTTTGATGTTCTCTCCCAAAATAGCTCGCTCTCAGGACCTTGGGGTAGAGCATGGCTCTCACTCTGTGCACGTACAATGGTGGTGATCAGGCTGCTCATCTAAGAGCCATGTGGGGATATTAATCCAGAAGTGATTATTCACTTGTAATCAGGACTAACTCCTGGAAATCCCAAAAAAAGTAAAGATGAAGACAACTCTTCTAGAAAAAAATAATCTCCCTATCTAAAAGTCATGAAAAGAGAAATAACTGAAAGGACAGCATGAATTCCCAAATCTCAAATCCCAAATTAATTCCTCAACAATGAATCCATCCTTTCTGACACCTGCCTGATTTCCACAATCCTTTGCCCTGCTTATTCCCATCCAAGTCAAGGATGATCTTGGACAGTTAGGAATTTGAGAAAACCCAAGAGATACCTCCTGTCCAAGCATCACCACCTGCTCAAAAACCACATGGACCAACAATTCATTCTTTCAACCAACACATCCTGTGATTCCATGGCTCCAGAGAGCTGCCCAGGTGGCAGGGATGGCAGGATTCATCGATTTCACCTTAAGATTATTAAACAATTATGGCTCTGACAATCAGACCAGGCTCAAGTGTGAAACCCCTTTGTCTCACCCTGCATTTCATCAGGCTCAAAGGGAAGGAACTGCCCAGTGGGAATCTACCACTGGCTCTGGCACAGGACTGGGTTGTTACTTCTCACCGTTTGGTCTGACTGCCTGGTTTATGGGAGACCCCTTTCCTCTTCATCAACTTCTCCACTGTATTGGGGTGGATGATTGGTCTGACTGGGTGGCGTTTGTAAGTCCCAGGGTACTTCTTTTCCACTGCTTGTTCCCTCCTGAAACACAGGAAAAGAAAAAAAAAAAAAACAAACATATCAGTTATCCCTCTCTCCACTTGCTGCTCCCACTGGACAGGAACTGGCTCTGCAGTGAACATGCTGCATGCCCGACTGCTCTGCTGAGAAAGCACACAGACACTTCTAAACTCCTTCTAAATTCCTTCTAAATCAGGCAGCAGGCACAAGGCCCTGGCACACAGTCCAGGAGCAGCACTGCCATTCCCCTCATGCATGGGCCAAAGGATGCCAGCACCAAATGGGAAGGTGCCTTTCTCCAAGTCAGTAACCACTGACAGTGGTCTGCAGGAATTCACTCCAAAGGGACCTCTTCCTGCTCACCAGCAATTCCCTAATCTTTGTGGTTAGTCAGGGGACACTAAACCCACAAGTGCCACTATCCAGTTCAGAAATGAAGTGCTGTTTGTGCTCTGCTGTGTGCAGACTGCCACATGCATGTCACCATTCCCAGACACGTACTTGATGAGCTCCTTCTCCCGCACCTCCAGCTGCAGCATGATAGCACTGAGCTCCATGTACAGGTTATTGGCTCGCTCCAGCTTCCTCTCGTAGTGCTCACGGATATCTAACGCATGTCTGAAAGGCACAAAAGGCTTTATTCCAGCCTGACTTCCATGGACCAAGAGAAGAGAACGAGGAAAAGTACAGGTGCTTTAGGAGAAGGCCTTTTAAAAGTCAAACTGCCAGCTGTACTGCATTGAATCCCAGATATAGCTAACAGTGAATGATGACTGATTAAAAGCCTGACACAGCAATAAATCATGGTATGGTTTAGAAAGTGTTTAACAGCCTTGAAAGTGTGGCAACACCTCTCCCTAGAAGAGCTGCAAACGCCCCACACACACCCAGGAGCCCTCTGGCCCAGCCCTGATCAGCCTGTTTGCACAGAGAAGGGGCTAAAGCAGCCTCTATAGGAACAGGAAAGAAGTCATGTGTCTGTATTTCACTAACAGCAGGGTGTCCCCACAGCTCCAGTACAGCTGAAAGATGTGGCCACCCAAAATTCCCTGGGGACAGGGAACACTGAACAACCACTGCATCAAACTCCCTGGCCAAGGGCCCCTTTGGCTCCTCAGGCTTGACACAGAACTGCTTCTTAAGAGTTTTATGTTTCTCTGTCTATTGCAAATTTGTATCACAGGATACAATTTCCCTTCTTTAAATAAACCCTCTGCTTTCATTTTTAAGCTGGTATAATCAAAATGCATTTCAGTCACTTCTCTGTAATAACGAACCCAAAGAAAGTATCAGGGCAGAGAAAGCTCGCAGCCAACCTCAGGATGGGTTTCCCACTGAGATGGATGTCTCAGCTTCAGTGCTGTTAGCACAAACACCAATTCTCAGGCAGAAATATTCCCTGGGAAACACACAAGCCTTTGCCACCCTCTCTGGAGCAAACTGTTGAGACTGCCCAAGAACACTGACAGCTCCCACTGCTTCTCCCCAGCTTCCATCAGCCAAGCAGTGCTCATGGCCTAGGCCATGCCCATGGGAATTTTGGTTTACAGGTTCACAAGGAATTTAGGCTGCCCAAATTTGTATCACCAGGAATACTGGGTCCTGTTTTGGGAACCTCAGTACAAGAGGAGAATAAAAAGACTCAGGGGCTGGAGCAGGAGGCCCTGTGAGGACAAGCTGAAGGCTTATTTAGCTGGGAAGGGAAGGCTGGATGGGAAAAGCAAACAGTACACACAAAAGACTGTGAACAGACCTCAGCTCTTCTCTCCGACGGCGAATCAATTCTTCATCCAGCCGGTGGATACAAGTTCCTTCACTTTTAATTTTCTCAAAATGTTTCTTCACTTCTTCTCTCCATTCAGCCTAGCAAAGCAATTTACTTTTAGCTATTTACAAAGAATTGTGACCTGTAGGTGCACCACAAAAAACTCCTGGGCAATGTTGTTTGTGTCTGCAGAAAATTACAGCTTTGGGTTCAGAATTTATTTTTGTTAGCTGAATTATTTTGGGTAACAACACCGCAGCACATTTAGTGCCAGCATTTTCAAATGATATTTACAATTTTGTGCTTCAAACAGAGAATTTACAACATATCTGCATTTTCTAAGAAATATTTTTTTGCATTCCTAGAGTTCTTTTTGTCCTAAGAGAAATTTTCTTTACTTTTGGCAGTGAAAATAAGTAGAAGGGTTCATAATTTTGAAAGCCCCATGATGATTCCTGTCTAGAGTGATACTCTATTTGCCCCTTGAAGCCCTGGTTCCTGCAGCAGAAATCTCAGCTTGGGAAAGTTTGGGTAAAAGATTTCCAAACGGCCATCAGGTTGCTCCTCCCCAAGAATCAAACTGAAATCATGGATCCAGACTTTCTCTACTCAGTGCACCCTCCAGAATCTGATCCTTGGAGCTAATTCCAGTACTCACAGGCTATAGCCTTTCCCCAGTTACCTGGGATTTGAAGTAGGTTTCCTGAGGAGTAGCCAGCACATCAGCAGAGGCGATGTCCAGGTGCATCAGTGTCTGCCGGAAGGACGGACGGTTCCGGGGCTTGCTCTGCCTGAAACAAAACAGGAACAGCCAGGGCTGAGGTGAGGGATGGGCACTGCCAGCCTCTCCTGCCCTTCTGGGGTGAGGGATGGGCACTGCCAGCCTCTCCTGCCCTTCTGGGGTGAGGGATGGGCACTGCCAGCCTCTCCTGCCCTTCTGGGGTGAGGGATGGGCACTGCCAGCCTCTCCTGCCCTTCTGAAAGGGTCTCACTAGATCCTATTCTCTGAACCAAGCAGCTGACAGGTTAGAGCAAAGGAGCTTTCCAGGTTTTCTCTTTTGCTGAATACACTTTAATTGTGCTAGAGGTGGTTTGTGATGAACCCTTCTGAAGAAACAAAAGAGGTGCAAATTTTAAAGACCAGAAAATGAGACTACAAAGTGAAAGATCACAGAAAAGTACAAAAACGTTTGGATTTTTGAGAAAAAGCACCAGCACTTGAGTTTCAGGACTGAATCCACCTTGCACAGGGCAAGAGCAGCTTCTGGAGCCTCCTCTCCCGTACCAACTACCTCCTTCCACTAGGTGGGGACACAAGTGTTTGTAGGAGCTCTGTTGTACCGAGCTGCACAAGCTGCCACAGCCCGACTGCTGCAGCTCAGGGTAAACAGCCCCTGGGAGAGATCCACACATGCTCTGGCCTGTTGTCCCCTCTGTGCCATGGGGCTGGTAAAACCCATGGAGTGGGAAAATGCTGGAAGACCCTATTACACTGTGTCAAGATGTAATTACAAAGACAAAGCACCAATGTGAAACCCAAGACAAAGAATTTCAACTCTAATCTGGTACATGGAGGAAACTGAAAGTATTTTCCACATCTGAAGCTGGAAAATCTGTATTCCAGACAGAAAACTCGTATTTATCTCCGTCTAGTCCAAAAGCCAGTTGCTCACAAGGGGTTTTCTGAGTGAAAAAATCTGTTCCCTTCACTCTGGATGCGGCCTCAAGGAACTTTACCCCTGCTTTCCTTCCAGCTCCTTTTGTCTTCTCACAGAGCCACCTTTTATCCCCTACTTTGCTACAGCAAAGCAACACCCTCTGTGAAGGCTCCTGAAGATGTCCTGCCGCCACAAGGAAGCAGAATCCAGAATGTTAACACTTCTTGCTCTCAGGACAAGTGTGAGAGTATCTCAGAGCCCTCTGCTCTGGGCTCCATATCCCCACCCTGACTTTTACAGGTTTTGCTGGGAGGCAGCCTGTGTGGGGTTCGGGGCTCTTACCAGGTTTGCTTCATGAGGATTTTGAAGCCATCTGGGCAGGTGGAAGGGACAGGAAGGTGGAGGCTGTTACTACCCACTCCCCAAATGATGGCTGAAGAGTCCACGTCCTTGTACGGAATCTCTCCCGTGAGCAGCTCCCACAAAACCACCCCAAATGACCTGAAGAAGAAATAAACCAGGATGAATTGAGTTCACACAGAAGCTGTTAACAGAAACATCTGGAGCTTGAAAAAACCAGTTTGTTGGCCAAAACAGGGAAATAGGGATGTCTGGTCCAAAACTGCAAGTAGGTGCAACAGTGGTTTTTAGCACACCAGGTAACTCCTCTGCTCCAGCACTGGGCAAAGCACAAAACCACACTGGTTTCCACCCACCCTTTCCTGCTACTTTGTGAGATTTTAAAGACCCTGAAAGCACATTTTCTGTATGGATTAAGTCTTGTTCCTCTTAAATGAAAAGACTCCAAAGTCTGCTCTCAGATAGACTTTGGACTGGACCTTGCTGGTAAGAACAGATGATTGACTACTGCACAGACTGACAAGTGTCTTACAGAGACAACAACAAAGGTTTTGTGGCTTTTTAACATTTCATTTTACTGGTTTTGTTTTCTTTTCCCTAACCAAAGGCTCCCTCTGCTGTTACCTGTAGGCCCAGGTAAAAGTTTCAAGGTTTGAGACTCAGCAGTACAACTACTGCAACACATAAATTAGGAAACAAATGCTACTTGCATAACTGTCAGTACCAAAAGCACAAGGTCTCATCTGATATTCCTTTTGTACTGAAGAAAGGCAGGATAAAGAAAAAAAAAATTAATTAAGAGAACTCAAGGAAAGACTCTCCCACAAGAACTGAAAGATGTAGTTAAGAAAACTCATTTTGCTTCTCTTCCTTAGTGAAGTTACCAGAAAGAACCAAAACCTTAATTTTCAACAGCAAACATTTGTTTTGTATACAGTCATCACCCAATAAAATACCAAAGAAACACCAAAGCAGTCAGTACAGAGGTAAACAAAATGCTGCTGGAGAACCACCACCACTGTTACTGCACATCAACAACTGGGCTGTGATACAGGTGAGGCACAACCATCCCTACTTCCAAGCCAGACGTGTCACCTCACTCTGTCCCATTCCTCTGTGGGACACCAACCCTGCCAAGCTGCAGACTACAGCCAGGAGAAAGGTGAGAAGGCTGTTTCTGGCTTGTACCAATATCCAGTGCTTTGATTAAGTACAGAAGAACTTCTAAGGGACAAGTTACCAGGTCTGAACAACCATCAGTCAGGAAATAAGTTACTGTAAAAAGCACTTTCAAAGCCCATAGGTTTCAAATCATGTGTAAAAAAAAAAAAAAAAAAAAGCAACAAACAAGCAGAATTTGAGTATTTCTCGCCTCAAAATCCTTTTCTGTGGGCTGCAGGAAAGCAGGGCTCCAGTAGGTTGGACAAATTACCAGGGAAAGCTCATCTGGTTTCATATTTGTTATGACTAAGAACTGACAAAGGATTTCCAAGACTCCTGATAAAATTATAGATTTATCTTTCTGCATGCTGTTAGAGATGAGAGAGAGCAGACATATAAGCAGCTCAGGAACTGTTCTCATTTGTTGGCACCATTCATGAACATAATTTTTATTCATCTTGAAGGAGGAACGGATGGCAAGGGAGAGTCTGAGCAATCACCACTGTGGTGAACTCCAGAGGAACTGGCACCAAAGAGCAACATCTCCAAGTCACTGAGGGAAGGAGCAAAGGTTTTACTGGACAGAATGTTCTGTGAAATATTCCTGCACAGAAACCACTCTAAAGGACAGAAAGCTGAAGGTGGGAATCCAGCACCACTCGTCCTCACAATCCTGTGATTCAAGGCAGGGGTTCAGCAGACAAATGCTGGGTGTATTTTCTTTCCAGAACAACCAAAGTGCTCCTCCCAGAGGAGCTGGCTGTGCTGTGACCTGGACATCCAAAATAAACACACAGGACACCATGGGCACAGGAGCAGCTGCACACCACAGGTAACATCACCTGCCCTGCAGGAAATCTTGCCCTTCAGGTCAAGCCCAGACCAGAGCTAGAACTCCAGCAGCAGTTCCTGACTCCACTGCACCCTGGACCACCCAGAGCTTTGTCCAGCAGCTCCCTGCCCTGCCAGGGAAGGGACAGCAGCTGAAGCTGAAAAGCCACAGGAAGCAAAATCCCTCCTGGCTGTAAAGCAGGAAGAAGGGCATTTGTCCTGGCTGCTGACATTTAATATGCAGAAATAATGAGGCAGAAACAGACATGCAGTTCCCTTGAGGGCTCTGAAACCTGTGGAGAGGCTTCCCAAAGGAACTCCAAGGCCCAGCCCTCTCAAGCATTTTTAATAGCACAGAGACTGAACCGTTCCTTGTGTTCCTTTGGACACAGAGCATGTTCCACAGCGATGGAAACAGGTTCCAAAACTCTTACAACCTGTGCTGGTTTCCTCTCTCTTGGATCTGGGATTGGATTCACTGGACTGTAATCCTGGGGCTGCCCATATAACAACCAGCCTGGTGTGCAGGAAGCACAAGGGGTGGGGACCAGAGCAGGGCCCCCTCCCCACAGCTCCAGCATGGCCCTGAAGAGGACCAGAAGAGATGGAAAAACCACCCTGGCTGTGGAGGCTGCTGAGGGGGCCCTGAACACAGCACTGGGAAAAAGCTCTGGGCTGGATAACATCACAGGGAAGAATTTCTGCATTTGCTTCCTGCAAGACACAGACTGCACTGAGCCTTAGCTGGAACGTGCAGGTCAGCACACCTGTGTCATTTCCCTTTCCATCAGAGCCCAGCAAAGCTCAGGGCACCAGGCAGAAGGAGAAAGGAACAGCCCACCACAGAGCAAACCATGCTCAGGCACAGGATGAGGAAAGGACATGGGAAGTGCTGGGAAACCAAGGGACTGAAGAGAAGGTGAAGGTACTTGACCATGAACACGACTCACCAGATGTCCACCTTCTCGGAGACGGGCTCGTTCCGTATCACCTCTGGGGCCATCCACGCCACTGTCCCAGCAAAGGACATTTTGGTACTTTTGTCACTGAGCTCTTTAGATGTACCAAAATCTGAAATCTTTACTGCATCTGTGTGTGTAACCAAAACACTGGAAAAAGGGAAAAAAAAGAAGTTGTCACTATTTTGTGATTTTTCTTGCACCACAACAGCCACAGGAGTAAATCCCTTCTTAATCAACCCAGCCCGCTGATGAGGCCACACTGCTCACAAGTGCAGTACAAAATAAAATATTTTGTATTTTCCCCAATAAAAGCTCTCACTCTCTTTTGGGTAGTTGTGTTTTGTGCCTTAAATGCATTTCTTAATGCTACAAGTAAAAAATCAATCTCAATAAAACTGCAAATTAACAAGTAACTGAGGATCCAGGGGCAAAGCTGTACCTTAAACTGTGCTGCAAATCATCTAAAAGCATGATCTTAATGCACTGTCACAGACTAAAGAAGTAATAAACATCTAGGGAATAAGAATATAAAGGAGCCAGAACATTTTAGTCAGAAAGCAACAGAGAAATGAGGAAGACACATTCCAGAAAACCAGGGAAATAATAGGAGAATAAGAAGGAAAGCTAAAAAGGCAGGAGGCAAGAGAATATCCCACTTTCCAAAAAGACCAGATATCGTCAGATATTAAATATTTCCTGACTGCTATTTATCATGGAACATACTAGTAAAATTTCCACTCGTTAAGTGCCAACAAGTTGCAATAATTTCACTCTCATTAGTTTTGAGTCAACGTGGGGCAAAAAATAGTAGAGCCTTTTGACCAAACTTTAAACTATTTCTCAAGAAAAGGAAAAAACAGTCCCAGCTGAGGGATTTATAAGTATCTGAGACTCACTCTGATGACCTGAAGAGCCACAACTGGGGGAAGTTTAACTTTGGTGACTTGAGGAACGCAAACTAAGGGATGTTTAAGCAGCTGAGACTCACTTTGGTGACTTGAGGTCTCGATGGATGATTTTGTGGAGGTGCAGGTAGTTCATGCCACTGGCAATCCCCGTGGACCAGTCCACCAGCAGCCGCGGGGTGACCTTCCTGCCGGCCCGCAGGACCTCGTAGAGCTGCCCGTGGGCACAGTACTCCATGATGATGCAGTAGCACGGGGCCTGGGTGCAAACTCCCCTGTCAAAGACAACACACAGTGAGGAGCAGCAGACAGACAACTGGACAGGAAGGGTGACCACCGCTTTGTCCTAGATACAGCTTAGCTCCTGGATTGTAAAAACCTTCCCAGAGAACTCGAGCGAACGGCTCTCGCCCGGACAAAGCTCCTGACAAGGGTCACAACCTACTTGAAGGCGATAATGTTGGGATGCTTGAGCTTCCGCAGGTGCTTGATGTCCGTCTCGTTCTGATCCCTCACTTTCTTGATGGCCACCTCCTCTGCCCGGAACTTGCCCAGGAACACAGCGCCCTGCGCCCCGCTGCCCAGCCACTGCAGCTCCGAGATCTCCTCGAACGGCACCTCCCACGTGTCTGGGCACAGGGGAAACAACGGGATAACGGGAAAGGTCAAGACCATGAAAACTGTCGGAGCACGCCAGGGCAGCACCACACAGTGGGCTCCTCTGGAGGGAGTAGTGACATCTTCTCCTGCACACACCGCGTGTGCTCAGCCCCAACAACCCTGTCAGCCATCTCAGCCACCTCCAGCCTGCTCATTCCCATCCTTCCAGCTTTTTCACCACCCCGCTAACCACTCGTGTGAGCCACTCCAGCTTGGCAGGCAGCAATTTACCATACCAGGGACCCTGGACTGGCAATTCTGGGACGGGATCCTCTACCCCAACACTGAACCAAGTGCATGACTCCATTGAAAAGCACAGATTAGAAGAAACATTTAACATTCACGAGTTATATAAAAATACTGAGGGTCTTTTTCACTCCCTGAAATAAACAAAAATAGGAAATGAAGTAAGAGGTGGCAGGCTGTAAAACACAGAGCAGCAACCACCAAGATAGCCAACACAAAGCACATCAACCACCAGCAGCAGGCACAGAAATAGGTCCCTCCCACACCAACATCGTGTATATCAATGTCAAACAGGCAAAACAACCTTAAGCAATTCCTCCTCTTTGGTACCCCCACACATTTTTAGGGATAGTGCTGGAGAGGTCCAGTGACACTGCATAAACTGCTTCAAGAGAGCTGCACCCATCAGAACAGAAAGCTCTGTTCCCTGTCAGTGACCTTGAAATTACCTTAAATCTCACAAACAGCAGGATAAAAGGCAGGCAACTGTTTATTTACTGTAATTCAATAAAGATCTACATTTGGAGAATAAATTATTAATCAGCAAACCAAACAAGTAACCCGCTGATTTCTGAAATAAAAGGAAGTCACACCTGTACAGATCTCTGTTTCAGATGACTACAAAGGTGTGTCCTTGTCTCATCCAGAGTCCAAGCCTTCGGGAAGTTCCCAGGGCTGCAGCTGGGATTATGCCAAAGTGTCCATTCTAGATCCTGTTATCACTGAAGGGAAACTTGTCTATCCCACCTGTCTGTGGGCTGATCTCAGATCAAAGCTTTCCCTGGGATCATTCCTGCCACAGGCAGGCAGAGGCTGCTGTCTCCTGTTGAGCGAGCGCTCCCCAGGCACGGCCATGGAAAAGCTGCTCTCCCCCAGAGCCAGACCCCAGCACTCCTCCTGCTCACTGAACTAAAAACAAAAACACTGCTCATCCCCAGCAGAAATTCCCTCCCCCTTGGCAGGGCAGAGTTCAACCCCCAGCACATGTTCCTTCCCAGACACAAGACTATTTTCCATACTCGTGGATCTGCTCGCAACTCTGAATATAAACTGGTGGCATTTAAATCTTTGGACATTTAAACACTAAAAGATTTTAAATAAAGAAAATAATTAGATAATTAATAAAATCCATTCATTCATAATTAATTAAATCAAGAAGATCTGTATTTCTATTTAATTCACATATGCATCACTTCTGAAAGGAGGTGGCAAATAGAGGTGATTTTTGTGCATGTTGATGAACAGCATTTTCATAAGGGCAATATGAAAACTATTCTGTTGTACTGAAATAGCTGTTTCTTTCACAGAATCATGGAATGGACTGGGGGGCAAGGGATCTAAAAGCCCATCCAGTCCCACCCCCACCATGGGTAGGGACACTTCCCACAATCCCAGGTTGCTCCAAGCCCTGTCCAACCTGGCCTTGGACACTTACAGGGATGCAGGGGCAGCCACAGCTGCTTTGGGCACCCTGTGCCAGGGCCTCAGCACCCTCAGAGGGAAGAATTTCTCCCAAGTATCCCATCTATCCCTGCCCTCCAGCAGTGGGAAGCCATTCCCCATTGTCCAAAGTCTCTTTCCATCCTTACCTGTGGGAAGTCTGTCTTTCCTGTACAGGACACAGAACACTGACATTCATTTCCATGAGGCATTTACAGTTTGTGAACACTAATGGATAACTGTATCACCTTGGAACCCTAGTGGGCTCTTAATATTCCCTACCAGGCAATATTACCTTTCTCTAATATTCCCTCTGCAATGGCAAAGGCTGAGAGAGGCTGTAAACAAAGTAAGCAAAAGTTCATGTGGTTCCTTCTGCAAAGTCATCTCGTGTTTATTTCAGAACACAGATGCTCTCCTATATCCCGTCTGCATCCTGATTGTCAGGGGCACAATTCAGGAAAGAGGTTTCAGTGTAGTGACAGTGAAATATCCCCCACCCTTGGGGAATATCAAGAAGAACAAAGAGCCAAACCATAGGTAACACACAGTGCAGCAGTCAGACTCTTCTGGGCCTTAAGACACCAGTGGGATACTTCCCCTAAATAAATTAAAGTGTAATAGCAGCAGGAATTGCGCAGGAACTTGCGTTTCTGAGGTGATTAAGAACCATTTGAGTAGAATGATGAGAATCTATTTCCCATGGGGAAGAAACGCAGGAGCAGCCTGAGCCATTGAACCAATCTATTTGGAAGAAGCTTTTCCCAGCACTGGCTGCTCTCCAGCACTGGCACTGTGACAAGAAGCATCTCTGGTGTACACAGACCCCCTCAACACAAGCACCCTCTGACAGGCACCTTGCTCTCCAGGTAGACACAAAAACTCTCACAATGATGGTAAAGACACAACTTGTGAAAGGGAAGGTGAAAGCAGCTCCTGGAGACAGCTTCTTAATCCAAAGGAAATGGCTGAGAAGCCTAACGAGTCTCTAGGAAACACAAACGAGTCTTGCTTTAAAGTGCTGGTGTCCCCACAATCCCAATTAAATAACTGGTAGGTGCAAATTAATGAACTGAGTGTGTGTCCCTGAAAGCACTCACCAGCAACCTTTAGAAATCAGGGTAAACAACTGGAAAAACATAGGAGGGAGGGATTTTATGGGTCAAATCCCAAGTACTTAAACCTCAGATAATCAGCTGGCACTGAACAATACAAAAGCAAACGCTCCCCACAGGAATGACTCCTCACCAAGCAGTGACTGGCATCACTCAGCCAACCAGCACAGAGCCTGTGGCAGCTCCCAGCTGACCAAGGCTCTGCCCAGCCTGTGTCCTGCAGGGAAGAACAGGCATACCCCTCTTGCTGACCATCTGGGTGTCACAGGAAGGACACTCAAGCAGTAATTTCAACAAGAAGATAATGCAGAATCATGTAAAAGCTGTTCTTATCTTCTCCCTCTTTCACCAAGCCACAGCCAAAGCTTTACAGGCAATATGGGCTCAAGGACATAAAACCCATTTGTCTTTTACTACTTGCAACCACAACACCACCACCATGTCCCAAAGAACGGGCCTGCAGGACAGCCAAAGCAGGAGGGAGCGGCAAAAAGTACCACAAAGCACCTGCAGGCAACATAAAATGGTTTGGGTTGGAAGGGATCCTAAAGCCCATTCCCTTCCACCCCTGTCACAGGCAGGGACCCCTTCCACTATCCCAGGTTGCTCCAAGCCCCATCCAGCCTGGCCTTGGACACTTCCAGGAATGCAGGGGCAGCCACAGCTTCTCTGGGCAGCTGTGCCAGGGCCTGACCACCCTCATAGGAAAGGATTTCTTCCTAATCTAATCTTAATCTCTCTTCTATTAGTTTAAAGCCACTCCCTGTTGCCCTATCACTACTTCCCCATGTAAAAAGTCACCCCCCTTCTTTTTTATAAGCTCTTTTTAAGTTCTGGAAGGCCACATGGCTGCAGATCCAAGCTGGACTCCTACCCCTGTTATTTATTCAGCCCAACACAAAGGATTACTCCTGGATGAGGCTTTAAGTAGTTGTCTCATAAAGAAGGGGGAAAAAAATCATCTGCACAGATCCATGGCAGCAGCCCAAAGCTGTAAAGCAGCTCCCAGGGAAATGAAAAGCCACCACAATCCTCTCCCTGCTGCTGAAAGAGCCCCAGACATTTCCTCAGCCACACAGCACTTGCACAAACACAATCCATGCATCCTCTGTGCTCTTGCTAAAAGACAGCAAAAATAAAAATAATCACATACATCAGTTAGTGAACTGCTGGCTTGTATGTAGCTGATGAAATGCACACAAAGATGATTTTCTGGTGGTAAGAAGCAAGAATGAGATCATCTGGAAAAGAGAACATGAATATTCTCACAAAATCCTCAAGTTTCAGCACAGAAGCAGTTTGAAAAGGTTTATCCTTGGATAACAGAAGTGTAGTACCACCATCAGGGTAACAGATGTCATCAAAACAAGACAACTGAGCAGCTCCAGAAGAAAAAAAAAATTTAAAAAAAACCTCTTCTTTTCAGTCCCCTTTCTAACAATGAAGACACTGAAAATGCAGCTCAACCACACAGCTACATATAGCTGATCCCAATTAATCCTCAGCCTTACCACATCTGTAGCCAGTTCAAATCTGCCCTTTTAGAAGGGCCTGATGCCAGCAGCAAACAGCAGAATGCCCCTGGATGTGTGGCTCTGAACATGCTCCCAAGACAGAGAACAGCAAGACGCCCTGTGCACAGGAACCAGCTCAGTGTGTACCCTCCAGCCCCAGCACTGCTCTCAGCTGCTCCTTTTCATTCATTAGTGCTGCCATCTTTTAGTTTGGTGACTTCCATACAAAAGTGAGTGTCCCCTGTGGGTCACCAGAGCACAGATTGCACTGTGGGCTCCAGTGCAGCTGCTGGCCCTGCTCTGTGGGGAATGGGATCTCTCTGTCTCACAGGCAGCTCCCCCAAAGCCACTGCTCCCAGGCAACAGGGACACACCAGCATGGGATGGCTCAGAGACAGCAGTGGGGACAGGTGTGGGACACACAGAGAATTGCTGGGAGTGGCCACTGCCACCCTGCACCTGTGGCCTTTCCTTGGAAATTTTTAGCTTCCCTTACAAACACTGAGCATGCAACCCAAAGCACTGTCACACAGACACTGCCCAATGCCTGCTCTGAATGCCATCTGACTGCTCAGAACCTCCTTTTCCCTCCTAAGGGAGACTCCCCACCTAGACAGCCCTTCCAAAACTGTTCACCCTTTGTGCAATCACCCCAGCAGCCTTAATTCCCCAGGGAACTTTCTGTCACTGTTTTTATTTATATTCTGAACCACACGTGACACAATGAATTTACAGCACGCAAACAAAACACAACCAACTGTGCCAGAAAATTTCAAAGCAAGCAAACCCTTGCACAGAGAGCTGCTGCTCAGGAGGCACCTGGAATGTAGAGATGCATTTCCTGCTCACTTAGGAACTGGAAACAACTGACTCTAGGAAACTGATTTCGAGGCAAATTCATCCAACATGTTATTTAACAGCTCTGTTCCCTCATATTAAGAGCTGTTCCCCATCCCTCTGGGGTTTAGATTTGAACCATTCAGACAGGTTTCTGACCTTGTATCTTATAATTTGTCAGTGCCAAAAAGCCATCTGATTACTACGGAGTGATGCTCAAAGGAGACTTTGCCCCATGGTACTGCGGTGGCCAGGCTGTTCCCGTTTTCCATAAGCCTCAACCATTTCAGCTCCTTAATTCTAATGACAGCTTGTTCTTTTCCCATCTGCCACCTCCCTCCCCCTGTGCTAGGGGAGAAATCAGACACCAACAGCAGAGCATACTCTGCTCTTTGGTTTTCAGTACCCCCTAAAATATATATAGAGATAGATATATAGATATATATGCAGTCGACTGGGACATCACTTATTCCCAAGCTACAGATTTTATATGTATACTTATATACATTTACACATTTACGCTAACACATCCAAATGGAAAAGGTATAAATATTGAAGAACCTATTTCTGGAAAGACAAGTACTAAATGATATTTTAAAGAGGAAAATTACTCCTGAATAAAAAGAAATAAAAGCCTTTTTAAAAGAGATGCAATACTCCTGCTATTTGGTGGTCAACTGGGGACAGCCTTCACCTGGAGGTTCTGAAGTGGAAGTGCCTATGTCAGTGTTTTCCATCTGGAGGAAATAAAAAACCTCCAGAAATTAACACAGGGATCGAATCAAGTACTTCAACACAATTCCTTCTGATCCCCACGCCCGGCTCAGATTCAGCCTTGCCACAACGGTGCAGGCCATGGGGCTGAACAGGTTTTGACTCCCTCACGAGCTGCCTTTGCCACACATGACGGCTGTTGGCTCCATAGCGCAGGGTTTATCCCTGGAAACCCGCGACAGGGCGGGACAAGACAACAACGGCCACGTGGAGAGCTGGGGCAGAGCCCTGGCTCACCTGCCTCACCGCCCCAGAGCAGAGCCGGTGCTGCCCCTCACCTTGCTGCTGCAGTTTGTAGTCCGTGGAGTAGGCCTTGCCTATGATGTTCCACACGGGCCGCAGGCAGCCGAAGAGCCCCTCGAGGAAGCCGCCGCTGCCGCTGCCCGTGCGGTTGAACTGCACCTTCACATCGTCGCCGGCTCCGTTGGTGTCGCCGTCCCCGGGGCTGCGGGTGCCCTGCGGGAGCCCCGGCTCGGGCTCGTCCTGCTCCCGCAGCTGCAGCACGCTGTTCTCGAAGTGGTCGCGGGCGTCCTCGCTGATGCTGGTCAGCACGGCCGCCGTGCCCGGGCTGCCGACGCCCTCCAGCAGCTCGGCCGGCAGCGAGCCCCGCTCCCGCACGTCCTCCAGCAGCTCCGGGGACGGCTGGCTCCCGGCGGCCGGCGGCTCGGCGGGGAACCTCCCCAAGTCTTTGTCCTCACAGAACGCTTTGCCGATGGAGTTGGGAGAGGAAGACAGGCTCAGGCGCTCCTGAGTGCTGGCCATGATGCCGTGAGTGTGCATCAAGGAGACGGCCCGAGGGGGTGCTCAGAGCGCTTGCAGGACGCGACTCACATGTGACACCTGGGCCCAGTACCTGAAACAAGAGGAAAAAGAACAACTTTCAATTTTTTATTTGAAGTATTTTCACTACGTGCAGTTTCGCTGAGGTGAGCTGATAATTAACTAGACTTTCCAGACAGCCGCTGATACTTGGTAAATAATTAGTGCCCTAAAAGAAAGAAATAAATGGTTCCAACAGAAACTCCACTCGGGCAATACTCTCGGTAACATACTGCAGGAATTGGCCGGGAAACAAACATCACAATTTTAAACAAGAGCCTGAGGATCAAAATCGTGAAAGATTCTTTGCAGAGAGTTCCCACAGCATTATCAGACTGAAGCTGGCCCCAGCTCAGCTGTGGTTTGAGTCCCACCACTCCACTGTTCCTGGGCTTGGCACAGCCCACGAGCTCAGGATCCCTCTGCAAACCCTCGAGACAAGGTGTTAGAGAAACAAAGCCCGGTGATACAGGTACCTTGATTCCACCAAGGGATGGTTTGTGGCTGCTCCCTCAGAGTCCCACCTGGTTATTACCATCCTGGACCTCTAATTGACCCTCCCTGTCCATTGTGGCAAGATATGTTCAATTCTCTAACCACATCCATGCCACCCTCATAAGCAAATAAAATTTTGAGTTTCATGGAACAGCAGACCCTCCTTGCTGTTCTCTCACCGTGGCTCTCCACTTCTCCCCTGCATGAGCTTCTGGGAGGGCGCACATAAAACAAGAGCTGGGATCCCTTTTAAGAAGTGCCCCCATCTCCTGCTCCATGCTCCACTGAGAGGTCTTTTTTCCATAACCCATGGTGGTGCCACCTTCCCACAGAGCCAGGCTGATGGCTGGGGGTCATGCTGCCAGAGCTGCCCACTGCAAAAACAGCTTTGGGATAATCCCTTCTGAAACCAGATGCTCTAACACTGGGCCACAGGCAATTAAGTGAATTCAGCCTGCAACATGGAACAAAGTCCAGTTTTAAATTCCACAAGAAGCTGTGAGGGGTAAAAAAAGTGGCCTTAACAGAAAGTACTTTGTTAAAAAGTAAGATCAGTTACAGTGGCTGCAAATTTCCAGGCTCTGCAAACAGCCATTGGAAGGGAGAAAGAGGTGGCCAGGTAGGACACAGCCAATGGCAAGGGAGCAGCTCAGTGCCATAGCTCCCAGGATGAGGTCACTGCAGGGAGGAGAGATAAGCCCTTCAGCCCACAGGATGAAAAGCCCTGGGCTTCAGCCCCTCTCCAGCAGCAAACTGGAACAGCCAGGAACCTGGATTACTTTCCTGTATCCTGCCTGATCACATGGGGCTTGCATAAAAGCTTTATTTAGGTTGTAAACTTTGTTCTTTAAAAGAAAGCAAACCAGCAAATGAGGCAGAAGTTGCAGCACAGCCCAAACCAGTAGAGGAGCTGAATCGGACCCATATGGGAAGCTGGAGAGTTGGTTACTCCTGACCTACAATGACCAATTCAGCAGTGTGGGAAGCTGCAGTGTGACCTCAGAGTACAGTTACTACTAGCAGCAGTTGTTCTATTATCACAGATTTTGTTATTGATAAGAAGATACTTCAGACCTGAACAGAATTGCAGAAAAATACCAGGCCAGGCCCAACTCAGTGTTCCTGGGCACAGCCCCAGCTCATCACCTGAAGTCAGGGAGTGACAAGGGATTGTTTAAACAAGGGCAAAATGCTGTGTTCATACAGAGAAATGTGCTTTTTGTAACACAGAATATTAAGCAATACAAATAAAACATCAGCCAGGTGTCCTGCAAGAAACTCCAATGTAAAGGCTAGAATCTGAGGTAACAGTGTCCCAAAATGCCTCACTTTTAACCCTTGGGAAGTGCATTATGGATTAAATCAGACTTGGAGGATAAAATAACTTGGCTGTTATGTGCCTCTCAAGAGTACACTACTACAGTGTAAGGTTTTGCTTTTACATTTTTACAGTTTTCTGCCTCTGGAATGTTTGATTGTGGAGATTTAACAGGGAATTAACAGCTTTTCACTACACAGCTCAGCCAAGAACAAAGCCCCAGACTCTGGGATATCAGGTCTGTTTTCCCAGATCAAATTGCTTTCTCCAACACTGAGATGTTTCAAATAAAAAAAGCCTTTAGGCACAGTGTCCTGCCACTTTACATGCTTCTTTATGTGCTTCACGGGGAGAGAAGGCATATAAAAGTTATGGAATTATTTTCAAACTGGCATGATACAGCCTTATTTAGGCCCTTACATAAGAAGCCTAATTTTCAGAGGTGTAGCAAACTCATTGTTGGGAGAGCATGAAACAGCAGCACTTCTTTTAAAACAACTTCTTCTCCAGCCAACTTGAACCAAAGTGGTGCAGAAACCCTGGGAGGGGGAGAAGGTGGTTTCTGCCATACCACATCAGTGCTGACTTGTTGGGGGAAATTAATTGTTTTAATTCTCTTCTATTGCAGTAAATTCTGCAATGTGCAACCTCTTGCCTTAGCAAAATGTGATTTAATCCAATGAAATTAGGATGGTTGAGATCTCACCATCTCTTGAAACAAGGGAAGAGCATTTTCCAAGTTTTATTGTCATGCTGCTGCTATTCTTTCAGTCATAGTACCAAAAGGCTGAGATTTTTCATGCTGACCTCTTCCCAATAAAAGAAAAGGCAACTAAAAACATTTTCTTGAAAGTTTTAGGCTTCAGTATATCCAGACTGCCATTCAGGATGTACTCATAAGGGCATGTAGTGAAAGGACAGGGTGGAATGGCCTTCAGCTGAAGGAGGGCAGGTTTAGTTTAGATATTAGGAAGAAATTGTTCCCTGTGAGGGTGGAGAGGCCCTGGCACAGGCAGTCTCCAAGGCCAGGCAGGACAAGGCTTGGAGCAACCTGGGATTGTGGAAGGTGTCCCTGCCCATGGCAGGGGGTGCAACTGGATGATTTTTCAAGTCCCTTCCAACACAAACCAGCCTGAGATCCCATGCCTGTGATCTGCATGTGCATCATGAGCTTTTCCAGGGAAAGGCCTGGCCAAGGCTGTGCTATTTCTATCTGAGTGATGCTCCTGCTGCAGCAGCCTCCCAGTCAAAAGCTGGAAGCTCCATGTGTGGGAGGACTGTGCATATTTAAGAGATTGAGATTTCACAAAGTGCTGCTGCACATACTGACTTGAAGGCAGACCCTCGGATCTGAACTGTTTTGATGAGTTCATGCACTCTGCACTAACAAATTTCTTTTCTGTCTGGAAGGAGATTCAAGGCTCAGTGTAATTTTGTACTATCACAACTTCTCATAAATTACTCCATTTCCATGCAAAGTATTTCTTCCAGGCAAAATCCCATCGCCCTCAGACAAGAGGAGCATGAAATGCACCTCTTCTCAGCAGAGTGAGGCTGCTCCTCAACATGTCAGACAGCCCAAAATTCAGTTTGAAACTATAGATAAGTGAGAGTTTACCTGAATCACCAAGTGGGTGAATCAGCTACCAAGGCACACTCTCACCTTGCCTGATATTGTGCCTGTCCCTGGAAACAGCCACCCAGGAAGTGTCCTCACACTCCTCCAGAGCCACCAAAGCACGTGGCTGCCTATACAAGTTCAATATTCCTAAGAGTGTCAACACAATGGTCAGGTTCTGCAGCTGAGTTAAGCCAGTGCCTTGCGTGACCCATTGCTGAAGTCTCTCCTCTAAAGTTTCTCCTTTAAAGACCTATGCTAAAAATTGAGTGGCAAATCAGACACAGCACACAAACCAAACCAAAAGTCAGTGTGCTGGAAAGGTGGTGTAAGCACAGAGGCCACCACTCAGTCTCGTGAAAGCCCAAGTCTCCAGTAACACTACATTTGCTTCCTTGAAGGCTACTTCTATCTTAGCCAATAAAGCATAATCTCTGCTTGCACTTCCAACATGCAGAGGGAATAAAAGCAATTGTCTGATCCATGTTTAGGAGCTGAAGCAGAGCTGCTGGCAGAAATTATCCAGCTGGTACATGGAACTACCATGGACAGAGGAGATTCCTGCCCAGATCACTACTTACAGCCAAGCCCTGTGGTCCCCTTGCTTTTTCCTGGTACCCAGTGTGATTTCTTCCTGGCTGCAGAGGGCACAACAAGGTAACTACACATTTCCTACACAACTGGAATTTATGGGAGTATCATTTCAACTAGTGGCTTGTGACAAAGCCTTAAAAATGTTCTAAAATCTAACAAAACTACAAAAAGCGTGTCTATAAAGCACAGACATCATGTTCTCCTGCCCCTTGTGACTCTCTCTCAAATTCTACAGGGAATTTTTACAACACACAGATGCACAGTCCTCTCCCATCGCTGTACAACTCCAGCACAGTAACGACTGAGAGTTGCTGAATTGGCAAGTCCCAGAGCTTTTGTTGTCACTTCTGACCTTTGGGTTTGAACTGTGTGGTTTTACCACACAGCATTTCAACAGACTCTCTTTTCCTGGTCTCCTGATGAAGAAAATGTTACATGAATGATCAGCTACTCCTCTTCTGCCACACTTTTTACATTACTCAGAATATAGGCTTGTGATTTGCATGGTTGTTTTGAAAGCAAAAAGCAAAAGCAGATTTATTAATAGAGAATGAGTTACACATCACCAAAAGGCAAACTCTTTGTTTTCAGGAGGGCTGATTTTTTTTTAAAGTTACATTATTACATTAATTAATTACATTACATTTTTATAAGTTGCATTATCTGTTTTGTTAGGTGGTAAAAAAAGAAATCACACTATGAAGCTTGCCCACATTAACCTGGTATAACCCAGCCCAGGCTACAGGCAAACCTTTAAGCCAACTATGGAGCAGCCCAAGGCAAAGCTTGGGTGTTTTTAAGCCATCAATCTCCTTCTCAAGATACACTGCTCCTTCAAGGAAGAACATTTCTTCCTATCTCACACCCACATGAATGCCCAGCCACAACCCAGCCTTATCTTTAAATAGTACAATTACATAGCCAAAACACCATCAATTGTGGATAAAACAAGGGAAAGTTCTTCATCTGACCCAGCTGAGATTTTCTGTCACTGCAATAGCTCTGTTCATATTTCTGCATATAAACATTTCTCTACAACCAACAGCATGTTTACCTGGGAAAGTGAAGTCTTGTCACACTGGCTTTTTTGTGCTTTACACTGCTCCTTCAGGTTGTCAGATAAACACTACAGTACTTCTGCACTCCTGCAGAATCCTGACTTGAACACATACTTTTACTTCCTCTCTCCAATAAATATTTGGATGCCACCTCAACATAAGACAGCTTTCTTCTGCAGACACCATAATCCTCACCTGAGAGATGTGGTAGCAACTGTTGAGGGCTCACAACTATCATAATCATCATCATTTAAAAACATTACTAGATAATTAGCATAGCCATGGGCATTAAGCACGTGAGACCACAGACATGTAACCATGTTGTCTGTAGTCTGTGTTATCACAACAAAAACCTGGCTTCGTGATGATTTAATTTAGCCTTTATTCAATATATTCTATCTATAGGAAAACAGGGACACATCATTTTTGGAAAAGTGATTTTAGCAGTGCTATCCTTTTGTCTGTGGCTGTACCAGTGAGAAAGAGAACCCTGTCTAGCTCAGTGGCCTGAACCCTTTCTGACAATGACAAAAATAGCAGCATGTACCAGCCAAGAAACAGCCTTAATGGCTGGACTCCTGCTCTGTGCAGAGCCAGCTGCAGGTTTGCTCGGCACCTCGCACATCCCAAGCAAGCCTGGCTGAGGAGAAAGAAGTGGCACCCAGGCTGCAGCAATGGGATGAAGGCACAGAAGCTCAGGAGGTTCATCCATCCCCCTTTCCTGCTGCAGAGCCAAGGGAAGGGTGTGCAGGCAGGCAGAGCTGCCCCCAGCAGTGCCACCAGCTGCCCTGCTCACAGCACACTGCCGGGTCTGTGCCTCAGCACACAAAGGACTGGGCCTGTGCAAATGGGTCAAGGAATTCTTTAACCAGAACACCTCGGCAAACACGGCTGTGGCAGGGAGTTTTGTAGCTTATCTCCGTGTTGTAGAAGGTCACACCAGCTCTTCTTCACTTTGCATGGCTTTAATTCCTTTCTTTCTTCAAACAGCCAGTTGTTCACTGCTTCAGTGGCACCTGAACATATTATCTCTTAAATTCCAGCTGTGATTTTAAAAATTGTCCCATCCTCCACTCCAATACATTTTTTATCAAGTCTAACAATTCTCACTTGACTTTCTCACTCTCCATATGAAACTTGCTCTGAGTCTTTGATCACCTCTTTTCCATTTCTCCTGTATCACCTTAAAGTTATAGAACATAGAATCACAAAATAGTTTGGGTTGAAAAAAGCTATTAAACCTTAAAATTCATGGGCAGGGACACCTTCCACTAACCCAGGTTGTTCCAAGCCCCACCCAACCTGGCCTTGAACATTTCCAGGAATGGGGCAGCTTCCCTGGGTAGTTGAGGAAGTCAGACCACAGCCAGGATTCCCAAAAAGGACAGAATGCCACAGAAATACACAAAGGCACAATGATCATTTTGGCTCCTCAGGATGCTGAGCTAACTTCCATGGGTCTCTTACTACCTAAGATCTCATTATTGAGCAGAAAAAGCTATGTCAGAGCCTAATTCTGACTGTAAAGACTGATGTTAAGACTGAATTGTGTTTAATCAACACTAAATTGAACTGGTATTTTATCACCCAAGTTCACTGGAGCCTTCCACTACTCCCTGCAAGTGGCTTCCATAGTTATTACCCTCAACACCTTCCTTGTGAAGTCTCACAGCCTAAACAGAATATTCCTAAAATATCTGGATAAGGGAAGAAAAGGTGGGAAAAGTATGAGTAGTGCCATCTCCAAGGCAGAGAAAGATGTTTCAACATTACTATGCTTTTATTCCAACTCTTACTCCATATCATTTAACCAGTAATCTGTCTGCCAGCCTGGTGTCTCAGTTATTTAATAGCTGTTTAGCCTCTTTAAGAGCCTCTGGTAAGTATTCCTGCCAAAATCCCAACAGATTGTCTCAAGCAGATCCCCCTTCCTACCATGCTCCTGTCTCCTACGAAGATATTTAATAGATTTCCAAGGCAGACTTCACCTTAAAAGAACTGGTGCCTCTTATCCCCACATGCAATGTGTGCATCTGCCCTGGCTCTCAGCATAGGAATGAATTTCTACCTCCAGCACCATGCGACAAATGTTTCACTAGAACCTCCTTCAGCATAAGGTCACAAACTTGTGGGGGGTGGTGAAGCAGTGCTTGATTTGGAAAGACAAATCAAGCATCTACTTCTTTCATTTTTTCAAAAGGAAGGGGGGGAAAAAAAAGCAATAAAAATTCGTCTTGGTGAGGAAGAGACACAAAGAGCCCACCCAGCCTCCCGTGAGTGCAGAGAGACCTCTCCAGTGGCAGGGAGAGCACGTCCTGCTCCACCTGGCAGCCCTGCCGAGCCGGCTGGGAAATAAGCACCTTACGTAACGGCGTATTTTCAGCACTACACACTGAAATGCTGCCTCTACCCTGCAGAAGGTATTTTTGGATCTGCTAAAATGCTACTGTGTTCTTCCAGGGCTTTGCATTCTTCTGCTCAGAAATTGCATAATCTGATGCCATAGGAAATAAGTGGTGTTGCATAATGACTCTCGTATTGGCTGCAGGGACCAGGGACTGCCCGTTCCTGCTGGAGAGCAGCCCTGCTCCCAGCCCAGGTGCTCGGGCAGAAAGGGGAACCCGCAGCCACCTGCCCCTGGGGAGCAGGGGAACAGACCAAGGACCATGCAGTTATCTCACAAAAATCAGTGTAAGTAAGTCACCCATTTGCTCTTTGTTGGCCTCGCCGTGCTGCTGTGAGCTGTGTGCACACAGGGAACACCAGCAGCCCCACACGCCATCTCACCACTGACACCCTCCACCACAGGCCCATCAATCCACTGGAAAACATTCAGCTGGGATAGAGACAGACTAAATGCTGATCAGCCTTTTATACCACAGAATTACTACTGAAATCTGTCTCAGACTAAAATGTAGAAATTACCTTAAGTTACACTCTTCTCTTTCACCTTTCTAGCTTTCTCCATAGCAGGAAACAACTTTTCAAACCCAGTCACAGGCTTCAGGCTCTGTTCTTTTCTCATCATCCTTCCCAGTTCTGTACTTTTACCTCACTGACAATCCCCATGCTATTATTGATCCATATGTTTTTATATAACTATATAATTACTATATGTTACTATATTACTATATAATTTACTATATGCTATTATATTACTATTACTATACAACAACAACAGATTTAAGGATTCAAACGGAAATATTTCACAACAACAAACACCAGTAAAATTTCCAGTTTAGTTCACAGAGGCCTTACAGCCCCACATTTCCATATGAAGGCCCTAAATGTTCCAGTCCTACCAACAAACAATATCTTGGAATTTAACCCCCTTGCAGAACTGAAACACCCTATTTTCCTCTGAAGAGTAGCATTAAAATTAATTAATGTCTGAAAGATCTTTGAGGATGGAGATCAATATCACAGTGTTGCTTTCAGGAATCCAGTGAATGAATCAAAGTCTCACTTCAATTCACGTGAGGTGTCAGACTGGTCTCAGGTAAACTCGCTCACTCCCACGCTTGTTTTTATTTTTATAGTAGATATGAATTATTCAACATTTGCAAAGCACATTCAACATGTAAATGCTACTCACACAAACTTCTCAGTACTAAGAGCTTATGTGCTTCACACCCAGTACTAAACTCAACAGCTCTCCATGAAAGTACAACAATTCCTGGGGCAGGTGAAGTGCTCTGGGCCCCATCACCCCACACCAGGTCCATGCCTGGATGTACCTGCTGGGAAAGGGAAGGACACTCGAAATCCAGCTGGCAGATGTGGGATGGGAAATGACAGCAGTACTAAGTTGTATTTAGCACGCACCATACACGAGCAAAGAGGATTAGTCCTCAACAGAGGCAGCACAATGCTCAGGAGCTCAGGAGCCTCTCGTAAGCCTGTATTAGTGACAGCGCAGGGTTAGAGGTGTGAGCCTGCTCCACTACAGCTTTACGTGCTGGTCACACACTAACAACACAGACCTGGGGGTGCTCATGAGGCCTGGCCCAGCTCCTGCCACCCAACCCTGCAGAGACCAGCACTCAGCACACCCCAACTGGACCACTCTTGGGCTGCAGCTGATGGCTCAACACCGGAGGATCTCCTCAGGCCCAGAAGGATGGTGAGGATGGACTTCCCATGTTTCAACAGGAGAGTCACAGCTGTACAGCCACATTACTGATTTTGGTGTCCTCCAGAAGGTAACAGAGATGAGGGACAGGACAAGCATCCCTGGAATGAATAGAATGTCTGCACAGAGACCTCCATTCCTCCAGCCCACCATGCTGGAAAAAGTCCAGCTTCTCACCCCTGCCAGGACTTTCTCCTTCCTTCCCTCACAGCACCTCGGTGCTATGTTACCAACAGCTCCAGAGGGAACAGCACCAACAATCACAACTTCACCAGAGGGTTATATTTACACAGACAAATCTGCTCTTCCTCCTGGCCTACACCCAGCTGTTGCCAAAGCCTTTGAACCCCCTCCAACCACCAACTTCTTGAAGTTGTAGCAGGGAGAGAGCACAAAGGTCAAAGCACACACTGAGTATTTATAGGGGTGGGAGTAACTACACGCAGAGCTGCTGCTCCTGGCCCAGCCACAGCTGCCAGCTTGGTATTCAGCCCTAAGAAGCCTGTGTTTTGGGTGAAATATTTACCCCACACTACCCAAGAGATGAGACTGATTTGCTGCCATGACACAAAACAGGAGCCTACAAAAGCCTCTGCATGGGATGTATTTTTGCCAAGGAGGGATGAAAGACAAAGTCCTATAAGCTGGACAGGGCTTGGTGAAGTGCCAGACTCCAGAGAGCTTTGGAGGTAGCACTTGCCTCGGTTGACTCATTTGGATTCAGTTATGCCTGAGAACTCACTGGAAGTTGCACAAGCAGTGAACCTGTGCTGCCTCCCTCCACTGGCATCTCAGGTCAGAGCTTGGCTAAAAGGCTCAATGCACCTTCCCCTGCCTGCCCTGGCCCCAAGGACCAGAGCTGAAGGGCAACCAGCACTGATTTAAAATCTGTTCACACAAGCCATACCAGATTTCTTTTATTTTTATATTTAAAAAAAAAAAGTTTTATTTTATAACTCTGCTATCTTGAGAAGCCCAACTCATCTCAACTACAGACAGCCTGGAACAGGTACCAGGCAGGAACAACTCAAGCCTAATTAGCCATCTCACATTTGCTATAAAAAAAGTCCTGAGAAAACAGGAAATACTTAAAACTTTTCTTATCCTGCCACTGCTTAGAGCAGACCCATGTTTAAAAAACTCCTAATTGTAAAAGGTCTTACCTAGGGAGAGATTTTCAAATAAACCATTACTCAATTTTCTGATCCACTGGAGATAAGCAACTCACCTAGTCTTTACAATAGGAGATGAAAAAAACGAGGTTGAAAATGCAACCAAAAAGCCCCCAAACGTGATCAAATCCAAGTTCACCTATAGCTGGGGAACAGTGGGAGTCTCTACCATTTACTCTGTGCTAGAAGTCACTTGCTAATTCCAGGCACAAGGGCCAAAATGAATGCCAGCTATAAATTTAACTTTCGGGCAGCAGGGGACAAAGACAAATCTGAATGACAGGACCGTTCCAGATCAAAGACTCAGACGGGAGGCCCCAAAGACAGAAAACAAAACTGGTGTTAGAGCAAAACAAACAAACAAACCCCCCACTACATCAAAATCTGGATTTATTTGTGTTTCTCAGCGGAAGGCTGTCACAGACAGAGGGTTCAAAGGGCTGCCTCTCTCTAGAAACAAAACCCGTACACATTCATTCAGGAGCACAACAAAAAGGATAGTGACAAAAACTTTTAAACCCATGACAACTCTACCGTCCCCATTCTAGGGTATCCCAAGGTGTCTGTGGCTACCCACACAGCAGGTACTGTGGAAAGTGCCCACATTTCCCAGCCAGACCGACTGCATCTCTCTCCTTTCAAACATTTTCATGTTTTCTCCCTCAAAATTATTGATCCAAATACATTCCTTCATCTTCTTCTACTGAACAGATTGCCTACTGCTAAAATCAGTATATCCAAACACATGGGCCTGATGTCATCTTTCTCCAGATCTACTTAAAATATCCCATTTTTCATTTACTTAAGGGAGACATGTGGTTTGATATGATTAAGCAACTGCAGCACCTAAACCACCCCCCAAAACAAAAATAAAGAGGAGCTCTTCTTTTCATGGGGAGAAAACATGACATCATGCCCATTCAGGTGAGCAGGAATATGACAAATCTTGCCCCGGTGAACAGTATCATTAACTGCAAAGGTACTCCCAGCTCCCTCGTTTATTAGGAAAATGAGGGATGAAAATTGTGTTCAGCACATCAGGGACAGCTCAAACTGCTATTTTCAATAACACAGGAGCAAATTCCTACCCAGCTGATTGAAAGAAAAACACACCTCCTTCATCTCAGAAATAAAATTAAATTATTTCCCACTGTAACACACAAGAGGAATTGTTTGATTAGCCCACAAGGAAAAAAATACTACAATTCCCCAAAAAAGCAAAAATTACGATTCTGCCTCTTTACACTATCTAGTAATTCTTAAGACATTGCCTGTATATTCCATTTATATCCATTCTCCATTGCCATTCCCTTCCCCTTTAAAAGGGGGGCACAAGAAGATAACGTGCAAAATTGCAAGTGAAAAATGTCCAGCACACCGAGAGGCAAAGGCCAGGCCAGCTCTCAGATTCATATGCAGTGATGGATAAATTAAGGTTTCGCGTTTCCTCTTCCCTTTCTCAGCATCATTTTTTCAGCCCTTTCCCGTCACAAATGCAACATCCATCTGTCCTTCCGAAATAAATGGCGAGAGGGGAATGCTGACCATGAAACACCGCACACAAACACACACCCCTCACAGAAACACACATCCCCCCAGTACTCACAAGGATGAAGATTTCCTATGTGATGCTCCATTTTCTCGTTTTAAAAAAGATGGAAGGCAAAAAAAAAAAAAAAAAAAAAAAAGGGAAAAAAAAGGCAAAAAAAAAAAAAAAGGAAGTGTTGCAAAATAAAAGGAAATTCCACCCACACGATCCTGCAGCCTGCTGCAAAGAAGCACCGAGCGTGCTGACGTCACGGATTCATGAATGGATGGCAAGCGGGCTGGATGCAGCCCGGCGGGGCCGCGCACCGGCAGCGCGGCCGGCAGCCCCCGCCCGCGCCGGGCACCGGCAGCCCGAGCCCCGGCAGCGGCACCGGATCGAGTGACTGCCATCTGCCGCGGGAACCCAGCGCGCTCGGCCATCCGAAAAGGAGCTCATCGCCGGCCCGGCTTCTTACGGGATTACAAACGCCGCGTATTATTATTAAAATGACTAAATATCAACGCGGACCGCGAGGAAGAAGCGGGGAGAACAATAGGAGGCTCGCGTTTGATTAGCGATGCAAAAGCACCGGTAAAATAAAAACAGGAGCATGAACAAAATCCCGCACTCGGCTCCAGTCAAACATTCCCGGCAGCGGGAGGACAAGCTCCCAACCTCAGTAAGGTCCGGGAACAAAGATCGGAGCAGGCAGAGTTCCACGCTCGGGCTACGTAAGGCATGGTGGGCACGGCACCCACTCCCATTTCCACCCCAGTGCCAATCCCAAACCAGTGGAATACACTTCACTGCCCGCTCCCATTTCCACCCCAGTGCCAATCCCAAACCAGTGGAATACACTTCACTGCCCGCTCCCATTTCCACCCCAGTGCCAATCCCAAACCAGTGGAATACACTTCACTGCCCGCTCCCATTTCCACCCCAATGCCAATCCCAAACCAGTGGAATACACTTCACTGCCCGCTCCCGTTTCCACCCCAGTGCCAATCCCAAACCAGTGGAATACACTTCACTGCCCGCTCCCATTTCCACCCCAGTGCCAATCCCAAACCAGTGGAATACACTTCACTGCCCGCTCCCATTTCCACCCCAGTGCCAATCCCAAACCAGTGGAATACACTTCACTGCCCGCTCCCATTTCCACCCCAGTGCCAATCCCAAACCAGTGGAATACACTTCACTGCCCGCTCCCATTTCCACCCCAGTGCCAATCCCAAACCAGTGGAATACACTTCACTGCCCGCTCCCATTTCCACCCCAATGCCAATCCCAAACCAGTGGAATACACTTCACTGCCCGCTCCCGTTTCCACCCCAGTGCCAATCCCAAACCAGTGGAATACACTTCACTGCCCGCTCCCATTTCCACCCCAGTGCCAATCCCAAACCAGTGGAATACACTTCACTGCCCGCTCCCATTTCCACCCCAGTGCCAATCCCAAACCAGTGGAATACACTTCACTGCCCGCTCCCATTTCCACCCCAGTGCCAATCCCAAACCAGTGGAATACACTTCACTGCCCGCTCCCATTTCCACCCCAGTGCCAATCCCAAACCAGTGGAATACACTTCACTGCCCGCTCCCATTTCCACCCCAGTGCCAATCCCAAACCAGTGGAATACACTTCACTGCCCGCTCCCATTTCCACCCCAGTGCCAATCCCAAACCAGTGGAATACACTTCACTGCCCGCTCCCATTTCCACCCCAGTGCCAATCCCAAACCAGTGGAATACACTTCACTGCCCGCTCCCGTTTCCACCCCAATGCCAATCCCAAACCAGTGGAATACACTTCACTGCCCGCTCCCATTTCCACCCCAGTGCCAATCCCAAACCAGTGGAATACGCTTCACTGCGCAGACCACAGGCAAGGACACCCAAATCTTTGGCAGAGTCCTGGTAGCCGCCTGCAAGAGCAGCTGTGCTTCACCTGGATACGGACGGGGAAGGAGCACAAGTTCTGCCTTCTTTTTGTACCTTTGAAACGTGAGGGAAGGAATGGAGGGATGAGCATGACAAGGAATGAAGGTGAAAGGTTGGAGGATAACCTGGGCTGCAAGCTCTGCAGTTACACCACCTCAGGGTTGACCAGAATTCATCAATTTGGCCTCAAACTCCTTCTGAACAATTTGCAGCCTCAAAGTTACTAAGAGACAGAATTTCTGTATTTTCACCACACCTTTTCCTAGCCAGTAGGAAGCAATTATGCCAAAACAGGGTGTCCCAAAACTCTCTCTGGTGGGGCACATGTGAAAAGAATGTCTGAGACAATCCTACCTTTCCTTATGGAAATAGGGTAGCATCTCAAAATAAACCAGGACTGGACAACAACAACACAGATCTGGGCTGAAAAGGCAAGGATTTTGTGCCTACTTGATCTCCTGTGAACAGCACCACTGATACCAGCTTCTGCAGAGGGAGGAGAGGGCCTGGATTTTGGACTGTGGTTTCTGAATTCAGACTTATAAATCTGGCTAGGGAAAATGCAAAGGAATGCAAATTTCTTATTACCTACTTTCAAGATCAAAGACACCACAAACTTAGTTTTGCTTTAGAAATATCTTTTCTTTAAGAGCTAAAAGTCACCTAAGCACAAGATTTCTGTCCAGACAACACCACTGCTGCAGCCTGAGCACTTCTGTACCCGAGGGGAAGCAGGAGTGGAGGGATAGAGACACATTTCTTCTCCAAAGGGATCACTTTGAGCCCCCATTTCAAATCCCAGCTGCACCTGCTTTGACTCCCTGCCTTGCCCTCCAGAGCCCAGCACTCGGCTTTACACCACCAAGAGATGGAGACAGCTTCCAGATTTCCCTGGCCTTTTCAAAAGAGACAAAAATGTTAATTTACTTTCTTACCCTAAAGGGATCAATTCAGGAACTAGAAGGGCCAGCAGTAGCACATGCAAGAAGTGGAAGAAAAGGAGAAATATTGCTATAGAATAAGAAAAGTCAGAATAAAAATAAAAGGAAAATAATTTTCAGAGGTTTCCAAGGGTTAATTGCAGTGACATTTATTAAAAAAAAATACCCAGCAGAGAAAATAAGTGGGAACAAAACCTCAGGAGGACTCCAGGAGAAGAAAAGAGCTTGTGCATAGAATTTCAGATTTTTTTGTCCATGGTAGCTTGGTTCAGTATCCCAACACTTGATTTCATCCATGCCTCAGCAGCTCAGGTTAAAATTTTTAAACACAAAGGTCCTGAATTTAATACAAGGTAATATCTTTAATAATTGTGAGACAAAAAACCAACCCACACTGTACTAAAATTGATGGCTGCTACACTATTATGTTGTGTTGCAACCAAGTAGGTATTTTCATAGTACACATTACACAGCTCCTTTGATCAGTAACTAAGTTGATCAATATTAAGAAAGAGAAATTATTCTCCTCCCTCTTGCTCAGACAAAATCATTGGTAAAAGCAGAGAACTCAAGTATCAGATACCAAATATAATTTGGCTCAGTATTAATGTGAAAACAGAGGGGGAAATGTACTATATACAACAAGGGTGTAAGATACTAAAAATCTAAAGTTCTTAAGGGACCCCAAGAGTGAAAAGTTGACAGGCAACAGGATTTCTGAAAGGAATCATGGGCAACCAAGTAACTAGACCAGTAGGAGAAATAACAGGCTAAACTGATGGCAATGGGTGCAAAAAGAAAGCTTAAAGTGTTTTTAAAAACTAACTAGTTCACCATATTTGAAAAATACAAGATAATTAAGTATTTCCAAGCCAATTAATAACTAATAGGAATGTTATACAGCATCTGCTAGGCATAACATTTCTAGTTGGCACATCCTATTGATTTGAGCCCAGTCCTAAAATAATCATTTAACAAGTTCTCCAATCCTGTGACCTTCAATTTTAATAAACTGGTGAACAACTAAAATTGCAGAAGACTTGAGAATACCAATATTATGCCAATACTCAAAAATAGCATGCGTTGTTATTTGTAGGCCTTGGCAACTCGGGAAGAAATCCTAAGCCAACCTTTGACAAGGAAGGATGGGTCTGCTGCCCTGGACCAAAGGCTGAGTTATCCCAGGATCCTGCCTCTGCCAGTGGCCCATGACAGCCACGCAGGGAAGCACAAACCCAAAGCAAACCCTCAGTGCTTCCCGTGGCATATTCCACTGACAGCACAGAAAATTAGAAAAGAGATGGGAGTGACTCAAAGGTTAATTTCACAATTATGCAGCACTTAGGCTGTTAATAAACCTACTCAGCACACACTTGGAGGTACAAGAGGGACTGCACCGTGAAAAGCTCCTACCTGGATGAGTAAATAAGTGAAGCAAGACAGCAGATGACTCTCTACCAGGCAAAAAAAGTTTGGGTAAATATTTGCATAGGTAAGGTGGCATTTCATTGTCAAGTCCTCAACACCTGTTGCAACACTATCCAAGACCCGTGCCCAGAGGCTGTGAGGGTCAGCCCCCCTCACAAGAGGGACTGCACCGTGAAAAGCTCCTACCTGGATGAGTAAATAAGTGAAGCAAGACAGCAAATGACTCTCTACCCGGCAAAAAAAGTTTGGGTAAATATTTGCATAGGTAAGGTGGCATTTCATTGTCAAGTCCTCAACACCTGTGAAACCTTGAATCCACTCTTCCCAGCCCTAGACACATGTCCCTCCTGTGGGTGTCCAGGAAGGAAGGAATCAGGATCACAGAATCAGATTCCCGCTGTTATTATGTCCAGATCTGACCTGGTGCAACTCACCTTTCTCTTTTGTAAGGAGCAAAGCTTCTATTTCACATCCTTGCAAACTTGCTGTTTACAGAGATTTATGACTAGACCCTCTCTGATGCCCCATACATTCCAGAAATATCAGCTACAAGAGACTGGAATATTGTGAAAAATTTGAAAAATTGAACATGTAACACAGTAGTATAGGCCAATTTCTTTTATTATTTTTCCTTTTTTTTTTTTTTTTTTTTTGGAATTTTTTATCTCTCTTATACACTCAATAGGGAAAATACAACACAATTTTAAATCAGTTGTCTCAATGGCACTTTACTCAGACAAGAAATGAAATGTATGCATTTATCATAAAGGACTTTATCCTGAATGTGCCCAGACCTGGGACTTTGGGAAGTTCTCCTTGCAGAGGCAGGTGAACAAAACTGAAATTTGACAAGACCAGCATTGAGACCTGAGAAGCTTGACCAGAGAAAAAGAGAAAAAGCTCCAAAATGGGACATGTGCAATGTCCAGATAAAGATGAGCAGCAGTTCCAGTTGGAGCCCTGTTTGGAAAGGGAGGCTGTTGACAACAGGACAGCCCTGGTGATTTCAGACCCCACTCCTGAGTCACCAGAGCCCGTAGCTGGGAGAGGAGTCCCACACAAATTAAGGGGTAAAACAAAGCTGGGAGGTTTTGGTCCCCAATTACTCCTCCACAGGCAAAAGGGCTGTGCCCTGAACATGGCTCAGAGCCTCTCAGATCAGAAACTTGAGATGTGCCTCTGCTCTCTGAACAGCAGCTCCAGTGAGCCACCAAGGGATCTCTGGGTCTGCTTAAACACAAGAGCAGGGAGCTGAAGACAGGCACAGACTCACAGATCTGCAGCACCCAAGGGAAAGCTCCCCTTCTCATAAGTGTATCCCTAAAAGCTACTCAAGAAAACCCAGAGACGCTTGTACCACCACTGCACAGTGTCCAAATCTCAGCAGTACAACTGCTGTAACCCCAGAGTGAGGTTACTTACACAAAGCCACCTTCCACGCTGTTGCCTGGTGTGGTTTTGAGTGTGCTCATGATGGGTAGGAGCACAGAACAACTACAAGGACTTTCTTTAACCTTGTATTGCCTTCAGCAATACTCCAGGAACTAAAAGTAAAATAAAGACACTAAAGGCACTAAAAGACAATGACAGGGCAAAAAGCACTATGTGTTTAGGCATGGGGTTAGTAAGGATTCCTTTTTTAAGGAGTTTCTGAGTGGCTTCCCCCCCTTCCCCAGGTGAGCCCTGCCCTTGCTGTTCCAGTCTGTGTAGTTTTAGGAGGAGACATAACACTGTAATGTTAAGAACACGCACTGATGAGGCTGGGGAAGTTCAAAAAACTGCATTTGCAGACTACCTTCTTCTGAAGGATGGCAGCCCTGCTTCCTGGAACATACAGAGAAGCTCTGGAATTCCATCAGGAAGGAAAATGGTGCTACATAAGAGACATTATACTGCTGAAAGGGCAGCTAAAGCAGCAAGTGAGCAACAGCCTTCCCAGAGTGACAGTGCTGGTGGCCAGCTGAGCAGAGGCCATGAGAGAAAACCAGATCTATTTGTTCAGGGAAACAGGCACAAAATAATATTCCTCCCAGAGAACAGGCTGAAATCAAGTCTTCCATAATAATAATTAACTCTAATAGGGTTCTCAGCAGTGAGAAATACTGAAGAAAAGAATTTTAAAAATAAGCATTCATCAATAGCAGTTATACTTGTAAAGCCAGCTGAGCCACTGTCACTTTTCCTCTGGCAGGTGAGGAACCTGCAAAAAGCAATGAGAGCTGACAATGAAGCCTCAGTATTAGTGCCATGTGGAAAGAAAAGTCCTATAATTTATGTTATTGCCACAAAAAGGCATGCATAAATGGGAAGCTGTTGCAGGGAGGAATTAATGAAACTGAAGAAGTGATTAAAAAATGCAGTCCAATTCCCCAAGGTCAAGTGTTATTCAGAGAAAAAAAATCACCTGCATAAATATAGAAACAACTGCTGAGCAGCTGCACTGTAGATAAGGATTGGGGATGGAGAGGATCAGAGACTGAGCACAAATTATAAATATCCAGTTGTCACAAACAAGGCAACTTGTATCCATTGGCAGGAATAAAAATTCCTGATCCTCTCCCTTTTGATGAAGCCTTGGGGAAAGTCCACTTTTGGGAAAGGCTTGCTGGGAATGTGAGAAACCACCCCAGAAGGACAAGCAAAGGCAGACAGGTCTCCAGGTGAGCTCAGAGGGATGGGGAGGTAACTCAGTGAGGTGGCTCAGTCTGGAGAGAGTGAAATGACAAGCTAAGAATAAGATATGATATGTTTCTACTAAATACACAAATGGTTTCTTCAAAGAAAGAGGGAAGTCCTGCTCCACATCTACAGTGACCAGGAAAAGCAATGGACTCAAAGTGCAAGAAGAAAAAATTACTTAGGCTGTGAGAAGAACTGTTCTAAATGGTAAACAGAGAAGCTCCAGCCGAAGGAACTTAAGTTGTTTCCTCTATTAGGAAGGAAACAAAAATTATTTCACAAAAGCCGTCCCGCAGTAGTGATACTGCTTTGATGCAAAAGATCAAGATGAACTATTGGAACCTCTGAGGGATCTTCTCTGAAGATACCGAGGCGCTGAAAGCTTTGCAGCAACAGCAGAAGCTGAAAAATTCCTCTGATCTTTTGCAGTGCAAGGTCTCACCAAATTTAATCTTTCTTGTCCTTGCTACTGTTACACAACCCCTTGGAGGAGTAATAGTCAGATTTTCTATCAAAAAACCTACAAAAACTGCAGAAAGCCCATTAAGATGGCAGAACTCCAGTCATGAGACTGCCAGAATAAGGCTCTATATTTAGTACCAACAGTTTTCTCTGTAGTACTGTGATAAAGTTCCTTCAAGAAGAGTGGATCAGCTCTATGTAAATATTCCCAAGGCAAATAAAACCTGCTCAGCATCTTCCTCCCAGACCCATGTCACTCCTGAAGCTTTCAGAAGGTTTTGCTTCAGAGCTCGCTGCTTTTGTTTTTCCTCCCTCCCAAGAGGCTTCGGCTCCCCAGTGCTCACTGCAGACCCCAGAAGAGTCCTCTTGATCTGTGTGAGGTATCACAAAGCAGAATCACTCCGTTCAGGAGCTGTGACAGCACTTGAAATAGCAGAATATTGGAGTTTACACCACTGAACTTGTCAGCAGTGGGGTTTGGTCCTTGTTTTCAACCACAACATTGGACACTGCAGTAGGATGGAAAAAGCACCCCCAAAGAGGTCACTGCACAGCATCCCAAATATTTTCTGAATTAAATCACAGAACTATCTTAAGGGACAAGCAAAAGTTAAACAGACTTCACCCAAGGGGCACATCAAAATTTGCCAGTGTCCTAATACTCCAGCTCAAACCACCAGCTTTGTATTGCACAGCTTTGTATTTGCCCATCCTGGGAAAAACCAGCACCACATCAGTAAATTCAAGTCATGGCTAAGAGAGGCTGACTGAGAGCCATGTTCAAAAGCACATCAGCTGGAGCATTAACCCTGGGACCCTCCAGAGCTGCACAGAGTGTTTTATAACCCCCAGTCCTCTATAAATGTCACAGTCCCCCCCAGGGCCAGCCCCTCCATCCTCAAGCCTCCTTTACTCAGCACTACCATACAGAGCACTCCCACATCGAGTGCCTTGCCTATTAACCACAAAGAATCAGATAAATTAGAAGCAACAATGTCGATGAAGCAACTGATGAATTGTCACTGATGAAGCAGGGACAGGGTGATTCAAGCAAGTAATTGCTTTCACAGAGATGGAACCAGGTTCAAATCAAGGGAGAATTCAATTCTTCAGCAAAAATACTTCACCTCGATTATAGCTCGTAACAAGAGACAGCCAGAATCTAAATATATGGATGCTCTGCCTCTACAGCACCCACCACTCCTCACAGAATGGGTAAAAATTGACAGCTTTTATATTAAGAAACAAATCCCAAAATGTAGCTCTATCTCACATCTTCCTGCAATCCCACTCAGAGGTGGCTCAGGCACATCCTAAAATTATGTATCTGTAGCTTTCTCTGCATGAAGCATCTCTGTACAACAAAGCTCACACAAACGTAAAGATGTGTAGAACAAACCCATTTTCAGTCTTCCCAAGTGAAACAACTATTTTTTCTTGCTATTTATTACACAGATACCCAGCCACTAATGGAAGAAAACTCTAGATAATTTTACAGACAAGAATAAATGATTTTTCAAGCAGCATCTACAAAGAAAGAAGCAACTATTTTTTTGCATATTCTTCTGAACTTAATTCTCCAAAGCTTACAGAGTTTTTATTGAATTAGCTCCTTTTCAGTTCTTCATATAGACAGATATATGTGGTTTGCTAACACACAAGTTTCACCACTTAATTTTTAATACATAAAATAGATATAGTTAAACTAAAAAATTGCATATATGACACAGAATCAAGAGATATATATTCCTAGGAATGGCAATATCCAAAACAAACCATAAATTTCTGCATTTCTGGAACTTTGCTGGTGTCTCTACTCCAGCTAAAACAGCCTGGATTCCTCTGAGAATCTGCATTCTCCAGCCATTCACCAGGGAAATGCCCTGTAAAAGTGCTCATAAGAATGGAAAATAATATGCTAAAGCTGTCCCCTCACAAAACCAATACACCTGAATTGATAGATTCAAATGCTTTCAGACTCCAAGTTATATTGGAAAAATGTAAACACTAACTTCATCTCCATCTATGCACCCACCCCTTTGGCACTTATCCCTTCCTGTGACTGCCATGGGAGCTGGATCCCATCAGGTCTCTGCAGGTTCAGCAGGGAAATGGCTTTGGACACAACATAAAACAAGAAGGTGAACTCAGCTCATCCCTACCTTAGAAAGGCAAGTGTATTTAGAATTTAAGGACAACCACAGGAGTGAGCACATTATCATTTGATATCTCTTTGAGTTTCTAACTAGTTACTACAATTTGAATTTCAACAACTGCTGGTACCTGATCATTGTTCCAGATGCACTGGAAGCCCATGTCCTCTTGGCTCACTGCACATGTGCCTCCTCTTCAAGTCACAGAAATCAAGCTGTCCTCGGAAGCTGCACCATGGGTAGTGTTTAGGACAGTCCAGCACTGAATTCTTCTCTCTGGAAAGAACAAGGAAGCTCAGAATCCTGCTGAAGTGGATTGAAAAAATGCTCCCAAGATCAACCCAACACATCCCCGCAGCACATCGTGATGTTACGTGGCACACTCGAAGGCAGCAGAGAACATCCAGAATTAAGTATGCGCTTTCAAAAAGGAGCTGGGAGTAGAAAAATACCTCAGCATATTTAGTACATCCTTTCTTAGCACAGGCACACACTCTATAATCCTTTTATGGTACAATTTTAATCTAAATTAAGCAAGCAGCTCCAGTAAAAGAGCTCAGAGCTTTCCACGCTACAAAATTACATCAGGATTGGATTAGCCTGTAAAATAACATACATCAAGGTAATCTATTAATGATATTTTACACTTAATTTCATACTCAAACTACAAGCTATTTGTTTTCTTCATTTTAAACAAATTTTAGGAAAAACATAGCTTGCTTCAGTCCTCCTACATACATACAACTCAAAATATCATTATTCCTGTTACTACCAGAACCATGCAAGCAGAGAGACAACAACTATTGAGACTCCCAGTCCTGAGCCCACTGCACTTTTTCCACCTCCCCACCCCCCACCCCCCCAAATTTAACAGCCTGCAAGACTCAGCCCAGCTCTACATAAAATTAAAGATAAATCAACGCCTTGAAATTACAGAACTTGAATGCAAACACTAAACTACCCGGTCTTAAAAGAGTTTCTCTCTACCCACACATATGGTTTTCCTTATATCCTTCAGACACAACCCAGCCACTACAATACTGAGGAAGAGGGTTAGAAATTCCAGCACAGTGACCTGCCAGAATTAAGAGACTTTAGACAGAAAAATTCCATGTGCACCACCTGCCTCACGTTCTGCACCACAATTCAGCTGCTCTCAAGGCCATTCCAAATGTTTGGGAAGTTTAGCACACTTCTATTTTTGTGCTGAAAGAGAAAGGGCCAATTGGATTTGAGAAAAATACTAAGTTTTGTCACCACTGTCACCATTTCATTTTATATCTCTCCTTATCTTTGCTGGTTTGCCACAAAAATAGGACAGGTAATTCCACATTCCCAATAAGGAAAAGCTTGTGAGGTCTGGATCAGGCTACATTCACAGGAGGATGATGATATAACAATATTCTTGCACAGAAAAGTACCAATTTGCAGCCTCTGTGGCCCCATACCAGGCCTGCATTAACTATTTTAATTACAGAACAATTTCAAAATAAACTCTAGAGTAAACACACATGTATCTTAACAGTTTCATTAGACGAACTTTAGACTTTATATTTTATGTATTAAAAATGTAAATATTTGCCTTTGTTCACAAGAAAATTACATGGTTCTACTAAATCAATGAAAAAAAGCCTCAAAAGACAGTAATTATAATTTTTCCCACTATTTTATGACCGGAAATGGTACATGTAAGTACAAGGTTTATTGTCTTGCTTAAGAAAACAAATGCTGTAAGCCATACTACAGATGAAACAATAATAAGATTGAAAGAATCAAAACCACACAAAATAGGAAAAAAATGCATTGGAATACCTTATCCTCATAAACACAAATCATATACATATATAGGAGACAGCAGAGAAAATTGGAGAGATGTTCATTAAAAACATGAGACGCCAGATGCCCAAAGCTGGCCAAATGCCACTGGAATAAATTATTGCATTTCACTTGAAAAAAAAAAATAAATACAGGTTTTAAGGACAGGTTTGAAACCACCATTTATCACTGGCAGCCAAGGTGGGAATGGTCAGTGCCTAAATGGGAAGGGACTTGTGGGGCTGGAGGACTTTCAGCGCCAGACAAGTCCAGCTCTTCCTGCAGATCCATTTAGCACCACCTTTTATAGCCTTGGATTGGCTTCTAGCACTTGCTTCCCACATCCAACCTGAAAGATTTCATGCCTCTATAATCCAGTCCAGAAGCCAGCATGGTGTGTGGCAGCTTCAAGCTCTTAAGGATGCATAAAAGCACTTACTCACTGTGTAAAAACTGCCAGTGTGAACAGGAGAGACCCAAAAGCCAAAGGTGTGCAATACAGAAATCACCCCTGCGGGGAGCAGGGTTACAAACACACCTGCTGATTGAATTTGCTTTTTCTCCTTTAACAAAATCATCGTGGACCCAAAGAAGTCTTTCAATCTAGTATTTGTCATCCTACCAAAATACCAGCGGAATTCCAAGTATTTGGATTCAAGTGCAAACTCCTGCAGATGGATTTTTGTTTAACAAACTGAACAAACACAACATTATTTGCTTCAAAATTCTTGTACTTGTGGTGAAAGCCGAGCTGTGCTGAAATCAATAGGACTGTTGGCATTGTTTTCCACTGAGCTGGAATTTCATTTCCCGTACCCCACTTCAGATCTGCTAAAAACCACTAGAACAGAGTTTTGACCTTTCACAACAACATCTACAGCTCAAAATAAAGCGTTGTTGTGCAAAATAAATACTTACAGGCAGGTTATGTAAACAGCATGAAAGCAGCAGCTGTGGCTGGTTTCTTCAGAGAGAAAACTTTGCCCCCAGCCTGGCTGCTCTGGATTAATGATGTTCCTGTTCCATACCACAGCTCTGAAGCCTTGGGAAGTCCCTATCCCAGCCCAGCAAGGTGGAAAGGTTTGTTATTTTAACTGTTGGCTGATAACAGCTTATCAGCAAATTTTCAAAGGTTAAGCTCAACACACACGATGGCAAAAGTGCAAGGAAAGGACAAGGGGAATGTTGAATTAGTGCTCCCTCTCCTCCTGCAGCAAGGGACAGAACTCTCTCATATCCCACGTCCTGGAGCAGTGCCAGCAAAGAAACTTGAACCAAAACTCCTGTTTGAACTGAAAACATCTGAGAACCCAACAAAAGTGCCTTCTTTTAAAGGAGGAGCTTGCTTTGCCTGCTGCATTCCCACTGGCTGCCACACAGGAAAAGCTAACCAAAATCTTTAAGTTTGGTCCTTAAATACCAGGCAGTTCTATTACTGCTGCCAAATTTATCACTGACACAAGCTCCATGACAACTCACTGGAAAACAAAAACAAAATAAAATCTTCAATTTAGGGCATGCTATGATTTTTATTTCTATCCCAATCATGTTACTGAACTATAAAGGGCTGATGCAACCTTAAACCAGGAAAAAAAAGCACCCAGTTACAGACTCATTACTAATTCATCCTGGCTGAAGCTGCATACCAGCAGCTGCTGCCTCTCTCAATTAACAGCAAATATTGAACAGTATTGTCACTTAACGGTGTTTACTGCCTGCTGCCCTGTCCACTGCCGCATTTTCAAATGCTCTGGCACGATTTAAAGCATCAACACTAATAAACAGAGCTTAGTTTAACCCCTTATGTATCACAGCAGAAGTGTTTTACTCTCTTCCTACCTTCACGAGGTGCTTGGCAGAAGGTGAAGCCCAAGGATTCAAGGTGCCACCAAAATGGGATTTGTAATTCAGAGGCCCCCAGGGTGCTTGGCTTCTGCACAGGGCTGAGCACAGGTGTGAAAAACGATGGGAGTAACTCCAGCAGAGCAGCTCTTTAGGAATTATTGCCAAAAAGTTGAAACAAAAGACGAGAAAAAGGAGGAGACCACACATTCAGCCTCTGCTGCTGAAAATTTAGAACAATAAAAACCCAAAACAAATGGGGTAAAAAACCAAAAATAAAGCCATTCTTCAGGGAGAGCATATCAATGCCGTGATTCCTGATGACCCCATCTCTGCACAGGGGAGTCAAAAGAGCCCAAATTTGGACCTCCCTTCCCTCTACTGTGCCCACAGCTGCCTTTTGGCCAGGCTGGGCTGGAAGTAAATGATTATACAAACAGTGCAGCCAGAGCAAGCAACTGGAAGTGCAGCACTTCCACGCTGCCTCCGCAGGCACCTCCGTGCCCTACTTGCTCCATGGTGTCAAGTTTGCTAGAAGCCACTGCTGTATAAGGGACTGCACAGATTCTACATTTCATTTCCACGCTGTGTTCCCAGCACACCAGCAGGAGGGAGCATCTCCAGGCTCTCCTACGAGCCCACTGCCAGCTGGGCCAGGGCCAGCACGTAGATACCAAGGACCTGGAGAAGGGAAGGGATGCTGGGCCAGCCCAGCTCAACTGCCAGGTGCACACTGGCAATTTAGCTATTACAGGAAAAGATCAAACAGCTTCTGTAGTGCATTTATTAGAGCAGAAGATAGGATAAATGTCATTCCAGCTGATCCTGAAATTGGGGAATTCAGTTATTTCTGAGATACCCGGACCTTTGTTCTACCCCCTGTGCAGAGGGAACAAAGCATGGGAGCCTCAAGGAGTGATGCTCTGAGGGCTTGTCAAATACATGAGGGAATGGCTTGGAAAGCTGGGCAGATAAATGTAGGCCCAGGCTCTCTGTGAACATACTTTCCTCAGGTTAGTATCTAGTATCTCCCTCATTTTCTCAGGTCCCTCTGCCTGTATCCTGTGCAACTCCAACAGCCAGCCTGGTTTGCTGGGAACCCTCTAGGTTCCCCCAGCACCTCTGTGCCATGGGGTCTGAGGTGCTCAGAGATATCAGGTGATATGACTAATACCTGCCATCTGCTCATTGCTACCTTCCCTCTCCTCTCCTGAAGGGGAGTCAGCACTGAAGTGCTCGTTCTACTCGATCTATTTTAGGAGCGTGGGCTTTCAGCATCCATGCAGCGCTGCTTTAAGCTAGCAAACTTAAATCAAAGAAGTAGACCATGCTCTGGAAGGGAAAACTGAGCATTAAATCCTGTAAAAGTCTCTTGCAAGGCTCAGGAACAACCCTTTTTTTGTAAAAGTTCCCTGCTCTCCAGCGTGCCCAAGGAACAGAACTATTGCCCAGGTTTCACTCCGGGCCACAAAGCAGGGGCAGATGAGATGCAGGCCTTGGGAAGCATCCCACTGCTCTCCATGGAGACCAAGTCAGCAACACAGCTTGGAGCATCAACAGGCAACGTGCTGCAGCACTGGGTTATTCCCTGCTTCCAGCAGTGAGGAGCTCCTACACAATCACACCACCTTGGAACAGACCAGGGAACAGAAACAGGTCCCAATAACTGAGGGCACATCCCTGCCCATCTGACTGGGGGGAAACCTCAACTCAATAAAAGCATTGATTCTACCAACAGCTGCTCTCCATTTATCATGGTCAAGGGAAAAAAAGCAAACTGGGGACACAAAGGAAAGATGGGGAGAGAGACAAGTGGAGAATAATTTGATTTCACTGTATTTCTTAGAGGAGCTGTGTCAAAACGCAAAGAGAAAAATCATCATAGTGTAGGAGGCTGAAAGATTTGAGATGGAGTAGTGAGGAGTCTCTGGCCCCATAAATGTTTCATTTGAGCAAAGCAGCAGATAAGTAGTAAGCACAGTTTTGCTGCTGTTGCTGAACTGCACACTCCTGCTTTGATTTCTAGATGACACACAGTGAGAACATAAGTTTAAAATAAAATAGGAGAAAAGCACCAGGGAGATTTTCATACCTGACACTACAGACAGAGCTGCACAAGCCAGGCCCACACCCAGCTCCCTTCCTTCTCTCTGCTTGGGGCAGCAGCACCAGGGTGAGCAGCACGCAGGGAGCTCTGGAGTGCTCCCAACCTTCAATTTCACAGCCCTGCCAGCCCAACACAGTGCAGGGGATAACAAAAGCTACTCCACCACACCTGAGGAAGCAACCAGGGCTGCAGATCACTGATAAAAGGCATCATGCTGTCTGCTAAGAACACTGTGAAACTGGAGAACCACAGAAGGAAGATGTACATGGAAACACAGAAGAAAATGGATCCCCAGAGCCCTAGGAGCAGAAAAAGGACCTACCTGGAGCTGTTCCTCTTGCAAAACTATCCCTACAAGGACTTTCTCCCTGTGTAACTTTCCTAACAAATCAAATTTATCAGTAAGGATCATTCTTTCCCCATCGCTTCCTTGAGCTGTTCCCATCCCACTGAAAACAGTAAGCTCAAATTGGTTAGATAAATCCTGAAGAAAAGTTGCAAAATTAGTGTTTCTTCCTGCCTAAAATGCAAGAAGAGTCTGAAAAAGAAATTAATGCATTCCATGACCCCTGTGAGATCTCCAGCTCCATTCTTCTTCCCTTTCCTGCTCTTTGATTCCTTTAGATTGCCACCTGGTCACCATTATCTGCTTCTTTCCCCTTCACCATCAGAGAGAAGCCTTTTTCCTTTCCCTACTGAAATCTTTCTCATCTCAAACTTCACTCTTTTCCCTGCAGCGATATCCACTTGCTGAAATTCAGACAACTTCTCTGCTGCCTCCACCAGCATATCTGGTCTTCCTCCCAGTCTGCAATCCTAAAGAGAAATGTGGCTACACTAAAACCAAGCATAAAAGTGCAGTTAGACCCAGATTTTACCCCAGCAGCATAACTGTTTTATTGGAATTATGTCACTAATCCCAAAGCCAGCTATGCCCAAGAACTGCCTGGACAAGCTTGGGCTGAGAGCAGGAAACCCTTTGGCTTAGCCTTCCTCACCCCCAGTGGGAGAGACTCATCCAGCTGCACACTCTGGTAAGGGAGGGAACAGTGCATGACAAATGCTACTAAAATCTGTCCAGCCTCTGGAAAACCTCCACACAACAAGTGAAGGTCATCCTGGAGTACAGATTTTCTCTTTCAAAAGCATGAACAGATTTAAAATCATATACACTAGTATTCTTAGATTTTGCACTCTCCTCAAGGCTGGGAGGAAGTGACAGTGAGATGCAACTCCAACAAGTAGTTTTCTGCTTGTGAAAAAAATTAAGAGGAAACAGAAACCCACAGCACAGCCCTGATTAACCTCCTCATTGCAGGTACAGACAGATCAGAAGTCTCTTTTTCACTGCATTAAGGTGCTGGGGAAAACCTTGCAATGCCAGGACAGCACCCTGGACTCTTCCACACACACCTGACACAGGAAGGTATCACCTCTGATAAAGCAGGACCTCAGTTGTCACTGCTGGCTGCTCTGGATTTTCAGCTTCCCATAAGCTGATGCCATGGCATTTCTCCTTGCAAAACAATGACCTTTGCAGGTCTCTGGAGAAAGAAGCCAAGTCCAACACTAAAAAGAAACAGATGACAAGGAAAATGCTGGTGTGCACTGCTACTCAAATGACAGAAAGCATTAAACACTTACACTGACACATTATGATATGATTCCACTGTAACTGCAATCTCCTGTGACACAACCATGTCATTTTTTCTTCTGAGAAACTCACTCTGAATATACAAGGTAGATGGCACTGAGTAAGGGAAGCAGCTCCATCTCTTACCCAACACTGGTGACCTCAGCATGGTATTGTACCAAGGCTGCAGAAGGGAGAACACTCCAGGGAATCAGCTCTAGGACACTTACAGAGCAGCTCGGGAGACTCAGCCAGTCATGCTTTGTGCCAGGGAGGCTCCCTCCTCACCAGGACCAAGGTGACACAGTAACCCCCTAAACCAGGACCCTCTGCCTCAGAGGAAAGCATAGACACATTAAATAGCCATAAAAAACCATCAAAACCTTCTTCCAGCCATCACCAGAGCTGCATTTTACATCTTGTTTCTCACTGGAGAGCCAAAAGGAAACTTCCCTCACCTCCACTGACAGCAGCAGCTCCATCCCTCCAGGACAGAACCAGCTGTAAATATTGGCTGGAAATGTGGATTCCCACTGGGGACTGGCACCTGTCTGTAATTGCTGGCAGCAGGGGGACCAGGGGAGTCTCTCTTGTGCCAAACAGCAGACAAAGCAAACCAGGGGAAAAAAATAATGCCACATGCATATACTGCAATACATGAACCTACACAGCACTGATGAGGCCACTACATCTGTGTTTAAGCTGAAATGAAAACAGTTTAGAGCAGCTACACTAAACTAAACTACAAAAGCTGCTTGCAAGCAAAATGACTAAAAAGATGCTGTGTCCTTTGTGCTGTAGATCCAAGGTGAGGAAAGGCCACAAGGGTATGTTACCAGACCACCTGAGATGGATCACAAGCCTGTACATGAACAGTGGTCCTAGCAGAGATTTTTCCATGAGTATTACAACACATTTCATTCCATAAATACAAGCTCAGCTTGCTAGAAATGCATTTCTGACTGAGCACAGTAAAGAAAATACACACTGTGAGCAGAAGACCCAGGTTAATCAATGCTCTGTGTGTATGTGTAGTTCAGCCACATCAATATAGACTGTAAGATATTTTTCTCCATTTTCTTCAACCAGAAAATGTTCAGGAGTTCATTTAAGTTTTTCATAAGTAATTCTTTACACAAGCTGATCAATAAACCAAGGTTTGAGGCAAAAAAGACAACTATTAGAATTTTACTGAGGGACAGTATTTTCTACTCCTGCCAGTTGTTTGTGTAAGCTGGGTTGCAAACCTGAAGGTCAAAGCTACGTGCTGACATGGATTTGTTGACTGACACCAGGAAAACTAGGAAAACAGTAAGAGGAGCACACAGGAAGAAGGCCAAAAGACAACTCAGCACATCTTGTGAAGACCAAACAAAAGTTTATGCAGGAGGAAATTTCTGGCTGGGGTACAAATGTGAATTATTCCCTGAGAAACAGCCCAGTTCACCTGCTGAGTACCTGCCAGCCATGCTGCAGGAACACAGGATGAATTTATAACCTGGTAACTTAAGGCTGAAGAGGTGGAGAGCAGCAGCAGGTAGCCTTTGATACCAAGGTCTTTGCTATTGCAGCCTCAGTACCTTCTCTTGCTGCAGGCAATCACTTGATCTCACATGATTCCCAGAAAGACCAAATTCTACTTAAGAGGTTGCAACAAAGCTCAGGAAACATTTTCTCTCAAAAGACATCTTGGGAAACTGAAGCAATCAGAATGATGAGGCTTTTTGCTCCTGCCAAGTGCCTGAGGTAACAAAGGTAATCAAAATAAAGGCACAAAATAAGATTCTGACTGTGGATGGTCAGTGTCTAATACAGGGATGGTATTTCAGATTTTGTGAATATAATCATCTGAGATGACAAGAAGAACAATTTCCTTTAGCACATGAGAGGAGCTTGCAGAGAAGAAAAGAACACCTAATGGTCCCTCCTGCCTCCCCTCTGGGTTTGCCTTTCTTCTGTAACAAACAGGTTGATCAAACTTTTTCCTTCCCATGCGCTCCATGGGGAGGGAGGCACTGCAGACACAGGCTCGTGGCTCTCAGTAATTTAAAAGCAAATGTGTTGTACAGATAATGAATCTCAGCTACACAGGAGCATATGTATTTTAACCTGAAAACCACAGAAGCTAACTCTGATGTTGCAAAATACCAACCAGGGAGACTAAGAGAAAGGACTGTATTTTTACCCAAGTGTGAGAACAGTTTCTCTTGCTCCAGACACATCGTGAGTTCAGAATGAGCAGAAGTTTGTTCTCTAGGTCCTGCAGTACCTCCTGGAAGCCTGAACACACTGGTCCATCTTCTTGTGGTCACCCCAGAGTCAGGTAAAGGGCGGGACAGAACAATCAAATGGACTGCTCAGGAGTATCGCATTCAACACTCTCTTGGCCAAGGGAATGATGGAATGAGCTATGGAGGCTTCTGAAGCCACACTGCTGATAGGAGAATAAAGATAAAGCACTGTGAGAAATTAGTCCTGAAGATCAATCCTCAAGCACAATGCTGAGTTAGCTCCTTCAAAGAAAAGCAGAGCAGAACATCTCCTCCTTTAGCAAGGAGCACATTTCTTCTCACAGGTCTCTTATTGATGGTCCCCTGGGACTAGAAGGCTATCAGCCAGAAAAATATAAAGGTTCCTGGTTGTGGCTACTGGGCACACAGCCTGCACAGCTGCCTACGGGGCTGTTGGCTAACACCGCAACACCTTCTCATCCCTCCCAGTTGTCTTGTTACCCTTGCACTTCCAAAAGAGACTAGAAATTCTGCTTCCTGAGTATTTCTGAGTGAACACACAGGATGCTGCAGAGAGAATGTTAAAGATTCCTCTCACATAATCCCTGTCAAGGTTCTGGTCCTTCAATATGCTGCTCAGAAATGTTACTTCTACTGCAGTGTCACAATCCAATATCTCAAGACATGAGAGGAGAAAAATAGACCTTAGGAAAAGGTGGGAAAGGTACATTTAAAAAGTACTTGATGCCACTCCTCCAAACATTTAAGTATGAGCTAGACAGTGAAGGTGGTTTACTGGAGTCTCTGAGCTGCTGTGCCCTCCCTGCTTCCAGCACCAGGGAAGCAAAGCCATGGGATGAGGGTCAAACTCCTGCACGGCCAGTGTAGCACAGTTTGGTGGGACTTGGTTGGAGAGAAATGACTCAAAATGGCTCAAACATCAGGTTTGAAAGCAGAGAAAAAGCCTTTCCTGACAAACATGCAGGTCAAAGAAAATCCCATGTTCCTCTGACCTCCATGTCTTACTGCAAATATTCATGTAGCTTTGATTTTTTTTTTTCTTTTAAAAAAACACTAGAAAGAATGAAAATCATTCCTAATGCACTTACATGCAACATTAGTCTATTTTCACTGGTAACTGCTACTTACCCTTCTTCCATTCCAAATTCTGTTACTCTCCCCTCTAACCAAGACTGAGAGCTGACATGTCCCTCACCCTTTCTTCCCCTCTTGTTGAAGCCTTATTTCCACTGCTCTAATAGTTCTTGACTTAACTGGGACAAGGAAAATTATTCTGGGCTTCTCTGTCCTAGCAGTTAGTCTATTCTGTATTAACCATCCAGAGCACTGCAAAATCATACTGAAGCCCCAGGCAACCATTCTAACGCTTCCTTAAATTCCTGCTTGAATCAAACTGCCCATTTTTACTGGACACATCTCTAGCTATATATATATATATATATGTACACATATATACACATATATGTATAAATACATATATATAAATATATATGAACTTCTTGTATTAAAATTCTTCAGTGTTAAGAAAATTCAGAAAAACTCATTTAACAGCATTCAGTCCAAGATCTCACAATAAGCTAAATTTCTATCCAACCTTACAACAGAGCTGTTTCTTATGCAAGATGGATTTTTTGCCCAGCCTTTTAAGCAAGATGCAAAAGCATTTATCACACTTAAAAACAGAAACTCCAGTAAATATTACACACGAATGAAATGTATAATTGCATCCACTAGTTTAGGCATGGAGCTGAAAGGCCTGGCTTTCAAAAGCTGGCTACATAATGGCTCCCTTGGCCTGTTTTAATCTAAAATATCTCATTCAGCCACCCAAGCCAAAGGAGACGAATTTTTAGGTGCACTCATCTCAAACTCTGACCTTTACTTTGTATCACCTGATGTCCAATATCAACACCATTAATTTCTTGAGGGAATGCAAATTCATTTCTGCACAACCCCATTTCTCCCCGCAATGTAATTACAAACTTGGTTTGGCTGATGGCAGCAGTGGTTTTTGAACAACACCAAGTGCACCTGTGAAGGGATGAGCTCTTTTCAGAGCAAAGCAAAATGCAAACTGCAGTGACCTACACCTTACTCCATTACAGTGTGTGGCATTTCTGGTGGGGAAACAGCACAGGGAAATTTTCTGTACTGTACTGTGAGAAAGCAAACCCCTTGCATTTTTCAGATGGCACTTCCCAAAAACTGCCAATCATTTTAACTGCAAGAGGCAGCACACTACATAAATGTATTACGACTTTCTAGAGAAGTGCATCCAGAAAAGCCTTTACTTGGAGACACAAAACCTGTTTGGAAACTTTTCTATAAGGAAAAAAACAGGCCTGGCTTCCATTTCCTGGAGTCTGTGCCTGAGAGAAGCAACCACAGTTGGAGTTCACCACCAAGTTACGCTGTCCAGTTTCTCAGTGAACACTCTCCCATCCACGAGCAAGGCATTAAGCACCAGCTCATTCTGCAGCCTCCACTCTGCCCATCCTGGGGCTGGAAACAGAGAGGGCTGGCTGAGGGCTGGTATCAGCACAGGGCAGAGCAAATAAAGATACCAGTGTAATCACCTTTGAGATAAGGCAGCCAGTGCAAGCACAGCTGTCTACAAAATACACAGCAGAGAAGCAGGAATGCAAAGTGCAAGCAGGAGTTCTGTCAGACCTGAAATTACCTGGACTGAGATACAACATCCTCTGCTACTGCTTCAACATTCTGTCAAGCAAACACTAAGTTTTCCCCTTCTTACCTTCCCTCTCAGGACAGAGCACAACATTTCAGAGAAAACAGCTCCATTTTTCAAGTACAACAGAAAAATACGAAGTAGCAGCACACAATCAGGTTTTGGGTAGTAAACTACGCACACTCTTTTCCCTCCTAAGTTACAGCTGTAATGGAGAATGCCAGGACAAGGGGGAATGGTTTTAAACTAAAAGATGAGAGATTTAGATCGGAGGTTAGTAAGAAATCCTTCCCTGTGAGGGTGAGGAGGCCCTGGCACAGGTTGCCCCATCCTTGGAAGTGTCCAAGGCCAGGATGGACAAGGCTTGGAGCAAGCTAGGATAGTGGAAGGCACCCCGTCCATGGCAGGGGGTGGAATGAGATGATTTTTAAAGTCCCTTCCAACCCAAACCATTGTGGGATTCTATGAAACCATCCAGTTTACTGTGAGTCCTTTCTCTGCTCCGTGTCATGTACCAGTGGCAGGGCCCCTGATTTCAGCCAGCTCTGCCCAGACTCCACCCAGGGGATGCTCTGGCAGCACCAGCAATGCCAGGAGAAAGGCAGGACAGAGCTCACCCAAAGTGTGTGGTACCTACTTGGAGCCAGCACCTCAAACCTCTGCCCCAGGGCACTTCACAGATGGACAAACGCTTGAAGGTGGATGAAACAGCAGCTGAGATTGCCTGCCCTAGCCTTCGTAGGCTGGGACTTGAACTGGAGCACACTAGAGTGCATTAATAACAATTTTAGAAGAAAACAATACTGACTTCATTTACTTTTACAAAGCCTTTGCCCTCATTTTCACTGACTACAAGTGTCAAAGAAAGGTCAAAATAGCTTAATTTTCTTCTGCACTGGACAAAAAGGAATGAAGAACAGACAGCAAATTCAGCTTTCTTCATTTGCACCGGGGCTTAAGGAAGGAGAGAAGGAATTTATTATCATCAAACTGACCCCAGCATAAACTGGTTGCTTTTATCATGGTTGTGTAAACTAAAAAAAAAAGAGAAAATCAGAGATTAAAGTAGAGATTTTAAAAGACGAATCAGCTCAAAGACGGTGGTTAGATTTCAATGCAAAAAAAAATTGTGGTAACAGACATCAGAATACAAAAAACTGAGCAGCTTTCTAAACACAGCTACTCCAAATAGCAAGGTATGCAATGCTCAGGCATCAGAGAATGTGGACCAAGCCAAGTGGTTAATGAATTAAATAAAACTGGATTGTGGTCCTTATCAGTAATGCTGAATTCTCCTTTACCTGGAAGCACTGAGCAAACATTATTTTAACAGAAATGTAATTCTGCTTCAAGATGGCAAGTGCAATGTGCTTGAGAAACAATATAATCTTATTTGTTAAGGGGACCTGCAGGCAAGCAGTGCTACCTGGCAAATTTACATTTTCTTTATTGCTGCACCTGTATTTACTAATCAGTATCCAAAAGTTACATGTGACCAGAACATAACCAAACATTTTTATATGCATCCACACAATATGTAAATGTAGGAAAAATATATCTTGAAAAGAGAATTGTTTTACTCAGGCAGCTAGAAGAACCACCACAGGAATCTGAAACAATGGCTCCTTTTCCCTCCAACGTGATTACAGGTTTTTACAGTTCATTCCCTTCATTAAATGTCAGATTAAAGTTCTCTGCTTAGCAAAAATTATTTTCTTAACAGTAGATCTTAATAAAAGAAAGATGTGCAGTGGTTTTAGTCTTGACCCTCTCTAACTAAACTGAGCTACAGACATCTCCTGGCACAGAAAGGTCCCAGATCAGGAATTCCTGGAGTTTTGCTCAGGGCAAGTTAATTACAGTGCAGGAGGCAAACAGCTGACCCCAGGCTGATGCTGACTGTACACTGTGCCACTAAGGGAATCCATCAGGCCACAGTGGTGATATTTCACATCCAGTTAAAGCAAAACAAATGGTTCCCAACACAGCAGCTGAAACATCCCAGAAAGGCCACGTACGTCCAGCAGCCAAGTCAAATCCACTGCTGTTACACTGGCTGTAAACTCTATGTGGGGATGAACCTTCTAGGTCCTCCTAAAGGAAACTTGGTGTGTCTCAGGCTGCTCACACTGCTTGTGCCACAGCTCAGCAGCACCTACTGGGCTTGCAGTTTATGACTTGGAACCCTGGGGATCCCCAGGCAAGAGAGAGAACCACACCATGAGCTGCACTTCTTTACGTGTCTTTGGAGGTGGCTGGGAGGGCTTCCCTTGGCAGAAAGGAATAAGCAAAGCCCTGAAGGAAGTATCAGTAAAATAAAGATGTAAATAGAAGTTGATGCAGCTCTGCCTCACAGCTCTGACCTCCAATGGCTGCTCAGCTCCCCCAGAACAGTCTCAGCCATGCAGCACTGTAAACATCCTCTCTCTCAGAGAAAATAAGGATGGTAACTGATTCTGGCTGGGCAGCATCCTCCAGTTTTTGCCCCAGGTTCAAACTGTCCATGTTTTGTCAAGATGCAGGTTAAATTGATGGCATATTTTTGTCCTAATGAGACAAGAATTTCATCCACAAACACCAAGGCATTTTCAAATCCCATAAGGCCGTTAATGATGACACACTGGGGCAGACAGGCAAGGAGAGATCCTCCCAGGGACCTCTACACCTATTCAAGGTTTTATAGTTAGGACAGAAGCCTGATACAGGCAAATCTCCACATGAAAAACAGACACAAATCCAGACTCCAGACAAAACCCAGAGGCTATCCAATATCAGAAGGTGTGCACACTGCAAGTCACTCTTATGGTGCATGGGCTAGTGGATAACATGCCCTTGTCCCTTGCTAGTAGAGCTTCCCAGTAAGCACAAACACTTGAAGCACCCTGTCCCTGTGCCCAGGGAAGCTGCAAATCTCCTCCAGGAGATGCACGATGCCATCATATGTTACCCAGAGAGGTTGTGGCTTCCACACCCCTGGAATTGTTCAAGGTCAGGCTGGATGGGGCCCTGAGCAACCCGATCTAGTGACTGGCAGGGGGGTGGAACTGGATGAGCTTTAAGGACCCTTCCAACACAAACCACTTCATGGTTCTAGGATTCTACAATATTCCTGAGCCACCTCTGGCTGCAGCAGCTGCTGGAGAAGCCCAGCTCACAGAGCTCCAGCCCTCCCTGCAGATACCCAGCAGGAACAAACTGCCGAAGGCTCCAGTGACAGCTCTGAACACTGTGTGCTCCAGGGCCCCCATGGGATGCACTTCCTTCCCATGTCCTGTCCTGCAGGAGGGATGGAGCTGGGGCAGGCACCACATCCAGCCCACAGGCCATCTGGCAAGGTGCCTCTGATCAAGAGCCAGGAAGCCGAGCTGTTTTACTGGAAACATCTCCAAGTATTTCCCAGCTACCGTTGAAAATCTCTCCTCGAACAAGGCTGGAACAGCCCCTGGCTCCAGTGCAGGTGCCTCTCCCCAGCTGCACACCGTGAGAAGTCCCTGTGCTGACAAAATCTGCTGGGGTTGTGATAGCAGCTAAGAAAACAGCGAGTAAACAACACACAAGAAATAAGAACAAGTACTCAGAGCAGGAATACCAGCACAGCCTGGTATTTACTTAATGACTCATCCAGAGGAGGATCTGTCCCTTTAGGCTTATGGCCAGCATGAGAACAGGTAATAGGAGAGCGTATGAAATCACTGGAGCTCAGCTCCTCCTGACCTCTGAGAACAAAGAGACCTTAGAACAGCAAAAAATATCCTCTTTTCACTCTTCACTCTGTTGCACAATCTTTCTCCACAGAGTAAAGTTGCACTTTTTACAGACTGGGAAAGGAGAAAGCAAAATGCAGAGGAAGTATTTCTGCTCATCCACACAACAGCAAAACACAGACTACACCAGAAATGGTATTTCCCAGTGAGATTCCCTAGCTTCACAGGGGTTTTGGCAAAAGGTTCACTGGTAACATCTGAAGAGGACACTTGGAAAACACAAGCACTTAGGAAAGACAAGAGAGCTTTCAGAACTCAGTCACACCTTGTGCTTTGGGGCTTTCAGGTTTCCATCCTTTTATGCAGAACTGTGCAGATCATACCAGACACCAAAGACCACCAATGAATGTGAACAGTATTTTTCTCTCCAGCTACAAGACTTTTCTTCCTCAAGTAAAATCCCTGACACTGCATCCTCTTGTACCTGTCAAGTCCTACATTCCTGAGAGGCTCTCCTGCTACCAAATATACAAATGTTCAAGGAACTCACAGGGCTAATGAGCTTCAATTCTATGAAAGCACACGAAGAGTTCACTCTAGGCTGAACTTCTACTGGGATTCTTTCCTCACATGTAAAAGCATTTATGTAAAAAAGGCCTGTGACATCAGTGCTGAACATTTTCAAGCAATTTCTGTGCAGGCAGAATGACAACTGACAACCACCTATTTTTCACCCTTAATACTCCACTACTGTCTTTGAGTTCAGAGCTACTAGTTGTCTCATGCCAAAAAAACAGAAAAAAAAAACCCAAACAAAAACAAAAACAAAGTAGCCATCAGAAAGGCAAATTTATGAACCTAATTTAAAAAAAAATAAGAATTAATGCTGCTAAGTAGGCAAATTTAGGCCTACATAGCTCATGACTTCTTTTTATATGTTATTTATTAAAGTAAGAGTAAAGTCTAAACCAAGATATTTTAAACCTTAACTGTCTCAGAAATGCTGGTTTTATTTCAATGTTGAGTTCAGGACTTATGTAACATTTCCCATTTTGATTTCTGTTACTAAAGGATTTTAAAACAAAACTGTACGGTCACTGCCTTCAGCCCTAAGGGGTTGAGTACAAAAATAACATAAAAGATATCACAAACTCTACAAAATACAATTCTGATTTAATTTCATTCAAGCATTATGTTCTTTACTTTGGGGAAATTACTTTATCATCTTTGATAGCAAGCACTCTTCTGCAGCTCTTCTGAACGCTGAAAATATCATTTGAGGTACAACTGGAACAAAACCTGAACGTGCCTTATGTAATTTAATACCCTTGCCAAACTAAACCAAAGTTTGTCTTGCAAGCTTAACTTTCTCATGCTGCAAATAAAACACCGACATTTTCTCCACTCACCAGAAAATATCCGTGTTCCCAATGGCTCGCCTCTTTCACTAAGCACTCCAGCTTTTTCAAAGGCTTCTGAATCAATGATAATTCATTAATGAAAAATATTCCCTGCTTCCTCCCCGTTTCTCCTGGTGATAAAATACACATTTTCACAAGCAAGTTTCCATGGGTTGTGCCAGCCCAGAGAGGAAGTGGAAGTGTCAGGCCAAGCTGGAATGAGGGTGGACCTGCCTTTGGTCAAGGCCCAAGACATCAGGCAGCTCATCTGTCACACACAAAACCTACTCACCTTCAGGACAAGTTATTTTCCAGTAGGAAAGTGTGAAAAGGCTCATTTTGGAAGATGTAATGGTCCATCAGTTTTTGTCCTTAACTCTCTTTGCTGTTCCTCCCAAAATGGTGTTCTGGAGATATAAAAAGAACTTCAATTTAAAATACAGCTCAGATAAACACTAAATTTTTCCTCCTTTTTACCAAGCCCACTGAAAGGTCACCTGAAACCCATCTGATGATCCAGTCACTGAATTACTGCTGTCTTATCTTAAAGGAGGCTGTAAGGAATTATTTCCTCACCCTTGCCACCCTCACAGCCTACACATCTACCATCCACAGTAGCACACTGAGAATTCATCCTGAAGACTGGGAACGGGCAAGGGACTTATTTAAAGTCATGCTGGTGCCAGAACTGAGAATTAATCTGTGTTATCAGAAGTCCCTTTTCACCTTGCCTGCTACATTTGACATACTGACATATATTTATGAAACTCAGGTTTATCTCCAAAGCATAAACACTGAACTGTTCTGCTGAATTTTGCTACAATTCCCTCAATAACAGATTACCCTCCTTCTCCTCACCATAGACACTTGGGTCCAACTGTGCAGCACAACCAGGGCACTTCTTACCCTGCTTGGCACTAGGAGGAGTCGGACATATGTTTGCAAAATTAGGCTGAAAAGGGAAAGCAAAAGCACTGGGAGTGTAAATGAGTAAATGCCACGTTAGAAGCAATTTCCCTGGCAGTCCCATTTCACAGCCAAAATAATTAGATCACTAGCAAGAAACATCCCAAGTAGCTAAACGGTGTGTTATGAGATTAACCAAGGTCACTTCTCTTATATCTGGCTTTCTAAAAAGATGTCTCCCCCAAAAACTTAACCCTAGGGCTTCATCCAAATTAAAAATTCACTGCTGATGTACATCAGTACAAACCAAATCAAAGTATTCCAGAGCCTGCCAAGTGCTGACTGCCCAAGGAAAGGCCACATGCCTTCTAAGTGAGAGAAATCTCCATTTGAGAGCCACCTAAACTCTGAGACTGCTGCTGCTGCTGGGTGTTCAGAGATAACTGCCAACTCATTAAAATCCCACATCAGAAGTTTATTAAATATGCAAACATTAATGGAATTGGACTAGCAGCTACTAAGGCAGATAAAATTTCAGCGTGGCGCATCCCACAGTTCCCGTTATCAATGTTGTTCCTTTTGGAAGCAGCTGTCAAAGAGTCACAAAGTTGCTCAAAGCAGTGAAACCCTTCAGCTCTTTCAGATTACTCAGGTCACCCTCTGAATGTTCCCACTAGCCTAGAAAAGACTCCTGCTTCCCAAGAATTACAGCTCAGTATCTACTGTCCATTTCCACTTTCACACTTCATTGTTGGAGATGCAAAGTATCCCCAAGGGTTTTTCTCCTTTTGGGAATATCTGCGGGACAAGTCCCATGCCTCTTTGCAAGCTCACAGGTATAAAGGTTTTACACATATCCCAAATTCACAGTCCTTGTCAACTTGCTGCTGGATGAGCTACAAAAGGAAGAGCAGAGTGCCATACAGACAACAGGGATTAAAGGAAAGCTTAAAAAGCTGCTCTCCCGAACTTCAGGTGACTCCACACATGCAGGTGTGTGTAGAGCCCTGCTTGGAGCTCCTTCTTTCAGCTCTCTCAAACACAAGCATCAGTCCCTCACACCATTCCCAGTACATTTTGCTCCACAAAATGCAGTTTCATTCCTGGGTTACTCTGCAAAGTCCCGGTGCCTGGTGAGTGTGTCAACAAACCTCCAAGGTTTTGCTGTAGAGTGACATCAGACTTGGAATCGTTCTTCACTAATGCTATCAGCATAATCTGAGTCAGCCTGAGAGAAAGGAGGACAAGAAATATCACTCATCACAGAGAGAACAAACAAGCCCCTAAGAGTTCCTAAGGTGCCTGCAGGTGACTGGCAAGAGCCTTGCTCTCTCAGTAGCTTCAAAGAATGTCTGGAAGATTTAATCCTCTAATTATGGAAAAATAAGTGTGGTCTAGCACCACCTTCTTGGAGATGTGAGGTTGCAGCAAAAAGAAGGAAATGAAATCTTGGGGAACAACCTTGGAAAAAGCATGATTTATAGGGGAAGAAGGGAAACGAAGGAGTATGAAGCGACCTCCAAAGAAAACACTGAGCTCATTGAGCTCAAAGAGGCTGAGCAGGTTCTTTCCCAGCACCTTTCCTGGTTCCAGTGACAGTCTGGAGAAGTGAGGGCTCTTGTAATTGTCAACAGCTTCCCAGAACCAGCACGTGGGATGCAACACTAAAATTTGTGTTTCCTTCAGTCCGGCAACCATATGGGCCTCTCAAAATAGAAGGTTCAAGGATGCCTTGGCCAAGAGGGATCAACAAAATCCCCCATCCATCACCTGATGCAACACCAGGCATCACATGGTGCAGAACCTTGAGCAGCAGCCAGTTTGAGGTCAGGCACACAATAGCCTCCCACTCCAAGAACCAGGAAGCCAGGGCTTAGGTTTAGATGTTTTAAAGAAAAACCAAATTATTTTGGAAATTAAGGCAAAGAGGGACTTCAAGGTAGTCTGGGTTCTGAAAAGGGTCCTGACAAAATCTCACATGGGTTCTGGGGACTGATCTTCGCTGCTTCAGAAACACAGAAAAGCAGCCAGCTCATGGCTGGCCCCAAGGTCAGCTACTCCCTGACAAAGCAAAGGAAAACCCATACAAATCCTTTTACCTCTCATGAGACATCATGATGATTTTCTGTTGCAGATGGCACATTCTGGCCCTAGACACAGGGAAAAATGACTGTGCAAACATTCCCTAAGGCTCTGAGCACTAGGAGGCTTCTCCACAGGTGTGTGCTCTGTCAACTGCCCATTTGGTCAGTCCACTGAGCTCCTCAACTTGACTGCACTACACAGAGCACATCAACAGTTTGGATTGTCTCTGCCCAGAGAGCTCCTGCTCGCAGGAACATGCGATGAATGACTGAACACTGAAATAATACTTGTAGCTTACAGTCAGCACCCTTGCTCTGCCCACCAGGCTGCAGGAGGAACCTCTACCCATGAGAACACACTAAATCAGTTAACCAGCAGCAGTAATTCCTTCCAGCACAGACAGACAAGCACATTGGACACTGTGCCTTGGGAAATGTAAATAACCCATTAAAGAAGAGCTCTGTTCATAAGGAAACCAGGGGGGGCACAGTGCTCTGTGTCAGGTATATGACACACTGACCTGTGCCCAGGGACACAGGAGTCATTCCAGCAACTGCTAAACATTCTTATTCCCAAAGTGGTGTCCCAATGCTGCCAAGCAACATGGTGAACTTTAGCATCCAGGTTGTAAGGAAAACAGGTAGAAAACAAATGATTCTGTGAAAACTCAGCCATCCATCTGCCACCTGCTGAGGGCCATGGCACCACCAGCATGAGAGCCCAGCACTCTCTTTCCTTCACCAGCATGGAGGTGTCAGGCTGACCTGAAGGCAGCAGCAGCACTGGGTACACAGCATCAGTGGGAAACTCCTCTTTGAGGGATACCTGAGTAGCCCAGACACAGGCAAGGATAACATTGCAAGGAAATTTCATCCCCCTTAGCACTGAGCCATCCTGCCACAGGCCAGAGGTCACAACTGTAGTGGCACCAGCTAAGAGTGACAATGGAACCTCACAAGACAGGCTGGCACACTGATCTGGAGATGTGGATGCTGGGGACAATGCCCTCTCTCCATGAGTTGTAGGGCAAATCTGTTGAGCTAAGATAGAAGCAACCAAAACTCTCAAGTCTCTGAAATGTGGACAAGGTGTTTCCTGGCAACAGCAACAAACCAATGGAGTAAAATGAATGTTTTCTCAGCACTTTGCTGTCGGGTGACCTCACTACCACCCTTCTGCAGGAGACAGGATCCTCTGTGACAGAACCACCAGCAGCAGCTGACCCAGCACAGTGACCAAAGTTGACACTGCTGCACTCCCCTCTGCTCAGCTCCAAGGTTGGATTCCTGACCACCTTCTCCCCGAGGGAACTCCAAAAATAGCCTCTGCTCACTCAAGGGAGTCCATGCCTGAATAAAGCACAGGCAGAGGCCTTTGTTCACAGCCCACACCACTGCAGCTCGCCTGCTCCGGAGGTGGATGCGAGGAGAAATGTAGGCCACACATGCAGGGAAAAAGAGACATCCAGAGCTCAGAGATGCCAGAGATCCCACTGGCAGAGTCAGCAAGTGAATGCCCATTAAAACAGCCTGCAAGTGCTGGGGCACACTTAACACGAGCCAGGCAGGCTAAGGGCAAAACACACCTCATCAGAAAGTTAAAAACGTGTGGGATATTTCCCCCACTAAACTGCCTGATGACTCATTAAAGAATATCTTTGTGATGTAACTATTCAGACTTACACAAAGAAGCCTTGTAATTAGCTCTCAAAGTAATCCTCTGGCCACCATCTGGAGCTCAGCCTAAACCTTGACCTCAGTCACAGCAGACAGGCACACATCCGTGACACACACCTGACAGTGAGTCACACTGCTACACCGTGTTCACAAAGTGGAGCAAGTTGACAGGAATGCTAAAAACTCAAGCCACTTTTTACTCCACAGGCTCTTCAGTTCATATCCATCACACTGAAGGAAATGGTTTCAAAAATATAAAGTTAAAAGCAGGAGTCATCAACCCAATCCTGCATCTAAAGCAAAATTTTTCTTCCATCGAAACCTCAGTTTATAGTAAACAAAGCTGACACATGACATACCCAACCTTCTTCCAATAACACAGGAGGAAAATCTTCCTAGAACCAGATTCTGACAGAAAACAGACCTACCACAGATATAGAATAACTTATTCCCCCAGGTATAAACAGCTCAAAATATTTTACTATTAAAGGATGGCAAAATTCTTTTACCTAAAGCACCACAGATGACTGGATGTTCTTTTTTGCTAAAACCTTCTGATTAGTTTGAAATTCCTGCTCCCCACAAGCAAATAAAATCTAGGATGCCTACCACCTCTTATAAAGCCTCTTAGCTAAAGAAAAATTAGTTTTCTTTAATATACAGCTCTATGCTGCTTTCTGAGCTCCCCATAGCAAAGCAGTCAAGAACGATACATGCCACATCACCAAGAACAAAATTTATCTTGTCAGTCCCAGAGGAATGCTATTGCCAATGAAGTTTAGCCAGCAGATTTTAGACTTTTTGTAAAAAAAGCCCACAAGACAAGGAAAGACGAATGGAGCAGGCTGAAAGTGCTGAAACAGTTATTGCTTAGTTCATATCTGAGAGCAAATCTCTGCAAGAATGAGAAATGTTTATTTTTTCTAGGGATCACGTGTCTATAAAGCACAAAGAGCCTTCTGTAGTAGAAGCCATGGTCCCAGAGCAGAGACCTCCTACCAGCTGGGCTCCTGGCACACACAATTCCCTCCAGCTCGAGGGACGGTTAAATACAAATAAGAGCAAGATTAGAACAGACCAACAGACGTGGCACCACCAGGAGACCCCAAATTCCAGTCATTTCACTGCAGAGAGGCACACTGGGGCTGTCACCACCGCCAGGTACAGATGCGGTTGTCTCCTCACATCATGCAGACTCCCAGCCCTGGACATGGGGACACAGTGGGGGGGTTCTGAGCCTCCTCGGGGACCACCCCACAGCCAGATTGGCTGCAGTTTGGCAGGGGGCGGTTTAAAGTGATTTTTTTTGCCACAACACCTTCCTCATGGCTGCGGTTTCAGCAGGGATTGCTCAAGACCAAAGTTCTACACAAGTCAATATTTAACCTGAGCTCTGCACTGCTGAGACCCACCTGGAATATTGGATATAGCCATTTATTAAAGCTTATGCTGCCATTTCTAACAAAAATAATAATAATAATAATAAGTTATCTTCTTCATGAGAACTGGTGAAGAAAAATTCTACAGGGACAGCAGTTAGAGTCAGCAGAAGTAATTTTAATAAGGGACTTAAAGGAAAATGCTTCCAGGAAAGGAGATCTAAACAATGGGAGGTGTACACTGCAGAGCAGGTTCAAGGCAGGTCACACAGCAAAAAGCATTTAAAGCCAAACCACACCAAGGTCTGGAAATTCAGCATTTGTCCCAGAAGTAGTATTTTAACATTGGAGCTAAGCCATTAATCTATGTCATAAAGGCTTATATATGTCTTGCACATCACAAGGAGAAACATTTATTCTCCACTAATTACGACCTGCTGTACTAACGCAGACTTTAAAATAACACAATAAACAAAAGTGATTTTTTTCCAGGTCAATTGTTCCTAGTCATAGTGAGGGTAAGAAAACTGCTTATATTAAATAAAAATTCTCTGCATGCACCTGATATAAATTTTTGCCAGTAGTCTCACCTTTTATCTTTTTGGAGAGCTTTCTGCTCTGAGAAACAGCTGTTAACATACAAATCAGGCCAAAAGTGAGCAACTGAGAGTAATTCCTTCTTTCCTACATCTGTTTCAATTCTTTATCCACCTGTTCTCTGTGATTTCTTTATTTGTTGTTAGCAGTCCCACTTTTACATTTAGCAAAAACTGTTTTTGTTCTCTAAACCAGAACATCTGCTGTAGCAATGAGTCCTGTGCTATTATGGGTAAAAATCACCACAGACAGCATTCTAAAAATGCCCCAGTTCTGTATTTCTAACCCTTCACAGGCACCAGTTTGGTCAGCACCCAAAAGGAAACTTTGTCAGGAAACAAAAATATTTCTGCTGGCAAAGAGTGGAAGGCAGAGGCTGAGGATATTAGGAACACCTGGAAATAAGGAGTAATGCACAGCTTTCATCCCCAAAAAAATCCAAAACTAAACAACAAACACCACCAGAAAGCCAAACCACAAACACCAGGACTGTCCAGCAAAGCGCAGCCTCAGGGAACACTTTCAGGAGCAGCTTAGCTGGTTTTGGTCCCTGTCACTGCCTCTCCCTGTTGGATGCACAGACAAACAGCTCCACGGATTCAATTTCCATATGGCGCTAATTGCCAGTGGCTTTGGCACGTGAATCCAGCCCACCACACCACCACTTACACCTGCACTTGAGGAGCAAGGAAGACAGACAAGCAGAGGGATGGAAAAAAAGGTGCACAGGGCTCCCCTTTCCAGCAGTAATATAATATCAAACCTGTTCCTGAAATTCCATGCTTCCAGATCCATAGAGTTACCACAAAAATGCAAGCTTTCACAGCCCAAACACCTCCTTAGAGCAATCAGATCATGACTCCACTCCATCTTGGAGTGAATGCAGAAAGTATTTACCTTTATTTTTCTGCTCTGCTTTGAGAGTGAGACCAGTATACCAAGAGCAACCTACCTCTGAAGTAGTAAAACTACAGGTTAAAAGAACAACTGCAAGTGAAGTCACAGCAAGGTCTCAGCACTTTCCAGCAGCAAAATTCCCACAGAGCTCAAATGAGGGGGGAGGCAGGTTCCTGTCTGTTTTATCTAAAGGTTTTATTTCCATTGCACTACACCTGCAGGTGTTACACCCAATCGCCATCCGTTTAGCAAAAATGAGGCACAGTACGAGATTGTGCCTGGGGCAGTGCCCTTCCCTACAAGGAGAAAAGAGGAATGGTTTGCATTGGAAGGGATTTTGAAGCTCACCTCATTCTAGCCCCTTCCACTATCCCAGGCTGCTCCAAGCCCTGTCTAACCTAGCCTTGGACACTTCCAGGGCTGGAGTAGCCACAGCTTCTCTGGGCAACCTGTGCCAGAGCCTCACCACCCTCACAGAGAGGAATTCCTTCCCAATATCCTGTCCATCCCTGCCCTTTGGCAGTGGGAAGCCATTCCTCTTGTCCTGGCACTACAGTTCCTGCCTTCCCTCGTTAACTTAAGAGCTGCACTTCTCTGGGCTAAGCCACATAGCCCAAGTGAAGAATCCACTGAACTCATCCCATCCACTCTCCCACACTTCTGCCAGGTGACAGAAGCATCAAAACTCCTACATTTCTTTTTTTTTACTGGAGAGGGCACAAAACCATTGGAGCCCGCTGGACTTTGTTGTTGTCAACAGTCCCCAGACAAGATCAGGACAGACAGCAGAGGCTTAGCTCCGGCGGGATTTGCTCCAGGTTGTCTGGCGACCGACTGAAACGCTTCCTGCCGCCCGGAAAGCAGCGATAACACCCTGCGACTGCTCACCTGCCTCTCAACAGCCACCGCCAGCACCTCGGCGGCCGCTCTGACCGCTCTCTTAAACTGGAAAAAGTCCCTTTTTTTATATTCAAATGTACAAGCGTGAGAGCTCCGCGCCTGCAAACCGGAGCGCAGCTTCCTGAGCACCCCGAAAGCCGGGCACCCCATTCCCCGAGCACCCCGTGTCCCTCAGCACCCCCATTCCCCGAGCACCCCGTGTCCCTCAGCACCCCCATTCCCTCAGCACCCCGTGTCCCTCAGCACCCCCATTCCCCGAGCACTCCGGTCACCTGCATACCGCATTCCCTGAGGATCCCGTACCCCCGAGCACCGCGTTCCTGGGGCACATCATTCCCTGAGCACTCCGTCACTCGGACACTGCGCTCCCGAAGCATCGCGCTCTCTGCGCTCCCCGTGCCCCGCTCAGCCCGTACCCCCGCGCTCCCCGTGCCCTGCTCAGCCCGTACCCCCGCGCTCCCCGTTCCCCGCTCAGCCCGTACCCCCGCGCTCCCCGTGCCCCGCTCAGCCCGTACCCCCGCGCTCCCCGTTCCCCGCTCAGCCCGTACCGCCGCGCTCCCCGTTCCCCGCTCAGCCCGTACCGCCGCAGCTCCGCGTCCCCGGCCAGCTCCGCCCCGCGCCGGACTCGCAACGTCACTTCCGGCAGCGCGCCGGCTGCGGGTGGCTTTAAAGCGAGGGCGGGGCCTGAGCAGTGTGGGTGGGGTGACGGGGCGTGGCCGCGAGCTGCAGGAGCACGGGCGGGGTCTGAGGGGCGTGGGCGGGGTTTAAAGCGTGTGGGCGGGGCCTGATGGAGCAGGAGAGGGTCGGGTGTGGGCGGGGTCTTGGGACATGGGCGGGAGGGTCTGAGGGGAGTGGGCGGGGTCTGATGGTGGGGTGGTGGCGTGGGCGTGGCCTGCGGCGGCGCGCGGGCGGGTTTTGGGCGGGAAGGCGTGAGGCGGCCTCGGGCCGTGCCCGTGAGGGGCCGGGCGCGGCGCGTACGGCCGGACCCGTGAGGGGCGGGCTGGTCGAGGCGGCCACCTCGGGCCGTCGTCAGGTGCTCCCGACGAGCCCTGGGCCGGGCGGGATGTGTGCAGGAATCCCAGCTGGCCCGGACAGGGCTGCCGAGAATTGGGACAGCATCACCTGCGTGGGCCGGCGCGGACAGACGAGCACCGGACTCGTGGCTGAGTGCGATGAGGCCAAACCACGACTCGGTATCTGAGGTTTTTTTCCCTGTTTTCGAGTACTTGGTGACAGTAGCCCCAATATTCTATAATATCGCCTGCCAGTTCCCTCAACACCAGGTTACAGTCTTGCCTGGACAAACTACATACTAAGATGCCAAGCTTTGACAGAAGCCTTTAACACTGTAGTTTACTGCTGGACACAAAAGAGTTTCTTTAGTGCTACATCAATGAATCTGGAAAGGAGTACAGAAAAACATTGATTACATGTATCTTTTTGTCATCTTCATTGACAATGCTATTTCTCCTTCCAGAAATATCTCTCCACAGCCACTCGTGTCGGTTTTATTGTGAGCGTATGAAAATTTAGGTCACAGCCTTCTGCAGCCACCACCGACTGTCTTTCTGTCCAACTCCTCTGGTTGTTCCAGAGTGTTGGATTGTTCCACGCGATGCCAGTGCAGCACAACAGCACCTTGAAATGCTGTGAGTGAGGGCTCTGTCATCCTTGTTCTTTGTCCTGTGGTGCTCCCAAGTCTTCTGTAGTATTCTTGGTTGCTCCTAAGGACAACTACATTGATTTGGTGCTCAGGGAATGAGATCCTTGGAGCACTAAGGAATTTTTCTGAAACTGCTCCAAATTTCCCTTCATGTTTCTGTTTTCTGCTTCAATAGCCAGTTTTATGGTGGGATAGGAAAAAGAGAGCAAATTAATAGGGCAAAAATGAGCACTAACATCCATTCACCATTCCTAGGCATGACAGCAAGCATCCTTTGCTGGCTTTGCTCTTTTATGGATAAAGTCCTGCATGGCTTGTGGTGATATTGTCCATTGTAAACCAGCACCTGTGATGTAAACACACACACGCACACAAAGGAAAAGCACAGCAATACCTGTCAGACAGCACTAAGTGCTGATGTGTGCTCTCATTTTAAAGAATTCTGGATCACGCTCCCAACTCCTATTTCTTCCCCAGTGGGAGTTGGAACAGCCCCATCCATCACGCCCTGACTTGCACACTAAGCAAGGAAAAGTTTTTGCTGCAGGTCACTGATGGTCTGGGAACAGTTTCTCAGAGAAAGTGTGGTTGCCCTGGAAATGTCCAAGGTCAGATTGGATGGGGCACGGAACAACCTGACATAGTGGAAGGTTCCCCTGCCTTCCAGGGGGGTTGGGATGAGATGGGCTTTGAGGTCCCTTCCAGCTCAAACCGTCCTGTGACTCTGTCTCTCCACAGCATTCCTGCTTTGTCAAGTATCATCCCACAAGGAAGGTCTCTCCCTGCACAAGCAATACCACAGTTTGCCAGGAGGTGTTGCTTTGCAACCACGCAAAAATCAGAGCTCAAAAGTCATGAGGTAGGCTTGTAATATTAAAAATAACCAACATATTTTGTTCTGGCAGGAAAAAAATCGAGGTTCTACCTCTGAAATGGCAATTTTTGTTTAAGACAATTTAGATCTTAAATGCCCAGCGTGGCACAGAGTGAGATAAATGCTGAACAGACAACCCACTCAGTGGGAAATGCTGTGAGTTTGTACATTGCCAACGTATCTGTCAGACCAGCTTTATGTGTGCAAAATTGTCCATGGCTTTGCGTTTGCAGGGCTGGATGCTAAAATGTACATAAATACAGACCAGGCTTGAGGCAGTGGGCAGCTTTAGAGGGGTGATCCTGGGTTTCCAGAAGCCAAGGAGCAGAGTACAGCCTCAGTAAGACAAAAATCCTTCAAGGCCAGGTTGAACAGGGCTTGGAGCTACCTGGTCTAGTGGAAGGTGCCCCGGCCATAGCAGGACATGGAGGGAGATGGGCTCTAAAGTCCCTTTCTACCCGAAGCAGTCTGTGATTCCATGCTAACAGCTGTCATGCTCACAGGGCTGTGTCGCTGCTCTCCACACCTGCACACACACACATTTTATCCAAAAACGAGCTGTTTGTTTCTAAGGGGGAATGCAGAGTTGGGTGTACAACTGTTCCCCAGCTGCATGGTAGGTTTTAAGTTATTAAATGTACTAACAGGGGCAAAGTTAACTATGTCTTTAATTATGCCCAGACTTACTTTACAAGACAAAGCAGGAAGCAAAGATTCCAAGACATTTAAAAACCTTTTTACTAAAGAAAAAAAAGAAAAAAAAGAGAGAAAAAAAAAAGAACCCCCAAAAAACTCCTCAAAGGATACCCAGTTAAGATGAAATGGTTTTTAAATATGTCTGTATCACATCAAGCTGAAATAACCTTCATGGCTGACAGAAGCTGTGGCTCTTCAGCAGAAATTTAAACTTTTAAACTCTGCAATAGGATGATTTTCCATGGCCACAGTGTGCCTTGCTCTGTTGTTGTAGTTATCACACTTGCTCCACCCGTGCCTTTGTGAGAGCTCTCTGTGCCAGCCCTGAGGCACCAAGCTCCAGCTCACTGAGGCTCCGGGAGGCTGAGTTTTGGAGACAGCTTGGAAAAGAAACTTAAAGTTATCAGAGGACACCTCCTAAGGGTGTGATAACCAAAGGAGACTTTGAGAACGATTTTGGGATCAAATGTTTACCAGTATTGGCTTTTACCACGCATGAGGGGGTCAGACAAAGATTGCAAAGGTTCCACAGCTCTTTTTACAACCGATATTTTTAAGGGGGAAAAAATTTTTTAAAAAAGAAGCCAAAACTGTAAAAGGGAAAGCAGAAAACAGTAGTTGGATTTAGCTGGCTGACAGCTCCAGGCTGTCATTTCAGCAGCAAGGTGTAATTCAGGCCTGCAGTTTAGACCAGCTGATGACAAGAACCAGTAAGTTTTCAGGATTCCTGCCCCTCTCAGCCCTGTGGCCATGGGCTTTACCACAAACATCCACTCAGATTGCGCAATACAGCTGATAAGACCTTCCATGTTCCTCAGACATCATTCCCACAGAAATACTCTGCTCCTGCAGCTGGGACATTACTGCACTCACCTTTTCCAGTCTCTGGGTGCACCTGTCAAAAAAAGCATTTTCCAGGAATTTTTGTTCCGTGTGAATAAGGCTAGAGCAAATCAAGGTGCTTCTTCTGGAGTACCTTGCAGCACTGATATACTGGAATAAAAATTAAGCTGAGGCTCCTATAAATAAAACACTTGTTTTTATCATTCGGTACTTCCTGAACAGGCTGATGATCCCAGGGGGCTGGGGGAGACTTGACAAATTTGTGTTGCTCCGGCTCTGAAAGAAGCAGGAATCTTTTTTTTTTTCTACTGTGGCACTTTCTGGGGGGTTCAGAAGACAAAGCACAACATTCACATCCATTAAAATCTGTCCTTTGGTGAATACCCTCATTCCCACTTCTAGGATTTGCTATTCCTGTCTTAGAAGCCTTTTTCCAGAGCTGGGTGCTAGGTGTATTTTCTGAGCATTGTCCTCTACTGTGTGGTCAAAAGATCAGTAATCAGAGGGATCTGGAAGAGTGAGATCTCTTCTTTTGGCCTAGGGCTAGAGAAAGCTGCCACCTTGTCCTGTGGTTCCATGGCCCACGCTGCTTTCCAGGGAAGCACAAACTTGCCTGGCAGGCCCTGCACAGCTTTAGAACAGCAGAGACCTGCACAAGCTCTTGGGGAACCACACAGAAGCTGCAGGAGCAAACTGGACCATTCTGGTAACATTTTGCCAAGGTGAAGTGCACTGACAGGCTCTGCAAGCTGCACCCCTCCCACGTGCAAGATCAGCTCAGGTGTAGCAGAGCTGCACAGCCCTGGGTCTGATTGCAGTGGAAACAGCAGCACTGGGAGAGGAAAACAGCCAGAAGCAAAACTGGGGCCTGTACCATGCACTTGTCTTTCCTCATTGCTTTGGGAGCTGGATTTGAGCTCAGGCCTTTGCACTTGGTCATCGCACAACTTGCAAAACTTAAAATTTCTCTGCTGGATACAGTGAAATGCATTTCTTCTTCTCACTACCAAACTCCATTCATTCATGTTGAAGGAAAAAGGGGGGAAAAGACAAGCATAAGGCCTACAGCCTAAAGTATTCCTTGAACTTTTCCATAACAATGTGGAACTTTCTTTTTTTCTTTTTTTTTTTTTTTCTATGAGCTCTCTTTTCCCAAGCACTGCTTTCTTCTGTGTTTATTTGGGCTTGAAATAGGGCTGGTTTATCACAACTGCAGCAGTCGTATTATTAAAGGACAAGTAGATCAGACCTGTAAATTATAAACACAAAGCACAACCTAGAGTGATCTTTGCTTTCATTCTGGTTAATAAAAATTTCAACAGACCAGCTAGCCCTCCAAGGCATCATTTACACCATTTTTATAAACTCCCAGAACACGCTGTTTACAAGCAAGTGGCAGAGTATTATCACTAGTTTTTGGGGGTTGTAACGTTATATAATAAATGCCAGAAGAGCTGTAGTGATCCCCCACAACAGCTGTAACAATAAAGGTTATATAAAAGCAGCAATAAAGGTTGCTTCTAGTGAAGGACCTTTCTATACATGTACATCAATTTCTAAAATTGTGTACACCTGTTCCAGAGCAGGGAAAGAGCTGTAGCCATTCTGCCCAGGGACTGACTTTTAAAGGCCAAGAGACATAAAGGGGAGATTATAGAGACATAAATAAGAATATAACAATGGATAGATAAGAATCTTCTCTGTCCCTTAAATAACATTGTAGAACAACAGATACATGTTGTAGCATTAGAAACTATGTTTCCCCCCCACTTCTCAGCTCTTTTTACAGTGGCATTATTGCACTGAGCCGAGAGGCTGGTGTGAAGCCATGCCCGAGAGGACCAGGGGGACAGAGCTTGACTGGGAGCACACATGAAATCCCAGTATTGTCCCAGAATAGGTTCTTTCACCCCATGTACGAGATGCCAATCCAACACTGAGTCAGGGTATTTGATTTATTTACATTGCTGCACAGAAAGGAGGCTGGGTGGCAAATCCACAAAGCCAGCACAACTATCAAAACTTTCCATTATTTATACATTTTAGCAAATGAAGGTATTGATGTTCATTGGCTGCAAGTTACATCATTCTCTTACTTAGTACTCTATCTTCTACTGATTAATGATTCTCTCATTTCTCATGCTAACTAGCCCAGTATTTCTCTTCTTTTGGGTCAGTGGTTTCTTGGGTCAGTGGTCTGTGAGTCATTGGTCATGACCTGCCCCTGCCAGAATTACCTTTTACCCAGCTGGGGCTGATTTCAGCACAGTGCTGGGTTGGCTTTATCAGTGTCTTCCTTATTTTGGGAGCTCTGCCAAATGTCCTTGTGGCCTCTTAAGTTCTGCATTGTGTGTGCCCACTCTCAGTGGCACATCACACACATCCTTCCCAAGCGCTGTCAATGTTCCCCCCTAGGACTGAGATCACTGAAACATGCGGAGCCCCAGACCTTAACCAGGCAATTCTACCCTAAAAGGAATTGCTCTTCCCAACACCTGGGCATCACCTAGAGCTTGTGAGCTGCTGTTTCACAGATTAAATCTCCTTTCCTGTTGATTGGGCTTGAAACTTACAAAGATCAAACATTATTGAACATCCTTTCTTAAGAAAAAATTCCACGTTCTGCATTTTGCCCCCCAGCAGAGGCGGCTCTCTGCAGGCCGGGGCCCGGGGCCAGCCCCGCGGTGACCGGGCGGTGAGGGCGGGCTGCGGGCGGGGCGCGGCGGGGGCTGGCCCGGGGACGGCGGGGACACGGGGACACAGCGGAGCGCTCGGCATGGCGCAGTACGCGAGGGGCTCGGCCGTGGCCGTCATCCGGCTCCGCAACCCGCCGGTGAACGCGCTCAGGTACCGCCGGCAGCCGCGGGCAGCGCGGGGCTGGGGCCCCCGTGTGAGCGGGTGGGGGATTCTCCGAGCTCCTTCCTTTTCACCTCGCTCCCTCTCTCCGAGCCCGAGTGAGGCCCCCTCCGGTCCCGGAGCAGGGCGGCCCCTGAGAGCCTCAGCCGGGACTTCTACACCGCCCTGTACTCGCAGGAGCTCTGGCGGCTCCTTCAGAGATAGCTTGGATCTCGCTTTGCAAACAACATGCTGAACTTTGCCATAGCTTCTGCTCTCTCTTACAATTTCTAGTTGGGGGTTTCACAGGAGAGGTACCAGGCTCAGCAGACCGTACTTTCTGCCATCTCCCCTGGAGGGTGTTTAAAAACTTTTTGCCTATTTCTCATCACCTTCCAGTCTTTAAAGATCATGACACCGCTTCAGCAAGACACAGCACAGCAGCGTTAGCTCAGCCCGGAGTGCTTTCAGTGCTGTTTGGTACAAGTCAATCCTCAGATTTCCTGGTCTGATTGCCTGCCCCACACTGCTCAGTGCTTGCCTGGCGAATCACTGCACTACCCAAGTGTGCACAGGGAGGAGGGCAAAGGGCTCTGTGGATAGGAGGCGTGGTTCAGCAAGCAGAGCTGGCACCAGGAGTAAACTCAGCCAGGGCTATGAGAAAACAGTTCATTTAGCCTTTAAAAACGATTAAGGAATTGACCTCTAAATACTGGTCTTGGTCAAAAAGGGCCCTGTGCAATCTCAAACACAAGCCAGTGAAAAACAAAGTCAAACACCAATCTGTGGGAGCCTCTGAAATTTTAGTTTTTCATGTGTCTCGAAAAGGACTTAGGTGCTTTTGGCTTTACATTAGTTGTGGGGTTTAGTTCCTTTAGTTCTGAGTAGCACATGAACCCTTTCTAAGCAGCTGTAGTTGTTCAGTAACAGTGACCACAGTGTCTATTCAGTCTGTATTCACAAGCCAAAAATAGCCCCTTTGCTGTTGTGCTTGATTTACAAATGAGAAAGTTTGATAAAAAGAAGCTCATAGAGACATGGAAGAGCACGAAAAGGGGATAAAACCTGATGTTCTCATACTGTAGAAAAGCTACATTGTAAGCTGGCACTGCTCACTCTTCTGTTGCAACTTGTTTAGAAGTTCAATAAGAACATTTTCACATGCTCAGGCAATTACCATGAGAAACTTGGAGTGACTTGATGAGTTTAGATGAACCACACATGTAAGACTCCCAGAACTGTATGGTGTAAGATATCCTTTCGCCCCCATGTCCCCAAGAGCAGTCTAAGAAAACTTCCAGGCTGTGCTCACAATAAACTTTCAATCCTTACCATGAAAAATACAAAATACAGACCTAAAGAATCATAGAATCCCTGAGGTTGAAAAGACCTTTAAAATCACTGAGTCCAACCATCAGCAGTAACAGACATGTGCTTAAAGAACCTTAACTCCTCTCTTGTGAGAAGTCCTGGAGAAAACCCAAAGTCACCTCTGCCTTAGAACAGCAGCAGCACAACAGCTCCTTCAGAGCAGATCTCTCCCTTCACTGCCCTTTGCTCCTGGCCCTGCAGTGCCTCACAGCAAGATGCAGTTCTGGTACACCAAGGGAGACAGACTGTGTGGTCCTGTCCCTCAGCCCCGCAGCAAAGAAGGAAGATCCTGGCAGACTTCAGATCCATTAAACTGCAACTTGAGACACGTCTGTGGTCTTTGGTGGCGTGGCAGGGCAATACCTGTTTTAAAATAGGTCCATAATTCTCACACCCGTGCCATCAGGTAGGTGTTAGCGGAGATGTGACTCCAGCTAGGAAAGGTAGAGCACACTCTGATCCCTGGGTGCTTCTCCTGCTCCTGCACATTTCTCTACTGGACCACAGGGAGCGGGTTTGTTAGTGCTGTTGGAAATGTCTGACTGCACAGGTGATAAGAGGCAGTGAAAGTTACAGCCAGGAGCAATCCTTTAAATTTCATTTCACAGCAGGCACAAGTGCTTTTTAAGACTGGTGAAGTTTTGCTGCTGTGCTCCGGCCTCCCCTACCTCTCCCCATTATCCATTTCCCCCCTCCTGGGCCATCACACCGGCCATTAGCACTTTAGAAGCCGCTGGTGGGCAGGAATTTGCTTTCTGTCTGACATCACTCTCTGCTGGTACCTTGGGGCATTCCTGAGAAATGTGTACTGACTTGAGAGTCTGGCAGAAAATTTGGTTCCCACACAGACTCCCCTTTAAGCTAATCACTCTCTCCACCAGCAGAGGTGGCATCTGCCAGATTTGATTTGTTTGGAGGGTTTTTTCCTGGTTTGCAGAAGTTTAGTGTTCAGAGATCTGCATCTACAAGACCGTGGCATTGAGAGAAGGGATTGAGATATGCAAAGAACTGGGAATTTGGGAGAACAGAAAGACAAAACTTACAACAGGAAGGACTGACTACCCTTTCTCAGCAGAGGCAGGCTGCTGGCGCTGGGAACTAGAAGGACTTAAAGCAGTATTTCAACATTTGAGCTGACAAGGACAGAAAAGCTCCAGGGAGGATAGGGGAGGCCATGCAGTAGGGCAGCTTATGTGTGGGATTCTATGAAGTATGACAGCATAACAGGTTTGATTGGGAAAGGCTCTCCCTGGCTGCCAGGATTGTGCTTCTGACCCTGACCACCTTAAAAATCAGAAAATGTAAAGGAATGAGAGAAGCTGCAGCTTCAGACAGCGATGAGGGGAGAGTGTGATTACCCATGGATCAGCACCTCATCAGGATGAGATACAGAGAGAAAATTCTGGGATTAATTAGCATCTGCTTCCTAAAACAACTATTCTAAAATTCCACCCAAAAGATGCCATTCTGGCACTGGCCTTAATTTCTGTGCAGAACTGTTCAAGCTGTATTAGCAACCTGGCACACAACAGTGTGTGACAGTAACTACTACACAGCTGGATCTGACACTGAAGCAAGGGAGAGCAGAGCAGGTAACTCCAGCACACAAGTCCTCAATTTCAAGTAGGGGATTATGTAATACCCAGGAGTTAGTTCAAAGAAAAACACTGCAGGAAGCTATCCAAAGGAAAAGGAGCTTGTGACAATGGGAGAGCCTGGATTGTTGCTGTTCAGGTTTGGGATTTGCAGGTTTTTAAAGTATTTTAGAAGCTGAGAAAAATACAAAGGAAAAGGACCAGACCTGCAGGTTTCCCATAAACAACATTTTCCACTGTTGGATTTGAGTATCACTTCTTTAAATGTGACTAAGTAAATTATTCCCTTATATTACTTTTTTTTTTAATGAAATAAATTCACATTCACAAACTCCAGCTAAAATGTGAAATAATTTAGGTAAATAGTAAAACTCTGTTACAAATCCAGCACCTCACAGTCACTGCTATGAGTTCCACAAATTAAAAACAACCTGGTATTGTAATCTCCAAGAACATTCTCTTGCTCTGGTGTGCACCTACTCTTGAACATCTCCTCTTTTGAGTTCCTGAAACACTGAATCACCTTGGCAGAATCACTTTTCCTGCAGTCCAAATAGAACCCATGGTGGAACTGACTGCGTGGCATGGGATGCAGTCCTGGAAAGCAGGGAGGGAATTTTTACATTGTTACTGCTAAATGAATAACAGTGTCACAGTAATGAAATACTTACGAAAATTACAGTGACTTTTTGTTTCTTTAATGCTCTAGCAGTTTGAAGCTGGGATTCTCCTGAGTACTTTTATAATTCTACTGTCATATATTTTATTATGATTCTTTAATTGAAAATTACATCTTTTACTGCCAGTTATAACGTGTGAGTGACAAAGCAGTGCAGTCTGTCTGTTGGACTGTGACATATCCAAGGCAAACTTATCACTCCATCTTAGGAAAACAAGAAACTGCAAAAATTCTGATTTTTCTTCCTTTTTATCCCACAAAAATTCCAATTGGGAATTTATAAGTTATATGGAAATAGAAAAGATATTTTTGCAAGTACCAATTTAAATTATTCACTGCCATGAACAGCCCTGTTGGGTTAATAAAGGTGAGGCAAGGATCAAACTGTGATTTTGTGGCAGCCTTGATGACTAGTTTTTATTTTGGTAGTAGTATGTTGTTGTAAGTGCTGAGGGCTTGGAACTGATTTCCTCCATAGAGCCCTGAACCTTCCCATTTGCTGCAGACAGCCCTTCTAGCTGGGCATTTTGCATCTGCCTGGAACAGACACAGAAATACTGATTGCTTCTTGTCTGCTCCTGATGGAATTGTGCCATTTGTCTATACAATAGTTGCAAATTAGTAACTTCACATTTGTTTGGATCATGGAACATATTTTTTCTCCCTCTTTGCACCATGATTTGTAGAGTGTAATGGCATTTCCTAATGGCTTTCCCTGCAATCTCCCAGCCCCTGGGTGATTTTGGTATTGCTGTGGCCTGGCTCTTCACTGATGCACAAACAGAACTCAAAGAGCAGCAAGCATTGGGTGCAGCCTGTGGGTGCTCCTCAAAGAGCAGCAACCACAGATATGCCAAGAGGAGGGAGATCAACCACAATTTTTTAACATATTTAAACACGTCTAGTGTATAAAATTTGGAAAGGTTTTCATATTCTGCTATGTGGACCTACATGCAGTGGGAGGGACCTTTACTGACTCGCCTCACAGTTTTACTTGGACATGGCCAAATTATTCTCATTTTAAGTTTCAGCCTTCAGAACCATTACTAACATCAGACTTCAGAGTTGTCTTTGATGTCTGCGCGGGGCAATTGGTACATAACTGGCTGTTCTCTCTCCAAAAATAACACTTCTCCCAGCCTCTGGCTGTCAGGTCTCAGAGCTCCCACTGACCCTTCTGTGTCAGAAGGTCCACATCCTTATACAGGCAGCAGATGGTCCTGGAGACCCTCTTAGACAGCCCTCCTCAGCCGAGAGCCCTGATGTTAGACTTTGCCAATGGCTTGTCTTTTTTTTTTTTTTTTTTTTTTTTTTGGAGGAGGAGGAGGAGGAGGAGGAATATGCAGAGGTTGGCTGGGATTCCCTCACACAGCTGGCTTACTTGGAGCTCCCTGGGCTCACAGGTTTTCCCTTTGCAGACTATGGATTCCCACATGAATTCTGCAAGCATTGCTCTGTAAAAATGTCTGTACACAAGAGTACAATTATGTGGTTTTCATCTACTTCATGACCAGCTTCCTTTTTAGATGAAATGCCCTCTAACACATAGCACAACATGCACAAGCTGACTATGCCTCAGGCCTTTCGATTAGCTCTGTGTAATTAACACTGCTCCTCTCCACTGGGCATCAGCAGAGTTCTGCTCCCTTTTCCTCAGCACCAAGCTCACATGTGGAGCTGGGCCCAGGGTTTGGAGAAGGTCTAGGAAGGAAAGCTGGTTTTATAAAGGACTGGGCAAGTGTGGAGGATACTTCTTGGATATTCCTCCAGCCTTCAGCTGCTTGTGGCTCAGATCTTCTGTATCAGAGGCATCTCTACCCAGAATAGTCTCTGACAAACAATATCAGTATATGTGTATAGCAGTACCTTTTAGTATCTAAATTATATATACATCAAATTTGTATTAATATTTCTATTCCTGAAGTGTTAATACTTCTATTTTTACCTACTATAGCTATTGTTACCACCTTCTAAAGCAGACTAGGTTCTCCAAGTCCATCCATACAAACACATGAATTGGCTTTAAAGAGGCAAATGCAAAGTGGACATTCAGTTGGGTCAGACTTTTTAAATATCTGATTTAAAAAAAAAACACTATTTATGCTTCTACAGATCCATTTTGAAATTCTTCATTAATTCTTTGCTGGCCACATTTACTGCTAGTGTCTGCAGAGCTACCTATTCAGATGAGTCAAGACATGTTCAGTGTAGTGTTTCATGCCCAAATTCCCTTTGACAGGATCCCACACCAGTTTAAGTCCAGACCTATGTGCAGATCTTCACAAGATGAAAGCATTATTAACATCAGCAGAGCCTGTGTCAGGTGTTTGGAAGATAACTTTTTTATCCCTAGAGCTCCTTTCAAAAAGTTCTTATATTGTCAGTGGTTTAGCATTAATTACTTCTAAATTATGCTAAACTGTTTTCTTGAAAATCTGAATGTTTAATTCATAAAGACATCTTCAAAAGAACATTTCCCTGTGCTGCTTGTTGTGGAAACAGCAGAGTCATAGCCTGAAGATGAGTCTGCAGGCAGTGACTGACAGGTCAGCAGTCAGCCTGCTGGGTTTGGGTGCTTGTCCTTGGAGTAAGAGGGAGACTAAGGACAGGATTCACCTGGAGAGGCTGTGGCAGCAGCCAGGCATGGGGACTGCCTGTTGGACGTGGTGCTCAGTTTCACTGGGCTGCTCAGTGTTCTTGACACACACCTCTTGGAAGGGGGACGTATTTGATGGCTACTCACTGAATCTCTATTTTATTTCAGTCTGGCAGTTCTCCAGGCTTTAGAGGATGGGCTGAAGAAAGCAGATGCTGATCCCTCAGTGAAAGCTGTTATGATTTGTGGTGAAAATGGGAAATTCAGTGCAGGTAAGACATCAAACACAGGCTGAACAAAAGATGAAACACTCTCCACCTATCATATCTGAAGATTCTCTGCCTCATCACAGTGCTGACAGAAGTCCTGATTTGGCTGGAAATGGCCACAAGAGAGGGTGCTTTGTCTATTTTGCTGTGCCACAATTGACATGGGGCACATGGCAAGCTGGACCTTGAAAAAGGCCAGAAGTAAACTGGTCTGTTCATTCTGGAATGAGGGACAGCTGCTCAACTCCATAACACCCTGGTGTTTCCTCAGTCTCTATAGCTTGGTTTATGTAAAATCTCTGGACCATTTACTGGTCTAGTGTATGGAATGTACCTGGGGTGAGGCAGTGGTGAACAACAGATCTCCAGTAGAAGAAGCCTGAAAAGCTAGGGAATTTCTGTGGAGTTCTGCATTGCTTGTTTGTAGTAACTTGCACTTAACTTCCAGGCTCAATATCACACCAAGAATGTTTGCAAGTTTCTGCAGCGACTGCATGATCCTTACAGTTACTCTGTATTTTTGTACTCAGCCTTCCTCGGAGCTCTGTGGACAGGATCAAAGATCCAGGGTTCCTTGAAGGTGATCCCAAAAGGGGGTGATTTCTGTTAACCACTCTCCTGCCAGCAGCTCGCTCTGCAAGGGCTTGGGCACCTGTGAGCAGCTGTGTCCAGTGGCACAGAATGAAGGATTCTTCCAGGCACCGCCTCGCCCACTAATTCCTGCTAATCTTTTGGTGCTCCCCCAGGAGCTGACATCCGAGGATTTTCCTCTCCGAAGAGATTTGGAGGTGCCCTGGGCCCCCTCGTGTCTCTCATCGAAAGCAGCGAGAAGCCGGTGGTGGCGGCCATCGAAGGCGTCGCTTTGGGAGGAGGCCTGGAGGTGGCGCTGGGCTGTCACTACCGCGTTGCACACGTGAAGGTAACACCGCCTGCGGGCCAGAGGGGCTGCTGGAGGCATCGGGAGCCAGGTGCAGATGGCACGAGCAGAGGGACAGGGTGCCTTTCCTGGGACCCTCTTCCCAGAGGAGAGTGGCTTTATAGCTATAGGATACAAGTCTGTGTGCTCAGACATTCTTCACCTACACCACCACCCTTGACATCTTTCCTAAGCCTTACTAACTAACTAATTTCAAGTAATTTCTAAATATAAAGTAACTAGTAGGATAAGATGGCTGTGTAGAAACTCCAGTAACCAAATGTTAATTTGCCCTAGGTCTCTTTATCTATATTCTGATGCAGACAGCTGTATCTTACTGACTCATGCAGCGTGACTTTCTCTTATTTATTTTTTTCCCCAGCCTTGTGAATTTTGCACTTCTTTCTGCTCATGGCCTAGTTTCTACAGGCAGTTGAAACTCAGCTAGCATGGAGCATTTATGGTTATATTCCTCATGAGCTCTGGGTCCCCAAGGAGCACTTTGACCAAGAGACAGCTTGAAGAGTCCTCAGGAATGATCTGGGCTTTTTCCTTCAATCCCCTCCTTCAAGGTTCAGGAATGCTGAACCACCTTGAGCAGTACCTGTCTCCTTGTACAGACTCCTCACTGACAGGGCCATCCCCTCACTTCTGCAGTGAGTCACTTTCTCTGTGGCAGTGTGGGTTGCTGTAACAGCATAAAGAGATACTCCACATCATCCTCTGTGCCACCTAAGGTGAGGGACGTGGAATCACAGGATCATTAAGGTTGGAAAAGACCTCCAAGATCACTAAGTCCAACCTTTGACCAATTACCACCATGCCCACTAAACCACATCATGAAGTGCCATGACTACTGGAACTACAAGTAGTGGTCTAAAATCTCTTAGAAGGTCAATAGAAAATGTACAAACTGTTTTTTAAAAGCAACAAAATCTAGATAAATCTTTAAAGAGAAGACCTCCATACACTTCCTGCTGCCCCTGGCTTATCTGCCATGACTCTACCAGATATCAAATGCACCGAGAGACATTTGAAGGAAGACTAGGGAAGAGTTCATTGGGGTTCAAAGCCAGGTTAGATGGGGGTCTGAGCAACCTGGTGTAGGGGAAGGTGTCCCTGCCCATGGCAGGTAGTGAAATAAGATGGTTTTAAGTTTCCTTCCAACTCTTTGGTAAACTTGCAAGAATTAGAGTAGGGAGATGAAAGTTAATCCAGCGTGCCCTCCAACAGTTGGTAACAATTACTTGAAAGCATAATTACAGAGGTGTCAATCTAGGGAATGCTGTTGGCCCTACAGCTGTCCCCCAGTGGTGTACTAGTGGTGCACACAAATCATCTGAAAGGTCATGTTTTCCTTGTGCATTTGTACAGGAATCCTTCAAATGGTCAAGTGGGTTTTTTTTCTTAAATATTTTATGTAGCAAAAAGCAAGGATGAGGTTTCTATGTAGAAATTCTGAGGCTTCCTAGAGGACCAATGTGACTCACATCTGCTCGTCTTTCCTCTATTTTGCTCAGTTTGCAATTACCACTCTTTCTGATCAGATTTTTTGTTTAATTTTACTGCATTTTAGGCTCGGATGGGTTTGCCAGAGGTCACCATAGGGTTACTTCCAGGTGCTGAAGGCACTCAGCGACTCCCCAGACTGATTGGAGTCCCGGCTGCTCTGGATATGATCACTACAGGTAAGTGCTGGGTCTGTATAGGAGAACATGGCATTGAGTCATACCAGCTTGATCTAAAAACCAGGAATCTTTTACCTGTGTAGCTTCTTGGGTTGTAATTCTACTTGCTTCCACCCATGAGGGGCTAATTACCAGCTGCACAAGTCATTTGATCAGATGGAAAAGAACAAAATTGCCCATCAGGCTCCACTGCAGTCACCTTATTTCTCTTTTTATGGCAGGAAAACACATTCCAGCAACTGAAGCACTGAAGCTGGGCTTGGTTGATGAAATTGTGGAAGAAAACACCATTGAGGCAGCAATCCGTTTGGCAAACAAAGTGATTGGTGAGGAACAAATTGTAGCAGTACCAGGAAATAATTGGTGATGTTTCTGGGCTGAAAAGAGTCAGACAAAAGCCCACCAGTTTGTCCTAATTTATATGCTCCATTCTTGAGTTTTGGCATCCATATAAGATAGAATTAATTGCAGAATTTGTTTCCTGTTGTCTGAAGTGAAAAAATCAGATGCTGGAAAGCTGCAGAAATTCAAGTGAGATTGAGAGAACAGATATATATCAAGTTCTCCTACTTTTTAATTGTATATCCAAACTCAGATGCTCCTCTGGGATGCTGCACTCCCCAGGTTTTGGGGAGTAAGTGCTCTATCCATATATAGTTCTGGATTCCAGCTGGCATTGCACGCATTCTGGTTGTACCATCCATAATGGCTGAGCAAAAATAACTTTCTCCCTGTAGTGAAGGGGCTGGCACACCCTCTGCTCAATTTAATGACCCATGGTCTGTAAGTGACTCTGTCCCTAGTCCTTTGGGAGCCATATACAAAAAATAGCCTGTGCAGATGGGAGGGATGAGGAGAGAAATTTTTTTTCCCCCATCTTAGAAACAAGAGAATCAAATTTGTTGGAGTTAACTTAATAAGAGGAACATTCCTCGTACAGCATGAGGAGCATTGCCTTTGGACAAAACAGGACATTTCTCCACTACTGACCTTGTACCTTTGGAACCTGACCACTGGATTTCATCTGGGGCTCTGTCACAATGAGCTGAATGCAGGAAAGCAAAAAGCCCTTCCTGCTTTGATCACATGGCCTGTACAGGCAATGCTGTCCAAGCTGGGATGTTGGTTTTGCTCCTCCAGTTCTCTTCACTACACACAAGGTCCCTTCTCTGTGCTAGAAGCTGAGGCAGCCTAAGCTTTGTCCTAGATGACAGTGCACTATATTTTAAGGTGCTTCAAAGAATTGACTGTTCTTAAATATGAGTGTCTTGTATACTTTCCCATGCCTTGAGATGTACCAGACAGGCACCAAGGTAACCTTTGGCTGGGTTTTCCATAGCAGATGCCCATCCTTCTCACTGTATTCATCCCACAGTATGTTAGAGCTTCGTTTTCTAGTGCAGAATCAATGACATAAGCAGTCCTCTTTTCTCTTTCCTTTATGTCATCAGACTAAATATAATTCTTTAGCAAGAGATGGGTGATGGACTTCACTGCTGCTTCTAAGAAAAACAAAGGTACTTCGGTTCACTGAGTTTGTCTGTTTTGAATGAGAATTCTGTTTCTCCATCTGTTGGGAGAGCAGTGAAATATTACCACTCTTCTAGGCAAATTAACCCAACAAACAGTGCTCCCTGTGATGTACCCTCTGGGCTCTGAATGATGCTTTGCACAAGATCTATGCCAGTACTGATGACAGCAGCAGCAGCGTGTCATGAAATGAGTAATGGATACATTGCTGGAACTGGCAAACCTGAAAACATTCTGGATTTCAACAAATGCTGTGTGCAATCAGGTGAAGTTTAGATATTTGCATGCTTGTTTCTTCCCTGACAGACATTGTGCAGTGGCTGACTGTTGTGAAAGCCAGCTTGGCCTTACAGGAGACCCTCAGAAAGGAAGCATTGACCACACTATTTCTCTGGGTAACTTCCTCTCTGGAGCTTATGTCCACTACCAATACTGGCAAAATCCTGTTCTTTAGCTTCATCTTCTTTGGAAATTGTAGCTACCAATGTGTGGTTGGTTTTGGGTGGTTTTTGAGTTGTATAAGCATACAAGGATGCTGGCTGAAGGTCCAGCAGGTAGCCTGCCCCAGTCTTACTCATTATTAGATTTTCACGCTGTTTATTGCTGGTTTGAGTTATCCCAGCAAAAATGAGTAATGTCATTGACGGTGTTTCACATCGCACTATATATCAACTCCCACAGAACTTTAAAAATGCTTTCAGACTCTTTCCAACAGCTTTACTGGCATTTAAAGTACATTTTTTAACAGTGAAAACACTGGTGAGCCAGCTAATCTACTTCTTTCGGGCTTGAAAAATTTCTCATTAGACCCCGCAGAAGACCATGACAACTTTTGATGCACCATTTACCCTCAGGTTATCTAATTATTTGAAAGATTGGTGTACCCAGGGCCTGTATGTTTCTTTTGAGTCATTCCTTGCTTTGGCCTTTGCCTAAAGTTAATAAATTTCCTGTCCTACAAAGGCAAGGCAGCGCTTTCATTTTTCTCCATCAAGCACTAACAGGGCTGCAGAGGAGATGACAGTCTTGTATAGCTGGCCTGGAGTTTGTTCACATGGAGTTCTGCTTTCAGTGAATGCTTTTCAGATAATCTTAAATCCAAAGAGAACATACCAAAAAAATGCCATCACAAAATTCCACTGGCTTTGTGTGGCAGGCAGCATTTTGTTTCTGATGAGACTTTTTTTTTTTAAAACATGAAGCCACCACTGCTGACTTCTTACAGAGCAATCTGGCTAAATAACTGGTTTTGTCACCACTGGAATTTCTATTCCTGGGAAGGCTGTACTGCAAGATAACTCTCAAAGAATCAATTCAGAAATCATTTTCTTCTAAAGCTTTTTCAGTGCCAGAGCTGCAGTATCTCATGGCAAGAGATCAGTCTCAAATGACTGCCTTACTGTATCAGGGGTCCTTGATTACTGTTGTGATATACAGCTGACAGAGCTACTTTTATGGCATGTTGGGACAGCATTCTCATCCATACATTTTTATGGGTTGTTCCTAATGAAGAACACCTTCAAAAGAAGCTCTGAAACAGTAAGTGGGTGTAGGAATACACAGAGGCAATTACTGATTCCAAGTCAGATTTTTCATTGAAAACCAGTATTTATGTATTGCAGATAGGAAGCAAGAATAATTCCCTGACCTCTCAGGCAAACTGACTTCTCCAGGCTAAAGAAATATCTTCACTTCTGAAGTCATTTTTTAAAAGGACTAGACAGGAGCTAAATCCTTGGGGACAAGGAGAACGTCCTTTCATTAGATGTGCTTGACAATCACTGCAGTAATCCAAAGCTGCATTTCAGGCTTTTCCCAGTTGATGGCATCACAAAATTGACAAATGGCTGGAACTGCTGGTGACACGCAGCAGCTTGCACGTCATCCTGCCCACTTCTTGATGGCCTGCTCTGGTCTTCCTCAGCTGGAGGAGAAATTGGCTCCTGGCCTCCACACAGCAGACTTTGAAACTCTCCGTATACACCCCTTGTTTTTCTGACCCCATCTGCAGATTGACCTCAGAGCAGAGCAGTACCAATGCCTTGCACCAAAGAGGCGAGGAAAACCAGAGCAATTTGGAGTAGCTCGAGTCCTTCAGGTATTAATCTGTGGGGAAAGATGATGAGTTTCTGCCTGTAAGCTACTGGGAGTTGCTGCAGGGGAAGCAGTTGTTCCTTCTGAGGCTCATCAAAGCTAGGGGTGGAACAGATGCTGCTGGTGGGTAATTGCATCCTTCAAATGGAGGCTGGAGGAAAGGCCTTCCTTTAGAGCTGCAAGGCCTTTCCATGAGCCATCTCTGCCAAGATGCACAATATCAAGACATTTTAATTTCTCCCCAGGGCTCAAGGTTCGGCTGACACCTTCCTTAGACAGAGCCTAGCCAAGTGTCCCTTGGACACAAACAGAGTTTGTGAAAGATCTGACACGGCCTGGAATTGTCTCTGGCAGCCTGAGGGGCAGAAGCAGGACTCAGCTTTATTCCTCAAAAATTCACAAGCAGTTCCCCGCATGAGGAAGAACATTAGGCTGGCCCTGTCTCTTGCATGTGCCATCTCATAGTGTCCCAAGGGTTTACAACTCTAGGATGGTATTTCTTTCTTTAAATAACATAATATTTGATACTGCCTACATAAGTGGTGCATTTGCTGATAGAAATTTTATAGACTTGATCTGCCCTTTGTGCCCTCTGGACTACAAACCTGGAAAACCAAGCAGGAGTCTGTGTTAGCTCCTGTGTGTGGATGATGCTTTTCCTGCAGCACTGATGTCTGGTACTGTTCATCATCTTCCTGCTGCTTTGCTTTCAGAAATCAAGCTGCAGGTGTCCCACACTGGTCTCTTCTTCCCAATTGGATTCTGATAATTCTTTCCTGATCATAAACATGTCCTTTATTTTTATTAGCATTGCAGAAGCTAAGATACTGCACAGAGGTGCTGTAGAAAACATATTTAGTTTGCAGCTAAAAAAGAGTTTTACTACAGGACCCTGAGGTTTTCTTTTTTTTAATCTGAGGAACTGTCTCCTGTCCCCCATCACTATTTGTGCTTACAGTACTATTTGCTGTCTGAAGACCAAGCTTAAAGGCTTCAGTGGTATTCCTTTTTTACCAGCCATTTCTACTGAATGTCATATGAAGTCCCTTGATCTGCCCAATCTTCCAGCCATCAGATCAACTTTCTGGGACAAGCCTGAGCTTTCCTCTTGTAATGGAATATAACCCACTATTTAAGTCCTAAATAAAGAACTGCAGATAAAGACTATTTCTGGGTTAAAAACTTAGGGGAAAAAAATTATTCCAAAATAAAGGAACATTATCCTGACTAAATCCTGCAATACTGGCTGATACAAATTATATCCACTGTCAATGTGAAAACATTTTTATGAACTCTGATTACAAGGGAAGCTACTTACTCAGTGAGTGTTCATCTTTTTGTGCTCAATAAGAGGCTTAATTAAAAACCTGAGCTCTGAAGACCTTTAGTTACAAGAAATCAGTGTATTAACTCATCCTGGAAACTTGTGTTTCAGTTTCTCCTTAGCATTGCTCAGTCTTGGAGGAAGAGCTAGAGTCAGGACGTGTATCTCAGGCAGCCATGCCTGCAGTACTGCCATTATTCCTGCTCTTCAGTATCCCCTGTAGGATTTCCTGAGTATTCTGCTGATGTGTTGGCACTTCCCTAGCTCAGACAATGGGAAGAGAAAGGGGAGCCAGATGCAATATGCTGCCTTGGAAGGAAGTGTACCCCCATGGCAGAGCTCATCTAAGAGGCCAGAGCAATGGGACACTGTCCCCAGAGAGCTTCAGCATAAGGTTCTCAACCCACCACCTGACTTTGGTGGCACTCCTGGCTGCCTCTGGGAACAGCACTAGCAATCCATGCAGTGCCATGCTGCAGTTAATGGTTGGGCTATGGCTGTGATGACAGCAGGGTCTTTGTGAGAATGCGGCAGTATCAAGGGGATACCTCCCAAATTGCTGAGCTTGTTCCTCCCTGGTCTTTACTGAACAAGCTGCCTTTAGAGCAGAGGAGCACCCGAGTATGGCCAGGCTCTGTACTTATGAAGAAGACAAAGAATTTTGGCATCTGAACCATAACTATGTTCTCTCAATTAAAATCCTTTCTAGGTATCACCATAGCAACCTCTGTCTGTAATAAACTTCACATATTTGTGTGGCTGCTTGATTCATCACTTGCTGACACAAACATGAACTCTCCCATTTGCTGCCAAACTCATGCTGAGTGAGATCTCCTTTTGGTTAGACCCAATGTGACTTGAGGGGCTCCTTCAGTCAGGGAAGAAGTCAGGGTGTGTTTTCCACTCTCTTCTCAATGTCTGGGCAGGTCTGTGGCTGGAATGCCTCTGGCTAGTGTCAACTGGGTCCTGAATACTAAACAATACTGGAGGAAAGCTTCATTACTGAAGCCTATAGAAAGATCCATATGAAAGTGGCAGCTAGGACTGTAGAGGGAGAGAACTGGAAAGTCAGGGCACTCTGAAGCTGAGAAAAGGAAGGAGAGAATTACTTATTTGAAAATAAAGTCTTACTTTTTTTTGAAGTCTGAGAAGGGACTTGAAAAATCGTAATTGTCAGAGCAAACAGAAATAAGGAGAAATGTCAGAAGCTTTAGTTCTAGACCCAGCTCGCTGTGCCATGCAAGCCCTAATGCAGGGAGTCTGAGAAGAGGAGGCAGACTGCCATCCCAGCCCGCGGAAAAGGGTCTGGAAGTGTGGAAAGACTACATCTGAAAAGATGTGAATGCTTTGTTCTATAACTCCATTTCTCTCCCCCAGGTCAGCCTCTGGGACCCCGCAGGCTCAGCCTTAAGCCGGTTCCCAAGCTGCCCAACACGGAAGCGTTTCTGCGCGAAGCTCTTGTGAAGGTGAAGAAGCAGGCGCGGGGGTGCCTGGCTCCGGAGCTGTGCTTGCAGGCCGTGCGAGCCGCCACCGAGAGGCCCTTTGCCGAGGGCGTGCGGCGGGAGCGGGAGCTGTTCCGGGTGCTGCTGACCTCGGGGCAGGCCCAGGCGCTGCAGTACGCCTTCTTCGCAGAGAGAGCCGTGCGCAGGTGGGCGACCCGCAGCGGAGCCTCCTGGAGCAGCGCTGCCCCGCAGCCCGTGCGCAAGGCCGCCGTCATAGGTAAGGACAGCGAACTGCCGGGACGGGCACCGGGCACAGCCAGCAGCTCCCTGGGAGTGCCCAGCAGTCACTCACACCCATCACACCCACCGGTACTCCACACCCACTGGTGAAGCTGTCACTGCGCTGGGAAGCTCCAAATTCAGATGGCAACCCACATGCCACTAGATCAGCACCTGAAGTCTCCTCTTCCTTTGGAAGAATAGCTTTCTCTCACTTCAGAGACAGCTTCGTGTGTGGACCATAAGCAGTCTGCTCCCTTTTAAACACCTAGACCTGGTTTTGCTTCGTGCTAGAAGCAGATCTGTAGGAAATTCTCCTCCTCCTGGTCTAGTTCTGTACTGCAAGTGCATGTGCACAGAGTCACTCAGGGATATATTAATACAAAAATGTTTTGACAGCTGTATTTTAAGAAGATTTCATCTCACTGGGATCCACTCCTGCCATTTTGTAGCCCAGCAAGATAATGCCTTCATTAATTTTTTATAAGAGCAATTTAAATAAAACCTTCAATGCACTGCTGAGATTAAAAAAAATATATCTTTCAGCTCTAGCTGTTGATAGTAGCACTCAAAAATGGTTAGACAAGTAATGGAGCACTTGGAAAACATCCATTCTGTTTCAAGGAAATCTCACCAGATCAACACTGCTTTTTTTTCTGGGTGCTTCTCAGGGCTCTTGAGCTGTCTGACAACTCATTTTAGGCCATAGAGAATTTTTTGGAAGTTCTCTTCATTAGCTACCATGCCATATTTTTAATTGAAATGTTTTTTTAAATATGAGTCTACAAACCCTGTGAGAAGGATCTGTGGCTGTTAAAACATTCAGGTAAAGAGGCATTAATTGTTACCAGATTTGTTCTATGACTTGAAGAGCATACAAGTGTGGACACACACTTTTGTCAGTCCCATGCAGGTCATTCCTGCAGTGTGTGCTTTGACAGGAGGGCCCGTGTTGGAGTTTGGGGGAATGACCAGGTGACCAGGAGGGACATTCTCTGCTCTGTGCTGCTAAACCATGCCAGAACAACACACTTGCAAAGACCTAATCACAGTGACAGTTTAGCCAGAAGGGCTGTTAGAGCTGAGCTGCCTATTTTGGGGCTGTAACTGAGCTAGAGGGAATTCTGAGGACAAATGCAACCTCTATTTGAAAGTTTCTAGTAGAAACATCATCTGTACTTTATTTCCAAGCAGAATTGGCTGGGCTGCATGTCTCTTCCATTGGATTAAGTATTTGCAACTCCTTTCTGGACAGATTTCTGAATTATGGTCTGAAATTGCCCCAACCTCACCTCCAGGTTTCAGTATTTTCATAGATGCATAGACAAGCAAGTTAACTCCTCCCTCTGCAGAACAAATAAACTAAGTGTTTGATACTTCTGCTGCAAAGCACAATCTGTCACGCTCTGGTCATTTGATTTACCCTTTCACAAATTTTTCAACGTTTCATAAATTGTGCATAGTCAAAGTGGGAACAGCATTCCAGGAATAATTACACCCTAGCCAGGTACCAAGATGTTTCTTCCTTGCTCCTGCTTAGCATGCCCAGGGTAACAGACAACCTTGGTATTAGCCACATTCAACACATCCAGTTAATTATCTACTGTCAGGGAGCAGCTGCACCCCAGGGATGGGGAGCCAATGACAAGAACAGGGGGCAGAACCACAGAATCCTTGAGGCAGGAAAGCACCTCCGAGTATCATCTTGTCCAACATTTCTCCTCACATGGGGTCACCTAGAGCCACTTGCTCAGGACCATGTCCAAACAGCTCTTGAACATCTCCAAGGATGGGGGATGTTCCACAACTTCCCCGGGCAACCTGTGCCAGTGCTCAGTCAGCCCTATGCTAAAAAGAATTGTTTCCTTTTGTTCAGCTGGAACTCCCATGTTTCAGCTTGTGCCCATGACCTCTGGTTTTATCACCAGGGGCCATTTGAGCCTGGCTCCATCTCCTTTACCAGATATCTTTCTCTCAGGTGTTTAAATATACATGGGTGAGATCCCCCAAGACTTCTCTGTGCTGAAATCAACAGCTCCCTCAGCCCTTCCTCATGAGACATACTCATTATGTCTCATGACTTAATTATCTTATTTGCCCTTCCCTGAAGTCCAATCACTCCATATCATTCTTGTCCTGGGGAGCCCAGCAGTGGCCCCAGAACTCCAGCTATGGTCTTACCAGTGCCACACAGAGGGGCAGGACCACCTCCCTCAAGCTTCCAGCAAGACCCCTCCTGACTCAGCTCCAAAGACCATTGATGTGCTCTGCCACAAGGCCACATTGCTGCTCAGAGTCAACCTGGGGTCCATCAGCACTCCCAGACACTTTTCTGGGGAGCTGCTTTCCAGCAGCCAGCCCCACTATGCACCATTCCTCCCCATATACAGGATTTTACACTTCCCCATTCCTAAAGATCCTGCCCACCCATTTCTCCTTCTGGATGGCAGCACAACCTACTTTGCATCAAAATGTACAGTAGGGCAAGGCAGGCAGAGCAGGACCAGAGATGGTGGCCAGGAGCTACTGGAAGTACAGGTGAGCAAGCAAAGTTCCCAGGAGGATGCAGGTCCAAGGTAAAAGTGGGATGTCAGTCTGCAGGCTGAGGTCTGGATCAACAGTAACCATAGCCACAGTAAGCCACCAAAGCTTTTCCAAGAAAGCTTAAGAAGGGCGTACAAGCCCAGGTCTGAGCTTAAATGGGGCTCAGAGGCAATGGGCAGTACAGGTGGGTGGAAGTTCCAGATGTGGCTGATCAGGGACATTAAATCCCATCAGTGCACTCAGGGCCTTGACAATCATCCAGACTCCAGCCCTTGCTGAATCACTGCTCCCATTACACAGCCCCTGTATCCCACCAGTAGAGCTTGCTTTGCTTACACTCTTGTTTATGTCATACTTCATTTCGTGTGACATATCTTATCTTGGAGGGTCTTGATCACCTCCATTTAACCCTGAATCCCACACCAAAGTGTCACTGCTTTCTAGCCCTTCTTTCTGCATCTTGTGCTTTTTTTCCTTCCTCTGGAAGGTTTCCCTCCTATTTTGCCTTTTGATATAAGTGAAATTGTAAGTCCATTAGAGACAGGCAGAGAACATGCCAACACAATTGTATTTTTTTCTTTCAGGTTACTGAAACAAAAAGTAATTCTCCAGCCAGTACAATGCTCTACAATGTTTTGTAAACTTCCTGGTTTTGATCTGAAGTACATCCCTGCAGCACCAGAAATCAAAATCCTAGGGATGATTTTTGAGGGACTGACACTTTTTAAAATAGTGCTGCTCATCCATGCAAGTATTGAGTCTACCCTAGGTGACCCAGGGTCTCTCTATTTTCGCTGTAGAGAGGAGGTCACTCAGAGAAAGATGCTGCTTCAATTTAGGCTTCTCAGAAATCACGCAGACCCCACTTTCCCACAGACAGTGCTGTGCTGTTTCACACACTAAAACCATCTTGCACTATGCTGCTGCTTCCATCTCTTATTGCTGCATGGTGAGAAGCAACTGAGGAGATCATGTTGACTTTTTCATGTGGACTTTCCTTTGCTTTTGTTGTTCTGAACTCTTGGCTCCCACCTCTTTTCACTTTCTCTGGTTCCTCACCACCCAGAAAGAAGGTTCTTTTCTCTCTGTCCCTTGCAGCTGCATCTCCCCACAGCTCCCTGCTTGCCTGGAGTATCACATTATTTCTGCTTGAAACTGATACCCTGAAACAGAGAAAGCAGCAGCCCCAGTCTACAGCAGCTCGTTACTGCCAATTGCTTATTGTTGTTTTTATCAGGAAAACTGGAACAGTCCTTGCATATTTTTAGCAATCTGTAAAGAATTATTTCAATTGCCAGGCATTTTAATGTCCAAATATCCATTATAGTTCAGAGTGTTTTCCACAGATAGGTATTTCTGTAGTGTGTGAGTGTACATGATCTGCCTTGTACATATTTCAAGTGCTTTTGTTTTGAAATTTGTATTTTAAAGTCCTTCAATTAATTTTGTATGATTTATTGTATTCTAAGTACCTCACGTGACAGATCAATAATTAACCATCATTATTCACTCAGCTTGCCCAGCAAATGGATTTGTCATACTCATATTTGGCCTGAAATTACATATGTACAAGTGTAGTTTTAATTATATGTCAAAGTTTCATTTCACAATAGAAGACCAGGAGCAGGATGGCTGGAACTATTCTTGCTCCTAAAGCAGATTTCAGTCATTTTTGGAAAGATGTGCCTTGGACATGAGACTAGACCCCTGCATGGAAGAGGAGAAGATAGGGTTTTTTCCTGGTTTGGGGGAAGGGAGAACACTGTTGAGTAAGAAAATTCAACATGCAGCAGAAATTTTGGAGCAGTTCCTCACCATGTTTCAGTCTGTGTGATCTGAGCTGAGCATGAGACCTCTCCCTTCCTCTTTCTTCCACAGCTTTCTACACATGTAAGGCCTAATGATCCCCTGCCATTTTTTTCTGCTCTAACATATTCTTCCCCAAGATCACTTGGCTTTCTGAATTGCAAAAGAGGAGTTCTCAGAAATGCCTCTTTTGCTGCTGGATAGCCAAAGCTCTCCTTAGTTTTATAGCCCAATTTTAGGAAATATTTCCAGGGGAATCATGCTGTGCAAGCTCTAATGTGACAAACCCCTTGGGGCTTTCATTACTCTCTCTGCCAGCTTCATTAAACATCATTTCAGACAGGCCATTGCAGAGTTCTGTAGGAAGTTGAGAGACAGCTTTTCTAGGTCAGAAACAAGCTTGGCAAGCTCATATCTATAAGTCTGTTCCTGTGGCCCAGAAAGTGTAGTACTACAATCACGTGTGCCTGTCTCTCATGGGATGGCTAAAACCTACATGGAGTACTCATGATGAAAACAACCAGGGGAATCACCTGCCATCACTGCAGAGCTTCCCTGGGAAAGAAGCTTGGGGAACATCTGCTCATAAAAGAGGTTTTGGTTTAGGAAAAGGCAGTGTGGAAAATTAGGAAAAGTTCATATGGCAAGAGAACCACTAAGATTGCAGTCACAAGACTGAAGCTGGGAGGATCAGGAGTGCATAAGACCCAGGGTGTGTGGAGAACTTGGAAATTCTGAAAAGAAACCCCAGGCCTCCATGGTGGGAAGGAAGAGATTTCAAGAGGGAGCCATGTGGGACTGCAAACACTTCAGCTTGATGTCTAAAGAGAGCCTGACAGATGGGGCTGGGTTTAGGGGGTGAGCTACCTCCTGCACTGCAGGAAGAAAGCACTTTATGTGGCTCACCAAAGCCAGGGAAAACCTGTCCCTAACTGTACCTGCTCCTGCATCAAAGGCTCTGGAGGGTGAGCACAGTGGGAGGAGCTACTCACGTTCAGGTTTTTTCAGCCAGCAAACCATAGACACTGAATTAGTAAGAGTTGATTCATGTTATTCTAGATTTATTTTCAAATTAGTTTTCAGTAGAACTTGATTATGAAATAGCAAATCTAATTTCCTTGAAAGGAACTTCAGCATTTGCTCGGGAGTGTAATGATGGCTTGTAAGCAGGCTGCCAGCTAGTGATGCCAGTAAAAACCATCTTCTGGTGGCTAAGCAGGGAATGTTTGAAATGTCTTGTGTGCACACAAGCTGAAGGTGGGCAGAACTAAACCAAGAGTGTGTAGCATGCAGGAAAAACATCCTACCTTGTCTGACCTTGGTTGCTGGAACTTGTTTAAATGATTACATCATTTCAGCTCTTTTTTACAAAGCTGATTTAGACAAAATTTTTAATCCCCTTGTTTCTGTTTATTTGTTTAGCCGACTTTCATTTGTAAACCTGAGATTAAAAAAATCATTTTTACAGAATTATAACAAACCTATACTTTGTCTGGTTGCTGCTATATTTAGGATATTAATAATCCTCCCATTCAGAGACTTCGCACTTACAAAGCTGGTAAAATTGTGCTGACCTTCCCTTGCTAGTTTGTATTAATATTGTTGGAAAAGCCTCCACCATAGGAGAGCAGGATCAGTGGTGTGGGTTGTGTGTCACAGGAAAGTGCAGCTTCCTTTAATGTCACAGAGGACAGAGCTGGTTAACGGGATCAAGCCAGTGATCTCTACACTGGTATTCCTGGGAGTAGCACATTTAAGGACCTTGGAGGAAAAAATTACAGTGTGGATGGATTCTCAGTTACAGGAATTCTGGGCAAGAGCTTTAACTGTGTGGTTGGACAAGGAAGACTGACTTTGAGAATCTCCAGAAGTTAGGAATGGCCTGTGTTGGAGGGCTTGAAGAGTTCCTGGTGGGCAGAGATAGCTGACAGAAAGTGAACAGCAGGCAAAGGGCTACTGATGTGGCAGCGTGATTTAAAAGGAGAGAGAAGATGCTGAAATGTAGATTAAGAACACTGCACTGGTTCCATCCCGTTTGACCAGGCACTGAGAGACGCAGGAGGCCTTAGAGACAAAGTTTAGAGCAGATCAGCATCCAAGCCTTTACAGAAATAGCAGCTGAATTTTTTCACTTCAAAGATCATGCAATGAAGTGCAGAGGGAGAAAAGGAGGGAGACAAAGAGGAAGCTTGGAAGGACGAGGGAGAAACCATCTCTCTGAACTTTGCCAGTGTCAAAATCTCTGGGGGAGTGTATCTGCTCAATGCCCATAACAGACCATCTCGCAGGAACAGCGAGGCACTGATACCCTCAGGGTGAAATCTTGCTTTGAACCTGCCTGCAGAAGGTCATAACAGGGTTGCAGATGCAACTCAGAGCTTCTGTCTTTGATCCCCAGGTTCTCACTTCTCAATGATCCTGGTTTCCATAGGTGTAAAGCTTTGCAGAGATAAGACACGAATCACATGATTTGTGCACACTGGGTGAATCCCACTGGCACTTTGTAAGCTTGTGAGGGTACTAACTTGCCCTTGTGCTACCCCTTTTCAAACATTTAGGCTCACTGAAAGAGCAGATTCACCTTCCTTTTCCCCAGTCTTCAATATCTGTTTTCTATGTGCGCACTACTTGTTTTCAAGAGACCTCCACTTTTTATCCTGGAGATACAAAGGAAATGCTACTTTCAAGAGATTAATTTTCTATTCATAATCTTTGATTCTATCTTACTTTTATCCCTAGGGCTGGGAACAATGGGCCGAGGCATTGTGACTTCTCTGGTTAAGGCCAACATACCTTTGGTAGCCCTGGAGCAGGATCTGGAGTATCTCAACAAGGGAAGAAAAGCTGTGATGTTCCTTTTGGAACGGGAGGCTATGAAAATGGAAGGGGGTGCCCAGATCCTGGATTTCCATAACCCTGCACGTCTCCAGTTCACTGTGGACTTTGATCTGTTGCGTGATGTAGACCTAGTCATCGAGGCTGTGTTTGAGAACATGGCGCTGAAGAAGGAAATATTCCACAAGCTGTCAAAGATCTGCAAGCCGGGAGCCTTGCTGTGTACAAACACATCAGCCCTGAACATCGACGAAATAGCTTCTGCCACAAGCCGCCCACAGCAGGTCATTGGCACCCACTTCTTCTCCCCTGCCCACGTGATGAGGCTGCTGGAAATCATCTATGGCCGTCACACGTCCCCCACCGCCATTGCCACTGCCATGCAGCTGGCCAAAGCCCTGAAAAAAGTGGGGGTGGTGGTAGGAAATTGTTTTGGGTTTGTTGGGAATCGCATGATGTTTCCGTACGTCCAACAGGCGGTTTTCCTTTTAGAGGAAGGAAGCAGACCAGAGGCAGTAGATCAGGTTCTTGAAGATTTTGGGTTTAAGATAGGCCCCTTCCGCATGTCTGACCTGGCCGGGCTGGATGTGGGCTGGAGGTCTCGGCAGGACCAGGGCCTGACTGGGCCGTCCCTCCCTGCAGGCACGCCGGCCCGGCAGCGGCACGGCCAGCGCTACAGCCCCCTGCCAGACCTCCTGTGCGAGCAGGGCCGCTTCGGCCAGAAAACCGGCAAGGGCTGGTACCAGTACGAGAAGGCCGGCGGCAGGACAGCCACGCCAGACCCATGGCTCCTCAACTTCCTGTCCCAGTACAGAGACACCCATGGCATCAAGACCCGCTTCATAGACCAGGAGGAAATCCTGGAGCGGTGTTTGTTTTCCCTCATCAACGAGGGGTTTGCCATCCTGGCTGAGGGAATAGCATCAGGCCCAGAGCACCTGGATGTCATTTACATCAATGGCTACGGGTGGCCGAAGCACAGGGGCGGCCCCATGTTCTACGCCTCCACCGTGGGGCTCCCCCGCGTCCTGGCTAAACTGCAGAAATACTCCGAGGCCCACCCTGATGTGCCTGGGCTACGGCCCAGTGCCTTTCTGCAAAAGCTGGTGGCTGTGGGGAACCCCCCCCTCAAGGAGTGGATGTCCTACCTCAGCCAGCAGAGCTCCAAGCTGTGATTCCTCTGATGGAGGCTGATCTCTTGAAATCGGTGCTTCAATTGCACTGCCTCTTCCAATAAAACCCCAAGTGCTACAGGCCCATAAACAAAGCCGCGGGCCTTCCGAGACCTTTGCAGGGAATCATCTTTGCCGATAATTGATCTCAGTCCCCCACTTGCTGCAGGTCACCACTGCCTTCATCCAGCCTTCTCTCTCAGCCCCAGCCTCACACACTGCTGTGTAAAGGCCTGTCTCATTTGGCACTGCCTGCAGGTCATCACAGCTGTACTCCTCTTCTAGTCTGTCTTTGGGGAAGGCAGGGAGCAGCATTTACACCCCACCATGCAAATCATGGTTGGAGCCAAGAAAATTAGGATCACAGTCCAATCAAGATCTGCTGGATTTACCAAATCCTGTCTTCAACCTATTTCTCAGTTTGTTTCAGTTCTTGCCTGTGCAGCCACCTCCCCTCAATTCCCTGGCTCTTCTGCAGCCAGCCAACTGGAGCCTGCTCCCTTCCTGCTGCTGGGGGACAGATGGCACAAGGGTGCAGCAGCTTTCAGAGGTAAAGTCAAATGAAGTAGGGAGAGCAGGTCTGGGCAGAGAGCAAGGGGCAGTCTCTTGCTGTCCCCTGGTACTGCCTTTTCTCCCTGCTGCAGTGGATGCTTGAATAAATGCCAGGAAAGCCACAAAAGCATCAGCCTGACTAACCTGTCCTGTGGTGTTGGCTCATGGCTGGCTTTCTGCATCCAGACTCCATCCTCTGTTGCCATTATCCCCACCTGGCTTTGTCCAAGCAGAAACATCTTCTGGCATCCCTTCAGTGTGGAAATGTGTTGCCATCACTCCCTGGATCTTGCTTGACTACAGCTACCAGGTCTTGGGGCCCAACAGGCTCTAATTGACCAGCTTGACACATGGCCTGGCACTGACCAGGTTTTCCCATGATCAGAGGGTGCTCTGGGAAGGGCATGGCACTAGAGCTGTGCAGGCAGGGACACTGCTTGCAGGCAGGCAGGGAGGTGGCAGATCTCTAGCAAAGGGCAGAGCAGAGTGAGAGGGAGCCAAACTAACTCCAGGCTTGATGCTTTGGGACAGTCTCCCGTTTCACATGTCTAGTGAATGTTTTTTCCAGTCTGGTGTGGGGAATAGGTTGGTCTGTATTCCCTTCTCAGGCACACTGAATGTTCAACTTTTGATTTTAATTTAATAAAACTGCTTTGATTATCTAATGACAGATTATATAGTGTCACGTGAGAGAGTGGGAAAAAATGCAAATGTGCTTGGTTTTTGTTTTTTCCCCATCCCTTCTTTACAGGATGGAATTAGATAATTTCCCTGTTTCTGGAGGAGTTTGTGTTTGAAAAGGGTGCTTTCCTCTTTTGTCTAAATACATTTTATTTTGCCCTTTGTCTACTCCTGTCCACCAAAATTGAGGACATGAAACCCATGAGGAGTTATAAGCCAACCCAAGTGCCTGGTTCCAGGGAGGGCTTTTCTCTGGGACTGGAGAAGGAGTCACTCTAGGCCCAACAAACTGGGGCAGTTTGCCCCAGTCACTGATGTGCCACAGCTGAGAGCCATCCAGCTTGGCTCAGAGGTGAAGCACTACTTCCACACGAGCAAGCTCTGTGTGACACATTACACAACAACCCTGGCTGTGCTGGCAGCTGGTCTGTCATCCCCAGGACAGCTCTGGACACGATGCCCTGCCCGGGCTAACCTCCCTTCTACCGTGCCTTGTGCCGCGGTGCTCACCCGCACTGGGATCAGCTGGGAAAGGGCAATTCCCTTGCAGCAAGAGGCTGTGGAGCAGAGGACGTGCCCTTCCTCTGGAACGGCAATGTTATCCCAGGATAACACCAGCTTCTGTCCTGGGACCAAAGTGCTTCTCGTCACCTGCAGCCCCGGTGTGCTGGTGCCTTTGATGGGTCTGTTTCCCTTATCAGGAATTGCTGAGAGCAGAGGTTGTTCACACCAGTAATGTCTCTCCTGACACAAGTTCATTTGCAGATTCGCATCGGCCAAAGCAGCCCAGCATCGATCGTTCTGTCTGCCTGACGTCCCCACAACCAGCGGTGACACTGCTGCCGCCGCGAGGTCGCATTCCCAGCTCCGGGAGGGCGGGGGCAGTGCGTAGGAGCTCTGGCCTCTGGCCCTCTCCGCTCCCGGCAGGGCAGAGCACACCCAAGGGCAACCACAGCTCCTTGACCCTCAGCCCTGCAGGGCGGCCTCATCCAAAGCCCTTGGTGCCTGCTGACAAGCAGCCCACGCAGCAACCACCAGCCTGTTCTGTGAGATTTGGTAAATTGTTAAGAGTCTTGCACAGTCTCCATCAGCTCAAATGCACAGTGATGCCAGAAATATCCCCATGAGTGAAATGTATCTTCATTTAACAGGAGAGAACACAGCCCCGTGCAGAGGAGAAATTCATAACCACTTGGTACAGGATTAGTTTTCTCACCTGTCTTTTTAAACCAGTTAACCATTTTCACTCAGTAGGACAATATCTATTAAAAATGTTTTCCAGGTAAAACCATCCCTACAGGTGAGGAATGTCCACAGCTCCGCACACTTGCTGCATGTCTGACTATTCCAAGCTATCCATGAGGCTAGGTTATACAGTCCTCTGGCACAGTGAGGCTGTGGTGACACACAATGTGAGCTGGCTCCAGTCCATCCTTAATCCTTGGGCCCTGCTTTTGCTTTCATGTGGTGTCTGGCTGCATGTCTGTGCTTTCTGCACAGCAGGGTGCTTGCTCTCAGTCTGAGGAGATTCAGTGTCGGCCCTGCGAGCACCCGCACCCGTGGCCTCTCTCATGCAGCTGCAGGATTGTTAGATATCTTTAATTAAGTCAGTGAACTCTGCCAGTGCAGCAGATGCCTCCATTAACTGCTCAGCCGCAGGCATTGTGCAAAACAGCAGCGAATGGGAGTGCACCGAAGGGGAGGATTGCCTTAGCTTTGATCAGAGTCCCCTGCAGCACTGGCCCTTCAAAGGGAGGCAGAGAGCTCCCTGCCTGGGGCTGCTCAGAAGTGCAGTCCTGCAGCGCACGCCCAAATTGGATGGGGCACTTGGGTCTTGCCAGAAACACCTACCCCTCTTTCTGTAACCCACACTTCACCTTCCTTCTTTATTTCTTTTGAGCAGAAAGTGATCTGACAGCCCAGGCTGGTTTGAGAGCAATTCTGGGAGTGAGACAGTGCTGGAGAGGAAGGACTTCGTGCCAGCAGGTAGAAGTGCCAGTCCTCTTTGGGCCAGGGTTCTCTTGGGAGCTGAGTTGCATCCCTCATTTGCTGCTGGCAGGCTCCAGGGAACAAGGGGACATCAGGACAGTGTCAAAGAAACACCTGGATTTGCAATCAGTTTCTCCTCTGCTTGCAAACAGCTGAGCAAGGTCCTAAATGTTTGCAGATTTCAGTGGGATTTCTGCAAAACGAAGGCAGATAAGCCTCCAGGAGTATCCGAATACTCTCCAGTGTAATAAACACTGGAGACATTTAAAATGTACAGGCCTGTGAAGGTCTCCCACTCCTAGTGACCAGTGCCAAGGGAGGCTCAAAGCCCCTGCTCAGTGCAACTGGGCACCCATCTCCTCCCAGACAGGCTGAGTTTAATGGTGCAGCCATTCCAGATCTGAGAAGGTGAGGGCACAGCTGGGACACAGTCATGTGGCACTGAGGAGGGGACCATGGATGAGCAGGAAGGACCAGCAGCACTGCAGAGACCAGGTCTGCACTGCAAGTCAGGGATCACAGTCAGAGGTGGTTCAAAACCTCAGCGCAACTCTGTGCTCTGCAGCTATGACCCGCATCCTTTGGTCTGACACATAAAATGTGGAGCTGATCACAGCCAGACAACAGCAACTTGGCTGTTCTTAAGCCCTTCTTATTGGCAAAAAACAAATGGTCCTCTCAGCACACCTTCAGGACAGTGTACAGGATGGGGACACCTCTGGGATCTATCCAAGGACAGACCCCCAAATGAGCTGTTTGGGAATATTCTGGAGAACACAGAAAAATAAGTATGTTTTGACTGTTTCTGTCATAGAGCTATTGGGTATTGTACAAAGATAAGGGACGATGAAAATGACCATTTGGTTTCTGTTCTAACAGAAAGCTGACTTCAACTCCCAGTGCTGAGCAAAGCAGCAATAAAATTGCAATTTTCTTTCAAACATAGCAGGGAAACAAGTCCACCACCACACTTAGGAAACAAATAATGTAGCCAGGGCTCAAGATAAATCCAAACTTGAATTTTGGCCTAAAGATATAATTGTTGGAAAATAACAATATACTTTTATATGTTTATTAACCAAAATTATAACTACTGATTCTTTTACAAAATGAAAGACAAAGTTTATCACGTTTTGTTTGGTTTTTTTTAATCACTGTATGCTTAGAAAGAAATGGGTTTCTGAATTAGATTAAATGGCATGATGAAAAAAAGAAACCAAACAACTAAAGCCTGCCTGTGCTGCGGGCCACCTGTGCAAGCAGCTCAGTGTCCTGCTCCGATGGCTGCAGGGGTGATCTGTGTCCACCTGGCTCACAGACTAGCAAAGAGCTGCACGCTCGGAGCGCCCCAGATCGCTTGTAATCGGGGCTGCTTGCCTGCTGCCCGCACTCCCCGGAGGCTGCTGTCCAGCGCCAGAGTCCGGACCCTTTTATCAGTCCGGTGGTGTCTGGAGAGGAGCTCCACATGGCCGGGGGAGTGCTCGGGGGAGCCTGGCAGCCGGCCCACAGCCCTGCTGGGAGCCCGGCTCACTCTCCCGGGGCTGCTGGCCGCTCCCGCCCGTGCGCTCCGGCCGCTGCGAGCGCCTTGGGAAAGCAGGGAAATCTCACAGCGGCGGCCCTCAGCTGCCGGCAGCGCCCTCAGGCACCGTCCCGGGCTCACCCCGCCGCGCAGGGCAGCCCGCGGGTCACCCTCCCAGCCAGCCGGGGGACACACAGCCACGGGGGGCGCAGCTGTGAGGAGTACGGCCATCGCGGGGCACGGCCGCCAGGGCACATCGCCATCGAGGGCACGACCATCGTGGACACAGCTATGAGGGACCACGGTCACCGCCGGGCACTGCCATCGCGGGGCACGGTCATCGAGGGACAGAGCCATCGGAAGGTACGGCCATCGGGGGACAGCGCCACCGGGCGCCGCAGCCATCGGGGTACCGCGGGCGGTGCTGCGGGACCGGGGCGGGGCAGGGCGGGGCGAGGCGAGCGGCCGGGCCCTGCCCGCGGCGCTGCCCCCGCGGCGCTGGGCGGGCGGGCGGTCCCCGCTGCGGCTCGGCGCCTTCTCCTCCTCCTTCTCCTCCTCCTCGTCCTCAACCTCCTCCTCCTCCTTCTCCTCCTCCTCTGGCCGCTGCGGCGCGGGGGCTGCGGGCGGAGCGGCGGCGCCATGAGCGGGGCGGCGGCGGCGAAGAGCGAGAAGCTGGACGAGGCTCAGGCGCTCGCCCGCAGCTGCGCGGGCAGACCCGACTTCCAGCCCTGCGACGGGCTCTCGCTCTGCGCCACCCACAGCCACGGCCGCTGCTTCCGCCTGCACTGGTGCTGCCACCTGGGATGGTGCCACTGTGAGTGAGGGGGCGAGGGAGCGGGCGGGGGGTGCGCGATCCCGGCCGTCCCGAATGCCCTGGCGGTCCCCGCGCGCTGCTTCGCCGCCCGTCCCGTTCTGTCCGTCCCGTCCCGTCCCGCGGCCAGGAGCAGCCCGCTCCCGGAGCTGTCCGTGCCGAGGCGGCCCCAGTGGGACTCTGACCTCGGGTGCTGCTTCCGTAGGAGCGGCAGCGGCGATGCCCGGAGAGTTCTCTCGGGGCCTGGAGTCCCAGTGCCCCTCTCCCCCGTGAGCCGGCCAGAGGGTGGGCTGTGGCATTGGCTGGGCACCGCTGTCCTTTGCACCAGCCACTTCATTCTCGGTGCTAATGGTTTTCTTTTTACAAGCATAAACCCCTTTGAGCGGAGAGGTAACTGCTTTAGGCTATATATAGCAGATAGCTTCAAAATCCAGTATTGAGCCAACTCTAGTGAAAAGGCGCCCGACGACTTTAATATCAGTATTCAAGATCCTGATGTATCTAATCATGGAGGCTGAGATTGAACTGTGGATGTCCAAACATAGTTTGATGAATAATTAATCACATAGAGCCTTGAACAGCAGGCTTTCCCAGCAGCGTGTTGATGCGAGGTCAGGAAATGGTGATGGAGCAATGTACTTGGGTCGTGTTGTGTTCTGGAGATCTTAAAGCTTGGATGGTCAAGGTTAACACAGGACCCTCATGTGAGGGTTACTTGGTGCTGCTGAAGGTGTCCCTGGATTCCTGATATCCCATTCTCATTTTAAATCCATTGCCATCTCTCCTTGCAATTTAGTCACCTTCATGGATTCCCCTTCACTCAGACTTTTTGCAAATTTTGTTTCACAGGGAAAGGGGGCTGCCCCAAAAGCCAGTTTTTCTATGAATGCAAGATTCTATATCAATTAAATATGCATTTCAGGAATTTTGCCTTGATTTGGGATTTATTTGAAAGCCATTCAGGACAAAAGGTTTTCTTCTGTCTGTGCCCTGAGTACTGTGTGGCACAACTGGCTGTGTGAGAAGGTGCCACAGTCTCCTGTTGCACAGGGACAGGGACAGTGGTGTTTCATCAGTAACACAAAGGTTCTGACCTAGATTCTTCCCAACATTTCCCCTCAGTTTTTTGTGGCCACCATCAAGATATAAAAGTTTATGAGCAGTCTGGATCAGAGCTCAAAGTGGTGCTTATAAACTGGAGATGTTACCCGAAATCATCTGGGAATGGTCCTGGGATGGGGAAGTCAAACATGGAACTGAGAACACCTGGAGAAGCGATTGCAGAGAGGAATCTGGGGATTAGGATGGATCACAAACTGCCTGTGTGTCAGCAGCAGAAGGGCTGTGTGGCAGAAAAGCCAAACCCAGAACTCCAAGCTTTGCTTTGGGATGCATTACCAGGAGCATGGCAAGTGTGCAATTTAATTAGTCTCTTCAGCTCAGTGATGAGGAAACCAGGCTGATGGGCTGAGCTTTGAGCGTTGCACTTTATAGACCTGTAGGAGAACTGGGGAGGGGATCACAGAGATCAGCTGAGAAAAATATGCTTTACAAGGACGTGCAAAAGAAGGGGTTGTTTGGGCTGTAAAAGATTGAGGGAGGGAGAAAGGAAGGGCTGATGAGCTTTGCAAAGTGTAAGGTACCCTTGCAGAGCAGCTGTGTTCGAGTCTTCCTCTGCACACTGGTGGCAGATAACCAAGTATCTCTTACCTGTGACCAGGAGAGTTCAGGTTTGGATATGGGAAAATGTCATAACTAGAAAGAGAAATGCAGCAGGGGAACAGAGTACTTGAGAAGGTGAAGAGTCATGGTCCTTCAGGGAAGGCTTAGACTGATGTCTCTTAGGCATTACATGGAGCTGCTTCCCTCTGGGAAAGACCACTTGAGATCCCATCCAACCCTTTGCTTCAGCGTGGCAATTATAAGATTTAAAAATAGTTACAGCATTTGCAAAAAGTACAGACTTCCTTCTCAATGCCTCCTTTATGGCTAAGGGAAAGTTAAGATACTTTTGCCTCAAGAAAGCAGGATTTTAAATGGAAGATTTTAAAGGAAGTCACACACTCCACTGCCTTGTTTAATCTTCTGAAAGCCATGGTGAAGCGCGCTCCCTTCTTGCCCCTCATTTCCTAATGCAAATTTCAGAGCTAAGGAGCTCTTTGTATCCTATTCCTGTGGAATGAGTTGAGTTGGACTTAAAAGGGGTAAGAATGAGGTCTATAATGGGAAATTGTATAGAGGTCAGAGATGTAATTAAACAGTATTGGGAGTTACCTTGCATAAACGCAGTGCTGTAATACTGACTTGGGAATCCTCAGAGGGTTCTTGAAAGTGCTTTTCTGTGACTCTTAAGAGCTGTATTGGGGAACAGGAAACTCTACATCAATTAAAAGGGCCATTGAAGTATTATTTTCCATCAGTGGCCAAGGTCCTCGAGAATGTCAACTCAGTTAAGTGCACTTACACTGAGAAATTACAAAAACTCACCATGCCATGATGAGTAGATTGTCTCCTCATGTGTATTCAGGATCACATCTGCTTACTTCAGTGACAGGAGCAATTTAGCGTTGCAGAGCCACTTGGCTACAGAGGGAATAACTGAGAAAGAGCCCAGCCTGAATTCCCAGAGCCATTGTGGCTGGCGTGCTGGGAAGTGAGCAGTACTGGAGGGGCTCTCTTTACCTCTGATGTGTCTCTGTCTGTAAAATGGCAATAATAGCTGGCAGGGAGATCAGAGACTGACTGGTGTATCCAAACAGCTCCAAGAGCCTCAGCTGCCCTGGGTGCCTGCATGACTCGTGTGTCTAAGGCTGGAGTTCATTTTAGGTCCTTTTCAGTCTGTTCTGGGCTCAGTGGGGAGCAGATTTCCCAGTGTGGTGTTTCTCTAATGCGCTCCCGTGCATGGGGAGCTCTGAACCCAGGTACAGCCTCCATAAGAGGTGCAGGATGGGTGTGCCTGGGGCTGGGATGGGAGGGTGCTGGGGTGCCTCGGGTGTCACTGGAGCTGCCGGGCTCTGTCCAGGAGTGCAGGAACACTTGTCCATGCTGCTGTCCTGTCCTCAACACCCCTCCCCTGGGTGCTGCCAGGAGGCTGTGCCGACTCCAGTCTCCATGTGGATGCAGGATGAGGGCTCAAGCCTCGGAGTCCTTTTCCCAGCAGGGAAGAAGGTGTTGGCCCAGGAAGTGTTTTTGACTTCAGCCCCTGTGTTTGTCCCACTACACATTTCTCCTGCTTGCTCTGTGCCCTGTGTGCATTCCCTTTGCCACGGTGGCAGCCCCCCTGTTCACCTTCCTCCCCTCTGACAGCCTTGGGAGGTTTTGTTTATTAGATGCAAGCTGAGAGCCTTAAATTACTCTGATCTACTTTTTCCAGAGCCAGAGAAAACATGCCAGAGGCAGGTCTGCAGCAAGGTGCCTGCCTCCCTTTCCTCACCTCGGGATTTCCACTGCAGCTGTGATTTGCAGTGATGCTGGCTGTGAGGCTGCTGGCTCTGAGGTGGTACCTGCTTGTGTCAGAAAGGATCAGATCCTGGGGGTTGCATTTGTCCTGACCTGACAGCAGGACTTGGACTTTTGCTAATTTTACTTCCTAAGAATTAACTGTGAGAGAAGGCATCATGCTTGATACAATTAAGAGCATTCTCTTGCAACTGGGTTCATTTGTAATCTGAATATCTTGCATTGTGTTAAACACCCTGCAAACCCCTCGGTACATTATGCTGCAATTATCAATAATACATGATGAATCGTGGTTCCACAGCAGTTGCATCAATAGACAGAAATTGTGCCACCTTGTATTAGCCTTTCTGTGCTTCCCCCCCTGCCCCGATTCAGCATCAAAAGAGCAAGCTTTTAGCTCCTTAAAGCCTCTTGCATATCTTGTATTGAAAAGTAAATGCAGCAAATAAATTTCAGTTCCACCGCTTTTACAGGTTCAGCGGTTTGGAACCTTTACAAGAAAACAAACCAAGCATGGGGAAAGCGCGAGATCTCTATTGGGGGGCCAGGAAGGGAACGTATTGCTAGGCTCAGGCAAGGAACAAAATCGTGGTGGCAGGAAAGGTTTTTAAAAATACACCTGCTCTCCCCCCTTGCAGTTTGCTGGGTGGTGGATAGCCCTTGCAGGTGTGCCTTGGATTAGTTTCCTGCCCCCTGGCATGCATCACAAATTATGGCACTGCTCGGCTGGAGTTTGCAGCCAGACCTGGCAGGTTCTGCATGAGGTCGGGCAGGCCTGGCAAGAGATCCAAGGAACTGTCATTTTCAGCTAAGAGGAGAAAATGGGTTTGTGTGATGGGTGGCATGCCACAAAGGGCATGTGTTTGCTGTGTGGTTTTGGGGAGAAGGGCTTCTCTAAATTTGGTCATGCTAGCAATATTCTGGGAATGTAGAGCTGGAGTACATTTACACTTGTTGTTCACCTGAACAGGCAGCCCAGGGTTTCCCTTGGCTCTCAGAGCTCCATTGCTTCCTCTCAGTGTCGGAGGGCACGCAGCAGAGGCACAGTCCCTGTGATTGGGGTCTCATCAGTGCCAGCGGTGGGCTGGCCAGGGGAAGGGGCTATCCCTTATCCACTGCCCACAGCTGCAGGCAGGGAACGAGCCAAATCAGCACAGTCACTGCACCTGGGCGTGCTCTGAGCTGATACTGCTCCGCACGTTCTTCTCTGCTTGAGTCACTAGTGGCTTTCTTTTATAACATTTTAAAATGAAGGCATTTGTTGTCTGTCTCACAAAGCTGGTGAAAGTTCTCTGTCAAGGCCATCCTTGATTGCACGTCTTCCAGGGAGAAGATGTAATGTGTGTCCATGGCAGCTCCTGCCTCCTCTCTGGCAGGTACACACCTGGCCCAGGTGCAGGCGTTTTCCCCTGCCACACAGAGATGTGGGCAGCATTTCAGGATCTCTGTGCACACCAGCAGCATTTCCAAGGTGTCTCTGCCCTTCTCCAGCCACAGAAGCCATCAGCAGGGGCTCTGACAATCTCCCAAGCCCGTGTAATTATTCAGAGCCCAGTCTGCCTGTGGGAATTGTGAGGAGGGAATCAGTGAGGGAGCCCTGCTTTCCTGTGACAGAGCTGGTAAGTGAGCTGAGATGGTATGGGGAGGAATTCAGGTGCATCCTGATAGGGTGTGGGGGTCTAAAGAGGAGCTGTGCCTGCCTGTAGCCGGTGTCTGTCGATCCCTGCATGTTAGAGGAGCAGCCACAGCCCTGAAGTGCTCTGCAGCACAGCATACACTGTACATCTCCAAAAGCCTTGCTCTTATTCCAGTGGGTTTTCCTTCTGTTGTTTTTTGGTGGCTGTAAAACTCATTTCCACATCCAGGAGGGAGCAGAAGGGCAGCAGTGCTCCAGTGCTCTGTGTGTCCCTGCCTGCAGACGGTGATGTGGACTGGAAGCAGCCAGCCGGGCAGTGGGGATGGCAACTTGAATTTCCAGCAGTACTGTTCCACAGGGCAAAACTATATCCTAATGATTGATTTGTTGGATAAACAGGGAAAGGGAGTTGTAACATGCTTCTGTCTAAAATTTTGAGTATTTGGAGGAGCTCATACATTTTTCTTAATGGAAAACTCTTGTCTAAAAGTGGAATGGAGTAGTGGGGCTAGGAGCAGTAGGGCTGGGAATTCCCAGAAAACACAGCTTGGTCTAGAGGGAGAATGACACAAATCCTGGGACAAATAGGCATTTTTAATTTACTTCCGCTATGAAAAGGATTTGAACATTCATCCTGTTAAGTCCATGTATGGACAGAATGTTTGTGCACGGAGCAAGGCATTATGCTGAGTGCCAGGCAGGAGATGCAGAAAGGTGGATGTTGCAGCTTGTAATGGGAAACGACTTTTAATGAGGATTTGTTGCCTGTGGCTGTGCAAGATCTTCTCTTCACCTGTATTTTGAAGAGCTATGATATTCCAGCTTCGTTTCACTAAGCTGTACGCAACCAAGGAAAGAATGTCAGCTTAATATATTCTGAAGTGTTACTCTAAGGGAAAACACTGCCAGTTTTTATGGCTGCACCATTCCAGACCTGGATGGGATTTTGTTCCTTAGGTTTTAATTATAATCTGGAAATCACAGTATGAATGTACCATTGATAAGAGAACACACACGTGTCAATTCCTTGTACCCTGTGGGAATGTCAGAGCCTCTGGAAGAACACGCTGCCATTCATTTTGAATCCTTACTATAATGTTTAGAGACATGCATGTTCTGCTATTATTAACAGAGGTGCAGATATCACTTAACAGAGTTAGACCACTGGAAAATCTCTGAATTCAGGCTACTTGCTTAGTGTGTCTCATAGGACTAACTCCTGTACAGCTCAGGCGTGATTGAACAGAAATCACTGTACTTCTTTCTCCAAAAGTCAAAGGGACCTCTGTACCAAAACACTTCCTGCCAGCCAAAATCTCTTTGTCATCCATTACTATGAGGCTGTTTTGTTATCTGTCTGTCCACCTGAGAGGCATAATTCACAAAGAATTTTATCTGCTTGCCCCAAACTCAGTGATCTGCTGGTAAGAGCCTCTTAGAGTGGCAGATAACTAACACCCTTCCTCTGTGGCTGCTTGAAGAGTTAAGTGCTGATTTTGAGAAACCTGAAAGGACAAGGCTGGGGATGTTTCCTACCAGAAGCAAGTACTTCTGAAGAAAAAGTTCATTAATCTTGTGTGTCATCAGCTGGTGGGGTTGTCTGCGAATGCAGGGTGTCCTGAACCCTGCACAGTGATGGCTGGGCCTGTGCTCCTGCTCAGAGGGCTTCCTGCTGGTGAGAGGCTGCTGGCACTTTTGTCACTGCAGAGGAACAGGCTAAAGATAAAATCGGCATGGAGCACAGTGCCTGTGGCGAGCGTGTGGCTTCCTTCCTGGACTCTGCAGGTGAGGGAGTCTGTTTGCCAGCCCGGGTCTGTGAGCCTGCTTAATGCCAGTGCCCGACGCAAAAGTGCCTGCTGTCACATCATCCTTCCCCTTGTGGATCTTGATGGATGTTTCATGGGTCTTAACTGGCAGCCTGTGGTCACAGCCTTGCATTGTCCCATGAGACTGAGTCACAAGGTTGTCATCGCTGTGACTTCCATCCTGCAGGTCTGCAGAGCTGACACTGCTCAGGTCTGCTGGAAGCACTGAAGGGGCCTCTCAGGTGCTTGGCACAGCACCTCCAATTTCCTGGCAGCACCTGTGTGCTCATCAAGAACACGTTTTGTCACGGCTCGTGTTGCTGCAGCCAGCAGAGCCGGGCTTGTAGAGCAGGGGCATCTTGGGGTGTTCTTATGTAATGGCTCTCCGTTTAACCGGTGCTGCTGTACACTTCATGACTCACTGCCAGCCTTGGTAACTTATTTCTGCACACTGCTGAGGCTCTACTAGAAATCTGTGTTTCTGTAAAGGATAAAAAGCAAAATGCTTTACTCACAAACAGTGTAAGATGTTCCCAAACTCCCAAGAGCTGTGACAGTGTGGGCTTAGCTGCTGATGGATGGCACAAGCTTATACTAATGCAAAAGCTGGTTGACAGTAGATTGGATTCCAGGTGGAGCATCTCTCTCTCTGCATATAAAGTGACCCTGCTTTAATGTGTTGTGGTTTTTCTTCCAGCACCTCTATGAATTTATCTGCCCACAAGATACAGAGTATGTTTTCATAATGGCTTTGATTCTTCCACTAATCAATTTTTATGTAGTGACTGATCACAGAACTCAAGAAGTGCAGTTTGTGCCATTTGGAGATGTTTTTGCCAATAGTTGAGTATATGCACATAGAGGGAAGTCAAAAATCTACTGGGAAAGTGAAAATTGATTGCTTGGCAACTGGGTCTTGTTTTTAACATAGCCACACTTTAATTTAGGCCATGTAACAGTTGGAATTTATATGTAACCTACGTTGTAAAACAATTTCAGCAAGAGGCATGCATTTGTATTCTTGTTCTCACTGGTGGCTGCGGAGCTCGAGAGCCCACACGTCTGCTCTCGAAGCTGCTTGTTTGGCTGTGTGCTTGCACCCAGCCCTGAAATGACTCCCTGCTGTGCCAGGCTCTGTGTGCCAGGCTCTGTCTGTCCCTCTCGCTGCCACACATGATGCTGGTGCTCACCTGTAACTGTTGCAGGCAGGGTGCTTGGCTGTTCCATGCTGTGTAGCTGCCTGGTTGGGTTTCAGTGCTTTCCCAAGCCTAAGCCCCACTCCAGGTGTTTGCACTCACTCACTCACTCACTCCCTCCCTCCCTCCCTCCCCTAGTCCCTGGTGAAAGGCTGGGGCAGCATCAGGTGTGCCAGCGTGGACCGACCAGCTCTTGCAGCCTTCCTGCAGTCCACCAGCATTAGCCCAGCTGTAGGCAGGGCAGGTGGAAGGAGACACTCACCTTTTGTTTTGTTTTTCCTCCCTGTGCCACTAGACCTTGATCTGCTGGCACAGGAACCATTCTGCAGCTGGTCCTGTGGGATCTTGCCTCTCTGGATGTGAAGCCGGGGGCGATGCTCTCACCTCTGCCAGCACTGGCTCACAGCAGAGGGCTGTTTGTGTTCCCAGCTGTGCTGTCCAGGTGCTCCCAGTCACTTGCCTGCAGTGGCATTGTGTGACACAATGGCTCAACGTGATACCCACCTGCTCCATCTCCAGTGGTGGTACTTGGGCTTCTATGTGTTGATGCAGAGCATTGCTGGATCCCAGCATCCCCCAAGGGGAGCACTGGTGCCCATACTTGCGCTCCTCAGCTCCAGGTGATGATGTGTTGTGTGCACAAGCAGGGAGAGCAGTCCTTTAAAATCCCCAGAAATGGGTTCTCTAGAGGCTTGTGATAGAAATAACTTGGTTTGAATGGCGTGTGAATGGAGATGTGCATGAGGTGCCAGGAACAGCGCTGGGTTAACAGCGTGTGCTGGGAATAAGGACCCTGTTCCCAGCACTGGAGCTGAAGGACATGTCCAGCCTGAAGGCTTCTGCTCCCACGCAGCAACTGCACAGATGATGTGTCAGCAGATCCTGGCTTCTGGCACAGGAGGGGATCTGCACAGGTACAGCACATCCCATCCCATGGGCCATTGTTTCTCCCATCACCCCCCAGGAAAACACTGTGGCCACAGAGATGTGTCTATTCCAAGCTGTGAATCCCAACCTCCTGCCCCAGCTGTCCCCTGTGGGTGCAGGTCTTTAGAGAGGACTTTTCCTTCAAGGACCTGGTGAGCTGTTCTGCTTATTTGAGAATTCCCAAGAAAGCATTCCATTGTATGCAGAGGCTCAGGGTGCCCCCCTGCAGCACGTACCACACACCTGAAGACAACTGGATCTTGTGTCTGCAGTCCCTTTGATTTCCAGGCAGTACCATGGTCTTCTGGGTAGTTTGACATGGAGCTGTGCTTATGTTGCTTTGTTTCCCTGTCAGTACACTGACTAGAAACTATGGGCTGCTGAAGCTTGAGCAGATGGTGCTCAGGGATGGGGTTGTAGAATAAATATTTAGCACTAAGCCATTTTTTGCTATTTTCTCTACTGAATTTTAAAAATATCTAGTGTAACTTGGGGGATAAAATTTCTCAGTGGAATGTGTAAGAAGTGGCTGTTCTGGCCTTTGGGGGTGGGCTTGGAAGGGATGTTGGAAGATGAATATCCTTGGATTCAGAGCTTGAGTAGTGTTGCCCAGCTGCTGTGCTGGCAGAGGTAACCAGGGCTGTGCCAGACTTTCCATGCTTGTGCTTCGGTGTTTCTGGAACCCAGCAGGGAGCTGGGGTTAGTAGCTTTGGTATGGGTGACATTCTCCAGCTACTGAAAGGAAAGAGCTCCTCCAGAACAGACACGGGGCGTGTGCTGCGCTCACTGCCTTGTTGAGTGCTGCTATTCTGTTCCCTTGCAATGGTTAGTGAGCAAATACGGCCCCTTTAAGAGGGTTTATGGCTGCATCTCTCAAGCCTTCAGGGTTGCTTTTTCTTTAAGTCCAGTAAATCCATGTAAGCAATGAGAGTAAAGAGCAGGGATGATGGAGGAAGCTCCAGGGTCTGTTTGCATTTAAGCGTTACCTGCTCTTAAGCTCATGTGCACAGAAACTCCTCAAAGGCTTAGACAGCTCACAGCATGTACTGTCATGATCCTTTTTGTATTTAAAACAGATCAAGACAAAAGGGCATTAAAATACAAATTTTATGAGGACAAACTTCCTGATTTTTTTTCCCCCCTCTGTGCTGGTTTCCTGTGAAAAGCGTCGAGTCAGGGGCTGGCACAGCTGTCTGGCTGTACAGCAGGGAAGGGAACACCTCCACAGGAGAGAGCTGGCAGCTGTCTGGAATTGCTCCTAGGCAGCCACTGCCAAAACATCGCTGGACTGGTTCTTCCCTGTGCTTGGATGGGGTCTGCAATGGGATGGATTCATTAGTGCTCAGATGGAGGTGCTTCTGTGAGAAGGAGCTGTTTGCAGTGATCAGTTCTGTTAGGGCACAGCCTGCCAGCCTTTCCTGCTGCACTTCCAGCCTGCTCAGGTCCTGGTGCGTGGCTGCTTTTTCTGTTGTTCCTTTGCTGAGTTGATTTGTGCCCTTGGAGTCTCTTCTGTGATCCCTTACTGGGCCTTCTATTTCTGCCAGAATTCCTGCAGGTATGTGGAATGTTCGGTTTGTATTCCCCACACTAGAAATTTGTTTGAGCAATCTCAGTGCTTTTTCAAAGTTGTTTGGACAAAGTACAAGGCAGAAATATCACTTGCACCAAGGTGCTGCATATCTTCATCTACAATGCTTCTTCAAGGTGGACAATCATTTCAGTTTTGCCTTATTATAACCACCAATGGCCCAGTTCAGCTCTACTTGAGCCTGTCAATCTGGCAGTGCCTCAGTGTCCTGAAATGTTTTCCATTTCCTCTGGTGGCTCATTCCACACCTTTTGTTCACCATGCAGCCTATGAGGATTTGCTGGATATGGCATGATGTCTATTCCACACATCACAAAGAAGTGCACACTGGGCGAGCAGTGCAGTTTTTCACATGTGCCATCTGTAAATGTGCTCTGGGTTTCTCCTTCCATTTGTTCTCACCCCTCTGGAAAAGTTACTGTGTTCTCAGTGTAGTTTGGAGTTGTGATAGTCCTTGACAAGTATTTATGGTAGGGCAAGCTTTGTTTGCAAGGGTTTGTTGTTCCAAGCTGTGCATGTAACTGGAGAGAGGAGGAGGAGAGCCAGAGCAGTCATTCTGTCCACTGTTCAGCTGGCAGGGCTGGAGGGCCATGGCCCCAGGTAGGTACTCAGCCCAACATCACACTTCCTGATGTAATTCCACTCTGCTGGGCACTTGGTAACAACAGGTATGGTGGGCACCTCCAGCAGGCTGAGGATGCTGAGTGCCCTCCATAAACCTGTCCAGGATTTGTAGCAAACTTTGCCTTAGGCTCCCTTGCCCCAGGGTTCCGCTGTGCCAGCCGTGAATCCCTACCTGGTTTCTTCCCGTGCCCTCTGGCTGGGCTGGCAAACCTGTGCCATCCACTGCCCTGGGGGGCCCTGGAAGCCCAGGGGCATGTGACAACCTCTGTACTGTCCCAGGGCCACTGTGCCAGCACTGGCAGCAGGGCACCACTCCTGCTCAGAGCTGTCAGCACCTGCTAGAGAGCTGCACATCCACCTGGTGCTTCCCCAAGAGCCAGACTTGGCTCTCCTGCCCCACCCAGGAGATGTGGAATGAGTGCTGCCGGAAGAGCGCTCGGTTGTTCTCTGTCTCTTGTGTGAGGAAAGCCAGCGCTGGAGAAGCTCATCTGCAACGTTTCCACACACAGAACAGCTGTGCAGGGAGCTCTCCTTGGAATAATGCAGGTCCCCTCCAAGGCAGCGCTGTCTCCTGTCACACATGCATTATGAATGCTTCCTTTGCCTTCACTCCTTCAGAGCTGTGTGGTATTTAATTAGAGGGTTTTTATGTTCTTCATAGTGGGACCAATTCCCCTCCTGTGTGAGCTGAATTTTTTGGCAGGGTTGCGAGTGGCAATAGCAAAGTCTGGCACAGCTGGAGTGAGAATCCCATTGGACTTCACAAGGGGGGATTACTGGTGCTGTTACACAGGTGTATGTTCAGGCAGCACCAAGTCACCAGTATTTGGGGAGCAGCTCCCTGCTGGTCAACAGGACACATTCCTTCACACCCTCACTGGGGGCCTGTGGCTGCCAGGGACTGTGCCCTGGGGTCACAGCTCCAGTTCCTCTGGAGCACAGACCACAGCCAAAGGCATGGAGATTCCCCTGGGATCAGAGCCAGTTCACCTTCAGCCCACCTCTGCCTGGGACTTCCACAAGTGCTCAGCCCACCCAGGAGCAGTTCCTAAACAGAGCCAGGTCACGTTCAATAGCTGCCAACTAGCAGGCCTTTGTTAACCTTGCTGATTTTTGGAGATAGATGAGCTGGCAGATGGGAGGCTGTAGAAATATTTGTTCCAGCAGCTGCAGGGGAAAGAATACATATGAAAAAAAGCTTTTATCTTTTAGTTAATAGATGTCTAAATGCCTTGCATGTGAACAAATATCCATGGTACATATTGCTGACTTAGACTCATAACATCCACAGCTCTCTCTTACCATTTTCTGAAATGCAGAGCAATTTGTGGTGTTATTTATTAGGTCTAAGTCCTCCTTTTGAGAGGGTAAAATTTGAGAATTTGTTCTAGGAAACCTCCCTCCTGAAAGTTGGACTTATTTTTTTCAATATGTCAAGCACGTTAATGACTGTTAGAGGTAAACCAGAATGCTGGGATGGAGGAAAGTGGAAAAGAAAATTTTCCAGACACACCTCTGCTTATTTCATGGTTAAGTTATTTCATATTAGCCACAGAAATTGCTGCTGATTTGTGTCTGTTTGGTGAAGATGCATGCAGACTGCCCAATTAGCAAAAAATCAGAGAGAATGACCTCGTGGCTTGTTTCTCAAAGCTTGATTTGGGGTATTGGAAGCAGGAGGCTCTATAATACAGCTTCCAGTCAATCAGCCACATAGTTCTACTTATTAGTGCCACAAACATAAAAAATTTTCCAAGTTGCCTGAGTTTGCTGAGATGTGCAGGTGATGATAGAGCTCCCTGCTCTGCTGGATCCTGCCTTAGCCTGCTGGCAGGCTCACTGGAGGCACAGAGCCAAGGCTTTGGGGAACAGCATCCATCCGATTTGACAATAGGAATCCTATTCCTGTGCACAGAGCAACAGGGAGATGAGCACTGCCCAGCACTCACTTCCTTGGACATAGCTGAATAGTTGTTCTGCAGTTGAGTGTTGGCTGGAGTGTGTGCCAGGTCCCTGAGGATTTGGTTTGTGTGCTGGCACAAGGGCCAGCTGAAGAAACGGAGAAACAATCGTCCCTTTCTCGTTGTGCACAGGCTGCTGTCACTTTGAGGGGTCAGACAGAGCAGCAGTGTTGGTGGGGGATAATGCCCCGAGCACGGAGCAGGCTCAGGGGGACAAATGGTGAAGTGTAGCCTATAGACCTATTTCTGGGGTCTCTCATTTCATCATCTCACCTGTCAGCCAGTGGCTGTCATGGACAACCAAGACTTACCATGGCAGTCATTCTGGCAGAGCCTGATTTCACACTGTTTCCAGGAGGGGAGCAGGCTTTTGTTTCCCCTGAGCCCTTTTGCCACGGTGGTGGAAGTGCAGAGCCAGAAATGTGACACCTCTTCACAGCAGCTCTTAAAGTGCACAAACTTCCCAAACTTAAAGTTCCCAAACTTCTGCAAACGCAGCAAATTTCTTTTCACAGGATTTGGAATTTGATTTTTGGACATGTGTTTGACATGCAGTATTTTTCCTTCACCACCTTTCACACAGGCAGTGGTGGGGAAGTGACCCAGGAAACAACTTCGGATGTGGTGTCTTGTGTGGCATCAGTATTTGTGCAGAACACTGTCATTTACAGGAGTGTTCATCGGCACAGTGCAGTCACAGTGCTCCTCAACTGACTTGGAATAAATAGGCAATAAGTTCTGAGCTAGTGTATTGGAATGGAGCAGAATAGGTGCTCAAAGTACTGTTTTATCACAGACTGTTGCCAGCTGTTCAGAGTCAGCAAAAATATTGCTGTTGATTTCCACAGGTATTTGATCAGATTGAAATGGATTATAAGAAAACCTGGGGACTTGTGCTTCTAGGGGCATTTCTAGTGAAAAAGCCTGGCAATCCTGCAAGCTGCAGGGGTGGTGGGCAATCTTATTTCTAATTTCTGCATTTATTTTTCATAGACTGCATCCTGGCTGATGTGTTTCCATGCATTATGTAGGGTGTGGGATGGTAACAGAAGCTGTAAACTCAGCACTGTCTGCAATCCAGTCTGACAGTCCCAATTCTGAGTACCTGGTCATGTTTTGAAACAAGTTTAATCTGTTTAAAATTGCCTCTAAAACCAGCTAAGACTTGACAAACTTGTACCAGAATTCTAAAGAAATGTAGAAATCAGTTAATGTAGAAAATTCTCATTGCTGTGTGTTGGTTGGTTCCTGCTTTGCCCTGGCAGAACTTGTCCTTGGAACGTGAGGAATGTTTCAGCCCCTGTGAGGTCACACAGACAGGCTCTGAAATCCTGTGCTCTTAGCTTCTGCTCTGGAATTAGTGCCAGCAGGGCAGTCCTGAGACATGCGGGGAGCTGCTCTGTGTGGCTGCAGTGGAGGAACAACCAGCTGAGCTCCCAGCAGCTCCTTGGCTGACCTGGCCACTGCTCTTCTTTTCCCAAAAGGGGAAAAACAAACACCAAAAAAGTCAAACTGAGGAGTCTTTGCTTTACCATTCCATGCCCATGCTGTAAACTTCCTTGGCTTAAATACATTACTTTCTATTCCCAACATCCCTCAGCCTTCTGCCAGCACGTGGTGATGTTTGAAGTGGAAAAACAGTCCTGTTGTACACACACCTTTCTTCTTCATCTTTGTAAAATCTTCACTAGACCCTTCCTTGGACTCTTCAAACAGAGGCAGCATAGAATTGAGTTGAAGACAAGTTTTTCACCAGTATCTGGTTGTATTTTATCATTGGTTGTCAAAGGAGCCCACACAGAAGCCCTCCAAATCTATGGATAAATAAAGCATCGTGGTTTCAGGCAAGGGCAGGCTGCACTTCAGTTTCCATGAGCTGAATTTATCAGACACTATCCCAGCCAGCAGCACAGTAATCATCAGCTGTGGGGCTTTGCAAGGCAGTGGCATATTTAATGTTCACTAATTTCACAGAAGGATTTCTGGGAAGCAGCAGATGGCAGGAAGCCGTGGGCTGCTGCAGTTGCTGTAAGGGTGAGGAGCTTCCCAGGGAAGTTCTGTCCACAAGATTGGAGAAACCTCCGAGGGACACCATTGCTCAGAGTCGCCAGAATCAAGGATCTGTGTGCTGGGGAAGTGAGAGCTGTGCTCTGCCTGTGGCTGGAGCATGCAGCTGCTGGATGCCAACACTCGTTCCTCTGAGTCACAGCAGGTTTAGGAGCGACACCATGGTACAGAGATGGCAAGTGGAGAGGATGGCTTTGTGTTCTCTGTCATCCAGCCATCAGCAGACAGGGGGAAAGCTTGATTTCTTGTCACTGAGCTTTCCCCGTGGCTCTGCCAGCAATTACCATTGCACAGATCGTCGGGAGAAAACACTGGATGAGGTATTCGAGGAGAGCTGGTCAAAGCTGTTCACACACTTCCCTCTGCTGCCAGCTCTGTCTGCACTCTCCTCCCATGGCACACGGGTGGGCTTTTCCCTCGTCATGCCTGGAGCCTCTCCCACGCTCCAGAGCTCTTCCTTCGGTTCCATGGCCTTTCAGCTGTACTCCCCGTCCTTGGGCTACGGGGATTGGAAATCCCAGCGATTTTCACATGACCCGTTTCCCTTCCAGCAGCACTGCGGGGTGGGAAGAGCCTTCCCGGTGCTCGGGGTTCCCGGTGACGTCCCGGAGCTGGCAGAGCACAGGCTCTGCGTGGGCCCCGGAGCGCCGGCGGCAGCCGCGGCTGCCGAGAGCCGGCAGAGCTCTTCAGGGCTGGGGGGGTTTCCCGGCCCCAGGGGGATTCTCTGCTGCGGAGAGGCTTTGCAGGGAGAGCGAGCCCTGCCCTAGGGCTCACAGCAACCTGGTCTCGCAGATGTCCCTGCCCACGGCAGGGGGATGCGAACGCCGTGGTCTTTAAGGTCCTTCCCAAGGCGAGCCATTCCGCGATGTCCCAAAGGAATGGGTCATTCGGGGGAAAAGGCTACATCTACCCGTGAGCTGGAAACACACGAGCTCTGCCTTCCTTACTGCAGGAGCTTTCTGCCCCTCACCTGGACAGCTCCAGGCAGCCTCGCAGCCCCTCCGTGCTTTGGTGCATTTGCTGCCTCTGCTAAGCAGGATCTGCGGTGTGTGCAGCAAAACTCTGCCGCCAGCCCCACTACTCACAAGGCTTCTGGAAATTTGTGCTTTCCCAGCGGATGAGCCCCTGGGGAGACATGAATCTTTCAGAGGCTTCATGCAAATAAAATGCAGCATTTTACAGTCTTAGGAATAGCCTCGGGTTTCTCAGTTTTTCCTGACATAGTCCCAATTTTCTGCTCTCTTATTTATTTCTGTTAGTGAAGATGTTCAGTTCACACTTTGTTCTGCTCAATATAACCAACATAATCCTATTTGCTTACTACTTAACCAGATAATCAAGATGCCAAAAGCTTGGAAATTCCCTTATTTTCTGCCTTAAAAATTCTAATTGTAGTTATGTATGAACTTCTGGCTTATAATATGGAAAAACACGATTTAGTCCCCAAAAACAAAGAATGTGGAGTCACAGACAAGGAGACTCACTGGAATAATAGTAATATAATAAAATTTGGATCATTGTAGCAAAGATGTAAGCTAGAACTCACGTTATGTTCAGTGGGGGGAAAAAAGCCTCTGAGAATCTTGTCGGTTTTCTTTCTCCTAGAAAGCAGGGTGGCAGATTTGGCATCTTTCCCACTTCCTGGCTATGGAGCTGTGTCCTGGAGCTAATTCTCCAGAGTTAGTAATGTTCTACAGCAGTCCTCGAGGCAGGGTCAGGGAGGGGAGCAGCACCGGGGTACAGGAGGTTGTGATTACCTGCAGCATTGGGTGTCAGAGGATCCACACCTGGAGAGGCCACGAGAGAAGCAGCAGCTGCTGCCAGCAGAGAACTGTTGGTGGCGTCCAAGGGTGTCAACGTCATCACTTCTGTTCAAACTCAAAGACCTTTAAACGCTGCTCCTCTGTGTCCCCGCAGGTAAATACGTCTACCAGCCCATGACCCCCGTGGAGCAGCTGCCCAGCACCGAGATCCCCGTCCGCCCCCGGGAGTCCCCCAACACCATCCAGATCTCGGTGTCGCTCACCGAGCACTTCCTCAAGTTCGCTCCCGCCTTCCAGCCGCCGCTGCCGCCCGAGGCGCCGCAGTTCTGCACCATCGCCGACCTCTTCATCGACAACTACCGCGTCAAGTGCATCAACGGCAAGATGTGCTACGTGCAGCGCCAGCCGCCCGCCCCGCACAGGGCAAAGCCTGACGAGGGCTCTGTCCGCAACGCCTTAATCACAAAGGAGAGCAATACACCAAAACCAGAGCACTGCTCGTCCCCGTCCAGCTCTGAGGACTCCGGCATCAACGCGGTGGGGGTTCACTACATGGAGTCGTGTGACGAGGACACGGAGGGGGTGGCTGAGCTGAGCTCAGAGGAAGATTACAGCCCGGATAGCAGCTGGGAGCCGGACGAATGCCCGCTCCTGTCGCCCTCGCAGTGCGAGATGGAAGTGATTGAGACTATAGAAACCACTGTGTGACCACACAAGTCGGCGTCGGCTCAGTCCACTTCCTTCTCAGTAATGTTGCTTTTGTAGTATTTCTATTTTCTGTTTTTTCTGACAATCCCTTTTTTCCAGTGCACTTGATATTTCAGATTCCTGTCATGGGAGCGCGGTCACAGGACTTACATATGGTGAACTAGCAGCAGCCTGAGCAATTTTAACACGTTCTCAGCCTGATCAGCTCTCCCACGTCTGCACGTAAGGTAGTGACAAATCTTAAGACTTTTCTAGCAGAAATAGGCCCTTTCGTTGGTCTGGGTTACCCCACACACAACTTCTCACACGAGGACGTGCCACTTGAGATGTTTCCACCTGTCGGGTTCTTGGCAGGGGTCCCTCAGAGCATGGGGGGTGCACACCTGGAGCAGCAAACCGAGGTGCCCTTAGTCTTTCTCAAACAGCTACACGAGGCTCCTCCTGTTTCTGTCTGTCCTGGCACCTTGTCCAGCCTCTTCCCTAGTGCTGGTGCGACCTTCTCCGAGGCTGTCGGCACCACGCTTCCAGCAGGTTGGAATGGCAAGCTAGAGAATGCACAAAGTGCCTCCAACTTTTCTCCAGGCTATGCACCAAGCAGCAGCTGCTGAGGTAGGCCAGGCTCTGCAATCTCCTGAGAAGGCAGGTCTTGCTCTGGAGGGGGATGAGTTGCCTGAATCCACCTGGTCCCTTTTCTCTGCCTGGATCTTGGGAAGGGGGTCTGGCTTTTGCAGGTGGGCAGGAGGGGGAGCAGGCAGAGGTGGGGCGTGGCCATCTAACCAATACCACACTGGACTGGGGAGTACCAGGACAGGCGAAGGAAGCGACTACCTCCGAACACCCGCCCTCGGCTCCCCTCTGCCTCCTCCTGGGCTCTTTGGTGCCGGACACTCAGGACCAAATGGCCTCAGGGCCTGCATTTGCCTGAAGAATAACAAAGTTTAAACAAAAAGAATTTTACCAGCCACACCACTGTGTCGGCAGAGCTTGGGGACAGCGTGGAGATGCCCCTGGGAAGTGACCCATGGGCTCAGTGGCATGTGACCTTGTTAAAATAGAGCCTAAGGTCATTCTAGTGGAGAGAGGAGGCTTTGGCTCCTGCTCCATCACTCCCAGTCCAGGAGCAGGTTCGGAGCAGGGGTCCCTCACCCAGCTGGTAGTGGAGCTGTCTCACAGGAGGTTCAGTTTCAGCCCTGCCTGAAAACTGAAAAAAGAAAACAAACTGAAAAAAAAACTGAAAAAGGAAACAAAAATGTCCCTCAGATTGCAGCCAGCTCCATGGAGCTGGAGCCAGTAACTCCTGTGTTCCCGCAGCGGTACTGCCGTTCTTTGTGCAGTTGCTGTTTGCGTTTCAGAAGTCCCTGGTGAATCCAAGGCTGTAAAAACGTGTACAGTTAGTGACTGATCCTAGATTATAGTCTGTGGTAGAGGGTGGCTCATCTCTCACTGTATCCTGACAATGTATTCCCAATTTTATACACTTTGTAATCAGTATCTTTAGAAGACATTAGGCAACAGTGTGTGTCTGTGCACATGCCCGTCTAGGAGTTTCCATGGGTGGATATAAAGTAATGCTGTACTTTTTAGACTAAGACTTTCAGACAAAAATAATAGGTTTTATAGTTTTGATGAATTACATAAAAATGTGCAATGCTTGTAAAATGAGGAACTTGGGCCATTGCATGAATGGATACATTCTCACAAGGCACCTGAAAATACTCGGTTTTTTTGAGGGCATTTAACAAAGGCTGTAGTAAAACTAAATAGGATTTATTTTGTTTTTAAGGGCGGGGTTGTCTTTCTTGGCTAACTACAGTTTCTAACAACATTTTTGGTGTCTTTGGACCATTCAGACACATTCCATAGGTAGACGGAAACATGTATAAACCTACAGCATTTATTCATATTTAACCTTTCAATTGTAACCTGAGTGGAGAGCTGAACGAGCTCACTCTCATGCCGGGCCTCTGAGCTTTCCTCCTAGAAAGAGGAAGGCTCTTCCTCCCCAGGAAAGGCTTCTCCTTCCCAGGCAGGAAGGGTGGGCTGGCGCAGCACGGCCTTTCCCAAGGGCAGGGAGCTCCTCGCCAGTTCTCCCTGGGGCACCAAGGGCAGGGAACATGAGCAGGACACCCCTGCCCAGCAGAGCTCACCTTGTTTGCAGGCAAGCAGGAGCTGCAGCCCTGCCCGGGCACAGGCTGGGAGCGCGGTGACCTCGGGGGGTGCGGGTGGCAGAGACTCCACAGGGCCCACGGGGTCCCGTCCCCGTCAGGATCCATTCTTTCTTAACTGTAAGTAATTAGCAATACCCACAAGCTGTGAGTGTTTCCTACCCAGGATTTGTTCAGATGTCTTAAGCACAATAAGCTGCCTCTTCCTTCTGTTGTTCCTGGAAAATGTCAGCGGCGCTCTGGGGAGTGCCGGGGCTGCTGGAGAGCGCTGGGGCAGGGCCCAGCCGCGGGGATCTCCTGCTCCATCGCACACCCGGCTCCCAACGCTCCCGGGGAAAAACGGGCTCCTTCCTTTGCACAAACACGGGCGTGGCCGTGTTGCCGCAGCCATGCCCCGGGCTGGCTGCTCCCCCTGCCAGGGAGAGATGTGTGTATATTTCCTCTTGAATAAAATACTGAACAACTGGCCTTCTGCTTGTCCTAACTGCCTGTGTGCTTTCCATGCTAGAGAGAAGCACTGCGGGACTTCCAGCAAGGGAAGGGCTGCTCACAGCTTCAGGTGGCAGCCCCTGACACAGCCCCAGAGCCAGGCACACAACAGAAATAACCAAGGCCAGCACACCAGGCCCTGCTAAGTGCCGGGGCTGGTGGGCAGCCTCATGGCCCAGCTCTGACTCGTCTGGAAAGAGCTGCTCCAGCTGATGTGTGGCCAAATTCAGCTCCCTGACTTACCAGTGCCCAGGTGTGGCTGCAGGCTGGACACATGCCATGGTAGTTCTGCTCATGGGCAGGACACAAGCACACAAGGCACATCAGGGCACTGGCACTGCTCCTACCCAGGTGAGCTCTGCACAACACCTGGTGCTTCAGTGTTCCTTGGAGGCAGCTGTGCTGCTCCATGTTCCTGCCATTCCGTATGAGCTCTGCACAGATCAGCCACAGGAGTTCTGTGTGCAGGGAGAGCAACACCCACCTGGTGCTGTGCTCTGGGAGCAGCTGGGACCCCGAGGGCACCCCAAAACACCCAAGTGCCACTGCTAAAGTGAGCAGGGGGAAGAGGAGTGTGTGCGACAGCACCTTTTTTACACACACACTCCTCCCTCCCCCAACACAGGTATGAGGTGAGAGGAGAGGATTGAGCTTCACCCACAGGCACAAGACGTATCTTTCTCTTACCAGCAGCCCACTCACAGAAGTGCAGAAGTCACAGGAAGTTCAACCAAGGGCCTCTTTAATGGGTTGGTAGAACACAGCGTGTGCAGGTCAGTCTGCTCACACAGGTGTCATTTCCTGCATTCTTCAGCCTTCTCCAGATTGACCCATTCTGTGCCCTCAGACCCCATGAGACAGCAGGGCCAGGCCTTGCTGGAACAGCTGCTTTTAGCAGAACACAGAACTCAGGTGTGGCCCCCAGCCACAGAACCAGCACAGCACAGGGACGTGGGCCCTCTGGGCACAGGAGGGGCTCCTCCAGCAGGGCAGAGCTGATTCTGTTACCTGGAAACAGTTCCCACTGCTGCCACGCAGCCCTGGGTCAGCACAGGCAGCCCTCCCTGTGCTCCAGCATGCTGGGGTTTGTCCCACAGTTCCAGCTTCCAGCCCAGCTGCCCCACGACGGCCAAAGCAGAGCTGGGGCATCACCCAGCTACCACCCACCAGCACAGCACAGTGAGGGTGAGCACAGCGGGTTCTGGGAAGGGGGGCGTGGGGAAAATGCTGTGCTGTGGTGGGAAGGCTGCCCAGCAGCACGTCCTGGGAGCAGCCAGGCACAGGAGCGCTACTCCTCAGCCAGCGGAGGGGGCGTCAGGTGCAGCTGGAAGTTCTCGTTCTGGAAGACGCTGCTGGTGGCCGGGTCCCCGTGGGAAACGCTGAGCAGCCCGTGCTTGTCACCGCGCGCCAGCTCCGTCAGGAGAGCCAGCTGCAAGGAAAACGCCCCTGGTCACCCCAGGAACACTCCTGCAGGTACACAGAGCTCGGAGTGTCCCTGCTGCAGTGAGAGAAACCTTAACCCAGGTAAAGCCAAGGGCATGGATGGCATGGAGGGACCCTACAGAGCTCCGTGCAGGACACCGGACCTCAAGTGAACAACTCTCCGGGGGTCTTTAGGTTGCTTTGAAGTCACATAATTGAAAAACAAACCCAGAAAGAACTGAAAATGCCGACATCCACAGCCAAAACAGGCAGGAGGCACAAGGAAAATGCCAGGGACAGAGGGAGCTGTGCTCTCCTTGGGACAGCAGGGGCATAGGAGGAGGGAGTGTTCTGAGCCACTGCAGGAGCTACAGCGTCTAGAGGGGAGCTTAGTTACAAATCCACAAAGGATCACCTCAGGGACTCTTGTCAGGCCCAGCCACAAAGCCAGAGCCATTCCCACAGTTTCCTTGCCAGTGGCTTCCCCAGTATGGCTGCCTTGCAGTGTGCCACAGCCAAGTGCCAGCACTGGCCCAAACCCCAGAGAAAAGCCAGAGCCCTCACGTGTCACTGCCAGTGTGTGGCTTGGCCACATGAAAAACGCCCATCACCAGTCTGAAAGCAGAAGGAAAACGGGGAGTACGTACTCGGGAGGTGCCTCGGTTGAGTCGGCAGAGCTGGTCAAAAGCTTGGATTTGCTGAGGATCCAACACAGACTCTGAACTCATCTGAGAAAGAGTAGGAGAGTTACAGAAACCATGCAGAGCAGGCTGTCAAGTTCCTACACAAAGAAATTAATTCCTGGGCCAGGAGCAGTCAGTCCAAAACCTGTTTGGGAGGTCTTTATAGCCATCTTTGCCTTTGCATGAAGCCACTATGTGCACCCCAGGTTTGGGGGAAAAAAATTAGTCCTGTTTTTGCCCAAAGGACAGTCACACCCCTGCATCCACAGTGAGTTACTGCTGGGATCTACCCTGATGGCAGACTGGCAGTACTGGGATACCTCAGAGGAAGGAAAAAAGGCATGGGAAACTCACTCACAGCCAGCTGGGAAGAGAAGCAACGGGCCTCTGGGGCCAAGCAGCCTCTCCAGGCTCCTTCCCAAGTGGCAGCAGCAGCTTCCCCCAGCCCCTTCCCGCGTCCCGGCCCCGGCCAGCCCGACACCGCGGCACAGGGACGCTGGAGGGACACGGGCTGTGTGTGCTGCCTCCCCGTGACTCTGCCAGTGACTGCTAACAGCTACTGGCATCCTGAAATGGCATCATGGGGTCCCGTCTCCTGTCCTCCAGTGGGGTGTTACAGACTGGAAGCTGGGAAATGAGGGGCAGAAAGGGGAGGCTGGGTGAGTCATGCGGCAGTGGCAGCCACGTCCCGAGACCGTGGCCCTGCCCAGCTGTGGGGTACAAGGCCAAGCGTCCCCCAGCAGTGAGGGGCAGCTGCAGGTGAGGGCAAAGAGAGGGCCCAGAGCTGCACCAAGAGCACTAAGGCAGAGAGGGTGGCACACACTCAAACTGCTCTACATGGCACCATTTACATGTCCCAGGGAGAGATGACAAAGCATCACAGATTCTTGTAGGTTTGCTCCATTTATCACACCACAATGTTTCTATTTTGAATGTTTCTGCTCATATTGCAAAGCAAAAGCATCATCAAGAAACCCCAACAGGAGCCAGGAGAACAGCCTCCCTCACGAGCAGGAGGCTGGCATCTGTTGTCTCTGGGGATCTATTTTTAAGGGAACATTCAAATATCTTCTCCAAAATACATCTTCCAGGTGCTACTGACCAAAAATGGTCAGTACAATCCTGCCAGTGGGTACCGACTGAAGCTGCACTGATTTTAAGCTCTTTGGCAATGGGAGATGCACTGAGCCCCCCATGGGTCTCCTGAAGCCTGGACAGTTCTGAGACCATCCCAAGACCCACGCACGTCTTGCCTTTGATCATCAGTCTGGGAAGAGAGGAATGTCCCGAGTGCGGATCGCTTCTGCTGGAAACACTTGCCAAGCTCTCTCCTTCTCCTCCAGGATATTCTCCGTAGTGTAAATAACTATTTGCCAGTCAGGGAGCCACGTGCCCCCATTGCCTGCACACCTGGCACAGGCTTTGAGCCTGGGAGCCTGGGACAGGGAGGGCCAGGGACTCACAGCCAGCAGGTTGTACCGGTGCTTCCCAGGGACACACAGGTCGTCCTCACTTGGAAAACACAAAAAGCGAGGAAAAACTGCCCTCCACAGTTGCTGTGGCCACAAGCATTCAAGGACAAGGAAAATGCAATATAATTGGCCTCACCCCTCTCCTGCTCTCTCCCTACCACACGTACGTAACTATCAATCAGGCTGTTCCCAGGCTGATGAGCTGAAATATTGCAGGCAATTCTTTCTGTTGTCATGGAAACAACTGCTGTCAGGCCTTTTCCTTTTCAAGCGTGTCACTAAAGGCATGTTTCCCTTCAGGAGCCACGGGAGGCTCCCAGGGTCCAGCAGCAGCTCTCGGGTGTCAGTGGCAGGCACTGGGCTCACCCCACAGCACAGCCTCTGTATCCAGGGCTGGCCACCTCCGAGATGGATCCTTCAGCACCTCCAACCCATTTCCAGGCACATCCCCACACCCCCTAGGAAAGGCCTCAGACAAGACACAAAACCCCAGAGAGGCAATTCATATCCTGAGGATCTCGGCCAGGAAGAAGGGAAAAGGCTTTTTTCATTTTCCAGCTCTCCTAGATCCCACTGCTAATGCTAATCTCTATTGCATGCTTTTCTTGCACGTATTCCACCCCCTCTGGTAGTCACCACACAGCCCTCCCAAGCTTGCAATTATCTTTAATTTAACAGCTACAAGTTCCATCAGCAGCCAGTGCTTAAGCAAAGCAGATTCCAACAGTCTGAGTGGAAGCACCATCCATAGTCATGCCAAGAGACCATCCCAGAGCTGCCCCTCAGCCATTCCTTCCACACAAGATATTGCTGCATCAGTTAGAGCTTCAGAGCACCCCACTGCCCCAGGGGCTGCTCCCTTAACACAGAGAGATGCAGCCAGAAGTCCTGGGGAAGGTTTTGGGATCCTGAGGAACAAAGGCAACATTCCCATTCAGAGGGCTGAGCCCACAGGCAATGGACACCAAGCCCACCCTTGCCCTCCTCCTCCGTTTGCTGTCCCCTAGGACTGCTGTGTACCCTGGCACTGCTGTGTGTCTGGGGGGTTCAGAACGTGCCCAGCTCTGGCCCCAGGAGCTCAGCTGCAGCTGCCCAAGTCACACACAGAGCACACAACATTGTTCTCCTTGTGCCACGGGCTGTGTGAGGGTCATGGGAACTGCAGCTTCCCACTGCTGGGATTGACCAGACACTGATGCTCCCCCTGCTTTCCTGAAAGGCACCATCCAGAACAGCTCCTGCACCCTGGGCTACAGCCAGCACCACTGGCACAGTCCCTCTCCTACCCTCCCATCAAGGGACTACAAACAGCCAAAGCCTTGGCTTTATTTTGTTCCCCTCCTTCAGAGGAACATCAGTCAGGAGTCAGCTGCACCCTTAGCCTTGGGCCAGTTTATTCCTCAGCTTGGAATCACAGAGGGGAACAGCCATCCCCCTTGCAGCAGCAGCAGGAGCCAGCCCAGCTTGAGGAACAGCTCTCCTGGGACATGTCCCTGCTCCCAGCCCCTTTGTGGAGGCACGGTGACCTCCTGCCCTGCCCTGGTGCTGTGCTGGATCCTGATGGGCACACCCTGGGCTGTGGGGCACCAGCTCAGCTCGCAGAACCACTGCCAGCAGGGACTGCTGCAGTTTCTGGGATCATCCACAGGTAGCTGCAGCCCAGCAGCTGCCACTGCATTTCAATGAGTCTGTTCTACACATCCTCCCAGACTGGAATGTTTTATTAAAAAGGAGGAAATTTTCATCAGACTGCAGGAATAGTTCCTTAGAAATTGAGATGTAAAGTCAAGGCGAGATTCCCCATTGCAATTCTGCCATCTTTGCTCTTTACCTGGCCATGACTGGGTAATCCTGGTCTCACTGCTCCTGGCTCCAGGCACTTTGGGATCAGCTGCTCCTGCCCCCTGTCAGTGTCTCACAGACCCCACAGTGCCAAACTTTGGGTTGTAGGCAGTGGAAGGACCATTCTGTCAGGCTGCTGATTGCTCTGAAGCAAGGCCAGGGTACATAATTATAACTCACTCTGATATTTCTCAAAAAACCCCCACAAAACAACAAAACTCACCCAACCCCCCCAGCATGAGAAGCTCAAGAAAACAGTCACTTTTGATTTAAAAGCTGTTACAGGATGATTTTGGTTTTCAAATCAGTCTTTTTCAATTTGTATTGTTTGCAGTTTTAACTCTGGTGCCAGTCGTCCTCTACCCGCTCATGAGGACACCTGCACTCAGTACTCTTCCTACTAGACCACTTTTATTTCCATTACAAGCAAGCAGAGATGTTCTTTGTCTCCAGCTCCTTCCTCACATGGATTTCCTGTGCACTGCTGAAGTGAAGGAATCCACCTCCAAAGCCAAAGGACTGGATATCTGCTCAGTTAATTTGTACATGGGAACATCTCCACAGAGGAGAGAATGTCCATTCCTGGAACTGTGTAAAACACTAATTATCTCTATAGTGTGACTGAGGGGATCACATCTGGATATTTTCAAAGTTACAAACCCCTTGGAAGTTTTTTGTCTTCCTGGAGACAAGTGAATAACTGATGGTCACTGTTACCCTGAACACAGCAACACCAGCTCTGTCTCCTGATGGATGGAGGTCGTGTAACATCTGTCAAGCTCTGAAGTAAATTTTGGTGAAAAACCCAACCTAAACCTTCACTATTGCCCAACAGAAAGCACGTGGTGCAGAGGGACCCTTAAGGGCTAATGAGGGATGTGGTACCAGCCCCTCACACGTGGGACTCGTTCAGAAGCTCCGGAAGGCTGTCACAGGGAGGGACATGGGAAAACTGCAGGACAGAGCCCAAAGGTAGAGCCTGACAAACTGGATTAACTATGGATCAAGTCCATTGTCCATCCTGGCGTGACTTGACAGGATTAAACTCCTGAATAAAACATATCTGCCATCTGGACAGCTCCAACACCAGCATGCTCAGAACTGCTCGGACACGGAATAACCAGAGCATGGCAGCTCAGGGGCTCACGGCAGGGCTTATGGCCCAGGAGCCAAGACTCTTCCTCTCCCTGATCCCCAGCGCATAAGCTGGCAGAATAAATGGAGAAGGTTTGCTCACTGAAATGAGGCAAATGAGTTTTGGGAATCAGTGGCTGAGACACCCGGAGCCCTTCCCGCAGGTATTCGGGCAGTGCCCAGCTGCTGAGCCCTCATCCCACACACACCACAACAAACACACAGCTCTGCAAGGGGACTAGGGACCCACCACAAAAACAAGTGCCCATTTCTTTTAACTCTCATCTAGGGGATGCTCCAAGCTAGGGAGGGCAGGACATATGATCGCCCAGCCCCAGAGGATTACCCTTGGCAAGGCAGTGAGGCTCAGGGGTAACACAGAAAGCACAAACTTTTGGTAGTAGAACCAGAGGAAAAGAAAATCCCCTGTGCCCTTCTTTCTGCTCCCCTTGGCTGGGGCAGAGCACGCCAAGCCCTCATCCCAGCCAGGTTCCACTTAAGTCCACGCTGTCACTGATCCCATAATGGGTCAGTGCTGGCTTGTGGCACCCCTCCACCTCCCCAGTTTCAGGGAATGGCCCCAGCATCACACACAGAGCACAGAGGCAGAGGAAGCCCTGTCTGTTGGGCTGTCGTTTCACATCCACATCTCAGCCACACTGCACGATTCAAACTGACAGCCTTTGCCTGGGCAGGGCAGAATTAGTGCTGTGAAATGCACTCCAGATGCTCAGTGGCATTTCTCAGTATGACTCTCCTCCTAATTCAAGGCTTCCTAAGAAAATAAATACCTCAGCTGAAGATCACCATATTAGATTTTGCCAAGAGAGGACCTAAGCTTTCGGGGTCTTCAAAGGGGCTACAGGGAAACACCCTCCCCACAGATCTCTGTGCAGAAGGGCCTGGGAGCCCCAGATCTGACTCTCAGGAGGGCAGAGCTGGAAACAATGCTGTTAGCAGGAGCTCACTCAGGATTTCCTGCTCACAAACACCAGCTGTGGAGCCAGAGCAGTTGTCCAACCCAGAGCTCTGGGTCTGACTGGGGCCAGCAGAGTCAAGAGAGGACACAGAGAAGCCCCATCTTCTCCAGTTTGCATTCCCAGCATTGCCCCAGCACAGAAACTCTACTCTGTAACTCAGCCCACGCCAGGTCAGAGGAGTCCTTACCTCTCAGGGTTAATTAATGCTGCTCAGCAGTGATAGTTCAGCAAACAAATTTCCTGCAGGAGCTGGAGATTCTCCACTCTACTGCCAAGCCTAAATACACTCAGCTTTTTTAAGATGTGACAGTGCAAGTCTGATCACGTGTGAGTACAACAGTTAAATATTGTCATTTGGATTTGTGAGGAACATCCCAGACTTGGAGAGGATCTGGGACACAGGGAGGAGGAGCTGGGGGCCTGGGCAGTGCTGGGGCTCTGCTGAACCTAGCCCAAGCTCTGCTGGGCTGTGTGTGTGCAGCAGGAAGCCACGACTTCCCTGCCAAGAGCATGTGACAGCAGCAGGGAAGCAGCAGCAGCAGGGCACCATCCTGCACTGGGATGGCCTGGGATGGACACTTTCCAGCTAGCACTACATGATCCATGCTGTAAGTCCTCTTCCCCATTCAGTCTCTCCACATCTCCCTTCAGGCCCTGAGTCCCAGCCAGCCCTTCACTTCCATCAGTTAAATAAAAGGAAGCATCTTCTCCTCCTTACCCCCATCACTGCCATGGCATGTGGAGCATTTCCCCTTCTTTCTCTACAGGGCAAGTCAGACTGATGTCAAAGGGGAGCCACAGGGGCTCCCTGACTGACTGCCCCAGAGAAAGCCAGGGATAACACGATTACAAAGCACTGGAATCAAGCGCCAGGCACTCGAATGCTGAATGCAGTTTTAGTAGTTAATTCTGCCTTTAGTTTTGAAACTAGACCCCAGCCTGTCACCCCCATTTACACACACTCCTTTGGGGCAGGAGTGCAGAGGGTGAGATGTGGGGCTGCTGAACTTTCCCAGCCTTAGATGCAGTGCCCACATCCCACAGGACAGGACACACACACACTGCTCAGCCTGGCTGGACCACACTCCATTTCCAAGCTCCTGGGAAAGCTTTGCTGCTGTCACCAAATCAAAGACTAACACAGCCTGACTGCAGAGACTGCCTGGTGCTCCACACAGGCCTGCAAGATTCCCTTTCCCCACGTCTGCCCCAAGCAGGAAGCCTCTCCTGTGAGTGCAGCAGCTGACAGCAGCTGACTAAGGCCCTTAGCCAGCTTCTGATCGGGATGGGTTTGGCAGGAATTGAAATCATCTGCTCCAACAAAACCAAAGTACTACTATAAAAACATACTCCAAGATTGAATTATTTTGGTTCCAGGAGTGAAAATGCTGCTCTGTGCACATCCATACAGTGACAAATGCACAAAGTACCCCCAGGCACTTGGGAACAAACCCTCAGCCAGGGGCCACTGGAATGTGGAGCAGCAGAGCTCAGCTGCCCACATGCAACATCCCTTAAGAGAACCCAGCAAACCACCTGCCATGGGGGCTTTACCATCCACAGCACCAGCCAGGAAAAAGACAGCTCCGTGCACATTTGAGGCTATGCTTTAGTTTGAATTAGGGATGATGAAACTTTCAGTGCACAAACACTGACAATAAATACAAATTAATTCTCTGTTCTCTCACCCAAATCCAGCTGCATCAATCTTGGTTACACTCAAGCTTCTTAAAATATTGTGCAAGCACTTAGTGAGTCAAATCAATCCCAGGCCTTTTATCCAGAGCCAGATTATCTGCTAGGAAGGTGGAACAGAGGGTCCACAATCCAGCCACAAGGAATGTGCCTGCTTTCAATCTAAGATTTACATAAACACACCTTTAAAAAAAAATTGACAGCTGCAAGCATCCAGCTGCCCATCACACCAGCTCCTAGACCTTCTGAATGAACATTCTGGCATTCAGAAAAGTGACCAATTAGCTGCTGAGAGTGTTTGACAGGTACTGATCAGAGTCTTGCCTGGAAGCGTAGACAGACAGACAAGAGTGTGATGATGAAAGTTTACCTGACAAGAAACCACCTCACAAAACCTACCTGTGCCAGGGATGCTGCAGTCCCTTTCTTCAGCTCTGAGAAGTTCTCACTCAGCTTCCCTCCCTTGTTGCTCGAGTTGCATTTGTAGCACATCCACCTCATGAGGCCCTTGGTGACCACCCCACACTCCTTACTCAGCAGGCACAGCGAGTGGTACAAGTGGCCACAGCTGGGGAGAGAGCAAGTCAGTGCTGGGAAGCAGGGCAGCAGCTCCTGAGCCCTGCACAGTGGAGGGCAAGGGGCTGCCCAGTGGCAAAAGGCTGTATCTGGGAATCAGCAGCGTATCCTCACCCTCCTGCTGATTTCCAGACTCACAGAGTCAACACTGGGTGCCCATTTGCTGATACAGCTACAGACTGTAACACCAAGGTAACAACGATTTCACCTTATTTTACAGACACCTGGGCACAGACAGGAGGTGGGACGTGCCAGGGCTGTGGCAGGTCCCAGATGTACAAATACACAAACGAGCCCAGGGTGCCGCAGCGCCCAAAGCACACTGCTGGGAGAGGGGACAGAAAACTGACAGCCAGCTCCTGGGCCTGGGACACCATTCCTCCCAGGCAGGCAGAGCTGGCTGCATGCAAAGCAGCCTCTGATGGGTGGGATCAGCCAGCCCTCTCACAGTGCAAGGCAGCAGGGAGGTGTGCTTCCAGGAATACAGATCATTACTCAGGCAAGCCAACCGGTAGAATTTGTTTCCCCTTTTAAAACTATTAACACGATCACAGCTGCAACCCCACTCCTTAACTTTACCTGAAAACAATGATTTCATCAGCAGTTTCTTGCCTCCTTTTGTACTGCTGGAGACAGATGCAGCAGTAATCCTGCTTTGGGGTAAGGCCCCTGGTGACAGAGGCTCTCAGGTTACACAGGGACCAGTGGAGATCGTGGTTTAAAAGGCTCGTGGTTGTCTCTAGAAGGGTCTGTGTGGAAGACAACACAGAGAGCAGGTCAGTCTGTCACCTCCAGACTGCAGAACTCCCTGCCAGCCAGTTCTTCAGAACAAGCTGCTTAGCAGCTCACTAAGAGCAGAAACAACCCAATAAAATCACTTCTATGCTTTCTATCCCCTGACCTCAAAACACTTATCCTTTCATCACACGTTAATGGAGCAATTCCTCTGCACTCTCAAATAGACAAGTCTGTATTGACTTTTGCCCAAGAGCATTAACAGAGGCATGGCAGGCTCATTTTGTCATCCTCCACATCAAACCTTTTTTTTTGCCCTTCTACCTGGCAAGCTACTGCTTATATCCCCATTTTAGGAGAAATGTGCTAATAAAAATCAAAGCTCAAATGCACTGTGGCAATTAAAGTCTTTAAAAAACCCCCAAACTGCTCATCTGCTTGTCCTTCCCAAGGGATGCTCATTTTCCAAGAGCCCAAAGAACCACCCCGAGTTTCCAGCACCAAGTTTCTCTCAGGCACAGGGGCTCTGCTCCCTAATTCATCCCTGCTCCACAGCAGCAGCTGCAAAAGGCAGCACCACAGGGTCCCAGCTGGGCACACAGCCTGTCCCAGAGCTGCCCAGGCCTTCTGCAAGAACCCAAACCCAGATGAAGCTCCTGGTGCTCAGCCTGCACAGCAAAGCAATTTCCCACTGTGTTTCTGCAGTGGCTGCTGGTGCCTGGGGCTGCCCTGAGCAGCAGCTGGGATGGCTCTGCCACTTGAGGGGGGAAGAGGGGCTTGGAGGAACACTGTGCATCCTGTTTAGGGGGAAAGGAGTTCCAGAAAACTGCTCAAGTGTGGAGGCTGCCTGGGATTTGGGACTGGACTGAGAAAAGCAGGACTGAGATTAAGAGGAAATCTCACCAGGACACAAAGGAAGTGCAGCATTATCATTTGGAAGTGTAAAAACAGCCTAATTTCAAAACCTGTTATTTAAAACTGCATGGAAAGACAAAACCTATCAGCTTTGTGCCTTTGAATCCCTGACTGCAGGATGAGCTGGAGAAAAAGCAGATGTTTATCCTTCTGCTACATTTAACACAGAACTGAGCTGCAGAGGTGTTCACCATGTACCTGTCAGTCCCTTCACTTGCAATCTGTGAGCAAACCAAATTCCCTCCCCATCCCCCAATGACACAGAAATCACTCACATGCCCATTGACTTTGCCCTGCAGACAGAAATGACAAATAAGAGAGAGAGAGCAGTAGGCCACAAAGCTAAAATAATGCTGCATGCAGTAATGGACAGAACAGAAACACAGGCAACTTACTTGTTCATAGTTAAAAGTGTCCAGCATTCCCAGGACAAGCCCTTGAATTTCTCCAAGTTTCCCTTTTCCATAAACTGGATCCTATAAGAAGAAATGCAAAGCTGCAGCTGAATCACAGGATATGACCATTCTGATTCTTTTTAGGTCTTTTTTTCCTCTGGATTGGAACTGCAAATGGAAGCTATGATTGCAGGGTTAAATATGCTGCACATACACAGGGACAGCAGAACAATCCCACACACTGATGGGAAAAATCAGGAATTGGCAAAACTCAGTAGATAACACCATCACTATGAATTAGTGTGCCTGGGTCAAAACTGGAAACTCCATTCAGGAGCTGCAGGAGCTGACTGGAGAGTACATCTGAGGAATATTGAAGGGAACAGCACGGCCAGGCACTGCCCCGTGCCCTTGCCCAGCCAGGGGTGCCTGATGCCCAGACTCATCCCAGACCCCTGATCTGCAGGCTGGAAGAGCACACCCCTGTCTCTGCTGAGCCCACAGCCCAGCTGGCAGAGGAACAGGGCCCTGGGGCTCTCCTGGTGCTGCAGGGCTGATTTTCACACGCCCTGAACAGCTTCATTGCCATGTCCCAGCAGCACAAGCACAGGGCTGTGGTGCAGATGCCTGTGCATCTCCCCCTTCCTGCAGCCCAGACAGCCCTGCACAGCCACCCTGGCAGCCCCTGAAGCGTCACTTTGTGCAGGAAGCTGAGAGAAGCTGTCTGCTGGAAGGAGCAGGACATTGGCAAAAACAGACCAGCAGGATGTGAAAAGGAAACTAACCCAGAGAGTAGAAAAATGGTGAGGACACGACAGAAACAGGAACAGGAGTGGGACAAACAAGCTCTGGATAAGATGAATGAGAGAAGGAGCAGGAGCATGGCTGATTCCATGCTGGGACTGGGCAAGAAGAATTGACAGTGACAAAGCCAGCTGAGAAAGACAACTAAAGCAGCATGGAAGCTGCGCTGCAAGACACTCTGAGGGGTGCAAGACAGAACAGCAAGCAAGTGAAGGAAGTCTTGAACAACAGCCTTCATGGGCAGTGTGACAGGCAGAGACACCAATGTTCAAACCCAATAAAAGCAGCCCTCAGTAACAGCACTGAGTCAAAACCAGCTGTGGATGTGGAGCATGTGGAGGAAGCATGAAGAGCTGGATGTGCTGCACAGGCTCCTTTTCCGCTGGGTGAACAGCACAGCGCAGGAAGCGCTCTGCACTGAGTGCATTGCACTGCAGGGATCATGGAGGCAGTGGGATTTCCAGAGAGCAGGAATGTGACCCAGAGCACAGAGCAGTTAGGCAGGCAGCCAGCAGCTCCTCTTCTAAAGCCCTCAAGTACATGGCCAACAGGTCACTCACAAACTGTCCCAGTCCCACAATTTCCATACAGCACCTCAAACTTCCTAAGCTACAAGTGGAGTTTTTCAAAGCCACTGGTTTCCTGTCTGGACACAGAGCAGAAGAAGAGATGTGAAGGAGAGGGAAGAATAAAGAGCCATCTGCAGCTTTGCAGAGGGAGAACACAAGTCTAAGGGCTTTCAGTTGCTGTCTTTTCCTCAAGTCATGCTTGATGATCTTTAAAAAGAATGGCAGCTGGGAAGAAAAGGGACTTTCTTCCTTCCAGAGGAGGCCCATTGTCTGGCCAAGCCTCACCCTGAGCCTGGCAGCCCAGTGCCAGCAGTGAGTCTGCAGCCATTCCCTGCTGGAGCCATCCAATGGGATGGGCTGGAGCTGCCTGCCTGCCTCCAGCATCACACCCACAGCTGCCAGGTCACCCCTCCAGACAGTTATAATGCTGCTAAACTGCAGCTTCAGACCCCACAGAACTTCCAGCCACAAAAGCCTCGTGCAATCAATTGGTTTTATGGAGGAATATCTTTCAGTAATTCCACTTTATAAAGCTGGTCTCGGGTTGGAATTCAGGCACACTCCAGACAGGGATGTGCCATCCCATGCAGAGGAACAGGCACTGCACCAACCAGAAACAGATCCCAGCAGCCTGCATGGCATCAGCACAAGGAGCCAGAGCCAAACTGCCTGCCCTGGGCTGCCACCACCAAACAGATGGGAAGAGCTGGCAGGGATCCAGACAGAGCCCAGAGGTGCTCATGCATCACTTTCAGCCACCTCTGCCTTTTCCATTTCCCATTTCTTCCTGGGTCCAGGAAATAGCATTTGCTTTGCTACCAGTGCTAATAAATGCACTCTGCAGACACATTCACTTCTCCCCTCTGCAAGGGGCCAGAGCAGCCACTCTACACACAGCTAACCCCAGTGCTGATCTCCCAAACTAGGAAGAAAAAACAGCCAAAGCCCTAAGCAGGAGGGGAAAAAAATGTAAGTAGAAGCTTTCTGAATGTTTCTGCTTCCACTCTGGAACAGCTTTTAGAGACTCATTCCCTCCCCTCTTTGGGGTCCCTACTGGTAGCTTTTACATTTCTGGCTTCTCCAGTTCTCCATTTTGTAGGAGACATCAGCTGCATCTGCTTACAAAACATTCATGAAGGATTACAGCTTTGTAAGGGAATTAACAATGAACCTCTCAGCCCTCTTCAGAGAGCACTCACATCCTTAATAACATGGAATTTTTCTTAATGCTCAAGAGGATTCCTCTGGTATCTCTCCTAATGCGGTTCGTTCAGACTTCCCAGTTAATAAGTCACTCCCCAACACCATAAAGGATGAGCAGGAGCAAATCTATCAACTGTTATTTCACATGACTTCAGTTAGATAACACTGAGCCCAGGCGCTGGGACAGGCAGGTGCCAGAAGCCTGTGTCCTCTCTGGGAAGCTGCAGGTCTGGCCCCAGCCCCTGCAAGGTGCCCTTTGGCCAAACACTTTGGTTGCAAAGTTAACATTTGCATAAGGTATAATCTGTAAGCAGTTAAGCCCAGAAGAGGAAGAAAAACAGTCTGCTAAAATTGGAATACTCTAATTCCTTTTCAGAGAAGGCAAGATAATCTACCTCAGTTTACTGATGTTATCCACCTTCCCACAAAACCCCCAGTGAATTCCTGGGCAGCTGTGCCACCTCCCAGCCTGCAGCTCCAGCACGTATATGCCCTAGCACAAACCTTGAGCTCTGCTGAAACAGCATTTGAGGGCCCTGTCAGACAAGCACCACTTGTAATTCTGCATTTCACCAAAATATTTGGAGGGCTTGGGAAAGGCTGTGTGCACTCCAGGGCACAGAAAAGCTGGTTTCAGTATTTCCTTGTGGTCACAGTTAAGGTGGCACACCAGTAACACATCTAAGTGCCCTCCACAGAGCTCAGAGCCAGGACAGAAGGGTTTGGCACCAGGGTTTAGAATTTTGCATGGCTTCAAAGAGCAACTACACAGCTCTGCAAAAGGAACACCCAGCCAGGGCTAACAACACAGGGATCTTCCTGTCAGCAGGCACAGCTGGTGCTTTTGCAATGTTGTGATTCTTCCCTGCAGAGCATTTTAATGGCATTCCCAGATAACCCAAGGAAGCAGACAACTGGAAGGCAAAAACTCCAGTGCTCTCTGCTGCCTAGCTCCAAGGGAGTTTTCCTCCTGATCCCCAGCAGGGCCAGGGTTCAGAATGCCTGAACATTTGAGTTGGGCACTCCTGACAAGGCCACAGAGTAAGACTTGCTCATCACCATCCCAACAGCAGCTTCCCAGCTGGAGTCAAAGCAATGTTCTCCCCAGGGCCAAGCTGTGCATCCAAATAAACTTCACAGAAACCTCCCACAGGCACCCTCTGCAAGCCCTGGAGTAAGAGCTAAACACAGCCACAATTCCACAGGCAGCAGAGAGCTGGAGCAGGGCAGTGCTGGAACCCAGGAATAGGGGCTGGCAGTAAGGCAGAGTGAATGGAAATGTGGGGGTTAAGGACAAGAGCACAGGGTTCAGTGAAGGGTTTGTCTTGTAACAAAGGACACTGTCCCCACAGGAGGTGCCAAGCACTGAAAGCAGCAGACTGGTGAGGCTCAGCATAGGCAAGCTCTCAGAAGAGCCCATCTCCTAATGAGGAGGGTAAGAAGTTGGGAGAGGCTTAAGAGAGCTTCAGAGGTGAAAATCTTCCAAGGTGAAACCAGACAGCAATTTCAGAAGGACACAGCTGAGCTGTTGGCATCTGTCAGAGGATCCCCCAGGCTGCAGCAAGGGGCTAACACTCTCTCTGCTGCCCACAAACAACCCAGGCCACATCACCCCACACACTTCAGGGGTTTGCAAATGCATGGGTGCGAGTGAAATCGATAGAAGTGTTAAGAGGCAAAGTCAACTTAGAGATCCTGTGTATCAACACCATCTCCCCTTCCACAGGATCTTTTCTTGATCTTTATGATGTTATTTTTCCTACACCTGTTTTTCAGCTACAAGGTACCAGTTACTGCCCCATTTTATGAACTTCTGATACTAATGTTCTTCACCTGGAATTCAGTCCTTTTCTCTGCATTTTAAGAAGTCATCATTTTTTTGCTCTAGTTGTTCAAAAAATCTGCCTTTCCAAATCTCTCTTTACTCAGACTGAATTTGTCAGGCTGTCCAGGGAGGTGGAATGAGCAGGAGCAGTTCCCCCCTGCCTCCAAACCCACTGACCAGAGCTGCACATGCTGCTCTCAGTGATGCCTGACCCATTTCTGTCCTCAGCAAAGCACCTCACCTGATGAAGCATCCCCTCAGCCTCCCCAGCAGAGCCATCACACCAACCACTTCCCTCTACAACAGACAAAACATTTCCCTCCCCTGCTGCCTCCAGGACATCAGTGCCAGCCCCTGGAGAAGGGATTTTCTATTGCTGCTAGAAGAGTCCATCAGAACAGAAAAAGAATGAAATATGTGAAGATGGCCATCAACAAGACTATCCCTTCATCCCAAAGAAGAGCATCTTCCTCCACACTGTCACACCTCCCAGCTGTGTTATCAGTGTGGTCACTGCTTTGACTCCCACCCCATCCTGGCAGTCCTCAGCACAACCAGGGAAGCCTCCCATTCACTCACAGCTTTTCTCCATCCTTTCCTGCCTACATTAAACATCAAACAAGGCCCAACAGAAAATTATACCAAAACCTCAGCTAAAAGTAGACTAAATAAGTTATTGAAGAGCCATTAGGTTTCCTTGACACTTCCTTTGATAAAACCACATTTCATTTGAACACACTTTTTATCTACTCTCTTGCAACATGCTTTGCTAACTTAGGAGTTTGTTCAAAATCCAAGACTGTGAGTAATATTAAGATCAAACCAAAAGGCTGCTAGAGGTGTGTGTGCAGCCTGTGAAGCTGGAAGCCCTTTTCCTCTCTCACCTGGAACAGAAACCCTGAACAGTGTTTCAACACTGTCTCAACTTTTCAATCATTCCACTCCACAACACAGACAATTATTCTAATTCCTTTTCTGCATTTCTCAAGGTTTGTTATTAAATACCAACATCAGCTATCATCTGCTTTGCAAATTAACAATTTGAAGTTGCCTGTGATCACTCAACCCAAGGTCCTGCTTAAAAGCAACTCTTCTGCAAGTTTGCTACTCACTAACTGAATCTCTAAAATAATATTGCACCATCAAGAGTATTTTGGGCCCAGTCATGATCTTTCTGCAAAGCCTATACACTTTGCTGTAGTGTCTTCACAACTTCATTAAAAGGCTTTCAACAAATTTAATGCCAAGTTTTGGGAAATTCATTGTGGCTTTGCCCTTAAACCTGCCAATTTTCAGTTCCAAGCAACTGCAACCTTTGAGGTACTATTTTATTTGGTTTGCAGGAATTACTTCAATTACCTTCTCACAGGTCTGTGTGTTCCCACATGTCTTCCCAGGTAACTCTATCAGCTTTTGTTGATAGGTTGAAGGTGAAACACCTTATGTTTCACCAACAGAAATTTTACTGAAACACTGAACAGTCAGTCTCCAACAATCTGGGAATACCTTTTCCCAGTGGCACAGCTTGGTGAAACCTCTTTCCCTTCAGGAACTCACCTGGAGAATCCTCTGCAGGATTGAGGGAAGAGCAATAAATGCAGCCATGTTGTTCAGCACTTGCATTGTCAAACTCTTCAAAGCTGCAATGTCAAACATAACAGCCACAGCAGTTCATTAGGATTCCAGAAGTAAAGAGAGATCAGTCTTACAGAGAGAATTTTATTTCAGATCATGGTTTCTGGTTTGAAAATAGCTTTTATGTTTTTTCTCCTGCACATACTGCACTAAGCACACAGCTTTTTGCAGCATAAAGGCTGTTTTCAAGGTTTTGATCCCACAATACCTCTGTATTCCCTTCCACACCCTCTGCAGTAAACACCCACATTTTCATTTACTTGCTAACACCACCACTCACTTTTCCTATTGCTACCAAATCCCAGTTTGGATCCTTGTCTGTGTTACAGCCCACAGACTCTAAGACTTCCCAGCATTGATCTTTGCATGAAACTTGTTGCTAGATCCTCAGCATGGGTCTGGGATGGAGCAAAAGACATTATTCAGAGAATCCCAGAGTAGTTTGGGTTGGAAAGGACCTTATAGCTCATCCAGTCCCATCCCCTGCCATGGGCAGGGACACATTCCACTAGCTCAGGCTGCTCCAAGCCCCATTCCAACCTGGCCTTGGATACTTCCAGGGATCCAGGGGCAGCCACAGCTGCTCTGTGCCAGGTCCTCACCTCCCTCACAGGTAACAATTTCTTCTCAAAATCCCATCTAATCCAACTCCCTCAACCCTTCCTCCCAGCAGAGCTGCTCCATCCCTCTGGTCAGCTTGGTGCCTCCTCTGGGCTCCAGCTCCTTCCCTGCTTTGCCAAGACCAAAGCATCTAAGCCCCTTTTTAGCTCTCATCTCTCCCAAAAAGGGAAGCTGCTGTTCAAGGTGTGCTGCTGACTCAGAAGTGAAGTAGAGAATTGAGCTGGTGTTCTCAAGTCTCACTAATTTTATACATGGCAGGCAGGTGCAGGCAGAGGTGCACAAAAGGGCTGGGCATGCACCATGGCAGTGTCTTACCTCAGGAGCTCCCCAAGTGCTCACTACAACCTACAAAGCCTTTGTACACATTGGACACCTTGGCTCCTTCAGGGACCACCCTCAATGCAACCAACTTATTAGCACAGGCTGTGGTAGGCTGCTTCTTCCATACAGGACAAAATAAAGTCAATGAAAAAAAACCTATCCACCTGACAGCTGCAGCCTGCCAAACACCCAACCCAAGCTCCCTGCCAGTCAGGGAGAAGAGTATTTAGAAACAGTGTAACATAATTTCTATTCATTCATCACAGGAGACACAGCACACGGCTTTTACTACTTGGGGTCACAAAGGACAAAGTACTCACATTCAGAGTGTGGACACTGCGACGAACCAGAGGATTTCTGTGGGGACATCATGGCCTCAAGCAGGGGAAACCAGAGGGCCTGGAATCATGGAATGTGAGGAGAGAATCAGTAAGAACAGGGCAGTGCTAAAAATGAGTTGTGAGCCATGTCAGAGGCCACCAGCCAAGACTCAGTTCCACATTCTGAGTACAGAATTGCATTTCTGATGACTGCTGTGGGACAGAGCTGAAACATGGTAAAGTACCCTCAGAGCAAAGCACTTTACTGGAATTGTGACAACAGTCTGTGTTTGCTTTATTCAATCCACAACTACCTCCCCATGGGAGAGGGAAACTCTCCAGGGCAGAGACAGCTCACAGAGTGGGCAGCACAGCAAATGGATCCCAAATGGAAACAGACATCTAAATTCTCTTCCTATCTATTGTAGAATGACACCATTGCAGGGAAGAAATAGAGCAGGTCACCTCTCACATTGGGCAGTGCTTGTGAAGAAATTAGAGGTCTTCACTTACAGCCATGCCACCTCTTCAGACATGGGAACAACATTCTCTGTTCTGAGTTCAGAAATTACATAAATTATGCAGAATCTTAGGACTAAATATGCCTTTGTGTCACTGACACGGGCAAAATGGAAACACAACCTCAGTCTGAGGGGATGGGCAAAGCCAGCTCCCCCTGCAAGAGCTCAAGGCAGCTGCATTGCCTCCCCGCTCAGAGCCCAGGCTGACACTCAGTTCAGGGGCTGTGAACAGCTCTGCAGCCACAGTGACAGCAACAGCAGCTCTGTGCCACCAGGAAGCTGGCTCAGAGCTCACAGTGCCTCTGCAGTGTCTGACTGACATCTGTGCCCAGCTTCCATCTGGAGCTGGAAAGGGGGAAAGGCCATGGTCTCATCCCCTCCTCCCTCTGACCTGAACTTTGCTTTGTGCTTCACCATCAAGAGTGAGGATTTCACTCTGATGGCTGAAGCACCACAGGGAGACCACAAGGAGAGGCACACAGTGACTGCCTGCATATAGCAGTACCCAATGGATGGGGAGAGCAAGAGCCATATGAGGCAAAGCTTCAGGAGACACAGAAGCCTTGGTTGGTTCTGGTGACACATTTTTGACTACCTTACCTCTCGCTGTTGCTGGTCTAAACTATGTGAATTCCTCTGGCAAAGAGCAATTGTTTTCATTAAAGTATCTTCAATATTTTCTAGCAAGGAGGGTTCAGCTGAGCCTAAGTGTCAGCGGGGGAAAAGCAAATTACCATCATGAAAACTATTAGACAAGTTAACTCCCATTAGATAAATTTACTATCAATCCTTCTGCAAAACAAAATCATGCTGTTCATCTCAAGCCTGCACAGTACTGTCAGCAACTACATTATAAAGACAATTTCTGATTTTCTGGCACTTTTCCTGAATAGCACAATAAATGGAGCAAGTAGAACATTTCATTTAATCAAATAAGGAAGATCTTAGCTGTGGTTTAGGATACAATTAAGTAACAACTATGGGCACTGCATTTAATTAGGCGCCCATGAGTCCTTGGGCTAGTGAACAGCACATCTGTGCATACACTCATTTTCTGTGGGCAGAACATTCTTATTTATATATCTGAGAAATTTGCTTTCAAAAAAGCTACTCCCAGCTGTCTCCCATCACTGTTCCCATATAATGCCAGCTGAAGCTCAGGAAAGAGTTTGAATGGATTCTGACATGGGAAATGTGTTTGGTAAGCCAGTGAGAGGATCAGTCCCAATGGGAAAAGCTGACAGGGCAGCTGACCACACACACAAACCATCCCTCACACGGTTCGAGGTCCCTACCGAGATCAGAACACCAGAGTGAGGGAGCGTCATCCAAACAGCTACCATATGAACAATGTCACTACAATGCCTAGAAACCTGAAACAATCTCATTACACCAGGTGTCAGACACAAGCACTTCACATTTTGTGTTGATCTTCTGTTTGTAATAGAAAATGGAATTTAACTCAGTCTTACTTTCATCATCTTGAGTAAGCACCAGCAACTTGCTCTGCAATTGCTGAAACAAAAGAGAGGACACAGAACAGTCAACTTGGGAGTTTAATCCCAAGAATCCTGATAGAAATGTTTCTCAAAGGTGTGGTTACACAGGCTTGCCCCCATTTTCCTCCCCAGCGCAGCTAACATGGCATAAACATCTTTCCAAATATGGAAAGGAAAACAGGAGCTGAAAGACGATTTTTGGCTATGAAAAACAAATTTCAGCATCTAGTATCTTCTCAATGTTTGAAGATTTGTCAGAAAAATATACTGATGTTCTGAGTACGCAGACACCTCAATTTATTGGTATTTGGCAGGAGGCAAATGCTTCCATGGATTCTAGTGGGAAACAAATTGAGGAACAAGGACAACATCCAAACTGAGCACAGGCCACCATGCTGATGGCATGGCAACAATGCCACATTCAGGATTTAGGAGTACTGTACCTCAAGCATAACCAAAAAGGCACCATGGATATCTCCCTTCTTCTCTAGTAAATATGAAGAAGCCTCATGGAGCTGATGTTTTTGGGTTATCTGAGTTGAAAGGAAAAAAAAGGTGAATGTCTGTCTGAAGAAAGCTGCCAGTGCTTGTTTATCCACAAGACAATGCCAAGCAGATGGCCAGGGCTGGGAGTGCCTGTGCTCACAGGCACTTTACCCAGGCTGAGCAGCTCTCCTGCATCTCCTTTTATTTCTCAGCTTGCACTATTGCCACCACCAGCACTCAAAAATTGCTGGTACAATTTCCATACAGAGAAGGAACAGTTGTTCTCCCAGCACAAGGCAGATTTTGGCAGCGTTGCTTTCCAAAAACCCCAGGCCCATGATTTCATATACCCCCAACATGATTAATTAGCAGCAACACAGCCACCCTCTACTCTGCAGTTTCTCAGCAGCTTCAGAGCACTAACAGCCCTTTCTTATTAGCCCTGAGACCCAACTCAGTGTTAGCCTATTAAATATATCCACCTGTGCTGCAGAAGAGCAGGTTAGCAGCTCAGAGGGACAGAGAGTGCAAGAAATAGATTGGAAGAGCATCCAGGAACTAATCCAAGCCCAAGGTAAAGTATCTTCACAGCAGTTTAAATGGGTAGGAGCTGATTTGAATGCATCCCATGGCCCCTGTCATCATACATCTCCCTCCTACCTGGATGGTTTCCTCCAGTCTGCAGCATTCCAGAACTTTGAGTGTCTCCAAAACCTGGTCTGGGCTGTACTGACAGAGCAGCTCAATGAACTGCTCAGTGATAGAGGGTGGGAGGTGTAGCAGGTCTTGGTTAATGCCTTCTCTGGAATAAAACAGACACAAGAGACTGAAATCAAATTCTAGCCCAGAAATATGGCTGGGAAGAAGAATTTCTTATTCAATTGAGCGTTGTCTCTTATCCTTAATACTGAAGTTAAAAAATCTGGTTTTAAGAGGAAAATTATGCTACTTCTACTAGTTACTGGTGCTGGAGGTCTCTCAGCAGCCATTTCATTTGTTCCACAACATATCCTCCTGATGCTTCAGTACAAATTAAACTCTCAAAGACCCCTGTGAAGAAAGAGACCAGCACAGACCCATCTCCAGCAACTCCATGCAAAGAGGCACAAAGAATTAGCCTCATTTCCTCAATGAAACCTTATTGTCTGAGCGCTCTGTTCAGATCCTGATTGTCTGTGTCCTACAGACCTGCTCTGCATGTGTTGCTTTTTGCTCATTGTTCCTGAAATTCTTTTTTGACTTCCTTTACCACATTTTAACGTTTCGTCCCTTTGATCAACCTCACTGAGAAAGGAACTCATACTTCTTTTAGAGAAACATCCCCATTTTCCAATCCCTGGGCTCATTATTAAGCAAACTCCTCATGTGCAGAAACAGAGGAGAGAACAGAACTGTGAGCAGTGTCCACGTCCCTTTGTCCTGACAGTTTCCTACTGATCTCGGTTTTATAAAGAGCAACGTGAAGGAGGAGACTTCAGAGTGAGGAGGGAAAGGATGATGCTTCCCTGGAGCCAGATACAGCACCTGCAACCCTTAAATGAACAGCACTCCCTGCCACTGCACATTACACTTCCCATGGCAGTTCTAGGACTGGTGCATTGCACAGAGAAACAGTGGAAGTTTATCCTGGCTACTAAACAGGGACTTTTGCTGAAGCTCCTGCCAGGAAAGGAAATGGATCAGGGTGTATATATTGAGGTGTATATAGGTGTGTATGTATATAGGTGTATATATTTCCTTTCTGAACCCAAATTCCTAAGCAGGAGATCTGTTCGTGTGCAAATCCTACAGCCATGGGATGGAAAAGGTCTGATATCCAATACCCTCTGTTTCCTGGGAGTTACAAAAGGCATACTACCATCCTAGAAAGGCCAGGAGAATGCTGTGGCTTGAGCAAGCCAAGAGAGCAGCTTACTGTGATTACAATGATTATAATGCAACATGTCCAGAAACCAAAGCCTCACCCATGCACTGGTCACAGGGTGCAAAGTATGAGCACAACTCCACAAAAACTGTGCCCAAACTATTGTGTTCTGACAGCAAAGAGTGGACCTGGAAGGACCAAACAAGAATCCTGAATTCTGCATTCACCATCCACTCCTCCCACAACAAACACCATGTAAACTGCCCCGGTGCCTGCAAGGGGGTGAGTGCTCTCTTTCTATGGGACTAAAATAAAACACTCTCTGTCTAAAATGATCTCGTCTGCCAAGATAGGAAAAATGGCAAGTCATGCACCTACAGCATGAGAACAAACTTCAAGTCTGGAAATAACTCTGGCACCAAGTATTCACAATTTCATGAGCAAGCTCACTCTTCCCTCAGCCATTTATTTCATCAAAAAAAACACAGAGACACAGAAAGAAAGCTGGATTTTGATAATTTCTAAAACTAATGGGCAGTCCTGAGACTTGCGGGTCCTCTTCAGCCACACGGGATCCTTTTCACTCCAATATAACCGTATCCAATGTCTCCCTTGCCACAGTCTTTCCAAAAAGCAAGAGAGAAGCACTGGTTTCTCATGAAACCTGGCACAAGGGAGCCCTGCAAGTGTCACAAGCAGCTGGGCACAGAGGAGAGCCCATGGGACAAACCCTCATGGGAGTCTTAGGAGTCTGTTACTACATTTATAAACCCAGAACACTGCGTCACTAAGTAAGTTAATATTGTTGGTATAATACATAAACACAAATGGCAATAGACAATGCTTCACTGTGTTGGGGTTTTTTAGAGGAAAAAACTCCAGAGTTTAAAATGGAATGTAGCAAAGACTGTGATTAATGAGCTGAGCAATCCCTACTACATTCTCTGTTTCCTGGGGCTGCTTTACGCTACAAACATTCAGACATTTGGTTTTAATTTCCCCAGGCAATTCCTGTTAACCCTGTTTCCTCCCTTCCCCCTTCCACCTCCTTAAAAATAAATCTCTAGCTAAATTAAATGGGCCAAATTAATCCCTAATGCAATTCCACCAACTCGGATAGTTAGACTGGCATGATGAGTCGTGTCCCCATATGATCAAGCAATCATTTTTATTTGAGACCTTAAAAAGCTCATTTACTGCTCTAAGAATCTTTACTTTGACAAAAATTTTGCTTTAAAAAAGCATATAAACATTTAGATTGGATGAAAAGAGACAGATGCTACAGAAGAGCCTAATCACTACCTTATGCAAAAATATACTACAAAGTGTAGGTGCCTCTGCAGGTAAATCTACAGAGCAAGATTTCACCTCCCTCCCTGCCTCTCCCAGGATACAGTTCAGCTCCTTTCAATAGCTCTTAGAAGAAAACAACTTCACAGCACTGAGAACAGAGCTCAGGATCTGAGTGTTATTGAGCAAAAGCCATGTGGCCTAGTGCACCACGCGGAACAGCATCCTTGAGGGAAAAGCAGAGAGCTGTGGGGAGATCAGATGCACAACGTTGCTTCCCATTGCTGGTTTGAACACATCACGTGTTGCCCGTGATCAGAAGGTAACTACAGGAGAAATGGGTCTATTTAGCTCTAATTATGGTGGAGTGGAATTAGATATGTTTATTACTCAGAGATTATGGGAGGCACTCTGTGCATAAGATTAGAATCCAGGTTAATTACTACCTTCACTGGGTGCAAGTGATACCACAGCATAAACAAAGTCCTACTTAACATTCAGCTGGGTTTCATTTCTGCTTAACTACATTTTTTTTCCACATAATCAATGATTAACTAAATAATCTGATTTCTTTCCTATAAAACCCAACCAAGATATTTTTTGATTTTGTTTTGACCCTGGAGAAAACAGGAGGTGTGGAAATTAACACCTTTCACATAAACATGTCTGTAAAACTCAGGAAAGAACAAAATGTATGTTTGGGGTTTCAGCTTTGGTTTGGGTTGGTTGGTTTTTTCCTTAATTTATGTTAAAATCCAAGAGGTGATTGATTAATTCCAGGTTCTGGCTTCCAAAGCATGCTTTTTATCCCGCTTCAACAAAAACTGAAACATTAACACATGGATTTAGATAATATTGCCTTTCCCAACTCCTCTTCTTCATTAAGCACAATTAATTTGTAATTAATTGACAAACCAGGATCTCTCCCCCAGTTGCATTAACAATTGCTTGGAAGCAATTGGAGCTGTGCATATATAAATGTCTTGCAGCATTTGATACTGATTGAACAGAAAGAGAACACTCAGTGCTGAAGCACTCAAAGAACAGGCACAGATGGAGCAAGCAAGTAGTTAAAAAGAGGAGCTTGCAGTGAAATATGGCAGCAGTTCTGAAAGAAGACAGAAATTTAAAACGTCAGTTGACCAAAATGCTCTTGCGTTTATGTTAAACTCAGGCACCTCAGTCAAGTAACCAAAGCACTGGGTTAGGAAGAGAAACTGCCATTGCTGAGAAGAGAAATGGGCACTCCAGCCCCAGGGTAACCATCCCACAGCCCTCTGGAGCAGCAGTGCCCAAGCTCCCCACCAAGTGCCAGAGGCAGCACATTCCATGCACTGGAGCTCACAGCACTTGCCAGGCCGGGAGCTGGCAGGGATGCCCCAAAGGATGCTCCCCACAATGCTTCTTTTGGGCTGTTCTTCTCAGCTTGGGGCACCCTGAGGAGCAGGTCACCTTTCCCAAGCCTGATCTCAGCCACAGGCTGGCTATTGATGCACTGGATCAAAGAATTGATTTGAATCCCCGTTTGCACACTGCAGTTTGTAAACAGTCCAACTTTCTACACACCTTGGATCAAGGAGACTCCTCAGGAACTGGAAGAGCAAGAACTGGTCCTGTACAAGGAGAAGACAGAGTATTATTATTTTAAATGACGTGCTGTGGAACAGTGATCCTTGAACTATATACACTGAAGAAAACACAGTTCCCAGCTGCTGCCTGCTGAAGGAGCTGCTCTAGGCATGTCTTGCACAAATATTCTCAGGATGTGTCCGGCTGACAACAGCTCTGCTCTGGGATTCCAAGCCATACTGAACCCCAGCTAAAAGCTGCAACCAGCAGCTCGCAGCTTATACATTTTTATGGCCAGAACTCTACAAACAGGCCAAATAATTGAGATGTAGCAATTCCTATCAGTGAGGAGCTACAGCCTATTTTTCTTCTGTTTCTGACACAGCAATACCTCACCATGACTCTGAGCAATCATTTCCTACAGGAGTGACATCCCTACTGTACAGAAGCCCCAAACTAATGGAGTTTGACACTTCACCTGCAGGTTGGAGATGATGCTCTCGAGCTGCTCACTGAAGTGAATGGCCGCCAGGTCAGCTGCTTTACCTGGGCTCAGCACCAGCAGCTCCTTTGGGGGGAGAGACAACCAAATTAATTTCTTTGGACTTCACAGGCAATATAATTATGCAGCACCACTGAGCCCATCCATACTGTAACTGCACTTCTGCCAAAATGCAAGTGTAAGACAACACTACTGCACAAAAAGAGATGTAGAAAAAATAAAAGGATATTTGGTAACAGAGAATTTTTGAAAGTTGATTTTTTTTTGGTACACACAAGGCCTTGAAGAATACAAAACTCCTCACACCAAGATCCCACCTCAGTCCCAAGGAGAGGAAGTTATTAATCAAGTTTTCTGACAACTGCCTTTACCCCACTGCCAACAAGACATTCCCAATGCCAACTGTGAGCCAGCAGGAAAGGGGAAACAACCAACCCTTGGGAATTTCTCATTCCAGTGGAAACAGTGTTGAACTGGCTTGAACTGAACCAAACCAGAGGTTTTAAAGCAAGTTTCCTGTAACTGTTCACCATAACAGACACCTGTCCAGAAATTAAAAAGCAATTTCTTTATTGTAATACAAGGAAAGAAAAATCATTTAGATGCCTGTGGGTCTGCTTTCTGTCAAGCTTGAGCTAAAAGGCTTTGTATCATACAAGTTTACACAACCTGCAATATGAGCTTTTTGCTTCTAACCCTTCCAAATAAATGAGAATGCTGCAAAACAACACTGTGCACGTGGTAACCCGTCCCAAAAGCCCTTGCTGAACCTAAAAACATGAAAATATTTCTTTACTGAACAAAACCAACTGTTACAGCAGTAAAGAAAGAAAGTTATCAGAAATGTACATCTGGAGAAAAACCCAAACTGAAGAAGTTCCTCAGCAGCTGCTTGGCCTCCAGACAGACATAACAGCCGCTGAATACTGCCAATGCCAGCACAGACTGGGGCAAAGGGAAGCAAGCAAGAGCCTGACCATTCCACGAGCTCTTTAGGAAGAGCTGTCACAGACGATGCCTTTGGTGAGGCTTCCAGAGGAAAACCTGCCTGCTCCAGAAGAAGCTCTGCAGTGTTTGACCCCACAGCTTCACTGTACAAGCTCAGCCCCTCTGCATCCCCACGACTCTTTCACCCCACAAACCCAGGCAGTCCAAAGCACCCAGGAGATCTTAAGCACAGCAGTGCAGAGGGACACAGAAAGGATGCAGTGGGACTGCCTTAATCTACTTCTCTCTCTGGACAAACCCTCCCTGGGAGTCTCCAGGACTGCTGAAGGCAGGACTGCCAGAGTGGAGGGAGCTGGTCCAATCTCCCTGTCTGGAATCAGTGCAACCTTCAGAGCCCATCCCCCAGCAAAACGTTTGGTGCTTGGGTTTCCAAACATTTGGTGCTTGGGTTTCCATCCTCTCCCAGGTCTGAACAACCTGCAAACACGGTACTGCTTAGACATAGCCCTTGAGGGGACAGAACTGACACAAAGTATGTGGGAATGAGGGCAGAAAAGGACCCTTGTGTGACTGAAGAGAGTGGAGTTTAATTTTTAAAGATAAACATCAATGAACAATGGCTGTGAGATGATGGGAAAAATGAAAAGTGGCACTGATCACAAACTCCACTTTCTGCCATACAATCACCAGGAAATCCTCTCCAGACACTGCTAGTTTTGCCTGAAGAGGCTGGTTTGCTGCATTCATAGCTCAGCAAATGACAGCTGTCCTAAGAGCAGAAATCACAGATTCACCCCAGTAAAGTATTATTTACTTTTCCAAGTCTTTTGAATGTCTGAGAGCAGGATTAACACAATGGAAAAGGACAAAAGCCCACAGCACCATCAGGCTGCTGAACCACCTGCTTTACCAATCCGGGGAAATGGAAGATGCCAAAATGAATCAGGGAGCTGATCTCGGTGACAGTACCTAAGAAAGGTGACCCACAGAGCCCATCACCTACCCAGCAGCTCTCTGGGGGACCAGGGATGCAGCAGAGGAAGGAAGCAGACACGAGAAGCAGCACAGCAGCTGCAGCTTGCCCAGCCTGGAACTCCAGGTCCTCTGATGAGGTTGCAATGAGTCAGGCCTGCTCAGACCCAGCACAACCATCCCCACCAGTCCCACAGCTCTGCCAGTTCCTCTGGAGAGGGGCTGTGAGCTCAGCGAGCCACATGTCAGGCAGCAGCATTCCCAGGGTTTCTTTGTGCATTACCTTTTGAATCACTCTCCCTCTTGGTCCATTTTCTCATTAGTCATGCACTACTTGCAGATGCTGGTAGAAACTAAAAGTACTCTGGATGTGCCCATTAGCTTTTTGTCTGCCTCACAGGATACAGATTCTGTGGTCATTTTCTGCTAAGGAGTGTTGTCTGCAAGCCTTGTTTTACAGACAGAACTATTTTCCTGGCTTATCTGCAGATCACCCTGGTGGGCACTGACAGCACCTTTTAGGAACTAGAATATTACAGATTCCCCACATCTACTGCCTGGACAATCATTTCGGACATCTTCATCCCCTGAAGCCAACAGAGACTGAAGACATGAGAAAAATTATTAGTTGGAGGAGTCTAGCAGCAGCCTGTGTCTTACAGAGAGGTCATGACCCCATCATTCCCCAGGTTAGCAGAGCCAGGGCACCAAGGCTGAATGCACTTATCAGTGTGAGGAATCAGGATGAGGAGTTGGATCCCCCAGTCTGTGAGGTCAGTGATGTCCATACCCTGCCTTGCTGCTGCTGCTGCATGCTCAGGAGATGGAACACTTGCTAATGGATCCCTCTCCTGCTCCACAGCACTCACCACCCACCACCCCCTGAGCAGGCACCATTATCCAAAGAGCAGCACTTGAAACCCAGGAAGCCCAGGAAGGCAGCCCGACTCTGAGAGAGGCACTTACACTGATGTGTGAGAGCACTGAGCTGACATCAGAGCTGTCTCCACAGATGTGACTCAGCACCGGACACTTTTGCTTCTGGAAGAACAGCCAGCACATCCAAGAGCCATTAGCAGGAGCTGAGGGACTGTGGGTGCAGGATATACTGTACCTACCTCCATATGGTCCAAAGCTTTCTGCCACACCAGCTGCTTCTCCTCAGCACTGTAGCCAGGCATGGATAGGATGTTGTGGATGTAGTTGAAAACTTCTTCCTGTAAGGCACAAAACCATAAATGCTGCAGTGTGTTCTGCAGCACCACTGACAGCATTGGCTTTTGGAAACCAGAGTGTTTCCAGCAGCCTTGGCATGACCTCAGGGCTAGTCTTCTCCATGTAGGTCAGGATGAGTTATCTGCAGGGAGGTTGTATGTCCCTAAAGAGTTCCTGAGGGAAAAGAGAGGAACCTGATGCTAATGTGTTAAGCACTGAGGTCAAAGAGAATTGTTCCTCCCCTAGCAGAAATGTCTCCCTCTTGCCCACAGGGAAAAAGGACAGGACATCACTTGAGCTAGGAGCACAGGCAGAGAGAACACTCTGCCAGGGGGTAGCTCAGTTTTCCCAGCACGTTCCTGAGCTCCTCCCTGACACTGGCCTCTCCTCCAAGCTCTCCTGCACTATCCCCAGCTCAGGTGCTCTCCTGTGTCATGGTTTTCAACCACCTCACTATCATAACCTCCTCTCCTGACTCCTTCACCCACACAACGTTCAGCATTGTGGATTTATAAGGACCTGGAGGGGTCACATTTGCCAGACTCTCATCCCAACTTCTGTTGGTGGTAGGGAAAGGAACACCTCAAAAACTGTGGCAGGTGTGCATGCTGAAGGTAATGGCAGAGAGATAATAAGGGCAGAGAGCCTGTGTCCAGAGGAAGAAATGTGGGGACCAATGGCAGAAACAAAAAAGCACTGCAGTTAGCCACATCTGCAGTAAATCCCACCTTACACTCGGGTTTGATGCACTACCACTAGCTTTAAAAATAAAGGAAAACTCTGAAACTTAAAAAAAACCCAAAACAGTTCCTCTCCACTAGACAAATACAAACAGCTTTGACTATAACTAAGAAACCTGAACTGTTCAGGGCATTTTTAAGGTAATTATGCTAGAAGAGCAAGGCAGCAGTGCCCAGTCACTGTGGCCAGCAGGACAGGCTGCATGGCCACGAAGCAGAAAGGCCAGGAGCACCAGAGTTCCTCACCTTCCTCAGGGGATCCCGCAGGTAACAGCCGATGATTTTGTCATAGCGAAGCTGCCGTTCATACATGAACTCACAGATCTGATAGCTGAAAGGAAGGGAAACTTCCCATGTCAGGAAAAGCACTCAGCTGAGCCAGCACAACAGACAGGCAGCATTTGGAAGCGTCTTACATTGGCGTTTTCAGCACACAGGCTGGGTGGCTCCAGTGTGCTGGAGTGCCATTGGTACCAGCCCCAGGCCACCAACCTGCCCTCAACCTCCCTCTTCTGGGAAATTATCACACAGAACAGAGAAAAGTGGAGTTACTAAGGGGAGAGGCAAGGGACAGAGGATAACAACTCTTAATGAAATCAGGTCTCACAGGTTCTGCTGTCAGAGATTATCTTTGTTTCCACAACACTCTGCTCTAAGCTAGGTCAATCCACTACTCTTATTTGAAGAAATTCACTGAACATGACTCAATGTGTTATGACACAGCTTCCTACCTTCACATTTTAATAAACATCTTCAATATTTTGAGACTTTACATAAAATCAGATGTAACTGAGTCAAACCAAATCAAGAGTCTGATAATTAATATTACACTATAGTTCTTTCAGCTCTGATGGAAGTGGCTGAGCTGGGGGGCCTGGCTGTCAAATTCTCTGAAGCAAGGAGAAAAAAAATGTGTTTATTGACTCTGAAAAATTTGATTGAACTTCTCCTTTTAGGACAAACCGGAGAACAGGCATGGCACACCCTCAACTGCTCTCCCTCTGCTCCTCTGTAGCATGGTGGATTCGTTCATGCAACACCCAAACTCATGACCTGGACGAAGATGCCCTCCCTGGCTGGCTCTGCTCTGCCATGACAGACTCTTTCTGGAATCATAAAGCATCTAAAGGAGATGCTGGAAATTTTCAGCCTTTCCAGACACTGTTTTTGTCTCTCCTACTCAATTCTAAAATGAGTACCATGGGGGTGGCTCCAGACCCCTTCATGCTTTTAAATCCACATGTGGGTCTCACCCCAACCAGGCATCTCCATCTGCCAGGGGTAGAGCACTCCAATATACAACTGTACCTCTGAACACAGCCTGGGCTCTAGGACAGGGAATGTCAAAACTCATCAAGTCACTCAAGGTTTTTCCTGAAGGGTTTCCACAGCTCCACCCCTCCTCTTAACAATGGTTTTCCTGAGAACACCCAGGAAAGAAAGTCTGGGACTAAATGTGAACATCTTAAATGAAGCATGATGTACAGGAAAAATAACCCCAAACACAGTTACAAAGTAGAAACAAGAAGAGTAGAGTCAAAAAAGATCTGTGGAAGAGATTTAAAAGCAGTTTTCATATATTGTGTCCAGCAACTCACAACTCAGCCTTCTCTGCCATTTGGATAAGGCGGCTCTCTTCAAACTGCACAATCCCTCCTGCCTGGAGCAGCTCCAAAAGGACCTGCAGAGATTGAACACCAGTTATTCACAGGGCAGCATCAGCAGCTGAACAGCCAGGGCCACTACAAGTACACTGCTCCTGCTCCATTAAACATGGTAAGAACACAGGCTGACTTTATTGATTTGTTAATTAACTGTCCTTTAACTAGGAAGGTCATGAGCTTATGAGAACTTTCCTGCAGGCAATGCTGGGTGGGACCCTTCCCTCCTGCTGTGCCCAGCACTGCCCAATATTCCCATGCCCATGTCTTTGGCATGTGACCCAAAGCCCATACTCACTTCCGAGGCCAAATTCTGCTCCACAGCCTGGCCTGGTGCTCCAAGGAGCATTCTTGGAAGGCTCTTACCTGCTGCCTCTCGGAATGCCGGGAGTCATCATCCGGGCTGCACAGGAACTCCAGCACCTGCCAGGGGAGAGGCTGGTGTGAGCCTGGCCTGGCTGGCACAGCTGGGAGCACAAACTGACCCGCACACCCTGGGCACCAGCAGTGCCAACAGCAAACCACCACACAGCAGGGCCATCTCAATGTACCTGGAACCAAACTGGGAATACTGGAATGGCAGAGAACTGCTGAAAGACTGCTGAGAGGGAAACACAGGACTCTGCTGCACCAGGATCTAGAACCAAACTTTAGGGAACCCAGGAAATATAGAAGAACGCAGGGCACTCCAAGTTTCTGCTTCAGACTACATACCAAACAGCTGGCATCACTAAATTGACCCATTCTCCTGGACTGTGCCATCTCATCAGGAAAACAGGAAATTATGTCATTCATAACATTTCATACATGTGGAATGAAAGGGTTTAATCCAAATCTGTTTAGCCTCCACAGAGTTCTTCAGTCTTAAATTAGGACATATACATTCTAATTCATTTTTATTAGGGCTCATATATCCCTATTATAATCACAGCAACACTGCTGCAGCCAGTGAAGCCTCCTCCTCAGTCCCAGGAATTTCTGGGACTTAAGCTGGGATACAAAGTTAGCTCATGCAAGCTTTGGGCATACGTTGGTACAAATTCCTTTTTCAAACAGCAGAGAAGGCAGTGGCCACCTGAACTAAAAATTACCAACTACGCTTATGTGCTCTATAAGCTCATTAATGTAATTTTAGTTGACACCCCTTATGCTAGACTGGCTTGGGTTGGAAGGGACCTTATAGCTCATCCAGTTCCACCTCTCTGCCATGGGCAGGGACACCTTCCACTAGACCAGATTGCCCAGAGCTTCACCCAGCTTGGCCCTGAACACTTCCTAGGATGCAATGCTGTTTGTCCCAGAGCTCCAGCCAAGCTGAAACACTGTGTACTGTGCTTCCATGGTCTGTCCTACTCTGCTCCTGGGAAACCACAGCAACAGCCCAGCAAGATGCCACCTGGTTATAAGGCACCAGTACCTCCAGACCTGCTCCAGTCTACAGCACTGAGCCCACTTTCTGCAGAGGTGCATCCTGCTTGGAATGTCACACACACTCAGCAATACTTGCCTGGTCAAACAGTGTCCTGTTGACAAACAAGGTGTTGTTGGGCTTGGCGAGCTGCCGGGCAAGGAAGGTAAAGAGACAGCCAACCTGTGAGGGGGTGAAGTCAGAATTCTCCACCATGACCTGAGAAATGTTGGAGAGAAAAGGGAAAAATAAACCCACAAGGAATTGATTCTGCAGCTGCCTTTAGGAAAGTTAACTGGGACAAGAAGAAATTCCTGTGAGCCATTGTGTCCCCTCCTGGTGTTAGTCCATCCTGAAGGTCAAACACAAGCCCCTTCCCCAGCATACAGCTGTATCATGTGAAGACACAAGCAGTGGATGCATCCTTGCTAAAGCACTTCTGTCCCAAAGCTGAAGAGGCTCTGCCTCTCTTCCCTCTACTCAAGGGAAGAATTCTTGCAGGTCCCTGTTTTTCAGGTGTGAAGAGGCTCCAAACCTACATTTATCTCTGCCTCTGTAGCCTGTGTTGATCATGGGACACGGAACAGCTTCTGAGCAGAGAAATGTTGTCACATGGTTAAAGTATAATTATTAGAGGAGAAAACAACCCCAAACACCTCATTTCAAGCCCCATTTCACCACTTCAACTGTGGCATGCAGAGAACTATTCTAATAGCTAAGAAACAACTGCAGGTTTGGGGAGAAGTTGTTCTCATATTATGTTAGCATTAGTCTAATGATATTTAGAAAAACTTGTGGCTGTGCTGACTTGAAATTACAGAAAAAAGGAATATCTAAGAGTCACTACAAAAGGGATAGGAAACCTAAGAAGTGCTTTTCACCTGTCTGGTGTAAAAAACATGAGCCTGATGTGTCCTGACTTGGTGTCTCCTGCTTCAAAAAATCCTAAACCCCAAGTGCAAGTGAAATGCCCCTGTTTGGAGAGTCCCCTCTAAGAGCAGTGTGCTTAAGCTGGGAGGAAATCCATCACCTGGACAACTCTCTCAGCTAAGATCTAAGAACTGCTGTAGCAAAGCCCATGGAGCAGCTCACAGTTTATCATCTCATTCACTCTGAGCTGAGTCAATTGATTTCTTCAAGTGACCCAGAGTTCTAGACCCCAAGAGATGCTAATGGTTTTGTGGCACAAGAGAGGCAGGCAGGCCAGACACATTAGAGAATCAAGCAGAGCTCTGCTTGAGACACCAGCTAATGTAATCATTCTTTTTCAGTTTTCATTTTCTGTCGAAAAAGGCCTAGTCAGAACAGCACTACCAAACACCATTAAATATTATCCACTGAAATATCTGGAGTGTTTCATTAATTTTAGCTTTGTTTTTCACAAACAGGGTCCTTGTCAGCCTATGTGAAGGTGAACATACTGCAACCCTGGAATAGAGCAACTTCCCAGAGGCTGCACACCAGCCACATAGATGATTCATTTGGCAAAGTTTTTATCAGCATTAGCAGAATGTCTGTGCTCACCAAACTATTTCAAAAGCACAGCTATTTCCTAGGTGTTTTCTTTATTGCTTATGACAAATTTAAATTGAAAGTTTCAAGAGTTTTTAACTTTTATCCAAAAGGACAGCAGATTCCAGAGCAAAGGACTGACAGTTTTCTTAACACCACATTGTTTGCCTGAAGATGCAATGCTGCAGCCCTTCTCAAGCTGCCCTCCTGCTATTGGTGCCATGACAGGAACACATCCCCAGCAGCTCTGGAACATGGCTGCAGTGTGCCACCTCCTGCTAACAGCAGCTCAGGACACAAACCAGAGGGGCTGAGCCAGCACAGGGCTAAAACACTCCTCAGAGCCACATCCTGCTCAGGCAGGCCCACAAAACCCCTCACAGCGGCACTGTCCCAGCCCACTGCAGCAGCACTGCCACCCAAGTCACTCACTGTGCCCTTGTCTCATCTGTCAGTGGTGACAGGGACAGGGAAATGCTACTTATGGTATGTTTATACATAAACAGCCTCCAAGTGAAGTCACTCAGGATTAATGGTGACAGCTTGGTGGGGAAAGCAAACGGTGCTTGGCAGCGAGAGCTTTTAATGGGAACATCCATTGTTGGGAACAGGGGCTGGGGCTGACAAATGATTTCCAGAGCACCAGGCTGATAACTGACATTCCTCTTCTCTCCTAAACTAAAGATAGGTCTGTCATCCTGGAAATGCTGCATCCCAAACACAGCACTGACAGGCACAGGGAGCAGGGATTCAGCAGAAAAGCAGTGGCACTCTGCCAGGCACAGCATGCATGGGACCTTTTTCATGCTCAGAAGCAATCAGGGAGGAGATTCAATGAGAAGCTCAAAGGTGCAGAGATGAGAAATTTGACAAAGCACCACCCAGGTGAAATCACAGGAAAGGAGACCCCCTCTGTCAGCACATTTCAAGTGCATGAATCATCACTTCTGAATATCCAACCTACAGCTTTGGCTGAGGTAAATCCATGCTCCTGCCCAGCATCTTCTCAGAGGTGTCAGCCAGGGCAGGACTGGAAACACCTCCAGATTACAGGCTGTACTGCAGAGCACTGCATGCAATCAGTCAGATACAAACAGTTCACTTTTAGGCACACTCACTTTCAGAAGAATGTCCACAATTCTCTGTTGATACTCCACAGCTTGCTTATCATTCTTAAAGTCTTCAAAAGTCTGCAAGAGGCAAAACACTGACACCTTGAGCAGAATCTCTCAGAATAACAGCAAACACAAAGCAGACAATGCTGGTTTAAGTCCTTTCTCTGCACATCCCTAAACAGCAGGTTCCAAGATATAATTTGCTCTTTTGTAAGTACCAAAATGGTTTTTACACATTAGGTACAAGTAATGGGTCCAAACAGACATAGGAAATTCTAGAAATTTGGAAAGTAAGAAATACAGATTTCCATGCAGGAGATAGAGATAGGCACTAGAAAACTCTTTACAAATGCATTATTTTTGTTTTACCTATGTTTTAAAGACAGCCTCTGTTGCCAGAACTTTCACTGTGTAACGTCATCTTCATCCCTCTGTATTTAAGGCCACAAAGGACTACTGTGATTCCCTCTGATATCTTACAGAAAAAGCACCAGAACCATTCCTGCCCCAAGCCAGGAGCTCCTGGTTTAGCTAAAGCAGGGATTTATTGACAGGAACCTCATTGCTGATGGGAGAACTAGCAGAGCATTTTCCTCTCAGAAAGCCAGGGTCTCTTACCAGAGCCAGCACATTGAGGAACTCCCGCGTGTCAAAGTGCAGCAGCGTGCGAACGTAGGGATACACCTCCTCATCCACAGAGCCCTCAGCTGAGTGCAGCCGGATCAGGAACTCAAACACCTGCAAGGACGAGGCAAGCAAAGACAGCAGCTTTCCTATGGATTTCAGATAACTGGGAGCACAAGTGTGTGGGAAAGCAGCACTGTTATCTGCTTTGTACTTAAGCTTTAAAGCCCCTTAGGAGTCCATCAGTTCTTATTTGAGTGGTGTTTTCTGCTGCTTGTCAGCCCCTCCTAAGAATCATCGACCAATTTAAGATCAATCAAAATTTAAGATCAAACAAAAATAAAGGCTTATTTATACTTGCAGACAGAAGCGTGTGAAATTAGAAAACTCCCTCTCCTTCCTGGCAGCTTTCCTGGGAAGCTGAGCAACTCCTCCTTATCCAGGACACAGCTCCTCTCCTTGTCAGCAGTTCACTTGGGAAGAGCCAGTCAATCTGCCCCCTCACTGTGAAGCACAAAGCTTTTGGCTCTGCAAAGACTGACTGAGGTTGCTTTTCAACTCTTGTCTCTTTCACTGACTCTGCAGTTCATGAAATTTGAGAGCATCTTCCAAAATAAACTCCCTTTACTGAGCCCCTGATAGAGGTCTCCAGGCTGTCCCAGGGAACCAAGAGGGCAGGGCCAACTGCAGGGGTCTCAGCCAGGGTCACAGCAGAGCTGGCTGCCAGCAGGAAGGCAGCAGGTGGCTCCAGGCTGGAGCAGCACTCAGGAATACGTGTCAGGTGCACACTGGGATCCCATGGAAAACTGACAGGCCACGTGCTCTCCCAGCCACCCTCTGCAAGTGGAAAACTGACAGGCCACGTGCTCTCCCAGCCACCCTCTGCAAGTGCCATGTTCCCCCATTTACTCCTGTTCTGAGTTCATTTTCTGCCAGCACAGTGGCAGTGAATCCAGCAGGAATTAGCAGCTTGCCTGTCAGATCCACATCTCCCCTGCTGACCTCTGGCAGCTAGGAATGCTTGAGAAAACAAAACAAACCCACCAGACACAAAGGTGTTACTTAAGCCCAGCTCTCAGGAACACCATCAGGAACCACAGCAAGGAGAGGCTGAAGGCTCTTCCCAGGGCTGCTGCTGCTGACTGGGCTCCTGCTTCCCCTCAGAGCCTGAACAGGGGGCAGCCCAACAAACTGGGAGAGGACAGCAGGCAGTGCTTGGCCCAGCAAAGTGGAGTGGGCTGGTTTGCACAGCCACTGAGGAAACAGGCTGCAGGAACCCAGAGCTACCACATACATAGAGCTACAAGCTCTGGACTAGGAAACAAAATCCAAACACAGAAAAACCACAAACGAAAACCCACCCCACGTTCAAAAAATGGCTGTTCCACTGTACTGCAAAGAGAAAGTGCAAAAAGAAAAAGCACTTCCTTCTCACTGGAACCCTGAAACTGAAGTGAAATGCTAAAAGCACAAAAAAATATTTGTTGTAAAGCTAGCCAGAAACTTGGGAAGAAGTTTTGTGAGCACAAAAAGTGATGATAAGGAATATCCTGTTTCAAGAAATTGTCAGATTAGCCCAAAGGAGTCAAAAGCCTTCAAAGAACCTACAACCAAGAGCTACTTAGAGACATTTCTCCCCAGAGTCAATCCGGTGTCATTTGCATTTGAAAACAGGGAAGACCCTCCCAGATTTGACCCGTTAAGTTTACAAAGAAGAAACGGCTACACATTTCTGGTAACTCTGTGGTGAAGAGTAAGGCAAAAAACTCAATCACTGAGAACTCTGTGTTCCCATCCCCCAATTTACAATTGCAAGAAAAATATTACATTTAAAAGTTCAGATTGCAACAACTGTTTGATCTCATCAGTTATAAACTAATTCTGTAATTACAGCAGGATACATTCATACCGCAAAGACACAGTTATCAGACTGATAATAGTTTTCCCTTGGAAAACCATGAAATAGGACATACGCAGCTTCTTCTAAAAACCCCATATGGGAAAGTTGCCTTCCAAGAGGTTTCTGACCTGATTTTTCACCAGAGGTACCAGATCTTCAGGAATATCACCCAACGGATATGCACGGCCTGCCAAGCAGCAGCTACAGAAAAGGAGGGGAAAGGCATTTTAATACACCTGACATTAAAGACACTGAGCATTGTTCATTTTTTTACTTAATTTTCAGGACACCCTTAACACAAGGCAAACCAATTTATTTTGTAAATCATGAAAGCAAGAAGCATCCCAGGCAGCACTGCTGTTAATACACACTGAGCCAACGCACTGCATGAATCTGCAGTCATTCCACAGCAGGAAAATAATGGGAGAACTCAGTATCTCCCCCAATATTTTCAATTTTAGGAAGCTGGAGTAATGCAGAAGCTAACTTCACAATCTTGCATAGACTCCAGAAAGGGGATTCACTCATGAATCCCTCCTGTGCAATCTCCTGCAAATGACAGGGAGCCCAGCAAGGAACAGCTGAGCTATCCCAAAAGGCAGGGCAGAACACGGCCTGCTACAAAACATGAGGCACCTGAGCCCTTGGTCAAAGAGCTCTGTGTCTCACACACAACAAAACCAAACTGTGAAATTAAAAACGTGCATCAGCAGTAACTTGGGCTCTAAGCCCCCAACTTGATCCCTTCTATTCATGCACACCACATGCAACAGAAGGGATTTTAAATTTAAGTGAGCTGTAGTGAGTACCCACAGCTATTTTACACAATCTCTCAGAACTTGAAGCTCGCAGTCAGGTTCTGCAACTACAGCAAGTTTAAAATCTGGTGCCACCACTAGACAACACCTCACACTTTCTGAAAGATCTTACCTTATATACACAAGCAGCTTGTTGCCCATCACCACCTGCTCATCTACAAAACAAAAATTATTCATCACCCTTTCTTCACCAAGACAAGAGGCAGAGATGCAGTTCTTTTCCCACAGAGTTTATCATACAAAGTAGAGCAGATTTGCAAACAGTACTAGAGCACTCTTCTGTTCTCCAAGACCCTTATATTGGGTATGGATTCCCTTTTCCATCTCTTCACTGCAATTGACTAGGGATATTCAAAATATCAAGCATCAAAAGTAGAAGCCTTAAAAGGGAAAGCCTTCTGTACCTGTGAGAGACTTTCCAGCATTCAGTGGAGGAGCAATGACTTTGAACAGCTTCTGTAACAAGAAAAAAAAGCAGTGCTCAAGCAGCTGGAAAAGCTCAAAGTAAAGAACCTGTGTGGTTTCAAAGCAGAGATCAGTGGGGTGTCTTCCCACAGAAACTCTTTATCACCGTGTCTTCTAATTAACAGGCACAGAGGACTCCAAGACATGGCAAAAGATGCTTTTAAGCTACAGCTGATTTTATGAAAAAATAGCTTTCATTCCATCATCTCTAACCCTAAGCACAGGCCACACTAAAGCAAAGCAATGTTCAGCAATCCCAGAGGTCAGAGCATAACCCACCAGCCCCTCATCCTGTTCCTGTATATCCTGGAACAAACACTTCCACCACTCACCAGGGTCACCAGAGCCTAGTTTGGGCATGCAGAATGAAGTTTTGTCCAAACACGTGCCTCTAGAAAGCAAAGTTACTTGTACTTATACAGCTACTGCTCGGTTTTCAGAAGTCCTTTTTAAAATTATGGCCACCTAAAGAGCCTCCTTCCTTAGAAAAATAAATGAGATTACAGCTGCTGAAACTTAAGCAGGTGAAGATTTTCCCATTCTGATGGTCCCAGCTCTCTATTTCAGCACTACTGAGATAAACACCAGCAGTGCTTCCATGGTGAAACACATTGGGGTTATGGAGCCATTGGCACATCTCCAGAATAACCAGCAGAATCAACAGGGCGTTGAGAGAGCCTTACAGTGCTTCCAGCTGAGAGATCTCTTCCAAATGCTCAGAACAAGGCCTGCCTCAGGCAAGGGCTGTTTCTGGCCTTTTGTATGAATTGTGTACATGCAGTCTCCTTAAATAATCACATTATTACCTTCTGCTGCTTTTCCTTTTTATTTTATTAACATGAACTATATTTGCTGCCCTAACTCTGCAGAGGATTTCTGCCTCAGCAGGGAATTTGGTGTTCTAAAGCACAGTAATTACAAATCACTTCTCTCCTCTACTGCATCCAAGTGAAATAAATTGCACATATCACACATGATCTCCCCCTTGAAATGGAAATGAGCAAGAAGGCAGAATACAGAAAATAAAATAAGGCTTTGGGTTTGAAATGCTGTTTCTCAGGGGGAATATGTGCAGAACAGCCCAGTAACCCCTGCTGCGGGAGCAGCTCTCCCACCTCCATGGGACTGATGAAGTCGTTCATGCCGCTGTTGTAGACGTAGATCATGGCATCGTACAGGCGGTTTTCCCAGCACAGCAGAACCACCTGCAAGGCAGCAAAGCACAGGGCAGCTACAAAGCTGATCCTAAGCTCACAGTTTTCTCACTCCCCAGGCCCTGGCCTTGCACTTCCACTACCCAGGAGTAGAACTTTAGGCAGAATGAGAACTTCCACTTTCAGAACCAGTCTCTGTGAAAACCCCAAACCCCCCAAAGGAGTGTTCAACATAGCAAGCAAGGAATCTAACTGTCTAGAGTCTAACATTCATATGAGGTTAAAGAATAAATTTTAAAAATCTAGTTCTTCAAAAACCTTGCTTGCAGTAGTTTGGTTGGGTTAGTGAATCATAACATCAAGTTTCCAGGCAGCAACATCAAGTTTCCTTGAAATAGAAATTCCACGCCATCAGAAAACAGGACTGCTGAGCAGGAACAGCTCCCTGCTCCACTAACTGTTGTGCAAAAACAAGTACCCAAGCTGACAAACACAACTCCAGCTTCCTGTGCTCCAGCAGCCTTTGACGTCAGGTAAGGTACTCAGAATGGGAAAGAGTGACGGGGTGTGGTTGTGATATTTTATGAAAATCCCTTTGCTAAGATTTTCTTCTCCTGAGAAGCTGAAGGGCCTCAGCTTCAAGTGTGAACAATTTGTTATCTGCTGCTGTGGAATGCAGCAGGTGCTTCCTCGATTGGTCAATGTGGATGTTTCTACTTGGTGGCCAATCGAGGAGGCAGCAGCTCTGGGACTCTCTGGGAGTCACAGAACTTTGTTATTCATTCCTTTCTATTCCTGTCTCGCCTTCTGATGAATCTCTCTCTCTGTTCTTTGTAGTATAGTTATAGTGTGGTCTTTTTTAATGTAATATATCTCATAATATAATAAACCAGCCTTCTGAAATGGAGTCAAGATCTCTCCTTCGCTTCACCAAGTCCTGACTGCCCAGAAGACCCACAGTAATAACAGAGGATAACCCTGAAGGATTTTCCAACATGCTCAGCTGCTGATGCATTAACCTATGCCAGGACAAAAAGTGGGGGAATAAAACAGAGCCACACTGTACAATTCCCAACTCCCTGAATTTGATCCCAGGGACATCGGGAAACCCCGCATGGCACGCTACACTTAGAAGCACAAGATGTAACTGCTGATTTATTCAGAGGAGCTCAATACAGTATGCAACACAACCACTCACCTGCTGAATGTCTAAACTGGTGATATCCATATGCACAATGCAGGCTTCCAAGTTTTCCAACCTGTTCTTGTCTTGGAAGTGAAGCAGCAAGTCTTTCATCACTTGAGCTGTGATTCCCATCAGCTTATCACTCAAGATATATGGCTCCAAGCACTCCAGAAAGATGCCTTTGGCTACAGAGTTCTCACTCATCTTGTCATATATCTGGTTAAATAACAGATCCCTAGGAAGAAGGAGTTTAGTTATCAAATAATTCTATTAAAATCTCCTTGCTTATCTACTTTCCAAGGGCTCCAACTAAAACTCAATTTTCTCTGTATCTCCCATTCCTAGGAACTGAATGCCCTGTTCAGCTCCTGTACTGGAGCAAGTTACACAGCATAAACCAGCTAGGGACGTTGCAGCAAAAAAAAAAAATGCTATTAGAAGGGAAGTGATGAGAATGACAGAAAAATCTATGAAGGCAAGTTGTTGGTTCAAAGCAACTTTTCTTCCTCAACACATCAATGCAAATTTAAGAGATGATTTTGTGTGAGCAGTGGGTTCCTGACTTCAGTACTGATTTTTAGGCACTCCTCTGAACTGCGATGTGACACGTGCCATGGAATGATGTGATGCAATTCCTCTACACCACTCGATGTCACAGGAAACAGCACTGGGGACTGCCTGGGGTGCTGGGGACAGGCCTGCAAGGCCAGACTTACATGCGCTGCAGCAGGAGACAGTAATCCACGATGACAGGCACCACATCCTGGGGAACAAACACACCAAAGTTGTAGGGATTGACTGGCAAAAATCCTGCCAAGCAGCACATCCTGCAAAGCATGAAACGCAGCCTGGCCAACACAGAGCAGAAACAATGAGGTATCTGACTCAGCTGGTAGCTGGCACAGTTACAGGTTTTCCATATGCTGATGCATATGGAAAAAAAGCTCTGCTGACACTCCTGCAGAGCACAGAGAGCACATGGGTTCTGCTCTGCCACCCACTATACCCAAGTCCTGATTTTGAGAGTGCACACAACAGGTGAGAGCTGAGCTGAACCACAGCAAGGTTTTTTCAAAAACAGACAAGTAATGTTTGCAGCAAAACAAAGTTAATTAAAAAAGCCAAAGGATTTCTAGAAGAATCCTCTGGAGCACCGTACCTGAAAGTGCTGCTCCATAACCTGGATTTTTCCTTGGTCAGGACATTTCTTCAGAGTCCGATCGGTGTAATGGAGAAGGATTTCAACCATCTGAATTACAACAAATAAGAAAACTCATTCAAATCCTATACTGAGCCCCTGCTTGGTAGCACACTTCAGACTGGCTTGGGGCTTGGCAGCACTGTAAGCGCTGCTATCCCATTTTGGTTATGAAATGCTGTGGGCAGGAAGGAGAAGAGGCTGCCAAGAGATAGCGGTGTGACAGTGGCACAGAAGTGCCCAGAGGGATGCTGAACGCCTACACTAACCTTAACTGACCACAGAGCTGGGTAACCAGCCCAACAGCCAGTTCTCAGGCTGGTGAACACATCCTGAAGCACTAGGCTCATCCGGGCCATGACTTTACCCAAAGCTTCAGTTAAAGTATATTACACAGCAAAACATAGCTACCAGCAAATATAATAATAAGAACAGAGTACAGCTAAATAATTATTGCACTAAGTGTGTGCTTTAAATACACCCCTCCCAGAAGCAAGTTCCTGTAAAAACTGAACTGGATCAGTTGAAGAGTTTATTTCATGTCCACAAAAACAAAGAGCACGGTTTCCATCCTGAGAGTCAGCAGGTCACATACTGATGGACGTGTGCCAAACAAAGGTCAGGGAACTCCAGAGTTACCTACAAAAAGGTTTCTGTTCACGGTGAGGGGACCAGAGAGCTCCAGGCCTGGATGATAATGCCTCCTACTGGATTGCTAATACTGCAGATTTAATCCCCACCTCTACCCAAATGGTATTTCCAAGTTTTTTCTAAAAATCTGCTCCAAATTTCAGCAAGAGAGGAACAGGTACATGTTCTAGAGTTGGTTGGATTAACTCAAGGAGGACAGAAACTTTTCCTTTGAGGAACAGAGTATCACACCAGCACACATGAAAATCCAATTGGGAAGAGCTCAGGGACTCACCCTGTCAGCAATGACTGCTTTCCTCTTGCTCATGTCCCCAGTCAAGCCTAGAAAGAATGAGGGAATGAGGTGAAAACCAAAGCTTTTCTCATCTAGGCTACCAGCAGAAGTAAAAAAAACAAACTCCACAGTTCAAATACTAACACAACTACCGTTGAGATGTAGAGTTCAGGAAACATAAATACACAGTTTTGTGTCCTACTTTTAGCTCCCTCTTCTTCCAAAAGGTTTGTTCTCCTCACTCAAAGACTGTTCCAGCACAGGAATGGCAAGAACAGTTCTGAGTGCTCTTTAATATTGAGAGAACAATTAATGGAGAGCTGTCACAGACTGTACATGAGGGTAATTGCTGGAGGAGGTCTTGATGCAAATAAGCTGAATAAAGTGCACTAGAAGGGGAAAATATAAATGCCAACTCAAAAAGACATTTGTTCATTATTCAATGCTTTACAATCTGCTTTATTGTGCTATGTCCATGCACTAAAACAGAACACATCTTCCTATACCAGCAATTTCACAGCAGGATCCTGTCCTGGGAACTTGCATCCCACTGTCAAAGCCATCAGAAGTTATGTGCTGCAAAATCAATGTTTCCAGTACAAATCTGACCACACTAGTGGCAGGTCCTGGCATAATTAACACACTTCTCAGGCAACCTCCTTTGTAGGAAATGTGGTGCCAAAAGCCAGCATGATTCTTTCAGTTCCTTGTGGAGTCAGAGGAGAGACCTGGATCAAAGCACCTGCTTGGCAGAGCTGACAGAGAATCACACTGAAAGATACCTACAGGTCATGCATGGCCTTCAGGAATATTTTAGCAGGTTGGATATTCAACATTTGGATCTTCCTCCTTCATGGCAAAGTGGCAACAGCATGGGGTTACACACAGATCAAGCCTGACTTTCATTTGAGTTGGTAAAGGGACTATAGTTTTAAAAAATAAAAATTTAAAAAAAATCAAACTATTCCATATAAAGGTTGCTTCTGCCAAACTCAAAGCAACACATCCTATTTTTTCTTCTTAATTCAATTCAGTTCTGTTTTCTTCCCCTAAAAAAGTGATTCCTGTATGTGCAGATATGTAAAACCATCCCCAAAGGTCTCAGTTAGAAGCAAACAAGTCCAAACTTACCTACAACAGCCTTTGCTTTACCTTCATAAAAGGACCAAGCAAGAGCCAGGGCATCTGTGAGACGTTCTTGTTTCAGAAGGTGGTCAACTCTCTAAAACAACAAGGAATACTGGACCTCAGAGCTCCAGAAAAGATTATTCCTTCCCCTTTAAGACTGGCACTTCCCAGTAGTGGGTCATGGTTCCTGACAGCAAGGCAACAAGACACCTCAGAAGCTCTCACCACACTGCAGTAAAGGAAAGGATCTCAAAGAGATTCTCTCAAATGAACATTTTCTGCTGGACTAAGATGTGTCAGGCCCCAGTATATCAAGTCCCTATGGGGGGGACATTTTAAGTCAGGTGCTTGATGGATGAAGACCCCCAGCATTATTGACTGTCTGATAAACAAAGGATAAAAATGTTCCATTCCCCATCTTTGCCTAATCACTTGGAGCACAACAGCTTGGAGTGAACAACTCTGCCATGCTTTCAGCAAAGCGTGTACTCATCCTACCCCCTATTTTCTCCTGAGCTCACAGTCAGCAAGGACTGAAGTAGATCACAAGTATTTTCTGCATTAAGGAACTATTAACACCCAAGGTCAAGCACCACTGGCCTTGGTATGATAGGTCAGTGTCAAAGAACTGTTTGAGAGAAGAAAGATGCCAGGTCTCAGCCCAGCATCATGTCCTGCAGCAAGAACTGGCTCTCAGCTTCACCCTAATCACCACACACTCCATTCAAACTCTCAGTTAAGTCCCCTATGATAGAGGCACAACTGCAAGACAGCAGAAACCACATAGTATCTTAGAAAGGGGCTGTCTCAGAGCACAAATTGTGTTTGACTTTGGAATTCCAGGAAAATCTGTACCTGAAATCATGGATCAGAACAAGACTCTTCATTACAGCTCTCTAAACCCAATTCAGTGGTAAAGGCAAGAGACAAAAAGAGCAGAGAGAAGCAGCCATGGTAATTAAAACCTCAACAGAGCTCAACTGTCCATATCCTATAAAAGGTCCTGATACAATGTCAAGTGAAGGAGTTTATAACCATAGATGAGGACAACAGCCCTAAAGCAATCTAAGAAAGAAGGAAAATGGTGAAGGTCACTGCTTAAAGGAGAAATAGGAGATTGCAAAGAAATGGCTACCAGATCTCCCTGGGAATGAGTCTAGAAGCTGATTCTTGATTCACTGAAGCCTTCTACATATAGGCATAAGCTGAATTGGATACTAAAGTTTGCTGATGACCAACTGGGAGCATGTGAGGTGAGACAGAAGAACAGAAAGACACAAGAGATATGCCCCTGTGGCTGGGAAGAGAAGAATGATGCTACCCAACAAGCAACTTCCAGCAGAAATCAGTTTGGCTACGGGGCACCAGACAATCTCCAGAGTGCCCAAGTCACTGACATCACATAGCCAAAGGAACAGAAAAATGAGATCCAAGTCTGCATGAGAAATGACACATCTAGCAGAGACTGTGAAGAAAGGGTGACACTGTACATTGCACTTTTAAGACCTTACCCAGAGCAATATGTGGCACACTGTTTGCCCATGCCCAAGAAACTGAGCACACAGGACACACAGAGAACAGGGACTACAAATAAAGGAAAGAATGGCAAAGTAATCTCAAGAGAGAGCTGAAAGAGCTCTGCTTAGCCTTGCAAAACAAAGCCTTGAGAGAAAACATGCACACACTGAATAAACATACTGCAAAGGGGTGATACAGAAAGGAAAACAGCTGTTTAAGTGAAAACTACAACACAGGAAGAGATCTAAATAGATCACTAAGAACTTTAGCGTGGGCATTGCTAGAGCTTCAGCTGTCAGAAAAATGATGTTCCAAAAAAATCTTCAACCAACAAGGACCTAAAATCCTATGGACTTTCTAGGTAGTCTTTGATGGATTTTATGATGCAGCTCTTGCAGTAGCTGGAGACGAACTCCAGTGAAGCAGGTTCTCTTTCACTCCTGGATGTTTGTGTGGCAGATACAAGCTTCCACACGAGCTTGTGGAAGGCTTCATCACACACTCAGCTAAGCAGCTAAGTCATGCACTGCACTAACAAAACCTGACACACAGCAAGGCATGATGCCTTGTTTGGGAGAACAGGGTCTCCATTCAGCCTGGAAATTTAGGCAAGCAGGAGTCCCAGTGTCCCCATGAAAATCAGTGTAGCCACAGCTACACTCTGTGTAGCCATGAGGAATCCCGAACACAGCGCCCAGAAAATGCTTCACAAATGCTCCTTCCCTCCTTTGAGCTAGATTTAAGCAATTCAAGCCTAAGCTGTGCAGTCTCCCTCTCAACATACCTCTCTCCAGCTTCTCAATGTCATGACATGAACAGACTAGGAAAGAAAAAATGAAATCAAAAGTTATTTACTGGCAGTTGCTCACGCAGGCTGTAGTACCCCACAGACCCACCAGAGCACGCCAGTACAGATGACTAAAAAAAGCAACCCTCAAGCAGTACAAATTGGAGCCCAATTTTAGCTGCTGTCTTATTTTCTTCTGCTTATTCCTTAGCACATTTACAACAGAGACAGAGGAGCTTAGGGCAGAAGACATGTCAGTAAAGTAAGGCTAAGTTTACCCTGGAGCAGAATTAATCAGGATCTTGTCAAACTATGACAATGTCTCACTCAGCCCATACGCTGGCTAAAACCAAATTACTGCCCATGTCCTTCACCCCACAACGTAAGTGCACAAAGAATCTTTTCCCAAAACACATCTCCACAGAAAACAAACTGCCCTTTTCTAGAAGAGCTACCATCAACAGTGAATGCCCCATATTTTTATTGAAAAATTCCCCCCCCCTTACCTTAGTTCCAAGGTAAAAGACCTGACCACCACAGCTGCTGATGGACTGGTAACAAGCTTTCTCTCCAACCAGTGCCTACAGGGAGAAAAATCACATGCAAGTAAAACTACATTTTGTTGTTTTTGTTTTTTTTTTTTAATTTCGCAAACAACATAAATACACTTCCTAGATCCTTTGCAATGCAGAAATCAAAATGAGGGTGGAGAAAGAACACCACAGATCGCTGGGCAGTAGCAAGTCAAAGAGCTCTGCTGTCACTCCCTCCTGCTTGTGAACTCAGCTTCAAGTGCTGCTGAGCTCTAGCTACCCAAAGACATGATGAAGTAGGGCTCTGACTCTACCCTCAGGTGCCAAAAAGGTTATGGGGGTCCTTTTCTTGCCACCTGCTTCTTCACATATCTTCCTCAAGAGCAAATGTGTAGGGCACACAGATGGGAAGACAACTGTTGAAGTGGGAGTTGCTACAGCAGCAGTTTGACTGCCAGGAACCAGTGCTCCAGTCTGTGGTGTATTAAGTAGAAAATCCTCTTAAAGAATAAAGCACATCAGTTTTTATCCTAGACAGAGTATTCCAAAGCTTGGTAAAGGAGAAGCAGGTCCTACATCCTTCAATGCACCACAGGAAATATGAGCCGTCTGTTAGCTGCCTCCATCACCACCATGTCTGACTTCTGAGATGCTCCCAAAAGGCTTTTTCCCTCCCAGCTTCCACCTGGGGCCTACGACACAAACAGCTGCAAACCCAAACACGCCACCAGTGCCTACCAAGGCCTCGCTGACATTGCCCCCCGTGGCCAGAGACTTGAAGTGGCTGCTGTTGTAGACCAGCTGAACCTCCGAGATCTCGATGGTCTCCAGCTCCTCCTGAGTCTGGCGGTCTATGACGTGCAGCTTCTCCACACTGTCCAGCAGCACCGCTGTCCGTGAGTTGATCCACTGCAAAAGCACCAAATGCCACATCTCAGCAATGCATTCTCCATTAGAGCCAAGGAGACAAGCTCTGGCCATATCCCTGAGCACCCCTACTGGGAATTCTGGGACAGCCAGTAGCTTAGCTACTATACACAGCCACTTCACAACTGCACACATGCATAACTTCAAAGGCAGAGATAATGAGGGTCCTTCTGCAGAGAAATTACACGGAATCTTCACAGAAAACAGCCGTAGACCCATGGCAATCCACCAGAGCTCTTGTCCCTTGGCACACAGTTTATGCTCCAGCACACTTTCTACCCAGACGCGTCAAAGCCAAGACAACTACACCACTGTTCACAGGTGGTTACCACACTGTGCTGGTTTTCCAGAGTCCCAAGTATAAGGACATTTTCAGTTAGTTATCACCAGATAAACACAGCCAAGAGCACAGAACTAAGGGCTACTGAGATACATTTACAAGAAAACAAGGGGAAAAAAATTTAACGATTCCGCAGTAGTGAGACTTACAGTAAAGTTGATGAGATCATAGTGCAGATGAAGCTGCCTCTGCTTTGTGACATGTATTGCACCACTATCATCCCTCTTGACCTAAAAGAGAAATCAGACAAGGCTGACTTAGACTCAAAGACTTCCTTCAGTTCAACCTCTCAGCTCACACAGGGCACCACACTGACTCCAGGAATCTTGACAAGCATCTCAGCAAGACAAGTTTAAACATGCACCCTTTTCTTTCTCCCCAGTTTTACCAGGAGAGATGAGAGGAGAAAGAGGATTCAATCCAGACAGCATGTCTGGGTGCTTAAACAAAGCTTAAGGTCCAACATGATAGCAGAGTTGGAAAACAAACTTAGCATTTCAAAGCCAAAATGCCACATTTTCAGAAGCTTAGGTATTGCTCTCATACTGAAAGCAGCATGAAATTTTCTCCAAACAATCATATCTGCACATGTAAGTCCTGCAGATCTAAACAGGATGAGCACCATGCCCTTAAGTTACACACCAACAGGACTGAAAGATCTTTTCTTAGTGTTTTACACAATTTTTTTCCAGACTCATCTTTTAAAGCAAAAACTGAGATGGTGTCTCAAATTCACATGCTCTCCCAGAAAACAATCCACACACATCTCCAACAGAAACACACTGCAAATCCATACTTCTGGAGCAGATAAATCTCATGCCTCCAGGCAAAGGCACACTGCAGCTGAAGAGCAGTGACCACTAGGCTGGTTTTCCCAAGCCAGTGGGAAGCTGCAGCTGTTCCCAGCATGCTCAGCTATCACACTGTCACTAAGATAAAGGCTCAACCCCTGACTGTGCAGATGAGATGTGACCACCTGAAAGCAGCACAGAACAGCCCAGGCTCACCAGAAGGAAGTACACGACATCTCCTCGACAGAAGGCAAGCATGGGGTTCACCGAGTTCTGCACAGCCACGAAGTGCCACGCCAGCAGAGGGACACTTGAAGGGTCCATCTGTCACACAGAAAGCACAGCCGCTGGTTAAGGCACACCAGGCAGACCCTCAGCTCCAGGACACGTGGCTCCTCAGCTGCTTCTCACTTCTGACTGCTCCTGGTACACACAGGGGCTGCAAAGCAAACTCCTGGCAGCAGTTTGTGCTCTTTGGTCCAGCCACACATTTGGAAACCCTTGGCAAAGTGGACACCCAGACAGAACACCACTGGTGTCTGAGCTACTCAGGGTAGATCCAATCCCACGTGGATACATGGACTACAACAAGCTGCAGCTTGATATTCCCCTTGTCTCCATTCTGCTAACATAACTCATCCCACATCTGCCCCCAGCTGCTTTTACAAGAGGAATTACGCCACTGACCAGTGAAAGTGAATAATCAAGAGTTCATAAGACTGTTTAATGCTCAAATTCCTCTTGGTTCCTGTCCTGTAATTACAGGATCTGCTGTACGGTTCTAAAATAAAACAGCAGCCCCAGTCCAAGGTGATTGTAGCCATAATCAGGTCAACATTTCATCTGTGGATGCATACAGACTGCAGCAGGAAAGGGAAGAAGCTGAGGGACTCCCTCCTGCATATTTGAGAAAATCAGCATCTTCACAGAGGTACAGCTGGAAACAGCCTTCTCACCTCCTCTCTGCCACAATTTCCACACATTAGACCCACAGATTATCACTGCAATTTCATAGTGCTGTGGAAGGCAGCAGTACCAAACACCTGTTCCTGATCTCATCTCCTTCCCTCCAAGAAAATGTTTGCAGCCATAACCCAAAGAGCACCCGTTTCACTTGATTACTCACACGGCCGTAGGGAAAGGTCATCCACACTTTCAGAGATGGCTTCAGGCCAATAACCAGGATCTTCAAGGAAAGCAAGAAGGCAAAATAAAATGTCTGAGTATGCAGCAGAGAGCTTGTCCTTTGTGATCTCTCACATCAAGCCTCCCACAAGCAGCAAGTTACCTTAGTGAGGGAGGCCATGGCCAGCAGTGAATACTGGGTGATAGGATGGTCTCTCAAATCAACCTTTGCATGTAATGGCTCAATACAGCAAACCTCTCCCTTGGAGCCACTGAAGAGACACCGAGACTCGCACGTCCTCACTCCCATAACCCTCCTGCAAAGAGCACAGATCAGCTTGGTGGCAGCCCAACAATCTCAGGAGTGATCCTATATAAACACTCCTTCTAAAAAGTCCCTTGCAGAGCTCCAGGGATCACTTTGGACACGTAACTAAAAGCAATCCCATACAGCTGCTCAGATACAGACAAGAATTCCTTAAGATCTTATCTGAGAATAAGGTTTGGGAAATTCCTGGACTTTATCAGATTGACTGTCAGTCCTTCCTCCTTGCCCTTCCTCCTCTAGAAGAGGCCAAGAGTAAAACGAGCAGAAACTGCAGGACAGCTCTCACTAATGAGCCAGGATACAACGAGAGGCAGCACTTTTGTGCCAGCCACCAAGAGCACACAAGAAGTGTCCAATTCTGGACAATACAGTGACACCTTAACAACTAAGGCTACTCTTTGGCTATTGTACTGCCACACAGCATCTTGCTTCAGCTGAGAAATTTCACTGCAGCCCTATATTACACCTTCAACATTCAGGCAGTAACTTTATTGGTTTCAATGTCTTTTTTTTTCCTCCCTAGGTTTTAGAAATGATGACCCAGAATAGGTTTCTTGTATTTTCTCTGGGGAGAGTTATTGTCTTACTTAAATGACAGTTCAAACACGGAGCCTCCGCTGTCATTGCAAATTGCGAGTGTTGGATCATCTGTAAACTGAGCAGAAAATGAGATGAAAATGGCCATAAGAAATAAACTACAACAAATGGATATAAAAATACATGCCATGGCAGTACTAACAACACACAGAGTACAAGCAGGGCACCTACAGAAAGACACCTTTAACATACCAAGTCAAGACAATTACTGGGGGTTTTTTATGAGGTGCAAGAAAAACAAGGTTTGTGTTTCACCTTCATTTCACCAGCAAGCCCTGTTGCCAGATTTTAGTACCAAAGCCTCACTACTTTATGCTGCAGCTCAGAACTGCAGCACACCAAAACCTGAGCTGCCTTTAGAAGGGCTCACAGCCTCAAGCCCATGGGTTGGGGCCGAGCTGCTGGATGGGCTGCAGTTACAGACAGACTCTCATCAGAAACATCCAGAACTTCTAAAGATACCAAGTAATTCAGACAAAAGATCACAGTCTCCACTGGGGACACTTCTGGAGGTGTTTGCAATCCAGAATCTGTAAGCCCACAAACATCTGAGGCTATGTAAAACAAAGCCAGGCACAAACTCAGATAAGATTTTCTGTGTATGACAAGAACACTGTGCTGAACAAGAAGCCAAAGATGATTTCTCTTTCAACCCAAAACATTGCCAACAAGCTATTTGAAAAACTGCTTACAGAAGCTACTTTCTACAGTTCAGATTCTTTTAAGTTGAAAGTTGGCAAGTCATGTATTCAGGTCAAAACACCGCACGTTTTAGAGAAATGTGTTCTAACAACTAATTCTTCATACATTTTGGCATTGGAGAGAGGAGTTATAACAGACAACAACTGTTGTTTGTTACAGTACAACTCACAGCCAAAACTATTATGTCAGTATACACAGTTTCATTTTAAAACATTTTTCTCATCTCTGGATACCACTGCCATAGGCAGCTGCTCTCATATTAAATCTAAAAGTACTGCACAAGGAAAGTCACCATATCTGACTGAACAAAACTGGGATAGAAGTAGTACATTTAGTGTTTATTACCTTGATGTGCAAAATGGCTGTTCCTGGAGGGTGGGCATCTGTTATTGATCGCAGCAGCTTCCCACTGGCCAGATCCCACATGGTGATCTGCAAGCAGATTGTGCTCATTGACATTCACCGTCAAGGGGTTCTCTCCATCACCTTGTGCATTACAGTACAGCACCACATTCCTGTACTGACATTATCACCCTGGCTTAGTAGGGGTTTCATATCAAAGGAAAGTGACCTGAAATCTGTTCCTGTCCTGCTTCTCCAAGCAGTTCACTTGTCTGCTTTGAGCTGACACCATGTGTTATCTCAACTCTGAATCATGTCCTTTTGGTCAGTTCTCCCCACCTGCCTAATCTCCCTCAGCTCACAGCTATCTGCCTGATAAGAACATTAAAGAGTGTAAGATAACTTTGTTACCACCCAACAAGTCAAATACATTTCTCTCTCACAGAACCAGTGAACAGGTGAAAAATCTCTGCTAACACCCCTGAGCAAAACTCAAGCATCTCCATGGCTACCATGAACCTTGTTCCTCCTCTCCTCCTGAGCTTGCTCAGCATGATAAGGCAGGTAGGAGAATAGACCTTGGCTTGTACTTTAATATTAAATTCAAGCAATTTCTCAGCTGAGAAGCAGGAAGTCCCAAACTGCACAACTGCCCAGATGAGTTGAGATTACAAACTTAATAAAACTTTTTTAAGGGAAACAGTACTTTATGTGATCCTATAAATCACCTAGCAACGCTTCTAGACCGTATGTTTCAGAGCTGTTGTTCCAAAATGTTTTATCTGAGTGCCATTTAAAACTGGCTGCTGTCCTGCATGGATTAAGTACCTCCACATGGCCTGCAGCAAGCTGTCATTTAGTCCTACCATAGGCACAGGGGTGTGTTTTATCTATTATGAAGGTGAAAGCAAAGGGGAACGAATGCAAAAAGAAAAAGTAGCCTTCTTTGTATTCCTCTAAATGTTACCAAGATAACGTCTACCTCTTTTGGTTTAGTCTTGTTACTTTCATTCAGGAATTGCTTTCTGTCCTCTAGTTCTGAGAAGGGCATAAAACTACAACAGACTCAACTCCTTTTCCCTCCAAAAGCTATGCTACTTATGTCATACAAGTAAGGTATTAGCAAAAATTCATTTTGGGGTTACATATGAGTTTCAAGAATTTCAAGTCATCACCACAGTAAAAAACAGCTTTAATTACCATGCACAGACCTTAGAGAGTGACCTAGAAAGACTAAACTGCTTGTCCCAGAGAGCCCTTGCACATTTCAGTTTAACAGGAATTATGTCACAATTAATTGAACCCTCTGCTATATTCTGCATTACTCCCTCCACAGAAACCTGATTCAGCAGGAATTGGCGGCCCCAAAAAGCTCTGGGCACATCACACTGTATGTGCTGCTTCTGAGCACTGAACCAGCCAACACACAGCTACAACCTGAGGAGGCTTGGCTTGGAGCTGCTGGCACCTCCAGGTAACCTCTCAGGACAGAACACTGGAGCAGCTCATGCTTTGGGCATTACCTGTCCTTTTGCAAAGCCACAGAGCAGCCTGGAACAGTCATTGTTGATGCTGAGAGCAGAGATGGCTCCATATTGGGCCCCAACTGCAGTGCTGCCCAGACACAGCCGGAGAGCCTGGTTCTGATCTGGTAAAAAATTAAAGGAAGAGCAATGGTTAAAATTAACATCATGAAATAATTCACACATACAATTCACCTGGGGTACATTAACAATTCACAGACTTACAGTTAAGTTCTTTTAACAAGGGGCTTACAAAATGAGAGATCATGTTAGAACAAAAGGAGTGAGACACTGTCTTGCAGGGAAATAAAATATTTTTAAAAGTACAAACCAGGAAAAGAAATATGGGAATGAGAGGTACTACATACTGAAAAAGAAACTACTAGAGAAATCAAATCAGTATCTAGCTTTCCTTTCTCTATTCTGCAACAGTGCTTAAGTTGTAGCAATGAAGATGACAAAATTAATTCTACCTTCTGAGCCTTGTATTTCTGCCTTTGAACATCAACTACAAAACCCAACAGAGGCTTTTGGCAAGTGCAACTTTATGTCATAATTGTATTCTTCTTATTTAATTTTAGCCCTTGGTTTTGTTGCTAAAGGCCAAAGGCTGGAAGGAAAAGGCACTTTTTGTCTCCAAGCTGCACAGTTAAAACACCCAATGAGTTCTGGTGCACACAGCTTTTACTCTATAAAGGAACTCGCCGAGCCACAAGCTGCTGCAAAGGAGGTGCCATGGCTTGCAGAGCCATGCCCTGTCCACTCCTGAACACCATAAACCATGGGCACCTCTGTCTGTGCCAAGTTCTTGGAGGCTCCTACCATGAGAGACTCACGAGCTCTTTACAAGATGCTGCTCTTCATGAGTTTGGATGAGAACCCTCTGCCTGTCTTTGGTGCACTGCTCCCAGAAGCTAAGAAAAATGTTCTGGAGCTGCTTTTTCCACCTGTCTCCACTTTAGTCCTGCTTCTAAGCAAGAGAGTGGGAAAAGATGCTTTGTGAGTACTATTGGAATGGAGACTACAGGGATATGAAATACATCAGAAGCATCACAAAAACACTCTGTGCAGGATTCACCTCGAGCAAGGAAGGGAAAGGACTGGCTCAAGGAAACAGAGCTGAGCACCAGAAATGCCCTGGAAGATGTGCCCAGGACATGGGACATGGTTCTCCAAGCTGCAGCACTGCTGGGAATGTGCTGGCTGGGAAACACAGCATGGATGTATCCTACATGACTTGCCCAAAGTAATGCATTTATCAGTCTGTTCAGACAGCTGAGAGTGGGAGTCAAATCCCACCTATATAAAGAGGCATGAGTGGAGTTCAGAAATAAACACCAGCAAGAACAACAGCTCAACTCCCTGATTACTCTGAAGCACAGCTCAAAGTGAGGAGAAAACATTCTTGGCCAGGCTACTAGGACACACCTTGACATCACTGTGACAAGGGTGTTCAGAGCATAGATCAGAACAGGACAAGGAAAAAGGAAGATGAATCATGAAAGATTTCCATGGAAGTTTAGAGAAAACAGAGCTACAGCTGGAAAGCAAGTTTCACAGAGAGATATTCTCCAAATAGCGTCAAGATCCAAAGAAATAATGCCTGTTCCAGAGGTCTGGAAATGCAGTTCATTTACAAAAATACCATGAGCTAACCATAAAAACTTGTTTGAAAATAGGGGAATACTGCAGCTCCTTATATTAAAGATGAATGACTTCTTCATTCCTGGAAGTACCTTCCACTTCAGCCTAAGCCTGTCAGTAACTCAATCAATTTCCTCTCAGGCATGAAAAAGAAGAATCCTCCACAGCTTTCTCTGAAAAGGTTTTACATCTTTCTGTGTATCCCCACAGGAACTTTCAAAAGACATTTGCTTTTTCCCTCACCTGCAATGTCAATTGAAAACAAACAAGACCTCTATTGCATCCCAAAATTAAGTGATTTGTATGACCAATCCAGTACTTGTTCTTGTTGCCAGACAGTCAAAGGATGACACACAATAAGAACCATTAGACAAGATTTTTTTTAAAAACTCAACTATAATATGGATGAAATTGCTTCCAAGGCAAATCAAGATCAGAAAATCAATGAGCTTCTACTAATAAGCTGGCAAAGTAATAAAAACGGACAAAAGCAAAAGGTTATAAAAGCTGATCTGATGATTTTCCAGACTTGTATTATCAGCTTGCAAGTAAGACACATTAAGGATTAAACATAAAAAGCTTTTGCCAAATGCTTGAAACAAAGGTGGCTACCAAATGTCAAAAAATGGTTTTCAATTTTTCAATAAGGCAATTCTTCATCTGAAAATTTTCCAGCAGTAACTGTGTTGCTCTCAGTCTGAGATCAAGAGGAGATGGAGTTTAAATACAATTCTGCACATACAGAAAGAAAACAAGTTTGTGGATGTGAAAGAAGTCATTTTCCAAACCAAAGAAACGAGCATAGCACTGCAGAAGCTGAAACTGCTTGGATCACCAGGTTCTCATCAAGATCTTTCACTTATCCCCTGATTTTCCTCAGTTTGAAAGGCCTACTTGGGTCTTCTGCAGAATTACTGACACACTACTAATTTTATTAGGCACAGTGCCAGGAAATGCTCTGGGTGAATGCTGATCTCATTCATCAAGAGCCTTGTCCTGCCCTGAAACAACACCTTTACAAACAGCTATGGACCTGCTGCCCTAGGACATTACAAAAAGAGGAGCATGTTTACCTGCTCCTCTACTGTCCCTGCCTGGAGAATCTGGGAGTGTGCAGTGCACATGCACCCACTAAGCAATTCCCAGCAGCATCATCCACTGAGTGGTTCCTGCACTGCTGAGCTGCCCCTGAAATCCTGGCACAGACAACATGCAAGCTGGGCAGCACAGGGCCTGGTCATGCAGGGACATGCACACAGCAGTGGTACTGTACCTTTGCCTTTCAGTCCACACAGAAAGGGCCAAAAGAGGAGAGAAAAAGCCAGAAATCAATGTAAAAAGAAGGAGTGAAGCAATGAACAGCACATATGTGACAATCTCGAGAGACACAGAAACTTCAGATTTTGCTGAGTGTTTCCTTTGGGTAATGGTCCCCCTTCTGATTTATTCAAGAAATGATGCTGTGATGGTTAGTGTTCTAAAACCAGGCAGTTTAAAAAGTGAGTTTATAAATTTGAACTTCATTGCATTGAAGACCAAAAAATAGAAATCTGAGAGGAAATAAATTAGAAGTTCACTGTAACATAACAGGTAAAACCATTTTCACCCAGGTACCAGAGGAGTGTCTCCAGGCCTGCAGACATCCCTTCCTACCACCTGGAAACTTGCTTTCCAGGGTGTCAGACTTGGCATCTCATCCAACACTAATCCAGGAGGAAAGTCTGCTTTTCAAGATTACATGCGCAGCCTGAGAACTGCCCTGTGATAATGTTTCAGGAGTCAACAGAAGCATTCAAAAAAGCAGAATGAAAGTTTTCCAAGTCTTCTATAATAAGGACAAAGCAGATAAGTCATGGGTACAGGTGGACTTAGGAGAAGAGACAAATTAGCTGAAATCAAACATATGAAAGAAAAAATTAAGTCTAAAAATGTGTTAGTGACAACAATTCAGAGAAATTCATTCAACCAGAAAATGGATCTACAATTTTGCATGCAAAAAAGATGTTATGTTCCCATTGTACAGTATAAACCCTGCACACACCTTAAAAACCTTCAGGGAGTAAGTGTGACCCCAATTTACACATCCAGTAAAAAAAAAAAAAGTAAATTCTGGTCTACAGAAATTCAGTCTTGGTTTAAATTTTAGAATGAACCCAGGCCAGATCTCCAATCCTCTCTCTGTACACAGCAAAACCTTCTAGAGCCCTATCCTGCCAGGTTTTCTCTCTCTTTAGATAGATCTGAGAGCACTGGGGTCAATGCCCAAGTTACAGAACTGAAGGAATTCAGCAGAGAGTAAGTGTCCAGGAAGCACCCTGAAACAAAACTGGACACTGTACTTCCATTCCTCATCACTTGTAAATTACAGCACAGACTCATGGAGCAACTTCAGCTGTAAGGGAGCTGTGCATGGAGGTCTCTAGCCCAGCCCTGCTGCTCCAAGCGAGGTCAAAGAGACCAGCCAGCCCACGGCCTTGCTGAATTTTGAATATCCCCAAGCAAAGAGACTGCACAACCTTTCTCAACTCCTATCTCATGCTTCAGCACCCTCAGGATGAAAATCTTCATCAGAGCTCCCCTCAGTGCAGGTCTACTGCCCCTTACCCAGCCCCATGGGCCTTTGGGAGGGCTCTGAGGCTCTCTTTAATCCACCTTCCTTTCAGGGAGCAGAATTGTTTCAATACTGGATTAAGCAAATGGCATCAAACAGTTTAATGCCTAAATACCCAGGAAGGAAAGTCTTGCACTGTCACAGTCTTTCCCATCTCTCTGGAGTACCCTGTCCTCTGTAACTTTTGGTCTCCAAGATATTCAACCAGCATCAATAAATACCCTGAAGTTTTTAAACTGGGTAAGAATTGGGTGCTACACAGACAAAGGGCACAAAACCTGAATGTGAGTGGGAACAGTTCCAGAGCTGTTCTGACCCAGCTGGCAAGCTGGGCAAACAGAGGCACAAGCTCAGAAAACCCTGTAAGAGAGTTTGGTGGTAAGAGGAAGAACAGAATGACAGAATGAAAGGACCAGAGATGCCTGCCTGGTGCAGGGTAAGAGCAGGGAAGGAGACACCAGGGCACAGGTCTGCAGGCAGCCAGGGGTCAGAAGCCCCACTTCCCAGGGAATACAACTCCACAAAGCTGACACCTATTCAGACACAGGGCAGAAGGTTGTTACTGATGATGGTTGCATACAGGTTGTGGTCTCTTCCACATGAAAACAGAGTATTTTCCATTCAAACATAGAAAAGGCTCTTTAGACAATTCCCACATGGCTAAATTTCTCAATATCAAAGTGCCAAGCCCCAACAATGCACAGGAAACATGAATAAGGATGACAAATATTGTTTCTGCTTCCTTTCTTTACTGAAAGAAAAACACACTTAGCACAAACAACATCTTAGAAAAATCCCAGCCTGCAGTTATAAATCAGACTAGCGGTTTTTGGCTTGTGTTTGCATTTTTTTAAAGATCATTAAAATGCAAAAAAACCTCCAAACTTTATTTTTTTAACTTACCAAATATCAGTGCTAACCCATGGGAAGTCCCCACTGCTATCAAATTCGATGCTGCCTGAAAGAGTCATACAAGAAGACTGAATGAAACATCTTTCACAAATCCACCACTTATCAAGCAAAGTTTGCCAAAAAGGGAAAAATTCAAAGGTTATAATTTTCAATTTATAAGTGGCAAGATCAATTCCTACATGAAGACAGATAGGTAGTACACCTGAACAACCATCACACAGATTATCTCAAGATCAGAGGGCTGCTTTTTCCTCTGCTGTTTGGAATTCAAATGCTCAGAGTGGTACCCAAGCAAAATTTCATCTCTCTGAAGTCAGTCTCATTCTTTTGGTGTAGTTGCTGAGTAAAAATACTTGGGATTTTATCCTAAATCAGCTGCCACTTCCACATCTGAACTCTTCTAAAACCCTGGCCAGTCTACAGTAAGCCAGAGACTCCAACTTCTTTCCATGGGGAATTAAACAAATCCTATTAAATATATCCTCCAAGATCCCACTGTACTTGCCAACCTGCCCTCAATGAAATAAAACTTACTAGAAATCACATCATGCTGTAGATGTATTCATCTTGTTCTACTTTTTATTTCCTAACAAGTCTAAGTCAGATGAAAAAAGTTCTAATGCCTTAATGTCAGGATGTGTAAGTACAGGTTTTTATTCTATGTACATATCAGTGACAGCCTCCAACTTCACTGTGCAATCTTTTGCCTTAGAAGTGACAACTTTTTCCTTTTCTTTTTTAAACAAAAATATATTTTCTTATGGGCTGCTGTTACTACAGTTGAAGGGACTGAGCACACCTTTAGTTCCTTTGTAAAACATTAAAACTCACTTCACAAGGGCAAAACAAATATTGGCTGCATTTCACCTCATTAAAATGTTTCTCTTCTCATTTTACTACAGGCAGTTTCACTTCTGACATATTTAGACATGATTAGCATGCTTGACTTCAACAATTTTGATACAAATTGCTAAGCAGAAGTATCCTTCAGACAGCCTTTTAGTTAATACTTCAGACAGAGAGACAGGCATTTTGAGTCCATCACTTGGCGCACTCCAGTTTAAGTTTCTATAAAAAATTGCTAGGAGTCAAAGAAATAACTGGCAAAGAAAAAACAATCAGGGAAATTCAGTGAGTTCAAGAGATGGAGACAGGTCAGGTGCTCAGCTAAGAAGCCCTGGTGATGGTATAAAAAAGGGAGGGTATGGGGCTTGCACAGCAGAGGGCAGCTGGGCAGTGAAGGAAGGCTGGACTCTGCCCCCAGGGAGCTTTCATGCTGCTGCTCCCACTCCTCACACTTGAGAAATCAAGGAAGATGCATTTATCAGCTGTCTTAAATGCTGCTTTAACAAACTGGCATGAAAACTAAATATACAACCCTTGAAAATTGTGAGAGTACTTACAATTGCAGTGGGCAAGCCAGCATCCACTTTGTCCTGGGGAAACAGAAGAACCCATGAGTGAGAGACACAACTCCCAGATCACGCATGTCTAATAATAAGAACAACTACAACATACCAAAAGTCAAGACCAGCTGCATTTTAATGGCCCCACCAGGGCAGACAGAGCTGAGGGAACCACTGGCTAGAAACACTCAGAATAGAGAGGAAGCAGAATATCCTGTAATTCCATGTGAAAGTTACTGTGTTCTTCTCAAAGTGCCATGTGCCCGTTGCAGGCCTTGAGCAAACCCAGTTCCAGCACCTTCAAGCACACTTTCATGTTATATGAACATTTCCCACCAAGTTTCATGACATCTAGCAACACAAATCAGTGCTACAAGTGACCCACCACACCACTGCTGCAGCAAGTCAGCAAAGCCCTGATTCATTGCTGCCTAGAGACCACAGTTTAGTCAGTGATGCCCCTAACATGGTGTTACACACAACTAACAGAAGGGCCAGACAGGAGATCTCACACACCCCCACACATACCAAAAGAGTTTCAAATTTTTCTTAGTGGAGGTGCCCAGAAGATGACACTTACTGCTGCAGACACTATTTGGGCAGAAATTCCTTTCAGGAGTGAGAGCCGTATCACTGATCCATGGAGTGAGAGAGAATCTGGGAGTTTTTTCTTCCTAAGGAATTAAGAAAAAAACCAAAAAGCATTGGAGCAGAATAAAATCTTGGAGCTTTGCCTAACCCACAGCCAAGCCAGCAGGTAAATTCTGCATACACCTGTAACTCACGCAATTTCCATTCTTCCTCTCAGGGCCACAGAATGAGGTAAGACATGAGATAATCAGCAAAGCCTGCTCTGCCCTGCTGTGCCTGCACACAGTTTGGTTTTAACTCATCTCCTGGAGTAAAAAAAAAACTTACTTCCCCAAACAAATGGTCAGTTTCAAGCACATATCTGCAGGTCCTAGAATTCACTAACACATCCTGGAAGCAACACTTCAGCTCTTTCAGTGAGTGAGGAAGTTTAAGCCTGTAAAGGTGAGTATCTATGGAAAAATGCACAACTGGAAAAGGCTCACTAGTAGAATACAGACCCATAGGAAAACTGGGTGTATGGTAAATAACAGCCTTCAATTAATACACAGCTCACCTGATATGAAAGCCTAAGCTTCTGTTTATGGAGAAAATGTCTTTAAAAACTAACTAGTGCAGGATCAGCTATTTCAAAACAGAAAACATTGGGTTCTTCTCCCTCCAGAGGTGCACAACCTAGCAGCTCCCACAGAGGTTCATCAGGTATGCTGTTAGTAGCTGGTACCATGGCTAAGGACCCATAACCATGGCAACCAGCCTTACCCAAAGGTGACAGAACACTCCAGGGTTTATCTCCATACTCTGCACTGGAAGAAGTCTAAGCAACCCCAGGTAACATTTCTCTCAGCACAAACAATCTTACTTGAAAAAAGAAGAGATAGAGAGTCTGTACACCACCCTATGCCAACATAAACCATCAGACTTCAGAGTGTTTATATCCTGTACCACTGCTCATGGGACACAAGGCAGCCATGGGAGGGGCTCAGGCCATCATTTGAGTAATTAACCATACACGTCAGCAGTATTAGAGTTAATTATCACATATTAACCACCAGCTGCTTGCAGACTAGGTCAGACACCCCTCTGAAACATTTTCTTTAGAGTCATCATGATTGACTGTTTTAAAGATTCCATTAAAATTTGGAGAAATTTAACTAATCCATCTCCCATAAAATGCTGTTATTGCTCAAACAGGCCAAACCTCAGTGCAACTACAAATCCCATCTTTGCCTATGTGATCCTGGAGGAATAACAGTGCTTTGTGAAAAAAGGAGGATTTGTTTCTAACAGATGTAAGCAGAACCCCTTCACAAATGGTTTGACCTCCCAGGGCATGAGGCTGCAGTACCTTTTCAGGTGTGTCCTGTCCCCACTGTCAGAGCTGGCCACAGAAGAGGTGTCATAGGAGTGTGTATCTGTGTTATCAATGTTCAAGAGAAAGGGATCCTCCAAAATGAAAGACTCTTCTTCATCATCAGTCTGGAGGGCGAGAATCACCACAGCTTGCAAAAAGTTCAAAATGCTCAACAGCATAACCGAGACACTAGCAAACAGCATCAGTTCAGCAGGGAAATGGAGAAGGAGTGCACAAGAAAACCTCGTATTTAACAGCCAGAACTATTTATTACTTTACTGGGCTGATTCTGTGGACAGTTTCCAGAATTCACAAAAATCACAGAAGTAGAAAAAGTCAGTTAACCTTTCTTCCCCAAATGTACTCCATCAAAACTTTACCTGACCTTTAACAGAGCTGTTTCCAAATCTCCAAATTGCCAACAGAAGGCCTAGAATTATCTTCATCTACTCCAGCACTTCACCAAGTGGCACTAAGAGCCCAGAAGTTCCTCCAGCTGCCACGAGAGTTGATTTTGCTCTTTTCTCAGCTCTTCTGTTTGCAATCTCTCTCTCTTTTCAGTCTTAGCCTGGAATTTTTTATTACAGCTTTTCAAAAAGCCTTTCTCCTTGATGCGTTCTAAAACCAGGGCAGCTCCTGTTGGTCTCTCAGCACAAAGCCAGAGGGAGCAAACACAACTCCCCAGCTGATGCCAAACAAGCAGGGAGCAGAGCACCTGCCCCTCATTTCACTTACCCCTGGCAGCCCTGTGCTCATTAAGCAGCAATTTCTGAACTGCAGCTGCTTGTCTTTTTGGCTCAGATAGATTGTCCTCTGCTAAAACCCTTTTCAGAAAATGTTTTGCCAGTCATTCCCATCCTACATTTACTGATATACTTACAATAAGACTTTGTCTGCACTGAACTATATTTTCTTCATTATTACCTCTCAAGTTTACGACTTGGATGTCACTGCCTATCCTTAGAATTTGAGATGACCCAAATTTACTAAACTTCCACTACTCAAGGCACCAGTGGAAACAGGACGTAGCTACCCCTACTACTCCTCTTGTTTCTAGCCTGTTTCTGTTTGGGACACCTTATATGTGAAAGGAACAACACAAATGAAGCTGTGAAGAATCTAGCTCTTATCTGCTCCCACAACTTCAGAACTTCTCTGAATACTCTGCAATTACTTTTAACTAAAAACAGCTGTTTGGTGACCCTGACCTTTAATAGGCTGTCTAGACTTCAGGTGACTCTCCAGATCTACAGATGAATGTGCTTGGACTTGATGAAAACCTTTTATGCTGCAGCTGTGGATATTTAATATTTTTTTAAAACCCTACCAAAATTCCGTATCACACACTGTAGAGCAATTACTCCACTGAGTATGCACCTGCTAGCTATCAGCATCAGGAAACCATGAAGCTCTACAATTTTGTTTTCCAGGAAAAGCACAGTAAGAGTAGATGAAAAGGAGCATGTGCTGCCTCGCCTGACTCCCCTGTCCGCTGGTTCACTCACCTCATTCAGGATGCTCTCCAGCGTTGGAGGGGTATCAACTTGAGGAATGTCGAATTCTTTGTCGTCAATCTGTACATCAGAAACCACAGCCTGAGTTTAGGTTGCCTACTCCACCTTCCAAATCGTAATTAAAGCCACATAAAAAGCAGCTATGCACACACGCCTCTGCCGGCAAGGCAGGCGGGAGCTCTGAGGGCAGGCTCACACACAGTTTCACCTGGCTGGGTGAGGACAGTATTTCCTTCTTGAAGGCTGTGTGAGACTTATTTCCAGGAACAGTCATAGAATACTTCTGATGTTCTGAGAATAAACATGCTGTTGCACTATAAGGGGTTTTGCAGCAAGAGTGAAATTAAATGACTGACTCTGTACCTGCTACATAAGGCACCGCCATACAGAACTTTGCGAGTTGTTGGTTTTTTTCCAATATACGGTGAAGCACGCGAAATTCACGTAAATGACAGCGACCCGTGCCACCATACAGGAACTGGCCCAGACCAGCCGGGCACGCCCCTGCCGAGCCTCCCTCCCGGCTGCCGAGAGGCCCGACCCTCCCTCGCAGCGGCGCGGAGGGAGCCGCCGACCCTCCCTCACGGGCGCTGCGTGAGGGCTCCGGCCGTCCCCGCGCGTGTCTCCGGGACCCCCCCTGGGCGCACCCCGGCCCTGCGGGAAGCGCCCGGGCAGGCACAGCCCCCGCGGCCCGGCCGTGCCGCCTCGGCAGCGCTTCGGCACGCACCAGCTCGCTGCGAGAGTCCAGCTCACGGTCGAGCTCCGCCACGCTCAGCCGGTGCGCGGGCGGCTCCGGGCACGACTCGGCCTCCGCTGGCTCCAGGGCCGCGGCCATGGCCGGGCCGGCTCCGCCGGGACTCGAACCCGCGACCCGCGCCTCCTCCCCACGCAGCCGCAGCGCGGCGGGGCCGCCCCCGCGCCCGCCTTAAAGCGGCCGCGCGCCGGCGGCGGGGACCGGGGGACACCAAGGACCCGGAACGCGTGCTGCTGCCGCCACAGGAAAATCTTGTGTTTATTGGAAAAGCTCGCATCTGCTCCACGGCTGCGGCTGTCATCCCGGACCCGATGGGTGAGTCAGACTCCGAGGGAAGAAAATGAACGAAATTAACAACAGGCGCAGAAAGGAGAGGCAAGAGACCAACGTCCCTCACGCCCCTTCGGTGCTTCAGCTAAAGCCAGGAGAGAATTGCTTCGATTCCCAATATTCTGGAGCCTAAGATTTGGTGTGCACAGGGGCAGCATTATCCCAGAAAAGCCAAGAAAAAAAATGTCCCTTTTAGGAGAACATGCAAAAGCCTTTGGGAATTGGTGGCCGATTTTAGACAAGGCAGGAAATGGTGTAAGCCGATTTGGAGCCCAAGCATTTGTGTCTTCTTTCAAAAACCACCTGGAAACAGAAAGCCATGTGGGGTCTCCAAGAGCCCTTGCCAGCCAGAAGGAAAGGGCCGGGAGGTGGGGTGGGTGTCAAATGTAAGATAAAACACATTGAAAAGATAAATACCCCCAGTTTCACAATGCCAGACACTCAAACTATGCTGGGCTCTTTCAAGGTGACTCTCCGCGTGTGCCCCGGTGGAAGAATGGCCCCTCTGGTGTCCCAGCAGCAGCTGGATCCCTGCTGGGGGTTCCAGCTTTTAAAGGTTCCAACTCAAGGCACAGAGAACATCCTACACCTGTGCCTTGCCTTACCTGTTAGTCCTCCCCGTTGTTCCTCCTGAAGGAGAGCTGTGCTTCCCTGCTCTCTGGAGAAGGCTCTGTCTGGCACCTAGCAGCAAGAGCACATGGATGGGACAGGAACACCCCACTCCTCCCCTCCAGGTGAGCCTGTGCCAGGCAGGGCCCCACGTCCCTGAGCAGGAGCAGCCCTCCTGCTGTCCCGGGCCAGGCCAGCTCAGCAGGGACAGCAGAGGATCTGCCTGTCCAGGGTCACCTGCTGAGCTCTCTGTCAGTGCACAGCAAGAGCTGGGGGAAAAGCATTCCCAGGAACAGGCCAGCAACATCAGCAGAGACTGCAGGCTTCAGAGATGCCTTAAGAACAGCAGGTCACACACAGTTAAGACAGTTTTATTCCTGAGAAATGTCATGACTTTAGACCACACACACAAAGCCAGTGCACATCTAGAGGTGTTTGAAGCTTCAGTGACCCATTACCACCACAGGCTCTCCTCCATGGAAACCCTTCCTTTCCCCTGCCAGCTGTTTCAGGATGGTCTTCTGCAGCAATGGTGCATCTGCTCCTCTTACAACAGCCACTAATTCTCCTCCCTGGAAGTTGTGGAAAGCAAATCAGTCAGCAAGTGCTCAGGTTGTGTTCTCTGGGCTCTGGAATTCCCCACAGCAGCAGCTCACCCACACTTTATGTACCCTCCCCCCCTCAGAGCTGCTCTGCTCCACAGCAAGAGGGAAACCTTGGAACAATCTGCTTTGTGCCTCCTCCTCAATCTCAGGATGAAGCAATGCAGATTGTGAGAGGAGTGAGCTCCTGCAGAAGCAGCAGGCTGAACCTGAAGGCTCCACAGGGCAGCACACTGGCTGTATATTCTTACACAGCATTTGATTACCAGCAGATACAGAGCAAATAAAATTGTCCCATAACATGTTAAAGAAATAAAACATCCTCCCCAAAGGACCGTTGTTCCCACCAGCAGGTCATATTTACTGCTATGCAACCACTGGGAAAATATTTTCACTCACTGTATAAAAGAGAAAGACAGGCTCACATTGTCCTCTGTATTTTTCCAGAGCATCAATGGAATCAACTTCAGCCTAAAAGGAATGTAAAATGAAATAGGTGTTTCTAGAAAAGCATTTCTGCTCCAGAGGGATGCACACACAAGTGCCTGGACTCAGACACCCTCAGCTGACTGGTACTCATCCCCCACACACAGGAAAACACCTCTGGTCCCAGACTTAGGGGACAAAATGACACTGGTCAGAAGCAGGGGCACAGCCAGCTCACAGCTCACTTGCAGAGCCTGAGAAGCAGGTAGATGTCACCTGCAGGAGCTGGAGCAGCACTCCTGTGCGACAGGGATATCTATTCCCAGCAGCTTGCCTGGGTGAGTCTCAGAGAAGCCTGAAAAGTGAATTCAGGGCTCCTGCCCATGAGGCTGAGAAGTGCCAGGAGGAGCTGCAGTGGCAGCAGAGGCAGGAGGGCTGAGCTATGAGAAACCTCACTGCCCTCAGCTCTGTCCTCAGTCCAGAGCTGCCACCAGCCAGGAAAGGCACCACAACACAGAGTCACCACAAGGCTGAGGCAGGGAGGGACTTGTGAAGGGCTCCAGTCCCAGACCCTGCCCAGGGCAGGGCTGCTCTCAGTGCTACAGGAGGTTGTGTCAGTTTTGAGCTTTTCCAAGAATAAGCTCTGCACAGCACTCTGGGAACTTGTCCCAGTGTCCTACACTGCCACCTGAATACTTTTCCATTTACTTGGACCTTTCCCTGCTGTAGCTTATCCCATTATCTCATGTCCTGCTGCTGTGTTTCCCTGACAGACATCAGTCTCTGCCTTCTCCATCCTCCCTCCACCGGACATCTGTCCCTTTTCCTCTCCAGGATGACCAAATCCAGCTCTTTCAGCCTCTCCCTGTACATCAAAGGCAATGTGTTAATGGCTCTTGCTTAAGTAGAAATCTGGAAAGCAAAGAGCAGCTGAAGCCTGAAAATCCTTAATTATATGAATTCTTATAGATATACCCAAGCCCCTGTATGTGGCAGGTTCACTCCCAGCAGCTGCAACTCCTGCACTGCTATGGTTTGGGCTAAATATTGGAAAGAGAAGTGATTTCAGCCCTTAGACCTCAGCTGATTTCAGAGGACTGGGTATTTCAAGCAGTGTCGAGTGAGATCTTACCACAGCAAAATGCAGGAGATTACTGCCAACTTCATTCTTGATTTTTTTGAACAGATTCACTACTGGTTTGCATGGGCCACACCAGGCTTGAAACACATCAACAACTGCAAGCAGGAAAATGGGTCAGAATGAGGCACAAATGGGTCACTTCAGACACAGGCCAGTTGACCACGGGCTAGAAGCTCTGAACTGGAAACCCTTGCAAGATTTGAAATGCTGAATCAGAGGACAGGATTACATTACAAAATAACAAGCTAAGAATGATGTGGAGGAGTCTTAAGTAGAAACATGGACATGGCTGTGACCTTGGAGATAGCAGATTTCCCAGGGAAAACTGCTGCACAGAGGTAGAGCATATGAGTTCCCAAGAACCTTGGGAGCTGTTCCTTGTGCTGGGGACAGTCCTGTTCCAAGCAGTGGAGACTGGACCAGCACTGCTTGGATTGCATGATGACTGTCCCACATAAACAAAGAGGACTACAACCTCTTGCTGGTCTCAACTTGGTTAGAATATTTTTTTCTTCCACTCAGGGTAAGGGGAATGGAGAGACTGACTAAACATCCGTAACATTGTAATTCCTAACAGTCCTGGCATCCTTTCAACACAGAACAAGAGCAATTCAGTGTGCTGACCAAACCCTTACCAATGAGTCCTTTGAGACACAGCACTTCTTCCCAAAGCTCCTGGCTAGTAATGTTAATCTGTGTGGAAAATTGAAAAACACAGTAAAAGCCACAGTAATTCATCAGGTACTACCCAGTTGCTGCAAACATATTGACAAACCACTCCAGAGGGTCACACCTGCCTGAAGAGGCATTACCTGAGCACTCAGGAAACTCCTCAGACTGTGGTTCCCTCACCTCTGACCAGCTGATCAGGATGTCTCACAAGCTCCAAGGAAAGGCAGAGGGAAAGGGCAGCAGCATCCAGCCAAGGGCAAGTCCTCCCTTGGACTTAGTGGCACTACTGGAACAGTGGCTGCCTGGGGATCCCAGGCTCCGTTTGCAGAGGGTTGTTCCGGGGGTTGGCTGGGGCCCCAAATTGGGATCCCAGACTCACAGCCCCTTGTCAGGGTCTCCATCTGCCTGCCCAGGGTTCCAGTTGAACCACACCTCATTCAGGCCCAGTCTTCACAGGGTTTATGAACCACCTGATTCTGCAGCAGCAGTTTCTCACCTTGCCTGCACACAAACTGTTCTATTTGAGATGTTTCAGCCTTGAGAAACTAAAGTAGCAAATACACAATTTCCATGATGTGTGGGCATTAGAGGGTGGTCTGAACCCAGCATGTCCTTACCTGAATTCCCAGCTGTTACCCAAAGACTTCCAAAGCACAGTAAGGAGAGAACTCAAAGTTCTAGGCTAGGAGGGGCCTGTGGAGTCCTTCATCTAATCTCCTGCACAAAACTCAGCATTAGATCAGCTTGCTCAGGGATTGACCCTGTCAAGGATGCCCTAGACCATTCCACACACAGCACCACCCACTCTATTATCCCACACTCCCAGTACTGTTATTAGAAAGGATATAATCCTTCACATTTCCCCATCTTACAAGACTTGCCCTTCAGTATGTACTTAGAAAAACACAGCAAATTGAAATAAAAAAGGCTTCTGGAGAAATGCAAGATCAGGTTTTGTTCATCCTGAGCAATGAAGATTCCTGATTCCTTCCTCAGTGGGTATCATCAGCCCCAACTACATTTAGACTGCAGTGGAAAACAGTAAGTTGCATCAAGGCCAGCTATTTCACAATAATTAACACAAATGGGCATTAAAGGGCTGCTAAAATCTCACAGCCAAGAATTGCAAGAGTGGAAACTCCAGTGCAAATGAAATGCCCTCTCCCAGGTGTTCAGAGCTGTGTCATTGGGAGTCACACAGGGCAGTTTCTCCAGGCCTTGTCTCACTCAGGGTACAGGGAGCTGCTCAGACACCTCTGTTTATTTGCCTGTTCAGCACATGACCCCAAGCTTCGTTTTCTCAGAGAACACCTGCAGAACTACAACATTTAATTATTTATTCCTAGTGCTGGGACCACCCTCAGAGTGTTCCACAGAATGCTATTGAGTCTAAATGATTTATGACAGTATTTTGTGATAATGAATTTGGCCATAAGTTCAAATGCTGGACTCAAATTCCGCTGGCACTCTTCAAGGTGCTTTGCTAATTTGGATGTCCTGAGGCTGCTTGGACTTGCTTTTCTGTAACAAAACCAGATCCCTTCCTGGACATCCCCTCATGTCCTACACAGGTTCAGCTTTCATCTGCAGATGTAAAAAATCCCAGTTTTGCAGATATAGACCTGGATTTCCCTTCACTGCCAATGAGGCACAGTCTAGTTGATGTAAAGTTCCCCATCCCACTGGAACACAGCTGGACAAGCAGCAACAGAAACTATTGCTACCTTCATAAAATGCCCCTCTTTCCTTGTTACACATGTTCACTTTTCCCAGTTTACACAGTGAAGAAATAAGGTCACAGAGCACATAATATCTTTCATTATTTCTCTCTTGTGAAGACTGAGCTGCTTTCAAAATTTGAAGCAGACCTGCAGAACCCATTTTTTGTTTTCAATGTTTTTGTATTGTGAACTGCTCTTAGAACCCCCTTCTCCCCATGCAGTAGTTATAAAGCATCACTAAGTTTACCTGCGCAGTGTAAACAGGAAAAATTCCTTTACAGATCACTGTGAAAATAGATTGTTCAGCCTTTGAGGCTTTCTTGTACCTTCTAGCTTTTCTACCTTTACAGCAATCATTCTGAATACATGACCTGGTCAGAAATGTGCAGTAACTCTTGCCATCCAGATGTGCCAACCCCACACAAACTCCTAAATGTCCTCTGAGCTATTACCTCACAAAACAGAGGCATTTTGGTCTCTGACAGCAGCCAAACCTGTGCTAGGCCCCAACAGCCCCAAACACAACCTGCAGCAGCTCCCTCAGCACCCCACGGCCCTGAATGGGGACACGTGTGACCTGCCAGGTCCTTCCACGTGTCACACCTGCCTCCAGGGACACCTCTTCCCTATAAAGACCTCACACTGGGGCTTTGCCAGCAGAATCTGAAATACCCCAAGACTGAACTCCATCCTTTGCACTTATTGAGAGTTTACAAGGTCTGCTAAAGGCCTGGCTACTACTGACCTGCAGCACTACCTCCTTTTTCTTTGCAGCCATCCTTCTGCAGAACAGGGTCCTTTGAGCAGCTGTCCCAAGCACCAAGTGCTACAGATGGCTTCTAATCACCAGGATCCAAGTGCTGGCCAACCTGCGCCACAGAGAGAGCTTTTTACCTGCCTCTGCTGCTGCAGCCCGGACACAGCCCCCACAGCAGTGCCCCAATCCTCGACTCACCTTTGCTCACACCTCCCCCAAGAGCCGAGGTGCTGCTGCAGGGCCTTAACTGCAGCTCCCTTCCAGGGCCTTGTGCGGCAGCTGGCAGGACCCCAAGGCTGCCATGGCAGCGCTGGCATCGCCAGGGCAGCGTCAGCCCGGCCCAGCCCAGCCCGCCCCGCTCCCTCCCCCGTGGCCTGCAGCTCCAACTCCCCTGGGACTCCTGGAGCAGCAGCTGCAGGTGGGGCCTTTCTGCCTCCTGTGCCTGCCTCACCTGCCTGGCAACCCCAGCCCAACCCTCCCCTCCACTCCAGTCTTCCCACTTCTCTCCTAAACTGGGGGCTCAAAGCAAGGTGTGGATCCAGGCCTGACCTCGCAGCACTGAGCAAGGGTGTCCCCCTCCAAACAAGCTCAGTTTGTGGAGGTTTGTGGTTTTCTTTTCCTCTCTGCAGTGAGAGCAGTGCCAGTGCCCAGCACTCCTGGTGATGCCATTCAGACAGGGCTGCTGCTCTTACCCCATCCCTTCCCACACCTGGGCACACCCTGCAGGGGCACACCCTGGCGCTGCTTCTTGTCACATAGCACACGATGCCTGCTGGCCTGGTCCTCCAGCTGCTCACTGTCCTCCTGGCTGAGGAGTCAGGTTTTGGTACGTCGATGCCCCCAGAACGTCTCTCTCTGCGGCAATCAGCCTGCACAAAAGCCCTGATGATTTTGACCACCACTTGCAAACTGACAGCGCTTGTGCTCACATTTCAGGATTACCAAAGATAGCCCTTTTAAAGCCATTTTCTACTCTTCAAGAACCTAATCTCAGGCACCTCAATTATTCCTCTGCCTGCTGTGTTGCTGCTTCAGCAGTTTTGTGGAGGCACAGCATCCACAGCAATGGGTAAACTCTGTAAAAATAAATTTTAAAAAGTGTGAGATGTTTGCCTTTAGAATATCCTGGCACAAGCTGCCTTACGCAGGTTACTTTGCTTCTTTCACTGCCACAATGCAAATCTGTGATGGAAAAATAGCCACATGATGTTTTATTTGATTTTCTGTGTGGGAAAGACAGTCCAAGCATGGAATTAAAGTGGTGGGGAGAGCCAAGGGTACCATTGTCTGACAGCTGGTGTCCCAAATGCCCTGCTCAACTTCACTTTGTAGCAACGTGTAACCTCTGAAAGGAAGACTCTCATCACTAGACCCAGGTATAAAGAGAGGACATACTTATCAACATCCATCAGAATGGCTCTTCAGCAGAGAAATGGCCCAAGAACGGCAGAAATCCTGGTGATTCATATGATGTTCAGACAAACTTTGCTTTAGTTCTGTAAGCAATCCTGGAATTCACAAGCTGCTGCTACCTCATTAAGTTGGGAAAGCTCTGGGTGACCAGGAAAGTTTGTGCCACTGTGAATCTCAGGCTGTAGAGAAGCTGACATACAAAGCTCATATTTCTTCATGAAGCTGAGAAAAATCTATATGTTCTGGTAAAGTTCTTTTTATTTACAGTATTCTTCTTTTTGTACATACCTATAGCAACATCAAAAATTATTCACAAAGTTTAACTGAATGTAAAAATGTTCTCATCCAACAGTTTGTCCTCTCTATACCTGTAGAAAATGTCAACTGTTCTCATGCAGCAACAAGATTGTCTGAGCATTGGTTTTTAGTTTTTCTGGCAGAATTTCAGGAAACCACCTCAAAAATTGTACAGAGATACTTTTACTCACCTTTTTTCTGAACACCTGTAGGCACCAAAGTTCTACAGAATCAAACTCACATTTGCTTTTAGAAATGTGAGTTGGGGAAGGATGAGAAGAGACATGTAAGAACTCGAGCTCCTAAACACAGACAGGAGTGCAAATGGAGCAGGGAGATGCCCACTGGACAGTTTTGTATTTACAATACCTGCCTCAGAACTTTTTTCTCAGTTCAAGCAAAAATATATTTGATTGAATTTTATAAACAAGACTTTGCTTCTGAGGTACTGAGATTTAACAAGTTCTCACATATTTTTACTTTCCCTTTTGTTCAACCCCCAAAGTCCATCATGAAACATGTGCAGAAGGACATTAAAAACTGCCACTTACTGCAATGCTTGGGGGAAAAGTGTCAGGTGCTCACTTTTATTTGTCTTTGAGAGTGGAAGAAGTTACATGAAATGCAGATATTCTCTTTTGCAACCAAGTGATAACAGTTATCTGATATACAGCACATTCAAATTCCAGGCCAAACTGTGGTCACATTTTCTGACACAAAGAGTTACCTTGGAAAAAAAGTAAGGCTGTCATCACAATTTGACCTTCTGATTAGAAATAAAAGATTTAGATAATTATCAAAATTGGTTAGCAAAGTTACAGACTTCTCTTCTTGCTGCAGCCTTCCTGAAGCTCAGTGTAAGAGAAGAAGGATTTGGTTTAAGACATTGGCTGCAAACTCTAGTGCCTGTTAGTGGTATGTAAATACAGTGTCTGGAGAGTCTGACTATGAACTATGGTCTAAACTGAAACCAGAAAGGAGACCTGGGCAGAGAGTCAGAGCCCTGAACTGCCTGAGGAGACTGGGAAGCCACTGGGCTCTGCCATTCCAGCCTGACCTCACACAGTCCCCTTCACTTGCACTCGTGTTTCCCCCTGCTCATTTGCAGGCACCATTTCAGGAACATCTGGACAGTCCAGGCTTCTGGATGCAGTCACACCCCACCAATTATCCAGCAATCTAAATCCATGCATGTGTGTATAGCTGCATATATACAGAAAATCTGGAGCAACATTACTGAGTATGAAACAAGAGAGAACCCTCAGTTTTTCCATCCCTTCCCCAACTTAATGCACCCAGTTGATAATTTGTGGAAATAATTTGGAAGTCTCTTAACTATTTGTGAAGATAAAGGATGCAAAACAAAAGCAATCCCTTAATCCTGCTTGCCAGCTCCTTCTAGTCTCTGGAAGGTGTAACTTCTGCAACACACTGTTTGCTCCACTGATATCAGTGATCAGCAAATCCTTCTGACCACGAATAAGCCAATCCTTCAGCAATTAGCTGAACAAGTTCCTGGCTGGCAAAGCAAGAGCTTATTCCTGCTGATCTTGCAGCCACCTGCTCCTTTCTGAAAAGCATCAGTCATGCTAACCCTGAAGTATGAGCTTGTTTTCTAAAAATGTAAAGAAACCCAAAGCCAATCCAGCTGGCCCATTCCATGGATTTGAGCATGTCATCGACAACAGGTGACCTTGTATTGTGACAAAGAACTCTTGGACCTTGTCAGTACAGAATGTGCTGCTTGGAATTTGGAGTCTATTGTCTCCCTCTATTTTTCTCTTTAAAAATGAAGTATAATGTAAGTTAAGCTGAAGTTCAGAAATGCATATATTTTACTTAAAAACATTCATCTCTTCAAAATTCAAAATAAACTTTATGGGATACAACAGTTTGGTTTTTTTTTTTTTAAATAACATTTCATTCAAACGGTATATAATTCATTGAAGTATTCGTACAGCAAACAATGGTTAACCCTTGAAAACCTGTAGAAAAAGATTTTCACACAAAAAAAAGGAAAACCAAAAGTGAGGTCTCACACCCACACACTCAGCCCAGCACACACACGCACTCGAGCACCCACACACCCACACAAGGCTGCAGCAAAAGCAGAGAATTGGAGGCCCAAAAGGAAAACGATGACTGATTGTTCTATCTGAGAGTCCAGGTAGCTCAGGAAAAAAAACTCAAAAAACCAAAACAACCCCCCCACCCCGAGTCCTCTGAGTAAAGAAACTACCTCAAGAAAATTCTCAAGTGCACTGGAGACCTGATCATTCGAACTGTTTCTGCAAAGCAGCTCCCTGCACCTGAGAAAAATGCAGCCCAAGGTGACTTGTGCAAATATAAGGAGTCAGGAGTATCTCCTGCTATTCCTTAAGTAGACATGAGGGGTGTCCATAGATTCAATTAGTCTTTGATCATGCAAGGTACTGCTGGAGTGCTGTCTTCGCCCTGCAAGAAAGAACAACCCATTAATTACAGGAATCTGGCTTCAGCAGCAGCAGCAGCTTCATGGGCAGGCTCAGAGTGTGCCAGCAGAGAGGGAGAGAGCATGGCTGAGGCAAAGGCTCCCTCACTTTGGAAGGATCTGGCCCGTGGTGCAGAAATGCTCTGTGGGGGTTGTAACTGTTAAAGAATCCCCCTGGCATCCAAGGATAACCTGATCCAGCCAAGGACACTGGATCCCAGCACAAACTGAGGCACTCCCAGCATGGTGGGGCTTGGAATGTGTGTTATACACACCTTCCAAATTCCCTAAGAGCAGGCACTGAAGAGCAATTGCTTTCTGTAATACAGGTATACCATGAAAAGCAGGTCTTTGAGCTGAGAACTCAAGGAGTGTCAACTCAGAATATACTAAAGGCCCAGTAGTCCTGTCAGGAATCCTGTAGGAATACTGGTCCTACCAAAAGCATACAGTAAGGTGAGAGGGAGGAAGGAGCCAGTCTAACAATGCAATTTATGTAATCTAATATTGCACAACATTTTTGTTAAAACAAAACCACCTCCCACCAGTCTGGGGTTACAATTCCATCATCACATGGGCTAATTCTGAGTTTCCTCCCACCTGAAGTGAGATAGTTTGCTCTTCCTTTGTCCCTCACAGCTCCCAACCTGCTACCATGACCTAGACTTTTCCAGGACCTGATACAACTCATCAACACAGAAGCAGATTATTTATTTGTTTCTTCCCAGCTTCCTGCTGTGATCACAAGCCATAATAGCTCATGGGGGGGCTGGGCTGGTGTGGCAGCAATGGGATATCAAAATGTTCCTGATTATCATTTGCAGTGCTAATACTCTGGCATAGATTTTAAGATGAGAAGTCCTAACTTTACTACAAAGATGTCTAAGAACACTAGAACATCTTTCATAAAACCAAGAATACCAAATTTCATGCATTTTAAAAACAACTGCACAGTTTTGAATTGTGTTGTCTGTGTGTGACATCTTTCAAGGATCAGATTTTCTCCTTTGTAGAATAAATATGGGCTGTTGCTAACTGTAGGTGGGATAATTGCAAAAAGTTAACATAAAACCCCAGAAATTGTCAGTAACTGTTTTGGTTTTACACGTGTTTGGGAAGCAGCCAGATGATCTGTGTGGATACTAACACAGGTAACAGCACAGGTGTGTGCAAAGTCACTGTTGGGCTTAATTAGTTAAAAATAATTTAATTGAGATTAACAACTGTGGTGATCCTGTATTATCTTCATACTCACTTGTCACACAGATTGGGATCTGAGGACTGACTCAGTTTATGTAGAATATCTACTACTCCCATGTCTCGGAGTTTGTCCTGGCGCTCCTGTGAACCTGCAACAACAACAATCCCAGTGCTGGGAGTGGCACCAGCCCAAGTGTCTGCAGGACAGCAGAGGGGTGGGAGCAGGAACCAGCTCAAGGAGGGGTAAGGAGCAATGTCCAGCTACAGCACAGCCATGGAAACACTCCCTCAAGCTCTGCCTGCTTCCCCAGGGAGCTCCAGCTTCTTCTGCTGCGCTCTGTGTTTGGAGCCAAGAAGATCTTGAAGGCAAAAATCTTTATCCTAAGGTATCCTGACTTCAGCTGTTTTATTCTCATCTCTGATCTCACAGGATTTGGATACAGAGAACATTCCCCTGGAGGTGTTTCTTCTGCCCTCTCCTCCTCTCACCACAGGCACCTGAGCAGCATCATCCTTCAGCCCCTTCCTGGTAACCTCCCACTCTGCCAGGCCATGGCTTCTCACCAAAGACCTTATCCATGGCTCCCAGTTCCACCCACAAGTCCTTTAGCTGGTTTTGGCCCAAGCCACTCAAACCAACCATACTGTGGAAAATTTCTTTGCCAGAAATGCCCTTCTAATCCATTTATTCTCTCTAGTGAACCTGTTCCTTCCACAAATGAGTTTCCACAGCCCCTTTAAGATCTGGAAGCTCTTCCAAGAATTCTCTTTCGCTCCAGTTGTTTAGAGACTTCAGAGAAATGCTACAGGTGAAACCTCCCCTGTGTCTCTCCAGCTCCTGTTTATTGTCACTGTGTCCTTGTGCCTCCCCCAGAAAGCTCTCTGCATCCTCCTCAGTGTCTCCTGACCACTCCCACATTCCATACTACACCTATAATGATCTTTCCCATTATACTTTGGATCCCACTGCACTGTGCACTGTAAATATTGATTACTATTCAACAAAAGCTTTTTGATCAGGACAGTAACTAGTCTGTGCATTAATAAGGAGGGTTTCTTACCTTCCTCTTCATTCCATATGAGATTAGATATACAGAACATGGCAGCAAGCTGTAGTTTAGCATTTGAATGACTCTAAATATAGAAAAACAGAACTCAAGTTTAGAAGAAGAAATTCAGAAATTCACAAGACTTATATTTTGGCATTCATCATGTAATAAATAAGATAGAAAAGCTGGGATTAATTCTTATCTACAACTTCTCTCAAACATAGGGCCACAATATAAGGCACTTGAGTAGTGGTCAATCACTTCCTTCCAAATGTTTACTGACATCTTCAAGATATGCCTTTTCCAAGTGCATTAAAATTTTTCTATGTAGATGACATCACTGTAATGTTTTTAGGAAATAAAATGTTATATATAATATGTTATATATATAATGTTATAGGAAATAACCCCTGGCTTTTCCTTTTAGTCAGTTCCTCTGTACACCTCTGCCACACAGAACTGCACTTACACTGGTTATATGGAAATTAAATGCATGATAGTGAATAATACACAGAACAAAATCCTAAAGCACTTTCCTCTTTTCAGTCCTGCAAAAGACCAACACAAATCCTTTAAAAGAAATCCCCCTTACCATGTAGTATTTGATTTTCTGCAGGATGTCATCATTGGTCATAATCAGTTCTTTTGCTGTTGTGCCATCTGCTATATTGGCAAGGATACACAATGTCTGAAAGAGAGAAAAACTGGGAAGTTATTTGGCCCAGATCACACCCCATCACAGCTTCTCTGACAGCTCTGAACTTGGGACAAACAACTCCTTTAATCAGCTTTTATATCTTTAATCTGGAGTTTCTAGCTTGCTCACATCTAGGGCCAATGCCAAGGAGTCACCAGCTGTGGGGAGCAGCCCTGGCCAAAAACATTCATCACTATTTAGAAATGAAGAGCAGCACTCATTAATTCATTGCAAGGAAGAACATTTTAAGTCTCTTATGGAAATCTGTAACATACAGGAAAGAATAAATGCCCTGAATATAAAGCAATCTGTTCTGTAGCAGTGGCTGGGGGGAAAGGAAAAACAACAAACCCCAAACATTTCCACCTCATTCTTAAGGCCAGGAAAAGGAGAGACGGAGGCCTTTCTGCTGATCTGCCAAAGGAGTCATTTGTTTACAACAAGCCTAATCACAGTTGTCACCTGCAGAGGTCCCTCCAGCTACTTCTGCAGCTGGTTATTTCTTTCAAATTACAGAAGCCATCCCACAGGATGCCCTTGAAGCACCCTGGCCCGCAGTGGCACTACCTGCACAGAGCTTAGACTGGCACAGCCCCTTCCCTGGCTCTCAGGGTCACCAGCAGATGCTCCACAAGATCTCTCCCAAAGAGCTCTGGAAGAACTTGACCATCTTTTCTGGACACGCTGGGAGGACACTGGAGCATGATCAGCACTTGTATGTGCTTGTTTCTAAGCTGCACTGCACTGTGTCAGCAGCTGCAGAGACTAATTACTTCCAAGCTGCTAATTACATCCTGATGAGGCCGGCAGTGACAGAGACAATCACTGTCCTGCTGCAAGCAGGGGTTCTGGTGTGCAGACAGGTAGTACTGGATCTTGAAATAAGAGCCAGCTGCACCACAGGGACCAAGGAAATGCTCAGTGGATATAGGCCCCAAACTCCAAAGCCCATATTCAGCCCCAGCCCTTTCCCAGAGCATTTCCCAGGTGTGCTGGTTCTCCTGTGAAATAATTTGGATAGGTGTGGCAAGGTGAATAACCTACAGCAATAAAGGCCATTCCTGCCACCACAGCTTTGGCAGGAAGACGTTTAGAAAGACACATGGGGTTAATTCTCAGCTGTTTCAGACTCATGGTGTCACTAAACTTGCTAGCAAGAGTCCTTGGGGATTTTTTTTGCTAATTTTGCACTTAAGTTGCCTGTTGGCCTTCAGCCTGTTCTTTCCTGAGCAGGGATTTAGACCAGCTCTACTACAATCATTTCCATGCTGTTGGCTACCCATATCCAACCTAAGCCAAAGCAATCCTCTGGCATCTCCCACAGCTCCTCACTGCCCCCACCCTTTCCCACCACACACCCCATATGAAGAAGGAACATGGTTCTCCCACTCCCTGTTTTATCTGGCATGAGAGTTATCCAGCCAAATCCTGCCCACCTATGCTCTAACTGCTGCTTTAGCACCCCCACAGCAGCTGTCCTTGTACATTGGCTCCAGGATGCCATTCCCTGCTGGCCATCTTCTCTTTCCCTCTACCTTTCCCCTTGCAGATTGCTTGAAGTTTTAATTTGCCAGGCCAGGACCCTCCCCACTTTTTTCTGGGCTCCACCAGGATGCTCTTTCCCCTGCTAGTCCTTCTCTTCTATTCCTACTGATCCCTTCCTGCCATGCAATGGCCCCAGTTTAATTCTTCTGCTCTCACATCCCTCCTGTTTGCCAAACCCACATTTGCAAAAGCAATCTGAATTCAGTTTAAACAATTTTGTAACAATCCATTAGAAAGGAAAAACATTCTTGTAGGTACTCAAGTTATTCCTCTGACAGTTCCCAGTAAAATATTCACAGCACATCATAATCCCAAACAATAATGACATGTTGTGAACAGTAAGCATTCTTTGCTCTTCTATTTTATTCTGCCAAGACAACACGAAACAGAAAAGGTACCTGCTCTTTGACTTCTATATTGTGCTCCCCTTCCAGAATGAGGGTCACTGCTTGCATGATTTGCTTCCCATGAGTGCTCATTATGTGGTCTATGTGCTGTCAAAGCAAGGATGAAATACATTTAGTGCAACTCCCCAGATAAGGAAGGGACATTCCTGCTTGAATCATTCCAAGTGAGGACTAGCAACACTGCACACAGAGCACTGCTCCCAAACCAAGAATTAATCACAGCAGAAACACTTCAGAACATTCTTCTTCATGTGGAGCCTGCTTTTGTCTGAGAGAGGATCATACGGGCCTGGGGGGTGCTTTCCCTGTCACCTGGAGAGGAGACACTGCTGTCCCAGCTGCCAGGCTGAGGCCTGAACCCTGCTGGCCCAGGCTCTAAATGTGTGATGCTGCAGCTAGAAACAATCACTTCTGTTCTGATAACCAGGGGGTAATATCAGAGAGGAGTGAGAAAACTGATGTTTCTTCTCTGGTATTTGCTCCTCTTGCAGGGACACTGTGCCTGGGTCCAACAGCCACATTTCCAAAGCCTTAAAAAGGGCAGAGAAATAAGCCAGATGCATTGGTTATTGTCTGGGAAAACTGCCCTAAGTTCACAGGGTCACAGTTCAAAGGTCACTTCATGACAGACTATGAACACCTACACTAGAATAAAAGAGAAAAGATTAAACAAGATCTACTGGATTAGTTGATACCAAACCTCACGAGCGGCAGCAAACAGGCACCAGAGATGACCAGCACACTGCACACTACAATTCTTTTAAGACCTCAGGGATTCTTGTAGGATTTCTTAAAATTGCTAATAATAGGATTTCATTGGAAAGCTGCTGAATGAGTTATTCTGGAGTGAGTTTCGGGTAGAGGTTGAAAATGGCTGGTTCTGGCTCTAAAACCTGACACAGGAAGCAGTGAAGCTGGTACATAGTTCCAGACAGAGAACACCTTAAGTGACAGAGAGAATTGTCAGGGTGAATTCAATGAATGACAGGCTATGAAGTATTTTTTCACATTAAGACAGAGTTAATTTTCTATCAAGGTTATTGAGACTCAGTGAGTAAAAATATCAGAAGATTTTTTTTACAGTGACCTTTTTCTGGTAGAAACACAATATGTGATAAATGCATAGAGAGGCTTCATGGGTTTTTTCCCCTCAAAAATGTTGGCTTGCCAAATTCTTGCTGCATGTTTTCTCTCACTTCTTCACAGGGGATTACCCCTTTCTTTTCGTCCATAAATATCTTTCTCTGTGAAAAACAACTCCAGGGCTTACATTTTCCAACAATTTTATTTCAGGGTGTAAAATGAACATCTGCATTTTGTGAGTGCACAGTCCCACACCAAACTGACAAAGCCAGTACTATGTAGATGGATAGGAACAGATGCATTTCAAGTGCCAAGGAAGAAGAAAGACAGGTATCTTTAAGATCTGGACCTTCCCATACCCTGACTCAATGGTGCAACCCTCAGTGTTGTTTTGGACAAGTTTCACAGAGAAACTGCTATGAAAATAATGTTGCTAAGAGCTAAATGCAATGGAATTGAACATTAAATGAAAATGTCTAGCTCTGATAATAATTACAGTGTTTCCATGGATGCAGAGGATTCCTTCAAATACTTTCTCACACTGATTTGCACATTTGCTTACAGATATTTGAATGAATCCAAGTGGTGTTAAAACAGAAAAATGTCCTGCACAGAAGCACTGGATTGGCTGCTTGTTTGATCAGCTTTCAGAAGATCTGCTTGCAGCTCTACTTACTGGGCGAGTGGAGAGAAGATTCCTGAGCAGTCCCAAGGTTTTCATCAGAACATTTACATCGGAATCAGAAAGCAACTGAAACAACTGCTCTGTGCTCAGACCTCGCAGGATGTCTGACTTGATCTTCTGTTCCGCTTGAAATGCCATATTCTGAAACAGACACACTTTTTAATGCGTTTTTTTTTACCTGAAAACGTGGGCTTTCACTCTTTTAGTAGACTATTCCCTATAAGAATATATCCTTCCTAAATTAATCTTGCAAAAAGGCTCTAATTTATGAGCAACTGCTACACAGTGAATTCAATTTTCACACTGTCTTACACCTGACCTGGTTATTACCTGCTTTTATTTTCCCCTTGGCATGCTACTGACACTATTTAACTGCTTCCCTGAATGATCTTGGCAACAAAATTAGTACCAGAACTGAAGAATTTATTTTACTTTATGGACCAATGGGTAAAGTGTTCCTACCACCAGGCTGATGCTGTTTTTCTTCTGCAGTTTGGTGGAACAACAAGCCAGATTTTAGTTATGGCATTGTTAATAACAACTGACAAGTTCTACTAGATATGTTCCCAAACTTTTTAAGGCACACAGTCACAAGTGGTATTTAACTGGGGTGTCCTACTCACCATTAAAGCCCAAATGCCGTTCACTCGCAAGGCAAGATTTTCACTCTGGGTTAAACTACATAGAAGTTCTATGGCTCCTGATTCTAAAATAGGCTGAAAGAAGGAGGGGAAAACAGATCTTTACAACACTACTTAGACTACCTGCAAATATGTAAATACTAAAATTATACTCCTTATATCTTATTCTTGAGCTCACAATGTGTCCAGTGCACTCAGGTGAACTGGCCATGCCACACCCCATATCCATGACCATTTCAAAGCAGGTTTTATGAAAAAAGCCAAGTCAAGGCAGCTGCTTTCTCCTATGTCTGTGTTTGTGGTGACATGGATGCACACACATTTATATGTGTATACACATCACTTCACACTGCTGCTCACACCCCACAAACACTTGACCTGCAGTCTGCTAAAAAAAGCCCCAATGGCTGGCCTCATGGCCAGTGAACTGTGCTTGCCATTATTTCAGTTAATTTGCTGTCTCACAGATATGACTGTAACCACCAAGACCAACTGATAATTTGGTAATCCATAGAGCCCTGCAGGATCCCACATACAGCACAATCTTGCAAATATTTTCTGTAATTAAGAAGCATTTTAGACTTGGAGAATTGCTGCACTGCTGTGGAGTGTTGATTTGTGTGTATGATTTGTCTGAAATACAGACTCTGCAGAAGCAGATATCCTGTACTGTTCATCAGAGAACAATAAAAACACAAGACTCAGCTAAGCCAGCATTTTCAGCATTACAGTAGCAGTAATTCTCCAAGACAATGGATCACATTGCAAATTATCGGTGTGGTTTCTTCTTGTTTATGATCTTTTTAGATAACAGTGTTTTACAAGTAAAAAGGAAATGACAAAACTTCATGTCTACTTTTCTTTAGAGACCAAATGAACTGTCACAGCACTGTAAGCAGAGGATTTATTTTTGTTCCCAAACCATCAATGGCACAGGTTCTGTAGCATCACAGCTCCATAACATGTCACAAGCAATGGCTGCCAATTAACATGCCTTTATGCTAATCGAACCATTGTGTAATCTCACTTCAGTCCATCCCCTCTCCCTGCTGCTGGCTAAGTACTCACCTCCTTGCTTGGAGAGAATTCCAGAAGAAGATTGCATAGCGTGGAAGATGCTACTACAAGAATTTCATTTGGAGCATTCTGTAAAACCTGCAGGCACAGAGGGGAGAGAGAGAATGAAGACATCACTAAAATGGAATACCTGGAATTATGCTGTAGCTGGATATTCCAGACTTCAGGAGGTGCTTCCACGCTAGAAGTGCAGACCCAGACAATGACCCAACATCACAGGACAAGCTGGAGCAATGCATTATTTCACAGAAGGCAGATCTGAGAGCTTTCAGTCCAATTTAGTAGAAATCAGTGGGGACAAGTCCTGCTCTGCAAAGGACACATATGCAGAGGAAGCTCCAGGAGGAGTCTCTTCAACCCCCCTGTACTTCATGCTAAGCACAACACAGCAAATTCTCTAAGGAGCATCCTCTCAGAGGAACACAGCCTGAGACAAGTTATAGTCCCTTATCTCTGCCTAGATCTCTAGCAGCACCAAAACACCAATTCCTGAACCAAAAATGCTCCTGCCTTGTTCCCTACTGCCAACAACACCTTCTGTGCTCCAGCCATTTCACTTCTGAACAGTCAAGTCAAGCTGACTTCAGGAGATTCCTATGGGTGTCAATACTGCCTAAGCCTTCAGGTGTGCTAGCAGACTTGGTCTGTTCTGCATTTTCAAGGTCTCAAAGATGTTGAAACTGAGAAACTGGTTTATTATCTGTATTTGTGACAGTGACATTGCAGGACGAGAGATGACATATATCTTACACACTCGAATCTCACTTAATCTTGTGGAAAATTGCTCTATATGACAATGTGCCTTTTAAAGGTCTTTCTGAGCTCCTTGGTTTCAGCTATACAATCTGCAATGAGATGTAAGAGGTAGAGAATCACAGGGAAAAACACAGATCCAAATTCTCCTACAGGGCTCACAGACCAAGTCTGAACTGTGCCATCTAGCCTGAGTCTGACATTAAGGGACGTGTTGTGCCTGTAGTGTCCTGTGAGAACATTGAGAATAACTGAGTTTCACTGATGATAAAAAACCCCCAAAAAACAATAATGAATAAAAGGAAACAAAGAGCCAACCAAAACCAAGCACGCTTGCTGCTGTTGCCTTTTGTTGATTTTTGACTCTCTTAGGAGAGGGCCACAGGATTTTGATTTCTTGGTAATTTGTATCATGATTCCACAGCAAGGCATGCCAACTGAACAGACACCCTCTGCTCCTTGAATGGACCAGAACACTCCAGGCACTGAGACCTGACTGCTCCTCACTTACCTTCATTAAAGGCTTCCATACAGCATGATCCTGAAAACTTGTCCTGAGCTGCTGGACAGAACGGGACAAACTGTGCAAACATCTGGAACGGAAGAGAAATCTTCCCTGTGAGACATGCACACCCCATGGGCACTGCTGTACACACCCTGCTGCTCCACAAGGATCACTGAGCAAGGGAACAGCCAAGAGAAAACCCTGCACCAGCCCAGGATAACTGCCCCTCTCCCCCAGGAGGCTCCCAACAGCAGAACTGAGCTCAGGGCAGCTGTCAGTCAGTCAGCAGCAGCTCTCCCAGCGCAGCCCAGGCTCTGCACAGACGAGGACAGGCTCACCTGACTGCAGCCAAGCGCACCTTGATGCTGGACTCGGACAGGCCGTTAACGATACGGTCCATCATGTTCTCAGTCTCAATGATCTGGGCCAAAGAACTCGGGTCAGTGCACAGCTCAACAGCATTCAGGGCTTGCTGGGGTTTTGGCTGCAGCATTTTCAATGTTACATATAACAACTGCAGCTAAAACCAGCACGCCACACTCTCTTGCCAGATTAAGTGGGAAGTTTTGTGTAGCTACAGACAATTAGGAAATAAAAAAACCTATATTCCATGTTTCACCATGGCTTTTAATCATCAAGCAACAAGAGGGTGATTTTTATATATAAGTATCCATCTCTCTATCTATATATACACATACATATATATATACATATACATGAATTACCCTTAAAGTCACATTAAAACAAAAGTGAGCATGTGTGAGTGCACACAACATATACAAACTACAGCTCAGAGATAGGTTGTAGAGCTGTGCGGACAAAAAATATCCAGCAGCTCACCTGCCATATTTAGACAAGCCCAGCACAAACACTTAAGACCAGCATAAAAGGGAGTTAATACCCAGATGAATGATGGATTTTTGCATAATAAATCAACTTTGGCATGTACATACCCACTGCTTATTAAAAGCTATGTAAAAGGAGGATCTTCACTATTAACTAAGCAACAAAAGAGGAGTTTATGGTGTTGAGTTCTGGAGATCCTGAGTGGTTCCCCACTGATAAATCCTCTTGAGGTTATCTTTTCACCCTGTGTTTACCTGCCCCCTTCCTTCTGCTTTTCCCCTTTAACCAGCAAATAAACTCAGAAAACATTCCTATCTTTTGCACTTGCTACATGACACTGCAAATCCATGACAAATTTTTAAAAAAATGCTCCTTCTAATTATTCATTTATTAAGTTCCCTCCACTTTCCACACATTAATTTTTAAGTATGTGAGTGGCCCAAACAACCAATCTCTTTGCTGTAATGTTTGAATCACCAACTGCTTTGTTATGACAGTGCAAGGCCTTGGTCATTTGAGAATCGGGAAACAAATTCTGACTTTGTTTTCCAATATGAGCAGACTTTCCAGGTTTGTTTTTTTTTAACACTTGTCATGTAACGGAATAAATGAGAACAAAGGTGTATTATCTCTCTCAGAATACAAATCTCAGAAATTTCTTCTATGCCACAACAATATTCCTTATGAGTAGCCAAGTACCAAAAATGCTGAAAGACAACTCCTTGTGCAAGTCTAGTCCATCACTGTGAAGGTGCTCACACAGCTAAACTTTACTTTTGTTACACTCTGATAGCAAGACATTAATTTTTGCTCCAACTCCACGCAACCTGAAAATTTATATTAATGGAGGAGAGAGGTCTCATTTCAACCTATTTACATCATAATGGGGAAACCCCTGGGAGGGTGGGAACTGCTGCCTTCCAGTGGCCCTGTGGCTGAGCAGCGGCCCAGCGGGCTCCCCGGGCTCACCTTTTTGCGGATGTCCTCGTCGTTAGCCCCCAGCGAGGCGTAGAGCTTGAAGGCGGCCTGGCGCAGCTCGTGGGCGTGCTTCAGGTCGTGGTCCAGCTGGGAAACACAGCACAGCACCAGGCTCAGCCACCAAAGCAGCTGCAGTGTGAGATTCTCATTTGTTCTACACTGGTGTTTACCCACTCTGTCTGCCACCCCAGGGGCGGCCAGAAGCAAAAAGTGCTGCTCCCTGAGCTCATGTCCACATTTACCAACTAAATGCAATAACCAGAGTTAAGAATATGGTTCATTTCTCTGCTGAGTTACAGAGAAGACAACTTTGTGTTCAATTTGAGGCCAAAACAAGGTTAGGACTCTATCAATACCATATTCAGGTAAATGGTATTCTTATCTCCCAACAGACACTAACAGGAACTAGCCAGAAAGAGTGAAAAATCTGGGAGAGAATCAAGACAAATTTTATCAAGAGAACTGAAGCAAAACCAGGAGCCAAAGTTGGTCTCTAAATCTCAGGCCATGCTAAGGAGGGTGAGGTTGGATATCAGGAAAAGGTTATTCCCCCAGAGGGTGCTGGGCACTGCCCAGGCTCCCCAGGGAATGGGCACAGCCCCAAGGCTGCCAGAGCTCCAGGAGCTTTTGGACAACACTCTCAGGGATGCACAGGGTGGGATTGTTGGGATGTCTGTGCATGGCCAGGAGCTGGACTGGATGATGCTTGGGGTCTCTTCCAGCTCAGGATATTCTGTGATTTTATCATAATTAATGGGAGCAGCATCATTAAAGGCATGATAAAATAGTGGTGTTTGAGGCTGACCCTGCTTGGAACAGCAAAGTTGGGCTCTCAGATCTCCTCATGTTCTCTTCTGAGAATAATTCTGTGACTCTGAATATCCTCAAAGCTCTGTACCAAAGTGTTCTACAAAACAATGCAATCTTCAAAGTCTACACAAAATGCCAGGAAAATGACAGTATAAGGTAGTAAAGTGCTGAAATAAAAGAAATGTCAAAAATTAAGCTCTATGAGTAATTCTCTCCAGTGCAGCTATATTGGAGCAGAAGTATTAAAATATTATGTTATAAATATTTTAATATTATGTTATAAATATTTTAAGCAGACAAGTTCTCTGTTTGGCAGATTCCTCACTCGCTCCTCACGTAGTTTTACCTTACAGGGTGCAGTTCCAAGCACTCTGTTCAAAGCCAGTACCCTGGATTCCCAGCTGGCTGCTTCTGCAGACTTACTGCACACTCAGAGCACTGTCATAATATTTAGAATTGCCTCACTCACTTTTGGAACCTGATCATATTTTTGATGCTACAGCCAACATCCATTACTCCTCAATAAGCTGCTAAACTTCTTTTTGCTCAGTTTTTTATACTGTAACTGATTTTTTTTTATGTTTCATTTGCATTTTCACAGAGCATTCAAGAGGCTCTTTATGCAAAATTAACCCCATCCTATAAGGGTCAGGGAAATGAACCTGTCTCTTGGGCCAGTTTCAGGAAAAAAGCAAAGCTCTGTAATGTATTTTTTTGGGTTCTTTCTAATAATCAGTCTCATTAAGACTCCAAGGTACATCTGGTCTCTGTTTATCCAACGTCTTGCAAGTGCAGATAACTCATAATATGAAACAGTGCACGACATCCACATGTTTTTGTGCTTAAACACAACAGAACCACCTCTGAATTTCAGATTTTCCACAAACCTGACCTAAGAATTGAAAACAAATCTCTCTTCACATGGACTATTATGAAGCTGAAATGCACTAGCTCCTGAAGGCAAGATGTTTAAACTTAGAGGATGGGAAGACCAGATATACACATTTTAGTGTGGTTAATGAAGTCTCCTAACAGCAGTGACTGAGCCTTGGAGAGTACAAACATCAAGAACCAAGTCCTGCTGCACCTCTGGTCACCTTTCAATTAAGGACCTCAGGCACCAGGCTGAGCCAGCAGCTCTCTGGCCACAGACTTTTTTAGAAAAATCTTGGGAAGCTGTGTAGAAGCTGTGGGAAACTTAGAGGAAAAGAATTCAAACCATTATTATCTCTCTTTCTGTAACCATTGTTTATAGATATGGCTCTCTAGAGTGTGTTATTGATAACCACCAATAGTGTGAGAAGTTTTCACTTTGAGACCAATCAGGTCTTAGGTCCACCACCGTTTCTCTAAGAACTGTCAATTTGTAATAATAAAGTGTCTTTCATGCCTTCTGGATCATAGAGTCAATGCTAATTATCATCCAGCTGGGGCCTGCTACCACACCAGGTTTAAGCAAAATTAAAAAGGCCCATCCTGAGCTGGTTTATTTTTGGTTTTGCCCATTTCTCCAAGCTCAAGGCGGGTCAGGAACGCACCCTCTTGATGTCGGTGATGGCGCTGACGGAGCTGGGGTACTTGAAGTAGTCTGCCAGCATGACGATGAGGTGGTCGGTGATGCTGGCCGTCCTCTGCAGCTCCACGTCTGTCTCGATCAGGTAGGCCAGGGTCTCTGCCCCCTCCACCCGCTCCTCCAGCAGTCTGTCCTTACTGCACATTCGAACCAAGCATGGCAGAGTCTGCAGAGATTTTAAAAAGGGAGTTTTTAGTGCAGCTACATTGATAAAGAAACGCCAAAGAAATGAAACAACTGTCCTACAGCAACAGTCTTTAGATAAGAACTTTCACACATACACATTTCAGTGGATTCAAAGACTCCACACAGAAGAATTGTTCAGGCATTGCTGAGTGTACAATCAGCTACTTTCACACAACCTCTCACACAGCCAAAATCATGCAATGTTTGGAAGTAAACACAGACAAAGTTAGACAAAGCCTTGTAAAAAATTTTAAAAATCCCCTCAGAAGTTGGTATTTTCACACACTTGTTCTTGCTACACACCAGAACCAAAAGTACCCAAGCTGCCCTCAAGTAGTTGACCCCTCCTGCCCTTCTGTGAACCAGGATTAACTAAGGACAATGCAGTCAGAAATAATCTCAGGGTTTCTTTCCCACACACTGGCTGCCTGGAGCAGAGGGCAAGGGAGGAATACTCCTCAGCAAGCAGCATATTTGATCAATCAGAAAAGAAGCTAACCTGGAATCCAGGTCCATTCTGCCTTCCCTGACATCCCCCCTACCTTGGTTACACCCACACAACACTTTCGTTACACCTTCTCTACTGAAACAGAAAAACCAATCAAGCCTTTCTTTACCTGAAGCTCAGTGAAAAGTACTTAACTCTGGACAGGCCAATTCTCCAAGAGCTGGGACTCTGCTCCCTCAACCTTCCCAAATATGAAAATGGATAAGGAATAACACCAAGGTTTGTGCTTGTACAACAACACCAAGGTAAACAGAATAACTCTAGTAAATGTTGCTCAGAGTTATGTTTTGGGGACCTGAAGTAACATCTACCCATTGACTGTTCAAATGATTAAATAGATAAATACCTTATCTCCTTTGCACAGGAAACAGGACTTGCCTACATATTTTAGAAAGCTAGATGCCACCTCAAAGATTATCACTGAGGTGGTGAATCTTGCAGCAAAATTACATTCATGCAGAGTGAGAAAGAAAAGTAGAATTCCATGTCTAAATCACAAATTAATTATTTCCAAGGTCAAATGGCCTGAAATGAAATGAGCTATTTCTTGGAACTCAAGGGCTGGGCATTGTTAAGTCACCAGCTGCATGCACCCAAGAAACACAGATCTCATGTTTTTCAACACTAAGCAATTCCATCTGCTTAAAAACAGAAGCAAGAATCCTGACAGACACATTTTAACTGTTCCATTGGACCTGCAGGTCAGTACAGTGCAATTAATGCACAGGAGTAGGGGGCTGTGTAGGGGTGTAAGATGGAAAGCCACAATGCACACCTGGCCAGCAGATAAAAGTTTGGAAACGGACTGGAAAGATGGAATATCTAGTTTCCATGGTATATCTGGGTTATCTGGACAGTTTCATTATTAGGATTCCAGAGAAATTATTTCCCTTCCCATCAAATCCATTCTTTATCAGCCTTCCCTGCCTTCTCAAAGGATTTTATTTTTTCCCCATGTTGCAGGCCAACCCACTACTCAAACTGAGCAATGAAAGTAAATTAAAACCATTTTGGAAACACACTTTCTTGACTGGCCCCCAAATGCAGAACGTTTGCTAGCAAAGGGTCAATAATTCCTGAATGCCAAAGGGGCCATCACTTCAGTTCAGCAGAGGTTAAAGGATTTGGGGCTGGATTAAGCACAGGGGCACTGTGTTATCTTGCAAGTATGAGTTCCTGGAGGAGGAATCACTGGGGTGGTTTGAACAAGGCAAAGGTTCTGTGCCTTCCTTCTCCCCTCACTCTTTTGCCTACTCTCAAGTACTACAACACATTTAATTCCACAGCCTCAAACACGGATTTGTGCTGAAGCAGCTTCCACAAGGAAAAAATGCTGCTTTTGCCGTGAGCTGGCCCAAGCACATCCCTTTGCAAAGGTTTGAAAGGATGGTGGTTTTCCACAGGGCCCACGTGGCCCGGCACGTGCAGCTCCACCTCCCAACAGTGACCTGCCACTGCCAGCAGGCCCTGCTCCCTGTCCCAGGGCAGAACAGCTCTGGAACACACACATCCTGACCAGGGCGCAGCACAACATGGGGGATTTATGAAGGGAAGACTTTTCCAAAGAAGAAAGAGGTTTGCAGGAGAGATGGGTCGGGAGAATGGAATTGTTGCCCCCAGTTTTCAGGGTTTGTAGGGAGAAAGGAGAGCAGAGAATTGGAGTGTCAATTTGGAACAAAGCTAAGGAGGAGGATGAGGGAGAACGATGCAGCTTGGCTTCCTCAGCTGTGCAGTGCCAGGTGCCTGTGCAGAACAGATGCCAATATGCACACTGGAATGAACAGTACATTGCACTTTCTTGCACAAAAAGACAGGAGGGGCAGGCCTTTGTCTCAGCCAACATGTAGGTTTTTTATCTATCGTTACTCGAAAAAAAGGGAAACCAGGGAACTGGTTTTTTTAAATTAAAAAAAATCAGGAGAACTTGGTGCTTTGCAATCTTTAGTGTACCAGATTTTCTGCTACCTTTTATATGAGAAAATAAAACCAGGACAAACCTGCATGAGAAAACCTTTTGAAGAGAGAACTGTTTAAGCAGCTGTCGTGGCTAGCACAAAAAGAATTATTCTGTATTTACAAGGTGGTTGAAGCAGGACACAGCTCACCTTCAGAACGATGCAGGGATCGTCCGTCCGTATTGCTCCAGCTCTGCACATGGAAGTAAGGCTGCAACAACACAACAAGACACACTCACCCACCATGGCTTTGGTGCACTTCAGCTACTGCACAACATCTGTCCTAATGAAATATCCTCCTGTGTTTGATTTAAATACATCAGAGCTTACTAGGCCTGGGCACACAAACTCCTCCAGGTGCCCTTTCTGGCAGGTTTGCAGTGCAGGACCCCTGGCTGGAGCACTGCTCAATACACACAGCACACAGTGGCCACAAAGGGTCCCACCACCACCCTACCTGAGCCCCACACCCAAAAGGAACAACCTGCACTAAGCAAAGGTGCAACACACGCAGACCCTCCTGTAAGTACCTGCCCCTGGGTGTGCAGCCATCAGCACAGGAACACAGCCTGACAGCTCAGGCACAGACACCCAGGCCCTGCCCCAGCCCACGAGAGGTGGAATTGCTCTGCTGCCTGTCCACAGGCAGGGCTTTACACTCTGCAGAAGCCAGCACAACCTCACTAACAATGAACCCAGCCAAGGCTCTGACACTGCACCAAGCCAGCATTTGTTCTCTATTAAACAACAGCTCTCAGTGGATATGACACCCACAAGGTCTCACCAGCACACATCAGACAAATTCCAAGTTCTTTGTTAATGTATTTGTAAAGTGCCCCACGCTACCAAAAATGCAAAATAGTTCAACCACCAAAAGAAGTGTTTTACTTTGAAGTAGTTTCCATTTTACCTGCTCTGCTACAAGGCAGTGGAATGGAGCTGGAGGGGAACTGCTGTGCACCAGTATCTCTTCTTTTAGCTTCTGAACTAACCATTGGAGCTGGGTTTTATCACGTCACAGTGGAGGTTAAAGAATGTAACTGCATTCCAGTAAAGGTAACTTAAAACGAACATGTCTGGACCCTCAGTTGGGCAGGCTGAAGTTGTACACAGGGTCAATCAGAACTGCTCAGCTAAGGAAGAGCAATGTGCTCATATAAGCATGGTGCGTTTCACCACATCCCTGAGCTCCTTCCAAGGGCCCAGAATGAGTTTCTTCACCTCTTAGAGGCAACAACACTGATCCTCATTCTGAATACGGCCACAGCTAAAAATCCCACAATCAGAACTCTCTGAATATATTATTTCTCAGAAAGTAAGACATAAGACTTGAGTGTTAGCACAGATATCATCTGCTAAACTTTTACTGCTCAAGCCTTGCAGCTGACAGCAGGAAACTCTTTTTCACACCTGCACAGTCAGAAGGAAAGCACCCATCCTGCAGCTGCCATTCAGTCTGGTGAGACCCTATTTGCCAGGCAAAGTAGCTCTATTTCAGCAATGAAAGAAAGTAATTTTTGACTTCAGGTAACATAGGCTTGGCTTAGCTGGAAGCAATTCTGGTGATTTTAGCAGGAAAGGTTACTGCTCCATTTGTAGCTGCAGAGCACTCTCCCAAGGGGCATCTTGCTCTTCCCTCTGTCCCAACACTGCTGCTCAAGGGAAGGATCTCTGCTCCATTTCAATCAAGAGGTATTACCTTGAGTCTTCCAAGTCTACATCAATTGTTGAGGAAAAAGAAAGGCAACTTCTTGAAGTAGTCTTGTATGTGAGTCCAGATTCAAATAAAAATTAAAAAGAAGATTCAAAAGGAAAAAAAACCCTTCTAGATCTGCATTCCAAAGAGTCTAATGACAAATCAGAGGAACTGCAGATTAACTGACTGAAACTGGCAAGGTAGAGGTGAAATCTAATTTACAAGCAGAAAAAAACCATGATCTGTGACAATTTCACCTACTACTCTCATTAGGAAAAAGGAAGAGAGAGTCTGACTTGGAGGCAATCAGGTAGGGGATGGACCTACAGAAGAAAACCCAGCAGGGCTTTGCAAACTCCAGGACTGCTGTAGACCTGAGAGCCCTAAGAAGGATGAGTGCCTGTAGACTAACTGGGAGAAACCCAATCTGAAATTCAACATACTGGCTTGTCTGCCATTTCCCTGCAATTTTCTTTTGCTGCTTTTCCCCACATCACTTTCTTTCATGCTTTCAAAGGTCCAGATGAGCCAAAGTACTGCAAAGCAACAGCAAAAGATGGGTACCCAGTTCCTTCAATCAGATCAGCAAAGAACACCAGTAGACCTGGGAATGTCCATCTCAGAACAATCCTTCTAACTCCAGCCTGTCTTTATGAATTGTCAACTGCTTTATATCTTGAGATTAGTAAAAAAATTACTTTTAAGTATGTCATTCTCTATGGCATTTTCTGATTTCTCAAAGAAACACATAAATCCATCAGAACTGAGACAGCTACAGTGCAATTAATTCAACTTGCCTTCTTCACTGAGAATTGCCCAACAAGACCAGTAAAACCAGACTGCTTGGGCCAATTGTGGTTGGAATAGAGGCTAGGAAGTCCCAAGACATACCACCTACATGGAGTGGGATTACCCAAGAACCCCCCTCGTACACATGCACATCACTGAAACTGCTTTCATGAATGAGCTAGGGCATCACAACCTGGCAGCATGAGCAGAGAGTCACAGATCCTACCTACCCTACCTGTTCCTCATCCACAATCAAGAGACTTGTACTGACACAAGTGGCTGTGAAATTGATTGGTGAACTCGGAGAACTCACTACTCCTTGTCAAAAAAGCCATCAAAAACTAAAAGAATAATCAAGCAACACATCAGCAACCAAACTCCTGAGTTAAACTTAATTTTAGTAGTTTATACCAATGGGTGATTTTATCTCTTTAACTCCCTGGAGTGATTTATTTAATTGCTATCAACATAAGAAAAGGAAAATGGTCCTAAAGGGTGTCAATCCCAGCTTATGGAGTGAGCATAACCAGGGTGCTGCTATTACAGAACTGGGTCACATCTTGTCACTGGGTAGGAAGTCATTATGGATCTGAACATAAATGTGCCCACACCAGCAGGGAAAGCTGAAGTACAAAATTAATTAAGAACATTAATTCTGCTGTATGAGCTCATGAAGCCTGAAGAGTAATCTGTTTTATTTAAAACAGTTGGGTAGAGGGACTAACTCTGCTCTCCCATTATCTTGGTGCAGTCTCCAACACAGCACAGCCACCAAGGATGATAGTTCAGGACTGTGCTCTGCCTGTTCAAAGCAAAACTTATAAAATCCAAGGTACATGTGAAAACCCATATGGCTGAACACACATTCCTCATAAAGCTGCTGCCCTGCAGTATTTTTCCCTGCTTGCATACATCAAAGAGTGAGGGTTAAGTTATAAAATGGGGTGAGAGTCACTTGTTCAAGGATTCAGATAATGCAAACAGTATCTTTAATTATTCCTAAGATTTTACATCCCATCTTACTTTGGAACAAGGAAGAAGGGAGCAGTTGAAGAGTAAGGATTAAACTCCCTGCTATTTCCCCAGTTCCTGAAGACAATTACCATTTGGCTGACGTGAGCTGCATTTCAATGGGCTTGTCCCTTTGTAACATCTTCACAAAAATCTGTGGTAACAATTCTCCATCAACAGACACTGCAAAGAGAGAGAGCTCCAAGTCATTCTCATTCAGCCAGGCAGAAAGTGAGTGTCAAACCAGCAGCAGCAGCACTGCACTCACCATTGACCAGAGTCATGGATACCTGGGGGTTCTCAAAGGCTAGAACTGAGAAGCATTTCAATGCCTGCATTCGGACCTGTGTAAAAACATAATAATATGAAATATCAACTCTGACTGCAAAGCAAAACTGGGCTATACTGCTGGATAGGCTTGTAGAAAACAATGCCGTATAATCAACAAAAAAATTGAGATGAACAATCATGGCAGATGGAAACATCTAACTCACACCCAGACTTCTGTCATCTCCCTGTTGGCACTATCCTTCTGTAGGGTATGTTGTAAACTCTGAAGAAAACCAGCAAGGTTAAAACTTGAAATCTAAACAGGAAATATTGGTCTTATTTGTAATGCCTCACAATTTGTGTAAAAAACAACAGAAGAATAGAAGAATACTATATAACAATGGTACTTTTACTTTTCAGGACTCATAAGTATATTAGAGAACCAGAAATATGTACCCTTGAGATTTCTATTTCAAATCCTTTGAAGGTGGGCTTAATAAAATTACTAAAGAGAACCATCCAACTGCAGTGATTCCAAACTAATCTTAGAACAAATGTACACCATAAGTTTTACTGCCATTCCACAGCCTCAGGTACCACCTGGATGAAAAGGATGGGCAAATTTCTTCATCTTGGCTCCTCCTTTTCCAGTCCAAAGTTTTGATTTAATCAATGTTTCATGGCTGCCTAGTTCCTGAAATCTTTATAACTTCTTTTTTGCCACAGAGAAGATCAACCATTATCACCTTCCCAGATCACAGAACCTAGATTAGTTCAGGTATTAGTCTTTCACTTGCCCTTATACAGCTGTACACGTTTAAACTGTGCTCTTCTCTTCACAAGAGGAAGGACTGAGAAGGAACTGACCCTCCTGGCCACCAAGTTACAGACAGAGCGTGATGTCCTCTGAGGTGATGGTCCAGGATGGACTTCCAAAACACAACAGAGAAGGGAGCAGAGACTCAGGAATTCAGGGAGCACAACACACAGGCAGCTGGTGGCCTCCACACATTGCACAACCATTTATTTTTACAGGTAGTTCTTACTGTTTAGGACAGACCACACTTGCTTCTCTTCAGCTTTACTTCTTATTCACATTTATTGTTCAACAAATCAGACCACTTGGGTTGCCAAGTGCCTGCTCCTCTTTGGAGCAAAGCTAGGCAGCCCTGTTTTCATTACTGCTGCTTCAACTTTCCAGCACAATAGCTCTGGTTGTGACAGAATATGGCAAGTAAAAGCAACTGTTATCCTACAAATACACATCATACCTGTTTATAGCTTTGGTTCACAGGCACAGACATGGTTTTTATAATTTCCATTTGAATTCCTTTCATAAACACATGTTTAACAGAGTAGTTGCAATGTCTTACTTTGTAGGAGGTGGAGACCAACAGATGTGCAATGTTCTGAACAGCTCCATGGTTAAATAAGATTGTCTGGTGATCTGGACCCTTCAAAGGAAACACAACACAGGGTTTGTAAGACAACATGCAAGAGATTTCCACTGTCTGCAATTTATTGTTAAATATTTAAGATACATTTCCTAACATTTACTTTGTAATCAGCTGGCATAACAATTTTATTTTTTTATATATAAACAACTTCAACTTATATTTTCGTAGCATTTGTTCGTTTATGGTAATCATTTCCACTCTCCCCTTCAATAGGCAATGACTTTAGCTCTCACAAAGGAAGAAACATGGATAGAGAACTTCTGTTTCTACTCTTCCTACTGGAAGCAATTGAAAGCTCCTGATTTCCTCTACAAATCATAAAAGATCACCAGTCACTAATGTCTTCCTCACTGTTCATATTAATCATTTTCAACAATTCTAACTGCAAAAGGGAAGGAATTTCTTCTAAAACTGGTTCCAAACAGAGTGACTGTGCTTTGAGACGAAATTGACATTTCCTCCAATTATTTATTATTTATTATTTAAGTTTCAAGCATGTTTAGCCATAAATCTGGCCAGCCACCACCTATTATTCAAGACCTAAACTGGTAATGGCTGGTATGTCAGTATTTTTTCCAAAATAGAGCTTGGAATTAAACACAAATACTAAATTTTGCAGGAGAAAGGTCTAAGAACTTCTGTAGCATGACAAGGCTTGATCAGGTTGAAAAAACAACAAGAAATCTCAATACCTGCAGCCCTCAGCAGTCTCTTGCCAAAGCTGGTCTGTGACTTGCAAACCTCTCTTTAAAAGTAGGTTCATAGCTCTGGTCATCTCTGCATTAAGCACAGGCTATGCACATTTAAATTCAGCTTACAGGCTGCCACAGCATTTCTCATCCCACTGTGCATTTCCTTGACTAATCTGCAAGTGAAGAAAGTCTCTTCACTCCTTAATCTCTTGCTCAAACCTGGCTGAGTCAATGGCACCTCTTACACCCTGGTAGACATCAGTGACACACTAGCTTCAAATCTGAGATACAACTGAAATCAGATTTCTCTCACAGTCAAAAGAACATTTTTAGAGTATCTCTTACCTCTAAGAAAAAAGCATTAAATTACTTTCAGATGTAACATATCTGGTGCTTTAAGAGATGCTTCAGCTGCTACTGCCACCAAGAGCTTTCTACCAAAAAATGCAATTAAAACAGCATGGTTGAAGGAGGAAAACCACTTACATTGGCACACAGAAGTGGCTGAGGCAATGAGTTAAAGCCGCAGCTATGCCAGTGTTGGAGCTGAAGAACAGATATTGAAATATGTGAAAAAAATGAGTGAGTTTAAAGTAGAAGAAATCATACTGCCCTAGATTTAGTAATTCCCAAGTATTAGTGACTCCTCCATGGGATGCAGGTGACAGATTCTGTGCAAGCAGGACAGATGCCTGTACAGAGGTGACACCTGGGTGTATCTGAGTTGCACAACTGGAAATATTTAATCTGTGCACGCTGTGTTTGCACCAACCAGCACAAGCAGGGAAGCACTAAAGAGGGACAGCTGCAAACATAAAGGTGAAAACCTGACAATATGATGAAGCATTCCCAAGCAGTTCAGGCCCCAGTTTAACAGCAGGGCTGCCTGGTTTTGTTCCACCTTGGGTACAGTGACAGCGTTCCACTCCTCTGACAGTGACCTTGTTCTCCAAATATGAATGACTGACATATTTCAGGAATAGACATCGCTTCTTGCACAATTTTCCATCACGAAATGCCAATTTTCAAGGAAACATTAGGGTAGCACAATGTAACAACTCATTCCACAACGACAAGCAGGTACCTAAGTGCCTTTGTCCCTTGGGGCAGGGATCCAGCAGCAGCCTAAGGTCACCCAACAGAAGGAGGCCTGGAGAAAGCTGCCTTGACTACAAGCTTTATCCTTCCTAAAATAATAAATTCTACCTGCTCACACTACTTGCTCTGAAAACAAATGAACGGAGACAGAGAGACTCTCAGAAAGTTAATTTTGACTTGCACTTTCACATCCCAGGTATATCAGTCTGATTTCAGTTTTACTTATTTGCTCCTATGTTGATAGAATCCTGGCTCTGCACGTTAAGAACTGCATCTGTTCCCCTGTAAATCAACACTTCCCTTGCTCAGCATGGCTCTTCTCCAGGGCAATGCTCCCCTGCCATTGATTTTAACTCTAAACATGCAGGGAGAAGCAGCAAAAGAGAGCAGCAAAAGCAGAAACCAGCAGCAATATGCTAGGAACCCAAATGATGGATTTCCTAGCTCGGGAGAACTGGTCTGAGCTTTTCCAGGGAAACGGAAGAGGGCAAGGCAGAAACCTGAGAACAAAAACAAAAATGCTGGAAAGGCAGAGAAAGAAATGGCTACACCAGATGTGAACTGAGAACAGTGCAGGGACAAGGAGGGCAGGAGCTGTGCTAAGTCACTGTTAGTTCAATTAATACATCTACTAAGATGAGGAAAAAGAAATAAAAGCACCAATGCCTCCTAGAATTTATGCTAAGCTTTACCTAAATACAAAGGTTTATTTATTGCTCCAAGGAAAAAAGTAAGAAAGGTTCTGTCTCTCAGGGCCTTTTGGAGGAAGATGGAGTCTTCATTTAAAATGCAGTGAATACTGAAACTTTCAGTATATATATTTTTGTTTTGAATTATAAGAATGTACTTTGCCTATTCATTGAAGTGAGAAAATCCCCTGCAAATGTGTCTTCATTGTATGAGGTGCATTTTATTCTGTCTGAAAATACAATCATTGACGTTATAAACCTGAAACCCCAAAACTAAACAAAACAGAAGGAAGGGGACATTTCAAATTTTTGCTGAACAGCTGCGTTTTCCTGGACAAGAGAATGAGTTGTTGATCAATTTAACATTTGTGATGATCTGTTGACTCAACCTCAAATATTTTTCTTTGTTATGCAGCTGTTTATTCTGCAAATGCAACCATTTCCTCACACTCATACCCATTACCCTGAATTCTTGTGCAGCCTGGATTCTCTCTGTTTACACAGCCAACAATTGCTTTCCAAAAATCTGATTTTTTCCAGACATTCACTCTAAAATGAGAAAGATTTGGGGTTGGAGGAGGCACTCAAAATGGAATGGTGAGTTCAGAAGACCTTCCTCACTTGTGAAGTGACTGTGCATTTGCACTGTAAACAACATTCCAGGAATGCAAGCCACCAGGAATTGCTGGAGCTGCAAGATTGGGAAAAAGATGACTATAACTGTTTTCTGTTCTCTCCCAGCCAACAGAGTTTAAATTCCCAGAGCCAACTCCTGATCGTATAAACTGACTCCTCTACCATCCCATAATTAGTCCTGGGTTATTTTTCTTGTAGGCCAACATGGCCTGATTTTTCACCTGCTCAAGCTCTTCAGCCTGTTAAGGAGACTTTCAAAGGCCACTTAAACAGGAGGTGCCTCACTGCTTCATTTTTGTTCCTCAAATACCAAATTTTTTTTCCACTATTAGGTATAGATGTGAACTTCCTTGGTCCAGTCTAGGATTTTGTCTTCATCTTTTCTTTAAACAGTTCTCTAAATATTAGCAGAGTTCTATCTTTGTATCCCACTAAATGGACAGTTTTCAGTCCTCAGCTTCACTTAGCAGAAGACATGCAAAGGGATGAGTGTGCATAAATAACAGTCAAGGCAGAAGAACACAGATACTTAACAAAGGAACAAGTCAGAGTTCCAGAGGACTCACTGTAAGTGATAAGGTAGAAAGATATTTTTCAAGGTAAATACTTACAAATTCATAAACTTAGGAACTTTCTCATTTGTTAGTGCGTAATCTGTGATTCTTTGGTTTTAAACTGTTACTAAAAGGCAAAGATGCTGTAAAAAGCTCATTTCCTACCCTGAATTATTTTGATACAGTTATTGTATAACTCACTGGTACAGTAACTCCCAAAAAACTGCAACAATAAAAACCAGTGCTGTGGGGAAACTTGGAGTGGGGGGAAGGGAAAGACAAAACTATGCTTGGGGTGGGGTTTGCAGCTGGTTTTAAATCAGTTTGCTCATATCAACAGAACTGCATTACATAGCAGGAATGAACATGTATCTGGATGAACCTGTAATTGATAGAGCTCAGCTGAGAACAGCATTTCTTTTCCTCTCAACCAACAGCACCTCTTAGAGAACAGTCCCTGTGTTTAAAACAGGTGAAAGCACCTGCACAACCTCTGCAAAGAGATGCTCACACTATCCCCAGACTTTCAGAGGAAAACCAGAAGCATTCCAAGATTTATAGTGCTAAAAGTGGAGACATGCTTGCCCAGACTGTTGGCTTTGTTTAGCAGCCAAAGCCTATAAACCCCCCATATTTGCATATTTTCTTGTACTGCAGAGCAGCATATATCAACCCCAATAAATCTGTACCAAATGCAGAGCAGTACCAGTTCAGTCATTACTGGCCCAAAATTCCTGCCACAAAAGGCAGCACACACACAGTTCTTACAGGCCAGAAACACAAGTTGCATAGAGAACAGGAATTGTCTTTCTTACTTTGCAGCAGTGGGAGAAGATCTGACATATGTATTCTTGTGTGTATCGAGACCTACTGAGCAGTGCCATGAGGTGGGAGATAACTGTAGCATCCTGCAAACAAGGGGGAAAAGAAGAGTATTAAAACTGGATTTCAGCACAGCTTCTTTGCAGCTTGTTACTTAAAGGAGCACTCCTGATTCTGCACTCAGCGTTCTTCCTTCCACCAAAACTTTTATGGATACAGAGCAAGATCAATACAAGCAGTTCATTAAAAGCTGAAGGCACGAGTGACAGTTCTGAGCCAAATCCCCATGGGAAATGAATAAAAGGGCAGTGCAATTGGAATAAATAGGAATAACAGGAATAAAACTTCTGCAATTTGCCTCCAAAATATTTGAGACAAAACCAGTAAAAGAATGGGGGGGGGGGGGGGGGGGGGGGAACATTCCAAAATCAAACATGGCCACTGCCAGGGATTAGTCCAGGAGTTGCCTTAGTTGTCTTCCCACCAGTGTGGCTGACTCAGCTCTTCTCCCAGCTCTGAGTCCAAGGGAGCAGGGAGGGAACGCAGTGCCAACCTGGAGAGGGCACAGTCCCCTGGAACTGATTCATGGAAAGTCATCATGTCTTGCAGTCAAACACACACTATAGACACTGCCAGTGTCACTGGCAGAGACACTAGTGACAGAGAATCCCAAATAAATCAGCAAAAGAAAACCCTTATCCTCCAGTGGGAGGTTCCCTAAGCCAAGGCAGGGGGTTGGAACAAGATGATCTTTCAAGTCCCTTGCAACCCAAGCTTTCCCATGATTCTGTGGCAAGTTCTCTTCTGCAAACACATCCAGTTATTTATCTCTGTGGTGAGTTACAAAACCATAATGTTCAAAAGCTTTCAGTTACTTTTACCAGCACATTTTAGTGGCAGGAACCATGGTGATATTAAAAGAAACAATGGGTATTTTAGTTTGGAAAGGAGTATACTAAATTACTTCCATGAGATAAAGGGAGCTGAGCAAAGGGAAGGATTGAATGAGCCTTCCTTTCCAAAGCACATGTGCTATATTGGCCCAAAAAATCAAAGTCAGACTCTGTTTTACCTGCACAATGATGAATTACAACCCTCTGATTTAGAGAGAGGTGAACTGAAACTAGAGCAAAATCATCCTGCACCTCAGCTCCCATGACAGCACTGAAAGCAGCACCAGCCTGACTGTTCAGTGACTGTATCTTCACACAGACATCCTGGTTATGAGAAGTTTTACTTCTCAATTACCTGCGAAATTTCCCACCACACTTTTTAATATTGTCAAAATAAACATGTACCAGTCTCCCCTATTTGCAAAAAATATTTGAGATTATACAAAGCTTTGCAGTATTTATTTAATATTTTTTATTTATGTATATACACAATTATCATACTTATTTTAGGAAGCTTTGCTGCTGACAGTCCAGCCCTCTTATTCTCTACAGAAAACAATAGGACAAGAGAGCCAAGAAACACTGAGCACAAACTCAACTTGTTTCTACTGCTTGTTTCTCACCAGCTGGAAAGGATCAACATGCAACAGCCTCATTTGGCATCTCAGCATCCTACAGAGAGAAAGTTTTTTCTAAAGACTTTCTCCCAGGTACACCAGCCATATATCCATGGTCATTTTGTGCTTATGTGCATAGGAAGACCAAGGGACTACCTACTCCAAGCAACATTTTCAGGGTTTAGCAAACAGCAGCTCCATCTGATCTGCCTTTACACAGAGCCCAGAGCCAAACATCAGAACCCAAAGGCCAGCAAGGGACTGGATTGCTTGCAGTGCAATAGTGGCCATTCAATCCCAGAATGGTCAGGCTGGAAGAGCCTAGCAGTCAGCTGGTCCCACCTCCCTGTTGCAGCAGGGCCACCCCAGAGCACAGGACACAGCACTCCTGACCGGAATACCTACAGTGAGGGAGACCCCACAACCTCTCTGGGCTGCCTGTTCCCAACTTCCCTGGGTTAAAGCAACACCAACTGACAACACACACAGAATTCCTCTGTCTTTTAATGCATTTGAGCCATTAAAACAGATTCTTGTCCTTTTCTGCCAGTCCTCAGCAGCTGAAGGCATCAAGCCCCATCAGTGTTCAACACAACATCACAATCAGTGCACAATAATCCTGGAAAATAAAGAAGCCTGATCGTATGTTTGCACCTCAACAGATCTCTCTCCCTGAGCTCCATGCCATTCCTCATTTCCAAGTGCAGCATGGTCACAAAATGGGTCTCAGCACCAAAGCCTGCATGCTGCCTGTGCAGGAAGCCTCCATTAACAAGGATGCCTCTGGCACAGCAGGTCTGGATATAACTTGGTGTCACAGCTCAGCATCAGACCCTAAAAACCTGCCCTTTCTGAGAGCTCAGTGTTCATCCAGCTCGACGGATGGAGGGATGGATCTGCACATTTTCTCAGTACAAACCCTAAGTTTCTACAGGAAACTGCCCAAATGTTTCCACCTCTGAAGAACTGTTTTATCCATGGAACTGAACAGAATTAATTACACAAAACTGGCAGCAGTTTATCCTTCAGGCTTCTGTCCATAAGAAAAGGCTCAAGAGGAAAGGATAGTTCTGACACCCAGCACTTCTGCTGGGAGAAATATTCCATTTACTGTGGGTGATGTGCACCTGTTACAAACAGAAAGGGATGTTTTAAGCTGCACTCTTTAAAGCACTTGTATATCCTGGATTTTAACTGAGAGGTCCTCTGAAACCTCTAGAATGACTGCAACACTCTTGGAGATGTTAAACTAACTCCCAACACCTTGTCTTGGAAACAGTCCTGCCCAAGGTTTGAGAGAGAGCATCCTCTCTCTGCAGTCAAATCATGAAAAAATTCTGGGAAAGTTTCCATGTTAGACACAACTCAAGATCCAACTTTCCAGAAGTTTTTTCCAAAACTGCTGGTCTGGAATGCAAAGCCATTGACAAACTTGGTCTCCTACCTTTCAAAATGGGACCTGAAAATGGCAGAACTTGAGAGACCTTCAAGTGCTGCAGCTGCACAGAGATGGTGACAGTCTCCCCGGAGCTGCTGGGACCAGAAACAAAGAGGGAGCAGGGTGGCTAAATGGGAATTTTGAATTCTTCCTCTTGTTCTCAGTGTTGGAATGTCTACCATGAAGTGTTCATTAGGCCCATAATTACTCCTTTAATTGCAAAGCCAATGTCTCAACTGCTGCCTTGTGAAACACAGCTTGCAGCAGTGTGGGCTGGGGCTGTACCTTCCAAGAGATAAGAAAAGCATCTTATCAAAGGATCTGTATTCAGCTCTTTTCAAAGCATGGCTTTGGGTATTCCCACAAGAGAAGGAAAAAAAAAGGATTTTCAGAAATAGGACTTCAAGCATAATCATAAAATACTTAACTTGGAGGTATCTAACTAGAATGGGAAATAGAAAAATGGGTTTTACAAGTGAACTAAGGAGCAAGGACCCCTCACTAAATGATCATTTCCTGTAGTTATGGTTAATTCCAGGACACCCCATTTGCCTGAAGAAGGGCTGGGGGAGCAGTTGATATCATTGCTGTGCAGCTGAGAAAGCAAAGTATGAAACACCAAATCCAGTCCTCAGGCATATTGCTCCCATGGTAGTGGTTACTTCTGTGCTAATGCTGGTTCCTTCCCATTTCTGTCCATTTCTCTACCCCTTCCTCTCCCTTCAAGCCATCAAACCCCTCCTCCAAATAGGGAGCAATTAAAAGTCCCTATGGAGCACTGATCCCCAGGAAGAGATCTGGATTGTTAATGGAGACAGTCATCTTACACCCCTCTCTGGATGCTGAGAGCAGGAAGCAGATGCCTCTGCACTTATCAACTCTTAGAGGCTGATTTGGGGGAATGTGGGAGCATGGAGTGAAGCCAAAGACAGACACAAAGAGGAAGCCCTTGGATCACTCTGGAGAGGTGCCTTTGGTGCTCACACATACAATATGCATTGAGGTTTTCCATGCTGAACAATCACCAAACACCCGGAAAAAAGGCAGTGAACAGTGGAGGACAAAGCTGGCTGATTGTCTATACACACTAAATGCAAGCTGACTTTCTGAGATGGACTAGCTGGCAGATGAAATGCAGAAGAGGTGTATGGTAAGATTGAGTCCATAGAAAACAACCAGTTTGCCTACCTGTGTCTGGAATTAAAATGTAAAAATCATTGGAAAAATGAATAGAGAACAAAACAGACACTGCAGCAGTGCATACTGACGAGACAAAAAATCATGAAGAAAATCTGTTGACTATTAACAGCCAAACTGTAGAGACAGTAAGACATGAGAGGCCAGCTGGGCCCTTCTCTGCAAGCATCAAGACTTCCTCAGCAAGCAACAGCTCCCTATGAGTGGGACCAGAGTGGTTCTCATTGTGGGTCCCCAGTTACCCTCAGAAGCTGGAGCTGCTCTGTGACCTCCCCCAGACTCAGGAAATGCTCCCATTTTCCAAGCAGAAAGAGATTGCTGGTCCATTACAGCTTTCATTCCACGCCTCACCTTACACCAGGACAAGGAAAGCTGCTGAACTCTCTTTGCCCCTCCTTCCCAATAAGAGGCAATGCCTGGGTTTGGGCAAACCCCAGAGACAGCAGTACCCTCAGAGAGGGCTCTGCCCAGTCACCTAAGCAGGGCCAGCACCAAGAGCCCGGCTGGCACATGGTCCAGGACAAACTCAGGACTACAGCAAGTGGGGAGGCACATTTTCTATCCTCCTGTCACTTAAATGTAAATCACACATATACCAACTAAGAGCAGAGACATTTTAGAGGTGAAGCTCTTCCACTGGAAGTACAAAAACTGAGCAAGCCCTCTCCCAGCTGGAGAGGGAGGACAGTGCTGGATAAAACTAACTTTCAGAAAATAACTGTTGCCAGTATAGCTTTGATAATGGTACTTCTCTGTTGCCACTATAGCTCTGATAATAGTACCTCTAAATACCATTTAGAGACAGTTTTCCCTCCTAAAGATTGCACACAAGTCTGAACATGTAGGTATTCTCTTCATCAGTGGGCTACCCTGGTGACCAGCTGATATCAAACCAGCCATAAATGTCAGAGACACCAAATGCCTTAAAGGCAGGTGAGAAATGCTAATGCTGTTGCTCAAACAAGGCCTTATTACTACTCCAGACAACAAGATTTTTCACTCCCACCCTCTCTACAGCCTTTAAAAAGACATAATAATCTGCTTACAACTTACTGTGTACAGCAGATCCTCTGGAGTTACAGGGCTGATGAAAATGGTACGGAGACATCGCAGGCAAGCTTCAATAAACTTCAGATCTGGTGAGAGCAATCCTATAAATATGGGCACATCAACCATTCAGTCTCATGATCCTTGTTTATTTCAGTACTTTAGGAACATTTACTGACACAGATCCATTAAGGGAAGAGTACCTTGCAATAAGGCTGGGATAATATGGCAGTCTAGGAGGGATTTGACATTGTTCTCTGTCCCCATGGCAAGGCTGCCCAGGACCACCGCACATTCTGTTCTCAGCTCCGTGCTTGAGCTCTCTTGCTGGAGTAAATACAGCAACCTGCAAACACAAGTATTTTTAGAGGAAAATTCATATGGAAGAGAAAATTTCAGTCTGAAAGAAAATAATCTGAATCCTGCTATGTAAAGAGGATGAAAACCTTAATAGAAAGATGAAGACTGAGCAAAAGAGCAGAGTTAACACTCCATTCACAACCTTTTCACACTGTGTGTTCCTACACAACTTTTACTTGATGTAGAGAAAAACCCCACTGCTCTTTCTTAAAAAGGTACTGTCACAGTACTGACATCCAGGACGGGCCTTTCAGGACAACAGGGAGATCCCAAATTTCAGTTAAAGGAAATGAGTTTGCAGTTTGAGGCTGATAGGAAAGAGAACCTTAACACCTGATTACCATTGTGGAGATGGTTATCTTTGGCAGTGATTTCTTCTGGGTCACAACTGCAAAGTAACTCCATCATCAAGCACAAGCAAGGGGTGGGCTGAGGGTAATCTGAGTTTGGAACACTGAGAAATGATCCCATAAAGAAAGCCCAAGAAAGTTGTATGTGGAGAAAGGCAGCTGTACTGGAGCTAAACAGGATCACTTCAAGCCTAAAGCACATCTTGCCAACGGTGTCATTTGGGTCCCAATTAATTTGGATTCGTTCTACAGTATCAAGAAGCAAAATACATAACCAGTGGTATGCAAAATCACCACTAAGGAAAAATAGCACTCCCTCAATCCTGTGGAATCAGATAACTTTGCACTACTATTACTTCTTTACAGACAGATGATTTTTTTTTCTCTGCTGTCTAGATTAGGTAATGACAGGAAACAAAAGCTTCTGTGGTCATGTACAAATGTACTGAGAGATCCTGGTTAAAATTCATCCTGGACGAGAAGAAATTATTGAGCTCCTATGTGGAAAGCACAATCTCATCTACTGGTCTAACTCTGGCTGACTCCTCTGCTGTATGTGTTGGTAAATATTGATCTAATTACTAATTAAAACATGTCAGTAGCAATAACCTTTTTAAAAATAGCTTTCAATAACCTAGAGGCCAATTTAGAAATTCAGAAATGCAAGAGTATTTCCTTCCATTTTCACTAGAAAGTCCTGAAGATCTGCTGTGTCTTCCCTGCACAGACCACACCAATGGCCTCCTCTCATCATCAAGGCCTTGAACAAATAACCTGCTGCTTCTATGCAGAAATGTTCAGTCCCAGAATCACAGAATCATTAAAGTTGGAAAGTCCTCTCAGATCATCAAGTCCAACCATTAACCCAGCACTGCCAAGGCCACCACTGCCCCATGTCCCCAGATGCCACATCCACACAACTTTTAAATCCCTGCAGGGATGGGGACTCCACCACCAATGCCCCAGGCATCTGTGCTAGGGCTGGGCAAGCCTTTCCAGGAGGAATTTTCCCAATATCCAACCAGAACCTTCCTGGCACAGCTTGAGACTGTTCCCTCTCCTCCTGTCCCTGTTCCCTGGAGCAGAGCCTGACCTCCCCCCAGCTGTCCCCTCCTGTCAGGGAGTTGTGCAGAGCCAGAAGGTTCCCCCTGAGCCTCCTTCTCTCCAGGCTGAGCCCCCCCAGCTGTCCCTGTTGCTGCAGCCCCTTCCTCAGCTCCGTTCCCTTCCCTGGACATGCTCCAACCCCTCAGTACCATGTCATAAAAAGACTTCTTTTTCCCAAAAGGATTTTTAAAAAATTCAAAAGCTCATGAAATTCTGAAGACTTTTCTCTTCCAAGGAAAGTAATTGCTATTTTCTTTCCCATTAACACCCCACACGTGGAACAAATGTTACAGTTCTGCTTCTCTTAAAGAGCAAAAATTAAACACATTGACTACAACCTCAAGTATAACATGCTTAAAATAGAAAGCCTTACCTAAACTTTATAATTAGTGAAGATCAAAATTTAAGTTCCCTTTTTACATAAAATAAGTTTCTGAAATACTAATAATATCCTTTTCTACATCTTTAAAATAGATCTGAGGTTCACATCAGGTGTTCCACAGAGCTAGACATGCATATTGTAATATTTTCTATTTCTGTCTTTACAAGACGGAACTGACACCAAGTAACATTGAAAATTAGGCACTTCCATGACAAACTATAAAATTACAAAAAGTTTAAAGTGAGGAGAATCCATATAGTCACTAAAGATAAAACTTAATTAATAAAGTACTGTCAAGCAGTAATGACAAAGATCCACATCCTTCTATTGTCCATGGGAACATCCTGGACTGGTTTGTTGCTCCCAACCTCTAGCCTATACAAATTCAGCCAAGATGTAATGAATTCCTCCTTCACATTAATATCATCAGGATAAAAAAGAAGGAAAATGGCATTTATATGCAGGGGACAGAAGGGAAGATTATAATTTGGATTTTGGAAACCTGAAAATATGATTGAGGTACTTGTTCATAGTTCACATGTTCTAAGAACACAATGTCCCTCCACAATCTGGATCCCTGATCTGCAGCCTTATCCCTTATCAGCCAGCCTCTGGATTCCAAAGCAGCAGAAATACTGGAACAAGGCTGTGCTAGAATCACCACAACACACTTTTGTGTGCTTCAGGGGAAAACAAAAGCACAGATACACAGAAAAGGTTGTCTAAACAGCAAAAAGGTGCTAATGTTCAAAGGTACTAATGTTCTTGTTGACACTCTTCAGCCTGTGGTCCTGCAGTAAAGCTCATTACAACAAACAAGAAATTAAATGAACCTGATGGAAAGATCTTATAACATCTTCACAAGCATTTTCCACGGTTTAAAATGCAGTATTTGGATTTTTTTCAAATTTCTATAAGGCTTCTTCAGATATTTTCCACTTACATTTATATAAAATACAACTTCTGCCCTTCTAAGGGCAATTAAGTGATTAAGATTTGTTTTTCTCAGATGTCAGGAATGATATCCAGGAAATCATATCCAAATGAGGAAGGACAGCAAATCCATCCAGAGAGACACTTCGATGGACTCCATGAACAATCATGCCAAGAAACAGAAATGAGGTCAGCTGGAGGCATGATGCACACCTGGGAAAACCATGGATTATTTTAAAGTAGAAAAGTTCCACAGGAAGCAGCTGCTCAACAAGAGAACTACAGTGGCTTAGCAAGGAAGAGACTCAGCTCAGCTTTCTCTTTCCTTTCACGATGACCGAGTTCGGTGTGATGCACCAGAGTTCCTCACCATAAAAAACGTGTGCATGATTTAAACCTCCCAATCCAGTCTGAGCACCAACCTCACAGTTAAAAAGAACAGAAATGCCCCTTTTCACATTCCAGCCCATTCACAAGCTGTCACAAAAATTTCTCAAGCTCCTAAAACACCTGGCAAGGAGATGAAACTCAGCACTTCCTCAAACCCCAGAGGCAGGCACGTGGAGGAAGAGCCCAGGATAAGAGTGAGTGCTGTGAAGCTTAAGACATTTTTCATCAAAGGATGTTAATAAATGAGAGCTGTAATGGAGTCATGCTTAGCTGAACATTTATCACCAGCCCCTTGCAAAGGGGATGAATACACTATTTGTGGAATTATCTTATTGTATCTTAATTCTTCCTTGGAAGATGTTTCCATTCCAGTCCATTGCAAGAAGGCCCAAAAGCTCTTCCCTGGAAAACCCCTGTGATGATCATACAGATGAAAGCACTGCTGAAGTGAGTTAGCCCTGCTGGCTGACAGAACACGGAATAAAAAGTCACTGCATGCACAGAGGTGACCTCTGAGCATGCTGGAAGTCCCAGTGAGAGTCAGCTCCAAACAGTGAATGGAATTAATGTATTGAGAATAGCTCAAACAAGGCAGGAACACAAATTTTTTTCTAATCTGTTCTTTTCAGTGCTAAAAAGCACTACTTTTCAGACATAACAAGAAGCAATCACTTTCCCCAGAACTTCCCAAAGACAGAACCAAGTATAATTTTAAAAGCCTTCAGAATAATTTCTGTACAATAATATCTGAAGTGACAAATTAAATAGCTGTAGATTCTTACACAAGAAGACTCAAAAATGAGTGATCTTTATGACTGCTAGTCACAGAAATTTATCCTGGAGTGAGATACCAGTTTCCCTTCTGGAAGCAATGGTAATTCCAAATCTCCAGAGGCTGGATCCAAGGGACCTGGGCTAAATCTACTCCCTAAAAAGCCCTACAAAGCAAAGATAACTCTTTCTGAAATATTTCACACAGTGCACAGTTTTTTAAGAAAGCCAAGCTGAGCAGTACGCAGTGTGTAAGTAGGGAAGCTGGCTGCACAGAAAGCTTTTCCCTTGGGAATAAAACAAGGAGTCTCAGCTTGCAGCTCTAGTAATTTATCCTAATGCTTAGACATCCTCACTAACATTAATATTCCATGAGCTGTTCCATATATATCACAAAACCTGCATCCAGTCAGATCCTTCATGTAACTAAATTGGAGAGTTCCAATATCTACTGAGCTGCAAGAGGTCTGGATTTGAAACTCCACATTTTGCATTACTCCAATCAAGTTTTCCCTCCCCTTCCTCTTTAATGATGTTTCATTTGGAAACAGCCCTGGCTCCTCCCCTGGAGCCCTGTTTACAGCAGGAATATTCCCCCAGCACTCCATGTTCCTGTCCTGGTTCCCAGCCTGGTGCTCCCAGCTCCCTCGAGCTGTTCACACATCCCCCTCCAAGTGACTTGAAGGCCACTGAGGTGGCTGCAGCACAGTCTCTCCTCTTGGTTACTAGATCAAAACCCTCCATCCCAGTGCATCACCACTGTCAGATCTCCAGTCTGAGCTGAATTTATTCCAGTGTTTCCCCCTAAGACCATTCCATGACCCATTCAGAAAAACATAAATGCATCCTTTCTTTGCAGCCATTTATACCAGAATAGGAACACAGAGCCCCTGGAACCAAACAGAGACAAATTTACACCAACAGCACTCACTTTTTAACTTCCAGTGAATTACACTGGTTCAGTTTAAGACTATTTTTGAGATTATAAAAGCCTTTTGTTCCACAAAAAGTGTGTTAATAGGCATCACACAAAGCAACATCTTCACCTAGTCCTGCTTCAACCACCTTATCACTTTGCTCAAGACTGATGTCTCACTGCTATGTTCACCACTGGACTGTTCATTCCACTGACTTTGATAAAACACCTTCAAACTTTATTCTAAATCTTCCAGAAATTCCTGTCTGATTTGGAATATCAGCCAGCTTATGCTCACCATCTGAACAACTACTGTTCCTTAAGACAAACCAGTTCTAAAAGGTTTTTGTCTGAGGATATCAAGTGACCTTATACCAAAAATCAAGCTGTTTTTACTTCCCATTCACTTGCAGTTTGAAATTCTCAATTGTATACAAAAAGATTACACTACAGTCTCACTGAGCTTGATATCACCAGCATCAGCACATGAAAGAGGGCATTAAGAACACATTTTTGAATAATTTTGTAGAGATTTGACTCTTCCAGCTCCTTAAGAAGTAACAGAAGGTATAATAAGCTACCTTCTACATGATATTTTTAAACTTGAAACTTAAAATTCTAATAAAAATACACAATAGAAAAGGTGGCATTAGAAGTACATCTTGTATTAACAACCTTCTTTTTGCTATCAGAACAGGCACTTATGGGGTTGTATAGCTTCTAGACAACAGCTCTCACACAATCCTGCTGACTGCAAATGTTTGCCTTGACTCACCTGTACTCCACAGCTGTGTTAGAAGAATACCTTGTTCCAGTTATACACATCATCCTTATGGAGAGAGTTATTCCTCATTAAGAGATGTCTAATTATGCAATCAGGTCCTGACTCCTCACTTGATTTGAAGAAAAGCAAAGGACAACCACAGGAGAGCCTCTGCTCCCCACCTCTCTCACCACCCTAGAGCAAAGCAAGCCTTGGAAAACCAGCAAGGCAGGTGAAGCTCCTTCCCCTAAGACAGCAAACCACAGCACCTCGCACAGATCCCTGCCCTGAGGGGTGCGTGACAGAAAATCCCAACGCAAACTGCACAGAGAACAGAACAAGGCATCAGGAAACAATTGTGTCCTGACCTCTTAAGGACATCCAAGAAGTTTGGACTAAACACTCCCTAATGTGCATGACAGACCTCACAGTACTGAGTCCAAGTGCATGGAGTTCCTGGAAGCAAGCTGGGAACAGGCCAGGGACAAGGAAGGTCCCAGAAGATGTGCAGACCTGATAGCAGCACATTTACTAACAGCCCCAGCAGAGGCCAGCCCGCAGCTCCTGCAGGCACCGGGGCAATCAGGTGGGCACAGAGGAGCACTGCAGGCATGAGGAGCTCTGACAGATCCTCAGGCCTTGCTCTGAGGCAAGATCAAACATGGAACCATTTGAAGTGGCTGTCCTGGTCAATTTTCCAGCTCCCACTGATGGAGATCCATGGCACTGCCACCCCAGCAGCCCCTCAGCATTTCAAGGCACATTTCTCCACTGCTGTAGGGCAAGTCCTGCTCTCCCCATTATCTGCTCATCTGTCTCATTTTTAACTCCACAGAACAAGACCTGCTTTCTGTGAGAGTTGGTTTGGTGTGACTACTGAGCTGAGGCAGGTCTCAGTGCAGTCAAACACAAGACAAGAAGTGCAGGCAGGACGTGGTCAGAAGCACCCAGGGTGGTTCTGTGAGAGGAGCTCTGTTACACCAACCTGGCATTTCCCCTGCACTGCCAGGAGCACAGCCACCTAAAGCATTTCCTTTCTCACCTTTTTTACCAGGTTACACAGCTACCAAAGCAGCAATCTTTTGTTCTTTTGGCAAACTCTAAAAGAATACTGCCTGAAGGAATTTGATTATGTTTAACAATAAATCAAAACATAAAATTTTATGTTGGTGTGCTTACAGCCCTAGAAACAATTTAAAATCCTAAATTCTTACTAGTTTTCACTTCCATAGGCAACCTAACAGTCTGCTGTGCAGAACTCAAAATTCAAGTGATGGAATGGAAGAGAGTCCTTCAGCCGTTCTACATGGCCTTTAAAATGTACTCCAAAGAAATTTTTAAGATCTAAAAACCCAACAGTTAAACAGAATCACTAATAAATGCCAGGGAAGGGTTAAAATTAGCTACACAAAAGCTAATTTGAGGTGCACCTACCTAGAGAAAGCTTTGGGAAGAAGTGCACTACCACCTTACAATGCCAAATAACTGACTTTATGTGATAGGGGAACAATCAGCTGGAAGTCAGAAAATCATTTTCAGAAAGTGACAAGAATGATTTAGTGATTGTGTTAAAGGCCCTGGGTGGTTGGGACTAAGATTTTATTTAAAAACTGTATTAATTTTGGAGCAAAGGAATGAAGCTCTCCATGAAGTGGATTAGACTTTAAATGCTGAACTCTCAGCAATAATTAGATCAGCAATAACTTCATTGAGGTAAGGCTTTTTGTCAAAATCACACAGGAGAGAGCTCCAACAGGTAACTACAACAAACAGGAAGACAGAGTTTTGCTCTGCTCACTGGAATTTAACATTGCCTTCCCTGTGCTCTGCCATCCCCACATGAAAGAAGGAAGGAAATGACCCCAGGACTGAAAGGCCCTGCTGCTGCTTCCAATGGCAAACCAGCAAAGCTGCATCTCTCTGGGCACCAAGAGCTGCTCCACAGACTTGGAACACTGACTGATATCAGGAACTTCCTCCAGCTCATTTCACTGAAGGGTTTTCTTTTCCAATCCCACCTCTGTGAGCCATTTACAGTTCAGAGGACTGGGAGCCAGCAGCACTATAGACTGTACTAGATGAACAGCACTTAGTTGGTTCAGAAGGCCCATTAAGATTATTTTAAAAACAACAATTTACATTTGAACTGATGATTCCATCATTTCCCGGAGATTTAGGCTGTAAGAAGAACTGACAGAAAGCATGAAATATTGAACTTGGACTCCAAAGAGGTGTCTGATGTGGTGATAGACAAGCTGCAGGATTTGTTCTTATAAAACTGCTGAGTAAAGGAGCACACCAGCAATTACTGTGGATTTCTTGGTCTCTGCTAGCACTAATGTGGGGTAGAAGGAAAAAAAAAAGCTGAAGGACAGTACAAGTAGGAAACTATTTTTGCCAATGCTGTCGGGTCTTAGCTTTAAGTTGGTCTGCCACTTAAAGAACTTGGCCTTAAAATAACTTTTCCCCTCTAAACTTTAAAAATTCTATTTTCTAGGACTACTACTAAAAAGCAAGAATTTCAAAAAGTAACATTTCTGCAGCTTTGACAGGGGCCCAATGCCAGCATTCCATGAGAATGGAAATTCTATGATTCTAGGAAGAGATACAGAAAATCACTTCTTGGGAAACAAAATCCACACACAAGCTGGCTATTTCCATTCTGAACATCCAGGGCCAAGTCTGTGCACACATTAGTACAGTTTTAACACCTCCTAGTTTTAAATTCCAGACATGGCAACTCTGCAAGCTTTCTTTAATCAACTTTGTTTTCCCTAGCACCCTCTTCAGAACAAGCAGTCCAAAGATGACCACAGGTCAGACTGAACTTTAAAAAATTCATTTAAGGTATTGATACATGTCCCTTTCCAAAGATGACACCACTGAAGAGGCAGCTCACAGACTCAGGAGGCCGCTGGCCCAGAAATGACAGGGATCCACCATTCTTCCACAGCAATTGCTTCCTTTGTAGGAAGATCTTCAAAGGACTTTGCATTTCTTTGCAGTATTTTAAAATAATAGGGTTATTTCATATATTCCAGTAGTATTTGGCCTGATTTCAAACAAGAGATATTTCTAGACTTGTTTCTAAACCCCATATGAGTCTGCTCTAATATTTGAAGATACTGTTTTATTTTCCACTGAGTGACAGGGGTTCCTTGGGTCTAAAGAGTATTTTCTGAAAGCTTGATAGAGGAATACTAGGGGAAGGAGAGAGAAGCAAGAAATGAGTAAAAAACAAGCTGAACCACAGGACAAAGCTGCAGCAGAATTCTAAGCATTCCCATTAGAGAAGAGAATCAACTTCCCGTGGGAGCCTGCAACTGAACTCTGTGAAAAGAAAAATGTTTCTAAAGACTTAAACCAAAGAATGCCATGTTGGTCGTTCCTCTCCTCACTGAGGGAAAGGCTTGGCTTTGCAGACTGGAATTCCCCAGGGCCCTGAACTCCAGTTCACTGATTAGAAGGCACATCAAAAGAGCCAAAGGATTCCCACCTCCTTGACAGAGAACAACCAGAGGAGTTCTCTAAACCAGAGTCTATAATCTAGAGAAGTCTGGCTGCAACACCTTGAGGAAATTGTAAAACCTTCAGAAAGGCACTTGTGGGTAGATGATGTCAGGTTATAGCCAGGGAGGATCACCTTTGGTCACAATAACTCAATGTATTTCAGCTAGTCCTCCAGTCTGAAGAGCCTTCTCTGAATCCCTCTGAAGAAACATCTGGTCATTTGAGGATAACTTGTCCTGAAGAGAGGACAAGTGTGATAGTTCACTTTTTAACATTTCCCAGGGCCAGTCATTTCTCTGCAGTTGTAGATTAACTGTATAATTTACCTGGACAGCCAAAAGGCATTAACAACAATGAACAAAAAAGCACTTTTGAATTTTCCTTACTGGGCACAAAACAAGCAGCAGCAAAAAGCAGAATAACTGAGAGAACAGAAGTCCTACAAATTCTAGATTTGGAAGGTGAAGTTTTTCTATAGCTTTTAAAATAGGAACCACAAGAATCAGCAGCGCTTGCAAAAACTGCTTAAGACCTGTTGCTGATCAAAATTCCTTAAATTTCTCATCATCTTCAACAAATGTCCATTTTCATCTTTACATCTCCTGTGAAGTCTTCTCTTCACCTGTTTGTAGCTGATTGAAAGAGAAGATAATCCAGCAAATTTTGTACAGGGGTGGCCCCACTGCTAATCCCTAGAGAATTTCAAGGGCCAGCCCTGGCACAAACTCGGTGTGTCAGTGAGAAGATACTCTCTGCAAATAAAAAGCATTTTTGACAAGGCAGCAGCAGCAGCTCTCAGGCAGAATAGTTTGGGGCCTGGTTGCCATTTAAGCAAAAAGATACAGGTGGGTGCCACACTGACAGCACAAGGACTGCAGTGCTCAAGGTTTTCATTCTCCATTGCTGCAAACTGAGGCTGAAAGAAAGCTGGAGGAGAAGAGGGATGAAATGAAAGCTGTAGTGAGCAGTCTAGGAGCTAAAGTCACCTGTTCAATTTGTACTAGTGGAATCAGAGTCCAGAAAATGTTAACATCAGCTGAAGCAGCAAGGTACAATAAAGTATGATCAATGGTTTTTAATCCACTGAAGCAAGTGGAGCAGACAAGCAAATTATCTCAGATGTTTTTCAATATTTTAAATTAAATCTTAAACATAACCTTACACATTTTCAGTTATGAACTCACCAGGCAATTGGCTGAAGAACAGGATTAAGATACAACCACTTTCATCCATCATTAATATCAATGTCAAAAAAATAGATTTTATTCCTGAGCTGATAAAGTTCAATAAAAACACCAAGACTACTTTAGAGAATTCTATGAAATTCTAAATGAAAAGCATTACTCAACAGCCTGTTCTGTAATACATGAGTTTAACAGATATTTCAAGTCTCTCTCAGTTACATTAAGAAAGTATTCAGTCAACTACAATCAAAGTTAAAACAAAAAAGTGCCTGTGATCGAAGGGTCATTATTCCAGACCTGTTGTGAATCAGTGAAAAGGAGAGTAGCAAAGGACATACCTTGGAACTGCTCCCAAAACAATCAAGTTGGCTTTTTGTTTGTTGTTTCCAATTACAGCATTTTTCATATCTCTGTAAATCCAGAAAGAAAAACAAACCCTGGTAAATTATGCTGAGGTACTGAGGGCTTATCTATAGAATTTACTATTTCCATGAGGCTTATCAAGCAGTTTTCCACACGTCCATGCTGCAGCTACAGACTGGGCAGTGCTTCAGGGCACAGTTTCCTCAGCCCAGAGGAAAATATCCCCGAGCTCTGGGATTCCACTACATCCCAACTCCTGCAAGTAAGCAAAAACCCAAACTATCTCACATGCACACCATACACCAAGAAGTCTTATTACTGACAAAAACTAGATATACTGGTTCTTTGTGCCCACATTGTCACTAGACTTCTAAAACAATTTAAAAACCCCACTACTGGTTGGGAAATCAAATATTGGTAATTTAAAGTATTAACTGAATAATCTACTGGGTGCAGGGAAAGGCAAGCTAAGAAAAAGGAACAAGGAACCATCACAAGTCTCCAGAGACCAGGCTTTTACGCTCTTCACCCCAGGCTTCCTTTCATGTATTTCAGCAGGACACCTAAACATCTGTACATCAAATTATCAGGAATTAAGTGGAAACCAGAGCATTTTCCCACCTGAGAGTCACTGCAAGGTTACACACATGACAGGCATTCGTACTAGGGTACCAGAAGATGGGATGCACTTTGGAAAGTGGACACTGGTTGCACACACTAAGAATTCCTATGAAAACCTGTGGTTTGCAACCTCGTTCAGAAAATTGCTACTGCGTCCTAAAAACTATCACCTCCTGCTCTTTTTTCTCTTCAAATGAGCACATTGAGCATACATGAACATCCAGAGAATCTGAAAGCAAGCTTGCAACTTAGAACTGGTTTCCGAAAAATCAGGATGATTCATTTCTAAGAAGCTTTCTAGCTGTTGGGGCCTTTAAGAGCAGAGAATAAAGAGAGATCAACTTCAGGTATTTATCACCAAAAAACCAAAACTAGATTGATTATAGTGTTAGCAGCAAAATTGTTAAGTTAATCATTATGCATATAATTTATTCAAACAATTTGGGAGTGTTAGTGGTTGCTTTAAGTGAGCACATCTTCTTGCCTCCGTGTCTCTCCCAGCTGCTATCTGCAATTTTAAAGAAACCTAGAGGAGCCCTGTCCTGTAAGGTCTGCCCTGGCCAGCAGGAACACTACACAGCCCTTTGGTGTGCACTGCAAAAGCAGATTTCACTGCACCAAGCAGGTATCCCGAGTGCCCCAAGTTTAACAACTCCCTCCACCAGAGTTGTAAAAGACTTCTTAGCCAAGGCAGGCAACACCTTACTGGCACAAACAGGACCTCCATAAAGCTCAATTAGCAAAAGGTAATTGTCCGTTCTCCCTGAATTTCTCCATGCATGCAGAAGAGTGCTTGAGGAATTCCAGGCTAGCTCCAAGTGTAGCTGTGATCTCAGAGCTCCAGCACAGGAGCATCACTAAAAGCAGCTCGGCTGCAGTCCTGTGCACACCTGAACCCAGCAGTCAGGAACCCCCCTGCCAAGGAGCCACCACGGAACAGCAAGTGCCAGCCCAGCCCAGCTCCGCCTAGCTCAGCATCAGCGGGAAATGCTGCACCTTCCTGTTGTGTCTCCCTAAGGTGGGTAACTGCACACCACGAGGCAGGAGGTGGAGGAAAAGAGCAAGGTCAGGAGACGGGCTAAGCTGGAAGCCCCTGAAAATTCCACAAATGGGGATGAAGTTGTCACTAAAATCAGAAACAGTACTTCAGTGGTTTCTATGCTGAACCCTTCACATTAAAGGTAATTTTTAAAAGCTTGTGAAATACAAGAGTCAGTCCAAAACACTGGCAGAAGCAAGGGTCAGATGTCTCGAAGGACTAATGGAAACTGCACCAACAGATGTGTCAAGTTCAGGTACTAAATGCTCAGGCCACTCCAAGACTCCTGAAGAGGCTGCCTCTCCCTGCTGCCCAGAGGCACCAGAGTCATCAAAAGCTGCACCATACCCACAGCTGCAAAGGCATCTCAGGCAGCTAAAAGAGAGGCACTAACCAAGCACTCTGGAAATTAACAAACAGATTTTGGTGATGTTTTAATACCCTGTGCTTGTGATTTTACATTTTTTTTTTGTGGGGAGAAAAATAAAACAACCAAAAACCAACAACAACAACCAAAACTGAAAACAACACTACCCAACTTTTGTGACTCCTGCCCCAATCCCTAACAGCCTAAGAGAACGGTTTATTAGCCTTATAGCCATTTAATAAGTATTGCCTATTAGAATTTGATTTAGAGACCCTTTCACAAGTGGCAGGAGCATGGCCAAGTTCCAGAACACCCAAGTGGAGAGGGTTAGTGAGGGCACAGTCCTGATCTGTAAATGATTCAGATGAATTTCTCCATCCTGCGTTCATAAAGTTCCTCAGAAAACTTATGTCAGATAGGAAAGAAATGGCAAAGCTTGAGATATCTGACAGATCCAACACACGTACATTTGACCAACTTCAACTTGCAGGCAAGCCAAATACCTTCAGATTGGTAATATGACCAAAACCTGCCAGAGACAAGGCTCAAAGGTCCCCATGTCTGTGTGCACTCCCAAGCTCCCTGCCATGCTTCTCTCCTCCAAGCTGCCACCTACAGAAGCAACCTTATTGAATACACAGGAAACTGTGGATGTGGAAAGCAAGAACACTCTTAAAATGCCACATTCAAATGCTGCATAGTAGTAGACTTTTTTGTGTACTATGAAAAAGAATTACGTAATTCCATATGATGTTTCATAGAGATTTTCCTGATCTGGAAGCTAGTTCCCCAGGAAGCAAGGAACTACCATATGCTGTCCCAGACCATCAGGTCCTTGGTGAATCACAAACCTTGGAAAAACTGAGGGCAACTCCCTTATTTGAGAACATTACCTCCAACAAGTTCAAGCTTGACTGATTTCAGATCCAAGGCATCATGAGATAGATCCAAGAAAAAAAAGCAGCAAAGATCACTATCTTGTACATGAGGCAACAAAGAAAGCTCAGAAACTGAGTCCAAAACTAAGCCCCACTTTATTTCCAAATGTCAGGCACCCTGCTCCCATTTCCTCTGTGCAAAGGAGTCCTTGGCAGGAGGAAAAAGGAACAGCAGTAACAATGCAGTTACAGGGAGATGAGAACTTCAGAAGAACAAAACATCCCCGGTGTCTCCAGGCCTAACCTGGGACAGAACCATGATCCAGAGGGAGATCCAGCCTTTCCAACTCCCAGCTCCAAGCCCAGGTTATGATCCAGCTGCCAGGCACCAGCACAGCTGGAGCAGCCTCCCAAGAAAAACTCCGAGCTGGCACCTGCAGCCAGAACACCTCAGCACCAGTGAGTTTCTCAGCTCGGAACAGAAACTCTGTGGAGAGTCAAAAGACAAACCTGAAGCTCCATAAAACAGAGCCCTTAAGATGCATTTGAGGTTGGCTGGGTTTTTGGTTTGGGCTTTTCTAATATCCTGCATATTAAATCTTAGTTTAGGTTCAAATTAAATTCCAAATCATTTAATTAAATAACCTGCATTACAATCAATTTAATGCAAAGATTTAAAATCTGATATTTATGTTGACATGTATTATAGTGCAATAAAGTCATGCACATGGAAAAAACCTGTAAGAAGGAATAACACAGGCTCCCAACAATAAAATACTGAAGAGCTCCTAGCTAAGTGCTTGGGAATATTGCTTCCTGAAGTGCTAAACCAGCTTTTTCAATCTCTTATTGCTTCTTAAAGAAATAAAAATATCATTTCATCAGTTGAACCTGTGACCATTCCGCTTTAAGTTATGAAACAACCTAGAGACTGAAAAAGCAGTGAGAGTGATTTTCTTCCTACAACTTGAGAAAAGCAGAAAAAACTACTGGGTGATGTTTATCAGCTCTAACAATGTTTCAGAACATTGCAACCCAAAAGCAATCAGTTTAATTAATTAGCTATAAATAAAATGCAGTGCATGCTAGTACATCAACACAGTGTGAGTGTTTAAAATATTTTAGGAGTACATTAAACTAGAGAAAAATCTAATTTCCATCTAAATACAGCTTGACAAAATTTACAAGAGGAACTAATTTTCCAACTGTGGTTGAAATTCTGGTTTTATTCTGATATTTAATGTGTAATTGTTTAAAGGCACCAGATATAGCCACTTCAGACAACTAAGAAGTGACATTAAACATAACAGTCTGCAAGTAAAATATGATCTTTCAGTTTCAATGATTCCTAACCAATAAAACCCAATATTATTAAATGTCTACATCCTGAGAAAATGAGTAGTCAATGAAAATTACTATTGCAGAAGGAAGCTGAGGAGCTGACCTTGATCCTACACAGAGGTTACTGAAGTTCAACATCTTAATGAAGTCAGTTTTAAGTTTGGGACTCCTTCCACAGAATAAAGCCCCAGTGAAACACAAGAGTGAGCTCAGGTCCCAACTGAGAAAGACGAGACTTTCACAGCACCCCCAGTGAGCCCCCATACCTGCATCTCTCCTGCAAAAGAAACCCTGAGAAAGCAGCATGGATACAAGGAAAGGTGACAATTTGGCTCTACCTCCATGTTGAAATACAGTAAATCAAGCACAAACAGAATAAATTATAAAATTCTGTTAGCAAGCTCTGGAGCTTTCCTACATCACCTTCCACCAAAGCAAAACAAAAGATCTTGAAACGAGCCAGAGTGACTTGAGGAAGCAGCCACAGGAACTCCACAGAAGAAGAGGAAATAAACAGCCTGCATGACATTTCCTCATCTTATGGCTTTTGAAAACAGCAGAGAGCCATATCTCAGGGGTTCCTAGACAGAGAAGGGTATCAAACACCAGCTGAACAATCACAGAAGGAAAAGCAGCCCTTTGCACCTCCAGCCAATGCTTTCACTTTTAGTATGAAATAGTTCCAAGAGATTCTGAGCCAGTTATGCAGCCACACAAAGCTCCCGACACAAAGCACTGTCAGGGCTGCAGATTTACCTAGCAGGGGCTGTCCAAAGTCACAACAACCGAGTGACACAAAGCAGCATTCTCAAAGGTTTCAAAAACTTAAAATGCAACCTTCTAAAAAGCTGAGGTACTGCAGCTGATACAGGGACACAGCTCAGACAAAAACCAGCTGCCCCAAGTGCAGGAGAGTCTCTAAGTTTCAGGATCATACAAGCAAATGGCACCTGTACTGGCAGGACTACAGCCAGAAGCTCACTGTGGAGGAGCTAAGTTTGGATAATTGTGCTTCCTACAGCTTTTGTCTCCTCCTCCTCCTCCTCCTCCTGCTCCCTTTCCTCCACTCTCCCATTTCTACAGATGGATGGAAAGCAATGTCAAGATTTATTGACCAGTTTTTGCATGTTAAAATATACCCATCAATACTGTCACAGATTTAATTTCTAAGACGGATACTACTATGGCTTAAAGCTGTTTTCTACTCCTTTAGTAAGTAGAGACCAACATGACTGCTGGTCCAACCAAGTGAATAAAATTTTACAAACTCCTGTCAATTCAAGCAAACCCCAGAAGGCCTAAATCAACTTAATTTTAAGGTTAATCATCAAGTTGGGAAGCAAAGTTTTAAGATTTCTAATCCCATTCAAAAATATCAGTTGATACAACAAAAAAGATAGTTTTACAGGAAAGAACAAAGCAGCAGAGCAAGACAGTGTTACTCAACTCCTTTGAATTTTAACACTTAGAAACTGTGACACAATCAACATACAGTGCAAACTAAACAAACAACATTTAAACAAAAGCCCCTCAATCCATGGTTGTTCTCAGTATTCATTCTGTAGTCTCAGTACTAAAATCAAAGTGCTGTAGAAAAATAGCACCTGGCTATAATTACAGCACTGCAAAACAGAATTTAACACACATAATGCTAAAAGTGATCATTTACTCCAACTCCTCCATATCTCAATGCCATTGAAAATGCTTGAACTCTTATCTCAAGTATCCTCTCTGCAGAGGCAAATTACCGTGTCAGGAGTTTCCTGACAAAGAAAGTCTGCCAAACAGAAAGAGAAGTGTTTGAGTGACCCATACCTGTAGTTAGAGAGATTGATAGCTTACTCCTACCCTGAATTCATCCTGTTTTTCAATGCTCCTCTTGCTGTGTGTGACAGACTTTAGGAACCTCTCATACCAAACCTTCATTTCCACATAGGAGTTTACATCAGTCAATTCACCTGCTGCCCTTCTGATCAAGCTTAACAATGTCAGCTCTCCATGTCTTTGGCTACAGTTTCAACTCAGGTTCCTTTCCAGTCTCTACCTGGACTGACAAAAGGGAGATGCTGCTTTTCCCACCTCTCCCAAGCAGGTTTTATTGCCCCATCCTTTGAACAGAGTCTGGATATGGTGCTACAAGTTGCATGAGATCAGTAACGGAGAGACAATGTGCCTCACTCAGCCTTAAAAACAATGTAACCCAAATTTGAAGTGTTTGAAGCCAGTGGTGGATGGGAGTTCAGCTAACTTCTATTATGTAACCAGTATAAACTGAAAAAACCAAACCAACAAAACCACATGAACCGTAGCTGGAGAGAGCTCTGTATTATCAGCATTTCAATTTCAGCATCAATCTCTGCTATTCAACCACACTAGGTCCTAAAGAATTATCCCAGCAGAGGTGTGGGCAAAACAGCTGCAGCTCAGCAGAACTCTCACAAATCCTCGCTCTGAAAATCCCTGCTCTGTGACGCCAGATCAGCAGAACACTTCTTTCACAACTGTCCCAAAACAGCCAAACCACCTGAAAAGAGCAGTTCCACCACTGCTGCTTCCCATGAATGACCCAAAATATCAAACACAAGTAACTGTGGTGCCTTTTTTTTTAATGTCTCTTATCTTCCCCCAAGGATACTTCACTTCCCAGTACGAAGGACTGCCTTCAGCACTTAGCAGCGCATCCCGCAGCTGAAGCAAAAATTGAATGAAATTTCATTAAACCAAGAGGTATCTGTAACACTACAGATACACAGCAGTATTTTTTTTTTTACTGCACTATTCTTCATTCACTGTCCCTTTATTTAAAGTTACTTTTGTCCATTGTCCCATTTTAAACCCACCACTCTTTATCTACAGACCCTCAAGTGATCCACATGGCGAAGTTTTCAGTTTCATTCAGGACAGGAAAATACCTTAAAATGGCCTTGCAGCATGTGTTTGTTTGGCTGTTCTAAATGTGAGCTCGGAATATTGTTTGACACTGTCCACTGCACCTTAGGCCAACAACCACTGAAGGACCACCAAACCCTACTAATTTAACATAGCTACTACTCATTAGATTATAATAAGCTGAAGTCTCTCTGTCATGAAGCAAAACCTCTGATTTTTATCTCCAAATAGCTATTAGAGCTAAGATGATGTACTGGCCTAGTCAAGCCAAAACTCCCTTTTTCAAATGGGTGTTACTCAGTTCTCATTAGAACAGAAATCCCCTAGTATCTATACGCCCATAAACTCTCTCATTCTGGAGTTTCTGGACCTTTCAGATAATGCCTGTTTGAAGTATATTTTAGCAAGTAATTCTACGAGCTAGCCTTCCTGCTATAATCCCCCAAGAAAAGTATCTCAACAACTGACATTATCAGTTCAGCACCACAAACACAGCACACATACTACAGTCAGCTGAATCATCTGGTACACAAAGTAACTGGAAAACAGGGTTCTGTCCCTTGCATGTTACTAGAAATATCAACCTTTTACATTAGCATAGAAGTTCCATATTGCAAATGCAAAATGAGCTTCTTTTGGAAAGCTACTAAATTCAAATTTTTAATTCTGATTCCAATCAGTGCAAACTGGCAGTTTGGAACCAAAAACTCCCAACACCAAATATGAAGAATCACAACCTCAGCAGCATTGTGGCACATGACCCTCGGGCCCAACCTACAAATTCAGTCTTTACAACACTCTCCACACCCCCAAAGGGCAGAATTCTTTCTCCCCCAGCTGCCTGCTGCTTGCACCCTCCCTTGCAGGCAGCCATTGCCTTTGTCTACCAGATTAATCAGGGGAAAGTAAACTCTGAATGGCCAGGTAATGTTCGGCTGTGCTCAGCTGGAGCTCTGTGACTGAGTTCCACCTCAGCACTGCTGTGACCAATGCTCACCCCTTCCTCTCCAGCTCCATCAGCCCGTCTGACAGAGGCTGCTCCTCCTCCCTCCTCTGACTCGGAGCCTCAAGCCATCACAGCAACAGTATCCCCACGCTGAGGCTTGTATCAACAGAGGGGCTTTGGAGAAAAGTGGCTTCACAGCCATCTCAAAAGTAGCAGTGAAATGGAGTCAATAACCATCATTCTCTCATGGGCTCAGAGCACTAAATGCAAGGCCTGAAATATTAAATATCCTTGTGAGGCTGAAGACTGCTGGTCAAGTATCATAGGTACACCTGAATTTAGCCCACCTCTAAATATTACACCAGGAGTTACAATACATAACAACTTACTTGCCAAAACCAAGCTATTCTGCATACGTACCTTTTGCTGCTTGATAAAAAAAAATACAAAAGTGAGAGTACCTTTTCTCTGGCAAGAACACATTTGCATTGAAGTGCATCTCCCTCTCTTCCCTCTGTCTACACCATCCTTCCACCTGACTGCAAGAACCACTGCACTGAAAGCCCCTCTTCACAGAGCACTACTTAATGCTCAGATGTTTAAGCCTTTCAGTTCCTCTTCTCCCTCTGAAAAGTCTTCTTTCACAGCTCACCTCTTGAAAGGGAAAAACCAAGGAGCAGAGGAGTGCTCCCAGCCCCACCTAAACCTGCTCCAAGTTCTGTCAGATCCTGCAGCTTCCCAGCTCCAAGCCACAAAGAGCCCATCCTGCAGCTCACAAAGCACCAACAAGGGACTCAGGAGCCTCTTCCCTTTACACATGAATGACTCTGCACAAAAATAATGCTTCAAAAAATTACATCACTTGTTGTTAGCCAATAACACCTCCAAGTTTCATGCAGGATTTGCATTTACTACAGTGTACTGCCTAGGAGACAACAGAATTGACCCAAATGTAGAGGGGCAAACTATGAGAGGAACAACCCTCTAAGGACTGCTCTATTTCCACATGGCCAAGGGAATATGCACAAAACCAAAAAACTCCTGCAGAAAACTGAGGTTCAGAAGTGCCCACTGAGAGTGAAAATCTGATGCAGCTGTTTGGGATGAAAAACGTGGAAACAAGTGCTGTTTGTCACCTAGTGTTACAGAGAGTTTAACAGACAAGAAGAACAAGAAGCAAAAGCAGCCTCTCCACAACTGTCTGAAGAGGGGTAACTGATGGTCCATTAGAACTGAGATGGGAATTTCCTCTCTTCCCACTTCATGAAGTTGCCTCTCATATTTCACAGAGTTTTTGTGGTGTGAAGACTGCACTAATGATCCCTCCAACAGTCACAGCTGAGAACACAGCACACTATTACACAGCCATCTGAACCTGTGCTTGGAACATTCATTACAGGCCCAAACTACAAAAATAAAATAGTTGGATGCAAAATCTGTGTGAGGGCCATGTGCCATTTCTATAGGATGTTTCTTTCATTGTGCTGAGAAATAAAATGCTCACACAAGATTGGAAAACACTTGTCTACTAATTCCTGCTGGCCATAAAGGACAGAAACAGCAGCAGCACAGGAATTCTCAGTGCACCACAAAGATGGTAATTTACAAGTCTTAAAGCATGACACCCTTTGACTGCTGAGGAATAGCCTGATGAGAAACAGCTGGGACCTTGAGTAAGCCAGGCTTGTCAGAAAAGATGCTCCTTTCAAACCCAGCCTTGAGGTGGGATTACACAGCTCTCCATAAAATGATAGATTGCCACTTTGAAGGCACCAGGCTAAATGTAATCATAATAAAATGTCTCTCAAAGAAGCCCCTGACTAGCAAAAAAAAATTTGAGGATAAAAGCAGGTATCAGTCTATCTGAACAATGTAGTCCTGAGCTTAATAGAAGGTGAAAAGCAAATGACAGTCTAAGGATCACAACACAGATATGCTTTAAAAAAAAATACTGCAAAGCACAAAATGATCCTGCAGGAACAACCTTGGGACAAGTGAAACTCTTATAAAAGCACAGAAATTTACAGAACCACTTCTGTTCTGTTCCTCTGCCAATAACAACAAAACATTGAAGAGAGACTCAGAGAGACCACAGCATTTAATGCACTGCAGTATCTGTGTGAGGCGATGTAAGCACTGCCAACACGAGCTGCACTCAAGAGCTGCACACCTGATATCAGTGCTGACCTTGCAGAATGCGCTCTGAGCACACTGGAGAAAACCTGAGCTCTACAACAGCAAGAGAAAAGGGCCACAGGAGCACCTAAGGAGACACAAAGCAAACCTGTAAAGATCTCTCAAGCATAAGCATGGCCACAATTTAGAGTCCATGTTTACAGAAGGGAACTACTATATTAACCTGGCCCATCTACAAAGACAGTAACTAAAAGGTAAATACACACACTGCCACACCGATGTGGGTATGGAGATGGGCCTTGAACACTTCAGTGCACTACCAGGGACAGGAAAAAAGGCAGCAGTCATCTCAACTTCTCAAATCCTGAACTGAAATTCAGGATTTAGTGGCAGGTACAATTCTTCCCTTCCTATCCACACCCAGATGAGCAGGACAGAAATTGTGGGAACAGAAGTTCTGCGGGAAACTTGGCATTTTGAAATAAGGTCAATAGATCCACACGCAGCAGTAACGGACAACAAGGAAATGGTTTCTGCTTTCCCAGGAGAAGGAAAGTAAAAAAGCTCTTAACCAGGTAAAGCTTTATTGTCTGGATGAGGAAAACTCCAAATACCACCTGTCTGAAAATTCATGGGAAAGCAAGGAAAAAGGAGATTTTAATCATTTAAATGCTTTCAGAATATGTAATTAAAGCTTTCTCAAGTTACAAGATGAAAACTGGACTGGCATGATTTTCAAGTTCAAGAAGCATTTAGGTACATTTTACCTTTATCAAAGCTCATTCAGAAGTTGGGTTTCATTAAAATTATGAGGATGCAATGAAAAAAAGCCCCAAGCCCAAGTTATTCATTCAAGCATACAAAAAACAGGACTATCATAACTGAAGACAATCGGCAGAAACAAAGCCTCTTACAACAGCCCATTTTCTGATCCTTGATATTCATACAGTTCCATCAATCAAAATAAAAATCTAGGTCATCAGTATTTCTAGCCAGGATGCAGAGAAAAACCAGCACATCTTAGGAAACAAAGATTTTCTGCAAAGGATGCAGCATATCTGGTAAAGCTTCTGACAGGCACTTCTGGAAAAACTTTAATCCTTTCCTACTCCACCCCAAATACTAGATCATTCTAACTTCAACCTCTCTGCATGTACCCTGAAATCAAAGAAAGAAGGACAAAGCAGTATTTTTCTGCCCAATCCTGGACTGACAGAAATTTATAATATATACACTACTCCAAATTCCATCTTTTATATACATTTTTATATTCTTTCATATTCTTATTCTATCTCTGATATATTTTTTTTCTAAATTGGACTGTCACAAACCCACCCACCAAAATCTGAAAAGCAACACATCTGCCACAAAGGACTGGCTCAGAGTCAGTAAAGACATTCTCACAATTAAGATTTCAGCCAGAGCATCACAAAATACAGTTTTACCATCCAAATCTGCCCTGTGAGAGATTTTGTGAAATAAATTGCTATTTTCTTGTCTTTAAATACAAGAAAAGGATCTCAGCATAGAATCCACTGACACCCACAGACAAAATGAAGAATTTCAGATGTTACCCAAGACAAAGATACTGCCTAAAACTCCTGTTTCTGGGAGATCAATTATACTGCAAAAGATGAATAACATATCAAAAGATAGGGAAGGGATTACCAAGGGTTGTGGGCTCCAGTCCTTTGAAAAGGAAGGAGAGCAGGGACGGAGCACCAGCCATGGCTCAGAGCATCTGCCAGGGAGAAAAGAGGGGCTAAGTCACCCCACTGGGACACTGGATGAGACACTTCCTTCCCCAGGACCACCCCACCACCCTTATGAAGAGGGGACCACAAAGGCTAAGGGGTGGAAGCAAAACCGGGCTCCCCTTGAGCAGAGTTAAGAACCTGCACACAGTTCCAGCAGGGTATCTAACGTTCTGATTCAGGTAAGTGGGTACTCCAACCAAGGAAACTTCCAGGGCAGCTTCACCTAGACTGGGCTCTTCATGTATTTTAAAGGCACACTGACATGTTGCCCCTGGACATTTGGAATGTTTTCATCTGCTACTGGGGAACACCTCAGGTCATGCTAAGCAACACAACCAAGATTCCTGGCTTCTTGATCCACTCATTCCTCTGATTTCTCCCAGTGTTTTACTAGACAGCCACAGCCAACAAGCTACTGGTCAGCCCAAAAAGGTCTGGTTTCACCACCAAAGTCAGTCCTGGGCAAGGTCTCATTTGCAACTTTGCTGGAAAAGCGATTCTAATGGAAAGCTCATGGCCTAAGGACAGCAAGGGAACATCCAGAGCTTTGCAGCACTTTCACTCCTGCTCCTTGACTCACTCTCCCAGTCCCTACCCTGACCGCTGGCACGGAACAGGAGTACTGAAATATAACTTGCATCCAAATTCAGTTCTGTGGGAGCGTTCTCTTGCAGCTTGCAGTTCCCACGGGGAGACAGAAGCCAAGCACTAAAAAAGTCAAAGCCAACACGCAGGCACGGCAGCAGGGGAAAGAGTAAGAGGCAGGTACACTGACTTGGCAGTGCACTAAGAAAAAAGAGTCTCAACAGACCTGGAAGAGGAGCAAAACACGGCCAAAAGGCAGAAATACATCCAAAAAAATGTTCAGTGCTCACAGAATGTTTAACCTCATTTCTGGCAACTGGGAGGCTGTGTTATGAACCATATGCACTACAGAGTGAGAGTCTATATCAATACTATCTCTGTATCAATACTGACATATTTGTATTAAGATTTGCCAACTACATTTCTCAAAAAAAACATAGGAAGAGCTTCTTGCCCTTGACCTATCAGCCTAGTGGGATCAAGTACACCTGGCCTATGCACAACCAAGAGCCCAAGAGCGTTTCAATGACTTACATGACACCTTGCAGGACTTTTTGGGGATCGAGATCAAACAATCTATCGACATAGTGGCGGCTACTGGCTGTGACCTCCTGCAGAGAGAGAGCAAACAATTGCAATAGTTGATATCAATCCATACAACGGCTTACGCAGCAGCAAGTGTACAAAACTTCCCAGGCAAGAGGCAGGGAACCCACAGAATTGTATTTAAATGTGCAGCGTGTTACTGCTGGGCAACATCACAAAGATAACCCTGTGTTCAAGTGTAATCTAGAGAAGATGAGGTGCTTAATAAAGATAACAACATGGTAAGTGTCAAAGCAAGTGAAAAGAGAGCTATTTATGAACTGCAGTTATTTGCGCTGCCTCGAATCACAATTTTATTATGTTTAATTACTATATAGACTAAAAATAAATTCCTGGAAGAAAAAGTTTCAAAGAGCAGTTAATGTTGCTCAAGAACCATACCCACGAACAAGCTCTCCACAAGAAGGAAGCTCATAACAAGACATTTTCCTGTAGCTTACTTTGTCACAACACACCTACATTTCAGAGCCTGTGCCACAGACCTTCAATGGGACAGCAGCACAGCATTCCCCACAACATTCTCATAGTGCTGGATAAGACAAAGAGAATTCTCTTCTCGGCAACAGGACCGTGCTTGTAAGCTCCACACTTATGCACCACTGATTTGCTATTCCTTTTGAGAAGATCCAAAGTCGGAGATGGCAAGCATTCCAACATACAAGGGTGGAAAAGGGGAAGGGAATTTTCCCTCCAGGTTCTCAGGAACACTTGCCAGGATATGTTGCCATTATCTCACCTTTTTTTTTTTTCCCCCTTTTCACCAACTCTCTTTTCATTAAGCTTTGCCCATTTTTTTCCTTATGAGTTTTCCTTGAGAGAAGCTCTAAGAGTTGGAAACTCTTCCTTGCTTTAGCAAGTATCTGCTATGGGGTTGAATCTACTCCTGCTTCCCCACTCCGATGTCAAGAGGCACCAGCAGCTTCTTGCCTGTGGTCTCACATCACAGAGAAGAATCATCTAGAGGCAGCAAGGCTCCTTTGTCTCCAGGAACACTATTAAATTATGCCACGTAAGTCCTACAGATACACTTGCACCGTGTAACCGAAGACAGTATTTTTGAGAATAGCAATGGACTTCTAGCTATCTGACCTACGTATTTACACGTAAAACTCTTCTAGACTTCAAAGAACCCATAGCTTTTTGTTTCTAAAATATCCTGGCTTCCACCTCATCAGCTACGAGGTCTGCAATATGTAGAAGTGTATTCATATGCAGGCAGTCCCCGCAAAAAAAAAAAAACCAACAATTTATCGACATAATCAATTTCACGGAACTCTTAACCAACGTGAATATTTCAGGAAACAGAAGGAAAAGCGCCAACCCTCCGCTCTTGCGGCAGCACCCGGGCTGCACCTTTTGCCTCGCTACTCCCAGCACGGTGCGATGCAGCAGGACCGCCGTGCGCCCTGGGCCGTCCCCCGGGAAGGGAAGGTGGCTGTCACAGGCTCCCCCAGCACGGCGGCTCCTCCCTGCCGCAGGAGCCGGGACGCCGCGGGCAGAGAGCCCCGGTGCGGGCAGCGGCGCAGCCCCCGAGCCGGGGCGGGCTGCGAGCGCACCTGGGAGCCGCTGCCCTGCTCCGCAGCCCCGGGGAAGGGCAGCGCCCACAGCGCCGGGCCCTCCGCGTGCCGAGCGGCCGCTGCCCGGGGCCGGCCAGCCCGAGCCGTCAGCAGCGAACGACGCGTCCAGAGCGCCGGTGCCTCCGCAGCCACGGAACGGGCTCCTCGCAGGGGCAAACCCAGCGCCGGGAGAAGTTGCGGCGCGGCGGGCAGAGGGAAGGAGCGCGGCCCCGCCGCCCGCACCGCCCCCGCTCCCGGCGCAGCCCCAGGGCCGCTCCCGGCGCCGCCGGACAGCGGGGCCCAGCGGGGGCCAAGGTCAGGCAGGGCTCGGCCCGCGGCACTCACCGAGAGGACGCTCATGCGGAGCGGCGCCTCCAGCACGCACGCCATCTTGGCGGAGCGCTCCGGCACCGGCGGCGCCTCAGGCCGGCGGGCGCGGGCTCATGGCGGGCGCGCGGCGGGCGGGGGTAGCGGGGCGGGCCCAGCGAACCGGCCGGCGCCGAACCCCCGCTGCCGCCCCACGGCGCCTGCGCCGCCGCGCGCCACCCGCGTGCCGAACGGCGCCCGCTGTGCGCACGCGCGGGGCAGGGTGCGGCCTTCGCGGGCCGCGGGGAGTGACGAACGCGAGCCCGAGCCGAGCCGAGCGCTGCAGAGCCGAGCCTGAGCCCAGCTGAGCCGGAGAGCGAGTGGAGCCGAACCCGAGCCGAGCCCAGCCCGAGCCGAGCCCAGCCCGAGCAGATTGGAACCCAAGCCGCCAAGAGCCCGAGCCGAACACGAGCCCGAGCCTGCCGACCCTTTGTCCGAGCCCGAACCGAAACGAGCCCGAGCGGGCCGAGCCCGAGCCCGAGCCCGCCCTTTCCCCTCAGCCTCGCTGCGCAGATTCGGTTTGGGTTCCTTTAGTTTGTCATTGCTTTTGTTGCCAGCATTGAGTTGTTTGGTTTTAAATTTGTTTTTCACAGAAAACACCCCAAACAATCCAGGACTTCCCCAAGATGTGCTACAGGGTCTAGAGGATCTGCTGGTTTTTTATTAGCCCCACTCTATTCCACTGCCTGGGGCATGGGGCACTGACTGTACTGCCCCTGAAGTCAGAACTAGAGGAGGATGGTAAAACTACGAAAAGATAGCAGAAACATCGCGGCTCGGGTTCATACCTCTCAACCTATGCCCTTCCCAGGAAAAGAGGATTGGCAGCTGCGAGAGACTGCACAGGATAACAGTAGCACAATAAACATACCTTAGGATGCAGTCATAAGGTGACTTTCATAGATTTAATTTAAAAATACTCCATTATGAACCACGGCTATACCTCCTTCCTGTTTCTCTCTGAGCAGACTGATGACATGCTGTGAAAAAACCTGTGTGCTGGCCCGGGATGGAACAGGTGAACACTATTCTCAAGCACTAGTAACAGCAAAAATAGTTTTAGACTAAGTGCACACACTGAAAAAATACAAGGGTTGTACAGAGAAAGGTTTTCCAAAGGTTTCTCATCAAAATTTCAAAAGTTTTCAGAGAGACTAAATCTTTTTAAAGAGGACTGGAGACTCTGGGTCTTAAAAGCCAATTTAAATTTATTAGGATTCCCTAGAGTTTTCCTTTTTGAAGTATCTGGCTTTGACTAGAAAAGCTCAGCACTTCTACTGAATCCTCCTAGCAGCAGAGAATCCTGCCGACAGGGAAAATCCATAATGGATGAAAGCAAGGTAGGGGAAGACACTGCAAACTGCAAAGAGGGTGTGCACAACTGCAAGAAAGGGCACGGCAACTCTAGAGGTCAGACATGATTCACACTCAGAAAACATTTATGTTCATTTTATTTACCAGCTGGACTCTGCTGAAATACTTTATTAAAAAAATCTTTAAAGGTTCAAGAATCAGTATTGTATATTGAGCCTAAGTCTCCTGCCTTCTAGAAACACATTTATCAGAAGGGGAAAGGCATGGGACAACATAAGAGAGAAGTTTATTTTAAAAACAAAAGGAATCAGAGTGTGAAGTCGATTACATGCAAGATACATCTTCTATTCCTGTGCAAAGACCCTGAGAGCTCAATGCCATGTTTAGGTTCCCTGGGAGGCTTTTCAAGTCCATAACAGAATTTATATTTAAAATACTTTATTTCCATTATAGTGTTTAGACCATGAAGCATGATAAAGATTTTACCACTGCAGACCCAGGACCCGTAAAGAGACTCATCTGCTTCAATAACTTACCTGACAGCTCACAGCCATTTTACATACCCTGACTGTCACACCCCGGTTACTCCCAGTTCCTCCTCATACCTCGGCACAACTCTTCGGTGGCTGTTCTGACATACGAGCTGTTAATTGAACTGTAGAGAGCATTAATTATGCCCTTTTCTAGCCCTTGAATACTTAACATGTTTAGTTTTTGGAGTGAACTGCTTGACAGGAAAAGAAGCAAGACAAACTCCAGACCATGGATGGGATTTAAAGACAGATTAATTCCGGACCCTGATACACAACTCACACTCACGGATGTATTTCACTCACTGCTCCCTGTCCAGTTCCCTGTTCCTGTCAGGATGATTTCTCCTTCTCAGTGCCTGTGCCTTGGAGGGGAAAAAGCACAGGAGCTACTTCTGCTCTCGGGGCAGCACAGCCATGAGGAATTCCATCTAAGAATTCCATCCGTCAGGAAGGCTAATGAGTCTAATGACATATGCTTGAAAACATTGTCATGTTCATGAATTCACTCAGTTTTATCCCCGTGGCCTCTTAGGCCAAAGGAGTACGATTTACTAGTAATTCAGGGCAAAAAAAAATAAAAAAGAAAACTTCCAAGAGGGTCTCTATGCTGGCAGCTCCTGTTTCCCTCAGCTGAAGAATACAAAAGTGCTTTGGAAGATTCCAAAACCAGTTTTAAAAGTTCAGCAAGTTACAGCTACTGAAATGACAACTGAAAAGTGCTTCTAATGATAATGGGAGATGTTACTGCCTCAGCCAACTTACCCCCCACCACCTTGTATGAACACAAAACACAGCCCTAATCAGTCAGAGTTGAGAGAGTGGTGGTGTCCACATTTAGGAAGCTGTCCTTCCCAACTCCTTCCATTTTAAGACATTGTTCTCAAGTTTCAATAAACAGAACAAAAAAGAATTTTTAAGAACAGAGATGCACCTTTCCATGGTCCCCATAAAACCGTCATCCTCCAAATCAAGAGACTTGCTTTGCTATCAGAACTGCAATTAAAAGCCAATCCTGGACAACACATATTGTTTTGTTTACAACCACAAACTTTTTCTGTGGTATGACTATCACCAGAAACAAAAATCTTCCTTCTTCTGTTGCTGTTTTGTTATCACGGGAACTCTATTTTCAAATTTCATTCACAGGGTTATAGTGTAAGCTATTTGTATTAACAGTTCAGTATAAAACAAGATAAAAGCAATAAAATAAAATCACTCAGTCTTGTAAGTCAGACATCCTCTTGCTTGGACTCAGGCTACAGTTTAAAAGTTCTTGTTAAACAAGCACGGTGAGTCTTGTTCAGCTGAAGATATGGGGTGTACACCATACACCAAGAACTGAAACAAAATCAAGGATATACGAGCTTTACATCCTTTGATAAAGTACTTTGTTGGAAAAACCTCAGCTTCTTCCGTTGATGTCTATTCCTTGTAAATCACCTTCCCTGTGAGAAGTACATCCAGCCTCTGAGCTTAGGAAAGTAACATGACTAAGATCATGTAACATTAAAAGCACATATAGTCCAGTACAATTCTCAGCACCTTCCCACAGAAAGGCTGGGAGAGAACTTAGTTACGCACCCTGTGAACTATTAATCTGTTTTATCTTCATCCTCTGCAGCATAGATGGCTTGGTTCCTTCTCTTGATTTTCTTAACGCCACTGTTCCCGTTCTCATCACCACCAATGCGCTTTAACGACCTCTCAGTGGAGCTCTTTTCCTCCCCCTGCCTGCTCCCGCCAGACTTCTCCAGTTCCTCGTTGTTGGAGTCCATGGCATCGTCAGACGACACCGCCATGGAGTCTGGCATGACCCGGATGTCGGAGAAGCTCGTAGAGAACTCGGGAGCGTGATCAGGGGAGGGATCTACAGAACACGTACTCAAGTCTTCATCGCCACCTTCTTCATCCAGCATTATTTCGTCTGGATTAAAGGATGAGAGGCCAGAATTATCTGTATTGTATTCACTGGGTTCCTCTGCTGACCCAGTACTGTCCATCTCCTCTTCCTCCTCTTCTTCACATTCACCTCGTCCTGAGCTCTCTTCTTTAGCCTGCTGGATCCTGTCGTTGATGTCAGTGAGGCCAAACTGGGCACAGAACTCGGTGGTCTGTGGATTGATGGTATGAACTGGCTCCATGTTTTTTTGGGGCTTGCTGGGATCGTAACAAGCAGCTGTCAATGTGAAGTTGCAAGGAATTTTGAGGTCATGGTTCAGCTCTTCTAACACCTCTTTAATGGCTTCTTCTGTCACACTGTAATCCCACCTAAACAAGTGCATAAAGTTTAAATAAGTGCAGCAAGGCAAAAGGTACTGTCTGTTCCCACCACAGAGTGCAACCTTCACAGATGGATTATAAATTCATCTTACAACAGACACTTTATTCCTCAAATGCTTTTTCAGGAAGGTTTTAATTTTCTTTTGGTCAGTACTGAGACACCCTTCTCCCCACCAAGGATTAGCGTATTATGTCAACCCATGCCCATGACCCAGCCTGATTTTCAGCTTCATGGTATAGTTTCTATCCCTCAAATGCTGGTATCTAAGTTTGCAAAACAAAACTAACTGCCCAGCTAGAACAGTAGAGAAGTTGTATGCTTTAGACTACATCTTCTGTCAACATCCCCTTTTCTTTCCAAGGCATTTAGCAAGTCCTACAGGCATCACAGGCTGCAGAACAGAAACACAACTCCAAAAGAACTTCACTTCCAGTCCAGAAAAACAAACAAACAAACCACACTTTGCCCTCTATTTTGCAGACAACTTACTTGGCATGGAGGCCATTATTTTCAGGCATATTCCAGGAGTTCGGGGTCACATTTATAAGACTGTTGGTGGCCTTGAGGATTGCAATCCACTCGGCATCGTACTCCAGCGAGTCGCCTGCATTGGGATCATGCTCCACGTCTATTATCTACTTACAAACACACAGAAAACAGATGAAGTGAGTTATTTCTCTTGACACCAGAATCTGATTAAAGTCTCAAAAGTTACTTTCACTGTACAGAGTCTTAATGAAGTTTAAAGTACACTGAGCTAGTGGTCTCAGCCAAACAAGTCCTCTCAAGCTAGCCCCCGATGAAGGGCTAACAAAGGCCAATCAGTAACAGTAAAAAAAGCATTTCTAAATTTCAGCTTACAGCAATTAAAAAACAGAACACACTCCCTTCCGTTACTGCCAGCAACTGGACAGTGATGCAACTTAGAAATAGAATTTGTCTGTTTCTAAATTCATGCTGCCTTCTGTTGGAGGGTAGGAGATGTTTGGTTTTTTTTATATTGTGTCTCTTAGGGAATTTTTCTCCCATTTGTTGCCTAAGAGACCGGAACAACAGATACTTAAGAGAAAAAAGATGTGGCCAGGACAAGGAAGAGGATGCAGTTTGCTACATATCTTAGCTGGGGGGTTTTCTCTTGGGAAAAGCAGCGATACTGCCAGATTTTGGCTGGGGGTGAGGGGCTGGGGTTGGCCCTCTCTCACTTTCAGAGATCAGAGGTGAGGGTTGTGGTCTCGGTGCCGGCTGCTGCTGCAGGGAGAATTCACTGCCACCGCAGAGCTCTGTCCTTCACTGGTTTTCTTACTGTGGGTGAGCCTCTGCTCACAGAGCGGCCGTGGGGCTGGGACCTTGTTAACACCCAGCCTCCCCGGGAAGGACCCTCACATCTACTCAGGTGCCTCAGGGAAAAACTCCTCCTCACTCCAAGGGAGCGTCTCCCAGCTGCCTTCAGGAGCCCGGCTGCCACTGCAAGGCCCTGGTCATTTTCTGCCTTTGCTTCGGGTTTTTTGCTGCACTTTAGCCCAAAACCCAGCACCCACCGGGACGCCCCACTCCGTCTGCCTCTGCCACCACTTGGGGCTTAGTGCTACACTTCCATTCACTGCCCCTGGAGGCCTGCTGGCCCTGCCGTTGCAGCCGCTGCCCGAGGTTCCCGCCGCAGCCATTTCGCCATCCGGAGGCACCGGCCCGGCTGCCCCTGGCGGGGTGCGAGGGAAGCCCCTTTTCCCTCTCTCCCGCCACCGCCCACGGGCAGAGCGGCGGCCGAGCCCGCGCCACAGCGCCCCCTGCAGGCGCGGGGGAATCATCGCCCCGCCCTGCCCGGCCCGGAGCCACCAGCGCCCCTGCTGGCTGTGAGCGGAACTGCACCGACGGGAAAGCGCCTGCGGCCGAGAGAAGGCCGAGAATATAAATACACATTTTCTAGTGAAGAACTGTTATTGCTTTTCTCGTATCTTTGCCTGAAAGCCCCATAATTTCAAAGCTGTAATAATTAGTAGGGTACGGGGCCATATTTTCTATTCCAAGGGAGATTCCTGCCTTCTTTGGCAGACATCTCTTTTCCAAACCGAGATTCTTCTAAGTGGATACAAACCAAGAACTGACAAGAACAGTCATTCTGCTGTATGAACACCACTCTTAGCACAGCTATGAATAAGGAGGAAATATTTTTAAACTCTTTTATGATGACGTGAAATTCAGATTACTTTGTCTTCAGTGACATTAACCCAAATCAAACCATGTGGGTTAGCCAAAGCCCTAGTCAGACTCTAAATTTAAATACTCCACAAAGTAGTTAAACCCTCCATGCTGCTGGAGGTAATACTAATCCAGATCAGTTTTTGTTCTAGGATTTTAAGTCTGGACTAGCATTCACGTCCCTTTGGACAGACAGAGCTCATCCTCATACTCTCTTCTACCTTCAAAGGTATTTACTAGGGCAAATGGATCCCACCACACATCCAAAGGACACCAAAAAAAAGCTACTCTAAGACTAGTAAAACACCTGAGTGCATTTGAAAAACACACTGTCAGCAGCTCACTCTCACAGCAAACTATTTTAGACTCATCCACTAGAGTCAGGTACTTGTTCTAAGCTGGATGGAAATGGCAGGATTAAGGAAACACTGCACCTACACAACACAGTCTGCTTAGTTCAGGACAAAATCCTACAAAGACCATTCCATACACCCAGCATTCCTAGTTTCTTTAAAATTCTTCCACTTATCAGCACTATTCTTCATCTTATACCTAAGAACAGCACTAGCAGTTCAAACAAATGAAATACTTAAAGTGAAAATCTTCATCACCTGCAGGAAGTCTCTGTGTGGCAAGCATTTATCCAGAGCCAGAAACTTGGTTGCTTTTGGTAGCTCTTCTTTGGAGTTTGCCTAGGAAGCAAATGGTGTTAACACAATCATTAGCACTCATGTGAAATTTGACCATTCTAAACAAGCTGAATAGACAGGTTTAAAGGCATACTTTCTACAGAAAAAATACTTTCTGAAATAGAAAATTAGCAGGGACAAAGAGAATGACAGACTTCACTGCGAGTCTAGCAGGAAGCAGGATGCAGACCATAGCAAGATAAAACAAGAGCTACATTTCAGCACTAATTTCAGCTGAGCATATTCAGCCTTGGAGGAAAAAGAAAAACTGTAACTTAATTGGGAACACACTTGTTGATCCTACAAGGTCTGGAGTTACATTTTCACAGATAAATAAATTGCAAATAGGAACAGCAATGGCACCACTTCATTATAACTGCTTCAACTACAGGCTGGTTTTTGGCTTAAACCTGGGCTACCAGACCTGCAAATCTGTACCACAGGGGATCCTCTCACCCTCAGGTAACCACTCTCTTCAATCATTCCATTACCAGCTTTTTTGAAGTTGCCTCCTTTTTCTCACCTATTGTGAAGTTATCTGCTTCCCCAACAGAGCAGGAGAGTGCTTTTCTATACAGTAAAATTAACAAGTTTCAGGAACAATAGCTATTTCATGCTGTTCTTAAAAGAAAATCAGGAGTAATTTACATCCCTCATTTATAAGGTCTCTTTACATAAAACAGTAGTCCTAACACCACTTAATCTTTCATGGTTTTAACTGAGTTTTAAGAAAAAAAACCACTAAATTGCTTTTCTGGACATGATTACCTGCATGAGAATTCTAAAGTGTGCCTGGGACACATACATTCCTTTTCTGTCCCCCTTTACCTCGTGTTGCATGAAAGCTGCAAATTTAACGTGGAGATGTGCAGAGAACCAGTAGGTGGGTTTCAGGTGCTGCAGAAGCTCTGAAGCAGCAGGGCTTCCCAAGGTGTTGCTCTCCACTTCTTGACGGAAGAAGGATTTCATTTTGAGGAGCTGTTTCTTGTTCCCATAGTGATAGATGCTCCTTGGCCAGTCGTGTGACATAAATATATCGATGGGACGCTTCAGCTGTCAGGCCAAAAAGCACATGGCATAAATACAACGTACTGACAAAGGAGTTTAGAAATCACTTGAGGCAGCCAGCTGTGCTTTATACTGCCTTATGAAAGAGTTCATATCATCACCCCAAGTCAGGCACTCAGAGGAAATCATAGATAGAGAGCAAGTCCTCTGCCCACAATCAAAGGCATCTTCTTCCCCATTAAAATTTTTAAAGCTTTATTTAAAAGGGATAATGGCTAAGCATAATGGTCCTCCTCAAAGCACACACCCCTCCGATGTCTGATCAACCTGTTAAAGCATGTTCAATATTCAGCATACCTGATCAGAGTAGCTTTAACTTTCTACTTCCAAATTAATCAAAATTACCCTTGTTTATAAAAAGAGGCTGTTCACGGACCTGTTTGAGTTTGAAGACTTCAATATTCCTCACATGGTAAGCACTTCTGATGGTCTGCTGGTTGTATGGTGGGCACTCGAAGTGGCCTGAAATGTTGAAAACAAGAATAGTTGTCTGAATCACTAGTTCCCTCCTACACAGCAGCTTTTTGGGGTCACACAGGCACCTAGAGCAACCCCAAACACAAGACTGTGATTTTTCATGATTGCTCGGAGTGCTGCCACCCACCATGAAACTACAGCTTAACAGGCTCAGCAGCAGCCTAAACATCCCAGTCACTGTCCACAGGCACCACAGGCTCCGGAAGCACCAGCATACCCTGGCATAAGGGATGAGTTTCCAACTTTGCCTTGGGACAAAACACATGAATGCCTAGCATAGCTCCTGCATACTCCACAGAATTAATAGAAAAATTGCTATTTTAGTTATTGCCTGAAGAATTTTGTCTCATCTTCCTCATGCAATATCCAGGCATATAAAGTGCCCCCTCAATGACAGCAAATTGAATTAGTGTTGGCAAGTATTAGACAGAAACAAGTGTTCTAGAAAACTGGTTCAGTACTTTGCAGCTTGAGAGCCACCTGCAAAGCTTCCCTGAAGCTGTTTGTTAGTAAAGACAGCACAGTACACTAAGCACAAGGACCACTCTTTGAAGTGCTGAGATCAGAAAGAATAAACTATCTTCTACTTACTCACTGACATGGGCTATCGTCTGTGACACCCTTCCCAGGAAGAACTCTTGAATATCCACCCACATAACCAGGAGGAACCAGATGTACTGGCCCTAAACCTCAGGGCAGAACAATACACTTATGTAGTGTCACAGTTATAAACTGACTGTTTCACTCAAGGAAAATCAGTGTTGCACTGCTCACTGAAAGGACACTGCCATGGAAAAATCAACACTGTCCCAACAACGTTCCAAAGGTGCCTTGCTGTGGTCGCCGGGCAGCTACAGACTCATCTACCAACTCTAGAAAAATCCATGTATTGAACCAAGGGTGGTTTCCAGGCTAAGAGACGTTTCGGAGCTGAGCACAGCCAGACCCTCACACAACAGCGCGGCTCTCCCCTCCCCTCGCCGCTGCCCCGGTACCTTTCCGGTAGTCGTGAGACTTGAAGATGCCCGAGATGCCGCCGATCCTCACGCCGCGGAACCGCACCACGCCCGCGTAACCTGCGGGACACGGGAGGGCGGTCACGGAGGGGCCGGGCAGGGCAGGCCGGGGGCAGAGGGGGAAACCACCGGGGGACCGGGACTGGAGCGGAGGGACCTTACCCAAGTAATAGATGTTGGGCGCGACCCACCCGCCGTAGGGCAGCTCCTGCAGGTGGTTGGAAGCCTCGTGGTTGCCGCCGATGAACACGGTGAGCACCGGGGCTTTCTTCTCGCCCGAGTAGTACCTGCGGAGACACGGCAGCTGCTGGACCCGGCCAAGCCCGCGTCGGTCGGCTGGGGTCGGGGGCCGGGGCCGGGCCGGCGGCGCTCACCGGTAGAAGGTCTGCATGTGCCGGTACTTGGCCGGCACGGCCATGCACCGCAGGTCCGCCTCGTTGCGCACGGCCTGGAAGTCCCCGCAGCAGAGCAGCAGGTCGGGCCGCACGTTGTGGCGCCGCTGCAGCAGCTCCAGCGTCTCGTACATCTTGTCCAGGGCGCCGTGGCAGCACCCGGCCACCGCCACCTTCATCGCCAACCGCCGCACTGAGCGGGCGCCGCGCGCGCCTGCCGCGTCACCGCCGCGCGCCTGCCGCGTCACCGCCCCGCGCTCCCGTGCGTCACGGCCGCGCCTGCGCCGTGGGTGGGACACGGCTCCGGGGCTCGCGGGGACACAACGGGCCGGGGGCGGCGGGAGCCGGGCCCGCCCCTTCACCGCCGCCGCCCGCGGGCTTGCGAGAGCCCTGCCCTGCGGCACCCTGCCGCTGACCTCCCGTGGTCCCCTCCCGCCCCACCCGAGCAGGGAGGTCGGACCCGGTGACATCCGATGATCCTTTCCAGCCTTGGCCGTTCTTCACAGAAAGGGTGGCCAGGCATTGGAATGGGCTGCCCGGGGAGGTGGTGGAGTCACTGTCCCTGCAGGTGTTCTGGAGCGAGTTCAGGGCAGGGAGCGGAGCTAGGAAAGGGTGACCAGTCTGAGAGGAGGAGCTGAGGGGGCTCAGCCTGGAGAAAAGGAGGCTCAGAGGGGCCCTTCCTGCTCTCCACAGCTGCCGGTTGACAGGAGGGTGCAGCCAGGGGGAGGTCGGGCTCTGCTCCCAGGGAACAAGGGACAGGACAAGGGGACATGGCACCAGGAGAGGTTTAGGTTGGACATCAGGAGGAATTCCTTCATGTAAACGGTGATTAGACACTAGACAACGGGCTGCCCAGCGAGGCGGTGGAGTCCCCATGCCTGGAGGTGCTTACGGAAAGGCTGCTCGTGGCACTCGGTGCCCTGGTCTGCTTGTCAAGGCGGGGATCAGCCCCAGGTTGAACTCCATGATCTCAGGAGGTCTTTTCCAGCCTTAGCGATTGACTCCGTGATTCTATAGCTGGCCAGCGGGACCTTCCCTGTGGGCAGTAGCGCTGGCACAGCGATGAGCACCCCGGTCTGTAACTGGTCAGGAGGGCTCGTCACACTCCCAGAGTGGGGTTGTACAGCGGGGCAGGAGCCCCTGCGGGGGTACCCGGGCTGCACAGGGAAGGCTGCGCAAGGAGGGCTGTCCGGCTGATCCGGCAGCACAGCTCCCGCCGAGCGCTGCCCGCACCTCCCCGGCCAGCCCAGTGGGGAGCAGCACAAGCTGTATTTATCCCTCACGCGTGGCTCACAGACCACTAAGTGGTGGTGGAGCAGCACGAGCAGTGGCTGCGCACGCTTCCACCTGGAGTTTGAGCTGGTAAAACACCGAGTCGGGCCAGTTCAGCCTCAGGCGGGCGTGGTTTTGACATAGCCAAAGCCCTGGCTTCTGTAACTTTGTAGCACACCGGGACAGGAAGAGTCACTGATATCAAGCGGACAAGCGCGTACGAGGCGGGGTGAGAACTCGGGTGTTTCCCCTTTTCCTCGCGGACTGACAGGCTCCTCTTTGGAGAGCACTGATTTCCTGCTTTGGAAGGGCGGCGGATTGGATTGTAGGGTGGCCTCGTATTGTCACGTAGTAAAACCACTCCAGACTTTCCACTTCAAGACTGGTTTGGAGGTTTTTTAAGTCTTGGGATTGAACCAAATTGCAAAGACATAGTTAAGCATTAACTTGCTAGTGCTTCCTCTGTAATCATGGAACCAAGTAGACATTCCTGTTCCTCCATGGTAGCAAGCATTACATAATGGCCTCTCTTTTGATACTAAGAAAATATGAGTGTTGTCTCCTACATTTCATAATTTCATAGTGTTGCATTACTCTGTGTGTTTTGGGGCTCGTCCAAACCCAGCTGAAGTGAAGGGGAAAATTCCTCTGGCTTCCAAACCCCACAAGTCTCCAGGGGAAAAGCACACTTTGGGTGCACTTGGCTCTTTCACTAACTTTGCTTAGACCTACCTGGAGTAGTGCAAGAACTCATTGGTCCAGCAGCTCTCCTGGGAAAGCTTTCCAACTCTCTGGGGGAGAACAGCAACCTCTTGTGTTTGCCATCTCTCCAACTTTCTGAAAGGAAGGGGGTGAGAGACAGGAAAGGTCCATGACTTTCTGGAAGATACCACCTCACCCAGGGTACACCATCTCGAGGGGCTTCCTGAGACACCTGCCCACCCAAATTCATCCCCAGACAGGCAAGGTAAGCTGATACTGTAATTGTATTTCCTGAGTTTGTTGACTCGGGCTCATTTCTCATACTCTATGTGTCTTTTATCCCAAGTGAACTGGTGCACAATAGAGTCTATAAAGTTTGGCTTCTTTTATGTCATAGTATTTTAGTACTTGTACACTACTCATGATGCATCTCAATATCCATAATTAAACTCAGTGTTCACTGAGCAAAACTGCTCTGACCTTTCCAGAGTACAAAGGGAATCAGCCATGCTGCTGTTTACAGGGTAAGTAGCAGCAAGTTAATGCTTAACTATGTTACTGTAATTTTTTTTGGTCCTTCAAGACTGTTTGAAAACCCATGTGACTGAAGCACAATTCTCTTCCAGCACATGAATGACCCATGTTTGGCCTTGGATTGGGTTTTGCAGTCATAGCCTCTTGCCCCACTTGCCTGTGCATGTGTCTCATGCCTGAATGTCCAGTCCTACAGCAGAGGACTGAGTGCACATCCTGTCCTGCATGAATGGCAGGGAACTGTCAGGCCAAGGAGGCAAAAGTCCCAACAAGCCAGCTCAGGTCAGTAGATTGCTTGGGTTGCCCTTTTGGATCTTGCCTGCCTGCAGTGAGCAGTAAATAATGTTTTTTTCCTGAGCTGACTATGGTAGTTTAGTACCATTAAATTAGTTTTTCTCTGCAGAGAAATGAAGAATAAAAGGCATCTGAAGGGGCTGTGGATTATAAGAGTTGCTTCCCTCATCTCTGAGAATGGAATGAGAAGAGCTTTTGAAGACTTTTCTGTAAACTGCTTCCTAGTGTTTTTAGAGTATACTAACAGGTTTATAGCATGATTTACATATTACTAAAATGAAGAGGAACAGCAAAAAGGAGGCATCTGTCTGACTTTTGGAGAGGGACAGCATGGCTGAGAAGGGAGGTACTAGGAGAAGTGCTGGGAGATAGTGTTTGTGAAGGAGAGAGAGATACACTGGACTGCAAAAGACAAATCTGATGTGTTCCAGCTAAGAGTTTGAGCTGCTGCTCTAAGCTGTGAGAGCATGTGAGGTGGCAGGTGTGTGTGTGTGTGTGCAACTGAAGGGAGGGGCTACTGCAACCAGACAAGACTAAGACTCCCTTAGGAAAAGGCCTCACGAGGCTGGCCTGAATATCACATGGCTTACCTGCAGCTGTGCCCAGGTGTCTGGGCATCTCCTTCCCCAGATCGTGTCTGATGATTGCAACATGATCTGCAGTGCAGCAACACAGCTGCCAACGCAGGGCCTGTTCCTGGCTGAGGCACTGCGGCTGCCTCCCTGTCCCAGCTGCACCAACAGGGCTCTTTCCCTCTTAATTTGTACCTTTTGCCAGAGGATGCTGCTTGGCTGGAGGGCACTACTGACGGCCTCCAGCCAATGAGGGCTGGAAGCTGTCTGGAGGAGATGAAGCAACCCTCAGTGAATTTGCAGATGACACCAGGCTGGTTGAGAGTGTTGCTCAAGGGCAGGAAGGCTCTGCAGAGAGACCTGGACAGACTCGATCAAAGGGCTGAGGACAGCAGCGTGAGGTTCAGTAAGGTCAAGTGCCACATCCTGCACTTGGGATCATCACAGCAACCTCCTGCAGCTCCAGCCTGGGGCAGGGGTGGCTTGAGAGCTGCTCAGCAGGGAGGGACTCTTGGGGGCTGGTCAACAGCAGCTGGACATGAGCCAGCAGCATGGCCAAGAAGGCCAGTGGGATCCTGGCCTGTCAACCCTCCTGTCAACCCTCCTGTCAGCATTGTAGCCAGTAGGACCAGGGAAATCATTCCTCCTCTGTACTCAGCACTGGTGAGGCTGCACTGCTTTCACTTCTGGGCCCTTCACCTCTAAAAGGACAGTGAGGGGCTGTAGCATATCCAGAGAAGGGCAACAAGGCTCGGGAAGTGTCTAGAAAACATGGTCCATGAGGAACACCCGAGGGAGCTGTGTTTGTTTAGTTTTGAGAAGGCTCAGGGGGGACCTCATCGCTCTGCACAACTCCCTGACAGGAGGCTGTAGTGAGGTGGGGCCGGTCTCTGCTGTGCCTGCAGTGAGATGTCAGGAGGAAACGGCCCTAAAGCAAGACAGAGAAGGTTCAGATTAGCTATTAGAAGAAAATTTTCACTGTTTCAGCGGCCAGGCATTGGAATAGGTTGCCAGGTAGGTGATGGAGTCATGGTCCGTGGAGGTGTACAAGAGGCGTCTGGATGTGGCGCTGGCTGAGGTGGTTCAGGGCTTACAGTGCTGGCTGCATGGTTGCACTCGATGATCTTGGAGGTCTCTTCCAACCTTAACGATTCCGTGATTCTGTAAGGGCGTTGGTGGCGTTCCTGAGGGAAAAACAAAACCCGCCGTCCGCAATGATTGCAGAGCCGCAGGCAGAGCGGAGGCGCGGACGGGCCGTGAGGCGGCCCGGGGTCTCTCTGAGGCGGGACCCGCCTCCGCCCCCCGCCCCCGGCCGCGGCGCTGGGCGGGCCCGGCCGTGCGGAAGGGGCGGCCGGGGCGGGCGGCGGAGCGCGCCCGGCGGCGGGAGCGGCGCTGGCCATGGGACGGGACGGGGCGCTGCCCCGGCGGGTACGTGCGGGCGGGCGGCGGGGCCCGGGGCCGGGGCTCGCCCTGTCTGGGGCAGTGGGTCGGTCCTGCGGGGCCCGGGCTGTGTCTGTGGATGAGCGGCCGGCGCGGGGGTCCCGCTGTGGGCGCTGGCTCGGTCCTGGAGGGTCTGGCGGGGTGTGCTGAGGGCGGTGGGGGCCGGCAGTGCCGGGCATACGCGGGACGCGATGCTCGCCCCGCCGCGTTGAAGCACCGGGGCTCCGTGGTGTCCCGGCTCGGGGCTGTGCGCTGTCCCCGGAGAGTTGTCCCCAGGGGTTTAGGCGTAGCAGGTTCTGAGCACAGCGTGTCCCCAGCCCGGGCTGGCCCGGAGGTGTTGGCTGTTGAGAGCTGGAGGTTAACTCCGGGGAGGGGTCCTCAGGCTGTTCTTCTTCTGTGACCGCTTGCCCCAGTACCCTGGGTAGCCGGACCTTCCATTATCTTCACTGCAGCCGTGAATGAATACGTGGTCGTGAAAGCAGGATTCAGTTTTTTCCTCCGATGTATTTCTTCGTGAGCGAGAAAGGGAACAGCTTTGGCTACCAGACTCCTTGGTTCACGGGCAGATGAATTCGAGATTAAGTTGAGCATAAACTTGTGAAACTGAGTTTGAATAACGAGTGGAATGATTTATGAAGGAGGTGTTCCTGCCGGAGTAATTCTCTCTGCAGGTCATCAGACTGCGTTGGTCTCAAGTAATGTAAATATTTTTAAGCCTGGGACTAATTATATTAACTCTCTTTTTACTGCTGAAGAGGGAAACCCTGGGAGGTGTGCTGCTGGATGCTCTCATCTTTGCAGCAATGTAGGCTGGGGAAGGATTTTAGAAGCAGGTAGTCCCCCAAGCTGTTTGCTGTTGAAGTGCTGACTGCAAGGCAGGGCACTTTTTTCTTGGTGGTGGTCTCATGGCTTTAGCTCACATGACGTGATGCCTGCTTCAGGAAATAACTCTGCCAAAAATTGAATAACCATTTCTTTAAGTCACCTTCTCTCTTGATTTTTTCTTGTCAATCTCTCAAGCTTGGCAGGTCTGCTCTCTCAGTTTGTGTAGGGGGAGGTTATTTTAATGAGAACTTTGAGGAGATTGTCAGTACTGTTAGACTTTGTTATGTAAAATTATGTGTTTAATGTCTGCTGCATTCTGAGAAACTGAAGCATGAGACAGTGGTGGGTTGTTTGGGATTTTTCCCAGTATTTATATATCTGGAAAGGGTAATGCTGTGTATCAGTTGCAACTGATTTATATTTGCTGAAAATGAAGGAGAAAAGTCGAAGTTCCCTGGTGGCACATGGCCCCTTTCCATTACCTAGACCTTTGCAACCACTGTCGCATCATATTATTTTGTAGTTGAAATTTACACAGAGGTGTAATGTTAAAGGTAGCTGTGGCAAAGCTCCTCAAATTACAGCTGACTGATGTGTGACTGCCAAACACTGCAGAGATTTTCTGGTAAAGCATCTATTTAATTTCCTTCAGCTGCAACCTGTGGAGCAGGTGATGAATAATGTGGCTCAGGCAGTTCAGAAAGCTCTGTGGTGGAGCCCTGCGGTCTGACACTCATTGCTGGTAGCCCTGGAGGTATAAATATGATGCTGCATGGTGGAATTTGTTTTCCCTTTTTTTTCATGGGTGGGGTGAGTGTTGGCTGATGGTTTTTTTGTTTTTAGTGAGGACCGTTCTCCATAGAGAACCTCTTTGCCCTTGAATTACATAGAAAATCTGACTTGAGTTTCACTCTGAACTTGTCATGTCCTGGTGCAGGACAGAGCTTGCCTTGCCTTCGTTGTCTAAAAGTTTTCCAATACTGATTTGACTTAAATGACTGCATGTTCTTCTTCCCCTAAGACCAGGCTTTCTCCTGAAGGTTGTTAGAGCTTAGATCCTGTGCTCCAATTCTGTCAGAAACGGGACAGCAAAGTACAACTACGGGAGGAGGGGAATTTTCTCATCCATAATTAACCTAGTTGAGTGCTGTCATAAAGAACTGTTTTCATGTGTGTTCAAGATTCTTTCAGCAGAATTCACTGTTTTATTTCCTCTGCTGCTTATGTCCCTGGGTCTGGTTTGTGGAATTTCTGAGCTAGGACTGCCAAGGCAGTTGTGACTAAGCAGGTGCTTTGCTTTGGCCACATGAAACACTCCCTAATGTCACATACTTTGGAAAATCAGGGCTTGAGCACCAGAAACAGATGTATTCTCTTTGCAGAGTAAAATGAGGATAATACTGGAAAATATTATCAAAAAATATGTTGGTAATTAAGCGTGTTAACAATGAATCAGTGTTTGATTAGCATGCAAATACTCTGCTGAGGGAGAAATGAGTAATTCTGACTGCAGAATAGTGTATGGGTAGGGTGCAAGAGGCAATACCCAAGGTCATCCATGTAAAACACAAACTAGTTAAAAATTACTTCATTTTAATGAATATGCATCTACACAAATGTGAACACAGCTGTCCACTTAAAGTGAGGTAATCTTTGCATTTATCTGGCTTTCTGTTTGGTTATTTTTTTCTGTTTACATTGCTTTTCTTTTTAACCTGCTTCTATTTAAATACACAGGGAAAAGAGAGAAGTTAATGGAAATTCTCTTTGCTTCATTGCTGTTTTGTAAATCTCCCTGGGTTAATAAAGACACAGGAGAAATTATTTCCTCAATCTTCCTGGAATGTCAGGCTAAAACACCTTTAGTTTTCCTTGGTAGAGGACGGGAAACAGAAAAGTTATACTCCCTTAAACTGTGCATTGCCTTAGCACGCTGCTCTGTGCCTCTGGGGTGGCTTATCGAAGGCACAGGCACAAAAATCTGTAGCAGTGCCAGACTTGCTGAATGCCAGGACATGCTGCACCTTTTGGTGTAATTTGTTGCATTTCCACAGCTGCTGCTGTTCTCAGTGGGAGATGGAGGCTGGCAGGATTGGGCTTGTGGAAGGTATGGCTGGTGGGAACGGCAGCTCCTGGCTCCTGGGGCTGTGCCTCCGAGGAGAGGGGGGGAGTGCAGCAGAGTTGGAGCTTTTCTGTGTCACTGTGCTTGTTGCTGGCCCATGGTATAGCTATAGCAGTTCTCCAGCTGGGGCCAGGTGTGGGCTAGGAACTGAGGCTGCCCTGGAGAAATGGGCTATCACCTTAGACAAAGAGAATTTTACCCAAAATTTTGATTGCCTGAGGGTTTAAGTGACTCCAATGTGATATGTGTGAGACCTGAAGAAGTTGGATATGTCAAGCAATGAGAAATGCATGAGCTCTGAGTAGATGGGCAATAAATAAAAACAATTGTTTTGTTTTAGTTGTTATTAAATTAAAAGTGTATTTATTCTGCAGGCCACTAGCAGATGGCTACTCTGCTAGAGGAGAAATTTAGCTTCCAAGTAAGTTTCCAAAAATGGTTTCGGGGAATCTGTAAATTGTAACCTCAGTGTCAGCAGAAGTTAATGACCAAGGGAATGCTGTGTTGGACACAAATTTTCCTTTGTTATTTTAACACTTAAAATCACTTTAAGTCGTGTAAAGTGAATGGATACTCTTAATACTGAATTAACATTCCAGGGACAATAAATTTATCTTGCTAATATGAAATTATCTCTTTCCATATACGGTTATAAGCAGCCAGGAGACACATTGCTCAATCAATCAGGCTTTCTGACCTCTGCCCCGAGCCTTGCTAATTATGTGCTTTTGAAACTTGTTCACCTCCAGTGTTGTACTGGTTGGTCACCTTATTTTCTGTCAGTGTGTCAGAGCTCAGGCGTTAACTTTTCTTTTTCTTGTGCCTTGCTGAACTTCAGTGTGTTTATGAGTGTATTTGGGTCCTGCTAAGTGAACAAGATTGGTGGGTCTACACAGACATGGGGCTGGAACAATAATTAGTTGGCAAAGTATTTCTGTGTAATGGGCTGGCGTTACGTGGAAAAACTGTGTGAGCTTTTACTCTCTTGCTGTTTCATCTGTCTAACTGGAAACCAGTCTCATGGGGCACAAATTCCTGTCTGGTCAGTTTTAGTTCCAAGACTGTGCAAACGGAAAGTTGAAGGAAGGTATTTCAGAAAAGCTGAAAAGGGTGACATCTTTCCTGGTACTGTTAACTCCTCTCCTTCCCAGTGACACCCCCAGTGACGAGCTGTGCGTGGCCTGTGCACTGGTGCTCCCCAACAGTTGCTGCTATGCTCGTGCTCCGGGACTCTGTGCTGCTGTTTGTGAAGGGGATAGAGGCCCTGGAGTATTAGATAACCCTGTCACTTAACCTGGAGGGGTTACACTGAATAATATTGCATTCACTAACGGCAAGACAGTATTTTAAAACAGTAGATTATGGTCCACTCCCAGGTTTATTTTTAAAAATCAGTGAATACTATTATTATTATTGATACTAGCCCAGATATTTTTGAGTGGTGGGCTTGCCTTACGTTGCTGCTGTAAATGTGGAGAGGTTGTATTTAAGTTAGTGTTGGGGGATTATTTTTCTTTAGGGTAAATCTAGCAAAACAGATTTCTCAGTGTAAAAGCTGACTTCTCAGAAGGCACAGTGACTGCAGAGCAGTGTTAATGGTCCTGCCACGGACAGTGAGGCTCAAGGTCACGTCTGCTTGGAAGCCTGCCTTGATAAGTGTTCCCATTGCAGTGACCTCCGTGGGTCACTGCAGGAATGCTGGAGTCCAGCTACAGCTGGTAAAGTTTGATGGTCTGGAGCTCTTGGATAAGAAGGCATGAGAGACAAACAAGCAAATAATCTGCTGTGTCTGGGTTTTCAGAGAGATTAACAAAGGACTTTGTTAATGCTCCTTAAAGGAAATGAACTGCCATGGAGCAGTAGTAGCAGTGTCGCTTTCTCAGTAATACCTGGTTAAAGTCTAGGAAGGACTGTCAGCTTTTCTAGGGAAGAGTGATCACCCTTCACTCCTGGGGGGATCCATGTTAAGGCTTGTGTTGTTGAAGCAAGTTATAAATGGCCTGGAAGAGGGGCTGAGTAATGAAGTGACAGTATATGCTGAAAATCACAGAAGTAGGGTAGCAGAAACAAAAGCTGGCTGCAGTTGCAGAAGGTTCTCACAGTACTTGGTTGTAGGTACTTGACACCAGCAGATATAAACTAATGTGCTCAAGGGATAAACAACTCCCTGTGCCTGTGCAGTGATGAGCTCATGAGAATCTGTGCCATTCAAGAAAGAGATCTTTTAAAGTAATGCAGATAAGGCTCCGTGAAACTCTCTCAGCAGCAGTCAAAAACAACAACAACAAAAAAAGGCAAATAGAAATGACATCTCTAGGAAAAGAAGAGGGAGCAAACCAGCATGCCATGGTGTAAATCCATAGTGGTTTTGTGTAATGAATTAACATACCCTCCCAAAGTTAGGGGTAGACATTCTCCCCTCTCCAAAGAGTTGTAGTTAATATTACAGAAAAACACACGACTGAAGAGCTTTTGTAAAAAGAGTAACCAAATAAACTGGAACTTGGCCTGGAAAATGCATGTTTGGAAATAGGAAGAATTAGGCCATGGGAATATCCCTGTTTATTTTGCCACGCCAGCATAGCAAGAATTAAAGGAACCCATGTAAAAGGTGGTGGCTTTTGACAGAGGAGGCATAAAAACATGGCCCCTTGGCTCCCCAGAACCTTTCTGGGTCTGTGGCATCCTTTGATGAGAGCTTTCCCAGGTTTGCTGCATGTGTGTGCTTGTTTTACCCTGCTTCCTGGGCACTAACCACCTGGTTCTTGTGCTGAGGAGTAGGTGAGCAGTCAGACCCTATCTGCCCTTTCCATGCCGTTCATGACTTTGGAGATTTCTATTTCTCTGAAGTCACCTCTTTTCCAACCTGAAGTGCCTGGTCCTGCTCCATCATTCCTCACAGAATAGCTGTTCAAGACCTCTGGGTCATTATTGCTGCCCATCCCTGAACCCTTTTTCTGAGGCTGCATGAAAATATTGATCTGTAAAAGTGAACACCTTCCTCTTGAATAGAGTGTTCTCTCAGTAGGCCTCTGAGCATTTTACAAAGGACAATAGTATCTTTATTTCCTCTTGGAAGACAAGTAGGAAGGACAGAGTGAGCTAACCCAGGTGGTTATGAGAGCAGACACTTGAGAATACATTATCTGAAAGCAGTGAGGCTGGAGAGGGGGAAACACTAGGGATAATACTGATTTTTGAAAGGCAGCTCAAAAATTAATTTCTGCCTGTGGTTCTCATCTTGCCCGAATGCTCTGTCCACTTTGGGTTCCTGTGTCTTAAAGTGTGTAATTGAACCAGAAAAGCTTATGAGAGGGGCAGTGGGAATGCTTAGAGGTGTGATGTGGCTTCTGCACTAGGAGAACTGAGTAAGCCAAGAGAAGGGAAAGAGAAGGCAGAGGGATGACATGGAGTTCTGTGAATTTGGGAATGCTGTGGACAGTGTGCATGGAGATATAGTGTTTGTGCAGTGTTTCAGTAAAAGGTCTTGGCATACTGAAGCTGGTGAGTGACAGGCTGGAAAGGGGTTGTGAATGGTAGAAAGTCTTGTTAAAAGATGCTCAAGATGCAAAAAAATTTCTGTTGAATCCAGGGGTGGTCAAGAGAGAAATGGGAGAGAAATCCTCCAAAGGTTAGTAAGTACACACGAACCAGATGCAGCTTCACAGTTCTCATGAACTGGAAACAGTTGGAGGCCTGGAGAATACTCCTAGGAAATACAGTATGTCTTTCTAATATTGCCCCTTGAGCATTGCCATTTAACCACTGTTGGAGACAGAAATGGTTTTTCCTCTGTTTTTGTGTAATCCTGAAGGATGGGATTCATCTAATGTAACTCATCATCTCAAAATTAGATTGTTAAACTCAGTGGGATGATCTTTGTTTTTGAGGTGCCTCCCTATCTGCATTGCCTACAGACAGCACCAAACACTTCATGGCTGTGTAGGTGAGATGAATCCCACCTCTGCCATGGTTTTATAAGAACAATAGCAAGTTACAAACGGAACTCAGACAAAGATTTATAACAATGACTGAAGATATCTCTCAGACTCTCCGGCACTCCTGGAAAATGCTAAGAGGTGATTTGATTGTAGTGTGTTAGTACTTGCAGGTGAGGAAATTTGTCTTCCTGAAAACTCTTTTAATTTAGCATAAGAAAGTGGGATAAAGCTGTTTGTGGAACCTGTTGTTGAACATAGTTCAATGGGAAATGATGACCCTTTTTCTAGAATGTGTGTAATTAAATACTGAAGCACTTGAGAATATGAGGAAGTGTCCTCTGGGTCAAATAGAAGTGCTTACTTTGAGTAGGTCAGGTCCTCTAACCAGGGTTATGAGGCAAGTTGGGATTTGTAGCCATCACGGTTTGTTGCAGTTTCTAGAACATGAAACAGCTTGGAGCTAAAACCTTTTAGAAATAAAGATTGTAAAGGTTCTGGTTGCAGGGCCAGTGTCAGTGGTGTAAGCCCCTGTAATCCCCAAACTGTGCAGGTGCAGTTGTGAGTGGTTTCTTCTACTGTCCCTGAAATGTGTGCACGTGCATCAAATTTCTGCTGATCCTGAGGACTGAAAAGCTGCACTTCCCACCTAAGTGCTACATACAAAACAGTTCTGTTGCCATTAAGCACATCAAAATATTATAAGCTGTAAATATATAAGAAGTACAGGACAAAGGAACAACTCAGATTTTTTTTTCTTCTGAACTTCTTCAGTATAGGAAGAAAAGTTACTAATTTTAATCTCCTGTTCCTTTTTGAGAAGCACAAAGTTGTGCAAGTGATGGCGAGTTGTTAATCAGTTCCTTTGTGATCCAAAATAATTTATTAAGTGTCTGGTTGTAAAATTTCCACTTAATTCAGCAGAACTGGATTTATTACAAAAATTTCTTGGAAAGAAACATTACTTTGTTGTTTGCCTGCTTTTTTCTTCTATAATCCATATAGCTTGCTCCCAAATCTGCTTTCTCAGTAAATTCTAAACAAAACCCAATCATTTCTAGAGAAGAAGATAGAGTTAAATGCTGCTTTTTGGTACCACAAGCCCTTCTAAAGGGGGTAAGGCCTGATGCCTGATTACACAGGCATGGCTATACTGGTGACTGTCCAAATGACAAACCAGTTGTTCTGTCTTTGTTTTCTTTTGCAAGAGTACCAAACTGGAGTGTTGGTCCTACCACACCTTCCACTAGAAACAAGCAGTTCCACAGTGGTGCTCAGGCCATGTCCTCGTGCAGGAAGGCTGGCTGAATCGATACTGTGTTATGGTGGCTTCTAGCTCCTGTTGCTAGTGCAGATAAGGGTTCAAGAAGACTTTTGGTGAGTTAGAGACTTTCAGAGGTATTGGAGCCGTGTCCTGTAGCTTTCTAGACTTCAGTTTGCAAGTGCTGGCTGACAGTCCCAATCTGAACAGATTGTCATTGTTGAATTCTTTAACTTCTGCATAATCTTTGCATGAATAGAATTTCTTGTGTGTCTTGTGGAATAACCTTTTATATAATTAGTATCTGCAATAATTTTTTCCTTTGGAAAGTAATTCATGTCATCTTGCAGAGATAGGACAGACATTATTCTGCAGTCACACAAGAAGCACTATTCATTCACAGTTTGTGTTGTGGAGCCAGTCCTGGATCCCCGGGGCTGGGCTGGTTTTGTGGCAGCAGTCCTAGTTACAGAATCTTTCTGCAGCGGTTCTGAACTGGGGGCTGCTCTTGAGTCAAACTGGAATGAAGGTGCAGCCTGGAAAGAGCCAAGTAGGAAAGTTTCTTGATGCATTTGGTCCTTTCTTTCTGCTTATAAATAGTAGGCTTTAGTCACCCACCAAGAGTCACATCTGAAGCTCGGCTTGAGGCTGCATTCCCAGATGTGAAAACAGGGATACATACTCCTCTCTCCCAGATGTGAAAACAGGGATACATACTCCTCTCTCAGGCTTTGTCCTGACTAGGTTTGCATGCTGGATCATGTTCAAGGGATCACGTTCAAATAAAGCTGCAAGCTGAGCATGTCCTACCTTGGGCAAGGCAGTCCTACCTTGGGAAAGGAGAGACATTTCTACTCTGTATCTGTAAGGATTTGTGCTGCTCCAGCCCTTGAATAACCTGAGCATGTTTCTGCAGACAGTGATAATAAAGCAATTAGTAAATAATTACTGAAAAGACATTACTTAGTGTGGTAGGAAAGAGGATATTGGGGTTTTGTATTGATTGTTTGATTACTTCCTTCTCGGATGCAGCAGTAAAAGGTGCTGACAGCAGAGGTAGGAGGCAGCAATCCTTGTGTTGGCCTGGGCAGATCTGTGTTTGCATTGTGTTGGTTTGTGATAGTACCAGAGGAATACAGGCAAACTGGAAAGGAATTAGAGAGTGCAGCAATCACATTAGAGAGCACATAAACACCTGCAGTTGTTATTTGCCATAGCTGGCAATACGAGGTTGAACAAAAAAAATAGAGTCCATTTAGGCTGGGAATCTAGGAGACTTTTTCCTTGAAGGAATAACCTTACAGACACAAAAACTTCATTGCTTGAAGGTGGCTTAAAGAATTAGAGAAACCGGCTTAGTCAGTGATGTGGCAGGAGGAAACTACCCTTGGAGTGACAGAAGAGGAGACAGTGAGTAATACATTATTACTCTAATTAAGAAATAACTTAATCAAGATGTAATTATTGCCCAAATTAGGTATAAACCCAAACTGTTCTTTGCTGCTAAAAGAAGACCAGTCTGTCCTTGCTGTGTATGACACAGAAGGAGGAAGGAGCCCTCAGGAAGTCCTGTGCTTTTTCAGAAGCAATATTCATTCTTCATCAAACTTGCTGTCCTGAAGGCCTCTCCTTTCTCTAAATATTATATAGCAGTCATTTCAGGAAATGCCAGAAGGCTTGTTTGAAGTTGGTGGAGGCTGAGAAAAGGAAAAGCAGCCGACCTCTTTCCCTGATGTGTTGAAGGGAGTCCATGGATCAGTGGACTTTTTGGAGGCTTAGCATGAGGCCTGACAGAGCCCACGCAGGCATTGGGGAGCCAAGAGCCCTCGTTCAACTGTGGTTCTGATTCAGCACAGGGTTTAGCACACGAGGCAGTGGAGCCGGAGAGCAGTGAGCGGAGGCTGTGAAGTGTCGTTCCCTGGCTTTGTGAGTGATGGTGTGAGCACCTCAGGGTGTGGAAAGGGTTCTGTGCATGCCCTTTCTCCACCGGCACCTCGAGTCACTGCAGTGGCTGGGGTACACCTGGTACCCGTGCTTGTCCCTGGGCAAGGGGCACACCTTGTACCACGGCTCATCCCTGGGCACAGCTGGTCCCCCTGCTGTTCCCTGGGGAAGGGGCACAGCTTGGTACCCCTGGTGTTCCCTGGGGAAGGGGCACAGCACAGCTGGTCCCCCTGCTGTTCCCTGGGGAAGGGGCACAGCACAGCTGGTCCCCCTGCTGTTCCCTGGGGAAGGGGCACAGCTTGGTACCCCTGGTGTTCCCTGGGGAAGGGGCACAGCTTGGTACCCCTGCTGTTCTCTGGGGAAGGGGCACAGCTTGGTACCCCTGGTGTTTCCTGGGGAAGGGGCACAGCACAGCTGGTACCCCTGGTGTTCCCTGGGGAAGGGGCACAGCTGGTACCCCTGCTGTTCCCTCGGGAAGGGGCACACCTCATACCTCTGCTCATCCCTTGGGAGGGCCCTCCCGTGCCGGAGGGGCTTTCGGGCAGTGCCAGTGGGTGTGGAGGGGGGCAGGCCAGGACAGGAGGAGCTGAGGAGCTGCTTGGCCCGCAGCTGGGATGGGCAGGTGGCAGCCTGTTACAGAGCCCAGCATGGCAGTTAGCTCTTGGTCCTGAATGCAATCTTTTCAATGCCTTATATAATCCAAAGAACAACGTGGGAAGGGTTCTTTACCTGTGCCGTGTAACTGCAGTGAGCAGACGTGGCGCATCACAAATTCCATTGAACACTCCTGAATCATTGCTTCTCAATTTTAAATCAAGGCTTTAAAATATGTAAAATGTGAACATTTACACTTGTGCTCTCCCCAGTGGGTAATTACAACAGCAGCAAATTCTTAGGGGACTTGCCTTGTGTGGGCTGTGTTTGTCCAGGCTTTGAGCTAAGTTATGGGATGGAACTGTGGGGAAGGCAGTGCTTTCATCAGGTGCAGGCCTGGCCTTTTGCAGTGCTGGATATTTGCCTTTGAAGAAACTAAAATAAACCCGTGCTGTGGAGTGACTTAGCTGTGTGATATAATAATGTTTTATTAAATAGATTTCTGTTTGTACAGGAATAGAGGGTGTTCAGAATTTCACTGGGGTGTTTTCATTTGATTGTTTGTGTATTAAAGGAAGATGAAGCAATGTCTAAAATTCAAGACCCTTAAATCTGAGATTTGCTTTTTTTCATAACAAAGTTAAACAGCTTTTGAGTTTTTTTTCTGGTGCAGTTCTGACCATGATGATAGGAAATGCAGCTGGAAATGACTGTGCCAAGTGTAAAACTCTCAATTCCTGGTTTTCCTAGGCTTAACCTTTGTACAAATGTTACTATCCTCAATGTCTACAGCAGTGGACTTACTGCATTAAATATGCTGCTATTTATGGGATGTAAGAGCAAGAGTTATTCCTCCTTAAAATATATTGCTGTGGTCCCAGAGACCTTGGTGAAAGGCTAATGGAAGCCAATGTGGCCTTTACTAAAGACTGTGCATTCTTAGAGGCATTCAGCTACTTTGCTGCAGGCTTTTTGCAGCTTTTTATAATCCAGAGAGCTTGGAAATCCTGAAAGTGCTTTTCTCGACTGCCCTTTGCCTTATCTTTAGAGCCTTGGAAAACAAAAGGCAGAAATTCACAACAGGATCAAAATGTTTTGCTCTATTAGAATTAAAGGTAATGTTTTGCTCGGTCTGGGGAGGGAAAAAAGCAAGTCTGAAAAGAATTAATGAGTGGCTAAAATAGAGCTGTTAAAATGGCAGCACACAGACAGCCTGTGTATAAATATAGGCCAGCTCCTCAGCACTGCTCTTATATGGTAGATCCGAGTGAAAGAAGACTATCAGCCTACTCTGTTCTGTGTAGGCCTGTGTGCTGGTTGTTCTGTCTGGTGCCAGATGTTTGGTAGTAGACAGGGCTGCACAATACATGGCAACCATAATGACTGTCACCTTTATTTCTGTTGCAGGGACCTGTGTCACCAGTGTGAGAGAGGAATCTCCCAAGTACACTGTGGATTTTTTCTCTGCGTGTGCTACTGGATGATCTACCCTTTACTGACCCACCCAAAAAAAAGGGTCAAACAGAAATTGCTGACTTCTGCCTTGAAACTGACTGGATTTTATGGCCTCTGCTGGAGAAGCTACCTGGACCATTGGAAATGAAGCAGCTCGTGCTGCACCTCTGCTGAGCATGGAATATGAGCATCGAGGTGCCTTAAGTTAAACCATATGCAAGTTGCACTAGTTGTTGTAACTGCACTGCTGAAACCACTCCAGACTTCTCCAGGGCTTTCCAAGGCAGTAGCTCCTCACACAGTTTGGATGTTTCCAATTGACATTTGAATGTTTTCATCCAGTCTGGCGTGGCTGTGAAAAGCGAGCTTTTCCCTGTGAAGTTCATGGTGAGTTTTGCAGCCTCACTTCCCAGCGTGGTCTGTGCTATGGCAGCGACCTACAGGCTGATGGTGACTTCAGTGAACTGCTACAGCAGCGTGGTGGTAGAGCAGCACTCCCAGCACACTGTGCACTACTGCACAGGCTCCTGCCAGCTCCTCAGACAGGGACTCACCTGCATAGTTGCTCACCACAGTGTCTGTGCAGAGCTCAGTGTCCAAGATGCCGACCTGGACCATAAAATTCCTGTTCCTGAAAATGGTCTTGCCTTGGCTGGAAATGAGGACTATCACCAAATCCTCCCAAATAATCCAAGAATCAAGAAAGGCTTTTCAGTGCAAGCCTCCAGCAGTTTAAAAGACATTACTGGTGAGGCAATAAACCTTGCCAGTGGTAAAATAAAGGAATTCTCCTTTGAAAAGCTCAAAAACTCTTCCAGTCATGTGGCCTACAGAAAGGGAAGGAAAGTTCGGTCAGAATCTTTCAGCAGACGATCCTTTGATTTTGACTTGATTTATGGACACTTTAACAATGATGAGAACTGCCCTCCGTGTGGCTTTTTGCAGAGTCCCTCACCTGTGGAGAAATGGCAGGAGAGCAGTGATGCTCCAGAAGTCACCATGAATCCTGTGGTTCCCTTCTGCCCTCATTCCTTCCCTGAAGAAAACTTCATTACCCAGATTTTAGAAAAACACAAGCTAGATGGTTCTTCTGGTGGGGATATTAAGGTGTGCCTGGACATCCTGCTCAAGTGCTCAGAGGATCTGAAAAAGTGCACGGACATAATCAAACACTGCATCAAGAAGAAATCTGCAGATGTCGTTGGTGGAGGGAGCAGCAATGATCCTTTGGCTAATTCAGAGAGGATATACATGAATCTGATGACAAGATTTTCTTCCTACCTGAAAAAGCTGCCCTTTGAGCTGAAGACAGCGGGACAGAGGGAAGCGAGTGACTGGGCAGAGCTGATGAACTGTTTCCATGGCTTGCAGCAAACTCCCTTTCCCCTGGTATTTGGTGATGAGCAGCCACCCAGGTATGAAGATATCATTCAGCTGCCATCCTCAAGTGCAGTTCCTCTCGTTCTACCGGGTCAGGGTGAGGTGACAAGCACTTCCCAGTCCATCCAGACAGGTACTGGGAGCTTCACCTCCAGCTCCCTGCCCGGCGTCCCTCCAGAGAGCAGCGTGAGAGCTCTGAAAGATGCTCTACCTCAGTCACCAGCCCCGAGCCCTTGCGACTGCACATCTGCCACCGAGGCGCTGTACATCGAGGAGGAGTCTGATGGGGACACAACAGCAGGGACACAGAAGAAGGCAGAGCAGAAGGGGGGCTGGCAGAGCCCGGAGCACAGCTACCAGCGAGCTGCTGGTTCAGACCTTGCTGCTGATGCTAAAGCAGAGCAGGCCAGGGTGGGAGATGCTCCTGAGCAAACTGCTCCTTTAAAACCAGCGTCAGACCCTGTGTTGGGTGGTGCCCAAGTTGCTGTCCCCAAAGGAGCCCAGACATGCAGTAGGGTGGACAAGGAGGAGATAGACAAACTGCTGCTGGACTTGGAGAGCTTCTCACAGAAAATGCAGAGTACTCTGAGGGAGCCCTCTCGGAAGGAGGGCGAGCCTGCCTCACTGCAGGTGTCCGGTAGGCAGGGTAGGCAGGCTCCACCTCTGGCTCTTGAACCCAAAAGTAAACCTGCTGATCCCCCTTCTTCTTTGTCAAAAATCATGGAAACCAACGGTCATAAAATGGAAGAGGATGACAAAGCCCTTTTACTGCGTATCCTGGGAAGCATCGAGGACTTTGCCCAGGAGCTGGTGGAATTCCAGACTGGCAAGGGAAGTTTGTCCAAGGAGAGGGAAGTGATGCAAATTCTCCAGGAAACTTTAGCAACTCCTTCACAGTCCCTGCTCGCAGGACAAAAAAGCCAGGCTGGGGCTGCCTCCAGAGACTCTGTTCCAGCTTCAATTCAGCAGGCCCCAGAAGTAATAAAGGTAAGAGAGCAAAACTTTGATGGGATAGCGAGTAAAACAAACATGGGAAAATGTGGGGGGTTATGGGGAATTACATCTAAGTGATGCATTGTGCTTTGAATGCTGCAGTGTGGAATAATGTGTTCAACCTGGCAGAAATGTAGCCTTTATTTAAATACAAACAAAAAAAGGAAACTGAAACCCATGAGAAAATAAAATAGGTCCTGACCTGGAGTTTCACCTTTGAGCTTGATCCTTTCCTGCAGGTGCTCCTGTAGACTGTTTGCTTGTGGTTTAAATGGGTCCCTTATAATAGGGTGTAGTAATAATTACTTTAATAAGTATAAATAATTACTTTATTTCTAGGACCAAGTATTGGACTGCCTCTCAGCAGTTCAGTGAGAACTGATTCTTCCACCTCTCCCTTTCCCATCTCTGAGCAGCCTTTCTTGTCTTCCTCATCACTGGTTCCAGTCATCCACGGGACAAAGGACAGAATCTCAGAGGATTTAGTTTTGCTTTCCCTGTCCTCAGTGCATGGAGTCATGTGGAGTCTGCATTGCTTGTATCTCAGATGAGGAGCAGGTTTTCCCAGGAAAAAGGGTCTTGATGGGAGACTGCTTCAGAGGGAAGCCAGGGTTGTCTGTGGAGCACTCAGTGCTTTTCATTTGGTAACAGCTGCCAAATCTCAAGAAAACTTGTTGCCATACTTCCAAGTAGGCAGTAACTGTAGAAAGGACTTCAGTTTCCAAAATCCCCCTTCCACGTAGGCACTGAGAATATGCCCTGATTGTAAGTGAATTTTCACAGCTTCTTTCAGTTGGAGCTAAATGTGCATGTTTTCAGAACTGGCCACTTCAGCCCAAAATTTGATGCAGTTCTGAAAAAGAGCATATGGATTGTGTCTTACCTTACGTGAAGGCACTGAGATCCTTTTAGACCAGGCTCTCCAAGAGTTTCTGTTGTTGTTCTGTGAAACTTTGCTTACAGAAAATGGTATTCGGATATTTTCAGCAAGGGAAAGAATCTTTTTCCTTTGAGAGTATAGAATTAAACAGCTCCAAAATCTCTAAAGTAATCCCTTGTAATCTTGCCTTGTACATTATTTTACAAAATTTTCTGACTTGTGAGTTCAAACAAAAATGTGTTTGATGAAGTGCGACACTGGCTTTGTGGCAGATTTTATGTAATGCTTGAAAATGGGATGCATTTATGCTGCCAAGTGGCTTCTCAGTGTGGTGCCTTGGCAGGTTGTGCTCCCCTGATCCCACCTAGCTGTTAGTTTGCTCCCAGCCTGCCTTCTATGGACATGTGCTCCACAGCTCCCAGAGCTCTGCTCCTCCGTGCAATCACACGACTCCTGCCTTGTGCAGATGCCCAGAACCCAGGACCCTGGGAGAGAAGAGCTCTTCTGGGGAGGCAGAGCTGGTCCCCTCAGCAGTGGGCACAAGGCACTGGGCTGCTGGCTCTGCCCTTGCCCTGAGCTTTGCTGTTATTTGTGGCACAGATGTGTCCTTTGTTAGATGTAGCATCTGGGGAATACATCCATATTCCTGGATCACTCCGGATGTAATTGAAGCTGCCTGTGGATTCTCACTCAGTATTGCACGCGTGCCTCAATTGTGCAAAGTATTTGTTGTATTTTCTTAGGGCTCATAAAACTGTTATTGAATAGCTGGGCACACATGCAGAAACCTCAGAGCCCTCAGACTGATGACAACACAGCACACCTTTTGTTTGAGAAGGCTGTGACAGATTTAATATCCCTCAAATGCTAAGCAATGAAAAGGGAGAGGGAGAATCCTTCAGACCAGGCTGTTCTCTGGCTCGGCTGGCCTATCTGTGTTAAATCTCTGTTAATTTATATCAGCAGCAGACTTCCTCTTTATCGTAAACCCAATTATGATCCTCCACAGAGAACAAAAGGATTACTTGCCTCTTCATCTTTAAAACCCAAATATTTAGAAACTAGGAAATGAATACTCAAGAAGTCCATCAGTTTTGCGGAGCTCGTAGTAAGGGCATCACGCTTCTTTTGGGCAGGCCAGGAAGCATTGCATACTTTTAGACTGTCCAACATTTCCCATTCTGAGATCCAGTTTTCCGTTGCTTATCTCTAAACCTCCTAACTATTTGTTTTGGGATTTCCTGTTCTCTCTGCCTGTCTTAAGCTGATTTTTTAGTATGTTGTTGAAAAAAGTCGTTCAGTGAGAAGAATGCAGTTGCCTTTTAGAGATCAGTAAGCCCCCTAGTATTTGTCTGTATTTTTGTCTGTGGTGAGGAGAGCTGGATCGATCAGCAGGTTTGAGGAAATTGGGGGAAACTGGAATGAGGGAGCAATGAAGAAGGTGGAGATGGGGCTGTTGGGATGCTCTGAGCTGACCCCAGAAATGCTGAGTGTTGGGGTGTGTTGGAAGGTAAAGACTGCTGCCTTTGAGTAAAATGTCACAGCCAAAGTCCTTAGAGAAGTCAGTGGTGGAAGTTTTTGACTGTAACCTCTGTCCTCGGTCTGCCACCTGTACAGGTTGGCTGATTTGACCAAGTAAATTCAGCTGATGCTTGGAGTGGTGCTCTAGTGAAAGACCTCTAGAGAAATCTGTAGGCAATGTGGTCCTTCTGTTTTCAGAATCAAGTGTGAGTGGTGTAGGGCTCTGCGGCATGTTCTGCTCATGTGTTGTATTTTAAGAGCTGTTGAATAAAATTTATGAATAATTTTGGGAGCAGAGGTCAGGGCCAGGCTTTTATACAAAGAGACTCTTGGTTTTTGTCCCTCCACTGTTGGTGTCTCCTCAAAAGGATTACTTGGGTTGTAGTGAGCAAGAAAGAGCAGTTCTGCTTCCCATTTCTCTCTCCTCCATGCCTCTACTTCTTATTGTATTGTATTGTTCTTCTTTGTACTGACTTTGGTGCTTGTATATACGTTAAACCTAACTAACATTTTTGTTTTCTGCCACCTTAGTAAGTGGAATAGCTCAGGCTGATGTCAGATGGGTGATCCAACCATTTCTGGCCAGGGCCTGTGGATCTGGGAGCAGGGAGTTTGTGGGCTTGATGAGACCACCTTCATAAGCATCCTGTATCTCAGGTGGTGGAGCCTTGAGTGAAGTATCCAGAGGCTGTTCCCTGTTTCCACATTTCCTTTGGGTGGGCTCTAGGTAGGGTCTGTTTAATCCTGCCTCTCCTGAATGACTGATGGGGTGGTGTTTCTGGGATTCTCAGAAGGTTCTTAACTCCCTGTGCCCTGGAACACCATCTCAAGGCCACACGCTTTGCCCTTTTGTATCAAAATGTCTGTGTTGTGTGCTTAAATCAAGAGGCCCTAAGAAGGCTCTGAGTGGAATTAACTGTTTCTGAATCATAGAAAGTCAGAGTTGACCTTGCAACTTGTAATTCTGCCCCTTTCATAATTTTGTTCACTTCTTTGTTTTGAAATATAATGATATTCTCTTCAAGGATCTTTTATGGGGTGATTATTTGTAGAAAATAGCTTCTATATTGTCACAGTAACTTTAACTTTGTTCTGAAATAATTATATGTTCTCAAAATGTGCCTAAAATATAATGTAAAACTCTCTGGAAAATCAACTTTCATCTTATATATGTTAAACATTGTTTTGATCAGATATTGATAATATCTGTCAAGCTATACACACAATCTGCACTCCTTTCAAACATCAATTATTCATTACTTCTCAACACAAATAATGAATAACTATGGGCTTTTTTTTTTTTTTCCTCTTGGTAACTGTTACTTTAGATTAACTTAGGCTTGTTTTTATTTCAGTATCTCAGAATGAAAGGCAGCTAACAGGCAGTCTGGCATCTCTCACCTTTAACCTGGGTCACCTACAGCAGTGAGGGATTTCTGGGTTTGTGGTTTGTGCAGTTGGTGTGGCTGTTGAGACCAGACTTTTCTGCTGTGGGTTTTGTCCAGCTGACTTTGAAGCTGTTGAAACAAGATTCTCTTTCTGTTGATTTCTCATAGTACTGTCTATTTAAATTGTTATTTATACCCACCTTGTGTGTTTTAAGGATAGGAAGTAGCGTGCTAGAAATCTATTCCAGAACATTGGAATACAGACAGAGTGAGCCTTACCTCTAGATCACTTGTTTTTTTTCAGGCTATCAATGAAAACCTCCCGAACTTCTGAGATGGTTTGTGATTCATTAATTTGAGCATGAAGAGTATTTGGCTGTGCTGGTTTTTTAAAGTAGGAGCTAGTGGCTGCAGATTAGTGTGTCTCTTTAATGCATAGACTGTCAAAGGTCTCTGTAGCTGCTCTGGATGCAGCTGGAGGTCAGAGAGGTTCCTTGGGCTTCATTTCCTCTGCAGGCTGTAAGCAGAACATGAAGTAATTCATCACTTGCCACAGATGATTTACAATAAATCACCTCCTGACATGCTGCTGCATGAGATCTGCAGCACTCCCAGTACAGTGCAGCCTCATGGACTCTTCAGGTGTTGCCTTAATGTTTAGGAAAAAATTGTTGGAGTAAGAAAAAACAGATTTGTTCCAAATGTGTTGTGTGTGGATCTGTGTATGCTTTATTTGGTGGCAGTTCCTCTTCAAACATTCCTGCCTGCCTTTTCCTTTTTGGAGGTTATTTTTTCATCCCCATTCTCTTTGTGCCACTCTGTTAGGCTTTGTACTCATTTGGACTTCACATTAACTACAGGAGCCCAGGAAAAGACATCAGAGGCACATGTCCAGTAAAAGCTTTCTGTTGTGAGCCTCGCTGAGATCTTTGCATTTCAAATGCAATACCTTGATGAGAGCAAGCCCTACTAGCTCAAAATTGGGTGTTTTTCTGTGTTACTGAACTTAGACAGCATCCTGGCAGAGCAGCTCACGTTTTACAGTCAGGTAGGGGAAGCACTCCATGGGACTCTTTTGTGTGGGAAGAATTGGATTTGGGCCCTTGTTCAGCCCCGTTCTCATGATAAGAGAAGGAGAACACAGTTCTAACAAGCCTAGACAAGGTTAGAGCAAGGGTTTGAAGTCTGCGTGCTCCGAGTTGTGCAGAGAAAAAGTAGACTATTGTCCCCTGAGAATTGCTTTGCCTTTGCCTCATGAGAGTTATGGGGAAAGTGAATAACAAGAATGATGCATTTTGATGTCTTTAGGAAACTGTTTTCTTAAGAGCTGCTTGGGAATGACTGAGCTTATTATCCAAGATCATCCTTATGTGCTTGCTTGGCACTAAAGGAACTAGATGATTTGCTTTTTCCAGCAAGAAGGAAAAAATGATGTTTTTTGAAAATTACAGCCTTCAGTTGAGAGTGGGAACTGATGCTGCTCCTCTGCTTCACCACCTCAGCAGCAGGGACCTCAAACCACTGCAGGGCCCTTGGCTGAGCCTGGTTTAACTCTAGCTGAGCCTGACTGACCCAGAGGTGCCCCTCGGGTCTCAGCACTGGAGCACACAAGGAGGAACTATTGGGGAAGATGGTATATTTAGCCACTTCTGCAGGGCATCTAATTTTAGAGCTCTTGGTAGTGGTGGTGGGTGCTTCCTTTCTCATGTCACCCCTGGCCTATTACAAGCCAAGGACAGATTGTCTGTCATGTAGCCAGCAGGGAAATAGATTCACTTGTAGATCATGTTTCTCAATTAAAGTATTACAAGAAGGCAGAAGATCCTGGTGGTACTGAAAGACACTTTGAATATTGGTTCAAGTAGGGAACTCTGGCTTCAGGAGTGAGATAAAATTGCTAGATGTTGTCCTTATGAAGAGAGAGAAGACATAATATGTTGAAGCCATTTGTCATTTCTTGCCTGTAAAAAATCAAACCCAAGAAAGCAGCGTGCTGGTCTTGACGTGGTCTCCTCCAGAGTGCCCGTGTCCCTTCTGGAAGGGTCAACATCTGCTTAGGAGCTGCCCAGGATGATGATCAAGGAGAGTTCTCTGCGGAGGGACCCAGATCTGGGAGGGGAGCTAGCTTTCCTTGCCAAGGGCTGTGACTTTGTTCTTCCATCTCGATTCAAGAGGCGGCTCAAGGCCTTCCAGCAGGCCCAGGTTTGGATGCTTGGCATTTCTTTATCTTTTTTTTGTATTTTTTTATTGGATCAGAGAATCAATCTGTGTCCCCTCTAGGCGTGTCTATTTGCAGAAAGTTATTTGCAGCTAGATACCAGCAGGTTTAAAAATAAACCTTCCAGGCTTAGATTGCAGAGTTAAAATGTCTTTGTAAACAAGGGTGGAAATTAACAGCAAGGGCAGTGATTTAATAATGGGGAGAAGTATTGTAAGAGTTAAGTATTTTCTGTGAGATTTTTTTGTGTGGTTGCTCTGAATGTTTGTTGTTGCATGTTGGAAGAACCACAAGGTTCTGCTGTCTGCTGTGAACTGTACATATCTCTGCAGACCAGCCTACCTGGCTTTGGTTTTTATGATTTTACATCCCAAGGTGCTTCTTTGTGCTGCTTCCTACCCTCTCTGGGCTGTGGCTGAAGGAGATAATGGAATCATTTAGTCTGGAAAAGACCCTGAAGATCACAGAGGGGTAGCCAAGGAAGTGGAAATAGTATCACAAGAGATAATAGAATCATTTAGTCTGGAAAAGACCCTGAAGATCACAGAGGTGTAGCCAAGGAAGTGGAAATTGTATCACAACTGTGTGCTTTTGGTAAATCCCAGCTGCTGTACTCGCTCTCTGGAACAACTGACAAAAGACTGGATGTGCTAGGACACCAAATGGACATGTAGTCACTCCAGATTTAGAGGGTTCACAGTTTGCTGAAATTGGCCCATCTTGAGCTTTATCTAGATTTAAATAATGGGTGACCCAGCGAGGACGTTAAAGTTGAAATTGGGAGCAGTGCAGCTGTTTCCTAAGAAACAGCATTAAAATTGCTCCAAAACATATTGTGGCAGATTTTTTCATGCGTTCTGCTGACAGGTTAAAGTGCGTCTCAGAGGTTAATCTCTGGAACGTGTGTTTTTCTCTCCCTGGGGGAGAATTGGATGAGGTAATAATGTGCAGTAATGGCTTGGGCGGGGCCGAGCAGTTCGGAGAGACTGTCAGGAACCCCAGCGCAGCTGAATTCCCTCTCCAGAGCTAGTCTGGATCACTGAGGATATAACCGGGCTAGGGTTTGCAGGGAGGGATGAGACCTGCGGGTAGAACAGCTGGAAAAATGGACCTGGATGAGGCTTTGGTCTGCCTGGTCAGGAGCAGGAACTTTCTCTGCTGAGTGCTTTGGGAATGACTGCTCTGGGGCTGCCGGTTCGAGGCGAGTGAAATGCTGCAGCGTTCAAAAAAGATGGTCTTGTTCTTCTTTTCTTGCTGCCTCCTCACCGTGTGTCACCTTTCTCTTGTCCTGGGCCCCACAGGTCTTGCTGTGAGCTGCCTTAATTCATAACACAGTTTAGTATCATCCAGCAACAAAGCCAAGCCTGTTTGCTGCCTTTCCGCGTGGGTCAGGTCGGTTCCCAGAGGGACAGTGGACCTCTGGAGGTGGAAGGCAGGGATGGCAGTTCTCCCAAGTGGCAGCACTCAGGTGTCGTTAAATGTTGTGCCTTGTGGGGCTGTACCTGGGGCTTGGGATGAGCTGAGAGTAGAGGTAACTGGGCCCGGGAAGAAAACAAAAGGGCTGGCAGGTGGAAAGGTGATAAGGTGGTGATAGGGAGCAAGAGAGGTCAATGAACACCTCTTGGCTTTGTGGGACACACAGATGTTGGCCAGGAAGGAGGGGAAGAAGGGTGCTGGTAAACTTCTATCTCAAGAGCTGGAAATTTCAGTTCTTGTGCTTATCCTTTGCAGAACTATTTATGGAAGGATCAGAGAGCCTCCCATAGAAGTGTTGGGAGGAAGGGAGGTCTCTAATCCAACATCTCGCTTGTGGGAATACTATTTCTAACCCTGGATCCCATCAGCACTGGCTTTCCCCAAGGATAGAGATTTGCCCAGCCCCTCTTGGTGACCTCTCGCAGGCTGTGCTTCCCTCAGTGTCCTCCAGCCTAACCCTCCCAAGCTGCAGTTTGGTTCCATTGCCACTGTAACTGCACTTCCAAGAGCTGCAGGCTGTGTTTAGCCCATCCCTTGGCTTCTCCTTCCCCCAGCTAGCCAGGGCCAGCCCTCAGTGTCTCCTGCTGCCTGATCCTGATCGCAGCTTTCTGATCTCCCTCCTTCACATCTCTGGCTGGTCTCTTCCCATCACTTTTTTGAAGTGAAGGCCCAAAAACTGGTCCCAGGAACCTAGATGCAGTCTTGCTAGTGGCAGACAGAGATAAAAACTTCCTGGCCTTACTCCTAAGGCAGTCCAGGCCATCACTGGCCTTACTTGTAATCAGCCCTCGCTGCAGGCTCGTGCTCAGCCCGTGTGCACTGTCCCCTCCAGCAGCCCTGTTCTGCAGGGCTGTTGCTCAGCCTGTGGGTTCTCAGCCTGAACTGCTGCTGAGGGCCATGTCCAGGATCTGTGGGCACACTTGGCAGTGGAGGTGTGTGATGCTTACTGCGTAAGAAGACCATGAGGAACTTGATCCAACCTTAAAATTAGCACTGTGTCTACTCCCACTAAATCCTTTTGGGTTTCTGAGTTGCTTAGGCAGAGTTTGTTTTCATTTTTGTTTTGCTGTGATTTGACTTTGTTTCTGCTGGCGAGTTTGTTTCCTAGAAGAAAATATTCTCTCCAGAAATGCATTTTCTCATAGCTCTGTGACGTTTGGAGCCTTTGTTCTTGCTGTCCTTAGGTAAGAAAGAGGCAGCAGGAAGGTTCATTGATGGGAAAGGCCTTTGGGGAGGGAAAGGAAGATAAAGTCTTGGGCAAGAGATAGAAAGCTGTGCTGGAGAGCTGAGGAGCTTTGAGGATGGCTTGTGTCCAGGTACCATCAGACTTCAGGAAGGCAGGAACTATGAAAAATGAAAGGAGACATTAAGTCAGCATTGTGGACTGCGAGAACCCAGGCTGAGTCACTGTACCCTAGAAAAGAAGATTACACTATCCCATTTGGAAATAAAGCAAGAAACTGGTAAATATATTATCTAGGACCCTGCTGGAGCCTGGGACCAGGAGGAAGGAGGAGAAAGAATTTGAGCACTTTGTGTGATACTGCTTCCTTCCATGGAGTTTTCTGCTGGGACTGGCACATCCCTAGGAGACAGGCTGGGATGGCAGAGGTTTAGTCTGTGCTTTGTTTGTGTAGCTACAATGAGGCTGTAGTTCTGTCTGGTTTATTTATAACACAGATGCCACTATTTTTGTCTGTCTGTCTGTAAATAAATTGTATGGCTGGCAAAAGGTGATCTAGTGGATAGACAGATTTTAGTTAGGGTAAATTACAGAATGCTACAGAATGGTATTTAAAAATGGCTTTTAATCTCACCTTTCTCTTGAGCAAAGAAAGAAAAAAAATTATCTGTTAATTATTGTAACAAACCAAAAGATTTATTAGAGTATTTGTCATTTCCCTTCTTAGTTATTTTCTCCGAAAATGCACATCCCTGTTGGAGAAGTGTGTTCTGCTAGGCAAACAGCATTTAAGGATAATTTTTTGCAATAAGAAACTGTTTATTTCCAAGGAATTTCCACAGAATTTCCCATCATACCACTTTCTTAATTTTTTTTTTCACAAAAAGTTGTAATTAACTTCTTCTTGTCCCCATAGTGGTTTGCATCTAGTTATACCCATCCCAGAGTATTAATTTGTAAGGTTGTTCTAGGGAACAAAATCCTCAAGGACTAGTTTCTGCTTGGTTTTTTCTCTTTGTGTCATAAACAGCTCATTTCTTATATGAGAGGGAAGAAGACAAAGTTCAACAACTGTATTTCTCTTCCTGAGTCAGAATGTGAAAAGCAGCTCTCCTTGAGCAGTGCTTGCTGCTAGTTTGGCTTGGGCTGAGCAGGAGTGAGTGAGTCAGACTTACTGGGAAGGTCAGCTGGGAACCTGTGTCTGAACTGGCTCCCTCCTTCAAAGGCCAGCAGAATTCCCTGGGATTCTCCCATAGGTGTCTGACCTTCTGCCTTGTGTGGTGGATGTGATCAGGAAATTAATACATCCTCTGTGCTCCTGACCTGCGTGAGCTGGTACCAAGCATTGCTGGCTCTGGGAGTGCCCGGAGGCAGAGGAGTTGCTGGGGTTTTTGGGAGGTGGAGACCCAGGCACAGGGGTTGAGTTGTGTTCCAGCATGGTTCAGCTCAGGCTGCGTGCCATGTCGGGATGTGTGTGAAATGCAGAAGGGGAGGAAAATGGCCCAGTGCTGTTGTGTTCTACTTGGGGACTTCTCTTCACCTTCCAAGAAAACAAAAATACAATTTTATCATTCCCATGTGCTGTAAGGGAAGGGGATGTATTGTTACAGTGAAGAGTCAGTGTCTTTTGAAAGAACATCTTGGTTTGTGGAACTTTTTGTTAAGCTGGAGTCATTTCTCTTTGTTCCTCCCAGTGCTGGCAGCCGGGAGTGCCTGCGTATCCTGAAGAGATTAGGGAGCAATAAACCTGTTTGTGAGAAGTGGCTGGAGCAAACTGATGTGAAGTCCAATTATAGAAGTCAAGTGGCTGCAGTTGGCACCTCGACGTCTGTTCCAGCTTTGCATTGTTTGTATGAATATGGTGCTGTGAGAGACGGGCAGGGACTTCCCCTCTGCTGGGATCCAGAAAGGGAAAACTCCTGAGCAGAGCTGGGTCCTGGCTGGAGAAGCCCCAGGCAGGGCGAGAGCAGCTGGTAAAAGCAGAAGTGGTGATTTGTGTGACCCCTGAGCTGGGGCCTGGTGCTCCCTCCCCGCACACATTCACTAGGTCTGGGCTTTGCTTTTGGTGCTCCACTGAGGAAAGGGCAGGAGGAAGCTGGGAGAAGGGTTGTCTTTCATTTAACCCAGTGAACTGTGCTCCCAAACTGAGTGTCCGGCTCTCCCCAGCTTCACCTCTGCCATCGCCTCAGATCACCTGCGTTGTCCTGCTGTGGGACAGAGTGACCGGGGCTGATGCTCACCATCCTCCAGCCCTCATGAGTCCCAGGAACTCCCTGGCCCTCTTGGAGCTCCAGCATCACTCAGGAGCAGACACAAAGATGTGCAATGTCTGAGGAGGAACAGTCAAGGAGGACAGGAGGGAGAACAGGTGTTGGTGATCAGGCTGGCTCTCCAAAGGTTAGGAGCTGTTCAAACTCTGAATACTGATATTGACAGAAATATTGAAGGCTGAAAATGATCTCTTGCTTTTCCTGTGTAGCAAGACAGAGAAGAAGACAACTTGAAGAACCCCAAGCTCCAGGTTAATGTGTTCTGTACGGAGCAGTTAAGGACAAAAGTTTGTTCTGGCTAGTGGGATGTGTGTGCTGGTGTTCCTGCTCCTGAAATGGGACAGCATTTGGGAGGACAAAGAGGTCCTCCCATTTAAAGGAAGAGCCATGAAGCAGAAGAGTGAAGAGGAGGAAAACCTTTCTTTCTCTTCTTTCACGGGTCTCTGATGAACAGGTTATAAAGTATTATAAACTGCAGGTAGAAGTAGTGCTTAAAGAAGGTTTTAAATTCTCGCTTCTTTACCTCATTGCAAGCAAATCTGTGGCTAGTTGGGGGATTCAGTATGTATTAAGAAAAGAGCTCCAAGTTTAAAGAAAATAATGAAGTAAAGCCAGTTCATCATATACATTCTTCTGCATTTAGTGGACTCAGACTTGGCTGCTTTATCCTAAAACCATTTTGTTTTGAAACAGTTAGAATAAACAAACTGAAAGTCACAGCTGTATTTACTTGACTGTTGCCTTCTGCGCCTTATCACATATGTTGTTACATTAATGAAACTCTTGTATTGGAACCATTGTGCAGTGGGAAGCCTGTTGCCTTTTCCCAGGAAGGAGTGTCTCCCTGGGGGAGCAGGGAATTCCTCATCTTTCCACATTCCAGCAGCTCATTTTGCAGGTTATACTGTAGTTACTTGTCAAAGTTTAAAAAATGTTCCTTCCCATGTCTGGAAAATTCCCTGGTTTAGGGTGTCATTGTGTACTTCAATAGAAATGCTGCCTGTGATGCAGAGCTAGAACTGGAGATTCACTGGGGAGGGGATCCCATGGGGATCACCATATCAGCCATATGTTTGTTACAGATAGGAGAGGAGTGAGGAAAAGACATCATGGCAATGCCTAATGACACTCTGCTGCCTGCTCCTAATTCCTGATGCAAAAATTGATTTACCAGTGCTTAGTACCTTTCACAAAATCAGGTCTGGGACTGTTTAAGTTGGGCACAAAATAAAAGGCTTGCTGAAGTTGGGAAGGAAGTCTTGAAAATACTTTCTTAATTTATCTCTGAAGCAGGGCTTTGGCAAAGCTAATTATGCTCCCAATGGATAGAAAATGTCCTTGTTGATTGTAGCCTTGCTCATACTTTAGGCAAGCTGTTTGTGTGGGTGGGTGTTCTGGTTCAGAGGGGAAACACTGAAAAGCAGATACTTTGTTCTTGGGGCAGAATGACAAGAGCAAGTCCAGCATGAGAGGAAATAGCATAGTCCTTTGTGGTATCACTGAGTTGCAGAGTGACTCAGTAGGAAATCATGAGCCACAGCTACATATGTAAAATGCTCAGAAATAGCATAAAAGCAGGTGTGGCCTCCTAAATTTGCACTGGTTAATAGTGCAGAAAATTTTCATTGCCTATTTAAGATGCATTTTTATGCTCGTGCCATAATTTAGTTGTTGGTAGGCTTTAATTTTCTCCTAATCATTGGAGGCACAAAATATTTTTCCTGCTCCGTGTAGCAGGATTTTAAAATGTGTTTGTTATTCGTTGTATTTTCAGGTTCAGAGTAAACAAGAGAAGAAGGCAGGAACTTCATCCCCAGCCCCCCTGCAGCCTGTGGTTAGCACTTGCACTCCTCTGCCTGTGAATAAAGCCACCAGCAGTACCCCTGTGCCCATAAACATTCCACGTTTCTACTTCCCTAAAGGACTCCCGAATGTCTGCACTAACCATGAAGAAATCATTGCCAGGATTGAAGAGGCCTTTACAGAGTTTGAAGATGGGAAAGCAAACATCTGTGATATGGGGAAAATTGCTAAGGTAACCCCTGATGGTCTTGGAGGTCTTTTCCAACCTTAATGATTCCGTGAATCTGTTCTTTAGGTTTTTAATTTTGGGACAGATACTTTGTTTTAGTTTCAGTCCATCTCGCAGCTGTTGTAGGGGGAAAAAGAACCAGTTTCCTTTCGATCTGAAGTTTTTTGTTTAGATTTAGATAATAATAAACAAAAATGAGCTCACTTTGCTGATTGTCACATCAGATATGTATTTGTTCTTGCTTTGATTTATGAAGCAGTTCTCTAAGATTTCTTAGCAAATACAAATTGCATTTTTGTTTCTCCATTCCTTCATATTTCTGCCCAGAAGATTGAGAAACTCAGAGGCAGAAACTTGTCTGCTTCTGTGGTTTCAGGTAGTATCAGCTGCCAGTTTTGTGGGTTTTTGTAACTGTCCTGCTCAGCTAGCATGAGCTGTAGGTGCTATTGCAGTGTTGTGTGAGGAAGCAGCTTCCAACTTCCAGCTCCCTGGGCGTGGAAGGGTGAAAGGTCCAGTGAGCCCCCAGCCCCTGAGCTGTGCACATCCAGTATCCACAGGGCAGGTGGTACAGCTGGTGATGAGTTCTGCCTTCAGGGCACAGCACACAGCACTTGTGTGGGAGCACACAAGATGGTCCCTTCTCTTTCCCTCTCTCTCAGCTGCAGTTCACAGTGCTGCTGATCTAAAACCAGCATTTATCAGACACATCCTGGATGATCAGCTTGCCCTGAATGAGTCTCTGGCACTGTAAACTGAGCAATGATGCTCTCTCTAAGCTTTCATGGACTGCCCCTGAGAGCCAGCAGCTTCTGCAGAGGCTGGTTCAAAAGTGCTGGTCAGGGAGTCCTTTGGCTGGAATCAATCCTTCTCATGTGTGCTTTCATTTTTGTGTTTCCCTGCTGAGATCTTGCAGTGTTGGAAATAATGGACTGTGCTGGGTGGAAGGCACTGCACTGAAAATGGCAGGGTGGGATTTACTTCACCTTTAGGCATTTACTCATGAATTGTCTGTAATTAGACTTGATGTTCCCTTGCTGCCTGTGACAGGCTATCCCATAGGAGAATAGGCCCTCCTGGTTTAGGGTGGGTGGGGGACATAGCTGGTGTCCTTCTGGAAGGAGGTGCCTTTCTCTCCACTCTACTTCCTAGGGAATTGTGCTAAACAGTTCAGAGCCTGAGTAGTCCAGATCCTTTTCCTAGCCTGAGAGGAGTGTTTCTCAGCCACTTGAAAAGGCACACATGACAAAGTAGAAAGTGATGTGTGAGTTCTCAATCTTGGCACGCAGTAAATGGCACACAGGTGAGTCAGAAAAAGCCATTACCAATTTATTTCCCTTGAGTAAAGGCTCAGTAGTGAATCTGGCGTGTCAATGAGCAGGTTTCTCTTGGGACTGCTCTTGTATTCCTCTTTGCCCTGTTTTTTCCTTGCAGATCTGTGGCTGCCCACTCTACTGGAAAGCACCTCTGTTCAGTGCATCTGGGGGAGAGAGGACAGGATGTGTCTCTGTGCACTCCTTTGTGTCCATGTGGAGAAAGTGAGTATAGCAAATGCAAAACTCTTTCTGGAAGAAGACATCAGTCTGCCATACAACTCTTTCTTTTTTTTTTTTTTTTTCCCCTTCTTTTCCACCAGACTTTTCATACAAATTGCCTCTTCAAATAGCTTAAAAATCTCCATCAGCTTGAGATTTTCCCCCCCAAATCCTCTGACCACTTGTTTCCATGTGACATTCACAAACTTGGAAGTAATTGTATAGATAGTAAGATGTTTTGAGTTAGTTGGTCTATAAAATACATTTACAAGCTCCCCAGAAATGTCAGCTATTCTGAGGTAGCTGGTAGTTGTGGATTTGGGGTATATTTGTGCCCAGCCTTATTGCTCTAGACTGGTGCACTAAGCAAGTGCCATTTGGGAATTGGGAGAGGAGGTATGTGATAGTGTTACAGGACAGAATGAGGAATGTGGAAATAAGCATCATCGTATAACTGGGTGCTCTGGGAGCTTTAATAGTTACTACCTTCCCAAGCAAGCTATTGAATTCACCTGTGGAGTTTGACAGTCCACACTGTGGAAATGGAGAGCTCTGGATGGATGCATTATGCTTGGAGTCAGCTCTGACATGGAGCAGACTTGTTCTCTTGCCTGATCTTTTTCCCTCCAGGGCAATTCAGGCTTTAGTCTACTTTGTGAAACACCTGAACAGCATCTCCATCTCCTCTCCAGAGAGAGTTCTAATTTTTTACTTAATGGTTGCTCTTCAGATTCTTGATGTAGCCTTTAACCCTGAATTCCCAAAGTATTTCCTGTGATGATGTTGTCAAAACAGCTTCTAGTTACCCTGGCAAAATTACAAAAATGTTAGGGGTGACTGTGATCTCTAAGTTTGTCTTGACATGGACAATATATTTTCCTTCCTTAGGTTCCTCCAATTACTTCTAATTAATCCCTAATGTATGATACCACATTTTCACTTCTCTGATTTTCACATCCTTCAGATATTTGCAGACTGTGGTCATGTCCCTCTTCTGTATCATTTTAACTACCCCATTTCCAAGCCAACCTTTGTATGCTTTTCTCACTTAATTGCTCTTTTAGAAAGATACTATTTTTTATCCCCTCCTCTTCCCCTCTGACAGTTACAAAATCTTTGCTGGAAAGCTGGAAAACAGAAGAAATGTAGGATTTCTGGTAAAGTTTGACTGCAGCTATATGAACACAGGTGTAACTTTAAACCAGGTATCTTTAGTTGCTGAAGTCTATTTTCAGTTTTCTTAGTAGGTGACTGACTTCTCAGGATGCCACATGCTCACTGCTTGTCAAGTCTGTAGGAATTTCTCAGTATAAAACACTTCTGAATGTCAGATCTTTTTGTTTGTGCCTAAAACATGGCTTTGGGATTCATCTTTATGTGCCAGATTTTTTTCAGCTAAAACATTAGCACCTCTTTCTGCAGCTGGTTTAGAATATATCTGTTAATTGACAGTTACTATGACAGGAATGTGCAGCAAAAAGGATTGCTAAATCTTTTTTTGCTTTTTTAAAGGACCCCTTTTTTTGTGAAGTCTGTCTTTCCCAGAGTGATGAGGCCAGAATTAGCAGGAAACAAATTAGTGTGATCTCTGCTGGAGAACTACACCCACTTCAGTACTATGTTCATACACTTTCAGGAGAGGAAGGTGGTGAATAACCACTCACAGTAAATAATTACAGTGCATTTGTATTTTCAGAGTTAATGAAGAAAACAGTGTAGTTTTCTGAGAGTGTCCCTAATACGATGTGAACAACATAGTGTTTGATACATTCAAATGTTGTGTTCTGTTACCAGTGTTTGGTAAATGGCATGGAGTTCCTCTCTTCATGAGTTTCTCTGGGGTTAATCACATAACTGTGATACCTTTGCCCAGTGCAGTATTTTGTGTGAGGAGAAGACAGAGACAAGAGCTGGTGTGTCAGATGCACCCTGTCAACCAGAGGGGGCTGAGTTTACACACTTCTCCACATGCCCAGTCCTACTAATGCCTTTGTTAGGCTGTTCTCTGTGGCTTTGGTGCACAGCTCCAGATGGATCATAATTAACAGGGGATGCCCTTTTTCCTTCTGAGAAGTGATTTTTGTGAGTGAATATTCAGTCCCTGTAGTTTGGCAATCTCCCCAAATACTGCAGTATAGTGAAGAGAGCACATCCTCTGGCATCCCACTGGGTTGGTGCTGCTCACTTGGAGTGAGCCTGCAGCATTGGCAGGAGTCAGGTTACTGACTCTGATTCCACAGGTGCTTAGTAAGAAAGCTGCTTTACCACAGCAGTGTTAACCTGGAAAAAATCCCTGCTGGGTGCCCTGGTGCAGCTGAAAGACCTTGAAGAAAGTGCTGGCAGCCCGAGGTCAGCATTTGAGTGATTCCCAGCACAGGTGTATTGTGCTGTGAGGCCCTTGTGACCCTCCCGGGGCTCCTGGGAGGTGCGAAGGGCTGGCAGTAAATCCTCCCCTCTCCCACAGAATCCTGCGGAGCTGCCACGACGATGCCTCCAGGTTCACTTCCCTTCTGGCAAAGCCTGGCTGTGACTGCCTACGACAGGAGGATTTCATCCCGCTGCTGCAGGTACTGCCCCAGCCCCGCGGGCACGGTGGGCACGCAGCTGCTTTCACTTGGCACCTTTGTTTCCATGGCATTGAATGTTTACCGAGAACGAGCAGACCTTGGTTTTGAACAGCACCTGGGTGGGGTTCATCTTGGAGTGAAATAGAAATAAGCTTTTAAAGTGTTTAAGTGCCAAACCAGCTGCAAATCCTGCTAAAGGCATTGGGGGACTGGTGTTTTCTCAGTATTCGTATTTATCCAATGCCTGGAAACCAGGCTGGAATTTGCCCCATTTCTCAATGTGGATATTGGGAAAAATGCTTGTTGCTGTTCATAGTCAAGTACAACGTGAAAGCTTATTGGAAAAGTTGGAAAAGTTGCTTGGAAAGACAGTTACAATTCAATTTGTCTAGCCAGACTACCAGATACAGTCTCACGTGGAGATCTTGACAACATTTCTGCAGTTCCAATTGTTCTGTATATGCCTCTAAACCTGCTAGTGCACAAACGTCACTGCCTTTTATTTTCCTCATAGTCAGGCTAAATCTGCACATGCTCATTTCATGTCTTTCTTTCCCTTTCATTAAGTTTAACAAAATATAGTTGCTTTAATTATTTGTGGCCATTTTTGCAGGCTCTGGATAGGGCTTCTCTATAGTGTCTATAAATCATGTCCATCTGCTCCTCTGATCAGCAGTTGTACTTTTTCTGATCTTTTCCACACATCCCTAGATTTCTCACACAGTGCTGCCCTCTGGGTAAAAGCTCTGTGGAGATGCTGCTTTGGGGAAAGATTTTGTGTCTGTGCTGGCTGTTTCTGTCTCAGACAGAACCGGGGCTGTGATGGGAACATTTTCTCATGTTGCTCTTCATCTCTTCTCCACTGGGCACACTGCCTTTCCCGGTGGATTGCAGCTCTGCTCTTTAGCTCCTGGTGCAATCCAAGGCATGCACAGTCCTGTCTGTCAGTCAGCCCGAGATCAGCAAAATTACCCTGATTTACGCCACCATCTGAGACATCCTGTTATATTGCCCAAAATTTGGGCATATCACACCCCTGAGGGCACCATGGCATGGAACAGGCACAGCAGAACTTGGAACGCCTTTAAAGGGTAGAGGAGTCAGACATGGAGAAATTACACAGGCATTGATTCATACAGGATCTGACCTGATTCATTCAGGATCTGAGCAGTTTCTCCATGGATTTGATCATGCAGATTTGACGTTGTGAGCCAGTGTTTGACTTACAAAAAGCTGGTCTTGAGAAAGAGGCATCTCCACAGGTAGTCCAAGTGAATTCTGGGAAAGCACTAATCACATTCTGAGGCTCACACAGCTTTCACTGCACATAGGAGACTTTCTCAAGGAATGTTTATTTCTGACACCTAGTTCTAACAAATGTTAATAACTTCAATGAATGGAGGAAAACAAAAATCTTGGAGAAGAGATAGTTGCATGGTCAACTAACTAATTTTTGTCTCATTCAATGAAAATGAGTTTTCATCTACTCACTAACTCTCTTCCTTTGTTTTTCTGTCCTTAAGTAAATCAAACTGGCCCACCAGGTGCGTATTGCCCAGCAAATGCATTCTATTACTGTAATGGAAGGTTCTCTTGATAGATTAAAATATTTCAGTTTTATTGTTAATGCTGCAAATAGTTTCAAGAGTAAGCACAAGTATTGGTTTGTAAACCCAGTAACTTCTAAGCATTAAAAGGAGAAGAAAATCGATTTAATTTCCTTTTCTCTTACCTTGCAGGATGTGGTAGAAACTCATCCTGGCCTCACGTTCCTGAAGGACGCCCCGGAGTTCCATTCCCGGTATATTACAACGGTAGGCTGCTCTTTGATCCCCTGTGGTGCCTCTGCCTCCCTTTGGGAGGGATCTGTCACTGTTCCTACCAGCAAATCCTTCAGTTATTTAAAAATATAGGTGTTTTTAATATTATTGACCGTGAGGTATTTTAACAACTGCTTCCAAAAGAAAAATAGTGTGCTTGTGTGTGCCAAGGATTATTCCAAAGGTTAATAATGGTTCTTTCTGGTCTTAAGCAAATCTATAAAAACATCTTTTTTGGCCTGATGAATGGAAAAATGTTGTTTGGTCTTTGGGAACTGCTAAGTCACCCTGAATTGTGCTGGGCTGCTGAGACATGGAAGGTTTCTGTCACTGAGCCTTGGAGAATCCCTGACTGTTCCTCAGTGCAAAGCACCATTTGCTTCCAGGGATCTGCTGTCCAACCTTTCTTTTGCCAGGATGCCTGTCCAGGCTCTCTGTCCCCAAGCTTTTGTGGCTGGATTTGTAGCTGGGGTATGTTCAGTAGCTTTGTTCCAGCTCTGCAGTCAGCACTTAGGCTGGTACTTTACCTAAGTGTGTTTGTACTTTTTTGAAGCCTTGAGCTTGACTGGTGTTGGGTGTGAATCTGGATAAAAGGTATAAATGTTGGGAAGTTTTATCTCTGCAGCAGTAACAAATTCAAATAATGACAGACCTGGTGGGAGCTGTATCCAACAGGGCTCAGGGCTTAAAGTTTCTCCTGTTTGCTTGCCAGGGCCTGCCTGGGGCTGCACCACACATGGCAGCTGGGAGGTTCCTGGCACAAATAGGCTTGTTCCTTTCCTGTAAGGAGCAGATGGCACAAAGACACTTCTTCAGGGCAAATCCTGAACTGTCACACTAATGAAAATATATAATGAGAATCCATTCCAAATGTTGTAGATGCACTTGAACATGACAGTGAACAGCAGTGTGTAATCGATCTGTTTAGTCCCTGTGGAGCAAGACAACATAAACATTAAGCCAGAACAGGTACAGGAATGGCCAGGGAATCATGGAGGTACATGAATGGGTGAGTGTGGAAGGTGCCTGTGGCACAATGCACCCTGGTATTTGGTGTTTCAGATGCATGGAAGGGTGAGACTGAAAGGTTTAAGGTCGCACCTAGGGTTGGTTTCTGACTGCAGTATCCATGGGTCGATGCCACGTGTGGTTGCACTGGCTGCTGACAAAGGCAATTCTCTGCGTCTGCCTTTATGGGTTCCTCTTCAGTCACGCACTGTTCCCGTATTTTTCAGGCAAGAAACAAATGTCTTTGTAGAGTAATCCCTCACATGATCACCCTTGCTGCCCTTTCTGGACTCACAGGGATGGTGTGCCTGAGACCAGCTGTGTGAAGCTGAGCTTCCACTTCCAGATAACTGAAGTGCAGGCTGCTGCTAAAGGGCAGCACCTTTTCCTTCCTCTCTCCTTTTGCACCACTTCCCTGGTGCTTGGGTTTGGTGCTGTGTCACCAAAGCAGTCACAGAACCAGACTTTGATAAGTACATGAAGCTCCTCAGTGCTTCTTGATCCTGCCTGTATGTCTGCTGTGCTTTCCTGCTGCAGTCGGAGCCTTTGGGCATCCTTCCTGGCAGTGTTGGGACACAGGTGGATTCCAGGCTCGCTCCAAATGGTGATGCCTGGAGCTGAGGAGAGGGCTGTGGAGCAGCACACCTGACAAAGGTGAGCTGTCCTTCAGCTGTCAGGACAGCGCTGCTCTGAGGGTCTGTGCTGACAGCAGAATCTCCCTGAGCTGGAGCAGGGCCAGCAGCCGGGGAGGCAGGAGGCTGCTGGGCAGGCTGTGCCCATCTGGAGGGGCAGCACTCAGTCCTCTGCAGCAGTGGCTCTGCTCTCTGATAGCAGGAGTTCCTATTGCTCACCTCTCCTTTCACAGACAGTTTGGCACATCCCTCTTTAATGTTACAAAATCCAGAATTTCCACCAGGAGGCAATGAAGGAAAGAGCTTTGTCCTTGGATTTTGAGACCACTTGGATCATTTTTATTGCTTCAAGGTAGAGTGCCTTATACCTCCTTACAGAGACAGAGTGCTGTATTTGCTGCCACACAAGAATCACAGTTCATGTTTGTGTTACAGACAAGGGCCATAAGGACACATGGCTTTGTGTTCGTTGCTGGGTACAGCATCACTTGGCTGAGATCTCCTGGAGAGTGACCTCGCAGTCTAGGATGGGTAAGATGTGACTGCACATTTCAGTTCTTACTGCCACCTCAGAACCTTTTAAAGGGGCCTTTTGGACACAACAGACTGGAATTTCATCTGTATCGTGTCTGTTTCATTGGCCACTCTATTACTAAACCAGTTGTGTTTGTTTCAACAGAGACAATTCCTGAAGCTGGTGAAGATGATGCAGAACATCACAGAATATCCTGTGGCATTTGTTGTAAAGCTTTAGCGTGACTCTACCTGAATGTACAACCCAGTCTTAGAGTTAGCAGTGCGTGCTGCCCTTGGAAAGCTGTGTGCTAAAAACAGTTTAAAGATTAAAGCTTGTGGAAAAGTGCTTCAGCTTGTACAGTAGCATCAATGCAAATGTGTAAGGGGACAATGGCCACAGGGATTAATAAAGGTTCCTGTTTTGTCCACAATTGTTCTTGTGTGGGAAGACTGGGGAAAAGTCTGGAACTCACCCGTGATGGTTTGGGCCTGGAGGTCAATTACATGAGGATAATGGGGAAGTAGAAAGAGGCTCCTCTTTCCAAAGGCTAATTAAAGAATTTGTAGTCAAAGAATTTGACTCTATGATCCTTGTGCCCTCTTCCAGCTCAAGATGTTCCATGGGTCTATGGTTGTGTACTGAACTAAGAAAAATGATGCCAGTTATGGCCTAAGTGACAAGTGTGACTTTCATGCTGCACGTCCTCTCAGGCTGGGCAATGATCTAGGACGTTTCCCAGATGCTTTTTTTGACAGCTTGGTGTTTACAACCTGGAAAAGAAAAGGAAAAATACTGAGATTTTATAGTGAGATATATACTATGTACTGTCTATGGAGACTGGGCCATTATTTGAATAATAAAGGCTTTTTTTTTTACAGCTGGGTGAGGAGGGAGCAGATGGAACATCTTTATCAATGTGGTCTGGTAGACAAACAGTTTATGTGTCACAAATGGGAATAGTTTGTTGTCTTTTACTACCCTGCAGGCAGAGGAAAAGAAGAATTACTGGTATGGGGTCCTGTTTCTGATCCTTGGGTTGCTATTTTTGAGTCCTTGGAATGGTGTGAACACCCTGTATTTTTTTAAGAGTTGCTACAAAGTCGTCAGGTGTGATAATGGGTGATGTGAGAGGTGAGACCACTCCAGTCTCTGAGCTCTTGTGCAAGCTGGAAGCAAAAGCCAAACAAAGTCCAGAAATAGAGACCAGAATGGCAGTGGCTACCAGAGGCATGAAAGAAGAAACAAACATTGTGCTTAAGACCAGAAAGGATCATTGTGATTACCTAATCTGACATCTTGTGCTACACAGCCACAGAACCGTTGCTCAGTGATTGCTATAGCTAGGATAGATCTGGTTTTTGGTCTGTTTTTAATTAAAATGGCACCCAACTGTAAAAGGGCATCGACCTCTTGGGCCTAGAGGGATGAAGAGCCTGCAGTGTTACCAAAAGGTGTCGTGTTCAGCTAAGTTGAATCGATCAATTCTGTCTCTTTAGGGTACATTTAAATCCTCACATCATTCTTGGTGCTCTCAGAGTTGTGTGTGCCATCATCACTTGCTGTCTCACTGTGTATCCCAAAGCAGACTGTTGGGAGCAATCTCATACTTGGCTCTGGATCTGCTCTGCACCAAGAACCAGCACTTGTTTGACTGAGTCCAAAGATGGCCCTTCAGTAGTGGTTGCCCACTTGAAATTAGTTTTGGCTAAAAGAGAAATCCATCCCATTTAATCTGCTAGCTGGATTGATCCCTGTAATGTCCACACTGTTGTGTAAAGTTAATTCTTGCATTGGAATAGTGTGAGCTAAAGGTTACCAAAGTTCTGGGGTGATGTGCTTACATGTTAGAGACATCAAAGGTTTGTAGTAGGTTTGGTCAACAAGATTTCAGTGCTGATAGTCAAATTAATTCTATTCCTCCTTTCTCATGCCAGTGATATTTATTTGTTGTTGTTGTTTGCCATGTTAAGTTTATTCTTGCACATGCTTGGTCACACATTTGGGTTTCCCCACTCTGTGATGTTACTTGGCAGCTGCCAAGGAGTAGATTGGGAAGGGCTGTTTGCTTTTTTGAGGAGCTTGGGAGTGAGCTCAGTCTCACACTGGGAGCTGTTTGCTTTTGGCTTCTGAGAGTTCTGTGCCTCTCCCCCATGATTTTTTGCTCACTTTCACCAGAAGCACATCTGGAAAGGAGCCAAACAAGGTTAACACCTGCCCAAAATAATTGCAAACAGAACCTCTCCTGCTTACTTTGAGCAGAGGCACTGGGAACATGAGGCATATGAGGCATTGTTATAGTTACAGTGGGTCAGACATTCACCTTGTCTTTCATTTACATGTCTTGCTTCCTCTGCAGGAACCAGAAGAATCAGAAGTCCTTTTGTTTTTTCTTCTCCCCTAGTCCCCTTTTCATTTGGGATCTATGCAAACTGCATCCCCTTAAATGAGAATAACTCAAAGTGATTCATCAGCACTTTGAGCATGTTTTCTGACATAAATAATACATCTGCATGCCCAAAGAGGTGAATTTAGAGCAGTGAAAATAGTTTCACACTGGAAAGGGATAATACTGTTCAAGAAGCGAGTGTTACTTTCAGACTGTGTAGTCAATTAAGGATAGTAGTATCTGTGGAAAGGATCCCAAACCAGTTTTCAAAAAGAGGTCTCCTTAGGATGAGTGAATAAACTGGGGTATTGCATTTAAATTCCCAAACTGCTGTGTTTCAGGAGTTGATTTCAAGAGCACTGCTCATTTGTTGCAGGTTATCCAGAGGATATTCTACACAGTCAATCGATCCTGGTCGGGGAAGATCACTCTAACGGAGCTGAGGAAAAGCAACTTCCTGCAAGTACGTGGCTTTCTGTGGGAGCAGGAGCCAGAGTGCAGCAGCATTCCTTGCTCCTGTGGCTGGGTGGTGGGGGAGCTGCACCTGGGCTGCCGTGGCATGAGCCAGGTGCTCAGGGCCAGGAGTCTGCTGGGGCTACTGGAGGAGCTGTGTGTGAGTTGAGGTGAGAAGAGCAGGGACAGGAGTGGCCCCAGGGTGCTGAGGGATGGTCAGGGCGTGACTGTTTTCCTGCTCTGAGGCCACATGGAGCAGCAGCCTGGCTCCTGGTCCACACAGCAGGAAGGGAAGCAGGACGTGGCATTGCACCCATGTGTAGTGGCTCACAAGCAGCCAAGAAGAGCTGCAGGAGTGCCAAGGGTAGGAGAGCCAATTTCCTGCCTCCTAGGCAGCCCTCAGCCCACTGACAGCTGGTCAGGAGTATCTCTGCAATTGCAGGATGAGGCACCTCAGGAGCTGATCTCCACAGGATAATGAATGGAGCTTACTTCTTATTCCAGTGCCTGCAGTGTGTCCTTATGTCAGGATTTGGATCTCTGTCCTGTGTGTATTTTGCCCAAAAGAGCACCAGGTTAAGACTGTCTCAGGCTGCTCATGTCTAGCCCCAACCTAAAGGGACAGGCTAAACCAGTGAGATTTCCCTCCTGTGTCTTGTTGGCCCTTCCAAGTGTAGTGTGCTGTCTTCCTCAAGCCCCTCAAGTTTGAATTCACATTCTTTCTCCTTTCAGACATCATCTCCCCTACTTGGCCCCATCAGCTAATGGAAAAATGAGTGCTCTTTTGAATTGGCTCATGCCAGTCCAAGCCCTGGGATCCCTGTTCCTTCCCAACCTCTGTTACAAATAAATCTTCCCAGATTATCCTGTATCTTTATTCACTCATTTTCTCCCTTTAAACATTCTCTGAGTTTTTCTCCTTTCATATCTACTCTGCCTTTCATCTCCTGCAGCAGAGAAGCTCAGCTCCTTGCTGCAGGTGTAAATGGCATCTTTGGATGTGATCTACAAAAGAAAAAAAATAGTTATGGCAAAAGCTGCCCAGTAATTGTCATCTGTAACAGAGAGAGAGAGAGAGACACAATCTGGAGAGGCCAGTGAGTGATGGATCAAAGGTGTTGAGATTTGGGTGTCAGCAAGTCAGAATAGTGCAGGTCTGGCAATGCCACTCTGTTATCCCTGCCAGAACATCACTGAACCTGGTGGATAGCAGGATGTGAGAGTTTCGTTTGCATTCAGTTGGATTCCTTGGATGTGGAGGTGGCTGGAAGTTGGTGTTGAAATACCAGTGCCAACACATAACACAGCGTCTGTTGTTACTGTTATGGGTAGCAGGGCCACTGGGCCTGCCTGCTTGGGGATATCCCATTCCCTGGGGTAGCTCAGGCTGTGTTTTGCCTGCTCCCTTGGGAGAGGCTGTGAGGGCAGGAGGGGCCAGGCCTGCAGCTCACAGGAGCCATGATTTATTAGACCAGAAGGCTTCGGGTGTCTCGTGGCCTCAGCGCCACGAATAAACACAGGGAGGTGCCACTGGGAAACGTGCAAAAGCCCTCTTGCTGCTGGGAAGCACGGGGAGGTGTAAAGTGAGAATGAAACATGGATGTTAGCACTAAATGTTTCCTAGTAAGACATGTCAGCAGATGTTGTGGTTGGAAAGCTGTCTGAGCCTCCCAGTTAAACCAGAATGATTCCTGCAACAGCACAGGGAAGTCAGCGGGATTAATTTGGGGTCCATCCCTCCTGTTCCAGTCCAGGTATGAGTCTGGAACAAGACTTGATTTTGCCCTTCAGGAGGCAGAGGGGATGTGTGATGTGTAAAGACGTACCTCAGGTTCTGTGGAAGACGTGGACTTGCTGCTGGAAGTGGCTCTAAGAGTCTCTGGTGCAGGTCAGGATTGTCTCCCAGACCATGGATCCCAGCTGACACAGCAGTTTGTGTTCCTGTTTCTCTGCCTCACTCTTCATTAGAGCTGAAAATGAGCAAAAGTTGTTGACAGGAGTGACAGAGATACTGTGCTGAGCAGGATGGCTGAGCCAGGTGCTCTGTAAGGGCCTGCTGAGGAATACAGCAGCCACATCTCTTGGGGAAAGGCTGCACTTCGGGTTAGTTCTCAGGGCTGTGTTCACCCAGCTTCCTGACAAACTGGAGCACTTCAGCTGCTGAGCTGCCTCTTCATTCAGCTTTAACTTCCCACTGTATTTGTACCCTTTCAGACTCTTGCTCTCTTGGAAGAAGAGGATGACATAAATCAGATCACAGATTACTTCTCCTACGAGCACTTTTATGTCATATACTGCAAATTCTGGGAGCTGGATACTGACCATGACCTTTACATCAGCCAGAAGGACCTGGCTAGGTACAGTGATCAAGGTATGCTGCCTGCAGATGTGGTGAGGGCGTTGCTGAAAACAGAATGTTCCTATGAAGACTAAAGCCTGCCTTTAATTTGGTTAATTTGATGCCTCAGATAAAGTTTTAATGTAGCCACCTATCTCTTAAATAAATGTTGCTTTAGAAGAAGGAGTTGTACAAGCTTAGACACAGAGAATTGCAGGACCTGCTATTTTCTGCATGAGTAGCTACAGATGGAGCTTCTGTTCCTGTGTGGGTCACTGCCAGGAGGACAGGCTAAAATAATGTCCTGAAACTTGTTTATTATTTACTGAGGGCTTTGCAGGAACTTGGAAGTAGGGACGAGAAGGATGAGCCCATGTGAACTTCAGAGATTGTTGAAGTGCAATTCAGTTATGCATGAGAGGAATCCAGAGTCCAGTGGAGCCTGGGGGATCTCAGCTTGCAGATGGGCTCTGGAGAGTATCTCTGCAGTTCAGCATAGAACTTCCTTTCCCAAAGCTGTGTTTGTTTTTGAAGGTTCAAGGGCCATAGTTAAATTAATGGAATACAAATCCACAAAGGGCTAAAACACCCATCTGTTCCAAGTGCAGGCATTTATGGGGAGGCCATGGGGGTTCTGGGGAGTGTGGCAGTCACAGGACTCAGGAGAGCTGATCATAGGGCTGGGTGGATGAGGATGGAGGAGTGCCTCCTTTGGGATGGGTGGTATGGTAGATTGGTCCCTGCTGGAAGCTGCACTGTGGAATGGAGTATTTGTTGCACAGGAGGCTGGAGAGCCCTGAGGTGCTGGGGGGAGCCAAGGATTAAGGGGAGAAGCCATGGGTGCAGTGCCCAGCAGCTTGTCAGCTGTGCCAGGGCACCTGAGGGGTGGGGCAGGCTGGGTCTGCATGCCTGCAGTGCCAGAGCTGTGCCAGGAGCACAGGGGTGTAGAGGGAGTCCTGGTGGGGCTCAGCTGCCTGGGGAGTGAGGTCACTGTGCAAATCCTGCCCAAAACTGGTACCTGCTGCTTGGCTTGTGCTCTGCCACATCAGTCTATCCCACATATTTCCTGGCTGGCAGAGCCTCACCTTTATGCTGGTGTTTCATTGTCTTCCGTGCAGCATGGTTACCACAGCCTGTCCTTTCCTCAGAAGTATTTCGTAGGGATTTGATGTGTCATTTTTGCTTGATAACTGATCTTCTTTTGAAGTACACACTGGGATAGTCTCCTGTGACAAATCCTACTGCAGCAAAGTAGGAGTAGCATGCCCATTTCCAAGGATCCAGATGACAGTTGCCATCTTTGTGGGACAGCGTGGTGTTTGGAAGGACACAAAGGCTGATACACTGGGAGAATCATCTTGGGGTTTTAGAAAATGCTGCTAAACAGAGGGTGGTTAGACAGGCAGGGTAGTTAGAGCCTTCTTTTAACAATGGGAAGGGGCTTTGTGTGGATTCAGCATGAACAACTGATTGTAGTTATTGCTGTGAGCTGTAGCTTCATTTTCCCCGTGTTCTCCTTGTTTCCAGCTTTGTCAAACAGGATCATTGAGCGGATATTCAGCGGTGCTGTGGTGAGGTAAGGAGTAGCACACTGCTTGGGGGAAGAAGGGATGGCAATTTCTGTCAGGCTGAGAAATACAAGTTATTGTCAGAAATGCCTCTGATCAGAATGGTTTCCAACAGAGTGCTCCAGCTGGAGCTGCCTGAATGTGGAGTGAGACTTCTGGGTAACTTAAGAAAACAAAATAAAAACCCCATAGGATGGGGTAACTGGGCATAGCTGGAAGACATGGCACAGGGATAGTTGTGGAACACTGCTTTGAAGTCTCTGAAGAGGAATGTGCTGTGGGAGGGGATGTGGCAGATGAGCTTCAGCTCTGCAGTGATAAAAGGCAGCAAATGCTGTACCTGGTGCTGCAGGGTGCAGGGAGTACAGGCTAAATAGGTGACAGTGTCCCATTTACTCTCACTAATGATTTGAAAAATATCTTTGATGACATCTTGAGTGTTTAGGGGCCTGGTGATTTTTAATTATTCTTTTTCTGCTATGTCTTCTAGAGGCACTGAAGTTCAAAAGGAAGGGCGCATGAGTTACGCAGATTTTGTGTGGCTCCTCATTTCAGAGGAAGACAAAAGGAGTGCTACAAGGTGAGACTGATTTCTGTGTCTTAGTAAAATCATTGAAATGAGCAAATAAGTTATGGAGACTTCTGTGACCTACCAGTTTCTAAGAGAGAACAGCTTGGGGTCTGGAAGTTGTTAGGAAGAAAACGTCTTACCGGTGATGGTTGGTCAAATAATTTGCCTTCCTTGAGGAAAACTTGTGTAGAAGCAGAGTTTTCTTGTAATTTTTAATGACTTGGTAGTCACCAGTGCCTTTGTTGACCTCATGCCATGAGGCACTGGCTCTGAGCACACACTCCTGAGGTGCTGGCAGCAGCTGGGCACATCCCTTCACAGGTGGAGTGGGTGTGTAAGGAGGCTTTGTGGGGAAACTTCACTGTGGCACTTTGTAAAACCTGCCTGTGGCCTGGTTTGTACAGCCAGGGGAGGACTGCTGTGCAGGGGTGATCCAGGTGTGCATGTGAGTGTTAGCACAAGGGATCTTATGCATAACAAGAGAAGAAGAATCCAGAACTGCAGGCTTGGACCCTCCAGAGGGGAGGAGGGATGCAGAGTGCAGCTGCCTGAGAGCTCTGCCTTGTGTATAAAGGAGCAAATGAGTGCATGACACAGCTGCCTTGTCCTTTACCAGGGTCCCTGCAGTGTCCTGGGTGCAGAGCTGGCTCTATTTGGCCAGCTCCTGCTGGTGGGTCAGGCAGGGAGTCCCTGCCGTACGTGAGCCCCCCTCGGGCTGCAGCACAGTGAACACTGGGTACAGGTGAGGCAGGTAATGAGTGTGGCTGTGCTGCTCACAGCCCCCTGGGAGACTAACAGGAGGTGCTTGGAGTGTTGGCCTGCGCCCTGACCCTTCCCAACAGGTCTTGTCATCCCTGGGTTTATGCCAGGCTGTGGCAGAAGAGCCTTGGGGGTGGGTAGGGAGAATGTGCAGTGCTGCAGTCTCTGCCGTGTGGATGTCCCAGTGCAGCGTGCAGTGTCCCTGCTCTGTTGCCAGCATCGAGTACTGGTTCCGCTGCATGGACCTGGACGGGGACGGGGTGCTGTCCATGTACGAGCTGGAATACTTCTATGAGGAGCAGTGTGAGCGCATGGAGGTGATGGGCATTGAGCCGCTGCCCTTCCAGGACCTGCTGTGCCAGATGCTGGACCTCGTTAAGCCAGAGAGGGAAGGTGAGTCCTGTTTAGGCAGAGCTTTCACTCCTTTCCTTTGTGGGGGGTTGAGGGTAAAGCCACTGTGAAACCCATCTACAGGCAGAGAGCCCCGCGTGAGTCGCAGGGCAGAAGTTACTGCACACTGGGCCATGATCTAAAACAAGAGAGCTTGTGAATTAACTGCCTGGGACTGAAGCAACAATTCTTGTGTGCTCCAGCTGTGGGATGTGCTGACAGGCTACACTGTAAAACTGAACCATTCCCATTCACATGCCTTCATATTTCATGTGAATGTCAAAGGCCTCCATATGTATGTGAGATTTAAGCTTAATGAACGCACCCATTTATTGAATAATGTTAAAATCCTTGACTGACTTGGGAAGGAATTTTGTGCTTTTGAAGCCTACTGGTGTCACAATTAAAACCTTTGTAAGAACTCAGTAACAACCATGTGGGGTTTTTCTGTAGGAAGAGTAACCTTGCGAGACCTGAAGAGGTGCAGAATGGCTCACGTGTTCTTCAACACCTTCTTCAATTTAGAGAAATATCTGGACAATGAACAGAGGGATCCCTTTGCAGTGCAAAAGGTATAAATCACCTTTATTTCTAAATAAGGAACTCTCACACTCATCTTTGGAGTGCTCCTGGATGTAGGGAAAATCCAACTGAACAAAAGAACACTTTTTTCACAAGTACAGCTCGTTGATTGTCTCCTAGAAGCCTCTTAGCTGCTCAAAGTGCAGAAAAGTGAAGGGGATGCCAAAACCAGCTTTGGTTCCCTCATAGTTGTTCCCACATAATCTGCAGTAGAAACTTTGTGGTTCCACGATTCAAGGCTTAAATACATCCCAAGACAGAACCACTTTGTTTGTTTGCTTAAACTGGATCATCATAAAAGCAGTCAAGTGGGACCAGGGGCATAACTTGCTATCCCCATCCTGTAGTAAATGGAAGAGGACGAGGCACTTTTAGAGGTGTTCCTGTAATCTTCCCTAAAAGTTGCCCTAACTTAGCAAACTGTGACGAGTCCCTCAAAAGATCAGTTACAATGAACCTTTGATGGACAGATTTGAAACCACTGAGTTCTTCTGTCCTTTATGGAGAGCACAAACTGAGCCAGAGCACAGCAAGTGTGTGGTGGTTGCATTTCTGAAGTGGAGCAGATGCAGTTTGTTGCCATCTCAGGTGACATGCTGAGCTTTACAGACCCTGAGAGGTATTTTTTCATAGTCCTTTATGTGCAGATGTTAAAACACTCCGAGATGGTTGTGACTTTCTCAGATAAGGCAGTTTTTGCCTGGCTGTTTCCATCCATTCCTCCTCCCCCAGAGGCTGACTGTGTGATCTCTCTAGGACATGGACAGTGACAGCCCCGAGCCCTCCGACTGGGACAGGTACGCGGCTGAGGAGTACGAGATCCTGGTGGCCGAGGAGTCTGGGAATGAGCAGCTCCAGGAGGGGTGAGCACGGACCTGGCACTACCCTGGGCACTGCCCTGGGCACACAGGGCTGCCTCCAGCTGGGCTCTGCTGGGGGCACATGCTGCCACTGCCAGCAAGGGAGTGGAGCAGTGGGGTGAACATTTGGACTGGGCTCGGGAGCACATGAGGCCCAGGACAGCTGCTCCTACAGCAGCAGGGGAGTCGTGCTGGGGGCAGCCACATGGATCAGCTGCACACATCTGTGAAGGGGGAAAAAGGCAAAGCCTATTTCTTTTGGTCACCTTCCAAAAATAGAGATCAAATTACTTTTGCTGGTCTTGGCCATGTATTGACCGTGTCACACTGTCACAGATTAGAAGCTGTAGCTCTGTTACATTTATTATACCTAGCAGAGACTTTCTTTAGTCCAACTTTGTCTATTAGTCTGTGCTCTTTTTAAGTTATACTTCAATATTTTCATTCATTTACCAAGTTGAGACTTTTTTTTTTTAAACATTTGGTTTCTTCCAGACATACACTCAGTTTTCAGCCTTCTGTAAGATTCTGGACAGACACACCAGCTATCCTTAGCCAGTGAATTTAGGCAGAGCAGTTGTTCCAGAACTTCTCTGTGGGCAAGGGCTTCCTGCAGATAAATGGAGACTCAGTCTAATCTTTCTTTAGATTTGTGTCTGTGTTGGCATCTTCTTGAGAATATTTCTTTCAACCACCCAAAGAATGCTTACCCTGTGTTAATCCTGCATGATTCAGGGTTGCATCCAGTCTTAAGCAGCATTTATAAAGCCAGTAGATCATTAAGAAGATTGCATCATTTTCAAAAGTTCCCACACTGGAAATTGCTTGGGATAACAGTAGCACCTACTAATTAGGCACAGAGATTTGCAAAGCTGTTGAGAGCTGTTCCCCTCTCTGCCTGTGTGTCCAAACAGCAAGAGGCTGTTCCCTCAGCCCCTCTGAGCTGCCTGGCCTTTCTGTGGCCTTCACAATGGAAGATGAGGTAGGGCAGGATGGAAGATGAAATTGCTGCATTCCCTGCAGCTGCTTCGCAACACCTGTGTCCCCAGCACAGAAAAGAATCAGGAGGCTGCCATTAAAGCTTCATGCAGGACCATGAATTCCCAAAGCCACCAACACCAGGGGAAGAGCGACAGGTGATGTCAGTTTTTGAAGTTGGTCTGAAGCAGCTCTGTGTCTTCCTGCAAAGAGCATTCAGCAACCTGGCTGCTAGCTTTTAAGAGCCTCTGAAAAGCTCTGTAGTCATGGCAGCAGGATTAGATCTCATTTGTGGAGCATAGCAACAGACCACGAAGGAAAAAAGAAAGGAAAAAGAAAAACAAAGAGCTGGATGCCCAGACAAATTTGCCAGAAAGAGCCATTGAGTTTTTGCACATACATTATTTCTGCTGTGTTTTGAGGATGACAGAAACAGGGAGCGGGGACAGAACCAAGACAGTTCCTGGTGAGCTCTGGGAGAGACTGGAAGATTTTTGGCTAAGTTAGCTGGCAGAACATGAAATATGGTCTTTGTCTTATGAATGCATTTGAAAACAACCATCACTCAGCAATCACAGATGCATTAATGAGTGTGTCCCACTTCTGTGATTAGCCCTGTCCCTGCTTCTCTGGAAGGAAAGTTTCTAAAGCCAGTCAGTCTAAAGCTGGCTGAGGCATGCCCAGGAGAGAGCCCTGCTCCCAGAGTGGGAATCTCATCAAGGCAGTGGATACTCCAGCATCCACAGATACTTCCAGGATGCTGGACTCCATTGAGAGCTGCAGTCACCAAAAATAAGAGGAAGGTCTTGCCATGCTCGAGACAGCAATAAAGCATCATGTTTCACTGGAAGCCTCAGTTGGTCTGAGCTCTTCTCAGCCATGCTCTGCTCTCTGACCTCTGTGGGATCCCACAGACAGAGGCTGTCCTGGGGCATGGCTACCCCCCTGCTCTCTGGAGGCAGCACCAACAGCTGCCTCTGGCCAGCACAAGCCTTTGATGCAGAACAAGCTTTGGTTTTGCAGCAGGCCAAGCCTTCCGTGCAGGGCAGGGCAGCAGTGGGCACAGCTTGGTTCTTGTCCCAGAGCCCAGCCTCAGGCAGCTGATGGGCATGGAAACCATCATTGCCTTCAGGGAAGGAGATCTTTCTACATGGGAAGGAAAAGAAGGAGGAAGAGCATCTTTATCAGCTGCTGGGGGGAAAATGTCCCCTGAGCAACAGGGAGGCAGGGCACAATGCAGAGCATCCCACTCAGAGTGGAGAGGGGGGCAGAGGCATAGGATCAGAGGATGTTGGTTGAGGCAGCTTAGACCATTGTTCCTGTCTCCCTCCAGTTGTCTGATAGCTCAGCTGCTCCATTCCCAGAGCCCAGCAGTGTGAGGAAGGGAAAGGGACACCAAGGACATCATTGAACCACCCAGAGCCAAAATGTGTGTTTGCCAGAAGGAAGGGCAAAGAATTCCCTGGAGTAATTTCCTTCCTGTGAACAACGTAGAGTTGCCACAGTTGAGTCTTAGGGAATGGTATTTAACCTACACAAGCCCATATTTGTTTTTATGGGACTGAAGTCCTGAAACTGGCCTGGGAGGAGAGCAAGGACTGAGTACCTTTAGTGCTAATCTTGTTCAAAAGCATCCCAGAGATGCTCCTTAGCTATAAAGGTGGAAAGCATTTATTCCAAGGTGGGAAAGGCGGGCACTGTTGAGCCTTAAGGAGCAAACCAGTGCAGTGGAGAAGTAACTCGCTGGGAAAGGACAGTGGGAAGTGCCTTTGGAAGCAGACATGAGAGGGTTTAGTGCAGAAGCAAAAGATGCCTGAAGAAAAAGGTTATAATGGAGCTCCAGCTGCTGGTGCCTGTGCAATGCAGGGAAGAAGTCATGATCTTTTTGTAGGAGAGAAAGGGACAAGGCTAACAGAAGGTGGTAGAATTGGAGGAAAAGGAGATACAAAAGGAACATTCTAAGAACAGCATTCGAATGGCAATACAAAGTTTTCCTCAGCTGCATCCTTTAAACCAAGGAGAGATTAGAGAAGCTGAGGCACCTGCAAACATTCCCAATCCATTCCTGATGGGAGAGGCAGGGCAACACAGCCTCCACAGGCACCACTGAGGCAAGAAGGATGCAAATTGCACATATTTTGGCAACCTTGCACACGTGGTCAGAAGAGGTTTGGTGCAGGATCCAGACCAGACCATTGTTTCCCTTCTCCCACTTATGCAGGAATCCAGAAGGTGGCAGAATTACTAAGCAGGTGCTTTCCTTAGGGAAGAGAGGGGACAGTGTTCTCCAGGAAGGTCTGGGCTGGTCTCCCTGCACACAGGGAGCACCCTGCCTACAGCAGGACAGACCCTGACAGCCTCCCAAGGGTTTGCTGTGCCTGTATATGGATCAGCCAAGGGAAAAACACCACAGGGAGGGGTAGACAATTCCTTCCTGGCACATCCATGCTGGGCTATCAAAAGAGTTCACCTTTTTGCAGCCCAGTTTACCACTGAACATGAGAGCCATTCCTGTCCTGGCCACTGGAGCACCTGCTCCAGCATTTCCTTTGTGAGCAAACTTGCTTTAGAAGAAAAGGAAGAACTTTAATTTCTTGGGAGCCCTGCAAAACTAACCCATAGTATGCTGTGACTGAAGGGAAACATCTTAAAAACATCATTTCTTGGGACTAGGAATGGGCTGAGAGCCCCAGGGCCATAGCCTGTGCTGCAGGGCATGGAACCCAACCAGCCCGGATACTGCAGCTGGAGCTGGGAATTCCCACCACACCTCCTTGGACCATAAATGCTCAGTCCTGCATATCAAACTTCAAATTGAGGGAGAGAGGAACATGAAAGCGTGGCCACAATTGTTCTGTGTCTATCAAAACACACCTCAGCCAGAAGATGCTTTGAACCGGGCGTTTCTGAGCCAAGGCTCCTCTGGGGCTGTGGCTGGATGACTTTATTTCTACACTGAACTATTGAGCTCTGGGAGTTCCTGACAATTGTTACTGAAGCTGGATTCAAATTTCTAGAGCTGAGCACCAGTGAGATGAGGCTGGGTGGGAGCCCAGATCCATGCTGCTGTCAGAGTGCTGCTGACTCCCACCCTCTTCCCCGTGCCTCAAGAATCTCCTCCTCAAGGTTCACCTCTCACGTGCTCCTGCCTTTTAGCCAGCTGACTTAGTAGCCACTGAAATAACAGCCCTGAAAACCAAAATACAGCTTTTAAAGACACACCTCTTGTCTTTGCAGATCATGTGAAGATGACTATGACACAGATGAAGTCTTACCTCCCCCTGAAACTGGAGACAAGTCAGACAAGCTAATTATCTCAGATCTCTGAGCTTAGAGAAGTGGAAGACAGCCCATGTCTTTCAAACTGGATAGCATTCAGTCCCAAGGCACTTGGGGGTTTTCCTTAAATCTGTCATTGGAACAATGTGCTTTATTTTGTACACTGAAACTTGAGACCCCTTTTTGTCTTCCTGTGTAATTGCAATAAGGTAATTTCTATGAAAAGGCTTTTTACAATGTGTTCTCGTGCACACTCACTGAAAATGGTGATTGCACCTTGTTTCATTTATATATAAATTCTGTGATGTCCCCAGATGTGCAATAAATGCCAGCATCTAATGATTACCTGTAACAGCTGCATGCAACATCTGTAGTGGTCGTTTCTCAGTTCTGTCCTGTGCCACTCTGTCCCCTTGGCTTTATACCAGGAGTGACAAAAGAGCTGCCAAATTAACTTAGATGTGTCTCTAGAAATCTTTTAAAACACAGGTCAAAGTGACGTTCTTTTTTTCCTTCCTGTCCTGGAAACAAAGGGAACGTGCCTGCACATGGGGAGAGTGAAGTCCCTTTGTGCCTTGCCCCCAAGCTCTTCCCCTGGCTGCTGGACTGCTTCACTGCTGTGCATCTGGGAGCAGTTTCAGCACCACACCACATCATGCTCTCCTGGAATTTGAGACAGAATTACCTTTTCTAGTCCTGTGTCTCCTCCTGTGCTGCTCTGGCTCTGGCCAGAGCTTTGTCTGTGTAGCTTTCTACTTTGTGGAAGTGTTTTGCAGAGTATTTACAGCAAATACAGATCTCTGCTGTTCAGCTGCTGTGTTGAGACTGCTGTGCCTGGTGTGCACCAGTTCCGTCCATTCCTGTGTTCTCCTCTCCTGTAGCCTTCTTTAACCTGTAGCCAAGAGACTAAGCTGAGATCATGAAGAAAAAAAACAACCCCCTCTTTTAACTAGTAAAGGAATTAGCCTGTATTATTGCCAAAATTAATTTTTCTCCCAGGCTCAGGGAGGAAATGCTGTAACTAATGAATTCTTGCTTTAAGTGCAAATTAAACCAATTTTCTCCCTAGAATCACAAGTGATATCTGCTCTCAGCACACACTGCTGCTGCAGCTGTCCCTCCTGGCCAGCAGGAACTGTGGTTCAGCACAGGGGTGATGAGAACAAATTCTGAATTTTAGCCCTCCTGTATGTACAAGCAGTTCTGGGCCTTACCTTCTCAGCTGGGACAGGTCTGAGCCCTCCCAGCTGTGCCCAGACTGGGTTGTTGGGTGTGCCCTGTATCTCCTGCTGCCTCCCTGTGAGAGCCTCAAGCTGTGCCTCCTGCCGGAATTCCTGGGAGATGTCTGCCCCTGTTCCCAGCAGGTTCCTGCTGCCCTCCCTGGAGGCAGAGCACACCTGGGCACTGCAGAGCTCCGTGTCCCCACAGAGGGGACAGGAGGGGACTGCATCCCTGCGGTACCTCCAGGGGTCAGCATCCACGTGAGGAACGGGCTGATCGCTCCAGTGCACTCTGGGCTTTCCCAGGAGCCTCTGAAGCCCAAGGCCTGGCTGCCCCTGCCCAGGGGGATGTGCTGCTGCCTCCCTGGGGTCACAACTCTCCCACGATCAAACTGGGGAAGAGAGAAAGTTTCAGTGGAACTGACCAGATGCATACACACCCCCCAGGATCCTGGACTTGGCATTTGGGAAACTTCTGGGTGCCCTGCATCCCATAGTTAGAGATGAAGCAGGGAGCACTCTGCCCAAACCAAGACAAGCCCCTGGAATGCAGCAAGCACACGGCGGGTCTGGATCCCATCTCCATCACTGCCATAACCTCGAAGGGAAAACCTTCCCTGGGGGTGATTCCACAACTTCCCAAAGGCAGAAGCAGCAAGGAACTGACTGCAGGAACGGACACAGGATGGAGGTGCCACAGCTGCTGCTTGTAACCAGCTCCAGCCACGTTTTCCTGAGAAGAACCTGGGCACAGCAGGAGTTCACCCTTCCCTCACTGCCATGGTCCAGAGGGGCCCTTCAGTTTGATGTCCGCTTTACATCTCTCCAAAGACTAAGATTCCTCAAAAGGAACAAGAAGAACCTGACTCCGTTCTGGGCTGAAATGGAACCCTCATGGTCCTCAGCAGCAACACCAGCCGTGAACTCCTGCAGCAGCAGTACTGCACTGTCTCATTCCAGTTCTGGAAAGCCTCAGTCACCCACCACTTCTGGGTCTTTCTTCAGGGCCTTTAATTCAACCCATCCCTGAATTCAGGCTCACACCACACCAGCCTGAAGTGGTGCCTTTCTTTGCAGAAGTCAGCACCCAGAGTCTGGTAAAACTCAGCCAGCTGCCTTCCCAAAATTTGGTTCAATAAATGGAGATGGGAAGCTGAGAGCTGCTCTGCTGAGCCCAAACCCAGCCCCTCTCTCCTGCAGACAGACATCCAGTACTGCTAAAACAGTGAATCCAGACCCAATCCATGCTTTCTGGTAGGTCAACCCAAACTAATCCAAAAAAACCCCCAATTTACAGCAAATATTTTGCATTCTATGTGAATAGAAGGACAAGCTGCAGAAGCCACTGCTACTGTGGTGGCAGTGCAAAATCTGCAGTAATATTCCAGGAATGGAAATCCATTCTCTGTCCCTAAAGTACTTGGAAATAACCCCAATTCAGCAGGCACGCATGCCTTAATAGAGGAGGTGTTTTACACCCCACTTGTGGCATAGCCCTGCTGCTCTGGATGGAAGGTTTGTAACTCTGCAGGATTAAGCGAGGTACATTTGGGAACTCCTGTCCTACTTCTTTGCTTTTTCTTGGATAGTTAAGGGTGCTTGTGTCCAGCCAGCAGAGCTGCTCAGCTGCAGTGAAGCAGCCCCAGAATCCCTGCCCAAAAGATTTGCAGGAGTCCCTTGGCTCTGCCTCCTGACTCTGTGTCAGTGCCACTTCAGATGCTGCATCCCGGGAAGGACACATCCTGCATTTTTCATTGCACACCCAGCTCACATCGAAGGCTTTTTCCTTACAAGTAGTCAGAAAAGTGAGTAAAATTCAGTTTTGCATGATAAAAATACAATTGTGCTTATTTGTTCTCTCTAGTTTGCTTTTGTCTAGCAAAATGAAGCCCGTGTTCTTACAAACCCCTTGCTTTTTACTGTTGTATCACAAACAGTAATACAACTGTTTGTGATGGTATTGTATCACAAATATTTTCTCTCTGCAGTACTAAGATGGGAGGCATGGCTCAGTGTTACTGCTGGAATGGTACTAGTTGGATTTTTTCTCAGTAGTACTTGCTGCATGCCAGTTTTTGGCAGTGAACCCTGGGCACTGCTCCAGCTCCCCTCCTGCCTCTGAGGGGCAAGTGCTGCAGAACAGACATGGGCAGCAAAAGAGGGATTCCAAAGCCTTCCTGCTCTCCTGAACCAAGGATTTAATGAAGCTGATTCAAGACACTCTAACCAAGGTACTGGGCTTAGTTTCTAAAACAAAATAGTCCTGAAAGACCAACGCTAAGTTCACTGAACTATCACTGTAACAGTATGGATTTGGAGTCTCTAGATCAGTATCTTAGGTCTATGCAAACAAAACTGAACCTCAGTGACGAGCACAAGCTACTGTAAGAAAAACAAACAGAGCTTCCCCTTGTGTGCTCATCTTCTCACTGTATCACTGGGTGAGGGGGTTAGAAACTGAATATTTAATAATAATAATAATAATAAAAAAGGTTCTCGTACTTTGTAAAAGTAGCTTTGGAGACATTTTGTGGTGGCATGGTTTGATCTTTGTATTTTTACTTTATATTTTCTTCTTTTTTGGCAAATAAAGGACTTTTGAATTTAAAAAGAAAAACCTGTCTTGGTGGTGGGGTGGAGTGTTACTGCTCACTTCAGCTCCAGCTGCTGTGCCAAACTCTCCTTCCCTGCTGTGGTGAGTTCACACCACCAGGTACCTGCAAGCAAATGCCTTCCAAAGCCAAAATTCCAGGGTTTCTTCTCAAAAATCCTGGGATAAAGCAATCTGATCACTTACCTCACTCACATCTCTGTCCTCATTGTGGAGCACTGTCCCTGTGATGACTTACCAAAACATCCAACTCCCTCATTTCAACCTGTCCTAAAAAAAAAAAAAAAAAAAGGAAAGAGATATTTCCTGGATCTTTTGCAAGTAGAATGAACAAGGAAAAAAAAAAAGAAGAAAGAAGTATAAAGAAATGGAAAACTAGTAATGCCTTTTCTAATTTACCTATATGCAAATGCTCAAGCAGAGTTTGTGCAGTATGGTGCTCTTGTATTGCATCACCAAGGGGTGCCTAAATGTATCTACAGACACATTTCTTAAGGGTATCAAAAGCACTTCAATTTCTAAATTTAAGTAGTTAAGACCAAAGATCTGCCTGTAATGTTCTTGGTAGTACTGGAAGCAGCATCACCTACCTTTCAGAGAGGATTTCCTCACTTGTGCCACACACTTGGAATGATCCTTGCAAAGGTGCTTGTTTGTATCCTTTCAGTTCTCCAATTCAGCAATCAAAAATCCTTTTCTATCTGGTTTGCATAGAATTTAAGTAAGAGTTATCTGGGGAGGGGGGGCTTCTTGCATGCAGTATAAAGATGCTTCTGGGTCACACCAGAACCTCTGCACCATCCCTGTGCCACAGCTGTGGGATCTGTTCCTTGAAGCTCTCGGAGTTTCACTGAGGGAGCAGCTCCCTGCTGTGCCAGAAGGACCTGCCTTGGCAAACAGGCTTTTCGGGTTCATTTCTCTGTACCTCTGCAGGTTCTTCTGCCACCACCGAATGCTGGGGCTGGCAGGGGCAGTCCCAGGCTGTGCTGAAGGCACCAAGGGCAGCTGTTCCCTGGGAATGTTTTCAGCTCCCATGCAAGGGAAGAACATCTGCAAGGAGAGGCTGCTGTGCCCCAGTGCCCCTGGCTCTGCACTGTGCTCAGACAAGCCAGGGAGGGAGAACAGCTCCTGCTGGGAGGACCACGAGGTAACACATCCAGCTGGTAATGGTTTGTCTCCCTGTGCCCCCTCCTCTGGGATTTAATCCCAGCCCCTGGTTTATTGTAGGATTGTTAAGGTTGGAAAATACCCCCATGATCACCAAATCCAACCTTTGAGAGCTCCACCCTGCCCTCTAAGCCCTATCACCAACAGCCACGTGGACTTGTGTGTCTGAACGTTTTTTAACGTGTCCTAATGTGTGATACCTGGGAAGAGCCTTTCCACTCCACAGGGAAGCGCAGAGGGCTGCTCCTCCGTGTTCAGAACTCTGTTCAGATCTGGATGGTCAGAAGCACTGGGTTTTGTACCACTCCACGTGACCAAAACCTGCTTTTTCTTTTTGACTCTGCTCCACAAATTACAGGGTTTTAATAAAGTTTGGCAGTTAATCTCTGCCTTCAAGGGGATTGGGAAGAAAACTGGAATATCACACACTTCCTCTGCAAGAAATCCCCAAGCAGCTCCCTCTGTGCTAATGCTGAGAGCAGCTCCCCGCATCCAGAGCCCCGCAGGAGGAACGCCGGGAATGCCGGGCAGCCCAGCTGGGGCCAGGCTGGAGCTCAGATAGTCACTGAGCTGCACCCACCAGTGACTCTCCAGCTCCTGGGATGGGCAGCAGGGACGGGTCCCTCCTGGGCTGTGCTCTCACCCTGCTCTCTGCCCAAGCCAAGGCAGGAAGGCCCCAAACCAGGAAGCTGCCTTGGAAGGAATGCTTTCCCAACTGGAGCTGCTGGAATTCCTGTCAGCACCAAGACGATCCTTTCCATTGCTCAGCTCACAAACAACTAGCCAGGAGGGCAAGGAAACCAAACCAAGCCAACCCTAATTTAAACAATTAGAGAATTAATCATCAACACACTAAGTAGTATTTAGACAGTGAGTTCAACATATGCCACACTGATGCCTTCAGCAGTTGCCAAATAGAATTAGAAAACTAACATTTATTAAATCAATTTGAATTTTAATATACATTTCAAGAATGTGGCAGCATAAAAGGAAATGTTTTTAGAAACAACCTGAATCTACCATTTGCAGTTTTACATTAACCGTCAGGGCTCTCCTGTCGACGCTCCAAAACACTCTTGACCTAAGTTCTCCAGCTTTTGGTACCACATCGAATGCAGCAGTGAGATAGTAAAGATTCCAAATACTCCCACATTTCTGGAGCAAAGGTACTTTGTATTTAATTTAATGAAAGTCCTAAAAATGTACCATCAACAATCTCAGCAAAACTGAACAGCTCTGCAAAAGCATTCCGACACAACCCGTGCTGTGCAGCCACTCCCAGACTCCGGCTCGCTGCTTCGCTTACACGCAGTGGACTAATAAACAGATTTACATTAGTAGGTCACGATCAAACCACCAAATTAGAGACTGGTAGGATCCCTCTGGGTCAACACAAAAATCACATACAAGTTTAACTAAATACATTTTAATAGGACATCGTTAAATCTCATGAGGGCTAAAAAACACAGATCTTAGGTACTTGGGTTGGCAAATAAAGACAAGAATACTAAGAAGCATTTTCCACCATTTACTCATTATCAAAAATATTTTTCAACTCTTCTTGCAAAACAAAAACAAAAAAGTACAGACTGGACACGTACATCACATTTTTCTTCCTATGGCTTTAACCCCCCACCCTGCCCACCCCACAAAAAAGACGGGGGGAGAAACAAACCAAAACCAACAAAAAGCTCTGACCACATTCACAGAAAATGACACCATGGTACACTACAAAACAAAAGGAGGTGCCATTTGTGTCCAAAGGGTTTTGCTCATTTCTCGGTGAGGAACCGTCATTGTACGTGCTTTGTGCCAAATCAAAGCACACCCAGCGCCGGGCCAGAAAGCGCCGCGGGGGCTGCGCCTGAGGAAAAGGGGAGATGGAAGCAGGAAAGGAACTAAAAAATCCACACACTATTCAACATGCTGCTGAAACAGGAATGGCCTTTAAAATCAGACAGTAATGTTTGTGTTCGACTCAGCCCATGTTCGGGTTGTGCTCTATCATTCCAAGAGGAGAATTTCTACTTTCACAAAGCAATCTCAACTTTTTAGGCTTCCAACGAAGCCCTGAAGGCACAACTAAATCTTGTGCCTGCAACTCTTATTTAGGGATTGCGCTGAAATCAACCATTTTTGCACAAAGCTGAATTCCTAAGAGGAATTCTTTCACTGTAACACTTTTCCAGATAAGCTCAACAACTTTGTGTTATTTTTCTATTTTCGAGCCATTTGGCCCAGGTTGAAAAGCAATGACCTTCAAAAGCTGCTTTCAACATTTTAGCAAAAAGTGAGATAGGTTCAGGGTGGAGTGAGTTATAGATAGCTTATTCTGTTTAGCAAACACCCCAAAAATTTGACCTTTGATAGCCCTCGACGCTGTGCCCTGGCTGGGAGGTGCCTGCCAGCGGGGAACTCCCCTCCGTGGGAGGGGTCCCGGCTCTGTTACAAACCTGATCCAACAACCCCCCCAGTGGTGATAAGTGCTGCAGCATCGCCCTGTAGCCCTGGCACTGATCAGCACCAGAGGGGGGAAAATCGGCCAAGGACTTCCTGTAACCCACAAACCCCCTTCTCTTCCCTAGAAGCAACAGCAGTAAAACAGCAGGAACTCGGGAAAGGGAGAAGATGGTGCTAACAGAACTTGAGCCTTTAGTGATGTTCTCCCCCAGCTCAGCCCCTCAGTGACTTGTCACGCACAGGGGGCTGGCACAGAGGGGCAACTGAGCAGGGACATGACCTCTGAAGTGTCAGGAAGACAAACCCCAAGGATGATGATGTCATTACCAGGACAGGGGATCCAAGCTGGAGCTCGACCTTTGCATCCACCCGACCCTCCTGAGCCTTGCCTGCAGCCCGAGATGCCTTTTGGCCTGCCAGCTCAGTGTATTTATTAATCTTTTTAACTGTGTGCTGCTCAGTAGAGGGCACAACCAATTCTCACAATCACCACTACCGACCCTTTCCGGAGTGTATCCCCCAGCTCGTGCTGCCTTTCCCACAGGAATGTCAGGTCATTTCCTGCTCATGGTGACTGTAACCCATCAAATAATTATTTCTCTACACCATCATCTTAGCACAGTTGAGATGCACTATCTGGATGCTACACTGAAGCTGAAGCTTTGACTGAGCACAAAGCATGAGCAAGTACAATGAGGTCAATATATTCCTTGTCAAAAGATCTTGTGATAAAATCATTTACATCAGCAATCCATCTCAAACTATGAGGTGCTGTAAGAACTAAAAACAGTTTTAGGGTAACTCCTCCATTATCTGCAACTATTTCCCAGACACTAATACACAGAACATAGCAATGAAAAACACTTGATACAAGTGATCTAAACGCAGGAGCTCCAGCAAGTTAAACAGAACCATAGCTGCCTTAAACCTGTAGCAGTTCCCCTACGGATGGCAGGGAAAAGAAAGAAAGGTTTAACAGTCATATCTCATGTCTATAGCTTCATCCAAACTTTTCTCATCGTGTGTACTGGCAGCTAAAAACGTCGTTACTGGTGACCCTGTCACATTGATTACACTGGTGCTTGTGCTGGCATTGCGCACGGCAATGCTTGTCACATTAATGCCCAAAGTAAGCCGAGTCTGCTCCAAGGCCTTTTCTGGCACTGCAAAGGCCTCCAGCTTCTTCTCCCCGTTAGCCATGTAGGAGTTTTGGCAGCCACGGCATATGCAGTCAAGGCAGGCTTTGCGGTTAGAGTAGCAAGGGCAGCGTTGGCCACGGCATGTAAGAACACTTGGATTTTGGGTGGCACGACCACATTTACACCCTTTCTTTTCTTGTGGCTTTTTATACACAGTTTTTGTTGGGCTTCCTGGCATAACGTTACTGCTGGGAACTTTCTCCTTTGCCTTATCTTTTGTTTTCAGCACCCCTGGTTTGGCTTTCGGGTGGGATTTCTTAGGGGCGTGTTCTAAGTTCTTTTTCACGCTTTTGTTAGACAGGAGCACAGTTTTACTGATTTTTGGAGTAGTTCCTCCATTAGGTACAGTCGCAATAGGCTGCAAAGACATTTTATTTTCCTGTTTGACCGTCACGGGAGCCGATGCTCCCAGCGTCGGGCCGCAGATGATGCTGGAGATGGGCAGAGGCTGAACCTTCTCGCTGTCGCTCTCGGAGCGAGAGCGCTTCCTGTTCAGCTTCACCACCTTGGGCGTGGCTGCCGTGCAGGAGAGCCCGTGAGGAGAAGCATCCGCGGACATGAAAATGTTATGGCTGAGGGGAGGGGGGGAGAGCTGCAGGAAGGGGCCGTTGGCCATGTTTGCCTCCAAGCCGGGCTGCAGGTTGGAGTCGCACACCTCGCTGCTGGACACGGTCTCCAGGCTGCGCAGCACCTCCTCGACGCTGAGCAGCAGCGACCCGCCCGGCTTGATGTCCTCGCTGAAGCCACAGATGTCGATGCCCGCGGGGCACAGGTCGCTGGTGGCCACGGTGTCGCACACGGGCTGCAGGCCGCCGGGGATGTCCTCTGTTTTGATGTAATCGCCCGTGCCGCACACGTCGATGGCGCTGGCGTGCTCGGGAGAGGGGATGCTCACGCCCAGCTTCTCCACCGACAGCCCGTTGCAGGGGGGCAGCCCGTTGATGACAGAGCCCCGCAGGTCCAGGCCGGGGGTGCTCTCAGGCAGCGCCGTGAACCCCCCCGGCGCGTCCGTCGGCAGCTCCGAGGTGGAAGGGACCGGGGAATGCGTCAGACACAGAGCCAGGGCTGCGTCCGAGGACTTCTCAGCCTCCTCGTGGAGCGGCGCCCCATCCTTGAGCAGGGCCAGCAGGTCTGCAGAGCAATCCACGGCCTGGATGATGTCCCGGGCCAGCGGCGTCTGCGTGATGTACTCGCACAGCTTCTTGTAGCAGTTCACCAGGATGCTCAGCTGCTTGTTCTCCTCAAACTGCTCGTAGTCCTTGCACCAGCTACACGAGGGCTTCATCATCATCTTCTTGCCTTTACACGTTTTGCAGACATAATGCTGACAATTGGAGTTGGTAGGAGCAATAGGATCTTGTAGCAAATTTCCTACAGGAAAAAGGAAGAGGAAGATTACAATGGACTTAAGGCAGATTTCTGGGACATTACATTGGATGAATTTTTTTGTACTATCAAAAAAAGTTACTCAAAAAGTTGAGTTATTCACAAGAAAACATCCCATCCAAACAACTGCCTGTACAAATTCTCACAGCTGCCAACCTGGTTTTAAAACATAAGATAAAATGAGAAGAAAACCATCACACCACAACTTGTGTGCTGCAGCCTTTAGAAACATTCTCAACCACAACGCTACTGATCGCCTTCTCCCCTTCAGCTCTGTCCACAGAAACTTACAGAACACACAAGATTTCTATGAATTTACAAAAAGTGAAATAATAAACTCCCATGATAATTTACTGCAAAGATTCTAATGGAATTAGTAAAAACAAATGGGAACAGAGCAGAGAGGGAAAACTCTGAAAGGAACGTAAAAATTATGAAATATCCACCCCTAAAGGGAAGAAGACACAGCAGACTTTATTTTTCATTTAGCATTTAACGAAGCCATCAGAATAAAGATTTTTTTTCAATATTTGGCTGTTTAGAATAAAAAACTAATAAAAATCAGCTACTAAAGGAATCCACACACCCCTGACAGCCCAGAAAGTTTCAGGCCCCCAGCACTGACAGTCTGGAAGGTTTTGTCTGCAGCTCCCCAAAACTGTAAAAACCTGCAAGGTTTGGTTTTCCTTAAGAACAACTCAAATATTTCCTAAGGATAAAATATGAAAGAGCAAGTGAAACTAAATTCTGTATAGAAACAATCCAACTAGTTCCTATATCCAGAAAGTGACAGTATTGCTTTGCTATTTCCAGGCAGCTCTAGGCCAGAAAGATATTCCATCTCCTAAATTAAATTGCAGAGAATCTATAGTCATCCCCAGCAACAGGCCTCCCTCCCCTCCCAGCAGCACATTCTCAGCTTTGATCAGTCCTTTCTCTCATAAGGAGCCTCTGCTGGATGAGTTACAGCCATCAGGGAATTCCCACCCAGCTTTTCCAAAGTGAAAACAATCTGCTGTAACAAGTGAATCAAATTAAACAACTTGGGAAGAGGAAGCAAAGTGCAAGAATCAAATCAGACTGGGATAAAACCCCCACAGTATCAAAGAGATTTTCTCTCATTGCTCACTTCTCTGATCCCTTTTCCCTGCATTCCCTTTGGGAAGGGGCTGCTCCCAGCCCTCCACCTGAGCCATCATTCAGTGCGTGTGGCTTGATGTAAACTGGATTTTGAGCAACAAATCACAAGAGTCAGTGCTCCGGTTGGCATGACACAGTAATTTTTAATAAATGGGGAGAAATCCAGTTCAGCAAGCTGGCAGGTGGCACAGACAGTGGCACAGACTGAGCCCTGCCCTGTGACAGTGTGACAAGATCCCACCAGGAGAAGACAAAACACTCGTCACATCAAGCCGGGAAGGTTTAAAGCCAACAGATGGAACATGAAGTCACACAGTCCAACCTGCAGGGGGAATTACTGGGTTTTCTCCCAAGTTCCCTTGAAATGACCCAATATAAACAACACAGGCAGAGGTGGCCATTGTGGTCCTAAGATTTCAGGAGAAACTTGATTTCAGGAGAAAAGTTCCCTGAAGAGAACAAAACCAAAACTTTAACGCCCACCAGCTCCTCAAAGAAGTCCTGTCCTTCAGCAGAGAGCTCACCAACAATGGTCCAGCCCCCCTGGATCCTGAGTCCAACAGGACCAGCAGGAGCTGTGCCCTGGCCGGAGCAGACACTTCAGAGCCTTGGAACTACAGTGCTTCCAAGGCCAAAAGCCACCAGCATTAATTAATTCCCAATTAATTAATGACACAAAGCAGCTGGGCGCACTCCTCATCCACCAGTAGCCTCTCTTGGCTCCTTAGGACAATAAGGCTGAGTTATGCTTTACACAACTAAAATACTTCTGAAATGGCACCAAATAAAAAGATACAACCTTAAATTTTAATTAGATTTTTAAAAAAGGCATCACCAACAGTGTGTTTTATTTCTCCCAAAATAAATTTGGCTGAAACCCCTGAATAAGTACAAATGCTAAAAGAGGATACAGGAAAATTTAAATTTCTGGAGGCTTTGAGGGAAAAACCAGACGGACTGACAAGACAAAACACTTCACATGTTCTCACTGCCAGGAAGAACAGAGCAAGTTCTACTCCCAGTAAATGCCAGGCAACCTACACTGGAGAGACATTAGGAATTGCCTGAGCTGTGGGAATATTTTCTGTTTCAACTCATTTCTCACTGAATATTCATTCTTCAAAGTTTCTCTCTTGTATGGATTCTGTGGCATTATCACTCTCCTCAGTCTTAATACTGACAAGTTAAAAAAAAAAGTCCACCATGAGATGCTAATTTCCCATAAAATTAAGTTTCATTACTTGTAATACTCAGGGAGGGGCACTAAGTCAGCAGCACTGTCCCACAAACAGCACCTGAGCCGTTTTGGAACCCTGAGGTTTTGCAAGGCCAAGATCTCAGTTTTGCCTGGGGGCCATCAGTGCTGCCCCTCTCTAGAAATTTTAAAATTTATATAGATCTCCAAGATATAAATATGGTGGGCCCTGAAGTTAATATTTTTCCATGCTTATAATTTAGTGTTTCTGTGAGCTAAATATAATTTTTCATTTTATTGTGCAGCCACTCACCTGCATTAGACCCTCCCATAACTACTCCCTGCAGAGCTTCAGTTTCACAGCCCTGTGTAGCCTGGTGCCTCTGAACCCTGCTCTGTCCTCTCACTCTTTTCTAAGGGGTTTACCAATACACCAAAAGCAAAACTGTGTTCTGACAAAGCCTCCAATACACGACTTTCCTTCCACATCAGCTCTTAACTATCCTGATTTCAGAAAGGTTGACTAAATACATTCGTTAATATCAGCAGTTACAAGAAATGAGGAGCATATACAGAGGAAAAACTTTTAATATATTGTTTACCAAACATCCCAGCTGATCTGGAAAGGCTGTCCAGGGAGCTGGAGGGAGGTCACTTAAACCATTGGAATACTTCCTGCTGTGGTTCTCAATGAGCATTATTTCACAGCTGCAGGGACAAGGGGAAGCATCTGCAAACTGTGTCTCCCAGACCAAAGGGAGGAGAAGAATTGGGCATCAAAACAATTGTTAGGTGTCTGTACCCAGCAAATATGATCCTAATGGATGAAATTCACTGGGAAGAATGGCTTGAACATACCTCCAGCTATTCTCAACTATCCTCAGCAAAGGCAGGAAAGGGCTAAACACAAATATCTAATTTAGGGTCCTTGGAAATGCTACTGGAACATTAATCACTGAAAATTATCTTGGCTTTTCCGACAACCCAAAGTCTTAAGAATTATTTCATTATTAAATCTTAATTTCATGAAGTAAAATGGAAAAAAATAAGTCAAGTTTTTTTTAACAAATACAAATGTATCGCTGGGGTTCTCATCCTGGTTGCCCTGGGATCACCAGAAGTGCTCTGGTGCTCAGCCATGGCACACAGGAGGAGAGGGCAGCTCACCCACCAATCTGTGCCCATCAAACAGCACAGTGAGCACCAGCTTATTTTTAAACCATGGCTACAGAAACAGAAATGCCGAGCCTCTACCAAGCTCTGAGGAACAGGAAGCTCTACCCATATGAGGTTTCACACACAGACTTCTACTTGCCAAGGACCCCAAAGTCATATCCACAGCTGGAGCTCTGACAGCTGTCCTGCTATACTGGCAGCCTTTTCATGTTGGGATTAAACATCATCTGATTGTTTCTATAAAATAATTAGCAACAGCCAGAAAGCTCCAACAACTCGTGCAAGCTTCAGAGCCCAGGAGCTCCTGAAGGACAGCAGCTGGTTCTCACAGACTGTGACACCAGTGCACAGGGGTTTGTGCTCAGCCACCCCTCTACCTGCAGCTCCGGAGCTTCAGCTGCAGCATCGTGGGAAGGAAAAGCCCTTCCCTGAACTGCTCCCTGCCACTGCACACAGCATCTTCTCACCCAAGAAACGATCAGCTGGAGCCCACCGAAGAATGAGCAGCAGCTCCACGAGTCTTTAAGGCAAAGCACAACAGAAAATACCCTCACAAAAGCAGCGTTTCCCGAGTTGGATAAACCCCCTAAAAGCACTATTTACAAAACTATCTGACGACAGACAGGCAGGCATATGATGAGCAGCAAAAAGGCCTGTCAGCCATCTGCAGAGGAATACAACAAATGTGTGGGATCTGTTTTAGAGGGGTGGGAGATCTGGGTACTTCCTTGAAAACAAGGAAACTGAATACATTCTGACTCACAGAGATTAGTGCATGGACGTGACAGGAGGGAAAGGTCTCACAGATCCCCAGCCCCAACACCCCCCACTCCCAGACCTACACTCAGGGTGGGCTGGACCATGTTGGATTTGATGCATTTCACCAAAACCGCACCAAAGTCAGGAGCCTGATTCCCCAGACTGATGTCTGTCCCACCCCTGCCCTAGCAGTTGTCCCAGGGAGAAAATACTGGGCAGCTCCTCTCAGTGCCATCTGCTGGATCCCCTGTCCCCACAGTGTCCCACCCACTGCACAGCATTCCCAAAGCACGCTCCAAAACGTGCAGAGCCCTGTGCTCTCAGCTGAGACACAACCACAGCTCTGCAATATTCCAGGGGCACGGCTCTGAACCCACAGCTGCAGAGCGTGGAACAGAGCTGAGGGCAGTGCACAACAACAGCACCACACATGTGTGAGCCTTTCATGGGCTTTGACACAAGGTTCTGTACAGAGAAACTGTTCCGTTCAGACAAAAAGTAGAAACAAAAAAATGTTCCCCAAGATTCCCAGCACAGAACTTTGAGAAACAATGAGAGTTTCCCTGTGAACTACAAGAAATTATTTCTTCCTGCAAACACCACCCTGCCCTTAGATCACCCCAACCACAGCACCAGAATTTGACCATGGCATCCACAAACACTTATAAATTCCTTGCTGGCTGTAATGGAAATGTGGGGGACACAAAAAAGCACTAAAAAAATCCCCCAAATCAAGTAAAAATATACTTATTTCAAAATTTTATCAGAGAAAACATTCTCCTGGCTACTGAATATTTCTGCACATCCTCCATGAACACAAAACTATGAAAAAATTGCTAAAGACATTATTACCCTCATATAGGGACAGTTGTGACTAATGAATTAATGTTTGTATAACTCTCTGAAAAAATAAAAACTGCACTGTTTTTGCCTGAACACCATGGGAACCCAATTTAACCATGATCAGAAGACAGTTAAACTATTTTTCTTCATATTTGGAGAAATACAGTCAACCTATTTAGCTAAAGTTCAAGGGAAAAAACTACAACAAATTGCATTATAATTGCAGAAGGGACTGACTGCCTTGTTCTTTGAGTCCACCCCCCACAAAAGAAACAAGAGAACATTTTTACTAAGTCCTATGTCAAAGTTATAGTTCTGTTTGAAAATCCTTGTGTTTACAAAATCTCTGGGAAAATTCTAAATGTATTTTTAGCAAACTAGGTGATAAAGTTCAAACTTTGAGGCTTTAAGAAGATGGATAAATTAATCTTTTTCACTATGCAGTGTAAAATTTTCACATAATGGTGTTTTCCAAAAGTCAAGACTGCTGTATTTTGAGAAGTTTCAAATAGCAAAGTTGACATTTCTCCTATGGGTATAAAATAATAACATGTTTCTAAGCTGCAGAAACACTCACAAGAGGTAGAACTTGCTCTGGAAGTTATAGATCAAGTTCATCGCATTCCCCGAGCAAACAAAATGTAATGAAAACAATTTTTCCACACTAAACAAAAATGCTGGCACATGAGAAGCTCAGAGTGGAGTGTGCTCTCCAAGGGCACAGTGCAGAGGGAGCCAGCCGTGGGCAGGCTCAGGAGACCCGGAATACCGGGTTACATCACCGCAATTCCTGCAGGAGAGCGCCAACTCTGAGCTCCCTGCAAAGCACCGTGCTCGGGAAAGGCTGTACTGCCATCCCTTCCCAAGTCATTGCCCAGCCCCAGGGAATGCCTTCTGGCCTTACTAAAGGCTCCAACACACATCCAGGAACGCTCAGTCCGTATTGAGAGGCCTGACGTGTAAATCTTAGGCAGCAAAGCAAACAAAGGCAGAGGAAGGTGTGCTGGAGTGCTCCCTGCCCAGGACCGGCAGGGCTCACCATCCCAATAAAGATGCCTCCTGGCAACACATTAACTCCTCTCTAAACACTCGGGAACACAATCGCTTTAATCAATATCCTCAGGCACCACCAAAGCCATCCATCACCTTCCAGCTCCTCAAGCAGGAACACTCCTCTCCAATCCCAGCAAACACAGCACTGCAACCCTCTCTGGAAGTCACTGTCACCCAGCTGCCAGCGAGGGGACCACAGCTCCTTCTCTTCCTACTCAATTTTCTTCTAAGGCAGAGGAGTATTTTTAGTCTAGAAACCAATTTAAATTCTACTGGCAGAACTTTCTGTTATCAAAACTTCTGCAGCACAATGCAGACAACCTTGACAAAGCAGTTCTCCCAGGAGTCACACACAGGGTTTGAAAACAGGAAAGGGAAACGAAGTTGAGTAGGGAGATTTTAAGAGGAAATCACCCAACATGTTCTTGAGTAAAAACTGGTGTATATAGAGATGTGAGACTGGACATTTTATAGACAACTGCTCCCCAGACCAAGCACAAACAGAATACCTGCAGCAGAAGGTATTTGATAGGTACGCAGTCCCCTAGTCTGTGCTCTCTGATGGTTGTTTCAGATTATTTTTCACATTCTCCACAAATTCAGAAGTGTTTTGGCAACCATTCATGACCATTTTTAAGGGGAAAATCATGTACTTTTACAAACTACCAGTAGTTTTGTTTACAGCATTTCTCATAACTGAAAACAGAGGAAAGAAGAAAATGCCAATGGAGAAAATACCTAAAAAACTCCACAGAACCAAACCAATTTTCAAACATAAAAGGCAGCTCTGATCGGGCAACACAGATCACGAATCAGCCTTCACTCTCCTCAGCCTAGGGAGAATGGACAAGGAAGAAGTCCTAAGCTAAACTTTTCCATCACAAAACTTAAATTCTCGTGGTTTTTTCACTCTAACACTCTGTTATCCAAGCTCAACTTAGCCATGGCTCACATCCCAAATGGAAACTCCAGTATCATCCAGATAATTAAGTTTTATTAGAATGGGAATTTGTTTCATCTCCCTTATTCCAGGTCTGGGACAGGAAACTGAATTTTCCAGGAAGTTTCCATCTGTTTAGGTGTCACTCCAGTACCTCCCCTTTGAGGAAAGTTCAGTCCAAACTGTCCAGGCCCAGTTCCCACCATTTCCCAGTGACAGAGCTCTGCCCACAGCACTGAGCTCTGCCTGGGGCCTGGAACCACATCCCAAGAGCTGCTGACCAGGGAAGGGCATTGGGGGACACAGGAACTGCAGAAGCAAAGGAGAATTATCTCAGAGAGAGGAGAGGAAGAGAAGGAGAAGCCTTCACATGGGCAGAATGGCACAAAGTGGAAAATTTTACACAACTGTATACTACCAACTCTGGAGATATTTCAGATCTGGTGCCAAGTATAACTGATTATAATATTTAATTATATTATACACTCTATTCAGCTTTGGCAGTATGAAACTCTCAAAACAGGCTATTGCTTTTACACAAGAGCAGGAGGGAAAGAACATCCTTACACTAATCTTTATATAGAAAAACAAAAGTTACCAGTTTTTATTTTACTTTTAAGGCAATCCATGCCATTGCCCATGCTTGGGAGTTGCTTCCACAATGCTACTGCAGCACTGAGCCTTCGACCCCCTGGCTAAAACCACCAAGAGCTGCCTCAGAACACCGGACGGGCTCCGTGAGGTACCACTCGGTGCTGCCATGGGTTTCTTTGTTCCTCCCCCCTAATCTCCCTAAAGCCACATGTTGTCTCACATCCCCTTACTGGGATTACAGGATGTTTAAGACAAGAACTGTATTCTCATCCTGTATTTCCCAGCACCAGCTGGGTTCCTGGCCAAGCATAAAACGTCCTGCAGCCTTGCCAGCTTCCAAGAACTCTCCCAAACAGCAATAACCATCTTTCACATACCTTTGAAATATCTTTCAGAGATTCCATGATGAAGTTTTCTATGGATAAAAAGCTAAGCTGATCTGACTGGCAATCCTATGTCTTTCTTACAAGCATTTCAACTCCTACAAGAATTTCAGAGAAGGCTCTTAATGCTGAAAAGACCAACGAGTTGCAGTTACCTGCATGGTATCTGAACCAGAGAATGGCACTGCTAAGATGTTTATCTCAATGGACTGCACCTTTAAAACACAGAAGTTTGTTGCATAAATTCCACTATGCTATTTTTAAACTAAATGTGTATTACCATGCAATTTTATAATAATCACTTTATTCCAGAGGCTGAAACTTGTATTTCACATTCTCAAAACACGCAAGGCACAGCCCTTCTGCCTAATGCACACTTGGGAGCAGTTATTTTCAAGTTTTAAAAGCTCTAGGAAATATTGTCTTATACATCCCTATAAAAGGATGATGTATTACCTCCAGCACTGTCCAGGAAACTGTCACATGATCACACTTAAATCCTAGAAATACACACATGGCTGTTCCAGCTACAGAACTGAACCCTCATCACCCATCATGAGGCAAGAGGGAGACCTTGAATCCACCCAGAACTGATTCAGCTGACTTACACTGACATACTGTATTTACATTTTGGCTTTCTACTGCTGCAACTCCATGTGTGCCAATCTGAATCTGAAATCAGAGCTTTAATTAGAACTTCATAATTATGTGGGTCCAAAAACTTCTGCCACCCCCTGCTATGTGAGCTGGTGTAAAAGACTATGGCATCACAAGGAAATGAGCTGGCTTATGCCTCGTGCTTTGGGAGCACAATGGAAGCCCAGGAACGGTAGCAGATTTATGTAGCTAGCACTCATTTCTCCTAAAAACAGTTCCCTAAAATTAAAGGGACGATCTGGACCGTGGAATTAATACCTACAGCAAAACAAAGCATTACAGAATGCACTCAAGAGAGATTACACACTGAGAAAAAGCTGATGACATAAGGAGCACTAATTTGTGGAGGAACTTCCCAAGGGAATTCCTAGAAGTCCAGCACTTGAGACTTTAACCACTACTGCTACTTCCTGCAGCATTTCTCCAACAAAGCACTCAGCAGCACTTTACGAAGACCTGTGCAAGGAAAGTACCAGGCACTCCAAGATCCATGTCCATGGAGCCAGAGCCAGGTATTTGGGTCTCATGGTCTGAACAGACAAAGAGGGCAGCAAGAAGTGAGCATCAGAAAAGCTTTCAAATATTAAAACAAAAAAGCCAACCCAAACCCACGGCGCACAGTTAGCTCAGCTGGTCAGAGCAGGGTGCTGAGAACACCAAGGTTCTGTGTTCAGTCCCTCCATGGCCATTCACTAACAAGCCATGGCCCTTGTGGGTCCCTAACAGCTCAGAATATTCTGGGATTCCGGCAGAGTTCTGGGTGGTCACAGTGCTCACTGCCACGATCTCTCAATGTAGCCTTTACTTCAGTAATTAGACTTTTATCTTTTAAAACACCAAAGCTAACAAGGCTGTGATGGTTGTACAGGGTTTAAAGACCTTAAATATTCAGAAGATGTAAAAGGTGTGACAGCTCTTAGCACTGAGAGAAAAGGAACACAAAAAGCAAATGAGAAAAAGATGGACTGGCCTTTACCAGTGTCAGCTGCAGGTTTGTGTGTGACACTGGGAACACCAGAGTGAGCAGCTCTGTGTGGGACAGGCCCACTGCCCCACGGCCACCTCAGGCCCAAGACAGACACCTGAGTAACTCTGTTTTTACTGCATGGCTTCACAGAGAGTGTGGAATTTACTGAGGCCCCTGGATACTGACACACCACAAACAGGAGTCCAGGAGGCACAGATAAGACTGGGTAATCAGCTGTAAGCAAAACATTTCAAACAAACAGCAGCTACAGTTATCTGAAAGCTGGCCACAGTAGGAAAAAAAACATACACCAAAGGAATAACCCTAATATTCAAAGAAAATAAAGGGTCAAGAGAGAAAGAGGAACCAACAAGAGGTAGTTTTTAAATAGGAATATCCATGGAGGCACAAGGAAACAGAAGAAAACAAACTAAAAACCTGGTTTGCTCTACAAAACTGAGAGTGACAGAAAAACCAAGCACGAAAAGCTGAAGAAGGGGGAAAAAAAAAAGCTCAGGAATTTGGGCAGGGACAAATTAAAGATAGACAATTTCAACAGCACAGAGTGTAAAACTAAGATTGCAAAAGTCCAAGAAGGGAAGAAGGCAAGGCAAGGAGAACAAAGAACATGTTTCAGAAGACCAGGCTTAAAGTGGAGAAGCCAGAGAGCACAGTAATGCAAATATCTTATTTTAAAAAATCAGAATTATATTTGCATATTTTTTGGCAAAAGCAGTCTGGTGACTGACCCAAAGCGGGAAGAATTTATGGGAAGAAAGCACAGCTGGGGTTGGAATCAATCGGGCCTGAGGTGATTAAGAAATAAAAAGCAGAGATGCATCAACACTAGCATCGGGATTCCGTGAGGAAAAATCCTGAAGACAAATTACTTCAGGAAATGACGATGCAGAGATCCTGGGAACGGGCTCCCTCTTTCCCAGTGCAAACAGATCTCTATTTTCAAAGACTTAAAGTGGGAGGAGCCAATAGCTGGAGGATAGGAAGCATCTAACACTACTTTAGCCGTCTCAACAGTTAAATCCTGATCCTGTAAATAAGTAAAATATTTAACTTTCTAAACCCTAGTGATTCAACTCAAATCCAATGTAACGCACACATCGGTATCGACAAACACAGCAAACATAAAACCACTCTGTCAGGAAAATACAAACACAAACAGGGCAGGACTTAAAACTATCAGAGGGGAAAAAAAGGAGATTTAAAAAAATTTAACAACCAAGAGGTCTGACAGGTCAGAGCCCCCTCCCGACACTGACCAAGGCTTCAAAGGGAAGTTGAAGGAAACCTAACAGTTTATTCCAGAGCTTCCTCCCAGGAACGGACACATGCCCCCACTCCGTAAACACAGCAGAATGCAATTCCTTCCCAGTATTCCCCGGCCTGTAACACCGAAATTCCGGATCCTGCCTTTGCCCACAGCACACAGAACGCTCTTTTCTGGGGGACACGAGTGGGGAAAGCCCAGCAAACTTGCAGCCTGTTTGCTTTTTATGGTAATTAGCGTTACAGAACATTTATCTACCAGGCACAAAAAAAACCCCAAATCAATTACTGTTTCCTGGCTTTCAATCGGAATTACTTATTGTTTACATTTACAAAGAGGGGGGGAAAAAATTACCAAGTTCCTCTTCCCCTGCCTCTACGGTCTGTATTTCGTTTTAGGTATCTTTTACCACACTCGCTCTTAGTCATCGCTTTTTTAAACCGATTAACTCCACTACACCGGGGTATTTCAATAAGCGCTGACAAGCGCCGTACCCTCGGTGAAGCAGCGATCATAATAAAGCGCCGCGTTTGGAGGCAAACACTCTCTCCGTGCCGCCACCGCCTTCGCAGCGTGCGCGGCTGCCGAGACACAGCCCCTGCCGCCTCCCTGCCCTTGTGACCGGCCCTGCCCGCGGCTGCCCCGCGCCGGGGGCGGGTTCAGCCCGGGCAGCTCCCACTCCGCCGCTCCCGAGCGCCGAGCCGCCCCCCCGGCGGCCGCGGCACCGGGGACTCCGGGCCCGGCAAACTTTGCCGGGAGCTGCCCCGGAGCGGGCCGGGCGAGGCGAGGCCGAGCCAGCCCCGGTGCGGGCCCAGGGCCGTGCGGGAGCCCCGGGGAGGCTCATTGTGCAGGAACAAAAGAAAGATCCTCACCGCACACGCAGCAGGAGAGGGACTGCCTGAAGTAGGGCAGGAGCTTGTTAATCTCGGAAAAGGACTGGGGGTCCGCCGGGTCGTAGTTGAGCACCAGGCGGCTCGCGGACACGTAGAGAGCAGTGGCATTCACCGGGTTCATCGCCGCCGCTCGCTCGCCGCCGGCTGCGCGGTGCGAAGAAGGTCTGCGCGGGCCGCGGGGGCAGGTGGCCCCGGGGCGGGGGCCGGCCGGGTGTCACCTTGGTCCGGGGCCACCTGGAGCCGCGCGGCAGCGGCGGCGGCAGCGCGGAGGCCGCGGCGGCCCTGCCAGAGGGGGCCGCGCCGGCTCCTCCTCCGCCTCCCGCGGGGGAGGCCTCGCTCCGAGCGGCGGCTCGGCCCGGGCGGCAGCGGCGGCGGCGCTACTGCAGGTCCCTGCGAGCCATACCCGCCCCGCCGCGGGGCCCCTGCTGCTGTCGGCGCCTCCCTCAGCGGCGGCCCGGCATGGCGGCGGCCGCAGGCAGGATCCGCGAACGGGCGCGGGGCGGCGGCGGGGCCGCGCTGCCCGATGCGGCGGGAGGGCGGCGGAGGCACCCGGGGTTCACCGCGGCCGCATCACCGCGGCGGCGGCGCCGCCTCCTGCGCGGGGCCGGTGGGCGCGCGGGCAGGGCCGGGCGGGCCGCGCGCGCTCCGCGGTGGCGCCGTTAGATCCGGCCGTCACTGCGGGGCCATCGCCGCCGCCCGCGCCGCGCATGCGCGCCCGCAGCGGGGCGGGGGGGCGCCGGCGCCCTCTAGCGGCGCCCGAGCCGGCGGCGGAGGCCGCGCGCAGGAGGGCGGGAGGGGCGCGCGCCGCCTCGGCGCCCGCCATGGGCCCCGCGAGCTCCTCGCGAGCCGCTCGCGCACGGGGCTTGGCGCGGAGCCCCGGCCGCGGCCCCGCGCGCCAGCGCCTCGCGCGCCGCCCCGCGCGCCCCCGCCCCGCCGGGTCTCGGCTTTCCCCCTCACGGCGCCGGGCGCGAGCGCCGCGTCCCGCCCCTGTCATGGCGAGCGCCTCCGCTCCGGCCGAGGAAGCGGCCCCGCCTCTGCCCGCTGGAACCGGCGGCCAGGCCCGTCGATACCTTGGGCTCCCGGCTGACACAGCGGCCCCCTCCGCCGGCACGGAGCGAGGCCGGGGACCTGTGGGGCCTGGCAGCCCTCGAGAGTGGTGGCGCGGGAGCTGCGGAACGCACAAACCCCTCAGGACATCGCCAGCCTCCCACACACGGCTCTGTGGGCAGAAGTGTGTCGCAAGCGATCCTGTTGGAGACCCCACGTATAGCACAGCAGTGGATGCAGGCTGAGGGCAGGTATGACCAAGATATAGGCACAGGCAGGACTCTTATGGAGGGAACTTGTTTTATTTCGTGCGTAAGCACCAAGGCCATTCCACAGACTTCCAGATCCTGTGTTGCAACACTGCCAGCACCATCGGGCAGCCCTCTCCCCACTTCTGTGTTTGGTGTTTTGGGGAGCTGCCTGACAGAGCTTCTCCTTTTTCCCACATTGCCCTCTGTGTTCACTTAGAGTTACCCATGTGAAACTAATCAAGGAGTTCCACCTGTATCTTTTAGTTCCTTGTTCACCTCATGAATCCTTCCAATCTTTCCAACCCAACACAAAATGAGTGTACACACAAAATACAGGAATTTGGGTCTTGACTCCAAATACTCACTTAGCACTTGTGGTCCTCACCAAAGCAGCTCATTCCCCACTTGGCACTGTTCCCCCATGGCCCAGGTACAGCCCGTGTGGGTGCATCTCCATGTTACCACACAGACCTACAATGCCCTTCTGCCTCCCAGCAAACACTCAGTAGCCATCTCTGGACTGTAACTCCTTGCACACATTGAATCCCCAACCTGACTTCACTCCAAGGCACAGCATCTTCATTCTCACCCTCAGCCTGCTGTTACATTGCTTGTAAAATGCCCAGTTCCTTCTTCAGCTTATGCCAGGGACATCTTCCCTGCTGAACCAAGCCAACAGACTGAAATAACATCCAGAAAATTCCCACCATGTCCGCATTCTCATACACACCTCCCTGTATCACATCCTCTGCCAAACTCTGAACACACTGTGTTAACCCCTCCCAGCTCCCTCTGATGCTGCTCTGGCTCTTAGGCAAGGAACTTACTTGACACCCAACACCCAGAGTTTTACCAGTCTTGTCTAATTTCTGGGATACACTCCTTTGAGGTATCATCCACAGGCTGGGATTCAGCAGTTGACAGCAGTCCAGGGCCAAACCTCAACATCCCCATCCACAGCATTAACCTGCACTGTTCTGTCACTCACTGACGGAGCTAATGGAGTAGCTCTGGATTCCACCTAAGAACAATTGCAATCCTGGCAAGACAGATAACATAAACTCTCTAGAACTACAAAGAATTATTACTCTTGAAAATTATAGTAGTAATAGAATATGAAACTATAAGAGTAGCAAAACTGACTAGGTCATTCCTTTTAGACCAGAGGAAAGCCATAGTGCTTTTCTTTCCCCCATTATTGCTGTTGATCTGCTGAATTTCATTTTTTTCTATCCAGACCCTTGAGTTCATTTCTAATAGTGCAGTCCAAGCAGCAGATACACTTTTTCTTGCCTCTGTTGATCATTTGTTCCAGTCTGTCAGCATCGCTGTCCTGCAGGAAGAGTCCTGCTGTCTCAGGAGGGTGGCTTCGGGCCTCAGTTGTTTGTGACCACAGTGGCACGGGGGGTGTGACAGTAACTGTGAGGGGGTGAGTGCCCGCCCAGCTCTGCAGCCCGCTGCCCCAAGGCTTGCCTCAGCCCTGATGTGCTGCACCTGTGTGCCCCCCCTCAGGCTGCTGAGAAACAGCCCGCTGGGGAAAAGTTCCACTCGAGCCTACTCTGCTGTGCCTTAGGAGCTTCTTTCAAGCATGAGAGCTGGCCTTTTGCTGATGCCTGACTCTGTGTCTGCCCTGCAGGCTGCCTGCTTTGCCCTTGGCCTGCTCCTTGCTGCAGATGGCTGCTGCTCAGGGCTCACCCTTCTTGCTGCCGCTGGCCCTGCTCTGCTCTCCTCGCTCGGGTACCGTGGGACTCTTTCTTGTAGTTGACACCACTGCCCTGCCTGCTTTGCTCTTACCTCCCAGGCTCACCTTTCCCCCTGCAGTGGCCACCTTTGCTGCTCCCTCATGCTACCAGCCTTGTGGGACCAGTCTCCTTCCCTGGGCAGTGGTAGGTGCTTAACTTTGAACAAGCACTGAAACACTCAATAAACCATTGAGTAAATCCCCTTTCACTGGAAAATAAGGGTGGAATAGGAATGTTTTTTCATTTTCCAGTTCTATCAATGCTCTGTGTTTGGGAAAAACTAGACTCCTTGTTCAGATTAGGTTAGAATACTGCCTATTAACTCTGCCCAGCACAGATACCTGTGTTAAAGGCCCAGGTCCTTGGGTGATAGTTTTTGTTTCTTCCCTACAGCACTTGAACAGAATAAACATTTAGATCTCAGTGAAGGGTTCTTTGTAAATGCATAATAAAGAACGTGAGGCGTTCAGGCAGCTCCCTGTGTTAAGTTCCTTCTGCTGTGGAAGTGGTGCATCCTAAAGTCTCTGATTCCTGCAGCACTGCATCTTTAAGGGAAAGGTATCAACTGGGTAGGAAAAAAATACAGGTCAGCGCATAACACTGCCTCTGAAAACTTGGATGGGAATAAAATGGTGGGGTTCTGTTGTTGTTTTGTTAGGGAGTTTGGTTTTTCCCTCAGCCAGCTGCCAGTGGCAAGCTTGTTTCCAATTGCTTGCTTGTTTGACTTGATGTACCTTCCTTCTGTGTCACTGGGTTTTGAGCATCATGAGGAGAGGCAGGCTAAGACCAGAGGGACTGTAACAGTTCCAACAACACAGTGTTTTCTGGGCTGATGCTATTAATGAATGAACAAAACAAACAGGTAATCACAGTAACTGCAGAAGAAAGGAACAAGAAGCATCCCCCCACAGCCTCCAAGAAACACACAGACCGACTTTTGCCAGAGAGCAGTCAGAGGAGTTTGGGATGGCTGCCACAGCTCTGCAAAGCCTGTGGCCCTTTGTTAAGTGACCCATGGCTACCTGCTCACCCTTGTTACCATCCCAACGAGACACAGCTGCAGACACTGCTCCTGCAGTACCAGCTGCACCAATTCCCTTGGTTGTGCCTTTTTCCTTTGCCTTGAATTTGTTTCACAGGATTGTCCTTTTAGTTTTGTAACTCCCAGATATTCCAGGAGGTGTCCAACCCTGGCATGCCTTTGGAATCCTGGTAAAGCAGAGCATGCTGGTACTCCCAGTCCATTGCTTTTGCCTCCCTTTTATATTCATGAACAAACCATAGACTTCACCACTATAACAAATTTTCTCCTCAGTGTTCAAAAGTATTCTTTTACGTTATTCCAGAGTGGCCATACTTTCTAGAAACATATTCCAGTTGCTTACTAATCTCTTACCAACATCCCTCTCTGAGAATTGCTGGTTTTGTTTTGAGAGGTTCACACCCACAACACCAGGGACACTCCGTTTTATTGATTGTAGGAGTGGTTGCAATGGTCCTTTCATTCAAGTTCACCTCCACATATGATAAAGACAATTTCTGCTTTTTTATTTGGGTTTGTTTTTTGCAAGCAGCTTTTTTTTTTTTTTTTTTTTTTTTTTTTTTTTTTTTTTGAGGGAATGAAACAAAACAAAAAAGGCATCTCCATTATCATTCTTGAGACCTGGAATAGTGCAGTACAATTTGTGTCTTTGCTGGTAGAAGGAATTCCTTGTTCTAAGCCAGAACATTTCCTGTCTGTTGTTGGACACTGGAATATTCAAAGCTGTACAGTTTTATAACAGCGCCTGTTAGACCTACCAGTTCTTTGTAACTGTGTGTGAGGTTTTGTTTGTTTGGTGTTCTTTGGTATTTTTTAACTATCTACTGCTTTCAGAAACACCCAGCAAATAAACAGGAATCTATTTGTGGTTTTGATTCACAAGGACCTGAGAAGGAATATTCCCCAACAATCTTAAGGTCCTTGGGATCTCAGCACAAACCCCACCCCCTACGTCACTGTTGTTAAAGGGTTTGCTTATTGCTCTCCACAAGCCAGTCCCCCACAATTCATTTACTTCATTTGGGGGATATGTTTGAAGGGAATTTTCATAGGATGAATTTGTAGGGCATCTCCTCCAGCATTTATTGTTCAGCACAGCTTTCTCCTTCCGTTCTCCCAGCCCTTCCCCAGTTTGAACCAGGCTAGTGGTGTAGCTGCAATAGCTTTTCTCCAGCTGTGTGAGCATGTCTGGCCTAACAATTGTTCTATTTGAATCAGCATCAAGTACGTGCATTTGCATATCATATTAGATCTTTGGTAATCAAATTCCTCCTGCTGTTATTAAATTGTATAAGCAAAAGTTACATCTGTGCAACTCTGAAGTTCTGTCAGGTGAGATCAAATCCCTTTTTCAGTTCTTTTTGCCTTATAGTTGTACTTAGATGAATCATGTGAGTGAACTTTATATTGCAGCTAATGAAAAAAATCTGTTTAGCTTACCTTTCAAAAGTGTCACAACGCAGATTCCCAATGTGCATGTCAGAAGCACAGAAGGAGGGCATTGGTAGAGCTCACAGCAGTCCACCTCCTCACTGATGCTGTTAATGTTTTTCTGATGTTGCTAAACAAAGAAATTAAAATTCTTCTCAGGATAGAGAGTTGTAAATCCAAAGACAGCTGCTTCTTGTTTGGGCTGGGGGTTCTTGTTGGTTTCCATGTGCCAGGAGGATCCTGTGCCCTCTGTCAGTCCCGGTGAAGTACCACTACTCGTGCTCTAGCTCTTACACCTGTTTGCCAGCTCAGGTTTGGGAGGGGCATGTCAGCGAGTTCTGCATTTGCATAAATGAATTGGCATAATTGAGCTGGCTGTTGACTTTCGCTTCCAGGAGCATCATGCTCTTTCCTACTGCCCTCTGAGCTGTGAGGTTGAGAAGTTCTACAGAAACTCACACAGGGAGCCCCTCATTCAGAAACAAAACAAAACAAAAAAATTAGCTTGGCGGTTTGTTTCACTGTTATGACTTAAGCAGGGATATTCTGGCCCTTCTCTTTTGGGGCTTACCTGTAAGTGGGACAGAAGCGCTGCTGGAAAACACTGGCTTCACTTGTTTCCTTAACTGCCTTGTTCCCAATCCAGACAAATAAGTATTACTGTGACTTCCTAAAGGTGACTTAGATCCATATGTCCTCTGTGCACCTCTTTTTTGACTAGAGCATTTCTGGTGTCCTGTAGGGAGAAGTCTTGTGCCTGATGACAGAGAGATGGTTAATCCCCGTGTGCTTTTCCTTATTCTGAAGCTGTAAGACCACTGCTACATCTTTCAATAGGTCCTTTGCAGTGACCCCGTGACAAACACTTCATCTTCACCCTGAGGTGTTCTGACAGGCTTTTGTCAGCAACCAGTACCGACTGATTATTTCACTGTATCATAACAATGCAATATAAGTACTTGATTAAAATATGTAATTCATAGAATATCTTGCTGAGACAATCTGAGTCTGATGTAATCACAGCAGTCACTTCTGGCCTTAGTATCTATAAATCCAGTTTTGGAGGAGATCTGCTCCTTTGGTGAGTGCCCAGCTCATCTCTGATGTGGGTTGTGAGTCTGGTCTAAACCTGTGCTTCCAGGAGTGCGGGAGTTTTGTCAGAACAGGACTCTCACTTTGGAACAGCCCAGAGCAAATAGAGATGATCTGGGATTAGCACTAAATAGTTGAGCTGATTCTGAGCCAAACTGCTAATGCAGAAATACTGGTTCAACTCTGCATGTATTCCAGTTTAATTTGGGTTTAGGGATTATCCTATCCTACATACAACAAGAATGTGCCTCTTACACACCTGAGTTACCCCTCTGATTTAAACAGATCAGCTGACTTTGACCTTGGGTGGGTCCCTAAAGGAATACAAATTGATAACAGAACTGGGTTTTATTCCCACTTCTGTTTACCAAAACCAAGCACAAATTACTATTTGACTGAATATGGAAAAACTGAATATCAGGAGACTGTTTTCTCATGGTTTAAAGTCCTCTTGTAACTGGATTTGACCTCAAAATAGCTTCTCTTTCACTGATTTGCATTGTGGGGACTTCTTGAATTACATTTCTCTCTGAGCTTTGTGAGGTGAATTCCTTTTAATCTAATGACAACTTAGTTTCAAGAGCTCCTAATCAGGGACATTCTCAAAGGCCTCTGGAAATCTGAGTTCTTATATGAACAGGATCTCCATTTTATATGTTTGACTTTGCTAAATAAAGCCACTAGATGTGCATGGCAGGAATCTCCATACAAAATCTCTGCCAACTGCTCCCCAGTATGTCCTGTTCATGTGTTTGCTAATACTGGGTTTTGTGGGTTGGAGGACTTTTTGGCATTTTGGTTCATAATTCATATTGGATTTACAGGTTTAAAGTTTTCTTAGGTCCCCTAATGCCTGTCTTAAAAACTGACATTGCACTAGCCACCTGCCATAGGAGGTTTTAGCAAGAGACTTTACATTTAAGCAAGTTATCTCTGAAGGACCTTATAACACTGAGGTGAAAACTGTTTGGTCCTGGAGGATTTGTTCTATAACTTAATCTTCTACTCTTTGGGGGTGAAACAGGACCTTCAGTGTACCCAGTAAACATTCAAGTAAAAACCCAGGAAAAACAGGCTTTTTAGCTCAGAAATCTTCTCAAGTTCCTTTGCACTGGATTCAGATAAAACAAACCAAAAATAATAATTATTTTTTCTGTTGGGTAGTCTGAACAATCCCTTTAATCCTGGCTTGTTTTATTGCCAGAATCTCTGGTGTGCTTCCTTCTTCTCAAGTATTTGAAAAAGAATTTACTAGTTTTCATACTTCCAGCAAGTTGCTCCTAAAAGTATTTTTTGGCCTCTCCACCCTGTTTTTTAACATGTAACCTTCAATTCTTGACAATTCTGTCTCCTCTTCTACTCTTCTATTGGCCAGAACGTCAACTATCCAAAGAATGCCCTTTTGCCTCTGCTGGATCCCCTTGCCATGCCAGCTTTGTCTTTCAGGAAGGGGGCTTTTTGAAACCCCTTTGTTCCCACAATTCGGATTCCCAACCTCTTTTGCATGTGACCCATGTTCTGGATAGTGGTTATTTTAATTTCTGAACTTGCACAGTTGCTCTTTTGAGTGTATTTTTAATTAGGAAGCTATTGCAGGCAGCCTGAGTGATGCTGAACCCACCTGAGGGAGTTAGTGGAGACTTTTGCTTCAAATATCTGCGGTCTGATTTTTGCCAGGGCTGTTTTGTGACCAGGAGAAACTTCCTGAGTGGGGAGGGTGAAATGCCTGTTTGGCTGCTGTCAGGGAGCAGCTATCTCATAGATAGGTCAGGAATGCAGCTGGCATCCTGCTGCTACTCTGGCTGGGGGCTGAAACAGCCTCCTGCTCAGCAGTGCGTGGGCTGAGGTACTTGGTGCCTTTCTTGTCCTGATCTTCTCTGCCAAGATCTCCCCAGGCCTTGTGCTTGCAGGCAGGGCTCAAGGAGAGGGCTCCAGTGGTCGGGGTGATTGAGTCAGCAGCTATTGAGCCAGTGTGACACATTCTGGGGGACCAGACAGGACGACCCAAGTGGGTAGAGAGAGTTGGCAGGTGTGGCAGTGATGCCACCGTTACCTTTGAAAGGTCATGGAGATCAGGGAGATCCCTGATGGCTGGGGAAAGCCTGGCGTGACTCGCACCTACAAAAAGCCTGGGACCGTCAGGTGATCCCCCTCAGTTTGGTCTGGGAGGAAAGCCATGGCAAAGTGTGCTTGGCTGCCTTTTGTGGTCACACGGAGAAGGCGACTGGGAATAGCCAGCATAGATTAACCGGGAATAAATTGTGTGACCAGCCTCAGTGCCTCCTGGTGACAGAGTGAGGTTCTGTGGGTGAGGGAAGAGCAGCGTATGCCAGGTGTCTTACCCTGGGCGAGGTTTCTGACAGGCTCTTTTGCTATACAGCTGTGTCTAGGCTAGCACATCATGGTGAGGAGGGGCAGCATGATGGTGAAGGGCTGGAGCACTTGTCCCAGGAGGAGAGGCTGGGGGACTGAGCTTTATCTTTGTTAGCCAGAAGTGGACACTGGGGACATCCCTAGCAGCTGCTTTCTGGTGCTGGAGAGCCTGTGGCTGTCACCTCACTAACCCCTCCTGGCTGAAGTGCACAGGCAGAGGACAAGAGGCAGCTGTCCTAAACTGAAACAAGGCAGGTTGCTGCTGAGTAGAATGGGTTGGGGGGAATCAGTTCCCCATGGAGCCAGTCAGGAACTCAGACTGAGAAAGGTGTGCCAGCCTCTGTCCTTGCAGACTTTTAAGATCCAGCTGACAAAATGGTATGAATTCAGGGCTGAGTCTGTTCTGAGTAGGACGCTGGACTGGAGCCTGAGAGCCCTTTCAAAATGAATTATCGTACAACAGCTTGTACGTGCTATGTAATCCAAGAATTTCCATTCCTGGAGATTCCTCAGACTTGTGGTATCTACAGGGCCGTGCTCGTGCATTTCATGCGCGGTATGTGCGCGCTTACGGCAATACTCACCTCGCCCTACTTGGAACTGGTCGGTGGTTTGTTGGTGGTCGGTGTCGGAGGTGGCCTACAGGGGTAACACATGATCTGCTGCACAGATGGCTGCGCCTGCACACTGGAGAACTGCCTGGGAGGCGATGACATCAGATCTCTGGATTGCGGATACACTGCAGCTCGGGCACTCGCCGTGTGCGCTGCGTATTCCCCGCACATCCCGACCCACTCCCTTCTTAAGGGGTCTCGATTTGCCTCATCCGTCCCAAAGCGTGCCGGGAAAAGAGCCACAGTGCCTCTTCATAGGAGGCGGCAGGGAATCGGTGCCGGTGTGTCACGGGGACTGTTTTCCTAACAAATACCTTGTGGCATTTGAAACAAAGAGAGGACAGCTAATCTGCCGAGCTGACTCCTCTGCTTGCCTTCCCCGCTTCTGAAGCGCCACAAATCTCTCTGCCATGCAGGAAGGGGGGAAAAGCCGATGCATTTTCCCGCTGGTCTCCGTGCACAGACAACAGCGATGAACAATCTGGCCGCGGAGGGCTGGGCTCAGCGGCCTGCGCCGGGCCCGGTGTTGGAGCGGCCCTGCCCGGGCCTCCCGGAGCCGTGTGCCCCGCGCCGCCCCTGCCGTAGTCGGGACACCCGGGCGGCGGAGCGGGGCCGGGGCCGGGGCCGGGCGCGCAGGCGCAGCCGGGACATGGCGGCCGTGCGGGTGCTGCGGCGGGCGCTGGGGCTGTGCCGGGGCCGCGCCGCCTCGGGGGCCCGCCCGCCCCCCGTGCCCCAGCGCATCGAGGAGAAGCGCCGCGCCGCGCTGCTGGGCGGCGGCCAGGCCCGCATCGACGCCCAGCACAAGCGGGTGAGCCCAGCACAGGTGGCCGGAGGGGACAAAGCCCTGTCCCGCCGCCGCCGGGCGCACGCTGGCCGGGGAGGGCAGGCCGTGCACGGCGGGCTCCGCTCGGCTCTGGGGACTCGCGGCTTCGCGTGGCGCCTGCAGACGCCCCTTTGCGGGAAGTTTTCTTCAAGCAACGCTTAAGACTGCATTGCCTGTTACTCTGGGTAGAAAAGAGAACAATTGCTTTACTAATTTGTTTACCTCAGAGTGGTCTCCGAGATTGACTGTAATATGTATGAGAGGTGGTGAGGTATTATAGACAGAAGTTGCAACTTCTGCCTGTCAATGGTAAGTCAGTTCTAGGTTGCTTAACACTTCTGAGCAACAGCCTTCATTTTTACACCGCTGTTGCAAATTTAAGCTGATTTCTGAGATGAGAGCAAAGAGTTAGAAGAGTGGAAATAAGGCAAAGACAGGTGGGAGGGATGACAACAGGTGAGTTTTTAGTCTCCTGCCTCTGCCGTTCAGAATGTAGGTAGTGCTGATGGGAGTGACATCAGAGGTTTCCTGTTTCTGCTTATTGCTTCTTGCTGGGAGACCTTTTCAGTGTGGTGCAAGGTGGTCTGTAGGCATCAGGGAGGTGGGAATGGCGATTCCCTCCCTCAGTGATCACTCTGCCTGTCAGCAGTGTCCCTCCCCAGTTACACAACGTCTGAAGAGAGTTCAGTCTTGCTGAGTTACATTCAGGACACTGACACACCCGTATACAAGCACTTCTGCATGTCTAGGGCCTCGAACAGCTTATGTTTTATATAAACTAAAACTTTGTCTTATGTTAGGCTTTCCCGCATTTCCTGCTTTTCTTGAGCTTTTTGGCCTCCTGGTCAGATGTTTTGTAGAAGCTGAGTTGTGTTACAATGTCCTGTTGATGCAGGGTCACATCATCCCCTAAAGGAGACAGCCCAGGTGCCCTGCCCTTTGCAGACAGATGCTTACCATGGTTGGAAGGAACAGATTTGTTTGGTAGGTTAAGATGTAAAGAACTTTGCAGTCATTTTTTACTACATAACGCTGAGCAAGGGACATGTGTATGTGGTCAATTGATTCTGTTCTTGGCCGTTTCACCGTTACCCTACTTTAGGCTGTAACAGTGTCCAGCAGGAAAAAAAACAGATGGATTTTGTCAGGAGATCCCTGCAGGCTGTCTCACTTCCTCTTCCCTCTTATTTACTGCAATCAAATAATATTTGAGTGCGGTGAATTGAACCCTGAGCTGTTGGGGAGGACTGCTCTAGCTGTGGAAGGGTTCCCTGGTTAAGAATAGAAAAAAGGCCTTAATAGCAGCATTTAAATGTGCAGGCAAAAATAGCTATGATGCATTTATATCCTGTTGAGAAGTCCTGAGATTGTTTCCTTTCTCCTGTGGTAGTGCTTCTCCAACAGTCAGCCTTCTTTCCAGAGTCTGGCTTGCATTAGGTTTGTTTTTGAGGAGGATAATCACTGCGCAGGCTATTTCCAGCTTTGGGGGCCTGCAGTTGCTTAATGGACCCTGTGTAGCAGATCAGGTGAGGTTTTGCTTGATTAAACTGCTTCTGCTGGGGGTCAGCAAACAGCCAGAGTCACCTGATGGCTCTGTTAATTGTTGCTTGCTCTGTTTCAGGGAAAGCTGACAGCAAGGGAACGAATTCTGCTGCTGTTGGACCCCGACAGTTTTGATGAATATGACATGTTTGTGGAACACAGATGTACTGACTTTGGGATGGACTCTAGTAAGAATAAGGTAGTTTTATTTCATATAACTCATTTCAGTGTCCTCTGCTGTGCAGCCAGCCCACTGGTTGAAAATGGGCTCTTCTGTTCACATGTGATTTTTACTATTTGTTTTCTTTTTATGTATAGTTTTGTTTTGTAAATTTGCTCTTATTACTCTCAGTTTCCATTTAACAGCTTACAGAGTTTTCTGTTGTCTAAAATTGGTACCTTTTTTATAAGGTCACCTCTCTGGTTCAAATACCTTCCTGGAATTGTCTTAGATTTGCATTTTAAACAGTAGAGGAGGCTGCAGAGCTTTGTTGGTGCAATTTTGTCAGTCAGATCAGATACGAGGAGAAAATCAAGGTAGGTACTTCTGCCTCCCTACAGGTAGGATTAGAATTACTGGATGAAACAACTCAGATCTATATTTATGCCTGCCAAACTACAGTCATAAAATCCTTGAGGGCTTTACAGTGTGATCTGGGTGTTTGGAAGTCCCAGCATTCGCACTGCTCTGTTAGCCATTTGCACCCTGCTTGCTAAGGCACTTTCTGGATGTGTGGCCCTGTATCCTGAACCAGCATGGTACAGGGAGTTCCACACACACAGGGAGAATCTGTGGCTGCTCAAAGTCTCTCACCATAATGTTGATGCCTGATGGTGTTCTTCCTGGGAAAAGTGTTCTGCTGTGGTTTGGTAGAAGGCACCGCTGAGCTGCTGGGACGTCAGTGCCTGGTGCTGATGTGCCTGTTCCCTGTGAATCTTCCTGTAGCCAAAGGCTGTTTGCTGTGGGTTGTTGGTGTAGGGTGAGGAGCTGCTGTGTGCGTGCCCTGTGCTGCACACAGTGACTACGACTTCTGTTTGTGCAGTTCTTAAACCAGTTCATTGGGTTTGAGTCCTTCAGGTTGTAGGATTGCAGCCTGTGGATGAGGGAGGGGACAGCAGGGTTCCAGCAGGGGTGCTGGGAGTGGCAAAGGTGAAGGATTTGTTTGAGTCAGACGGGAGGCTGACACTGGGTGCTGGGAAGGACGTTGTGTTAGACCTCCTCCCCTCTCAGGGGATAGCAGAGCAATCATCTTTTTTCCTCTATTTTTTTTTACTCTATTCTCCAGGAAACTCAAATAACTGCCCGAGTTGCCTCTCACTGAGTTACTCCATGCTCTCTCTCACACTGTTGATAACAAATTGCTGTTTCTGAAAATAGGAGGAGCAGCAGAGTCCTGAGTGTGACAAGAGGGTTAATTTTTTCCCTTGTGCTTCAGAATTCACCCTTCAGTGAGCTGCAGATTGTGTTTACAGAGCACAGTTTCACAACAGATGACCTAACTGTGGCCACTGAGCTGGAATATTAGTTTAGCATTGAATTTCTCAGAGTCCCTGGAACTTCCTGAGGGTAGGGTAGGACTTGTGCTCACATCCAGGCCACTCTGTGGGCTGCTGGGGCTTTTGGGAGTCACCTTCACGTGGCAGTGGCTGAAGTACAGGTGTGTGCTGCTGTTCTGTGTGCCAGGGGCTGAGAGCTGTGCTGGGTGTGCAGCCTGAGAAAAGGCACCAGACAAGTGTGACCTTCCTGACAGCGAACCACCTGGGCATAAGTGGTCCTTAGAGTGGGCCCTCCAGCACACACTTCCATTTTTTCCTTCCTTTTTTTTTTTTTCAATTTTGATACCAAACAACAAAACAGTTCAGTGCCTGAAATTCCCTTTTTTACTGACAGCCCAGCAAAGTTCCTTTCCTATTGTTGTCTTGAAAGGCTTCTATATATTTTTTTTACTAGAAAGTGGTACAATAAAGATGAAGCACATTTTAAGACTCACAGGCTCCATTTCCTTGGCCAGTTCTTTCTTCCCTTATTTACAGGGTGAAAAATGGGACAGGTCAAGTTCAAGTATTTGAGGTGACTGTAATTATATTTTTGGACCTGTCCAGGATTGTTTTTTATCCTGTATCAACGCCTCAGAGGTTTGTGCACTATCTCCATTCTTTCAAAAACATCAGCTGGTCCTGATAAAAGGTACATCCTAGCCTATCTCTGGGGGCATGATTTGTCTTAGTTTCAGATACTCTAAATTTGAAGGGAAACTGCTAAGTTCACTGATCTTTACTCTAATACATAATGAATATGTGATATTACCTCTACTTTTCCTTTTCACAGCTGGGGAAAATCTTTGTGGAGCCCTCACTGCAGACATGGAAGATGAGACCTCCCAGGACTTCCCAGTCTTTGCTTTGTCTTAGTAGGAGTTTGTGGAAATTTTAGTGGACATCACAGTTGCTTTGATTTTTCTATCTATTATTTTCAGTTAATTTATCTGTTTTTAATGCAGTATCCTGGTGACAGTGTGGTGACTGGTCGTGGGCGGATTAATGGGAGACTAGCTTATGTTTTCAGTCAGGTAAAGTTTTATTTGTTTTTAAGTAGTGTGAACTTATTTCAAAGGATAAGTTCACAATAGTTCAGCGTGGCCATGTAGCAGTGTACCTGTGGGAGGAAGCAGGGCACCCTCAGACAAGAAGCAAAAAAGCTTGTGATAGATAGCATATAAATAGATAAAATATACTTTTTATGTTAAAATATATTTTTTATATTAAAATAAAAGTATTTCAGAGGAAACATCTTAGGTAGAGACTTATCTTGGTCACTCATTGTGAAAGAAAGGCTTTCTTTCAGATCATTAGTAAGTGCTGCTCTGTTCTGGGCCACAGAGTAGCCTTTGTTCCATTTGCTGTCATGGCCAAAGTGGCTGTTGCTGTGTTACCTTGGAGCAAGGCGTACACTCTGCCTTTTTTGTCTTGGATGCATGTTCCTTCCAAGGAGAAGCACTGTTACATGGGCCTGAACATGTGGAGAGGAGCCAAACACAAACCTTCATTTCAGAACACAAGTAGGGGGCAATTTTTCTAATAGTAGAATTTGAGAGTGCCCCTTCATGATACACCCCTCCCTTTTTGTATTTAAAGACCTTTTTCCCTCCAAATTGAACTGCCTCCTGAGATGCTGAACCTTTTTGGTTTAAATGTTAGTCATAGCCATGCTGTCTCTGTCCACACAGTTTTTGGGGCTTCTCTGGGAGTAAGACTTGGTGGGAATGCAGCAGAGAAACTCCCTGGGAGCTGGCTCTGGGCTCTGTCTGTGCCAGGAGGTGTCAATATCCTCTTTTTCTCGTGGATCAGTCCTAGGGTGTGTTAGAGATTTTTCTCCTGAGGCATTTTGGCTAACATAGTCCCTACAGCACCCGTTGGACATAACTCATGAGTCTAGTACAGTGACGTGTGTCCACGTTTTATTTCCTCCTTGTGAAGGATGCTTGTATTGAGTTGGCATCATCTGCAGGCTGCACTCAGGGAGTCAGTTGTTTAGAAGCAGCATACCAAATATAGAGCACTGTAGGATTATGTTATTTACTAGCAATAATTGACAACATTTTACTGAAATTATTCTTTCCCTAATCTGAAAATTTGCTTTACTTTCAGGATTTTACTGTATTTGGAGGCAGTTTATCTGGAGCTCATGCCCAGAAGATCTGCAAGGTAATATGGCACAAAAGAAAACAAAAAAAATTGGCAGCATTCTTTTTTCAGTGTGTTGTGATAATGACTTTGGAGAAGATGTTTGGTGACTGACTTTAGTGGGCTCTGATGTGTGCCATGCCTGAGAGTGGTGCCTCTGGAAACTTTTTGAGTGTGAGTGAGCTTCTCCAGGCAATACACACTTTGTTACATTAAGTTATGTCTTCTACTCTACTGCAAAGGATGGGAGACTTGCCAAGTACAAATATAAATTAACTACTCATTGTCCACTGGAGAAAAGAGGAATGAATTTGAGAAACTTTTTCCTCTAAACAGTGTGCTGTGAAAGTGTGTAATATTTAAAAAGAAAGCAAATATAACAAGTAAACAGCCTGAAGATAAACAGTTTTACAACTTTGAGGTCACTTTGACCCTGAGAGTTTCTCTTATCAGACACTTGTGACTATTTATTCCTGTTTGTCTGCTTGTCTTGTGAGAAGAGTTTTTGAATCCCAGGACTGGGGAGACAAGAACTCTTTCATGGGTGAGTGTTGAGTGGTGTGAACTGGGAAATCTTCCTGAATTTTCTTGCCATGGAATCAGAAACAAGATTTTTGTTGCACAAGGCCTTTTATGCTGTGGAAATAACTACTCTTTGCCATAGGCTCCTCAGGAATGTGTGGGTATAAAACTAGAAAACATGAAGACTTTGGGCTCAATAACAACAATTTGATTTTATCAGGTCTTGATTTTGGGAAGGACTTGAATTACCCTTTCACACTGGAGCTTTGTGGTGTCTGTACTGGGGAGGGATGGAATGGCATTGGAATTATGGGATGCTTTCTGGTGGGTTTTCTTTGATCTCTTCTTTCTAAAGCAGCAGTGTCTGATCACAGAACTAGAAAAAATGTGGGTTCTTCCTGGTTTGTGCTGTTGGTGGGCTCCAAAGCTGGAAGGCTCGAGAGGCATCAGTTGCTTTGGAGATCAGTCTTTGTCAGTGTTTTAGAAAGAGTTTGGAAGAGCCTTGGAAAAGAAAATCCATATACAGGTCCCTGGAAAACAGCAGAAAATGTCAGTGAATTCTAAGAAGTAGTTACCACCAGCTCCTGTTTGGGCTGGAGTTTTGGGTCTCCTGAGATATCACTGATGTGAATGGCACCAAGTGTAGTTTCTGTGTTTCTAGGCAATATAAAATTCAAGACTGATGCTACAAGCACTCTGAAAGATGGGACTGGAATTGTAAATCACTTAGCAAGTTAAAGATTGTCTGAAATAATTTTATTACAATGATTGAAAGGGCAGGAAAAAGCAACTTCAAAACTCAAAAATGGGGATTAACTGATGTTTTACAAAAATTATTTAGGAGCCAAAGCAGATCTTGATGTTAAAACAGACCTTAACATAACATACCAGTGCTGAAGTGTTATGAAAATGGCAGACATTTTACTGGAATTCAATAATCAGGAATATTTTGTGTAAGGAATGTAAGGAATTCAGTCCTCCTACTTAAGGCTCTGTTACAGTATTGTGTATGATCTTGAGGCAAGTAACCAAAATGATCAGAGCCCTAGAAAACAGGATGTGGGACTGAATTGATGGTGCTTAACCTAGGAACATGAAGAGGAATATGAAGACTGAAGAGAGATTTGAGTTACTTGAATGTTCCCAAAAGTAAAGGCCAAGAATAGCCAATTGCTCTCCCTCACTGCTGTGTATCAAGACAAATGTAATGTTTAAATTTCTGGAGGAAAGATGTAATTTAGTCCTCCCAAAGAAGTCCTAAAAAGGGTAATCAAGCATTAGAATATACAGCTTAGAGAGATTCCACAGCCACCACTGCAACAAACTTTGAGGAGTAGATGAGACATATGTGAGGTGATGTTTGAGGAGCAGTTGAGGCCCCTTATGAACAGGGGGAGCCCTCAGCTGCACAGGCCCCTCTCCCTCTCCTGTGTCACTCACACTGCACTATCCAAATCCAGTGCTGAGTGTGGAGATGCCCAGCTGGGAAGGTGGATATTTTTTGGGGTTCAGCTTAGCTGGGTCAATACTGAGGAGTTTGTGTTCATCACTAGATCATGGATCAAGCTGCCATGGTTGGAGCCCCCGTGATTGGGCTGAATGACTCTGGAGGAGCCCGTATCCAGGAGGGAGTGGAGTCCTTGGCAGGCTATGCAGACATATTTTTGGTGAGTAGGCTGCTGGATGGACAGGGAGTTTGCCCACCTCAAAGGTGGGCAAAACATGCAAGTGGGCGTTTGTAAGCAAATGTTAAGGTTATTGTTCTGTTTCAGCCAATGGATAAAACAGTCTCAGACCTTGGTTCTGTTCTTGGGTTTGGGCAAATGTACCCATGTCTTAAACAAGGGTCATGCTGAGCTCTGTGAAGCTCTGTGATCCAGTGTGTAGTGAGAATGGGGATGTCCAGTGTTGATTGCTCTGGTGAAAGTTTTATGTCCTAGAGGATTTTTGTGGTTAATATAAGAATTTTTCCCCAAGGTGCACTGCTGCTCATTTTTTCACAGAAATGACATTCTTTTATATGCTGCTAAAATACTTTGCATCAAATTGCATGTGCAGAACACTGTCCTTTCAGGAGGAAAGCAGGTGGGGTGTCAGGTCAGTTAGATGCTGACAGGTTTTGGGGTGGTATGGTCTGGGAGGAACAGTTACAGAAGTTGTTGTGACCCACTTGAACACCAAGCAATGTAAGTGGTTTTTTGAACAACACACCATCCATGTTGGATGGCAACCATTCACCTTTGTGTAAGACTCAAGCCAGTACAGAAACCTGATTTTAAAAAAATCCCTCCCCCAGCTGGTCAGTAAGCTTGCTTCTACCTCTGAGCACAGTGTATCTACACGTTCAAATGTCAGGGACACCCACTCCTTCCCACTGCAGGCTCAGTGCAGTTTTTGCCCTGGCAGCATCTGTTGAGGTGGCTCATGTTATCTCCTTTACAGTCATTGCATGGTATAGGGAATCAGCTGCACGGGAGTAGAAATAAGAAACTCATTTTGGTTCAATTTGCATCAAGAGATTCTCTCCAGATATTTGTCTGCCAGTAGATAAACCAGTCCTGTTTGTGATGGTGAATTCTTGCAGAATCTGGGCACAGATTTAAAGACACACTTCTTTGGTAAAACCAGGGTTTTTTTCCTATTTCAGAGGAATGTTTTGTGTTCTGGTGTCATTCCCCAAATCTCACTCATCATGGGTCCTTGTGCTGGTGGAGCTGTGTATTCTCCTGCCTTAACTGATTTCACATTCATGGTGAAGGTAAGGGTTTGTCTCGAGCTGCTGCTGGTGACATTGGTCACACACTAAGTGACCATATGGGAATGGGTATTTTCCAAGATGATCTCCTGCTTTGGATTTTTATTTTGCATGAAAAGTTGAGAAAAACTTTCCCAGATAACTTGTGGACAATTGCATTTTCAGTGGATTTTTAATGCAATGCAGCCTTTTAAGGAAATTTGTCCCTCTTCTTATTTTAAGGAAAGTCTCTAGATGCTGTGGCTGTTCCTTAGGTGCTTTTGCAGCTTGGCACTGGCATTCACTGTTTCTGCTTTTCCCCTTCCTCCAGGACACATCCTACCTATTCATCACTGGGCCTGATGTGGTGAAGTCTGTCACCAATGAAGATGTCACCCAGGAGCAGCTTGGGGGTGCAAAGACACACACTGCCGTGTCTGGTGAGAGCTGAGGACTTACTGAACATGCTAATTGTGCTCAAAGTAAATGAGGGTAGTTCTGGCTGAACAGCCTGTTGGCCAATCCAGATGAGTCTAAGGGACAAAACTCTGCCTAAGCACAGGATCTGACTCTGCATCTGATTTCCTGCAGCTCCTGTTTAGTAACAGAACACAAAGAAGGGAGAGTGGGAATGTGGGAGAGTTCTGGATTTGGAAGAGATAGTAGCAAACCCGCAAACGACGCTAGAAGTGGGAGTACTGTCAGGGAGTAGGGCTTAGTGAAATCAGCCTGGGGTGGGTTTTTTTTGTTTGTTGTCCAGACATTTGCATGTGTTGAAAGATTCTCAGCAGTCCCTTGTTTGCTCACTAATGTGATTGATTGAACTGCTTAACTATAAACCAAGTGGCAGTGTGAGCTGAAGCACTTCTTCCTTCTTTTCCCCTCTGCAAAAATGTCTCTGAGTCATGAATCTTCTCAAGACTCAAATGACTGTAGGATCTCAAATTCTGTGTGAACTGAGCTGATGATGAGCCAAAACCACACACAGAGATGCTGCCCAGATCCAGCCCTTTTATAAAAAGTACTTGTAGTCCAACACTTGGGTGCAGCACAGTAACCTGATCAGAATTCCAGAAGGCTGGAGTCTAGGTAGGGCTGTGCCAACTGATAAACCACTTCACATTATTTTAAATATGAGGTCAACAATCCAGACCTGTTCTGGAGAAAGTTTGACACAGCACGTGTTTTCTAGATATTTTTAGCTAGTCAGATTTGGTGACTTAAGACTCCTGATCGTTAACAGCTCAAGTTTAAAGAGTCCTGCTGTTGCTTGTTTATATCTTTATTGGTATCTTTTTAGAAAGGAAAGCTTGCACAGTGATTTCCATACCTGCTTTGCTGTGTCTGTGCAGGAGTTGCACACAGAGCCTTTGAGAATGACATCGATGCTCTGCTGAACCTCCGAGAGTTCTTTAATTATTTACCCCTGAGCAACCGGGACCCAGCTCCAGTCTGCGAGTGCCATGATCCCAGGTAAGGGGAGCCTGGCTGAGCTCAGTGCTCTCTGAGCACTGCATTTCATGGCTTCTCTGGCTTAAGGGGCACAGAGACATGGGTGTTCTGTCCCTGGGATCTTGGCAGATAATTCTGCATTCTGGTATGGGAATATGGGAAGTGTTCCAACATGTGTGTGTTCACTGTTAGGTTTAATTTGTTTTCTGAAAGGGCTGTTGTCCAGGCTGTGTGCAGAATGTGGGGAGAAGCAAGCTCTGTCCAGGTGGGCTGCCCAGTCCCTTGGAACAAACCAGAGAGGTAGGAAACAGCACAGTGAGTGGCAGTGGGGAGAACTTGCCCCGTTCTGTCAGCTGTGTCTGTTGGATGAGTTCTGCTTGTAAGGGTTTAGAGGTGGGCAGGCAACGAGGAGGCAGAAAGCTTTGTGTGTTATGTACTTGTCTCAGGCTCATTGTGGAGTTGGCAACATAATACAGAAAGACTTTGAGCCATTTCAAGAGGGGAAAAATGGCAACTGTCTGGACTTTTATCAGGGAATTTTTCCAGGAGCTGAGAGACAGCCAGAGATACAGCACGGGACACTGAGCAGAGAGCCTTGCTAGGGCCGGAAGGCAGAGAATGTCAGTGGAGTAAAAGCATTTTGACCAAGCTCCAGTTGCACTTGAAATTCAGCCCTTTCCCTAGGGAACCCTCAAGAGCCTGTGGCACTCTCCTGCATGGGAGTGGTGCCTGGATATGTTCCTTTCAGCTCCTCACATGCGTGTGATATGTCTTGGGGCTCTTCATGTGTGATGATTTTAACATGTGAGTCTGGAAGGTTATTTTCTCTTCACCCCTCACTGTGCTTTTCAGTGTCTGTGTAACATTTGTTTGGGAGGTGTTTTCGGATTGATTTTACAAATCACTGCGCTGGTCCCTGAGATACATTTCTCACTCTTTTAAAAATAAATTTGCCATTTTCTTTTGAAGAATGGCCTGACAGGTCACTTGTCCTAAATTTTTCTGTGGTAGGTGTTGATCTTTAGGAGTTCATTAAACTGTGCCCGTTCGGTTCTGTTCTGTTCTCGACTGCTCTGGTTTGTTACTGACAAAACCAAAGCAAATCTCTTGTATTATTTGCTGAGTTGGGGGATTACCTTTGAGGTTATCATGATCTTTATAAGCATTCAACACGTTGTACTGGGATAATTGATCTCTACTGACTTGATTTTGGTATTTTAATTTCACTGTAGAAGCAACAGTCCATTTTTTCAATCAATGCACTTTATAACAGGCAGTTATTTGTGAGAAGCGGTCAGTGAGGTTGTAGCTACTAAAGTATAAGAGATTTGTGTCCCTTAAGAAAAAAAAGAACTAATCTTTTACAAGGCATGAGATATAATAAATGCAATTTGTACTAAGAACTTCAGTTTAGTAGCCTTTATACTTGTGAAGGCAGATCTATTTGTTAAATTTATCTGGTTTTATAGCAGCATCTCCAATAGTTCTCCCATTTATTGTCCTAATGCACAGATTGGTATTATTTCATCTGGACAAACTGACATCTTAATAGATTCCTTCTGCTTGGGATTGATGTGTTTGATCCTTACAGCTGCTCCAGTCCCAGTCTGCTCCTCTAGAGTAATTGCTTTCTTATTGCATTGTTTTCACCACACAAAAAATTGCCACAAATGATTGCCGCAAATTAAATGTAACCTACTTGTGCGTTTATTGTGAAGTCCTGGGGCTGTTGGGGGTTGTTTGGTTGGTTTGTTTTTCCCTCTATTTAGGCAAATTCTTTCTGGGGTTGAAAAACGCCACCCTTGGCTGCTGAAGCTTGTGTTGGTGAGTGTGTGTTGTCAGCAGCCTGGGTTCCAAGGACTTACAAGTTTCTCGCAGTACCCAGTTGTCCCTGGTGAGATGGCCTTGCCTTTGGGAGGTGTCTGATGCATTGCATTTGCTGTATGGCATGGTGGCATTTTACCTCTCTGTGTCTCTACAAACTTCTGGAGGAAGTTATTGCCAACTGTTGGTAACCAAGTGCAGTTTCACTTCTGCATTGAATGAAGCCCAGTGTCCATCTGGTGAGGGTGTCTCCAGCTGTCACAGGCTTTAACAATGAGCAGCAGTTCTGTCCCACTAAGTGGGATCTGTGAGAAACACCTCTGAAGCCCAGTGAGAGCAGCAGCAGGCTCCAGATGTCCTGTGTCTGTAGGCATTTGAAGGAGATTTTCAAACATGGTATCCTGGATAATGTCTTCATTTTGCTGATGGCTATTTTAATGCTGTTAAAATTTTCTTCAGCACTGTGAATTTATGGGAGCAATAATTTCATTTTTTCACTTCTATCCTTGGGGTACCACAAGTCACAGGGCAGAGCTTGGAGCACATCCGTATCTACTTTACACTCGAGAAAGTTCAGAGTTGTTTTTATCTTAGGGCTTAGTATGCCAAAACAAGTTTAACTTCTTCAGGTTAAGGTTCCATTATATCATTTTATGGAAGTTTGTATGCAATATATGTATTTGTATGGAAAAAGCACTTGAAGTGTTGCTATCAGGTTTGTTCTATAAATAGCTGTGTCTCTTCCCTTCCCTGCAAGGGGCTGTGCCTCCCTCATCCTGTGTATCTGAGGAAGCACAGAGACAGCTGGGGCTGCACTTTAAACTTTTGCCTGATTTTGTCAAACTGCATATCGCTTTCTTCAGTTTTGAATTGTGTGTCTAGAGCCTTGTGTTGTCTTATTCAAAATGTACTAAATCATGGCATTGTTAAAATATTAATTCAGTAAGAACTCCCATGGAAACACCATTTGTTACAGAGATAACTATTTTTATGGAATACCACAAATATAATACTCCCTGAAGCCTTTTCAGTGGTGACTGATAAAAATTGACACCCCTGCACTGAATCCTCAGACCCAGTGGGTGCCACTGCTGAATGGATCCCTAAGGAGGTAATGTGATCAGAGCTGGGGAACTGATCCTGTCACTGCTGAGGGCATGGCAGGATCTCTGTTACAGGAAAACTGCACGTGAAAATGTGTCACTGTAAGTGGAGAAACGGGAAAGAGCTTTAAACACAGCCTGTGAAGGGAAGACACAGAGTGTCAATATGTTTTCTCTGTATGTTTTCCCCGCTCTGCTTGTTTGGGGCAGGGGAAATGAGCATGGAAAGGCTTCCTGCAGCTCAGTGTGTTCAAAGCTCCGGGTGACAGCATGGGCAGGGCAGGGTGAATGTGCAGTTCCTTAGCTCCCGGTGTGTGACAGGGAGCCTCGGGCTGCCCTGGGAGAGGGGCTCTGCCTGGCCAGCTGTATGGACTGGGCTCTGCTGCTGCTGCCCCCGTGTTCCCTGCAGCCCAGCAGCCTCTGGGCTGTGTCCCCATGATGCCTTGAGAGGCTGACCCAGAACAGAGGCTAGACAGAGTTAAATAAATAAAGTAGGTATTTATTAAAAGGCTTTAGAAGGATACACCTTGGGCAGTACGAGAGCCCAGCCGTGGCTCTGCCCAAGATGGACGACTGGTCATGAGTTTTCACACTTTTATAAGTTTTGGTCCATTTACATATTGGGGTCAATGTTCCAATTACAGCTTCAGGTTATGAAGTCCCATCTCCTGGTTTGCTCTCCTCAGTTTGCTGCTGTTTATGCTTTTTGGGCCTGAGGCTATAACAGTTGTCCTTGGGTCACAAGCTGGAAAAGGATTGTTTTGTCTAACTACCCTATGAAGATAATTACTAACACTTAATATGAAGTTCAGAGTCACACACGGAGGCAGTAGAGAATGTGAAAAATATGAACGGTGAAACTTAAGGCCTTATCAGCCACACCCGTCTGTCCCGTGAGCCGGCAGTGCCCCCTGCAGCCCGGCCGCCTCCTGGCCGTGTCCGCGCAGCCACGCCGGGCCGTGCTGCTCGGGGCTTCCTGAGCGCAGGTGCCTGAGGAAGAGGGGTCTCCTTCACTAGGAGGCTGCTCAGGCTGCCCAAGATTAAGAGAACCGGTTCTTTTCTCCATATTTGAGGAGGTTCTGAAGTTTCTTCCCTGAGAGGTGGAAATGTTTACTTGAAGTTTTGGTCTTGGTGTTCATTTGGTCTTTAAATGTTGTTGCTCACAGTTACTTGCTCTCCACAGTGACCGTCTGGTTCCAGAGCTGGACACCATTGTCCCAAGTGAGTCAGCCAAAGCCTATGATATGCTGGATATCATACACTCCGTAAGTTTGACAGTGTTCAGATTAAAGATGCAAATGTTACATTCTGGGTCTAAATAATTGACAGAAAACAGTAGAATGGCACTGAAGATATAGATACTTACTTATTTTGGTCTTTATAAGTGACTATTTAGACCTGTGTGGTATGGGCAACAAAAATTCTACCTGTGAATGGGCAACAAAAACTGTAGGGGAAAAATATTTTAACAGAATCCCAGGATTTGTTTTCAGGATACATCTTCTACTGTATACACAACTATACAGATGAAGGATGCTGCAATTTAGTTCTTTCTGGGGTCAGAACCCCCTTGAGTTCTGTTGCTTGGCCCCTCCCTGAACCTTGGTGCTTCTGTTTTGGATTCTGGCACTTCTGTATGAAAGTAATAAAGTACCCAGAATGCAGAGATTTACTCTTCCCTGTTTACACTAAGAGATAGTTATGTACATATGCAGTACAAGAAAATACATGTCTATTTTTTTTGAAATTACAAAGTTTGCAACTGGCTGCATTTAAGCTGATTTTAGTGGTGAAAGCAAGCTCAGGGTATTTTTAATCCCTCGATTCTTCCACTGTGATTTTTCAGCACTGTGTGTAATGAAAGCTAAAAGGTGGCATGTAATAAAAATCATTAGGTGAACTAGGAGAAAATCCTCAAGCCCTCCCACAGATTCTGGGAAGTATTAAGGAAAGAGATAACACCACTTCTGTACTGCTTACATTTTTCACAACTTTTAAGACTGAGGCTAATGAAATGACTGGCACACTGCAGTGTGTATGGGAACAGCTGCCATAGACAGATGGAACAGGGGAATCCTGCTGGAAGCCCAAGCAGCCATGTGTAGGTGTCGCTACTGCTCCGTGGATAATTCTGATCTCCTGGAACGTGTTGAGTTCTGATCGTGCCTCGTGCACCAGGGCTGTCCCTTGGCAGGGAGCACACTGAGCTCCAGCCCGAGGGCAGTCAGCCACAGGTGTGGTTCCAGGTGGGTGCTGGCTGGGCACTGTATTCCCTGCATTCCCTGGGGCACACCCAGAACTGACCCTGGGGCAGCACGGCTGTGCTGGCTGCTCCAGAAAGGGCTCTGAGCTTGCCAAGAGAGAGAGATTACATCAAATGTGTCACGGGGAGCTTCTGAGCTCCAGGAAGTACTGTTTTATCACTGGAAATCAGTCTGTAAGGCTGTTGCTAATTAAGATGTGAGAAAGAAGTTCTTAACATGTGATTTGCATTTTGTTCTAAGCCAGGAAGAAAGGCTTCCTTCAGTCATAAAGGTGTTCCCTGATGGAACATTTAACTGACAGTTTTGGTACTTTTTGTAGGACTAGTTAATTCTTGCAATGTAAGCTACAGAGACTAAAAGGTTTTCCTCCCTTTCTTTCCTTCAAAATTCTGCAAGTTCTGAACTGTTTTCAAAGTTGCAGTACTAAGGTAACTGAGTTTGTGTTTGCCTGTGTATTTATGCACCTCTCTTTGGCCTCATACGGGCTCTGCCTGCCTCTCCTTTGCAGATTGTGGATGAGAGGGAATTCTTCGAGATCATGCCGAGCTATGCCAGGAACATCGTGGTTGGATTTGCCAGGATGAACGGACGGACCGTTGGGATCGTGGGCAACCAGCCCAAAGTAGCCTCAGGTCAGAGTCCAGTGTGAGGCTGTTAACAGTGCCTTGCCTGTGTCTCTTTCTCTGCATGCTGTGTAAGGTCAGAGCTGTTACGCTGTGTGCTCCTCCACTCATTCGGTGGTGTTTTTCCACTGCTTGCTTTGTCTTGAACCTCACTGTAACACAGCTGTGAAACGAACTGCAGATCATTTCTTCAGGGGCTAACAAGGTGATCTTGCTCCCAGGTAATTCAATCAGTGCTGCATCCAGCCCAAGAGGAGCAGCAGCTGCAGGTGGGGAGAAGAGCACCACTCATTTGGCAGCAGCCTGCAATTAACTGGGTTAATCATAGCATGGAAACCTTACACTTCTTTCCATGGCAGTAAAATCCTTAAAACTCATCTGTAGGGTGAGGCAACTTTGTTATCTCACCGTAGCTGAACAGTACAAAGCCTTCAGATGCACAAGTGTGGAGTTCTTGACCTCACATGGTTTGGATCTGAAGGTACAATGTGCAGCTCTAGCTCAGATCACCCTTCTTAACTGTCCAGGGATTTTGCTTTCTCTTCTTACTCAGTAATTTATGAAGTGACTTTCCCCAATCAGAATGTTCTGGTTTACTCCTTGTTTTTAATTATTGTATCTATTTGTTTGGGAAAATCGGATGACCCAGTATGGTGTTTTCATCTCTACAAGAAATGACCATCAAGATACTAGACAGAAGGTTTTAATAGAAATTTAACCTTCATTTAGCATTTTAAATTTTAACATTTCATATAGAGGCTTTGATACAAAATGTGTTTTAATATAGTTGTGCATAATATAATTCTAAATGGCATTCAAACAGAAACACTTCACAGTGTGTCTACCAGAAATGCTGATCTTTCTCAAAAAATTATTGGACTGTTTAATGTTTGTGTTTTTTTAATGGAGAACTCTGTAACCTTTCAATATGACTGATCTGTAAAATACTAATGAAGAGAAAGTTACAGAAAAATATTTTAAATTACACATTTGTAATTAAACTGTTATGTTTTGGTATAGAAAGTCTTTGCACACAGGGTCAGAAAAATGAAATGAGCCTTTGAGTGTAGCTTGTTCTGTGATCTTAGTTCTAAGCCAGGAAAGCTTCATGGCAGATTATCTCCACATTATCTACAGATAAGCTTTTCCTTCGTTTTAAGAAGACAATAGAGCTAAAATAGTGTGGTTTTGAGTTACCTTGCATTACTGCAGATCCCTGGAGTTGCTAACCCCTTTTTCTGTGTTCTTAAACTCAGGGTGCTTAGACATAAATTCTTCTGTGAAAGGAGCCCGCTTTGTTCGGTTCTGTGATGCCTTCAACATCCCCCTGATCACGTTTGTGGATGTTCCTGGGTTTCTGCCAGGTATGCCTTACCCTCAGAGTTCACGTGGTGCATGGTGGTGTTGGTGCTAAAAACCCATTTTCAGAACTCTGAGAAGACTTTTGCTGCAGTTGACTTAAACCAGGCTTTAAAATCCCACTTTTTGGGACAGAAACTCTGTATTCTAACTACAGTAGTCATCACAAAGGATAGTGAAATGTGCCAAAAATTGTAGGAAAATGAAATAGTGCCTAACTAACCAGTGTGTTCAGGAGTCACAAGGCTTTGCTGGAGTTACCTAGGGAGAGACACGTCACACAGTCAGGTAAGACTGCAGTCTCCAGCAGCCTGGCAGAGACGCTGGGATGGCCAGTTTGCCAGGGCCAGGCTTGGGGATACCATGCACTGGAAAGCTCTGTCCTACTGCCAAAAGCTGTGACTGTGACCTGTGCAAGGAAAAAACCTGCATTCCCTGGAGGTGCTGCCCTTGTTGTAAGTGGTGTGAAGTTACACCGATGGCTGTGTTACACCAAGGTAAATGCTGAGCTGTGTTTTTAGATGTTGTTTGCTCTCCACAGCTCTTGCTGGGCAGCGTGGCAGCAGGCCCTGCACAGGCTGTGCTGGGCCAGGGGCGGCAGTCCAGTGCTGCCTCCCCACCCGTGGGACAGGATGTGGGGACAGGTGGCACTGCTGGCTCTGGGAAGGGAGCAGTGGCAGCCGGGGCCACTTGAGGATGTTCCACCCCCACCTGCTGCAGTCCCTCAGCTGATGCTGGCACGTGTTGCTCTTTGGGCTCTGCTGCAGCAGGAAAACCTGCCTCCACCTGCTGCCCAGAGGGGCTGTTACAGCCCTGTCACTCACACCCAGGGCTAAACCAAGGTTCTTTTGCTCTAGGTAGACACAAAGGAGAAAATCCCAACCCAATAGGCTCAAGAGATAAAACCCACTGGAGTTTACTGAAAAACTATAGAAAATTAAGGAACATTAGCAAAAGAGTAAATGCAGCATAAGATCACTTACCACAACATATACTTATACCACTGAACATAGAAAACTTTAAGCCCATTCAATGCCACATTCTGTAAGAAGAGAGTTAGAAGAAAGAAGTGAGAAAACCAGAAAGACGGAAAAGATACAGAAAAATAATTTCCAGTTCCTAGGTTCCAGTGATGTAAAACTCCAAGATAAAGGTGGGGTAAAGGACAATGTGCTTGCCTCATGGTTAGGCTTCCTAAAACTTCTTTGATGCTCCAAGACACTTCTCAGTGGAAAATGCCTGTGTTTAGAGGTACATCAGTGAGGAAAGGGCTGTGATGAGCCTGCTTTCAGCACAGGCTCTCTGAGCAGGCAATACTAAAATGACCCATTACAAAACAGGTTGAGAGAGGACTATAAATGTTATACAATCAAATCTGATGTTGATATTGTTGTATAAACCAAGATTTACCTTGAGGCCTCTGCAGTTCTCAGAGCATCAGAATGTGACTATTCAGCATTCCAGTTCTGCTTTAACACAATGCAGTTGGCACGTTTTAACCAGGAGTTCCTCTCCTTTCTCCCCAGCGTAGGCTCAGCCACCTCCTCTGGTACGGACCAGGCAGTGGCTTGGTGTAAGCAGACACTCCAGCAATCCAGATTTGAGCAGTTGCTCAGAATCCAAGAACTATTTCCATATAGCTAATTCAAAGTAGTGACTTGATACTGCACAGTAAATTGTGGGTTTGAAAGCAGATAAACGGAAGAAAAATAAACAAGACAAACCTGAAGAGATGAGACCTGAGGTTTGACTATGATCCAAAAACTGTTGTGTTTTAAGGAATTTGGCAATATTTGCCCATCAGCATTAGAAATCTCACAATAAGTAACTAATTCTGAGGGTGGCATCCTCATCCCATCTCCCTGCTCAGTACAGAAGGAGAAAGCACATGTCACTCTGGCTCACAGCAGTGTACAAAACCTCTCCCAGCATCAGTGACCCAAACACTTGAGTAGCCCCCATTTTTCACAGGTGTGCACGGAGATGACATTTAAGGTGTTCATAACCTGTAACTGGATAAAAGTACATGTTTAGAACAAGGTTTGGACTGCATCTGTGGCCAGAAAAGCGTTTTTGTTAATTGGTCATGGGTGGCAGTGTAAATATTTCAAATACCTGCACGATCTTACACTGGAACCATTAAGTGGCTGGCTGCTCTGTTCTAGGTGTGGATTAGAAACAGGCTGTGCCTAGAAATGGGGTCTGGGAGTGCTCCCCAGCTCCTGGGCCTGGGCTGGGCGTCCCAGCTGGGCTCAGGCTGCTCCTTGGGGGTGAATCTCCCTGGCTGTTCTGATTCTTGCTGCAGGAAGAGTCTCTGGGCTCGCAGGTCCCACTGGCTGTAGGGAAAGGGCAAGAACCAGAAGTGAAATTGCAGCTGAGAGCAAATGTTTCTAGAGTGTAGGCAGAAATTTTCAGACACTCAACTTACACCTGAGGGGAAACAGTAATGTTAAGCCAGCAAACACACTAGCAAGTTCTTATATCTCACAAAAGAATTTTTACTTACGTTAAAAAAAAATCCATAGAAAACTCATCTCCAAAGCTAACGTCAGGAGGTGAATAAACTGCTAGGAAGTTATTGAAGAGTTATATCCAGTAGTCTGAAATTCACAAAAATAAATTACAGGGGATTGCTGATTCCAAGTCCAAAGAAGGGTGTTGAGTATCCTGTCACACGGATGGTTTGCATTCCTGTTTGCTGCCTATGATCATTCTCCAGAAGCACCTGCTGTGGAATTCATGCTCTGTCTTTTAAGGTCCATCATCCTGGGCTGCATTGAAGGACAACTAGGGTAGCTGCTCAGTATGGTAGAGTAGCCAAGCTGCTTTCTGTGTGGTCTAGAAAAGAGGAGGCTTGGAAGATGAGGTTTCTGAGAAGTGACTCTAGGCTGTTTCCTACTGCTGGTCACATCTGGAGTTTTGCAAATGCTCTGACTGTATTTTGTTCCTAGGAAGATCCCATCTGCTGAGCTTTGCTTCTGTGACCTTCCATACAAACAGCTGCTGCTCTGATTTTTGAGTTGTTCAGTATCTTGCAGAGAACACTGCCTGGCATGATCTTCTCCAGGGTGTTAACATGGCTGTGGTGGTGGTCAGGTTTGCTCCTGGTGACAGATGACGGGGTTGTGTGAATTCCTTGGCGTGAAGCAATTCCCTGTCCTTTGCAGGCACGGCTCAGGAGTACGGTGGGATTATACGTCACGGCGCCAAGCTGCTGTTTGCCTTTGCAGAGGCAACTGTGCCTAAGATCACTGTCATCACTAGAAAGGTAAGCTGGCAAATTCCATAGAGATCTTCCAGAGTTCCTCTTTGAACTAGTGGCAATTTTAGTTAAACCAAGCTTTGTCTGTCCCAGTGGTGCTTTCTATCACTGTCACATCTCTGTCCCATTTGGTAACACCTCTTAGTATAACATTGCGAGAGGCCACTTCTATTCCCAGACCATTACCTCAGTTCTTTCCTTCCTCTTGTCTCTGTACCCCTCTGGAACTTCCAGTTTCTGCTCCCTTCTGCTTTCTCTCTGGAATGCCTTCACTCAAGTATTTGTCCCATGTCACCCAGCCTATCTCACTAAGGACATGCCATCTGTTTGCAGCAACTCTTCTTTCTCCTGTCTTGCCTTCTGAGCCTCCCCCTGCGAACCCAGCACTGGCTGCATCTGTCTTCTGCTGTGTCTGCAGGTTGAACATCAAGTGGCTTCTTTCCTCCCCAGACTTCTGCTGTGCTCCACCTCATCTTCCTTTCTCCATAAGGCACCTGACACCCTACTGCCATAAGCTCTGGGGCTGGCACCTTACAACCTTAGCCTTCTCCTTGCTGCTCTGCCCCTCCTGCTCATTTTCCTGATATGCTTTTGGCTTATCACAGCAAAAATCAAAAAGAACTTTCTGTTCCTTTGCCTTCTCTGATTGTTCCGAGTATTTCCATGCAGTAGTTGTCAGTCGTGCAGCCCTGCTACACTGTTCAGTACTGCCCTGACAGGGACTGCACTGCAGTTTGCTCTGCAGTCCTGCAGTGTCTGTTCATCACTGCTGTCTGGAGCATTTCCAGTTCCAGAGTGGAGCACTGCAGAGCCTGAGTGCTGCATTCCCTGGCCAGGAAATTCCAGAAGCACGCTGCCTGGTTGGTTTGTGTGCATGTGCAGGGTGCAGGTTGAGGCCTGCTGGTCTGGATACACACTGACCCCTCCATGCCTGCCTTGCAGAATGGGCTTGGTCAGCAGCCCCCTTCCCTGCTCTTTTAGGGCTCTAGTTGCAGTGGTGTCTATTCCTAGGTGATTGCTGCCACAGAGTGGAGATGCTCACGCTCTCCTTCAGGTAAAAGCCCCAGCTGCTTGTCTCTGGACTAGAAAAAGCTGCAGGAGCAATGCAGGCTGTTGCTGCTGCAAGGCCGCTCCTGGAGTGGATGCCCTGGTTTGTGTCACAGGCTTACGGGGGTGCCTACGACGTGATGAGCTCCAAGCACTTACGAGGAGATGTGAATTACGCCTGGCCCACAGCTGAGGTGGCCGTGATGGGAGCCAAGGTGAGTCCAGGCCCTTCTCACTGTGGTGCAGCAGTGCCCTGCCAGCAGCACCAGTGCCATGCCAGCACCATGGGCTGTCCTGGCGCTGTAGGCAGGGGGGATGCTCCCATGCTGTCACCTGGAGGGCACGGCCTGAAGGACTGTCGCTGACTGAGCCCTTCTGTTCCCAGGGTGCTGTCCAGATCATCTTCAGAGGAAAGGAGGCAAATGCAGAGGAGGAGTATGTGGATAAGTTTGCAAACCCCTTCCCTGCTGCCATAAGAGGTATGGTTGTCTCCCACACTATGTTCCATTTGGTTTGCCATTGCATGGAGATAAAGTTGTGCTATTGAGTAAACCTTTTGCTAACAATTGAGTTATTTAGGTAAGATGGTTGGGTCTGATTTGGAAAGGTGATGCTTAACCACAGCCTGTGCATCTGGACACAGGACGCATCCTCAGCTGCAAAGAGCCTGGTGAAAAGCAGGGACTGCTCTGCAAAGTGCATTTTCAGTTATCTAGATAGTAGAAGGTGTCTCAAAATTCAGCCTTTTCCTTTATAGCACAGGTGCTTTGACAATCTGTTATACAGCCCTAGATGCACAGCAGTAGCCTGAAGAAAGTAGGGCCAGTTATGTTCTCCAGAACTCTCAGGAGCAAGTTTTTCCACTGTTTCAACTTCCAGTTTTGGAGCAGTAACTGTGCTCTAAAAGGCAAGTTATATTCAGAATTTAAGAATTGACTCAGGAATGTTTCCTTCTCAGTCTATTTTAAGTGTAGTTAATTTATAACTTGTGAACTTATTTACTCCAGCCATTGTTTTGATTTTGCTGACTTATGGGTTAGCCTAGATACAGAAGCCTGGGAGGCAAACACTTCATGGTTGGTCAGGTTGAGGGTGTTTTTTGTTTTAATCTTTTGCAGGGTTTGTTGATGACATCATCCAGCCTTCGACCACCCGCACACGCATCTGCCATGACCTCGATGTACTGGCCAGTAAATCCCAGTCCAGTCCTTGGAAGAAACATGCCAACATCCCACTGTGAGGGTGAGCAGGGCTGCCCATGCTGGGAGACATTCTGAACATGTATTCTGTTTAACTCTGGTTAATGGAGGTCTGCTTGGCAATAGAAATAGTTCTTTTAATTTTGATTTTTGCCAATAATCATCAATAAATCATAGCATATATTTAATTTGGGGGTCTGACCAGCTCACCTCTCTAAACCGTTTCTTGATGGTTAATACTCAACACACTCTGCCCTGCCTGCTGCAGGTGAGCTGTTACTAAGTGCTCAAGGTCAAACACTCCTTGGCTCCCTCATTCCATAGGCCCTGGAGGTGGCTCAGTCCTGCCTGAGCCACCTCCAACTGCTGGGAAGTCGGACCCCTGTGGAGTTCACGGGTATTCCACTGGCCCCAGACTGCGGAGCCTGACTCCACTTCTGACTCCACCACTGACTCAGAGAGGAAAATCCCGAGCTTGGCTTTCAGTGCCCTGGAGAGCAGGCCCTGCCGATCGCAAACTCATTTGTTCTGTTCCTCTGTTAGTCTGGCCTGTGGCAGCTTTTCCCTGCTGGCTGCAGCAGCTGGGTCTCAGAGCCCCAGGACAGAGGTGGGTGGCACAGGGGAGGCACAGCCAGTCCACTTTTAAAACCAGCAGACAAAAAAGGGCAGTTTTGGTGGGACATGCAAACCCTCCTCCCTCAGCGGAGGCTGGAACAGAGACCTCCAGAAGCCCCTTCCAGCCTCCTTTCTCTGGGATTATGTGCCAGCCTCGCCAGGAGCCACTGCAGGAGGTGTTCCTCTGATCAGCTCTGGGCCCGTGCTCACCTGCTCAGTAGAAGCTGCAACTTCCCTCCAGCCCCAAGGCAGTGAGGAACAGCCACTGTCACGTTCAGTGCTGCTGCTGTAGTCACCTGGCTGCTCTGAGTAACCGACGTGTTGTGTGACAGAGCCTCCCTACCAGCACTGCACGAGCCTGAAGGAGGAGAGAGGGAGGACGGCCGTGTCCCAGGCAGCTTCTCTTCCCAGGAAAGTGCAGTGAGTAGAGCTGTGGAGCTTGAGCCTCTACCTTTGGGGGGGGGGGGGGGGAAAGCAACAGCTAAACATCATCTAAAAGCACAATATAAAAGGAGCATTTCAGATAGGAGTTCCAGCTCTCCAGGTTTTTGGATGCGTGGGAGGCAGCACCTTCAGGCTGCAGACACACTGGCTGTCCTGGCTGTGCCGTGAGTCTGTGCCTCAGCATGAAAAGGCTCTCGGTGCTGTCCCAGGGAACAGAGCCAGCTGCAGCAACAGGGGAAGGAAATTCAGATGTTACTGTGGTGGGTGTCATGACCATGGTGGGAGTTCCTGGTTAACTGTGAGAAAACTATGAGGGTTTATAATGCCCAAGAAGATTTTCCAAAGGTAAAGCAGTTTTAGAGGCAGAAGCTGTGATAGGTGAAGGGATACATACACAGCTCCTTCAGCTTGCCCAGAGTCAGAAAAAGACAATCCATGAGAAACCCATTTGTCATAAAGAGGAAAGTACAGCTTTGTTAGTTGTTTCCTAACCTCAGTGTTGCTACAGACTCCATCCTCTCTCCCATCCCTTGCCAGCACAAGAATTGGGCTTTTAGATCCTCTCCATTTCCAAACAGGCAGTTGCTCTAGCAGGACATGCTGGAAACAGGCTCGAAAGCTGCTCTGACCAGGCTTCTGAGAATTTCCTTGAAGTCCAGTCACCTAAAAAAACAAGAGTACAAAATAAAGTCCCTTAAATAATGTGTAGCCCTTGAACTTAGCAGCAAGGCAAATTACTTACTGTGTTCCTCAGTGCAGCAGGAGTTGCCATAACTTACAAGCAGTTGGAGACTGAGCTTTCAGGTTCTGTCTTGGGAGTAGGTGAGACTTTGAATCATCCTTGTGCCTCAGCTGCTGCATCTTTGTGACTGTATCTTTGGGCCAGGTGATAAAGCAGTCAGTTTTCTTTAGCACTACAGAGATGAAATCTTTCATGGGTTGGACACAAATAGCACCTTGCTCCCTGAGACATGGGAGTAACATGGACATTTTGTTTCAGGAATCTGTGAAACTTCATTTAGCCCAGCTGGTTGGTAGAACTGTGAAGCCTTTCCCATGGCAGTTTCTTCCCACAGACTCCAGGTCACTTCAGACGTGTAGGGCAGAAGAGAGAAATTCTTCTCAAACCTTGTGGCATTTCAAGACATTGTAAGTTTTAGCAGTGCAGCTCTTGCATCTGGTGTGGGGCTTTCCCAGATTTACAGCAATCCCACATTCACCACCCCTCTACCCCCCAACCAAAGCACACCATGGTGGAGGGGAGAAAGAAGCCCAGAGAGGATTTCCACCACTCTTAAGGCTGAGTGGGTAAGGGAGTGGGGTACAGGTCTGGTTGTGAAGCCTGGAAAGCTACCTGTCAGTTTTACCTTTAATAATTCCTTGAATTCCTACTACTACATGGGATGACAAAATGCAATGGTCCAAACAAGCACTTAAAAAGAAAACTATAGTGAAGAGGGTGCTCATCATACTCATGATTTTGAATAGTTTATTAAATGAAAGGTGAAGCATCAGTTTTAAATTGTACAAAAGGAAAAAAAAAACCTCATATTGTAAATGTACAATTTACAGAATTACTAGCAAAACCAATCAAGGAGACACTCATAATACAAAAACCTATTGACTGCAAACTGAACTGGAGACCCATTTCAGGTACCATGATAATAAATGTTTGTTATACAGTATTCTACAATGTTAAATTAGGAATCAGTTTTCCACACAGAGGACTGTGAAGCACAAGGTTTGTCTGAGACTCTGACTCAAACTGGGCAGCATCTGTTGTGCCATCATGCTCACAGAGTGATCCTGGGACAGGTCCTGCAGCCATTCCCGCCCCCAGGCCGTGGGGGTGCACAGAGGGAGGTAACAGGGTTCATAAAGTTCCGGCTAGTTCTTGGGATCAATACATCCCCAACCCACACGAAGGAATGGCTGAATTACCTGGTCAAACATTTTTGGCAACCGTGTCTGAGAACTGCACGTGTTGTGAGAGCCAAGCTCAGCCGGGTGAGGTGCTGGGCTGGGTGAATTTGGGCTCTTTCGCTGCCCACGCTGGGCACTGAGGGGTTGGGCTGGTGTCCAGTAAGCTTGAAACAGAAAAAAGCTCTGTGATTATTCTGCAGTTGCTAAAACCAAAGCACCTCTGAAAGTGCTGTGCTCCAGGTGGGTCAGTCTGCTTTGTATCCCAACTGCTACTGAGTGCAGAAAGATGAAGGTTTTGGGGCCAATTGTTGGAGATCTGGAGCTGTGGAGGGCCAGCACTGCTGGTGCCAGGCCAGGCTGGGTAAGGAGCAGCTACTACATTGAGTCATAAAATTGAAGCATAATGAAATTCCAAATTATTGAAGACATTGAAAAATATTTTAGTACAATGAATTAGCTGAGAATGTTTTGGGGTTTTTTTGGAATTTTTTTTGATGTTTTTAGCTTTTTTGAAAAATCATATTTTTTTCCCAAAGAATTACTCTCAATATGCACAGTTAACACTGAAAATGTAGCTGTAGTCCATTGTAAGCTTAAGAACTTCACCATCTAAGCACAAATTTCTATGCAGCACATACAGTACTTCTAACTGGCAAAATTAATTTACAAAAATAGCGGAAAAGGGTATTTACGGCATGGAAAGTAGACTCTGTTTTATGGTACAGTTAAAATTACTTTTAGTATGCTAAAGTGATCCTTTCCCCCACCCTTGAACTATTTTTTTTAATAGGAAAGTTGCTGTTTATGTACCTTGTGTTGGCAGGCTTGAAGTAGGTAGTAAAAACAGCAAAGTGATTACTTGAGAACCATTTGTGTGTTTTACTGAGAATACTTTATTTGCTGGTATAAGTTGCTAAAAATGCACAGAGCAAGTACCAATAGAAAATTTACTGGTTTTGTGTCCCCATGTGCTATATAAAATGAATGTTACACAGCATCTGTTGGAAAAGTGGCTTCATGGACATCTCTTACTTTATGTCCCATTATAAATAAAAATAAATCTTCTCAAGAGTATAAAATCTGGGTTTATCATATCAGAATCTGAAATTTTTTGGCAGAGATGCACGTCATTAGAATTCTAACCTCTTCTCTGAGAGTGTTCTTCTCCATGCCTATGAGAGGACATAAGCGTACCATAATGTTAATCAAATCCAGTGTGTTCCAAAACACTTTTCCATAGCCAGAACGACCTGCTTACAGCAGCCTTGCTAGTCAGTGGCTGATAGGCATAGGTTTAATAAAAATGGCTAGCTTTGAAAACATAAAAAGGCAAATGTTAAAACTGTTTTAAATTGTACAGCAGAAAAATAAAGTTAAAAAAGTTCTGTTTTCACTCAATGTTGTTTTCAGAAAACATATGTAGAACAGTGTTTATTTTGACAGCTGTCTTAACAATTTAAAACTTCCTCCTCATCCAGAAAAAAAAAAATCCATATTAGGACAGTCAAGAACGGGGATACAAATGATTTTTTAGGTCAGCCCTTCTGAGGTGACTGGATTGGCCAACATTCCCGTGTGTCATTAAGAAGCTCCTCTTCTCTCCGTCACTACACCAAGGGGTTGACCTCAATCATTTGGTTAAAAATCAAACCGTATCACATCAAAAATGTGGTTTTCATACAAGCTATCACAGTATATAGGCCTCTAGCTCTAAACAATAGAGTTCCAAGTTTGTAAAAGGTCTTCGCTGGACTTCAGAACATGGGCATGCCAAATCCCTGGAAAAAGGGAAAAGACGGCGGTTACGAGGGGTGGGGCAAGAGCGGAGCTCAGAGCAAGCAGAACGAGCCAGGCCTTACTGAATCGTCCTCGATGATCGCCGCCGAGTCGAAGAAGTCCGGCCGCAGCTCCGCGCGCTCGCGCCGGTTCCGCGACGGCGGCTGCAACACACGGGAGTTGGAACAGCACGGGGCATGGGGGGCCCTGCCCGCCACAGGGCCACCCGTGCCTGCCCCCCACCTTCCCCCAGTGCCACAAAACCTGGGGCAAACACAGGACACCGCTCCCTCGACTCTTCATTAGTGAAAGAATGGGGTAAAAGCTGATGGGTTCTGATTCGAACTCTGTGCTCATAGCTAAGGACTCGCCCAAGGTTCTTGTTGACTTAAGGATGTTTCTGTATTGGGACTGTAGGTCAGATTGCACAGAAACTCCCTCTGAACTCTCTTTATGCTTTAAGTTCATAGTGAAACGAGCTCTGACGTAGTCAAAAATGGATTTACCAACAAAAGGGTATGGAAGATATTGAAATATTTCTGAGGCCTAAACTGTTGGTGGTGTCCTTCCCCACGAGCACAAGAGTAAGTGTGAGCCTCACTGGCTTGATCAATTCCTTCCTTCCCTTGCCTTGGATGTTACTTGGTAATCACATGAGTGCTGGCAATAACCTCAGTATGCAGCCGCCTTTCCCAAAGACACTGTAGCCCAGTCCTAATATAACCTAGGGCTTGTTGTTTGGATGCGAAGGGAGAAACAGAAAGGCATAAAAATGGTGAGGTGTGTAAAGTAAACTGCTCCTTTATCCCATTTTACAAGGGAGGAGTCATTCCAGAGGGGAGGCCAGTTAAGGCTGTAAGTGCTGCAAGGAACTTTTCCCACCAGTCGGCACAGAACTGGAAGGGACTGAGGCTGCCATTGATGATGGGACCTGTTTGGGAGCAATTCCTGTTTAAGGAGCTCCCATTCACACACCAGTGCCTGTGCTCCCTCCTGCTGTGCCAGCAGGACTCTGGCTGTGACCTACTGAGACCTCGAGTAAGGATCCCCTGCCCAGCCCACCTCCTCAAAATCAAACTAACCAGGAAAGGGAGAGAGAGACCCTTGGCTGTGCCAGTCTGACACATGGTGGCTGCAATAAAGAGCCTTGTCAGCACAGCCTGCAACTCATAACCTGATCCCTGTGGGCTGACAGGTCTGAGGTGTGTGATGGTGCTGCTGCCAGAAGCTGCCCAAGAACACCATCTTGGGAAGAAGGAGCACTAAGCAATGCTCCTTGTGTGGCTGTAGAACAAACCCACTGGGCTCCAGCCTGCAGCTGGAGGCTCTGGGATGTGCTCACATCATTTCCTCTCTAATGTTCAGACAACCAGAGGCCAGACTCAAAATTTTGGAAATTTTTGTTTACACTTCTAAAATTCCTTTTAAATTAGCTTTCAACTGTTTTAAACTTGCCATTGATAAGATTTACTGACCAGATCAATGACCATTGTGTCCTCAAATTCTTCATTCATGTCCTCTAGCTGGCCTCGTGAGGACATCATTACATCTTCAAAGATGGGCTCAGCGTCATCTTCCATTAGACCTCGTCTGATTAAACAGAGAGAGAGAGAGTCATTTCCAGGCAGAAAAACTTCCCAGCTCTGGTCTTTGTCATTAAAAAGAATGCTCAAATCCTATCATTTAATGCCTTCACTCAAACCCTGATGCTGAGGGTAAAGCCAAGGCTCCCTGGAATACCAAACGGAGGAAAATCACACACGAACTCCCCTCCCCAAACCCTGGCCCAGGCTAGAGCAGCAAGTCCCACTGACAGCATTAGGACCAGGAGCTGAAGTTGTCCCAACAAGAACAGGGCAGTAACTTCTCTTCTGTTTGTCTGCCCTTTTACCAAGGAGGAGTGACACTGTTTGCCAGGATCACCGGTGACTCCAGCAGTGCCTTCAAGCCCATTCCAAAGGCTGTAAAGGATTCCAGCCCCCATGCTGAAGGACTCAGCGGGATCAGCACAGAGCATGTGGTGCCCCAGTGTTAACCCACGTGTGTTCCCTCCATTACAGCACAGGGAGACACCTTGGGAACAAAGGATGGAGAGCACAGACACAGGAACAGGCTCGTGGGCAGAGCTCACAGCACACAGATCATGGAACCCTTCTGAGGAATGGGGAGCTGCACCCTCACTGGGCCTGGTGTCTGGCCACAGTCACAGAATGGCAGCGCTGGGCTGGATCCATCCCTCTGCCTTCACCACAAGGGTGAAACGGCACAGAACCCACTGGCTACCAGCAGGGAAGGTAACATTTCACTGTGGTGTCCTGCACATGTTCTGCTGAGGGCAGCAGCCTGTGAGCACTTACACTGCGTGCCTTACGCCACTTCTGCCTTTCATGTAGTTCATTCCTGTCCTGTCCTTTCGATTGAGATCCTCCAGCTTCTGCTGGCCCAGCCATGAGATCTGCATCTGGGGACTGACACACAGGGGTGAGTTAGGACCAACAGCAGTAACAGTTCTGAGCTGCCTATTCTGAGGCAGTTTCTAGCTCCAAGTTCTGTGTCTGGCCATGCTTCAGATTAGGATAATTAAATCCCATCCATCATTGTACACATCTTCTGGATTCCCTTCCACAGTCTGTCTCCTCTCACTGTACGTGTACAAAAAAATCAATTAACTGGTACAATAAAAGCAGGTATGGAAACACTGACATTGCTCCTTCATTAGGGGCAGGCACCTGGAGCGGGTGCACCTCTAACATTTGTTATTATTAAATAGCACTTCGCTGTGTCAGATGAGGCAAAACATGAGCAAGAATGGATCCAAATTAGTAACTGACAAAAATGTCACACAACAATGTAAACACAAGTGGTTTTTACACAAATACCCTGATCAGCTTAAGGACCAGTACCTCATCCATGTGTAAATACCTTCCAGGCTGCACTGCTGATGCCACCAAGCAGCCCGTGACCCACAGCCAGCCTGTGCTCACCTGCTGCACCCTGGCAGCACCTGCTGGCAACACCCACTGACAGAAAATAACCAGTGTTTTCCCTCTAAATGGAGGTGATAAAATGGGAGCAAAGGGACAAAAAGAATATATAATTTAGGGCAATTACCTCAAATCAAGAATTACTAGCTCAGCAGCTGGAAACGTAGAAAATATCAGTCAGGGTGTCTGGAGAACCTTAACTCTGCTATCAGACAGAGGGGAAGAAAAGAGTATCTACAGGTCTTCCAAAGAAACAATTCCACCCAGCCTGGGACACAAGCACTAGGATGATTTGACCAGAACTGCATGGCTATGCTACGAGATAGTTTTAACATAAGGAATTTCTACTATTATTCCATTACCACATATTTTTCTGGGACCTGAAGACAATCCAAGTATTGCTGAGCTGTAGTCAAGGCATTTCCAGGTGGCTTTGCAAATCAACACTGCATCTCTGGAGCCACAGGCTAACAATATCACTATAAACCACAAGCAATTCCTTTGCTTGGCTGACTGTACTTGATGCTGAAATTCCAAGACTTACTTGTGTAAAAAATCCTGTTCAGATCCCTGCTCTGACTCGTGCTCTTGGATCTGCTCTCCCATTTGTCTGGTGTTCTCTCTCAGGACAGTGGAGGTGAGCTGAGGTGTCTGCAGTGTCCCTGGAGTATGGATGTTCTCATTCCTGTTCAGCCAGGAGCCTTCCAGGCTCTCATCTAGAGAGAGAACACTGAAATCACTGCTCGTTTCTGACCACGTGCAGGGCAGCATTCAAACAAGTGTGCACTGAGGGATCACCTGGATAAACGCTTGGAATTGTAGGATTTTCAGTTTGAATTTTATCTTCTGTTTTTTAAGTATTGCTACCCTCTATTCTCAGCAATAACAACAATTTAGAGGGAACAAACACAAACCCCATTGCAAACAGAGTCATACTGCAGCACGGCCTCAACTGCTGGGCATCTCGAACATAAACAAGCAAGGTAATTCCCAATTCCTGAGTTTACAATTGAAGACTGTTGATCTCATGCACCTAAGCAACCAAGATACAGTTAAACACTAAGACAAGGTGAAGCACAACCCCCAAAATCTGGTCACTCCAGATCTTTAGAACTGTCAGAACCACTGGAGTGGAGCAGGGAGGTGACAGTTACCAATAAAAATGAGATAAAGATGACTGAAGGTCTAGCTGGGATCCTGTGCTTATGTTGGGAAGGGAGCAAAGCAGAGAGGAGGGGAGAGGGAGGACTTGAGAATGGGTTAGAGCAGGAAGCGTGCAGCCAGAGACACACAGAAAAAAATTCAGTTGCTGGAGTGAAAGACAGGAGATGACAACAGAGATGACAAGATCACAGATTTACTAAGAAGAAATGTGTGGTGAGAAAAGTAGATGGGGATCTCCATGGATCTGTTCACTCTTCCATTGCCTTTTACCACCCTTTAGGTATAAATGTTGTCTAAAAAGCTGCCTATTTATTCTCAATTTTACTTTTCAATTGTTTTTATGTTAGAGATTTTTTTAAAAAAACTATTGATTTCCTTAAGGCATCGTGAAGAAATGTCACAGAGCACATTTCCTCTCAGAAGGAACACGGAATGTTCTCCAAGCCAGTCTGTACTGGATTTAGGTGAGAAAGGAACCAGAGGGGACTGGATATGGTTCTTTGATGCCACAGTAATTTCTGCAGTGACCTTTCTCCTATTAGATCCTTCAGAGTAGAAATTAAACAACAACAACAAAAAAAAAAAGATTCTCAAATGGAAAGTGTTGGAAAGAATTCTCCCTTCTACTGATCACTGAAAGAGGATGACACAAAAGAGTATGAGATAAGCAAAGCCTAAAAACTACATCTTAAGCCTTACTGGCAGGCAAAGATGCTACTACACTTCCCAGGGTAAAACAATAACATATTGGTAAAACACAGTAGAACAGAATGAAAATGGCAACAAGAGGAGAGAAGAAAACCTCAGTAGCTGAATTCTGTAAAAATCTTGGCATCCTGAAAGAAGGAAAACAGTGCCTGAAGAAAGGAGCCAGTATTTTATGTACCTACACTTGAGGCTGGTTGTGAGAAGGACCTGGTGGCAGGGTCTGTTCACCATGAACTGCAGCGGAGAATGGACCTGGCTGTACGGGCAAACTTTTGAGGAATATTATGGGAAACTGCTGTATATTCAGGCAAATGGGCACTAGATTCCTTACTGAGGGATTACCGCCATAGATACTGAACTTGGAAAAACCCCTGAAGTTTAAGATCCCACTCACATCTACTGTACAGTGGAACAGCAAATTAGCATTCACAAAAGTCCACACTACAGCACACAGATTGACCAGGAACAGCTGCAGCCTTGTAAGAAATCTGCTATCACAGCCAGATTCCTGATGAACACATCTGAGGTCCCAGAAAGAGTGAATGCAGACAACACCAGATATCAGTACCATTTTAAACAAAAATGGTGTCTTTTTAGTGTTCCCAATGGCCCTGTAACAACAGAGATCTGTTATCAGAATTTCTGCCTGGAATCCGTTCCAAATCCCTGAGAATTAACAACTCCCCAGAGGGAACCACAGGCAGAAATCCAGCATTCCAGGAGTGAGAAAGAGCAGGTAACTCCACAAACACCTCCTCCGGCAGCAGTAACAGCTTTTAACAGTTCCGATCGCCAATTTTGGTCAAGACAAACAAGAACAGGGGGCTGTGGTGGTATTTCCCCTAAAGACACGTCCAGGCCTGACAGAACCAGCAGAACAGATGCCTCGATTCTGCCACATCCAGAACATACCACGAATTTCTGCATGAACTGGTAAAGCCCCCTCTCCTGAGCGTCCAGAAGGCCAAAGCCCTGTGCCCTCACTAACCTTCCACTCTCTTTTTGTGGAGGGGGGGTCGGCCCTTCTTGTTCCTGACGGAGGAGGCCTTGCTGCTGCTGCTGCCGCTGTTCACGGACATCCTGTCGTCCTCACCGCCCGTCACCAGCGAGTTCCGGTACGAGATCAGCGGCAGCCATACGTCCTCTCTTCTCTCCATCATCTGCTCTGTCAGGAACTTCTCCAAGTAGGTGTGCCTGGAAAGGAAACACAGGGGCTACAGAGGTGCAGCAGTGTCCCCACAGACACCTGGATATGGCCGCTGTGTCAGCAGCCAGGCTGCGTCAGAGCCGCTGCTGCAAGGATGCAGGATGTCCTTTGGCATCCTGGAACAAGAGAGATGGGTTAGTCAAATGCAGGCATTTATTTTTCCATAAGAAATTTGAACACCTGGTCCACTGCCATGAAAAGTCCAGTGCACACATGTTAGCTGAAAGGAGGAACCAACAACTCCCTCCTGTCTGGAGGGCATACGAACTGTTTTCTTTTTCCATTGATTATTTAATTATGGAATCAGAAGTAATCTCTAAAATGAACACGCAAATCTACATATATGTGATTCTAACGAGTTTGGCTGCAGAGCCAAACATTCAGAAGTTTGGTAAGAGAATTCAGGTACTTCAGCATCACTTCCTGCACCCCTCAGTCACAATTTCCTTTAAAACCACCTTGCCAGGTTGCCAGCAGTGGGAGTCAACTCCACACATTCCACATGGAAAGGCAGGGGTTTCCTCTGTTAGCTCGTGGCAGCTCGGAGTTGTTACACAGCCCAACTCCAGAACAGGCCCAGGAGCCACACTGCTCATGGGAGGGTGGCATCACATCAGCTTTTTGATTCAATGAATGGCGTAACTTTGCTCAAGAAACAGCAGGCTCCTGTCTACTCTTTTATTGAATATTGTCAATGCTTCCTCCTTCCCTTTTTCATGTGAATATTAACTCCCAAACCTGGCAGTAATGGGAAAATCTTAGCGTATTCTCTATTTTAGGGTACCCAACTGTGCCACTTGAGTGCTTCATGGCTTTAGAGAATCTACCTGCAGAAGTGTCTTGGAAAAAAAGTTCTTCTGCTTCCAGTTTGTATTTACAGAAGCAGATTGCATGTTTATGGCCAAAGGAGGAAGGAGGAAAACAATACCACTTGGTAGCTCTTCACTGCCTGGATGCCAAACTTGAGACATCTTCTGCTCAGCATTTTGGGGGAGCTTCACACTGGCAGTTCCTATCAACTCTGAATTTCCAGAAGTGAGAAAACCATGTTGAGGCTCTACCTCACCTGACACCCACCTGATCCAAGTCAGGATCCAGTCTAAGCCAACTGTGTCTTTGAGAGAAATAATTGGAAATAAGAGCCTCCAAGGACAATCTCCACTATTCTGTCCTACATTGGTTCTCAGGATTTCCCTGTCTCTATCTGCCTTTATGGGTTTGTAACAGAGTGTTAGTACAAACTCTTTTTCTCCAGCTGTATCAGTCTGGCACCTTATGTGAACAGTTTTATGTGAAATCCATAGATTTGAATAAATCCATCAATGGCTATCACCACTTCTGAAGGTTACTCATAAAATGAGTAGCCAGATTAACAGACTAGGAAAACTAAATCAAATCAGTGGAGCTGCTTCACTCCCAAACTGGAAGCTTCTCCCTTTTCTAGCCCCAGAGGAAAAAGCCAGCAGCCCAGCAGAAGGAAGCAGATGCCCTGTGGAACAGCAGTGTGTGCTGGACCCTGTCAGGAAGGGCGTTCTGGAGCAATGCCCTGACACCTGCAGGCTCTTGGGTGGATGATTTGGGGGTTGAGGCAGAGAAGCCAAGCTGGAGAACCTGTGCAGCCAGGCAGCCACGTGTTCCTGAGACTGTGAGGGCTCCAGAGCACTTCTGGCTGCAGACAAGAGCCCATTGCTGAGTCTGGGGAGGGCTCTGGGCAGGGAGGGAAAGAAGTGATCCTGAACATGGGACTTCTCCAGCAGATGGTGGTCATGGACCTTCCTGCACACAGGCAGCCCCTGTAGTGGGGGAGAGGTCCCTGTGGATTGGAGGAGCTACAGAAAAGGGCAAATCCAGCATCCCACTCCTGTCCTGTCAGTGGAGCACTCTGGGCAGGAGTGGAGCCACCTCCACAGGATCCTTACCTGTCAGCAAATTGTGCTGACCCTTCTCATGGTCACCACAGCCTGTGGGGCCAGGGGCAGGGCTGAACTCACCCCAACACAGCAGGCTGGCACAGATCAGATAAATCGGGCTCTAAAGGACCTATTTCTTTTCATGATCATCAGATTCCGTGAGGTCAATAGCTCAGGTACAGATATTCCACCACAGCAATCCTCATACTCCTGCGGGAGCAGCCACTGGTTGTGTATGTGGGCAGGGGAACCTTTGAGAAAGAATTTAACATGGCAACATGGAAGGTGAAGGAACAGGATGTCCCAAAGAACTGAATTTCACTCAAAGGCTCAGGCTAACAGAAGCTGTCAGGGGCAGCATGATGTAACTTTAAATGTCAGACACTGGAAACTTGTGGAAGGGATGACTCTGCTGAAAGGCTAAACTTCACTAAATTCAACAGGAAACAGCCAGTGGCACTTAGACCACCATGTAGGAGAACCTACAGCTCAGCTAAGAATATAAGCCATAAAATCCTGTTATCCTTAAGTCCTGTCCTGAAGAAAGAGGATAGAGGCTGACAAGATTCCAGGATGTAACAATGGAGAGCAGATGCACAAATGGAGTGCCAAGACAGCCTAACTAGATTATCCCATTCCCTAGCTCCTTTAACTATTTGTCCTACAGTATTCACTGACTTGAGACATTATTGATACAATGAAAAAGTGAAGTTGGTTCAAGTGTGCACACAGTAAAAATCACACAAAGTTAACGAAGCTGCATCTTTTACTGCACAGATAAAGCTGTAATGTTCATAGTTGTTAACCCTAACAGAAAAGTCCTTTAAAAGAAATGTCTTCACAGAAAAACATCTGTCAAACCTTCCCAGCAAGGTCTGACAAAAAGAGTCACTTGAGGTCATTCCAGTTGATCTTTCTGACAAACACTCAGTGAGGTCACAGAATTGACCAGAAAGACACCTATAACCATAAATCAGCAGATCTGGCAACTGCACTTTTAAACTGGTCATAAAGTTATTCAGTGAATTTAGTTCCACACTGGGCACATAGTGCTTGGCTGACATTTGACTGGAGTCCTCTTCCAATATATTAAAAGAAACAACAAATATAGGTTTACAATTTATGGAAATAAAGACAGAAACGTGTTTCTGCAGTGGTGACAGCCTGTAAATTCCCTGCATTGCTAATGTGTAATTTCTTTTCTTCTAGCCTAAAAAAGGACTTTTTATTTTCAATACCCCACGAGAAATTTTAAATGACATTGCTTTGGGAGGTCTCAAACTCACCTCATTAGCAGGTCTGATTTTTCTTTTCCCATTTATTTTTATTACTTTAAAACACAAAAGGATGAGTAAGTATGTATGTGAAAATGTCTCAGGGACTTTCTGCAGCCCTGGTTAGATTGTGGAGACCTCAAAGGAGAGAGCTGGAACACACACTGCAGGGATTAACAGAGCCCAGGGAAGAAAACTGAGCAGTACTTACACAGTCTTTTTGTCCTGTCGCAGGAGTTTGGAAGAAAATTCACTAAGCACTTCCAGGAAAGCAAGGTTAGGAGGTGGATAGTCTTGTCCTTTCTGATTCTGGTATTTGAAGGCAAACTCTATGCCATCTCTACAGTACAGAAATATTAACACGTTCAGACATTTTTGCAACAAAAACAACAACACAACCCCAAACAAAACCCCAAACAAACAAAACAAACAAACAAAAAAAAACCAAACAAAAAAAAAAACCCAACCCCAAAAACCAAAAAAGCAAACAAAAAGCCCAACCCAAAACCCAAACAAATTGCCCCAAATCTGAGCTGTGATGAAACTGTTTGCATCCTCAGGACCCATCACAATGCAATTCCCCACTACCAGCAAACAGCAGCTTTAGGACAAAGGGGAATGCAGAGTCCCTGTGGGTTTGTGAGACCCCCTCAGATGAGTGCATGGCCAGTCCCTGTAAGAGGGCACTTGCCCAGTGAGGGAACTGGGCGGGTGCAGGCCCGGGCAGGAGCTCCCTGGAATGTGTCAGAGCAAACAGGAGCCAACCTCTGCAGCCAGAGCAGAGAACTGAGTCCCCAGAGCAGGGACACACTCGGTTCTGCTTTGTCACCTGTGACTAAAGAGAACACTGTCCCTTCCCTCACTCAGCAAGGCACAAGTGTCCTCTGACTCCTGCTTGGCTGAGCACGGTGTCTGGTGCATCCTGACTGAGCTGTGCTCATCTTGGTCTCAAGGACTGAGTCTCTGAGACACCAAGCCTTAGCATTTGAACTTTTTTATGGCATGGCAAAGTCATAATTTAAATTTAGCAGAACCTTTCCATGTTTTTCTATGCAGCAACTGCATAAAAATTTCAGTCCACTTTAAAAGATTTCCAAAATATTTCTGGAGTATCTTTTCATAACAGCCCTTGGTTCCTCCAAAATCCACGGTGTTGTGGAACAAAGAACCATCCTCAGTTGTTAGACACAACCCACCTGAGACAAACATAACCATGCCAATAAATTCCAATAAATAATCAGGTAGCAGCTAGTTTGTTTCCTTTCTATCTACATACATGTAGATCCCTCCAATTAAAGTAGAAAAAAATATGTAATTATTGCATGGCCTGTTGAGATTATGTACCCTGAGAAAGGGAATGCTGAACAAGAGTTTTAATCTGAGGAAGTGTAAAAATCTAGTTTATTTACCACCACTCACTTGTGTAGTGTGGCCACAGCCTCTCTCGTCTTGATCTGATCCAAGCCAAAGGTGAGGGCAAACCGCCGGGCCAGCTCCTTAATGCCACTTACGTGGGCAGATGTCCTGTCCAGGTTGGGACCTTGCTCCTGAACAAGCTCATTGAACAGCTGCAGAGAGAGTTCAGAGGTTGACATCTGTGAGCTGGGAAACACTTTTATTGAGAAAGACTTGGGTTCTAAACCTGCTCCATCTGAGAATGGCCTTTGCGATGACTGAGACACAACAGAGCCCCTGTCACCTGCCAGAATGTCTTCTGTCCCTCTGCTGTTTGCCATCTGTCCCCCATCTTGGACTTGTGTGGAGTTATTTGGGTGGAATTCTGCACCCACCCTCCCTGAATTCCATCTGCCATTCTCCCAACTCATCAAGAAGGTTCTTCCTTCTCGTGCTGTTCTCTTAAGCACCTCCACCACCCATCAGATCTGGTGGTGCTTTCAATGTGGGGATCAAAACTGCAGCTCCTCCACTGCAGCCTCAGTGCCTGTTTGCCCAGCACTGCTGCCTCCAAGGCCCTCCCACCACAGCATTGAAGTGCTTGATGCTTTTCCAGCCAGTTCCACCTCTCCTGGCACTGCCACTTACACCCCATGTCTCTCACTGGTTGCTGAGAGTAGCCTGGCAGACAGTGCCAGTGAGGGTATTAAATCAGGCTCCATTACAGCCACTGTTTCTCTCGTCTCCACAAGCTCTGTTACCATGGAATTAATGACAGCAGCTTAACTGGACAGGATTCCTCCTTGACAAATCCACACTGGCTGCTGCCTATCACTGAGGCACTTGCAAAGAGCTCCTCTCATTACATTTCTCATGGAATTTTGTCAGCCTGACTGATCTGTGGCACCTGCTTCCTCCTCTCCAAGTTTTACAGACATGGGCTGCTTTGACACTTACTGATCCTTCTGGAAGTACATCTGTTTTTCTCAGGTTTGCACAGATCTCTCTCAGCTTCCAGATTGCTACAGCAAATCCCTTAGGAAGGGATTTTGGGAGGTCCAGCTCATTTGAGAGCATCTAATTAGCAGAAGTAATTTCTCAGTGCAATGGCTATGGCTGGTGCTTCAAGGGCCTAAGTGGTATTTAGTGCACTTTGTGCTGTTGCTGGATAGATTTCATCACCAGGCAGTAATTTACAGTCGATGTAAAGAGAATTTTTCTGGGAAAAAAACATGTCTAACAGTATTGGAAGACTTAATTAGCTTGAAATTTGAAAAATTCATCAGTATTTAGACAAAGTATAAGAAAGATGCATTACTTCAGCAAATGCTAAGAAGAAAAAGCCATCCTAATTCTTCTTGTTGACTCAGGATCAATAAACAAATGCCATGAATCAGCTTGGACCAAACTACCTCCAATGCTCTTCTCTCCCTCCCTTCCATTTTTATCTGCCCAAACTTTGCCAGTGTGGGCCTATGGAAACAGATTACTGAGACAAAGGGGCAGTGACAGCCTGAACTGGGGAGCAGGAAGATGAAAAAAATGTCCTAAGGAAGTGCAGCACTTTTGCTTCCCTGTAAAGTGCATCAGAGGAAATCCTGGCCAGGGCTTTTTGCAGTGAGGCATTTCTAACCAAAAAAAAAAAAAAAAAATCAATGCTCTTACCTGTTGCAAACTGAGAATGAGTGTCTTTGCACACTGGATTTTATCAATTTGCCTGGTTTTGCTCAAGGTTTCCTTAATGATATCTCCATAGTCATTGTAGTACTAAGAACAAATGTGAAAAAAAAATCAAAAACTTTAAATCAAATCTCTTACACAATTTGTTACAGTTTTCCCAAGAGAAAGATGACTTGTAATTCTCGATTTGAAAAGGCAGCAGTTGCTCAAATCCAAATTTTTGGTGTGAGTGGGGGGCAATGTTTCAGTATCAAAATTTAAATTGAACCCTGTGATAAGGTAGGGAACTTCTGCATTTATTTTCTTTTGCAACAAACGCGTTGAAAACCAAACAAAAGAGCGTTCCCTGCCCCAAACCAAGCACTTGATGAAGGTGACCCATGGCTGCCAATTCCAAGCAACAACATGACATTGATCCAACACCCCCTTAAGAAGCAGGTGTGAACAGACACCAGCACAGAGGTGTGTGCTCCTTGTACCCTGAGGGGAAAGGAATTCACTAAAGCCAAAAAGTGGAGTAAAGAATGAATCAGCATGGAGGGCTGTTTCTCCTTGTTAACAGAATGGTTGCTGAAAGCCACAGCCTATGGTGCTGCCCATCTGGGTAGAAAAGCTGCATTATCATTACAAATTCCAAGCTGGGAATATATTTTTTCCAACAGTATTCTTTCAGCCTCATTGATGTTTCTGCATTTGCAGTCACTTATTTTCATTCCCTCTAAAATATTGCTTTTGTCTTCTTGGTACTAATTTAAATTAAATTTCTCTCACTCTCCCCCAGTTTTAAGAGAAGGAGGGGTGTGAGGAGAGGAGAAGCCCAACCTAAAGCAGCAGGGAGGGAACTCACCTGGATGGTGACAGCTTCAGTTTCAAACTCTCACTCTGGCAAACAATCCCTAAGCCAGACTAACCCTGACTGATGGCTACAGTGTGTCCTGGGAATTTTACTGTGCTGTGTGTGCCCGATGAACGGGAGGATTTCAAGTTAAACCCTTTATTATGTTTCACACCATCATCTCAAACGGTGTCTAGAGTAAAGGACCTGCTCTGTCTTCCAGTTCTTCCCCCTGGACTGTCACCTCTGTGATGACAATCCCCTGCAGGGACAGGTGGGATAGGAGCTGAGGGGTCAGAGGCAGGACTGCTGATGTGCCCGTTCTGGCAGGTGAACTCCCATGAAGAGGGGCAGCAGGAGCTGAGGTCCTTCTGACCTTCACTGGGCCTAAAAGCTCCGTGGAAGCAGCCAAAGCTGAGAAGATGCTCAGTCACCACAGACCCACTTACAGCACAACCACACAGAGTTTTTTTTCCTGCTGTCCTGTCTAAAGCAACCTCCTCTGCCAAGAACCCAGCTGCCTCATGGCAAGCACCAAGCCTGGGAGACTGACAGTGCAACATGGCATGGAACAGGTAACTCACTGGGGATTCTAGAGATGGATCTGAGGAGCAGGGTAAGAAACTCTCTGTCAAGTGGAGCCTCTCTGGAAATACTCAGCACCTCAGCAGCAGCTTTAGGTGCTGCCTTAAACAAAGCACATGTGCTACAAGGGGGGTGAGGTCAGAGCTCACTGCTGCTCAGTGCCACGTGTCATTTAGAAGGGAAAAATTACCACACAGGATCAAATAAAGCTGAAAAAGCTTTCAGGAGTGTTTGGGTTGTAACCACAGTCCTGGCAGGGATGGCAGGAGAAGCCCTAACACTGCAGACTGGGCTCAGGATGGATGGAGGATGCAGGGCCTGTACCTTCATATAGTGTTTGAAGATATCTGCTGCTGCATGCATGTCCACAATGTCATAAATTATCAGCTTGCTAAAGGCAGCCAGAAGGTTTCTTCTCTTATGTAAAGCTTCTATTTTGTTGGCTTCATCTTCTTCATCTCCCTCTGAAAGCATCATCAGAATGTTTGTAAGTAACTGTTAAGTTCTAAAACAACGTTATCAAAGGGGAGCTTTTAGAAAAAAATCAATTCTTGAACATGAAGCAAGAAGGATTGCTGGAGAAGAAACTAAAATGAAAGGTGGTAAGTCTTGAGTCCTGCCTACTTCAAAACTTCCAGGGAAGTTTAGCAACATGACACATCACTGACCAAGGCTGCTCTCCATAATCCTGAGGAGATCCTGGATATAATCCACATGGAACTGAGTCATTTATTTCCTATACCCTGTGAAAGGCCACAATGAACTCTTGCTGAATGCTCTTGCTTAACTTCTCAAACACAGGACCTTCACAGAGGCTCCATTAATGTGACCAAGCTATAAATATTTAAGAAAAGAAAAATCAGAAGCACCAGTACTTCTGCAAGCCTTGGATTTTCAGATGTGAAATCAATGCTCTGAACAACAGGAAGTAAAATCCAGTTGTAAGAAGCATTAACATTGAATGGCAATGCCATAAATATTAAGTCTCTATGCAAGGCTTCACTGTGTGAATGAAAAATAAACTACACATATAAAATCTTAAATATAGCTATTATAAAATAAAAGCATATTCCACAACTTATAAAAGAAACTTCAGAGTAGTGACCTTCCAAAAAGCAGGAATACTTCTGAAAACAACTGAACAACCTGATCAGAAAATTCTATTTCCTCCTTTCTTCTGTGTCTGGTACGAAAAAAAGCTAAACATACCCATGCTCTGATTTTCATCATCTTGGTCAATAAACACATGATCCATGACAAAACTGAGAAGTTCTGACTGGAGGCCTGAGTCTGGATTGAACACCAAAGGCTGGAGCCCTTCTCGACCTCCCGTCATCAGCTGGTGACTAAAAATCATCAGGAGATCACAGAGCAGCATGAAAGCCTGCAAGGCAAAAGAGAACGAACGCAGTGAGAAGTCAAGAAAGGAAAACAAAGTACCATTGATCTACTTTCCAGATATCCCCTGCTACTATTAAACAGCTTCTTAAACTCTTCTCAGGTGTAGCTGTTTATGTGCTGTGAACAGTATTCCTTAATGGTTTCCCCTGCTTTGGAATGCTGTGCCTTTGGTTCCTAGGTCAGGAACTGGTTATTGCCTTCTCCATGTCCCAGATGACCCATATGAAATTTCCATTTCTTTTCTAAGAAAAGAACTCTAAATCTACCTCTGATCCAAGGCCTGCAGCAAAATTTGTAGTAAAGAGAGCACACCTCCTTTGATAAACAGTCAAAAATCAAACAAGTGAAAACATGAACAACACCGAGGGAAAATTCAAGCTGAGTCACTGTCAGACCCCAAAAATACAGACAAACAGCCACAGCAAGGAAATTCTTGCAGAATTTCATCAAAAGCTCTTGCAAAAAAAGAACCAAGTTTATCTGCATAGCTTTCAAATCCAGACAAAAGCCAACCTGGGCAGAATTGTCCATGATTTATGCTCATTACTATTATACCCTCATTATCTGAGACAGGGAAGAAGGCAGCTGTCACTACCTTCCTTTCTTCCAAGGGTCATTCCTGCATGGCAATAACACTGCTTTGCCCCCACATGGCTTCTGTTGGGGTCTCACAGCCAGCTGTCTGCATTTGATCACATTCAGCACCTTTCCCAAGCCTTTTTATTCACAGCTTCTCTATTTTTAACCTCAGGTTCTGAAAACTTTATAGATTTCCAAAATAAAATCTGTAAATGCTGAACTTCCTAGTGGCTCCCTTATTTCTGGGAGTATGTTATAAAATCTGAATGAGCTACACTCAGGCAAGAACAGATGCAAATCACTGTCAACTATGTTCTGTTTGAGACCTTAGGAACAGATGTTGCTATTTGGGATTTTTCTCCCTTTGATCCAAAAGGCTGTGACTCATTCCAGTGATGATCTCACCTGCTCTAAACTCCCCTGATACTCAATAGAACTGAAGCTCTTCCTAATGCAGACCTCTGAAAAAGAGCAGATGAGTAATGCACTGCTGCTGCTGAGTTCTGTCCAATATAAAGGCAGCAGTGGGCTCAGTCACAGAATATTTATTTCCCTCAAACACTCATGGAAAAGTTGAAATGTTTCACTCTTGTTTCTCTAAATACTTCATACATTTTTTCCTTCCTTTGATATGGACATCAGCTTTGTCTGGAAAGAGTGTCTGGAGCAAGCATCAAGTATGGTAGGGAGACAATAAATTTGCACATAATTCTCAAAAAAATCCAATAAACAAAAGCAGTAAGTATCAGTCCTGCACTCACAGAAATATACTTTTTAAGGAAGAAAACAGAAGCAAATCATAGAAGAGTCAGCAGGAATGGGTCCCTGGAGTCTCCAGCCTACTCTGCCCAGGACACTCACTCTCTCTGGGCCTGCCTGGGTGTGGGTTTGTCTGGCTGAGGCTTGAAAACTTCCCCACAACTGGGAACTGCAAAGGAGCTTCTAAAGAAAGTTTAAATTATCAATGAAAAAACCATTGCGGCCCCTGGCAAGAAGAGAACAAACCCATGTTAATACACCTCAAGATGAAACCCACTGCAGGAATGGGAAGGAACATTTGCCATTTCCTGAGGCAGGAAGGATGTCAGATCCAGCTCGAGCTGTAAGGGAGGTACTTGCATAGAGCTAAAGGATATTTTCACATTATACAATATTAATATAATATGCCAAGAGTAACTACTCTGAATATTAAAAAACAATTACTCAAGTAAAATCTGCTGGAAGCCAATGACACACAAGTCTTTTAGAAATATATAAACTACTGACATCTCTGAGCATTTAATGTTGATATTAAGCAACCTGAAGAACAGAGAGCAAATGCCAAGCAAAGCTATCTTTCAAAGAAATAAAAGTGTCTTTTAAGAAGTATTATATTTTAAATACCACAGGCAAAAAACCCAGGTTAGTTATTAGTTACACTCTGCAAAATCTAGGGAGGTCTGATAGAAATGCCATTTGTAGACAAATGTCATTGACATAACTCAGTGTACATTCACATAACCTCAGCTAACAAACCAGCTGCTGTGTCCTGCAGAGACAGACTTAATTATTTCAACAAACCCTTTGATTCAATGGGAAAAAATCCAAAAATATTCAGCCCATTTGAGGTCTCAGTCACCCTCCAAAAGTGCCTATTTCCATCTTTTAATCCAGTGTCTGCAGGAAAAGTCTTTCATCTGAGGTGACTGCGTTGGATGCCTGAAGTCACAAGGGCTGGAAATGAGCCTGAGCATCCAGGTAATCCTTCCTCACTGTAAATCAAAAGTTAATTTGTCATGAGCTGTGCTTGGGAAGTTCTGTTAATACAGCTGCTCTTCTGGGCTGTTTGCTCAGATTTATTTAGACAGGAGCACAGATTATTTTACTTTAAGTTTGATGTACGTTGTCTTGAGTTTTACTACAATTTAACACTCACACTTTTTTAAGAGTCAGACATTTCCTTTACCTGTTCTTTGACTGGAGTGTTGACATTTGACAGACACTGCTGGCAGACAGCCAGGAAGGATTTCACAGTTTTCCTCAATACCAACAAGTCCTCCTGGAATAAACATTAAAAAAGAAAGTATATAAAAATTAGTAAGAAGCTTCTCGGAGGAAGCAAAATAAAGAAATGGTGGTGATTTCACACATTCCACAAAAAGCTGCGAAAGAAATAAGCTATTCAAAGAGTACACACACAGAAACAGTCCCTTGGTTTTACAGTGATGATGAACCAATCACCTAAAAGAAAACAAGAACCCCAAATTAAATGAAAGGAGGTGAATTCACAGCAGGATGGCTGGCCCATGCTCTGCAGACCTTCCCCCAGGACAGCCCTCCCAGCTTCCACGTGGAAGAGAGAATGTCCTGCAGAACAACCTCCAAGCAAATGTGAAGAACCTACATAATGCCCATGCAATGTTTTCCTTGCTGAAATGTTTTACTGATGCTGGCTGTTCAGCCCATGTGTCTCAGTTCTGGTTTTAGCTTTTCTTACGCTTCCTGCCACGAGCTCTCGTTGTTCTGTGTTTACTGCAGAGCCTTTTTGTGGTCCATATGTTCTCCCTGTGCTGGTTCACAGCACAACACAGGACTGCCAGTGTGCCCAAGCACCCAGAGTGTTCCCAAAGCTCTCAATTTCTCATCACTTCCAATGGAGTGAGTGGGATTTGCTGATGTGGACACTCAAGGTCTGTGCACTGCCTCACCTTCCTATTCCTGAGCTGTTTTTCTCTGATGATGCACCCGTGGCATTACCCTGCCATTACAGAATCTGTAAGACAGTTCTGCTCTGTTCTAATGCACAACTTGCCATTAATCACCCCTCTTTTGTTCCTGAATATAAACCTTCCATTTGGCAGCATTAAGATGCCTCTTTTTAAAAAATTTAAATTGTGTTTTGTTCACTAATTGATCTGTATCATTCCCATTTTCAGGGCCTTCCCAGATGGTCTGATAAAAATTACCCTTTTTTTAGGAGAGAACAGATCTCTGCCAGAATGCATCAGAAACAATTCCGTTGTGCAAGGATTGCTCACCTACAATTTTTCTTTAATATATGGATCAGTTTTGAGCTATTGAATATGAGTTACATTAAATCCAAACATGCACCTAAAATGCAATGTTGGTATTAATGTCTTAGAGACACTGGTGTTTCAATTGATTTTCTTCTCAGTCAAAAATGCAATCTTGTCAACAAGAAACTGATGTGTTTCTTCCAATCTTAGCTGTCAGCCCTTCTGCGTTGCACCAACTGTGTTTTCTATCTCCCACTCCAAGATTCTACCTAGGACTGATGCCAGGCTTATCAGTTCACTGTTACACAATCACCTGATTTACCCTTTAAGCACTGGGATTACAATCACCTTCATGCTTTCTACTTTCTATTGCAATTACCTTCCGTTTAGATGTTCATGAATTCAACAGAGGAACTAAAACCTATGAAAAAACCTACATACAGGTTAAAAAGGGAATGAGTGTGTCTCCCATTTTTCTTTCTGTCAAAGTGACTAACAAGAAGGTACATGATATTTATTACCCTCTCTCCTGACAGCATAGCATGATAGAGATTCATATTGCAAAGTTACAGCCAGCAGGAGAAAGCCCAGCTGAACTGTGCAATGGAGCCATCTGGAACTCTTCTGAGCTTGGAGAAATCCCCAGACTACTGAAGAGTGGGGATTTTTTTCAACAGTGAAAATAGGAAGAAAAAAATTAATTCGATTTCCAAGTCTTTGAGCATTTTGGGGTGCACAGCCCAGGCTCTTGAGGTGTGAGTACATGATCTGCCTTCAGCAGAAAAGCTGATATGAAACCATTTTATCATCCTGTTGGCTGTTAGACAAAACCATGGGGTCACAACTCTGCAATTTAACTGCTCCATGGCAGGAAAAGAACGAGCTGCTGAGAGCAAGGACTGGAGTCTGTGCCACCACCCAAACACAAACCAGGGTGCTGAAATACCCGTGTCTACAATTCTTCAGGTACTTTCTAGCTTTAAATTAAAGCTTGTTTTTTCCACTGAAGCAATTTTAAAATGCTATGCTTTTGCTATGTTCATCACCCAAACCCCATCCTCTTCTCCCTATGTGCTCATTGCTTTTCCTCTGAAGTACTTACTATTTGCAGTATTAACTTCAACTTCAGCTAAGGGTTGAAGAACCATTAGCTTCCACCCCAACTGTGGAAAATGGTCCAACCTTTTGTACTTTGTGACTTTTTTCTTCCCTTTAGCTGTTTGTGCCTTCTGTCAACACGTCCTTATACATACAAAACGTCACCAAGTCACGACGTTGTTCTTCAAACCCCTTTTTAAATCCCCTCTCCTAAGTTCTCTGCCCACTAATCACACTCTAATAGCCAAGCACTTGGCTACTCTAGCTGCTGCTTACTCACAACTGGCTGACCTCTGTCTTGCCTCTCAATGTTTGCTCTAGTCATGCTTTATTTTTACTGTTCCAAGTTTTAGGACTCTATTGTTCTGCAAGTGTTTCCTTCTCAGTACATACACACTCAGGGCACAGCACAATGGCCTGGGTGCCTGGGACATGGCTGAAGAAATCCAGGTGGAAACAAGTGTCTGCTCTAACCCCCAAGGCTCCTGCCTCAGGACTGCACCTGCTCCCCCAGACTGGCAGATGAGAGAACTCCAGGGGGAGAAATTACCAATTTCCTTTGGAACTACCCACAAACCCCTTTCCACCTGAGGAGGAGTTTTCCTCCAGGCTACAACAGGCTGCTCCCCCAAGCTATGGAGGATGAGCTTTCTCCTCCCAGTACAGCACTGGTTACCCCAAAGAGCACCAGTTTGCACAAACAGCCCAACAGCCTCAGCCTCCACTGAATATGGACAGAGGGAGACCAAAGGTTGCAGCAGCAGACTGGGGATATTTCAAGGCTTACACATTTAATTCTTACCTGCTGCAGCCTTCCTTTCAGTAATCAATTTTTCCTTTCAGATTTTAGACACCAAGATGACTCCACAGGACACCCTTCTCTCCACAGGCTACCCTGAAGAACTGTTTCAAAATAACTCTGCCCCAACTCTCTGCTGTATTTAACTGGTGAAATCTTTGTTGTTGGGCAGAGAATTTGGACTTTCTTAATAACTCAAATAATCATTAATTATCACCCTTCTGCTAAAATGTCTTTGATACATTTTTATGCTGAAAAAAATGCATCAAAGACACCTCCCTTTGGCTCTATTTACAAATGATATTGAACAGTGAGGGGCACCTCAGCCCCTGGTAACAGCCTGGAGAAACAAGAGCTCTTTGTGTGTATCTTGGGGAGGGGACTTCAGTAACCTGTGACCAGCTAAAGGGCAAGTTTGGAATTTGTAGGTGTTCATTAACATTACAGAAGTGTCCAATATTCTGGTCCTGTATTTTGTAGAGCTGATAGTTATCCTGGAGCTGTGTGGCACTGGGTGTAGGTCAATTTTGTGCTGTTAATAAATCAATGAGCTGACTTGATCCTAATTAGATTTAAACCACAAGAGTTGAGTTTTTCCCTGCCACACATGGAGGCTCCAGCCCAAAACAGCTGGATCAGGTAGGGAGCCATGATCCAGAACATGCCCAGCAGCTGTAATATGAGATATCCCTCACACAGCAATTCATGTGCCCTGGCTTGGCCACACCGCCCAGGACAGTTCCCAAACAGGGGCAGTTCTCTCAGGACAGAGCTGTATTTTGGAAGCCATTTGAACACCAGACAAAAAATAACTTCCTTCCAAAACAACTCTGTTCCCAGTGTATGCCTATGGTTGTCAAGTATGACTCCACCCAAGTGGAGTCAAAATCACAAAAATTACCAAGCAATTTTGAACTGCAGCCAAAGAATTCACTTTGAAGGAAACCTTACCAGAATTCCCCATCCCACCTGCAAACTCCCTGCAATAAAAGGTGCACCTGATGGATGCAAAACACACATGAAACAACAAATGTAAAACTTGCCAAGATACTTGTTTCCATCTTTTATTCCTGTACTTACAACCCCAAAATGTTCCTATACATTATCCTGTCCATTGACTGCCTAAATGAGACCTCACGAGGTGAAACAGAGCAGCTACTACTGCCAGCATGAGGTCACAAAAATGACCCAGCTGGCAGCAGATGAACATTTCTTACAAATCAATCCTTCCATCTCTGATCTCTCAGCCTGACTGTTCAAGGGTAAGCTAAAAGATCATCTTTGAAACATGAGCCTGGAAACAAAAATTCATAAATCTATCAGATATGGAAAAACAAAGACTTAAGGTTAGTTTTATGGCATATTATAAATTATCTTCTCTCCATTTCCATCTTTTATCTTCCTTCCTTCCCCACTAATTCTCCTCCTAACTCTGTTACTACCTCTCCTTTCCCTGCTCTCACCCCTCCTCTACAGGTACCAGCGACCTTTTCCTCCCTCCCCTGTCAGAGTTTACCTGATTTGTATCTAAATAGGAACCAATTGCTTCCAGCTGGTCTTTTGTTTTGTAATCTTCTGCTTTTATCTCAAACCTGAAAGGCTTGTGAGTCCAAAAGCCTCTCTACTCTGGCAGCTATATCCATTGGTCTACTAAAGATACCACCTGAGGCTACACACCATCACCCCTCTCTGCCCTGAGATCACTATAGAAACAGCAAAGTAGCCCTAGAAATCTGCATGGACCTACATATTAAACTGCTGTGCCAGAAATGTTCCCATAAAAGCTGGAATACTTCAAAAGTACTCACAAAACAACTGTTTTTCATTCTGAGATGCCTCTGTTAATGCCTTTGTCTACCTAAACCTTACAAGTTTAGGTAGATAAAGGTGCCCTTTAATGTCTACCAATTTCCAGTCCTAAATAATGACTTATAAACCAGACGGGGGCAAAATGATTTCCCAGTGGATGAAATGCCAGATACAGAGGACATCAGATCTATTTTCACAGTGAACAAACTAGAGTGGAAAGTTTGATAGCAAAATGCTCCAGCCACAGCAGGTGTGTGGCTGTCTCTCTGCCCTCAGCTGAGGCTGCTGCCACTCTGAAGAGCTGCAGGGCACTAATGCTGGGCTTCCTTGGAACTAAGCATGCACAAAACTCATTTTGTAGAGGCTGGGGTGGAACCCCAAACAAGAAATTGCTAAGAGTTCTGTAGGTGACAGTAATTATGATTTTGATGGGGCAAAGCCAAACTGACTTTTATTTGGCATGGCCATTCTGGACTGACCCTTTGGAGGTCTTTTCCTTTCCACTCCTATGAACTGTGTTATATTGTAACTATGTTATGAATCACAACAGGATTAGATCCACAGGACAGATCAAAGCTCTTCTGCAATCACCTCAAAAAACAACCTCTCATGCAATCACATCCTATTTTGAAAAAGGAGGCAAAGCCATACAGTTGCACTAAGCTTGTCTGTAAGAAAATCTCAGCCACTGAAATAGATAAAGGTCTTTTTCTCTGTCAGTTGAATTGGGCCACCATAGTCACATTGTAACAGCAGCCACATGAATGCCTGGGCACCAAAATGCAAAGTTTATACCTCACTCCATGCAGAGAGAGGCTGTATGTTTATCCCCAGCTAGAGGTTACAGTTAAGTATGTTTCTTTAGCTGTAATTGAGACACAAGGAAACATGAAGCTTTTTTCCAGCAATGTTGACAGCTATTCCTGCACCACCTGTGCCCTACTGCAGCAATTTATTGTACTTTATTCCAAAAAGTGGAGAAATGCAGTGATGGGAATTTTCCAAATGCTCCTTTGTGTCTGGGCAGCTGCCCCCAGGGCAGGCAGGAGGACAGGGCTGCTGGAGTCCTCAGCAGTGGGTGAGAACCCCAGCAGCACCCAGCACCCCAGAGCAGGTGGGGAAGACTGAATAAAGGTGATGCAGACAGTGCCCAGGTGCTCTGAGCACTCAGTTCCACAGGAACAGGAACAGCAGCTCATGCATGCTAATGAGAAAGAAGGGTGAGAGGGGAAATGGGAACAAAAGCCAGAATAAAGAATAACAATTATTCCTTTCTTTCTAGTAGCTATTTTTAAATGTTAATGTCAGTATTCAAAACAACTCAGAGAATTTACTATGTATTTTCATCACTTTTCTATGCATAAAATGCTTATTTGAGTAGCATTTCAATATAACATCTTTACCTTTTTGATGCTGATGGAGAAGTACAATTATTACTTCAGTTTTCATGTCATTTTAATTTGATGTATTACTTCTGAAAAAGCTCTGAAAAACAGGATGCTGGCCTACTGAGAAACACCTCGTCCTGATCATACTTTGTGTGCATTTGCTTTTTATTAGCAATTGTTACTGCCAGTGCCCTGCCATTTCTATTGCAACACAAAGGGTGTAATTAGAGAGTAAGCAAAGTAACTACACATCAAGATTAAGCTATCTGTGGTCTATTGATCAACAGTATTGCTCACAACTGTTCATGTCAACATTCCTTATCAGCCATGCAAACTGCAGCACTCACAATAAAGCGTGTTAATTATCCTCAGCAATAAAAATATAATAATCAGCTGCTATAAAATCCTGATAAAAACTATTTACATTGCTTAGACATATTCATGATGTTAAATAGATCCTGAAACACAGAATAAATCTGAACATCAACATTTTATATGTTATAAATGACAACAAACAATGGCAAGAATGGAAGTAACAAAGAAATCGAGTGTAACACATTTCTAGGTAAGTTGTGTTCTGTCAGTAAAATCTGTTTGATCAAATGGCCACTTACTTTGGAAGGGGAGCCCTCAGTGATTTTCACCAGCTGCCAGAGAATAGAGTAGTGGGAACACTGCAGTGCCTGGACAACGATCTGTAACACAAGAACACACAGAATCTCAGCACGCTGCTAACAGCAGGCACAGCAGGAAGTGTATGGAAAATCTATCAATCTATCATGCATTTTGTGGTGAAAAGACAGGAGCAGCTCTTAGCACTTTTTATTTTCAAAGGTATCAAGTTTTCCCTTGGTTGGTTTGGTGCAATAAGAAATCAGCCTGCTAGAGGCAAAAAAAATACTGTGTAAATCTGGGAAACACCAGAAATCTGCACTGGGGTACAGCAGGAGAGCGTGTCACAGTGTGACAGAAGTACAACCCAACACCTACATCTCTCAGGTCAAAAGCATCTGTTGAAATATCTCTATACCTGGCTTCACTATTAAGCAGCCTGGAAATCTGCTCCACTGGCAAATGAACATGTAGCCCATTTGCTAAAAAAAGGGAGAAAATACAACACGTCCCATGGAGAAGACCAGGGTCATATCCCTGGTGCCCAGAAAAGCATCCATGGTGTCTCCTGAACAGCTCAAATCCAGAGGAGGTGCTACACCTGCCTCAGAGTGGCCTGTAGGAAGAAATACTGAGCAGAGCTCAGATTTCAGGACCTTTCCCCTAAAATCCTATGGAGGCATTTGGAGAGCCACACACTGTCAGACCCAGAAACTGAGGATGGCTGGCAGCTGCATGGACAGGTTTTATCTGCCAGCCCTGTCCCGCCAGGTAGCACAACTCCAGCATGAAGCAGCAACTGCAGAGAGAGGACTTTTACACACTGTGTGCCAATGCCTCCTCTTAGGGTCCTTTCTACAAAATTCTTATTCAGAATTTCATGAGAATTTCTTTTTCTAAATGAAGCTGAGTTAGAATTAACAACTGGCTTCTGACTGAAAACAAATCAAAATTTAAAATGTGCTTAAATGCTGAAGTACGAATTCTGCAGTTTAAACAGGAATCATGGGAGACTATGAGATGGCTCCTGTGCTCATCCATGACAAACAAAAACTGAACTCTGAAGGAATGAAGTCCAAGATGTGTTCACTAAAAGAACTCCACTAGGATGTTCTAGTTTCCTGGTTTTCATAAGCTTTCATCTTACCTTCCATGCACAATAATAATTTGTGATCATTCTAATTGCAGCCAAGGCTTACAATGTTGGGTTTCAGTGTAAACACCAGGACTGATGCACTGCTTTTCAGAGTCAGGAACATCAGCTATTCCCAACCTTACAGATGAGAAAGGTGATGGAAGGAGCTCAAAAATCACCATGGAACTTTTGAATTTCTGTGCAGGCAGACTCTTTAGAACCTCAGACACCCCAGTGATGCAGTGCAGGTGCTGGTAAGGGTACCTGTTCTGGCATAGCTCCGTGTTCAATTCCAGTTCTCAGCAATCTGTAGCAGTTACTGAACAGATCCCATTTGGTCAGATCATGAGCACTGGAATGAGAGAAAATCAAGAGAGATTAATTGTGTTCCTCAGAACCCCCAGCCCAGAGAGCTTTGGTGGTTTCCATAGCTGACCAAGCAGCTGCACAGGAGCTCACTCCATACTAAAAGTGCAAGTCAGGCTTTCTGATAATCCACGAAAAATTTACTACATGGGATTTTGTCAGAAAGGAGATAAACTCTCTCCATACCATACACCTATAAAGGCTACTTAAGTGTAGCTGCTGCTTCTCTAAGTTATCTTTCCTCTTTTGGAAACATTGACAGAACTCCAGAAAACTCTTCCCTGGCATTACAGCAGAAGCTACAGCCAAACTCTTTCAATATCTACTGAATAAAAATGGCTTTAAGCAAAATGAAGTTGCATATTTTTCTACTGTCTCATTTGGAAAAAGATAATACACATTACCACTAGATATTAAATACCCTGAATATCTGAAGTGAGACCATATAACACATGGACATGAGATAGAGATGGTGGCTGCCATCCCACTGTTCCACATTTCAGTTGCACCAACCTGACTTCATCAGTGAGAGGAATAAAAATGACATTAGGGACAAATACTCTGTAAGGCTGTAGACTTACAGACCTCAACAGCTCATGAAACTGCTTTTCAATAGAGAAGTGAGAAATACAGAAGAAACTGAAAAACATCAGGTTGTCTGAAAGACAAAAATACTCTCTCAGCAAGTAAATTTAAGTTTAAAACATTTTTCTGCAGTGGAAAGAAACTGAGATAATTTGAAACAGTTTGTAATATGTCTATAAAAGAGCAAGCCAGCTCAGAATAATCAGAAACTTGCTGATTGAAATACTCATCTGGAAGAAGGGATACTGAGACTGAATTGGGAGTCTCAACTGGATGCAGCAGCCTCTTGCATCTGACTCATGCCAGCACCTGGATCACCCAGCCAAGCTCACTCCTCCCACCCCTGTGCCCACCCTGGGTCAAACCCTTAAGTGCCCTGCTCAGTCAGAAGGAATAACTCCCTAGTTTTAAAAGGGACAGAGGCTGAACTCAGGACTGGCAATGCCCAGGTCCTTTTGGAAGCCCTATCATGAAACACCTCCCATGCTGGAGCATGACAGCCCTGGAAAATGTCACTGGTAAGAGCTTCACAGAAAACAACCATCAGAGTGCACTGTGCACTCCAGGGCTGAGCCATTAAAGCCAAGGTGCACCTTAACTTCCAGTTCAAATCCACAAAGAGAAGAACAGGAAAACTTAAAAAAAATACTGGAACTAAAAATGTAAGAAGTGTAAAAGTTTTTTGCAGACTTAGATGGTCTTTGGGGTACTAAAATAAAATGTTTCATAGATAAATTAGAGGCTGCCAGAGAGCTGTCTGTGACTGGAGATATTAAGCACAGAGATGCTGCTTCCATAAATCACAGGGTTGCCAGCAAGGCAGAGTGGTACTTCCTTAATTACAGCACTGTAATTAAAGCTGTAAAGTCTCCTTGGTGTGCAGAGGCAGATACCTGCACAGATTATCCTACAGAGAATATGAAAGGAAAAACTGTCTCATTCCTGCCTTTTCAGTTCAGAAATTGCCCATCAGGCAGCCAGCACAGGGGCCATGTCCTCACAGCTGGGGACACTCAGCTCCCTGCCCTCTGCCTTACAGCTGAGCTCAGGAAGGGCTCTTCAGCTTCCAGAGCTGAAAAATTTCAACTATGTTATTCTAACTATGTAAGTCCAACTTACACACAGCCTTTCAATTGAAACTTTCTTAAAGCAAAGCCTTCACATTACAGTTAGGCATATTCTGGTACCTCTTTATCTCTTTTGAGCTACTTAGCCACCAGAACCATAGTTATTAAGGCATCCTGGACACCACCCAATTCTCCATAGAGGCTCATGAAGAAAATTCACACAACACAGAATTTTCCCTTAGTTCCTTCCATGTTAGACTCTTCATGGACTTCAATAAACAAATTCCAGTATTTTACCAAGGTTTCTTTCAATTCTTATGGACAGCCATGTCTGCTGGGGCACATTTCTGCCAGACAAGAGGCAGGTGAAGCAAAGGTACCAGTTTCACTGTTTCTCAAATGTGGCATAAAACGGCTCAGAAAAGTTTCTTTTCCAAGAAGTGACCTTTGACCCACCAAACTGCTTCACTTCTTGAAGATGCACAAAGAGAGGGAAGCTGTGCCTTGGGCTTTGAGCAGCTGTGCTACTGATACAGTCTAATTTCTCTAATGAGGTTTCATTTAGCATCACTTCTACTTCTGGATATAACAAACTTCTGAGTAACTCAGTCTAAGGGATGCACTGGTCAACTACTGGAAAAAATGCTAACCAAAGAGTTTCTCTAAGAGGAAGAGATGATGTGACCATCAATTTACTTGTCTAGGAAGTGTCCTGACTGATCACACTGACCCTGATACACACTGCTTTAATCTGAGAGTTATGACAGTGACTGTGGCTTTGTGGAGTCAGTGTGGAGCTGGGAAGGAAGCAAATGTTGTATCATATCTGAGGACTACTGGACAGTAATAGCAATGCTTCTGGTTTCTAAATGTGAAACAGTGTCTTCCATGCAAGGCAGAATCAACAGGTACATCCAGGGGAACAGAGGTGATGCTTGCATTGGATTTACAGAGGGATGTGTCTTGCATTACTGAAGTAAACAAAAGATGCTGAGATTTTGCAGCACACAAACTGCAACAGCACTGATGTGTCATGTGTGAAAATTCAACTGATTTACAATGGAATCAATATAGAAAAAATTGCCTCCATGTACTTAAATGGTATGATTATCTGTGAGATTCTGGCAAAAAAATACCCCAAGTGGATACTCCAGGAAGTCTACCCAGAAGATCTCAGGAAAATTTATTATTGTATTCTGAAAATGTGGAAGGAAACTTTGCAGTGATGAGTTTAATTTGTATTGATGCATGATTTCCTTGTTTTGATGCATCAAAAAGTCTGCTGTGAGCCCTTTGCTGTCATGGCCCTCTCAGAAAGAGGATTAGCTCAGGCTTGGGAAATCCCAGTACAGAAGCCTTTTGATCTGGAAGGCTTTTCTCATAATGCCTTACCATCTATTTTCCACCTTGGTTTTTCTTGAAGTATGAAGCAGCAGCAATTACCAAGGGGAAAACAGCATGGAGAAAGTGTATTGAAGTTTCTCCCACTGGAAGAAGGCAGGGACTTGTTTCTTCCCAAAGCCCCAGCAACCATTTCATCAGTGCCTGTTCAGAAGATCTCCTGATTTAGTTTCTTTTGACTCCCAGGTGCCAAACAGCCAATGACAGAGTCAGACCACAGCCACCGCGCTTTGAGACAGAACACTCCACGTGCATTTGGAATTGTAGAGCCTCTCTCTCAGCTAAGGGTTCAGCAGATACTCTGGCTCACATGGTGTAATTGTTTCCTGTCACACAGAGATCACATCACATGCAATGAAGATCTCATTACTTCTTCATATGCAAGTAGATATTACGAATTCCTATTGAACTACAGCTGTAAATAACCAACTAGCTGAGGAATGACACATTAGCTGTTCTGCAGCTCTTCAGCTCTGATCCTTTGCTCTTTCCTGGCTTTTTGAAGGTGAAAGTAGATGTCCCTGACTCTGATTTGTATGTTATTCTACAAGACTTCCTTATGGTGTGAATTAACACTAGACACCTGGAACCCTGAAGGAAAAAATATATATGGGAGCCACAAAGGAAAGCCTTAAGATTTTGCTTCTCTCCTGGATGTGAAGTAGAGCTCTCCCCAGGTCCCCTCAGGAAGGGCAGACGTGACTCCAGTGGGTTACCAGGGAGACTGCAAACCTCATTTGCACATGTGTCAGCCTGCTGCACCATGGCAATTAGTAACGATTTAATGATCTTTGTGATATTCTCCTTGAATGGCAACAAAGAGTAGAGACTGTAGAACCATTTCAGACAGTGATCCATTGCAGAATTCAGGATAAGTGAAGTCTAAGCACAGAGAGAGAAATGAAATCACAAAGTTGTAAAAATACCAAGTTGTCTGAAAGGGCTGGCAGAAGGAAGGTCCTCTCCCACATTGTGGTAAGAAAGAAATTACTTGTGGGTCTCTGCCACCTGCATATATGAAGCTTTCTCTCGTGCTGACAGGAGCAAATGCTTCCTGCAGTTAGAGGGAAGATCAGGCCTTTGTGCTGTGCTCCAGAATTCACAGTTCCAGTGAAGTTCTCCAGGTTGCTCTGCACATGCTGAGGATGCCCGTAGGTCTGAGAGCAGCAGGAACCTGAAAAGCTGATTTGTGCCTGGTGAGGAAGATTCTGTGCACTCCACACAGGGGAATTTGGCCAACATTTAACTAGAGGAAGAAAATGCTTCTTCCAGGCTCTCACCATAAACTATTAATTATAATTATTGTGACTACTAATTAATTCTACAATTTTGAGGAGAAGTAGCTCAAAGGCACTGCGAAACAGCTTCCTGTAGGCTCCCTAAGCTGACGCCCAAATCACAGGTTTGTGGCAGAGAAGTGTCCCTTGTGCCCTGACTGTGCCATGCAGGGGAGCAGGACCTGTAGTAATTTATTCATGGGTGTAAGAGCACTAGGTGCAAGGGAGGGGGTGCCACTTGCAAATCCCATCTGCAAAGGTCATGGCACGAACCGAGCAAGGATCCAGATCAACCCAAACACTTCTAGTGACAAACACCACCAGTCACTCCTCCATCTCCACTTCAGATTTCAGGCCATGTGTTTTCTCATTTCCCCACACCTGACACTGCTGATACTCGCTGAGAAGATGAAATTAACATCACAAATTTGTGAGGGAAGACACCACCTACTTGTGAAAAGATGTCAACCTCTTTAGTGTGGAGAGCACATTGTATATGTCATCATCATCAGCTTCTTCTCCCTGCAAAGGAAAGGCAATCCATGAGGAGAGCCCAGCAATTCAGCCCAGTACATTACTGCACAGGCAGGAGCAGCTTCTTAGGGGTTTAGACTGATATCAAAACTGTCTCCAAAATTTCCAGTGACTTTTACGTAGATTTCATAATATTTAAGTAGCCACTGCACAGCACTAAAAAACAAGCAAGATCATCTGACAATATTCAGCATTATCACTGTGTTAATATCCAAACCTGTATCCTTTAGCAACAGAAATCATTCCCAAGACCAAAATCTGAGTTCTGTCTTATTTTATAAAAAGGCCTGAACCACCAGCTTTAATCACTAGCTGATGAACATGCTACAACACAATTATAGAATTCACTGTAAACTGAACAGCAAATTCCCTCAGTGAATCAAGGGAAAATAAGGTATTTCCAACCCTAATTTTTCCAGCAATTTTCTAAAATAAGAAACTCACTTGCAACAATTCTTCTTCTCCATCTCACTTTGATAATTTCTTTTCCGTCCAGAAGCCTAACAATTAAAACATCTTCCTGCCTTCAGATGCAACTGTCAATCAATGCTTCTCTCATTATCAGCCCAGATATTTGCTTAGGCACAAGTACACAATTTTTAAAATTTTAAATGTCTTTAAAATGATGAAATAGACTATTAAAATAAATTATTCAAACAAATATCACTTAGAAAAGAGTATCACAACGGCCATAATTTTAAGTCCTTGCTGCCGCTGTTCTCATTCTTCCAGGTTTCAGACCTGTATCTTTTACTCTTTCCAGGGCTCTTTTGTTTTGCCATTATACGTATTTTCTTAAATTCTCTCTTCCATTCAAAACATAATCCAATCTTGATTTTGCTGCCTACATATGCATCTGGGATTACGGGAATCACTAAAAATATTAATGTAAATAAAGCTTCCTCTGCATTTTTCATTATCTTTCACCCATTCATCCACTTAATTCCTTACGTGGACTGTTTTAATACTCAGCTAAAGTTTCAGAAGCAGGATTGCCCCATAGTCTTGTTTTACACCATCAATGATTGGAAGGCTTAATGGCTCCTGTGAGGGACTTCCCACAGGGAGAAGTGGCTCCAAATAATTATGAAATAGCTGCTGCTGCACTACATCTTCAGATGGATCATTTCATGGCTTGCTAAGAATGTTTTTCGGTAGCTTATCCTACCATATTTTAGGCAGTTCCACAATTTTAAGAAAACAAACCTCCTGCAGTAGATCCTCGACAGAATGGTTAAATCGATCCACAAATTCATCAATAAGTTGGCTGTGGGCTATGTCAACTCTGTTCTGGATGGTGTATTCCTCACTGCAGAGGATGCTGTAGGTTTTGCTGCAGGCTTCCAGAACATCTGATTCCACATGCTTCTCCACAACAAACTTAATCTGCTTCAGTAAGGCATCCAGATGCTGCAGGGCAGAAAAGAACTTCAGCTTTCCCTCAATGGGACAACAACACCGAGCAAAGCCACTGCCAGGACACCCAACCAAGGCTGCATTGCTCACATGCCAAACAAAGGCACAGCACCGTGGGGCTGAACAGCTGAGAGCAGCCACACCTCCTGCCCAAGGCACCATACCTTTTCCATTCTGCCCGTGCTGTAGATTTCCAGGTCAAAGTACTGAGGGATTTGCAGGAGGTTTGCAACCTTCTCGGCATCAGCGGAATACTGGAACATCATGGCAATAAAACAAACAACAGGGAAGCAAAATTAAACTCCTGCACTGCAGAATGAGAAAGTTTAAAGACAGCTGTAAATCCCAGTGAAAGATTCATTTTGTTGAAAACTGTACCTTTGATAGCAGCATGGGAAGTGCAATAATGAAATGCTCAGTCAATTTATTTCTGTCATCTATCTGAGTTTTTCTTTCTTTTGCTGTCAAGACCTGGAAGTGATCAAACATAACTACAGTAAATACATTTTCTGCATATAGCACTCATTAACTTTTCTAAACATTGTATTACAAACAAAAACCCATGCAAGTGTATTTTTTAATAAGTCAAATGAGGAGGGAATAAAAACTCAAAACACATTTGGGCTGAAGAGTGATTGAAGAGGGAGGACTGTGTGTCCTAAGCAGCTGTGATTGAAAAGGAAAACACTACACCACCTAGCATGACATTGTCTCCACACATCAGTATCTTTTTAGGACTGAAATTCAAATATAACTCCAGTCAGTGGAATTTTTGCTATTGTTTCCAACTGTACTGAACTCTGGCTTTCACACATTAAACCAAGCATTAATGTAAGACCTCAGGGCAAACTGAAGTATAATTAAAAAAACCAAAACCAAACCACACTGTAACAATGATTTTCATTAGCAGATTCATGGCCTCCTCTCTAAACTGGAATGGAATTCTCAGTGAGAATGTACATCCAAGTTCACAGCAAGGTACTGAAGCACTAATGCTGTCAGAACAAAACCCCCTTGAACAGTGACCAAAGGGACAATAATCAGACCAGCATTCTTCATCAAAGCTTAGATCTGGCTTCAGGAAAGAAAAGAATACTTTTGAGAACAAATAATGATAATAAAATACTCAAGTTAGCTAATGATTCACATATAGCCACTTGGCCAGACTGCACAGTAAGTGTTACAAGCTAAAGTCAGGGGAGAAACTATTTCACAAGAAGGTGAGTGCTTAATTAGAGATCTGTTCCTGTTTCAACTCAGAGAAGAATCATGGTGGGATCATGAGACAGGATGAATCTCCAGGGATAAGGCAGAGATCCCTGCAGTCACCATCCCACAACTCATGGTCTAAGTGAAAAGGAGCAAAAGCTAAGTGTCAGCCCTATATGGCTCAGCAAGGGAGGAGGAGCAGCTGGACACAAGGCATGTGCTTGGATGCCAGGCACTACGCCAGCAGGAACCCAAAACAGCTGTGGAAGTGGGGGGAATGGATCAGTGACCAGGACAAGACACCACTTGGACAGTGCAAGGTGCAGAGATGGCTCCAGAGCTGCCCCAGCCCCTGCACACCCACCAGGGCAGCACCAGCCAAGCTCAGAGCAGTGCAAACCCAGGTCAGAATCCCAACCCTGACAGCCCAGTCGTGTTCTGGGGACCAAATACGGTTGTTCCCTGGCACTGGGAATTGATCTGTGTCCCCAGCATGACTTCCAGGCTCTTTTAATCATCCTTCAGAAGGTGAAATTTGTTTTACTGATCTGTTTTCTTTAGCTCCAAATACAGACATTGAAAACTTAAGACTAAGCAATTTGCTAAACTCCAGTGAACTGAGCTGTAGATCTCTTGAGAAAGACAAAATACCTGGGAAGTTAATACTGACATTATTTGGTGCTCCAAACAGAAAATACCACATGATGGGGTTTTTTTTGGTTTTTTTTTGCTTTTAATTTAAAGGTCACTTTGACTCCTAGAAAGGCTTGCAGCTTGAGACAAAAAAAGTTGTACTTACAATACAGTTTTTGTAACAAAAGATAAGTCATGCTTGTGTAAATTCAGTAAGTGTTTTCATGGATTCCCTCCTTAACCCTGAAATGTTTTAATAAATTAGGAATTCGTAAGAACATGCTTTATAAATTGAAGTACATAAAGCATGTTTAAACTGATGGCTTCTTGGAGCTTTTCCTAAGATGGTGTTTCTGGACATGAGACTAATCTGCTTTGGCACATAAAAAATTAAGGACTTAAGTAACTGCATTATTTTAGCAATAGAGAATGCCAAGAATGTCCAGATTTCATCTTTATTAAATCTGTGGCTTTAACAAACTAGTTATGATTATTTAGCATGGATGCTAAAAGAACCATATGTTCACACAGGTTTATTCCACTTTTGTCTATCCTATATAAGATGGGGCCTACCAAAAATCAGGTGAATATATTTAAGAAGCTGAGACTGCTTTGGAACATGGATGCTGTATTTATGGAAAATACAGCTGAAAGCCTGTTATCACTCTGACCCTGTGACTTAGAATGAAGTGTTTAAAACTGCATGTCCAGCCTTAGGAATGGTCTTCCACTGGTGCTCAGTCCCTATAAACTGAACTAAAGAGGCAATTTGGCCAGAATGTTAAGTTCTGAAATTTTTAGGCCGCTCAGTGGAAGAGGCCTAAGAGGATGGATGCCTAAAAGCACAGACACATTCAGACTGGTCCCAGTCCTACCCCTCCTGCTCAAAGCAGAGCCAGCCCAGGGGTCACACTGGGAGGATCAGGGCTTTCTCTAGTCAGGTCTCAAAAACAACCAAGCACAGAAAGGGCACCAACTCCCAGTACCTCTTCCAGTGCTTAAGCACCCTCACGATGAAGATCCTGTTGACTTTTCTGCAAATTTTATGTCCATATTAGCAGCACATTCGTTTTTATGGAAGACAGTCAGAGGCAGCCTGCTCTGCTCCTACACTTTCTCCTCTAATCTAGGTTTAACATTAGGGGCTGATGATGTGAGTACAAATATAAGGCAGGGATATGATAAAAACAACATCCAAAAATATAACTAAAAAAGACTTTTATGCTGAAAATCTATATTGCTTAACTTGCCCATGCAAACCCCAAAATCAAACAAAGAGAAAACCAAACATGTCCAGAAACGAAATTTCTAGTATTTTTCTCAGAAGTGTTCAGATGAAACAGCAAACTTCAATTAAACTCTACTGGAAGAGTGTCCAAAGTGGTGTTACACATATCTCCCATGCTCTGGGACAGGCAGGCAGCTGCAGCCCCACTCACCCTCTTGCCGGTGCCCCTGCCCACGGGGGGATGTGCCTCGGCAGCCTGTCGGATGGTGCACACCATGAGCTCGATCAGAGCGCTCTCCTGCCGGTCAGACATCGCTGCGGGGACAACAGGGCATCACCACGGGGACACGTGTGGGACAGCAGGGGAACACACAGCCACAGGGGAGCACACAGCAGCACGCACCACCACACACAAGGTACACTGTCACATTCATCGAGGCTTTCCTGCCGCCTCTTTGATTTGCCATTCGCATCCTCTCAAAATGGACACGGCTGGAGTGAAAGCAGCCCAGAGAAATGTAGGCTGGAGAAAAGGATCAGTGATGGGGAACATGAGGAAGATCTACAAAATAAGGGAGAGTCATAGAGGGGAAACAGTGACAGACAATTCACTGTCACTTCCTCATAAATTCTTTGCTCTTTGGCAAGTGCTTCTGCTCATATTTGGAGGATCAAACCCCAGTAGGCTAAGCAGAATCAAGGAAGCAAAGTGCCTAATTTCCTAAGGCAATTACCCTATAAACACCCCCACTGCAGCAGGGGCATACCAAAAGGTCAGCTTTTGAAGCATGGACATGATGAGCACACCTTGCCAGGAACATTGATTTTTCAAACACCTAAGCTCTGTGAAGGTCCCTGAAGCAGGAGAATCCTGAGGAATTATAGAGGATCTTGAATGACACTCATTGACCTTGCGGACACTTTGCCCCCAGTCTCCCTGGCTACTTTGTGGGTCTATTATCAACAAAAGGAAATCTGAAACGAATGGTGAAAGAATCCCTTTTGTTTTTTCTCTCGAGCATCCATTGTGTTCACATTGCCTGGAAAAGCTCCATATTAACTAGCATCACCTGAAGTGCTTGTTTATTCAAAATTGTATTAGCTATTTAATTTATTGAAATAGTTATTTAAACATTCAGACAAAATCTGAGTTACGACTTGAGTAAACTCCCTTTAATATTATGGAACCACAGTGCAGCACACTTGATTAAAAAAACCTCTAGAGTACAAAAAAAAAAGAAAAATAAAGTACAAATTGCTGCTTTTGAAGGAAAGTACATTAAAAATAGATTAATCCAAAATCTTCAAATATCCTTTCCAAACAAACCACAACATAAAAAGATGTTTCACTATGGGTGGCAGAGGTATTTAAGGAATAATTAACAATACTGTGCAATATCAAGGAAGCAGAGGGTTAAGCCAATACCTTCTTCTCCTTGAACTGGCTCCTCCAAGAGCAATTCTGTCATACATTCCCAGTCTTTCAGCAGTTCTTGAGAGCTCTCCCACAAGCTGTCCACCAAATAGGCTGCATGTTCATGCAACTAAAAAATACAAAGCCATCATCAGTACAGCTCTTGTTATAAGTACCAGTTCTTCAACTTTCATAATCACGTGGCCACAGAGGGTGTCCTGGGCACATATCTTATGTTAGTTGGAAAGAACACTCAGTTTGACACTAATTCAGGAAGGTTTTCTCCCAGCTGAATGACAACAGTGCAATGCAGTTACGTTTTAACAGAGATGAAATAAAACCAAACTGAACTTCTTTTGCACAAAGCTGCTTTGGGAAAAATCTTTCCCAGAGTTTTGACCCAGAAGCTGTAAACTTACCTTCCCTCACTTTCTCACTGCATTACAAAAAGGAGAGATGTTAAGGCATGAGAGTTGTAATGTACTTGTTTTGAACAAGCAATTGGTTTTCATACATGCTTCTATGTGCTCAAAAAAAAGGAGCAAGAATCCTGGTGATTTCATGGGTTATAGATTTAACACTAACTTCAACTGCAAAAAATGTTTTCATGTGAATTAACACAACTGTTGTAAAGTGAGAAAAATAATCCATAGGCTTCTGCTGTTTTCTAAACTTATCTTTAACTACTACCAACAAGTAACAAGCACAACACACAGCTTGAGCTTGCCAGGGACTGACTCTTAGCTGGAAAACATCCCCGAGCGCAGAGAAGGAGGTGTCAGTACATTCCCCTCGGCTGTTTCTGACAGCTTTGGGCAAAATGTCACAGAGTTACTGCTGCTGGGCAAGGCTCACTCCCTTGAATGCACCCCAGGCTGCAGTTAACTCATCCCACCCACATGCAAACTCCCAATTCTCCAGCTCTTTACTAAAATAGGAGTCAGGATATTCTACTTGGCTCCTAACAACTCTCCCAAAAGCAACAATAGCAAAAACTGGCCCTGAGAGAGAAGCGACCCTCAGGGAGCAGCATGGGAGGCATTTTGCTGATCTTGGTTTTGGGAGTGGAGCAGAGTTTCTGTTCTCCTCAGAAAGACCGACAAGGTCAGTGCTCAGTAACTCCAATCACACATCTAAGGTGTCTACACTGTAAAACACAATGAAATTTACAATCTAAGTTTTAAAGAAGCTGGAACTAAAAATCCATTCAGGTGGCAGACAGAAGGCTCACACGGGTAGTGACATTTCATCCAGATTAATTTGTAGGTTTATGAGGCGTTTCTAAAAAACAAGAACACTGTACCAAAATTTTGTCCTTCCTTCTCAGCAACTCTGAGTGTTTTTCATTCACACAGTCAAGTCTCTGTTCAAGGCTTCATAACAATTAAAATAACCATTTGTAATATCTTTACTTTTGCTTTTTCCCCAAAATATACTACACTCCCTTCTCTAGAGAAACATTTCTGTCATTCCTTTCTTTCAATCTGCTTACTTATCAAATCAAATTAATAATTCTGAGCCTTTCCCCCTCCACCTTAAGAACATCCTGTACCTGACAGTATCTTCTGAAATTTTCCTCCCTCCACCACCATTCCCCATCTCTATTCACCTCTATTACTGTTACTACATGTACCACACAATTTCCCATAGATGCTGTCTATAAATCATGGACATAATCCCACCCTGGGTGTGTTCATCAAACACTTCATGGCACTGCATCTCTGCTTGTTTTCCTCATCCTCCAAGGTTTCCCAGATGCATCTGCATAAAGCCCTGGAAGACTTCATCTCATCTCACAGCTGACTCTGCCCTGAGCTAAGGACCCTCAGGTCCTTCCCACTCTGAGTCCATCTATGATTCCAATCAGAATTGGAGATATTAAGCAATTTTTGTCCCCTCCTAATTCAAATTATTTTACTCCACAAAGAATTCTCCTTGCATGGTATTCTCCTTGCATGGCTATGTAAGCAAAGAACCATCTCCATTTGTGTGCAGCAATGCACCCTGGCAGCCACCACAGCAGCAGCAATGCAGTGTGAGCACAGTGGGGACATGCACGAGTTAAATAAACCATGAAGATTTTCAGATCAGTTTCCTTAATGGACAAGGAAATGGAGGGGCAGGGAAAAGGGCTTATGGCATTTCTGAAAATATAAAATAAAAAGAAAGACAATTTATTACTGTATATTGATAAATCACTACTTGTAAAGTTCCAGGTTTTATTAAACATTTAAAGGTTAAAAATGACTTTTTTACCTCACTTTCAAGAAAGAAAAGAACCAACATTCTAATAAGGTTTCCATTTGGGCTATTTCGCCCCCTCCTCTTTGCTAGAGCCTCTTCAGCTTGGGGATCATGTCTGCTGAACAGCCTGAAAATAAGCAGAAGGAGCTCATGGCTATCACAACAATTCTAATTTCTGCAAGAATATGATGAACATTCATTCTTGATACAGTAAATTTGTTCACAAAACAGTGCAAGTATCTCAAGCTATTTCTTTCAAGGGAAAGAGGCCACAACCCCTGCCTGTCTGAAGAGATGAATTTGTCTTCAATCTTTGAGTTCACAAGGCTGGAAGAATTTCACACAGGAAAAAGTTCTCCAAAACCTATTTACGTGGAAGGTTTTACACAGTTTCAAGTATTTGCACCACTTGTGCAGTTTTGCATTCATAACTTATCCAGTCTTGCAGTGGAGGCAGTACCTACTGCACCAGTGCACTGAGAGCTAAGGTTGTACCACTCTGGCTGGGACATGGTAAAAACAAACCTGATATCCATCAAACAGCCAACCTCAGGTACCAGGAGCAGCATCAAAAATAAAACCAGCTCCTAGTCATTATTTTGGGTGTTACAGCTAAGTGACACACTCTGCACTGGGTTCCCTGATGCACGGCCCATCCCAAACGCCTCTCAATGATCAAATTTTCCAAGAGACCTCAGATGTGCCAGTGTTACTGCTACAGCAATGACTGTTTTACTTTGAGAAGTCTGAAAGCTGTTCCTGGCTTTTACAGTGAAATCACAAAGCAGATGAACGTGTGAAACACAGAATTCTGATTTCACTGCTGTAATTCACTGAAGAGAAGGACAAGTTACACACAAATGTTGTATTTTAGTTAAAAATATTACATCATCCTCCCTGCTTATCTTAACAGATAAGCAATGAGCACCTCTGCAGGTGCTGAGATACCTTATAACCTGCACCTCAGGGTTGAGCCAGTGATCCTCTGTATTTGGTGATCCTTTATATCCTCTGTACTATTTGCTTTCCTTGGCTAAGCACAGAGAGCATGTCTGATGATTATCACAGAGAAAGTGATAGTGAAATGTATTAAATTAGGTGAGATAAATCACACCTCAAATGCCTGAAATAGATTCTAACTCATTTAACTGGAGATTTTCTTTGCAGAAACCAAGACAAAATTAGTTAAGAATGGGACAATCTTGTCTTCATGCTGTTAGCCTTGAGACACATTTACAGAACACAGCTTAGTACCTTGTAAAAGAAATCAAAATGAAGTTTTGTCTTTTTCCTAAGTCCACTGCGGTGCAGGTATGTCCTTATTTACCTTTGAGACATTTTTCAAAAGTATTCTGTCACATGTTGATTAATAAAGGAATTTTAGTGTGTATTTTTAATGAGAACCTAACCCTTTCCAGTAACTAGTACAATGTCTTGTTGTTAATGGAAATCTGCACATATATTTCTTGAAATGGGTAGTGTTTGATCACAAAGCTGGAATTCCAAAAATCCACTAATGAAAGCTTACAATTACAATGTAGAGTTGTAAATCCTTAATAAACCATAGAAAATTAGAGCACTGGCAAAGAAAAACAGGTGTCTTTGTGTATTTTTTCCTACTTGTATCTTGGTATGAAAAAATTAGATAACATGGGTTCTAATATAAATCTTCTACATATGTAATAAAAAAACTGTAAAGTCACAACCCAGGGGGGTAAAATCAAATTCCTGCTGAAAGATTTTTAACTGCCAACAATAAAAAGAAGAGGTTAACTCCTATGATGTGGCAATTCCCTGGTCACAGTTACTGAGGTGGTGTGACTCACATCCATGAAAAGCTGGGTCATGTCCTTCGGCACAGTGAGGACACGAAAGGTGTAACCATCATGCAATATATTTTCAGGGGAAGACAGTGAGTTTAGAAACAAATTTTGTAGTTATTGCTACATAAAAACCTCCCAAGTTCACAACAGAGAAAATATTGTCTTAAAACTTGATAGAAATTATGACTGTTGATGCATCAGGTAGATCACCCCAGATTACAAACCCAATATATGTTATCTTATCACACCAGGAATTCAGCAAGTGCTGCAGGACTTAAACCAACTTCAGAAGTTTGTGCAGCCTTTGTATATTTAACCCTCAAGGAGTTGGGAAATGTTATCTGAATTGCAGAGCAAGAAAAATGTACATTTAGTTTCTTCAAGTTCTCAGATCTTGTTTAAACAAGAGAATAAAGTCTCTGGTTCAAACTAAATACTGATTTGCTAAATTGGGATATTTCACTCCACTGCTTCTTTGCTTTTTGATGTTACCTCTCTAGGAAGCATTCACAAACTTTCTTATTCCACAGCAACTGATGACTTACTTTTTGTGGAGGAATTCCCCAGCTGCTACTGCCACAGGCCGGTGTGCTGAGTATACCAGGTGATAAACATTCTCACAGTCTTCATTGGACAGAGCCTCCTCACTCCCACTGAAAGAGTCACAACAACACCTCAACTACAGCAGAGGTTTCATCTCCATCCCCTCACCTCCCACAGCTCACTTGGGACAGCTACAAGGTTGGTTCACTTCCCACAGAATCCTACATGGTTGAACAAGGACTTCAAGGATCTTTGGTTCAACTTGAAAATACAGAGTTATTTAAAGGGTCTGTAAGAGTGGAAGTTTCTCTTATTTCCTTCTCCCAGCTGTATCAATATAGAGATAAAATAATATTAAAATATCAGCATGACTGCATACAAACCCTCCCCTGCTTATTCCTTAGATCATCACACAAACTTCAATGCACATACTGCAAGATGCCAAACGCTCAAACAGGATAAACTAAAAACCTGCAATCACAGAATCCTTTAGGTTGGGGAAGACCTCCATGCTCATTGAGTCCAACCATTGCCCTGGGCCCTCTCTGTTCACCACTAATCCATGTCCCCACTTTTGAACACTTCCCTGGGCAGCCTATCCCAGAATGTTAGCAAAAATGACATAAAAATATCAGCACTGTCACAATCAGGATGTTACCTCCCATCCTTGTTTAGTTTGCATCCATTAGAACCATTTATGTATCAGGACTCTAAATCATTTGGCTTCATACTAGACATAATTTTAATTGGCCATTCTCCATCAGGATTGCTCCAGACACCTTTCTGGAGTTCCTACCTGCCAGAATATTGCCCTGTGCTCTTCAAGGTGCCCCAGACTCTCCTCGTGCTAAATTCATTTAGCATTGCCTGTGCTTTCAATGAGCAACCAAAAAGAAAGCAGGAACAGACAAAAGAAAAGTGTACTGGGTAATTTTTGACCATAAAACTTATTGTGTTCCCAAAAATTGCTAATAACGCAGGGAAGAGATGTGCTCTACATGTCATTTCAGATTATATTTGTTATATTTACTTTAAAAATATAACAGTAAGTGCAAGATTTCATGTCTTGCTAACATTGCAAGGCTAATCTCTTTAAAACAGAGTGACCCATAAATAAAAAGCTGAAGTCTAAACTTCTTTACTAAGGAAAGGCTAACGCAATCTTATGTCCAAATTCTGCATGCCCAAAAAGTTTCTTCAAAGTGAAGTCACTGGATATAAAACATGAAGCAAAAATTCTGTGCATCTGCTAGTAAACCAGACGTTTTTTAATACAGCTTTTAATAAATATATTATAAAAGCCTAGCAGCGCTCCTCCAGGTGCCCACTCATGAAGCTGCTGGGGACAGGCTGGTTCCACATCAGCACGTGGGAGGATGTCTGAGGTGATCCTTACCTCAGGAAAGCCACTGAATGTCCACATGGAGAAGCCTGAAAGCAGGTGTCCTACCACGTGACTGTTTCCTGTGTCAGGAAATCAATCAACTCTCCCTGCACTGGATCTGTGCTACTGACGAAGTTACTCTAGCAAGCGTAACCCACAGACACTCATTTTGGGAGGACAGTTGTTCTGCCCTTGGCAAAAGGTAGAAATGCCCTTTGGCATTTTCCACACAATGGATGCACTAATGCATGGATGCCGAAACATCCACACATTTTTAAACACTGCCTCTTATATTTCCATGAAATGAAATATCTACCTTTAGCTTCATGTCCATACTATATGATCAGTTCACCTTCATGCTAAGAGTAAAGTAGCACATTCACTTCAATACACAAGCAAAGCACTCAAGTCACTCAAATGTTAGTGGTTTAGGGGATTTTGCAAGGGAGTGCAGGGGTTGGAGCAGCACTCACTGGAGGATGAGCGTGACCAATCGAATGGCTTCCACAGCGACATCGTACTCCTTGTCCAGGGTCATGGACACAATGCGGTCCTGCAAGGCAACTCGAGGTCAGTCACAGGCACAAACACAGCCAGGCCAGCAGGTGGAAAATCGTACAGGTTACAAAAGAAATACTTCTGGGGAGAAAGATGTTTCAACTGCATGCTGACAATGAGAGCCCCTCAATATTACCCAACCTTTTAATGTACCCCTTAGCTGTGAGCTATAACAACAGGAACAAGTGCTTCAACAGTCCTTATCCTTGTGTGTTTGCCAGAAAGGGAGGGAGGGGACTTGGGAGCTACAGCACTGTTCTGGGTTGGATCAATTTAACAGGTCCTTCCTGAAAAGTCACATACTTGGGTTGGACAACAGCAGAAAAACTGCCCTGTTGCATTCCCCTGCAACCAAATAATTTCAGAGGAAGGAATGCTGCATAAATGGAAATACTGTGAAGAAAAATCACACCCGAATTCATGCATCTGCAGGTTGCCTGTCAAGTTGTGACCTTTTCCCTGTCTGCATCTCAAGGTTTGAAGGAGATCTAAAAAATTACACTACAGAGCTTCCCCAGGAAAGTGGGGAATTCCATGTTTTGATTTTGTGTTTTCCCATACTCCTGGTGGAGACAAGCACATCATTCTTCTGTCAAATCTAATGATTTTCTAACTTCTAAGGACCCTGTAGTTATGAGAAGTCTTTTAAGGTTTTCTTTCTCCTTAGGTTCCATTTGCTTACTGGCAAAAATAGCTGTCATAGGTGTATGCTGTCCTTCCTATCTGGGAGAATTTCCATCCAGCCATAACAATGCAATATGTCTCAGTGCTCCCTGCTTGACTGAGCAAGTTACTGAAGAGAAATCAGACCATCTGAAAATGAAACTTGATTTGGCTGGCTTAACCTGCTTCAGGAAGGAGTACCCTATGACATTTTGGGATATGAAAAAATAGAAATCAGGGACTGGAAGAGAAACAAGGGAAGTGTAAGGCAACAACAGTGAAAGCCACCAGAACAAACAACCAGAGCAAAATTAAGGTTTTCACCCTTCTCTACTATTCCATGCATTTAAGGGTTGAAGGGGAATATCAAGCAACTGATGTTTATTTATGATTTTATGATGTTTACAGAAATTTCAGACCAGTACTTCAAAAGTGCATTGTGGCTGTGTCAGTTGTTACTTCCCAACCAAACCAGGTCTGCAGAGACACTTCTTATCACTGTGACTGAAGAGTCCTCTATCAACCACTAGTAAGCTCCTGGAGAATTTTATACATTTCGTGTAGATCTAAACAGTTTTAAAGACTGTGAGAAGTCCATGAAGAGACTCAAAGAAACAACTTTCCACACAGGACACTCTGCTATAAACAAGACAATAAAACTGCTGTCAACTTTTCCTAAGGTCCTGCCCAAGGAACAGCAGTAACAGCACCATGAGAAAGAACAGCCAGAGACCTTGATCTTAAATGTCTCAGTAGAATTTCATGTATTCTCTCAGAGTTTATCTTTACACCCCAGGGAGGGAATCCCCTCTCCTGTCCACAGAGCAGGAGGTACCCTCTGAATCTGGAGTCCTTTCAGACTTTGAAACCAACCAACATGAGAAGGTTTCCTCATCCTAAAAGACTGTTCTCTCAATTTCTCCCCCAAAATATCAGGCTAAAATAAACAGCATGGATGTGTCATTTTCTGCCCTGGGGCCAGCACCTCTGTGTGGGGGCACCTGCCAGCCAGGCCCCAAGAGCCTTCCCAGCAAGACCCACAGCCCCAGTGCCTCTGAAGGTGTAACTGCAGTGGCTGGGGAAGTTCCAATCCCCATCTGCTCAATCTGCCTTTACAGAGATTCCCTGTGCCACTGTACAGCAGCAGAACAGGGCACTGGCCTGGATTTTTAAGCTGAAATACTAATTCTGAATGTCTCTGAAGATCAGTTTTCCATTCTGTGTTAGGCTGGGAACAAGGCAGACTGAAGAGCCAGTCTCTCCCTCTGCTCCCAGGCAGTGGAGACAGCACAGGGTGAGGGATGAGGGACTCTGGCACTGACTGCAGGGGAATTAATTCACAGCTTTTCCATGTGGGGTCAGTTAATGTCTGTATCAGACAGGACTTCTTGATGGAAAACGAAAGTCTTCTCTTTGATGGACAATTTTTTGTTTTGATGGACAAAGCTTATTTTCCAGCATATAACCTGCCCTTCGAAACACAAACGCTGGAAAGGACAGGCATTTTTCTTTGAAAAAGGGAAAGGATCACATCCTTGTCACAGCTCACTGGAAGGAGGTGAAATATTAACAGCCCAGCACAATGCACTCTGGATCAAATTAATTTATTCTTTAAACAGCTAGAAGACCTCTAGAGAGATTGCTCTCAGTTTGAATGGATTGAACTGAACACCAGCTGAACTGTGCAGGTCGATTAAATTCTGATGAAGAAATATAAATAAGCAGCCATGGAACTGAAAATGGCAGTAAGGTCAATTATTTTTCAAAGAGGTGGTGGTAGAGTCTGTGGTGGCAAGACATTTAGCTAATGTATCAGAGATTCCAAAAGCATTAATTTGGAACTTTGCTCCATCCTGGTGCCAAAGGCCACTTCCCTGACAGCACAGCTGTAAATCCAAGTGCAGGCATTTGGGCCATGCCAGCTTTTTGTTCTCTTGATGTGGCAGACACTGAAAGTGATTAATCATTATGTTAAACAAATCGGTTCTCTAGGCTCCCAGAGACTTTGAGCACACCTTTTCCTCTGTTTTATTTCACAATGATAAAGATTTCTGCAGTAAAACCAGCTTTTATGGGACAGAAGAAAGATGAACTCCTAACAAGGCTCCCTTCCCTCTGAACCTCTTTGACAGAAATGAAAATTCCTTGTGCCATTCCAAGGCAAGCAGCAATGTACAGGCTAGCCTAGCTTTCTTTAAGAGAATTGTCTGTGCTGTGAAAATCAGGATGCATTTAGAGGTTTCATGTCCCTGTAGTTTTCTGGAGTACATTACAGAGTAACTATTGCCCAAAGTGTCTCCAATTGTCCTGAAAGTTTTGCAGGTGCTTGGGAGAGTTCAGCCTCAAAGCAGTCTTTTCCTTTACAAATTATGAGATCCCGACAAAGAAGCATCCAGCACATTTTCTAGTAAAGAGAAGCAGATAAAAGCCCACGAGAGCTTTAGTGATCAATTTAAAAATAAATGGAATTACAGAAGCAGCATATATAAACAAATCGAAATCTGCACAGAGGGAACAGGAAAATCAGCAGAGTTGGAGGGTCCATTTTTCTGGTTGTCCTGTGAGGATAAAGCAAAGCAGACTTATGGAGGCATTAGAGAGTAACTTTGAGGTCTGAACCTCTTTACCAGGTTCTCTCCTATGAGAGGAAATTTTGTCTTTACTGCAACAGTGCCAGAAACTGGCTTTATAAAATTAGAAGAATGCAGGTCCTTAAGTGGTCTTTTAAAATGACTGAGTTTTATCTACTACTTTAGTCAATTATACTCAGGTCATTTCTGGCAGACATTCATTTAGTCTGCCCTTTAAGAACTGTTATCTTAAATGAAGGAGACTGTTAAAAAAGAGTCTGCTCTGTTATATAATTATCATTTTGGAAAAAAGCCTTCCTTAATATCTAGGCTTATTGCAGGTTAAGCATCTTTTTTCTGCATCTCAAGTGAATGTGAAAAAGGGCTGATTATCATGTTTTTGTAAACTGTTTTCATACAGGAAGAATCTACAGGGAAAAGTTTAAGTCTTGTGCACAGTATCTATAAATATTTAAATCTCCACTTTTCTAAACAGAATTTTTTATCAGCATTATAATAATGATTTAAGTTAAAATAAACCAGTCAGCTCTGTTTCTTTTCTAAACAAATGTTTTCATCAGCATTCTAATAAAGATTTAAATGAGATAAATGAGTTTTTCCTTGGGGGTAGCCTTTCCCACAGCAGTGTGTTCTGCAGAACACAAAAGCCACGGGGAGAGGGAGCAGCTGACATGGTGGCAGTGGCTGAACACTCTCCTCACCAGGCATCCAAACAAGAGCAGGGACAGTGTTCCCCCACCCATCTCTCCAGACAGTTCACTTGTACAATAAAACAGTCAGACCACAAAGTGAATTAACAGCCACATTCTTATCCAGATATTACACAAAAAGTTTGTGCTAATAAAAACCCCATGAAACATCCCCCTAGCACTTCTCTCCTGAAGGGCCAATCTGGCTCAAGGGGTTTGGAAGCACAATGTGAACTCCTGTTCTGCAGCGAGGCCAGTTCACTGTGTAGAGGACTGTGATGCACATCCAAGTGACTCTCCCTCAAACACAAGCACATATTGAGCTAAAATAGCTGTGAAACAAACAATCTTTCATTATAGGCTGCTACTTTCAGCTGTATTTTAGATTGTGTTAGTATACATCCTTTAAAATCAATAAATCTAAAATTAAATAAGTACAGGCAGATTGAATAAGGACAATATATAAGCTATAAATAATACATACAGACAAATAATCATCCTGGTTAAGTATGACAAATCTTCCAAGATAAACCCATGTGAAATGGATTTGGCTTAATTTCAGCATTCAGTAACACAGTTTTAGTGGTGCAGTTACAAGCCTCGTCACTAATGAGTTTATTCTTAATAGACGTGACTCAAAGACCACAACAGGATGATGACACTTTTACTTTCTGTCCTCCTTCCAAAAGCTGTATTTCCTCTTACCTTGAATCTATTCGTGAACAGCTCCAATTTGGGAAACAACTCTCTGTTGGTATACAGGCTCTGAAGAGCTTTCAAACACTTCAACCTCACTTCACCTTGCTAAAGAAAAAACACTGAGATTAGCTGTCAGAATACTTTAACTAAATACACATGAATATTAAAAAACATAATGCTGTAATTTGTTTAATGTACATTTAAAATATTATGCAAATGACCAAAGCAAATTTGCAATTTAGCTAAATCCAAAACCCACATGCAGTCACCTACAATGTTGAATTTCTTCCTATTTGCATACAGAAAGAATTAACGTGCCATCACTTCTATGTCTGTTAGCACTTCCCTTTCAAGTGACTCCACAAAAAGATAAAGAATGCAGCAAGTAAATCCAAAATAAGGATGTAGGATCTCCAGGTGGTTAGTGCAGGCAGTGTGGCTGTTTGTCTTCAGGAAGGAGCCCGCAGGCCCATGGCTGACAGCTCGTGCTCACAATCAGTGCACAGGGGCTCAAAATGACTGGGCATGGGCTCAGCAACTCAGCTAGCTCCAAGGGCAGGGACACAGGGCACACACATTGCATTTGTTATCCCCACATGTTTTACACTGCATCTCTCACAACAGGACAGCACAGGCTGGAGGATGCAAAACGTGTGAGAGATCCTCCAGTGGGGAGCAGGCTGCTGCCACAGGAACAACACATCTGAGCCACAGCCCGAGGAGCCCATGGGAAAAAGGGTGGCTTGTGTCACTGTCCCTGAGCTGTGCTGGTGGCAGAAGCTCATTCCCAGCTGCTGGGGACTGCTTTGGTCTGGTGGGCTGCAGCAGAAAATGTGGGTGTCACAGGACAGAGCCTGTGGATCAAGACTTGTGTCCTGCAGGAACACTGCTGATGAAGAGAGGGACTGGATCCCCTGTGCTGCAGGTGGACAACTCAACTGCACCATCTTGGCAAACTATGGATTCTTGTTGAAAAATATTTGTGGATAGTGAAAAGGTTATAAACAGGAATCTACTCAAATATACTCTGTAGAGCTCACTGCAGTGTCAATTTACTTTTATGAAAGTGAAGACACTACAGAGGGGAGGAGCAGCAATGTGCCACAGACCCTCAACACATCACACACAGGATGGTTCTTTATAACTCTGAGAATCATCCAGCTCACAGGAGCTTTGATCACAGCAAACACCTTCTAGCAAGGAAGTAACTGTGTGGGAATGCTCAAGTTAGGGTGATTCTTAAGAAACTTATGCTAACGTAAAAGCTGCAAACAGGATGGACAGGAAGGCCAGCAAGAGACTTAGTAAACTAAGAGATGAACTTACTTAACTAATTCATTCATTAATTAATTAGGAGGTCAAGCACAAGATGGACATCTGTTCCAGAGGACCCTGGGTTCATCCTCTCCACAGAAATAGACAATAAGCAAAGTAAGAGGAATGCAAAGAAGGAAAAAGCATTTTCTTATGTGTTAGGAACTGGTTTTAAGAACCATGACTGTCCAGGTATCTAGAGACAATTATGGTTTCAAAACAGTTCCACACATCAATGAAGTAGGTGAAAATTAAGACTGAACAGTCTAATTTAACACTCTTATTTTCAAGAGAGTTTTTTAATGCAATTATATCATAGTTTATACACTTTTAATTTATGCTCCCAGATACACAGGAATGAAAAAGATGCTTAAAAACAGAGAAAGGCAAAACTTGAAAGCCACATTCAAATGAGAATCTATAAAAAAGAAAAATCCTTACAGACATTTGTTTGAAATCTGGGAGACATGATTAACACACCAAATATAAGGATCTTCCAAGTTAGAGAACTAAAATTCTGTATTCTACCTATGAAAGACTACGTTGGAACTACTACAAAGAAGTGTAAGAACTGTTCTTCCCTGTGGTTTAATTTGTATGTCTTCTGAAGTAGAATATGAAATTGCTCAGGAATCTCCCGCACTGCTGCCTCCTTTTTGCAGCAGCAAACTTCCAGAGAACTTAATAATTTTTGGGGTGACTGCTGTTCACGTGAAATGGAAATAGCTTATGGCTATTGCCTCAGCCTTCCTTTTTTAAATACCAATTATAACAAAAATTATCTCCTGATCAAAGCAAAGCAAAGCAAAATCAAGAAACTTAGGTACCAGCTGGCAGTTTTTTCAGGCAGTGCCAATGAAAACCATACTGTTAAGGGATCTTGTACTTCTGGAGGCTTTCCATTTTCAGTTGGCTCTTACTCCAGCTTTTTCCAATATATTCTTCCTATTGCACCCTCCTTTCTGTGCCTCCCAAAATGTTCCTCTCTCTCCATTCCCTCCCTTTTCATTATTTGACACCTGCCCCAGACTCTTCCCCATTCTGCCTACAGTCTCATTCTGTAGATGACACATGCACAACAGCAATAAAACCCCACCACCTATCAGGTGCACTGGGACATTAAACACATTAGTGATTTAAAGACTTAGAACCCCAAGGCACTGGGGCCTGCAACAAAAAAACCTTACAAAGCAGAGGAAGAGCAGTCTGACAGAATTCTGCTGTGCCTGGTCCAAATGGTCCAGTTTTTTACCCTAACACTGTAATTCAAAAGTTCTCTGCTATGAAAGAACATGTTAATTTTAAAATAGCTGACGTATAAGTATGTGTTAAGGCTGCAGGCAGATGATTAGACCCTGGCCTGAGGTTAAACTGACAGAAGAGGGTGTGAGAAAATACTGCACATGACATGAGAAATTGCTGGATGTGACAGATGAGAGTGTGAGATTCCGCAGATGGGTAAAAGGAGTGATGTGAGAAATGGATGGACTTCAAAGACACTTGGAGGGGGCTGAGAGCTGTGAGTGCAACCCCACTACCTTCTGGAGGTGCTACTTTGTGGAAATGTTCTACAAGGTTTAGAATGTGCTCCCAAAAATCCACTGCAATTATTCAAGGGATAATTTATTTCAATTACAAGTCCTAGTAAAACAAAGCCCTCCACACACCTTAAATCCTGATCCTCCAACCTGAGCTGACCTCCCTACTGGTTTGCTGACTTGAACAATGATGTCTCCTCCTGGAGCATGGCAACTTGTGAGGCACAGCAATGTCACCAACAAGGGACACAGAGCAGCAGCTCTGTCCCTCCAGGCACGGCCATGGCTGCGTTTCCATGTCCAGCATTCACGGAGACACAATGCAGAGGCTCTGGGGCAGACAGTGGTCATGGCTCATGGGAGCAGTAAGCAGGATCTTACTCCTGACCAAGTTTTGCTCAATGAGATCTAATGTAAAAGTTTGGGGAAAATTTGTAAAGGGAAAGTTTGAGAACTACAGGTTTGGAAAGAAATTTCAGGTTTAGAGGATACTCTTAATAAGTGAGCTGCACATCCAAACAAAGGCAAGATGCAGATTCCTGGCAGCTGTAGTTAAAAGAACCAGCAGCAGCACCTGACTTCTATCATTAGTGAAAGCCAACATCTGCATAACTCATGTTGTTTAGAATTCAGCACAAGAGTGACCACGGCAGATCCTAAATATTAAGATGATGATTGAAATTATTGAAAAAAGTAATATTTTTCAAGAATCAGCTGTTAACTCTCAGTTATGCAAGTCATCTGAACGAATTTGCTGACTGAATTTTTTTTCCAGCAGTGCTCCTAGAAAACGAGAATAGTCTGAATCAGGATGCTGGAAGCTGATGAGCATTTCAACAGTACTGTAAGTCTTCTTTGTATTCCTTGGATAGTGTTAGTAAGGGAATTTAGAGAATAACAAGTGATTCCAGTGGTTTTGGTGAGAGTGAGAGCACAGCCAGGGCTGGTGTACAACACCCCCCAGGCAGAAGTGCAAAGTCTTCTGTCAGCACCCAGAATGAGTTCCTCTTGCTGCAGGAACTGGGTGGATACCATCAGTACTAAGAACTGTGCTGAGCCAGAAAAGCACCTCTTTTCCTTCCATCTGGTGTTTAAACAATTTTCTGAAGGAAAAGCTGAAGGGAACCTTGAAAAGATTCTTCAAAGAAGGGAAACAGAACTGATGAGCACTCCACTGGTTGTGGAGTCAATGGTGTCTATTGAGGACCAGAGATATCCTTTTTTCCTCTAACCTTTGGGCAATGTAAATAGAAGACACATGAAAATCCCTTTTCCGTTCTGCTTCAGACACAGAGGCTCTCAGGGATGCACTGAGGAGACTTCTCTTTCTCTTGTAATCAACAGAAAAGCCCCACGGAAGGATTTCTGTCAAGATACTTCAGAGACTGACCACATGAAAAGCACATGGACCAAGCAGACTGGGAGTACTGCCTCCTAATTTAAGCCAATACTCGGAAGTGACCTGATTGCAAGGTACCAGGTGAGGAAACAGAACAAACTCTTTTTAAGCCAAGGATAATGCTGTGTTGAGCAGCAGCTGCCTCCAGTGCACTCTGCTGTGTGTGGGAATACACAATACTCACCCTGTCATGTAGTGTCCAACCAACATATTTTAAATAACTATCATTCAGGAAGGCATCACTGTACATTTTCATCCAGACACCAATTTCTTCAATACAGACAGCTCTAATCTCAGCAATAGCATCCCTAATACAGAAAAAGAAAAGAACAAGGATTAGCCAGATTACAGACACATGTATTTCTCATTCCCTTGCCATAGCTATAGTATTTTGCTTTTACTTGTCATGAACCTCACTGTGTGAGGACTGTCACTGTTCTTACTGCCATCTCACTGATTTTCTTTTCCTGTAAATCCTTGAACTCACTGATCTAATAATTTCAGTGTTTATATATGCTCCTACATTTCCTCTACATAAAGAAACTCTCACCCTAGTTTGCTTCTTAGTCTATTACTCTAACCTCTCTTTCAAAAGAGAATTGTGAACCCAAGCTACAAACCTCCTCTGGACAATCATTTCTGAAACAGCATCACTGACATTTGCTTTGCAGCCCTATCTGCAGCTCAAGGTGCAGAACCATTGCAAGGTGGGAGAAGCTATTTGGTTTAGCCAAAGGCACCTGCCAGAGGAGCACAATGGAATTTGCTACACAAAGAGATCTCATTTCATACCCCCCATGAACACCACTACAAAAAACCCCACAAGAGATTTGCACTTCAGCATTGGTTTCTTCCCATTTTCTTGCTTTTATCCTACATTCTGACTGTGGCAAATCAGCAAAGATATCTCAGACAGACTTATCAGCTGCTTAGTGAAGAGGGATGGCAGGAAACTGGAGAGGTCACCTAAGGAGACCAGGATGGAAATACTTTCCATCTCATTGGCACTTTCCTGCCTGCCTGACATGGAGCATGGCATCTTTAGTAATAATGAAACAACGGGAAAAGGGATGGGGGCCATCTGTCCCTTCAGTAATTCCATCTCTGGGACATCTGTTACCATGAGAAATCACTTGTGCCACTCCAGCTGGCACTGCCTCACAGTTCCAAATTTCAGCTGTAATACAAGAAGAACACAAAGAGTCACTGCACTGAAGAAGGGAATGTCTGGTGCTTTGCAAACATTGGAACTTGCTTGCAATTGAGACCCCTTTTTTGCATTTTTATTTTAAAAAATCTTCTTGCAAAAGTAATAAACATCAATTTAATTCTAAAGCAGACCAACAGAGGCCCAAAATGAAATTTAATTTATGGGAAGGAAAGAAAAATTCCAAGTTTCAAGCAAGAGAATATTTGCAAAATGAAAAACTGCACTGTTCTGAAAGTAATGAATTTTACAAAATACAAATAAAATGCACTCATTCTTCTGGTCAAGACACTGCACAGGTTCACAGCCCTAACCCAGTGCAGCAAGCCCCTGGTGATTCCATATCGGAACTACGTACTTCCTTCCTGCAGGCTGTCCCAGCTGGTCCAGTGCCTTTGTCCTGCCCCTGACTTTGCAGACTCTGAGCTGGAAGCCCAGGTCCCACAGGGACCATGAACCAAGCCCAGCATCACACACAGCCAGGGGGACTTCTCCAGGCAGGTGTCAGTGTTTGAATTCAACTTGTAGGGAAGAAACTGTGCTGCTGTAACAGCAGGAAAGCATAAACAGTATGTAATGCATTTAATGCAAAAACCTGAGGGGGACACCTGTGTGAATGCCACCAAACCACTGCCATTGTCTCTCTCTGCCTATGAGGAACATTAATTTTAACAACTTCCCAAGAGCATCAGTAAACCTGGTCTGTCCAGCTTCCTGAAGCCTCTGTAACCTCAGAGCCAAGGTAAGGGACAATCCACAATGGAGTCAAGCTGCATTAGGAGCAGGGCAGGGCATCAAACAAGTTGCTGCTACCAGGGATTTCTCAAACAGGTTTAAGTAGTGTAAGGACCAATGTGCTAAATATCACACTCGAGGGTTAAAAACTGCTTTCCTTATGGGAAAGGCAGCCATAATGAAGACAAGTTTTCGTTTAAACTATGATTATAGTCACACACACACATATATGTGTGTCTGTGTGTGTTTAATTAGCTTAGCAATTCTCTCATATGGAGTAACTTGTAAACTATGTTATAAGCAAAATATAGGTGGATGAATGCAAGACTTACAGAAAAACCTAAAAGACTAGTAAATATAAATCAAGAAAAAATGGGGAGCCACATCTGCAGCAACACGAAGTAGTACATTCTTACTAGGGGATGACAGTCTGAGTCCTCACATCCAAGGAAGTTATTTCACCACCTTAGAAATTTACTAACTGTAAAGGATTTTGGAATGATTTAACGGCAATCCCAAAAAGAACCTAAATGTCAACAACTATTTAATCATGCAGCACAGCTGCCAAAAAGCAGGAAAAATCATGTTTTCTCTAAGAGTGCATTCAAGCTTCCCTAAGCAGACAGTGAAAAACTGCTTCTTGATTCAAAAGCCTTCTCAGGGATCCCTCAGCACTACAGACACTCACTCCAAGCTGCTAATTAAAACAAAACAAAACAAACAAAAAAAAAAGAAGACGAAAAAAGCTATTCAACTTAATAGGGGATTTAATACAATTAGAATTTAACATCTTCAGTATAATTGAAAATGAGACAGAATCAAGGATGTGAGACCAGCAAACTGACTCAAGCTGCTAGAGAAGCAGGGGAACTTGTGAGACACCACTTCCCACTCCACATCACCTCCCAGGCAACTATCACTGATCAGAATCACTCGTGTTCCTGCAGCAATCATTAACACAGACTCCATGTCCATACAATGCTCTATCAAACACAACACAGCCAAAAAAAATCTTTGAGCCTTTGCTTTTCATGTGGTAATTTCTTGTCATTAAACTATAATTCTTTTCTTCTAATTTTTATACAGTTAAATACATTTTAGCTTCTGGTCACTAGGAATTGTTTTGCTTTTTGAAAATGCACATTATTTCTGGATGACACAAGAACATATAAATACTAATTATACCTGCACTGGAAGTGTTTTTTGAATAATGAATGCATTATTAATTATCATAATTATAAATTAGTGATGTAAGCTTGTATTACTTGTCAAATGCTTCTAGAAAGAAACAGAATCTGGTCCAGCAGAGAGATGGAAACTCATGTGGCATCTACAGATCTTATGTATGAAATACATTTAACCCTTTTTTCAGCACAAAATGCAAAGAAAGGTCTACAAGGTGAAACTATTTGCAGCACAATTCACAGCTTAAGCTCCTACTCTGGGTAAAGAGATCCTCCATGATGCAACTTCTGAAAGGATTTGACAAAAGGGGTTCAGTTAAGAAATTCTGCATTTCCTTTTGAAATTTTGGCTTGGCAAGGCAGGCCCATAAACCTTAGGACAATCCACAGCAGTGTCAGGAAACAGATTTTACCAGTGCCACCCCAAGTGGCTCTTCAGTGTACCTTCCATGCCAAAGTACACCAAGAATTGTGATTAAGGCCAGCAGTATTCGGGACCTGGGCCACAGAGTCTCTGATGGGATATCTGGGAAACATCAGGTGCACAGCAGTGTGGTCCTCACGGTTGCTGGAGTGGTTGTCAGCTTTGATTAAATCTGCTGTTCACACTAGACTAGCATTACACCTAGAAAACTATTTAGCTATTTCTGCAATTTTTTTTTTAAATCTTGATGAGAGAAGTGAGGACTGAAATTTTCCAGTAAATTGGAGGCCAATCTGAAGCCAATCTACAGAAAGATGATGTAATCTCACTGCAACACTTGTCAGAAGACACATTCTGAATGAAACAGTTTTGGGAGTTTTGCTTAGGTCAAGGACTTGTTATTTAAGCTACAAAGGTTACTAAGCATGAATCACTGTGGCTGAGTCTGAATCATATTGAAGGATGGGACTTATTCTCTGTGAATAATTAAAATAACATTCTTTCAAAATCACCACCACTTGTGCATGGTCTAAGGCCCGCAAAATCATGTGAAGTTTATAAATAATTTGAACTATTTGAGAGAAGGAAGGTTGAAGAAATTAACAAGTTATGAAAGCAGATAATAGTCGACAATCCTTTACATTTTATCTGCCCTGGGCTTTGTTATCCATTAGCTGGGTTTCATGCAGACGTTTTCCCCCTCTATTTTCTCGTCCTGCTGTGAGTACAGGAGCGTTACTCTGTGCTCTCTGTTGTGCACCATTACTCATAGTTTGGTGTATGTTGTAAGAGACTCTTTGGGGTTCCCCAAAAGGTCACACAGGTGGCTCTGGGAACAGGTTTCTCCTGACCCCTCTGAACAGTGGCACAAGTGGTGCCACTGCCTGTCTGATTTCAGTCAATTCCCCACAGGTCTAACAGGGCCACTATGGGCACCTTTTTCCAGGGCATGGATGGAGTTTATTGATTTGGCCTCTCCTTCTTTACAGTAACATCAGCAAAATCAGGTCTTTACTAGTGGTGGCAGGAGGCATGAAAAGAAACTTTTTTACAAAAAGAGGATTAAAAAAAAAAAAGCAAAAGCACCACAATGCAGACCACCAAAAGGCTGAGTCTTTTTCCAATCCCACACAAGAGCATGAACTACTAAGGGGATATTTTAAAGCAATGTTTTGCTTGATATAATACACTAAGTTCTGAAGGGATAAAAAAAGGAAACAATCATAGAATTTAATTTCTTCAGCTTTTTTACCTATGCCATGAAAGCTGCTCTCCTTCCAAAATGGTGCGAGTGCTACACTGATCTAACACACTCATGTCCCTGCTGGCTCTGCAAACCCATCCTTCTGCTGCCAAGTAGCTCAAGGCTTCCTGACCATAAACCAAGAACTTTCTTTCCATGCTCAGGTACTGAGGAGACACTCTCCAACCCCACTGTGCTGCTCACACTCACACATTTGTCAGCATGAGCACCTTCCTGGTTTCCTGTGTGCTTTTCTCGGAATTACAGTCATCCCTCTGTCCAACTGAACTATGGGTTCCTCTTCACCTTCTAACCCTCTTCTCATAGACCATTTTTTCCTACCATTTTCTTAAAGATTCCATAAATTATAAACTTTTAAAGCAGAACTGAAATCTGAAAGGTTAATTGGATAGTTTGGTACCCTGGAATTTTATCTTTTGATTTCAGCAAGTCAATTAACATTTAAAGAGCTGGTTGCACCAAGGTGATGCAGATGCTCTGAGGCATCTTGTGACGCACAACAACCCTAAATCTATTTTAAAAGACTACTGCTCTCTGGTAAACCATGTTCCAAATTTGCTGTTTACACCCAAGACATACAAAAGGAAATGCAGGCTGGAGGGCAACTGCTACACTATGATGCACATTAATTATTTGATTATTCTTAAGATATGTCATTTTTGTGCTCCCAACATAGACAACTTTTCAAAATGCAAAGATTCAAAGCCCATGTCTCCCACAACCTTTTAAAGCTGTCTACTGAATTAAAAGAAAGGTGTGTGGATGGCTGTACTGAGTAATTAACAGAGGTTACAATTTGTATATTCTCCCATAACTTCAAGTATTTTTGACAGCGATCCTGCAGCACCTAGAATATTACATCAGAAGAAAATTAACCCAGAAGCTGCTCTTGACTTTCCTTATGACCACACTTTGTTAGCAGAGCCTACTGGAACATGCATTTTCTTACCGGTATCTATGAACAAATATACCCTTAAAAATAGAGTTCATCATATTTTCGATTTCATCTTGGTTTTCTTGTAGCTGTGAAAAACAAAACACAAAATAAATAAAAGATCATTGTTTATTATAATTTGGTATTCTACAGTTCCCTACTGGGAAACCTTAGAAGACCTTGGAAGAGCACTTGAGTAAATTCACCACTTCTGCTTTTCCAGTACATGCCTATATTGTGTGCATATACCTACAAATATTTACATTATATATGCAATATCTTAATGGAAGAAAATTACCATTCACTAAAAACACCATTTTAGTCTCTCAAATTAGTTCTTTGAAGTGATCATAAACTTTTGCTACTGAGAATGAGACAAGTAGAGACAGCGTGTGCAGTAATTTCAGCAGTGCTATGTTCACAGGGAAACACAGAGCTGAATGAATGACAGCTGCAGAAACAAAGCTGGTTACAGATTAGTTTTGAAAAAATTAATGCTCTATTTAAGGAAAGGAGTTGAAGACATTCTCAGTCTTAAGTAAAAGACTGTTGGTTGCTTGAACTTCAGCACCCACAGTAACTGGGTTTCAGAAGCAGGAAGATTCCAGGACCAGAGCACACCTGACATCCAGGCCTTAGCCTGCAAGAAACCAAACCCAGTTCCAAATGAAAAGATGTTATGAGCATGCTTTCATAAATAAGAGCATTTTTCACTTCCTGAGTAATATGAGCACGTTTTGCAAGTACTATGGGAAGCTTACCTGGTGTCAATTAATATGTTAACACAAGTTGGAATTAATTACAGTATTCTCATACTGTCAGATTTTGTACTAAACTAAGTATAACTTAATTACACCTAAATGCAGCTTTGTTAATAAGATGACACCAATTTTATCCAATCAGTTTTTGGAACAGCCATTGTTCTTCCATCAAGGTGCTCATTACAGTCCAAGCACAGCACCACAATGTGGGAATGTAAATTTGCCCACACTCTCACAGCAGGAAAACCACAACAGAGCCTTGCTGGTGCAGTGCACATATGCATAAAATAATTAAACCTGTATAATTATAGATACATATATTTAACAGATAAAAGGTTTTAAAGCCAGAGGCAAAATTGTGATCAACTGGTTTGACCTTCTGCATGGCATGAGCTCTGAAACACTTTCCCCTAAGGGCTTCTATTTTCCAGCCAAATATTGCTACTGCATCTTCCAGGTACGAGCTGAAGTAGCTTCAGAACTCAGGGACTGAAGCCTCCCAGTTCACTGAAGTGTAAGGAGGTGCTGTCTCCATTTTGCATGTGGAGAAACCAAGGCATTGAGGGCTCTTGACTAAATTGTCAAAAGGCTGCCAAATAAACTAATTTCATAGTAAAAGGAATTATGTACCAAGGCAAGAGCTTGGTCCACACACCAGTTCTGCATACATGAACCAAGCATATTTAGACATGGCCTCTGGGAAAAGCAATATTTGCAGCATCAGCTTAACCCAAATATGCACAGACTAAATGCTTGTTTGAGAATTCATAACCTAAAGGGGACTGTGAGCTCCTAATCACTCCTCAGCTGGATGACTCCACAGGCTACAGGCAGGGAAACATCCACAGCAGCATGGAGGTAGAGACAGCCTAGCACAGGCTGTGCAACAAAATGAGGATGGGAATGAACCAAGAAGCCTCAAGAGGCCTTCTGAAAGGCTCACAGGCAATGATTTCTTGGTACAAAACCACACCATAGAAGACAGGTAGGAGAGGATGGACTTCCTGAGCCATGAGAAAGTTGAGATTCTGAAAAAAGTGTACTTTGACATCTGAGTGCAAAGTGAAGCAGCACGGTAGAGGCCCGAGCAGCACAAATGAAGGGACAGAACAGATGGCTTCCCCCCTCTTCTTCTGCACAGAATTTACAGTTCACCATCAACATGGTAAATTATCATCTGGTACAGGTATCCAGGTTCTGGGGCACAGCTGGTGTGGAAGCAGAATCAGATTCAGTAGGTCCATGTGAGATTGCTTTTACCTCTGTGTACTAACATTTAATGGATCTAATTCTCAAATTTATTTTAATTCAGTAATGAATTTTCTCTGAAACTCTTATCTGCTTTCTACACTTTCAAGTTTTTTTAATCATGCACTTGAATCTGAGTGCTTAACTTCAAGTATCTTGAGGGAGCATCTGTGTCTTGGGATTCCTGCTCTTACCAATGCAAAAATGATTTAACGCTCCCCCTCTTAAACGGAGGTAAAAAATGAGGGAAACATTCTCTTGTTGACTCTGCAAGCAGGTTTGGAAGCTCAAAAAGACAGGTATGACAAGCACAAAATTTGAATTACTACTGGCAGATACTAAAAAGGCAACTTTCTCTGCTTTGTGGCATATTGCTACATAAATAATCCACTTGAGCTGAAAATCTCATTGATAAGACAGAGCACCATGCATGACTCTCCCACCAGGCCTGTACATGATGGCCTGAGAATGAAACACTTCAGGAAGTGCTCCATCTCCTCTGCTTCAGATTAATTTGGCACACCCAGTTGGTGAACTGTCCCTCTATCAGCTCATGAAGACCAACACATGCACGTCTATGTGCACAGGAGGGGTTGTTAGGATGGCACTTCATCAAAATATCAACTGAGGAAGTGCCAACATGTTGGAATACTAGGTTAAAATTTTAGGTTAAAATTCTCAGCATCTAGGGTTCCAATACCAGCACAGAAGGCCGCTGTCAATTTAGTGTATTCAATACTGTATATTCCCAGTGTTTATGTCAGGAATTCTTCCACAGAGCATTAAGAAATCTAATCCTAACAGATCTCTTCTGCCCAGGCACCCCTGGTGTGCTTCACCCCATGGACATTCCCGATCTAGCTATTCCCAGGCAATGCTTCGCTCAGCTGTCATGAGCAGTGAGATGAGAGCCCCTGAACACACAGGGCCAAAGGTAAGGAATAAGAAAGGCTCCTTCTCCTGCCAAGGCTCCCCAGCCCTGTGCTGCCTGGGCACCCTTGCTACAGCTCTGCACAGAGAGGATGTCCTGCAGCTCTGAAAGAGCATCTGGGGGAACGGGCACAGAGGAGTCCCCAGGCACAGAGCCACCAGCCCAAGGTAATCAGTGCAATTAGTGCCTTTGTTCTCTGCAAACTCAAACCAACAATCAACAAATGGGGAATATAAACTATCTTCCAGCTATTTTGCTTTTCAAAATACTTTAGAACTCACATGCAACTTAATATTTAATTTAAAATGTTTCTCTCGCAGTTTAGGCAGGAGAGATTGTTCTTGCACTGCATCTTAATGCATGCTTTTCAAGAATTCTGAAAACCAAATATAGTTGTGCTACAGATCATAGGGGTAAAATAAAAGTACATAATTGTAATTATCCCCAGACAAAGACTACAAAGTCAAGCAATTCTCAGTCAAAGTTACACCTAAAGGAATTCAAGATGCACATAAGCAAATCACCCAGACAGTCTTAATTGCCACAGAGTAAAACAGTGGTGGAGAAAATTCAAAACTAATATATTAAAAAACATAAATTTAAATCTAATACAAACTTTGATTTTTCAATTTCTCTTATGAGTTTTACTTGGCATCTTTACACATTATGTTTGTTTGGATGTATGTGTATTAATTTTTTACTAGTCATCTTTAAATTTCAGTACACCTCTACAACTGAAGTTTTCTGTGATACAATTCTTTATTTAGGAGTGATTACAGCAACCTTCTAATGGTTTTTCTCACCTAATGCCAGGCTGGTACTTACTAAAGGCGACTTTAACGTCTCCCTAGCTCCTTCTCCCTGAGAACAGGTGCTATAGCCTCAACTCCACAGTGTTTCCTGAAAGCAGCTAAAAAAGAAGTAGTAATGAGACACTGTGGAATAACTGCAGTGATCAAGGGGAAAACTGGGCAGTGCAGGGAGGGAACGTGTGATCCTCTTGTCAGAATATTTCTGCATCCCCAGAACAGTGGCTGCTTACAGTTTGAGACTCTTCCTGCCTGGTCACTCAGAGAAGCTTGAGAACAGAATTCTCCTTTGCGTGCAGAACAGCACCAAAAACTCAACTGAATGTGGCAGTACAGGATTTAAGTAGTCTGCTCCAGATCACATGAAGACCACTGCAGAACTAAGCTCTTTCTCATTGTGGTACTCGAGTCACAAACCACCCTGGGCTTTCTGTTGGAGGGAATGCACATGAACCAGTAAAAAAAAAAAAAAAAAAAAAAAGTCTTTTCACTTGCCTCTTTTCTTTTCTGAAGCAGCAGCTCCAATCTTTCATTAGCTCTTTTGCCAATCATTTTGTTTCTCTCAGCTTCATACTGCCTCTGTGTATTGTCCTGATGAATGCTCAGGTTTAAGGCAACATTCACAAGAGCAGTCATAAGCTTCATAGCTGCAAAGGGCAAGACAAGACAGATTATGACTCTTTACCCGTAGCCAGAGCTCAGAAAATATTTCCTCAGCAGATCCATACTCACAGCAAAAAGCCTCTCAACCCTGGCACAGCCATTTGGATAAGCACTTCCACCCAGGCAATACCCAGGTCATTGGCCCATGGTCAGAAAGCAGAGTCTATACCCCACACTGAGCTGCAGGCAGTGCTCCTTGCTGTCTTCTCCAGACAAGCTCTGAGTGCACCAGGGAGCCAGCACACGAACCTGCAGCATCAGGGCACCATGAAGGCAGCTGCTGGGGAGTTACAGCCATTTCTAGCCAGGAGAGTGCCAGCAGAGATGGCTCCATACTCAGGGTGACCTTAACCAATGGCTGCTGTGTTTGGCTCAGTTCACAAGGGACCACAGCCCAGCTCCTCTGAATGCAGGTCTGACACTGCTCTAAAGTCAGCTGTACAGCCATATAAAAATGTAATTTTTATTTTCACACATGCTGGACATGATATTGTTCATGTCTGCTTTTGGGTACTAAAATTTATTTTTACCAAAAACATTAATAAGGTTATTTCCCAGGTTCTGTGTGGTTACATAGTTTACACTTTTACAATATTGAAAAACCAGCAATATAGTGCAACAAACTATCACGTCCTCTCTGCATGCTCCTCTAAATATGCAGCATTGCTTCAAGGTAGAAAAGCAGCCACAGAAATGGACAAGTGAGGCTACTCGGATTGATTTACACTGCTATAGCTCAAAACTGGTAACCTACAGGTACCTCATCCTACAGTGAATAATCTCTCATTCCAACTGACTAGCATAGAGGAAAACTGAAAACAAGGACCTACAAACACCTCCTTTAAGAAGAAATGCCAGTCTACAAGCAGATTTTCAAAAACTTTATCAAGAGCTCCATAGCATCACGTTGACCTCCATTCCTTGGGACTGTAACACAAATGTGCTGAAAAGAGCTTGAAGGAAATTTGTAGAATCAAAGCAAAGCCTCAAGCTTGTTACAACAAGCAAATAAGTAAATAAATGGCATGTACTGTCACTGGTAAATGCTGAGATCTTTGGCAGCTCCCATCCGTGATGCAATGTTAGATAAATGTGTCATTAATGCAAGAAGTGGCTGAAATACTGCAGTCAGTTGTGATGAACCTCACCTTTAGCATCAGCTTACTCTTGCTGTGAGCTTCTAGCTACAGAATCCATTCCAAACAGTGGAAACCCTTTATTCTACAGAGCACAAGTCTTGGGAAATAACTGTTATAATTAAGTGCTTCTGTTTCCTGTCTTTCAATCAAGCCCCTCATCTTTCCAAACATCCACCCCATACAGGAATGAACCAATCAATCCCAAGGACCAGAGTGCAAACCTCACTCCATAAACTCTTCCCTATGACCCAATCAACCAAAGTCTGAGCAAACAGCAAATCAAAACCACCCAGAACTGCAGAGAGCATCAGATGGCAAGGGAATAGTTTAAATAACAGACACGGATTTCCAGCAGGTTATCCAGGCTCAATCAGAGCTCACCCTGGAATACTGAATTTGGAGAGGAAACTCCAAACCTGTAAGCTTAAGCTTGCATAATTCATGGTTTTACCATCCCATTGCTAAGTATGGTGAAGAACACAAGGGAATGCATTTCCAATGGAGTTCAGTCACTGTGAGTTGAAGGGTTTGGGTTTCAGTTTTAAAATCAAAATCCACTCAAATCTGGAGTTTTTTCAATATCATTGGAAACCTGCCTCTTTCTTTGATTCATAGCAAGAAATGAAATTTTAAATAAATTCTGATTGTATTTAACACTAGGTATTGGTACACTTGAAACTAAAAACGTGTATGAGGCTGATTGTGGAAAGACTAAATAGTAATAAATACTGGCATAGAAACATTCAGATTATGACAAATGTCTGCTATAAGAGTTTCAAATATCTAGTATGATTTATGAACCTTGCAATAAGATGGATTTGTTATCACCTGACATGACCAGCTGTAGACATCTCCACCCAAGCCAGCCTCTCCAGTAGTGCTTTGTAATTGAGAAAAATAGATCCTTGTGAAGAGCAATTCATTCCTCTTAGAGGAGACAGCTCACATAGGTGTGATGAAATACACAAGGAAAGTCCAATTCTAGCTAATGATACAGCCAGGGCTTGCCTTAGCTGAGGCAGCTGCACTTGAAGGTGGCATGGCTGCAGGCAGAAGACAGGGAGCCCTACAGCCATGGCCCAGTAATCCCAAACCTTATGCTTCTCCAGAGTTAAGGCACAGATTGTCTTTTCTGGTAAATGGAAACTCTTTCATAATACAACTGTCCTGCTAGTTCTCTAGAATAAATTTATACTCTAAAATATATAATTACTCTAACATTCTATACAACAAGGGAACAATTAATAAAAAATACAAGACATAAGAATGCCACTCCTGATTGTCAGGATTCACTGGAGGCCCTAGGGATGGCAGGAATCCCTACATGCCTCAGCACTTTGCAAATAAAGAAGCGGTATTTTAAGTATACTTGTACCATATGTGGTACTTGGATTTGATGAAGCTTCCCACAGTTTTAACGTTGGTCAGGGTGCACCTCAATCCAAATTACAGGTACTCCTGGCAGGGGATAAGCAGCAGCAAGCTGTGTGCCAGAGCCCCCCGGGCAGCTCACTCACCAGCCAGCGTGCTGGTGTGCCGGAAGGCGCGGACCTGCGAGTCGGAGAGGCCGGTGAGCAGCGAGATCACCGTGTCCATCATGTACTCGTCGTAGATGATGCTGTACTGGCACTGCCGGATCAGCACCCCGATGAACTCGCAGAAGTTGGAGCGGAACTTCTTCCACTGAGGCCCAGGCATGGTCAGGGGGTAATCGCCACTGTCCTACAGAGCAACAGAAGAAAAAGATTAATCAGCTGGCTGCCTCTCCCCACAAACTTTGCTTTGCTCAAGCTTACACTTAAGTATGGTTTACTCAAGCTTAGAGTTTCCTTATCAGAAAGCAAGCACCACCCTGTTTTATCATGTAAACGCAGCCTTTTTCTAGGGGTAAAACTTGCCTTCTGATAGCAGTAATGGAAGTTTTACTACAGATTCATACACTTCATCTTCAGAAAATTATTACAAGATTGGACTAGGCATGTTCATTTAATGCCTCTCCAGGTCTCCTCTTACTACCTTCACTATATATATTGCATTACAGAGAGACTGTCCCCCCACAATCAGAAAATGCTTTTTCCCCCTCAGTGAAAAAGCCTGAATATAAATCTCCCTGACCACTTGATTTGCACGCCAATTCCAGAGTATCCAAAACATGAGGGCAGTAATGCTCCACCCTGAATCTCTCAGCCAGTGTAAGAAGTCAGTAGTACCAAAACTACATCCATTTGTACACATTTATTCTGTGGTTTTGTGAGGAACACTTTCCTCCTCAGGACATGTCACGCAGACTGAAACATGCAAAGGCAGCAATGTCAGCACAGAGGAGCTGCAATCAAACAGCCTTGAACCTGAACTTCACAAACAACATTCCCCTACAGAAAACCCTCTAGCCATCACATTTAACCAAATTACACCCGTTTCAACCACACCAAAAATAACCTGATGCATCTCTACACGTGAACTTTGGTGCTTAACATATGCTTCCTTTAGCTGTATGTATATGCAATCTTTTGGAACAGAACCTGATAATCTGAAGTGCTCTGTTAACTACTCATCTCCGTGTGGTGTATTTTTAACCTACAAGTACATATCAGACAACTCTTTTGAAAAGCCTGTGAAGACTGTACCATGAATGCTTCATCTGGCAGAAATGAGAAGAATAAACTTACAATAAAGTCACTTTATGGATCTTTTATTCTTGAATACCAATAAAAATGGGATACATTAGTGACACTGACACAATACTTGATGGCCCAATGCTTAGAAAATTCAAAGTAAACAAAGTCTTTGTTCACTTGCCAGCTCTAGCACAAGAGTTATGAGGGAATTCACCTACAAAACACCTGTACTCCTAAGCCAAGCAGCCAAACAGTGCAGCCAATGGGCATCCATAGAATTCCCTGTCCCAAAGTGAACTTTGTGAACAAAGTTATTTCCATTGTTTAAATCCTGCACAAGCATTTCTCCACTTATGAGGAGGAAAATCAATACTTCAATCCCTGCCATAAATGCAAAATTCAAGCCTGCAGACAGCTAATTCCTGCAGCACTCATGGAACAATGCGAAGTTTGGGATTTCTGGAGTACTGGGGGAGCTAGTACAGGTGAAGTGCCAACAGTTTATTCCAGATTTCAAAATATTCACTGGGTTGCAGCTTAGAACTAACAATTTTATGCTTTTGTACTAAGCCCCGCAAACTCTCTCACAAATCCATTCAAATGTTAAGGCAGAAGCTAGAACTGAAATTTGTTTTTAGAACTATAGAAGTTCTGAAAAGTTTTAGGAAATGGAGAAAGAAAGACCATGTACCAGTAACTGCAACTCTTTGAGAGATGTTGCTTTCAAGTAAATTCATAGGAAGAGATTTTTTTCTCCTGTGAGAAAAAACTTTGACAGTTTTTAAAAAGGTTTTTTTGAAAAATACTTCCTTCATGAACTATGGGACAATCACCCAACAAAAGGAGCACCCCTATGGCTGCAGTCAGGCACTAACTGAAACATTTTGTTGTTCAAGGCTGTGGCAAAGAAGGAAATTGTGTATAAATACATCCTGAAAAATAGCATTTTTTGTATTTATTGTTTTCCTGCTTAACTTTCTGAATCACAGCCTTGGCATTTCATTTAGAACTGGTCAGAGACACTGCTGCTGTCCTACAGAAATTCCAGCTTTAGTTTTCTTCACTAAACAAAATGAACACTCAGAACATTCAGCTTTTTACACACCAAAAATCAAAGAAAATATAGTTCAAAAAATCTCAAAGCTAAAAAGCATTCACCATTAGGAACACTTTTATTTTGACAGAAGATACCCGGTCTGAATTGTAATTCACTTGTTTCAAACAAAATGCTCAGATCTTTTGAAAGAGTATTTCTTTCTGTATCACTGTTCCAAAATGGTAATTTTCATGTCAAGTTCCTATTTGGTTTAAATTGCCATTTAAAATGTACAAAACATTAATTTGCACAGAGAAAACAGAGCAGAATGCAGTAATCCAGTCTCATGAATCTGATGTGTCAGGAATCTGGAGCTCTTTATTGTACAATGGCACTCCCAAGAGCTGAAGCTCAGCACCCAGAATGCCACCACCACTCTCAGTGGGATGAGGGTTCTCCAGCTCCTCTTTCTGCCTGCTCTGATGAACCTCTCTCTGCCCTTTTACTCTGCATCCAACAGCTGAAGTTGCTGCTTTGCTTGCGCAGTTTCCCACACTGAGACATTATTTATCCACTGGCCCACTGCATTTTTAATTTAAACCAGAAGTATATGGTAATATATCTCCTAATGCTTTAAACAACTATTTGTATACTCTACCTCATCAAATTCTTCTGTCATTTTCCTTATGATTTCTGCATTTTGCATGTTTCTGAACATTTCAATTCTTACCGTACCTGTAATGTAATGAAAGGATAAAAGGAATTAACAAACATGGTTTTGCTACATCAAAATATATCAATGTTTTTCTGCTGCTAAACAAACAGCTCAGTGATATACATAAGAGTATGCAGAGTGCAACAATAACAGGAATGCTTTGAAAAAGGCTGTCTCTTGAAGAACTAGGGAAAGAGGACTCATCTGTCCTGTAATGTGCTTTCAAATGAGGAATTAGTATCATTTTCCATCCTTCCACTCTTTGCAGCCAAGCAGAAGTGATAAAGCAGTGATAATCATGGAGGACTCGTGTCATGTCTGCAGCCGCCCAAGGCTTTCAGTTTTGTCCCAAAAAATCAAATGAGCACCATCTTTCCGTTTCACAGTCACTCCTGGTGGTTCTGCACTTTCCATGCCAGGTGCCCTGGATGACAGATATCCATGTTCTCTATGCACCCACTGGGAGTTTTCACACTGCTCAGCCCAGGACCAGCATGGTTTATTGACTGAGGCACGTTTTCCACACCCAAAGGCTCCAAAGAGCTCAGCCAAGACCTGAGCCAGCTCAGCACCAGAAGCAGCAACTGTATTGCTGTTATTCCTTAATGAAGATCTTCCACTCTTCCTTGTTACCTGAACACTGGAGTTGATAGGATTAATTTTTCACTGTAAATCAAACAAAGCTAACAAAATTGAAAACAGGACAACACAATAGCTATAAATGAAAATTCTTGTGTCTTGATCAAAATTCAATCAGTGTATAAATAAAGTATTCTGACATATTATTGCCTCCACCAATAGATACTATCTAAATATCTAACCATACAACCCAGGGCAACAAAGATTTATTTTTTTTTTTTGCTGCTGCTGCATGATCTTTTCTTCATCACTTCACAATCTTCTTTTGTTGATGGTGGGAATTCAGAAAAATTAAGTAAACTGCAGAGCTACAAAATCCATCCCGACATCATTAACGTTACAAAGAGTAAGTCTCTCAGGTGTTGCAAAAAGTTCAACTGGATTAATGAGCCACTGCACGGCTTCAAAAATTCAGACCATAATAGAAGCAGCTTAACAGCTAACAGTATTAGTCACTCTACAAAGGATAAATAAAAGATAATTTAAACATACTAAATATTACCCAAATGTTTTGATTCTGGTATTTTATTCCTTTAAAAAAGAGCATTAGAAATATATGCGTTTCAAAACATGTAAGCACAGCTAGAGCGCACCAAGTCTCTCTATGTTAGTAGGGGTACAGTTTTACACAGCAAATGAAATATTGATTTCTTGAATTGCCTTTGCTTCTACCTGAAATAATATTTGTTATCTACTTCGTACTGGGTAATACTGTCAACCTCAGTTCTGACAATGGCAATTTAAATTTGTGCATGGTAATTTCCATACCATTAACAAACAATTACTAATGCAATATATCAACATAAAACCAGGAACCCAAGAGAATACCACCATGTGACAGTTGAAAATATATTTCCTCCGCTTGGAAATCATCTGTACATGCAGATAAATTTTAATCTTTCCCTCAATCCTGAAAGTTTTGTTTTGGCTAAATGAAGCACTTTCCCAGTATGTCTCAGAGCAGTGGACAGGTACTATTGCAAAACCCCTCTGCTGCAGGAATGCCCTTTCTCTCACGGCATGCTGGTATCTGCTCTTCCCATTGGCAGCATAGCCCTCAGTCAAAGAGGAACCTACTGACCTTTGCTATTTTACTGGTTTATAGCCTTGATTTTAATTTTATCTATTTATGGCTTCTTCTAATAACCTGCTATAAGCCTCAGTTTCTCTGCAGTCACAGCCATGCTTACTTTGCATGAGCAGAACCCAGAGAGCACCATCCCTCCCTGCGCACTCGGAGGGTGTCACTGATCCCCACACCCAGGTGCCACAGCTGAGGCTGGGGAGATCCTCCAACACCTTCCAACAAACAGTGGTGCACTTCTTTGGGACCAGGAGGCAGGGGTGTGCACACCATGAGACACTCCTGACATCTCCCAGGGCTGCCAGGGGAGACAAGAGCTCCAAGGGCTGCCAAGGGAGCATCAGCAAGCGCTCAGAATGGAGAGCAGCACTCACCCACTGTCCTGTCTCAGTGTCTTTCCCCCACTTTTCAGGACCCAGTTTACAGAAGTCATGGAAAGCACAAGGAGTGTTTCTGCTTGTCTGGCAGTAGGCAATGGCTCTGGCCTGACTGCTTTTCCTTCCACCACCTCTCCCCCACCCAAACACAGCATAGCCCCATTTGTTTTTCTGGCAAACTCATTTAACACTCTAAGTATGCTATGAAGGTTTTGCTCAGATTTCACAGTGACACCACAACATTTCAACACTGCAGTGGTCAACATTATTCAAACCCCTAGTTTTTATGATTAGTGAAAAGCAAAATTTTCCCATTTCCAGGTGAATATGTAACAGATTGTCTATAAAGTACAACTGAGGAGTGGCATGCATCCCTGAAGTCTTTACCTTACTAGTCCTTTTCTAAGCTGAGTTTTACCTCTGCCATGAAGCTCTCACTCTCTATTTAATGAGGAAAATTGAAATTGTCTTAACCCATTAAAAATTGAGAAGCCTATTTTACTTCAGGACTAAGTTCTCAGTTAAAACCTATTCTCATACATTGTGTTTTAAAAAGTCTTCTCACTGACATATATTTCCTTAATGACCAAATTCCAGTTTAACTTTCAAATAAAACAGCTATCAACATAATTTGTCAATAATCACAGCACCCAACATGGCCTTTAAGAGTGAAAACAAAAAAACCTATACAGAACACAAAACAATTTAAATGAGAGAAGACTAAAGAGCCTATACAAAACTGGATGAATACACCTTAGAAACCCTAAACTGTGTACAAAACCAGATATAGTATTTCTGGGAGATGTAACACACCGTGGACTCAATGGCTTGAAAACATGTATTTAGAGTGAGAAGAATAACCTGTTTTATTAGTAAGCCCCGTAAAAGCAAAGCAACAATAAAGATCTCCAAGAGCTTTACAGGATGCAAAAGCCCTCAAGTATGAGCAACAACCAGCTTTCACTACCAGGAGTTAAACACGGTTACCCCTGGGATGTGGGTGGTCCCATGACTGCCTTTCCTGCTGCAAACAGGAGCTACTGGCACTGACCACTGCTGGCAATCAGGGAACACCATCACACCAAGTGCAGCATTCCAATGCCTCCTGCACATGGCAGCTCTGGGATTTTTACAGGAAAAGAAAAGTCAGATGAGAGAAACATCAGCTCTAGGAGCCCATTTACAGTCACTTACTCCTGAAATGCAAAGTGCTGATGGTAATTAATTATATACTGCCTATACTATATGGTCAGTTTTCATCACAAGGACCTTTATTCACCAAAACTACACAGACAATTCCATCCCCTCTCTTTTAGACCACCTGAGTAAGCTGCAAGAAAAGCAGTGGGAAAATTGCAGCTCAAGACTGACGTGAATGGATATGAAATAAGCCCACCATCTCCTGCCAAAGGAGGATTAATTGTGGTACCTTAAATTCACGGCAACTGATTAGACTGATCTCTCAAACACACCAACTGGAAAAACAGGAGAAAGATTTATAGAGGTACTGAGAAGAAGACACAAGATTTGCCCAGTACATGAAAAACACAATGTGCTCTTTTGCATCAGCTCAAACTCAATAGTGGAGACTGTTGTGTTCTCAATGTAAAATTGTATCTTATTGCAAGAGTCCCATACCTTCTCGGTGACTTCTCATGGGTAGTTCTTCTCAACACTGCTCCTTCTTCTTCAAAGCCCAGACAGCAACTGACTCTAGGTCCCAGTTCTCCCTGTCTTATAGGACTGTTCTTCCTTATTGGTTACAGCTGTGAGTCAAGCCTGTTTCTGATCTTGGATAATTGGCCTGGCTGCACCTCTTTGGGGGTAAAGCTGCTTTTTACACATTTCTTATACTCTATTCTCACCACAGGAGACCACAGCACTAGAACCTAATTGAAATTGCCAAGAGAGGGCAAGTTTAATAAAACATTTGTGAGGATGGATGATGATTGTAGAACTGCTGGATGGGCAGTATTTATCTCCCTTGACATCATTCAATGTGCAACTCCAATACCTGCAGCCCCACTTATAATTTAGATCATAAGAAATAATCCACTTCTATAATGTCCTTAAGTGCAGTTTTCAATCATCTGAGAAGTGGTACTGACAAATGCCATGTGACAGATGATAAAGACTAAAGTCAAACCATCAGGAGCACACAATTTCTCAGTGCTCAGCCTTGGTCAGGGTACTCTGCTGTAGCAGAGTCACTTCCACTGACTGTTTCCACAAGAGAGCTGCCTGAATCTACCCAAAAATTACTCAGGCCAGTAGAAAAGTTCATTTTCTGTGGCTTGCTCATGATCACGTAAGAACACTGAAGTAGCTCTTACCTCATTGGAATCAATAGATGTTAATCATTAATTTAAATAGAAGCAGTAGTGGGGCAGTTGAAGCATATCCAAATAGATGCTGAGACTCCAAAATCCCACCAGGGCTCCTGACTTTCTATTGATTTCTGACCCTAAAAACTGAAACTCTTTGCTGAAATCAGAGGTCAAGACTTGAGAAAGACATTGGTCTAAACATTTGGTTGAATTTCCACACATGTAGGAATAGAAGACCCTTTTATTGATTTATTTCCCAATTCTTCCTCCTGCATGGACTCTACACTGCCCAACTTCTGCTGCCAGTGAAGTAATATTCAAAAGACAGAGGCTTCCTATAAGGCACACAGCCAATTCATCCTTAGAGCAGCTCTTGCCAGTGAACTTTTACTGAATGAATCAGCAAGAATCCCAGTGGAAAAGTAAGTACAGTCTTGTGCAATTAAGACCTTATCAAACAGAGAATCATAGATAACGGTTAAAAAGAATCCTAATCGTTCACCTAAGTCTATCCTCCTACAACAAAACCAAAAATATGTTTGAATGTGTTCTGTGGAATCTCTTTGCAATGTGAAGGCCTTATACACAGTACAGCCATGAAAAGGGCTGAAGAGCTGAACTATGTAGTGTCAGCATGTTTTCCACACTAAACAATTCCATGAGTCTGTGCTTACAACAATCAGTAATGTTAATACAGTCAATATCTATAAGGAGCATCATTAAATGTTCTCAGTAAATCTGGGAGGATTTATTAATTATTTTTTTTTACAAACATAGGGGTCACTGTAAAATACAGTGGAATTTAATATCAAATCTTTGCTATTTCTGATACTCAAATTCAATGACAGTTGTTCCACTTTAAGTAGAATTCTGTATTACACTTAGAAGTTCAAAGTTCTGAATGAGATTAAGGAGTTGATAACTTTATATACATAACTAGCATTTCATATGATTTGAACTGCTAATCTCTCTTAAAATTCAAAATGTTACTTGATCCAGAGGATAACAGTGATGGCACTTATTCCCTCATTACAAGTATAGGAAGAAAGAAATTGAAGATAATCAGAGATTTTTACAAAGAAGAGAATAATGTATCTGACAATCCAGTTATTTCCCCTTGCTGAAAAGAAAAAAGTACATATTCTGACAGTATAAAGAGACAGAAACCTCATCTCTAAAGGAAACAGATCCTATGAAATTCTGAAACTGCAATTATGTGTGAGAATTTGTTACTTGCTTAAACTATGTTGAATGTCAGAAGAATAAAAAAGGGAAAAAATTAAGAATTCAGGAGTGACCCAAAGAACTATACACCATTAAATGTGACTGCTGTGTCAGACTGGGATGTGTTGTACTACAGATCTGGTGTGTCTGTTCAAGGGTTTATGTTATTCCTGTCAAGTAATGCTTCACAACCCCCCTGGAGCTCCATGAGGCATTAATAACCAGCTAAAAGTCATACATTTATGTAACACAGACATTTTCAAAATCCTACAATGATCTCTCTCATTTTCTTAAATGAGATGATGTGCAATAATCATATGCAAGAAAAGTTTTCAGATTGAAACCAGGAAAACAGATACAGCAAAAAAAGATCAGTTTTCAGAACAGAATGAACCTACCACCAGATCTTTCCATGTGAAGATGTTGATAAAATATGTTCCATAGCAGATATAAATGCTTTGAAAGAAAGCATAATAATGGAGCAGATAGTTTGCTGGTGACACAATTATTTAGAACAGTTAGACTGATAGCTGCCAGCCAACACTGCCAAAGGATGTCACAGGCAGAAACTGGTAAAATGTTCTTCAGCAAGAAAGCATGCTCAGTCCCCAGACTGCTAGTAGAAAAAAAAGTAGGCCTACATAATGTAGTGCATCAGAAGCAGTACACTTCATGTGCTTAAATCCTACAATTTTGAAAAAGGAAACTCCCTTAAAGCTCTGGGTTTAAGGCTGATAAGGCTGGTTTGAAATGCTCTATAGCATTTGCACTTGCCAAGTGTAAGCTGCTTTGCATCTTCACAGAAATGATTTACATGAAACCACATAATTACTAACCAAAGACACTAAACTTGCTAACTAGTATTTTTACTGAATTATTTCATAAGAGAGATCTTTTCATGCTTTGATGACTTAAAGTCGCAATTCTCATACAGCACCAGCCTCTTTGTAAGGTGACTTTGAACAGCAGTCAGTGACATGAGCATGAGTGAAGAGCTGAGGAGCCTTTGTTGCTCCAAAGGCAGCAGTTTGCTCCTGGCAATGTCTTACAGCTTTTGCTCTTGGAAGCCTCAGCTCTGCAGTGGCCCCACAGCCACGTCCTGCCCTGCACTGCCCCAGGTGACCCTGGCTGAAGGAGGAGTCTGTGGCCACAGAGGACACTCACACTTGAGGAGAGAGGTAAAAGCACACATCCAAGAAATGCTCTGTTGAAACTTCCCACCTGTTCCCCCAGGGCTGGTTCCAAGGTTCATTTCTGTGAGCACTGCTCTCCTGAGCTTCCTGTACATGTGCTGTAAGCAGATGCTTGTTAAGAACCTTCCTGGTAGATGTGATGAAACAAATTAACCTCGGGATTCCTGTACTCAGCAGACAGTACAGGGTGTTAGGCAGAATGCAAGCACAAGTCAGCATCACACAAATCTCACATATGGCGGTAGTTCAGAGTTCTCCTGAGCTCTAGAGTGTTAAGGCACACTGTGATTATTTAACAGCTGATAGTGGATCCACCGTCTCTTAACTCATTTGTAATTTCCATCTCCACAGAACTCTGCATCAGAGCAGCCTGCAGTTTAGCCCCTTTATTTCTAAAACTGCAGCTTGATCATATTATTTGATTAACCAGGATCTTTTTGCAATGCATGAAAACCTATTCTTCTATTTGCCATTCTTTTGTTTTTCTCTCTAAATTTATATATCCTTTAGGAAGTGGGATGGTCATAACTACACTCAATCTTCAAGGTACAGGTGCAATGTAAGCTTGAGAGAGATTTTTTTGTGTCTAATATATCTACAAATAAATTTGCCCTTTATTTCTAATTCTTAACTTTGCCTCTCAGAGCACTGCCAAGCACAGAGGTTGTATTTTCAGATTATTCCCAATGACAGCAGGCTCCAGGAGCAGAATGTGAGTAACTACAACTTATCAGTGCATGTGTGGAAGCAGCCTTTGGCTGCCTGCTGTTAGAAGTGACTCAAATCCAGCAATATAAACATAGGTAGTGTGGAGGCTGAGCTCCAAGTTAAGTGTAAGAGACAACAATGTAAATATTTGCACGAAGTCCATTTAGGTCTATCTCCCCTTTCTGAGTGCCTTTATCACAGGCTGTTCTCACATTTGCTCTCCCCCCCTCACCTACCTTGTGAACAGGCCCCCACCAAAGCTTCCCTCTAAAACGAGGAGCCCAGTGTGAGCACAAGTTCTTCCCTCCTCACAGAGGAACCTGTGTGCACAAACACCTGATCTGAGGGGGCAAAGACACTTCTCAGTGGGACAGGACAAGAGCCTGACAACCCAAACATGAGCACACTCCTGCTGTGTAAGCATTTTTGTAGCCACCAATGGAGAGAAAACAGTACTGCCATTGCTAACAACAGGCATCCTACCAGTGCCTGTCCCTAGGGCACAACCCCAGTCCTGGGCTCTTGGGGGAGTTTTCCACTGGCCATAAGTACCTGCTGAGTGAGCTGAGACTTGGAACCAGGTGTCTCTTGTTATAACACAAGCTCAGGTGTGGGATAATGTAATAACAATGGCCTTGAAAACATCTAATCTGTCTGATAAACTCATTTCAAGGGAGAGCAATTGCTTTCTACCACTTCTGTACTTTCTACAATAAACCCCAGAGCAGTTTTTAAAACCCTAAGTATTTCTTGAAGTAAAAATAAAGGATTTCTGTTCCACCACACTGGAATAGGCTTCATATACTGTAGATTCTTTATTATGCTTTCTTCTGGAGAGCTAAAAGGTTAATTACCAATTTTAAAAGCAGCGTCTAATTACTATTTTAACACAGTATTATTTATCCCTGTTCTATTGTGTATGATTTTTACTAAATGCTGTCCACAGAAAGGCAAACTCACAACTTCTTACCTTCTTAGAAGTCTAGAATTGTAGAATAATTTCAGGTAGCAGGATTCCTGACTGTCACTAGTCCAAACCCTTCCCAAAGCAGAGATCCCAGCTAGATCAGGTGAGTCTGTCCTAGGACAGTGAACCCACACTGGGTTCACGCACAAAGGGAGCCCTTCTGTCCCCGGTGCCTGACCACCTCATGGCAGAAATGTTTTCCATTCTGTCAAATTAGAATTCCCCACATTTCAACTTGTGTCTGTTACTGGCAACAGAACTGTGTGAAGAGTCTGCAGTCCCCTTCTCTCTAGTCCTTCAATGATTGAAGGAAGCAGCAAGATCTTACTTCAGCCTTTTTAAAGCTGAGCAATGCTGCTGCCCAGTTTCTCCTCCCCAGAAGGCCTCCTGGAAATCCAGGCTGACTCTCTCAACCACATCACACTTACCCACATTTCATGCTTCAAAGAACTTCAAGCTCACTTTCACAGAAACCAAGGATATTTACTTCAGTGTCCACCCTTCCTTCCACTTTCTGTGGATGTGCCTGTCCCATCTGCAGGTTCCCAGAGCTCACAGCAGTAACCCACGCACATGCTGTCACAGCATTGCAACATGCCTTCATATGTTTTTGCGAAAAGGTATTTTCTTTATCAGAGAAACAAACCTCTTGTTACTCAGCGTCAACATCTCTCCAGCTCATAAAACAAAATGCCATAAATATGGTACCTCCACTTTCCAGAAAGTCAGGAGGCAAAAGACAATCATTGGAGGATTAGATAGCCATGGTCTATCCTCTTTCCCTCAATCTTTCTGCTTTCCCTGATGGGGTTTTGATCCTTTCCTCACCCATCTGTTACTCTTATTTCTACCTGTATTTATCAGTATTTCTCAGAAGTAGTAAAGTGGGAAGATGAAAGGCAAGTCCTAAAAAAATATAAAAAGAGAAGTAATTATCTAGAGATTTTCAATTGATGTGACAGGCTCTAGAGTCCACAAAACATGGTATCTAATAAGAAAACTAAGAGGGGGAAAAAAGAGAGAAACAAGAGGCCAGACCTTTTGTGCCACACCTGACCAAGCGCAGCAAGCCATACACGAGTCCCCTGCAGCTGCTGCTGGACCACCATACTCTGCTCTTTGCTCAGCTGCCTCCTGTCCCTTGTGAGAACTGCCCTTTCTTCATTTTCATCAGGAAGCTGCTGTTACTTGCATAAGAGCTTCCCAGGCACAGGTCTGAAGAAATACCCTCAGTTCAGAGCCCCTGCATTTTCCTGTAACTGTCTGCTGCTCCAGCACGTGGAAGGGAAGGATCAGGACTACGGGGTGTCTGCATTTGGGATCTATACAGTGCCAAACCTTATTAGCAATGGCACACCAAAGGGACTGCTGAGTTCCAGGTTTCCCAGAGCCAATCCTTACTTTTCAGTGTTCAACAGCACCATCCAGAGAGCCACAAGACCAGGGCTGACTGGGATCTTCCTACATCCTTTAAGTGATGCAGAAAAGCTAACACATTAAACAACAGTAAAACAGAGGCTTTGCAAGCACTATAGAGCTGCTGCAGAAAGGTGAAGAACTTTATCTGTCAATTTGAGGAAAGCTGGTATCCTCCAAAAAGTGAGACTGGAGACACAGAAACATCACGGAAACAACTTTTATGTAAAACATTTAATTTCTCTCTTTAAGTGAAAGCCACCTTCTACCCACAACATTTCTATGGGGTTTTTTTGTTAACCTGAAAGAAGGAAATGAGACTGTGGTGCACTTCTGTCTGTAACTGTGCTGCTAAATAAATTGTAATCTTTTTTTTTAACCAAATTTGGCTGGTCTTGGAAATACAGTCTCCCAATGAATTTTACAAAAGCAGGTCACTGAATGGAAGCCAGTGAGGTTATTGGGGAATAGTGTGAACCATGACCCCAATCTTTGTTAATCTCAGCCTCTCACTGAGCTGGAGACAGACAGGGACACACACTGGGAATGCTGCTGCTTCTTCAAGAACAGCTTCACCTGCAGCACAACCACCTCTTGCCCAGCAGTGTGTGTCCCAATCTTTTCTGGAGTTACAGAGCATCCAGAATATTGTCTCTCCTACAGCTTACCCTGCACTTCATGAGCACATTCACCTGATTTCATATAATTCAGGAAAGTTGAACACAGATACATGAGAAATCCCTCTTCATTACTTCTGCTTCTCATGAAATTACTTATTTAGAGTATATTAAAGACCATAGCATTTACTGCCAATGACCTGTGAAAAGACAATGAAAAAATTAGCTGAGCTGGCACAAAGCAATGCCTTTATCTTTCTCTCCCCTCATTTAAAATTATGCAAGATGAGAGGAATTCTCCTTTTTCATGTAATTATTCCTTCCTGTTTTCTAGGACAACAACCCATTTCCTCTTAGCTGTTAGCCCATCCCAAAGCCCCTTTTTACCTTCTGACTATCTGAACACATGTATAGAGCTTTTTTCTGTAAGGAAACACAAAGAATTTGAGAAATCACATGCAAAAAACCCCTTATCTTTGTGCTTAGAAATTAAAGCAGAAATTAAGAAGTGCTAAGCTTCAGATGCTGTGTGTAACCTTGACTTAGTCTCTGTGTGTGTCAGCTTTGGTGAGTCACCCATCTCCCAAGGCTGTCAGCTGTTGTGTGCGGCTTCATTAGCACAGACACCAGAAAGACCTGGGGAGGGAACAGGAGCTGAGGAGGTGACATTGTTGTCCTTCTGAGTGTGCAGCTCTGCTGTAGCCAATGAATCCAGGATGAAGTGTGGGAAGGCAGGGTTCTTACAAGAGGGTTGATAAGGATGCTGCAAATTGTTTTTGCTTTTATTCCCGAGGTTCCTGTAGGAGTCTGGAACAATTTAAACTACCTCCAAGATGGTCCCTAACTGCATATTCCCCATTCTCCAGGTATCCCCCCAGCAGTCTCATGGATGAATGTGCAAGAGAGCAGCACATAAACAACTGTAACTCCAGGTACTCTGAATGTGACACCATTCTTTGGGTATGTAAATCCCTAAACATAAGAACAAAGGGCAAAGTAGGAAAAGGCCCTTCCTTAGCAGAGAACATAAGGAAGAAGGCCCAGGCTCCATTCCTGCTTTTTCCTTATTGCAAATATGTGTCTATCAGAAAAAAATCAAGGGCTTCAAGTTTCCATTCCATGAACTTTAAGAAGTCTGGGTACTCTAAGCTTAGTCTTTAAGCAATTTGAGGAGGAGTAGGAAACCAGTAACAGCAATGTTTGAACATGTCCCATGTTATCTGAAAAACCTCCCCTCTAGGAGTGGCGCAGATTTTTCTATCTACTGCCTCAAAAGATTTTGATATCAATGACTCTGTTCCTGGACTGGCCATTTCCAGAGCAGAGACAGGATCTTTACTTAAAAGGGATTTACAAAGATAACTAGAAGAAACCCTGTTGATAAAATGACCTTAAGGAAAACTTCAACTTTTAAATTTTTGATTGGAACTTGGCTACTGTAGAAAAATAAGAGGAAGCATCATATCAAAAATGAAGTTAAAACAACACAATGAATAGTTGCTCAACATGTTTTGGCACGGGTATGAGGATGAGAGAGCATATATTAGAGCCAAAATCCATAAAAGTCTGGATATGCTTCTAAAAATACAATGCAAGAGGGAACTGTCACCTCAGAATTGAGAAAAGTTAAACTGCTGGAACACACACAGATCACAGCAAGTGTTGACAGGACAAATATAAATGGGAATGTGGAAATAGGAGCAGAAAACTAGGAAAGCTCAACATACAATATGTTTCTCAACAGTCTAAGATTCACTAAGGAGTATTTGAGAGCAAAATATAAAAAAGATTCACCTGTATAAACTTATTAATACTAGAAACCCCAAACTTTGCATAAGTAATAAAGCAGCAGGCCCTGAAAAGAGTACTGAAAGACAAACAGTAATAAATGGCAGATGAAATACAAGAGGGAATGAAGAGTCTGAGTGTATTAATTAACATAAAGATAGTGGACTCAAGGGGGAAAATTAATCAAGAGCTGCTAAGGAGAAAGGAAAGAAGAAAAACACAGAGGAGCACGGCAAGTAAAGCATGTTTAATCAGAAAAATGCTTTAAATTCTTAGTTATAATTCCTCCTACATTGCTTTGGATCATCTACCTTACAGATTTAACAACCAGAAATAGTTGAAATGGCATATTTTCTGCAAATTAAAAATGGCTGTGTAAACACACCATGTAATTCCTGGTAGATACACATATGCAAGACACAGAATAAAGCAGCCAGCTGACTCACAGAATGGTTTGGGTTGAAGGGATCTTAAAGCTCATCTTGTTCCAAGCTCCTGCCATGGACAGGAACACCTTCCACCAGCCCAGGTTAACCAACCCTGTAACTCCTCTGGTTGTGTCTTACAGCTTGGTGGAAAAAATCTTTAAAGTGGAAAAATACAGAAATACAACAAAAACAGAAATACAGAAAACACAAAATATTGTTTTACATTATTTTTTAAAACAAAATATTTTAACAGAACCTTCATCAAGTTTTTTATCTTGTAATGGGCATTTAGTTTTTGCAGTATTTTGTAACAAATAGTACCCGCCCCTCCCCAGCTTTCAGCACGTTCAACAAATTTTCCTTTTAGGACTTTTCAGTCTCCCTCTCCCCCACTGTAAGTTTAAGATGTCCAGAAGCCTTAGTATCAGGGTGCCTTCCTGTAATACACTCACATTTTTAAGTTTGACCAGAAGGCTGATTTTTCTATAGAATACCTGATTTCTTGAGTACAACTCCATTCTCATTCCTGTCAACATACACTCTTAGTTATTAACTGCTTTCTTGTCCTTCCCCTATGAAATTGTCCTTGAAGCTCACAACATAAACACCAAGGGGTGTTACACTATGGATCACCTGCTTGATGAGAATATTCAAAAATGGAGTTAGATTGTAATTTCTGGCCCTGTTCAGTGGCATATTCTGGCTCCACCATTCTGCAGTACCTTCAAGCAGTGTGCTCATTAGGTGAAAGGAGAAAACTGCTATTTTGGCTCTCGAAGCAAAGCAAACCACTGGGACGTATGCCTGCCTGCCTCTCTTTTCTCCTGCTTCCTAAGCTCCTCTGTGGACATGTGTCCTAAAAAGAACACATTCCTTTCTTGCAGTTTTCAGAATCCATAATTTCTTCCTTTCCCCTTATACTTTGCTGCATTTAAAGGCACAAGTTTACCCTTCCATCCTTCATTCCACTGTTACAGATGTTTCAGTTTCCCCTTCTCCTCCTTGCATTTTCCCTACAAATCAGACTTCATACATGTAATTAATTTTTATGGGTCTCTAGGGAGACCTTGTAGCACCTTCCAGTGCATAAAAGGGCTCTAAGAGAGCTGGAGAAGGACTTTGGACAAAAGCCTGGAGTGACAGGACAATGAGGAATGGCTTCCCACTGCCAGAGGGCAGGGTTTGATGGAATATTGGGAAGGAATTCCTCCCTGTGAGAGAGGTGAGGCCCTGGCACAGGTTGCCCAGAGCTGTGTGGCTGTACTGTCCCTGGAAGTGTCCAAGGCCGGGTTGGATGGGGCTTGGAGCAACCTGGGATAGGGGAAGCTGTTCCTGCCCATGGCAGGGGGTGGAACAATAGGAGCTTTAAGGTCCCTTCTAACCCAAACCATCCTGGGATTCTGTGACATTTAATACTTGGTTGCTGGTATTACAGGCTGACAAGAGTAATAAAGAAATGCAGGGAGGACTGCCCATTTTCACAATCCCTGCCACCTTAAACTGTTTCAAAGATCAGTTCATGAGATCAAAGTCTCCAACTCTCTAAGGGTTAAATGCATTTTTCATCACAGTATGATGTCTCTCCCTGTTTCCAGTCAGAAGGAACTGCAAGCTTTGCTCAGCACAGGCAGAAGGGAGCCCTTCCCAGGCTGAGGACCGCTCCCCTTCCCCAAAAGCAGCCTGCTCTTCCCAAGGAAGTAGCCAGCTCAGAGCTCTATAAAGTGATTTTTACACACAGCACATAATTGAAGAATAATCCTGCTCTTACAGGCTACCATGGAAACCAGAGGGGAAAAAGGGCTGAATATTAAAATTGGAGAGTGAAAATATCCATCACTGCTATTACACAAAATGGTTTGCAAATGCTTCTATTAATGGGTCTGGGCTGGAACCTTTTCTGTTTGCCACTTTCTCCTCTAAGTGCTACAAGTGGAGCTGAATACAGGACATAGAACATATTAAAAAATCTTTACAGCTCAAGTGTATTTACACACCACAAAAAGGAGAAAAAAATGTAGTATCTGTTTGACAGAAGTGTTAGCAACTCCAAACACAAGCATCAACAATTAAACTCTAATCTATGGGTTTAGTTAGAAGTTGACAACAAATATATTAAAGAATGAAACATCAATCAGAATAAGCTGTTTCTTTATTCTTAATAAAAATTCTTCTTATTCTTTCAGAATAAGCATATGGCACCAGTAAGGCAAATTTCTGCATCTCTTCATCAACAACAAACCTTCACTATTTGGTTCCAGCCCCACAAACCTGGCATCTTCAGGGGGAAAAAGGGGGAAAAAATGTAAAAAAGAGAAAAAAAATACATTAATTAACACATTTTGAGAACAAAGAGTAACTCAGCCTGGCTTTCTGCACCATTATCACTAAGATTAAATCCTTTGTAAGTCAGATAAAAATTTCATGGCAGTTCAATCTCATTCCTTTGTTTATCAGGATTTAAGATTCAATGTGGTATTGAAATACCCACAAGTGGTGCCAGGAATTGACTGACATATTTTCTTCACTATATTAATAGAAAGGTTTACATATTCTGGAAGCAAATTCTGTGGTGATTGGTTGAAAAGACAATTCAACCTGTTGCAATGGTTGGAAAATTAGAGATCAAAGTGCTGCCAACTCCAACTCAACATTCTCACTATTCTGAGCAAAAAGATACTCGGTCACTGGCCACTTATCCAATTCACCCTTAAAAGATGAAGTTTTCTTGAAATACATCTACCTCCTCTTCATCAATGAAAAAAAAAGTCACTTTGAATGGCTAAGTGACTTGAAGAACATAAGCTGAAAATCAAAGTGGGAGGCAAATAAGGTTTGAGCCAACAGTACAGAAAACTGCCATTACTTATGTCATCACAAACTGAAATTCCACTACATCTGTACCTTTGTAACAAAATATACATACAGCTTGTTTTCACTCTCAAGCTGCTGAAAGTATTTCTAGGCCCTTTTTCCGAAGTCACAAGAGATTTAAGTTATCCAAAACATTTATTTCAATAATGATGAAAGAAACAAAATAAAGAGTAGAGATTGTGGTAAATCTGAAAAACTTTGGTTTGTCACATTTTTGGGGGTTTTTTTGTTTGTTTGTTTGTTTTGGGTTTTTTGGTTTTTTTCAAACCAAATTTCTTTGTTCTCCCAAAAATGATGTAATGACTTTGTAGAAGCCAATTTCCACAAGGGATGGTGCCTGTTAAAGGCCAGGGACTGCTGCTGAGGTGCTTTGAGCTTCATCCCCTCACACCCAGGGGCAATGCTACAGGTAGAGGGCCAACACCAGTAGTTCAAAGCTGAAATTTAAGCTACTGGCATTACCAGAAAGAAATGCAGAACTCTACACCAGCTCAGTGTCAGAGCTGGTGACAGTCACCCAAGAACAGAGGGTGCTGGCCAGGGAACTCCAGGCTGCTCCTGCAGGGCCTGGGAGCACATTTGTACAACACCCCTTCCTACCCTTCCAGACACCCAATAACATTCCACCACGCTTCCTGCTCCATGCAAATAAGGACAAGACAAGCTAAAGGCTATTTACACCATTCTGCCCTGTAATGACTTTGACTCCAGCAGTGCTAGAAAATGCTGTAGCTTCCAGTTAAAATGACACGAACAATTGTAAGGCTCAGCTGGTCACGGTTCAGGTTAAAGACAACAGAGGCAATCTGATCAGACTGATATAAATAAGGAAGGAGTAGGCAGTGCTGCAATGTGAGCAGGACTGGATCTGCTTCAGAGTCCACTTCCTCCAATTTAGGATGTCTCTTCTTTGAAACTCAAGAGGTTTTTTTTTCCCTATATCCAGCTACTCCTGAATGCTTGCAGATTAACAGAATATTGGATTTGGTTTAACCAATTTCTTTGTACCAGAGAATACCACTTTTCCATTAGGATACAGACCCTTTCTTATCATACTCATCTTCTCTTCAAAAATAATTACAGCAGAGTATCAGCCCTGCACTTAATTAAATAAGTCTATGGCTTCATTAATGCAGAGAGAGAACTGTAATTACAGTGTTTGCTGAGGGAAATATCTTTTTTGCAATTTAATTCCTACCCTTGGTCTGCAAAAGGTCTGACTAAACCTTCAGCAGAATTTGCATGTTTGGAAAGGCCAGAGACATGAGTACTTTCCCAGTTTGCAATCCAGTCAGAAAGGATTTAAGATCTAGTGGTATTTGGTTGCTTTTTATAATTAGTTCTTGTCTTCTTGGGAAGCACCTGTCATCTACAGTAAATCCAGCAATGTATCTCACACACAGCGAGCAAACTCATACACTGACATAATTTGTTCACAAGTCTGAGAATAACACTGCAAAAATAAATCAGACTAAGGCTTTTACTCCTCCTGCTTAATACAGAGGGTGTTCCTTCAGTAATAAATTTGTATAACACAGAAAAAAAACCCCATAAATAAAGAGGAAATTACACAGATCTGGCTAGTAAGGCAGGAACTATCTGGAGTTATTAACACCAAGAGATATTTACTGCTCTTCTCTTGAAAAGCTGCAACACTAAAAGCATGGCCTAACTGGGAAAATCCTCAAGTTTCACCTCTGTAGTCATGTGAGCAGCACTATTTTCCAGATCAATATGGATGTAATTAAATTAATACAGTGGAAAACAGGCAATAGTATTTGAACTCCTTGCATAATTTTTCTCCAATGAGCAGTGTCAAAAATAATTTTACAAGCTCTGAGTTTACTTAATAGTGCACAGGGGCAGAACACAGACTTTGTTCCAAGCTTACAAGGAGTGCTTTCATTTTCAGCAGAGATCTGAACTTATTATACAGAACTAGCAGTGCAGTAGTCATTGCATAGCTAATTTATATTTCCTTACATTATAGATTTGCTCTAAAATATTCTAGTACCCCGAGTTTTGTCAATTAATTCAATAAATTGATTTTTAATTATTTTAAAGTTTGTATTAATTCGTACCCATAGATTAGTTAATAGCTGATTTTAAGCCAGCTCATTTTTGGTCTGCTGTTGTGCATGCAATGTGAATAGTTTGATATATTCAGGTAGCAAATAATAAAGATAGATATGTTTGGTTCAAATTACTATTGCTCCTGCTACCAGTTCATAGAGGGAAACCTTGGACTACAGTCAGAACTCGGCACAGCAGGGATTTCATTCAGATTTTCAAGCCACAAACCAGTGTGCCCTTCCTTCATGTCTCCTGCACAGAAAGTAAATTCCTATGGCTTTTTCCCACTTGTTTTTGAAAGTAGCAGGATACATCTTTTGGGGAAGAGAAGCCATTAGTTCACAAGTGGCTATAAAATGTATTGCACTACTTCAACACTTTTTTACACTTTCAGATGGGATTTTTGGTTTTAATTTTTCAACCCTTCTCATCCCCAGAAGACGGTAACAAGTAGAATTTAAAATAATTAAAAACTTATTTGTAATTACTTTTCTTCTAGCCAAACAATCTTTGAAGAGCTAAAGAGGAAAAAGAAATAGTAAGGAAGAAAGAGCACGAGAGGACAAGCACCAATATATTCAGCAGCAAACAGAAAGACATGGTAAAAACCTTTTTGATTTAAAACCATACATACAACAAAACCAAAGCTTTAATTTCCAGAATGTCAACTGATATTAACTATTTGTACTTCTTCACAAAAAATTTATTTTAACATAACCATATTAATTGTCAAGTATCTGATATGAACTTTTTAAACCCTACCTATAGCCATTTAAAGAACTAATGAAACACTAAATGTATGCCTACTAATCTGATTTACCTTCCACTCAAGCCATTTGCATCTTATTTTTAGTTTGAATTTTGTAAGTTTTCACTTCAAGATAAACACATTGTAAAAATCACCTAAAGGCTCAGAACCAAGAAGTACAAAGTTCAGCCCTTGTTTATCTACACCACACATGAAATTAAGATCAAGCCATTTCCATCCTACAGTCTAATCTTCCCATTTTTAATGTGGTTAACAGCATGTTTTTAACTGCTTTATCGTTATTGGGATGCATTTCTTTCTTTATACTATGCATACAAAATATTTTACAAACCATTGCTATGACTTAAATCCTTACACAAGTAAGGAACAATTTTTCAAAATGTGTATTAGTTCTTTGTAACATTCTCCCCTATATTCACACACTGGAAAGGGATTTCGTTGAAGAAACTGTGAGAAAGACAACTTTATACACTTAATAAAAATACTGCAATTCATTGCATTGGAGCTTGTATTTTCTAATTTGGTCACAATACAAAATACTTATGATACCAACTTCCTAATAATAACTTAATGACTTAAGAGGTAAAGCTTTTTTAACACATTCCAAGGTCAGCCAGATTTCTCACTCTCTGCAGTTCCTTGCAGAAGGCCCATATGCAGGGAATTAGATTTACCAAAGCCGCCTTTGTGGGCCATAACATCGACCTGCACAGAACAACAATCCCATCAATCACAAAACAAAACCATGGACAACTAAGTCTCTTAGACCATTTCTCTAATTACTATGTTACACCCCATTATTAAAATATTATTAATCAGAGTAAATAACACTGTTTCCTGGCTAATTTGCTTCTGGAATTCTTTCCAACAGCAAAGTAAGTGCTTGCTTGTTCACCGCTTGTGCCAGACCATATAATGGCCACTCTATGCTGCTTTTCCCTGATTTTAGCCTTCAATTTCCTTTGGCAATGCAGAAATCTATTAGTTTGCCCTTAATTAAGCTCATAGAACATTAATAAAAACCAAAATGAGCAAGCTAACGCAGAACTCCTGCACTTATTGGCACAGTTTTGCCATTCAATCAGAATTTCACAGAGGATCCGGAATAGGTGAGGAAGAACCAGACACTCAAGGATGAAGCGGGAGACAGTGTGAAACCCCAAGTGTTTAATTCACAGGAAAAGTTCCACAAAGGAGCTTGGCTTTAAGCCAGAAAAAGAGTCAGAAACATCTCTGCTTACTCACAACTGAGAAAAACCCAGCCTTAAGCAGCACCAGCAATCCAAGCTGACAGGTGACAACTGGAATATTTGCTCATCAATGACAACATCTGAAAACCTGCTTAAAAATGTACAGGTTTGTGGCTTACCCAGCCAAAAACAGATGATAGGAAAGGCTAATGATGGAGATGGATGAGATGGATGGGAGAGAAGGAATGGGAATAATTTCACTGTGCACTTGAAAGCAGTCAAGTAGTTTCCTCTTCAATTACGTGAGACCCTTTGCCCCTGCAAAAGAAAGCTTCTTTTCTCCCATGGACTCAGTTACTGGTTTTCCTTCACAGCTTAAGAGGCTGTTTCAACCACTAATTGCTTCTGGTTAGGAAAAAAAATATTTATTCCACAAGCATGGCTCTCTGCCTTGAAAATGTGGAAAGGTCGGAGTGCTTGAGGAGCTTTCTGTTTGTTTTCTATCAATAACAGAAGGCACGAGCTGACAGCCATGCAGATACCCAAGTCAGCTCTAAATCCAGGGAGCTCCAGAAATGGAAACAGCCTGGTTGTCATAGCAGCAGAGCAGGATACCTGAGCTAATTACTCAGTCTGAGAGGCAGAGCTAATTAGCCCTGATGCAGCATCACACTGACACAGTTATAATCCTTCTGGGACCTCATGTACATATTGCTGATTAGACATTTCAGTTTGCTTGCAACCAGCTCACAGAGCTCAGCACTCAGTGCTATGCTTGACATAAACATTCAAAAGAAGAAGAGAAAAAAAGGGGGAAAAGCAAAAATATGTTCCTACAAAGAAAGCAATGGAAAAGAGCTCACAAAAACCCCCAGAAAACTCTGAACACTCAACTGCAACACTTCTGCAAGGGAGGAGGGTGCCTAAATCCACAATGCTGCAGACCAAAGTATAACAATGGAGATGGAAATTTCAGTAGTGTGGATACACCTCCACAGTGCCCCGTCCAGTGGCACTTAATTGAAAAAAGGGCCTTATCATTGCAACAAGCTAATGTCAAAAAGTTCCCTGTTACCCAATAATGAAAACTCTGAAATTTTGTGCCTGCCTTAGAAATAAGAAAGTAAATACACCACCACCTGCTTTATAGATTGTAAATCCCATGGAAAATAAACACCGACTATCAATTGACATACCTGTTTTATTCTCAAGGACTGCAAACAACATTTTTGCTGTTTTTCCACAAAGAAGTAGTATCTTAACACTTACCTCTTCACCTTTCTAAGGTACTATCTGATACAAGATCCTCCCTCTAGAAGCAGCAACACTTTTTAAAAGGGTCAGAAATAAAAAGCAAATGAGTGAATGTATCAGTCCTTGTTAAGTGTTTTTCTGTCACAGAAATTCAACATAACACAATGGAAAAGACTACACAGACAAGCTGGGAAAGAAAGGGACTTTTTTGTATTTTCAAAGAAAAAAAAGCAAGCAAGATAAAGAAAAATTCTTTACATAACCATTACACTTCTTTGTAATCAAAATTAGCAAAGGCAACATATGCACAGATTGAACAGGCAAACTAAAGGAAAGATGACACGACAAGTGACCAACTCCCATGCAAATCTGCTTATTGAAATGAGATGTTTTGACAGTTCAATACAAGAAACTTCTCATTTACACCAAACAGCGCTCTAAAAACACAGAAAGATTACTGGAGTCACACTAAAACCTAATCTCCACTGTTTTTAATGGACATACATTAAATAGATAATCACAAGAGTTGACAAAGGACAGATATGCTCGAATATTTATTGAATGCATATTTATTGAATTTTAAATTGCACAGATCTTTTACATTCACCTGCAGAAGCCACTAATTTAACAATTTTTAGTATTAACAAATTACATAATACTCCTGCTTACTCATTTCAGCAACAGCCACAAGCAAAGCTGGAAGATGCCAAAAGGTTCATTCAAGCATCTGTGCTGCTCAAGAGAATGGGATAAATACATAAAAATCAATGTTTCTCCAAACAGAAAGGTATTTTTCAGGGTCAATGGTGTTGCTAAATGAAACAGTTTGGTGCCTCAATTTCTAATTAAAGCCAGTAAATGGACATATACTCTTCCACCTGCTCAAAACTTCTGAAAGACACATCAAGCTAAATGTACTTTACATATAAATCTATCACTTGATATATTTAGATATCAAGAGATTTTAAGCACTATTGAATGGTAGATTTATAAACCTAGGATCACAATTCCCCAACAAACTTCATCCCAAGTTAGTTGTCCTCCCTTCAGTTAATGGCCACAAACTTAGATATATCTATCAGACAGCATTTAGAGCCACCTTTGGGAAAGGAGGCTGGAGAATCCAAGACAATGTTAGTGGAGCAAACTGAAAAGAAGAAAATTAAGGAAGATAAAGCAATCATTGAGATTCACAGGGGGTGGTTATTTATGAGGAACAGAAATAAGCAAGAATGTCAACCAAGTCTCTAAAGGGAAATAAGGATATCATAACATATGATCTTCCCATGAAAAAGAATCTTTGTCTCCCTCACAAAATACAGAACAACCCCCTATTTCTCATTTACATTAAGGACAGCTTGGCATGCACTTTACCCTAAGTGGACTACCAATAAAATCCACTCTCTTCTGATAAGCTCTTATTTATCCTAGAAAACAACTATATTACTGGAAACTGGAAAGAACTGCCCTGTTTGCCAGGATTTTAACCCTGTTCTACAGCTGTTACTGTAGCCACTGCAAAAATTCCAGAACAGAAATAAATCTCCCAAACACACTATAGACTTGGGGGATAAGAAATATTTGCTTCCTTTCTCCGGCCATTGCTGTTCGGGAGCAGAAGGCACTGAAAGAAGCTCAGCAGAGACAGCCCTGGGATACAGAGCAGAGCAGTGAAAATGAAAAGTCACCACGCAAAGAAAAGCCAAGTAAGTCAATGACATCAGGCACTCGCAGTGCTGCTGCCTCCCAGCCAGTAACAGAAAGCTTTTCTGGGAAGCACTTGCTCCAGCAGCATATGGCTGACAGTGGGCATTCAGCCTGCATCACTCACCAACAAGGGGCTGAAAAAATAGGAGTCTTATCAGAGTGCTGCTTTCTCTAATGAGAAGAAAGAAAGGGAGAGTAAATTAGAGAGCAGCAGGGGAATGAAGATATTTATGACATGCCTTCACCAAAAGCTTGCATCAACAATATAAACACATGGCCAAGGATGCCTTTGGTTTAATTCTGCCCAAATTCTTGTGGGGTTCCTTTTTTTTACATATCTACACCTCAGGAGAGAGTTTTAAAAAAAAAAAGAAAAAGCACAGGGAATACTACTATTTTCACATAAGCTGCCAAACACAACCGAAAAATGTTTCAGGGGCTCTGTGTGAACAGTGCAGACACTGACACAGGCTGGTAACCTAAGCCCTAACCTTCAGCCCTTTTACAAAATGCTCCCAGAGCTTCAGTCTTTCCTGTCATCCACAAAATAGGTTTATTTCCTTCAGCTATGAAAAAGGGTTGCTGAAGCTGCTGATGGTTCCTATTTCTTTTCTCTGATGCTTTTAACTACTCAAGACTTGACCTTATACTTAAGAAGGAAGAAAAGGGACTTCTATCCAGACCATTTGATGCTTTAAGGTATATTCCCACATCAGATACAAAATGAAGAAAAAGAATTTCTGAATTGTGGGTTGTTTTCAACTCTATTCAAAGTAAGTTCTAGGAAGCATCAGAAAACAGTAAATAATTTGGTTTTGGGCACTACAGAGAGAGTAGAGCTCTCTCTCTCTTCAAGGCTGAGTTAACAGAAAAAAGACAACACATGAAAAATTCATTAGAAGGCACAGCATGGCAACAGAATGCTAGAATGGCTGGCTGCTGCATGCCTGGTAATGGAGGCTGCTTAAGCAGGGTATAAAAGGCAGGGCACTCGCTGCTGACGTGATAAAGGATCACAGAGGAACAAATAACACTGATGCTCCAACCACAGGAAATCTTTCTTGCTGTGAACTGAAGACTGATTCCTTCCTCTTCATTAAAAAAAATCCTAAAAAGAAAGAAAAAACACCAAAGTTAAGGTATAGTTACCTACTAATTTTTTTCAATAAAAAAATTGGGAAGAAACAGAAAGGGAAAATAAAGCTATGCCTACCTGGAGTACCAGATCTTTTGTCTCCTGCTGATGACGAGCAGAATGTCTCTGTGAGGATTTGTACACTTTAGCACGATGACAGGAAAAGTGAGAAAGAGAAAGGGTAGCCCTCGACCAACAACCTTTAAATCAAGTTATTCTGGAATGCAGACAATATTTCCATACAAACCATGCACATAATCCAAGTGTCTTCCCCATCTTTACCAGCATTTGCATTAACACACGTTTGTAGGTCAGATTTATTCTATACAACTTGTTTCCCGTGTTCTGTACCTCGACATCCTGAACACTGGATAAAGAAGTTGATTAAATCCAGAAGTGCTATGTCCCTGTCTTGTTTATATGATTCAATCCAGTCGTCCACCACAGACTGTCAAGAAAAAAAGAATATTTATCAGAGACTCTTAAAAAGTGTTTTATTAAAGGCAAATGACTTATTCTTTTCAAAATATAATTTCATAACTAAACATTTATTTTGCATAATTATACATGTGTACAAATTCAGATATCTATGCACCTTCTCTCAAGGTGGAGACAGAACAAATATTGTCAGAGAGCAGAATTATATGCACCATTTTCTGGTATTATATTACATAAACACAAGTTCAAATTGAAATTACTGTAATTCCCCAAAACTACTTAGAGAATTTTTTCAGTTTTAAAATTGTGTTGAAAAAAAACCAAATATTGTTACTCCATTCAGAATGACCAACATATATTGCCAGGAAACTGATGAGTAGAAATACTTTGGGATAAATACTGATTTTATACTGCATAGTGAATATCCCAGTCAGTCACTCAGGAACACTGTAAATAGTTCAGGAAAACAAAACATAATGAGGAATACATAGTAAATAAAATAACACACGGAAGTTGGACTTAGGCTGTTTGTAAGCTGCCTGGATGACAGGATAGGAAATTCAGTCAGTTTTCAACTGCCCTCAGAACTACAGTTAGCCAGGAGCTATTTTCATCATCTCTGATATTTCAAGCTCCTCAGCTACATAAACACTGCAGGTAAGGAATTGTGTATATTCAATGTAATCAAATATTATGCTTTACTTATTTTTTGAGGGAAAAGACTAATTTTTCTGTTCCACGCATGCAACATCATTCATTAGGAAAAGCTTGATTATGTTATCAGAGCACACCTTGCAAATGGATTTGTTTATTCTGGACAGTTCAGGTCTACAATGAATTTCTATAAAATTAAATTTAGAAAACCACATACACAAACAAACACCCCACCATGCCCATACAACTGGCTTCTACCATGCTGAAAAGGAATCAATAGGAAAGACAAAAAAATCCAAACAATCCAATCCAATCTCTTAGAAAAATCTGCCTTTTCCTTAATTAGTAGCTGTAAGGAGGGATTTTGAAAAATCCCTCTGCAGTTTCCAGTTTATCCAAGTGCAAACTCCCAAGACTACCCTTGGCAGGTGAGGAAAAGGATGCAGCAACCACCTGTGTACATCCCAGAGACACACAGAGCTCTGAACTGAGCCAAAGCACTCCATGTTTAACACACATCACTACACTCACCCTTGAGCCAGGAGCAGACTAGCAGTACTGTCATGTTATCCAACAACCAGCATCAATCTCTAAACACCCAATTTGCCAGGAAGCTCCGTTTTCACAGGTTTTGCCTCCCAAAACACACACACCCCACACACACACACTCAGTAGCAGAAGCAATCTTAAAAAGGGGTCCATCTGCTACTTAGAAGAAATTAGAAAGCAAGACTTGGCCTCTAATTAAGCTTCACGCAAGTTGAGGAAGCAGCAGCACAAAACCAGTTATCTAGAATGATATCTCACTGTTATTTCATCATGAATTCAGACCTATTCCTGGAAGTATCAATCATTTCAATCAATCAGCAAAATTCTCCAGGGCACAGAAACCAAATGTAGCCAAAAGTACAAAGTATTTATTACACCAACTATTGACTGAGCTTAATGACCAGGCTGTTGGTGTATTACCAATTCACAAGATTTGTTTGAACAGTTCTATTACTGCAGATATCAGAACATGCAATTGCCAGAGCTGTTTTTTACACTAAAGAAAACAGCAGCTGTGCAGGGCCAGACAACAGGTTCACCTGCCCAACAGGGCTTATACATGCAGGGAAAAGCATAAGAAAAGGGCAAGAATACACTGATATTTCTGAGTTAGTGTCCCAGACCCTTAAGATACCAGCAAATTTTTTCTCTCATGGATGTGTCTGTCTAAACCACCTTTATGTCTACATCATCTCACAGCAGTGTGCAAGGGTTATTTATTCACTGCAAAATGAAAGAATAATTGTGTTTTAACCTTGCCAAATGTTAGATCCATTTGATGTGACCCAATTCTTATGAAAGAAGAAAAAACAAATTCCAACCCCCGTTTGCATTTTCCATCTGATCCCCTCTTTCCAGGCAGAATAATCCCGCCCTGTGCCATGTGGCTTGCCCAGAAATAATTCTGTATCTTTATCCTTGCCCACTCTTGTCACACATATCTTGACAGTTTCTGAAGTCTACTATATTCTTCTTTGAGCCTGGGAAATCTTAGTTGCTTTCCCTGAGTGTTTATATCTCGTTTCCCAGCATCTGTTCATTATCCACAGCCGAGTTTCACAGAAAACACTCCCTGTGGAAGTAAGGCTGGCCCAAGAAATTCCCTCCTACCTTCAGTCTTACTCCTGTTTGTTGCTACAACACACTGCCCCTCCCACTTGCCACTGCAGCTTCTCATGGACTGTGCTATAAGTACTGCCAATGAACCCATCCGGACTTAAAATGGGGAGCCAAGGAAAGAAATGTGAAGGAATACCTTTAAATTTTGCTTCTGTTTCTTTTATACAATTATTTAAATTATTTTTGCAGCACTATCTCAAATTGCAGCATCACTGCAGTTCCTCTTGCTTCTATTTTTTGTCTGTTGTACAAAAAGAATTGTGTGGGACACATTGTGTCCTGGGGCACTGGGGGCCCACTCGGTCCTACCAGTGTGGCACTTGCACTTTCAACCCAGAACCACCATGCAATTTACAGAAAAGTAAAGACAAGTGGCTCATCTCCAGACTTGGGGACCAGACTTGAGGCAATGCAGTCTTCAGTGGCAGCAGTAGATAAGAAAAGCAGAAAAATCAGAGCAAAGGTTCTCAGAGGGATAGCAGGCAAAGACTTTCTTGACCTCCCAGAGAACTGACAAAGCTGGAAGTAAATTCTGAATTTGTGGGTAGGGTTCCTTTGATCTAAGCTGGCATGCACAAGCTCCTCAGTGCACTGCACGTGACACACCCAGGCACTGTCAGTGTAACTCCCTGCTCTGAACAGGTACCCGTGGGGAGCTGGACAATGGAACTGAGCTGCACAATGTTGTGTTTACCCCAAGAGAGCCCCACTGGCTGAGTGCCTGTGGGAAACAAGTCACATACAAGCACCTGACCTGCCAGCAACAGCACAGAGCCACACAAACTGCATTCACTAAGCCCTAAAATCAGTGCCCTAAAATAACACCCACAGACCCACACACTCAACCCCTGTGCACACTTGGCATGCTGGCTGCCTAATTTTGTTAGAGATTACAGTTTAAAGCAACAGGAGATGATGAAGCCAGACTACATATGCTACAACAGTTGGAACTTAATCAAACTGTTGACTTTTGATGTGACTGAAAAGAGCTGTAAAAAATGAAAACACTAGATGAATAAATAAAAATGACACACATCAGACCCAAAAGAGAGACCAAGTATCAACTGAACCAAGACAAAACAGCAGCAATGCAAATACCAGGAAAAAAGATTGAATACAAGCAAAAAAGGAATCAAACCACAGGCAGCAGTGTAGCAAATGGCACAACATGCAAGCCTTGCCAGAAATGGAATTATTTTGCATAAATATGCATAGAAAGAAGGACTCCTATTAAAAACAAGGATTTCTAACCAACAGGCCCTAGGTAACAGCAAACCCTCTTTTTATAGATAATCCAACAGCAACCTCAGGGAAATGGCCCACATTTGATCCCCTTGCCCAGAGATCTCCTGTTCTTGCCCCTCCCTGTCACCTGTCCCAAGCACAGATCATTAACACCTTGAAGGCACATGAGGTGACAGGAGGGAAGGACCAGGTGATCCTTGTGGAAAGGAGGTAGCTACAAGCAGGTTCCATCCCCCAGAATCCATCTCCACAAGTCTCCCTGCCTACTTGCACAAAACACCTAGGCAAGAGGGCAGCAACAGATTGCATGAGCTGCTCCACTGGTACCCATCTGCTTCCAGATGTTTTTACCTACAGATGCAGTGGGAAGCATGGATTTACCGTATGGAAATGTGCACATGCATGCTGCACATGAAATACATGATAAATTCAGCATTCTGGGGTGGCACGGGATCTACAGGACATGTGCTGCAGCCTGCCCAGAGGCAGCACATCCATGCTTTTGGGATTCACCGACTTCGAGGCACACACACAAAGAAAAGGCTCCCTTGGCAATGAGCTCAATTCCACAGATAAAACCTCCAAACGACTCCAGTAACACCAACAACCTTCCTCCACTCCCTGCTGTCAGGACACATCTGGACACATACGCACACGCACTTAGATACGTGCACATAGACACATACATGCACCACATCTCCGGGTCAGCCAACAAGTCCGTACAGGTACACCACAAAAATAAGACTCAACCATTTTTTTAAATTATGAAATTGCTTCTATTCTTATGAGAACTGAGTAAAAAAATCAACATTTCCTGTGAATGGCAGATGATGTATGGTACAAATACAGAGTCAGTACAAAGATTTTCCTGTTTTGCAACAGTTTTCAAAAGAATCTCACAGAAATGAACTCTCTGATGAGTCTGTTTTAAGAAGTACCACAGAGCATAATTTGAAGAATATGCCAGGTAAGCAACCCCACAGAAATAAGAAGCCTAAATGAAGCCAAGCAAATAGCAGAATAGATGAGCCTGAGTAAATAACTTCAAATCAATCAACTTGCAGAAATATTGACCTTCACATCTCAAAGTCTGCTAAAAGATAAACCAAAGCATTTTATGGTACTGAAGAGGAACAGCAGCTTGGGGTTGCCAGTAAAAGCAAGTCAGATGCAATGAATGAAATAATGAAGTGAGTGACCTTATTACCTCCTCTAGGCTTTGCAGCTATGAATCCATTTCATATTCCTCCAGTGCAAGAGAATTTAGGAGCATTAAGTGCTGGAGGAAGCAGAGGGACTGGCTGCAGAGGACACCTTGCCAGCTCGTGTAAATTAGCACAGTCACACTAAATATTAATGGAAGTTGATTTCAAAAAAAGCTGTTACTTAATTGAAATTGTGAAATAATCTGGCAACAGTGCTACAAACAAAAGGGAAAACAAATGACACCATATACAAAGTTCATGTTAAAATGGAAGATCTCAGTCAACTGTAAACCAAGGCAAATCAAGTATAAAGAACTTTAAATATTTTGCCATTTCATACAACTGATCATGGACATGCTTCATTTACAGTGAATATGAAAGAAAAAATTTACTCTAGAAGGGGGATGCAATGTGTTTACATCAAGGTAGAAAAAAAATCCAAAAATCAAAGCTTACACTAACAACTTCAGCAAAAAACCCAAAGTCACTCAAATGAAACTTTAAACTGATTAAAAAAGGAATGCACTGTGACATTAAATATTTCAATAACCTGTATAAAGAGCAACTCAAATAGAAAAGCAGAAAATACACTTTAACAGATAGTGAGAAGAACTAAGTACACTAAAAATAAGACCTGGGGGAAAAAAAAGCAAGTAATGAGAGACTTAAAACACTCTGCATAAAAATTTTCAAGTGAATCTGTTCAGGTTGGGTTTTTTAAGAAAAGAATAAAAGCCTTTTAAGGATAAATTTTGTGAAAATGGAAGAAATCACACAGATGGCTACTGGGGAGAAGGTAGTTCCTAATGTGTGAAAGTACAGGCAATTTAGATTGGGCAGTACACTCCAGGATGAGTGCCTGGCTGCATTCCAAACTGCAGGCAGAAAGTCTACTATACACCCAGTGAAAACCTAATATACAGATAATAAAAATGAACTGCAGCTTGAGGACATGCACTTTATTCTTTTTCTCTAAGGAGCATAATTTTAAATTATGAAAGAGTTCATACTTTGCTAACACCTATCATGCACTTCCTGATAAGTCAGAATTATTTTCTTTAAAAAACCCCAAAAATCTCACTTTAGATAAGAGTAAGCGAAGATGAGAATTTGTTTTCTGCAGTGTCTACATACATAACTTTTGAATTTCTGAAGTACAGAGAGGAAAGGAATATACAATCCTAGAAGTATTTCTTCACAATAAAACTAAGGGATTTATACTCTCCATACAGGATTATCTGTTTGGCATTTTGTGTAAATACATATTTCTATGCAGTAAACTGGGTATTAAATATAATTACACAGGGAAATCAATGTAACATGTTGCATTGAACCATTTGGGAGAAAAAACACTACCAAAAGAAGAAAAAAACCCAACTATTCTCTTAAGAGAATCTTAGAGTGATAAAGGTTAACTGGTATTACACTGAGCGCATAAAAGGTACAAGGAAAATTCTGCTTTCAAATGAACTAAAATCACAGGAACTCCTGAGGCTGGGCACTCTTGCCCAGCAGGTCCACACTACTCAGAGCAGCAGTTCCTCACCTGAGTGCTCAGAAAAGGTGGGTGCACCATACAAAGCCCCCACCAAAATGATTTTCTAAGGTGGTACAGAACTCTTGCAGGTGCTGTCTCTCACAGCTGACATGTTACAGCGTTTTCAAGGGGCTGTGTCTGTTTAAGCTGAGCCAATCAGGGCCATGACTGATGCCACAAAGCATCAAAACTGCTCATAAACATTGAGCACCAGAATGAAAATATACTTGGAGGAGTGCTAAAACAAAATGGAGTTATTCCAGTAAGAGATTCATCAATTTATTAAAACACCTGATTCACATTCCTCTGCTAGCACGGTTTGTAAAGGGTTCACAGATCACCCCAGACACTTCAAAAAACATCAACATTCTAGACAGCAAAAGACTTCTCTGCCTTCAAGTACAATGAGTATTTTCAGGTACAAATGCTTTCACACGCTGCACTACTGGCACTTAACAGCAAAATCATCTCACATCTTATTAAATCACAAAGGAAAAGAAGCCTTGTGTGATTACTGCAGAAAATTTAATTTGGTATTAAGGGATACTCCCCTAATTAATTAATGCTTCATTTGGTGGCTAAATTGTTCCCAGTGTAACAACTATAAAAACATGTACCTAGATTTTATTTTTTCTTTTAATTCAATACCACACAATCAAAAGCAAAGCAAGATTAGGCTCCAGAAGAAATCTGTCGAGCAAAATGAAGATACTAGTTTAAATGTTAATAATAGATGCAGTCATTTTGCCCAGTAAACTTTAGAGACTGCATTCTCAAACTGCTAAGAAGTTTCTGAGACAGTCTGGGGAAACCCTGAGTTATTATCAATCCTTCAACTGGAGGATCCAGCAGTTAAAATACAATAAATTACAATTAAACTAAAACACACATTTAACACAAAAAGCATGGGTAATACTTAATATATGTCTGCATATTTTTAATCTTCAAAGACCTTCACTTTCCGAAATAGCAGAGGGAGATACAGAGGTGTGATCTGGCAAAAAACTCTTCTTGAGGGAGAAAAGAAACTTTGAGAAGAGAGAGCCATTAAGGCCACTGAGAACACTGAGAACCACAGTGGCCCTGGACTGCAGAGTCAGAGATAGGGAGAATACCCAAAATTCATTTTTGCCTCCTTATTCCCTTTCATAGCTGTCGCTATCAGAGACAGGCTGTTGGAGTTTTGGTGCAATCCAGTTACAGCTGCTCTGATGTTCTTATTCTCAAGGATGTATATAAAAACACATGTAATTCCTCCTGCATAAGGTAAATACGGTTCTACAGTCACTCCAATCAGGAATAAGTCTGGCCTACTGCCAGAGATGGACTTCTCAAGGCAGGGTAAGCAGTGCTACAAATACAGCTTTACTTGGACAGGGAGGGAACCTCAAAGGACACAAACTCCCGTGTGCCAAGATGTGCAGATAAGAACAGTGAGGAACCCCGTGCATCCCTGATTTCTGGAAAGACAAGGAAGAACTGGTGGCACCATGAAAAATTCCATTTCAACACACTAGATACTTGGATACTTATCTTAAAATACTTGCTGGCATATAATGGAGCCATATTTATTCTGAACTATGTCTAATCAACACCAAGATTATCTTTTATTAGCTGAGCATAAGCAGAGGCAGCAATTTTTAAAAGTTTTTTTCCCTCAAAATCAGCCTCTACTCTGTAGTGAACTGCTAACAATAAAGGGTGACTGGTAATGCGTGGATTTGCAGAATCATCAAGGCACAGATCTGTTCATGTTTTGGTACTGACCTCCTCCTAAAATTACTGATGATCCATTCTCTCTGATGTTTTAGGGGAACAAAACTCCTTTGCAGATGAGAAAGCAGAACACTTCTATGCTTGGTTTGACCACCAGTAGTACAAACTTCATTACAGATAACTGGTCATAACTCATGAGAAATTTGCAGTCTGAGTCCTAAACAAAATCTGATCTCATAACAAGTTCTTTATTTCCCTGTCATCTTAACAGCAGGGTCAGAGATCAATGCAGAGACGCCTGAAGATTTTAGCTACCAGTCAGTCTCTGCCTGGGTGGCTCAGCTGGAAGAGCAGAGGCTCACCCAAGCCTTCCTTCGCACCAGTGGGCAGCTGAGCACAAGAGAAATGCTGATAGAGACCCTTCTGCCTATGGAAGTTCAGAGCAGGGAAATGTAGAGGATATAGCTGTCACCATAAAACAATCTAACTAAAAAATAAATATATGGAAGAGATAAATGACAAAAAGCAGAAGAGTATCATGTTTAACTATGAAAACAAAAAAACACTAAAGAAGTTCTATGAACAATCTTAATGGAGTAACATTTGAAAATATACCTGCAGAAGGCATGAGCAGAAGGTCATGTCACACTTCATACACAGAGAGCTGCTGACAGAACAATTACTGAAGCACTAACTGCACAAAAGGTTACAGAGCAAACGAAAACCACTGACAACCGTCTGATACCAACTTAACGTGGGCATCAAATAGATTTACAGAGCGCAAGCAAGACACAAGCTGCACCCCGTGACAAAGATTTTATGCAAAGAGCAGTCCTAGAGTTATATATACTTGAAATAGAAAAAATTAAACTGATTTTATTTCCCTGGAAGAAGCAACCAGCAATAAGCCTGAAGAGAAGTAATAAATGAATCCTGCTGTGAGAACCAAAATAGAGAAGCTTAGAAGTCAAAATTGAATTCAGCAACAGACTTTTATGAATTGGCATCACAAAGCCAGACAAATCTAACAACTAAAAAAATTCTAAAAGCAAACAGCAGGAGCAGATAGATCAGAAACGAAAGCACATGATTTCCATGTAATCTCAGGATATGTTAAATGAATTTTCCTGGGTTTTCATTGCTGGAAGCAAGCTTAGGAGCACTAGGAAAAAAAGTATGTTCGTATTACAGGGAAAGAAAGAAATATTGAGAAATAATATGTTCGGCCAAATACAAATATATGGTGCTTGTTTGAAAACTGCAATATTGACAAAATTGCTAAAACTGAACAAGAAAACCTGCATCAAAACTATGAAAAACAAAAATGCCAAGCCTAATTGTTACATCAAAATCCCTAAGCTATTACAGAAAAATACAAGTATAAAGACACTAATAAGTTTGGTTTACAGAACCTTGGTTTCACATGAGATGATTGTCCAGAAGTGCAAGTTAAAAATATCAAATCACATTTTAACTGCATTCTCTTTCCTACTACAGGGTTTCTTTAATTTTTTAGGATATTTTTACCAACAGTAAATTTTTCAAAGGTGCCCAAGCAATGGATACTCCTGAAATTAGGGCTCAAGTTGTTTATGCCTGTTTGCACCCAAGGCCTTCAGATACTCTTGCCTATTCCTTTACTATTTGAATATAATCTCCCCCCTGCATAGATGGTGCCGTGTACTTTTTCTCCTACCTGCAGGTTGGGCATGTGTGTGTCTGTGCATATGTGATTTGTGGATACAGGTATGCATATGTGAATATCCAAACACACATCCATATACATGCAATTCATGCAAGATCCACATGCATATACAAATTCTCCACTTCAAGACAATTTCTTTGTATCTGAATTCCAAAGGTTTCTTAACACAAACATGCAGACTTTTTTTTTTTTTGTGTTTAATCTGCAGGAGACTTGTGTCAGCATCTCTTTTGAAATAGATAAAATGTATCAAAGTCAATTCCACATACACACAGAGTCATCAAATATCAAAGCAGTCGCCCATTCCTTTCCATTTGGCTTCTGCAAATATCAATAATCCTAAGTCAACTATACTACATAAAGTATATTGTGTGTTCTGTACCACAGTAAAACCAGAAAATAGACTCCAGATGTTTCCTCAATTCCTGCCAAAAACAAAATGTGAAAAAGTGCTGAAAACCAAACAAAGTTGAAAGCCCTATTGTAGGAAAAAACAGCATAAGAAATCCATAGGTTTGTTACAAGTAAATTTGTTCTGTCTTCACCTACTAGATAAGAAGGGTCAATTCTGAATAAGTGTAAACACAGAAGCTATGAAGAACAAAAATTCTCATTTCCTTCCTGTGTATTACTTCTTTAAAATTAAATCTCTCACTTTTTACAGGTTTGAGACAGAAAATTTTCAACTATTTGCACTCATTTGCAATATTTGATTTCTGTGAGACTTAAAAGAGGCTTAGCTTTTAGCTACGCTAAAAATAATATTGAGAATGGGACTTAGGACATAATTTTCCTAATTTGTACTTTTCTCATGTTAGTCAGCATCAAAAAAACTAACTGATACTGCCTATGTCCTGCGTTGTTGAAATGCAAAGTAAAGGAGGTTTGCTTAAATAATTCTTCAGAGCAGGAATGACTGTTGGCTTTGGACTGCATGAGCTGAAGAGTGTTTTGGGCCCACTGTTTCTCCTTTGCATATCAAAATCAAGAGCTGCAGCACAGCAGCTTACTGAAAACCACACAACACTCTCAAAACCAATCCTCTGTCAGGGTCTTCAGGTGCAACTCACCTGGCCCCACACATCTGGTAAAGACCTCTGAACTGATCAAAACATAAGAGAGTAAGAAACATTTCTGGAGGCAACTAAGACAACCTAATTTATTTTACAATAAATAAAAATTTGCCTTCAGGACGTGTCAATGGTTTCCCTCAGACACAGTGGAAGTCTAGGCAAATTGTTTATCCTTCACCTGCTGTCCTGATGGGGACAGCAGGAATGCAGGTTCCAGTGCAAAGCTCTCCAAATTGCTTGTGTGAGCAGATATTCTTGAAAAAACACATGAACAAAAAAGGCTTGGATTTATCATTATTTCCATACACTTTCTGCCCATATAAAGCTTAATGAACTGCTTAATATCAACATATATTTTGAACACAGGAGTAATGAACAAAATAATGGAGAATTTGAAACATATGACCCTGCCAGGTCTCTTGTTCTTCAGCAGGACACACGACAGCCCTAAATCAGAACCCACTCAGTCCTGTACTTTATCATACACAGTCTGTTGGACCAATGCAGTCATGAGAAAATACTACTGCTTACAAAAGCATAGTTTAGACTGGACTCCAGTCACGATACACTGAATTGTGAGGAGGAACACAAGTAGACATTTTACCTGCATAGCACTCTTTCCCAGCTTAACCACCTCGAACAGGGTGACAGGGTCCCCTTCTCCATTCTGCTGCGGGTGGCCGTTGGCTCTCCCACGACTTGCTCCTCGAGCTCCAGGATCAGAACGCCCCTTGTCCGCTGGGGACTTCCGGGGTTTCTTCGTGGCAGACTGGGCAAAGAAAACCAGCAGAGGGAAAGTTTATTATAGCTACATCTGAAATCACCCAGTTTGTTTCTTTATGCATCAGAAACCCAGACTGTTTCTTTATAAACAATGCGTAAACATTACATGGTTACACCCTCACACACATTTATACACACGAAGATCATGGGATGAGCCGGGCCGGAAGGCATCTCCAGAGGTCTCCAGCCTGACCTCCTGCTCAAAGCACGGTCAGCTAGGAAAATAAACCAGGACTTTATCTAGTGGGGTACATGTAATTATATTCATCAGTAATTATTTAAAAGCCACTGCCACGTCAAGGTAAGTAGTGGCCACCCCAAGACAGTGGTGAAGTCCCAATGCAGTCCCTGTATGAGTCGTACACAGACATTGAGAATAACTGGTGATCTTACCTAATGATCTTTCTAAGACAGTAAGTTATTAAAAATACATTTTCCACATTAACATTCATTTTCTGTATTTTCATTTTCATATTTTCACTTTTGTAAGAAACCATACATAGTCAGCTCTTCAACTCAAATCACCAAATTTGTACAGCCAGATTTAGTAGATCACCATAATAGCCTCTTGCTTCAACATTTTAGGAGTTAAAACATTTTCCCTTTGAGTCTGAATTACTTAATGTAAATTTTCTCTCTGTTCTTCAAGGTCTTAATCAGGTGGTATAGACACCACCTGTCAAGACTCACCTACTGAACAGTTTGCTCTGAATTTAAGTCACTTGTGAAACAGACAGAAAAAAATCAGGGGAAAATAACATCAGATTTCTTACTTCCATATTCTATTATTTCTCCCTACTGTGAGGCAAACAAAAGCAAAATTTGCTGTTTTCCTCAGAACAATGAAGCTATTGTGAGGAATTATGTTAAAGAAAACAACACACAAGCAACTCAAAGACTAAATTTTGGACAATATCCTCATGGCACCATTTACTCAGTATATTGTCAGCTGAGTTTTTTATTAATGCTTTTAGTAAAGAACACAAAATCAACGCTTTTAGTTGCATATTACAGTGCAGACACATTGAGAATTTTACTGCAGAGGAAAGGGATCTAATTTCTGGTAGAAGAAAGCCCTGCAAGTCCAGCTTTCCCCATGCTTTAAAAGGGATCACGGCTTTAAAAGGGGTGGGGCCAGAGGGCTGGAGCAAAGGGCAAGGGGGAATGCAACTGCCTCTTGCAAATACTCAATTAAGGACTTGCAAATAAATGCAAGCTGGAAAGCTTAAAATAATAGTACCATCTCTGTGAAGTTTTTTGGATAATATTTGCACTTAGGATCAAAAGAGTATCTCCCTCAATGAATTTTGAAATATGTGCAAAGCTGCGTGTAACAGCAAGAATATTATAAACATATGAAATGTTTAAGTTCTACTGAGCTCTAAAGAGACATGTGATCACTATTTATTAAAATGGGAAAGAATTAGAAGTAAATGGACTCTTTTGAGAGATATAATCCATGCACTTGTCTGGGAGACAGTAAGCGCTTCACCTAGCTACAAGGACTGCTAAATGAAAGCTTGAATGCACACTGATGCCCTCCACAGATAATAATACAAGCCCCCTCTACACTCAGTTTTTCTCAATGTGTAATTGAAAGAGAGGCATCAAACACTGCAAGAATGAAGGGAAAATAAGTGAGAGATGGATGTGAAATGCACATATCCAAAGCTACCTTGTCAATGAAAGCAATGAGAAAAGCCACCTGGTTTGAGTACCTGAGCACGAGTACTACAGACACAGGCTCCAAATGTGGAATCACTAGGCGTGTAAATGCCCAGTTTAAATTCCCTTTGTCAGGTATCCTGGGAAAAGGGAGGTGCTTTGACCGAGGCTCCCAGTGTGAACTGGAAGGGTGAGATCACCACTGACCCTCAGAAGAGGTACAGAAATAACTGACAGATGTACTTCTGACAAGTTACTGGGTAAAGCCAGGTTCTTCAGATCCAAGGAAATACCTCAATATCCTGCCCCGAAATTAGCACCAGATATATTACTGAGTCTATTTGAATAAAATTTCTCTCTTTTGACAATGAGAACATCTCCCAGAGTGGAGAAAAATCTTGCATCTAACAAAAGCCATTGTGTATCCAAGCCGGGGTAGCAAAATCCAGATGCAGAATCTGTATTGAGTCCTGCCTCTAGAGACAAAACAAGTACACAAGATGCTCCACTCAAGACTGAAGAAAATGCAAAATGTGAACTTTGAGCCATGCAAGGATTAACATTGTCTTCAGGTGGAAAGGCACTAGTGAAAGGGCATCCACCCCTCAGCACTCCCACCCAGCAAGCATCTGGCAGGAAGCCCAAGTTCAATCTCACTCCAGAGTATGAAGATGAAACAAAGTCATATATAAGTCCTCCAGCAACTGTCTTGTGCTCTGAAGTTTTGCAAGCACAAAGCACATGGCACTCCCTTGTCATTAACACACAATATTACAATGCAGTTGTCAAACATTATTTGCATATAATGTCTCTGAATTTACAGCAAGAAACTTTGCAGGCCATGTTGGCACGCTTGAGCTTCGTACAGGCTCCTGCCTCTGAGCACAAAGTCCAGTAGGAAATCCTACTTCAAACAGACCAATCAGCCACTGGAATAATCTCCCCAGGGAATTTGGGGGTTCCTCAACCTTGGACACTTCAGATTCAGCTGGACAGGCTGCTAGGGCATCTTTTTTAGACTGTGTTTTTGCAAGACAAGGTTGAACCAAATGATCTGTGAGGTCCCTTCCAATCTGGTATTCTGTGATTCTATCCCAGGATGGAGACATCCTCCACCACCAGCGGAGCAAAGGAAAAGGTACGACTGGTACCTCTATAGAAACACAGAGAAGACTCACTCATGATACAGAGCATCTGTGGAATATCTCCAAAGGCAGGGTGCTCTTGGAAGTGGAGTTGCAAAAGCTACAAATCTAAAAATTATGTTTGGCTTTGAGGATGCCAGGCACAGGTAACTGTGCATCCCAGGAAAGAGACACATGCACTCACAGGAAAGGGTGATCCTTCTGTAAAAAACAAAGAACATGTTCTCTAATGCCATGAAGAGCTTCCACACAGAAACTGCCCTGCTCAAGAACTAGTGCGGCCCCAGTGAAACTGTCAGACTACCACTGACAGCTGTGAAAGATGTTTCATAAGATCAGAGTGTGAATTTGCAGCAGGTCTGCTCCCATGGATTCACCAAATGCTCATCAAGACATAGGAAAAACAGAACTGCTGAGTCCTAACAGGAGCAAAAATTGTGATTATTGCACACCAGTTCATAGCTTTCAACCAGAAAGTTCCCCCTTAAGTGGGTGAATTAGGACCACCAAAGGGAGGGATAAAGCAGCATGACACAGTAAGAATGCTTGAGGCTTTTTAATCATACACAACAAAAAGTGCTGCCTGGAGCTGAGAGGCTGCAGCAGTTGCATTTGTGATTTCACTCCAAAACCCAGGACAGCTGGGCTGGTGGGCTGTCAAAATGGACTGAGGTGCCAAATGAAAACAGAAATTACTGATGACTTCTCAAATTTGTGACAACAAAAGCTAAGGGTCTATATACATCAGCATTAGGAAATTCAGAAGTTCCAGAATATGCTACAGGAGCAACAAACAAAACTGGCCATATTGACTGTTACATACCTCACCTGTTGCTTTAAGGCTTAAATGAATGCAAACAGGAAACAAAATACTCACCTTGACTGCAACTAAACTAAAATGATGGCAGTTCAGGATTTTGTAACAGATTAGCTACACAATACTTTTCCTTTCATGTCTTTAAAACTACTGTGAAGAAAATAGGGACCCTCATTTGTAAAATCGAGTAATACAGCAGAAAATTGATTCACACACTATCAAAAAAAAAAAAAATGTGGCTTGACATCTTCCATTAACTTTCCCCAAGCTGATGTGATGTGCTTCATGAAGAAATGCAGGCAGTGAGAGTCCTAGAGTCAGTAACTCCTCCTAACACACCACCTGAAAACAATGACCTGTATGTGCATTCACACCAAGAGTCATTTAGAGGAATGAATACCCCACTTCCCGGGGAAGGTGGGAGAAACTTTTTAACCTCCACTTGAGTAAGACTGAAGAACTTGCCTCTCCAAGGCACCAGCCCCTCAAGAAGCCCTGTGTTATAAGCTTGTGTTAAGTGGAAGAATGGTAATGCCTGAGGTCTTCATGAACTAATCCGGATTTAAAAAAGACTATGACACATTTCATACCAACTTCATGGTTATCTAGGGAGAAGGTTCTTGGATTCCCACAGTCCTGTGGACTGTTTTGGTCATAGAAACAAACAAGGTGCTCCCTGTGAAAAGTTTCATCCTACAAGTAAAGACATGTGCAGGTCCCCTAACACCCAGTGCACCCAGAGCTGCTTCAGCTGCAGCACTTGCAGTTTAGGACAAAAAAAATGCAGAGGCAGTGTTGGGAGTGGTGGTACTATTTTTCACCCTGTTTTAAAAATCTATCAAGAGCTCTCAAAGTCATCTTAAAGAATCAAGAGAGTATGCTGTAAACGCTTGAATAATATCAATTCTTCTAGATGAGGCATTTACTACCAAAAAAAGACTATTTCCACAGAAAAACGAAGAATAGATTAAATTGCTAAAAATACAAGAACCATCTCATCAAAAGCTTAAAAGGAAAACTTCTAATGCTACAGGTAACAGGATAGAAAAGTCTTCACAAAGATGCTGTAGATGCGCTGCATTTCTACTGAACTACAGACTCCCTTCAGTTGTAAGGGACAGACCTAAATCATCAGGCAGACAAGCTGAAACAGGACACTAATGTAAATCACACCAACCACAAACCTCCACTGTACAAAAAGAAATTCTTCTAAGAGGATTCCTCCCTGTTATTAATCAGGACACGTATGACTTGGAACTAGAAGCAAAACTCAATCCCCTGCTGTATCTAACATCTATATTGCAAGATTAAATAAAGCCAGGAATCTGCTGCAAAGTTAAAATTCCCCATATGAATGCAAAGATAAGGCATTGTGGTCTGTCTCCTCCATACCAAAAACTACAAAAGGACCCGAAAGCAAAATTGTACAGGCTTTGCTTGGCACAAAAGCATCAGAAGGGCCTTGTTTCATCTTGCTTTAAGTGGAGAAAGAGACACTGTGGCTCTGAGTATGGAATGAGAGAGAAAGCAGCAGAGATCTCCAAATTGCCGCCTCTGGAACAGACAAACTGATGTTGCTCCCTGTCCTCTGAATTAGAGAATAAATCTGTCTACTCCTACTTCGAATCTGACACACAGCCAGGGATCTCTCTCACTGCCTCAACCTCCAGCAGCTGAGGTTTAAGCCAAGCTATTCTGAGCTCCTGGGAAGGTGAGGCCAGGTAGTTTAAAATAAAGCATGCCAACAATGCTGAACAGAGTGTTGATCCAAAAGAGAAGACAAAACAGGATGGGTAAATAACTGATCTGAGCCTGAGCTCACTGATGAGAACGCTACACTGCATCATAAGCCCTTGGGCTTTCAAATCCCCCGTGCAGAACAGGAGAGCACATCCATACCCATGTATTTCAATAACGCAGCAGGCATTTTGGCCAATACCACTCAGGAACTTCAAGGAGAGGACTGTTAGAAGATACTCCTTAAATAGAATTTATTAAACGCTACTCCCAGAATTCATTAAATGCATACCCAGACAGTATCCTCACATACAGCATCACAAACCTGTGCACCACAATATGCCACTGGCCGGACAGGCTCAGCTCTTGGCCAGTCACTCCATGGGCATGTGCCCTGCAAGCCTCAGTGCTTAGAAGCGCACATGGCCAACAGCCAGCCCCAGCCACTGGAGCAGGACATGGTGCAGCCCCTGCTAAACTCACAGCAAGGGCCAGGCAATTCAGGACACTCAGGTTAGATTCTGACAGCTATTCTGCAAGACCAATGCACTTAATCTATTTGCAAATTGACTGTCTAGCCTACTCAGTCAAGAACTCATTAGAACAGTGCATAGAAGTGAAGGGGCTACTTGAAATGCAGTGTTTTAGAATGCAATGACTTGGATTGAAAGGAAATCTTAAAGATCAACTAGTTCCAAGTGGCTTAGAAAGTGAAAGTACCCCCAAAGCATTACAGTTTTCTAAGGACTGAAGAGGTATTTGCTACAAAAAGCAGTTTTTCAAATGAGCACCATCTTCTTACAAAGGTCTCAAATCTGCAGAGAATGTCTTTCTTTGGAAAATAATCTGGAAAATCCTCTTGTAGTAGTGTATCTTTCTGATAAAAGGTCAAGTCCATTCTGTGACACTCAGCAGAAACCTGTTTAAAATACATACATATATTTAACGGAATATATTCTATACAGCTCTGTATTAGGATCATGCAGCACAAAGTAAAGTCCCTTTCCAAGACGTCAGTATATTTATGGCAAATGTGCCACTGTAGCTGTGATGGCCTAAGGGCATCAGCAAATCAGCATTTGCAGGAGGAGATTAAATCTTATTAGATCATAATATTTAAGTTAGAAAAAAATCCCAGCCACAGAAATCAGATGAGCCTTTTGGGCTACCATTCCTCAGATCTAAAACAGAAATTAAAATCACCTAAGCTAAATCTAATCTAAGTTAAGAAAAACATTTCTGAACTTAACTAAACCTTTTAATCTGTTTCAGTTCTGACAGTAAAGGTAGGTGGTACCTGTGAAGGAAACAAAAACGAGGGTAGTGAAGAGTTGAGAGGGAAAATGTCAGAGCTGCACCTTCTGTAAGAACCAGGCAATTTGCCTGAGGGAAGTGGCTGGGCTGGCAACATGGTTTGATAAAGCAATACAATCATCAAGTCCCTGGCTTTAACATCAAATAGTGCTGTAAATTCAATTGCCTAGATTAGCATTTCCAAGGTTTTTGCATCTATCCTCTGGTCATTAGAGTGGCCTTTTGCTTTTGGGGCTTTTTTTTTTTTAGAAGAACCAAGGAAGAAATTTATCATGAAGTAAAATGGAATAGGCACCTAAGAGAGGCTGTGCAGGCTCCAGCCTTGGTAGTTTTCAAAATCAAACTGGAAAAGCCATGAGCAAGGTGGTCTGATCCCAAAGCTGACTCCACTTTGACTAGGAGGCTGCAATGAGATCTGCTGAGTCCCATTCCATAAACGACCATATTGCTTTTCCTCTCTGAAACTCTTTCAGCCCTAATATACGCTTTCCTGAGATTTTGGGATGGAGGTCAAAAGGGAAAGAGAAAGTAGAACTGAGCAAATTCATCCTAATTTTGACAAACTGCAGTTTTATAAAGGACACTGTATTTGTTTCATTCTCTATTTTTTTCCTCTAAGTTTTAAGACTGGATTTGGAGGTTTTTGACTCCTCTTAAGCATTAAGATGAAGCTTCCACAGAATTCCCCCTGATAACCCTAAGGTCTTGCTCCTTAGCAGCAGCAGTCAGCTCACAGCCCATCACTTCGTGACTGAAGCAATGGCTGCTTCCTCTGCATGTTCATCACTTGACAATCACACCTAATGAGCCTGGAGCTGTTCTAAGCAAAATGAGCAATTCCTCCCCTAGAAACCTGATAGCAGGACCAGCAGAGTGCTTCAGCAGATGTTCCCATAGGAGCTACTAATAAAGTGAAGCAGAGGAATGAGAAATGCTTTTTGTAACATTCACCTTTCCCTTCCAGTGAGTATGTGCTGGGTACAAAATACCCCAGGTGTTGCTATAACTTGAATTCCTATATTGTGACAACATTCTGGGTTTGCAATCAAGTTGCACTAGCCTGCTTTTTTTTAATTAGAGTTACAAAACCCCACAGATTTGCTAATTAAATATTCATAAGATAATTTTTCATTTTATCCTTTGCTTACAAGCTATGTAAACAGATAAGCTGTTCTCTTTAAACACTTCTTTAAGGCTTGCTCTGAAGAGGCTTCATGCTCATGAGCAAATCCATTGATCTGATGAAGAACATATGCACCACAGGAAAGTGTTTGAAAGCTTTCAAAAAGGAAGACGATGTGCCCAGAAAAGACCAGGATTTAAAATGTTGGCACCTTGAGTAAGTCTAGAGACTGTGATGCAAACTGAAAACCAACAGTAAAGAGGAATTTGCTCCAGCTTGGCCGGCATTCCTGAGAGTAACACATGGATCTGTCCATTCTTACATCCTCACCAAGCCCATGGCTTGAGATAAAGCCTTAGGATCAAAGCCCTCAGCGTTAAAAAAAAAAAAAAATCATCCCATCTACTAGTGCTACATAGATAGATGGCACATGCTTATTGTGAGTTTATTCACAGAACAACACTAAGAGGTGAATCAAACTCATTAACAACAAACACACAAGTTCCCACCAAGTTTTACTCCACGCTGGGCACTTCAAGTGATACATCCAAGGGAACTAAACTGATCATCTTCAAGAACCAAGATGAAGGACAACATGACACACAGTGTTGTTTTGATTTTCTAAGATTTTCCAAATTTTTTTTATGTTTATATTTTTGTAACAAACTTTCTCACACAATTCTATAAATATCTTATTGTTTTGCATTCTTTTATGGAAGAGGAGAGATTTAATGGACTGTTAATTTGTCCAGTGTCATTGGAGAGGTGGCACTGTCACCCTCCAATCCACTGTCACTTTTGAAAAACTATAAATGTTTGAGTCAAAAAATAAAGCCCTCTTTTTTCTTCACCTTGAAAGCGACTGTGTGTGCCGGCATTTCATATCCTATAGTGACACACAGAACTTTCCCTTTATTTTCCAATAAATTGTCTAATTTATAAAATAGATGAAAATAAAAGAGAAATCCTCCCTAATACGCCATGTAATAGAGAACTATCGCTGTATGGTCCTACAGATAGGCTGGCAGAGACAAAGGCAACCGTATCACCTGCTGCACTGTGCCAGGGGATTTGTTGAAGCCTCCAGTCTATAAATAGAATGCAGTGCATGTCAATCACATGACTTCTAAAGGTGTTAATAGATTTTCTCAGGAATCTAGTAAATATCATGCTGTAATTCTTCCACTCACATTAAGAGATTATCAGTAATAAAAGGATGACTCAAATGTAATTTGTCACTTGAAGTCCATTACAACTTTCAAGAAGACGGTGGCTGTACTTACTCTCATATCTGGAAAAATGTTGTAATGACAACAACAACAAAACTGTATTGTTCATGAAAGCAGCTAGCAAAAGAAAAATTAATAGCTATTATGACATCATTTTTATGTCCTTTTTTAAAGACTTCAAACATTGCTTGCACATCAATTTGATAAATATTTCATACTACAAGTCTTCATAAAGTCTGACGTTGGACTCATTAAAAGCCTATTTATGTGACCACAAGATGATCAGATGAAAAAGAGTCTGCAGTCAATTATAAATAGATGCATAGCAAAACAAAAATAAATTAAAGAGATGCATAACAAAACCAAAATAAATTACACATACTGGAGGCCTGCCGGGACGGCCCCTTTTTCTTTTTCCTTTGACTTCTGCTTCTTCAAGCTCACTGCCAGCATCTGAATGTGCAGTAGTTTCATTTGTAGAATCCCTAGGGGGAAAAACATTAGATAAATTCAAATGATCTGAATCAACTAGTAGTCTGTAACTGACCAATTAAATACTGAGACCTGAGCCAGAAAACAAATAAACAACAAAAAAAGTCACCATTAAAAGGCTTTCCCCATTTATTCTGCAAACCAAGGAAACAAGCACTGTCAGCCCTGGCAAAAGGCCTTCCCTTTTCATCAGCTGCAGTGTCATTTTATTGACTGGAATTCCTTAAATTAATTTTATTTGAAAACTCAGTACACTTCAAAACTGGCTACATTAACCAGCACATGCTCAATTCATCAATCCCACAATGTATTCACTACCAAGACCTTCCGTTTACTCTCTGTAGCTGCTTCTGAGCTGCTCTCAAGGCCCCAAGAGCAGTGTGGAGTCCAGTCCAGCTGTCTCATCACTAGCACAGTCACAAGGTTCCACACAGCTCTCAGCCACAGCCCAAGACAAGGGGCTTGGGCAGCTATTAATAAAGAGGTTTCATGCTGACTGTGAGGCCCAAACCCAAAAACTCCCTTTGATCTGAAGACATTTATAATTTTTGCAATTAAAAAAATATTTTCACTTGTACAATGGAAGAGCTTTGACATTGCTCAACTCCTGTTAGCAGAGAATCCCAAACATTAATTTCCCATTTGTTGCCATTTCAGACTTAAGAACATGATAAGAAAAAAATTTCCCCTAATTTTCACCACCCCTCCCAGCCAGAGGCACAGGTACTTCTCTGCCTTCTAAACAGACATGGCTGCTTGAAGAAACTCAGGTTGTAATTTATCTTCTGAGGCATTAGACCTTGCCCAAGAACAGCTCACATGCAAAACCATACCTGGGCTTTATTTTTACTGTGCAAGACCGCCAGTGCACCAGATCTCTATACATTTTCCTTTACAACTAAAATGCCCTAGATTACACGAGGATGGGTCAAGTGTAGTTATCATCATAGATTTCTTTAAATCCAAAATAATTTCCTTGAAGTAAAAGGAGTTCAGTTGCTGTGTTACTTGTGCAAAGGGAAGGTGAAAACCGGACCTATTCCATATTTCACAGAGCCTCAAACATCAACGGCAGCATTAGTGATCTGCTCTGGAGAAACCGAGAAGCTCCAGCAAGCAAAGATCTACACAGATCTTCCACCTTGTCTCAGGGTTATTTTGTATTTTGCTTTATAGACCAGGAATACTTCACAAATTTGTTGTATCACCAAGAAAGCTATTTAATAATGCAGAAAGATATTACTGTATCAGAACTGGGAATGTTCTCATACTCCTCTTTACTGAAATTATTGCATTGTCTAGGTCTGCTCTCACTCAAATAATTCTGTAGAACTATGATGAATCTCTAATATCAAGACATGGTTTTCCAACCTTGTTCTATTTGCAAGCACAAAACCACCAAAGGGTCCTCAGAATCTTCTACAAAAGCCAGAATGCAGAAGAACATCTAAGAATCTCTTTTACTGAAAGTAACTTCAGTGGATTATCTCTAAATACTCTACACACCCTAGAAAATCAGGCACTCTAGATGAAAAACTACTATTCAAGTGCATTTGAGTTCACAAATTACATGCTTGTAATGCAGTACTTCACTACAAATGAAAAAAAAAAATGCAGCTTTGTTGTGATACAATTAAAAAGCAGCTTTTGCACTTCATAAAATATGAAATTTGAAAAACTTAGCATCAAGCCATGTATTTGAAAAAACACTCCAAAATGTAAAAAGCCTAAAATCAAAGAAAAGATATCCCAAACAGAGTTCAAAATTGTTTGGTAGATCAGGGCCACAGCAGAGGAAAGCAATGCAGTAAATACAGCTGAAAACATGCTTATGTAGATGGATGTGCCCAGCCTTTACTCAAATACCTCATCACACTGCAAGTCAATTTGACAAAAATGCACACTGGCTTACAATGTCAATTTGAATAGATTTTGAATACAGAAGTAAGGAACCCCTTAAAAATATTTGCTCCCTTCTGTTGCTGGAGAGAAATTAAAACACAAAAAAAAAAACCCCAAAGCTTTTCTCTCTGGTTTGCTCAGATCCTTACTGGAAAAGTTCCAGGCGTAGTGTGTCTATCTAAACAATACCCCCATTCCTGGGGAAACACCATGCTTTGCTAGCTTATAAACCTGCATCCCTAGGATCATCAGGATAAAGATTTCTCTCTATTAAAAACAGATTCAGCAATTCTCCTAGGCAAACACCTCAAACCTTGCCCTGGAAACACCAGAGCTATATAAATAAATTAAACTCTACTACTACTTCACAGGCATCTACTCCACAGAGAATTCGACTTTCTGCCGATTTACAGCCCCAGTCCAGCCTAGCAAAACCTCCAGATACATCTGTCTCTTCAGTTCTGGAAATTTCAAATCTTTGCAAACACTGCATATGGAAGGAACAGTTAAGTTATTAACCACCTTCTATTCCTGGCTTTAAATAGACTGTTGCCTTAAACCTGATTCTCTTAAAATTCTTCTGGTAAAACTTCTCTGATTTGCTGGAAGCCTCTTTGGCCACTTCCCTTTTTGGGAAAAGCTCAATAAATTAGTACTAAGGGTGAGATCCATCTAATCTAAATTAGAGACTTATGCGATGCAGAAAATCTTAATGTACAAGATACCTCACACTAAGATCAGTGCCCATAACTGGTCAGACAGTTTAAGTCATACAAATTTTGTTTTCTCTCCATTGATGATAAGGTGATCAAGACAAGCAGCTTGAATAGAAATGTTTCAAATTAAACAAAGTAACTCTTACCCTAACAACATGTGAGGAAGAAAGGAAACTTCTTTTCAGCAACAACGTTTGTAAGGAGCAAGGGGAAAACATCAAAAGCTAGGTTCCCTTCAATCCTCACATTATTTGGAGTAGGGAGACGAGATCAAGGACAACCTCCAGTCTTTAGCTGGTTTCATATTAAAATAAACATCATTTCAAGCAGCAAGGAATTCTGTTTGAATCATCCAACTCCTGCACACAAAGGTCCTTCCAGCATGGCTGTGAACCCTTTCAGTTTGGGAGGCAGCGCCTCTTGCTTCCGTCCCAGCCTTGCAGCTGCTCTGGGTACACACACACGCCCCTTCTGCTCTTATTTCTGAACTCAAAGCAGCAGTACAGCATCTCCTAACTGCCCGCAGTCCTGTCAGTCTGTAACACTGAGAGAAGCAGCTGGCCAGCATCCATCTCCCTCATTCCCTACACATGTCACAGAACTGCTAAGAAGTAATTTATCTGGTGGCAATTATCCATATCTTAATTGACCAGAATTATCCTATCCTCGTTCCACGTGTGTGTGACTAGGCACCTGAGGGGGAAACTTTGGTGTAGTCATAACTTATCCTTCCTGAAGCTGCTGTGAGGGAAGATAATCTGGGCCTAAGGAAGCCTGCCTCATCCAAGGAGAGGTGGAAGTGCCTAAAGCTAAGCCTTTCCTCTCTTAAGACTCCTTTGAAATGACAGGGACCTGAGAGAATTTGACAGAGGTGGGGGGACCTACAAGACTGGGGTGAGCAGAGCAAAGGAGACAAGGGATACCCCCTTTTCAGGGCTCAGGTATACTCTGCTTTGCGTTCCGGTTTCTGTGGTAACTAAAGCATCCTAGAAAAGTGGCAGCAACTCCAGGATCCCTTCTAAAAACTCCAGATATTATTCCAGAGTTATAATTACTAATCCTTTGAACTATTCATGTTAATGAAGAATTACCAGATTACTGGACAGCCCTTTACCACGTCATGCTTCTGAGAAACATGTTTCCATTAACACAGTAAATCTCACATCTCTGTAACAAAGTAAAATGAATTTACCTTTCTTCTACTATTCCAAAGTCCTAGCTATAGTATTTATATACCATGCCCCTTTAAAAACATACCACTGCAAAAACCTGTTTACGTATCAGGTTTTGTAAAAAAAAAAAAAAGGAACCAAAACACTTCTATAAGCTTTTATAGCTGTTGCTGAGGGGCTCAACATTCTGGCAGAGATAAATTCAGTAATTGCTATCACCAGATTCAGCCTTGTGAAAAAAAGCATTCATGAAGAAAAATGGCTAAATGCACAGGCTCATGAATCATGGATGAATCAGTTCTCATGGCTGATCTTCTAAAATCTAAGGAGCAAACATGAGTCATGCCATTGAGAGACGATTCATACCTGTCCATCACACAGATCAAATACACCAGATGCTTTCTCCAAACATCTGAAACACCAAGAAGTGAAATCCTGCCTTCACTGTGTTCTGAAGCCACTTCTATTAATCTAGAAAGGTTAAAGATGCTCCTTTCATGTTCCCTCAACAAAGAAGAATTTGGGAGGGAATATATGACATGGTCCTAAGCAATGTATATTAACATATCAAATTGACTTTAGGATTGCTTGTTTAAAGAGGGTAGCCAAAAAGATTACAAAACATTAAAAAAAGAAGTAGAAAATAAGCACAGGAATGGGAGACAATAACAATCCTTCAAACAATTCATTTAAGAGCTAGAAAGGAAACCTTGATGTTCTGTGTGGAACTGGACTGTGTGTTCCCAAATCTGTAAATGTGTGAAGCTAATACCCTCCAGCCCAAAAATTGTTTCAGGTTTCCTCACCCTTAGCCAGCACTCTTCCTCATGGAAGTTTGACTGGGACCTTCTGAATTAGAATTTATCACTTTCTTTGATACTTCACCCACAGTAGCCAATGTTCTTAGCCCTCAGGAGAGTCCCAAAAACTCTATGTGCAAATCATGTTGAAAATGGAAGATCTCTTGCTCATAAGCAATCAAAACTACATGTATTGTTGAGGATGACATCTCACCAATACTTTGCAGAGTAGCATTAAATGATTCCCAACTTCACCAGAAAAAAATGTTTGAATGAATGAATGTTTTCTCACGCTCTTTGATTTGCTTAATACCAGTGCTCTGACTAAAGAATATGCTGCTGTATTTAACATCCCCTCATGTTTTTCAGCAGGTGTGTAGAGTTACCAAATCCATTCAAATACACTTTTTAACCTTAAAACTCTGTGATATTCCATTCACTTTTTAAATCCATCTGGATTATTTAAGCGGGAATGCAAATATCCCTTTCCCACCACCACAGATTCTCCTAGCTTTTAGTTTTTGGAATATTTCACAAACATTCCCTCACTTCTTGAATGTGGCAAATCCAGGAAATATGAACCAAGAAAATGTTCTTCCACAACTAATCTCTAAGCTAACAAGAAGTCCCTCAGGCTGACACCCCCCCTCAATGCTGCCCATCAAGGTCATCCCCAGCTTTAGCCTGTACTCATCCACAACTAAATTTTTTAAAGAGGTTTTAAAAATACAAGCAAAAACTGTAATGCAAAGCACACTATTCTTAAGGTCAGACAAATTTCTTTTCAATTGTCCAACCATTCAGTTTCTTAAATAACAGGACTTGAAGTCTTAGCTTGGAATGCCACTCAACCCTCATAAACTCAAGTTCCTTCTCACCCAGAGGGGAAAAAAAATAGAAAACATTCCAAGCAAAAATAAATTAACATTAGATAGTTACCAAATGTACCTGGCGCAGGTGCCTGTCACTGGCAGCAGAGTGAAGACAGAGTGAGCTCTGTAAGGGAATGGTGGAGGGCGCTGGGGGGGAATGGTGGAGGGCCCTGTGAGGGGATGGGGGGGCAGCCCTGTGAGGGGATGGCAGGGAGGGCAGCCCTGTGAGGGGATGGCAGGGGGGGCAGCCCTGTGAGGGGATGGCGGGGAGGCAGCCCTGTGAGGGGATGGCGGGGAGGCAGCCCTGTGAGGGGATGGCGGGGGAGGCAACCCTGTGAGGGGATGGCAGAGGGGGCAGCCCTGTGAGGGGGTGGAGGGAAGGGCAGCCCTGTGAGGGGATGGCAGGGGAGGCAGCTCTGTGAGGGGATGAAGGGCTCTGTGAGGGGATGAAGGGCTCTGTGAGGGGATGGCGGGGGAGGCAGCCCTGTGAGGGGATGGCAGGGGGGGCAGCCCTGTGAGGGGATGGCAGGGGACAGGCGGGGGAGAGGGGGCCCTTGAGAGGAGCCTGTGCTGGAGTGGGCTGGGCACCCCCACTGGGGCATGAGGGGATGGGGTGGGATAAAAGACTAAAGGTGAACTCAGGTAAGGGCAGGAGTAGAAGGAACAGCTGGTAGGTTTTACCTTTGTTTCTCACCATCATCCAAATGCTTTTAAATTACCAATAAATTATTTTTTACCAAGCCAAGCCCATTTGGTCTGTTTTGATTTTGTTGTCATTACCTTACCCCATGAGCTTCCTCATTTTATGTGCTCTCCCTGCCCTGTGAAGAGAGGAGCAGGTTCCAATCTCTAAAACTCCTTCTTAACTCTACTTGATTTCCTCTCCAGCTCCTCCTATTATAGACTTCCACTCTGTTCTTCCCAGTAGCTCACTTTATCCAAGCACAGCCATGTTCCCATGTGCATTAACCATTCCTATTTCCTAGCAGGACCAAAACATGTTCATGACAGTTGCTATCTTCAACAACAGCAGGCAAAGGTTTTTTGCACAATAAATTCAGCTCATTGTAAGAAAGTACACAACTGGAATATACAATATGGTGTGAGAAAGTACACAACTGGAATACACAATATGCTCCATTATGACCAAAACCAACACATGCTGCTGAAATCTCCCAACACTCAAACATAAAAGTAGCAAAGACCTTGTCTTGCTTTGCACAGCAAAGTTAAACCTCCACACATAGAAATATTTTTTAGATTAAGTGTTTTCCAGGTTTTTTACACAGTTTTTCAGCACATGAAAACACGGGAGGTCTGGAACAGTGACACTAACATGCACTTCTTCCAAGCTTGTGCTTTATCTTCACCATCACCTCCCTGCTTACTTCAACCTTTTTAAAAGCCAAGATTTCAAATGTAGAGGAAGTGTATACTCACTGTAGTACTGGCAAATCTGAAGTAATCATTTTTGCAGCACTCTTGGAAGTAAGAGCTACATAGAACTTCTTCTCAAAGTTATTATAGGACAACTATGTGGAAACCTCTTTGATGACAAGAATGTCAAAGTCCTGTCTGTAAGAGAGAGGAAAAAATTTTTAGATGTTACTCCAGAATAGTAATACATTGAATAAAATATGCTGTCAACAAAAAAGGTCAATTTTGAAGTAGCATCACTATTAAACCACAAGAACTTTAGAATGGATGACCCCAAAATAGCTTAATCATATTCTCATATTCAGTTTTACATTTCTGTTTAGGTAACTTAAAATAAAATAAATAAAAATTCAAAACAAATGTTCTGCATTACTTCCCATACTTCTTTACCACATATATGTGTGTTTAAGTGGCATTACACCTATTCAATCAGACCCTCTGGCTCACAGCTTTGTGTGACTGAATGTCACAAAATAGTCAGAAGCTGTGCAAGGGTCTAACTGCAGCAGGAGGTATTTTAACTTAATGAAACTGAAGTTGTAAGTTTAAATAATAAAGTAGACTGCATCTGTGGTGTCATTACACCCACTAGTAACATTTCTCTACCCAAAAGACTAACCAAGGAGTTGACTAATGGCAGCAGATGTGACTTTACCATTAAATAATGGCACAATGTGACAGATTCAATAATCTTCACTGCAATAAAACACAGAACTGCCATCCTAGTCTTCTAGAAAAAGCAAGTTCTGGAGAAACTAAGTAGATTTGTTTCAATCTCCATTTTTACAAGTCCTAGGCTAATATGAAGAGCTGCATGGAGCACTGCAGTTCAGCAATGGCAAGGAACACCAAGGACTCAACTGTGTGTTTTTAAAACATGGTATATGTTCAAAATCTTTTATTTAAATATTAATTTCCTCTCAATGGGCACTTTTTTCCTGTGCACTAGCAGCTTTGCACAAGGCAGGAGGAGAATCCAGCCAGCAAGAGGTAATGTAACCTGCACCAAATGGAGGATCTAAATGAAAGTGCACCCTTCTAAACATACCAGTACAGCATATAAAGTGTAATTTCCATCCTACAACACACACATCGGTGTTTATTTACCAACTGTACAGAATGAACAGACTTTTTTGCCTCTTCATATTACAGTTCCAATTAGACTCACAGTTGCATACAACTAGTTCTTCCAGTACTTACTACTTTGTGCTACCAACAGTTTTACTTACAGTGCCTTATGAAATTTACATTTTTTATACCATATAATTAGCATGCCATTTTGTTGCAAAACACATGTTAACAAACAAAAAGTTTGGAGCTAAAATCACCGCTCCAGCATTAATGGTTTAAAGAGGCCAATACACCAGGCTGGTGTAAAAGCTCTCCAGTTTCACTACGAAACAGAAGTTAATCTGAGTTCTCCTTGAACAAAAATGTCACATATGCTATTTGTGCTATTTCCATAAGCATTTCTTCATTAAAGACACTGCTCATTACTGTGTTTCAAAGGATGTGATGGCTCCTAACAGGGCAATGACATATCCAGCCCACAACATAAAGCAACCACTTCAGACACTGGTAAGAATTTATCATAAAGAAACACAGCATTAGATCAAACTAAGTTCTGAGTTGACTTCCTATATGAAAAAATAAAGGCAATGTACAGATATCTGAAATGGAGAAGTTCACTACAACTGGAACAAGACTGAAGAAAAAAGTTGGGTTTTTTTTGTACTCATGCAAGCCATCACACACACACACACACACATACATGCTTATGCTAGCTGGATGCCAAAGGAAATTTATCCATCTTAGACCTTCACATTATCTAATTCTAGCAGGATTCATGGCAATCCTACTTTCCAGAAGAGCCTTCTAAAGAAGTTCAAGGAAATTTATGTGTGCTCCAGGTGAGGTATCTTCCACAGACATCTAGGGCATCCTGCACAACTACTATGTGGGATTTCTTTTTTAAATTTTCCTTTTCAACCTAATCACCCTTCCCAACTGCTGGCTGTGCATGCTCAGATGTAATCAGCAGCATTCAGCTGCTCTAGGGAAGTGCTCTCACACACAAGGAAAAGGATACTTGCTCAGAAATAGCTTATTCGAAAAGCAAAGTCCTGACTTAGAAGTATGGAGTGAAGGGTGTAAAGAGCCAGAAGCAGAAGAGTGGACCAAGGCAGCTGGACTCGCAGTGCTAGGGGCAGAAAACCTGACACCAGGGAACTGCAAGGGCCTGTGCTGCTTTCTCCTTGTCCTTATGCTAAACAGGAAACTGCAAAACAGGGCTGGAAGAAGAAGCCACCCCTCTGTGATAAAGTTCAGACTGGACCATCAGAAGACAAGAAAGTTGCCCCTCTACACTCTTGCATTAATACAGCCACTGTGTGACAAAATACAAGAACTGTTTGACAACTGTGGAAAATTCATTGATCCTTGTAGACTACACAAGTATGAACCTTTGTGTTTTTCTGGTTTTAATAAAAGAAATACCTGCTTCTGAGAGATGAAGTTCTCATAACCAGGAAAATCAAATTCTCCCTCTTTCTCTCCTTCCACCTGAGAACAAAGTCATTGATAAAAAACATCTTAAAAGCTTGAGACGCATAACTATTTTGTCACCTGTCCTGGAGAACAGAACAGGGGGAGGAATACTTCATACTTCAGTATCTGGAGTTATTTAAACTATAATAAACACAATACAGTCCATTAACATGCAGTTAACTGCTTATTTTAGTTTAGAAAAAAAAAAAGTCTGATGTTTTCATTCAACCCCAATTATAATGACCTTTGTACCTTTGCAGCTTTTTGAACCTGCACCTCTATATTTTAAGATGACATAAATTTATGCTGGTCCAGTTAAAATTACCCATAGAGGAATATAAAGCAGGCAGTAGAAGACATCATTTAGGTCAAACATACAAGTAAACATTTCCCTTTTTTACCTGTTTTACAAGCATGCACAATAATCAGGGCAGACATGACGACCATTATATAAAACTGCCTTTATAAAAAACTATTTTCTAGTAGATGGTTTGGTTTATTATAGTGTTTCTTCAATAACAATCTCAACAATAATGAGCTCCGTTTTAAAAAGACTCTAGGATTTTACAACAATGAATCCAATACATGTCTTCCATCAATATTTCCTGTGTTTTTTACTAACATACAAAGCTACCCACATTTTTTGCAGTCCTTAGGTTGTTTGCCTCTCTGGTAATGAACTAATCCACCCATTTTAGCCAAAGACCAAACAAATTAAAAGACTGACAACAGCCTGACAGGGTCCTTCCAAGCAACTCTCTGATACCAACAACACCAAATCAAGTTAAATTAACTCTATTGTAGACTAGGTACCTACATCTTGTAAAGCTGAACTAAAAATTAAATAACAAAGAAAATCAACTACTTAATCTAGCAGTTATTACATTATTGATTCCATGGCCTAGAAGACACCTAAAACAAAAGACAGCAGGCACTAGGCTGACTTCTAATACAAAATCCTTCCCTTGTTGACCAAATCACCTTATCCTTTTCAAACGCAAAATATATCCAAACAACAGATGAATGAAGCAATGAAGCAATGTCTTCTACACAAATAAAGCAATGTCTTCTACAATTAACTGGTCATGCCTTTACCCCCTTGCTTCATTTCCCATTTCCAATGACCCTGCTCTCTCCCTCGGTGCTCCCTGCTGGAGTACATGATGGTGTGTCATGCTCCTGCACAGCACCAGAAAACAAGACATGGAAAACTCTAGTTTTTCATAGTTTAGAGACAAGATTTGTCCCCTCAATGTTCTTGCCCAAAACCTGCATCTGACCGCTAGGAAAAGGCATGAGCATAAACAACAATCCTGCACTGTACACCCAGGCAGAGCTTCCATCAACCAGGTGAGAGACAAGAGAGGATCATATGCAGACAGATAAATTCTAGCCTTCACTGCTTCATCCAATGTCTTGGGCACACCACAGAAACCCCTCCTGCCCAGCTACCCATCTGCAAAATGAAAATAGTTTCTAGAAATTGCAAACATGAATTCTAAATCCTGCAGAAATAGAAAAATAATCATCAGGAACTAACCTTGTAACAAATTTACCAAATGCCGTGATGTGTTCTGCATCACTCAGGAATTTTTGTTTGCTCTGGATTCAATATTCTATAAGCATAGGCTTTATTTCTGCTAAAGGTTTGGAACTTGAAACATATTAATTCACATTGACCCTACAGCCACTTGATCTAGAGCCAAATTAGATCACCACTCCCAGCTCTGATTCTGAAAGCACGTACCATCATTTAAGGCCAAACAAAGCATAATGCTCATTCAGCCCATCTTCTTCACTGAAGTTCTGTGCACAATATATATTGCACTCCATCACATTCTAATAAGTACTTAAACCAAAAGTGAAAGCTGATGTGATGGAACAATTATCACTGAGCACTAATGAGTTCCTCACTACTTATGGTGCATAGCAAGCTCTCTCTATGTGGTCTGCAGCATCCTAATCCAGTCAAACCATGACAGGAGGAGGAAATATGAGCATCAACTAGGCTAGCACAGCATGGCCATCAAAATCATCCTGGATATATTATTAGTAGTACCCCACATCCCTCTCCAGTGTGCCTCTGCTGTTCTTGTTAGCCATTCCAGAACAACCTGCAGTTCCCAGCCTGCAGAGGCACATCAGCGTCAACCCCAAACCCTGGGAGAGCTGTTTGACACCCCAGATGCTTGTGCTGCCATTCAGAGACCTGGGCAGACTGGAGCACCGGACACACAGGGATGATATGAAGTTCAATAAAATGTACAGCCAAGAACCACACAGTGAACACCTGTCCACAAAAGTGGTGTATTTAGCAGATGCTTATTATCATTGACTTAAGGTTCTTTTCTTCCATCCTTCACAGGTATCACCAGACATTTTACCCATGCCCGTGGGATCAAAAACTACCTTGTGGCAACCATTAGCTGTCCATTTAAATTGCCTTCAATTGTAGTTGTCTCCTCAGTTGCACCAACAGGCAGAACTGACTCTACAGGCAAAACAGCTGTTGCTGCTTCCTCTCACCAAATGCTTTTAGCCTAGACAGGTCCAGCCCAGTCAGCCAGAAAAATCATCTGAAGTGTCACATCACAGCACATGAAATTATTCTGTGCTGCTCGACATTCCAAATGCAAGACCTCGCACTGAAAGGCTGCACAAATCCCTTCTTCCAGAGATGGGAATAAAATCCTTACGTGACAAAAACATTCAAGTCATACTACCACATTTCTATACTTGGTTTTCTGTCTCTAAAAAATGTGTGAGCTGCCAAAACAAATCAGTTTTTCTGTATCTTCTGCTACCATTTCCAGAAGGTAGCAGCTAATTCCTGTACTGTGCAGGTCTGTGCTAAGGCACGAACACCAAGATCACACAGGAAAGCTGATACAATCTTTTAACTGTGGCTACAGTAGCATAATTAATTTAAATGTCCCACATCACTCAGACAATTGTTTGACCTCCAGTGTTTAGTCTGATGGCTTTTCAATATATTTTCATATACTGCTTTCTTCTAATGCCTAGGATGGGTAATACTAAAAATACTAATCAATGCTTCATGAAAAGAATTGCCTGTAGATCTGGCTTGCTCAAGAACAGAAATGTTATAATTTCAATTTTTAATTATAAACTTTTTAAAATAAGTGTAAATTTGACAGATTGAGCATGTGAAAACAAGCTTGCTTCCCCTTTGTTATTCTTACAGACCCTTCAGACATAACTGCTCCTTCTGCTGTGGACACTCTGAGACACTTGACCTGATTTTCTGCAGCACTGAGCATTCATAACTGTTGCTGAGATCACCGGGGGCTACGGGCACTCCATCACTCATAGGGCAAATAATTATGGGCTGATTGCACAAGACTAAGAGTTAAAGCACTGACTTCTAATGTTAGTCCAATATCTGGATGATTAAGGCCTAAATTAACAACTTGCTCCTTCCCATCAGTCTATTATGATAACATCAGCTACCTACCAGCCTCATGCCTACCTGCTCTGAACACAAAACACAGAACAAAAAGGGCTCTGCTAAGTTACTTCTACTGTCCTCAGGCTGTGAGAATGAATAGATGGACCCTTGAAGCCTTCTGCTTCTTTGCACTTGTATTTCCAAAACTTAGGAGTCTTGAGAAGATAAACTCAATTGTCTTTTTAAGATGACACAAGAGCATTGAGAATCATAAAAAAAGTCCATGGAACAAGTTTTAAGTTGAGAGAGATTTTGCTTACTGTAGAAACTGCAGAGTCAAGTCATCCTCCAAACAAAAGCCTGAACAATCAATAAGAACTTGCAAAAGACTGAATAATGAAAGGGACAGTGTAAGTGTGAGTTAGAGAGACAATTAAAGTTATCAAGGTAATTAAACTCTTCCTCCTAAAAGGACCACCCTGATCAGCTGGTGCTCACTCAGCTCACTAAAATGACCAAAAGCTTCTCGAGGTTTGGCACAGTTGATTTTAGTGGGCCAAGCCAGTGTTCCAAGAGGCTCTAACACACCTGTGCAGGGAAAAGCAACAGGAGGCTACAACTGCACACAGACCAGACTAAAGAGGATGGCTTCTTTTCCCATATGCAAAAACTGCTGCAAAGGCAATGGAAAGAGACAATAAAGAGTTTTTCTCAGTGGGAACACACAAGCAATGGGTTTTATTGCAGCAAGGAAAACTCAGGTAAGACACATACAAACCAGGCAAGGACCAGCGGAGCTCCAACAGTTTGCTCAATCAAATGTGAATTACCCACCACTGAATATTTTTGCTTTTCCCAAGTAGACGGGTCATGTTTGTCAGGTGCAACAGGAAAAGTCTGCGGTGAAAGCTTATTTTGAGGAGCTTGAAACAGCTGGGAAAAACCAGACAAAGCTTTTGGGACACAGCCTGCTTTGGGTCTGAAAACAACCAGAGCTGTGCCTGCTGGAGGGAAAGGCTGGGGACTAGGCCAGATCTCCATACCCTTTCTTACCCCTGCCTCTTCTAATGTTTCTGGGACTTTGACCTTCAATCAAACACATGTGATAATAATTAAAACTAAATCCAGTGATTAAAATCACACCCAAGCACTACAGTAAGTGCTCATTCCTAGAAAATAATCCACATTTAGAGGAAGGCAGGAATCCCTGGAAGAGTCAGACATGTAGAGGGCCACAGAGGCTGTAGACAGTTGTCTCTGTGCAGCACAAAGCACAGCAGGCCAGGAGCTCACACTGTCTGCAGGCACACCAGAAGCACTGTTAATAGATTTTTATGCTACCTCAGAAAAGTGTTTACTCATCTGTAATTTTTCTCAGCAGTGGACATCTGGTGTTCTATTATTCATTGCATCTGGAAAATTGCCAACAATAAAACCAATTTTCACAAAAAGGAAGCAAAGCCTGACATGCAGAATGCTGGAATAAAAGGAAAAACTCTCAGAATGGTTCACATTTTTGTTCTCTTTGTCTTTTATTTTCTCCTCATATGGGGGACTCTGAGTAGAAAAGCCAAAAGGAACTGCAGAACATTTTTCCCAGATTATAAAAGAAAACAGGCATTTTCACATATAAATTCACATATAAATTAAAAACTCTGGCAAATGACTGATTCTGGTACTCATTGGAACGTATGGGGGAAGTGCACAAAGGCTAGATGAAAATAAGGTCACTAAAATACTAACTTAGCTGCAAAGAGAAAGGATATGTAACGGTTAATACAGAGACTTGTATGTATCAAGTAGAAGAAAACGTAGGACCACTCTAACATGTAATATTCCATCAATTTGCTGATAGGCACCTACAATACTCTCTCAAAAGAACACAAACACATAACGGTTCTTCAAAGGAAGGAGGTGGTGCTGAGGACTTTGTTGAAACATTCCCACCTCAAAACTGATCCCTCAGGAAGCCAACATCTCAGACTCTGAGCTTTGGAGGAACAGCTCCATCAATTCCTTCACTGCCAGACCTGTCAAGATGCACAGCCTAGCAAAGATGTCCCGATCCAAGATCCTCAAACAGCAAAGATTTCTGGGCATGATCTCAGAGTGACTGAGGCACTGAAAACCTCTCCTCAATATTCACATCTACTCCAGAGATAAGCCTTACAAGTTTTAGGCTGAGAGTCTTGCAATGCTATCAGTTCAGGAACTGGGAGATCCTGGTGCACCAGTTCTTCCGAGTCCAGGGAATTCAGCAATGCTCCAATGACAAATCCCTATGGATTCCTGTACCACCTAACAACAGGTTGAAGGCTCAGCTTAACCCTCAACCCGATGCAGCTAATTGGCATCTGTTCCACTACAGCTCCTTATTCATTCAAATATCATTTTTCCTGTGTACATGAGGGTGTGTGGATATTTTAAAATTATTAAGTACTTCAGGTTTCAAGCTGCTCAGAAGTGAGGCTGCATTTAAAGAGGGGATTAGTAAATATCCAATAAGCATAAGGATCATAATTCTATCTCTCTGCAGTGAGACAGTCTAAATACCCTTGCTTTTAGTAACCATTTTTACTGCCATTAAGTGGACAGGGGTTCCACTGATGCTTTTCATTTAAGCAGGAATAAATTTCAACAGAAAATATAAGAAAGCCATTTTTCTTACATTGTTAATTATTTTTAGCCCAAGTAACTCTGTAATTTTTTTAATCCCATTTGCTTTAGCATAAAAGAGACTTCTCAGAAGAGGTCCTGGTAGCACAGATTTTTTGACTCTTGATTCTTGACATTCTGTGGGACTATCAACAGAGTATATAGATGTTCCAGAGAGAGGGAGTCATTTCCATATCCTTCCTGTATCCACTAGCCAGAGAACCTGAATTATAAACACCTGAAAAGCTCCTCCTAAAAAAGTTTGTGAAAACTGAACAAGAGCCAAAAACATGGAGCAGAGGTAGACCATAAAAGATCAGATTATCAAAAAAAGATCATTATATATATAGATACAAAAAATACAGGATGAACTTCTATTTCCCAACCCCAAAAACTCCTTTACAAAATTCAACCTGATATCAAACCAGACACCCTCCACTTACGTCTTGTACCACAACAATCCCTGCTCTGAATCAATCCACGATTTGCAGCCTTTCAGGCAAAAAAACAGCCAAGCCCTAAATCCCACCATGTCCTAGACACCAAAGAAAAAGCTGTGAGTAATCCCAAATCCTGTCAATAGCAAAACAAGCAGGCAACTCTAACTTGGTTCTTCTTCATTAAAATTTGCTTCAAATTCTCCTCCCAGTAAATGAATCAACAGTATTCTCCTCTACCAGGAATTTTCTTATATATTCCCCAAGACCACGGGGCTTGCAGGTCATTAAATCCAAAGAGACCAAATGGGAAAAAACCCCATGAGAACACAGAGCAGTCCTCTCTTCACCACTCAGTGAGTTGGTTACAAGACAAACTACACTGCATCTAAAAACTACACAATTTAAATCATCCCTCCACCAAACCATCAATGCTACCACAAACTCACTAAGTCAGACCATCAGTTTCCCATTGACCACATTTTGCCTTAAGAACTTAAAAGAACAATAACTCCAGAGTCCAAATGCTGCTAAATAGCTCAAATCCATCCTAGCCTGACATTGCCCCAGTCTAAAGGCAGGACGAGACCCATAAACGGGCTGAAATCCTCATGGACTTTATTGTTTCAACAAAGATTATAAAGGTACAACCAAGCCTACTCTTCTGAAACACACAGGCGACATGTATTTTTCCTCTGAAAACTCATACACTTTCAAAGCCATCCCTGTGTGACACCAAACACCTCTATCAGACTGTTCCCAAAGCCTACACCGACAATGGTTTCCTGTCCACCAAGCCAACACCTCCTGTCACGAAGCCAACAACGTGAAACTCAAACAAGTCATAAAGTAGAGGCAGTGCCCCAAGAGCTGGGTGTGTGCTGAGTGTGTTCTCAGTGTGTTCTCACTGCACTGAGCCAAGAGAACCTTCCCAAAGACTGCCTCACACAAAAACCTACCGGCACTGCTGAACAAACCTCACCAATGGTATGTCCACATGGCACAGCTTTTGGCCTGTAGCAGCAGTACAGTCAAATCCTTCGCTGCAAAAGCATACATTAAAAAAATTCTTCTCATCCATCTTAAAAGAACCTGACCACCACAACAAAGTCGTGAGGAAAAGCACAACCATGCTGGAGCTAGAAATAAAAAGCCTTGCACGTATGTTTCCCAGGTGAACTCATACTGCAACCGAAATTCAAATCTAAATCCAGAGGCTAACACAATTCCCCAAAGCCCAATGGCTTCCCCAACACTACGAAGGTGAACAGCAAGAGGATGAGCAGCAAACAAGGAAATGATTTGCCAGAAGAACACTTCCCAGAACAAAACCATTCCACTCCTAAAGTCTCACACCCAATCTGAAACACTTAGGGAGGTGCACAGCTGGAAAATAAAGATTTACATTAATTTTAAATAATTGACTCAAAAGGGAAAGTGGCTTTATCCAACTTTAGTTTCCTCCATCCCTGTAACTTATCTCTCTACCCCACAGGCAATACCTCCCCACACCTCAGCAGAGCTCACAGCAATGAATGCTTTCTACCTGTAGTGAGCTTCAGGATTGTGGTTTTATTTCAGTCTAAAGCAGTGTGATCCAGAAGCTTGCCTACTTTTTCACAGCAATAGCAATTGACCTAAAAAATACATTACCTATACCTACAAGCCTTTCTTGATTGAGACACGAGGGGAAAAAAACCAAACTTATTTTAGCTCAGTGAATAATCCTGAAAAAAAAGTTGTTATCATTCAGAAATTAATTTTGGTTAGTCAAAAACCCTAGGAAGACTATCTAGGAGGGGCAGAACTGCTTGCTCTTTGTTATTTAAAAATGGAGGTGTAGAGCACAAAGTCACAGGTGAGCTGTGGATTTACTGCAGTGCAGTGTGCTTTGCTAACTGCACTGAGCACACGACAGCTGATTTCCCACCATCTTCCCCATTGTCCTTTGAGTGTTTTCCCTCCTGACTCAATACAAATACTTTACTTTGAAGGCATGGTGACAACTCAAACTTCAAAGCTATCACTAATTTATTTGGATACTCTAAATTGCAAACACCGATGATTTCTCTTATAACTGTATCTTGCATTGCTTACACAAATACAGGATCATCTCTTTTTATTTCTGAAGAGTTATTTGACATGCAGATGAAAAAAACTGGAATTAGTGTGACAGTGTCCGAGCAAGCATCATTCATTTTTGTGCTCCCAACTCTAAAGCCTAGCCAAAAATACTTTCTCCTGGTAACACTGACAGCAGTCCTTCCCTCTAGACAAGGAAGAATTTTTTGATCTGGGAAATATTTACTAAAACAATTCATTGGACTAATGCAGCAATTTTCAGCCTAATGAAATAACTTAGCTAAAGCTTAGCCAAAATGGACCACTTAAAAAGATACACAAGAAAGATCCTGCCTCCCTTTGGAAAGGCTGCCAGTAGATGAAGGCTGCTCCATGATGTTGATAATGACACCATCAACAACTCTAGCACAAACTGCCAGAGTGCTTCATTTTTCTAAAGATACCCAAACAGAGAGGAATCCCTGTGGTACTGGAAAACTGGAACACGGGCTCTGCCAGCAACCTAAACCCGTTACCCTCCTGAAGGAAATAATTGAAGTACCAAACTGTGGAGAGTTTTGACCAAACCTCTTCCCCACCTGATCCCCAAAAATAGCTAACCTTGCCTGTGAACTGAGGAAAGAATCCAAGGATTAATCACCAGAAGAAATGCAGAGTAGCTGCAGTAAGCTACCTCACAGGTAGCAGGCTCACAGATGAAACCAAGAGCCACAAACCAACATCTCTGAGGGGATCAAGAACGGGGAAAATGTGGGATCCTGAGGCTACCCTGATACAACCAAAACTTGTTTAGAAATGTGCAGGGGGCTTAGAGGCATCTGCCTGGTTTGTGTCTGTGCAAGGCCAAAGCTCCATTCAGGACAGAGTGGTGAAGTTCAGGTCAGCGCTCAGAGCACAGTCCCCAACATCTGGAACTTAAGAACTGCTATTCACAGAACTCTCTGCTAAGCTACAGTTTGGTCTCCAACAGTACCAACCTTCTGCTCCCACACACACACAGCCTCACAAATCCCTTCCCTGGGAACTACAGACTAAGGAAGAAGAAGAAAAATTAACAGGTGAGAAAGAACCTCGTGCCTAGAAGAGAAGAGAATCGTCTTCTACCATCAAATGTAAGAGGCTGGAAATAGAAAAAGCACAAGTCTCTCAGCACTGCTGGTAAGACTGAGTGAAACTTAACAGAAGATATGGAAAAGAGAAGCTGAGGCTCTCCAGTGAGGGGGGAAATTCCAGCAGCTGATCCACACAGGAGGATACTTCCCCCTGTAAGACTCCTTGGCTTTCATTTTTGCAAAGAACAGACCACACAGCTTTAAATGTTGCAGAATTTGCAAATATTTTCTTCTGCGCTTCACAAAAACAGGCAGAGGACTTTCAGTATCTTACATAGCTACATAAAATAAAACTACATCCAGTAACTGGTATTTGAAACTGTCAGACTGTAAGAGCAAGAGTGAGAATATTTTGAAGCATTTCCTTAAACAGATTCTTAATTCCCATGAGGTTCTCAAGAGCGATTGCTAGCTAAAAACTGTAACCCCAGGAGTTAACTAAGGGAACATTTCCTCGAGAAACAATCCTTGCAGGAAATACAAGGAAGACACAAGTTTTCATTCTCTTGTGCCTGGTCCTACCTCCATTTCCCTACAAATTATTCAAATAAATGTAAACATCAATCTATAAGCATTGCCTTCACCCTTGAGGCAAAGTTAGAGCAAACTTTTCCAGAGCCCACAGCATACACAAGTATATTTAATATAGCATTCAGCAATCATTTAAATACTTTACAAGTATCAAGGAAGTTTTTTATCCAGGGGTTATACCAACAGTCAGAACTTCCACAAATCAAGTTCTCAAAACACAGAGAACATGACTACATATCAAAGAATAATAATAATTTAAAAAACCCCAAACCACCATGGAACAGATATTTTCTTTTTCAATAGGGTTTTGGGATGAGGTTTCATACAATGGTTGAACCAATGTGATTGGTTAGTGTTGTTTAAAATGCAGCCCCTGCTTTCTCCTCCTGCTCCTGACCACATGTTCCTAGTCTTCTTCTTTTTTTTTTTTTTTTTTACAGCAGCTTGGATACTCCCAGCAAACCAGTGAATGGAGACACAGGGCAAGAAGAGAAGGGAGGAAGCAGATCCAGTCCTCCTGCCCTCCCTGCTCCCATCCAGGCACAGCAATTCTACCATATTGATTCAATTGAAAATGCAGCACAGCTCACAGCTTCTTCATGGCTTTTGCAGAACAAAAGAGGCAACACATAACAAAGTCCATGTTAAACACCCCACACTATATATAACCTGAGAAAAATCTATTAGACTACAGAATCATAGTACACTTCCTACACGTTACATTATTTTCATTTATCACCATCTAGAATGTGCTCCCATAAGTCATTAATTTTCTGTTATCTTAAGGCAGTGTTAATTCAAGACTCAAAATAATGGCCTAGCTATAGGTTGATCACTTTAAAAGAGATATATGAATGCTCTCTAACCAGAGCAGTAAAAATAAAAAAGTAAAGAAAAACCCAGGAGACACTATTAGAGAATTATTTCAGAGAAAAACACAAATGCAAAGAATTTAGAACAGAGTCCTCTGCACAGCACTTTTAGCTAAGTTTCAGAGCAAAACAAAAAGCAGAGTCAGTAGGAAGCAGCATCTGAATGAATGCCTGGGAATGCCAGTCACTACTATCCACTGCCCTGAACATCAGGCACTGTGGCTCCTCCCTCCCATGGCTGTACTGGCACTTGGCTTTCTGCCCATTTGCACGATCCAGGAAATCATCTAGCAATTTCAAAAACTGTTTTCCAGTTGCTTGTATTTGGATCAGCTCCCCGAACTCGCTCATCCCTTGTTTGCATGAGCACAGGATCAGGGCCAGGGAAGAGATGGGAACAACCAGGAGAGAAGAGGAGCAGGAGATCTGCACTGGCCTAAACTGCTGCAGAAATGCATTGTACCTTGCTGAAAGATCTCACAAGAAGAGGGAACCCCCCCTGCCCCAGTTTCTCAAAATTCCAGTGTATACTACAGATGTACTTCAAAAATAGGTGTTAATGCTCAATAAATACAACACACTGCTTTTGGATCAACTGAGTATGGATTCCTTTCCCAACCAAACTCCAAAGATGTCAAAGAAAAAGCAGAGTCAGACTAAGGCCATTTAGAGGCTTTTAAATAATCTTTGCATAAATAGAAGGAAAGCATCTAATTATAGCAGATGATAGACAGTTTCTTGCCAATACGTGTGATATCCTAAGTAAGCATTTTCTCCACAAAATTCTCTTACGCTGTTTTGAGGGGAGAGGACAGGGAGGGGGGGAAGGGCTACCTTCTTTCTGACTCCCATTTCTCATTTTTCTACCAGTATTAGTCTGCATTAACAGCCAAATCATACACACACACTCACACAACACTGCCAGTGACCTACTAGAAAGTTGCTATAGCAACGACTGCTTTCAGAAATACACGTTGTGCATTTTAAGTGCCATCATAGTGTAACTCATCTGTCAATTAATAACCATGGCTCACAGGAACACACCACATACTCCAAAAAAAATTAACAAATAAACACAGAGGCTTTATGTCCACAAAAGGAAGCACTGGGAAACCCCGTGTGGGCTTAGACTCACTACCAATGGAAAAAAATGAACAATGACACATATTCAGCACCAAGATGTAACTCTCATATTCCTGTTTAAGTGCACTCAATTAATGAAGTATGAAAAAACCTCTGTTCAGTCTTAAAGGGGGAAATCACTTGTAAATATCATTAAACGTCTAATTTAAGCAAGTCCAACTTAGCTGTAAAATCATCTATAGGAACATACAGAAAACATCATTTAATTTAGGTTTCTGTTACATGTTTTGAGTGAAATCTCTAACAAGAAGCAATGGATTTGAAAACACATTGAGTAAACAAAACTGAGTATCTACTTTCAGCCTCAGTACACCTCATGAAATCCTGTGGCCAGGTTATTTCCAATTAGCCATCAGACTAAACCTGTGACACTGTCCCTTTCTCTGGATGCAGGCGTCCACCAGTTTTTGCTGATGTTAGATACAAAGCATAAACACAGAAAAGGACTGAACATCTAAAATGTCAATTAGTTATTCACAGAGAGAAAACTTCAAGAAAATTCAACCAGCACAATTAGAAACTCAAGAATACTCCAGTACTACCCACAGCAGCTCATTTCTTGTTTCCTCTCACAGCCCTGCCTTACACCAGCAGGTGATGTTCAGTCAAGTGCATGCCCCGAGTTCCAGTTCTTCTCCTGTCTCAGCTATGGCACATGTGCTGTCCATGGACTGTCACTCTGACCGGTGGAAGGTCAGTGCACTGCTAACTGCAGAATATTCTCTGTACAGAACATAAAGGCTGATATGTGAGCTTTGCAGAGACCCTGGATCACCAAGGGCTGCCTGCATCAATGACACGGTGAGAAAGCCTGCAGAGCTTCCGAGCTCCAATGTGACCTTGAAAAGCGTTTCAATTTCCTTTCTCACATCCTCTAAATCCAGTTCAAATCATTTTCTCACAGGACAAAAGGTAAAAATCGCTTTCCTGTAATGTTTTTTTGTTTGAGATGAACATCAAGCTCTTACAGCACCCGGCCTTTGACAAGATACTGGTATTGATGCCAGCTGAAACCCTCCTGGCTATCAGAACACAGAGCAAAGGGCCGTGCTGGTTTCAGCTGGGGTGGAGTTAATTTCCTTCCCAGGGGCTGGTACGGGGCTGTGCTCGGGTCTGTGCTGAACACAGGTTGATAATGGTGAGATCTTTCTGTTCTTGCTGAACTCACACAGGGCCAGGGCCTTTCCTGCCCCTCCTATGGCAATGCCAGGGAGGGGCTGAGGTGCCTGGGAGGGGACACAGGTGACCTAAACCAACCCAAGGGCTATTCCAGATCTCACGACATCATGAACAGTACATAAAGTGGAGGGAAGAGGGAGTAAGGGGGGGACATTTGGAGTGATGGCATTTGTCTTCCCAAGTCACTGTTACCTGTGTGGGGCCCTGCTCCCCTGGAGGTGTGGAACACCTGCCTGTCTGTGGGAGAGCTGAATGAACTCCTTGGTTTGCTTTGCTTCTATGTGCAGCTTTTGCTCTCCCTGTTAAACTGGCCTTCCCTCACCTCGAGCTGTCCAGCTTTTGCCCTTCCATTTCTATCTCCAGTCCTGCTGCTGGGGGAACACGTGAGCGACTGTGAGGGCCTGGTGGCTGGAAGGGACAGAAATCCTGCCCAAAGCTCTGCATGACCTCAGCGAGCAGCTCAGGCCAAGTGAGCTCCACCAAGAAGCCTGGCCTGGTTATGTGTGCGCAGCAATTCCTGCAGGGACTTTCCACTTGTCCTGGACTTCACAGGGAGGTTCTTCTAAAAACTGAAACACAACTAATCCTTTTAGCTTGGATAACAAAGACCACCTTTGAAAGTCTGATTCTTATACATACATAACATATATTGCAGGAGAGCTGTGAGATACACAACCCCCCGAGGCCCAGGGTCAAGGCACAGGGGCAATTCCATCTCACTGCATCCCACTGACAGTTCACAGGAGCAAAGCAGGCAGGGCACAACCAACTAGGATTTAATTTCTAGTTATGGTTAATGTAACATTCTGAAAAGCCTCTGCACAGCAAGAAAAGCCGTGCTTTAAAATCTCCTTTCTCACATCAAGATGGAAGAACTTTTTTCCTCCTACCTGTGGACAGCTGGCAGCAGGCATGAGGCAGAGGGCTCATTAAAATCTACTGTAAATACAACAATGAAGTTTCTTTTAATCTTTCCAGTGAGATACCAACAGACATAGCTCTCCACATTTTATAACAGGAATTTTAAACTGTAATTACCTTTTTCTTTTTTTTTTTTAATCCAGAATTTGGCCGATCACAGTTTCATTAATCAAACCTTTAAATAATTTAGAACAGCATGATACCCTAATGTTCAAAGTTATTAAAAAGTGGTGCCACTTTCTGGCTAATTTTTTTAACAGATCTACAATAATAAAAACACCAGATGGGGCAGAAGAAAGGCCTGTAAAGACCTGTACTTCTACTGGGGCCCAAAGCCCAGTCACAAGACAAATGCATGTGTGTAGCTTTACTCCCCAGACCACTCCCAAAATCCCTATCTTCCCAACTGCTTGTATTCACACACATTAGATTTTGCATCAGTATTACCTTTTTAGGTGATACTTTTCATTCCCTAATATTGCAAGTATATGTGAGTCCCTTCTTATTCAAAGATGTAGTTCTATCCCACCCTGCCAAACCCCTCTGACAATAAACAATGCAGGCCAGCTTTCACTACCACCTACATTCAGTACAGTACCACTACAGACATGAGCAGCTCTCATGTCTTTCCAAATCTACCTCTCCTCTCTGGACCTTTCCCTTCACTCAGGACAAAATTCCTGCTTGTATTGACATCCCCCCTGGTGTCTCGAGGCACCAGGTGAAGTTGACAGAGCAGTGGCTCCTCAGCAGTCAGAATGCCACAGCCATCCCCACTTCTCCAGCCACACACCCAGGCCATGCTGGAACCAGCTTTCCAGCTTCTCCTTTGCATTTTCAGGAGGCTGGTTCCTCCCACAGACCCAGTGGGAGAACCCTGATCCTGCAGAGTGAGACTCAAGCAGTTTCCTCTCCTCCTCTTTCCATGACTGTGGCTCAAGGACTGCAGATTCAGCCAGAGCTGGGACACCTCCCTGTCAGGGACCACCTTCCCTCTCTGCTTCTTTTCCTCCACTGACCCAAATGAAGATTCCATCCTGTCCTGTCCCAACCCTCCCTTGTTCTTGAGTCTGTGCCCCCCTTCACATTGCTGACCAAGGTCACATATGCCAGCAAACCCCTCTAATTAGCTACTTCTCTAATAGGGGCTCAGATACTTCCTATCTTTTTCTGGGCCTCCTAAGAAACATTTCCAGTTGAAAAATAAAACATTCACAATTTTAGAATACGGTCCTCTGAAACGTTAAGTGCTGCAGACTACGTTGGCAAGAGCACCAAGTGTGGCAAACAAGGGCAGAAGGATGGAGGGAAGCAGGATGTGCCTTCCAGCATCAGCCTACAGTGAGTTCTGAGTTCCCCGTTTAACTGCATTCTTATCTACCTCCCTGAACATCCCCCCACAAATACTTTGCTGACTATCAGACCTTCAGGTTCACCATTTCAGGTTCACCATTTCTGGGGATCTTTTCATGCCAACGATGTACCTTTTTCCTTTTATCCTGTACACTGCTGCTGTGTCACTGTTAGCAGATACAGCCTTGGCCTTCACATAAACAAGATGTTTTACAAAACCCCACTGTCCCTTTCTGCATAATTTGCCATTGTGATTAAACATTGGAGCTGTGACACCATTGAAAATTCATGTGGTCCTTAGGCTTCCACTTTTTCTTCAGATGGAAGTCAAAAGGCCACATTAATGCCAGCTTTGCTATCAGGATCACAAGAACATAACTTCTTACTAAATTAATAATTAGCACTAACATGAAAAATTGATGGTTTAAGTGACTCCTACATGGCTTTTTTCCAATAATCTGTTCATCATTAAGATAATTCCCACATTTTAATTCTTGAAAGACACTTCTCATAAGGCTGCAGGACTCACCAGGCTTTCCTTTTATGTAAAGGTTGGGTCTCCTTTCCAGTTTTAAACTGTCAATGGTTATATTTATTAGCTACCTAGAAACAATTTCCCATTTGCCATCAGCACTGCATAAAGCTCAGTTTGCACTGAACAGTCAGATTTGAAGGTGTCAAATTTAACCTGAAACCTCAAACAAGCTGAATTTTTCTAGTAAATGAATCATTGCCCCCAACTAGCTGTCAAATTTCAAAAGTAATTAATACAAATAAACTTCTTCTTAAATTAGAAGTAAAATACTAATCCATAAACGTTTATACAATATGCATCAAGTATAATAAAACACTATTCCCTCTTAGGATCAATGTGCATTCCCATCCTGCTGCCCGAGGGGAAGAGGCTGAGTGCACCATGCCTCAGTCCTCACCCACCAGAGAAACCAGGAGTGTGAAAGCAGCAGAGGAACCTCCTCCTGAGCCAGAGAACAGGGACTGGAACACGGACTTCTCTCTGTCAATGCAGTAAATGCATGATGTGGCTTTGGAAGAGTCAGGCACAATCCCACTTGGAAAAAAAATGAATTTGCAGGAATACATCATGAGCCATCAAACGAGATCCTAAATGTGATCGGCTGCTTTGTGGGGATTTCTGAGAAGGTACAACACACATTTTTCTGTCCCTCCTGCTGCCTTTCCTGGGAATGTAATTGCTCCACTTCAAATTGTGATGAAGATTTTCTTCCAGAACCAGAACATGATTTCTGTTTTCAGGAACTACAGAATCAGATGTCTTTGCTGCCATGCTGATACACTGATAAAAGCTCTCTTTGCAGGGTCTGGCCAACTGAGACTGCTGCACACTTACTGTTTGTCTTTTCCAGCAGTTCCACAAGCTGTGGAAACAATGAAGCTTGGTTCTCCATGGGTTACTGTTCTGTAACTCTGTGTGGATTCTCTAACATCTAACAACAATTGAAATGCTGCTCTTGCTTTTATTTAGAAGAGTGTGTGGAAGAGGGGAGGGAAAGAGATGTTAAGAGGGTAACTTTGGCCAATTATCTACCTTCACAAAAACTGTAGGAATTTGTCTTTTGGCCACCTCCCACCCCCTCCAAATTTAATTGAAATTAGTGGCTGTGCTCTGAAGAGACATGCAGCAACTCAATCCTTCCAATGCATTTGAAAACCATCTTATGTCAAACCATTAAAAAATCTGAATCCTACTCAAAAGACCAAAAATTAGCAATATTGAAGTACCCCGAGCTTCTTTCCCTTGTCCTCTCCTCTGCCCACTATCCTGGCAGTGACAGCAGTGACTCAAACACTTGCAAAGCCACGCTGTCTTAAAGAACCAAACTGGAAACCACAAATCAGCAAAAGGTGACACCAAACTGCCCATATAGATATAAATCACCAAGAACAAGAAACGCCAAGACATTCTGCAGAAAACAGCTGTTAAAATTCTTGGGTTTCTATCCAAGTAGTATTTGCCAAGAATCTTTAAGCTTCTTTTCTACCTTAGAAGCATTTGGAATAAACACAGACAATTAAATGTGTACTGCAGAACTGTTTTAAAGAATTGATTTCTCTGTGTCCAAACTAATAAGTATTCAAAGGTTTGTTTCAAAAATCTTCTAGAATTCAGCAGTTAAAAAACTCTTAATCCCAGAACTTTAGTAGCACGGGATTTAATGCTCAGTGTTTTGCCCTTCTGAGTTGCTGGTTTTTTTACTTTTTTATTTTTTAGTGGGGGAAAGGAAGGCTCAAGAATTAGGGAAAGGAGGCGATACAAGGGGAAAAAAACCCCTTAGACTGATATGTGGCTTCTAAGAAACCACGCCATAATCTCAGAGAAGAGGAAGCTGTTAATGATTTCTCTGATAATATGAAAAGCAGTACTGTGAACAGGCAACATCAGAGAATGCAGAGGGTTTAGTGAATTATGATAAGGGTTTAGGATGAGAAGCAGCTTCCTGGTCCAGGTCAAGTTGATTTTGTCTGCTGAATGAACTAACAGCATGATCGCTTCCAGAGAATAATTTGAACACATTAATCCTGACATCCTCTCTAAGTCTGAGTTGAACCTGAGAAATTATGAAGTACTGTATTGATCAAGGTCCTGCTAAGAGAAGAGCTGAAGAGCACATAATTGCAGTGCTCAAAAGGAGTGCTCTCAGAGCCCTGCCACTATTTCATGGAGAATTCAGTCCAGGGGTCAAGGTAATATCCACCCACCTGAACAGCTGGATGTAACAACAACAAACACTTTCTGATGTGAGGAAAAGCCAACTCAATATTTTTCAGAAATACTTCTCAAGGAAAATGCAGTGAGTGTAAAACTTCGAGAAAAAGAGCAAAAGAAAACATTTCCAGAATTATTTGTTCAGCAAACACACAAGGTAGTAATTCTATTTTGGGTTTCAAAAAGAGTGACTGGACATGCTCAAACTCCATTTAGGGGAGGCATCGAGCCTAGAACAGCTAGAATTCAACACAAATCCTCCTGTATTCCTAGAGAGAGACAGCAATGTTCATTAAGAGTCAATGATGCTGGGGCTAATCAAAGATTACTCATCAACAAACACAGGAATCAATGAACAAGGATTACTCATCATTAAACACAGTTTAAAAGTGAGCTCTGCATGTCTCCCTGTCCCAAAGGATTTAGCCTGAACCTCCAAACCTGCCATGGCCCAAACGATGAATGGCAAAACCATGTGCTAAAGAAACACCACCAAAATTTTAGCAGAAAGGGGCACATCTTGGTAATCTTGATTATTCCCAGTGGAAAGCAGTGAAAAACAAGTTGGTGGCAAACTGAAAGGCCCCATTCTATTTCCTTGATCTTACCCAGTCTAACTGAGCAAGGTACTGAATCCAGCTCAGCCCCACTGATGTACCACTACCTGTCTGGAAGGGGAGAGGGTGGATGGCTCAAGAACACAGGTAATTTAAATCTCTTTTGGAAAAGCGCCATTCCAGGTGACAACTGAATACTCAGACAATCCATTAAGCCTCTGTTGAGGTTCTGAAGAAATTGGTGAGACTTTGTATCTCCTTGCCAAATAGTTTTTTCCCACTTCCCAGGAGCTTCTTGGCTACTGTTTGAGCTTATCCAAAGGCTGCAGGTGGATAAGGAGTTTGCCTGGATTTTCTGTGAATGCTCCATGAGGAGGTTCCAGCACCAAAAGGGTCTTCCAGAGCCAGCTGAAGCAGAGCTTTCCTTCTTTTCTTCAGCGAGCTGCTGTAGCCCAGCAAGGTCAGATTGAGAAAAGGGTGCCAAAAATATTTCACCAGCTAAAAATGAGGAAGCTGCTTGATTAGGCATAAAAGTATAGCTTTTATTTCAACTGTGATCTCAGAAGCCCTAAAATAAAAAAATCCCAGAAAATACAAAGTAGACAAAAAATTCACAACTTAGTCTCTAATCCCCTATCAACTGAAGTATAAAATTAGATAAACATGCAAAGGACTATCTTCTCCAATTTTAGTAAGGACATGGGAATATTTCAAATTATACTATGTATGAGAAGAGAATAGTCTAGTTTCATGTTTCTTAGTTATTCAATTAAATCCAGTAAGAGACAATAAGAATTTAAAAGCAGATTCCTCTTTCTAAACTTTCCCTTGTGAGCTGCATGAGGATTTTTCTTTGCTCAACTTTAATTTTATATATTAAAATAGCATCCTTAATTACTGCTTAGAGCTTATATGAACTTTCAATGTCCAAATTGTATTGCAGCCATTTTAATACCCATAATTAGCTCGTTCAGATTTTTAATGCTAAATACTATAAATTACTGAGTACTCTAACACTTCAGTTTTCTAGTACTAAGACAGACTCTTAATAGTACAGATATGACAGGTTCTCCCATTTAAAGTGGCTGAGCTCACCTCCCTACTGCATTACACAGCTCATGTTCAGTGCACTCCAAATTGCCAGTGGCTCTTTTCATCATTAATTACATCTTTCACGTCCAACACTAATCGATTTCCAGCCCATGACCAACAGAAGAGAGCGATCCCACCTCTCCTTCTTTACCTCAGCCTGGCCTGTTCTGCTGTCATTACCATGTTCTCCTGTCTCTGTCACACTGAGCTTCCTAAATAATGGCTTTCAAGCAGGATACACTGCTTTAACGTGCATTTGTAAAACCTATAGCAAAACACATTCTCAGCCTGTCCCAGGCCCCCAGCCACTTGGGCAGGAGCACATCCCTGCAGGATTGCTAACTGGCCTTCCCACACCAGGCTCCAAGAGGAAACACGAGAGGAGTGAGAGCTCCCAAAGCCCTGCAACTCCAGTGTGATTCCCAGTAGTGATTTTTACACTTCTTTATCAAAAATGCTCTGGTCTTCATACTGCCAAGGAGAGAAAAGGGAACTGACTACCTTTTTAAACTAATGCTGAGGTTTATTCCTGTTTTGCAGGGACATGGGGAATTACTTGTGCATTTGCTATGGAAAGCACCTGTCTTACCTGCAGGCTGAAACTTGGACTTCACTGTGCACTTCCAGCAGGTGTTCAGCACCTAAAATATATCTGCTGAAAATCACACATCCTTCCTAAGTACAGGAAGTCCTGAATATAAAACTCACAGAGAATTCACAGGTAACTCCCAAGCAGTACATGGAGCAAAAACTCCACCCTTGAATGTGTTTGAGGTTTCCAGGCCTGTAGGTTTTCCTTCTTATAGTCTTCAATTAAAAAAAAAAAAAAGAAAAAGAAAAAGAAAAAGAAAAAGAAAAAGAAAAAGAAAAAGAAAAAGAAAAAGAAAAAGAAAAAGAAAAAGAAAAAGAAAAAGAAAAAGAAAAAGAAAAAGAAAAAGAAAAAGAAAAAGAAAAAGAAAAAGAAAAAGAAAAAGAAAAAGAAAAAGAAAAAGAAAAAGAAAAAGAAAAAGAAAAAGGGAAGTCAAATCCTGTCCACAAGTTCTTTCTTACTTCTGTAGGTGCCATTCAAAACCAGAACTGTAAGGAGATGTGACCTTGTAGACAGAGCACCTTGAGCAGATGTGAGATAACGCAGAGCCTGAACATCACATCTGACAGAACCTGTGGTACAGCACTCAAAGAACAGCCTGTGCCAGTGCCAGCCCTCTGAACCTACAGGAGCAGAGAAACCCAGCCCTGAGCACTCCCAAAACTTCAACCTTCCTTTGCAGCCAGAATTCAGGGAACTCTTCAACACTTTCATGTTTTATTTTATATACTGTATATAGGTTATAAAGAATAGTATGTATTATTGTATGTTTGAGTCACATATTAACTGCAGTCAGTACAGGCATCTCACAGTTCCAAAGACACTGGGCATGTTAAAGAATGCAAACTAAGACAGTTACTAGTTTCAGCAAAATCTCCCACACTGAAGCTAAAAACTTCTCTCCAGAATTCCTAGGGCAATGCTGAGAAAATTTTGTCTTTAAAGCTATAAAAAGTTTCATGAGCTCCTTACCAATGGGCACAGAAGCCTCTTCCACAAGTTTTCAATTATTCCTCAGAGGAGGGAGCACTGATACATGAACACAGGGAGCAGAGATGGAACAGCTAATGTTTCTGTAACAGGAGTGTCCATGTGCTCTTTGCAGACAGAAATATTGCTCTGACACAAAAATGCAATTTGGCAGCCACATTTGAAAAGAAGTTGTCATTTAGAGTAGCTGCTGACCTTACTAAAACACCAGAAAAATTATCTGTGAGAATAGGTTGTGAGATTGTCAAAGGAAGAAGAAAGAAAACATAGTGAGATTTTAGTTCGTTAGAGAAAGGGTACCCAGAACACATTTCAAAGTATCATTTTTAACAGGAGAGGTTTTACAATTATTTTTATGATTTAAAAATTAACATTTAAAAGGGTATTTAATATTGCTTGTTCTCTACTGTACAATTCAATTTCTAATCTGCTTGCAAACTCCCAGACTGATGAAGACTTGGATAAAATTAAATCCCATTACAGGGAAATGGAAGAGAAAACAATCAGCACAGTAGACTTGCAAATGTAAGACAGTTTCCTTAAGTCAACAACTGACATTACCAGAGCAAGGGGAGATTGAAATGAACTCCTGAAGTCTATCACCTGTTTTCTGAGCAGAACCTCCAAATTACAGGGGAAAATGAATCTTGAACATCTAAAAGTTCCCAAGCAAAGATGATTTTAGGGACAAACCACTGTCAGTAGCTGGTGAGATTCCTGCTCCTGACACCCAACCATGCATTTCTGGGCTGTGAGATGCAAGAAATTCTGCCTTGAGTTGTTATACCCCATATTCAGTTGTTCAGCTTCCCTCTCCCACTGGCTGTTGTTTTTGTCTGTTATTGTGGGGTTTTTTTAACTTCTTTACTTTAATTTCAGATAAGAGTTACAAGGTTGTGACAAAACAACACAAACTTTTTCTTGTTTTAACACTAAACTGTTGAGTCTGTTAACCAAGAACTTCGATACAGCCACTGTGAAGAGGAAGGGCAGGAAAACAGTTTTGGAGCTCGATCAGGGAAAGGATTCTTTAAAATATTGCAGTCTACAGAAAATAGAGCAGAAGAGAAACTGGCAGAATTGTGCACTACATGGATGAAAGCAGAGAGAAAAAAGTCCTAAGACTGAATGAATTTTGATTTAAACATTTAAAGCTCAAGCTCCTCATTGACACTCAGTGCCAACCTCTCAAGAGATCCGAGATCAGTTGACTTTTTTTTCCCTTGGATTTTTTGAGGGCTATTAGAAAGGAAAGTAAGAGATTGATGTCAAGGCTCTTCCTAGTCTATTAAAAGGGAGATATATTGGTAAGATAAGTGATCTAATCATGGAGATGAACTTCCCTGGGAGGTAGCCTGGAAGAATAAAGTGCTGATGGCCTGCATCCCAGCTGCAATGATAGGGGAAAAAGCCATATTCCCAAAGAACCAGCCAGGTTCTTGGGACTCACTCATTTCCTGCTGTACCCTGGCTGCCCCACCCAGTATGATTCCCAACTACACCACAAAGCCTGCTCCATCAGGCTGGGAGCCACACAAGCACAGGACCAGAGCATCAGCTGCTCCTCCAGCGCAGCCCCAGGATCCCTGCTGCCATCCCCCAGAGCAGAGCTCTCTGAGCTGCAGCCCTGCCTTCCCACACCTCCCCAGCACCGCAGCTGCACACGGAGGCCATGGGGCACAAGGGAGGCTCTCCAGTGTCCCCTGCATCTTTCTGCTACTCAAAGTCCCGTTCATCCGCTGACAGAGCAGGGACTAAAAGCTGCCCAATTCCCCCCGAGTGTTTCCAAACACCTGGATCAATGGAGCAGCTGCTGCTCAGCTGGCAGACGGCACTGTCACTGCTATGGGACACATACAGCACCCCAGGTTTGTCCCAGACCTGCAGGAGCACTTGTCCCCTCCCCGGGGCATGGCCGGGAACAATCTCCAGCCAGGCACACGAGCTTGAGCTCCAGCAGGAGCCAAACTGCCCCTGGAGGGAGCAGCGACAATGGTCGAGGGGACAGAAGCTCATCAGTCAAAAGCAGACACTTGGGGGTGACAGGAGGGCAGCAAAGGTGATAGCCTGTCACCTAAAAAAGACATGGGAAAGCACAAACTGACGATAAAAAAAGCACTAAAAAAAAAGTTGGGTATGTTTATCAAGAAAAAGCTACTAAGTGAACAAAATTCAGTAAAGCCTAGAAAGTACAACCTAGTTCCATTTATTTACTTATAAATTAACCAATTTTTAAATTTTCATCCCACCTCTACCATTATAGTCCCATGAGGAATCAGCTTGTAAAACACGGCAAAAGGCAGTTTCTAAATAAGAAAACAAGGAGTGAAATCCAGGTTCCAAATAATAATGCACTTAAAGCAATAGAGCAGCAAAATGTTATGATATGAGGAATCCAGGATACAAACAGACAATAAATACATGTTGCTACTCATGTCATAACTAGAAGACTGGTTTCAAAGCTCAAAACATCTCTGCTTGGTACAGAAATGTACCTACAGTGCGGAAGAAACAAAAGCTGCAAATGCTGTCCATGCTGGAAGACAGTTGTTCCCTAGGAAAATTTTAGGGCAAGTCTCTGAAACACACAGATAACAGTCACAGTAAATGCATCCCTTTTTAACTTTTTTCTTGCATATTTTAATTTTCTTTCCCAGTTTTTCCTCTTACAGCTGCTATTATACTTTTACCACAAAAAAAAAAAAAAACAACCAAGTCTTCTTTCTGTATTGTCAAAGTCGTCACCAAGACTTGTACCATTTTATAATAACAAAAAAGCAGCATTTGAAATCAAAGGACGTGGAGGAACCAATGTTCCATGTATGCTTCCAGCAGCCTGATGCTGAACAAACAAGGCAGGCTCTTTCTTCAGTGCTCTTCATGAATATTGAAGACTGCAGCTAATGAAATGACAGCACAGGCAACTGCAGCAGCCAGAGCTCCTCGCCAGGAGCAGGGGAGAGCCTGGGCTCCTCTCTGGTGCCATCTCGGCCGAGGATTGATCCTGTGTTCGTGCTGCAGCCCTGCTAACCACACAAGGGAAGCTGGCCCTGTCACAGGCCAACCCCCATTTGTCCCACCAGTGACAATCGCTCCCCATGCGGGTGCCATCCCTCCCTTTGTGACAAGGGTGACCGTGCCTCTCGCTGACAGAAATCCAGAGTGACCCAAGCACAGGCTAAGGCAGGTTCTCAGCCCCTGGGATGGCCTGCAGAGCCTTCCATATTTAATAACAAATGAAAGGATGAGGGGAGAGCAAGGGACTCTTGTGAAGAGCTCATCACAATAAATAAATAAATAAAGGAAGAACAATCCACCTTGCACCACTAAATCATCAGCACCAGAACAGAGTGCCCAGCCTGGGGGCCCAGACTGGGAGATAGGAACTGACAGGAGAGTCTCCAAAGCTGCAAGCTGGGTCAGAGGACAAGAAAACCAGAGGTAGAAGGAAACACTGAGAAACTCAAAGGTACAGTTTGTGTTAGAGCTAAAGGAGGAAAAAAAATGACAGCTCATGGATATTGAGGTACACCAGAAATAGCTCACTATGACGAAATAATATCCAAAAGTTAACTGGAAACAAACCAGTCAGTAAGAATATACAGCACCAGAATAAGCTGCTTAGGAAATGCAATGAAATTTCCAGCAGCTAAGAGATCAGACAAACAGCTGTCAAGAATACTGCAAATTGCTGAACCCCAAGACAGAGTAAGGGATTAACTCAAGCTCTCTCTCGACTGTTTTGGGGTTTTTTCATTCTGTGCTCTTTTGGGAACAAAGAAAGCCCAGGAAGAACCACAAAAGTACAAGTAAATAAATAACCATCCTAGTACAAGTCCATTGTTCCAGTAAAACACAAGACTGCACAGAGGTCTACAGCTTTAATATCCCTTAATGGCTGTAAAAGCAAGATGATTTTGGACTTAAGAGTTGTGACCCTAGAGATTCCAGCAATGCACAAAACAAATCAGTGAAAATAATTCAAATAAAATAATTAGAGAAAAACACACTCCAATACCAGTTCTTTCATTAAATAAAACCACAACAGTAAAAGTCTTTCTAGCATCTATTTTCACAACACAGCACATTCCAGTTGGAGGATGGAGACATATAAGTGATGAACACTTTGCAATCTTTCAAAAGTGACCTACTGTTCTTAAAGGAGATTAATTATAGGACTAAATAATAGAAAACTCCTGCTGGAAAGCCAGGGGCAGAGGACTGCAGAGCAGGTACTTTAGGAAACCATTAACCACTACAACATTTTGGGTAGTGATCTTCAAGAAATCATACTGCAAGGTTAAATCCCTGCTAGTAATACAAGAAAAATTCTTATCAGCTGCAGGGTAAGGAGAAAATATTGCAAGGAAGAGAGCATGATGGGGGCAGGGTGGTGTCAATTCTTCCCATCACATATGATCAGGATGTTTAAAATTAAGGGGGTGAAATGGTATTAGAGCCACTGGGCTCCAGCAGTGAGAGCATGGACACCCACACAACAAAGTGACCAAGAGCCCCCAAGACAGGAACCTTCCACCTGGGATCGCAGCCAAACTGAGACACTTGTGACAGCAAGCGTCACAGTTGAGATGGCCACGATACAGAGTATCACCACACAACTGCAGAAAGCTTTAAGCACTCACCCAAACACAGTAACTCCATACCTCATCAGAAGGCTTCAGGCATCAGCCTATACACAATAACACTGCATCACCTCAGAATGCTGCAAGGGGCTGCCCTTCTTGTTCTTTAGCCCAGCCTTTTATCCCCTCACGTTGATGCAGTGCTCCTGTGTGCCCTCTGTTCCTTTGGTGGTTGCTCAGTGCCCCTGGGCACTCCATGGCTCACTGCTGCCAGTGCTGCTCACCTGCTGCTCACAGCTCTGCCCACTGGGGATGAGGCTCAGCCCCATCCCAACCACCACAAACTGTGTGCCTACACTCTCTAGGTGCCCCCTCAGAATGCAACAGCACCAACAGCTCTGAGCTCCATACCACCAGTCAGCTCCTGGCCAGCTTAAAAGCACACGACTTTGCTCCCTTATTCTGTGACATTCCCCACTGCCCAAGCACACCATGGTGTTACATCCTGCTGGGTTCACTCATCTTCCCATCCGGTATCTGTTCAAGTTCCTCTGGGAGATTTCATCCAAAATAAATGTTCTCTCCTAAACAAAGTTAGGAAAAACATTTGTTCCTTATTTGAGCCCTCACTAACTTGCCTGCTTTGGACGAAACAAGGATACAGCACGAAAGACACCTGACTGACAAGTTCCACCTTTTGGCAACTTTATGGCAAGAGACCTAAAAAATCAAAGCCTGCTTTCCAAACCTGGGGAGTTACGCCTCACCCAGTCTGGTGCTCAGGAAAGGCTTCTGTTCACAAGTAGCAGACTGATGTGTGTCAAACTCCTGTCCTTCCCAGAGCTGGGAGGACGCAGTGAAGGTTACTCTCCGTGTGGCACACACAAAATGCTCCTGTGCAAAACCTGCACTACAAAATGTGCAAGAAAGAGATACCCGAGTCAAACCAAGCTACTACTCACTATTTTGCAGACAATTATATAATGATCAAGCAATCTGGATTTTTTTAACAACTGAGAAACAACAACCTCATTAAAGCCACCAGTGTTTACCTTAAAGCATGAAAACTCAGCAGGAATTACCACTGAAATCCTTACAAGAAAATATATTTACCACACCGAAAAAACCAAACCAAACCAAAAAAACAACCAAACAGAAAAAAAACCCAAAAAACAACCCACCAAAAATCAATACCAAACAAAAACCAAAAGAACACCCCACCCTAACCTCATATTCAAAAATCAATTTGAATTAGTTTTGTTGGAACACCACAAAAATAACCAATCTGCAGCTAAAAACCTAACACAGGAATTTCCAGTCCAGACAGTTGATTTGTCAAAGGCATGTGTTATTTGAAATTAGATGGGAGTAACTGCCTAACAAAACCCATCTCAACCACAGGCGTGCTCATCTGAGCCATCTACAACAATGGAAAAACCAACATTCCCCTTGGGGATTACAAAAAATCCCCAGCAACCAAGTCCCAAACTGCCTGAGCTTACAGCTAAGGAAAGAATAATACAAATGAGGCTGGCCCGTGCATTAAATTTTTGTTCTTTGTTGGCTATTAATAGGCAAGTGTGGTGAATGTAAGATGATATTCAGATCATTTCTAGCCTTCTACCAGCACGTTCTTCCCTTCCTTCCCCACAGCTTTTTGTCTTCCCAACCCAGGCCCCATTCCAGGGAGCTCTGACTGCAACATCAGATGCAGGAGCTGCAGGAAGGGCAGGACAGTTCCTACACTGCCTCAAGGCACTCCTGCTGCTCTTGGGTCTTCCCTCAAAGAGCTTGGCATGCCACCAACACCAGCAAGAGCTTGTCCAGAGATTAAAAAGGACACCTCTTTCTTATATACATATATAAAGCACTTGAGGAGCTGCAGGAGCTGCAGGAGCTGCAGTTACTTTGCACAAACACCACTTTCTCTACCAGCTGCCCCATCTTGTGCCAGGAACAGCCTGTTCCACTCACCCCTGACACCTTGCTTGGTGCAGAGAGCTCACCATTAATTTATTTCTTCTGAAGAGCTGGAAGTCACTGTTTTTGTACGTTCCCATGCTCTTTAATTATGTAATTGTTCCACGACAGTTCGGTTCCACCAGCTCTTCCCTGTGTCAGGCTCGCTCCTGCCAGTACCAGTGCAGCTGCACAGGGGCTCAGGATTGCAGCAGCACAAATAACTGCAGGGGCACTCTGTGACACTTCACGGCGCTGCTGCTGCTTGTCATTCACCAGGCCTGTGGGTGAAGAGATCAGAATTGGGGAACTACAAATCAGAGCTGACTGTCCCACATGCTGAATGCTTTTTGTGACCGCTGCCACACAAAGTCATTATCTTTTGACATCGCAGTGAATGCAAGCACGAGTTACAAAGAGGAGCAACACGTGGCCTTGGGGACAGAGGCAGACACAATAGCTCAAGCCTGGATGTGGCTGTTATCAAAGCATGGCTGTAGGTCAAGGAAGTTGTTTGAGGGACGGACAACAAAGGAGCTGACTGCCAAAAATTTATGGGCGAGGAAGATGTGAAAGGTTATTCTCAGCTGTGTATTTCACAATAAAACTCCGTCAGCGACAGACCCTGCCGATAGCTCAGGATTTACTGCAGAATGCTGGTGGGTACCTCCTGCCATGGCACAGGGGCTCCAAGTCCTGCACAAATGCTAAGGATGATGCTGATGAATGGCACAGTCCTGCAAAAGGCCTGGCAATTCTCTGTGGCAGAGCTCACCAAGAAAATATTCTGAACGTTTAGAAAAGGATACACGTTCAAGCCTTAGCAGTTTTGTAACAATACACTTGCCTTGGGGAAACACAATGTCCAAGAAATAATGGCAGCTACAAGTGGCAACTCCTCAAATGTGACACTTTGCTTCCCTCGATTCTTATCCCTCAGCCTTATCTCTCAGCCCTTGCCTTTCCTTCTCAGCTTTCCACCAGGACACCAACAGCTCTGAGGCAACAACCAGCAATGAGGAATCAGAAAAGGCATGCCAGTGGAAAAGGCTTGTCCTCCCAGCTCTGATGGCTCTGGAACTCACAAACGTTTACCTCCAAGACAAGAAATTCCCGATGCATTACCTGGTCAGGCAATAGGATTTACATAAGCTCCCACACCACTGCTTTCTGCCCTTGATAGCTCCACCAACACCATCTTGAGTGTGTAAAAACTTTCCCTTGCAAAGCAAAAACAAGCAGCTTCTCTGGTTCCTTTTGGAAGAAAACGGAGCGTAACAGTTCAATATCAGAACACACCTCTCCAGGTTCTGAGCATGTCCAGTATCTTTTACAACAGCACAATAATTAGTATTGAAAACTTCCCTAGACCATTTTGAAACAGGAATTAAATTTCAGTTTCATCTTACTGCTTTGTCAGAGAAAACTGCTGCAAATGGAGCTTACAGAAACAAAAGATATTTTAAAAAAAGAAAAAGAAAAAAGTCACTCTGACTTTTGAAGCAAAACAGATGCACAAACCCACAGACATGATGCCATTTCTTCTGATCAGCTGCACTGACCCTTCTCAGAGGGATAGGAAAGGACACATTACAGGTGAATTCTATTTGATTTATGTAAACACAAGCAGAACAATCAGCTAGTGTTAAAACAGAAAAAGCATCAAAGAGCTTAAGGGAAACGCTGGGATCATGGAAGTGAAAGGAGGTGAAGAATAAACAAGCCAGGATCTGAGACGCAAAGGCAGGCTACCCAAAGCTGTGGCCAAGTCTGGGGATGAGCTTCCCTCCTTCCCCCTGGATCTCTCCTTCTCCACCCTCACTGCCATTCCCAGAGCACTTTGTACAGCAGGGCACAAAGGTTACAGATGGCTGAGCACAGTTTGGAGGCAGCCAAAGGCAGGCAGCCCCTCCAATCTCAGCTCTGTGCGCAAGGATGATCTGTGCAGGGCTGACCCGGCTCCCTGTGCTACATTATTTGTTTTACAGTATCACTGCAACCATTTGTTTGGGTTTGTTTAAGCCCAGTAGCCAACAGGAACAGGCCCACAGGAGAGTACTCTGTGCATATTCCTTCTCTCTGTCCTTTTCTCCATTTCCACTATCAATAGTTATCAGTGCACGGACCAATTTCCACCGAACTCAGGAAAACAGAGATCCCAAAATATGTAAGTACCTCTCTATTGTTAAAAATATTCACTTCTTAGAAGAGAGATGTTTAATTCCTCTCTCACAAGCAAAGTCCCGTTGAAGTAAGGATGTGGGAAAAACAAAACTATCAGACACCAAAGAAGCCACATAAGTGAACTAGAAAAAACCAGCCTTCAAAATAAAATTCTACTGCTGGAATCAGTGCTTACTCTTGAACATAATTTATAGTTATGTTTACTCTCTCACCTAACACTGATGTTACAGTCTAGTGAGCTTAGTTTAGAACAAACCATTCTAGAAAACAGATCTGCAGGCAACTAAATAAACTACAGCATTCAGACAGGGAAATCAACCTTCTTTTTGTGTAAGAAAGTCAAGTTCTACAAATCTAGAGGATTTCTCACAAGGCCCTCCCTTACACCAGTGGACTGTACTTGACAAAGGCTGCTCTAATTTCCAAGAGACATTTAACAAGATTCTTCAGAAAAGGCCCTTAAAGAAATTAGGCTGCCATGGCAACAAGAGACCTCGCGTGGACAGGTGACCTGGTGGAGACAAAGAGCAACCAAGTGCTCCTCTCTGCCACCACAGAAGGGCCCCAGGGGAGTCCAAGGAACGCAGGGCTTGGAGCACGAGGTGTCCCCAAGGTGGTCTGTAGGGTCCCTTCCAACCCAAACAACCCCGTGACACCGTGAGCGAGAGCTGGAGGCCACGCTGGGACACTCCTCCAGCTAGAGCAGAATGCCAGCAATGTGCTGGTGGCACCCGGCCGCTCTGGCAGGGCAGGAGCAGCCCCGAGGAAGGGAAGAGCAAGCCCAGGCTGCAGCCAGCAGAGCTGGCAGGGGGCAGCCAGTGAGGGTGAGAGTCACCCGCAGAATGCCAGCCGTGCACAGAGCAATGGCTGAACATCCACACCCAGCACAGGCACGCGCAGCTGAGCCAACCTGAACTCTCATCTGAAGGACCCCCATCTCCAGGACCATTCTTCTCCAGAAGTATTCCTGCCATTGACCTTGCATCAGCTCTACCAACTCCTGACCCTGACAGCCTGACTCCATTCCCTCAGCAGCAGAAAAACCTCCCTCCCAAGCAGAGCAGTGTGCCTGGCAGGGAATTCAGCTCCAGGGAAGGTCAAGGCAGCAGCAGCACAAAGGGAAGGGAGAGCTGTACAGCTGAGGAGACACGGATTCCTCTCAGCTGAGGCAGCCTGGCAGAGCAGCTCAACCATCCCGAGCAATTCCACTGGCAGCAACCAGCTCAGGCGGGCTTAATGAACAGATCTAGGAATTAACAATGCAAAACTGGCACACCGAGCAGGCACTTCAGGTGGCATTCATTACCCGTTGGCAAATGAAGTTTCATTTTCCACTTATAAACACAAACATGTTGGTATCTTCCAGGTCCTTGGGGATTCTAACCCTAAAAGGAGAGAGAGAAACCCTCATGTGGGGGAGAGCAAACAGATAGCTTGTTATTGGATTTTGGTTTCAAAAAACACCTCCCCATGGTATGCTTTAGCATGTAAAAATGTATTCAAGATTAACTGTTTTGCTTTTTATTATTTTATTGTAGAAAAATAGTTGACATTTAGAAACATGTCTGACACACAGGATAACCCCTAAGTAACTCTACAAAGAAATACCTTTTTCCTATGAGCTGAACAATCTGTCAGCACTGTTTTCATTCAGCTAATGAAACTCATCTGCCAATATAATACAAGCCTGCTATTTGCAGAGTTACAGAATATAAACTAACTATATTTATTTATAGAATAAATAACATATCTGCTGCTGAAACCTTGCACAGCAAGGAACACAGTTGGCTGGATGGTCCCTCATGCTGCTTTCTAGTAAAACATGACTTTTGGGAACCACCTGAAACAACCTGCCCTTCAGCTGAAGGGGGACAGGCTCAAGAATCCCACCTTCTGCTCCTAATTCTGAGAGAAATGATTAATAACTGTGTGACTGGAGCTCACAACACACTCCCACTCTCATATCTACTGAGGGTGACAACTGTGGCTGACAGCCTGTCCCACCACACCATGTGAAGCCTTTTTTTGTCTTTTAAGACCCAAATCCCCTCTGGGCAGGATGAGCAGCAGGTCAGGGGCCAGGTGCTGGTAGCTTTGGCCAGCCAGTGCTCCCAGCTCTGGGCACAGAGAGCAGCACCCACCAAAGTCAGGGGCCTGAAGGCATGAAAAACCTTGTATCTGCACTACTTGTACTTCCTATGGAATTACCTGCCTTTATAAATAGACATTTTCTCCCCAGATATTCCAAAATTAAGGCAGAGTTGCCAAATTTACCAAGTTCATGTCATGCCTACAGCTCAGAACAGGACCCAGGCGACACTTCGGGCCCTGATGGATCTCTTGTCAGAGGCATGCTGCTATCTCAAGCACACTGTTATTATTTAAAAGCATTTTCCCAACTATAAAATGCCTCCAGGGATGCAAATGAAGAAATGTGGCAAAGCCAGGAACACAGATCCTTCAAACCACAGGGAGAGCACCTGAGCTCCTGGGTATTCTCTCAGCGACACAGCAGCTGCCAAGCGCTGCAACCATGGCCTACGCTCAACTTCCAGTAGGACAAGTCAGAAATTAAATTAGCACATCGCTACAAAGCCACAACTAAGGACAAGATTCCCTCTGCAGCTCCTTCCTTTCAGCTCTTACAGCAAGCTGAAGGTGAGGTCTGCCTTTAAAAAAAAACAACAAAGCGCACTTTCACGAAACAACACTTATTTTTGAAAGTGTTGTTCGGACTGAAAAGTTGCAAGAGGTCATAGTAACACTCTCTAAACCACATCTTTTTCTAATGGAACAAAGAAATAGGTTTCTGTGTTCTGATCACATACTGAACTACATCAGCATGGAAAAGCAAAATACTGCACATCCCTGGATGCCGTGGGTAGAAACAACAAAACAATTATCCACTCATGAAACCACAACTCTCTTTGTAGGATTTCCCTTTCTTCTCCAAGAACAAAAACCAGTTCAAGTCCTTTCTGTTTTTGGCCAAATGAGCAGACACAGTGGCATTGCAAGCAAGAGATGACAATCTGCAACTGGAGTTTCAGAGCTCCACTGGTAAATGAGAGAGACTACAAGTAAACCCCCAAAACTTTAAAGAAAGCAGGAAGTATCTTGCAGGGCTGGCACTTTAAGTCCTGAAGTCAACAGAGCAGACTGAGATAATGCACTTCCTTATCTTGGCACCAGATTCACCACCTGGGTTTGACTCCAAGCACCAGAAGCCAGAGCCTCATCCCAGAACTCCAAGGTGCAGCACGGGGAGATCCCAGAGAGGCTGATCACCCATTCAGCAGTGCTGCAGCTGAATTCTGCCTTTAACATTCCTGCACAACTTCAGGAGAGTTTGCCTCTTTCAGTAGGTCTTGTGGTAATTACAGATCTGGCACTCTGGAATTCTCAGCAGCGTGTGAGAGGCTTTTGTTCGTGTTACCAGCAAACAAACCACAGTATTACCATAAAGGCATGTTCTCATCCCACTGAAAGGACTCTTCTTAGAAAGTCATCACAATTCAGCATTTCTCTCACTGCATCCTTACCCTTCTATGGGCTCACTTGCCCACTAAAATGGTATTTAAATGACCAGTACTTAGCCAACTTGTACCAGGGCATGTCTTTACAACCAAGAGAAAGAAACGAGAGATTCCAGAGTCACCAGCACAAACTCGAGGTACATTTTGTTCTTTCAAATGAAAAATATTCACTTGTTGAGTTTCTGACTGCCCCAAGGAACAGATTTTGTCATTGCATCCAAATATGAGCTCTAATACTGTTCACAAACCTTCTCAACTCTCCAAAGGTGCACTGCAGTTGCAGAAGAAGTCACGTACAAGTCTGCACAACATCAAGGGCAGGCTGTGGACAGGAACAGGAGGTGACAAGCTCAGAGACCCCAGGCACACGGCTCCAGCAGCAGGGTTTCAGCTGCCCTCACGGCCTCAGACCACAGCACACTGGGTGGGACACTTGGCCAGAAATGCTGTCCCTCAGTGAACCAGTCAACTCCAGCACTTTGTAAAGTGTTAGGAAGCTCCAGAGGCCGTGGACTGCAGTCCTCTGGACACAGGGCCTCTAGATGGATGAAGTGCTCTGAACCTCCAGAACTGGCGTTAGTTGTTCACCCAGCTCCAGGAAAGCTCTGTTCCCACTCCCCACTCTCACTGTAAATCCATGTGTCCATCAGCAGCAGCAACACAGAATTTCAACTGCACACTCTCTGTTGAGCAGCCAGTAAAAATTACATCCTCTCAGATTAATCACAACCCTGAAGTCAGCCCCCCTGCTCCTGCTCACAAGGAAATCCTGCTGCATCACGGGTTAGTGTGTCATTTCAAAACCCTCTGCACCCCTACATGTGTTTTCTTAAGTTTTCCAACAAAAAGTCATCACAGTTGAGTCAGAAAGAAAAAAAAAAAACACAAAGAAGGAATAAACTGGCTCCTAATTCTGTAACAGGAAGAACTTCTTCACAAGGTCAGAACACCTTTTGACAGACAACCTGCACACTGCCTTGTGGCCCAGTGATTTCTGCAGGGTGGATGGGTTACACTGTACAAACACTCATCAAATAACCCTGCTACAGCACTAGGCAAGACCAAACTGCTTTGGATCCAAAGAATTCCCATGGATCCTTCTCTCACACCTCTCCTTTTTCATTAGTGGAATAACATGGAAAAGTTACTGAACCCAGACATTAATGTCATCTATCCCACCAAACACAGAACACAGTTTAACAACAGTTGCATTGGTGGTGTGATCTGGAGAAGTTTTTTATTCCTCAGCAACCTCAACAATAGATGCTATCCTACACTAACTCTACCCAGCTACAAAACTGCGTGAAATGCAACTGAAATAATCAATACTTACAAAGCAGCTCGATTCAGTTTAATTAAACTCACACTGTCTTCCCAGAAACTAAGTTTTTTGACACTGGTATTGCAGTCGTGTCCCTTTAAGTTTCTCCATGGATACTACAACTATTTTCTTTCTCCCAAGTCACGCTTCCTCCCAGCCACTGCTCACACTCCCTGCTCCATCCCAGGAACACAGGGAAAGCAGAGTGCAGCTGTCCACCCCTTCCCGGGATGGGCCAGGTACCAAGTGACCAGCACCCACCACCGAAGCCTTCCACTGCTCCAAGCACAACCTTTGCTAGGTTTGAGCCCAGCAGTGCAGGACCCCAGCCCGGTCTTGTGCCTCTCCCCCACTCGCAGCAGCGACCACAAGGCACTGCTTGCACTTGGCTGCTCCCGGAGCCGTGGATCGCTGGATCCCGGCTCCGGTCCCGCCATCCCCGGGGCTCGGCGCGCTGCTTTTCCCATTTAAAGCACGGGGCAGCCCCACCGCTGCGTGACACGGTTCCGTCCCCCGGGCCAGCCAAGGGGCGGCCGCTCGCCCCGGTGCCACCGCACTGGAAACTCGGGGATGAGCAACAGGAGCGGCGGGCGGGGGTCCCCGGCCCCGGGGCTGCACCCCGGCCTGGCCCCCCTGGATTCCGGCCAGGCGCTCGGGCGGCCCGGGCGCTCCCGTGGGCTGGGTCCCGGCGGCGGGCCGGGCCGGGCCGGGCCAAAGGCGGGTCGGGCCGCCCACCGGCTCCCGGAACTTTCCCTCCTCCGCCGCCGCCCGGGGCCGGCCGGGGGCCGCCGCCACCGAGCCCCGCGCGGCGGAAGCGCCACCCCCGCTCCGCCCGAGCATCCCCCGTCGCCCCCGCAGGCCCGCCGCGGCCGCCGCCACCCGGAGCGGGGCGCAGGCCCGGCGGCGGGGGAGGCCGGCCCGGCTCGGCCCCGCGCCCCCGGCAAAGCCCCGGCGGGGACAATGAGATGGCGGCGAAGAGCGCCGCGCCCGGGGGACCCGTTGCTCCGGCAGGAGCCGCCCCGCCCCGCGCCGCCTCCTCTTCCCTCCCCTCCCCTTCTCCTCTCTCCTCGCACGGGCAGCGCCCGCTCCCGGCCCGGCCGCCGCGGAGACCGAGCGAGCGAGCGAGCGGCCCCGGCCCCGCTGCCCCCGCCCCTCGCGCCTCCATCTTGGATCGGCGCCTCCCGCGCGCTCCCTCCCCGCGCGCCGCGCTCACCTCGGGCCGCGCCGCGGCGGCGCCCCGGGAGCGCCCCGGGAGCGCTGCGGGAGCGGCGGCGGCGCGCGGGGTCCGGCGGGCGCGGGCCGGGGCCGGGGCGGCGGCGCTGGCGGGGCCCGCGCGGGGCTCAGCGGGGCCGCGATCCTAAACCGCCACCTGGCGGCATTTCCGACCCGCCACGGCGCAGCCGCCCCGCGCGCCGGGCGCGCAGCGCCCCCTGCCGCCCGCGCCGCCGCACCGCGCGCGCCCGGCCCCGCGCCGCCGCGCGGCCGCGCCGCGCGGAGAGGAAGGGGCGGGAACGAGGGGGAGCGGCCCCGCCCCGGCGCGCGAGGCACGCGGGAAAACGTCTTTCGCGCGGAAACGGCCGCGCGTGCGCCGCGTGCCCACAAACACCGCCCGGGGGGGGCGGGGGGCGACTGTCGCGACAGAGCCGACGGGGACACAGGCACCGGCGGAGGGGGTGTCTGTCTCGACAGAGCGGGGGCGGGGCACTGACTCGGGCCCGGTGAAGCGGCGGGGACAGGGACACGGGCAGGGGAAAGGGGTCGTGACTGTCGCGACAGAACCGGGGCTAGGGCCCAGCCTGGCCGGAGCGCCTCCCCAGCCCGCGGCGCTGCCTCGGCGGGTGCGCCCCGCGGCGCCGGGGCGGTGGCAGTGATGTGTCCGGGACCGAGCGGGGCCGGCCTCTCCGCCATGGCGGGGGCGGTCGCGGAGGGCGCGGCGCGGCGAGGAGCGAGCCCGGGCAGCCAGCGCCCTTCGCCCGCCCCTGCCCGGAGGGGCTCTCCTGCAGCCGCTGCCGGCGTTCCCATGGAGACGCCCCGCGTCCTCTGACGAGTGCCCTCTTATCGGCGACAGTTGCCATCGCGATTGGTGCCGCCCTCCTCGCGGCGCTCCCGGGCTCGCTCGCTTGGCAGGCGACTGTCGCCTCCTGCGCGCCCCGCTCGCAGCGCCGGCTGCCGGGGCTTGCAGATTGTTGGGAGAGGATCCAAGGCAGGGAGTGAGGTGTCTCTAATCTGGACCTGTCATCTGCTGTCATGGACCGAAGGTGTCTTCTCGTGCTTCGCCCCGTTGTAATGTACCTCTTAAAACCTTTCTTACATCTAACTGAGCTGTTTTCCTGGGCTGTAGGGGACTATATTTCAGTGTTAGTGTATTCTCTGTTTTTTCCCCTGTGCCTGGAATTGCTATCTGAAGGGGTTTGTTCAGATAAGGGTTTTTGGAATGCGAAGTTTGCAGGCAAAGTGGCTGTTCTCCCAAAATCACTTAATGCCAGTGTTGCTGCTGCAGAGGTAGGAGCTGCAGCAGGCAACAGGCATGAATGGAGAAATTAGAAAATAGTATTTTTTCATGGGAATGGCTGCAAATGGAGCCCATATTCAGCAAGAGAATAGAGAAAGCAAGGGGAATTAAAGGTATATCCCATCAAATGAGGTTGCTTCAGTGAGCTAGCACAAGTGGAGGTCGTTTTTTGGGTAGCAAAATATTATCAGAAATGTACTGACAACTCGTGGGACTTTAGTGTAGGGTTTGGATTTGTATTCAGTGAAGGTCGTACTGGCTCTTCCTTCAGGCAGTGCTGCTGGATGTGACTCAATTAATTTTAAGACAAGGGATACTGGTTTGCTGGTTTGTGTATAATGCTTGCTCTTGTGCTTAAGTGCTAAAAACTCCTTTCATTTAATTGCTTCTTCATTTTCTTAAATACCTTTTGCTATTCATTAAATTTTAATAAAGACTTGAGTTTCTTGGAATGTATTTTTAATCAAATTGATTTATGTCAGTCTGGCTAAAAAGATAAAGGTACTCATACACCACCTGAGTGTAAATCCCTTGGCATGTGCAGTTGCCTGAAGTATGAAACACCTAAGAATCTCCAGGTGGTTTAATGGTGCTGAAATAGGACTTTAGGAGATCTTCCTGCACCTGATAAGGAATCAAAAGAAAACCCCTTATGCTGAGAAGTCAGTGCACACATGTGCTTAGTGGAGGCGGCACAAGTTCAGTCAGGTTTGTGGGTTTCCGGGGGGGGGTGGGTCCTTGCTTTGTGTGATGTTCAGGGAGAATTGTCAGGCTGTAGTTATCCTGCAGAGACTGCTCGAAGCCCTCTGGGAGTTTCAGCCTGATCTGCTCAGGACTGGGGGATTTTCTACAGAAGAGGCAAAGGAGCATTCCTATGGAGCCTGTCTTTCAGAAAGCAGGGGTAGCTGACTTATTCCCAACTCCGTATCCCTGGCAGGAATTGCCACATCTGTGAGTCTTTCATAATAACACTTCAGTAGCCTGACTGATTTTAGCCAATCTGGCAGAAGATTAGAGAAGTGTTTTTTTGTGAGTTTATTCGAGATTGGTGGTTAGAATCACCAGAGCTCAAAGCCCTCATTCCTTCAGGCACAGGAGGAGAGTTCAGGCTCCCACCCCCTGCAGTCAGGGGGCAGCTAATCACCTATTTCTACCTGGCTAACCAGCACTTGCAGTGGTTGAGGGAAGGAAGGAGGGGAGTATTCAGGTTTTTTTCTACTAAAAGAAGTCATGGTTTGTATTCTATCAATGAGCTGTGCCATTTATTTCATCTACAGTGGTTATTTGTTCCCCCAGGGAAAAGAGGGTTCACACTTTGCAGTCAGTGATTTCAATGAGCTGATAATTTAAATGGGAGTCCCAGGCTGAATTTGGAATATTTGTTATATAACTTGAGAATTTTGCATAGTTCTTCATCTTCAGCCGTGTATTAAACTTGATTCAGAATCAACTTGCGTTTTTAGCAGAAAATGCAAATAAGCCACGTTAAGTTTCCAAATATGAAGGAAAAAGAAAAAGTTCATGTCATTTCCACAGAAGGCACGGGCAGAAAGAGAAGTAGCAAGTTGTCTGTATAGGCTGTGCTGATTTCTGTCTATTTTAAATTACTGTCAGGGACACACATAATGGATCTGGGATGTGCCCTAATCTCAGTCTCCATAGAAAATCTCACTGGTTAAGAAAAGTGAGGTCACCAAAGACTACAAACAAATGTACTGTGGGAGGGTTGGCATCACATTTGTCACACACTCAGTATTTAGTTGGGAAAATGAAATCTTGGCGTAAGCATTCCTGTTACTTATTTTTTGTTCTTTATTACTTCCCATCTCCTGCCTTCGGCACGTGTTTGCCCTTCCACTTTCCAGCCTCCCGAGTGTTGTGGTTCCCGGTGAGCAGCTCTGTGCAGAACAGCCATTTTGAGCTCCACGCTCACCATCTATTGTTTTCCTCCAGAGAGATCCCTGAATACATCGCACACAGGTCCGGGGCCACATTTGAAACTGTTATGTTGAATTTGCAACTCTCTGTTGAAAGAAAACGTAATCTAAAGCCAGGAACCAAGAAAGTTACCGTTGTATGCTCATGGTAACAAATGAGCTGTTTTGATTTTGTTTTCAGCAACAGTTGCAGCGTTTACTCAGCTGTTTCTTAAGGAAATGAATGAGTTTACCCAGTGGTCTGCTGTCAATCTAATAATAATTCCTGCTGTCCACTTTTGTCTTCTTTTCCTTCCATTTATATTATTCACGATCCAGTATGTTGTGCCTTAAAGCAAGAAAGTTTTAATTTTTTCAAGGCTGCAAGGCGAAACCGTGGATTGTAACACGATGAAAATGCTAGGTAGGGAAAGCGGGGCAGGTGAAAATCACTGCCTTGCTGGGCTCGCTCAGTGCGGTTTGCATTTGCATGTTAATATTCGGAAATGAACGCTTTCACCGAAGGAAAAGTGAAGGCAGCAGGTGAGCCTGGGGCAGATTTGGTGGATGTTGATGCGTTGGTAGATGTGGATGTGCTGTCTGAAGTGCCCACTAGCACAGCTGACACCCAGCTCTGTTTACTCTCGCTGGCGTTCATCTGCTCGTTCCCGAGCTCCTCGCCCAGCAAGCTGCCCACGGACACCCCGCAGCGCTCTTCACCGTGCTGGGTGTGCTCTGGCCCGGGTCTGCAGCAGAAAAACGTGACCAGCAGCGCTGGGCAAAGCCTCCTGAGACACCGGGGGACTCGAGAGGGTCCTCAGCCCCTGGTACTTGTGCAGGACCAAACTGGTGCTGCTGCTTCCTCCAGAACTGGGACTGGCGCCCGCCCGTGTCCCCTGCGAGGAGAGCAGGGAGTCGGCTGCGGCTCAGCTGGGGTGTAGCAGGGGGTTAATGAACACTCAGCCTGTGAGGATAAAGGCACACTGTGCCATTCTCATGTAAATTAATTTGCCGGAGCCGCAGGCAGAGCTTGGCTGTCACAGATCACGAGCTCGGCAAATGCCGAGGCTGAACCGGCCGCGGTATCCTCAGCGCCCTGTGAGGAACCACTGCCCGCGCTTCACCGCTGCCCGTACACCTGTGATCTCCCGACAATCTGCTGTCCTGCCCTTCAGCCCGCTGTCCAGCAGCTGCGGTCTTGCGGCACCAGGACCCCCAGGGACGCTGCTATCCCCCTGGGGACAAGGAGTGTCTGTAGCCATGCTGCGGGGCCAGCGCAGAGGCCAGGCTGCTGCTGCTGCTGCTCCGGGCAGGGAGGATGGGTCCTCCGGGGCTCCCTCTCCCCCGCAGCCCGTGGGGCAGCACAGCAGCCATGGGAGGCTGGGCTGGCTTGTTGTCGAGCTGTAGGAACCTTGTGCTCACAAGCCGCCACTTGTTCTTTGGATCAGCTTCCCTCAGTAATTCCGGGAGATGGCTGAGGAGTGGTTTTGACAGGATGCCACCGATTGCTTTCTCGCCATCTAAAGTGGTTTGGGTTTTGAGCCTCCCTTGGGTTTTGCTTTCTGTGCTGAGATGTTTGCAGCCTTCGCTGCTGGTCCCTGAGAGCAGCTGTTGTTTCTGTCTAGATAGCCCATCGAAGACGTGGATGATGAAGAGGTGTTTCCCCCCTCTGCCTTGGAATCGAATGTCTCTGTCACAGGTAAGGTCTGCAAAGATTTTATTAGCTGGGGTGAAGAGAAGGCAGGGAAGGTTTCCTGCTCCTGTTCCTGCTGCCTCTTCACTCGGAAGGCTCTGCACAGATGGTGTGAGAACAGTCATTTCAGCGAGGTGCCCCTGCCTTTATTGAACAACTGCCCACCCCGCAGGAACCACGGGCACTGCTTGTGTGCTGGGAAATGGCCTTCCCGAGGATACAGAAGGGTTTCACACTGTCACAGTTGTGTTCAAAGATGTGTTGTTATCCACATGCAAACTGCTGACTTGCCCGGGGGTGCTCCCTACTTCCCTGGGTTACTCTGTCGTCTTCTCCAGCCAAATTTCTCCTGTAATCTCCATAACACTGGCAAGCCATCAACAATAATGCATAACCACAGGGTAAAAAGCTTAGCAAGAGAACTCTCTTATTAGAATATACTAGAATTCATTATGTATGCCATGCATAATGACAAAATAAGTTATTCTCAAAAATTAGCGACTAAAGTGAAGTGCTGTGTTTGACTTTTAAGGAGATCCAAATGGCCCAGCCATCAAAGGTATATAGCAGTAACTCAGTGAAAAATTAAAGCAAAACCAAGAACAGGCTGCTAGTACTTAGATTTGGTTGATAAAAATAGCTTGTAAACACTAAAAGCACTTACATCCATGAATCTCTTACTATTCATTAAACAACAGTGCATCTCCATTTTTTTTCTTAAGACCAGGGCATTTCTCTAAGGAAATGGATACGCCATCCCAAAAATACCCAGTCAAAAAGCGAGTGAAAATTCATCCCAACACAGTAACAGTGAAATACACCTCTCATTATCCCCAGCCAGGAGAAGAGGGATGTGAGGATGTTAATGAAGATACTGGAGTATTTATGGAGGATAATCCTAAGAGAAGACTACTGAGTGATGGGAAAAAGAGAGAAAATACTTTTTTTGGTACAATAGACACCAAGCCAGCACAACTGCCGAAACCTGATGAGCTTGGACAATCCCAGCACTTTCCTGAAGGAAACGTACTGCAGTCCAGGAAAACGTGGGCAGTCCTTTTTGGGTCTGCCGTGGCTCACGGATGTGTGGCTCTGATCACAAGACTAATTTCTGACCGTTCCAAAGTGCCATCTCTGGAGCTGATTTTCATCCGCTCGGTCCTGCAGGTGCTGTCCCTCATTGCTGTGTGCTACCACCACGAGCCTCCCTTCGGCCCCCAGGGCTACAGGCTCCGGCTGTTCCTCTACGGGGTCTGCAATGTCATCTCCATCACCTGTGCCTACACCTCCTTCTCCATAGTGCCCCCCAGCAATGGGACCATCATGTGGAGGGCCACCACCACGGTGTTCAGTGCCATTCTGGCTTTTTTACTCATAGATGAAGGAATGGCTTATATAGACGTACTCACTGTCATGGGCAGTGTGTTTGGGGTCTGCCTGGTCATGATCCCCAACATTGTTAAGGAGGAAAACTCTTCGCTGAGCACCTGGAAAGAAGCTTTTGGCTATACCATGACTGTCATGGCTGGTCTGACCACTGCCCTCTCCATGATAATCTACAGGTCCATCAAAGACAACATCAGCATGTGGACAGCGCTGTTCACTTTCAGCTGGACGGGAACAGTGTGGGGAGTGTCCACCATGTTCCTGCTCCAAGAGCCAATTGTCCCACTGGACGGGGAAACCTGGAGCTATCTCCTTGCCATCTGCCTGTGCTCCACTGCAGCCTTCCTGGGGGTCTACCACGCCCTGGGCAAGTTCCACCCCGCTCTGGTGAGCACTGTGCAGCACCTGGAGATCGTCATCGCCATGGTCCTGCAGCTCTTCGTGCTGCACAGCTTCCCAGGCACTTGTGATCTGGTTGGGGCAGTGCTTATTTTGGTGAGTGTTTTTTTCCTTGCGTGTTATAAGCTTTCCTGGAAGGAATTAAGAAGGCAAGATTATCAGGAGATTGTGGATTTGTCCAGTAAATGAATGTCAGTTTTCAATGTCTCATTCTGGCTGTGACCATGTGGAAGTGACTCCTTTCAACTGCTGCGTCCAAGCCCAGTGGCCAGGCCCTCTCTCTGCCATTTCACTCCTCAGCTGATGTAGCAATGCTGGTATTTCCAGGCTCCCGTGCCAGGTGGATCTGTTCTGCTGCACACAACCATTTTGTCATACCCAAAAGAGTGGCACAGCCAGCACGGGCTGGCCCACTGAAATGCAGGCCAAACTCCTCTTGACCTTCTCTGGATAAAGCAATACAGAGGGACTCAACAGTGACTCTCATTCATGTGTGCTGTGGTAGTAGGAAGGTGAGCAGCAAAACCATTAAAACGGTCAAACCAAATTGTCATTTCCTCTGTAATGCTTCTTAAGCTTTGGCTGTCGTACTCTAAATGGAGCAATGCTGAATTTCTGTGGCTAAAACTTGCATTTCCTGTGTGTATAAATAAGTCAGTAAAGCTTTTTGTGCTTTGTGGCTAAATTTCTGGCTGAAGCAATGCAGGAAGCCCACACGTCCCGTGGGGGAAAGTGAGGCTCAAAAGCTGAATTTCCAGTTGTGCCACAGCTGTGACAGGTCCCCAGGAACTATACGGTCCATGACAGATTAAAGATCTAACCCTGAAGCAGACCAAAATCTCTTCTATGGAACCGTATTTTCTAAAGGAGGTTTTGAGTATCATCCAAGGGAGAAATAAAAGAATGCATTTGAGATGGAGCTGTGAGCAGCATGGTAACACTGACCAGCCGGGCAGCATCAGTGATTGTCAGGGTGCTTGGGTCCAAAAACTCCAGGAAGACATTGGATTTGCCAAGAGCCCCAGGGCTCTATGAGCCCAAATAGTATTCCTGGCTATTCTAACATGAGGCTGTAAAGAGAAAGGCCAGCACCTGTGTCCATGGGCTCTGTGCCCTGCAGGCACCTCCCACTCCAGCTGCCTGTGCCTCTGTTCTGTGATGTGAGCATTTTCTGAGGGAAAAGGCATCACTCAGATGGCTCCAACCACTCCAGCTTCCCCCACAGAAAACACATTTTACTTGTGAAAAGAAGCAGCAATTACTTTTATTCCTATGAATACTTAGGGAGATCAAGTTCCCTGACATCAGCCAGCCCAGATGGCAACGTTCCTGATCCATGTGACACTCGTGTCCTCCAGTGCTGGTGATGCCAGAGACCCCCTGGGCCACGCAGGGGTCCTTCAGGTGCTGGCACAGTCACAGCTGCCCCGACAACTGTTTCCTTGAGCAGTTGGAGCTGGCAACAGGAGCTCTGCACCCTGTAGGAAGGACAGAATAAAAGGGGAGCAGGTAAAGCAAAGCAGTGCTGGGAAAGCTCTCCCCAGTCAGAAATCCCTTTGACAGTTAGGACAGAGCAGTTCCCAGCCCAGAATCCTGCTGCGCTTCTATCAACTCCTCATTTCACTCTGGGGCAGATGGTCTTTCTTCCTCTGGCTGCTCAGGCAGCGGGAAAGCTTCCTTTGTGGAAAGCAACCAGGTCGTGAGGCTCCTCCTTCCATGGCTTCCACGCCTGTTCCTCTGCAGGGACTCGAGCTCTGAGGCTCAGCTGTGCCAACACATACATGTGCAGGCACCCAGCTAGGTACATCTGGCAAGCCAGGGGCCCTGGACAGCAGGACTCTGCAAAAGCCTCCACTCTGCAGCAGGGCTGAGTCTTGCCCCAGCCCCAAAGCAGCCAAGCCCCTTCCTCAGAACCTCCCCCTGCCACCCCTGAGCCCAGGCTGGCACGGGCAGCTCGCACCCAGGGCCCCACCCCAAGAACCTGAGTGGTGTCCGTGGAGCAGTTCAGGGGTCTATGGGGACTGGTCCTGCTCCAGCTGCTCCACAGCCTGCACGAGGTCCTGCACAGCCCTGTCCACGTCTGCCCGGGTGGTGCCACGCCCCACGCTCAGCCGCAGCGCATTCTGCGCCACCTCTGGGGGAATCCCGCAGCTCAGCAGCACTGGGGAGGGCCTGCAACACAGCCAGGAGGAGGAGGTTGGACTCCAAGGCCGAGGAAGCCCCACACATCAGCAGGGAGCCTCACTGAGCCACAGGAGCAATCACATTTGCAGATAGACTCCAGGGTACCTGTCCCCTGCACAGCCCCCTTCTGCTTTCCAGGGACACCCAATCCCACTAGGCTTGTTGCCCTATGGGGGATCTGGGTCTTTTAGGAAGAGCCTGTTCCGTGTCCCTGTGGGTTGGCAGCTCTGCCACATCCAGAGGGCATTGCTCCAGATCAGGCCAAAAGCACCCACAGTCCCCATATTCCCTAAAGGAGCCATCTGGAGACCCAAGCAGGGCTGGAGCAGGTGAGCCAGGCACACAAAGACACAAAGCAGGCTCTCTTCTGGTAGTGCCAGGAGTTCAAAGTACTTCCAAGCTGGATAACCAAAGCTGGGAGGGACAAACTCCTTCCAAGCAGCAATTGAGCATTCCAGCTGTGTCTCCTGCAAAAATCCCCTTCACAGCCCTTCAGCTCTTCTGGAAGGAGGAGTTCTGTACCCTCTTTGTTCCAGCTGATGCTGCCCAAGCCACCCACTGTCCCCTTCCCTGTCCTGTTTCCATCCCTCCCAACTCCTGTCCTCTGGGAAGACAGCCAGGGGCTGGAAAAGCTGTCTGCTCACCGATCCCCCTTCTCAGAGTGGCAGGCAGCCCCGACGCTGGCGAGGAGCACCTTGCAGCGAGCCAGCACCCTTCGTCCTGCAGCACAAGCAACACAAGCACAGCTCTCCCCGTGCCAAGGCTCTCTCCAGGGGCTACTCCTGCCTCACCTCCCTGCCTGAGCCACGCCAAGCGCCCGCCAGTCCCAGCCACGGGTGCTGTGAGGGGCAGGTGCTCGGCTCTGTGCAACAATCACGGGACAGCGGCAGGGTGAGAGCTACCTTGAAGGCCTGGGCCCAGGATGGAGAAATTACAGGTGTTGCAGAGTCGCTTGGAGCCCTTGAAGTGACTGTTGAAGCAAATCCTCTGCTTCCCAAAGGAGGCCTGGAGAAATCAGAGGGCTGTGAACCTCTCTGGGTTTCCAAGCAGCTGTCCTTGTGAGGGGGTGGGCAGGGCCAGAGGGACATAGCCACCCTGCTCCAGGCCCCACACCCTGCAGCCTGAGACTGTGGGAAGGGACCAGATGTGCTCACCTCCAGCGTGGCCTCCAGGTAATCCCGGACATCCCGCATATGAGCCTCATAGGCCTCCCAGTTCTTGTTCACTAACTCTGCAGCCTGAGAACACACACACAGGCTCCACCAGTGACCCCTGGACACCTCCCCCTGTGCATGGTCCCCGGGATGTGAGCCCAGCCTGGAACAGCCTCTGCAGTGCCAGGTCCCCTGTGTCCCCTCTCAGTGCCCTGTACCAGGTGAGCTGGGTGACTGTCAGGGCTGCAAACCACAGCAAGCGTGCCAAAGCACCTCCTTCAACTGGCATCAGAAAGCCCCACCATCTTTCCCAGCTCACCCTCCCTCCCACACATCCTGAGTTTGTCCCTCCTGATGACCAGGGAACACAAGTGGCTGTCTCTGTGCTGGGTCTGCACCACTCACCCTGACCATCCCAACTGACCTGGCCAAGGCCGGCAATCATCGGGGTGTTCTCAGTGCTGGAAGGGAACAGGGACCAGTGAGTTGCTTCTCCTGATGCAAAACCCAACCCTGAGACACAGACATTCCCTCATGGGACCCCTCATGGCTGGCAGGGGCTCCTGGGCACCTCTCCGAGGTGGTTGAGAAGGAGGCAGTTCCACCCTGAGGTTACACCCGTGGCAAAGCCTGAGCTCCAGGGAGTTTCCGTGCACGGATCCATTTCCCTGCTGTGCTGGGTTGCTCGCCCCAGGGCTGGCAGGTGACACAGCTGCCAGCTCAGCTCAGACAAGGCAGCCCATGTGGCTTGGCCACCAGCCAGGGGCCCAGCTCTCCAGGTAACCACCTGCCTCCTTACCCTGGCCGGAAACTCCTCTCCTGTCCCCCTCCGAAGAGCATGGGGTGCAGCGGGGTGGCGGTGCCGGGGCTGTGGACGTACAGCGCTCCAATCCGTGGGCCATGGAACTGTGGGGACAGCCACAGTGACCCCGGGGACACTGACAGCACTGACAGTGCTTCCTGCCCTCCTGCCCAGATCTGAGCACCCTCCAGCGCTGGCCCCTGCCCACCGCACAGGCACAAGGCGTTTCAGAGCCGCTGCCCACGCTCAGACAGGTCCAGAGCAGTGAAGTCTGTCTGCAGAGCACCACCCAGCAGCAGAGCTGTGGCTGCTGTGAGGCACCAAGCTGCGTGGGGCACCCAAAGTCCCCCTGGCACCCCAGCAGAGATGTCACACAGGGTGATCAGCAGCCGGGCCACACGAGCAGGGCCACACCTTGTGTCCCACGACGGTCAGGTAGTCCACGCCCAGCTCCTGCACGTCCACGCGCCCCTTGCCAATCATCTGCGCTGCATCCGTGTGCAGCAGGATCCTGGGCAGACCCTGCGCCGCTCTGCGCCGGTTGAGAGCACGGATGCGCTGGCTCAGCTCTGCGACGGGCTGGTGGCAGGGAGGAGGGGCTGCGTTCCAGGGACCTTCTGCTCCCCTCTGCCACCGCCTCTTTGCGAGGGTATCTCGCCCCATCGCCCTCTGTACCCACACTCACCATGATGACCCCGGTCTCGTTATTGGCCAGCATGAGGGACACCAGGCAGGTGCTTGGCTGGACGGCGGCCAGGACATCGTCCACCTCTGCCTGCCCGCTCCGTGGGGACACAGGCACAAAGGTGGCTTCTGCAGGCCAGGAGACAAGCCCTGAGGCTGGCTGGGTACGCTGTGAGCGCTCAGGGCTGCACGTGCCCCACTGAGCAGGGCAGGAGTGTGCGGGTGGTGGGAGCACAGGCACAGAGCAGGGAGGTAACACATCCAGCCTGGGGCAACCACAGGGGGAAACGGTGCCCTTCTCCAGGGGGAGAATGCGGAACATCACAGAGCATGCAGGATCCTGCCCTCCTCCGAAAACACCAGCAGAGACAAGTCCCCCATTCAAACCTCATCTGTGCCTGTGCCACTCACCTGCCAGGCCCTCCCTCCCCAGCTGCTCCAGCGGCAGGCGGATGGAGTCGTGCTCTACGCTCGATGTCACGATGTGTGGTGTGCCCCGGCTGTCCCCCGTTCCCCGGCTGTCGTGGAAGTGCCTGCAGGCAGTGTGGATCACCATGTTGTTCGCCTGAAGGAGGGAAGCAGAGGGAAAACGGAGGCTCAGAAGGAGCACAGTGCCCTTCATCCCTACTCTCCTCAGTGCTGCTTGCTGGAGACGGGGTGGTGGGCAGGGATTCCCAGGAAGGGGGTCCCCCTTGCTCCCACCTCCGTGCCCCCTGAGGTGAAGACGATGTCCTCGGGACGGCCTCCTATCATCTTCGCCAGGCTCTCCCGTGCGCTGCCGATGATCTCCTTCGCCTTGCTGCCTGCAGGACCAGATCCAGCAGCTCCTGCAGGCTCTTGTCACCATGGGGTCCAGCCCGAGGAGGCAACTTGGCCCATCCTGGTCCCTACCTGCGGGGTGGGAGCTGCTGGGGTTGCCCCAGGCCCGGCACATGGCATCCCACACGGCCTGGGCCACCTCGGGGGCCAGGGGGGTGGTGGCGTTGTAGTCCAGGTAGATCCTCCTGTAGGGGCAGGGGCAGATAAGCGGTGCTGGGGGGCACAGGGGGAGCACAGGGCAGGGCAGGGCCTCACCCCTCCAGTGAGTCACACTGCGCCTCCGCGGGCTCTGTCCCTGCGCCCATCACTGCTGTCACTGTCACCGTCTGGCTGCTGTCACCAACCTGGCATCAGGGGTTACAGACATGCGGCTGCCCGTGGGGGACCAGGCACCTGCCCTGCCTGGGACACCACAACCACCCATCACCCTCCTGCCTGCCCCACGGCCCAGGCACCCACCAATCAGCTCCCTCCTGCCTGCCCCACAGCCCAGGCACCCACCAATCAGCTCCCTCCTGCCTGCCCCACAGCCCAGGCACCCACCAATCAGCTCCCTCCTGCCTGCCCCACAGCCCAGGCACCCACCAATCAGCTCCCTCCTGCCTGCCCCACAGCCCAGGCACCCACCAATCAGCTCCCTCCTGCCTGCCCCACAGCCCAGGCACCCACCAATCAGCTCCCTCCTGCCTGCCCCACAGCCCAGGCACCCACCAATCAGCTCCCTCCTGCCTGCCCCACGGCCAAGGCAGCCACCAATCAGGTCACTGGCCACTGTCCCCCTCAGGGCACTGACCAATCAGCTGCCCCGCCGTAAGCGCTCCGTCACCCCGCTCCCCCGGCCGCGCCGCCCAATCCGCTGCCGCCAGCCCATTGGCGGGGCCCCGCGCGCGCACGGTGCTCCCGTTGTCCCGGGGGCGGTGCGCGAGCCCCCTGTCCCCCTCTGCCTTCCCCCCCCGCCTCGCGGGGCTGCCACTCACGCGCTGCTCACGCGCGGACCGGGTCGGAATGGGCGCGGCCCGTGAGCAGCGCGCTTCCGGCGCGCGGGGGTGGGCGGTACTTCCGGGACGGACGCGAGGCCGGGGAGCGGCGGCGCTTCCCCTCGTCAAGATGGCGGCGGCACCGTCGGTGCGGTTCCCGTGCCGCGCCCCGCGCGGGCTCCGCGCCGCGCTCCGCGCCATGGCGGTGAGCGCCGGGCAGGGGGCGCGGGGGCGAACAGCGACGACCTCCGCTCGGGGCCGGGGCGGGCGGCGCCCGGGGCCCGCCGCGCCGTGACTCAGCGCCGCGCGGCGGAGGCGGCCCCGCGTACCGCGGCCGGTGTGGGGCCGAGGCGCGGGAGCCGCCCGGGGATGCGCCCAGGGCGGCTGCCGCGCCTCGCGGCTCCGCGCCCCGGGGGCGTTGCGGCGGCGCGGGCCGCGCTCCGGGCCGGGGGGGGAGCGGGCGGTTCGGGCGCTGTCGCGGGGTCAGGCGGGCGGAGCCGCGGGCAGGGCAGGGCACGGCCGGCGCTGCGCCCGCGCTGCGGCCCCGGCGTGCCCGCCTCGCCGTAACTGACGAGGCGAAGTGCAAAACTCAATTAAAGCCGAATTCCCGCACGCAAACGCGCCGTATTAGGCTCTGGGAGCCGCTCCGAGGAGCGATAGGCTCGCGGAACAGGGGCTGGGATGGGCTGGGCTAGCGCAGCCGTCCAACGGCGGCGGAGCGCCGCAAAGCCCCGCGTCCCATTGGCCTCGGCACGGCTTACATCGGCTTGTTTCTGCTGCGTGCAAAAAACTGCCTCGTTTGACACATTCCTCTCCTTTCCTCCTGTCTTTCAGATTATGTCGTAACCACAGAACTACCGAGCAGTGATGGAATCACTGGACACCGAGGTGAGGGCACGGAAGACCCTGGGGACTGTGGAGTACGTGGAGTCGTCGGGCTTCGCGCAGGGCGTGCTGCCCACCAAGAAGGATGTGGTGCAGAACATGCTGTACCTGCTGCAGCCCAAGAGGGCCGGCCAGGCCCAGCGCTCCAAGGAGGACGCGGCCCAGCTGCTCGCAGAGCACCTGCAGGAACACTGGCTGGTCTGCAACCTGCACACCATCGGCACGCAGAACATAAAGAAACTCATCCTCAAAATGTACGAGGAGTTCACCCGATTGTACCAGACCAGGAAGCAGAGACAGAACCAGGCTTTTTCCGAGCGAGCCGACAGATTCAATGAGAGTTCAGAGAAGCTCTTTGACGTGTTTTGTACAGACACACAAATGAGGGATAAACTGGAGGAGTACAGTGGGATAAAAATGACCAGCATCGAGTGGAAATTTCTGGAAGATCAGAGGAATGAGAGAAAAATGTACTATGAAGATTTCACAGAGAAGCAGGAGCTGAAGATGATGGAGAGAAGGCAGAAGATACAGTGTCTGGAGCACTTCAGGAAGCTCGCCAGGGAAGAGAAGGAGAGCAGCAAGGCAAAGGAGATGAAGTACAAGGGCGAGGAGCAGTCGGATGAGGGCACAAGCGTGGACGAGCTGTACCCTGTGGAGGAGGAGAACGGTGGCGCCCCGGCCTTCTCGCTGCGGGGCCGGCGGAAGCGCCGCTGCACCACAGCCGCTGCCGGCACTGACCTGCCCCTGGAGGGCGAGCACATACGGATGAGCATCCGCAGGGTCAGGCCTGGCTTCTACGAGACTGTGGAAAAGGTGAAAAACTGCTAGCGCCCGCCGCAGAGAGCGGGCAGAGCTGCTGGAGTACAAGGTGGCAATGCACACGTTAGGCAAGTTTGAAATCCCACCATCCATTGGAAGTGATTGTTGTAGATCCTCAAGCCAGAGCTCAGGAACATGCTGCCTCCAGGGAAGAGGGCTGGGATGATGACAATGACAGCAAGGACTAAACCATATGGATTTGGAAGGATGAGCTGTCAGCAGCCAGCGATGCCAAGGCTCAAATGCAGAGGATGATCCAAGGTTACGTAGCACATAAGCCTCTTCTTCCAAGGTCCTGTCTGCATCCGTGGGGTTTGGAAGTCTCAACGTTTCTGAGCCAGTGGCGGCCTAACAGCGTGAATCAGGACACGGATTTACTGCAGGGTGGTAACTTGGACTTGTTGCTGACAGAAAATCCCTGTGCTGAAGAGCCCTGGCTGCAGTGGGAGTGAAAGATGCTTGGCCTCTTCCTGCGGGAGCTGGCGTTTCTGCCAGGAAGGAAGTGGGTTTGCAGCGTGTGTCACCAGCCCCGGAGAGGCATGCTGTGCTTTTGGAAAGGGACTGCTCTCCTGCTTGAGGAGCAGGCAGAGGGCAGAAGACAGTGGAGTGCTTTGGCTGTTAAAGCATTGGTGATTCTGAATGTTTTATTCTAGATTCTATTTTACCAACGTTTCCTCGATCAGGATAAACCTTCCCATAACTGGATGAGTTTTATCATGAAGTCCCTAATCTAGGATCTGGGGTGTGAATCCTAAATGAAGTGGTAATGTTTTATCTTTGGGGGGAGGGGGTTAACATAGGAGAAAATGCAAATTGCATTATTTAGTTTTAAGATGAGAGTAATTTTATAAACTGTTATACTGCCTTTTTAGGACATAGGGAAGAATAAGCCTTCCCAGGTGTAGCTGTGGTGTTCACAGCAGCAGGCACCCAGATCTGGGCTTGCTCTTCCACCCCCGAGGTGGTGTATGTAGACCAGCAGGGGGGAGATGGTAGTTTTCCACCCGGAGGTTGTTTGAACAAAGCGTGACCCTCTTGCCCACGTACATCCTGAGCAGTGACGTATCTGTGACTTTTTTAGTTTAAGAGTTGCTTTACTGGTTTTTAAAGGTGAGAGACTTGAACTTCCAGTGAAACCCAGTGCTGGAGATCTCTCTGGTGAGATGCCCAAACCTTGCCAGACCACACTGAAAATGGAAAACCCCCAAGTCTCTATTTGTCCACAAAAGATCTGTGGTAGAAAGAGCGCAAACTTGCCTGGTTTTAAAATTTACCTTCCAGTGTGAATGTTGGTTTCCCCACTCCAGTATCTCAGCTTTTCCCCGTTTCTTTCCTCTCCGTCCTGCACATCATTTACTGACGTTAACTCGTGCCCTTTCATTCTTTGGCTTTTGCTCCCTTTAACAATAAATGCATGTACGAATAATTTTGACAGTTCATTTACTTTTGATGAATCAGTCCTCGGACTGCTTTGAAGTCCTGTGCCAAAGGAGGAATGAAGCACAGAGCAGCTGCCGGTCCCCTGGGACACGGCGGCCCCGGCCGGGCTGCCCGGGCAGGCTCCAGCCTCGGCCACCTGGCACGGATCTGTCTGGCTGTGAGCTGCGTGTCCCTTCTCAGGGACCGTGCTCCTCACTGCCGGGGTCCTGGCTCTGTGTCTCTGACAAGCTCTTCATGGTAAGTCGCTCCAAAGTATTTAGTGCCCGCCGCGTGCTCTGCACCACTCGTAGTTTACAGGTTTGGTAGCAGCACTCTTGAGCCTCCGCTGCCTGAGGCTTCGCAGCCTCCCTCCATCTCCTCTCTCTGACATGCTTCACTGACCTCCCCATGCAAACTATGTCACGTTTAAACTATTTGCCTTCCAGCCCGGAGGTGCTGGATTGAGCCTCTCACTGGGTCTCTACACCAGCAGCTCTGTTTCAGCAGGGAATATAGCCAAGCTCGGACCTCGCCAAAGTAGAAGTTTTTTAATAACTGCTGTAAGCCCCCCTTTTTATTACAGATATAGCTGACAGTATAAATGCTTGTGTGCAAAGCAAATCCATTTGGGTTGGCTCAGATTTGGAACACAGCTGTATAGTGCTTTATAATTTTCAAGGATTCAGGGAATTTAAGGTTGTCAAATTTGACTTCCTGTCTACCACAGGGAATTCCATTTCATTCAGAAGCCCCACACTCAGCCTGCTGGTCTCAGTTGAACTGACAGAAAAGTCTGACAGAAAGTCAAGCCGCAGGTGTCAGCATTCTGCTGTCTTCCTTGTTACCTATTTAGTGATTAATCACCTTCACTGTTTCAAAATAAGACAAAAAAAAAAAATCTGACCAACTTCTAGGCTGTGATTCTTTTCACGACATCCTGTACAGGCTGAGCAGAGTTTATCACATTAAAATCATATTTGGGTTTTTTAACTGGGTTTGACTGTGGATAGAGCCAAAGCCTGGCTCTGTTTCTGCTGCAACAGGGGGAAAATTTCTAAATCATATATTCTGGTATTCTGATTACTCTTCTTTGGGACCATGGTGCCTTTTTAATCAGGACAGTAAATCTTGTCCCAGGATTCTGTACTTTTGTACGTTAACAGTTGTTGACTTTCCTTTTTGGTGTGTCCCAAATAAATTAATATAACATACCTCTGGGCTTTTGTTTCTTCTTTCTGAAGGGGGAGGAAAGAGGAAACTGAAGCGAAAGTAGATCTTCTCTGCTTCAGCTCTCCTTCCCAGGCCCTTGCAGGAGCAGCTGGGATGCATGCAGGTGGAGCTGCTCCTGTCCAGACCGTGTGGGGCAATGGTAGGGAAGCTGCAAGAAATGGGAATCTGGCACAGGGGCCCACTTGGAGCCCTTTTTTTCAAATATGCTGGAACCTGGAGCAGCTGAAGGTAAGGGGAGAGGAATAAAATCTCTGCACACGGTGGCAGTGTTTTGTGAGGACTCTGTGTGCCTCAGGTGTGGTGGGATTGGAACCAGAGACAAAGGTGGAGCCTCCCTGCCTTCCTGGTGTGATCCCATGCATGAGTATTCCACTGCTGCCTGTTCTCTCCTGACCGTGGTTCAGGGATGTTGTTTGAGATGAGTGAGGGGCAGTTGTGTTCAAGAGAGAGACAGTGATGGTTTGCACCACAGGACTTAAGCAAGGAAGGGAAATTGGAAAGGAAGAAATGCTGGAAGGGGCATGTTTGCATCAACAGCTTTTGCAGGAGTGAATCGAGGTGCATCCCAGGGGCTACAAATACTTGTGCTGGATGCTGAGTCACTGATTTTCCTGAGTGTTTGGGGAGAACCATTGTAAACCTTTGCCCCGTGAGTCCTGGTTTCTACAGGGGGAGCAATAGAAAGGAGGGCATCCTGAAAGCCCTGCACCCCAGCCTGGGGCCCTGACAGCCAAGCAGGGCACATGCCAGCCCCAGGCAAAAAATGCCTTTTTGCAGCCTTTACAAGCTCCTTAGAGCTACCCAGACCAGCCGGAGTGAGGTTGTACAGAAACACCCTCCTGATTTCCCAGCATGGATGTACCTCTCACACCAACCACTCTGCCTCCCGCCCCTCTCGGAAAGGGGAAGGAACACAAAAAAACAAGCCAAAATGCAAATAATGGCACTACTGAGTGGGCTGGATGTGGAAAACAACGTCTGTGACTCAGCACAGAAAGAGTCACAAAGCTGGAATTTAAAACAAGTCCAAGCTGAACTCTGTGGCTCATGGAGTGTTGGGCAGTGCCTCCCCACGAGGGAGCTGGGTGGGCAGGGGGAAGTGCCAGAGCCCCGTCCTAGACCAGCTGTGCCAGACAGCTTAACACATGGTGACAGTGACAAATTGTGGCACTGCAGGTGGCATACTGGGGAAAAGCGTTCCTGGGAAGAATGGAGCAGACCTGTGAGGCTGTGTCACAGCTGTGCTTGTGCGAGCTTGGGCAGAGCTCCAGGAGGGAGATAAACCTCCTGTGTCACCTGACATCCACGTTTTTTTCCCCTGAGGGGATGCATGGCACAGGTGGTGGTGAAGCCATCCCCACTGTGGCAGAGCTGAGCACAGAAATCCTGGTGTGAGGCACAGGAACCCGGCATGACACATGCCCTACCCCCTCCTATGGCTCTCACTGCCTCCACAGGAAAAATGCCCCCAAATGCTGAAAGGAGCTGCAGGGTGAGCCTTTCCAAGGGCAACCACATTAATTTATTAACCAGACACGTGCAAGGGTATTTCCTGTTCTCACCAAGGGTGTCGTCTTGTTATTCTTCCTGAGTTTCTTGACAGCAGATGCTTCCTCCTGGCACAGCTTTGGAGCTAGCAGATACTGCTCCATTCTTTTAAGACTTAGCAATGAAAGTTCCTGTATCCCTTTGTCCGGCCCAGCAGCGTCCCCTCTTGCACTGTGCTCTGGTCCTGCTCAGGTCAGGGTTTGCTACGGGGCCTGGGGACAGCTGTGCACAGCCATGGCACCCCTGGCAGAGCCTGCTGGGCAGCCCAGACACACCTCCAGAGGGAGGGACGCTAGAAATTGATCCTGGGGAAATCCAAATGTCTGGGAGTTGGGGTAGGAGCTGTTGAGCTTTCTCTTTCCCAGCTACCTGGTACAGAGCAGCCAGGCCCCCAGACTTCTATGTCAGCTGCTTTCAAGGAGCCAGCTTCTCCCTGGCTCTAAGCTTTTTTCAGCTCCATATGCTCAGTTTTGGGAAGTGGGTATTGACAGAGCTGTGGGCTGCACCTGCCCAGGTATTCTCTAGGCCCACTTGTGGCACTGCCATGGCTCTGGCAAGGCATTTGCTTGTTCAGCATCCTCCACTGTTGTATCCCAACACACCTTTTGTGGAGTTTCTTTGTGTGCCAGCACTTCCTACTGCCCCACAGAAACTGTCTGCAGGAGACCAGTTTGCTTAACTGGCCTAGTCTCCAGCAGCATTTTATATCCTTTTGCAGGCCAACCTACCCCTAAATCACTCACATCTTGGCTCGTCTGTCTCTGGAATGCATTCATTATGTGAGCACCCAGACAGTTCCTCCTGCAGTACCCTGTGTTTCTATCTTGAGACACCACATTGTCCATGAGAGATGCTGGGAAGGGAAGTGGGCAGCGGGGGCAGGACACACTCAAAGACACCCAGACTCTCTTGTTGCCGTCACACCCCCAGCTGTTGGGCCCTTACTTCCCACTTGCTCCTGCAGCCGAGTTTCTGGATGAGAGAAGCAGGTCCTGTGGAAAGTCCAGAAATTTTAGGAGACGCCTGGGTGACCGCAGATATGAGAGAGGTGGGGGACCCTCGCCAGGGCCTCACTGACCCTCTCTCCCTGGTCCCGCGGGTTGGGTGTCCTTCGCCAGCGGCACAGCCGACCCCAGGCCGGCTGCTGCCGCCCGGAGCTGGGGAGGTGCCTGACCTGGAGCCCGGGGCTGGGGCGTGCTGGGACAAACCCAGCGCCGCCGCCCGCGCGGGAGGGACGGGTTCAGGTTACGGCCTCGTACAGAAATGAATGGGGCTGCGGGACTCCGGTGAGGTTTCTGGTGCCGCGGCCAAGGCGTATTAAAGGGGAGCGCACGGGCGGCTGCGGGCTGCGGCAGCGTCCCCGGCCATGGCGGGCCCGGGCAGCGACGGGGACCTGCGGCGCCTGCTGAAACTGCACCGCACCGAGATCGCCATGGCAGTGGACGACGTCTTCCCGCTGCTGCATGGCCTGGCTGACCACGATGTCGTCCCTGACCACATCTTCAAGGTGAGGCTGCGGAGCAGGACAGGACGGTCGTGCTGTGGGGGCTGGAGGGCTGGAGGGCAGCCCGTGGGCCGTGCTGTGCCCGGCAGGAGACGCTGAGCCGGACGGAGCGGGAGGGCTCCCAGCGCGCTTTCCACGCGCTGCTCACCTGGCTGCTGGGCCGCGACTCTGCCGCCGTCCGAGACTTCTGGGCCGTCCTCTTCAAGGACTACAACCTGGAGCGGTACTCCCGGCTCCGGCCTCTCCGCGGCGCCTTCCCCAGAGGTAGGAGGGGGTCGGGTGGGACCGGCACCCCGGGGGCTGACAGTGGGCAGGGGTGCCGGTGCCTCTCCCAGTCCCTGTTATTCTTGCAGAGGTGGAACTGGGGCGGCAGCGCCGTGGAAGGCGTCTCTCCCCGAGCCCCACAGCACCGGCCCCACACAGACCCCAAGGCAAGAGGAAAGCCCCTGAGGAGCGGGACAAGGCCCGGGCGGCACAGCCCGCTCCACGGCACAGCGCCAGTCCTGGTATGGAGACCCCCAGCAGGGTGGAGATGGGGCCGGGTGCTGCCCCCGAGGTATTGCGGCGTGCCCCCCGATGCCCATCCTCGCAATGCTGCAGGGCCCCTGGTGAAGGCAAAGACTGTGAAGAAGCCGGAGGGCACAGACACCCCCCGCACCTCTCGTGCCAGCGGTGAGTGCCGAAACCCCCAGGGCAGCTTCTGCCTATGTGCCCTGTTTGCCCACAGCCCTGGGCAGGGGGCTGCCCACCCCACTGAACCATTCCCCTGCCCGCAGCTCTCCAGGCAGTGGCCGCCTCGGTGCAGAGAGCGGTGGCTGTGGCAGGTGGTGAGGCGCCCGTCAGCCGTGGGGCTATCGAGGGCATTCTCATTAAACACGTGCTGGACCCAAGTAAGTACAGCCCAGCCCAGCCCAGCCCAGCTCAGCTCAGCCCAGCCACCTCCTGCCCAGTTTAGTCCCCAAATTCAGGAGCCACCCTCACGCAGGGCAAGGTGGGGAAGGGGAGCTGGAGCTGCCTCTGGCCTCTCTTGCAGGCAGCTCCAAGACAGGCAGCAGAGCTGGTGACAAGCCATATACCCCAACTGCCTGCGAGGAGCCAGAGGCCAGGAGCAGAAGCCACAGCCTGAAGCCCCCTGCCCAGCCCAAGGCATGCCAAAGTGTACAGACACCCCCCTCATGTGTTTCACCCCCATCTTGTGCAGCTGCCAAGGCTGTGGCAGGGGGTTGTTCCTGCATGGCATCATAACCATGGCCTGGGGTGTCCCCCAGTGCAAGCAATGCCTCTCCAAACCCCTTCTTGTCTTGCCAGCAGAACAGGGAACCCCAATTGCACCCCCAGGGCCAGTTGCAAGCAGCCACTGTCTACAGCCAGGACCCTGTGCCCCATCAGGTGAGCCCTGGATGTGACACCTGGTGCACCCCCAGGAGGAACTGTTGGGGTTCCCCTGGCATGTCCATTTGCCTTGGCCATGAAAAGGAAACACAGGGTTCAGCTACTGGGGGTTCACCACATTACGACCCCCAAGAAACAGGCAATTTTACCCCCCTGAAAGGATTGGTATGTTTGGTGCAGGGTGGGTGATGCACGGGGAGAGGACAAGGGGGGTGAAAGACCTTGCCACAGCCATGGCTTCAGCCCGTGAGGGTGGCAGTGACCTCCTGCCCACTTCCTCGGGGACAGGAGAACGAGGATGAATGTGCAGCATGCGGCGATGGTGGTGAGCTCATCTGCTGTGACGGCTGCCCCAGGGCCTTTCATCTTGCCTGCCTGGTGCCCCCGCTGCCCCACGTCCCCAGGTGAGTCCCAGGGCACACAGGGATGCCAGTGCCCCCTGCCGTCCCTCACTGCTCTGCTCCCACTGTGCAGCGGGACATGGCGATGTGGCTCCTGTGTGGAGAATGTGACTGAACCAGGCCAGCTGCTGGAGGCAGACTTGCCTGTGGAGAGACCCCCCGAGATCCTGGGGGAGGCGGCGCGGGACACCCAGCCGGGAGGAGCGGAGGGGAGCATCTGCAGCCGCTGCTGCACCCGGATCCCCACTCCCCACCACTGTCCTGCTCCCGGTGGGGACCCCAGGTGAGTTCCCCTTACACCCGACATCCCAGCCTTAGTTCCTCCCTGGAGGGCTCTGCCCTGATGGTCTGTGTCACCCCTGATGGTGTAGGGGGCTACAGCTGTGCATGTCCTGCACGGGCACCCTGGACACAGGCGGTCTGGGCAGCACTACAGCACATGGAGACCAACTGCTTCCAGCAGCCAAGGTCAGCACAAGCAGTGCCAGGAGCAGGGTGGGAGAGGAAGAGTGGGGCCTAAGGGGAGCAGGAAGGGGCAGCTGGGTCAGGCAGGGTGAGGGATGGGCTGACACCACATGGAGACAAGTTAGTGAAGCTGAACTGGGGGAGCATGAGCTGGGCCCACACCAGGTCAGGGACTGAACATGGGTAGCAGCCCTGACCAAAAGGTGAACAGGCTGAGGGCAGCAAGGGAGCTGGCAGGACATCTCTCCATGCACAGGCAGAGGATGGAGCCCTTGGAAGTGACACTGTGCTGAGCCGGGAGGAGCTTGATGTGCTGCTAGGTGAGGTAAGACTCTGTGTGACAGAGGCAGATTCCATACTAAGGGGACCATGACGCTGGTGTGGTCTACAGTGTGACATGGAGCTATGGATCAGGCAGCATGTGCCTTGACAGAGGGAAAGGATGTGGGATGGGAATAGAAAATGAACACCTGGGCCTGTCCCACAGAGCACGTGGGATGGGATCTTGCAGTGGGCGTTCCAGACCATGGCAAGGCCGCTGGCAGAAACACAGGGGCTCGTCGCCTAGTGCACAGACAAGCAGCAGACTCCACATGGCAAGCCATGACAAAGCAGCCTCTGAGACACACGTAAAACACGACGAACACAGACCTAATGACAGCACAAAGAAGTCATAGAATAAAAAAGAGACCATTAACAGAATGTACCAAAATGTCACACACAGAGGAAAACAGAAGGGCAACTCCACTGACACTCAATAGAGAAAAAGTGCAGTGAAAATGTACATAAAAAACATGCCAGAGACAATGCAATAAAATGAATGTGAAACAATATAGTAAGCAATAGATGAGAATCAAAAAACGATTATAAAAAAAAAGGAAAAAAAAAAGGACAAAAAACTCCAAAATAAAAAGGAAAGTAGAGATTCATGCATAAACAGTTACCAGAGGGTTGCAAAAGCCGCCACAAAACAGAAGAGCCCCTGGCAGCAAAAGATGCCTACAGCACCCGGTATTCCCAGGCGGTCTCCCATCCAAGTACTAACCGGGCCCGACCCTGCTTAGCTTCCGAGATCAGACGAGATCGGGCGTTCTCAGGGTGGTATGGCCGTAGGCACCCCTCAGCCCCTCGGCTGCGCTCTCCAGCACGCCCCGGCACCGCAGCCCGGGCCCAAAAACCGACACCGGGGCCCCTCGGCCACATGCCCCACTCCCGGCCCGCGCCCGGGGCTCCAACGCACACCCACAAAACCCACGCCGGGCACGCCGGGCACAGCCCTCCTGCCCCTGCGCTCGCCCGCCGCCGCAAAACAGCAGGGCCCCTGGGCCCCGGCAGCAAAAGATGCCTACAGCACCCGGTATTCCCAGGCGGTCTCCCATCCAAGTACTAACCGGGCCCGACCCTGCTTAGCTTCCGAGATCAGACGAGATCGGGCGTTCTCAGGGTGGTATGGCCGTAGGCACCCCTCAGCCCCTCGGCTGCGCTCTCCAGCACGCCGCGGCACCGCAGCCCGGGCCCAAAAACCGACACCGGGGCCCCTCGGCCACACGCCCCACTCACGGCCCGCGCCCGGGGCTCCAACGCTCGCCCACAAAACCCACGCCGGGCACACCGGGCACGGCCCTCCTGCCCCTGCGCTCGCCCGCCGCCGCAAAACAGCAGGGCCCCTGGGCCCCGGCAGCAAAAGATGCCTACAGCACCCGGTATTCCCAGGCGGTCTCCCATCCAAGTACTAACCGGGCCCGACCCTGCTTAGCTTCCGAGATCAGACGAGATCGGGCGTTCTCAGGGTGGTATGGCCGTAGGCACCCCTCAGCCCCTCGGCTGCGCTCTCCAGCACGCCGCGGCACCGCAGCTCGGGCCCAGAAACCGACACCGGGGCCCCTCGGCCACTCGCCCCACTCCCTGCCCGCACCCGGGGCTCCAACGCACGCCCACAAAACGCACGCCGGGCACACCGGGCACGGCCCTCCTGCCCCTGCGCTGGCCCGCCGCCGCAAAACAGCAGGGCCCCTGGGCCCCGGCAGCAAAAGATGCCTACAGCACCCGGTATTCCCAGGCGGTCTCCCATCCAAGTACTAACCGGGCCCGACCCTGCTTAGCTTCCGAGATCAGACGAGATCGGGCGTTCTCAGGGTGGTATGGCCATAGGCACCCCTCAGCCCCTCGGCTGCGCTCTCCAGCACGCCGCGGCACCGCAGCCCGGGCCCAAAAACCGACACCGGGGCCCCTCGGCCACACGCCCCACTCCCGGCCCGTGCCCGGGGCTCCAACGCATGCCCACAAAACGCACGCCGGGCACGCCGGGCACACCGGGCACGGCCCTCCTGCCCCTGCGCTCGCCCGCCGCCGCAAAACAGCAGGGCCCCTGGGCCCCGGCAGCAAAAGATGCCTACAGCACCCGGTATTCCCAGGCGGTCTCCCATCCAAGTACTAACCGGGCCCGACCCTGCTTAGCTTCCGAGATCAGACGAGATCGGGCGTTCTCAGGGTGGTATGGCCGTAGGCACCCCTCAGCCCCTCGGCTGCGCTCTCCAGCACGCCGCGGCACCGCAGCCCGGGCCCAAAAACCGACACCGGGGTCCCTCGGCCACACGCCCCACTCCCGGCCCGCGCCCGGGGCTCCAACGCACGCCCAAAACGCACGCCGGGCACGCCGGGCACACCGGGCACGGCCCTCCTGCCCCTGCGCTCGCCCGCCGCCGCAAAACAGCAGGGCCCCTGGGCCCCGGCAGCAAAAGATGCCTACAGCACCCGGTATTCCCAGGCGGTCTCCCATCCAAGTACTAACCGGGCCCGACCCTGCTTAGCTTCCGAGATCAGACGAGATCGGGCGTTCTCAGGGTGGTATGGCCGTAGGCACCCCTCAGCCCCTCGGCTGCGCTCTCCAGCACGCCGCGGCACCGCAGCCCGGGCCCAAAAACCGACACCGGGGCCCCTCGGCCACACGCCCCACTCCCGGCCCGCGCCCGGGACTCCAACGCTCGCCCACAAAACCCACGCCGGGCACACCGGGCACGGCCCTCCTGCCCCTGCGCTCGCCCGCCGCCGCAAAACAGCAGGGCCCCTGGGCCCCGGCAGCAAAAGATGCCTACAGCACCCGGTATTCCCAGGCGGTCTCCCATCCAAGTACTAACCGGGCCCGACCCTGCTTAGCTTCCGAGATCAGACGAGATCGGGCGTTCTCAGGGTGGTATGGCCGTAGGCACCCCTCAGCCCCTCGGCTGCGCTCTCCAGCACGCCGCGGCACCGCAGCCTGGGCCCAAAAACCGACACCGGGGCCCCTCGGCCACACGCCCCACTCCCGGCCCGCGCCCGGGGCTCCAACGCACACCCACAAAACGCACGCCGGGCACGCCGGGCACAGCCCTCCTGCCCCTGCGCTCGCCCGCCGCCGCAAAACAGCAGGGCCCCTGGGCCCCGGCAGCAAAAGATGCCTACAGCACCCGGTATTCCCAGGCGGTCTCCCATCCAAGTACTAACCGGGCCCGACCCTGCTTAGCTTCCGAGATCAGACGAGATCGGGCGTTCTCAGGGTGGTATGGCCGTAGGCACCCCTCAGCCCCTCGGCTGCGCTCTCCAGCACGCCGCGGCACCGCAGCCCGGGCCCAAAAACCGACACCGGGGCCCCTCGGCCACACGCCCCACTCCCGGCCCGTGCCCGGGGCTCCAACGCACGCCCACAAAACGCACGCCGGGCACGCCGGGCACACCGGGCACGGCCCTCCTGCCCCTGCGCTCGCCTGCCGCCGCAAAACAGCAGGGCCCCTGGCCCCCCGCAGCAAAAGATGCCTACAGCACCCGGTATTCCCAGGCGGTCTCCCATCCAAGTACTAACCGGGCCCGACCCTGCTTAGCTTCCGAGATCAGACGAGATCGGGCGTTCTCAGGGTGGTATGGCCGTAGGCACCCCTCAGCCCTTCGCCTGCGCTCTCCAGCACGCCCCGGCACCGCAGCCCGGGCCCGAAAACCGACACCGGGGCCCCTCGGCCACACGCCCCACTCCCGGCCCGCGCCCGGGGCTCCAACGCTCGCCCACAAAACGCACGCCGGGCACGCCGGGCACACCGGGCACGGCCCTCCTGCCCCTGCGCTCGCCCGCCGCCGCAAAACAGCAGGGCCCCTGGCCCCCCGCAGCAAAAGATGCCTACAGCATCCGGTATTCCCAGGCGGTCTCCCATCCAAGTACTAACCGGGCCCGACCCTGCTTAGCTTCCGAGATCAGACGAGATCGGGCGTTCTCAGGGTGGTATGGCCGTAGGCACCCCTCAGCCCCTCGCCTGCGCTCTCCAGCACGCCGCGGCACCGCAGCCCGGGCCCAAAAACCGACACCGGGGCCCCTCGGCCACACGCCCCACTCCCGGCCCGCGCCCGGGGCTCCAACGCTCGCCCACAAAACGCACGCCGGGCACGCCGGGCACACCGGGCACGGCCCTCCTGCCCCTGCGCTCGCCCGCCGCCCCAAAACAGCGGGGCCCTGGCCCCCCGCAGCAAAAGATGCCTACAGCACCCGGTATTCCCAGGCGGTCTCCCATCCAAGTACTAACCGGGCCCGACCCTGCTTAGCTTCCGAGATCAGACGAGATCGGGCGTTCTCAGGGTGGTATGGCCGTAGGCACCCCGCAGCCCCTCGCCTGCGCTCTCCAGCACGCCCCGGCACCGCAGCCCGGGCCCGAAAACCGACACCGGGGCCCCTCGGCCACACGCCCCACTCCCGGCCCGCGCCCGGGGCTCCAACGCTCGCCCACAAAACGCACGCCGGGCACGCCGGGCACACCGGGCACGGCCCTCCTGCCCCTGCGCTCGCCCGCCGCTGCAAAACAGCGGGGCCCCTGGCCCCCCGCAGCAAAAGATGCCTACAGCACCCGGTATTCCCAGGCGGTCTCCCATCCAAGTACTAACGGGCCCGACCCTGCTTAGCTTCCGAGATCAGACGAGATCGGGCGTTCTCAGGGTGGTATGGCCGTAGGCACCCCTCAGCCCCTCGCCTGCGCTCTCCAGCACGCCCCGGCACCGCAGCCCGGGCCCGAAAACCGACACCGGGGCCCCTCGGCCACACGCCCCACTCCCGGCCCGCGCCCGGGGCTCCAACGCTCGCCCACAAAACGCACGCCTGGCACGCCGGGCACACCGGGCACGGCCCTCCTGCCCTGCGCTCGCCCGCCGCCGCAAAACAGCGGGGCCCCTGGCCCCCGGCAGCAAAAGATGCCTACAGCACCCGGTATTCCCAGGCGGTCTCCCATCCAAGTACTAACCGGGCCCGACCCTGCTTAGCTTCCGAGATCAGACGAGATCGGGCGTTCTCAGGGTGGTATGGCCGTAGGCACCCCTCAGCCCTTCGCCTGCGCTCTCCAGCACGCCCCGGCACCGCAGCCCGGGCCCGAAAACCGACACCGGGGCCCCTCGGCCACACGCCCCACTCCCGGCCCGCGCCCGGGGCTCCAACGCTCGCCCACAAAACGCACGCCGGGCACGCCGGGCACACCGGGCACGGCCCTCCTGCCCCTGCGCTCGCCCGCCGCCGCAAAACAGCGGGGCCCCTGGCCCCCCGCAGCAAAAGATGCCTACAGCACCCGGTATTCCCAGGCGGTCTCCCATCCAAGTACTAACCGGGCCCGACCCTGCTTAGCTTCCGAGATCAGACGAGATCGGGCGTTCTCAGGGTGGTATGGCCGTAGGCACCCCTCAGCCCCTCGCCTGCGCTCTCCAGCACGCCGCGGCACCGCAGCCCGGGCCCAAAAAACCGACACCGGGGCCCCTCGGCCACACGCCCCACTCCCGGCCCGCGCCCGGGGCTCCAACGCTCGCCCACAAAACGCACGCCGGGCACGCCGGGCACACCGGGCACGGCCCTCCTGCCCCTGCGCTCGCCCGCCGCCGCAAAACAGCAGGGCCCCTGGCCCCCGGCAGCAAAAGATGCCTACAGCACCCGGTATTCCCAGGCGGTCTCCCATCCAAGTACTAACCGGGCCCGACCCTGCTTAGCTTCCGAGATCAGACGAGATCGGGCGTTCTCAGGGTGGTATGGCCGTAGGCACCCCTCAGCCCCTCGCCTGCGCTCTCCAGCACGCCGCGGCACCGCAGCCCGGGCCCAAAAACCGACACCGGGGCCCCTCGGCCACACGCCCCACTCCCGGCCCGCGCCCGGGGCTCCAACGCTCGCCCACAAAACGCACGCCGGGCACGCCGGGCACACCGGGCACGGCCCTCCTGCCCCTGCGCTCGCCCGCCGCCGCAAAACAGCGGGGCCCCTGGCCCCCGGCAGCAAAAGATGCCTACAGCACCCGGTATTCCCAGGCGGTCTCCCATCCAAGTACTAACCGGGCCCGACCCTGCTTAGCTTCCGAGATCAGACGAGATCGGGCGTTCTCAGGGTGGTATGGCCGTAGGCACCCCTCAGCCCCTCGCCTGCGCTCTCCAGCACGCCGCGGCACCGCAGCCCGGGCCCGAAAACTGACACCGGGGCCCCTCGGCCACACGCCCCACTCCCGGCCCGCGCCCGGGGCTCCAACGCTCGCCCACAAAACGCACGCCGGGCACGCCGGGCACACCGGGCATGGCCCTCCTGCCCCTGCGCTCGCCCGCTGCCGCAAAACAGCAGGGCCCCTGGCCCCCCGCAGCAAAAGATGCCTACAGCACCCGGTATTCCCAGGCGGTCTCCCATCCAAGTACTAACCGGGCCCGACCCTGCTTAGCTTCCGAGATCAGACGAGATCGGGCGTTCTCAGGGTGGTATGGCCGTAGGCACCCCTCAGCCCCTCGCCTGCGCTCTCCAGCACGCCCCCGGCACCGCAGCCCGGGCCCGAAAACCGACACCGGGGCCCCTCGGCCACACGCCCCACTCCCGGCCCTCGCCGGGGCTCCAACGCTCGCCCACAAAACGCACGCCGGGCACGCCGGGCACACCGGGCACGGCCCTCCTGCCCCTGCGCTCGCCCGCCGCCGCAAAACAGCGGGGCCCCTGGCCCCCCGCAGCAAAAGATGCCTACAGCACCCGGTATTCCCAGGCGGTCTCCCATCCAAGTACTAACCGGGCCCGACCTGCTTAGCTTCCGAGATCAGACGAGATCGGGCGTTCTCAGGGTGGTATGGCCGTAGGCACCCCGCAGCCCTTCGCCTGCGCTCTCCAGCACGCCCCGGCACCGCAGCCCGGGCCCGAAAACCGACACCGGGGCCCCTCGGCCACACGCCCCACTCCCGGCCCGCGCCCGGGGCTCCAACGCTCGCCCACAAAACGCACGCCGGGCACGCCGGGCACACCGGGCACGGCCCTCCTGCCCCTGCGCTCGCCCGCCGCCGCAAAACAGCGGGGCCCCTGGCCCCCGGCAGCAAAAGATGCCTACAGCACCCGGTATTCCCAGGCGGTCTCCCATCCAAGTACTAACCGGGCCCGACCCTGCTTAGCTTCCGAGATCAGACGAGATCGGGGGTTCTCAGGGTGGTATGGCCGTAGGCACCCCTCAGCCCCTCGCCTGCGCTCTCCAGCACGCCGCGGCACCGCAGCCCGGGCCCAAAAACCGACACCGGGGCCCCTCGGCCACACGCCCCACTCCCGGCCCGCGCCCGGGGCTCCAACGCTCGCCCACAAAACGCACGCCGGGCACGCCGGGCACACCGGGCACGGCCCTCCCGCCCCTGCGCTCGCCCGCCGCCGCAAAACAGCGGGGCCCCTGGCCCCCGGCAGCAAAAGATGCCTACAGCACCCGGTATTCCCAGGCGGTCTCCCATCCAAGTACTAACCGGGCCCGACCCTGCTTAGCTTCCGAGATCAGACGAGATCGGGCGTTCTCAGGGTGGTATGGCCGTAGGCACCCCTCAGCCCCTCGCCTGCGCTCTCCAGCACGCCGCGGCACCGCAGCCCGGGCCCGAAAACCGACACCGGGGCCCCTCGGCCACACGCCCCACTCCCGGCCCGCGCCCGGGGCTCCAACGCTCGCCCACAAAACGCACGCCGGGCACGCCGGGCACACCGGGCACGGCCCTCCTGCCCCTGCGCTCGCCCGCTGCCGCAAAACAGCAGGGCCCCTGGCCCCCCGCTGCAAAAGATGCCTACAGCATCCGGTATTCCCAGGCGGTCTCCCATCCAAGTACTAACCGGGCCCGACCCTGCTTAGCTTCCGAGATCAGACGAGATCGGGCGTTCTCAGGGTGGTATGGCCGTAGGCACCCCTCAGCCCCTCGCCTGCGCTCTCCAGCACGCCGCGGCACCGCAGCCCGGGCCCGAAAACCGACACCGGGGCCCCTCGGCCACACGCCCCACTCCCGGCCCGCGCCCGGGGCTCCAACGCTCGCCCACAAAACGCACGCCGGGCACGCCGGGCACACCGGGCACGGCCCTCCTGCCCCTGCGCTCGCCCGCCGCCGCAAAACAGCGGGGCCCCTGGCCCCCCGCAGCAAAAGATGCCTACAGCACCCGGTATTCCCAGGCGGTCTCCCATCCAAGTACTAACCGGGCCCGACCCTGCTTAGCTTCCGAGATCAGACGAGATCGGGCGTTCTCAGGGTGGTATGGCCGTAGGCACCCCTCAGCCCCTCGCCTGCCCTCTCCAGCACGCCCCGGCACCGCAGCCCGGGCCCGAAAACCGACACCGGGGCCCCTCGGCCACACGCCCCACTCCCGGCCCGCGCCCGGGGCTCCAACGCTCGCCCACAAAACGCACGCCGGGCACGCCGGGCACACCGGGCACGGCCCTCCTGCCCCTGCGCTCGCCCGCCGCCGCAAAACAGCGGGGCCCCTGGCCCCCGGCAGCAAAAGATGCCTACAGCACCCGGTATTCCCAGGCGGTCTCCCATCCAAGTACTAACCGGGCCCGACCCTGCTTAGCTTCCGAGATCAGACGAGATCGGGCGTTCTCAGGGTGGTATGGCCGTAGGCACCCCTCAGCCCCTCGCCTGCGCTCTCCAGCACGCCGCGGCACCGCAGCCCGGGCCCAAAAACCGACACCGGGGCCCCTCGGCCACACGCCCCACTCCCGGCCCGCGCCCGGGGCTCCAACGCTCGCCCACAAAACGCACGCCGGGCACGCCGGGCACACCGGGCACGGCCCTCCTGCCCCTGCGCTCGCCCGCCGCCGCAAAACAGCGGGGCCCCTGGCCCCCGGCAGCAAAAGATGCCTACAGCACCCGGTATTCCCAGGCGGTCTCCCATCCAAGTACTAACCGGGCCCGACCCTGCTTAGCTTCCGAGATCAGACGAGATCGGGCGTTCTCAGGGTGGTATGGCCGTAGGCACCCCTCAGCCCCTCGCCTGCGCTCTCCAGCACGCCGCGGCACCGCAGCCCGGGCCCGAAAACTGACACCGGGGCCCCTCGGCCACACGCCCCACTCCCGGCCCGCGCCCGGGGCTCCAACGCTCGCCCACAAAACGCACGCCGGGCACGCCGGGCACACCGGGCACGGCCCTCCTGCCCCTGCGCTCGCCCGCTGCCGCAAAACAGCGGGGCCCCTGGCCCCCCGCAGCAAAAGATGCCTACAGCACCCGGTATTCCCAGGCGGTCTCCCATCCAAGTACTAACCGGGCCCGACCCTGCTTAGCTTCCGAGATCAGACGAGATCGGGCGTTCTCAGGGTGGTATGGCCGTAGGCACCCCTCAGCCCCTCGCCTGCGCTCTCCAGCACGCCGCGGCACCGCAGCCCGGGCCCGAAAACCGACACCGGGGCCCCTCGGCCACACGCCCCACTCCCGGCCCGCGCCCGGGGCTCCAACGCTCGCCCACAAAACGCACGCCGGGCACGCCGGGCACACCGGGCACGGCCCTCCTGCCCCTGCGCTCGCCCGCCGCCGCAAAACAGCGGGGCCCCTGGCCCCCCGCAGCAAAAGATGCCTACAGCACCCGGTATTCCCAGGCGGTCTCCCATCCAAGTACTAACCGGGCCCGACCCTGCTTAGCTTCCGAGATCAGACGAGATCGGGCGTTCTCAGGGTGGTATGGCCGTAGGCACCCCTCAGCCCCTCGCCTGCGCTCTCCAGCACGCCGCGGCACCGCAGCCCGGGCCCAAAAACCGACACCGGGGCCCCTCGGCCACACGCCCCACTCCCGGCCCGCGCCCGGGGCTCCAACGCTCGCCCACAAAACGCACGCCGGGCACGCCGGGCACACCGGGCACGGCCCTCCCGCCCCTGCGCTCGCCCGCCGCCGCAAAACAGCGGGGCCCCTGGCCCCCGGCAGCAAAAGATGCCTACAGCACCCGGTATTCCCAGGCGGTCTCCCATCCAAGTACTAACCGGGCCCGACCCTGCTTAGCTTCCGAGATCAGACGAGATCGGGCGTTCTCAGGGTGGTATGGCCGTAGGCACCCCTCAGCCCCTCGCCTGCGCTCTCCAGCACGCCGCGGCACCGCAGCCCGGGCCCGAAAACCGACACCGGGGCCCCTCGGCCACACGCCCCACTCCCGGCCCGCGCCCGGGGCTCCAACGCTCGCCCACAAAACGCACGCCGGGCACGCCGGGCACACCGGGCACGGCCCTCCTGCCCCTGCGCTCGCCCGCTGCCGCAAAACAGCAGGGCCCCTGGCCCCCCGCTGCAAAAGATGCCTACAGCATCCGGTATTCCCAGGCGGTCTCCCATCCAAGTACTAACCGGGCCCGACCCTGCTTAGCTTCCGAGATCAGACGAGATCGGGCGTTCTCAGGGTGGTATGGCCGTAGGCACCCCTCAGCCCCTCGCCTGCGCTCTCCAGCACGCCCCGGCACCGCAGCCCGGGCCCGAAAACCGACACCGGGGCCCCTCGGCCACACGCCCCACTCCCGGCCCGCGCCCGGGGGCTCCAACGCTCGCCCACAAAACGCACGCCGGGCACGCCGGGCACACCGGGCACGGCCCTCCTGCCCCTGCGCTCGCCCGCCGCCGCAAAACAGCGGGGCCCCTGGCCCCCCGCAGCAAAAGATGCCTACAGCACCCGGTATTCCCAGGCGGTCTCCCATCCAAGTACTAACCGGGCCCGACCCTGCTTAGCTTCCGAGATCAGACGAGATCGGGCGTTCTCAGGGTGGTATGGCCGTAGGCACCCCTCAGCCCCTCGCCTGCCCTCTCCAGCACGCCCCGGCACCGCAGCCCGGGCCCGAAAACCGACACCGGGGCCCCTCGGCCACACGCCCCACTCCCGGCCCGCGCCCGGGGCTCCAACGCTCGCCCACAAAACGCACGCCGGGCACGCCGGGCACACCGGGCACGGCCCTCCTGCCCCTGCGCTCGCCCGCCGCCGCAAAACAGCGGGGCCCCTGGCCCCCGGCAGCAAAAGATGCCTACAGCACCCGGTATTCCCAGGCGGTCTCCCATCCAAGTACTAACCGGGCCCGACCCTGCTTAGCTTCCGAGATCAGACGAGATCGGGCGTTCTCAGGGTGGTATGGCCGTAGGCACCCCTCAGCCCCTCGCCTGCGCTCTCCAGCACGCCGCGGCACCGCAGCCCGGGCCCAAAAACCGACACCGGGGCCCCTCGGCCACACGCCCCACTCCCGGCCCGCGCCCGGGGCTCCAACGCTCGCCCACAAAACGCACGCCGGGCACGCCGGGCACACCGGGCACGGCCCTCCTGCCCCTGCGCTCGCCCGCCGCCGCAAAACAGCGGGGCCCCTGGCCCCCGGCAGCAAAAGATGCCTACAGCACCCGGTATTCCCAGGCGGTCTCCCATCCAAGTACTAACCGGGCCCGACCCTGCTTAGCTTCCGAGATCAGACGAGATCGGGCGTTCTCAGGGTGGTATGGCCGTAGGCACCCCTCAGCCCCTCGCCTGCGCTCTCCAGCACGCCGCGGCACCGCAGCCCGGGCCCGAAAACTGACACCGGGGCCCCTCGGCCACACGCCCCACTCCCGGCCCGCGCCCGGGGCTCCAACGCTCGCCCACAAAACGCACGCCGGGCACGCCGGGCACACCGGGCACGGCCCTCCTGCCCCTGCGCTCGCCCGCTGCCGCAAAACAGCGGGGCCCCTGGCCCCCCGCAGCAAAAGATGCCTACAGCACCCGGTATTCCCAGGCGGTCTCCCATCCAAGTACTAACCGGGCCCGACCCTGCTTAGCTTCCGAGATCAGACGAGATCGGGCGTTCTCAGGGTGGTATGGCCGTAGGCACCCCTCAGCCCCTCGCCTGCGCTCTCCAGCACGCCGCGGCACCGCAGCCCGGGCCCGAAAACCGACACCGGGGCCCCTCGGCCACACGCCCCACTCCCGGCCCGCGCCCGGGGCTCCAACGCTCGCCCACAAAACGCACGCCGGGCACGCCGGGCACACCGGGCACGGCCCTCCTGCCCCTGCGCTCGCCCGCCGCCGCAAAACAGCGGGGCCCCTGGCCCCCCGCAGCAAAAGATGCCTACAGCACCCGGTATTCCCAGGCGGTCTCCCATCCAAGTACTAACCGGGCCCGACCCTGCTTAGCTTCCGAGATCAGACGAGATCGGGCGTTCTCAGGGTGGTATGGCCGTAGGCACCCCGCAGCCCTTCGCCTGCGCTCTCCAGCACGCCCCGGCACCGCAGCCCGGGCCCGAAAACCGACACCGGGGCCCCTCGGCCACACGCCCCACTCCCGGCCCGCGCCCGGGGCTCCAACGCTCGCCCACAAAACGCACGCCGGGCACGCCGGGCACACCGGGCACGGCCCTCCTGCCCCTGCGCTTGCCCGCCGCCGCAAAACAGCAGGGCCCCTGGCCCCCGGCAGCAAAAGATGCCTACAGCACCCGGTATTCCCAGGCGGTCTCCCATCCAAGTACTAACCGGGCCCGACCCTGCTTAGCTTCCGAGATCAGACGAGATCGGGCGTTCTCAGGGTGGTATGGCCGTAGGCACCCCTCAGCCCCTCGCCTGCGCTCTCCAGCACGCCCCGGCACCGCAGCCCGGGCCCGAAAACCGACACCGGGGCCCCTCGGCCACACGCCCCACTCCCGGCCCGCGCCCGGGGCTCCAACGCTCGCCCACAAAACGCACGCCGGGCACGCCGGGCACACCGGGCACGGCCCTCCTGCCCCTGCGCTCGCCCGCCGCCGCAAAACAGCAGGGCCCCTGGCCCCCGGCAGCAAAAGATGCCTACAGCACCCGGTATTCCCAGGCGGTCTCCCATCCAAGTACTAACCGGGCCCGACCCTGCTTAGCTTCCGAGATCAGACGAGATCGGGCGTTCTCAGGGTGGTATGGCCGTAGGCACCCCTCAGCCCCTCGCCTGCGCTCTCCAGCACGCCGCGGCACCGCAGCCCGGGCCCAAAAACCGACACCGGGGCCCCTCGGCCACACGCCCCACTCCCGGCCCGCGCCCGGGGCTCCAACGCTCGCCCACAAAACGCACGCCGGGCACGCCGGGCACACCGGGCACGGCCCTCCTGCCCCTGCGCTCGCCCGCCGCCGCAAAACAGCGGGGCCCCTGGCCCCCGGCAGCAAAAGATGCCTACAGCACCCGGTATTCCCAGGCGGTCTCCCATCCAAGTACTAACCGGGCCCGACCCTGCTTAGCTTCCGAGATCAGACGAGATCGGGCGTTCTCAGGGTGGTATGGCCGTAGGCACCCCTCAGCCCCTCGCCTGCGCTCTCCAGCACGCCGCGGCACCGCAGCCCGGGCCCGAAAACCGACACCGGGGCCCCTCGGCCACAGGCCCCACTTCCGGCCCGCGCCCGGGGCTCCAACGCTCGCCCACAAAACGCACGCCGGGCACGCCGGGCACACCGGGCACGGCCCTCCTGCCCCTGCGCTCGCCCGCCGCCGCAAAACAGCGGGGCCCCTGGCCCCCCGCAGCAAAAGATGCCTACAGCACCCGGTATTCCCAGGCGGTCTCCCATCCAAGTACTAACCGGGCCCGACCCTGCTTAGCTTCCGAGATCAGACGAGATCGGGCGTTCTCAGGGTGGTATGGCCGTAGGCACCCCGCAGCCCTTCGCCTGCGCTCTCCAGCACGCCCCGGCACCGCAGCCCGGGCCCGAAAACCGACACCGGGGCCCCTCGGCCACACGCCCCACTCCCGGCCCGCGCCCGGGGCTCCAACGCTCGCCCACAAAACGCACGCCGGGCACGCCGGGCACACCGGGCACGGCCCTCCTGCCCCTGCGCTCGCCCGCCGCCGCAAAACAGCAGGGCCCCTGGCCCCCGGCAGCAAAAGATGCCTACAGCACCCGGTATTCCCAGGCGGTCTCCCATCCAAGTACTAACCGGGCCCGACCCTGCTTAGCTTCCGAGATCAGACGAGATCGGGCGTTCTCAGGGTGGTATGGCCGTAGGCACCCCTCAGCCCCTCGCCTGCGCTCTCCAGCACGCCGCGGCACCGCAGCCCGGGCCCAAAAACCGACACCGGGGCCCCTCGGCCACACGCCCCACTCCCGGCCCGCGCCCGGGGCTCCAACGCTCGCCCACAAAACGCACGCCGGGCACGCCGGGCACACCGGGCACGGCCCTCCTGCCCCTGCGCTCGCCCGCCGCCGCAAAACAGCGGGGCCCCTGGCCCCCGGCAGCAAAAGATGCCTACAGCACCCGGTATTCCCAGGCGGTCCCCATCCAAGTACTAACCGGGCCCGACCCTGCTTAGCTTCCGAGATCAGACGAGATCGGGCGTTCTCAGGGTGGTATGGCCGTAGGCACCCCTCAGCCCCTCGCCTGCGCTCTCCAGCACGCCGCGGCACCGCAGACCGGGCCCGAAAACTGACACCGGGGCCCCTCGGCCACACGCCCCACTCCCGGCCCGCGCCCGGGGCTCCAACGCTCGCCCACAAAACGCACGCCGGGCACGCCGGGCACACCGGGCACGGCCCTCCTGCCCCTGCGCTCGCCCGCTGCCGCAAAACAGCAGGGCCCCTGGCCCCCCGCAGCAAAAGATGCCTACAGCACCCGGTATTCCCAGGCGGTCTCCCATCCAAGTACTAACCGGGCCCGACCCTGCTTAGCTTCCGAGATCAGACGAGATCGGGCGTTCTCAGGGTGGTATGGCCGTAGGCACCCCTCAGCCCCTCGCCTGCCCTCTCCAGCACGCCCCGGCACCGCAGCCCGGGCCCGAAAACCGACACCGGGGCCCCTCGGCCACACGCCCCACTCCCGGCCCGCGCCCGGGGCTCCAACGCTCGCCCACAAAACGCACGCCGGGCACGCCGGGCACACCGGGCACGGCCCTCCTGCCCCTGCGCTCGCCCGCCGCCGCAAAACAGCGGGGCCCCTGGCCCCCGGCAGCAAAAGATGCCTACAGCACCCGGTATTCCCAGGCGGTCTCCCATCCAAGTACTAACCGGGCCCGACCCTGCTTAGCTTCCGAGATCAGACGAGATCGGGCGTTCTCAGGGTGGTATGGCCGTAGGCACCCCTCAGCCCCTCGGCTGCGCTCTCCAGCACGCCCCGGCACCGCAGCCCGGGCCCAAAAACCGACACCGGGGCCCCTCGGCCACACGCCCCACTCCCGGCCCGTGCCCGGGGCTCCAACGCTCGCCCACAAAACGCACGCCGGGCACGCCGGGCACACCGGGCACGGCCCTCCTGCCCCTGCGCTCGCCCGCCGCCGCAAAACAGCAGGGCCCCTGGCCCCCGGCAGCAAAAGATGCCTACAGCACCCGGTATTCCCAGGCGGTCTCCCATCCAAGTACTAACCGGGCCCGACCCTGCTTAGCTTCCGAGATCAGACGAGATCGGGCGTTCTCAGGGTGGTATGGCCGTAGGCACCCCTCAGCCCCTCGCCTGCGCTCTCCAGCACGCCGCGGCACCGCAGCCCGGGCCCAGAAACCGACACCGGGGCCCCTCGGCCACTCGCCCCACTCCCTGCCCGCACCCGGGGCTCCAACGCTCGCCCACAAAACGCACGCCGGGCACACCGGGCACGGCCCTCCTGCCCCTGCGCTCGCCCGCCGCCGCAAAACAGCAGGGCCCCTGGCCCCCGGCAGCAAAAGATGCCTACAGCACCCGGTATTCCCAGGCGGTCTCCCATCCAAGTACTAACCGGGCCCGACCCTGCTTAGCTTCCGAGATCAGACGAGATCGGGCGTTCTCAGGGTGGTATGGCCGTAGGCACCCCTCAGCCCCTCGCCTGCGCTCTCCAGCACGCCGCGGCACCGCAGCCCGGGCCCAAAAACCGACACCGGGGCCCCTCGGCCACACGCCCCACTCACGGCCCGCGCCCGGGGCTCCAACGCTCGCCCACAAAACCCACGCCGGGCACACCGGGCACGGCCCTCCTGCCCCTGCGCTCGCCCGACGCCGCAAAACAGCAGGGCCCCTGGGCCCCGGCAGCAAAAGATGCCTACAGCACCCGGTATTCCCAGGCGGTCTCCCATCCAAGTACTAACCGGGCCCGACCCTGCTTAGCTTCCGAGATCAGACGAGATCGGGCGTTCTCAGGGTGGTATGGCCGTAGGCACCCCTCAGCCCCTCGGCTGCGCTCTCCAGCACGCCGCGGCACCGCAGCCCGGGCCCAAAAACCGACACCGGGGCCCCTCGGCCACACGCCCCACTCCCGGCCCGCGCCCGGGGCTCCAACGCTCGCCCACAAAACGCACGCCGGGCACACCGGGCACGGCCCTCCTGCCCCTGCGCTCGCCCGACGCCGCAAAACAGCAGGGCCCCTGGGCCCCGGCAGCAAAAGATGCCTACAGCACCCGGTATTCCCAGGCGGTCTCCCATCCAAGTACTAACCGGGCCCGACCCTGCTTAGCTTCCGAGATCAGACGAGATCGGGCGTTCTCAGGGTGGTATGGCCGTAGGCACCCCTCAGCCCCTCGGCTGCGCTCTCCAGCACGCCGCGGCACCGCAGCCCGGGCCCAAAATCCGACACCGGGGCCCCTCGGCCACACGCCCCACTCCCGGCCCGCGCCCGGGGCTCCAACGCTCGCCCACAAAACGCACGCCGGGCACGCCGGGCACACCGGGCACGGCCCTCCTGCCCCTGCGCTCGCCCGACGCCGCAAAACAGCAGGGCCCCTGGCCCCCGGCAGCAAAAGATGCCTACAGCACCCGGTATTCCCAGGCGGTCTCCCATCCAAGTACTAACCGGGCCCAACCCTGCTTAGCTTCCGAGATCAGACGAGATCGGGCGTTCTCAGGGTGGTATGGCCGTAGGCACCCCTCAGCCCCTCGGCTGCGCTCTCCAGCACGCCGCGGCACCGCAGCCCGGGCCCAAAAACCGACACCGGGGCCCCTCGGCCACACGCCCCACTCCCGGCCCGCGCCCGGGGCTCCAACGCTCGCCCACAAAACGCACGCCGGGCACGCCGGGCACGGCCCTCCTGCCCCTGCGCACGCCCGCCGCCCCAAAACAGCAGGGCCCCGGCAGCAAAAGATGCCTACAGCACCCGGTATTCCCAGGCGGTCTCCCATCCAAGTACTAACCGGGCTCGATGCGCTTTATATTCTGTGAAGTAAATTAGATTTTTCCATGGGTTCTGTTTTCGTACGCCTAGAATAGTGTAGGGAAAGTTTATGTTTGCTTACACTCCGGGCCCGAAGGTATCGCGGGGTCTAATGCAGGTTTTTCATGCCTTAAAGCCATCTTCCGAAATGTCGTCTGAGCGGAACGGCTTTCGCGTCGGTGCGAGGTCCGGGCGGTGATGGGCGGTCCAGGTTTGGCGGGAACACGGCTGTGTGGAATGGGCGAATGCTATTGGTCATACCGGCGTTGCGAGTCCTGATTGGCAGATCCATTGCCTTCCCCGTGTTCCGATTGGTGGCGCTTGACCTCCCCGGCTGCGGTTTCCGTCCCCTTCCCCTTTGTCCCAACGCCTGCCGTGCTGATTCTTCCCCTTCTATGCAATCCCTATCCCGCCCCCACTGACCTTCCCCCGGCCTACAGAGTCTTCTCCGCCTCACAGTCCCTGTTCCACCCATAAGACCTTCCCCGGCCCAGTGTCCCTGCCTGGGAAGCAGTGTGTATTCTGGGCCTCGATTCTTCCCCGAGCCCACCGACCGTACCCTGGCCCACAGTCCATATTCTGGCCCCGCAGTCCCAATTCCAACTCTACAGTAACTAACCCCGCCTTACAGTTGCTATCCCAACCCCACTGTGACGTCAGCTGCAGTCCTAGAGTCACTCTCCCAATATCAGTGATTCCATCTCCAGTCCCACGGGGTTTTTTTAACCAGCTCCATCTTTGCATCTTCCCACTGCTCCCAGGTGAAGCTTCTCCTTCTTGTTGTGGAAGGATCTTAAGTTTCACTCCAGAGCTGTGAGGTTTCAACTTCAACACTAGAATCCATATTCCAAATCCAGTTTGAAAGCTTTTTTTCCAGTTCTAGCCCCACAGTTGCTATCCCAGTCCTATAGTGATTTCAGCTCCATCCCTGAAGTTGCATTCCAGCCCAACAGTCCCTGTACCAGTCCTACAGTTCTTATCCCACTCTGCAGTCATTTTCCCTTTATTTCTCTGCCAGCTCCACTGCTTCACCTTCAGTTCTGCATCTTCCCACCACTTCTGGGTGAAGCTGCTCCTGGATCAGGCCTGGATCTTCTTTTCACATCCAGGTCTCTCATGCTTCAGCTCCAGCTCTAGAATTCACATTCCATCTCCAGCCTGTCATGGGTGGGACTGGTAACTTCAGACAAAGTTAAGAAACCCTCCCATTGTGTCACAAGGTGCAGAAAAGGATTCCCTTGCTTTCTAAACTCCTTCTCAGAGAGAGGAGCCTGGGGCAGCTGTATCCAGCCCCAGCCCTGGACTTTGCTAAGAAAATAAGTTTTACAACTTTATCCCACAGGTTTTAATGACAGATATATTTTTATAAGAATGAATTATTTATGATGATGAATGATCAGAAAAAATAACTCAATCAGAATTATTTACTGCACACTATAAAAGCCGAAACTATTCTATTACAAGAGAGGATTGTGCATTATATCAAAGCAGTATTAAAGCAATTATATTAAAGCTAGCAAAAAGAAACCATTACTAGAGACTGATGTAACTCACCCATACCAATGACTGTGGACAAATCTCTTTCTTCTAACCTTTAGGAGTATCCTTGGTGAGCATCCCTAAAGCCCAGTGGAAGAATCTGCACACACTCCAAGGAGGAATATATTAGAAGAACCTACTATATGGAAAGTGGACTGGACTTTTATAGTGTGAAGGAGGTGACCACCAGTAATATGCCTACAGGTCAGTTTAGCAGTTTATCTGCCAAATCTTTGTCTTGTTATGAGCAGGTTGATTTGAGGCTGGTCTGCCAGATTGAGACATTGTGCCAGATTTTTAGCAGCATTCAACACCAAATACCAGCACCCGATGTCCCTCTCAGCCCACCATTGGTAGCTTGCAAAATAGGGCATTGTTTGAGTTGTTTGACCACATTTCAGGGCTGAGCACCCTGTTACACAGCCGCACAGGCCCTATCCCCACCCCACAGTGATTCTACCCCCAGACGCATGGGATTTATCCAGCCCCAGAGGTTTCATTGCTCCACATCAGTCTGGATTGAGCCCCAGGGGCTTCAATATACCCCTCTGGCCTCACAGCCACAGCCCTATAATTTTTACTTTAAAAACATCATGTATCAAGTAATAGAATAAATAAATAGAATGAAATAAAAATATGACAATGCAACAGTATAAATAAATCTTAATACAACTAGGATAATGTAAAACTAAGAGAATAAATAATAAAATAGAATTGGTAGAAAATGAACCTGGATCTAGACCCAAACTGATGTGGAGCAATGGAAACGGTGAGGCTGGAGGTGGGTAAATCCCATGGGGAAGGGGATGGAGCTGAAGCTTGGGGCCTGCAGGAGCTGTCAGGGGAATTCCAGTCCTCCCAGCAATAGTACCACCCACAAGCTGGGAGTGGAGGTCTCAGGGCTGATCCTGGGGCACAGAGCCAGCCCAGAGGCACCTTTTGGGGTGCAGAACAGGGACTAAACACTGTTTCCAGCACCTAATCCTGGCTGAGGGTCCTGTGGATAGGTGGGGTGCAGGGCAAGGTGTGTGCTGCAGGCCAGGGCTCATTTGCCCCCAAAGTTGGGGGTGCATTGGGATGACTTTGGCAGCTCCTACAGATATTGAAGTGATGACAGTTACTGATTCATCACCTTGTCAACAGCACAGGAGCAAAATGACAACCAGGAGCAGCTTTTAGCCAAGGCAGTGGAAAGCTGAGGAGCTGGAACTGAGGCAGTACAGCTGGCGGTTACGTAGAGAATGTGGGGCTCAGGGTGAAACCTCTGTGGGGCTAGATAGGGGCTGTGGGGCAGGGATAGGCTCTGTAGGCCTGCAGCTGGAATATGGGTTCTAGAGATGAAGCTGAAGCATCACAGAGCTGAAACTGAAATGAACATCCTGCCTTGATCCAGGAGCAGCTTCACATGGCAGCATCAGGAGGATGTGGGGCTGGAACAGAAACATCAGAGCTGGTGGAGCTTGTGGGGCTGGAGCTGGAATCACAGTAGGGCTGGGATAGGACTGTGTGTCTGTGATAGGAATTATGGAGCCAGGATAACAACTTTACAGGTGGAGCTGGAATCACTATAGGGAAGGGAAGGGAAGGGAAGGGAAGGGAAGGGAAGGGAAGGGAAGGGAAGGGAAGGGAAGGGAAGGGAAGGGAAGGGAAGGGAAGGGAAGGGAAGGGAAGGGAAGGGAAGGGAAGGGAAGGGAAGGGAAGGGCATGAAGATTTCTGCCTTACCTTGCTTACCTTTCCCTTTCCCTTGCCACTCCTACTCCTCCCTTGCGGCCGTCTCCCACCCACAGCTGTAGCCCAGAGCTCTGTTTCCACCAGATGGCAGCCTGGCTTTGCAGTTGCTCATTTCACCCCAGCTACTCTTTTCCCTGGACACCCTGCAGGCACAGAAGCGCCTTGTGTTGTTGAGCTCGTTGTCCTTCAAGGTGGCCAGTGACCCAGGCAGAGCTCCCCGCTCTCCTCCCCATTCCTCTCTGGTGGAAGGTGCCACGTCTCTCCATCACAGACGTGGCACCGTGGGAGGGCAATGCGGTGTGGGCATAGCACATGCCACCCCTTCCACACAGCAGCCCGTTTTCAGGCAGTCCTGGTGTAACATACCTGCAGTGGCCTTCCTCTGTCACACGCTGTGGTGAACCTGCAGCCGTCCGGACCCTCCCGACCCTCGCTGGGGTAGCCTAGAGCCCCCAGGCAGTTATGGAGGGGCAGGGTGGCTGTAAATGGCCTCATCAGTCATTTTCTGAGTAGGTTAGTTGGGAATGAGCTTATCCAAGAGGGTCAACTGCAGGTCACCACATCAGAGAACTGCTTACTACCTGCCCGGAGGTGTCAAACAGCCACATAACAGACGCTGGGACCGGTTCCCCGTGACGCACAGGCTCGGGCACGCGGGAGCCATAAGCAGGCGGCGTGTCCGAGCCGGTTCTTTTCTCTCCCCCTCCTCCCCGGTGGGTAAATCCCATCAGCCGCCACCCTAAACCGCCCCACGCCAGCCCTAATACCACCTCGGGTACGCCATCAGGCTCACATCAGCCAGGCGAGGCTGGGGAGGCGAGGGACTGACAGCCCTGGGAGGGACACCCCTGCCAGAGCCGGGGGGACAGCAGAGGTGGCATTGGGCACTGTCCTGGGAAAGGGGGCTGGGTGGTGGGAAGAGGCCGCCTGCTGCCCGTGTTCTCTGGGGAAGGAGAGGGAATCCAGGCCTGAGCCGAGCTTTGTCCTGGGCTAATTTTAGACCAAGGAGGTAAGAGAAGGGAGGCGCATAGAGGGGCTTAAGGGGTCCCTCTGGCCTGCCGCAGGGCAAGCCTGATCTCCGTCGCCCCTGCAGCGCCTGGTGAGCCGGCGGTGTCCCGCTGCTCTCCCCGAGTGCGGGGGCTCCCGGTCGGGTTCCGGGCATGTCTCGCCCCACGGAGCGGAGTGGAGCGGGCAGCACTGTGGGGTGTACGTGGTCTGTGCATCCCAGCGCCAGTGCAGCGCCCTGCTGTGGGGAGCAGGGGGGACTTGAGGAGGACCCTATCGGTTAAGGGATGCGTTGGAGAGTGACCATGGAGTGGGGGGTTCCCTGCATGAGGATGTGGGGAGACAGCCTGTGTGGGTCATCTAAATGGGGGTGGCTGCTGTGTGGGAGAGCATACATGTCAGAGGTCAGCCTGGGGAATACTGGCGCACCACATGCGCGGGGTACCTCCGCATGCAGTGGCGACAATCCCCACGGCCCCCCTCTTTTTCCTCGCCCCCCTTCCTCCCCCTCTTCCCCCCCGTCCCGCCGCGCCTCCTTAAGTGCCCGCCCCATCCCAGCCTCCCTCCGCCCAGTCCCGCCCCGTCCCGCCCCGCTCCGCTCCCTCCAAGTGAGGGAATAAAGTTGCGCACCGGGGCGGGCGGTCCTGCCTGGAGCGGAGCGGGGCTGAGGCGGGCGGCTGTGCTGCTCGCCGGCGGGAGCGCCGGACCATGGCCTCGCAGGAGCTGGCGCAGAAGCTGCAGCGGCGGCTGCAGCTGGAGGAGAGCGGGGCAGCGGCGGAGGGCGAGGCAGAGGCGGTCAAGGGCGCGGCGGCGGCCGGGGAGGTTGAAGAGCGGAGCTGCTTGACGGCCAGTGCGGGCGCAGAGCTGAGCGCTAAGCTGTGCCGGCGGCAGGACATAAACGAGGGCGCGGCACAGCCCCGGCGGGCCGCCGTCTTCAACCCCTACACCGAGTTCAAGGAGTTCAGCCGCCGGCAGATCAAGGACATGGAGCGCATGTTCCGCCTGTGAGTGGGGCGGGAGCGGGGCGGGGGGCTCCCTGCCCGGCCCGTGGGCTCCGGGGCTGGGGCTCTGCCTTCCCCCGCAGCCCCTCCCGGCCGGCCCCCGGGGGCACATCTGGAGGAGGGCTGCCCGCTCTCAGCGGCACGCTCGCGTTTCTCCGCGGTTTTGCGGTCGGGCTGGAGGAAGCCGCGGCGCGTTCGCAGCGCCATCTGATCCCCAGATTGTCCCTGTGCTTTGCCGGGGGGGCTCGTGGAGTTTGCCCGGGGCTCAGCCCTGCGTTTAACTCGTGGCCTCGGCTCTGCTTGGGAATGGGACGGCGGCTGTTTCTGGCGGCCCCCAGGGGCCATGGCTTTGCGGCACGCTCTGGGTAGGACGGGGGAGGAGCACAGGCAGTCTTCTGCTCCACACCCTGGGGTACCAGGTGGGTCTGTGTCCCAGGGCCCGGCAGAGCCATTGGACTTTTGCCCAAAACAACTGCGACCCTGAGCACCCGTAGCAGTCCTGCTGGCTCTGCCTGGCAGTGTCCTAGCTCCACGCAAAGTCCTTTCTGCCGGGCTTGGTGCTCCCTCCCGCGCCCCCAAGCAAAGGTAGAGCGCAGCCTCCTCTTGCCATCCCTGTCGTGGGGGCTGGGATGGGATTCCCCTCCCAGCAGGAAGGTTTGTGTTAAAGTCAAGCTGCTGCTAGCCACAGGGAGAGCTGCTTCTGTAAGCAGAAAGGCTTGGCCCTCCCCGGGGCCATGATCCTGCCTTTTTCTGTCCTCCAGACCCTGTCCTGCTCCTGCAGTTAGGCTGTGTCTGGGTACCTTTGTCTGCACTCAGTTTTCCCTCCAGCACCACAGACCCGTGGGCTCCTGGGGACCGGTGTCCTCCCAGCCCCACAACACAATGCCAGACTGGGAGGGAGCTGCTGCCAGGCAGGAGATGGGAGGACTACAGAGCAAGGTGTGAAGATGTACTTCACCTTATGGAGGTGACTGAAGTGAGATTTGTAACTTGTTAGATCATTGTTCTCCTAGCTGAAAGCTGCCTTGGGCACCTTGGATTGTTGTGAGGATATCAAGAGCTGGTTGAATGCTGTCAGCTCCCAGCACTGCGGGGTGTTGCCTGTCCCAGCCAGGCTGTTGCCACAGGAGACCAGGCGATGGGCTTTTGTGAGCTTACTGGAGTTTGGAGTTCTTTGTTGTACAGGCAGTGTTGTGTTGGCAGCTGGCGCAGGAAGCGAGGTGGTCCAGGCGGGACTGCTGCTCCACTCTCTCCTGTGTCCCTTTTCACTGTGCTTAAAGGGGATCCCACTCTATGGAACGCTGAGACATGGTGCTGTGAGGACTGGAGGACAAACAATGCAGGCAAGGCCTGAAAGCTGTGCGTGAGAGCCTGGACCGGGCAGTGGCACTGCCTCAATAGGGAAGAGGAAAGAAATGGCGGTGGTTTTGGGAAATAAAAAGTGGAAGAGCTGAATTGCAGCCTAATTTTTCAACAATGAGCTCATTAAACACTAGCCTTGTAAGCAGGAAAAGCTAGGCTTTGCAGTTGAATGCTAATCAGCTGGTCAATGTAGCTGGAAAGCATTGCATACTCTGTGAGAACTGCTGATGCCAAAGCGGGGAGAAGGTGGGCTGCATGCTCTCCTGTTGTGTTTCCTGGACAGGCAGCCAGGAAACCATGTCCTGGTGTTCACTGTTACAGGCACCTGAGGTTTGCAGTGGCAGAGGATCTTGTCTTTGGTCCATCTGCTGCCCGTGACCTGTCTCAGCTATTGGCTGACATCACGTGCTCCATGAGGAGAGGAAATGTTCCCCTTAATTCCTGTCAGTCAGAGCTTGAGTTAATGTGATTAAGGCTTTAACTCTCTGTATGGCTTATTGGCCCTGGCCACCACAACTCAGGGTCTTTCTTACATCCCTCTCTCAAAGGCTTTTTTTTTCCTTTAGTATCTTCTCATTGCCACAGGATGCCAGGTTCCCACTATGAAACTTCCCATCCAAAAAAATGTTTCTTATCAGTTTAGTGGGACTTTTAAATCTGTAGTTCAGACAAAATTTGAACCTGCTGTCCTGTGCATGATGTGGGCTAGGTCATGGTGCTCCAGCTGAAAAGATGTCCTGGTGAGAGTGGCAACCCTGAATGCCTGTCAGGGCATCCCATAGTATGGATGGTGGCCGTGACTGCCAGGGTGGAAGCAAAGAACTCATCTGAAAGTGGGACTTCCCAAAATATAGTGGTCCATCCAGTGCTGTGTGCTGCTAGCTACACCAGGAGCATCCTTCCAGAGCAGAAATAATGCTCTTTGCTCTGGCTGCCGCAGTTGGGCTCACTTTTCCCCCTCTCTTATCCAAGCCTCCCCTTGTCAGCATCTCTCCTTTTGGCCCCATTCCACTGGAGATGGGGCGCAGGTATCTGCTGGAGTGCTGGGTGCAGGCAGCTCTCAGGGTTGGTATTTTTTTGGCAGAAACCAGGAAGTCTGCAGCTCAGGCTAATTATAATGTGACCTAATTAGCTGCCTATTCTGACAATATGTGAGGACTGTGATAACCATGATAACCTCTCTTTCCTGAGTTGTCTAAGTGAACTCTCAGGGCCTCTGGAGTGTCACAGCTATGCTTGGTGCCATCTTTGTCCAGGAAAATGGCCGAGGGGAGTGTGAAAGCCAGGCAGTGAGGCTCTGCCTGGCAGGAATGACCTTTATGAGAAATGTAGGGGGGAGGAAAACAGAGAGCAGCTTCATCTGTGGGGCGCGAGGGAGTGGAGAAATTCCAGTCTTGCTATTGCCTTTTATATCTAGGGAATTTTATGTGTTGCCCACACATTGAAAAGTGCCTTGCATCTGGCTGGTGGGAGAGGCTGTGATGTCCCCTTGCCCTCCTGGAGCCACTTAGGAGCCACTTTGCCAGGTGCCCCAGCTTCGTCTGACATGGTGCAGCAGCCCTGCTCTCTCCAGAGCTGCTGTGTGCCGTATGTGACCTGCTGTCTGTGGACTTCCAGCGGGCAGGGAGGTTATTCCCATGCGGACTCAGTCTGGGCCTGCAGGTCTTGCCCAACATCTTGGGCAAGAAGATCTTAGTGGAGGAGACTCTCATCTTGCCCTCGTGTCCCTCCAAGAGCAGGAGAGCTCTTTCTGCCTGGGCTGGGGAGGATAAAGCTGCATGTGGTTGAGGAGCCTGTTCCTGTCCCCACCCTGGTATGGAGGAATTGTTTCCAAAGCTCTTGGCAATAGAATAGACTACTCCATTTGGAATGAGCACCAATGATCATATCTAGTTCAACAGCCTGATTGCTTCAGGGTTGACCAAAAGTTAAGCCCTGTTATTAAGGACATTGTCTAAATGTCTCTTAAACACTGACAGGCTTGGGGCACTGACCACCTCTCTAGGAAGCCTGTTCCAGGGTCTGACAACCCTCTCAGGCTGAAAGAAAGCCTCCCTCAGGTCCAGTCTGATCTCCTCTGAGGCAGTTTTGAACCATTCCTATTTATCCTATCACTGGATATCAGGGAGCAGAGCTTAGCACCACCTTCTCCATGTAAGGTGAAACAGAATGCTCAGAGGGAATAAAGTGCTACTTAGGATTTGAAATATTTAAGAGGAGATTATTACTTTAGCACCATTATTCCAACTGCTTTTACTTCATAGCTTCAATTAGGCCATTGCAGCATACAGGAACTGCAGATCAAAGTACAGGCGCTCATAGTATGTGAAGCAAGGTAAGGTGCTGCAAACATGCACAGGGAGGGCAGGTTCTCAGTCCAGCTTTTCTCAAGAAATGTGAATGTTTAGAAACTGCTCTTTGAGCCTTCAGCATATGTAATTTCTTATTCAGTTGTCCTTTTTTTGTTAAGTGCGGGTTTTTTTTTTTGGATGGAATGTGACTACAGAGTCACTGCAGGTGATGCAGTCCTTGGCATCTCCTTTTTCCTCCCTGATCCCTCTTTCTTCTGTGATGTAAACCCCCAGCACCTGTGGAACACCAGTGCAATGTTTGTACTTGGGCAATAATTGTGTGTAACAGACTTTGTGCTCTTAAGCAAGTCTGTTCAGCAAGTATTCCCTCTTTCCTCCGGTTTTGTCTCCTGCTTTCCTCTCCCACTGCTTCAGCAGCCAGGCACGCTCTGCGGTCCGGGTGGAAGCGGGCCAGCATGAGAATCTGGGTGCATCCTTGTTGCAGCAGATTTTGGCAGCCACTGCTGTGTCTCATTGCTGCCAGGAACACTGCTGTGGCAGCAGCGTGGCAAAGTTTCATCACAGCGACCACAGTGCCTGTACCTGCCTGCGGCATCCCAGCTGCGGGTGGGATCTGCTGTAGCCATGGCATGGACCTGCTGCTGAAGTGGCCTTCCTGTGACATGAGATGTCTGTGCCTGTTGACACAATTCCCCTCTGTCTGCAATGCCGGCGCATCACTCGGGTGAAGCTTGGCTCGTGCCCCAGGGAGCTTTGAGTCTGAAGGGAGCTCTGGTGTCACAGCAGGACAGTGAGTGATGGCAGGGCTCACCAGGCTCCTGAGTGCTGCGTGCTCTCTCGCCGTGCCACTCCTGGAGGCTGGGACGGCTTCCCTGGATGCTGGGGTGTGTTTAACTTGCCCTGATGCCCTCTTCCAGCTCTGCCTGTGAAGCTAATGGCTGTCCATCACCAGGATGCAGGCAGCTGTGTGTGAGAGGCGTCGGGGGCTGTCTGAGCCCAGGGCCCTGAAAGGGGGCTCCCAAAAGGCAGACAGGGGAGTTTTATGATCTCTTGAAAGGCAGACTGCGGGGTCTTTGGTAGGACTGAGGTGTGCTGGGAGCATCAACTGACGAGCAAGGTGCAGTCTGCATTGTGCCCCACAGTGTTGAAGTGCCTGTGGTCTGTTGGGGGTGGGTGGTGGGGAATGAACAGTGCTATTTCTCGTGCCTTGTAAATATGCCTCTCCCTAAATAGTCTGGCTGTGCAGCAGCTGGGTAGCTGTACCCGGGTCCTAAAATAGTTTGGCTGTTTTAGGAGGCGAGGGGGCAGGGAGGGAATATAGCAGTTTGCAGGGTGTTGCCGTTGGGCTTCAGTGCCCCTCTGTCTGGCTGTCCCTGAGTGCAGGGGACTGGTAACCTGATTTCTGGGTGCTTCTCAGCACCAGCTGTACTCATGCTCGACACCCATTGTGTGGCTGGTACAGAGTGCTGCTCAGCCAGGCCCGCTGTTGGCAAGACCCCATTTCTCACAATCCTGGCTTTGTCCTGCCTCTCTGCAGGGATGAGCCCTGAAGCTGTGCCCCACGCTTAACCCTTTCAGGGCAGCATACTGGCCTCTGGGCCAGTGTTTACCTGCAGGTAGTGTCCGTAACAGGGAGGGTGAGATGACCACAGCAGGCACGGGCTGGGCTTGTGCCCTACTTCTGCCTTCATCTGTTACACAGAGCTGCTGTGTGGAGCTGGGCAGTGTCCTGACCCCAGATGAACAGCCCTTGGAGGGGACTTTGGTATTACTTTGCTTTCTGCATCCAGCCAAAGGGCAGCCTGAGCCTGCTAGGCCCCCCAAAAAAACGCAACCCCAGATGCCTTTCTGCCATTGTACATTTTGCTGCTATGTCTAATCAAAGGCACTGCATCTCCAACAGTGACAGCTCTGCACCCTTTCTCCCAAACTTGAAAGACAAGCAAATTGACAATTAAATATTGCACTTGCTATGCTTCTGTGATGTCTTAGAAGTGCATCTCAGTGCTGGGTTGGATAATGCTGTGAATGTGCTTTAATTAACTGACACCTTCCTTGCTGTGAAGAACTGCTGTACTTCTTCCCTGTGACATCCCAGGCCTGTGACCTGGTTTCTGCTCTGATGGAGGTTTCTTTCCTAGTTTCTCAGAAGGTGGTCCAGCCTGGTTGCCTCATGGGTTTGCTGGGTATAGAGAGTGCAGGCAGATTGGTAACAGGGGCTCTGTGCCAGCCTAGTCTGGCAGTTATGTCCCTGTCATTAGGAGTCTCTTAGTCCTGGGACCCTTGGAAACTAAGAGCCACGAGGAGTATCAGAATATCAGAAGTAGTTGTGGGGGTGGTGGGACTCTGGAAAGTCATGGAGGCCACTCTAGTTTGGGGTAAAACCATGCTGTGCCTGTGCTCTTGAAAGCAGGGGCAGAGATCTTGGCTGCAGCTCTGCCTTGTGCTGCTCACGCCTGTACGCAGTTTGGGGCTGGTGCTTTGTTCGTGCCTTCCTTTGCCACAGCTTCCTCTGTGGCTGTGAGGTTTTTCAGCTGGAAAGGGCTTTCTTCCAGGCTAACCACAACTGTGCAGATCTTTGTCTGGGATGGCTACAGCCCTCATTTCTTTGGAAGAGTGCTAACAGTCAGTAAAAGATGATGGGTGGGGGGATTTGACTGGCTCCGGCCCACTGGACAGCTTCAGCACTGTGCCTAGGGTTCCCTTCTGAATGGTTGAAAGGATTTAACTCTGTCAGGGTTGAAATGGTGGCGGGGGGCAGTGGCAGGCTGTATGCCAAGGCGGAGCCCAGCTTGGGAGACCCTGCCCTGTCCTCTCCTGTGAAGCCCTAGCTCTGTGCTGAACCTTGATGGCAAGACCAGGATGAAAGAGGGCTGTTGAGTGGCTGATAACAGCGCACCCATCCCTGCAGCTTTTGGACTTTGAAAGCCGGTGACAGCCCTGGTGGGTGTGAAGCGCTGGATGGGCCGGATGCTTTACCCACACCCACAGCAGATGTTGGGAGGAGTTGGTGCACAGTCCTAGGCTGTGCGCAGCAGATCACTCGCTGCCTCCCTATCCCTAAAGCACTCCTCCCCTTGCACGGGTGCTCTCCTCTGAAGAGTCCTTGCAGTCCTTCTTGCTCCATAGGGAGCATGGTCCCACTCTAGTCTTGCTTCTGGAGGTGGACACCGGTTTTCTCTGCCAGCCTGGCCCTGTGGTGCAGCCCTGGTACCACAGCCCTGGCTAGGATTGCTGTGGTCCCCTGGAACTGTCTTTCTGCTCTGCCTGGGGACACAGAACAAACAGCTGCTCTGAAGTGCAGCTGTTGTAGTGGTGCTTGTTGTAGTACAAAAACATTTTGGAGAGAAAAAAATTTAACCGCTTGAGGTGGAGAGTTTTGCTTACAGAGAAAGACTGCTTTCTGCCAAGCCAAGAGGTTCTACTTGGTCTCTGTTCCCTGTTTCTCCTTGAAACTAGCTGGAAACCTGGCAGCAGCTGACTCTGCATGCCTTTGCCTCACCACGTTGGTGCATGGTGTAAGCTGCGTGCAAGTTGCCTTTGTGCTGGACAGGCAAGTGGGTGAAATGGAAATCCCACTGAGATAAGCTGAGTTCCTCTGTGCTCCTACTGTGTGGGTTGTTTGGTCTGAGCTCCCCTGAGTACTTCTCTCTTTGGTAAGACAGCTCTGAAAGCTGACAGCTACTTCTCTGAGCTTAAAATATCTCAGCACTGGCCATGTCATGCAGCTTCTGCTCTCCCCTAAGCTTTGAACCACACAGTGACTTTATCCCTGTGCATGGTTCCTCTTCTGGGTGGATGGGTATGGGGATGATGATGGTTAACCCTTTCCCCTTTGCACCCTGCAGGTATGACTCTGGACGGGATGGATATATTGACCTGATGGAGCTGAAGCTCATGATGGAAAAGCTGGGAGCCCCGCAGACCCATCTGGGGCTGAAGAACATGATCAAGGAGGTGGATGAAGACTTTGATGGGAAGCTCAGCTTCCGTGAGGTGAGGGTGGCTGCAGTAACAGACAGGGATGTGGCTGTGGGGTTGAAGGAAGAGGCAGCTGGGCCCCATGTCTATGGGCAGTAGGTAGCCCTCTCCCCTCTGTGTTTTTACAGTGGTGGGGTGCAGTGGAGAAGGCAGTGAGCTTCCCCATGTCAAGGGTGCGGAGCACTGCTAACCTCCATCTCCATGTGGCAGTCATGGTACCTGATGCCAAAGCTCTCCAATCTCCCTGCTTGCTGTGGAAGCACATTTGAGCACTGTTGCAGCTGCTGGGAGTGCTCACTGAGCTCCCTGCTGTAGCTGGAGGGAGTTATGTCCCTTGAGTTTCCAGATCTCATTGCTTGGCTCCTGTGGTAGAGCAGCTGAGGCCTCATTTCAGGTGCAGTGCAGGAGCTCTGCTTGGAGCAGCTCATCTCATGGGGCACAAAAGGCTCTCTCTTCCAGTTGCTATTGGGACCCTCTCTGCACCATGCAGTGACCAGCCATGGCAAGCTTTATGAGGGGTGGTCACCTCCCTGCAGCAAGGAATAAATGTGTGGATGCAGCAGTTTGGTACTGCATGCTGGCTCAGCAGGGACACAGCTCAAACAGGTCTGTCTGTTACCACTGTATTGTGACAGCTGGGACAGCAGGCCAGGATCCTCTGCCAGGCAGAGGACGAGAGGAAATTTGAGCAGTGACCTGCATGTACTCAGGGGTACCCAAATCATCTCAGCAGGAAGGGGGAACCCAGGTACCAAAAGCTCCTGTTGCATCACCTCCTCCTCTCAGACTTTGATAGCTGGCTCAGTAACAAGCAAATGGCAGTCGCACTGTGGCTTTCTGAATTAACCCACAGCCTCTTCATAGCAAGAGGAAGGGCAGCACTGCGTATGTCCTGCAGCGGTTTTGAGGGCTGTGCTGCTTCCTTCTGTCCTGTAGGATGCCTGCAGTGGGCCCCAGCAGCAGGGCTCCCTAGTTTCTGCAGGCATGATGCTCTCACCATGCCCCTTCCAGAGTAGGGCTCAGAATGTCAGGCTTTCCATTGTGGAAGTTTGAGAGCTTTGTCAGTACTGGGAGGGAGGATGAGCAGCCAAGGCCTGTGACTGGCTGGGCTGGTTGGGGCATGAGGGGTGACTGTCACTCACAAAGCTGCTGCACCATCTCTCTGCAGTGGCACATCACACCATCTTCTGCTGCTTTTGTGCCCCAAGGGCTTTGTTGGATTTATTTCACTGCAAGAGGGAAGCACAAAAAGACAGAGGCCAAAGACTTGGGTTACGAGAGAGAGGGAAGGATATGCAAGTTTGGGAACTGAGAACCTGTCCCTGAGTTCCCTGCTGCCTGGTCAGAGGTGAACTGGAAGTAGCAAAGAATCCAGTGGAGCAGGAAGAGCACCATGCCCATGGCCCCAGGTCTCCGATTGCCAAATCACTGTGTAGGCTGAGGAGCCCTCTATGGGCATTCTGGGCCACCCTTCGTTCCAAGGGAAGAGCTGGGGGCAGCCTCTGGGCTTGCTGCAGGGGCTCTCTCCCATGGAAGAGAAATGTCTTTATCCTCAAGGCCCAGAAAGATGCTATCGTGTCCCAACATCGGTGGCATGGCACAAGTAGCAGAGCAGCTCTTCTGCTGCCACCTGTTTGGAGCACAGCCTCCTGCAGGGGTGCCTGTGCTGCCAGCCCCTGGCGTGTGGCATGCGGCAGCTGGTGCTGTTGAAGTGTCTTGCCAGAAGGGAAAACAATGGCCATGCAACAAGCTTGAGAGGCCCATGGGTTGGAATGAGGGAGCATCACTGGCAGAGCTCTGGGGACAAATTACACAATTACACAGCACTTTGGCAGACACACAAAGCTTCTTGTGGTAGAGAGGAGCAGGATGCTTCTTGCCTTGCTGCAGGTGCGCCCTGTCCAGCTGCTGTGTTCAGGCAGAGGGCTGACAGGGAAGCAGGTTTCCTGGTGGGTCAGGAGACCTCAACCATAGGCCTGTCTCATTCTGCTTCTCATTGGTGGTGGCAAGCAAGCGTGAAGGGTGACTGAGCTGACTTGGGTCATTCAGATTATCCCAGGAGAAACCTGGTTTAAATGAGTGTCTGAACTCAGTATGGTGCATCTGTAGTACTGGAGGGCTCCTGTCTGCCTATCCAGAGGATACCAAGTCCTGGCATCCTGTGTGAACATACTCTTCTTGTGGCCTGGACAGAAAATTGGTAGGGACCTCTTTCACTTGCAATAGATCATGTTTTTTGTACTGCTTTGGGTAGTGTCTTCCCATCCCAGATAAGCTATTGCCTGGCAAACAGGCTGCTGATGAACCACAGGCCCTGTCAGGAAAGCTGCCTTCCACCATTGACCTTTGAACGTCCACCAATACGTTAACAATTAACTGTACAAGACTCCTGCTGTGGCTCAAGCAATGAAATTTAGGCTTAAAAAGATAAGGTATAGTGTGGGGGGGAAAACCCCCACACCTCTGATGGTCTAGTTCCATCATTACCACAGGAAACTGGAGTTAATTGTGATAGTAATGTGTAATTGGAGCTGCTACTTAGAACCCACAGAAATCCACCCACTGCCCCCTACACCCTCACCAGCTGAAATGTTGACTCACATGATGTGTTTGCTACCAGGGTTGGTGCAAACCACATCCTTACATAGTGCTGCTTTTCTGGCAAGCTGTTGTTGCAAGGCTACTGCTGCTGCCTGTCAGTCCCACACCTTTCCTTGCATGATGCCCAGCCTGCCTCTGTGGCACAGGTCTTGGGTCATGAAGGACGTGACAGCAGATACAATTTACCAAGTTAGTGGGTTGGAGAGTGTGGGTCATGTTGTCCTTTTTGAGAGCAGAGCTTTGAAAGGTACCTACCTACATGATTCACTTTTGCTTCTCTGTTGACATTTCCTTGAGACTTAGCTGCACATGGTGTGTCCTGGGCCCGGGAAGGGCGTTACGCAGGCTGGCAATGGGAGCTGAATGCAGATTGCTGGTGTTCTCTAGTTAGTAAGAACCAATACCTCAAGGTAAGTGAGCTGCAGGCTGTGTGCTGCAGCGATTGCTGCTGAGCTCCTGTGGGAACCAGCATGATGTCCCTTAGTGCACCTTGCTGGATCCTTGGGACTGACATTATGCTCTGTCCACCCTAAGCAGTGTTCTAGTCCCAAGTTTCCTTTAACTCAGCCTGCCCTTTGTGGCCACAGCAGCCTATATTCTTCTAGACGATTGCTGCGCCATCCCTTAGTTTCAGGGTGATTCATGCTGACTTGTACTCGTGACCCAGTCCCTCCCCAGGTGACAGCTGTATCAGGCCTCAGGATTATGCTGCCTCCACTGCTCTTTTCCAGTGCCAGGAAGTGGGACTTTCGGGGTGGAGCAGGAGGAAGCATGACTAATTCCAGCCTAGCTGCCAGCCCTCTGTGTCACAGTGCCTGGTGGTGGCAAAGGGGAACTAGCCAGAGCCCAGTGGATCTGAGCAAAGGGAGAGGATGTCTTGGGGAGGATTTGGTTTCTTTCCAGAAGAAGCCATTTATTTCTTACATGAAAACCAGGGAGCCATGTATTTGGTTTGTTTCTTATGTGTGTGTGTATTGGGTTTGCATGGCCAGGTTTTCATAGCAGGGGGTCTACAAGGAGTGGCTTCTGTGAGAAGCTGTTAGAATCTTCCCGTGTCTGGTAAGCCAAAGCCAGCTGGCTCCAGGACAGGCCTGCCACTGACTAAGGTGAGCCAATCAGGAATGGAAGTAATGCCTCTGTGATAAGATTTATAAGAAGGTTAAAAAGTTCTTGTGCAGAGGTAATTATGGCCAGAGAAGAGAGAAGTGAGAATATGTGAGAGGAGCAGCTTTGCAGACACCTGGGTTAGTGGAGAGGGAGGGACAGGAGGTGATCCAGGTGCTGGAGCTGAGATTTCCCTGCAGCTCGTGGTGCAGGCCATGGGGAAACAGGCTGTCCTCCTGCAGCCCATGGAGGTCCATGGGGATGTGGAAATCCACCTGCAGCCCATGGAGGATACCCATGCCAGAGCATGTGGTTGCCTGAAAGGAAGATGTGAACCCTTGGGAAACCCATGCTGGAGCAGGCTCCTGGCAGAGACCTGCAGACCTGTGGATAGAGGAGCCCATGCTGGAGCAGGGGAAGGACTCTTCTTGCAGAGTGGCAGAAGCAACCTGTGAAGAACTGACCATTACCCCCATTCCCTATCTCCCTGTGCTGCTGGAGACAGGAGGTAGAGCTGGCAAGGAGGGAGGGGTGAAAGGAAGGTATCTTTAAGATTTATTTTACTTCTCATTATCCTGCTCTAATTTTGGTTGTAATAAATTCAATTAATGTCCCCAAGTTGAGCCTTTTTTTGCCTATGACAGTATTTTGGTGAATAATCTCTCCAGGGCCTTAGAACTCATGAACTTTTGTTATATTTTCTCTCCCCTATCCAGATGAGAAGGGGAGTGATAGAGTGGCTTTGGTAGCCTGGCATCCAGCCAGAGTCAACCAACTACAATGTGTTTGGAGAAGGAAAAGTTCCCTTGCCAAGGCCAGCCTGCTTTCTGCCTGCCCTGTGCTGAGCACTCACAGGTTAAGAGGCTGTTGCATGGAGCAGTGCCTGGTGAGCTGCCTGTGCGAGAGGGCGGCCAGCGCTGCTGTCATCTCCACACCCTTCCTCATGGGAGGCCTACCCAAACTCTTGCATTCCCACCAGCTTCCGCGAGCAACTTGAAGCGGGGCTGTCTCAGTGTGAATGCTGGGACTCTGCTGCCCTCCTCTGGGACAGCTCGGGCTCTTCATAGGAAACATCAGACTCCCCAGCCTGGCAGTCTGAGGAGCACAGCACTAGAGATATTTGATGTTCCTGTGCAAAGGGATTTCAGGGCAAGCCTACCCGGTATCTGCAGCCCTCTAGCCTGGCCTGAAGTGCTGCATTGGCACAGCTTTGTGCTCCTTTTGTACCTGAGTGGCTTGACCTTGTGTCTGTTCTCTCTGCACTGTTCCAAGCACTGAGACACCTCCTGGGGGTCGCCAGGAATAGCAGGGAGTTACAGGACCTCTGCAAGTACACTTAGAGCTTCCACATCTTAATCTGGAGCTTGGTCAGCAGGTGGATGGTGGTGCAGGGGATCTTTATTTTTAAGCAGGCAGGTTTTGTTTCTTCTGTTAAAAAAAAAAAGAAGTATGTTTTTGTTGAATATAACTCTTTTTTTGTTTCCCTTTGCAATTCACTTCCCAATACACACTCTGCTGTAGTGACTCTGGATTTGTTAAATGGACATGGTCCAGTGCAGGACAGAGGTTTCACACCAGCTTGCTCTGTGGACACTTGTTCAAGACACTCTGTCACGAGGGCATGCACCTGGACTACTGTTCTCTCTAAAAGGACTGCACTAATGCCTTGGTTCAGGGAGGCATTCATCCTGAGGTGAACCAGAGCTGTGTTTGCCCTGCTTTCAGTGTCATGGGATGGGACCTGAGTCCCTGGAACACTTGGGGAGCTGGTGGAGGGCTTGTGGGGACATAAAGAGCCTGGTCAGTGGTTGCACTGGGCAGGTGCAGAGATGGCCTCCTTCCTCTGGCCACACAGCAGCCCAGGCTTGGTAGGAACTGTGCTTTACCAGGGCTCTGATTCCTGGGAAACCTTCTTTTCCTGTGAGATCCCTACTGCTTTTAGTCTGTAACAGGACTGTGTACTGGAGCACAAGCTCCTTGCTGCCACTTGGTTTATATAGACCCGGTTTCCTTTGCTCTGAAATGTGAATTCCATCCCTCTCCAGGTGATTGTGCTGTTTGTATTTTAAGTTGTTTGAGCCTCAGTGAAAAACCGGAATGTTTCCTCTCTGTCTTGCTAGTTCCTGCTGATTTTCCATAAAGCTGCAGCTGGGGAACTCGAGGAGGACAGCGGCCTATTGACTCTTGCGAAGCTCTCAGAGATAGATGTATCCATTGAGGGAGTCAAAGGAGCCAAGAACTTCTTTGAAGCTAAGGTATGATGTGGCACAGAGGAATATGAAAACACTCGGTTGTAGCTGAAGCTCAGCTACTCAGCTATAGCTGAATTTCCTTTCAAATGTTGTTGGACTCTAGCTAGAGTCTTTCTGTGGCTCAGTCGACACACCAGAGCAATGTAATTCACAGTCTGTGTTCTGGGCCTTACCCTGGTGGAACCGACTGGCTGACCTGTGGAACCGACTGGCTGGAACTAGGTGGCTGACCTCTTTTAAAGACAAAAGTGTCCTGAAAAACTAATGCAATAGGGACAAAGTTTTTCCATTTTGCAAAACTTCCCTCAACCAGAACACACTGAGTTCAGTGGTGAAGGGAGTGCTTTGGAGTGTAGGATTTCAGATATCTCTTTCTTTGTAACCTTTGGAATCGAAATAATTCTGCAGGGTCCTGGGGCTGGCAGAAAGAGCTGTACACCATCCGAAGCTGACAAAGCACCCTTTCTGAAAGCTCTCTTGGAGAGAAAATAATCCTGCTTGTTTATATAAGAAGTTTTTTTCCCAAGAGCCTAACACAGCTATTGCACAGCAGATATACTGAGATGAAAGCTGGAAAAATAGCCAGCAAGTAAACAATGTCTCTTTGATCTGCAGATTATCCATGGTGTAGTATGATGCTCTCAGATTTGGCTGTGATTCAGAGTGTTTTCTGCAGTAGTTTCTCCCACTGCATACTCACAGCCTATGCCCTGCTGCCTGGTAATAGAAATAATGTATGTGACCCAGTACTGATGGCCTTGTTTTGGTCACTTGTTAGTGACTTATCAGTAAGTGACCTTTCTTTTGTTGATGTTAAAGTAAAGGAAAGTAACAGGTATTGTGTGTAAATACCCAAGCATTGCAGTGTAATTAATACTTGAGCTGTCCTGGCTGAGGATCCCAGCAAGCACTGGGAGGTGCAGCAAGCAGTTCCGTGTTGCTCATCTGGGAGTAGCTCAGGCTTTGGCTCTCCCTCTGATGCAAGGATTGACACTTGTTTATTTTCTCTCTGTCTTGTAAAGGCTCAAGCCCTCTCCTCAGCCAGTAAGTTTGAAGCAGAGATAAAAGCTGAGCAGGATGAGCGAAAGCGGGAAGAGGAGGAAAGGAAGCACCGCCGAGCGGCTTTCAGGGAGTTAAAGTCTGCATTTACCCAGTAACCAGCCAGCCAATATGCACTCTGAAATTGCACACGACTTGGTACGTTTCCCAGATCAGGGCTCTGCCTGGACAGAACTGCTCGGATCCTGCCTAGAACTCATCACAGCTTTGCTAGCCTTCCTTTCAGGAAGATCCTCCTGAGCTCCTAAGGGCACAACTCTCGCAGTTACTGTGCGTTTATCATGATGTGAATAGTAGGGGCTGTGTCCGGGCTGTTTGCTCTGAACTGTTACGAGCACATGACCCTAAAGCAGAAACAGCAGGTAGCAAATCCTGGGTGAGCACTGACAAGCGTCATGTTTGCCTACTTCATTCTTTCCTATAGATCCTTTTTCTCTTAATCCCGTATTAATTCATTCCTTGCTTACAGGCAGGTAGTGAGGTCCTGTGTAAATCAGGGTGTACAAAGTACAGTTTGACTTCTGTATGTTTGTACTGCTGTTGGGTGTTGCCACCCTTTTCTTATTCCTCAAAGGCCTGTGCCACAGGCACCATGAAAACACTGTGAAGAGAGAAAGATAATTACTAGGGACATGGATCAAATTCACTATCATTTCCTGTAGCATTTTCTGCCACCCAGCATGTTGAAGAGTCTTCCAGTTTCTCTTCTCTGAAGTGCCATAGTAACAAACCCTTCAATCAGAGGTGAGATTCCCCAAGACTTCAAAGGGAAGAAGCTGGCTCTCTTAGACAAGGAATAGAAAACTGAGTTGCCTGACCATTTCTCTTCTTTCACATTCCATCACATTTAGTGTACTGTACAGCTTCACTGTTGTTTTTCAGGCTTAGGCAGCTGTACCTGTTTTTAGGGGTATTGTCAGCTGGACGGTGCAATTAGATGGCACACTGGGCTTTTCTATTTGGAAATTTGCTCATAGCCTGAATCGTGAAGGTGACATTGTTTGATTCCATTAGAGGCACAGCAGAGGACACCAGCACAGCATACTGAGCAAGCCCTGCTCAGAGAGCAGGGAGGTGAGCACATTTAACTGAACTGAATTTTGAGGGCTTGCATTATACTGTTACCCATTTTTCTTGGAAACACAGGGAACTTGCCCACAGATTTAGAGATGCCCACTGCTTGTCTGGATATAAACACTTTTGGTCATGGCAGGGGAACTTCCCTCAGAGACCTCTCTCAAGACAGGGATTTGCTGAAATTCTGCCTCTGCTCTTGCCCAAATTTGTGGCAAAATGTTGTTTGTTTTTTTTTTTCCCAGAACAAAACTCACCAGTCATCTTTTCACTTGTCTGTTCTGCTTCTTAAACTGTGAGCACTAAACTGTGAGCATGGAATAATAAATAGAAAAACCTCTACTCTTTAATGTCAGGTGAAAGAATTGCTAAACGATTAAACTGTGTATATATCTTCACAGATTATATTTTATAAATCACGCTTTTGTAGCTAAATATTTATAATTAAATGTTTTTATACTTTACAACAAAGCAGATAATTTCATCTTCAATTATTTCTCCTGTTGCTGAAATGTAAAAATAAAGCATTGTTATCTCCAGTCTTGTCTGTGGCTTATTTTGAATAAAGCATTTTTCACAAATTATAAAAGTAATCCCCAAAGCTCGGCATCCTGACTTGGATGAGTGGGGGAAGCGTTCAACCCTTTCTTGATAACACTTCCTCTTCTGCACAGCAGTTCTGGTGTAAAAAACTCTAATGTTTGCATTCCCTCAGAAAGGGACATGGCTGTGTAAATACTTGAAATACTGCCTACTGCTAAATGTTGACATCTGAAGGTTGTCAGCCTTTCCTTATCTTAAAATAGCCTCTGTGTCAGCCCCTGTAGTGCCCCAGCTGGGATCTGGGCAGGTTGCTTCAGCTGCAATTCCCTTTGCATTTCCTGCTTCTGCCTTTATTAAGGGAGAGAAAAGAAAAATACATGGATATCTGAAACTCTGTCTCCAAGCATTTTGTTTCTGTTATTGCTGATCTGCTAAGCTTTGTTGACATGGGCACACTGAGGAGGGGGTTCAGGAAGAGGTTTAACCATGCGTTGTTTCAGGTCCTGTGATGAAATAGAAGCCATAAATATTTTATCCTGTGCAGCTCTTCTCTGTGCCGATACATTCAATGTGTCTGAGTCCTTGGGTCTCAGAGATCAGGTAAAATCAGGGTGAAGGTTCCTTACTCTCTGTTTCCCCAGGGAAATTGTGACACTGCAGCTCTTGATTTGTTTGTTTGTTTGTTTGTTGTTGTTGGTTTTGTTGTTTTGGTGTTTTTTTTTTTTGTACAGCATAGCAAGCACTGCTGAGTTGTGCTGCTTTGCACATGCAGCTGGGTAAGGAGCCCAGGGCTGCAGAAGAAGAGGGTGGAAAAAGGCTTTCCAGTGGTTTTATTTTAATAGAATTGAGTCAAGTCCAGCTGACAAGTTTCAGTAAGGAAATGAGCATTGTCTATGGCTTTGCTCAATTCAAACGGGTGCTGTTAGTTGGGACCTGCATTCAGTGCAGTGAACAATAAGTGCTTTTGGATGTGCATTTATTTGGAAGTTGCAGCAATGCGTGTTTTGAAATTAGCTGCGCAAAAATGGACATTGGGAAATTAATTGCTTTCTAAATTGTCCTGTTTTACTGCAATTATTGGATTAGATAACTGTGTCATTAGGTCATGCAGAAGTACTAAAGAGAAGTCTAGCTGTATCTCCCACCTAAAACCATGTGAAAACAGTTGTATTTACCTGTAATTTATCTATTACAATCCTCAATGCTCTGTCCTTTTATGCCTGATGTCACCACAGGTGGCTCTCAAAGGTCCTGGCAATCCCAGCTCTCTTCAGTGATGCCTGCTGGTACATTAATGCCTCTCTGGTATTTCTGACGTGCCATAAGTGACTCTTAGTCAGGGATGGCAAGTAGAGGAGCTTGATGAAAAACCCGTTGCTCTTAGCGGTCTTTCTCAGAAGGGACAAATACTTACCTCAAGTCATTCACCTAGAATAGAAACTTCAGGCAGTCCTTGATCCCTGAAGGGATTTTGTTTAACAAAAACCTTAGTTTGCCCAGAGTAGGCAAAGTACAACAGAGGTAGTCACTAGCACTTCAGCCACCACCGAGGGTAGGTTCAGCCCGTCTGGATGCTCAGATTGCAGTGGATTTCTCAAGGATGCTCCTGTCACAGTCATTGCCGGTGGCTGCAGGGGACAGCCTATGGCAGCAGGAAGTCTCACCTAAAGAGCTCAGTGTGGTCACAGTGGAGAGGAAGAGGCATGGTGTGATCAAGCTCTTCCTGCCTCAAGGTTCGGGGTTTATCTGTGAGGATTAAGGTGACAAAATAACATTTTAACCTCACGGGAGTGTCCACATAAACCCAAGACATCTAAAAGTAATTGAGTGTTGAAGAAGTAGCAGCTTGTTTGTGGTATTCTGTCGTTCAGCACAAGCCACCTGAGGTGACAGATGCATTGAAGTGACTGACTTTAAAAACTGCAGTTGGATGTTTGCCTGCTTTGCTGCTGTTTTCATTATTTTTAGGGATGTGACAAACGAGACATGGAAAGCAGAGGCTGCTGAGAACATATTGACACTGCCCAGACAAAATCCCTGGTTATTTCAACAAACAGGGGAACCACTTTTCCAAGTAACAAAATGCAGGAGTGGCAAGGGGAAACATGACTGTGACACATCCTTCTGGGCTGCTTTGTGATCATTATTTATCATTTCAAAGCTCTACCAGTGTGCTGAGGGAGGCGGGCTCTTGCCTCCAAGCCAGAGTGGGTGAAAACAAGGGGTTAGGAAGGAAAGTTTATATTCTGTTTGGAACGCCGCTTCCCCGCGCTTGGGTTTTTAATAGTGTGAATGAATTGGCACAGTAATCCAGGGCTCTGAAGTACATCATGCCCTTGGTACCCAGACTGGCTGCTGGGGTGATTTCACACCTACACAATATCAGCTGACATTCTGTCATTGAGCCATGCAGGAATTTTACCGCACGGGTACAGTCTTGAATTTTCATGAGATTCTCTCTGTTCTGCTTGAATGAGTTGTGGAAGATTTAAAATGCATCTGCTATTACCAAAAGATTGTCATCTGAGTTTCCTTGAGGTATTTTACAGAAATGCCTAGTTCCACAGATGAGGAATGTTTTCGATGCTTCTTGAATTTGAAATGGTATTTTTTTGTGTTTTTTTTTGGTTTCAGTAATATAATGTTTGTGCTAACTGGGATAAAAAAATTTCCACAAGTGCTAAACATCTTCCATCTCAGATAAAGGTTGTCTTAGAGCATGTGAAAATATTTTAGAGCGCTCAAACTCACATTTGATAAGTAGAATAACAAGGCACAGCTGCTTCTACAATTAAATTGGAAGTTCTCACTGACAGCTTGAAATGCAGCACTGTCTCCCTCCCTCCCTCCTTCTCTTTATCATTATTAGTATTGGCTCAAGCTGTGTGACAACAACCAGGGGGATTGAATGCAGCTTATCAGAGGCCAGCCCTTTTCTAGGGAGCTTTGCTTTTCCATACCAGCCTCCTAATGGAGAAATTCCATTCTAGTTTTTTTGGGTGAGGTAGTCCTATGTAGCTCTCAGCTAAAAATAAGCCCCAAGAATTACAGGCTTTCAACCCATTAGCTCATAAGAATCACTAGTATTCACTGTTGCATCATTTTTGGCTGTCATTCAGTACACAATGACAAGTATTTATTCACCTAGAAGAGGATGGAGAAAACTACATGGGTTGTGGCTGACATCATGATTAGAGTGAAACTGTTTCAGCTGAAAACGGTTATACCTTCAGCAATGCGTAACAGCCAAGAATAGTTTTTTACGCTGAAGGAACCACATGGGGCTATTCTGCCTCATGTACTAATATGGGTTTGGGGACTAAAAATAAACTGGTATTTTTAGCTGAAGAAAGTTTGCCTTGAGCTCCTGATTTTTCCATCAGAAGAGTCAAAATATGTCTCATCTAATGCCCTTTCTCTGTCAGCAGCAGCAGCGGCTGCCGCTGCCTCCCAGGGTGACTCCCACGGCAAAGCGGCCTCAGTGCCCGGGCGAGAGCAGGTCCAGCCCGCGGTGCCGGGGCACTGCGAGCGCTCACACACGGTGGCTTCTCACAGAGATTCTTGTGGCCACCGATAACGCTGAATTGCCTCACGGAGCCACGCAGAAGAAACAGAGAAGGCTGGGAGCCACTGCGCTGCTGAGGCTGCCTGTTTGTGTGAGACGGTGGCGAGTGGCAGAATCACGGAATGACTCCGGTTGAAAAAGACCTCTGAGATCATCGAGTCCAGCCTGGGACTGATCTCCACCCTGTCAACCAGACCAGGGCACTGAGAGCCAAGTCCAGGCGCTCCTTGAACACCTCCTGAAACAGTGACTCCCCGACCTCCTTTGACAGCCCCTTCCAATGCCTAATCACCCCTCCTGCGAAGAATTTCTTCCTAGTGTCCAACCTAAACTTCACCTGCTGCAGCTTAATTTCCTCTCCCTTGTTCCCTGGGAACAGAGCCCATCCCCCGGGTGCATCCTCCAGTCACAGGGAGCTGTGGAGAGCAGGAAGGACCCCCTGAGCCTCAGGCTGAGCCCCGCCCTTCGCTCCTTCGGCTGCTCCTCGTCAGACTGGGGACCCTTCCCCAGCTCCGCTCCCTTCTCTGGACACGCTCCAGCCCCTTAACATCCTTCCCGAACTGAGAGGTCCAAAACTGGACGCAGGACTCAAGGTGTGGCCTTACCAGTGGCGAGTGCAAGGGGAACTGACGCAGCGATTTGATTACGGGGGGTTCGGGCGGGGCGGGAGGCGCGGGGCCCCCGGCGCTGCCGTCTCCCTCCCCCCCTCAGGGCTGTGAGGGGAAGGGCGGGGGCTGGCGCCGCGGCGGGCTCGCGCGTCCAGCAGGGGGCGCTGGAGGCCCGCCCCGCTCCGAGGTGACGTCACAGGGAGGGTGGGCGGGAAGAGCCGCCGCTTCATCCGGGTCCCGCGGCGGGCCCTGGGGGCGTGGCCTCGCCCTCACGTGACGCTGCGTGGCGGCGCACCCGCCATCTTGTGTTGTTGGGTTGAGGAGCCGCCGCGGCTGTGAGGGACTCTCCGCCCGGGAGCGCAGGTAACGCCGTCCCGCCGCCGCCCGGCCCCGCCGCCGCCTCGGCCGTCCCCACCACGCCCCCGCCGCCGCGCTCCCCGTCCGACCGTCGGCCCTGCCGGCGGCTCCCGTCCGCCTCGGCTGCCGCAGCACCGAGGCGCCCCGCGGCCTAACCGGGAGGCGAGGCCGCCCAGGGGGGTGGGGGGGTGCGCCTGGAGGGCCCCCCTGCGCTCCCCATGGGCCTCTGCAGGGGTCGTTTAAGCTGGGGCGAGCAGGCCTTGAGCTCTCCGTGCGGGTCCTTGGTACTTGTCAGGCGGCGGCGGGGCGCCCGCCGCTCCTCACCGCCCTCCGGGGCCGTCTCCCCTCGCACTGACCCTTGTGAACTCGCTCGTCCCCTCCCAGCCCAGCGGGAGCGCCGCGGTGAGCCCCGCTTCGAGCACGCCCGGCCCTGTCGGGTTACGCTGGCCGAGGAAGGAGGGAGCTGCGAGCCTTCCCCCGCGCAGGCAGCAGGGTGTTGGGAGCAGCGGTGACCGGCAGTGTTTGACTGGAGAAGCCTTGGCAGGCTGAAGAAAGCATCGATCAGAATTGTGTACGTTTGGTATTGATCCAAGACAAGTAGTTTCAGTGTCAACAGAGTACTTACGGCTCTTTCAGTTCTCTCTGATTGCACTTTGAATTGGGCCAAGGTGTAGGCCAGAAGGAGGTGTTGCCAAGTAGTGCTTCTGGAATAAAAATCCACGTTTCCCCCAGTAACATTCAGTTCAACGTTCGTGGTGTGCTGCTTTTACTGTAATTCTTTGAATATCTGTTTGCTTGGGTGGGTGGGGAAAGGACTTTTGAATTCTGATTATATTCCTCTAACTTCTTGCTGCACATTTTATTTTCTTGCTTCAGGAGCTGACTTGGGCAAGTTCCTGGAAAGTACGTGATAATTTTTTTTTCTTATGACTCTGCTGGTTGCTTTTGTTCTTAAGAAACTCTTAATAAACAAAAATGAATTTGCTGTTCTGTGAATGGAGCATTTGGTTGACGCACAGCGTGATAATTGGAAACCTTTGTAAACAAAATTGGTTGCAGTTGTCACCAACCAAAGCTTTGTTTTGGTATTTTTAAGTTTTGTTATTGGGTGGTGGCTGCAGTAGATAATAAGAGCTTTATTGCTACAAGGTGTTGGTTTTCTTGCCGTGCGTTTGAATAGGTATCCTTTGAGCAGTTAGCTGATGCCGGTGTGAAAATGTGTGATCTGATTAATCCTGGGGGTGCCAGCAGAAATGTTGAGTGCCCGTGGCCCCTTCTGCACCTGCTTTACTCCCCAGGTTCAGGTAGTTCTACAGGTCAGTTGATGGCAGTGGGTGTGTGTTGGTGTTAATTTCTGAATGAATGTGTGATTAAAAAAAAAAAAAGTTTCTCTCTAATAGTCTGTGGATTAAAGAGAAGGCAGAATTCTAGCCCTGGAAGTTGGATGTCACCTTTTATGTTAAGACTTTGGTAACCTGCTTCGGTGTCTGGCAGTACTGTGGGTGAACACTGGGGTTGAGTGGTTTTAAGAGCTCAGGCTCTCCCAGCCCCTGGCTGCAGGGATGTGCCTGGGGACACCTGCTCGCTGTACTTCTGGGCCTATTTCTGAATGCTTTCTCAAGCCTGTGTTTTCAAGCAGGAGCATAGAACTACAATGTAATGTGTTTTTGGAGCAACAATGATTTGTTTCACAGGGTGCTTAAAAAATTCGATACAGTGGAAATTTGGACTCTTACCTTTGTTACAGGTGTTGCCCTTGAGGATTGTAAAATATGCTCAGGTGTTCCTCTTCGCATTTTTGTTTCTGAAATGTACAGTAAACTTAAACTATGGTCCCTGTGATTATGTAAATGAAAAAAAAAGCTTGTAAATAGACAGTTGAGGGCTTTGTAATTAATTTTTTCCGTCCTGTTTTACTCCTCAGTTGAGGAAAAACGTGTAAAAAGGGGGTGCGAAGTAGGTTTTGGGTTTTTTAAAGGAATTAAGATTAAGCACTGCTGTACCTCTCTGCCAAGGCCAGTTGTCTGAAATGAAGTTCTGTCACAAACTGCAGTTCCTCTTACCTGAATGTAAGAAAAAAATCAGCAGTGTTTTGGGATCTATAGATACTTCATTAAAATAAAAACCAGCCTAGATGTCAGAGTCCCATGGAACAAATTGTTGGGGCAGCTGAGTGGCTGAAGGCTTTGCTGGTACATCTCTATGCTGACAGATCTTTCTATTTAAACCTGGAGGGGAAAACACTGCTTCACAGTAACTGATGAAGATGAGCTGGGTGCTGTGATCTGTGCTCTCCCTTTTGGCCTCTGTTCATTTATTTATTTGAATTACTAAGAATGTGAAATTTCATTTTGCCTACTTTTGTCTGGTCTTGCAGGTTTGAGTAACTGTCAGATATGTTTCTTATTCTTTCATTGAGGTCTTCAAAATTCTTCCCTAGGACTCTTCAAAGTATGGTATTAAGTTCTCTCATAGTCTGATTTAGAAAAAAAAATCCATTTCCTAGCATTTTTTTCTTAATTTTTCTTTTTTTCTTACTTTTCCCCCCTTCAGTGCTTCTGCTCAAATATTAGTGGAGATAAACTATATATAATTCATGATTATAGATAGAGCCATGGGGCAGAGCAAGGGAGCCTTCTCCCTACAGAGCTTCCTAGAGAGCCATTGGATGCTTTGGTGAGGAGAGACCTTTTTCTTTGTTTACTGAAGAAGCATTTGCCTTGAAAGGGACTCGTGCTTTGTGTGGTTTTCTCATCAATTTATTTTAATTAATAGAGTGACATTTGAAATGCAAGGTGTGTGAAATGCTGCAGGGGGATGGGGTTTGATCTTTTGGGAATGAAGTCAGTTTCCTGCCCAGCTTAGCCTCTCCTTGTATCTCTTGCTCTCAACTCCAGAATGTTTTTTTGTTCGCATGAAGGATCTGGCTTAAAAATCACCAGAAGAGAGAAAATGTAGCAAGTTTGTTCAAGGTGTGCCTAAGTTATGGATGGAACTAAGAATGAAGTGCTTTAAGTGCCAAGGTCTGTGTGGCATTGGCCCTCTTGTGGCTGCTGGTAATATGTGTGTGGATATATATAACCAGTTCATCATGGGCTTGTTTAATACCATTATTTTTTATGTTTAGCTCAGATGGCAGCTGGAGATTGCAGCGGGCTGAGGTCTTTGCATTGCTTTGTTAGGAGCTGAGATTGCCACTGGGTGCTGATTACAAAACGTGTCCACTTCTCTTTTTTTTTGCAGAGGGAGGGCTTTCATTCTATTTCCTCTAAAGGTGATTAAGCATTCCTTGAATTTAGACACTGTAGAGATGGCTTGATGCCTGCATGGCAGACTAGGCTGCCATTGAAATTTTCCTTTGCCTTTCTTCTTTTTTTTTTTTTAATGGGAAGGATGCATAGAATTGTTTTGATGCATCTGAGATTTTCCCAAGCATGAAATCAAAGTGTGTTTTTTCAGGAGTGAGCCTCTCCTGTAATCCTTAAAGCTTGTAATATATAGAAGCTGGATATGTAGACCTCAGGATTATAGAGAAAAGCAGAAGGAATCCCATGAGCTGTGTAGAGGTTGTAGAGTGTGTAGGTCAGTGTAAAATTTTGGTAGCTATTTAGAGAATTGTTTTAAAATGCTGTGTTGACTGCTTTTTGGATCACTTACTAATTCTTGATCATCACAGTTAGTTATTAAAACAGTGCATTATCATAATTCTCTCTTTGGCCATGTGCTAAAAAATTAGGGAAATAATGAACAATAACTTGATGGCTTTAGTAGGTCTGCTTGTGTGTGTAGTTTGTCATTATAAACAGATAAACAAGATTACATATACAGTTACCAAAACTGGTTAGAAAGATATTTTTGTACTGTTAAATAGTTATTATTCCAGTGATAAGCAGGATGCACTGCAGTTTGTGAAGTGTTTTGTTGAAATTTTGTCCTTTTTATTCAGTAGAGAAATACCTGGCTCAGGTTCTGGTTACAGTGAAGCAGTTTATTTTATGTTCCTTCTCTTCCTGACAATAAATGTAAATTGCATTCTGTTAGTAGTATTTTATGATCAAGGCACTCACTTGTGTGACTGGGAGACTCAGAGGTGTAGATGTGCACAGGTAGATCAGTTTGGGTGAAAGCAGGTGGGATCCATGTGTGGTGGTGCGTCCATTCAGACTGGGAGAAACAAGGAAGTGATAGACTCTGGACACTGCAGAGATGATTTGGGTGAAGTTTTGTGATAATAGATAGCTGAATAGCTGAATTTATGTGCCTTCAGCCTTAGAGTCAGAATGTCATGTGGCAAGGAGTTGGTTTGGCTGGCAAATATTGGATTTATAAACTGATTTTTTTGAGCCACGTGTGTTAGAATCTGAGGATGATTTCGTTGGAAGAGCCTTTGGTAGTTGTCTGCTCCAGCCTCCTGCACAAAGCAGAGCTGACGTCAGTGTTAGACTGTGTGACAGAAAGTGAGTGAGGCTGATCATGGAATAGCATATGGCAAGGTTTTTATGTAAAAACATTTCATAACTTGACTTAATAAATCAGATGCCCCATTCAGCCACCATTAAAACCAGTAGAAGCTTTTATGGTAGGCTTAGTTAATGCTGAATCATCTGCATATGTGATTTTCTCTGTAACACTTAAGTTTTAAGAGTACTAAGGCCAGGATCAGGCTAACATCACAAGTCAATTTACAAAGATATGCTTCTTAGATCAAAATAAGTGAACTTTTTTAGCAAATATTGCAAAAATGGATATGCTATTAAAAAGTACTGTAGTTCATATGTAGTATGCAGTCTGATAGACATGCTGATTCTCTGTTAGAATATGTTATTAAACACTCACTGTTGAATGTTTGTTTCCTGAAGTATAGGATGTCTCAGAACTGCATGAGCAGGAAACCTTAAGGAACAGGGTGGGAGGGGAGGGAGAGAATATCCAAAGCCCAAAGAAGCTGGTTATTTAAATGACAGGTTAAAAACGAACCCCTGGACCCACTCAGCAACCCAGATCTGTTAATTCAGTGGTTGTTGTCAGTGAATGTAGTCTGAAGCTGTGTTCTTCCTCTTTGGAAATAGGTGTGGGCTGTATAATGTGTGTGGTGAGTGGGAGAGAGGTGGTGCAGTGGGCTTTTGGTTGCATTCACAGTCTGGCTTCTGGCCCTGCTGGGGAGCAGCTGGATAGACTTGGCATCTTGATCTGTGATGCCTTGTGGAGGGGCACAGAGGAAGTAGTTATCTACCAGCAAGTGTTCCATGCACAAGGTAGACAGATGTGAAAGTGATTTTTTAAATTTTTTTTTTAAGCTGGAAAGTGAGCTCTGGCAGGATTTTGGGATAGGATTTGGAATGAGAAGCATTTGTGTTGCAGCCAGTGGCAAGGCCAAGGGTGTGGTTCCCTGACTCTGCTTGGAGCTTAATGGCTGGTGTCTGCCTTTGGCTGGGAGTCTGGTAATAAAGGTGGAGGGAAGCGGGAAAAGCGTTCACCCTTGGCCGTGTGCAGGTGAAGCAAGAAGTGGAAAGCTCTCCAGCCTACATCTAACCACCAAGTTCACAATAGTAGGTAGGAAAGGAGGAGAACATCCTGAGTTGTGTTGCTTAATGTTCTGAATTTTTCTTGGATTTGGTTATTAGGTGCGTAGGTCTTGTTAATCTCTTGTGTCAGTTCTGCCCTTGAAGGGCTGCTTGTATTTGTCCTTTCTGACTAGGATGCAGCATGTTGCAAGCTGAGGTGCTCCATAAAGCTTTAGGTGCACCTGTGCAGCGAGCAAGGGAGTGCCAGTTGGAAAGTGCCATTTGAGGTAGTCATGGGCAATTTTTGATCAGGAACTGTCAAGAGATTGAAATACTTTGGCACGGGTTTGAGACAGGGAGGTTGTAAGACTTCAAGAGATGTAGAAGTGTAAGTGTAATAATAGAGGCATCGTTTCTGGAGAAGTGGATGGTTTGGACATTGCTCCCTTAGGAAAAACTTACTGGTGTGTGGGTAGATAGGCCTTGGAAAATTCATGCCTTTATCAGGAATCAGGTTTGGTAAGCCAGAAGGGACTCCTGTGACTTGTCTGGCATCTTGTATAATGTGACAAATAGGTTTTTTTTTTCTCTGATTAATTTTCTGTTTGAACTAGGACATACTTAATAGAAAATATTTTCACATTGATCTAAAACCAGGTAGCTTTTTTGATTATCTCCGAATGTCTTGCTTCAGTCCCTTCACTGAATAAACTTGGGTCTTCTGATGTTTTTTACCTGAATGATCATTTACAGATTTTAAGATACTTATTTTTTTCTCAAAGCTCAGTAAATAGAGCTTTAGTATGTTGTTGGTGTTTTTTCTTCTCACTGTAGGGCATATCTGTCAGATTCTATCAATTTTGAACACCTGATTTATCAGCTCTTTTGCCTCTTACAGCAGAAGGGACACTGTATCCCTTCAGTGGTAAAAGCTGGTGTGTATTTACTCTGCATTTTTGTTTTCCTGGGTTGTTTATTTTTTGTTAGCTCTTCTAGTCAGTGTTGTATCATATATTCCTTTTCAGTTATTAATGTAATGAATCTCTGCATGGTTTCAGGACTGTGTTTTTCCAGAATAGTCTTGCATTTCTTGGATATCACCTGTGTTTTCTGCTTGTGAGTCTCTTGGCTTTGCCTTATTCAGTGCAACCTGCCGTACTGGACTGAGTCACTGAATAATTCATGGTGGTACTATTGATGATGTGTCATTTCCATTATTTGCCATATCCATGTTTGTCATCCTTAGGTTTTAGAAGTTCTGTGGCCTGTGTTACAGACTCTGTAGAAAATAGCTTCTTACCTTTTACTTGGTTTTGAGAATTTCTTTTTATCTGAGCTGGGTTGTTGTAGATTCTTTAGACGAGAAGAAAACTTAGGTTGTAATGATTTGAGACTTTTTGTGTGGTTCTAAATGATTTTGTCCTTTTTACCATTCTACTGAATTGAAATGTCCCGCAGAAGTTAAAATTTAGCTTGTCATTGCTCAAGTAATGACATTTCTACTCTTTCAAAAGTATATTTTGATTCCATGTCTTCCATAAATCCATGTTGCCTGGCCTTAATTATGTCAGTGTCCTTTAATCAGTGTTGTCTGCTTTAGCCAGTGATTATTATCAAGCGGGTTGTGTAGTCACCTGAGTCATCCTGTTTACCATTGTACTTCAAAGGTGGCTTGCATGTAGTTATGGATCATGCTTAATATTTCAAGAATTAGAGAAAATCAGCATTCATTATTCAGTCAAACTGTTAATTTTTTTAAAAAAACATAGTTACTGGCACTGACATTAGCTAGCTCTAGTAGCTGCCTGTGGAATGTTTTCTTGCTTGTGGAAGGTGAAGTTTTCTCATCTTGATGTGATGTTGCTGTTGAGTTGTGGAACGCTCTGCGTTTATTTAAGGACAACCCATTTCCTTGCACTTAAGTCTGCTCATGTTGGATTTCTGTTGTGGTCTTTGGTTCTCACATCTTCATCCAGTTTTTAGGTTTAAAATAGTGTTTCAGACCTACAGTAGCAACAGAACTACCTTGAAAGGAAATGATACTTTTCCTCTTAAACATCTCTGATCAAAGAATAGACCATTTAAAAATAGCTGTGTATAGAAAGGATCAATGGTATATATTTTTCAAGGTTTAGATTTCCAAAGGTAATTAAAAAATCTAAGCATGCAGTGGCCCCAAGCTATAAATTGCAGTGACAGTCCAAATATTTAATTTTTAATTTTTTAAAAAAATTTTTTGGTGTCTACATAAAAGATTAGATGGTCAGACCTGAATGCAGCCATTGCCTAGGCTTAACCTGGAATGCCAAGAACCTCTCTCTTGGTGGTCTCTACCCAGAGCAGCAGAACGTCTTGGTGACACAGATTGTCATGTGCTCCTAGCTGAGGGAATTCTGAAATGGCAATGTAGGAATTCAACCTTGCCTGAAAGTCTTAATGCAGGTGCCCATCAGTAACAAATGAACTTGATTTTGTTATGTGAGCTTGAGCAAAGTCTGTAAAATGTGGTAGTTTTGTTATTTCAGATCTCTGAAAACAGCTTTTTGGCTAGATATTTATTAGCTAGCTGTATGTTTTAAATAAGGTACCAGAGCTTATGGGCAAAATGTGCCACAGTAATTGTAGACCTTCAACTGAAGTATCTTATGCATTTTAACACATAAATCTAGCTAGTAGAATCAAGTTCTGGCTTGTGTCTGTAGCAGATGTTTGAGAGTTTTAATAGATTTGTAAGGTACTAAACAGTGAGCTTGAAAAATAATTGAAGAAACTGTAAGCTTGGTAAAATAACCATTGTTCCTAAAGTGAACCAGTGAAATGGGTATTGCTGATGGCAGCTCTGCATGTATAATATTACCTGCTAATTGTGAATGAAAGCCACTTAAAGGCTTCATGTTATTAGATTACAGTTTATGTCTGTTCAGAGGGCGGACTTCTGACTTTCAAAGCACTAAACAGCTGACAAAATAGGGTTTATTTCCCACCTTGTTGGTGGGGTTGATGTGATCTCCTTGCACTCCTGCGTGCTGATGGCAGGTTGGTGGCTGGTTGTGGCTGTCACCTCAGGAAAATGGGGTTCCAGTTTATGAGCCAGTTCCATTTTTCCTTAAAATATACAGGAAAACCCTAACTGTAAGGTTGCACTGGCACCTTGATCAAGTATTGACGTTACTTGAAAAAAACTTTGGAGAAGTGTTCCAGTTTGGAGGAGGGGTGGGAAGCACCAGGTAGCTGCCTTGGCCAAGCAGTGCTGTTAACTTGCCATTATCACAAGATTGCCTCAGTTTCCTGCTTTGGCTTGAGGCTGTCTGTGTGCTCTCTGCCCCTATAAAATCTGTACTGTGGAGATTTCTTGATGAATAACCTTTGATCTGTAGAAAACCTCGACTCACAAAACCAGCTGTTCAGAAAGGGGCTTTACCCTTGTCAAATCACATCAGGGAGGAAATACTAGATATAGGTTATTTTTGTCATTTGCCATCCTTGATTAATAAGGAAGCAGCATCTAAATAACGACCAAAACCAACATTTCTGTTATTAATACTGAATTTTAAGACCCAGAAAAGTATTCTAGATAATAAAGATGTGATAAGTTACCATTTTGGCTAAGCAAAAGGCATGAAGTTTGTGACCTGATCATTCATTCCCGTCTCTGAATTCCTCATCCTTTTTCTTGCTCCACCCTGACTTTCGCCTCCTGTGATGCGAGTGCTGCCTTGTCCACTCCAACTTGCCTTTCCAGTTAGTGCAGCTTCTCCTGCACACGAGCCAGGTGTGGTGTGCAGTCGCTGTCAGAGGCTCCTCTCAGGTTGGTCTCCATGCTCTCCCCTTTTGGCTGCCACTTTGAGAGCCAGCAGAAGCAGCACAGGGTTTCCCCTCCCTTTGTTTCATCTGCTCTGATGTGGTTTTAGTGTTTTCCTGTGGTGCACTTGCTGTCTTAAATTTCCTGAGCCTTTTCCCTGTTCTTTGCCCTCCTCCTCCCAGATCGTTGCCCATTTCCAGGGTGTCTCTTGTCCAGCATTTTTCTCTCAGCCTTGCCTGTTAATTCTTTTTCGTGTGTGTTTTATTTCTGAGTAATGTTGTCTATTCAGTTCACCTGTCACACCTATTCAGATGACCTGCACGTCTGTTTTATTCTGTTTTGGACATGTATTCAGTACAATTTCATTCACTTACAGGTGTGTTTTCAGTTCAAAATTCATACAGTCAGAACTTCTAGGGATGGAGTAACTTACCTGAATGCAATACAGAAGAGTTCACAAAACGAAGTGCAGTGGCCAAAATGAGGGCTAGGGAAAGCCATTCAGCAGCTCACTGGGATGAGACTAGCATTCTTGTAGGTGCTAAACTGCTAAGAAGTCTAGTAGAGAAACATGATACAGCATGCTCACTTGTTTTAGGAAGATAATGCAGAGGCTGAAGAGTGGGGCCGAGGGGGTCCAGAACCAGTGAACAGCTCGATCCTAACTGGGGTTTAGTGCTTTGTCCTTGTGTCTGATGCTTTTCAGCTGTGTTTTGGTTGTTTAACCCTGAGTGCCAACCTTTTTGGTATTACTGATACTAGACTAGCTTTGATGGTAGGAGTTAAAGATCCCAGGTTCCCTGGTGATGCACATGGATTGATCTGAAAACTCTCCACCCCACGGCAGCCCCAGCAGAAGGAGAACAGGCATTGCAGGAAGTGGAGGGACAGCCATCCAATTGAGGCTCCTAGGACTTGTGTTAGAGGCTTGTTTCTGCCTAAGTGTGCATGGTGTTTTACTTGAATTGCCCCACAGTATTTTCTCTTGTGGCTGCTGCATGTTGTCTTCGGGTACCTCACCTTATATTTCAATATGCAGGATGGTGAACGGATATAGCTTGAATGTTCTCATGAGCTGGCAGCTGCTTCAATAAGGCAACTCAGATCAGACCAAAATCATCTCAGACTAGACCTAGACCTGTGAGAATATCTGGGTATTTTTGTATTAGCTTTTAGTGCAGGTAGTAGAGGTAATGCCATTTAATTGTCTAGAATTATTGTGAAGATAAAACCATTACAATTTATATTTAAATTACTTTGTGTATGGGATAAAGAAGATACAGCATGTTGTTAAAATACATGAGCTGAACATTAGTTGGTGGGTTTAGACTGCAGGGAGTTTTATAAGCATTTGTAATCTTATGCCCAGAGTGTTTGGTAAAATCTGCTCAAGCAATTTTAGCATATTTTGTTTTACCATGTTTTGTCATTTTCTTGCTTTGAGAGTTTTGGTTTATTTTCTTTAATATTATTACTTCTGTGGAGTAGATACAAGGGAAAAAAAAGCTTCTTTGTTTATTTTTGTCATGTTTTTTTTCAGTAACTAATGTCCTTTCCACCTCTGCCTCCCTGGATTTTGTCTTTCTTTTTCATCACCTTTTTGTGGAAAGTATAGACAAACTCATGAAGTTTCTTGTTTAGTCCCTGGATCTGCTAAGGGCTGTGGTTCTGATACAGCTGAGTTCCCTCCCTGACACTATGGGTTCTTGAAGTCTAATCAGTTGGTGTCTGAAGATGATGCTTCAAATTCTTCTTTTTCTTGGGCTTTACCTACAGTGTGTTTGGTTTTTAAGAAACCAAACCATCTTCCTCTGCAGATTTGGATTTGGCTGCTGCTGGAAGGAAAGAGGAGCTTTATTTATTGTGTGAAAAGACAGTTTTCCAGAACTGCCTGGGCTGGACTTGGTTCTGTTAGGGAAAAGTTCATAGCCTTACCTTAGTCTTGTTTTTTCCCTCCTGTATGGCTTCATGTGCTCTTATCCATACACTCTGGATATGTAGGAACTTGACTTGAGCTTTCCTAGTGTCTGCAGGAGCTACCTTGGCTGATAGCAATGAAATCAGCTTAAGTCTGGAGTTATGCATTTCTTTTCCTTAACAAAACCAAGAATGAAAGAAATACTTGCCTGCAGAATTTTTGAGTATGTAGTAGCATTGGGTGTACTCAATCTTTGGAAGGCTTTTTTTTCAAGAATGAGCAGTGGAAAATTCTTGAATACTCTGCCACTCAGCTGGCAAATCTGTCTTGCTGTAATTCTAGTGGGGTTTTTATCCTCTGGTAATTGTCAGGAAGCAGCAATTCTGTTAATTAAGCATTACTGTTCTTGGAGAAGAGGATTATGCATCAAGTTCTCCGTGTTTGTACAAATTGTTTCCTCAGACACCCTAATCCAGTGTCCTGTTTGAGCTGTTAAAAGAGGGATTTAGGGAAGAAATCTTGATGCAATTGCTTCTATATTACTAAATCATTCTGTGTTGGAAAGCTGAAATGGATTCCTTAAAAAAAAATAAACTTCAGTGTAGTCAGTTTTTTCACTTCTTTGCATGACCAGGTGTGCTTTTGTATTTTGAATTAATCTGTGAAGAGCTGTATCAATCCAGCTGTTTTCATAATAAATATTTTTATTTTTCAGGTTCACACTTTTTAAAAAAGAGGAATAGAACAGGAAAAAATGGCAGCAGAAACTCAGACACTTAACTTTGGGCCTGAATGGTAAGTTTTGTCTGTTCTGTCAGACTCCAGCACTTGTTTAAAAGGATTTTTTTTCCCTTTGGAGCAGAATTGATTATGGGACTGAATGGGATATAATAGATTAGTTTTGTACTGTATCACTTCAGTCCCTGGCCTGAGATCTAAAGCAATGTTATAAAATTAGTCTTCATTTTGTGAATTGGCATTGTATATGAATTGAGTTAGGTTTTTTGTTATGTTACTATTTACCTTGCTGCCAAGCATTTGAAGGAGGAATAATGTTTATGATCTCAGAGGTATGCACAGAATAATTGAAGATGTGCTTGTTCAGTCTTTCTATGTGATGCATAATAATAAGGAAGTTCTTAAACTCTCCTCACTGTGCTTAAATCTATAGCTAAGCAAGCTTTTTCTTTTCCCAGTTTTAAAAAAACCTAATCCCTCTATGAGATATGGCAAAAGTGTGAGTTTTGTGTCAGTGTGCAGCACATCTGTATTGACATGTGTCAGGAAAGAGAGCTGTTGTGTTCAAGGGAATCTATTCTGTCATGTAACTTTGTCAGCTCTTAGTTTTACGGCTCATCTGACGTGCCTTGTCCTGGCTTTTGTGACAGAGCAATTACACAGCTGTGATTATTCAGTATTTGTTCCAATTCCTTGTTAGAGTATTGGTGACTTCCGTTACAAACAGGAATTGTGAATGGTGTGGTTTCTGGAGAGTGACTGGTGTCCAAGCGTGTGAACGGGAGTGCAGAGTGGTTATGGGAAATACAGTGGCTGCGTAGCATGTGATGGAACTGCTACTTGGGTACATTCACTTCTGCTGACACGTTTCTATACACAATATACAGGAATTCCGAGGATTCAGTGAAGAAGTAAGACACGATTTGCAGCCTGTGAAACAATGAGAGCTCAGTCTATTTTGTTAGAATGAAAGAAGGTTAAATAATGAATGTATCAATATCTATAAATATACCCACCAGGCAGATATCTTGTGCTGGAGAGCTCTTCAGTGTAAGAGACAGACATGATTACATTCTTGATGGATGGAAGCCAAAGTTATATTAAAAAAAGAGAAGGGGGAAGACAATTCTAAAAAAAGCATCTATTTCAAGGGTAACTTAATTGCTGTGTCACAGTGAGGGGACTGTCATGGTGAGTCTCCAGTTAGTTTAAAAACCAGATTAGATTATGTATGGGAACATATATTATACTTCAGTGAATTAGTGTATTTTTACAGGAATAAAGGAACAAAAGATTTGTAATTTTTCTTTTGGGTTGTGGTATAGTCACGTCTGTCACATAAGCTGCTGTATCACTTAACAGTGAAACTCTGGGGCACGTTTGATCTGATTGGTATTGCGCATTGCACTGAGCCATCAAATCCTTGAAATAATTCTGCAGGCACCATTTGTTTGGAAGTGGCATGCAGAGAAACTGCCACGGGGTGGCACCAAACTAAAAAAATAAGATCAGCTTTTGACTTGCGAATGATTTTTTTCTTTTCTGTTTAAAGGACAATAAAACAAATCAAAGCATGTTTCAATAATTAGGTGAAAAGTAGTCTCTGAGTCACTGTTTTAATTTAGAGCTGCTTCCCTTCCAAGGATTTTTTGATTGCTGAGAAGAGCTTTTACTGCTCTACTTGTCTAAGTTGCTCATCAAAGAGAATGTAACAAAATCAGCAGGGTTTTGTTTCTTTACACACATATCTTTTTGTAAAACTTTCCTCAAACCTAAAAATACCAAGTATTTGGGTAGCTGAGGAAGTGGCTGTGTAGAATGAGACTAATTCACCTGCAGAGTGGGCACAATGTACAACAGTAAGATGCTACCTGCAAGAAGTCAAGTAACTTACCTGTGTGGGATGAGAACAAACGTAACAGCATATTTATCTGTTACCATAAATTAGATTTTCAGATTGCTGCTTCCAGTGTCTCTGAAGTAGTGTCACTATATTTTGTACATATCTTTTTTTTTTAATTTTATTTTTTCTTTTATTGATACTCCAAGTTAGATGTTATATGTACATTCAAAAAATAAAAGCCCTTAATTTTAACTTGTGTAAAAGGGATTTGTGGTAAGGAAGGATTCCAGAGACACAAGAAACTTCTTTATAAAATTTACTGTGCTGTTCTGTTAAACTTGATGAAACATCTGAATAAACTCTTTCCTTAGCTTAATATTTGCTGCACTCTCTAGCATGGTAAGAATTTCATGGCAAAAGGAAGCTGTTGTCAATAAGATGTCCCACTGATTTGTGTGCAGCCTGTGTGAATAGCTTAGGCAAGGCTTTAGGGGCATATAGCTGGCTTGCTGTATAGTCAGCATAAGAGTTTTCCTGGGGCAAGTTGAATTCCTTGATGTGCTCATGCGAATTATTTTACTTTTTGCTCTCCTGGCTGTGGGTGAAACAAGGGAGGTTCTTCCACTCTTCCTATTGAAGCACTGAGAGTTTTGAAGTTAAACTGTTCATGTCTTTACTTTCAGTATTGTATTTATTTTGTGTCAAATCTGTAAACGTGCAGAGGGATGGTAGCACAGGTGCAGAAATTCTCAATTCAGTTTTCATTGCTTTCCTGCTTTCTTTTAGGCTGCGAGCTTTGTCTAGTGGCGGGAGTGTGACATCCCCTCCTCTGTCTCCGGCTTTGCCGAAGTACAAACTAGCAGACTATCGCTATGGGAGAGAAGAAATGTTGGCACTTTTTCTAAAGGATAATAAGGTGAGCACAAAGAGGAAGGTGGCCTTGTGTGTGTATTCCTAATGACAGTCTTGTGATTAGGAAGAGTTGTTTGTATTTTGTGATTATGGATGAAGAAATCACATACCCCTTGCAATCCCAGACTGAAGAGGGCTGATTGTGGGGATTTTCATATATGCACTTGTTTGATTGCACTTTTACCAGATTCAATATGTTTTTGGGGTTTTTGTTTGTTTCTATTTTTGTTTGTGTGTGTGTGTGTGTTTTTTTTTTGTTTTATTTTGTTTTTGTTTTTTCTTCCATTTTAGGGGTAACTTCCTGTACCCCAGAGAACAAAAAACCTAATTGCCATATTCAGTCTCACTGCCACAGATGACTGAGGGTTAAAGTCGCCTTGCAGCTGTGCAGATTTGCTTGCCTCAGTAGGATTTTATTTAATGTAGTGCATAATAGTTACTTGATTCAGCTACAAAGTCGGGCAATAAATCATATGAACAGATCATCTGGAAAAAGCGAGAGGTCTCTATCTCATCTGAAGTCAGTTCACTTTAGCAGGTGACTGACCCAATGAGAGCAGTCGTCAGGTAGCTCCCTTCTCTGGGAATCAGGACACACAAACAATGACATGTAATGCGTAGGAGCAGTTTGGAAAATCAAGAACTTCCTTCTGGTTTCACTTCAACCAAAGGTTCTCAGTGGTGTAAAAGATGATACAAAATTTCAGACATCTTTCAGGCAAATGTTCTCAACTGCAAAATGTTTTAATCGTTGGGTTTTTCTTTAGATGGTGGCAGTGGTTGGTTTATTGTTGCAGCAGACTTGGAGGTCTGAATGCCCCTGAGAGCTTACCCTTGGGGGAGGGAGGGACTGCAAGAAATGATGTCAAGATTATGCTGTGAGCCTGGAATGGAGATGTGCACACACAGCTTCAAGTTCCTATCCTGTCTTGGCTGTGCTGACATTCTTGTACAGTACTGGGAGCCCTGCATTGCTTAAATAATGGATTTAAGGGTATTGAATGTCAAAGATTTTTCTAACCTGTTAAGTGTGGTATAGCTTAAAGTCATGCTTTAACATGCCAAATTGTCCTGTTCTACTTCAGGAAACTGTGATTCAGATCTTGATGTTATGCTTGAATAGGTCAGCCAGTCAGAAGTCACTGTTTTTTGCAGTTTGTGTTTGTTATGTCAGATGATGCTGAGAACTCTGCTCTTGGGGCTGATTCAGAACAACCCTCAAATATCCTGTGTTACAGGAAGTTCTCTGATTGTTGTGAGTGATCTAAAATAATATTGTCTTACGTGTTTGCCAGAAGGGCATTATGATTAGAGTATGTCTTTCTTTTGCTATCCACATGTTTCCAGGGTGTTGAGTGATTCTAGTTGTGAAGACTGAAAGGACTCTTTGACAGTGGTTCAAGTCAGCTAGTGGATGTCAGCAATGTTTTTAAGCTGTTGTATCTCTAATTAAAAGAGAGACTGACTGAAAGCAGGAAGACTTCTGCTAGCATATATCTGAATGAAGAAATGTCTTTAGTGTTATGAACTAAATACTTTAGATGCAGTCGTCCATTGGAATAAATAGAGCTCACTTGGCTGTATGTGGTTGGAGATTCTTGTCCACATTCTCAAGGTCACAAGTATTAATGGAGCATCTGATTCAAAATTAATGTTAAAATTTATTTTAGTTTATATCATTAGTGTTCTCTAGTTAATCTTTACATATGGTTTCATCGTACTTGTTTTTTTGTGTGGGTTTTTTTGTTGGTTTGGGTTTGCTGTGGTGGTTTGGATTTTTTTTTTTTACTCTCCTGGTTGGTAATAAATTTGAGTTGCTTACTTCAAATCAAATACAACCTCTGTGCTGTAGGTGGCAGTTTTGTTAATTAAAAATCTGGCTATAAAAATATGTTGAAGTTAAAAGCAATAGAAGAAATGTCACTTGATTCAGATTTCAGCTGCAGTGGTGTGTAAGTTTGAGTTCTGATGTCTGTGGCCTTGTCAGTGGGTGATGCTTTGAATGCCTTGTTTATAAGAACTTTTTTTCTGAGGGTTGTAAATTTGCAGCAGTTATACCCACCCCCAGTAAGAGTTGCTGGAAATACTGGGTAGATGGAGACAGAGTTGAAGAATAAAAATTTTTTGTGATTTACTGTTGATGTATGGCATCATTCCTGAAGTGGAAGTACTTGCATATAGTAGAATGCTCTTTTTGTTTCATACAGATACCTTCAGACCTTCTGGATAAGGAATTTTTGCCTATTTTACAAGAGGAGCCCCTGCCACCACTGGCACTTGTACCTTTTACAGAAGAAGAACAGGTTTGTATCTTTTTTTTTTTTAATCTTTAGATTGTTATTAGTGTAAAGACATAATAAAGAGTATGCTTCCATTAAGAAAACAACGAAATTTGAAATTAGGACGTCTCAGAGTGTACTAGTCTGAAAGCAAACCAGCAGGAGATTCCAAATCTGAAGTAGAGCAATAGTACAGTAACTCTCACTTAAACTGACAGTGTTACCTATTTTTTAAGTATGCATCATTTTCACATCAGTGGCATTTTCTACAGTTTTTTACCACCTTCTCTTTGGTAACCAGAGAGTCACAAAAGTGGCTAAGTTCTGTAGCCTCAGTTTTGTGTTCTTTAGAGAAATCCTGAATTTTTTTGACTGTTAACATTCATTAGGATGCAGTACTGTTAACTGCTCTGTATATAAGCAGTTGCTTGTTTATCTCCTCCTTTGATGTCTATAGGTATATAACCACATAGAGATGGATCAGAGTGAGAACAGGTCCGTAAGGATTCCATTTCAGGGATGACTGATCCGGGTAGTTTGAAATCTCTTGCTTTAAATTTGATTCCTAATGGAGAAAACCGCCCATCTTGTCTGGATAAGTGCCTCTGACTTTTGACTCTGAACTTCTGGAACTGATTTCCTCTTTCTGGCTTGTCAGAACTTTAGATTTTGCAGTTTCTCTCTGATTTGTCATGTTTCTTAGCACTTTTCTTACTTCCTAATACTGTGGTTTGGGTTTTTGTTTATTTCGTAATAGGAAGCTGAGTATTTTTACTGGCTTGAGTGATTTGATTTTTGCAGGGGGAGGTAGTGTTACCATTAGTTTCTTAAGATATCAGAGCATCTTTCTTCCTTTGCCTGCCCCGGGCTGTTGTGTTCTTGAATTTTTCATTTCATTTTGTGCCTGGGTATTTTGGCATATTCTCTTCATCTCTTCCAGACTTCCTTCCTCTTCAGAGTTAGGCCATATTTCTTGTGTCTGTAGGATGCTGTCATTTCACACAAGATACTAATGGTTTAGTTTTTAATCAGCAGTTGGATTTGAGTTCATGTGGATACACTCTAAGCACTTCATGTCATAGTTATTCTTAAAAGGCAACTGAGATTGAGACTGTGCTTTTGTGGGAAGTCTTATCTTAGCTCCTGTTCTTGAGTAGGAAGAGAAGGGATTCAGGAGCAAGCCCCAGAAATGGTCAGCCAGACGTACAGTAGCACACCTAAATGTTGAACCTTTGTGTAAATGTCTTTGGGGATATTCTTTTCTGATGCATAGTGGAGTCCTTCAGGGAGGACTTACAGGTCTCTTACAGTTTAAGGGGATGCTGACCTCTGGTGTTTGTCAGGATACTCTCTGCAAGGAATAAGGTGAAGGCTATGGTATTGAACGTGTGCAGAGAGCAGATGAGATGATAAGTGCTGCTGAGCTTCAGGGATAGATGTGATCCTCTGCTGCAGTGCCCAGTGTTTCACCACTCTTGAAAACTCCTGAGGAGTTGGTGTATACTGAGTCAATTCCCTTTCTAAGAAAGCTTTTCCTTTAGTGCTTTTTGGGGACCCAGAGGATGTGAACAATCTGGTTTTTCATGCCCTTTTTTTCCTGTCTTCATGATTGATTCGAGGTACCAAGGGAATGGCATTTTTTAGGTTAGAAATTCTTGTGTTTGTTCCCCATGGCATAGCATTGTTTAGCATTAAGAACATCTTCAGCAGTGATCTTGAGGTGAATATTAATGGATTTACTGCTAGCTGTGGTGCAGGAGAGTTGTTACAATTAAGATGGACAAAGGAGAGTTTCAAAGATCTTTTTACACCCTCTTTGAATACTTAGGATAGAATTGTTGTCCCAGAACTTGAGGGGCAGGGCTTTGTGGGAAGAACTTGTCCAAAGCCGATTTAGAGATGTATTATTTAGGAATGTATGACAGATCATGTCAGCTCTCTTAATTTGAACTTAAATGTGTTTAGTTTTGTAGTATTTAATCGGATACTTAAGGCTACAGTGTTCCCTGTAACAGGACATGGACATGCTTTGGATGGAATTGCTGGTTCTTTTTATGTAAAATGTTACTTTTCTGAAGATAAAGTTGTTCAGCTAACCTAGAGTTCAACTGATTCACTTACCGTAATGAAATACAATGTATTTATAATCACTGATTTGTCTAAGATGTGTTTAATGTCATGAAATACAATGTATTTATAATCACTGATTTGTCTAAGATGTGTTTAATGTCATGAAATACAATGTATTTATAATCACTGATTTGTCTGAGATGTGTTTCCACGGTAGTGTCTGTTGAAGCAGAGGTTTCTGCAGATGGCTTTAACAGAGCTTTCCACCAAGGAGCACTAGCAGTGTGCAGCAAATGTTCCTTTGCCTTTCCCACTGCTCCCGTTTTTCCTATTTGCATTAGGGGAGAACTTCGGCGTCTTAATCTTACCTGCTTGCATAGTAAGGGAGGCTCAAACTCTTGCTGAATATAATGGAGATGCTTTTGTGTCCTTCTTGGTTATTTTCCTGACATCTGTTTCCTAAGACATCTTTGTTTGCTGCTAAAGCTCTTTTGTGGCAGCTTTGCTCTTCAGTCTGCATTGTCAGCTTTGGTCATTGAAGGAGTACACTGATCAATAGTAGGGTAATTTTTGCTTTTTTGACTTTGCTTTTTACTTCTTACTGTGATCTTACCATGTGGAGGGTTACCACTATGCCTTCACTGCAGCAGGCTCTACAGAGGGGAGGGAGAAGTTGCTCAGAGTTCAGGCAGACAAGTCAATTTAAAAATGAATTGGAAAAGAAAATAAGATCATTATTTTGTTCTTACAGGAAGAATAAAGCATAAAAAAGGAGGAATCTCCTATACAAGACAATTTTTCTGATGAATAACTTAAATATGTTTTTTTAGTGAAATGTTTCAGTGCTTCACAAAAAAGCAGAAGTATCAACACCCGGAAAGGTGGTGGTTTGCTCAGAGGCAGATGGAGGTGGTTTTCCTTTTGACTTGCAGTTGAAATGGTTGCTTTGAACTTTAGGAGCTAGCTTAGAAAACAGATTTGCTGGAGGCTGACCTTGCTTTTTTGCCATGCATGACTGCATTTTTTCATTCCCCTCAAGTCTAATTAGTTACCAATTCTCTCTTGAAGGAAGATCTACTTTTGTAGGGAGCACATATCAAGCAGTTTTTGAAATGTTTCTGTAATGTATTAAATCTCCTGTTGGCTTTGATGTTAGTGATTTAGATTTAAATAGTATATAATCACTTGTCTCATTGTTCTCTGAAGACCTTCAAAGTCATAGTAATTCAGATGAGTTGATGCAAGCACCTTGCTGGCTCTGAGTTCCTTTCCAGAAGCCTGATACAACAGCTGTTTTGAGTCCTTTGCATTCTAATTATTCAAAACTTGCATTCAGAAAGTGTATGTCAGTTTACTTGTTCATGTTTCTGGACATGCTTCCGAATTCTTTGGCCCAGTTTTCCAAGTATTTGTGCTCAGAGAATAGGGTCAGAGTTGGTTATATTTATCCATTTTTTTTAATAGCTTTCTCTTTTAGCAATTGTTTCATATTAGGCTGAAGTTGAATTTACTGGTGTTTATTTTCTTATGAAAATGAGTATCTCTTAAGTTTCAGAAGCCCTAAGTACCTTTAGTTTTTCCTAAAATGTTACTCTTGTGATATTTAGAGAATAAAAGGCTTATTTTCACAAAGGACATCAGTAAGTGTAATTTTATTCAAGTTCTCTTGCTCTTTAAATGTTCCTGCTTTGCTTAAGAAGTAAGTTTAGAATTGGTATTAATTATTGGTGTCAGGTATAGGCAGATGCCAGTCTCTTTTTGCAGCAGAATGTGTGTTTAACACTGCTGATATTCTAATGGCTTCTGTGCTGGCATCACCTGAAAAAGGAGTAGCTGTTCAAATGCTTACTTCAGAGCATAGAAATCTCAGTTAAGTAACTTGGAAATGGTAATATTGACCAAGACCCTTTTATAGACTGCTTCAGCTGCTCATGTGTGCATGGAATCCTTTTCCTTTCTAGTATTAATTGTAGAGAATTTGTAATGAAAACAAAACCAAATTTAAGATAATGATGCTTGCTTTTTCTTTTTGTTTTGTTCTGTTTTTATGGTTTATTTGTGTATTTGATTGTGGTTTCTCTGTGAAATTTTTCCAGTCAAATCTGACCATGCCTCTTTCTTCTTGGCAGAGAAATTTCTCGATGTCTGTAAACAGTGCTGCTGTCCTGCGGTTGACGGGACGTGGAGGAGGAACAGTGGTAGGGGCTCCTCGAGGTCGAAGTTCCTCTAGAGGTCGAGGTGAGCTGCCTGTGGGATGTGCTGCAATGGATCCAGGTGATCCAGGTCAAAGCTGCTCAGAGATACTAAGTGGAGCTTGACTAGAGCCATGTGTTCTCATGCCCGGTTTCTTTTTGCTTAAAGCTTTGAAACCTTTCCATCAAGGCGGTGCTGGAGAATTAAATTGTGTTTAGTGATGATTCTGCACATTTTAGCACACAACTGGTATCTCTGTTATATGCCTTTGCCAGGTTGGTGGGTGGAAACCAAAAGGGAAAGGTAATTTTGGGGTGGAATATGAAATTCTTTGGTTGAGAATTGTTAGAAATAACTTCAGTAAAAGCATAAAACCAATTTATAGGGTGAGGGTAGGAAAAATCTATGAATATGCTTAAAACATCATGGTTGTAGTCGGTTGGGTTCAGTGTTCTGAAAAGCCATCTTCATTTGTTAACATCCTGAGTGTAAACAGTTAATGGAAAGATATAATTGAATTTGGGAGGCATTTGAGACTTTCCAGTTCTGGTGCATCACTGTAGTAGTCTCATCCGGGATCACCTGAAACATTTGCAAATGAATGGAGAAAATGTCCTGAGGCCATATTGCTAAAGTTAAACCAGATTGTTAAACCCACAATTTATTTTAGCAATTCCTTTTCAATGTGTGCACTTCTGTGAACTCTTTTTGGGGGACTTCATATATAAATAGGATGAGTTGCATTTAGAATACTAGGAAGCTAGTAACTTGGAAATACTGAGTAAATAATCTTGTAACCCCTGTCTTTGCAGGTGCTTAGGTGAGATTTCTCTTAGAGCCCTTTTTAATTTAATTTTACATGGCCTTAATGGGTGGTATTTTCAATAAGATCTTCAGAAAGTACTTTATATATAATTAGATGCTTGACCAGAATTTTGCATTGACTTAATGAGATTTCTTTTCTCATTCCTTAATCCTGCTTTCTTTTTAGTTAACATCTCTCAGATATTTGTAGATTGTTTTCTGTCGTCTTGTGGTTGCTTCCCAGCTAAGATAGGAATTTAAAGCTTTATGAGACTATCACTAGGTTTTCCTGTTGCTTCCCCTTCATTTGCCATTGTAGTTGCACAAATGCTCAGGGTTTCATTTTAAAAAAAGTGTGCCTATATATATGATATGTGTACTAATTTGGGAGTTGTTGCTTTTTTGTTTTATTTTAATGTGTGTGTTTCTATCACCTATGTTTCACTTTTGCTAGGAATACGTATATTGGCTGGTTTTTGTAAATGCATCAAGACATAATTCTGCAAATTAAATTATTGCTGCTTAAAATTTGATTATTTGAGATCATACACCCACTAGTGTGCTCTGTAGTTTCAATATCAAGATACTTTGAGCATTTGTAATTTGGCAAATCCTTTATTTTCTTTCATTTGTCAAATTTCTCTGTTTTCTTGCTGCACTATTAACAATGTCATCCTTATGCAGTGAGCAGTGGATTGTTTTTTAATTGCTCCCACTAGTGTCAATGAGGTTGTAAGACTAAATGTGGCAAAATATGGCTTCTAATCCAGTAATTCTATTATTGAATTTACTCATATGCATGACTATTTTGTTTGGCAGTAAAGTTTGATTCCTTACATTTTAGTGGACAGAACTTAAAATGTATGCAGTATTAAGACTGTTTGAAAGCTGCTGCATGCATTCCTGGTTTCCTATAGTTCATTTTTAAGATTTGTAGAGAAATACTAGCAAGAACTTTGTTGCAAAATTAATCGTTTTCACTTTCTTTTTGTTTATCCTAGTTTGATCTTTTCACGGGTTGGAATTGTTATACGGTGTGCTTGTTAGGCTGCTCTGACCAAGCTGTAAAGGACATACTTCTGCAGTAAATTTCTTCAGCTGTCTGAGCTTTCCTTCTTTCATTGATCCTGGTTGCTGCTTGTTTCTTCCACTCTTCCCCTCTTCTTCCCATGAGCCATTACTGTTGGGTTCTAGGCATGATGAGTCTTCTCAAAGTTTCTATATCACAGCAAAGGAATTAAGGCTTCTGCCAGGACAAAATGGTACCATCTTCATAATTATACACGTGATGCTGTTGTAGCCAAAGACTTTTTTCCCATAGTTATTTATGAAAATACAATATAGGATTGTTGACGTTTACAAAATCATTGCTTGCAAGCAACAGGGTTTAAATGCAATTTTGTTTTTTCAGGTTACAGTGAAAAGGACTTGAAATTTCTTAGGAGTTTGTTCACTAAATGAGCTGCCTCACTTAACAGTTGGAAAACATTCTTATTGCACTGCAAAATTGCCTGGGTTCAAAAGGTTTTCTGGTGTTTTCCATGAACTTTACACAGTTGTATGCAGCAAAGTTGCTGCCGAGTCAGTGTGGGCTTCAGCTTTACCAAAATGAGATTTCTGTCTTGAAGGGACTTGCACCACAGCAGTTTATAGAGGAATTTGCATGCGTGATCAGATTTGTTAATGAAGTTCCCTGACTGAGGAACAAATCACAGAATTGTGTTCCAGCATTTGAGAGCACGAGAAGCAATCTCTGCTGGATTGGCAAGGGAAAGAAGTGCTGGTAAAGGAGTGTTATGGGTAGAACTCTAAATGGGATTCACTTACCAGGATTTAAAACTACAAGGTAACACTCAGTAAAAATTCTCTGGGTGGTCACCCCACCTTTTACTGAAAATGCTTATGTTGTGATGATGAGAATGTGGTTGCTATGTGGAAGTTGCTTTGAGTTTTGGTTTGTTGGTTTATTTTTTTTTAAAGAAGTTGTCTCTCTGAAGAAAGCAAGTACTTGCACGTGACTCTTTTCTAATTGACTTGTTTTCCTGGTAGCTCCCTGTGGTGTGCAGTTAAGCCCTGTGCTTTGTGCTGGCAGGACTGGAATGTCAACATTCATGAATAAGAGCCTCGGATGAGGAGAGATTTAAATAGTCCCTGGAATGGGCTGTAAGCTTACAGACACTTTGTTTTGTAGCTGTTCTCCCTTTTGGTTAAGGCTGTTATGAAGGGTCCTTTGCTTCCTATTAGAGCTCTTTCCCCACCTACACTCTGTGCCCTTTGTAATCTGTTTTTGCTGCTGTTGGAAAGTGTGTCAATGGTGTGAAAGTGTAATGTTTGCATATCTAAACAGCAGTAGTTGAACTACAATTATTCTGCTTTTCCCAAACAGTATTATGACTCTGATTGTAGATCCTAAACTCCAGTTATGCTGTAATTTCAAGAATTTGCTTCTTGTATTCTGTAAGGCTTTAGGTTTTTTTGTAATGATAATTACAATGACAGTTTGTGCTGCTTATTACACTCCTGCATATGTCTTACATTTTTACTTAAATTCAAACTTGTCTGTTTTTCAGGTTAGAGACTTAGCTGTTATGATTGCAATGTCCAGTGGATTGATGTCCTCATCCTGAGGGTTTTGGGAAATTACTGAAATACAAATGACACATTTGCTCCACTCTGTTATTAAATGGAGGGGTTTCTTGACATTTATTGACTTTGCATTCAGTACTTTGTGCAACATATGCACTTAATCTGCTGCTTGCGTGTCAGGTATTTTTTTTCAGAAGTGGCGTTCTGTTTAAAATAAGCCAAGGAGTGCAGAAGCAGAAGGTCAGGTGGTGTGCTTACAGGTGCAGTTTTATCCTCTCTGCAGGCATTTCTTGTGCATTCTGTGACCAGCAGACCCACCCACAATACTTGCTGAATGACTGACTTTGCACAGCACAGTTTCCCTTGACTGGCTGCTTCTCTTCTGTAGCTTGGTGGGCTCTGTTTGATGCTTCCCACAATGTGGTGTGCTTGGTGTCTGCTGGGGCTTGCCACTGTTGGATGGGCCCATGTTGTTTCCACACCTGGACGGGGTGGCAGCACAGCCAGAGCAAACGAGGCTTCAGTAGCCCTGTCCAGTAGTACGTGGTGTCACTGCAGCTGGCAGCTGAGTACTGTGATCCCACAGGCAGCCTCAACCTGAATGCCTGACATCAATTGTTTGGACATTTTGCAAGGTTATCTTTTAACTCAGACCATTTTGGTGGCTGAGCACAACTGAAATACTGATGGACCACCATATGAGGTGGTAAGGGGGGAGGTTTCTTAGGCTGTGATTTCACATACTATTAAATGGCCATCAGCCGTGCTGCTGGGAAAACAGCTGATTCTCGCTCTTGTGCAGGACACTTGCTTTATTTGCTGGTGAAATGTCCTGTATCACCCAGGCTCTGGCTCTGGTGGTGTGTGACTGTTCCCAGCATGCAGCGTGCAGTCACCCTTGCTCACCGTGCAAGTGGAGCACTGCAGTGCTGCTGCTGCTCACTACACAAGCCTGCTTTGTTTTTGTTGGGAAAGTGTATGTAACTTCCCACCTCTGCTACCTCAGAGACAGGAGATGAGTTAGTGCCTTGGTTCTGTTTTGGCTCTATCAGCTGCTTTTGCTTTATTATCTCTTGTGAGAGGAAGGAAGACAGCTTTCCTGTAGTGAAGAAATAAGGCAAAGATTGTATTGCGTGAGCTGCTGAAACCTTCCTGGCTTTTATTTGTGAAGAATAAAAACTTTGAGTCCTTCTCTGGGATTTTAGGGGACCCATAATGCTTTAACTGGATAAACATCATACTATTTTTGATGTTGTATCACCTCTTCCTGTTTCTTGCCTTTGCAACTTGTTTTACATGTGTGACCATAGTCAGCCTTGTTGTATCAGGCTTGCCATAGCGAAGGTGTTTCGAACAACTCTCCTAGGTCTGATGCTGATTTCTCCTCTCTTACCTCGAGTGCTCAGTCAGCTCCTCTGCCTGACCCTGAGTTTGTGTAAAAACAGCTACGCTGAATATGGCATGGGCTTGCTCAACTCCAGGGTGACCATAGTGTAGCAGCAGCTAAAAGAAGGAATCTTGGCAAGAGAATAAGGACTGAGAAAAACACAAAGGTGAGGAGGCTCAGCTGCCAGATGTTTGCAGCTCAGCGTATTTCCTGAACCAGATGTGGCCTCCATTAATGAATTTTGTTTATCTTTTTTGAGTTTGTCCAGTCTTCATCTGAGCTTAGGCATCCTCAAAACTCTGTGGTAAAGAAGGCTGCATCTCTGTGATTCTGGGAGATCTGTCACTGATCAACTTTGCTGGTGATAGAACAGGATAGTTTTGTCTAAAGGGAATGTTAAAATTGTTCCTTATACACCTGCAACCTGTTCTGCCTGATACAAAAGCAGTTGTGTATTTAAAGACCCCTACCAGATTATCCATGGATCACTTTTCTTTTTCTCTGCCTGAAAAGCAACTTTTCACCTAGCACCCCTTCTAAGAGATTTGGTATAGACTAGTAGAGAAACTGTTGCAAGTGTCTTGATTATTTCAAATTTCTCTGGTCATAAGATACTGAAACATGGTATGATTCCTTGATATATCCAGGTGTCTTTAGATTTTAAATGTAGAGGCTCTTTATTACTACTTTCTTCACAAGACTGCAAGAACTGCAGTCCATTCTGAAGGTGTTTGTTTCCTGTTTCATTTGGTCATTCTGTCTTACTTCTGCAGATCCCTGGCCAGGTTTGCACCTTGTACTTTGAAATGTTTTTTTTTTCCTTGAAGCCAGGAAGAGAGAAATATGAAAAGACAGATGTTTGAGGTACTTACCCAGCCAAGAATTCCTGTTACCAGGTGCTTTTTAGGTTTTGAACTTGACTGTAGAGTCTACATGTGTATGTAGGCAAGGCATTATCCTGACAGTGAGCTGATACATGTTCCACTTGTTCATCTTCTTTCCATGAGATCTTGAAATGGTAAATTATTTGGTTAGAAGCCTGCCATTTCTTCTGCTGGAGCCCTGTGTAAAGCTGTGTTTGTCTTTTGTAGATCTGGAAACTTCACCCCATCCGTTAATCTCACCAGTGCTGGAAGTTGTTTTGAAGGGCTGGGGATGTGTGTAGGTGTTGTTTTCCTGTTGTGTAGGGCTTGTTTTCTTTTACCCAAACACCCCATGCCTTTTCAAGCCCTGAAGACGTGCTTCGAGGCGCTTTGCTTGAGGATATGTCTGTAACTTTTTGGCTTGAGGCTTGGTGCTTGGTAGCTGCCTATAGAGAACCATTTACTGAAAAGGTCAGTAGGATAATTTTAAAGCTGTAGCTAATGTCCTTCATTCTGACCTGCCTATAGCCATCCTGTGATCCTTCTTTTCTTCCCACTGATCCTGGGGGAGATTTTTGCTGGCAGTCACTAGAACGTAATAGCTTCCTTCTCCTTTATGACCCTTGACAGCAATAATTAGGAGTACATCCACAGTGCAGTGCCATTATACTGGAGTTTGCTGTTTAAAGTAATCTGATTTTTGTGTGTGAAGCACACGTGTGCAATGTGGATGTTGTGTGAACAATGCATACTTACTTGGTAATTTCTCTTGGGTAAGTATTTGTGTTTTTCTGCATCATATTTATTTCAGAATTGTTTGCCTGTTCTGTCTGGTCTTGCACTTCTTGATAAGAATTTTTGGATAAGACTCTTTCTTCATTCGTTGTTCCTTTTTCCTTTTGTCCCAGATAATTTCACTGGGGCTTATTTCTCAGAGACACCAGGAAAGGGAACCCTACCTGATTCTTTCAACTTCTATTATTATTTATTACAAACACTTGTGTTTTTTGTCTTTTCAGGCAGAGGCCGAGGAGAAAGCGGTTTCTACCAAAGAAGTTTTGATGAAGTGGAGGGTGGATTTGGGCGAGGAGGGGGCAGGGAAATGCACAGATCACAGAGTTGGGAGGAAAGGTAACAGAACTCTAGCGCTTAAAGTTTTTTACACACATCTGTTCAGCTTCCATTTGTGCCTTTTGACTTCATAAAAACACTTTAGGAAAGGTAATTAGTTGTATCTGTGAGTGAAGTGTCTGAATTTCTAAGATGGAGTCAAACACAGTAATGTTTCTTGAGGCTCTGGAGAAAGTAAAAGAAATTTCTTGCAAAGATTTTTTTTTTTCTGCTGAGTTCCTGGGAGGAAGGAGCTAACTACTTTAAGAGAACATAAATGACGACAGTTGCAATCGAAGTGCTGGTGCTAAGGATTTGCTTCAGTTTTAGTCTTGACATTGTTCACAGTACTTAGGGACACATTTGAAAACAACCAGTTCCCAAGGGCTGTGTGTGTATTGGTGTTCCTGAAAATTTCAGTTATCACTTGGACCTCTAAAGGTAATGTCCATCAAGCTCCGATTTAAAAAAAATTCCCACCAAGTAAAGAAAACCAGCAAAACCTATGCCTAAAATGAGTTTTTGGAGTAGTTCCAAAACCTTATTTGAAACTTCTATTCTGCCTTTCTAGGGGAGACAGACGCTTTGAAAAACCAGGGCGAAAAGATCCAGGTATGGTTTTGTTACTGTGTGGGCAGAAAATGGGAGGGAGGAGCAGGGTGTGTTTGGGGGAAGGGATTTGTACATGTATCAGCCTTTCTTACTGCTCCAAGTATATTGTTGATGCAAGATTCGTGATACTGTGCCAGGTTGCTAAGTGTGTTCTCCAAGTGTTGTTTCTCTTTGTGTTGTTCTCACTATTGGACATTTAAGTGTGGTAGATAAGAAGCATGTGGAGTAAGTAGGTTCTGTTTATTTAATTAAGTTGTGATGTTTACAACTGGAACTAAGTTCCTGTACCTCTGTGAAAGAAGCCTTTGCTGATGAACAGGCGTGCTGTGGTAATACGCCTTTTTTCAGTGCAGCTTTAAACATTCCTGGTGTGGGCTGTTTTGGTACCCAGGACTTCTTGACCATTTGACCTTTAATTTATTTGAATGCTTGCTAGTGTGAGAGAGATCACAGCAGTGTCCTGAGGTTCCTGTGCTCATGGATTTACTGTTGATGAAATGCATTAAGTCATCATCTGAACCTCCTTTTCAGTCTGGTTATCTGCTCTTCTGCCTCTTGTTCCTCCCCTGTTCTGTCTCTGAGATGCTTCACACTGGCTATGTTCTGGCATAATGCTGGATCCTTAATTGTGGCCCAGTACATCTGAACATCCAGCTGAACTTGAGTTGGAGTGGGTTTGTCATCTTGGAGAGGAAACATAGACATTCTAAGGGTGGTGGGAGCGTCAGGGCAGCTCTGGCTCTCTGGTAACTGCAGTGACTCTTGCTGTGTGGGCTCATGTGCTGCTTGTTCTCTGGTATGCCCCTGCTCTTTCTCCATGGCGTGTATCCCTGTGCATGGAGCACAGCTGTGCCTACTGAGAGCTTTTGTACTAGCAAGAGCTTTATTAAGGACCCAAGGAATCTTTGGCTTTGCTATAGGAGTCTTGGCTACATACCCTCCTTGGTAATATGCTGAGAAGACATAGATTAGAAGAAATAATTGCAGGTTGAATTTAAAGACAAACCCAAAGAGATCCAATTGTAATTAGAAGTTGACAGGAATTTATTTTAATCTCTGCATAGCTGTTGGTATTTTTGTAATAAGAGTAGCATAAATTGCCATATTTATAATTTTCTGGATTACCATGGTGACACATGCCATAGGAAGAGCCCTTCCAGTCCTCTCTCCATATAGGAATTGTTCACAGCTTCTAAAGAGTGCTTTTATTTTTCTGCTTGTTAAGTTGTATGTCAGCACAAAATTAAGATGTATATGCTTTCCTCATTGTCTCCTTTAAAAAGAGGATACTTCTAGAAAATAATTTGATATTGGTCAGAGATTGACCACTTTCAAATGTCAGTAGTGAAACTCTGGACTTTCCGTGTATCAATATATTCAGAGATTTTTTAGGAAAAAAATGAAAATGGGGGAAAGTAAGTACTGCTGAGATTTCAGGACTGCATTTTTCACAAAAGAAAAATGGATGTAGAAGTAGTATCTACCACAGTTGTTTTAGTTTTATTTATTTAGCTTCTTCTTGTTGTTGTGATTAGAAATGTAGCAATTCCGGTTCCAGGATACAGAACGTACCACGTTTCTGATAAAGAAGGATAAAAATATTGCATATTTATATAGGATCAGATGTATTTCTCATTTGAAATTGAGGAGAATTTGCAGTGTGCAGAATGTCCTTACAGAAGTTATGTCTGCCAGAGGTTAATCTGCAGCTAGTGTAGAGCATTTTGTGTTTGTAGCAACTGCTAGTGATGAGGGCTCTGTTGAATGCAGCTTCCAAGAACTGTTCCCTAGGGAAGATGGTGTCCCTTGGCACAATTTGTTGGAAGCTCATTGTGAGAGATGATGTGCTTATTCTCAAATTCTGAAACTTTTGGAGTACCTAATTGCTCTTCTTTAGTCTCTTGTATTTCTCTGCCAGTCAGTATGAGAGGCAAAAGGCCTTCCATCTTTCTAAAGTTAATGTTTTAACAACAGCATTGCTATGTTAGACGTTAATGTTGCAGTAAGTGGGAAGACTGTTTCTCTCCCCTTTACTTCCATAGAGAGATAAGGTGGAGAGCACAGAAATATTGACTGAAAGCGTTGGTCTGTTCTGACTCAAGCCTTGGTTAATTATAAGTGGTTACTGTTATGTAATGGCTTTCCAATGACAAAATATTTTGAGTGTGAGAGAGGGTACAGATGTGCCAGAAGAAGTCCCAGGTTAATAGGAAGCACTAGTATCCACACAAAGCTGTGGAAGCAGAAAGGAAAGGAATTGACATTCAGGCTCACATGCTTTAGCCCATACCTGTACTGATTTCTGTTACCTTGGTTAAACTCCTTAGTTGAGATTTTGTTCTGTAATTTTACCATGTTTCAGTTTTTCCTTGCTGTTTCGTAGAGCCTTGGATTCAGCTTGCATAATTTACTGAGTTGCCAACTTTTTCGTGTTCTTTGTTCTGGATGATCCCATTAGAGAATTATTAAGAAATCAAGTATTTAATCACTTCTGGGTATTTGTAATGGAGGACAATGCAAGATCCCTCAAATAAAAATCAAGAGATTAAAAAAGTAATAGAAATTTAACAGATACCTATTTCTCACATATGATCAGTATGCTGTTCTTAAAAATTAATGATTACTTTTTCAGTGCTCACAGCAGTTTGTGAGGTCACATTTGACTGATTCTCAGCATAAACAGTGTCTGTTCCTCGTTTCAGCATGCAGATTGAAGATGCACAAAGTATTTGCAAGTTTGTTGCAGATTGCCAGATTGTCATAGTTCTGACAGACTTCACTTAGAACCCAGACTGTGTTTGGAAGCCATTAGCAAAGAAAATGAGAAAGTTGCTTTCTTGAGCATGTCTGTCCCTTCACAAAAGCTGCTTAATTTTCTCTGCAGCCTCCTGACTAATACCAGCTTAGTAGCTGAAGGGATTTGATTAGTTACCAGCAGTTACAAACTGGTTGTGAATGATTGTTATGTAGTTTAAACAAATCTGTTAATAAGTCAGTTGTGGAACCTGGTTGAGTTCTGTTTTATGTGTGGGTTTTGGTTAGGTTCAGAAGACTTGAATATAAAAGGTGTGTTCAAGTGGCTATAAAAAGGATGTTGAATTTCTTTTTGAATCATGCTTTCCCTCACTCTGCCTGGCTTGTTCTCCTGCCATGTCTTGCTGGCAGGAGTTGCATTCACAGAAGCTTCATCACCAGTTTACTCTTGCTGTAATAAAGCATGGAGTGCTATGTTGGTGCATCAGAGCCCATCAGCAGTTTTCCTAGGTTTCTACTCCATTTTAGGCTGTGGCATATTTCCAGTACTTTCAGACATCCATGATTCATCAGTTCTCTGGAACTGTAAAAGCAATATTAATGTATTTTCTGCCCTTGTTCAGAAGTAACTACGCGGTTCTTTGTCTAATTTGCTTCTGCAGTGTCATTCAGTTTTGCATTCCAAAATGTAGTATTTGAAGATTGCATTTAGCATATACTAACAACATATTTTTTCTTTATACTTGCTGTTGTACTCCCTTTTAAACCAAATCTGTAAAAATAAAATTATTTTAAAACCAGGACAACTTCAAAGTATTGAATCATGTAGAAATAAAAAAAAAAAACAGCCCAGCTTTGATTAGATGTGAATTGAAATTGGAAATAGCTTTGTATACCTTTGACTCTAAATCATGAGATTATAGTCCCATATGATATATGGGCGAAACAATGCCTCACCCAGAATGCTGTCAAACAATACTCAATACCTCACAGAAAATACTGCCCTATTTCAGCCTTTACAGGGAGTCTGTTTTACTGTTCTTGCACTGGTTTTTAATTTGTAGGACTCTTATCAATGTCTTACATTGATAGAGAATGTGGAAAAAACGCAAGAAATAATTAAAAATTACTGGTGTTGACTCAAGGGTGCAAAAGGGTTCTTTAAACTGTGTATGAGTCAGTAACTAAAAAAACGGGGATGAAGAGGGATGAAGGCAGTGTAACTTGATAGTGTGCTGCTCTCCAAGCTTCACAATAGTCACAAATGCTTGTCTGTAGAATTAAGTTTGGAAAAGATTTTGGGAGTGTCTGTGATAAATCTAATCTCTTTGAGCTCTGCAGTGGGGGAGGGCAGCACTTGAATTATTTTGGAATGAGAGCTCACTTGGAACAAAAATGCGGCCCTTCTGCCTTATTCTTTGACTGTTTAAGGAATGCTTCTGTGGAGTACCTCCCCAGACCCTAAAAACCAAAGCAGTTTTTTGCTGATTCCATTATGGTTATAATCACACTTCAGTGAGCAGTTTTGTGACTTGGGAAGAATTCAGTTTAAGCTATCTCATCAGATCGCTTGAGACCATTTTAACTGCTGCTGACCGCTTGGGTGACGTTAAGAGGAAGTATGTTTGCTAATGTCTTAGGCTGTTGTCAATGGAAGTCGCTGTTTATGCCATCTGGGTTTCTGGGAAAAGTCTTTACCTTTGAAAGGTAACTTAATTTTAATTCTACTCGAGTGTTCAAGTATGACCACCTAATAGGCACTGCTTTTGTTGAGAGCTTGGAAATAGTTCCAATCCATCATTGTGTTTTTCCTTTAGCACCTTAAATTATTTAGGAGCTTCAGAGTGGCGTCTTAATTGCAGTAGGTTTATGAGGCACTTAAATACAGAAGTCTCATGTATAGTTTGTTATAAATTTTTATTTCAAAATTGATTCAAGTGTCTCTAAATATTTTTTTGTGCTGTGTGTACAGGCAAAGATTGATGTTAGAAAGCATAAAATATCAATGGATGCAGTTCTACTTGTTATATATATAGTGCATCCTTCTGGGTCAGATATATTGAGACAAGCAGCGCCAAGGTGAAAACATGTGGAATGTATGGGCCTTCAAAAAACCCCCTACATTCATTCATTAGAAATAGTCTTTTTTTTTTTTCCACTGCTAAATAATTTATTCACTGTTTTCAAAAAAGAAAAAATTTCCATTGCAGTATTTGTCATATACACCCAGATTTTTTGATAGTGTCTTCATAGACCTGTTTCAGAGTGAGATGCTCTCTTATTTGGCAGAATGAAGAACTGCACTTAGGATTTCTAATTTTGCCTAATAAGTGCAGCCGGAGTGCTGTTCACTGCCGTGAGAGATTGGCAGGACTTTCAGCCATCTGAAAAATGATGTAAGTCTGTATTGCCAAAGAGTTAGAAGAGAGAATAGCAGAGCTTGGCTTTTGGATGAACAGAGTTACTTATACCAGAACTCATGTATTCACTGAATGACCCCATACTGTTTTCTGCTTTTGTTTTGTTGTCCATTTTGTCACAAGCTGGTTAATTATGACTTTGGTTAGCTTTGGGAGTTCTGAAGATCCCTCCTTTCGGGGGGTCACTGTGGCTTTAGACATAGTCTGGTGAATTAGCAGATAGCTCTTCTAATTTCCCAAGAATTAGTACTGTAATTCAGGCACTTGACTTCACCCTGGCTGGTTAATGCAGCCTCTCCTCAGTGGGCACACACATTCTCTTCACTCTGTGTATCACATTATAATCAGAAGGATGGGACTACAAGAGAGAGATCACTAGAAGATGGCAGGGCAGGCAAGGAAGTAAGTTTTTAAACAGAACCCGCAAGTTTAATGTAATAATAATTAAAAAAGCACAGAGTTCAAGGTCTGTTATCTCTACTCTGTGAGGCCAGTCTCAGAGAGCTGGAAGCTGTCGATGTGCTGTCCATTGATGCGGATCTCCTTGTCAGTTCTTTTTGGACTCTTTGAGTCAGGTGCAGCTGGGAGCTCAGGAATAGTCTTGTCAAAATTCTCCATCTTGGTCTGGTATTCACCTTTGGCATTGCGGGCTAGCAGGGAGGCAAAGCGGTGGTACACCAGGATCTCTGACGGGAGATAGGATGTTCTCCTCTGACACGTTTCTCCTGTGCCCTCCTGCACGGCTGACAGGAAAACGACCAGCTCAAAGTGGGGAGGAGCTTCTCTTTGAAGGAGAGCAGCCAGAGGGCTGGATGCAGTGATGGAGTGGTAGTAGGTCAGTGGGAAAATGAAAAAAGGACACTCATCCACAGTGACGCTGTCCAGGTGAAAATCAATGCTAGTTTGGTGCAGCTGCCCACTCTCTTGTTCTTGGTAAAGTATAGCGGAGACCTGGACGCTGGTCAGGGGGCTGGAGCGAGTGTTGGCCACCTGGAACATGAGGTGAGGCTTCCCCTCGCTGTGTGTGACCACAGCAGAGCGTGAGAAGCGGATGGAGAGTGCTCGGTTCTTTGGGCGTGCAATCTTGGCCACGAAAGCACCTGGGGCGTGGGAAAGAGCAAACTCAGTGTGAGCACAGAGCCCGAGCTGGCTCCCTGCAGCTGCCAAGGGAGCAGAAACAGACTGAGGCTGGAAAGACCATCTTTGGAAACTTAGGTTGGCATCTTACTAACCTGCTTTTGTTCAAAAAAGTATAGCTTTCCTAAAATACTTATTTTTCTAAATTATGTTCGCTTATTAATATTTGGAAGCTAACCATAGCTGTAAGGAAGCTGTTAGCTTGCCCCAACTAACTGTAATTGGTGATAGGAACTGATCTTGGTATGTTATACTGTTGAAGCTCTTTCTAATACACAGTAAACTAGCCTGTGTATTTTCACAGTATTTTGAGTTACTTTAGGCATGAAAAATATTTAAATACCTCAAAATAGCTGTGACATTGTAAAAACTTTCATTACGTTGGGTACTGAGGACTACATAAGCACTGAGTTAAAGATCAATGAAGATGTCTCAGCTAGATGAAAGTATACCTTAAGAATCAAAACAAATTTAATATTGTAATGATATGGTAATAGCTGAGAGAGAGAATGGTTTAAGAAATAAGTGATTGAGAGCGATATGTAGTGATCCACCACAAGTATTTTCCAATTAATGGTGAAATTCTTAAGTCCAGATATTGACAACACCTAATTTGTCTTTTGTTGATTAAAGCTGTTTAAGTTCTAGTACTGCATAGCTTAACTTGTCATCCTTATAGTGCCTCTACCTTAATTGTTCTTTCATATATCAAAATGAACAGTATTTATTTCTAGCTCTATTCTTACATGCAGTTGTTACACCTGTTGTGTGTAAAGATGCAGTAGGAAAGATTACCTGTGAGGAAGGCTTCTAGCATGAGCCCCAGGACCATCTGGATTGCCAGCAGTGCAATGGCACTGGGACAATCCCCACTTGGGAACATGGTGCCGTAGCCGATCGTGAGTTGTGTCTCCAGCGAGAAGGAGAAGGCAGCTGTAAAACTGGTGATGTACTTGACACATATAGTGTGGTTGTCAGGTGGAGCATCGTGGTCCAGCTCCAGGTCCCCATTCATCTCAGCCAGCAGATACCAGAGCACTGCAAAGACCAGCCAGTGAAGGACAAAGGAAGCCGAGAAGACGAGCATCATCCATCTCCAGCGCATGTCCATGAGTATCCCCCACACGTCTCGGAGGTATGCCACGCCTCTGCCTTGGGCACCGGCCATCTGGAACGTGCTGTGTCCATCCTTGGTCACCAGCCTCAGGTATCTCTGAGTCAGGAGGGGAGCGCTGGATTTGGTGTTATTGCTCTCTGTCGTGTCTGTTGTCATCTTCTAGAAAGGAGAAGGAAGGAAAAAAAGTGATACCGTGCCACATATTTGTATTTTGCCTAATGGTCACAGCTTCTGACACATCAGCAGGGGTAGAAATACTGCGGCCAACAAAGGAGGGCTTATACGTTGCAATCCAGAGAAGATTAAGTCAGAAGCCTGGAGAGGAATTTACCACTGTTTGTGGTAATACTTTGCTAGAAAAGATTAGGTTTAAAAATCTGACTACTTCTCAAATTCTCCCTGCTTAGCTGTTTAAATATAAGTTTCATACTTTACCTTCCTAAATTTACATTGGAGTCACATGCTTTAATTCTTTAGGGGTGAGTGGGATGGGATTAGGCATACTGTGTGTGAAAAGGAATTGCAAAACTGAATTTTGCTGATTATATCAGATTTTGTAACTTGTTTTGAGTGGAGTACAATAATTTACCAGTACTACTATGAATACTATTAACAATAGTATAGTGCTAAGGAAAGAACATTTGTTATATTATTTCTGTAACATATTTATGCAGTTTAGGGGAATGCTGTACTATAGCTACTAGCCCTTTCTGACTCTTCTAGCTTAAGAATTGTCTCCTGTTTGCACCCACCGTGTCCAGTTAACAGAAGTATAGTATTCAGGGCAGAGCTACTTCTGGGAGTCTGAGGCTGTTTATGTAAGGATCAGGTATAATGAGGGCAGGAGAGCAACTCAGAAAATACACTGTGACATAATTTCCAGTCTAGTCTGCCTGAGCAGTGCAATTTTTACTAGTGACCACATAAAATAGGACAGCAAACATATGGGAATTAAGGTAGAATTGCAGATATGGGAAGCAAAATGGATATCTGTAGATATTTGGCATATTAGGCTCCTTTGTTTGCTTTTAAACCTGAAAGCTTGTGGAATTTGCCTGAGCTGGTCAATGTCTTTAGAAAAGACAGTAGTCATTCAAATCCATATGTTTTGTAAATACTGTATGTTTAAAGTTCACCTGGAGCAGATTAAGTACAGGTTTGTGTAAAATAGAGCCTGCATGTGTAACCTGTTTAAAGTAGGTTGTGAGGAAGCTTGTTTGTAGAACAACAGAGAATTTAAAGATACCTGTACATTCTGCAAATGATAATTATATATGGTCTGTTTGGTCAGTTCTGGTTTCCTATCGATTTTGACTTTTCTTTGAATGGTGGCTGTTTCAGTCTATTATATTTTTCATAGAGGAATTGGATTTTTCCCTTCCAACACTGCCATCTTAATTTTCTCTTGAAATGCATTAGAACTAAAGATCCTAAAATTCAGAATGAATTTATGATGGGTGAAAATTTGTCTTGTGATCTTTGATCCCATGAACCAGCAGTTTACATGCCTGTTTGCTTAACCTTCAACCAAATTTTAGTAACTACAGAAGATTGTCTTTTGCTTTTACTGTGTTTAATGCCTACTGAGATACGAGTATTGACATCACAGTGACTATTTAGCTAATTTTTTTTTCCTTTTCTCAAAACCATCCATGGCTAATACTTCTATCCATGCTGTAGTCAGAGGGAGATAAAGTAGATGATGGCCTGAGTGGAATTTGGTGGTTTTCCCCTTATTTTAATTTTCCAGTTCACATCTTCCAGGAGGAGTATTTTGAAATCATTTTCTGTGTCAGAGACTGCAGTGGACTTAGCGAGGTTCTCCTGGCATATGATGGGGGATTTTGGTTGTAGTCCATCGAGTTTATAGCATGACCCCCCACCTTCACTGAGATGGCTCTTCAATCTGCTGCATAGCTCCCTGAATGGCAGTTCTCACTCTTGCTGTGCAATAACCTGAATGTAATTAAATGTATTGCAGTAATCCAGTGATTAGTGACTTGTCTGTAGAGCACAGTCCTTGTGTTAAGATTTAGATGAGTTCTTGAAGGAGCTGGAAAATGGGCATCTCTGGATGGAAAGGATGATGGAGACCATGCTCAAAATGAGCTCTGAACAGTGCCTTGGTTTTATCAGAGTAAGCAGTACCCACAAGAAACACTCCCTTGTTTGAGTAGAGAACACTTACAGAACAAAATGCCTCTGAGTGAATCATGCATTCAAAACAAACCAGCAAACCAACAAAAAACCCAAAACAACAAAACACAACCAAAAGCCAAAGCTTGTGGTTTTCTGTAAATTCTTGTGGTACTTTGAGGGCAGGATCTGCTTTGTAGACTCTAAGCAATATGGGTTTACAGAACAAATAGATGTTGTGGAAGTGCTCCTGATGCTGACTTGATTGGTGACAGAAGCCTTTTCTGTGGTGTATGTACATTAAGAAAAAAGGGAAAACATTCTTAAGAGGGTACATTTTTTTTGGCTGTGCTTCAAATCTTCACATGGGGGCTAAGGCTGTGTGTTTGAACACTACAGACTTAGAGCCAATGCTGTCAGCATTGTAGGATCTCAGATTTGTTGATTAAGGAGCTTTTTAGGATGGTTATTAATCACTTAATGTTATATTGAAGTCTGAAAAAAAATCAGTCAGGTTCTTTGGGATTTTTTCAATGGATGAGGGTTGATTCCTGACAGATTTTGAAGACACTTGAGAAAGAGAATCTACATTAACCCCTAACAGCACATTTCAAAACAGTCCTGTGTCTCTGCTCCTTGAGACTCACAAGCAGATGAATTTGCCTTCTGAGTTTAACCAGGTTATGCACGGGTACAGTGATCTGATTTTTCTAGTCTAGGACTGTTGAAAATGTTAGTTTTTTATTTCAGTAGAAGGGATAGCATTGGAAATGTGAGTTCCAAAACCCCTTTTTTCGAGTGCTATTGATGGATTAAGAGCCACAAGTCTTAGCTTCTTGGAGTGAGAAAAATAGATAAGAAACTGCAAATAGACACTGAGAGCAGTGCAGTTGGGTGTGAGTATGAGGCAAAGGAGTAACTGCCCTGTGGGAAATAGCTAACCCAGGTTGGAGGATCAGTCCGCTCTATTCTCGAAAGCAGAGGCAGCTTAAGAGCAGATGTGACTTTTAATTTAAAAAGTGTTAATGTCTTCTGTCTACTCCTTTCCTTGCCCATAGTACAAAAATACAAATGCCTTATTTCCTTGTTAGTGATAAATTAATGAAGTCACAAAGTACGATTTGGACCACCTGATTGAATCCCTTGCCTGGCATGGTCCTTGATGACCCCACATTAATCCCCATTTCAGTGTATGTTTTAGGAAAGACATTCAACTTCGACTTGAGAAGAAAAATTCAGTGTTTGTTGGAGAATGCTTGTCTCTGCTATAACATGCATGCAGTGTTTCTTATCCAGGTTTGTCCAGTGATCTCTCTCAACACCCTTTATGTTATGTTATTCGGTGGGTTTTGCTTTTTCTGGTTCCTGACTTAATGCAACTGTTGATGAAACTTTGGGGTGTTTCTTGTACCTCCATTGCTCAGCTGATAGCCCCTGACTGGAAAGACAGGAACTGTCAGAAATCACTTCTCTAAACCTCTTTTGGCATGCTGACCAGTCCCTTATCGCACATTTGCTGTGTGTAATCCTTCCTGTTTACCTTCCCTTGAAGGCTAAATTATCACCAACGCCACTGTGTCAGTTGGTTCTTAGCTTTTTTGGGTTTTCAGTCTTTTTATCATCTTGTCCCTCATCCTGGCTTCTTTCTTTTATATGCTTCTCTAACACAAATCAGGGTAGGGTGAGTATTCATTTAAAAAAAAAATCACAGATTCCTTCTAGCAGTGGAACAAGTTCTAAACTGACCTGGCTGGCTAATGATTTGTGTGTGATAAAACCTTGCCTTACAGCTTTGGGTTGTTGCTTGCATTTCTGAAATTCATGATCCAGCATGTGGCTCTCCCATGCTTTGCCTTCTGGACTGAGCTCTTCTTCCTTGTGTTTTAACAGCCTTTATTGCATTCTTCCATGCCACCCCATTGATTTCCTCTCCTTTCCTCATGCTTAGCTTTTTCTTAGGACTTTGGTAGGGTTGCAGGGAAACTCACTGGCAGCACTGTCTTCATTTCCATTTGCCTTCTCAGTTGAAGGCATTCAAAGTGGTGCTTCCAGCCTGTTCTCAGCATGCTCGACAAATGCATCTGCAACCTTTTGAGGAGCCTGAGTGAGGAGTTGTGTCAGGGAAGACTTCTGCAGTGTTGCCCTACTTGCCCAGCTTGTAGTCTTAACAAAGTCTGTTCTAATTGACCTTGGAAGGGATTTGAAACAGGTTATGCTGTGCTGCTTCATTCTGACAGGAAAGTGGTCTTGAGGACTTGCTATTTTCTGGGAGTGACTGCAAAAACTGCTTATAACTGCAGCATCATTCCAAGATTTACTAGAGTCTGTGTGGTGGCATGCCCCCGTGGGGATGTGTACATTCCTTCTTTACTTGGCCTGGCTTTGCATGATCATGTACAAGCTTCAGATTTAAACCTTGTCTGCTCTGAGCTGGGATTGTGCAGGTCTGTTGCTGCCTCTGTGCTTTGCAACAAGAACAAACTAAGATTATGATTTTTAAAGGCATTTTTCATGCTATTAAAATGGCTGTTCTGTGTGGCTTTATTTTTAGATTATTGTGTATTTTTTTTAGACTGAGTGGCCACCCTTGGAGATGCTCTGGCATTATTATTAGGAAATGAAGGTTTTTTCAGTATGGATGAAATTACTGGATCATATAACTTACATTAGGGGACAGTCTTAGAAAAGTAGGAAGTAATTCAGCTTGTGAAGCTGCATTGGTTGAAATGCTTCTGCTTCTGTTGTGAGTAGAACAGTTAACATTTCAAACATATTTGTCCTTTTGCTTTTGTAGCTAATGCCTCATTGAGATGAACGGAAGTAGTTTGTGACAAAACTGTTACTTCTGAGCAGTGTGCAGAATTAAGATAAACTTTCAGGACTTGTTACATTTATAGGTAGGTCTTGTTAAAATGGAAACTTGAATGTGTTGACCCCAAGTTACTTTTTTTCCAGGCAAGTGCCATAAAGGATAGGATGTGAGAGCTCATACTTTTGACTTTCTGTGACAGTTTAGTACTAAATGCACTTTAAAGAAAGAGGTGGTAAAATAGGAGAGTATGTCTCCTTTTACAGTACAGAAAATAAGGCTGCTTATATACTTGATTTTTGGGAAGCTAAATGCTGCTCCATTTTATATAGAATGTATTTTCGCATAAGTACTCTGAGGATCCATATGAGCACTAATTCTTGATTTTGAAGTAGCACCTGTGTGGACCAACTAGTCTGGCCACTTTTAGAGAAGCAGAAAAACAACATTTAAGCAAAGTCTTAGTAAAGGCTGTAAAATATTCCAGTATCTATTAAATCCTTACAAAGAAACTTGAATGCAGAATTAAATATTGGTAACAGAGGAGTAATTTGATAAAACCCTCCCTGGTAACTGTTTGATGTAAGGCTGCAGAAGTTTGCTGCCACCTGTTTTTTTGTAGAGCTTGCTGTTTTTGAAGAGCAGTCCTGCCCTGTGTGATGCAGACTTTCCCATGGCTTGCCTAGAACTGCCTGAGTTTTGCAGGGCAGTGGAGTTCCCTCCATGTCCATATGTGGAGTCCTGGGCAGCAGTGCCAGCTTGCTCTGTGTCCATAAGCACAGGGATGAATGCATTGATTGAAAACTGTTGATATCTGAGATATAATTGGAGATGGTAAAAGCAAATTTGAAGATGTGAAGCTTGTTTCTTTTAGTTTATGATGGAACTGAGTGCTGAGTTATCAGTGCAGCAAGGTGAGGGTGTCTTTTTCATAATTCTTGGCCAATTTCATGACACCCACTTGCTGTAGCTAGAGCTTGCAAATGTTCCTTGTCTGCAGAGCCTTTCCAGCACTTACCTCAAAAACTTTCTGAAAAAATACTGCATAAAGACTTTGGATTTGCTCTGTGTGCTCTTAGGACTGTGGTCACCTGAGAGAGCATTTTCTTCTTTTTGAGGGGGGAAAAAATCAGCAACCAGTTTGTTGAAGGTGATACTTAGTTTAGCAAGTTTTAGAAATAAAACTCTCTGCCCTGAAAAGAACTTTAATTTCTTTGATCAAGAGTGATAGAACAATTTGAATTGTACAATAAGAAAAAAGGAAGAAAAAATATGATGGTTTTGTGTACTTACCAGTCTTCAGAGGGTCTTTGTGCAGGAGGAGGGGGATAACCTGGGCTCCAGGAGAGAGGCTGCTCTGGTCTGGTGTGCTGGTCCCAGCACTAGCAAGAAACTTCCCACAAGTGGTTGGTAAAGATGAAAAAAAAAAACCCAAAACCTTTAAAAATGGGTTTGTATGTCTCATTCCTGTGTTTATATGCTGGGGGGATTGGTTTCCATCTGAAGCTGATTTGATTGGTCATTTTGCCTGCAGGGGGGCTGGTTGGCTCTGATCATGTGGAAAAGAATGCTGGTTTGTTAGGAGCATTTCTTTACCCAACACAAACTCTTAGCAGCCAAGGAGAAATCCTCAAACACTTACTTGGAGAAGGGGTGCCTTCCTCCTCACCTCCTTAATCAAGATAATTTTTTAGGTTTGTATAACCTAAAGTTTTGCATGAAAGTTGAAAAGGCCAAAATTCCCTTGGAAAAGCTGAGTGGAAAAGTTCCCATATTGCTGCTGAAAACCCACACTGTTCACTGATACATTTTCTCTAAGCAGTGTGAACTACTGTTCATTTGGGTGAAGAGAGACACTCTTGTGTCCCACTGCTGCTCCACTTCTTCCTTTCCTGTTAGGTCCCAAGCTCTGGAATGTGAATGGAAAGGTGGATGCAGCTCATGGTGCAGCCTGTGGTCTCAGGATGGTGTTGCTGACTTGCAGCCTAATGCTGCTCAGAAGATGTAGACCCGGCCATTTCCATCTCCACATTGCTCCTTTGTGAATACATGGAATTAATCACAGGATTTTGCTAAAGCCTAGGAATGAAACAAGGCAGATTAGGTGGCTTGCTGATTCCATGAGGCAGACGAAACCGCTTTTGCTTAAGCTCTTTGCTCTTTCACTCATGAAATGAGAGGAGTTGTTGAGGGTATGTCGGAGTGAGCAGCTCTGCAGAGTGGTCAATGTGCTTCCCTGCTGGACAGCTCGGAGGACAGCTCTAGAACACAGTACTGGTTCACTTTTTTTTTTTTTATCCCTTGGTGAGCTGCTGATGTGAGGGCTTTGACTGAACGTCAGATGTAAGAGGATCTGAGAAACAAAGGCTGGGGTTGTTTGCAGTAAAACTACTGAAGGCCTGCTGGGAAAATCATTAATGTAGACTTTCCTGCTTAGGAAACAAAATCCTCCCTATTTTTTCTTCTTTAACCTTCCCCCAACCCTAAATTGCAAAACATTAATTTTTTGCTTCATTAGAATGGAACATTTTAATACATGTTCAGGCACAGCACTGAAAGTTGATAGGCATAGTGTGACTTCGAAAACCAGGGCAAATAATGTAGTGCCAGGGGACTCCCACCAGTGTGACAAGGCTGTAGGATAGTGTGACTTGCCCTTCACCCTTCCCTCCACTGAGACAGCCTCGCTTAGTCACAAGTAGGATTTTGGTTTCAAACAGTATTTTCTTAGAAACCGTATTTTGAACTGTAGAAAGCATTTGCTGTGTGGTCACTGGTTTTCTAATCTAATTCATTGGAAATGGAAATCTTTACACAGTTGTAAGGCAGGTGAAATTAGGTGCAGAGTGTGTGTTTCAGGTGTGGTATGGAATTGAACTCTTGTTAATTCCTTTGAATCTATTGGCTCACTCACACTGGTGACAGTAGATAGCGAAAAAATATGGGGTTATATTTGATAGTATGTTTTTGAGACTGAGATTTTATGCAGAGATTAAAAATTTGAAGCTAGAAATGGGATTCAGAACTTCTAATCTGTCACTGGGAGTCACTTCATGGTATTTGTATTCCTGTGGTTGTTCCTAGCATGTCCAGTAGTGTTCCAATGAGAAGATAGTCTTTCTCTAGAAGCATCATCTTAAGGACATTTATTTTATTCTTCTGTTAAATAAATGAAGCAATTACACATGTAGGCGAAGTTATTTCAATTCCTTTAAAAACACTGACTGCAAAGGTTTTTATTTTTATCTTCCTCATGAGGAATTATGTAGCAGGCAGCAGAGAAGAAGAAAGCAAGTCCAAGTTCTTGATAGACTCTCCTGGTTCTTGCCTCTCTAAAGGGCAGAAACAGCCGTGCTGTCAGTCATCGCTTTCCTGTTTGTTCTTTCCAGACAGTGAGGATGGTGTAGGAAGTGTGGGCTGACAGCCTGGAGAACAGAAGTTATTTGCCATTCTGTTAGTAAGCAAGCCCTCTCCATGAAGGCGTTGCCAGGGGGCCACATCCCCGAATCCAGTCTTGTTCCCCCCAGTCAGTATCCCTTCAAATCAGTGTTGCACAGCTGTAGGCTTTTCTGGCTGGATACCACTCGGCTCTGTCTGAAGTTTTCTGTAAACACCATTGCTGGCTTTGTGACAGGCCTGAACAGAGGTGCCCTTTTACTGCTCCTTCTCTTCAGGAAGTCCAGTCAATTAGTCCAAAGCAAAACCATAGATTGCATTTTAGTTTCTTTCATCCTTAAAACATTGCCAAGTCCTGACTCTGTGATCTAAGTCATTTCAGCTGAAATGATTGTTCTCAAATCTAGAAACAGTTTGCAAAGAATATGCTGGCACTTTATAAGTTATGAATTTAGATGTAATCTGTAGGAATATTCCTGTATTCACTTTGGCAGAGTCTTTCTGTCACTTGGGTAGCTTAATTTTTCTGGTCCTTAACCTGTGACTGGTTTGTGTTTGTAAAGAACCAGTTTCTTGGCTGGTCTGTCTAATCTTCAGGATCATCTAATGCCAGACCTGTTTGGACACATACCTTGTTCTTTGATGCCTGCTGTGATGTTCTAGAAAACTGGAGTAAACCAGAAAACTAAAGTATGTCATGAGACACTGCATTTTTTCTCTATATTCCACTGAATGTGGCATCAGAGCAGTCTTTGATGTGACACTGGAGTGCTGCTCTGCTTGGAAAGGTTTTGGAACCACAGGTGATCCCATGCTCAGATAATACAATACTGACCCCTTATATTTGATTTTTTTCATTTCTACACTTATAATGCCACAGAATTTAGAATCAGAAGAGGGGCAGGATCCCAGTTGAGTCTGATCTTGACAAACAGCATTTGATGTTTTGTAACCTCTACAGAGATGTGTTTGAAGTCCCATTTTCTGCAAGTTCAGCATACAAAACCTGACTTTGGTAGTTCACTTTTTGGGAACAAAATCTGCTGTCCCAAGGACTAACAGAACCTGAATTGCCTTGATTTGCCTGTAGCATGACTAGATGCGCAGTGGGGCTAAAACCAGGATATACTGTGGCAAAGCAGACTGTACAATATTCTTAAGTGACCTTTTCTCCTAAACATTTTTGGAAGAGTGGAACAGGAGCTGTGAGCTGAAAGCTTGTCTGTGTTAAAGAGCAGTCTCCAGAATCAACTGAGCTTACAATGGAAGGGAAGAACATCCCCTTTTTTTCCTTAATTGGTAGAGTCTCAAATCTCTCAAATTAATGTTACTGAATAAATGTCAAGTAATAGCTGTGAGTTTTTATGAAAATAATAGATAAATCTGTAAAAATACTACCTTGCGTGTCTCAAAATAGTGGTTTGAATAACTTTTCTTTTGGTAACTGTTTTAGTAAGAAAAAATCTAATGTCTTGTGCTGCAAAATGAAAAAAAAAAAGGATCTCTTCCTCTTTGTAGCATTTGAAAAATAAATTCAAAAAGAATGAGGCACTTTGCTTGTTGTCTGGGACTTAGGCTCCCCTGGTCTGTTGGGTTGCAGCTCTCTCCTGTGCACCTCTCTCTGTGTTTTACTTCCAGCTGACTTGGCTCTGTAGCTTTGCCTTTTGCTTTTCTGCTATGGGAAGCCCATCCAAGGAGCAATAGTGAGAGGCTTCCCTGCACTTCTTGAAGTCTGCATGATATTTTTTAGATACCAAAAATTAAAAATTAAAAAAAAAATTTCCTAGACTTGAATTTTTGTGTCTGGCTTGTGCCTTTCCTGTCTTTTCCATGAAGCAGGGGAATACAGAATGTGGCTGACCTTCATCTACAAAGATTTATCCACTCCAGATAAAAAGTTGCCAGCATCACATGTATCAAATGAAGGGAGTTGAGTGCCTCCAGCAATTTTGTTTTATTTGGAGTATTGCCAGAGACTCCCCAAAATACACTGTCTGCGGATAGTTTTGTTTCTCAAAGCCCAGCAAATCCAGAAGTGATCTTCAGCCAGATGCCCCCTTCAGTGAAGTAAGGGTGTAACTGGGTTATACTTGGCTTCACAGCTGACATTGCCTGTTGGTACTGGTGCTGGACTTTAAATTAGTCCATGTGCCTTAGTTCTTCATATGGGAACAACATAAGGGAAAGATATTCCAGAAAAATTAGAGCTGGAGAAAGAGAGAGGCTTTTCCCTCCACTGTTTTAAGATGGTGGAGAAGGGATGTCAGTTTTTCTCCAAGGTGCATCCAAAGTAGAGAGCCAGTGTGTGCTTTGTGTCTCCAGAGTTCAGTATGTCTAGTAGGAAGAATTTTCCTGTTCTAAACAGAGATCTGGTATGCCACAGAATTTCAGATCTTCTTTGTTTCCTCATCTTTTTCATTGACTGAAAAAATTGCCTGATGCTAGGAAAACACTCTCCTATGCTTCTTAAACAAAATACTTAAAAATGTCTCTTTCCATCCCAGGAGTCTTAATGCATGATCATACTTTCTTCTGTTTTTCCTGTCTAAGAAAGCTGGCATACTAAACAGACTTCACCGAATAACATCTTACATTTTTAGGTTTTAGGACTCTAAGAAGGAAGATTCAGTATACCTTTCTCTAGTGCTTGAAAACTTCTCTTTTTATAGATAACACCACAATTTCAGGTTAACACTGGCTAATAGTACCAGTGAAGAAATGACATCACTGTGGTTCCTGTGACAATTGTGGTGCTACACAGCTGAAGAAACTTATTTCAGTGATGGGCTGTCTCATCAGGGCAGGTCAGCAGTGAAAGCAGCATCTGTGTTAAACCTTGGCATACTGGTGTATGGCTTGGAAATCTTGGTGTATAATGTGGAGTCTTTTCATAAAAATATTTGTCATTCTTTCCTGACATGGTTGCTCTTCATAAGTTCTTGAGGATTTTGTTTTGTTTTAAATGTAACATAATGTACATTAGGAACTAAAAGACTATCCTGTCTCCTAAACTTCTACTAGACTTATCCTTCAGCTCAGGTGTAATTGCTTCTAGCCCTTTGTGCACTGACCTTGGCTCTCCAGAAGATGGATTCACAGCATAATGTTAACATTCCTAAGTTGTTTTTTTTCGTTTATTCCTCAATGCTACTTTAAATTTTCAGTGTTTCCTAATGGTTAGACTGCTGTTGGATTAAATAAATAGATCTCACCTTCTTTTTGTTACAGAAGTAGGACATGTGTTTGGTTTATATAATGTTTACACTGTGCTTCCATTTAGCTTGAGACACTTTATGATAAAGCAGTTTATTATTTTTCTCTGCACACTTTTGCCTTCTTTCTGTTACATTTCCCTACATCTCTTAAACTGCCTTTCCCTCCTTTGCCTTTCCTATCCATGTTCTAATTACTTATATGCTTTGCTTCCTTCTGGATTTTTTTTTTTTTTGGTCTTTCCATCCCAAGGTACATAGGCACCTGGATTTCTTAAATCTGTCATGTTTCCTTCTTGAATTTCTATTCCTCTCCTAGGTTCCTATAACTTCTGGTGCATTTTTTGCCTTCAAGAGAGCAAGATTTCAACCCTTTTGTATTTCTGTGTTTCTAAAGGCAGGATACATGTTCACTGGCCTGTGTTTTCTTTGCAGTGAGACCAAACTTTGAGGAAGGTGGGACAGTGACCGCAGGGAGGAAACACGAATTTATACGCTCTGAGAGCGAGAACTGGCGCATCTTCAGGGAGGAGCAGAATGGGGAAGATGAGGATGGAGGCTGGCGACTGGCTGGGTCACGGAGGGATGGGGAGAGGTGGCGTCCTCACAGTCCAGGTGAGAGCAGAGCTGGGCAAACATGCAGCTGTGGTTACAGAGAGAGAGGGCAAAGGCCATGAGGAGAGGGAGGTGCCACATTCAGGGAAAAATAGGTTCACGTAGTCTTGGTCATTGAATACTGTTCTGGCACGCGTGAGGCTCTTGGTCACGAAATGTTTAGCATAAAACTGTGTGCCTTTTGTTTTCCTTTTAGCATCTTCAGTACCCTTACATATTTAAGGGAACAATATTTTCCAGGTGTGCACTTGTCTGTATTGTGCTCCAGGTGCGTATGTACCTGGTAAAATAAGGGGTTTTTAATAGTACTGTTTCTTTGTGGCTTTGACAATGAGGGGACAGAAATCACCCACATTAGACAGCATACCTAATGCTGCAGAGTGACACTGACACGAAACCACTCTGGTCATTGACAACTTTCTGGTTTTCCAGATGTGTTTGCAATGGCAAGAAGCATCCTTGGAAAATCTCAAAATATGTTGCTCTACACACTTTGTAGTTAGTTACAGGATATCTTGTCTCAATAAATTTCACTCTCCCCTTCCCAGGCCTGACAGGGCGAGTCTGTTCACTTGCTTTCCAGCATTGCATTGCCGGAATTGCAGGAGAAATACAAAGCAGAGCTTGGTATTTCAGTAGTAGGACTGAAGCATATTGTAGGTTTTTTTTCCTTCTTTTTGGAAAAGATTGTCATACCTGGTGTGGCATCCTGGGTTTGGCTATCTTTTTGCTGCAGAAGGCTTCTGGAGTACCAGGAGAGGATTAGGCTTTTCTACTGTTGTATCTTCATAGAATAGTAAAATTGTTAAGTTTGGAAAAGGCATTAAAGGTGTTTGAGCCCAGCCATTGACCCAGCACTGCCAAGGCCACCACTAAACCATGTCCTTAAATGCCACATCTACATGGCTTTTAAATCCTTCCAGGGACAGGGCCTCCACCACTTCCCTGAGCATCTGTGCTGATGCTTGACAACCCTTTCTGTGAAGAAATTGCTCCTAATGCCCAATCTAAATCTCCTTTCTGGTAGTTCTAGGGGGTGATAAGTTCCCCCTGCTTGAGCAGCCTTTGCTCCATGCTGAACTTGATAGAAAAGCAAAGAAAGCACAAGACACTTTTGGAGCTGAGGTGGACAGTTTCTTCTGTTGAACAAAAAAAATGTCCCAGTCATTCTTGCAGTGGCTCTGTTGCCCTTTTCAACATCCCAGACTTTCAGTACAGTTATTGTTGAGAGCAGCCATCACCTCTGTTCTGAGCCTTCTTCATAGCTGTGTATAACTCTGCTGTCAAACAGCTGTTCTCTTGTACTAAAATTTAGCAACGAGCCCAAGGCTTGATGTTTTCTATTTAGAGCAAGACTAAGATGCAAATTTTGAAGAATATAATTTTATTTTCCCCAGTATTTGGTCATAGTTGTTGATCAGACACTGCTGCTTTGTTACCTAGTTGAGGCAACATCAGGCCAGCTGCCTCATGATGCAGCATGATACTCAGGAGTGGAGTGTTCTGCGAGTACCAGCCTGCACGTTTCAGCTTAAAAGGAAGCGTAGACCTCAAAGTTCAGAAATTCATTCAGGTCTTGAACTTTTTTGGTAGTTCTGAGGAAGGTTTTGAAAAATTGTCTCAATTCTGTCGTGTAAATTATGCTTATATGAATTTTCAGTGTAGAAGAAGCTAACTGAACTTCCTTTACCGAGTTAGTTTTAGCAGCCATCAGTGAAAGCCTTTTCAAAGGCTTATGTGAATCTGCAGAAAAGTTGCTAATTTTGAGATAGCCTGAGCTGGCAGCTGTATTGTCCTAGTTCCAGCTTTCATCAGAGCTGTATTTGATTTCTCCTCTTAGTAGTAGCCACAGAACTATCAAAATGGTTTAAATCACATTTTTGCTTTAAAAAATGACCTTAAATCAAATTGGCGTGGTTTAAACTACTTCTTTTTGCTTATTTTGGTGTTAGGTAATAGTATAGTCATATGTCCTGCTAAAAAAAGAGGAATGTCTTCAGAGAACTGTTTTCATTTGTTTAGTTGGTCCTTCCTGTGGCTTGTCTCTGTGTACTCCCTGCTAGGATCTTTACACTGGCTTTAATAACTGCTAGGAGAGTGTGATCACAGATTTAGATTCACTGGCTGCTTCAAAGTTTTTTTTTTCTTTTAATTTTAAACCATGTTTTAAAATTATAAATGTCTAAAAACTCTCTGTTGTTACAGTTCTTGCATTCATACAGTGATTGCTCTTAAATTTACAAGGTCAAGTCTCTTTTGTCAGAAACATACACAAACCTGTTTTGGTCTCAAAACTATTGACCTATAGATGTTTATGGGTTTGGTTACCAAGTCAGCCTTAAGGAACAGGAATAAGTTTTTCTTGACTAGAATTTCTGATATGATTTTGTGTCTTTGTGTAAATAGCTCTTCAAATTGGTCTTTTTACTGGGAAGCATTTGAGAGAGGCCTTAGGCTGTACTTTCATATCAAGATTTTTTTAGTTGCTGCTTTGTTTGAAAGGCTTTTCAAATTCATCTTGATTCACTCCACTTTCAGAATCAGGTGCTGTAATTCAACTAGACTAGAATTTTTTTGCATTTTTCCTTGCGTTTCTTAAATATCATGAAGCAACTAAAGTACATTGGAGAATCTTGCTCCAAAATTGAGCAAAGGAAGAACTAGGTCTATATATAATATATGCTCAAAAAAGTGTACTGTTCTTTTAAATGTTCCATTTAGCATTTAGTATTCTTTAGTATATATTGAAAATTTCACTGTTGAGTTAGAGAATATAACTTTTAAGAGAGAAATAGCATTAATAAAGGCTAATGTGTTCTTGCATTTCCTGGAGCAGCCAGTAGTCCTATCTTTTACCTACAATGTCACCATGAATTGCAAGGGATAAATTGAGCTGAAAATTGTCTCTAAACTTGAAATATTGAACATGTAACTACTGCCTAGTGATAGTAGGGGGCTGAACTTAAAGCTGTGTTTGTGTCCTAACTGCTGGCTAAAAAACTTCAGGTAAGAATTCAGGTTTATCTTTCTTCTTGGCTTGCTTTAAAAAGTTGTCAGCCTGTTATTTCAGACCTGAATTATGGCCTATATTCTAACTGGGCTTCTACAAACACATTTTGTTACTAAGAAACAAGGGCATGAGTCTGCTACACTTGTGTCTTTTTGCCTCTCCACATAGTTCTGAAAACGTGGGGGGTGTAAAAGATGGTGTGACTAAATCTCTGCAAGCAGACTAAAAGGTTCTTTATTTGAACTTTGAAGATACTTCGGCTTAACAAAGTGCTTAGAATTCACCTTCAAAAACCACATTGCTGAGTCTCACTATGAAGAGCTGCACTTCTGGTATTGGCACGTGAACTGTGGAAAAGCAGAGGCTCCTCTCAATGCAGGCTCCCCTCCCTTGCTGGAAGCCCTGACATGGACGAGACTGCTTGTAATGAGGAGCTCTGTCCAGGCATTCAGTCAGAAATGCTGTCTGGTTGACTACAACCTCTCTCACTTCAATCTCTTTCCTCAATAGCATTAAAAAGATTGCCTCAGAACATTGATTTGATGATTTAATACTGCTTTCTTTGTGAGGCATAACTAGAAGCATAGGTTAAGTTATCTGGTGGAATTATTTGCAAATAAGCACATAGGCAATGGTGAAGGCCTTGTTAAAGTATAACATTTGTGTTTCCTTGGTAAAATTTAAGATTGAAGTTCAGAATGTTTCTGGGAAGAGTATGTTTCACATTTCCTGTGTTTGTGAGACAAAGGTGGATTTTTGCATGGCTAATATTAATAGTTAGGGTATTAAGGTCCGTGTGGAAACATTCATCAGTGATGGAACAGGACCACACTTCTTCCCCTTTACTGTGATTTGGGGTTTTTTTGGTAGACATTTGATACTATGAGGCTGCACTGATTCTGGCGCCCAGATTGTTGGAGCAAAAAAAAAAGAATTTACTCTTTTTTTTTAATCCAGTTAAGAACAGCCACCATGAAAAGTGCTAAGGTGCCTTCATTTTTCTTTGCACCTTTGTGATAGAGATGGCTTGTATTTCATGGAAATCTGTGTACAGTCCTTTCACTCCCAATTTGTTTTCCTTAGCAGCCAGCTCTTTTCAGCTTAAATAACATTATTGCACTCAGAGGATTTGAAGCTTGGCTGAATGATGGTGTCTTCTAAATATGAAGTTTATACGTGAATCGGGAATGTTCTCCCATTTCTTATGTTTCCAAGTTTTGGTATTCCATGGCAAAAAAAAAACCCATTCAAGAGACTGACCAGTCCTTTCAAAGGTATTTGAACAGCTGTCACTCCATTTTTCATGTATATGTACAAAAGCATATCTGAGGGCAAGAGGCAAAAACATGGGTGTTTTGTTCAGGATGCGACTTCTGCAGAGCCCCTGAAGGAGAACACGAAATCTTACCCATGTAAAGGTGCCACAAAATACTTTAATCAGTGACGGCTGGTAAATTTAATTGGCAATTAGTGTTGCTTGTCTTATTTTGGTGCCTGTTCTAGATTTTGTAGCCAAGCTTTTTTAGCCTTATGTGGCTTTTAATGCTTATTCCACAGTTTGTAATGTGAGGATATACAGTGGGCAATATTTGAAAATCTCTTATTGGCAAGATGCTCCTTTTCTTTGCCTCGCCCTTGAAATTGCCCGTTTATAGGTGGGCTGTACCATGCAGCAGCTTTCTGAATTGCTGTCAGTGTCCTTCCCCCCCGTTGTGTGAGCACTGCCCCAGGACTGTGTGGTAAAGCTCCTTTCCCTGCCTTAGACGGCCCTCATTCCGCAGGCTGGCGGGAGCACATGGAGCGACGGCGGAGATTCGAGTTTGATTTCCGGGACCGAGACGACGAGCGGGGCTATCGCCGCGTGCGCTGCGGCAGCGGCAGCATGGACGACGACAGGGACAGTCTCCCTGAGTGGTGCTTGGAGGACGCAGAGGAAGAAATGGGCACCTTTGACTCCTCTGGAGCGTTTCTGTCTCTAAAGGTGAAAAGCTGCTTTGGGCCCTTGGGTCACTTGGTGCAAGTGTCCTGCGATGTCGGGTGGGTTATGGATGATTGCGTTGACTTTGCAGAAAGTGCAGAAGGAGCCAATACCAGAGGAGCAGGAGATGGACTTCCGGCCGGTGGAGGAAGGGGAGGAAAGGTCTGATTCTGAAGGGAGCCACAATGAAGAAGCCAAAGATCATGAAAAGACCAAGAAGGAGGGGGAGAAAACAGAAAGAATAGTGGCAGGTAAGGGGGGCTTCTTCTGCAGCTGTCAGTGTAGAATTTCTGTTAACTCAGTTACTTAAAACTGTGCCTTGTTACAGAAGCAGTGGAAGAAGCAGCTCAGGCGTCATCTCCAGCTGCCAAGTCAGACACCCCACCGAAATCCCAGCCTCCAGACCCGCTGCAGACAAACCTTTTTGAAAGGAAGGAAGAGTCTGTGCCAGAAAGAACAGAAAAAACAGAAGATAAAGAGAATCGAGTGGAGAATACACTGTCAGCCAAAATGTCCAACAGAGGGGAAGGTAATAAACCTGACAGATAAATTTAGTAAGTTTCCATTACTCACTGTGAATAATCCTGGCCCCTTAAAAGAGGCAAGGACTGGTGATGGAAAGCCAGAATTCACCAACTGGTCTATAAATACAGGACTTGTTGGATATGCCATCTCAAGTGTTTGCAGTGCACTGGTACATCACTCTGAAATGCAGTCCAGAGAAACATCAGCTAGTTGTGGATGTGCCTCACTGCAGTACAGCAGAATAGTCTGGACAAATGTGTGTGGCCAGGAAATGGGATATGCTCAAATGTGCTGAGTTCTGCACTGATAGAGCTAAACTGTTTGTTCCTTGAAGTTAGGCTGGATACTTGTGCTCTAAGCAGTACTTTCAGGAAGATCTGAAAATACTTTTGCTTTGGTGCTAAATTTGAGCTGTTAAGGATTCTCTGCATTAAGTTCTTAAAAGTAATTGTCATTTATGTTAAAGATAATGAACTAACTTAAACATTTTTCTTTAGATTTGGCTTCTCTTGCTCAACCTTTGCCACAGATTTCTGCAGACACAGCTGCTTCTGCTCATCTTTCTCCTCCTGTTTCCAATTCAAATCCTGCTCTGCGGCCAGTTCAAACACCTGTCACAGCTGCTCCAGGCATGGGCAACATTCCCACTGATCCAGATGATGAAGAGGGCCTCAAACACCTAGAGCAGGTAAAATTTCTCTAATTCCTTTGTTGTTGACAATCGTGAGACTGGAGAAATGTGGAATGCAGCAAGTATTTGAAGCCCATAAAATCAGAAATGCAGCTAAAACTTTACACTCCACAATGTATACTGAAAGCTGCTTCTCTCTGGTTTGTTGTTTTGTTTTTTTTTTTTCAAATAATTCAAGCTGTTGTATTTTTCTGTGCTATACACCGTGTTAAAGAGCTAGAGACCACGGTGCTTATGACCACTGTCAAGTAGCATTATGATTTGCCTTGAGAAATTATGTATGTCTGTTAAAACCCCCAAACAAACAAACCATCAAACAAACAAAAACCCAACCAAAAATCCTGTGACTCACAACACTGTGTTGATGAAACTGTAGTGACTGCTGAGGTGTAGAGCCTTCTTTGTGCTCATGCTCCCATGCCTGTTTTATTTTTTACTGTGGTACTGCATGAAACCTCCTTGGCAAGTTGCTCTAAAGCTTTTTGTGAGCAGGTGAACTGTGCTTGTTCAGGATTCTGCCTGACGAGTGTGGTAGACAAAGCTCCAGGTTTGTGTAGCAGTCACCCCTGTCCTGGGGCTGCCTGTCATTCCTAGTACACTGGGCACTGGGTAGCACAAGGTTGGTGGTGTTTGGTTCACTCATTTCCAAATCTGTAAGCCCCCATTTAACTCTTGTATTTCTTGCTGGTTTTGATGTCTCTTCCAGCAAGCAGAAAAAATGGTGGCATATCTGCAGGACAGTGCCCTTGATGATGAAAGACTAGCAGCAAAAATCCAAGAGCACAGAGCAAAGGGTTCCTCTATGCCCCTGTTTCACGAAGCCATGCAGAAGTGGTACTACAAAGATCCACAAGGAGAAATTCAGGGTAGGTCTGTGCCATTTACACTTCCTCTTTTGTTTCACAGAATTGTTAAAGAGTTCTTCACAGAATTACCTCCGACAGGTGCTGGTGCTTCTTTTTACAAAAGCAGCACAGGGAATTTACCATTCTAGAGCTAGGTTTTGAAAATATCTTCGACCCATCACTGCCCCCATGAGCTCAGCAGGCTGAACGTCCAGAGCTGTGCTTTATCGTGGCTGAGGTTTGCCATCACTTCATGTTTCTGTAAATTAGGTTAGACTAAAACTTGCCATTAGTTACTCAGATTTCCAGATAACAGTGGAAACAAATGAGGAATGTGACCACTCAAGTAGTCGTAAAGAATCCACAAGAAACCTTGAAATCAGCCTGAAGATGTGGAATAGTCAGGGAGAGTGGTTTGTTTAGGGCAAAGAGGAATCAAGTTTCCACCAGTCAGTGCTTGTGCACAATCTCAGTTTAAATTGCACTTGCAGCCACTGCTTTGTTAGTTCATATAATAGATAGGAACTGCTCCCTGCTTTCAATTTTTGCTTAAGAATTTTTTTTTGTAAATAAAATTTGAAGCAGGCCTTTCATATAGATACTTGCATCTTTGCTTTCAGAAGGTACATTTCTTTTGAAGGTCCCAGGGCTCGTTTAGCAGCTGCTTATCTGCTTCCAAAAAGTGCAGTTAGACAGTGAATTCCTTCCTTGCTGTACTTTACACTGTGTAGTGTGAATGACTTCTCAGCTGTGAAATCCAGATAGGATTGGTGGGGGGTGTTGTTTGTGGGATGTGTGTCAATCTCTTGTCTGCAGGTATTGCAATCTTTAGGGGATTTTTTTCATCCCTTTAGGTTTAAAGAATTTTAATTATAAAGGGCTTTAATTGGCTCAGTGTATGTCAGTCACTGCTCTGTGTTTATTGGTGGGTGACAATCTAAACATTTTTTGTTGTTGGATTAAGTACTTCAATGTGCCATCAAGAAGGAAACACTTCCAAATAATTTTTTTTTTTCTTGGGATAGCCTCTTGTGTTTTTATATTCTCTAAGAGGAATTGCCTTCTAGAGGGAGCTACAGGGAAGGCAAGGGTTACTGAATGTTCCTACTTTTCAGAAGATGTTTTGCAACACTTATTAGGAACCCTCCTTTGAAATGAATGAGTGAAATCTTTCTTAGAAAAAAGAGGAAGAGAAGAAGTGTAGATTTTCACAAAGGAAATAAACTCCATCCTCATTATCTTAGAAATGTACTTGTTCATTTGAGGTGAATCTGTTTATCTGCTAAGTTCCAGAAGCAAAACCTGTGTAAAACATGACGGTTCCTCTGGTTTGAAGGCAAGAGCTGAAGCAGGCTGAGATTGTTTAATTATCTGTGCAGTGCAGCTGGGAAAGCAGCACTTGTGGTTTGAGCAGTGGCAGCCAGCAGGTGCTGCTGAGCTCCAGGGTGGAAGCTGCGGCTGCTGTGAGCCTGAAGCAGGAAGTGCTGCTGGAGGACAGCAGGGGGATTAGCTGAACCAAGCCCCACACCACAGTGGCTGCTTGGCTTTCACCCCAGAGCTGACCTGTCTCCCTCCAAGGCGAGGTGAAAGCCATCATGCGCTTTTCCTGAGCCTGTGGGGCGGTGCTGTAGCCCCTGTGCAGATGTGCAGACACTCCAGCCTTGGATGAGCGGTGTCCCCACGAGTGGGTGAGGCAGACAGGAATGCCTGGTGCTGGGCACTGTGGCACATAGGCAGCTCCTTGTTTCCAACGTGCTGAACCTGGCCTTGCTTCCCTTTCCCCACAACGTGTGTTGGTTGATGTGATTTCAGGTCCGTTCAGTAATCAGGAGATGGCAGAGTGGTTCCAGGCTGGATACTTCACGATGTCACTGTTGGTGAAGAGAGCCTGTGATGAGACTTTCCAGCCACTTGGAGACATCATGAAAATGTGGGGCAGGGTTCCCTTCACTCCAGGCCCAGCACCGCTTCCACATCTGGTAATTATGTGACAGTTACAGTATTGAAATAGTCCTCTAACAAGTGGGAATTGAATTATTCAGGTGTCATCTACTCTGTCTTGGAATTGCAGGTGTTACAAGCACCAAAGTTGAACTTGGTGTTAGATTACTTTAGCAAGAGTAGAAAAGACATGTAATTTAAAAATGCTTGGTGTGGCTGGCAGGCTGGGTACTGTGATATGTAAAGGTGGTGTGTATTTCACAAGCTTTGTAAATCTTGATCTCAGTTGAGGTATTTTTGTTTTCATTTTTTTTCTGGTCAAAATACAACTTCTACATTGCTTGCATTTGCAATCTACTACTCTTAGTATATATGTTATTGAGAAATAATATTTTATCCCTAAACATAGGGTGAGCTGGACCAAGAGCGACTGACTAGACAACAAGAGTTGGCTCTAATCCAAATGCAGCACCTGCAGTATCAACATCTTCTAATACAGTAAGACTTCTTGTCCCAGAGATCTCCCAGTGCTGTGTTCTGCTCTGCATTTTTAGCCATCTAGGTTCAACTGCTTGTCATTGTTTCCTTGGGCAATGGGGCTGGGAGTGCTCCACCTCCAACAGCAATAGCTGCTTCCACAAACACTGGAGATATTCAGAGTGTACAGGATTAGGGCAGTGTGTTTGCCCCAGGCTCATTTTTCAGGGTCCTTTCCCTGAAAGTGTCACACACAGCTTTTGGTGAGACTTGCTTTATAGGTAGCTGTTATGGTCAGTCTGAATCCCAGATGTCCTAGTAATGACCTTCAGATGTTTTGGTGGCAGGAGAAGGCTACACATCTTTGGATCTGGAGATGGAGAAGGTGGAACTTACTTTTGGTCTGCTTGCTCAGCTCTTAGAAGATCAGTGGAAGGTCCTGCTAGGCAAAGCAGTTTGAAATCCATTTTGCCAAAGCTGTCAGTCGTTCAGTTATGTCCAGCTCCTAACAGCTTTTTTTTTTCAGCAGCTTGAAGGAAAGAAAGCAGTCAGGCTGCTCTTTCAGGGGATCCTGAAAGCATGTGTCATGACTATAGTTTTTCAATACTGATTGTCAGCTCATGATTGAATGAGCCAAGAGCCTGCTCCTGTGCTAGGCAATGCCTTGGCATACTGGGGAAGAGACTGATTGCAGGTGGACAGTGATCAGAGCCAAATTAATTTGAGCTAAAATTATGGAATTTAGACAAAAAAGGAAGTAGTGTTGCACAACTTACAAGAAAATATGGGGCAGTAATAGCCAGGTGACATAGCTGAGGGGGAAGAGAAGTCTGGTTCTGCTCATGTGAGCCATCTGGCTATATTCTTTTATTTTGATTCTTGCCAAGCTTCTGTTCTGTGGTTTTCTCTAGTATTTAGCGTGTACATTATATATGTCAGTGGGCATTAGTCTCAGAGCATGAATCTGTCTGCAACTTGGGCCTAAGTGAACAAATACCACTTGTCTGCTTCTCTTTTGAAGACAACAGTATGCACAGATGCTGGCTCAGCAGCAGAAGGCAGCCCTCTCATCCCAGCAGCAGCAGCAGCTTGCTATTCTCCTTCAACAGTTCCAGGCCCTGAAGATGAGGTGAGCTAACCCGGGCTTGAACTGAATTCTGTTCTTTCTGTGCTCTAGTTTGTATATAACAATAATTACATTTTGTCAGCTGTCTGTCCTAGTTAAGTCTTCTCATACTTTAGGATTATGTGTGTTGAAGATAGTAATGAGAATATAAGTATGTTTCAGAATAATAGGAAGCAGTTTCAGGATATGGAGTACTTCTTTATACGTGTAACCTTTGCCTCAGAGTGTTTATGGAAATGAGGAGTTTGAATCGTACCTGTCTCACAGATATGTTGTGCTGGTCACCGAGGAGCTTTGCCAGTTCTGCAGTACTGGATGCTTGTTCCTCAAACTGACCTCTAAGCAACAAATGCAAAACTCTAGCTTAGCCCTTGACTTAGCAGCAGGGGTGAGATCAGCAAGAAGTCTGCAAGCAACTACTATTGTCCACATCGTATTTTTGTTTTAAATAGAGGTGTGGAAGGAAAGCAGTATGTTACAAGTTACTGAGTCTCATACGTGCTCAGAGCACTCCTCTCCCTGGAAGTGGCATGTTGACTCTTCCTGTTGGTATTACAGAATATCTGAACAGAACATGATGCCACCTGTTACAAGGTCTGTGTCAGTGCCGGACACTGGCTCAATATGGGAACTTCAGTCAGCTTCACAGCCTACAGGTAAGGTGCTTAGCTTGGGTCAGGTCTCTTGGGAAAAGTCCCAATGTGTTAAGAATCAGCATCTTTGAGATGATCCCTCCCTTCCTGACACAAGGGGAAATTATTTCTGCATCATGATGTTTAACTGGGTCAGCCTACTTTGCCTGGCAGTAGACGTTCCAATTTAGAGCGGTGAAGAAGATGGTAACTTTTCCAATGGTTATGGCAGTCTAGATCTGAAGGCATTGTTCTGTTTAAGGGTGTTCTGCTCTGATGGGAGGAGCTGGAATAGCTGGTTCTTCTGTGGAATTTCACAGGAAGCCCAGCCTTCCTTCAGTCACGGACAGGCCTTGTAATCCAGGAGGATAAGGTGGCCCTCTACTGACTAAAGCAAAAGTGTTAACATGATTTTAGTTCCTAAAACATAGTAACAGCATACACAAGATTCTCCACTTTCAGTTATGTTTTGTTCATGTGCTTATTTTTGCTTGTCAATGTTTGTTTTCTTCACTGTCTAGTCTGGGAAGGAAGCAGTGTCTGGGATCTGCCCATTGATACTGCAGCTCAGGGACCAGCTCTAGAACAACTTCAGCAGCTCGAGAAGGCCAAGGCTGCAAAGGTCAGAAACTGTTTTGTACTGTAAGAAGTTGGGATTGCTCTTCTGCAGTGTAATTGTGGTTTTTGAGCCAATGGAAGACTGAGCTCTTCAGTGGATGATTTTGACTAGATTTCCATGGAAAACACCATAAAGAGAATAGGGGTTATAAAAACAAGTTATGAAATCCTTGTGGACAGCTGCTTGGAAACCATTGTTGTGGAGGTACTACTGACCTCTGAAATAGTGTTTGTGTTCTACATTTGTGATTAAAACTTCTTCACTAGCCACCTCTGTTTTAAACTGAGATCATCATGAGCTGTCAGGCCAAACCCTGAGTTGAGACCTGGTAGTTGTGCTCCTAATCCTTGTGATTTTCACCCAAACTGGTTTGGGGACTCATAAGAGTCCTATTTGCTAGGGTTATTCTACATGTACTCTAGTATTAAATTTTTTTGTGAGTTTGAACCTGTACGACTCTGTACATTTCCTGAAAATTACTGTTTTATGATGACTGCAAAGCAACTCACTACTCAAGTCCAGAGTCAGAGGGTATTTTCAGGAGCTGATGTAGAAAGACTGAGTGGAAAACTGGTGTTTGTTACAAACAGAAATTGTCCAAAATTGTTCTGGATTGTTTCAGGAATCTGACCTCAGTAGGCAGCCAGCTGGTAGGTAAAATTGCAATTAAGGGAGAGCATCTGTCAGAGGCTTCATCTGTTAAGCTGTTACTGTAATGTCAGCAGAGTTGCCCTAAGAAATGGTGTAGGAATACGTTACCTGCATCTGAGTATAGTTTTATGTGAATTGTAGCTAGAGCAAGAGAGGAGAGAAGTGGAAATGAGGGCCAAACGAGAGGAAGAGGAGAGGAAAAGGCAGGAGGAGCTTCGGAGGCAACAAGAAGAGCTACTTAGGAGGCAGCAGGAAGATGAGAGGAAACGACGGGAAGAAGAAGAACTGGCCCGCAGGAAGCAAGTGAGTTTCCCCAATGTAGTTAATCTCTAATTAATTATAATAATTTATAAAACTCACTTTAAGAATCCTGTGGGGTCTAAGTAATCTTTGGTAGGTGTGTATGAAGACAGTTTTAATATTTTTCATGTGAGTATATTAAATTATGATTCTTCTGTTATTTTTTTCAAGAGCCCAAACTTCAATCTGAGAAATGGGCTTTGATGGTTCACTTGAAGATAGGTTTCTGTTTGGGAGAACAGGGCCTTGATTCCATATGGAATATTCCCTCTCAACTTCTGAATGTCAATGTTAGACTTTAGTTAGTTGCCCAGTTACTGCATGTTTTGATCTTTATTTCCCATTTATGCAGTCAAGTGTTTTATGAAGATAAGTTCTGGAGTAGATGGAACTTGAGCAACTGTTTCAAATGAATAAGAGGTAGAGTGGTATAGTGGACAAAAAGTGATGTGACATTCAGCGTATTTTTCCCCAGTTTTTTTTTTTTTTTAACTTAGTAATGTTTTTAAAAATACATTATTATCTGGGTAATAGAGTCTGTCAGCTTTTTTACTTGAGTTGGTACTTGGGAAAGGAAGGGATGTAGTTTGATCAAGCATATTTCTTCAAAAGAATTAGGTGATCAGTGTTGCAGTAGGAGAATGAATGTAGGAATTGTAGTACGTTCTTAATCATCCAAGAATACGCAGTGGAGACATTACTAGTTTGGCCTTTATAGCATTTACTTCTGAATTTTGTATGGAAGAAAATGTAGTTACTCCTTAAGTGTTGCAGGAGGGAAAGTGAAAGTTAAAGTTTTCACTTTGCATGTGAAGGATAAGGGCAAGCCCAAGGCTGAGCTTATTCACTAAGGAGTTAGTAAATGTCCTGAGAAGTACCACATGGATAATAGGCAAAAGTAATTCTAAAGAATTCTGTCCTTTATAGAATTTCTTACGAGCTTAGGTAGGCAGCTGTAAGCATATTCCTGCTTTAGGGATCAGACACTTCCAAGGAAGCCTCTAGAATCTCTAGTTTTGTTTGGAAGATCATTGTAGATCTGTTCACTCAGGGTTTGGGTTTGTCACAGAAGGTCTATTTGAATTGGTACAGTATACTATGTAGATAATTTCATGGTATCTTCTGGAATCAAGTATGCAAATAAATGGCTCCTTGCTTTAGTGTATCTACTTTGTGTGCAGGAAGTCATTATGCTGTGCAGAAAAGCATCCTCCACTTGAGGTCAAACTAACATTGAAGCAATAATATACTCAAAAGTTTAACTTTTGAGATTGATTGCTTTAGATCTTGTTCAATAACAAGAACACATTTTTCAGCTGGTAACTCAATTTGTGTCATCTGTGTTGGCTTCAAGTAGACTTGGGTTGTTTCTTTTCACTAACAGTTTTGCCTCTGTGTATAACAATGTCTGTTAAATTCCAAAGTTTTGTTGTCCACTTTGGATTTGTACAGTAAACAGTCTGACTCTCCTGTTCTGAGATGCCATGGGAAATAACTATTTACACGAAGGAAGCAGAACGGGGTTGAAAAGCAGTAACAGCAAGTATCTTAGTTCATTACCAATGCAATAATTGCCACAATGCTTAATGCTGAGCAGTAATGTCTTGAAAAGGTAACAAAGAGTTTAAGCACTTCTCTGGAAAGAGAAAATAACGTTGTATTCTGTATTAAAAAAAGGAAACTGGTCATTATTTGAATCTGACTTCTGTACTGAAAGGCATTATAGAATCAGGGATGAACTGATTTATTAGCATGGATTTATGCAGAGGAGATGATGCTTAACAAATTTGATTAACTTCTTTTGAGGAGATGACAGTGAGAGCTGAGAGGGGTGAAGCAGTAGACTTAATCTGCCTGGACTTCAGGAAGGCTTTTGATGTAATACTGCATAAAAGACTAGTATATAAGGTTAGTAAATATGCTGTTGATGGTGAATTCTAAATAAAAAAAAAAACAACTAATAGAAATTCAATTCTGTAGGATGAAATGTCATACCAAATGTTGAATTCAGTTCTGTTCACAGTTTTCATCAATTACTTTGCACTGTAGAATTGAAAACAGTAATGCCCAGCTTGTGTAGCTCCTGTATTTCGTTTTTGTCTCTAGTCTGGTATCTTCTATTTTGTAATAATTGATTGCTTTCAGGAACAAAATTTGAGGTTTAAGAACCAGTTAATAATTGTTTTCTCTGAATTATTTCTTTAGTTCTCCCTTTAAAATACCTGTTTCAAAGAGGAGAACAAAAAGATTTGTGAGCCCTAGTAACATAGACAAGCAGAATTGCAGTTGTCACCGACTGCCAAAAATTCTCTATTTTATTTAAAAATCCAGAGTCTATTGAACTGGGGATTGCTGCTTAAGGATTTTTGCAATATTACAGATATTTTAAAAGATGTGAAATAAGCTGTCTGTACAGCAAGATGTATATGTGTGAAAACAATGACTAAAAAAGATGGTAAAGAACATTGGGAATGTCTTGGAGCAAGAAACTACAAACATGGTAGCAACTAAGATCCAAAGGATTGATTGTTTCCCATACCAGTCAGTGGCAGAAAGCTGGAGAGCTTTGAATGATTTCGGTCACGTTCTCAAACAAAAACATCAAATAATAAGGTACAAGGTACAGAAGTAAATATTAAGACTGCATTTTTTGTAGCTGTGAAGAGTCAGAAAAAAGGCTGTACTTCCCAGCTTTTTGTATCTTACAGGGTTTTTTTGTGTCAGTAAAACACTGTTCATCTTTAGTTCATTGTAGGGGAGAGAAGTCTTTTCCTCATGTTGTTCAGCAGTGTCTTTCCTGGCATGCCTGAGCAAGGAGGAGATCTGTACAGCTTTAATGGCAATTCTGGCCTCGTTTCCCAAGCGGGGAGTAGGGCAGAGATGCCACTGAAGTGTTGTCCCACAGGAGGACTCGGTGACTTTGCTCATCTCTCCCAGGTGCTACGTGCTATGTCAGTGAGAGCCCCTAGACTGGCTGGCACTGAAGACTCCTCAGTTGAGATCCTGCTCTGTGGTCTCCAGGCAAACAAAAAAGACTGACACCTTCAGCCTACGCAGCAGCATTTTCAATAAAAGCAGAAATTTTTCAGCACTTGCATTGGGGACACTTGATTACTGTGGCTTGACTGCATGTGTTGAGTTAATACAGTTAAAGGCCCAAATTTCAAAAATGGTTCAGGTGGTATGTGTTGCACTTGAAGCTGACTTGAATAACGAGAAAATGAATCACAGGCTATTGTTCAATGTCCAGCTAGTGGAAAAACCCACTTACTGCACTTATATCTAGCATCAAACCACTTAAGTGATATTCAGGAATATGAATGAATTGTTGGCTTGCAGCCAGCACCTGTTCAGTGCCATGGGATTACTTACAAAAGATCTTCTGTCTACTGACAGTTTTGTCGTAGGCATCTAAAATTAGTTGTCAGAGAAAAACCCAGGGCAGTTGTTCAGGGAGCTGTAGTGTAGTTTATCTGTGCTGTCTGTACATGAAGCTTTGGTGTCAGATTGGATAAAAGGGTCTTAGTTTTCACAATTGACTTCCTTGATTTACCAGAGTTTACATTTGTGCTGCACAATTAATCCCCACTCATCCTATGAATGATGTATTGCTTATCAAAAACTTGCAGGAGTGTGATTGTGGTAGCGGTCATTTTTAAAGGAAAATACAAAATTATAAAAGCTTAAAAAGGTTCTGGTCCAAAAATTAAGATCTTCATGTTGAGCTGGTAGGGTAAGTCAGACAACAGAAGGGGTGAAAAGTAAGGTGGCCTTAACTCAGTTGCTGAACATCAGAGCTCAGAAAAGGCTGCAAAAACAAAGGCATTTTTATGCAAGGGAAAGTCAGAACTGGTGGAAGAGGTCCTCGGGTGGAATCTCATTTATGGGATTTAACAATATACAGGAAGCTGCTTATCCCCTATTCCTCAAAAAAACCCAAGTAGCAGAATGGACAAATGACTGTTAATGTTGATAGGAAAGGGTGCTAATATTTCATTTTTAAGCTAAGTAAATAATTTTAGTACTTGGAAAGCAGAATTATTGGAAGTTAGGGATAATCAAAAATCAAAGCCCCTAAGAGACCTGTTGTTACCCATAATATTTAAATAGTACAGGGAGAGCCCAGTCAAAGCTCTTGAGACTTCAAAAGTAACTGTCCTTAAGTGCACTGGGCTGCATCAGCTTCTTTCTGGTGTCTGGAGATGTGGTTTGAGCTTTGTAGTGCCCTTGAACAGTCACTGTTCAGAAACTCCTGTAAGTAGGAAAAGCTTCCAACTTACAGCTGACAGCCCCCCCAGAAGGAATTAATGATACCCACACTTTGAAATATTTATAGTTCAACTGCTGGTGCTGCATAGTGAAAAGAGGAGTCTTACCTTTTGTTGTCATTCTCAATGCCATTATTTTTAAAACCAAAGATGGGCAATTAATGTCTTCTGTTTCTCATTAAAATAATTTATGTATTTTGCACATTGCAGCAGAACTACTTGTTAACATGTGGGTTTGTTGTGCTTAATGCACTGTTCTGGTAGAGCTTAGTTTGGAGCTAGGGAGCTTTTCTTGAGGCTACTTATTTGGCCAGACAATGCTGTAATCTGTGTTCTGATGTTGTTTGTTGATAAAATGGCATTTATAGACTGACATTTTGTTCCCAACTCCAGGAGGAGGCCCTCAGGCGACAACGAGAGCAGGAAATTGCACTAAGGCGGCAGCGGGAGGAAGAGGAGAGGCAACAACAGGAGGAAGCACTTAGGAGATTGGAGGAGAGAAGAAGAGAGGAGGAGGAAAGACGTCAGCGAGAGGAGTTAATTCGTAAACAGGTGAAAAATGACAAAAGGGACCTCTTCTGTTTAATTATGGGGGCTGCCACAACAAACAGCCTTTGAAACTTGCAGCAGTGCTTGAGAGGTCAAATCAGTTTTGGTCAAAGAAAGCAGAGCTTGCAGACAGTGTTGAGTGAAAAAAGATTGTTTACCTGTATCCTGACTTCAGACAAAACAATCAGAATCTAATACACCCTTGGGTAAAGAGATTTGGGTGGGAGTGAGTGTGCTCCCTTCACATTTAGCCTTAAGAATGGCTTTGCAGCAGTGTTTATACTCCTTTCTGAGGCAGAGTACATTATCAGAATAACAGTTTGTTTTGAATTAGCACTCTCTGGGCCTTTACTTTATCTTCAGTCTCATCTGAATTGATCAGTGTTGGCAGTTCTTCTGTGCAGTGCCAAATCTATATGCGCTACCAGAGTTTCAACTTTTTTTCTTCCCTTTTTTTTATTAGCAGGATTTTTTTCTCCTTGGGGTCAGTATTAGAAGTCCCTATTGGGGAACTTGAGCTTCCAGTCCCCTAATGGATACTTTCACAGTCCCTTGGTCAAACTAATTGGCTTCACATTAACTTCCAAGTCCATTTCAGAATTCACAGTTAGTATTTAAAAATGCCTTTTCAGGGTCCTCCCTTGTGAGATGTCCATCACCATTTCTGTCGTTTTGTTAGCAGAAGTGTCTTCTCTGGAACTGTACTGTTGAGTAACAACAGTAAATATCTCCATCTTTGTACCTGTCTTTTCTTTCCTGTTATTTTTGCCAAGTTTTATTCCACTGAAAATGTGGTGGTACTGCAAGTAGTATAAGCAGGCAGAAGCTCAGACTGAACGGTGTGTAACTACTAGAAGGAAAGTAATAAGAAACTTGCTGGTGTGAATTAGGGAGATGCCATTCTGTTCCAAGTTCTTTGGTGGAGCAATGGGAAACATGTATTTTTAGGGAATATAGACTATATTACTGGGAAAGGTAAATGAACAACCCAAACAGCACAGATCACAGATAACGTGGTCCCTCTCTGTTCTGTCAGAATATCAGTGCCATAGAGTTGAGCATTCTAAATTCTGTGAAGTCTCCTTAGACCTTATTCCTTTCTGTGTCCTGGGAAGGAAGAGGAGGCCGCCAAATGGGCGCGTGAAGAGGAGGAAGCTCAGCGGCGGCTGGAGGAGAGCCGGCTGCGCATGGAGGAGGAGGCGGCCCGGCAGCGGCTGGAGGAGGAGGAGCGGAAGCGCAAGGAGCTGGAACTCCAGCGCCAGAAGGAGATCATGAGGCAGAGGCAGCAGCAGCAGGAGGCTTTACGGCGGCTGCAGCAGCAGCAGCAACAGCAGCAACTTGCACAAATGAAGGTAACCTGTTCCTGCAGTTTCGCTTCCTTTCAGCTCAGAAAGGGAAGTGAAGCCACTGCTGCATTCAGGGTGGTCTGTGGTAGTTTGGGCAGAGCAGGGATGGATGAGCTGTCTGGAGAGGGAAGAGGGTAAAGAGTTGATGCGAGAAGAAAGAGGAAGAGAAGTTACAAATTAAAAACTGAAAAGGTTCTGTCAGTAGAAGCACAGTGGGAAGGCATCACACATGGGCACAGATAGTATTTTGCCACAATGAGCAAGAGCCAGTGAAAAGTTTCTAAAGCTTGGAATTCCTAGTGTTTGAAATGGAAATGGATTGCTTTTTTCAGGTAATGGTGTGTTACATTATTCTGTGTATTAATGTGTAACATTATTATTGAATAATGTTACATATAGAGAGCAATTCAGAGAATGTATAATTTCTATTTTCTGCCTTTTCATACTTTATTATTATACCATTTTGTACTTTCTAGGGTTTTGTTAACCTTTAAAGGTGGCCTTTCTTTTCCCCTGGGTTTCTACTGTTTCTTTCCTGATTATACTCCAGCAGTGTTCTCAAATGTTTTGTAATTCCTGATATCTGTTTTGGCCCAGCTCCCTTCATCTTCGACATGGGGTCAGCAATCAAATTCAGGAGCTTGTCAGTCCCAGACCACACTGTCATTGGCCGAAATCCAAAAGTTAGAAGAAGAACGAGAACGGCAGCTGCGAGAGGAGGTAAACACTGACAGCAGCGGAGTGCAGCTTGTTAGAGGGGACTCAGCTGTGGCACTGCTTAGCTGTCACCTCAGTTATTAGAAGGAATGGTGAGGATGAGGAATGTTTTTTTGAAATAGCATAACTCAAAATCCTGTCCTTCAGGCATAGGTTCAGTAAGCACTTGTGTGAAAGTTTTTATCGCTTCTTAGTACAAGAATCTGAAAGAAGGGAAACCTGCACCCTTTTAACCCTGGGAGTGTAATATGTTCACAAACCAGTATACAATTATTTCACATCTATATTCTAACACGTTTGAAGATACTCACAAGACCAGGGCAGTTAAAGGGAGGGTGGGCTGGGGAGGGGAGCAAATGATGATAGGAGAGAAGGTCATCTTCCAAGAAGCTGACTGCAGGAATGATTTGATAAATTTAGTCTGGCCAAGGCTAATAAACAAATTTGTATTTACTGGTTACCTAATGTCTCCCTTTTTGGAGGAACAGTAATGGCTCATAACAATAACTGGTCAGCCAGGGTTCTCCAGAAGAAAGCAAATTCTCTTTAAAACCAGTTTCCAAGTTAGACTTTTGAATAGTAATGATCATATGAGAGTATTTACAAGCACTTCTGTCTCGCATGCAACAGCAAAGGCGTCAGCAGCGTGAACTAATGAAGGCCCTCCAGCAACAGCAGCAGCAACAGCAGCAGAAATTGTCAGGCTGGGGTAATGTCACCAAACCAACAGGCACCACCAAGTCCCTGCTGGAGATACAGCAGGAAGAGGCAAGGCAGATGCAGAAACAGCAACAACAGCAGCACCAGCAGCCGAACAGAGTCAGAAATACCACGGTACGTTTATTTGTCTGATCAGGAGGAAAGCAGCTGTGCCAGTTCCCTCTGTCTGTTCATGTCTTTTCTGCTGGGTCTGTGCTAATAACCAACATCTCTCTGTGTCTCAACAGCACTCTAACCTGCACACCAGCATTGGGAATTCAGTGTGGGGCTCTCTAAACACGAATCCCAGCAACCAGTGGGCATCTGACCTAGTCAGTAGCATCTGGAGTAATGCCGATACCAAAAACTCAAACATGGGTTTCTGGGATGATGCAGTGAAGGAAGTGGGACCTCGTAACTCGACCAATAAAAACAAAAGCAATGCCAGCCTCAGGTAGGAACTGGGGAAGGAGCTTTTGCAAAGAAATACTGCTACTCCTGGCATGATCACTTAGCAGTTAGAACATCATGTGTTTTCCTTTTTTTTCTCTGTGTCATTCAGGATCTGTTTTGACAACAAAAATAGCTAATAGGTGACCATTCTCAGTTCATTTTGTCACCTGCTTAGAAAATAATTTTGTTCTTAAAAAGTGTTCACATCTTGTAAAATAGTCTTACAACACTGTACTGTTTATGGTACTCTGGATAAGCTGGTAACTGATAATCTAATTATATGCATTTTCTTTACCTCAGTAAATCTGTAGGTATTACAGGTAGACAAAACAAGAAGGTAGAAGAAGAGGAGAAGCTGTTGAAATTGTTCCAGGGGGTTAATAAAGCCCAGGATGGATTCACTCAGTGGTGTGAACAGATGCTTCATGCACTCAACACAGCCAACAACTTAGATGGTAAGAGATGGAAAGAAATGGGGGGAGCAATATCTGTTCTGTTTTCTGACAGGGTAGTTCTGAGGGACTGTAATGGTATCAATCCAGTGTTTCCAGTGCACTCAGCAAAAGGACATCATTAAATAGCGACTAGAAGAGCTGGCTGCATCCTCTTTTAGGTTTTCATTGTCCTACCTGTAGCAAATCTGGGACTTGAAAAAGTTCTGAAGTCTGTCAGCCAGAGCCCTCCTGAGGATTTCTGGTAGTCATGGAAGCATTATCTGGCAGATAGATGAGGATCCAGCTTCATTCTGCATTGCATGATAGGGCTTTATTCTCGGGACCTGGAAAGGGCAAGCTACTAGACCAGCAAATATTTGACACAGAAATCTGGCACTGATGTTTATTGCATGTGTGTGTTTGCTATCAACATGCACTCGCTCACGGTCTGCCTTCTTCTTGCAGTTCCCACGTTTGTTTCTTTCCTGAAGGAAGTGGAGTCTCCCTATGAAGTCCATGACTACATCCGAGCCTACCTTGGAGATACTCCTGAGGCCAAGGAGTTTGCCAAGCAGTTCCTCGAGCGCCGTGCCAAACAGAAAGCCAGTCAGCAGCGGCAGCAGCAGCAACAGCAGGTAAAGTGCCGCTGCTCTCCCTGCGGGCTGTGTCAGGCCGCACTCAGCACCCTGCTGCGTTCATCAGCGTCCCGGCAAATGCAGACAATAAAGCAGCTGTCCAGTTTTTACCACAGGATCAAGTTTCCTTTGTAACTTAACAGTTGAGGCCAGCTGTAGATCAGAGTGTTTTTGCGTGGTGATCTGGGAAATGCTGTGGGAAGATAAGGTGTACACATCGGTAGCTGCCACGTGGATCTAGGAAGTGCTTTGGGCTCTCTGAATATTTTCTGTATAAATAAACCAGACTTCACTGTGCTCTGTAATCTTGTCCTTAATTTGTTCTCTAGGATTCAGTGTGGGGGATGAACCACAGTTCACTACATTCAGTCTTTCAGACCAATCAGAGCAACAACCAGCAGTCCAACTTTGAGGCTGTGCAGAGCGGGAAGAAAAAGAAGAAACAGAAAATGGTTCGAGCAGATCCCAGCTTGTTAGGTCTGTTTCAATTTTAAAAAATTAATGTTTAATTTGGTAGTGGTGGTTTGCTTTGGGGAGTGTAGAGGATTGTTATTGACCTTAAATGGTAATACTGAATTTGAGTAGAAAAGTTGGAATGTCTTTAGAATCTTTTCAGTAGTATTACTTATTTAATGATTTGAAAAATTCTGTATCATTCTCATGGAAAACTTTTGTTCAACTTTCCCTCATGTAATGGCCTCTTTGATACCTGGGTTGTTACCTGGAAACCTTTTAATTAGTTCAGGGCTTTCAGTTAAATTCCCTTTCCTCCTTTGAGTTGACCTATGACTATTTTATTGCTTTAAGGATGATTTCTTCTTTGAAGAAAAGCATGTTTTGCTTTCTTTATGAGGAGCAGCTTTCTGAAGCTGCCTTTGTGATGCCACCTTTTTCCAGGAGATAACCTCTACCCTAGTCAGAAAAGACAGCAAAGGTTGAAGTGGTCACAGATTTCCACTTGGAGACAATGGAGATGATGACCTCATTAGCAGTCCTTTATTTATTTATTTATTATGTTCTGTGTCTTAATTTTTATGTGAGGCTCGTTTTAACCGTCCCCTGTAGCACTTGATGGAAAAGTTTCTTTGAAGTAGCTTTTAAGGTACGAGGGCATTGTGTGAGTGGATGGTCACTGTGGGGTGACAGGTCACTGTTATGTTCATGAGGAATAAACGTCTGTGTTTGTGCCGTGTGTGACAGAGGGGAAGCCAGGGCCCTGCACTGGGCCAGCCTTTGTTGTGCTGCTTCTGCTGAGCCTGGTTGCTGTAGAAGCAGACAGGTATTGTCCACCTGAAGTCACTGCCTTTTTTAAGGCTCTAGCAGAGCCCTGCCTTTGGTTTTTGTCTTTCTTCTATTTTTGGTCTCACCAATGTCAGTACTTCAGCTGAATCAGTGGTTTCTGCACTGTTGTGTATGGAGCTTCTCCGTGGAATCCTGACTTAGGCCACCCCAAGGTGCCCATCCACTGAGTCTGATCTGGGTACTCAGTTGAATATATTAAAAAAACAACTCATGTAATGTGAAGAAGAAATCACTAAATACAATTTAGAAGTTCCAGCTGGAAGGGAGGTAGCCCATGCAGTTTTTTAAAAACTGATTCACTCAGTCTTTTTCAAAATAATTTCAAATGCTTTTAGGCCACACTGCCACGTGAGGGAGCCAGAACAATTTTCCTCAACCTACTGAACAGAGCATTTCTGATCTCTCAAAGTGGAAGGCAGTTGGTTGTCTAGCACAGAGCAAGCCAATGTAGCACTCTCAAGACACTGAAATTCAACTTTGTGTTTAGTAGCTGTACACAGGGAAAATTTCCCTGTTCTCGTACTCCAGATGGGGTTTGAACAGCCTTAAAAAGGGGATTTCAGTAGGAAAGATGTATTTGATTTATTGGATTTGTATCCTTGCTGAAAGTATTTTCACTCTTCCTCACACTTTTCTCATGTGCATCGTGTCCTCAACACGCATGGCTAAAAGGTTGGGTAGAAGTTTGGCTGCATCCTGAGCTGCCTGCATGGCCCTGGGTAACTTTGTACATTTTCACATTGTACTCCTGAGATGGAAGTTTGTGAAAAAGCATGGGAATAGATGTAATTGCTACTAGATTTCATAGGTACATGCATTGAGACTTTAAAGTAAAGGGTGAAATTGCTCACAACTCCTGAAGCGTGGGAGCATGATTCCATGTGTGATTCCAAGTTCTCAGAATGCCCATTTCTTCTTCTCAGGCCATGTAAGTACGGTGTTGACAGCCACTCCAAGAGCCAGTTGAGTTAAGCTCATTCCCTTTTGAGATGTTGCAGAGCCATGTTGCCACCATGTGTAGATGTGCCTTGTACTAGCTCTGCAAGTGACACATTTTAAATGGAACTTGAAAACAGGCTTCTGATCTGGTTTTAAAGACCAAGTGATGCTTGTCTAAATATACAGTCGGTTATCTTTATTAAGGAAAAAATTAGCCAGTGTGGGTGACTGCATCTGTAGCCTTACTGAATTACCCCTAGACTGACTTTCTCTTACACATGGTACTGCGTTTAACAGATGTTTTGTATCGAGTGCTCTATACCACAGCCAGATTTTTAACACCAGTTCTTCTTCGTTCACAGGGTTTTCAGTGAATGCTTCGTCAGAGCGGCTCAATATGGGAGAAATAGAGACTTTGGAAGACTACTGAGCATGTGCAAATCAACTGGCTTTTCCTGCATCTGTTAACCATGGATTCTCCGTTTGGACACCGTACTCTCCACCTTGTGTTGTTCTTTGCCTCGCAGTGAATCACAGGATCAATCATCTCAGGCTGCTTCCTCTGGCCCCAGCAAACCCTTTCTGCCCAGGACCCACAGGCGTTGTTCCTGCTGTCAGCCCGCTCAAGTGGACTTTGTTCCGAGGCCCGGGAGGGTGGGAGTTAGGCTTTGTTCACAACAAGGCTGAACTGGGCAGCAAGCTTTCACTGTGCTGTGATTCATTCTGCTGACGTACCTGGAAAAAAAATCAATTGGGATTCTGCAAAGCATTGCTTCCTTCTCCTGGTTACTCTTACCACATCCAACACGTGCAGTCATATGGAGAGAGAGAGAGATTGAGAGAGAGTTTGTGGTTAACAGATGTTGGTCAAAACCAAAATGCCACACAGATACTGACTTGGCTGCTCTATCAGGGCAAGAGGTGCTCTCCTGGCCAGGAGTTGCATTCATAAGCTACCCTTAGAAACTGGCAACAGGAGAGGGGCGGTAGTGGGCACAGTTTAGCTTGGGTTGGTTTGAAGTTGCACACCCCCTGCCAGCCCTTCTCAGCACATAATTTTTGGAGGGAAAGCTCGCGTCTGTCTTCATTAGGTGGTGATGCTGAAGCTGGTGGAGTTCCCGTCGGCATTCTCCAGCCTTCCTGGACAAGTGGGGACTTCTGCTCTGGAAAAAGGGGGGTGGCATCTCTTCTTTCAGGCTGAATTTACCCCATAAGTGCTACCTTCAGAGGGTTAGGACCAGTTTATTTTGAGCTCTTTTCCTGCAAATTTGTCTCGTTTAAGAGACAGTGGGATCTTTACAGTGTGGATCTGTAGTCTCTGGAGAGGGTGGACCCTGGCTTTCAGAGACGTGCCAGCAGCCTCAGCTGGTTGTCACTTGAAGCAGTGCTTAGGTATCGAGCAGAGATGCCCTTTCGTCACGGAGAGAGACACTGGAGGACGAAGCTTTGTGCAATGATGGCCCTGCTTATCTTCTACACCTTAAAAGTACTTCACGCACCTTCACTGGGATCCATAACCTCTAAGTGTTTATGGAGTCATAACCTTCCTCTCTCACCGAAAGATTAACACCACCTTCCCTGCTCCACGTAACCACCCACCCACCCCGCACACACCACAAACGACAGAGAAGGAAAACTGCCAAATGCACTTAGTTTGAACCCCCTGGTCCCATCTCCCGTCCCCAGAGGGGTGTAACCTGCGAAGGGAGATATGCTGCAGTTTTGGTGGAGTTGTATAAAGGTGTCTGTTATTCTGTCATCACTGCCTAAAGAAAACAGTTTGAGTTGCTCAAGAGCAGTTTGGCTTTGGATTTTATTTTGTTTGGTTTATTCATTTTTTGGGGTCACCTTCCCCTCCTCCTCCTCTCTCTTCCCCCGTCCCCAAACATGTACAGTAACTATACAGAGACTGCTGCAGACTTGTATATAGTTTTTGGATCCGATAGCATGGAGAGACTTGGAACTGTTGCAAATCTGGTCTCCCTGTCTCCTTTGCTTTGTAAATTCATAAAAGGGGGAAGAGGGGTAGTTAAAATGTTTACAAAACTTTAAACTCCCTCTGAACTTTTGCCAGTGTGGGGGGGAAAAAAAGAGAGAACTTAAATAAAACCTGGTTGTATTATATCTGAGAGAAAACTTTCTGCTTGCTTTTGTCAAAGCTGAGTATTGAGGTAATTCCTGGTGCTAAAACCCACCCAAACTCGACTCGCATCAGTTTTCATCAAGAAACAACAAGCAAATACGCAGGATGTGGAACAACAGCTGCCGCTTTATTTCTTCCCTGGTGAGGAGTACTGGTTGGTTTTCTACTTGATAATTTTAGAGTTCAAATAAACACCAGTAAGTTGATATTGGAAATTTCTAACAAGAAAGCTTTAATTTTCCTCTGCTGTGTGTAGAGAAACGTGTGCATTCATGCTGGTGCTGTTTATGCAGGGGAGATCAAGCCGTGGCTGGTTTGCTCTTAACACAAACACTTGGCCACGGAGCCTCCTTTGCCAGTTGGTGCCCACCCCGTGCACTCCAGTGCACTGCCCTAAATAAGGTGTTTTATTTCTCCCCTCGGCCTAAAGTCCACATGGAAACCTTGTAAGTTTCTATTTTTTTAGACTTAGTTTCCTATTTTGATACTTGTTTTTTTGTGGAAAATCCCAGCAAAGGTAAATGTCCTGCCATTCACATGTCCACGGAAAATAAGGATGCTAAGGCCTGATTTACACAGTAGCCTTGCATGATGTTTAGCTGATGTTTGAGAGAACAGTTTATGTTTAGGCTGATAACCTGGCTTTGTTTTAATATCTTCTCTTTTTATCATATGAGGTGTGTGGTTCATAATTGCTTTCTGGTTTTTTAGTGGTATGATCTAATTTCTGCAAGCTAATTTTGGACTGCTCAATACCATGTTACAAGTACACAAAAGCGTGTTAGTTTTGAGCTTGGCAGGAAAGGAACAGCTTCTGGATTGCTAAATGAAAATGCAGAAACGCAAACAGGGAAAATGTGCAATAATTTGTCCAACTTTGAGGACCTCACTTGGCTCCTGAGAATTTGTAGATAATGGACCAGTGGGAAAGATGCACTGTTCATAATACTGAAATACTCTGGTTTCTGTGTTTCTACAAAGGTAAGGTGCTGGCATATGCAGATTGTGCACTCAGGTGACTGCCTTGTCACCTTCTGTGACAAATAGGGCCCTTTCCTGTAGCAAGAGTCATTTGGATCAGTAAGAATGGGGAAAATAGGGGCTCCAAAAAGCAAAGCAATTGTTGCAGAAAAATCTCAACCTGAAATTTAAGACTTAAATACTTGTGTCATATTTTCAGAGCGTAAAGAACTGACATTGAAGGTGTTTATGTATTCATTACATGATGGGAAACCATCAAGTATTCATCATATCAGCTCCAAAATACTAATGAAACTTCTTCTGTGACAATCAGCTGGAGTGTTCCCCTTTTTATACACCTCATCCATTTGCCATGCTTTGTTGCTGCAAATGTGATTGGAAGCAAACCTGGGTTTTCTGTGCTGTGAACTGTCATGAGACCCCGAGGCAGGCAGGGACAGAGTGGCAGAGGCTGGCAGGAGGAGGTGGTGCCTGCGGAGTTGGGATCTGAGGAGGATGCTGGCATTGCCTGCCAAAGGTGACTCCTGGAACGCTCGGAGACTTTGACAGCAGTTCTGAGACCACCCATGGCTCCCAGGCCAGCTCTGTAAGTATTCCACCCAGGAACAAGGATGCCATGGAGCTGCTCTGGCTCTGTGTCAGAGCATTTTAGCCTCACAAGATTGAGGCCCTTGTTCTTTGCTCTCCCCACCCTGCAATGCTCTGCCACCCTGCACAGTGAGGGAGAGCAGAGCCCTCGAATGGGCTGCTTGGTCTCGGGCTGAGCTGCCCCAATGGCTCCTGTGTTATTTCCTGTGCCTCGGGATGGCCAACCCGAGGGAAAGCATTCCAGCAGCATCCTCGTGGCCTCTGGGAAGGGCTCACCAACAACTGCTTGTGTGTGCAGTGACCTGGCAGGGTCCTGATGGCTCTGCTTGGCTGCCTATGGGGTTTTAGGCACAAGTTTGGGAGGGTGGAGCTGCCTTCGGGAGGAGGTGTGCTCCTGGAGCCAGAGGGAGGGAGGCTCTGCTGGGCTTTGCACACTCTCTCTCTGCACAGCTGCTGTTGTGAAGGATTTTTTTTTTCTTTTTTTCCTCTTTTTTTTTTTTTTTACCTGCCTGAACAGAATTTTTATTATATCAGTGAAATTTCTGAGTTGTTTTGTGCTTTGAAGAGTTTCAAGGATTCCTGCTGATGCTTTTCCTGAGGGAAGCCATGCCCTACCACAGAGTCCTTCGCCTGGTCCTGCTAACGCTGTGCAGCATCCTGGTCCCTGCTGTGCTGGCAGGTAAGGAGCTTTGTTTGCATTCAAAGACCAAAAGCATGGGAGATCCTTTACTCCCTGCCCCTCTCTCTTCTCCCTTCCCTGAGAACACCCCTAAATACGTATGGAATTATAATTGATTAAGGGGAACTAGCTTTGGTGGCTGCTGCTGAGCAAGAATATATTTTCAGTGGGGAAAGTCCTTTAACTTTCCTAAGCAGAATGGCAGTAGCACCTCTTTGTGAGCATTGGTGGGTGGGGGGTCAGCGGACACATCAATCAGCAGGAGATGGAAAACCTCTTCTGTGGCTGATGGGACAGGCTGTCCCTCAGCTTTTAATAGCAGGAAGAAGTTACAGTTACAGAAATAAATATTTTTCTTTGGCTAAAGCCTGTGTGCCAGTTCCTGGTTGCTTCTGTGCTCTCTGCTACAGCGGGTCACAGCAGCTGCTTTGGGCAGAACTGGGGAAGTGTCCGTGAAAACCTCAGTCCAAAGCCAAGGTGTGAATCCTCATGGGGTTGCTCTGGAGCTGGGGCAGTGCTGGAAGGTGCCTGGCTCTGACTTGCTTTCAGTGAGGTGATGGGAAGAGGAATGGGAGAGATGCCTGGGAAGAGGAATGGGAGAGGTGCCTGTTGTGCAAGGCACTGTTTTTCTGGGGATTGTTATTAATTTCAGCTTTATCTGCTCCTGCGTTCAGCAGAGCTGTGCTGGCTGCGGGGAGCCGTGGGCACAGCTTCAAAGGCTGCAGGTCTGAGGTGGGTGTTACAACTGGGAAAAAACTGACTTCCAAACCCCCTGCACTGACGGGCTCTGAGCGCACAGGTGGAAACTCTTACAGGGAATCGCTTCCCCCAAAGCCTTTCCTGCAGTGGAGGCAAGGCTGAAGAGATGGCTGGGGCCAAGATAACAGGCACAGCATTTGTTTTCCTGAATTTCTGTCCTGCCTTCCAAGACCTGCAGCAATGTTGTTTTGCAGTTCTCCCCCAGTTTTTTCTGAGCATCTTGCCTCGCAGGGAGATCTGGCCAGCTGTCTAGCAGATCAAATTAGAGCATTTTTTTAAAAGGAGCTTTCATATGGGTAGGGAAATTCACCGCTGTGCTTGGCTGGAACATCTGTGGGTGGAGGAGCAGAATTAGTGCAGCTGGTATCTTCTCCTTCTAGGAGACCTTCTTTGAAGGGAAACCTTCAAAGTAACTAAGAAATGAGCAGTAAAAAGTGGACACTTTCCTTCTCAAACCATTAACTTTTTTTTGTGCAGTGGAATATTAATCATTTTATAACAGTTTCAGTTTGTGCCTTGCTCTTCCCCCATACCAGGTAAGGTCTTTTCTTAATCATTAGCAGTATTTCACTCTGTAGGAAGCGATTGAATTCTCACTGGAAATCAATCTGCTTCCTCTCCAAGCTGGGATCTCTTCTATGCTGTTTTAAATTTCCAATATTTGGTGCATTTGCTCTGGCCCCACTCCTAGCCAGCTTTTCCATGTGCTTGCTCTGGCACTGCAGCTGTGGTTTGTGCCTGGTGCCGCCTCCCTGTGTCACTTTGCTCCTGCGATGCCCTCCCAGGTTTACTTGATCCTTATACTGGGTGAGTTGTGCTCGCACAGTGAGGCTTGAAGGGCTTTGTGCTGGGGAGTGCAACATTCAGATCTTGGGGTGTAGGAGCGATTCTGTGCTTTCTCTGCAGTGCTTCAGAGATGTAAGGCCTCTAACAGGTTGTTCCCTGCTTCCTCAAAGAGGACAGGAGGGAGCCAGCCTGGACAGGAAGCCACCCCAGGAGCAGAATAATTCTCTGCTGCGTGAAGAGTTCCTGCCCCCAGTACAGGTGCTTTGAGGAACAGTGGAACTTTCCCCTGCCTTTTACTCCATTAGAAAAGGAAATTTCCGGCCTGATGCAGACACAGAGGGGAAGGGCACACAGACAGCCCTCTGGTCTCAGCACATACACACAGCCCTGCCTTTCTGTAAACAAGTTTACTTAGTATCCATCAGAACCGCAGCTCTGCCTTGCTGCGCACAGGAGCTCCTGGCCTTGCCCTCCACAGGCTGCCCTTTGTGCTGCTGCTGAAGGCCTCCTTTCAGCCCTGCCCTGGCCCCGTGCCTGCCGTGGCCACCTGGGGCCGGACAGCCTCGGAGTTCACCAGCCCCTGCCCTTTCGTCTCAGCGCCTCCGACTCTCCCCGGCAGAGCCCTGCAGAGCGAGCGGGAGCGGCTCTGCCTCGGACAGGGCCGACCATGCCCAGGATGAGCCTCCCCTCCCTGCTGGCTGCTTGCTCAGCTGCTCTGATTTCCTGGACGGCATGGTCAGGGTGAAAGTGTGAACTTCTCCAGGTTACTGAGCTCTTTCCAACAACACGTTTGTCAGAGATGGGGAGGCAACCAAGCACATCTTTAACCCCCTTTGTCCACATCATCTGGGTGCAACAGGAAACAGCCAGCTCAAGGATCTGTGACAAACCGTAGCCTTCTCCACTTCCTCTTTGTCCAAACCCAAGTGGCATGTGGGCCTAGAGCACAGGAGGATTGTGAAAAGCTGATATTTTTTTCCTATTAGCGAACCCAGTTTCAATTCCTGTAATGGATTCAGAGCCCCAAATGAGGTGCAAGTTAGTACAAAGCCTTTGCGAGGCATCGGCTCCTGAATCGAGTGTATATTTGGTATTGAAACTCCCATGGGGGCTCCTGAGCTTGTTTTGAGCTAATGTGGAAATATGTTTTACTGCAGTAGCACATCAGAATGAGTCTGGGGGGAAGAAGGCAACAGAGCACACACACTAAAGGAAAAGACACAGGAAAACACCTTGACCAAGAACATCTTTCCGTAGCAGCTTGTGTGTCTTTTTTTCCAACTACAGGAGAAACAAAGATTATTAAGAAATTTTTTAAAGCTTATGTACTAGAACATGGGTAGCAGTAAATAGGTTTTGCTTGGCAGATTTCAGGAAAAGATGTAGATGTTCCAGCAGATCTGTCCACACTGGAACAAGGACTTTGTAAGCCATTGCTCAACCTTGCTTTGCTCCAACACTCCTTACAAATTTCTGATGCTGGTATTGACTCCTGAATAAGGAGCTAGGTTGGAGGTGGACAGTGAGGATGATGAGGTGCTGAAGTCAGCTTGTGTGAAGAAGACTATTGGCCTCTGGCAAGTAACCTTCAGGGACAATGATGTGACACGGCCACATCTGCCTGCCTTAAGGTCTTACAGTTGGCCTGTGGGGAGGGTCTGGTTCCTTCAGATTTGGTTGGCATCCCCTGGGGCTGTCACTTGTAGAGACTTTTCCAGTCTTACCTTTCAGTCACTGAGTACGTGGGGTACTGCTACCACATCACTGTGCTGGCAGCTCACGCCACCTTCTTCTTTCTAAGCATGGAAATAGCAGTTTTGTCAAGCTGCATTTGCCATCATCCCCTCTAGATCTCTCTATGGCCCATGTGTCTGGAGTTCCACTGGCCCCTGCATCACTTGGAAAACTCAGCATGTATTTCTTTGTGGTAACTGATCTTTTCTTCCCATTTCCTCACCTCAGTTATAAATGACCTGTGCTGGACACAGGAAGAAGACAGCGCAGCAAAGAGATTTCCCTAAAATAAGACCATTTGTAGCATTAACATATGGGAAGGAAGAGCTGCCATCATCCACCTGGCCTTCTGCAAAACACTGTAAAAATAATTTTAGTCCATTTTGTCCAGTTCCATCTTCAGTAAAACACCAATAAGATTATTGCACGTTGTTCTCCTAAGTGTTCTCCAACTGTATTTCTCATGAAAAGGCTTTTACTGTTAGTCTGAAAGCAACAGTTGCCCTCAGCTTGTGCTTCAGTGCTGAGACAAGAGCTAATGCAGGAAAGAGCTCATTTGTGCCAGGGCCTGGAGGCTTCTCTCCCTCCAGAGCAGCTGGCACTGAGGCACCGAGCCTCGGCAGTGGTGGGACACTCATGTGCCTCCGTGTGCCCTGGCTGCCCCTGCCAGGTCCCTCCAGGGTAAGCAAACCATGTGAGTGTGCCATGGGAGTTTTCTAGAGGTAGGACTGGTCCTGAGACTGATGGCAGCACAGCTATAATGCATGGGCTTTCTCCCAGATATTAAACATCTGCTCTTGTGATGGATGATGTATTTAGAGTGTGTTTCTTGCTTCTTTATTTCTACAAAGTTCTTGGGTGAACAGAAAAGCCATGCAGTACTTACCTTTGATATTGAGTTTCCAGCTCTTGGTTGCACTCCCTCCCTGGAGATGGCAGCGTGTTTTGGTGTTTTTACATGCAGAGTTAAGATTGCTGTTTCTTGCCCCACGGCCATGGAGCCTCCCTTCAACTTGCCCTGTCCTTGGGAAGGGCTGCTGCCAGCTCCAGAGCTGTCACTGAGGCATTTGTTGAGGTTCACAGGCCACATCCCCCTCATCACAGTCGGAATGACAGCAGCAGTGTGGGCAGGAAGGCCTGGCCACGCTGGTGCTGCTTTCTCTGTAGATCACGTTTAGATCCTGGTCTCCTGCTTGTGCGCAGAGAAACTGAGCCTGGGAAGAGCAGGAGTTGTGGTGGTCACCCAAAACATCAGCAGCAGAGCAGGGAACTGAACTTCCTGAACTGGGGCTCCTGCCTGGAGATAGAATCTCTCCAGATTCTACCAACAGATGACTGGAAAAGGCCTTTGTGTTTCATTTGGAGACATAAGACCTTACTAAGAGTGTGTATGTGTTGGGGTTTGGTACCTGGCACAAACTCTCCTTACCATCACTTTTCTTGCTTTTACCAGGGGTCTGAAATGGGATTGTGGCATTTGATGTGGGTCCATTAGAGATCTGCCACTCTCAGCCACCAGCTGTATGCCCGACACTTACTGGGACTGTCAGGGAAGCAGGTGTGAAACCTCTGCCTGTTAAAGAAACCTGCTGGATGCATGACAATAGTTGGATGGGTGCTTGGGCTTCTCAGCTGCAGGAGTGGAGGCAAGTGAAGACATAAGATTTTATGTTAGGAGGGAAAATCAAAGCAGAGACATGGAGAGAACAGTGCTGGTTATGAGCAGATGTTCTCCCAGGCTGCAGCAATGGGCTCTGTTTTGTGTTCCCCCCTCTGTGTGCCCATGGCAGGGCCCTTGGCACCTGCTCCAGCAGCACTGAGGGGCAGGAGCTGAGAAGGGAACCAGCAGTGAGCCCTGGCTCGTGGGGAGGCTCAGCTGCAGGTATTTCGCTCGATGCGTGTGCCGGAATCCGCTGCTGCCTCTGAGCTCACAAGTGTTCCTGAGGCAGCAGACCTGACTGAAAGGGGTTGTGTTTCCCTGGGCTGAAGTGCCGGTAGGGTAAAACCACAGGAACTCGGGACAGCAAATGCACGTTAAGCACATTCTGCCTTTTCTGTGCGGGCAGACTGAAAGCGTGTGTCAGTTGGATGAGGGGAATTAAAAAAATACATATCCACAGCCATCCAAGGTTTTAAAAATCACAGCGATCATAAATGAATCGGATTGTTTCCTCTGTATTTGGCTATCAAAAAATGAGCTCTGTGCCCTGCTTAAAGAGAGCTGCCAGAAATTTTTCAGGAGTTAGATGCACTGAGAACAGGAGAGACTATTTGGCACCTCTGGGTCTGGTGGCACCTGTGGGACCTTTGCACTATGGTTAGAAGAGATAGTGCTTCCCTCCTCATCCCTTTGAGAGCAGGGATTGGGAAGGCCCAGCCCCAGTCATACGGTCTCCCTGGATGGTGCCTGCATCTGTTACAGATCATCTGAGCTAACACCAGTCCCCGGTCACACGCAAGGCATACACACAACTCTGGAGAAAAAAAACCATTCTTGGGAGAGGAAGGAACGCTGTGCTCCCAGTACTGTGTTCCTCTGCCAGCTGGGGACAGTGGCAGTGTTGGTTCTGGTCCGGGGGGTGTTGACAGAGTCAGGAAGGTCACGGCTAGAGTGTGGCTCTTCTGTGTGGAGTTTCTCCCTTACAAAAGCAGCCTGCAACCAGGGCTTCCAAAGCATTCCTTATGTTTGGTCTGTTCCTGAACCAACAGCTTCCCCATGCCATTGTTGCCAGCTAAATAGCCCAGCTCTGTCCAGTTCTCTCCTGTGTTAACTACCTTTTCTCACTGAATTCTCTATTTCCTCTTGTTCCATTTTCTGGCTGTGAAACCACAGGATTTAAAGTAGAGAGGTGCACTGGAAATGGCTCTTTGTGGAAGAGCCACGGGATGGAATATGAGTCTTCAGCTTTGCTGGTTGGTTTTGCAGCACAGGTTGGGAAGGACCCTGCAAAGGCTTGGATGTTTGTGGGGAGCTCTTGTGGAACACAAACCTCTGTGTGCATGTACAGGGGAGCTGAGATGCCACCTCTGGTGCAGAGACCACAGATGTAACAAGCGTGTGAGGACATGGCATTCTCTGCTACACCCAGCTTTGTCTGGGTTCCTGCCTGGGTGCCTGGGTCTAACTGGCACAGGCTGCACGCTGGGAACTGTCTCTCTTGATGCTCATTGGGCCAGGGTTAAATGTGGCAGTTGTCTCACTGGATACCCTGTAGGTTTTCTGCCTGTAGAAAGAGCTTTCAAAACTAGTCTAGAACTTTGCTCTGTTCCCAAGATTGTGGAATAGCTCTGGTGATGGTGGGAGCTACTCTGATGCAAACCCTGCAGTAAGCTCTCACTGGGTTTGTACCTGCAGAAAAGGTGAGTGTTTTGGCAAGGAGGCCTCCGGGCACTTAAAGCTGGGGCTGGTACTGCCAAGATGTGCTGCTGCCATCTCTCTTCCTGGGCCACAGAGAGTCTGGGACAAGCCTTGAAGTGCCCTGGTACACCAAGGTTCACATGCCAGAGTTGGGGTGCCCTGGGATACCTCTGTGTCTTGCCCCAGGGAGCCTGGGCTGCTTGCCCCAGCTCTTGACTCCCTGTTCCCCAGTCCTGATAAGCATTGTGTCAGTTCAGGAGGGCCCTGGCAGTGAATGTTGTTCGTTTTTCTCCCCCCCGCTTTTTTCCCCATCCCAGTGCAACATTCCCAGTGGTTTCAGCAGGGAGCTGTGGAATGTCTCCTGCTCCTGCCAGAGCCCACCTGAACAAGGCTGGGCATTGACAGGGAGCGCTCAGTGAGCCACACACAGGGAGGGCTCTCTGGCTTGGTCTCTGACCCACGGCAGGAAGGAATAACAGGAGACGAGTAGTAACATTAAACAGAACCCAGCCTGGCTTTCATCTCCCCGGTATGGCGGGGGTGCAGCAGGGGGAAGTCGAGGCTCTGGGGTCCTGTCTGGGGGAGCCGTGTCCTGTGCTGTGCCAGCACCTCCAGCATCCTGCACTGCATGGGCTGGTGGTGCAGGACAAAGGGCCCTGAGATGCTGTGAATTTGGCCAGCACAGGTGGCCCGGTGGCCTCTGCCTGTTGGCAGTGTGACAGCCCTTCCCAAGGGCATCCATGAGTAAACAGGCTGTGGAGCTGTGGATGTTTATGTGGGGCCTGTTTGTGCACGAGCAGAGGTTGCAGGGTGTCAGGGCACTCTGATGTCCCGTGAGTGCTGTGAGTACACTAGGTTGCCACAGAAGCACATTGCCTTTGGCTGCTCTGGTATGGCTGTTCAGCAGAGGTGGTGTCCCCTCGGAGGAGGGCTCTGCCATACCGGGGTTCTCAGCCCTCAGGTCGCCCGTCATCCACCCCGGGGGCACCTGGCAGGCAGCTGAAGCCCAGGGACCTGCTGAGCTGTGGTTGTCACTAGTAGCCTGACCGGGGCCCCCATGCCTGTGGGTGCTTGTCTTCCAGCAGAGTACCCGCAGGACGCAGTCCCCACCCTCTGGAACGAGCCGCCCGAGCTGCCCTCTGGAGCCGGTCCCTTCGACGCTGCCACCACCACCGCCCGGCTGTCGGATGCCACTGCCTTCCCCCCGTACACCTCCGAGCTGGAGCCCGAGGACACCACCCACCTGCACCGGCTGGACACCGGGGACGGTGAGTGACTGCGAGAGGGACTGCCCGCGGCTCACTCCCGCTGCAGCCTGGAATGTCCTCACGGATTTGCTCCCTGTGGGCCTGTCACCTCCCGGGAGGGGTTAAAGCCACACTGCTGGGGAGGGGGAGGGTTGCCTTTATTGCCTGCTCATGGAAACGTCCCTGCTGAAAAACCTTTGCTGTGGAGCTCTTGCCAGCCCCAAGATGGCTCCAAGACTCTTCTTCCTGCTCCATGACATGACAGGGCAGGCACCTGCCCTGAAAAGAAAACTGCCCTGAGTGTAGGTAGGGCTCTGCAGGACGGGGTGTGCTGGGAGCTCCCTGGACAAGCTCCCTGGCTTGTGGCTCCTGACTGACAGCAAGCACCAGCTGCGATCTGGTCCTGCTGCAAGCGAAGCAACTCTCCCAGTGTGTTAGCAGGAAAGCTGGGTACCACTGGCCCACTTTGTGGCAACTGTCCTTGTCACTGGGAGCTGGCTGAGGTGGTGGTGGCTGGCTACAGCCCCCTGCCCAAAGGTGCGCGGGATGACACCTGGGACACGGCCAGTGCAGGGAGCTCTGGGACAGGAGTGTGGCCTGATGCCTGGAGACATGCTGGGTGCGGGGTGATCCTTGCAGCCCTTCCCATCTGGGCCCCACTGCCTCTGCTGACCTCATGCCTTTTTTCTCTCTTCCTGCAGGCTCACTGGGGCCCGGAGCTATTGGTGCCATTGTCATCGCCTCCCTCCTGGGTACATCTGTGCTTGTGGCCTTGGTCGTCATCACACTGAGAAAGTTCTCAGCCTCCTGAACTCAATAAAACATTTTTCTGTTACACAACCGGCCTGTCTCCAGCCCTCGACTGCTCCTGCACTGTCTGCCTGGGGCCCTGGGAGAAATGGTGCCAAGGATACGGGAAAAGCACTGCAGGCCCTGAGCTGGGCAGCCAGGCTGCATCGAGGGCTCGTTGCCCTTGGTGCGTGTGTTATCTCCTGGGTGGCACAGATCTGGCAGGGCCTGTCAACCCCGCTCAGGAGGAACCTGCGGCAGAGTGTGCCTTTGAGCAGGGAGCTCAAAAGAATCCTTCTGGGTCTAGTCTGGGTGATGGTAACAGTGCTGGGCATCACCCTGCACAGCTTTCCTAGGGAAGGGTTATTCATGGGTGTAAGCCACCCCAAGTTCATGCGCAACCCCATTCTGACCCAGTGCATTTGGGCCAGTTGCACTGGAGGGGACTGGGGAGGAGACGAGTGATCAGTCTGGGGGAGAAAGGAGACACACACCTGTTTTGGCGCTGGCTTGCTCAGCTACATTTTATCACACAGAAAAACCAGACAACAAGAAGTTCCCCTCAGTTCGCTGAGGCAGCCTGGCAAGGGCTGGGGGGCTCCAGCCTGTGCTTGTGGGCCCCAGGCCTGGCCCTGTACAACACTGGAGATCACTGAGATGGAGGCGTGCAGGGCTGGGTCTGAGGAAATAACACTGGATGCCATTCAGTGAAAATGGCACAGCCTGTGCCTGGGGTCCGGAGTTCTATGGAATCGCAACAGAGCAGGAGGGGCTGGAGCAATCCCAGGGCTTGGTGGTGAGTGATGGGACAGGGCACAGCAGCACGGAGCCCCTCTCCCTGGAGCAGTGCAGTGAGGAGCTGGCATCCTGGCTATGGCGAACTGGCGAAACATCTGATGGGCAAGGGAGCATTTCTGTGCTGTGAGAAACGTGCCAGGCAGGCACGTGGGGCTGCAGGCCTTGTGCTGGACTGGGCTGGCTGCTGGGCCGCAAAGCTGGATGCTGTGAGATGCGGCGATTTCTCAGGTAATTTTAAGGAATTCCTAGAGCTGGAGCTCCTCTGGGGTTTGCACTAGTGAATTTGTCGCTGTTGCGAGGTTTGGATCCTGAGCTGGGGGTTTAGTTGTCTCAGAAAGCTGACTGTGGGATGCTGCTGGAGGGACCTGGCTTGGGGTTTCCCCATTAAATCTCCTCAATGCAGCAAACTGGAGGCTGCAAGTTCTTCCTGGCCCAGCTCTGAGTCTGGGCAGTGACTGGTGACTGGGAAGTACTGGCTAGTATGAACTTCCCACAGGTGGCCAAGGCAGCACAGCCCTGCTGGCTGTTGTCACATGCCAGTGTGGTGGCACTGATTTGGGTCTGAGTGAAGAATGCCTTCTTCCCCCTTCACTGCTGTGGCTTCCACCACTTTGGTCCTGGAAGATGGCTCTGGGCTGGCTGGCCCAAGGCTGTGGTGTCAGTTGGAACCCATCTCAGCTGTGTTCAGCCTCAAACTGCACACACCACATCGTCCAAAGAGCAGTTCCATAGCCTCTCTTCACAGCTTCCAAGCGTCCTGCTTTCTCCCCATGTTCCTGCTGGCCTGGCTGTGCTCCTCCCATCCATGCCCGTGGCCTCTGCGTGGCTCTGTTGGCAGCTGCTCTCCGTCCCCTCTCTGAGCACAACCACGGCACAGCCAGAGTATAAATCAGCACAGGCTACAATGCCTGGCAGACAATCCTTTGCCGTGTTACAGAAAGGTGCCGAATAATTGATTTTCCTAATGGTTGCTGGCTGCAGCTTGAGCCCAGCCTTTGGCTGAGAGGCCCTCAGCCACATGTGGGACTGTTGAACAAGGGGTGGCTGCTGTGGGTCTGTCCCCCACATGCTCTCAGTGCTGTGCCCGGGGCTTCAGGCGTTGCTCAGTGCCACAGCTGGAAGGAGTGATGAGCTGGCTCTACTGGCCACAAGACTTGCATATATACACGGAGGTGAGCCTGTACAGGGAGGCTGGTGGGGGTGGGTTACAAGCATGCAGGCAGCAGTTGCTGGGCCTCCCAGAGCATGTAGGACAGCAGCTCCCAGCTAAGGTCACTCACCCGCTGTGTGGCAGCTGGGGCTGCTAGTGCTCCGGTGGTTCGTGTGGTGCGCGAGACGGCACTGGCACAGCCACCCCTGCTCTGGCCTCAGCAGCAGGGCGTAGCAAAGACCACAAGTGCACAATCAACCAGGAAAGGACATGATGCTGGAGTTCTGCAGTGGTCCTGCAGAAGGAGGAAGGCTGTGGTAGAGGGGGCTGAGCCATGGGACAGTGTCCAGATGTGCTTCGAGGTTGTCAGGCAGGCAAAGACGTGGGTTAGGGCTGGCAAGGATGGGCTGCTCCTGGAGAAGAGCTGGGTGTGGAGCACTGCAGAGCTTTTGACTGGAAGCAGATCGAGGGTCCGCCTGTGGGAATGAGCCTAGCAGCTTCCCAGCACCACTAGGGTAGTGGAGTTCCTGGGGCTCATCCCAGCCTGCTGTCAACGAGCTCTGAGAGATTTGGGACTGCTGCTTGACCTCAGTTCTGCCCCTGTGAGATGCTGGGTTCAGAGCACTCCAGATTTGGAAGGTAGCAATGAGCTGTTAATGCTTAAACCAGGTGATATCCATTGCTCATGTTTGTGGCCACTGCCCTTCCCAAGCAGCCTGAGCCAGCCCAAGCCAGCACGTGGCTCATCTGGCCAGCACCTGGTGGCCTTCGGGCAGTGTCCGTTGAGCTCGTGCTCTCTGGGGCTTTACAAAACACTTGGAAAAGGGTTATTTACAGTTTAAAGCGCTGATCTCCAGGAAAGGACCAGTGCTTCCGGAGGGTCTGGGAATGACAGTCTGTTTGTTCATGGGTCTGTGTGCCTCGTCCGGTGCACCAGGTCCCCCACAGTGTCCCACAGCTGCCACCTCCTCCCACCTGGCAGCCTTTGTCTTCTGCCTCTCTGAGGCACTCCAGATGCTTGGGAATGCCGGTGGTCATTGGCGGTTTCTGCTGCCCAGTTTTCTTCTCTGACTGTCATCTGACTTGTGCACCCGGAAACACTCCTTCAGGTTCTGGGCTCTGATTTTGGGGTTCAGGATCTCCTCCCCCATAGAACTGGGGAACCAGCCCCTCTCCTGGTCGTGAAGACGTTCCCCAAATATCCAGCCTGAGTATAGACAGAGACAGGCATAAGAGGGGAAGGACTGGCCCTTGCTCCTGCACTGGGACAGCTGTGCTGGAAAGAGTTATTGGAGCTGGCAGAGCTTTCTGGAAGCTACTCAGAGGCTTGTGCTGGAGCAGACCCAGGTTGTCCATCCAGCAAGGAGGCCTTCTCACCTGAGCAGCATCATGTGAGGACAACCGGCTCAAGGGATGCCAGCAGAAAGCAGGCACTGCTGCCACCAAGTGCCCTCTGCTGTCCCTGGAGCCACAGGAGTGGTCCCCAGCAGACATCCAATGTGACTGAGACCACCAGCTACAAGAGTACGCTAGAGAGCAGGACCATGTGGCTGTGAAGCATCATGAAGGTAAGAATGGCACTGGCTTATATCTGGAGTGGCTGTGCCAGCTCTACTATGGCCCACGGCTGGTGCTGGGAGGCTGTGCCAGTGTTGTCACAAGGCAACCTGCACTGGCTATTAGGAGAAGGCAGTAACTTCCTTCTCTGGCTGTGATGCTGATACCACAGCCTCTCCCTGGCTGGAGGGAGAGACTCGCCACTACCTGCCTGCAGCAAAGCCCATCCTTCCACAGGGTCTCCCAGCCCATCCCCATTCCATCCCCATACCATCATCTGTCTTGTCCAGGATGTTGAGGACATCAGCCAGTTCTAAGGAGAGCTCATCAGGCTGCTGGGCCACATACGGGTGGACACACTGGATCTGTGGGCAGTCTGCCAAGAAACAGGGCAAGAGGTGAGGGATGGACTGGGATGGAGCCCCTGGAAGAGCAGCACAGATTGGGTGGCTGTAGCCCCATGAGATCTGCATATGGTCTCTCTGATCTGGTAAGGGCCTCTGGGGAAGCCAGGGGGTGCCACAGGTACACGGGAAGCAACTCTTGGGAAGGGAGCCAGGTTCATGTCACCACCACCATGCTAGCCATGGGCAGCCTGGATGGGAGGAAAGTGCTGGTGTAGCCCAGCCCAGGCTGGAGGGGTTGAGGTCAGGGCCAGGCCCAGAGACAAGCAGGTATTGGTGGTAGAAAAGGAGGGGAGCCCAGGGAAGAGGGTTCAGCTTTAGCATAGGTCCCACTGAGATCAGGCAGAATAAGGTGCCCTGGGGTAGGGGGGTGAAGAGCTCCCAGCTCCCACGCTGTGTCTCTTACCAACAAGTCTGGATGTAAATGAAACAAATTTGGTTCTCCGGTTTGGGGCTAGTGAAATCATCCAGCGCTTCATTTCACTCCTGGATAGGGGAGACAAACCAAAGCTATGAACATGCAAGAGTTGTAAGGGCCCTAGTTCTTCTGCCCAGCCAATTCTGGACTTCATATTCCTCCTCCCAGCCTTTTCCTGCTTGCTCCTCCAGGGTCCTGGGTGCAGTGGTGATGCTGAGCCCCACTGCTGCACACCTCGGCTGGGATGTCACACGTGACACGGTGCTCTGGGCCCTACTGCACAGCCCTGGCTGTCCCCCACAGGCAGCACGGTCCCTCTCTGGGGAGGGTCTCTCTGCTAGCATTGCTGTCAGGAGCCAGCAGCAAGGTGGGGGCCCTGGCACTTCCTGAGAAGTATCAAGCAAAGGCAGCTCCTGGCTGGGCTGGTCAACAGGAGCAGTTTTTCTGGGAGATAAGCAGTTACAGGAACCCTTTATTCCCGCAACTGCTGTGTAGGAATGTTTAAAGGGCAGAGCTGATTAATTCCCTTGCAGAAGAGCACTGCAGCACACCAAGGGTACCACTTGCTTGGCAACAAGACCCATGTGAACAGCACGCTGCAAAACCAGGACCTGCAGTTGGGAGAGTGAAGATCTCGCAAATGCTGGAGAAGACCCAGGCTTGGCTCCCCTCAGCCACGTGAGGAAATGGGGCAGTTCACTCTCACGGGCTTCAGCTCCTGCCTGGAGGACCAGCTGAGCTTCCATCTGCCAGACAGCCAGAGTTTTCTACCTTCTCAGGTCATTTTAAAGCCTGAGCTTGACACACATGAAAAGCCATAGGAGTGTCTTCAGGGAGGAGAGGGGCCTAAAAGGGGGATGTAAAGGACAAGTGCTGTCAGGTTGATCTGTGGGGTTGGGAATACTTTATACTACGGGTATGAAGAATAATGCCAAGGACCAGTGGAAACACCTGCAGGTCACATCACATGAAGACATGCAGGACAAGGGCCTTGAGGGGCCTTGAGCACAGAGGAGCTATAACATGTAGAGGTCAAACCCAGGGTCTTGCCCTGCTTGTGGCCCTGTCTGCATGCTGGCCCTGCACACAGATCCTTACAGGGCTCCATGGATCCACCCACAGTGCCCAACTCCTCTCAGCCTGCAAGGAGACCACCCACACTCCAGTTCTATTGGTGCAATCGGTTGTGTCCAAATAAAGTGTCAGCACCTGGCAGAGCCCACCCAGGGCATGAGCTGCAAGTTGCCACTGAGCAGCATTGTTGCAAGAGCTGTAGAAGACATGCAGAAGTCTCTGTGTGGCTCCCACTTATCTCTTATAACTGTTTAGTTTTTCAGTCTGTGCCCAGCACTACCTCCATCATTCCTGCATCTCTGAAACAACAGCCTTCAGCAGCTGATATGTCACATTTCAGTGCTCAAGACCTGTTGGCAAGCCATGTTCTGGATCACGTACTTACTGTGGCCACCTAGAAGATGGGACTGGAAGCAGAGCACGGATGTGCGACTGCCTCCTCTGAGCTGAGCAAATCCTGGCCTGGTTTATCGTTTGCTGCACAGCCAAGCCTCACAGACGTCACACGTGCGCTTGCCCTGCATAGTGTGACTGACATCTCTATTTTCAGTGCAGCAGGGCTGTAGCCATATGTCTGGGGAGAAGGTGCAGCTGCTCACTGTACTGGGAGCTCGTTGTCTTGATGCTGTGGTGGTGGTGGGGGCGGTCAGGGTGCAACCCCAGGGCTGGTGTTCATTTAGGAATATGGATGATGAACACCAGCCTGCTGACAGCAGGGAACATCAGCCTGGGGATGTGCATTGTCTCTAGGAGCTGTTTAGCCAGTGGCTAGAAAATGTGAGCCTAGTAATGCTGGGGTCAGTGAGAAAGCCATGCCCTGTTCTCCAAAACAATTGGGTCAGTGCTAGCACAGCTGAATCATTTGCCCAGCCTGAGCTTGTTGGAGCCTGAAGTGAAAAATCACTGAGCCAGAAAATCTGTATCCAGGGAGACAAGGAGGCCCTGAGCTGCAGAAGGGCTGCACAAGATTGGCACTGGTTGTGGAGGCACGGAGAAAATAGCCTTTTCTCCCACCTTCACCCAGAAACAGGAGACACTTAGCTCCACAGGGCTGGTCAGGCATGGCCATGATTCTTGTAAGTCAGTGGAGCCACTGGAGTGTGTGAGTGTATATCCTGCTTGGTTTTACTTTCTGAATATGCTGCAGTCTGTAAATCTGCTGGGGCCCGGAGCCTGGGCTGATTTCTGACCTCTCTGTCCCAGAACAGGGACTGCCTCTCTGTCCACCACCCCTGAGGCCTCAAATGCACCGTACAGGAGAGAAACCTGCCTAGGTGACCAATAGCCTCGGGGCTTTCAGTTGCCTCAGGGGAGTTATGCTGGGCAGAGAGGTTGGTAGTGCCAGCTCAGCTGCAGCAGTGGGATCCCCCCTGCCCATCCCTGGAAAGCCTGGACAGCTGGTCCCTATGAAGGCAGGATGCAGAGAGAGAGCACTGCCGAGTGATAGCAGAGTGACTGGTACTCACTGGGATGATGCCTTCAGCATGTAGCTGGCCTCCCGGTCATCTGCATTCTCTAGCAGCCTCAAGATGAAGACATTGGCCAAACTCTGCCCCTGATCTTCTAACTCCTCTACCCGAAGAAGCCCTCGGGGAGCAGAGTCAAACACTTGGTACTTGTCCCTGGGAGAGGTTAGAGAGATTAGGAAAAAACTGTGGTTATTGCAGGAGACTTTGACCCAGAACTGTACTGAGGGCACAGACCAGGAGCTGCTGCATGGAAGGAGGAAAAAAGATGTCCTGCTGTGGGATGGGATGAGCGTGTGGCTATAAAAACCCACTGCAAAGCAAGGAACCCTCTCCGTGCTCTGCCCTGGGCAGCCCTCATGGCCTGGAACAAGTTGCTTGCTCTGTCTGAGCTCCCCAGGTCCAAAACACAGATGGCGCTCCCTCAAAGGGGATTGTGAGGCTTAATTCATTCCTATTTATGAAGTGCCTCTGTGTTTTCTGGATACAAGTTGCCACAGAAGCAAAACATTTCCCAGCGTACAGACACCGCGGCGACATGTTCATTAGGAACAGTGGATGGGCAAGATGCTCCCTACCAGTGGGTCTGATTCATGCCACAAAGGGCACGCTGTTCTCTGCTGCTGTGTTTCACCAGTGTCTGCTTGCACAAGACACAGTCTTCAGCACAACATCCTCCTGCTCCTCCTCAGGCAGGTTACACCATGTCAAATATAACTGCTGGCCTCAGGCTGAAATTTATACCCCTCCTTGCTACTCTAACTTTCTAGTCGGCCTTCTTAGAAATTTAACTGACTAAATCTGAGCTGTTCTTTAGGAAGCGATGAGTCAAAAATCACTTCTTGACAAGAAGACAGGTCTCCAGGGTCAGCTCACCAGCCAGTGTAACTCACTGCCACCCTGCAGAAACTGCTGGATGCATAGTCACTCCGCTGGCAGATCTGCCCTGGGATCTTTTTGACTCCTGTTGGCCATGAATTTTCAGCTGGAGAGAGCCGTGCCACCCATGAAGAGTCAGCTGTGCTCAAAGGTAAGGTGACTACTGGAGGGAGGTGTACACGTCAGGCCAATGGATGTGCCTGTGCCTGAGGGACAGGATGGGGTCAGCATCACAAGCTGGATAGACCTGGAGGAACTGAACTAATGAAGTATCCTGTGTACTACCTGAATTTTGCACTCACCCTGGAATTTGCCGGCAAATCACCAGCAGATCATTGAAAAGGAACAGATAGATTTCTCTGAAGAGTTTCTTGGTGCGAAGTGTTCGTGATGTCTTTGGACCATTCATTTGCTGCAGTTCCCCCTGCTTCAGCAACCAGCGGGAGTGAGAGATGATGGGTACAGACTAGAAGGGAGGAAAAGATGGCGAAGTTTAGGAAAGCAGCAAAACCCCATGGAATCAAGTGGTTATGATGCTGAAAGCACCAAGAGATGCAAAAGGAAGGGTAGTGAGCTCCCATCACCACAACTTGCACTGCAGAGGCTGGAGCAGAGCTGCAAGGAGAGGGCAGTGTGCTCTGCCATCCACACAGCCCAGCACAGCGTGACAGAAGTTGGACAGGGGTACAGCAGGAGCCCGAGGATGGACAGATATTTAAGGATGGCAATGCTAGAGTGCCAAGTGCTGGAATGAAACAACAGCCTGTGTCCTAATCTCTCTCTGAGAGATCCTGTCACCTAGGCTGAACTTTCCTAAACAGTAAGACTGACTTTTAAACCCATGGATTTGGCATTTTGGCTACAAAAAAAACAAGGTTAAACAGGTTTCCTCTGGTTGGGTCTGTCCCTGTCAGGGGTAGATACTGTCCATGCACCTACCACAGCATTTCTGCTGGAGTTTCAACACCTATTGTGCTAAAACCAAGAAGCCCAGAACAAAGCACATCTCATACTAGAAGAATACTACACTTCCAAATGATTGAAATATTGAAAAATGCCTGTATAACTGTCACTCTTTCTACTTTCACTCCCAGTGCTCATCACATGCATGGTGGCGCAATCTTTCTTTCCAACTCCTTGCACTCTTCTCCCCAGAAGAGCCCTACCCGTGCCAGTTCCCAAGGCAGATCTGTTCCAGAGATGAACCAGCTCCTGCCTGTCATTACAGCCTCAGCTTTTCAACAGGTGAAGGCAACTGTGTAGCTTCCCAAATCTACTGCTGTTCTGTGGACTGTGGTCTAGCCCTGACACACTGGTAAAGTGCTCTATAAAAATATTTTTTTTTTGTTTTGGTTGTTCACATACATAAAAAGATTGCTTGGAAGCTAAATATGACCCTTACAGTTTGTGAAGCAGACAGACCTGAGAAGCATCTCTATAGCATTCAAGAAAAGAACTGACAACTTTATACTCAGCACTGGAATTTAATGGTATATATCAACTGAGATCTGATCAGCCCCCACTAAATACTGATGTAGTAATTCCCTCAGTGGAGCTGAAACAGATCAGCAGCAGGTATTTAGAGACTGTACACAATGCATAAGTAGGGAAGAATTAAAATGGTGGGGTGGTATTTGGGTATTTTTCAGTTTTAAAGTGTTTTGCTTTGTAGCTTTCATCTACCTCTTACATATTTTGTATGTAAAATAACAGCTGAAAGCTGACCTGCATTTTGAAGAGAGGTAAGAGGGAAGACCTGAGTCCTGGAGCAGGAGCACAGTGCACAGGAGAGGTGATGCCAACGTGTCCCACCTATGTACGTGCACACCACACTGGCTTTGGTACTGCCCCAGCCTCTGCAGTGGGTGTGCACTGAGCACACACAGAGATGCTGTGCCTGCAGCAGCCCCTTTGGAGGGGACCCTTTGGAGGGTGTCTGTAAAGTGCAGACAGTGAACCAAAACTGTCCAGCCTGTGCTTATACCTTGATTTTGAATTCTAGTTTCTTCTGGATGCTGATCATCTGCTCTGTTCGGCTCATCTTCCGGACCCCTTCATTACATGCTTTCACCACCTGGGAAAAGAGGGCACAAAGGTTTGTCTCTGCTGGCCTTAAGCAGGTAAGTGATGATGGACAGCATGAAAAGGCTTGACCACAATCAGGTAAGTGCTGTGCTGTAACAGGAATTGACAAAGCCAAGTTCTTTTATCAGCACTGTGGGTGCATGAAAAACAGAAGGGGAAAAAAACCCCAAAACCTGAACAACTAAAAAGCTCCCAAACACCCAGAAGGTCTTACAGGTGGAAACTGACTTTCAGAGGACATATTAGGTGGCTACATTCAGTTACTGAACCAGACAGTATAAAACAGTGTTTCTGGTTGCACAGCAAAATGAACAACTTGTTTCCAGAATCTGACACATCATATATCTCATTTTCCCTGTTCCCAAAACTTGAAATGAGGTACATTTGCAGTATCATCTTCAAGGAGAGAATGAAGCCAAACATCTTTTCAAAAATGCAGATGCTGTAGTTCTGCCAAGCAGCACTAGATGCCAGGGCTATGAAATGTCCTAGGGAAAGAGACATTCATCATACAGAGCCCAGCTGTGTTCTGAGTACAAACTTTTAACTGAAAAACCACAACCAACGTGCAAGCACTATGCTGTTACAAGGACCTTAACCTAGATGCCACTGCCTGTTTCATAAGGAGCAACTCTCTTGAGAACTGGCCAGGTAGAAAAATTACATTGGAGAACAAGCTCCACTTTGTGCTCTGTTCCTGCTACTTAAAATCTAACAGAATATCAGTAACTGGAACTGTGATCATCTCTTGCCTCTCAAATAGAAAGAGAGAAAATAAACGTACAGAAAAAGTAAACATCAGATAGTCTCTGTTGCGATGCCTGTACCTAGCTGGATATTAGGTATCTCAGCTTAAACACTTACAGGTAAATGTTTAACCATGCAAAATAATTAATAAACTGATCACGTGAGTCACTGATAAATGAATACCAGCCCTGCATTTTTCCGTCAGCGGCTATAGTCATCTGCATGCTACAGGAACAGTCTTCCTCCTCAGGCTACTGACTAATGGAAAAATAATTGGCTACCAGACGTGTCAAGAGGGATTCTGCAAATACTAACTCAATGCAGAACATCCTTCATTGATAAAGTCCCTGTTTTTATCCCTAGTGATCTCCAAGCATACATTTCCTTTACTGGTTCAGGGCAAATCCAAGAGCCTGTTCTGTTTGAGTGTTTCAGCCAGAGACTACAGGCCCATCCTCAGGCTGATGTTCTAGCAGAGTTTTCAACTTCAAATATTTGTGTTGAACTGCAAGAGGCAGGAGATGTTCCAAGCTTCTGATGGAGAAGGGTTGAAGCCCATGTAGCTGCCAGCTATGTCTAGACCATTCAGATGTGGCATTATCCTGTCAAACCATATCAGGAACAGCCCAGATGGGAAACATCCCACTGCCTTCCTGGGGTTTTGTACACTCAGTAACTAGCACAGCTGAACACCACACCTACCTACCAGCTTCAGGGAAGAGGGCTAAAAGCTGGCTTGTGTACTTCATTAGGAAGCTGTTATTCTAGGTCAGAAGAAAAAGTGTGCTGTGTCGGAGGAGCCTGATACAGTTGTACTCTGCACACACCTCAGTCAGATCCATCACCTTCAGGTGTCTGCGAAAACCCTTTTGTGTTCTTGGAGACTCTAAAGGAAAACGTTCTCTGCCCTTTCCTATGGCAGAAACATACATTTATTGTTAGCAAGGGATTCGCTGTCACTGACATCTAAGTGCAAGTAAACTAGTCCATCTTCCAGACTTTAGGAAAAAAACCTCTTGAAACAGTGACAGAATTCAAAGAAACCACTCCCAGATACAGTGTAATCTGCAGGTGATTTTTCAGGGGGATGTGTGTGTGTGAAATGAGCACAGTGGTTTAATCTTAATGGCCTCTTATTAACTTATTCAAACTTACTGTTTCCAGTTCTTTATGCGCATCCAGGGCAGTGGATTCCCTGTCAGATTTCTCTTCCACTTTCTTCAAAATATTCTGCAGGGGAGAAAAGGCTGTGTTAATGCTGATCCCAACGTGAGAGCACAGAAAGGTCTTTGCTAGTGTACAAATTACTTCTGGCCATTAGCCTATTTACAGCAAAGGTGACACAGTACAGTGACTCTCACCTTTTAGTTCCTCTTTCTAGTTAAAACCTCTTGCCATCTGACCTTATATCTAAGAGAAATATAACAGGTAGATTCTGATTTTATAAGAATAAATTAATAAATAACTAGAGCTGGCACTAACAGACGGTGTTATTGGTAATCCCAGTGAGATAAGACCATTTGGGATGGAGCGTTTCCTAGAAGCATATTCTCCAGTAGTGTTTAGATAAGGTGGCAAAGCACTGGCTGAATGGTCCAAGCCATCATGGTGCAGCATCCCTATGTCATCCAGCTGCTCTGCCTGTGTGTGTCACCATCCTAACCGTCAGGCAGCTGGATTAATGGACTGTTGCTACCCCTTCTGGCAGCTCAACAAATCTCCTCCTCAACTCTTTCACTCAGTAAAAGCTATCTGGCAGATTCAACACTAATTTGGAGATGGACTCTGAGTGACTGAAATCATTTTTCCATAGTTGTGGTGAATGTCTGACCCTGTGGAATGGCTTCATCCAGTTCCAGGGTCGATTGTGGCTGTATCTAAGCCCCATTCACAGCTGCTGGAAAGGAAAATTCCAGGAGTGATCCAGAAGTCCTTTGTGAGAGAGAGAAGAGCAAAACTCTACCTGCACCAGCAGCTTGAGTCGAGTGATTCTTTGAAATGGCAGAATCAGGAAGGAAGAAAAGGACAGGCCTTTGCACTTGGGATCCAGCTCCAGCTGTGAGATCACTTCCCGAAAGGCTGGTTTGTCCTGGCTGAGAGGAGAGATAGAGAAGCTGAGAACTTTGAGTGCTACCCTGCCTGGGACTCTGGCATATGGCTGGTGACCCAAAAGCCGCTTGGTCCCAGGGACAGCATCTGCCTGGTCTCTCCCAATAGGAGAGAAGAGGGAAGGAGGGGATGGAATGCCTCTGGGTGTATTTTAGTTTAAATCTAAAACTATAAATAGTGTTGGGGGAGGGAAAAAATAGACTTCTAATGTACAAGCCACGGCAGTGCTCACATGTGTTCATATCTAGCTCAGCAGCATACACTGCGTGTGTAGGTGTATGTGAATGGGGTATGTGTCCAAGTAAATGAGTCAGAGGCATAATTATATATTTTTACACAGTTGGAACTCTGTGATAAGCTGAAATTCACACAGTCATAAGAACAAGACAAGCCACAAAGCAGCTCAAGGTTGAATATTCCTTGCTGCTTAGCCAGAGGATGGCAATCATTATCTGGCCTGAGAAGGACAGGGGCCATGCCTGGGCCTTCTCTGATGATGTTTGCTGGAGACGAGGGCACAGCTAGGCCACAGACACAGCTGTGTGGAGCAGAGCAGTCCTGGCTGCCACAGGCAGACAAAGCTTCCTGGCAGCCACGGACTGAGCGAAACTGAGCAAGACTTGTGCTGCTGGAGTCCTGGCTAGTCCTGGAAACAGCATGGATGCAAAGAGGTTGCTAACTGTGCAAAACCTGTCTGTACTGTGTGTTCCTTACAACATTTGAAAGAAGCCATTGGCAGTGTTCCTCCTTGCTGCAGCAGGTACCTGTCTGACAGTGTGACTCATGGCAGAATGGAACTGCATGTGTCTGAGGAACAGTCAAATGGGGGAAACTGTGACACACCTCAGGCTTTGAGTGCAGCCAAGTGTTGCAAAATTCCTGTGCTAGCTGGGAGCCTGGGGAAGGGAGTCAGTTCTTTTCAACGTGCTTTATTATTCCTGCTGACAAAAATGCTGCCCTCTGAATTCATATTTAGGAATATCTCATCTCCAACAGGTCCCTTTCAAGCACAAGTAACTCAGACTATTGCTGCTTTGCTTCTAAGTGTTTAGATAATGGCTGTAGGCAAATTCTTTCTGCAGCTGTATTGCTTACCTCTGACTGAAGGAAACCCTGTGATACCCTCTTTTTGGAGAGGACAGCAGGCCAAGCTCAATAAAGGCCCCTTAAAATATTTTTTTCCTCAAAAGCTAGAGAGCAGAGAAATGAAAGGACTAAACATTGTTACACTTGCCTGAACCAGCTGATGCTACAGGAGAAAATACCCTGCAGCATGTGCAATGGGCTGTCCTGAAAGAATCCAGGACATTGTAACTAGACAAAAATTGATTCTCCTCCTCTCAAAGACAAGCTTGTAGGGCACTCGTTGTTTTGAGCTTGTATCAGAGAATTCCTACTGGACCAAAAGACTTGCTACACTTGAAAAATACTACAAAAATATGTTAGATTATATCCTCAAGCCTAGATCAGTGTGTATAACAGTAGAATGTGAAGAAAATAGCTTTTGAAAATTTTTTTCCTGTTTTAAGAAAATCCTGTTGTTCTGAAAAAGAGTAGTTATGAAATCGGGAGAAGTCAAATGCCTTGCTGAGAAGGTTGGGAAAAGGAGTGGCTGTTCTTCTCATCAGAGATCTGTATTATATTCTTGGCCTTCCATATCTTGCCTCTACTTGCAGGTTAAAAATATGTGCATTACACAAGCACGTACATGGCCCTGCATGCACCATAAATATTTCCTGTGGTTGAGAAATGCTAGCTTTGAATTTACTTGCCATGTTACCTACATCAACCAATCCTTACTATTAAGCCTTTAATTGTATTTTATTTTACAGATGCAGTGAGAAATCATGAAGTGGGAAACCCCATTTCTGTACTATCTAGCCCTTTCTCATAAATACCAAAATTACAGCTAAATCTGTGGCCTGTACAATTTTGCAAAATAGTGCAGCAACAAGCGCTAGAACTCACAGAAGCTGCTTGTAGGTTCTCTCCTGGTAGGTCTGGTTGGAGACATAGGTGATGTACACAGAGAAGTGATTAACTGTGTGCTGGTAGACAATATCACACACATCCGAGATCACGATGTTCTCTTCCACTCGCTGCTCGAGGTCCAACAGGAAGCTAAATGACAAAGTCAGCACCCATATTAATTGTGACCTATCTGTCCCAGGCAATTCGCAGGAGAAGTCAGCTCCTCTGTCCCTCTACAACTGCAGTTACCTACAGCTGCTGCTTTCAGTGCCAGCCAGCAGCCAACTTACCGCTCGCTGACAGCCATGACATCCAGCACATTGGAGAAGAGGATGTGTGCCTCAGACTGGTGTAAGATCTTTTTCAGACGTTCATTCTCCATGAAGTGAGACACCAGCAGATTCAGACTCTTGTAATATGATGCTTCGGAAGTAACCAGCTCAAACATGGCCTGGGGGAAAATCCCAAAGAAGGAAGTCAGCAGGTACCAGAGGCACACCGGGCATTGATGAGAACATCTGTGCTGCACAGCCACAGACCTCGCATCCACCCTGCAGGCCCAGGCTGCAGGGAGAGATAAGCCCACAAAGCATTTGCCACATGTTACAGGAGACCGTGAGTTAGTTAGGGAAATCTTCCTCCCACAACCATCAGCCCTGACCTAGAGGAGATACAGCTGTTACTGTCCAAGTGAGACTCCCTGATCAGCCCTGGCCATACACTTTTCTGTCCCCATTCACAACAGAACAGGACAAGATACAGTAGTGCCTAACTACTACCAGAAATCATAAATAATCTCAAAATTTCAGCCTTTGCTTATCCTGTTAGAAGAGAAAACCCTGGAGCAAAGCCTGGTTTTCTCAGGCCAAGTATGTGGTCTGTGGAAGCGGAAAGGCAAATTGATGGTTTTGTTCAGAAATAAAAATCACTTTAATGAGATGTAGATATAAAGTCTTCTACCTACTGCAAGTGGTGCAAGGACATTCCACTATTACCACACAGAGATCCCTTACTCTCTGGGGGTGTATTTGTTGTCTCTGTTGAGAGGTAGATACAAAAGGCTTATTTACACAACTACTGAATCCATTAGTTGAAGTAAGATTAACTGAAGATTCTCACAGAGGTTCAACACAATGTTGTTAGATCCCTCAGGCATCTCTTGACGAAGGGGTACCTTGGGTTCCTTGTCCTGGGGTCCATGGCCAATGCTGCCATTACTAGGAGAGGCAGTTGGTAGTTCGGTGAAAGTTTTGCTCCCTTGGATCTAAAGCTGCTTCAAAGCTCCCCTCGTTCCCACAGCTCCTCTGTTGCACCCTGCTGAGGGGGGAGGCTGGCCAGGCAGTGCGGGTGTCAGGCCCTGAGCTCTGCTGGTTCTCAGCAGCTGCTGGGGCCCAGCTAAAGTTGAGGAGGTCATATGGAGCCACAGGTACATGCAGTGGTTTTTGTGATGTGTACATAGAAAAATATACTCTAAATTCGCTGGGGGTCTGTCTTGTGGCTTGGCTGTTGTCTGTTTTTTCTCTTTAAAGAAATTATTTGGAATTTTCCACTGATCAGTTTTTGGCCTTTTCCTGTAAATACCACTGTGCATCACATAAGAACTTGAAGTAGAGACCTGGGTTGTGTCCCTGACACTGTGCTGCAGTCAAAGATCTGGGGGAATGGGTTCAGCAAGGAGGGACTGTTACCCAATCTGGAGCTGCTAAAATAGCAGTTAGTTGAAGTGACATTTCAGCTCCTTGCAGGGTTGGCACCCTTGGAAATGTTTCCAGTGGGCACTTAAGTCCAACAAATGGTTTCCTGCACCAGAGGAGGAGATTGTGCCTGCACAGCCCCCAGAAGGAAGACAAAGGGTGTCCATACAGATGAACTTAGTCAGTGACCATGGAACAGACAGTGTTTAAGAAATAAGAGGACACTGGATTTTTTTCAAGGCCAGATTCCTAATGAGAAAAGTGGAGGAGTATCAGCTCAACTTCTCCCAGAAGCTTTACCCAGGTGCTGGGTGAACCTGTGAGAGAACCTCTCTCTTTCTGCACAACTGGCTTAGTCCTAAATGTAACTTTTACAGCTTTAACTGTACCTTTTTATTTGATAAATGAAAGTTTTATTTGATAAATGAGAGAGGTGGAAACAGGCAAAGATATACAGGACGTGTTAGAATAGCCTGTCCCTTCCAGGGATTCTGGAGATTGGCACCTCCAATCATTTCGCACTATAGCTTTCCTGAGACTCCAAGTCAGGATTTTTTTCTGCCAAGTCTGACTGTAGAATTTGTGTTTGCTGTTTGCCATAGTGGAGGGTGCCAGACCTGCAAGGGCAGGTCCAGAATGCAGGCTGTACTAAAGGAATAATGAAATCCTTAGTGAAAATATCTGGCTTGTTTGTTCCAATGGGGACAATTAAAAAAAAACACTTGCTATGATACTTTTCAAGCATCCACTGCTCTTCCAGTCAAGTTTCTTGCTTTGATGCTTGAAAACCTTTTTTTTTTTTAATCTTGCATTGATTAGCTGCTCAGTAATTTTCCATCATTGCCACTAATGAACACCAGATTTCTCTTCTTGTTCTAGTCTCTTTCACTTTGAAGATTATTTCAGATAATCAACTTTTTCTCTGACTGTTTAAGCCCTGCTCTATCACAGCTACAGTGGTGTTCCCTTCCTCAGCTATGAAGCAAGGTGTTCAACTTTCTTTCCATTTGTGTACCAGTATTTCTCCCTGTGATCAAAATAATACTCTTGCTTCACCTTTCCTGGCTGAAGACATGCAAGCTTTTCTAGTCCCTGTGTTTACTACAGCTTTGAAGATAAAATGGGTCAGAAAATACAGTTTTGTCCTTAAGATATTCACTCCAGAATTTCTGCTGTCCTGTACTTCAGGAAAACTTCTCCAATTCTTCTTTATGAAGCTGAACATTTTACATTTACTAAATTAAGCCCTCATGTACAGCTCACTCTCACAGTTCACATCCAACATGAATAGAGTTCCAGAACTGCAGGAGCAAGTAGTGCTTGCTTACAGCAAGACTGAATTCAACCTCATCTCTTCAATAGCTCCAGTGACTTCTCTAGCCCTCCTTGTTTTCTGACCTCGATTCTCCTCACAAAGCAAATTCTCCACTCTATCTGTTCAATGTTCAGCCAATTTCACAGCTTTCTGGCTTGGAGCAATTTTATAATCTCTTCCTGTGCTAATCCCAGGACAAGCAGGAAGAAAATTTCAGGTCTGATAAACTAACAGTGGAGAAGGCACAGCACTTCTTTATGACAGCACTGTCCCATTCTCCAACTGCTTTATTTCTCTGGTTATTTTAACAGAAAGAAGAAAATTGAGCACATTTAATATTGGGGTTTAGCAGCACTGAGATTTTTTTCCCAAAAACACATACAGGTAACAAATGTAACTTAACAGAACTGACAAGTTCTGAAATCTATAATGCACACTTTTAAGCAAAATATTTCTCCACAAAAATTCTTCATTTTGAAGCAAAAATAAAAATAAAAGCCTGTAATTTTTCAGATGCCAGATTGTATTTGTAATGCTGGCACTTGGAAGTACCGTGTTTTACCAGGTAAACAGAACAAATCCAAATAACAGTGCAGAAGAACATGGAGAAACAATAAATCATTTCACTCACCTTCAGCCCTAACCCTGATACACTAACAGCCTGCGCTTGCTAGCCCAAACTACTGTATGTAAACACCAGTCTGCTCCACTAAGTGTGTGAATAGCACAGCCCTTGGGGTGCATGAGATAAACCTTTCCAGTGTGACAGTCAACTTACAGCCCTAGCTGGGACCGGCACTGTGTGCACAAGGTGTTCATCAGCGTGGATTATGGAAGTCGAACTGAACTTAGGAAGGACTGCTTACACCCCGAGATGTTCTTCAGCACTTTGGGTACAATCCCATGAGCCAGGACTAATACACTGCCACACCCATCCCACCATCTCATCAGAAGCAATCCTGGAGTACAGCTGGACTTGTGGGATAGAGCCTTGGCAAGCCCACTCCTCGTACCACAATGCAAATCACACACTTAACAGGGTTTGCCCTCTCCACTGCTGGAGAGGGTGGATGCAGTGCTCTGGAGTGACAAAGAACACTCACACTCTCCGTGATACCCAAAATAGCAACCAGTTGTAAATTGTGTTGCAACTGATGTTGTCACCACTTGTGACAGCTACCCTCACCTACCCCTCTCAGTATAGTCCTGTATGTCACGGCACATGGCTCTAAAATAGTGATGTCACTGCACTGCATAGCTAAATGCAAATATACCTGTCATTATTTTTTACTGTCTGCAATAGACTCCAAGTAACAACAACTAAATATAAGGACGTTTATCAATCTCTATCTCTTCTATTTCTACTACGTCAATATATTCAAAACCTTACAGTTAATGGTTGAATTCTTCGAAGATTTCTGGTGGAAAGTTATGTGTCCTGATAGTTACTTTGGAAAAGGATTAATGTGCACTGGAACCAACGGCTCATTTGTAAAAACCTCCTAAATATCCCTCTTCCTTTGTAAATTGCTCATAACACTGAATCAGAAAAGGGGAAAGAAGTTCCTTTTGCTACAGAAATATCCAGTGGCAGTAGCATGCAGAACAATGTCTGCTGTTTCACAATAAACAGTGAGTAGTACGCTGACCAGTGCAACTCAGAAAGTACTCAACAGGGCAAGGCTTGTCTGTGACTGCTGTGAAGCTTTTAGTTTTTAAATCTTGATCATTTGACCTAATTCAATCTCCATTTTTTTAGCAGCAACATGGTTAAGAAATATTCTTAGTATTCTTCCATTACCTCCTGCAGCTTGATCTCATCTGGCTGGAGGATGCTGAGGACACCACTGCTCTGGACCTCAGGAAGATCTTGCCATAAGTTGAACCTGGAGTTGGAATTTCTCAGCAAATTAATTTGTGGTGGAGCTTTGTTTTCAGTTGTACTTGTGGGTTCTGCTTCAGACGGGGTTTCCTCACTGGGTGAAGTCTCCTCAGGGTCTGTCTGTGAGTCCTGCAACCGCCTGGTTTCAATCTCCTCGCGCGTAGATTTATCTCGGTATTCCTGGTACAAGAGCCCTAGGAAGGAACATAGCAGGTCTGAGAGGTTACAACTGAACGAGATAGTAGAGCAGTATTGTGGGAAAGGACAATTGCTTTGCTTTAGTTCACCTCAGCAGAGGTGAGAGATGTCCCTTCCATGCAGAGTGAAAAGCCTGTTATGGTATTCCTACTTCAGCCAGAAGTGGAAACTATAAATGGAAGGCCATTTCTAAATCTAAAGCATTGTTTAAAATCTGCTCTCACAAGACATTTAGTAATACAGTCAGATGAATCCATGATCACTCAGAAGACACAAAATAACTGATCTGTCACGCTTTTAAATGTCTTTTAAACCTTGATTTTCTCCGTTATATTACTATGTTACAAGTTATATAGGTTGATGTCTATGTTTAAGTGCGTGTCTGGAAAAGTAATACTGCACACATTGAAATGACTTTAAAAGGAGCAATTTGATGGCCACAAAAATCCTTAATGAGGAAACACTGAGCTGCTGCTACTGGCATTAGACAGGTGAAGCTTTGGGACAACTAGCTCCAGTTACTAGGTTTGTTTTGGTATGGACTTCATGGTTAGCCTTGGAATGTTGCTTAATATCCTGCTGTTTTCCTTAGTTTCTATGATGCTTGAAGATACAAAATTAATATCCAAAAGGTACCTATTTGCTACAGCACTAAGGAACAGGCTCTGAGTTCACACTGTGGGGCAGCACATCAATGACACCAGGTGTCTTCCAAGTTTCAATTACTAACTTCAGGAGAAGATGAAATTGCACTGGATTTGCCTCTACTCCAATATCGACTGACAGCACGAAAAAGGCAGGAATCCTGAAGTTCACTGTCAATCTTTAGAACATCCTTTGTCTCTCTGAGGGCTTTCAAACTGTCCCATTTTTCTTTTTGAACCATCTGTAGGACCCAGAATTTTAATTGCTTGAATATAAAATGTAATTTAGAAGACATGTAAAGGCAGGAGAGTATGAGTACACTGAGTCACTTTCTTCCCTTAATGAAATTGAAGAAGCACAATTTACATTATCTCCCTTGGTTTATACTTGAATTGCAGTGTAACATGAATGAATAAAGAGAAAAGCCTTTGACGATAAAAAACTATGCTAAATAATTTATTTTGTCTGGATCATTAGGGGTTAAAATTTATCCGGTCACATGTATTCATGACATTTGATCTGAGATTCTGTGTGTAATAAGGTGAGAGACAATGGGATTAAAGTTTGTCTAAGGCGGGCAGAAATGTAGATGTTGCTGCCTATTAAATCTCTGGACCAGTTTCAACGAGGCTCTGTACCAGTCAGTGCTAAAACTCTATAGGAAATGTGCTGGGGAAAGGCACAGGAATAAGCAGAGCATTACTGCAGCCTGCGAGTGCGTCCTGTTATCTGTTCTTCCTGGAAAGATGTTCAACACTGGATTAAAATAGCAGTAAGGGTAGCTGTGCCTAGGAAACCATACAGTCTTCTGTTAGCTTCCTACACAGTACTGAGCAGAGGAGACTTCCCCTGAAGTTTTGCATGCTGCTGCCACTTATGTAATTTCTCTCTGCGTCAACTAGGTTTATATGGCTTTCCTAAGCATTTCAGGCTGTTTTTCACCATCAGGGAGAGTGCTGAGGATGTAGCAGGGTGGAAATGCTCCTTCAGGTATGTAGCAGAGAGCCTGCTAAATTGGAGCTGCTTTTGGTGGTACCGATGCGTATGGTGAGCCTGTGCTTGAGGGCTCTGGGTTCTTTTTGCCCCACAGAGAGCAGGACAAGCTGGGAAGCAACATCCTGCAGCAGCGTGGGCAGCGCTTGACTCAAAGGAAAACACGCTGGGAAACTGAAGCGTAATCTATTTTACTCAAATTGGAGATAATTATACTTGCAGTGTTTGACTGCAGGTATACAGCCATGTTGTGCTGCTGCTCTGCCGTGCAAGTCAGAGGATGCTTTGTGTAAGGGGGATTTAGGGTCCCTCGTGCAATTCTGAAGAGCAGTCCTTTTTAAAAGATCCCCAAGACTATTTGTCTCTTGCTTTTAAGGAGATAAGACTCAGATAATGAAAGTTTGTTTTGTTTCCAGGTTCTCAGACTGACCAGGTAAGAGCTAGGGAGCTGTCAGTGGCAGGCAAAGCAAATAGAGGCATGGAAAGATCCGACTGATGGAAAGCATCCACCATCAGAATTCAATTGGAAATGACAGCAAGGGAGACTGGTTGAAGCTCTACCAGCTCTAAGAGAGCAATATGGGCAGAGAGCAGAAAGGTGCTACAGAAGAAAGACAAAAGACAGGTAGATGTGCAGGCAGAAGAGTAGGAAGAAATAAGGAGGGTGTGCTAGCAAGGATAAAAGATATCCCTGCTGTCTTGGTCCTAAGGGTCTACCCATATGTTAGTAAAGAGGTTACAATGGGTAGAAAAATTACGTAGATAAGAGAGAGGGAGAGAAGCTATGCAAGGCCTTGTCCAGGTGGAACAGGAGATGTCACAGCACAGGAGGGGGAACAGATGCAAGGTCAAGGAACAAGGTTTTGACATGTTGAAAGGAGACAACAATACATGTAGGAACTTACTGAATGTTTAGAAAAAAAGCTGAGATCAATAGCTGAATGTGACTCAGATGATATAATTATTTAGTAAATGTTTACATTTAGTAAGCGAGCAAGTACAAAATGTCAGAGACCTGCATAAGCTCCCTTCATTGCTCAATGTCCCAACTGTCCCTACTGTGACCTGGCTAACGGTTAACCCTATGGTCAGAGCATGAGTTTGGTGTTATCTGTTGGCTTAAGTGTTTAAGACTGATCTTCATGAGGCATGTTTACATAATTTTTATAGTACATAACAGACACTTCCCTTTTTGTTTATTCCATTTAATTTTCCTGTCAGAATTTCCCTTCCTAGCTCTCTTAAAACTGGGAGGGGAATTGATAAACTACTTACTAATTGTGGAAATCCTTGCCTTAGAGAGTTAGCAGCGCTCTTAAAGTAAACGTTATTGCATTGAAAGCTATGTAAAATCCCAGGAGGCCCAGAGAGGTTTTCTCTGAAACTCTCTGCTCCAGTTTCAGGCAAAGAGTCCTCCTAATGTCTCAGGAGGGAGGGAAGGAGTGAGTGAGCTCCAGCCATTTGATGTAACATCTCTGGTGGGGATAAACATAACACCTCAGATTGTCAAAACACAGTCTCCTCCATAAAGGTGCAACAGACCTACTTGCAGTTGCACTGATGTGTGCAGAGTTCTGCACAGCTTCCCTCTGATGTACAGCACACAAAAATACATATGAATATAGCAGCTGGGTTGCTCTGATGTCCTGCTGCTTTTAGTATTTTTATCTCACCTCTGTCCCAGTAAACAGTTTACAGTCCCAGTAAACTGACAGTGTTTTGACACAGGTCCCTTAGTAGGTTAATATCTACACAGCCAAAACCAGGTAACAGATCTGGCAACACTCATGCAAGTTGCTCATTACTATCCTCCAGGAGGCTGCAAACTCAGCTGGTTTGTCTGACAGATGCTGTCAGGGTGCTGGTTTCACACCAGCCTCCTTCTCCAGCATTGTCCCAAAGGCATCAGGTGTACCAAGAATCAGCCTTGCATGCCACAGCCTGGCACCAAACAGCAGAGATAGCCTAAGAAGCCTTCTCATTTCTGCCAGGGAGGTTTGCATTGCTGCTTGTTGAGAGTTATATATTCGATTTTCCCATGCTAACTGCTGCAGTCCTGCCCTCTAGATTCAAGTATGTTGATTTTATTTCCTGAAACTGAGCAGGAGTGTTCAAAAACAAAGCTTCTATATTCTCACCATAAAACCTGCCTCAGGATGGGATTTAGCTTTGCTGTTGATGAAATTCCTCTGAGGAATGTCACAATTCTTATGTGGGAAAGCAAGAAACAAGCTGTGGAGGTTCTCTCCCCATCCCACAAAAGATAAAGATAACAAATAAAAGAAAAAACCGTAAGATCAAATGCTTAACAGTCCTCTCCTCCATAGTCACACGAATAACCTCAATGTTGCCTTTTTAGAGACCACAAATGATAAAATAACTTATTTTTGTGTTGAAAGTGCTATGCCAGTGGCTGTTACACTGAATAGATGCAGAACCTGGTGCATACAACTAATGTCCAATGGGATGGGTGAAAAAAATACTTTAGTCTTATGCCTTCCGGAGTATGCAAAATCATACTTTAGTAAAAGGTTTGGGGAAGCCTTAATGATTAATTGTTTTGTAATGACAAGAATAATCATTATTTATGAACAAGGTTAGGCTGTTCTGCAACAGCATTAATCCACTGCCGGGCAACGTGCAAACCTGATGCCCCCAAAGACCTCAAAAAGCCACAGTAATGATCGTGAGGGGGTTCCCAGCAAGGACAGGGAATTGGGGACCTGCAGCACAAGCCCTTACCCCGCCCTTAACTCCCCCCATCTGTGCACCGCTTGTCTTAGCTCTGGGTTTGGGGGTTCAGGGGGCCGGCAGGTGCAGTCCGGCTGGGCTGAGGGGCACCTCTAGGGGCTGCTGTGCCGCCGTCGGTGCGGGGAGCGGGAGAAGCGGCGAAGTTGTGAGGCCGCAGCGGCGGCCGGACATCCCGCGGTGGGCACGGCTCCTTACCGATGTGCTCGATGAGGTTCCTCCAGGAGTCGGCCGTCATGGGGTGTGCGGGCGGTGCCGCGCCCGTGCCGGCGGCAGGGGTCTCCTCAGCGGCGGGGGGGACCCTGCGGAGAGGCGGAGGCGCCCTCAGAGCAGTGGCGGGACAGCGGCGGGAGAGCGGCCCCTACGCCCGCCCGCGCCCCGCGCCCCCCGCCCTCAGCACCCCCCTCACCTGCTGAGCTGTCCCGGCGAGCCGTCCTGGTCGAAGGCGCAGGCGGCGCTGAGGGCCGCGGCCAGTAGCTCCATGGCCGGTGGCGGCAGGCGGCTGCCCAGCAGCTCCGGCGGCAGCGGCGGCGGCGGTGCGGGGCTGGGGGAGCCCGGGCGGTTGCCACGGTAACGGGGGTAGGAAGGCAGCAGCCTGCACGGGGGGGAGAGGGGACTTGCAGCCGCCCTCGGGACGCCCCCGCAGCCCGCCCCCACCCCGGCCCTCCGAGCCCCCAAGCCTCCTCAGAGCCTCTCTGGTCTCAGAGTCTCTCCTCAGACACCCACTTCTCCCAAAGCGTCCCCATGGCTCTCCCCTAAAATCTCTAGACAGCCTCCTCAAATCCCCTCAGAGCCTCCCCTCAGACCTTCCGTCAGGCAATCCCAGGGGCTCTCCGTCCAAATCCTCTCAGAGCCTCCCTTCAGATTCTCCTCAAAGCCTCTCCACAGATTTTCCCCACAGAGACACCCTCAAGATCCCCTCAGACCTTCCCGAGGGCTTCCACCAGCCCCTCAGAGCCCCCCTAGCTCCTTGCAGCCTCTCTCCTCGTTCCCAGATTTCCTCCGGGGCTCCACGGAGTTCTGCCAAATGCCGGCGGAGCTCCCTCAGCCTTCCCCAAATCCCTCCCGAAACCCCTCGAAGCCCGGCAGATCTCAGCCCCTGTTCCTCGGAGATCTCAGAGCTCCCGCCTGACCCCTGAGTTCCCCCAGAGCTTCTCAGAGGCCCCCCTGCAGACCCTCTCAACGCCACCAAAACATTTTGCAAGCCCCCGCAAACCCCTCAGGTGTCGTGTCGTTCCCCTCCTCCCCAAGCTCCCCACCCCGGTCCAGGCAGTCCTGCCCGCAGAGACCTCCTCACCCCCCGGTTCCCCTCCAGCGCAGGTCCCTCCTCCGCCGGGAGGCTGACTCCCTCCTCCCCAAGGGCCCCGCCAAAAGGCACCAATCCCTGCCCCAGAAGCCCCCCACCTTCACAGGCTCCCCTACCTCCATCCCCCCTCAGCTCCTGCTGAGGGGCTTCTTCCCTCGACGCAGGGACGCCCTTTCCTCCGTTCGCTCCCTCCCTCCCCAGCAAGGCACCCTCCCCCAGCGAGCACCCACACACCCCGTCCCACTTCGTGCCACAGCCCCTCTCTTCCATGCACGGCCACCCCACACCGGGAGGGGGTCCTGCCCCGGCACTGACCTCCCGTCCCTCAGCCTCGGGGCGCAGCGCTGCCCCCCATCCCCTGCACCTCTCTGCTTAAGTGTGGATGGCGCCGGCTTTGAGGGAGGAAAGGGGGTGGCAGAGGGGGGTTCTCCTGAACTGCTTCCAGATCTGGTGCATATGGTGCATTTCTTCTCCAGGAGTGAAACCCTGAGATGGAGGAATGTAACTGGGAAACTCAGCCTAATCCCTCCTGCCGGGAAGCGCACTCTTGATTACCCCACAGGATTGGCTGCTATTCGCCTCTCCTTCTCCGGCAGGGCTTCGCACCCGCTCGGTCATTTCCCTCATCTCCCCTTCCTTAGCGTCGCTACTTCCATAAGGATATATTTCCTCGTTTAGGAAGTAAGTATCTCAGTACTCAGTAATCTATATCTGTCTTCGTTCAGGTAATTGTCTTTCTGCCTCACGGATAAATTCTTTTGAGCTCCAGAGTACAGTTACATCCTTTCATCAGTTCAAGTGCTTGTGGACAGGTTGGGTACAGCTCTTCACCACACGTTAGTAACCCTCAGCAAAAAAAAAAAAAAGTCATCTGCAGCACGTTGCAATTGAGGAGTTAACAGAGGAAAAATGCTCCGCTATTCCTTCTGCTTGCTCTCTCCCTGTTGCATAAATTACCATGATTTTTTTCTATATGTGATAAAGTAATTTATGCAACAACGTAAAATCTGTGTGTTGGTCTGTATGTGTAAAATGGCTTCCTTTTTATCATTTTTATATTGGTTTTGCTAAATGATATGTCAGGATAGCTTTTAATCAGCACACAACGATACGTCCAGAGAAACTCCTTCAGCTTATGTGAACTAGATCTAGATCTGGCACACAGGAGAGCTCAGTTGTTAAGTCATTAAGAAGCGGAATGGGAAAGGAAAACAGCTGGAAATGTCATTGAGGGCTCAGAGAGGGCTGCGAGTGTGGTCTTTGTGCAGCCCCAGACCAGGAGGTCAGAAGAACCAGGCAACCGAAAGGAAATTCCAGGGTGAGGGTGAGAGCTGGAGCCTGTGTTGTACTTACAGAGGAGGATGAGAGCCTGAGCGCTGTGGCTGAGATTGTCATTGGATAGATGGTCAGTATGGGTTATCACCCATTAAACACCGGGAATTAGGGGGTTGGGGCAGCCAGGTGAGTGTGGGGGGGGCAAAACCTTGTGGAAGGGTTAAAGCAGCAGCAACTATCTGAAGCTCATTTTTTGGTGGCTTGCTGCCAGGGAAAGAATATTGTCAAGGGTTTTAGAGAGTGGGTAGGCTTTTAAAAAGCTTCTTTCTTAGAAAAAGGGAGCCTCTTCATTACCCTCAAATCTGGAAAATCAGATATGCTGTTTTCTGTTTTCCCAAGGGAAGGACCAAGAGCAGTGAGGAGTTCTCTCTAGTATGCAAAGTGAAATCAGTGTGTAAGCTCTTAACTGACACTACTAGAATGAACCTAATATCTAAATATAACTTTTGGATGTATTAACTAAAAAAAACCCCAAATATTTCAGAAGTATGATTTAAGAGTTTAACAGATTCCTAACTCCTCACATTGCTTCACTCTCAAGGGTTAAATTTGTTTGAAATTGAAACTTCTTCTTAGAAAAAATGTCTAGGTCATGCTATGAAAAGCATTCAGAAATAGAAAGCATCTTCTTATGATCCCGTAACTGGTAATTTGATCCTGCCTGTCTTCCCTTTTCTTTCACTTTTTCCAATATAATTTTACTTTTGGTCTGAGATGAAAACTTGAAAATATCACAGAAAGCAATTAAAATAATAAACCCAGTGGAAGCTCTGAAGAGGTGAAACACCAGCTAGAAGTGAAATATCCCCTGTGGCCAGGGAAGGCCCAGCTTGTGTTTCTGGGTCTCAGAGAGCTGTTACACTGCATAGCAATGACCAGTACTCGATTTTTCCTTCCTTTAGGACTGTTTCTTTTTAAATTGTACTTTGGTTTTTCAAATATATTGTTATTCCTTCCTTCTCAGTTTTATTCTTGTAACAGAGAATATCCATAAACAAAACAAGAAATACTGAGAAATACTTTTTCTCCCAACTGAGGTGACAGAGTGTTCCCAGTACTCATGGGACTGGAACAAAAAATTATATTTAGCAAGAAGGAGATATTTTTGTCCTACAAAATTTGCTGGGATTTTCTAAATCTTGCTTTTCTATTTGGGGACAAAACAGAAAGCTTTTAAAGTTTGACACAAAAACTAAAGGCAGATAAACAAGTGATTCTGTCAGAGTGGTCTGGCAACTGGGATCTTCATGCTGGGGCTGTGGGATACAGGTCAGAGTCAGAGATGTATTATTCCCTTGCATCCCACATTTTACTGCCTGTTCAGGGCAGGTCAGTCTCTTCCTGGAGCTGCTCTGCTTTCTCTGGTCACTCAGAAAGGTTCTTGAACATGCCAAATGCCCTATTCACCAAATACGAATTTGGTATTGACTGATTTTAAGTCAGTCAATACTGAATTATTTCCATGAAGTAGAATAGCTATAAGATGCCTCCCCATTTCCACAATTGTTAGGATTTTGTATGCAGTTTAAGCTGATATAGCTGCTCAATTCTACTTTTTTTTTCCACTCAACTTCTGGAGGCAGGTATCTACCTCTGCTTTTATGCCAACACTCACTCAAGCTTATCCCATTCACAGTAAGCAAGTCTGGGCAGCTAAACTCTTGGCAAATGATTCTCTTTTTATGGTAGAACTAGATCTATGTGTATATTGTCTCACTACAGAGTGAGGTCAAAGTAAGTGCCAACAGAGCAGAAGTGGCAGACTGGGGTGCAGAAACGCAGATAGATGTCAAGACCATGGCAGTGCCACCTTGGATAATTTTTCACTGCTGTGAAATGGCAGGCTCAGGCCTGGAGAGGTTTCTACCCCACCTAATCTTAAACATGAGGTAGGAGTTGAGAGGAGGTGTACTTTTTTCTCTCACTGTAACAATAAGCAAATTGATGCAGAGCCTAAAGAGTTTTTCCTCAGTTACCAAAATCAGTACGAACTCATGATGACAAACCAGTTTTCTCACCACAATCCTTCTAATTAATCCAAACATTCCTTGTCTAGTTGAAGGGGGAGAGAAGGAATCTGGCTACTAGAACAATATACATTAAAGCTCCATAATAGTTTTCCCACAGCACTGTAGAAGCAGTGCTGTGTGACCTCTGCTCTTGTTGGTGACATAAGCCATGCAATGCCCCAGCAGACCAAATCCCAGTTTTGTCTCTGGAACTCTTGGGGTCTGCAAGCATAAAGGCACTGGAAATGATCCTTGGTGGCCATGCTCTATTGACATGGAGCACGATCTGCTTCAGCTCCTTGTGGACAAAGGGAAGGGGTTTGAGCTTGCATATATTCTGCAAAGAAGGGTATGTATTGTTGCAGACTGTTTCCAGCTTTCACTGCTGGAAAAGATTTGAAATACTGGCTGACCTGGTCCATATTGTGTTAAAAATGTGATGATTGATGAGAGTTTCTAATTAGTTTATCACAATTATCTCATTTAAGTTACGCTTGAGGGATGAATTCCCAATCTTGGTTTGTATTTTCAGGCACTGGTAATTTTGAAAAATGAGTAATCATTTGAATTAAGATTTATTATGTGTATTTCAAATCAAAAGCAATCCTCAGAATAAAGCCATGCAAAGAGCTTGTTTTCGAATGAAATTTAAATGCATTTTCTAAATGTTGTCTTAAAGCAATTTTTAGAAATTATAACTCCTCTTCTAGAAACTAAAAAGAGAAGAGGCAGCCCAGCAGATCTTATTCATGAAAAATTTCCCAAACTCTTCTAGTCAGTGGGAGTTTCACACCACGAAAGGCCATAAGATGAGGTAAGAAGCACTTTTTAAATCTGAGCTAACCAAATTATTGAGAAGTGTGAAGTTACTAATAGATTTGAATGTTATACCTAGTCAAGGACTTTTTCATACCTCGGTTTCATTCAGGTTCCCTCTGTTCATGTGTATATTTTAACAGTGATTTTGGTAATCAGTATGTCTGGGCACTTTCCGTTCCTGATTTTTGACTTTTTAATGGTAGACATGCAGAAATTCTCATCCCAAGTATTTTTAGATCCTAAAGCCTAGGAACATATCTGTTCTTCTGAAGCTCCTTAAGCTTTCATCAAAACACCTTAGTTATATCTGTTGGCAGCCTTACCAATAACTAAAAATGTTCAGAAATTCCATTTATGAGATCTTTATGTGCTTCTAACATTTAGATGCTCATAATCATCAGGGTTATCATTTTACTTACTGACCATCTGCCAGAGACAAGTTTTTTAAAATATATTATTTTTAAAAATTAACTATTTATTAGACTTAGGAAAATATTATTGGATCCCTGTTCTCTCCCTCAAGAAACATTGCTTTCTGTTGATATGCAAAATGACATTTTGGGGTTGCAAAGGTTTTATCTTCCCCACACTCACGAAAATCCATAGAATTATAGGCTCTTTTCCACTGTCCACAATACACACAAATTTTAGACTTAAATTTTAGCACCTAAAATTCCTGAGCTCCTGCCCATGGAGAGAATGTATGTTGTGCTGAGGGCTGAGAGAATTTCTGATATTGCAGCTGTAAAAGCTTCCTGGTCCAGATCTAGGCACTGTGAATAAAGGCCATTTCTGTGATCAGCATGATGAGAAATCTACTTGACTGAAAAACAGAAAGAGCAAGACTCAAGCATGGCAAGGAAGAGCTCTACTTCTGGACCAGGGGACTGCTCTGAAGAGAGGAACTCATAGCCAGATGCTTCAGGAAATGGTGAATAGGAAAAAACCTGTAAAATTTGGCACTGGAGCTAGGAGGAGGGGTGGGTTACTAAGATTATATAGGGAGCCAAATGGTGAAGAGCCTGTGGACCAAAAGGACACTGAGATATGAGCCACAGGCAGGGAAGTGAGAAGAATGTGTCTGGGAAATAGTAGGCTGAGGAAACTGTGTGGGGAATTACAAGTTGAAGCTGATAGAAAAGAAGTGAAACAAAGAGATTGATGGAGAACTCGGGGGTCAGGGCATGTCCAGATGAAGCAGATCAGATTGGGAGACCTGGAGGGCAAAGCCTAGACCTTGCACTGTAGTGAAAATATGAGTGGGCTGAAAAACCTGGCAAGCAGAGAATAGGTGGGCAGGCTGGGATTGGGATCTAGATTGGCTATATGCTGGAAGGATGCTGTATTAGAATTGTGTCTGTTATTGCTATTCTGTATGATCCTGTGAAATATGAGATTTTCACAGTAATGACATTTTAATATTTACAGTGGCTATTTTTACTGAAAATTTATTGGTTTTAAAATACTTCTCCCTGCAAATATGGTTGCTCTTAGACTTTTTAGGATGCAGATTGCACAAAAAGAGGGATAGAAAAAAATCTATTTCTGTATCTCTGAAAGAACAAAAATTTGTTGTAGAGCAACAAAATTTAAAGATTTGGTCAACAGATATTTGCACCAGCTATTCATGACTTCACCACTTGCAAATTGAAGCACCATTGGCAGCATAAAGAGGAGGTAACTTTAATAAATTCATTTCATAAGTAGAAGGAAACTTGCTCAAATATGGTGCAAGTCCTTTTGCAATCCAGGTCCTGGACTCTCCAGAGATTTTCCCTGCTCTTCTGGTTAAATCAGGCTATAAAAGCAGTGCCCTCTGCTGCCCAGGACAGAGAGTGCTGGGCTAAGGGATGCTAACCCAAACTCACACGAACACCCTTCAGAGTGCTGTGCAATTTCACGTATGTTCTGCTTCTCTCTAATACAAGTGTTTGCAGGAATTCAAACCAGCTAGATTCCCTCTTGCTGCCGGAGGTGACTATTTGTATTCATTGATGGAGTACTTCCATTCTTTGAGCTCAGATCAAATGTGATCAAAGGGTTTTTAGATGGTCCTTGTTTATCTGAATTGGAGGTTTCACAAGCAGCGTAAAGAAACAGTTTGCTCTGCACTGGTAGACCAATGGCCTCCATGAGCTTTGCAAAGTGAAATTTCACACTGCCTTTCTCCTCCAATGTATGTTCTGTGGCAGCTTTCTATGATCTCTGCACAACTGCTGCCACACTGGAGCTGGAAGGACTGATCCCAGCACAAAAGAGCAGCTTTTTAAGAGTTCAGCTTCTTCCAAGGCTTTGGCTCTGGTTACTCTGGGAAGCAGAAGTTGTGCTAGAAGCTCAGCACTGATATGGTCAAGGCAAGTCAGCAGAGTTGTTGGGAAGTGGCTTATCATTGTAGGGGTTTGCACCTTTGTACAGTGGGCAAGACTGAGAGGAAGCCATGGAATGTTGTGGAGAACTCTAGAGTGCTTAGGGGGAGCTGGAGATCATGTAAGAGAAAGGTCATGGGAAAAAAAATATAATTTGAGCATAGTTAGGCATAAAAACTCTCTTAGGAAGTATCTTACAGATGGCCTGTAGCCATCCAGAGTTAGGTACACCAGCAATAATGTTTGAGGACATCTTGTGTGCAGACATCAATCTTGTGAGATCAGTGAATTACTCTACTATTCTCAGGGCTTTGAAAGACATGTAGATTCAAATCAAAATCCCATCTGAGTACAATGCAGATGACAATTCCTTTTCCTGAGCTCTTTACTATGTTCCCCAGCTGTGTTTACTTCCTGCCCTGAATTATGTAGCATGGCTATATGTGAAATGACATCCTTGACTGTGAAGAACCCATTTGTGTCAGACCTGCTGATTATCTCCATGCAAGGAGAAGGGATTGTGACTGCCCCGCCCCAGTACTTATATGGCTGCTGTAGGATACTTCTGAATGTAAAGAGATGCAGGACTGCTGCCCCACTTGCCCTCAGGACTGTGGTGATCCACTCCTGAGAATGTCATGGATCTTCCCAGTCCTGGTCAGAGGTGCCTGTACTGTCTCTTCTGCAGAACTGCTAGCTTCTGCTTTCAGAAGAATGGTCAGCTGGCAGGCACCAGATTTATTCTTTTGGGGAGAAATTAAATGTACTTCTTGAGACCAGCAATAATATTTTAAATGTATTATCTGCATAATGGCCATTTTTTCCAAATAGAAGTGAGATACTATCGATTACTACAAATAATGGCATTTTTTAGGCTTTTGCATGCTTTCCCATTGCAGATTTGTAGTGATTCTCCTACAAATTACAACTAATCTTTTGGAGAAGGAAGGTGGACATGGGTTGAATTTGAGCTGGAACTTGGGTCTCATTCTCTGTTAAATCTCTGTGCTCAGTTTCAAGAGATGCCACTCAGCAGGACTGCCCGCTTTTAGCAGACACATGACTTAGAACCTGTACTGACCTGCCAGGTTCTGTGCACAGCAGCATCTTTGATACGACTAACTCCTAGCACAGTCTCATTGTTTCTAGCTCCAGGGAGAATCAGAAATTGCACATTTCAGAGCTGTCTGAGTGCCAGTGTCAGGATGTCAGACTGACAGTGATGATTATGCCCCAAGGAAGGGAAGACAGATAGGTTTGACATTGCAGCAGACTGTGGCTGTCTAGTTTCATATGCTCAGTTTACGGCCAAGGGGCAATCAATTTTAGCCAAGGCAATTAATTTATTTAAATCCAACTTGACATTTGGCTAAAATTGTTCTGTTGGAGTCCTCTCCACAAGGAAAGGTGCCTGGGAAAGCACTCTGTATTACCCCAACACAGCTGGTCTCAGTAATTAGGACCAGACGGTGCACATGCACCCTTAGAGGACAAGTGCTTACTGCTTCCAGCTTGATCTGCAATAGAAGGAGGGACTATCTCACAGTTGTACACACAGGAGGTGAGTAGTTGGAGAACCAGTTTGGGAGAAAACCTCAGTTATATTTGAAAAGGTAGGGATAGGTAGCTGCTCCTTTCTTTCCCTGCCTGCAGTGGCAAGAGAGCAGGAGTGAGGGCAGATTTATGGGATGTATGTAAATTTCTGACTGACGGGACCAGGGTCTTCTGCTGGACCTTTGTTGTTGAGGGATTTAAGCCAAAAAGAACTACCTCACTGAAAGCCTCTGTTGCTTATCCGTTCTTTAAAGTAAAAAGCAAACAAAAAGTCTGGATATTTTAGAAAAAAAATCTTTGGACCTACTTCTTCAGCTATCAAATCCTGTTTTCCATGCAGAATTGTGTAACAGGCTTCAGAAGAGCTCTCTATGAAGGCCGAGAATGGGATTACCCTGATGCTGGGATGTTCCATAACAAAATGCCCACAGGCTCTCCTTATTCCCAAGAAACTGTTTAAGGCAGTCTGCCCAGTTTGCTACCACTGCTGGGTGATCCTGCATCACACTCCCCTTTTTCCGTCTTCCCCACTGTCTTCTTGTTCCCCCTCTTTCCTTCACTGTCTTCCCCAAACCCACATGGATAAGACCTTTTAGCTCCATGCTAATACTCTGCTGTATAAGTCATTAAGACTGAAAGCAGAACCACAAGTCAAGGTGAGAAGGGATGGATCAGAGCTACAGCTTAGTCCAGCTGTCCTTCCCAAAAGAAGCATTCTTACTCTGACATCACTGACTAGTTTTCAGGGAAGGCATGGGGAATATCCTGCATGGGAACCTCCTTACCTTTGGATCAATAATTCATCTAACGTTGTTGGATCAGAGTTTGCTGGAGATGGTGATCCCTTATGTGATGAAACATTCAGAGGCTCTTTGATGGGCTCATAGTTTTTGAGCGAACCTGTGATATAAGAGAAAGCCAAGAGGGTGTTAAAACAGTAATTTTCCTAATTTACCTTTACTGTATGTAGTGGTTTGCTGACACCAAAGGCAACAGGAAAACCACAAGACACAAAGGTGGCACATTTTAGCTTTGATTTTAAACAAGACTGAAGTTTCATCTGCTTGTACAATGCAAATGCAGCTGAGAAAAAGTAAAATTTGGCTTAGTGTATCAGTTCTTATGTATGGGAGTAGCACTCTCACCACTGCAGGCTGGGTCCCAACATGAATGATTTTCAGTGCAATTGTTTAGGCAGAAAATGTTCAGCTGTGTGTGCCTGTGCATGCCAATATTTGGTTTGCCAAATCAAGGCTTCATTACTGCTCTACTTTACTATCTCTGCATTCTGAAGATGTTCAGTTTACTAGATAAATCAAGGTTAGATTTGGTGAGAGAGGAGCTTTACTTTTAATTGCTTCTCCAATTTTCCTCAGATGAACCACTGATCCTTTCACAGGGAGTCAAAGTTGCATTAAGTCCAAGGCTTACTACTGCAATAATTGGCAGGAGAGGATGCATCTCACTTTTCAAATGAAATCTCCTATTGTTTGAGGCTTGTTGATAAATGGCCTTGTTGTTTTTAATTAGAAATATTTTGGTCTAAGTCATAATTCTGTTTGTCTTTCACACTGGTGACAGCACAGTCAGGTCAGTGCTCTGACTGAAGCAGGGTTCTGATGAACCTCTTTAATAAATTTTCAGAGGGAAGGGATGACATCCAGAGTTTTAAGACTTCCTAAAATAGAGCCAAGGCCTTATGAAAGAGTAGTTTGCATTATTCACTTTGAATAGTTTAAACAACACTTTATCCTTCTGTCAAAGAAGATTGCTTAAAAAACCCCAAACAACCCAACAATTCTTTTTCCAGTTAAAGAAAAGCATCTGTTATGTCTTACAGCTCCTAGGCTATAAGCCAAAGCCGGGCTGGTGCAAAGGGTGCCTATATGGAAGCCTTCCCTCAGTTGGATTTAGATAATTTTAAATGGTTTTTCTGTGATCTCATTTATTGAGTCTTTATTTTTCTCATTTTGTGTCCTACTCTGTCTTTTTTGTCTCTTCCTGTATTCTTGCCTTCCCTTCTCCTCCCCTCCAGTTGTTCCCTAAGCAAAATGAGCACAGGTTAACATTTGAGCTCGAGTCACATTCTTGGACAGCTGCTGTTCAAATGGGTTGGAAGGCAATATAAAATAGCTCACCCATCCCTTGCTTCCATGCATGTCAGCAAATGCTGTCAGAAGTTCAAATGAGGCTGGTTTAGAATCACTCGTTGTCCAGTTTCAGGAGAGGGAATGGATTCAGGGAAGTAAAGAGAGAGAGCAGAAATGCTGCTTACACAATCCTAGCTGAATTTAAAGGCTGTAGCTCTGAGGAGGACTTGCTGCAGTTACGTCAGAGAAAGAACTATTGCTCCTAGCCCAGGTCTTGCTGTACAGACTGGAGGAGACACGTTTCCCAGTGTGGCTTGCTGAGCAATTGTAGGCATGGAAGGAAAAGCTGTGTTTGGAATCAGTCCTGTTTCAGTAGTGGTAATACAGGGAGGGGAGTGGCAGAGAAGCACAGGTCAGCGTTGTGGATGCTCTAATGAATTGCTAAGAGAGAAGCCCTTCTCTTAGCTTGTCCTTCCTCAATGACACTGGCCAAGACATAAGACATGGCCCTCCTCTGCCAATGTCCTGATGCCAGGATGCTGCAGGTCTGTGAAGAAGGTGAGTCCTTCAGTGCTGGTGCTGCTGCACTGCCAGCTGCAGATCGCAGGGGTGAGGACCTCCTCGGCAGCTGTGGGGACACTGTGGCACCCAGGAACAGGAGGGAGGGCGGGTCTGTGCTGCACTAGCTCTGCAGCAGTGCTCTGGGAGGCGGGGAGAGGGTGGCTCTGCTGTGGTCCCGTCTGCACCCACAGGGTGGAGAGCAGCTCTGCTCTGGCATAGGCAACACTCAGTTTATTCACAAACTTCATTGCAACAGTAGCAGAATATTAAACAGGAGCTCTTTGCTGCTGTCTGCTTGGAAACTTGGAGAAAGGAGGGAATTTTCCTTCTGTCCACACCACAGGGTTGAATGGACCTTTATACTGAAATAGCGTGGTTCCCTTGGTGAGGCAGGCAGGACACACCTATTTTCTTGGGGACATTTCCCACACCGCTTTTATTTGGGGGGTGGAGGATGTCTGTTCTTTTTTTTCTTAAGGAACTTGATCTACTTTCAGGAGCTGAAGAGGTGGCTTTACTGCTACAAAACAAAGCAATAGCTTTCAGTGGTTTGCACAGCAGTGTAACATAAGCAGTGGTGTATCATCTTGATTCATACAGCTATCCAAAGTTCATAGTCCAGAGCATTGATTCTGTTAGATTATAACCTGAAAATAGGATAAGGTAACTCTGCTGTGAAGGAGTTTTAGAATTCAGTTTCTCAAAAGCATCTGGGAGATGGAAGCAAAGGGCAATTTCTATGTTCCCAGTTCCAGGTCTCTCTCATTTCGGACTTAGATTAAAACCACTTCAATTTCCTTCATGCAGCCCTGTTTCCAGTGCTTCTCAGTGTGTTGCAGTAGCTCATTTCCTGGCACTCTCTTCATTTCTCCTATCTTTCCCTTGCTTCTTTCACAGACAGCTGCTCAGACAAGGTTCCAGCTCTGGCACCTGAAAGATGCCTGGTTCCAGCCTGGCCTTGCAGTAATGCTCTGTACTATTCATACTCAGGGAAAGCCAACTCACTCCTTTTTTACTGAAGCCTTGGCTGAATGCATGTATGCTCTGGATGGTTCTCCTGTCATTTCAGCCTTCTTGTTTAAAGGGAGCCTAAGTGTTTCTTACAGTTCTCTTCAGTGCAAAGTAGCAGTAACTGCACTTTCACAGAAGTCTTGTTCGTCCCTCAGAAGGAACCATTTGCAATTTCCTCTGGTTTTGCTGACTATTTTCTGTACTTTTGAATATACATTTCTGTATGCTAAAGAAGTCCCTGCTTCATTGACAGCTTCATGTCTTTCTCTTAAGTTATTTTTCTCTTACAGAGCAGAGGGGTGGCAGTGCAGAGTCCCACATATGTTTAGATTCTCTGTCATGAAATGTCTTTAAACATCCAACCATTTTACATTTCCAAGCTGAAAAAAGAAGGATGGCACTCCTCTGCCCGCTGTGCCGTAGGGCAGGGGTGTTCTGTTATGTGCTGACAGCTGAGCTGCTTTCTATCTTCCTGTCCTTCTGTTCTATTGACTCCTCTAGTTCCTAATCTCACTGGAAAAAGAAGCATAATGCTGTTTGGGTCAGTACTCACCTGTAGCATGCTGCATGTGCATTGCCTCTCTCGAAGTCTTTCTTTTCCCTCTGTTTGGCAGCCTCATGGATCGGTAGTACCTGGAATTTCTTTGAATAGCAATGTACTGTGTGTTCAAATCCCCCTCATGCGTCACTGGGTTAGCACCTGCTGACTCTTCCTCACCTTCAGAGACTGAACCTGACTCTCTCAGTACCTGCTGAGAATGGCCCTGCCAGAGCCCACCAGTGGAGAGCCTGTGGGTGGCTTCTCTCCCATGCTCCTCCATGGCTTCCAGAGCTTGTCTCTATAGCAACTGAGATGGTGGATCAGCAGCCGAGCAGCAGAAGACAGGTTGCCTCCACAACTCCATCAGCTTTATCTGAATTAGAGCTAGAGACAGACAAAGCAGAACGTAACAGGAGAAGAGAGGACAAAGTTCTGGTTAGTTCAGAGGCCATAGTCCATCATCTGATTAGGATAACAGGGACTATACAGGACTTTTTATCAGAGATCATTCTGACATCATCACCTTACAAGCCTTATTCTCATGTCATGAACATTGCTTTGATATGCTCATGGTTGTCATTCCATGACATATGACAGATGTTACTGGAAGAATGTTGTATTTTGATTTGGTATTACTGGTTGATTTAGAGTGTATAACAGATAGTACCCATGTCCTTTTTTATGAGGGTGAAAATGTTACTGAATAGAAGGTAAAAGCTGAAGAGAAAGCTCAGTAAATCTGTCTATTGTCTGTATACTTCTCCATGTAATAGAAGAATTAATGCCTTTTACAGGGCTGGGTGCCTTCTAATACTTATCAACAGCACTCACTCTTGCTGTGCAGGTACGTGAAGAAAAATCCATAACTGTAGAGCATGAAGGTAGAAGAGACAAGATTATATAGTGCAGAGGCTTGATTTGCTTTCCCAGAGTTCCCCTCAAGTGCCAGTGTACCTCCTCATTGACACAGTGACTTCAGCACAAAAATTCTCTGCTCTGTGTGTCAGTACATGGACTATGCCAGGACTCCCAAGAATTTTTAGGAAGCACATCACAACAGCAAAAGATCAGTTGATCCTTCAGCCTTTGTAGGACTGGGTAAAATGTAAATGGATTACTTAAGCATTCTCTGGTCCTTTGCTGAATTCTGTCAGCTGTCAAAGTCTTCCTGAATATATAATATGATTTTGTGACTGATGGGGCTGTCATGAGTAATAGAAAGAGATGCTGTATAGAAAATGTGAATATAAAATTGACAGCAAGCTGAGAGAAGGGCATAAAACTGTGCTGTGGATTAGTTAGATGCTGTTTTAAGAAGTCACATGTATTATTGGTTTGTTATGTTACTGTATATCCAAGCCACAGGATAGCTTAGAAAGCAGGTGTTTCAATTTTTTATGGGTCTTCTGCAATCTCTGTGAAGTCATGTGTTCCACAAACATTTCCCATGTTTGTCCCTGGGGTCACTCTAGCAGACCCTGGGACACCAGGGACAGTTGGGCCATCATCTGGGAATCCTCTGCTTTCCAATATTTTTTGAAGGCACTATGATTTATCCTTATAAAGAGAAATTCACTCCCTGAAATCATGCACTGGGCATGATCTTCTTGGCTCTACAGAGGAGAAGGTCTGCTTTCTTCTTTCATAACCTAACCACAGCATGCAGCTCTAAATTTGGATCCTGACTTCAGTTCTGCCTTTTGGACTGTTTGGAACTATGGTGGTTGCTCTGGGACTGTTTCCAGAGTTAATGGAAGTGTATGAAGGATGTATTTGTTGTTGGTGGTGTTAAATTTGGTTTGTAAACTACTCTGAGGTACAGAGATTCACGAAGCCTGTTTCTTTTTCTGTGGGTGTGTGGAACAATGGAATAAAACCAGCTGCTGTTAGAGATGGTTTGAAAAGAAAGAAGAGGCTACTTCTTCTCCTCTCCCTTTCTCTGTCCCAAGACTAGAGCCCCAAAGGCTTGATCCTTGCAACTGTGATGGAAGTATGTTTTCTAAGCGGACTACTAATTAATATTACAGCTGTAATCCTACTTAACCCCAAACGTTAACAATTGTTAATTTTTTATTTATTTCTCTTCTATAGATTATTTTATGCCTTGGCACTCAAGGAGATGAACCTATAACAATCTCCTCTGCATCAAAGTTCCTCTGTGCTTTGCGTGGCCACCCCTTGTCCATGTGACTCATACTGGGGCCTGTCTCTCTCATGACCTTGGCAAAGCTGATGTAACTTGCAATGCTTTGCAAATTGCTGCTGGTGTTTTATTAAAAAAGTGGATAAAGTTTTCACAGGAGCTGCTCACTAGTCAGGAGTAGTTTCAAAACCATTAAATGTCCAAAAGGATCATTAGGCAAAGAGATGTACATGTGTGCATGGAGAAGACTGTTTCCCCCTTTCACCTACCTGGTGAATATGAGGGTACATGGATGTCATTGTTGAGCTTTTACAAAGCTCCTTGGCAGAGAAGGAGCCCCCTGCATGGCCAGGTGACACTCAGCTGGGTTACCCAAAGACTTATCTATGTGTTCAGTACCCCTGTTAAACCTGTATGCTTCTCTTTGCCAGATACTCCTTCTTTTGTTCATCAGAGGAGTGAAGGGTGCCTGTCCTGAAAAATTAACTTGTTTCCAAGTTATCAAACATTCCCTAACAAACAAGATCCTTGACCAGAAGCAAAGATAGGAATGGATGAGAGAGAGACTTTCATGTTTTCTAGGAGAGGCAGAGGGGAAACTCATTTAATGTGGTGGTTATAAACAATATATACTGGTTTTTACTTTCTTCAATGAAGAATTCAAGAACAGAATGCTTTTCTGAAGTCAACACTTCTGATTTCAAAATTGATACTCTAAGAAAATACTGAGAAACCATCTACTGATATGTCAATCAAATAGTCCTGACTTTTCTAATAATTTAGGTGTATTAAAAAACTAGGGATGTGTTTGAAGGATGCATTCAAATTTAGTATTACTTTTTTCTGGTAGCAGTCAAACTATTCTGTGACAGAGAATGGCTCAAGCATGTGTGGACCTTAACTACCCCTGTCTGAGTGTAGAGAATTTTTGAAGAAGGTATTAATCTCTGATGGTCAGAGGTAGATGAGTGCCAGGTCTTTTGTCAGGAGTACCCCCTCCCAAGTATATTCAATGCCACCTCGAAATCACATGGCTTGAGTCACCACTCACCTGAATGTGCTCTGCAGGCAAACACTTCCCTTCAGCTCATGCAGACCAACGTAGCAGTCTGTAGGGAAAAGGGAAAGATGACAACAGTGAAGCCAACAAGTGATGCACATACAGCAACACTAGAAATATGCATTTTGACTCACACATAATCCAGCCTCCAGGAATTTGACTGTATAGAAATTTTACTTGCTTATGTAAAAACCTGGCATTTACCAGCAAATGCCATGAATTTGTACAAGAACAGCTGAACTTGGGAATGTTGGATAAGATGCTAATACAAGCTGTAAAAGGGACTGAGGTTCCTAGAACAGTGTGGACGTGGACACATGGATGTGTGTAGGAAACAGGAAACACTGCTACCTCTAGGAGGGTGGAACCAGAGGTGTTTTCAAGGCATGGGCTGGCTGTGGATGTGACTACTGTATAAAGAGAGTGGACTCAGAGGAATATGAAGAGCATCAGATGTATCACAGGTGTATTAGTTGTAACTTCTCTTAACCAGTTAGGGCTAATCAAAGATAAGGATGATTTTAGTAGCAGAGCTGCAGACTGAAGGCTGAGATTGCAGCTGTGTAGACCTGCAGGTATTTCAAGTGAGTTTATTATGGGCAGTTTCATGTGGGAGTCTGGAGCAGGAGATAGATTCTGGCACCACTCGAGCATCTCTCCCTCATCCCACGACATGCCAGGCAGGCACTGCTAAACGAGTCATGGTAGAGGCAGACTGTCTGGTCTGTCACTGGTGGCAGCCCTGGTGGGCACTGGTAGCAGAGGGAGCTGCTGGGGGCTGGCAGCCCTGGAAAGCCACCTGCCTGCCTCAGCTGTTGCTGAGACAGGAGGGGTGCAAGTGGTGTCTGAGCTGCTGGAAAGAGCAACCTCCTTCCCTGCCAAACCTGCTGCTCCACACACCCTGGCCCCTCTTTCAGTGGCAGTTTTCCAGAGCTCCAGCGCAGCAGGGCAGGCAGCTGGATCATGGATTCTTTGCCTCCCTAGTACTTTGCTGTCCTGGATAATGGGCTATTTTGGTGTGCCTGGTGCTGGCCCTGATCTGACAGCCTGTGTCTCTGGGAGGATTTTTTCTGCATCCTCTCTTCCACTGCTACAAGGCAATCATTTGTGTGGGACTTATTTGGCTCCCTGTTCTCTCAGCCTTCCCTGTGATAGAAGGGATGCAGCAGGACAAGACTGGTGGCTCTCCTTGCTGGTGAATCCAGTTCTTCAATAAATTTCTAATTCCTCTTTAAAGTGGGAAGGTGTATTGGCTGACTAAAAAGTGTTAAGTACTGTAATAAGGAAGTTAACACAAGGATTTTGAAATTAAAACTGCTCAATTTGCTGATATTATACAACACTGTTGCCCAGCCTGAAGAGTAATGAAGATTGCTTAATTAATACCAGAGACAGACAGAAATTTCCAGCTGTGTAACTCAGGGATGCTTCAAAGCAGAAAATAACAGGTATGAATACAACTTGAATGAATGGTTTGCCTATATAGAGACATGCAGTCACAGAAGAATTCCCTTTATCTGACTGTGTCCCTACCACCACCAGGAATAAAGATAACAATATTGATGTGTCTGAGTGTCCACTCAAAATATGCAGGTGGGTGCTTTCATCACACAGGGCAGTGAACGCCTACTCTGAGTTACCTGGTGCTGCGTTAGTTTTGCCATCAGCTCAAATCCATCCACAGCTGGATGCCCCTATAAATGATGTCTAGCTCCACATAATTTTGTTTTGGGGCTCAATGCAGAAGTTGCTGTCTTGGCTGTAGCGTGTTTGTGCTGTAGAAAGGCAGAAAATCTTATAATCTTTTCTTCCTTTTTATGTGTTGAAGTTGTCTCAAGTGTAAAAGCCCTATTAATGACTCATCTGGAAGGTTTTGTGTGTTGAATATAGAGATGCACCTTTCACATATATTTGATGAACCAGATAGAGCTCTTTTATGACAAAATTTTGACTTCAAGCCCTTATAAATAACATGGCTCCTTTAATATTTCTTCTTTAAATACTGTCTGAATGTACATGCAAATGCTAATTTAGCTGCATCTTAATGGTTTCATTTTCATGTTTTTCTTAAAGTCTTGTGCAAACCAAAACCAAACCTCTGTCTCCCACCAGCAACATTCCCTATTACATCCCTGCTCATGTGTTAGGTAGTGACTTTTGTCCATCTTACTTAGTTTTAATTGGAGCGGAATGTCATCTCTAAACTCTTTCACTCTGCATGATAATGAGGCAAACCCAGCTCTGCTGGTATGCATCACAGTCCAAAATTCAGCAGCAGGCCTTACTCATTGACAGCCGCTCTTGCTCATGTGGGTGCCAAACCCTTAAGGAGTGCCACATGCGAGGACCCTGGCAGAGGCTCTGGGGCTCTGCCCAAGCCCAGGCCTGCATTTGCATCGGGAGATATTTCTGTCTGAGTCAGGGGAATAGTAACACCCACAGACTCAGCCCTAGGCTCTGGCAGATTTAGATCTCAGCAGATGCAGCTATGAATTCATTTAGCCCCATCAGTGGTTGAGGTGAAAACCTGGAGCCATTGTGAGTGTGGTGCTCTCATTTGTCCTGCTGAGCAACCCCTGCTCCAGGGGGACTGACTTTCAGCAGAAGGATGTACGGGTGTGGTAACATCTTACCCTAGACTCTCTGAGCTGCCTGACAACACAAATATTTATATTTTCATTGTTCCTGGTTGGGATCGCCATCCTTGGAAGTGTTTACAATCCTGACACATTCTATTGAATGGTGGCAAAAGACAGTTAAGCGCATGTCCCTGTCCAGAGCAACGTACATGACAAAGGAATTTCAACTATTTAGGTGCAAGGCCAAGGTATTATTTGATTAAGGCACAGAGGTGGAGACAAACAGGTGGAGCATGAGAACAGACTGACCAGAGAGTAACACATGGACCAAAGAGGCTTGCAGCAGAAGTCAGAGAAAATTAGACAATAAGTTTGGGAATGCTGGCTGAAAGAATATCAAATACTTTGACCCCACGTGTTTCCATAAATTAAACGTTTTGTGCTCATTTTGTAAATAAGATTGAATTCTATAACCAGCCTTAACAGAATCAAACTACAACCACTCAAATTGTGAGATAGTCTTTCAGCTGAGGAAGCTAACATAATGGTTCTATTGCCATGATTCAGTGCTGGTACCTTATTTATAGCAAGCAAAACCAAGACAGAATTATATAGTTCATTACACTTTTGTGACAAGAAAACCCTTTTTGTCTTGCACATGTTACAGAGAACCTGTTTTAGAAACACTTCAGAGACTAAAAATAAATACATTGGACCCATATAATAAACCCTCCAAACCATATGCTTTCGAAACCCTGAGACCAAGTGAATGAGGATAGAGAGAGAAACCAGTACCTTTAAAGTGGCTAAAAATTACTCAGATGTTCTCGCTAGCTCTAAAAATGTTTCTGGAATTAAGTCTGGCATTGTGGGTAGCTCTATGCATAAAGATAAGCCACGTGTCCATAGGACCACCAAATAAGTGTGTTCTACAAATGTTATGACACATGACAGAAGAGGATACGTGCCTTCATACAATTCCCTCTGCATGAAACATGAACTATTTCACTACTTCGTGTAAATTAACTAATATCTATATCTATATACACTTAATAAATAGCAGTAAAAAGCTGCATATTTTTCTGCTGCAGCATGGCTTATCTTTCTTGCTTTCTTGCATCTAAAAGGATGTGCTTTCTTATATGCCGCTACTAATTGTCATCCCTGCTCAATCCATGCAACTCAGTGAGTGGTCCAGCCCTATCCCATTGAATTCCATGTTTCATCTCCTGGGCCTCATGTAGTAGATGTAGCCATAGACAATAGCTAAGGTGTTAAAGAATTTCACCTCTGGAGCTGTACTAAGTATGTGCATATGTACATATAGGCACATACATAAACACACACATTCTCTACAGCTGTGTAGAAGGAGTCAACCTCATTTCTAAAACATACAGAAGAGCACAAGTGGAAATCTACAAACTCTTCTGCTTTTTATTATAAAACTAATAAACCATCAATCTGATCTTATTTTCTATTCCTTTTCTTAAATTATTACATATGCAATGGTGAAAATGCATCTTTGCTTGAAGATTTTGAGAGAGTCCTGAGAAGTGAAATGTATAAAACTCATCCTTGTTCTTTTGACATCACTGATATCTCTCTACAAACAAGAACTCCTGCCTCTAGAGGAAGCCCTCTTTCCTTCTTCCCGCTGTTTATGAAATGCTCTTGCCACTGATGCCAACCCATTCCATATTTCTGCTGAGAAGATACTAGTGAAATTGTTGCTAAGTAGCTGTGGTTCAAAACTCATGAGGTTTTCCAGGCTTATCTCTGGAAGGTAAGTGAATAACTAAAAACCAAATCACTGCATCTCCTGGGCTGGGGGGAGTACACAATTATCAGCTCAGAGCTTAGGGGCAAATCGCAGGATGTAGCCTCAAAGCAGGAGATACCCATGTACTCTGCAAGTACGTACACAGGAAGGCTCTCAGCAGTCTGCCTGATGATCTCTTCTGTTTTGCAGGATTGCACGTGGGAGTCGTGAGTCCTTGTTCCTTTTTGTTTGTTCTGTTTGGGCTGTGTGAAGCCTTCTAGCCACAGAATGTGTATGCAATGTAGAACTTACTTAAAAAACTTAAAGGACTAAGGTATGGAAGCTTTAGTCTCTGATGAAATGATTTAGTCAAAAACATAGTATGAGAAATAATATCCAGGGCGTAATGCCTTGCTGAAAGCAGAGAGGTTTAGTAATGCTAGCACAATTGGAAAAGGAGGATTAATAGGTGTCTTGGTTGAAGCTTTTCTAGACAGACTCATTAGTAAGCAGACAGGCCAAGTGTCCCGTGGGCAGACAAGACCTGTGCTGCTCTTGGGGAAAAATATAATGATGCCCACTTCTATTTCTAGATTTGCTGGTTGTGTATTAGACACTTGTTATGGAAGAAGTGAGCATGGGTGGTGGTTTGAACTGCAGAAAGGTAAGAATTCATAGGGTTTTTCATTTGAAAGCTTCCATACAGAAGCAGGGAAAGGGAAGGCTAATTTTGTTGATCAAGAAATAGCAGAGTTCTCACTTTTTCCTCCCTCTCTGTTTATTGGGTGGAGGGTCCAAGGAGTGCCTGTTTGGTGAATCTGCTTGCAAATGTGTAGCAACAAGAGAGCCAGAAGTCACTAAGACTTCAGAGTCCTGTTAGGCTGGTTACTGCTAGTTTGAAAAGGCAGGCAGGTTTGGAGTGCTGCTATGCCATGCTATCCTTGTCAACTGCATCAAGCTAATTTCAGCTAATTTCAAACATGACATAAGCTGATTCTGTTCTTACAGCCTGTTACTCTGACTGCATGGATCTTTAGTAACTCAGGAAAAGCACTTGATACACAACTCTGGAAACTCATTAGCAAACAGCACTGACCGATGCAAACTTGCCCTTCAGAACCGCCACTTTTAGACCCTGATGGGAAGAGAAGCTTGCTGGACTGCAGCTCCCAATGCAGAGCAGCCTCTTCTCTCCCCATACTGGGAGAGGCTTATGCAATCAACCCCAAGCCTTCCCCACTTACCTCTAATTTGCCAGCTGCAGTACTAGCCAGCACAGCACTGTAGAAAATGAGTCTCCATCTTCTTGTCACATTAGTGCCATGCTGTCTGCAACTGCAATTCTATACCTCACTTTACCCAAGCACTGGGAAAGGCTGGCAAAACTTTCCCTTCTAAATCTTTCCTTCTAACAGCAGTTTTTACCTTCCTCTTCATCCCCAGTTTTTAAGCACAGAAGGAGGAAGGCTGGCACGAGGGTAGTTAATGTCATGGCTGTGGCACAGGATCAGGTTCTGGGAGAGTAGATGTAATTTCTTAGCTCTACTGCAATTCTCTGGGCAATCGAGTATGTCAGTCTTAGTTCCCCATCTCTAGACTGGGAGCAGTATATTATAGTTTGTGAATACTCCTGCATTTTTCTGTAGTCTTTTTTCTTCTGAGTTATTTAAGCAGGAACTCAATGTAAGTGCAAGAGCATGACATGAGATAACCTGATGTGCTCAAAAGAACTCTGGAATATAATGTAATTAAAGGAAAAAATGAAGTAGTTTAATATTCTCTTGGTTTTGGTTATTTTTCATTTGATGTTTTCTACATTTCAGTCCCCAAGGGAAAAGCAAGCATCTTGTCTAGATTTCTAGTTCCTCAGTGGCCCTGTTGTTCTTTTTAAGTTTTATTTGAGCTGACTGCAACTGCTCCTAAAAAGGGTTCTTGTTTTAGGAATTACTCCCTTTTGGAACAGCAAAGTCCAAGTTTTGCAGATTGAGTAACCTGCTTGACCTGTTTTAACATAGACATCTGTTTCCAAGATGATTTCACATAGGAAAGAGAAGGCTAGAGGGAGATGAGACTTCCAGATTATTCCAGGCTTTTACTGAGTCTTGTCAATTTTCCTTATTTTAGATATCATGGGGCAGTTTCCATGGGGTGCTGCTTGGAAACATGCATTATTTCTTCCAACAACTGTTCTGGCGAAACTTGTAATTGCCTATAGATATCACAGAACAAGCTACTTTCAAAAGGAATAGCTGAGTGAAATCCCCAGGCCACATACTCAGGGACAGAAGAGGGTAATATATTGTTAAAGCATTTTACATTGTCTTGCAAATATCCTGGCCAAGACATAGCAGTGTGGGACAATGGGTTCTTTGGGTTCTTCTTGTCTGGCAGTTAGTGTGGTGTTTCACACATATTCCTGTATTTAGAGTTTTTCTTAAAGTAGGTTCAAGTTAACAGTCCCAATTTGTCTCTATAGAAAATCAGCCCTGAATAAAATACCTGTCTGTCTCATAAAATGGATGCCGGCCAATTAGTACTTCTTGCAAGTCAGCAAAATATTTTAAATAGCTTTCATTATTTTAGTGCCATTTCCTACTTTCAACTAGGTCTGGAAGTGACAGCTCCACTATAGTGGTCAAATCTGTTGATAGTTTAAGATCAGAAGAGTTAGCTTGTTCTTATGAAATTTGAGTCCTTGTTTACTTTGTGCATTTAAAAATATACATAATTGCTGGGAGAGAGTTCACAGCTACACTAGATTCACAGCAATTGGCCTCCAGAGAGTAAAAGGAAAAATTGGCTCAGGGGAAGGATCAGCCTGGAGGTAAGAGGAAAAGAGGCTGTTTTTCATATTTCCTGTCTTTATTTATATATATTTTTTAAAGCAAGATCACACATAAACCATTTGACAGGAAAAATCACAACTTGTGTTGCCCCTGGAAAAAGACACACAGCTTGGTTGGTTTGGGAATGTTTGCTGTTCAGTTGGTCATATTAATGCCATTCTGTGCAGTCTGGGTCTCCCCTCTGACTAGGCTTCCTCCCTGTGGGTGGTGGATTTTATGCCTAGCAGGTTGTGCCAGTGGTGTCTCTCAGTCAGCCAGTATTTCAACAGTGTCACAACTGTGCTCTCTCTGGCTTGCACAGGACTCCTTCAGTTCTTTCTTGGGCACTGGATTTGCGCCTTTGTTTGTGGCCTGAGGTTTCTTCCTCGGGCAGTTCCTCTTCCAGCGTCCCCCCAGAAAAGGATTTTACTCACCTGACATTCAGGGGCTGAGCCAGTCTCTCATTTGCCATCGGGATGAGGTATTCCAAAAAGTCTGAAGTAAACTCCCCCAGATTGTTAGGGATTTGCAATTCACTTGTGAATCCAGAGGCAGGTATGTCCTACAGAAGTTCGCTGTCCTTCAGTCCTTGTACCTTCCTGTCAGTTCTGCTTGAGAGTAAAGTGTGCCTCAGATTTTGTTTGCTCAGTTTCCAGAGTCACAGCAAACACAGTTTAAAGGAACAGCTTTCTCTTTACCCAGATAAGTTAGTACAAATATGCCCTAAACGTCCTTTGCACTGCTTGTGCCAAGGCTTAATGACAGGGCATTGTTAAACCTCCCGTATAAATCTTTAACAACTGGGCGAAACTTTGGTCCAAATCTGCAAACTCAAGTGGAAACAGTAAATAGTATTGCTTCCATTTTTAAGGCCCACTGGATGAGAAACTGCTCTTGCTTTACATTATTTACAGCCATTTGAGATGAAAAGACCTACATGTTTATGACTATTTTTAGATTGACATTTCTTAATTTCATGTGTGTTCACATACCTGTGCAGTGGGGTGGATACAGCAGAGCCAGCCTGGTTTTATTTTAAGGCCTTTTGGATCAATCCAAATGCCTTAATAATGTGATAATTTTCCCTCTTAAAATAATTTCTTGTTACCAGGCTACTTGCTTGCTGTGATTTGAATGTCCCTCTTCTGGAGGCAACTTAGGCCCAGTGCTTCAAAGGAAGACAAATAATAGTGATTCCTTAGATCAGGGCCATTCCCAGGAGAGAATTTTCCCCTCATCCTTGGATAACTCACTTTGTATTTTTAAGACTGCTTTTGGATTGACTCTTAGAAAAAGCATCACATAGCCTGCTGAATTTGATGCTAATCTTTCCTTTGGTTTTTGTTTTCTTTTTGAAGTTCACTGAACTTGCCAAGTGTCTTGTTCATTCCAAAATATTTTAATTGGTCACAACATTACTCTTTTTAAAATGCACCTGTATGCCCAGCCTACTCGGTGGAAGATGTTCACTGAGTTAAGCTTGGGTTAATCTGAGCTCAAACATCACAGACTCATGGTCACCAGTGTCAGTGTCCCTTTATACCAGCTGAAGGTCTGGCCTGGCATAGAGGGCTGCCAGCAATTAATCCTGTAATGATTAATCAAGGTCACCATCAGGCTGTGCACTCCTGGTCTGATAGCTGGCAGAACTCAGGAATTAAGGATGCAGTGGAATTTGGGCTCCTCTCTGTTGCAAGAGTTGCCTAGGGTGAATCTAGCTAGACTTGTGCTTCAGACTTGCTTATCTGAGTGTCCAAGCACTGCAGAGTACACGAAGCAAGGAACTACAGTTTTATTGCATTTTCCAGTCATTAAATTGCTGCAGTGACTCCTCCTCAGTGTTTTTTGGAAGGCTAAATAAATCCTGCTTCTACAACCCTCTTTTTGTATTCAAACCTCACCACCTCTCTTCCTTTGCTTCTCATAGATCATGCCATTCATTTTGTTAACAAAAATAAAGTGTGTTTTCTTTTTTCTTCCAAATGGGCAAAGTAAATGGAGAAATGGTGTAATGTGTATAATAGGCAGGCTGGTTTTTGGGTGTTGTCTCACACAGGGTGAGGAAGCTTCCCTGTGAAAAATCCATGACTCACCATGGAGTGCCAGAAGGCTTACGGGTCTGCTATGGGGTAATGCTGTTGCCCTTTGAGTTAAGGGAATTTTTTTTTTTGTCCTTTTTTTTTTCACAAGGTGAGGAAATTGTATTTACTGTGAGAGAGGCATCAGCAGCAGGATTCTGTGCTTGGAAAATTCGGTGCTGATGGAAATCAAAAGTAATGCAAGTGGAGTCAGTGGAGTGTGAAAGAGTACAAACTCAAAGAGTACCACCTCCTCATGCCTGTTGTACCTACAGTTGATAAGGACAGTGAGGTGCTGGTCTCAAATGTGCTCAGAGGCTCTTTTCCTTAGCTAGAATTGGCATTAAAAGAAAACAGTGGATGTTTTCTCATCCAAGGAACCCTGCTTCCCAATGAGCTCTGCCATTAGCATTTGCTTCTTACATTCATAATTATTATTACTTTGGCTTTTTCTTGTTTATCTTTTTTTTCCTTCCCAGACAGAACAGACTTTTAGTCAAAGCCCAGATCTGTAAGATTTATCTTCTGCGCCAAGGATACCATGTTCCCCAATGCCTGGAAAGGTAGCACATCGTGTTTTAACTTAAAATTTGCAGTACTGTGTAATTGCTGCTTCACATGATCTGACCCTGCAGACCTCTTGACTTGAACTACAGCTGCCTGACAACAGCAGCTACACTGTACAGCATAGCAAAGCCACTGAATTACCTGAGCCAGCTACACTGTACAGCATAGCAAAGCCACTGAATTACCTGAGCCAGCTACACTGTACAGCATAGCAAAGCCACTGAATTACCTGAGCCAGCTACACTGTACAGCATAGCAAAGCCACTGAGTTACCTGAGCCAGCCTTGCCTTTCTAATGATGTTGGGAATCAATGGAATCAGGTTCGAGCATTTTGCAAGGGAGATATACATTGGCAATTTTTAATGGACTGCATGTCATTCACTAGATGTACCATTTCTTGTTTTCCTGCTAATTTCTTTTCACATATGCTCATGAGCATTAGCTTCTGAATTCTTTTCCTCAGCCTCCATTTGAAGCTATTGCCGTATCTTTCCTAAGAGGTGACACCCAAAACTGAGCACGGTCCTCCAAATTCAAATGCTCCATTGTTCAGGATTCTGTCATTATATTATCTTCTGCATTATTTTTATATCCTCTTATTAATGCACCCACACACCCCATTTGCATTTTTTAACCTTTTTAAAAACGTTTTCATTACAACAATCAGATATAAGGGCAATGAAGTAAGCATGGAACAATAGAAGTGAAGATTTTGATCCTGCTCAGACCTAAACCTGTTTTAAACTTTAGTGGTGACACTGATTTTGATTTACACTGAAAGGAAAGAGGAAGGATCGGGCTGTGCATGTCTACAGTGGGACATCCATTTTTTATAGTTATTAAGGAACAGTTTTGTAAAATAATTTCAGAACACAACATGCTGATTGGGAAAAGCAGTTTTTCTTTTACCAGAAGACTGGGGTTTTTCAAATAGTGGTCTCTGCTGTGGGCTGGAGGCTGAAGAGCAGAGCTGGAGCCTGGATGCTGGCAGTGGTGTTGGTGGCTGCAGGGAAGCAGTGTGGGGTGCCCACATGTTGATTGTGGGACTGTCCTGCACAGGCACTGGGATTCCCTCATTTTAACCTCATAGCAGGACTAAGCAGCACATCCTTCATTTTAGGAGTAGATTTAGCCTTTCTAAACTGTTAGCTTCAGCACAGCCATGTCTGATACTGACTGGTCCTGGGGAGTGGGTCAAAGGTGGGGAACCCCAGCTGGCTGCAGGGGAATGTGTGGAATCTAACTTAGAGAGGATGAGCCAACAAGGGGAGGCGGGAGGTGGCCAGAGGCAGAGCTACTCTGCCGTATGCATGCTGCCACCGTAGCCCATGGAACCGTGTCCACCACACCAAGTGACACTTGGGACTTCCACTCAGAAGGGATGGACAACCAGTTTTAAGCTGCAGCTGGGAAAAGTGATTTATATTAAACAAATGAGTATTTATGGGTTGTCTGGCTGCAGAAACCAAGTGTGTGACTCAGAAAATCACCTGAATAACACTACTGCTAGCCAGGGAGAAGAAAAAAGGGGAAGAAATCAATAAAGCAATCATTCATGTCTCACTTTCAGGCAGACTGCACCTTAGCAGCCTCTTCAATGTCTTTCGTCCTCCATTAATTGCTGCTGCTTTACTTGACTCTGGATTTTCTCCAGGAGCCACTGTTAAAAGTTAGTAGCTGGTGGATGTCAATGATAGTGTCTCTGGAGGGACTTTTCCCTCACACTGTTGCTTGATTCCAGGTAATGCAACGAGATACAAACGTCTTCAGTCTTCTCTTTTGTGCCCCAATTATGGCCATACTTTACCTGCCCAGTTACGCAAGGTTCGTAAACACGGGGTGTGGTTTTACCACACAGCTAATTAGATCCAATGACTAAGGGCTAGTCTGGGTCGTGCGTTTGCTCCTCCTGTCTGCAGCTTCATGGTCCTGCCCCAACTGCAGATTCTGCTGCTTGATGGACTCTTGCTGATGCAATCCAGGACAATGACCCAGCAAAAACTGTTCACTTTTTTTTTTTTTTTTTTCTCCCTGGATTAATTTTCTGCCAGTGTCATATCCTCTGATGGCTTGCCAAGGTAAGATGAGGATTCTTGCTGGCACAGGAAAGGATACAAGGTTGCTCAAGAGAAACAGAGTAATATAGAAGCATTACCTTAATTTGGTTGTTCAGCTGATGGGTTCTAAATCCACAACTTTGCATCTTCCTATTTGGCTTGCACAGATCAACCACAACTGCCATCAAATGAGGAGACTTTCTCCATGACTAGCAAGATCATTTTACAGGATTGTTATTCTCATTCTTTCAGATCACTGCAAAGACAAAAAGTGTTAATGGCAGCAATGGAAACTCAGTAGAGAAGAGAGGAAAGCAAGGGATGCAGCAAGAAATGGAATAGGAAATGGGATAGTGCTGTAATCTCTGATAGCAGTAGCACAATGTAGTTCAAATGATTTGCTTGGGTACTTGCAGCATCTGCAGGTGCTGCCTCTCAGCCAGCCAGGGCACAGCTGGGAGAAGGAGTACTGCCATCCCTTTCTTCCTCAGGTGTGACCTTAGGCTTGTGCTCTCCTCCCTGTGCTTGGTTTCCCCCAGTAGCTCCTTGCCTGCAGCTGCCGGGATAGTTTGGCCTTGATACACTTCCACAGAGGCTCTGGGAGCTGCCCCTGAACGCATCAGCATGTCATTCCTGCATTCCTGCCTGGCCACTCCTATGGTAACCCATTTCTTATCCAGAAAGAACATGTTGATGGATTGGAGGTGTGTGGAGACAGTGTTAGATTATTACAGCACCATCACTGGTTGGTTATAACAATTTTATGGGCTCTTTCCCAGAGCTCAGTATTCTGAGGGAAAGCACTGGGAGTCCACATACTGCTACCAGAGGAACCTTGCCTTCCTCAGCACCAAGGGAGTAGAGGACCAAGAAATAAGGCAGCATGCTGAACTGTATAGAACCAACAGCTGTGGCACAGTGCAGCAACCCATGCAGGTAGAAACATGCTGCTTAATTACTATGATAATGTAAAAGTCTTTCCCTATTGTTTTTCTGGCTCCCATGGAACCACCCCTTATATGCAAAACAGGTTTGCTATTTAAATGTAAGCTTGTGTTTATATGCCAGCTGACAGCTTTTCCTGGGGATCCAAGGCAGCTGACATTGCTGCCAACATAAATAATTTTTCGGGTTGGAGATTACTTGGTAAGAGTGTGGTGAGCCTCCCTTTTTTCTATTCCAATAGCAGTGCATTTGGTGGGGTTTTTTTTTGTTTTTTTTGTTTTTTGGTTTTGTTTTTTTTTTTGCCTTTTGACGTGACTTCCAGACGACGCAGAGTAAATAGGTATTTTTCCTTTTCATTTTCCTTTTTCATTTTCCTTTTTTATTTTCATAACTGTGGACATTGCTAGGAACTAAAAAGGTAAATACAACATTTTGTAGGTTCAAGTAGGAATGCAGTTTGTGTATTCCTCCACCAAATATATTTTAAGAAAAATACTGCTGCTCCGTGTAATTCCTCTCTCCTGATAAGAAAACCTCCACTTAAGGCACAGAAGCTAGTGCCAAGCTGAGCCACAACAGTTTGAAAGCAGACTCTGATTGATTGTTTAGGAAAGTATGTACTGAGGTGATGAAAAATCCCCTTGTAAATGTGGTATAACATTTTTACCACAAGAGAATTTTTCTGTTTCTAGTGTGGTTAAAATTTTTAGTTCAATTAGCTGCTGGATTAAAGTAATTCCAGTTTTGTGTCTTTTTCAGTTTTGAATTCTGAATGCTAAGGTTTAAGGTTTATTGTTTGACAGCTTTTGCTGATAACATCTTTCTGACTTTACATTGAGGGTGATTTAGTAGACTAAATAAATGTATGTTGCTTGCCTTGTTAAGAAATTCCATAGCCTAGTTTTAGTGTAGGGTCTGGTCTAAGGGCATAAGCAGACTGGAGATGGAGCACTCTGATGCTGGGCTTTGGCAGAAACAGGCACAGCTATGCTGCTTAGGAGGGAGGAAAACTTCCACAAGGGAGTGTGCTGTGCAGCAATTATTCTAGAAGCAAACTGGGGCTTCTGTTTCTTAACCCTATACACCTGGGCTTGGAACGTGACTACTTCTGGGACCCCTCTATGCAATATCCCAAGGAAAACGTCTTATTTCCCTTCAAGTGAGACAAGGAGTGTGTTTTGGCATAATGCTTGGTTGACTTTATACATTTGGAAAGCAGTAAGTCCAGGTCTGATGCTGAGAAGAAAATGAGCAGTCCTGGGTTCTTGCGCTTGCCTTGAAAAGCAGAATTTTAGTTGAGTTTTGCATTTGACTCTCTCTGGGCTTTTTGATTGTGTTTTTTCCCCCAGACTCTCCCTTAGTGAGTTGGATAGCTCTTTTGCGACCTATCTGAAATCATTCAAGAATAAGCTACCTGCTCCACAGAGTGTAGAGCTCTCTGACAGGGACCAAGGGATTGAGTTCAGCCTATTACCTTATTTCTGTTGGTTTGTTTTAAAGACATGCTGTCATTTCAGCTTGGTTCTGATCATGTTCAGAACAGGTTTTTACAGAAGCTGAGGCCAGTGGAAATGTTATGCTTTTTACTCACTTTTCTTGGAGAGGATTAAAGCAAATAAACATGCAATGGCTCATCCTGCTCCAAGTCCATGTGAGCTGCCTTGAAGGACAAAAGTGGAAGGAGCAAGTACTCTTTCCTGGTGTCTACAAGCACCTTTTCCTTTCTGCCACTTGGGCTCTTTCCAGGGACTAAATCCACCTTAGATTCACTTGTTGACAACTGTTATTTCTTTTGACTCTTCTGCTGTGCTGGAAACAGTCTCTGCTTTGGAAATCATTACAGCTGTGTAACTTGCAAATGATGAGTAATGGCTTCCTCCAGTTTAACTCCCTCTTCTCTTACTGTTTGCAGTGTGCTCATCCTTCCCTGTCTGCCCAATCCTGCCCAGAGGTGAAGTATGGGATCTCAGTGCAGCAGCTTCCCTCGTGCCTTGGAGAGGAATTGCAGGTAAACATCAGCCTCCTTGAACACGACACTTTGCAAGGGTAAGTCTGGAAAATAAATTAAAGACTCCAGTAAAAACCAGAACGCGGAAGGGGATATTGGCTTAATGGCTACATCATAAATTTCTCTTCTCCTCACTAGCATCTCTGTCATCCAGAAAGAGGTGACCAGATACGTTCTTTTCTCTTAAGAAAAAATTACTACATCCAGTTTCCCTTTCTTACTCCTATAGTTCAGGAAAGTACAACTAATTCTTTCTCCAAGGTTGTTGAATTGTCTGAGCAATGTTTGTCTTCATGTGTACAGCTCTCCAGTCTCTTGCTTCTGTTTCAGGCCTTTGTATTCCAGTTTAGCTCTTAGTGTTTCAAAAGATACTGCTGTGATCTTTGTCTTGCCCATGTCCTTGGGGTGTGCTGGCTGCAACACTGTTTTCTTCCTGGCAAGCCAGCCAGTGCTATTTCAGTGAGGTTTAGGAACCGAGTAGCATCATGGACACACACATCCCCTGGCAATGTAGCCTTGGAAGGACTAGCATGTGTGATTTGAATTCCAGCAGTCCTGGAGTATGAGCATTGGAACACTCTTTGTATGGCTGTCCAGTCAATGATTTGCCAATTTTGCTTCTTTTTTATTCAGAAGGGTGTAGTTGGTGGGCATGCCTTTGAATACAGGTGGGGGTCAAAAGAAAAATCAATTCCTTTCAGTTGGCTGGACAAGTAACTAAAGCAGCACTATTTTCCTTTCTTTTAATATATATATTATGAACTTAAAACTTATTTAAAGATCCTGCATTTTTGATTCTGTGTGAAACTCACACTGTTATGACTCAATCTCTGCATGAGAATCCACAAGGGAGAACATAGAAAAAGCTGAATACTGACTTTGTGTGTTTAAAAAAGGATGGAAAAGTTTCTCTGCAGATGGATACATAGCATGTATATATATGCATACAGCCATAATACCCACACTGTGTGTAGGGTGTGTATGTATAAGTGTATATACACACACACTCACATGTATCTCTATTTAGTCTCTGGATAGATGGAAATGTCACTTGATTCCAGTATTTTCTTTGATTATAGTTGCTGTGTCCAGGCACCTCAGGCTTGTTTCTATGGCAGCTATTCCCAGTTCAGCTATTTCCTCAATCCCCATTCGGCAGTAAGTGGAAGATGTTGTGACACTCACAGCGAGCATGTCACAGGGGGGCTGAGAGTGTGGGCAGAGCTGTGTGCAGGTGACAGGCTCAGACAGGAGGGACTCGTGTGCAGCAGGCTGCAGCATGGCCTCCTGTGGCACCAGTCTCTTGGCATCAAGGGCTTCACGGACCAGCCCAGATCTCTCTCTCTCACTCTCTCTCTCTCTCTCTTCTTCTTCTTTTTTTTCCCTTTCTTTTCCTTCCCTGTTGCCCTGCTCTGAAGCAGGACTGTAAGATCAGGATGGCATTATGAGCAGGAACACTAGGGAACCTGTGCTGCACTAGACAGGCTGACTAATCTCCCTTTAAATAATCTCCCTTTAAATAGTCTGGAAGCACACTGGTGAGTTTCTCTTTCAGGAGCCATAAATAGCCAGATCCATGCTGGTAAGTAGCAAACAGCACAGTTATTTGTTCTAGGAAGGTCTTCCTATTTCCTTCATGTTATTGCATGAACTGTGATCCAGTTCTGGTAACACTCTGTATGGTGGCAGTGCTGCTGCCTTTCCTCACGCTGCTGTATCTTCTGTGACAGTGAGGAGGGAGCAGCTGCTCCTGGGAGATAGACTCTTCTCTTTCCAGTGCCTTTGGATCAGAGTGGCAGTGGAGCTGGGGCTTGCTGTGGACTGTACAGCTGGCTTCAGCTAGAGCAGTGCAGTTCAGAGCCTTCTGAGCAGTGCTGTGAGTTCAAATATCTCACTGATATTTATAGCACCTGGAAGGTGAAAGCGAGGAATATTTGAACGCTCGCTGCCTAGCTATGGACCTGGATAGACTGGAATGTATGGCTTGCCTTCAGACTTGTCTGGAGGATAAACTCAGTTTATTTGTGTTTTCCTAACTCATAAATAAATGCTGTAAAAATAATATTTACCAAGTCTATGTTAGTTAGGCTGGCTAATATAATCTTAAAGATGGAAGAGTGAAAACTATTTTTCAGGCAGGTACAAGCACTCTGAAGTAGCCTCCGTATCTGGTCCTGAATTATCAAGGCAGCCTTCAAGAACATCAGGAGCTCATCCATGTCCAGTAGTTGCTGTAGCACTTTCCAAGATTTAGGTAAATAGGAGAATCCTCAACGAAGAGGGCAGCAAGTCTTGCCTCAGTGAGGTAGGAGGCATTTGAATTTCTTACTCATAGTGTATTGTCATCTTCTTCCTGCCATCCTACCCACTCAATGCGTCAGAGATCCAAGGCTTGATTTTTTAATATTTATTTTTCTTTTTTTTCTTCCCCACCTCTGCTGAGCAGGGAATATCCAAGCCTTCAGTTTCTGGTGCATCATGTGAGAATTTTTTTTCCTTTTATATTTTTCTCTTTTTTTCTTTCTTATTTTTTCCTCCATCTGCTGAGACACAATTCCCTTAATCTACTGGTTTTATACTGTGGTGAGTTGGCTCACTGGTGCAAGAGGACAGAGGGCCAAGTAGGTCTGAGGAGGGGAAGAGAGGATATGTAGGGGCATAGCACAGACCAGTTACATGGAGGCAGCTTCCTTAAATTGTCCCTCATGTTTGCTTTCCTTTATAACATTGCTATCAAATCATTGTAAAGAGGACAAGGTTTCTGCCTGGTCACATCCCAAGTGATGTGACACCATTCAGACTGTTTTTTGATCTTATGGAAGGAGGGGTGTTCTTTTCCTTTCCTTATTCATGCTCAGTGCTTGCCATCCTCAAACTGGGACACGCCTGGGGCCGGGGATTGCTTCAGCGTGTCATTTATATGGGATTTTAAACTCATATTTGGCAAAGCAGAAGTTCTGTGCCATGTGTTGGATACAACCTCAACAGAGAAATTAATGGTCTTCTGAGGGAAACTACTGCAATGTCTTATTATCAACAGTCTTCTGAATAAGAGTAAAAAAAACAACCAAAAAAATCCCAGCCTGTGCATTTAATTAAAAAGACAAAACAAAGCACAGCTTTTTAATTAACTGTATTTAGTGTACTTACCTTGCGGCACTCCAGTCAGACCAACCAGGCCACTCCTGGGGTAAGTTTGGCCTGAGTTCCAGCTACTATGCTATGCATAGGTTCTCTTTGGAAAAGTAGAAGCAAAGTACAAAGCTGAAAGTAGCTGAAAGTATGTTTCAATGCCTGACAGGTCCCACTGAGCAGAGAGAGCAAAAGCAGTGGAATCTGCCCCATGACACTTTGCTGGGTCAAAATGCAGTGTGCTTTGTCCTCTTCCCCCTAGCACAATGGCTGCGTTCCCTGTCCTGGAGCAAGAAACGTTATTCCGGAACGGTACCTGGAGCTATCGAATTCCAGCCCTGCTCTACCTGCCGCGGTTCAGCATGATCCTGGCCTTCGCTGAGGAGCGAGAGGACCTGGTGGATGAACATGCCAAGCTGATAGTCATGCGCAGAGGCGTGTATGAGCCAGCCACGCAGCACGTTCAGGTACCAGTGCAGGGAGGAAGCGGGGGACACTGCCCCCCGTGAGGGGAATGTATTCACCCTCTTGCTGTAGGGACAGGGCAGCTTCTCCTCCCCAGGTCCAGGAGACAAATCTGCCTATAAATAATGCACGTCTCGTTATCACTGCTGGGATTCAACCCTATGGGCAGCTGTTGGGGGCACTAAAATGCAGTAGATATTCTAGGGGTGGCTTTGACCCATCATTGTAGAGCTGGGGATGCAGATACAGAGATGGGACAAAAGTCCTGTTGTAGCAAGAAAAAGAAATGCCTCAAGGAAGAGGAAGAAATGCCTCAACAATGAGGAGGAGTAAATTAGCAATCAGTGACTAGTCTTTTTTTTTTTTTTTTTAATTCATCATTTTAGGACTAATTTCTGATTTAAAAAACAATTGAGAATAGTTAGTCTCTCCATGCAAAAAAAAGTGTCTGGTTTGCTGGTGCCAGTGAATTGGCTACCTTATTAACCGACCAGTTATTATTAACAGTTATGCTGCTGGGTGGCTGGGGGTGGTGGAAACTCTATTTATAATAATTTTTTGCATATGCAAAGGCATGAGTGTCTTGGGGAAAAAAAAAGTAATTTTATTTTTTTATTCCAAACCTTCGTTGGTTGTCTTAGATTATAGGCTCTTAAGAGCTGGAGTCTGCCTAGCAGAAGCAGCCTCTGAGCCCACCTGCAGTGTCATACCATTCAGGTAACATCTTGTGTAACTCCCTGTAATTCAGTTAGTGGGGTTCAGTTGGTCATAAACTTAGTAATTTGTGTTCACATGCTAGAGTTTCTTAAAATGGAAATACTAAATTTTCAATAAAAGTTAATATTAATTGGATAGAAAAATATAAGATATGAACAAAAAGGCTAATCAGCAAATCAGCGCAGAAAAGCTATTTAATATAATCTTACTGAAAACTGCTGCTTTGCTTACCAAGCCAACAACACTATGTAGTCATAGTTTTCTAATTGCAATGCTAGTGTTAGAAACATGATTGCATTATGTGCTATTCATTTGAAGAAAACAGGGCTTACTGGGTAGTTATACCAGCTCTATGACCTATTTTCTGAGTCAGACAGCTCAGGGTCCAAATCTCCACACCAGAGTCACGTAATCAGCCTTAGCAAGGTGCCTCAGTGTAGGCTGGGTTGCCCATTCACATACATTCACATCAAAGTGAGGAACAGGAGACCAAATGAGCAGGGATTTGTCATCATCCAGGACGCTTGAAAAGGGCTTGGGTTTCTCTGTGCTTCCTAAAAAACATTGACACAGCACAGTGTCTGTACTAGCACACTTTGAGCACTGGGCATGTCTGCGTGCCATACATATATTTGTGAGGATTTCTGAAAATTCAGCCGCTGTAGCTTTTTAAAGGGTGTCATCAGCCACCAGCTGCATTGAGATATGGAGCTATCAGTTCCTCAGGGAGCAGTAATTGAAAAGGACATAACCCACATGCTTGGTGAAGTGTACATGCTTCGTGTCATCAAAATAATTTTCACTTGTCTTTGGTGGTGCCAGATTATTGTCTTCCCATTTCTTGCTATATCCATTATTCTGCCTCTGTTCTTCCCATGCTATTCTGTAGCTTTTATCCAGACATCCTTGCACTATAATGCGAGTCCCTGTGTAACAGTGTGTTCATTCTTGTCTCCCTTCCCATGGGATGTGGCAGTGGAAAAGGATGGAGACCCTTGTCAGTGCACAGCTGGAAGGCCACCGATCTATGAACCCCTGCCCGGTATATGATGAAGTCTCGGGGAAACTCATCTTGTTCTTCATAGCCGTTCCTGGAAAGATCTCTGAGCAGCATCAGCTGAGGACAAAGATCAACTTGGTACGTCTCTGCTATGTCACCAGCATGGACCAAGGACGCACCTGGAGTGCTGCCCAGGATGTCACTGACAGAACTATTAGGAATGAGTACAACAACTGGGCCACGTTTGCGGTGGGGCCAGGTCATGGATTACAATTGCTCGATGAGGCCCGGAGCCTTGTGATTCCTGCCTATGCCTATCGTATCTTGGACCCCAAGCAACACCCCACGCCTCATGCCTTCTGCTTCATCAGCTCTGACCATGGGACAACATGGGAGAAGGGGAACTTTGTGGGGGAGGAGAGCGCAGTAGAGTGCCAGGTAGCAGAGGTGCATACCTGTGGCAGAAAGGTCCTTTACTGCAATGCAAGGAGCAACAGGGGAGCCAGGATCCAGGCTGTCAGCTACAACCATGGGCTGAACTTCGAGGGAGGCCAGCGGGTTGAAACGCTAATAGAGCCTCCCTTGGGATGCCATGGAAGCATTACTGCCTTTCCACCTCCCCCGGATGCCAGATGTCAAGACAGTTGGTTACTCTACGCTCATCCTACAGACCCAAGGGGTCGAAAAGATTTAGGAATTTACCTCAACAAAAGCCCTTTAAATCCAGCACACTGGACAAAACCCAGCATACTCTTCAAGGGCCTGTGTGCTTATTCAGATCTGCAATACATGGGCGTTGGGCCCGATGGCTCACCTTTGTTCTCCTGCCTCTTTGAATATGGGACCCACAGACAATGTGAAGAGATGATTTTTGTCATGTTCACTTTGAAGCAAGCCTTTCCCTCAGAACACTGAGTCTCAGCATCCCTTCGAAAACCATCTTTGCTGATGCTTTTTACTGTTATTTCTCATCCCTCAGCAAAAGGGTTTTTTAACTCCTGCTGCACACATAGTTTGGTGTTGGCTTGTTCTGTCTGTAGATTGTGAAGTCCATTAAACGTACCACAACTTAACACATTTGGTTTTGTTTTCTATTGCCTGTTTTCCATTTTTGCCTTTCTCTTTGGCTGCTTTTTTACACATGACGTGCCCAAAACAAGTGTGACCTTTGTATAGGGCTTCTCACCTTGAGGTCTGTGATAGAGTTCATCAGGGACGCATGTGCTGACAGCGCAGGGACTGCAAGGGAACAAATGGCAGCAGGGTGATGAGTGGTATTTAGTAAGTTGTGGAGAAACTTTTAGAGAAGGCACTTGTCTTACTACCCTATATCTGCTGTCATCTTCTTCAGGAAGCTGCTTTGGCTCTGGTAAGGAGCACTGCTTCCTGCAGCCAGTATAGGAATGCAGGTACCTGCAATTTCCAGGGCTTTCTGTCTCCTTATTTCAGCAAGGCCATGTGATGCCTTGCTCTTGGGATATTCCATGCCAACTTCTTCAGTGTTTTTGAGGCTGCCTTGTTGAGTTCCCAGGCGCCCCAGAGGCTTCTGCCTAACTTAACCTTCTCCTTACTTCCCATGCTGTGTTTTCTTGCTTACTCGCCCTTTTGCTTACACTGCATTGAGAAGGTGCAGTTTTCCATGTGTAAGAAAACCACAGCCTTGTGTGCTCTGGCTGCTCCCTCTCCCCGGGCAGTGTTAGTAGGAGTCAATGAAGACAGCAGGACGCTTCCATGTTAGGGGACAGAGCAAGTGGCAAAAATGGCATTTTGCCTGTATGGAAACTGCAGGATCAGGACAGGTCTGCAGAGGGAGCTCCCAATTTAGAGTCAGGAGAGGAAGTGCTTGCTGGTCTTTCTTACACAACTGCCAAGATATGATCCACATAGCAACTACGCTTATTGTTGACAACCCCATGTCTTGTTATTAAAGAGTATTATTGGCATATGAGGCACTATGTCAAACAAATAACATTGCCCCACTTTCAGCAAAAAAACACCAGTGTCAGAGGAAGGAGAACTGACCAAGGCCAGAGTAACATAAAATACTCAAGCTGGAAGGCTTTCCAGTGTAGACAGATTTTCAGCAGATTTCTGAATGAAACAGCTCTAGTTTTGGTGAGAGAGACACTATTCTACTACTATACAGTGTGTTTTGAAAGGAGGCATCACACAATGCCTAGACAAGGGACTGACCAGAAACAAATGGCTACCATGTGAGACACATCAGAGCAGATGGAGCTAGGAAAGTGTTGCCCATGCCTCTGGACAAAATTCTGCATATGAACCAGTCTGTACTTGTTTCCTGTGTGTTGTAGTCTGTGTGTGTGCACACATTCAATGACTGCAATGAAAATATGTTTGTTCACCCTCTTGGTGAAGAAAAACTCCTGCTTTTCAGAGGTCTCTCAGAACACATCCCCTTTGCTGAATGCTACCAAGTCCCATAGGATCCTTTGCAGTGTCACTGCTCAGGTCCATGAGTCTCTGCTTGCACAGTGCTCCTACCCTTGCCTTTTACTACTGACAGCTTTCATGGGTGTTGGGAAAAGAGACCCTGACTTTCCTCACTATGGAGATTTGTTTCAGGGCACCTGGATGCTGCAATACCAAGGGAGTGAAGGGATCTTGTGACCTTCTCAGATACACTGGTAACTTGTCAAGCTTTTCCCAAGCAGCAGGTCAGTAACATGCTGGGCTGGAGTAGCAGAGTGGCTCAGGTAGCCAGTACTTTTTGGATATTACTCATATGGTCTTTAGATGTAGGCCAGAGTCTAAATAACCTTTGTGGCCAACAGCCTGTCACTGATGCCTAATTAGGGAATGGTATATTTAGATTTCTGCAAAGCTAACTGCTGCTCTATAGACTTAACCTCCTCATCAGGTACTACGAAATACTTTAGTTTCATGGCATGCAAATGCATAGTTAAGTTTCTATCTGGCCAAGCCTGGCAGTTCCCATGCTGATGCAGTGCACAGGCTGAATATAAGTGGGGAGGAGGGGTTGGGTGACCACTGTACATCTTGAGAGATGCCACAGACAGTATTTATTTACCGGTTCTGGAGAGGCTGGTGCATGGACACCCATCTGGTACAGTATTACTTGGTCATCTATAGCAAAACTAGTTCAGATAAAGTGTCTATTATAGTGTCTTGGAGATAAGATATTATGCCAAGCTAACAAGCCATTAGGGATCACAGAGCTGTTTTTATTAGTAGATTGGGATTTACATTTTGAGCCACTGAAGCTGTACTGTGCTTTCTTTTAGGACCAAGAAATATTCACAGAAACCAGCCTGCACATTCAATTGTCACAATCATCATTTGTACTTGGATCCCTTCCCCCTGTTTTTGTCTCCAAGTCAAGGACTAGTGTGTGCCTGGACATGGGATTTGAATGAAATAGCAGCAGATTGCTAAAAATCTATGTTGGTGGTGGGGTGGATAGGAGCTAAGCGTGCAGCTGATTAGTCTCAGATGTCTAATGAGGGGTTTTACCTGTTACCTGGTGTTAGTTTGCAGAAGATCACGGGAAGCTCTCCGAACAGTTTCATTCTACAAAAATTGATGTTGTGAGCAGCTCTGTCCACTCTGCATCTAGATACATGTCTGTTGCATGGAGAGCACTGTGAGGTCAAGCAATGGTTGACATTCAGAGCAGTTCATCTTCCCGCTGCAGCTGTGCTCCAGAGAAGCTACTGGAGGTACCAGAAATCCCAAGGATTTGGTGCAGGTGAGGTTAGCAGTGCACTGTGGCCAGGCAGGGCTGCCAGAGCAGCTGTATAGTGCCTTTACCATATGCAGACTCTCATTTCGGTTGGGAGAATAGAGTTTGTAACCACTCTGTAGCTTACAGCTACTGGCAGAGCCACTTCATGGCGTTCTGTGTCTGACTCCATTTAGGCACCCAAATCCATGGGAGTTTGTCTGCTAAGGACCTGTGTGGATGTTGGTGGAGCGGAAGGCCAGGTTCAGCTGAGCTAATTTTCATGTGCAGACAGTGCTTGCTCAGCATGGACAGGAAGCCCTGCACAGTGCAGTTCTGCTCATCTAGCAGGGCCCTGTTCTGGCCATACAGCTTTGGGCTGCTGCTGCACACAGTTTCATTTTACTGCAGAGGTTAAGCTGGACTCTGCAGACCAAGCCTCTGCATAGCTGAAAGCAACAAGAAGGCTTACAGGGATGGATGCTGGGTTCTGCTGGTTCACTGTCCCTCTACACACCCACACATTCTAGCCTCCCCCTGTGCACTGACAGTCTGTTCTCTCCTGCCTTGCTGTCCATGCAGCGTACAGCATAGCACTTCATGCGTGGTTCAGGTACTGCGGTTCCAGCCCTTCTCCTGGGTCTGGGAACCAAGGGTTGCATAGGGCTAACAGGGTTTGCACCTCTCCTCTGCCTCTGAACTTTGAGTCCCAGCTCAGCTGCTGCTTTCATGTATAGCTCAAATGTGGATGTGCAGAGGGCAGAGTGGTTGGAGGTACAGGATAGACAACCAAAATTGTCATGCAGGCAGTGCCCCTGTAGGAATGTTCTGGCATTGCTGCAAATATGTCTTGGAGATGCAGCACTAAGCATGCTACACAGCATAGCTGAGGGACAGATGTACAGACAAAGAAAAGGGAAGTGAAAGCTCCAGTTCTCCCCTCTCTGACGCAGGTTGCAGACATGGCTTTGCTCTATCCCACCTTTGGGGATTTAGAGTAGGAAAGATCTTTGAATCCGTCTCACAGTAGCTGACAGGGAGCTTTGGTCAAAAATCCCCAGCACAAATCAGCCTTTCAGTCTGCTTCTATGCATGGAGACATGCAGTAGTTATTTTATTTTTTCAATTCTTTGAAGTCCCCTCCTCACACCTAGTTAGACAGGACTAGTCAAGGCAGGAATGGGGCAGCCAGTGCTATGTATCCTAATGCACAGTGTGTTTCTGATCAGAGATTTATTTATTCCCCATGGAGACATGTAGTGGGCAGGACAGAGAGACAGGAAAAAGATGAAAACTCAAAGGATCTGGCAGGAGAACGTAAATTGGACGGCAGGCCACTAAAGCCTGGGGGGCTGAATCTGTGAGGGAACAGAAGAGATCACCAGCTGGGACTTTTGGACACAAAGCAGGAGGGAAAGGCAGGGAACGTGGGCTTGCTAGTCACTTCAGTGGCAGCATGAAGAGGGAGAGTGGGGGCTGCAGGGATATGTCACACTCACTCTCTGAGCTGTTTGAGTTGAGGAAGTTGTCCGTGGCTGAGTTTCCTTTCCCTCTCTGTGCTATTGAAACAGGAAGCTGGTGAGCCGAAGCTGGCTGATCGTTACACACAGACACACAGGCAGCTCTGGCAGCTCCTGTGTTGGCATTCAGGTTTCCTCCAGCTCCAGCGATGGATCAGTGCTGGTACCACGGCAACATCACTCGCTCCAAAGCTGAAGACCTGCTCTCCAAAGTAGGCAAGGACGGCAGCTTCCTTGTGCGGGCCAGTGAGTCAATTGCTTCAGCATATGCACTCTGCGTGCTGTAAGTACAGCGTTCACCGCGCCCTCAGCCCACACTGCTATCCCTGCTGGGCAGGGGTCACTCCTGCCTCCTCCCCAGCTCAGAGGCAAACAGGTGCTGTACTCACTGGGAACGTGCAGCCTTCCTCAGAGCACCGCTGGTTTCACCAGACTGGGCCATGGGGCGGGGAAGGGTTAGGAGCCAGGCTGAATAAACCCATAGTTTATGTACTGCTGTACTGCTCGCGCTGCTCTTGCCCCTGATTCAAAAGGAGAGCATGGTCAAAGGCACTGCTGCTGTGCTCTGAGAGAAAATAACCTCTTGAACTTCTGGAGTGTCTTAACAACTTGGGTCAAATATTTCTCTTTAGTGACCCCAGTCCCAAGCCTGGGACCTCCCAGGCACTTTTCTTGCTCTGGTTCAGTGTATGTTTGAGCTCCCTGCTTGTTCTGTGTTGCATTCAGCAAAATGCTTGAAATAGTTCCTGGAGCTGTGCACAGTATACCCAGCAGAGCAGTGATTCCACCTGCATCATTAATGTGGCTCATGGGGTAAACGTGTCATGTGGGGAATGGGGAGAGAAGTGCTGGCAGCCCTGATCCCCTCGTTCTGGGTTAGGTCAGGAACCAGAGAGCAAGGCCTCCTGCCCTGGGTTTGTGAGAGGCAGGGTTTTTTTCCTGGAGGCAGGAGAGCAGGGGTGAGAGGAGACTGAAGTCAGTAGGTGAAATCTTGACTTTGTCTTACAGAGAGATCAGACAGTTGCTCCTTGCTTAGTTGCTCCAGACCAAGAGAGCCCTTGTGGGACCCTATCAGATCCTCTTTGCTGCCATTTTGCAGCAGATCAATGAAACTAATTTAATCTTTACCCCACATTACATTCCAAACATTACAAGCAGGTTTCTCATTTTGTGTCTGAAAGTATATTTCTTGTAGCGGTGAAGGCGGTGCTGCTGTTTATAACTGTGGGCTAACTGCTTGTATCTGAGGTCAGATTCTGGTGACAGCACTGCTGGCTGCTGAGTGCCATGGGGCTGGGTAACTGCCCCGTGAGCGTAGGTGTTGGACTGCCAGGGAGTGGTGGCTGGGGAGTGGGTGTCTTCACATGGCACAGAGAGCCTCGGTGCCTGCCTGATAAGGTGATTGAAACAACATAGAGAAGAGTTTTGTCTTTCTGGAGGGAGCAGAGAAAGAAGAGCAGCTGCAGATGAATAGCCAGTACTAGCAGGAAGGAGGAGAGAAAACCCTGTAACAGGAGCTGAGGGCCCGAGTGGTCAGTCAGGGAACAATTTACTAGAATAGACTGTTTTTTCCATTGAGTGATTTTAGTATTACCCCATTGATTTGACTTATAACCAGTATGTACACAAAATATTTTCACCAAGCGATGGTGGGGGTTATTGAAAGGGAAGGTGCTGCAAAAAGGCCTACTAGCACGCATTTGCATAAGTCTTTCCATTGTAAATGTTTATGCAGCCGGCTTTGAAAGCCTTTTGTGACTTGAGAGACATGGGATCAGGAAATAGAAACAATATAATGACCATGATTTTCTGAACTGGGAGCCAAAGGTTATATTCTTTAATCCATTCTGAGATAGCTAATATGAATGGCTTGATTAAAGAATTGGGGAGCACCCAGCCTTGCCAGCCAAGAGCAGCTGGATCAGAGGTGCGAAGGGCTGGCATTAATTACAGTCTGGGAAACATCACACAGACTGCTGTCAAACGATCTGACAGAAGCTTTCAGCTTATGCTGGCTTGCAGTTAGTTTGTGGAGACGTGGTGAATAAGTCTTTCCCTCTGAACGTCATCTCCACAAAATGGGCACCTTTGCTGAAGCTGAAAACTTCCTCAGAAATGTATCAGTTTCAGCTGTGCTATTGACTGGGAGGTGTTTGAAGTTTGAGCTCTTCAGTTACTTCATTTAAAAAATAGAGAGGCTGGAGACAAAGAATGGGAGAGTGGGGAATTGAAAGGCTGACTGCAAATTGTTTCCACAAAAGAGAATTATGTTGAAAAAAGAGCAGATGTCAACTGTGTATACATAAGGAAAATGAAAAAACATGAAATTTGCTCTGAAAAAGAAATGTCATATTCTACAAAGCTCTAATATTTACTGGGCAGATCAATCAAGATCCAGCAAAAGCATTTATTATTATAATATAATAAAATGAAAGAATGATTTCATTGAAGAACTGCTTTAGAAAAACAGGGTTTGTATAAATATAGACAAGTAGGGGAGGTGTATTTGGAGAGCCTTTTAAGAGTGCCTTGACTCCTATTCTGAAACTTAGAGCAGCAGCATTTAGAGAGTGAAAGGCTGGGGAATGCTCCTCCCCCTGCACAGCTGTCCCCTACTCTGGTCACATTGCCCCATAAAAGGCAAGAAACAAAGCCCTGTTCCTCCTCCTTTCTCTGTGCCTAAATAATTTAATCTGTCAGTCTATTGACAAGAAATTGTGTCTTTTACTCACCTGGAGGGGAATGCCTGAATCCTGAAATCCAAAAGAGCCTGCTTAGTGTTCCCTGCACCTAAACTATTACCATTCCTCCAGGGGATCTTCTGTTGGCAGTTCCTCCATGAATGGCTGTAGGACTAACAACACTTCTAGAAGTGACACTCAAAGACCAGCTGCAGCTTTGGGATGCCTCTAAGAGGACCCTGCCTGTGAGATGTCCTTTCCAATGCTGTGCCTCTCTCATGGTGCACTTGGCACATGGCATCAGGCCTAGCACAGCAGCCCCGTTCAGTGTTCCAGATGCTCCAAATATGCACATTGTCACCAATATACTGTACTGCTCGTGCTGCTCTTGCCCCTGATTCAAAAGGAGAGCATGGTCAAAGGCACTGCTGCTGTGCTCTGAGAGAAAATAACCTCTTGAACTTCTGGAGTGTCTTAACAACTTGGGTCAAATATTTCTCTTTAGTGACTCCAGTCCCAAGCCTGGGACCTCCCAGGCACTTTTCTTGCTCTGGTTCAGTGTATGTTTGAGCTCCCTGCTTGTTCTGTGTTGCATTCAGCAAAAGGCTTGAAATAGTTCCTGGAGCTGTGCACAGTATACCCAGCAGAGCAGTGATTCCACCTGCATCATTAATGTGGCTCATGGGGTAAACGTGTCATGTGGGGAATGGAGAGAAGTGCTGGCAGCCCTGATCCCCTCGTTCTGGGTTAGGTCAGGAACCAGAGAGCAAGGCCTCCTGCCCTGGGTTTGTGAGAGGCAGGGTTTTTTTCCTGGAGGCAGGAGAGCAGGGGTGAGAGGAGACTGAAGTCAGTAGGTGAAATCTTGACTTTGTCTTACAGAGAGATCAGACAGTTGCTCCTTGCTTAGAAGAGACCAAGAGAGCCCTTGTGGGACCCTATCAGATCCTCTTTGCTGCCATTTTGCAGCAGATCAATGAAACTAATTTAATCTTTACCCCACATTACATTCCAAACATTACAAGCAGGTTTCTCATTTTGTGTCTGAAAGTATATTTCTTGTAGCGGTGAAGGCGGTGCTGCTGTTTATAACTGTGGGCTAACTGCTTGTATCTGAGGTCAGATTCTGGTGACAGGCCACATGAGAGTCCTCTTGCGAGCAACAGCCATTGGGCTGCTTCATTTATCAGTTTCACAATCTCCACACACACAATTGTCTCTGCTGCATGAATAATTCTGCTTAGCTCTATTTGAATATCAGCGGGAGTAAATGGTGTAAGAGAGCTGCATTGACACATAAAAACAAACCCCATACCCCTACTTGGCTCATATCCTCACCTGGCACTGATTGGTATTGGTGGAATTAGCAGTGCTGTAGCTGTCCTACAGTTGGGGATCCTATCTGTGACTTCCAGCTCTGTACCAGATGTGTGAATAAATACATGCCTGTGAAATGAGCTCTAGAAACAGCTTGAATTCTTCTGCATCCTTTGCATTAAAGCTATCAAAAGACACACACTCATGTGGATACATGACCCAATCCTCCAGACATCCTGGAAAAACTCAGCTATGATCTATAAGGAATTTATTTTCATTTCCAGTGTCTCTTTGTGACTCCTTGTATAAGGCTGCCTGAAATCCTGGCAATCTCCTTTCTCCTGTGTGGAATGATTCTGGAAGGTGTATGATGAATAGACTCACATCACAGCTCTAAGAGAGATTGGGATGTTTATTGATTTGCCTGATCTCCCCAGCTGGGGGGATGACCTCAGCCCACATTTTGTGACAATTCCACAAACAGTGCAGTGTTTCTGTTGCAACAAAGGAGTTGAGTGTGGATTCTGTTCTTTATTTTGAGAAGGAAGGGGTTGAACCTGCACCTGTTGGTGGCTCAAAGTGATATTGTATCTTTTAAGTAATTTGCAGATAACTTAAAAGATTTGATCAATCTTTTGTTGTGAGAAAGGTAAAAATATATTTTCTAATCAATGCTTCTTGGGTGAACCACACAAAGCTCAGCAGCTGCTGAGGGAGGTCAAGCTTACAGCACTGTTCAGCCTTCCCTTGGGATCCAGTGCATTGATGTGACCCTGCACTGAACACAAGACTCCTCCATCCCTCCTTAAATAAGAATCTAATTGAATTTAGCTGGGACAAAGTATTTGTTGTGGGTGTCCTACAGATGCACACGTACAGTGTGCATCCACACCAGGATGGTGAGATGGGTTTTCATTTAAACTGTTGTTTAGGATTTGTGGATGAAAACGTGCCTGGCAATAAGCTGTTGTACTGTCATTTAGCTGAAATATATAATTTGCTTTTTCCAATACAAGTCAATGCACTAGCCTTTCAGTTTACTCATTTATTGCTGATTTTGGCCCTTTGCCTTTTGGATTTCTGCTTTTTCATTTCTTCCTGAGATGCCTGCTCTACTGACAGCTAGAGCCACTTGGTGTTTTCTCTCTTTCCAGCCAGAAGCAGAGTGGAACAACTCCCTCTGAGCTAATGCTGATATCACTTTCTGCAGTGACATCTGCAAGCAGATGTTCCTGTTTCAGTGACCAGGAACACTTCAGGTTTGTGTTAGTCCACAGGCTACAGGAGAAGAAAGTAAGAAAGAGAAATGGTTTAAAACCCTTGTACATGAAGCAATCTATATGTGTCAGGATTTTTCAAGGTCTTTTCTCACAGGGAGGGATGCCATAGTGAGATTCCCTTCTGGACATGGTCTAACCATATCACCTGTGGTCTGTTCCAGGTACCGGAATTGTGTTTATACATACCGAATTCTGCCCGATAAAGAAAATAAACTAATTGTCCAGGTAAGCCATCTCTGTACTATTTGGTCCCACAAAAATGGAAAACTGCTGGTTTTCAAAGTAATTCTAACACCACGAGAAAAAAAAAAGATATAAGGAATTAAACTAATATCAGGCCAGCACAGTGCTGGTCTCCACTCCACTGCTGTGCAGATTTCAGTCTCCAGTCCATACAGCTGTGGCCATTGGCTGTGTGGCCATTGGCTGTGTGGACACACTCTTTGACACACATGCCTTCAATTCAGTGGCACAGCCATGTTTTATGTAACTGAGAAGCTCAGCAGGTGGAATAACTTTTCCCCTGAAACCAACTTCTTATTAATACATCATGGATCTTTTCAATCCGAAACTGCAGCACAGTTGCCTACACCTAGGGAATGTAAATTGAATTCTGGTCTCAGGATCCAGAAAGTACCAAGACTGAGGGCAGGAATTTCCGATGTTCTGTCTATTCCTATTTTGATTTAGGAGCCTAAATGAGCGACTTCCCCTTCCGGTGCCACTTCTCTTTCCGGTGCCACCTCTCAGCCCCTTATTTGTTTTAACATAAATAATGAAATTTCAGGTGGGGAGGGAGGCATGGTCTCCTACAGCCTCAAGAATTTGGCATGGGTTTTCAGGGCAACAGTAGGGGCTGCAGCTGACCCATGCTCTTGGCACAGTCAGTGCTGCGTGGGCATTCCCTGCTAAACAGAATGGAAATGCCCAGGCTACCCAGTCTGCCTTGCTGTTCAGAGTGGTTCTGCAATAATTCCTTCCTATTTCAGTTGACAACTAGCTTCCCACACTGTAAATCAGATTTCTACCAACTTCATGAGCAGCTTAAATGTCTCTCATGCACCATGATAGTTGTGTATTTCCTCATGTGCTTTGGGGTTCTCAGTGTTTCTTTGAGATCTCCACTAAGAGGCAGCATATCTGAAACCAGAGTAATGAGTTAGTGAGAACAGCTGTGTACTGGCAGCTTGCTTTCAGCTGTGGGCTTTTGGTAAGAATGGTGGGTTGTGTGTCCTGGGTGCACACATCCAGCTTGGCTCCTTCAAGGCCTACTTTTGGGTATCTTGGGCTGTTCTCAGGAGCCCCACTCAGATGCAGACACAGACACAGCTGTATTGCCTCCAAGGCTAACTCCAGGCTCTTGATGCTGTGCTCCAGAGGACTGTGTGCCCAGGGCCAGCCACTATGGCTCTGTTGGCCTTGACAGCTGGATTCCCCAGAGCCGTTGAGATTCCTCTGCATCACTTGCACTTCTGTTTCTGAGGAGGAACTGGCAGCAGGAGTCTATGCTGGACATGACCTGGGTCTGTAGTGCTACTATGGCATGTCACCAGAGTTCATGCCTCTTCATGGAGCACTGGGTGACACTGTGCAGAAGAATTTGTGCAGGCTCAGCTGGGTGCAAGCCTGGGACCAGAACCCAGCTGGAGCCAATAACTTGCCATTCCCACCTGGCTCCACACACTGTGCTGTAGGCTCTTTGTAGCGATACTTGATATTCCCCCATCTTCTGATATATCCCAGCCATTCTGTCCTAAAGAGCGTGTTTTGGTGCATTGTGCTGATATAATGTGGTGGTGGTAAGAGCCCAGAAGGTGACATGGTGCTTATCTTTGACAGTACCCAGAGCAGCTGCAGAGATCAGGGTCTCTCTGTGCCAGAGAGCTCACAGATGGAGCCCCACAGGCAGGGAGAGTGTTGGGGGACACCTGAGGCCCAGACAATGGGCACAACTATCTGTGTCCCACACCAGCTCTGTGGCATGGCTGGCATGGGACCCTGGCACTGCTAATGGTGTCCTTGCTCTTTGCACTGGCAGCAGTATGATGAAGGGAACTTGTGGAACCCTAATTCTGAATAACTTTGTGGTATGAGTTTGGCAACTGCTTTCTCTTTTGAAAAACAAGCACAGAAATGATCCTATGTTGGGTTTTCCCCTGTGGAAGAGGAAGAAAGGCAGGCCAGAAGGTATCTGCAAAGGCAGCCACACAGCCCCACGCTTTGTCCCTCTGTGCCCTGTGCAAGCCATGTCCCCTCCTCGTCCCTCAGCTGCCCTGCTGGCAGATCCTCTGAGAAATGCTGGACACGCAGCTTGGCCTGGAGCCTGTTCTAGCAGGACACAGATGCCATGAGTGACAGGAGAGTTTGAAACCTGAGCAGAGAGGAATGTACCTGTGTGCAGCTTCTCTCTGGAGAGCGCTGGGGCGCAGGCTGCTTACAGCACCTGCCAGTGCAGGTCTGAGCAGGGAGTTCTGTGCATTACAACCCAGGAAGATGCGAGTTGCACTTCTCAATTTGTACTGGATCCACGATTGTTTCTGCGGTGACAAAGGGCCTGTTTCCATGTATAGCTCTTGTCTGCAGAGTTCTACACGTACAGTGCTCAAAGCACTGCAGCCATAGGAAATCTTTGTTTCTCTGTGCTGCAGCAATGGGCAGCTCTCCTGCTGGATCAAGGTTTATGAACAAGAAATTTGTGAGATTCTCTTGGGTCCCATGTTGTGGTTGCAAGGGATTTCTCTTGTTCCTGTGTCACAGAATGCAGAGTGACTGTAGTGGAGTACCTTTGTAAGCTGGGTTGCCAAGAGCTGTAGGTTGAATACCAGGGGCAGGCTAAATAGAGTGCGTTGTTAACTCATGGTTTGAAGACACGACACCTCCCGCTTTGTGCTGCCTTATTCCATTTCTGAGGTAGAGGCAAATGAAGGGGGCTGGCTCCTTCTGGCAAGAGAAAGATGCAGTGAGAGTTATAATTAAGGCTCAGAGGAAAAACGGTTCTGTTCTTGGCTGCTCTTCTTGGTACAGTGTTCCAGCTGGGCCAGGCTTTTTTTTTTTTGGTTGCTTGTCTATTGATTTTTGGATAAAACAAAAAATATTTAATGTGTCTTAAAAGATGAGGTTTTTGAAAAGATTACTTTTTTGCAAGGATATAAAAGCTGTTGACTAGGATGGAATGTGGATATTTTTAAAAGTCCCATTAATAAAGGAAAGGGTCTACTAATCCTATGGAACTAGATCAGGTGTTAAATTAATACAGCAATCAGTAGATGCTTCTCATCTCTGGGTTTATAAAAATTATATAGGAAAGATTCAATACTCAATCTTGAGATTAGCCTGTATTGATGACAAATATGAGCCCTGATTATCAATGTGACCTTTTTCTTTTTTTTTTTACCTGTTCAGTGCTTCTTCCTAAAAAAAGGGCTGTCTTCCTGCCCAGATCTGGACTGTTGTCTGTCAGGAATTTTTCTTGATGACAGCTGGTTTAGAAGATCTGTCATATCACAGCTATATACACAGTGCATGTGATATGACAGCTCTCCCTCTGCCACTCTGTGGAGTTTTTTCACCCTTAAAGCTGAAAATTGCATTTTTTTTAAAGTCTTGGAGAGTACATTTCATTTTTTTTCTCAAGCCTGGTCCCACCCTAATGGAATGATAGTGTCATTTTTTTTTTGCATGGTTAAATTAACTGTTCAAGGACAGGTGGAAGAAGGGGAAGTACACATTTTTTCATGCAAAGATGCACTTTTGCATTCAGTCTGAAGAAAAAAATATTGGCACATGTGCTTCCAGTGTTTTGTGGCATGGTTTGTGATCTGCCATTAGGATTCTACATCTGCAGCAGTTAGCATGGTAAGGAATTTCTCTTGCCTCTCATATCATGATCATGGCGTTCCCAGCATGTTGATGCAAAGTGTTGTTTCAGATGGAAAAATTGGATCACCCTTTTGAAAAAGTCCAGATAAGCAATTTTGAACTTGACACCTGCCTTCATTTGAAAGACAGGAGTCTGCCAAGGAAGGCAGGAATCTCCCTCAGAATGGAAAATATGATCCCCTTCCCTCTGAATTATTATAACTTTGAAATTATGGGGCTTTCAGGCAAAGATACGAGAAAAGCAATAACAGTTCTTCACTAGAAAATGTGTATTTATATTCTCGGCCTTCTCTCGGCCGCAGGCGCTTTCCCATCGGTGCAGTTCCGCTCACAGCCAGCAGGGGCGCTGGTGGCTCCGGGCCGGGCAGGGCGGGGCGATGATTCCCCCGCGCCTGCAGGGGGCGCTGTGGCGCGGGCTCGGCCGCCGCTCTGCCCGTGGGCGGTGGCGGGAGAGAGGGAAAAGGGGCTTCCCTCGCACCCCGCCAGGGGCAGCCGGGCGGTGCCTCCAGATGGCGAAATGGCTGCGGCGGGAACCTCGGGCAGCGGCTGCAACGGCAGGGCCAGCAGGCCTCCAGGAGCAGTGAATGGAAGTGTAGCACTAAGCCCCAGTTGGTGGCAGAGGCAGACGGAGTGGGGGGTCTTGGTGTGTGCTGGGTTTTGGGCTAAAGTGCAGCAAAAAACCCAAAGCAGTGGCAGAAAATGACCAGGGCCTTGCAGTGGCAGCCGGGCTCCTGAAGGCAGCTGGGAGACGCTCCCTTGGAGTGAGGAGGAGTTTTCCCCTGAGGCACCCGAGTAGATGCGAGGGTCCTTCCCGGGGAGGCTGGGTGTTAACAAGGTCCCAGCCCCACGGCCGCTCTGACGAGCAGAGGCTCACCCACAGTAAGAGAACCAGTGAAGGACAAAGCTCCGCAGTGGCAGCGAATTCTCCCTGCAGCAGCAGCAGCAGCAGCAACGTCTCCCCTCCAATCCCAACAGCGAGTGAGATGCTGAGATCTGCCCCTCATTCCCCAGCCAAAATCTCCTGGCATTTCTGCACTTCCTAAGAGAAAGCCCCTGAGCTAACAGACTGCAGCGAGCTGCACCCTTCCTCTTCCTCCATGGCTGCATCTTTTGTCTCTCTCAAGTATCATCTTTATTATCTCTCAGGCAACAAATGGGAGAAAATTCCATGAAAGAGGAAAAAAACCGGAAAAATCCTAACCTGATACATCATCTTTTTTTTTACATTAATAGGGGGAAAGGGTTTTGAACCAAGACTATGCCTTGCATAGCACATGCTGTAAGGCCCTTCATTTTTAAATAACTTTTTCTTTGCTTTGAGCAAAGCTCTTTCACCAGCTCCAGAGTTTTGTGGATTACCTTGTTGTGAGAAGGGATCAGGAAAAGCAGCCTTCTCATGCTGTACAAGAGACTGTATCACAGTAAGAAAACCATTAATATTTTTAAAGTTACAGCCTGTCTTTCATTCCTCTTCCTCTCCCTGGGCTGTCCTAGCTGCCCAGCTCTTTGACAGAAGGCAGCAGTGTGTATGCACCTTCCTCTCCATGGGGAAACATAGGAAATATTCGTTTTGCAGTCATAGTGCCAGATCATCATTCCTGTATGCATGAGCACTTCTTGCATTTGTGCTGAAATTCACTATTTAAAAAAAATTACTTACATTTCTACTTGTTACCTGTTGTAAAGGGAGGGCCTGACCCTTTTTACTTGTGTGTTTCCTAACTTCAGAGAAAATTATAGATGCCCTGGCAGCACTGTTTTACAGTGAGTGATCATATGGCTATTTTTTTTTTCTTTTTCTGGTAATTTTCTTCTAGTCTGACATCGGGCTTTGTGCAACAGGAAACAAATAGTGCTATGTGAGCAGTTAGAAAGCAGGCCAGCAGCTGTGACTCACGGTGCCAACTGACACTAAGAGCAGATCACCAGTGTGCTCTGCGGCTCCCGGGAGGCAGGAGAAGCCCTAAACACGGTATAGGGCTTTCTGCTGAAACCCCGGTGCACTTCTAGAAACACATACTTTGAGAATTATCTTGATTTGTATGCTGTATATGGGTTGACTAAATAAGCCAGAACAAATGAGATTGTCTCTCCTGGGATGGGCAAGATGCACAATGAGGGGGTGCCTGTCCCGTCACTGTCAGCAGGACTGTGCCTGCCCCTGAGCAGGATCACTTCTGCCTTCTGTTTCTGCGTCCTGCAGGGCGGAGCTGGGGCAGAGGCCCCATCCGGTGTGCAAACCCGCTCCGGAGCGCGGGCTGCTGTCCTGCCAGCAGCATCTGATAAGAGCTGTGAGCTTAGTTCAGTTCCTGCATTCCTGGTGTCACTGCTGCTGTCACCAACGTCAGAGACACTGCCTGTGCCATTTGCAGTACCAAGTTCATTGTCAGCCCTTTGAGAGAGATTAAAAGTTTTCGTTGTTCTCTTTGTTGCCGCACTGTAATCTCAGTGTGCTGTGCTGCTCTGGCTCACGTGGCCACCAAAAGGTTTTCTGTAACAGGAATTTGTGATTTGCTCTGGACTTTGCTAATCTCTCTGTATCTGATCAAAACCTTTCTACTGGGAAATTGCTCTGGAACTGGGTGATAAAGCAAAGTAAAACGCTTCAGGTGAGGCTCAGCCATCCACCACTTAGAGCTTCTGTCACAGCTCTGGGAGGCATTTGTACCTGTGCAACACCATGGGCTGCAGTGAAGACAGGGCAGGCAAAGGTCTGCCCAAAATGCCACTTGCAGATTGCATTGAGGCTGTGCTAAGAAAAGACAATGATGAGAACGGAACAGATTTCACCTGAGTTATCTGTTACCGTGGAAAACTCACTGTGCTCATGGGACTCTGTTGGAACTGCAGGTCTGCAGAGACATTAATCAGGGTGATCACTTTTCTTGGATAGAAAGAAGGGACAAGTGAACAGCTAGAGAATACTTTTAAGCAATGTATTGAAGCATGGTTAGGGCAGCACATTTCTAGTATGTCCAATACCATAATTTTATTATATTAAGCTTCATTTTATTACCAAAAAATGTAGATGTTAAAATTTGAATGTTTTCCAGCATAATTTAATGTTGACTTTAATCAGTTTGCAAAGCACTTTACATGTAGGACTGAAAATATTTTACAATCAGGGCTTAGCAAAATCCATGTATTTCATGTTTCTGCAAGCTATCCAAATCTGTTTATACAAGCAAAATGTTTTTTCCATTCTTGCATCTGAGGTAGGAATGAAGTTAGTGCACTACACAGGTTTTGGAAAGTTGAAAGAAGCAGCATTTAATAAGAGAGCTAGGTATTTCCTGAAACATGCACATTCCTGCTACTGAATCTCTCAGTATACAGAATTCTTCATACAAACAAACCATATCCAGCTTTTGTCTAGTTTGAACCCTTTCAGAATGTTTCCAGTTTCCTGAAATATTAAAAAAAATAATAATTCAGAGAGTGTGATTTAAATCAACTTAAAGTGATATTATTTTGTTTTTCAACATTCAGAAAATGTAACCAGGTATTTGGAAGCTAATGCATACCATGAAGTAAAATCCCTTTTCCTTTTATCTGGATGTGCTATCAGACAAAATCTCCCTCTAAAGAGTGAAATGCAAATGCATGTCATCAATTTCTTTCACTGTTTGCCCTCTAATAATTGTGTTATGTTGTAAAGCCTTCATCACACTGAAAAAAAAATGAAAATTGCAAATAGCCAATCCTTGCTGAAGGTACAAAGCAGCTTCCAGGAGCTGCAAAATCCTTCCAGACTCAGAAGATAAGGGTTAGAGCTGTTATACAGTAAGCAGTTTAACAATTACTGTTTTAGAAGAGTAATTGTTTCACCTGTTATCCTTTGGAAAAGCTTTGAACCACCCAAAATCACACACCCAGCAGCTCTCTCCTACCCTGCTGGATCTTTCCCCCACTCTGTAACAAGAGCTTGGGTGTGCAAATAATCGAGTTACAGACAAGTATAACCCTGAGATGAGCCCCTGGGACACACCCACCTCAATGTCTCCTAGACTAGCAAAAGGAACATTTTCCTGAAATTTTGAAATTCCTATGGCAGACAAGAAAAAACTATTGAAAACTTATGCAACTAACATTATCAACAAGCAAATACTCTCATTTTGCAGTAATTTGATGGATATTAGCTTTAATGTTATCACATATCACAGTTACATATTGCTCAATCCATTTGATTGTCTTATCCTTTATATATTTGTTTTTTGACACTGGCCAAATGCCAGGCACCCACGAAAGCCTTTCCTTCACCCTCTCCTGCTACAGTTGGGCAGAGGAGAGGGGAAAAAAAATTTAATGAAGGGCTCAGGAGTTGAGATAAGGACTGGGAGAAAACACTCTACAGGCAAAACAGATTCAAATTTAAAGGTGTAAGATAAATTTACTATTAACAGAGCCAGAGGAGGATAATGAGAAGTAAAATAAACCTAGAAAACACCTTTTTTTCTTTCTCAGCTCCTCCCTTTTCCCACCTACAGCACAGGGAGACAGGGCATGGGGATTTTGGTCAGTTTGTCACCCAAGATCTTTTTCTGTTCACTCAAGGAGAGGAGTTTTTTCTCCATTATGCCCTCAGGTCCCTCCCACGGGAGACAGTTCTCCATGAACTTCTCCAGCGTGGCTCCAATCTCACGAGCTGCAGTCCTGCCAAAACTGTTGCAACATGAGTCCCTCCCACAGACAGTCTTTCCAGAACTGTTGTGGCGTGGGTCACTTGTCCATGGGGTGCAGTCCTCAAAGGACAGGCTGCTCTAGCTGGGAAGCAACTAGAAATGTTTTATATTTCCAGAGACTTCAGGTGAAGCTTCATAACTCAATTTCTGGTATTCAGGAAGACAACAGATCATTTCCCTCTCAGTGCTGTGGTAATGAAATGGTGTGTTCTATTGCTTCTGTGCTTTGAGGGATGATGGGCCACAGAGGAAAGTGCTCATTTACAGGCAACTCTTGAGTTGTTTTTCTCAAAGAAAGAAAAATTATTATTATTATAATATTTTTGGTGCTGTGTGAGGCATTTTGTCCTGATCATTTAAGATAGGAATGAGTCTTGGAAAACAGTGATATTAGATTTGTTTACAATGAGTCTTATGACAAATATCACTGTCACTACAAAATTGTTTCCACACTCCATACTGACAAGGAGATGCCCTTTCTTCAGAGATCTACCTTGATTTGCTGATGGGATGGATCATTGCAGGCTGCATCCCTCTCCATGAAGACAAGGAACTCATCCAGCACATCACAAGGGCCACATGGGCTGCAGTTAGATCTCATTGAGTCAGTCTGCGCTGCACCCCTGGGGAATGGGACCAGTACAACCTACACGGCCTGCAGCACATTGCTGACATAAGTGTAAAATGTAAAGATACAATCACCTTTGAATATCAACTGAAAGTATTGTCCGGGTTGCACTTGTTCTAGGTAAACAAGTCTGGGTCTGCTTCACCAATACTCTTCAAATTTACTTTTTGGTGATTGAAGTCATTACAGCTTTTAAATTAAATTTAGCGTTCTTGAGTTTTCAGACTGCTGCATAAATGCATGCAAGGCTTGATTTAAAATGACAAAATAGTTTAGGGAAATGAAACAGACTTTAGTAAAGATAGCTCAGACTCAGTTGTTTCAGTCCCTCTGAAAGGATGAAGTCACCGTGCAGCTTTTGGTTGTTCCCAGACCTTTGCCCAGCTGTCTGACTTCTTATGTCTTCAGTTTGTACTTCTGTCAGCTTTCAGTCTTGGTTCTCCTCTGAAAGTCTTAACTGGTTGAGGTCTGTTCCATCCCAGGGTTCTGAAGCTGTCCCCCTGCAGTATTTTAAAAGTCAACATAGAGCACATCTGGGTTCAGCAAACCCCATGGGTGAAGGATGGTGAAGCTCACTGTGGGCTGAGGTTGCTGTTAGCAGACTTGTAAGCCTGAGTTAAAATTTCCAAGCAACTCTGCATTAAGCCTCATTCTCCAAAACTTGATGGGGCTGTAGTGACCTGTGCTGTTTAACAGCCTTCGTATTAAGTGTTCCTTGTGATCAGACATCGCAGGAGCCACAGGCAGGCACCGGTTGCTCACAGAGGCACTGGATAGCCTGTTGTCATTGTACATTCTTGTACATGCAAACCCAGAAATCCTGAGTCCAATTTTAGGGGCCAAAGTGTAACAAAAAATGCGTAACGTCCACTATTTTTATTCCACAAGTGCGGTTCAGGGGAGAACATAAAAGGAGAGGGTTGGAACGGTGTTTACTTTCTCATTTTAGTTTTGTGGTTAGTTTTGCTAAATTATGGTGCTCCTTCAGGCTGGGTTCTGTATCTGTGCAGTCAGCAGCTATGGCTCAGGGCTTCTAACTGATTAGGAGTTTGCAATAACTGAATGAAATAAAGGACAGCCTCTTGAAAGAAAGGACAAGTGGTCATCCTTGGTGTCTCAAACATAGTAATCAGTTGCTGTAGCTAAAGCCTGAGAAATTCTGCAGACTGAAGACAGGAAATTGTAACTAAGGCTTCTACCCTTACTATGCATTGCTTAGGGGTTTGAATTATGCAATCCCAGAAAATTATGCAGTACAATGTGGTGCATGCAGCTGCTTCCCATGTACTTTCTGCCTGCATTGCTTTGTTTGAGCAGCATATCTTCAGTAAGTATTAATCTTAACCTTTTTAATTTTAAATTTTTCCTTTCCCACTGGATAGTTTATGTAATTTATGCATATTTAGTTCTTGGTGACAGTTGATACTGGGATTCATTCAGCCAAGAGGACAACAGGGAAAGCAGAGAGCTGATTATGGATCCTCCACTGTCTGCTGCACAGGTTGGAGAAGATCCCCAGGAGCTCAGCATAAGACTGATGTGGGCTGAGGGATCCTGCCCAGCTGTGCATACACAGCCATTGTGGGCATGTCTTCACCTGTTGCAGGGAAAAGTCCTTTCTCCTAGGACTCCGAACACCACACACGGTTGCCTGGGTACATATTTATTGCCTTCTACAGAGGGAAAAGCTGAATGGAGCTTGGGAACTTCCACAAGAAACAAGTAACCTGCAACAGTTCTCCCAGTCCAGCTAATGCCAGCGGAGAGCACTGACAGAATCACAACAATGACCTCCACTAAGTGCCTTCAGAAACAATGACTGTGGTACATTTGCTGCCTTGGGTACCTTGATAGCTCTTGGGGACCCACGTTTTCAAGCTTATCTTAGTAAGGACTAGAGCTAGATACTTTATGAAGAACTTAAAATGGAAATTTTCATTTGCCTTCAAGTGTTGAAGCTCTTCAGTGGAAAACCAAAAAGCTCAAGGCTTGTGATAAAATCACAAAAGTTCTTAAAAGTAGCATACTCCAAAACTTTTACTTAAATTCCACCTACACACTACAGAAGTGCTAGAAAAAAATGCACCAGATCCTCATGGATCTGCAGTCCTTGCTCATTCACCATCAACTCATCTGACTTGCACCCTGTAACTAAATTTAATACCAGTCCTTCATGTTCCATCATGGAACTGTACTGTTGTTTGCTTTTTGTTGATGTAAGTCTTATTTATTATAACACAGAGAAATGCTGAAAGGGTTGTTTGTTCAGCAGGGTTCTCTTGGTGCTACAAGCTGAATCGTTGTACGCTGTATTGGTAAAATCTTTTTTGAAGGCCAGAGTTTGAATGGTTTATTTAGTATGAAGAATGTGAAGAACTATCCCAAGTACATGGTCTTGGTGCTTTCTAGAATTGTTGGTGTTCTTCCTGGCTTCTATCTAACTATATTAGTTGGATATTTGGCAATTAACATATTTTTATGTGAACCATGGAGTGCTGGAGCAGAGTGGAATGGGGTCTTTAAGTAGGATCTGAGTACATTGGTTTTATGATCTATGTCTTTATCATGTGTGGAGAATGCCAATTCAAAAGACTTCTATAAATCCTTTACCTTCCAGAAGGTCTAATACCTTTTTCTTTAGGATGTAGAATTTTGGCAGGGAACTTGAGATAAAAATCTGGCAGCCAGTTATACTCTACTGAGAACTCCTTTCAATATTCCTTTCCTCCATCAGACTCTCCTAATTTGTAAATGTCCCAATTCTGCCATGGGAGCACTGCTTACCTGTGAACATGACTAGTCTTTGGGCTGCCAGAACGAAGCCTGGATGGGATCACAGAGAGGAGAACTCTTGCACAGCCAGAAGAGATCAACAGTGACAGATATGAGAGTCAGGACCCTTTTTAGGATTAACTGCAACTGGGCTCACATTCCACACATGGGGAACATGTTGAAACATCTGAAACGTTGAAGCATTTGAAATTAAGAATGCATTGTGCTTCTCAAGCCCTTTCTGTGACACCGCACATAGGAAAGAAGTGAAATGGCCTTTCACAAAATTGGAAACCTGCAGCATTCCCATTTTTTCTAAATTTTTATAAGAACTGAATTGTGATGCAGTGTGAGTAATTAATACATGGAGTATCTTAAGTCAGTATAATGCTTAAAGAAATGGAGCTTGTGGTAGTATGTACTGGGATCCTTCAGTTGCACTGGAGGAACAGAGGATTGTTTTATAGGATTTTTATTAGTTTTATAGGATTGATAATACAGTAATCTTTTTTTTTTTCCTTTTTTATCTCAGGGTTTTTGGTTTTTTTACGTCTGATTTTCAGCCAGGATCACAAGCTAGAAGTAATATATACTTAGTTGTTATTAAATTGTAATTCCTTGTTTCCTTCTATGAATCATCTCTTTCAGAAATTCTGAATCCCTCTCTCCCAGAACTCTATGAATTCCATGACTTTCACCCAAAGTCTTAAAAGGTCTCTGTAACAGAAGTGACATGTGTTAACAAACCTGAATATCAGGACCAAACCAAATATGGAATGAGAAAAAAAGCCTCCATTGTCTCTCACCTTGGAGGAGACAGCAACTGTTTGCCTTCCATTCCCTCCAACATTCTTCAAGGTGTACTTACACTGTGCTGCTATTCTTCACAAAATTTGTATGATCTTCTTCCAAATGAGGAAGTGCTGCTCTGGCCACCCACCAGCATCCTCTGCCCATGTTCCCTAGATTCCTCCCCTTTCCTCTTCCCTCATGCTTAGTTCCCTGGCAGAGGCCCTCTTGCTGAGCTTTATCCAGCAGCAGAACTCCCTTGTCAGCCCACAGATTCTCACCTCTTATAAAAGTTCATTTCTTTATTGACCCTCTAGGTCTCAGGAGCCCTCTTTTCCTCAGGCACACACTTGCTTCTCTCCCTCTGTGCTCCTAGGTAGCTCCATTTCTTCCAGGTCCCAGGTGTTGCATTCAAATTAGAGTACATTTCTGAGTGGCTTATATTTTGGAAAGTAGCTGTTTCTCCCAGCTGTGATTCCTGCCTATGATCCCATTTTTGTGAAATGCTCCTGAAACTTAGCAAAAGATTCGATCTAAAAATAAGACAGGTTTGCTAACAAAATGAAACACAGCCAAGTTGCTAAAAAACGCTTAAAAAACAATTTACCAGGAATTCCTTAGCTCTTAGGTTCACTTCTTTACTGAAATACAAAAAGCTTGTCTACACGAGAGCCAAATATCAATTTAAAAATGCCACCTAGACTTCCTAGCTAGCAGACAGTCTTGAAAACAACTTTTTTTCCAAACCTCAAAACATAATTTTTTTTTTCAAATCTCAAAGAAGAGAAGCATTCCTGCCAGCCTTTCTTACCACAGTAGAATTGACCTGATTTACTGCTTCTATTTAAGCTGGTGGGTATTTGCAAGAATTTTGTAACTTTGAAAACTTATTGCCAGTTACTAAAATGCCGATATATGTACTTAAGTACCTGTTTTAAGGTACTCAAGTTTGAAAAATTTGGCCTCAAGCAATATAACCAGATGATCAGTTTCCTAGTTCCTCCTTGTGCCTTGGCGCAGGAAAGGAAAACACTTCCTCTTCCTTCTGAGGGCCCCAGACTTCCTGTGCCATCTATTTATACAATTGTTGTAATGAACCCCAAGTTAACCAGTTCCTCTCCTAGTTTAGCATAGGCTTTACATCTTTTTACTTCAGGTATTTATAATCCACTTGCAACTTCTCTTAAAGTCACGTTCACAGCTGCTCTTCACTAAACCTGTGTCTGGAGTGTCTTTGGCAAGGAGTTCTGTTGGCCAGATGGCATTACTTGAATACACCAGATACAAAGGAAGACCAGTTTATCTGGTCAACAGCCATACAAAAACCTATTGAAAAGTCCAGGTGGTTGAATTTGGAAAGGGGATTACAAGATATAACCAAAGGCTAGTGATTGAAGGCATTAGTTGTACCTGTCCTCATGAAATGAACAGCCTAGAAGCCAGTTCAGCAAGAAAACAAGAGCAAGTTGTAGCCAGTTGTGCTCAGCCATTGTACTGTGAGGATAGAGAGGACTGGAGGAAATTTAAAACTAGAAGGACATGCAGAATCAGGAGCAGGCTCTGGGGGACAGGAGACACCAAGACATCCCATGGGAAAGAAGGTTCACAGCTGAAAGGGCTGGAGTCAGAAGTGGAAGGTCTGAAAGTCGTGGTTTGGGATGCAGTTGAAGTGGCAGGGCTGCTGGTGAAAAGCATGGTCATGTTCAGCCTTACCCATGCTCAAGGGTTCTGGATCTGGATAAAGGAAGCTGGGAGATTTGCAGAGGGCTTCCCGTAGTCACAGAGTTTGGAGTGGCCGGAGGCCTTGCAGGAGTCTGAGCCCAGTGTTGCCCTGGTTTTGGGCTGAGGCAGGGTCAGACACTTGCTCCCTGGCTGTGAGGAGTGCCTGGGTGCATGGCACTGCTGTCCCTCGGGACCTTGCAGCACCTCTGGTTGCCATCTTTTTTAGAAGAGAATTTAAAACTTGTAAGACTGCTGCTGAGACATCCCCAGGCTGTCCCTTTGCCAGACCATACAAGTGCCTTTCTTCTGAGCTTTCTGTGTGAAACTCATTTTCCCACTCTTCAGTCTTTCTTGGAAATTTTCCTTGGGACTTTCTATGGTATTTTGTAAGTACCATAGTTTATGGCACTTACAAGTTCCATAAGAATTGGTGCCCCAAACTGGCCACAGCAGTCCAGCTAAAGCTTTATGGAACTAAGTACAGCAGAAGAATTTCTTCTGCATCTTGTCTGACACTCTCATTAATAGATTTTGGAGAGACTTCTGCTTTGGATGTAGCTTCCCACTATAAAATTGCTGCTCAGTCTCTGATTCACTGTTCTCCAGTGTGCTGTGTACAGCTCTGCTGTTTTGTGGGCTGTTCCCTAAATTGCATACATTTAATAGGTGTTTTCTTTCCATATGTTGTGGCTGCCATCAGTACAAAGCTGAGGTGCCAGTGGGGATGATGGAAGAATCCCCACGGAAGGAGAGCCTGCCCTCCTCACCTCTCGGGTGTCACATGAGCCCTGTGAGCACGTTTCTGGGGATGTGGTGTGTTGCCATGGAGATGACACTTGCCATCTCCGTTTATAATGACTTGAAACAATTCACTGTGCAATTAAAACAAGATCTATCCTGTGATAACCCTGAGGAAACAGTTACTTAATAAATGCAGGCAGGGGGGCGGGAAGTGGATTTCATTGTTGGCTCTGCTGGGGTGGCTCCAGCTTGCTCTGTGCTGCCCCATCCTGCTTTGGTTTGTTCACAGTGCCCTGTTCTGCCTCTGCTTCCTGTCTCAAAATCCAGAACAAGCTTGTGTAAAGTTTAGGCTACATTTTGCCTCACTCCTGTCACCCAGTGCAGTTGTCTGGAGGATGTTTATTAATAGTTTACCATCAATCCAGTTTTTGGTAATGTGCTCCGCAACCATCTACAGCCTGACTCAATACCCGTACTTCATTATCCACCGCCACTTTTCCTTCCTCACCTATAAACCTTTGCCACGAGTTCAAGTGGGAAGAAAGCAGATGTCCTAGGAGATGTCCCAGATTTGGGCTGCTTTCCTCATTTGCTGGCAGAGACCAGCCCTCAGTGGAGTCATCCAGCAACCTGTGCACTCACAGCAATGGTACTGAACCAGACTTTCTGTGTTCAACTGATGCTGCTCAGGCATCATCCCTGCAGTTCCAGGCAGCGCTGGCTGGAGACACACCACAGCCTCAGTCGTGGTCCTCTTGCTCTGTGGCTGGGAGCAAAATAATGAGCTGTTGGATTTGGAGGGGCTCATGCAGCACAGGCAGTATCTGAGTGCCTTGCACTTGTGTGCCAAACAACATGACTGTTGTCTGTCATATAGGCTTTGTTCTCATCCCCTCACCAAGGGGAGAAACCGGTGCAACAAAATCTTGCTTTTACTGTTCTCTCTCCCATTTCAAACAATGTACAGTGTTTGCTGTGCCTCTGTGCAGAGGGAGGCAGCACAAAGCAGGGTACCCTGCTCTCTTGTGGGGAGTGGGGATGTTTGGGGGCTGTTTGAACTGGGAGGAGCTTGTTTCATAGTGCAGGCAAAAGGCAAAGAGGGCAGCTGGGCACGGCTGTGTGTTGGAGGGGTGCAGCCATTCCCATACACTTCCTCTGTTGAGGTCCTTGCAAATAATAACAATTATAATACAAAAGTAAATTAATGAAAACAATCAAATTATTTTGCTTTCAGACTTTCATGATAGCTGAGGTGATGTGTAGCAAGGTGGTACCACTGCCTTTTGTGGTGTGGGGAAGGACCCTTGAGCACCCCCACCATGAGAGTGTGCTGAGCAGCTTTGAGGCTGCCCATCCTTCCCTCTGTACTTGGCCATGGCTGATCAGAGCTCCTGACCCTGCCAGTTCTCCATGTTCTTATTTCAGCTCTCACCTATCTCTGCAGCTGCTTGGGCCACATGTTCAGCCCTTTGCTGAATTCTGTCTTAAAATATGGAATGCTGTCCTTTATTTTACTGTGTGCCATAGGGAGTTAGTCCTTTTCCTCCTGACTGGACTTGTGGAAGATGGGCTGTCAGAGGAGCTGGCACTGCTGGAATGGAGGCTGCTTCTCTTTGGAAATGACCATCTGGACTCAGATGCATGCAAAGCCCAGCTTCTTGACATGGCCACAAATTCCACTTATCCTTGAGGGTGGAGAAGGGGGGCTTCATCAAGAAAGGTGGCTGGGTGCAGTGGGCCAAGTTAAAAAAGTAGAAGGGGTGTGTAACAGCAGTGTCTCTCTGCTCATGTGTGCGTCCAGCCAGGCTGCACGAGAGCTAGGGCTGATGACCATGCCAGGGAATTTGAGGTGAAACACAGGCTTTGGACTATGCAGTGAGTGAGAGGAAGGAGGCCTGTTGCAAAATGCTCCTTCTTCTGCTTACTACAGAGACCAGGACAGTTTCAGAGACTGAACTATCCTTGGCAGCAAAAAGTGCTAATTCAGCCTTTCCTACCACTTCTATCAAGACTCCATTTGGCCTTAAAAGTGCTGTTCATGACTGTCTGTCTTCCTGCAGGCACCCTGGGAGAGCAGGAGCTGAGGGGCAGAACAAGGCTGAGAAGACAGTGTTTGGGCACTGAGGGTGGCAGGGATGCTGTGCAGTAACAGGACAGGGGCCTTCAGGCACAATCAGGGGAGACTGGGGGAAGCAGGCAGGTGGTGAAGTAGCAAAGGAGGAGTTTGGAAAGAGGAGGAGCAGAGTAGGCTGCAGTGATTCCAGAGGTGAGAGAGCACCGACAGCGAAGCTTTTCTCCTACAGGGATGCACATGGCAAACCCTGACTCTGTTTGTCCTTGATGTGTTTTAGGGTCTCTGTGTGTGCTCTGATGGTGCTGTTTTCCCAGATGCCCTTTGGAGTAGCTTAGGGCAAAGCAAGCCACTCAAAGCCTTGTTCCTCATTGCTCCAGCCTGTCTGTGGGGTGTGCAGGTGGGCAGAAGGCAGCCCAGGCAGGGTAATCCAGAGGGTGAAGTGTGGGTAACACTGCCATGGGCAGGTCACAGAGGCTGACTGTGCTGCCACCCTGCCACCAGAGCTGCTACCAGTGCCCTCTGGGCTGGGGGGGGGGGTGGTGCTGGACAATGAACAGTCACAAAAATGGGGATTTCAGAGAAGAAGGTACTGCTTGCAAGATGAACAGAGAATCATGGAAGACTGGTTGAACTATTCCAGGTCTGTTCCAGTGCAGCACTGTGACTTCAGGATCCCTTCATATAATGGATTAGAGTTGTTTTTTCTTGATGCTTTTCCCTGATTCCCAACCTTCACACTTGGCACCAAGAAGCAGAAGAGTCTAGGAGGACCCAAACACTGTTTGCATTAATTGGTGTAAATGAGAAGTCATTCTGAATGTGCAGAGTCTGTGCTGCTCTAGAAGAGCAAGATTTGGCCTATACTGGGTAGGATCATGAGATGTTTTAACCAATCATTTGTTTCAACATCTCTGGCCTCACAAAAATGTAATCCAGTGCTTGCCCAAGCATTGCCTTCATGCTGAACATGACATTTTCCAGTGTATGAGAATAATAAATCTTGTTAAATGCAGGAGCAGTTATGTGGAAGACAGAAAAAGAGGCTTTACAGGCTGAGCTCTCAGAAACATCACCCATGTCTGTTGTGAAAATGTGCCTTGCTGAGCCTTTAAAGACATTCAGGTGTAGCTAAAAATGAAAGGTATTTTTAATGGCAGGCCTGAGGGCACTGATGACTTCAAATGCAGTTCACTATTGAAAGCACTGTCCTAATTTCTGGCCTGAGATTTTATTCTTTAGGAAAAGTTAAAAAGAAATCTTGTTGATGCTAGGACTCACTGAAGACATTTTCCTGTGTTCTGCTGTGGTTTTTGCTCACATCTTGCCATTTAATTTCTTGGATTTTCTACATTCACCTTTCATATAAAAAAGTTCACAGAGAACAAGAAACTGAGCAAAGACGAATGGCAAGTAAATAAGCTTGTTCAAACATGTATTGAAACTTTGTATGTGTTACTTTTTACCAGCAATCATTGCAATCCCAAAACAAATTTAAACACCCTGCCTGTTAGTCAGAGGCAGAATGTCTGTGTAACACGTTATGTCAAATCGGAGTCACAGCTTTAATTCCTTACTAATTAACCATGTTTCCTATGCAAAATCTAGTTTTATGCATGCAAAACAGTGCCAGTCAAGCCTGCCGTTGGGGTGATCAGGTCTTCTTTCAGATTGCCCAGCTGTGAGCAGTTCCCAGTGTTGATCTTTTAAATCAAGCACAATAGCCTTGTGGGGATAGAAAACAACTGCTCTCTACCATTCTGTCCCCGCTTCTTGATCTTTTAAGGCAGATATAGACAGGGCCCTTTTGGTTTGGTTTCTGTGGGAAGACCTTTTGTCCAGAAGGAGCACCCTGCTAGGAAGAGGGTGCCCCAAGGAGAGGGATCAGAGCTTTGGCTGTTTGTTGCTGTAGCCTTGGGATTGGATGGTACTTCAGCGCAGTTAGGAAGGTGATGCAGGGTCCTTTCCCTTGGTCAGAAGGTCTGTACTGAACCATGAGAGACCGTGTCTGTCTTTGGCAGGGTCTGTGGTTGAAGCAAGGGGGAGAGCTGCAGGGATAGCAGCTGTTTCTGCCGGCAGAGTCACTATGCCAATGTGTGGCTATAATTACACTGAAGCTTTGGCTCTGAACACCTCTAAAACCTTATCCCTGTGTTTGGCCTCTGTGGATAACCATTTGCTGAGATTAATGGCCAGGGTGTGCTTGAGACAGGTTTGGTCACAGAATTCAGCTGGCCCACACAGTCATGCCATGTGCGTTTGCAGTCCTTGCCACTCTCTAAACCTCCATCCCAGCATTTCTGTGTGGGCGGCACCTTGTTTCATTTGAACCCAGTTCTGAGCCTTTGAATCCTGGAAGGGATGCCAGTGTCTGGATTTAGCCATGTTTACCTTGCAATTTCACAGAAAAATCTTCCTGGATACCACAAAATATAACACAGTCTATGGGCTTTGAGCTCAGTAAAGGAGAGAACACAAAGATTAATCCAGGAGAATTATTTGTTTTTAAAATCTTCCTTTCCTGTGAAGCCAATCACCCTGAACCCAGTGAGAGGGCTCTTCCATTTGGCTTCAGTGAGTCTTTGAGGTTGGTGTCTGTGCTGACTCTGGCTGGAACAAGTGAGCTTATCTGTTTGTTTGTTTTGCATAGAGCCTGTGGTCAGATGGGCAGCAAGAGCAGGGCAAGTTCTCTTCTGGACAGCAGCAGTGGCTTTTTCCTCTCTCTATGACTTTGTTTTTCCTTCTGCAAGGGGCAGTGTTTGTGTGGAAATCCCATGCCATGACTGCCTCTGTGTTTTGTTTCAGGCATCAGAGGGTGTTCCTGTGAAGTATTTTCAGAACCTGGAGGAACTGATAGAGTATTACAAGAAGGAGAACATGGGTCTGGTATGGCACCTCAAATATCCAGTGCCACGGGAAGAGGAGGAGGCTGCTGATGAACTGGAGGAGGACACTGGTAAGAAACCCATGATGTGACTTGGTGATGCAGACCCTTGACTCATACCTCTTGACAGGAGAAGCATTGCAGGCAGGAGATTAGAACATGTTGTGCCATAAAATAGAGCAGAGCATAAAGAGGCCTGAGCTGGCGAGGCCCTGTGGCAGTGAACCCTCATGTCTCCTGTGGTATGGCACCTGAAGCACTAGTTTAGCTCACCTGAGGGAATACACTGAGACCCTCTGTGGAAGTATACTGCATCTGGTGTGGGGGTGGTTAATCTGGTGTCTTTATCTGGACTCCAACTGTTTATGTCCAGCCATCTCCCAAACCTCTGCACTCTCTCCTTGTCCTGCATCTGTAGGGCCTCTCTCAAAACAGAGATGCTCCCTTGGGGCTAGAAGCACATTTCTCTCTGTGCCATGCACCTGCAGCTGCTGAGAGGCACCTGAAACCCCTCAGCTGCTCTGCTCTAGGGGACATTTTTGACAGTCCAAAGCAGAGGGCACGGCTCTGGCAGTGGCAGACAGTCTAACTCCATTTACAGAGGCAGGTGTATGATGAAGAGGTGTGATTGGCATCGTCCCAACTATTTTATATCAAATGCCACTGTGGGTTTCTGACACTCATTGGTCTCAGACAATTCCTTGGATTTATCCTGGATCACCTGTTGGATATGTCATAGTTCTCCTAGAGGAAGGTCATGTCCACAGAGCATCCTTCCTGTCCTTTCTGATGTCTGTCTGGAAATGATAAGCACTGCAATCAGACTTGTCTGAAGGACACAATCCCTGGGACAGACAGACAAGCCCTGTGAACCAGGGCTGACTGATGTTCCTGTGCAACCCAGAGTCTGTGTAACCCTTTGAAGGAATCCACCGTATATCTAACAGGAGCTGGAAGATTTTGGTATGCAATTTTCTGGAAGAAATAGAACAAAATTTTGCAAAGCTGCTCAGGAAAGATGTTCCTGGCTTTTTGCCAGTTGTACTGAGTGTCCACCTCCCAGGGGAGGAAACTACAGCAAAAATAATACAGAGAGAGGCAAGCAGCAGGGAATGAAGTTCTATCCAAGACTAAGAGCCTTCAGATGAAGAGAGATTAGGATTGGTCTGGGCTGCTCATGTACAGAATTTAGTTTTGTTAAGGCACTTTGTGCCATCATGGTGGAGCCGTGTAGGGCCTACAGATGTCTGATCATCTTAGATGTGAAACTGCAGATGTGGAAGATGAGCACCCTGCAGATTAACCACCTGTGGCTCAGGGCTGTGGTGGCTCTGAATCACAGTAGCGGCCCAGAAGCAGCGGGTCAGTCCTGGGGGGTTTTTTGTAATGCAAATTCCACCATTAGGAAATAACCAAACAAAACCTCACAACTCAACCAGCTACAATGCAACATGTGTAATAAACTGTTGGAGCAATTGGTATGAAAGAAAGGTAACCATCGTTGGGATCAGTGGAGATGAACTCACTCTTCTCTCAGGAGAGTGAGATATGATGAGCAGCAGGAAAATCCTTTTTCCTTCCAACTCAATGTCCACAAAACAAGGCAGGATATTCAGCCCCTATGCACTGGGGGTCTATTTTCTTCATCTCTATTTGGTTACTTTTGCCATTCACTTCTTTCCATTAGCAGTTTCTGGTGCTCCTTCCATCATGTCCCTCCATCCATTCTGCCCCAGTAGCAGATCCCCATGGTAATGGGAATGACATGGGTGAGGTATAGCTATGTTCTCTAAGCATTATATTCAACTTAACAAATTAACCTTCACAGCTGCTGTGCAGATGGGAGAGTCAAAACTGGCTGGGGTTCACTGCAGGCAGAGACAGAGGCATGTGCTGCCTGCACGTGAGGTTCAAGCCTGACACTTCATCCTGCTGCTCTCACACCACTGCCATCTCTGGAAACACAGCTGGGCCAGTGCTGAGCCCTGAGCTTCCCAGCTCTGACATCCCTCCACAGACCTGTCAGAAGAAATGGCTTCTGCAAAGACTGCCCCTGCAGGGTGGGCTCTGCCCTGCCTGGGGTGAGGGACAAGAGGTCCAATTTCCGTGCCGGAATGACTGTGCCTTTCCTTTCCTTCTTGCTAGACCAGGTACCCACACCTCCTGTCCTGCCCCCGCGCAACATCCTCATGGCACTGCCGAGCAGTGAGACAAAGGAGGTCTCTTCTCTCCCCGAAAACTCACGGGTGGCAGACGTGAATAAACTGTCCCTTTCTGAGACACTACTCCAGCGACTGCAGTACCAGGACACAAGCAGGTAAGGAAGGGCAAGTGACAGGGCTGCTGAACCAGCCTTCAGCCCAGTTCTGTGCTTGCTGGGCCTCTGTATTTGGAACAGCTGAGGAGCTGTTTGATTCAACAAAGATTACTCCTCATTTATACTACCAAATAAAGAACAGAATCAGATCAACAGTGCATTGACTGCTGTTTACAGTCCAGCTGTTGTCTAGAAAAAGTACATTTCTGAATTATTAAAATCACCCATACACTTTCTCCACTGAGGTATAGTTTTCTAATATAAAGGATGAGTAATATCTGGGAGAACTTGGTTTATTAGCCATGTGCCTAAACAGTGGGAATTTGAGAAAAGTAAGAAAGCTGTTTGATATTTGGGAGTAGAGAGAAGAGCTGGCTTTTGACCTGTCTGTTTACTTCACAGTGTCTCTGATGAGCATCTTAAACTCATCCAGGATTACCTGCGAGTTCACATCATCAGTGACTTTGAGATGGTGCAGACTGGCTCAAACAATCTTCCTCAACTGAAGAAATTACTTACAGCTCTTTGCAAAGGACTCTTCAGGTAACTAGAAGCTGGTTTTCAGAGTGTAATGCAGTAACACTGTAGTCTAACAAAGGTTCCACATGTATGCATTCAGAACCCTCATTTCTGGCATAGGAAATTGCCTTGCCCTCAAAACCAGTATATTTAGATGTCATGACCTGTGATTCTGGTCCAGAGATATGAAATCCATATAGAAGAGACAGCTCTGACAATCATGTTTTCTTCTAGGTGGTTTCAGACAGCAGAGTACTATATTTTATGCTTTGTTTAGGAAGAAACAAAACAAAAAATGCACTAAGCGATTAACTGCATAATTTGGTAATGCATAAATGACACCCACAGGATTGTCAAGCATGAGCCATTTATGGAAACAAGCACAAATTAGTGTGTAACTAGATTTTAAACACTGATTTTCCTTCCCACAAATGCACTGTGAACTTGGAGTGATTCCACTGATGTCGGTGCACGGCAGCTGAAATGAAAAAGGAAAAAGCCTAGACTTTTGACTCTACAAATTTTACCTTTCCTGTTTGTAGACCTTCCATGTCACAAATAGAAAAGCTGTGACAGGGTGCTAGAACATTGCAGAGTTCCCTCCTTCTCTGGTGGAAGGATGTTATTTCTCCCTTGCTGACTGTAAGCGAAGGGACCAGCCCAAACTTCTGCAGAGCTCTTGGAGCACTCTGTAGCAGAGGGCATGTATTTCCACACTTCTCTCCATAGCCTGCCATACTCTTCTCTCTGGTGTGTGCAGAGGTGAGGCTGGTTGTGCTGCTGGCCTGATCCTGTTCTAGAAGCCAGCTGCCCACAGACAAGACCCTGTGAGGACTGAGGACAGATTGTTTCAAGAGCTGCCCTTCTGCACCCTGCCTGAGCGTTTTGCTTCTCTACACACAAGGGAGGGGCGACCCAGGTGGCCAGCTAAGAATAAACCTAAACAGTGGAAGCTCAAATCGAATGAAATCACAAGTGAGAGTCTTGTGTTACTAAAATACCTCTGGTGCTGCTGTTGTAATCATGTTGGTTTCTCCCATTTCCAACTTCTTATTCTACTTAAGTTTATCTGGGTTTCACAACCCTATTCCTCATAAATGCATGTGGAGAAATGAAAGAAAGGAGATGCAGCAAGGCTATAATTCCCTCAACTGCCAGGACATCTTTAACATTTCTGAATTTTCTGTAGTATTTCTGGTGACTGGACATTGCCAAGTGACATCCTGAAGCAGAGCTGGGTGAGTTCTGCTGCTGGTGGAAGCCTGCTGAATGTAGGGACATGTCTTGGTTTGAAAGACAGGTGTCTGCCAAGAAAGGCAGAAATCTCCCTCAGAATGGAAAATATGATCCCCTTCCATCCAAATTATTTAACTTTGAAATTAAGGGGCTCTCAGGCAAAGATACAAGAAAAGGAATAACAGTTCTTTACTAGAATATATATATTCTTACATATTCACATATATATATATATATATATATATATATATATATATATATATATATATATATATATATATATATATATATATATGTAAATAAAACAAGACAAGCTAAGGACAACAACAGCAGCAACAACAAACAAAACCAGAAACCCAGTCCCAGTCCCAGCCTTCTCTCGGCCGCAGGCGCTTTCCCGTCGGTGCAGTTCCGCTCACAGCCAGCAGGGGCGCTGGTGGCTCCGGGCCGGGCAGGGCGGGGCGATGATTCCCCCGCGCCTGCAGGGGGCGCTGTGGCGCGGGCTCGGCCGCCGCTCTGCCCGTGGGCGGTGGCGGGAGAGAGGGAAAAGGGGCTTCCCTCGCACCCCGCCAGGGGCAGCCGGGCCGGTGCCTCCGGATGGCGAAATGGCTGCGGCGGGAACCTCGGGCAGCGGCTGCAACGGCAAGGGCAGCACACCCGGGGTGGCAAACAAAGTGTAGCAAAAACACTTTAGGGGGAAGGCTGTGATCACCCCAGACACAATATATTAAAAAAAAAAAAAAAAAAAGGATATGGGATAAAAACCATCCTCAAGACAGGACACTGCACTGTCAGAAACCCAGCAAAGGACAAGGGATTGCCCTCTGTCCTTCTGGTGTCTTCACATAGCTATGGAAATGCATGGAGTTCTCCTCCCAACATTTTCTCCCCATACCAGCATTATTTTGGTTTGTTGGAGCTGCCTTCTGAGTTTTGCCATGACAGTCCAGAATTGCAGGCTGTGTGTCCTTCAGGCCCTGTCAGGTCTCACTGAGGAGCCTCTCCCTCTCTATTCACATTTTCTCATGGATCTCTACCACCTAACAAAACTACTTGCTTTCCTTCAGCTCGCTAATAATCAGATGCTTGGGTATTCTACTGTTTTACACCTAATCACTGAGGTTGTCTAGGGTTTAAGATTACTTCAGTCAAGAAAATTAATCCACAAGCACCCGAGGTTTATGTCCAAAAAGGAGACAGAGGAGTCCTGTTATTTTATTCAAATAAAGGGAGAGGCCATGGGTCATCCCCCTGGGGTCTCAAATTGCTAGAGGATGCAGCCTCCTTTTTATCCTAATTTCCTGGCCGCATTTCCCTCTCTCTTTCCTCATTGGCTGAGGTACTTGAGAGGTACAGACTTCCTGAATCGCTTAATACACACCCCCTTCTAATATATACCCCCCTTTTCTCTTCCTTGTGTCAATTCCTTGTGGAATTTTTATGGAATTCATGGTTCCTCCTATTGCTTCCTTCATCTCTCAGTATCTACCTTTATTTATCAGCAGACCCACAGTTTGTTTGTAAAGACAAATCCTTTTCATTCCTTTTATCAATCAATGGAATTCTTCCCATTGTTTCTTTTATCTCTCAGTATCTAGTTTTATTTATCAGCAGACCCACAGTTTGTTTGTAAACACAAATCCATCTCGTTCCTTTCACTTCCTTTATGTGACTTCTGAACTCAAATGTTGTCAGTGGCATTCCCTAAATTTAGTTTTTATTTCCCTGAGCTTCCTTCAGCTGGGCAGGGAATTCCAGCTGAAAGTACAGGTTATTCCAAGGCTGCTTCTTGGTGTCTTCTTTTAATGTCCAATTCCATTATTTTCACACTATTTGAGAATAGGTTAAAAAACCAAACAAAAGCCCCAGAGCTGTTAATCAGCAGAGCAGAGCTCTTGCAGTGGAGCTGAAGCTCCTCTGAATTTCCTGGCAGTGCTGAGGGTTATGAGTGTGCAGCAGACTCGTTGTGGCTGGGCTGGCCCAGCTGCTGGGGAGCCACACAGACCTGCTGTGAATGTGAGGGGTTTATGATCTGGCTTCTGGCTTCCCCTCACCTCACAGAGCTCAGCTGTGCCATCTCTCAGGGTCAGGCTCAGCCACACTGCAGTCACTGTGAGAAAGGAGCATCCATCCAGAGCCCTTTGCGCCTCAGCCCCGTGCCGTGGCCCGAGCTGTGCGTGGGTGGTGACTGCCGAGGTCAGCAAAGCGGAGAGGACAGTACTGGAGCTGCTCGGTGGTCAGGAGGAGGAAAGAGCTTATAGTGAGCAGTGGGGCTGGGAGAGGAACTGTTTGTGAACAGTCTGTGCCTTTGGCAGTTCAGGCATTGCCCATGGGCAGGGGCAGGATGCACATCTAGCCAAGAAGCTGAAGCGCAGCAGACCAGAGTGCAAAGTTTGTGAGCTCTTCCCTCACCGTTTGTCCCTGATTAATTTAGCAAGGCCTGGACCTCAGTGTTCATCAGAGACTGGGAAAGCTGGTTTTAACTCTGCTGCTACTGCTACTACTACCTTTAAGGGTGAGCAGTGGCCAAGGGGTCAGGACAGCCATGGCACATCTCCTTATTAGAGCCTGGGGGACCAGGAACAGCCACCCTGGGGAGAGGCCGCTCCCTCTGGCAGATCTTATCCTGGAAATATACAAACAAAACCAAGACCTGTAAGGCTGATGGGTACTTTTGTGAGGCATTCCATGCTAGAGAAGTTGCCATACAAGGGTTTCCTTGGCCAGGAGAATCCTTCAGCCACTGGAAAGCTGATTCAGAGAGAGCAGGGACTACTCATGCAAGGGGATTTGTTCAACTTCCAGTGAAAAACACCAATAATGGTCTATTCAGTCTGCTGTTGTCTGAAACCATCATTTGATCATCAATTGCTGCTCTGCATATTCTTGTTTATTCTCCCTCAAAAGATAATTTGCACATAGAGCTTTTAAGGCAGTTTTTCAAGCACTTGTGATACCAGCACTTGTGCAACTGCATGTGGACACACAGGCTTCTGACACTTCAATGAAGATCACTAAAGGTATTTATACTGGCAAAAGAAGAAAACAAAACAAGTTACAAATGTAATTAAAACCACCCTGTGGTTTTAGTGGGCTTGAATGCCCACAGGAGCTGTTCCTCCTGCTCCTCACACACAGCCTACATGTTGTACTGTGAACAGAGGGCAGTTTTCCCATGAGAAGTCACTCCTGAGTTGCTTTAAACAGCTGTTGCTGTGTTTTCAAGAGATGGCCAGCACAACACAGTAAATATCCTTTCACTCTTTTTAAACTAAACTTCTCCCAATGTTCCTGCAACTGCTTGCAGCCTCCTGGGGTCTGACTCCACGGCTGCAGAAATCAATGGGACTCTTGGGTTTGGGGCCAGCACTGTTTGCAGTGACACTGGCCCTAGGTGATGCAGAGCTGAATAGTGGCATTGGAGGAATAAAATTAGCAGAACCAGATTCCTACATGTGCCTTGTACTCCTGTGTGTCCCACAGCAAGTCTTTTAGACTGAAATGTCAAACATGAATGTTTAATTTAGGCAATTAGTCATCCTTGGTTCAGCATCTAGAGAAATATCTTCAGGCAGGCATGCTTTTGCTTTGGAGCACTTTCCCTAACAAAGATGGAATAAAATCCAGTCCATTCAGACTTATGAAAGTGAGGGAAATCATTAATATCCACAGTTGACTGGACACAGTGCAAGCATCCTAGTGCTGCTGACCACCATCACCTTCCTTTTGACCTGTGCTCCCTGGCTGCTCTTGCTGGGATAAGTCTTGTCATTATCAGCATGCAGCTTCTGTGCCAAATTCACACAGCAGAGTTTCAACAAATGAGCATCCTGTGGAATCTCATTGGGAAGCACTGGAGGAATGTCATTGTTACCTGTAAATGGTTCTGCTCAGGAGATCAAGGGCTGCCTCTTCCACCCCCTAGCTGGGCCTGGCCCTCTTTGTCATGTGAGATGAAATATCTGTGAATTAGTTTCCTCTTCATACAGAGTCCCCAGCACTGTCCTCAGCAGCCTCAGCAGCTGCACAGGCCCTGTACAGACCCAAGCTCCCACAGCTGCAGCATTCAGAGGCACCAGACTGTGCTGGGCTCTGAGGCATTTGAGTGCACTTGGATCTACGAGTTGGCATAGTTGGATTGTTGCTGCTTGTACACCAAATCTTCAGGTTTTGCTCAGTCTGGGATACCTTTCTGGGGAGATTTAGGAAGTTAGAACCTCCAAAGCAAATCCCAAGGAGCAGCCAGTATGGCCATGTTCCAGCTTTGCAAGGCAAAGTCAGCTGTGGGACTCACACTGCCCTCTTGACCATGTCACCAAGCAGCTGGGATTTGCTCCTATCACGCATTCCACAGCTCAGGGGGCACATGGCGAGGGCAGGCCCAGTGTGGACATGTGCCCAGTGTGAACGTGTGCCTGTCATCTTGTCTGTGTGGCACTGTCTGAGTGTGAACAGAGCCAGGGAGCCAGCCACAGCCTTAAACCTGTGCTGTGTCTGTGTTCCCAGTGAGGCCTCGAGGACTCTCCCATCTCTGGAGTCCATCCAGAAGGTGTTTGAGCAGCAGCTGCATCCTGGTGCCCACCAGCGCTCCCAGGTAAGGGGGCTGGGAGGTGGGAAGAGCAGGACAGGTGTGTGGGTGGCTGTCAGTGGGGGCAGAGATGGCTGTGGTGTGCAGCCATGGCCAGTGGAGTGCAGCTGGGCACACGCCACTTCTATTCTCTTTAGCCTCATTCTGCTGTAGTGCAGAGGGCACACAGTGAGTTCTATCTCGCAGTGTCACTTATCCCATAGACCTCTCAACCTGCTCCCCCTTCCTGTCCTAGAGGAAAGTGCCAGCAGCTGCCTGAGGACTCCTACCTCCCCATCCTCCCTCAGAATGTGGGCTGGCACTGCGCACTTCTTTTTCCATAAACCTCACCCAGGATGTTTCACTGCCACATCCTTTCTTTTCCCAAGCCCACTTAAGTCCCCATGACTTTCCTCTCCCTGACAGAAAACCAAAAGTCCAGGACTTCTGTATGCTGAGCCCCAGGCCTGGCTATGTGAGCTTGCCCCCAGCAGCAAGCTGACTCCTATGTATGGCCAGCTGCCTTGACCCTATGGAACAGGTTTGCAGAGTCCTTCCAGCCTCCCACACTTCTGCATGTTTCCATGCTCTTGTGGTGCCCGCTGTAGCTCAGAGTGGCAAAGGTACAAGTGCTGCTCCTTGGTCTGTGTGGGTGTTCCTGGGACTGCACTCCGGGCTGTGCTCTGTGGACTTGGTAATCACCCATCTCCCTCTCTTTTTGTTCCTGTGCTGCGGTTTCAGATGCTTGGTGAAGCAAGTCCAGTCAATATTGTATTGAAACTCAACCAGCTGATTTCTTTGCTGTCTTCTATTGAAGAAAAGGTAGAGTTTTCAAGCTATTTGATATCATCTTCTTGTTCTCCTTTGCCTCTAGTTTGTTTCTTGTTCATCATCAGTGCAGTGCTCTGCCAGAGTAAGGTTTCTTTTTTCTGATTTCATTACTCTCAGCGTAGTGCAGAATCACCAAATGCAATAAATTACACATAATTATTTTACAGGTGAAAACACTGTTGATTGAAGGTCCTGATTCAACACATCGGCGCTCCCTTATCCCCCCTGTCACTTTTGAGGTAAATTTACTCCTTTAACGATGCTGATCATAATGTGGAAGGACAGTAATGCAGATTTATGTCAATATCTCAGCTCCTGGGAAGTTTGCTGTGCTGCCACAGAGATAACAGCTATTCCTGGGTGCTGTTTGGCACCATGAAAATGCCTAAGAGATGTCTGGTGAGACTGGCATAATGATATGTGTCCAAGAATCAAGGGAAGTGCTGCATTTGTCATACATGTGACTGAAGCGTAGAAGATCCTTCATGGAAAACCTCTCTGTATTTCACTAGGTGAAAACTGACTCCCTAGGAATTTTCTCAAAAATGCAACTCAAAGTGGATGTGGAAATGGGAAAACTGATTATCAAGAGATCTAAGGATGGTCCAGAAGACAAGTTTTATACCCACAAGAAAAGTAAGATGTCAGCTTAATATCACAAATGCTAAACTAGGCTCTGGGAATTCTGTTAGGTCCTGGGTGATGCATGAGCACCAGTGAGCAAGACACAGATAACTCTGTACTGGGATAACCAGCTTTCACAGATTGTTTTAGACCCAATCTCCAGGTCTAAATGAAGACACTGGAATCAGCACTGCAAGGGAGCAGGTTTTGGTAGAAGATTCCCCATAGAGCTGGTTGCAATGGAGCCATTTTTGTTCTGAAAAGCAATGCCACTTGAAAAAAAACCCCAACATTCTGCAGGAACATGCTGACTTCTGTGATGGTTTTTGATGGTAAAAAGCCAGACATTCAGTTTTAGTTACATTTTTCAGTGAATTTCCCTTGATTTTTTTTTTTTGTACGTAGATTGGTATTTCTCATCATGAGCAACGCCAGTTTGGTCTGTGATTGCCTGATTCAAACAACTTCCTTTTTCTCTGTTTTCTTTCTGAACAGGCAGCTCACTGAAGTTGAGACAAAGAGATTTGTGAGAGAGTAGATTATACCCTTGGGCTCTTTCCTGCTAGAAAATCAACCTGTTGCTGGCAGTAATTGAAACGATGAGCTTTCATGCATGGCTTTCTCCACCTCGTGTTCATAATAATTAGCTGCTATTTTAGATGGGAGGAATCACCTTTACCACCAAATGAGGTCTTACATCCTCTTTCACAGATGGGGAAGGAACACACGTAGGCTGGCTCAGGATACAGGGGGATTGCCTGCACAAAGTTAAGGCTTCATTTCACACTGCCAGGCTTGGGATGGAAAAGAACTCCAAGAAGAAGAGTTTTGAGGGTCCTCTTCACTTGGAGTCCAGATCTGTTCCTATTGGGAACAGGATTAAGCAACTTTAAAATGCAGGTCTGCAAGGCAAACTGCACAGACAGAAAAGACCATGGAAATCCCGAGCCTTTGAGTAGAGCGCTGTTCATTTTGGTGGGACCCTTATTTCAGTGACTGCAGCCCGTGACACCCAGTCTGTGTTCAGTCTTGCAGCTCATCAAGTCCCAGAAGGTTCCGAACAAGCTGGTTATTGTTCTGGAAACAGAAAAAGAAAAAACACAGCGGAAGGAATATGTTTTTTCTGATTCCAAGGTATGTACACAAGAAAGTGTTTCTTTCCTGCCAGCCTGGAGCAGGTACCTGGGTGGGAGTGGAACATGGGGCATTCCTTGGAAGAAAGTGGAACTGTTGAAGGACAGTAGTTGCCTTGTAAAAAATAAATTTCTTCTTTGTTCTGGAAACATCCAGAAAATGAGCAAATATACTGTCTAAAGGGAGATACTAGATACCAAAGTGCTGTCACTGAGGCAGGAGGACAGAGCAAGCACTGAGGAGAAGCAAGAAGTCAAGATGACCACTGTAAAAATGTTCTTATAGACAAAGAGGGGGGGGAAAAAAATCTGACCAGCTCAGCATTTGTTAAAGCAGTGCACAAGCTAAATGCCTAAAAAAGCTCCACAGTAAAGGCAACCTCTTGGAAGGTTTCAGGATAGTGCAGAGCTAATCTGCCCTTCAAGTGTGCTGGGAATTTCCTGGTTCAGCTGGTTTTTCAAGAGGTCATGTCAGAGGAGTTAAGTATCTCATTAATTTTCTCTGCTCTTCCCTGCCTAGAAGAGAGAAGGGTTCTGCCAGCTTTTGCAGCAGATGAAGAATAAACACTCGGAGCAACCAGAGCCTGATATGATCACCATCTTCATTGGCACCTGGAACATGGGTATGGGCTCCCTTCTGCCATGGGCACTCCTTCAAACACTGCCTAAAGGTGTGCTCAGCTGGCACAATGAGCTCCAGACTCTCTGTGTTGGGTTCTGAAGGATTGCTCAGGGGACAGGGAATTTTGGCTGGTACAAAGCTGGTGCAGCAGTGCATATCATTGTCCACCTTGCAGAAAGGAGAGGAGCAATTCCACAAACTGTGTAGGTACACAGTTGGTGGTAACTGGGAGTGGGGCTGCAGCCAAGCCTCATCCCCAGTGGGCACAGCTGTGAGCAGCAGGTGAGCAGCACTGACAGCAATGAGCCATGGAGTGCCCAGGTGCACTGACCAAAGGGAACAGAGGGCACACAGGTGCAATGCATCAACATAAGGGGTATAAAAGGTTGGGCTAAAGAACAAGGAGGGCAGATGTTCTCAGCCTTCTGAAGTGATCTGATGTGTTTCTGTAAGGGTTGAAGATTTCTAAAATTGTATAGTGATACTCTGTGTATTGTGGCCATCTCAATTGCCACCTATGCTGTGACTATGCTGTGACAAAACTGCACATCAGCTGCTGTCATTTGAACAGGGCAGTTCATGTCCAGCCTGGGAAGACAGCTGAGTGTCTGTGGTACTTAGAGAAGGGGACAAGGTGTGGTTGAGGACAGTGGAATATAGTTTTTTTTCCCTCCCTTTTGAGACAGAAGCCTGGTTCAGCTGCTGTGAGCTGAGCTGTCTGTGTTTGGCCATCCTTAAGGAACAAGGTGAAGGCAGTGGTAGGCCAGGAGAAGTACAGCTCCCTGCCTTTACTCCTGCTTAGCCTTGGCCTTGGAAAACTGATCAACAAGAGGAAGGTGGTCAAAGCAGAATCACTTCTTTCTCAGTGACTCAGGTGGGGGTAACATCATTGTCATCTTAGAATAGTGTGGCCTGGCTGATACAAAAGTGATAGGAAATATGAAGCCCATAATTTCTGTCCCCGTGTGTTATCTTCATCCTGGTTTTGACAGGACATGCTCTGACTTCTTTGGTGTTTGATGTGTTAATTAAAGGTGCAGCCCCAGCCCCAAAGAAGATCACCTCCTGGTTCCTCTCCAAGGGGCAGGGGAGGACCCGTGATGACACTGCTGACTACATCCCTCATGACATCTATGTGATTGGCACCCAGGAGGATCCCCAGGGGGAGAAGGAATGGCTGGAGACCCTAAGGCAATCTCTACAGGAAATCACCAGTATCAGCTTCAAAGTGGTGAGGGGTTATTCCAGCTATTGCATGGAACTCAGGAGATGAGGGTGTACATGTTGTACAAATAAAAGAAATGGGAATAAGTGGGATTTTGCCTGTACCTCCTTCCTAGCTCTCCCTTTATTTTCATTGCATTTGGGTGAAGGAGAATGAACTGAATATGTCTGTGGGCTCCACAAGATGCCCCCCTGGAGCTGGCTAGATGGACCTGTTGCTATGGGCAGTGACCTCCCCCTGGCCAAAGCAGGGACCCTGCCAGCCTACGAGCAAGAGGAGATGTTGAGCACTCAAGTTGAGTGCTGGTGTTATTTGACTTTCAAAAAGGAGGAGACTTTTAAACTTCCTGAGCCAATTGTAGCCTAGATCTTGTCCTAGGCTATTGCACTTTTAAAGTAGGATGTAACAGTACACAGGCAGAGAAAAGAAACTTTTTCATAAGAGAAACTTGAACCTTATTAAGACCAACATTGGACATTCCTGGTTTTCAGTGATGTCAAGAAACAAATCTAAGCATATCTGGAAAGCTAACTCTCCCAGCGATTGGGAAACTATTTTGTGCAAGCAAGATAATCCAAAGATTAACTAGAAAAAAGGACTAGAAAATAGCAAGGTTCCAGCATTGATTAAAATGACTGAAAACATATCCTGAGCACAGGAAGAAAATTTCCGTAGAAGTGCAATCAAAGGAGTCAGGAAGGCTGCAGCCACAGTGCAGCTTGGCAAGTATTTGCAGAAATATAACCTCTACCCTTCCCATTTCTGCAGATAGCCATCCATACCCTCTGGAACATCAGGATTGTTGTCCTGGCCAAGCCAGAACATGAGAACCGCATCAGCCACATCTGCACAGCCAATGTGAAGACAGGCATCGCAAACACGCTGGGTGAGGCACGGGCAGGGCCTGCCCAGGCAGCTGCGAGCTGCTCAGCCCACAGGAAACAGCTCTTCTGCTACAACACTCCTTGGGCAACATTTATGTGACACTCTTAAAGTTATATCCCACTAGCACTGGTTATATTTTACCCTGTAAGAGAGGAAATCCATTTGTGTGTATACTTAGTGCACACACACACACACATATATATATATATTTATATTCCCAGCAAACACTTTTGACTGGCTATTGGATTGCTCTTTCTTGGGTTTCACAAGTTGCACTTCTCTCCTTCTCTCCCTTCAATTAATTTTTTAGCACCCTTAAAAATTTGCTCTCACAATCTGTGCTGAACGCACTAATTTTTTCTGTGTTGATTGAGTGAATTTCTCTTCTCCATCCTCCACTTTACTTCACATGTGCTAGGTGCTTTATTATCTTTGCTAGACTCAGCTTGGAGGTGGATTAATTTTTTGTCATTTTTGGCTTCCCTTTTGCCAGGTAATAAAGGAGCAGTGGGGGTGTCATTCATGTTTAATGGAACCTCCTTTGGGTTTGTTAACAGCCATTTGACTTCAGGAAGCGAAAAGAAACACAGGTAAGATACATCCTCCCCTCTCAAAAATGGCTGTTGAGCCAGGGTGAAATTCTCTGGGCCATGTTTGGAAGGAGGGTCCACCAGACAGGCACAAACATGTTTTCCTGACCACAAAAAAAATTGTTCAATATCTCCTGGGAGGGCATTTAAACAAGGGACTTCTGCTATGTGACCATAGCACATGGGTGCAGGAGAAATGGATGACAAAATTATTTCAGAGCCAAGTGTAAAAGTCTCACACAACACTTGCATGACCTGTCATGAAAACCCACTGCGTGAGGAAAACACTTCCATGATCTACAGTGTTTTGGAGAAATGTGGGAAGGCTTTTCCCATCCCAAAAGAATGTTCTGAAGGGGACTGTCTTCCTTCTCACTACAGGCAGTGCTGTGAGCCCCAGGACACAGCTGAGAAAGATCCCTCAGGAATACCAGGAGGGATGTGTAGAACAGGAATATCCTTGCAGTGACTAATTCTCTATACCCAGCTGTGAAATAAGTGTTTGTGGATTAGGCAGGTTCTGGTCAGCACAGGACTGGAAGGCAAAGATCCTGACACCACCGGGAAATCAGTGCCCACACTGGGAGGAGCTGGAGCACTTGGAATGAGTGGTTTTGAAAGTGAAGAGGTCTGGAAATGAAGAGTTTGGCCTTGTCATCCTTTCCCAGTCCAGGAAACAGATGGTGTGGGATTTCTGCACAGGGTCTTTGCTACTGATGAAGTTAACTTCTATTGAAGGGTTCCTCAGGGCCTGGAAGAGCTGCCAAAATCTAGTTATGTGTTTGCTGCTGAAATCTGAAGGAAACAATCTAATGCTGGGTTTCTAGGACATGTAGCTCAGAAAAGCACAGCCCCAGAAGGCAGCAGAAGTGCCTTCAGGAGCACATTCAGGGCTTGTCTGCTGGGGTGGCAAGTTCTCAGTTTCTGATCTGCTCCTCTGTAGCTCTGAGTCGGAGCAGCTCCCTCCTGGTAAAGCTGTAGCCTCTGCCATCCCAGGCATTTGGAAATAACACGGCAATTTAGGATGTCAGGCAGATGTTTTCTTGTCTTGACAGACGCAACCAGAACTACACGAACATCCTGCGCTTCCTGACACTGGGAGATAAGAAACTGAGTCCATTTAACATCACTCATCGCTTTACTCATCTTTTCTGGCTGGGAGACTTGAACTACCGTGTGGAACAGCCCCCGACGGTGAGGGACGCTGCAGGAAGCCCTGCAGGGACAGCATGCTCTGTTGCTGTAGGAGTGCTCTCTTCTTCCAATCTAGGGCAACATGACAAAAAGAGGGGAGACAGAAGGGATCCCCAGGGCGTGAGTGTGGCCCCAGTTAAAGGAGAGTAAAGAAATCCCCTTTGCCCTCTCCAAGGATTAATGGACCCAGGAATGCCATCTGGCACACTTTGCTGCTTCAGGCAGCTTCATTCCCCAAACCTCCTGATTTTCCTTCCCACTGTGAACAAGCATCTGTCCCTGAATGGCTCAATCCAGAGACTGCCTTTCTGCTCTGGTTGCTGAGCTTGGAATAGCTGAAAGAGGCCTTCAGGATCAGGCAAGCCCTCATAAATACTGGATAGGTTTCAGTATGTGGGAGAAAACACCAAGCTTGGTGTCAATGTGCATGTGGTTGTGAGTGTGTGTGTTCTTGTGTAGGGGATGTGTGGGCATTTCAATACCTGTTTTGACAGACAAATGTTCAGCCACACAAAAAAGGCTGGGGCGTTTCAGTGATGGGAAGGACAGGGAAGTGGCAAGGGCTTACAGCTCTGTCAAACAGTTCAGGAGCACTCACCAGTTAACCTGTGAAGGGAGTATTTATAAGAGGTTTTGCATCATCTGCAGCTCTGCTGTTTCCCTGTTGGCAGGAAGCAGAGAATATTATCCAGAAGATCAGGCAGCAGCAGTATCCGGAGCTGCTGGCTTTCGACCAGCTTCTCCTCGAGAGAAGAGACCAAAAGGTGTTCCTGCAGTTCGGTGAGATCCTGTCCCGGCTGGCAGGTTCCTCTGCTACATCCACCAGCTTTCTCTGCCAGCCTCAGCATGGGGCAGGGTGTACAGAGCAGTGGCTCTCTTGCCCAGGTGAGGGTTCCCAATGGCTAAGCTGTAACCAAGCTCTTTCTCTGTTTTAGAGGAAGAGGAGATTACATTTGCTCCAACCTACCGCTTTGAGAGAGGCACCCGGGAGAAGTACGTTTACACCAAGCAAAAAGCTACAGGGGTAGGTTAAAACTGATTTCCCTTCAGAGGTATGTGGCAGAGCTATTACAGCAACTCCTGCAGAAGAAAGTGACCTAAACCAATCTCTGTATTTTCTGACCTTGTGTTTTGAAAGGAGTCAATATAAACAAATAGACTTGACACAAATATATGGTGCTTGGGTGAATGAATTTCCTGTTTTTTTGTGAACTGGCCCTTTCCATTCTTCTTGACATTACTTCTCTTTTGGTTTGCAGATGAAGTACAACTTGCCATCCTGGTGTGATCGAGTGCTCTGGAAATCCTACCCCATGGTGCACGTTGTGTGTCAGTCCTATGGTGGGTGGAGAACAGATTGTTGATAGCAAGGCAACCAGTCTGAAACGGAAATGATTCAGAACAGAGTCTGTAGGATCGCCAGGCACTCAGCATAGAGGGACTTGATGTTAAATGAGGCAAAGGGGAGCCAAAATCTCTCTGCCTGTAACCTTACAGGCTGGGAATTCATTCTGTTATTCTTTTATATGCAGAACACCACCTGGACAGTTGCAGCTGTCCAACTTTAGACCATGCTGTAGGACCATTTTACACCAGCAATTTCTTGGCAGCAACCACCACTTTTCCTGTGCAGTCACTACCAGGAACTCCTGACAGTGAGTGCCAGCAGGACAGACCCTGTGTGCACAGTCCAGTCTGCAGAGACTGGAGCTGCAAACACATCTCTTGTATCAAATCATATTCCAGAAGAACTGTGTGGTACCAGGCGCCAGTTCCCTTTCCTGCTGAGAAGTATCACTAAAATGCAGTTCAGGGAAGAGAAAAAGCCCACAAAACCTGTTTAATAAAAGACTCAAATACCAGTTCCTGAAATGTCATCAACTATATGTAGGACTGAGCATCTGAGTATGCTGTTCATGGTTTCCTATGCGTAGATTGGGACCAGGGCTGTGAAAGTCTCTCAGGGATAAAGCAGGCTGATCTGATCATAAAGCCCATAATGCAGAGGTGTGGGGTTGAATTGGCCTCTCTGGAATGACTGGGTTTGCTGGAACTCTGTGTGTGTTTAGATCCACTCAGGCCTTGGTCACCCACTGTTAGCTTTGGTCACCCACTGTTAACTGAAGCAGCACCAGTGTATTCTTGTGTGATTTCCTGCCATATTAAAGCTATACTTAGCTGTGCATGTTGCACAGGTAACCAGAAAGCCTGGAAGGGCTTTTTGTACTGGAGGAATCTAACACTGACAGTCATCTACAAAACAGTTCAGTAAAATGCTGTCCCTTAACCAAATCTTTCTGTATCCTGACAGAAGAGTTACATTCATGTGTACTGACAAGAGTTTATGTAGAGAAACACTTTTGACTAGAGACAGTTACCAGAGAGACTGTTACGTTTTCTGGAAAATTACTGAAAATATTCCTTTGGCAGTGATCTCCCTGGAGCAGGGCAGTAACCATCCTCCTTTTATGCTGGCAGGCTGCACCACTGACATCATGACAAGTGACCACAGTCCTGTGTTTGCCACCTTTGAAGTGGGAGTCACCTCACAGTTCGTTTCCAAGAATGGTCAGTCAGGTTGGGTGCATGTGTGCCATCTTCACCTTGGATACAGAATGCATTGCTTTGTATATGCTAAGAGAAAAGCTGTTTCTTTAAGAGTCCACTCAAAAATGCCCTCTCTTTATCTCCTGCTGAAAGTGACATTGTTTTCCCTTCCTCTTTCCTAGACTCCAAATACACAGATTCCCAAGGGGAGATAGAGTTCCTGCACTGCTACGCTACTCTGAAGACCAAGTCCCAGACCAAATTCTACATTGAGTTTCATTCTAGCTGCTTAGAAAGTATGGTTTTGCCCATCTTTATTGTTTCTTTCAAAGTTTTCTGCATGTTTGGATTAGTTCTCCTTCTTCTTACTTTGATCTAAAAAAATAGCTATGTGGATCATTTGTTCCAATGCAAAAAAAAAGGAGATGTCCTAGAGGTTTGCTGTAGTTTGCAAGACATTCCATACTATCAGCAATAGAGTCCAAACCCCACAGCCAAGGTAGCTGCATTCCATATACATGCTTAGACATGTAGCCTTCCAAAAGTTTTTCCACCTTGTTTGTCAGTCTGATAATTCCTTTCTTGTTCGGAAACATATATATCTTGCTTATTGCACAGAAAATGCCTACATAGTAAAGACATGATTGATTAAATTTCTGATTGTGCCTGCTACAACTGATCAGGTGATTTCAAAATGAAGTATCTGCATTAGCCTAGCAAAAATAATTTTAAATAATTGAATTAACCTGGTTTAACAAAAATTAAGTCAGAGGATCAACTAAAAGGGAAATCAATGCTAGTGATGTGACTTTGTAAGTGGGACTATGTACCCCGCAGCACTGCAGATTTCACTGCCTGTGCCCATGCTGTGGGGCTGAGTCTCAGCTGTTTATGTAACACAAGCCTACGTGCCCTTGCTGTGGGTTTTTTAAAGCAATCTCCCATCACAGAACTGCTCTTGTAAGTGGGACAGCAAGCCTTTGGTGGATGCTTCATCACATTATCGCATGTCAGAGTGCTGTGTCAAAGACAGTTCCATAAAAGATTATTTTTTGGCTGTATAAAAATTTGCATAAATTTCTATGGAAACAGTGTATTACGAATCTTAAATTAGAATTTCAAAAGTATGCTATCTTGAGTGGCGTAGGAAGAGCTGTCATGTTCTTATCCTCCGGTCCATGTATGCACTGATCTCCTCAGTGCCAAGTTTAACTGCAAAATGAAACCATTTAACAATGCTCTAGCAAAACCACTTGCAAATTTACTGTGTAAAAATTCATCCAAAGCTCAGACTTTAAGCTTCTTTATACTTTTAAAATTTGTGTCCAAGTAGGAAAATAATTGTAGGCTTTTTGGAGACATAGTGAAGAGGATTTGTAGCCCAGTTCTTGCTGTCTCTCTCCTGGTAAACTCCTTTCTTGTCCCTTTGCAGGCTTTGTAAAGAGCCAGGAAGGAGAAAATGAGGATGGAAATGAAGGGGAGCTTGTGGTAAAGTTTGTTGAGGCACTTCCAAAGGTAAACTGGGACATTACCTCCACATCCGTATGGAAGAGAAGCTTCCACTTTCATCCCATAAGCAGCGTTAGGTCTTTTACCTTCATAAATACTACTTTCAAGAACATTGTTGTGGTCTTGTTTACACTTAAAGGGACTGCAAGAATGCAGGATGGGCTTAGGCTAAACAGAATATGTTGTAAGCAGGAAAGGACTTTCATGTCAGTGTACTTACATGTCTATGAAGAATTTTGCTGATGTGATTATGCCATTCAGGATCACAACTTTTTTCTCACCTTTTTAGAGAACATATTGCTGGTTTAAGCAGGACCATTTTTTTTAGTTTTAAATGGAAAATAAAATATCTTAAAGAGTAACTCTGCCCTGGAGTTTCTTTGCCTGGTCAAATAAAACTTGGTATATTTTAGAAAAGTTGATTAAGTATTTTTAACCTGTGTTAAAAAGAACATCAGTGTCCAGAAGTCGTATTCTGAGTGTCAGTGTCAGACACAAGTCCTGTCCTTGAGATCAGAGCTGTTCTTCATTTCTTGGCATGGTGGGAGTTGAAAGAACTACAGGAGCTCCTGGATTTTGAGCAAATGTGCATGTCACAATACCCTTCTAAATAGCCCAGAAGTGCTGACTTTGGAAAGAGTGCCTTACACTGAGAAACTGGAGAAAGGATCTACAATAAGTGATTGCAACAACAGCCAGGCAGATTTTTGGGAACAGACTGTAATCAGAGTCCAGATGTGTTCCTCCTCAGGGAGTTTTCAGTCCTGGACTACAGGAGAAAACTGCAGCTCATCCCGTGAGTGTCAGATTTGCAGCATTCCATTTACTGTGCTGGGGCTCAAAGAGTGCAGCCTTCTGCCACAGATACCTAGATATTATCAGAGGCTGATCCTGGAGATGACATGATACCCTCATCGGTTTATCCAGCAGGGTTTTCCTCATTTGGGAATGAGTCCCAGGGAGAAGTGTGCTCCTGTCAACCGTGTGTTGTATTGACCCACCTTCACTTGTCTTCGCAGCTGACTCCAATTATTTCAGACCCGGAATACCTACTGGATCAACATATCCTGATCAGCATTAAGTCGTCAGACAGTGATGAATCTTATGGTAAGTGCTTAGCTCTAAAGTTCTGGATGAGTCAAAATCTACTTAGAGTCTTCCAAACTACTGAAAGAGTGGGAGAGAACAGAAGTAATTCCTATAGACTGAACATCTATGATTTAGAACTCAACATACACAGAAATATACATTCACTGTGGGCAATATTTTGTGAAGTAATTATTATTAAAGGAATATGAACTCAAAGCAACAACCTGTGTGAGCTTTACCAGCTCTGAAAGTTTAAAAAGAAAGTCCTTTACAGGAACTAAATCAGGAGTCAGCATGTTTAAATGCATTTATTCAGAACATACAAATCCTGTTTTACTTGCACTTACTTGAGGCATTTCTCCTGGCTACAGAAAAGTATTTGGCAGTGCTTGTGGCTCCCAGATCGTCACCAGCCAAAGAATGCAGTCCTTGTCCACAGAAGGCTCTTTGCCTAAATCCCATTAGCAGCAATAGTAGCTATAGGCTCGTGTTTTCCTTACAAGGAGTGGAAGCTCAGAACCCTGAGGTTACCCACAGGTAACTTTGATGCCCAAATCCTTCACATACACATGAAGTGACATAAATGCCCCTAATTTCTCAGGAGATATTATGCTCCTTACTGTGATCCAGAGCAGATTCTCTCCAATAATTACATACCTGTCAGTGCATTGGTTGTAGATGACACAAAATATTTCAGTGCTTTGTTTCTCAGTCCCAGCCTCATTGTCTCCCTGTTGTCTTTTAGGGGAAGGCTGCATTGCCTTGCGAATAGAAGCAACAGAATCCTTAGCTCCTATCCATACTGTGCTCACACACCATGGAGAGAAAACGGGGATCTTCCAAGGTGAAATCAAGTTACAAACATCACAAGGAAAACAGAGAGAGAAACTGTATGGTAAGGAACATCTCTGCAATGCTCATGCTAGAGAATGCTCACCTCAAAAGATTTCTGATAACTGTCAAGGAATTGAAAATTATCTCTGCAGTGCCTGTAGTCACAGAGAATGCTTTTGATGCTGAGTGCAAGGAGGTGTGAGTATGGTTAGCTCTCAGGAGCATGCCTGTACTCTTTCAGGAAGACAGAACAATTGGACTCCATGGGGTTTTTCATCATTCAAGTAAATTCAGCAGACTGAGAGAGCCCCCTGTCTGTCACCCGCACTGGTTTTATTTAATGGGGATCCCTTACTTCCACTTGGCACACTCCATGCCAAGCTCTCCCTGCTCCAGTCATCCTGGGGAGCAAAGAGTATGTCAGGCTCTCAATGAGCAGTTTCTTAGCTAGAAGATCACAAACTTTGCTTTTTTCACCTTGCTATCTGTTGTTCTCATTCAGAATACAGAAGCAGCCATTCACAATTATTCATGATATTTACAATTATTCTCAATGGTATAATGACTGTATATGGCTGTTTGGTGGGTCATAACCTTTGTATTTCAAGACACATTTCTTCCTCTGTCAACAAGACATGACATGTATTAGTGGGTAGTTGAAAACATAACAGCAACAACAGTTTAAAACTGTTCATCACTCTGATGGACAAAAAAAGATGCCTTAATGAACATGGGAACACAGAAAACTTGAGCAGACAGACTCTGGAGATATGTGTGCCCCTTCCTTCCTTCAGATTTTGTCAAGATTGAACGTGATGAAATCACTGGTCAGAAACCAAAGAACATCAGCAGTTTAGAGCCTAACAAAGACTGGGATCTGGCTAACAGGTAAAGGGCAAGTGGGTAAGTCAGCTCCAGGAAAATGGTTGGCGCCATAAACGCAAAGTTGGGCTTGCTGTGGGAGCAGCATCAACAGGTGTGCTGAGCCCTGGGAAGCTGCTTTGTGGCTTTCTGGTCAGGACTGGTCAATGCTCCTGTGCCCAAAGCTTCAAAAGCTGAGAATGCATTAGCCAGAGTGGGTCCCTGAACCCTCTTAAAAAAGACCCTTTTATTTCCAACAGAAAGTCAAAATCTACTCATCTGATGGCCAGAGAGGCAGCAGCCATTGCTCGCTACTGGGGGAGTGCTGTCACTTCTCCAGACAGCCTAGGAAAGGAGGATATTTTACGGTAACCTTGCCACCTTACCTCTGACAGCTTGGGGTGGGAAGATGTGCTCAAACTGCCTGGCTTTTCCTTTCCAAGAGTCATAGCATGAGTCTGAGTAAGGCTGTCCTTTCACCCATTTTCACTGGGGCTTTTCCTTGCAGGCAGCTTCTGGCTGGGCCCAGAAACCTATGACAGCCCCTACATGTGGCTACAGAAGCTGAGTGCTCTCTGCAGCCTGGAAAGGGAAGCATCTGCTACAGCCACAGGAGCTATTTTGGGGGTGGGGGAGGTTGTCTTGACCCAGCTGCTTCCTCTCCAGTGACCAAGGGGAGTGTGGCACCAATAGGACTCCCAATTATTCCCTGATTCTGAAGCAACAGTGACCAAAAAAAAAAAAAAAAAGTAAAAAAGCAGGTAGTATTGAATCTAAGCAGTCAGGGGGATCTAACTCCTTTGTAGCTGGCAGTGAGACAAAAAACCCCAAAGGTATTTGTGCATGTGCCTCCCTAACAATATTCCTTCTCTTGAGCAGCTCCACCCCCACAGACATCAGCAACCCCAACTACCTGGGCATGGCTCCCTTCTCTCAGCAGCCATCTGCAACCTGCCAGCTTAAGCAGACACCTTCATCAGAGCAGGCACCTTCCCTCTGGAACTATGAGCAGCAGTCCAAAGAGAACACCTCCCTAATGGGGCAGAGTCACTCATCCTCCACATCACCCTCCTTGTCACCTCTATCTCCAAAACCATCCCTCCAGCCTACAGCAAGCAGAAGCATTTGTAATTGGAGTCAAGAGTACCAGTGAGTGTTTGAGTTTTGCACTGAGGCTGGGCTCCTCTCGCCTGTCATTCTGCACAGTCACTGTTTCATTATCTGTTTAGAGAGTTCAAGGTGCAGCATATTCTTTACATATTTTATCTCTAGAATGGGAAAGATAAGTGAAGGTCACAAGTACAGACCTTCACTTCGTACTCAAAGAAAACTAGTGTAGCAGTTCCTCAGACTTTTGTGAAAGGAAAGCCAAAGACAATGAGTTAAACTTACAATTAAATAATGGAATCTTAGAATCATAGAATGGTTTTGATTGGAATGGACCTTAAAGCTTATCTCATTCCACCACCTGTCATGGGTAGGGACAGGTTCCACTATCCCAGGGTGCTTCAAGCCCTATGCAACCTGCCTTGGATGCTTCCAGGGATGGGGCAGCCACAGCTTCCCTGTGCCAGGGCCTCAGCACCCTTCTTAACATCTAACCTAAATCTCTCCTCTTCTATTTTAAAATATCCCCCTTGTTCTGTCACTATTTGCACTCTCCCTCCTTAGTGTCAGTCCCCTTTAGGCACTGGAAGGTTGCAGTGAAGACTCCTTGGAGTCTTCTCCCGACTGAACAACCTGTTGTCTGAACCTGATATATGTAGGTTTAATTCTCTACCAGAAGAAGAGACGGAGAAGTTTACAAAGTTGACTGTCATAACAAAGAAGAAAAGGGGGGAGTGTGGCATAGATCCTTCCCCTGGATAGGAAGGAGAGGGCCTTCGTGTGTTACACGTGACGTACTTTCACTGAATTTCTATGGGCATGATACAAATGTCCAGCTGCTGCAGAAGCTAGACTCCATGTACTGCCTCTATCACAAAGCTTGTGCAAAATTTCCATCTGGCAGCTGAAAATATCCCATCCCTTCTCAGCTTAGTGAGGTGACGAGGCTACTTCACCCTAGTGCATGTGTGCAATCCGTGTCCTTGTTGCAGACCTCTTCACAGCCAAGAGACAGCTGCTCTCTGAGCTGGGTTGGAGCTCCCTGGTAAATGGGTGTGGCATTCTGGAAGTCAAAACTCACAGTAGTCAGAGCTGTCAGCACTGCTGGGGTCTGTTCTGTATCTGGCAGTGCTCCATCATGTCTCAGCTCTCTGCTCCAGCATACACTGACTGCCAGAGAAGAGCTTGAGACACAACTCATTTGAAGACACCCAAAGAACATGTGCCACTCACCTCTATTCCACTCTGCTCAGTGATATTGTGGCTGGTTTTTTAAGTACTTTGCAGGTCAAAGCCTGGCCAAATCAGGTCGAGTGACCCAAACCCATAGGACTTGCTGTATGCCATTGCACGGCTGTGCTGTCATTCCAGGCTGTGCTGCAGCTCAAAGGGCTCTGCTGGGAATGCACATGGATTGTCTCACTCTACAGAGCTATTACTCCTACACTGTGCATTTGGGTGCATTAAGGAAATTTATCCCTTCCTTAGGAATACCATGCTGCATTGGTAGCGAGAGGAGATTGACCTAGTTGTAAAATGCCACAGTATGATGTGAGCTCTTATTTTAAGCCTCTAGACTACCATTTCCATCCTCACTGCGAGATATGAAGATTAATATTCAAATTCAGATTTGTGTGTGTCTCAGAGTTATCAAAGGACCTGGCACAGTTTGGCTCAGTAGTTTATCTGTGTTTAAAAAGAAGCCAAACATCACTTTGACAGGACTGTTACCTAGCAGGGAGTTTACACAATGCTATGCATATCTGCTCTCTGCTGTCATGTTACTAATGATTAAACAAAGTAAAACTCACTTCTGTACTCTCTATTAAACACACTTTTGTTCTCTCTCCCCGAGTTTAATTGTTTTCCTGTTGCCTTCAGGCAGTTTAATTTGCTCACGCTCATTTACTATTCATGTCCTCTCTAAATCAGTCAGTGACTGTCTTGCCTGCTCTTCACAAGTCTCCTTTTCACCCTACTTCCATGACTGTAGGCCGCCTGATGTGGGGAAATCCACAGTAGAGCCTGTGCTGCAGGAGGAGGGGCAGCAAAGGCCAGAGATGTTCGAGAACCCACTGTATGGCTCCATGGGCTCCAAGGGCAAGGTGGCCCCCAAGAAAGAGCAGGAATATCCCAAGGCCTTGCGGAAAGAGCAGCTGCCACTGCCTGAGCAGAGCTGTCATCTCACAAAGCCACAGGAGCCTGAGTGCAGCAAGACCTCTGGCAAACAGCCATCACCACCTTTCCTGGTGCCCACACAGCGATTCCGGTCCTATACTTCATCCTGCCAATTGGAAGAAAAGAATACAGGGGAAAAGAGTCAAGGTAAACCAAAGATGACAACACCATTGGAAAACTCGGCACCACTCAAAAAACTCGTGAAGCCATCAAGGGCTGAAGCCAGCCTGAGCATCCAGGGACAGCAGAACAAGCCACCCCTTCCCTCCAAGAGCCGGGCAGTGCTGGACATGCAGAACTCCAAGGGCCGTGATTATCGGGACAGTTCAGAGCTGCCGCACTCCGGGAAGCACCGGATGGAGGAGGGGCCGGTCAGCAGGACAACTACACCGGTGCGTTACTCGAGAGAATGAAGTGGGGTGGGAGATGTCACTGCGACTGGAGAAGTATTGGCTCAGTCACTAAGTCCTCACTCCGTGGTTCCTATCCAAGCTCAGTGCTGTCCCACAAACCTACAGGGCTTGCAGAGCAAGGGGTGCCAGGGACTGTCCTAAAGCAGTATTGCTGCAGAGGATGGCATGTTGTGAAACTATGGCCTTAGCTTTGCAGGAATTTTATCTTCTTCTGGACTGTTTAAGCCTGGTGGTCCACAAGAGGAATGCAAATAGTCAGTACATTGCTATGTCTTGTTTTGGGCATACTGTGCTGTTCCTGAAAGTGGCTGATCCTGGCCAGACGGCACAAATCTGTAGTATTGGGCAATGGATTTGCTTTGCTGTAAGTAATAAACAGATGATTAAAAGTAGTTAGTAGTAAACACTTAGCAACTTAGAACAGTGTGTTCAAAACCATTACTGAACCCTCTACAGAAATAATCAGACATATACTTTCCTGGGCTGGTGGGCTTGTTTGTTGTGGTTTGGTTTAGTTTTTGTTGGGTTTTGGGTTTTTTTCAACATAACATAAGAGCTGTATGAGAAGGAGTAGGGGAGGCCTTAATAAGTGCATTTGGGAGAAAAAGCCCACTTGAGCAGGCTGTAGGATTTCTTCTTTTCCATCTCCATCAAAACTTGTAGAATTGACAATATACAAGCTGATGTCTTCTCTTGTCTCTACAGTGAACATGACACAGCAGCTGGTGGTACTCTAGGAGGAATCCTGATTGGAAGAACGATGGAGACTACTGCTTTGTTCACACTGATGTCCTCTAGTCTGGTTCTAAAAAAGACTGAGGAATTTTATTTTTGAGGGTGCAGCCCTCCCTGTGATTATGAAAATGTTCTAGCTGAGAAGCTTATCCTGTGTTGCTCAGACCAAGAGGGCCAGGACCACAACATCAAATGCAAGTTATTCTTTTGAGTGTCACTTTGGTACTTCCATGTAAAGGTGGGTGGCCAAGTACATGCATTAGTAAATGTTTTGGAAAAGAAGATGGTACGGTACAAGGACTAGGAGATTAAAAGGGTGCATTGAAAAAAAAACCCTTCCTACAAAAGCAAGATTTCTATTTTGTGCTACAGGATTCCTATTAAAGAGTGATATGTAAAAGAAAGCATCTTAAAAGCGGTACAGCTCCAAAAGCATGTCCTATCCATGGAGCAAGGAGGTCAGGGAGGGTGGGGAAAGAGTCTGAATAGCAGATCCTGATGCAGGTCACACACCCTCAGTGGAGCCAGCCTTGCCTGGAGCTGGGGGCTGCATCCCTGCACCACCCAGGGGACACAGAAAGTGAGGGCCAGCCCATGGCACTGCGGCTCCTTTTCCTTCAAGCAGGCCCTGCTTTGATACCCTAACAAACAGAGGGAAACACCAGAACCACAGGCAAAAACAGGGGAAGAGGAAGGGCCCATGGGAGCCCAGGAGTAAAACTGCCTGGAGGGGCAGATAGCAGCACCCCAGCCTGCCTGGCAGCAAGCACTCTGCTTTGGAGTGCACTGGCCAGCTGGTTTTGGAGCATTCTTAATAGACTAATGCTGACCTTCCTGTACACTTTTGTTCATTGACTGAGAATAACGTTAACATACTTGTAATTTCTGTTATATTCGTGTTAAGTATTAATGCTGTGGTTACTATTAGACTAAGCCTGTTGTGACTTAATCACTGTTATTATTTCCATGTTGATTACTTAAAAAATAATAAAATAGTCACCTTCCTGGTCATTCTTTATTGAAAATTCAGAACTGCCTGTCACATGATTCAGCTTTTGGTGGGTGTTACACCATCTCAGTGACAGTAGTCCGTGCCCAGAGAAAACACCAAAGGCACCAAGGAGAGCAGGGAAGGTGTGACATGGACGACTGAGAATGCATCCGTCTGTCTGCACAGACCTTCTGTGGATATAGCTGCTTTGAAAACTGCAGGACCTGTTAGCAGGTACAGTTACTAATTGTGTGAGTGTAGAAAAAGTACAGTAATTTTACTGGAGGAGAAGAGGCCAAGCACAGGCTTGTGAGATTGGGTGGAAGAGGACAACCTGTAGGTAGAAACCTTTCAAGAAGAGATGATTTTTTGCTATGCAGGTTGGAGTTTAAGGCATCATTACTGAAGTACCTGGCTCTACAACCTACAAACCAGCAAGAGAGACCATGAGCTTACACTCCTCTTGCTTTATTCAGCAGAATCCTCTCTGTGTAATTGCCATAATTCAGCAGCCATAGTATTTTGCTGGCCCTGAGGAGCACTTCACTTTCCCAGGTTGCAGAGGAACTTGTGTGGCCACCGAGTAAAACCACCCTGGAGCAGGTGAGCTTTCTGTCTAATACAAAGAGTTAGATGGGCTGTGTTCTTCTATGTATGGAGATGGAAATGGAAAAAAAAATTATCTTCTCAACAATGAGACAAGCTCAGATTTTTTTTTTTGTTTTATCCCTGACTCCCTAAACTGTAAAAAATAAAATATATTCCCCTAAGCTTAGAAACTAAAAGCTGGTTATAAAACAAATATAGCTTCCCATGTAAACATTCTCCTAATTGAGAATGCCACTTAAATTGTGCACAGATTTGCAGACAAACAGATTTTGAGAACACTGGACTTGCTAAGGCATAAAAATCCATCCAGGTACTTAATTTGGCCTGTCCTTTCAAAAGGCATGTTGCTGGGGAAGAAAAGCAGCTCTCTTCAAAGTTTCCAGCAGAAAAAAAATAAATTCCTATTCCTATGCTAAAAATGGATTGCCTACCCACTTGGGGTTCCAAAGACAATCTGATGGAATGGTGGCAAACGCCGCCAGGCTTTGTGCAAGTGGACAGTGTTCAAAAGAAGGCTCTGTAAAGAGCTTTCTGAAGCCTCTCTGGATGAGAGTCTTCTCAGGTGAGCAGCTTAGACATGGAGTGGAGAAGTGGGACAAGTGGTGAGACACTACATAGTACTTGTCTCTGTGGCCAGACTGGCTGTGCTTTGAGAGGGTAGAAGGGGTAACAACAGCTGTGGGAGCATGGCAGATGTGAATATCAGAAAGTTGAATTTAACTAATAAGTCTGGTCCTTCTGTTTGTTATATTTAGTTTTTAATTTCTGTCACAAAGCCTCTAAGATGATATCTACTGGTTTTACTGTGCATATCTTGAACCTCTTGAAAGCAGAACTGAACACAAGCTGCTACTTTTTCTGACATCCCTGAGTCTGACTCCCTCTTGCCAAACTAAGCACATTTCTCTACCCTCTCTGCTGTTGTCCAGTTAAGTTGGTACAGGCAGTATGAGCAAAAGACGTAAACTAAAGGATATGAATTGTCCAAAAATGTACTGATTTCCCCCAGATGTATTATCTATCCATAACCTTCCGGAGTCCTTTATTTTAAGTTCTTAAAATAGCTGGAGTCTTTTAGTACTTATTTCCATGGAGACCCAGCTGTCAAAAATGCTTGAAGTTCCCAGCTACAGGATGTTATGTTGCCGAACACAGTAAGTTTTAAGCCCCCCATTTCCTGCCTGCACCTGTTGCACCTCACACCAGTTTCCTTGTCCTCTCAGTGTACAACCACCACAGGGCACCTTTAAGCCTTTTCCTAAGATGTTGTGGGTGACACATTTTCTTCCTGATAAAGGTATGGTCTTAGAGAAAATGGCTCAAGAAAGAGGAAAAACAGAAGGAAAGCCAAATTAAGGTGAGCTACTCACTCCAAAATAGCAGGGGGATAATTTTAATGTTAGAAAGTTTGTTGCTTAAGCCTGTAATCTACTGGGACCAAGCATCCTTTTTCTGTACAGCTTAAAACTAACCATTTAGTCAGTATCCTCCCACTTGGTTTTAAAATGAAAGGTTTGCTAAAATTTTACGACATTTTTCTGTTGTCCCTGTGATAATACTATAGTAGTCCATGTGGTTGAAGGGATGCATTGTCCAGAAATTAATTGATTCACCCCCACACCAAGCTCCTTATTTTTATAACATTGTGAATGCTCAGATATTTGTGTGTGAATAAACAGTGGGTGTCAGGACTAAATGACCAAGGTGACGCAAACAATTCCCAGAGACCTCCTAACCAGTATCAGCAGATGGACTGGAAATAGACAATCCAATCCAAACAGACAATTGCTTTTATTTCTGTCATCTCTTCCTGAGAGAAATCGACACTTTCCCCTGTGGGACATTTGCCAACAAGGCTCTGTCCCTGCTGTCATTTGTGATGTTCCTTGCTGATAACACAGATCAGAGGTGCAGCCAGTGGGCTGGGCTTGGGGAAGTGATGGGTGCTGCAAAGCCTCTCCATCATCAGCTGCATCTGTGTGGTGCTGCATCATGTGGTTGAGGTTGAAGTATTTAGTGACAGGGTCAATGGCTTTGCCTGTTCTCTGTGCCCAGCTGGCACTGTCTCGCATGCTGGTCACACCTGCCACCAAAGGGCTGCTGCAGTCCCCAGTGCATTCCTGCAAGGCATATGGAAGGATTCGTTATACAAGTGCTAGAGAATAATCCAAATACTCCTTTCAATGTGCAGGAAAGGTGTTAGCTGCAGAGGTACGAGATGTTCTTTCTAAATATATATGTAAGCAAACATCAAGTTATTACTCACATGAATATGAAAAAGATCCTCCTAACTCTACAGTGTGTGCATGGTGTTGTTTCAAATGAGGCTTCTAATAAGAAGTATTTTAAGATTGTATTTGTGTTAAACTACTGAAGTTTCTCAGAAATTCTTTCAGAGTTTAATCCCAGGTTGACAGACGAGTGAGATTTCTTTTTGCCTACTGTAATTTGCTATATTTTTTCTGCATTATCTTATTATGTATCATCACAAAGCATTATCTCATTATGCATCACCAAATTTCCCTGAACTTCTGTTCTCAGTTCATTACCATTATTCAGTTTCATTAATTTTATTTGCAGATAATCTTTGCTCTAGCTCCCAAGTCAGCTAAACTAAAGGATACTTCAATGTACCCTTTTAGATCAAAACTGACATTCTTCTGTAGCTCTCAGAAAACTGTAATCAGAACTGTTTTACAAACCCCAGTATTACAGAAGCCATCACAAAAACCAGACACGGGTCTACTGAATGTGGTGCTTGGACTGGAGAATTTCCAGAGGCCCATCCAAACTCAGCTATTCCACACTTGTGTGGTTCTATTTAACTGAGACTGTTGTGTGCCAGGGATGGTAATCTGCTACACATTACAGTTATTATTAACACTTTACTGCATTTTTTCCCAAGGTCTGGTCTAGATTACATAGAAAACAAATTATTCTCTCCTATCATGAAGTATTAGATTATATCATAACTAATAAAGATGGCACAGAACAGGGCAGTAAATGTTGGGCTGGAGAGAGAATGCATGGATGGAAAGGGATGAAGGTGTCCAGTAATATGCAGAATGGTTACAGAAAGGCAACTAACAAAGACTGTGTGGAAGGAGAGGGAACCCAACAGAAGGGAGGTGGGTAAAAGCTCTCTCTCATAGAAACAGGTTAGTCAAGGGAAGAAAGTAAAGGTAGCAAAGAGATTGGAAAAGAAAAAGAGACCTTTGCAACAGAAAGGATAGAGAATTAACACAGAATTTGTGTCTATGCCATACTTCACAGTAATTTGCATCTTGACATTATGACTTGAAGTACAAAGAAAATGACCAGGTGTGGGACATGTTCCCTCTTTTCAAAGGTAAACTGAAGATCCAAAACAAAGCTGAATTTGAAAATGGTGTTTTGAGCATAACTTTGGGAAGAACACTGGTGATCAGTATCTTCCCAGGAAATTAGCATTTCTGGTTCCCAGTCAGGAAGCAGTGAAGGAAGTAAGTGAATCTGAGCCCCAAGCTTCAAGGAAACATCCCATCAGAACCTGCTCCACTCACCTTGGAGCAAGGATCTGTTCTGTCATCTGAGTGTCATTTACAACACAGTCAGCTCAGAATCAGAACTGGGCGGGAGGGGGCCCTGATGGGACCCTGCAGTCCATTCACCACACCAGCAAAGATTAAACTACAAAACTCTTCACCATGTTTTCAAGTGGCCTTATAATCCTCCAGCAGATTCTCATCTGCCTCAAGCAGCCTGTTTTGAGCTTCACCAGCTTTCACCAGTCCTTCCTCATCTCTAGCAGCCATTTTTGGGTTAACTTTAGGCCCTTTCAGTGTAATCCTGTCCCATATGAACAAGCAGATCAGGGCATTGTCTTAATTTTCTGACATGCATATTTACACAGTGCTGTCATGTTTCCCACATGTCTTATCCTTGTTAGGGTAAACAATTCCAACTGTCCAAGTCGTTCTTCTGGATCAAATCTCCTATACACACTTATCATTCCTGCTGGGCTACTTTGACATTCTCAGTTCTTCTGAAATGTGCTGGTAAAGCTGGACACATCTCCACCAGAAGTCCTGCTTTTCCCTCTATGGATATGGAGTGCCAAATTCATTGGAGGCACAGTTTTTGCTTCTTCACTGCAGAAGTAGCTTTCTGACAATTCTACTAATTTGGTGGTCTGAAATTTTTACTTCTGAATTAGAATGTTGAACAAATTGCCAGATTTTGATGCTGCTGGTGGCAGAAAGGTGCTTCAAGTGAAGAAGGCACTTTCAACCAGAACAAGCTGTTTTGTGACGTGTTCTTACAGTTCTTGTGGATATAAAAGGAGAGCAGGATGACAGATGATGACATGGAGCAGGGATGTGCAATTGGAAAGACTTCCATAAACCTCAGATATATTTAAGAATATTGTATTGCAGTGAGAAAAACATTGTTAGCAGGTACTGTAAAGAAAATCAGGATGTCCTGCCCACTACAGAAATCACAGATTACAGAAAGGTAGACACCTGTAATGTAGTGTGATTTTTATAAATTCAAACATATACAGATGACAATTAATTTAAGTCCTTCCCCTGGAACATTCTAGCAGCTGCTGTAAACAGTAAAACGTGCAATGTTTGATATAATTCATTTATCTAATGCTTGAGGACACGTCTTTTTTTTTTTCCCCATGTCTTTTCTACTAACAGTGATTCTTTTTCCTGCCCTGCTGAAAGAAATAGGGGACAATTATTTTCCCTCCCAGTTTTAATGAGAAAAGCTGCCTCTCAAAAATGAGCTGAAGGATTTTTTTTGGAGGGGCTAAAAAAAAGCAGGGGGTTGGCAGTTTAAACTCAGTGAGGAACTTTGCGGCTGATTATTTCTTAAAGCCAAAGTAAAAGCCTCAGGAGAGGAGTTATTGAGTCTGATCTCTGTATTTTTGTATCTTTGCCTTTCCCTTTTCCTCATGCTTCAGTTGCTTTCCTCTTTCTCTGCAAAGGATAAAGACGTAGAGAAGCAGATTTGACAGGATGAATTTCTCTCAGCACTGCCCTTCAGGAGTTCAGTAACTATAGCTGTAGAATTAGGACTTAACCTTACAGTTTTTATAAACGACCCAGACCCTGAGTGGCAAAGAGTTACAAAAGTTTTATTGAGAACAATAAAAAAATTCACAAAACGAAAGAGACAGTGCTGGGAGTGTGGCCAAACCCAGAGACTCGAGCACAAAATGGCGGCTCCGCCTTTTATAGCCCTGGTGTTGCGTCAGCTTTATGCATATTCATTTTGATTTTACACAGTCCCACCCCATGTCACTCTTTTTGGCACTGATGTAGTTTTGTCACTGTGGTCATCACGGTTATCATTGGATGAAGTTCTACTCCTTTTAAGGTTGTGTCTCAAAGGTTTGGCTGGCAACAGTCTGTCCAGTGTAAACTCACAAATCCACATTAAAACATACAAAACCATCCTCATATCTAGGCCATTGTAACAACATCAACCACTTTATAACATATCATTAATATTAACATTATAATATTTAATATCAATTCATATAATACTCTGTGAAAGCCAATTCCCATGAACTTGTTTCTCACAAAGTTACAGGTAATTTTAAGTTTTTAAACAACTAATTTGATTTTGTGATGTATAAGTAGAATGAAATAGGCTGTGTGCTTACACTTGGCCAAATCAGCTTTACAGAGAATGCACATAACCTCGTGCATTGTGTACTTTCTAAGACAGAGCATGAACTATTATTAACTCAACCAGCAGCACACTCTCCTCCAGTCTAATAATGTAGTGAATCATCTATTTCACGCTGTTACAATTTCATAATTGCATCTTCATTTACTTACTCAAAAGAAAAACAAAGCAATTTAGGCAGTCCAAGACAAAAAACGCATTATGAGCTCTGCCCAGTTTCTAATTAAATTACAATAATATGGTTACCTAACACATTACTTAGGAAGTTAATGTCAGGAAAATCCACAAACGCCAGAGGTTTATGTCCAAAAAGGAGACAGAGGAGCTCTTCAACTTCATGAGAATAAAGGGAGAGAGTCCACCGGGCCACACGCCCGCGGGCTTTTCTCTCTCAAGGCTTCGGAGGCACAGCCTCTCTTTTATCCTGAGCCCCCAGCCACGTGTCCCTCTTCCTTTCCCCATCAGCTGAGCTGCTAGGAAGTTTCAGCCTTCCCAAACCACTTACCTCATATTCTCCCCTTGAACCTGGCATTTTAGCCCAAAGTTCAGCCTTGTGCAGACCCTTGTCTGTTCCAATGAGCCCAAACTGTTTAGACGTTAACACCCATTCCTTCAGCCATGGAATAGTTTGTAAGACATAAGCACACATCTTTCCTCTCATTAAGCAGTTGAAAGTAGAGCAATGGAGTGAGTTGTTATGGATTTTTATATTTGCCAGAGAATGTGTGGCTTTTTCACGAGACTGGCCAGAAGGTGGGAGTGCAGGGAGGGTTTCATAGTAGCTTCTACTGTGTCGCCAATTAGGTAGTTTATCCTAGAAAGTCTCATGCTCCATTTAATTTCACCACCACTCTCCTTGAAGGCTGAGCTAGGGCTGTTCAGGCTCGAGAGGCTCACGCCATCATCCCTGTCTGCCCCTGTCGACAGGGAGGGCTCCGAGCAGAGCCCAGGCTCTGTCCTGGGGGCCCAGCAACAGCATCAGAGGAACGGGCAGGGACTGATCCCAAGAAGTTCCCTCTGCACAGGAGTCAGAACTTCTTCCCAGGGCAGTGCCCCAGCCCTGAACAGAGTGCCCAGAAAAGATGTGGACTGTCCTCACAGGGGATATTCCAGAGTCCTCTGGATACAATCCTACGGCCTCTGCTCTGGAATAGCCCTGCTGGAGCAGGGAGGTGAGACCAGAGGAGCCACTGTGGCCCCCCAGCCTGATCCCATCCCGTTATTCCGTGATTCCCGGCAAGTGACGAGGGAAGCGGCGGGATCTTGTAAAGGGGGGGAAAGAGCACAAAGACCACTCAACACACGGCAGTGCAGGTGTGTCATGTTTGTGTAGTGTAGTACAACATTCCCTCTGCTCTCTGTGGAGCCCTTAATAAATGTCCGATGCTCGCTCACAGTAACACCCGTGCTTTAACAGTGCCAGGCACGGGCGCGGCGGTAGCTGCCGAGGTCGGACAATCCCGTTGTCACGTGGGCACCAGCCCTTCACCTCACCAAAGCCCCGCCGGCGTCACTGGCATGACACAGTGCTGCCGGCCCTGCAAGGACACCGAGCTGTGAGCGCTGTGCCCGCGGAAGGCTCGGGCTGTGACTCGACGCGCCCGCCCCGCCCCGCCCCGGCGCGCCGGGCATGGCGCAGCCATCGCCCCCCACAGCGGGCAGCCTGTGCGCATGCGCGGCCTTCAGGGCGGCCGGGGCCTCAACATGGCGCGTTGGCCACTCTCAAGATGGCGGCACGGGAGCGCCCAGGATGGCGGTGAAGCCGCTCTCAAGGTGGCGGCTCAGGCACGCCCAGGATGGCGGTGAGGCCACTCTCAAGATGGCGACAGGGCCATGCTCAACTTGGCGGCAAGGCCACTCTCAAGATGGCGCCTACACGGAGGGCACAAAATGGCGGGGCAGAGGAACTCCTCGTCTCAGAAAGCGCCTGTTCTCCCGCCTGGGGCCGACCCCGCCTCCGCGTTTGCAGCGCGATCTCGCGTGGCGCTTTCCGGCCTGGGGACACCGCTGCTGGGGTCGGCGGCTCCGGAGGCGGGCGGAGGGCGTCAGGCAGTGGCGGGGCAGCCTCTGTCGCGGTCGCGGCGCGCCGCACAGACGCGAGGGCCCCTGACGTAGCGCGGCGCCATGGCGGGTGTGGGGGCGCGGCCGCGGGCCCGGGCCTGGCTCTGAGGGGGCTCCCGCCGCCTCCCCGCGCTCCCGCCGCCTCTCTGACCCTCCCGCGCCGCCCGCCCCGGCCCTCTCCGCCCGCCCCGGCCCGCTCCGCCCCGGCCTGCCGCGGAGATGGCGTCGGGGCTGCGCGCCGCCGGGTTCCCCCCCTGGAAGCGGCACATCGCGGAGGAGCTGCGGCGGCGGGACCGGCTGCAGCGCCAGGCTTTCGAGGAGATCATCGCCCAGTGTAAGCGGGGCCCGGCGGGGGCGCGGCCGAAGTAGCGCTTCTGTTCTCCCTCAGCGATGCCCATCAGTATGTGCAGGGAGACTCTGCTCGGTGGGCAGGGTGCTGAGTCTTCCTCTCTGGAGGTTTTCCAGAAGTGGATTCTGTCCGGTGCCCTGTGCTATGGGATGGCCCTGCTTGAGCAGGGAGGTGGGATCTGGAGACCCGCTGTGCTCCCTTCCAGCCCGAATCATTCTGGGATTTCTCCTCTTCTTCAAAAGTGGGAAAGCCGTGGTGGCACAGGGTCCCTGGGGCCTCGGCCGAGCCGTTTTCACGGGACTGTACGGGACATGTCTGTAATAACAGGAAAGCTGGAATTTCTGTTTTATCGAGGAAAATATGTAGTTGTTTCAGTTCTCTGAGAGGCTGAAGCGCTTTGTGCGCTGGAGACAGTGATTGAATGTCTGAATTGTCTGCACAATTCCCGCCCAGTTGCTTGTGGAACCGAGAACAATGCTGCTATTGACCCTGCTCATGGTCTTTTGTAAAATTCGGAGCTATCCAGGGGCCAGTACTCTCTGTTCAGGGCTTTCCTGCCTCAGCTGTGTCAGGATGGAAGATGGGTCCCACACACTGTGGGAGAAAACAAATGGCAGAGCTGGGTTTGGCCTCTCTGTTCTCCTGGTTGCCGTCCTTTGAGGAGCTGTAGAGTCTGAACTTCGAACGCTCTCTGTTTTAGCAGATAGCAATGCACCTGAGGAGTTGCTCTCTCTTCCTTTATTAAGCTTTCACAAGACCATTCCCACACAGCATCGGGATTCATGAGGAGTTCCTGGGGTTGTAGGTGGATGGTGCCTTAACCTGTTAAGATCAAAGAGGAGAGAGAACACAGTGATGTGGTGGAGGCTCATGAAGCATTTGGCTGTGTCACAGTAATTAAAGGGACTAGATCACAGCTAGTGATCTAGGCAGGAGAAGATGGGAATCTGGATTTGCTTTCTGGTTGTCTTAAGTGCATTTTTTGCTCCTGCAGATAACAGGCTGCTGGAGAAGTCAGACCTTCATGCGGTGCTGGCTGATAAACTTCAAGCAGAAAAATATGACATGCAGAGCAGACATGAAATCAGGTATGTAACGCTCCTTTTTTTGTCAGCAGCCGTTTGTTGTTCACCTTGTAACCTAAACCACTGTTTGATGCCTCACACAACAGCTCCCAGATCCCTACAGTGACTTGGCACACAACAAACTGAAATTCTGTTGGACTAAATAAAACTTACAGCTGTGTCTAAGCTGTGATGAAGTTACAGTATGTTTAGAGTATGTAGCACAAAAAGATCCGGCCAGATTTGGGAAGGAAGCTGATTTATCACATACTCATGGAATAGAGGTGAACCACAATGAGCTGCTGCTCCTGCTCTGTTTGCCTTGTAGCACTTACAGTGTTTTTCTGCTCTTCCTGTTGAGTATAGGATGGTTTAATGGCTTAGTTTCTTTCAATCTGTGTCATCACATGAAAGGAGAGAACAGAAATAAACCATGATTGCAAAGTGTCAGTCCTAAGTAAGCCCCAGATGCCAAAAGGAAGGTGTTTTGGGCCTGCTTTTAATAGGATTTCTTGGGAAGCTTCCTCCCTAACCTGGGAGTAGCAGTTGTGCTGAAGGCAGGGGTTGTGCTGCTGGCTCTGCTGGCATTTGACTGCACAGCAAACCCGTGTGCCAGAAGTGTCCCTTGGACAGCCTGTCTGTTCCGGGTGAGGGCTGGCCAGCTCTGCCCTCAGTGTACCTGAAGAGAAGGCAGGGCCAAGGAGCTCAGAATTCCAACTTCTCTAAAAATTGCTTCCTCTGTTGAGGTTCTTTTTGCTCTTGTCCTGAAACGAGAACCCCTCTACAGCAGGGAACTGTATGAGCATGTCCAATTGGGATACAAAACAAATCAGTATAGCAGAGAAGGAAGAAGATTCCTGCTGGGTTTACAGGAATTGCAGGCAAAACTCCAGCAGGGTGGGGTTAACACCCATCTGAAAGTTCTCAAAAGCTTTCTGATGGCTGCAGCTGTCTTGAACCATTTCAGTTTATGGGAATTGTGTTCTGGCTGAATGCCAGGTCACAGATGAGGCTGGACCGAATGCGGATGAGAAGAAAGACACAGAAGCAGCAACTGAAAGTAAATACTCAGCTGAACTCTGATACTGTGCTCAGTATAGGACAGGTTTTTGAAACAGAATTACTTTTCTAGTCCTAGATAGCTGAAGAAAAGTGGTTTTACTTCCCTCAGGGCCAAGGAGTAGTATCTCATGCTGGCTGTAGGGGTATGTGGCTGGAGCTATAGGATGTGTTGGATGTTACCACAGGACTTGACTTCTTGTCTGTTTGCAGACATTTTTTTGGAAATGCAGTTAGTGCAGCATTAGTTCAGTGAGGGGTTGGTTGGTTGGTTGTTTTTTCAGAAGAGCATTAGGTTACTGATATCACTGTGAGACATTTGGATGGATTATCTGTTTCTCCCTGGACTGTTACAACACAAAATGACTGCAGAAAGGAATGCAATTACCTTGTTCTGTTTGTCTGATATAACGGTGTTGAAGTTAAAATTACGACTTTTTTAAAAAGTTCTAAAAGCTATATTCAAAATATAGCTGATAATGTGCTCAGAGTCTGTGTCTGTATATGCTTTTAAAAAAGCTTGGTTTTCTCTGTTCCTGGTTCCTGCCTCTGTGCTTTCAGAGACATGGGTGATAAATGTTACATTCTGTAGTTGTTTGGGGAGGAGGGTGCTATAAATGTTCTTGTGTGTAAAAATTCAAGATTATCTTTCAGTAATAGTGTTGAAAAACACAGTTAGTAATCACTTCAAAACTTATGCAAAAAAGAGTATAGTCAGGCCAACGGAGGAGTGACTTGTCACACCTGAGACTGTACACCCAAGGGCCTGGGAATACTCCCTTGGTTTCCTGGCTTCTGGATCTGTGCCCTCTCCAGACATCCTGCATCTCCAAGCTCTACCAGCTCCCTCCAGAACAAATCAGGGTGGTAAAATATTTGTAATTGTTCCAGAATTTAGAGAGTGTGCTTCTAAGACTCAGTCATCTTCATGCAGATTTAAACAAAGGCTAGTTATCTTCCCTTGGAGTTTGAATACTGGTTTAGAAATGTACAAAAAGTGAATCTAGTCCTCAGGAGATGTAACTTTCCAGTACTGTGTGATTTGGTTTGTTACGAATCACCTGTGTCCCTGGTGTACAGAGCTTCCAAGGGAGGCAATGTCTGGACCCTGGCAAAGGCACAGAAAGAACTGGATTCTAGCTTGGGACATCTCTTCTTCTCTGTCCAATTGCAGCCCAGGACATGATAGCACATGGAACGACGCTCAGCTGCAGGAACTGGCCCAGCTGAAGATAAAGCACCAAGAGGAGCTGACTGAGCTGCACAAGAAACGTGGCGAGGTTGGAAAGTCTTCTGTTCTCTGTGGTGCATATGTGGCCTTTTGGGAGCCTGACCATGATTTTACCAGGCTCATTAATCATCATTTTTTCCTCCTTTCATCTAGAGCCTTTTTAAGCTTCCCCATTTTTTGATGATTAAAACCAACCAGGCACAGGCTGGTCTGTAATACTGTAACCAGGAGATGAGAGCTTATCTTGTCAGTATAGTGTGATTATTAAGTGCTGAATTTTCTGCTTCATTAATGAGTTCTTAGTTGTATTAGAGGAGGAAGGAACTGATCTGGGCCACAGAGCTGTATATGACCACTAGTAACTCGGGAAGACGTATAATGAGTGGGGCATAGGGGGCTGGGTGCAGTTTCACAGGTCTCACTTTGCAGCACCAGCCAAGACTGAAAGAGCCACAGTGCTAGGCTGGAAATGGAGTGCTGGTTCAGAGCCCAGGAGTTCTGTAACAATGACACTTGGGCCCGGAGGAGAGGAAAAGCCAGGGGTCTTGGATTTGTGTTTTGGGTTTTTTGGTTTTTTTGGACCAGGAAATAGGGAATTTCAGCAGCAGAATTGGGTTTTTAAAAGCACAGCAGTGGACTGAATGAGTCTGAAAGCTGAATGGGACTGCACACTTTCATAGGGAAAAGGTGTGAATGGCCTGGAAAATGCTCCTTTGATCACAGCCCACTGGATGTGTGGAGAAGCTCCAGTGTCAGCAATTCTGAGCTTTCCAAAGAGGAGACTGTTTTCTCTAGGAGGTGTGCGCCAAATGGTTAGGGCACTCAGAATAGTTTCTTTGCTTCCAACCTGGTGTCCTAAAACCACTTACACAGGCAGGCACTCTTCCCAGAAATCAGTCTTCCTTCTTCCTGGGCAGCTGGGGCTGTGCCGCTGGGTAAGGTATGAGCTAGCAGCTGCAGCTTGGCAGCATGGCCTCTCCCTTTCTGTGCTCTGCAGGCACTCCACCAGCATCTTCCTCTGTGAGAAAACTCTTGGTGGCACCTGTGTTCACAGTGAGAGCTGTGTCTCTTGAAATGGCTGTCCTGGCCCTAACAGGATGATTTGTTTCTTGGTTGTCAGTACTCATTTGTTTACTTACTTGACAGTTTTTAAATTCTGTATTGATTTTTCCACTACTAAAATTTCTTCCTAATATACATTCTGTTTGATTTGACTATTAATGAAACTTTTTGAGGGAAGACAGTGAGACATCTTGACAATTTATTTTTGAAAGTGGATTCTCTGATTTAATGACCTGTGGAGCAGATCTGCATAGAAAGCTGGGGTAAAAAAGACCTGAGATGTGTGATCCATGCTTTTAATGCTAGATTAATCTGTGCTTGCACTGAAGGCAGCTCAGTATGTTATCCACTGACATCCCTGCAGTTTGTAATGAAATCTTCTCCTCTCCCCAGCTGGCCCAGTCTGTAATTGATTTGAACAACCAAATGCAGCAGAAGGACAAAGAGATGCAGATGAATGAAGCCAAGTGAGTAAGAACTGTTTTGTCTGTGACTAGATTTCGGATGGAGTTCTTTATTGGAGTTATAATATTCTCTAGGAGTCTTAGCCTAGGGCTAAAAATGCCTTTATGAGTCATTGTGCAAAGAGCACAAGGAAGATGGCACAGGTCCCAAAGGAGGTCCTCATGGTTTTGTATGTTTTGTTGCCATTCCAGGATTGCAGAGTATTTGCAAAAGATTTCTGAACTGGAAACAGAGTGCCAGGAATTGCGTAGCAAACTGCAAGATCTTGAGCGAGCTAATCAGACACTGAAAGATGAATATGATGCTCTCCAGATCACCTTCAATGCCTTGGAGGAGAAACTAAGGAAAACTACTGAGGACAACCAGGAGCTGGTCTCACGTTGGATGGCTGAGAAAGCACAAGAAGCCAATCGTTTGAATGCAGAAAATGAAAAGGATTCAAGGTGAGATTCATGACCTTTGTTTGATAAAACTGATGTTTTTCAGTTATGAGTGCATAGGATAAAACCAGATTTAGTTTTGACCTCTGAGATCCCTATTCTTGCACAACACAGTGAGAGTCCAGAACTTTCTTTTTGTTTTTCCAGCCAAGACAGACTGACGCTTTGTAAAAACATTCCTGTGTTTTAAATGAATAAAACATTTTTTTTTGTTTCTTCAGCAACATTTAACTGTGTGGTGAAGATCATAAAACAGATAGAACCTGTGGGGTTTTGCTGGTATTAGATTTGGACTTCTCTTTTTCACATTGCATCTTATACTGCTCCTAGTTTTATCTTTTTTTGACTTGACTAACTGCAGTGTTTTTTGCATTCCTCTAGAATGAGCATCTGCCATGAGACTGAGCTATGTAAAACTTACTGCAAAAGTAATTTGTATGGCTTTTTTTCCTTGGAAAATAATTTTTCTTCTGAATCGTTTCAGCTTACTTGCCTGCTGATGATACCTGGAGACTGACCTATATTACAAGTCTCACACTAGCTGGCAGTTTTGTATTCGCTTCGCTATCATAATCGTTGTTTTGGCAAGTTCTTGCCCTCCAATCTAATGTGTATTCATATGGATCATAAAGGGCTGTAGGTTCACTTTGCCTCATTGCCTCACTTGAGTGATCTTGTCCTTTGCTACTCACAGTAAGAAACCTGCCTACCCTGCCCAGAGAATCTTGAAAAGCAGGATAAAATTAGAGCACGGGACTGTTTTTGGTTTGTTTTTTTTTAAATCTTATGAGGCCCATCAAAACTGTGCAGGGTAGCCTTTGGAATGGGATTAAGGAAATGTTGCTTTTCTTTATTAAAAACCTTGGGTTCTCTTTCTTAGGAGACGCCAGGCCAGGCTGCAGAAGGAGCTGGCAGAAGCTGCCAAAGAACCCTTGCCTGTTGAACCGTAAGCAGTCTTGATTTATAGTCTCTTTCATCAGTTTATGCCTCAGGTTTATGCAGAAGCATGATAAATGGTATCTTTGTTACTCCTAAATTGGGTGATGTAGAGGAGTGTTTGCACTTCTTGTGTAAAGTCAGAAATGTGCAGCAACTCTCCTTACCTGAACTTACAGAAGAAGGAGCTCTTTTAGGACTGAAAATACATGCTTGGACTGAAAGTCCCAGGAGTGGTTCATATGATCAATAGATGTTGTTACAAAAATGTTTTTATACTGAGATATGCGCCTTTGGTCTTTAAGATAGTTTTTCATGAAACAGTGAAATAATGAAACTATTACTCTGGAGATGCCTGGATTTAAAAATATTAGACTCAAACATGCTCAAGGATTTCCTGAAAGAACAGGTACTGAGAGAATTAACCTGGATGAAAATACACGGCATCCATACTGGCAGGGATTTATTGTTTAAGGGAAAAACAGTGGAGTACTTTACCTGGCAAGATGAAGAGAAATCCCTCTAGTCCCTCGTTCTTGCCCTGCTGTGTTTGGCTCTGGGTGGTGTGGGATCAGGTGGCTGAAGTGGGCAGTGGGAGCTGCGGGTGCTCTGAGCTGGGCTGATCAGGGTGTTTGTGTTTGCTCAGTTCACAACAGCTGCATCTGATGCTCTGTTCCTGCGCCCTGCTGAGTGGTGCCAGAGCATTCAGCTTTGTCTGGAGATCTTTTCTCTTTATGCTCACATCACAGAGTCACATTAAGTGCTGTGCTGCAGGCCCTTGCACAGGACAGAAGTAGTGCATCCCTCTGGAAGGGGCGCTTGCGAAAGGCTGGGAAAGGGAGGAAGGGCATGTGGAAAGGGAGTATGAGACACCCTATAGCATAATTGCTTCTGTATACTACTCCAACTCTGCTTCAGAGATGGCTTTGATTTCTTCTTGATGATTTTATAATTTGAGAGGGTTTGTGTTGTGTAAATGTGCTGCTTACTGAGGGGAAAAACTGCACTATTTCAGGGAGTGTGCCCTGGTGGTTATATTTACTTAAAAATACATTGTTAACCTGGAAAGTTCTTTCACTTCACATAGTTTTAATAGCATAAAGTTTAGATTTTTAAAAATAAATATTGACAAAACTTGATAGTATTTTCTTGAAACACAAGCCTGATACATTCAATCAGTGAATATATTTTCTATAGTCTTTTCATGTATACTCTCCTACAAAATCTTAGAATTGAAATTGCAGCTATATTCTGAAATGAGAGATTAGTTGGTTTTGTCTTTTTAAATACTTTTGCAGCTGAGTGTTACCTGATGGCACAAATTGGTTATTTAAATGCTGAATATAAACTTCTCTTCAGTCAAATGGCATTAGTAAAGTGTGTTTAAAAATAGCTTGTCCTGCAAAATCAGCAGTGGTGGAAAAATCATCATTGAAGGAAAAAATACTAGGCTGTCAGAGCCCATGCTGACTAATGGGGGAAGTCTTCAGCATTAGCTGAGTAATTTAGCTGGATTAATTTATTGTACATGGGTTGGAACCTCACACTTGTGTTCAGCTGACCACCAGCACTCTAATGGAGTGAGCAAAAACAGCTCTCACACTTAATGGTGCTGTACCTGAGGTACAACAGTGTAGAAAGTATCAGGGTGTCTTTGGTGTAAGTGAAGCAGGAAAATTCAATTAACCTCTTGTGCTTTCTTTAACACTTGCTTGTTTTGAAACAGCAAAAAAGGTGCTGATATCACCTATACTGGGTGTTGCAGTAACTCATGTTTTTGTTGTTCTGTAACTGCTCCAGCAAGTGTCATTCACTCTGTAGTGAAGCCTTGCTCAGGTGTGGTGGGTTGTTACAGTGCTGTATGTGGTTAGTGCTACAGGCTGAAATAGGATGCCTGTAGTAAAGAGAATGTGAAAAGAAGGTCTGAAAACAGAAACAAGGGGATGTGGAAATCCAGCCCCGCTGTCAGTGAAGTGGAATTGGCAGCTGGAAGGAAAAAACCTGACATTTAGTTGCTGTCTATATCTGTTTTCAGACACTGTGTGTTGAATTCCATCTCTGGCAGTTGCATCAGTGTGTGTTATCTGGATCTACCTGTGTGCTGCTACAGCTTCATAAACCTGGGGTGCACTGGGCATGGAACTGACAGGCCCTGGAACAGTGCTATCCTGTCAGTTGCTGCTGTCAGTGCTGATTGAAAAGGAGGTGTTTTCTCTCACTTCAGCAGGGATGATGACATCGAAGTGCTTGCAGATGAAACCTCTGACACAGCTGAGGAAACCTCTCCGGTGCGAGCTGTCAGCCGGACATCCAGGTTTGTGACCAAGGGATTCCTGTAGCATGTCACTGAGGAAGAACAAGGGGCACACTAGAGCTGGAACAATGGTGGGAATGTAACTTAGGTTTCTGGTAGCCTTTAGATGGAACACAGTTTAGTGCTTCTACTGGAGCAGTGGGAAGCTCATGTGCTGTACTCTATTGCCATGGTTTAGATCTGCCATTTTCCTTTGCTGTTTTAACTGAATTACCCTAGTGCCTGAAAAATCTTTGTTTAATCTTTAAAACAAATATTTAAAAACAATATAGTTAATAATGTGGCTATTATAATGCCTGTTGTTTTATGCCTCCATTACTCTACTAGATATCAATGTGAATATTGATATCACAATAGCAATAGCTATTTGCAAATAGCTGGGTTTATCTGAAATGCTGAAAATAATCTTCACCTAGATTAAATGCATCTTGTTCTTTCTCTAGAATAGCAGTGAGTGGAAAGTAAGAGGTAGTCACATGAGGTCATGGATTAATTTGATTGAAATTTCAGACTTGGCAGACTGTTCTATCTAAACCCAGCAATTCACAGGGTGAGGTTGAGGGACACTGAAGAAACTTTACCCACAAAATGAGTTCTGAGTTGTAGTTCCTGTTGACTTTTGCACTGATGCCTGCCTTGGTGTTCTGTGTCTCTGGGCTGGGTCTGAGGGGAGGGAGTCTTTCTGGAGACATGTTGCTATGAAATGTGTTTGTATTGATCTTTATGTGGAGAAGCTATTCACAAGGTTTAAACCTGTCCTCCCCTCCTTCAGTAAGCGACTCTCCCAGCCAGCTGGAGGCCTTCTGGACTCTATCAGTAATATCTTTGGGTAGGTTAGAACACTTTCACCTCCTTGTTTTGTTTATTGGTTTCAATGTACACCAAAATATTGGTGATGCAGGGAATGCAAACAAGTATTTCCAGCCTTCCTTCTAGCTTCTGCCTTTCTTTTTTTTTTTCTTTTTTGTTCTCCTCAACTTCCTGTTTCTTCCATCTTGCCGTGTGCTGACCTCTGACCTTTCCCTCCAGTCTGTCTGAGTCTCCCCTTTTGGGACATCAGTCTTCTGATACTGCCAGGTGAAAACATTATCCGCTCTTAGTCCAGCATGTGATTGTATTCCATTGAAGTAACATGGAGCCCAGCTGCATTGTGCTGATTAGATTCTGCAGTTGATAACCCTGGTTAGAAACTATCAACAGTGAGAGAGGCAATGAGCCCCTCTTTGTGGAGAGAATACATGGGGTTTGCTCTTACTTCTCACTGCACGTTGCTCCTTCAGTAGGGTTAATTAAAATAAGTCGTTGGGTTCTTTGCTTTGTATCCAGAGTGGAGCCAGTCTTTCTAAGCTAAGCTCTGTAGTAGGTGGATGTCTTTGCTTAAATGGAGCAGCCCAAGCTTTGGAACACAGCATTTTGCTGCCTGGGATGTAGTGCTGAAATGGTGTTGAGTCTTCCTAGACATAACAGTGGAGCTGCAGACAGTACCCTGTTTCTCTTCCTATTGAAAACATTAAAACACTGCTCCAAAATGAGGTCAGTAATCAGTTCAGATAACTTATGTGGTGAACTGTGAAATATCTAAAGCCACAAGTGAATATAGTGTTACATGACAAATGTAATTTTTGAAAGATGGGATGAAAAAAAATATGTTAAAAGCACCTTCCCCCATTTTTTACTTTCTGTACAGAGTAGTTAATTGACAGGTAGACATCAGGATGAATTCAAGAGAAACAGTGTTCATTTCTCATTTTAAAATGTTTTTGCTTTGTTTCATCTCAGGAGGCGTTCTCTGTCCTCATTCCCTGCACCCCAGGATAATGCAGAGCCACATCCAGGTGCCAGTAAAGAAGTGAGGGTGCCCACTACAGCCATTTGTGTCTTTGTAAGTACAGAAGGAATTCTCTGCTTTGCCATTCTTTGTTCTGATTTTAGAGGAAGAGAATCCCTATGTGGGAACTGATATCCCGAGACTCTTTGTGTTGGCACTGCCAAACAGGAAGGAATTCTTGGTTTGGTAGAATTCATTCCATTCCATTTAATTCTTACCACACACATTTCTCAGAGCCAGTGTGCTCGATGTCTGTCTTACTGAGGTCGATGATGACAAAGAAGTTTTCTGAGGGCACAGGGAAATTCCACCCCATTACCCTTTGGCTCCCAGCAGTCCCTATTCTATCATGCCATAGTAGAGCTGTGATGGAGGAAGAGATTGCTGACAGTGTGGGATTAATTCAGTTCCAGTTCTCCACAGTAAAAGGAGTTGTGGCACCAAACATAATCCAACAAACCTGGTGAAGAGGAGCTCGTGGTGATGGGGTGTCCTTATTGGCTGTGCATGATCAAAGGTTTTCAAGCTGAGACCTCCTTTATGTGTTCTTTGGCCTCACAAAGCCAAACTTAAGTTTCTGTGCAGGGCATTGTCTTGTGACTGAAAGGAAGTTGTCTTGTAATGCAGCTGCTTGTTTGAATATGCCTCTGGAGCTTTCTTAGGCACTCAGAGCTGGATGTAGATTTTTCATGGATATTACATGACTACTTTTCTTTATCCAGAGTATCAGCATGGCTCACTGCAGCAGGGCAGCATGTGTACTCTTGCCTGCCCTGTTACCATATTCTGTAGTGGAAGTGGTGGATGGAGGGAGTAGCGATGTCACCTCAAGTGAGAGCAGGGTCATGACTGAAACGGCAGCTGGAGCTGGCTTGAATAGGAGGCATCAGGTGAGGAGGTATTAGGCTTTAGCTCCAGTGTTTTGAGCCCAGGTGGAGGGTCAAGACATGTCTAGGTCTGGCAGAGCACATAGGAATTAATGCAAGAGCTCTGTGGCAGAGGTTTGGCAAATGCAGGGAGCAGACTGGGCTCACCTTTGGAGAAGCAAGTAGGAGGTGGAAACTGTAGTCACTTCAAGAATCATTCCCAGGCATAGCTTCTAGGCAAGGCCTTTCACCAGTTTTGTTGTGAGTGGCTCCTCTGCATCTGCAGAAGGATCAGATTTGAAGTGTGATTAGCCTTAAATATGAGCTGGCAGACCACTGTCAAGCAACAAGTTCCGTAAAAATACAAGTTTCCTGAAAAGCTGGTTTTGAAAGAGCAAGTCCTGAAAATACTTAAAAAATAATTACAGTTGTGGTGGTAATATTGTGTAGGTAAGTAGTATAAAGCTGTGAAATGAATAGAAGAATAAAAAAGGAATTAATCTTAAAAATCTCATAGGTATTAAAAAGTTCAAGATTTCAAAACATTAAGCTGTGAGAAGCAGGGGTGCTGGGGGATCATTGCATGTGCAGAGAGGAGGCACAGCTTAAGCCCAAGTCCTCTGCAAGCAGGTACTGTCACACTTGTACTGCAGAATCACCAACACACCCAGTGAATGCCGTGCATCTGCTGTGCTGTTTCCTTGCAGACCTCCTTCACTCAAGCCTGACTTGATTGTTCCATGGTTGCATGAACTGATTGGATCATGTTCCATGGCTGTCTCTAGATGGAGGAATGAAAAGTTACTTTCCTTCTACAGCACATCAGCTGTTACTGTTTTTTGTCCTGTCCTTTCCTTATTTTTTTTTTTTCTGGTGTGATGTAAGAGCCTAAGCTTATGAAGCATTATCAGGCTTTTGGTAGTTTGTTATTGCTGCTGAGTCCTTGCTGCTGATTTTTTTTTTATGTGCCTTTGTTTTTTCTTTAAATATGGATCAGCCCTTTTGCTGTCTGTGCACCACCAGCCACAGCAGAGTTTCAGTCTGTGGCTTTATTTCCTCTGAAAGATGCACAGCTGTGATTCTGTGTAACCTTTAAGTTCTGTAGCTTTCTGATCTGTGGGTTGTGGGTGTGTGCTAATTGCCTTTTGGGTGGCTGTTCTGTTCCTTCCCCTCCTCAGGATGCACATGATGGGGAGGTGAATGCGGTGCAGTTCAGCCCTGGCTCCCGGTTACTAGCAACAGGAGGCATGGACCGGAGGGTTAAGCTTTGGGAAGTCTTGGGAGGTAAACCTTTTTGCTTTGGGGCATGGTGGGATGCTAAAAAAATTTATATTTTGGGTCACTTTGTGTTAACTTCTGTTCCAATCAATCGCTCAAGTTTTTGTTCATCTTTCTCTGTGCAGATAGGTGTGAGCCCAAAGGTTCCCTCTCTGGCAGTAATGCTGGGATTACAAGCATAGAGTTTGATAGTGCTGTGAGTATCTGTGCAATATCCACTGTTCACAGTTGGGAATAAATTAATGGAATTATGTTGTTCTCTACTATTGTTTCCATTCTAACTGAAGTTACCTAAGAAATGAGTGAAAACATGAAAGTAGCTAAAATTGTACAAAAGACCTTTATTTGATAAGATGCAGTCTGTAATTCTGATCCTTGCCTTACAATTCAGATAATGATATGCAGCTCAGACATTGGCTGTTATGGATTTTTGTTTAAAGTAAGAAATTAGCATTCCACTGAAGCTGGCATAACAGCACAGAAGAAGCAAATACACTGAGGCATTATTGCGGTGAAGTGTTTTTTTTTTTTTCCTATAAATGCTTTACTGAGGTCTGTGATGAATAGTAAAAGGTCTGATTATCCCAAGACTTGCAGTTCCATGCCCTCTTCTCCCAGCAGTTTCTCCCCAGCCATGGCAAAGCAATGGTGTGGCTGGCAGAGTGTTTGCTGACAGTGTGAGATGTGCTCAGGTCATGTTCACCTGGAGCAGCGGAGACATGACTGAGATCAGCATCCAACAGTCTGCTTGAAGGAGTTTGGGGTCTTGGATTGGTCTAACTGGACATGTGATCTGACTTTTCTGCTGAGACCTCTTCCATAGCACAAAGCTGATATGATTTCTGCCATTTGGTGATCCTGTGTGCTAAATTATGATACACACCCAGGAGGATCCTTCATTAGGACACTGACCAGCTCATCAGAGATTTGCTGTTAATCTGCAGGAGAAACTAGAGGTTTGGCAAGTTGCTTGAAGACACTTGCTGTGAGAATTGCCTGGATGACACACCAAAGGATTAAAAGGATTCAGGATGGTCTTTTGTGATGGACAGGAGTGCAAGCATTAATTTTGTGGTGGCCATTCTCCATCATGGGTGACTTGTGGAAGCCCTAAGCCTAAAGCCATGAACAAGCCAATTTCTCTCTCCTCAGGCAGATTTAATTTTTGAGATCTTAGATTAAAATGCTAGAATTTTAATGAAAATGGCAAGAATCAGGCTAATTCCAGTCTGAGACCTTTCTAAGCAGTGGGGGTAGATGATGCAGGGGTTTTTCCCTCTGAAAAAGAAAAAAAAAAAAAAACAAAAAAGAGGAAAACAACTCCACAATAGAAGAGGGTAAACTAGAATGCATTTTCTCACTGCAGCAGAAGGGAAAGATGAATATCCTCTTTCTGGTCTGGTTGTTGTTATAATTGATATACATTATTCTTGTTATAATCTATAGCTATGATTCTACAAACCCTTCCATTTTGGGGAGAAGGAGGTGCCATAGCTCTTTGGTAAGGGTTACAGTAGCTTTCCATACTGGCATGTGCTACTGTGGTTTTGGTTTTATTCCTTTTTCCCTTTGACAAAATAGCACTAATATGGTTTTATTGGAAATATTTAAATTTGGTTTGCATATTAACTAGCAGAAGGAATTTGAAAGGAATCTTGTGTTTACAGGGTTCTTACCTCTTAGCAGCTTCAAATGACTTTGCCAGCAGAATCTGGACAGTCGATGACAATCGATTACGGGTGAGTCTTGCAAGGCAAAGCAGTGCAAGCTTGTTTCTGTCTTGTATTCCCGGTTTTGTCTAGTGGGGACATGGCAGTTTTGGAAGTTGGGCATTTACAGACACTTTCAATAGTTCTTTTTGTTGAGAGGTTCTTTATCTCTTAAAGGTCTTCACAGCAAGACCTAAAATACAGTGTTGATCTCCACACAGCCCTGCAGGAATCTCCAGTTACTGTGTATTTTCCCAATACAACCCCCACTAGAAACATCTTGCCACATAAAGTGTGTGTACACTTTTTTGTACCCCTTTTTATGATTTATGGAGAGCCACCTCAATGTTTCAGTCTCTCTCAAAGGACAGGGTGCTGAAAAGGGCTTTGCGGGAGACAAAGAGGGACTTCTGTTTTAAGTCAGGAGCAGCATTCTTGAAAAGGAGCCCTCTGCCTGGCTGTCCAAGGTAGCAAGCCTCCACATGTTGGACATCATCCTCAATGTCTTCTGAAAGGTTCCTCCTTTCCTCCCAAATACTTTGTACTCATATTCTTCTCTAACAGTTGGCTCTGATTTGAAAATAATCCTTTGATAGACCAGAAGAAAAGTTTCACAGCTTTCAAAGAGCCTTTTTTAATTGTCATTTCCTATCTACACTTTTCCTCAGCTTTTTATTTTAGTAAGATACTACTTTGATGTTCAAATCTTCTGACATTTCAGTGTTGATTATAACCAACAGATGCACTGTAATTCATTGGGTAGCTCTCATTGTGGAGATGTCAAGTCTCAGGAAAGTGAAGAGTATCAGTTCTTTTGCATCTTCTCCTTGCAAAATCTACTATTGGATGTGAATTATAGTGAATACAAGTTTAGCAGACATAGATTACTCACTGCAAAAGGTTACTTATGCCTGCAAACAGTCACATCTTCCTGTAATGCTTTGGAGTGCACTCATTGTTTCCAAGATGAAATAGTCCTCTCTGTTTCAAGTGTGAGCACTGTGGACTCTTCATGGCTTGCACATAAGCAGGAAGTAGTAAAGCTGAAATCACTGTAAATTTGGCCAAAACTCTCTGCATAAATGCAACAGCTATATGTGATGTCAGTGCAGCAAGGGCAGAAGAGAGATGCAGAGTGGAAGATAGATCCTCCTTGCTGGAGTTTGTGTTCTTTTCTTAAGGCAAGGTGGTATTTTTGGGATGATGTTTTCTGTATCAGGTTTGGGGTTTTTTCCCAAACTTAGCTCCCATTTCTTTCCATTCTTAAGGTCTTTTATTTTGTGTTTCCCCAAGCCCAGATTGCTTTGTGTAATTTGATATTCTGTCGAGTATTTTTTTTTAAAAATCTTAACTACAAAAATTTCTGTCTTGTTTTTCGTAACTCTTACTTTAGTAATTCATTGTCTGTTTTGTGATTTAGTATGTAAATGTTGAGCAATTCTAAGTGAATGTGGTTCATGTTCTTAGCCCCAAAGAGCCTTCCTCTGCACTTAAAGAAGCTGCTGTGGAGAGTTTTTCTGAAATCCCTGGTTGTCTCAGCTTTCAGGCTTTAAGATGTAATAAGAGTTGAGACGAGGTACCCTGTTGTGTCCTTGAGGGAAGTTCCATATAAAAGTAGAAAGGCACAATTTGCATTTTCAGTATGCTTTAACCCCTTGGTTTGTCCTGCAAGGCAGTGTTGCACTTGTCATCTGTCCATGAAATATAGGTGTACAGAGTGTTGAGGAAGGAGCTGGCAGGTTCCTGAGTAACTACAGAAACTGCAGCAAAAGGTGACCTGTGTTTCCCAGCTCCAGGCTGGACTCTGGTAATTAACACTCCTACTCAATCATGATCTCTGTTTACCTGTTATAGATGTTTTTTCTGCCAAGCAAAGCAGGAGACATGCGAATTACAATTTGAGAAGGTGGAAATACTCACTTTGACCATGTCAATCTCTTGTCCCCAGCACACCCTTACAGGTCACAGTGGTAAAGTTCTGTCAGCCAAGTTCTTGCTGGACAATGCTCGTATTGTTTCGGGAAGTCATGACCGGACCCTCAAGCTCTGGGACCTCCGCAGCAAAGTTTGTAAGGAAGCCTAACTTCTGCCTTTCATCCATGTTTTGTGCTTCTGCTGAATGCTCCTGGCAGTCTGGTGTCAGATCAATTATTGAATCTTTTTGCCAGTATAAAAATAGCCAAATCTAGCAGTCATCCCATTTTCTGTTATTCTTTAAGTAAGTGAATTCTTTCTGCCTGTTACCTGGAATAAGAAAACCTGTGTGTGCAGGAAGCACTGCTAATGTTATTACACTGAGAGCAGCTGGTTTTGGGAGTGTTCTTTGTTTACTGTGGGAATGGGTATTTTAGTCTTCCACTAAAAACTTGGAGCCAGGCCAGGTTTTTAACTCTGAGGTGGATGGAAGTGTCTCTTGGAAACATACCAAAAATTTTAGCATCTCAAATGAAGGAATTGCTAGGATCCAGATTTTTCTTTGGGAGCAACACCTTATTTCCTTGTTTTTTCTCCTACTGGGGGCTCTTAAACCTGCTTGCACTGAGAGAGCATTTGAGAGTCAAAGTTACCTTGGTACCTGACTTGCAAACGTAGGTCAAGGAGACAGATTCATGTTGTTTAATAGTAGCAAATTATAGCTGGCTAAATATGAAGTGGAAGTAAAGCAGCTGTCATGGGAACTTCTCAAGTCCCAGCAAAGGAGATAGAGAAGGGCAGAGAGGTTGAAGACTTAATCAGGATTATTTTAAGACGGTTTGTCCTGTACCACTCCTTGGGCACTGCTCTGTGTGGCCACTGTATGGCGGGGGGAGGGTTTAGGGATTATTTTCTGTCTCAGTTTTCATCAGTTTGGACAATGTGAATTTAAGCATGTCACCATTGGTTTCTCCTTTTTAGGTATAAAAACAGTGTTTGCAGGATCTAGCTGCAATGACATCGTGTGTACTGAGCAGTGTGTAATGAGTGGACATTTTGATAAGAAAATTCGTTTCTGGGACATCAGGTAAAACTATTGTAGCAGAGCTGATGGTGTATTAGTGGTTACGGGTTTGCTGTCAGGTTAATTTGAATTAGGGTACTCTTCTTCCTGAGCTTGGTAGCTGGGGACACTGTTATAAAAGTGGCAAAAAGCCATCAAAGAGACTTTTGTTACTCCTTTTAGGCTGTTTGGTATTCTGTGTTTGGGATTTTTTTTTTGTTTTCTTTTTTTTTTTTAGTTTTTTTGGATGCCATTTCTTTTCTGGAAAGACAGCCTGCTTGCTTGTAAATATTTTTCATTAGTCAGAATTTGCTGTTCTGGAGTGGGGAAAGTAGTGTCTTAACTGTTTGCTGGAAATGCTGTCCACAAGGTGGGATCTAGCTTGGGAAAGAAACAAAATGTAAGGATAAACCAGTAATCCTTTTTTCTTCTCTTCCACATTGGACAAGTCAAAGTTTTGAAGTTTTGGTGCACTGGTTTGGCTTCTGGACTCTAGTTCACAGCTTTCTTTTTTTTTTTTTTTTTCTTTTTTCTTTTTTTTCTTTTTCTGTCTTTAGGACTGAAAGCATAGTAAAAGAACTGGAGTTGCTTGGAAGAATCACAGCTCTGGACCTGAACCCGGAGCGAACAGAGCTTCTGACCTGTTCCCGCGATGATCTGCTCAAGATCATTGATCTGCGGGTCAGTGCTGTCAAGCAGACGTTCAGGTGAGTGTATTGTGTATTCCTCACAGGAGTACTGTGAATTTCAGGACCTTGTATTGTGGGTTACCCTTAGTGCTGGAGTGGTTTCCAGGGCCTCTGTGAAGACAGCAGTCTCCTCCCTTTTCTTTTCTACATGGCAAAGTTCTCCAGAAATTCTAGATACAGCAAAGATCTGTTCTAATGGATCTTCTCATGTTTCTCTTTAAAGAAGGCAGCTTGGCTTAGAAGTCTGTGTTCTAAAGGAAATAATTTCTTCAGGTGCCATTGAGAGAAGGGTGTATGAGAAACATGAATTGGGATAAAGGGATGCTGGAGTTTATTCTAAACCATGCAGAAATCCTTAACATTGTCTTTAGTAAGTATCTCTTCTCATAAATGAGTTAACGTTATCTGATTCTAACTTTCCAGTGCCCAGGGATTCAAATGTGGCTCTGACTGGACAAGAGTTGTATTCAGGTAAGGTCAGACATAAACAAGATACCTGATAAACCTTTCCTCAGCTAAACTGAGTGATTCCTGATGCTTGACTGCAGTGGTCCCCAGCTACGGCTAGAAAAATGGGGCAGAGTTTGTAATTTGTCCAAGGTTACCTCTTGGTCAAGCCAGAGCGTATCTGTAAATATTGATCCAATGTCTTGGAAATGCTCTGATTTCAAAGTGCTTTCACCTCTCAGTATTAGCAGGTGATAACACATAACTCCTAAAAGACTATTTAATGCCAAGTTGCTTGCTTAGGAAGTTGTGGGTGGAATGATGATGTGTGCTGAAAATTGCTGACTTGCAAATTGTTCTTTGCCTTCTGCACCTGGTCTGATCTCAAAGCCCTGATGGTAACTATGTGGCTGCTGGCTCAGCTGATGGGGCCCTCTACATTTGGAATGTGCTTACTGGGAAATTGGAGAGGACGCTTGCAAAGCATCACAGGTGAGGGAAGTGGGACATGCAGCCTCGGGTGGGGCTCTGAGTTGTGGATCTTGCTGAGCTATCAAAAAGTTGGAGTTGTACAGCTTTGCAACTTTTATTGGCATGTGAGAATAATTAATATACAAAGTCTTTGTGGATTCATGGCAGTATTCTCCAGATTGAATTAGATTAGATTTGTTGTTGTTATCTTGTTAAACTGAGATATGATTCTAATAAAGTGCATTCAATATGTTTTGAAGAAATTATACCTCCCTCAGACTGATTAAAAGCCCAAGTCTCTTGAGATGTGAGAAGGTGGGGGGTTTTTTATTGGTAATAAGAGTATTATAGTAATTTTTTTATTGGTAATAAGAGTATTATAGTATTTCATTCCAGTGCCAAGTGCTGTTGTGGAATTCAGCTTTTTTAAACTTACTCTTGCCTTCCCTTTCAGTTCTTCTATCAATGCAGTCACGTGGTCACCATCGGGTGCCCACGTGGTCAGTGTGGACAAAGGAAACAAGGCTGTGCTGTGGTCTGAGTTTTGACTGATGGAAGGTGAAAGGCTGTGTGTGGTGGTGCTGGTCCGTGGCTGCACAGCATGGAGACCCGAGCCCAGATCCATCCAGAGTCAGGATACTGACAAGTGCGTGGGCTTTGCTTTCCAGAGGGAAGTTCTAAAGCAATGGAGAAAGGAGCCTGAGTCAGAGACTTCTCATGGCCGTAACTGCACTGTGGCACTTGGACTCGGAATGGGATTAGCTGTTGTAGATGGAGAATGCTACTTAGTCATGCCTTTACTTGCAGTATCTATGCACCACGTGGAGCTGAAGATACTAGCGGGATTCCTCACCAGACAGCTGTGCCAAATATCCTGTCACACAAATGTATCTACAGCACTTCTGAGCTGGAAACTTTGGAAAGAAGTCATTGTGTATGCTGACTTAAAGCATGTTCTGTCTCCTGTGTTCTGTTCTGGTGGCCTAGTTCAGGCATGGGGTGAGAAGATCCTGAAACACATCCTAGGCAGTCTGAAGTGTTGGAATAGCTTTTAAAGAGGGTCTTCCATGGCTCTGACAGCTCTACCTTTGAGTGATCAACTCAGTTTAGATCTGTTCTGATCCTGGCACAGGCTCTCCAGCACTGTCCTGTGAACTCTGTGTATCGGTTCTTGAGGCAACGGTTTGTTCTTCAGGACTTCTGCACCCTTGTGTTGAAATGCCTTTCAACAGCTTGGACATCACAAAATAGGAGGTTTTTAAAAATCTTTTTATACCGCAGGCAGTTTGATTACTGGGTGTGAGGAGAGAGCTAAGCTTGATGAGGTTGTTCTAGAAGTTGTGCTGCAGCGATGAGGAATGTAGTAATCCTGTGACTTCAGTCCTGGAATACAGGTGTTTGGTTCCTTTTTCTGTTCATCCGTCCCGTCCTGGCGGCTGTCAGTACACAGGGGAGTAGTGGCATCAAATCCATTGTTTTGGTGCTGGCAATTCCAGGCCACTTGCCCCGTTCTTGAGCACACGTGCAATATCCCCATTTGCGCTGGAGCCCTCTGTGGTGCGGAGCGGTGTCTTAGCTCTGTCCCTGTTCTGGCACCCTAAACCATGATGTGTCTGAGTGTGAGCTACCTGGCATATCTTTATCCAGCCAAACCTTTCCACATCATCTGGGCCTCAAGACAAGCCACCAGCGTTTTATTGCCTTTTTATTTGCACTTTATTTTCTTCTTTCCCGATAGTGTTTTACTATGGAAGCGTGTTCTTTGGAGGGGCTGGGTTGGGGGAGCTGGTCTGACAGGCTCCCTCTAACCCTGCCTTTCGTTCAGACACTTTCTGCAGAGGGGAATTAGAGTACATGGGGCAAAGTTTTTATTTATTCAGCTGCCCATAAGAACTTGATTGTAAATAAACTTGTGTTCTGCTTTTAAAACCCCACACTGCTCTGATTTATTTATTTGTGCATTTGTGTGCGAGATCTTGTTTGGAATGAGTGCAGAGGGGGATCTGAAATACCATTTTCCTGATGAATTGTGGAATTTGGTGTTGAGGAGGAAAAAGGAAAATGCTCTTAGGTTGGGGCTAGATGTGCTGCAGGTGCAGCCTAGGCTTGCACTGTCTCAGTAGTCCTGCCTTGAGACTGAAGAAAGTCTTGCCTCATTGAACAAGTGCATCTGTCTCTGTTCTTGAAAGGTTGATGTATTGTTGGATGTTTTAGATAAACTACTGAACTGAGGAAATCAGGATCTGTATTTCAAACACTGCTAAAAATAGGCATCTTTTTCTGCTGTGAGACTTTGCTAGCTTGTCAAGTTTTTAAGACAGGAATAGGAGTTGCACATTTCTTTAAAAACACAAAAACCCTGTTGAAGATGTTTCTCTGGTTCCAGCTTCAAAGTCATGAAACAAAGCCTGCAGCTCTTCAGTGTACAAATTTCATAACCAATAGCCGTCACTGGCCACCCTCTGTTTTTCATAAGAAAATAAGCTTTTATTCAGCTCATGGATGTGAGAACTCTAGCAAAAAAGGAAAGTTGGCATTCTGAACAGGTTCTAAGGGCAAGGTATTTTTTTCTTCTGCCTGCTGCAGTGGCATATGGTCTTTGAAAAGGCACCTGCCACGAGTCCAGGTGACCTTGGTTACTGCAGGAAAGCAGATCACGAAGTGGCAAGTCAGCATGATGAAAGATTATTGGGAGATTAGCATAATAAAAACTGCAGGCTCTGCTGAGGAGGATCAGAATGGGTTTAGGATGTTTATAATTTAGACTGCTGCACTTGTGTTTTTCTACAGCATGGACACAGATCTTGCCCAAAGGGCTTTGTTAGGCCCATTGATGCTGTTATGAAGCAGGTCAATAATGCTGAAGGATAACAGCCAGCTAGCTAAATCTTTAAGCATTTTGGATTAAAGTTCCTTAGCACCAAGGTATGCAGGAAATTCTAGTGAGCAATTTTAACCTTTCTTTTTTTCCTATATTTTGATTACTTCTGTTGCCTCCTTTTCTGCTTCAGCCTGCAGAGAGAAGAAGAGCAAATGAAGGAACCTGCAGTGCACAGGTGGCTGTAGCAGTTTTGCTGCCAGAGGTGGAGCTGTCCTTCAAGTGGATTTGGGGATGGGTTGGACATCTTTCTCTGAATTAAGGGTGCACTAGGAGCATGTGTTACAGAGAGCTGTTTCCAAGATCTTCTGAAGATGTTTGCAATGGTACATGTGCCAAAAGGAATGCTCGTGCTCTCCTAGAGAACTAATAACCCTGCAGTGGCTGCAGCACAGACTTGTACAAAACCTCTTCCTCCCTTTGCTTTTGCGAAGTGTGACTGAGTTTCATCTCGGGTTTCTTCCTTACTTCCTACAATAAGGACCTGGCTTCCCTTCTGCAGCACAGGCATGTGTGAATTTCTGTGGTTCCAGCCTGGCTGGTTTGTGTTTGCCAGAGTTGATTAGACAGAGTAGTGATTAAGCTCTCCAAATAATCCACTTCCAGTTAATAAAATGTTGCTGGAACCCTGAAAGAGCTGAGGAACATTGCTTCTGTCATTCATTTTTTTGAGTAATTATGTAGCCCTGGCCACTATATTCAGGCAAATGTCAGTGATTGTTTGTGAAAAGCAAGCTTGATCTGTGACTGCAAGGTTGCTTGAGCTGGAGGGAGCTGTTAGGCTGGCAAGTGGACAGGATATCATGTGATCCTTGTAATCAAATGAACAGATGCAGCCAGAGGAAAGCTACAGCTGTTCCTGCAGCTCACAAGCCAAAAGTTAACATATACTGCTGTGCAAAACACCAGGGCCAAATTCACTGGTGGGGGGGAGGAAGCTACTCTTGAAAGATAAAGGAACAGCAAAGCTGAAGTTAATTGAAATATCTGTGTTTCTTAAATCCCAGATGTTGTGCTTTTGTAAGTAAATTGAGGAGGGGATTGTACAAGCCAGCAGTGTATTGTTTTGCATCAGCATGTCAGCTGGCTGCTGGTAAGCAGTAATAGATGAATTGCTTAGTGATCATGAGAACAGTGCATTGTTCTCAGTGTTTGACAGGCCATCAAAATGGCATTTTAATGTTTTATAAACTCCCTTTTTCGTAAATGGCTCTTGTCTGTTCAGTTCCTTACCAGGCTGCATGTCTTGCAGCCCTAGGAAAGAGATAGAGCTTTAGAATAAACTGCTTTCAGTAGCTGTCCTGTGCTTCATGAGTCTGTAGTCTTTGCAAAACATGTGAATAGGATGCTGTAGACCTCTTTACTGACTAGCTGAGTGTCCTTAAGTAGTGCCTTGTTCTTGCTGACTTAACCACTTCCCAGCTGAATCTTAGCCCAGGTACAATATTTGCTCTTGCAGAGGGATTAATTATTGAAATCCTGGATGGACGCAACTAGAGACGAGCTTTCAAATCCCCTACAAATTGTCTTCCTTGTTTGTGAAGAGGGCAGTAATTCCCTCTGGTAGATGCAAAGAAGCATAGGACACAGCTGCCTCGGAAAATTCATCTTTCTTCAGTAATTTATAAGTTCTCATCACTGTCTGTGGAAGCTCCTGTGCCGCTTGGAACACAGCAAGGTATTTAATGTTATTTGCTGGTGTGTTTCTTTGAGCCTACAGCATGTCTAGTCAGCAACAAATACTGGTCTGGGCTTGAAAAACAATAAAAATAGAAATGCTTACTTGTGTATGGTCTTTTTCTAATGTCTGCCTTACATTTTTTTTCAGCTTTCCAAGAAGGCAAGTGTTTCCTTTTTCTACGGTTTGTTATCTCAAATAGGCCCTAGAAACTTTTTTACTCTTGAAGCAGTTTTAAAGTGGGAAAGCAAGCTGAGAAATAGAATTGGTAGCAAATTGCAAGGACAGTCATACCCCATCAGAGCTGGGGTCTGTCTAACACAGGGCTCTCATTCACACAGCTCTGATGGTGTGAGGAGTGTAAGGACAGGATATGTGTGGCATCATCCTTTCCTGATGCTGCACCTCTGCTTCAGAATCTTACAGGGTTAACGTTGCTCCTGGATCCTTGTCCAACAGCTGCCAAAGGCCTTTTTCCCTGTGATTGTGTCTAATCCTGTGATTCAATTCATATTGGTGATTACCAGAGCCACCTTGAATCTTCTGTTAACTGGGGAAATGCTTCACCTTATTTTAAATTTGCTGTCTGATCATTAGCTAGATGCTATTTTGTGACTTAAAACAGAATGAAAAGTTAATCTCTCTACTTTGTACTACTCAGGTTTTCTGGACTTCTCTCTCTGGATATCTCTTGTGCCCTTGTGGTCTCCCTTATCTCTTCTTCCCTTCTCTTTTCCACTGCTTCTCTTACTTTCCCCTCATTCTCTTCCTCCTGCCCCCTTTCTCTCCCTCCTTATTTTTCTCCTCCTGAAGAATTTTTATTCCATATGTTTTATTCCATATGTTTTCTACCCCTCAGATGCAAGCTGTTCCCTACCTCTAAGTCTAATTGTTGCCTTTCTGGTCAGGTGGCTGGACTGTTCTGTCCTTATGGTGCATTCTGGTTTGAGCTCAGTGCTGCTCTGCCCATAATGGGTTGCACTGGGTTCTGGTTGAGGAAAATGCAACAGCACAGATGAGTTCTTATTTGGGAATTGGTCTGACTCCTTATCAACACAAACCGCCTTGGTAGCTTTTAGACAGAGCCACCATTTGGATGTGTGAGGGGGTCTGAAGCAGCACAGGAGTACAGTGCTTTACTACTGCTTTTATCTCATCCACCTCTTTTTCCCAGGCATCTGGCACAGGACATTTTGGGACAGAAAAGCTTCATTCACCCACAGTCACATCCCTGTCTTTGACCATGAGCTGCCCTGAGTCTCAAAAGACTGGGATTGGTGGGAAGAATGCTGACTCTCCTCAAAAACAAGTTATCTTCAGAAAAAGCACCCGTGACAAAGCTGTGAGTACAGTAATAATGGGCTTATTTAGGTTTGAGTTTTACCTGTAGTCAGACTGAAGACTTATTAGAAAGCTCCTTCCTGTCCCGTTTATTTTTTTCCGAAGAAGAAGTGTGACCCATATTACCACTAAGTTTGAGGAGATGATGTAAACAGTTTTTAGGGCAAATTTTCATGTGTTTTAATACAAGAGAAGGCAGCTCACCTCACTCTCCTCCTGGGTTGCACTTCTACTGGTAAATGTTTAAAACAAACCTGATTTGTTGTCTTTCCAACCTGACAGCACCTAAAATCTTTAAATCTACACTTCTTTATCCCATGCACAGGTATTTGTGTTGTACCTCTGGAAGTTGGTCTAGATCAGGTCTTCAGTTCCGATGTCCTGCATGTGAATAATCCTATTGAGTCTGGTGGGGGTTGCATGTTTGCTGGAAAAAAAAAAATTCCAATTAAAATGGCATTGTTCTGATCTCTGCAAAATTTATAGCTCTCTGATGTGTGTGTCCCCCTTCTCTCAACAACCACAAACATTTTATAGTTCAGCTGTGGTCATCCTCTCCCCGCAGCTGACCATCTACCTGGGAAAGCGGGACTTCATCGACAACATAGGGAATGTAGAACCTGTAGGTAAGTCCATGAGATTTTGTGCTGCTCTTCCTGCTCTCAACCCTGCTTTTATCTGTGTTAATCTTCATTTTTCCCTTTCTTTCAGATGGCGTTGTATTGGTGGATCCTGCTATTGTCAAGGGGAAAAAAGGTTTGAGGTTTTATGCAATGATGTATGTCTCAGAAATTGTTTGTCTTTCTGAGTGAGATGCTAAGGTAGAACCTTCTTATTCTTTGAAGGGTACAAATGTAACTCTGTGCCTCAGTGAATGGGCTTCTTATCAATGCAGTGTCTGTTGTTACACATGGGATGAGTACTCACTGGGTTATGCGAGTGTTGAAATGAATTCCCGTGTCTCCCTGAGGCAGGAGGTGTCCCCATTCCAGCCTGGCTTCCCCGTTATCCTGCTGCATGTTTCACCTGTCCTGTGCTTCTTCCCAGTGTTTGTGTCCCTCACCTGCGTGTTCCGCTATGGCCAGGAAGACATCGACGTGATTGGCCTCGCCTTCCGCCGCGACCTGTTCTTCTCCAGGGTCCAGGTGTACCCGCCTGCTGACAAGCCAGAGTCTCTCACTCTCTTGCAGGAATCTCTGCTAAAGAAGCTGGGGAAAAATGCTTATCCCTTTTTCTTTACTGTAAGTATTTCAGAGAGTATTTCAGACAAGAGATTCTCTTCTTGTCTGTGCTTACGAGGCTGTTGAGGCCTGGTGATGGACTAAAGATGGGAATTAATAGTGAATTCATGTTCTGCAAGTTCCAATTTTGAGTGACAGGTGGTGTTACCGATGTTCTTTTTTCCTGGAATCCTGAGAGGTAAAGTGCAAGAAGATCCTAACTGTGCAGTGATCACACCACTGTGAGAAGTGCTTTTTTAAGAAAGGCAGCGGAATTTGCAATGCCTTTATGCTAGCAACAGCCCCATGTACTCTTGCCTTCCTGTTCCTGAGGGGCTGGAATAATTTTTACCATTTCCTCAGTGCCAAATCCTTTTCCTTTAAGAACTTTGGATCAAATAAGGAGATGAAAAGGTCTTTGACAGCTGACTGCCAAATTCTAACAGGAAATCCTTCCAGTGCTGTCAGTCATTTGTCTGTCTTAGTGTTCCTGAGGAACATTCACATAGTGCATGGACTTTTTTTTTCTTTCTTGACTTTTAAAGTATTTTTGGAAGAAAGGGATTTGTTCATACAAGGCAAGTATACTAGCCAGAATTCCAAAGGGTTATGGCATTACAATGAGTGACCCCTTGTTTTCAGGACGCTTTCGTGTGCAGTATGTTACCTAAAACATCTGTGTACTATTGGTTTGGGGCATTTCCTCTTCTTCCTCCCACAGTTTCCAGATTACCTGCCTTGCTCAGTCTGTCTGCAGCCTGCACCTCGTGATGTTGATAAGGTGAGTCCAGTGGGACACTTGTGCTTATCATGGTTAAGGAAAGTCAGATGGAAAAAAACCATGGGAATTTGTTTAGCTTGAGAGTAGGAGAAGGTGATACTGATTTTACTGTGCTGTGCCACAAATGTCAGGAACTTAGAGCTACAAGTATGTGTCACAGAATTGGAGTTGGAATCCTCAGAATAAGAAAGGGGATCCAAACAAATAGCAGCAAAACTACAAAATCTGCAGTGTTGTAGCTTCTTTAAGGCTATCACATGATTTGTGGTTTGGCTGCACATAAAATGATTGTGGCTGTGAGGCTACATGAAAGAAAAGGAGACTGAGTGCCTTAAATCTCACAGATTGCTATAAATAACATGTGTTGAGACCTGCCCTGAATTAAATGCAGAGAAGAGCTGGCTTGTACACATGAGTAAAGAGAACAAAAACCCTGTAGTAAAAGTCACTAAATAATTATATGTTCTGCAAAGTTTCTGATACTGTTAAAAATATTCCTTTTATACTTGGCTGGATTCTTGTCTGGACAGCAGAACTAGGCAATCAGCCTGGCAAAGTGGGATGAGGGCTGTAGAATCAGTGCAGAAAGGATAACCTGTGTTTTATGCCAGGGAATGATACTCCAGCAAAAATGTCTCTGTAGAGAATTGCCTGGGACTCACACAGGTGCCCCACGATGCTACAAACCTGTTAAAGCAAAGGTTAGCTTGGCATGATCACTTCCACTCCTTAGATGCTGGTTTTGGCATTACAAAGCCAACTCAGAAATTCAGTTCAGAAACACAGGGTGGGCCAGACAGCGTGGCACACTGGGCAGGCTTATGATGTGACCTTTCCAGCACTGGTCTCACAGGAAGCCTTTCAGGGGCAGGGATGTCATCTCTCAGAACTGTGATTAAGTCTCATTTATCAGAAGCACTGTAGAACAGGTGAATGTGCCAACACCAGTTGTCTAATTTGCAGCTGGCAGGAGTCTGCCAAATTCTGGTGTGCAGAAAGTTACTGAAACATCTGCAGATGTTCCTGTCTTCTGATCCTGATTTCACAGCTGTCCTTTCTCTCTCTGGCAGACTTGTGGGGTGGACTTTGAGGTGAAAGCTTTCTCAACAGAAAATGTGGAAGAGAGAATTCACAGGAGGTAACAGGATGTGTCTCTCTTCAGCTTTGCCTTAGGGGAAGGGTGGTCCAGTGATGCACCTGGGTTGTTTGTTCAGCTTTGCCCCCTTGTCAGTGACTTCCTGGGGGTGGGAACATGGGAATGCAGAACTCCTGCCTCTACCAAGCACTGGGTGTCACCACGGTGTCCTCTGCTGCTTCCCAGGAACTCTGCACGTCTGCTGATCCGTAAGGTGCAGTATGCTCCAGAGAACCCAGGACCCCAGCCTTGTGCAGAGACCACCTGGCAGTTCTTCATGTCCAACAAGCCCCTGCACCTGAAAGCCTGCCTCAGTAAAGAGGTGAGGGGGCGTTTGCCCTGGGGCTGGGGCTCGTGGTATCTGCAGGCCAATGGGCATTTTGCTGCTTTCTCAGCTGAGACTGACTTGTCCCAGCACTCAAAGGCTCTCATGTAATTCCGGTGGCTACTGCTAGGGCTGGTTGAAGCCCTACCAAACGCATTTGAAGTCATTGAAGGAGGAGTCATGAATTGCTGGGAGGGGTCATTTCCCCTGTGTGGCCTCTGTGAGGTGTAATCTGGGGGAACTAGAGGGGTTAGTGCTTGGGAGAAGTCTCCTGGCTGGATTTCTGAGCATCACATTCCTTCTAGGTATACTACCATGGTGAGCCCATTCCAGTCACTGTCACCATCAACAACAACACAGAGAAAACAGTGAAGAAGATCAAAGTCCAGGGTATGTTTTTACTATTGATTGGAATTCTTCGAGTGCAATAGGACTGAGAGAGAGACAGAATTTAGTGCTTGTAACAGTTTAAGAAGGCAGTTGGGGATGTCAGGAATTTGTCCCTCCCCCCTGTGTGTTGCTGTTTCTTTGCTGTTTGTCAAGTGAAGCGCTGTAGCTTTTTTCCTCATTCCTGTGGTTACTTGTATGTCCTAATTTCAGGCACTAGATTTTTTCCCCTAGAAAAAGAGAAGGGGTCTGGCTCCTGCAGTGGGCAATGCAGGTGTAGGAAAAGTGGGGGAAATGAACCCTTACCCTTACTGGGAGGTCAGTGGGAAGGGCTCCCTGCCAGTGTGATGCTCCTGCTAACTGTGAATGTGCCTGGATAACATACAGCTTTGCCTGGCATTCCAGCAACCTCTGGCAGTGTGAGAAACTCTGCCAGCAACAGTGTCATTCCTCCTGAGGAAGCTGAGGGCAGGGGCTGAGCATCATTGCTGTGCCAGTGTTTTACATGTGACACTGCATGTTTTCATCCCACAAGCTGCAGAGCTGGGGAAAACAGTCTGAAAGACAAAGGATGGGAAAAAGAAAAGAAGGCAGGGAGAGAACAAAATGGCTGAGGCTCCTACAGAACTATAGCAGAGAAAACTATTTCAGTGCCAGTCTGGGATGTACTGTGATTCCCAAATAGTTTTAGGCTCTTTTTTTATGCCTCTGTTAGACTTAAAAAGACCTTGTTGGTTCCAGACTCTCTCCTCTTCAGTGTTTCAGTCAGAATTACCCTGGGATTTTTTGTGTAGGATTGGAGAATGTAAGCCATTTGTTACCACAGGCTCTGTGCTGATGCTGTCTCCTGAATGCACATGCATGAGCTGTAGGCACACAAGAGATAGCAGGACCAGAGATAAAAGACCCAAACTGAGAAGGAAGAGGGACATCTTTATAATGGAAGGAGAAGATCCCAAGAGAAACTGTGTGTTACTGACTTTCTGTTGTCTCCAACGTGCCTTTCAGGGAAGACAGACTTTGGCCACTGGTGTACTGTTGGTCTCTGTCCAGGTCAGCCTATCTGACCTGGTGGTCCCTTCAGGCTCTAAATGGATGGGGTTTTCTGCTTTCTTCACCATGTTTCCCATTCCTGGGACTTGGGGTGGGGGCAACTGTGTTGTTTGTGGTGCATGCACACACCTGAGTATCTGCTTTCTTCTTTCTCTCTCAGTGGAGCAGGTGGCCAATGTGGTGCTGTACTCCAGTGACTTCTACACCAAAGTGGTGGCTGCTGAGGAAGCACAGTGAGTGACTGCTCCTGCTCCTTCCCACCCTTTTAATTACCCTTGTCATCAGTGATGAGAGGTTCTCATACTTAGTCTGGCAGTCTCCTGCTGTTATAGTGCTCTCTTCTCTTACCTTGTGTGTGCCACACCACTCATACTCTTTAGATGCAGCTGGTCTCCTTTTCACAGAGCAGCAGAGATCCTCATGTTTTTTCAGGGAATGGGGGTGTTGCAGAAGAGGTTTGAAGAGTAATTACCTGCTAGACGAGCTTAGTGGTGGCAGTGGAAGGTTCCCAATAGCTGGAAATCTTTAAATAGAGATGCAGCCCTTTTCTGAAAGGTGCTGCTGTTTGACTGGAAGTCATGGACACTCTTGCTTGAGCAAGAGCATTTCATTTGGTTTCTTCTGGCCTGAGAAAGCCCACAGAAACCTTGAGTCTAGATGTTATGGAGAACCACTTGCTGCTTTTCACTGCATTGGCAGCGCAGCTCTGAACCTCACACTGTGAGGAGGGTTGGGCATACCCAGGTACTTTATATTTGTCTGGTGTTCTGCTCTGCAGCTTAGGGACATGTTTTCCATTCAGTATTGGTATTCTCAACTAGGATTCATTTTGTCCAAATTCAGAGCTTTGCAGCACAGAGGGTGTGGCCTCAAGTTGCACCCGGGGAGGTGTAGATTAGATATTAGGAAAAATCAATGTGGCACTCAGGGACGTGGTCCACTGGCAGCCTTGGCAGTGTTGGGTTAGTGGTTGGACTTGATAATCTTAAAGGGCTTTTCCAACCTAAACTATTCCATTATTCTGTGCTTTTGACCTACTTTTCTGCCTTAATGTGAAATTAGGCATTTTCTATAAGTGCTTGTTTTTCTCTGTTGATTAGAAAGGGAATTTTGCTGACCAGATTAGAGGTGGATATCTGTATTGTTGACAACTGAATTTGCAGTTTCCTCTCCTTTCGGGCAGCTTTGTAGTCTGTTTTGAAATTCTCCTAGTTGGGTGTGTAACAAACCACAGTGTTATCATTTCCCTTCTTATTTTCAGTGAAAAGGTGCAGCCAAACAGTAGCCTGACCAAGACACTGACAGTTCTGCCCTTGCTCGCAAATAACCGGGAGACACGGGAAATAGCTCTGGATGGAAAACTGAAGGATGAGGACACCAACTTGGCTTCTAGTACCATGTGAGTGGAGTTTTAAATGGTCCCAGGTAGTAGGAGAGTTATAGAGAAGAGGGGAGCATGGAGGAGACACTTCCCTCAGGCCTTTGTGAAGTTGTGCCTGGATGGATACATGTAGCGCCATTACTAATGCCATCATGTTCCTTCAGGGTGAAGGGGGATCACAGATCTGGAGAGGTATTGGCTGTACTGAGGCTTGCCTGCCCTCCCACTTCCAGCATGTTCTTGCTCCAGGTGTGTGTTGTTGCTACACTGCTGTGCCACCTCACCCTGATCTCTGTTTTCTCTGGCAGCATTAAGGATGGAATAGACAAGACAGTGATGGGGATTCTGGTTTCCTACAAGATCAAAGTGAAGCTCACTGTTCCAGGGTAAGTGTAACACTCTTTGTCCATGGGAATGACACGAAAAACTAAGACTACCTTTTAAAAAACAACTTCAGTTGAATTTGTGGCAAGTAGAGAACAGTACATGAGAAGTGATTTCAGTAGTCCACCAATTCAACAGCACTTGTTGGAGCACCAGAATGGAGAGACATTAAATATTCTTTGTTTTCCTCCTTGTTTTCTTTTGTAGCATACTGGGAGACCTCACTTCCAGGTAAATGTCATCTTCCTTTTCAAACCATGCAGTGCTAGTTGTTAGTTCATCTCTTTATTCTCTTTTTTATTGCCATTCTCACCTCCCTAAAAAAAGCAACTGTCCCTTAAGCTGTTAGAAGCAAGTAGTTTGTGGTTTTCCTGTGAAAATGAAGCTATTACAAAAATATCTTTTGATTTTACATACATGCAAGTACATTCAGCACACAATAAACACATCCATGCAAGTGAATATGCCTGGGATATTTGTGGAGAAATTTGAGCTTAACTTTTTTTGAGAGGAAAATTATGATTATAAAAATATGAAGGAATGGGTGAAGCTGGAGCCGAGGGCTCAGGCTGGCCTAAGGAGGAAGGAGGCTGAACCAGGCATGAACCAGGCATGTGTGTGGAGCTGTGGATCTGATGCATTCTTTCTTCTTCCCAAAGTGAAGTGGGCACAGAGCTGCCATTTCGTCTCATGCACCCCAAACCTGAGGAAAAAAACCCAGCAGGTCAGTTACACCTGGTTTTTGCCTTTGTTCATTAACAGCTCTCACCATTGTAAGGCTTAGAGTGATTTGTGCTACAGGAAGCCTTCAGAGCCTACAAAGCTCCAGTATGGAGCTGTTCTGTGTGTTTGTGTGTCTATATATGTGTGTGTTTGTGTGTGTATGTAACAACCTCCGGGCACTAAATAACAGAGAGCAGGGATGCAAAGATGGGAGAAAATGGAAAAGAGTCATATTCCCTTTCATCTTTCATGTATAGAATCACAGCTGAGAGAACAGGGGTTTGAGGAAGCTTTGCACAGTTAAATCTTTCGACTGCAGTGCAAAATATCCTATATGAAGCTGTCAGCAATTCCCAGCCAGATTGCAGTATAAGCAAAAAATTAGAAATCTGACACAGAAAATAACTAACACTCATGAACACTGTACAAAGCCAAATACTTTTAAGCAAAGTGAAGAGGTGATAAAACTACTGATGATTCTTGAGTCCCTGTTACCTTGATGTGGCATTTGCCATGGTGTCTGTGATGTGGCCTTCTTGTTCAGTGGTTATCCAAGACCAACATCTCTTCAGTGTTAGGTCTCTGTGTGGAAGTGAGGGACCTCTGTAACAGTGTCAGGAGCAAGCCTTACCCAGGCTTGGGATCAGATGCCAAAACCACAGGCTGTCAGAGCATCCTCCCACTTCCTCAGGCCCTGGCTGGCTCTGTTTGCCAGTGGTGAGCACCAGAGATTGCAAGGTGCTCACACTAAATCAGAAGCTCCTGTACAGCCTCTGAAGCCTCTCCTGACCACCAGACACACCAGCTCTTTCCTGCTGGGGCTGTTACAGATGAGCCATCTTGTCCTACTCTCTATACTGGGACAAAGTTTAGTGGGTTTCAAACAAAAGCCATGGCTGCTTTTGTGCTTCTTTTTTTTTTTTTTTTTTTTTTTTTTTTTCTTTTTTCTTTCATTTTCTCTTTGTGCCCAAACTGACTTAAAGCTGCTGTTTCTAAGAACATGAAACTTTCACATGAAAGTGACAGGAGAAGAGAAGAGTTATTCTGAGATAAATGCTCTGGTCTATACTGGAGGCTTTAGAAAGGGGTGACTCGAGTCCTTTCTGTGTGAAATTGTTGGAGTAATCAAGTTGTGAGCAATGAGAAGAGAGCTGGTGATCCACTCCACATTCAGATGCTCTGGTTAGGAATCAGTCTTTGCTAATTACGGGTGTGCTGGAGTGGGCAAAGGTAGGTTTTATCTGTCCTGTAGCAGTTGCACTACAGGAAACTCATTTTCCCTGGGAAAGCCCCTGCTGTGAGCAGTGCCAGCACATTCTCTTGGCACAGAAGTGGTGGAGGCTGGGATGGCACTGGTGATCCCAAGAGTATGGCTGGTGAGGGCCATATAGAGCCTCTGGGCAGCTCAGGAGCTTTCATGGACACCAAGGAAAGCTTGAAAACTTCTAACAAGGCTTATCCAAAGGTTTAGGCTACTGTAAATAATTTTACATTTTTAGAGGAATATGAAGAAAAATGGAAGTCAGGCAATTCTCCCTTCTAAGATCATTTCAAAGGAGGGATGATGTACTCCTTTATACAGTACACCTAAAAGGATATGGGCAGAAGACTTTACAAGGAAAATGGAGACCTGCAATATTTCTCAGATCACTTCCCCCAGCACATCCTCTTGCCAGAGGCACAGCCCACATGTTGTTTGCTACATCAAAGTCTTCTTTCTAGAAGCCTGCTGTCAGAAGTGTCAGCTATGTTCCATGCATTTTGTATGGATGGAAATACCAGGTTTCTTATAAACTGAAAAAAATGCAGGTAATTTCAGGAGCTATCCCATGGGAAAGCCCTGCAAATGGTTAACACAGGAAATAAATACTTTCTCTTAAAAACAGATACTCTAACACAACAGAAAATTCCTCTGAAGCCTGAATAGCTGACTTGAAAACTGTGCAGGAATGTGGTGTCTGAGCTTATTACAGGGAATAAAGCAGTCTCCCATATGAAGCTGGTATACTGAAACGCTTTTCAGCTTTATTGGTGGGTAGTTTTCCATGCACTGTGCTTCATCACTTTTCCCAGTTGTGAGTTCGGGCTTTTTAATTTTTTCTTCTACCACTTTAGCTCATGAGCTCTGAGAAACATAATGTGTTTCATTAGTGAACTACCATCTAATTTGGAATCAAGCAAATCCAGGCTTAATTGCAGAGATGGAGCTTCAACAGTGTTTGGACTCTCGAAGGTCCCAAAAGATGGAATTTTTCTTTGTTGGCTTGTTCAGCAGCCTCTGCAGTGCTTGTTGGCAGAGGTGCATGCACAGGGAGTTTTGAGATCACTCCTTATCTTCTTTTTCCATTCCCTTTTGTTTTTATTGACAAGTCAGTAGTGACCAGTTTGCCTACTGCACCTTCCTGCTCACTTGACTGTCTTAAGGCACAGCTGGAAGAACAGAAAGAAGTCAGAGCAACCATCTTAAGGAGTTAAAGCTAGAGTGGGATTAAAAAATGTCACATATTGTGATTTATTTTGCAGTGGGGGAATATCCTTTTCTCTAGCTAAGGTGATTTATGGCAGAACTAAAATGTGTAGCATCAATGCATTTAATCATGCAGGGCTGACTGGAGTACAGAGAACCTCAGAAACATAATCTTCCCAAGAACATGAGGTAATTTTTTCAGGGCCAAGCCGGGGCAAGTGTGATCAAGTGCTGTGTGCTCTGTTTCACAGCAGATGGCTTTGCCCTCTCTAGCTGTCTGTGAGCAAGCTCTGAAGCATTCATCACTCAGTAAACAGCAGGTCCGTCACAGTGCATGGCTATTACAGATTGCTTGATCTTTCTTCCCTGTGCCTGCAGGAGACAGAAAAGAAGCAGCTTGCTACCCTTCCTTCCCTGTGTCTGCAGGAGACAGAAAAGAAGCAGCTTGCTACCCTTCCTTCCCTGTGTTTATCGCGTCCTTCTCTTGATCTTCTGCTAGGCCAGGATTTGCGTGTTTCATGTGTGCTGGTTTTGTGACTGTTTTTGGACCCATGTGGTTCACATGTGGTTATTTTTAGGCAAAGCAGCTCCTGTCACATTGGCAGTCTGTCTGTTCCGCCTGTTGACAAAAAATGCATTAGGATCTGTTTCTTTTAAAGATAGATTCAAACTGGGCTGTGTCTCTTCATGCTTCCAAGACCTTTCCTGGTTTAGCAGTTAGCCCACAAGTTCCTGCTGAGTTTTCCTCAAGGCTGTGGTCTCAGCATGAATTCTTTGGTCTGGGGTTTTCCTGCCAATCTTCTGCTGTTTTACGTTTTGTGGGCCTGTGTCTTGGACACTGGCCTTTGTTTTGGCTGTTGTTCAACAAATGGTCATTTATTTGCTCCCTGATTAAACTTGCACAAAAGGGCTGTTTTCAAGAAACCCAGGAATGCTTTGTCCCTCTAACAGTAAAGTAAAGCAATACTTTCCCTGTTTTGGTATTGTGACTTTCAGAAGTTAGGACATTTTAAAGCATTGAATGTCTTGGAAAATAACAAACCCACTCTCTTTTTGAAAAAAATGCAGGTAATTTCAAGAGCTATCCCATGGGAAAGCTCTGCAAATGGTTAACACAGGAAATAAATGCTTTCTCTTAAAAATAGATACTCTAACACAGCAGAAAATTCTCCCCCATCAAGTTAAGAGAGGTTAAAAGAAAGTTTATACTGAAAATTACCACATGTTATGACTTGAATTATATGGAATAATTTCTGTGGCTTCATAATAAAAGCTTCCAGAGAACCCTCCCCTGAGAGGATGATAGTATTCTGGACCCTCATCAATCCCCCTCCCATCCCAACCCTCAAAACAATTGCTGGAATGCTAATTAAAAGAAACAAAAGTCTACCCATTTTCTGAGAATTTTTCAACATTATAATATTAAATAAGCCACAGGACAGCCAGAAAACTCTGGAGTGGACCTAACTCCTGCTAGCATGCAATTGGAGCATTTTGGAGTTAGTGTTGCAGCCTGAAGGTGCAGTGGTGCATCTTTGAATGTCATCTTCCATCTGAGGTATATCACAAGCACCACTCTGCTGCCACACTATCTGTGTATTGACTCAGTAATCATTTATCTGACAGTTAAGTATATGCCAAATTAAAACAATACCTATTTCCCCCCTCACTCCATTTTATAAAATTAGTTTCAGATCAGTGGTGGGGATCTTGCTCAGCTTTACCCACATCACTCATGTCACTGTTCCCATTGTAATGAAAGTACCTCCAAGAGGTGAAAGACAGCAGACTAAAGGAGAAAAAAATGGAATGAGAATGATGCTTTATATGTTGGAAAATTTAGAAGTTCTAAATGTTTAATTTTAAATCCATGCCAATCAAGCATACATGCCCTGAGACTTTCCAGACTTCATCTTGGCTTCTGTCCTGGTCTGGAGAGATTCCATCAGGAGTGTCTTTACATGAGCCATCCTTTGAGGCATTTTGGCTGGAGTGGCCTCCTTTGGCACACTTCTAATGCTGACTTTTCCAGCAGTGTGTGTTGCCCTTGATTGCAGTGTGTGTTGTGGATGGGAAATCTCCAGGTGGTGAGTTATCCAGTCACTGAAGTGCCCCAGATTCTTGCTTCTGTAGAACAAGGGTGCTTTGCTCTCTGACCCAAAGCCATGAGAAGTAAGCCAGTTAAGTGACTATGCCTTCCTAAAATAACTGTGAGAACAATAAAATCTCTGCAAATACAGGCTTCTGCTTTTTTTAGGCTGTGCTGAAGCAGCTTTCAAAGAGTCCTGCTAGTAAGCAAGATTTGTTATAGTGTGGTCAGAAAAGATCCCACTAAAGAAACATAAATTCTTGAAACCATTTTTAGGGCAAGATGAAATCAGGAGTGTTGCCTCCAAAGCTTTAACCCATGTGATGAGAGATCCCTGAAGTGTTTCTGTACTTTGCCCTCTAATTTTAACACCTTCATGTTTATTGAACAAAAGCATTGTCTTCTCATCTAAGCTGACTTCTTCCATCACAGTGATAGAGCAATTAAAGCTGACATCATGTCATGCAAGCACTGTCGGCTCAGAGTCCAGGTGTGTGCACAGATATCTCCCACAGCTGTGACCATGAGCAAGCGTAGATGGGAAAATCTGTTTTGGCTCCTCAGCCCTTCAGATAGCTTGGGCAGTGTTGCTGGAATGCTTTTCCATTTGGGAGATCAGGATTTGCCTCATTGGGTGTAGTTATGCACATTGTGAGACTTGCTGGAATTCTACTGGTACTGCTGCAAATCCTGCTTCTTATCACTGCTCTGACTTGTCAATCCATACATTTTTTGCATTAAACATTTTGCAAGTGTTTTAGCCATCTGCTGTTCTCACTACCCCGTGTGTCTCTTTTCCTCCTTTGCTGCATTCTCGTGACTGCAGGGAAGGATGGGTAAGTTTCTTTTAGTCTTTCACATTCTAGCTACACTTGTGCATTGACTCTTTTTAAAACTCCTCAAAACTGTCCAAAAATCCCCAGCTTAAAATTCAAAGTGAGCAAGTTACTGTGGCCTGACAAATGACTGCTCCGAGTTAAACAGAAGATAGATTAAGAGATGGTGTTTTGCCTAACAGCACAAACACAACCAGGAGGGATGTGTTTGTGCATTGTAGCTGGAAGTGTGAGGAACTTATTAGGTTTGACCATGTGCTTCTATTTTAGTATAGAAGGAATAAAGGGTGAAATGTTTCACATTTTATTCCTGGGCAAAGCCCCTTGCAAGCTCTAGGCTGTTCAGCTAGCTGATAAATATGTATCTGGAATGGACACGATTCAGTACAGATGAAAAACATGCTCGGTTTGTGCCTTGACTTGCTCAATCAACTGCTTTTCATTTTAGCTAGAATAGCACCAGTGAAGATGGTGTCTGTGGGAATGTGATCCAAATCACTTTGAGACAAAGGAAACACTGCCAGTCTGTTGTGGGCTTCTCTTCTTCATCCTGTGTGTTGCCTACAGTCTACTGGTGTAAAAATATAATAACATCGTTTTGAAAGACCTGTGTTTCTTTCATTGCAGTGAAGCAGAGCTTGTATTTAAGGAGTTTGCTCGTCAGCAGATAAAAAATACACCTGATGAAGAGGACAAGAATTCACCCTCAACTGATGAGTGATTGAAAGAACAAGCTGACAAAGGAGCTGTGTTGTCTGGCTTCAATTACCAATGTAGGACCTAAGTTTCTAGTAGTCTGCATGTTCTCAGTTCATACATGGTCTTCCCTGAGGTCAGTGGACATGACCTCAGGAATCTCTATTGCTTATTACAAGATTCACCTTGAATGGGGCAAACGCAACACCTGGTTCTTACTCGAGCTACCAGAGGACAACAGGACATCTGCCATATCATGACTTCTGCTTTCAGGGCTGCCTAATAAAAAGGTTGGTTGCTTTCAGCACTGGTGAGAGCTTAAATGAGGGTTTATGCAACCTGCCTGGACTTATTCACTGTCAGAGTCTGTGACTTTGAAGTGCCAGTGAACGAAATCTTAGCCTGGAAGGCTGGCTTGCAGCCATGGGTGATTCATCAAAGTTTCTCAGCAGACTGTACAAAACTGATTTTATTTCCTTTTGGTTGCTTTTGCATTGATGCTTTACCAAATTCAGCCACTGAATTTTTTCAGTGCTTGCACTGTCCCCATGTAGCTTTTACATTCACTTTCTGTACCAGTAAATGCCTCACAAATTGTCTCCCACAGCATAGACAATGCTGATACACAGTATTACCTTTCTAGCAATATGCTTAATAACCATGTTATTAAAGATGAGATAAATGTGCACTGTCAATGAATTGCTTAAAGCTCCCTCTATATAATGCCAAATAGAAATGCAAGTCCAGACAGAGTCTATATTTAATCTAGTTTCCTGTAGGCAACTGCTTCAAAAGAGGGTGCAGGAAAATTAAGGAGGAAATTATGGCGCAGCCTTCCCTGAGGAGCCTTTCCCAACATCCATCTGCCAGCAGTTGGTTTATGCTCTAAGAAATGAGATTGCATTCTGCAAACTTTGTTTTCTCTTGTTGATCTGGATATTCTCATTATCCATGTAAATGTCAGATATTTCCCTGAATCTCATGTAAGTTTTTGCTGAAGTGAGTTGCATCAGCTAATTACATTTTGCATGTAAAACAACTGGTGTTTTATTATTCTTATTTTTGCTTTAAATCTGCTTTTCAGTGTCCCTGATTTAAATTTCCCTGGAAAGTTGGAATGCAGGGTCCATGTTTATTAATATAGCCTTAGTTTCCCAGCCTACGCTCTGGAAAATAGAATTAAGAACTTCACACTTACATCTCTTTGCTTCTGTAAACTGGTCTTGATTAAGATGCTGGAAGCAGTTAATTAAGGCCACAGCTGACTTCAGAGTTCCATCAGTGCTCTCCCCTGATACACCTGTTCCTCAGTGCTGTCCATTAGTCACAGGTGTCTCACCTGAGCTCGAATTGCAAGAGGCACAATATTTGCTCTGTACCGGGTGCTTTGCTGCTAAAGGAACCCAGCCAGTTCCAGGTGCTTGTGATCAGGATAATTTCTGTGTGATTTCAGCTTTGAGGGAGGGTCAAGCTTTTGCACCTGGATGTCTGGGAAGGCTTTTCCCTGGTATTTTTATTACTAATTTGTTGGTGGCTGGAGAACACACAGAAGATACAGCAAGGTTGAAGAAATTGCTGGCTGTGACTATGCTGGTCTTGGAGAGCTGGAGTTCAGAAAATCCTTTAAAGATCTAAGAGAAGGAGGGGGGAACAGGTCTTACTTCCAAGTGTATCTTTCTGCACCAAGGTGTTTCCTTCAGTGTTTCTGGCTACTAGATCTGTAAGTATGGGACCAGTAAATACAGATCTGATTAATTCTTTTTTTTTTTCCTTTTTAAAAAAATTCTTATGTGTCAGCTTTGTGAGGGCCTCTGTTGCTGCCTGACTTTCCTCTTAAATTCCTCTTAAATTTCCTCTAGGTCAGCTGTGGTGATGACTTCTGTAAGCTAAGTGGGACAAAACCACAGTGCACTCTGTGCAGTGGGAAGGAAATGGTTGTTAAATGGTTATTAAATCTGTTGTTTTGTCCAGGCTTGGGAAAGCACTTTGAGATGCTATTTGTTCAGCTCATGCTGGTCATTTGCTCAGAGAGCAGTGAGGGCTTTCTGCTGGTTCTGCAGTTCCCTGTCCTGCAGGACAAGCCGGACTTTTGTCCGGCCCTTCAGCCAGCAGATGCTGACTTCTGTCAGCAGAAAATAGGTTTCTAGCTAGAACTGTTTGCCTTTTATCTTCCCTTTCTTCTGGTTCTGGTGTTATGGAGTCAGACCTGTGGCCTGCTCCTCCTGTTTACCGCTGGGGGAGAGCAGATCCAGTTTCCTGACTCCGCGGCTTTGATGTGGCGGGACTCTGTTTGAAAAGAGCTCGCCAGCTCCCGGAGAGGGACGCGCTCCGGGAGCGATGGCATCTCTGCACCTGCTGTGTTTGAAGACAGCTTGGAGCAAATACACGACAGGACGGGTTTCCTGACAGACGCTTTCCCCTCGCACGTCTCCGTGGCATCCCAGCGGGAACACTGCACTGCCCGTAGCCGCTGGGTGTCGAGAGGCGGGAGGAAGCTACCTGGCACTGCCAATGCAGTGCGGCCGGGCCGGGGCTGCTGCGGCCGCGGCCCCGGGCGGGCTCGGCAGCGGGAGCGGCCCGGCCTCAGCGCCCCTGAAGGGCCCTTCGGGGCCGGGGCTGCACGGCAGCTGGAGCCTGGGCGGCAGGGTGTGCTCGCAGCATTTCATTCAATCCTGGGAACACCGGGAGAGCTTTGGGAAGGGCTGTCCAGGGAGGTGGTGGTGTGCTCGTCCGTGAAGGTGTTCAAGGAACGACGGAACGTGGCACCCAGTGCTGTGGTCTGGTTCAGAAGGTGGCGTTCGGTTATAGGTTAGACTCGATGATGTCAGAGGTCTTTTCCAACCCGAATGACTGCGTGATTCTGTGCTGCAGTAGCCACGAAGAATGGGAAGGAATGGGGACCCGGTCCCGGCTGTCGGGCTCGCCTCAGCGGGGAGGGCTGCGCTGAACACCTTTGTCCAGGCCCCAAGGAGCTACGGCCGGGCCGCTGCGATCGGCGCTCGGGCGCTCCGCAGGGAGCCGCGGACGGGCAGGGTGGCCGTGACGGTCCCGCTACGGCGGCGGGGCCCTTCCCCGCCCCGGCCCCTCCCGCCGCCGCCGCCGCCGCCATCGCCATGTGACGCGGCCGCCGCTGGGGGGCGCCGCGCGCGCGGGGCCGGTAGGGGGCGCCGGGCGCGCCGCCGGTCCGTGCAGCATGGCGGCGGCGGGGGCTGAGCAGACACAGCCAGAGCCGGCCGCCGGCGCCGCGCCCGAGGAGTCGTCGGACAGCGAGCCGGAGCAGGAGCCCGGCTCCCTGCAGAAGCTTATCCGCAAAGTCTCGACGTCCGGGCAGATCCGCCAGAAGGTGCGTGCGGCGGGAGGGGACCGCGGGCAGGGCCTCGGGGTCCTGGCGGCGCTGCGGCCGGCGCTGCCTCCGCGTTACGTTCGGTGCCGCCGCCTCTCCCTCCCGGCCGGCACGGTCCGCGCCTCCGCCAGCCCGGGCCACCGCTTTGGGAGTTGCTAGAGACCCCCGAAGCTTTCCCCTGGGGCCTGCCACCGAGCCCGTCCCTCAGGGGGCTGCCGGCGATCCCCCCACACATCCCACTCCTCTCCCCTCACAACGACCCCTCAGGGGTCTGCCTGTGACCGCCTCACATCCGCCAAGGCGCCCCTCAGGGACTCGGCCATTTCCCCCTTTCCCCTGTTGGCTGGAAAATCTTTAATTGTAACAAATATCGTCTGCGTTGGAAAGGTTTATTTATCCCGTCGTTTTCGGTGACAGCCCAACCACCCCTCCGGGTCCTGCTAGCGACCCCCAACCCCCACCGCAGAGACCCCCTGAGAACACCCCCTACAGCTTTCCAGGTACTTGTGAACCCCAAAATGCCCCTCAGGGATCCCCATAATGAACTGTTTCTCAGGTGCCCGTTAACAGCTGTCCCCTGAATGCCCTTCAGCGTCTGCTAGTGCCCCACAAAGTGCCCTCAGGGGCTCCTGGAGTTGCCCCCGGTGCCTCTCTGAAGCTCTCCAGTTCCCGTCCCCAGTAGCCCAGCGTAGGCCGCCTTCATCCCAGTGCCCCGGTTCAGACCTCCCAGGGAGCTTTACCAGCTCAGTGAGCAGTGTACCCAGGCTCAGCAGGACCCGATCAGTCTTCTTTCCTTCCTTACCCTCTTTCCCTGTAATATTTTCTTGGCATCATGGAGGTCAGATTTAGGTTCCTACTCCCTAGTGGTACCTGGTATTTGAATCCTCAAGGGCATCCTCACCCCATGAAACTGCGTATTCCCTTTTCTCCTTATGTCACAGTTGCCATGCGCTCCTTCCTCACCTCCCCATGCCTTCCTTGAGAACCTCTGCACATCCCAGCCATAGCTTCCTGTCACAGCGTTCCATTATCACTTTCTAGCACCTCCCTCCTCCGTGGTCCTGTTGTACTTGGCACAAGTCACCGTCTCATCTTCAGAGCTCTGCTCTGGAAGGTGCAGTCCTCGGTATTCCCTGCAGTCATTATGTGGTGCCTCCCTCAGCATCTTCCTATCCTTTTCGTGCATCCTAATTTTCCCCATCTCACACTGCACTGTTTTACCTTGCTGGAGCCAAATAGCAATATTTAGCTTTCTGTCTGGTCAAGCAGTGATCTTACAGCTGGTTAGTCTTTGTTCCCAGCTTTGTCTGTCCTGCTTTGCCCTCCTGGTAAGGTAACAGTCATTTCCATCCAGGTTCCCTTGACCCAGTCATATTTTATCCCTCTGTGGCTCGTCCTGGAACTATAACACCATTTTTGTGGGCAGTAATAACATTCTGCAGCTACAACCAAACGGTAGTTCTTCTGTATTGTTACTGTAAAAGAAGATGTGAAGGTTTCCTTCAAGTTTCGTCTGGGAACCATGCAAAGGGAGTTTCCCTTTTCTGTACTCTTTTTATTATAGCAGCATGATTTTTTCTTTGTAGCCACTAAGCTCCTGTGTAACTCTTGGACTGTTGTGTCATGTGTTTCTGCTTAGAAATGCCAGGTTAGTTCCTCTGTCATCGCCTGCCTTGTGCTCACCTTGTCTCTGCAGCATGGACAAGCACGGTGCAGCTGTGGGGATGCAAAAGCTCGCTCAGCACCGGTGCTGCAGCTCAGTGTTGCTTCTCTCGTACTCATAGCAAAGGAGAGTAAATGTCTCTGCATGGTGCAGTGTCTGAAGCATTGTTCAAAGGGCTCTTTTTCATGCTGGCTGGTTTGCCCTGCTTTCAAGCACAGGACCTGCCATCGTTCTGCTGCATTGTTTGGCTGTGTTGGTCCCAGTTGTGAAAGCCCTGTGACAAAGTGCAGTGGTTCGTGAGGACTGCGATGGGGCTGCTTCCTCCATCTGTGAGGTGCTGCTGGCACTGCCACTTGGGCTTCTTGGGCTGAGGCACTGCGGGGCTGGGCTGTGAGATGGTTCTTTTGACAACACCAGGAAACCCTGGAGCCCTCTATACCTGTTGGTGTTCTGTATCAAGCAGATCTCAGCCGTGCTGTAGCACCTGGTGACTTAGGCTAGTCTGTTATTCTGCTGTGAAAACAATAAGCCTTTTGAGATATTTTCCTGTATCCAGAGTGTTGAATATTAAGAATTCGACTTGCCGGAGACTGGATGAACCTTGGGATTTTTAACACCATTTGTAGCAGGGGTCTCATGTGAAAAGGAAAGGAAGGATGCTGTAGTCTGTCTCCATGGTGGTGTTTGTGTTGAGAGCAGAGACACAAAGACTTTTCCAGTGCTAGAATGGGAGCTCTTGCTTATAGCAAGATGTTAGAGATGCTAAGGTGAAAGGTGCATTGGGTTGTATTTTTGTTTGGCTATAGCAAAACATGTCCTCCTGTCCCTACTTAATAATTATCCCTGTTTTACATCACTTCTCGTGTCAGCATGGCTGGAAAAAGACAAAACCAGCCACTTGTATATGCAAACATAAGCATATTAAGAACAAGGATTACAAGCAGATATTGTCTACAGTTGTTAAGCCTTCTGTGTGTTAACCTGCCAAAAACCTTTGACTAAATTGTGTCAAATTTTCCAGGTAAGCCCAGGTATTATGGTATTCAGGATTGATTTGTTCTATTGCTTGTTGCTGTCATTTTGGTTTGTCATTGTCTTTTCTGCATGCTGCTGCATGTATACTCTTTCCTTGCCCTCAGGGCAAGAAGCAAAGACAACTTTGTGGGTAATCATGGTTTTGATGAGACTTTGAGGAGCTTGCTTCCTTTGTAAAGGCAGACCTAATTCTGAATTTGTCTGTTGAATGATAGAGTGCTGACTACGTAAGCTGTAGAAGCTGTTGGACAGGTCTGTCAGTGACGGTAAGAGATGCAGGCAGACTTTTACTATGGCCTGAGGACATAAATCTCTTCTGACCACATCTTTTGCTGCAGTTAGCTTAAGACCATGCCTGTAAGTACAGCTAAATCACCACGGCAGCTTACTGTTACCACAGCTTGAGTGTGAAATCTGTTGTGCCCATGGAATTCCTCAGAATTTACTTGTTTGTCACAGTTACAAGCATTTTGAAGGTATGTTTTCCTTCCTCTTGTCCTGCCATCTGTTTTCCTAAGAAATGCTGTAAAGTAAAGCTGCTTGCTTGCTTGCAAGACCATAAAACTTCAGTGAATTTGTCTTAAGGCTGCACAATTGTCCAGCTGTGTTGGACTGAAGCAGCTTGGTGGGATAGTAGTGGGGCAAGCGGAATCATTTGGATATTTAAGGACTAAGGTGTTGATGTTCAGGGGCTAAAGGCAAATCATGGGTAACATCTCTTCAGCTAAAAAACCTGCCCCTAGTGAGGCAGCGGGCAGGGGAAGGAGAAGTGGGAGGCTCAGTGTTTGGAAAGTGAAGTACTGTGTTCTAATGTACTTACTTGCTTTTAGCTAGAAAGAATTTTTGAGGCAGAGAAGAAGGTATAAGTGAAGCAAGTTTAGCAATCTTCTAATTATTATTATTATTATTATGGGGAAAGAATAAAGCCTCACATGATCAGGTATAGCAGATAATGCGAGTGGTCTTGTCTCAGCTGGCTGAGAAGCAGAGGCTGAATTGTGTGCTTGATCAGTCACCTGACAGAGACCTGACAGACTTGTAGCAGTATAAGGCCTCAGAGTACACTGCTCTTAGCTCCTCTCTGGTCTCAGGCTGGTGTTGGTGCAGCTGCAGAAACTGTTGGTCAGCTAAGATTATGTATTTTTGAACGGATAGGAATTAGGAAAGAGATGAAATGAGCTAAGAGAAGGAAGATGTGTGTGAGGAGAGGCAGCAGCAGGACCTTGCTCCCACCTCCTAAGCAGTGCTGAGACCTCAGCTGGAACCAGCTGAAGTGGTAATGTCATCTCATTGTCACTCAGCATGGACCGAGGCACAGGAATATCCAAAGTGGTCCTGGGAGCTGAGGGTGTGAAACCAAGGAGCACAGAACCTTTTATGAGCTCTGACAGTGAAATATGCTTCTTCCTTTGAACTTGACCTTTCATTTCCAGCCTCACATTGCAGCCCTCAGAAAGCTGGAGGGTGGATGAACAGGCCATTTTCCCATTTCATTCATCAGTTCTGTGGGATTTCCAGCCCGCCAGCTTTGGTATGTTGAGCTCTCAGTTTGTTTACCAGACAGGATTTCAGCAGCGTCCTTGGGTGGCATCAGGAGAACTTCTTGTTTAGACTGGTTCAGTCTAAGTTCTGTTTACTTTCACAAGCAATTTCTCTGTAATATTTTCAGTTTTAAAAGCAGTTATCATTGTCTTGAACTTTTTAAAACAAGTTTGCAGTGTATATCTCGCCAGAGTTGCAAACAGAGCAAGCAGCTCTCCAGACTTTCTGGGAAGCTGTCTGGCTCTGGTAGCAGAGATATGTCAAGTTCATTTATACTCTGAAAAGCAGTACAGATGAACTGGTGTTGAGCTTTATGCTGCAGTGGACAGACTGTCCAGTATCTGAACTAGCACATTTCCCTTCTCTGTGCTGTGTACCACATATAGGTGATGCCTTTTGTGCTGTGGGAAGTTGTGATTCTCTTTCTGATCAGTAGCCTTGAGGTCTTGGAGCCACCCTGCAGGATAAAGGCAGAAAAACAGGGTGAAGCAAAATGTTTCTCCAGGTTTTTATGCAAGTTTCTAGAGCGTGCTACACCGAGTCCTCAGACATACCGTGGGCAGCATGGGCAACTGAAGAAAGCTCATTTTGTTTCTTCCTGTATTGCCTATTAGATAAAATGTCCATTCTATAGGTAAAGAAGTGGTATTTTTATTTCTGGAGGGTAAATGTTTTAAGGTTTCCTGAGATTAGAGTGAGGAAAAGGAGAACTTTATTAGTTTGAAATACAAGTGAAAGACGTATTATGATAAGAAGCAGAGCATTTCAGTAAAGCAATATTGTAAAAGAAATAAGAAACGAGGAAGGAATTTTCTGGAATTCATTACTTAAATCATGTTCTGTCTGTGGCATCTTGCATTAAAACATACTAAAATATCTGTATGTTTTGTTTTGCTGCCTTCTAAAAGGCTGTCTGAAAGAGGACATGTTAGGATCTTCATGTGTCATAAATTGTGGTGGCTTATGCATTAATCCAGGTAGAAACTGGGAACTCTTCACCTAAAGAGAGTGAGAACTGTTGAAAAGGAGAAGTTTTTGTGATTGAACTGAAATTGAACATCTTGAGCACAGGTTTAAGGACATGAATTTTCTTAGATTCACAGCATGAACATACTAGTTTCTTCTCGGAGCACCAAGACACAGGTAGGATTTTAGGCGGTATGAATGTTTCTGTCCCTTAAATATACATTCTGTTTCATGTGCACTTCAGACTCATCTGTTAGGACACAATTTGGGAAGCCTCCCAGCACTGTTTCCAGTGCTGTACTGTAAGTTGGCCTTGCTGCTGGAGAGTTTTGGATGTTGTATGAAAGCAACAGCTGTTACTTCCTTGTAAAAAAAAAACAACAAAAGCCAACGAACCCAAACTAAAAAACCCCACCGCACAACAAAACAAAGCACAAAACCACACGCACTTGAAGCGTTTCTCATTCCTTCTAACTATAGATCAGGTTCCAAGAACTGAAGAGCTAACATTAAACTTTTGCATGTTTTGAGAGCATGGATTTACTTAGACCACATCACTAAAACATTTCCAGGCTTCTAATTATTTTCTCTAATAAAATTAGAAACAAAAAATGCATATGTATTGAATGTTTTGGTTTGATTGCTTGGTTTTTAAAAATAAAACTTAATTAAAACATTTAGAGTATTTTCCCTTACCCAAAACCTCTTGTTATAGAAAAATTATTGAGTTTTTACTTTGGAGGAGTACAGGATTATAAATGAAAACTCTGAAATGTCTATCTCCAGATTACCTGATTAGGAAGTCCAGCATACCATGTGAGACACTGCATAACTTTACCTTCTTTAATTACAAATCCAGTCTGATTCTTTCTGAAGTAGCAGCTAAACCTAGATATGTAAGAGAAAGCACAAATGAGATATAGAGAGTTTTTCCCTATTCCTGGAAAGCTTAAGATTTACCCTGGATATTGGCACAGCGTCATTGGAAATTTTGCAGCACACTGCTGTCCCAAGTGAACATGTGTTCCTCTTGGAACATGTTTTTTCAAGATCTCAAGTGCACCAAGCATTATTTAAAGGATGTTTTATTAACTCTCCACTGAAACAGTTTGTTCCCTGCTTTTTCTTCACTAAGTGGTTATTGCTTCTCGTTTCACTAAGAATTTATACTAAGATGCTTCGGTTGGTACTGCAGCCCTGCGGGATAGTCATCCGGGGTAGTTGAGCTTCAGGCAGAGTAGCTGAGGCAGCAGCTCTGTTCCTCAGCAGCTCCCATGGTTTGTGGTCCCTCCTCACACATTTTACATAAAACACTTCAGAAAGTCATGAGCTTGTCATGCATGCCCTGTTCAGTAGTGCTGCACCTCTGCAGCAGCAGTGCAGTGCTTCCACAGGGATGGAGCTTGCAGTCTGCAGGCCCTGGACCACACCTGGACATGTGAGCACTTACACAGAGGAGCAGGAGGAGGTCTGAAGCTGGGAAAAGGTTGCCTCGATGGCTGCAACATTACCACTTCCATTAGGCAATTCATTATTACAGGATTGCCTAATTTGGTTTTATAGAAGAACTTTCTGTTTCCTCCCTGTTTTTTTGCTAAGTTGAGAAGTTTTACATCTGATCACTGTTCTGATGTTGTGGTTTGCCTTTTTTGAGAAAGGAAATGCCCTCTTAATTGCATAATGCTTGTATCGAGCACATTGCACGTGAGATTTGTAAGCTTTAGTAAATTTATCCATGTGATTTTTTAGTGAGGAAAGGTGATACCACCCGCAGTGTCCTGTAGGGGAAAATGTAGATACATACTTCTTGTATCAAAAGCAAGAAGTCACCCAGGGCATCCCCAGATCTGGGAACTGAGGCAGCTGGTGCACGCTCCAGGTAATTCTTACCCTGTGGGACAGCTGCCTTCAGTGGTCTTTGAGCCATAGAAACGTGTCTGATCAAACAGGGAAGGTGAGCTGCCTGCTTTTGGAACTGCTCTCAGCTGTGGCAGGGCAGAGCACTCTCTGGAATGTGTAGATCTATCATTGAGGTTTTATTAAAAGTCAATATTCTGGGCACTCACACCGGCCCCTTCTATTCTGTTCAGCTGAAAGTTAGCAAAATGGTGTTCCCAGGGCTGTGCTCATCTTTTTTGTTGTTGCTGGTGCTGATCAAGAAGTCTTTGGCATGATCAAAGGTATTTGCAGGACATTAAAACAGGGGAAGTGGAAAAACAAATTAAAACTTTGCAGTATCCTTTAAAAACTATGTTAAATAGATGAGGAAAAAAAAACTTAAAAGCATATGTTGTTTAATACATAAATATGGAAAATGTGATTACGACAGTTGTTACAGATGAGATAAAAATAAATTCTGAGATACCTAAGGATTAATTAAATGGCCGAAGGCCAAAAGCCGCTTTCTGCTCTCAACCTGTTTGAATACCAGTTGAAGTAAAAGGATGAGGATTTGGCTCTGCATCTGCCAGTCCATAGCAAGGCTCCTTGCAGAATTCAGTAGCAGAGGTGATGGGAATCCAGCAGTGGCAGGAAACTGTCTTTCTTTCAGCCTCCTCAACACAAGGGCAAGGAATTCAGTTTTCTTCGTCAAGGTATAACTTTCACTTTCCCGTATCCTGAAGTTCTCTTACTGGTACTTTGTGCTGACTTTTCCTTCCCACTGGGCCAAGGTCTCCGTGGCGTGGGGCGGTGTGGGCAGGACGGGGTGGTTGTGAGTGTGAGGATGAGATCGCAGCTGTGTTCTGCCTGTGCTTCCCCGTACATTCGCGGGTCTGGGCTCGCGCTGGTACTCGCGTGTCAAATGGCCCTGACAGCCTGCTATGGTGAGTGCCTGGCTCCTGCCTACTGGAGAAGTGGATGGGAAGGCTTAGACACATGTTTTTTTGGTAGTGACTTGTCTCTGAATGAATAAGAGTGTGACTTAAGCTGTAGGGGTACAGGCTGCAGCATTAGAGGGTTCTGTGCACAAGCTATGATTCCAAATGATGCTCTATTGCTGTGCCTCAGCAGAAGAGCCACCTGCTTCTGAGTTCAGACAGGGGATTCTGTGGTGCTGTTGCACAGCTTGTGACAGGCATGTCTCAGAAGGTTTTACAGTTTGGTAGTGTGTTTTGACATTTTTTGTGTATGGGGGAAATGCCCAAGGAAGGGATGTAGTCATGTATATATAATTTTAGATGGTAGAAAAAATAACAGTCAAACTTCTCATGTTTGTCCTTAAATATATGAAGTTCACATTTAATTAGTACAAATTTACAAATTTATTCCATTCCAAAATATTCAGGTGGCTATTAAACTGTTGCCTTTTTGACTTTAGTTATCTTTGTGGATGGGTTTGAGCCCTTATCTTCCCTCCTTGCTGTGGTTTGACTGGCATTTTGTGCTCAGTTTCCCTCTTGTGATAAATGTGTTTGGGAAGGGAGCCTATGGAAAGCATCCTGAGGCTTAAGCAGTTAGTGTGCCAGGAGTTGTCCAGCTCCTAATTCATCCTGCATCAGTGTACTGGTGTATTTTTCATGCTCCCTTCTAAGTAGCTGACCAGACTATTCATCTGTTTCAGTACTTTTCTTGGAGCTCTCTGACAGAGCTCATTTTACCAAGGAGCTGTGTGTTGATTTGCTATCTGTTGTATTTCCTTCCCCATATACATTTTTGTGTGCTCTCAAATTGTTTTTCATTTGGTAATCTGTTCACTTCAGGTCTGTGACTGTGCATCCCTTTTAGGAGAGTCGTTCATAACAGTAGCAGCTGAACCTGGTATTGAAAGAAGCTGGTTCAAAGACCTGTAACATTAACTAGTGAAGAATGAAGTGTTTGACCATTTATCTGTGCCAAGGCAATTTCAAGCCTTTTCAGTATTTATTTGATACCAGCTCCTGCTATTTTCTGTGGATCTGGGGAATGAGCTTGCATTACCTGTTTCAGTGACATCTCAGCTGCTCCATGGATAGGTTGCTGTGCTCTGCTCTGGATTCTGCTGTCTCAGGAGTTGCAGGGAGGCTGTAGGAGAGCTGTCAGCCGTGCTTTCCTCAGTCTCTCACTGCCAAGTTCGGCTCATTCAGCAGGGCTGGAGGTTACAGCAGAGGAGAATCAGGAGGATGGTTGTTAGGAGAGTTTTCTTAGGCTTTCCCATCTGGCTGTACAAAGGTCTGTACTGTAACCCCCTTCCTCAGTTATAGTGCTCAGCTTCTGTTAGTGGGCCTCTGACTCACTGCCCCAGCTTCTATTTTGACATTTGATTCCAGCTCTGATTTTTTTTTTTTTCTTTTTCTCCTCTTCTGGAGTCCTTTTTTTGCAGTGAGTTCTCATAATGTCTTGCTGTTTTGATACCAGTGAAAGAAATCTGAATGCAATTTTCACTTTTTCAAGAGCAAAGTGCATTTAGTGTAGAATTTCCAAACAATTGTAATTACCTTGTGCTCCCCTATAGATCTGTATAGCTCTCTGTGTGTCCCATTGTTAGAATTGCTTTACTGATCCAGATTTCCCCCCCTCCAAGCTTCCTAGAGTTCATTTCCAGGGTGTGACCACTGTCTGGTGGAAGGATGTTGCTCTCAGATTAGCTTGTTAACCCCTACCCTTTTGACATTTCATGTCTTATTCTATGGGGTTGGTTAGATTTATTCCTGTAGTTTCTTTGTTGGATTAACTGTGCTTTGTTTGATTTCTAAATACTAATTTGTTTCATGTTTATGACCACTGAGAGCTTTTATGTCACCGTGTACTAAAACCACAAGGTCCAGCACTCAGATTTGTACCTGCCCTAGGGTGTCATGGCCATGTTTAAGTGCCTGCAGACCTGCTCCTATCGTTTTTGCCACGGCTTGCTCAAAATCAGTGACTAGATGAGGTTGTTTGGTCCCTGGGTTCAGCTGCCTGTAAAATTGCCTAGTAAGCATCTGTAAAGATAGCCCAGTTCCGCATATACTTTTGCATTTTGTTTTTTCCTCTCTGCATTTGGTGTTTTGTTTAGTCAATTATTTGTTGTTTGGCATCAGTGTTTGTGGTGTATACAAATAGAAACAGTGTATGTCTTAAAGTTTTTACATTCTGAAGACGCATGATAAACAGAAATCCACATGCTGGGGACTTCGGGTTTGGGATTCTTTAGTTGCTATTGAGATAGCTTTGTGCTCTTACCTTGTTCACAGTTCTTTTTCTGCATTGGAAAGATGTGTCAGTGAAGCATAATTCTTGTTTTTGATATGCTGCACTGAGTAATTGCCCCTAAGAATATGTTATGATCTCAGCAGTGAAATAAGTTGCATTGTTCCTCTGTCTCTATCAAACTTGGTTTGGAGCCTCCCTGTGCCGAGGGACACTTGCCAGCCTGACAGCTGGACACGCTTGATAGTCACCCTCAGTCTGGCTAGTAGGGCTTGTTTTCCAGATTAGGAAATCAGTTTTATCAAGAGCCCTACTTCCAAATGGGGCAATAGGTTTAAGCTTCAGGAAGGGATTGCCTGCTCCTGTGTTTCACTTGGTGAGCACTACTATGTCCAGGAGAACAAGGGATGTAATCTGTAATGAAAGTAGCTGAAATCTGACGTGATCCTTCCTAACTTTTAGTAGAATCACTCACGTTATCAGTGTAGAAAGCACTTTATCTGTGTAGGCTATCTCTGACCACCTGACATGGGTTACTGGGTGCAGAGACACCTCAGATGAGCAGTGCTGCCAAAAACACAACTGTGTCTTGTTGGTTTTCTGAACAGCTCCTGTTAATCTTTTGGCTTCTTGTTCTTACAAGGCCGGAAGGGGAAACAGTGAAGCACAAGGCTCTCTTTTAAGTTCTTTTTTTAAGTCCTCTGAGTTGTTTGAAACCATTCCTGTTGAGGCCAGTGGCAAAACTTTTCTTTTGTCAGTTCAGGATTAGGCCTGCACCCATTTTGACAGGAGAAATCTGAGAACGTATTATTGCTCTTCCTAAATGTCAAGTTTTGAAAGGGGATGAGCTGGGGGGAGGGTTGTATATTGCTTGCCATAAACTGAATTTTTTTCTGCAGGAAGTTGCTGTTCTTCAAGGCCAAAGATAAATACTAAAATGTTAGAAATTTCCTAGGCCTTGCCTTTCAGTTATCTAATCTTGTTCGTTTCAGATTTCCTAAGACACTCTGCTATGTGCAGTGTTGTTTTAAATTGTCAATTTCTTCAGTAACTGTTTTTACATTGACTTGCAATATGATAAAAGGGGTCAGTGTTGAAACCAGTGTCACATCATTTTACACTTGGTCCGAGACAATAATTCATTTTTTCGCAGTGTTATCTGCCCATGGAATGCCATGCTGCAGGACACCATACTGGAAGGGGACTCAGCCGGATAGAAAACAGTCTGCATAGTTCCATTGCAAACAAGTTTAGTATTTATCCTGGATAGGATGCACATAATTATCCGTGCGTCCTCATAGTGTTTCAGGGCAGTAGCTTTTCCCTTAGGATCCAGTATATGACACTAAAAATAGATTTAACACTCTCTTTTCATTATGGTGGAAGGAATTTCACTTTTATCTTGATGAATTACATGCCCACTAATCTGATCAGAGTAGATCTTCGATTAAAAATCTGCAGAGAGGCTGGGGAGCAGAAGTATCCCCCCTTTTATTTCTTTTGTGTCACTTTGCAGTCATGTCCTTTCCCCAGTTCATTTTCTGCTGCTGCATTCCTCCGCAAGTAACGAGTCCTTTGGCTGTAAAGTCAAAATAGAGGAAGAGAAAGGCAGCGATGTCTGCATCATTTTATAAAGTCATCTTGATCTTATCTCTGGCCCTTTCCGCCCAAACCCACCAAACTGTGCTGAGCTGAGTGCCTGTAAATAGCCCGGCTGCTCTCGTGCGGAGATGGGCAGCGCTGAACCAGAGGCGTGTTTGCTGTGAGCAGAAGGAGTGCTCCTGCTCTGGCCTTTCATGTCTGAGCTGGGTAGATGTGAGGTTTTCTATAGATAGAGCCGACAGTGACAGGAACTGCTGCTTAGAGTGGGGCAAGGTGACCTCTGCAACTGTTGCATTTTGGTAAAAAAAAAAAAAAAAAGGGTTTAAAAGAGGAATGGAGGAATGCACGTCTTGTGCAGAGGTGAGTGAGCCCAGCTGAGGTGAGGGAGCAGGTGGGAGCTGAGGGAAAGCAGAGGCATTGTTTTGCTGAGAATTACTGTGGGTGGGCAAGAGTTTGGCTAAAGTGATGCTGCTTGAGCCTGGGGTGTGTAAGGGCTCTGGCTGACCCCAGTTTAACCATAGCTGTAAATAAGCATAGCAACAGAGCTCTGAAATCTCCTCTTGCAAGTTGCTGTTTTTTGATCAGCCTCCTGGCTGACTTGATATCTTCAGGCTTTTCATCCGAGCAGTCTTCCCCAGGATTTTTTTTCCTCTCTGATTTTGGTTCAGGGATTTGCAGAGTTCAGTAGCTGCTTTCTTGGTCTCATTTTTTATTTATATGTGTTTTTTTCCAGGGAATGCAAAAGTCACTCCATGTTTCTGTCTTAAGCTGGAAAATCTCCTGCCACTTTCTCATTTTCTTCCCTGTAAAGAATGAGCTGCAGAAATGTGTGATTTCTTTAGTGTGGTAATTTGGATGCTGGTACTTTACATTTCTCTTTGGTACTCAGGTGCTGGAGGTTAAAATAACTTGTGAGAGAAATATATATTTTAGCGTGTTTCCACAGAGTTGGTGAGTGCTGTTTGTTCTACTTGACAGATGGAGGATGGAGACACACAGGGTGAAAATTGCTTTATTGGGAGCTCATAAAAAGTCCGTGGCAGAGTAGGAGCATGAATGCATCTTTCTGGGTTCCAGATGAGTGCCTTCAGCTCTGGCCTTTGCTGCGGGGTTGTTTCAGCGAGGGATGCTATTTGGTCAGTCTTTGAACTCCCTTTTCTCTTATGCTGAAGCTTCAGCTAAGATAATGTCTGAATTTTGGATTATTTGCATAACACCAGCTCAAAGGCGGTTTAACATTTTGTTTCTGGGTTTTGCTATGGTGTGTTCAACTTCTGGACTCTAAAGCCAGTCCTAGATGCTTTATGGCTTCATAGAGTGTATTCCTGCTGCCATGTCCTGTGAAAACGAGTGCCAGGATGCCTTCCAGTTTCAGAGCTGTGGGGAGCTGGTGTGGGAAACAGCCATTTTTTATAGGAGCTTAATCCTCAATTGTGTGGTTTTGTTTTCTCTTCTCATTCTACTGGAAGTTCTGTGGAGTTTGGCAATTCCTGGTGTGCCTGCTTCAGGCACACTGAGTTGGTGTTTGCCTGAGTACTGGCAGGTATGTCTTCCACTGTGCAGGTGGCTTTGTGAAACAGACCACTGGGAAGCGTTGAGGCTTGGGGTTTGCTAACCTTGGAGCTGGCCAGGGTCCAGCATGCAAGGTAGATGCTTTTCTTCCAGGAGACAGGGGAGGTTTCCCCCTTCTCTATTTCCCAGCATAGTGGAGGAAGATTGTAGTGGCTTCTATATCCGACAGCTCTCTTTAGGATCTGGTGGAATGTGCAGCCTGCTCTTTCCCAGCTGATTTGTGAGTAGAGGCTCATGGTGGTCCAGACCCTGTGGTCTCTCAGGCCAGTTTGAGGATAGCTCAGTCTAGCAAAAGAGAAGCATATATTGGCAGACGGATGTTTCTCCTTATAGTCACTGGTTTTTTTTGAAGTAGTTTTTGAGGAGGCTTTGAGCTTGGCAAGGGCCAGTGTATGTGGAATGTATCAAAATCTGCAGCTCTTCCAAAAACTAAAGGCACACATTAGAAATATATATAGCATTTTAAAAGCAAGTTTAATGCCCTGGAAAGGAGTTCTAAAATGAACTAAACCCTGTGGATCAGTAAGAGTATTTATTTTGTGTGCTGTAGTAGCCTGGCAGTGTCCATTTGGTGCTGTTTGTGAATTGATGCTTATCAGCGACCTGACTGTTACAAAGCTGAATTCCACTGAGACCTCTGGTATGTTAAAGCTATGTCATTTTCCTGGCACCGAGATACAGAATAACCTGTCTTACAGGATTGTCAGACCGTTTGTGTCCTGTGTTTTAGCTGGGTGTTTATCGCGATGGGCTCTCTCAGCAAGAAGTAGGTTCCTGCGACTCTTTTGGAGAGAGAAGTAGGTTTCTTGAGGTACCAAGGCATGACGTAGCACTGCTTGTAGCTCCTAGGCAGTATTTACAATCAGGAATTTGGGGTTGGATATTGAGCCCTGACTTTTTTGCCTTTTGTCTCTCTGAGCTGCAGTTTTTGAGATTATTTTCATGTAGCTGTTGGTATTCAAACCTGAATGAAATACATGTGGATTAAATCCATACCCCCACATATGCACAGTATATGAACAAGCATATGAGCCTGTGTATGCTGGTATGTCAGTCTAGTTATAAAGCAGTTAAAGAAGAAAACTCAGTGTGCGTAGACAGTTTTGGCACTGCAGCCCTGGGAAATGGCAGCTGGCCAGAGAGTACCGAAGCAGGGCCAAGACTATCTGAAGAATACCAAATGCTGATGTTGGATATAGCTCCTTCTTTGCTCTGGTTTCGCTCTTCACCCCCTGGGCTTGCAGCTTGCCACCTCTGTGCCGGGTAGATGCTGTTTGCAAGGCACAGCTGGAGGTAGAGACAGATATCCTGGGTGTGTTTGTGCTGGTAATCAGATGCCAATTAAATGAGAGGTGCAATTACCTGGACTGAAATCCGACCTCGGTGAGTTTAACTGTTACACTCCCCAAATCACTGTTAGATTTGAAATGCTCATTCAGTTTTAAGTTATTTATCTTGTTTGGTATCGTGATAGCACTGGAGACAAGGGTAAAACCTCACCGCAGTGTGGGTTGTTTGTTTATGAGAGTTTTATCTTGTGAAGGCTGCTCAGTTTTGCTGAATGAATCTGTGAAATGCTTCCAGCAGAGGGCACTGAGGTTATTGTTCTCCAACTCCAGTTTTTCCTACGGGTGTGTGCTGGGGAAGCAGAAAACGTGCCTGTCAGTAAAACCTGTGCTTCACTGCTCTCCTCTGATGCTTTTGTAGACTGTCATAAAAGAGGGGATGCTAATGAAACAGACCAGCTCCTTCCAGCGCTGGAAGAGACGATACTTTAAGCTGCGAGGACGAACGCTCTACTATGCAAAAACTGCTAAGGTAAGGTCCTGACAGTACCTGTGAGGCCAAGGAAGGAAGTCAATAGAGGGGCTTTGGAGGCACATGGGTGTCAGTGGGGACGCAGCCCTCAGTGGAGAAAAGAGCTCTTTAGGCACTGGTCTTCAGGCTTTGTAGCTGCTAGATGATCCCTGTGTTTTGCTTCACACTTGGAAATCCTTGGTTTTGAAGGGCAGCATCATGTGGACCTGTGATACTGATTTTTCCACATTTTTTCTCCCTTTGCTGCCTGTTAGTAGGGAATGGACTCTAAATCAAGAGAAGGAAGAGAATACAAATGAAAAGAGAAAGTGCACTGGACAAACAAGGCTAGAATTTATCAAATCAGAGCTGCTATGCCTCTGGTTTAGTATGCTGATAGTCAACTAGATATAAAACTGTCTCCTTTCACTAGAACAAAACCTACAGTTATTTGGTGTTCTTTTTAAATAATCCTTTAATAAAAATAATGTCATTGTATTCACTGTCCGAAGACAGGCCAGAGTGATCTCCAGTGTATGGAACTAGACTTCCAGGTCCTTGATGTTGTTAGTGCTGTCTCTTTCCTTCAAATCATAAAAGGCTGTGATATGGAGCATGCTAGGCAGACTGCCTTTGAGTCTGCTGCTTATACATTGGATTCAATAATTTATTGAGATTTGGAATTTTTTCTTTACAGTCCATTATTTTTGATGAGGTGGATCTGACAGATGCCAGTGTGGCAGAATCCAGCACAAAGAATGTCAACAACAGCTTCACGGTAGGACTTTTTGCATTTTTTTTCTGTTCGTCTTCCATCTTTTCCCCATATCCTGTCTCTTTTGCAGAGTTGAAAAACAGCTGAACAATCTTCACAGCGCCTTTCATGAAAAATAAACTTAGTTTTCTTTACAATATGATAACTCATATTTGTGCACATGGGAAATTACATCAGGGAAATACCTTAGGTTACTATGTATTGTGCTAAGAGTTGGCATTCAGAGATTTTCTTCCCTGTAAGCTAAGAGGGTTTGATAGAACCTGTTTGCACAGTGGGACAGAAAAATCTGTTCTGCTGAGGGAGTTAGAGGTGATGTTCATGTTTATTCTGGAGATCTTGCTGAAGGAATTTAGTTTTTCCCATAGGAATTCAAATATGTAAACTTCTTTCTCAGACTTTATTTGTGTGCGTCTGTGTGTGTGTTTATATATGCCTGCTATATATAGTGGGAAAGCAAAAGGAGGAACAGAAAGAAATAGCACAGAAATAACTGTGGGATTGGTTCAGGATACTCATCAGATGTGGAATGTGTGCTGAGTAGTTGCAGTCTGGAAATGTGGTGGTGTCCCTGCTTCATTTTCTTTAGGCTCAGAAACTAGGAGGAAAAATGATTGTATTTCTAAGGTGCAGATGTTCTGCAAGCTCCAGTTTGGGGGAGCACCTGGTGTGCAGAAAAAAAGCCATTAACATCAGCCCTGCAGGGTGAGTGTCGAGCTGGTGAACAGCAGCAAACCTCCACACAGCTGCTGAGGGGGTCGGTACAGAGGAGAAGGAGGGCCTGGGGAAAGGAAGTGCTGCTCTAAGCAAGGTGAAGGGGAGAGCAATCCAGGTGGAGGGAAGAATCCTTCCTGGTCCTGCAGGTGGCGACCAACACTGTGCAGTGTGCCTTGTGCTGCAGCAGGAGTGATCTGCTGCTTTAAACGTCTGCCAAAGGGCATTTCTGTTTGTAGCTGTAGGTTTTAGCTTTGCCGTGCCTGTGTTCAGATAAAACCCCAACACCTTCCCAAAGCTTGGAAACACTTTCTACATCCATAGTTGGGCCAGTAGGAGGCAGATCTGGGTATGGTAGGTAGATATTGATATCAGGTGCCAATGTGAGAGTACAGAGAGAAGGTTTATGCAGTGATATGAGTAGGGAATATGTTTTCAAGACTGTGATGTTATTTACCTGTTAATAAAGCATTTTATCCTGGATCTTGCTTCAGTTTCTCAAATATAAATAAGACTGATTTTTCAGGTAAGCGTACTGTTTCTGTGCTGCTTACTGTTGTAGTTGGGAGAGATCTAATATCCATCAGGAAGATGGCGTTAGGGACAGAAGGGAGCAGTGTATTTGCTCTCTCAGATTGCCCCATCCGAGTCAAATAGTGAAGAGTTATTTCCAAGACCCTGGTATCAGGCTCTGCCAGTCCCTGCCTTCCATAGCTGGTAAAAGGTAAAGAGTTACCTTGAAATCCAAGCAGGTACAGTTTGCACTGCCTCCAGCTGAGCAGTGTATCATGGTGCTTAGGTAAATTCAAGAAGAGGATGCTTCCTCATTATTTCTGTCTGCTCTTTCTATCGTGACTTATGGAGGCGCTTGACTCGTTTACCTTGAAGTTTAAAACCACTTAGGAAGTCAGAAGGTGGCCTAGTCTTGCTGTGGTTTGCTCTGTTACATCATTGCTCTCAGTGCTTTGGATTCCTTGCAGTCATGCAGTTTTATGTTGGTTTTCTTTGAGACCACTCTGCTTCCCCTCTGTATCTTCCTTTCTAAAATTCAGAGTTCTTTGATGCATTTTTTTTCTCTGTTTCAAATCTGTGTGTTATGCGATTTGAGGTTTTTCTCCTTAACTGAAAATACGTAGCACTTGGTGTTGTAATCAGAGTTTTAGATATTCTGATTTTCTTTTTGGTTTTCTGTTTTCTTCAGTGGAGACTGGTACTTGTGGATTTATAAATAAATAAATAAATTTATAAAAGAATGGTTTCTTTCTGAGAAAACTCAGTCTCTGTCCTGTCTGTGCTGCCTAATGTATAGATTCTGCAGGTCAGGTTGCCTGAATGACTCCCCTAAGTTCCTGACATAAAGACAAGCAACGAAAACATCAGATAAACCACTTGGAGGAACGATGTTTATCCAAAACAAGGAGGTAATAAGGGCTGACCAGTCAGAAGAGCAACTGTTGAAAGTGCATTGGGGGGCATGGGGAGGCAGCCTCATGAGAGGAGAAAACCGGAGCATAAAGCCAGCAAAGGTTGTGCTGCTTGGAGAGAGGAGTAAGGTTAAAAAATAGCTTCCAGTAAACCTTTTACATAGGACATGACTGACAGGCAATTTGTTTGCTCTCAGCAGGAAGGAGAGCAAGAAAAGTGAGTTTCAAGACACAAGCCTCTTCCTTTTGAAAAAAGTGTGTAATAATAAATTCCACTGTGGTTTCTTGGTTGATCTTGCATAGATTTCCTCAATAAGTGTATCCTGTTTGCAATGGGGACAGTTTTCAGGACTGCTACTCAGAGTTAATGGATAGATGACTATAGAATGGGCTGGAAGCACATGATATGGGGCATTTTTGAGCTTACAGTGTTGTACTGCTCCATTCCCTGATGTGTAACGAAAAGCTTTATGTTTAGCTTTGTTCCTTTAGGCCAGGCAGTGTGGCTGCAGTAGTATTTAACAGGAAGCCTCTGGGAATAAATCTTACAGCAGCCCCATGCCAGAGCTCTCTTCTCTCATTAGGCCTCTAGGTGTGGTATTTGCTGGTTCTGTCACATCTCTGCCATCTCTGTCCTTGAGAGTCAGCTGTCTACAAGGTAAATTCTTCTGGGATGTCTGGGCTGTGACAGGTGCTTTCCATGTATGATCCCTTGGTACATGGTGAATAGATCTCTCCCCAGTGCCTTTTTCTAGGGTTGCTGTCTTGCACAGGGTCTTAGAGAAAATCTGCTGTGGCACACATGCAATGATAAGTGTGTTGTCCTGGTAGTTCAGGACCCTTTATTTCAAAGAGAGCAGTCAACTTTTAGCCTGGACTCTTGCCATCAGTGTGTGCTGATTTTGTGCTCCTAACAAAATAGAAATCAGCAGCATTGGATGGGCGAGGTCAGAGCCTGGCCCTGATTTCTGAGCAGGGCTTTCTTAGCCATACCCTCAAAACCTCTTGTGATTTCTAAAAAGCTGATAGATGATTTGGGATCACACTGGGTACATTGGGTCTTCCCAGTGAGACTTTAGTTCTTTCCATGAACAGTTTTTTCTTGGACAGTGCAGTTTTGCCATAACGTGATTTGTTAAGGTGCCCACGTGATAAACTAGCCTGCAGTTCTGTGAGGAGCATTAAAACAAAATCTGCAATGAGGATGAGTTCCATGCTTTAATCTGAAGTAGTGTTTTCTCAAGACGATGCTGGGAAGCCTGGGTTTTACTGATCTCTGTATCAAAATGATCTGCTTTACCTGTGTCACGGACCTGAGCCATCCATCGTGCCTGTTCTCCCCTGCGACTCCTGCAAGGTCTGGGGACACCAAACAGTCTTTTGCCTGTTGCCCAAGTCAACACTTTGCCACCAGAGCTGTCCCCTCAAAAGTCTTTGAAAAGACTTTGTATTGTCCCCTTTGGCCCAGTTTTGTAAATGTTTCTGTGGTGAGCAAATTCTTCCTCCTCAGACTGGTGTGTGGGCTGAAAATCTGCTCTTTTCTAGAAGGTGCCAACTGAGTTAAGTCTGCTGTCTTCAGTGTAGTTGGTACAGTTAAAGAAGTGATTCCTTACCAGTTCATTGACCCTTTCTTGCTTTGTGGAGAATTTGTATAAAGATAAGTTATGCTTTTATACTAGTCAAAAGTGCCTGTCATCATCAAGAGAGGGCCTGCAAAGGACATCATATCTTCCCAGGTACGTATTTTGTGTTCCAATATGATTCTCACATGGTGGTTTGGTAAATGTTTTCCAGTTATTGCTACCAAATGGTGGTGTGGACTTTCACCCTCATTCACATTACATGAATTACAGCATTTACTTCTTATCCCATCTGATTCAGAGCTTTGAAATCCTGTAGTAGAAATATCCTCTGTGTGGAGAGGGAATTTTGTGTAGTTCGGTTTCTTCTTTCTGATGCTTTGGTGAAATGGAAGTTGGTTCAGAGCACGTTTTTGAGTGCAGGAGCCATGCTAGTGACCCCTCCTCCATACTTAATGGCTCTTCACTGGAAGAGGTGGAGCTTGAGCTCCTGAGCTCCTGTAAACCCTTTTTTGTTGGGAAGTACCTCTCAGCTCAGCCGCAGACAGGAAACAGCATATTATTACAGTCAGCGCCTGCCTCTCCACTTCATTGCCGTCAGAAGGAAACTTATCCCAGCTCCTCCTTAAGCAGGCAGCTAATCAGCTTGTGGCAATTGGTACGTAGCTCAGAGAGACTGACCACAGACGAGACTAATCCTTGCATGTCAAGCAATCTGTTTAGGTTTTTTTCAGAGGGAGTAGGCTGCTCTGGACACTAGTGTAGAGGAAGATTGAACGTGAAAGGTAAGAGCAGGATGTGAGTTTTCTGGATTGAGCACTGGGAAACATGACACCTGTGCCAGCATAACAGATATCAGAAGCTCAGATTCTTTGGCATACATTTGCTACACGCTCTTACTGTTTAGGTGTTCTGTCCTGAGTGGATTCGTGTAGATGTATTCTCTAGAAGAGGAGTAAAGGGAAATGTGCCTGTGGTGCTGTTAGAAATGCTGCACCCAGTTAAGAAATACTATTTATTAACTGATGATTCACCCTGACCAATGTCCGAGGAGAGAGGAAGTATTCAGGTTAGAATAATACCTCTCTTACAGAGCCCTTGCATGACTGGAGGCAGCAGTGGTTCTGGTAGGCTGAGGAAAGGGAGTTGCTGGTGCCCCTGAATGACAGAGTGCAGTCATCTCTGAGAAGGAGTATGGATGTCATTCTCCAGCTGTGTGGAAGCCTGAGGTGTGCTACAATTTTTTCATATTATAACCTTGTTACATAGTACTGACTCTATTCAGCAGCAAAGTTGGTGGTTTCTGTCTTATGAAGTTTTACTTTACTGACCTCCTCCAGAGTGTGTATTTTTGCTGTATTGTCCCAGGGCTTACTGATGCTGTGGATAAGTAGCATGAATTTTCAGTTCTGGGTTACTAACCTTTCCTATAAACAGAGGGCAAAGTGCTTGAACTTGGGTAAAAACTCGAAGTGCTGACAGTCCTTCCTGATGGGGGAAGAGTATGTTTTTGATGTTTGCAGTTCATTCACAGTGAAGTGAAAGTGCCTATGCCTGTTCATGATTTTGTGTCAAGTTGAATTATTTGTGTAGGTGCTTTTAAATTGAAATATATTCTTTTCAGTAGAGAAGGCAGTGAAGTCTTCTCTGAAGAGTTTGGTTTTGAAAGAAAATAGAGCTGCTGAAGCTACAGAAAGTTTGCTGCTCTTGCCTAGCACAGGAGCTGTGTGCCTGTAAGGCACTGTTGGAACAAGAGAAGCCCAGATCAGAGATTGGTTGTGCTGGTTTGAAATGGAGAATTCGAGAAAAAGCATGTCACTTATTTTTATGAGGAGAAAGAATATAAGAACTTTTGTTGCAAGCTGTTTGCAGGAAGTCATAGTTGGACTTCAAGCTTCGGCTGATAGAGATCAGGAAAATCTGCGTGGTTTGACACTTGCACAGATTCCCAAAACTGCCCTCTGTGGCTTCAGCCCTCTGAAAAAAATGGAGTTGAACATATGCTTCAGGGAGTCACTGGGCTTCCTAGCAAGGGAGAGGATTTTCCTCCCCTGCTTCCTCAGCTTCGGGGGTAAAGGGACCCAGAGAGAAGGCATCAGCTGGACAAAAAGACTGATTGATCTGGAGGCATGGTGACACAGTCATGGATTGCCCTGTTAGTGTTTGGAATAGGGGAAGATTAGAAAAGAGGGACTTCTGAAAATGATGGTTCTTTTTTCCTTGTTTTTAAACTCTTGTCTCTAAATTGGGCAAAATTGGAGCACATGCTGGAAATTCAGTTTTTCTGGGGAGTTGTTGTTTTTTTCACACCCATGTGTGTACACATTCTGGAACTGTACAGTCTTTGCTAGTGCTTGTACTCTGTTTATATTGGCAGCTGTCAGAATTTCCTTTATAGCAAGTGAAAAGATAAGTAGAGCGGTGTATTGCCGTGTCTAGAATTGCTCTGCTGGTTTTTCACCTTCATTAAGTGCAGTTCAGTCCCCATTTCCTGTCAGAACCACTGCAGTTTCAAAATACTTTGCTATTTTAGTAGTTTGTAATCCAGACTTCAGTTTTTTTCTCTTTGAGAAAAGGCCCTTTGGTAAACAGACCATTCTGAGTCACTGTTAGTCAGTGAAAACAGTCGTTTAAAATCTTTTCATGTCAAGGATTTTTGGGACTCTTAATCCAGTCTCCTGTGCGACCTGGTTATTAGTCTGCTGTCACAAAAGAAGGAAAAATCTGGAGAAAAACTATCAAAAATAAGATAAACATGGAAGAAGAGTTAGAGAGTCTGGAAGAAGTTGCTGTGGGTGGAGAGATCTGGCGATTGCTACTGTACGTTACAGAGTGACTCAAAAATATGCGGGAGGTTTTGAGATGAAACTAATGTAAGAAGTCGTCACCCTGAGCTTAAACAGTTTTACTGTGGGACAGGATAGACAGGGAGCTGAAAAGTGAAGGAGACTGAAGAGCTTTTGCTTTCGTAGAGGGAAGTTTACAGTTTTGAAATAATGTCTGCCCTTGTGCCTGAACACTGGAAGCTTTTGTTTGATAATCTCTTTGCTCTTTGTAACTGTCATGCTGAATTGCGGTTTCACCTGCCTTCCTGAGCCAGACTGCAGATTTCAGCTGCTTCTCCCCTTCCAGGTGAGGCCACAAAGGCAGAACAATGTGTGGTCATTTGAGAACATGTTCAGCTTTATGTAGGAGCTGCTCTAGAAGGAAAAGGCTCCTTTTTATGCAGGGAGAGGCTTGCTAGCATTACTTGCAGAAATGCTGCCTCCCTATTTCTGGTGCTTGTGATGGTGTGTGAACAGGACTTGTCTTAGCCTGGTGGCCCAGTGTGGAAAGCTCCTGGGTTCATCAAACTGTTGAAAGCTGTTAATTTCCTTTTGTGCTAGCTACCAGCCTCCATTCAACACTGCTGAAGTTGTGGGGCTGTGAGGAGCTGCTACTAACAATAAACTCTCAGTAATTGGTCATTTTCCTACAGCTGGTAGGATCTTTTATTGCCCCGTGCTGTAATTTGCTGGATGCCAGCCTTGCCATGTGTGAGCCCATTGAGACAGCAGCTCTGCCACTGGGGAACAGTCCTGCCCCTCTGTTCTTCATGGCTTTACTTCAATTTGAGTGAGTAGGAAGCTTTCTCTGAAATATCCTTTACCTTCCTAAAGGGGCTGCCCTTTCTGAACAGAGTGGTTCTGTTTAGGAACTCTTCCTGGCAGGACTGTGTCCTTTGGCAAACAGGTAAAGGGATGCATGTGCATCTGTGTGGGTAATGGAACTGTGCTAGGATTCCTTGGCACTTAGCACTCTATCCACTCCCATTGGGTACTGCTCCATCCTTGGAGATCTCTAGGAATTAACAGGCCTGAACTACCAGGATAGTTGATTTTCTCACCTGCTAACAGTGGCATGCTCTAGCTTTTGACATCTGTTAAGTTGTTGTTAAAACCTTAAAATCCTCTTCTTGTCTGTGCTCGTCTTACTGATTGCCAAGAACAGGAATGTGCCTTGTTTAGGAACAGTTTCCAGAAGCCTGTAGGAATGTGACCCTGGTATGAGAGATGATAATTTTCCCAGGGATAATGCTGTGACTGGTCTAGTTTTGCGCTGCAGCATGGGGGAGGATAGGGACTGGGAGAAGTCCCAGATGGAGGGTCAGCACGAGTTGAACTTGACCTGTGGCACAGCACAGCGCAATAAGTGCCAGTGCTAATGCTCACAGAAGATGCACTGCTGCCCTGGCTCAGGAGGGACAGATTGCAAGGTACGTGAACCTAATAATGTAAAAATGGTCCTAAAGAGAACCACAACACACACTGGACCTGCTTTCCTATAGAAATGAGCTGTCCTGGGCTTTATTTGGAAATGAAGGTAAAACGGTCACGTGGAGGGATAAAATGGCCGGTGTACTGTGAACAGAGATTTGGGCACTTAGGGCTTTGAGGAAAATCTTGCTACTGCTGTTTAAAAAAAAAGGGAAAGGAATTTGGCACATCTATAAGACCAGTAATGACTTGGTTTTTTTGGTGGAAATGAGAGTTTCCATAGGTGGAAAATGGTCATTTTAGCAGGAAATTAACATCTTGCATTATAAAACCATTAAACTGGTGCATTTCTCAAGTGTTACGTAAAAAGCTACTTTTTCTTTCCCATATCATCCAGGTTTTGGGGGAAGAGAATTGGTGCAGTTTTAGAGAACTCTAACTGACCTCTACAGTGAGTTAATGGACTGGATTTGTTGGCAAAACAGGGTGAAAGCTGAATTGCAAAATAGAATAGGGCTGTAGTCTGTGGAAGAAGGCAAGGCTTGGACCCTCATGAGTCTTTGATACTCATATTATTGCTCTCTTCTAAACTGTAGAGACCTACTAGAGTCATACTGACTCACTGCCTAAGGCTTTGCTGGCCTGATGCTGAGCTCAGATTGTTTCAGAAATAGACGTAATTGAGACAGGCTGATTTGAATGTCAAATTTGTGTTTTCTTCTTCCTTTTTCACAGTCTTCTTTTTTGTGTATTTGCTGAGGGAGTAGCACTTGCTAATCCACACTTAATCCATTTTGCCTGTGTGGGTTCAGTAATTGTGTTTGAAACACAGTGGATTTGCTGGTTTGTGACCCTTGCTGATGAATACAGCTGAGGTGTTTTACTGTATTCCAGTGTCCATTTCACTACTGCTATCGCTGAAACAGGAGCTGAAGTGGAAAAATGGCTGCATCCTTATTACAGTCTCACCCCGTTTTCCTTCCTGAATCTTGGGCTCTCAGGATGCCAAGATCATTCTCCACCATACAGAGCAGACATAGCAGTTAGCTACAGGTGGGGGATGGTTTCCTTACCTTTGCCATATGTAATCAAACTGAAGGTTTTGCAGCTTTTTTTATTTTTTCTAGTTTCTAGGTCTCTAGAGCTCCAGAAATTCCTGTTGTGTCTGTACTCAAGTCATCAACTGTTTGGAATAATGCAGGATCTCTTGGGGGGATTTATGGCTAGCACCTTTGAATGTAAGTCTGTATTGGAGCAGGATATGAGTAAAAGGAAGCAGTCTGACTGAAGCAGGTGTTCTCATACCCCCACATTCGGCCATTCTGAGAAATGTACACATCAGGAAAATTATATTTAGCAAACTTCAATGTCCCCCCACCCCATCTCGCCCCGCAGCATTTCTTCTGTCAGCTCTGTGATTGGGCCAGTATGGTCTTAACTTGCTTTGCCATCTTTTGTGGTCACTGAGCTCACCAGATGTACTCTGATAACAAACAGTCCCAGGACATGCTTGGCTACACTGTCAGTTTATTGCTCAGAAGTTTCTGGGCAGCCAGAAAATGCCCCAGGTGAGCAGAGATGATAAAGTTGTCTTGGGTGGCAGCAAGACAAGAGGATGAAGTTTATGCTCCAGCTGTTGGGGAAGGGAGGGTTGCTCAGTACAACAAAGGGTGAAGTAGATCAGATTTCTGTTTAAAATTTGGTCTAATATAGGAATCTTTTTTGGACTGCCTTTCAAATCTGATTATTCACAGCTGTTCATCAGGAAAGGACATCCAGGGACATTAGTCCATTTTTAGAACATGAAATGAGGAGTTTTCTTTGGTTGGCTCTGTTTGTTAGCTGGCTGGATTTGAAATGTCAGTAAACTGGTGTTAGTTTTGGACAGAGGAGTGTGGGTCAACATGAGAGGTGGGGGTTAACAGCTGGTACGAGGGAATGGGCCATGTGTGAGAGAGAGAGGAGATAAAGCTGAATTTTCAGTGTTAAAAGTGTCTGTGTTTGCACAAGACAGCCAATGAAGCCATGGTTATTTTCAGATTTAGGTTTTTTTTAGATTTAGAGTGGGCATGCTTGAAAATTGGGAATTTCTCTAATAGACTTGAGATGACTCATGGAGGGCACATAACTACTTGCTGGGGACCTGACCATCACCCCATCACCCCTATTTCTGCAAAATGTATTTCAGGGATTTCACATGCAGTGAGTTCATACTTAACCTTTATCCTTATTTGAAAAGTTTTTAACCCTTCCTGCCATTCCCATGTGTTTTTGTGGCTCTCCAGGAGTGATTAGAGGGACTGGCAGCCTTTTCTCCTCCCATGACTGTGGAGCTCTTTTTTTCTGGTCAAGATTAGATGTCAGTCATATCACCATGTAGTGAGCACTGGGCACCCAGTTTCTACTAATGAGTGATTCTAAAGAATCATGCCCAGAAGTTCAGTAGCATTTAGGACCAAGAAAGTTTTTAATATTTACTTTTTAGACAGAACAAGCACTTTTAATTTACATAATTGCTCATATCTAGATACAGTTCTGAGCTGTTTTGGGGCAGGAATGCTCAGAGTTCTGCCAGTCCCGAAACAGGCCAAAAATCTATGAGATTAAAAATAAATCTGAAAACTTTTTGTTGTTTTTTTTTTTTTCTTAACTCTTAGTAAGGCAGTTCTCATCCTAACTCAGAAGCAATCAGATTGTTGTTTTTGTGCTCTCAGTTTATGAGAACAAGAGGTCACTGGATGACATTACTGCTTTGTAAATTTAGAACAAATAAAAGGAAATGGTGCTTCACCTAGTGCGTCGTCATCCTGTGGAATATGCTGTTCCAGGATGTTAGTCAAAAGCTGTAGCCGGAACATAAAAAAATAGCTGGACCATGCTCGTTTGTAGCCATGTTCACCAACAGGGATAACCAAGCCTTGTGTTCCAGAGTGGTGGCTCATTACAGCTGTAGCTGAGAGTGAGCTCCCTGGACTCCTGGCTGGGAAAGGACAGCTTTCCAGGGCGAAGATTGGCGTGGCTTCTTTTGAGATCAGAGGAATGATTTTGTTTTTGTGCGAGATGTTAAATTGATCGTCGCTCTTGCCTGAACAGCGCAGTGTATGTAACAGCCTTGCCCCTGTGTCAGTATCCTTTAGCAGGGGGATGTCTGGAGCGGAAATAGCTGGTTCAAGGAGAGGGAGGGAACAGTGGCAGCAGGAGTGTGAGTGAGAGCTTCTGTTTCTCAGCCCAGTGCAGTCGCACACGTGCTGCCCAGCAGCCGGCAGCTGCTGCGCTCCAGGGCAGGCACGAGGGGCTGGTGCTCGCCAGGTACCCGGGCTGGGCTGGGGGTGGGTGTGGGGTGTGTGAACTGCTCTGCAAAGGAACGGGGCTGTTAACACGTTTCTGGATTCCTGATTCCTCGTTAAGATGTTTAACTCTAATACCACTGCATATTGATCAGGAAAACAAATTTGGATGGTTTCTTTATTGACTAGTTACATTAAAATCTTGTCTGTCCTTCATAGTGAAGTCTGAGTTGTCCCAGTTTGTTCTCCTTAGGAGCCAGCTTTTTTAAAGGGTTGCTTTAAATAAAAGAGGTTTATTCTTTTATTTCCCATCTCTGGTGATACCAATAAATCCCAGTGCAAATGTTGCTTCTGAACTGACTAATGGGGAATGCTCTTCATATGTTTATCCTGCACAGTTACATTTTTATTTGCAGTTTGTAGATACACAATAGACTCTTTATTTTAATTCTGTGACTCTTTATCTGGATGATTCATGTATGCAAATCTTTGATCTCTTTATTTATCCTCTTATCTTATAAACTTCGACTTTGTTCTTTGAACAGACGGTTGTCTAACACTGAATGTGGGTATTTTTAAGATGATGCAGTAGGTGACTTAAGAAGGAATTAGTTGCTTTCTATATTGGATGTTCTATCCAATTATCCAAGAAGTCAGTAGCCTCAGAAATTAATTCTTTTCAAAGGAATGTCTGTATTTCTGTATTTTATGTCAGTGTTTTAAATTTCTAGTCTTCCAGGGTGATTAAAAACTATGCTATAGTTTGCATTTTCCTTCTGTCCCCACAAAAAGGCAGAAAAATAGGAAAAGGGACAGCGCTGAGGAGGAGTGTTCTGAAGCTGTTCTTCCCCAGTGCTCCAGAACATGCCCGTGACTCAAATGAACTGGTGGTTCCTTAGAGAATTTGGCTGGTTTTACAGGCATGAAAGATCCTTGGCTGCTTCATCCTAGGATGTTTGGACTTTATAGGTGCTACTGTTGTACGTAGGCAATTATAGATGTTCTTGGCCTTATTACCAGGAAGAAGGTGAAGCCCAGTGCTGTCTGAACAAATTAGTTAACCTTGGTTTTGCTTCCAGGGAAAAAAACCGCTTCCTCTTAGCAGGACTCAGACATGCCCCTTGTTCTTCTCTAACTTCACACTGATTTATGCATCAGTGTTTCATGCTCTGGAAAAAGTTTCTCTAGGGCAGCCATTCTTACATAGCAGAGTTTTTTATGGAAATACATTTAACTAAAGACTTTCCTGCTTTCCCAAGGAAGAAGAAACATTCTTGTGATTACCTTCTTTGGAAATATGTTTTTCAAAGCTGGAAATGTTTGAAGGAAAGTGAGGGAAGAAAGAAGGAGTTCTTCAAAGTTTTAGTTTTAAAATAGTGTAAATATTTACTTCTGTGTGCTTACAGTTGATACAGATCTGGTCATTTCGTTCAAGATAGAGTGCTTCAAATGCTAAAACTGTGTTTCTAATATGAATGGCCAGTCCTTTCTTTACAAAGGAATTTAGTTTCTTTTAATTGTCTACTTAATGTGTCTCTAGCACTGGTTTCTAGGTATTGGTCATGCCTCTGGGTAAGGTGGTGTTATTGCAGGGGAATGTGCAGTCTGTGAATGAAAAGAAATTCAGTTTGAAAATTGAAGACCTTAAAATAAAGCAGAACTTTCCAGGTGTATCTTTATTGTTGGCATTACATTCTCATTTCTTGGCGGATACTCTGAGGCAGTTCAACATCAACTAAAAGTTTGGTGTTCAATTTCAGAGGCTTTTATTTTTAATCTGTTTTATGAATGATGATGAGAGAAGTAAGAAACAGACTGGAAAACTGGGATATCAGGCATTGGGGTGATGTGTGTGGGTGTTTTAGTGTTCATTAACAAAACTTTGGCTGAATGGTTGGGCCTCAGGAGATTGACACAATCCTAGTTTATTTTAATCCATTCTTTCAGATGTTAGGTACAATTTGTTTGAAAAGCAGATGATGTAGACAAATTTTTTCATGTACCATATGTAGAGGGGTGCAGGAGAGTGTGGGCTTCTGGAAATTTTTGTAGTTGATGTAAAAGGGAGCCCTTTGATTTTTGTTAACAGTGCTCAACCTTAATGCAGCTTTTCTTAAATCCAGGTCTTGCAAACACTTCAGTATTGTTTTAATTTAAGTCAGCTTGATGGAAATCAATACAGAGGTGTGCAAAAAGAGACAGTGAGATAACTGCAATGTGGGGAAGAAAGACTTTAGCCTTAGGAAGAATGAGGGTTGGTATATATTTAAGTCTGGACTCCAGCTGAATGGGCAGCCCTGAGAACAGCAGACATGGTCCTCTGAAAAGCAGAGCTTCTATTTCTCTCTGCTGCCACCAGCTGACTGAAGGAGAGGGATTTGGTGGTAGAGGACACAAAGGCCTAGTGCCTTCCTGGGCAAAGGGGAACTTTGGCCACCCTGCGTGTCTTCTGCTGGCTTGTTAAAATACTGTTTATTTAACACAGGGCAACTAATGCATGGGAATTAGCCCAGGGTACAAACACACTGAGGACAGGATTGTTGGAGGGAGGTAAACTCACCACAGCTTCAGCCTGATAAAGGAACATTTGTTAGAATATCTTTTAGGTATGTAGAACAAGCCCTCAGGAAACATATGAGGGTTCAAATTGCTTATTTTGTTTTATTTCTCCCCTCCCCATGAGAGAGACTAAACAAATTGTCACGACGAAACGAATTTTTAGAATGATATTGTAGAGTATGTTATCTGATTCATTAATTGCTAGAAACTGGTATACTATGCTATTAGCAAAATGTCTTAAATGTTCTTACCAATTTTGAAAGTACAGTAAGTCCTTTAAAAAGACCTGTGCAAGGTCTGCACATAATTACTCCTGCTGCTCCGTGCTTGATTTGTATTGTGATGTTATTTAGGTATGAGAGATTTCTTTACTCAGTTCAGTATTGGGAATGACAGCTAAAATCTTGGTGGTTCTGTACATTTAGGAAGAAATTAAGGTGTGCTGTGGTGAAACACAGTTCAGAGGTGCAAATAACTCTCAGTGTGCAACTCTGACAATAGCTTCAACAGACTGCACTAGTGGTAAGGTATTCTCTTGCTGTCTCTCACTGACATGTCCACTCCTCATTTTCTCTCTCTTCAGATTATCACTCCATGTCGGAAGCTCATCCTTTGTGCTGATAACAGAAAAGAGATGGAAGATTGGATTGCAGCACTGAAGACTGTCCAAAACCGTGAACATTTTGAGGTAATAGGGAAATGTGTTCCTTTGTGTTCTGCGCTTCCTCTGCTAGATCACAGCTTGTTTTGAGAGTCAGCTTCTTGTGAACTTAATATAAGTCATTTTATTCACTATCATAGGTAGTAATGTTAGGACTTTCTGTAAAATTTATCCCAGATACATTGAAGTGGTTCTCCAAAGAATGTTTGGCTCCCTTGGGAATTCGGAGAGAATTTTCAGAGCATAGATAGGTTGTGAAGCCAAGTTCTCCTTCCACTGTCTTTTCTTTTTTCAATTATCCTCCCTGTCCCAATTCACATCTTGCCTGCTTGATATTCTGCCAGCTTCAATGCATCTACCTGCTTCCTGGGACTGCACGAGACCAGCAGTGCCACCACAAAAAGCTGTCTTGTGTTTTCCCCACTCTGATGCTTGCCTCCCTTATGCTGGCACAAGCATTTCTCTGCTACGCAATGAGCCAGGCTAGGGAATTGATCATTCTGAAAATTGAATCTGACAAAAAAATAGGGATGAATTCTCCAGCAGATAAATTCTCCAGTTCATTTCCCTAGACACACTTGCAGCAAGGCAAGGATGAGAGGTGGTACAGGAGCTGTAATGAGAGTGTGGTTTCTTCATGTAGTCTCTTTTGCCTTAGAGACCTTCTGGAGTTTCAGTTAATGCATATAAACTGCATGTAGCCCACTCTTTCCTAGTGAAAAAGTGCTCTGTTTCTGCTTTTTCTGACTGCTTCATGCAAGTCTTTTGAGAAAAAAAAGTATTGTTGCTCTGCTTTAGACTTTGCTGTAATACATTTCTGTGGTCAGTCTACCCAGTACAGCATGGACCATTTCTCAGGGATGCATAACTGGTACGCCTGCTCCCATGCCCGGCCAACGTACTGCAACGTGTGTCGGGAGGCCTTGTCTGGGGTCACGTCACATGGGCTGTCCTGTGAAGGTAAGTGTGCCCTCGTCCTCTGCCTGGGGAGGAACAGCCTCATTTTATTTTTGGTTTTGCCCATATACCCAAATACTGCCATCCCTTATTAAAGTCATGTGTCTGTAATGAGCAGATACCTCAGAAGTGTGTATCTGGCAGAATATTCATAGGAAGACTCCAGTTCATGGGAATAATTGTGTTTGTAAGAACATCCTTGTTTGATGTTTGAGTGCCAGGAGGTTACTTTTTCCCAGCTTTGGCTTAGCAGAAATGCCTGGCACAGCTCATGTTTCTAACATGAATGCGGTGACACACTGTGTAAAACAACGGAGGAGTGTGCGGATATGTAAATCATGTTAAGTTTAACAAGGTGGTCACTAAGCTTTGTACAAGCAACTGGCAAAAATGACAAGGCAAGAATTAATAGCTAGATCAGAACACTTACAGCTGATCATTTTGGTAGTGCTAAAAAGGATAGAGCGTGCCCGTGCTTTCTTCTGGAGCCAAATACACACTGCCACATTAGACTTCCTGAGGCAGGATTGATTACATTCATCTCTTCCTCCCTAGTGTGCAAGTTTAAAGCCCACAAGCGCTGTGCTGTGCGAGCAACCAACAATTGCAAGTGGACAACTCTGGCCTCTATTGGGAAGGATATCATTGAGGATGAAGATGGGGTAGGTGTTAGTCTGAACTTTTCCAGCCTTACCTTGATATGGAAGCACTGCCTTGTAGCTGTAGCTTGTAGCTGTTCTGTAGCTTTTTTTTCACTTCATAAATAGCAGATTCTGCTTTTACATGGAAAAGATTTCTACTGTCAGAGCCTGAGATTTTGTGTGAAAAGTCCAACCAGGATAGCAAGGGAATCCTTAGTAGGAAAAAACTGCTATGGACTGGGGGAGTTGAGATTAAATAATTGGAGGCATAGGGAACTTGATCTAAGTTTTGGCAAAAGAAAAGTAAACGAGTGTTTGGAACAGTACCTCTAGCGTATTGGGATGTCTTATGCAAGTCAGTGTTTCCTGGGTAGCCTGGGGTGAGTCACCTGGACTCTTTGTGCTTGAGCATGATGTAAAATGCCAGAATTGGTTCTCAGGTGTTTTCTAGGAATTGCTTTTGCTGTCATTCAGCAGTGCGTATAAAGACTTGCTTCTCTGTGTATCTCAGATCATGATGCCTCCTGTACCTTTAAGCTGCTGTCCCTCTGTACCTTTTGCAGATCTCAATGCCACATCAGTGGCTGGAAGGAAACCTGCCTGTGAGTGCCAAATGCACTGTGTGTGATAAAACCTGTGGCAGTGTCCTGCGTTTGCAAGACTGGCGCTGCCTGTGGTGCAAAGCCATGGTGAGTTGAAAAAGTGTGATTATTTCAGTAAAAGGACAGCTTTTGGTCAGCTCTATGGTATTTTCTTTTAATGACACTTGCTTAGAATAAAATCTCTAACCACACTGTCAGTGTTTGCCTTGAAGGACTTTATTGTTCTGCAGGAAATAGGAATTTAATTTGTGCTCAGAAGTGTTGCTGTGATACATAAAAGCAAGACCTGAAAAAAGTATCCTGCTTCTAGCCAAGCTCATTTTATTTTGAGAGTGAGCTTTCATAGAAGAATCTAAGTACAGTAGACATGAATCAAAACTTCTGTCATGGACTACATTGGATTTTAAGGAGCCATTATTTGTTATTTCTACAGGTTGAAAAGGTGCAACAAACTATAAAGAATACTCAGCTATTTTAATAACAGCAATTTCCCTTCCATTGCAATAGATTGCTCTTGCCTAACCACTGAAGTGATGCAGATCTTGCTGTGTTTTCAGTTGTCTATAATACTAGTGGTGGAAGTATTACGAAATGTTTTTAGGATGGGGGGCTCAAATGCCAAGCAAACCCTCTATCTTGCAGTCTTTGTGTACTAGGAAAGCCCTGCTCTACTTTGTATTTCCTTTTTTTGACTGGCTTCGTTAATCTCTTCCTCTTTTACCTCTTATATCCCTCATGTCTTCCTGGTTTGTTTTTTGCTTTCTTATTCTCTTGAGTTCCCCTTTTTTCTTTTGTTGCTACTTCAGATCTCTCTCCCAGCTGAGGCTGGGATTTTGAAAGCAGAATGCCTGAAGGCTCCCAAAGCCACAGAATCTGGTATCTGGTTCTCTCAGCACTCAAAGTGCTGGTCTCATGAATGCAAATGGCAGGGAAGTGCATACTAATGGAAAGAAGAGAATTCATAGAAGGCTCTGATTAGATCATTCTTAAAATAATTTTTCCATAAATTTATCAATTGGCATTTTTTTGTGATTTCACCCTCTCCGCATTCTTCCTCCTAAAACTTCTTTTGGGTGGCTTTAGGAATTATACCACAATGTCCAAAGAGTCTGATTTATTCTTTTTTGGTGGTTTTTCCAGGTACACACAGCATGTAAAGAGCTGTTGCCAAACAAGTGCCCTCTTGGGCTCTGCAAAGTGTCTGTCATTCCTCCCACTGCTCTTAACAGCATTGATTCAGATGGTAAGTATTCCTAGTAAGTAGCACTTCTTTCTCTGTCTCTCAGTCACAGTCACTTCAGCTGGCACTATTAATGCCAGATTCTGTCAGCTGAAAATTCTGCTTTTGCTGTTGCTGAAACTCACCACTGGAAGCCATTGCTGAGTATGGCAGTGAACTGTTTGCTTTGCTTTTGCATTCAGTTTATCTCCCTCTAGTATCAGTGTTTTCTGAGCAGCAACTGATTAAATTTATTGACAGTAACTATATTGCAGAAGCAGTTTGGGAAGGTTGGGGAAGCTGAAAATTTTGGCATACTGCTAGGAGATAAGTGTGACATGACATTTGGCAGCATGAGGTGTGGTTCATGCTGGATTCAGAGCTGTGCACATTCATCCAGTGAGTGCCATAAGCACAAGGAAAATATTAGCTGCTTCATAGCTGGGCTGGGGTGTGGGCTGTTGGTTTTTCTCTCCATCCATCCCCTGGGCAGCTTCACATCTCCTGGCTTTTTCTCCCTCTCTCTTCCCTTTGCCCCAACAGGTTTCTGGAAAGCCACTTGTCCCCCTTCCTGCACAAGCCCTTTGTTGGTCTTTGTCAACTCAAAAAGTGGAGACAACCAAGGTGTAAAATTTCTACGAAGATTCAAACAACTGCTGAATCCAGCCCAGGTCTTTGACCTCATGAATGGAGGACCTCACCTTGGGTAGGCAGATATTTTTTGGAAACAAAAATTCCTTGTAAATACCCAGAAAGAGCTAGGAATTTACTTGGTTAAGCTCATCCTCAAATATAGGAGGAAACCTATTCTTCAGAGAAAACTAACCATGTGAGATTTGGAGGGGTTTTCCCCTCTCTGTGTTAAGTGTTACTGATTAGCTAAAATCAAAAATGTTGTCAAAAAGGTTATTATATCCATTCATCAGTAATAGCAGGACAGCTTGAAGCATTTTGGGGGAATTCCAGAAACACTCCCCTGAAAGAAGAAGACCAAGCATGGAAAGCTTGAATCCATAAGAAAACTTGTCAACAAACAGTCTTTTAACAGGCATCCTGATATACTGCTAAGAAGAGTTAATTTCAGTTAACTCAAGTGAACAGACAGATGTCATAGATAGCAAATTAATATTGTCAAGATGAGATTTATTGAGAAATAACTTACATGAGTAGTCTGTGAAACTTCCATCCCTCAAAGACTTCGTGGTGATATTGTGGAAAGACTCTTACGAGTGTGTATGGTTAAGTTGGTTCTGCCCTAGGATGTAAGTTATGTTTCAGACTTTTTGCCAAATTATTCTAGAATATCTGTGGATATAAAAAAAAAGTGAGTGCCATGAAATAAACTTGTTTTGTGTATTTCTGCAACTCTCACTTAAAAGAAAAGTTTGGTCTTAAATTTGCCCACTTCCAAATGTTTTTCTGTTGCATCAGATTTAAGTAACTTTTGTCATTAATTGGTGCTCCTTAATATAAGAGCCAACAAGGTGAATTTCCATCACCTTTTCCTCACAGTGACTCCAAGTCTTTCACTAGATCTGTTGGTGCAGGGGGCTGAATCTGGGAGTATCTGTTCCTGGATTAGTGGTCATTGAGTTCTGCTCTCCTGAGAGCTGTTGTGGTTTTTTGCCACAGCCTATTGCAAAACACTGGCATTTAAAACTGCAGTGTTCTGTCGAGGGGATGTGTTTGGCCGAAAAATAATTTAGAAAATACTTGTTAAATTGAGTACTTTTCTTTTTCCCCTCCCCAGCCAGACTGACTGTAACGATGAATTTTGGTTTTAAGCAGGAATGGAAAGGGGGGAATCAGTTACCTTCTCGAGCTGTGGTGCACACTTCTAAAACTGCTGCTCTTATATATTTGCTTAAAAAGGAAGTGATGGTACAGAGTAGAGCCTGCTTCTTGATAATTTGAATATTTTCAGCTGATGCTAGTCAGACTTGTAGCATAAGATATGGTCGTTTCTGGTAGTCATCTTTTGTGTGTCAGGAACGCTTGATAAAATAAGGATTTTTGTGTACTACAACAAATCCTGTTTAGATAATAATGGTAATACAAAGTCAAAATAAAAGCAGGAGCAGATCTCAAAAATGTTCAGTAGGAAGCACAGTTTCAAACAGAAGAGGTTGTTTTTATTATTCTGGAAAGGGTGAATGGAGAAGTTCACACTGGTGAGCTGTTTGCCTGCCTGTGGGACAGACACGGCACCAGAGCAGTGATTTATGTTGCTTTCCTAGAAGGACTAAAGGTTGTGATGTTTTACATCCTCTTGCAGTTGTCTCATGGCTGATTGACTGCATGAAGATCCCCCTCTTGAAGCTTTACTTTAATTGGTGTGGCTGTGAGTGTGAAGGCAGTGACATCAGAGCACTTAGAACTGTGACAAGTAACTAGCATTAGGCTGTATGCAGCAAGGCTTCAAAGAGGGAGTTAATTCAATGGATAATCAGCTATCACATGCTTGTCTCCTCATCTGTAGAGACAAAAGTGCCCTGCTTTAGTAGATAAGTATGTCGTGGGAGATATTTCTGTAGTGAATGGCTATGGTAAGTTGCTTAGCTGTATTTATAATCCCTTAATTATAACTGTTTAAATTCATCTGTAATCTGGCAGTGACCTGTATTCATTGCAAAATCAGTGCCTACTTTAAGCAACAGCGCCATGTTTGTTACCTAGATTGGAATGATCATTTCTTTCTGTAACAGCTGATTGTTTTTCCCTCTCGCTTTTTTCTTTCTCTTCTCTGTAGTTTACGCTTATTCCAGAAATTTGACACTTTCCGGATTCTAGTTTGTGGTGGGGACGGAAGTGTTGGCTGGGTTCTCTCTGAAATTGATAGCCTCAACCTTCACAAGCAGGTACCTGCCCCAAGAGCTTGGTTGGATGAAGGGATGAAGTAACAGCAGCATGGGCTGAAGAGGACTTCCCTTGGTCATGCAGATGTCATTTGCCCCAGGATTGAAGCTGCCGAAAGCTTGCCATAGCAGTGCTCTTGCACTAGTTTTGTGCAAGAAATGAATCCCATTACTTTTGTGCAAGTAATGGATTAATTCTTTATTCCTGTCTCCAGTGTTCCTCTACAAGATCCAGCTTTTGGAGTTGCTCTGATTACTCCTGCTCTATTGCCAGCAGAGACATGCTTAGAAAGGGCTGTGGTTAGGAAACTTGGGAGTTCCACATGGGTTATGCTCTGTTCCTTTTAATTCTCATGGTGTAGAAGCTGAGTCTTAGGGATCATCAGAAACTTCACTGGGGTAGAGATATCATACTGTGTTTTGCTTGTGAACTGTCTGTGCTGATTTTACAGAAACACAATGGCACCACCTGATGGCTAAATATAAACCTCTAGGAGGTTTACTATAGCAAGGTGCTCCTTGAGATGGTAGCTGTAAAATGCTCCTCTCTCAATTCACAACAAAAAGTAGAGGAAATGTTTCCTTAATTGTATGCTCTTCTGGCTGTTTTCCCCATCAGTTACTTTCTCCCACCCTGGGATTAGCTGTTTCCCAATGACTGGTGTGTCAAGGAATCAGTCATGTTACTCATGGCTGTTCCTGACTTGTGTTTCCTCATTTGAATATCACTTGTTTTCCTTTTCTCTAATGCAGTGCCAGCTGGGAGTGCTGCCCTTGGGAACAGGGAATGACCTTGCCCGTGTTTTAGGCTGGGGTTCTGCTTGTGATGATGATACCCAGCTCCCACAAATCCTGGAGAAGCTGGAGAGGGCCAGTACCAAAATGCTGGACAGGTGAGTAACCATCACTAACATCATCTGCTCTTCAAGAGTTGTGTGAAGATATCCTTCCAGGAGAACAGGGCAGTCCTGGCTCTGCCAAGCTTCTAGACCTCTTACTAATGCCAGATAGCATTTTGTCATTGATAATCTACTGTCACCCTCCAGCAAGAGAAGCTGGTCTGGCTTTCCATGCTCTGCTGCAGAACAGTAACAGGTGAAATTATATGGGTTCCAGTGTCCTCTCTTCTGTCCCAGAGTCCTCATCAATTGAATTTGTCAGCCTTTGTACTAGTTTGACAACAAACTTAGGCTGTAACCTAAGACAGCCTTAAAGTCATGACTTTTTTTTTAAGCAATTTCTTCTTTGTAGATCTAAGCCAATTTATCTTAAGCTTGGCTTAGAAATGAAAGCCAAATACAGAAGTAGATGTCAACTCTTGGTATTGATACCTCCTGTATATATCTTTGTACATGATACATAAGACTGCCTCATATCTTTAGAGTTGCATCTTGGCGTCTCTTGTGTTGAATCAAGTAATGGCGATGGAATTTTTGTGGAGAGGGAAGAAGCAGAGATGTTCCCTGTGTTGTAGAATACTTGTTCATAGTGTCATCCTTCCTTCTTCCCCAGTTCAGCCCTTCTATATTTGCACTGCTACTCTGTGGCTTCTTTATATCAGTGATGGCTCCCCAAACCCAAAGTGCAGTTTGTTCTGCTTTGAGGTTCTGGCCTGTTACGTTTGGATAACAGAGGAAACCCTCTGCATTGTAGTGACAAGTATGATTTTCAACAGGTGGAGCATCATGGTGTATGAAACCAAACTCCCTCGCCAGGCCTCCACTTCCACAGTCACTGAAGATTGCAGTGAGAATTCAGAGGTACCTCTCAGGAGGGGCAGGGGACTGGAGCACCAGCCTTGGAGCACACGAGATAGGAGGCAGTGGCTGAGCTCCAGTGGAGCAGAGCTGAAACATGGGTGTAGCCAGAGCTGCAAAGATCCAGGGCTTTAAGTCAGTGAAGTATTATGGAGAAGGATGGAGGTTGGGTTACCAGAGTCAACAACCATAATGAGGGATGAGGAGAAGATACTTTGGAATGGAATGGAAAGCTAGCTTTTATTTGCTTCATGATGTCAAGTTGTTGAAATAGTGGCAAACTGCATAGCAGTCATGAAGACCCCCAGTGCTTTTAGATTTGCAGTTGATCAGAGACTCTGAGAACTGCTGATGATTTGTAGGTTCAGAATTAGTTTCTTCATCAGATTCAGGTCTTCAGTGAGTAACAGAGCACTGTACTGTGGAACTTTTTCCGGGCAAAAAGAATCTGTAGAGTTATAAGTACTCTTAGCCAGGATTTCACAGCATATATTGTAATGGTGGGAAGCAGCATCCCAGTGTTTCTTTCTGATGGTCGACAGGTACAGAAGATTCTCTGCTATGAAGATTCTGTGGCTGCTCATTTGTCCAAAATTTTGACTTCTGACCAACACTCAGTGGTGATCTCCTCAGCCAAGTGAGTACTTAGAGGACAACTACACTAAATTGTACTGTGAAAATCCTGCAACAACCCTCGCGTGATTTTGTTTTCCTCCTTTGTCTAGAGTGCTTTGTGAGACAGTGAAGGATTTTGTGGCTCGAGTAGGGAAAGCCTATGAGAAGGCAACAGAAAGCTCAGAGGAGTCAGAGGTCATGGCCAGGAAGGTAAAATTTGAAAAAATGTTTGATTTTTCTACTTCTGAAGTGTCAAACTGCTCTGTTTCCAGGGTACTGGGATAGCAGCACTTCAGTTAGCACTAAAAGAATGAGCTACCCAGGCAACTGTTAGTTCTACTCAAATGTCGTTTTTCTTCATGTAGTGCTCTGTCCTGAAAGAGAAGCTGGACTCGTTGCTGAAGACACTGAATGATGAATCTCAAGCATCTTCCTCTCTGCCCAACCCTCCTCCCACCATTGCAGAGGAGACGGAGGATGGGGATGGGTCGGGCAGTGCTGGTGACTCTTCAAGTGAGCTCTCGGTGGGCTCGGCCTGCACTGCGCGGCCCCAGATATTCCGTCCCCGAGAGCAGCTCATGCTGAGAGCCAACAGCTTGAAAAAAGCCATTCGCCAGATAATAGAGCATGCAGAGAAAGGTAACCCGTCAGAGTCTTGCTTGTCACTTCCTACAGCCTATTGAGAAGTATAAATTTCCTTTATTCTGGGGGGCAGCAGGCTTCTTTATTGAAAGTAGCTTTCCTGAGCTAGAGAAGCTGTTCAGTAACTGTAGCTATTTAGTTTCAGTGTCATCTCTGCCAAGTCCACCTTCTAGAGACATTGCTTGGTAAATGAGTCTGAAGTTCAAGGTGTGTTCTCTTCCAGCAGGCTGATTTAGGAAGTTCCTACCCTCCCACACTGCTAATTTGCATTTCCGGCCTGTCCCCACCCATAATGCAATTGTGTCAGTGCAGCTCTTTGTGTGGCCTTGCTGTAAAACAGATCTGAAAATACTCGGGAAGAAGGGATTTTAAGTATTTTAACATTGTTTTAATCTCTTCATAGTAGAGCCCAGCAAAACATTGCTGTAGTACATCTGCAGGAGAGGGCAGGAACTTCTTAAATGAGCTTTGTCCCTGGGAAAAACTTATAATACTGCACTTTGGTGCAAGTCAGTTCTGTTCTGATGTTAACTTCTTAGGCAGGTGACCCTCTTCTCCATGTCTTGACCCTTGTCTGTCTCCAGGCACACACCCCCAATGCTCCAAGTTTCTTTTCCTTTGAAAGGTATCAGTCTCCAAGTGTTAGTCATAAAGTCAGGGGTTAACTGAGACCAAAGTACTTAACAGATTGTTACTGGAGATAAAAGCATTGAAGTTGCAGATGTAACATCCATGCACACCCAGGTGTGCACTCTGAACAACTGTGTAGTAAGTTACAAATCATTGCAATGTTGCTTGGATTTCCAGCACTGCAGCATGGTATACAACATTTGCTGGAAGTGAATAGTGAAAGTCCAGCAAACAACCTGCTTCTGGTGCAATAGGAGGCCTTGACCTCACTGGTCCCTCAGTTTGCTGCTGCTTACCTTAGGCCAGTTTGATGTTTGTGAAGTTCTGTTGGAGCCCGGGGAATTTGCTTAATTCATCCAGAAGTGTTACTGTTTCTGCTGCATGAGTGGGTTGGATTGCTTCATGGGCAGTTCTGATAAACTACAGGGTCAGCCCAAGGGAGAGGAAGAAACTGAAAGAAGGGGGTAAGATGTGCAGGCAGTGAGCTGGTAGAGCAGCTGAGAGCATTCAGAGCTGAGCCCTGGCAGGGACTGCTGAGGAGGAAAAGACCTGTTCACTGCTTGCAAAGGAAGTTTTGATTTCTTTAGGCAGCATGCTAGCATTTAAATCTTACGAGCTCTCGAGCGAACTCCACTTACATTTCAGATGTATTTGTTCAGCTTTTCCAAACTGTTTTTCTCCTTCCAGAGTGTGCAGTCTGCTTCTTTCGTCTGATTGTATTGGTTTTTACTGACTGCTGTTTTCTTCCTATTTGATTATATGTATCTATGTCCCCTTTTCAAGTGCCTTATGTTATTGCACCACTACAGATTAAACAAACAGGAAATTCTTTAATCATTTCATGTCTGTCTGGTTAGAATTCCTGGCAACATCTAAGTGCAAATAAATGGAAGCCAATCACCTCTAGCACAGTTTACATCTCAGGATGCCTGAGTACCTGTGGCATTAGAAACAGACACTTCTATTTAGAGCTTCACCGCTAAAGTGCTCAGCAAAGTAAACAGAGGCTAAGCCAACCTGGTTCCAAAAGCTCTCCAGAGCAGAGCTGAGACAAATGATAAAGGAGAGCATTGTGTTATTCCTGTTCTTTCCTTTAAGGAATCAGGACATTTAGAGTCCCATCCTGTTGCTATTTACATGAGTGGGAGGTATTCCTTGCCAGAAGAGCTGTGAGGCACTCACCTACTTTATCTCTTCATACAGCTGTAGATGAGCAGAACGCCCAGACCCAGGAGCAAGAGGGCTTCCTCCTTAGTCTCTCAGCCTCTGAGGAAGGCAAGGAGCTGAGGAATGAGGATAAGATTTCCGTGCAGTCATCACACAGCAGCAGCTATGGAATGTCCAAGGGCAGGAGCCAGAGGAAAGGTATTGCTCTGGGGCTGCCGCCATGCAGGTCTTGCCTGTGTGTTACAATTCTGTTAGTTATAAAAAGGGAAGGAGGTGTTACGTGTATTACCTTCTGTGTTCTATTCTTCTCAAATTTTTGCATGATTGCTCTTCAGGCCTTGCACATTTTTTTGTTCTAGCCTATGCATTATACCCCATTTTTTGCTGCATCTCTTATGGCTGGTCCATGATCTTAGCATATGAAGCCTAGGATTGAGAAATTTTCTTGCACCTTAGCCAGTAATCTGGGTTCTCTTGGCTTTCAGTGCTTGGACAAGGATAGTCTTGAGCACTTTTCATGTCATCCTTTGCAGATGACAGAGAACAGCAGCCACTTTGCTTTAATAACTGTGTTATGTGAGTAATTTGTTAGAGATCCTTGATCACTGCTGATAAATTTGGAACTTCCCTGAGTATTGATTTGGAGCCAAATATCCTATTTGTTGTGCTGCTGGCCCCAGCTTTTTTTCATCTCCGTTTCTAATATTTTTCTTGTGGCATTTTGATACTTCTAATCTGTGGGGTTTTCCAGCAGCACGTATGTGACATCTCTATCTCTTAATGACTGGTTCTGTCAATTCTTTGTTTTCTGGGGGCTCAAGTGTTTTGCTGTTGAGTGATTCCTAACCCAGTGTTGCTGTTTGGCCTGTGTTGGTCTGAATCACAGCACTATGTTTGTCAATAGCCAAGTTTGTGTTGTGTTTTACAGCCTCCAAGTCTCCTTGTGAAAGACTAATAAACAAAGGAGGTTTGTCACTGGGCAGCTCTGCATCTCTTCCTCCCCAGACAGGAAGCCGGGACAACTTGCCAATGCTGAACACAAAAATCCTCTACCCAAGTAAGTGTAACACCCACCACTTCCCACTGAGGCAGCCAAGTGGAGCATGGGTGACTGCAGCACATGCTGCAGTCCCCATCTGAAAACATGAAATTGTCCTGCCAGATGCCCTTTCATTCAAGGTCAACCATGAGAGAAATCCTTTTGTGGATAACTGCAAGTGGAGGCTTAGAATGAGCTGTAGTAGTTTCCAGTTTGTAGCTAAGACTTAGACACAGATTTTTATTAATGCCATGAGGTGGCAGAATTTAGATGCCAATTGCAAGGAGATACGTATCTCAAAGTAAGCATGAGAAGGGGAAAATGGTGCTGTTGAGAAAGGTTTCTGAAGATTGGCAGCTGTAGGTTGGGAGCAGCAGTTCCTTCATGTGAAGGCTGAAGTGACTGGAAATGCACAGACCCAGCAGAATTCGCACCTTCCACATGATGTGCAGCAGCTTCTCTCCATCACTGTAGCAGTATCTTTCTATCTCTTTGCCCAAATTACTTGTTCAAATTGCTCTTTCTGGAAGCAAGTAATTTCCTTCCACTCTGACAAATCTACTATTTGTGGGTCAGCAGTTAATAATTTAAGAAGCAAGAGACAGTAATTCTTGAACAACTTGTATCACAGCTTCAGTCCTGCTCCTTTATTCACTGTATCAGGGGTATTGCTTGTCTCACCCTGGAACAAAAAAGCTGCTGCAGAGAGAACTCATTTCTCTTTTCCATGTTTCTGTACAACTGTGCTGCTAGCCTTAGGCAGTGCACTGTCAGTCAGAAACTCTCCAGGCAGCCCCAGAAACCCTTCTCCTTGTCAAAAGAACTAACCTCTGGAGTGAAAGAAAGCACTAATGCTATTTGCTTTCTTCATGAATGACAGGGAAGAATGTATCAACTCTTGTTATCTTGTCCTTGAGATTGAAGTTACCTGTTTTCTGCTTATCATTAGTCATGCTCTTCTCCATGGTCAATTTTCCTACAGATATCCGTGCTGGCATGTCAGGTTCTTTGCCTGGGAGCTCTGTCATCAGCCGATTGTTGATCCATGCTGATCCCTTTAACTCTGAGCCTGAAAATCTGTGAGTATGCTCAGGAGCTGGAAGGGAGGGAGTGGGCATTTGCAAACAGATCTCAGCAGAGAGGGGGATTTATTTATGGACCGAAGTACTGGACTCCAGCAGCCTGGAGTTACAGAAATGGATCCATATGCTGGATTCTGGAATTTAAGGATCAGCTTATGGAGTTACACGTGCAGTGACACACATCTCACACAGTTGGGCGTGGTGGTCTTTTCCAATCTAAATGATTCTGTGTGAGATACGCACCAAACTTATGAGTGGAAGTTGTGTTCTTCTGTTTGGCAGTGAATGTTACACTGAGAAGTGTGTCATGAATAATTACTTTGGAATTGGACTGGATGCAAAGATTTCTTTGGACTTCAACAACAAACGTGATGAGCACCCAGAGAAATGCAGGTGGGTTTGGATCAAACCTTTGGATTGATGCCAGAAGTGACTGAACCACTTCATGCTTCTGTGTGGTTTTGAAGCTGATTGTGTTCACTGTGCTGAATAGGTGTGTTGTCTATATAAAGCTCCTTTGAGGCTTGAAATCATGATAGAAGAGATAAGTTACTGATTTGTTACTGATTCATTATGCTATAAGGTATTTAAGTTGCCACATTGGTGCAGATTTAGCACATTGGTTCTATTTATGTCATCTCACAGATTTTTCTCCTGGGCTTGCCATTTAGCTATGAGAGAAGCACATCTCAATTCTAAATGCAGCAGAGGCTTGTTTTGGCATTGATCCTGACTCAATACAAACCACAGGTTTGGCCTTTTGAATACCTGCGCAACTACAGGATGCTTTGTGTAGCGTGGGATTGGCTACATTTGCTGTATATGAGCTAATACACTGAGCACTGTTGATGTCCTGGTGTATGAGATGGACACGTTCTGTGCCAGGGCAGTCTGTGTATGTTTCTGGTAGTGTCTGTTACTCGTGCTTGATTCCTATGTGAAGTTTATTTAAAGGGAAGTAATTTCCTAGCACAGTGACCACTTGGAGCAATTGATTTGGAAGCAGAGCACCTTTTTGGTTTAGGATGTAGCAGGTACCATTTCAGTGTGAAGTTTTTATTTCTTCTTAGTGACAGGGTAAATGTCTGTGGTGACTTTTTCTCTTTTTGTTTGCTCCCTTAGAAGTCGTACTAAGAACATGATGTGGTATGGAGTATTGGGGACCAAGGAGCTGCTGCACAGAACATATAAAAACCTGGAGCAGAAGGTCTTGCTGGAGGTGAGGAATTAGAATGCTCTTCTGTTCCTGAGATTGGGATGCCTAATTCCATCTCCTTCAGGCACTGTGATTTTTGGCATGGTGAATTGGCTTGGTGATATTTGCCTGCCTGAAATAATGTACTTGGCTACGTGTCACCCTGAGGTAACTAGAAGTGGCTTTTCCTGATTCTGGAGCATAACTTGTATTCTAAGCCCATAAAGGGAAGAAATATCATCCTGCTGGAAAGTATTTGCTGTTCCCAATGCAGTGTTCAGCATGGATAAGATTGTTATGTTCCATGTGGTATCTCACATGAACACATCATTTTAGGTGGTGGGTGCAGTGGAAAGCTCTGAGTTTAACTGTGCTATAATGTGTATCCAAGTGGAAAAGAAATACTTTTGTATGGGTCATGTACAGCATAAACAGGTAACTTGGAGGAGAAGACCCTCATCGCATGGATGTTTCAGGAGTTTTATTCTGCTTTCTTGAGAAATAAATCAAGAGGCTTTGCCAAGCCTCTCAGGTGTGCCCTGTTCCTGTTAGAGGAAAAGAAGCAAGAGTATCTCTCTAAAATCCATGTCTGCCAGAAGATGTGTGGCTCATGAGGCTTGAGTGGATACCTTCTACTCTTCTAGGCCAAGAACGAACAGGAAGTCACCTGAATTAATGTATTACTAAGATGGTGCTGGCTGTTTTCTGTTCACAGAGCATGTGCTCTGGCAGGAGGGTCTCTCTCCTGCTGGGCTGAGAGTAGTGTTGCCTTCATTTCTGTGCAGTGCGATGGGAGGCCAATCCCTCTGCCCAGTCTCCAGGGGATTGCTGTGCTCAACATTCCCAGCTATGCAGGAGGCACCAACTTCTGGGGGGGAACCAAGGAGGATGATGTGAGTATTCTTCAAGACCATACAGGAAATGTTTCTACTTACTGTTACTTTTGAGGTTACAGCCTCTGAAAATACTGCTTGGAAGAAGAGGGCAGGGGGCCTGTCTGTGTGCACCTTCTGTTGGATGTGGTTGAGATACTGAAATCCAGCCTTGAGCAGCTCTCATACACAGGCAGTCTGTAAGGATTCAGAAGAAACATCACCAGAGCATTTGGACCTGCAGGAAGTTCTTTCGGTTGACCTTGTCCCCACAGAGAAGTAAAGAGAAGTAAAGCCCCTTGACAGCAAAGGCAGCTAGATTCTATTTTTTGGAAATATTTTGGAGTGCCTAATCTCAAAAGAATAATTATTGCCCTGTGACCTACAGCCTTCATGTCTGAATTATACTTTAGCCATTGGAATCCTCCATTTTCTCACTCCTAGCTCATTCCAGATCTTCACCTTTTAGCCTTGTTGTTAATTTTATACAGATTAAAGAGCACAACTAAAAGCCAACCCCCAGGTCGGCACCAATAGGGGGTAAAGGAAACCTCTCCAAGAGAGCTGTGCCTCAGCCAAATTCTCTCTCCCTTGTATGTGGCAGACATTTACAGCCCCTTCCTTCGATGACAAGATTTTGGAGGTGGTAGCTGTGTTTGGTAGCATGCAGATGGCAGTGTCGCGTGTGATAAACCTGCAGCATCACCGGATTGCACAGGTATCAGCTACTTTTTGAGCTCTTCCTGCCTGCCTCCTCTCCAGCTGGTGACTTTGTAAAGCCCTTCTTTCTGCTCTCTCTGTCCGTGGAAAGAGCATCCACCAGGGCTGGAAATGGGCATGCTCAAGGGCAATTTGAGTATGGAATTGTTTGCTAGCATTCATTTTAGTCGGAGTTAGACCAACAACTCAAATACAGATTAGTCCAAAGACAAAGCAGGTGTTCCCTGCTACTCAAGGGTGAGGTGTGTCCTGCTGCCTAGACATGTGTGCCTCAAGTAGCACCAAGGCTACAGCACCTGGGGAGGAGCTTTGGAATGACAGAGAATGGCTTATGCTTTTGGAAAATCAGCATTTTAGAGCTTTTCTGACCCAGTCACTCCTTGCAGTGCCGGACAGTAAAGATCGCAATTCTTGGAGAAGAGGGAGTTCCCGTGCAAGTGGATGGAGAAGCCTGGATCCAGCCTCCAGGTTACATTTGGATTGTTCATAAGAACAGGGCACAGACCCTCACCAGAGACAGGGTAAGAGCATCCTGAATTGCCTGTGCAGTACACATGTGTTTCGATGTCACATATTTCTGGAGAGTGTGGAAAGGGCCACACATGAACGTGATCTTTGTGAATGCAAGAAGCATATTTTATTACACACCATAAACCTTTTGGGAAAGAATGTGATTAAACTTGCATTCACCACTTGGGAAATGGCATAAATAAAGTTGTTTATGCAAGCTTACTTTACTTCCTTTTCTAGGTGCCTTGTGACAGTGTTTCTTAACATGCTTGCATGCTGTTTTTTCCACAGGATGCCTGCCGCGCCAAGTGCTGTGGATTGTCTAGATTCAGACGGTCAATGTTTTAGTTTGTCGTTATTGTTCAGTATCTGGCTTCATTGACCATGTAAAACAGTGTCTTATGCCTTGTTCCAGAAGTGTGTGTCGGTCTCATCTCATGATTTTCAAATATATCTGATGAGTACCAGCAGATAAGGAAGCCTCCTTGCTCTTTTGCTGTATGATTGAGCAGTGGTCAGACAAAGGAAAGGATAAAGATCCTGCTGTGGCGCAAACACACTTTGAATCCTCCCAGCTCTGTGACTGTCCATGCATAAACAGTTCAGTTGAGAGCAGCTCTTCATACTTTCCAGCATAACACCCCTTTACCCAGCTTGCAGGGCAAATCAAAGTCCTCTGCCAAGGGACTCACCTGCTGAATCACAAGGAGTACCACAAAGGGAAAAAGGGAAAGCAGCCTGATACAGGTCTGAGGCACATTGCCTGGCAAGGGAGTTACAAAGATGACAGTATGAAAAGAAAGCAAAGGTGGGCATGCAAAGCTCCTGTCATGGTAGGATGGAGCACCAGAGACCTCTTAACTGGGAGAGCAGTGGGTGTTGATCATAGAACCACAGATTGGTTTGGGTTGGAAGGGACTTAAAGGTCATCTAGTCCAAGCCCCTGCCTTGGGGAGGGACACCTTCCACTACATCAGGTTGCATCTATCATGTGGTCTAAATGTTGCCAGAGATGGGGCATCCACCACTTGTCTGGGTAACCTGTGCCAGTGTTTCATCCCCCTCATCGTATAAAATACTTCCTTGTATCTAGCTGAATCTGTCCTCTTTTGAGTTCAAAGAGTGTCCTGTCAGCTCTGATGTGAATGTTGTGGAGAGGAGACAGGAGTAGTGCTCACAATCTTGTGAAGGGTAAGAGAGCCTCTGCAGCATCACGCTGACACTTGGAGGGAGAGTGACTGAAGGAGATAGCACAGAGAGCAAGAGAGAACAGGATGGCTGCTGTAAAGGTAAAGGGAGGGAAAAAAGGAGAGGCAACCTATGTGTGGGCATGGTGGGAAAGGTGACATGAAGCACAAGAGATAGAGAGGACAGGGTAGTCCCTTGTGAGTGTGCTGTGTCTTGGGCCATCAGAAACCACAGTTGTGATTGTGCCAGCCCATTCCTAATTGTCTACTAACTTGGTCTTGCAGTCATGGGATTGCCACTGAGGAAGAGATACCAGTTTTGCAGTTGCACACTCTTGCACACTCAGCTTTGTCCCAACTTATCCTTGTTTTTCCTTTCTTTTAAAGACCTTTAAAAGGTCTTGCATGCCCCTTCTTTCACATAGCAAACCTGTCCTATTCTGACTTCATGCATGTGACCCTGTACCTTTGGTAACATTTTTCAAATGTGATTTGGGATATATAGTTTCCTAAAGTAAAGATGGAAAAACTCAAATTCCCTTATTTGTTTGGCCTCATCTGGACCTCTAAAGAGTCATCATCAAGAGTGAGATCAGCAGGTAGCTTGCACTGAGCTGACAGAGCCTGGTTTTCCAGTATCAGAGGCAGTAGGGGAAGGGAGTGCTTTACCACAGGGCTCCATAATTTTAATTGTCGCCATATTCAATATCAATCCTTCTACACAGGATCTGGTTTTTTTTGCTTCTTCCCACACCACAGGAATATCAGTAAGGTTTCAAATATGTCAGGTCCTAGCTCTGAGTTCAGATGCTTGGCCCACAAGTTCCCAGGGAAGCCTAGATTATTTCCAGATAAGGAGGAGCCTTAAACATTTTTAATTTCATGCTCTGAAGTGTCACGGTAATACTGAGGTGTAAAGGTGATACAGCTGCTCAAAGAAAAGACTGCCACCATTAGAGAATTGTTGGATTTTTTTAGTCTGGCCCTCAGAACTGCCTAGTAATTTTGACTAAAATTATGCTTGAGAGAAATTCAGCCAAGGCAAGCATATGGCCTGGAAAACTTCATCCCAGCCAGCTACTTAGCAAAGTTATAAGCAACTTTACTGCTGAGCCCTGCAGTGAAAAGTGCCTGTACCAGATCTACATGGTTTACAGGCATAGGCACAGTCACTGGGACTTTATAGAAGTTTTCCAAGCACCTTATAGTTTGCTTCCTGTGTTTTTAGGCATTTGAGAGCACCCTGAAGTCTTGGGAGGACAAACAGAAGTGTGAGTTGTCACGACCCTCCTCTTTCTCTCTGCAACCAGAGATCATGTCTGAAGAAGAATCCACCCAGATCATCCAGTTTGGTCAAGCTGCAGGTGCTCTGATCCACAGGTGTGACTCAACTTGCTTTTGGTGAATAGAGCCTCCTTTAGGGCCTGAAGTTCTTGTCCTGCTTCCTGTTTCTGGAGATGTTTCTGTTCAGCTACATTGCTGGTCCATGTCACTGAGATAGCATCATTCGTTGTTCAGAGTCTCAGCTAAACAAGGACTGAAGCTAGATAAGCTTTCTTAGGCCATTTTGAACAAAATAGGTTACTTTCATGAGCAAACATGGATCCTTTAATCCTGAAAGAACCTGCTGCCTTTGAATATAAAGTTTTTTCAGAAAAGAAACAAAAGCCTCTCAAGGAGCTCACATGACAGCCTGGGTTGTTGTAACCCTGATGCCTATCACAATGCCCAGAATGTATGCTTACCTGCTCATCCTTTAATCAGGCATTCTGTTGGGCTTCTGAGTGAAAGCTCCCAGAGTCATTAGAGAAGGTTGCTGTAAGTGCAGCTGCCTTTCACATCACTTTGGTCATATTAAAATGTCTGAGTTGAATTTCAAACTGATCCCAGTTTGTGTGCTGAATTGAACATGTTGTGCCTTGAGAGAGCTGCATTTCCTTGCCCTGTGCATGCTCAGTGTGACAGGAGAACTGCGCTGCTTTGCCAGAGGCTGTGCTCCGGCCGTGATCCCGGCTCGGCTCGTCACTTGGATGGGTGTTTAAATGGGATACCCAGTCAGGAGAGATCTCCTGATTTGAACATGTGCAATCTGATATGCTGATGCAATCTGTAATTCTCTCTTTAGCATTCGGGAAATAGCTCAGTCCTATCAGGACATGGAACAGGAGCTTGCCCATGCTGTCAATGCCAGCTCCAAGTCTATGGACAAAGTCTACGCTAAATCCAAGTCTACAGAGGTACTGCACTCACTTGGCATCTCCCCTTTTGTCCTTGCTCCAGAGCTCTTGGTTTTCCATTCTAGCTGACCAAAAGTAGGCCTTGCTAGTCTAAGATTTGTTCCTTTTGACTGCTCAGACCTGTGCACTTCTAAGCTTAACTTTTACATGAACTGCTTCCCTGCAGGGTCTGAACTGCAGCCTTGTTGTAGAGATGGTGAATAATGTCAAAGCCCTGCACAATGAGACAGAGCTGCTACTGGCAGGCAAGATGGCACTGGTAAGGAGCACAAAGCAGGAGGAAAAAGCAACCTCTCACTTCCTCTCCTCTCCTCCTATTGCCTTACCCTAGCATTTTGCTGGTTTTGGACTCTGTAAGTGATCTAGGAATCATTTGCTACAGAAAATTTTGCTACATGGGTGTGCTGTGGAGCTTGGAGCTCAGAAATGTTAAGAATTGTTAACTTGGGCTGGGCAGAGTACCTGCTCTGCACTTCCTTTCAAAGGAACTGCTTTGTTTGCTAGGAATTTCTAGGCAAGGGTCTGGCTGTGTGTTTTACCGTGAGGCTTTTAACTCTGCCTTTCTTCTATTCCTGATCCAGCAATTAGATCCTCCACAGAAGGAGCAGCTGCAGGCAGCCCTGGCAGACATGGACCTCCAGCTGAGGAAACTGGCAGATATCCCTTGGCTGTGGCAGCTTATGGAGCCCTGTGATGAGGAGGTGAGGAGGACCAAGGCTATTTTTCCATAGCTGTTCTCTTTTTCCCTAGTTGGCTCCGTGTGTTTGACTTCCTGTTACCAAATTACTGATACAAGAAAAAATTATTAAGAAAGAAACTTGACTCCCTAGGGCTAAAGAAAGTAATTTCCTGCCAAGATCCCTTGCCTAACATGGGATCAACTTTCTCTGCTTCCTTTTCTGTCTTGATCAAAATGAGTTTAGGAATTTTTTTCCTTTCTTTACGAGATCGTGGAGCTGAGCTTAACAGTGCTTGTTGCTCTTAGTCCATTCCAGTCAGTTTATGTGTGCTTGATTTTCCCCTTCTGTTCTTGCAGAACCAGATGCTGGATTATTCTAAACGCAGCCGCAGTGGCAAATTCCGCCTGGTGACCAAGTTTAAAAAGGAGAAGAACAACAAAAATAAGGAGACTCACAGTAGCATGGGATTGCCGGGTACCAAGTCTGCTCATTCGTTGTGTCTTTTTTGTCACATCAGTGTGGTCACACCACTACCTGTTCTCAGCCTGTTTCCTCACACATCTTCTCCTGTTTCACCTGCATCTGCCTCTTCTTGCAGGTCTAGTCAATCTTTTTCATGTGGCAAACAGCTTATTGCTCCCTTCTGAGTCATGGTCCCCCTGTACCATGTCAACATTCCTGAGCAGGAGCAGGAGGTACCCTCTGAAGAATTCTCCCCTACGCTGTACAGATTTTCATGGATATTTCAGAGGGTGCTTAGGGAAGTGACTTTGAGGATTTCAGCATTTTAAGTATAAAAATGACTGCGGGGCCCAAGTCCACGTAACTCCAGTCTTTTCACTGCTTATTCTCTATGATACAGTGAATGATATTTTTCTCATTGATTCACCTTCAGGCTTTAATCAAGTTTCATGTCTAATTGGCTGGGGATCAGCATCACCACAGGCGTTCCCTGACCTTTAATCCTATTGGTCAGTAGATAAAAACTGGCCACGAATCAACAAATTGCCATTCAAGACACTTTCTCTCTAGATTGGTCTAGTTGATTTTTGGTTTATGCTCTCCTTATGAAGGCTTTCTTCCAAAATTCAGAAGTATGACCTGTTCTGTTGGCTCCTGGGTCCTGTCCTCTGCTATAGAGTTGTGGGTACAGTTTCCTGTCTGACAGGCTGGTGTTCATTCACTGCCTTCCAGAACTTGGACATTTTATTATTCTCTTATTTAGAGACTGCAAGAAGGTGGAAGTCTAAACTCTTTCTCTCTCCCTCAGGCAAGGGGGCGAGAGGTTGCCATTTTGTTTACTGAGTGCAAGTGGTTATACATAATAACGTGCAAACTAATATGTGCTGTGATTCTCCATCATATATTTTATGAATCTGTTGTTTTGTACACAGAATTTACACAATTAATTTACTCTTCTTAAACATGGGGGTAAACTCGAAAAAAGTTATCCCTATCAAAAGATATGGCATCTCATCAAAACAAATATGCACTTCCTCCTGGCTGTACTGCAGCAGGCCTCTTCTTAAGAGAACATCTCTTGCCTTTTTTTGCCCTACCTCCTTCATTCGAGATTGAAGGCTGTGCTGCCCTCCCCTTAGTATAGAGGCTGTGGTCCTGCTTGCCCTTCTCCTCTGGCACTGAGTGCTGTGGTGTCCTCATCTCTCCCTGTCTCCTGGGATTCTGGGTACTCAATGCACTCCTGCTTTTCCATCTCTAACAGTTCACCTCTGGGGAACGGAGGAGGTTGCGGCGTGGCTTGAGCACCTCAGTCTTTGTGAGTATAAGGATATCTTCATCCGCCATGACGTCCAGGGCTCTGAGCTCCTGCACCTTGAACGGAGGGACCTCAAGGTACTTTCACGGTCGGCTCATGAGAAATAGCCAGCTGCATCTGCATGACCTCCTGTGCTGAATGTGCTTGGAAGTGGTCTGCCCGCTGTTCATTCCAGGTGCCTTGGCAAGATGAACAGGTTCACTACAGCCTCGTTTTATTTTCTCACAGTTTTGGGTCACCTGGTTTTTAATAGCAGGGAGGCAGAAGAGCCGGTTGAGGGACCAGCTGTCCAGTTCTGCCACAGCTTCCTGGAGATGTTATACAGTCCAGCACGCAGATTACCAATAGTGTTCTTTAGAGTATCTGATTTTAATAACGGAAGTTTTTCTCAGCCACTGTACCATCTTTGCAGAAGGTGCTGTAATTGGGAAGATTTGATTCTTACCATGCAGTGACTGGACAAATGGATCATCATACTTTGTTACAAGAAAAAGTGATTGTGCACTTTGAGGCTTATGGATGGAGAGAATCTTTTTTAAGAGGGCTTAGTTGCCATATTGCACAACTTTTCATCTCCTCACCAGGAGACATTGTTTCTAATGAGAGAAATTGAAAGTGGTGGTTCTTTGCATGTGCAAGAGACTTGTGTCATCATTCTGGTGACTTGCATAGAGCAGGAAAACACAGGTTTTTTGAAGTAGTGTGTGGCATTTGTTCAATGCCCCTTGAACCTTTATTTATAATTTTTACCATCTTCCCATGGTGAGGTTTGCTGTAACCTGTGTAACTGGCCCCTCTGCATGTCATCCACCTACAGCCCGTGTTTGCTGCATGGTACCCAGCTATCATATGTGACCGGTTAGTTCCTCCTGCATGTTTTGGCTTCTAGATTGGGTCCTTGACATCTGTGTGCTCTTTCTGTTCTCACAGCCTTTGACAGCCCAAACAGTTTGTGTTTCTGGCTAACAGTCTGCAGTTGTTTCTCTGCGTTGCTCTGTGCCCACTCTGCATTCCTTAGTAGCTTTTTGACATGTGATTTGAGGCTCTATATGTAACCCTCAGGTTTGGAATTTTTCTAGTTGGTTTCCTCCTCTCTTTGTCACTGGCTGGCTAGTTTGTAACTGTTGCTTGGCCACCTGGAGTTTCCTTCTGCCTTTCTCTTAGTGTAAGGTTTTCTTTTTTTCTTCCAGGACCTGGGTGTGACCAAAGTGGGTCACATGAAGAGGATACTGCACGGGATCAAGGAGCTGAGCCGGAGTACTCCTGCCAGCGAGGCTTAGCCTCTGTTTTCACAGCCTGTGTCTACCATTCTCCCTAACTGCACAGGAGTCACCTCACAAAGCAGATGTGCTCACAGCTATCTCTGCTGAACAGCCAAATTTTAGCTGTTCAGAGCTCATATCAACCAAGCATGGTGCTACTTTTTTACTGTGGGGTATGGCTGCATCCATTGAAGAGGCACTTCCTCTGTGGTTGGCAGAGCCTCCTGGAGAGAACTCACTCACTGTTTGAAGAGCCATGTCCTGTGTCATGGGAAGTTCTGGTTCCAGGGACAGTGCAGGACTCCTGAATACTGCAACACAGATACCTTTACTGGATAACTTCATCACAGTAGAATCATTCAGGGCAAAAGATGTATTGGCCAGTCTTAATTCAGGAGCATCTGACAGTCTTTTCAGACCCAAAACTTTCCTGCTCATTTGTGTGTCACACCTGTATTTAGCATATTTAAGTGGGACAAAGCCTCTCCTTTCATCTTACTATTCCCTTTTTAATGCATCTGTAGTTGTGTTTAATTTGCATCTGTGCAGACAGTGCAGACCTCTTCCCATGAATAGCAAGTGATTCTCATTCACTCATGCTTTTGCAACAAACAGTGCATGTGCTTCAGACAGGATTTGCACCAGCTGGCAGGGCCTTCTGCTGAGCCTGCTCTCCTCTACCAGCCAGAGGCAATGGTACAACCTTTAGGTTTTCACAAAAAAAGTGGTGCTAAGTCATCACGGACAATTGTTCAGAAATTCCTGGCAGTAAGAAAAGAAAATTCTGGAGAGCCAAATAGTTACAGGAGATCAGCTCTGACATTCCTTCTTCTGAATTCATCTTTGGGAGACCAGTTAAAAAGGAGAAGAAAGCTAATGAGCTGTTTGTGCTGCACAAGAAGGGAGGTATAGGACAACTTGCTTCATCCTGGAGGAGGGAGCACCATGGCAATGGCCAGGTGTAGTTTCCTGCCTGTTTAGTACCACTTCTGTGGCCACAAACACGAGAGCTGTTTCTTTTCTTCAGCTTGCAGTGTAGAAAACTATTTGTCAGAAAATATGTGATTTAAGTCTAGTACTTGTATCTTTTCACCTGTCTAGGTTTCAGTAGCTTTTCCACCTTGCTTCTCTTTCTTGCTGCCTTGCTCCTTCACTCCAGGGTGATACAAAAGATTAGAGTAGTTCAGTTCTCCTGGGCTGTACCCCTAAAAGATTGCTTATGCTGTCAAACATTGGGACTCCTGTAAGAGCACTGAGAGGAGGAGGATTGTTACCAAGCAAATGAGCATCATAATGAAAACTGGAATATGTTGATAAATTGCCTTTGGTACCAGTGACAGTGGAGCATGGAAAAATTAATGCCTCTGGATCAGAGTTTCTAGATGGCTGACCTCAGTTGGGTGGCTGTTAAAGCCCAAGACCAGCATGCATAGTTATATCACCATCTTTATCACTGCAGAGGAATTTGGCAACAGTCAGTGCTGTAAAACGTAAGAGACAGCAGAAAATTTTAATTACTCAGTCATTTTCTGTGTGTTTATTTAATTTTTTTTTATTATTGCAGAGTGGCATCTGTCTGACTATGGCTGCAGACAGAAAAGCCCACATGCACAGTGGCATAAAAGATAACTTGCTGAGGACATAATTCTTTTTTTTACTTGTAAGGATTTTCATCAAGTTGATATCACTTTTCTAGTCTAATAACAATCAGTCAAGCTAGTTTATGTAAAGATTTGTCAGCTTATAAAGGCTCTCGGCTGATTTTGTTTCAGCTGGGCAAACTCCATGGAATTCCCTACTATTTCACCAAGGGTTATTCTGACTCTGCCTGTCTGTTGTAACCAGACACATTCACCCATGTGTCTCCTCGTAGCCTGGTGAGTGACAGGGTTTGTGTTGAAACTCATGAGCAGGTAAAAGAAGACTAAATGTGCTTGATCCAGCTAGAAGCACTTACAGTATAAATACTGTGGGGCCTGAGCAGGAAATAGTCCAGCCTTGCCCTGAATGTATTTCTCCTATGTATGTGTTGGCAGTTGCTTCCACAGCTGTATTTTTTATTTGTCAGTACAGACTCCCTCTAGCTATATTGAATTCCTGAGGTATCAGGTAAGTAAGAATTGCAAGCATACTGTATTGTCCACTTGCTTGTTGAGGCACAGAGCAGTGTCTGGATGACAGTGAGGAGAAATCTCTTCAGGAGAGCCCCAGCATGCAGCCATCCTCAGTGGTGGTGTGCAGTGACCTCGCAGTGTGTGCATCCCACTGTCTATCCCAGAATTGTGCGTGGCTGGGACATCTATGTGCCTTCCAGGAGAGTGCAGCAGGGGGGTGAGGCAGGTGATAGCTCCAGAGAAGAGGTGAGATCTGGGTTTGTTCTTACATGCAGTGAAGGAGCTGTTCTGTGAACTTTCCCCAGCAGCCTCGTGGTTAAAGATGCATAAACAATAAGTGCTTGCCTTGCATAATCCTTGAGGGATTAAATTCTTGCTTCCATAGAAACAGCTCCTCTCTACTCTTCCTGCCCAGAGGAATGGAGGAATCCAAAGAGTTTTTACATTCAGGTGTGTTCCTTAATTCAGGCTATATCTATCAAGACCTGATGGCCATTAGCCATTTGCATGAGTGATGAGGCCTGCACAGACGCATCTTTATTTCTTTTGCTTTTTTGATCTGTGTGTCAATGCCTTCAGATCCTTTTTGTGCACATGGGCATCTGTCAGTGGGTTGACAGCCACTATATTCCTGCCTTACTTATCAGAGGCAGGAAGGGAGTTCTTCCTTTTTCTAAGACCTAGAAAACGGGATCCACATTTAACCTGAGTGCCTTTGGATATTTATTAAGGTTTAGATCTAAGAAACCCCAAAGTGTTGTAGTTCTCTGTCTCACATAGAGAGTGCAGTGCAGTTTTTTGTTGGCAAGATTTTGGTGAATAGATGAAGACAATTTGTGTTGAATGTCAGTGAGCTCTATCTGCAAAGTAGGGAGCCGGGTAGAACTCCTGGCTACTGCCTATTCTGAGTTTCTCTTCTGACATCTGATAATTTTTTGTGGGAGAAAAACTCAGGAAAGACAGTTAGTAAAAAATATGCTGCTTTGCCAAAAATAAACTGTCCAGCAGTCTCAGGAGCACCAGCCTGAGAGAAGCTAGAACTGCACATATCACACAGGTGGTTTAGTCCCTGAAGGAACACAACTCCTGTGAAAGCCAAGCGGCACCTTCTGTTTGCATCCCTCACCCCTGGCAGTGGCTGCAGTGAGCTGGGCTCGGGGTTTCTTCTGCTTGGAAGAGGCTTCAGTCTGTTCTCTCACATTCTGGTACCATCCTGGATATTTCATGGCAGAGTCTGGGGAATGATGGTTGGGGCTAAATGAGATTGCGTGCAGTGGAGACTGGAGGGGCTCTTGGCAGTGCCCTGCCCTCGGGAGGGCTGGTACAGCCTCTCCTTTGTACCTTGTGGGATGTCGGCAGGAGCCAGCACAGTGGCCAAGGAGAGCTGTGCCGCTGGGTGCCTGGAGGTGCTGGTCTGGCACCTGGGAGCCTCCAGCTCTGCTGAGGCCTTCGTTGCCAGTGCTACTTCTGCTTCTGCACCCAAATCGTATGGAAAGCTTCGACCATTGTTTTAGTGTTATTTAAAAATGTGCATAATAGCGATGTGATTTATAAAACAGACTGTTTACAAGACGTATTTTGTATCTTAAGATGTGTGTACTGTAAAAAAAAGGAAAGTATGAAAAATGATGTTTTCTTGAACTGTCAGCAGTGACTGCATGTCTGTATCATTGTCCACCGACCGTTGTTCCTCAGGGGTCTCCCCACCATTCCTGCGATCCTGTCAAAAGCATCGGGGAGCAAGTGAATCCCTGTACAGCCATGGGAAGAAGGTTTTGTGCCTTAAGAATGGGACCTGCTTCCCTCCTATTTATTTTGTTAATTTATACAGTGATTACCATGGAAATGTCTCTTGGGGTTTTTTTGTACATAGTTTACTTGTTGTAAATATGTTTTTCTTGTATATAAAGTAAACATGTTTCCGAGCTTCCAGTAAGGATTCTCTGTTGCTGATTTTGTTGTGAGAGGGCTGCTGTGCCCATCAGGTGGGAACCACCTAATAAAAACCTGTGCTGTAATTAAATGTTTTATCCTGGCTTGCATGAGAAGTTCAGAGCTTTTCCTTAGAGAGGAATGAAATGGTAAATGTAAGTCTTGTAGACTAATTTTGTAGCATTTTTTGTGTTGGTTTAATTGGCGTGGAGTAGAAGACATCAGGTAGTTTAATTTTTTTAGCTATGTCTTGTAGTGAACAAACGATGTTTTAAATGTGGTGCTTCTGCTGGTGTTCATCCTGATCAAAGCTCTGCTGGCAGCAAACCCACAGCTGGATGGGAACACGCTGTCAGACAGCAGGGCTGTGTTGGTTGCCCCTCCTCAGGTGCTGTTCCTGGCTATGGTGCTGCAGGGCCAGGATGAGAAGGGAGCAGTTGTTCTTTCCTCCACCTGGGCCTCTGCATATTCTGTTTATTGCAGGCAGTATGGACAGTGACTGGAATAAGTGAAAATACATTTACAAAAATGCAGGAGAAGTGAATTTTCTCATGAAAGTATAAATGGCACCTGTAAACTTGAAACAGAATTTGGCGTGTTTGGGTGAGCAGTTCATAGAGTGGATTGTGACAAGCTTTCTCTTCCATCTATACAGATCGGTGTGTTCATACGATGTTGATAGGAGACTTCCAGAAGATTTATTTAAATTGAGAGGATGGTTGTAGAGTTCCACAGTACTGTCACAAAGTGGGTGGAAAGTAAGTTACAATGGTCATGGATATTTTCTATGTGAAAAACATCTTTGTACATGGTAATTAAACAGAAGTATGGAGAGAGTAGTGTATGGAACAGGAACATCATTCTGATGTTACATACTCTTGCATGATAAAAATGGTAAAATTTTCATTTTACCATTTTTCATTGGTTACCCAGTGGCAGAATAAGGAGAAAATAAGAACCGTGTTTACTCACACAGGCATCAGACCCTGAGTGTTAGGCTCTGCTTTAAGTGGCACTACAGAAAACGTGCAAAGAAGGCAACAGCAGAGATAGAAGATATTCTTACTCCTCTGATACAGGTTAATTAATTTTGGTCTTTTTTTCAATAATGTGGCAGAAGCTGATAGCAAAAAACTTACTGCCCCACTCAGTGTGTCATTACAGAATGTTAGACCTCCTTCCCAGGGCTGACATCCTCTTGGTTTAACTACCTAATGGATCTCAGGGAGATGGAATGGGTTGGGAGGAAGATGTGCTATGAAGATTTCTACCAATGAGTTTAAATACAAAAGTATGAATAACTGCACCCCCTAGCTGGGCCTGGAGTAGCTTGAAGTGTTTAATTCTCATGTGGGCAGAATGAAAAGGTCCTGAGACTGGAAAGTGACATTCCACATTGATAACAGCTAAAAGAGTCATGGCAGTTCTCCAGCAACTTCTGTCTGAAGAGTTCTAGCATTTTGCATTTACCAAGTGACCTGGGAGTGTTTTTCTCTACAGGAGAGGAAGAGCTGAGGCAGGGTGCATGTGACCTAGAAGACCTCTTTGGTTGACTTCATGGTGAAATGCAAGCCACTTGTGGCCTATGGCTTTTCTTCATGGGCTCAGGGAAGGCGGTGGCCTCAGCCCTCATGTCCTCCTCCTTGAGCAGGTTGCTTTGCACTGATGGGTTGCTCCAGAGGGGGAGTTGAGCAAGGTGATGGTCTCTCATCATCATCAGAGGCTGTGCAGAACTGCAGCCCCAGCAGCACTCCCAGGTGTCAGCAGATCCCAGCCAGGGAAGTAAGAGGCTGGGAGGAATTCGGTATCTTCACAGGTTGTTGAATTCCTCTTGTTCCCAAGCTGCAAACTGGATTCACAGCAGCACTTCCAGCAGCACACAGGCTCTCCATGGAGAGGGGTTCTTGCCTTTCTGGCACATGTTCCAGTGCTCCTCTCAACTGCAAAACCTTGGGCTCCAAGGACCTTTTCTTTTCAGAAGAGCGACCTGAGGAGACTGATACTTCAGCTTGGCTTTCCTAGGGAAGCAGGTGCAGTGTTTGTCTGGTGCTGTGTGTATGAGCCTGTCTTTCCTCTTTTAATGCCTGTTTGGAACTGCTATCTTGTTTCTGACAGTTCACAGGGAGAGATGATGGCTCACAGAACACTGTGTTTCTGGAAATCTTGCAAGAAATCAGGACATGGGATGAGAGGAAGACTTTGAAAGAGTTCTGGCAGGTAGAGGCTCCAGTGTGCATGTAGGAAGTAGGCCTTGTGCTTTTATTGCTCAGTGAATGGTTCAGATTTGTTGCAAATTAAAAGCTATGAAATAGGAAGCACTGATGGATGCAGCACAGGATGACTGCTGAAGAGCTGTGGGGTTTGATTTTTGTGATTTTTTTTGCCACTTCTATTTCCTTCTTTATCAAAATTTACATCTGTCTATAATTTATTTAATTTGCAGAAATTTACATTTTTAATTTCAATTTAGAAAAATTCGAGAGGAGCAATTTGGTGCTCCTGGCTAAGAGGCTAAAGGCCAAGAACACATTTGAGAATTTGCCAGAAGCTTTGCTGTAGAAAGGCAAAAGCAGAGCTTTTGGCTTTCTTTACACACAGGATGTGTAATCACTCTGGTGTGCTCTGTCCCTTCAAGCTGCAACGGGGAGTATCTTTCAGCTGTGAAATTTGAAACATGCATGATGCTTTTTTTTTGCTTCAAGGAGGTGGTTTCTTCGATTGTTAGTGCCTGTTCATAACACACTGAATCAGAAGTCTCCACAGTGCTAATGTAAATTTCTGGAGCTTCTGTCTTGCCATTTGCTTGTGAGGTTTCCCTTTTCTCCTCTTTACCCTCTTCTAGCCCTCCTTAGAAAAATTCCTATTTTTTAAAATGAAAATGAACTAGAAAACAGCCCAGCACTGTGGTTTTTTTTTAGATTGAGATTGGTTCCCTGGCATGCAAAACTTAAAGTACCTGGACCATCTTTTCTTCAATCCTCTGCACCTGAAGTCATAAGATCACCTGAGAGTCAAAGTGCTGGCTTTTAAAATACTTATTTCTTCACTGCAGTGGCAGGAGAAAACAGGAAAACCAAACCCTCAAAACAAAAGGCGTGAGGAAAAAGTAAGTTGAATTCTTACAGAGTATCAGTGCAGGGGTTAAAAAAAAAATAGGATGTTTTGAGGAGGTTGACACATTGGTTTGCATGTTTGAGCTTGGCAGTTGGTATGCATGTCCTGAATTTCCAATCTTATTTCTGAGACTATTCCAAATCTTAGAAACAAGCATTTATTCAAAACCACGTCACCTACATGGCAGCAAATAGCCAGGTCAGCTACAAATATGAACAATACATGTAATACATGGTATTACCTGTGTTTCTGTTTAGGTTTCCTATTTTACATTTCTTCTCTTCAGATGTGTTTCATAAACTCAATTTGCAGCAAAAATGTGTTGTCATTAATCTCAGTGGAAGTTTTCTTGTTGAATGGCTGAAGTGAGAATGAAGCACATACCAGCAGAGCTTTGTAGAGCACACATCTTCCCCAGCTGGGGTAGGGATGCAGCAATCTTTTTAGCTGAAGTCCCAAACGGATGAACTTCATTTGAAGAGAGCTTGTTTTCAAGAAAGTCCATGGCCAAATTTGTGAGGGAAGAAGGAAGTATAAGTTTTACAAGCTGTCAGAGCTCTCCTAATCAGTGTCATGGGATGTGAGCGGACATGCTGAGCGGGCCCATCTTTCCCTAACCTCTAGTGGCACTTTCCCTAATGAAGGACTCCCAAGGACTCCTGGGTGCACAGGTAGTTTGCATGAAGATGCCGTATCTTCAACATCAGGAAGAATTTCTGCCTGCAGAGGGTTTTTAGGCATTGAAAGGGGCTGCCCAGAGAGGTTTGGAGTTCCCATTACTGGAGTTGTTCAAGGAATGACTGGATGTAGCACTCAGTGCTCTGGGCTGGGTGACAAGATGGGAATTGGTCACAGGTTAGACTCAATGGTCTTGGAGGTTTTTTCAACCTGAGTGATTCTGGAGTTCTGCTGCACAGCTCACAGAGGTGCCACTGCAGACACTGCAGAGAACTCGGACATGCTGGTTCCTACCACCTCCAATGCAAGAAAATTTCTGAAAAGGATTGGGGGTTTTCTCTAAATGCTTAGTGTTCAGAATTGAATAGAATACTTTCTTCTGATGAGAGCTAACCCAGGACACCAGAAGATGCAACATGCTGGTACAAGCATCTGGTATCTGCTCATGGCTGTCAGCAGGGGTTAGTTCCCTTTGCTATTTTGTGATGAAAGCTTTGATGAGAAAGCGAAGAGAGAGGACTCTTAAAATTGCAATATGTGTCTCTTTTGGGTGATTGTGTGCTGTGAGAAGAGGGCAGGATCTGTCAAGAGACCGCAGCACAGGGTATGTATACTTGCAAATTATATATAACCATTTCTGCTCAGCAGAGAATCAAAAGGAGAAAACAGTTTGAGAAAGGCAGAGTGGGTGCCTCAGCTGTTTTACTTTTCCCCTGTATGCCGGTAAATGGTCAAGCTCTTCCTGAGCACTGTTTGTTTAACAACTAAGACGAAAGCACTTCATGTCACTCCAAAGAGTAAATATCTGAAGTTATGGATTAACTAAGTTCCAGCAGAGCTCATGGAGGAAGAACAGATCACGCTGATTCCCACTGAATAAAGCAGTAAGTACTTCAAAAGTATTGTATCCTTTGAGATTTCCAAGTACAGCTTGCTTTAATGGAGCAGGAAACTTGTAAAAAATGTCCAGTGACAATAGGAGGGTGTCAGGACAGGCCAGAAGTTTTCTGGGAGAGCTGCTGATTTATTAAAGGGAGTGACTAAACCAGTCTGGAGGGACCCTTGTGAACAACTGCTCCAGAGCTGGAGTCAGAGACAGGGCACAGCAGAGCATTCAGCAGAGAAGCAGCTTTCAGAAAAGCCAGTGAGTGAGCTGGATGGGTGGGAACTGTCTGCAGCAGGGGCTCGTGTCCCTCAGCAATGTGCTCTTCTTGCCACCTGCCTTCTCCTCCTCAGGTGACTCCTGCTGCAGGATGTGGAAGCTCCTCACTGTGGGGCTGCTGCTGGCTGCCTGCTCTTCCTGGGGCTGCTGCACCTCAAGTAAGCGTTCTTTTGAGAGATGGCCTTCAACCTTTCCCAGCCACTGCAGTTTCGTTTCCTGCTCCTCTGTTACTCAGAGTATGGCTGGAATCATTCCCATTAGGGGGGTTTGACTTTGTTTAGCAGAGGTTGACGGACAGTGCTGGGGCCGTGGCAGCTGCCTGGTCAGAGCCCTGCTGAGCCCCATGAGATGTCAGAGCACTGCAGGACAGAGGCTGGAGCTTGCTTCTACAGCACAGCACAGACAGCGCATGGTGTCTAGCAGCCTCTCTTGCTGTACTGGAGAGAGGCTCTTGCTCTCATAAGTGTCCTTTGGGAAGCACCACTGGGAGTTTTCAGCCTGCTCTTTTCTGTTTCTGCTCTCACCTTTTTGCTTGCAGTATTTTACAGCAGTAAAAATGCAAACCAAGTCCTGAGAATCCAGAAGCGGTCAAACACTTTCCTGGAGGAGCTCAAGCCCGGCTCTGTGGAGCGTGAGTGTGTTGAAGAGCGCTGTGACTTTGAGGAGGCCAGTGAGATATTTGAAACCAAGGAAGCAACAGTAAGTTGTTGGTTTTTTTTTTTAAGGATAAGATAACTTAGCCAATCAATGATTCTCTTAAAATATTGCAGTCCAGGGCACAGGAGATCATGCTGTCAGTACTGAACACAGATCTTTCCTGATTCCTCAGGTGTAGACATGGTTTTGAGTGTCACTGTGTTACAGTGATTGTCAAGTTACCCCTCTATGAGCCACAAAGCTTGGCTACTCAAGCATGTCCCAGCTGACCCACCTGGTGAGGTTTGGGTCCTAGACAGTTAATTCCAATCCTTGTTTGACCCCACTGTCTATTCTTGCTGCTGCTAAGTTTTTCCCAGTCCTTCCAGTCTTTCCCCTTTGTTGTCCATTCATCAGTCATTGCTTTTCAGTGTATCTCCCAAGTCTCCCAGTTATGCCTGACAAACATTTCTCTCATCACTACATTCTTTCTCCTCTTCTCCAAACTCCTATTTTGAATTGTACACTATGTTTACTGTCTGCTGATTCCTGCCCCTTCCTACACTCAATTGTTGTGTTGGGTTGCTCTCCCTGTTGCTGTTTTTAGCAGAGTAGGCTCAAAGCATAGGATTACGCAGTCCTTGCTGTCTCTCAGATCCCAGAGGAGAGAGGAGCTGTCCTTGGAATGCCATGTTTTGTCTAACTGGGCTCAAGTGAGCTCAGGTGACTTACCTGGCAGTAAGTGGCAAGAAAATAGCCTGCAAGCAGAGCAGGGGAGTCTGTGCTTAGAACAGACAGTACAGGAGGGTCATTGGCTGGTTTTCTTGGTTCGTAGTGCCACTCACTGCACTGCCAAGAAGAATGAGACTGATGTTACTGACCCAAGTGCTGTGTCTTGTTGGCCAAGACCACAAAACACTTAAAATCCCTCACTTGTGAAAAGTGGTTTTCTCACTGTAATACAAGTTTTGTTTCTCCACAGCTAAATTTTTGGAGCAAGTATGTAGGTGAGTAAAGACTTTCCTAATCACTTCTCCGTGATTCCTCAAGAGTTACTAGTCCTCAGCCTTCCTCCTGCCATGTGTCATATACTGATTCAAATTCTCATTCTCTCTCATAAGGGGTGTGCAGAGGATGTTTTCCTGTTCTATCATACAAGCAGCCTTCCTAAAACACTTGAGGTGCACCTGTACCTATCATCAGTCATCTTTCCAGAGTTAAGGAATTGGTGAAAAATGCTTTGATCTTTAACCATGCCTGATGTGGTCCAGCAGTAACCTGCTGCTGCCCTGCCTGCTTCAGGCTTTACTCTTTCCTCCCCTTCTGCCCACTCCACTCACTCTGCAGATGTAATTGAGAACCCAAACAGATGACCCTGTCTCTGGCCAAGTGCCACAGAAGTGTCACCATTAAGTACCAGAAACATGGCTGATCCTTGGGAGTCTGGGGAGGGTTTGTTCATGTTGATGTTTGATCTGTGAGCTCTGTATGGTTCAGCAACTGAGTTTTCCTACCTCTGTTTCAGATGGAGATCAGTGTAAGCAAAATCCTTGTTCCAACGGGATCTGCAAGGACAGTATTGGAAAATTTTCCTGCATCTGTAACAAAGGCTGGGAGGGGGTTTTGTGCAGTTATGGTAACACTGCATTTAATCCACTATAAAATAACATTCTTTGTGACAGGGATCTCTGTGTGATAGGGATGGACACTTCTGTCATTGTGTGGCAAAGTCTTTCTTTACTACTTTCTTTACTAATGTGATTTCTCTCTTGCCTCTTGATGTGGTAAGAGGTTTATCTGTGCTTATCTAAAGCAAAATTAACTTTGTATTGCCATAGGATAATTTTAGAGGTATGAGATACATAAATTTTGGACAATACTGGAAATAACTCTGTGAAGCAGGGGTTTACCTTAGAATTGGGGATTATGGTGGGGTTTTTAAATACAGGGGGAAATCCAGTCCACTGTGAATTTTTTTTACTGTGACAGTTCCTTCCTTGGACAAAAGCTGGATAGCATATGTGGGGATGAGCATTGTATGTCATGTATCATCAACAGCTTTCACTGTGGGACTTGGCACATAGTGACAGGGCATTTTCCGTTCTCCAGTCTACAGTAATTTGTTTCCTCCATCTCCCCACTCCCTGATTCTGGACCTAGGTCTGCTTGCTGTCTAGGGGCCTGAGTGTCGTTGAAGCCCACAACTGTCATTCCAAATCCATTGACAGCTGTTACCCACTTGAAGCACGGTGTCACTTTGCCACTTTACCTTTCTGTGACTCTGACTTCCCAACTCCATCTTTCACTTGCTGTTTGTTTTTCCCACAGAGGTCAAATACAGCAACTGTTCTGTGGATAATGGGGGCTGTGAGCATTTCTGCAGGGAGGACCCTGCCAAGCAGCATCGCTTGTGCAGCTGCGCATCGGGGTATCAGCTCAAGGATGACCACACCACGTGTGAGCCTGTAGGTAAGAGCAGGATGTTTGTGGTCCAGCTTTGGCAGAGGATTATTTAGACTCATGTAAAAGAGTTTTAGGGGAGATTTTTCTGCAGTGCACTTTGTACTCATTTTCAAAACATCTATTCCTTGAAGAGTAACTCTGCCTGCATTTCCCAGCTCCATACCCACTTTATGGCCCTTCATCCGTGTTTGTCTCAGGGAGACATAAAGGAGAATCAGGAGACTGCCTCCTCTGCCAAGCACTGGGGGACTTCCATGAAGCCTCTGACCAATATTGCCTAGGTTAGACAGAGGAAATCCTCTAAAAAGAGGATTGGGCGACCTGGGCTTTGCTAGTGAATCCTCTGCATCTTCTGCAGTGGAGTTCCCCTGTGGAAGAGTGAAGTTGGACTACATTGAAGCCAAAGCAGACTTCAATATTCGGCTCATTGATGGAACAGCTGGAAGAAGGGGAGGCAGCCCTTGGCAGGTAAGGAGAAAGGGATTCTTTGCCACAAATAGTTGAGGCTCTTCCTGAGCTGCTCTGCCTCCCTCTCTGCTCCAGAAAGGCTCTTGCATTGTTACCGATGGTGGTATATGAAGTTAAGATTCCCTTTGCTTTTTCAAAAGCATCCCAAAGGTTGGAGTAGCAGGAAAAAATTATTTAGTATCTGTGAGGATTCTTGACCTTATTGCTGTTGCCAAGTTTTTGACCTTACTGTGCCAACACCGCCAACAGAGAGGATGGTGATGACCCTCACCCGCTCTGTTGCTCCATCCTGGGGAGCTCATGGTGTGTGATGTGTGCTTCAGCTCCTGCAACAGCCTTCCAGAGGGAGGTGATCTTCCTGCCTTTTTTAATAAGCCTTGTCTGTCATAAATTCAAGTTAGCAGACTTAATCAGCAAAATATGCCATGGCAAGTTGGCTTATTGCAAAGAAAAGGGAGACCTCACAGTGCTTACCATGGAACAGATGAATGCAAATAATTAGGGCCTGGTTCCCTTTGCTATTAAAGGGTCTTTTTACACAGCATGAGAGCTGCAGCCTTGGATGATGCACAGTCTCTGGTGTGGGACATACCCCTCATTTGTGCTCTGTATTTCAAAGCTTTGAGTACAAAGTGTTTCTTTGCGGTGCCCAGCATCACCCCATGCTGATTTGGATGAAGCCAGCCCTCATTCAGGAAGGACATTCGAAACTTTTTTGTAGGTATATCACAGAGACTCTATTTATTGAGTGTTTGTCCCCCTGTAGAGCTTTGGCTTCAGTGAATGTGACATGCTTTGCTGCTTGATAAGTCTGGGTATTTGGCAGCACCCAAGAAGAATGAGTACAGTATTCTGTGAGCTGTGCTCCATGCAGTGTCACACCTCCCTTGTCTTGTTTCAGATTATGCTGCAAAATACCGAAGGGATGTTTCTGTGTGGGGGTGTTCTCATCCATCCAGCTTGGGTCCTAACAGCAGCACACTGCCTTGAGGATAACAAGGGGTTCAGAGTTAAACTTGGTATGGAAAATCACCTGTCCCTGTGTTTTTTAAATATAACTGTTTATTTCCTAACATTTATCATCTCAGGGAAAAGACAGGCAGGCTCTGAAGACAAAAGTCCTTGGCTATAGCAGTGATCTGTCTAGGCACTATTTAATATGCACCTTAGCTTAAAACAGAGTTTAGTAAAAATCTGATTTCATATGAGCTATTTGAGCCTTACTCTGGAAGTGAGCTGATGTCTACTGAGCACTGCTGCTGGTCTGTAAAGTAGAAAGTCTTGGTCTCTTCTGGCTATGTTTTTCTGGTGATGAAGATATTTAAGACCATCCCAATACTGAAAAAAGTCTTGATCCCAGAAGGAGAATGTCACAGGGTCTCTTCTTGCCTTTTCATGTATTTAAACACCGTTACTTAAGAATGTTTCACTGGAGAGGTGCTGCAGAATGGCAACACTGCCTTTACTTGCTCTGCTGTTCTGGAGCATGAGAAAATGTCACTATGTCAAGTAAGTGCTTCTCCTGAATTAACAGAAAAAGATAATTAGTGTTTCATTCACACTTAGATTTTTTTTAAACAATGTTTTCTATCTAGCATTGGTGCTGAGGCATAAGAGCTCAACTGCTTGTTTTCCATTAGTGAAAGGATGGATTATTCCCAGTATTTGTGGAGAGTCCTGCCAATATATTGTCTGTGTATACAGCCTTCAAGATAGATGGCTGTGTGCATGTCCCATACACATTGTGGATGTGCAAATGCTCGAGAGCAGAGACAATAAGTTCATGTATGTCCAACATAAAGAATGTATCTAAAAGTGTGTGATGTAGCCTCTGGTCCTCTTAGTGCCAAAATATTCACCTTTGCACAGAGACACATCTGTCACCACAAAAGCAGTTCTCACCTGGAGACATCTGTGAGCGACAAGGAGGAGAGTTTTGGATGAAGACATTGCCATGTCCATGAGGACAGCCAGGAAAGTGTTCATACTGAGCCTGCACAGGAGCTGCTCAGCCTGTGTCTGTCAGGCTGGGCTACCCCACACCCTTCTGGACTTGTCTCACTGCAGCTTGCCATCCACAGGAGCAAAACTGGAGGGGAAACTTGCATCTGAGTTTACACTCAGCCTGGGGAGAAGTCTTGTAGCAGCACTCATGTGGCTTTTCAGTGTATGAATTAGAAAGTTAGTTTTCAGAGTAGCTGAAGTTTTGGAAGATGGATTTGAGAATAACACAGTATTCCTGTTTGTGGCTCTTGTTCCTGCATCACCAGCCTAAGAGCATCCAGAAGTGTGTTCAGAACTCCAGGAAGATAGAACAGATAGGTGGATGTAATTAAATTCAAAATCATGTTTCTGCCTTCACAATTAATATTTTTGTGCCAGCAGCAAGATTATGATGGTCCTTATTGTGTAGAAGGAACTCGATGCATTTCCATATCCTCTGGGTTCAGTACCTCCAGGTGTACATCCAGGACTTTTGGAATTTAGAACTCTGAGGGTGGATAACCCACCAGATGCCAAAGTGTGTCCCCCTGGGGTGAGGGAGTCTGTCACTGCAGTGCAAAAGGTGCCACCCACTGAATGGTGGGTGCCTCAGGATGGAGACAGCAGGTGGCTGTGCTGGTGCACAGAGCGTGTGGCCCCACAGCAGGCGTGTTCCTGCACAGCCACGCTGCCTCCCTCACAGGAGATGGTCTGACAGTGCTTGAGTCCAGAGTTATTTCTGAGGCCTAAAGCAGAGTTTGTATCTGTGAAGGCAGGAATAAAGCCCTGCCAGCCAGCCCCCAGCCACAGTGGCTTCAGGCTGCCTCAGGGGTGCTGCAAACACTCACTGCAAAGAAAAGAGATTGTGATAGGAGAGAAAAACTGGGAGAGAAAGGAGAGAAAAACTGATTTGTGATTGTTGGCTCAATGCTAGCAAGTCTGTTAGGGGCTGGTGCCTCTCAGTACAAGACATCAGAGCAGTTTCAGCTGTCTGCTTTGGCCATATGTGAGCTGTCCATTGTCTGTCTGCAGAGGAGCGAGAAGAGAGACTCAGAAAGAAATGGTCTGGAAGACCAAGATCCAAAGCTGGGTTTAAGAGGTCTTTTGAGAATATATTTCTGTAACTACTGTGGCTTGTAAGCCCCTATGCTTGGAGATGCTCCTTATAGAAAAAACTTGCAAGACCTCATTGACAGCCTGCCAGAAAACCTAGCTCTGCCTTTCCTACTGCAATGTATCACAAATGGCTTCTTGCATTTCTGGCCCTTTTCAACATAGATTCTTGCTTGCTGTTCCATAACTGCTTGGCCCATGAAGTAGCCATGATCATGTGGCGCAAATAGCAATTGAGGAGTCTTAAGCAGTGAAAAAATTCTTAAAATACAGATGTAAGATTTGAGAAAGGAATAATCTTACCTGTCAGTCAACTTTATCTTACAAACGCTGACATTCGGCCATTCAGGCCCTGGCTACGTGGCGTAAAGCTCATGTCCTGTTGTAAATGTCCTGTTTTGTGGTGTGCTTGCTCTCCCAGCTTTGAATGCTGCCTTCAAGAAGGTTGTTTGCCTCCTGAAGGTGACTGACATTGCACAATTGTACTGAAATATGAACACCAAGGGGCAATTTGGTTTCTCAGCTGATGACCAGAGCTCTAGAGCTCTATAGGTATTAATGATTGCCGTAAATATGAGAGGTTTAGAGATTTGTCCATCTGTTAAGAACACTGTTAACTTATGACATAAACAGTTGTATTACAAGGGAAGTAAAAACATGGAGTGCAGTCCTAACACCCGGTGTAATCCAGGTGCTTTGGTCTTCAAATTAAAGGAAGCTTTGACGGCATCTGTCATCTTGTTTGCTCTTCCAGGTAAATTCCGTTTCCATCCTGAGGCAGATGAGCAAACCATTTGGATTGATAAATGGGTGACCCACGAAAATTACACCAAGAAGACCTCAGATAACGACATAGCCATGCTGCACTTGGCTGAGCACGTGATGTATTACAAATACGCGCTCCCAATCTGCCTCCCCACCCGCAACCTGGCGGAGCAGGAGCTGATGAGGAGTGGGAAGCAGGTGGTGGTGACGGGCTGGGGCAGCATGAGCGAGCGTAACCACACCTATGCTGCTTCCCTCAGGTACATCGAAATCCCCATCGTGCCCCGCAACGAGTGCGCCCAGGCCATGAGCTCCCAGATCTCTGACAACATGCTGTGTGCTGGGAGCCTGGGGGACAGGAAAGATTCCTGCCGTGGGGACAGCGGGGGCCCTATGTTCACTAGATATAAGGATACTTGGTTTTTGGTAGGGCTGGTGAGCTGGGGTGAAGGCTGTGGAAGAAGGGAGAAATTTGGAGTGTACACCAAAATTAGTCAGTACCTTGAGTGGATCCAGCACCACATAGATATGTCAGCTCCTTTGAAGGGTTGATTCTGATCCAGTGTCTGGAATGTTGTGACTCTGAGCTAGTGACAGTATGCACTGTAATGTACTGTCAGATCTTCAGTATTAAATATTGAGTATGTGTTAACCTTGTGTGCTGTTTTCCTTGGGTTTTTTTCTCGTTTACATTGGTTTGTTGCAGGTTATGTTGTTTATTTGTGGTCCTACTTCTGCCTTACAGGCAAGAAAATATCCTCCGTTAGCTGAGATGCTGTACATACAGCATTGTAGAAAATAAGGTTGTCCATGGTCAGACAACTCCATCTTTGAAGTAAAAATGTCAGTTGTGTAAAATGTCTGAACTGGTTGGGGTGGAGACAGGAGGGGACACAGAAAAGTGTTTTGCAAATAACCCTAGAGATGCAGTTCTGTCATTTCAGCTGTACTGCAAGGTGTTACCCACAGGAACTCTTTTGGTTTGTTCGATATTTGTATAATTTTTCTTTCAACCCAGTGAAATTTTTTTACATCATTACTACCTCCAGTTCTTCACACCTTACTTCAGTGTTCACAGATTGTTGATTCAGCAGGTGACTGGGACTTACCTGTATTTTCCATTCTTTGCACACTTGACGCCAGATTTTACCCTCCCAAACTTCCTTAAAAGAGAATGGGAACTCTCTTTAGTGTTATTCCCAAAACACCAAACAAACAAACACCAAAACAAACAAAAACCCAAAAGAAAACAAAAGCCACTTTAATTCCAAGCTTTTGCAGGCTCTATTTATCATGAAGTCTGTAATTCTCTTCTGATTAACAAGAAGCAAACACTCCTGTTCATTCCTGTTCTGGTGGATGCAATGGGCTGCAGGCTGTGTTAGCATTGCTGATGCTTTTGCTGATAAATACATGTTTGTGTCTCTGTCTATGTCAGTAACAAAATAAAGACATACAGCACGAATAAATCCATAGGAAGTAGCAATAGTCCAAGTGAAGTTTAATATCACAATTTATACTTGTTTCTAATCTTAGTACTTGAGACTTGTTGAACATAATTAATCTTGTAGAGAGAAAAAGGAGAGCTGTCCCTGCTGTAATGATGTGTTTCCAGCATCTCGATGGGCTTGGATGCGTGTTTGGATCTGTGAAGAACTTCAGTCTGCTCTTGTGACGAGATTGTTAAACAAAAAAAACCCAGGTATAACGAAATTTTATTAGAGTTTGTAAGAAATTTATTATGATATCAGCAAGGAGGCTTAATACCCCATAAATTTGTTCCCTCAGAAGCTGCCTCTGTGCTTATTACCCAAGTGAGGATTTTGAGTCATGCACCAAAGAAGTAGCATTCTAGCCAAGGGCTTCTGTGTCACTTGCTGGCTCTGTCTCTCTCCTCTTTTTGCCTTGGGACAGGATTTAGGGATGGACAAATGTTAAAGAACATTTGATGAACATTTGAAATGTTAAAGAACATTTGAACAAATGCTTTGAACAGCAGCCTTCCCACCAGGCCTGCCCTGGAAGAGGGAACCTGTGACACTGACTTGCACAAATGTGTTCAAAGCCAGTAAAACACAGGTCTGAGGAACAGCAGACATTGTAATGTTGGAGTGGCTGTGACTGTGACAGGACAGTATTTGCCTGCCTGCAGGTGACTGCTGTGAATCCTCCTGCACACTCCCAGCTGTGCATATGTCAGCAGAGGTTTACACAGCAGCTTGTGTATTTTCCAAATGGGTTGGTCTTACCTGCTGGAAGGTGATGGAATGTCAGAAATCTGCTCTCAAAATTTCCATATTTTCCTGAATAAATTTGTTGCAAAAGGTAGCTTTTATTACTGAAGGATATTTTTAAAGCCCTTTTGATTCTCTTTTTAGTGCACCTGTGTATATGTGTGGAAACACTCATGCAATTTTCTTCCGATTTCGGTTTTCTAATATGTTTCACAGAATCCAGGTTGTCTCTCCTCTGTCAATATTTGTGATGGGTTAATGATCAACCTCTTGACCTCATGGCTGTTCCTGGTGTACATCCAAATCTCTTTTCTGTCTTCCTCTAAAAAAGTAAAGAAAAAAGTGAGTGTAATTGCATGGTTCTGAGTAGGTGAGCTCACTCTGGATCCTGTGTTTTTGAAAACACGCTGCAGGGAGCAGAGGGGCACATGCTGCTGAATCCTGGTAAATCATTCAGCGTGGGAAGGTAATGCCAAGAAATCCAAACTTCTGTCTTGTACCTGTGACTCCCGGGTACGTGGTGCTTGGTGCCTGGCTGGGGTTGGTGTGGATGATCTTACTTGCCAAGACCATCAGGGATTGCACAGTGGCTGCTGGAGCTCATGGCCAGTTGCGCATCTGCCCTTTGTTGCATTCTCAATGTAAAAGTGTTGTTATCTTATTGCAAGAGTCCCATACCTTCTCGGTGATTTCTCATGGGTAGTTCTTCTCAACACTGCTCCTTCTTCTTCAAAGCCCAGACAGCAACTGACTGTCGGTCCCAGTTCTCCCTGTCTCATAGGACTGTTCTTCCTTATTGGTTACAGCTGTGACTCAAGCCTGTTTCTGATCTTGGATAATTGGCCTGGCTGCAACTCTTGGGGGTAAAGCTGCTTTTTACACATTTCTTATACTCTATTCCCACCTCAGCCCTTGGCACAAGAGCCAGCACAGCAGGGACTGGGCTGTGGCTGGGAGTGGCACCTGCTCCTCTGGAGTCTGGCCCCTGCACTCCTGTGCTCCCCACGGCTTCTCCGTAGGGACTTTGGCTCAGACCCTGCACCACAGCCTGGGCTGGCTCAGCCTCTGCCTGTGGGGATTCCTGCTGGGGTGGCTTGGAGAAACAAGGGACACGAGGCCAGAATGAACTGGGGAGATTCTGATTTCTTTGTCCCTGCTCTTGTCCTCTTCCTTCTACTTCATCTTTGTTGCTGGTTTCATGACAACAGACTAATTTGATTCTTCTTTTCCCTCTGCAGGAAGTCAGAGTGTTCTGAATACTCACTGACATGGAGAGCAGCTCCTTACTTGGGATATTTCTCCTGCTGATGAGCTATATCAACAGCAGCTGCCCATTTAATATTCAGGTAGTACTTCTGAGTTACCTTTTTAATTTGTGTTACTGTGGCAATTTCAGCATTTAAACTGAGACGACATACAAAGTTCCTGTTCAGCACATAAAGTCCTGTGGGTTGAAGAAATGCTTTCTGAAATGCACAAGAAAAAAATACTGTTCATATATATGTATATATATCGAAGGGAAATCAGCCTTTCTTAGCTTTCTACTTAGCCCACTCTCCTGTTGAAAAATATTCTCCTTGTGATATTGAATCCAAAATCATAATCACTTTTGCATGGCAAAGGCTTCCAATTTGGGAAGTTAAAATGAGGCACTCACAACGTGTGTTCTTAGACCTTGTGTTGACTGCACTACACGAGGTTTGGAAGTGGCTTCAGAAAGCTGTAGAACAGGCACAGGAGTGCACAGGATCTTGGGGATCATTGTGGCTGTCCTTGCAGAGGAAGAAGAGCAGAGCTGGCAGTGCATCCATATACCAGAAGGCTCACCTCTGTGTGGGACACCTACTTAAGAGCAGGTAAATCCTCTGAGGTGACCCCAGAACACAAGGGGTGATGAAGGGAAATTTCACTCACGTACATGAAAGACATTTTCTCTGTTACCAGACAGCAGGATATATCCAAAGCCTTTCTCCATTAAGAATTTTTGTGGGCTGTTACTAATTGCCTAGAAATGAGGCAATTTAATATAATTCTAGAATTTCAGGCATTGCTGTAGATACCATTCCTGCAGCTACAAAGAAATGTGTGTTTTCACAGTCCAGCTCAAAACTGGGTTCTTTCTCCAAGGGCACTGCCCCATGACTTGGGAAATGGAGCACTGTTAAGTGCAAACACCGCTGTGTGGATTTTTGTGTGCTTTGTGGGGATTGCAGCCTGAGCTTTCACCTTAGAACGCTGGTAGCAGCAACCTCTCCCAGCATCTGCTGGGTGGGCTTTGGATATTGGGCCACACTTCTGGAGATGTAACAAAAAGGCAAAAACCTCCAGAAGCAGCAGGGGATGTGTGGGCAGGACCTTAGTGCCATATTACCTCTTTCAGCTGTTCCTCCCTTAATTTACCGACAGCAGTAGCTTCAGGCATTGCAGGAGGAGTGAAGCGAAGCTGAGATGAACTAAATGTAAAACTGACATTTCAGTATTTCTCTTAATCGAGGATTGGTGTCTGTCCTGTTGTGGCCATGGTAGCACCTGGAAAACTCTGGGTCTCCATTACCAAATATCAAACTAATAATTGCTGGGAATCAAGATGGATAAGCAGAAAAATATAACTATCCTTCACAGAAGAAGTTGCAATACTCAAGAGCCTTGTGGAATAAAAAATTATTTATTATTTCTGCACTTACCTACAGGTATCAGTAGTGACTCTTTTCATTCACTGAAAGAAAGATTTTAAACTACTGATATCTTTTGCTGGAACACAGGCTAATTTTATTGTCCTTTGGGCTGTTTGTGTAAATTTCCACTCCCCCTATTTATACCACTGTAACGATGCTGCTGCTTTGTCTTCCTGTACCAACTGTTCATTTTTGCTCTTCTAGTGTTTATGAGAAAAGACAAAGCCCAGGAGGTGCTGTGAGTCCATAAACCTGCCAACCACTTCCTAGAAGAGATTGGTCCAGAGAACCTGGAGAGGGAATGCAAGGAGCAAGTGTTTGTTTGAAGAGGCTAAGGAGATCTTCCATTCACAGGAAAAAACAGTGAGAAACCTGATTTTAGGAGAAGTAGAGGGTAGTTAGCAGTGAGGTGTAAATAACCCTGGTTGTTATAATCCTGTGTAAATAAAACTGGTTGTTAAGGCAGGGAGGAAGGGAGCGCTGGGCTTGCATTCTGTCCTGAAGAGGGCCCTGGGCAGGCTCCTGGCTGATGCTGCTGGCTCAGAGAAGGCACAGCCATGGGCCTGTGTCTGGGCAGTAAGCTCTGCACACCTCGGCTGGTGGCTGTTGAACACCAGGGTGTCAGAGTTGTTCCCGGGCTCTTGCTGGAAGGTCGAGTACCATCCTTGGACAGGAGAAGCTCTGTGTTGAGTTCAACATGACACCCCATATCCTAAGTTCCAGTCTTTGTTTCCGTCATTCCTCCTTCCAGCACTTTTTCCCTGTGGCCTGATTAAAGCCAGGTGGGCTCTGGAGAACAGTGGCTGGGGCCAAAATGGCTCTGCAGGGGCCAATGGGAGCACAGGGATGTTGTGCCCAAATGGAATGGGAACACAGAGGGCACAGTAAGACAGAGCTGGAACACAGTGATGTTGGGGAAAAGGAGACTTTAAAGGATGCTTTTGGACAGAGCCTGTGCACAAAGGGTGACGCTGGACGTACGGGGATGGCAGGAGATGTTTTCAGCTGGAACAAAACCCTGGTGGGCTCTGTGACCCAGAAGCCACTGTGGGACAGTGCAAGAGCTGGCTGTGCCTGAGCACCGTGAGGCCGTGGAACAGATCACCAGGCCTGGCAGGCCCAGGGGAGCCCTGGCTGCCCAGGGTGAGCTGAGCCAGGGTCCTGCAGGGCAGAATGAGACCACAGCACCTGCAGCCAGGTGGGGAGAAAATGTGGGAAATGCGGGAGGGAGGGCTCTGGCCAGAAGGCAACAGGGGCTGTTCAACCTGGGACTGGGGGGCTGGTTTGGACACGCCTCAGCCCACCCCTCAAACCACCCAGACAAACATCAGCTCTGCTTTTGGAGCAGTAGGACTCCAGGGTAACGGGAGGAACACTGTCATCATGGACATTGCCCCTGGCAGGTAATACTTCACTTCCAGTCTCACCATAAACACCACACCTAAATGCTTTCTTACTTTATCATCACTGGGTGCATCAGGAGGAGCAGAGTTCATCAAGCCATTATAAAGTTGTTTTTTTCAGGTCAAGAGCAATAGAACCACATGTATTTCTCAGTCATCTGCCAGGGTTTTTGATAATAGGGACCTTAAATACCTTTATCACTCTTCCCCTCTCTTTTGGATTGGAATGTTAATACCCTCTCTATTGAGTCAGTCACATCATCTGTGCTTTCAGGTTGTGTCTCCATGTCCTTGGCGGAAAGCCAGGCTTTGCCTCCTTTTGGAAGGCTGGTAATTTTTACAAGGCAAGTTCCAGGGCCAGGTGAGGTTCCTTAGAATGCTGAGCATGGTAAGGGAGGTAAAACTGAGGCTCAAAGGTGAAGGCAAGTGCATGTGGCAAACAGGGTCAACTGAAGTGCTTGTTTCCATTGTCTTGTTTTGGATTTTAAATCATGGTTTGGAGCATTTTTTGTGCATGTCCTTATTTGTTACTAATTTTCACTCTGTTGTCTCTGGTCAGCGTCCTAGTGCTGTGTGGTGGCTTGTGCACAGAAATGAGTGACAGTATTTATGGAAAATAAAAAAATCTCTGGTGATGTGTCAGGTCTGTCTTGTCTCAAAGGGCACCTGGAGAGTTTGGACTGCAGGATCACAGCCTGCAGCATCAAAAACCACTGTCACAACCAGGGTCTGGTTTGGGCTGCGCTGCCTTAGAGCAAAAGATCAAAGCATTCTAACCCCCTGTCGTTCCTTTTCCCGGTGAGAGTATCACCAAGACCGTTCAGTTTGCTTAAAGTTTTAACTTGTCCTGACTGCAGGAGACTTTGACAAATACCAGCGAGAATTCAAGGAACAGAAGATGGCTGAGGAATGGAGCTGAACACACCCCACTACAATTCCAGCTGCAGTGGTGACACTGCTCTGCTGCTGTTTTGAATGAGTCCGTGAGTCCCGCAGCTGGGTAGCCACACACGACAGGGGCTCCGCCCTGCGCTTCCTGACCAAGGTGCTGCTGCCCATCGCGGGCCGCGGCCAGGCTGCGCACCGGCAGCACGCACAGCACGGCCGCAGCCGCTGCTGCAGGGGAAACAGCAGGGGGCCCTGCACTCTGTCCCGCCACGCTTCGTTTCTTCCAGGCACTGTCAGCTGGGAAAATACGGTGTACAGACCAGAGTATGCAACGACATCCCCTGGATCAAAGAGCTGGTTGAAAGCCTAGCAGATTCAGAAAACTCTTCCATTGAGTTTTATTAATACCACCTCTAAGAACAGGATCAATTCTATCGTTAGTGTTTCAATCTATGACACTATGCCTGCTCCTGTCCTTAATGGTGTAAAAAAATTTTGAAATGTGTAAATTGCTCATTTAAGTATCCCTGAGTAAAGCACTTGTGCATAATAAAGAACCATCTGCAAGTAACAAAAGGGAAGATGACTCCTCTTAATGATGACTCCTCTAATTTAAAAAAATCAGGAAGATTTTTTTCTCGAGAAAGAAAGTGCTTTCCATGTCTCAGGCCTGTGTTCCTAGAGGCCCACAGCCCTGTGTGCAGTTGTGGTAACAGTGTCCCTCCCGAGACAATGAACACAGGGAGGAAGTGCTGAAGTTCTGGTACCAAGTACAACCTCGAGTAAAATCAGTTAGATTTGTATTTACAAATCTGCATTTGTATACAAATTTGTATTACAGATCACAATTACATATGTGTTCCAATACAAAAACCAATGGCTGTATGGAATCACATATAAACCAATCAGGAACTAATCCAGCTGCAGGAGGATTTTATGGCAGGATTCTGAACAGTTGATATTTGTGTTTCATGTTAAAAGTTTTGATTTTGTGACCCTTTCTTACAATTGACTATGAAGTTATAATTACAAACCCCCAGCACTTGTGAAAGTCCATTCTCACCGTTCCACAACAGAACCTTTGTTTTCCTCAGAGAACTGGTGCTATTATGAATAATTTTGACTGGAAGAATTTGTATTAGATCTTGCACAAGACCACCAGGTTCAGTACTTCAGGGAAACACCTCTTAGGATGTAGAAGTAACCCCCAGCAACCCCCATAAGGAGTAGGACTGGACTGTAGCACCAGAACTACAAAAAAAGTTGAGGGATGAAAAATAATCCCTTCTAACCCTTGAACCTCCCAAGCCTCACAGAGTTTCATCTGCCATGATGGCAGTAATGAATGTCCTGGCTTATAAGAAATTATTAAAACTTAAAAAAAACCCCAAACCCTAAGCCCCTGCAGGGCTCAGCATGCTAAAAACACACAGCTGAGGTGGTTACTGCATCATACACAAACCTGGAGAAAGCAGGAGCAGAGCTCTTTAGTGCCCCAGCCAGCACAGGTGCTCTCCTCTTCAGGCTGGTGTCCCAGCACACAGCTCTGTGTTACTGTCACTCCCTCCACCCTCACAGGGGCAAATTCAACACACAACCCCTACACAAAGTTGCAATCTCTCCATGACTGGTGCCAGCAGTACCTCAGCCAACACCAGGATCCCCAGAGTTACAGACTACTCATTACAGAGGCTCTGCTCCAACACAAAGGTGATTTTTCTTAATGAAAAAATGCCAACTGCCAATTACCTGTGCAGGAAGAGTCCTCTTATTGGAGGCAAGCTCAGCAGAGACAGCCATTTTCAGAGGTAGAGGCAAAGAAGCCACAGAGTACCAGACGTTACTCTACTGTCAGTGTCTGTAGCAGCAGGAACAAAGAAACAGCATTATTCCTCCTAACATAAGAATGCTCTCCTTCCCACTGGTAAAACAGACTTTTGCAAAGTCACTGGTAAGCTACAGTGATATTTTAGCTGGAAGCTGCTGGAATTTTTAGTGGTCAATCTGCTGGCTTTCTCCCAAAGTTTACATTAGTCTTCATGAAAACAAAATCCTTTGCATGGAACACGATCAATACTTTTAAATCAAAAGCAATAGCTGCAGATCTCCAAAGACGTAGCAACTGATTAATAAATCAATGAATAAAAAGAAATTCGACGAAGTTGAACAAAAAATTAACCCCTCAGTTTTTCCATATCCCAGGTGGTTTGTGTATACCTTCATCTGAGCAATGAACAGGCAGTCCCCTCCCAAAAAAACCCCAGAAGATGTTTTATTTTTTAAAGTGTTGTAATACAACAAATACATGATCTGTACAAAGGACACAACAGGGCCAGTTTAAATACAATCAGGAGAAAGGAGTCCCCATATTCACAGTCCTCAGACAACATCTTCTACCAAAACCTGAACCAACAATTTAAGGATTCACTTAAAAAACAAACTAAAAAACCAAACCCACCCCAAACAAGTTAAAAAATTTAAAGGTCTCCAAAGAGTCTGTGGGTGTATTGTCTTACAGCAGAGCTCATGGGGCATTCTGTGAAGGGTCACAATGGCATCTTATTGCCCTCAATGCTGATTTTCACGGCATGGGCCGATCTGCTTTTTTTCCTGATATCTGTGAATTTCCGCATCTGTTTGTCCAGTCGACTCACCCCTTTCTTAGAGGTCCCCTGGAACTTAAAAAATAAAACTAATAATTACCACTGAAAAAAAGCAGACGCCCCAGAGGTCCAAGGCAAGCGGCACATGCGAGGCTGCGCCGGGGCAAGGAGCTGGGGAAGCCACTGGGCCCAGCTGATCTGTCTGTTCTCTTCCCAGAAGGGGAAAATGCTTCCCCCAGCATCTGCAGGGCCCAGGTGGAGGCAGCGGCACTCACAGCCATCACAGTGCAGGGTCAAGCGCTGTGTAGCTGGATACCGTTTGGAAATTTTGTATCTACTGGCTGCAGCCATGTCAGAACCACAGCACACCAGTGTCACCACTCTGGACTTCCTGCAGCAGAGTTCCACACAGATACACTGTGACTAAGGTTGACACATCAGTTTTAGGCCGCCATTTATTTTAAGCTCGAGGATTAGTATTGAGAAAGCAGGGGATTACTGAACGAAGGCAGTGTAGGGGGGTAGCAAAAGAAATGCCTAAGCTGACCATACAAGCATTGCATTTCATCTCTGTATTTGAACTGCAAATGAAAACCAGGTGGCGTAAGTTATTCTGCACAGATTAATTCAGTGATGGGGTGCTGAAACGCCACTGAAGACAAACAGCAAGGACCTTCCAAGCCATAGCCAGTGCTTCCCAGAAGGCAATTTTCCTTAACTAGACAACAGAAACAGCAAGTGATGGAAACATGACACTTTTAAGTTTGGGAGAAACAGTGATATCCAACACATGCTACTTTGTATCTGAAAAAGACATCCATTAGAAACTTGTTCCCATGGCTAAGGAAAGTGCTCCTGACATGCTGATTTTAAATAAGGTTTATTGATAAATCTGTTCACTATTCATTGAAATTAGACCTAAAATTTCACAGTGATGTTTAAGAAAATATCTTTTTAAAAACAAATAAATATGAAGCTTAATATGAACTCAACAGTTATCTATGGCTTGTGCTCACCTCTTCCTGTCACTGTTAGCTTGTGGTAGCCCTGCTCACAGCATTGAAATGCAGACCAGGAATTGTCAAAGCAATTCCCACTGATGCATGTTCTCCCAGCCCACACGCACAGCAGAGGATTCTTCTCCCCCTGGTCTCATTCTGTAGCTCCCATCAACCACCCCTACTGTCTCACATCATTCTACTTCCTTGAAGGAGCACGTGTGAAAAACACCTCACTGTGCCCCAGTCAGAGGTCAGCCCGCCACAGCATGCAGTGACATGAGCTCCTGTACCAAGGGCTAAGAATTCCCATGTGTCACTTCAGGTGAATCTGGAAAACCTAATTGTGTCAGAACAGCATTCAAAACCACAGGTGGTGCAAAGCTGGTTTTGAGCACAGGTATTTTCACTGAACTCCTGTCATTTGGGTACCCTGAAGCTGTGCAGGCAGGAGCCATGGCAGAGGTTATGTGCTAGAGCCTGTTTTCTCCTGTACAAGTTCCCTTGGAGGTCACAGTACAGACACGAGAGAATTCAAGGAGAGTTTTCCAGGTTAAAGTTAGGGTGTACACACTCCTGTCCTGCATGTGCAAACTGCCAACAGCTGGAGCACATGCACTGTTCACACCTCCCTCGAGGGATACCTCTCCAACTTGGGAAGGCAGTGGTATGGCTACAGGGGCATCCTGTTGCCTTCAATGCTGAACTTGATGGCCCGATGCACTTTGCTGAGTCGTTTCTGTTCAGCAAACCGTCTCTTGTGCTTTTCCAAGCGACTAATACCTCTCTTAATAGTCCCGGGCTAGAAACAACATCTCAATTAATGGACAGAAGGAGAAAGAACAGCAGACAGCACAGCAATTGTTACTTCTCCCACTTACACATATTCTACCACATACACCCCTTTAAATGAAACTGTATGCATAGATGGATGAAGACAAAGCAACACAAAGGCCTCCAGCGAAGCTGTTCATGTTTACCAAAACCTCAATGGTTTCCCAAACTAGAATATTACTAGAACATGATACAAAAGCTGGGAGAGGTATAAAAACATCTGCGCAGTGACACAGGTACTGAACTGCAGCTTTAGCTCAAAATGCTTTAAAGCAAGAGGCCTCTAATCAGATTCTCACCTGAGAGAGAAATGCTAGAAAAGTTAACTCAAAAATCTCTTTTTGCTCAGAGATGTTTTCCTGTGAAATCATGTGATGAGCTTAGCGCAGCCTACTTATCAGAGAATTTACTGTCCACACTCACTACAAGAGGCCCTTAAAAGAACTATGCTCCTGTACAGTAACCATGGTGATATGGTGACAGAATCCTAGCCTTAGGAACAGTCACCAGGACACTGCCAGTGCTTACCCTGGAGGACTCCATCTCCACGTTCCACTTGGGCCTGACAACGTAGTCTTTGTTGGAGGGCATTGGGACCCTTGCACGGGCACAGAACCCAGGGTCCCCGGGCCTGAGAGCCCTATGGAAAAAAAGGATGCGACTGTTACGGACAAATCTTATCCAGAAAGAAGAAAAGCCACCCAGTGTTCTCCTCTGAAACACACTGTATACCACTGCCTCTGAAACCTCTACAGGAATTCCACAGTGGTAGTGCCACCACAATACTTCACTTAAAAAAAAACAACAAAGTATTTATATATCCAACCTACTTTTCTTCTCCTGTTAATACTTTCTCCAGGTCCCTACGGGGAGTCTGACCACCAGAGCTGCAAGAAAAATAAATATTTATAGATATCTATATACAGAGAAAGAAATTTTAAAAGACAATGAAGTATGCTAAAAGAGAAGAGAGACCATAACTGACTACCCTTTTAATTCCTTCAGTATTTACACACCACTTGGTTTCTCTTGATGGAGTCTTAGAAGAATTGCATGTTTCTGCCTGCTACTCCTACCTGCTCATTTTCCTTCGATGAGGCATCTGTTCCAAATCTCTCTGCTCCCTCTCTTCTCTGGTCATGCCTTTGTAGTTTGAGGTAAGGCCGAAGATGGGTCGAGACCATTCATCTATTAAAAAAATGATTAGTTAACAAAGACCAGGCCTTTGTTTCTCTCAAACCACTCTGGTGATCAAGTACAGCTTTAGAAGTCTGTGGCAAGTATTTATGCTTCCTTTCAACCAAACGGTTTTTGAGCCCTTAGTATTTAAAGGAAAACCAGCCTTGTGAACAGAAAGCAAGAGCTTTCATCCCCAAAGTCTCTTTGTTGCCTGCTCTTCTAGAACATCTTCAAGCCCTCAGAATACTCAGTGTCAGGACCTTCTGCACAACCAACACAATGCCATTTTAGAAATATGCAGAAAAGGTCCTAAAGAATCTAAGTGTATCATCAGTCTGCAGCCATTCTGGATGGAATGCACTCCACATGGAATACAGCTGAGTAGTAAACATTCATTCAGCTAAGTTCTCTCTGAAGTCCATGGAAAAAATAGTCCTCTGGCAGCACCTTCCTGCCTTTGCAGCATATTCAAAAGATCTGGACAATGAGCCAAGAGAGAACAGAAGCAAAACAAATGCCATCCTCTGGTTTAAGACAATGAAATAGGTGCATGCAGAAGCTAATGTAACAGTGCTTGTTAAGAGCTCTACAAAGTGATGAAACACATCAGTGAGGTTCCTACATTGCAGAATCTATTCTACAGACAACAGCAGTGCATCAGAAACCGATGCAGAAGTTCCACTCATCTCCAGAGGAATCTCAGACAAGGCACAGGCAGGTTCACGTACTGATCAGCTTCCCAGCCATGTCCTTGTTCGGTCTCGACTCCTTGGGGTGTTTGTACAGGTACATCACAGCCCGCCCAATGCCGCTGTGCTTCAGGGTCTCTTGGCTCACACTGGGCAGCTGCAGAGAAAAGTAAGAATACACAATAAATTATGTCTAAACATTAATTAATGGTGTCACTGAACTTTGCAGAAAGACCTTTCACTTAAACCAGCTTGGAAAATTTAAAGTTTTCATTTTCCCATTGGGAATTGTTTAAAGTATCAAACACCTAAATCTAGAAATCTGCCATAATATCCTTGGCTTATACACAAAATTAGGTAGCTTTCTAGAACTTTTTGCTCCAAAAGCTCTCTAGTTTATATCGCCCCAAAACTATGCTACTGCCTTCAAATCATTCATTCTATAAATAAAACCTTACATGGCAAAAACACTCAAGCAATCAGCTTAGCCACAGACACTGAAAGCCTACACGGAGTGTGAGGGACCTTCCCGTGCACTGCACACTTTAACAGAACAGAAAAGAGAAGGGACCACAGGGGAAGAAAATTCAGGGATGCACAGCAAGTAGTTCTTCATTTAAATCTGGATATAAACCTGAAACAGGCAGGCAGGGCCAAATCATCTGAATTCTTACACACAAGCACACCCGCTGTGCAGGTTGCTTCCTTGTGTGTTTCACTGCACAGCCCATCAGTAGAGCTGCAGTTCATTTATCATCTCACATTTCCCTAAAGCACACGGCTGTAAAACTGTGGAGAAGCTCCAAATCAAATGTGGTGAAAAGTCAGGTCCAAACCTCTTGCAGGATCTTCAGAAGCTCCTCTCTTATCTTTAGTGCTGGCAGACTTCGGTCTGGAAGAGGAGAAAGCCACTCTTTGATGGCAGACATAACACCACTATCGATGAAAGTTTCTTTGAGATCCTGCCTAAAAGGTTTAAAGAGAAGCCCAAAAGTTATGTAATACAGCAACATCTTAAGATGTGATGTCCCCTGAGGAAAATAGTATATTTGAGTTTGTTTCATGTAAATGAAGAGGGAAAATTATGTATAATTTTATGTTTTTGAGGTCACCTAGCTTCAGCATTTACTTGGAATAAAAAAAAGTGTTTTACTGCATATTCAGTATAGCTGTAGTGTAACTTCATGAAATCTTACAAATTCTGACTATTGCCCATGGTTACAGTTAACTGAAAGAATGACAACTCACTTTTTAAGATGCATAACTACAGTTGGTAGCAAAGTTAACTTCTTTAATGCTGGTTTCTTTTGTGTATTCAGCTGACGATCCTCCTGTAGAGAGTTGAAGAATCAGCACAAGTTAATCAAAGACAGAAATCAGCAACTCCCATTCTTTGCAACACTGACAAGAAAAAGACTAGTCTATTAAACTAGAAGTGCAACTTTGGAGGGATTTCACTAATTTTGTCCCCTGCTCCACAGCTCACCAACAACTATGCAAGAATTTCCCTGAAATAAGGTCATCACTTTAGTCAGTATTTCCCAATAAAGCATCACATTACGAGAGTGCTCCTAAATCTACATTTTTTTTTCCACTTCATGACTTAGACTGACTACAATAACTCGAGGTCCTCTATACTGTGCACAGATAACACTTTGTTAGTAAAGCCTCACCTGAAAAACAGAAAAATAGCTAAGCAGAACAATGGGAAGGGAGAACATGTATTTTCACCTCTGTCATTTCAAACTTACTTCCATCCAAGGCCTGACTGTCACTATTAATATTAATCTGTTACTCTGATATCATTGCCACGGCACTGTCATTCAAACAGTTTGGAAAAGGACTCTTCTCAGAAACAAGTACCAAAGCATGACACGTGCCAGTAACACCACAATGAAATTAAAGCATAGTCCCTTTCTCAGTTTACAGAGCACCTATATATCCCTTTTAATAGAAGTTGATCTCAGCTGATGGAAGTTTAGCTATTTAACTAATTTCAGTTTTAAAAATTAGTATTCTGTCAAAATTTTAACAGAATGTTTTCATTTAGAACAGCAAAATAACATTTAAATGGTTATACAGACGTAAGAAGGGTTCCACAGTGTACAGATTACTCCTGCTAAAGACAAGACAGATCTTTGTACCTTATTAATCACACAATTTTCCCATGGTGTGTTTGGAGCCTGGAAAACTTACCTCAGCAGCTTCATTCATCTTCACAATCATGGCACTGACCACATCATCTGCGTCACTGATGAAAGTTCCCCCATCACGGTTCCGCCTGCGCTTGCCACTCATGCTCTTCTTCCTCTGCAGCATCATGTCGAAATCTGACATGAAGTCCATGCTGAAACACAACCACAGTGTTAACTGAAGGTCCTTGGTAGGAAATAATTCTGTGTTTCTGCAGCGTACAAACACCGTGTCTCAAGGTCCCTGTGAGATAATTAATTATCCTCAGTATGCAAAATGCAAAACTAGCAAAGGCTCCCAGACCTAATACCCAACGTGCACACCTGTAATATCCAGGGTCCATAATGCTCTTCCACCAAAATCTGGCATTAAGAAAGGAATATGTAACACAACGACTTACTGCTTCCCTCTTTTGATGTTATCATCCGAGTCAGATTCATCTGCTGTCTCCTTCATGTCTCCATCACCTTTCTCTTCCTCCAAATCCTCCTGGTTAAAACCCTGATGAGTACAGATAGTGCAAATCAGTGTATGGATCAGGACTGAGCATCTACTCAGGTTACTGATACTAAAAAACTACAAGTCTTCAGATGATCTAGAAAGATGAGCAGAGTCTTTTTAGTTCCCCCTGTGACTACTGTCACACCAAAAATTCTCCCAGAAGATGAGCTGTAAATGTTATTTAACCCAAAGAGTACCCCTGTGAGCCTGGCAGATACAAAACTGACCTGATGCAGCATATACATTCTCTTCAGATCTAGCAAGTCAACAGGAGACATCCACAGTAACGCTTACCGTAAATTCCTCCTCTTCCTCATCACCAGATTCTCCAAATATATCTGCAATCAGGTTCCTGTGAAGATAACAGCAACATTTATCAACTTGGACTACAACAATGAGATGTGACTATTCTGCAAAATCTCTAATGATTGTATGAAGATCTCCCTTTTGTTCTGTCTCCTTCTACTGACCTTTCTCCTCATGCCACCAAAAAAGGTGAACAGTCATTCTCTAGTTGGGATTTATCCATTTTCCATTCACCATCACTCCCCCTGCCTAAAACCCCCCCAAAAAATCATATTTTTTCCACTTACTCTTGTTCATTTCCAGATTCACTGTCACTGCCAAACAGATCTTTCCCTTTTTTCTTCCCAGCATCCTCTTTTCCTTCTTCTTCCTCCTCTTCACTATCAGATACAACATTTTTCTTCCTTTTGTCAGATTTCTCTGAAGCAGCGTCACTATCCGATTCTTCAGCATCAGAAAGGATTCGTACCTTTTTTGCAGCTGCCAGCAGAAAGGAGCATTACTACACGTCCCAGTAATAGAGGGGACAACTGTTACTCTCCAATTGTTCTCTGACTAGTTTGCCAACATCCGACCATTGCCATTTCCTAAAAACCATATCCATTCTGAAGTGTTTTATTAAATCAGCAACTGGAGCTTCCATACACCACATCTATCCATAAAAAAATTGTAATTTCAAATCTCTCACCCCCAGTATATGAAAAAAACACATAGGAAAAAAATACTAGAGATACAGCAATGAAGTAAATAACAAACTACCATGTCAACAGATGCCAGTTAGATCCTTACAGTCTTCTAACCTACTTATTACTCAGAAGTGTTAGATACACATTCACACAGCAAAGCAGTCAGAATGACAGCCTCTACAAATGCAGTTCTGCTCCAAAACTAAATCTGATTTATGGTTTCTCAACTTAAGATGCTTTATTCACACAAAAGCAATGATTTAACTTCCACACCACTACCTGTCACAGCACGTTTTCACAGTATAGTTTCTTACGTGTTTTCTCACTGTCATCCTCACTATCAGAAAGGATGGCTGTTTTCCTCTTCACTGTCTTTTCTTCCTCTTTTTCATCTTCATCACTGTCTGATATTTTACGTCTCTTAGGAGCTTCGTCTTCACTGTCAGAGCCCTGAAATCCTTTCCTTACATGTTCATTATCTGAATGATGAGAGTCATTCTGCACCTTTTCCTTCCTGTCCTCCCCATCGCTATCTTCAGACTCTATCTGCTTGTGTCTGGACACATCCTCGCTCTCCGAGTCGCTGGCTGGCTGCTTCTGAGGCTCTTCACTCTCGGAGTCGCTGGCTGGCTGCTTCTGGAGCTCTTCACTCTCGGAGTCACTGGCTGGCTGCTTCTGGAGCTCCTCGCTCTCAGAGTCGCTGGCTGGCTGCTTGTGTGATTCCTCATTTTCAAAATCACTGCTGTGATCCCTTGGAGGGTCTCCATTGTCAGAGTCACTCGCTCGATGATTTAAGGCCTCTTCATTTTCAGAGTCACTTAAATGCCGGTTTGGACGGTCCTCAGTATCAGAGTCACTGTCTTTCTCTCCATGAGTTGCTTCATTTTCTGAATCACTCGCATTGTGATTTGGGGGCTCCTCATTATCTGAGTCACTTTCTTTTTGCCTTGGGTTATCTTCATTTTCAGAGTCTGTCATATGAGGCTCTCCCACTTGCCCATCATCCTCTCCATCACTGTGTTCATTCTGAAACAGAAAAATAATCTCAGACCTTATAAAGAAAAAATGTTCTGAATTTTTGCTTGTCCTTCCTCCAATTTGATTACCCAAGGTGCTGCAAACTGAAATAATGTCTATGTAGAAATAATTAGACAATTTGCATCAAAAGACTATCAAATACTTCACATCCAAAAAAGCATTATCAATGGAAGTGTGTCCATCCTGCAGCTCCACGGTATTTTGAAAACAGTAACAGAATTCACAGAACACTTAAATAAGCATGTCTAAGAAGGGTCCAGTTGCTCGAGCGTGAAGGCTTAGTACTTTTATTTTAATAGGACAGGCCTTCAAAGTGGTTTAGTTGAAATTCCCAGTAACAAAGCAAGAAAGAGTATCTTGCATTTGCCATTTTATTTTCCTGACGATCTCAAACAGATGTTTCCCACGTGAAATACATCTCACTGAAACAGCACACGCATTACGCTCCAAATGCAGCTAGTGCCTGTTCCTTCCTTGTTGAAGAAACCTATTTAGGAACAACTCAAGACCAAACGCCTAGCAAAAAACAAGAATAAAGCTTTAGTCAGACTTTTCAGAGTATTACTGTTAACCAGTTTTGCACTTCAGATTCAACAACTCTCCCCTATGCTGACAGCTCCCATGCTTATCCAGACACCCAAGATAACCCATGCACAAACACACCCATCTGGCAACTCCAGAACGGAAACAATCCTTTGACTTCTCTACACACCAAAAAATACTGAGGCACGTGCTCCACTTTTAAGAGAACATCTCACAAGCCACCTTACTAAGTATAGTTACTTACAGCATTATCTTTTATCTTTCCAACATCTAAAATCTACTTGGAAAAAACATCTCAATCACATTTAGCTGAGAATATCAAATTAGACTTGAAAACTCATTCCATTAATTCAGCTCTCACAGCTACTGTCACCATGATCCTGCTTTCAGCTGAAAACAACAACATTGTACAAGGAGCTTCTCTTTCACACACTCAACTCAAATCCTCAATCAGGCTTTCCTCAGTCATTTTGTCTCAGCTATAAACTTTTTTGACTTGCAAACTGAGTATTTACTGTGACAGGAGATGCTTTAAGATCTATATGTCCTGAAGTTTCCAAATCTTTTTTTTCTCCAATTTTGAAACAGACTTTTCTGTTTTGAAACAGACTTTCAAAATTGAAAACAGACTTTCTATCTATTTTTATTTTCTCTAGTCGTTCTACTCCCACATTCATAGCCATAAAAAATGTAGGTGTAGCTGCCCTACACCTACAACAAAGAATACTATTCATCTTTAAAACGCATGATGCAGGAAGAATTTAAAATCAAATTAATTTCAATTGCTTTTAAGAACTACTTCCTCCATAATTATTCTAAGAGGCAAAGAGCATTGCTTTTTAAGACTTTGGACTTTATATACTTATTCCTTTGGCTAGCACTTGATAAAGATCTTCTAAACTACCGAAGAATTACTAACAAAGTTACTGAACAATGAAAAAAAATCCCAGGACCATGAAATTTTAAAACATGCACTTCAAATACTACTTCACAATTTCCACGTTATTTAATGCTAACTACAAACAGCTGCTGTGACAATCTAAGTTGTTTTCTCTCTGCTGCTTGTTCCTGTCTCCACAGCAGTGCACGTAGAGATCTTTTGAATCTTTTGTCTCCAGAAATTCTCATTTCTCCTCACAGAAAGGAAATATGGTTCCATTAAAACCTGAATCTGGAATTTTAAAGAAATATTAATATCAGGAAGTGACAGAATTGAGGATGAACTCAACTGCTCTCAGCTTGTTAATATTTTATTCCCTTAGCAAAAAATCACTTTAATTGCCCTTCTCCTGTCTTGTATGTCCCACATAAACCAACCACAGGTGAATGTGACAGATCTTCCCTGACTGCATTACTTTAGACTAAAGAAAACTGCAGCTGGAAACTGAACAGAAAGCAGATTCCACAGCAGTTACAGGTAAGGTCACTGAGAAACACTGAAATCAAATTGGTATCCACAGTAATAAAAATGATTTAATCCTTGTTTTTCTACCATTTTATTTTGTGTGGGTTTGCCTGTCTTCTCAATGTCAGCTGGAGAATGCTGAATAGTACTGATAATTACATCAGCAGTAATAAAGGATTTTACTGAACAAAACCCCAAGAAATTAATAAAAATAGTCCTCTTTAAGATATTAGGACCATCAACTTTCCCAGCTTCCAGTTTAGGAATTCTTTGGTGAACAAATAAAAAAAATAAGAACCAACAAGGAGTGATTCTTCATATTTCCAAGGTCAGAAGTGTGGCTGCAGGTTATATGTGCACCTGTTCAGAATTAATCACTAAATTACAAAGAACTTCTTATGCAAAACCTCGGTGAGAAGACACTATAATTACAGAGCATTATTACTGAAGATCATGACAAGATCCTGAATCTTTAACTGCTACTGCAAACTGACAATCACACCTGAGAATGAAGATGTTTGGTGAGGGAGAGCAGACACACAGCAGTCAGACTCACCCAGCGGTCACAGCAGCTCAACTGCTGCAGAGTGACCCCTGGAGAAGCAGCAGCTGAGGTAACGTGGCTGTCCCTGCACACTCTGGGCACACAGGCACCACCTGCCCAGCCCGGGGAGGAGAGCTGTGCCCGGCAGCAGCACTGTCAGTGAGGAGCCCCCAGCCAGCAGCACAGAGCACCCTCTGCAGCAGAGCTGGGACCCTGCACGGGGCAGGGCCTGCCCACAGCCCGCAGCGCAAGGGGCTGCACACAATGAATGAACCTCTGCTTTGGGATGTAACGGATATGAAAAGTGACCAACTTCCAGTATAATGACAAAATGCTGCTGGGCATGTTTGATAGTCTTCGCTTTCCCTTTTGTATTTGCTCGTCTCTACAAAACTGTTTTCAAAGAAATGAAGTATGTAATTTTTGAGTTTTCTAGTTTTCATTTTCCAAATGATTGATTGAAAGATCAGACATCCTCAAACCAAGTAGGTCTCAGGTAATTGCTACTGCATTTTTCTCTAATTCCTTTGCTTTCTTTTCTTCCTCCTCTTTATCTATAAACATTTTAATTGAGATGTCCTTAATTTTTGTTTAATGAAAGAGTTCTATAACATGAGGCTTTAGTACAGTATAAAATAAGGAATATATCAAAATCAAATTTACAGTGTTACACTTCTACATAAAAATTACAGCTACCAAGCAGTTTATTGGATCGACATGCAGCCACTCTTAAGAGCTACTTCTTCAATAATTTAGTAACTTCAACAAAATTGAACCCATCCACTACAATGTCATGAAAGGTGAGTGTTAAACTAAGACCTACACAACCATCATGGGCATATCAGCAAGTTCCTCCTTTTTTCAGAAGTGTCACATATTTGTGTTTGTTAACAGTCACAGTCTAACCACAACTTAATTCATGAAACAGCAGCAACTTGGTGGAAGTGTAAAAACGAAGTTATTACAGATTTCTGTATGAGCCTGACTTGGACAAACACTGTAAACATGATTTCAGATTCATTACTGTACTAAAACTAATTCTAATTGTCTAAAGCAGAATCAGTAAGGACATCAAGGAGAACATTTATAGATAAAGTGGGACTGGGGGAAGGAAAGCCAGAAAAGAATTGTGGAAAAGAAAAACCCACATACCTGAGACCTACATAAGTAATTCCTCAGGATTCCCCTTTTCTTTAAAGTTAAAAACCTGAAAGAAAAGTTTGAAATTTTAAAACTTCAGTTCTTTACATCTGAGTTCTAAATCAGAGACAAAATAGTAATTAGACTTAACTGGTTAGGCTGTCTAAAAAGGTTTTATTACCTCTGAGTGTCATTTCTCCCACATACTCCTAAAGATGAAGAAAATAAGAGGATGACAGAATATTTAGAGTAAATAATAGGACAAATGACTGAGAGCTACTTCTTTCAGAGATGGCTGCTCCACCTTATTGCCTTTCGAGTGCAAAGTGAACTCAACGGAGGGAAAGAAAAATTAAAACTTCATAGCAAAACAAAATACTTGAATTTTGATCTGAGCTGAATCAAATAAAGCATTAAGGCTTGACAACTCTCATTTAGTATTGGTCAAGAAGATGGCTTAGCTTGGCTCTTTTATTTTAATTGACTTTCTGAAGTATTTATCTATAGAGGAATATTCAACCACCATCAGAGAACAAAGTCTTTAAAATAATGCAGCACAAGAAGAGGGCCAGCTAACAATGATAACTGGTACTTTCTGTACCTAACTCTCAAGAAGACATGCTGCAGATGTAAACAACAGTCAACCACCTTGCCACAGTAAGCAAAATTAAAATCTCAGAGAAGTACAGGAAAGTAAGAACCAGTCATCAAGCATTAACAATGACACAGAAGAAAAAGATTAATACTACTGTAGCAGCAGCAGGACTCTTCACACACTCATCACACTTTTCTCCCATGGAACAGAAGTTCTACATTCCTCTGGACAGGCAGTTATTTTTCCCAGCCTGAGGAATGTGCTTCCTGCCACACTGAAATTGTCACTGTCACAGTGGGAGATGCTGCCTCACACCAAATCTATTTCTTCCCGTGGAAATATCAACACCTATCAAAAAAAAGTAAATTCCAAATGTGCTTTACAATTAGGTTCAAATACTTGGGAAGAACTTTCATTTTATTAAAATACAATCCTCATCTACTTTCTGACTCTGAGGGAAGTATGAATTCTATAAAGGCAGAGGAAAAAAAAACAACAGGATTGTAAGTTATGCCACAGTGGAGTCCAGCCTTCTCTCACATCAGCCTTTGTTGCATTTTAAGCAATTTCTAAAACATGTAACACTGAAAACCCAGAGTAAATTCTGATCTTTCCATACAGTACAGCAGAATAGCAGAACGCTCTGAAATGGCTTTGATTACAGCTTTCATGAGCATCAAAAAGTTCTCTGTAACTTTGCTGGCAGAAGACCTGAATTCACAGGCCAGAATTATTCCTTCCGACTAAGACCTGATGTAGCTCTAATCTGAGTCGCAAACAATTCTTAAAAATTAAATCTCAACTTCCCAAACTGTCCTAGAAGTCTAAAGGGAGCCTTCTCTTTTACCAGAATCTCTTCTCAGCCAGGCAATCCAAAAATGAAGTGACTCTGCCCCAGAAACAACCCTGGACCAAAGCCTTTCCGTGCTGAACACTTCTTCAAGTGGGAACCACTTCAGAGGAAAAACAGGTCCCATTCAGGAATCTCAACCTGCTCCACATGCACACCTGCTCCTTTGGGAACGACAAGGTGAAAACCAGCACAAAGCAGACTCAGGAGTCAGTGCCCCCATCTGACATGGAAGCTGGGAGAGCATTTATTCTCTGTCAAGGAAATCACCACCTCCAAAGCATGTGGCTTTACAACACTGTGCAGAATTTCAGGTACAAATTCCTCACAATCCAAACATTTTATCTTTGTGAAATCGAGGCTAACCGAGTACAACTTGCTCAAGTTCAGAACAGTGTGTGCTACCATAACAAGAAACAAACCAAACGAACCCTAGCCAACATACTTGTCAAGAGACTGTCCAACGCTTTTTTATGGAAATAAAGTTTTGCCCGACAGAACTCTTAAGAGGAACGGAATAAACATGTTTGTCTCGGTTACGAGAGAATGCCACTTTAAACAACAACAAAAAAGAATTCAAAAAGAGTAAACTTTATCTAGATAAAGCTCCCTTAGTACCTCTGAATGGTGCCCTACACTTCCATTCTCCGATCCAGAATGTTGTTCGTTTCCTTCATCTTCCACATCAGATCCTGAGTCTCGCTCGTCTTGCACTGGAGTAGCTCCTCCATCATCTATTCCGAGATTTTAAAAAGAAAGTAAAACTCAGCGTTTAAAGGAACCGCACGGGAACCGGGCGGGCTCCCGCTCTAACGGGGCAGGGAAACGGGGCTGTCCGAACAAATCACCCCAGACACCCCCGGGAGCGCACAAAACCTCCTCCACCAACCGGCGGCGACTGCCGCACTGCCCGGACACCGGACTGCTGAGGCAATTAACGCCCTCAGCGCTGCCCTCAGGCCAGGGCCCCGCCGCTGTCCCCCCGAACCCGCGGGCCCTGCCGCGCCCGACGCCCTCCCCGGAGGGTCCTGCGCACCGCGCCGCTACCTGACTGCTCCCCGCCGTAGTAGTGGGTGTCCATGCCGCGCCCCGCGGTGGCGGCGGGCGCTGCCCGGGCGCTCCCTCAGCGCGGGCCCGGCCCGGCCCCGCCGCCTCGCACAGGAACAAGATGGCGCCTCCCCGCCCCGCAGCACCCCCGCCCCGCGCGCACGGCGCGCCGGGTCTCGCGAGACTGCCGGGGCAGCGGCCGCCAGGGGGCGCTGGCCGCTCCCCGCCGGCCCCGCCCGTGGGCGCGCGCTCAGCCACAGCGCAGCCGGGAGCGTTCCGGCCTCTGGGGATCGCTTCCCCCCAAAACACAGCCCGCCCTTCGAACGGGGCTCGGTGTGAGCGTGACTGCTGAAGCGCTGGGCAAACCGAAGCAGCCTTGGAGGGTAAAAGGCTGTTTGTAGCCCCTGGGTGACCACGGCAGCGCTCAGCTGCAGGGCGGCCTGGCTGTGATCCTGGCAAAGGTGCTGCCTTGTCTGAGCCCTGCGGGAATCTCCAGCGGACCAAAGCAACCCCTGACACCGTTCATGGCTGCTCGGAACCACAGCCCTGAGCCACACGGCAGTGCCCAACATCTCCCTCCTGCCAGCCAAAGGGCCATCTGGTGCCATGCCTCCCACAGTGACTAAGGGTGGGAGATCTGGAGGGTGATCTAGAGCAGAAAAGATTTTGCCATTGAAGTAACAGGTAAATTTATCTGCTCTTTCCAAGCGGAGGCAGCAAGATTAACGCGCGTCTCCAAAGAAGGTGGCGAAGCAGAGGCAGAGCTCAGGCACACGAGCGGGCTCTGATGCTGCGAGGGGGCTGGCAATGTTCACGTGTGCGGCGGGCTGGAAGGGGACCCACCATGGCCACGGAAAGGAAGAACAGGTTCTCCCAGCAAATTTAGGCCCGGCTGTCCTGGCTGAAGCTCCAGTTCAATCTAGTTCATGTGTGGGTGGTGCCTCCAGATTTAGCCTTTCAGGATTGACTGAAAGTTCACCCTGAGCTCCCTCCCGGGGGATGGTGACTTCCGCAGTAAACGTGCGCGGGGCAAAACAATGCTCGTATTTTTCAGGGATTGCTGTGTTCTGTTTCAATAGCCCCTATCCTGTGAGTAGTAGCATTACTCAAGTATTTGGCATGCACATGATATGCTCGTTGAGGGTTATTAGGGATGGCTGCTGTCATTCCCGCAGCATTTCAAAATTCTAATAAATGTCTAATAATTCTAATTATTGCAACAATTCTAATAAATGTATAATAATAATAATAAAAGTCTAATAAATGCATACGGTACTGGTGACCTGCCCCTCAGTCTGTCACAAAAATACCTTCATTTTCTAGGGAAACACAGGTCAATGTGAGACAGCTAGAAAACTGCTGCCCATGTCATTTGGTGTATTTCTGAACAACAGTGACTATTCTAATACTGCATGCTGCACTTTTGTTCAGAGTCATCAAAATTAAGTAAGTTGAGTATTCGGGGCAAAATGAGTCTAATTCTTCTGTGCTAGAGGCACCTTGGAGTGGATGGCAGAGAGGTTAAGCCATTATTAACCAACACTTTCTGTCCAGCAGCAAGCACTGTTTCATGCAGGGAGTTCAGTGTACCAGGCTAAGCACAGCTAACTCAGCTCACTCTCAGGACTGAGTCATTATTCAACATCTTCTGCAGCAAAACACTTAGAAGGAGAAATTGGCAGTGGAGTCAGATGTTTCTCAAATACAATCCTAAATTCTTAGCAAAAATGCAGAAAACTTTTTTTTTTCCCCTGAAAGCAGCTTCCATAAAACACAGATAATGTCTCTGTTTATAGCTCTACTGCTCCGCTCTTTTCCATATAGCCACAAAGATCCTTAAGTGAGTCTCAGGATCATGCTCTTAATGGTGTCATGCACTTTTTTCCTGTTCCCATATGATTTTTATTTCTTTTAGGTCTTTGCACTGTGTGGTTTCACTGAGATCTTTTCTGGAAGGAGCAGGCACATGTAGCAGTATGTGATGGGAGGCTCCTGTCATTGCACTTCTCTGGCTTCCAAAAAGAAATGGAATGACTTTACACAGCTGACTAAATAGAAGGCAGTATGACAATTTTACAATACAACAAATAAAGGAATAAGGAAATAACTTGGGAGTAGTGTAACAGAAAATAATGGACAAGGGAAAACATAAATAGAAACAAACAAAAAACCCCCCAAAAAACCCCCAAAAATCCGTGTTGAATAATGTGTACCAAGGTACCTGAAAATTGTACCAAGGTATCTAGAAAACACAGAAATCTATCCCATACTAAAGCTCCAAGTGGATCAGGGTATGATGATAGTCTGCCTTGGAAATTAGTCCTTTATAGATATGTGTCATGTTCTGCAGTGATGGGGAGCCACCGTCCCAAATTCCACTGAGGCAGCACTGATGAAAGATTGGAGATTCTGTGCATTTACTGAGAGTGGAAGGAGGTACCGAGGTTTCTCCCTAATTGTTATGAATTCCCGTCTTTCTGAAATGAAACCTCCCAACCTACTTGTGACAAGCCACATGCATCGCACAGGAGAGGGAGCACTGTGTCTGAAACAACCTCACCTCATCGATGCTGAAGAACTGGGCATCCATTCCAGCCCTCGTTCTGCAGGTAACGTGTGTGTGCACACTAAGGTGCACATGCCTTTGTTCCTCATGAGCCAGAGCTTGGCAGTATCAGTCTGTAACAGACTCTTGTAATACCATCCTGGCTGCTTTCCAAAAGGAAGGATGGAGTGACAGTCAGACTGTAATGGGATTGCACAGTGGGGGAGAATGACCTGTCTTCTACCACGCAGCGTAAGCAGCGCCCACTTGGCATGTGTGAAGGTGTGTAATGACACAGATCCCAGAGCCCTGCCAGTCTGCCTCACTGTGCAACTCCATGAACAGGCTGGAATGAAATAAGCCTTTCCCTGAGGAACAGAATGCTCAAGAAAACCATGCGATGCACTTGGAAATCCTTTAATGGTATGTACTTCTTATTTAGTTTGTTTCCTGCACTGCCCCTTTCAGAGCTAACAGACATCAGTGACTTAGAGCTACAAATCTGCTTAGAGGAAGGGAAGGAGGTTAGTGTAGGCAAGAGGACTGCTGAATGAACAGTTTAAATTGCAAATTGTTACACCCAATCCACCTCGCTTCAGAAACCTCAGAGAAATAACTAGTTTAACATAAAATGACGTTTGGTATCCAGGACCTGATGCAGAAGTGACAAGGCCACTTTGATTTAGCTGGAGAGAAAATATGAAAGGTAGTGCCATGTGCAAATTAAACCCTTTGATCCTGACATCAATCTCTTAATTAGGAAGTGTCAGGAAGAGGCAGTTTTGTTAACACATGTCTATCCGGACAGACCTATTACTTTGAACAACAGCAGGATTAAATTCACCAGGATTCATCAAATTTTATTTTGTTGCTTTTCTTGGTGCAGCATTCATCATAGGATCCCAGAATGGTTTGGATGGGAAGGGACCTTAAAGCTCATCCAGTTCCACCATAACAGGGGCACCTTCCACTATCCCAGGTTGCTCCAAGCCCTGTCCAATCTGGCCTTGGACACTTCCAGGGATGGGGCAGCCACAGCTTCTCTGGGCAGCTGTGCCAGTGTCTTGCTGCATACTTAATAATTTTTTGAGCTTTATTATTTAAGATGTAATGTCACAATCTTTACCATCAGCAATTTGCTTAAAGGAAAGTTTACGATTAATCAGCATAGACCATGCTACAGATTACCCCTAATTACCACTACAAATGTTCCTGTGCTCTGAACAGTCCCTCACCAAACTCTGTGTTCAGCAGTACATCGCGTTGCTCATTCCTGGCAAGTTCCTCTCCTGTCTTTTCCTATCTGCACAGCTCAGTGCCTGCCAAACCTGAGCTGCCCCTGTGCACTCACAGGTCCTTCTCTGGAGGCACCTTTAGCCTGCTCATCTCATTAGCTGCATGTGCTGCACAGAGCATCTTGGCTGCTTCCCCTTGGTATATCAAGTGCCTGCTCCCTCAGCTTTTGTTTTCTACCTCTTGAATATGTCAGCTGTGGAAATCAAAATCTCCCTTCTAGTGCATATTTCAGCTATACAATGAGTTGTACTTTTCTTTCAGATGATCTTGATTTCCCTATATTCTATCTAGTACAGTGTCTATAGGACATAAATCCTGTACTTCTCTCTGAAGTAGCACAGGCACTGTGTCTTGGGCAAAAGTGTTAAAAATATAGTTGATTTTAGAATGAGATTTCTGCCCCCAAACAGGCTCCATTTGGAATTTCAGCAGGTATGTTTTGTTTGCTGAAGGAATATGCATGGCATTTTTTTATCCAATTATACAAAAAGCTTTGGGTTTAGATATCTGCCTTGGTGGTATAAAGGTATGTACTTTGATTTCTTTGCCACTATTTGACCTTTTCCTAATAAAACCAGTACTTGGAATTTCGTTAATCACAAACTGTTTCAAAAATAAGTCTGCTAAAGAACTACTTTGAAGCAAAATCTTTGAGTAGGAATGATTTGTACATGTTAGAAACTTGAAGAAAGCTCTCTGTGGCTTTCTGCTTCTCTCCAAAAGTCTCTGAGCCCTGAAGTGCCTACATTTTATTTCTGCATCTGTATCTGCTGCTGTAAGACTTAAACAAAAACTCAGGTAAGGAGGCTGACATTAAAACACAAATATGTGATGTTGATATGTGATGTTTTTTCAGTAAAAACACATGCTACTGTTTCTTGCCATGCATGAATACTTACCTCTGATTTGGACGTGGAGCTACAGCAGGGGTCCCTTTATACAGTGAACCTAGGAAACAAGAAAATAAGAATTAGGGTATTAGGTACACTAGCACATGCTCACAATTATTGCACATTTACATTTGCATGTTTAATAGTGGGTACACAGACTAGCGCACAGTGCTGTGCACAGGGCCCTGGAGGAAGGTGACACCACTGAGTTAAAATACATGGAAAAAATTTCATCTTCGCTGTTTGGGCTCATCATAAAAGATGGAATGTGCTTGATTCCTGAGTTGTTGCTCTGGCTGGAGAAACCCTGTATCTGCCTCTCCACAGATGTACTACACTTCTGTTTCTTTCCCATAGTGGAATTTTACCAGATTTGCAAGAAGGACACAGAGAGTACATATGGAGCCAACAGAAGGAAGGAAGCTCTTGGCCATCCTGTCCTATTTTGGGAAGAGAGAACTGGAAAAATAACACGCACCTAGATTCTGGAACACAGGGACAGAGTGTTTGTTGAGAGATAAATTGATCATAGTGAAACCAGGGCATTTTGTCCCATTATATGGGTGTGTGTATGAATTTCAGTTAAATGTGATGAGTTAATTTTGGTCTGAGGTACTGTGAAACACAGACCAGACAGAACACAGACTGATGGGCATTTTCTTGCAGAAAAGAGCTATGGAAAACCAAAGGGAGGTTTTGATGAAGATATGAGGGTCTGATTTTCTTCATACATAACAGGGTGAGAGACAGTCCGAGGGAAGTCAGTCACATTGGAGCAGGATAAGACCAGATGCTAAAGGGTTTTGTTCTGGGAGTGCTTTCCAGAAATCCAAAAGGATACAGGCCCAGTGGAGAGACTGAAGTGTAAGGTTCACTCGAGCAAGAATTAGCCTTCATGCTCACTGGAACACCTGACCTGGAAGTGACATATACACTGAACTGGGAGCAAAGTCCTGTAATAAATAACCGTGCTTCAGTCATTTCCTCCTTTGTGCAGTGGAGAACTGTAACTTAATGGCACCAGGGCCAGTTTCACCTTTCTTTCCCTTCTTCTGCCAATGCTTATGAAAAAGAGGGACCTGAGCTGCAAAAGCCACACAGTGAAGATTTCTTCTGGAGAGGTAAATTCCCATCCTGTGGGGTGTGATTCGGTTTATGGTGCAGCATTACTTTGTCAAGAGAAAGAGAAGAGAGAGCCAGGCTTGGCCAGGAAGTGGCCATGCAACCAGGTGCAGGCGGTGGCCACTTACAGCTTCTCTGGGAATAAGAATTTTAAATGTTGGAACTGCATATCCTGGGATTATATGGGATCTCCTCCCTACACGTCTGCTCTTGGCTGCTGTCAGACCAGATCCAGAGACAGCTGTCCCTTTGATGTGACACTTTATGGCTGTCTCTGTGCTTGCATCTACCACTCCCTCCTTGTTTGGGGTCAACATTTCTTTCTTTTGCCCTATTCTGGTTTCTGGTGCTGGTGAAAAAATGCTTGTCAGCTGTGAATCACTGACTGTGGCCCATCTTTAGCCTGTGTTTGCTAAGGACTGTGCTTCTGTGCCACCCTGCACCACTCACAGCAACAGGCCATCTCAGTGCTGAAGTTGTTACAGAGGTCCTGCCTCTGAGCCCTGAATAAGAACATGAGGACTTTGCCATAAGAATAACAGAATATGAAAGACCAGCTGGCAAATCATCCTAGTCATGGAATCACTTCCAAAATCCAGCTCCTTGGGACAGAAAGTTGCTTTGAACACATTAGTTTCTTGGTTAGGACAGCCTAAACTGCATCATCCCTTAGTTAAAGCACTGCTGTAGATCTCTGGCCACTGATATTTTGGCTGTTACGTTCTTGATAGTGAGTTCCTAATTTTATTGTGGTTCCCTTCAGTCCCTTATTTTGCTGTTCATGCCTTGATGGCAATCCCTGCCATTCCAGCCGAGGAAGGTGAACTCTAGGCCTCCGTTTCTGTTTGGTGGTGGGTTCCAGCTGGAGGGTCTGAGGGAACTCAGCTCAGAAAGTATGAATTAAACCTGTGTCTCTGGGATAGCCACTGAACTGCTGGGTCAACGGACCAGCTAAAGGCAACTCTTGGGCAAATCACATTGCATTGGGTAGTCTCTTTATTAGTAAGCCAACCTTGAAGTTCAGACAATAATTGTGCCTAGCACTTGACTGAGAGAACTATTTGGTATGAAAATGTGCACAGTGAAATCTTTAGGGTTAAGAGCATCTCCAGTGTTATGTGGTAGAACTCAGAGCACCACTCCAGTGCTGCAGGTTCTCTGCAGATGGTGTCATGGTTTCTACATCGGGTGTATCTTAATGATCTCTTCTGCTTTAACAAAATTATTTTAAGATATTTTGAGGTTATTTTTTTGCAAGGAAACCCCACTGTCTGTTCTCATCAAAGCCCTTTTCTGACCTAATATTATGTTCTTGGAATGCAGGTTGCATACAGTGATCTGAAACATAATGGTGGTTTTCAGAAAGGTAAGTCCTACTCTTTCTTCTGGTTGAGTGAGGCCCAAAGAGGAGGGAAATTACCTTACCATCATGGTTCAATCAAAAGAAAGTTGCAATAACCCAGTGTCAACAAGGTATAAAACAATTTCAGCCTAGACCAGGGAAGCAGATGTGTCTTGCCTCACCAGGCCATCCTCTTGTTGAGCAGGTGACCTCTGTCACAAGGTGTGGCACAAGTTACCTTTGGAGTTTTATTCAACACAACTAAGAGCTGTTAGTCTGTACCATTCTTCATAATCTTGTGCAATGTTTATGGATGCTTTACATTGGTTGTTTGGTTTTAAATGTAAGCCACAAAGTATTTTGAGAGGAAAAATAATTTTTTTTTCAGTAAAAACATTGAAACTATGACAATCAGTGCTGTGGTGTGTAACAAAAGTTGTATATGACAAGACACAGCTACAAAGTCCACTGATCTACAACTCTGTTTTAAAGTTGTACACTGATCTACAAAGTACACTGATCTACACTGTTCAGTTTTTATTCCATCTTTCTGTTTGAATCTGTATTAGGGACTGGAGCAAGAGAAGGTGCTCCTGAGGGCCTGGAGTAGGGAAGTATAACCAGGACGCTCATACAGGCAACACCAAGATGTTGCTCATTCCTAGGAAAGGGCAGCTGTGGCTCACCCCTTCCTCCAGGCACAGCAGAGCAGGTTCTTGCTTGCTCTGCAGAGGTGCCAGATGTTGACAAGCCTCTACCTATGTGAAGAGAGGAGCTGGGCTGGATAAAGAATGTTGGTGGCTTTTTTTCCTAAGAGAGATCATGGGTGCACTCACATTTCAGCTATAGCAGGAAAAATAAATATCTAAAATTGCTCGCAATGGAGGCCTCTACATTTCCAGGCATCCAGTATGTACATATGTTTGTTTGTTTTTCTCTTTCCTGGTAAAGTCTATGTTCTCAAGAATCTCTTCTGAGAAAATATCATAGCTCATGTGAGGCTGCCAAGCCATTTCCCCAGCATTCACTATGCCCCCAGCCAGCCTCTGGGAGGTACTGGAGCTGCATTACTGCTGTCCTTGGAAAAAGTCTCATTTCCTCTTGTGAGACAGCTGGGTTTGATGACTTGTCCAAAGTCGTGTTCCAGATCAGCTGTGGGGCTGGGAGTAGAATTCAGAGGTCTGTAAATGTACTGCCTGCAAGCAGTAAGAGCTTACCCAGTTAAACACTGCTAAAGAAATCAAATAACTAAAAAAGGAAGAGCAAGAGGTGTTTGCCTGTGAGCTACATGGCATCAAGTATGTTACTGTACTTGACAGTAGCTTTTTTTCTCCCCAGGGTGATCATGTGTGGCTGGACACTCAACCAAACAGTGAATTTAATGTCCCAATTGGGGCAGTTGTGAAGGAATCTGACTCAGGACGGATTTTGCTGGAGGATGATGAAGGCAAGGTGGGCTATGCTATAACCTTCTGTAAAAGATGAACATGAAATGTAAAAGTACAAAGTACAAAAGAAGGTCCTATTGGGTCAGACCAAAGCTCCATCTATCCAGGTGGTCTGACTTTAATATAGGTAGGATATACTGAAAGAAAGACTACAGAAATAAGGCAAGTATAGGGTGGTCACCTGGCATCGCCAGGTCCAGCACTAGGAAGATTCAGAGCTTCATAAGACAGAGGTTATATCTACATGGTTAGGAAAAGGAAATGGATGGGCTCCAATCCCTAAATTTGGGGAAGTTTTAGGTGGAAACATCATCCCACTGAAATCAGTTCATCCCTACTTCATACAGTGTTCTGCCTGTGATGACAGAGTTGCACTCTGAACAGTGTTAAAATTGGTGCTGTTCAGAACTCACCTGAATAGCTTCATTCAGTGTTTTAAATCATCTTGCTTTAAACCAGTTAATTCCTGTAGACTGGTTCCCTGTGTGTTAGAACATGCTTGCTGGAGCATTTATTATGCTGAAGCTCACTCTAGTCTAACCCAGCTCTCCTTTGTTTGCCTCTGAGCCACAGCATCACACATTAAAGTCTGTGCCTTGCCTTTGTCAGGAGCACTGGATCACGGCTCGGAACATGCACATGGTGCACCTGATGCACCCTTCCTCTGTCCAGGGGGTAGAGGACATGATCCGCCTCGGGGATCTCCACGAAGCTGGCATGGTGCACAACCTCCTCATCCGTCACCAGGAGCACAAAATCTATGTGAGTGCCACAGTCACTTCAGGAACAGCCAGGTCACTTCCAGGTCACTTCCAGGAATGGCCTCTACAATTAACAAGTGACTTGTGCAGCCTGTGAGCCTTTCACACATGGGCCCTCTGACTTCTTTAATGACTGAGGGTGCCAAGGAGACACAGCACAGTTTTCCTCTTCTTTCACTTGAGTACTTTGGTTGCCCTTCAGTCACAGTGCTGGCACAGGTAGTGACTCCAGTTACCTTCTCCCAGAGTGACCATTGCCACCAGCCACTGACAGTGAACTAAATCCAGCCCATGTTACAGCTTACTGCTGCTATTACCTGGAGGATCAGCCTAACTAGTATGCAGGGACATGATTTCAATTGTCCCCCAGTACAACATTTACTTGATTTTGATGTAATAAGATGGCTAATGAATAAATCTGGATATTTTGTCCATACAGGTTTTATCTGTAACTGGGAAATTTTATTTTCTTTTTTCCTCGGTTTCCAGTTTGTAATATAATTAATATTCAGGTTTTTCCATGCTTTGCCTCCCATGTTATATACAGTACTGGAGAGAAGCTGCCTCTTACAACATAGGTGTGACGATATTTAGTGTTAAAAAGGACTGAGTTTACATATCCTACAGTTACAACTAACAAGGTGTGTGGATAGACCTGTTATATTAAACTCTAGCAGCCCTGCATTTGTTTCATGTAGTTTTCCAACAATATTATTGCCTTGCATCTCCATAGCCTTCGACAGCCTCCTTCATTTCACTGGTGGTGCTGTATACAAGTGTTTCTAAATCACTGTATGAATAGCACAACTATAACTTGGCCCATTAGCAAAGTTCAGCCACATCTGCACTGGAATACAAAAGCAGCTTAACAAAACACTGCAAAACACCTTACAGTAACGCCGAAGTGCCAGGTCAAATTGCACTTCTGTGTGCTTCAGCTTGAGACAGAGAACTGAGCTGTCATTTAGCAAGGAGATTACACCTAGCATTCTTCCTTGGGCAAACCCCTCCTTATCCTGGGATGTTCAACAGCAGCTGATAGTGAGGAACTGGGCTCTCAGCCTCACCCAAGGGCCATGATCTCCCAGGCTTCCCTCCTGCCTCTGTGTAGATTTATACTGCAAGTGGCTTTGGTTGTATTCTTGTTTGCAGGTTTGCTGTGGCAATAATGCTCACAACTGTTTTCCAGACTTACACAGGATCAATCCTTGTAGCAGTGAATCCATACCAGCTGCTGCCCCTCTACACGGTGGATCAGATCAGACTCTACTGTAACAAGAGGATTGGAGAGCTTCCACCTCATGTCTTTGCCATTGCAGATAACTGTTACTTCAATATGAAGAGGAATAAGAGAGACCAGTGCTGTGTGATCAGGTGAATGGACTTGGAGAGGACAAATAGCAGAAACCACGTCTGGCATGGTTTGGGGCACCTTGTGGACACAGGTGGACAAAGGAAGGTCTCCTGACCTTCCAAATGGAAGGGCACAGATAAAACTAGAGACAACAGGAAGGAAATATTTTCTTCCCTGCTCTTTCATTTTCAGTTAGGGCTGGAAAACGTAAAACATAAGCAAAGGATTTCTGAAGCCCATTGTTTTCCCCCAGAATCTTTCAGTGTGGTTGTACAATCTGCATGTGGTCACTACATACAGAAACATAACACCTGAGTGTGTGTGACATAGGGCTATCTTTTACCTTGGAGACAAAATATTTATGTTACATGTATTTTCCAAGGCTAGACATTACCTCAAGAGAAATAACCTCTGCTAACCCAAAGGTGGATGGTACCTTTCTTCCTCCTATAAAGAATCCATTTTGTGTTTGTCATCAATGTGAAGAACCAGATAGTCTCATGCAATAGCACCTGATTATAGCTGAGTCACCTCAGCTGATGTGCTAACACTAGCAGTGACATTCTGGTAGTGCAATAAAGAAGATAAGTAAGTGGTCATTTAATTTGCACAGGTACAGAATGTCTTCCATGGATTTGCTTATTTTTAATTGGTGGGAGAATTTAGTTCTCAGCCTAAGTCTGACAACTTAAATTTGAGCAAGTAAGATGATGAAAGACTCAAATTTTCCAGCCCTCTATGAAAGACAATCTGATCTGCCATTTACAGGGTAAACTTAAGTGGAAATGTTTTGGGTTTTTTTTGGTTTTTTTTGTTTTTTTTTTTAACTTGGTCTGCCACATTACCAAAAAAACAAAATTAGGAAGCCTGTAATGATATTTTTTCTTACTGCAGTGGGGAATCTGGAGCTGGTAAAACCGAAAGTACAAAGCTAATACTACAGTTTCTGGCAGCTGTCAGTGGCCAGCACTCCTGGATAGAGCAGCAAATCCTAGAGGCCAACCCCATTCTGGAAGGTGGGTTACTTAGCAAACATGGCTGATTTACCACATTTCTCTCAGGATAAAATTAATCAGAAACAGATCCTTGAACCATTGTATCTGCTTAACTGGTAACCCCCTGAAACACTGGTGATGCACTGTAGATGTTCTCTATACTTTTCTGCCATGTTCCCATGCACTCCAGCTTTGCTCTCACGCTGTAGGAGGAGTTGCCTCTGTAGTATACACCCTGGAACTGCCAGGAGCACAAGAGTCCTTGGGACTGCAGAGCCCAGGGCAAAGCCCCCTGGTTTGGCACTTGCCCTAGACAGTGACAAAGTGACTGGACAAGCATAGATGTATCTGTAGGGGAGCTCCCCGAGACACCCATCTTTCTCTGTACAGGGATCAACATGTTCCCAGTAAATCATTCTGGAGGCCTTCAGACTTGCCCAGATCTCTTGGCTGGCCAGATATAGACCACATTTGGATCATCTGAATATGTCTTTTAAGACCAAATTATCTGGGTGCACAGTATGCCTGCCCCTCTCTTCAGGAGACAGACTGAGACAAGACATTCTCCAGTGCTTCTCAGCACTGCCATTTGGAACACAATGTGTAAAACACTAGCAGCAAAGTAGAAAGGGGGGAAAAAAAAGGCTTGATGTTCATGAACTGTAATAATACAGATACCATCTCTGTCCCTTGCCCATCAGCTTTTGGAAATGCCAAGACAATTCGAAATGACAATTCAAGCCGCTTTGGGAAATACATTGATATTCACTTCAACCAAAATGGTGTGATAGAAGGAGCCCGCATAGAACAGTTTCTCCTGGAGAAGTCCCGGGTCTGCCGGCAGGTGAGGGCACTGGCAGGTGTACATTCTGCCTGTTCTTGTGTTAGAAGCTTATCCTGACAAGGCTGTCCACTGGCCTATTTCTTTTATTTTTAGGCTCCAGAGGAGAGGAACTATCACATCTTCTACTGCATGCTAATGGGGATGAATACAGAGCAGAAAAAGATGCTGAATCTGGGCACTGCTTCAGAGTACACTTATCTCACTATGGTAATCTTTGCTTTATTCTCCATTATCCCTCTGCCATTTGCTTCTTACATCAAGCAATTACAATCACTAGGAGCTGCAGATGGTAGTTACAAAATATGAACAGTCCTTCCTTTAGAGTACCAGAAGCAGTAACACCAAAAGTGTTGCTGTGAGCATCAGTTTCAAACACTTACTGTATTGTCCACCAGTGGGAAGCAGCTTGTAGCAGGTTAAAGCTTTCTGTCAAAGTCAGACTTAAGAAACATTAAGGACATCTTAAAACAGAATGTGGACAACATCCCCCACTTTCACAGACACTCAGATTTCAAAGGAATGCAAGGGTTCTCATGCCAGGGAGAACGGTAATCACATATGTGTACCTTAGAGGAAAATTAATAAGAATCCTAGTCCTTATATCTAATAAATCTTATATACATAATGCAGGCAGCTGGCATTCAGCATAACCTCCCATGACTGATGCTAATGACCATGAGTTACGATGCCATTGTGGCAGAAGTGGAATCTTCATAGGTGAGGTTTTTGAAAATAGCTAATTGAGTGGTTTAGGGCATGAAAGCCATGATGAAAATCCTATCCTTTAGCCTGTGTATATACCTTATATTAAATATGCTAGCTGGTTAGATTTGGGCTCTTCTACAGCTGTGGAAAGAATGTGTTTAAGTCCTGCCTCTACTGAAATTAGATGGAGCTGGGCATCTAATTTCTAGGAAATGAAAACAAGTCTGTTTTTGGGGTCTCAAAAGCAAAACCATTAAAGTTGTAGAGACTTTTTCAAATGTAATGTTTTCAAAATAGCAGTGATCTTGCAGCAAAGTTGATGAGTGCAATTAATGCAATTAACCCATTGGCCATTCCATGAAAAGGCCCCTAGATCAGCAGTAGGGCACTGTGATACTGAAATAGGAGGACTGGAGTAAAGGAGAACATATCCATGGTTTTGTAAAGGTTAGCTGTTGGTACAAGCTGGCATGTTTACATATTGTAAATTGAAATGTCTCAGAATATTTCATTTTTGTAATCATCACACTATATTGTCAGAAATGGCAGGGCTAAAAAAGGCATTTCCTCATCTTTGTTACGGCTGAAAATAGTTTCTATCAGGAGCAGCATCCTAGGACCTGCTGTGCAGGCTTTGATGAAGGTGCTTCTGATGCTGCCTTTCATGCTTCCATTTGCCTTCCACTAGGACCTAATATTTTTATTTTGAAATCTGCCTTCTAATACTTATTCAACCTGACTTGCTTTGGTTTGGGATTAGGGCTCCTAATTTTCCATTGACAAGGCAGAGAGAGGAAACCAAAGAAACAGGCATGGCCTTGTAAATGTAGTTAACCTTGTCAAAGCTTCCTGTCCTTCTATGCTCCAGAGCAGCCTTCCCATCAGCTTTTCCTTTTGGCTTCCTCAGTATTCAGCCTAACCCTGGAGAACGCATTACTGAGCCCTCTGTTAATGCATTCTTTTTCAGAGAAAACATGAAGGAAGATACAATCACGGGAAGAGGATATAGAATGTCTAAATAGGTTTTTACCTTGCATCCTTGTGCACTCACAGGATAGCCACCCTGTGTACTCAGGCTTGTCCCCCTGCACGTGCTTTCTTCCTTGTCTGGGTAGCAGGAGGATCTTCCTTACCTGTTGGTGTGGTGCTTGCAGGGTAACTGCACGTCCTGCGACAGCCGGAATGACGCCAAGGATTATGCCCACATCCGCTCGGCTATGAAGATCCTCATGTTCTCAGACTCTGAGCACTGGGACATCAGCAAGCTGCTGGCTGCCATCCTGCACCTAGGGAATGTAGAGTTCCAAGGTAAATTCAGCATTGCTTGTGCTTACTCAGACTTCATGGTAAAGGTACTTCCCTTGGGCGCTTCCTGCTTCCACCTGCACAGATTAGGTTGTGCTGCTCTGACCTGTAACAGGTGAACAGAGTTGGAAGGGCAGGCAGATAAGCACCATGAAATTCTGATTTGTGACTCCACTGCTACGTGTTTTGCAAAACAGAATCTTATTATTATTATTTTGTCACACTGTCAAGTCTCCATGGTTGTAAATAGGCCCTTATCACACAAACTGAAACAACAGAATATAATACCATGCTACATTTGCTGATTGTTGTTCTACACAGGTCAGAGGACACAGGAGTGATGTTTGCCTCGGAAATTATAGCAGTCATCCTCCTGCTTAAGTCTGCTGAACGCTCACCTGCATAGTGCACTCACTGCATAGGAATAGACAGGCACCGTGTGGCAGTGTGACCCACCAGCACTCGCCAGAAGCTTTCACATTTTAGAAAAGAACTCCTTGCTTTGTGGTACAGCAGGCCCAATACAGAGATTCCAGGTGGATTCTTTGCATTAATGCTGACTACCAAAATTAGGGATTTCTTGTATTCATCTTTGTTGTCTAATTTCCCACAAGTCAGATATGTAGGAAAAATATTTCCAGAAACATATTTTCTGGAGTCAGGTATCACTTCCCCAGATCCCCAGCATTTACTACTTTAAATAAATAATCTTGTCAATTTGGCTGCTGTTTTTAGTCTGATGTTTTAGGCACAAGAGAGCCCTGTGGATCCCAGGATCTGGGTGAAATCAGGACCCTGCTTGGTAAAATCACCAAACCTGTCATTTCAAAGAACTGAGTACCTTCCCAGTGTTATGGGGTCACAGAAATACAGCCACATTAACAAGAGTGATGGTTCCCCCTGAGCTGGTTCTTTCTTCCTTGCAGCGGCCGTGTACGACAACCTGGACTGCTCTGATGTGATAGACTCACCACACTTCTCCATTGCCACCAAATTGCTTGAGGTAATGGACTCTCATCTTCTCCCTTGTTCCATGAGCACGCTGGCAGAGCACGTCTCTGGAGTTTATGTAGGAAGGAACATTCAGCAGGCATAGTTGCCTCTGTCCTGTTGACACTCCAGTCATGCTGTTGCAGATGTCTCTTCAAGCTGGGAGACCTTTAAATGGTACAGCAAGTTGCCAGTGGATGCTGCTAGACAAGCAGTTTGTCATAGTCCTCCTCCTGATACAAACTTTGCTGGATTTCCTTTGTTCACCTGGAATGACCAGGTTGCCATGACTGTTTCTCCAGGTGGACTCTAGTGAACTCCAGAACAGCCTCACAAACCTCTCCATCATTGTCCGAGGAGAAAGTGTGTCCAGGCCTCTGAATGTGTTTCAAGCTGCCAATGGGAAGGATGCCTTTGTGAAGGTACTGGTGCTCACAGCTTCCCTGTTTAAAGACTGGGGATGCTTTCAGAGCTGTCTTTCTTCCTGGCTGAGGAGCCCAATGTGGTAAACATTGACCCAGTCCCAGGCATAGCTTGACAGCACAATAGCAAGCAGTAAGTTACATCCAAAGTCTCTAATGATGGGCTCTAATTCCTCTTCCTTTTTTTTTTTCTCAGGGTATATATGGGAGGATTTTCTTGTGGATCGTGAACAAAATCAACTCAGCCATTTCCAACCCAGCTTCTCAGAAGCCTAAAGAGAGACATCAATCCATTGGACTGCTGGATATTTTTGGGTTTGAAAACTTCAACAACAACAGGTAGGAAACTCCAGATGCAATGCAATAGGAAGCTGAAAAGCAGCTGATGTAAAGGGGAAGAAAGAAAAAACAAAGAGACACATGCTCTTTCATCATTATCTTGATTCTCAGAAAAAATGGTGAGAATTTCATTACTGGATTTTCCCAGTTTTGATCATGCAGATTGAATTTTTCTTCTGTCTTGATCATATCTCTGCCTCCTTCCCCAGCCTTCATTTTAGTACAGCCATTGCACATGCCTATTCCAGATCCCAAGGAATTGTCTGGCCTTCAGCCAGATGATGTCCCTCAGTGACTTTTGGAACAGAATCTAGGATCTCTACAGTCTGTCTTCTATCTTTTGTGTTCTCTCCTGCTATTTTGTGCTGTTCCCAAGACCTGCAGTCCCCATGGATCCTCACTGTGGCGAGCACCCCAAAGGTACACAGTGTGCCATAGCAAGTATGAGGTTATGACACTCGGGTGCAGCATAAAGGAGTAAATAATAAAGGAAGTGGTAGTGCCAGTGCAAGCAGAAACATGTCACATGCTCAGAAGTGATTTTCACAGTTAAACGTTCCCCTTTATCTCTGAAGTTTCTTGAAACACATAAAGATCTTTTCTTGCCTCCTCAGCAACATTCAGTCATCAGCTGGCTCATTGCTGCTGGTCTTTGCCACAGCAGAAAATGCCTCCTTTGTTGCTAAGGTTGGCAACGTGCAGTGATGGTGGTCACCAGCACTGTGGAATGTGGCAGTGGTGTATCTGGAATGCATTTCATGCAGAGGCTAAACAAACAGCAGAGAGCAGTGCAGCACTGGCGAAGGATGACCATGGGCTTTCATCTTGTTCTTCCCCAGCTTTGAGCAGCTGTGCATTAACATTGCAAATGAGCATCTTCAGCAGTTCTTTGTGCACCATGTCTTCAAGCTGGAGCAAGAGGAATACCTTGCAGAGCACATTGCCTGGAACAACATTGACTTCACTGATAACCACCAGGCTCTGGAAGTCATTGCACTCAAGCCCATGAATATCATCTCCCTCATTGATGAAGAGAGCAGGTTCCCAAAGGTAAATTTCTGTTTTTTTTTTTTTTTTACATCCACAGAAGTGCAAAATTTGCTTTCATATACGTTAGGACAGGCAACATCTTCTCCCCATAGATGTTTCTTTCAAATTAGCTCACAACACAACTGCGTCACTCTCTGCTGGAATGTCCTCTTCCTGGTGCCTTGCTGTTGAAACTCTTACAGCAGTTCCAGATAGATAAGGAAGGAGTCTGGATCATTTTACAAGGGCTTCTTGGGAAATCTTTGAAATAGTTTATTGTTTGAGTATTGTTCTGCTGTTGGTCTGGGCTGCAGCTTGCTCTTTCTTTCCCTTGCTGACAGACTTAATTGAGCAATGTCACCATTGTGAGGAATTGAAGGGGAACTGCAGGCCTGGCAGCTAACCTTGGTGCCAGGGAAGGTCATAAACAGAACATTTTGAGCACCATCACAGAGCAGGTACAGAGCAACAAGTTGATCAGGCCCAGTCAGCAAAGGCCCTGCTTGACCAGTCTGATCTCCATCCATGACAAGGTGACCTGCTTAGCGCATGAGGGAAAGCCTGTGGCTGTTGTCTGCCATGATTCTGGGATTCTGTGAAATGTTATCCTGCAAAGGCCAGCCATCTCAAACAGAGGAGCAGAGGTGAAAGTAGCATCTGATCTCAGACATCCCTGTAGAGCATTTTCATAGTCTGCAGAGCATGGTGAGGCTAAACTGGAATGTTGGTGCAGGAATCAGATGACAATGGAGGGTGTCCAGAAAAACAAGCCCCTGCCTCAGCTCATTTGTAGTCCTTCAGGTAACTACTTGAGAGGATCATGTACAGGCAGACAACTTTCCCCTTTCTTCCCTAAGAAGAGGGTGGTCCCACAGATCAAGAAAGTACCTCTTCCATGATTCCCAGAGCACATGACTTCTGAGAGCAAAGCCCCCACTGCCCTGGGTGCAGGTGAGTACAGAGAGCTCACACGGCCCATGAGGGGATGGCATCATGATGAAAAGAAGCACCCAGCTGACTGCCTAGCCTCTGGAACTCACGGTCTGGGCATGCTGACCGGGATCTGCTCAGGGATTCCTCCAGGGACCTCTGAGTCTTGCATCAGCTGGGGAGTGCAAGAAGAACTTGCCTGCCCAGGAGAAGGAGAAAGCATCCCTTACAGCTTCCTGGGTAGCAGGGCGTGAGAAAGTAGGTGGGGGCTTTGCTTGTGAGGTCCAAAGATCTGGTAAGTTCTCAGCCCATCTGGTGATGTTGGTAATGTTATGGGAGCTTGTGTACAGCCCTAGAACACCAGGCCCTGTGCTTGATGGTGTGTTCTATCATGATCCTTGAGACAGGGGTCTGTGTAAAAGGAAAGATACTTTTGGCACTTTCTCCAGATCTACTACACACATAAGGGCAGACTTTGAGATTTTGTTATCTCTAAGCATCACTTCTGTTTGTTTGCTGAACACAGGCCAGTGCTGGGGACAATCTGCTTAACCATCCTTTTTTACCTGTATTTGTTTCTAGGGCACAGATGCCACCATGCTTGTCAAAATCAATTCCCTCCATGGTAAAAGCAAAGTCTACATCCCACCTAAGAGTGTCCATGATACCAAGTTTGGCATCAACCACTTTGCTGGGGTTGTCTTTTATGAATCAAAAGGTGAGTCTATCTCTGCTGGATACAGAGGGTGAAGGGAAGGGCATGACTTGCCCTGGATGCATGGATGCATGATGGGTGCATGACCTGGATATGCAGCTCTCCAGGTTAGTGTTGATCTGAAGTTGATCAGGAGGTCAGAAGGATTACTCTAAACCAATCTGCAAGTTACTGTAAATTAAGTGGATTTTAGGTAGACAGTGGTGCTAGAGCCAGCAGGCTGCAGAGGTGACAGGCTAATTTTGTTTCCATCCTATAGATTTCTTGGAGAAAAATCGTGACACACTGAGTGCTAATGTAATGCAAGTGGTCCATTCCTCCAAAAACAAATTCCTGAGAGAGATTTTCCAGGTGGAAACAACCCCACCTATTCTGGGACGTGGGACCATTCGGCATCTTGGATCTGACCAGGTCTACAAGGTTGGTTTACTGGCACTGTCTCACAGAAACAACTTATTTCTCCTGCCTTCCATACAGCTCTGGGTGTTCTTGATCTCATCTTTCTTTTGCACTGTCTCTACAAATCCCTATCTCTTTCATTCAAATTGTTTCTGCCAAGGGGGCTGCAGGAAAAGTCAGGGTCTGGCATTAATGCTGTAAACAAGTGCAGTGTCAGCCCTGTCAGCCAGGTGTGCACCCTGGACATCTCAGTAGCCACGCCTGCAGTTGTTTCAGAACCATGAGTCCTGATGCCTCCCCACATGTTGTCACTGACTGGATGTCACTGTATGACAAAGATCATGATGGGTCACTATTACAGACTCCACTGTGCCTGTTGTGTCTGTGCCTGGTAAAAATAAGGGTGTGAAGTGCAGTGGACTAGAAAACAGTGTGGGGCACAGTTCAGGTTCTCTGTCCTTGCTTCAACTTCCACATACCTTGATTTCTGAACATTTAGCTATGCAGTGTCACCAGTATGTGAAGGTACTTTTGCTTGCTTACATCTTGGAGTTTTCCCATCAGGAGACAGAACAATCAGCTTGCTATCTTACCTGTTATCTATTTTCCTGACATTGTTTTCTGATCCTGTCCTTTCTTCCTCTGTCTTTGTCCCAGTGTGGCTTTCTGCTGTCCAGAACACCTGGCTACGGACAGGTAAACATCCTGGGGGCAAAGAATGTCAGCAGATAACTGGCTTGGCATCTCTTAAATGCTATGAATACCTCCCGATTAAATATCAAGTGTATTTACATTGCTCTAAAGCTCTAACAGGCCTTGTTCCTATAAATAAGGATATGTTATTGAAAAAAAAGTACAGCAGAATCTTAAGAAAGGAAATACCAAATGTGGGCTACCCCAGGTCAAAATGCACAGAAATTAGCTGTTGGTGTTCAAATAAAGGGGACCAGGGTTGGGAAGCCTAAGAAGCAGGCTACAAAGAAGAATAATGAATGATGTGCCTGAAAACACTTTTTTGTCCTATTTGTGTTCCTTTCCCGGCACACCACAACAGAAAAGTCACCATTAACTCAATAACAAATTCAGCTTTAACAATGTTGCATGTGTGAGATCATGAGGGCTTTGGCCTTCTGTGGCCATCCCACTGATGGTACAGCAGAAAGGCCTCTAAGGTCTGAGAGTGAAAATCACTAAAATACATATATGTTGTTATTATTCCCACTTTGGATGCTTGCTAGCCCTATGATGCATCAAAGCTGCAAGGAGGCATTCCCAGGAGCTGCTTTCCAAAGACACGAATGATTGATCACTGGAGGGCAGCCTTGCCCAGTAGCTAAAACAGAGGGTGGAAATCTGAGTATCCAAAAGGGCACTTTAGAAGTAAGAACAGCAGGATGAGGTACCCTAAAGATCATGGAAGTGAGGGGGAGCCACTGGACTTTAAATTATTTACTTTGAAAAAACTCCAACAACCCCACAGTGGACCAAGCCCCCCAAACAAACTAACAAACAAACAGACCATTGTGCTGCAAGGATCAGCTCATTGCCTGTATGTAAAAGGCCAGTGGAGTCCTTTTGTTACTTGGAATCTGTACTCTTGTCACTGTAATTTAATGTGCCCATACTCAGATGTAGAAACTTAGGGCTAATGTGATGATTTGCATGAAAAAGACAGGTAGAACTGTGCTGTCAGAGAGGCTGGGGAAGTCTGGAGCACCTCATAGTTTATACTCCAGTAAAAGTTTGCCTTTTCACTGCTTGCTGTAGTATTAGTGGGCAAGGTGATCAGCCTAATCAGACCTAATCCCTAAGGAATGGGCTGTTCTGGATCTTTAGGATTCCTAGCTATGATGGCAGCAAAATATCTGGCCAGGAGTTTAGTCCTGCTTTGGGAGTGGCTGTTTCTCATCAAGATTTCAGGCACACTCCCAGGAATCACAGCTTGGCACCCAGGCCTGGCACTAAACACAGCCTTGGTTGGAACAGCCAGGTGCATGTGGGCTCCTGTGGGTGGAATTACTTCCATCACAGCTACCCCTACTGCTAGAACTTAGTGCCCAAGTAGCTGAAAGCACTTAGTGAGCAGTTTCTTTTTAAGAATAAACATAAATTAATAAGGTGCAGATGGCCAATGTAGCTCCCATGTAGGTAAATAATTTTTTTTCTGGTGGTTGTGTGATATTGTTACACTGTACAAAAATGCAAAGGTTTATTAATTGGCCTCTGAGAGTGAATAATGTTGCAGTCAGCATGTGCTTTCTCTTCCCAGGGCTTGGATACCACCAAGAGGCTCTCGACACTGGGAGGACAGTTCAAGCAATCCCTGGAAAAACTAATGAAAATCCTTGAGCAGTGCCAGCCTTACTTCATCCGCTGCATCAAGCCAAATGACTACAAGAAACCACTGGTAACGTTCTAACGATACAAGGTCTTACCTTTGGTAAAGTTTGTAATCAGAAAAGGCTCTCAGTGTCTGTGTAACATTTTATAGTTGTACTTGGCTGCATCCAAGAAGAGCTGGAGTACAGGGTGTTCCTGCAATAAACATAATAGGAGGATATAGCATGGTTAATTTACAAAAGCATCTCAAAAAAGCACCATAGAGTAATGGATAGCAAAAAAGCACACAGGTGTATTCCTGAGTAGAATTATAGAGGGCTTTTCAGTAACAATAAAGACAAAAGTAAAAAGTCTGTAACCCCTCAACAAAGGAACTAACAAAAAACATCAGGATCAACAATGGTCATACTATGAAATAGCCTGAGAGAGAATAGGAGAGCTATGGGAGTTTGTGAGAGAGCAGATTTGGCTTAATCTGACATACCAGGAAGGGCCCATTTGTCATTAGGACACGTGGCTGGGACATGGGGGATTTCAACCTGGTTCTACTCTAAAACCTTGTATGGTGTAGGTCAAGTGATTTAAAAATTTTTGAAGCCCTTCACGTGGCTTAGTGAGCCAATTTTTAAACTCAGATAAGATTAAACAATAATAATAAGAAAAGAGCAGCATGCCTGCTGTGCTTTGCATGGTATGCCCAAAGGCCTAAGTTGCTACTGCATCTATTCAAAATTACATAATATATAATAATAATAATATAATAATAATATAATATAATACAAAATTATATTATCAATTCACTGTTCATCTGAAATTGCTGTTTTAGAACGAAAAATGGTAGCCAGACTGAAGTTAACAGACTGTTTCTACTACTGACATACACAAAATTGAAGATCCTTTGGGGTGACTTGTTTATGCTTGTAATGAATTAATTTAGTGCACGGAAGAAAAATACAATTTTAAAAAGCACAGTATGCCATTTTGCAGGCCCTCTGAGGCTGGAGGTTAATAGACATGCTCTGAGGGGTACTGCACGTGTACCTTTTTTCAGTGTTAAGCCTCCTCCTTGTCTGCTTTCCCTTTCAGTTGTTTGATCGGGAGCTGTGTATCAAACAGCTGCGATATTCAGGGATGATGGAGACCATTCAGATCAGGAAAGCTGGGTACCCAGTTCGCTACAGCTTTGAGGAGTTCTTTGAGAGATACAGATTTCTTCTGCCATGGTCTCTTCGACAAAAGGTGCGTAAGCAAAAACATGGTTTAAGGCTAATCTAACTTTTCCTTATGAGGCTTTAGTCTTTCCCACAGTAGAAAGTTCTTGAATTACTGCTGGCAGAGTTGAGAGAGCTGTCAGCACAGGAGAAGTCCTCACAGGAACTGTTATCACAGTAATTATAGCTGAATAGTTAAATACTCCCTTCAACCTTAGCTCAAAACAGAGTTGTTTTGAGGTCCAGTAGTCCTTGGCCTGCTTCTCACAGACATCCCAGGCAGGGTACCATTCCCATTCCCATTGCCCTCAGGTGGTTTTTTACTGTGATCACACAATTCTCAGGTCTCTGATGTCCTCCTCACACCTTGACTCTGGAATGTTTAGTCATGCAACCACATTCCTCCTCCTCCTGACCATTTGAGCTGAACCACTTTCATTGACTGTACTGTCAGCCCAGAGGTCTGCAAGACCTCATCTGTTTCTGCTCTTCACCCTTTGGAATGCAGGGCGGTAGATCCTTGCATAGTACTTGCTGTGTTTCACAGCCAAGCCCTAACAGCATGATGCTTTTGCACATCAGCTGAAGAATGATACTCGACAGAGCTGCATCAGCATCTCCGAAGCAGTGCTGGGCAAGGATGAAAGCTGGCAGGTTGGAAAGACCAAGATTTTCCTTAAAGTAAGTAAATGGACAGTTTATTGTCTTTTCTCATGAAAAACTGGATGCTTCACAGTACAGCTTGGCCTGCTTGTGCGACCGAGGAGGACTGGGCTGTCTCACAAATTCTCTCTTGAATCTGAGGGTGGATCTTTGTTCTTGAAAGACAAATAATTCAATGGAGAGGGTTTGGTGTAAGAGAGGTTGATCCTGTTTCTGTGCTACACTGCTGCAGCTGAAACAGCACACTGCAATGTGTTGGAGCATAAAAAAGAACAGGATACCAGTGCACTGTTGCAGAGGACCACCTTGCCTGTAGCATACCCCCAGCTAAAAACAGTCTTGCTGCAGGCAGATTCTTGCTTGTTTATGGCTATAGCTAGACCAAGTCTGGTCAGGTGGTGTGCACTCTTCCTACTGCAGTCCCATAAATGCATTTTAGTCACACTGTTAGTCACACATCATGCTGATTTTGGGTCTCTTTCAGATCATGTGTCCCATTTCCAGAGGTTGTAGGTGTGTCTGCTAAGCTGGCATATCCACACTTTCTTTTAACAGGATCATCACGACACTGTATTGGAGCTGCAACTCCAAAATGTACTCACAGATAAGGTTCTTCTTATCCAGAAGGTGATGAGAGGATTGAAGGACAGGTCAGTGATCTTACAGAAGGGAATTTGCTTTATTTTGTAGTAGCTAATCTTTGGGGTGCAGCTTGACACACTCTGTGCAGCATTTTTGTGTATGAAATGTATCAGGCTATACCTTCCACCAGCCCTAAATTACATGCTCATCATGTAATAATGCACAGTATATCTACACAGATGTTGGACAAAAATTTGTTTTGGCTCAGTTTTGTTATTTTCATGATGTTTTTCAAAATGCAGGGCTGTGGCATGTATGAAAAGGAAGGTTTGAAAGGAGGACTTGCTCTTGATATTTTTAGTTAACAGTAGACATCTGGAAAGCAGAAAATCCCCATGGAATCTGTGTCCTTCTCAGAGCTACAAGAATTCTCTTATTTAGGCTGCTTCTTGAATACAAGACATTTATAAGAATCAGATGGAAACTAACTAGTCCTTCTCTTTGCCAAAGACACCTAATTCTTGCATTGTGTCTGGTTTAGTTTGAAATATCTTCCGAAGTGAAATTTAGTCACTGTCAAACAAATGTTTGTCCTCATAAAATGCTTTACATCATGATTGGTACTCATGGATCTTGTATCCCCTCAATCACAACCATGATACAGGACTGAGTCTTGGTTTGGTTTAGAAATACTCTTGACCATAGTGAAGGAAAAACTAAAAAATATGACACAAATGCCCCAAAACTTCCTTTTTTTTTTTCAGACTCTAACAGAATATTCAAACCAAAAGCTTCACCTTGCTTTTACTTTTAACCCACCAGAGTTATGTGCTGCCTTTTTCAGCTGCAGTGTGACAGTTTGTACCATGGGAGGTTCATCTTGCTCAGATGGGCTCCTCATCCTGGCAGCAAAACAGAGAGAAAGAGGTTACTAGCTGGAAAGTTAACTTGTACAGTCTTGATGTGAGGGGTTTTCAGTTCTTACAGAGCTCTCTGACCACAGTAATTAATTTGGTCTGTAGTTGCTATGAGTATTTTTGCAGCAAACAAGGCTGATATCAGACTGTGGACATCCCCTAAAAGGGGAAAAAACCACCTTATTCTTTACTACTATCATAAGAAGCAACAGAGATAACCTATTGTTTGTCACCTCCCATGTGTGTCTGCTTAGGAAGCAGTTCCTGAAACAGAGGAGGTCTGCTGTAGCCATTCAGTCAGCCTGGAGAGGCTACTGCTGCCGGAAGGAGTTCAGAATGGTAAGGTGAAGGTGCATCAATGAATATATATTTGTGTGTCTGTGTGTTTATATATTGTGCCCTGCCAGACTGAGCGGAGTATTAGGAATGAAGATGTTCTCAACTGAAGGGAGACTAGATAAGATGACAGGGTGTAAAGGAGGGTATAAAGTCCAAGGAGGGCTCTGGGACTTCTCAGGGCTTGCTGAACCTGTGACACTTCTGCTTTTTGGTGAAAGAGCAGGCCTGGCTCCAGAGACCTGACATATAAGTGGTCCCACACTTCTTATAATCCGAAACACAAGCCTAGCCTTTGTGCATCATCACCATGCTATGAGCAAAGTGTCTTCCACAACTGCTGCAGGAAAACTAGGAATTTGTAAAAAATTACCAGAAAAGTCATTATATCAATCTCACATTATTAAAAATTTTGCCAGGGCAGGTTCAGATTCAGATTAGATATTAGGAAAAAAATTTCACTGAAAGAGTGGTCAGGCTCTGGAATAAGTTGCCCAGGGTGGTGGTGGAGTCACCATCTTGGGATGTGTTGAAGAGGCATCTGAATGTGACACCTGTGGCTATGGTTTAGGGGTAGTTATGATGGTGCTGGGTTGACAATTGGACTAGATAATTTTGAAGGTCTCCTCCAACCTTGATGATTGCGTGTGACTCTGTGTGAAAATATTGGCTGATCTTCTATACATGGTGCATCTTCTGGGTGAGGAAAACTGGGGGCACTCACAGATTATAATTATGAATTTGTGTGGCAGGGATGATGATGATAATGATGATGATGATGACGACGATGATGATTATTATTGTTTATATCCCATACATCCCATTTGAGATGGGAAGGAAAAGAAACTGCCAGTTTCAGTCAGAAATATTCTATATTCTGCATCAGTGATGCAATTCCTGTCTGATTGTTTCCATTCACCTGGCTTCATTTCTGCTCTGTTCCTTCTCTTGTAATCCCAGGCTACCATTGTCACTCTCTAGAAAAGATCCCCCAAATAACTATATACTAGTTTTAAAGACCTATTACTTGTAGAAAACAAAACATAATGGGTAATGTTACATTAACCACTTCCAGTGTCTTCATCCAGTCACCGAATTTTGTTGTCTTCTACTCATCGCACCTTACATCCCTACCTGTCTCGATGGTTTGGAACCATAATGACTTTTCTCTCTGCACCACGCGCAGGTGCTGCTGGGCTTCGGGCGCCTGCAGGCGCTGTACCGCGGCCGGCAGCTGGCCCAGCGGTACGAGGCCACCCGCGCGCGGATCGTCGGCTTCCAGGCGCTGTGCCGCGGGTTCCTGCTGCGCCACAGGCTGGCACAGCAGCAGAAAGCTGCGCGCGTCATACAGGCCTACGCCAGGGGCATGCTCGCTCGCCAAACCTACCAGAGGATAAAGAGGGAGGTAATGCTCACAGATACCTTGTGAACACATTGTTTCTATGAAAGTCCAATAGATTATCACCAGCAAGTGTTGCCTTGACATAGCATTGGGTGTGGGTATTCATTTTGGGGTATTTTATTTTGAACTCTTGCCAAGTACAAAAGCAGAGTGTTAAGCAGACTGATCTTGTTTACATTTGCTTTATGTGATCATCATCATGGATCAAAACTTCACTGATACAGCTGCAGTGGCTTTGACAGAAGGGAGAAAAGATAAGATCTGTGTGTATCAGCCAGCCCTGCAAGGGGACATCAATTTCTACATCAGGGTGGCGCTCAGGGAACCATTCAGAAGGGAATCCCAATGCCATGTGTCTTGGTAGGTGCTACCCTTGGCAGTCCATAGCACAGGAGAGGCCTCTCCCTGATTTCCTCTCTGTGCTAATGCTGTACAAACAGGACTAAGCCAGCTTGCAGATTTCTACCTGTAGCCTGTTCCCTAAAATATCAAATCTTGAACTAAGCCTCTGTTGGGACAAAGTCCTGGTGTGGACAGTTTGTTAAAGGCAGAAGGGAGTGGCTCAGCAGTTGTATAAACAGTCACAGAATAGTCCTGTTGTCCACAGAACAAGCTGGAAGCCAGGAATATCCACTTGAAAGAAGAGAAACATCTCATCCAAGTCCTGGGACCACTGAAAGGAAGGGAAGAAGCTATGAGATTACAAAAGGTAGGTATGGTGGTGGAGGAACAGTGGCCAGCACTAACCAGCTCACACCTGTGGACTTGCTCAAACCTCTGAGCACTGCTATATTTTAAGAAAGATGAGACATAGTTCTAACTTTATTTGTAATGATGCTTTGAAAATATAACAAGGCAAACACACACACACATTTCTGATTGTAGTGTAAGGGAGCACTTTAGTCAAATATGCCCAATCCTGATACAAAATATATAAAAATTTTTAATATTGTGGGGTTTTCTGTTAGAAATTCTGTGTTTTTCCTGTATTATCTCTTGTTGATTAAATTCTTGTATAATTGCACATCATTATCAATAGGCCAACAGTCCATAAAGACAGCTGTAAGAGCAGGGCCCTGCTGCTCATGGGCCAGGTCTTTGTGACTGCTTGACACAAGCAACATTTGACTTCCTGTTTCAACACTGCACTGGAAGAGCTGGACCTCGCAGCCACACACCTTTGTGGAAGTGTTTCATCTTCATGCCCCTTCACTCTAGCAGAAGGATGTTCATTCACAATGTTCATGTTCAAGTCATGCCTGTTTCTGTTTAAAGGAGCACCTGCCAACTCAGGAGAGAGAGGAGGCAGAAGCAAGACAAAGGAGGAACGTGCTTGTCAATAAACCAACAAATCATGATGTTATCAGTGACCAAGAAATGGTGGACAAAATTTTTGGATTTTTACCTTCTATGATTGGAGGCCAAGAAGGACAGGCTCCTCTGGGTTTTGAGGTACAGAGCTGCAGACTGGTAATGGGTCATGCTTATCCCTTGTGTAAGCCCACTGATTGTTGGAATTCCATCAGTGGTCAGTTCTGTTTAGAGAACTTCTGTACAGTGAAAGAATCCCCCAAATTAGTCATCCAGTCACTAAGCATCTCTTGCAGAGGTGAGTTCCCAGAAGTTTTTGGTCACATGCAGTTTAGGGACTATGAAGCTTCAAACTTTGCATTTGTTTCTTTGGCCCAGCCAAACAGTACCACCCTCTGCATTTTGGCATCAACCTCATGCTCTGCTGACAGTGCTCTCAGTGATTTTCTGCCTGACCAAGCTGAAAGTTCATGACCCAAATTATACCATATTCTTGAAGGCAAAATCTGTGATATACTTGTCCTGAGAGCTGTGGAGGTTGGAATTTTGTAGGAAGGGGTGGGCAGAATAGAATGGTATGGATAAGTACAGGTTGTGAACAGTAACACCTGGATTTTCCATCAGCAATATTCTTGCTGAGGACCAGGACAGGAAGACCATATGGAATGGATGCATCTCAGAAGGACAAGCTCTGAGTCCAAATGGTTTGTTGGTAGCAACAGTAAATGGCTTTGGGATAAGCTGGAAAGGCAAATTCTGTAAGACCTCTGGCCAAGGGGAAAAAAAAGCAAAACTAAACATAAGCATTTCAGAGTTCAGTAAAAGAAAATATGCTTTTCCCTCATGTTCTGCACAGGACTTGGAAACAAAGCATAGCAAGCTGGAGGAAGTGGACCTGGACATGGTTCCCATGAGTGTGGAACTAGAAGAGGAAGCACATGGTTTGGAAGAGTACACCTTCCCCAAGTTTGCAGCTACTTATTTCCAGGGGTCTTCCACACATACACACATCCGGAGGCAGCTGCGGCACCCACTACTCTACCATGATGACAAGGACAACGTCCTGGTATCTTGCTCCTTGTTGTTCATGTTGAACCTGCTCTCTCCACAGTCCTGGCTTTGCAGGTCCCATCATCCTTGGGTCCTAGCTCTGGCACAGCCCTGGGAACCAGAGACTCCAGAGCCAAGGAGATACTCCTGAGCCATGGTATTGAAAGCAGCAGTTTCCATCAGCATTTTTTGGCAATTTGCTGGCAGACACTTCACACAAACACCTGCCCAATGCAGGATCTCTGGTCACCTTTGTTCTTGCCCAGAGAGGGAACTCAGGGGTGTGTTTTGACTTCTCCAGGCACCCTTTTGGGGTCAAAATGGACTGAAGAGAACAAGCATGAGAGCTTATCTATGTCTCTGCTCCTGTTAGGGTTGCTGGTTTGTGAGACAGGACAGAAGGAGGAGGGCCAGGCCTCCAATATCCCATTGAAGCAGAGGGGGATTGAGGAGGGTGTTTTCCTTTATTCTAAGCAGCCTGGCAGAATGGAGGACCCCATGCATCAAGAACTTTGCTATTACTTGGCTTTCTAGTTCTGGGCATGAAGGGTCCTGGCAGACTCCACTCCACTGCTTATCTGTCCAGGTCAGCAAATGCAGAGTGCAGTTCAGCCAAGCTTCTCTGCCTCCCTCCAGCCACAACATAGCTCCAAGGTGTCAGTAAAGGGAATGGTGAGGGCTCAGCAATCACAGAGGAAATCTGACCTTCCCACCAGAGCTGCACCTTCTTCCTTTAGCAGGAAAGTGTTGTGTGTTGCTGTCTTGTTTGGTATGAAACTAAACTCTTCATGTAGGTAGCCAGAGGAAATAGGAATTTTAACAATTTGGACTGGGTAAAGGAAGAAAATGCTCTTAATCTAAACAGGCAGAAATGGCATGGAGCCATTGGTCCTGTTGGCACTGTCTGACTGTGCTTTCTGCTATTACAGGCTTCTCTAGCTGTGTGGGTGATCATCCTGAGGTTCATGGGGGACCTGCCAGAGCCAGCCATGTTTGCCAAGAGTGCCACCACCAAGAGCAGCTCCGTGATGACACAGATATATGACACACTTGGCAGGAAAAACCAGGTCCAGTTGAGGAATGACAGCCCAAATATGGTGAGACAAGCATGCTATGTTTGTGTTTTCATTTGCTTTCCTTGGTTTCTGTGCTGTTCTACCAAGAGTGAGAAAAGCAAAGGAACTCTTTCATGCTACTGTACTTGAAATGCCACAAGTGCAAAAGTCCTGGCAGGACACTCAGCTCTTTCTGGCAGGAGAGGAAAAAGTAAAAACATCTTCACTTGAGCATCTTTCTGTCCTTAATAAATCATTCTTGCTGTGCATTAAACTGATTTCCTATAATGGTAATGTGTATTGCAGAGAGAAGGCAGAAGGGATAACAAGATTTCTAAGGGGATTTCATCCCTGAAACTGAAACGGTCATCCAAGCTGACAGGGAAGGTAAGAGGTGGAAATAAATTGCTTCCCTTTCTCCTTGCCTGAAACCCTGTCTTTACCTTCTGATAGATGTTACGTGAGCAACCTCCCAGCTGAGAACTTGTTTCCCTGGCAAGCCAGGGCAGCCCTTCGTGGGATATCCGGTGCAGTGTGATCCCCATGTGCACTGATGTCATCTGTTCTCTGGCAGAGAACAGGAGAAATTTATTACTGAGAATTGTTGGCATTACAGAACAGCTTGCCCAGAGGCCTGAGCAGACTGAGAACCATGTGCTTAGGGCTGTACAGGACAGTACAAGAAAGTTCTCTAGTCAGAGATAGTGCTGTAACAGCACATGTAATGAGTTACCTTTAGAGAGAAGGAGGTAATATGGCCTGGTTCTCTTGCACTGAGCAGGAAAAGTTTTAGCCAGTAAGACAGAGAAGGAATGTCTCTCATTTATGGGAGAGTTGCCTGCTAAGAGGGGAGATTTCTAGAGCACTCTGGGATTCTACTCTGTTTCTTTCAGGTGACAGAGCAGCTACGAAGTGGAGAAGAGGCTTTCCAAGAGGACATCTCCATCTCTCAGAGACCTATGTCCAACCTAGAAAAAGTACACTTCATTATTGGCAATGCAATTCTGCGTCCTGCCATCAGGTAGGAAATTTGTACCCCCTTCCTAGGGCCAGGTGCCCATTGCATCAAGGAAATCCAGCATCTTTTTTCCACAGTCCTGGAGAATGACTTCCTTATGGCATTTTCTGGTATTTTCATGTTGCAGTTTAGGCCAGCTGCCTCCATGTATGGCTTTCTGAATACCCCACAGGTATGGAGAGGGGCAGAGCCCAGGGCTGTGACCCAATAACACCTGAAGGTGGAACACTGCCCTAGAATGAGGGAGAAGAGTCACTCAGAGGAGTAAGAAATACAGAGTTAATGTATACTAGGTGGATGAAAGGTTTCCCAATAGCCTCTTTTTGAGCACTCAAGCAATGTCCCCACATTGGAGATGGTCAAAGGTCTGGATTGCTGAGTGTATCAGACACTAAGGAGAAATCCTGGCCACAAGCAATGTGAGGCTGGAGCTTAGGCCAAGCATGGTGCGAGGATACAGCAGAAGCTTGTTGATTCTGACCTGACCTCATGAATCCTCTCCTTTTTTTATCCTAAGCACTTTTCTGTAACAAAGCCCAGTAACAAGTTACAACTATCCTAACTTTTCTGTAACAAGGCCCAGACACAGTCTGTGCCTTGACCTCAGTCATGGGCTACATTCCTCTCTCCACAGTCACTTTGTTTCAGTCAAGACACTCCCTAAAGCAGATTCTCTGCTGGCAAAAATTGCATTCAATCCATATAGCTAATAGCCATAGGCTAAGTACCTATACCCTCGGTTTGTGTTTCATCAAATGTCCTATGAGGGAACAGAAAACTCATCCAATTTATGTCTTCTCACATCAGATTTAATAAATGTGTGTTCCAAGAGTTGAGAAAAAATTAAGATGATTTTTTTAATAACAGTTTTATTAGTATGCAGATTTTTGCATCTGTTTCCCTTAGGTCCTTGCTGCAGATAACTTGCATTTTCAGAAGTTTACTCTGAAGTGCTCCTTTCTCTATTTCTGTACAAGATTCACTCCAAGCTTGCATATAAATATAAATAAATATATAAATATACAAATATATAGATATAAAACTAAGCAGAGGGTCCCCCATCATTATCCCCAAATCCACCTACAGGCAGACAGACAAGAGCCATGAGCTACAACCCACATGCTGTATAGAGCTCAGAGCAAGTTACACATCTAGATTCCTGGACAGCAATGTCATTTCACAGCTGGATGACCCAGCAGTTGTTTTTCCTGCACAGCTCCCTGCTTCTCACAGAAGTTAATTCAGCATGGGAATTGTGCTTGAGTAAGAAGGGGTGGCAAAAGCCCCTAAGTATGCCTGGAGCCTTTTCCATAACAAAGCTATTTCCTGAGGTGCATTACAGGTGCTATCATAGCTGTTGTGGTTGAACCTAGCTCAGATCTACCTCATTATGCTGCAATCCTGCCAAGCTTGCAGTTGAAACCGTAGCCAAAGACAGTTTAGACAGTGAATTATCTGTTGCTCTCACATGTTTCGTTACAGAGATGAGATTTATTGCCAGATTTGCAAACAACTCACAGAAAACAGCAACAGGAGCAGCTATGCTCGTGGCTGGATCCTTCTGTCCCTTTGCCTTGGCTGCTTTCCTCCTTCAGACACGCTTGTGAAGGTACACTGCTAACCCTTCCTACAGCAGCTCACATGCCTCAGCTGAGCTGGTGTCTTGTGTATTTTGATGTTTTGATGCTGACAGCCACATATAATGTTTGGCTTCCAGAGCAGCTGGTGCTGTGGTTTCAGCAGAATCTTTCTCATCTCACATGCTTATCCAGGAATTTAAATAAATTATTGCTGCATTCATTTAATTTTTTTCATTACACATCATACAGTCTGGATTCTGTTTGTCACAGCTGTCATTTTAGATCTATAATCTGCAAGAGATCTTGCAAATTTTAACTTCTCCAATTCTGCCTTTCCAGCCAAAGACAATCAAAAGATGTCTCCAGTTACAACCCTTATGGTTAAATATATTAAGGAGGCCAGTATAAAATCACACACCCAAGTTTTATCAGTCCTTACCCTATATCTAAGCTCTAAAAAGTCCAATAGATACTTGGACTTTTAAATTATTTATTAATTTCCAAGTTTAAATGGATGATAAATCCACTTCACCACAGGATAAAAAACCTGTGGCTCCAACTTGACATCAGGCTTCCTCCTAGATCTGAGAGGCAAACAGGATCCATGGATGTGCACGTGAAACTTCAGCCTCGCTATACTAATACCCCAGTTCAACTAACCAATCTAATCATAAATGCTGCTAAATGGACACTACTTGGAACAAACCAGTCACAAGCCATAGGCATATTTTGACACCAGTCTTCATCCAAAGACTTGGAACCATGCAGAATTCGTGATAGACATGACCATACCCTACCTCTAAGAATATTTTTAATCATTAAAATAATCAGATGAATGACCCATGCTTCCACTAAATACAGATATGTAAATACAAGTCGTGTCATCCAAGAGCCATACAGACTCCAAAAGCTCAGTTTATCTCATTCATCTCTTCAAATGTTCCATCTTAATCATGGACTTCAGTTGATATTGCCAGAGAACTTGGTAGAACTAAAAGTATTAATCATCATTAGACCTAATCTGCCACTAGCCCTCCTCCCAGCTCTTCCATTCGTACAGCATGTCATAAGACTTGGGGCCTTTGGGCTGAAAACACTAACTCATGCTCTAACCTAACCACAAGAACAAAGTCTCCACTACTCACGTAGGTAAACATGGTGCATAGACTGACACAAATCTTCTCTCCCTTTGGACTGAAAGTTCTGAAGAATGAGTGAAAACTAAGTGTCTCAAGCCTCCTTTTCAAACACATTACTTCCAACCCTAATCTTTAATATTTTCTGGTGAACTGAAAGCTAATGGATCACTTTAATCATGTGTATCAGCTGCAGAAGGTTTTTAATGTTTTCTGAGGATTAATGTTTCCTAACTTCCTGTTCTGTGCATGTAGTACCTGTTGAATTTCATCCACCACGGGCCCACGGGCTACGCTCCATACTGCGCTGAGCGTCTGAGACGCACCTACAGCAACGGGGCCCGGACTGAGCCTCCCAGCTGGCTGGAACTTCAGGTAGCATCTCTCTTGTGGCTTAATTATATTGATCTGGGACATTTTGTACTGGTTTTTGTCAGTATACTACTTACTTTGTGGTTATACTACATTCACTAACCTGCAATAGCAGGCATTCCTAAATCAAATAATGGAAATCAATTGCACAAGGGGATTGAAGACCAGCCACCTTGGTCTGGGCAGTTTCTTGGATACGCTGCTTCTGGCTATTCAGTTACCCTAAATGCAGAAAAGTATGTAAGCAGCACCAGATGATTTGCAGGGAGGTATCTCCATCCACTCAGGAACCACAGGCCAGAAACAACCTCCTGAGGAAAGCTCTCACTATCACTTTTGGAGAGAACTGAGCAAAGCTTATGCTTTTAAAATGAAAGGAAGAAGGGAGTATGATGGTGCTATATTGTCCTCCACTTCTTTAAATGTCACCCTAGAAATTAAAAATCACACCCACCCTTCCCCCCCACCCCCTCCTTTCAAGTAAAGACCTCAGTTCAATTCCTCCCTAAATCTCAGGGACCCTATTGCTTAACACACATCTTCCTGGGCAATGCACTTGCTGCAGGCCATCTCTCTACTGATACATGTAAGGCTGTTCCCAAAAGTCATAAGGACAAATGTGGCTCATGAAAAGTCTATCAGTTGGCACTGTTACATGATTATCAGCTCTACTGAGCTATGAGGAGGAGAAAACTTGAGTCCAGTGCTGCTCCAGGGATGTAATTTATATTTATGACTCACCATGCTTTGAAGAAACTGTGTGGGTGTTGGTAATTCACTTAAAGATTGTTGACCAGGTTGTACAGGGTGTGTAGCTCTTAGATCTAAAAGCTTACTTCATTCTTCAGAAGAAAGTAAGGTTTGTCCATAATTTTTTTCTCTCATTTAACTCTGACTTACAGGCAACAAAGCAGAAGAAACCCATTATGTTTAATGTCACCCTGATGAATGGCCAAAGCATCACTGTCCCTGCAGACTCTGCTTCCACTGCCAAAGAGATCTGTCAGTTCATAGCAGATAAAACCAAACTGAAGGATGTCTTTGGGTTTTCACTCTACATTGCTGTGTTTGATAAGGTAAAGTGTAGAAAAATAGAATGAAAGCTCCCTTCTCTTCTCTGTGGAGTTGCTGCTGCCCACCCAGCCACACTGAGGATTCCTGAATTCTGGAACACCCTCAACCCAGTCCTGCACTGAATACCAAATCAGCTCTGAATCTCAGCTGGATCCCAAGGCCTTATAATCCTGTTCTGCCTTTCTGTTGGCTCATCACTCAGCAATTCTTGCTGCAGCCCTGTATAGCTTCCTTTGCCACACAGCTGACTAGTAAAAATACACCTACTTACCACTTACAACTTGCATACTCATCTGCTTACCTTTTTGGAGTTCTTCTTGCAGTCAGAAGACCAGGAGCTTTGTGTTCATGGTCGTTTGGGCAGACGCAGAGCAGGCATGCAGTAAATGCAGTGTCCCTGTGTGGCAGGTCTGGTCGCTGGGCGGGGGCCGGGAGCACGTGCTGGACGCCATCTCCCAGTGCGAGCAGCTGGTGAAGGAGCGGGGCACGCACGAGCGCCACGCGCCCTGGCGCCTCTACTTCCGCAAGGAGATCTTCACCCCCTGGCACAACTCCCGGGAGGATCCTGTCAGCACTGATCTCATTTACCACCAACTCATCCGCGGCGTTCGCTTTGGAGAGTACCGCTGTGAGAAGGTGGGTCTCCCGATTCATGCTCCTCAAGAGACAAAACTGTATTGGTGCTTCCCACATTAAAAAGCAGGAATACGAACTGAGTTTGTAGTGGATGTGAACAACCCTTCCCTTCTTAATGAACAATCCTTGTCCAGGTGACTGTGCCAGCTGTCACACTGACAGTTCTTAATACCTTTTCCTCCCCTGCAACTTCCAGTTGACATGGGAGCTTGGAAGCATGTCCAAAGGGACAAATTGGGTTGTACTTTAAAATATCTTTGCTAATTATCTCTCTGATGTTATGACTGTGTGAAGATTACCCCTCCTCATGCTGGGTGACTGTTAAAAGTTATCCAGACAAAAACTGAGAAAACCCCATTCCTAAATGGTTCAAAAGTTGAAAGAGGCTATTTAGCCTTTGTGACATCCTTCTAGGCCTCTTTTAATGGATTAATTGTTTCAGGAGGAAGATTTGGTGGAGATAGGTGCAAAATATTGTTATATCCAATTTGGAGATACCATCCACAATGAACTTGTGCAGAAGGTGCTCCATGACTGTATTCCAGTAAAACAGCTGAAGTCCAAGCCCCTGGAAAAGTGGGTGAGCCTTGTAACCTATGCACATGCTAAGGTAAGAGGTTTGTCAGGCACTGCTGGGTAACCACTCTTGAGCACCAGCTTCTGCTTCTTTCACCATTTTTATTTATTAATAGTCTGTAGGGGAAGAAGAAAAACCAGCTCAGTTTGTAGATCCCGAATAGCTCAATAGGGGGAGCAGAAAACCTTTCCGCTCACACCTCCATATGAAGAGCAAGGGGGAAGAATGAAAAAGTACATTTAAATCTCTGAATAGAGTAGCTTTTAAGGCTCTATTTTCCATCTGACAACCAAGTCAGGATGGGCATGGCATGAAGTACTGGTTTTGATCTGGAAATGGATTACGTTAATTATTTCCATGGCATCCAAGGTGTGTTAGACTTTGAATAAGTCAGTGGGGATTTGAGGGATATTTGGAATCCAGATGGGCACTGTTAGCTGCATGTGGGTCCCTGGATACCATTCCTGATTTACTTTCTCCAAGTTCCCTTGACACCAGTAACAGCAGAGGATTGTTGGGATCTAAGGGGTCAGGCTTGTTCTTTATTGTTTGCATCATCCAAACCAGATTTTACTGAGAAATCCTTGGGTGTGTTTTTTTCCTGCAGGCCCCATATACACAGGACCATCTCTCCTCTCAGACTGTGAAGGAGCAACTTGTAGATTTTGCTCGCTTTCAGTGGCCTTTGCTTTTTTCCAGATTCTTTGAAGTCACTAAGTTTTCAGGTAATACCTGGAGCCTGGGAGCAGAGGACAGATATAAGATCAATAGGAGAAGACTTGTATAGCATTGGTGAGGATTTTTTTCTGTATTTTCAGGACCCAGCTTGCCTAAGAACCACTTCATCATTGCTATAAATTGGAAAGGCATCTGCTTCTTGGATGAGTCAGAAAAGCGGCTCCTTGAGCTGACCTTCCCAGAGATAACTGGCATCCACACCAACAGGTGAGGGCCCCAGAAAAACAAAATCTGAAGATGGCATCTCTTCCAAACTCAGAAAGGGTGTACCTTCTCTGCCACCTCCTTAGGTGATTTGATCTGTGCCTGGAAAGGTGGTTTAGCCTAGGTCCGGGAAACAGAAAGGGAAAACTGAGCAGCCTGTAAAGAAAATACTGAAAGGACTCGATCCTTCCAGCTGGTGTAAAGTGATCCTGTTCAGTCAGAAAGGTGTAAGGAAGCACAGGCAGGCATTGAGACAAGAATGGCCCACATAACTGACACAGTTAAGCCATTGTCTGTAGTGCATGCTGGGAGTTCACATATTTCTCAAGTATCATGGATCAGAACAGGATCACTGAGAAAAGCTGTTAACTACTGCTTGCTCATGGCACACATCCTTGCATCAGGTCACTCAGAGAAAAAGGTCTTACATATACAAAAAAGTCCTGTGAGGACTGCCAGAGATTTAATTAGCTGTTGAATTACTCCAAAAGAAGGGTGTTCTTTTGTCTGTATGGAAGCACTTTTGTACAAACATGGTGGAGTCCAGAGCAAAGCTGAACCACTTCAGTCCTTCACACCTGCAAGCTCATGGGAAGTAAAATTAGGAACTACCAATATTCACTGTAAGGGAGTTATCTGCAAGGAGATGTGGGTGCATTGGCTGTGTTTACAGATGGGTCTGTAAGTTTTCCAGATGCTCTGGTAACAAATTGTTCAATAATACATAGGGCAGTGAAGTCATTTGGACAGAGCTGCACTCTCATCACACTTCGTTCCGAGGAGTTTGTTCTGACATCTGTAAACAGTGTTGTCATTGCTGAACTGGTGGTGATGTTCCTGGAAGGACTGAAGAAAAGATCACAATTTGCTGTGGCAATGCATGAGAAAAAACCCCAGGGTAAGTCTCGTAACTCTTCTACTGGGTGAAATCATGAGACAATCCACAGCACTTGTTTGAAGGTGCCCAAAGAGGAGAGGGAGAATTTCATCCAGAGTCCCTTTGCTCCTGGGGGGATGCATCAGCACAGCAATGCCAAGCATAAGGCAATGGGATTCAGTACCTTTGCACACAAATAACCTTTCCTTCCTCCTTTCCCTTCTTTATGTATTTTATTTAGATAGTATAGTGTCCAGGAACTCAGTTTGGTTATAGTAGGAAGTTGGATCTGGGCTCTCTGGAAATCCTTTGCAGAAGAATTTCACAGAGGCAGCAAACCGGAATTTCCTGTGGAATAGAGGTGGCTCCAGCAGACATACTTGTTTAAAATGTAAACATTAACTTCAGCTACTTACAACTACTGAGTTCCTTTCCATGCTTTGCTGCCAGTCTGGACACAAAGTCAGCATTCATGTGAATCAAACTGAGTTCTGCCATTGCCCTCAGTGGATCAAAGTCAGGGTGTCAGAGGAAACAGAAGTGATTTCTCTGGTGTTACTGGAAGTGTTACTGGAAAATTTGCCATATTTACACAAATCACTTTCTACTGCTAACTGATTTCAGGCCTTCAAAATACAATTTCTTTGTCTTTCACATTACAACCCCTTTACATTTTCTCAGACTGTCAAGCCTGAACAGTACCCCCTTATTCTGTTTTCCAGAGGATCCTGGCATCTTGTCCTTCAAGAAGGGAGACTTGCTAATCTTCACTGAAGACAAAAGGCTGGATGCAGACTCTGGCTGGATCTGTGCCCAGAATGAAAGGACAGGCAAAACAGGGAATGTATTTTTGGAAGACATCTACATCATTCCTTCCCTCACAAAACCCTCTAGTCAAGTGCTGGTAAGGAAAGCTAAGCACTCCATGTGAAAAGACTGGAAGATAAAAATGTTAATATGGTTGAATTTATAACTGGAAGATAATTGTCCCTCCAAAGTCAGACAAGTTCTATATCTCCCATTGAAACAAAGCATTTAATTCCGTCCTGTCTGGAAACAAAACTAAGCCTAGCCCAGACTCTAAGGAGAAGACTGCAGCTGCACAAAGGCAATGGCTTTAAAAACCCCCAAAATCCACTCTATCACCATGGGAGATTTCAGTGCCTGGAGCTGGTTGCAATTAAGGGGTATGGGTGTGCAGTTGAATTTTCCTGCATTCTGGGCTTGAGTGGTAATCACATAATGCCTCAAGAGAACCTCTGAGCACATCAGGTTACTTAAAGAGAATACAGTATTTGAGGGAGCCAAGGTTTCTCATTAGTGCCTCTGCTAATAATTTTATCTCCAGTTATGAAGATTCAGTATATTGGACTCTGTGCTAACAGATAAAAAGCAGAAAACTGGTGGCAAAACACACTAGAGAGAAGTAAGTGCATTGTAAAACATGTGCTGTGCTTTGGATAACCACATTTTAATATCCAATACTGTTACCTCTGTGTAAATTGGTTCTTTGAGTCAGCTGTTCCCAGCTCGCTCTTGAGTCTCTGGAGATGCTGCTTTTGAGACAGGAGGTCTGAGGCAGCACACAGGGCTACCTGCACATATATGCTGAGTAATCCCTGACAGTGCATGCAGAGACCTGTCTCCATATGACATCTCTGTGTGGCTGTGTTATTCCAGAGTTTGCTAATGATGTCTCCAGACCAGAGGAGGACAGCTTCACAGAACTCCTTCATGGAGGAACCTGCTGAAGAGGATATCAAGGTGAAGCCTTACACCCTGGAGGAGTTCTCCTACGAACACTTCAGGTGAAGCTCTCTGTGTAGAGTACACCCTAGAAAAGTTCTTGTTGATGAGTAATCCTTAAAGCCTATTATGTAATGGCATCTCCCACTTCTGACTGTGTTACTTCTTTTTGTTCCCTGTAATTGTGACTTTGGATACAGAGATTCTGGCCCATGGCCTATTGTATCTTAAGTCTGCAGAAATGCAAAGGGGAGAACCGACTGAACTGACTTCTTCCAGCAGGCTCTATTCTTACTTCTCACCCTTTCTTCAGCACTTACCAGCTAGAAAGGATATACAACACCTCAGGCTTCAGAAAGGGGAAAATTAGTTTTCTAAAAACCCCTTTCTTTTTTTGCAAGCCTTCTACCTTCTGGATATACAGGAATCTACATTTCCCTGCTCTTGTTGATCTACAGAATCAAAGGAGATCTGAGATAAAAAAACAGGTCTAGAGATATGACTTTATGATAATGACCTCCTTTGTTCATAGCAATACTGATCCAGTAATTTTGTATTGCTTGTACTTGTCTTCATTCAGGACTCCTGAGAAGGAATCCATCAGCAAAGCTGTTCTCCAGAAATCCCGTGGGCACAGTCAACTGTGGGCACATTCCAAGGAGCCTCTGAAACAGCCACTGCTGAAGAGAGCATGCACAGACCCTGATCTTCGGGATTTGGCCTGTCAGGCCTTCATTGATATCCTTTCTCTCCTCTATTTGGGATCTGAGAACACTGAAGGGGAAGGAAGAGTGAGCTAGGTCCACTAAATTACCTCTATTGAGACACCTCAGCCACCTTACAGGGGATACATTCACATAAAGATGGAGCGGGTCAAATCTGTTTCCCGTGTCTACAGGGAAATGTTCCAATTTCCTCCCAGTACTCCACAGCTACTGATGGCTCACTAAACTAATGACATGGCTTTAGGAGTGAGAGAGATTTACTGCATGTGCCCAGAGAATGCAGCTACTAGCACAGTACAAATCACAGCCAAGCAGCAGCTGCTGCAAAGGGAAAGGGGGTAAGGGACAGACAGGGAACATGCTCCAGACTTTCCTCCCAGTATTAGCCACTTAGACATCAACAAAATCACTAACATGTTAGGATCCAGATGAAACTTCCCATTTGCTTTCCAAAATTTCTGCTTTTCTCCTTAACAGCACATTTACCCATCATGAAATTCATGGGAGACTACCCCTCAAAACAGGCACACTCCTCCGTTGAAGTCACTGACCAGATATTTGTGCCAGCTATCCAGGAGGAGGTCCTGCGGGATGAGATTTACTGTCAGATTATGAAACAACTGACTGAGAACAGGAACAGGTATTTACCTGGGTGCAAACACCCTGCTCCTGCAGAGCCAGGCCTCAAGTGCAGGGGGCATTTGCTGCATTTGTGATGCAGTGAGAGCAGGGGGAAGGATAAACAAATACTGGAGTAACAGCTTCCCTTCCCCCTTTTGCCAGGCAGTGCTTACCTTTGTGGAGTGCTCAGGACCACTCCCTGGCAGGGAGAGACCAGAGAGCACCATCAATCATCTCCCCTGAGCTGCTTCTTTGCTCCCATCAGCATTCCGTGCTCATCTCCCTTGTAGTGTGAGGCAGGCAAGGTGTCACTGAGGCTCTCCTGCTCACAAAGCAGTCTGTAGGGGAAACATGGCACTGCATAGTCCTTGCATCCCTTCAGTGACTGCCCTGACAACTCTCCATTTAAATTTCCCAACAGCAGCAATCCCCTCTCACAAAAACATAGCTCACACTGGACTTTTACCAGCAGTGAATAAATACTTTTGAGTAGTTATATTAATTAAGTTACAAAACTGCCTTGCAGAACAGATTGGTTACAGAGGCACCTGCCCACATAAAATTCTCTGAAACAGGCTGGTGTTTTCTTCCCCACTCACAAAATGATAATTTAATCTAATTCCAGGGAAACTGAATTGCAAAAAGCAGATTAAAATAATATTAATTATTAACAAAATTTTTTGTCTGTTCCTGGATGCATTGTGTTTTGGTTTGGGTTCTGTTTTTTTCTTCTCTGTCTTTTGTTCCACAAGTATTACACGTAGTGGAACTTTCATTATGTGTGTCAGTGTTCAATGGCAAATTTCCTTGCAGGCAGTGAATCTTACAGGCTATCTAATGCATAGTCTGTAACCATGGTGCCAGTGCCATGCCTGATGTATTCCACCAATGTGAGCGGGATCACTGATGTGGAAAAAACAACGCTTGAAAGGTGGCTATTTGCATATACTTTCATTAGAACAGCCAGAGCAACAAATCTTTCATCCTTCCCAGGCTGCTGTGTTGTGGACCATGTCCTGCTCTCACATAGACACAAACACCACTCTATAGAGTATAAATGGGATTAAAATAGCCTGTCTTCATCTGCAAAATTAGAACAGTTCATGGGAATAAAGAAGCCAGAACATCTTTATTCAGTAAAGTCTGATGCCCTTTCAGTGCCAGACATGCTGACTTTCCCAACCAAAACCACTTCACACCAGTGAGCATTTCAGAGCAATCCCTGGACACAGCTGAAGTGTGTTCTGCTCCTGGCTTTGAGGCAGAATGACTGACCACCTCAGGGCTGCAGAGCCCTTCTTAATGGTGAGGGCAAGGTGCCAGAAGAGCTTCAACTGGCATATTTCACAGATGTAGAGGTTGGAAGAACTGGATTTCCACCTGAAAAATAGTACCAACTTGATCTGGAACATTTAGGAACTGTATCTACCTCACTAAAAAATGCTATCAACATGTTCATTTTTCAGAACAGGAGTACATGTAAGGGGAAGGCAGTGCATGCAGTGTTCATGCCCTGAGCAAAGCTGGCCAGTGCCGAGGGCAGGTGAATGCATCCACTGAGAAACCAGGATCTGAATACATGGGAGCTTGAACACCAAATCAGCAGTGGCTTTCCAAGAGGATGGCACCAGGGTCACTGCTGCTAAGATGTCTGCTAAACTGGAATTTATATTTATCCATGAGGTTTGCATCTGTCATGAGTATTTCTCGTGCAGGACTTGGCACTGTCTTCACATGCAGGCTGTGGTTGTTGCACAGCAAATGAATGCCAGAGCCTGGGTGAAGGCTCTGTTGATTTGCAGCTCTCTGCACAATGGGACCATGATGGGAGTGTATTTCTCTTCCCTGTAGCTGGTGTGTGGTGAAACAGAAGATTATATGTGGCTGTAGCAGAACTGTTGGCTTTGTGTTCCCAGGTACAGCGAGACCAAGGGCTGGCAGCTCCTCTGGCTCTGCACTGGCCTCTTCCCACCCAGCAAGTCACTGCTCAAACACGCCCAGAAGTTCATAGAGACACGCCAGAAAGAAACACTGGCCCCAGGGTGCCGTCGGAGGATTCAGACAGTAATGAGGTAAATAATCTGCCATATAACCAGCTCAAAGTGTTCAAATAGCAATAATCAGGTCCCAAAAAACACACAGGCTAAAGTAGTGTGACTGTCATTTTCCTTTTCCTCTTTACATCTTGTTTTATTTTAAGTGATCATTATTTTTAACTTTCTTTGTGGACTTTGAACCATTGAAGAGAGGTCTATGTCACAGTTTCACTTTTTTCTTTCAGAGTTAGCACCATTTTTAAAAGTTCATCACCACACATAATCACTTGACTCCCAGAGCTGGGTATTTCAAACATGCTAAAGGGCACGCAGCTTGGAATGATGTCACTGATAATATCCTGACCTTATCTTTGGTGAGGCAGCATGTCCTTGTTGAAAAGATCAGTACAATCAATTCCTATTCTTTGAAAAAACCCAAATGAACAAAGCCCTGACTCTTACCTGGCTGCTCACACTCCATTGCACTTCTCCATCCACTTGGCATTACCCCAGGCGGAAGCAACAAGATCCCCAAACCACAGTGCTTCCTGAGCTTCTGAACGAGTTGTTGTTCTAAGGGACATAACACAACCAGAGAGAGGAGAAGGGCCAACAGGATTTCAGGAAGGATCAATTGAACTGTAGGGGAAAGGTTTCCCTAGATTCCTCCAAGCACTGGAATAACCCAGCTTGCCCCTCTGAGAACAAAGCTTTGGCATCAAGGTTGACTGCAGCCTTCTCCCTTTTGATGGTCTGGGATTTACCACTTGCCAGCCACAGACCCATCAGTACAGAATCTGCCCAATGATTTCTCCTTCCAGCTCCTGCATGTTCCTCTTTCCCTCAGGCTGGGCCACATGTTTGGTCTTTGAGCCCCATGGGTCAGGCTCTAGGGGGACATGAACACAGTGGATATCCCCCTTGCAGTGCATGGGGCTTGGCACTGCTGGGGAAATGTCACCACACATTGAACTCGCTTTTGAAGTGTCTGGAAAATGCATGCAAGGAATGCTATTCATTGTTTATTTCTATGGAGAAGACTTAAAAATTCCTGCCTCCCTATATCATGTGCTATTCGTGCTCTAAGCCCTGCTGAGCTGCACAGAGCTTCTTTAGAGAGAGCAAATAGGGAGGGGAAAGCAGAATGGGCAAATAGGGAGGGGAAAGCAGAATGGGCTGCTTGGAAGGAGGATTTTATTTGCTAAACTGCCCCAGATCTGAAGCCTGGGGGATGGGAAGTGGAACAAGACAATTCTTATCTTGTAAGAGTGGTTCTTTTCCTGAGATTAAACTTGCATCTGCTTAGGATAGAACAGAATAGAATAAACTATTTCAGTTGGAAGGGATCTTCAACAATCATCTAGTCCAACTTTTCCCTGTAAGTAACCTGGTCTCTTTGGAAAGGGTAGAGCAGGCAGCTCAATGGATTGACCTAAATATACACAGGGGAACCCAACTGAGCCCTTGGGTATACACCTTTTCTGCCATAAACCATTTTACAGCTTCACCCCCAGAATCCTGGCCAGGGAACCACCCTGATGGGTGTTAAGCAGATCTCATCTTGGCAGTGAATTCCTAGCTCAGGCTGCAAGGGGAGGTGGTGAGCCCTAAACCTCTGCAGCCAAACTGCTGCAATTCCTTGAGCTCCCAGAGCCTCCCTCTGATGCCAGGTCAGGAACAGGTGACTGAATAGGGCAGGTCCACACTTCATACAGTGCCTGCACAGTGCAAAGCACAGGCTGTTCAGCTTGGTCACAGTCAAGTCTTCCTTCTCCAAATGGAAATGATCCTTTATTGAATGGAAAAAAAATTAGTTTTCAAATCCACACAATTAAAGCTTGGATCCAGACAAACTTCCTCCTGAGAGAGCAACCCCGTGTGAGAGGCCCATAAGCTATGGAGCTCAAAATACCTGAACAGCCTGCTCTGTGCCAGGAACAGGACAGGACAGGAACTTACCAGCCCCAGGAGATAATTTGCTAGATTTGTTCTCACTTTAAGTATGTCAAGATTTTGGCATGACTGAGACTTCAGGGCCATTTCTATTGCTGTAAAAGGCAGCTCTGCTCTGAGCTATAATTTCAAAGACCTGGGTTTGTACAGCTTAAGCACTTCCTAAGTCAGTGATTGCATTCCAGCTCTTATATAAAATGCTTTCAAGCAGCCCTCCAGACTTTTTTGGTACTTGGGCTCCAAGTCATTTTGTATCCAAATACATATCTTGTTGCTGATGCGGGAATTAAATAAAATGTATTTCTCCTAGTAGCTGTTATATTCACATGTTATATTTCTCCTAGTAGCTGTTATATTCACACTATTTCTCCTAGTAGCTGTTATATTCACATGTCAGTAAGGGAAAATGCTGCTGAATCCATAGAAGAGGCAATGTGGTGCTGGCTAGGAAGGTGCCTTATTCATGTAACCTCCTTGCAGAGCAGAACAGAACTTTACATGCTAATAAGACACTCAGTTTCTTGCTGTTAATACACTGAATTTGCACTGGGGTGGAGGTCCATTAGAGCCTGTCCCATCACAGAGTACTGGCATTTTGGAGGGTGTCTGCTGTTTGGCTGGAATACTGCTGTTCATTTCCTCAGTGATTAAACTGATGTTTCTTATGATGGTGGTGCATTTTCCAGGAGTGGCTGCAGGAAGTGGGCACCTCATCCTGTGGAGGTTGAGGCCATCTTACAGAACAACACTAAGATCTCACACAAGATTTGCTTCCCCAATGAAACAGAACTGGTGAGCACTTGTTTTCCCAGCCTTGACCATTATTCCAGCCATGATGTGCTCATCCAGGAGCATACGTGAAGACATTCAATATTCTTACTTCTTATTCTCCTCTGTGTAACAAGAGTCTTGTTATCTCATAGACATTTGATGTGGGAACAAACACCAAAATCCAGTCTCTGTGTCAGAACATCGCTTCCAAATTGCAGCTGCAATCCTGGGAAGGTTTCAGCCTCTTTGTGAAGATTGCAGACAAGGTAACTCCTTCTTGACTCTGGCAGGGTAGCCAGGCTGCCCTTGCTCTCTTAATATGTATTTTTTACCAGGTAATATGTATTTAATTACCAGGCCACCTAAACAGCCACACAAAGCCAAGGACCAGAGCAGACAATTACTGCTTCTGTCTTACTGAGGGGATACAACCTAAACTTGAACTTTTATCAGCTGACAATTATTTTCAGTCTCTTGAAGGAGCTGGATGGAGATGCAGAGCTTCTATCATTCTGCCAGTACCCAAGTGGCACTAAAAGCAGAGAGGCAGGCTTTCCAGCAGCTGCTAGGATGGTTGCATACTGCTGGATTCAACCCTTTTTCACTCAGACTTTGCCCAGATGTGCTGCACATGTACAATGCCCAGTAGGATTAGAGAAAGCAGCAGCAGCCAGCACCAGTTAATTACTCTCTGGTTTGTCAGGAGCCTGCCTTGCCTAAGCTGAAGCTTGGGCTGGCTGTCTCACTGAGAGGCCCCTTCTCTCTGAAATTGTGATTAAGGCAAAAACAGCACTAAGCCCTAGCACAGGGAATTTCTGGTGTGCTGCCTTCCTGAAAAGAGAAACCCAGTATGTAACAATGCTTTACAAAGAGAGGAAGCCTGAGAATTAGGTAGGCATTTTCAGCTTGACTTCAATAAGCAACCTGGAAAGCAAAAAGCAACAGAAGATGCAATAAAAATCCCCATATGAAATATAAGTAAACTGGGCCTTTCTCCTTCTATTTTTCCACTTCTTTCCTGCTATAATTCTGCCCTCTCACTGTGGACGGGGGAAGAAAATTCAGCCTGATACTTTGGTATGTGGCACAGGCACTATTTTATATGATGTGCTAACCCCTTCTTTCTCTCCTTCATTGCTTGGCCTCTGCAGGTGATCAGCCAGAATGAAGCAGACTACTTCTTTGACTCACTACGGCAGGTGACAGACTGGAACAGAAGGAATAAGCCAGGAAAAGATGGTAAGGAGAATGCCAGCATGACAAGAAGCTGCATGAGATGCTGTGTTGAACTGGAAAGCAGCTGATCCATCCAGTAGGATTCACTCCATCTTGGAAAGTGTTTAGCACAGTCTTGTATAATTTTTGTTTGTACATACACGGTTAATGCCTGCACCAGCAGCAAGATCCAGTGACCTGATTCAGCCAAGCACTGGCTATCAAAAACACCAGAACCTTTCTGGGGGGATCTCTCCAGAAATTTTAAATTGGTACAGAAGATTTCTTTTTGACTTGCTGTATCCAAAACACACAGTTGGATACATGCAAGTTAGACAGGTTGATCCTCAAATACTAAGAATCAGCCAACACATGCAAATAGGTTCTTTACAGAGTGTCACTCACATTTCTTGAGTTGTTAGAAAATTTTTAACCAGATTATTACCTGGTGATACCCAAACACATTATGTTGTCAAGGAACCACTTGTTTGAATAAAACAATGTAATAATAATAACAACAGCAATTCCTTGCACTTACCATCCCACCCCTCCCACCATGGACAATATACACTTTGAAATCAATATCAAACTCAAACTCTATATCAATTTGTTCTCACCTTTGCATATTTCAGGACAGCTAAGGTTCAACTCCCTGAAGCTCTGTCTATGTATCTAAGACCTTCTAACTTCTCTTGCATCAGCTGATGTAGCTGCTAGGAGCCCTGAAAATCACAATTTAAAGATGTGGGTGCACTAAATCACAATTCATTTGTAGAAGCACAGCCATCAGATGTATTCACATCTGTGTAAGAGAATTCGGGTGTACTGCACCCTGCAGGCAGTTGTCATGAGCACCAATAACAAACACTCAGTGGTAGTCCCTCAACTTCTCCTCCATCTGATCATTGTATGAGCAGTGTCCAGGAACTGAAAATTGATTATTTCTTTTGTCATCTAAAATGGCTTTTTGCGTTGTTTTGTTAGTAATTTTGTTGGTTACTATTAAAACTGTAATTACTTTTTTGAAGAAAATTCACAAGCCATTTAAAAACTGTAGGACTATTAGTGACACAGAGGGCACTAACAAGATCTAATCTCCTTAGGGGCTGCTCTGTCTGTGGCCTATGAAGTGTACTTCATGAGAAAGCTGTGGCTGAATGTCACTCCTGGCAAGGATCTGAAAGCTGACACCATTTTCCATTACCACCAGGTAAGCAGCTCCCTAAAGAAGAGGTAGCTTGTGATACCTTAATTTCTTATGAGAAATTAAGTCTGTAGGAGTATTACTGTCTCCCTCTTGAAAGCCTGCATTATAGAGCCTCCAGAAGAATATCTCCTCCAGAGGGGGGCACAGCTCAGCCTCAGAACAGATATCTTTCTCACAATGTTCACACCTGAGCTATACTGAACATGTTGAGTACAGCTCCTTTACCTTCATTGTACTGTGGAAATGCTCGTCTTGCTCCATAAATCAGAGAATCACAGAAAAGTTTTAGTTGGATCTTTAAAGATCATCCAGAGAACCTTCAGAAGGAGCCAAAAGTTCTTGGGATGTCCTTGGACTGTGTTTGGCAAGACTTGTGTCCTGACCTCACAAATTTAGAATGTTTAAGTCAGTGTTTGCTTTAGCCCATTTTGTCTGGATTCAGAGCTGGTGTCTTCCAGGAGCTGCCAAAGTACCTCAGAGGCTACCACAAGTGCTCCAAGGACGAAGCTGTGCAGCTGGCAGGGCTGATTTATAAAGCGCGCTTCAACAACGACCGCACACAGCTGGCAGCCATCCCCAAAATCCTGAAGGAGCTGGTGCCAGACAATCTGCTCCGAGCAGTGGCACCAGACGAATGGAAGAAGGTAAAAACATCAGCTTTCATTAGTAATATTACACTTACAGAGCTTTAGTAGAGAAAACACATTGAGCCACACTACATTTTTGATCTGATGGTCTTTGAAAGTACTCTGGAGGGATGGTATTGGATATTGCTGGATTTGCCAGCAGGATAGCAAGAGGATTTGCCTCTTACAATCCAGATTTTGCATACTCTACCAAAATTCTGAAAGGTATCTGCAGACGTGGATGGCTTATGTGAAGTGTGCATCTTTCTTGGAGATACTAATCTATTTCTAGCACTCAGAAAAAGAGTTAGAGATAGGAAAGCCAGTGATGGGACTCAGAAGTTGAGGATATTGGACAGAAATAAAAAATTAAGATGCCTCTTAAGTATTTCTTGGCAGCAAATCAATTTCTTTGCACCATGTCCATGCTACTTACAGCAAAAGGCTCTTTTATCCACAGAAAGGGCAAGGAGGTTTCAGCAGGTTCTTACCACTTAGTCTGCTGAGGAAAACACAAGACATTTTTTTTCAAATATGAAGGGAAAATTCACCCTCCATTTTTCAGCCAAAGATGTAATTTGTGTCTGTGGGTGTTGAACACCGGGTTCCTGAGTTTTACCTCACATTGACCCTCTGCCCTGTAGTCCATTTCCTCAGGCTGCTGGGCTTCCTTCACCCAGCAGAGGAATAAGGAACACTGGAGGGGGGTTCTGGCTTCACCTTGCCCCATGGCATAGCAGCTGTTTTCATTTTCAGTTTTCTGATGCCAGGGCAAAAAGTGACTGTGGTGATGAGCTGATGCTGTCTTTAGTGCTAAGGCTAGGCATTGGAAACCTGCCTGTATCCAACTCAGCTGGCTTTGTATCCTCTTTTCCTAAACAGAGCATTATTGCAGCATATAGTAAACATGAAGGAAAAACTGTGGATGAGGCCAAGATTGCTTTCTTGAAAATGATACACCGGTGGCCAACGTTTGGATCAGCCTTTTTTGAGGTGAAGGTAGGTTTGAAGGCCTGTGTGAGTGGATTTGGTAGTAGATCAGTACCAAGGGATAGAGACTGACTATAATTCCATATCTGAAAGTAAAAATACATTATAAAGCTGAATTCCTGTGATCTGTAGAGGAAAACTCAGTTCCTTCGAAAATGGGAGATGGATTCTTTATCCATTCTAAACTATGCTTGTTCTATACTAGCAATGTTGTTCTAGTCATAATGCCTCTACTACAATTGTGTAGTAGCTGTAGGGGGCTAAATTGTTCTGTCATTGCTCTCCACAAGAAAATGCTGCCAAATCTTATCTCTTTGGTGACTCTTCCCTCAGAACAGAAAGGTACAAATCCTTTCATTCTAGAGTGGATATCACCCAAGAATAATTTCCCATATGTTACCTTGAATTTCTCCTCACTAGGCTCTTAAATGGTTTATAATCAATCATTGAGTCTGTTATCAGACAGCATAATAAATAAGGGACCTGATTCTGCTATCATGTAGCATTTGCTCAAGTCATCAATATATGGCCAAAATGTTTCAGTTTTCATTTGGGAAAGAGAACAAGAAGCACTGGACACTGTTAAGGTCACTAGGCCCCTGATACAGATAATTTCTCAGTTTTCTGCTTACCTTGCTGTGTTACTCATTTGCAGCAAGCCTCGGAGCCCAATTTCCCAGAGATTGTACTGATTGCAATCAACAAGCAAGGAGTCTCACTGATACATCAGAAGACAAAGGTAACGGCTGCTTCTCACAAGTCCATCTAAGGAAGGATTGAACAGACCCTGCTAATTTAGGGACAGTGATAGGACCTTGCCCAGGAATGGTAGGAGAGGATAGAGGCTATTTATTTTTTCTGTGTGAAACTGAATAAAATGTTACTGCCTCAAATCACTTCTTTGCAGTTTCTACTCTGGAAAGGAATAGGATAGAGCATCTCTGAAAAAAGACATAGGAATCATGGTAGACCTGGCAAGGTAGTAAGATCAGGAAGATGGATGGGCAGTGCACCCAGGAACCTGCTTCAGAAAAATGCTTTGCAGGAAGCCCCAGCTGTCTAAAAGATCAGGCTGAATAGCAGTCTAACCCCAACAGTCTGGTCTTACCAAGGTCTCAGGAAAGTATCACTATTTGCTTTCAAAAACCAAACAAATTTAAAGTTAGGTTTAGATTTACAATAATCTAATGGCAGTGTGCTAAGACAAAGATCAATATATAATGAAAGGAAGTCTCATTAGTGTGATTAAGATTTACCTGTTTGGTGAAAATACAATGTACCGTTAATCTGGATGCAAGAAATATCTTGATCCACGATTTTTAGAAATGAAGTGGAAAAGAACAAGAATTCTCTAGCTCTACAGATTTTTTTATGTAACAGCCTGTTTTCATTTGAGAAATATTCTATAGATCACTTTGTTTTCCCTTACAGGATATTTTAGTAGTCTACCCTTTCAATAAGATCTCCAACTGGAGCAGTGGGAGCACATATTTCCACATGACCATAGGGAACCTGGTACGAGGAAACCGGCTCTTATGTGAGACATCTCTGGTAAGAAGAGTTTTACCAACTAAGGCACAACAAAATCCTAATTTTTCCTTTCCAACCCTGACTGCTACAAAAGATGACGGTGTGAAAACAGATACCAGTGCAGCATTATATCAAAACAATTATGCATTTTTACCATAATTATACCAATTATACCATAAATACCAAAAGCATTCAGTGCTGTGTCAATAAAACTGCCATTTAGAACTTGTTTCCATTCATATATAATGCTATCTGATGCAAAGATGCATGACACAGGACACAAGGAAAAATAGTAATTTCCCGAATTCTTCCCATACATCAAAATTCTACCCATTTGAGAAGTTAAGACTGCAAACCTACAGAAGGAGCTTTTTGTCTTGCATGTCTGCCTCCAGTTATGAAATAATGCCAGTCCTGTAAGACTTCGTATTTTCCAGGGAGTGGTACCACTTTTTTAACAATTGGTTTCAGACTACTCAGAGTCTCAGAGAAACATCACTGTATTAATATTTAAAGGTAGGTTTGTAGAGATAACAAAAACATTTAAAGGCTAACTACTCTGACAGAAAAGCTTGGATTCTTAAATACAAGAATCTTAAGTACAAGTCAAGCTGCAGAGTGAGTACCAAGGAGACAGTGGAGCTATGGTCTGTAAAGTTTTGGAAATCTATGAAAAGCAGAGGGAGAAATGGACAAATTGTAACTAAACTAAACAAAACAGATATTGAAAGAAAAGATGTTCATGCAAGGAAGAACCTGAGAAGGTGATGGATGAGGGAAGAAATGATAGTTATTTTTGCTTCTAGAGCTCCCTAAGAGATTTAAGATTTTTTTCTTCCCTGACAGGGTTACAAAATGGATGACCTGTTAACATCCTACGTACGCCTGCTCATGAATGCTGTAAACAAGCAAAAGAACCTCCCAGCCTGAGAGTGGAAATAGAGCCCATGACCAGTACTTGTGCCAAACTACCTGTAATTTCATATCCCAGAAGAAATGCCATTTAAAGAATATTAATCTTGTTGATTGATCACACACTGGATGAACTGAGTTGCTGAAATACTACTGCAAGAGAAACTCAAGTGAGCATGTGCTTTCAAACATCTGTAACACTTCTGTCTTAGATGTAGTATGAGAATTCCATTCAGACACTGGATTTAGAGAAAGTTTAGATGGACTTTAATGTTCTATGGGAGTGCAGAAACCCTGTGAAGACCCCTTCTAATAGCCTGAATTTCCTCCATTCAAAGACAGACACACATGAAGAGATGTCTTCTTTTTGGAAAGAAAATGCCCCTTATTGTACATGCTCTTAAACGTACAAACCCCAAGAGTCTTTGCAAACAAAGGTAATGTAATTTTTTTCCTCCTACTGGCAATTCTAAGAGTGGAGAAATGCCCTTTAGTAGCACATAATGGGACAGTTTGAAAGGTAAGATGTTGTCCCCTGACTTACCACAGTCTTGCTTAAATTAAATAGTCCTCTTTCTTCCAGATGTTATAATGCTCTTGGAAACTAACAACTGCTTTCTACTGTGCAGTATCTAGTATGCTCTGAAACGAGTCTGGGGTTTGGGTCCATCACTTTTAGTTGCTCCTATTTCAAGATATAGATGAGCTATTCAGTGCAAATCAGAACTGAAGAACTCAGTCTAACAGAAGTCTGTTGAAAAGAGACTTTTCTGCTCCACAAAAATGTTCTGTTTGGAGTTATGCAGACATTCCCTCACGAGACAAGAATAATAGCTTTAATTTGTCCTGATCTTTTCTGCTTCCTGTTTAGCAGACAGCTTGAGTGGTAAAATTTGATTCAGCACTTGTTCATCCCTAAGAACTTTTTAGAAGCACAGCTTTGGTGCCACGGGAACCAGAGTGTGTTCTGAGTGTGTAAAGCAGATACAGACTGTGGTGGGAGCAAGCTTAGCTGCTTCCCCCTCAGATCAAGTACTCCTCCCTCACTCCCAGTGAAACATGAACATGTCTTAAAGCATTGACACCAAGTTCCTTGAGACACAATCTGGCAGTGCTGGAAAAGCAGCTCTGCCTGATCTCTCAACTTTGCCAATGGATGCACAATGGTTCTCTTGTTCCCTCAGACATGTGTGTGCAAAATTCAAATGCTGGTGGGAGTTTTGTATATGGGTGGCAGGGAAGAGCCCACTCTCTTTGTGCATCTAAATGAGTGCCACACCTGTCAGAATAGCTGATCTTTTTGCAAGCAGTTAGATGCTCCTGCTGTAATGTCCATTGCTGGCAATGGAAACGCTGGAGTCTAATTATCCAGAGTGGTTTTCTCACCCAATGTCTGATCTAACTAGCTATAAGTGAGAAATGTACAACACTTCACCTGTACAAAAAGAAATCTTGCAGCCAAACTGTATTGTTTCTGGTTTTTAAATAAAAGACTGCAGAAAATCAACCATGTCTTTTTTTAACCAAGTGAATGTTTGCTCCAGATCCATGTAACCTAAATCAACCAAATAACCACTATATCATGTAAATTATCATAGTATTCCATCTGCTCATTACCTACACAACACAATTTGTACAACACAGCCACTAAAAGGATGATACCCCTTTCTGCACATCCTCATCAACCACCACATCACTACAGAAGCAGCACAGGTCCAAAGCATGAATTCACCACAACAGTGCCTCAGGTTTCAGCAGTCCCAGAGTTCCTAGGAGTGGGTAACAGTCTCTGGCTAAGCACTGAAAATACGGCATTAACTGTACACTGTACAATTTTTTTTCTTTTTCTTTTTTTGTGTGAAGTTTTAAAATGTATTACAGTTAACTTTAATACAAGATCATACAAAGGCACGGTATTACAGCATTTCATCTACAATCATGTGCTTTGGTTAGACAGCTCAAACAATGTGTGATAAAGTGAGAGCTCTACACGGTGCAGAACCCATCAAGGCCTGAACCAAGGCAGGGAGCTGCTAATTCTTTTCTCAATCTAATACCTCAGCACTTAACAGTGCTTTACAGGCTAGTAGAACCATGTTTATTACATGCTTGCCTGCAATCTATTCCCTCCCCATCCAATCACTTCTGAAAGAGTGTCAGTCATATCATCTAATACCAGCCATGCCACATCAGGAATTCTCCATATGAAAGGCTGACCAGTGTTTGCCAGCACTGCACAGACTGCTGTAAAAACACCAGGATGCAAATCTAGAGAGAGGATTAGTGCCACAAAGAAAGATTGCAAGTGATTAGAATACCCTTTGAAAAAAAACAAGCTTCACACACCATGCTTTCTAAAAGCAAAACCATTTTCAAGTGCACTCAGTGAGTGTTAGTGATTTTACAATAAGGTATAAATATGAATTGGGTATAAATATGAATGTATAGTGTGATGTATCTTCTATTAAGTGTAGATTTCTGAGCCAAGCTCAACCTTCATATAAGTCTCTACTCTCCAGTAGTGTGATGCTTAAGAAGAATTTGGCCAGCAGATCTATTTACAGCAATGGAAAAAAACATGCAGCTTATTTCTTACTGACACCTTGACTATATTTTTTAAAAGGAAAACAAAAGCCAATCTCTCAGCCTACCAAGGCACTAAGGAGAACTTGTGAGTATGCACTATATTCTACTTGGTTTTAAAAAAGTAGACTGACAGAAGTAGAGGAAGATGCATTTTTTAAAGCCATTTATAGTTATTTCTCCTACTCCTTCAAATCTACTCTCACAAAAAAGATGTGTTGGTAATATAAACTACTGTAACTCTGCACATTGCAGGCTATGAGCACCAGAAGTGTAAGAAAAATGATTGTGAAAAATTAATAATTTAAGAGAATATCACCCTCCATTAGTACAGAGATTAAGGATTACAACTATTTTGTTCACCAACATAATTTTGCAAAACATCCTGAAGATAAGGACATACTCCAAATCCTAGAGAACTGAACAGCTTATCAAACAGAATGATATCAACTCTCCTTAGAGCTCTGAAGCTTTCTAGGTCTGCCAAATCCCTTACACAAGATAAGGCACATATTAAACTTCACTTGCAGCACTTAAGTAATGCCATTCACATACATGCATTATCCATTGCTGAATGTGAGTGGCTGCTGAAAAATATTACCTATTGGCTGCTAGTTACTTAGTCCTCCCATATTTACCAGGAATGTGGCTGTGTGTTCCTCCACCACTTCCCAGGAGGCTGGGGATACACAGCTGCTCAGATTCAGCATTAGACAGGGCCTGTGACTGAGATTACAGGAACAGACTGGAATGTTTTGTGCTGAGAAAAATCTGCATAACATACTGAGCTGCACCTAGGTCAGAATTCAAGTGTTTTATGCTGTGACAAAATGCCAAACAACAGGTTTGATTGTAAACAGGGGTCTTCGCAGGGCCACACTACTGCGCCAAGAGACATGCTGCTGTTCTTTATGCCCTTAATTAAAGACCATTTTAAGGCTGGTGAGAGAACAGTGAATAGCCACGTGTTCTCCTAAAGCAGTGACACGAGCAGCTACTGTTACTACAGTGCAAATTGGTCAGGAGAAGATGAAAGAGTTCACTGCTAAAATTAGGCCTATCCCTCATCATTGTTAGAGTGGATACAGCATAACTCAGTTAAAAGATTATGGTAACTTACAGCAACAAAAAGCAAAGCAGCTGAGGGAAACTGAGTGAGCAAAGGCAGTGAAGCTCTAAGAGATGGTGTCACATGTGGGATTCTGATCAGTTATCCAGGATTTCCTAGCACTGCTTTGCTATCACTGGTGCAGTTCCATGGGTATTGATCCAGCAAGCACGGTAACACAGTTCTAAGGTGGACTATTGCCCCAACCCAATTGCTGCTCACACATATAAGAAGTGGGGAAGCTTTAACTTCTTGCTACCTGTGGCTGCAGGGTGTTGTCTAGGCCCAACTGCTGTGTTCATCTGACTGACTAAACCATCCACTTTTTTGGAAAATTTAAATAATGCAAAAGACAATAGTCCTCCAGTGCTTGTCAGCATGCAAAGGGGCAGGCACAGTCTCCCAACTGTTCATGGAAAGGGATTTTCAGGCTGCTCAGCTTAGTTCAGCACAAGGAGTATGGGGGACACCTCTGGGGGACTCAGAAGCTCACTGCGATCATACATCATGCAGGTGGGCTCAGGAAAAGCACTGCTGATGGCTCACCTCTAAAGAAGTATTGAGAATATCCAAAACCAGTAAATTTCTCAGCACCTTGGGTTGTGGTAGCAGAGACAGTAGGACCAGTGAAACCTCACTGGTGACAGGCAAAATTACAGAGGAGGACTATATGCTTGAGATGTTAGCATCATGTCTGAGATCCTCTCCTTAAGTAAACTCAGGTCTCAAAAAGAAAGATGAATGGGACTCTTATTTGGGTAAAAACTTTAAGAAAAATGTTTTTTTTTTCTGCATAAGATATTTGCTACAAACCGTAAACATTAGAAACACCTTCATGTAATTGGACTTTCTGGAGCATGACCAACAAGCATATACTTAGCTGGCAAATAAAGTGAGAATGGGAAAACTGAAGTGCTTAAATTGGTACCATATCATTTATTCAATTTCCTTATGAAGAAGAGTAACCAATGCTCCAGCCACATTGCCTCAATAAATACCAGCTCTGCCAATGGACAGGACACGCTTTGTGTTGCCCAGCAGAAGCTCTACCAGGCATGTAGTAGTAGAGAACAGAGAAAATTAGTGTCAGTTCCAATAAAATGTTTCATTTCCCATAGCCACCTTCTCCTTAAGGAGAGCCCAGCTATTCTGAAGAGGCTCACATGGCCTTGACAGCTGAAATCTCCTCAGAACTTGGCACAGAAGCAGCAAAGGAAACTTCTTAGCTGCCTTAACACTGGTCCTAAGTGGGCAGTGCAGATGCCACAGCTGCTAGTTCCTGGGCTTGTCCAGTAAACCTACATACCAGAAGGACTGGGATATAGGATGAGGCACCCACATATTCTCTACAGGAATCTGGAGACAGACCAGAATTTTTTACATATAGTAAAGAATGACAACTTTCATACTATTTGCCTAGATATTAAAAAATCTAAAAATTGCTTCAGCCAGAGTAAGAAGAAAAATTCTGATACTCTGATTGAGAAAGAGCAAATCTGACATTTCTTCCAGCCCTACATTTAACCACTTTTTCCATATTCCTAAGACTAGAGGAGTGAAAAGAGTAGTACAGCTCAAGCGAAGAAGGAAAGATTGTGTACAGCTCCACAAAGGCAAAATGTATTGTTAGTAGCAAATTAAAAATCAGCCTGTGCACTGCTCAAGCAGAACTTATACTCCTCTTCCTGCCAGTGTTAATAGCCAATTGCTTGGGAAAAGGGACAGTCTAGGTGCAAGAGACATCACCAGAAGCAGGGGAAGGTACTGCTTATCTTTGGTTCCACTTCTTAGTAACTGCTTCTGTAAGCAACAGCTGCAGTGAGCAGCAGCTTGTGTGTGCAGTCAGGAGACTGACAGACCTGTTTGCTTTAAGCAGAGTTTAAATCTACAGCTTTAGGATGGATCTTCTTGGATGCCAGCTCTGACAACTTCTTCAGACGTTTCTTCAGCTCCAGAGGGAATTTCTCATAGCACTTCTTGCACACAGGCTTCATGTCAAACTCCACAAATTTATTCCTTTAACATAAAGAACAGTTATTAAAATGGTATTTGCAAACTATATGCTTCACTAATTAAAATCTCCATGCATCTACATCAGTGTTATTTCAAGTGTTCTATTCCATTTATAAAACAACTCATTTCCTCATCTGGTGATGCAAGGGTAGAGATTGGGTTCTTATCAGTGAACTGAGGTCTTTAGTATTGCTAGGTAAATAAGGAGCAAGATTTTGCTACATATTTACATGTAGCAGTCTAGAATAATAATTTTGTTACTGTAGAATACAAGTGCCACTTCAGAGGTCCCCTTTGGGATGAATTAGAGTCCTGTCTATGGCCAGTGGAGCCAGCCCAGCAAAGTAGGATAAGGGTTTGAACCTGAGAAAGGAAAAATGTAGGATTGCTTTTTTTATGTCCCTCTTCTAGATAATTGAGGTAAATGGCACAGTATTTCATTTCAAAATAATTTATGCAATAGCAAATATTGTTATTGAGGGGAGCAACCACAGTTAAGGAGACATGGAGGCTGCGGGCTATTCAGGAGAGGCAGTTCCTCAAAGTTTAGAGCCTTCCCTCTGTACTACTGAATGAGCTCCCCTCTTACCCAACCTCCTTACAGAACAGATTAATGAAGGAAAATAGATCAGAGAGGATGCTCCCTTTCAGTGCTGAAATCAGAGGAATTATAAGCACTTGTTCCCACAGAGAAAAGGTATATTGGCCTTCAGAGAGGCACAGGGTCACAGCTCCTCCAGGCTGATACCCTGCCTTAGGGGCAAATGTTTCACTCACGTGGTCCAAAATACAAACACTGACTTACTTCAGTGTGAGCTTGACGTTGCAGGTGGAGCAGGAGAAGCAATTCACACACCAGGCCTTGTTAAGAGCTGATACCACTGCAAAAGTAAAAGCACCAAGTAAGAGGAAACAGACGGATTGTTTGAATTCAGATTTATATCCAAATTCAAATGAGGCCAGATGTGAAAACAAACACTGTTGTCTTGCAACTGTGGGACCGCAACAGCTGCACTAGCAAATGAAACAAGGACAGCAACCCAAAACAAGGAGAGAACAAATCTTACCATCTCCCTCTATCACGTGGCTGCAGTTGTAGCAGACATCTCCAAAAAGCTGCACAGAAAAAGAAATAAGAATACGAACTCATGTTGCTGACTACTCATGGTCCCCAAATCACACAGCTGGTGGGAACATTAAATGCTAATAATCAAAGAATTCCCAGATACAGCAGTGGCCCCCAAATATACCAATTTAAGTCTTCTGAATAACTTCTCATACACTTGCCAAATAGTCTATGTTCCTTTGGATCTCATACCACTAAACACTACAAAACCTTTTTTGTTGATGCCTCACACTCTAGCACTGTTATGGGATCTTAAAGTCCTGTGGAGAAGAAAGGATGGGTAGAGTACGATGCTTAGTGTAGACAAACATCTCCTGATGCTCAACTACAAACCCCAAAATAGAACTATTGCTAAGATACAGCCACTGTCAGAACAGCAACAGTTACCTCTTATGAGAGAGTTATTGATCTGACAGAAGAAAATACCAAACCAAAACATTGCTCAGTCAAATGACACTGAAAAAACAGAGTCTTATTGGTTTTTCTGTTTGTTTTTTTTTTTAATTAATCTACTTTTCTATGTTTTAGATAATACAACAGTTGCCTCGTGCCCACAGAAAGAAGTAATTATTCAAGAAGTCCACACAAATACATTAGAAGTAAAATCACAGGGATTTTAATCTCAACCCATGGTCTGTGATTTTCTGCCATTGGCACAAATTAAAATCAGTGTCGCCAAGACATTTCTATTCTGTTTTCAGCATTACCTTTCTGCTAAGAAAAACTATTATTTTTCTGTTAAATCTGACTGATTTCTTAATATTTCATTGCATCTACAAATTCTGATTATGCATATATATTTGCATATATAAAGCATAAAAAAGCATTTGCCAGACACAGCAAGTACCTACATCACAGATGGCTGAATGTACCTGATTATAATGAGTCTCACAATAGGCCAGCCCTTTTTTTTCATAGTGTCGGTGCCCCAAGAACGGCTTCTCACACTTGGCACAAACAAAATGCTGTAAAAGAAAAATAAAAAACAAAAAACATTCCATGGCAGGCAAAACAACTTTCCCATCACCAGATAAAAACATGGCAATAAATCCTAGCTCAATACATGACATTTGATCACAGAACAGTTTGGGCTGGAAGGGACCTTAAGGCTCATCTGATTCCAACCTGGCCTTGGACACTTTCAGGGATGGGGCAGCCACAGCTTCTCTGGGCAACCTGTGCCAGGGCCTTACAGGGAAGAATTTCTTCCCAGTCTCTGATCTAAATCTACCTCTTTTCATTTAAAGCTGTTACCTCAATGCTTTAATGAAGCACAGACAGGAAAGATCTTTATGGAAGGGGAAAAAAAAAGAATATATTTAATTTATTTATAGTAATTAAGAGTTGCATTAAGGATAGGTGGAAGACCTGCTGGAAGGGCAACCATATTGTGCCCATCCTAATAGACTTGTGGACTATTATTTTGCTTGTTCCAGGGAAAAGAAGCAGGAACATAAACATAGTTGGTATGAATACACCTCAAATGAGCAGCAGCATGTCTCTCAGATCAAGCCCTAGGAGGCATAAATGACAGAAACAAAGATGACTGAAAATCTTCAGAGCGAGTTGTGATGCCTCAGCTGAAAGATATAGAAACAATGAGCTGAAAAGGCTTAAAAAGCAAGAATTGCTCAGCTTTCAGTAAAAATTCCAACACTTATGTGCCTGGTAACTCGAATTGGAGAGGATATATCTAAGTACATAATAAAAAATACATACATTTATTAATAAGTAAATGCTTTTCAGTGAACCCCTATTCTGCAAGGATTTTACAAGTTTTAAAATTAAGGTTATTACAGTTGTGAAAACAGCTTTCTTAGGAACCCTGATGCCCTGCTGTAATTCATTCACTCACAAAAGGCGAGGACAATCCAAAATATAAGCAACTGGGTTTTGTCTGAATTCATATATTACAGACCCCTTGCATGTCTACAGCTTCCAAGCAGCACTAGTCCTCTTCCACAGGAGCTGCTGAAGGAAGTTTCAGGTTCAGAAGCCTCACCTCGACGTGCCATTGCTTGCCCAGGGCGTTGACCACGCGGCCCTCGATGGGCCTGCGGCAGGCCCCGCAGATGGGGATGCCCATCTTGTCGTGGCAGGGCAGGCAGTACAGCTCCCCCTTCAGCTCCCGCGCCTCGGCCGTCAGCTCCTTCCTGCCAACACAGACCTGAGCTCAGGGCACTGCGGAAACTCCTCAGCGCCCAGGAGGAAGTGTGCGACACTCAACCTGAAAGTCAACTTAGGCAACATTCACACTACAAAGACAGTCATTTTAGCTAGTGAAATACAGTTGTTGTCAACTCATCTTTCTAAAATTCCTTTCTCAGTTTACCAGACAAGAAGGTATGCAGACTGTCATGTCTGCAGCTGGATACTCTCACAGACATATGAGGTGCACATGGACAGTCACAGTGTCATGCTAAGACTCGAGTTATCTCTGAATGGGAGAGCTCAAGTGCAAGAACCATCCTAGCAGCACTCAACACTGAGACATTTACTTGCACTGTTACCCATTCTGGGGCAGTACTGTGCCCAGGTAAAATGCCTTCATGGTAAGTAACTCAGGTCAGACAGGTACCAGCATGGCAAGGGACAGGGACTGACACAGCTCATCAAGCCATCTTTTATTTTCTACCCAGGAATTCAAAGTGAAACTATTTTGGACAGTAACCAGGCCTGGTAACTCCTATTTTTGGAAAACTCTACTATGGCAATCTGCACACAGCCTTTCAGATAAATTCATGCCAAGGAACTATTTTCACTTTCATTATAAACTATATTAGAATAAGAGAATATTGAATGGCAAAATAAAACTAAAATTCCTGTAGCTTTTCCAAACTTATTGCAGTTTCTCCTCACACAGTTTCTACCTACTCAGCAATAACAATGTGAAGGCAGCAAAGTTTAGACCTTCGGAGGGACTGCACTGCTGACTAAACTGTTTGTCTCCCTCCTTTTCTGGCAGAATTTACAGTATGACAACATACCCACAGTGGGTGCAGTTGAAGTGATCTGGATGGTAGGAATCATTCCTAAACATCAGAGGCTGCTCATCAATTATCAAGTGGCACTTCTGACAGATGTACTTGCCCAGTCCCTTGGCTTTTTCACGGTTGTGGCATGGCCGGCACAGGTGCCTGGTTGAACAAGTAAAGGAAAGAAAACATTAAAAAACTCTTTCTCCTAAAACAACATATAATACATACTGTAGGAAGCACTTTATGTAACAGAACTGTCTTCTGAGATCAAACTAAACATAATTTCAGTTTCAAACCAGTGGCACAGAGAAGAATGAGTATAAAGCAGTCACACAGTTGTATTTCCTAAGAAGACTACTCCTACATTCACTGATTTATGTGCCATCAGAGGTATCACCCAGTCATTCTTCCAGGGATCCTTTCCAACCCTCCAGATCTCTTCTGATAGCTGGGCAAGGAAAGGTGGCAACACCCTCTATCCATAACTAATGGATCCAACCATAACAGAGGCATTACAGCACTGGGAGGGAGCCAAGGAGCGACAATAAAATGTATCAAACCAAAGTGCATTGCTTGAATGCCTTTTACCATGGCTGGATTCCTTAGTCTTCAATATCTAGGAAAAACAAGAGACCTCTTGTTGCCTACAAATTCCTTTTACTCCTAAGTCAAAGAAAATTAAGAACTATGCAATTTTATGTGGCAAAAGCAGCTGTATTCCTAGCACCTGTTCTTGAACACATTACAAGTACACTTCTAAACAGGCACATAACCCAAATTTCTGGTAGAAAAGCTCAGGCAAAGGGACAAAAACTTTTGAAGGTTGATGGAAGCCACCAGTTTCATCCCAATACTTAGGAGGTCTGAGGAGAAGCTGTTGCCTATTACCTATCCCTCTAGCTGCAACACTGTGGGCTGGGAAGAATTTATGGTAAAAGAAAAATGACAGAGAATGACTTCTGTGGGTTGCTTTGTCCCAAAACAAACAAGTCTGCTTCATTCCTTTCACTATATCACTATGTCAAACACTCACTGAGATTTACAGGTCATTCTCAAAACACATCAGACAAAAGAAACAGTACAAATGGAAAGGGCAGATTTATGGATTAAGTAGCAGGTTCTTCACAGGGCCCCTTCCAAAATTCTGCCCTGACGAATTATTTACCCTTAGATCTGTGAAATGAGGATAAGGATACAACACATGTTGTTTGAGGCCTCAAACATTTATGACTCTCAGCTGGCAGGTGCCTGTCTAAGTGCTAAGTACCATTATTTTCTCTCCAAATCTGAGTCCTTCTGTCAGCAAATGTCTCTGCCCAGGGCTGGAAGCACTGGCCGCCCAGACAGAGTCCAGAAAAAGCAGACAGCACCCCATTATAAGGAAGCACACAGCTGTGCTCATCTCAGCATAAAGGCATCAATTTTACTCAGCATTGTCAAATGCAGAGTAATTATACAGGGCTGGACATGGGGACCCCAAGCAAGAGTCCTGAAAGAGACCCCTCTCATTCAGCTGAATGAGATGCCTTCAGCCAGTTGCACTGATAAACCATTATCAACCCCCACCCCACTCACAAACCCTCTGCCCTCCCACAGACCCTCTCTTTTGGAAGCAAAGGGAAGTGCTGGACAGGCTAAGCTGTTACCATAGCAGCCTCCCCTCTCCCTAACCCTCTCTCCCCCACCGCCCCTTCCCACCATTATGCAATTATCCCATTCTGAAGTGTCCTGTTGTGTCTGTTAATACTAGATTTCCCCCAAACAATGCATCTCTCCACCCTCCTAAAATAATCAGGGGACTCCAAGGATTCTGTGTTCAGGGCTGGAGGTTCAGTAGCAGCCTTCAGCAAGCACCATGAACACTGGCATATTCAGGCAGGATACCCTTATCTATACCAGCAGCCCCAGTGCCAAGAGCTCAGCTGGGATGAAGACTGCTCCTCAGTGCTGGGGTGTCCTCTCCCCTGCTCTGTTGTGTGACTGAGCTGATAATGTGCTATCAGAGCAAGGAGGACACTATATAGAGGGGCTCCCCTCTCTGCTCTCAGCAACTCTGCAACTTTGCACTCTCTTGGAATCATCTTGTTTGCTCTGCTGTTTCTACCTAGCTTGCTGTGATCAGAAGGAGCTCGTTGAGATATTCCCCGAAAGGATCCTACAATCCACCCACAGGACGGCACTGTAAAGAGGTAAGAGATCAACTTTTGTTAGTAGGAGCTTTAGGACCTTTTTATTTTTTAGGAGCTTTCCTAATGGCATTAGTTTCAGTTGGTACCAATAAGAAGCAGAACACATACCGAGGCAGATGAATATAATGCAATGTCTGAGTCTAAGAATAGGCAGCATTTTCTGAACTTCAAAGAATAATTTCCTCACCTTTATGTCACTCCTTCAAAACAAAAAAGGCTTTCAAACTTTTGAACCTAATGTATATCTATTTGTGCCAGTTGTATGGTATGTCTAGTGCTTTCTCACACTGCTTTGATGCTTACAATAACCAAGTATTTCAGCTGAAATACACTCAGCAGAGTGATTTTCAGGAGAAAAACTTCAGTCAGAAACAGACTATTTCTAATGAAGAGTACTTTGAGTGAAAGATAGGAGACATGCATTTGACCAGACACTAAAGTCATAATCATAAAAAAACCCAAACCAGTATAGTAATACCAGAAACTGCTCTAGCTGAGAGCAAGAACAGGAATTTCTGATACTTACCACAAACCCTAACATACAGGTCAGTGAGCAAGCAAAAGCTCCAAACTAGCCAGGTAACTGTGTACAATGAGCTAAAGATTTCTCCTGCTAGTTCTTTCATTAATGACAGACAGAGCATCTGCTGAAAGAGTGATTGCATTATGTCCACACTGACAGCCTTGTGGATTGTTCTCTTGCTTGTTTCTGAGCAGAAGAGAAACAGGGCATGAAATATGGTCAGTGTGCATGGATGTATTTCAAATGAGCAGTGACACCCCCATTTCAGTTCAGCCCTGGGAGGCCTGGGATTGGGGCTCATTCCAGAACAGTGCTCTGTTCAGCAATATGTAAATCACTAAATATTCACACAACATCAAGAGTGCAGTCCAAGCAGAAATTATTGGATAAAGAGTCAGACTCCTAAAGGAGTTTTCTGTCTGTGGAATGAAAGCCTCTTGCACCATACAGCTTAACACAGACCACACATCACAGGTCATTTGTGAAGGTTTCTAGTTTGCTCTTAGCATTTATACAGACTATAGGAAACCCAGTGATCTGTCTGTAAAAATAAAAAAAAAAAGCTAAAAACATTTATTTTAAATGTATAGGATAAACTCAAGGAGAATAGGAGTGGAATTGCAAGTAAGTGCAAAGGGCTTTCAACACCTTTTAGAGAACACACTGTCAAAGAATTATTACTTTTCTAAAGCTGTAGAATTTTGTTGAAAACATGTAAAGTCTAAACATAAGTCCAACTATTAATTCTAGTGACATGTTGGCTTTTTTCTGAACCTACTCAAGTGCTGCACCACTATTTTCATCCATTAACTAGAATGACCAAAAAAAAATTAAAGCTGTAATTAAAATTTCCTTTTAAATTAAAACATAAGCAAAATTAGAAAAAGGACCACTTCCTTTTTCTATTAACTTCTAACCAGAAAATGAAAGACATCTCACTTCACCTTTCTCTAAAAAGTAAATTAGATAACAGCAGCTGTCCTACGAAGGCTGTCATTTGCAAGGACTGAATCTACTTCATCATTAGTTCTCTCTCTTCCTGACACTGACATACTGGGCTTCCAGACAGCTCTGTTATTCTCCTTTCCTCTCCAACCCACAGCATATTGCACTGAAAGCATGTCTGTATAGAAATCCACAGCAGACTCAATGCTGTCATCAGTGAGGATAAAACTCTCAACTTTGAAATCTTCCCTATTCTAAGTCTGGTTCTGACACGCAGCTGAATCTGAACTTCTGAGATCTGCCTAAGGAAATCAACTCAAATGAGTTGGTTCAGTGTACCAAGCTGTGAAACCCCTAATAATCAGCTTGTAAACAGGGAAAAGTCTGCTTACTCCTTCACTTTGGGAACTGATTTAAAGCATTATCAATAAGGCAAGAGTCATCCCAGTCCGTTCCATCAGACAACCCTGGGTTCTGCTATTTCAGCTGCTCCAAGCCAGCGTTTACTCCTTCCTCAGGTGTCACAACCATGGAGAGAGCAATGTTTAGCCATAAGACTATCCCCAGCAGGTGTGTACACAAAGATCACCTAATTTACACTTTTTGCAGATGAAAAGCATAATTGAACAACAGGCCTGACAGGAATAAAAAGGGTTAATAGCTAGAACATGAGGTGATAAGCACCATCATAAATTAACAGCCAGTAAAAAGGCATGGTCTCATGTGTTTCTCTTTTGGTATGCAACAGAAAAATAATATTTAAACTAATTCCATCCAGGGAGGACAAGTATGTGAGTCAATGTTACTATCCCATACACATTTTAAACTCTTGGGTTCAAGCATACTTGCATGTTCTACTTTTTAAGGGACAAATGAATAATATAAACAAAAAATTGTGGTCTTTTCTGTAAACTTGTGACCTTCACACAAAAAAATTGCAGAAGGGCAATTTCCTTTTGTATGTAAAAGCACAGTTTCACAAGTATTTCTATAGATAAGAACAAAAGGGCTGTACAGTCTTCCTTGCACATCCAATTGCAAGTAATGGCAAGATAGCAACTTGTTATAAATACTCAAATCCAGATGGGTATCCAGGAAATGCATGAAGTAAGAAGGGCCCTCTGTGGCCATAGGAAGAACTTCAAATTTCTGAATTTCATCCAGCCTCCCTGCTATTGACTTTGCCTCTTCAACTGTGAACCAAACAGAAGTGATCCAGCACATTTGTCTCCAGTTATTGCAGTTTTCTGTTGACCTGAAAGCAACAGCAGCCAAACTGAAGACATTAATTACCTTGGAATTTTCTGACATTTTTCAATGTATTTGTTTGTCCTTAATCCCATTTCAGTTCTCTATGATCCCAATGTTTTTAGGCATCTGAACAGTGAGTTCTGCTGGGGAGCTGGACACAGTGTATAATGGATGTATTTAAAGATTTATTGAATATTATGGAGAAATGGTCAGTCAGTACAAAATGCAAGGGTGAGCAAAGTGGAGGTACTGTTGCACAGACTGTAACACTTCTGAGGAATCCAAGTAATAGAGACAATGCTGGAATTTCAGACCACCAGCATTTCCCTACCACCTATACCCACAGACAAGCAATGTATAAAAAGCCATGGGTAAGTGCTCAGAAAATCCTATCACACTTCTTGTTGATGCTGTTCAGGACATTGCAAACAGAGACTGGCAAAGCCAAGACCAGTTTTGCTAAGCTTCTACTTGGAAAAGGCCCTGGATAAGCTACAGTGGAGCTCAGGCTTTTGAGAGAGAAAAAGAGAAAGCTGTGGTGGAAGATAAAAGCTGCAGGGAAGGATGACACTTTGAGAGGTGACTGACAGCATGGGCATTATTTAAAATCTTCCCTGAGTCAATTCAGTGGCAAAAGATGTTGCTACCCATCTGAGAAGTTTCCTTCTATATTGGAACTAGGTGCATTTGCCTTAAACACATGACTTTTATCTAAAATAATGCTCAAAGGCTTCCAGGAACCCTGTGGAATTTTTAATAACGGCAGTATTTGACCTGTCTTTTATTTCTTTTAAGAACAATACAGATATTCTAAGCTACTTCACCTTACAACCTGTGCTCAGAAAAGCTCATCAGTAACTCCTCAGTCCCGAATCAGGCTTTTAAATTGAAATACGCCAAATACTTTCTAGTTAGATATACAGAACTCACTCCTACTCCTCTTAACCAGACACACAAGCATCTCACTACCTGGTTATAAAACTGACCTCAGCATGGGCTGGTGACAAGCTCATCACCAGCTAGCCAGCTCCTCACTGGGATTCCTTCCATGGGAATTACTGCTCTGGTAAACCCAGCTGAGTAGAGGGTATTCAGAATTCTAATATAACATTTAAATTCAGACTGACCTGTCATACCAAACACTGATGCTAGCAAACAGGAGACATTGCTGACTTTCATGTGTGGGTTTTTCAGTTTCAGGGTTGTTTTTTTTTCATTTTGTTTTCCACAAAACCAGGCTCTTCTGTAATATAATGTCTTAATTCTTTCACATTTAGGGCTTTTTCTTCTTCAGAACTGTGGGGGAAAATGAATGGGCCTGCAGCTTCAAGCCTGCTCTTCAACTGCTCAAATCAATCAAATTTCAGTTTGGAAACATCAGAGCAATGTGGCAAAGAGACACACCTTGAGAACATGATTTTTGCCACTTTCTACTTTCTGGACTTCATCCTGGCTTTTGCTGGCAATGCCCTGGCTCTCTGGCTTTTCATCCGGGACCAAAAGTCAGGCACGCCTGCCAACATTTTCCTGATGCATCTTGCTGTGGCTGACCTGTTCTTTGTGCTGGTACTCCCCACCCGGCTGGTGTACCATTTTTCTGGTAACCACTGGCCATTTGGTGAGATCCCATGCAGACTCACTGGCTTCCTTTTTTACCTCAACATGTATGCCAGTATCTACTTCCTGATGTGCATCAGTGTTGACCGTTTCCTGGCCATCGTGCACCCGGTGAAGTCCATCAAGCTCCGCAGGTCCCGCTATGCTCACGTGACATGTGTCTTTCTGTGGGTCATTGTTGGGGTGGCAATGGCACCTCTGCTGCTCAGTGTGCAGACGGTGCAGATGAAAAACACAACTGTCTGCCTGCAGCTCTACAGAGAAAAGGCCTCACGCCACGCCCTCGTGTCCTTAGCAGTGGCATTCACCTTCCCCTTTGTGACTACTGTGACTTGCTACTTACTCATCATCCAGAGCCTGAAGAGCGGGAACAGAGTTGAGAAACACCTGAAGGAAAAAGCTGTCAAAATGATCATCATGGTCCTGATGATCTTTCTAGTTTGCTTTGTACCTTACCACGTCAATCGCTTCATTTATATTCTCCATTACAACGGGAGCAAAGCTTCCTGTGAAACGCAGCGTCTCCTGGCCCTCAGCAACCGCATCACCTCCTGCCTCACCAGCCTCAACGGGGCCTTCGACCCCATCATGTATTTTTTTGTGGCTGAGAAATTCCGTGAGGCTTTGTGCAATCTGTTTTGTATTAAAAAGACCATAATGCTGCCTCAAACATATGAGGGTAAGACAAACGAAAGCTCGCTAAGTGCTAAATCTGAACTGTGAACATGACTCTTGTCAGTGTCAGTCTTAAGAACGCTCTCTTCCACCAAAATCAGCTGAGAGCACAAATATGCAGCAAGACAGTCCAACCAGAGTCCAACTCATCCTGAGAAGGGAAGTTCTGTTGTTTTTATGGGGCTGCCTTTTACAAGAACCCCTCAAGCATAGAGAACGTGAGTGTTTGTATTGCTGAAACTGCAAACAGGACAGTTCTTCTGGTTTCCAAGGAATGAACCTGAGGGTCGAGCACTCAGGAATAGGGAAGAGGACAATGAGGAAAATTGACCCATGTATTTATTTTTTTTTAAAGAACTTCATTCCCAAAGCACTCAGTGCTCCTCTGCACAATGCATACAGTCTTATTTAAAATTTCACATTGTGCCAGCAGTAGAGATCCACTCCTGAGACAGACCTGCCTGATGAAAAAACCTCCACATTTCCACATCTTGTTCAAGTTTCTAAATTCAAAGTATTTATATGCAATAGAGAGAAAATTGGTACTAAATGGTGACAAGAAAAAAAAAAGATCAGAATGAAGCAATGAACCCAGACTGGACAGGAATTAAGAGAGAAAACATTCCTAGCTTTAAGATGGTTTACAGTTCTTTTTTATGACTTATCTATCAAGACTATTCCTTCACTATGGATAAGTAGGGATTGTCGTTATTCTCACTGATACAAACTGCATCCAGCAAAATATGCCTGGTACAATGAAACGGGAAAAAAAGAACACACAAGTTTCCAATAATATTTACTCGAAGACTGCTTCAATGCTATGGATATAAATATTATAGGAAATCATGTGACAGGTGAAATATATTGTTACAGAGATACACACACCTATCTCTCTGCTATGCTTCGGGAATGAGTTCCTTACCATTTTAGATTTGATCCACAAATTGCAAAATTAAACATACTTTATCTTGCTTGAACTGCTTTTATCCTGACTACTTCACCAAAACACCCTAAGTGCTATTCCAACAGGCAATTCTAGCAAGATGAGATGCCAAAATAAAATCAATTATGCCCAGCTGAAAAAGCTAAGGCACAGAGGTAGCATGCAGTATGAAAAATAAGAGGGAGTTGAGAAGACTCCCTGCTAGACAGATAAAAGTACATGACCTTTTCTTCCTTCCTTCACCATTTAGTTAGCGAAAACATAAACTCTAGGAAACTACTAGGCTTTGCTTATAACATATGAAAGCCTAAAATTAACTCTGAATTGTGCAACATTGTCTGCTAACTGCTGGACTGTTTTATTTTCTTATAATGGGATGCTTTTGTATAATCTCTCTTTTGTGTTTTTATTTCTTATTTCTGAATTAAATGTATTAATCGACCTCTAGGATTCATTTTGTATTTCTGCAGTTAAAATAAATGATTTATGAAGACCAGTGGAATTACAGGCTGAAAAGACTTTGCTGTAATCATTGCGTTATTCTTTTGGCCTTTTGCTACATCTTGATTTCCTGCCCGGCAGCTTACTTGATAAACAGCCTGCCTGAGATCACGTAATCCCTTTTTCTCACTGATTAGGCAGCCTTCTGCCTGAAATCCCTTTCTTTTCCAGAACGTACTCACTAGTCACTAAATTTTGAGTTTCTTGTTAGAAACAAGAACATGTTTCATTGGATGAAAAACTTCTCACCTAACAAGTTATTCCTAAAGTTTCTTCTGTACCTTTTCAAGCTTTCCTTCTCAGTGTAAAACTAACTGACCACCCTCAGCATCTCACAGCTGTATCAATAACACACTGATAAAACTTTCTGACCTCCTGCTCCCTCTTACCTGCCAGCATTCTTCACAAAACCCAGGTCAGCAAGGGTTACATCGCAGAGCTCACAGCGGAAACATTCTGGGTGCCAGTTGTTGTTCATTGCCTTGATAACACGCCCAGTAATGAACTCACCTGCAAAAGGAAAGCATGAGATGCATGCAGAAAACAGTCTTATCAAAATCTACCATCCTTCACAGTCCTTCCACTTTAATTCCATAACTACTATTATAGTCTAACTTTGAAAAAAACCCCACTTATTCCCACAACCAGAACAACCCAAAATCACTGCTGGTATCATGCTTTCTTCTCACTCAGAGCTCCTGACTCCTTAAAACAACCCCAACCACCCCAGCCCAGCAATGCTGTAAGGTTTGCACAGCCCTGCAGTTGTTAAGCCCTGGTGTTGATATTTGCCCCTTCTTACCACATTCCCCGCAGCAAGGAGCAAACAGCATCTGGAAGTCATGCTCACAGTACTTCCGACCTTCAAACTGCAAGCAAAACAAGAGAGAAGGAGCCCTCATGAATACCTGAACTACTTTTACATCCTGACAGTGCAGCATGATTTTCCATTGATATGACCATTTAGTCAAGGTCAGTCACATTTTCCAGTTCTAGCCCCCTACACACCTGTTTTCCAACTCCTAAAGGTTCTCATTAAAGAAATACCCACATATGGCTTCATGGTGAATTTGTACAGCTAAATTAATAGCAATGAGGCGACAAGACAGTAAAAATCCTGAAGAATACCCCAATCCTTTTCTTATAGATGCCTTTAATTTCATTTTTCCTTTAGTTTAGTTCAGAACTACTATTCCTCCTACATGAGGCTAAAACTCATGTCAAAATCAAATACAGCAAATTTAAACCAATGTATTATTCGAAATATGTGCTTGTGCATATTCTGTAAAAAAACTCAACCTAGCTTTTAAACAGGTTCACTCATTTCAGTTACCCAACTGGAACAGTTTGGTACAATACATCTAAAAACAAAGAAAAAAAATCACTTTTATCTAGTGAAATATTAAGGCCAGGTTGGACAGTGTATTGAGCAGCCTGGTCCAGTGGAAAGTGGCCCTGCATGATGATCTGTAAGGTCCCTTCCAACACAAACCATTTTGTGATTCTGTGATGATTAACAAAACACTTTTCAATTTCTTTTTGAAACGTATCTTACCCAAAGAGCAGTTTTTGCTGTTACTGAAGGAATATGTGAGAAGAAAAAAAGGGAAATGAAGTTGCAAACTCCTCAAAAAAATGCCAACAAATATTTAGGGCTAAGAAATTAAACATGCAAGAAAGTTGAGAATTCCTTGCATTTTACCAGAGCTATTTCTCTTCTCTTCCAAGCAGCATGAGAACTCACCTCATAAAAGAGTCCCTCTGGGAACTGCCGGAAGCACTGAGCACAGACAAAGCAGCTCTCGTGGTAGAGCTCCCCATTGCTGTTCACAATCCTCTCCGCAGGGTCGAACCGCGCCTGGCAGCGCTCGCACACGGCGTTCGCCAGAGCATCAGACATGTTACTGCAATAAAGACAAGAGCAAGAACATTTACAAACACAACATTCCAGCTGCTTTAAACTCCCTTTTACATGGAAAAAAAAAGATCAATGAGCACTGACATCAGTCAGAAATAAGGTTCTGACAACTCATACATGGCAGATGAGGTCAAGTAGCAGATGTGCCTATTGCTCACTTTTGGCTACTTCACCGAAATTTCACCCCATTACATCATCCTGCTAATAGCTCATTGCAAATACCCACAATTTTTCACAAACCAGCAGTTTGGAGAACAGCAAACCCAATGATCCTGACTTCTTGGGCCTTCTGGTCTCAGGACATGGATTTTCTGATGTGAAATAATCACTGACATCCCACTGTGCTCTCCCCTTCACTGTTAGCAGTAACAAACCACTTCCACCTCTACAATCCCATCCTCCTGCCAAATTAGCTCAAACTGTCAAAGAGTTACAAAGCTATGGGCAGGGAGAAGTCCCTCTAGCTGGCATGGCCAATGCCTCAGCTTCATTTCCTCAGAACATGAGGCTAACCCCCCCCCCTCCCCAAGCCATACTCAATCACATAACATTTCCTCCATTTACCCTAAAATAAGAAATCACCCTAACCTCTTCCACAAATTTTCAAGCTTGCCAGCATGCTAATGTAAGTTTTAAAATGTATATCACATGTGCAAACCAGGAGGGAAAAATTATCAAGTACATCTCAGTTTCTTGTTGCAGTGTGATCTTTCTTTTAACCACCAGACTATCCAATAGTATAAAACCTCAATATTATTACACCTTTAGTTATAGAAAAATTGTTTTATGCCTTCTGGACACCTTTTGAATTCCATGATTGGAAAGACTGCAATTTTATAGGTTGAAGTAGAAAAAATTGCTACCATGTTAAAAAAAAAATCTCCTAACTACTTGCACAGTTCTTTTCCTGAGGTAGGTGATATATGCAAAAAATGAAAGACAGCTTGCTTTACAAGGCTTTTTTCTTTCTTTTTAGATTCAAAGTTACTCTGAACTGATTTTCCACTGTTAATGTTACTCAACAACCCAACATGCTACTTTCCCCACCTCCTCATGGAGAACAGTAATTCAAGAAGCAGAAGATTCTCTTTCCTCTGGTCAGAGACATGCCCCCCAAAACCAGGCCAGTGTCTTTATGCCAGGACTTCGTGCCTTGAGCACAACAGGAATGAGCAGGGAGCAGCCTCACACTCCTGAGGCAGCACAACCAAACCTGACTACACAAGTCCCACCACTGTCTTGGTAAGAAAGATAATGATGACACAGGGACTCCCCTGATGTTGATGCTGCTGCTGACAAGATTTCCTCAAAGCCATGAGAAAGATGATCATGATACAGTCTGAGCTGTCCACACAAGTGAGCTAATGAGTGTGACTCATTATGGAGATGACAGAAACTATCAGTCCAGGAAAATATAAATGAAAGAACCAGTACAAAAAATAACAACTCAGTTCTCTGCCTCAGCTGAAACTATTGGGAAGAGCCAGACTACAAGAGTCAAGTGAACTACATCAGCTCCTGACCAATGTATCTCCTGTAATGCAAACCAGCAGCTGTGGCTCTTTGACAATCCACACCAAGAGTTTTGCACCCTTGCTCTTTTTCTATTTTTAACTCTGCATCCATTTTCACCTAAGACATTTTATTGTTTTGCACTCAAGCTACAATTTGCCACTTCATCATTGCCCTAAAGATATGACTTTGCATTAACTGAAATGTTTTACTTCAACGTTTGCCAATTTCTTAATTTCCCCAGACTACGCACCCCTGTATGCCCTCTTGTTTATACAAAACCAAGCATTTTTTCAACTACAAAGCTGGAAGGAAGAGGGAGCACCTTGTTAATTCACAGCAATTTAATGGTTCAGTTTACTACACTGCTGGAAAAGCACTTCTGCTGACAGCACAGGGAAAAGGAAGAGTAACACCACAACCATCCTTTTGAAAAGTTTGACTTGCTGTGCCACTCATCAGATATCTACACCCAAATCTTTTCCACAAAGGACAGTCCCCAATATAAAGTGCTTATTCTATTCTGTTTGCTCATTGATTTTTTGCTATTCGGTAAAATAAAGAATCTTCCTCTGTTTTAACAATAAGCTGGTGACACAAAGACAGGAAAGGCTATTAAAACACGATGAGATCAGCATCCTGAAGTTATCCTGTCTTACACAAACCCAAAAAATACCAGCGCTGAAACAATGCTTTTCCCAATCTTTCATCAGTATGTCCTGTATCTTTAACAGATTATCTTTGACAAAGTACCTGATTTACAGAAATTATGTTTTTACCGTTATAACTAGGTCTTGAATGGGAAAAAAAAAAAGAGAAACAAAAATATCCTTCTTTAAAAGAAGTGGACAGTATCTAAGAGACCCATTCTGTGCCACAGGTACAAACACTACTGGAATATTTGAAAGCATTTTACCTCCTTCTCTCACTGAAGTCAATATTACCTCTGTTTGAAAACATTTGTTTCACAGAGATCTACCACTGGTGATGGATTGGGGAAAAAGAAGCAAATACAATAATTCCACTGCTAAGAGATTACAAGAGGAGCTCCAGCCTTCACCATCACACTTGCAGATTTCATTATCTTAAACATGGCTACAAGACAAAATGAACCAGACAACGGGACCATCAGGAGAACAGATGAATGGTCTCAGATTTTGCCTCAGAAGGAAAGGAATTGCAAGACTGAGGAGTGTTTCCACCAGAAAAGCCCAGTCAAAAAAAGTTTTCTTTAAAATTGGTTTCAAAAGCTTTCTGGCTTTAGTGTCACATAGAGTTCTTCTTAATCACAATGCTGAATGAAGAATTGCTTCAATAGTGACCCAAAACCTTGCAGATACTACAAAAAGAGAGCAAGGCAGTACTTTGAGATACAAGAATCCAGGGCATTATCCAAACCTCAGCAGAGAGCAAAACCTATGCTGGGGAGCCCTAAAAATGTGTTTTCTGCTCATTCTGGTCTACCAGTATGAGCAAGTGCATACAGAAACTATCACAACATGATTACATTTCTAGTATGTATGCACAGACAGATATGATAAACAGGAAGAGCTATCACCACTTGTTTGTGTCACACACATCAGTAGCCAAGACAAAAATGAGAGCACTCCAGGAGAGGGGCTGGTTCCCACCCCCACAGCACAGCTGAGAATTAGTGACTTAAAGTCCTCAATGTTGACAAAGATACAAATGAAATCTGCTGGGACAATACCAGACTTTTTGATTAATTTCACAGATAATGACTAATGCAAAGACAAAAGAAAGAGGAAGGGTGTCAGTTCGTGAACTAGTGCTGAAAAACAGCCCCCAGTTACCCTTATCATTCCAAAAATCTCTTCATTGCAATTGACTTATGTGGACAACTTTCCCAAACCAAATTAACTTCTTTAGTATGGTTAATATTAAACTTGTGATAAAATGTTGGAAAAAAGTATTTCCCATTTGTTTAATGCATGATTTGTCGTGCATTTGGTAAACTATGTGCACAGTTTAACATTTTCAGCATTTCTCCTTACGTTTGCATTGAATTTGCAGTTCATGCTAAATACTTTTTCACTGACTAAATAAGAAATGAATAATGTTTCTCTCAATATATCTTCCTTGATCATGCAGCCCCCGAACTCTCAGTGAAATAAACATTTTTCTTTCTTATTTAGAACACAGGGATAACCAAAATTAAGAAAAACGTACAAATGCAACTTACGGTCACAATATGGAAAAAAACCAATCTCTCCTTGCAGCAACAGCAATCAAGTATAAACTGGAGGGGTTAAAAAAAACAAACAAAAAACCCCACATATTGCAGCTGAGGCCAGAGTACAAGGTCAGTATGGCTGACCTGCAGGAAGCTGCAATCAGGCAGACTTTTGAGACCAGCAGCAACAAAAATCTCTTGGTATCACACAGAAAAAAGTCCTATGCCATGGATACTCGGGAGTCCCTCCCAACACGATGATACACTTATTGCCAGTAAATCATGACTAATTACTTATAAAGACACAGAGTTAGCAGTGTTCACTCAGCCCAGGCAAATATCAACAACATAAAGAAATGTACAGGTTTTAAATCAAATATTCCTCTTACACAGGAAAAGCAGCCTTTTATTATCAAGCATGTACCACTTCATCCAGAATATCTATTTGATAAATAACTCCTTGTGCATGTTAAATCTTTCTCCACTTCCACTAGCTCAAAGGAGCTTAAACGTGATGTTTGTTTACCAGCAGTGACAACACAAATCATTCCCCACATGTATTCACCAATTATCACCAACTAGCAGCAGCACTACTGTTGGATTACTCTCCTTTGCCTGAATAAAGGACATAAACTATCAAGGCCTATCAGGAAGGAGAAGCAAAAATTAACACTCGCTCAAAACCCATGGATAAAATATAATAATTCAGGAGAGAAACGTCTCAAAGGGATTGAAATTGTCAGTACTGTGACCTGCTCAATAAAACCAAAATATGTTGGCTCTATGCTTACTTTGCTTCAAGAACTACAATGTGAAAAAGATACTCAGTTTACTTGTACATCTGCTTTTTCAGAGCTTTTCCTTCCTCTCACAGGCCTCTTCCATGCTTCTCACTTCTCCTGAACAGCATTATCTCAACTCAATGGCATCACCATTTCCTTCACCACCTTGTTAACTCCCCTCCTCATTAAATTCTCATACATTCACACCCACAGCTTCTTGTAGGAAAAATAAAAAAATTACCAACTAACTAAGAGCAATTAGCTAAAAAGAAAAGAGCAGTAAAAGCAGGGTTTTAGTGAGGAATGCACAACTCATATTGAGAGGCCAAAGTAATTCCTCATATCCAGGTAAGCATCAGGCCTACTTCCTGCTAAGAAAAGTCTAAAATTCAGAACTGACTACTAGAAAAAGAAAATTACATCTCCTGGATGCTCACTGCTCTCTCTAGGGACTCAGACTTCAGATCCTATATCACTGCTGCAGCTCACGGTTCTCCCAAAATGCAATAAGCTAAGTTTAATTTAACTCCTACTAATTTACTGCCACAGCATATATTGTAGTTGATAGGGCCAGGATACACAGAGTGTTGCCAAACAATTTCAGAAAGCTTCAACCTATACACAGTAACACCTTACACCTCAGAAGGCTTCAGGTATCTGCTCATACACAGTAACATCACGTCACTTCAGAAAGCTTCAGGCATCTGCCCTTCTTGTTCTTTAGCCCAAGCTTTCATCCCCTCATGTTGATGCACTGCTCCTGTGTGCCCTCTGCTCCTTTGGTGGTTGCTCAGTGCCCCTGGGCACTCCATGGCTCATTGCTGTCAGTGCTGCTCACCTGCTGCTCACAGCTCTGCCCACTGGGGATGAGGCTTGGCCATTACCACAAACTGTGTACCTACAATTTACCTCCTACTAATGAAAATTCAGGAGTAAAATTTTAATATGAAGCCTGGAAAAAGTAATGATCATATCAAGCAATGGAATGGTCTGGACAGATTTAAGAAGCTCTGGTTTACACATTCTCATGAAGCAGCTACAGTTGAAAGCTTTGGTTTCTGAAGCTGGATTGGAGTTATTTACAAAACCTAAAATCAATGAGCTTGCTATTAACAGTATAGGTAAAGAATTGACTACTGAACCCTAAAACCCACGGAACGATAGAATTTTATCAACATTTTGAAAAATTACTGCATTTCACCCTTATTTTACTCCCCCAGTGCCCAAATGCTTCACCATTAACACCACCAGCACTCTCCCAGTTTGACACTGGCCAAACACCAGACACCCAAACAGTCACTCACTCACCCTCCCCTGCTACAGCTGGGCAGAAGAGAGGAAAAAAAATTAAGCAATGGGGTTCACAAGTTGAGATAAGGACTGGAAGAAAACACTCCAAGGGTAAAACAGGCTCAATTTAGAGGTACAAAGTTAATTTCTTACTAAAAAAGTCAGAAGTGGATAATGAGAAGTAAAACAAGCCCCTAAAAAACACCTTTTTTCCCCCAACACCTCCCTCCTTCCCACTGAGAGTGCAGGGACACAGGGCATGGGGGTTTTGGTCAGTTCATCACCCATGTTTTTTCTCCCTGCTCAGGGAGAGGAGCTACTCCCCTGTGAGACTGCGGGGTCCCTTCCCACAGGAGACAGTTCTCTGTGAACTTCTCCAACATGGTTCCAATCTCACAAGCAGCAGTCCTCCCAAAACTGTTGCAGATAGGGTCACTCTTCCACGCGGTGCAGTCCTCCTCCAGCTTGGAAGCAGGGCCCCCTCTCTCCACCACGTCTCCCACTGGATCACAGCCTCTTCCAGGAATCCACCCACTCCAGTGTGGGCACCTCTCCCATGGGCTGTGAGTAGATCTTTGCATCCCCTGTGGATCCCCACAGGCTGTGAGTAGATCTCTGCATTCCCCATGGATCTCTGCATCCCCTGTGGATCCCCACGGGCTGTAGGTGGATCTCTGCATCCTCTGTGGATCCCCACAGGCTACAGGGGCACAGCTGCTTCACCAAGGTCCTCACCACAGCCTGCAGAGGAATCTCAGCTCCAGCACCTGGAGCCCTTTCTCCTTCTCCACTGACCTTGGTGTCCATGTTGTTTCCCTCACATGTTCTCACCTCCTTCTCTTTAGAAAAATTCACAATTTGAGAAAAAAATTGTGCCCCCCTTTCTTTTGATTTTCTTACTCAATGTTATCACAGAGGCATTACCAATAACTCTAACTGGCCCAGCCTTGGCCATGTCCATCTTCAGAGCCATCAGGGACTGGCTCTGCCAGACATGGTGGAAGCTTCTACCAGCCTCTCACAGAAGCCACCTCTGTGCCCCTCCGCTACCAAAAACCAGGCTATGCAAAACCAACACAAGCACTAATGCTGGTTCTGAACAGTCTAGCACAGAGCTTGAAATGGGAAAGGTTCTCCATTGTTGCTTTCCTGTTATTGTTAAAAACTGAAAGCTTTCTCATCAGGAAAGTCCTTTCCTTCTTAATCTACTTGGAAACGGAAGACAAACCGACCTCATCCCCTCTGGCTCTGTGCCAACGATTCCCACTTTAAATAAAGCAGCCCCACCACCAGAACCGAAAATCTATCAAATCCTGGAAAATGCTTTAACAACGCCATTCCCTTCATCTTGGAGACATACCCACGAGTCCCAGCTGCCGTGTCTGTCCTGCTGCTCAGCAGTGACCCTGTGCCACTGAGCCGATCCTGCCGGCGCTGGTAAAGCTTGGAGGCTGCCAGCCCCCGGAGCCTCAGGCCGGCCATGGCACCCAGGGCCCCTCTGCAGGGGAACGCAGGGACACAACTGGAGCAACACCGGCAGCACGACACTCTGTGAGTCACCTTCCTTTGGGCTGTTGCGTTTACATTTTAGAAGAGCTGAGGCAGGATGCACAGACACCCCATCAAGCCCTGCCTGTCTGCCATTCTGCCATATTCTTAAAGATGTGACAGCCTCTTTCCTGAATTCCACTAGGAATCAGCTACTTAATGCAGCACACTGGGGGCCACATCAGCACCTCATTCTTTCCTAGCCTTGCAGAATGCATCCGTAATAATGTCACAACTGAGGCAAAAAAAAAAAAAATCCTGAGTCTTCACATAATTAAGACACTTTATCCAAGAAAACTTTCTGATCAAAGCCCAGAGAAATGGAGAAAGGCAAAGCAGATTACTAGAGCTCTTGATAGCAAACACTACAGTTTACTGCAGATCAGTATCTGACCCTGGCATCTCCAAGGGCTTCCCTGCAGGCTGCTGTACTACACCATGTCCTAAGATACTGTAAACAACAGAGCCGTTCCTACCACTTGGACAAAGCATATTCCAAGAAACAAGGCTGCAAAGACTTCTGCTCTGAGGACTCGCTGCAGCCGGCAGCAGCTGCACACAGCAGAGGGTCAAGAAGCAGGGAGGAAGAACATATTTGGCATTCCAGGCTCCAGAGTTCTCTGCCTCCAAGCATTACCATGAAATATATCCTAAGAGTCATTATTAACAAATTACTTTTTAGTAAACTGTAAGAAAACAAAAGGGGAGGGAAGGGAGGGGAGAGGATTTTTGTAGCATGAACATGAAATACAGCTTGGCAAGCTACAGAGGAAAAAAATGAGAGGACTGATGACTTCATGAGTTCTAAATTAATATTAGCGAGCAGGAATCCCTTCTGACACTTAAAAGAAAAACAGAAGGGTTTACTGTGGCCCAGTAGAACAGGCATGAATAAAGAGCAAAATACTTTTAAAATCACAAATCAGCAGCCTTAACATCTACAATGCACTCCCCATTTCCTTGATAGTTTCAGCTCCTGACATGACAGCAACCTGTCACTACCATTTCTTTCAGACTGTAAGTGTAGTTTATCCATTTCTATTTTAGAATACAAATGGAATAAAGAAAAAATGTCCTCCATACTGGGTATCTCTGCTGACCTTTGACATTTTAGAGCAATAAACAATTTTTAAAATGAGAGGTTTTGTAAGATGTGAGATTAAATCACCTTTCTACTTCTAGTAAAAGGCAAAACACTAAATCACCATAACAATAATCTTCCTTATCCTTAAGCAATCTGACAAAAACCCTTCTTCTCTCTCAAACATTTAAGCTTTCACCTGACTCATATGACATAACTCTATTGGTTTTCAAATAATCACTCTTCCATGGAAACTATGACTGTCTTCTTCAAAAGGGAAGATGAAGGAATGAAAGAAAAAACCCCAAAAAACCAAAATCTCAACAGCAAACATCCTGTCTTCCCATCCCTCAACACAAGCTCACTCACCCACTCCTCTCTTGCCACCTTACACACAGAGTAAAAATGCAGGGGTTTGTTTTTTCTTTCCCTCTTGATAGATCACTTCTAAGAGACAGGGTTGATGCCAAACTCTTACAGGTGTTTACTTTCTGGGCCAAAGCAGAGAAGAAAGCTGCCAGACTTCTTTCAGGCATTTTCAGGTTCTTCCTCAGAGAAGCACCTCTATGGCCCCAGAACAGACTAAGGACCTTCCTATCTAGAGAGCAACAGAGAGCAAATTTAGATTGAAAGATTAAGATTAAAACCACATTTTCAACCCAGCAGAGCAGAAAGGGCTGCTTCTAACTCAGAGAGATATGATATCTCTTATTTATTTAATAAGATAAGATATATCTTATGTATTTAATACAGGTACAGTCTACTCAGCACCAAGAACCTTTTGTAATACTGTCCTTTATACTCCCTCCTCTTTCAACCCATTTTACTTGCAACTGCTTCATGTAAAGCAGCAGCAGCTCTCGTCTGAAATTTAAAAAGTATTTAACTAGCTAGCCTGATTGAAAATAATACACTGTCATTTCTTACCTTCACTGGATTAGGAACAATCAATAAGCATATCTGTAAATGCAGCTGCTCTTCTTTTGTTGACTACAGGAAGTACATAGGCGTATCCAAATCCCAATTTGACTAAGAATAGTGATAACAAAAATTTCTTAAGAAGATAATTATGCTCTGAAACATGCACTTGGGAAATATTTTTTTTGGGCTTTGTATTAGATTAATTTCTTTCAAGGCAACACAAAACAGCCCAGGCATATTTCATCTTTGAGTTTTCTAATCAACACCACAGCAGCAAAGTCTTAAAGGAAACCCTCTTCCATTCTCGTTTAGTTTCTACTTTGGGCATTTGACAACATTTTGCTCAATGGTCATTCACAGATTCTCTTAGGAATAAGCCCATTATGAAAACAAAGAAAAATAAAACAACAAAATCCAGCTAACCAAACAAAATTAATCAACCCTACCCCAAACTCCAACTATCTTCAAAAAGGCAAAAGTCAAAATTAACAGATGGACTAAATACATTAAATAAACTTCTAGAAGCAGTCTTCCCTTATTTATTGGTAAGGAAGTACCATAGTTAACTTCTAAATGCTCCAAAAATCACACCAACTGTATTTATCAACATTGAAAATCACAGAAAGACTGCTTAGAAACATACTGTTCTTACATCTAATACACTATCTTTTATACAGAATTAGTTTTCAAATGTAGTTAACATGTAAGCTCATAAAACTCGTAAAACAAAGAGTGTGGCCAGCAGGTCAGGGAGGTGGCTCTCCTCCTCTGTTTCCCCAACAGGCCAGCCTGCACCTGGCAGTCACAAATATTATTTCTAAAATCCAATTATCTAGTTATCAATTTTCTCTAGGAAACACAATCATCACACTGTAAAAATGTAACTAGTGATAGGTTTAAGATTTGCATTTCATTTGCTAGATAGTCACCAAATTTCAGTATTTTTTTTACTATGAGTACACAAAAAGAAAGATGTGCAGTTCTTTTTCCTGGACTTATATTTTTCCCTAATGCTAAAAATCAATACATCAAATCACCGCAGTTGTTTAAATTCAGGAGATGCCTCTGCAGCCAAATGAGACAGGACACAATGAAAATGGAGTTATTCTTCATGTATTTTAATATTAATAATGCATCTTTAATCAGAGTATCTAGAAGAGAGCTGTTTCATATTTCTACTTTATAAGAAAGGTGAAGTGAAAAAGAATACTGTTTCAGCACTCCATGTTTTCCAGTCTTTTTCACTTTAGAACACTGCAAAACAACACAATCATTCCCTGTGTCTACACCAAAGAGACATTTATGTCCCGTTCCTGTCTCAGGAAGGTTCCCACTGATGGATATTGTGGGGATGCTCCAGCTGTGAAGCAGTTCATCTCCTCCCAGAAACCTGCAAATCCCACGTCCCAAAAGCTGGAGAACATCTGACTACATGTCAGCAGACTTGAAGAACTACCAGATAACAAACAGGGAACAACATCTGGGTACCATGCAGCAGTGTGACCTGTGGCTGGATCTAAGGAAGAACATTCTCAATGCTGAATTCTTTCCAATGCCATAGGAGTCTGTCCCAGCCTGAAAAGCAACACTGAACATGGTGCTTGTCAATGGCATCGGCCAGGCAAGGTGCTGAGCAGTGCATTGTTACACAGACACTGTAAAGCTCTGCTGGGAAACCACTACCCTAAATGGATGACACTACTAACAAGGAAACAGCCAGCTGAGTTACAGCTGTGACAAACAACTTCAGTTAATTGTCCTGTCCTGGGAATGACAGCAGACAGAACTTTAGAAATAAATGTTCACAGCTGACAAACAGTTCTGAAAACATTAAATAACACCCGCCTTCACTTTTCACAAGCTAAAGCCAAGGCCTGCTCATTTTAACAGCCCTGTGAAGTAAACCCAAGGAAAAGGGAACAGAAGCCCTGCATCACTTTGAACTGCACACTTTGCAGTGCCTCAGCTACCTTGGAATTGTCCACCCAGGCTCACGCTTCACGTCAGAGCTTCCAAAGAATAGTGTTACACTTTAACAGGCGAGTTTCAGAGGAAGCATGGAGAGAAGACAAAGATTACTGTCCACTGGTACTTCCCACTGTCCTCCTGAGTGCCTTCACTCGAGGTAAGCCTGTCAATCTAAACAGCACCATGCCACAGTTCTGAAAAAATAAAATCAGCTGGGCTCATACAGCCACAGTTCTTTCCAAGTCGTCCCCATCCTTTCTCTGTTTAAGAGCTGGATGGATACCCATGACCTGTGAGCATTTAAGACTCCTGAGTCTTCCTTTAGCTGTAAGAAAATGAATGTAAACTTGTAAATACACACCTGTTTCACATGTCAGAAAAATAAAAAAGGGACTATTAAAGACATGAGGCAAAACCCAGAAGAGTTTTCAGCATGTGTAATCACCCAATTTTTGGTCATCACAGAGACCAAAAATAATACATTCCCAAATCACAGATGAGCATAAACAATTATTCAGCAGGTTCTCACACCCAACAACCCACTAATCAGGATCCACTCTGATCAGAAAAAGCTGCATAATACAAACATCAAGATGTGACACAAAAGCAAAGTGAATATTTATACACAAAGTGCTCTGAATCCATCTCAGTATTCCTAATCGCAAAGAACAATCCTTCAGAACTACAGTAACACAGTAGGACTCACAAGGATGAGTGTCCTAAAAAGGGCACCTTGCTAATTGTAGTATTTCTTCTTCATGCTTCTCATCTCCAAAACATTTCACAAAAGCAAGCTTATTTTCACAAACTGCTTATAACGTCTGGGTTTTATTTCACAGATGGGACAAAAAAGTGACATTAAAACACTTGTGCAAACCCTCGCAAAATGCCAGAAAATGCCTTCCCCGCTCCCTTCTCATTTACAACTGTCAATTAAGTTGCTCCACAGCGTTCTCCACTGTCAGACAGCACGAGAGGAGAATCAAGCTCCAGATTTAAACAGCTCCAGATTTAAACAGCTCCCGGAACACGTTAACTCCAAGGCCAGCTCGAAGAAGAGGAGAGTGAATCTGTGGGCAGAGGGGCTGCGTATAGGTCAGTGAGAAGGGCCCCGACGGGCAGCGGTGCGGGCACAGGCTACCAGCCTGGGCAAGCACAGCTCACATCTACAGCTGCTCACATCTACAGCTGCTCACATCTACAGCTGCTCACATCTACAGCTGCTCACATCTACAGCTGCTCACATCTACAGCTGCTCACATCTACAGCTGCTCACATCCCGCCCAGCTCTGCCTCTGCTCTGCCCTCCGCTGTGTCTCCGGACAGGGCTCAGGCACAGCGGAGCAGCTCCGCGCTTGCACGCCGGCCCGGAGCGTTCCCCGCTCCGCCCGGGCCTCAGAGCAGCAAAGCGTTCTCCCCCGAGCCTTCCCGCAGGCCCCCCATGGCGTTACCCGGGGCCACAAGGAGCTGTTCCCGACACGTCACGGCCGGCCCAGGGCGGTGAAGGGGGCACGGCCCAGACCCCCGCCCGGCTCCCGTGCGCCCGGCCTCACCTGCCCGTCATGGCGGCGAACCCCGCGCTGTCGCCGAGGGGCTCCGGGGCGGGACACGGGGCTCGGCCGCGGCGCTGCGGCCCCGGCGGCCAGCGCTGACCCCGCCCCGGCGGCGGCCCCGGCCCCTTGGGTGTGGGCGGGCACCGCAGCCCTCGGTGACTCAGGGCAGCCTCCCCCGGACCTGCGCATACTTTTCCTATAAAGGCAAAGAAATACGGAATAGCGAGGCTGCGGAGCGGAAGGACGGCGGAGGCGGCGGGACAGGCACAGGCTCCTGCCCTGCCGCCGAAGCTGCTTCGCCCCCCCGGCAGTACACACATGGCAGCCGCTATGAGTGCGGGGTGAAGGGGGCAGCGCTGGCCGAGCCGCTGCCTGGCGCGCAGGCACATGCACAGCACTGACGGGGCTTTGCTCCTGCGATCAGAGCAGCCGCGCTTCCAGCCTGTTCTGTGGGCTCATCCCTGCACACAGCCCCGCGGCGAGGGGAAGTGGCTTTCTGGCGTTTTACCCTTCGGGTGCGGAAGACAGGTCTGGACGGCTTCTAGAAAGTGGTCCTGGCAACCATTGCTGCTGAAGGATGAGGGACTGCACTCCCCAAGGAGGGCCCCTCCAAGTGTGACGTTTTTGATAACATGCCATCCCTTCTTGCCCGTGTTCAAGCATACTCTGATGTAAAGTGAACCCCCAAATATCATAGGAAGCTTCTGACGAAAGCAATTTCCAACTTTGTTTTCATCTTGTGAGATAGCCTGGTATGTCACCATTGTCACATGTATTGTTGCATCTTGAGAGTGATGATAGGAACTCTGTCTGTGCCCTCTGTGTTTTCTGGTGTCCAAACAATCTCATTTTTCAGCCCTACAGTAGGCATTTAAAATTGTACGTCATTCCTCCCATCACTGTCTGAGTAACTGTTAGCCAGGTATCCTAACGCAAAACACCACATTGCCATGCAGTATTATATTTTGATGAGTTCCTTTTATGAAACTCTAGCTTCAGTAAAATGATCCCTCCTCATAGGGTGGGGGAAACAATTGGAAGAGTAAAAACACAAAAAAATTGAGTGGAGATATTTTAATCAGGAAAAAAAAAGGGGGGGGGGGAAGCAAACAAAACAACAACTCAAAACAAAATCAAGAAAAACAAATTATGTAAAAATTTCCCAATTGTTCATTGAGGAGGTGGAAGATTTGGGACTGAAGGAGTGAAGTTGAGCCTGGGAAGAATAATGAGGGTTGGGGAAGGTGTTTTAATTGTGTCTTTATTCCTCACTGTCCAATCTATTTTTATTGACAAGGAAGTAAGTTAATTTTTCCCCAAATCAGTTTGGTTTGCCCACATAGTAATCAGTCAATGGTCTCCCTGTGTTTATGTTGAGCCATGGGAGTTTTCATCTCATTTTCTCCCCCTGTCCTGTCCTCCTGAGGAGCTGGAGTGTGAGAGATCTGGGTGAGAGACTGGCAGCCAGCAAAGCCAGGCCACCAGACATTTGCATCCACAGGAATGAGAGAATTTACACAAATGAGAGAATTCACTCAAATGAGAAAGCCAGAACTCAGAGCAGAGCAGAAGCAGCATCAGACCTGCCTGGGACACAGTCAGGGAGGTGGATGCCAGTCAAACCTTTCACAATAAGAGAACACTAGTGTTTTCTCTGTGATGTTTCCCAGCTGTGATGCACTGGTACAAGTTTGCTTTTATTCTGCTTGTTTGACTCATCTTTCCAGGATAGAAAGCTTGACTTAGCAAGAGTTGATTCAATGTTGAATACTTTAGTCTTGAATTCATATAACTTAGTTTTTTGCCTGTGTTTAAACTGAGTTTTTATGCCATTGAGGGAAATGCTTCAGATGAGCAGCAGACATGCAGACATCTATCAGAAGAGACATTCCATTTCCAGAATAAACTGGAAAAAAACTGAAAAAAAAGGTCAGTAAGACAAGTTTTATTGTACTATTTCTTGCCATATTTGGGGCTACATAATTGGTATCATATTGCAATGCTCTATGTTCTTAACATCATTGCAAAATCTTTGGTCCAATTTTCAAAGGCATAAATCGGAGCCATATCAATAGCTGTTGGGATTGACAATTTAGAGCAGGCTGTCACTGGATTTTGTAAACAGGAACATAATTCCACACAAAGGCTTTTGAGTCCTCGCCAGCATGCCCTCAGACCACCACCAGAAGGATTCAGTCTCTGGATGGATGTTTGCAGGACTGACTCTTCCTGGTTTTTCTTGCTTACCATATTAAATACTTCAACAATTATACACATCAGGGGCTTTGGGCAGAACCAGGTAGCACTGACAAGGGTCTAAAATCTTGTAGACAATTTATTCAGAAAGCTTAATGTGTCTAGGAACAACAAAAGTGTGTCTAGGGCCAAACAGAGAGGAAGGGAGAAAGCAAAGGCCAGCAGTGTCAGACTGTGCTGGGGGCGGTCACATCTAAACCCTGGGAGCAGCAAAGTGGTGCAGTGCTGGGCCCAACACTGAGAGCTTGGTGGATAGAAACCATTCTCTGCTAGGGCACACTTTCCCCAAGGCTGCCTCACCAAACGATTTCAACCTGTTCCCCTGTAGCTCTCTGGACCTCCTCTTCTTCTGCCCCTGCCACCTGGCCCAGCCAACAGGTGGCTGTGGAGTTGCACAGCAGCAAGCACAGCTTCCTCCACAAGACCCTGCATATTATGGGCACACAGGTCTTCCTCCCGTTCCTTGCAGAGAGCTCAACCCCAGCTTCCCAGGCACAGGAGGGCCCCTCCAGGCCTATGCAGGGGCAGAGGAGGCTCAGGTTGCTCCATGTGTGCTCAATGCAGGTATTCCCAAATTGACTAGTGTATGCTGGGTTTGGGAGTTGAGGAAACATGGGGTGCTGCAGGGAATGTCTCTCGTGGAAAACCTTTAGGGGTTGGCCTGCCCAGGACACAGCTCGTTCCTGCTGCCACCACAACTCTGAAACATCTGTGAAGCTTGTGGCACACCCAGCATGATTGCTGAGGCACGTGAATATCCCGGATGGCATTCCATTCTGCAGAATACCACGGCACTGAAGAAGTTTCCTGAAAGGCCAGAGGCCCAAGGAGGATTCGCCAGTGAAAAAGGACTTGCGTTCTAGAATTGGAGGGGCTCCATTAGGAGTACCCAGTAGTGTAAGTTTGCCAAGCCCACATGTCAGAGCCAGACGAGTGCAGGCAAATGCCAGGACCTGGAGCTGGGGTCTGTGCAGGGGGCAGGAAGGAAGGGGCAGCCAGTGTGAGAGGTGTGGGAGCAGGAGCCAGACCTGAGTATGAGGTTGCAATGCTAGAGGCAGTGCCCATGGGTACTGGAGGAGCAGGAGACAGTGGAGGCTGAAGGCAGCAGCAGCAGGGAGAAACAGTTTTGCAGGAGCCTTGTGGGGCTTTGCTTGGCAGAGCTGCCTTCCCAGTGGGTGATCAGGGCTCGGCCATTCCTGGCCAAGGCAGACCAGGCTTCTCTTCAGCCTGGCTCCACACTGCCTGGCCTCTCCTGGTCCCGAAGGGCACAGATTCTTCCCTCCGCAAATTCTTCTCCCACCGAGCACTTGAGCCGCTGCTCCTGCTCCACTCAGCTGGGATCCTGCCCAGGACCCCGGGCACCTCCCAGCCCAGCAGGCACACGCTGGCTTGGAGCCAGGTCAGCCTTGGCAAAAGCCAACTGCAGGGGCTGCTCTGGATCCTGCAGAGACTCCCAGAGAGTGGTGAGCCACTGCAGCCAGGTGGGCAGAGCAATTTGTGATTCTCCACACCTGGGCATCAGCCTGGGGTTGCAATGGGGCTCAGGCACCGAATTGCCTTCTCCTTGCTTTGTCTCCAGCCATGCTTTGAGCAGGCATTTGGACTTGTGCCCTCCTGGGATGCCTTGCAGTCAAGTTCATTGTGAGAGGGAAGAGTTCCCAGAGAGGGCTCTGCCCTCCTTGCTCTGCACCGTAGGCAGTGAGTGAACTTCTTCCTCACAGGAACTGGGACTCGGTCTCTGCTCCGCCCTTGGTGTGCCACCTGTCCTTTCTCCTTGCTGCTCCAGCGCCTTTCCTGGGTTCACCAGAGGGTCTTTGTTCACCTTTTGTAGAGATGGGGCAATGTTTCCCTCTCAGTAGTCCTTAAGGAGCTGGACTGGCTCGGGCTGGAGAAGGCAAGGGGGCTTCTGCTGAGTGAAGGTAACTTCCCAAGTTAACATTGCCTGGCTCCGAAAAAGCTTGTTGCAATTTAGGAAAGACAAGATTTTGCAGTATTTCTAGTCTGGCAGTTGTAAGAGAGGCCATGCCAGGCTTGCAGGAGGAGCGGTGCTGCTGGCCTGAAGGATGGAGTGATTAGAGAGTGCCTGGAGGCTCTGCAGGAAGGCTGCACTTGGCGATAGATGTGCAAGGCGGTGGAGAGACAGCCAGCCCCAGCTGGGGCCACAAGGCTGAGCAGGCTCAGCACAGGGGCCAGAGGTGACTGGTGCAGGAGGTCCTATGGTGTAATGGTGAGCACTCTGGACTCTGAATCCAGTGATCTGAGTTCAAATCTCAGTGGGACCTGAGCCTTTTGGTTCCCTCAGGCTTTCCCTCAGCATGCTTACACTCTCGCAGCTTTCCTCTGCTGCTGGTTCTCTTGTGGACTGTTCCCTGATGAATTGCACAGCAGCTGGTGTGCAGACCACCCACTCAAAGCGGGTCAGGCACAGGACTCTGCTCTGCGACCATTGCCTCCTGTGTTGGCTGCATCCAAAACCGGAGACTGAGCTACACGCTCTGGGCAGCTGTTTCCAGGCTGGACCATTCCCACAGGAACAGCAGGTTACTCTGTGTGGCATTACTTCTATGCTCACCCCTGTCCACTGCTCCTTTCTTTCTCCATTCGTCTGTGGTTTCTTTTCCTCTATTCCCTGTCAATTGCTTTCTCCTGCTCTGCAATCCATTCAAGGAGCTCTACCAATATTGGGCATTGCCCCGTCATTGGGGTTCCATTTGTTGCCATGGGAGAGGGAAGGATCTTCCTGGCAGAGCAGGTGTCAGGTGAGGGAGGAGGAGAACAAACAACCACAACTCTCCAGCAGTGCTGCACAAAGGCTTTAATGAGAAGGAGCAAAAGCAGTGGCACAGAACAGAGACCAAGGAACACGTGTGGGGGGCCGGGGAGGGCAAGAGATGGGCCCATTTGCCAAGGACAAGGGGGATGATGTGCCGGCCTCAGCAGATCTGGCCGCAGCGGGAGAAAGGCAGACACAGGCCTGAGCCCCCCAGGCCAAGGGAGCCCCCAGAAGAGATGGGAACCCCTGCGGTGCTGAGGGAGCTGCCCACAGCAGCTGACAGAGAGGATCCCACGGCGGTGTTCTGAGGGAAGGAGGTGAGGATGGGGCCCGGCATGGTCACCACCACCGGCGAAGGCTCGATGTACACCGTGGAGTCAGCGCAGCGGGCGAGGCAGGGCTCACTGCAGCTGCTGGCAAGGGGAGTGGGGCCACAGGGGCCGCAGGGCCGTGGGGGACAGGGTCTGCAGCAAGACATCTCTCGGTGCAGGAGGCAAAGCTGCAACACAGAGCAGGGAGCACCAACCAGCCTCAGGATCAGTCTGTCTCTCTGTCCCTCAGCTCTCTCCAGGGACACACTTGCTCTTCCAAACACACTCTGTGCCTACAGCTCCCACCACCCTCCTCGAGCCCTCCGAGTGGCACGGCACGGGCAGGCCGCCCCACTTCAGCAGTAGCACCCAGCACAGTGGCTTTAAGGCCCCTGTGGAAAGACTGGTCACAGCCCATCTCCAGAACAGACATGGCTGTGTCAGACAATGTCCCAGCATGCACGGGCACATTTTGTTACAGCTCGGCAGGTGCAAGTTCTGCTGGCCACATCCCCCTCAGGCTGAGCCCCTTTGGTCCCCTTCTGGTGCAACAAAGCCCCCTCTTCCCAGCTGTCCCCAGCCCCCAGCATGCAAAGGCTGACGGCCCTGCAACAGTTCTGTGTCAGGATCAAGCTGAGGCAGCCCAAGGATCAAGCCGGGCAGCCTCCATGACAGCAGTTCAGCCCACAGGGAGGATGGAGCGGACTCAGGCTTACCTCGTTCCTCGAGGAAAGGGAGGCCTGAGACGAGGATGCAGAGCCTGGAGCAGCGCAGCCTTTTATGCCGGTTCCCAGAGCCCTGTGGGGCCACAAACATTCCTTGTGTGTGAAACATCCAAGCTCCTGGGAGTGGCCTCTGGCGAGGCATCGCTGCTGATGAGGTCCCTGCCTCTTTCATCTCTGGCATTTTTCACCAGTTTCACACCACTCTGCTTGGGAATGATTAATGTGTGTCCCCACTTCCTAAGGCCTCCTGACTTGGGGGTCCCAAGCAGGTGTATAAGGTGAGTTTAAATGTATGTGTTTAGTGTCTATAAGATTCCATCACTTGTTCTTCTTGATGGTTACTTTGATTCCAGTAACAGGTAAATTCAGCCATTAAGTGACACCTCAGGTCATCTCTCAGGAGCTTTCAGTGCAGGCACTCTGGATAATCCTGAGAGTCATTTCTTTCATGGGTCATCACAGACCTACACAAGACTGTGGGTCAGTTGGGGCACCAAGTCAACACTGCCCAACTTCATACTGGGGAATAGACCCAAGTGTGCTGGGAGGTAGCAAAGCCAAGGGAAGTCCATGTTCAATTGGCAAGATGTCTCCTGCAGGCCAGAGTGACAGCCATGGGGAACTTGCTTACGATCACAGGCTGTGCCACGGCCTGGTCTTGAGATCAAAGAGATGCTGTGTCCCTCCCTGAAGCAGACCCACAGCCACACTGACCTGCTTTACTCAGCGTGCTCATCCCAGAGGCCAGAGACCCGGCTGGTGGCTTTGGGGAAAAGGCTGTGGGCAGGGAGCCCATAACCCAGGGCTGTTATTTCTGGGTCTGGGATGGGCTTTGCCATTCCATTCCATGCATTTTACATTTCAAAGGGACACTGGATCAGTCTCCCAGAGCACCAGAGTGGGTGTCATTGTGATGTGGAAGAGCTGGGAAAAATCCCTGAGCTCCAGGCAAACCTGAGTCACCCAGTGTGGACTTCAGTGGACTGGGTGCCTCAGACTTGGCGCTCAAGGGATAACAGAGCTCATATCCTCGATGTTCTGCTGCCATGAAGGATATTTCCCCACCTTGTATTGCCAGTCATGGATCACCTGGTGCTTGTCTGCAATCTCCTGCATTTGCTGTCTCCCAAGGCAGGGTCTTTTGGTGGCTGCTCAAGGGCTGTAGTGACTCAGAGTAGCCCACATCAACCCCAGAAGGTCAGTGTGGAGCTCTGGAGGATGCGTGTTGATATCAACTGCTCTGGGCAGATCGCACTGCCCCAGTTCCTCAGCAGGCTCTGGGCCTTGTCCTGCTCACTTCTAAGCACTGACACAGCTTACAAAAGAGGTCACTATCCCTTGTACAGCTCTCCCAAGGCTGTCCCTTGTCCTCCCCCAGGCAGCTCTGGGATTTCCTTTCTTGCAACTTGTGATTGCTGCCTCTTGCCCTTTGTCAGTGCACCTCTCAGGAGCGTTTGGCTTCATTCTCTCCAGAACTGCCAGGAGGTGCTGGAGGCAGCAGCTCCATGCACCCCTCCATGCCTTGCTCATCAGTGCAGGCAGCCTCATTGACATCTCCTGCGGGTCCTCCCCATTGAGGACCTGAGAGGCTCATCTGTAGGAGGCCTTTCCATCTCCTGGTGGCCTCCCAGAGGTGCAGGGCATCCCTGGAAGGGCTGCTCAGGAGACAGGGACCACTCTAACAGGGACAGTGTTCAGAGGATAACTGGGCAAGACCCACAGTCTATGGAGGTGGCTGGGAAGTTTGTTCTTCTTTGAGAGGGAGCAGAAGACTTCCAGAGGTCTCTGCCAACCTCCATTATCCTGGGTTGCCCTGCATCCCCTGGGCCCTTGAGCACCTACCAAAAGGCAATGCCTTTTGGAAAGCTGCAGCAGCAGCAGCAGCAGCAGGGGATTACATGGATGCACAAGGTGGTTTGGGACCAGTGCTAAAAGGCCTGGAAATGCCCCTGACAAAGGCAGAAATTTTGGAGGAAAGAGGCCATGTGCTCTGGTATCCCTGGAATGCCTGAGTCCAGGGCATCGTGTGTGCTCATTTCCACATCAGCATGATTCAGGTTTGCCTGAAGCTCATGGATTTTCCCAACTCTGCTACATCACAGTGATTCCCACTACCTGTGGGAGGCTGATCCAATGTCCCTTTGAACTGTGATATTAGGTGAATGCACAAAGTGATGCCTGCCCCAGGAAAAGAAGCCATGAGCTTTGGGCTCCCTGTCCTCAGCCTCTTCCCCAAAGCCACCATCCAGATCCTGGCCTCAGGGCTGGACACACTGAGCAAAGCGGGTCAATTTCTGCTTGAGAAAATGGGTCAATTTGTCTTTCAGGGAGAGACTTAGGCATGCCTTTCATCACCTTCCTACGTGTTGAATGCCATGTTTTCCAGAGGATCCCAACTTCCCAAGCTGAGGCCAGAGCTCTGGCTGTCAAATGCCAAGGTCAGAGTAATCCCAAACCTGGACACAGGCTAGGCCTTGAGTGGACTGAGAGCACACCTGAGCAGGGGGACTTGCAGATTCTGGTGGTTGAAACTCTGAACATCAACCTGCAGTGCCTGCTAGCAGCCCAGTGCAAAAACCCAATCATATTCTGGGCTGCATCCAGAGCCATGTGGCCAGCAGGTCAAGGGAGGGGACTGTCCTGCTCTACTCGGCTCTCATGACACTGTACCTGGGGTACTGCCTCCAGCCCTAGGACCCACAGCCTAAGAAGCACACGGACCTGCTGCAGTGGGTCCAGAGGAGCCACAGAGAGCACCAGGCAGCTGGAGCCATCAGCCTGTGAGGACAGGCTGAGAGGGTTGGGGTTGTGTAGCAAATAGAGGAGCAGGCTCCCAGGAGACATTCAGTTAAGAAAGGGAAGGATACCTGGTTGGGATGTGGAGGTATGTGTCAAGGGCTACCAGTTCAAAACTAAAAGCAGGTCTATTTAGATTAGATATTGGGAAGGAATCTTTTCCTTGGAAAGGACCGATACACTGGAACAGAGAAGTTGTAGAAGCGGTTTCAGGGGGGATCGAGCCAGATGATTTTAAGGTCCATTCCATCCCAAGGTGATTCTGAGAGTCATGGCCGGATTTTGGGTTGTACAAAGAGGGAGGATAACATTTGAGATGAAAGAGGCAGGGACCTCATCAGCAGTGAGGCCTCGCCAGAGGCCACTCCCAGGAGCTTGGATGTTTCACAAACAAGGAATGTTTGTGGCTCCACAGGGCTCTGGGACCCGGCATAAAAGGCTGCGCTGCTCCAGGCTCTGCATCCTCGTCTCAGGCCTCCCTTTCCTCGAGGAACGAGGTAAGCCTGAGTCCGCTCCATCCTCCCTGTGGGCTGAACTGCTGTCATGGAGGCTGCCCGGCTTGATCCTTGGGCTGCCTCAGCTTGGCCCTGACACAGAACTGTTGCAGGGCCGTCAGCCTTTGCATGCAGGGGGCTGGGGACAGCTGGGAAGAGGGGGCTTTGTTCCAGCAGAAGGGGACCAAAGGGGCTCAGCCTGAGGGGGATGTGGCCAGCAGAACTTGCACCTGCCGTGCTGTAACAAAATGTGCCCGTGCATGCCGGGACATCGTCTGACACAGCCATGTCTGTTCTGGAGATGGGCTGTGACCAGTCTTTCCACAGGGGCCTTAAAGCCACTGTGCTGGGTGCTACTGCTGAAGTGGGGCGGCCTTCCCGTGCCGTGCCACTCGGAGGGCTCGAGGAGGGTGGTGGGAGCTGTAGGCACAGAGTGTGTTTGGAGGACCAAGTGTGTCCCTGGAGAGAGCTGAGGGACAGAGAGACAGACTGATCCTGAGGCTGGTTGGTGCTCCCTGCTCTGTGTTGCAGCTTTGCCTCCTGCACCGAGAGATGTCTTGCTGCAGACCCTGTCCCCCACGGCCCTGCGGCCCCTGTGGCCCCACTCCCCTTGCAAGCAGCTGCAGTGAGCCCTGCCTCGCCCGCTGCGCTGACTCCATGTTCTACATAGAGGCTTCGCCAGTGGTGGTGACCATGCCGGGCCCCATCCTCACCTCCTTCCCTCAGAACACCGCCGTGGGATCCTCTCTGTCAGCTGCTGTGGGCAGCTCCCTCAGCACCGCAGGGGTTCCCATCTCTTCTGGGGGCTCCCTTGGCCTGGGGGGCTCAGGCCTGTGTCTGCCTTTCTCCCGCTGCGGCCAGATCTGCTGAGGCCGGCACATCATCCCCGTTGTCCTTGGCAAATGGGCCCATCTCTTGCCCTCCCCGGCCCCCCACACGTGTTCCTTGGTCTCTGTTCTGTGCCACTGCTTCTGCTCCTTCTCATTAAAGCCTTTGTGCAGCACTGCTGGAGAGTTGTGCTTGTTTGTTCTCCTCCTCCCTCATCTGACACCTGCTCTGCCTGGCTGAGCTCTGGCTGCTGTCCTGAGCTTACCAGCAGCTTCACGAAGAGCTCCCAGCAACGAAATTACACCTGAGCACCAAAGCCTCAGTCACAGAGCCTGAGTCTGTAACCTGAAGATCACAGCCCTGCAGAGCCTGGTGCCAATTTGTTCCTTGTGGGACTTATTTCCGATATTTTGAGTAACATTTCATTCCTGTCAGAGCTTCTTCACAAAAGCACAGAACAATCAATCTTCTCTCTTCTGTTGCTGATGTTGGGATGTGGCAATGGTGTGAGTCCAGGATTATGGGCTGGAAAGGAGAAAGGCACTTCTGTTCATGCCTGGACATCAGCAGTGTGGCTTCAACAGAGTTTGTCAGCAAAGTTCACTCTGTTTCTCACTAAATGCATGAAGCATAAGTAGAATATTTTCTTGAAATCAATGTTTAATGTTTTATAGGGAGACTGTGCATTCAGAAGTGTATGGTATGCAAAGGATATGGATACAAAATTAAAAGGGTGCAAAAGGGTTTGGCAGCACTTGATCCACATTCACAGCAAGGGCTTAATTTCAAATTGACAGTCACGACATTCATGCCGTTATCAATTCTCTTTCTCACATGCACAGACACACACGCTCTCTGTATTTAGGTGTGTAACTATACCTATTGAAAATGCCCCTCCAAAATGACCGGTCTTGGAATATAGTTTTTTTTCCTGAATGCCAGAACATTCCCGTTGTCTCACTTGCAGAGAAAGTCCCAACACAAACTGTGGCCCGGATGAAGCCTTGTTATGACTAAAGCCCACTCTCTTACAGCCCTATAAAGAGTGGTCCAAAACGAGACCATTGGAGCTCTCCTGGGCCGCAGCAGGCTGTGACCAGCAATGTCCCTGAGTGGGACGGCTCTCACAGCCAGGGAACTCTGGGGGTTGCTACACTTGGGAGGATTGCCCAACAGGGACGAGTCCCGGGCTGATACCCTCACTCCTTGAGGCCTGACCCTTCCCCCTTTGGGAGATGCAAAGGCATCCAAAGTGAGTGTTTCACTGACCACTGAGGGGAATTTTTCACAGGCGCGTTGCTTATACCGACTCTTCCTGTCTGTGTGCATGCACATGTGCATATATTTGCTATAGGAAATCTGGGAGAAATACTGCTTCCTTAGATGTTTAAGTACCTTGGAGATCTAAGTAAGTTAGGCCTGTCAGTAAGGTTCAGCTACCGCTATAGACTTACCTAAATGCTGCTTAGTGTTGTTCTTTTGCTAAGGATAACTTTGAAGTTGTAAGTTAGGTTAAAGGCTGTGAGGTGTTTTTCCTCTGCCAAATTTTAAGGGTAAGATAATAATAAGTTTTTAGGTACGAGTTAAATTTAAATACTTTTAAGTTTGAATGCTGTCGAGCATTTAGTCTGTGTTCCTTTGTATCCTTGCCCTCAGTGTCTTTTGTCTCACACACACAGACATAGGCAGTCATACACATACAAACACAAACACAAGCACATACACCTGCCCTAGACAGTTCTTGGTTCATTTCTGTTTTGATTGCTTGGCTTTTGTTTGGTTTTGTTGTAGCTTGTTTTACCTTGTTGTGCCTTAAGTGTCCTGTAAGTAGGAGAGTGCATCTTGCCGAGGAACTTTGTTGTGGTTCCCTGTACTATGAGATGTGGCTTTTGCCGATAGCGTTGGCAGTGCTTTTTTCAGCAGTCTCAAGCAGTGGTTTGTAAGAGGAGCCTTGGGCCGAAGTGCGTGGGTGTGGGTGTGGTGGCACAGGGTATGTGATGAGCAGGACTGGCAGGGCTGGAACAGGTAGTTGTGGCCGAGTGGTGAAGGCGATGGACTAGAAATCCATTGGGGTTTCCCCGCGCAGGTTCGAATCCTGCCAACTACGGGCAGGCGCCCCTTTTGGGCTGCGGGCAGCTGACCACCCTGCACAGGGAGCACCCACAGGCAGCCGCCATGGACACCAGCTGCAGCTGCCCGAGGGCTCCTGCACTTGCAGCCCCGGCTGTTCCCCCAGCTCTGGGAGAGAGGAGCTGCTGGCAGCCTTGCCCGCCTGCAGAAGGGCCCTCTTCAGGGCAAGGGAAGGCCTGAGTTACACATGTAAGCGGAGGGGACAAAAGCCTAGTGCTGCTGCAAGGCCCGTGCCCTACAGCCAAGCCACTTGGTGTCGGGGAAGCACTGCAAGAGAAAAGCAGCTCAGACACCTTCCCAGCATCAATGAAGAAGAAAAGGGCAAGTGCAGCTGGCACCGGCAGCTGAGCATTTCATCCCCTCGCAGTAGCAGCAAGTGTTAAAGGCAAGGACCCTCAGCCTGACAACCTGCTGGGCACCAAGTGCCCAGAACTCAGAGCTTTTACTTCAGAGTAGCCATGAGCAGCACTGTGCTGAGTCACCAGAATTTGCAGAGGGAAAAGAGGAGCATTCTTTCTGCTGGCAATTCCAAGCAAAGGCAACCCATGCCCCTCCTTGTCCAGCAAAGATGTGAAGTGTCGGGCAGGTGCAGTGGTGCAGCGTGCTGGGAGCACAGCTGTGTTTGCGGGCACAGCTGTGTTTGCGGGCAGGGCTGCAGCCGTGAGGATGTCGCTGGATTTCAGGTGCCCTCATGGGTGTCAAGGCCCAAGGCTGCAGCCTGCGTCCGGGCTTGCGTTGAGCAGGGGCAGCGTCAGCGTGGGTGTGAAAGGGCAAGTGTCTGTGCAGGGCTGTGTGCAGGAGGTGTGGGAGAGGGGCAAGGCCAGGCCGTGGAGCTGTGGAGGGCACGGTGAAGGGAGCTGAATTAGTAAGGGGGTCTGTTTTGTGGGGTGGGGGAGGCGGAGCAGAGAGGAGGGGAAGGGGTGAGGGTCAGCAGAGGCTGGCAGCAGCAGGCTGCGGTGAGGGCAATGGCAGGCAGGCCTCAGGAGGAGCAGAGTGGCGCAGCGGGAGCGTGCTGGGCCCATAACCCAGAGGTCGATGGATCGAAACCATCCTCTGCTAAGGCACTTTTTTCTCCAAGGCTGCCTTGCCCAACAAATCTTACCCTGCTTGGCTCCAGCCTTTTGATATACGCTAGCCAAAGCCTTCCTCTTCCCTTACACCTGCGGCCAACTCTCAGTGGAAATGATAAAACTTATATTTTTTACCTAACTTTTGTCTGGGGTTTATCCAACTTTGCCCAAAGGGAAAAAAAATGAAGCTTTCCTTCAAAAAGTTCTGTGTACCCAAGGTTTCGGTTTCCCGATGTAGAGCCCTAAAGGTTGCAATCAACAAAAAGAAGTCTCCCCGATCTTCCTTGCAGAGCAGGTGTCAGGTGAGGGAGGAGGAGAACAAACAAGCACAACTCTCCAGCAGTGCTGCACAAAGGCTTTAATGAGAAGGAGCAGAAGCAGCGGCACAGAACAGAGACCAAGGAACACGTGTGGGGGGCCAGGGAGGGCAAGAGATGGGCCCATTTGCCAAGGACAAGGGGGATGATGTGCCGGCCTCAGCAGATCTGGCCGCAGCGGGAGAAAGGCAGACACAGGCCTGAGCCCCCCAGGCCAAGGGAGCCCCCAGAAGAGATGGGAACCCCTGCGGTGCTGAGGGAGCTGCCCACAGCAGCTGACAGAGAGGATCCCACGGCTGTGTTCTGAGGGAAGGAGGTGAGGATGGGGCCCGGCATGGTCACCACCACCGGCGAAGCCTCGATGTAGAACATGGAGTCAGCGCAGCGGGCGAGGCAGGGCTCACTGCAGCTGCTTGCAAGGGGAGTGGGGCCACAGGGGCCGCAGGGCCGTGGGGGACAGGGTCTGCAGCAAGACATCTCTCGGTGCAGGAGGCAAAGCTGCAACACAGAGCAGGGAGCACCAACCAGCCTCAGGATCAGTCTGTCTCTCTGTCCCTCAGCTCTCTCCAGGGACACACTTGGTCCTCCAAACACACTCTGTGCCTACAGCTCCCACCACCCTCCTCGAGCCCTCCGAGTGGCACGGCATGGGAAGGCCGCCCCACTTCAGCAGTAGCACCCAGCACAGTGGCTTTAAGGCCCCTGTGGAAAGACTGGTCACAGCCCATCTCCAGAACAGACATGGCTGTGTCAGACGATGTCCCGGCATGCACGGGCACATTTTGTTACAGCACGGCAGGTGCAAGTTCTGCTGGCCACATCCCCCTCAGGCTGAGCCCCTTTGGTCCCCTTCTGCTGGAACAAAGCCCCCTCTTCCCAGCTGTCCCCAGCCCCCTGCATGCAAAGGCTGACGGCCCTGCAACAGTTCTGTGTCAGGGCCAAGCTGAGGCAGCCCAAGGATCAAGCCGGGCAGCCTCCATGACAGCAGTTCAGCCCACAGGGAGGATGGAGCGGACTCAGGCTTACCTCGTTCCTCGAGGAAAGGGAGGCCTGAGACGAGGATGCAGAGCCTGGAGCAGCGCAGCCTTTTATGCCGGTTCCCAGAGCCCCGTGGGGCCACAAACATTCCTTGTTTGTGAAACATCCAAGCTCCTGGGAGTGGCCTCTGGCAAGGCCTCGCTGCTGATGAGGTACCTGCCTCTTTCATCTCAAATGTTCTCCTCCCTCTTTGTACAACCCAAAAGCCGGCCATGACTCTCAGAATCACCTTGGGATGGAATGGACCTTAAAATCATCTGGCTCGATCCCCCCTGAAACGGCTTCTACAACTTCTCTGTGTTCCGGTGTATCAGTCCTTTCCAAGGAAAAGATTCCTTCCCAACATATAATCTAAATAGACCTGCTTTCAGCTTTGAACTGGTAGCCCTTGACCCATACCTCCACATCCCAACCAGGTATCCTTCCCTTTCTTAACTGAATGTCTCCTGGGAGCCTTCTCTTCTCTTTGCTACGCAACCCCAACCCTCTCAGCCTGTCCTCACAGGCTGATGGCTCCAGCTGCCTGGTGCTCTCTGTGGCTCCTCTGGACCCACTGCAGCAGGTCCGTGTGCTTCTTAGGCTGTGGGTCCTAGGGCTGGAGGCAGTACCCCAGGTACAGTGTCATGAGAGCCGAGTAGAGCAGGACAGTCCCCTCCCTTGACCTGCTGGCCACATGGCTCTGGATGCAGCCCAGAATATGATTGGGTTTTTGCACTGGGCTGCTAGCAGGCACTGCAGGTTCATGTTCAGAGTTTCAACCACCAGAATCTGCAAGTCCCCCTCCACAGGTGTGCTCTCAGTCCACTCAAGGCCTAGCCTGTGTCCAGGTTTGGGATTACTCTGACCTTGGCATTTGACAGCCAGAGCTCTGGCCTCAGCTTGGGAAGTTGGGATCCTCTAGAAAACATGGCATTCAACACGTAGGAAGGTGATCAAAGGCATGCCTAAGTCTCTTCCTGAAAGATAAATTGACCCATTTTCTCAAGCAGAAATTGACCCGCTTTGCTCAGTGTGTCCAGCCCTGAGGCCAGGATCTGGATGGTGGCTTTGGGGAAGAGGCTGAGGACAGGGAGCCCAAAGCTCATGGCTTCTTTTCCTGGGGCAGGCATCACTTTGTGCATTCACCTAATATCACAGTTCAAAGGGACATTGGATCAGCCTCCCACAGGTAGTGGGAATCACTGTGATGTAGCAGAGTTGGGAAAATCCATGAGCTTCAGGCAAACCTGAATCATGCTGATGTGGAAATGAGCACACACGATGCCCTGGACTCAGGCATTCCAGGGATACCAGAGCACATGGCCTCTTTCCTCCAAAATTTCTGCCTTTGTCAGGGGCATTTCCAGGCCTTTTAGCACTGGTCCCAAACCACCTTGTGCATCCATGTAATCCCCTGCTGCTGCTGCTGCTGCTGCAGCTTTCCAAAAGGCATTGCCTTTTGGTAGGTGCTCAAGGGCCCAGGGGATGCAGGGCAACCCAGGATAATGGAGGTTGGCAGAGACCTCTGGAAGTCTTCTGCTCCCTCTCAGAGAAGAACAAACTTCCCAGCCGCCTCCATAAACTGTGGGACTTGCCCAGTTATCCTCTGAACACTGTCCCTGTTAGAGTGGTCCCTGTCTCCTGAGCAGCCCTTCCAGGGATGCCCTGCACCTCTGGGAGGCCACCAGGAGATGGAAAGGGCTCCTACAGATGAGCCTCTCAGGTCCTCGACGGGGAGGACCTGCAGGAGATGTCACTGGGGCTGCCTGCACTGATGAGCAAGGCATGGAGGGGTGCATGGAGCTGCTGCCTCCAGCACCTCCTGGCAGTTCTGGAGAGAATGAAGCCAAACGCTCCTGAGAGGTGCTCTGACAAAGGGCAAGAGGCAGCAATCACAAGTTGCAAGAAAGGAAATCCCAGAGCTGCCTGGAGGAGGACAAGGGACAGGCCTGGGAGAGCTGTGCAAGGGATAGTGACCTCTTTTGTAAGCTGTGTCAGTGCTTAGAAGTGAGCAGGACAAGGCCCAGAGCCTGCTGAGGAACTGGGGCAGTGCGATCTGCCCAGAGCAGTTGATATCAACACGCATCCTCCAGAGCTCCACACTGACCTTCTGGGGATGATGTGGGCTACTCTGAGTCACTACAGCCCTTGAGCAGCCACCAAAAGACCCTGCCTTGGGAGACAGCAAATGCAGGAGATTGCAGACAAGGACCAGGTGATCCATGACTGGCAATACAAGGTGGGGAAATATCCTTCATGGCAGCAGAACATCGAGGATATGAGCTCTGTTATCCCTTGAGCGCCTGAGTCTGAGGCACCCAGTCCACTGAAGTCCACACTGGGTGACTCAGGTTTGCCTGGAGCTCAGGGATTTTCCCAGCTCTTCCACATCACAATGACACCCACTCTGGTGCTCTGGGAGACTGATCCAGTGTCCCTTTGAAATGTAAAATGCATGGAATGGAATGGCAAAGCCCATCCCAGACCCAGAAATAACAGCCCTGGGTTATGGGCTCCCTGCCCACAGCCATTTCCCCAAAGCCACCAGCTGGGTCTCTGGCCTCTGGGATGAGCACGCTGAGTAAAGCAGGTCAGTGTGGCTGTGGGTCTGTTTCAGGGAGGGACACAGCATCTCTTTGATCTCAAGACCAGGCCGTGGCACAGCCTGTGATCGTAAGCAAGTTCCCCATGGCTGTCACTCTGGCCTGCAGGAGACATCTTGCCAATTGAACATGGACTTCCCTTGGCTTTGCTACCTCCCAGCACACTTGGGTCTATTCCCCAGTATGAAGTTGTGCAGTGTTGACTTGGTGCCCCAACTGACCCACAGTCTTCTGTAGGTCTGTGATGACCCACGAAAGAAATGGCTCTCAGGATTATCCAGAGTGCCTGCACTGAAAGCTCCTGAGAGATGACCTGAGGTGTCACTTAATGGCTGAATTTACCTGTTACTGGAATCAAAGTAACCATCAAGAAGAACAAGTGATGGAATCTTATAGACACTAAACACATACATTTAAACTCACCTTATACACCTGCTTGGAACCCCCAAGTATGAGGCCTTAGGAAGTGGGGACACACATTAATCATTTCCAAGCAGAGTGGTGTGAAACTGGTGAAAAATGCCAGAGATGAAAGAGGCAGGGACCTCATCAGCAGCGATGCCTCGCCAGAGGCCACTCCCAGGAGCTTGGATGTTTCACAAACAAGGAATGTTTGTGGCCCCACGGGGCTCTGGGAACCGGCATAAAAGGCTGCGCTGCTCCAGGCTCTGCATCCTCGTCTCAGGCCTCCCTTTCCTCGAGGAACGAGGTAAGCCTGAGTCCGCTCCATCCTCCCTGTGGGCTGAACTGCTGTCATGGAGGCTGCCCGGCTTGATCCTTGGGCTGCCTCAGCTTGGCCCTGACACAGAACTGTTGCAGGGCCGTCAGCCTTTGCATGCTGGGGGGCTGGGGACAGCTGGGAAGAGGGGGCTTTGTTCCAGCAGAAGGGGACCAAAGGGGCTCAGCCTGAGGGGGATGTGGCCAGCAGAACTTGCACCTGCCGAGCTGTAACAAAATGTGCCCGTGCATGCCGGGACATCGTGTAACACAGCCATGTCTGTTCTGGAGATGGGCTGTGACCAGTCTTTCCACAGGGGCCTTAAAGCCACTGTGCTGGGTGCTACTGCTGAAGTGGGGCGGCCTGCCCGTGCCGTGCCACTCGGAGGGCTCGAGGAGGGTGGTGGGAGCTGTAGGCACAGAGTGTGTTTGGAAGAGCAAGTGTGTCCCTGGAGAGAGCTGAGGGACAGAGAGACAGACTGATCCTGAGGCTGCTTGGTGCTCCCTGCTCTGTGTTGCAGCTTTGCCTCCTGCACCGAGAGATGTCTTGCTGCAGACCCTGTCCCCCACGGCCCTGCGGCCCCTGTGGCCCCACTCCCCTTGCAAGCAGCTGCAGTGAGCCCTGCCTCGCCCGCTGCGCTGACTCCACGGTGTACATCGAGCCTTCGCCAGTGGTGGTGACCATGCCGGGCCCCATCCTCACCTCCTTCCCTCAGAACACAGCCGTGGGATCCTCTCTGTCAGCTGCTGTGGGCAGCTCCCTCAGCACCGCAGGGGTTCCCATCTCTTCTGGGGGCTCCCTTGGCCTGGGGGCCTCAGGCCTGTGTCTGCCTTTCTCCCGCTGCGGCCAGATCTGCTGAGGCCGGCGCATCATCCCCCTTGTCCTTGGCAAATGGGCCCATCTCTTGCCCTCCCTGGCCCCCCACATGTGTTCCTTGGTCTCTGTTCTGTGCCGCTGCTTCTGCTCCTTCTCATTAAAGCCTTTGTGCAGCACTGCTGGAGAGTTGTGCTTGTTTGTTCTCCTCCTCCCTCACCTGACACCTGCTCTGCCTGGCTGAGCTCTGGCTGCTGTCCTGAGCTTACCAGCAGCTGCACGAAGAGCTCCCAGCAACGAAATTACACCCGAGCACCAAAGCCTCAGTCACAGAGCCTGAGTCTGTAACCTGAAGATCACAGCCCTGCAGAGCCCCATGCCAATTTGTTCCTTGTGGGACTTACTTCAGATATTTTGAGTAACATTTCATTCCTGTCAGAGCTTCTTCACAAAAGCACAGAACAATCAATCTTCTCTCTTCTGTTGCTAGTGTTGGGATGTGGCAATGGTGTGAGTCCAGGATTGTGGGCTGGAAAGGAGAAAGGCACTTCTGTTCATGCCTGGACATCAGCAGTGTGGCTTCAACAGAGTTTGTCAGCAAAGTTCACTCTGTTTCTCACTAAATGCATGAAGCATAAGTAGAATATTTTCTTGAAATCAATGTTTAATGTTTTATAGGGAGACTGTGCATTCAGAAGTGTATGGTATGCAAAGGATATGGATACAAAATTAAAAGGGTGCAAAAGAGTTTGGCAGCACTCGATCCACATTCACAGCAAGGGCTTAATTTCAAACTGACAGTCACGACATTCATGCCGTTATCAATTCTCTTTCTCACATGCACAGACACACACGCTCTCTGTATTTAGGTGTGTAACTATACCTATTGAAAATGCCCCTCCAAAATGACCGGTCTTGGATATAGTTTTGTTTCCTGAATGCCAGATCATTCCCGTTGTCTCACTTGCAGAGAAAGTCCCAACACAAACTCTGGTCCGGATGAAGCCTTGTTATGACTAAAGCCCACTCTCTTACAGCCCTATAAAGAGTGGTCCAAAATGAGACCATTGGAGCTCTCCTGGGCCGCAGCAGGCTGTGACCAGCAATGTCCCTGAGTGGGACGGCTCTCACAGCCAGGGAACTCTCAGGGTTGCTACACTTGGGAGGATTGCCCAACAGGGACGAGTCCCGGTCTGTTACCCTCACTCCTTGAGGCCTGACCCTTCCCCCTTTGGGAGATGCAAAGGCATCCAAAGTGAGTGTTTCGCTGACCACTGAGGGGAATTTTTCACAGGCGCGTTGCTTATACCGACTCTTCCTATCTGTGTGCATGCACATGTGCACATATTTGCTATAGGAAATCTGGGAGAAATACTGCTTCCTTAGATGTTTAAGTACCTTGGAGATCTAAGTAAGTTAGGCCTGTCAGTAAGGTTTACTTAGAGCTACAGACTTACCTAAATGCTGCTTAGTGTTGTTCTTTAGCTAAGGATAACTTTGAAGTTGTAAGATAGGTTAAAGGCTATGAGGTGTTTTTCCTCTGCCACATTTTAAGGGTAAGATATTAATAAGTTTTTAGGTACGAGTTAAGTTAAAATACTGTTAAGTTTGAATGCTGTCGAGCATTTAGGCTGTGTTCCTTTGTATCCTTGCCCTCAGTGTCTTTTGTCTCACACACACAGACATAGGCAGTCATACACATACAAACACAAACACAAGCACACACACCCTCCCCCTAGACAGTTCTTGGTTCATTTCTGTTTTGATTGCTTGGCTTTTGTTTGGTTTTGTTGTAGCTTGTTTTACCTTGTTGTGCGTTAAGTGTCCTGTAAGTAGGAGAGTGCATCTTGCCGAGGAACTTTGTTGTGCTTCCCTGTACTATGAGATGTGGCTTTTGCCGATAGCGTTGGCAGTGCTTTTTTCAGCAGTCTCAAGCAGTGGTTTGTAAGAGGAGCCTTGGGCCGAAGTGCGTGGGTGTGGGTGTGGTGGCACAGGGTATGTGATGAGCAGGGCTGGCAGGGCTGGAGCAGGTAGTTGTGGCCGAGTGGTGAAGGCGATGGACTAGAAATCCATTGGGGTTTCCCCGCGCAGGTTCGAATCCTGCCAACTACGGGCACGCGCCCCTTTTGGGCTGCGGGCAGCTGACCACCCTGCACAGGGAGCACCCACAGGCGGCCGCCATGGACACCAGCTGCAGCTGCCCGAAGGCTCCTGCACTTGCAGCCCCGGCTGTTCCCCCAGCTCTGGGAGAGAGGAGCTGCTGGCAGCCTTGCCCGCCTGCAGAAGGGCCCTCTTCAGGGCAAGGGAAGGCCTGAGTTACACATGTAAGCGGCGGGGAGAAAAGCCTAGTGCTGCTGCAAGGCCTGTGCCCTGCAGCCAAGCCACTTGGTGTCGGGGAAGCACTGCAAGAGAAAAGAAGCTCAGACACCTTCCCAGCATCAATGAAGAAGGAAAGGGCAAGTGCAGCTGGCACCTGCAGCTGAGCATTTCATCCCCTCGCAGTAGCAGCAAGTGTTAAAGGCAAGGACCCTCAGCCTGACAACCTGCTGGGCACCAAGTGCCCAGAACTCAGAGCTTTTACTTCAGAGTAGCCATGAGCAGCACTGTGCTGAGTCACCAGAATTTGCAGAGGGAAAAGAGGAGCATTCTTTCTGCTGGCAATTCCAAGCAAAGGCAACCCATGCCCCTCCTTGTCCAGCAAAGATGTGAAGTGTCGGGCAGGTGCAGTGGTGCAGCGTGCTGGGAGCACAGCTGTGTTTGCGGGCAGGGCTGCAGCCGTGAGGATGTCGCTGGATTTCAGGTGCCCTCATGGTTGTCAAGGCCCAAGGCTGCAGCCTGCGTCCGGGCTTGCGTTGAGCAGGGGCAGCGTCAGCGTGGGTGTGAAAGGGCAAGTGTCTGTGCAGGGCTGTGTGCAGGAGGTGTGGGAGAGGGGCAAGGCCAGGCCGTGGAGCTGTGGAGGGCACTGTGAAGGGAGCTGAATTAGTCAGGGGATCTGTTTTGTGGGGTGGGGGAGGCGGAGCAGAGAGGAAGGGAAGGGGTGAGGGTCAGCAGTGGCTGGCAGCAGCAGGCTGCGGTGAGGGCAACGGCATACAGTCCTCAGGAGGAGCAGAGTGGCGCAGCGGGAGCGTGCTGGGCCCATAACCCAGAGGTCGATGGATCGAAACCATCCTCTGCTAAGGCACTTTTTTCTCCAAGGCTGCCTTGCCCAACAACTCTTACCCTGAATGGCTCCAGCAGTTTGGGCGATGATTGCCATAGCCTTCCTCTTTCCTCTACACCTGCTACCTGCTGCAGGAGATTAGTGGCACATTGCTTGGCACAGCTGCCTTCCCGGCAGGTGAGCAGGGCTCGGCCATTCCTGGCCAAGGCAGACCGGCTTCTCTTCAGCCTGGCTCCACACTGCCTGGCCTCTCCTGGTCCCGAAGGGCACAGATTCTTCCCTCCGCAAGTTCTTCTCCCACCGAGCACTTGAGCCGCTGCTCCTGCTCCACTCAGCTGGGATCCTGCCCAGGACTCCGGGCACCTCCCAGCCCAGCAGGCACACGCTGGCTTGGAGCCAGGTCAGCCTTGGCAAAAGCCAACTGCAGGGGCTGCTCTGGATCCTGCAGAGACTCCCAGAGAGTGGTGAGCCACTGCAGCCAGGTGGGCAGAGCAATTTGTGATTCTCCACACCTGGGCATCAGCCTGGGGTTGCAATGGGGCTCAGGCACTGAGTTGCCTTCTCCTTGCTTTGTCTCCAGCCATGCTTTGAGCAGGCATTTGGACTTGTGCCCTCCTGGGATGCCTTGCAGTCAAGTTCCTTGCGAGAGGGAAGAGTTCCCAGAGAGGGCTCTGCCCTCCTTGCTCTGCACCATAGGCAGTGAGTGAACTTCTTCCTCACAGGAACTGGGACTCGGTCTTTGCTCCGCCCTTGGTGTGCCACCTGTCCTTTCTCCTTGCTGCTCCAGCGCCTTTCCTGGGTTCACCAGAGGGTCTTTGTTCACCTTTTGTAGAGATGGGGCAATGTTTCCCTCTCAGTAGTCCTTAAGGAGCTGGACTGGCTCGGGCTGGAGAAGGCAAGGGGGCTTCTGCTGAGTGAAGGTAACTTCCCAAGGTAACTTTGCCTGGCTCCGAAAGGGCTTGTTGGAATTTGGGAAAGACAAGATTGTGCAGCATTTCTAGCCTGGCAGTTGTAAGAGAGGCCATGCCAGGCTTGCAGGAGGAGCGGTGCTGCTGGCCTGAAGGATGGAGTGATTAGAGAGTGCCTGGAGGCTCTGCAGGAAGGCTGCACTTGGCGATAGATGTGCAAGGCGGTGGAGAGACAGCCAGCCCCAGCTGGGGCCACAAGGCTGAGCGAGGCTCAGCACAGGGGCCAGAGGTGACTGGTGCAGGAGGTCCTATGGTGTAATGGTGAGCACTCTGGACTCTGAATCCAGTGATCTGAGTTCAAATCTCAGTGGGACCTGAGCCTTTTGGTTCCCTCAGGCTTTCCCTCAGCATGCTTACACTCTCGCAGCTCTCCTCTGCTGCTGGTTCTCTTGTGGACTGTTCCCTGATGAATTGCACAGCAGCTGCTGTGCAGACCACCCACTCAAAGCGGGTCAGGCACAGGACTCTGCTCTGGGACCATTGCCTCCTGTGTTGGCTGCATCCAAAACCGGAGACTGAGCTACACGCTCTGGGCAGCTGTTTCCAGGCTGGACCATTCCCACAGGAATAGCAGGTTACTCTGTGTGGCATTACTTCTATGCTCACCCCTGTCCACTGCTCCTTTCTTTCTCCATTCGTCTGTGGTTTCTTTTCCTCTATTCCCTGCCAGTTGCTTTCTCCTGCTCTGCAATCCATTCAAGGAGCTCTACCAATATTGGGCATTGCCCCATCATTGGGGTTCCATTTGTTGCCATGGGAGAGGGAAGGATCTTCCTGGCAGAGCAGGTGTCAGGTGAGGGAGGAGGAGAACAAACAAGCACAACTCTCCAGCAGTGCTGCACAAAGGCTTTAATGAGAAGGAGCAGAAGCAGCGGCACAGAACAGAGACCAAGGAACACGTGTGGGGGGCCAGGGAGGGCAAGAGATGGGCCCATTTGCCAAGGACAAGGGGGATGATGCGCCGGCCTCAGCAGATCTGGCCGCAGCGGGAGAAAGGCAGACACAGGCCTGAGCCCCCCAGGCCAAGGGAGCCCCCAGAAGAGATGGGAACCCCTGCGGTGCTGAGGGAGCTGCCCACAGCAGCTGACAGAGAGGATCCCACGGCTGTGTTCTGAGGGAAGGAGGTGAGGATGGGGCCCGGCATGGTCACCACCACCGGCGAAGGCTCGATGTACACCGTGGAGTCAGCGCAGCGGGCGAGGCAGGGCTCACTGCAGCTGCTTGCAAGGGGAGTGGGGCCACAGGGGCCGCAGGGCCGTGGGGGACAGGGTCTGCAGCAAGACATCTCTCGGTGCAGGAGGCAAAGCTGCAACACAGAGCAGGGAGCACCAAGCAGCCTCAGGATCAGTCTGTCTCTCTGTCCCTCAGCTCTCTCCAGGGACACACTTGCTCTTCCAAACACACTCTGTGCCTACAGCTCCCACCACCCTCCTCGAGCCCTCCGAGTGGCACGGCACGGGCAGGCCGCCCCACTTCAGCAGTAGCACCCAGCACAGTGGCTTTAAGGCCCCTGTGGAAAGACTGGTCACAGCCCATCTCCAGAACAGACATGGCTGTGTTACACGATGTCCCGGCATGCACGGGCACATTTTGTTACAGCTCGGCAGGTGCAAGTTCTGCTGGCCACATCCCCCTCAGGCTGAGCCCCTTTGGTCCCCTTCTGCTGGAACAAAGCCCCCTCTTCCCAGCTGTCCCCAGCCCCCAGCATGCAAAGGCTGACGGCCCTGCAACAGTTCTGTGTCAGGGCCAAGCTGAGGCAGCCCAAGGATCAAGCCGGGCAGCCTCCATGACAGCAGTTCAGCCCACAGGGAGGATGGAGCGGACTCAGGCTTACCTCGTTCCTCGAGGAAAGGGAGGCCTGAGACGAGGATGCAGAGCCTGGAGCAGCGCAGCCTTTTATACCGGGTCCCAGAGCCCCGTGGGGCCACAAACATTCCTTGTTTGTGAAACATCCAAGCTCCTGGGAGTGGCCTCTGGCGAGGCATCGCTGCTGATGAGGTCCCTGCCTCTTTCATCTCTGGCATTTTTCACCAGTTTCACACCACTCTGCTTGGAAATGATTAATGTGTGTCCCCACTTCCTAAGGCCTCATACTTGGGGGTTCCAAGCAGGTGTATAAGGTGAGTTTAAATGTATGTGTTTAGTGTCTATAAGATTCCATCACTTGTTCTTCTTGATGGTTACTTTGATTCCAGTAACAGGTAAATTCAGCCATTAAGTGACACCTCAGGTCATCTCTCAGGAGCTTTCAGTGCAGGCACTCTGGATAATCCTGAGAGCCATTTCTTTCGTGGGTCATCACAGACCTACAGAAGACTGTGGGTCAGTTGGGGCACCAAGTCAACACTGCACAACTTCATACTGGGGAATAGACCCAAGTGTGCTGGGAGGTAGCAAAGCCAAGGGAAGTCCATGTTCAATTGGCAAGATGTCTCCTGCAGGCCAGAGTGACAGCCATGGGGAATTTGCTTACGGTCACAGGCTGTGCCACGGCCTGGTCTTGAGATCAAAGAGATGCTGTGTCCCTCCCTGAAACAGACCCACAGCCACACTGACCTGCTTTACTCAGCGTGCTCATCCCAGAGGCCAGAGACCCAGCTGGTGGCTTTGGGGAAAAGGCTGTGGGCAGGGAGCCCATAACCCAGGGCTGTTATTTCTGGGTCTGGGATGGGCTTTGCCATTCCATTCCATGCATTTTACATTTCAAAGGGACACTGGATCAGTCTCCCAGAGCACCAGAGTGGGTGTCATTGTGATGTGGAAGAGCTGGGAAAATCCCTGAGCTCCAGGCAAACCTGAGTCACCCAGTGTGGACTTCAGTGGACTGGGTGCCTCAGACTCAGGCGCTCAAGGGATAACAGAGCTCATATCCTCGATGTTCTGCTGCCATGAAGGATATTTCCCCACCTTGTATTGCCAGTCATGGATCACCTGGTCCTTGTCTGCAATCTCCTGCATTTGCTGTCTCCCAAGGCAGGGTCTTTTGGTGGCTGCTCAAGGGCTGTAGTGACTCAGAGTAGCCCACATCAACCCCAGAAGGTCAGTGTGGAGCTCTGGAGGATGCGTGTTGATATCAACTGCTCTGGGCAGATCGCACTGCCCCAGTTCCTCAGCAGGCTCTGGGCCTTGTCCTGCTCACTTCTAAGCACTGACACAGCTTACAAAAGAGGTCACTATCCCTTGCACAGCTCTCCCAGGCCTGTCCCTTGTCCTCCTCCAGGCAGCTCTGGGATTTCCTTTCTTGCAACTTATGATTGCTGCCTCTTGCCCTTTGTCAGAGCACCTCTCAGGAGCATTTGGCTTCATTCTCTCCAGAACTGCCAGGATGTGCTGGAGGCAGCAGCTCCATGCACCCCTCCATGCCTTGCTCATCAGTGCAGGCAGCCCCAGTGACATCTCCTGCAGGTCCTCCCCGTCGAGGACCTGAGAGGCTCATCTGTAGGAGCCCTTTCCATCTCCTGGTGGCCTCCCAGAGGTGCAGGGCATCCCTGGAAGGGCTGCTCAGGAGACAGGGACCACTCTAATAGGGACAGTGTTCAGAGGATAACTGGGCAAGACCCACAGTTTATGGAGGCAGCTGGGAAGTTTGTTCTTCTCTGAGAGGGAGCAGAAGACTTCCAGAGGTCTCTGCCAACCTCCATTATCCTGGGTTGCCCTGCATCCCCTGGGCCCTTGAGCACCTACCAAAATGCAATGCCTTTTGGAAAGCTGCAGCAGCAGCAGCAGCAGCAGCAGGGGATTACATGGATGCACAAGGTGGTTTGGGACCAGTGCTAAAAGGCCTGGAAATGCCCCTGACAAAGGCAGAAATTTTGGAGGAAAGAGGCCATGTGCTCTGGTATCCCTGGAATGCCTGAGTCCAGGGCATCGTGTGTGCTCATTTCCACATCAGCATGATTCAGGTTTGCCTGAAGCTCATGGATTTTCCCAACTCTGCTACATCACAGTGATTCCCACTACCTGTGGGAGGCTGATCCAATGTCCCTTTGAACTGTGATATTAGGTGAATGCACAAAGTGATGCCTGCCCCAGGAAAAGAAGCCATGAGCTTTGGGCTCCCTGTCCTCAGCCTCTTCCCCAAAGCCACCATCCAGATCCTGGCCTCAGGGCTGGACACACTGAGCAAAGCGGGTCAATTTCTGCTTGAGAAAATGGGTCAATTTGTCTTTCAGGGAGAGACTTAGGCATGCCTTTCATCACCTTCCTACGTGTTGAATGCCATGTTTTCCAGAGGATCCCAACTTCCCAAGCTGAGGCCAGAGCTCTGGCTGTCAAATGCCAAGGTCAGAGTAATCCCAAACCTGGACACAGGCTAGGCCTTGAGTGGACTGAGAGCACACCTGAGCAGGGGGACTTGCAGATTCTGGTGGTTGAAACTCTGAACATCAACCTGCAGTGCCTGCTAGCAGCCCAGTGCAAAAACCCAATCATATTCTGGTCTGCATCCAGAGCCATGTGGCCAGCAGGTCAAGGGAGGGGACTGTCCTGCTCTACTCGGCTCTCATGACACTGTACCTGGGGTACTGCCTCCAGCCCTAGGACCCACAGCCTAAGAAGCACACGGACCTGCTGCAGTGGGTCCAGAGGAGCCACAGAGAGCACCAGGCAGCTGGAGCCATCAGCCTGTGAGGACAGGCTGAGAGGGTTGGGGTTGCGTAGCAAAGAGAAGAGAAGGCTCCCAGGAGACATTCAGTTAAGAAAGGGAAGGATACCTGGTTGGGATGTGGAGGTATGGGTCAAGGGCTACCAGTTCAAAACTAAAAGCAGGTCTATTTAGATTAGATATTGGGAAGGAATCTTTTCCTTGGAAAGGCCCGGTATACCGGAACAGGTTGTCCAGAGAAGTTGTAGAAGCTGTTTCAGGGGGGATCGAGCCAGATGATTTTAAGGTCCATTCCATCCCAAGGTGATTCTGAGAGTCATGGCCGGATTTTGGGTTGTACAAAGAGGGAGGAGAACATTTGAGATGAAAGAGGCAGGGACCTCATCAGCAGCGATGCCTCACCAGAGGCCACTCCCAGGAGCTTGGATGTTTCACAAACAAGGAATGTTTGTGGCCCCACGGGGCTCTGGGACCCGGTATAAAAGGCTGCGCTGCTCCAGGCTCTGCATCCTCGTCTCAGGCCTCCCTTTCCTCGAGGAACGAGGTAAGCCTGAGTCCGCTCCATCCTCCCTGTGGGCTGAACTGCTGTCATGGAGGCTGCCCGGCTTGATCCTTGGGCTGCCTCAGCTTGGCCCTGACACAGAACTGTTGCAGGGCCGTCAGCCTTTGCATGCTGGGGGCTGGGGACAGCTGGGAAGAGGGGGCTTTGTTCCAGCAGAAGGGGACCAAAGGGGCTCAGCCTGAGGGGGATGTGGCCAGCAGAACTTGCACCTGCCGAGCTGTAACAAAATGTGCCCGTGCATGCCGGGACATCGTGTAACACAGCCATGTCTGTTCTGGAGATGGGCTGTGACCAGTCTTTCCACAGGGGCCTTAAAGCCACTGTGCTGGGTGCTACTGCTGAAGTGGGGCGGCCTGCCCGTGCCGTGCCACTCGGAGGGCTCGAGGAGGGTGGTGGGAGCTGTAGGCACAGAGTGTGTTTGGAAGAGCAAGTGTGTCCCTGGAGAGAGCTGAGGGACAGAGAGACAGACTGATCCTGAGGCTGCTTGGTGCTCCCTGCTCTGTGTTGCAGTTTTGCCTCCTGCACCGAGAGATGTCTTGCTGCAGACCCTGTCCCCCACGGCCCTGCGGCCCCTGTGGCCCCACTCCCCTTGCAAGCAGCTGCAGTGAGCCCTGCCTCGCCCGCTGCGCTGACTCCATGGTCTACATCGAGCCTTCGCCAGTGGTGGTGACCATGCCGGGCCCCATCCTCACCTCCTTCCCTCAGAACACAGCCGTGGGATCCTCTCTGTCAGCTGCTGTGGGCAGCTCCCTCAGCACCGCAGGGGTTCCCATCTCTTCTGGGGGCTCCCTTGGCCTGGGGGGCTCAGGCCTGTGTCTGCCTTTCTCCCGCTGCGGCCAGATCTGCTGAGGCCGGCGCATCATCCCCCTTGTCCTTGGCAAATGGGCCCATCTCTTGCCCTCCCTGGCCCCCCACACGTGTTCCTTGGTCTCTGTTCTGTGCCGCTGCTTCTGCTCCTTCTCATTAAAGCCTTTGTGCAGCACTGCTGGAGAGTTGTGCTTGTTTGTTCTCCTCCTCCCTCACCTGACACCTGCTCTGCCAGGAAGATCCTTCCCTCTCCCATGGCAACAAATGGAACCCCAATGATGGGGCAATGCCCAGTATTGGTAGAGCTCCTTGAATGGATTGCAGAGCAGGAGAAAGCAACTGGCAGGGAATAGAGGAAAAGAAACCACAGACGAATGGAGAAAGAAAGGAGCAGTGGACAGGGGTGAGCATAGAAGTAATGCCACACAGAGTAACCTGCTATTCCTGTGGGAATGGTCCAGCCTGGAAACAGCTGCCCAGAGCGTGTAGCTCAGTCTCCGGTTTTGGATGCAGCCAACATAGGAGGCAATGCAATGGTCCCAGAGCAGAGTCCTGTGCCTGACCCACTTTGAGTGGGTGGTCTGCACAGCAGCTGCTGTGCAATTCATCAGGGAACAGTCCACAAGAGAACCAGCAGCAGAGGAGAGCTGCGAGAGTGTAAGCATGCTGAGGGAAAGCCTGAGGGAACCAAAAGGCTCAGGTCCCACTGAGATTTGAACTCAGATCACTGGATTCAGAGTCCAGAGTGCTCACCATTACACCATAGGACCTCCTGCACCAGTCACCTCTGGCCCCTGTGCTGAGCCTCGCTCTTGCACATCTATCGCCAAGTGCAGCCTTCCTGCAGAGCCTCCAGGCACTCTCTAATCACTCCATCCTTCAGGCCAGCAGCACCGCTCCTCCTGCAAGCCTGGCATGGCCTCTCTTACAACTGCCAGGCTAGAAATGCTGCACAATCTTGTCTTTCCCAAATTCCAACAAGCCCTTTCGGAGCCAGGCAAAGTTACCTTGGGAAGTTACCTTCACTCAGCAGAAGCCCCCTTGCCTTCTCCAGCCCGAGCCAGTCCAGCTCCTTAAGGACTACTGAGAGGGAAACATTGCCCCATCTCTACAAAAGGTGAACAAAGACCCTCTGGTGAACCCAGGAAAGGCGCTGGAGCAGCAAGGAGAAAGGACAGGTGGCACACCAAGGGCGGAGCAAAGACCGAGTCCCAGTTCCTGTGAGGAAGAAGTTCACTCACTGCCTATGGTGCAGAGCAAGGAGGGCAGAGCCCTCTCTGGGAACTCTTCCCTCTCGCAAGGAACTTGACTGCAAGGCATCCCAGGAGGGCACAAGTCCAAATGCCTGCTCAAAGCATGGCTGGAGACAAAGCAAGGAGAAGGCAACTCAGTGCCTGAGCCCCATTGCAACCCCAGGCTGATGCCCAGGTGTGGAGAATCACAAATTGCTCTGCCCACCTGGCTGCAGTGGCTCACCACTCTCTGGGAGTCTCTGCAGGATCCAGAGCAGCCCCTGCAGTTGGCTTTTGCCAAGGCTGACCTGGCTCCAAGCCAGCGTGTGCCTGCTGGGCTGGGAGGTGCCCGGAGTCCTGGGCAGGATCCCAGCTGAGTGGAGCAGGAGCAGCGGCTCAAGTGCTCGGTGGGAGAAGAACTTGCGGAGGGAAGAATCTGTGCCCTTCGGGACCAGGAGAGGCCAGGCAGTGTGGAGCCAGGCTGAAGAGAAGCCTGGTCTGCCTTGGCCAGGAATGGCCGAGCCCTGCTCACCTGCCGGGAAGGCAGCTGTGCCAAGCAATGTGCCACTAATCTCCTGCAGCAGGTAGCAGGTGTAGAGGAAAGAGGAAGGCTATGGCAATCATCGCCCAAACTGCTGGAGCCATTCAGGGTAAGAGTTGTTGGGCAAGGCAGCCTTGGAGAAAAAAGTGCCTTAGCAGAGGATGGTTTCGATCCATCGACCTCTGGGTTATGGGCCCAGCACGCTCCCGCTGCGCCACTCTGCTCCTCCTGAGGACTGTATGCCGTTGCCCTCACCGCAGCCTGCTGCTGCCAGCCACTGCTGACCCTCACCCCTTCCCTTCCTCTCTGCTCCGCCTCCCCCACCCCACAAAACAGATCCCCTGACTAATTCAGCTCCCTTCACAGTGCCCTCCACAGCTCCACGGCCTGGCCTTGCCCCTCTCCCACACCTCCTGCACACAGCCCTGCACAGACACTTGCCCTTTCACACCCACGCTGACGCTGCCCCTGCTCAACGCAAGCCCGGACGCAGGCTGCAGCCTTGGGCCTTGACAACCATGAGGGCACCTGAAATCCAGCGACATCCTCACGGCTGCAGCCCTGCCCGCAAACACAGCTGTGCTCCCAGCACGCTGCACCACTGCACCTGCCCGACACTTCACATCTTTGCTGGACAAGGAGGGGCATGGGTTGCCTTTGCTTGGAATTGCCAGCAGAAAGAATGCTCCTCTTTTCCCTCTGCAAATTCTGGTGACTCAGCACAGTGCTGCTCATGGCTACTCTGAAGTAAAAGCTCTGAGTTCTGGGCACTTGGTGCCCAGCAGGTTGTCAGGCTGAGGGTCCTTGCCTTTAACACTTGCTGCTACTGCGAGGGGATGAAATGCTCAGCTGCAGGTGCCAGCTGCACTTGCCCTTTCCTTCTTCATTGATGCTGGGAAGGTGTCTGAGCTTCTTTTCTCTTGCAGTGCTTCCCCGACACCAAGTGGCTTGGCTGCAGGGCACAGGCCTTGCAGCAGCACTAGGCTTTTCTCCCCGCCGCTTACATGTGTAACTCAGGCCTTCCCTTGCCCTGAAGAGGGCCCTTCTGCAGGCGGGCAAGGCTGCCAGCAGCTCCTCTCTCCCAGAGCTGGGGGAACAGCCGGGGCTGCAAGTGCAGGAGCCTTCGGGCAGCTGCAGCTGGTGTCCATGGCGGCCGCCTGTGGGTGCTCCCTGTGCAGGGTGGTCAGCTGCCCGCAGCCCAAAAGGGGCGCGTGCCCGTAGTTGGCAGGATTCGAACCTGCGCGGGGAAACCCCAATGGATTTCTAGTCCATCGCCTTCACCACTCGGCCACAACTACCTGCTCCAGCCCTGCCAGCCCTGCTCATCACATACCCTGTGCCACCACACCCACACCCACGCACTTCGGCCCAAGGCTCCTCTTACAAACCACTGCTTGAGACTGCTGAAAAAAAGCACTGCCAACGCTATCGGCAAAAGCCACATCTCATAGTACAGGGAAGCACAACAAAGTTCCTCGGCAAGATGCACTCTCCTACTTACAGGACACTTAACGCACAACAAGGTAAAACAAGCTACAACAAAACCAAACAAAAGCCAAGCAATCAAAACAGAAATGAACCAAGAACTGTCTAGGGGGAGGGTGTGTGTGCTTGTGTTTGTGTTTGTATGTGTATGACTGCCTATGTCTGTGTGTGTGAGACAAAAGACACTGAGGGCAAGGATACAAAGGAACACAGCCTAAATGCTCGACAGCATTCAAACTTAACAGTATTTTAACTTAACTCGTACCTAAAAACTTATTAATATCTTACCCTTAAAATGTGGCAGAGGAAAAACACCTCATAGCCTTTAACCTATCTTACAACTTCAAAGTTATCCTTAGCTAAAGAACAACACTAAGCAGCATTTAGGTAAGTCTGTAGCTCTAAGTAAACCTTACTGACAGGCCTAACTTACTTAGATCTCCAAGGTACTTAAACATCTAAGGAAGCAGTATTTCTCCCAGATTTCCTATAGCAAATATGTGCACATGTGCATGCACACAGATAGGAAGAGTCGGTATAAGCAACGCGCCTGTGAAAAATTCCCCTCAGTGGTCAGCGAAACACTCACTTTGGATGCCTTTGCATCTCCCAAAGGGGGAAGGGTCAGGCCTCAAGGAGTGAGGGTAACAGACCGGGACTCGTCCCTGTTGGGCAATCCTCCCAAGTGTAGCAACCCTGAGAGTTCCCTGGCTGTGAGAGCCGTCCCACTCAGGGACATTGCTGGTCACAGCCTGCTGCGGCCCAGGAGAGCTCCAATGGTCTCATTTTGGACCACTCTTTATAGGGCTGTAAGAGAGTGGGCTTTAGTCATAACAAGGCTTCATCCGGACCAGAGTTTGTGTTGGGACTTTCTCTGCAAGTGAGACAACGGGAATGATCTGGCATTCAGGAAACAAAACTATATCCCAAGACCGGTCATTTTGGAGGGGCATTTTCAATAGGTATAGTTACACACCTAAATACAGAGAGCGTGTGTGTCTGTGCATGTGAGAAAGAGAATTGATAACGGCATGAATGTCGTGACTGTCAGTTTGAAATTAAGCCCTTGCTGTGAATGTGGATCGAGTGCTGCCAAACTCTTTTGCACCCTTTTAATTTTGTATCCATATCCTTTGCATACCATACACTTCTGAATGCACAGTCTCCCTATAAAACATTAAACATTGATTTCAAGAAAATATTCTACTTATGCTTCATGCATTTAGTGAGAAACAGAGTGAACTTTGCTGACAAACTCTGTTGAAGCCACACTGCTGATGTCCAGGCATGAACAGAAGTGCCTTTCTCCTTTCCAGCCCACAATCCTGGACTCACACCATTGCCACATCCCAACACTAGCAACAGAAGAGAGAAGATTGATTGTTCTGTGCTTTTGTGAAGAAGCTCTGACAGGAATGAAATGTTACTCAAAATATCTGAAGTAAGTCCCACAAGGAACAAATTGGCATGGGGCTCTGCAGGGCTGTGATCTTCAGGTTACAGACTCAGGCTCTGTGACTGAGGCTTTGGTGCTCGGGTGTAATTTCGTTGCTGGGAGCTCTTCGTGCAGCTGCTGGTAAGCTCAGGACAGCAGCCAGAGCTCAGCCAGGCAGAGCAGGTGTCAGGTGAGGGAGGAGGAGAACAAACAAGCACAACTCTCCAGCAGTGCTGCACAAAGGCTTTAATGAGAAGGAGCAGAAGCAGCGGCACAGAACAGAGACCAAGGAACACATGTGGGGGGCCAGGGAGGGCAAGAGATGGGCCCATTTGCCAAGGACAAGGGGGATGATGCGCCGGCCTCAGCAGATCTGGCCGCAGCGGGAGAAAGGCAGACACAGGCCTGAGGCCCCCAGGCCAAGGGAGCCCCCAGAAGAGATGGGAACCCCTGCGGTGCTGAGGGAGCTGCCCACAGCAGCTGACAGAGAGGATCCCACGGCTGTGTTCTGAGGGAAGGAGGTGAGGATGGGGCCCGGCATGGTCACCACCACTGGCGAAGGCTCGATGTACACCGTGGAGTCAGCGCAGCGGGCGAGGCAGGGCTCACTGCAGCTGCTTGCAAGGGGAGTGGGGCCACAGGGGCCGCAGGGCCGTGGGGGACAGGGTCTGCAGCAAGACATCTCTCGGTGCAGGAGGCAAAGCTGCAACACAGAGCAGGGAGCACCAAGCAGCCTCAGGATCAGTCTGTCTCTCTGTCCCTCAGCTCTCTCCAGGGACACACTTGCTCTTCCAAACACACTCTGTGCCTACAGCTCCCACCACCCTCCTCGAGCCCTCCGAGTGGCACGGCACGGGCAGGCCGCCCCACTTCAGCAGTAGCACCCAGCACAGTGGCTTTAAGGCCCCTGTGGAAAGACTGGTCACAGCCCATCTCCAGAACAGACATGGCTGTGTTACACGATGTCCCGGCATGCACGGGCACATTTTGTTACAGCTCGGCAGGTGCAAGTTCTGCTGGCCACATCCCCCTCAGGCTGAGCCCCTTTGGTCCCCTTCTGCTGGAACAAAGCCCCCTCTTCCCAGCTGTCCCCAGCCCCCAGCATGCAAAGGCTGACGGCCCTGCAACAGTTCTGTGTCAGGGCCAAGCTGAGGCAGCCCAAGGATCAAGCCGGGCAGCCTCCATGACAGCAGTTCAGCCCACAGGGAGGATGGAGCGGACTCAGGCTTACCTCGTTCCTCGAGGAAAGGGAGGCCTGAGACGAGGATGCAGAGCCTGGAGCAGCGCAGCCTTTTATGCCGGTTCCCAGAGCCCCGTGGGGCCACAAACATTCCTTGTTTGTGAAACATCCAAGCTCCTGGGAGTGGCCTCTGGCGAGGCATCGCTGCTGATGAGGTCCCTGCCTCTTTCATCTCTGGCATTTTTCACCAGTTTCACACCACTCTGCTTGGAAATGATTAATGTGTGTCCCCACTTCCTAAGGCCTCATACTTGGGGGTTCCAAGCAGGTGTATAAGGTGAGTTTAAATGTATGTGTTTAGTGTCTATAAGATTCCATCACTTGTTCTTCTTGATGGTTACTTTGATTCCAGTAACAGGTAAATTCAGCCATTAAGTGACACCTCAGGTCATCTCTCAGGAGCTTTCAGTGCAGGCACTCTGGATAATCCTGAGAGCCATTTCTTTCGTGGGTCATCACAGACCTACAGAAGACTGTGGGTCAGTTGGGGCACCAAGTCAACACTGCACAACTTCATACTGGGGAATAGACCCAAGTGTGCTGGGAGGTAGCAAAGCCAAGGGAAGTCCATGTTCAATTGGCAAGATGTCTCCTGCAGGCCAGAGTGACAGCCATGGGGAACTTGCTTACGATCACAGGCTGTGCCACGGCCTGGTCTTGAGATCAAAGAGATGCTGTGTCCCTCCCTGAAACAGACCCACAGCCACACTGACCTGCTTTACTCAGCGTGCTCATCCCAGAGGCCAGAGACCCAGCTGGTGGCTTTGGGGAAATGGCTGTGGGCAGGGAGCCCATAACCCAGGGCTGTTATTTCTGGGTCTGGGATGGGCTTTGCCATTCCATTCCATGCATTTTACATTTCAAAGGGACACTGGATCAGTCTCCCAGAGCACCAGAGTGGGTGTCATTGTGATGTGGAAGAGCTGGGAAAATCCCTGAGCTCCAGGCAAACCTGAGTCACCCAGTGTGGACTTCAGTGGACTGGGTGCCTCAGACTCAGGCGCTCAAGGGATAACAGAGCTCATATCCTCGATGTTCTGCTGCCATGAAGGATATTTCCCCACCTTGTATTGCCAGTCATGGATCACCTGGTCCTTGTCTGCAATCTCCTGCATTTGCTGTCTCCCAAGGCAGGGTCTTTTGGTGGCTGCTCAAGGGCTGTAGTGACTCAGAGTAGCCCACATCATCCCCAGAAGGTCAGTGTGGAGCTCTGGAGGATGCGTGTTGATATCAACTGCTCTGGGCAGATCGCACTGCCCCAGTTCCTCAGCAGGCTCTGGGCCTTGTCCTGCTCACTTCTAAGCACTGACACAGCTTACAAAAGAGGTCACTATCCCTTGCACAGCTCTCCCAGGCCTGTCCCTTGTCCTCCTCCAGGCAGCTCTGGGATTTCCTTTCTTGCAACTTGTGATTGCTGCCTCTTGCCCTTTGTCAGAGCACCTCTCAGGAGCGTTTGGCTTCATTCTCTCCAGAACTGCCAGGAGGTGCTGGAGGCAGCAGCTCCATGCACCCCTCCATGCCTTGCTCATCAGTGCAGGCAGCCCCAGTGACATCTCCTGCAGGTCCTCCCCGTCGAGGACCTGAGAGGCTCATCTGTAGGAGCCCTTTCCATCTCCTGGTGGCCTCCCAGAGGTGCAGGGCATCCCTGGAAGGGCTGCTCAGGAGACAGGGACCACTCTAACAGGGACAGTGTTCAGAGGATAACTGGGCAAGTCCCACAGTTTATGGAGGCGGCTGGGAAGTTTGTTCTTCTCTGAGAGGGAGCAGAAGACTTCCAGAGGTCTCTGCCAACCTCCATTATCCTGGGTTGCCCTGCATCCCCTGGGCCCTTGAGCACCTACCAAAAGGCAATGCCTTTTGGAAAGCTGCAGCAGCAGCAGCAGCAGCAGGGGATTACATGGATGCACAAGGTGGTTTGGGACCAGTGCTAAAAGGCCTGGAAATGCCCCTGACAAAGGCAGAAATTTTGGAGGAAAGAGGCCATGTGCTCTGGTATCCCCGGAATGCCTGAGTCCAGGGCATCGTGTGTGCTCATTTCCACATCAGCATGATTCAGGTTTGCCTGAAGCTCATGGATTTTCCCAACTCTGCTACATCACAGTGATTCCCACTACCTGTGGGAGGCTGATCCAATGTCCCTTTGAACTGTGATATTAGGTGAATGCACAAAGTGATGCCTGCCCCAGGAAAAGAAGCCATGAGCTTTGGGCTCCCTGTCCTCAGCCTCTTCCCCAAAGCCACCATCCAGATCCTGGCCTCAGGGCTGGACACACTGAGCAAAGCGGGTCAATTTCTGCTTGAGAAAATGGGTCAATTTATCTTTCAGGAAGAGACTTAGGCATGCCTTTGATCACCTTCCTACGTGTTGAATGCCATGTTTTCTAGAGGATCCCAACTTCCCAAGCTGAGGCCAGAGCTCTGGCTGTCAAATGCCAAGGTCAGAGTAATCCCAAACCTGGACACAGGCTAGGCCTTGAGTGGACTGAGAGCACACCTGTGGAGGGGGACTTGCAGATTCTGGTGGTTGAAACTCTGAACATGAACCTGCAGTGCCTGCTAGCAGCCCAGTGCAAAAACCCAATCATATTCTGGGCTGCATCCAGAGCCATGTGGCCAGCAGGTCAAGGGAGGGGACTGTCCTGCTCTACTCGGCTCTCATGACACTGTACCTGGGGTACTGCCTCCAGCCCTAGGACCCACAGCCTAAGAAGCACACGGACCTGCTGCAGTGGGTCCAGAGGAGCCACAGAGAGCACCAGGCAGCTGGAGCCATCAGCCTGTGAGGACAGGCTGAGAGGGTTGGGGTTGCGTAGCAAAGAGAAGAGAAGGCTCCCAGGAGACATTCAGTTAAGAAAGGGAAGGATACCTGGTTGGGATGTGGAGGTATGGGTCAAGGGCTACCAGTTCAAAGCTGAAAGCAGGTCTATTTAGATTATATGTTGGGAAGGAATCTTTTCCTTGGAAAGGACTGATACACCGGAACAGGTTGTCCAGAGAAGTTGTAGAAGCCGTTTCAGGGGGGATCGAGCCAGATGATTTTAAGGTCCATTCCATCCCAAGGTGATTCTGAGAGTCATGGCCGGCTTTTGGGTTGTACAAAGAGGGAGGAGAACATTTGAGATGAAAGAGGCAGGTACCTCATCAGCAGCGAGGCCTTGCCAGAGGCCACTCCCAGGAGCTTGGATGTTTCACAAACAAGGAATGTTTGTGGCCCCACGGGGCTCTGGGAACCGGCATAAAAGGCTGCGCTGCTCCAGGCTCTGCATCCTCGTCTCAGGCCTCCCTTTCCTCGAGGAACGAGGTAAGCCTGAGTCCGCTCCATCCTCCCTGTGGGCTGAACTGCTGTCATGGAGGCTGCCCGGCTTGATCCTTGGGCTGCCTCAGCTTGGCCCTGACACAGAACTGTTGCAGGGCCGTCAGCCTTTGCATGCTGGGGGCTGGGGACAGCTGGGAAGAGGGGGCTTTGTTCCAGCAGAAGGGGACCAAAGGGGCTCAGCCTGAGGGGGATGTGGCCAGCAGAACTTGCACCTGCCGTGCTGTAACAAAATGTGCCCGTGCATGCCGGGACATCGTCTGACACAGCCATGTCTGTTCTGGAGATGGGCTGTGACCAGTCTTTCCACAGGGGCCTTAAAGCCACTGTGCTGGGTGCTACTGCTGAAGTGGTGTGGCCTGCCCGTGCCGTGCCACTCGGAGGGCTCGAGGAGGGTGGTGGGAGCTGTAGGCCAGAGAGACAGACTGATCCTGAGGCTGCTTGGTGCTCCCTGCTCTGTGTTGCAGCTTTGCCTCCTGCACCGAGAGATGTCTTGCTGCAGACCCTGTCCCCCACGGCCCTGCGGCCCCTGTGGCCCCACTCCCCTTGCAAGCAGCTGCAGTGAGCCCTGCCTCGCCCGCTGCGCTGACTCCACGGTGTACATCGAGCCTTCGCCGGTGGTGGTGACCATGCCGGGCCCCATCCTCACCTCCTTCCCTCAGAACACAGCCGTGGGATCCTCTCTGTCAGCTGCTGTGGGCAGCTCCCTCAGCACCACAGGGGTTCCCATCTCTTCTGGGGGCTCCCTTGGCCTGGGGGCCTCAGGCCTGTGTCTGCCTTTCTCCCGCTGCGGCCAGATCTGCTGAGGCCGGCGCATCATCCCCCTTGTCCTTGGCAAATGGGCCCATCTCTTGCCCTCCCCGGCCCCCCACACGTGTTCCTTGGTCTCTGTTCTGTTCCGCTGCTTCTGCTCCTTCTCATTAAAGCCTTTGTGCAGCACTGCTGGAGAGTTGTGCTTGTTTGTTCTCCTCCTCCCTCACCTGACACATGCTCTGCAAGGAAGATCTGGGAGTTTTCTTTTTGTTGATTGAAACCTTTAGGGCTCTACACCAGGAAACCGAAACCTTGGGTACACAGAACTTTTTGAAAGAAAGCTTCATTGTTTTTCCCTTTGGGCAAAGTTGGATAAACCCCAGACAAAAGTTAGGTAAAAAATATAAGTTTTATCATTTCCACTAAGAGTTGGCCGCAGGTGTAAGGGAAGAGGAAGGCTTTGGCTAGTGTATATCAAAAGGCTGGAGCCAAGCAGGGTAAGAGTTGTTGGGCAAGGCAGCCTTGGAGAAAAAAGTGCCTTAGCAGAGGATGGTTTCGATCCATCGACCTCTGGGTTATGGGCCCAGCACGCTCCCGCTGCGCCACTCTGCTCCTCCTGAGGCCTGCCTGCCATTGCCCTCACCGCAGCCTGCTGCTGCCAGCCACTGCTGACCCTCACCCCTTCCATTCCTCTCTGCTCCGCCTCCCCCACCCCACAAAACAGACCCCCTGACTAATTCAGCTCCCTTCACAGTGCCCTCCACAGCTCCACGGCCTGGCCTTGCCCCTCTCCCACACCTCCTGCACACAGCCCTGCACAGACACTTGCCCTTTCACACCCACGCTGACGCTGCCCCTGCTCAACGCAAGCCCGGACGCAGGCTGCAGCCTTGGGCCTTGACAACCATGAGGGCACCTGAAATCCAGCGACATCCTCACGGCTGCAGCCCTGCCCGCAAACACAGCTGTGCTCCCAGCACGCTGCACCACTGCACCTGCCCGACACTTCACATCTTTGCTGGACAAGGAGGGGCATGGGTTGCCTTTGCTTGGAATTGCCAGCAGAAAGAATGCTCCTCTTTTCCCTCTGCAAATTCTGGTGACTCAGCACAGTGCTGCTCATGGCTACTCTGAAGTAAAAGCTCTGAGTTCTGGGGACTTGGTGCCCAGCAGGTTGTCAGGCTGAGGGTCCTTGCCTTTAACACTTGCTGCTACTGCGAGGGGATGAAATGCTCAGCTGCAGGTGCCAGCTGCACTTGCCCTTTCCTTCTTCATTGATGCTGGGAAGGTGTCTGAGCTTCTTTTCTCTTGCAGTGCTTCCCCGACACCAAGTGGCTTGGCTGCAGGGCACAGGCCTTGCAGCAGCACTAGGCTTTTCTCCCCGCCGCTTACATGTGTAACTCAGGCCTTCCCTTGCCCTGAAGAGGGCCCTTCTGCAGGCGGGCAAGGCTGCCAGCAGCTCCTCTCTCCCAGAGCTGGGGGAACAGCCGGGGCTGCAAGTGCAGGAGCCCTCGGGCAGCTGCAGCTGGTGTCCATGGCGGCTGCCTGTGGGTGCTCCCTGTGCAGGGTGGTCAGCTGCCCGCAGCCCAAAAGGGGCGCGTGCCCGTAGTTGGCAGGATTCGAACCTGCGCGGGGAAACCCCAATGGATTTCTAGTCCATCGCCTTCACCACTCGGCCACAACTACCTGCTCCAGCCCTGCCAGCCCTGCTCATCACATACCCTGTGCCACCACACCCACACCCACGCACTTCGGCCCAAGGCTCCTCTTACAAACCACTGCTTGAGACTGCTGAAAAAAGCACTGCCAACGCTATCGGCAAAAGCCACATCTCATAGTACAGGGAAGCACAACAAAGTTCCTCGGCAAGATGCACTCTCCTACTTACAGGACACTTAACGCACAACAAGGTAAAACAAGCTACAACAAAACCAAACAAAAGCCAAGCAATCAAAACAGAAATGAACCAAGAACTGTCTAGGGGGAGGGTGTGTGTGCTTGTGTTTGTGTTTGTATGTGTATGACTGCCTATGTCTGTGTGTGTGAGACAAAAGACACTGAGGGCAAGGATACAAAGGAACACAGCCTAAATGCTCGACAGCATTCAAACTTAACAGTATTTTAACTTAACTCGTACCTAAAAACTTATTAATATCTTACCCTTAAAATGTGGCAGAGGAAAAACACCTCATAGCCTTTAACCTATCTTACAACTTCAAAGTTATCCTTAGCTAAAGAACAACACTAAGCAGCATTTAGGTAAGTCTATAGCGGTAGCTGAACCTTACTGACAGGCCTAACTTACTTAGATCTCCAAGGTACTTAAACATCTAAGGAAGCAGTATTTCTCCCAGATTTCCTATAGCAAATATGTGCACATGTGCATGCACACAGATAGGAAGAGTCAGTATAAGCAACGCGCCTGTGAAAAATTCCCCTCAGTGGTCAGCGAAACACTCACTTTGGATGCCTTTGCATCTCCCAAAGGGGGAAGGGTCAGGCCTCAAGGAGTGAGGGTATCAGCCCGGGACTCGTTGCTGTTGGGCAATCCTCCAAGTGTAGCAACCCTGAGAGTTCCCTGGCTGAGAGAGCCGTCCCACTCAGGGACATTGCTGGTCACAGCCTGCTGCGGCCCAGGAGAGCTCCAATGGTCTCGTTTTGGACCACTCTTTATAGGGCTGTAAGAGAGTGGGCTTTAGTCGTAACAAGGCTTCATCCGGACCACAGTTTGTGTTGGGACTTTCTCTGCAAGTGAGACAACGGGAATGTTCTGGCATTCAGGAAAAAAAACTATATTCCAAGACCGGTCATTTTGGAGGGGCATTTTCAATAGGTATAGTTACACACCTAAATACAGAGAGCGTGTGTGTCTGTGCATGTGAGAAAGAGAATTGATAACGGCATGAATGTCGTCACTGTCAATTTGAAATTAAGCCCTTGCTGTGAATGTGGATCGAGTGCTGCCAAACCCTTTTGCACCCTTTTAATTTTGTATCCATATCCTTTGCATACCATACACTTCTGAATGCACAGTCTCCTATAAAACATTAAACATTGATTTCAAGAAAATATTCTACTTATGCTTCATGCATTTAGTGAGAAACAGAGTGAACTTTGCTGACAAACTCTGTTGAAGCCACACTGCTGATGTCCAGGCATGAACAGAAGTGCCTTTCTCCTTTCCAGCCCACAATCCTGGACTCACACCATTGCCACATCCAAACATCAGCAACAGAAGAGAGAAGATTGATTATTCTGTGCTTTTGTGAAGAAGCTCTGACAGGAATGAAATGTTACTCAAAATATCTGAAATAAGTCCCACAAGGAACAAATTGGCATGGGGCTCTGCAGGGCTGTGATCTTCAGGTTACAGACTCAGGCTCTGTGACTGAGGCTTTGGTGCTCGGGTGTAATTTCGTTGCTGGGAGCTCTTCGTGCAGCTGCTGGTAAGCTCAGGACAGCAGCCAGAGCTCAGCCAGGCAGAGCAGGTGTCAGGTGAGGGAGGAGGAGAACAAACAAGCACAACTCTCCAGCAGTGCTGCACAAAGGCTTTAATGAGAAGGAGCAGAAGCAGCGGCACAGAACAGAGACCAAGGAACACGTGTGGGGGGCCAGGGAGGGCAAGAGATGGGCCCATTTGCCAAGGACAAGGGGGATGATGCGCCGGCCTCAGCAGATCTGGCCGCAGCGGGAGAAAGGCAGACACAGGCCTGAGGCCCCCAGGCCAAGGGAGCCCCCAGAAGAGATGGGAACCCCTGCGGTGCTGAGGGAGCTGCCCACAGCAGCTGACAGAGAGGATCCCACGGCTGTGTTCTGAGGGAAGGAGGTGAGGATGGGGCCCGGCATGGTCACCACCACCGGCGAAGGCTCGATGTACACCGTGGAGTCAGCGCAGCGGGCGAGGCAGGGCTCACTGCAGCTGCTTGCAAGGGGAGTGGGGCCACAGGGGCCGCAGGGCCGTGGGGGACAGGGTCTGCAGCAAGACATCTCTCGGTGCAGGAGGCAAAGCTGCAACACAGAGCAGGGAGCACCAAGCAGCCTCAGGATCAGTCTGTCTCTCTGTCCCTCAGCTCTCTCCAGGAACACACATGCTCTTCCAAACACACTCTGTGCCTACCGCTCCCACCACCCTCCTCGAGCCCTCCGAGTGGCACGGCACGGGCAGGCCGCCCCACTTCAGCAGTAGCACCCAGCACAGTGGCTTTAAGGCCCCTGTGGAAAGACTGGTCACAGCCCATCTCCAGAACAGACATGGCTGTGTCAGACGATGTCCCGGCATGCACGGGCACATTTTGTTACAGCTCGGCAGGTGCAAGTTCTGCTGGCCACATCCCCCTCAGGCTGAGCCCCTTTGGTCCCCTTCTGCTGGAACAAAGCCCCCTCTTCCCAGCTGTCCCCAGCCCCCAGCATGCAAAGGCTGACGGCCCTGCAACAGTTCTGTGTCAGGGCCAAGCTGAGGCAGCCCAAGGATCAAGCCGGGCAGCCTCCATGACAGCAGTTCAGCCCACAGGGAGGATGGAGCGGACTCAGGCTTACCTCGTTCCTCGAGGAAAGGGAGGCCTGAGACGAGGATGCAGAGCCTGGAGCAGCGCAGCCTTTTATGCCGGTTCCCAGAGCCCCGTGGGGCCACAAACATTCCTTGTTTGTGAAACATCCTAGCTCCTGGGAGTGGCCTCTGGTGAGGCATCGCTGCTGATGAGGTCCCTGCCTCTTTCATCTCTGACATTTTTCACCAGTTTCACACCACTCTGCTTGGAAATGATTAATGTGTGTCCCCACTTCCTAAGGCCTCATACTTGGGGGTTCCAAGCAGGTGTATAAGGTGAGTTTAAATATATTTTTTTCAGTGTCTATAAGTTTCCATCACTTGTTCTTCTTGATGGTTACTTTGATTCCAGTAGCAGGTAAATTCAGCCATTAAGTGACACCTCAGGTCATCTCTCAGGAGCTTTCAGTGCAGGCACTCTGGCTAATCCTGAGAGCCATTTCTTTCGTGGGTCATCACAGACCTACAGAAGACTGTGGGTCAGTTGGGGCACCAAGTCAACACTGCACAACTTCATACTGGGGAATAGACCCAAGTGTGCTGGGAGGTAGCAAAGCCAAGGGAAGTCCATGTTCAATTGGCAAGATGTCTCCTGCAGGCCAGAGTGACAGCCATGGGGAATTTGCTTACGGTCACAGGCTGTGCCACGGCCTGGTCTTGAGATCAAAGAGATGCTGTGTCCCTCCCTGAAACAGACCCACAGCCACACTGACCTGCTTTACTCAGCGTGCTCATCCCAGAGGCCAGAGACCCGGCTGGTGGCTTTGGGGAAAAGGCTGTGGGCAGGGAGCCCATAACCCAGGGCTGTTATTTCTGGGTCTGGGATGGGCTTTGCCATTCCATTCCATGCATTTTACATTTCAAAGGGACACTGGATCAGTCTCCCAGAGCACCAGAGTGGGTGTCATTGTGATGTGGAAGAGCTGGGAAAATCCCTGAGCTCCAGGCAAACCTGAGTCACCCAGTGTGGACTTCAGTGGACTGGGTGCCTCAGACTCAGGCGCTCAAGGGATAACAGAGCTCATATCCTCGATGTTCTGCTGCCATGAAGGATATTTCCCCACCTTGTATTGCCAGTCATGGATCACCTGGTCCTTGTCTGCAATCTCCTGCGTTTGCTGTCTCCCAAGGCAGGGTCTTTTGGTGGCTGCTCAAGGGCTGTAGTGACTCAGAGTAGCCCACATCAACCCCAGAAGGTCAGTGTGGAGCTCTGGAGGATGCGTGTTGATATCAACTGCTCTGGGCAGATCGCACTGCCCCAGTTCCTCAGCAGGCTCTGGGCCTTGTCCTGCTCACTTCTAAGCACTGACACAGCTTACAAAAGAGGTCACTATCCCTTGCACAGCTCTCCCAGGCCTGTCCCTTGTCCTCCTCCAGGCAGCTCTGGGATTTCCTTTCTTGCAACTTATGATTGCTGCCTCTTGCCCTTTGTCAGAGCACCTCTCAGGAGCATTTGGCTTCATTCTCTCCAGAACTGCCAGGATGTGCTGGAGGCAGCAGCTCCATGCACCCCTCCATGCCTTGCTCATCAGTGCAGGCAGCCCCAGTGACATCTCCTGCAGGTCCTCCCCGTCGAGGACCTGAGAGGCTCATCTGTAGGAGCCCTTTCCATCTCCTGGTGGCCTCCCAGAGGTGCAGGGCATCCCTGGAAGGGCTGCTCAGGAGACAGGGACCACTCTAATAGGGACAGTGTTCAGAGGATAACTGGGCAAGACCCACAGTTTATGGAGGCAGCTGGGAAGTTTGTTCTTCTCTGAGAGGGAGCAGAAGACTTCCAGAGGTCTCTGCCAACCTCCATTATCCTGGGTTGCCCTGCATCCCCTGGGCCCTTGAGCACCTACCAAAATGCAATGCCTTTTGGAAAGCTGCAGCAGCAGCAGCAGCAGCAGCAGGGGATTACATGGATGCACAAGGTGGTTTGGGACCAGTGCTAAAAGGCCTGGAAATGCCCCTGACAAAGGCAGAAATTTTGGAGGAAAGAGGCCATGTGCTCTGGTATCCCTGGAATGCCTGAGTCCAGGGCATCGTGTGTGCTCATTTCCACATCAGCATGATTCAGGTTTGCCTGAAGCTCATGGATTTTCCCAACTCTGCTACATCACAGTGATTCCCACTACCTGTGGGAGGCTGATCCAATGTCCCTTTGAACTGTGATATTAGGTGAATGCACAAAGTGATGCCTGCCCCAGGAAAAGAAGCCATGAGCTTTGGGCTCCCTGTCCTCAGCCTCTTCCCCAAAGCCACCATCCAGATCCTGGCCTCAGGGCTGGACACACTGAGCAAAGCGGGTCAATTTCTGCTTGAGAAAATGGGTCAATTTGTCTTTCAGGGAGAGACTTAGGCATGCCTTTGATCACCTTCCTACGTGTTGAATGCCATGTTTTCTAGAGGATCCCAACTTCCCAAGCTGAGGCCAGAGCTCTGGCTGTCAAATGCCAAGGTCAGAGTAATCCCAAACCTGGACACAGGCTAGGTCTTGAGTGGACTGAGAGCACACCTGAGCAGGGGGACTTGCAGATTCTGGTGGTTGAAACTCTGAACATGAACCTGCAGTGCCTGCTAGCAGCCCAGTGCAAAAACCCAATCATATTCTGGGCTGCATCCAGAGCCATGTGGCCAGCAGGTCAAGGGAGGGGACTGTCCTGCTCTACTCGGCTCTCATGACACTGTACCTGGGGTACTGCCTCCAGCCCTAGGACCCACAGCCTAAGAAGCACACGGACCTGCTGCAGTGGGTCCAGAGGAGCCACAGAGAGCACCAGGCAGCTGGAGCCATCAGCCTGTGAGGACAGGCTGAGAGGGTTGGGGTTGCGTAGCAAAGAGAAGAGAAGGCTCCCAGGAGACATTCAGTTAAGAAAGGGAAGGATACCTGGTTGGGATGTGGAGGTATGGGTCAAGGGCTACCAGTTCAATACTGAAAGCAGGTCTATTTAGATTAGATATTGGGAAGGAATCTTTTCCTTGGAAAGGCCCGGTACACCGGAACAGGTTGTCCAGAGAAGTTGTAGAAGCTGTTTCAGGGGGGATCGAGCCAGATGATTTTAAGGTCTATTCCATCCCAAGGTGATTCTGAGTGTCATGGCCGGATTTTGGGTTGTACAAAGAGGGAGGAGAACATTTGAGATGAAAGAGGCAGGGACCTCATCAGCAGCGAGGCCTCGCCAGAGGCCACTCCCAGGAGCTTGGATGTTTCACAAACAAGGAATGTTTGTGGCCCCACAGGGCTCTGGGACCCGGCATAAAAGGCTGCGCTGCTCCAGGCTCTGCATCCTCGTCTCAGGCCTCCCTTTCCTCGAGGAACGAGGTAAGCCTGAGTCCGCTCCATCCTCCCTGTGGGCTGAACTGCTGTCATGGAGGCTGCCCGGCTTGATCCTTGGGCTGCCTCAGCTTGGCCCTGACACAGAACTGTTGCAGGGCCGTCAGCCTTTGCATGCTGGGGGCTGGGGACAGCTGGGAAGAGGGGGCTTTGTTCCAGCAGAAGGGGACCAAAGGGGCTCAGCCTGAGGGGGATGTGGCCAGCAGAACTTGCACCTGCCGTGCTGTAACAAAATGTGCCCGTGCATGCCGGGACATCGTCTGACACAGCCATGTCTGTTCTGGAGATGGGCTGTGACCAGTCTTTCCACAGGGGCCTTAAAGCCACTGTGCTGGGTGCTACTGCTGAAGTGGGGCGGCCTTCCCGTGCCGTGCCACTCGGAGGGCTCGAGGAGGGTGGTGGGAGCTGTAGGCACAGAGTGTGTTTGGAAGAGCATGTGTGTTCCTGGAGAGAGATGAGGGACAGAGAGACAGACTGATCCTGAGGCTGCTTGGTGCTCCCTGCTCTGTGTTGCAGCTTTGCCTCCTGCACCGAGAGATGTCTTGCTGCAGACCCTGTCCCCCACGGCCCTGCGGCCCCTGTGGCCCCACTCCCCTTGCAAGCAGCTGCAGTGAGCCCTGCCTCGCCCGCTGCGCTGACTCCACGGTGTACATCGAGCCTTCGCCGGTGGTGGTGACCATGCCGGGCCCCATCCTCACCTCCTTCCCTCAGAACACAGCCGTGGGATCCTCTCTGTCAGCTGCTGTGGGCAGCTCCCTCAGCACCGCAGGGGTTCCCATCTCTTCTGGGGGCTCCCTTGGCCTGGGGGCCTCAGGCCTGTGTCTGCCTTTCTCCCGCTGCGGCCAGATCTGCTGAGGCCGGCGCATCATCCCCCTTGTCCTTGGCAAATGGGCCCATCTCTTGCCCTCCCCGGCCCCCCACACGTGTTCCTTGGTCTCTGTTCTGTGCCACTGCTTTTGCTCCTTCTCATTAAAGCCTTTGTGCAGCACTGCTGGAGAGTTGTGCTTGTTTGTTCTCCTCCTCCCTCACCTGACACCTGCTCTGCCAGGAAGATCCTTCCCTCTCCCATGGCAACAAATGGAACCCCAATGTCGGGGCAATGCCCAATATTGGTAGAGCTCCTTGAATGCATTGCAGAGCAGGAGAAAGCAACTGGCAGGGAATAGAGGAAAAGAAACCACAGACGAATGGAGAAAGAAAGGAGCAGTGGACAGGGGTGAGCATAGAAGTAATGCCACACAGAGTAACCTGCTATTCCTGTGGGAATGGTCCAGCCTGGAAACAGCTGCCCAGAGCGTGTAGCTCAGTCTCCGGTTTTGGATGCAGCCAACACAGGAGGCAATGGTCCCAGAGCAGAGTCCTGTGCCTGACCCGCTTTGAGTGGGTGGTCTGCACAGCAGCTGCTGTGCAATTCATCAGGGAACAGTCCACAAGAGAACCAGCAGCAGAGGAGAGCTGCGAGAGTGTAAGCATGCTGAGGGAAAGCCTGAGGGAACCAAAAGGCTCAGGTCCCACTGAGATTTGAACTCAGATCACTGGATTCAGAGTCCAGAGTGCTCACCATTACACCATAGGACCTCCTGCACCAGTCACCTCTGGCCCCTGTGCTGAGCCTCGCTCAGCCTTGTGGCCCCAGCTGGGGCTGGCTGTCTCTCCACCGCCTTGCACATCTATCGCCAAGTGCAGCCTTCCTGCAGAGCCTCCAGGCACTCTCTAATCACTCCATCCTTCAGGCCAGCAGCACCGCTCCTCCTGCAAGCCTGGCATGGCCTCTCTTACAACTGCCAGGCTAGAAATGCTGCACAATCTTGTCTTTCCCAAATTCCAACAAGCCCTTTTTTACTCTCAGGCCAAGAGGTTTGGGGTTCTGTAGTGAACAGAATGCCATTGCTGGCAGGCTAGTGTAATTTTCATAGTTTCATGGGCAAGAGGGGCTGCAGAGGGTTTGTGCTACAAGCCTGTAGCTGGGTAGGTTTGGCTTGGGGCAGAGCTCAGGGGCCCAAGGGGTGGGCTGCCATGAAATGTCCCTGTCAACTGTTAAGTGGCCTGCTGAGCCCGCTCAGGAAGGGGGATTGTGGTGTTTTTGGGGTGTGTGCGGGCACAGCACCAGTGGCATGTGCGGGAGAGTTGGGGTAGGCAGCGCACAAAGGAGTCTGGCAGGGCATGAGAGCAGCATGGGGGTTGCCATCAGCTGATTGAGTGGGGCCTGGCTTTCTGGCAAGAGTTTTGAGGGGCTCAGGTTACCAGCTGAGATTAACTGTGTCTTTGGACTGTTAAGCAGTGCATGAGTGAAGATGGCCCTGAGGAGTGACTTTCAGATTCTGACTTGTTTTGGGTGGCAGGGGTTTGCTGTGGAGATTGCTCCACCCCACCTTCCTCCTTCTCCTCCCACTCCAGATCTTTTCCCGCAATGGCAGTGACTGTATGAAAGGGGCACCCAGAAATTGGACATTTCTGGCTCTGTTCTAGACAGAAATGTGAAGGGCAAAATGTGTCTGGCACTAGGCTGGCATGGGGTACCCTTGGTCTCAGGAAAGAGGAAAGGTCAGGAAATGCTTTTTGCCCTGGGTCATGTCTCAATCCGAACTACAGGTGGAAATGCTTCACTTTAGCCATGGACTGTCACCTTGAGAGAATGTGATGAATGTTATATATACAGTTGAGAAGGAAAGCGTGCATCACTAGTGTGTTTCATCTAGTGTACACACTGCAAAGGTACTATAAAGGCCAGTGCTGGCTTTTTGATCTCAGAATTTTTTTTGGAGCAGCTGCTGGATGTTTTGAAGGGCTTTGGGATCTGCAAAAGTGAGAGGGTAAGATGGTACATAGAGCTTGAAGGAAAATGCAGATATCCAGGGAGCTGGATGCAGTTCAGTGGGTACGAGTTACATGTTGAGCAGCTGATGGCACAGAAAACCTTCTATAAGAAAGGGGCTGTTCCGCAGTTGCCTTTTCTTTTGCAGCCTATTAACTGCACAGCCAACAATGAAATGATTATTCTTCCTTCCCCGCTACATGAGGGTCACATTCTGTCAGTCTCCAAGAGCCAGGATATACAGCAGAGCTCTTCCACGAACTGCGCTCACACGAATGGGGCTGGGCCAGAAAAGAGCTTGATCTTTTCCTGGGCACTGTCAGCGTTCATGAACACAACCACACGATGGTGGTGTTGACTCGCGGAAGAAGGACACGCAGCAAGCCCAGCTTGAAACCACCCCAAGCCCAGAGCGAGGTTGGAAATGTCCCTGCTCTCAAACCAAAGGTGTCACGACAAAAAGATTTTGCTGATAGTCCTCTTCTAAGAGCCAACCCTTCTTTGCACCACACTCAAACAGCAGCATGAACTCCTTGGCCCTAACAAAGCTTTTCACTCTCACAGAGCCCGGCCACAAACCTGGAAACATCTGGCAAAACCAGAGCTCAGAAAAGTGCCAGCTGAGAAAGCTCTTGCTGCCGGCAACTTCAACTGCACCCACCGAGCGACCAGCACACGCCCTGCTATCAGCACTCTCCTTCTCAGCGCTAAATACCATCCTAAGCCTTCAGTCTCACAGTCAGCATCCAAAGGGAATGGCACCAGGGAATAACCCTATGAGCTGTATTTTTGGAGCTGGGAGGCTCCATGCCTGGAAATGTTGCCAGCACTGCTGTTTGGGATTTTTTGGTCTTGGCCAAATCTGGGCATTACATTTCTTCCCAGAGCAAGGTGGTTTTCCCTTGATTGTTGGAATTACACACTAAGTGTCTAAGGGCTGTGTTCACTTTTTCTCCTGAATGGAAGAGTGGGGGAACAGGGATGCTCCCAGCTGTCACAGACATGTGGGAATAGTCCAGTTCCAGTGAGGAATGTGGTGCCCAGTTTGTGGTATGCACTGTGAGATGGTCTTTCCTGTTGTTTATTACTTACAGCCTGTTGGGAATTCTGGTCTTGATTTCGCAAGAGCCAAGTAGCTTGCAGGTTTCTTCTGTCAGAAATCCATCCAGATCTTTTGCCTGGCTGTCCCAAGGGGAAGGAACAGCTTTGGAGTTGTTGAAGCCACAGGCTGTGGATTCATCTCCTGAAAACCAGTCTACGATTGTTTGACTGATTCTGTCCCTGCCCATGGCTTCCAGGGACCCTCCTGGAAGGATATTCCCAGGAGAGGATATTACAGCTGCTTTTTAAACCAGGAATTTCAAATGCAGTAAGTCCCTCACATTCCATGTGAGCTGTCCCAATGGTGGAATGTGAGAGGGAACACCCCACACTGCTATTTGACATAATCCAAACTGGAACTGGGGCCAACTGAGTATTTTGGAGCACTGAGGCCACAAGTTTATCTTTGAATGGCATCCCCAGGGAATGCTGAGGCATCCCATGCCTGTGGCAGTTGGCAGCACATTCCTGATGTGGTGCAAAAGGAGGATGGGGGAAGTTCTGAGTTAGTGGGAGGAGATTTCTGGAATGAAAGTGGGATAATCATGGGGTGGCTTGGCTTGGAAGGGACCACAAAGACCATCCAAATCCTGGTGCTCTGCAAGTGTTGTACGGCCAGGGAGGGAGACAAGAGCCTGGAATCTCTCCCCAAAAACTGTCTGCTGGTTTGTTTGACCAGGCATAGGAATACTTGTGTAATTCCTAGGCCTGTGCTTACGGAGAAAGGTTTATTTGTCTCCTGTGGGTTGGTTCAACATATTTTCAAAATGATGGAAACTGGTTTTATTGAAATGCCAGAGGTGCCAAATGCTTTCCCCAGCCAGAGCTCAGGAGTGGTTAATGCCCATTTTCCCCATCTCTCCAGGCAGCAGTTGCACCCAAGCATGCCCGGGGTGCCAAGTGCCAGCAGGAGGCAAATCCAGGGACTGGACAGTGGAGTTTGCCCTGCTCCTGGGATCCTGGGCACGGAGCAGCCATGGGTGCCCTGGCCCCTGCTGGGCACGGCCAGCGCCGCAGCTCCCGGTGCGCGTTCCCGTGCCAGGCCCTGCCCACGCTCCGCGTGCAGTGGGTTGGTTTTTATTTTTTATTTCTTCAATTATGTTCAGGTTGAGCTTGTCAATGCCCACAAGAGATGACAAATTCCTTCCCAAGGGCTCCAAGTGACCAACTGAGCCCAGGTTGCAGAGTCCCAGAGTACCCTCATTTGGAATATTTTTCATTGGTGTAGGCAAGGAATTATTTTTGAGAAGACCCAAAGCTAAAGGATATAGGGTCTGAGGGAAGGAGAGGGCTTTTGTGGCAAATTAAAAACACATTGTGAAAAATAAATCTGTGGAACAGCTAATTTTCAATCCTGGACTGGCATTTCCAATCCTGGACTGGGTTTTTTAAAATAAAAAGATTTTAGCGCACCATGTCCATGGTGGGATTCCAGAGAACAGGAAGGGTATGGTCCTCTGGAAATGTTCCCAAGGAACCACACTGACCTAGTGTCTGACTCCAGCCCAGAGGGAGATCTCTTAACCAACATCTCTGGCTGGTCTTGGTATGTCCTGACAGTTCCCATGCTGACACACAACAGGTTCCTCTGCCCAGTGCATTGGGAAATATCCCCAAGGTGCCACAAAGAGAGGAGCATCTTACAGATACGGAGTCTTGGAATTCAGGGGACAAAAAGAGTTTTCAGTCTTTTACACCTCCCTCTTTGCCAGCTTCAGCCTCAGGGAGACAGGGAGAGTCACAGATTTTACAGATGCTGGTCTCACTTCAGCCTTCCTGCAGGTACAGTCTGACAGGGAGTGGGAAGAAAACAGGTCAAGATGGAGAGCCTACTTCCAGAAAATCACCATAATCCACAAGCCATTAAGTACAGCTATAAGAACTTCCCAAAACATTCATTTCCCTGAGGACTAAGAGCTGAAAGTGGCACTAAGTTGAAGTACAAGCTGGATCCACCATGGACAGACTGTGGAAACCCCAGAAGTAAAAGCTACTTGGCCAATTCCATAAAATATTCCAAAACTAGGCTCCTGAAATATGACCATCTCTGCTTTCACCTGGTGGTGGAGGATGAGCTATGGTCTTTCCTCTGATAGGTTTTTTGGGGATCTGCAGTGAACTGCAGTGGAAAACAACCAAAATCCAGTTATTTCCCACAACTGGAACAGAAAAGTGGGGAAGAAGGACACAGGTGCACTCCTGCCACCCATCACCTTGGGATCAAGACCCTCCAAACCAACATAACAAGAGACTGACTGACAAAGCCCTGGGGACCAAATTGCTGGGATTTATAAGAAAACTGATGAGCTTTATTTTGGCAATAAAGCCCAGTGTTTGTCTCATCAGCCAGGTGCAGCAGCATCTCCAGGAGCCTGGCCAGGTGCGTCTGCCCAGCAGAGAGCTCCCCCTTTCACAGTAATCCATGAGGTACAGGGCTGTGGCACTGGCCACAATCAGCAGCACATACCTGGGAAAGGGCAGGCAGAGGCTCAGCAGCATTCCCAGCCTTGGCTAATGCCTCCACAGCCTCACCTGTCAGTCAGCATCGCCAGGATTTTTAATGCCCTGCCTCAACCTGTTCCCATTACTCACCACACAAGAACACACAGCAAACCCCAAGAAATCTGCTATGGCCAGGGGAAGCCCCGCCCTGTGCCTGAACTCCTTTACTCCAAACAGAAATTCATAGTAAGCTCCTAGCATGTTTCTGCATGACAGCAGAGTAGGTGTACACCTACAAAACCATTCAAAAAGGAGCTCTGTGCAAACAGCAGAGGATTTAAATTCTCAGAACTCATTCATCTTTGTTTTCTTTGAACAGGAAAACCATGAAAGGGAAAGGTCTTCATTAAATATATGACATCTGCTTTTTTAGTTAGCTTCTCTGTAAGAAGGGATGGTGTGAACATACACACCATTACTGCAGGATACGTACAGGATTGAATTTACAAAGATAATATCTTTAATGTGACTAATGCTGTATTCTAAAAGCCAGACCAGCTTTCAGGATATGCAGGCTGAAGCTTTGATCCTCAAGGCAAAATACAGCTTAAAACTTGTGATACAAGTTTAACTTGCACAAGTTAATCAATTATATCATCAAAGGGGTTTGTACCTGCAACACAGAGAAGGAAGATTCAGTAAGTCATTACAGAGAGGAAAGGTGGGTTCAGCAGAACACACAGGAGCTGCTGGTGGCTCAGGAATGGGAAAAAATTTAACAGGGCACAGAACCAATGTATTTATCAACTCTCAAATTTCTGTGCAGCTTAAGAACTGTTCAAGTTTAAACAGTTCTTTATCTGAATTTAACTTTGAAAACTGGTGTTTGTATTTCAGTGAAACATTTCTGTATCTGAAAGTGTCTCTTCAGTTTCATTTAGCTGGTCTCATAAAAGACATCATTTGACCCTCCAATTTCTGTAATTATAGCAAGACCATAAAAATTTTTTGATTCAGTAACGAAACTCACAAAAGAAAAAAAGAGTATTTTTTATATTTTTACAAATAAATTCCAAAACCATAAATCAAACAAAACTTTAAAGCCTTAACTAAAGATAATAGAAATAAAAAGAGAGTGTGATATAAAGTGTCCTTCCTTTTCCAAAGTCACAAAGTTGCCCGATCCAGAAGGCTGGTATTTCAAAAGGATTAGAAGCATCTCCTTATGTCCAATGGGATGAACATGTTCAGAAGATAAATGTTTAGGAGATCATTCTAGAGAGATAAAGTTCTGGGGGAAAAAAACCCACATTTTTTTCACCTTTTAGTGCACAAGACACAACATCCTGGGATGTAGATCCTATCCCAGATGTCCATTTATCATCAGTTATTTAACAATTAAAAACATTTGTTCCCACTTCTGTGGGAAATGGGAATACCAAGCAATGCAAGGAACCAGCCTCTCCAAATTAATCTTTTTTCAGCTCAGATTCAGCAGGAAACTGGAAGTCACAGATCTCAGAGAGAAGGAAGTTTCTGTATTACAACTACAGATTTATTTCTTTTATTTTTATTTGAGAGTAATCACTGAGAGTAAAGTTGTGTATAATATTCCTTAGTGGGTGAGGGTTAATGATGTGAGAGCAGCCAAAGCATGGAGTTTTAAACCTCAACATTAAGCAGCTCTATTATTAAAATTCATATTTATTCCAATCTTGTGCAATGCTCGTGACAGCTCAAAGAACTTTGATCTAAAACAAATTCTTACTTTAAAATACTGCTGATTCTTCTGAGAAGGCAAATTAAACTGGGATCACAGAAGGGTGAAGCACCCACTGTTTCCCAGAGTGAGGCCCCAGTAGAAGAGTCAAGAGAAATTGCATATAAAAGGCAAACACACAAGACAGAAGGTGCATTAACTGCAAATTAGGAATGGTTACTTGTGTCATTGTGTATATGTACAGAATGAGGCCATTTAGTTATTAAATTAAAAACTAATTAGGTCAGTTCAACAGCAAGCCACCAATGTGACTTGTCCCAACATTCTTTGAGTGGGCTCTTGGAGTCTTGAACAGTGAAGATACTTCACCTTATGAATGCTTTCCCCAAAGCGGATGGTGAGGAGAAGAATGAAATTACAAGGTGGATTTTCAAGAAGCTCAGCTTGGGAAACACAGCTGAGTCTCAAATACCAGTGAGGTAAAAGATGCAGCAAGATTAGAAATGACGAATAACTGAACTGGGTGGTTTTATTTGTATCATGAAAACTTAGGGTCAATGAAAAATTGGAAAAATTGGACTGCTGTCTTTGATGTACACAGGAAATGGTAGAGGCAGGGGTGGAGGGAGAATCAGCAAATAAGCAAGAACATGAACGTTCCTGGCACAATTTGGAATTAATGTCAGAACTTCTGGAGGCCAATTTAATACTCAAAACATCCTTTCCTTTTCTAGATGGCTTTTTCCAATGGGGTTTTTTTAATGCAATTAGATGGCAGGACTTGGGAAACATTTTAATACCAGCAGCACTTGATGCCAGGCCAAGTTTACCCAGGTAGCTTAATTTATTGGTGGGGAGTTTGGTTTTGGTTTGGTTAATCTCTAGAGAAGCCCTGACAGAATAGCTTAGAAGGATCCAAATCTTATTAATTCCCAAAAGTTAAAAGTTATCTCCAAATGAAGTGAAACTTCAGTCCCCAAAATAATGTCACCGGTACCTTTACTATGCTTGAGAAGTCACTTCCAAATGCATATACTGAAATTTTGGCCCCATGCCTTACAGCTGTTCACATTTTGCTACATAAGAAGCACTGCACTTGCCAAACTGCTTTTCTCAGTAAAATGAGAAAAGGCTGAACCATTTTCCCATTAAAAACATTTGCTAGTTTCCCAGGTATGTGTGCACCAGTTTCTTGTGTCTCTGCTAATAAAGTCTTAAGTGTGCTATAAGCATTTTATTCATTAGAGTAGTGCATTTTCAAGTTAAGCTTGCAACTTGAATAACTTTGTAAAATATAATTTTTTCTTCTTTAAAAAATAGGTAAATATGGAGGAAACTGACACAGGCACCACTGGGAAGATTCTGATCTCAGCAAACTGCCTCTGTGAGGCTGGCCTGTGACTGGTATTTGAAACTGGCAGTAGCATTTGTCATACATGAGGACTGGCAGAAATAAAACATCACCTCATTTATGTGTTTTGTTTGCTTTTCCTTAGAAGTCTGAAGACATCTGCCTTTTGTGGTGAAGCTTTCAAAAGGCAGAGAAACAGTACAAGAAAATCCAACATGTCTGTCTCCACTGTAAGCACCCCTGATATGTTAAAGTTATTAAAAACATGAGCTCTGCTTTTACAGCTACTGTCACCTGCAGAGATCAGAGCCTACACATACCTTACAAATTGTCACAGCTACACAAATGAAACTGCAAGTACCTGATCCTGGCAGCTGTTTTAAACAGGATTTGCAAAGCTACCTCCCAACTGAAATGCAGAGCTGTGAGCTCAGCCATCCATCACTGCTGCAGACGTGCCCATGCTGCTGGCACAGGAACTGCCCCGCACCGGGCTCTGCTCTGCCAAGGGCTGGGCTCTCTCTGCCCAGGATGGGAGCTGGTTTGGGGACCCCCACATGTTCCCGCAGCAGTGCCAATGATGAGAGAGCAGCTGTGCTTTTTGCCCAGAAGTTAATGAATTAAGGTCTAACAGGACAAGATGTGGAAGTGGGTGCTATTACACACAACTGCAGAGCGCAGAGACATTCAGAGGCTTCTGAAGCAATCAGTGGTAGAGCCTTGGGATGTTAAGGCTGTGCAACAAAGGTTTAGTGGGGAAGATGCTTAAGCTTTAAACATCAACAGCCTGATGGTGATGGAAGCATAAACAACTTTTCTTTATTCCTTTCCCCTCTGAATTTACTTGTACTCTATAGTGGGGCTAAAAAAAGAAAACAAGGAAAACACTATTCTCCTAAGCTCCTTTGTTCTCTGCCCCTGCCACAGTACACCTAAATTTGCTTCAACATACCTTCAGCAGGGTTCAGCTTTGCTGCACGTTTCCAAATGTTTCTATTTTATGCCTGCAAAACACACTGAGGTCTTCTCTGAAGCAACAGCTGCTACCTCAAGAAAAAAAACGGCATCCAGGCTGGTGTGTGTTGTCTATTTCCCATGGCTCTATGTCCACAGAGAACATTTCCCAAGGAGGAAGGAGGTTTTTTGGTGTCTTTTTGAATCAAACAAAGGGATTTCCACTTTATGATCACCAGACATTCTTTTGAGATAAACAGGAATGGATAAAGATCCTACATGCCTTTAAGCACAGAGAATAAAAACCACTGAGATTCTAAAGGTTTATAAATGGAAAACCATCACCAAGGAACCAAGAAGTCTGGCTCCCCTTTTGAATGCTGCTCTCAGCCTCAAGGAGACACATTTTTTCGTTCAACTTTCTCACAGCGTTCACCTAAGTACACTTGCCAGCATGTTTTGCCAAATTAGAGAAACTGCTGCAGAAACCATCTGCTTGACATTGCTTACATATAATAAAGTATGGCTCAACACAATGTGTTGGAAATGTTTGGGGATCTTTACATGGGAACCAAGGGCAGCAGTGCTGACTCAGGCAGATCTCCCGCTGATGTCAGTGGGAATTGCACCTGAATGAGCTCTGCTGGAGCTGATACAGAGCTCGCTGTGCAGGGCCTGCCACTGACAGGAGAACATGTGGTTATAGTTTAACAATACCAACTCTAGTGGAGATGAGAAGGAAACTTTATAGCACTTCTGGCTTGCTGCTCTTTTATAACTATCAAAAACACTTAAAGGATTTGTACACGTCTGCTCTGTAACAGCTTTTCCCAGCTTCAAGCGAACACTAAGAAACTGCTCCAAAGTTAGGTCCTACCTGAGCAAGAGTTTACCTGTTGATATAAAAACATGGATACCAGAAAGACTACATATAAAGCCTAAAATAAAACTTCGTGATTTCCCTACAGATTGTACTACATTGTCTCTGGATGAGAATGCAAACATTTCAATGCATCCCCAGTGGTTCAATGTGAGGCAGAAAAAAAGCCTTTGTAGAACACTCTGTCAGCCCAGTAGCAGGATACTGTGACAGCTGCTGCATCAAAGCACACCAGCTTCTCAAATTTGACTCCAAATGTAGGTGTTACGAAATTACAGTTTCAGTAAGTGTTAAAGCTGAGTGTGTCACTCAGGTTATAGCATCTGTGAATCGTGATCACCAAAGCAGCACCTCCTGGGGGATCAATCAATTCCCCAACCTCACATGAGCTGCAGAAGGGCAACAGGGAGAAAGGAAAGAAGAGAAGCGATGATACATGTTCCCACAAATCTTAACCACAGTTACAACAGAAGGGATTCTGAACCATCAATAATTCCTAGGAAGGGGGCCACATTAGAGAACCAAATGCAGAGCGGGTAAAATATTTCCTTTTGCAACCCACTAATTAGCATGCATCACAGAGGTTGCAATTTGGTTGCAGCTCCCAGGCACGTGCCCTTTTCCTTCAAATGCTACCAATAAACTCCTGTGTTTTGCATTACAGAGCTTCTGCTCCCCCCAGTTTACCAGCCATGGGATCACTGGGTGTGAGATTATCTCAGGTGGTCAGAGCAGGGTATAAATGGCTGTGGGTTTGATCCCCTTATGGGCCATCCACTTGAGAGTCAGACTCAATGATCCTTGTGGGTGTTTCCAACACAGAATATTCTGTGATTCTGAAATTCACTTCCACGTCATGTCTAGAGAAACAGCACTCCTTTTGCTCAGGCACAGGGACACAGTGAAAGCTGAAAACCATCACGTGGATTGTCTGTTTTTTTCATGTGATGAAAGGCAGAAGTGGCTGGAAATTGAAAATATGAAGGCAAGGAAGATCTCACTCCAAATCTCAGAGTAGTCCAGCTTTGTAGTAAGTGATCATCCTCACTGTCGGATATGGCCCAGAGTGGATGTCTGGGTAGGGATCTTCCTGCATTTAGGTGGCCAGGATAGAGATTCTGAGAAGTTTCAATTTATTTGGTTGAAGGAATTGTGCAACTTAGTGTTTGACCCCTGATTTGGGCAAAAGCCAGTGTGTGGCTACTTTATAAATCATTGCTCAATTCCCTCCTGAGCAGACAGTGAACAACATCTGCATTCCAGTAAAGGCAGTCTGGAGAACCAACGTGAGGGACCCAGCACCCAGGCTGGAGCTCACTGGCAAAGAGGAGACTCTTCCTGATACTCTTTGTGAGGAGATTCTCTGACCATTTGTTTAGCCTCAATGCCTGATTCATCCTTACCTGTACTCCAGGTTTCCTATAAACCCTCCTGAAAGAGAATCCACTAGCACAGGGATGCTTAGGAACAACCCTAAAGTATCATTAATATTCTCCATGCTGCAGTCTCATTACAAGGCTTCTGCAGACCAAGAAAAATGTATGAAACACACTTTGATCCCCAAAAACATGGCCCTAATACCATATGAAGGAGTGTATCTACCATCCACAGAATCACAACGTGTAATTAGGAAACAGTAATATAATGAAATAGTCATTCCTGTAGAGGTATAATGCCTTGGAAGACACTAAGTGTTAGAAAAATATTTGAAAGTTAAAATGAGGATGTTTGGTTCAGAGAAATCATCACAGAAGGGGCACCAACTAAAATTCCAATACAATTGTAAAGCAATACGGTTAATTAACCATTAATTTGTCCTATGATATCAGTTCCCACTTTACTGTAACATTGAAAAGCTGTTGGTCTGGGTCAAGTGAAAGAACAGTTGTGTCCCTGCAGTTATTCAAAGGAACATGAAGTCTGTAGTTACACACAATGGAATACTAATTTTAGTGAATGCTTACCTAACATGGACTTTGGTGGTGGAAAAATAAGGTCTACCAGAATTGCCATTCTCGAACAGCTACTTACTTTGCTCATGACAGATCACTTGATACACCTTTGTTCTGCCTTTTGTGTGAATATTGTACTTTTAAAGCTCCTTCTTCCAACGTACCGAGACAAAAGGTTTATATGAAATAAAGCAAGCAGGAAAAATAAGAAATGTGGATCACTGCTGTAGTTTCTTCTCCTTTGTAAGATTAAGGGAAGGAATGCAGTATATGTACCTCTCACCTTAAGTGAAAGCAAGTCCAAAATAATTCCATGCTGAAGCTTACAGTTAAACCCAGACAATCAAATATTAGTTATTTAACTTTTGACATCCCTGGTTACCTTGTCCTTGTTGCTTCCACTCTTGCTTGTGTATTTGTATCTCACATTTCTCTTTTCCAGCTGGAACTGTAATTCTGTTCCCAGGGGTGACTGAGAGCAGGGCAGCCATCTGTGGGGCAGTGGTTTTGCCTGGATCATCACAGCACAGCAGTCAGTCTCCAACCTGCCTCAAAAGCACCAAGTCCCAAAGCACAGCTTGGCACTGAAGTGAGGTTTTGTTCAGAGGAATCTGACCAGAATGGTGTTGAAAGCAAGAGCATGGCCATACTCAGGGTGACTGGGATAAATCCAGAATGGGACAGGTCACTGCCTTGTCTCTCACACAGGAGCCTACAGCAGCAATCCCACAGAAGAGCCAAACAGAAACATTTACAAAGCTGCACAAGGAACTGAACTTCAGCTCTGGGCTATGAGCAGTTTTAACACTTCATCAAAGGAGATGGGAGTTTTACTTTGGACAGTAGACTTTATTAGAAATTTTCTCCTCATTCATCAGTAAATTCACATTAAAATATGCTGAAGGCAGCTCAGTCTAAACATTTGACATTCTGCCCTAACAACAACTTCCAGTTTAAAAACTAGATAACTGATTCAGGCAGATAACTTGAAACATGTAAGAAACATAAACAGAAAGCAGCATCTTAAAAGAAAAAGGGATGAGCCTGAAAAACTGATACAATTCAGATGGAGCTGGGGAAAAAACCAGAATCAGTCACCCCAAGATGGGAAACAGTTAAATGAGAACTCCAGACGCTAAACAGATAAATAAACATTATAACCACACATACATTAAAAAGAAAACAAAGTACTTAGAGTTCATACCACATAAAAATTATAAATTTGTTTAAAAAAAAAAAGTGACAAGCTTCCTAAAATATGAATATCCTAAATTCTTGGGACAATGAACACTTTGTTATAAACTGCAGAACTTTGGAGGGACTAGATTTGGTCTTGAAAACAATGAACTGCACCTTACTGTTACCAAGTCCAGGAACTGATCTGACACATAAACCGTGTGTGTGTGTTCCCACATGTACGCACACAAACACCCCTGAAAATTGTTTCCTCTCATGTTTTTAAACCACATTATCTTATTTTAGACAATAGTCTGCTTTTTATTTTTAAACACTGGAGCTTTTAGATATTATAGGCCTAATTAGGTTGAGCACTGAACATGCAGAACAACTCTGCATACCAAGATTTAAATATTTTTCAAAAGTTACTGTCAAGACTTTTCCTTTGCTAATTTATTTTTGTTTATTGAGGTAAAGTGTAGGAGAGAGAAAGAAAAATTAAAATCATAATATTGAAAAATTCTCTGCCTGTAGGACACTGAATCTTGCAGGTCAGATTTTCTATTGGCATTTACCAGAAGCAACAAAGATAAACCAAACAGTGTATGAGAGATGAGAATTATAGCCTTCAGGACTGTAAACACAAAAGGCAACAGGTAACACATGAACCTCAATCAAATCAATGTTTTCACATTCTTTAGTAGTCCCCCACAGTGATCTGCTTTCACTGGTTCAGAAAAAAATACATATATTAAAAATTAAATAACACTTCAGTGTCCATCACAAAGATTTATATTTTGCTGTAAACAATTTTCTGCCATTTGCATTGATGAAGTCCAATGTGAGGCCAGAGGGTTCTAGATTTCTTATTGGTACTGTAAATAATTTTTCAGAGACAGAGGCAAAGGTAGAATTTCTATGTCATGCAGGCGGTCTCTGCCAAGAGCAAAACGAATTGATCTTCGGCACAAGTCCATTAAAGGCAGGGGTTCCGCTGGAAAAACAGGAGAAAGAAAAGAAAACAAAGAGTTAATTTTTCAGCATCTCCATTTACAGACAATTTTTTGTTTATGAACAGAGATTCTGTATTCTATCGACCACTCCCAAAGATAGTAATGGTATTGGGAAAACCTTTGTATCTTGAGGCAATTAAGATAATCAATAGAAGCCAAGGCAGAATTTTCTACATTTCACCCATAGTAAGGGGCTGCAAAGTTTCACACTGAGCTTCTTTATCTGAGAGGTTTAAATCAATAATGCCAAACCGCTCTTCAGGCTGCTCTACCAAGCATGAGAAGTTACTACATTTCCAGATCTCAAACAAGACAGGGAGTTTCTACTGTGTTTGTAACACAACATTCATCATTTTCTGTTAACATGAACTACACTGGCAACTTCTGACCTTTACATCCCAGCTCCTTCTGCATCTTAGGAACTGGAAATGGCACTTAGGGGTAAGCCAGCTTCTCAGCCAGCAGTGTTTTTCCTGCAACACTCTCTTAGCCTTTCTTTCTAGGAACTCCTTTGGAAGAAAAAAAGTAAACAAAACACCCTCCAAAATCTAGAGGAAACATAACCTTTTCCTCTGTGAATAAATTAGTGAAGGAGGATTTTGCTGACTGGAAGGCAGAGTGTGTGTTCCCATACGTATGCACACAAACACCCCCAAAATATATAAACAACATCTTCAGATGTCTTAAGTTTAATTTAAGCAAAGTGAATTAAGTATCTGCCAGAAATGCCTCGCTGATAGCAGTTTAGACTGGAGACCCAAACTCTGATCCCCAGCATCTCAAACCATCTCACCCCTATATCCCATCCTGGCCTGCAAAGCTAGCACAGAACTGCAGGAACATCATACAATTTCCACCTCATAGTAGCAAGAATCATCTCTGTGCCTGCAGTGCTGGCAATGGAAATCCTTCTGCCACGGGAGCTGGAATAGAGCTGTGAAGTCTTGTACCAGTTACTGCTATCTTTAAGAATTCCAACCAGATGGATTTTGTTGCACATGCTGGCTTAAAAAGGGAAGAACTTAAAAGATTAAAGGAAACTTTTCTTCTTTACATGATAAAAGAGTAGTAGCCTTAAAAACCTTACTAGCACTTTCAAATGGAGGGGAAAAAAAGTATTGTGCCTATATTGCAATGATAACATTTTATAAACTTGACAGATTTCTTACAAGTGCTCAACACTGTACAGCACTCAGTGGTTTTATCAAGATCAGTTGGATGAGCCACGTGCAGATTTACACACACTGCCTAGTGGAAGGTGTCCCCTCATGGCAGGGGGGTGGAACCACATGACCTTTAAGGTCCCTTTTAGGGACCATTCCATGACTTTATTCTGTAATTCTGTGTTAAATCTATCAATCTGTTACCTGATATTTCTAAAACTACTTGGAAAAAAATCATTACAAAGCACAAAATACCCAGTTAAGGACCAGATTTATATGCTAGAATTGTCTGCTCTGGTGACACACCACCGTCTTAATGGATTTTCCATCATTCATCCCAACATCACATTTGATTTGTGTTGTCCACAGTTCACTATATTTCCCCAAAGTGGCAGCAAAAAAGCTTAGAAAGCATTCTGAAAGACTAAAAAGCTTTTTTAGCTCATAACCACTTCAGTGACTTGATATGGAGTCTACTTCTTGACAATACACCCCATTGATAATTTTACCTATTAAAAATTACAAAATAAGAGCTCTCACATTCCATTAATAAAGCAACATTTTCTCTGCATAGGTGATCTTAGTTTCCCTTTTTTTCCACAGCAGAATTATGGATGTTAAATCTTAAAGGATGAAACTGTGAAATTCATTAACCAGGATTAATAAGCAGGAGCAAAAAAAGCTCATGAGTTCTGGGACACAGAATACAACACATCTTACAAGCCTTACACCATAAACAACAATTTTCTGAGTATCTTCCCACAATCTCTGAGGTCCCATTAGGAAGATATAAAATGAGGACTAGGAGTGTTTAAAGCCATTAACTGACCATGTGGTCTCTTTTTTTTCCTAGACAAAGGAATATGTAAAATGTAACCATCTGTGCAGCCAGGCACAGTGTCTAATCCCAAACTTCAAAACGCAATTTAAGGAAAGGTTAAATTATTTTTCAAGCTTGAAATGCTAAATGAATGTCTCCTGTCTCACTTCTACAGGGAATTTTTAAATGCTGAAGAAAATGCCCTCAAGTGTTTGCAACAGCTGCTAAATTGCACATACTAAATGTGTTTTTGCAACTTGAAAATTGAACTATATTCTTTTTATTCTACCCGACAGTAGTTCAAACCTACAACAAATTCAGAACAGGTTAGTCCTACAACACTAAATAAAAATTATGTTTTCTGGGGTGCTGGCTGTAGGAACTTGAGAAAAAATGGTAATAATAGCATTTTAAGTTAAAAGCGTATGTAGCTGTGCATAGTCCTAAATGAATAAAAATTAAATTCAGAAAAATAAATAATCTTAGTTTTGAAACAGTTTATGGGACAAAGACAGAACTCTAAGATTAAAGACTGACAATTCTCAGGCAGCCTAACCTGATAGAACTATTATTAACCACTTGGTGTTTACCTTAATGCTGGCACTCCCCTTTCACCACATCTCACATTTTCACCATGCATTTCACAAAGCAGGAATCAAAGTGCCAGGAGTAACTCAGTCCTTCCAGAGGGGAAAGGACTGGTTCCACCTGAGGATGTTGCCATGCCAGCTGAAACACGCACACAGACCCGGTGCACCCAAAACACTCCACAGCACATTCAAATGTTCAAATCATACTTCCAAAATGCTGTTTTCATTTGAGATCTTAGAAATACTGCTGAGAACAGTCTAATAATGCAAGAGATGGGAAGATGAATACTCTGAAGATACATCATTAGATTTAACTTGGCTACAGAAAAAGCCTCTTTCACACCTTTAAATATTTACCTTCGAAAAACTTTTCAATTCAGGGATATTAACTCTTTGTTAGAACATCCCACTAATTCTAATGCCTGTTAGGTGTACCAAGAGTTGTGTTTTTAAAACAACCCCCAATGGATTGGAACTGAAACATTCAAGGCCCCCAGAAGAGCCTGAACTAACCATTTTTCCAAAGTTATGTGAACTCCGGTAAAGTCCTTGCCATTAGGAAAAAAAAAAAAGAGGAGTGAATTGTTGAGCTGGAATGCAAAATTGCAAAGAAAACATGATTCACAAGAATGGCTCTTTGTACTAAATTCTCAACCAGGCTAAGAAATCCAAGGTGAGACACTCCAGGGCAAGGGAGCGAGCTTTGCACAGGAAACCCAGCGCTTCCTCTGGGCTGCAGCAGCACCCGGAGACAAACTGCAGCCTGTGGGCAACAGCTCCACGCCTGGGCCAACCCCAGGCACCTTCCTACCACTCTGTAACCAACCACCTCCTCATCTGCAGTGTACTCGGAGACCTCTTCACCCAAAGGTAGCTCCTCAAATCTGCCACATTACAGAAAAGTATTTCTCAAGAAAAGAAAAAATGAATTTAAAAAATACCGCTTAATTGACATGTCAGAGTTTAACTCCTGTGTCTCCCCTTTTGGCACCAGTAGTTTAAAAAAAGACCCATTTGCAAACCTTCCTTTCCATACACTACAGTCACACCCAGGGGGACACTTGGGCAGCACAACCACAGCCACTCTTACCCAGAGCTGCATTTCACCAAGAGGGCCACAATATGGCTCAAATGGCTACTTAACATAGTAGCTAATAACCTAAAACTCGCTTTAATAGATATTTGGTTAATTACATTAATTAAAACAGGTATTAAGTAACTATTCAGCTGTTAATAACACAAAATAACTGTGTTATTATACATATAGATATAGTCATTCTAATGGTGTCACTGCTCGGTTAAGGACCAAGACAAAGAACCAGACACAACCCTGTGCTTGTGAGCATTCCTCCAGTGCACATACATTTTTGAGAGCAATTTGCACATCATTACCAGCTGCAAAGTTCATTTAGTTTTGGCAACCTGTAGTTATTTAACAATCTGGCACTCCAGCAAGGCTGCCTCCTCTCTGCAAACAGGCTTTTGCAGTGGAGATAAAGTCATCGAGCAGCTGATAACACTAAATGTTATTAACTGCAACGTTACATAAGGCTCACACAAAAGAGCAGCTCTTAGCAGAAAACACTTATTTGCCAAATGACAATATTATTTTTTAAAATAAATTTGTAAAGCTCTAACAGCACTTCATGTTCATGGCTTTCATTAATCTATGAAGAATGTATTTTTATCTCGTGTTATAAAAGCAGAGATGAGTGGGAACCACAATCAGCAAAATTAAAGCTGGGTGAAAGACAAAGGAAGTTTTCAGAACCGATGCCAACAGAACTTAGGAAAAAAATTTTTTGAAGTTATTTTATGTACATACCTAAGACACCAAACTACCTTATACTTTAAGAGTTTTCACCTTAAACTTATATTCAGCACTTATATTCAGCAATCCATGCTAATGTTAACAATTGCTGAATGGCAGTTTTAAAGTCAGATTTAAAAAAACAAAACACTCAGCTGATGTCTCCCTGATCTGAGGGACAATCCTCTGTCCCCTGCCAGGGCACCCGAGTGCCCACCAAGTGCCCACTGTACAGACCGCAGCATGCTTTTGTTAAATTATTTTTTCCTCAATTTTCATCCTTCCTCCAGTTATTAACACACCTGCTAAGAGGTAATGTGGCCTAAGTGCTTCCATTAGGGTGATTTAGAGTATGCAGAAAGTTGTAACTAGCATTTAATTATCATGCACAATAAGCATATAAATATATGTAAGCCAGGAGTTTTCCTTCCAACCTTTGTGTCAAAGCCTAATTATTGTTTTAATTTTACACAGTACAGGCCAAATTCTTTCCAAGGCATAATAGGGTACATAAATACACCCCTTGTGACATATTTATGGCTTCCCTGATGCAACTGATGGAAAATTTGAGTTGTGTTCCTCAAATGGCACAATCTAGAGAAAGGAAATTGCAAATAATATATTAAAGAACACAGGCTATGACCAGCCATAAAAAATGCTAATAAATCTCCTAACAGCAATGGAAGCTCAGACAAAGGATAACACTTATCTATTTTCCCCACAGGTATCTTTAAGCCCTGCCACCTAAACCAGTGAAGCACCTTAGAGATCCTATTTAAATCACGGTCCAAGCAATCCAGAGCAGTCACCTCTCTGAAGAACTCTGCAATCCCAAAGGGCAGGGTGTGATTTTCAGGAGAGCACTGTCATTTTCCCCAAAGTCACAGCTTTATCCATCCCCCCACCTCCCACCGGCAGCCCCTTCCCAGCAGCTGGCAGCTTTAGCCCGTGTCTTCCAAAGCTCCCGGGTGGCAGATGGGAGATTCTGTGTTATCAGGCACGGCTGATAAGGGGACACTGTCTCCAGCAGTTGTCTGCCAGCACAAATAAAGCTTTGTGCTGTCCACACCCGCCCTTGCTTTTAGCAGGCATGGTGGGGAAGGTGAAATACATAAAACACCTCCAACACCGCCCTGTATTTGAGCTCACCCGCATCCCACAAAAATTCAGCACTTGAAATTTAATATGTTAAAGGGAGAAAGGAAGGCGAGAAAGCTTGAACAGAGGAAGGACTCAAGGGTAACCCTCCCCCCCAGTCCTCCTCTGCATACCTTGGGCTGGGAAGGGAGAATTCGTTTACAGGTTTATCTTTTAAGTGTTAAATGCAGTTAAGGGCAGATCAAAACCTGAATCAAGCAGCATTTAGCAGAATTAAGCTGAAAAAGCAGCAGTGAACAAGCAGATATTCTGCAACATCATTTGTTTCCAGTTAATGCTCTCCAGCTGTGCTTTCTTGAGAGGAAAATGGTTGAAAAGCAGAACAGAATGAAAACAACCAAAACCAAGCCCCAAAGCCAGTGGCTGTTGCATACAAGTAGAGATATTATAAAAGAAAGGCCTTTTAAAATCAAGCTTTGCTCTGCTGAATTACCAGCAAGCCTGTTACTTCTTCCAAGTGCAGCTAGCTAACTTCCCATGTGAAAAATCGTAAGAGTGAAAGCAGTTAACACAACAAGCTATTCTAGTAACAGAACCATTTACACCTGTAATAACAAAAGATCTGTCCCATGAGAATCTAGAAAAGAAAAATGTAAACATCTGAGTAAAACAAAAAGTCTTAGCATGTACACACAAAACACCTTTTAACCAATGAATTAAATGGCAAGAAAACTACTAGCCAAAGTTAAACACAAACTCTGTAAAACTATATAAAAATAAGTTATGTGAATAAAAAATAAGCTTTTCTACATAAAGAAACTGAGTCCTGTCTGCTTATTATTGCAACAAGTGGCCTCTTGTTATGGGTTGGATAAAGAATCTGTCCTTTAAGCACAAATGCACAGCTCCATGTAATGCCTTTTTTGCAATTCAGAGTTTGAAATCTCCTGGGAGGTTTCACAAGACACACAAGACTCAGACAACTGATCCTGACTCAGGAACACCAGAGCCTAAATTCAATTAATTCAACACAGGCTTAAAATTCCCCCCTAAAGATTTCAATGTAGTAGGCTTAAGCATAGGCCTAAACATTTATCATACTGGTTATAGGAGTGTTCTTAGAAAAGTAATTTTTGCCTGTGTACATTTGTAGGAAAGCTGTATTTATAGTCATACACATCTACACCTGCAGCAACGCCTCTGAGGAGCTCCTTGTGGTCTCTAATAGTTCCCACCCTCTAGACAGGTTTATGATCCACCCAAAAAGGGCCCTGACCCACCACATTTCATTTGAATAACAGGCACAGTACAAAGTCTAGCCCAGGCCAAATCTACATGCACACCTTACTGTGGAAACTCACCTGAAAATCTTCTCTGAATTACAACTGCTAATTTAAACATACATATGCGTCATAATAATCCAATTTCCACCACCAAAATCAAGGGTATAACTCATATTTTAAAACTTTTTACTGCACTATTTCCACAGTTTAGATTACTAAATTGTACTACTCTATCTGATTCAGAAACTGCAAAACAGTCAGATAATAAAGAATTTTAACAGGAAACAAGTGGCTTTTTAAAAATGCAGCAAAGCTGTGTAATAAACTTGTTTTTCAATATCTTGATAAATTTGCATGGTGACAAAGAGCACAAGCAAAAACAGTGGCCATTTCCCTTCTGAAAGAGAAAGGACACGTGAATTTGTTCCCTATGTGCATCAGGCAAATGCAAATAAGGAGGATGGACTGGAAAGATTTCCTTTCTGGCCTTGATTTGTTTGCTCTTCTCCTCCCCTCAGATATTTCCACATTTCAAGCTTTGCTCTTGAACACAATGTGAAGGTAAATTGGGACAAGTTACTTCAGTGATGATTTAAATGTCCTGTAGTACCAAAGACACTAAAAATTAATAGACACTCTTTAAAACCAACAAACAAAACCATGTGCTTGACATCAGAGATGAGCCTAAGCTCCAACCACAGGCTCCTTGGCTCCTCCCTGATCAACCTTCCTCAAATTTACCACGTTGAGAATGAAGACTTGGCTCAGATTAATCTGTAATGTATACTTTATAGCTTTTAATCTCAGAAATACATTTATCACCATTAAATTCAGCTTGTGTGCCAGCCCATAAAGAGGGGGGTTAAAATATATCAAGGTGAGAGAAGATTAAAGCTAGGATGAGAATTTCACTGAGTAGATGCACTGGAGTTCAAAGACAATGTTGTTCAGGGGTTATGGACAGATTTATAGAAAAAGTAATAACAGAAAAAGTTGAAAGAAAGTTCAGGATTCAAGGACAAATCACTGCAGACAACTATTGCAACAGGCACCTGCACACTGTGAGCAACATCCTGACTGAAATATGCTGAAACAATTCCCTGCATTTTATCTCTTCATGAGATGTGCTTCATAAACGGGCATATAAAATAGCACACACAGGTACACACCTGTAACTGCCTTTACGGCTGTGAACAAGTCCTTATTGCTCAGGAAAGGGGAGCAGGAAGTCAAAGATATTTTTGGCGAACGTCTTCCAATTCCTTTAATTAATTTACACATTTCTGCCTTAATAGCATGACAGCAGATGAGGAGATGTCTTGGTGGGAAACCTAATCATACTGATTAAAATATCCTAAAATTCAAACTTGTACATTTTCACAGCTGTTCCTAAATACTTTTTTTTTTTTTTGGGGGGGGTTAGCTAATCAAGGATGAGAGGGGGAGAAGGAAAAGGGAAGAGAATGAATGAGAAGCATGCGAAGAACCAAAATGTTGGCACTATGTGCTGAACCCAATGAGTCCCTGGTTGCCTGACTGCCCCCTCTGCCCTTCTCCCATTTGCCTCTTTTCTACCTGTTCCATTTTGTGTGACATATCCATTGTGTGAGACAATGAAGTACTCCCTGTCACCTTTTCTTGTGTTGTGCCCAGCATGCTGGAGCCTCACCACGATTTCTCCACACTACCACACTGAAATAACACACCCTCAATCAACATTTCCACTGCTTACAGCTCCCATCTTCAGCTGGAACCTCTCACAATAGTTTCCTGTGTGCGTGTAAGTATTACACCAAAGTTGTTTACCCTAGTTAGCAATTAAATTGATTCAAAGCATTTTTTGCACCACAGTTTCACCATATTGACAGGGATGACTCACCTACTTATATTAGTACAGATTGTGCTGAGCTGTTTAAGACAACTAATATTTGACTACATTCCTCATATCATTGTTAAATGACATTTTCTCCAACTACTTTAATTTAAATTACCCAGAGGCTCCAACATATGCAGATTTTCTCAAACCAAGCAAAAAAAATTACAGCAGCATGTCATTTAAATTTTAATGCAGTTGTATACAAGCTAATGATCTCTAGTGGAGATTTACAAACAATAAACCTGACTCATCACTTTATTATTCTAGTTTTGGTATTAACAGAATTACATTGGAATAAATCTGGAGCCATGAAGTTGCAATTAAGCTCAATATAATGAATTTGATCCCATTAGTTTAGTACCATTTATATTTTGGACTTGTTGAAAGTGATTTTTTTTCTTAAGCACCATAATCTTCACCAGCAGTAAATGGGTACTGGAGATGATCTGAATTATTTTCATACTGAATTTAGGATTCATCATTGTTCCTGGCATGCAAACACAGCTGATGCTCTCTGAACACATTTCTAAAGCGTTCAGTTTGAACACAAATACACTCTCATAGCACAGATAGAGCACACAGGGCTGCCTCCACTCACCATTGTGCAGCTCTTCTCAATTACAAACTCTTGTTACCATCTTTCAATGCTGGCAAAGCTTTGTCTGAAATATCACACCCCTTTGCCCCACCTACAATCAGCACTCCTGCCCTGTCATCTTACAAACCCACTTTCTGAGAAATGTGAGTGTGGAAAGAGGTCTTCCAAATTATGCATTCTACAGGCACTGTATGAGATTTGTTATCAGCTCCTCAAGCCTCTGAAGCACCAGCACAAATCCAGTGATGGGATGGGAGAGATGAGAGGGTAGGTGGGCTACAGAGTGGTTTGCCACTGAAGTGGCTTTTCTTGTTCCCACGCATGTGGGGTAGGGGGATACAGCATGAAGACAAACACTAAAACTCACAGAAACACCCCCAGGAATTGCACAGAGGATTCTTAGAATCTGATAGCTAACTTGAGTTTTTCTCACACTGAATTTCTTCAGCTCTAGGGCAGCATCACTGAGCAAAGCTTGCCTGTACTTGGTCCTTCTGGGTACACGGACAGCAGGAGCCATTCTCTTTGAGCTGCCTTCTCTGGCCAGAACGGCTGAAAGGGGGGTGACAGCAGGGATGGACCTGCTGCCATTCTCCAACCATCCATCAGCCTACTCCTCTACAACACTGCTTAATATATTTTGAGAACTCAGCCTGCAGGGTAACCACTCAGGACTTCTCCCTGTTCTCTGCAGCACACCAGATCCAGCCAACACATTTCCTCAGGATCTCCCAAACTCCACACAATGACTGTCCCCCAGGGGTGCTCACTTGTCTTTCCAATGAATTCGGGCACAAAGGGGAGGATAAGGAATGACGTGGGTGACATTAACCCCAGCCCTCTCCTCCTCACGTATCTCCCAAGCTTCATGCTTGGTCCTTCCTTGGTGGTTTTAGGGCCACCATCTGCACAGGACCCCACAGATTCAAGACCAGGAGGAGAAGAGGAGAAAGCCAGGAGCAGCTGAAGCCCTGGGTGCTGTGGCTGTGCTCTGGGGTTATTGCTTCTCACCGATTCATTAGCAAACACACCCTGTCCATAAACAGCCTGTTCCAGCTCGCTCTGCCCCAGCTGCCAGCTGGCAGCAGATGCACAGGTGTAAATGAAAGCATCATTTGGCCTGCAGGAAAGCTATTATGAACAAAGATTTATCTAGAATTTCAGGTCCCAAAGTCAATCTGTGAGGCTGGCAATTAAAAAAGGCATCTGGGAACAACAAAGCAAAGCTGAGCAATTCCCCCACCTCTTTCATGTACTTGCACACCTGATTTCTTTAGGAAAGGGAATCTCATCCACCCACTAATATGGTTGATAGCAAATAAAAAACTAAAATGAAAGAAACTGAATATGTATGAAAAACCTTATCACAGTTTCTACATATTTGTGTTTTCAGATTCCTGAAGGCATTCAGGCAGGAGCTCAAGGTACTCAGTTCACTATTAACACGTATGTGTGATTAATATAATAGGAAAAAAAAATCCAATTTCTAGAATTCTACAACCTGAGCAGATGGGCAATAATTTAATACAAAATATAAACCATTTTCAACATGGTTTTAGCACCATTAGGGTCTATTTTCTGATCTGTGCATTGGTAAATATGCAGGTAACAGTTTTCTACAGTAAGTAAGTTTAAGCAAGCCCATACTGAGGTCCCACAATAAATGACTTGGTTCATTACAGTGCCAAGCAGACAGCACAGCTTGCTGAACACAATGAGGCTATTTCCAGCCCCTAAAACAGGGATGGGTTTTTGTCATTTTTGGGGGTTTTGACATTTTATTTACAGTTTGGAATATCAATTTTGAACTTACACAGTAAGATCTTCAATGGGAACAATAGTGGGGACTTCTGTTTTAGTTTCTTTTCAGGTACAGGACTATCAATTCGATGCTAAATTTCCACTATGTTTTAATAGATTCTGGACAGAGTCCTTGACTATCAGCCTCATATTTTGAACACTAATTTTTAGGGTTTTTTTAATGAGATTACAAAACCAAAAAGGTGAGACACAAATATCAATCCCACTTTAAGCTTGTATGGCACATATAAACATATGTATAATTTTAATAGTGTATATATATAAACTCCATTCTGACTCTTTTCAGTCAAATCTTCTGACCTGCTAGACCATTTGTCTTATTTTCTGTCTTATCAACTGGCTGCTTCCCTATCTTCTAATCTCCTACTCTCAAACAATGTCACTGAGTGAACTGGGGTTTAAAAGAGCAACTCTGAGTCTGGAAACACCAGGCACAGAGTATTTTACTTGTTTTATCTAAAAATCTAGGTGACATTGGTGCAACAGATGAAATGCTAAATTATAAGCCTAAATTTTTTAAAATGGTACTTAGTCCAAAATACAACTCTCCCAATTCAGAATTACACAGAGCACAAAGCAAGGCTTCCCACAGAATTCCTTCTGCTCCCTGGCGACTCAGCCTTTTTGACTCTACCAGCACTGTCAGCAAAGCCAAAGGGATTTTTGCCAGGGTAAATACTGCTAAATGGGGTCCCCCATCCATATATATTTCACTTTATCTCTGTTGCCAAGTCCTTTCTGATTGCCAAGTCAATCTGCCTGTAAGATTAACTGGATTTTTCTTCCCAAGCACTCAGAGTTTTGAGATAAATGCTGGCTCCTCGGGCATAGGAACACACCCAGGCCATTCCGATGTCTTGGATATTTCTTAACTAATTAAGTTAATCATGTAGACAATGACTGAGCAAAAAGCTATACAGAGCTTTCCAAAACCACCCTTCTCAGGGGTGGGAACAGCCAACCAGAGCAGACTTCCTGGGGAGCATTCCAAACCCATCCTCTAAACCCATGGCATTAGTTTGTTGTTTACTTTGGATTTGCTTTTACCCCAGGAGGAGAGACCAAGACCTCGTGCTTGTTTTACATCTTATTCAACCATACAGAGAATCAAACCCACAACCCCAAAGCAGACTGCAGTCCAGCAGTAAGGGGAAAAACACTATTCCCAGAGTGCTGAGACCCGGTTTGCATCTCCTTGTCCTTTCAAAAATCAGAAATAAATTCTTCAATAAGAAGGACTAACACAAGAAGGAAGATACTTTCCTTCAGAGCTGGGAGACAGCAGCAAAACCAAAGGGGCACCAGAGGAAAGAGAACTGGGCTGACTTTATCCTTCCAAGCACCTTCCAGCTCAAAAGGTAATGAGGAAAGAAGGGCAGTGACCACCCAGATACCTCCCTGGGAACTCAAAATGCAGCTCTGCGTGTGCTGCAGTGACAGAGGGCAGACGTGGAGCCCTCCACAGCCTGTCCCTCCTGCTTTCCACTGCAGACATTCCCAGGGAGGCAGGGCATGCTTCCTCCTGCTGACTGACTCCCTGCCTGGGAAAGTTGAGAGAGCAGGAGATTCCTAGTGGACAAAGACAAAAGCAATTTGGGAGTGGCCAGCACCACACCAAGATCAGTGTTAAAATGCCAATGAATAAAGGAAATATAAAGACTTTCCTTTCTCTGTGTTTCTGTTCAGTGCATTGCTTTTATCATCTCTGCTTGACTTATTTGAATGCTGATGTCATGAATTTCACATTCTGAATAAAATATTTTTATCACATATCCTGTAATTTTCATTTACTGACATAAAACCACAATTCTGGGCTTTGGATATTTGGAATCTTGGTAGCAATTGAAATATGCATTTCACTGTCTCTCAGGTAACTTTCCAGATTAGTAAAAAGGGCAATGTTTTAATTTTTTTCCTTTCCTGAAGTATCTTCCAAAGACAAAAGCAGGAGTGTATATTTTTGCTCACTGCCTCTTGCTGGCAGGTAACATCAATTAAAACTGACCTTCCAGGACATTCTCCCCTTTAAAACAACAAAGCCAAATGACAATTCTTCAAAACTCCTGGTCCCCTCTCCCATTCAGCTTTAAACAAGAACTTTTATGCCTGGACAGAAGCAAACTCCATAGAGAGCAACTTGTATCACTGCCTGAGGGTCTCAGAGAAAAACAGCTCTCACCCTGCAGCAACACGAGACCACAGCCCTTCCAAGCAGATTTCCAGTGTGGACCAGGACTGGGCACATTGTGTTTGTAACCTTCCAGCATCATGTGAACACATTCCCAACAAAAAACATTTCATCCACTTCTCTCTTAGAAGCATCCCATATTATTTTACAAGCCAATTGTGCATGATACTTGTAATTTCATCAAATTCAGGCCTAGGATGATCCATATGGATTTAGCAATTACCACTGATAGGAAAGGTCTCAAAATTTTGCTGGTTCCAAAGATTATTCCCAAAGTATGCAAAGCTCAATTAATTTTATGTACATTTTTCCTTATGGGCTTTACCCAGTTTTGATGAAAGATCCAGCTTGTTGCCATGCTCTTGGCAGCAGGGATACAGTTCCTCCCTGAATTAAACTGTGCCACTCCCCACCAGAATTCCAACCATACTCAGGACTCCTGGTTCCTCTTAGGACAAGTGCACCAGAGGGGGAAAGGAGAGGGGATTTATCAGTAGTAACAAAATATTTAAAGTACTTCAGGGCAAGCCTACACGAATTTCTGTCTTCCCTAGGATCCCAATGCCTAGTGTCCCCTTAGATGCTGATGGCTCCCTACAGACATAGTGCTGTTCTAAATAGCTACTGCCTGCTTCCTTCCTGAAAACCCATTGCAGAGTTTGGCATTTCTTTTCCACTGTCTATCCAGGCCAAAGCTGCAGCTCAGAGAAAATGAAGGCAAACATCACCACGTAGACAGGTCAACACCAAAATTGTTTTTGGCTGACAGGTAGCCGTGACGACACCTGCCACGCTTTGGCTTTCCTGTTTCCCCAAAACACACCTCCTGGGCAGCATGGCCCATCAGACACACAAGTATTACAACAAATACACTGCTAATATCCAGCTACGCCCATTGCCATACAGATGGAATACATCCATAATGAATTTCCAACCCATTACTAAAACCTTAGTAATTAAAATTGACAATTAAACTAATTATATGTGCACGCACAAAGTAATCTAGAGCCCACGAAGCAGGGGAGTTGAAAGAATGACAAAGAAAGCAAAAAGTAAGCAAAGCAGCAGTTCCCTGGAGCCTCCAGCTCTTCTGAGGATTCCTCTGTGCAAGCTGTGCTCTGCAGATCTAACGTGGGGTATGGGCTTAACCCTGCAGAGCCTCACTAAAACTGCCTACTGGAAGCACTCAGCCACGTTTTTGGGAAACTCAGGAGAACGTAAAAGTAAGAACTGATATCTGAAATTTAAACGATGATTATTCCCCCACAGTGCTGTAAATTCATTTGTTTTTTCAATGTAATAAATAGCATGACACTCTGCATCTACCATTTGTGATAATTTCAAACATCACAACCCTGAAGTGTATCTGATAAGAGCAAATAGCACTTATGACATGCAACACCAGAACAGTTTGAATCTTATGCAGGTCTTTACCCCTGGGTTTCAGGAACAGTAATTTAAATTTCTAATGCACCTCTGTGACTCTGTTTTCTCCAAGGAGAAAAAGGCTGTTTCTTACTGCTCCTCTATGAACTGTGGGTAGTGCAAGGAGCCCCAGCCTGGCAGCAGTGCCAGCCACCCTGCTCAGCTCCTTCCCAAGAGCACCAGGCAGCCTGCAGGTGAGAAGCCCAGGCTACATTTTCCCAGGGATGTGGTCTGTGACATAAATGAGGCTGCTCCCTGAGCCTGCCTTCAAAAAACACTCTCAGGAACCCAGATCTGCCATTTCCTCCTTGAAATCTCTCACTCCTGGAAGGAAAGAGAAAAAATCCCTAAGCTTCCCTAGCAGTAAACATCTGCCAAGAAATTTTAAGTGTTCCCATCCAAACCCTCCTCCTTTTTCTTAAGCTTTCCATTTCTTGCCCTATTATAAATCACTCTGGGGAAAGACCACGGACTCCGACCATTTAAGAATGTTTCTAAGTGGTAAACCATCAAGTTTTACTAGACTCTTTAAAATAGTGTGGTCCATCTGCATAAACAAATGATACATTGCTTTTTCTACACTAATTATATGTTGCACAGACTAGCAGCCATAGAGACAAAGTTAAACCAGCCCCCATTATGGAAATAATAATTTGTTCTGAAGCAGAACAAAAATTGCAAGGGTTCAAGAAAGCTTTGGGGAAGGCACTAAAACTCTGCAAAGAATAGTTCACTTTCAGGAGCTCCAAAATAGTTTGTTAAATAACTGCAAAGTTTTGTTTTTTTAATTTGAGTAAAAGCATCTGACCTGTGGTTGGGCAACAAGCAGCACCTTTCAAAGTGCTGCATCTCTGGTACAGGACAGCAGGCACCTCTTTCCCTACAAGAGCTTCTCCTACACACCCCTTCCAGTTTTGCTAATCACCAGAAATGGCTGCTGATCTTTAGCTGGACCAGTGGAGGGTTGGAGCCTGGCAACCCCGGGCACAGTTCTGTGCAATCTCTCTCTGGTGTGCTCTGGACAGCATGTACCAGGGATGCTGCATTGTTCCTTTTGTTGGACTGGCTTTTGGCTAGCTTGAAGCAAGAAGTTTTTTCCCCTTCCCTTCAAACTGGGAATCCTCTGGCTGGGTTTTTTGGGTTTTTTTTTTGTTCCCTTGAGCTGTTTCTGGCTTGTTTTTCTTTTCAGCCCATCCAGGGAGCCGGTGGGACCACCCCGAACCTGAGACCCCAGAGGAACTGAACCAACACGAGCAAGGAGATTAAAACCCATCAGCTTCAGCCTCTGCGAGGAGGAGACCCACGGCAGAAATTCAACATGTTTCCATCTGCTCTGCCCCAGGAACTCCTCTTCCCCTTCACCACTTTGTTTTCTAAGCCATGTGGCCAGCCTGTGTATTTTTCTTCCCTGGCTTTTGTGGTTTGTTTTTTTTTTTTTTTTTTTTTTTTGGGGGGGGGGGTGTTTCTTTTGTTTAGTTGTTGTTCTGCTGGCAGTGGGTGGGTGGCTTTGTGTGTGTGGGTAGAGGGTGTCTGGGAATTTGCATTTATTCAATAATTCAATATATAATAATGCAACCCCCCACCTTTTTTTTCCTGTTAATAAATAGCTCTTTTTTCCCCGTTAATAAATAGTTCTTTTTTTCCCCCACTTTCACCTGCTGGTATCAATTTATCTCATTGGCAGAAGAAAAGGGAGTTACTGAAACCCTTTTTCCTTAGAGGAAATGCTCATTCCTGGGGGTTTTCTCCTGAAATTGGTCTCCAAAACCGAGATACCAAATCATTAAATGGAGGTGACCTTTCTGCCAGGCTGCCTTCCATGACAGTAGTTTTCACACAGTGAAGAATATTATCAAGATATTAACAGAATGAGCACCTGCCCCCTCCATGCAATGAAATATGCTCAGTTAAAAGCAATACTAAAGAAAGAAGTTCTGAAAACAAAGCAGCTGTGCCACTTGGGAGGAACAGCGAGAGGGACAGTGCATTAAACCACATGCTTGTTTCTTTCTTGTCACCAATAAAAATGAGTGAGGCAAAATACTTCTTTATTTTTCAATAACGTGGTAGAGATGCAACAATATCTAAGCTGGACAAATGAACTGTAACATCTGGTCACCTCTTGAGGAGCTACAGTGTTCATTTTGCTTAGCCTGGGCCGTTCACTTGGCTCACACACAGCACCTCTGTGGGACAGAAGGGCCAGACCTGGCCCTGAGCAAGCTGTGAAACCACCCTGTCCTGCATGGAGGGAGGGAGCCAGGGCTTTGGGAATGGCGTCAACCCCAGCAACCCCACTGCCCTCCTTCCCCAGGAACACACATGCCCTGCCTGCCTGTCCTGCTGCAGGGCAGGGCAGGAAAGCCAGCAACAGCAACCATGAGCCACCACAGCTTGACTCACTGCAGCTTTCTCTACCCTAAAATAAAGTTCCACCTTCACTTCAACTCAGTCACTGCTCATAAAAGGTAAAATATGGTCCCACAACCAGTGGCAACCATGGCATAAATTATTTACCAACAGTTTCATCACTCTGTCAGCATCCTTGCCTTTGAAGCACTATTACCAAACCAAGCTTTTAAAAAAAAAACCAAAAGGACTGCCTTTGAAGCATTCTTCTAAAGTAGGTGAAAAGAAAATGGCTCACCTAAGTGCCAGCAGTTCCTGCAAATAAGCCAAGAGGTGAAGTTACTCACTTGCCAGCACCAAGAGCCAGCCTGGGTACTGCTAACAAAACTCCCAGTGCTAATTTAGTAGCAAAAGTGCCTGTCAAATTCATTTTTCAGAAGATAAATACTGTCTTCTTATTCTGGTTTATCATGACAAGCTGGAAAGAATCACAGTGGCTGTTCAGGCAGGCAGGAATGACATCGAAGCACTCTGGGTTTGGATGTGCCTGGCCTAATTCCATTATTAAACCACTCAGTCTTGAAGAGCAAAGCTAGACATCACTCATTCCACACAGTCAGACTTATGAGTCTGAAAAAAATATCTCTTCCTTAAGCAGCTTTCAGCATATTTGAATAACAGTGACTGTGAAATATACTGAGAGCGTAACAGATGGCCTGCTCTGAGACTGGGCAGCAAAACATGCCAAGGGGACCGACACACAAAGTGTCTCAGTGGTGAATTATGGAGCGTGACTCCAAGGCAAAGCCCAGCCATGTCTCCAGCTCCTTCCAGTTCATAGCAAGGAAAAAAAAACAGCCTTCGACTTCCCTAATCCACTTTCCTGGTGCAGAACCATTAAATTGTATATGGTATATGAGTGCATTACATTAGTACAGTTCTAATGTTCTGACACTTGTATGCAATATTACAACGTTGAAGTCTGATCTAAGATTGACTAAATTTAGCTTGGGAGGGGAGATTGAAAGAACTCACACCACCAAACTTGTTAAAATGAAAGCAGTAATGAGGAGATGGGACAGAAAAACATCACATGTGGCAGCTCTCTGCATGAAGAACAACTGCTCAGGAAATACTACAAGTTTGGAAACAAAAGTGGTCCAAAATGAATACCAGAAATGAGCTGTGAAATAACCTCCTGAGCCAGACTATGGGAGTCTTATAATTTGGTACTTGTAGAATAGGAATGGAGGTGTGGAGATGAGAAAGATGCTAAAACTGTTCAGCCCAGAAAAACAAAGTCTTCAGGCAGATGAACAAAAGCCTTAAAAAAACAAAATGAAAGGGTCATTGAGTTTACTGTTTACTTGCTACTCTAAGTAATGCAGCACACACTTTCATTACCTGATTGAGCCTCATCTGAGAGCATGTTGAATTTCTTTCCCTTAACAAGTATTAGAGTAGCAAAAGGTCAGTTCCAACACCTAAAAATAAACTGGGAATTGGAAAAGGAATAAATAAAAATTTTTATTTTCTATCCTCTTAATACTCCAACAGGCACTGGAAAATGAAACACCGAATATACAGCTATAATCTAAAGAGAAATATTGTTTCCTACAGGACCTACAGGAAAGTTACTTTGCATTTTTGCAATAAACTTCTAGTTGCCTTCCATTCAAGGCCATTTAAAATAAACTGGTTTTGAAGAGATGGCTGAGGAATCCAATAAAACACACCTTTTTCGTTAATTTTTTAGTTTTATTTTTTAAATTGACTCCTGCTACAAAATATACCCACTATTACCATGGAGCAATGCAAAATGTGCCTTTCAAGCAGGCTCCACGTGGTGTGTGTGTTGGTTGGCAGCTCCCAGGCACGCTCTGGCTGGAGCAGCAGCACTGCAGCAGGGGCAGGGCTGGGCAGGTGACACAGGCTCACAGGACAGGTGGCTCTTCTTGCTGGTCACATCTGACTCCTGCTCCTGGAAGTCAGCCCCACTGACTCTTAAGCTGATGGATGAGCAACTGCTGCCCAAATTAAAGCTTGTCACTGCCCTATTCCAGACAGAGGGATAGTTCAAGGAAGGTGGGCCTCAGATAGAAACTGTTTTTCCTCAGAAAGTGCCTGGTTGGTTGAACAAAGCTGTGGCCTTTAGTTTAAATTAGTATTCAACTAAATTAATTTAGTTTAATTTTTGTATGTACTACCTGTCTTCACATCAGAGCTCCAACTACCCCTTCTGTCCTCCTGGAAGTCATTTAGGCAGACAAAAAAGAGTTTGGGAAAGCCCCTGTCCGCTCTGCACACAGTGGCACATGAGCACATTCAGAGTTGTGTCACTGGCTGAGGGAACTGCTAATTACAGTGCTTCTGAAATGGCTGGGTTTCAAGTTGATAATATGGTTAGAACTATTAGCTTCTTCCATTACCAGATGGGCTGGATAATGTGAAACACTTCCCAGGGTTGCTTAAATGACTGATTTGTAGCTGCAGGCACCTAGTAAGTTATGAATGATTGCTGATGTAAAAGAACAACTCTACTGGGAATGACAGTAATTAGTCTTTACAAAATTCAGTGAAACATTGTCAGGGAAAACAAGACATGTAAGTAATTTATGCACCAATTAAACAATTGTTAGAACTTGCAAAAATTTAAACCAGATAAATACTGCATATAACACGCAGCACCCGTGGATTTAAAATTGTATCTTAAAATACGACTTTTCTTTTACAAGAAATATATCCTAAGCAAAGAAAATAACACAGTGTTGTCAGCCTAAGTTACTTTTACCATCACCTATTGTTTTCTAAAATGTTTCTCATGTACTGTGAAACGATGTAAGTGGCCTCCCTTTCTCATTTTAGAATGAGTAAGAAAAGACAGCACTGAGCTGTTAGTATGTTATGCCAATAAATCTCACCTACTGTCAACTACTTAGGACTGTATTTAAATGTCACTAGATACCACAAAAGGCTTTAAATGTTCCTGATTTGCCAGTCCAGCTACAGTTTGCCATGAATCAAAAATAATTTTGTTAGGGTTCAGTTATTTACAGGGCTCAGCACATCGAGTTAACCAGATGAGAAATTGTGCCTTGAGAAAAAGCACAATGTGTCACGACCTGCTTCTACCTCCTGTTAACCAGACAGGCTGAGGCTTACTCAGCTATCATCACACACTTCACAGCCTGCCAACCAAAGTATTTCCTTTTAAAGTAAACATTTGAATTACAGATTATAAAAAGCAGTCTGTTTTAGCAGTTGCTTTGTCAATCCCTGCCTTTTCAAGTCTTGCCTTACCTACTCAACATGAAGAGAACATGTCTCTAAAATGAACAGACCACACCAAAATTCTCGCTGCAGATGTGCTGGGTAACAGGAGAAAAAGATTTAAGCTTCAAGTAAGACTTTCAAAAGGATATTCTGTATGGATAAACAAATACAGAAAGGCAGGTTTCTCTTCTCTAGCCATCCCAGGAAGGGTGTATCTGTGTTCCAACAGCTGCCTGACCTTCAGATGTGGTATCAAACATGGAGAAAGGACTGCCAAGGGCACCCTGCCAGCACCTCAATGCCATGCTCACTGGCAAGGCCAGGAGAACAGGTGGGACCAGCTGCAGATCCTGCCTGGTGTGTGCAGCTCCCTGCTCTGCCCTGCCCACCTTGCCCACACAGCAACACCCAGGGGCTTTCACTGCATCCCATAAAGCTTTACACACAACACTGGCTGAATATTGGCAGACCAACTGTGATCACAGCACAAGAGGGATGTTCAGTAAATCCAGAGACAAATCTCTGCTGAAGAATTTGAACTCTGGAGCTGCTTTACCATATAATGTTATTGTCCCTACATTCACCAGCCTTCGTAGTCTTGCATGTTTGGGGTTAATTCATTCCCTTCCAACAGGATGGCAGCTAAGTAATAATGGGGAGAAAAAAACCTTAAAGGCCAAAAGAATTAACTGTATCCTACTAAAGCCAGTGAGATCCTGCATTATTCATGCATGGACAGGAGTACACTCAGCTAAGAGGGCTACAGGGAACTTGAACTCTGAAGCTCCCATGATTTGTAGCCATTAAAAAGACAAGCTGCATTATTTTATCTGAAAGCAAAAGATAGTTAACTGCTGCATCTCCTACAGAGCCACATGGAGACAAAGGGATTGCTTCTGCTTCTCACAGACAATGCAGGAACTTCTGCTGCAGAGCTCACAGAACCTGGCTGTTCTCCCTCAGGCACAACAAGGAAACATGAAGGAATATTTAAGCCAACTAATATTCCTCAAGGCAAGAAAGAATTCTTGAGTTACTAGAAGATGTCAGTGCGTGTGGCTATTATACAGGTGCTTTCATGGGCCCTAATAAGACCATCAGCACTGAATGCTGGCCAATACACAATCCTTTAAATTAATAAACCCACAAAAAATAGCTACTTTGTACTAAAAGCAGCCCTTTACACTTAAGCTATTTACATACACTATGAAGTGCCAGTCCAAACTAACATTGCATGTTTGCAACCCTCCTTCTAAAAATACACCCTCATAGTACAGTAGCTATTATTTCTCCACAGTACAATCATGGAAACTGCATGACTGCATTACTTCTAGTCCATATGTGTTAAATAAGTGAGCTAATTTTGTAGAAAATTTCACACGCATGTCTGCAATCTGTTACAATACAGTATTTACTTTTTTCTTGGGCTGTAAACTAATAAAACCACAACATCAAATCCCGTAGATATAACTCACATTCACCGAAATCCTAATTGAAAACTGCAAAATTTTGAGCAATGATGTTCATGCCACAGACAGCGCTGGTGAAGGAAGGCTGAAGAACCTCAAAGAATTATTTCATATTTGTCAACAAACTCTTTAAAAGGGGGTCTGCTCCCTTAAACCAAGCTTTACAATTTGGCTACCCTTAATTTTTACTTCTTCATTCTTTCCCATATGCTTATATGAGCTGTTGCATAATGTCCTTAACGACTCACATCTCACAAGCAGAGTCTCCAGAGCAGATAACTATTGATCCCTTTTTTCCTCCTTCTATTCCATAAGTCTAATGAACTATTGATTCTTTCCTCCTTGCCCCATTTTCTGCTTTGGCTATGCATGCCCCTCCTCCACTTCTAGATCTCCTTTTCTGCGCAGCCTTAGGCTCATCCTTGTCCATTCTGTCTGTATCTGAGGTGCTGCTGCTCTCGCCTGTGGTGGGTGTGTGGCATCAAAGATCCTGAGTCAGAAACAGAGAAATACAATTGCACATGGAGCTGTCTCCAGAAATGGGAAGCACTGGAAAGGAGCTGCAGCAGGACATAACCTGCCACCTCCTGCCCTCCCCATGGTCTGATCCCACAGCCATGAGAACCACCATACTGGGCATCCTGCTGCCAGTGAAGAGGCTTCAGTTTTCCATTGTTTTGTAAGCCAGTCAAGGTACTAACTGTGCTCTGCAAATAAACTCCAAGTGGTTTTTTTTGATTCCTCTACAAGCAAAAACTATGGGCTCAATCCCTTACTGTGAAGAAAATATTTAATGCTTCAAACCTCTTTGCTTATTTATTTTTCTATTCATAACTAGCTTCCTTCTTACCCTGCTCCAAAGATTGCCTGGGTGCAAGCTGCCCCCAGCTCCAGCCCTGCACACTGTCCCTGCCAGCACAGCCACCCTGACACAGCCACCACACTGCCCTTGCCAGCACAGCCACCCCGACACAGCCCTGCACACTTTCCCTGCCAGCACAGCCACCCCGACACAGCCACCACACTGCCCTTGCCAGCACAGCCACCCCGACACAGGCAGCCACCAGCACCAGCTCCTGCGGCCCCAACCATCTCCAAACTCCAGCACCTTGAGACAGACAGAGGTGTTGGTAGTTTCACTGTTTACAAGAGACTTAGCTGTACTTTGCCCCACTGAATCCTCTTCTTTACTGTTGGCAGGTCCTCTACAGTCAGGGCAAATGAGGAGAGAGTACTCCCAGCCTCACCCAGCCCAGAGATGTGGACAGAGAAGAGCAATGTGCTTGACTGCTCCAGACAGATCTCCCATAATCAAAGCTTAACTAAAATTATAAAAGTAAGTAGTTTTCAAGAAAACTTTTGCTATTATTCTGTAGATGTATGGTGACTTATCTGTCAAACATCATTTCAGCCGAGAGTCTTCCCCCCACACCCTCTCTTTGCAGGTCACCAGAGTGATTAATTACTACTTCATTACAGCACCACCACAGACCTTTCCACTGCTCCATGCAGCCTACTTTCCTTTCTCAAATCCCACCCTCCTCTCCAGAGCATACAGACATTAAATCCCATGACAAAGATCTGCTATAAACTCATTAGCAAGTGTCACCTCAGTCAAACACCTTCCTTGCTGCGTCTTGTGTAATATTCACCATAACCAGTGGAATCCAGCTGCTTAATCACATGCACACACCAGTTCTGCAGATCTGAAGTATTTAGAGCAAATACATTCTCTCTGGCTTGTTATTCTATTCACAGAAATGAGAGCTTAAAAATTACTTGCTCCCTAATATTTGAAAGGCAACAGAAAAGGGCATGCAGGTCTGCAAATATTTTGGGAAAGATCATCTGAAACCTTTACCCTAAAGTAAGCATCCCAGAAACACCCATTTTCAAAGCCTCATTTCATCAGAACAAACTAGAATAAGAAAATGTTAAATAATGAAATTTGTCTCCCATAGGTGTCACTGTCATATTTTCTGAAAAATCCCTTCACCAGGATTTCCTCTCCCGGGAAGATGAGAAGCCTCAGAGAAAAATGAAAACAATAATTATCTGATTGCTTCCCCTGTGTTTTGCTGCTTTGTAATGTGGTATGGAGATTGTTTATCCAACAGGTGTTGTTTGATTGGTTTCATGTGAATTGTTTTAACTTCATGACCAATCATGGTCCAGCTGTGTCGGGACTCTGGAAGGGTCACAAGTTTTCATTATCATTCTTTGTCTGTATCCCTTCCCTATTCTTTAGTATAGTTTAGTATAGTAATCTTTAATATAATATATCATAATATAATAAATTAGCCTTCTAAGAACATGGATTCATCTTTCCCTCCTTGATGGGGGACCCCAGCAAATACCACACATAGGAAATACAAACCAAGTGAGAAGGTTGCAAAGAAACCTCCTGCCATGGTTTGGCACTGAGGTCCTGTCATCTGGCTTGCCACTCGGCCCTTTTCCAGGCTGAAATGAATTCCTCCAGCACATCCACAGAGAAGCTGTTTCTTCCATTGCCTCAGAGACCCAGTCCTTGGCCATGCCTCAGCTTCCTGTTCCTTCTGGCAGCCACTCGAGTCCTGCTGAGCTTGAGGTCACCTCTGGGCTTGTGTCCGGCCCCCTCCCAGCCCTTGGCAGCGTGGCCGGGGCTGCTTTCGAGGAAGGGACCGGCACTCCTGGCTCTCACGTGCTACCCCAGGATCAAACAGGGCAGTCCTCCTCCAGGCTGCCCACTCCCTCCCCTTTTAAAAACACAGCATTCAGTGAATGGGGAATGAAGGCATTAAGCAGGTTTATCACCAGTCGTACCTTCTTAACTTTTGGTAGGATTGCTCAGCCTTCACTGTAAAACCAATATTTGTCTGTTCTGGTTCTGACTTTGTTAAAAACATTCATTTGTAGAAATCCTACTCACTGCTTAAAAGCTGAATTAGAGTAAGTTTTGATGTGTATGAAAAAAGACTAGGAAGAGGTTGGGCACAGACTCCTGTACTGAGTATGAGGACACTGAGAGGATGGGGGCAGCAGTGTGACCAGCAGAAAGGCCCTCTGGCAATCCAGGGACAGGAGTCCTCACTCTCAATCTTAAAGCATTTCTACTGAAAGATCTGGGGAAAACCAACAACAAAAAAACCACCCCCAACTTGCCCACCTGAACAGCTTTGAGCCACTTCTGTTATTAAGGAAGAGGATGAGAACAAACATTAATACAGACTTGTAAAAGTTTCCTTTGGGTTCTGCTTTTTGATCAGACATGAAACTCTTTTGCTTAATGGGAAAAAAGTAACTTGGTTGCATATCACTGTTATGGTATACATTATTATCAATAATATATAAATATTAACAACAAAAGAAATTAACTTGACATTTAGAGTTTGTTTTTACAAACTGCCTTCCCTCCCTCAATTCTGCGAAAGTTTTAGGAGCTCATGTTATTAGGAACCATCTACTCAAGTATTATTTCCCACATGGAATAGCATTTGACTTCTTTAATATTCCTATAAACTTATATGTGAATGCTTCAGATCTATTACTACTAAATAATTTAATCAACATGTGTCTCCAAACCTGACTGCAGCAAGAGACCAAATGAAATAACTGAATGCAAAAGCCATTGTTAAATCAAAGCTACAAGAGATGAAAAGCGGTAGAAGTTTTACTTCATGAGCCCTACTTCTGTAGCTTGCCCAGATCCCAGCTCCCACTCATTAAGGAGGTCACAAAGAGCTCCAGAGAATGATTTCCTCTACAAGGTTTAACTTTGGTTGTGAAAAAGTTGCTCAAGTTTCCTTACCAGGCAACAGATCACTGCATCAGCAGCACCAACCCAAGGGTGATGGGAAACATGCTGGGATGAGCTGCCACCCCCCAGGATAATTTTCACACAGCCTCCTCCTCTCCCAAAATACTCCATGTAACAGAAGTCTCATTGTTGTGGCACCAACACAGAGCGTGCAGATGCTCACCAGATGCTGCCAGAGTGGGAATGAGGTGGAAAAAGGAGCTTCAGCTGTTACAAACATGACAGGGCTTGATCAGCTGCTATTGCAGTCAGCAGAACATCACTGTGCCTCATGGCAGCAGTGCTGACTGACAAAGGCTTATCCTCTGCAGGCAGACAGCCACAATGACCTAAAAAAAGCTCTATGAAATGCGGCCTCATCTTTCTATCACTTCTCAGGCTCAGGAAACGCATCCACTAATTTGTCTTGCTGTGTCCATCAAGAGATGCCCTCCCTGTCAAGGCCAGGTGTTCCCAGGCTGGGCAGCACAGGACACACAGATGGCTCCTGAGAGGCTGCGCTCTGTGTAAGGGGTTCTCCATTGCCTCAACTAGGAATCTAATATTATTTTCTCTTGTTATAAACTGAGCATTGATTACAATTATCTGTCTGTGCACATTCCAAAGTGTATTGTCTCAATCACTGGGGCTCACGATACTGTGATAAATGTTTTGAAAAACTAACAAATGTTACAGCCTGACTCATAGAAACACTGAAGTTCATCAGGACTTGTGAAAGGAGGAATGATGGAAAACCTGCAGTGATGAGGCAAGAAATTTAATACAGCTGGTAGCATGTACTGGACACCTAAAAATACTGTAATGACACTTTTTGCCACAAACATATTTAATACCTTGACGAATGTGGAAAGTTTACCCACTGCCCATTGGGTTATCAGCATTTATCAACTGATGCAGCTTAGCCAAACACTGGCCTGGGCCCAGGGCTCAGTGTGCTCCCGGTGCTGCACTGCGGGCCTGGATAAACCTCTGCCAATGGATTCACCACGCCTGCTTGAGCTTGACAAATGATACCTGAACAACAGCAAAAGCCAGAACAAAAAGACTTTTTTAAAAAAATTGTCTTTTGTATTTTAACAGAAAGAAGTTGAAGCATGAATAAATGTCTGGTCATCTCAAGAGCTAGTTATGTGCTTTAGGTTGCAGCCATCTAACACAGCTAAGAGGCAACTGCTGTTCCACTTTTCTTTTCCTCCTCCCAGCTTCCAGAAAACACTGCAATAAATGTGGATAAATATGGTGATTTCTAGTGCATTAAAGCAGTATCCTGATTGATTAAAAAAAACCCCCACAAATTTCCCTGCCCCTCAACAATTTTAAATACACAGACACACCCCAAAACAGATGAAAAAGAGAAGCAGAGATCGTAGGGAGAGAAGGAAAACGGGAAAGGAATTTTTAATCTCTTCTTTCAGATAATTATGACCTGCTTTGTGACTTTTAGATTACTGAGAAAGCCACACACAAAGCTCTTACTAATAAGCATTGCTTCCATGTGAGCTGCACTGGGGCTGGAAAGACTTTTCTGGGAACGAAGAGTTTGTTCTGAGAGTGCTCAGGATAACTCTGCTTGCCTGCTGCTGCAACTAAAATTTTATGATACAATGCTGAGAGGGTGTGCATGTGCATACACTTGTATATGTACTCTGAGCATCTGCACACATACACGTGAACATGGTACCGTCAACAAAAGGCAAATTATAAGAAGCAGTGGTTAATGAAGCAGCATCCTCTGATTTTCTTCTTGTAAATACCCATGTCTGCTTACATAAGCCACACAATTTCAGACCTCTGCACAGGTATAGGAATGGTGGATCTGACCTGAGGCTTATCAGTCCAATTCTTTCAAATGAAATCACTGAAATGCAGCAGCCACCTGGGTCTACATAAATGACATTACCAAGAAGTTGCACAGCCCTTGTAAGGGGAATTGCATCTTCACAAAGTCATCTGTAAACACTTTAAGAGGAAGAAAGAAAGAAAGAAAGATACAGGAAAAAAACTACTTGTTTCAGAAGAAAGCGCCTGTAATTACACAGCAATCTCTGTGCTTGCATTAGATTATACAAGAGCTTAAAATGTTGTGAGTTTGGTTTCTTCCCCTCATTTTAAGCAAACATTCTGCACACAGAACAGCCATTGAGCTGGCATTACAGAGAAGTATGGGAAAAGACTGATCCCAAAAGACTACACTGTCAGTCTTCAGTATTCCCAGTCTAAAAATAGGTTTTAAAGGGCTCATCAGTGCCACCAGGCTTCTGAGCTCCTGTTAAATCAGAACCTCTGGGAGTCCTGTCTCCATCAGTGCCATTTCAGCACACGAGAGAAGCAGCACAACCGCAGTTCAGCAATTTACTATGCTCTAACATTCTAAAGATGAGGTTCAAGAAACAGAAACATACTAATTTATTCACTTTAGAACACTGTGGGGGTTTCTGTGCTCCAGGGAGGGTGCAAGGACAGGAGCAGGCAGTGCCTAGGGCAGTGCAGAGGGTGACTGAGCCCTGCAGTGGCACCTCCTCCAGTGGGCAAAGGAGCTTATGTGGGGCTACAACAAGGAGCCTTCTGTGACTTTCCATTTGTCAGTCCTCGTGATGCAGGGCTGTCTGTGTTTACCATAAAGCAGATCAGTGAGTGCACACATGGGGCTGAAACACCCTGTGCTAAAGCAGGGCCAAGAGCTGATACCACTGGTCCTGAGCAGCAGCTGCTCCAGATTATCACTTCCATGGAGAGCAACAGGTGCTCATTAATGAAAACCAGATTTATTCCCTGAGACTGTCTTGCTGAGGATCACTATTCACAGATACACATGAGGCCTGGATTGGATTTCTTCTCCTCATACTCTTATTCAAAGATTTTAAGAAAAAAATCCAAGAGTCTGCAGCAATATGCCAATGGTTTCCATCACCTTGGATCACAACTAGCCAGGGTAGAACCAGAATCCAGGAACACCTCTCTCCCTGGGAGCCTCATGGCTTCTCCCCACAGGCTGCTCCTGCTCCTTCAGCTCCTGCATTCACTGACTTTATTTCTGTGCTCAAACTTCCTGCAAGAGTATAATTTTCAGATTTCTAATAAAGGAGAAATAAAGTGGAAGGAAATATGTTTCAAAAAACCATCCTGTAAATCCTAATCTGATAATTTCTCTTTCATAAACTGCAGTGTGATACAATTACATGTTTCTGATCTTGTTTCCTTGGTTAACAAAAGGGTAAAAGTTGTCCTGGATCATAGCAACACATGTGAAGAGCCAGAATATGAACACAATTCCAAATACACAGAGCTGCAGAACATCAGCTGAAACCAAAAGGTTGAGGGGTTGGAAACAGTAACTAAAAGGGCAAGATGCCTGCAAGGAAGAGTAGATGTCAGGCCCAGAGCTGGTGATGTTACTATGGGAAGTAAATTTAAGCAAGCCCATAGCACTTACTGCAAACCCTACTGACAGCAGGGAGTGCAGGGTTTCCTCCTGCATTACACCACTAGTGAAGCAATGGCACAGAAATTTCCCTGTGCTGTTGGAAGCAACTCATCCCCAGGTTTTTAAAGCAGAAAGTAGACCACAATACAGTAAAACAACCACTTCATCACAGAAAAGGGAAAAAAATAAAGAACAAAACAGAATTTCATGTTCCATATTGCATACAATAGTATACAACAACTTTCTGCATATTCTCCATTATCTTTAATAATATGTAGCATTCAAGTCAAGATTTTTTTTCCAAATTAAAATGAGACATTGATACAGGAACACCACTTCCTGTAATACCAATTCCAACAGCCATAAGAAGCAGATATCACCACACCACTTGTGCCAGCAGCTTGAGCTGCCGCATGAATTCCTAGAAAACACAGAGAAACACAAGCTCCTGATCTCCACCCAGTTATGACCTTCCTTAGCACAGTGCTCACCAGACACCCCACCGAAATTTCCTAATTACACCTATATGAAATATGCTACTGTTTTGGTTTGCTTGATTTTACATGAGAAGAGAGGCTCTCTAAAACTGATTCTGCCCTGGTTTCCCAGACTGTCCCCCGTAAACATTGTGTTAATTCATTCAGCTCAGCCCCTAAAGACACAGCCAGCTCTGCAGAGAACACTATCAGCCTGTTCTGAATCAGCAGAGATGCTGGCAGCCTTTCAAGTCATCTGAAAAAGATGAGGTAGCTGCACAAGGAATAAACCCTTAAGTGCTCATCCAGAATTGCCTCTGGGAAAGACCATGCATTTTGCACATGCTAATTCCAACAATTAACCCAAGCTGCTTAGGTACAAACTTCTGAATACATTTTAATGCAAATTACAAATTTCACATTAAATACTGAGTGCTTAGAGGAAGACACCACATTTATGCTATACTGCACAAAAACAGTACGTTCACTTCTTTCCAGCCAAAGTTCAAAGGATCCCCAAGAGGATGATTCAGCAGTTAAGGCACATCTTTCAGTATTAAACTGGTGAATCTCTTTCCTCAGACCACACACAGTCACCATCCTCCTCTTCTTTTGAAAGTTTTAATGCATGAAAAGTAGTCCTGACTCAGAAGAGGAAACTTTTCATTATTTGTACTCTATGAATGAGAGAGGGCTGCTGCTCTGGCTGGTTCAAGTCCCGCTCCTCATTAGCAGCACTGTCGCCTATACTCTGTGCCCAGCAACAGCAAGAACAGCAGACCCTCCTTCAAGGAAGAAGACGCTCACCAAAAGAACTAAAATTACAATTAATAATATTAGGTTCTAAAATCTTGGAGGAAAACAAGGAGAAGAAAAATAAAACCCAAACAATGTAATAGCACTGATTAACTCATACAAGTTTCCACAGAGACACTATTTCCAGGATTAAGCATGTTAAACCCCAGTCTAGGAGCTCCATTTCCTGCTGGTTTTGAGCCACACACAGTGTGTGGGCCCTAGGATTGCCAGCACTTGTACACCAAATCTGGGGCGTCCTGAAGGCACAGGAGCCTGGGGAGCCACAAGCCAAGCTGGATTTTCAGGCTCCCTGCTTCCAGATCTATCTATGTAGATCCTACTGCACCTATGTTTGATGTGAACATTTCAAACATTTGTTTAACAGCATTACAGACTTCTGTTAATCTGAGAAATTTCCAACAGAAGCAACAACTCTTTGAATATGAACTATATACAGCTAGGATGAAATGAAAAAAGAGGATTTGGTGCTTTAGTTATTACAATACCTTTCACTTCATTCCTGCCTCCTGTAGTACCAATAGCAAGACTATCAGAACTCATAAAAGCAACATTTTTGTTTTGCAACCAATTTCCATTTCAAAACAGCAAATCTAGGCGTCACTGTTTGAATGATTTCTTAAATCTCATTTCCATATGCCAGGCAGAGACCTGCTTCTTCTGGTCTGTGCTGTGGAAGCTTCCAACCTACAGATCCATCTGAGAAGGGCATGAAAACAAAGTACACACATGCTCCCTGGAGCTTTTTGATAAAGAGTTGATTTGCATGAGGCACTACAAATTAGCCTTTTTCAAATGAATGCAAAATCCCTAATTTACACTGTGCACACATTCAGCAGATGATGAAACTTATAATATTGGGTAAAATAAAACTTATCAATTCTAACTGCTGGTTTGGACAGGGTTATTATGGAGTGATCCTAATCCCTCTAGTAACTCCAGAAAGAAAAAGGGACTTAAGAAAAAGACCCATACTGCTAAAATGCTATTCCTGAAGGAACCAGCAGCTGGCCATAACAATGTTAGAGAGTGCAATCTCTTCCTCAGTCTCTACTGGATATTTGTTGTCTCTCTGGCTGTTGTTTCAGCCAGACAGAAAATAATGTCAAACCTCATGCTATTCCCCAGCTCTTGGCCATGTTTCTCATTTGCCTTTGGAAGCAGCTATTTTGCCTTAATGCCTTGGTAGCTTTGAGCACTCCAAATAAACAAACACAAGATATGCAGGGGTAACTGGTTCACTTCACCCACTTCCACTTCTTTCAGACTTCAAGTGGAGACATGAAAGCCATAAGTCTTGAACCACAGGCATACAAAAGCCATGCTCATAAAACATAAATACACGTCCCATTTTAGCCACATCCTCCTCAAATATTTCTGCAAGCAAAATTCAAGATTTCAACCCAAGCTGTCTACAATTAAGAAGAGTAGCATGATGTACCTGTTCCCCATGCCACGAGTTTGGCTCTAAGCACAGAAACTGCTGTGCTCTCATGTCTAGATTTTTATTATTAATATTTTAAAAAGAAAGCCATAGTAAGATACTAGCCCACAGCAGCAGTGGGCAAGTGAATTGTTCCCATGCAGTCAGTGGAGGCCACAAACACCACAGGGACACACACGATGTACACAAGGAGAAGTACTGCCCTTTGCTATTTTAGCATCATTAATACCTTTCCCCCACCCCCTTTTCTGAGCGAGTTACCCTGTGTGATGTCAGTGGTTATTTTGTGCTGATTACTGCAATCCAATCTCCAGACAGGATATATTTACAGCTGTCTACACTGTCTTACAATAAGCTGATGGATGACTCATCCTTTTTCCCCCTTCAGCTGAAATCACACAAAGGAAGATGGAGACAGAATGACAGCCCATGGGAAGCAGGGAGAGGTGAATTGCAAAGACTTTGCTCTGTGTTTAAAACACATTAGAATATAAGTCTTTACTTGCACATGCAATGACAAAAAATAATCCTAGAATATGTATAATTTTTAATGTTTTGGTACATGTAAACCCACCAATAAACAGGCACTTATTTCACAGTTCAAATACCTGTGTGCTTGCAAAGGCTTATATCCCAGCGCCATGAGTGCATGTCTCCTTGGCATGTACATTAAACAGCATGCAATAAATTAAAAATCAATTATCATAAATTTATTACATTACAGGAAGATGAAGTGTCAGAAGAAACAAAAACTTGACATTTTCCATCAATGATCTTGATGGGGCAGATTTGCCAGCAGGATAAAAATATGACCAGATGATGGGCTGATAGCACAGACTGGTGACAGAGACAGTCAACACAGCAAGGCTGCAGGCAAGGAGCACGTCTGCTCTGTGTGTCAATGGGCAAGGATGCGAGTCTGCATTGCCACAGACAAATTTAAAAGAGGGTTAAGTGTATTCACAGCCTGCCTGCTCTCATTCCTGACAGCATCAGCAAAAGAATAGTTGATAAAAGGCTGGAAAGAGCTTGTGGTTTTGTTTTGTTTTTTTAAACTGGCTAAGTCAGTCTATAATCACAGCCTATTACTTTAATGCAGGGTGTACAAGAGGAGAGCCAGGATCCCTATGCTCCATTGGTAATGACAGATCAGCTGGCTCAGCAGGATGTGCACGATGTGTCACCAGCTCCTGCCACAGGTGGGTTGGGCTCTCTCTACAGATTTTGACCAGGCACCAGGAGTTCCTCAAGGACAGTCAAGCATGTGCCTACATGTTGTTGAGTTTCAATGAATTTACAAAATCACGAGGTTGGAAGAGACTTTCAAGATCACTGGGTCCAACCAATGCCCCAACACCTCAACAAGACCATGGCACCAAATGCCACATTCAATCTTTTTTTAAACCCATCCAGGGATGGTGACTCCACCACCTCCCTGGCAGACAATTCCAGTACTTTATCACTCTTTCCATAAAAACCTTTTTTCTTAATATCCAACCTATATTTCCCTTGGAGTAGGTTAAGGCTGTATCCTCTTGTTCTGTCAGCTGCTGCTTGGAAAAAGAGACCAACCCCCACCTGAGTGGGGGATTGCTCCTGTCCAAAGAGTGCTCCTGTCCAAGCCGTGGGCTGCAGCTTTTCCAGGAGTGTGTTGTGGGAGACAGTATCAAAGGTCTTGTTGAAGTCCAAATAGACAATATCCACAGCCTTTCTTGCATCCACCAGGTGGCTGACTTGGTCATAAAAGGAGACCAGATTGATCAAATACAACCTACCTCACCTGAACCCCTGCTGGCTGGATCTGACACCCTGGCCATCCTGTAAGTGCTGTGTGATGAAATCAAATAAACTGCTCCACGACCTTACTGGGTACGGAGGTCAGGCTAACTGGCCTATAATTACCAGGATCATCCTTCCCACCCTTTTTATGAATGGGTGTCACACTGGCCAGCTTCCAGTCATCTGGAACCTCCTCAGTGAGCCAGGACTGATGGTAAATGCTGGAGAGCGGCTCTGCAAGCTCATCTGCCAGCTCCCTCATCACCCTGGGGTGGATCCCATCTGGTCCCATGGATTTATGAATATCCAAGCAACTCAGCAGTTCTCTGACTGCCTCCTCCTGGATAGGGGGCCCATTCTGCTCCCTGACACCATCTACCAAACCAAGAGGACAGCTGTCCTGGGAACAAGCCATCTTCCCACTAAAGACTGAGGCAAAGAAGGGGTTAAGATCTTCCACCTTCTCCTCAACTGCAGTTACTGAGTTCCCTCCTGCATCCAGTAGAGAACAAAAGTTGGTCTTACCCTTCCTTTTGCCATTAATACAGTTGTAAAAACATTAAGTTCTAACTGAGCTTTGGTGTCTCTAATTTTTTCCTACATGCCCTAGCAACCCCCTTAAATACTTCCTGAGAAACCTGACCCTCCTTCCAAAGATGACACATCCTCTTTGTATTCCTAAGTTCCTTCAAAAACTCCTTGCCCATCCAGAATGGACATTTGCCTCGTCAACTCATCCTTCAGCACACAGGGACAGTCTGTTCCTGTGCCCTCAAGATCTCTGTTTTGAAGCACATCCACCTTTCCTTGACTCCTTTGTTTTTAAGTGCTGCTTTCCAAGAAACTCTCTGAATAAGTCTCCTCAATAGGCCAAAGTCTGCCCTCTGGAAGTCCAATATAAAAGTCTTATTGATGTTCCTCCTAATTTCACCAAAGCACACATTGGAAGAATTTGGTAAATAGAGATGATGCCGTGAACTGGGAATGGCACTCAGTACACGGTCATGGCTTTAGCACTTTGGATAATGGGAAAAGCCAAAATGCCTTTGCTAAACTAAACCTGAGGACATTGAAGTTTGACTTCTGTACTACACCAGTGCCCAGAAACACTGAGCAGCCCAACACACAAACAGCTCCTGTATGAACTTCTGGAGAAATACCAGGAAACCCTGGAGCTGTTTGTAGCACAGCATGGAGTTAGAAGCTTTAATACTTAATAAAAGACAATATTCTGTGCTATGCAAAAGGCACCCAACACATTGATATTAATCACGTCTCTTCAGCTGCAAGAGACACGGTTGAAGCACTTGTCTGAAATCAAAATGGACCTTCTAAGCTCCTCTATCAAGACACAAGATTTAGCCTACCAGAAAGTTTTCTCTTGAAATAAATGATATATGTGGGGGGATTTTCAGGACCAAAATGCCTGTCCTCATATTTTAGCACCCCATTTGCAAATTCAAGGAATTACGCAAAACCACCAGAAAACAGCATGAAAGAGAAATCCTACTTATTTTTATTACCCTATAAAACAAAGAAAAAAGAAACATATTAATCTGGAAATGCTACCTAAACACTACCCTTCCATCAACAAATAAATAAACTCTATTAGAACCGTGAATTAACAGTAATGGCCGTAAGACTTTTGAAGTATTTGCTACACAGAAATGCTGCATCTTGAGCAGAAAGTTTTCAGTACCACGGAGATAAGCAAAAGCTTCATGTACAATGCTTTCCACTTTAAAAACCAAACAAATGAACAAACAATTCTATGTTTAAAATATCAGTTCTTGCACATCATGTCCCCAAATACGTTTGCTACAAATGTTTGAATATATACTTGCAATGTGCAAAACAAAAAAAATCAAATTGTAGAAATAAACACATCAATTCTGTTTTTTCAATACTTAATATGCAGGGTAAACAAACCCAAGCAGGTGTTATGTCAGCTCATGCATACAAACTCCAGACTTTTGCAATGTTCAATGCTGACTTAAAAGCTTCCTGTCAGCTTCAGGGGAAGCTTTGTCAACCTAACCTGCAGCTTATAGAAGTCCAGTCCTTGCTTATCTAGAAGTGGCAAACACTGCCAATGCTCTCTACTGTCCCATGGAATTAGCATCTCCTTTGGGATATGCTCCTGCCTTGGATTATTTCTGCTAAGTCACAGCGTTCCCTCACCATCTGCAAAGGCACAGGCAAGCTCTAGTTATTCCTCTTTTTGGAGGCAGCTTAGAGGAAGCCACTGATCCTCTCAAAGGACCCAGCAAACTTGGCACTAGCAAATAGAAGTGCTGATTTTCTCTGACTGAAGGAGAACAGGCGTGGAAATAGCACATGCAAGAATTAACAATTCTGCTCGTAGGCTATCCCGTGGAGAAAGAAAAAAAAAACAAACCAAACCAACAAAACCAAAAAAACTCAAGCAACCAACACCCAGTTCGCAGACACATTTAAGTACTGATATTACAACCTATGCAGCACAGCAGCACAACCAGAATAATCCTACACACTAACCTGTCTTTGCAGTACAACTTGCTTTGCTCCAGGGGCATTGATTTTATTGCATGGCTGTAATTTAGGGAGTCATCCAAAGTAATTACAAAATTCCACTAATTAGCCTCCTTGCTTCTAGATGTGACTTCAAGGTCACAACCAAATCTACATCAAACTGGAGTTACAGAAAGAAATCCCTCACTGTCAAGAGTTAAATTATCTTTCTGCTTCCTTCCCCAAACACACACCAAAAAAATCAATTCTTGATGTGGCCCATATTGCATTATTGATGTAGAGATGACATAAAATATCCCTAATTCCATTAGCTGCTGTCTGAAAGAAATGTTAGTAAGTACATGATATTTAATGACAAAGAGACAAGAACCCCATGGCACGGATCTCTCAAACCAGCCCCTCATCCTGCCCAGGGATCCATGGAAGCAGCTGCCAGCCAGGCATTACTCAAGAACATCAGAGGCTTTGCACACCAAAAATCTGTCACAGGCTTTGTGCTTTATCCAGCTGGCCACTGAAATGACCCAGTATTAAGGCATACTTTGCAGCATGTGTGCCTGAAAACCTTCAACTTCCAGATGTGATGCAGAGGGAGAGGAGAGATCCCCAGCCTGGGCTGATTGTCCATATCCCAGTGGAGAGCACAATGGCCACATTATGTGCCTCATCACAGCAATAAACGTGCTCTGAGCAGCTACAGGAGAGTCACCTTGGCTGCCATAGCTACAAACTACTCCAGTGGCCAGGGAGGGGCATTTCCAGAGGTGCTCAGTTGTGCACTCATGGAAAAATCAGAAGTGGAGCTGCCCTCACTGTGACAGAACAAAGCCAAGGCAGAATTTGCCTCTGCTGTGACTGAACGAATCTCAGCAGCTCCTCTTCATCCAGGAGAACCAAAATCACCCAACTTCGACTCCGCACAGCAACAGCCACAAAATCACCCTGTAACTCCCCAATCTGATCCAGTAAGCAGAATTAGCACCTATGTCAAGGCAGCTGAACTTAAATGAAAAAAGCCACACAACTGGGCAATTTACTGCACATCCCAATAAAGTGTACCCAAGGATAATAAATTACCCTAACTACTAAAACATACAACTGCTAGTTCATATTTTCCTTCTAACCAGCAGCTCCTGCTGGGCCCTGCACATGGGAACTTCAAAGGGCTCTTTCTTGTCATTTTTTCCTTGAATACCAACTCCTAGAGCATGATGTGGGCTCTGGCTGGAGGAGCATTCAGCCAGGAGCACTGAACCATGCAGGGAGTGGAGCAAGGCAGCTGACAGCTGAGTACAGAGGGCATCCTCATCCCTGATGGACTAAGACAGAAGAGGGTTATTCAAGCTCAAGAATGTTATGGTTAGTATTTATACCCATAAAAATATGTAGGTATATGGAGAGGGAGAGAAAAATCTGATACAGGACTCGATGTAGAGTTTTCTGAAAAGCAAACTTTTCCGAACTTTTTTAAACAAAACCCAAAGAAACAAACAAACAAGGCTTGAGTGTGATTTCAAGAAAAATAAAAATTTCAACAGTTTCACTGAGTTTTAATAAGGATTTATGGTTTGCTGCTTCGTTTACACATATTTTAAAATCTAACATTGAAGTACACGTTTCAACAGCCATGGAAAAATGCATAGATTCACCCACACATTTCTCAATTTCTCAACACTTCCTCTCATGGAAAACAGGAATCCCTCACCTACAGGAACGGCCTGTTTGTCAAGGCAGATGCAGTAAAGTTTCTCTTAAAATGGTCAAAGAATTGGAATTTTATTTCTCCCCAGATGCTCTCCATGTATTTGTTCCACACAACAGTGGGATCCATAGAGCCTACAGGCAGCCCCTGAGCAATGGCAGAAATGCCAGGAAACCCCAGCAGCTGAGGAGAGATGCAAATCATAAACGTGGAGGGGTTTAGATTGGCCTCATCCCAACACAAGCTCTTCAGCTCAAGAAGTGCCAAACTTTTTTCCTTTTCTTATGAACTTTCTAGGAGCACATGGCCATGTCAATGCTGCAGTAATCTCAGTTACCTAAAGCAAGACAGACAACCATTTTTTCCACAAAAAGTTCCTTTGTAATAAAACAATGTCAAGCAGGACATGTCTTTAAATAATAGAGTCTCTGTTTCTATACAGTAGTACTGCAGTCAAAAGAGCTTTGTAATAGAATTTAATAGCAAATAAAAATTTGCACAGAAAGCTAATGCAGCAAACAAATGCTTCAAAAATAGAGAGTAACAACAAGAAAAAGTATCTGATAAAAGCCTCTTCTGTCCATTTTTCATGTTTCTTATTTTTTAAGTATGCCGATCTCTATTTAAATGGGAGTCAATCTCAGTATGAAGCTCAAATAATTTCTTTAATGAAAACATATTTAATAAATCTATCTTCAAAATCATCCTATAGCCCAAAGTGACCATACTATGAACTTATCCTCCTTTTCAGTCCAGGATTTACTACAGTTTCATTAAAATATATGTTACTTTCTCAGATACTTGAGAACATGAGCGTTATAAATAACACAAAGAGTTATCCTGTGTGATTTCATATACCTTTCTTCCCCCTCAAAGCTTAAAACTCAGTATGTTCAACACAGCTCCAGTATCTAAACTTAGCTCCTATGCTCTGGGAGCAATCTAGTCAAGTATTAAATGTCATTGGACAACACTGACCCTCAAAGTCCCTTCTTATCTTGAAACTGCAGTCCAAGTTTGATTACTTCAGTATTTTCACATTCCCAAGAGAAAGCAAATTCAGTGCTTGCAAAGGATGAAAAATCAAACTATGAACAGAACATCAAAAGTGACCCCAAGCACACACAGTGCTGGGGAGGGAGGTGAGGGGGGGAAAGAGATTTTTTTTTTTCAATGAGGAAGATGATGATTTTTTTCAATTGCACCCAGACAATAAACCCAAAACATCAACATTAAAAGGAAAGCAATGTTTCTCACAGTCAAGTCCTTTGTGTGATGTCCACAACATGTTATCAGTTCCCTTCCTGGGTACTTTTGGCACTTTATTAGGACCTTAACATCAAGAAAGAACATGGAGTGTTTCAAAACCCTGACATCATCACAGCACTGTTACATTATTGTCTTTGAAGAGGTCACTTTCACTCAATAAAACAGCAGCAAGGAGTGTAGAGGAGGATTGCACAGACCTCACTGTGAAGTTACAGGACATAATAAATAACACTTGGAAAAAAAGAGCAATTTAGAGTCACACACAAAAAAAAGTAGGAAAGATACAGTACTTATAGAGCTTACCTTAGCTTACCTAAGCAAAGTGTGTTACCTTCCTTAAAAAGGACACAAATTCAGCTCTGAAAGAAATGTTAGTGCTGAAGCACAACCCCAGCAGCTGAGGAGTGACCCCCTGCACTCCCACCTCAGGAAAACACAACCTCCCCAGACAAAGGGAATTGAAACAGAACTCAATTTAAAGCAATCAACAAAATAAAAAAAACCAAAAAACAAATGGTGTGGTTTGAAACTGTCATGCAGAAGCTGCTGCAAGTTCTCCTGCGAAATTAATTAAATCCCACAGTTAGATTTTTTTTTTTTTAATTTCAACAACTTATCACTAGGTGCCAACAACAAAACATCCCCTCATTCACTCACTCTCTCTCACAGAATTAAACATTAAAAATGCACACTGCTTTCACATGTCACTTCAGGCATTTTATCGTCCTCTGAAATAATTTTTTTTTTTTTAAATAGGTCAACTGCTGACCTTCCCAACACTGCAGTGCAACAGTGTGACAATAAACAGGCCCGGGCGGTTTGCTGAAAGGATAAGCTTGCAGAACATCTGGTGCTACTGAAGGACAAAACCTGGAAGAAACAAGGCAGGGGTTGGTGGTATCATTCTGAGCTGGGAGAAAACTTCCTTACCTAATGAAAGACCTTGCCAAAGTTGGGCAGTTTGGAATCTTAAGCTCCAATTCAGGCAATGACAAGAAAGTGACCTCCTTTAATAGACTGGATCAATGGATGTCAAATAGATTAAGGCTACTGGCAGATAAGTCAATCTGCAAATGAACTACTCCCAGCTGGTTCAGGGATCCAAGGCACCCATAACTAATTTTCCTAAAAACTCAATATCTTTTCCAATAAACTTCTCAGGTTAAAAAAGAGGGAAGTTAAAAATAAACTTTTTTTTTTTTAAATCCATCTTTTTTAGATAGCTAAGTGCTGCTAATAGACACCTCCACTGGGACACTATTTCAGTGAGGTATTTGTTAGCAATGCTTTGGTGGAGGTGAGGATTTCCAACAAAGAGAGTCACTCTAACTTCACTGACTGCCAGAAGGGTGTTCTGATGCTTCACTGCTTGCCCTCAGATTCAGGAGCAATGATGTTCCACCACCAGCCCACTGAAAGCCAATTTACACCAAGGCTTAGGCTGACAGCCTTGCCAGGACATGAGGCAAAAGGCAGCTTTTGTCCCATGCCAAACAACGCTTCAAGGATCTCTCACGGAACAGGAGTGTCCAGCTGGATGCAGAAAAGCAGGGCAGAGTGGTGTCAGTCACCAAATGTTTATGATCTAAATACACCATCTCTAAAAGGAATCAATCCACACACAGTGCAAGCAGACCAGAAAGGGTAGATTTGCCCTAAGTCAGAGAAAACTCACCTTAAGCAAGCCATTTCAAGGATACCTATCAGCCAATTTTAGCAATAGCTGTTTTCCCCCATTTTTTGAATACAACTCCTATTTCAGACACTGCACCAGTTATGTGATCAGTGCCAACAGAACTCTCATAAAGTTGTGTTCAATGATGTGAATCTAAAATTAGTCAGTCACCAAAGCAGCATTTGCTTCCTCTGGTGTGCTGAAGCAGTGGTGCTGGGTTTAAATTAACAGCTGATTTTTAGCTCAAGCCTAATAAGACACTTAATTCTAAACAGAATATTCTCCCTCTTCACAGGTGAGGCTGTTTCTACTTTCTGCAGTGAGGGAGAAAGCAAAGGATCTGCATCCATTCTTCACCCTCCCACCAGGGGAGGTTTTACATTTACAGTGAGTTTGTGATGACCAGTTCTGAATGAACAGCTGGTGAGTAGCCATAAGGATACCTGCAAACAACATGCACAGCTTCCTTTTAGGTCTAAAGGTCACCTAAATATGAACAGATGCCCATATTCAGCTCAAGAGAAAAGAATTAACTTCACTACCAAGCAACAGCAGGAATTCTGCCATGGTCTCATCTTTACTGAGGGCAGTTTTTAGGCTTACCTATAATAATCCATTTTAAGCTGCTTCCATTTTAAGTGGTTGAAACTATTTTATAAACTGTCTCTGACAAAAACTTGTTTTCAGTCTCCTGGAACTATTTTAAGCATTTACTTGGTAATAGAAAACACATGTGACAAACAGAATATCAAATAATTCTAGCAGCAGTATTTCCATATTTTATTTTCATCTTATTCATAGAGGTGAAGTGGAAATGAAATTCACCTTACATGACCAGACAAACCTGTAATCCCTGCTGCAACTCCTGCAGCAGCTTTAGTGCTCTTCAGAAATACTTGACATTTTACTAAATATCACATTATCCTGTCTCTCCTGTCAGAGATCACAGAACATGCATATCACAGATTTCCTTCTGTTACCTTTTGGTGTTTCAAAAACCATATAGCTAAATCTTGTATTTATTTTAATATATGAGGAAGCACCATATAAAATTTTAACTTTTTTTTTATGAGCAGATAATTTTATGATAGCTTGCCTGGCACTCTTTTGGTTTTCGTTTTATTACATTTCCTGTGCTGAAGGATGTAACTGAACTGCATGTCCAACAAATATCAGTAGAATATATTTCATTCCTTTTTAAGCCCATTTATACTTTTGATTTTCACTTAATCTCAGTGCAATAATTTATTGGGCTGATTTTTTCAATGTATAATTTTAATTTTTTTTAATAAGGCATCTGGTATTTTGCTGGAACACCGCCATCATCAGATTTTGACACAGAACCTTGCACAGTCAATGATTTCTGTGCCATTTATGAATGCACAGACTTTTTTTTAATATTCTCTGCAGTTATTTTTCAGGCTGAAGAGTTAAGCCAAAACAAATCAAGAGAGGTGTTTTGTCACATAACACATATGTAAGCTGCCACAACGTGCTCTGGATGCAAAAAGCTTACACAGCTCCACAGAAGAAGACCAGAGCTTTTAGGAAAGTAACTATTAAGGGTTACTAAACACATATCCATCTGGTCAAGTATGAAACCCAGATGATTACAGGCTAGGGAATCACCCAGATGAAATGAACCTTCAGAGGAATCAGCAAAATAAAGGCTCACTCTCTCTCTAACCTTACCCAGTTCCCACACTGTCCCTTAGCCAGCTAGTAACTGTTGCTGTTGAGGACTGGATACAGATGTAGGTGAGCTATTGGTCAGATCCTGGTTTATTTAATCTTTCCTTTTGCAGAAGCCATGCATTTCTTCCTATTCAAACTATTAATTTTTAGTATCTGTTTAGTTTAGTATTTATTTACATATTTTAGTATCTGGGGAGAAGGGGTAGGAGAGGGCAGGTATGGACAAGAGCACGCAGTAATCAAGACACAAGCTGGCCACACCAACATCACCAGTTCCCTGCTCTGTCCCAGTTCACAACATCACATTCACCCCGTGGGTCACTCATTAGTGACATTTTCATCATATGATGCACAGTGTCTCCAGGATCTCTTCCAGGTGGCAACAGTTCATCCTGCACAGAACTCCTCACACACCACACAGAAGGAGATTTGTTCCCCTCACCCCATCCTGTTACACAGTACTGGGCACGTAACATCACCAAACCTCATCTACTTTTTTTACTGTCAAGTTAATTACAAGACTCTGCTCAGAGTCCTGTGTTTAGATTTATCTACCTTAAAATATTGCGCCTAAATTACTTCATTTTCCAATTCACTGTTACTCTACTGAGCAGAGTAGATCCCAGCAGAGAACCTGCTAATATGCTCCTCCCAACTTACAATCCGACCATTTGCTTCCATCTCTTCTTGCCTGTTTTTACAGAAGGTTCCCAAAAGAAGTGCTCAACTTCACCAAAATACAGCTTTTTCAGAAGGGATTCTTTCATCAGGTTCTCTGAAGTATCTGAAATTTCAAAACCTATTGGACTGCCCTTACACACACACATTCCCACCTTCAGACAACTAAAAAGCATTACATTCCCTTCCATGAAATAATCATCACATATATTCACCTGTCTAATTGTACTATCCTTTGTTACAGTTTCTAATACCAAAAGCCCAAAATCTTGTTAGATTTTTAACTTAATCTTTATCTGAACACTAGATCTCCAGTGTGGATCAATGGAAGAACAAACTAGATGAGGTGTCCTCTGTAATGGACTCTATTGTACATAATGTGGACTAGATAATTGAAAATATATGAGTTTTCTCAACTGGAACATCTAGATAAATACAAAAGCAATGCCAAGTAAGTCTGAAGTGCCAACAGGAGAGATGTGAGGGCTGTTGTAGCCTGAACACAAAAGGCCAGAAAGGGATGCAGAGTCACCACAAAACAAAGCCAAAAGAGATGCTGCACACCAGCAAATCCCGGACAGGGCAGGAAACGCCTCCAGGGACACTACACTTAATGGCTGTCTCTCCTAACATACTTCAGGGCAGAATCGTTGTCAGCCTAATTAAAACCAGAAATCATTTACTGCTCCTTGTTTTTCCCTTTGAGGCAGGAAACGACTGGCAGAAGTGCCCCAGGAGGGACCGAATTCCCTGCTACAATTACCTGGCAAAAAGAGCAGTAACATCTTTGGAGACTGCTGTCTGCACCACACAATCATGTGTTTAATAAAGGATTTGGTTTCACTTTTCCAAAAATAGCTGAATGTGTTCTATGAGAATTTGAAGAAAGGCCCTAAAATGGATAAGAACTGCATACACACACACACACACACACACACACACACACACATATATATCTCTGAAATACATGTACCATTCACCTTGGATGGCCCATCCGGGACACAGACAGTTTGGCTCTGTCTGCAGAAGCTTGTTTGTAAAATTATAATGTGGCCAAATGTGGAAGTTACTGCCTTAAAAAATCCAGATAAAGATCTGAAAAATTACAGATATAATCCTGCTTAATCCAGAACACTTCATTCTTTGGACGTGTTGTGTAACACAGAACATCAGCCCTTCTGTGAAAGGGCTCCCTTTGCTTACCCATTTACTGCAATCGAGGTAGAACAGAGTAAGAATTGTCAAACAAAACCAAAGAGCCCCCTAAAAACTCCTGTGACTGCAACTGACTTGGACAGATAAACAGAAGAACAGGTCTTTCAAAGCAGTGGCAGCAAGAAGATTCAGAAGGGCCTTTACTGAGTACCTCCCCCATCTATCACCTAGAAATCCATCTCTTTGGCTCCTCCTTATTCTGCAAGGTTAAAGGAGTGCTCTGCAATTGAATCAGCTTTGTCATGATCTTCCACTTTAAACAAAACTGGTGACCTCTTGACAGTCAAACAAAATAGTTATTTTTTTAAAAATGCAAGAATTTTAGAGTTTATTCAGGGGATCAAGTAAAATCTAGTTGTGTTCAAGACACATCTAACAGTTTTGCACCACTGCATTTGTGTAACTTACTTGGTTTACCCCAATTTCTTCAAAGGTCATTTTTCACATTTTAGCTCAAAAGACTATTTTAAAATACTGTTTTTGCAAAACAGCTGGCAGAATCAGCTGATCAGAGCCCATTTTTCAAATCTGTGCAAATAGAGACAGTATCATTTGCAGATTAAAAAAAGGAAAGAATGAGTAAAAGACAGCTTACAGCTGTACACTCAAAGGAGGACACCAAAGCACTCTTCTTCCCCAGCTCCTGAAAAAATTTGTCATCATACTTCCTGCAGAGAAACAGTATTGCTCACCTGCTCACTAAAAGGAGACATTCCTCTATCTCCAGCTAAAGCAGAGAAGACTTTCTTGCACAAGGAGATACCATTTCCCAGCAGCGGATTTCAGAGGAGCACACAGCATTACTGAGCTCCACAGAGGATCAAAACATTACTGTCAGATTAGCATTGGGAAATGGATTTACCATCTGCCTTTTTGGCTCAAAATCTTAATCCTAAAAGCCTGAAAAACAAAGGTTTTTTACACTTAATGTGTGTTCTTGTATTGGTTATATAAATGTGGCTTTCTTCTTTTTGTAGTACTGAGCAACGTCCCAAGCAGAGAGAACACTGGATTTTCATTTTCACCTGCTCCAAGAGCAGCTACTACCAAACACCTCCTTTAATGCATTACTTCATAAACTAATACTGCAGAGTTAGCCAAAAGGTCTAGTTTAAAAGCCTAATCTCTTTTTTTAAAATCACCACTGCAAAGGCAATTGTGTACTGAGATCAAAACAAGAAGATGCTAAAATTGAGAGGGTTTTGGGTCTACAGCTTATCCTGCTTATAAGGGCAGATAAACATACAGCAGGGGAAAATAGCAAACAATGCCATTTGTTATTGCTAGGAATGGTCAGGGATGGGAAAACAAATAATTCTACAAAATGGTTTGTTATTTTCTACCTAGGAAAGCAGACCTTTTTCCTATTTAACATAACATGCCTACTGAAACAATTTGTTAAGATGTTTTATAAAGCAAACAAGTAACTTAGAGTAAATTGCTGTTAAACTGAAATTACAGTGATTCACAGTCATGGGAAATAAGAGATTTAGTGTACCATGGTAAAAGTGACCCTTAGATTTGATGTTCACATTTCATACACAAAACATTTCTTGGTAAATTGCCATTTTAAGGAAGTTTCTATCAGCAGAATAATCTGGGGAAGAGAAAGCAGATGGTGGTTCCAACTGATGAGAAGTTCCTTGGAGCTGTGGCAATTGCTGAGCAGGACTTTGCTATGGGCTGCTGAGAAACCCATCCACCAGCACAGTGTAATGGCTCCTCTTGCTCCAGAGCAGCACAGACCAAGGGTCTGCTTCCCCCTCTAGGAGAGAACCTCTGACAGCAGCCAAACTGCCAGACACCCCTCCCCAAACTGTAGCAGTCAATTCCTGGCCAATTCCTCCTGCAGCTCCTTCTCTGCAGAGCTGTCACCACTAACTGCTCCTGTGTGCAGCACCTCACATGCAACCCAGCCAGGAGCTGAGACATCAAGAGCCACAAAAGTACAGAACTGCTGCCCTGTGGCCAGGGAAGCTGCTGAAAGCATCACCCCCTTGGTACCAAGTCCAAACCATTCTGCTTTGTTACTGCTCTGTTCTGTTTTAAAGACAAACTTATTTTCATGAACATTATAAGATTATAGCTGATGTATGCATTATGTATTAAAGGTGTTTGGAAAAAATGGGCCAGAGGAAGTCTGGAACTTCCTCTGCATAAGTGATTTAGGGGGGGAAAAAAAAAAATCACATTCTCAGGAAGCTGCTGCTTGCATACAGATGCTGCCCAGTTAACAGAGTTGCATTTCAGAGATGCTATCAGAGTTCTGTATCAGAAATGCTGCTGGGGATGATGCTGAAAGGCTGGAACTCCAGTGTTTCAAGTACATCAAGTTGCATGCAGGATTCTGAAAACATTTGCATCACAGATGATTTAGTTTCTGCTTTATTCTTGAAATGCAATTACAAAATGCCTTGAACATCTTCATGATGATCAGCTAAACCTGGAAGTTTAGCAAATTATTTTAGAGGACACAAGACCTGTAATGCAGAAGTAACAGATTTAAATTTGCAATAAGTTCAGAAAACTGGGAGAAAAAAACCATTTAAAAACTTATAAAAGTCCATCAGAAATTAAGAATATGTCACTCAAAAATATGCAGTGTTAATTTAGCCTCTCAGATCCAGAAATATTAACAGTTCACTCATTTCTACTCAAATTGAAAACTCCAGTTGTAAAGTCAAGAACGATAAAAAATCCTGGGAGATGCCAATAGCATCACAGTGATTCCTGCAAAGCTCAAACTAAAAACACAGGGAATGTGTTAGTCCCTGTGTCAGTTTCTTTGGCTTATACAGGCTCTTAGCCTACTTTACAAAAAGTAACAAGCAGCAACAAGGAGTGTCCAGGAAAGCCCAGCATGGCTGTGCTTAACATCAGACAGCTGAGGGTTGGACTCAGAGCTCCTGCCAGAAAAAATGGTGATGAAAGTAAAGAAAGTACAGGAGGGGTGTCTGGCCATTCAGGAGCTTGGACAGTTCTGACCTTTCTTTTCCATGTGCTACTTGGCTTACTACATCAAGGCTTATTTCCTGTCAAAATCTCAGCACCATTTTTTTTAACCCTCTTTCCAGACTTATCTGCCTTCTCCTCTAGGAGAGAACCTCTGACAGCACTAGTGCCTTCTTCACATTTGCTCTTTCAAGTACATCTTTCTAGATTTTGCTGGCACTTCTCACTTTCCTCCTTGCTTTCACCTTCTTTGCCACACATTTCATTCTGTGGCTTGTGTGCCACAGGTCTCTCATATCATTCATTCTCCGCACACTACAGCCCTCTGGCCAATGTCCCCACAACTCTAACTTTCAAATCTCAATCTAAATGAAAAGTGAAGCACCTGTGAGAGCATTCCCTTCCCCAAATTAAGAAAATAACACTGAAGCTGGTTTCTGAGTGCAAGCCCAAGCCCCAGGTGAAGCCATCCCTCCTTTCCCAAACATGCCACGAACAAATTACTCAGAAGTACAAAAGGATTGGCTGTAACCAAATACTAACGTGCACTTAATGGACTGCAGATTTTGCAGGATGTTTAAAGTTTCCCCTCTGATCTCTCTGAACTTTGGCCTCCATTTGTTTATACAGGCAGAGGCCAGCAGGTCATACCACTAAAATCAGCAAATTGTTTACACATATGGCAAGCACGCATGCAGCAGGGCTGGAGTCAGGGCTACAACACAGCACATTAAAGCAACTGCTGTAGTTAAAACAACAAAGATAGAGTGAGTCCACACACGTGAATGAGGAGGCCTTCCAGTGCAGTGAAACTCAGTATGAACCAAGAAATTAAATGGTATTTCTTCTGGAGCCAAGGCACACATTCCACACCAACCTAACCCAAGTCACTTAACCCCAACATCACTTGTTTCATGAGAAGTGGGAGCCTTTGACATCACCAGTGTCAAAACATAACAAAAATTTTAAGTGCATGAGGTAATTCATCAGAGTGGCAGTTAATGCTGCAAAGAATAGAAAAGCTCAAAAAGCAAGGCTGGAAGAGAAGCAGTCACTGACAATACACAAACCCCAAACACACTGCCTGGCTGTGGTTGTTTGAGCTCCAGGTACTAAACAAAACAAACTCCTCAGCCTTTAAAATTATTTTCCCTTTCATAAAGACATTTTTTAAAGTATCTTCAAAATATTATATTTTACATAATATAAATCACTTGAAAATTAGGAGTTTTCAGAAGCATAAAGCATTTCAGTTTTGAAAAAGTGAACAGGGCATTGGTAAAACCCCACATTCTGTTTTGTTTTGATGGACAGAAAAATATATTTTTGGGAGCAATTACAGGCTCATGCTTAAGAGAATGCATGAAAGGTAAACACTACAAGAAATGACGGAACACAGAAGGATCTAAAAGAAATGTATCACTTTGTCTTGCTCAGAGAAACTGTAGCTGTCAAACTTGCTAAAACCAGAGGAAGGAGGAAGTAGATTCTTTTAGCTTCAAGGTGCTGTCTCAAAGCTTTTTGGCCTGTTCAGTTACACAGTGAATAGAAATGCAGGTATGTGGCACACACAAGAATATCACTAACTTTTCACTGAAAAACAGAAGCACCATGTCTTTAAATGTCATGTCCGAACCAACACAGGCAGAAACAGAATTCCCATTTCCAATGGGGGGACCAGCATCCTGTAAAAATTAAAGTGTCTATTGTCAGAAATATAACTGTCAAACAGAAGTTACAATTTTTTATTGTTACCTACTTTGCTTACAATACATTTTGGTTTAATACAAATCACTTCTCTGGAATAATGCAATTTTTGTGGCCAACCAGTGATAAGAAATTGGTAGAAACATAAATATGAACCTTCTCAAAAAAAAAAAAAAAAAAAAGGGAAGGGAAAGGGGAAGCCAACCCAGCCCCAAGACATCCCATGTCTGGAAGTTCATTGCTTTCAGAAAGAAATGTTCACAGAAGGCAGGGATATACTTTTATATTGCTATCCATGATAAGAATTTGACACATACAAGAAAATGAAATGTGTTGTCTTAAGCATGACCATGGAAAATACAGGTATAGTTTTGACTTACTACTCTGAGCTTACACAGGAAATTACCAACAGAAGTTCTCTTTGTAGTGTCATCATTTTATCTTCTGTATTTCCTCACCAATTAACATTTAATCAACTGAAAACATCCTCTCAGTACTTGTACATTAAGTTCAATTCTGTCAATAACTTCTAGCATCTCCTCTACCTCAACCCTGAGTGAGCTCCAGCACTGAAGACTGAAATGTCCCATCTCACACTTGTAGCATTGGAGGGTTTTCAGCAAAAATCAGGTTTGATAACAAACTGGAAGACAGATTTGATCATCAGCCCCAACCCAAACAGTTTAAAGTGAAAGACTGAAGGTATATTGCCAAATCAAAGCAGATGAGGGGGAGCTTTGATCCAGTGCTGTCCTGCTAGCAAGGCTTTTCTGCTCTTATCTTCAAAGGGCAACACAAACCTGAACCTGAGAACACAGGGACTGTCATGCTCTGGGGTTTCCACACTGGCTATCTGGGGAAATACAGAATACACCAACTCATGGACACACAAAGGGCTGGGGAGAAAAGAGTTGAGGAAAAAGTGAGTACAAAAGGATGACTTGCAGCTGAACCTACCACCTTTTAGCAGAGTGAAAGTGGGAAAGTGGCTGCCCAGCTCAGAATTACAGCAGCAAAAAACAAATCCCATTCTGCTGTTTGCCAGCTTTCACGTACTTCACAGCCTCAGCACTATTTTCACACAGCGTGTGAATAAAACTAGGGCAGCTTTATTCTCCTGTACACAGGGAGCACAACCACTACTTTCAGTGGAACCACCTGCAGAGCATAGAAGCATCTCTGGACATGCTCATTTTCAGGCCCATTGCCTGTCAATTTACCATAAAAAAATGTGAATTTTGCCATAATATGAAGACTGGTATAGGAACTCATGAGCAAAAACACACTCTTTTTTTAGAGTGGAACTTTATGTGAGCTCAAACTAGAAATCAGGTTGTTTAACTGCTTCTCTAGTAGAGAAGCTATACTGGATTTAGGAGAAAGAGGCCATCTGCAAAAAGAGCTTGTAATCACAGAAGGGTAGAAACTTCCATGGCTGGAGAGACAAAGGAGTATCTCAAGAAGAAACATAACTTATGAGGAAACATGTATGAAACAGAAAACAGCCAAAATTAAAAAAGCACATGCATTTTTGGCAATAAAAGAAATATGTCACTCAATGACAGAAGCATCCCTGTTTGCCCTGAAACTTGGATTTACAGTCTACAATTCCCAAAAGCAATACAGATAGACCAAATCCAAAAATAATAGTCTTTTACAAATTTCCACTTCTAATACTAACCTGTGAGAATTAATTCACATTGCTTAGCAATTCCATCATTGCAGCTCAAGCAAATTCATAAAAGGATTAAGCAAGGCTATCAAGTTGCTATTTTAGTGTAGTAAGTACAATATTCACAGTCTAACTTGTTCACTTCAAAGAGAGTTGTAGTTACTGCTCTTCAAGGTTCTTATTTCTTAAAAACAGGATACATGGGAAATCAGGGGAAACATGATCAGAACACATTATCAAGCATTTTTTCCTTAAAACTGCAGATTTGGCAGTTGCCATGGCACTTTTATGAACCAGAGAGGGAAGAACAAACACTAGGTATGTCAGGATGCAAAGAATCCACAGCCCAGCTGAGCACTACTGATGGCTGTTCTTAGCCTTGGGAACTACAGAGCTTGAAGAAAATATCCCAGCACCTTCTTATGTGCTAGGCCAATGATAACTGGATCCCTTGCTAGTAAACAAATTAGACAAGACTGCAAGGAAAAAAAAAACCAAATCCACAAATAATTCCCAAACCATGAAACCAAAAAACTTGCTAACTGTAAAGCTGATCTGTGCCTTAGACTGTCAGAGGAGGTTTTGTCACTGCAGGTCTTAACAAAAAAAAAGTTTATATAAAACAACCCCCATTCATCATTACAGCTAAAGTCACATATTTAAATCTGAAATGTCCTACTCTGGAAGGGTGACACTGCACCTGATCTTCTACAGTTATCAGTAACAAAAATGCACAACCTGATGTTGGGGACAAGGAAAAAACAGAACAACAAGGTAGGTAAGAGTTTATTATTGCTTAGTGTGACAACAGAAGAGAAACTCAGCCGGGGAAGGAAAGAAAGAAATGAGGAGTGAATAAATGAAGAATATCTGGGAGAGACATGCAATGCAGAGACCACCAAGAAGGGGTAGGGGGTGGCTGGGGTGAAAAGCCACTTAGCTGAATGGCATATTCTAGGGACAATACAGTGGTTTCAACCTGCTGGGAAAAGGCTGAGAATTAATTAGGAAGTGTCAACAAATTAGGATTAAAAGGACAAAAAAATTCACTTAATCCAGGGAAAGGGAGTGCATTTAGAAGAAGACAAAAACCCCCTAACAATAGCTATCTGACTCCTGAAGCAGGCACTGAAAATGCTGTTTCCTATTCAAGCATCTCAAAAGTGTAAGATTGCTTATTCACAACACTGGCTGTTTAATTGCTGCTGCTACATCCTCAGACTGCATGTCTGTAGGGAAAAGGCTTTCTAAGGTTTAGCAATACTGGATTTTCAGAGTATGTTATTTCCATTGCAGCCTCCAGAGTCTTGTATTATATAAATAGCATAAAACAAGTTTAGATAAACAAATAACCAAACTCTTTAGGAAATTTTAATTGAAACCCATTAAGGGGGAAAACCCAGAGTCTCATGAGAGATTATGGATTTCTCCTGGCAGTTAATAATCTCACAATTTTGACTTAGATTTCTTTATGGCAAAAACACCTCCAAGGAGAAGAGTGTATGTTTATAACTAGCAATCATGGTATGTTAGACACAGACCAATGTGAATTAAAATAAACTGAGAATAGTAGGAAAGAAGTTGTGCATAGCTCCAAAATTGGTCTTTTTGCTTAGAAGGATCACCTTTAATTCAAAATGCTAAACACACAGAGCCTCGGTTCTGAAAGAATTTCAGGTGTTGCACTGTGATCTTTGCACAGCTGAGAGCAAAAGAAGTGAACAGACCTCACATGCCAGAACTTCAGCAGCTGTATCAGCAAGCAGAGAGGATGTGCACTGAGCCCCCTCTCTCCATACAGAACAACCCCCAGCTCCTCCCTGGAGCTGCAAGTGCTCCAGCAGCCAAGAGAGGCAGGAGCCACAGGGACCATCACCCTTTCCCCAGGCAACCCAGGATGCAGCAATATGATCTACTGTTCCTGGGCCCAGTTCACACACAGGAGCATGTACTGCCTCAGAACTGCCTCAACCGAGCCAACTTGCACTCAGAGTGAGCAGGCTACTGGCCCACAAAAACAGGAGCCAGAATTTCTGGCTGGATGATCTTTAGTCCAGAGTAGGTAAATTCAAAGAATATACTTGGAATAATACTTCTCTTTCCTTTGGGGATGTAACTAGAGATGTTAAAAGCAGGGGATCTGTGGCATGGCAGTGCTCAGTAGCTGCTGACAGAGCCCAAGTACCCGTGCTGGTGAAGACCAGATCCTGCAAGAACGAATACAAATAGGTGCAGACAAAAGTTTTCCATAAATTATACTTGTAAGTAAAGTCCTCTCTTCTGAGACAAATGCTTCCAGCTTCCTGAGCTCAACAGTTATTTTCAGAATCGAGTAAGGACTGTGGGAGGTTTAGTGCAAGAACTGCAAGGAGTTCAGTTTACCTACTCAATGTCCAAGTTTCCCATCTTAGCATTGTTATATTGATTGTCCTCCCAATGCTTTGTTTAAACACTAATGGATCAGTCATGATCTGCAATGTACATTTACACAGAAGTGTTTTGCTATTTCTCTGTTCCAGTCTATAAATAGTCTCCAGGACTCCTCATCAGACACCAGATATAAATAGACCAGCTTTCTGTAAACAAGCGCATACCCTGATCTGGAAAGTAACATCTACTGTTTTTATGTTATTTGAGGTTCCTAATTATTGCAATAGGCAGTAAGTCAGAAGACTGATGTAAAATTCTGTCTTCTGTCCAGCTTAGGAACTGGGCAAACATCAGTGTGGTAGGTACTGATAGCATTTGATCAAAGGAGTTTGTGCTGGGAAGAAGTCAATGTACCTACTACGAGCACTCTCCGTCCTGTCCCTCTGCCTTTCCTCCCAAACCCTGAAAACATTTGCAACTCCAAGTTTCTCAGGAAAAAAAAAAGGGAAAAAATGTCTTGCATAAAGTCACAGATCATCATCATCATGTGATGTTCAGGGTAGTTTCTGAAACAGAATCCTGTGGGTATCAGATGCAGCTGGCAGAAGTACAACTGATTTTAATTACAGCATTATTCTAGGAGCAATATCCAGAGTCCAGAGGGCACACAGGTCCTTGATCTTTGACCTGCAGCCTTATCCTCCTGTGAATCTGCCATCTCTGCAGTAATTAACACACTTGGAAGTCTCCATCATCTGTGATGTATGTTTAAGTTCATTGCAGCTGCATGAAAGCCATCATCTGAGCCTTTCACTCTTCCATTCCTGCAAGCCTTTCACTCTCTGCCAAGCAACTGAAATACAGGGGCCTTTAAAGTATTCAGAGGTCTTCAATTTAAGCAGCAAGTATTGAAAACTGTAGAAATCCCTGCCGTGGAGGTCTCCGTTTGCCCTGCAGGACTCCACACAAACAACCATCCCAAGCTGTGGTTTGCATTCTGAATGGCAGCAATCAATCACTGAATAGAAAGTTACCAGGCACTGTTTGACAGCAGCTTCGAGACCAGCTAAGTTACTATGAGCAGATCTACCAAAAGCTACGCTCAGGAGCGGGAAATAGTTCCAGGGAATAATGGGGGAAAAGATTAAGGGGGGGAAAAGCGAGAAAAAGAAGAGCTAACTGGTAATGTTTGAGAGGAATCAAACAGTAACAACTCCCCACATACGTATATGTTCAAATGTATTTAAATTTGTGAACACAACTGTTCTTCAGTACCTGCTCTGACTTTCACAAGAACAAGCAATTAGAAAAACCTGCAATCAAAAGTGCAATGAGAGCAAACATGGAGAGTTTGCCAGAGCCAAACTTGTACTGTTGCACAAGGGCTGACTGGATAGAAACACCTTTAGTGGAAAAGAGACAATGTTTGCCCTGGAGCTAAACAAGCTCATTTGGTTTCTTGAATGCCGTTTTTGTTTCAGGACAGTAATGGATCAGTGAATATGTGATAACAAATGATGTGATTCCAGGATGTCAAACTGCCCGACAGGGAAGTGGCTTTAAACTTCCTCTTCACATGATCAGATTAACACTCAGGCCTACATAAAAGTTTGGTTCACAAGTCAACTTTTATCCACGGGTTCATCCATTTAAAAAAAATAGCGACTGACTTTGTCAGGGATAGTTTAGGAAGCTATCCTGCCTCTTCCAGCAGAATTATCCCATGAGAAACCAGATGGGAATTTTTCTCTCTGCCATCTCACAGACCACAGCTATCCTTCTCCACTTAGTCCCTTTTATTTTATAATTTCTACCAAACTCGTTCACATCCTCCTCCTGTGTTTTCATCTTCCTAGAGCTCCCTGGAGCAGCCCTGTGAATGCTACAAAAGGAATGCAGAACAATTCCTTGTGTGGACGTGATGGACCAAGCTGAGCTGTACTTTGCTTAGTTTGGCAGATATTACAGTATTATAAAAACTGCTTTCGCAAACAAATACTCAGTTTGCAAAAGTCTCTCTCCCCCACTATCCAAGAAAAAGACTGTCAGCACATCATTCTGCAATGACCGAGTAGTTGCAAAATACTTGAGATCCTTGGATATTCCCCTGTATGAAAGCACCTGGGAAGCTGCCATTTAGCATCCAGCTGTAAAACCTGCAGGGCTTCTGTGGATAAAAAGCCTTTCCCCTAGAGCTTATTACAGATGTTTAGAAAAGGTAATCTTAAGTAGGGTCAAACTATTTAATTTTGTTTCTACTTGGTATAGCAGATTTAAGGTTAATGAGCAGAGAATTAATTTTCGACAGGAAATAAAATTTAGAGCAATCCATCCTAATGGAAAAGGATAGTAAATTCTTTTAGAAATTACTAATTAAAAGGCAAGTGTTGAACACTCACTCTTACTGCCTTCTTGAAAGACCATGTTCCATTTGAAGAGCCCAAAATAACATGAAAATGTTGCCCAGTCATCTCTCTTTTCCTATATATTTATATTTGTAGCTCCAACTACACCTCAGATATTACAGTTTTAAACCAGAACCAAGTTCCACTTGCTACCTTGTCCATTCTTTTATTCCTCAGCTTCCAGCAGCTGAGAAGCTGACAGTGAGTAGCATCCCTTCTTGCAGGATCTGGCCCTCACCAGCACGGGTCCTTGGGTTCTTATCAGCAGCTACTGAGCACTGCCTTGCCACAGATCCCCTGCTTTTAACATCTCTAGTTACATCCCCAAAGGAAAGAGAAGTATTATTCCAAGTATATTCTTTGAATTTACCTACCCTAAAGGAATAGGTGGACTAAAGATCATCCAGCCAGAAATTCTGGCTCCTGTTTTTGTGGGCCAGTAGCCTGCTCACTCTGAGCGCGAGTTAGCTCGGTTGAGGCAGTTCTGAGGCAGTACATGCTCCTGTGTGTGAACTGGGCACAGACCTGGCAGAGCCCACACATTCCTGTGCATGGAGAACTGGACAGGACCCACTTCTGCCGGGCCACTGCTTGGGAGTAACAGCAGCAACATGCTTCTCCTTGTTACCTAACAACTTCATTAGATATTGCCCTGTTAGATCAGAAACAGCTCATGCTTATCCAAAAACCTGGACTTCTGGACAATACCCAGAGAGACTACCTTCTGAAATGAACTGAACACAGCTCTCTTTCAGAAAAACTGCTGAAAGCAGTATTTGACCCGAGTTTCCAGATTCTTGGGGATCCACAGCTGCTTCTGAGGGTCCTGAGAAGGCAACTACAGAAAGAAAGTTGTCTGGCCAGTCTTCAAATATGTTTATGCACACCAAGTAAGAGTTTCCACTACTACAGGAAATTCTTACTGGATCCACAAATCCTATTTGGAAACCACAGATTTAAAACATATCCTCCAGTAAACAAGAGTTTTACTGTTAAATATACCCAGGAAGTTTCTCAATATCTTTTTCTCAGCCTGTTTGGTTTCTTTGGACATATTCTTGCCACTCTGAATTCTTGCCACTCTGCCTGTCAAAAAGGAAGGTATTTTGACACAATCCATACCATCATTACAGAACACAGAGATATATTCATTGTGGGCAGTAAATACGGGGTGCAGTCTCCTCACAGCTGAACAGTCTGCTCCCCCCAGCACACTGTCCACAGCAAAAGGAGAAAGAAAAACCCCTACATGAAAAAAAAAATCAAGAGGGTAACGAACAAACACATTAACACTTACGGTCAAGTCCGTTGATGTATCTCATTGTAATTTCACAGTGCCCCCAAACTGCACTGACTATGGGGTAAAGTTTTTTCCCTTTTAGTCCTCTGAAGGCCACTCCAAGATATTGTCCATCGACCATGAAGCTAAGCGTCCCTTCATCCATATCCAAAACCACCAGTAAGGAGTCTGGGAGTACAAAAGACTCATCTGGTTCCAAAAAGACGGGGTACGTGACCCCGGGCTGGTTTTTACAGTTGTGGTAGAGTTTGTTGCGCCCCAGATCCCAGCCCCAGGATTCATTGTTGCTACCAACCAAGGACGTGTATCCCACCGAGTGCAGCGGCGCGTCGGCCGTGGAGACGCCCACCACGGCGTGAGTCCCCCGCTGCCTCGTGGGCCAGTGGATCTGCCACACGTGCAGGCCCCGCGTGTAGCCCACCTTGCCCCGGATGCAATCTGTGCTTTGGGCCACAGGGTGTCTGTGAAAAGTCAGTTTATCATCCTCCTTAACAAATATATTTAACGAGCGATCTTCGTTATTCCAAGCGTGTTTGTACTGGACCTCCAGCTTGGCAGGGGGCATATCCAACAGCATGTCCAGGCGCGCGGGCTTGCAGAAATCCGGGCCTCTCAGCTCTCGTTTCACGGGTCTATAAGGGGGCTCCCTCACATCCACAGACTTTATGCTCCCTGAGATTTTCTGGCCCATTGCTTGGCTGCAGGTTTACAAAGGAGAAAGAAAAGTTGACTTTGGCCCAATGTCACCTCATGGAAGCACCGTTACACTGAGCCAGTGACCTGACAAGCTGAGCGGATTTAGTCCTCCTGTTTGGAGTTTTTTAGCAGCAATGTTTTCAGAGTAAAAAATGCTCCTGAAAGAAAGCAGAAAGTTTCCAGTTAGTTTAAGAAAGCCAATAGGAAACCCATAGCATATTTTTGAAGCGCTTCTTCTTGTCCTCAGGAGCTATTTTAAACACCAGAGCTAAATTCACTCCTGCTTGTGCAGTGTCCTGCAGTGCTAGCCAGGCTGCCAGCAGGATGCGGAGCCCACCAGCGCACAGAGCGCAGACAGTCATTTCCTCCAATTCATGATAGGATGCAGACATTCCTCACCTTCTGCCCTTCCACCTATTCTGTCTGGTCAAGTTCACAGCGGGCCCGAAGCAGGCAGATGCTGTTCCCCAACAACAGTGACAAACTTTATGTGCTGTGGTAGCTTCACTTTCACTTGTGCTTTTGGTTCAGTCTCTCACACACACACTAGGTCAGAATCTTTTATTTCCAGACATGCTCTGTCCTGGGCCCTGGTGACAGCGACTTCAGCTTCTCTGCCCTTATTAGAACAAATGCAGCCAACAGCAAATAGCAGCAAAATTTAAATGTTTCTTTTTAATTTACCCTGAGTTTAAATAAAAGGAGAAAAACATCAAAAATTCATCCAGATTTTGAGGTTTTTGTTTTGTTTTTTTTTTTAATAAAGGAGCTAAAAGGAAAAAAAAGGAAGGCTGTAGGAAAAGAAGCCATGGAAAGACAAACGAAGAAGGGCTGTTTCAGTTTGGCAAACATTTCTAATGGGCAGCTACCGCAATAGGGAATGTTCCTAATGCTAATGGACAGCAGGCTAATCCACAGTTCCTGTATTTCAGGATTCAGCTGACCCAGAACACAGTAAGACACATTATGGGGAATACATGATTTTGAAATGTATTATTTCTCTGCTTCCACAGACAAACAGGGCAAAAAAGCACCAGGAAAAGCTTCTCTGCAGCCTGGATAAGTTAGATTTGTTCACATTTCAGAGTTCAGGTATAGTGTAGAGATAAATCAAGAACCTCTAAAAGTACTAGAGGAGTAGAAATGAAGGCAGTCCTATAAACTCAAATACATGATTGACATGGGATCACACAGAGTATCTGCAGCAGCAGACATACTTCTATCCTCTAGCAAAATCAGTGCCAAATCCAGGAATGTTCAAATATAGCAGAGTAGACCCACTCTGTTTATTTATTGACAGAATGATGATGTGCTTCAAGAAGCAAAAAATCTCCACACTCTCAAGAGGCTGAAGAGCCCAAGTGACAGTTGCCTGTCATAAAATACCAAACAGCAGATGGGCAGAAATTTTCTTGCAAAAAACATCCTGCAATATTTCACTTGGTAAGTCAAGCTGATGTTCTCCCTTTTAAAGAACTTCTACTCCAAACACACAGTCCCATTCCAAAGATAATTTCTGAAAGAAGCTAAGAAACATGTGTGTGCAATAAAAGGGAACAAAAAGAAGTTCAAGAAAAAACCCCTATAAAATTTACCATCCAACCAAGTTTGAGAAGTGAATGAAGTCCTCTTATTATTTCCAAAAGCAAAAGTAAAGTATTTTCTGCATGTATTAAATACAGGAATTAAACCACATCTAGTCTTCTTAAAAAAAATTAAAAAAAAAAAAAAAACAGAAAAAAAGAAGTACAAAGGTGATTTTCCAAAACCACATCACAGTTCAGTTATTACAGGAAAATATTTTCTGGTGGCTGGTTCCCACAAGAGCATATGCACACACATCAGTGTAAAAGAACCAGCTCATTGCAACTACTTTTAATGTTTGAAAATTAAACAATATACATAAGTATCTAACCCCCTCATATCACATTTGCAGGAAGACACACAATTCACAGGAGCTCTCCAAGTGAGGTCAACTTGAATGATCCCCCTTATTCCTTTCCAAACCATGTAAGAGCAATCCAAAACTTTAAACAGCAATTACATTTAAGCTGATGCTTCCCATTTCCAATATGCACAAGCACTCATGGGTTTTTTTGAAGCTATGATGCCAATTTGGCAAAGTAGGTTCAGTACTTTATTCCACACCTATAATCCCAGGAGAAATTAAATAGTGACACTAATACACACAGAGGGAAGCAACAGGAGTAAATGTTGTAAGTAAACTTCCATGGGAGGATACATGCTCAGGGATTGGGTAATTCCTTTTAAAAAGTGATTATTTGAGCTTGAAAGGAAATGAAAAGGGAAAACGTCAGACTTTCAAAGGGAATGTCTGTGACATCTATTTGAGATTTAGCTCTACATGCCTTTGAAAATTTCTACTTTAAAGCACAAGACAATTGCCACATTCCTGCCAGGGTGCTGAGGGGAGACAGCCGGGGAAGTCCTCAGTGCATCCTGCTGTATCACTTCCTGATCACATGAGAAACTAAACTTGGCACAGATGTTTGCCTGGCAAATCACCAAGAAATTATAAACACTGAATTGACTCACTTGGCAAGCCACAGACATTCTTCCTCATGTGCCCCAAACTGTAATATAAACAGGCTGCTAATAGATAGATCAGTAATTCAGAGGAGTAAAATGCATCGTAATGAGTACCTTGATATACACACAACCATGCCTGCACTCTGGGATGCCCTCAGTAAGTACTTTAATTTGAAAGTGTATCTTACAATATTAAGTCTTTCATCACACATGAACATTACCACATAAAATAATTAGATAATGAAATATTTTGTCAAATAGCTTTGCATAATATGGAACAACAGTGGAAAAATCTTACAGGTAGACAGCTCTGGTTGCTGGAGAGTAGTAGCTGACATGAAGACTTTACATGAGAAGCAGCCTTGCCTCCCAAGCCAGGCAGCAGCAACATGAGCTCCATGGGGAGCAACTCACCCATAAAGCCCTCCTGGCAGCTCACAAGAGTCCCCTTGGGTGCTTGCAGGAGCAATGTGTTTCAAAAGCCAGATCATCCATGGCCTTGCCTGTGTTCTGTCCTTTTTCACCAAGCAGATGGCAGAGACCCAGCTGAGGCACGGCACAGCAGGGAAGCACCACTGTGCCCTCCACAATCAGCAGCTGCAGCTGGAGGCACACAGCTCACCAAGGCTCAGCCTGTCTTCACCAACAAAATCCTCCCTACTCCCACAGGTCACACACTGGCAGCACAGAAGCCTCAGGAAAGTCACTCTTGCCCCACTACCATGGGGATCTGCAGGCAGCTTCTCCTCACACCAGCAGCTGCAGGAAAGCTGTGCACACTCCCACGGAGGGAAGGAGAGTGACAAACAATTCATCTGGCAAAGGTACCCCAGACCTGCTTCCTGTCTGCAGCATGGGATGAATACCTACACAGCATTACCAAAAGCTGTGGGTTAGAGACAAAAGATTATTCCTGTCAGACTCATTAGTGCTCAACCCACTTACAGAAATATTTGGTTGTAAAACCTTCTTACCATCTCCTGAGTCAATAGAAACTTGTCAAAGCACAGTGTCATTCAACTGCTCTTTTTGCAATCTTACACCTTGTAGAGAAACTTGCCTAAATCTTCTCACCAGATACATAAATATTCAGAAATAGAAAGAAGATAAATTTTCACTGTATAGCTTTGCTTTGAAGGTTTTCCCAAATCTTTGTTCTTCCCATAATTTCAAACCAATACAGAAGTTAAAAAACAACAAACTATTTCAAACTGGCTTAATATATGACTTCTCCATTACACTGGTTTGGTGACCAATACTAAATTTCACCACTTATCCCTGTGTGAGAAGGCTGCTGGTCTTTGCAGCCTAAATAATTTCTGTCCGCCAGTTTCCCATTCATGCTGAGCTTTGTCAGGCTACAATGATTAGAGTAAATGTACTGTACAGGAACAATACAACTCCAAACAGGAAAAGCATGTCAATGTCACTTAGCAGTATCTTCATTCAGACTGCTAAAATATTTAGGGAAATCATTCACAATAAAATCACAAATTACACTTACTACATAAAGCCTTGCTTGGACATCACTTTGCTGTAATTAAACAGGGTGCATTTCTTAAGTTTGGTACGTTGGCATCAGTAGAATATAACTGATAAAAGAAACATGCTTTCAGCAAAGTCAGCTTTCAGCATTCATAGTTGTATTTCCCTCTGGACCACAAACTAGACATGCAGGAAGCTTGACAAACATGCATAAGAAATGACAGCACATAAACACAATTCAAAACTACATTAGGAACATGCTAGGACTCAGGTTAATCTCCTAAAATAACACTTACCCAAAGAGTGAGCAGCAGAAGGCAAGTCCCAGCTAATGACACTGACCAGTGAAAGTGGCCACCAGAAAAAGCAGGGAAGGAGACACCTCTATCCAACAGCATTGCCAACGTCTACAGAGTACTTCTCACTCTTTCTGCTATTGACCCTCATTCTTTTTTTTCTTTCTGCAGCCAGACCTCAGTGCCACCTCCCCTGCACACGTGGGCTTTGTCACCAGCCAGCAAGGACTCCTGAATGCCAAGAGAGGCAGCAGGAGGCTCTGAACCAAGGCCACTCCTCTGTGGGCACCAAAACTGCTCCTTCCCCAGATGCCTGAACAGAACAGACACAGCGTCTGAACACTCTGAATGTAACTCCAATCCCAAAGTCCCTACAGAAGGAGCAGGAAGAAGAAAAACACGTGATGTGATATGCTATGCTGGGCAGATCGATTAAAAGGGTTTATGTATGTTCAAGGACAAGGACTTTTACCCCCACCCAGACAATGTGAAGGCACAAGGCCCAGTGTCTGTCAGCTTTGCTCCCAGTGTGCAAACAGATACATAACCATGACAACACTGTTCTGAGAGTGACAATGAATTAAGCACATTTTTGGCACTTAAAGAGACTGGGTAGCCTGGATTCAACTACAGGTCCTGGTATCCAACATTGTTCAGAAAGGGCAATAAATCAACTATGTTGGCTTCCTTGGTCAAACTGGGAACATGCAATAACAATGCAACCAGACAAAAATGCTTGGCCATTCCAAGCTATCCTGTGCTACAGACAAAATTTGATGCTGCATGCATACTTAGCAAGTGACATTTAATATGTGGGATGAACAATGCAGCAGTAAGTCATGACTTCTTCGATTCCTGAAAGGAATGCAAATCCTGAAAATCCCAAGGACATTCCTCCTAAAGAGTAACTTGTTTTGTAATGTTACAAAAATGTAATTGTTTCAAAAATCAGGATAAGCTTGTTATTAAAAAAGACTGTGCATTTAGCTGCTTGGAATTAGAATAATCTGAAATACCATACCATCTGTACCATCTGACTTAGAAGCAGTTTAGTCATATGATGAAGAATGCAGAAAGAATCCTGAGTAGCAATGAATACAGTGGAACGTATATTTTTAAATACTTCCATCTACTGTATTTTGGAACAGAGCTGACTTGAGGTTTTGGGTTGGTTTTATGCCTTCCTCTCTCTGCATGTGTTTCTGTAATTCTCCCCTTTCATGCTGAAAGCTGGTTTTAGATGAAGACATTTCTATTCTGAAGAAACATGAACTGAAAATACTTCAAGTCTGTAAACAGTTTTTCTGTGTAATCACTTCTCAGAATACAGCACAGCAATTTGAAAAACAAATATAGTAACACAATGCAACAAAAACTACTTTTTTTACATGCAAGTACTTTTAAAACTAGTGATATTTCAGTTCTTAAGTTCCTGAAAGGAAACAACACTTTTCTTTCCAGGCTATACAACAGGAATATCCATGCAATCCCACAATTACCATAAGGGTACAGATGTTCAAGCTGCATCCTTTCTACCATCCCTTTCTAGTCATTCCTCCCTTTTGTCTTCAGCCACCTGCATTCAAATGGCCTTGAAATGGGTCTGCCTCAGAAAACTAAAGTGAGTAAAATCTAGTCCTTTGTTTTGACAGATTATTTTCAGGTGAATAAGCCCTCTGATCTAGAATACCAGACAGTTATGTAAATACTTGCTCTGGCAAAAGGAAAGAGAGAGAAAAAAAATTAAAACCTCAAAGGCAGAACCATTCCTTTAGGCAGCAGTCCAAACCATGGAGCAAATTTCCACAGTCACTTCAAGCTGCCCTAAGGGGCACAGCTAAACTTCATGTCTGAATTAAGCACAGGCCTGAGCTTCTGCTTACATCTTACTCTCTCTTCAAAATTATTCATCTTCCGCCCTTCTGTCACAGCAAATACCTTCCTGTTTTTCCCAAACAGCTGATGTGACCATTTTTAATATTCGAGTGTCAGGGTTATAGAAAAAGAGCAAATTAACACACGAAAAAGGCTTAACACTAAATTGAAAATTATGCTTTCAGCTCCACTTAGCATTTTACAGGATCCTTTGCCATTTTATATTTCTACTTACCATGCTTCACCAAGTAATACCAATAGGTGTCACACACATGAGATTTAAAACCTAAGGGATAATTAAATTTTGATATTGCAATTTCTCACCGGTCATTACTACTTTTCATCAGCCTAACCCTTTTCTTTTTAGACAATTCATTTTACATTTTACCTCTATAGCTTTGTAGAGGATCAATAGCCCTACAGCTTCAGTTTCAAAATCAGAACATCCATTAAGTGACAGCCTCAAAATGTGGCTGAATACATTTCCACTGCCTTCCTTTTACTGCACTTCCTTTTGCTGTAATGTGCAGTGGAGCCAGTTGGCCTTTAAAACGAAATAAGTTAAAAAGCCATAAATGAGAGAAACACTCCTGGAAAGCATCATTCCTCAGTCTAGCCAGTTGCAAATCCCAGGGAACGTGCCAGAGATGATCCCTGAGCAGACTGAGGGAAGGCCTGCAGATGGTAGGAAGTGACAAGCAGACAGATGAGAGCTCCTCTGGCTTGACAGAATGGTTCACCAGAACTTCACTACAACTGCCGAAAAAACTGTTACATCACACTGGAGCAAAAATTTGGCCCCTCAGCTCAAGCTTCAGTCTTTGATTGTGTCAGTGTTTTCCAAGCTTGGCAAGGCTTTGTAAATCATAAGGGAACCTCGGTCTGCAACTGGTTTTTACTAGTACCATGGTAAGGATGGGGCTAAGGAGGAACACTCACTAGCAGCAGCTCTGTGGGTGTCTACAACATCACAGGGCTACTGCAGATTTGCCAGACTCCACAAATGATGGCTCCACTCTCACAGTGCCTGTCAGTACATTTTGAAGCAGATGACTCTAGGGCCTTGCCTCAGTATCTTTTATAAAAAGACATTCACCACCAGCTTAAAAGTCGCAATGCTTCTGGAATGACCAGGATACTTTTGTGATCACCTTTTGCATCCAAGCCTTACTTTGTGTAACTCCCATTTGGACTGAAGCAGTTGAGAACACCTGTGAGATGTGCTCAGCTGAAGCAGCCCATCAGAGGCAGTTCCTGATGTCACCTGGATGTCATTAATTCTTCCAGCATTGCTGCAGAAGTCCAGTGGCACAAAGAGACCATGCCTCTGGCCAAACACACCAGGCAAGAGCTGAAGATATTCTTCCCATTGTGAACTGAACAGACTGATGCAAAAGAAATGCCCCAAAAGGCCATCTTGCACAAACCACGGGTGGATACAGATGCACACAGGGTCAGGCCCACTCCCCCAGTCAGGGCTGCAGAGTGAGAGGGGGAGGACAAAGCTGGAGGGAACCCAGCCATTGTTCTTGCACAAACACACAGGACATGAATGCATGAGAACAAGTTTGATGCTGAACAAAAACGTACTCTTTTGTTTAATAGGAAAATAGACTTACACAATCACACCATCTGCATCCCTCCCAGTCCTTCCCCCTCAGCTACTTCAGTCAACAGTCACCCTCAGCCAACTCTGACAGGGCAGCAGCAGGCTCAGGAATAACTGTTCCTACAGGACAGGACAGACATCCTGGAAGTGAGCACATGGAACACCAGGCTGAGCTGCCAGGCCACATCTTGCCAAGAAACCCTGATGAGAAGGAGCTCACATCAAAGCTGTAACTGCAGGCAAAGTGTCCTAAAGATTTCATGTCAAGTCAGCCACAAGACACAAAACCAGGAAGCAATGCTTCATCAGTCCCACAGTTCCTTCTTCTAAACAACAGAAATTAAGTAAACACACTTCACATATGTTAAGGAAACATCATGACAAAATCAGATTGCACAGAATCTGTATTTCCCAGGTGAGGCAACGAATCAAGTTCCTTTGGAGGGCTGACAAAACAACAAAACAACTTCCTATTAAACAAACAAATGTTTCTGCAAAACCCCACATTATTTAAGCAACAGCAATGAATTTCATCTGTTTCAAACACCAGGAACTACTAAAGCCCATCTGTCAGTAGAGAACAATTGCACAGACAAGTGGAGATAATGGAGAAAGTAATATCATAGAAACAAACTGCCTAAGCTCTAAGCAACAAAATTGATTTTCCTCATGCTTATAAAAGCTTTTCCATTTTACCAAGTAATATTTTTGTGACTGTTTTTATTTATTTAGGAAATTTAGGAAATAGGGCACTTGGTAACGCAGGAGAGGCTGGAGAAAGGCACAGGGCTTTAAGGAGTTAAAGACTCACAGACAGTTATGTCCCCACGGCAAAAATCTGACTCCTGAAGACACAAAGGACACCTTGTTGAGACCCCACAATGGGTCTCACAGCAGTGAATCACAGAGTAGTTTGATTTGGAAGGGACTTTAAAGATCACCAGGACTCAGGTTAATAGCACAAAGCTGAGTGAGGGGAGGTTTAGGTGGGCTACCAGGAAAACATTTTTCACCCAGACGTGGCTGGGCACTGAACAGGCGCCCCAGGGAAGGTGACAGCACCAAGCCTGTTCAAGAAGTGTTTGGTCAATACCCCCAGGCACATGGTGTGACTCTTGGAGTGTCCTGTGCAGGGCCAGGAGTTGGGCTTAATGATCCTGTTGGGACCCCTCCAACTGAGGATATTCTGTGATTTTAAGATTTAGATCCAACCTCCCTGCCATGGTCAGGGACACCCGTCCTTAGATCAGGTTGTTCAAAGCCCCATCCAACCTGGCCTTGAACACTTCCTGGGATGGGGCATCCATAAAATCTCTGGGCCCCCACTCTGGCCAGCTCCTTTATCCACCAAGTGATTCTTTCATCGAATCCACGTCTCTCCAGTTTAGAAACAAAGATGTCCCATGGGACAGCGTTAGATGCTTTGCATAAATCCAGGTAAATTATATCAATTGCTTTTGACTGATCCACCAATGCCATAATCTCACCACAGAAGGCCACTAAATTTGCCCTCAGTGAAGCCCTGCTGGCTGTGTGGAATGTGATTTTCTTTCTGGCTCTTTCATTGTCCTAGAGTCAGATAAAGCAGAAAGGCTGCTTTGTCAAATCAACACTGTTTTTGGAGAAAAACTATACCAGACTTGGCAGTGTTAAAATCAGAGAGGGCCTCCAACTAGAAAAGGCCATGGTGGAAGAAATTTCTACTTGGAATAGCATTGACATCTCCCTATTACTGACCTAACAATGTACACTCTCAAAGAAATTCATGGGGCAAGTGCCAACAATTCCAGGTATTTCTGACCACAGGAAAGTACTTTAAAAAGCCCACACTGGACTTCCTAATAGAGGTATGGATAAAAATAAATCAGCTTTGTGCCTGCCTACAGGGCAACTCTCAACACAAACTGTGGTCTATAAGCTGAAACACAAGGCCTGTATTTCTCAAAATAACTTTACACTCTAGTTCCCCCTCCTAAGCAGTCTTCTGCAGGGAATTTTCTTTTAAGCAGCATTTTATTTGTAACAATTAATTACTAACTATATTTCCTTCTTTAATGCATTGGATGAAAAGGGAGAAAAAAAAGACTGAAAGTTTCTTGGTAGAAAACTGCACCAGGATGCAAGTTTTGATGGAAATAAAAATATACTAAATCTTTATGTGTACTGCTGCTGAAATAAAGTAAGTAACATTGTGTTCTGGAAGCCTTGCAAAAGCTATATTAAAAATAAAAATATAGCATATTCCAATTAATCTTTGTACAACTACCCCATATTTGACATGATGGCAGAAAATCTTCCAGACATGATCTAAATCTGCCAGACTCTGATTCTCCAATAACTCAGGAAGGGACCTGTTCTGCCCTGGAGAAAAATGTGTTCAGTCTAAATTTGGATCAGCAGTACTTTAGACAAAGAAAAAGCACATCAGTAATTACAAGTTAAGCTTCAGCAACAGGTGGAATATACTGAAAACAAAGTGCTCTGACTTTTTAATTCTGTAAAAAGAAAACCCTAGATTGTATTGGGATATACAGATCATCTTGATTTCCAGCATGATAAAGAATAAAAGCAGTATTTAGAAATATTTTTAAAAGTAAAGAACTACTTTCAGGAAAATAAGTTATCTTCCCACTGAGTTATAAAAACTGTAAGACACTCAGTATAGCCTGCATTCCTGAACAAATACTGGGAAAACTATTCTTTTTTACTACTTCATCAGAGCTAAACTTGTTTTAGTTTACTACATCCTCAAGAGCAGCACAAGTAGCAGCATAAAATGAAGCAGATTTATACAAAGATCCTTCCAGAACTGAGCTAACCAAGATGTTCACTCGAGCCTAAATGCACTATCATTTACTGCTGCAAAAGACTTGCAAGACATGTACAAACCACACCATTGTTGAATATAAAACCATGTGGGATACTGCACAAACACTACAAATAGTTTCAGAGGAGGAAAGCAAGCTTTTTGGCCAAGAGGTTAAGGAAAAAAATATCTAAGGATACTGGAAATCTGAGGGGGTTTAATTTCCACCCGTTCTTGGAACAGATAAACTGTTCCCTGAAGTGCTGTGTGGACACAGAAATTGCTACAAGAATCATGGGAACCAGAGGAGTTGTGCATTTTCATATTTAGCATGAACTCTTGTCACAATTCACAGTCCAGAGATCAAAAACAGAGGCAAGTTTGAAGAAAATAATCTAGACAGTATGAAAGTTTAATGGAGCATTAAAAACCAGAAGTCTATTAACACTTCTAACCACCTGAAGACTCTCTCTCATGAAAAGAGGTCTTTCTCCACAGTGAAGGAAGGAATGGAAAACAAAAGTATTTTCAATTGCCCCACATATAATCTTCATCACATCTATGGCTAACAGTTTTTTGTTACAATCACAGTCTTTCTAGTTTCCCTTTCCTTTTCATCCCTTTCCCTCCTTTTCCTGTACATCCCATTGTCAGTTTCCTTAATACTGGGAAGCCACATTTGACTTAAAATTTTACCCATTTTTTAGCATCCTTTTCAGATATTCACCTCCCCACCTGGCACTGCTAGAAAGAGAAGCATATGGAAGCACACTCAACCCTCATCTTTCATTAGGTAGCAGACTCATGAGCAATTATCAGAATACATTATCATCTTATTAACACAGCATAATCCAGAGGAGCTGAAAAAGTATATGTAGTGTCAAGCTCCTCCCTGAAATTCTCCTAAAGAAAAAAAAAACACCTGTAAACACAGATCTAAATTTCTGAAATTACTGCATGGATTTAATGACAATCTGTGTAACACACTGCAACTTCTGATACTGCAGAAATAACTTATATTTATACAAAAACCTGCAAGCCAGGACCATAAGAAATGACTTAAAATTCAGAAAATAATTTGTTGAGCCAGTAGCTGTAAACACAAGAGCTGAGCCTTGCAGAGCTCCAGGCTGCCACAATACTCAGCAATCGATGCTGTTTGTGCTACAGTAGTTACTGATGGGTGGGTTCCCCCTATCACAAGGATCTATAAGACAGAAATTAGTTCCAGCTGAGCCACTTTTCTGTGCTCTGAAAAATATAGCATACTGTAACATAACCACTATCCTTGTTGGAAGGGGATGGCATGTCTGCAAGGAAAGCAAACAGATGGACAAGAACTCTGTGCTACAATCTGACTCCCTTTTTACACCTCTTTCCATATTTCCTAATGACACATGCTGTGAAGATAAATCATTGGGTAGAAAAGAGAATGCACTGAGTTACCTGGGAGGGACACTGGTGGTACAATTAGGAAATACAATTCCCTTGCTTGGGAACCACAGGGCACAGAGAAGAGAGCGCTCCCCTCTCTCCTGATAGAGGATTCAGAGTGATTTAAGCAGGAGGGAACTTCCAACACCAAGAAAAAATAAGGCAGTCAGGCTCCATTCAACTGCACTGTGCAGAAATCACTGTGATTTATGACTTCTGCCAAGAACCAACTGCAGAGAGGAAAAACACCACCCCTGTGTGTGCCCCTCATACTAAGCACACACCATCTCGTGTCTCTGCAAGACAGCAGCGACCACGGCTGCCTGCTTTACACAGGCACAGCATTAAAGGAATTAATTCCTAAGGCAATGGGAAAATACTACATGGGAGAACTTCCAAGTCACAAATTCTGCTTGCTTAAGCTAAGCTGCTTAATCAAGTTAATTGAAGGCATTAAAAAAGCATCTGGAGAAGAAGACGTTCACCAGCCAGTCTCTAGTCATTCCTGAGCTGGTGTTACTTCTTCTGGGAGCCAGTTCCCTGCTGGCACAGCACAATCTATCATCAGCCATTACACTGATTACAATCCATTAGTTTTGCTAAGTACTAATGAATTTAAACCTACTTTTGTAATTTATTTACAAGCTATTCACATACTGGATATGAAACACATATATACAAAGCTTTGTGTTAACAAGAGAAATGTGGCTGAATATTGAAGAGTTGCACGTTAAAAATGTCCGATGTAAGTAATAATTCTCCTCACAAGGAACTGTTTGTGGAATTTTTTTTGGCAAGAAAGCAGTACAGAAGCTTACAGTCTTTGAAAATACAGCTGGTTAATATACAGGGGGAAACAGGTAAGAATCCACAAGAATGACAAGTTTTAAGTATCAGTCTCATAAATATAAAATTCAATTAAAATGTCATTTTAGAAAACACAGAACAGAGTTGGCACTCTTATAAAATGTTTTTTTCTTCCCTGCTATTAAGGCAGGGTGATTAAAATGAAAGATAATCCTCTTTATTTCAAAAGCTAATTATTACATGTAATGAAATTTCTTCTTGTACCATGAGGCTGAACTGAATTCTACCAAGACCATCAACCCACACATCTTTGCTGTAATAAAGTAACTGCTTGAATTTTTCCTTACAATCCTATTTCTACAATAGACTATTAGGCTCAGCTTTGATTGCAGCACACCACATTCCTTACCACTACGGAAACCAAATGCAGAACAGCTGTGGAAGCAAACCCCACTGTAAGCAAATATTCAGACCAAAAAAAACTACAAGTAAAAAAAAATCCCTTGTGAAAACCCGTTCACTGGGAATTCTGATGGAAGTTAAACTGCCAGTTTAGCCTTGGTTTAAGGATTATCCAGAGGAAGCATCCCACACACATTTTTCCCAGGAGGTGTAAAGAGATGCCTGCATCTGTTAAGTGCCCAGATTTTCTATCCTGCCAGCCAGCAGTGCTCCGGAGGAACTGAGCTGTTTGCTACACTACTGCTTCCTGCATTGCTAATTCAGATGTCTAAATTTAGATGCTAGGTTAGCCAATGGTTTTTACACTTCTTCCAATAGTTAAAAGAAAAACAGTTCTGCATCAATTCACCATCCTCATCCATGTGCAGAAGAAAACATCATGTCAGAACTACACACACTGGAATTACATCCCCATCCTCCAGCTACAGGGTGAGAGAAACAGCTTCTGCTCTTCTGAATGAGTGCATACCAGGCACTACTGAGTCACATTTCTATCTCACCCTGGGCACTGCTCACCCAAGTTCCAAAGATTTTACCACAGGGAAATCAAAATCTAAAAATAAAGGGAGTGAACGGAGGGGGTTGGCTTCTGCATTCCCAAGATTTCCTGCTGCCATGTCCTCTATTAGCAGGATGTAGATGGAGTAAAGCAGTAAAAGCCAGCTCATCAGTCACTCTCACATCCCCAGAGTGTTGAGACATTTCACTTTGAATTTCCCTTTGGTGTCTTTTTCCAGCAGTCAAACTGTCACGAACTAAAACATATGGATTTTTTCTTCCCTTGCACTATTATTCACCATTGCTAGACAGAGGTGTATTCAAGTGAAAACAAACTATTGATTCTTGTTACTGGGTCTAAGAGCAGGAAATGCAAGCAAATTATCAATGCTGAAGGTGACTCACTGAAAAAAACCCAATTATTATAAACGGAAAGCCCACTGTATCCCTAGACAGGAACTCAAGGCAGCAGCCTCATGTGCCTCCTCCCATCCCACGGCAGCTCACTGAGGTGAGGGAAGCTCTGATACCACATCACTGCTGACTCCTCACAGGAGTTTGAGCATCACAGCAGGAGGACCTTGCAGCAATTCCTGATGGTTCCCTTTGTGCACCCTGCCTGGGAGGTCTATTTTCACTCCCTCTTTCATTTTTTAAATCCTGACAAATACTTAGCCTTAGTCCCTTTGACAAATTAATCACCTTTTTTCCCCATCACTTTCAGAAACTGCTGCTGAATGTTCCTCTCTTTCCCTGTCCACACTTCAGTACATTGCTACCAAGAGATCTCACAGGTGAGCCTCTTCCTTCTCTCCACCCACACACTTGGTTTCAAATAACACTAATAAGAATGCAAAAAAAATTTAAAAAGAACAAGAACATATGCCAGGTCTCATGCTCATGCTTGTTTAATACATCTTGTTCTATTTAAACTCAAAGGATAAGATACTGCACATGTTGTAACAAATCCTTCCTGAGCACATTCTCACATCTTTGGTAGATGATCACTGCACTTACAACACAGCATCTTAGTCTAAACAAGCCAGCAGTGAACTCTGCAAGGCTTTCTAGACTCCTAGAAACAGTTACGTCAGCACTGACCCAAGTACAAAGGAACTTCTTGATGTGATAATATTTTAAATAATCCCCAGCTTCAATGTATTATTTGCCTTTGAATCCAAAAGATGATAGAAAACCCACCCTTTTTATCTTGCAACATCAAACCCAAAGGACTCTATAAATATTTAGCGAATGACCAGTACACTTAGAAGTGAGACTATCACAGCAAGTGTTACCCAGATGTTCACAGCATCAGAGGCTGATGGTGCTGAAGTGCAGGGATCGTTAGGTGCTGGAACAAACCACAACTTACACTAATATGCAGCAACACAGTAAAATGAGGTTGGGATGGCAACGTTTCTGTCTTTTCTAGACTTTGATGTGCCACCATTTTTAGTTCAAACAACTTCTGTCATCTCTCACACGCTTGACAATAATTTACAACAAGGAAAACAGTGTTTTGATTTCTTTATGCTGCATCATAATTTTTGAAAGCAAGATGACAATGCACCTGAACCTCCTTGCAGGGTCAGACTGCCAAAATGTGCTCCATAAACAGAGACCTTGCTCAAGCATGGGATGAAAATACCAAAGGCCAGAATTTAATTCATTATTCTCAAGTTTAGCACATGCCCAGAGGTGCAGTACTGCTGCTCCTTTCCTAGGCAAAGAACAAAGTAATGGCCCTGCCCAGGTGAACTAGCCGGAGCCTCAAAAATACCCTAAATCTCTGAAAGAGTTCAGCATGTGCTCCTATCACTCTCAGATCCCCTAATTAAATCCAAGCAGACTAGTGATAAGCCAAGAGGAACAGATACTCAATTCCCCATGCACAGATGTTACACAAATTTGAAGTATCTACAAGTACACCTTTTTACATGTTAAATTACAATTAACTTTCAAGATAATCAAACAAATGAAGCAGTACATTTTCATTTTAATGTCCTTTTTTTTAAACTCAAGGAAGTGTCTCAGTCAGAAAATACCACATAAACAGCACCACAAGGACCAGGTTTCAATTTTAACTCTTAAATCCCCAGGGTCAGCTACTCTGGATTTTGGGATTATTTATAACTTGAGCCAACAATTCACATAAATGGAGTAAAATACAGGACACACTACAAAATTATATGCAATGGCATCATTGAGCAAGGAATACAAGTACAAACAAATTAACATGTGAACTTTATTTTAAAGCAACCATTCACTTCCCAACACTGCAATCATTCTGTTGTCAAAAGCAATTGACAGCAGAGCTTATTCTGGAAATGGAGTCTAAAACATTGGGAAAACAAAGTTTCAAAAGTACCAGTTACCAGTACTGGCCACCAGACGACTGAGTGTGTCCAAGCAACCTTCAAGTCATTCTCAAAACAAGAAATTGTTTATAATCTCACTAGTAACTCAAAGTAGTTAAAGCTCAAAATTCCCTTTACCACTTATACCAACTATTTCTTTGGCTGTACATATAAATTTGACTCTCATGGCATTTTCTCACATGTGAAGTAATACAGTCCTTGTTGAGAGCACTGTGAATTCATTGCTTAATTTTATGTGGCTTCTATCATGAAATAGTTTAATTAGGAAATAAGCTCAACATTTTTAAGAATTAGATCAGTGTTCAAAGACAACAGCCAACTTTCTTCCAAGCCATTTTCGTTCTTCCAGAGCAAAACTATTGTTTAGAATATTCTTATAGAAAAACAAAGAACCATCCCACTGCTCATAACTATGCCTACAACCACCACGTAGGTATTTCTGTGGACAGCACACTCTCAGTATGAAATGTAGCATTGATGTAAATACTTTGTGCAATGTGGCTCTTTTTTAAAATTATGACCTCCAATATCTAATGAAAAAAGGTATCCTTGTGCTGGAGGTAATTTGTTTCTGCATTTATTTGAAGAAGAGATAGAGGAGAAGCAGTTAAAATTAAATTATAATTAAGTACATAAACCTTTCATCAGATTTGAAAAATCACACCTTTTTCCATGCCTGAAGCTATACAAGTGCTCTTGCATGATTAATACTCCTCAAAAAAGCAGCTCTAATTATGTTGATTTTTAAACATTCAAGAAACTCTCTTTAACAAAGGCTACATGAGGCTGCTGCTGTGAGGTGTAGATGGAGCCTGAACTGTCTCTAGGTATTGGCCTGGCTTCCCCCTCTCACAAAGAGCTGGGCCATATTCAGGCGCCAAGCAGAAAAACTGCGAAGGAATAGAACAGCCAAGTCAGCTGTCAGCAGTGCCTCTGCTGGCTCAGGACAAAGCAGAAATTCCAGTCCCTCCGCAGGGAATTCCCTCAGCAGCTCCCCACCCCAGCAAGGGGAGGCTTTGGGGGATGAGCTCCTGCAGTTCCATGGTTAGGTCCCAGGGCATGGACCCATTTCTGCAGGAAGCAAATCCTTATTCTTCTGATGAGACACTATAAATATAACCAATCTTTTCTCTTTCTCAAAATCTCTTGGCAAAACTTTCCTTAGGGGTTGCTACTGCAGAAAGGCACAACAGCAGACAAGTGCACAGCAGACTTCAGCAATGTTAGGATGAGAAAGGCAGAATAAGAACAATTTTTTGAAAATGCATGTTTAAATCAAGAAAGCAAACTCATCTAAGGAGTCTGCTGTACAGCTCTGAAAGAAGTAGCTTGCAATCAGCTCCAGGATGGATTTCCTACATTGCTGCACACCAAAGCTTACTTGTCCCTTCAGCCTCTGACAAATCCTCAAAGATAAAGTTGCTAAGTCACCACACTCTGCAATGCAACACAATAAAACTTGTCATCTGACACTACTCATGAGCAGGATTACCCCACAATGTTCAATTCAAAGATACAGAAAATAAGCACAGGGAAGCAAAAAATTATACAGAATACTGCTCAACATTGGTGTGAGTTCAAATGACTTCAGCATGAACAGATTTAGGTCACAGAGCACCCATGATTAAGTCCAGACACCTCACCTTTTACTAAGGATGGAAATAGATATAAATTCTCCTCACGTGCTTCTTTGCTATGGCCAAACCACAGCAAATTATGTAAAATTTCTGCATTTCAATTGCTACAGAAATAAAATGCTGCATCACATTGGCCTCTGAGGCAAAGGCGACATCCACTTAAAAAAGACACCCCCAAAAAACTATAAAAATACACTTACGTACATTTCAACAGGCTAGTACCTGACGCTACTCCATTTCTGGTGGAAAAGGAGCCAAAGGAAGGAAAGTGGTGAGCTCTGCCCAGCACTCTTGATGGGCCAGTCTTTAATAGAGCAGAGGCAGCCAAAATAGAGCAATCAAGTTTTAATCAATTACTGCCAGTCAAATGGCAGTTCTTAGCCCAAAGTCATGGCACCCTGTGAGCACTGATCTCTCTTAACCACGACTGCTACCAAAAACATAACCCATTTTCTAGCTCTCCTTTATGCATTTTTCCATGCTGCCACCAAGGCCACTGGAGCACACTGTTAAATCTCTTCAGGGCAAGGATTTTTCCCTGATGGGCTGTGAATGCTGCCGAGTATCCCACCAGCTTTCCAAACACAAAAAACCAAACCAAAACTAACATTTAACTTTATCACCATCCAATCGAAATGGCTGTGGGCTGTAGAGCTGTACAAGCAGCTGAGGAAAAGGCATTTCCTGACATCACTGGAAAGGTCACCTGGAAGCAGGATTCAGACAGCATCCACCATTTCAGATACTTTAACTCTTGAGGGAGCACAGGTCAAGTACACTACACCGCTGGCTTCAAGCAACAGCAGCTCGGACACTGTAACAAAAGAACACATCTGCTGTTTTTTGGCAAAGATGGTTACCTGTGAAGCTGCCTCCAGCCCTTCTGGAGGAGCACTCTCCAGCATATGGGCAGTACACAGCCCAGCACCAGTGGTAGTGATGTACCTTCTCAAGGCAAAAACAAACACCTTTAGCTTAAGTTAAAAAAGTCAGAAGACACGAACTGCTCTTCCAGGAAGCACGTGATGCATTAACAACTTATCCTCCAGCAAAACCTGTGTCAGCTAACAGAGCATGTTGCAAAGACAGCCTAAAGTCACCCCCGAAGGCTGTGTGCTGCAGAGAGTGACACAGATTCACCAACATGTACATAACCCACAGATTCACCAACATGTACATTAAAAATACAGTGGGTGAAGCAGCTGTCTGGTCTGGCAAGTTTCAATCCACAGCACTTGTTGATTTTCAGTCAGTCCAACAACACCAACTTCCAGAATTATAGGCAAATATTTATCCATAACATAGAAACTTTACAGAGAGTTTTATTTCAAAAACTGGTTAACTATTCAGTGGGCAGGTTTAACCAATGCCTTCATCACAGAAAACGGATCTATTCTGGCTTAATAAATACTTAAAATTCCCAGGACAACATGTGTGGCCTGCACCTTTGCTAGCCTCAAGGTGCACACCACATTGACATAGCTCAGATGGATAGATGGCATCCATCCATCCATCCTCTGCCAGCATGGAGCCCCTCATCCCTGCAGCCAGGAGCCCAGCTTCGCTTCCAGGACGGTGCCAGGATGGCGGGCACCCAGCAGTACCAGCCTCCACTCCTCTCCACCATCAGCCTCTCCTCAGCCCTCTGAGAGGATTAATGAAGTCCAGCAACATTTACATCCATCCTCTGTCCTGGGAAACTTGCTGACAAGAAATTACATCTAGATTTCCTTTACATGGATATTCTATTAAGAACAGTGCATTTATCCTCACTAACTGATGCAGGAAATAGATGTGAGTATCGAGGCCACTCTGCATTATCATTATTCAGCCTGGGATTTACCACTGCAAGAGCCTCAAGTTTACACTGAAGTGAAGTTACCTCAGCACAAAAAGAATTGGGCAGAGGATGTCAGTGCAGCAGTAACGAGCAGCCAAGCAGACTGAAGAGAGCAGACAGCTAAAACACAGCATGGCTTACAGAATTTGAATAAGGCATTCCCCTTTCTACCTTCCTCTTCTTGGCCATGAAGAATTACCAGGATGGGACAGCTGAGTGATCTAGCTAATGATCTAGCTAATAATCTAGCGTAATCTTGCTAATCACTTTGGCCAAGGATTTTTAACAATAATATCTCAGAAAATCATGTAATGCCTTCTTTCTCAATTGCTGTCACTATGTCTCAAATGGGTAAGCGAATCAGCTCCTCATAGGAAAATTCTCCAGCTGTCTCAATTAAAAGAAGCCAACGCAAAGTAACCATCACATGGAGTCCGGCAGCATGTCATTGAGTGTGTGAAAATTACTTTTCTTCTCCATAAAAAGAGGTCAATGTCCTATAAACAGAAGAGGGGAAAACAGTGATTGTGAAGGAAAACGAGACAAAAATAACTGCCATGAGTTTTCTTGGCACATGGAAAATCCATTAAAAAAGTTTGCACAGCAACAAGGAAGCCTGACAAGTTAATGACTTGTTGCTTGTGGAGTCATAGGAGAGATGTCCCGTCATTCAGAAATGCACATGCTGCACAAACACGAGTCATAAAGATGACTGTAATTTGGTCAAACCAAGAATCAGAAAAATCTGTTATTTCAAGAAACAAGATACCCAATTAGTACTTCTCATGGGGGTGTTTATGCTTCTCTTAAAAAAAAACCCAAATACCCAAACCAAAACAAAAAACCCCCACCATTCACCATTAACAACCTCTCCAAAACAAAGAAACAGACCCAAACAACAACAAAAACAACCCCTCCCCCACAAAAAAAAAACAAAAAACCACAGAAATCTCACAACTCTGAAAAGCTCCTTGCAAAAAAGGTGGCACTGCTTTCTCAGTCCCGAGCCCCAGAGCCTGTTGAGCAGGAAGCCGGTGCTCCAGAGCTGGCTGCAGTGACATTTGCAAAGACAAACAGGCCGACGGGATGGGAGTGAACACAGGGCTCCCGGAGCCCAACAGCACCAGTGTGTACTTCCAGAGCAACACCCACATGAGGGCCTCAGGAAGGCACGGCGCTGGGAAGTTTTCTCATCCTGGCGATGCAGGGAAGTACCGAGACTCCCTTCAGCCCTAGCAGGGTCACTGAAGCACAGGACGGTCATCCAAGGACATCCGGAGTCAGCAGCAAGACACCGAGGCACATTAGCTACCAAGGAAACCAGACTTACATGACTAAGGCCAGTTATAAAACTTCCGCTTGTTGTTAGGAGAATGTACAGTATCTGGCATTTCTCTGTCAGCAGCACCAAATAATCTAACAGCAATTTGATATTCATGTCCCTGACGGGCTGCTTTAGTTACAGAAGCAACATTAAAAATGTAGCATCCTTCGAGATACACAGCACAAGTCAGGCCACTTTCAGCCACAAGCATCAACTCTCTGGGACTGCTTTTTTTTTTTTTTTTCTCCCGATAAGCTCTTTTGCAGCGTGGAGATAACTTATCAGGGATTGCTTCTGTCACCGGAAGGCAAACAGAGCACTGTGAAAATATCAGGTATGACTTAAGCACCGAAGGGCTGCAGCCAGCATCAAACCAGCAGCCGAAGTGGTAGCTGGCCATCTTTCTATATAGGACACTTTCCACCCTGTAGCAGTCTGCACTCCAAGTCCTAGGCACAAAGAAATACGAATGACTTGCTGCCAGCACGGACGCTGCCACATCAACGCCGGAGCCCCTCCAGGAGCGAATGGGCGGCGAGGGCAGCGCTCAGCTGCCCTGCCCTCGGTCGCTGGGCAGGAACAGCTTCGCAGCAGCGACAGCAAAGCCACTGCCTGCCTCCGAGCGCTTACAAGTAACGCGAGGGCAAATTCAGTCAATACCATTCTTTGTTGAAACTCAAGTCTCGCATACAAATTCAGGTTTGTCTTGACGAAGGTTCAGCTTCCCTCATACTCTTACGGAGAAGATAGTTTAATATTTCAGATTCGTCTAAACACCTGAACTGAGGTCTGGCTTTTACTGCCCGAAAAAGCACCAAGTAACCACCGTAAAACATTAGCTTGTGGCAATCATGAGGCAAAAGGGTTTGCGTCCGGCAGCGTAAAGTCAGATACATTCAGTTTATGAGAAACGTAGATCTCTAGTCAGCCAACATCTAGAAATAATTCTCTAACATTGCTAAAAAACTAATTTATATTGTAAACTACTTCATTATAAAGCAGAAAACGGTTCCCAAGGGTATTTCTTCGAACACCAGCTTGAAAGCCTGCACCTAAAAAACAAAAACTAAACAAACAAGAAATCCCCCCACAAACGCGTCCTTACATACTGTGCAACAAAACACCGAATTCCCACGAACTGAGGACTTCGCCCATCGCAAACTTACCATAAACCCCCAGCCCGGCACCGCCACCGATCCGCTATGCCGGCAGAGAGGAGATACCGGGGACGAGACGCGAAGCACAAGTAAACAAACTCGGCACCGCCGTGGCCGAGCTCGCCGCGCTCGGAGCCCGTGCCCCCCGCCCGGAGCGCGCCCGCCCAGCAGCGGCTGCTCCCCGCCGCCCGCTGCCTGCGGCTGCCCGGGGAGGCGACAGGAGCCGGGGCGGCCGGGGGGAGCCGCGGCTCGGAGCGAGGCGGGCGCCGCGCCCGGGGGGCCGCGGGGCTCGGGGCGGCGGGGCCGCCCGGGAGCCCTGCCCGGGGGCGGCGGCCTGCGGCGGCTACCGGGCTTTGTGCGCGCTGCCTCCCCCTGCGCTGCCCGCCGCCGCCTCATGCGAGAGCCGGCACAGCTGGGGAGCGCCGTGCCCCCTCGCGAAAGCCGATCCCGCTGATCTCATCACCGCTGGTTACTAATCCAATGACCGCGGAATTAACAGCAGATGGCAACGCCCCTTCCCCCCGGCCCGGCCCGGCCCCCGCGGACGCGGCGCGGCTCCGGCGCCCGCAGAGCGCGGCGCGGCCGGAACGCGCCGGGCCGGCCCCGCAGCCCCCGCTCACGCGTCAAAGTCGCCCTCGGGCACCGGCAAACTTTCTCAGCACCGCGTCTCGCCGCCGCCCTACGGGCCACAGCGAGCGGCTTCGCACCTCCGGCAAAGCGCAGCAGCATCTTCCGGCGTGCGCTTCCAAGGGGAAGCAACAGGGAGGCGCCCCAAGTCCTGCTAGCGAGTCCCTGCGGGCGGCCCGTGTTGTGAGGGGCAGAGCCGAGCCGCAGCCGGGCGGGGATCGCACGCGGGATTGGTGCCGCACATCGGGCACTGCCCTGAAAACTCGGCACACGCGTCCTTGGGGCTGCCGGGAGGAGACGGGAGGTTTGCATTATCCGTGCTCTGTAAGCGATGCATGCGGGTGAAACTCTAATTATACTTTTGGCTGCCAAAACCAACCCCACACTCTTAGGTGAGCTTCACGTCTTCTAGAAGGCTACAGGCAAGGCAAGTCCTGTCAAACCAGTGCAAGTTACAAAACAGTCATAAGGCAAGTGCTTCAATTGCTGCTCATTAATATCAGTAAATAACAACGTGAAAACCTGTGGTTTCTAACCCTAATAAGCTCGGCTCTAAATCACCCTCCCTCCCTTCTGCCCCCAACACAGGTTGACACACATGTATTCTCTCATGTATGCAGTACTTGGGTCCACACTCAAGAAGTGTTACCTGCTGCTTCTGCTCAAACTGTGCACTTCTCACCCATAAACTAGATTATCTTCTCTTACAGACCTCAGACCAGAAAGGTGACATAAAATAACTGTCTCTTCTAGGACAAGAAAAAGAAAATTGAGAAAGGTGAGGAAATCCTTACTGATTAGTAAGTATTTTTCCTCAAATTCTGCTGTTCTGCCTAAACTCTATACTTCTGGCAATGGAGAGGGCAAAAATTTTCCCCCCTCTACTTTCATGCTGATACTTTGTTCTATAGTATTTTTATTTTTTTTACTAAAATGTTCAGACAGGCTTTTAGGAAAGAACTGAGCCAGACAAGAGAAATATCCATGCTCAGACCATAAAAAAAATTGAAAGGAAATTCTGCAAATTCTTTGAGAGTCTTCAGTCAATAAATCCTCCATACGAACTGCTGTAAAACTGGCTGTGTTTTACACATGCCATGTGGGCAGAAAAAGTGTCAGACAACGGCAGCACCCCTTCTGTGGGGACCTAATGGTGCCTCCAGGGGTCAGACACTCCTGAACCCAAATTAAATCTTTTAAAGAGAGTATTAAACTCCAGTTTCTCTCCAGGCCCTGCACACAGACCCATCCCCACAGCCTTTGGGATGTGCAGTAAATAGAAAGCGCAGGATGAATGGGAGTTTTCTATCTGCTTCGCAGTTCTTTGTGCCTAGGAAAGGCTTTCTGCCACTTCCCATTCCCTCAGGCAGTCTTTGTCTGGTTTATATATACATACGTGGACATGAGTAGACATCTGTGCTCTTAGCAGCAGACAAGTTACTGAATGTAAATCCTCCTCTTGGGTGTGACCACCAGCTAATGTCTGTTCTGTGGTGCTCCTTGGGAAGAGGAGCCCTAGAATGAGCCATGTCTGAACAGTCAGTGGGGCAAGTCTGTGCCTTGGAGGATGTTTTGCTTTCCTCAGTTCAGTTTTTAACAGCCTTATTTCTCTTACACCCTTTCCCAAAACAGCAGTGTCTCCTCACACTTCTTTTGGCAGCCAGCAGTGTGTTTCCCAGTGTAAGATGGGATGTGGTCCTTTGTGCCTGTGCCAAGCTTGATGCAAAAAGCGAACTTGGAAAGACTTTCTACATGGTTTGTAATACTAATTCTACAAAAGGAGATTAAAGAAATCACATTAGAAGTTAAGCTTTGTATCTTTTCAGGCAGCTTTAGACACATAGGTCTGAAAAGTGCACAATGCAGAGATCAATCAGGCAGCACAGAGTTTTGGGAACACGCTTCATGTGCAAATGTGAAAACACTTGAGGGTGTAGAAAGTGTCATTTTGATTAATGAGAGCTACAACATGCTATTTGTATATAGATGAGAATGTAAAAGAATAGGAAACAATCACCTGTTAAAATATTAACGTGATTTTAAAACACTTGAGCATGGTACAGATACAGCCCATTCTTTTGAGCTGATCCTGTAAAATACCTGGGGAGGAGAGGAAGAGGCACATGTTTGTGTAACACTACAAACCTTTCAAGATAAACTCTGTGACACAAAGTCAACAAAATTAACCATTTGGTACAGTTCCTGGAGCTGTGCATCACAAAGGGCAGAACCCAGGCTGTGTCATAAGCACTGTACATTGCTCACATTCCCCAAAGTCTTCCAGTACTTTGAAATTACCTTACAAAATAAAAATCACAGTCAGAAAGGAAATCTTGAGAATAACACATTTGATGCTTGACTGAGAAACACGATGGTTATTTGGTGAGGGCAGGTGAGAAGTCTCCAGTCACTTGAAATTCACGGGCAGAGAGTTGAGAGTAAAAGTTGTTCACTGTTACCCATGAAACAGTAAGTGCAGTTAAGAAAAAGTTGGAAAAGAGGAAAAAGAAAGTTGATTTAGATCAAGAAGACAGTAATTTGCTTTCTACTTGTGTCTCACATGAGACTCATCATTTGAAGTTGCATCTTGGCATCTGATAGCAAACAGGCCAAAAAAATATAACTGCCCAAATTTGTTCTTCCCCTACACACTCACCTTCAAGCTAAGTTCCACATTATTGCATGATGAACCTTCCTAGACCCTCAACTCCACTCAGAAGCAATTAGGAAACATTTCCTACACACATTCACAAAAGTACTGAGTCCTGATCCTATGATCCATCTAAATAACTCATCAGATCACTAATATTTGACCCACCTAGTTTCTGGGCACTCCTATACTTGGGGTGGCCACATCTGCTCTGGTTCATAGTAGCAGGCTGAGCTGCTCTGCTGACATTTCAGGCTGCCCTGCAGCTGCCCAGCTTTCCAGACAGAGCTGTCTCCCAGCTCTGGAGGAGGAATTTGCAACAAAAGGCTGTTTAGGCACTGCTATCTATATCTTGTGTATCTGCATCCCTGGGATTCTTCCTCCTTCCAGACTGGAGTTTTGGGTGAGCTCCAGATAAAGGTAGAGGGGAGAGTTGAGTGAGGCCACAGAAAAAAATGTTATAAGTTGATGGACAGTGTGGACAAAGCCCACCTAGAAATCCGTAAGACAAAACAAATACACATCTGAGATTTATGGAATTGTGTTTCATTGCACCATAATTTCCATTTATGGAGCTTAAGTAATGCATATTATTTCTAACAGCCCTCTTAAGTACAGCAATACTACAGCCATCATTCCTATAGAGTCGAAAGTTTTTATGAAAATCTGTATTTCCATGCATTTTAGATACCCACATGTGAAGATGTGGCCTTAACTAGAAGTTCAAAGTCCACAGAATTCCTACACAAGATGTTTAAACTTTAAGAGTATTCCAGTCCTATAGCTCTGCTTCCATGAATGCTGGACATTTGTATGAAATTACCCAGAGAAGCACAGCAGCCTCTGCCTTGCTCCAGCCATTCAAAACGCTGTCTGGACAGAGCTTCTCTACCTGGGTGTTTCCATTCTGACCAGGCCACATCCTGGTAGCCATGAAATCAGATTTTACCATTGCTCCTTGAAGCCTAGCAAAACCATTACCCAAGAATCCAGGATACTGCATCTCTTAATGAACTGACAAATTGCTGCTGGAACCGAGATCTGCTTCCCTAGGCCATTGGGCAGAAGTTAGAATTTACCTTCTTAGAGTTCATCCCCCTACAAGCAAAGACAAAACCCCACAGAGATTAGGAAATCAGCACTTGCCTAATTGTTTCTGTAGTTCAAAGATTCTTGAGTGAGCATAAAGATCCTGCACACCACATTAGACAAATAAGGATGGCATTCAGAAAAACTTAACAATTCAAAAGTAGAGTATTTTAAAATGTCAGGAGTCCATCTGTTCAAAAGCAGAGCTACCTGCACTCTCAGATGTGTTTCCAAAGCTTACTATGTACTTCATGTCCTGTAACAGTCAAGTCCCTTTTCCAAACACATCAGATAAGGGGAAAAAAAAATCAGACTTTACGTACACAATAGTCCCATGTAAGAAGTAAGCAGCTGAACTTGCCCTTCATTTTCCTGGTGTATTATCTCCATCAGAGCTCGTGGTCTCAAGGACTATCTGAAGGAGCTGATTTCTCTATGGAGCTGGTATTCAGGTTTTTCTCTCAGGCAAAACTTCATTGGACAAAGACAACCATAAGTTTCCACCAACAGAGGAACATGAGAGTACAAGGTTTTTAGGAAAGGGTTTTCCCTTAAACACTGTAACGACTCCCTGGCCTGGGCCAGCAGTAAACAGGGTAGGGACATCTCAGAGGCTGCAACAGAGTCATTGATAAACAATGGAAACCATTATTACAGTACTGAAAACAATTTAAAGCTCATTCTACTTACTTATTTTGAGTTCGGCATAACCTAGGGAGCAAGTTCCAGTGGTTAAATTCAAACACAGAAACCTCTGTCTGAGAATGGTCTCTGAAGTGGCAGTTCCTGTTTGGGAAGCCCAGAGAGCCTGTGCCTCCTGCTGGCTCCTCCAGCTGGCTGCTGCAGTCCAGGTCATACAGGCATTTGCTTAAAACTTGCTTTGAAACTACATCAGACCCTTTAAGTCATTACAGTACCACAAAGCCCATCAGAACCTGACTGGTGGCTAATTGACGTCCCAAACTCCTTGGTCTCTGCTTTGAACTCCAATAATAACTGTAATCATATCTTGCTCTAGCTTTGATTTCAAATGGTATTACATCACGCTGCCTTCAGTACATTGCAGGAATGACATGCAGCTATAGGAATGTGGATGTCAAGAGAAAAATTAATCACAGATATTTCAGTTAGAAGAGATGTATATAGAGTCTGGGACAATGGCTGATACAACACCTAAACCCAGGGCAGCATAAAAGACTGCTGACACTGGACATAATGTGGTTGTTTTGATAAAGAACAGAACAGTGACACTGACAAGTTTGGGGTGCAAGTGGGTCCTCATTAACTCACTTAAGTCTCTTTGGTGCATCAATAGCATCTCACCTTGATTTAGATTAAATCATGACTGATCCAACCTCTCTGGCTACATTTGGTCCCTGTGCATTCATTCTGTTACTTCAGCTACTACACACGTGGAGGAAACTCGGAAGTTACTGATACTTTTGATAGTATTGGTTCTTGTCCATTGAGCCAGTGAGAGAATAGGTCTTTATGGCCTCCCACAGGAAAGTCTTGACTCTCTAGTTAGCAAGAAGTGGCTGCTATGGTCTTTCTCTCCTTTTTTCTTTTAATGTGAATACAACACCTCAAAATAATTAGTTGTGGAAAGCCACAATGTGCATGCTTCGGATCACAGGCAATTTGGGTGAGCAGAATCACAGCATATTAACTGCTCTTTCAAACTGTCATGAGCTCATGTGGGTAGGTCTGTCACCCAGATTTCCCCACAATGTATTTCTGGAAATGTAAATAATAGTAATGTATTTCTCACACGTAGTGCCCAGAATTTTTTTTTAACTGAAACAGACTGCTTTTGTTTCAAAACTGCTTTCCTAAACTGCTTAGTGTTGAAATCCATGAGATTTCAACATATAACTATCAGACAAATGAAGAGGGAGGTCCAAAAAAGATCCTTTTTTCTCAAGTGCCACAGTTTACCCTGCATTCTGCCTTGCTTCTGGAAGAAAAATTCTGCATTTCCCAAACTTATGGAAGCTGTATCAAAGATGGATTTATTCAAATCCTTCCTATAAAAATACACTATTGCTGTTACTCAGCACATTCCAAACAATCACCTTTGATTTAAAAGGTTTTTAAAAGATACTTGTGTATATAATATTCTGGAACCATTAGTACACCTAAGTCTTTTACTATTTCATAATCTTACTTTGCATGTTAAAAAAGTCTGGTGATAATTACTACTTCCAAAAACCTTATAAAAATCTCTGTTTAGACATTAGAAAAACATGTCCTAGCAGCATGCCTTGGAGAGCTAAAAAAATTTGCATTAACACATATTTTCATCTCATTAAAAAAACAACCAAACAAAAAGCCAAACCAAACATAAAACCCTACAACTTTGTTTTCCCACCCTGGAATACTTACTCAAAGTTAACACTTAAGCCTGACTAATATCAGTGAGGACGTTTGTTTTTTGCTCAGACTGACTACCACATCTGAAACTCTAGGAAACTCCATCTGAAACCCTCAGGATGTGTCACATTTTTCTGTTCCCTTATTTAAAGGGCAGAAGAGAGGGAAGAGAGCCTCAAAAGTTTTCAGTTGTTGCCACTGGAAATTTCTGGGAATACTCTAGCAATTGTAAAGTCTTCTCAAAAGCATTTTGTTTCAGTAAAATTAAACTGCTAAGCATTCCAGGTATCAAATATGGCCCATGTGAATTCAGAACCTAGAAAAAAAAGGCTGTGTTAGTTTCTTAGCTGCAATAATCTAGAAAACAGGATATAAGAGACACTCTACTAATTTTATGATATTTTCTGGGGTTTAATCTTCAATTTCTGCAGTGCTTGTTTCCTCAGCAAACCCAATAAAGAGTTTTAATTTATTCAACTTCCCTCCCTCGCCACTAGATTTACAGTGATACATATCTTCAGCAATTTTCCCCAGGAGATCTTGTTTCTTCAACTTGAAGGCATCCAATTCACCTCAGAAGCAAAGTCAGTACTGTTTATTATCCATTAGACAATTTGAATATGATTCTTCTGCTCCAGGCTGTGTCTGCAGGCAACCATCTGGGGTCTGAACACACAAAAGGCTGTTGGGAAGGGTGCACACACAAAAGCACCATGGGGATAGGGAAGTGTGTGCCTTACAAAGGCCCCTGTTTGTCTCTGGGTTACTGAGGGGGTTTTTTGAGGGTGTCATAAGCAGCTCATCAGAGCACTGGGGAGGCAGCCCTCAGATGGCAGAGCCCCAGCAAGGACAGATGGTGAACAAAGGTGAAAAGCACACAATGCACAAGGGCCAGGAGAGCACTTCCACTGCTCCCTTCAAAGCTGCTACAATTCCTGGGACATCCTGGGCTGTGAAGGCAAAAGTGTGGCCCCGCAGGGCAGCAACCCACTGTTAATATTGTCTCTGAAGTATTGCCTCCCTACCTGGGAGGATGCACGAGGCTTACGAGAGAGCTACCACCTCTGTGAATGAAAACAACACGGGCTGCAGCCAGATCCTGCTCTGGCTTATTGTTTGTCAGGGGAGACACAGTTCACTGGCTGACTTCTGCAAGAGAAACTCAGGGTCTGAGCAGACAAAGAAAACAATTGTCTCATTTGACACACTCAGCCATAATTCACTAATCTTCTAATCTCTTATGATTGATTTAAAAATAGGATTCATAAAGTAACAAGCTGCCCTCCAATAGAACTTTTTTTATGGTGGTTTATGTGCAGTTTACACAGTGTCAGATACACTGGCATACATCCCACTGCTAACTAAACTCTGAAAGAGCAAGGGTAGTTCTAGCCCATCTTGTGCTTTTCTAAAAACTAAAAAAAAAAGATGATAAAATGTTTTACATCTTATTTAAACTGCAAAGATATAGAAACTCAACAGGCAATAAAGCCCAAATATTTAAATAAAGAGCAGGAATGTCAGCAGGAATACCAAAAAATCAAAGAGATCATAGCTCAATACAAGAAAGCATATCAGTCTTCTGATCAGGCACAATCCTTGCCAAATTCGTAAAATACTTAAACTACTGCAGTTGCTGCTGTTGAGGAGAGAAAAGTCCTTCCTTTTTCCTGTTGTAGTATTTTCTCTTGAAAAATATAATGAAATTTAAAAAGGCAGAGCACTTGCATATTTGGGTACACAAAAAAATAATTTCATTTAAAAAAAAATTACGGTGGTCTGTCTTTTCTTCCTATTATGAGAGAGACAGAAAGGAATATTTTAAAGCCTTGAAAGACTTTTCTTGTTTTGTGAAACATTGCCCAGGCATGGATATGTTCAGCATCTTTGGAAAGGTTGTCAGTTGTTCACTTTAGACTCTGAAAATTGATCCATGAACAAATAGTGGCTCTTTGTGGATTAGCCCATCTGCCTGCCAGCTGGGGGAAAAGGTGGTATTGTAGTAACAGCTGCTCCCACAAGTTGTGCTGGTTTTGGCTGGGATAGAGTTAATTTTCTTCAGAGCAGCTTGTTCAGAGCTGTAGTTTGGATTTGTGCTGGGAGCAGTGTAGAGAATGCAGGGGTGTTTTTGTTACTGCTGAGCAGTGACTACAGGCAGGGCTCTTCTGCTGCTCACCCCAGCAGTGAGTGGGGTGGGGGTGCAGAAGGACTGGGGGGAGACACAGCCAGGAGAGCTGATCCCAGAAAGGCTGGGGAGGAGGGAAGGAGGAAACATTCCTAGTGATGGTGGAGGTGTCCCAGGTCACCCTGACACTGCTGGAGCCCTGCTGCCCTGGGGATGGCTGAGCACTGCACCCAGGGGAAGTGATGAATGCATTCCTTGTTCTGCTTTGCTTTACCTGTTGAACTGTCTTGATCTCAGCTCATGAATTTTGCCTCTTTTACTCTTCCCATTGTCTCCCCCCATCTGACAAGGGAGCGAGCAAGGGGCTGTGTGGGGCTCAGGCACCAGCCGGGGCTGAGTTATGACACTAGTACAGCAGGACAGGGAAGAACAAGGGTTAGGAACATATGGAGGACAGCTTTTATTCAGGAAGTGTATGAATTTTGAATGATATCAAGATGAGCCAATTTAGAAATGTGCCACTACAATATCAGCACAGAGAAAATACAATGCAACTTTAAAAAGAAAAATCAAACAGGACTATGTTAATTTGTTTAGAGAAAGACGAAAAAAAAAACTATTCAGGACTAATATAGAATCCCCTCTGATATTTGCAATTTTGGTGTAAAGGCCCCTAAACCTTGAGACCCAAGACTTCTTTCATATTTCTATCACAGCAGAGCTCCAACCCTCAAAAAATGAAAATCAAGTGTGTGTGCAGCTGGAGATATCTTTGTTTTTTCACCTTTGGAGTTATACATTGTCATCAATCAAATGGTCCTGCTCATATCGATGTAGCTGAGTCAGGCAGAATTTCCACTGTAACAACCTGGTTTTCTTAGCAGTTCATGCTACTGTATATTTTGTCTCTAAGTTGAGCCTTCTTTTCAAATTTTAGCCTGCATTTAGCTTGAGACCAACTCCATGCTACAAACACCATCCTACAAGCCAGTTAACAGCCTGAGTTTCCTTGAATTCACTGGGAAAAAAGGACATTTAATGAAAACTGTGGAAAGCAGAATTGGAAAAATTAAGATTTTTCTGTGCTGAAAGTTAAACAAGGATTTCATAAACTAATTTTTTTCCTCCATCCAGTTACTTGGACCAACACATGGCCTGCAACACAGCACTCCTACCTACAAGTTATTCACTTTTAATTAATTTCTTCCTAGATGCCATGATCCAAAGATTTTAACAGGAGAACAGCCTTTTGGGAAGGAGTGCTGTCACATACCTCACTTGGTGACACCAGGAAGTGCAGTCAGTACATGAAAGAGGATATGTCAAGAGCTTCTTTCATTTGAAAGACAGACTGGTTTGTATCTAAATTAATTATTACATAGTACTATGGATTTCACAATGCTGAACTCCAAGTACTTCAACTGTTTTCACTCAGAGAAAACTTTTCTTTTTCTTTCTTTTAATCAGACTTATTAAAAGACATCTCTAAGGGAAACAAAGTCATTATATAGCTCTAATAATGAACTACATTTTCAGGGTATACTCCAAAATATATTATAAAATGTCTTATGGATTCTGTATACATGGTATGTGATGGAACATTTAATATCTGCAGCTGCAGATTGTTCTGTCCAGAAAAATATATTAGAACAGTAAATTCTTCTCAGTTCTGTCACATGACAGAAGAGCTATTTGACAAGAAAGAAAGAGGACATGTAACAGCAATCTTGTGTTGTTCAGTGCCCAAGTTCAGAGTTTAACTGGTAATTACACCATGTTCCAGCAGTAAAATGTGCCTGTAGTGCCAGAACAATAAACCTCATCTCGTGTACATGGCAAAATACTAAACTTCATCAGAACTGCCTTCCAAAAAGGCAAATCCACTCACTCTGCAAGGTCTTTGGGGAAAACTGATATTACTTACAGGTTCCCTTCCTGTTTTTATAAGCCCACAAAGCACCATTAAAAAAACCTCTCAGTACCAATAATGTTAATACACTCCCAAAATTCATTTGCCGAGTTTTTATCTAAGCAGAGCAGGATACAGTTCAGTGCCACAGACGACAATGACTTAGGTGGTTCTGCCCTGTCCTGCCATCATCTGAGATGCCCTCAGTCATGGCTTAACCCTTGCCAGCAACTCAGCCCCACACAGGCCCTCGCTCACTGCCCTTGTCAGATGGGAGAGAGGATCGGAAGAGTAGAACTGAATTTGTAGTGTGAGACAAAGACAGTTTAAGAGTTAAAGCAAAACATTCAAGCAAAGCAGAACAAGGAATTCATTCATCATTTCCATAGGCAGGCAGGTGCTCGGCCACTCCAAGGACAGCAGGGCTCCATCAAGTGTGACAGTCATTTGGGAAGACAAACATCTTCACTCTGAAAGTTCCCCCCTTCCTTCTTCTTGCCCCAGCTTCACACACTGAGCACAATGACACAGAAATTCTCTGGGGTCAGCTGGGGTTGCTGTCCTGGCTGTGTCTCCTCCCAATCCTTGTGCACCCCCAAGTCTTCTCACTGGTGGGGTGAGAAGCAGAAAGGGCCTCGACAGTGTGTAGGGAACAGAATTAACTTTATCCCAGCCCAAACCAACAGCTCCTCTCAGCCAGCAAGGCCATGCTCATCTCTTACATTCACTGCCCACCAACTGCAAAACAAAAGCCAGACATATACAAATACAGATATTTACATTAATGATAATATCTAAAAAAAGAAATATATATGTACATATACAGACTGGGATTTCTTGAGTTAAAACAAGTTTCCATGACATTTTTTGTCAGAAAGACATTTTCTTTCCCCTTCTGAACACTCAATTGCCTTCCTTACCAACGAAAGCTGCAGTCTATTTCAGGTGTACCAAAAAAGGAGGACTGAAAATTTGACAAGGAAAGACATGAGGCCTAAAATGTCACATTTAAACACATATGGAGAAACTATCCTCTTTGCTCAGAAAAAGGGAAAAAAAGATTGTCATCTTGTCCCTCTCCTTGTTTTCACACAGTAGACAGAACAGCATCAGCACAAACCCAGTCAAAATTGTATATTTCATGTATTACTGGAGACCATGTGGTCAACTGCTTTTGTCACAGATTTTTCACACCAGGAAGCATTAAAGGCAACTATTTCAATCATGGGTTAGGAAACCAAAGTTTCACGTTAAACCCTGGAAGGAGGGTGAAGTTATTTTTTCCCCTTCTCATATCCTGCAGCAATCAGTCTAATCCCAAAACATGTTATAAGAGAATTTCTGTTACTTCTAAATTTCAGATGATGCTCAGAGTTCTACTACATGGGTAATTTACCACAAAATCAGTGTTTGTTTCAGTATGACTTGAAACAGTCACATTCACAGCAGGACTCTGGACAGCAGAGGCAGTTTGAGGGACTGTCTGAGCAGCACCTCCTCTGTGGTTTTGGCAGGGCCTGCTCATGAGCAGGCGGGTGCCTCCAGCAGGAGCCTGCACAATCAGACTGGGGAGTGAGGCAGGGAGGAAAACCAGCCCTGCCACCCCTACAAGGACCTGGCTGGGTGCTGGGCACTTGAGAGAGCCCCTGAGGCAGCTCAGAGGAGCATGAAACTGCATTCAGCACCCACCTACTCTGAGCTGGATGGAGAATGATGCTCCATGGATACCCTCTCCCTAGCTCTGCAGGAAGAAAGCAAAGCAAAGCTGGAGTCACAGTCACAGGAGGTGATGGCTGAGGGAGGGAGATTTCACTGCTGCCTGTTAGTTTCAGGACTTGAGCATTCCCTGTTAAACTTGATATAATGGAGTAGGGAGGTAGTGGTCAATCCTTCCCTCCAGAAATCATTTGGGATCACAGGCCTCTCTTCCCCAAAATGTGTTACCATGAAATGCTGAAGTGAACCACAACGTGGAGTGTGAGTCATGCGCGGGGCATCATTCCCGGGAATCTCTGCCCGTGGAGCAGGGAGGAGGACAGGCTGCTCAGGAGGCTCTGTAATTGCACACTCACTGAATTGTAACCCAGCAGCTCTATCATTAAACTAATAATGTTACTGCCATGCAGAGAGCTCGAGTCAGAGACGGAGTTAAATTGTATGTTGTCAAAATGTTGGCAAATAAATGAAATCTAGCTCAAATGAAACTTCCCTTAATCACACCATAACATTACCACATGCTTAATTAGAGGCTTTTTTAATTAAAAGAAAGTTATTTAATGGACAAGATAGTAGGCTTTCAGAAGTCATAAATATGCAGCAAGTTATTTATTATATAGCTGATCTCCCATCCATATAAATTGCTGATGCAGTTGCCGCACACTTCAAAAAGCTTTTAACTAAGTTCTTTAGATCAACACAAAGTTTAACCTTGACAAGATCCTTTACAATTTTATTAGGTTTAAAAAAAATAATTCCCCCCTACAGGACACAGACTTTTTTTTTTTAATACATCACACTGTCAAAAATGTTTTCAAAACCTAAGAGATGAAAGGAGGATACTACAGAAAACCCAAAACCGACAAAGAGCACGTTCAGTAAAGAGGCACCCAAAGCACATCTATTTAAAGAGAATGCTGTAAGCTGAGTGCATTGTTCAGCTGGGAGCCTCTGCGTCACAAACTCCCGAGGCAGTGACTCAGTCTGCCCAGGAGTGTGTGCCTGCCTTGGGGGCTGGCAGGGGGCATCGAATTCTCTTTGCTTTTGGCTTTTAAGGAGCAGGTGTTTGTTTTATTATTTAAATAATTGCTTGTTTGCCATTGAAACCTTGCTTTTGAGACATGGCTCCCTGTGAATGTGTTTCTCTCTCTGGGCTTTGAGATAGTTACACTTGACTTTGAATAAGGAAGTCTTGAGAACATTCTCAGGGTTTTTTTCCCCCCCGATAAGTGGATCCAGATAATTGAAAAAATTAAACACAGTTCAATCAACATTTCAAAATGCTAGTTCAACTGCATATATTTACAGATTTTCATAACAGAAAAAGTATTTTCACTAAGCAAAAAAAAGTGTTGATAATTCTCCTCAAAACAAAACAACAACCAACATCCCAAAATTACACCCTGAAAAATTCCAGGTAAGGAAAAGCCCAATAAAAACTACAGTTTTACCAACAACATGTCAGAAAAAATTTTGATCCCTCAGTAAATGATAATCTCTTTATGAGATTTCTAAAATGAAGATGCTAAACATATCTATGAAAATTAAATAAATTCAAGATCTGTTTTAATTACATAACATTGAAACCATGATACAAGTAGCTTAAAATGCTGATAGGAAAAATGTTAAAATATTAAGTGTAGAGCCCTTTATTACCAATTGGAACCCTAAGAAATTTAAAAGTAGCCAAACTTCATACATAAGAGGAATCTCAACATAGCCATTTGTTGGGGGTTAGGTTTCTTTCCTTTTGTTCCTTTTTACTTATAGACTTTTTTCCCCCCATTAGTTGCTAAGAAATACTAATGGCTGAGTATTTAAGAAAAACAAAAGAAGTGGCCAGGCTCAGGGGAGGAGGGCATCTGGTTGCACTTCTCTTAACTGGGAGTTTCTCTCCGAGGGGCAGAGATACTGCAAGAATTGGGCGGGTGAAAGATGGGGCTGGGGCAGCTGCTGGCTCTGGCTCACTCTCGCGCACTGCTCCCGCCGGAGCCCAGCCCAGAGCTGCTGCTTCTGCTGTAGGGCGAGAAAGCTGCTTCTTCTGTGTGAGAGCAGCCACTGAAGCAGGACCTCATGAACAGGCACCTCGCTCCAAGAGGGACCTGTGCCCCCTGCTCGGGCGCCAGGAGCCGGAGCTGGGCTCTCCCTGCTGGGAGCCACCGCACTGCTGCCCGCCGGGAGCCAGCAGCGCCCCTGGTGGCTGTGACTGGAACTGCACCAAAGGGAAAGTGCCGCGGCTGAGGAGGCCGGGACTGGGCCTCTGGGTCTGGTCGGTGTCAGGGCCAGAGCTGCTGGTGTTTGTTTGCCTTGTTATACGTACTTGTAAAGAATTGTTATTCCTATCCTCATATCTTTGCCTGAGAGCACCTTAATTTCAAAATTATAATAATTCAGAGGGTGAGGCTTTACATTTTCCATTCCAAGGGAGGCTCCTGCCTTCCTTAAAAAGACACCTGTCTTTCAAACCGAGACACCATCATAAGGCCCCAACTTCCATTTTGCAAAATGCGGGCTTTTGAAAATTATGTTATGTAGGAAGATTGATTGATTGATAACAATAATTCATGCTGCTGACAACAGACCTTGTAAATTGAAATACTGTTGCTTTGGGAAAATGGAAATTAAAAACAAAAAAAACCCTCAATATTTGGTACAGGTATCTGAAAGTAACTACAATTCAAATGTATTTTTAGGGCCTCTTAAGCCATTTCTAATTAAATGGTGGACTTTTAAAACTGAATAGTACTGCAGATAGCTCCAGTTACTACCATCTTGCTAAATAGCTCAGGAAAGATGCTTGCAAAAACCAAGCTGATATGGAAATCTGTTGTTCATTTCTATTATTGTTAATTTCATTTATATTTGCTCATATCTATTATTGCTCATTTTATTTATTATTGCTCATATTTATTATTGTTCATAATTTCATGTTATTGTTTCATTTCAGAGCACAGGAATTAATGTCTGTTAATTTCATTAGCAATCAGCTCTAAAGCAATGACAGCATTAACTAATCTTCAAGACAGTGTACCAAAGTCTTAATTAACATCAAATGCTGGAGAAACTGCGATGGGCAAACCCTGAGGAGCAGCACAAAGGCTGGTGCAGCTCAGCTGTCCTGTCCCCTGCCCTGTGACACTCCCACAGGGTCAATGAGCCAGGGGACAGGGGCATGAACCTGCAGAAAGCCCAAGCCTATTCCACCACCTGTGAATCTAAGGAAAAGGAATTGAGCTAAGGCTGAATGTTTCTCCTCCACACTTTTAAGGACAACCCCCTCCTTAAGGACAAGTTCCAAGGGCAACAGACAACAAAGACATTTGCAGAAGTGTGTTCTCATTACTGCTGTGCTTCAAGCAAGCCAGGAAAGTCACTGCTGACCTTGAGCCAACAGGGAGGGGAAAGTCTTGTAAGGGAAAAATATTCCTTAGCAAAACAACCTGGAGGAAGCTCTCCCGGTTTCCTTTGCAGTCTGTCCTGCCAGGGCTCTTCTGCAAAAGTAAAGTTCTCTCTAAATAAAAAGACCATCCTGAAATTGGTTAAATACACAATTATGTTCTTTCTAGAAAATAGTAATTCTCAGTGTATGTGTTAACTACAATTCTCTAAGCAATTCACCATGTAGATTTTCTTAGAGCAGAACAAAAGGATCAATTTAGTGAAACAAATCAGTGTTCTAGTGAACTTACTCTGAAAGAGATTGGTTTTAGTAAGATGGAGGAAAGCCTTCTTAGATTAGGATCTATTATTTTAAGCTTTATTTTAGAAAGTTATATTTACATGCATTTTCATGCATCTATCACAGAACCATACATTTAGATTAAATATGCTTCTGATACCCTACTAAAGATATCCCTGTGAAATTTTCATGTTCTGGTAAAAGTTTACAAAACCACTATGAACTGTTAGGGCAGGTGTTTTTTAAAGCATTTCCTTAATTACACCTGTTTTATAAATAGACTCACTCTGAAATGAGTGGCAGATTGGCTATGTGTCTGAAGAGCATTTGTTTGCACAAAATTTGCTCTTTGAACACAACATAAGAAAAATTCTACTATGCAGAAAACAGAAGTCAATCACAACTCACTACACATGGAGACACCACCAATGGTCACTGAATAGTCAAAATGTACATTAAAGCTCATCATGGAGATTAAAATCTTACCCGGAGCAGCCTTTCCACATCAACAGGTTCTCAGATTGCTGTGATTCAGAGGCATTAACAGGTATGTTTATAAAATGAGGTCATCAAAGCTGTGGAAGTCTGCCCAAGCCTAGCTGCAGAGGAGTGGCTGAGAGCCCAGAGCCCACAGGGTCTGGATGTCCAAACACAGGACAGTCAGAGCTTCTGTCCTTTCACTGGGTATTCACCTTGGAGGGCAGCACCGGGGTGTCTGTAAGGATCTGGACATGTCAGTCTAGAGATCAATTAGTTATGTGACAATTATTGTTACCTTGTTAATCACCTGCTGGGGGTACCTGTGTTTTACTTTTAGCTGTATGGGAATCCTGAGCCCCAGGTGACTCTGTAAAGGTAGAAGCTCAGTGTATTCATGCTGTTGTACAGATTTTACCCTCAACCTGGGGAGCACTCATTTCCTCACATAAACCAGAAAACAGCCATATATGCACCACCAGCTTTGCAGAAACTAAGCAACACAAATCCATAACTCACAGAGCCTTTTGCTTCAGTAATCCTTAATGTTTTTCATAGAGACTTCTTCAACTCGAAAATAGAGCTAGTTCTTGAAAGGCTGAAAAGACTGAAATCACTGTATGGGAGCTTTTAAGAATTTACATAATCCCCCAAAATATGGTAAAAACACGCAGCTACTGCATTAAATGCCATTGCACAACCAATGCAAGCATGCCAAAATGGCTGTAATCCACCCTTAACAATTTGGGAAGTTCTCCAAATTGTTGCCAGTTTTAGATTACTTACACATGATCAGACATTTGGTTTGCTTTTTCTTCCTTACTGGTTAAAAAAATACTGCATTTCTTATTTTCAAACTATCACTACAGCCACAGAGCTGTCACCTTATATTTTTAATTAATCAATAAGACCAGAAATCTGAGAGGTTGTTATGATAATGGTTCATGAAATACCTTGAAGTTTCAATAAACAAAGCAAAAAGAAAACAAGCTACATGAGTACAGTGCTCTTCAGCTAACCATTTTTATTTTGTTCTGGTAAAGATGTTCAAATATAAAGATATGAACCCAGCCAATAAAGACATATCGGTCTCTAGCATAGCTTGGTGGTAAAGGAACAGGTATGGTAAATATTCACAAATACACTTTCTCTGATTTCCTTCATGTGTTTCACCTCATTTGAACTGCCAGAGCAACGCCTTATTTGCATCAAAGTAAATGACACAGCTCTGTCCTGCTCCTTGTTACTTCACACAGATTATGATCGTTATTACTTCACCATTAATTCTTAAAACTGCAAATTAGACTGCAACACCCATTGTACTGTCAAGATAACAAATGGCAATGTCAGCCCTTGGCTTCATGCTCTGGCTCAGTGGAAGGAGTGGCCACCTGCACAGGTCTTTAAGCAATACAAAGTATGCAGATGTGTAATTCTTTACCAGAGCAAGTTCAACACAGAAAGATTTTCAATCCCAGTTTTGAAAAATTCAGAACTGCCTGTAATTGTACATCAAGGACTATTTCAATAGCAAAAAGTATTTCAATATGTCACCTGAAAATTCAATTTAAGGATTGATCTGAACATTTTACTGAGGAAAAGGTTCTACTGATCGAGGAAATGTTGTGGTGAAACCCCCAAGAGCCAACAGCCACGATTGTCTACACACACTCCTGTCTCCACCAGGTACTTCCTGGCATGAAGCAGTGAGAGAGGGAAGCAGTGTGAGGGTTCACCTGACACCCAGCTCTGCTCGAATTTGAGCTCTGTGTGATCAAAACATGAGATTTTTACCTTCGCATTAAACCAAATTCTACAGCTGATAGAAATCAGAACTGCCCCATTATCATGAAAAAAAACAAAAAAACAACCGGAAACCTCAAAGTTTCTGCCTGCCACCAATGCCTTCTCTCTCCATCACCACTGACGCCTTCTGTACCTGGAGAAAAGCCAAAACTTACAGAAAGGAGGTTTTTAAAAGGATTTCTGTCATCCTCCTCTGCTCTCATTTTTTTTGTAATTGATATTGCTGCAAAAAATATAATAAAAAGGTTTTGCCTATTCACCATCACTCACTGCGGGGGGGGGGGGGGGGGGGAGGGCAGGGTGAAAGACAGCCTATCTTACAATTCAACAGACTTTCCAAAAATTGTGCCCTAGGAGTTTTCAAATTCTTCTGAGATCTTTTAGAAAATCAGATCAATACAGTCTTGGAACAAGTATTTGATCCCCTTACTCCTAAGTGTGTAGTTTTAGCTTGTCATCCCTATAGAAGAGCTGGAGATTTGGGTGCCTCACTCACTTGTTACCACTCCACTTGGCAATCTGCCATTCTAGGGGCAGTAAACATGGAGTTAAAGGAATTTTAGAGGGTGCTTCACTGACCTATGTTTATGACAACACTCTACTGTATAAGCTACTAAAACATATCTATTATGGTCTTATTTCAGGGACAAAGCAGGAGAGATTAAAAATTCTTAAACAAGTGTAAGAATTTGCACCCAAAATCTGTTTGTTTTAACACAACTTTGGGTTTCTTTGTTTACTACAAAAATAGTGCTTATATTTATTTCTTTTGGGAGGAGTACTCAATTTACTTAATTTACTTTCTCTCCATGGCTTTGTAAACGGCCATCTCTGTCTTTGCAGGGTGCATCCCGGGTGTGTGAGGCTGCTCAGTTTTTGTACATCCCATATGGTGTGAAACACAAAATGAAAAAGCACAGTAGTGCAAGTTTTAGCTTGTATGCTCTAGACAGAATTGACTTGGAGAAATATGCAGTCAGCTGTGCCCAATGCTCTGTGTTCCCCCCTCTAGTCCTCTAAAATAAACATTCCAATGCCTTCCTACCAAACCCATCTGACACATTACAGAAGCCCAACATCGAGTGCCTTACTGCTGTTCTTTTCAACACTGGATTTTCATCTGCAAAAATAATCTAAGAATGGGAAAATTCATTTTCCCATGAACTTAGATCAGCAAGACTCACTTCTCCCTTTCCCCTTCTTCTGAGTGAGGTGGTTCAATACAAGCCCCTCCCTGGCAGCCAGACAATAAAGCTGCAAATAACTTATTCTGATCAAAGCCCCATCTGCTTGGCAGCAGCAATTCAACTGCACTTGTGGTTTTTGTATGGCTGCAGCTTCGGAATTGAATGATCCTTTCATTTAGATGGAAGTTTAAACAAAATATGGTAATTAGCATCAACCACTGCTTTCATGGCTACTGTCTACAAAGACATCTCTAATAAAAGGACTTTGCTGCTTTTCCATCTAATTACACAACATTGTTGAACAATACAATTTAAATTTAAATCAGGCAGCTCTTTTTCTTGAAGTCAGTTAACAGACTTCCTGTCTTACACTACCTATCGATGGTAGGGAATACTACTAAAATGAAGAATTCCAACTCCAAACCATCTCACCGGATTTTGTTTCATCGTTCTCTGAGGAATATGGCCCAGGCTGGTAACATTTAGCTCTAATCTTACTAGTATAAAACTACCTATCCACCTTTCAAAAGGAAAGCAGGATTTAAGCTTTATACCAGAGCGGAGTAAAAAACCAGGCATTATGTAGCATTGCAGTTTTATGACATAATAAAAGATGCCAGCATACAATGATGAATGTTTTTAATGAGACATCCACAGTGCTGTAGTCAATAAAAAATTTTATAGGCACAATCCTCAGCAATATAAATAAGAGGAAAATTAATTTATTATAACCACTACCAGTTTTTGTTTAGGTACTATAATTTCTCATTACAATAAAAACCAATAATGGAAAAATTAATCTTACCCCCCAGAAAGAGTATTTTTGGCAAATGATGCTTTTCACAATCACATTGGGCTGAATGTACCTGACCTTACAGTGAAGCCAAGGTGGGCCTGACTTGAGTTGAGAGAGAAATCCCTGGGGTGTATCAGCAGATGCTGTAGAAAAAAGCCAGTGGCTCAGCTAAAATACTTAGTTAACATTAGCCCACAAAACCTGACTGAATGGAAAGACTTAATCGGGCCCCATCGCTGCCGATGAGCTGATAGGCAGGAATAAAATACTGTTTTAAAGCCTCTGTCTGGGGCAGGAATTTTGACACATGAATTCCCTTAGGCCTTTCTGACAACTCCAATCTAAAGGTTTAGCCTAAAGACTTTCCTTGCCACCTCCTATTTGCCAAGTGAAACAAAAAGGGCAGGTAGACAAAATGTATCTGAGGGAGTCACGTATTTTAGTCGCGTGAGTTGTAATTTGAGGGAACAGTTTTACTGTGTACTGACGGGTTTGTGGAACTCCTTTTTAGAAATCTGATTGGAATAGAAAGCTCCAGATTGGTAAACAGCGCCCTCCATTAGTTCCTGAACTATGAGAGTAACACAAGGCACCAAGAGAGAACAACTTTCTGTCTCAATAACATCATCTTTTGTGCATTCCACAAACAGCTAAATCCCAAACAGATTGGGACCTGGAATACAGATAGCATTCCTCACTTACATCCTGTTAGAGAGCTGAACAGCAAAACAGAGCAAGTTCAAATAGAAACTCTGTGTTCAATCCAACAGCTTTTAATTGCCATTCCATTGCTCTCCCACCCGAGAGAACACCTCAGGCAGAACTACCTGAAGCCTGTCATGTCCCAAACGCAGCCCAGCTACTCTCATCGAGCAATTGTTTCCTGCTCTTCTCAGCCTGAGCTTTCTCTCACCTGACACATAATAAGCAACTTATCTACCAATCCTCCTCACCTACCAAAGAAACACAAACTCTCTGTAGTTTTCCACTGGGAAAAAAGCCCACCAAACCATAATAAACTAACATATTGACAATTTTGGAGAAAAGTAGCAAAAAAATAGAAACCGAAAATGATACTTGTCAGGAAACTGCTTGAGAGCCATTCAGCTGTGCCCCGTGCAAGGAAAGCTCAAGCAATCTGGAAACCAGCAGCAGACAAAACCAGAAATTCTCACCATAAATTACTGCTTTCTCCAGAAAGAGAGCTTTCTTTTGTCTGTGTCTTCCGGATTTCATAGTAAGGTGTGTTTAGCAATAGTCAATACAAGACTCATGAATGATTAATAAACTTTCCTAGTATGTGGTACTGATGGTTATCCCCATGTTAAGGGTCAGCATTTCACACAAGATACAACTGATACCCATAAGGCTCTGAAACAGCAGAGACCTTTCAATACCCCTTTAACCATCTGCAAGGACTCTGATTTCCATGTATCTACTTCCCTTACCCAACAGAGTCCTGGCACTCTGTGTTTGACAGGGAAAAGCTGGAAGTTTGCGTCTGAGTACAGTTTCCAAATGTATTTTATAAAGGTATAATTTTGTTTCATTTATAATCCAAATACATTTTTGAATTTAAGAGAAAAAATAATGAAAAAGCAATGTTCTAATGCATATTTTTTAGCAGGAATGCTGCCAAATATTGTGCCTTTAACTGCTGCAAGCAGAAAAGAGCATTAACATGAAAATTATGTGCCATGTGCACATTATCAAAAAATTACCTTCTGCCCAGAGGAAAAAGTGCTTGCCAGTTGCACAGGTAGTGCCATGCCAGGACAAACCCAAGGGGATTTCATTATGATTTAGCAATTTTGTTTGGAATTTAACTTGAACCTTTCAGCAAAGAGTATTGGCTAAACTGAAAATATTACTGCTAAGGAGAACTGAAGTACCCCCAGAAAGGAAAACCATCCACACTGCCACGGCTAGGGCCACACAGGCTCAGAGCTGCAGCACATGGAACAGCTTCCAGGGAGCACAGGGAGATGGACACATCCCTGAGGAGAGGCTCCCAGGCTGGGACTGCTGTCACATCCAGCTGCAGCACAACTGACTCAACCTGTACCTGTGCAGGGGGCACTGCCTGCACATTCCATCTCCTGCTTTGGGCCACAGGGGCTGTTACTCTGACTTTGCCATGAAGCTTGGGAAATCACTTTTTCCTAGAAACCTCTCACATTATCAGAAATACATATGAAATGTAATCAAATTTGCTGGTCAGCTTGCTGTTTAGCTTCTTTAGTTTTTCTTTATATCAGAACCAGATGGCAAACAGAAAATATTCAGCTTCTCAGCAATTCATCAGCTGCTTCAGCAAGCCCTGACAGAAACTGCACAGGTTAGAGAATGGCAGTGATGCAGCATGGAAGGGGGCAGTCAGTCTTCCTCATATTGAAAGCACTACAATTAGACACCTTCAGTTCCAGCAATGACAATGATGAAAGATCTGTAACTCTAATGGTAAAATTTTAAATGCTAAAAAGGCATCAAATGTGGATAGAAAGGCACCACGTCAAAAAGAAATATTTTCCTTCCATGAAAAAAAAATCCCTTTTTTGTGCTGTAAATGGCACTAAAAAATAAATAGGAAAATGTGGGTGTGGAATGCAGAGGATTTTTATGGAAAGCAACCCACAAAACCCGCAATGCATATAAAGCTCACATTAGTCAACCTGGGACTAAACAATGAGCCCTGAAGACCTAAAGGCAATCATTTTGCAGTATTCATCCTCTTGAAAGAGACTTCTGGAACCAAGGAAGCACTCCAGCTGCTTACAATATCTCAGTTATCAGACATCTGCATCTTCACATCATCAGGAAAAGAGGGTTTGAACCTCACAAAAGTTGATTCGCATGGAAACACATTCCCACTGACAAGCAGCCAGGACAAATTCATGCCCACCACAGGCATTCGTATGTGTTCAAGGTTCATTCAAACAGAGGAGGCTTTACTTTACAGCTACCTTTGAAATGCCTTCCCCCCACCTCAGGTTAAGGTAACACCCAATCTAATTCCAATCTCCTACTGGCAGACCAGCTACTACCAGCCAGGAACACACTCCCTGCTACAGCAGCTGGGGAGGTGCCCCTAGAAAAATTACAGGAAACCGTTCTCAAGTGAAGGGATGAATAGTAAAACTGGCTGCAGGCTGCAGTAAAACTCCACAGAAGATATTTGTTTAGGGTATCATGTTTCCATGAAATGTAGTTGCAATTATCCAAAGCCATTATTATGATTATTTTTTCCCAGTAAATGCTGTTACTTGGTAGTACAGTGTATTTCATTCTGCTACCTATAGGTAGTTTCTTGCTTTTAAAGCCAAGCACAGAAACTCTGCCATGGAATGCAAATTTAATGTTATAAAATGATTAATATTTTTTTTACAATGAAAAGCAGAAACAACCCTGCCTTTTCCTCCCCTTCCTGCTCAGTACCATTCATTTCTCAGTACACCTACTCACAACTCACCACTGCTTGTTAAAACACAAAACTCTGCATCCAGTGGCCGTGATTTGACATGGATGAGAACTGCACTTTTTTATACTTGTATTGATTATTCCCTTCCTGCCTCCCATCTATATCTCCTGTTATATTTCGTCTTAGGAAGCTGTTACAGTTGACACAATCACGATACACAGACTATCCCCACACAATTACAAAAAGCTTTAAGCACTCACCCAAACAGAGTAACTCCATACCACATCAGAAGGCTTCAGGCATCTGTCCATACACAGTAACATCACAGCACATCAGAAGGCTGCAAGTATCTACCCTTGTGCTTTAGCCCAAGCTTTTATCCCCTCATGTTGATGCAGTGCCCCTGTGTGCCCTCTGTTCCTTTGGTGGTTGCTCAGTGCCCCTGGGCACTCCATGGCTCACTGCTGCCAGTGCTGCTCACCTGCTGCTCACAGCTCTGCCCACTGGGGATGAGGCTCATCCCAACCACCACAAACTGTGTGCCTACAGGAAGCTAGACCAGATGACCTGCAGAAGTCTCTTCCAAAAAAATTACGTTATGATTCCATTAACCCTTGTACTGCAAGAATCCTGAAGGTTCTCCAGAGAAAAAGCACTTTGTACAGAAATCCAACCAAAAAACAATTTTATATTTCACACCATAAAAGTAATAATTCTGGGTATGGCCATGAATATTTAGAATTATTTGTGGAATGCCATGAGTTTTCTCAAAATATATATCCACTATATCCTCATATGAAAATCTAGCTGTCCATTTCTGGGCAGAAAAACATCCTGAGACTCAATTTGCCCTTGTTTGCAGTAACCTATACACAGTAAGTCCACCAGGTCTCCTGTGCTTGTTCTAACAATTGTAACAAGACTGGCAGGCCAAAAGGGATTAGCACAGGTAGCAGGAACAGGAGGCATTTCAAATTGATCGAGTGTCATAAATTAGTTTCTTGTAAAATGTCATTAAAATATTCTACAGGAAGATCTATTATCTGTCTTAAAATACAAAGCCATCCTTGAGTCTGGCCAATGCCAGTTCACATCATCATCTACAACACTTAAGTGGAAGTGTATTACTGTGTGGGCTTCTCACCTTCAAAAGGTCTGCTTGACATCAGTGTAGAGAGATATTTAAAGGTGTTCCAGGACTGAAGTCACTTGCCTCTGGCCTGATGCTGTTCAGCATAGCACAGCCCAGCCATACAATAACCCTTTACAAAAGCACTGCCTGTCGTGTCTTGTTACTTAAATATTGAAAGGCAGATAAGTATTCCACTTAAAAGAGACAGGGCTTAATCTGTAAACACTTCAAAGTGATCTCTAATAACTTGGTTTTATCTCATCTTTTTTCATTTTAACTGCAGCTTTGATGTTCCCCCTAATCTTCATCTAACCCTCGGCTCAAGAGCACGTCCTCATACTGGAGTTTTTGAGACTGTTCCATGTATCCCTGACATATCAAATAAAAGTCACAAGTAGGTTACAGCAGGCAATCTGGTGCACTTGAGAAGTGAACAGGGTGGCTGTGTGCCACACTCACTGCTGACAGGTGTGTACAGGTGTGTGTGAGGACATGGGGCACCGGGACCTTATCTTCCTGCTATTTGCTACACCCAGATGGGTGATGGTGACAGTGACAACCTGCAGGTGAGGAAAGCATTTGCAATACTATTAACAAATGTTTCACCTTCACCACCGTGATTTTGTCAACTTATCACAGGCAGGCATTTGTGTTTCCTCGAGAATCAATTCATGTTATTCTACTCAGAGATTTTAAATCAATAATATACACAAACAACGGACACTTCTGGCAGACTAATTTTTTAACATTTCCTTTTTAATGCAAAGCAAGCCCCAAGCAAGCTAATTTCCACAGCATCAAGCAGATATAAAAATAGAATTGCTTTTACTCTAAAGATATTTTTTATAACTGGATGCTACACTCCATGTGGAAAGAAAAATCAATGATTTTTACTTTCCAGAGAAGCTGCTTGCACTGTAAAGTCATTTAATAAATGACTAATGACATAATTACTTCTGGACCCACACTGTCCATACTCATTAGTAGTAGTACTACTTGTTAACTACTGACCACTAAGACTCTACATAACAAGATAATATTCTAAAACGCTACCATGAAATTTCATCATAAGGAAATGGATTTCATAGCTGTAAGCAAGTATGAGTTATCAGAGATTAAGGGTTTGGTGGCTGTGCCATCTAAACGGATGAGTCTAAAAGACAGAGCAAAATCCTGGCTGAACAGCTGAGTTGGGCATTGCCTCCGATAGATCTGCCAGTGAATCATCCAATTCTCTCACATCTGTGCTGAGTGCTGACAATCACCATTTCTCAAATGTTCAGAAAGCTCAGAAAGTGTACTACTCTGTGCAAGGCATTAACGAGTTTCTTTTTCTGCCACTTAGTCTTAGCAGCTCTCTCCATCCTCAGGAAGACAAACCTTTGCCTAGTTTCCTGTAAGTGCTGCCACCCCAGCTACACCCCAGGTAAGAGTGTGAGAGTAGCTGTGCATGAGAACATACCAAACAAAGGGCATCTGAGCAACGGGCATCTCAAAGAAGCTGTGTCTTAAAAGCACCTTTTCCAAAGCAAAAAATCTGTACACAATATTTAGATCATATTTTTCTATCTAAACAGTGAATGAAATTCCTCTGCTTCATGTAACCAGAATGCAAAAAAACCCCACAAATTCCTGAAAGAGGTGAAGACCATTGATGTTTTGCCCCATCTGCTTCAGTGAAAAAAATTATCTATTGTTTCTCAGTACAAAACATACATTGTAATGTTTATTAAGGCCCCATGAAGCTGTACAAACTCTTTCCTTCACACCCCAAACCCCCAAATATGCAGCAGTTTAACTATGACCTAAGAAGCACTATGATATAACCCCTGTACACCAACTGCTCCTCTCTCTGCAGATGTCAGGAAAATCCACAAACGCCAGAGGTTTATGTCCAAAAAGGAGACAGAGGAGCTCTTCAACTTTATTAGAATAAAGGGAGAGAGTCCACCGGGCCACACGCCCACGGGCTTTTCTCTCTCAAGGCTTCGGAGGCGCAGCCTCTCTTTTATCCTGAGCCCCCAGCCACGTGTCCCTCTTCCTTTCCCCACCGGCTGAGCTGCTAGGAAGGTTCAGCCTTCCCAAACCACTTACCTCATATTCCCCCCTTGAACCTGGCATTTTAGCCCAAAGTTCAGCCTTGTGCAGACCCTCGTCTGTTCCAATGAGCCCAAACTGTCTGGGCCTGGTAAGGAACCTGTCCCCCAAAGTCAGTAGAGACATCAAGACCCATTCTGAAGACATTAATACCCATTCCTTCAGCCATGGAATTGTTTGTAAAGACATAAGCACACATCTTTCCTCCCACAGGCATGCTGGGAAAGACCCAAGTAAGGAGTTTCCTGTGGAAGAGGCTAACAGCGGGCCTGTTAGCTAAAGGAGCAAGAAGAAGCTGAGAAGCAAGAAGAAGCTAATAAGGAGCTTTCTCCAAGGCTGTAACCAAGGAGACCAAGAGAAGTGAGGAACAGAAGAAAGATAAGAACTTCGCAGCTGGATGAAGTATTTTTAGAAAGTTAGTTAAGTCACTGTAACTTTTCTCCAGTGGTGTTATATTGATTTATTGTGTCCAATAGTTAGGGTAGAAGAAGCATAAACAATCAGAGACTGTATGAAAGGTCAGCCATGTTCGATAATAAACAGTTGCCAACTGAGACTGCTTGTGGTCTCTGCTTTGTGTCGTGACTGCCTCGACAGGGACAGTTTCCCTTGGTATTTCTAATTAAAAAATTACCTGAGAAAAGCTGTGTAACAGGAGTTCTGCAATTTCACTTGTATAATTTATTTATGAGTTTAAAAATAACCTGTGATTCCAGAATCGTTCAGAGTATAAGTGAACAGAGGAAAAGATTTTGCATTACTTCCTTTCCTCTGACAAATTCTGTCTTTGATTTTGTACAGGCTCCATAAACCTACAGTTCTTTCAAGAACTATATGTAGATACATAAGGTCCCATAACCTTAACTGACATGTACATAGTTCTGACAGGTTTGAGATGTCAATTTTGGTTTCTACACTCATTGCACTAAATTACTCTTCCTAAAATTTCACGTAAGAGCATCAAATTAAAGAAGATCCTGTACATATGAAACTCGCTGTGGAACAGAAGCCCAAACCATCAGAAAACAAACAGCCAATTTTCACAGAAAGGGACTCAAATTATTTGCCAACCAGCAATGATTTGCAGGAATAACCTGTGAGTGACAAACATAAACCAAAATAAACAAGAAGTTGTCCACAGTCTGCTTGAGGACAATGGGAAATAGAAAGATTGAAAAGCTACAATTCATTCACTAATTCACAACTACTCATATATTCGCTGAATTACAATGGCATTTGATCTGAAAACAAAATAGTGGTAACTCCCATTGCAGAGATTTCAAATATACTATTTCAAGCAGATGGCTGGGGCAGTCTGGATCATTTTCTTGTTTACTTCTTCCATTTGCTTGTTGATTTTAAATGTAGACCAATTCCTACCCAAGCACAAAAGTACAACTAGGTAAGGGATTTTCACCTGTGTATTTGCAGTCTGTATTAATAACAGTGTGAATATTTATGTCATACAGTAATCTTGTCCAACCGAGCCTGTATTTTTTTTGACATATTCATTTTGTGTTTTACTAATAAAAGAAGAGATCCCACTCTGAACTATGGCACAGACAGACTTTGGATAGCAAACCTCAGAGAACTTAGTTTCTTCATGTTTGACTACCTGAGAATATCTACAAATTTTGTTTAAAAAAACCCCCAATGTATTTCCTTTTAATTATAACTTCAGACTCTGCCTGGAGATTTATAATTCATTAATTTTACATATCACTGAATGTGGCTGTGGATATCTGAATCACCTTGTGCAATTTCTGAAGGTGAAAAAGCCACAAAAGGAAGAAAAACAGTTATGTCAGCATCAAGGTATAATCAATGACTCCCCAGATTAGACAAACAGTGCCACAGTATATGTATATAATTCCCAATTTTTTAAAGAAACATTTTAAATTGAATTCTTAAATAAAGAATTTACTTCATATATATATAAGAGCCATTAAGAAAGTACTTTACAAGATACCTACAACTTTCATCACCTTCAGCTGAACCCAGTTGAACTAAGCCTAAACTTTCAACATTTGTATAGACAAATTATAAAGTCCTTAGCATAAAAAGAAAAATTTATAAGATGCCTTAAGAAATATATTTAAATGAACAAATTATGTCATGTAACTACATATCCACAATTTTTAAGTTCACCGTGTGCTGTTAAAATTAAATAAGAGCACACTGTTTGCTCAATTGGTGACTGGAGTCCATTTGGGTTCCCCTTCCTTTTAATTTTCCATATATTAACATTACCTGAGTAATTCTACACAGATTAATTGTCAGTGGGATTCAATTACATAGCTATATACATAACCTGTCCTTTCTATTAATATTAGTTAAAACTGAGGCTGAAGCAACGTGCTCATCTACTGATACTTTCACTAAAAGGTAAAAAAGACTTTAGATACTACATTCAATTCAAAAGAAAGTAGACTATCAATCACAACATGAGAAGTTCGAATTTTCTTACTTTTTCAGTAGAAAGCCCCAGAGAGGTATATGCTATCAAAACTTAATAAAAATTATTATATTAAAAACAGAGTCATTTTTATACATTGCTTCAAAACAATCCTACAGAATGTAATAGGATTTCATTGTAGGAATGCACTTTCTTCAGAAAAGTTTAAAATTTCTAGGAGAGAACAATACCTTTTCCCAATTCATAAGACATTCCTGCTAAATGTCAGCCCTAATATGATTTCATGAAGAAGAGAAAAAATCAGCAGGATTTCTCTGAAAGAAAACTGTCTAAGCATTAGTTTCCCATGGCATAACTCATCATGTGACACACAATCAACCCATGAAAATAAAGGAATTTATAAGGAAAATGACAACATTTGTACCACCTAAGTACAAAGAGTAGGAGTATAAAAATCTCTGTTGAAGAATGGAGACCTTTATAGTTTTAATGCTACAAAACAAATTAATGTTTGAAATATTTCCTGTGAACAATTACAGGGAAAATTCACAATAACATCATATATTTACAAAATTTATTCTCAAGTCCTCTCAGAAAGCAAGAATCCCCATATTCACAGTAACTGTAAGCAATTACACACCTCTTTCACATGCCTAAAGGAGTACATGTGGCCATAACCATTTGAGAGTCCCTTTAAGTGCAGGGTCAATCAGCTCCAGATTGCACAGCTAACTGCAATTATTCATTTACAGCAATCAGATCTCCCCAGTAATTGAACATGAAGATTTAAAACTCTTTCAGAGAGAATTGGTATTGGTTCTCAATGTCTGCAAAAGTATTATTGAAAAGAATGGTAAACTTAGATTTCTCCCTAGCATTTATTTTTATGTAATATGTGGTCTGTAAGCATAAAAGGGTATTAAGAGAGGTGAAAAGAAGAAAAGAAGAGAGTTTTCTTTTAATTCCTCCGACATGGAAAATTCTGCAAGCAACCTGTGATAAATATATAACAGTGTTGGCTTTCACAATTGTTAGAGTGAATACTGTGTGTTTTATAATGTTGACTTTTGTAAGAGAAGTTTTGCTAAAGGTTAGAGTTCTTTCAATGTGAATGTTGTGTTGTGATACCAGCGTTGGCTGGGAGTTGTTGTAATGTTAGCATTTAACCACTGAACGAATCGAGGCCTGTTGAATGTATTGAAAAGTAGCAGATGGCCACAACAAGGATGACTGCACATGCTCTGAATGAGAGGGACAGAGCAGGAACTATATTAAAATATTTTAATATCTTTAAGCATTTATGAATATATTTTTGGCTGCTGCAATATCCAGGGTATATAAGAGATGTTGCTGTGGTGACTGGTGTGGCCCTGGCTGCAGTTAAGCACCCCAAGCTGTTCCTTTTGCTTTATTGAATTTGTTCCCTATTATCCCTTATTTAATTTTCTTTAAATTTTAACTGAGGAGTGGGCTTTGTTTGTCACAAACTCAATACTTAGTAAACCAGGGGATGCAACTGGAACCAGTCCAGGCTCTGCTTTAGTAACAAAAATTACTGAAGTGTTGGTCTTTTATTCAAATAAACATCTGGGCAAACTGGCCAGTGTGAGATTAATTTGGAAGTCATTATTCACCACTACAGACACTATTTTGTTTGATGGAGAAAAGCATTATAAACAAGGTTTGTGGCATGTCCTACCTGATCAATGGGTGGTGTTAACAACCACCAAACCCAGCCCCTGGCCCGACCCAAAAAAGCTCTGAACACAATTGGCTCCTCACAGCTCAGCTCTTTGCCCCACCAGCGAGGCTGCTGCTGCAGGGCTGCTCTGTGCTCCATTGCAGGGACTGACAGACATGGACAGTGCTATGCAAGCACAGCCACTTTATCACACTAATCACCAGGATTTATGGCTCTCTAACTTCCCTACAAAATTTTCCACTCGGACCCCTTTGCCCCTGCTCCCTTGGTAACACAATCTTTTCTGTTATCAAGTCCCTGTTACGTTCTTTTGCACCAGCAATGTCCTTGTTACACCTTCTCTCCTCAGAGGGGTCAGAGTGACCAGACATGGTGTCTTCATTTCTGATCTTGCCTAGAGTTTCTCTCTCCCATGGCTTCCACTGCACCAGGGCCAGGAGGTCTGTGGTGCTGCCCAGCTCAGCTTCTGTGCCTGTCTGATCTTCCACACTCCATTATCTACATCTTGAACATCCCAATTGCTGCAGCACAACACACCGATGAGCTCCTTGTAAATCTGCTTGTTGCAAAAATGACTAGCAATAAAACAAAATAAAGAGTCTGTACACACACACAAGCATTTCCCCCTTACTTTAAGAATTCCTGTCTTCCCCTCACCTATGTCTTCATTTTCCTTCTTTGGTTTATACATCTCATGATTTGAACTGCGACTTAAACTTCTGGGGAGGTAACAGTTGCAAAGCCTGTGAGGGATTAGAAATCTCCTGATATGTTATAAGATAAAAATTCTGTAACTCTGAAAAGTTTCCATTGAACGTGTCCATCCATTTGAGCAGTCTGGGTAGCATTTCTTCAGTGCCCAGCGTGCAGCCAGGTGTAACAGCACAAGGACAGCCAATTTGCCAGCTGATCCCCCTGCAGCCACCACTGCAGCAATCCAGGTGCACTGTGCCCAAAAAGGGATGAGCAGTTCATATTATTTCTTTTAGGGCAGATGATGCTGTTTTAGGTACATTTGGGCTACTTTATCACCTCACAATTATGAGAAGCAGGGAAAGAATGTAATAAAGAAATGCCAGCTATCAAGGGCTGCCTCAGTGCCCGCAGAACACCCAACTGTCTTCCACAGGTCTGAATGTAAATAAAACTCAGCTGCTTCTTAAATTCCCCCCAGTGCTAGTCTTGGTCTGGAGGTCATCCCTCCTCTGTGTTCCCTTGGCTGGGGCTCCTCAGCCCCCTCACAAGTCAGAGTGGAGGAGGATTCTGTGTGTTACCCCTGGCAGGAGGCTGACACCTCTCCCTGTCCCTCACTATCTGGATCAGACTAACAGGGAGATGGGAGTGCTGCAGCTTGTGTGTGGCCTGGGTAAAGCTCATTTCTTAACCCGTTCCTCCCCTGAGTCCTTTGCCAGTTCAGAGAGCACCACCTACATTCCGCTGAATATATTTTATATCTATGTAAAATTAAGCTGCAGAAGCCACAGCTGGTGAGGAGCACCACATGTTGTCACATTTCCAGACACAGGACAAAATAACTTCTCCCAGAAGGTGAAGATAGACATAGGCATAACTGTCCCCAGGATAAAGCTGTAGACCCTGTGGGGCTCTCAAACTAGAGCAATCAATAAGAATTAATCTGTAGTTTCCAGAACTTTAATTGTTCTTCCTGATTTCATCGAGGCCCAGTGAAAGTTCACACAAAGGGTAGCTAGTGTGATTTAACCTGTAATAAACTGCACATACACATGTTTAGGGGAGAAAATCAGAGCAAATTATCCCATGTGCTATTGAGAGAAAAGATGTGTGCTAATATCTTTATAAACATCTGGCATATGTAGATTTTCCTGAACCTATCCTTTCTTTTTTCTTTTTCTTTTTTTTGTTTTAGGAAAGCTTTAAAAAAGGTGAAGTGATGTCAGAAGTTGTATAGGACAAACTATACATGAAAAAGAATAGCATATGAAAAAAATCTGGTTTTTTCACCTGATCCACACATTTGCATTAATTTAAATTTTCAAAATATTTGGTAGCTGCAAAATTGTTGCTGCTAACACATTGCCAGCTAGGAAGGAGTTCATCCTTTATTAACCTCTTTACTAATCTGAATATTTCTGGAGGATTTCCATAGAAAGGCAATACACACACTGATAATAAATGTTGAACAGGTAGCAAGAACACTGCTCCTAACCTAAAATTGCCTACATGGGTTTTAGCCTTTTTTGGGGTCAATGTCTATCAGAAAGAGATAGCAGGACTGTTTTTTCCAAGGTCCATACTCATGTTTCCCGACCACTTTCTTTACCACTACCAAAGGGAAATTTAAAATTTTAACATGAAGTACAAATGAAATTAAGAGTTTAGGTGGTTTTCTTTACTGTTCTTAATTGTCATCTTTCGATTCATAGACATATTCTGGGTGATGCAGTACTATCAGGTCCAAGTGTTTAAAGATGCTGAGTCAGGCCACAAATTCCATGAGATCTTATAGTGAAATAGCCAAGCTGGATGTTTTATTTTACTTCTATTTTTTATCATCTGTTCCTTAAGTAGTGTTAAGGTCCACAAACATTTGGTAGCCTGGAGCTGGTTTGTGTTTCCCAGAAAAGTACATCAATCCCTGAGGCTTGCAAGCACAAATTTGTGACATGAATTGCCTGTACCGGGTCAGGGAGAAAGAACTGAAACTCAAGATTGTGCCCATATAGGAAAGTAAACTTTTATCCATTACGAACTAGTCTTGAAGTCTTACTCATCGATAAGACCAAAAAAAAATCAGGTTTATTATTTTACATCTCACTCATTGCACATTGCTCTCCAGAGGTTTCCCTACCTTACTCCGACTAGCCTAGAATATAATGGCAAGTAGAAAAAGGCGTGGGAATTCTGCCTTTGATTTCAAGTTACATGATTTGTTTTCAGTGTATAGTTAAAAAATTAGAAACAAATTAAAATCATCCTAGTTTTTAGATAAATGTAAATAAACAACCAAAAATTAAACAAATACCAACAACCCCCCCACCACAATCCCACTTTCCCACCTTTTGTAGGCTTACAAATTCTCTCAAAACTCTATTATTTTTGTTAAAGGTTTTTGGTGGTGTTTTGTTGCTGTTGTGAGTTGGTTTGGTGGGGCTTGTGTTGTTTTGTTGTTTGGGGTTTTTTTTGAGACTGGAGGCATATTAAAAAATATCTAAATGTGTTGCTCATATGACTTTGATAAAAAAAAAAAATTAGAGCAGGATACCCATTGTCCATGGATACTTTCTTAAAACCCAGGGGACCACATTAATTACTGATGCAACACATAATCCTTGTCTGTCTGCTGCCAAATCTGTTCTCTCACAGGGAGCTGTAGATAGGATCAGGCTCTAAGCTTCCTCCAATGCACCTCCTGATATTGCTGCTGTTACCAGTCTGCACCAGGGCGTCAGCTGAGAACATGGCTCCTGCACGAACTGCCTGTGGTTAAATGAATTTTAACCAGAATGAGATGCCTCACTTGGCACCGTTACAAAATAATCTCCTTCCAAGGGGATTGAAATCAATCCATTCACCAGCGAGCTTTTAGGGGACTCACTGCTCTGCCCTGTGCTCATTAGTTGTGAAAGTGGGATAGCAAGTAATTTACTAATGTACTTTATGATGTCTGATTAAAAAGGCTGAGAGGAGAGAAGACACTCGAACCTAAGCTCAGCCTGAGAGGAAAGCTGCAGCTCTAGTGAGTAACATGAGAGTTTCTGTAATGCAAGGACCAAGCTCTGCTCTCATCAAACAGGAATAACTGGGGAAAACTGCTGGCATATGCTGAATTTACTGGTGTCCGTGATGCTTAATGAGCCATCACCAACATGGGGTGGTGTGCGGGTGTGGATGTGTTTCTGTTTGGGTTTAAGAGAGAAAATAATGCTGGAAAAGGACAGGTCTCTTAAAGATGAGTGTTACATAAATATGAAATAGAAGAGGGTACCCTGATTTAGAAAGAGAGGATAAAGAGCACAGGCAGATTTCTGGACGAATGGTGACAGTAATCTGACTGTCTGGCAGAACCCATAACGGCTGATTAAGAAGGGAAAAATGTGATTAAAGCATGCTACAGTTTCATACAGTACTGTCATCTTTAAAGCTCTCAAAAAAGGGGTTTTTATAGGGTCCGACACAACACATATATTAACACACTGTAACAGCAAGAAGCTAAAACAAGTGAGTACAGAAGGAAAAAAAAAAAAAAAAACAATGAAAAGTAACTTGAATTAGCGCAGAAGAGCCTCAGATTCAGGTCAAACTGAGCAGACTTCAATGAACAGATTCAAAGCCACTTAGTTTAATTACCCGGGTCGATATTGTTTTAGTTTCTTTGCTGAAAAAGCAACATAAAGAAGCTAAACCAGGCTAGTAGGAGCAGAGAATTCAAAACAAAACACCCCAAACCACCAAAACTCCAACAGAGCTCTCCACATTAACCTTTAGAAAGGCAAATGAGCATTGTTCCTGTTAACCGGTCACAGGAGCCTGGCCCCGCTAGCTCGGGCGTGTTACGGATGAGCAGACGCCTTTCTGTGTTCCTTGTGATAGCCTTAGGAAAAGTGTCACACATTGAAAAACCAGAGATCAAACACCGCTCTAAGCTTCCTGTGAGCCTGACACAATGCAAACCCAGAGAGGGGGTGAGAGGAACCGAGGCAGAAGGGAAACAGGACGGTGGCATTGTGCGGGACTGGGGTCACTGTGCTGGGACTGAATGGGGGAGAGTTGGCGGACACAGCTTCGAGCTGCAAGGCTCTCCTTTTAGCCATGCTAGATTCATCTGTTATTTCCAGCCCAGACTTGACGATTCCACCAGGATGATATAAATCGGGAATAACTTCAGACGAGCAGAGGGACAAACGACCCAAGGGAGTTCTTCCACCGGTATAGATTTTCAGAACTTTTATCTCCTGTGGGTGTTTTACCCTCCCTGTCACCATGTACCTCGCAATCACCACAGCGACATAGCAGAAAGCTACTTTTATTTCACAGATGGGACATCTACTGGAATAATAAAAACCCAGCAGCACAGGGACAAATGCTCTGGTGACTGCCCACGTTCAGGGAGGCAGAGACAAACAGAACATATGTAGGTACCTGTGATAAACACGTATTTTTGTGGTCGTGCACGTAGGTGCCTCTCTGTGTGAGCTGCTTTACAAACATTGTTCTCCTGGGATTCCCGGTGCTGACAGAGCACACCCGCATCGTGTAATAAAGAACAGTGAAACGACACCTGAGCTCCCAGTGCCAGCTAAAACAAAGCAGCACAGTCCCACCAGCAGGGCTTGGTAAATCACATCCACTGCCCCGGGGCTATGCTGCTGTTCAAAGAACGAGAACTGGTGTCTTTGTATGGCCCCATTGATGTGAGTGCTCCAAGAGGTGCTTGCAGCCAGCTCAGTCCTTTTTTGTACCCTGCACACAGTACAATGGAGAAAGAATGACCAGAGTCATTTGATGGATCACAGAATTAGCTTGACAGGTATCAAATCCCAGACCAGTCCTCTGAGCAGAGGTTCCTCCCCTCCAGGCTGTATTTATTAGCTAGCTCTGTAACCCAAGCAAAATCAAATTCTGCGTAGCAGTGTAAACGAAAATTTCATGTACCACTTTGTCTGAAACTCCACCAGATGAATTTAATCCTACCCTGGGGCAGGGAAGTAGGTTAAATGACTTCACAAATACTGTAGGTTCCTGTTTCCCCGTGATTCTACTGGTGCTTGGTATTGCTGCTATCTCTGTTCCCAACCTGCCCCAGTGGCATTCAGATTATGTGCTCATCTCTGCCTTGAAATATTTTAATAAGTTCGATTTTCTCTTCCCTCAAAAAGTCAGTTACCAATATGGAATATACCAATCATTGGCATGGTGGCAAAATACCCGTGTTTATGTAAAAAAAAAAAAAAAAAAAAAGTTCTAACTTTTTTAAACTTACAAAAATTTTTAACATCAACACTATTTCTTCCAAACACGTAAGTGGAACCCTGTCCCAGTTTAGGCAGCAATCTTTCCCCATCTCAGGTCAGTTTAGAGGGCCCAGCTCACAAAGTCTGTTTGCATTACTGTAAAGGATCTCAGGAGAGGAACAGATGATTTAAAAGGATACTGAAATAGAAGCCCAAGGCAGGTGTAGCTGACTCAGATTTGTTTTGCTCTTTCCTGTATCACCCATTGGGAAGTATTGAGTCATTCTCTGCTGTGGACATTCATTATCCACAGCTTGGTTCTAACAGGACTCATGGACAATTCATCCCTTGACAGTGAAATAGTCACTGCAAGGAAAGAAAAGATACCCCAAGGTCAAATATTGCTTGGTGTGAGCTATCCACACAGCTCCATGCTGCTTCCTGCTTTCCTTGGTTATATTCAAGAGGCATGACTAAGTCAAGGGGAAAAAAAAGCTTCCAAATGATCTGAGAACTCTGCAGTAAGGGAATTGACATTTTAAAATATATAATTAACATTGATCATCAATAAACTCTAGTTTACACTTATGTGGAGATTAAATCAGGTATGAAATCTGACTGTGAATATCTGACAAGTATTTCCACTAGGAATCTAACAACACATTTGAGGAGAGATGCTTTCCTGCAATCCTAAAATATGTAGTAAGTTTGAGGAAAAACCTCTGCTAGACCCATTTAGTAAACTGATCCTTCTGCAAACTGTTTTTACCCACTAATAAATTCCTTAGACACCACCCAAAGCAAGTACCCAATCAGCATCACAGCATGGATTTGTCATTAATCATGTTCACAAGTGACTGCCTTTTCTCCAGAAAGGCCAGTTCCCACATTGCTCAGAGCATACTACTTCATTCCTCAACAGAAAAAGTACTCAGCAGCTGCTAGTTATAGGTGTTAGGGATATTCCAAAAAAAATTTCTTGTGGTCAAAATATGCTCATTTCACGGGTGCAGGAAGGAAGAAAGGAAAAAATAACCTTTTCCTTGGAACATACCCATGCAAAAGAGGTCTTATGGGAGAGATTTGTAATGACTGGGCTCTCTTTTCCCATCAGAGTAGCCACTAGGCAAGTGGTTGGAGATTGCAGAGATGAATCCAACAGAAAACCTGACCAGTGGTTACTGGCTATTCTGAACTATGTAATTTCTTTGCTGGAGCATTTGTTTTTAAGTGCCTTAAAGGTCACTTTTGTGGCAGAAAAGGAAACTACACATTTTGCAGAAGAGAATCTGGATTTCTAATTAGGCTGTAATTGCATTCTTTCCTTTCCCAGCGAGAGCCCGGGCTCTCCGTGGGCTGCTTCACAGACCACCCAACTGTGGAAGCTCGCAGGCTCCAAGTGCTTCCAACACCTCTGCAGAGGCTTTCTGTGAAATAGCTGAGTTAATGCCCACACTATCACAGTGCTCGTACCCTCAGCTTCCTCTGCTGTTACAGAAAGGCAAATGGATTCAGTTCTTCCTGGAAAAACAGCAGAAGCACAAGCTGAAAGGCTGAAAATGAGTTTGCGTAAAACAGCAACAGGCAGCCCAAATGTTCTGAGAGCACTAAGGAATCATGACCTCATCAGAAATGGATTAATTTTGTATATGTTATCGGTATATTTAATTAAACTCGGCAGCAATGGAAAGTAAGCACAGTGAGTTGTAATACAGAAGTTACTTTGTAACCTTGTCTTTCAGAACAGCCCCAAAACTTTCCTGACACAAGTAAATCCCCTCAAACTTCTGTGCTCTTTATAAACCATTCATTGGTATAAGGCAGTCCCAGCAGAACCCAACTAGCCACACTGAGGAGTAGGGACAATTCTCAGTGAAAATGAGGTGGACAGAGAATGTGCACTGCCAAGATACCAAACAAAGGGAGCATATTTATATTTTTTCAAAGGGACATGTTTTTCTTTAATAAAACTTAAACTTGAAAGATACAAAACCTATTTCAGCACATTGGTAAATGTATGACTACATATCACACAAAGAAAGAAGTAACCTTGAGGTAAACACTTTGTCACAACACATCTAGACTGCCCAAAAATACTTTAAACACTGTTGTAAAAAAGACAGATTATTTTTTTCTTATAAGTACCAATTTTCCATATGATTTCTCCTTATAAATGTTATATTTTTCCTTTTGGCAGAGCAATGTGTGAAAGCTTACAGCTATCACGGAAATGAGTTCTCCAAGGAGGATGGTTCTGAGCTATGATTCTGACAGGTGCTGATGTCTGGCTGACACTACTCAAACTGGCAAGCACCAAAGCATGTTGCTTCCATCAAGATCAGGCAGACTGTAATTTCTCTTCCTCTCTCCCTAACAGAAGGTTACAGTGCAGCTACCACGAGCCACAGAAACAAAGAAAATCGGCAGCTTCAGAAGCACACAGGATAGAGCAAGACCAAGGCAAGACTCATTCCACAAAGGACAAAAAACCTGTCCAAACTCAGCTCAACATGACGATCCAAGTGAAACCCCAAAGACACAGTCAGGATTCAGCACGCAACACCCTTGTGTTGTGGACTGCACTCAAGGCTCCTGGCCAGCCCCCTCAGCACTGTTGGTTTGGTGCTGGTCTTCTCCCAGCAGCCCTGAGAGGCTGCAAATGCATTGGCTTCCCCACACCATAAGAAATACTTGTTATTTCCAGAGCTCATGAACTAGAGTTCTCTGGCTAAACATCATTGCAAGACCTGAACTTCTTTTGCCTCAGCTCCCTCAGAAAGTCCTTCTGTAAGTACCAGCAGATCAACACAGAAGAGTGTTGGGTTTCCTGAGGAGGCTTTACCTCCTTCTGTTCAAGCCCTGAGGCTGATTCCCAGCACACAACAGACTGTCACATGAGGGAGGTGCATGCTGCATAGCTGAATTCTGGAGCTGTTCTTCTGCTCACTTTCCAATAGATAGGAACAAAGAGCTTCTTATCTCCTAGCAATTCAGATCATGAACGCAAATTTATGTCAGTCATACATATCCTTTTTATGTTTTCTCCTGAGAGTTAAAAAAACAAATAAAGCAAAACAAAATACCCATACCTATAGAGGAAGAAAATGAAGGAAAATACAAGAATACAAGTCATGCCATAAAATAAAGATTCACCTTAATACTCATTTTATAATTTTGTACTTTACTGATTTAGTCAGAGTTACTGAGTCACTATTGTCACTAAAGTGAACCAATAATTAAAGTTACAATCCAATGCAAGCAAAATACAACAGATTACTCACTTATCTGGAGACAAAGCAAAAATATCTTTCATCTCTGTTAATACATGTTTTTATGCTATACCAATTAAAGATAGTTTTGGGACGTTTTCTCTAATTATTCACCAAAAGGGGTCCTTTATATTTCAGCCAGGATTATCCAGAGAATAATACACTTTTATCCCTTTCCTCAAAACACACTTGTGCCCCAGGAAATTTAACTGCCTCTATCTAATCCCATGAAAGTCCTTTTCATTGTTATTTCTTGGTGGGACTGTCAATCAGAGATGAAAAAGGGGAAAACAAAACACAGAGTGGTTTGCTAGAAACATCACCTCAGCCAGTGCCAAAATTACAGCAGATGGCATAAAGAAGAATCACTTAGAAGAAGTGGCATGGAAGAAAAGTGTCTCTTTTGTGTCCTTTTCCTCTTTGTCCTTTCTGTTTGTTTTTTTTGTTTGTTTGTTTGGGTCTTTTTTGGTTTTTTTGGTGGTGGTTTTTTTTTGGTGTGGTTTTTTGTTGTTGTTGTTGTTTTTTTGTGGGGTTTTTTTGGTTTTTATTGTTTTGTTTTTTTTTTTTTTTTTTTTTTTTGTGGTGGGTTTTTTTTGGGGGGGTGTTTAGTTTTGTTTTTTTTTTTTTTTTTTCCCCAGGCATACTCAGCATTGAATTCTATCTCCCAAATAACATCATGGGTACTTCACACAAGTTTATAGCAAAACCCCAGCATCAGCTGTGTTTTAGTCAGTTTTTTTCAAACCATCCTCAAATCAAACACCACAGGATTTTTTTCCTTTGTACTTTAATGCAATTGCATTGCCAGCAGTGACACAAACATGGAAGGTGGGGTTCAGGTCCCACGAGGTGTCTGCAGTGGCAGACAGCTGTGAGCACAGAGGATGTTCTCCCACAAGCAGCCAAAGCAGACACTGTTCCTCCATCTCCCCATGGGCACAGGAGCTTGGTGCAAGCAGCCCACACCTAGGATCACTCAGGGGCCCCAGCCACAGATAAGACCCCAGGGGTGCTTTGCAAATGCTGTTTTTTTCCCTAAAGGCCAAATTGCAACCTGTACAAAGGAAGGGAGAGGCCATGTGGCAGTTGTAGGACTTCTGTCAGCCTTTTCAGCTGGCCTTAAAATTACCATTTCTCTATGAAGTATGTTCTTTTAAGTTAAAAGCTTTCAAAAGTAAATCTTGTTAGCATAAGAAAGGCAAAAAAGAATGGTCAGAAAAGAAGAATAGAGAGAAGTGCTGGCAACTGAGAACTGAAGGCACTGAATTCTCACCTCTGAAAGCTACAACTGAGCACAGGGCACTGGACCTGCCATGCTCAGGTACACACAGATTACAGGAGTACTTTGAAGGCACTGCTTCTATTCTTCCCAGGTTCACATTAGTGCTTTCTGGATTTCTATGAATTCTATACTACTGAGGCCTTCACATCTTTGCAGAATAAGAATCAATCCCATCCAAGCTCCAGGATGGAAAGACATCAAATAAGGTTATAGATGAGTAATACCTTGTGCACACATTCTCTTTCCATACGTTTGATAGGACATGATTTTAAATTAATTTACAGTGCATTATGGTCAGTGTTCTCTGTAGAGCTCCCAGAGCTTTGAATATTTGCTTTCTTGCTGGCTAGCAAGGTTTTTCTATTGTGGATTTAAGCAACACCACTGAACCTGAGCCACATGGGTCTGAATCTGCTCAGCCATGACAGAGAATTCAGAATCCCCTTACATATTTGCATTAGAGAAGGGGTCAGATTTTCTTAATCAGTGTAAATTAAAGGTTTACTTGGTATGAGAATAAACAGCTCAAAGCTTACAGAAGGGGCTCTACCTGGGAATCCCAACACTCTTTGGGGATATTCATGGGGCAACCTGAAAATAGATTTCTTATTTTGGGATGAACTTTGAGTTTTAAAAAAATACATATCTAAATAAGTAACTATAAAGCCAAACAAGGGATTTGTGAGATGGGAAGGAGGACAGGTTTCCTGAAACATTATTCCCTGTGCAGCCTGGCATTTGTGCAAGTCAGAGGCCAAGTGTCTGCAGAGCTTTCCTACTACCACTGCAGCTGCTCTGGGTCAAAGGATCACTAAGAAATGTGGGCTGCTTTTCAGTTGGTCACTTTTTGTTTGGCTACTTGGTTTGGTATGGCTGCTGGAGAATTCATTCTTTTGAAGTTTTTTTGTTTGTTTTTACTGGACCAGTTAAGTTGTCAGGTGTGCATTGCAAACAACCAAACTTAGAGTTGTAAACATCACTCTATTTTGTCACCTCCTGCCCTTTTCCACTATCACTGCACTACTGCACTGATTTTCCCTATTCAAAAGTTTAAAACAGGATTAAAAAACTACCTTACAGCTTAACTCTCCCAGCAGCAGCAGAATCAGAGCAGCTAAACAAAGGGTTAATAGGAACTTGATGTTAAATAATGACCAGAAACATGTGATGGGGAAAAAAAAGTCTGTGAATAGAGAAAGATTTTTTCCAAGCAAACCAAGAAATTCTAAGCTCTGAGAGTCAGAAATAAACCCTTCAACACTAATTAAGACCACATTCTTTCTACTAAAGAGATGCTCTTAAGCTTTCTTTCCAGTTTTGTAATCATCTTATCAGGCATTTATATCTTGTATCATTGAGTTTGGTAATTCTTGCCTCATTGGTTGCACAGGAACAACTTCAATACATAAATGTAATTTCTCAAGCATACCCCAGAATATTTATTTAAACCTTTTCATACAATGAAAAAGGAGCCTCAAGTTGGAATGTAGCAACCAAATAGCAACCAATTCTCAGACAGCTGCTTCCACATCTGATCAAGTGGGCAAGAAAGGATGAAGATAAATTTGAAGTCTTTAAGGCAACAAAAAGCAGAAAAGCTCCCAGAAATGGACAACAGTAAGGGGAAGCAAGTGTCTGTTAGAGGTGTTTCTCAAACAGGTACAATTTGAACTGCTCATTCTACTGAAGTGTCTCAGGCTCAGCTCTTTCTCAGAGGTTTTGATTTTCAGACTGTGTGTTTCCTATGTAACATACATACATGTTCCTTGTATATAAAAAAGGCTGGGTTTTCATGTTTTTCAGAGCAACTGGGTGACTTGACACAATAATCACCCTGAAGAGACCTGAAGTCTCTAATCCAAACTCCTGCTCAAAGCAGGGTCAGTTATGAGGTCAGATCAGGTTGCTCAAGGTTTATAAAGTCAAAGTTTATAAAGTCCGAAACTCTCAAAGGATGGATACTGCAGAATGTCTCTATGCAACTTGTTTCACTGCCTCACTCTCATACATTAAAAAAAGAAAAAAAAAAAGAGAGAGATTCTATCCAATCTGCAGCTGTTTTGTTTCAATTTTTGTCTGTTGTCTTCATCCTTTCACAGTGAAAAGCCTGGTGCTTCATAAGAAATGGCACACTGTTTTTCCCATTAGCTTGACTGCTTGGTAAAATATGTGGGAGATTTCCAGAAAACTTCTCCACGTGATAAGAAGAACCAGGAATAAACCCCACAGCTTTTATAAAAATTTCAAATTAAACTGCATTTGCCTTGCAAAAGGTCGAGTTCCTCATTATTTCATGGTAAGCATAAACATTTTGGAGGAGTTGGAAAATATTAATTAGCTAAAAAACAGGCATAATAAAAAAGTTTCAATTTCAAGGGCAAAACAAACCAAAATATGTTGATCAGGGACATATCAAGATCAAAATTAGGCAGCTTAGATGGCTGGTTGTGACATAAACCATAAATTTCCAATCAGTGCCTAAGGCAGAAATGTCAGAGCTGAACTAAATTACCTAGATTAGGATGTTTAACTTGACATGTTTATTTTAGCTGAAATCCAAACAAATCTTTCTAACTTTCTAGATGTTTTTTATCAATTTTTGTTTTTAGAAAAGCTAATAAACTATTTTTCTAGCAATTCTACAATATGAAATAAGCAAAATTACAAATGTACACATGCAAATATACGAATGTCCTTAAAACACAATGTTTATATACTATTTTTATATATAAAAAACGGATCAGATTTTTTACTGTTTGCAATGGTAGCCTTAGCTGGAAAAAGGTTTTGTATTTATCTATAGATAATTCCTTTGGTCATCTTAGGCACAGGTAAATGTACTTTGAACAATTACAGATGCTCCTGAATTCCTCACACAGCTCAGTAAAAGTCAATCCATGGGGTATCCATGAACTTAGTTCCTGGAGATCAGAACTCTCTGTGCTGCTGGCAGTTAGATCAAAACAGAGGAGAAAGAGACCTGAGAAAAATGGGCTTTCAGGGAGCTGAGGCTCACTCAGTGTGCAGGAATTCATCCTTCCGACACCAGGACATGCAGCCACAGCACAGTGCCCCAACATCCTCCTAGAGGAGGAAGAGAAAATTCCTGTGCAGGTGCACTTAGGCTCCATCCAGTACCTCTGGAAACAGTTTAGCTGTTGTGATTATTCTTGATTTACACTTTAACACTGATCCACCTTCATAACAGTATCCCTTATAAACCAGGACAGAAAAAACTGCTTTTTGCCTTTGAAATTTCAGCCTCAGAAAAGCATCAGCAGATATTTGGAAAGAATCTGAAAGAAAAGGAGCCATTATAGAATATCCCATGTGTGTTACAAACAGTGCTTGCACACGAGTACATGACTCATGCTGCTACGTGTGCTTCAGGAAATGAAAGTGAAGTGACTGCTGAGAGAAAAGACAGCAAAGTCTTCTCAGGCATAGCTCAAGAAGACTCTTCAGTTCAGTCATGGAGGGTGTGCAGCTCATGGAGGCTCCATGACTCAGTTTTTGTGGCTGTCCAGCAGTACAATGCCCCATCCAGGAGTCAGGAATGCACCTCTGCGAGGAGGACAGAAGAGAGATGGAATGAGAAGAACCATCCTCATGTGTGAGTGAGTTAACAAACAGCATTCCTCATCTCTGCTCATGTGTTTGATTGGTAGGGAGCAGCTGGATCCAGGCTCTGTGGTCTCTTGCTACACAGAGCCCTTAAGAAAAGGCAGGGAGCAGCTGCTGATGGGACAGCTCAGGATGGAGAGGAGCAGCCAGGACCTCATGGAGGCCTGGAGGAGTCACACACAGGTACTTTGCTATAAAACAAACCCCACTATGCCACCAGGATTTATAAACTGGGGGTTAGGAAGTGCTAGGGGGAAAATTACAGTTGAAAATTAAGATTCTGCTTCTCTGATCTCATCCTAAAGACTTGCTTACTGAATCTGACAACCTATTTACACCCATGTCTTTGGAGCTTCCCCCACCAAATAAATATGTATTCTTTTTTATGTTTAACAAATAGAGACTCCCTTATTTAGCTTCTATGTCAAATTGTATCATTTATATTAAACAATGAGTTCTGTTACTAAACTCCTCTTTTTGGTAATATTTTAAATACTAACCACTAAATGCCCATTGCTCAATGTCCTGGACCTGCTCAAGCAAGAAACAGTAAGTACATCAAATTGGACTGTAAATTATGTGAGTTCTATTTTGAGCGTGACATCATTCATCCTGTTGTTTCAATTTAATTATATTTAGTCTTCAATCCATCCCCAGCAGCCCCAATATTTCACATTTTGTTAGTTTGTCTGCTCTACTCTGACTAGTGACTTACAAAAATAACCACATTTCAAAACATTACTTCAGAAAATTAACCCTAAAGCAGCGTTCCCAACCTATCAACACTTCTGTGCAGGAGAAAAAATACCCTGAGTGCCCAGTTGACAAGAGTAGTTGCTGAAAGCAGTAACAGAAAAACAAGGTGAAAACTCAGAAAAACACACATTCACATTTCAGTTCTGGGCTGTTTAATACTCTAGAATCTGAATCTGACAGCAAATACTCTCATTACTTTATTATAACCTAGGTACATATGTTTAAATCTTCTTATGTATATATTTTTTTAGATGGTACTTTCTTTGTCAGGTCCTACTTACAAGATGATACTTTTATTTTACTATTTTCAGCAAAATTGGAATAGTTCTTTAGTTGTGAAGGTATTTTACAGGTCCTTTTTTTCAAGAAAAATATGTTAAAGACATATAAATTATCCTCACTGAGCAATAATATCTTTGCTACTTTAGACTTAAGACTAGGGTAAGATCGTAAAAACTCCAAAAATTACTCTGTAATTTGAAAGGAAAAGCTTAAATGATAAAGTTTAAATTTTAAAATGGTATTAATTTTCCTTGGATCATGGAATAATGCATCAAGCTTACATATTTGTGTGGGTAGCTTACAAATGGTTGCATCTCCAAGGTACAAACAATTCATTTGGTACCTTCACTTCTGCAAAACTGAGTTTCTGTAAGCACTCACTAACCTATTTTCTATGTGAAAATCCCTTCCCATGAATAGACCTAGTTCTGAACAGTCTTGCCTAAGAAGTTTAACAACGTTAATGAATTATTTTATTAACAATTACCCCAGGACTAGACATCATGTCATCACAATACTCCAGCAAGTGCAGACATTTCCTGGCCCCATTTTGCGCTGCCCAGCCTTTGTGGTGGCTCTGGTTTTATTTCTCAAGCCTCTGCAGAATTTCCCTTCCCTAAAGAGAGGCTTTAGCCCGAGTCCCAACTGCACCTCCTTTGACATGGAACAAATAATACTTCAACATTCCTTATGGGAATGCAGTATTTATCTACCAAATAGGGATCCTACAGCTTAGGAGAGAGTCTAAATATACATTTTTTCCTTAATTCAAATTATAAGCCTGAACATAAAATACAAAACTCAACACCCCAACTAGCAAAAATATTGCTACTTTGTTGTTGTGCTGGTGGGTTTTAAACAAGCCAGAAGTTCTTTATTCTTTCCCAAACCTACCAACAAAAAGATGGCAATTTACACTGCAAAAGACTCAACTTTTGTGCAAGTGGCATTTCTGTTTTGTTTTTTTCAGTAACATGAAATCCTTTACTTTCACTCCTGCTAAAATGATGGTTAGCAGTGTTAGGGTGGTAGGACAGGAAGTCTCACTCCAGGGCCTACTTTCACAGAAGATCTAATGTTTTATGGTTCAGCTTTTTATTGTTCATTACTTTTTCAAAATATTTCTTTGAAAGTGACAAAGTTGTCTTTGATGTAAGGCAAGAAGACAACTTATCAGAACCATCTTTCACATAAAAGTTAGTCGGGTTCAAAGCACCAACAGAAATTATTTCGTGTGAATAAACATATTTTTAAGGCCATCAGTTGGAAATAGAACCTGATGATTACATTTTGAATGTGTCAAAAATGAAATTCAACAAACTGAGAGTGTGGCTGAGGCCCAACCTGCTCTATTTCCCTCAAATCCAGATTTATCATTGCCTCCTGTTGCTGGGTTTAGCTCAACATCTTGCCCTAGGGTGTTGAATGACACCCTCAGGGTCTTGCTGGAAAAGAATAAAAGCTTTCTTTCTCAGCTAACCAATAAAGAGCAAGTCAACAGCACTCCAGGAACACCTATTAAAGCCTACCAGAGTCTAATAAAAACAGTTACTTAAATATTAAAGCCATTTCATTGCTAGTGGCTGGAACACAAGAAGCAGGCGTTTGAGCTGGTTCAAGTCTTTATCAAAGACTTAAAAGGAAAATTTGTTCTATTTTTAGGCACAAGCATAGAAACACTGTGCTTGCCAGCCCATTTTTATTCTAACATCAAAGAAAACTAATGTTTAAACCAATTTCTTAAATCCTACAACTAAAAGTGGTGTCTCAGCCCCCTCCACCAGTGCTACTGTACTCAGCCAGCCCAAAAAAACCATAGCGAGTCAAAACCAATCATGTCAACCATGGGGTCAGAGTTTATAAATTCCTTCAGGGTGTTAAAAACATCAGAAACACCATTTGTGTTTAGACAGATGTAAAGGCACAACAGATTAGAAACAAGGCTCAACGGAAACAAGGGGTGCTAAGGGAAACAAAAGGTAATGAATACAAACAAGAGAACTTAAACTTCTTCCCAGCGAATTCAAGACAAAAATAAAACCACTCATAAAATAAACTTGTTCTTAGTCCATAATTGCACAAAACCAATAAGATCTTTACTCTCCTTTAAACTGGATTCTAACACTGAGCACTAAAGTCAAGGATCATTTAATTTTTTCCTTCCTGCCTGCTGCACACAATTTCCACCCTGAAAAGCAGCAGCAGGGATTAGTTCAGTTCAGACAGGTTTTGTTGTGAAAGACTCAGCTCCACTGGAACAGCTGTGGGCTGGAGAGAAAGAAATGCTCATTGCACTGGGAATTTTGGAAGTGCCCAGGTGGAAATCTGCCACATCAAACTTCACTTTGGACTGCCTGTGGATGTGCTCACTGTCTGCTCTCCTCCCTTTCTCTGCTTACCTGTCTCTGAAATATTCCACAATCAGTCAAGGTTTGCAAGTTGATCCTCACATTTTGATTTTTCCTATGAGTTCATTGCCAAAATCATTTCAGTAAAGGTTTGACTTTATTTCACTCCAGTCTGGAAGATTCCTGCTTTTTATTCCAAAGAAAATTACACCTCTTACATTTAGGTATGTTCATCCAGTTCCTTAAGCCATTTATGGATGTGTCCAAGTAAACTCTTACTCAGGAATCCACTTAAACATGGTTTGTTTTTTGCTGACTGGGAAAGACAGAGACTTGTATCTCTTTGGATTAAGTCCTTTTCATAACATTTCATTAAGGAAATTCTCAATCCCCATGAGTGTACATCTGGATTATTTCTCATAAATAACCCAACAAGTCTAATACATGTGAATGTATGATCTGAGTATCATCAACTGATGGTGCAGTAATCCCTGTCTTTCCTCAACTAACATTTTCCTATAGATGCTGAGTCTGTATCAGCAAGTTTTGTCATATCTAACATTTAGGTTCAACACACTTCCATGGCAGCCATCCTTTTCTATTCCATATACAGTGGGTCTCTATAGCAACATTGGCTACAAACAATCCGCTTTTTAGGCATTCAAAAAAAAGCATTCTGGTCAGAGGGATAAGTGCAAATTTTGATAGTGTGCTGGGATTAAGCTGACACCAGAGTTGCCCAGGGCAGCCCCAGGGAGCACTCCATGCACAGTATTAATGCTGGGGGACTCCCCAGGACAGGCACATCAGGAGCACTGGGGGTACAAATGCTCTAAAGAGGTGGGTGCTGGTCATGACAGTGCTCAGAGAAATTCATGCTATCCAGCATGAGTGTGCACCAGGAATTTTTCCACACAGCCAGGAATGCACCATCCTCTTTCCAATAATCAGGCTGAGCTACACACAGCCAAGAAGCAAGGGTTCCTGGGATGTGGTGCCAGTTAAAAAGAGGGTTGGAGGACAGCTCCAGTCTGTACTGCAGGGGATCACTTCATGTAAAAACAACAGCTATGTGCTGGCCAAATGGTAAAACTCTGAAATGTGTCTTTAAAATGGTTTGCTATGTAATAATTGGAACTTTAATGAATTCTAAGAATTTTTCTGTGCAAATACAGAGATGTAAGAAACATGCAAATGGAAGCCTAAGAGTATGACTGCAATGTCCATCTGCCAAAGGCACAGCACTCATCATGGATCATCCAGTTCCCTTCTGCAGGCAAACCATAATTAGGTGGCCAAAGAAAGAGAACAGAACAAAACAAGCTCTGACACATCACTGAGAAACAACAGATTTGACCTTTCAGCATCCTGTGCAGCAACTTGCTGTAGCTTAACTGATGAAACATAAAATAGATGTTTCTTTAATTTACTCTCTTATACCAAATTAAGATCAACTACATCATGCAATTCTTCTTACATTTCCCTCTTTATGAAGACTGCTAAAATACTACTGCAAGGTAATAATACACTGTAGGGTTTCACTATTGAGCAAAAGATGGAAGATTATTTGTTCTAAAGAACAAAAAGGACACATTGGTAGCACAACTGGACTCCCGTCTGAGTTCTCATTAGTTTACCTTTTGCCTTAAAGACTTCTTCCTGAAAAATCTCTTCAGAAAAAATAATTTTAAAGTGTATGAAAATCTCAATAAACATAGCCTTCCTGCCACTTAAAACCCAGTCTAGCCTCTCTGGTTTCCTAATTGCTACCAGGCAGAAGTAATTATAACTAAAATAAAACAGTTTTGTTTGACTTTGCCATCCCTGCAGTGATTCCCAAAGCTTAGAGAACCCTGCAAGATAAAGGAGTACATTTCACTAAAGAATGAAAAGGAAAACCATAAATGAAATTTGGCCCATTGCTTCTTAATATTATGAAAGTAGAGTGATTTCAGGACTAAAACTACCAAGCTCATTATCTTGAATTATTCCTTCTGCTGGAGGAAGGAGGTAAGTTCCAGAGCAGTAGGGAATTTTTCTAGGACTGCTTCACATCACATCATCGTGGATATAGAGCACATCTCCTGTCAGCACATACCATGGTTGTACAGAAGAAACAGGGGCTTCTTTCCTTCCTGACCATTAAAGAGTCAAACCCCAACATTGTGCAGATAGAGAAATTATTCTTTAGCTTGAGAGATACAGTCTCTAAAACAGGAGTTCAAGGTAGCCATCAGTTTTTTTGCCTGTTTCTAAGCAGGCACAAAACTGTCCACAGAGCCAGAAAGTTTAACCAGCCCAAGGATATTTTTCATGCTCCTGGTTTGGAATCAGTGTTGCCAGCTCCAATTCTTTTAAAATAGGATAACAAAGCATGAAAGATTATTTCATGACTACTTCAAAATCTATGTTTAAAACTTACCCTTCACTTTGCAGTAGAGCTGGAAGATAAATAAAACTGAGAAGCGTCCACTCCAAATACACACTTCCCAGCTCAATCTGCCAGCTTCTTTCTCCTGAGTCAGCAGGGAACTGAAGGAGACTAAACAGCTTCCTCCTAAAAGCTTCAGAGGTTAACTTCCCTCAGCTGATATCCAACCAATTCATATGAGTTGAGCACAGAAAGTAGGAGGCTGGCAGGAGATCAACATTTTTAAAATTTAAATGCTAACATTTCCAGTCTTTTTAACCTCACTTTAGCAAGTTGATGGATTTGTTTGTTCCTTTTCACTCTGTCAGTGGATCTTTTCAGAACAATCCTATTTGACATTGACATAAAGGTTACCATGTGCATCAGGCAGTTTGAACATGTTTCTTAAGGAAGAGAAAGACAAAGCAACTCAAGGAAGACTCAGAGAAAGCAACTTTGGAAAACAAGATGGGGTATAGTTTAAAATTAGTGCTCTGCTGTAAGGGAGGATGCAATAGCTGACAGGAAAAAAGTATGCTTTGTACAGTACTTCTTTGTCTACAGACAATAAGATTTTAATTACAAAATATTTTTATGAACTGTCATACTGTCCTATTAACATAGGAAGTTACATTCAAACAAGGCTGTTCATTAGCACAATCCTAGAAGTGATCTCAATGTGATAAATTATAAGGAGACACCACACAGTAATTGCACACAGGTATTCATAGGGATATATCATTAAATTCTTAAGTTACCAATGACAAAAACATCAAAAACAAGTGTGTTTCATTTGCAATAGAAAAAGGGCAATCCAAACCCAAGCAGAGTAGCCTTACATTTTCAAAATGAAAAAAAAAAGCAACCAACCCTGGTGGAATGGTGTTGATGATGAAGGAATGAAGAGCGCCAGAAAGCAGTTAATTACCCAATTTAGACTGTGTTTCATATACTTTTCATTGCATTAACCATTATTTTGCCATTTTTTTTCCTAATAGCCTTTCCTTAAATCCACCCAAAGTCACTGTATGTTTCAATGAGCAAAGAAACAGGAATGGAGACTCAAGGCTTGGATCACAGCCAGAAAAAGAAAAGCTGCTGCCATATGTTAAATGCATAGGAACATGTCACATCAGAATTGAATTCAAACTTCCCCAGTGTCTGCAATTTCACTTTTAAAAGTGTGGCATGATACAAAAAGACATTTTAATATAAGTTTCAGTAATTTTATAATGTTACCTAAACAATGATTTTACAGCAGACGCCACTCATTAGTGATGTACAGAAATTTATTTATACTCATATAAAAAGCAAGGTCAATGGGAGAACATCAATGCAAGCTCAAAGATAAATGCAACACTCTCTGCTATAAGATAAAAAAGAATGGTGGCTAGTGGGGAGAACAATGGGGGGAAGAAAACCAAAAGGGTCTTAAATTAAAAACCACTGTAAAAGTCAGCAAAATATATTGTCTCCAGAAGTGAGGGAAAAAAGAAGTGCTAGAAACTCCATAAAATAGTCTGAAACTTTTTGGTACTAATTTACATAAGGAACATGGAAGGTAGTGACAAAATAGTGCATTATCAATGTGAAACAGAGGTGCTGGAATGTACTGGAAAACTGACAAAAGACCTCTGGCTATTCCCAGGCTGCTTGGATAGCATGTAATGGAGCAACTTTCCATCAGTCTGGAAAGGGAAAAAAGCCATGTCAGGGAAACAAAAAAAACCCAACCAAACATACAGCTACACTGCTGAACTCCAGATAATGCCTTTGTGCAATCCTTCCACTAAAAGTAAACTAAGAAGTACAGTAGACACTTGCTAACTTAAGAAGGACAATTCTGATGCCATTCCCTGTTGAATAAGGGCTTTGTTCTTCCCACTCAAAGAAAAGTCCAATGAAAAAGAAATACTGAAGACTTAATGAAGACATACATTATTGTTCATCTGCTCTTCTGCTGCCATACAAATCCTCTACAAAATCTCCAATCGTTAACAAATAGAAAAAGCAAATTACTAGAAGTTAACCCAAAGGTCAGCTGTCTGCACCAAGCCAAAGATGCAGTCCCAGTGAGCAGGTCCTCAATGAAACCAGTCTCTGTGAAAGGAAGCTCTTTGAATAGCCAGAGAGCTCTGGGAAAATGCACCAGGTACAAAATCCAAAGGATGAAACTTCTAAGAGTACGAAAATATTTCAGCATTCCATGAAGGAAATGTGAAAACATTGCATTTTATTTAATGCAGTTTTATTTTTGTATTATAATATGACAACGTGGTTAACAAAAGAAAAATATTTTTGTCTTTTTATTCATGGAGAATTTGAAAACTAATCAACAGAGAACTGAACCAAAAAGCACAGAAATACTGAAGGCTTAAACCCACAACAAAATGCATCAGAACCTGTGGGGGACTGCAAATAATATGTCTGATTTTCTGATAGAATTAAAATTGCTCTAGAAACAGTATACTGCTACTATTGTGGCTTCTTTGTGGGTTGTTTTTTAAGGGGGAGATGAACTTCACAAATATTCTAAGTCAGGAGTAAATTTCCAACTATTTAAGATAAAATTGACCCACAGTAGCTCATGTTATTTCTCTTGTTCCATGACAACATGACATGGAATGGCTGTTGGAAGTTGGCTGCAATGGAAAGGTGAATACGCCTTGGCTGGTTTTTAGGCTGTGACAGGCAGCAGTCTAGCCCTGACAGGATGGACTGGCATGGATTCACCTTGTCAGGCCTACACAGACTCACATGCCTTGTGGATGACAATATTTTGGAAAATGGATGTGCTTTATTATGGAATAGCTTTTTACAAAATTTCACTACTCCCCATCAAGCCTGCATCCTGAATGCTTTTCACATTCAACCAATCCTCCCCATCACCTCTTTTCTATTCACTTGTCCCAGCAGCCTTCTCCAAGCATTACTCATCTTCCCCCTTCTCATGCTCAACACTCAACTTGTTATGCACAGTAACACAATTAAAAATGTTCACTATGAAGCAAAAGACTTCAAACACCTTAATGGAAAATTAAGTGGGGAGAGAACTGTATGGATGTCATTCTCAGGAGAAACAGCATTTCTAGGAAGAGCAGTGAATCCCTGATTATTAAGGGGGAGGCTGCCTAGCAGACAGCATGCTGGCCCCTGCAGCCTCTGCTTAAATTTTGTTACTTAGCAGAACACACTTCACATGTGTCACTAAGAACAGTGCATTACCATTGCAAATATTTCTATTTCAGTTTCAACTCATGACGGAACACCGGCTTTCTACAGAGTTTGCAAATGGAAAGAAGAATATTATTGTTTGCTGGGTTTTTCTATCGTTCTGCCATTTCTGTAGAGGTTCATCTACAAGAATAAGACAAAGTAAACTGTAAATGTTGCATCAAATTCTCAAGTTCTGTTACTGGTGACCAGCAGTTGGAATCAGAAAAAAAATGATCCCATACAGCACTGGAGCAGCTTACATCAAAAAAACCCAATATGAAACTCAAGAAGTTACAGAAACTGTTGTCTGGGACATGCCTTTTTTGTTCCATATAAAATCTAGAAGGATGACGGGCCATTTTTATTAGTCACTGAGTCATAACTTGTAGGCATGAAGACCAGAATTGAAAGTTATTTTCAGTTAATTTTGAACAGCTGTGGGTAGACAAGTGCATGAATTCTGGAATTACTGGGAAAAAAATCTGGTATGAGAGCTACAGCGTGACTTGAGACTGAAAACAGAAGGAAATGGTGTTTTGTTTCCCTAGAATCAATCACTGTGGATTGCCTGACAAAATTCTCTGGCACTGGAACAGAACACAATAAAACAGATCTATTAACAAGCCTGGGAAGCACAGCTGGGGTACTCCATTCCCCTCATAGAGGGAAAGGTTCTCCAAATCCTTTTCCTATAAGGTGTGAGAGGTTCACACCATCATTGACATGTAACAAAAAAAAAAAAAAGGAAAAAAAAAAGGAAAAAAAAAGGAAAAAAAAAAAGGAAAAGAGTAAGAAAGAAAATAAAAATGGATAAATGGATATCAGAATACATAGAGAAGATTTCATATTAATTTTTGTAAAAAAGTATTAAAATATGCACCTGGACCCTCCAGAAGCACCTCCAGTTCTGCTGGTGTGGGCTAGTGGAGCTTTCCCAGGCATCCCCCCAGTCAGTAACTTGAGAACACAGAAGGCATTCCTATTGTGGCTGTCTCCTTCCCTGTGCTGCAGATCATGCACATGAGCTCCAGACTCCAGGAATTCTGCCTGGGCTGCTGCTCCCCACTGCTGGGGATGAGCACACTCTGCAAGGTGTGTACTTGAGACAGTCAGAGCTGGAAATTAAAGCTCCCTTTCCAGGAGAAAACTTGTGTGGCAAGCAAAATCAAGTGGCAGTTTACAAGCTGATTGGGCCAATTACAAAATTCAACTGCATGAAATTCCCACTGAACAGTTGGCTCATGATTATTTGAGTGCAAGACAGGGTCTGGCACTGAAGAGAGAAAAAAAGATATAGTCGATCATGTTTAATGAAGTCCATCTTCTAAAAAGAAGATGGGACAGTGAAACACCTTCAAGAAACTGCCAAATCTGGGCATCAAAGAACATGTGCTGTTACTTCCATGCCAAGAGTACTGGAAAAGTTTCAAAAAGTCATTTGCTAGGTCCACAGCAGAGCTAGATACAAGAAACAAGTTACAAATCAGGTGAAATGGTGAGCAGGTGACCCATTTGCTACTCCTTGACAAATTACCAAACACCTGAGGAACTGACTGCACAAATGTTCTTAGCCCATGGGAAACATAAAATAAAAATCCATTGGCTTCAATACTATGAGCAAAGTGTTTGCTGTGTGTTTTCCTCTGTCATCTCTGGTTCTTCCCAAGTGGCAATGCCCTCTCATCAAACTCTGTCCCAAGAGGCCCTGTGGACTGCTTGTCCTTGCAGTCCATTTCCCAAAGCCCAGCAGGTACCAGCAGTCTGCACACCAGAGTTTCAAAACTCTGGGTCTAGAAGCAGCATGGAATTGCCAATGAAATTAATTAAAGTAATTTCAAAAAGCCACATGGTGAAAGAAGCCCCATTGAAACATTAAATCATTTCTAGCTAAAACCCAAGAGCCATATCTTTAAAAAGCAAAAAATAGAAACACAGTATCATCTAGTAAGAGTTAGTAGCTCTTAGGATCTACTGCTTTGGAAAACTTCACGAAAAACTACAAAACTAGACCAAGGTGAGATATATTATGAAGAAAAAAGGGAAAGGAGTTACCGATAAAAAAATCTTTACTAACACACAGAGACAACATCCAAAGATAGCAACACACAGGGATGTTCAACCAGTTTTTTTCCCAGGGTGTTTTAACAACTTAAGAATTAGGGGTATGTATGATGGTAAAGACACATGAAGTATTACATGAAGGCATCAAATTATTATTAATCAGCTAAGAATGTGTGCATTACAATAAACTTCCATCATCCTGTATGCATCCATTCTGTTCTCATTATTCTGTATATGCTCTGAAATGTATGGTTATGTTAATCTCCAGTGCTGTAAACATTCCTGGTTGTAATTAGTAACTGCTGTGACATTCAGACTGCAGTTCTACAAGCAATAAAATTCTCCCAGGGCTTAATAAGAAGACTTTTTGAAATTTTATGTTGTGCTTGTGAAACTCTTTGGGAAACTTGTGTTGGAATACAAATTCTCCTGTCTTCTTTCTGCATGCAGTACCTCTGCTTACAGAATGTTTTACAATTCTCTTTTCTGTGCAGTCCCAGATTTCTGCCATTGACTTTCCCAAGTCCATCTTCATCACAGAATCCTTTCCACTATGAGGGACAGCTGAAAACTCAAGCTTCCCACTGAATGTGCAACCTGAAACTCTGTAAAGACTTATCTAAAGTATAACCATAAATATTCATGAAGAAACCATTGCTCTAAATTCAAGTGTTGATTTTGAAGCTCAGATGACAACAGTTTGAATGCAACATGGGTGATTTCATAATTACATAGTATAAGCAAAACAAATTAACTAAACTATTCCAGGATTCCAGCTATCCTTCATGTGACAATAGATCTAAATTCTATTCTACTCCCAAAATACCTTTGCTTTCCTCTGGCAGTATCTGCAGGAAGCCTGTATACTTCAACTACTTAAAAAAAAAAGAATTAGTACAGCACACACTTATTTAATTTCTAATTAAAAGTAAAAATTCTTCTGATTATGTTTCTTTTGTTTTCCATTTGAAAGAGAAAATGAATAGCTGTGGGTTTTTAAAATTTTTTAATTTTTAAAGAAATCTAATTACCTGAAGCTCCTGGGGAAAACTAAAATAAACTAGAACACATGAAAAACCTATCATTTGATTGTCAGAATCTATGTTTACAATTACAGAGTGTAGTTATAATTTATGGAGGAATATACAAAATAATATAAATACTACATTTATACTTAAAAAATAGGTCAAAAAGTGTTTGTCAAGTATAGTCTGACAAAGAAATAATATGAATTCATGTCAGCTGTAATTACTGTCCCAAAAATATACAAAATACTGCTTAAGGCTGTCAAATGCACAACATAATTCTGTATCTTTCTTACCAGTTAACTAACTTGAAATATAATTCATATTTCAGTGTGGGGTAGGAAATGTGGGGAAGGAGGAGGCAGTGAAATTCTGACTTACCCACGTCTTAAGTGATTTTTGTTTTTAACTAGGAAGTTTTGAGATTAAAAGAAAAATTAGAAATGTTAAGTTTCCTTTGTTTAAAAACCAGGAAGGCTTGATTCACTAAACCCCTAATCCAAAAGTAAAATACTACTGAGATGTAAATTAGTACAGTCAGAGATCACTAGGGAGCTCTCCTAAAGAAATCTTTTAAAAAGAAGAAAGAACAGCAAAAATCTCAAAAATAAGTTATCAAACATCTTTCATCAAGAGCTGAGCCATAAGATCAGCACTGTGGAGCTCCCCTGTTTCATCTCTCCAGGCACCTCTGCACTAACAAAGGCTGGCAGCACCACATCCATATTCATCACAGCCTCTTGCTCTACATCAGGCAACTTCATTCACGTTCAATATACTGAGATCAAAGGCAAATTCCCAGATTTTATGCTCATTTAGAGAATAAAGAAAGTCTTTAGGAGGCATTCTAGGCAGTTCCCAGTTACTGTGCTGATGAGGCTTATGAAATAATTCAGATTTGTCACCATAGATTATATTACATACAAACACGGATGAAGATGTAAAACCTCTCCACTGGTCCTGCTGGGATTGTCTCAGATCACTCTGCCTCCCTCACACAGAACATCATACCCTGGGATTATGCCTAAGCCCCGACACAAACACTGAGGATATCACTATCCACCTATCATTTTTGAAAAACTATTAATTCATTAGTTGGGTGTCTTCAGTTTAGATCTAAGCTGGATATCCTAAATAACCTTTGTGAACACTGTAAACCAGTACCAGAATCTGGACAGTCACACAGGAGTTGTGTTTGAAGACCTTCTGAGCAATGCTGCTCACAGTCATGGCTGAGCCATCCCGCCAAGGCTGCAGCTAAAGAGGCAAAGCTCTGCTGCAAGGCTGGCTCTGGTCAGCTACTCCAGCTGTCAAATTTCTCTTCCAAGTGGAAAGCAGTGGAGAGCCAACTCATTATTTAAGATCTGTGATTTTCAGGCTATTATTGCCATGTTTAAAACACTTGGGTTTTGAAGCTACTGGTGCTGAAAGATCATTGACTTTTCATGTAATCAGAGCAAAACAGAAATTGCACGTTGTATTAGCAATGACATAGCTTAACATCCCATATCAGACCATTAGGTTCCCTGGGTTCAGAATTTTCTTTTAATTTAATATTCTTTCCATGCTTGAATAGCCAACGAGCTTGTTGAAAACTGCTTTAATAAAATTACCCAGATACAGACTCTGCCTGTAGTACAAGTCCATGAAAACAGAAGTTAATAATGGAAACACTGGCAGAAGTTGAGCTATCAGTCATAACCAGAAATGTAATTACTCCATGTCAGTACCAGAAATGCTGCAGATCCATGTAATAGCTCTTAACACCTTAGGATACACATTTCACATCTCAGTATAACTTCTTCAACAGTTTGCCCTTCACTGCTTCCCCCAGCCTGCCTCCTTACCCCCACAAAAGACAAAACCCACAACAAAAGCAACCAACACCAAGAAATAGATTCAGCACAGCTCTAAAACCAGAGATCTGTACACCATTTGCAAGGAGGTATTTACCCATCAGAAAAGCAGATACAAACCAGAGATACTCAATTTACATGACCAGCTCAGAGCTCAGATAAACCAAATATTCAGATGTCAGACAAAGGAGCTGTGGTCTTTGAAAAATGGCCCAAATTGGATTTAAAAGAGTAAACAGAGAGATTTAATTATTGAAATGTGAACATGGATCTGACTGGCTGCAGATAAAGAAACCAATGCTGGAAAAAGCCGTTCACAAAAATCAAACTCTTTGCACAATGTCTCGTTTCTCCAGGGCTCATACCTGCAGCTGTGAGACATCACTTTATTCCCCACACACCAATTGCTTCTCTCAAAGCAAACATTAACTTCCTAGAGACAGAATCCATAAGAACCACACATTATGGGCCTGACTGTAGCCTGAACACTGTTCCAGCCTGGCCACAGACTGATTCTTAGCAAGAAAGAGGTTGGAGTCGAGTTATTCTAATCAGGTTAACAAAGCCCCTGTGCTAAGCATCTGTGGAAAACTTTTCTTCACTTTTCAGTTTACAGACATTTCAGAGGTGAAACTGAGAGCCTTTACATCATATCTTACCAAGGTAAATCAATCGCCAGTCAACCTTTTCAATTTAAAAACTAAATTTTTAAATGTAAGAAAAGAAAGGAAATACACTTAGGTGGAGTTTCTCTTCCATGTTAAATTCCCTTCTCTAAACACGACCGGTGAATAAGTATCCTCAAATTCCTAATTCCATATAATAAATAACAAAACTCCTAGAACCAATTAGCTCCCTGAGGTTCATTTCAAACTTTGTTTTTATAAATTGCACCTTCCATATTTACAGAAATTGAACAGAGAAAAAAATATCACATGTCCTTTAAATTTACAGGAGAAAAAAGAACGGAAGATTCTAATGTTATCCTGCATGACAACATACAGGTTTGTAGCTGTGGAACCTGGCAAACAGGCCCAAGGTCTGTGATGACCATCTTACATTGCCAAGACAGAGCTGTACTCTGTGCTGTACATTTGTGACTTGCTCATGGAAAACGGAGAGCTGCAGAGGCAAAAGGAATGACTGACTGCCAGCTGGCAGGAGAGCAGTGGGCTTTCTTCTGGTATCCAGCCAAATGAAGAAGATTTGCCAACATCTGGCCCATTGAATCCATGCCACAATAATTATGCTGCCTCATCTTCCACCCATGACTTGAAGGAAACATATTCATGGCATTGGGAGGCTTTGAACTCTAATCCTCCTGAAGTCACAGGGCATATATCAACTCTAGGGCAAGGATTTTATCACTGATCCTCTGGAATACAGTACTTGATAGAATTTACTATCAAGTAATAAACCCCTCTAAACTGGAGTATAATTATTAGACAGACAAAATACAGGAGCAGATATTTGTTTTCAGAAACACCATAACCAATACAAGCTCTGCTGTCTGCATGTATTTTTTAATACTTCTCAGCTGAGTTAGAACAGGCACCAATGCTCTGATCATCCTTGGATTTTTCAAGCCAATTGATGAATGAAGAGGGCAGTGGGAATTAAAATATTGCATCGATCACACAAAGAAAAGTCAAAATCAGCTTCAGGTTCCTGGAGTCAGTGGTAAAGAAACAGGAAGATGGTCTCCAAGAGTTCATATTTCCTAGATTAAATCTTCCTATCAGTACATTAATGATGAATCTTAAATCTTGTTTGCTCACTTTCAAATGGATATTTTGACTAGAAAAAGTGCTAGAGAATTTTACATAACACAATTAATATAACATTTTTCCTAAGATTAATACTAAAAACTGATACTAAAAGCTAATACTAATTGGTTTTGGCTAGCTTGGTGGTATTCCCAATGCCTGAAGTATATGCAAAAGAAGGGTTAATCACAAACAGCATTTTGAGAATTCATTAAAATCCATACAAATCAAAAATCAAAAGGACAGTCACTGGTTACAGTAAAGATTAAAACTTTTATGATAGGCTATGATAGGAAAACCCATCAGGCTAGTACATCAGCTTTCAAATAATTTATTCTTATCCCAAACCTAAGCTCCAATAGAATTTTTTTATTTTGCATTTTTTTCTGTTTTCTCCAGAGCCAGGCTATTCCATTGCCAACTGGCCAACAACTCATTCATAGACACTGTTATTGATTTTTCTTTAAGCAGCTACCTTCTCAGAATGAAAATAATTGATTTTTTTTTCCTTGTCTCTGAGTTGGTTAAAAAAAGTCCCTTGGCATAACGAAATAAAACTTTCAGTTAAGATTAAAAGTACTTAGAAATGCACCTGCAAAAGGTGAAGAGAATGAAGAAAAGCTTCAACAATCAGAACCTCCTCTCCACCAAAGAACTCTATTATCTGTATTAAGTACTTTCTTTGGAGAGGGGGAAACTATATTAGAAAAAACAACCAAAACAAAATTCAGCTGAAGCTTTACTCATTACCTTTGCTTTAATTTGCCCTCCCGTCTGTGGGTGGCAGCGAGCTCTCCATCACAGAGGAATGTGAACTCGTCCCCATCCTCAGGAGAATACAAATTTCTTCTTCCTGGCAAAGGCCTGCCATATTCTATAGCAACACACTGCCACACAAATGAGGCAATCAATTACCCTTTGTAAACTGTACTTACTAAATCTTACAGGGATTTTCTTAAAAAAACAAGGCGCTTTGATACTTCATTGGGTTTATATGACATCATCATTAAGATGGGTCATCTAACACAAAACTAATAATGTTTGACACACCCAAAGCTATGTGGGAGAAAACATCTGGGGACTGAACAATTACTGCAATTTACTCCACACTTTCTAAGCCCCAGGGCTGGCCATCCTCCATTGATTGCCAACTGGCAATCCTATCTATTAGCATCAAACAAATTAGCTGCCAGTCCTGCCCTGCCTTCAGTGCATAACAAGAGCACCTGGTACTGCAGGACCAGGGGGTGCCCAGCCTGGCACTGCCAGCACAGCTCTGCCCAGGCCAGCCAGAGCCACCTCATGCCTGTTGGTTCTGTACTTTAAAAAAAGGCAGTGAGGGAGGATTTTCAGTCTGCCTAGGTACCTATCCCATAGCATGTTTATTAGACTGATAAGATCCTCTTCTGTTAGGAATTTCAGCCTAACACGAAAGGATTTATGGAAATACTTCATCTCAGGAAGTGGTTTAATGAGAAACTAAGGCCAGTTCCCAGTTCTCACATTGCTCTCATACCTGCCCTGTATAAATAAAAATCACCATAAATAGTTCTTCCTGAAACAGAATTAAAACTTAAAAGTTAAGCTTTGACGCTAAATAAAAGGCATCTGCCTCACTTGACATACTGCAATTTGCTCCAGTAACAGTGAAAAATACAAGAAGAAATGAGCCCCCACTGGTATCTTTTGCAATGTTACAGCATGAATGTTTTAAAACTCTACAGAACAGGTTAAGAGGATATATAGGAGATAGTCAAACAACATCTGGTCATAGTTGACAGTTATTAGATCTAATCTATTAGATTCTAATTAGATCTAAGAAAAGAGATCAGAAATTAAATGGAAAAAAATCTAAAAAATAAAAGAAGAAAGAGGAAAACATGACAATATTCTTGGCATACTCATTTGAAGTACTGACTAAATGAGAAATTCTGAAGGGAAAATAGTCAAAATCATTAGCCACACTTAAAGTTATCCAATTATTTTAGAAATATTTACTCTAATTAACATTAACAATGAATTAACTGTGGTTACATAACTGAATTACTGCAGAATTAAGTTCCTTTGAAGAAATACAGATAAGTAAAACTTGTTTTCTAAAATTGGTTTTCTTATTGGGAAATGAATTAATTATAAGACAATCATATCTAGGCATCAAAGCAATGTAGTTATTTATATATTTGCAATGTTCTATTTATGGAGGGAAAGCATTTAAGGCATTAGTTGTTATCAGTAATAAACTCAAAACTGATTTTTCCATTAAGAGCAGAAGAATCAAAGCAGACAAAAAAAATCAAAACTATGTAATGAATGTGCATGATTTAATATTGTCTTGCTATTAAAGCACAGTTTTTAAATAAGCTACTACTACTCCAGAAGATGACCAAGTTTGTCACTGTTTGAAACCTTGTCCCAGCACACCAAGGTGACACTTCTCAACAGTCCAGCCCGTCCAGACTGGCCAATGATCCAATTTTGACATTTATCTGCCATGCCTGGCACCCTGCACTGGAGGCACCACATCAACAACAGCTCTGATCTCTGACTCTGGTATTTCCCAAGGCCACAGCTCCTAAATTACACTGAAATTGGTATATATGGAAAAACTACCCCAAGCTGTACTCTATTTTATATCCACCACTAAAAAGTTAAGATCCCCATCAGCAGGAGAGTTATGCTGCTTAATTTAACACCTGACAGTTTACTAGTTTCACACATTAAACTTACTGCCTCCTTTTATGGCACTGCCAATGAAACTGAACAGATCAACTCCCTACCTAATTATTGTTACCAAATTATACTTGGTATGGGGAGTCACACAGCACCATTCATTACCTGATTATGCTGAATTTCTTTATCAGCAATAAAAGCAGCATTTTTTGGACTACAGACTCATATAATCTCAATTCTCTTCAAACAAATGTCAACTTCAAGTTGTTGATTTTCTGAACTGCTTTTTATGTAACACTTGGCTTCTATCAGTGAGACAAACCCCACATTTGCATATTCACTTTTCATGAAAGCAGGAGCTGATGTACAGCCCAAAATCTACAAACAAAGAGAGTAGTGAAAATTTACAGAGCCCCAGGCTCCCTTGGGTGGCTGCTGCTATGGGTTGAGCTGCTCAAAGGCACTGCTATTTCTCACCAGAGCTGGGATGCTTTCAGTTTTAAAAATCCTGTGTCTAGCCCATTGGAAGAGGGCTCTAATGGCAGACCAGATACTGCCAAGAGATCAAACTCTTTACAGTTATATTTGTGCTTCGAGAGGCAAGTAAAAATATCTTGGATTCTCCATAACTTTCTCCATAACCGTGTCTTGAGATCCTTAGCATTTTTCATCTTTATAAAAAAAAAAAAAAAGTTTAAACCAAAAAATACTGTGGGAGACTCAGCATTTCCATCTTGAATACCTTGAAGGTTTTTGCTCTTGGAAGGAAGGTTTTTGCTCTTGGAAAAATTAAGGTACTGATTAAGCAGCGATCCATTTTTTGGATTAAGCAGCTATTTCCATTTTTGAAGTTAGCAATAGAGACCTTAAGTGTCTCAAAATGGGTACATTTGTTTATTGAAATAACCACTAAGGCAACCGTGGCTTTCACTGAATTGTCTACAATTTCTCTACAAATTGTAGAAAACAAATTATTATTATTTACAATTTGTTTTAATCAGCAGTGGCAGTGTTAACATCTGGACCACAGCAGTCTCAATCAGGAAATGCCACACTTAATTCTGTCAGTATTCACAATTCTCTCTCCTAAAAGCTCTTCAGTGTTTAGGTATCTTGGTGCTGTAATTTAGTGTTCAACTGGCTGTAATTAATCAAGCCATGATGTAATAAAACCACATGGATGTTTCCATTCAAAATGGTCAAACAATAAGCCAATGAACCACAACCTGTCTAGAAATGTTTACAGACCCCACTTAACTTACTGACATTTTAAAATGCCACGTCCTGCAAATTTGCACTGGTTCAGGCAATGAATTTTCTTGCACATAAGAGACCACCAAGCCATGCTGCTCTTACAGCTGAGTACCTGCAGTAAAAGCAGAAACCCCACAAAGCTGCACTTGCTCATTTAAGAGAACATATTTCATCAGATTCCAGATGGTTAAAAGAGTTAGAAATGTAAGTGCTGGTTTTGTTGATATGAATAAACTCAGCAGGTTGTTTGCCATCCCAGATTTCTGCAGGTCTCTCAGTGCTCAGGTGAGCTTAAGAGCAGTCCCCTCCTTGGCTGACAGGGACACTCTTCCTGATGCTGCAGTGGCAGGTGCTCCACTAGGAGAGCGCATCTGCCAACCTTTGTGAACCAGATTCACATCTGGGCCTTAAAACACAGACATGTACTCACATGGTACTTACCTTTAAACTCCTAACTGAAGTGACTGAGCATCAATTGGAAACAGGGATTTTCTATAGAGCAATCCATAACTACCAAAATGCTGGATCAGCTTCTGAAAATATCAGACTTTTTAGAACCAGCAAAACAAAGATTTTCATTTAGAAAAAAATGAAATCATAGCTCATTATGTAAACTTAGATAAAAATTGTAGAGAATCAAACCACCTGAAATTTATTTCCTAAACCAAGCAATGCCACCTCTTTGAAGAATAATTTGCCAGTATGACAATTCTAGCTTTTTGTTCTGCTTGATTGTGCCTAGGTAATCACAGCCATGAACTATTTTTAGGTGCAGCCCTGTAGCCAGCACAGTGCATACACTTCCTCTCTCCAGCAAAATCAGCTGGACTGAAAACAGGCAGCTTGGCTAATGGAATTACAATGTTATCCAGTGCCTCTGCATGCACAGACAAGAGAGTTGAAAACTCCCCTTCCCTGGCCCACCACAGCTCTCCAAGAAAGTTCTGGAGCAAAACATTCACATTCAGTATGTAAAAATGAAACTCTTTCTGATACTGGCATTTTTTTTTCCAACAAAGTTGACATATTGTGGTCTGTTCCATTAAAGTTTTCCAATTGCTTCAGATATGGCAGGGGAAGAGACAAACAGGACTTCCAGACTCAACAAGGAATATTTTCATGTTTTATGTGTTTTGTAGGCTTTTGTTACCATTTGTCCATATTCTAACTTCTGTACAGCTTGACAGTGGTGCACAGTTATCCTGATTTAATGTCTTCTAGAAGTTTTACTGCCAGGCCAGCTTCTCTTCCAGGCAAGTCACAGGACAGCTTCATCAATCAGTCCTAACAGGGATCCCCAAGGTATCATTCCTGCCTCCCAACAGTCCAATACTTCTCTTGCTATCAGTATCCTTTTTTTTTTTTTTTTTTTTTGTGGTCAAACTACTGGTACAGTGAGCAGCAACACAGCCCATTTAGGAGAGAATGGCTCGAGAGGAATGCAAGCTTCCCAAAGAGCAACTGTGCCCTTCTCAGTTTCTTCAACATTTGTAGCCCTGATGTCCTTTTCCAGCCCAATTCTGACCCAAGTTTTACATTGATTTCAGAGTAAAAGCAGAGTAAGGAAATTATTAATTAAATCCTTGGCAGAGTAAGCAGGCAATAGTATGATACAACAGAAGAGCATTTCCATTAGGATATATAACACAAATCTTTCTCTGTGACCAAAGCCCACCAGTGTGCCAAACACAATCAACAGTAAATGCCATTGCAAAAGAAAAGCAGTCAGTGATCATTTTCTGCACAAAGTATGAACAGATGCATCATTGTGCAGTTCCTAAAACAGGGGAAGGCTGATGTAAAGTGACACTACACACATCTAGAAGGAAAAAAAACCCAACAAAAGCTAATTAAATTTTTGGCCATTAGCCTAGCTAGCATTTATTCCAGAGAAGAATTAAAAAAAAAAGGTGCATGAGATTACACTTGGCCTGAACAGCAAAAAAAATCTGATAAACTCATAAATGATTGCATTAGTTCTGCCCCAGGAAGGCCGCCTGGTGCACATACCCTCTACAGACTAACTGCACAGTAAGAAATAGAAAAAGTTATGCTGCAATCATTTCTCGTTAGAAACGGGTAGGGGGGGAAGAGAAAAATATGCTTAAATGCTTAGTGCAGGTCCCCTCCATAAACTGCAGCATAACATTTGACAGCAAATTTCTCTTCAAAGCACACACTGTAAGAACTGCCTGCAGAGATCAATCCCACAGTTCAAATGCTTCATCCATTTTGTGTTTGTTTTGACCAAACTGGCTGATAGACTTCTAATTATTTTTCTAAAACTTCTTTAAGCCAGTCTGTGGAAAAAACCCCCAATGAACCAAAAAAAAAGCCCAAACCACCAAAATGTTGAAATGTTGCTCTGAACTGGGACTGCTTAGCCAGACCTTTTACATTTTTGCAGCGAAATTCAAAAAGATACAATTGGAAACTAAAGCAGTCAAAATGATCTGGAGTAATCACTGGACCTTATGTCTCTGGTTTCCTTATCTGCAAAACTTTTCCTAGGACTTGCTAACACAGCTCCTCGCTACCCTGCCCTGCCTGAACACGAAAAGCTGTGAGGAAAATCTTAAACCAAACCCCAAAAGGGGACTACGCAGTTTGAGCCCTGGTGCTTCCAGACAAGCAGGGTCCAGACAGCAAGTTATGGGACATGATGGATTTTCCTCTTTGTCTGCACAGCACTGCAAGCTCCCTTCACTTCCCTCCTTTGGCCTCATGGGATTTGGGAGTCAGAATCTAAAACAGAAAACCTGGAAACTGCAAATGCAATTTCATGGTGTCCTGAAGGACACAAGACAGAGCTAACTGTGCTACTGCAGTGTTGTGCTGCCACCGTACCTGATCCATCTCAGTTTGGGAGTTTGGTCCTGTACTGAGGTACTGAGCACATGGGGGCTTATTCCCACAAAGCTCAGGACAAGCACAGAGCTGAGTGTGCCTCTGTGCAGTCAGGGAGAGCAGGTCCTTCACTGGAACAGATTTTGATGACTCCTTCCCAGAGCACAGTGTTTGCCCTCTCCACAGTCCTTCAAGGATTTCTTGTCCTTCATGACACTGAGCCTCATGACTGCCACACAGTCTCAGTCTCTTCCCTAAACTCTTTTAAAGACAGCCAAGGCTCATCTTCTCCATTACTGCGAAACACTGCAATGTACTTTGCAAACCTTTCAGGAACCTGAATATATCCTGGTTTCATCCAGGAATTGAATCTCAAAATTATTCCTAACAGTGGCGTATAGAAGGGGAGATAGGCTAAAATGTCTCTGTTCAGTTTTTTTTAACTGTTTAGTAGTCTCACAGGCTTTTCCTCTCTCTCAGGTGAGTCTTTTCCCAGAGAGGGTAGGGAGAACAGTGATGAGTTCACTAAAGGCATTTCAAGCCAGGTAAACACAGTGTCACTATTTTGCCATGATATCTTTGAAGATATACTTGAAGGGGGCATAGCATTTTGGTTTGAAATGTAGCTTCTTAAAAACATTTAACTCTACAACCTGCAAGGTTTAAATAATCTTTATCTGGCAAACTCTGTTGAATTCCCTGACAGAGTTAGACCTGGATGTCATGCACCAGCCTTTTCCATCTAAAGGGGCTGTCCCGGTTTCCTTCTTCTGCATCTTGGTTAGGGAAGAAGCCATCTTTAATTGATGCCTCACCTGTGAATAATGTTTAAATATACTAGCATTGTTACCTACATTATCTTGAGGAGGGACATTTCCAGAAAAAAATAGTTAATAATAAAAATTATGTATTCATCATCTTAATTACAACTAAACATAGCACCATAGATTTAAGTGATCTTTGAAAACTGAGGCAGGACAAGCCGTAGACTAAATTATCTATATGTATTGATTTCTCCACCTACATGAGCTGGGAGAAAACCACATCATGTCATTATGTAAACAAGCACTGGACTACTTCCAAGGTTATATCCTTCACAGCTGTGAACAAGCAAAGAGCAATAAGAAAACACACAAAAACCTCCCACAAGGCAAAGAATCTGATTTGCATCAACCAAGGTACAAAGGACCACATCTTCAGACTTGCCAGTATTAATTACAAATCAACTTACAAACACCAAGTATGATGAAAGTCATTCCAGTTACATGCTCACGAACACAGAATATTTGCAGAGAAAATAAATCTCCAGAAATCCTATCACAGACAGAGTTATTTATTCTCTGCAGAGGAAGGCAGTGCCACTTCTCTGACATGGTTGGAATTAATGCAGGCAAGCAGCAAAGAAAACTGCAGGTGTTTCTGCTTTTTAGAACATTTAAAGTTCCTTCCACTAACTTGCAATGTAATTTTTAATAGTTTTTGAAGAAGCTATTCACAGTCCATCCTAGAGGTTAAGAATTTCACTGTGAAATCCTCCTGAGCTATCAAAGTCATAAGGGCTACTGGAGAGTGTCAGTCCTAATGCTACAGCCATGACGCTGCCTCCCAGACCCAGGCCCACAGTACTGTACAAAGAAGGGATATCTTGTCCACCTGCAATTCCTTCCACTACAGCATGTAGGCAATATCAAACCCTTTGTCTCTTTCACTGATGCTTTATCCTTTGATTAAAGGTCATTTATAAATCTTGAAATTTCTACCAGAGCATGTTTCTAAATAAAGTGTTTCTAAATAAAGTTCTACTTGAGAATAAAGAAGTACTTCAAATATTTTCTGGAGTATGACTTCAAGTTGTCAATCAGTTTCTAGTTCATCTGAGGTACATAATCTATTAGAAACACACTGGATTTTTGTCTTGCAAACATTTAAATCTGCACATTGAGGCTTTTCTTCTGTTTCTGCAGATATTTGGTGTCTGTCAGCTAAACTTACAACTGACATCCTTACAGTTTCATGACTGATTTTGTGGGGAGAGAATTCAGAGAACAAAATCCACATTGTTTCTGTTGCAAGCAGAAGCCATTTCCCCCTCACCTTTGATCACATCTGAGGCAGTTACGGTGCTCTTTGCTAGAGTGAATCAATTGCTTTGTGGACTGACAGGTTTGCAAACAGAAAGCCCAGGTTATAGCTAGAAAACACATCTACCCTAAAAGAGCATCTTCTCTCCCTGTGACACATCACAGCAGGCACAATGGGGCAGAACTCCTCTTAACTCTAGAGAAAGCTTTCCTTTTGAGGAAGCAAGCATAAATCATGTCACCCTGACCCAACAATGGCTGAAAATTACCATGCTTCTGATAACCCCAGATGATAAAGGAAAAACCACAACCAGTTACTGAGATTTCCTTGCAAAAAAACCCCACAAGCAGAAGTTAGCCTGGTTTTGAAGAATTGCCTCCATTTCCACAGATACGATTTTGTGGCCAAAATTATTTGCAAGTATAAATTATGGGTCTAGTCCCATACTTACTGAGGCCACCAGAAAAAGGTGCTATTGATTTCAGTAGGACTAAAATAAAGCCTACGTCAAAGTGCAGCTCTTCAACAAAAAAAACAAATTCTGGATAAGTGCTGTTGACACCTGGAAATAATCGTGGATAAAATTCCAAGTCCTCAATAAAAGAGACAAAAATTGAGTTACATATAAAAGTCAGGATCAATAGCTGTCAGCCCCCTGGGCTCGGGGGTTGATAGCTATTGGGCTCGCAGGGCTTTATTACTGTTGCGCAAAAACCTGATTTTGGAGTGGCCACATAATTATTTATAATATTTTACCACTTACCCTGTGTATTTATGCCCACCTATAAGTAAATTCAACAAACAGAGAAAAGACAAGATGGGTATTTCACATCTTAATGATGTCTGTAGTGGCACCTTGGATGCACCTATTTTAGTGGGCATAAAGCAAATTATTGCACACTCACAACTAATTTAATACAAATACAGCCAAGAACTTCAGCTAGCATCTAAGGGCAGGTCACTGTCTTTACCTGCTTGCTGTGAAACAAAGATATCTTGAGTCCCTTCATAAATGGAAGTGACAGTTTAGAAGTAACAAATATTCACGTTTTAGTCTGGCTTACTTGAAGGACCTAGATGAGCTTAGTGACTTTTCTGTGTAACAACTTAATATTAAGAAAAACTTAACCCTTGTTGATGCATTTGCTTAAGTCAACTAATGGCCTCTATTTATGCTGAATTGAACATTAAAATACTTAAGTTTAAAGTGAATTAACAGAACATGGAAATTCTTGAAGTCTGTCAAGTATATGCACTAAACAAGGCAGAAAGGATACTGATATAGTAACTGAAGAATTCTGGTTAGTTTTCACATGACTTAGAATGAAAAAGAGGAGATTTGATGGACAAGTCTGCAAGTCAAAAATATGTTTTGGTGAATAAATGTTATACAAGTGATTTTGTAAAGCCTGTAATGTTTGAGGCCAGATTGTACCATTGGAAAAGTACACACCCAGATGAGTATACTCATCCTCGAGTCTTCCCACAAGTACTTGGGATAACCTCAAACTCCTAATGAAGTTTTTAGAAGTGACAAAAACAGGCCCAGAGAAGAAACCAACCAGGCTTGACAGAAAGTATCATCAGTGCACTAAAAAAGAAAAGGCTGAAATCAGCATTTACTTTCAAAAACTCTGAGTGAGGTCCCCTCACTCCCTGTTCTTCAAAGTCAGCAGATGAACTGGAATGATACAATGCAGATATGCAGAAAGTATCCAGGATACTTTTGGGAAAAAGTGGTTAAAAAAGGGAACATTTAAAAATTGGAATAATCTGAGGGAGGTAACCAAGGAGAAGGAAGTAATAGAACATATTCTGAGCAGATTTTCTGCCCTAACACACCCACACCTACATAATTCCCACACCTACATGGCTATTGCTGTTACACTATGAGCACATTCACAGCAAAGCATTAACAACACATCTGTTTAATTAAAAATAAATGATGGTCTATAGGGATTATAAAAGTTTAAACTTCCATGAAAATAACAATGATTTTTAAAGTGCATCTCAATGTAACAGGAGCTAACCACATGCACTGCTTTCCCTTCTACCACAGGGATCATTTACAGTGACTCAAAATTTGCCAGAATAACATTCCCAAGCAGAACTAGCCTTAGCTTCAAATACATCCCAATTTCCAATAAACACATGCTTGTTTTGCTAAGAACATTATTATTTATCTGATAAAATATTGCAAGTTTGATACTCATTTAAAAACAAATAACAGAGTATTTTTTTCAGTGCTGGGCCACAGAGAGCTTAAATTTACTGTTTATTTGAGTTCCTAACTTCTGTTGAATGAACTTGACTGGATGGACTGCACGAGCCTGGTGTGAGCTTACAGAGCAGTTTTACTGGAGACTGGGCTCCTTATCTCTTCCAGCCTAACAAAAGGAACCAGGCTCAGCAGCAGCCATAAGAACCTCTGGCACCTGAGGCTCAGTCCCTTCATTAGAATTGTTCAATTTAAGATACTTATCAGAAGGCAGGACTAAAAGGAAGCTTAGCGAGGAAGAAAAGAACATGACAAAACAATACACTCCCTTCTTTATTCCTTCTGCTGCAAAATCCCCACAGGCCCCTGAACTCTGGCAACTCTGAGTGCATCCATGATCAGACCTCAGACAGCTCTTAAACAAAGAAAGGCATAAAGATAACATGGTTTATATTTTATAAGTTTTCTAGGTACAATTTACAGTCCACAGTTTGGAAAATTAATTCTGTGTCTACAGCTCTGTGCTAAAACCTTTTGGAAGGTAAGAGAAGCACATTTAGAAGTCTGCATTCCAGATGTTTCAGGTTCCTAAATGCTATTTTCATAAGCAACTTTGGTACTTTATCTCCAATTCACCTTGATTTTCAGAAGCCTTTTAAGGTGTATTTGAAAGTGTTTCAAATTAACCACAGATCATCACAGCTGCAATTACTGACTCTTCCTCCTGGTTGTGAGACTTGGCTTGTGAGATCAATACTACAATATTTGAGGAGAAGAATATCTAAATATATTAATTTGCAAATTAGCTGTACTGCAATTTCCTTTAGAGCAGCAAAATAAATGCATTCCTAAAGATTTTTATTGCAGCATAGTTTGTTGACAATCTAGACTACATAAGAGGGGGAAAAAATGACATCACTAAGCAACCACACAAGATACAACAAAGAATTTCAGTATCTGAAGTGATACAATATTCCAGCCTAACACCCATTGAGCTGAATTTCAAAGAACTGGGATTAAGACAATTTTGATACAGATTAAGGTCTCCTCTAAAACCACATGGGGTTTGTGCAGCAGGAAGAAATCAGGAACTCCTTTAAGAGCAGGTGCTAACACTTCCCTCTATACTACTCCACCACCAAGAGCATTTCCTTCAGCACTGACAATCTGTAATTGAGCTGACAGGAAAAGAAGGAAAGAAGTCAGGTGAGACTAATGGCTCTATTGAACAGCAGTCTAAAGTAGCAATGCACCTGAAGTTGGGCAATCTTTCCAGAAAAAAACAAAACAAAACAAAACAACAAAATTAAAGAGAATTACTTATTTTTGAAGCATGACAACTAAGCCTACAAAAATTATTTTAATAAGTGGTAGCAATAAGCAGAGTCAAAACCAGAACAGGATGCTGAGTATATTCAGAGCATTTAAAGTAGCAAATGTGTCTTACAGTGAAAATATTTGTAAAAGAAACGGAACAGTAATGTACTTTTCCAATTCTCAATCTAGTCACCAGCAGATACCCACAGAATGCTGGCAGGACACTCTCATCTATAGGAATCAATGCTTTTGGTCAAAACCATAAATATCTGCTATCCCAAAATATTATTCCTTCTGATTATGTCAATTACATTCCAGTGTTAATCAGCACACATCAAGCTGATGTGATGTGTTGTGTTGCTCACAACAATTCTTTAACAAAATTATTTACTCCTCTTTATAAAATACATCTTTTCTGTAGAACAACTATGAATATTTCATGATATGCAGTTTTCAGAAGCAAATGTTGTATTTTCATTAACTTTTGCTTTATTCTGCTCTCCAAAATCTTCTAAGTCTGACCACTCAGACATTTCTAGAATAAATAAACACACTGCAATCATCTGAATGCATCAGGAGGTAATTTGTTTGACCCCCAAAACCTTCACATATCTTGATCTGTGAATATGAACTCATAATTCTTACATCTCTTACACTTTACAGTGAACATTTTAGTAGCTTTATTCACACAGAGTAATAACTTGGTGCACTCTGTGTGCATACACCAAACACATCTGTACATAAAAAAGGATTATATAGGTGGGTATTTCCATATCTAATTAAATGTCCACACAAAATACACTTCAGTAGCAAAACAGAGCATGAAAAATTCAAGAAACTGTTCCAGATTGAAAGTTGCACATGCAGTCCACTGACAACAGAACAAGCTGTTGGGGAAGTTCCACTTGTTCACATAGTCCTAAGTAGCCAGAATGGTGTTGAGAAAAAGCACTTAGAACCTGACAATTCCCAAAGAGCTTGCTCTCTTCCATTTATTACCAAAATATAAAATTGCATTTTGTATTAAAAACAACAACCCCAAACACCTACTTGTATGAGAAGTCAGAAGAAACGGGACTCGTATTTCTCTGTGATGAGACAGGACACAGCTCATTTTCTTCTGCAAGAATCACCTCTGCTGTCCTTGGAACAAATAACAACATCTAGTGTTAACCCTGTTTCAGCTGTCCAGGTGAGACACGGGAAAGGAAGAAGAAACCATGAAACTACCCAGGAAGAGTCAATAATATGTTATTTGACTTTATAAGCAGAAGTAAACATCATTCAAGCTGTAATTAAATTAATGCAGTATTTTGGATAAACAAATTTGTGCAGAATCTGCTGTTGCAGGAACCTCTGCCCCACAGTACTAAACCCAGCCTCCCTGGATGGCATTTTTGAACTGCTGATCAGGATCCCTGTGTGAACAGACAACAGCCCATCCCTCATCCCATCTACTTCTTCTCCAGTTCTCTGGGCCCCAACCAAACATACAGGTATGCATGTATCAAAAATGCTATAATAGTTCTTAAAGGAAGGCAAAACTTATCCATGCTATTTATGCAAAAGAGAAGAAATAGGCACTGACTAAGGCAGGTTGGCTAAGCAGCAGCAAGGCTTGTTAGCAGGATTGACATGGGATTGCTAATATCCTTCATTTTCCTAGGAGAAGGAATTATGTATCAAGAAACAACCTATGACTTATTAACCCTCTTTGAAAAGTGTGGTTTACTTGTCAGGAAGCATTCTACTTGTCAGAAAGCATTCAACTATTCCTAAACTGGATATTATTCTCAGTCAACAAAATAAAAATGAATGGTATTGGTTAAACACTGCTCTACCTCCCCTTCAGATTTCAGGTTATCACCTTCCCCTCTCTAGGGCCTTGATCCCTTGAGAATGCCTTACAGCCTCTTGGATATCCAAGGATCATAATTTTAACATCTAATTATCCTTGTGAGCAGCCACTGTAAGCATCAGCAGACTTCAATAGAGCTTTCAAAGAGCACTATGCAACACAGCACAGTCCATTTACACGAAGGTTAATTGCTCTTTCAGGAACACATCCTATTTGCTAAAATAACATACAACTCTAGTGCAATACAGTGATTTTGTTCCTTTGTCTCAAAGCTGAAAGACTTTAAAATGTTGGCTTCCTTCTAGAGCAGAAGGGAAGAATCTAGGGCATATTTGGCTATCAGTTTCACATTTACATTGTTCAACACATGCTTAAAATGGATTTGCAGACTATAAAGCTGATTATTCACCAGCAGTCTGTGACCAGACCATGTCTCAGCAGAGTTTTAAAGAGCAGTTTAATAAATAGAGAATAGGAGATTCTTAACAAGAAATTGCACCTTTGGGTTTAAGAGGCATATAATTGAGTAGGCCAAAAAGTCAAAGACAGTCAGCTAACACTACACAACTACTGGAGTGCACCAGAACAAGTCTCCAGAATAATTTAGGAAATGTCTGCTGTAATCTTTGCTTTGTTCTGCAGCACATCCACATTTAACTTTTATCACAGACACAGTTAGTTCTGTGTACATTTTATCAGAGCCTGTCTTTCAGATAAGGGATCTGAGACAGGAATTCTCATCAGAATTCACTTAAAAAAAATCTGGAGTAACTTTACTGGAAGCACGTACTTCATATGGGACACAAATAAATAAGAACAACACAAATAAAAAAAAAAGAAATAAGAACCATGTATTTTATTGTGTCCAGGAAAATATTCAAAATCAGGGCCTTGAACACAAGCAATATTTATCTCAGGAAGCAAAACCACTCTAATTGTAAAATTTGCACTGAAAGCTGAGTTATATTTCCCCTGTTCCATATAAAATCAATTGCCCTTCACACTTACTATTGCCTATGGAATTCTGCCTAAAGGGCTGTTTAACACATGATGGATTTGGAGATGGAGACTTTTGGGCAAGTTACCAGGAGCTTTATCAGTAATTTTAACTAGGATCAGTCTTGTCACCATCAGAATCTGCAAATTTGTCTAGAGTGACAAACTTACCACACTTTTGATTGGGCAAAACCAGTGAGCTTGTTAAACCCCAGTGTGGTTGCACTCATTTGGAATTCAAGCAGTTTGCTCTTTTAAAATTAACACAAACTGAAGGGACAGCACTTTAATTTAGGCTGATTAGGAGCAAATTAGGTAATTTGGATAAATCATCTAAAACCATTGAATGGATACATGCCATTCAGAAATTACTCTCCCAGAAGCAAGTTCTGAACTACAGGAGAGAACTCTCACTCACTTCGGCATCTGAAACAAGCACTCAGGACTGCTTGTAAAGTTTGTCTGTGGAGATTAAGAAAATGTGTTGGTCTAAAATCAGGCATTAAGTGTTTCTGATGCTGAGGAAATTCCAAAGAGAAATGGATGTAACACTGATATTTTAAAAGTTGATAACACATGAATGTTCAAAGTCAGAATCAAATGTTTAGTTCTGCTGGAAAGCTGAAATACTTAGCTTTACACTGCTTTAATGTATGAGTTTATTTTACCAGCAGTTGGTAAACTCATACAATAAGCCAAGCCTACATAATAAACCTAAATTTATAAACCAAGGTGTCGTAATACGACACGAAAAGATGACACGGATACTGCTGCTCTCTAGGTGAATAAAAAGAGGGACTTTTATTTTCTGACTCCAACATTTATAGTTTTTCAAAAGTGACAGTGGATTGGAGGGTGACAGTGCCACCTCTCCAATGACACTGGACAGACCAAGAGTCCATCAATTCTCTCCTCCTCCATGAAAGAATGCAAAACATAAGTTGTTTACAGAACTGTGTGTGAGAAAGTTTGTTACAAGAATGCAAACATCAGAAGGCTTAGCAAAGTCTTAGAAAATCAGGGTGACACCAAGGGACATGAGCACAAGGAAAAGCAAAATGGTAATAGAAAAACATGAGCTTTTCTGAAAAAGAGTGCTGATGACAACTAACCTGATACTTTGATCGTGCAGTTCTAATTCTTTTAGGGCCAGTTAACATTTAGAAAACATCAGTCCCAGGTTTGCATCTGGAAAATAAATTAGTGTTGGTTTAGGAAATTCACTACTTATCCTTATGAAATGAAGGCAGCAAGAAAGTAGAACTTATGGCCTCACATGCTAAAAAGAGCTAGAAACCAGCACTGCAAAACAGTAGCATGCAGAGTTTTTAAAAATATATTGCACATCTACAAAATTGCTTAAGTGAAAATGATCAAAAATAACAGTGCAGCAACAGAATTCCTGCCTATTTCTCCACTGCTTTTTCTCTTCAGTAAACAGTCATTGCATTGGCATGAATATAGGTCAAAATCCATAAGAACATCCTTGTCCAGCTGTCTCCTCTTCAGATTTGGTGCTGCTGCCACTGTAAAGACCAATGAAAATTGCTTTCTTTTGACAAATTCAGAATCAAAACACAAGTGTGACCCAAAAATCAAGCTTTGCCACAAATTCTTCTGTGATGGCATTTAACTTCTAGAGCTTTCCAGAATTAAATAAGGATTAAATGCCACTAACGTCAGATGCAGATGTGAGCACAAGTCTGAGTAAGTCTTCAGTGACATCAGCCTCTTAGTCCCAATGGTACAGAGGCATCCAAACTATTTTAAGGCATTATTAATGAAGAACCCAATTTTGTTTTACTACAAGAGGTGCTTACTTATATACATAAGTTTCTCATCTGCCACAGAATAGGAAGGCATATGTAGTTTTTAATATACTCAGGGTGAAATCTCTCTATGCAGTAAGTGGAGACCTCACTGGTGCCACCGCTAACCACTCACTACAAGGAGCACACAGACTCCTACCCACGGGGAAGCAGAAAGGTAAAAATCCAAAGGATTTATTTCTTTGCACCACAAAACCTGGGACAGTCACCTGAGCTCTCGGGGCAGTTAATGCAAGACCAGGGGCTCCACCTGGAGCTCTCTGCTTCTTCCAGATCCTCTGCGATCATCATAGGTATGGGAATAATGACAAAAGGAAAATGAAAACCAGCATTACTCAGTAAGATGCATCTGCAACATAGTGGAAACAAATGTTCTCTTTTTATCCTGAATATTCTCCTTAAAGCCCTTTGGGTTCCGTGTTTTCAAACACAATGTAAAAGTATAAGGTATTTTGACTTCATTGTCCGGCGCTCAAAACCAGCTGAGAGGACAGACTGAAGAAAACGATTAATGGAATTGTACATCTCTTCGGGGTGCTGAGCGAAGCGCCAAGCTGTGCAATGTGACAGCAGCAGCGCCTGCAGCGCTGCGGGCAAAAAGGGGCGGCGACAAAACCATTTTGCCGTGAGCGTGAATGAATGCTGAAACACCGTCCCGGGGAGACGCTGTCGCTGACAGACCTTTCGAAGGAGGTCACCCGTGACACCGCGGGGCAAAGCCGCACTGCCTCCTCCCCATTACGGTATTGGAGTAACCCAGCGAGCGCTCATCGCTTGCCGGAGCAGCGCCGGGCTCCTGCGGGATGCTGCTGCCTCCACAGCGCTCCCGCTGGAGCATCACCGCCTGGACCCCACTGCCACCCGGGCACGGCCCCGCCGATCCTGCCCCGCGCTCCGGGTATGGCACATTGCCTTACTTAATGGGTGAAAAACAGAAAGGCAAAACAGCAAGAAAATACGTCCGATAACGTTGACAAAGTGCAGTTTAGCAGCATCAAGTGCACTCGGCACACAGCTGGCGAGAAGGCTTCGGCACGGCAGCGTTCGGGACGCTGGGAGGGAGCAGCGAATCGCCGGGGAGGGAGGAGCCGGCTGGGGCCGCCCCGGGGCGGTGGCGCCTGAGGGGCCCTGAGGGGCGGCGGCTGCCCTTGCCCCACAGCGGGCACCGCCGGGCGGGCGGCACGGCTGTGCTGTGTGCCCCTCACCGCCGGGATCGGGCCGTGCTGTGCTGTGTGCCCCTCACCGCCGGGATCGGGCTGTGCTGTGCTGTGTGCCCCTCACCGCCGGGATCGGGCTGTGCTGTGCCCCCCTCACCGCCGGGATCGGGCTGTGCTGTGCCCCCTCACCGCCGGGATCGGGCCGTGCTGTGCCCCCCTCACCGCCGGGCGGGTCGGGCACGGGCTGTGGTGTGCTGTGCCCCCCTCACCGCCGGGCACTCCGCGGAGCCGCCAGGGACAGGGCAGGCGCGGAGCCGCGGCCGCCGCCCCGCAGCCCCGCGGCCGCCCCGGCCCGCGGGAGTACTCACCGGCCGCGGGCAGCAGCGCCGGGCCGGCTCCCCGCACCCCGCGGGGCGAGGGGGTCCGGCCCAGGATCGCGGGGGTGCCCGTGCTGGGGAGGCGCCCGCTGGTCCCAGGCGTTGCCCCGGCGCGCTGAGGGGAACGGCCCCGCGGCCGCTCAACCCCCGGGGGGCGGCGGCCACAGGCCGGGGCGAGGCAGCGCCGATGCTGCTGCTGCTGCTGCTGCTCTGCCGTTGGAGCTCTCCCCGCTCCCGAAGCGGCACGGCTCCAGCCCGAACGTGCCTTCTTCGCTCGGCTGCTCTTGCTGAAGGTAACCCTTCTTACAGAAAATAGCGTGAAGTGACACTCATGCAAACATTTGAGGAAGTATGTAAAGTTTTCGATTGTGGACCGCAGAGGTTTAGTGAATAGTTTGCTGTAGATCACCGAGGAGAGGCAGTCGTCTTACACTTGGAAACAGAAGGGTCAGAGGTATTGGAATAGGTATCTGGGAGTATGGAATGGCTTGGCATCGGGTAGGAAGTTTTTAAGCTTATAAATGCGAGTTGTGAGCATCTGTCTGCTACATAACTTGCCCTCTCAGCTGTAAGAAAAAAACCCAAGTAATACACAAATCAGAAAGTTACCAGCTATCACGCAGAAAATTCGATGCACACTGAAGGGAAGTATATGCATCTTACATAATTTTTATATACTTCTTTTAAGAACCTGCATAAATTAGACTTGATTTTTTAATAAACACTCAGAGCTTGTGTTCCAAACCATATTTAAAAATGTTCTCTTTTCACAAGCACAAGGAATCTACACCTGCTGGGAGCTGTGTGTGCTTCAGCAGCACCAACATGAAGTGTGGGGCTACATCCTCCTTGTCCCCAGCATTCCTGCTGAGCCGGGGAAGGGAGGAGTGGCACAGGGTAGCTCATCACACCCCTGCTTTACCCGCACAGCCAAAGCAGATCCCCGAGATGGGAATCTTTTCCATGTTAGTGGCTGGTGAAGTGAATCGGTGTTTGTGTGCCGAAGCAAGGAGATACACAGTTCAAACGTGGAAACCACTTCTCCTCGGCACTGTAGTGACATTTGATGCTGACAGCTGGGGTTTTGGTTTCAGTTCTACTGGACAATGAGGTGTGTGAGGATATAAAAGAGTTGTGTGCATTCCAAATTCAGCACAATAAAACTGCTGTGTATTGCCATGGAAGTTCTATCTTTTGCATATGAACTTCTCTGATGCTTTACAATTTTTAAGATTTTTGTGCTACTATGATAAATTCTGACCCATTTCATATTACAAATCCAACAACACTGTCCTGGAAAGCAGGAATGAGTTACATTCAGTCACTTTTATTAGAACATTACAAAAATTACCCAAAGTATCCCTTATATGTATAAATCGTGTTGTCCTTTCAGCTTTGAACATGGGTGATGTTTCATACCAGGACTACAGTGGGAGAATGGAGAATTTGATGTTTTGGAAAGTGGGAATATATTTGTTTTTTCAAATGGTAAAAGTTACTCTAATATGAATGAATAATGAAATACCAGAGCCTAAAAATGTCACTATCAAAGGCTGAATACTCCAGTCCTGAACCTCACCCATTCCATATTTGGAATTTTTTATTATTTATTACTATTTATTTATTATTTTATTATTATTTATTATTTATTACTATTTCATTAACATGGAATGATGACTCAAAACTTTCTCTAGATTGACATGCCAATGATGCTGTGCTAGAAGAGGCCCAGAGAGCAGTGAGTTGTATAAGTAGCAAAGTAGTTTAAAAAAATATTCCACTGCCACATTAAAGATATAATAAAGAGTTTTTCTGGAACCTGAGCAAAATTTTGTTAGCAACAAACTTTAAGGTAGTAATAAACCTCACAAATCATGCCACTGTTTCTTACTGATTTTGCATAATAAATTTATTCCATTCCTCACTTCAAGAATAAAAAATGTGTCAGAAGACCAGACCATCCCCAGGAGAACATGCCTTTTGCACAACTTACTGAAAGCTCCTGAAGTCAGCTTTGATGGTGTTACTAATACAGTAGTCTTGACTTACATGATCATCACTAAAGATCAAGTTTAGGCATGACTAATATAAGAGATAAAACCCTGGGATCTGTTTCCAGTCAAAGTGACGTTATTGCAAGTGACTTTGCAATTTTCTAATATATGATTTCAAGGAAAGTTAAATATTTGTTTTCCAACTGTAGAAGCTACTTCCTGCAGTGTTTCTTTAAAACTGTTTAGCAAAATTAGAGATGTGGCAAGAAAGTAAGAAAAAACCCTTCTAGAAAATCCTGCTTCTTTACAAATCTCTGACAGCTAAAGTTTGTGTAGATTTTAACTAAAGAAGGAAATAATTCACATTCCTCCAGTTTTCATCCGTGCTTTCCAGCATGGTCACATGTACTCACAATCAGTAAATCCCACCACAGAAAAGCTGCGTGCAAGCTATCACAAAAACATTCTCTTATGCATATGACTTAAACATCCATTTACTCTGCACATTACTTTTACTGCCATCTATTTCATTAGTACTCTTAAGAGCCAAACAAGTAGAACTGCTTTTTGTTAAGGTTTGCAAATATTTCTATAATACTGGTTTTTCACTACGTATAACTTTTGAAACTTCTAGAAGACAGGGTCAGGGTTGTAAAACCTTCAGGGACTTAAGAACCTAGAGAAAAATTGAACCTCTAGTGAATTTGAAGGAATACTGTTTTAATATTCAGGCATATAGCTCCAACCTTATTCTATATCATAAATAAACTTGTTTTCTGAACTCTGTTAAGTGCCATTTTTGCCATGATAATTCACTGCCAAGTCATATTTGCTCTCTTGTCACCAGCAGTTGGCTTTTTCACAAAATGTGTATTGAACCAAAATGAGAAAATAAAAATAATTCAATAAGCATTTGAGTGAGCAAATGAAGTTCTATTACTATACCATTTTTCTTTGATTTAGCAACTACCTCATGATTACACATCTCACCTTGCAGTGCTCACACAATCAATGTGTTTGTACATTGCACCCAAGAAAAGGCAGTCTTTTACACAGTTTGCCAAACCGATAAATGACCAGTGTAATGTATTTTGTTATTTTACTGGATTAATCTTCCAGCTATTACAGATGTCCTTCAAAATCAGGATTGCATAATATAATCCAGTGTATTCAATAAAGCTGTTTTCTAGAAAATGTTGGCTTCACCAGAGGGGCTCAAGTCAGAATTTAAAAAAGACAGTCCATCAGTTTATATTATTCCTATTATTTGACTGCATTTTGTGCTAATTTCATATTAATGAAGTCTTTGAATGGAATATAAAGCAAACCTTACTGTCAAACCCATGAATATAAATCAGAATATCACATACCAGGACCTATAAGCGTTCCTATTATGCATGTATGCTCATGAAGATAAATTTGGTGCTGCTGAATATGGAAATATTTAAAAGGAATTTGGAGCTAAAGGGGAGGCAGTCTGCAATGGTAAAGTGCCTGTTGGAAGCTCAGCCCCTTCTGACACTGCCAAAATGCAGCAATGGTGAGGAATAGTGGAGCCCTTTCAAGTCTGAGGTACAGCTCTGCCAATTTAGATTACCATGAGATAGGTACATCCTGAGCTGTCAGTGAGCATCATTAAAAATGCTGTGAATTAGTTCAATGGAATGTTTAATGAATATGCAAATGTCAGCTAGGAAGAGAACTCATTTTTTACTTTGCTGATTCGGGTGCAAGAATAAATTACTGAAAATAGAGTCAGGAGTAAGCCGTCTGTAAATTCACCTCGAGAGAGGAGGAGCTGAAAATGTTCTGTTCACTATCTCCTTACAGGACATGGTGCCCAGGGCATCTTGCCTGAGGCCAAATCTATTTCTTCATCTACGAGATAAGAAACTTCTGTGTCCTAGCTGTGTGTGGAAAATGGTTTGGCTCCTTTGTGTCGTTCCACAGAAAACATTTTGTGCCTTCAGAGCTCTCCCAGGAGTGAAGCTGCAAAATGTGTGGGCAGGGGAGAAGGGAGTGGGAGGGATCAACAAAAGCACAGTTCATGTGCCGCTGGTAGGACGATTTCAGGCTTGGCCGGGTTTGCGTTGGAAGAGGTTTCTAAGGAGAGAGTGATTGTCCTTCAGCCACACCCCGGAGGAGGAGGCAGTGAATAATGCCAGCAAACCCACGCTGGGTTTAACCACACCAGCCCAGCACAAGCTGCAAGCCCGTGCACACTCAGAAAAGCCATCTACAGGTGCGAGGACACTGAGCCCCAGTGTTAATTGAACCCCAGACAGGTTGGGCAAACTTAATTAAACCCTTTAGTGGCTTTTGTGCTGTGGGGATTTTCCCTTTCCATGTCTGATGCCTGAGAGCTGTTGATGGAGGCAGAATTACTGAGTTCCTCCCCTCCAAACTTCTGAGAAATTAAGAGAATGCAGGATATCTAATTTGATTCCTCTGATAATATATTGTCTTCCCCCAAGCAAAAGTCCCCTTTTTTTTTTTAAATGAGGGCAGGGTTAGGTTTCTCCAGTTCAGTGTAACACAACAGGCTCAAATTGATGCTTCTCCAGAAAATTTGAAACAGATCCTGTCGTGGAGAGTGGTTTAATTGTCCTGATGTCAGTACATAACAAAATGAAGTCAGTTCTGAAAATAGCAAAGTAATACTGTTCAGATGTGGAACAATCAGGAATAAACTGAAGATGAGTTTTCAAATATCTTGTAAACTAGATTATCTGAATTGAAAGTCTGTATGGGAATCATCAATGGGTTATAATAAAATGGCCTGAACCTGAGGGTTTAGGGTCTATGATTTCCCTTCTTAATTGCTTTTCACACCAAGTGGTTCATGTTTACTGGAGTAAACTGCACATTAAAACTGAGGGAGAGCAATTAGGTAACTAGGTACCACTTTGCAATCCTTCAATTCACACCAGAAACAACTGAGCCCTCTAACTCAACAAGTGTATTTTCCTCTTTCTCTCCTTTCTTGACATATATGTTTTATTTTCCTCAAATCCCAGATATAAATGGTGAAGAGTAAACATAACCACAGGGATTCCAAAGCAGTCTGATACCAGGTAAAAGCTGTAATTGGTATTAGGTATGCTCCAACTGCTGAGGAAAAAGTGGATTATTACTATGAATAAACAGCAACCAAACTCCAACACAATAGCCCGATGTTAGTGGAATAAGCAGAAATTTAGTTGGTCACACTCACATTTATTGTGCTCTTGATTTCCATATACCATAATAGTAAGACCAGCTGTCTTCTGGAGAACTAAGAAAAGCAGAACCACTAATCAAAGCTGAAACATATAACTTTGAACTGACTTTGTGTGATGAAATAATACTGGCAGTAAGAATTTATGAAGAAGCTATGAAATAATGCTCCATCACATTATTAAAATGTATTGTTTAGATGGGATGGAAGCTGTGAGAAGAAGGATATATATAACATAATTAGAAAAAACAGTGGAGCATAACATAATAGTCCAGTGACAAATGTGGAGGCTGGGAAGAGCACACCAGAGCAATGTTTGGATAATGGTGCACTAACAGCAATAGGATCTCTGCAGCACAACTGCCTGTTCTCAGAAACCAGATTGAGAAAATTAATTTGCTCAAATGCAGAGTTAATAAAATACCTGATACTTCTGGTGGAGTTCTCCCAGTTGATTCTTCAGAGAGTAACAGAACGAACTAACTTACATTTCCCCCCAGTGAAGAGAACCATTCAGACAACGAGCATGAAGTTAAAATTAAGCTAAAATGAGGAGGATAATAGTACAGATTTTAAACAGCTTGTGAATGACTGGTTTAGATTAGATAATAGGAAAAAATTCTTTACTGTGAGGGTGGTGAGACACTGGCACAGGCTGTCTAGAGACATTGTGGATGCTCCGTCCCTGGAAATTTAAATTCAGGTTGGAGCAACCTGGTCTAGTAGAGTGTGTCCTTGCTCATGGCAAGGAGGTTGGAACAAGATGATCTGAGGTCCCTTCCAACCCAGGCCATTCTATGAACATTAAAAATAGAATGTTTAACTATTAATTTTGCCTTCTCTACCATCCTGCAGCAGTTCAGCTGTGAGGTTTCATCAGCTGGGACCAGCACAGGCAGCTGTGTGCTACTGAGGGTACCCATGTGATGCTGCACAAGGAGCTGTTTGGCTCAAATTATGTTTAATTTTAGAAAATTAGATTCCAATTATAAATTTTCATCTGGCTGATGCTTGATTTGTAAAGCTTTGAAATGTAAGTGCAAGCTTTAAATAATTCTAATACCTTCTGTGAAAGCGCTGAATTTTAACACCATGTAGGGAATATACTGGACTCCAATGCCTTCCCACACTGTTCACTTCACATATTTCAAAATACAGTTTAAGTAACTACATTTACTTTTTAAGTGAAATCCACTAAACTAAGCATATTAAAACTTTGCTAAAGTTTATGATAAACTTTAGGGAAACACCATAGATGTTCATGGTGGGGGACATGCTGTCCAGGTATATTTATGAATAAGTAGATATCTCACCCTCTTTTCAGACCTGAAAGGAGTCATTCCAATATTTTTTTCCTCTTGCAAGTCAATGGAGAGAATTGAAAAGCTAAAAATTAATTATTCCTTTCCTACTGTGTAAGTGCTAAGTTAGGGAGTGCACAACATCCTGAGAAGCAGAGAAACATAATTTAATGATGGTTCTTTGAAGGGAAATTTCTTTATGAGGAAGTGAGCACAGAGACTGAGCTGCTGCTCAAAGGGTGAATGAAATGCTGGATTTAATTTTTATTGTAGATCACCTGTATTCCTGACTGTCCCAAACTAGGTGCTGACTTCAACTTTTTCTAATCGCATCACGGCAGGAGAAAATAATCCTAACCCAGATATAACTTCTTTTCTAAGCACAGCAGTCAGTTGTGGCAAAAGCCCCTGTCACTCAATTTCTTCAGTGCAGCTAATGAAACTATAGATTTTTCCTTCCTCAGGCAGTAGAAATGATCAGAAAGAGACTAAAAAAGAGAAAATGCCCTCAGCAAAATGGGGCTGGAGAAAGTCTACTCCCAGTTGCTGACAAACTACACATTAAATCTGTCATTTCATTCCAAAACCCTCCAGTCAAAGTGTTTTTCAGTGCTTTACTTGAAAGCTGTTAATTTAACAAAAAAAAACCTAAACGGACAAGACATATATAATGATATAAAATTCATACTGATTTTTAAATGAGGTTCTATTAATTTATAGTTTTGTGTGAATTACTGGATTTTATCCTGTTTTGGGTTTTGTGGGTTTTTTTTTCCCTCTCTAAGACGATCTTTCCTTTTGCAGGCAATCAAACCCCAGATGCTCTGCGTGGCCCTTGGCTGCTGTGCCAGCTTTCAGCATTGTGCTAGCTTAGTGCAGAACCTGCCTTCCCCAGTGCTGGGGTTCCTAACAAGTCTCCTCTTGCAGACCTCACCCTGCAGGTTCTGGGGGCAATCCAGGCTGAGCTGCCCAGCAGGGGCACCCCGCAGCAGCTGGCTCAACCCAGGAAGCTCCATGGTATCTCAATATTAGATGATGGCTGTGTGGAACAGGAGGAGAAGCTAGCTGGCAAAGCAGGTAGCCACACTTCCATACCATTGTTCTGGTTCTGCAGCCACTAAGCACCTGTTGGGACCAAGGCCTTCACAAGCAACTTTAACATTTATTATAGTTATATATTTATAAATATAGTTACATTATTATATATTATAGTTCTACATTTATTATTAGCAAGCACTCAGTACAGTAATTATTTCTGCTCCTCTTTCAGCATGTGAACTGTAGATTCTGAGGCAGTGCATTCCCACAGCACAAATATGAGCAGATAAAGATGATTACACGCATCTCTCCCTTCATGCTGAACTCACTGTTTCATCTCTGTTTTGTTAAATACAGCCTTTGATTGCTGAAAAAAGCAATTATCAAACGTGTCACAGGCATGCTAAAAATAATTTTTCCAGCACACAGTAGCTGGGTAGGTAGGTTAATTTGCCTAGGCAAGATCTCTCCTGCTTTTTATCTCGAGCTCTCATTTGAAATGCATGTTTTCATCAGTTCCATTGTAGGTTTCACCTGAAGAATTATGTCACTGTTGCAATTATAATAAAGTTAGAAATAAAGCTTTGTACATATTTAATTAGCTCTCCTTCCAAATTCAGGTGGTTAAAAAGCATGAGGAATGCCTGAATGGGCTGGGGCTGAACAGTGTCAGAGCTTTGGGAGCGACAGAAGTTTCACACCTCTGAAAGCAGCTGAGCTCACACATCCCTAACGATTCCCACACTCTGCAAGAGCCAGATCAAGCACAGCATTTGCTTCCCTCTTCTCCAGGACAAGCCCTGTCAGCTTGGCAGGGCTGCCCAGACACACCAAGCAGGGAAATGTCATAAGTCCATTAAGTATTAGCATGATGCCTGCTGGCTTTGCTTGAACTCTCAATCAGACAAAGCAACTTAAAGCATGTCCCACTACAATTCTTGTCGAAAGTATCTGTGATACAAGGATATAATGCTGCTAACTCAGTTGAGAGACCAGGACAAAACATGATGTGCTGGGCTGGAAAAGTGGAATCACAAAGAATTTTTTTCAGTGGTGTTTCAGAAGGAGGTTAAGAGCATGTATTTGCTCTACTAGATTGCCTAGGTAATTGTCCAATCCCATGTTAAAAATTTATGCAGAAATGCAAGAGTTATAATTATAAACCCCTCAATAGTTAGAATCATGAAAATGAGATGACTGATCCTTAATTAGGTTGAGCAGGTAGAATGGTCATTCTGAGTCATTTGGCTGATTAAGAAAGCATCCAAGGAAGAATAAACCTCAGTTCAAAATACTCAAACATTTTCTTACCTGGCAGGGACACAGCGACACTATGCCCTGGATGGTTAAGCAGTACATTTTTATGCATGTGTGAATGAACAACATCTCAGTTGTTGGTGAAATATTTATTCTTCCTTTAAAACCAGACAGGGCAGTGGCAGTCGTGAAACAGGTGCTGTCAAATTCAGAGCTGTTCAAATAGCAATTGCCACACATGCTACATGAGAAATAACTGACAAACTTTCATATCAGCCAAAAGAAATCAACCCCAATACCCACTTCCTCATTTCTGGCAGTGGAAGGGTGTGGGAACAAACCAATGGACTCCTGGAGGAAAGTGAGGGTGAGGATTCTTCCTCTCAGAGCCTGACAGTCTGTCTGAAAAACAACATGAGCAAGGCTGGTAGCTGATGCAAAAGCCCAGAGAGACGGCAGAGAGAGCATTTGTCTTGTTACTGGGAGGATTCACCTGTGGGACTGGGTGAAATTTGAATTTCCTACTGAAATGTGTGTGGTTCCCACCACCTGTTAGGAAAGCACTGACCAGCTCAACCAGAATGCTACAAGTCACAGCTGTTCCTTTTGGATGCAAAGCATCATTTGTTTCACCTGCAGAAACAAAGGGCAGGGCTCTACCTGAGCCTACAAGTTTGCATCTCTACTCAAGGCTCAAATTCCCATTGCTGCAGTACAACTCCTGACATGCTGCAGGGTGGATTTGCTCTCAGATCACAGCACTGCACTGTACTTTGCAAAAGGTGTTGATAACTCCTTGTCTGTAGTTACACATGGTATCAATAGATCATTTCTTAGGCTGAGTATTTTTGTGGGAGGAAATTAAACTGATATTCCTTTGCCTATTCTGTCTACTAAAAATGGAAAAAAGGTTAAGGTGTTAATTTATACCTAAAACCACAAGAAGCTACCTACTCGTACTGCTGTAACTGAACATGTGGGCACTTCAGTCTACACATGCAAAATGGGAATGAAAACAGATTTTTCTTAACCAAGTCTTTGTCACTTGCCCTTTCATTGATCTAAAATGGTGCTCATTTATAAACATGCATGTGGCTGAATCTATGTCCTTACTCAAGTGAGAGAGCAGAATGATTTAGCATATTTTCTTCAGCTGCATTACTCATTTATAGCTACACTGGGCAAAAGGTGGCTACAGGAATAGCATCCTTTTAGCACCAATTTTTAAAGATGCAAAAGAGGAGCTTGAACTTACCCTTGAAAAAAGGCTTCTGTTACAGAACAGGTGTGCAAACCATCTCAAAAAAAAATACACATAAAGGAAAATTATTACTCCTTTACATGAGTACATTTAAGAAGGAAAGATTTTGAAACTTACATAAGGATCCAGAAATTCTTCCACAGAAATTAAGTTGGAGAAGACAAACATTTCTCATTGTACCATAACCCTGTTTTGCCTAATTTGTGTTCGCTGCTATGTGTTATCCAAGATTTTGCCTTACCCAGCTATTTATAATCATTACAAATATTCCACCATAAGACTTTTTCCATAGAAGAGATTTATAGTATTTATATGCTAATTGAGAAAACGGAACATAAATTTGAATAATAATGAAATTAAATAGCATTTCCACTATTAAACTATCAGCTGTGGGCAGCAATTCACTTTTTACTTGTGACTTGCCAGATTTTCCTTGGGAAGTATTAACTTGGTAATAGAAGGACTTTATTACTACAGTAAAATATATTAAGTAATATCTATTAAATCAATAACTTAAAAGATAATTTAAACTCTGATTCTAGATCTGTGAAAATCATTCCAAGAAACAGATGCAGGGTTTTGCTTTACACTGAATTTGCCTAAGTTATGTAACCAAACACTTTTGGAGAGCCCAGTAAAGTCAGGTTTCCAGGCCTCTGTGGAGATGAGTTGGTTCAGCCCTGGTGAACACTTCAGGAATTCCAGAGCCTCACAGGGAGATGGAGAGTAGGGATAAGGAGATAGTTGTGCAGCACTGATACAAAGCAATTCAAGCTCCAGCACCTTGGCTGTGCTGCATCCACCTGAGGAATTGACACGCTTCTGAGTGCACCACTTTCCTCCCTTGGTTCTTCTAGGCCTCAGAGCAGCCTGAGAAACAAAGGCAGGATCAGTTGAATGCAACCCAGCCCCGTGCACTCATCCTTGTTTCATCAGGCAAAACTCTGCTAATGCCATTGGAAATGCTCCTGATGACATTAATGAGGTCAGTACCTCACCCCAATAGATATTAGCTTTAAGAGCTCTATGGTGGCAAAGTAATTTTTGATATTTCTGGCATTTTTTCTGCTGTTTACCTTCCAGAACTATTATTCACTGATCTGTATTATTCGCTTGACCTGTCTTTTGCTCATGCCTTTTGTCAGGGAAGTGCTTTGGTTTTGTGCTACAGGAGGAGACTGGAGCTTCAAAGTCTCCAAATCTGTAATAAGCAATTAATTCTGGACACCTTCCTCTTATAAATGACTTCAGGATTTGAATATATATACTAAGATGTCATTTTATCAAAGTATTCCCTAATATTTAGTATCTTTCAAATATTTCTGTCAGCAACATCAGTCTTGTTCAGTGAAGACACCTTTACCTTAAATGCAGCATACCCAGGTGGAGTTGAGTCTTTCTCTCAAACCTTTCTCCTATAAGGAGAAAGTCAACAGCAGCAGAAAAAGCACGGAGCTGCCAGCTGAGGTGTTTGTCAGCTGAGGAACAGGTGCAGCTCAGCCCAGCTCACAGCATTCTCTGGATGCTTATGAGAGGCAGCTCATTTCCTACCCCACTGGCACCTTGCTGCAGAGTCTGCTCAGACACAGAGGCAGAACATAAAACCAGAAAATATGTTTGCACTTGACTTGGACAAGAAATCATAATGCACATTCCCAGAGGTCAAGAAGCATGGCCAACCTACAGCAGGGCACAACCTCAGTTGAATTCATAATGCAGGTAACAGTGCAGCACAGAAGAATGTCAGCTAGTTTTAAACAAGCCATATAAAGAGCTCTGGGTCTCTTTAGGCATTTTGAGAAGGCAAGGTGCCTTGAAATTAAGGGTCTAAGTATCCAGTGCAAATTCTCCAAACTGCTCTTTCTGGTTTTATCTGGTACAAAACATTAATAGCTGCCAGATGAAAAATACTACTGCAATTGATCAAGAGGCCTGAAGCAGACAAATGCGTGGTGCCTATTCTGAACTTTCAACAGAGATGGCCCATATAGGCTAGGTCTCTAAAAAGCCTGAATTTCTCTTTCCCCAAAACATCAGGGATTATGGTGAGTCAAAAGAATGCCACTAATTAACCAGAACTCTCATTACAACCTCCTTCTTAGCTTTGTTACTCTGCTGTTTTGGCATTACCAGTTGGAGTACTCCAGCTCCAAGCTCATTGGCTGCCCAGTTTCTGCTGGAAGAGACAGGCTACACAAATTGCCTAGATTTTTTTTTCTTTCCCCAATACAGTATCTTTAGTCTGGTGTGAGCCGTCTGAAATATTGTAGAGCTTTAAGCAAAACCACACAACACTGAAGTATGTTTAGTGATGACATGAAGTTGTGCAGAGGGGATAAGTACATGAGAAAGCAGAAGCTACAAAGACATAGTATCAGTGTAAGCAAACAGAAGACCATTTAGTGAGGTTTCCCATACATATCTCACAGAATAACTATTGCTTCAGAACAACTCCACATTTACTACCATATTCACAAACAACATGAATCCCAAAGTCTCCTGGTTTAGGGAAAATCTGTGAGAAAACCTCCAAAGGGGTTCCTCAGAAAGCAAATTCAAGCGGCCCCTCCCCCAACTGGTTTGGGAGAAGATTTACTTGGATAAAAAAGTGGTAAAAAATGTTTATTTAACAGCCAAAGCACAAAAAATGAATAATATTAAACAATAAAACCTCTCGCTGCTCTAAAAGAGATGACAAACTCAGCAAGTCCCTTGGCGGGCTGTAGCTCAGCTCACTCAGTCTCTCATCCATCCCTCCGGCGCTGGAAATGCCGCGGCCCAGCCCGGTGGCTGCTGGTGTTCAGTCCAGAGCAGGTTTGAACAGTCCCAAGGAAAAGAAAAAAACACAGTCCAGGGAACTTCTCTGCCACTGCTAGCTAGAAACTAACTAAAAGCAAAGGAGAGGTCTGTCCTGCTGTCTGTCCATCCACAGACAGCGCAGTCCAGGAGCAGGAATGTGGAGGAGTGAGAGCAGTGTGTGGTAACAAACTGCACGCTTTTTCTTCCCCCCCTTCGCTCTGAGAACCAATCTTAAAGGTGCAAAACTCTCTGGGCTTAGCAGACGAATGGGGATACAATCATCATAAAGTCACCCCAGGACACAAAGCTAATTGCTGATTTCAGACATTTACATTTTAATAAGTGCGTGGCATAGGGCCATGTTCAAATCTGTCTCTAACCATGGCTTCTATGCATAAAGATCACAAAAGTGTATGAGATTGCTGAGCTAAGAATGCTGAAAATGCCATCCTGGGTGAATCCCTTTGAGCACATTAACAGTGAAAAGTCTTTATTGGTGTTCTATTAGATACAAATTTTCTATGCATCATTAAACAAAATTCTTCACAGAGGAGAAATGTACCTATTTTTCTAAAGATTTCAGTGAAAGAGAAACAAAGGCTTTACTCCACAGCATCCACCTGGCAACCAGACCAGAGATGAAGCAATTGTCTGAAGTATTTTGCTTGTGTTTTGGATTCTCTGCTTTAGTTTGTGAATAACAACAAGAAGAAAACCAAAATTATTATATAAAAACCTTCAGAGTGGATTCACATAATCATTAAAGTGTTTAGATTTTTAGAGCAGGGCTTTTTAAGGATGCCAATTTAAGGAACTGAAATCTGCAACCTGTTATTGCACAGAGCACTGAAATGGAACTAGGAGAAACTGGAGCGTGAGCAGGCAGGCAGCTGGAGGTGACCTTCAGGAAACTGGAAATGACTGAGTCACCAGGCAGGGATCCTTGCTCAGTGCATTTCTCTGGGCTGTCTCAGGCACATTTTCAACAGACTACTGAACAGCACCACCCCCGGAAAAATGTAGTAGAGAGAAGCACACGATTACATGGTTAATAATCATATTTTGTAAGTAATCACATGCCTGTGGCAGCACCATGGACATGGCTGGCTCTTTCCACCCTGTTGCAGAACACTGACCTATTTATTTCTTAAAGGGAAACAGGAGATGCAAACACTCCAGTCTGATGCAGAGGCAAAGTCACTTTCTAAGATGAGGGAAGGAGCAGAGACATTATGTAATAACATTATTTACTATTTGTTCTACTTTTCTATGGTGCCATCTGACAGTAGGGGTTGTCTGGCAGTATTTGAGCAAAGCAGAACTCCAGAAAATGAAATGCAGGAATTCTGAGGTGCAGACTAATTTGTCTGTGGATGTTACACTGGGTAACAAAGCATTCCCCCTCAGATATCCACAAGAGCACCCAGATTTCATCACTTCACTTAGACATGACATTCAAATTCTCAAAGGAACAATCACTTCTCTTATTGCACACTAATTTTTCTTTACTTAGGATTCTCACATGCAAGTGGGGTACTTTACAGGGCCATAAAAGTATGAAGATGTATTTGAGCTGAAAAATATTGTTACATCATTTTAAATATTCCTTTATATCATAAACCAGGAATACTGTTGGCATTAATATTTCTCCCATTTAAAATATGTTTGACAAAGGAGAAAGTTAATAATTTGGCAGATTTTACAAACCATTTTAGGAGAAAGTGGGAAGAGAGTTACAAAAGTTGCAGGACTGAGATCTTTAGGAGGCTATTATTTCAGGCCAACCAAATGGGATCTCAGCCATTGCCATGGCACAAATTATACCAATTTCAGAAAGAGAAAATAGTATTTATTCTCTGGTTTGAGTCCATCTTGAGTCCATTGTGAGAAATGCCTCTTTCACCAATGAAGTTTTGACATTTCTTTTCTTCCCCCCATTATCTGTATATAAAAGTAGAGCACTGAGCCCACACCCAGTGTGACTGGTGCATATGAACCTACTGGCCATGATTTGTAGGTGGAAGGAATACGTTCTCCCCTTTGTTTTAGCACAAATGCAGTGAGAAGATGAGAATTTACACATAAAGTGCAAGTGAATCAGAAAAGAGAAATCAGGATCCCTCTCCGGACAAATACAGCCACGATGAACTAGTTCTTACAACACTGTTCACGTGTTCATTATGTGCTGCTGACCTCTATTCACAGTCACCTTCCTGGGGTGTGACACACAAACAGGGAATATGTATGAAAAGCTTGGCTGATGCTTTAATGATTCCAGCTTGAAACCCCGATAGCTGCTAAGCCATCCATGATGTGCTATCATTGAGCAAATCAGAGACTAAATTTGTCTCTCCCTCATGCAGCAGAGATAAACTTGTTTAACTAGGAAACTAGAAGTACCAGTATGCATTTCCAGTACCAGTACCCCAAAGAAGTACCAGTATGCATTTCTGGAAGAAGGATTGCTGTGGTACTGTATTGCTACACAGGGTGATTTTCTTAATAGTAAGCCTAATTCTAAAATACTCTTCAAATGCATGAAAACATGCAAACAAAACATTCAAACAAAAATGTTTGAATTCTCCTCTGAAAGGATAGCAGTGCAGCAGGCTGTTTTTGATGGAACTTTGACTCATGTGTGAATATGAGGGAAAGAGATGCAAAAGCACTAAATTGCCAATCCAAAACTGGTACATGAGAGACTCAGCCATTCACAAGCATCAGGTTTCTTCTTTTCTCCTTGAAAAGCTGTGCAGGGCTGCTCTTTCCAGATTAGCACAGCTATTTTGTTTCCATGACATTGCAAAATCTTTCTCATTTTTAACTGTAGAAACAGAAGCAAGGAACTGTACTTGCCATATGTTTGCAGATTTTTGCATAACAAGTGCTTTCTGCATTATTCCAGCTGTTACTGAAGATTAATCATTGTTAAACCTGATTGACATTTCGGGAAATTTCCCCTCATCTAGTGCAATGAAGATGGGCAGAAATTCAGAATCTCAGCTGCTTTTGTGACTAAGGGCTCACAAAGCAGTTAAGGAATCCAGTTACCATTAAATCCAATAAACTACAAACTTGGAAAACAAATTTTCTTCTGGTGGTGGTGAAAGATATTTGTAGTCATGGTGCCAACAGCACCATCTTAATCAGTCATTTAGTTACTGTGACTTTCAGCCCCATGGGGTAGCTACTGCAGTAGGAAGTCTCAAGGCCCTAAGCAACCTGCAGACACAACAGGCAGTGTGAGCAGTTACAACTCAGTGCTGCCAGTTTGCTTTGTGAGCAGCAGGACTACTCAAGTTTGCTGCATCTCCACAGCTGAGAGCTTTAACTGAAGCTTTGTCAAAGAACTCAGTCCCTGGTGGCTTCTCTGATGCCCAGTCAGGTGCAAGCTCACCCTGTGGTGTTCCCCTTGACAAGGACACTTCATGGAGATCCTTTCCCCAGACACTGCCTATACTAGGAAGAAACTTCTTTGACCATAATTTTTACTGTTGCCCCAGAGAAATTTGACAGGAATTAGCTAACAGGGAGAGAAGCAGATTGGTAGAGGTAATTTGAGAGACACAAGACACTGTCAATGACAGTGGGAATTCATTAGTTTTTTCCTTCAGAAGTCAGGCTAGAAATAGTGGAAAGCAGTACAATTCTTTTAGTGTTATGGACAACAATATCCAACATGCACTATTTAATTTTCTCTTGACTTGCTCTCAGCAATATATCATCATCTTGACTGCATCAGTCACTTGTACAACAAAACAAGCACCTACATGCAGCTATCAGGCAGTGGCTCTATAATGCAAAGCCTCATGCTTTCCAGGACACCACTCAATGTTAATTACTATTAACACATACTTTTTTCTAATTATTGGTCAGATTTAAAGATTGTCTGCCTCTGTATAGACAAGAATATTGGTGGCTTTATGATAATTTCCCTGACATAACATAATTCAGGCCCATGAAATGTACATTTGTACAGCTTCCTATTTGTGTGGCTGAAGCCAGTGCCTCTGGATGTACCTAATGATTAGGATAGTGTTGCAAGATAAATGCTCTTTTAATCCAGCTGCTCCAGTGAGCCTTGTGCTCTGATTGCACAGACACTTCCCTGTCCCCCAGTGACCTCAAAATGTGTAAGAATTGTGCAAAAAGTAGCAAGAATTGTCAGTCCTTTTCTGAAACTAACTTTGAATGATCCTTAGTTGGACAGAGCAGCAGCAGCCACCCTTCCCATGGAAGCCGAACTGAGTTTACAGCAGCCCCCATGCTGGCTCTCCGAGCCCATCTAAGAGTGGGCTAATTGTTCCCATGTTTTTGAAAGCCAAACCCTAACCCAATCACCAATCCCACATGGCCAGTATCTCCAATGAAACTGATGCAAGGCACAGACAATTCCCTGGCTTTTTCTACACTAGAGGAATACAAATGAATGAACTGCAGTTTGTGTGGATCCAGTACCATCCCCTAAATTTAGAGAAGATCATAATCCAATAAAACTGAAGTTCTTAAAAATGCTTTTACAGAAATATCTAAGTGTAAGGTAGGACTTATCACACCATTGACTTGTCCTAGCACAGAACTCTGAACACAATCCAGCCAGAACTGTGTCATGTGTCCATGCTGTGAAACTGAACCACAACAATAAAAAAACAGCTAATTCCAGAGGTAAAGTGTACATGTAGGTTATGGGTTGGTGCTATTACAGACAGGTTAAAAGTCTTTGAAAATCTGCACTCTGTGTTGCATTCTTTGCATCAATCCTTTTCTGAAAGCTAGTTCTAAGATGGAACTTTAAACCTAAGCAGAGACATGATCCAGGATCCATTCTCCTAGTGCACACAAATGAATTGTTCTGACATCTTCCCTGCAGAAATTCTCTGTGTGATGCACAGACATTCCAAAGATAAAACTCCCATTCAGTTCAGGAGGAGTTTCTGGTCTGTAGAAATGTATTTTTCTTGGCTAAAATGCACAAGCTTTGTAAATGAAAACGAGTGTGCATGATTCTAGAGGGTAAGATAGTTACAGTTAATTTAACTTAAAAGGAGAATTGAAAATCAAAGTTATCAATAACTGGAAATCCATATATATATATATATATATATATATATATATATATATAAATGTTAATTAGATAACATGCCATCAGTTTTAGCATAATCCTCTTTCATCACTATCCACTGCAATATTGTCAAACAGTTCATACAGTCTGTATAGTCTTAAAGTAGCACAATTTGTGTTATCAGCAGGGAAAAAGCTATTTGGAAGTTTTCACAGACTGTTAATAGACTTGCTCTACTCTTGACCTTGACACTTCAGTCTATGCCACCATCCTAAACTTGGCACATGCCACTTTTGAATTATACTTCCAACTGCATTAAGTAAAGCCTCAAATGTGTTGTCTATCAAGTGACTGTGCTTCAGTGCATCCAGATGTACCAGATCTTCCACCTCTGCTTGCCACCAGGCAACAGCAAGGCTGCCCAAAGGAAGGGCAGAGTAGGAGCCCAGAGAACAAAACGCCCTTTGGGAGGAACATGGTTTCCCAACAGATCTTTGTGTCCATGACACTGTGTCTCCCTGCAGGATCTACCTGGTAGTACACATCCAAGGACAGCTGGAAATCACATTAAACATTTCTGCATGGAAGCAACTGCAGCGGAGCAGATTCACTGGGAGGTCCCAGCAGGACAGCCTCCTCCAGTGCAGGCTGTATAAGGAAACACCTGCAAGCTGCCTGCAGTTGCACAGTTCAGCCCTCCCCTGCTCACTAATGCCCAGACAGAGGACACCTTTAAGTACAGCAGGGGCTATCATTTACCTGCAGGCAGACTCATCTCAGTCAAATACTACAGCAGGAATTTGAAACAAAAGGTGTCAAAGGCACAAAGGGAATTGGTACAAACCCTACAGCTATTTCTGCCTTTCATTCTCTTCCAAGGCTGCACTAGGGAAACATGGTAAACCAGAAAGAGAATGGGAGAGATGAGTTTAATGTATTGCTTACAGGGCATTTGGTGAACTAATAGGAAAGTGCCCTCTCTCCCAAAACATTAGTTGTTATTTTTACCTGATAATGTGTCTATTAATATCCTGTCCCTGACTTAGGTTCTGTGTCCTTTGGATTTTTTTTAAGACCATAATCAATACTTGGCAGCATTTTAAAATAAAGCATACAGTTTTCAAAACAAAATCTTTAGTCATCCCTGCAATGATTTCTGAACTTCTTTTTAAAGTATGTCTTACTTAATGCATTTTAAAACAAGCTGCTTCTATCCAGAGTGCCCTTGTAAATGAGAAGTAAGACCAGCAACAAACTCCACAAATCTGTTTCTGAGCCACTGCAAACAAATGCAAGAATTGAATAAAGACTAACTCAGTATTTTCACTCCCTTACTTGATTCTCAGCTGGGAGGAAACAGAAGATTTCCAAGTCCCACAAGTGCAGTTGGGAGGTAGATATATGGGACACAGCTGTGTAGTACAATGGATGGAAGATAAAGATTCTTCATTACAAATTTAGATGCTTCTGTCAATTTAAATCCCAGCTCCCAGTGTACGTTCACAGCAGCTCATCAGGAGCACGCTTGGGTGAATCCCACTCACCCTGATGGGAACATTTGTTACACTCAGAGCTACTCGGAGCAGTTACTGACCCTGGAGATGTTTGTCAGCACCCCTGAGCCATATGGTGGCACTTTTCAGGATATCATTCCATTAGTCACCACCCACCAAGGAGCACCAGCTCAGGGAAACACATTCTGCAAGCTGGGATAGCACTGCTTCTTCCTAGAGCAGCATCTCAGCTGTAGCAGGAGAACCTCAGGACAGCAAGTAAGATGGCTCCGAATGATTTTACTGCAGCTCTGCTAAAAATCCTTTTTAGACTTCAGCCTTCTGAAGAGTGGTTAAATAGGCACTCACTGCCTGGGGCATAAACTGTTTAATATCCACTGTAAAGACCACTTTACTCAGATTGTTAGATATGGACAGGACCATATCTAACAGGGAAAGGTTTTCATGAAGCTGAGGAGGAAGAAGTTGGCAGTCAAACCCTGGCAGGCGATCTGGAAGCATCCAAAGGCAATTTGTCCTTTCCTTTGCATTTAATTGGATTGCTGTACTCTGTTCTCACTTTCAGTGTTTTTCCTGAGGATATCACACATCCATGCTGACACAAGTGAGTGTGAATGCAGTTTTACTGAACCCAGGATCCCAGTTCCTCAGTCCTGCAAGTCACCTTAGCTCCCATGAGCTTCATCAAGATCATCTGTGGATGCCAGGAACCCAGGTGGAAGAAGTCTGGATGTCTGGATGCAGGCACTGCTCAATCCCTCCCAGCCACACAGTCATCCCTAAATGCCTGCAGGGCCATGGTCAGAGATGGCAAATAGGCACATGGAAGCTCAGCAGTATCTGAAAGCAGAGTAACATTTGCACCACTTTGAATATTTTCTATGGTTTTTCTCTGTTAAAAAGCCTGTGTAGTCCCAGCTGAGAAGATGAACAGATATGGAGACTTGGAGAACAAGAGACCAAGACTCCAGCTCTGTTCCGTGCTGCCAGGAGGATTCTATGATTTAGGATTGTACTCAGGCCACTCAACACAAGGCCTCTCCTGGGTGCTGTGATTTCATTTGTGATGCCCCATAAGAGCCAGAACTCAACAGGCTCAGGCACAGACCATCTCAATCACTGTCAGAACACCAGAGTTCTGAGGTCTGAGTTTTGAGGCAGGTGCTGTGTATGGTCTTAAGGCTGCCCATATAAAGTTTTCTATAGGAGTTAACTTGCCATCTGAATGTCTCAGATGTAGCATCTTCCTCCCTTTTGTACTACAACAAACTCAAACAGAGCATCCACATATCCACATTGAAGGCCAAGGACACGTAGGAACTTGATTTACAAATTCTACGCAGTGTGAGGTCAAACACTGAAAACATTGTGCATTCAGAAACCGGAAAATAGCAGTAAATCCAAAAAATAGAGTTTACTGAACCAAAAAAAAAAAAAAAAGGGAAACAAAAAAACCCAAAACAAAAACCCAACTAAAAACTCTTGCCTTTATCAGGACTGGACTTTTGTCTTGGTTTGAAAGACAGGTGTCAGCTAAGGAAGGCAGGGGGTCACATTTTCCTTGGAATGCAAAATTTGAACCTCCTCCCTCTGAATTGTTGTCATTTTGAAATTTAGGGGCTCTCAGGCAAAGATATGAGGATAGGAATAACAGTTCTTTACAGGTACGTGTAACAAGGCAAACAAACACCAGCAGCTCTGGCCCTGACACTGACCAGACCCAGAGGCCCAGTCCCGGCCTCCTCAGCCTCCTCCCCTTCGGCGCAGCGCCGGGCGGCAGGGCCGCTGCGCTTCCCCGCGCCCCTTTTCTCCCGTGATGAAATTCAAGCATTCAGACACATCCATTTCCTGACACCGAGCTGATAGAGCCAAGCTTCTAATACAGCTTTGCCAGGTTCTGCTTCAGAGTCTTCAACCACTGTCACCAAGACCTCAACCTGCCTTTTCTTAGTTCCATTTCCTCCAGTGGCATTTAAGACATTTACTTCCGTAGAGTGTTTTAGGCTGAATTTAGCTAAAAAGAATCCAGCTATGACAGATTTGAGATACCTGTGGCTACAATAGTTTAATTCCTCAATTACTTCTTTGACTGACCAGTTCCATGCACTAAAACTGTCAGGTTCACTATGGAGATATAAGCAAAAGCTCTGCCAAAAATCTGACAGACTGATTATTCACACATTTTTAGAAATGCCTTGTCATGACGACTCAGTTTGAAGGTCTCAGACTTTGGCTCTTAACCTAAAGGAATCTCCTGCTGGCTTTACTTCTCAAAACAAATACAAATGCTTCCTATTCCTAGGAACAGCTCTATTTCAATAAATTCAGGTTTGCTTTAGCTGAAGTGCACTATTACTTCCAGTTGACCATTGCCAGCTGTCTCTGCACTAAGGATATGTAAGGGATCACTACCTGTTTGGATGAAAATGCTCCTGGTTTTCCCCATGTTTGCCCTCGTTTCCAACCACTGCTCTGCTGTGCCCTGGTGCACTGTAAACCACATCACCTTACAGGTGTGTTCTCCTCACCTGTGATCTCCAGCAATCTGACAAGCTTAACACAGGGCTGGCCAGAACCTGGAGCAAGAGTGAGAGGACAGATTCTGTTTGCAGTGATAGTTAAAGCTGGGAATCTGGTCTGCAAGGGGCTCTGGAATTCTTGCACAGAGCAGCTGGCCTGTGCCTCATGGGGTACCTGTCAGCCACAGATCCCACTGAGACCTCAACTCCACAAGTAACTGGGTGGGAGTGAGGGAAACCCGGTCTCTATGGAATGGAATCCAACCAATTCCCTGTCCCTTTTGAGGGAGGCACAGCGTGGCACTGAAACAGAAGGATAGCATTATTTACTAAATCACAGCAGTAACATCTTGGCTTTTCTTTCTTTCTTTCTTTCCCAGTCTCTGAACCAGACTGAAATATGCTGTTTGCAAGAGCTGATGAATTCCTAGCTCCAGCTGGGACAGCTACAAGCTGTCCAAAAAAAAAAAACTTGTACTAGAAAATACTTATCTTTGGATATTGCAACAAGGGGACACATAGATGGTGTGAATTTATATGAGGATCAAATCCAGAAGATCCTACCTGCACTCACATCAACAGCCCCTGACTGACATGGACAGAGCGCCAGTGTTTGTTTAGTCCTGGTGTGCAGCAAAGCCACCAGTTGTAGGTGATACTGAGGGGCATCTGTGTTCAGGTGTTAAACTCCCTGCTTCACCCGGAGCACCTCTGAACTGCACCTCAATTCCAGGGTTTGTTCTCATGTGGGTACTAAGAAAAGCCTTTTTTAAGCTACTTGTCAGCAATCTTACAGCACCTAATGGTTTACAACACCAGCAAACTGAAGGCAAATCTCTCAAGTCTTTGACAAGCAACCAACTACCACCTCATTTTGTACCATTATATTCAAAGCCCTGTAGAAACCAGCAGTGCACATTCATTTTGTTATCCGGATTCTCCTATAAATATTTTTAATATATTTTGTTTGAAAAGTGTGAAAAAAAAATTTAATGTATTTGCTTCTAGCTTCAGCAACAAAGAGATGATGTGACATTCTTTCTAAGTTTTCTGGTGAGCAGAGGGAGCAGGCTTGTAGTTTCACGAAAGAAAATTTAGTCCAAATCAAACAGCTCAAGCAGAAAAATAATTTATCAGCTTATCCTCCTCTGATGAGGAAAGAAAAAGATGGAAACACATTTTTGGCAGCATAACAACATTAGCTGGAGAACATTAAATAATTAGTTGGCAGTGGTGAGCCTTTGATTCAACTTCTTTGCTGTGAATGAGTTTTGCATTGCAAAGCAGGTTTATAAAATTTAACAGCATTTTCACTTTATAATTTTTTTTCTTATGTTGAGTACCTCAAACTTAGCTGGGCCCACTGGAATGCTGCTGCATTGTGGCAAAATAAAAAGTGTAGGCTTTCAAAAGACACAAATGGGAGTTAAACACCCAAGTCCTGACCTTCTGGATGACTTTCAATGGGAACCAAGTATTTAACTAATATTTACGTATGAAAAAGAAAATTTAACATTCAAAGCACAGCTTTAAGAGATACCCACTTGCAGATGTGTCCAGGTGCCCAGACCATGGACACACAGTCACTCCAATCCCCTCCCCAGCTGCCTGTCCCACCTCTGGCTTTTGCTGCAGCAAGATACCACATGTAAGCATATTCTGATGCTTTCCTGACAAAATGATCAGTTAAATAAAAACACAGCTGATTATTCCAATGGATTTGTGTTGGAAAGCAGCATCATTGGGATTTGCACAGCACCACATCCAAGAGGAAACTCCCTCCAAAAGGGAACGGTGGCAGCAGAAAGACTGTGTTGGAAAGGAAACTCTTCAACCTGGCCAGGAAGAGGCAGGCACAAATACAGCTTTACTGATGCACTGCTGCTTCCAGAGCAGGGGAATGGGCTGCTCCAGGAACATTCCTTGCAAGGCAGTCAGAACTGGGTGCAGAATGGTCAAACACAACCTCCCAGTCTGAAAAGTGGAGAGCTTCAGATACTCATGCAAGGAAAAGAACCCCCGTTCCCTTTGAGCTACAGCTTCTTCCCCTTCACTACTGTGAAGGTCACAGCAACCCCTATGATAAAAAATATTCAAAGCTGAATTCACAGCTCCCCTTCAGAACAGCATGCTTGATGCAACAAAATTTATACTTTTTTATACTTGTTCTCGGGGTCTGCTTATATTTTCATTTCAGGACCACTGAGGTTTTGTGTGGTGATTTTAAAAAGCCTGCATTTCATTCTACATTGTGGTGAGAGTTCTTTTGCAACAAGAAACCAAAAGTCTCTCCAGCAGTTCTATTAATAAAAAATCCTTATAAATAGTACAGCTGATCTGATAGCTTCACTAAGATTAAGGAAGCAAGCCAGCCTTCCAAACAAGATTTGGAAGGAAGCCTATAAATAGTCTGAATATTCACCCATTCAGCTGCTCCCCTTCTCCTGCAAGCCCATCGCATGGTGTGGTCCTGTGTCCATACCAGGCATGATGCCTTTCAAATATTTTTGGTTATTTCTCACTCTCAGATTTCTCAGCCACGTCCCAGTTAATCTTCTTGAAAGTGTCTGACCTAGAGGAGCACAGCAGGGAAATGTGCAGAGAGCTGATGACAGTGCATTGCCTCAGACAAAAGCCAGTCCTGTTCTGAAATGTTCTGTGTTGAGAAAACAAAGATTATTTCCAATGTGCCCACTTTTCCCAGACCCCAAGGCAATTCCTGGTTCTATCAAAATATCCCACTGTCTTTGTCTCAGAATAGGGGCAAAAATGCAAAATGTTTTCATTTGCAAGATCTCTGTTGAATAATGACAAAGAAAAATCCTTACTGAAAGCAGTCCAGCACTACAGTCACAGAACTGCTACTTATTTGGGTTTTGTATGATTTCAGTGATAAACTAACTTCATGAAGAAAATAATCTCAAAGCATGAATATAGCAATCAGATATCATGATGAAAATATTCATAAACTGTTACACATCAAAGGATTTACCTCAGCTTCACAGGATTCCCCAGTTCCCCAAACAATCAAAACAAAATTCTAATAATAAAAAGAAAAATGAGCCAAATCACAATTAATTTAAGTTTATAATTTGACTGCTATGCACCTCTAATATTTTCCCCATTTGGTCTTGACAATTTAATGGCTTCACTTATGCAAGGCTTGTGTTAGGACTTGCAGTTGGTCGGGTGAAAACACCTTAAATGAGGGCACAAGGTAACAGCCTGAGAGACAGAGAATGCTGGCATAAATTAAGTTACACTTAGGCAGCTCTAATTTAAAGACTCTCTGAGCCAAAGATGTATAATCCCTTTTGAATGAAACAAAGTCTCATCTGGAGGAATCCAGGAAACCACTCTAAATACAGTGTTCAGAGAAGGCCTTTCTGAAATTAGCAGAAAGCTATTTCTGTCAAAGGGAAAAGTAAGAGACAGCTTTTTGTGGTTCACTAAAATACCTGTAAATCTATTTCTCTTTGGCATCGAGAGTAGTGCAAAAGAAGACAGATTTATTTTTTTTTTTAAATATGAAGCAGTGATTTAACTCTCTACAGGAACAGCTTTCTCTCCCACAGGAAGAGCTTTCCCCCCCTCTCCCCACCCCCCTCAAGACTCCTTCTGTTGGCATTAGCCTCAATCAGTACAGTGCAGTCACCTGTTTTATGAATTATATAGCTTCCAGCAGGAAATAATGGGAAATGGAAAACTTTCTCAGGAAAAAAAAAAAACAAACAGAGAGGATAACAACTCCGCTTTTTCAGCAACAGCGATGAAATTTGTAATAAAGACCAGCTGCCAGTGAATTATTTTATTATCAGACAGATCAATTGAATGCACCTCAAGTTCCACACACGTTGTTATTTATATCCCCAGCCTGTCAGTGCATGGCTAATTCCCACTGAGAGGGGAACATGATTTACTGGTGGCTGTGCACAGCTGCAGAGCCAGGAATGGAAGTGTTGACTCTCCCATGACTTCACACAAGCCCTCCACTGAAGGACTCTGTAGGCTTGAAGGTCAGACACACACAATGCAGTAACACCAGGACAGCAGTTCCCCAAACTTACAGGAGCAGTGGTAGGTGTGCAGCAAAGAAGGAGAGCTAAAACCCCTGGAATGTTTGTTCAGGATAGCCTTACACTGTGCTGCTGAAGAGCAGTAGTAGGCTGGCATGATGGCATCAGATGAGAAGGATTTCTTATTTGAGGGCAGAATCAGGCCCACAGAGGGATGCAAGCAAAAATATTACAAGCAAAAATATTTCAATGGTGTAATAATTTCATGTATAACTAAAAGGAAATTTAGTGTCTATAGAGCCATAGAAAAACTTAGTACAGAGTGTGTGAGTCAGTGCTGCAAACCAGCAATTGAGATCCAAGATACAGCAAAAACAATCCAAGAGAGTCAGTCTGAACTAATTGCTGGGGTGCACAGAAGCTGGGCCAGCTGTGCTATTTGCTAACTGTAAGACACAATAGCTGGCTGATTATTCAGCTTGTTTGTGCAAATATGATGAACTGTTTTAAAATAAAAATAAGACAGCATTTTTCCTACGCAAATCCAAGAACAAGGCAACCCAGGGCCCTTTTCCATATGCAAGATGCTACTCAAAAGCAAAAGCAAGCCAGCACGAAAAGGGAAATCAAGGAAGCTCTCTTCAATACAAAATACCTATGACAAGTGACTCTTTGGAGGGCTGTTGGCACTTATTGTCACCGGTGATATCCATTTCCATGGACTCTTGCTAGGACAGTAAATTAGAGCAGTTTCAACACAAGAAAGCCAGGTTTTGAGGCAACCTCCCAGTGGAGCAAGTAACCTAATTAGTTTAAAGATGAAGCCTGGTGGAGTTATGAATGGTTTAGGCCACAAGCTCCCACAAGAACCTGGATTTAACCACACAAGAATCCCTGTTTGGTCCTGCATTGCTAAGTGAGAGGGGACTAATTTCTTATGTGCCTGTAGGTTGTCATGTGCTTTGGTTGCTACTCTAGCCTTGCACAGAAAGTCACAGAACAGTAACAATACAGGTTTACACCAGGCTGGCTGAGTGGCAAGGCCCTTCTGGGGAGCTGGGCAAGGATAGTTCTGAACTGGAAAAAATGACTTATCTTTCCAATGGTCTTTAAGCTCCTACTGTGTAGGAGCCTCTGTAGGCACTTTTAAGCCATAAACCATCTGCAAACCACACTGTTTCTCAGTAGTAATACTAAATCTGCACATTAAGGTCCCATTTCTGCAAATTTTATAAATCCTTGGGAGATGCATTATGATCTGTCTAAACAGCAGTGCCACAGCACAACAAGGTATTAGATACCCTCATATCATAAACAACTTACTGACTTACTAGAACTGACCAGGTTTATCAACCACAAAAATGATCCTTAATATCAACCTGTACAGAAAATACCATCAATGAAACTTTACTAGAAGTGTGACCTACTAAAGGCTCTCTCTTTCAAGACATATCCACTTCCAAATGTTTATCAGCCATGTGAAAAAAAGCACTAGCATCTCTATACACTGATATATTCAAGCTTTTTCCAGGCTGTTCAAGACCTGGGTCATGGCTTTGTTGTTTTTTGTTAGAATTCCCACTAATGTTTTTATATTGACTAGTCATATAAAACAACACCTTCTTCTAGTGTCTTATGCCCTCATCTATGGAGGGCAGTGACATTTCAGACAGAGCTCTGCAAGTGGACTCTGTAGGAAGCACAGCAGATAGTTCACTCGATTTGTTAATTCTACCACTTGCTGTTAGGGGCCAAATACATCTTAAGCAGCGTGGGGTCAAGATTTTCTGATTGACAGTTAGGCTGACACAATCAGAAACTCCAAATACAGAATGAACCTCAATCATAATAAGCTCAACAAAATGTTACAATCCAGCCCCAAGAACTTGATCTCAGTAATTTATATGTGCATCCCTTTACACTTAGTCACCCTAAATAAGAAGTAATTCTCCTAATGTTTCACATTCTGAGGGAAAATATGAGAAAGCTCAAGTATACTTCCTTTCCTGTCCTATGGGACTCCAGATGTTATTTATGAATGTAAATTTATGTGGTACTTCTGTTCTCTAAGTGCTGTGACCCATTCATGGTTTACTGTCGGTGACCCTGCTGTGCTGCACATAATTCTGACTGTAAGATATTAACATTGTCTTTAACCTTCAAAGTGCTTTCTCAAGCAGTATCAAACTTTTCACCATGTTAGAGACTTTCTGTTCATGTTAGGAGATATTTGATTCCCTGTAAAGAAGGAAATAATCAGCATCAATTAATCTTTTAGGCATTCATGTTAATTTTACTTTCGTTAATTCTTGACTTCCCACTAACCTGGAAAAGCTGAAGTGGGGGGTCTACAGAGGGGTGGAAATACAGCTGGGAGAACAATGCCTGGAATTGCTTTAGCTGGCATGCAATTCCCAAAACACCACACCACTGTTTCTGCACTGAAATTCTTATGACTAGAAAAACAGTGGGAAAACCATGTTACTTATGAAAAAAAGCTGCTTTTGATAGAAGGGGGTAAAGTTGCATAATGAAAAGACACATTTGGGCCTGAACAAATTCACCATTTTGCCCAGAGGGAGAAGTGCAGTCATTTACACAGTGAGTAGGAAAGTTGGCTGGCAGAAAAAGCACACTGTACCCTGGATCAGATTTTCACATACTTGCAAGATGTCAGTTTCCATCAGTGAAAATGGGTACTCGTCTATAGCTCTGTTTTCAATATTCTTGACCACCCTCAGTCCAGAGACCAGAAATGCCAAGGTCAAGAACGAGTCCCCAGTTTCAGAGTCAAAAGTTCAAAATGACCTTTTACAAAAATAGAAATCTTTTCACTAGTCCCTCTGGGCCTCCTGGACTTACACTGCTTTTTCACACAGAACCATTTGGTAACACTTCAACTTAACAGGCTAAGTTACAGCTCTGTTAAATCAGATATTACAGGTAGAAATGCTTTTCTTCCCACTAACAATCCTAAGTCTTCAAAAATTAAACCAAGAGAAAGCTAAATCAAGAATGTTTGACTACATAATTTTTTTTTTACTTAGCTTGCAGAGAATTAATCTGCATGCACTTATAGTAGCCTAAAACATTCTGCATTAATTGGGGCCTGCTTGGAAGGCAGCTGACATTCTAAAGATGCACATCTGTCACTTGCACAGAGGTCCTGCTCACAGAATCACAGAAGGGTTTGGGTTGGAAGATACCTGAAGGATCATCTCATTCCAAACCCCTCTGCCATGGGCAGGGACACCTCCCACTAGACCAGCTTGTTCATGATTGACACTCCTCAATGTTATGGGGTAATATTCATCATAATCCAAATTCCCTCAACATAAATCCATAGAAGTCTATAGCTGAGATTTTAAATAATCTCATATTAGGTCACCTCATCAGTCCTTCCTGTAGAAAACACCTCCAAACCTACTTAGGCATAATAAACCATTTTGAGAACACTACTGCTAAATTGTTTGTTCCCTGCAGTGGAGTGAGCTGACAATTCATTTTGCCTTATCCAAAGCTCAGTTGACTAATACCTCAATTCTTTTTCCTTTGCCTTTATTTCCTGTAAGAGAGTGAATTAGCCAGGGTCAGTATGAAAAACACTGTCTAGTGGAGGTGTTCTGTCCATGGCAGGGGGGTTGGAACAAGATCGATTCAAGGCTCCTTCCAGCCTAACCCACTTCATCCTTCTTTTAAATACAGCCCACCTATTATTTTTCAGGGTGATTTTGCTGATATTCCACTCTTACCCTGCCTTTAGCAGAGACTGCCAGGCTTCTTCCTCAGTCCCAAGAATGCTGTTTAGTCTGTCAGCTCAGGATGGTTGTGGATGTTTCTGTTATAAGCTTTTTTTTTTTTTTTGTAATGCCACTTCAGTTTTCTTGTAGAAAAACTGCTGTACTTAGTGAGATAATAATGTTTTCACCATTACTGCTTTTATCATCCAAATCAACCACTGAAAGAAAACCACAAACACATCTAGTAAAGAGGTGCAGAGTCAAATCAGGAGGAGTTTTTGTTCCTTGTTAACAGTTTAAAGTCACCCTTTATCTCTCTTACTTTTATGTCTGGCTCAAGCAAAGAGGGATGGAGTACCCCAAGAGGCCTGGGAATTGCTGCAGCTTTGTTCCATCTCCCCTCCAAGCTGCAGGTGGAGATGAGGCTGAGGAGAAAGCAGGTGCTGGGCAAGCTCCTCTACTCCCTTTTCAGGAAATGCAAACTGCAAAGGTGGGATATCACTGAGTAATGTGTACATACTGTGTAACGCTGAATGCAGCTCAGAGCCGTGTTCATCCTGGGGACTTGAAGCAGTTGAAACTCCCTGCTTTCCCATACTGTCTCTTTGCCTGAATCCTTCTTCAGGAAGGAATTTACAGTGCTGAATCTAATTTCCTCTTAGGAACAGAAGCATGGCAGATACTGCCACCACGTGTTGCCAACTCTCCATTTATAACAGGTTTTTCCACAGCTAGGGATGAATACAGCTCAAAGCTTCACAAAGATATATCTTTCTTGAGCTATTTGGGCAGAAGGGGGATGGTCATATAGTTTTGTCTTCTCTGGTAAGTTAGAATTCTCATGCTTTTACTAACCTTTCAGCACCTTTCCATATCTGTCACCTCTAAAAATCCCATCCCTCCCAAATTAATGCTGATCACCTTTCCATGGAGGGTGAGAAGGGTGAGATAAGTGACAGCCCAAGTTTGGATCCTGAGAATTACAAGAATGCTGTCCACAGAAATATCCCATCATACCTGATGGCCACTCCATTGTCCCTGCCCTGCCATAAGGAAGAAATCTTTTACCCTGGGAAAGAAGGTGGTGGGAAGAAAGTTCAGTTCTGGCTGTCCTGAGCTCTGGGGAATGCTGGCTCTAACTGGTTCAGCCCTGTGTGTCCAAAGGTGTATGTGGTTTTAACAGATCTAAGCTGCTCCTGCTTGAGAGGCAATATTCCATTTACATCCCAGCTATAAAGTTTTGGCAGTGGTCTCCTTGGTTTACAACAATTAGGGACTAGGGCATATATTGTTCTTCCTAATGGGGAAAGGTCAACATTTTTATACTGGTTTTATGATTTTATTTTTTTTTAGTATTGCAAAGAAAGCACTTTAAAATATTTTTCTGTTGCCTGAATGAATTAGGGAATAGTACTGGACCACCCTACAAGCAGAGCTGAATGGTTGTCATTTTTCCATATTTCCCCTTGAGTAGTCTCTCTGGAAAATGTGTCAGTGATAATAGATCATTCTTGTTTCAAGTAATTCATAGCAAATTTCCAAGTCTCTAAGCATATCCAGCATGAATCCAGCTGGAGCGCCCCAAATCACCTTGCAAGTCACTGCAAAGGCCAGAAACATTTACAGTGGCAGTGCAGGATAACAGAACTCTAAACTTTTGCTGCTAACTGCATTCCAGAAGAGACAGAATGGAAACAAATACCTCCAGAAACGACAATAAAAATAACTGAGAACTATAATGAAAACTTACCAGCTTAGAAACAAATTCAGCTTGCCTGCCTTTAGCAGCCAGAGGGAAAAAAAGTTATTTGCACATCATTAAGGATTTTCTGCAGGAAGTAGCATTTGTGGTCAGTGCAAGTCTTAACAACAGGATCTGTCTTCAACTATTTCCAGGGAATGAGGAAGGAAACTTCCACAAGCAGACCTCACTCCTAGATAGACTGAAAGAGAACACCTTGGGAAATCCATTGTGACTTCTCACAGAATTCCTTGATGAATGACCCATTTCTGGGAACAGATTCACAATTCCTGGGCTTTCTTAGCAAGAACAGAGTTATTTCTTCAGCATTCACTTCATTTTCCTATCCAAAGGATAAATACAGAAACTGAGGAGCACCTTCTCTCAGGAGGTGTGCTCTCCCTTCAGCATTTATACCCAAAAGGCTCTTGCTGGTGCTCATTTTAGCCAATGTCTATCCTGAGAGAATACTGAACAGTCCTAGGAGAACTGGCCTTTTCTCTTTAGAGGGAGGTGGCCTGAGCTCACAGAAACATTTCTGCTGCATTCTTGTGGAGGCCTTGAGGAGCTAGAAGCAGCACAGAGTCTGATGTGGCCCTGAAAAGCATCCACAATATTACCTTCTCAATGGAAGAATCTAGCACAGCTAAGCTGGGATAAAAATTCTGCAAAGTTGTAGTTGGAGAGCTTTTTTCCCTTGGGTGAGAACTGCTGACAAAGGGGACACCTTTCCCATTTAAAAATATTGTTACACATCTAACCCAAAATCACAAAAACATTAATAAAACCAAACCAAACCACATTACTTACTCACTTGTTCCACTCTATTTTTACCTGTTTCTCCTTGATACACCAAGGATATTGCTTTCTGTTGCTCTCAGATGTGTCCAACTTCAGATTTTTATGCTTTCCAGCAAAATTCTCTGCCTGTATCTTGGCAAGGACAGCTTCTCACCAAGTTCCCTTGAGAACATTACAATGCCTATACACTTCCCCCAGTCAGTACCCCAAATCCCTGCTTATTGCAGAAACTCTCCCTCGCTACATGCAAACAGGAATGCACCAGGATGAGCCAGCCCAGAACATTCCCTCTGCAAGCCATGTACTCTCTCCTACCATCTCAGTGTATGCCAATGTCATTCTGTCAGTCCTCAGACACTGACAAATATAATGCTGCCAAAAAAGCATCATGTAGCACTGGACCAGGACAGATTCACATCAGCACCATAATAACTTAGACTGTTCACTCCAGTGATGAACTGCTTGAAGAGATCCATATAGAGAGAGAGAGGAAAAAATATTGACCACACCAAATGATTTTGACAATACTAAGACCAGTTTTTGTCAAAGTCTTCAGAGGCCATGAAGAACTTGCACTATTCACCAGCAATCCAACAGTGCCCATTACAGAACACTTGCTCTTCTAGCCAAGATCTTATCCATGCAGGAATATACAAGAGATTTCTTTTGTGGCTCCACATCCCGTAGTTCCAAAAAACCCCCACAGAGATTGGCTCTCCTGCATTTACTTTATGTGAAACACAGATGATGAAAAATAATCATCAGCTTATTTTAACACCAGCACTTCTTGCTTACTGTCCAGTTAGCTTTATTTATTTAGTTAGTTCTAGAGTACATCCCTCTTTTGCAAAGTGTATCAGTAACATCCTTTGCAAAAGAGGGGTGTACTCTAGAACTCTGCTACAGACGTGAGTCTGTAGTTTTCCTATTTAATTGTTTTCCCTTTTAAATACTGGTTCTATGTTATCTAGTCTCTAATTACAAGGTAACACTCCGACATTAAGGTATTTGCTGCCTCACTTGCACATTGTATTTTGGAAGTTTGGGGAACGACCAAGTCTCAAAACAGACTGCTTTGCATTTTGGTTGCAGTCCAGAAAATTCCAGCATGCACATCCTCAGTCCCATCCCCAGTGTCTGCTACAGAGCAGGATTAGGAAAAGCTGCCAACCTTCAGACAGCCACAGATAATGGAGAAAACATTATCTTTGTAGAGGTTTACCTGGAATTACGAGCATTTCACCATCTTGAGGTTGTTTTGGAAAGCTTCTAGTCAACTTCACACAACCTCATCACTGAGGTGTCTGCAGTAGTGAGCCCAGCCTCGGGAGCACCCTTTGAAATATTCCATCTATACAAACAGAAGATCCTGTGCTCCAGCCTGCCTTTCACAGGTCAAGACACCATTCTGTCTGCATCAGTTTGCTATGAAAATTGTATTCCAGCCCTGGCATTTCCTCCCTTTTGCAGAAGCTGTGCAAGAAGATAAGCATGTTCTGAGTCAGCACAGAGCACAGTGGCTGGCAGCAGCACATACAAGATGAGGGGAGTGTTTGTCTTTGGGAGCACATTTTATTGTAGTGTAAGTGCATTATCAAATTAAAGGGCTTTCCTTTGTGGAAGACATCATTGTCATGCCTCACGTGCTTTTGGGCTGCATCTCCATCAGACTGCACTGCTGCATTAAAGCCAAGTCATAACCAATTAGCACTTTAAATACACCTTCATTTTACACACAGCCATTTTGACTGTGGCAAGCTCAACATAACCCCTCTAGCAGAAGGGGATGTAAAGCAGCATGAACCTCAAAACATCCCCCCAGACTTATCCTGAGCTCTGCCCTGCCAAAGTGCCTCTTTTGCAGGGTAGAAGTGAAAGATCAATTACAGACAATTACAGCTATGCCAGTCAGAGGCATAATTTCAGATGTGTCAGGGATAAGCACACTGGCTGCCTGTACTGGTTCCAGCAGACTGATTACCTCTAAGCCTGGCTGGCCTGGGAGCTAGAAAGTGTGGCAAGGTAGGGCAATTGACAGTGACACCTACTGAAAGAAAACAGCTATCACAGATGTGCTGATAATGCAAGTTTTGAAGTAGTTTTGAGTAGTTGAAAGAATCAAATCAGAGACATCGAGCCTGCCTCCGTATTAGAGGCTGCAAAGACTCAGAACACACTGAGGGGGGAAAAAGAACAGCATCACCAAACAAACCCCAAGCCTGCATTTGCAGAATGATTTGTGAAGAAGCTCAGGACAGACTTCAGATCACACACCAACTATTGTAAGAAAAACAATATCAATATCTAACAATGTGTCAGGTACGAGGACTTGGTCATAACCTTGCATGCAATTAACTCTGAGCATTCTAAGGAATTACTGCCCTTCAGTTTTGTCAGCAGTGGCTTGTGCTAGCTGGCACTTGAAATGGGCACGAGTTTTGTGGTCACCAGCTCCTGAATCTCAATTGACAGACAGGGTCGCTCGGTTCCATAGAGGTAACTGTTCAAATCCAACTGCACCAACACATACTGCTAGTTTAAGTCATCCATGAATCCCTCCAAAAAGGCCACACTAAAGGTACAATACACACACCTTATTTTCAGCTACCAGAAAATGGTACAAGATAAAATGATTCACTGGGTTAATGAATTTTTCATTTTTAATCACAACTGTGCAGGCACTGGTATGTATCAATAATAGAAAAATTCAAAGGTTAAAAACGGTGTACAGTTTAGCACAGCAGTCAACATTTGAACAGAAGCACATAATTTTAATTTGTTTTGAAGTTTAAAGCAATCCAAACAAAAAGTTAACTATATAAATACAGAGTAAATGCACATAGTTTACAGCCAACTACATGTATGCAAGAATAATAGCAAACCTCACATGAGTACTGAAGTATTCTCAATCTGTCATCTGTGAGTGTTTAGCTATGACTCTGAGGGCATAGTTATGTTCACATATGCAGGGTAGGCAGACTCTTAAATAGAAGAACTGAAAAAACTTACATAACTCAGTCTTAACAGACAAGAAGTTGGAAAAAAGTAGTACATTTACCTAGGCACACTTCAGCATTCAGCTTGTTTTCCAAATCTGAACAGTTTAAACAGGAAGCAACATTTATAAAGCTTCTCCACTCTTGTCTCTGGAAGCATTCTTTTACAATGCTGCAGTCTGAGGAATGTTGCAGATCTCATACAAAAAAACAGACTAGGAGAAACTGTCATGAACGAACAAACAATCCGCTGTCTTTAACACCTCAATCAGCAAGGGAAGATGCGGAGTGCGTTATGTAAACAGAGATGGGTAAGCGGACAGGCGACGTCTCAGTTACAACTACAACACCGGAATCTCCACAGCTCCCTCGTGTGAGCCCAGGGCCAAGCCCGCGGAGCAGAGAGCGGGGCAGACAGCGCGGGTCTCCCGGCACGGCTCGGCTCGGCCGGGGGGCTCCGCTCGGCCCGGCACGGCTCGGCTCGGCTCGGCCGGGGGGCTCCGCTCGGCCCGGCACGGCTCGGCTCGGCCGGGGGGCTCCGCTCGGCCCGGCTCGGCTCGGCTCGGCCGGGGGGCTCCGCTCGGCCCGGCTCGGCTCGGCTCGGCCGGGGGGCTCCCGTTCTCCGCTCCGTGCCGCCACTCCCGCGGCGGGCGCGCCACCTGCCGGCCGCTGGCTCCGAGCACAGGCAGGGAAAGGAGGAAGGAATTCGTGACTAAAAAGCCCTTCACGCGTCCTGCCGTCTAGCAGTGGGACATAAATACATGACACCCAAATACAAATCAAGATGACCAAGTTTAAAATGCACTGCTTTCAGCTCTGTAGTTAAGGATATTAGTGAATGAAGCATCTTGTTATTTCCCTTGAGTTTTTATAATAAATATCAAGAAAACGACATAAATAATTTAAAGATCTTTGGGAAATATATCAGAGGTAATTTTGCAGGTACTTGTAGTTTAAAAATAATGAAAAATCCCAAGAAATGTTTGGGTTATGTTTGGTTATGCAAAAGAAGCCAAAACGATCACCCCTGAAGTTTAAAACAAAGCTGGAACGCCCTTTAAAGAGGTGGAGTAATAAGCTGATTGTCTGCTTTTAGCTGTTGTCTCCCATATTCAACTGTCCTTGTTAAATTGTCCTACTGATCTCCTCCAGGGGCTCGGCTCTTACCCAGAGAAGGCACGCACACAGTACCCAGGGAACACCCAGGAATGGGAGACAAACAGGGAACCAAGGGACAATGTATCCAAAGAGAGGAGAGAAACCCTCACTAAGCCTAGGCTGCTCCAAGTGTTCACTGTATTCATGAACTCCAAAGCTGAGTATGGTCTTTACCAATTTAAGTTTTGGCTATGACTGAGTGATCTAGGTAACCGGAAGAGTGACCCACTTTCTACGTCACAAAAATTACACCCCGTAAGTCACTATTACTGCATTTATTTAGCTGAACAAAAGCATCACATCAAGGCTTATGTCAGTCATAAATACTCCAGTCTTTTCCTAGGGAGACCACTAGAAAAAGCCCACTTTAAAACACATTTAAGCACTCCTTTCACTCCTTGGAGACAATCAAGCTCACTATGGTCACCCCTTGGGCCGTGCTGTATTTAAAAAGGGAACATTTTCCGAGCAAGGAAGTCAATCCAGCACTGCAAGGTCAATGTACTTACTATGGGTGGCTTTTAGAGGGTGAGCAATTAAGACAGAGAATTACATGGAATACTCAAATACTTTGACACTGTATGGAAAACATGACGAGGATCAAAATAAAGGAAAGCAAACAAGAAAAGCCCAGAATGATTGTTCTGCAAGCTTTGAGGTTTTACAGAGAGCCTACAGAACCAGTGCCACAGAGATGCTATGGATTTACAGCATAAACTCCTGCACAGCTTACACAGAAATCAAACCACATGCTTTGTTTAAAACAAAACTGCATATTTCAAACACGGTTTGATTCCAGATAATCAGGAAAAGGAAGAGAAGTCATAAGCCCTAAGAAGGCCACAAAGTGCATAAGAAGTCATTCATAAAATAAAGCCATTGCACATGATGCACAGTTCAAGTGTACTGAAGTACCACACTGGAAGAGCTGAGAGCACAGTTCTGTCCATGCCAGTGTAGCAGCATTTCTATGGAGAAAGCTATTGACCCCAACTTATAAAATATCATCTTCTTCATAAAGATAATGGATGCAGACTGAGAAGATACCTGTCTGGAAAGCTCTAAAACTTCCTGTAACATTAAACTGCTTGACACTCCAGTTGTATGATTTTGGAAAATTCTGTAAATTAGGACAGAATAAACCAGCTAAGCCTCACTGCTGAATGCAAGGCATTAATTTGCAATTGGCTTACAGAACAAAACCAATGCCTGAATAATCAGACAATGTGGAGGACAAGGTTATAGCTCAGTACACAGGCTCAAGCTAACAGAAGTGATACAGCATTTATCAGGGGGAATGCTTTCAAGAAAATATTTACAATTTCTCCATCCTTCTGCACAGAGTCTGTCTGCACTGAGAAGATCTATCACAACTTCAACTGGTTTCTGCTTTCTGATCATCTTAGCCACAGTGATATGTGTTCTCCCCCAGTACTTCCATATAAACACTGGTAATCCAAGGCAGGATTTGCCAGATATTTAAGGGTAATACAGCTTGTGCTTAGGCAGCATGAAACTGAGTGAATCCTGTCTTCACAAATGGGAGGCTGGACTAGTTGCGATTTCTCATCACATTACAAATCCTTAAAAAGGCTATAAAGTGGCATTCAGCAACTTCCTTCGCTGTGTGAGTGACCTGAACATATTGGCAAGGAAAACTGATGATACAGGACAATGTTTCATAGGCCTCTCTTACTTAGGAAAAGTTCCAGAAAAGAAAAAGCATGATGCAACAGGACCAGAAGTCCACATACACCAACATTAACAGACTGGTAACCTGAAGAGTTGAACAGACTCTCTCATTAACCTACAACACTGCTCAAACGTCAAGGAAAAAAAAAAAAAAAGAACAACAATCAAAACCAAAAAGCTACAACAGGTATCACCTTTTGTAGTGAAGAAATAACTGTTCTGGGTCCCTGCACCGTATTTTGTCTTGAGGTAGCAACATGGAAAACTTCACACACTTACCACACTACCTCAGTCTCTATGAATCTTCAGAGCAACTAAATCGAAGTTTCAGGTATAGAAAGCTATAAAAGTACTGTCTTGCTCATTCCTCCAACAGGTTATGTGCAGTAAAACAGAACAAAAATGATGTAGCTGAGAGCAATCACTAAGAGAAGGTAATAGGACTGCCCAGCAACATATTTCATTTCCCCTCCCTCACCCATCAGGTCTCTGAAGATGACTCAATGGCTTTGTCTAGTTTAACAGATGAAAAGGAAAGAATAATTCTGAATTAAGAGATGTATGAAGGCATTCCCTAAGGGGCAGTTCCCATTTGTCACATTGACATGAGACCACACAATAAAGGCAGCAAAATTATTCAGAGTTGCCCACAATCAACCTTCTGTTTTGTCCACAGCTGCTTGTTCCTGATACAACGCTCCTTCAGCCCACCACACTGGCATTGACATTCAGTGGTCCACTCCAGTCTTTCAGTCTTCCACCTTCTTCCACCTTGTCACACTGCTATCCATCAAGTAAGTAGACTACAACTTCATAGGTGGACATCATGATAGCTGTGTTTGGAATCTGTCTGAACAGGTGTGTAGTCAGACCTCGGTAAAGGGAGCCATACCCTTCCTCTCGCACAAGCAAAGAGAGTGTCTGGAAGAAAGATCTGTATTTTGTTCCCTCTTCTCTTAGTCTTGTTCGTACAACCTCTGTATAAAGAAAACCAGTGGAAAAAAAGAAAAATTGAGGGGTTACATTCACCACTTTTCATTATTTTTCCCAGCAACTGATCAGGGATTTTTACACAAAAATACCCTGCTCCCCAAGTTCTCAATATCACAGCTTCTCTTTAAAAAAAGGAAAACAAACAGACTAGCAAACCATGCAAATGTGTAAGAAGAGAGCAAGTGTTAGATATTTGACTAAACAAGGCAAGTTCATTTGCTTAGCTACAATCCAAAAGAACTGTTGCTTGGGGTTACATTTCAGCTCAGAAGTTGGCATCAGTTCATCAACAGTGTATACACAACTACTCTGCATGACACACAAACTAGGCAGCCTGCATCCCTAGAAGGGAGACAAGAACTTGTTGGCACATGATGGAAAATTGCTGAGTAAATGGAAAGATTCCAACTGAAAAAGTACCTCTGAGTACCTTGGGCCATACCCTGGCCAATCCCCTGGCAAAATGAATATTGCCTAAGAAAAGGTCATGCTGGATACCTACTGCAAGGCACTTCCATTTCTGAACACTAATACTCACGTTGACCAGCTAAATATCTGATATTCAGGCAGGGAAATATTTCTTGAGCAAGTAAACCAAAGCTGGCTACAAATCTCACTGAGAAGACTCCCTCTGATAGCTCTGACTGAGGGTCTCAGCTGCACACGTCCCACTTACCATGGGGATATGCTATTGATGTTGCACACGTTTTGGAAGTGGCAGCAGCCATCATCATTCGAACAAAGTCTGATGCTTCTTTTGCTGACTCATCCTCATTGTCCATGGCAGCAGCAGTCTTATACTCCAGTAATTTTTTCTTAATACTCTCATAAATGACAAAGTGAATAACAGTCTCAGATATGCCTGCGTAGGACGCAGACATGCCCCGGTAAAAGCCTCTAAAGCCATCCAAGCGATAAACTTTGCGGGCACACTCAAATGCGCTCATTCGCTTTTCTCCACGATTCCTACAAAGGAGGAAACAAGTTCAAATATCAACTGGTGCAACCAGAGAGACTGGAAAATTAATTAAACAGGTTTGTAGTGACAAGAAGACTTAGGAAATACCCAACACTGATGCTGAGGGGCTCCAAGTCACTTGACAGTCTCAAAGGCCTTCAGCACAAAACACAGGTAAAGCATTACACAAAACCCAAGCCAAACTTCACACAGTGACTAAAGACAAAGCATCACAGTGAAACATTGAGCAGCTTTAGGCCTCCCCAGCTCTCATACAATAAAGGACTAAACTGCTTGGAAACAGACTCCCAAATGGACTGTCAGTGACTCATGAGGAAAATGACCCTTTCCTTTTGCATAATGGATTTGCCCTAATTGTTGCCTCAATAAAGAGCTCCACAGCATTCAGTGGCTAAGAGTTGAAACAGCAGCCCTCAGCATTACAGCTCTCAGCAAACAACTGGCACAGCAACCATGCAACACTGGGAGATGTTGTTTGATTGAACTCAGCCACTGCTGATGTCAAGGAAAATGCTCATTACACACATCAATTTCAAGCAGTATTTAGCAAATGAAGTTTTATTCCTACTTTGAGCTTGCTCACTAAATTGAGTTGTGCATACTGACGTATTTAGGATACTCTACAAAACTATGCAAACCCATGACAACACTGCATGAGATGTGCTTCACTACAGCTGCAAGTGCAGGCACATGGATTGTGCCAGCAGAGGGTCTGAGTGAGCAAGTCACAGAATAAAAATAAAGACCTGAGGATGTTTAAAGCCTTTTTCTAAACATTTGCTATAATACTGAATCCATATTTCAGGAATGTTTGGCTCAACAGTTAAAGAGAATGTATTACTGAATGAAAATATAAGCATATGGTTGGTAGAACATGACTTTAATGAAACTGTTAGCCTTGTAATTAACTCCAAATTTTCAGGTCAGTTGACTACAGTGCCTCAAGCATGTTTCAGAACAGACTAAAAAGAGAAGTGTTAGTATAGCTTGTAGTGTAGAGAGACCAGCATCACCTTTGCAAATCTGAAATGCTGAATGTTCAAGAATTCATTTTATTTTGGAGTGCAGAACAGATTCACAACATTTGAGTACAATGTTATCACAGCAGTGAGGTTCCCTACTGCCACTTTACCTTGCATCAAGCTGTAATCGTGTCTTTACCAACCAAATGGGATTAGTTGTTGTGATCGCAGTAAAGCCTAAAAAATGTAAAAATAACATAATTAGATGTGATGATATCACAAGAACAGATGCATCTAAGTTCCAAATGTACACAGTTAAGGTACAGTGGATGCAAAAACTCGGACTATACTGCTTTTTCTGAAGTCCCCATTTTGTGAATCCATACAGCCAATAAACACTTAGATTGTTTTTAAATTTTACATTATTATTGAGTAAGTTTGTTTCTTGGCAAGAGATGCCCCGTATAAAATAAGCCAAATTAAGTACAGTTCTCTGCCTATCTAGTACCAACCCTGTTTTGACACCACAGAACAGCAATGCCAACTAGACAAATATCAGCCAATTGGGCAAAAAAAGTCAATAAGAATGCATTGCAGAGACAGCATTAGCAATTTCAGATGCTATAAAACATTGCCTCAATTTACTTTGTTACCTGAAATACAATCCGAGTTTAAAAGCATGCAGACTGAATAAATACTACTTTTGGTGCAGTTAAAAGGCATTTATTACTGCAAATTAGGAGACCTTTTAATACTGAACTATAAAGAGCAGTTATATTTGAATGCTAATCTTTTATTTAGTATTCAAAGCAGAGATTGTTGGCTGGCCTTGGAATACTTTTATAAGCATATGAGTGCTTAAATTGTTAAAAGTAAATACTATGACTTCTAACTATTCAGACAGACAGCAACTACTCAGGCTTGCATAAGGGCCAAGGGTTAAAGCTTTGATTTTTCAGTCCACTAAAGAAAACAGAAGAAAAAGAAAAAAGGAAACAAAATCAAAAAAAAAGGAAAAAAGAAAAAAAAGAAGTAAGAATTACTCTTACTTCTGCATAACTGTGGAGAGAGAGAAAGAAAGCAGAGTGAAAGGCAGCTCTGAAAAAAAGTAAAATTAAAAAAATCATCTCAAGCTGCAATACCACACATGCACCATCAATGAGGTGTCATGTCTGCAGGAGAGAACAGGAAAAGGGAAAAGCTGGAACATGGCCAGGCAAGAGATGATAAATTTAGACACTTGCTCTCTAAGTGACACACATGGCTGGTTTGTAACTACAAAGACACACTGCCCTCCTGCAAGGGGATGGACTGGGTGTGTGGGGAAGGACAGAGTTACCTTGCTCAGTGCATGGCTGGGGCACAGTACTTATCCAGCAACAGGCTATTGATAAGCTCGTTTATCAGATCACTAACAGCTCAGAGAAATAGATTTAGCAGAACTGGTTGCATACATGTTACTCCTGTTCAATCACCATCTAGGTTTACATTGCACGCAAAGGTTTGCAATACTCAGAAATGCCAGGGGATCTTAACTGTTCTAAGGTTTGATCTGTGCCCACCCTCAAAGCTTAAACAGGTCATTACGGTTTTCAATTCAAGTTCTAAAAATAAATCATCAGATTTGGCAGCTACTAAGATTGAGCTGGTTTTCTACATCAGAAGAATAAAAACAGATTGGAGGCTTCTGTTCAATTTTCTGATTAAACCGATTTTTAAACTGACTCAAACTACTTAGCTAAGCCACTTCCTATGGTAGATAATAAAGATTTGGAGTCAGCTTTTTTTTTCTGAATCACAACTAATTTTTCCTGTATCTCAGTACTTTGTATATAACCTTCACATAATGGAGCGTAATCCTAACAAGGAAGAGTTCTGTATCTCTATTTAATGGAGGCAAATAATGATGTAAAACCTCAAAGCACTGGGGAACAACTCCATCAAAACAAGGCATGAGATGTTTTTCAAACACCACGTGTGCAAAACAGGTTCTTGTAGCTAAAGTAGCCATAACCTGTCTGACCTGTCACTTCATGTCACAGAAACTCCACTGATTCCAGTAGTGCTTGAGCCTGAGCTCAACTAACACTGAAAGGAAACTTCATTCTTAACTCTGGCACTAATAAAGCTTTAATTTTGTTTGACTTCCAATCACAATCTTTGTGGCATGAAGTGCACTAGGAAATGCACAGAACTGCAACAAAGGCTTTGAAATAAGGCGGGAGAAAAAAATCACTCACTTTCCCTACCAACACATCTTCCATGAAAGACTTCTCTAAAAACCAAAATTAGTTCTTAAGTCTCTCCTAGTTCTTAGTTACAAGTTACCAAAGCCAAAAATCCATTTGCATTCCTGCTGAAGTTGCATGTTTTGGAATTTTGTAACTTTTAGGCTGTATGTTACAGCCTTTCTCCTTCATATTCAACTCAAACTAAGGGTGCCTGCCACTCCTTAATCTGGAGCAGGCAAGGCACAGGTGCCAGCAGTGGCAGTGGCTGAGTAAAGTATATTGGAAATTTCCAGTGTAAAGTGGCTGGCATGGGATGCAGTCCCTACTCTACTCAAAACTGCATTCTTGGGGTCACTGTAAGCATTATTTAGATGCAGCACCTCCAACAGAAGGATCAGACACTCAGCAACATGGCCAGTATTTTTTCCCATGGCTGTGACAGGCCTAAGTTGACCTTTCAAACTGAAGCCTTCAAATCAAAGGGCCTTCAATAATTCAGGTTTCAAGGTGAGACGACTAGAGGTCAATCCTTACAGCTAATGTAGCAAATGCAGTTAGTGAAGAAGAAAAATTGAGTGGTGCTGACACCAAGGAAAGCCCTCCAAAACATGAAACATACCATTTAGGATCCTTGAGAAGATAAACTTTAATTTTTAAATACAGAAAATCTGCAGCAAAAAGCTCCATCAATTGTTTCCTTTTTTCTTTTCAAAAGCCTTCATGATCTTTATAATACTTTACAATGCCTATCGATGTGTTGCACTCTCAAGAAAGATCCCAGATTCATGACATGTACAGATAAATCTGGCAATGCTACAAACTCCTGTAGTTCTATTTTATTGTATCCCAGCTTCAGACAGAATTATCTCAATCTACTTTTTCAGCTATCCCAGCTACTGACAGGTAAGATCCCAGGTATTCCTATTATGCATCATATTTCAAAGGATAGGGTTGGTTTTTTAATCTATAAGCCAATGTAATTGATACAGACGCATGTGAACATGGAATGATGAATTTAAATTTAAAAGTAGTAAAATAAAAACAAACCAAAAGAGTAAACAGAAAGAGACAGAAAGGATTATATACACATATTAAAAAAGAAAAAGAAAAGAGGTCTTTGAAATAAATGTGGCAACACAGAATATCAGCTGCAGCATTTTAAAGGCAGCTCTGGAACACTGGGGAAAAAACTCCCAAAATGCCTTGTTTAACCCAGTAGGGGCTTTCAGGTGACCAGAGCTAAGTAGAGTAGCAGCTCTCAGTGAAAGGTACTTCCTACCTTTCCCTGAACGGCACAGAAAAAAAAAAAAATCACTCTAAACAGAGTTAAGGAAAAGTGATGTCTTTGCACAATGCACATCATCTGAGTTCAAGCTAGAAGTGTGTTCCCCTTACGGTGTTTATTCAATAATATCACAAACCCAATGTGTGGTTCTTACACTAGAGGCTGCAAGAGACGCTCAGTTCAGTACTCACGAGGTTTAAGTTAGTCCATATTGCTGCAGGAAGTGACCTGCGGAGGGGGAGCATGAGATGACACGATCTCACTCTTTTCACGGGAGAAATGTACAGTAAATGCCTAAAATAGACACAGGCTTTTCTGTATCATAACAACAAGCAGTGACCTCATCAGACACAAGTGTACAAATTGAATCCCAGCGGAAGGATTTGTCAGTTATTGGGAAATCTAACTGTTTGCAGGTAAAAGTTTAGGAAAAAAAGAAAGAAAAATAATCAAAACAGGCCACAGATATTAAAATAGATGTGTAAAATGCACTGAGTACTGAAATTTCTGCTCATTTGCAGCAATTTAATTTTACACCTCCAAATACTTACCAATATAGAAAATTTACAAGTGAAACCTCCTCCTTCCCCACTCTCTTGAAAATACTATTCACTAAAGCTAGCCTAGTCTTAGGACAGAAAGGATGCCTTATGAAATCCACCTTTCTAATATCAGTGAACTAAATATGCATTTTATTTGGTATGAATTAACTGTGTACACGGCACTAGAAACTTACAAAGTAATGTATCTCTAAGTAATAAAGCAGTCCAAATTATTTCAAATAAATATAATTTTTAAAATCTGCATTTGGGTTGGTTTGCCAGCAAAGTTCTAGAAAAAACAGCAACAGCATACAAGGCAAAGTAGTTTTGCAGCAGATTTGCAACCATGTTGTCTGAGGCTGTGAATCATTAAAAAAGCAAACAAGAAAGCCATACAGGAATCAAGTATCTCATTCAGTTCTCTACAGCTTTTCTTCTGTGGTGAGAGAGGTTGAGTGCAATGAGAAGGCAGAGTTTATAGTGAATCTGAGAATTTAGCCTAACTTGGAAATGTCCAGAAATCAACTCTCTTCACACAAGCAAACAGTCTTGTACCAAGCTTAGATATATTCCCTGCCCTAGTTTGCAAAAAGAAAACCACAGCTATGCTGAGGAGTAAGCAAAAAGAATTGCTGAGTACTTCTTCATGTCAACACAGATATTTTAGGCATGAAGGGGATGTGCTCTATATGCTGGAAACTAGCACAGCAGGAAGACAGCATTCATTTCTGTTTGCATAAGGCATCAGTTACTAATATGCAGAGAGTAAAACAAACTTTGTAGAAGAACCTTAAAACCATAAATATATATTTTGAGAATGAAGAATCAGGCCTAAAACCAACCAACAACACAAAATATGCTTAAAATACTATACATCAGCTTTTCACTCCCAAAAACACCAAGTGCATAAACCCATCCTTATTTAATAATGACATCAGTCTAGCCTGAGACATGTATTAGCACATTATACAAATAAATAGAATGTAAAGTTGACTGTAGTTCACTGTTTGCAGTACTTTAATAAAACAACATTACAATTATTTTGCTTAAAAATGTATTTTTGCATCATTACTGTATCTTGCAACCTACAGGAAAAGCTTTGTAAGCGCAAATCCCACTTCATGGTAATTAGGTATTAGACTTTATGAAACAGATAGGTCATATCCAAAAAAATGCCAACCCACCAAAAAACCACCAACAAAACAACAACCCTCACTTAAGACTGAATTACTCAATTCCTTACTGAAACCAATGGCAGCTGAAAAAGAAAAACACCAATACTGATTATTTTTTTGCTAATTCTGAAGTATTCATCCATCTTGCCAATTTTGAAATCTTATGTTCCAAAGCAAATTTTGCAATGATCCTATGTATTAACCTGTCAACCAAGTAAGAGCTCACATTTGATCTTGTCCCTGTTATTTTGCCATTTCTTTAAGGTGATTTGCATCATACAGCAATACAAACCTTGCGGGTAAAACTGTTAATAGCTGGTTTAAGTGCATTTTCTGAAATATATTAGAATTACAAAAACAAGGTTAGCACATTCCCAGGAAAGCACTGTTAATTTTAACTGCAGAGTCCTTTTCATATATCAGAATAACACCAGAAGAGAGACTTGTCATGTTGTTTGTCAAAGAAGCTGAGAATTTCTGTACTGTGCAGTGCCAAGACCTGTGGTGTGAGCCTGCACTGAGCATCCTGTTTCACTGACTGTGGTTTAGAGATACAACTGCAGAACCTGGGAAGTATGAGAAGGTTAACAGCCCCAAGAGCTGTTCAGTGTTAGAACTTGTACACAAAAGTAAAAAGAAGGCCAACAGCAATTAAGGCTGAAATCCATTTCCCCAGTCTACTGCAGCTGTACGCACAAACGCACAACACCAACCTTCTGGAAGGGAAGCGGCTACAGAGCTCCATGACTAACTACAGCCTGAGGCTGCAAACACCCAGGAAAAGGCACTACAGCCCATCTCCACAAATGTGCTCTACAAAATGAGGGCAGGAACTTCCAAAGATGAGGAACACGCAGAATCTTCATTTGCCTGCAGCACTGCATGAGATGCACAAGTAGCCTTCCATTGAGGACAGTCCTGTTTATACCCCCCACACTTCCCCCTGCCCCCAAATTAAGGGCATGTTTTATTCCCTTGACAAGGACCTGAAGACTCTTCATCTTTCTTGATGCAATTAACTATTAGGCTGAGCTCTTGATTAAATCCCCTTCCATCCCATTCCCCATGCTGTTCACCGACAAACAAAACCATTCATTTCTAGATGATAAAAAAAACAAACACTGCACTGTCCTTGTCTGACTTGGGCAAAATAAAGGAGCTCTTCTTAAACCTTAAAGATGAAAAACTGTCACAACATTTCATGTGCCAGAGATGGACATTAGTGTCATTTAGGTATAAAGCTAATGTCACTTACATTTTATACACCATATATCTCTATGTATCAGATTATTAGCAAGCATTAATAGAAAACAAATCCTATTCCTTATTCTGACATCACACCTTTATCAGTCCATTCCAGATTGCCAGTAACTCACATTCTACAAACTGGCTGTAAAATTTGACAGGACTTAGGAACTTCAACAATTAAATTGTCAGAATTCATCTGTAAAGTGCCCATGGCCTATAAAAAAACCTGAACATTTGTTATTGTGCAGGAAAGGCAGATAACGGGTAACAGGCAACAACAGATAAAGTGTTGCCAATCCAAGTTTTGATTTTCCCAGCACAAGTCCATGACCATAACTTAACTCAGTTGCCTTTAACTCCCCCTTATTAATGATCCCAAAGCACAGAATATTCAAATCAAGCAACAAATATTTGTAGCTGCTAAAATACACCAAAGTTACACTGCAGATATAAAACAGGAATTATTTCTACTGAGATGAAAATACATGAGGACTATGAAAAATCTGCTCTTCTCTGACTTTTTAGTGGCAGAGCAAACTTCTCATAGACTGATATATGAACAAAGGAGGAGGGGGTGTTACATATAATTTACACAAATAGCTGCAGGCACTTTTCTGAAAGACAAAAATAAGTCAAATATACAAAGCTGTAGCAGAAAATGGTGGTAAAAAAACTGATTAGGAAGAATTAAACCAGAAGTCAGTGCAAACACTGTTTATATCTTACAGAGCAACACGTTACTGTTTTGAAAGGTTACATTTTTCATTTCACAAATTTACGACTGAAAAAGCAGGCATGGAGGTTTTCTAGAGAGTGCTCACACACACTGTTATTTATCACTTAGTGCAGTTTCATGCATACATTCTCCAGAGAGCCTGTTTAATGACAGGCCAAGGCAGATAACCACTAAAAAAGACATCATTCAATTACTGAGCATGTTCTGTTTTGTTGGGGTTTTTTTTCCATATTTATTGTCACCTCTCATTTGCAGATATGACTGCAGGATGAAGCTAAAAAGTTACAGATCCTTACCTGCCACACCAGCTGAAATCATGTGTACCTGGGTAGAATCTGGATTGAAAATATTGTTCAACTTTTCCTTGCAATTTGAGTAAGCAGCAAAATATATTGCTCTAAAATGAGAACAAAATGCAAGTTATATTATGCTTTACATTTCAAAATTCTCAACAAGCAGCACCATTAACTTCACTGACTGAAGACTATGTTGGGCTAAAACTCCCTTCCCCAGTAAAGAACTACTCAAGGATTAACTCCTGCAAAGTAGTGGGACTATTCTAGGAATGGAAATAAAGAATCTAAACATGACACTTGACTTTTTTTTTCCACACAACAGCTCCAATTACCAATTTGTGAGGGGAAGGACGGATAGTTTGAAATATGGCAGTGATTTTTGTGACACTAGGAAGAAAAACACCAAAAAAGTTTTAGTATTCTTCAATATTATAAATAGAACAAACTTTCTCCAATGGACCTAAACTCATTTCAACAGCAGGACAATTTGAAGAGAATTACCAAGTACACAGCTTCTTAAAAAAAAAACCCCAAACAAACAACATTCTTATTACTATAGCATTTAACATTTAAATGTTGCTAACTTGATGTTATAAATATTTATACTTTAAATCCTAAAACAGCTGTGAAGCTGTGATTCACATTTTGTTTCCAGACTTCTGTATTTATAATGGACACTGATTTTTGTCTCTCAATACACCACAAAAAATGTTGTAAACTTGTGCTACACAAGTCTGAGATGGTATCCAAACAAAGCTAGGCATGATCAGCAACTCAATTAGATATATTACAAAAAATGGTTGTTTTCACTCATTAAAGCCAAAAAACTTATTTTAAGCACATATAAACCTCACATTTCACACTGTAACTCAGTTGTTTTAAATCTACAGACACCCCTCTGCAAGAGAAAAAAATGAATGCACCACTTTTCCCAAGCAGAACATTAACCTCATTAGCTGTGTGAACATGTTTTTCTTTATTACAATGAAGATAAAGTGCTTGCTTTACGGGTGTAATTTCTAAAATGGAACCTGAACTCAGTTAAGTACACTGGATGTGTTATGAAATATGCTTCTCTACAGCTTATTTAAACAAAGAGCTGATGTTAAATCCACTTAGCTAATGCTTAATTGAAATGAAGTACTGGTTGAGACAGAATCAGCCAGAGGGAAATGAAGATGTGCTTATAAATAAAGTTTACACACTACATCAAGCAGACATTTTAGCAAGCTACGTATTTCACCTAGGGGAAGAACCAAAGGGAAACAGCAGATTTAACATATAATTAATTGAAAAGAAATATATATTTTTCTTCCAGCTGAGGATGTTCTTCATGGAGGACAGTCACTTATGCAATGGATCCCATTCCTGGGTAAAAATTGCTATTAAAGTGATATCAAAATTGAAGATTTGGTAGAACAGACTGATCTGCTGTACAAAACTACAGGCTCTCCAGACTAGGAAGTGCTGATATCCCGTAGGTGTCAAGAACAAAAATGCTACTGGGTTTACTGCAGCTTTTCCAAAGGGCAGTGCTAAGTTACTGATCAGAAAGCACCTCTCATATTCCTAAATCCTTAAAAAAATTGCTAAAATAAAGATTATCTAGTTCTTTCATTAAGTTTTTTTCTTATTTATGCAGTGGATCGAAAGAACATTACCTCATCAGAGCTAAAGTTCAGTTTAGTAGTATTTTTTAGAAACATCCAAATACTTCAAATCAGTAAAATTAAGATAATCTCCAACTGAGTGTGCAGGAGAGAGGAATGTTTTATCTTCAAACAAAACAAATAAACAAAAGCAGAGCACTAAGTCAAGGACAGAATAAAACCTTCGTGGAATATATTCCCTCTGCATAAAGGCTCTTCTCTTAAACAGAGAAGAAAAAAGAAAAGAGCCAGGAAACAACTTCCAGTATCCTCATCCAGGCCTAAAGAATATATTACTTTTACACAGCTTTGTTTCTATACTCTTTCCTATTTTTGGACTGAACTTGAGTTGACAGCTCTATGTAAGGATAAATTCAGACTCTGGCATAAAGTGCTCTGTCTCTGCCTGCCAGCACCAGCTGAGGAACGGGAGTATTTGTGCTGATGCAGAGCAACAGACAACAGCAACACCAGCGCCAACTAGATCAGATTTACATCCTCGGCCCTGCACTGCCCCAGTACCCTTTGGAGCCCTGTCCACTGCTGGCTCTGCTCTCCCTGGGACAGATGGTAAGTCTCTCCTCCTACCCAGTGTCTCACCCTTTTTGTAGTTTCAGAACAGGCTTCCTCCTGCAAGGGAACACCAGGCTGCGCTTCAACAGAACTCAGGACGAAGACCCAGTGTTTTGAGGCTTATAGCGATCCCATAACTGCTTCCTGAAGATGATGGATTAACTGGAAGCTAAGTCTACCTTCGTATTTTCCAAGATTCAAACTTGTAGTTTACATGTGCAATTCTGTAAGAATTTTTCTTTTTAACTGTACAAAACCCTGCATCAGGGATAGCACACAGCAGTAAATAATATTACAACAGCACATAGGATAGGAAATGCTGAGACAGCTGGAGCTCTGGAGTACATAAATGGCTCAATTCCTCAGGCAAAAAGTTATCCCAGAAACCAAAGGTTACTTGCTGCTAATTAAGTATTTACAACTACAGATGCAAGACTTATTTCAAATACACATTAAAACCTTTAATGTATTTAATTTATTGTGCATGTTTGTATTTACCTGGAAGGAGCAACGCCAACTAAATTAGGACCCAGCCCTCTGAACAGGGAACGGGGGCCTTCATTTTGCAAGATCATCCTAGAAAACAAGAAGACAAAACTGTAACACTCAGAGCAAAATTAAGGAATGCACTAACCACCAAAACTATGTCATGTGAAAAATTTCCATAGTTACTGGCAATAATACAGTGCAGACCACAAAGAAAATTAGTAATTTCCTAGAATCAGCATTAAAAATTACATTACTGCTCAAAATGCTATGATAACCATAAACTAAATGCAGAAATAAGAGTTGAGATCTCAACACAGATTTAACTTACATGTAGGAACACATACATGTACAGAGCTGTCTGTTAGGAAGTTAAAGAAAGTGTCCTTGAATCAGGGAGAAAATACTAAGCATGGAAACCTTCCCATTCATGTAGGCTGTAGATTGTTCAAGAGCAAAAATACTTCATTCTACACTACATTCCTTTCACCACCCTTCAGCTTCCAGTGTTTGTGAACTTGAGTGGCAGGGCCAGGGAGCAAAAGGCAGGAGAGGAGAGAGAGAGACTTTAGAAGTCCAGTTTCACTCACTCATTGCTGTCTTGAGAGCCACTCTGGAAGATGTTGCTCTACTGCCTATGACACCCAGCCAGGAACACCTTTGGCAATTTATTATTTTCTCCTTCTCTCAAAGAGAGACCTCAACGTGGTTTTGCATGTGCTACCCCAGTAGATTCCACAAGACTCCAACAGGACACTAAGTTTCATGGCAGAAGTTTGTATCTGTAAGGCTGCTTTTCTATTCATCCTGCCTCTCTCATACACATAAAATGCTGAAAGCCTCTAAATATTCAACTAGAAGTCCATTTTTAGCTTGATTCTTTAAGACATGGTGATTATTTTGACTATAGCAAAAGGAAGTTGAAAACTTCAATGTGAGAAGTGACCCTTCCTGGAGGCTGGCAGGGATTCCCTCCTATCAGTTCTGAGCCACTGCCTGTGTGTTCCCAACCTGGCACTGCTGCTGGGCTGTGGAGCCAGTGGTTTTCTGGCTTTTGATTCATTCCAGGGAAGACAATCCTTACCTACCCATGCAAGGTAATTCACTGATAGTGACTGAGACAGGAGTGCAACCCATGCAGAGTCACAGCCACAGGAGAGATCTCACATCTCCTGTACTGTATCTACTACAAACACAGCTCAGGAAGGATTGCTTGGGTGACAACAGCGGGTAGGTAACCATGCACATTTGTGGAACTTACAGGAAAGCATGGTACAAACAGCAAGTTGAGACTGCAAATAAGGCATTTTTAGTCCCTTAGTTTTGTAATATGGATCCCACAGAGTTGGGGATTTTAGGAAGAGCTGAAGACCTATGCAGCAAGGCACCCTGGCACATAAGAGACTATGCATGAATATTCAGTTCTAGTGAGATCAATCTGCCCCACAATCTAGATACTAATCACATTGGTATTTTAAAAAGTATGGTAGGACATGGGAGGAGAAACAAGAACTACCTGCATCCCATTACTGGAAATTGCTCTAGCAATTACTTTAGAACCAGATTTAAAGTTAATTCTTAACTACATTCCCAGATGCTACAAAACTCCTGTGCTTACTGATTTAGAAACCCTGGCCGATGCACACAAATAGTTCTGTATATTTCTTCTTCAAAGAGCCATGCAGGTTAATGACAAGCCAATTACTCAATAAAGCCTTGTATAAATGGCCATTTTCTTTGGAATTTACTATCGGAACAAACAAGTGAAAGCAATCTATAGCACTAAAAAGAGATTCCAAGCCTATTCTGACTTCCTGATTTCAATGGTGCTGATTCACCATTGCTCTGCTGCTAAGTCAAACTAAAAGTTTACCTTTGCTTCCACTAAGCAAAAATAAACCAGTGGTTCCACAGTTACCACTGCCATTTAGGAATACTGACATTTAATGTGCCCAGCAACATCCCAGCTTTTTGTCCATAACCATCAGCTATGAGTTCACTAAGTGTAACTGGAATACTGAACACACATTCAAAGACACCTTGGAAATACAAATTATTTGGGTCTGTCATCATGAAAGCATTTTATGCCTTGCAATGCTGAACCCAATCAACATGATCTGTATCCACTTAAACCACTACTACCACATCATGCGTTACACATGCACACGTGCCCATATAGGTGCACATGTATTCAAAGCAACAGGAATCGGTGTCTTCAAAACTTAGGAATGAAGTGTACCAGGTCTATTTGCTTCTTTTGGATCTACAGTCCCAGAATTTGATAGAGCAGCAAAGAGCTAAAGAGAGGAGCAAGAGACAGGATTGTAATGGAGGTAGTTACTGATGCTGTTTTGCATTCAGACACCAGCTGGAGGAGTGCCAGAGGCTGCACTGAAAATAAGACACAAACTTCTTGCATTAAAGAGCAGATTCAAGGGCCTGGACTCGTTTATTGAAAGCAGTTAAGGGCAAATCCATGGTTGGAAGAGCAGGAAAGTGCTCCATACAGCCTCAACTAACTTTCTTATGTCACATGGAGAGCCTGCAATGGGAGGCTTGTAAGATTTCCATTAGCAAGTCCCCAGGTTTAAACTGTGCAACGTGAATGATGAGAAAATGTAATATGACATGCAACACAGATATTTGAGAAAAAAACAATTTGCTTTTGTTGCCAGAGAATAGAGTCACCTGTTTTTCTGAGTTTGTTTCCTGGCAGAGATGCCTTTCAAGTCACCTCCACTGATGCTTAAGATGCAGAAGTGATTCTACAGCAGTCAGTTCACTGAAATTCTGACATAATTTGCCTGAATCACTCTACTTTTAGTCTGAGTAATGTGAGCCTTGAGCACTGCACTGAATTTGCTATGACACAATCAAAGTCTGACAGCTATGCATCAAAAAATATCTAATGACAGTAAGGACATGACAGTGACAAACTAATCCAGTTTTATTTCCCCACTAAACAGCTCTAGTACCTTAACCAAGAGTAATTATGTCCTGTACGCATGCATTTTCATTATCATAGTCCATTGCCATGCCATTTGGGATTTTTTCATATTTACTGTATTTTAAGAACTTGAAACCCAGGCTTTGCATCTCAGCCCTTTGATAATGGCCTGAAAGAAAACACAGCTAAGGAAAGAACAAAAGCAGCAGAAGAGATACATTCTTGTATTACAGATAAACAGCTCACGTTAGAGGGCAATTATTAAAGACAAGCTAAGAAAACAAACAAGACCTACCAATAAATTTCATCATGGGCTACCTCTACCTCAGTCTGAATTTGCTTCCTGGGAATACCAAGTTATTTTCAGTTTTCGGGATGTATTTAAAGCATAGCAGGCTTCTAGCAGAGAGGCATTACAAAAACACATCTATTCAACCTGCTATTCATTGATATACATTTCTAAGTGGAAAATAAATTCATAACCAAGCTTTCAGAATGAAGCTGAAGCACTCTACTCCTATCAAGAAAAGACACAAAGTCAAGCAGATGGCCTTGCTGGTCACAATCCAGGCCTTTCCTTCCCACATACCTCTTCCCTACATGTTCACCCATCAGACCCTGAAAAAAGAGCCATGAAAAGGCTCTGAACCCAAACTTTCATGATAAGAATGATCTTCCATTCAAGGAGCTATTTGGGTACAACCCCCATTTAAGCATATCCTATGCTCTAACCAGATTAGGTTTAAACCCTACACTTCAACTGCCAGAAGGGGCTCTCTACAAACTACTTCTTACTAATTAATTAAGAATAGAAGATAGAAGTTGTCAAGATTCAGCCAACTTTCTAATGCAAGAAGCAGCAGCAGGTCCCTCCTGTAGGAAATCTCCCCTCATCCCCAAATACTGAGGGTAGCTCCCCTCCCCTGAACTGGCTAGCTTGAGTCCCCCAGGGAAAAGTGAGCCCTTCCTGTGGGCCACACAAGCCATTTAACTGCAGCCTTACAGCTTTCCTGCTGGCTCCTGAACTGCACAAGCACTGCAAACAAGGAGAGGAAAGGCAGCCCCCATTCAGTGAGGCACTACACAAACAACACAGATCACTGCGAAAGCCAGCCTTAGCTATTTCTTACTAGCTCTAAAATAATGTTACAAGTCACACACCCACCAGAAGATATTCAAAGGCAAAAACTGTGTGGGTGGTGAAAGTTGAAAGAGACTAAGAAACTGAGTTAATTTTAATTGCCTCCATATTCAGTAACTTCTATGATTAGGACACAAAACAGTTTAAAAAGAAGTCTTATACTAATGCTTTTTCAGGATGAAAATGGCAGTCTGGCACTTAAGTGTTAGTGAATTTTGGGGATGCAGTTTGGAGCTGTGAGTTGTACAAGGTATACATGCTCTGGCTACTTCAACATACAAACTCAAGCATGAAGGACATTAAAAAAATGGGAAACACATTTAAAAAGCAAGATATGGAAAGTCATCTCCTGGTAGCATCATGACAGACATAAAAGTCTGAATCTTTTATACAGATTTTGATCTCCTCCCTCCCCAAATGAACCCAAACCCTTGTGCCAGGTACACTCACTTCAGACAGTGGAGAGGTCCAGGAGAAACTCTGGTTACTCGGTTGACGGTAGCACCATTCAGAGTGTTGAGATGAACTTCAGAGATGTAGAGAGTCACAGAGGAGGACTGCAGTCGTGTTTTTACAACTTCCAGTGGACATGTCAGAATTGCACCAACAGTACCTCCACATCTGCAAAGATAAACAGGATCACAATATTTTTAAGAGAAAAAGAAACTGAAGGATACATTCACACAGAATTGACATTATAGTCAACACAGTCCCACTGCAAAATATGAAGAACCAGTGGGAACATGTGTGACAATGACAGTTATGTGCCCTTGAAGGCAAGCAAACTGCTAAGTCAGTCTGCAAACCCCACAACTTGAAGTGAAAATTTAAACAGACAAAATGGAGTGAAGGTGCATAGTACACACTGTTCAAATCAGTCCTGGAAAGTAGCTCAGTAGCTTCAATGTTTAACTTCTTATGATAAATTTTACCTTTTCTTTGTAATGTTTAATGTGCTCCTGACCACAAAAAAGGTGCCAAAAATCCTTAAGGGCAGAAAAGATTTATGCAATATGCACACGGGACTATGTGTAAAAACTGGTAAACTCTGTGGTGTTGCAATTTAGTAACATCTTCAAAAGCCCGACTGTATTTTGGTCATTGTACCATGAAAGCAGTGATTGTCCAAGTGCTTCCCAAGCTCTGCCCACTTCAGCAAGGCTGACCAGGTACTGCAGAGTAGAAACTGCAAAGCCAGACGAGCTCAGGTGGCTGACCAGGTGAAGACTTACCCGGTTTGCTTCAATCTGCCTCTCATTCCTGAGAGCAAATCAAGACAAGCCATGCACAACTTGTGCTGCCAGCAGCTCCTGCCCTTCTGCTCAACCGCAGTGCAGCCAGGACACTCTGCCCTGCCCAGCTCTGCTCAGAGCCTTCCTGGGCTTCTTCAGAACTCAGTTACTAATATCTACATTCCTAGCTCTGCAACTACAGCCTTGGAGGGAAAAACAGCAAATTCTGAGTTCCAAGACAGTCCCTTGAACCTTTCCAGAGATAGGTAATCTTAACATTGCTAAAGACCCTTCTTAAAAATATGGCCAGGACACTACCTATCTCCTTTAAAAACAAACAAACAAACAATCCAACCCAAAGAAGCAAACCCAGATTTCAGTTCAAGTATTAATGCTAACTACAGCTCAGTCCGAAATCCACTAACACATAAGTGCAATTTGTACTGAAGTCAAAGGGCCCATATGTGCTTTCCCTAATAAATATATATATAATAACATATACATCACTAGAAGAAGTGCTTGATTCTGACAAGATAGTCATCAGCTATTTTTTCCTAACACAAGAAGCTCAAATACCCCCAAATAAGCTGTATGCCTGTTCAAGTAACTTTAAAATGCTCTCCAAAATGAAAAGGAGAGTTCAGTCCAAATTAGGAGTTACAGCTAAGACATCCTATAAATTTTCATAGGAGGGTAGTCTGATGACTCTCTTCTACCACAGAGAAAACAAAAATACAACACTGAATCCTACAAACCTAATCTGTTTGTATGAAGTGAACTGAGAGTGGAGGTGCCAAGTAGAAGTTTGATGTTCATTTAACACTCCATTTAAACCCAGTGACCTAGAGGTATCCTATTACTAAGTCTAAAGGCATCCTGCTCGTCCCTAGTTCCAACATGAGACTGAAGTCTTTTCTCTTTCAAGGTTTAATTGAGGTAAGATATCAAGTTTCTTTGCCAGCCTGGAAAAAAGTATTATCACATGAAGATGAAAAACAGTCTTTCAGTGTGTGCTGCACGCATGCAGTTCCAGCCTGACACAGAATCAGAGCAGTCTGCTCTGAATGAGCAATTCACTTACTTCTAACAGTAAGCTACAAATAGATTTATTTTAAAATTAAGAGTTGCAGAAAGAGGGTAGATATGTTAATATTTATTTTAGCCAGGGCTGGAAACAGTAAGAGCCTGTAACATGAAGGTTCAAAACAAGAACAGCACGTGAGAAGCACATGTAGGTCAACTCCCAAAACAATCTGACCTGAAGCTACTGAAGCTTTAAAGATCTGAGACAGACAAAGCTGTCTGTGTTTCCTGCAGTTCAAGCCAGACCCCACTCCATGGTAACATGCCTGTGCAGGCAATGAAGGAAGTTGGCTTTAGAGTTTACTTCCTTTCCTGCAACCCCTCCATTTCTGTTCTCCTCAAGTTTGCCCTCTTGAAAACTTTTCTGTGTTTATTTCGGACAGGTTACAGAAGAATTTGCTTTCAAGCAACAGTAATCACAAGAGAAAGCACATGGTATGATTTATATTTATGAGATAAAGGCTATGGAAGTAGGGAAGAAATGAGGACAAAAAAAACCTTGACCTGCATTCTTGAACAGGGCTTGGAGTTTGGAGCCCTTATCCCCTCTCACCCCCCCGCTAGATGAGAGCAGAAACATTTTCTGAAGTTGAAGATTAACACTGACCTGGAGCTCATGCCCTGCACGCTCCCCTGCACCACGCCCAAATCACAAGGGATGCCTGACTGCAGCACTTCCACCAGACACTCAGGGGGGACGGTCAGACACCCCTCACTCAGCAGTGGATTTCTGGGGACGAGGGCTGATACACAGCTACTCTGTGCTTGCTGTTTTGGCTGCAGCAGGCACTGGGCAGCGACAGCCAGCAGATACAACAGCAGCCAGCACCATGCTCACATGCATCCTAGAGAAGCAGCAGATTCACCTGCCTCCTTTTAAGAGCCTTTTCCTGCACCACATTCTGCCATTCAAGTAATTTCAAATAATCAGCACCCTTGGCAGTTTCTTGCTGTTCTGTTTCTTTGGTGAGGCTTTTCTTAAACAATTTAAGATGTCTCCACTGAACCCAAGAATATTTTCAATGTTTTCCACTAACAATTGATAGTTTGAATTAAACTTCTTCTCTGTCCTTGATCTTCAAGATCTCAAATTTCTTCTTACAACTGAAGAAAGCTAAGAAGTTTTACAGTGCTGTGTGGCTCTGTAATGTGAGTCTTGGCAAAATCCCCAATTTCTACTTCTGTCAAACTAACACATCACTTTCCCAGCCCTCAAAAAGCCCCATATAACAGAGACAACATCTGAAACTGAAGGAGTGAAAGAAATGTCTTGATATATTGAGGAGCCAGAACTTTCTCAACAGTCACAAGATCCACTAAGTTTGAATTACAAAGGCATAATCCAGTAACTATCCTGACTTGTTTATTTCACTTGACCTTTAAGATAAACACCTCAAGACTTGACAAAAATCTGTTTATGAAAAACTGTCAATAAACAGAGCTTGTGGGTAAACAAAGAAGAGAAACAATTAAAAATATGCACTCTGTACAAATAAGCAACTTTTAAGAAGCACAGCAGCTGTTCTGTTAAAGCATCAAGGACAGTGGATTTTACTTAGAAATGTATTTCCAGCCTTGCTTATTTAACACACTCCTGGGAATACCACCAGAGACAGCCACATTTTTGTGCTCGAGTCCTGGCAGGTCATCAGCAGCCAGCCACCAGCTCCAGCCTACAAGTGCTCTATAAATTGCCAGCAGAGGGCTGCCACCTTTCCTGCTCCCCTCCTCACTAGTTCAAATTAAGAGGAATACTTTTAGTTTGTGGTTTAACACAAATTAGGAACTAGAACAGTTCAGAAAAACATTTTTTTAGCAGTTAGAAAAAGATGAGATTTCTTCTCAATAATGCAGGTGGGATTTTGTAAATTACTTCAGAAATTTCTACTACCTAAAACCACTCTGGGCTTGAGTTTCTCTAGTCATGCATGCACTAGGCCCCAACAAGTGTGACTTGTAGGAACATTTACTAATGTGTAACTTTTTCTCCAGGATTAGACGAATCTCACCTGCTAGAGTAAGTAGGTGAACAAACACACTCCTGCTGACACAGTATAAATGGGAAGTGAAGAATGGCAAGACCTGAGGCACTCCTATGTCTGAATGCTTACACATGTCAAAAGCCATGGCTGCCCAGTGCTAGTTTCAGATTCACCTTTCACAGTACGTTTGTAACTACAGCCTCAAAGACTTAAAGATAAACCCTGACCCTGTTATCTTGGGTCTACATTAATTCATGTATTTTACCAGATACTTATCTTTCCTGTACGAAAATGAAAGTTCCATGCAAACACTGGCTGTCTAATGAAACAGCATGTAAACTGAGCTCAAAATTCTGTCAAAAAAAAGTATCCAAGCCACTTACAAACAGAACAGAACTTCTTCTCTCTTCATCAGTTACTGCAAATTCAGGTCCCAAGTCCATCAGCAGTTTCATGCACATGTCTTACAACCAGAATAACTCTCACATCAACAAAGTTGCAGCTTTGGATATTGCATTTATCTTATCAGCCTTCAGAGAGTATAGAAGGGCTTTAGCAAGTTTCAGAGACAGCATTCATTAATCCAGAATTTTCAGGGTTTTCCTGGTGTAACACTGTTCAACTAGGGTATTAGCAGCCACAAACCCTTAATCACTCTACTCACCAATTATGTTTCTTTGCTGAAACTTAGAAAGTGTAAGTTAAGCTCACATCCATAAACTAAAAATGCTAATCAAACTTGTGGTGTGTAATGAACAGTGTAAAAATAAAATCCCCCAATGTGCTGCCACATAGAAACTTACAAGTGAAAAGAGGAAAAACACCACCAGGGGATCAAGCATCACTGGGTTCCATTATCCAAAACAAACATCAACATGAACAGTGTAGCTTTTATTAACAGATGGGTAAATCAATATTTACAATAACATTCATATTAAGTAAAAGCAGCTCAAATCATCTAGAAAGAAATATAAGAAAAATACCAGGGGCACAGTTTCTCAAGTACTGACAGCAATTTTCATGCAATTTAGTAACCCCATGGAGCAAACCCCAAGCTTTAAACAAACAGTGTTTTATTTCACACTAAAGTGTATCTGAATATAAAGATAACCTCAAATTTGGGCAGAAAGGCACTAACCTTCTCACTTGCTCTGAAATACATGCAGGGTTATGCCTCAAATGTGTTTTAGGGCAGAGAGGAGCTGAGTGCTTGGCAACTCAGTTAGAGCTCAAGTGACTCTTTCCTGAAACAGCGTAGAAGAGCCCCCATCATCACAGTACCTGCTACACATTATTAACAACCTTCTGAAATCAGAAAAGCCCAGGGGCCTCTTACCTTTCCTTCATACATTTCAGCAGAGTCTGATCTTGCTGAGAATTCACACACTTATGTTGAACACATTTTCTGCACCGTTACTGTTTTAGCCTCTGTAGGGATTTGCTAAGAACCTCTGTCAGACAGAGTATGATTACAATTACAGACCAACTTGAGACACTTCTATAATCAAGATAAAGAAGCTCCTCCCTATACTTCCTCACACGCTAAATTAGAAAGCGGACAAATTTCTGCAAGGAACACCAAGAGTGAAGAAAAGAAGCAAACCTGAGACTATCCAAGTGTGAAGTCAGAAAAGTAGCTGTCCACCTCCTAACCCAAACCCCTCCTTCTGCTGAGGGGACAACACTCAGAGCAGTTCACTGTTCTGATGGAAGTTTGTATGATACACCATTACTGTCATAAGCTTTCTGGAAATGAAGAATAAATCATGAAAACCTATTTTTGTAGCCAACACCTGAATTTTCACTGTATGCTTGCAAGGCAGTACATCCAAAACATATTAATCTTTTCTATAAAGCATAACATTAAGGTTTTCTACCACTTTTAAAAATGAGTCTAACAACTAAAAAAGCAGCCGTAACTTACTACTTGAACTAAAAATGCTCATCTACATCCTACATTTCAATCACATGACTTTTTAATTTAAGAAGGGAATAATGTTCAACTGCATCCTTGAATAAATAGCACCTGAGTTTATACTACCAACATAATGTCTACAGTGACAACAGCTGCTATTTGACTAAGGGGGAGAAAAAGAGAAGGTAGACAAAAAAACCCCATACAGCCAGAGCAGCTACAGAGAAATCCCAGGATAGTCCCACTTATGCTACTAAACCAGCAATGTCATTGGTCAAATTTCATTACAGAATGCAGGAACTGAAGAATGAACTTGAACATCTGGGAAAAAAAAAAGCACCAGCAGATAGAGATAATCATGTTGTCTCTATAGAGGCTCTGGTGCAACTTAAAGGCAAACAAAGCTACAAAGCTTTCTTCCTCTAAGTTTCACTGAAGAGTAAAGATCACTCAGGTGATCTGCAGTGCACCATGCTTGCAAAGTCAGGAGATGACCCCAAAAAACTCTTCTACTGCCAAATGTGACCAAATACACAGTGTTAGCTTGGCTGAACTAAGGTTACAGGAAACATGTGGCTCACACTCAGCCTTCTCCTCACAGCATAACCCCTGACCCAGCTGGCCAGCACCTAGCCATCGACCCGACTGCTCTGCAATAAATAGGAATGAGCAAGCTGAGCTAAACAATCCTCATCTGCTCTCAAGTTTCAGGTTTACAAACCTGACACAGATGCACAATTCTGCTCAGTGATCTCCCCTGTGCAGAGCTGTCAAGCTGAAGTGCTGCAATCAGGCACAACTCACAGAATCTCTAGGGCTGGCAGGGACCTCTGCAAGTCATATTGTCTGATGTCCCTGCCAGGGTAGGGTCACCTGGAGCAGGTGACACAGGAACATGTCCAGGTGGGTTTGGAATGTCTCCAGAGAGGGAAACCCCACAGCCTCCCTGGGCAGCTGTTCCAGTGCTCTGCCACCCTCAGTATAATAAGTTCTTCCTCATATTGAGGTGAAACCTCTTGTGTTTTAGTTTACGGCCTCTGCTCATTGTCTTGTCACTGGGCACCACTGAAAAATGGTGCCAGACTTTCTCCTGGTACCTCTTTGAGATATTCATATGCATTAATGAGATCCTCTCTCAGTCTCTTCTCCAGACTTGACCAGAAAACAGGCCCAGCTCCCCCACTCTGTTCTCACAACACAGATGCTCCAGACCCCTCATCGTATTTGCAAACCTCTGCAGGAGCTCCTGATCATTCTTGAGCTCCTGCTATTGCTTTTCTGAATGCTTACAAGAATGCAAAGCCTGCAGAAAACAGTACATGCTACTGCATCTTGAGCCTCCTGCTGCATAACCACTCTCCTCTTAAACAGGGTGCAAGGAATCAAGGGGATGAAAAAGCCCCTACACAGGCACTGGATCAGATGTACAATACTTCAAAGTGTGCCAGAAGCAGAGAAAGTACTGACACGTATCCAAGTCACTCAGACTTGCTCAGAATCAATACATTATTCTCCACCTCAAACACCTCAGTCCAGAAGCAGCAAGCTCATTTTTGTCTGTGAGGAGCACAAAGGGAAATCACAGCTTCAAGCTCTCTCATGGGATCCAAGGTGTGTCCTCTATCACTTCTTTACAGTCATGCTCACTCCCCAAACACACTATCACAATCGAGGACCCCCAGCTTTCCCTTTTTGGCTGGGTGCCCTTCCCACCCTGCTCCTGGAAGGGCCACAGGCTGCAGAAATACAGCTCATACATTTTGAAACCTAAAACGACACACTTTGAAACTTCATTAATAGCTGTGAAGGTACAAAGTTACCCCAAACCTAACTAAGGCTAAAATCTTCATTTCTGAGTACATTCTTCCCTCCCATTTCTTCTGCCTTTGTGGCTGGAGAGCTGCATGTGCCAAAGCCCCAGAGGGAAGGAGAGCACACCCTGGAGCGTTAAAAGGCATGGCACGGACACAGCAGGGCACCGCCAGCCCGCGAGGCCGACAGGCGAGCCCCGGCAGCCGCTCCCGACAGCGGGGAGCCCACGCACAGCGGGCCCTGCGCGCTTCTCCACGGAAACGCCAGATCAGGGACAAACCCGGGAACTGCGACCAGAGAGAGCGGCTGGTTTTCCGGGAAGCCTCCACCCCCGCCTCCCCAAGGGCCCGCGTTCCACCCGTGACACAACGCAACACCCGGGGCCGGGCCCGACGGCGCGCAGCGGGCCCGGAAAGGCCTCAGGGCACGGGGCGGGAAGCAGAGCGCGGCCCGCTCTCTCCTCCCCGCGGCTCCTCGGGCACGGAGGAGCGGGCAGCCCCCCGCAGCCCGACCGAGATGTCCGCAGGCAGCCGTTCCAGGCCGCCGCCGCCCCCAGGCCAGGCCAGAGCGGGCACAGGAGTGGGGCCAGACCCGCAGCCCAGGGAAGAGAACGGGAAAGCGCAGGAGCAGCTCCCGGGGCTTCACCTACCCGCCGGCAAAGAGATGCACCAGGGTGTCTCTTTGGCTCATCCTCGTCGCCTGCGCCCGGGCGGGAGGAAGGAGGTGCCGGGCGCTTCCGCCCCACACTCACGGCACCGCTCCCGGCAGGGCTCAGCATAAATACGGGCGGGCCGGCTCCGCCTCCCGCTGCCGGCGCGGCTCCGCGGGCACACGGGCCGGGAGGGAAGCGGGGCCGCGACGGGCCCGCCCCTCGCCGCGGCCGCTGCAGCACCGAAAGTGCGTGGCTATGAATATGCATACATGAATATGCATGAATCCCGCAAACGGAGGTCTCTATTGGCTGCAGCAGCGTGACGTCACGCAGGCACAGGGCCCACCTCGTGAATATGCAACGAACCTCCTCGCCCCCGATTAAACGCAGGCCGCCGTTGGCTGCGGCATGTGACGTCACGCGCGGTGCCTCATGAGGGCGGGGGGGAAGAGCAGGGTGGGACTCTCGTGAGGCGGCGGCTCCGCGTGAGGGGAGCGCCTGTGGCGGCACTGTCCCTGGTGTTCCAGGGCTGTTCCCTGTGCTCTGGGATGAGCCTGCCTGAGCAGGGACGTGGGGCCAGATGCCCCACTGTGATCCCTTCCATCCTGACTCCTTCTGTTACAGCCGCTGGGGCTGGGAAAGTGACGACCGGCAGAAAATATGGGGAAAAGGGGATGAAAAATGTGCAGAAAATGGGAAAATGGGGGGGGGGGGGGGGGGGGGGGAAAGGGTATGAAAAACAGCCCCCGTGCCCGCAGCGCCCCAAAACAGCAGCATTAGGAAGGTGTGTGGTGGCCGTAGTTTTTGTTTCCTCTTACTCTTGAATTCTGGGTCATTTCCTCAGCTGCTGAAGCAATCCCATCTCCCCAGAGAGGCTCCCAAACACTGCTCCTTGGGTGTTTCTGAAGGGAGTATCCTGGCTTGCTCAGTGGCTTTCATCTTGATTTTCCTCAAAAACTTATGGATACGTGATGCCTGTATAACTTAGATCAAAGTTACAAGGTGCTTATATAGCTTGGGTTATATCAATATAACCTAAATCATGAGTTTTTATAGATCAATATAGCTTGATATATTATATAACCTAAATCATGACTTTTTATATGTCTATATAACCTGATATATCTATATAACCTGATACCAATATAACCTAAATAATGAGTTTATATATATCAATATAACCTGATATATCTATATAACCTGGATCATAGCTCTTTATACCTATATAACCTGAATCATAGCTCTTTATACAATGTAATGGCTAATACATGGTGAACTAGTTGCTTAATGCTGAATACACAAAAAAAAAAAGAAGATAAAACTTGCCAGGTGGATAGCTTTAGAGATAGAGAAGTATAGTACTAATGAAAAATTGGCAAATGCAAAGCCATTTAGCCACAAAATAAAGAATTTAGGCTGGTTAAGACCAGACAGACCAAAGAGCATCGAAATTGCACATGCTCTGAAGACAAAGTTGAAAAACTCATATATGAAGAAGACCCTGGAAGCCTTCATCAAAGACCCCTGATGACCCCTGAATTGGGGAGGTGCAAGCACAGTGCAGAAGAACTGCCTAGTAACCATCAGATCATACCTTGTGAGTTAGTTCTGGTGTGTATGTGATGGTGTTACACTGACATAGGAATCCCCTAAAGAGATACAGAGAGGTTAAAGTCCCCTCAAAAAGGGGTTGCAGTCCCTGAAAAAAATACAGAGGGGTTACCGTCCCCAGAAGAAGTCTGATGACTTTTACTTTTGGTTTTGGTCTTGGAATTTTGAGTTTGATTGTTATGTGTGTTGTTATGTGTATTTTGTATAAAATTGGTGTTTCTTTTCTGTGTGTGTGCTAGCAACTGTTACTGCCTGCTGTGTGTCTGCCAGAAGCTTTTGCTCTCTGTGTTGGTGCCTTTACAGCTGTTACTGTTTGAGTGTTTGCCAGACATTTTTACAGTTTGTTTTGCTTACAGTTTTAATCCATGTCCCGTCTTGCTCCAACACCCTATTTCATTCCTCACATTTATAGGACCCCAATTCCTTGTTTAATGTGTGATCTGCTTTCACAGAATACTGCGTTGGTTCAGTGTCCTGTGCTTGTGGGACCCTTGGGTGCATGTTGAGTGTTTTAAATGTAAAATATGAAAGTCTGTCACGCCTCTGATATCCACTGTGTTGTGCATGGGGGGCTGAGAGCAGGCAAAGGTAAGATTTGTGTTCTTGCTATAAAGTGCAATCACGTACAACTGAGGTTACATTGAAATGAGTCGTTCCAGCAGTAAGGAGACAGTCAAGAAGAGCCCTTTAGAGTGTTTTGGCCCATTGGACGGAGCCAGGAGCCGTCTCGGGAAGTAGCCTAAAGAGAAGTGATTTATTAAAATATTGCAACCAATGGTAACCCCTTTACCAATTGGATAGGGGGGAAATAGCCTGTGAATGGTACTTTAAATAAAAATACAATGTTACAAAGACTTGTATGAATAAGATCTTCATGTTAATTTTCTTTAGTCCTTCTAATACTTCAAGAGCTTCTAGAAGAGTGAGTGGAGACTATTCACAAAACTGTGACCACTAACTTCATGTTCTCCTCTTTACATGTTTTTTATTTATAGGAACTCAACACTTACAGTCTGAGAAATTGTCAGAGACTATGCCCGATTTTCTTTAAATTTCTTAAGGTAATGTTTTGTGTACTTGCACTTGGTGTGGGTTTTCCTGAGGATGTGTGACATTCTCCTGTATTTCTTTCTGATAGGATAAGACTGAGGAATCATACACTGCACAGGGAGTGGGGTGGGAGTGGAGAAGGAATATTCCCACTGGAAGGCACAGTTTTCCAGGGCTTAACATCTATTCTGTCTCAGGGCCAGAATTAGTACCAACACAAATTGTCCGTGCCAGAAGAACCATCATGGGTTGTAAATTCCAGGGGATGGAGTGTTGGGAATACATCCCAAACTGCAATGGCTAAAGACAGGTGGTCCTGCAGGGGCAGCTCAGATGAGACCTTACAAGTGCACAAAGCAAGGTAAAGCCCGAGGGCTTGGCAGCAACAAAATGTGAATGGGCTGTTACTCCAAGAGGGAAAACAGTGAGCTGCTCTCACAAGTAAGTCAGGCTAATATTAGACTTTAAATTATACCTTTCATGCTTTGGAAAAGGAGTAGTGGGTGATTGAGGCTTCTTTTTTTCATATTATTTTCTGTTCCATGGAAGGCATTTTTAAAAGCCATTTGATTCAACATTTGTATGTAGTAAACAGCCAGCAGTAATCTCCTGATATGTCTGGCTTAGAAATGAGCCTTGAGCTTGTGCTTCTTGATGACACTGAGAAATCAAGCTGCTTCATTATGGCTAATGAGAGTGGAAAGGTTAAATTTAGATCTAGAGTAAGCCTCTGGGAAGAAATTGGATGGGTTTCTTTAGTACATGTTCTATGAGAGCTATATGAGATACTTTGATTTTTTTTTTTTTTTATTTTTTTTTTTTTTTTTTTGCGGGAGGAGTGGATTTGGGAGTTTTTACTCCCTTTTAAATAAAATTTTCCTGATATTTTATCTAGTTTGTTTCCATAAGCTGTTCAAAACAGGGGAGATGGTGGTTCGGTCCTCACAGTGTTCTTTTTCTCTCTGCTAGTATGTTCACTGAGCTTTTCAATGAAGGGAAAAGAATTTTAGACATGTAAATCCCAAAATCTTAAGATTGTCCTATAAATAACTTGCCTTCTGACTTGTGTGACTCAGACTCCTGTGATAAATACCACCAGCATGAATGGTGAATTTGGGATTTTTGTTGTCATGAGTTTAACATATTTTAGGTTGCGAATCTGGAATCATAGCAAGATATTACAAGGAATATTTTAGCTCATAAAGTGTGCTGATTCTGAAAGTGAACAAAATGAGTGTGTTTGTACTGCTCCTTTGACATGGAAAAGTGAATTTGTGCAATGGTGTGAAGTACAAGACATCTACTCTATCCCAGCAAAATCTGACCACGCTGAGAGATTTTAAAAGTGCCTTGATTTTATCAATGCATTTCTACCAATCTGTTTATTGTTATATTTTTAACTCCATTTCGTAAATAAGGAAGCAGAATAAGACAAGATAGATGTTTAATCAAAACCATTGTACAGATCAGTGGCAGATTTAGAAATAACCTTTGGACCAAGAAAGCCAGCAGGCAGGGTGTGATAAACATCTGTCTTTATGCTTTGTGTAGGCCTTCTTTTGCTTGAGAATGGAGCAGCCTCTGTTCCTTGAGGACATAAAAACCTTTGCAATACACGTTTGTAAACACATATTTGTAAGTCTATTGCTCAGTTGCTTGTTTATCTGAAATCTGTACCTTTCATAATATTCAGAAAATAAAGGAAAAGAGGGCAGGGAAAAATGATAATAAGCAGGGAAAGAAGAAAGGAGGTGTGGCTGATCTGTAAAAAAGGTATGGGGATATCAGTACCATGTAAATGAGGACTGGGATAGTGGTATATGGGTTTTACAGTCAGGAGCAGGCAGATACTACAGAATAAAGGAAATATACTTCTTCATGGTTGGCCCTCGTGACAGCCATGGTCAGCGCTTTGCGTGACAGGCTGTCAGTTTTTATAGCTGATTTATTCAGAGAATCAAGTGTACAGAAAAGTGATGGAGATTATCTGCCAAATGGATGCCTTATCATATCAAAGGACACTTAAAAGATTTGTTTTGTTTAGACTGGGTAAATAAAGGCTAAGATGCTGAAAAAATCTGTCAGAGCAATAAACTGTGGAGACCAGAGCAGTAAAATACTACATAGGCTAAAGTTGAATATTAGCAGAGTCACCAGGAGTCATGAATAAATTCAGGTAGAGAAGAAAAAGTGAGAGTCTGTGATGTGATTTTTCTACAGCATCTGGAGGGTAGAATGAAAGATTTCTAGTGTTGTATGCACCCTGTGCCCAGCTGAGTCTCAAATTGTGGCGAGATGGGTGGGTTATCTCTCTTTTGAAAGGTGTGAATCCAAGATGCAGTTCTGTTTTAGCCCCTCACCACAGCAAGGGCTTCTGTCCTTGGCTTATTTTGAGAGAGCTGTGTAAACAATGTCCCATGGCTCAGAGATAAATTTCCTGATGTGAAAAACTTCAAATATTTGAGAAATTTACTCACTTCTAAATTAAACAGAACTTCTTCCTTTTATTTTTTAATCGAAAGGCAGAAGGAAGTGTGACTCACTTAGAAAAGGTGAATGTGTGACTGCATGGGTTTTACAAATATGGAGCAGGCAAATCCAGGGAGCTTAGCAGTGGTGTGCGTACTGCCTGCAGCTGGCTGTTGTGTTTCTTGCAGAGGCTGGGTCTCAGTGCAGAGGAGGGATCCCAGCAGCACACCTTGCTCTCTGGGCTGTGTTGGCCTTTGGTGTTTCATGTGAGCAGCCTGCTTTGGAAGGCTGAGCAAACCCAGCCACCCTAGATGTGCATGGAGGCTATGGAAGTGTTTTCAGGCCACTGGCAGTTGCCTAGGGAGTGAGTTACCTTGCTGCTCTCCCTTGATAAATGTGGTTTAATAATTAATGTCCATCTGGAGAAGATGTTACTTCTCTAGCTTGTCTAAGCCTGGACAAGGAATTTGCTGACCCAGGTGTACATTAGAGACATAAGCTTCATTATTGCTAATGAACCAGTTAGAGAAATATTGCCAGGAGTCTCTGTTTTTTTGCAAGAGATAATTAATTGGAAGTTTTGGTGTGTAGCTGCATGGTATAGTTTGTTTCCTGGATATTATGCACATGACACAAAGCTCAATTGGAGCCTCAATTTTGAAGTGTAGAAATCATAACTAGAAGGAAAACTGTTAGATCAGCTGCTACTACAAAGGGAGAATGTTGAGTGTCATTAACAGGTTGTTTATCCTAACGGGGCAAGTATTATTTCAAACTTTATTTTCATTGTATGAAGCTTCAGTGTTTCCTGTACGCTATGGAAATGTCTTATCATGTTCCAGATTGTTCTGTCAGTCTCATTTGCTTCCAGAAATGGTGGGGGAACAAAGTTTATTTGGGTTGATTTTTTTAAAAGGGTCAGATTGTAATTGATTTTCTGCCTCTGAACAGCCTTTGCCTAGAAAAGGCACTTGAAGAAATGGAAAGAACCTACTTGCAGTGTAAGCAATGCTAGTGTAAAAGATGTTTAACAAAACAAAAAGGAACACTTACAAGTTGCTCTATTTTATTCAAGACTTGGTGGAATGCTTGACTTTCAAGGATCCTTACAAGGATTTAGTTGACCTTTAAAACAACTTAGCAAGATTATGATGATCAAGTAATGGTTGTGGGACAGGACATCAGGTCAAACAGGTGAAATCCCCATTTGTTCTGGAATTTCTTTAGCACAAGTGGGCTCGACTGTGGGAATATACCACAGTCTCAGATAAAACCCTGGTAACTCTTCATTTCTCAGTGCTGTTATTTCCTCTCCTGTGAAGCACAAGCTCACTTATTTTTTAAGTGTTCTCTAATCAAATACGGTGAGCTGTCTTTCTCTAATTCTTTGAAAATACTCTATAAAATCTTCTGTGCATTTTTGTAAGTTTAGACACAATGAACCTCAAGCAGTTTCATTCATAACATGCTGTATGTGCCTCAGCCTTGATGACATTGCAGCTTGGATGACTTTGATTTTATCAGCCTCGTGGAAAGAGCACTGTTTTTTGTGATGTGAAATGAGTGAGATTTGATGGTGGTGGCTTTGACAAACTAGTCTTTCAAATTTTGACTGGAATTGGAGTTAGGTTGTTAGTCACTGCAGTGGCAAGAACTATATTTAATTTTTTCCTATGACATGAAGTGATGAGGAAATTCAATCTATTATATTTTCATGATAAAACATGGTGTATTTATCCCCATAAATGAAACAGAAGTTCTGGTTCTAGATCACCAGTGTCAATGGTGATCTAGATTTCATGCCCCCTATTTCTAATCATACTATGAAATTTTCTGGCTCTCTTTTTAAAAATGGTCTTTTCAATTTCCCTCTCTCAAAATATAAGATTTTCTGGCTAAGAATACACTCTTTATTCTTTATTCCAGTTATATTTGAATCTTATTTTGATTTTAGTTTGCCATGTGTGCCAGGCAGAAGTCTATGTGTTCACAAAGCCGAGTCTGTGTGAGATTATGCAATACACATGTGCTTCAAGTATCTCCAAACAGAATTCAATGTTCCTAAATCCAGCTGTGTAGTACAGTACTGACTTTGTTTTCTGTCTTCTACAAGTCCTGAGTTCAGATTAGTGGAAGTTTGATTCCTTGCTTGTCACTGTGTTTTATCCAGAATGGAGCACAATGTTGAAATTCTGAGATATTTGACCATATTTCTCCATGAAGTGGAGTCTGAGGGGAGCTTTGCTGTGTAACTTGAGGCTTATGTCTGTCTTCTGTTGGAGCAGATGTTGTAAATTATTTTTTTAAAGATACTACCAGTTACTCTAAACCAAGCTCTCTTTCCTAACCACCATCTGTTGCTGCAAAGGAAGGAAGGGACATCCCCACTGGAATCAAGGTGAAGCAGGAGTAGGAGCCCAGCTCCTACTGCTCATTCCCACTGTCCTTCACAGTTTTTTATTGATTGGTTGGTGTCGAGAATAAGAATACTCAAGTAATGAAAGTCATCATTCTGGGTGTTGAAGTAATCCTCAGAAATGGATATGGACAATTCTAATATCTAAGGGAGGATGGAAGAGGGAAGCATGACAACTTAATTCAAGGAATTATCATGTTTATATGTAGACCCTGCATCTCTGGGCTGGTGGTAGAGATACTGATAGAGGGCTTCTGAGGTAAATGTTGGTAACAAAATGACAGGTTTTTATTTTAACAATATCTAAAAGTCTCTTTGAATGTCTTTAACCTCTGGTCTTTTTTATTTTATCTTTTTTTAAGGAGCAAGCACTGAATGACAGTATTTGGGTAGTTGGCTTTCTTCTTAAAAATCTGAATTTGTAGCATTTGGAGGAGAAGTTACTTGCTGTTCTGCAACAATTAATTCCAGAAAAGTAAGCTAATGGTGAGTTTGATCTAAGATTATTATGTCTGCTGCTTCCTTCTGGTAAAGATAAACTTCAATTAAGAATGTATTATTCTCAGGGTTTGACAAGTACCAAGGATTTGCCACAATAAGAACACTGCCTTCCTATTGTTTACAAAAAACACTGAAACAAGGCCTCTAGGTTATACTTCAGCTCCCCTACAATTATCAGGCTGACACTTCATTAAAAAGCTATTGAAGGAACCCTCATTAAGAGTGTGTTCAAACCACCTTTGAAATATAGGTGTGAAAAGTAGTTCAAAATACATTGGTGAGCATTACAAGAAAAAGGGTCCATGTTATTTACAGGGACCCTCATTCCGTATTAGGCAAGAGAGTTACTGAAACAGTTGCAGTGATACATTTGAATTATTGGGGGGATGAGGTGGGAATCCTGAGATCTGAACATATGTTAAGTGATACAAGTGAGACTTTCAATATCACTTGACTTATTTTTACTGTGAGCAGATGGGATTTTTGTTTTCTAATTCTCTGAGTTGCCTTTAGGAATTCCATCCTAGACCAAGTCCAAGATACAATTTTTTTCCCCCAGTCACTTTGTCACAGAAAAGACTGAAGGTATGAGGATATCTTGAAAATTGTTGTCTTTTTCACTTCTTGCTTGTAGTTATTAATGATATTTTCTAACTGGAGGAACTGTAATTGAAATCAGATGGCAAATGTATCCTGAAATTTTTATGCATTAAAAGCTTGCCAGCACTGCCAGCTGCTGATGCCATTTCAGAAACATAGGGGTTTTTTTGCTTGTTATGTCTCAGTGGGTTGTTGTGGAAGTTTATTTTCAATACCAGCCTAATTCTGGAAAAAATTAGATAGAATACTTAGAAATATAGCTCCAGCAATTTCCTCATTTTTGTCTGTGCTTTAGAAGAAAGAATATTACAGCTGGAATTGGATGTTGCTCGTATATTTTTAACCAGTACTGGGGTGTAATGCTGGAGAGGAACATAAACCATGATGTTAATGACATGCAATTAGGTAGCAGTCTGTAAAACCCCCAAACCCAAAACTATTTGGTGATCAAAAGACAGGCTTATGTTCCACCAGGTCAGATAAGCATATCCACTATTTTGACTACAGTTTCCAAGAAATTCAGTAGCTGGAATTTGGGATTGCAGTCACTATAGAGGCTCAACTTAATTGCCTTTAATCACCTTGGGCCAAGTGACTTCTCTCACTGTGCTGGAGGTGATGTATTGGTGTCTGTGTGTGAAGGAAATATTTCAGCTGGAATAAAACTGAGCATCCTCAAACAATGTGACATTTCCAGCTCCTCAGACCCTGTGTGGAAACTAATTCACACAGAATGTGATCAGCTAGTGTTGGCTAATGTTCAACTGCAATCAATAATCAGCCTGGGCAGGGAGAGAGTAGGTGAGTCAAACATGTACTGTGGTGTTTGCTTTTGTAGCCTTTTTGAGAGGTCAGCTAATGGAGACATCAATTAAAAGCAGGATAAACAGCAGGGTTCTTCCAGTGCAATAGTGTTTTCCTTTCTTAAATGGGAGTGTGAATTTAGCTTTAGAGGAAGCAGCCAAATCATTGGTTGTGTAAAAACACAATATAAATAAACAGTATAATTCAGACATAGCTAGTGAAAACTTCAGTGCTCAAACTTCTTTCATAGAACACAGAGTGTAGAGTTTGAGTGAATATGTCAATGTCCAAACCTTTTTTACAAGAAACAGTGGTTTGATTTTTTTTCAACTTCATCGATTTTCCAGTGTTTTTTCAATTATTTTAGCATGACTTCAACAATTAAATGAAACCTCGTTGTGATGCACATATGTGTGAAGGAAATACTTCAATTTGGATAAAACTGAACAAACTTCAGTGTGTCACTTCCAGGCTCTAATGGGACCTAAGCGTGCTATTTCCTAAGTGTTTTTGCCAACAATAATCTTTTCTATGGTGGGTGAGACTACAATTGTCCTTTATTATTTGGGCTGTTTCATGCAAATATCCTATTTTCCTCCACTGTCTTGTAATCTAATAGACTTGATAAATACCATGGTTTTATCTCTGTTTTTGTTGAGTGTATATTTTGGCTCCCAGTCATGTTTCATAGGCCCCCAGCAATGATGTCTCCCGTAGGCAGAGGTGCCATTGCTGAGACTGTTGTTTGACAGAAAAAGAAAGTGCTGAATCAGAACATCTGTTGAGAAGTGCTTTGGCAGGGAGTTTGTCCTTAAAACTGGGAAGTAGGTTGTTCTGACTCCAAGAGCTGGTGATCTTGGCCTTGCAGAGGAGAGAAGTACCTCTTTATGGGGTTGTGTTCTGCTCAACAACAGATGTGTTCAGTTGGCAGTAGTTCAGAGGATTTCCAGGAACCTTATTAGAAAGATGAGCCAAAACGCAACAGACTCTGGCAGTTAATGGTGATTTCTTCCATTGCACTGGATACTGCACAATAATTTTGCACGAAGGCAGAGCAAACTGTGAGATGGATGGAGCCACATATGTTTCCACACCCGAGAGAGGTTTGTGTAGAGAATTACAGTCAGGAATAAAGCTGAGTGAAAGATATCAAAGGTTATTCACACAGAGATGTCTGGATTTGTAGATAAATTCACTTGGATTGGTTGTTTTTGTGTTAACTTTCTGACTATAAAAGAGTTTTATTGCATTGAAGTCTATAAAGCAGTAAAAAGTGAAGAAGTACTTTAAAATTATTCCATTCTTAACTCAAGAACCTTGCATGACTTGTGTTTGTAGTCTCTTTGCCAAATTTGAAATGGTCGTACCACTGTCTTCCCATTTGCCCAATGGGACCTTGTCACTACCAGCACCCAGAAAAGCTTAGTGTGAAGAGAGATGCCACGTTTTTCTCTCTCATGTGCTGCAGCACTGAAAAACTATGCAAAATAAGCTTAGAGCTTCTACCATGCTGAGCTTCTGCAGCAAAGCAGGGAACTGACACCAGCCAGGCTTCTGCTTGCTTGCTGTAGCATCAGGTGGAGGGAACTGCACATAAGTCATCTGCAGCACTTTGAATGCGTCACTAGAACTATTTGTGTCACTAGAACTAGCTCTTTGCTTTGGAGCTCACTGTCCTTCTGTGAGAGTGCAGACAGTGGCAGCAGAATAGCAGTGACAGCAGTGTGACCTGCTCCTGCAGAGCCTGGCTTCTCACTTCTCACAGTTTCCATGTGTGCACTATCACCCCACATGTGAGGTAGCTCTTCAGATTTTAACCACAGATAACTAGTGCATGTCCCAGAACTGAAGGAAACCCTGAAGGTTTTCAAGTCACCACCAGACTGCCCATTTGCTCATCTTCTCTTATTGAGAGGTATTCAGGAAACAAGGCCAAAATTGCCTTTTTACCACACTGTGGTAGTGTTCCATTGTGGGCAGCAGGGAGTGCCTCTAGAGGTAAATGTTGTTTCTCACTAGAAGTGCTCCATACAAGCAGGTTGGAATGATAGTGCTGATGATGTCCAATATTTAAGGTGAACTGCAGAAGGAACGGAATGATAACCTTTGGAATGATTAAATTATCACCCAAAAATGCATGTGGCAGTTGTATATGAAGTACCCAACTGGCAAAGTATGTGAAATACTTACATGCCATAGGTCAGTTCAGCTGAGCCACCTACTACAAGATTAATTCTGCTGGGCAAGACTTTGTCTGGTATTGCTGAAAGCTTCTTGCTCCTACAGGAACCACAGTGCAGGATATTAAAAAGCTACAGATGTTTCAAGAAAGACTGCAGTGGCTGCCATAATAATTTCCTATAACAACAACAAAAAACCCAACAAACAAACCCAAACAAAACAACAAACAAACAAACCCCAACAATCCCCCTCCAAACAAAACAAAAAAATAAAGAAAAGAGAGAGAGAATGTGACAATGTGACAATGAGGTTTAGGTGCTGGGAGTCTAACCAGTGAACTTCCAGTTTTCCATATAGAATGGTGAAGTTACTAAATGTTATAAGAGAGGGAAAGAGGAGGACAGCTTTTAGGAGGTTCTAAATTTACAGGGAATTCAGGGTGAAGTAGGACAACTAAGATCTGACCTGACAAATTGCTTACCCTCTTTTCTTGGTATTTACTTTCAGACAAAACCAGCTGGCTTCAGAAAGGTGGTTCAGTGCTAAGTGCTTCCATGACCTGGAACTGGAGCTGTTGTAATTGACAGCAGTTCCCTTTCTTGTATTTATCTTAATAAACGAAGTCCTTTTCCTATCAGGGATGTTTTCAGCTTCTCTAAACTCACTTTTCATCATTATCTGTGGCTGTCCTGCTTGGAGCCCTTTGGACTCTGCACCATTCCTATTCACATGATGATCTCACATTCCTCCTGGAGACAAAAATGTGTGCTCATGCAGCTAGAGAGTGGAAACTTACTGATTGTACAGAGCATGGCAGGAGCTCCTGTTCCAGCCTCCTGACAGGAGCAGGGACAGGCTGCATTTCTCTAAGTGCTGAGCCAATCAAAGCCTTCTTGTCTCTGCATTGTCTCTGATGCTTCTCTCCCTGTTCCTTTCTCCATTCTTATGACAAGTATGCAAAGCAAGAAGGCTGCTTTATTTTGTGCCTAGTCAGTATTGTAGGCAAGGTTTGGAGCAAATTCAGATCCATTGTAACAACATTTCTTCAAGAGCCCTGCAAGTGGAACTGCCTACAGCAAGAGCACAGATTATGTTTTTTGTCTGACACATCCACCTTTTAACATATTAGAGCAGAAGATGGAACTGTTCCTTTGGAGTCTCCAAATGAATCAGCAGTGCAAACTGGCTTTCTACTGGCTGGAGCTCTGTCTGTGCTTCTTGTTTTAACTCTTTACTAGCCACAATCCAAACCACAGAGAAAACTGCAGTAAATGATGAAGTTCCTTAACTGCATGAATGTATGTTTTTATTGTAGTATTAACTTACGTAAGCTGTTGCCTGCAGTGGAAGTGTGTTGCAAAAGCAGCATATATGTGGGGCAATATTGGAAGAGAATAGTTCAATGCATAGTATTTTTCCCATTTTCCTTTTTGAAACATTGATACTAGCAAGCTTTAAGGAAGTGGTTCAAGCACATCTGGTGACCCCAAAGCCATAACTGTGCAGATGCTTTAGGGGAAGGCTTGGTGAGTTACTCCTGAAGGTTCAAAGCAAAGGCAGCCTGTTTCTACCCTTCCTTCCACTGCTTGATGCCCTTTTAATGAAGTCTTATAAAACATGCATTTTGAATGGGTCATATTATGGGCATTTACACAGTCAAGGCTTCACATTGATTTAATGACCAGCATTAAAGGTATGTCTCCAAATTTTCATCAAAATATCCAAAACTAGCTTTGCAGCTGGGTTATGATAAATTTTATTTTGCAGGCATGCATTTGCATCCAGTGTGCCTGAATTTCTGGTATATTAAACCTACCAGAACGAAGACAGTGGCATAAATGGTAGGAATGAAAACAACTACCAAGATTTGGGCTTTGAAGCACACAAGTTGTGTGTATAAACCCGATTCTTCTTAACTTCCACTGCAAATTTCCAGCATTCCCAGATGCTGAGGTTGTCTCACCTGTTTTATAACATAAATTAATGGAGAATGGTCAGTGAGCAACATTCTCAGCTGTTGCAGATCTCTACTAACTTTGGAAGCTATGCCAAGTTCACAGTGCTGAATTTGGCTTACTCCTATAATTCACAGTTCTGCATATTAATTTGGGCACTGCTGAAGGGGGGGTTTAAAACTGAGTCACTGATATAAATCCAGTTAGGAGGATGGACATTCTAAAAGCAGTATATGATGATGCCATGGGCCCTACAAGCTCAGGGTAATTAGGTTTCATACTTCACTTCTTGCAGCTGAGCTGTTGCCTAAGGGACAGCAGAATTTCCTCTAGTTTCTAAATTCAATCCTTGCTGCAGAGTCTCTGGACAACTTCCCAGTATTTTGTTTTCCTACTTCTTTAATACAGACTCTAAAACCTTACAGATATTTTAATTTACTGCAGCCTCCTCCTTTAAATCAATAAAATAAATTATTTGACCTTCAGAAGCAATCAGATCTTCTCAGACTTTTCTGTATTTTTTTTCCTAAAAGTAAAATGGAAGTGTCTTTAAGAAAGGCTATAAATATAGCAGAACAATTCCTTTCTGTGAAGAACATTCATCAGGGAAGGGTTCATGCCAGCTCTGTGCAAAGCCACACACGTGGATGCAGTGTGGAACAGAGACAGAAAATGGTAGTGTTGCAGGTACAAGGCATTGAGAAAGTCTTGGAGCTGGATCTCAGTTATCTGTACAGAATCCGCTTCTCTGTGGGAGAATCTTTCTTTCCTATATTCAGCTTTTAAAAGCAGAGTCAGATTTCTTGAAATAAATATGTAGAATGCATGTTCTAGAGAAAGTGAGAGAAGCCTGTTTAAAAGCGTGTTCAAAATCAAATCAGTGGCACTCAGAACACTTCCATGGGAGTGGCTTTCACCTCAACCAGTTGTCTTTCTCTGTCCTTTTTCTATCTAAGTAATTAATATAAAGTAGTGTAATTTATTTGAAAACAAATTAAAGGGATACTTTTGGTTCAGGGAAAAAGTCCCTTTACTCCAATGTTATTACCCCCTTAGAACCCCCTGTTCTTTTTAATTGATTTAAGCTAATAAGATCCAATTTTCATGAAGCAGCCACAGCAGTTTGAATCAATCACAGGCTGTCAGGCACCATCCTTGAAGATACACTACACTAGGGAAACTACATAAATAGGACAAAGAAAGGGAAGGAATTAGCAAAGTTAAGGTCTGTCTTATGTGGGAATACTTTCCTTTTGTCAACTAAGGTAGCCAGCAATCCTCCCTGCTGCGTTACAGAGCAGAGGACAGTGGCATTGGTTGTAAAAACTGTACATGATCACTGTAGCTCTAGGAATTATGCACACCTGGGAAATACTGCTACACATCTTTCTGATCTCTTTAGTTTCCCTTATATTTACTTTCTGTTAATTAATTTGTGTCTTTGGGATGCAGAGACCATAACTGCATGCTGTACTTAAGATATGGGTAAGGCAAGGATGTCTACAGCAGCAAAATGATACTTTTCAAAATGTTTTCTCTTTATATTGACTCAGATATCAGAATCCTCGAAAAACAGATGTTAACACAGCTTTATTTCCTCCAATTCAGATATAGGAAGCAGAAAAGCATCTAAAGATTTTCTCAGGTTGAATTAGGCAGCAGTTATGCCTCATGTGTTGTAGGACCTTACATCAGTAATTGCAGGAGAAAGTGAAGCAGCAGCTGCATTTTTGCTGGACTTGCAGTGACTGGTTGCTCATGGGTGCCAATGCTGAGATCCATTCTGAATTGCACTATTTCCCAGCAGGGCAGCCCATCTCATGAGGTATCTGGAAGATAATATTTTTTACTTTGGTGAAAGTGTCCCACACAAAGTTCATGGCTAGTCTGTGGTGTTGAAGCAGCATCCAGCACTCCTGGTGTGAAGAACTGCACCCTAAAAGTGCAAGTCATCCCTGTCTGCACAGCCTGTCTTGATGGAGCTAGGCATCAATAATTTCTCTGATCTAGGCAGAAAGGAGCTTAGTACCAGCAGTTGCTGAGAAATCTGCCAGTGAATTATTAAAACCAGTGTTTAATTAAAAGATGCACTCAATCTCATGGCCAGAGAAGCTTAAAGTAGGACATGTGAATGACTGAGAACCCGTTCAGACCAGTTTTCTCAGAACACCACTCACAAAATTACTGGTAGGGGAATTATTCTAGCAACACTGCTTTGTAAAGAGAAAGAAATCCCATTTTTTCTTTATCAGTGCAGTTCCTGTTGCTTTGCAATTTCTGAAAACTCTTTTACCCTTTTGTGGGACTGACATACATCTTATGATTAAACACATCAGATACATGCATGTTATTGTTCAACACATCAGATATAGTTTATTTTTCCAATATAACCAATTTAAATAAAAAACTTGACTAAGTTGGTTAAACAGGACTTCATCTCAATCCAGAGCTCCTCCCTATTCTGCTACATCCAAAATTTCATTCCAACTGATCATTTGAACTCACTCTTTTACACAAAAGCCATGAGGGAACATCTGCATCAGTTCCAGGCCACGTCCCTTCTATCACTTTTTCAGATGCAAAACATTTGTTTATGTTAGAATTTTTCCTTCTGTCTTTTTTTCCCCCAGTACTTAGGATGGAGAAAGGTGAAAGACTGCCCTTGATGGGCAGCTCTGGATTTACTTTTAGTAAGTGCAAAGTCTCTGTAGAACTACATGTGTGGATACAGAGAAAGTAAAAGTGTAAGAAAGGAAATTCAGAATAATGACTAAAATTTCTCTATTGGTTTTATGCTGGTTACAGAAAATGAGTGAAAAAAACTATTCAAGGAGGGCTCAAGCCTTAAAACCATGATAAATTTTTTAGGTAGCAGTGGAGGAAAAAATTTTCAGGTGATATGTGTTGAGTTGCCAATTATCACTGATTTCTCACTACTTCTGTTGTATCCATAAGTATTTATTGGCTTATCTTCATCTGGTAAGAACACTTTGAGGTGAAAATATAGGTGAATTCACATTTCACTTTTTGATGCTACCAAAATGCCACATGTTAATACAAATAGCAGTGGAGGCAATTGTTCTCTGTAAGTGAGGACAGTCCTTCTCAGACTGTGGTGCTGACAGAAAGGGGAAGGTCAGGTTGTCCAAATGCTCGTGGTCTGTGTATGTGTGAATGTGGAGGCAGGAAGAACCCTTTCTGCATTTATCCTGGCCCTTAAGCAAATGTTTGTAATGGGAGGAAAAAAAATCTCCTTACATCTGTGCAGGTCTGATTTAGACTCTGCATTAACACAAGGAAATGTGTCTAGAAGCTCTGTTTATTAATGGCCTACTGATATTTTGAGCATTAAGCAAAGAACAGAATATAGTGTACTAAAACTGTTTTCCTGAAGTTGAGACAGACATGCATCCCACAGGGCATTGTTATTTATTTGCAGTTACAGAAGAATTTTATTCTAGTTTGATAACTCTAAAATAACTGAAAAATGCTAACAGAGGATCTCAGGCTAGAGAAGACACATGGCTTCCAAAGATACAATTCTATTTTGCTATGTTTTGGGGACTATAATATCTCTCTTTCCTAATTTTGTAATCCTCTTGTTTTCAGGACACTTTGTGTACTTTCAAAATTAACATCTTTAATGTATCTTTTCTCTCTTTTTAAGCAGTTCTGTGAGAACATTTTGCCCTCTAGTGGTGCAGAGAAGTGAGACTGAGCTCAGCTCTTGCAAGACCTGTCAAAAATATTAAAAGCCATCCATGGTATAATACTGAAAATTCAGCTGCATAGATCATCACCTGTTGTGAGCTATGTTTCAAGGGTCAGGAGAAATAATGAGTTTTGAAAATGTTCTAAACACAGTTGATTGTTTTATGCAATCAATTGTGGATGTTGATATATAATAACGAAAACTGTTCTAAAGTTTCCAAAGTGCTTCAGTAGTCACAGTAATTTGTTTTTCTTCTTTGTTGTAAATCAAAGGGAAAGGCTAATAACAAACAGCCTTTATCATATCCTAGAAAGAAAACATGCATGATGTACCAGTGTTAAATAAAAAAGCTTTAGGCTGGAAAAAGAGAAGATTAATCAAAGTGTAGCCAAAAGATTTATAAATGTTTCCTTTGAAAAGCCTAGTTCTAAAGGATTAATATGTTAATTTAGAATCAATTTAATTTAGTTAGTCAAGCTCAGAATTCAGCTCATTTACACTATAATGCCTCTTATTTTATGTGGTATTTTTAATGTCTCTTCATGATCAGAGAGGCATTAGAGAAACTCCACAGCATCCTTTGGCTTATTCCAAAATATTCTCAGGCTTGAACAAGTCTAAAGAACGAGTTGCTCGGGCAATCCTTGCAGGAGGTGATTTCCTCTAGGCTGTGGGAACGCGCTGTGCTATGCCAGGACAGCAGTAACCACAGGGAGGCAGGGCACGCCAGCGTTAGAGAGCAGGGGAACTACAAACCTGCAAAACGCCAAGTGTTTCTGCACATCCTAAACCACAAAAGGTTGCCCTGTTCCTACTGATGGCACATTTTGCTTGTGCTTTTAAGAAAGACACAGAAAATGGTTGTAGACAAGTGATCAGAGATCTACTGAAGCAGTAAGATGCTTGGTTTTTTTTTTTTAAGAGTAGCTGGTGTGCAAAGGAAATGACACAGATGAAGCAATGGTGATGTGCACTGTGGTTTGGACACCACAAAACCAGTCCTGTTCAGTTTTTCCATGCCATGACCTTCAACAAGCATTTAAAATTTACATGCAAGGAGAGGCAATCACACGGGAGCTGGGCCCTGGGAAGAGTTCCTCCCTGTGCAAGGTTTTCTTTCTTTTATAAACTCTCTGCTCAGTATGGCTGAAGCAAACAGCAAGGTTCCCCCTCACACATCATAAAAATAGCTACTTTTAGAAAGAACAGTTTACTCTAGCTTCCTCTTAGCTAAACTAGCTATAGCTCTGGTGTTTCCAGTTTTAAATTGAACTAAGGCCAAGATCTGCAACACATTGCTCTCATGACAGTAAATCAGATGCCATTACAATGCAGCCTCTTCCAGAGCAGCCTCCCTCAGTCTGTTGGGAAATGACAAGCCCATCTAACATTTTTGAGGACAGTTCTGTGCCACAGTGCAACAAGGGTTTTCACCTGCAAACAAAGCAGAACCAGAAAGAATTCAGAGTGGCCTTCAGCTGCTTCAGTTTTCCCTGTAATTTGCATCTCGGGCTGAGAACATGTCAGTGTTTAACAGAGGGATGTTGCTTTTGGGAATTAGTGCTGGTGGTTGTGACAGGTCCTTCTGCCTATATTAATGCCATGGAAATTAATTGTTCACTTTTTTTTCCTGGGCTTGATATACAAAAGGCTTGAGTTGTGGCATTGAGATTTTTATCTCACTAGTCAGTTAATGTTATATGTCTAAATTTATTTTATTCATGCTGAATGATGGGAGGGAAATAAACTGTTTCGTATGAAAGAATTCCATGAAACTACAGGCAACAGGGCAGGCTGGGTTGTACAACTAGAAATTCAGTTTTGATTTGCCAGAGGATTAAAGGAATTGTTCATTTAAGTTTTGCTTATGTATTCCTTAGTGTTCAGTTTTTTCTATAGGCACAGCAACATCTTAACCTGTGTCAGGCACAGTGGACTAGGGAGGTGATACCTGAGGGTTGTTCTTATAAAGTGTCACTGTCCTCCAAGTCTGGGGGTGTGTTAAATTGCAGGAGTAAGGAAAATTTCCTCAACGTCTTGACAATTAGAGCACAATTCTTTAAACTGATTGGACCCTCTGACTCCGGTCTTTCTGATCTGGTAAGAAGATTTGTGGCAGATGTCTACGTTGAATGACCAGGATGCAAGTGTTTGTTTTAAATCAGAGAAATTTCACTTCTTCTACATCCTTTTTTTCTGAAGCTGGCAATTGACTTTCATTCACAGACTTCAGCTGCCTCAGAAGTAGCATGAATCCTCTTAACCACATAAAAAAAACAACCCACCAAACAACAAAGACTAAATATTGCCTAAAACCTATGGTATTTGAAGATGAATATTTACTCCTGTGAAAAGAATTCACCAGTCAGAAGCTGAAAAAACTTCTTACTGACTGGTAGATTTTTCAATATATGTTTACAATAAATAGTCTTTTTAAGCCTTTTCATGCATCATTTAGAAATGCTTCTTTGAGTTTATCTTTGCTTACAGCACTGAAGTTAAAATAGAGTTGCTAGGTGAATAAGATTTATTTCACAATGAAATGACAGTGTATTAAGAGGGACACAGAAAATATTGCTTTTCTTACTTTTCCTGGTCTAATGACTTCAAATTCCAGTAGTTGTCCATGGATTTGCCAGCTTCTAAAAGAAAAGGTGTTTCCTACCTCAAGGGAGGATAAATAGTAAGAAATTGGACAGAATTCTGGTTCTCACTTCTTTTTCTGACTTACTATCTATGCAAATTGTTCTCACAAAGGAAGGCCTCTACATTCCCCTCTTACATCCATATCCACAGTGCAACAGGACATTTTTATATTTGTCCTCTAGAGCAAATTTCCTCACAAAACCCCTGCTCCCTCTTTCATCTCATCTTAAAAAACAGTTACTAATTCATTTTCCAGAGAAATGTTTCTCTTGGTTGAAACACAGCAGAGTGGCTTCCACTTTCGGGTAGAGGTTGTCAGACTGAGTAGTTCATCTCTTCAACAGTTTGAAGTGGTAGCACAGAAGCTGGCAGTGTAGGGTCACGGGAGCAGTTCCTCTGCTGAAGGAGACTGGCATTAGCAGAATCCAGACATTGCCCCAGACTGAGGGAGAGGGTGCTTTGGGAAATGGGCAGACACCTTCCTCCTAGCTCCACTTTTTTCTCAGCTTCTAGAGCAAGCCCCAGCTCCTCTCAGGGCTTTGCTGGTAGAGGAGCAGCTGTTCCTCACAGAACTGTTGAAGAGCAAAGAGGTGGAGCTCCAGGAGAAGCAGTTTTCTTACCCAGGTCATTAAAAGCCTTCTGCAAACCCCAAAAAGCTTGCTGATGACACAGCTCTTGTCTGAAAACTTACGGGTTGACTCTGCTGTTCATAGTTCTCAAGCTTATCCCAAGGTCCCAAATTAATCTTTTTCATTTTTCATTTCCTGTTAAACCAACCCTACCGACCATTTCTGTTCCATTGGCCTTGTCTCATTGCCACCCCAAAGCAGCTTTATCACAGCACTGAGGTTTGCTGCTCAAAGGGGTTTTGGGCCAGCAAATTAATCTGTTCTGTTCTTTAGGGAAGCTTTGAAGCTGCTCTGACCTGTCAGAAGCACTGTGTCTTGGAATAACCCAGCTCTGCCCAGGTAGCTTTTCAGGCTGTCGCACAAAGGAGAGGCCATGGGCTTCTGAAGTGTGATCTGTATGTTTCATGCAGATTCCCCAGGCCATACTCCTGTGGAGGAAGCCATGGGTCATGTTTTCCCTCAGCAGAGGTGTAGCAGGATGTCAGAGTCTGTGTGACCCATCCAGCCCTGCACACTACTAGAAATGTGTCACATTCACGGGGCCCCTGCTCTCTTCAGGAAAGAAAGACACAGTAAACAAGGAAAGTACTTCACAGGGCTTTTTCTGCTTCACTTTCCACCCCTCTACTCTCAGAACAGTTCTGCCCTAGAAGAACAATTTGCTCAAATTCTGAGTTCCTGTTTTCTGCTCTGTTGGCCCTCTGAGAGACTAAGACATAACACAACTGTCGTTTCTGCTTATTTCCTGCTTATAGTACTGAGACCTTTCAGGTTCAATATTCACATTTGCCTAAAGTCATTACTGCATCTGCTAAGTAGTGAATAATGGGGTTGCCAATAGAGCAGCACTTTACTCATTTCATGAGGAAAATCTGCACTGACACTTAGCTGGGAGTCTATTTGGAATTTTTCTGGCTATTGATTTACATTCTGAAGTGCACCCCAGACCTTCTTGACCTGACCATAATTTTTAGTCCTTCATTTACAAAGAATTAAAAGATGATTTCCAGTAAAGCCAAGTGTCCCCCTGGAATGTTGCCTAATTTGCTGGAAAGTAGTGTAACTGCTGTTTGCAGGAAGACATTTGCACTTAGAGCCTGAAACCAGAGATGTAGGGCTAAATATTGTCTTCAGTTGTGCCACTGTAATTCTAATGTAATTATTCTGCTTGTAGTGAAGCTCCTCTCTTGTCATCCTCATCCTGTTTGGGATTTGCAGAATATTTTTCAGGAGTAGTAACAATTTCCTCTGAAAGATCTCCAGGAAATGGTCAGAGTGACAAATCTTACATAAGTCCACAGATTGGTCAGTGAAAAGATGGAGAAATCAAGTAAGTTATTACTTGGCTTAAGTAAGTGGTAAGTGCTGTGTAGAATTTCCCAGAAACTAGAGAAATATTATCTGGCACTTCTCCACCTCTATTTTTAGCAAAGAGGCTCTTTCTTCATCCTCATTAGATTAATTCCAAGCAAGAAACTCTGTCTTGTCGGAGAAGGAGGAAAAAGGAGAGTTGTAGGGGTATGGCTGGGATATCAGAAAGCACTGCACCTTGGCTGAACAGTGGGTCCTTAGCTGTCTTTTCAAGGTAAATAACTTTGAGTATGAAAGGAAGCAGGGTGCCAGTGCAGAGGGCACTGACAAGCCAATGCACTCATTAGAATTCAAAGCACTCCTGTGTGCCTTCTGTCCCTTTGAGAGCAGGCCACAGATGGCTTGTAAAATGTACCTCAGCCTTTGGAATATGAATTTAGAGCTCCCAGCTGATGCCCTGCTTCCCGCTGTTGGTTGCAGAATCTGGTTGGTGGAGATCAGACAATATTACAATGTCAAATTGCCTGATATACCTCCACCACATGCTTGCTCTTTTAAAAATGCCCTCAAAAGCTCTGATGTAAAAGTATCATCACATATTCCCTGGGATAAGTCATTGCAGTTAGTGAGCGTGCCTAAGAGATCACCTTGAAGGGTTTTGTTTTCCCTGTCAGAAACACTACTTTAATTATATCTCCTGTGGCCAAGCAGCACCTTGAATACTGCCTTTAAACAAACATGTCAATTGAAGGTTTTAAACTAATGCTTGTAGGTCTATTTTGACTCACTCCCTGGCATTTAAATGTAAGGTTTGCTCTGATAACGTTTCCAAGTTTTGTTCTAAATCCTTGAGAGCTTGAAAAGATCAGAAATGCATTAGCTAGGTCTAGAAATCTGGAGGACCCTGGAACGAACCCAAATTCACATCATTGCCTATGGATGAAATACTCCACCATCTTTTAGAAAAATACAACATGTAAAATTGGACACAGAAATTTAATCTCCCTCATAACAGCAAGAAGGAACTGGGTTGAAAGAGAAGGAAATGGGATGAGACTATGACAAAGAAAACCAAGCTCTTTACACCTGACATGGCAGTGGGCTAAGGGAAAGGGCTTGGGGAGGGAACTGTGCTGCTGGGGAAAGAAGCACGCAGAGGGGCAGAAGAGATTTCATAGTGCCCATCCATCATAGGAACCAACCTGGCCAAACCCAGTCTGTCTATTGTAGTCTAGGCAACAGCACAGGGGTAGAGGAAAAGCTGCCTAAAATCCTGCTGTGTTGTAGCTTACCCCAGCTTGGAATAGGAGCAAAACTAGTTAGTGGCATGGATAAAGGCCTAGTGAGCTGCCAGGCAACATTAAAATCATTTATGAGATGAAAATCATTTTGAACAACATTGACAAAAAGTGGCAGAATTTTTTTTTCTTCTACAGGTGATAAAATGGGCCACACAAAGCCCCTTATTTCCTCTGTGTGCCTTGCACCAGCCCTGAACAGTCCCAGCCTGCAGCAAAGGCTGTGCCTGGGGACACCTAATGCCAGTCTGGAAGCCTTTGAGTGCCTCACATGGAGTCCTGGCTGCTGTCTGCTTGCTTGGTAGGGAGGGCAGTTGTAACCTATCCAAAGCCAAATACATTCTGTAGGTTTGGTTGAAGTTTTAAAATTTCTTTTTAAAACTGGGGAAAACCATTCAGTTGCATAAGGGAGAAGGTGATGCCAAGACATCAGCTGCACTTCAGCATTTGGTTTTATCAAAGCAACTGAGAGGCAGGCATCTAAAAATTACAAACCAGCAAACTAGCCTTGTTTGTGCTTTTTGTGTTAGAAATTTCTGATAATTTTTAGATCTGCTGTTTTAAAGGCAGCACAGTAAGTGGATCTGTGTACCAATGCCTGTCTCATGAACCCTGGTTGTCTAAAGCCTGTGTTCTGTACAGTCACAACCCTTGCACTTGGCTTTCTTTGTTGTTTTCTCTCCCCACAGTCCCCATCCCACCCCTGCCCTCAAAATGCCTGCAGAATTCCAGTTGAAATGAAGAGTACTTAAGAGGTAGGAGCCATTTCTAAACACACTGTTACAATTTTGTGGTGTGAAATCCAATAAGATTCAGCCAATAATGCTACAGCCTACACTTGCCATAGCCAAGTTTAAAGCAAATGAGATGGTCTAAATGGACTGAGCCACAGAAACACATTTTGTCCTTTGCTATTTTTCTAGAAAAAAATAAAATCAAGATTGTTTTGGGATGTAAAACTCAATTGCATCTGGCAATTAGGAGAATTAGAGGAGTGGTGGAGGGTCTGAAAGAAAGCCAGTTTGATGGGCACATTCTTTACTGCTTTCATTTGATGCTGTTATGGAGACTGGAGCTCAGCTGTGCTTAGCAGTTGTTTGCCAACTCAGATCCAGCTGGGGAAATGCAGTCAGTGCTCCCAAGAATGAAAGGTAAACTTTCTGATGTTGATATATATTCTCTTTGCTAAGTGTTGAAGGTCTAAAATTCCACCTCTGCAAGGTATTTTCTGCTTCTCAGGTGAACTGCACTGAAGATTTCTGACATCCTTTGGAAGGCTTCCTGCAGGAAAGATGAAATTTCAAACCTATATATTATCTGAACCTTGATCTCATCCTGTCTGCTATTGAAATATATGACCCAAAAGTGCTTCCCTATGAATTAGGCACTCATCATGCATTTTAACCTTCTTGGAGAAAATTATGCAGGTCTCTGAGTTGCCTGCATGAGTTATCTTTTATTCATTAGAATCCTAAATGTTATTGACATGCATTCTTAATTATTCCCTGCTGGAAACAGTAGTGTTCCTGAACAAGTATTTTGCATTTGTTATGTCCTGCTGCTAGCATAGTTAATAATGTATATAATAATAAAATAAGAAACTATCAGAGCAGAATAACAGAACTTATTAATATGATTCAATATAAGAAAATTGTTACTTCTGACTTTCACAGCCTAACAACAACATTTTCTGAATACTTCAAGCACGCAAAATCTTTGGGATAGGTCTAGCATGGAAATGACACTGCCAAAAGAAAAGCTGGCAAGATGTCACCTGCTGTCCCTCCAAAAGCATTAACTGGAGTAGTTCCTTCCTTAGTGGAGCTCAAGGTGTTGCCAGAAGCTTTCAAAAGCAGTATTTGGACATGTGTCTGGAATTAGTGTTGTTTATTCAAACAGAAAATCCCAACCCTAAAAATTATATTTGTGCTTCAGTGTTTCCCCTGTCTCATCTTTTTCCACCTCTTCCTCTATGTATGCACACACATATACACATTTTGCTGTATGGAAAACTCAAAGGTTTCTAAAAAATGAAAAGCTGGTTGTGAAAAACTGTACAATGTTCAGGGTTGCTCAATATTCAGGTAGGAAATCTAGAAGCATAAAAAAAAAAGAGTAAAAAATTACAGCCTTTTGTTGTGTTGTACACCAGACAGAGTGTGAGTGATTTGCCACCGCATCCACATCTTTCTCCTTAGTAATTTCCAGCTGGCTGCAATTCCTTAAATACATGGCTTTGTGTGCTGTGCAATTGAATATCATCCAGTTTCTATGCTGTCATCCCAAAGATTGTTCAGTTCAGTCTGTAGGATATTTCAGTCTTCTCTGATGCTGATAACATGCCTCACCTTTGACACTGACAAATACCACCTTCTGCATCCTTTTAATGATAATGGCAAAATTAAATATTAAAGAGATGTAGTCCCAATTTCAGACCATCTATGAACCAATTTCCAGCCTTCTCATTTTGGTACAATTTATCAGTTCTTTGGTTTAATCAGATCCCTTGCTGCTTTATACTTATTGCACTAAATGTTTTCCTCAGCCTGAAAAACCTAAAGTGCTGTTTAATCACAGCAGGTCTAAACTACCTGGAATTTCTTATCAAAGAATATAGTAGAATGACCCCAAGGGTGTGCTACTGGTAGTTGGATACATGATATTATCTCATTGTCTATTCATCACTTCATCTTCAGTATTTCTTACGTTTAAAACATACCCTAAAATCTTAAAACCTCTTGAAGATAGGACAGCAGGCTCATCACTGATTAGATTGTTTATCTTGCTGTTGTTTTCCAGCCATTTGCAGGTTAACTGTCAACAGCTCCCTGTAGCTCTTCTTTCTGTATCTAGAAATCATAGTGTCTTAGAATAATTTGGGTTTCATTGTGACCTCCAGAGGTCATCTAGGCCAACTCCCTGCTAACAGCAAGCCTAATGAGATCAGATTGTGGTGGCATCTGTCCAGGTGAGTCTTAAATACCTACTAAGAGGAAGGGACATTCCACAGCTGCCTGGGCATTTGAGTACTTTCATGGTAAGAAAATTTTCTTTCTGTCTAATTGCTTTTTTATGTTCCTTCTAGTGCCTATTGCCTTTATCCTACTGCTGTGCACTTTGAGAAGAATCTGACTCTGTCTTCCCTGCACCCCCCTGGTCAGGGAAGCACAGACTGTAGTAAGGACATCCTGTGAGTGTTTTCTCTTCCAGCATTAACAGGCCCATTTCTCTCTGCCTTCCCTCTTCCATCATCCCCCTAAACCATCTTGGTGGCCACTTGCCCAAGTCACTCCAGAATGTGAATATCTGGTCTGTACTGGAGACACCAGTACTGGATGTTACATCCCAGAGAGGTCTCACAAGTGGCAGGCAGAGGGAATGATCACTTCTCTCAATGGGTGGTCACAAGAATGCAGCCCGGGCAAAAGCCTCCCAGGCTCCTGTGATCCAAGGGGGATCTTCTGCTGATTGATGTGAACTTGTGCACCTGGACCTTCAGTTTTTTTCTGCACAGCTGCTTCCCAGAGATTTGGCTCCAACCTGTCTGGGCTGTGAGGGGTCGTTCCATCCCTGATGCAAGACTCTGTATTTGCTTTTGTTGTTCAACTCCCCATGTTCTTGTCAGCCCATTTCCCCAGGCTGTTCAGGTCCCTCTGATGGGCTGCCCTGCCATCCCAAGCTGTGTTATCTGCAAGCCTGGCAAGAGCACAGTCTGTGCCATCATCCAAATCGTTAATGAAGACATTAGTGCTGATCCCAGCCCTGATCCCTGAGGGACGCCAGGAGTGCCTGACTGCTGGCTAGACTTTGCATCAATAGTTATTATTGATGATTTCTCTCTTGACATGCCAGAAACCAGCAGATCCGGGGGAGATTTGTGTCTTACTCATATTTGTTGTGACAACACCAGTGTCAGACAGACACAGTCCACAAAAAGTACTGGTTACTAGCAGTTTCCCAATGGACCTTAGTTTGAGTACAAAGCTCTGGGAACACAGTTCAGGTCATGGAATTTATGTTGTGAATAGAAACCATTGTCTAAAAGTGAAGTCTTTAGCCTGAAGAAGCATTTCCAATAATGATTTCTCATATTCCATGCATTAATATGAGTTTTTTCCAAGCAAAATATGTAAAATTAAAAATATTTCCATACAATTCAGCTGGAAATCATTAAAAAGGCCACTAAAATAAAATACAGAAGTGGGCTGAAAACAAAATATTTTTGTAATTGGCAGTACTAAATGATCCTCTTTACCATTGTCTTGTGAAGAAAAATGAAAGGATAAAACATAAGAGGCAAAACTGAAAGCAGAGCATGTTGTGTCCCCTGTGGACACTTAGGTAACTTTTGAGATTTATTCTCACAGTCAGAATAACTGGCTGATGCTGAAATAATCCCTTGCCAGAGTAACAAGAATCACTAGCCTAAAAAAGATTTTTTTTTACAGCACATTTTAATATCAATATTACCAACTCTGGGACTTGTGTTCTGTCACTAGTTTTGACAAAGAAGAGAAAGCAATTATAGAGCTGAAACATGTTTGCCATCAGCTGTACTTGAAAAGTATTCAAGTTAAAAGTGTGTATGACACCAGATTGGGTAATGTGTTAAAAGATGTTTAAAATATACAGGAATAAAGTCTGAATTAAGCTCTTTTCTTACACCACTCTTCAACTTCAGGAAGCAGTCAAACTAATCCCATACTTGATGTTAAGTTCTGCATCCATTCACAAATTTCCTGAAGGTAAAATTCTGCAAGATGACATAGACAGGAGGAGTTTGGTGACCCTGTGAAATTCTGGGTTAACATACCAATGTCTCAGCTGTAACCTGTATCAGAAGAGCAAAAAATACAAAAGAGAAAATGAAATAATTAGAGGCAAGGCTGAGATAGTAAGGGAAGTATTTTTTTACACTGCTCTTTTAAAGAGAAAATTTGTAGAACAGCTGTTTCAGAGGTACTACCTGGGATCTTATAAGATAAAACAGTAACCTTGTGGGCAGATCTGTCTGACCTGATCATGTTCAGATTTTTACAGCAGTCAGACAATGAATATCTCTTTCTCTCCAGGCAAGAAATTCTTCAGTATACCACTCCTGTGTGAAGTTTCATCCCTGGTGTTTTACCAGGGAGCTCACTAATGAATGCCTGTGTGCCTTTGTTCTGTTGACATTGAGGGCAAGAACTGGACATAATCACATGTGGCAAACAGGCTGCAACTCCAACAGGAGTTTGTCCTGTAATAATCTTTGATGAGCAAAGGCAGAGGCATTGTAATTCAGACTCTGTGTTTGGTGGGTTGAAGTGTGATCTTTCTTCAATTTCTCCTGAGTTTGGGTTTGGGTTGGTTTTTTTTTGGTTGTTGTTTGTTTTTTTTCGGGGGTGTGTGGGGGGGAGCAGGATGTGTGTGTGTGCTGATTTCACTAAACTGTGCAACTGTAGACCCAGTTTGCCAGACTGCAGTTCTAGTCTTTATGCACTGCTGCTGTCTGACACAGAGCAAGTCTTTAGGGGATGAGATTAAACATACTGTGAATCTCCATTTCTGATGAAAGCTCCATGGGAACTCCACTGGGATCCCTGCTACTTGGCTGGAGCCAAAGTTGTGTGAGCCCCGTTGCCATCTCTTTGTGCCTTAGGGAGACAGCAGTATCATGGATACAATGAGCTGCTCTGCTTTCATGCTTTAGGGCATTCTTTGCAAAGAATAGCAATGCTTTCCTCTTGTCCTCAAAGCCACTTGTTTACCCACCTCCTTTGTTCAGAACTGAAATATTTCACTTTAAAACCAGAGGGGAAAACTGTCATTTTTTTTTATTTAGCAGCTGTAGGAGAGTCACACAAAATCACTGTCTCTTTTAATCAGCTTATTTGTTTAAGCATGCAGGGTGGTAAATTGGCTTTCTCTTCTCCATGTGGTTTAATACCCCACCCATCTATTGGTTGAGGACAAAACAGGCCATAACTCAGTTTTGCCTGCTGTGACAAGTGCTGAGATGAATTAGATCTTAAAGACCTGAATTATGAGATTCAGTATCACAAGGTACTAAAATGTAGTGAACCCTATACTGACTGGACTATGAACTGCATGTTTGTTGTAGGAGTGAGTAATTATGTACATTTGAGAGGGAAAACAATACACCCAAGACTGTTAGTGCTAGACTTTTTAAAAATAATGTCTTTTACCAATTCTACTGCTTAGTTAGCAATTTCAGTGAGGAAGCTGTTAATATACTGAAGCCTGCTACAGTTAACTATCAGTTTATTCAGTGTAAAAGTTTGAAGGTGCCCTGGTTTCAGCTGGGATAGGTTAAACCACATCAGAAGGTTTATAAAAAGTTTCACTGCTGCAGGGGGTTTCTAATCTGTCAGAGTAGAAAAATCCAAACATACTTAAAATGCTCGGTAAATAGAGGCCTCTAAACATTAGACAGTACCCCTAGATAAACACAGATTGTTTTATAGTCTGCTAAGAAACAAGCATTTGCTCCTGGTGTGCAAGTTAGCAAATAAAAAACCCACATACAAACAGTGCAATCTCATTTTACTCAGAGAGGTTTAACACATAAACCCAACACTTACATAGTGGTTTTACTTCTCTAAATACAAGCAGCCAGAAAAAGAGACACTAAAGTTTCATAGCACATCCTGTGCAGGTTTTAGTTGTCCTTTTTCCCAACTGTATGGTCCCTCTAAAGGGCAATGAAGTCTTAAAAGCATGTACTGAAGTTACCTGGCAGAGTTGGCGTGTCAAGTTTTGATTGTTTTTTTGAGACACCTCAGGTTATCTCCATCATTCCCACCTGGCTTGGTTTTAACTTCTCATGCTTGGAGGTGGAGTAAATCTGACACCAGTGTCACTGAGAGCAGAATATGAGAGGCAGCTTGCTTTAGGTCTGAGCCCATTTAAAGGATTTTAAAAAAAAGTCTTTAAACATGTACCTAATATTAGCAGAATTCAGTAGAACTCAAATATGTATTAAATGTAAGAATGCTTTCTTCATTCAGAACTTGCACTTGACTCTGGGCAAGAGGCTTGCATTGCTATCTTGCTTTTTAAAAGGGCTAATTCTCCTCCTCTTATTCATGCTGATGTAAACCTGAAAAAACCCCACTGAGGTCACTGGGGAATGACAAAGCTCTTTTTGTGTGTCTGAAATCAGCCTGCAAAATAAGTATCAACCAATATAGACTACTTTAAAAGCTCTCAGAATCTACTAAGACTTGCATGGGGAAAAAATCACATGTTTCAAATTCAAATTCAGTTTTAGAGCTTCCATTTTTGAGGGGGAAAACCAGACAAATTTCAGTGGTTATTACTACTTTCAAGCTTCTGAAAAGAAATATCAAACTACTAGGAGTGGGGAAGGGTAATGAAATTCTCAAAATAGAAAACTCTCTTCACTTGAAGGCTGTGAGGGAAACAAGCTCCTGGTTTCCTGCAGCTGCAAAAGCAGCCAGAGCTCACTTTAATGACAGTCAGTGAGAGAGAGGCACGCTGCTCTATTTTCTCCACATTTGGGCTGCATCTTACAGGGTATGCAGATGTTTGGTATTGGGATACACATCCAATCCCCAGTTCTCCCACAGCACAGACGTGGAAGGAGGTTCCACACTGGGAGCTGTCTGTAGACCTTTGTATAAGAAGTGTCAGACTGAGGATATTCATGCCCTGCCTGTCTGGTTGGTAAGGCCCTGGCATGTATTCCTTACCATGCTATGTGTAAGGAAGTATTTTGGTGGATCCCTCAGGTCTTGATCCTTAGATAGGAACTGCAGTCCCTCAGGTGGGTTCCCTAATTCATTTTTGAGGGGACTTGCAGCTTTTTCTGGGTAGCAGTAGTAGTAAAATTCTCCCTGTCTGTCCAATAGCTGAAAATGAGGCTCTTCAATCTGCTGCAGCTGGGTTACTCGTCACTTGAGATGTGGGATTAATCCTTCCTGACATCTCCATGCATATGGATATGTTTGTTTTCAGACATGTACTTGAGCTAATGAGTGTTTGGGCCGTTTCTTTGCTAATTCTTTTCATTAAGGGCAATCTGATGCCCATCCACGGGACTTGTGCTATTTAGCTGCTCTCTGCAGTGGCAATGATCAAATGGTCTCTTGTCATCACAAACTGCACATTATTTGCCTCTCTTACATTCCTGACTCAATACCCTCCCATCTTTGCTTGATCTTGTCCTGCCCTTGAAACACACTAGTTAGCTGTATGCAAAAACTAACGAGACAAAACCATCAGTTCTTCTGAGAAGAGAAAAAACAAGTGACAATTGTCGTTGTCACTCTGAATCCTCAGAGTGACAATGACAAATGATTTAGACTGGCAGGCACTCTTCATTAACACTGAATGCTGATAGTCTGCATTCAGCAAGATAGAGGTGACCTCTAGGAACATCATTTGGCCTGATATTTGCTCATTTAACCTAAAAAATTACAGTGTCTTTAATATACTAAAAATAGAAAAATTACTTTTCCTCTCATAATATATGCAATAAAGGGTAATCTCCAAGTAGCCTTTTTAGCATCTATAATTTTACAGAGCACTCTTAAAAGCTACAGTTTTTTCCCAGCCATCATCAGACCCACTGAAGTAAACTTTGCTGCCAACACATTGACACGCTGGACCTTCGGCTGTGGGAAAGTGTCATTGTCCTGACCCAGCATCACAACCCAGCTCAGCATCCTGGCCTTTGCCTCTCTTGCTTGTGTTTGCCATGCTTCACATGTATCTGCACTGGTAGTGGGAATCTTGTAAGAGCTGATTGTTGAGAGCCAGGGATGCTCTTTGTAGAATATTAAAAGAGCTGATTAATACACCACACAATTCACTGAGGAAGGTGCCTCTGTGAATGGCTGTAAACAAGAAATATTGCTCATATGGAGAAGAAATAAGTGGCCCTGAGGGTGCTAACGAGCCCTAACAATGCTGCCCAGCCTCACTGGTTGCCCCCACCCAAAGGCACCAGAAGATTTAGGAATTAACTGCCTAAGGGTATGGAGTAGAATGGGAGACTTTTCTTCACAGAATGTACTCGGCAAAGATCTGTAAGAACAGGAGAAGCCAAAAGGAATCAGCCAGTGCTACAATTACAGTTTTTTAGATATTCTGGGAATACTGTCTGTTGCCTGCTTGTAACTTCTGTTCACAGCAAGTTCCTCCAGGCTGAATCAAGTACTAAAATATGGCTTTTTCACTTCCTTGTCTGAAAGCAAGTTCTCCTAAGACTGGGGCTACTCTTAAGGTTACTGAATTTGTTCCTTTGACAGACCTTAAAGTAGAGAGGAGGGAATTAATTCTTGAAATCCTCACCATATGTGGGTACAAAACACAGAAACCTGGCTTAGCCAGACTGACTGTTTTTCCTCTGACACACTGAGAAAGTACTCCACAACTCATTCATCTCTACATTCTACACACTTCCTTATTTCTTCCTACACACTGGGGGTAGTGCCTTCTGTATGTTAATGCAGAAGAATTGAACGCTAAAAGTGAGGTGTATTCTGACATGAGTATCAAATGCAGCTAGAAATAAATTATATTGAAGTGTCTGGCTTTATAACTGCTTAGTATGTTGCTATTCTTGCCTTGGAGCAGTTACATGTCTTGGTACTGGAAGTTCATCTGATACAGCAGGATGTGCATGTACGTGTGTTTAAGTCTTCTGCTGATTCATAGTATGTCAGTCAGTGTTTATTATAAGCAGGAAGAATTAAAATTTTGGGAGGGTGGATCTTGCAGTGCTATTTATCTCTACCTAAACTAGGACATGGCTCCAGACTATATATGCCTTGCATTCTCAGCCAATGGATTTGTGCACAGAAATAGGATGCTAAGATAGTCAGATACCTAAATTATTCAGTGTTATTCATATTTCAAGTAGCAATACCTTAATATTCTTCTTTGAATCTCTTTTCTTCTGCATCCACCCATGTTATCTGTGTTGATGTACACATTGTTTCCTGATGGAGCATCAGATCAAAGCCAGCAGGTACAGCTTCATTTGGCATCCAGGCCTGATGCCCCATCAGGAATGACTCAGGAGGAAACAGCCACCACTTTTCCTGCCTTGCTGGAGTCTCTCATGAGCTGGTTTGATGTGTATCAGAGAATGGGGTCATAAGGAAGCTGGAAGTGATGTTGTCCTTGCTGAAGACTATTTTTCCATGTAGGTTTCCCCAGTTTTATTTTTTAAGTTAGCAATTTCCTTGAGAACTAAATACAACAGGGGAATAATATAATGTGCTTGAAATTTTCCTATTTATGGACAACTCTTTGGTTTTGTACTGCCAGGAGGATCAGAATTCTTCCCCAGCAAGATACCTGGGAATTCCTCAGAAGCCAGGAAGCATTCAGACACTAAAGCCAGTTTTGCTGGCATCTCACCATCTGATCCTAACTCACCCAGCAACAGAAGGGCTAAGAGCTGTCACTCTGAATAACTTTACTGCCTACATATTTGGCAAGTGGAGTCTGAATTTAACTAAAATCACAGCTTGCAGCAAGAATATTTATGAACTAGGAAACCCTCCTGTAAGCATATAAGGGCAATCTTTTATACATATACATATATATATATATATATATATGTGTGTGTGTGTGTGTGTGTGTGTGTATGTATTTTCACACCCTCTCCCCTTCCTCCTATCTTCGTGTTAGCAGCCAGCAATGTGGCCACTCTGGTTGCCTAGGAAGCTGATAGCTGCTCCTAAAGGATCTGTTTAAAATTCTGATCTGAATTCTAGGCAGGTATGTGAGACCCTGGGAATGGAGCTCTTGATGTGGTGGGTGCTTTCCCTTTTCCCCCTCTCCTTGGCTCCTCTGGACTGAGAGAAGGCAGCTGTGCTGCTTTGTGAGACAGAGCAGCTGGACTTGGTTACCCCTAGAACCAATTAAGTGCTGGAAAAATGGCTTGCCTTTTTCCAGGGAGACAGAAGGAGCTGTTTGGGATCATAAATGACACTGGAGAGTAGCTGTGTATGCATGCAGTTATTTTAAGTGTTGTTTTTGAGGCTTTTTCTATGCACCTGCCACCTTTTTGGACATTTGTACTTTCATCTGCATTGTTTGAAATGCAAATAAAAGCAATGATACATATTCAGACAATCGAGACCTGTGTTTCAGAGGACTATGCTGAACCCTTTGTAGAGTTTCTTTTCGGAAGCTAATTCTAGTGGAAAATTACTAAATGGAGCTTTAAATAGGTGAAATAGTAAGCTGGCCAAATAGTGCACCTATCAGAGAGGCAAACGAGGGTGCTCTCTCCAAGTCGGTTTCCATCCCATAGCTCTACTATTTGGAGAGACAAAGCAGGAGTTTCTAAGAGGAAAGTTCCTTAACATTTAATTTTGGCCTCAGGCTGTCCCAAAAGCTGTCTGTCACACCTCATTATATGTGCTGTTCAAACCTAGACAGGCATTCAGAGTAACACCTGGCTGAAAGTCTATGAATACAATTACTGATTATCAATGTGAGAGATACTCATTCAATGAGATCTTAGATAGTAGCAGAAGCTAGGATTTGAGTCACTTGTTTATGCTCTTAAATGAGTGTAGGATCTCATTTAAAACTGCTTTGAAGTGTGAGTTATGTACAGAAGCCCTTTGATCAGAACTGAAGTATGATGTGTCATAAGGTGTTATGGCAAAATAAGGTAGCCACTTAAGCTTTTTCTTCAGAGGCACTGAGCAAAAGGAGAGCTATGGTTCCCCTACTGTGTCTCATGCTAGCAAGTCCATCCTGGAGAAATTGGGCTATGAAGATTACTGCTGAACGTCTGCAAAGTGGGAAATGGCACTTGGTTTTCTGCTGGGAAGAAATAAGGAATGAACTATATAAGTGTTTTATTAGTGTACTTATAAAGCCTATTTCTACTGCATACATTCCTCCCGAAGTGTGGTCCCACATACTTCCTCTTTCAAAAGCTTTGACTTAAATTTGTGGTTAACTTCAAATTAAATTTGTGGTTGCTGCTGCTTGCAGCAATTTCTCCATAAAGAAGTGACAACAAGCTCTTTTCTTCAAAATACATCACTCTGAACACTTAGAAAAAGTACAGCTGGAACGTGATGTGGTGATTCTGTGTCATGAGTGCTAAACCAACTTTGCAGGTAGCTGACTGCACTGATGTTGGGTGATTTCACTGGTCCTTGCCATTCTGCATGCACTGGCAGTACTCTTGTGGCTCCTGCTGGGATAAAACATGGACCTGCTGAGAGCAGAGGGCTGTATTTTAATCCAGTGGTTGATCTGCATCCAGCTTCGTGGCAGAGGGATGTGGAAAAAAAGGGAGGAGGAAGTAATAGGCCAGACTAACTGTCCAAGTTACATTAGCTCAGAGTTCCTAATTTATTTTTTAAGTCCTAATTTATTAAGTTCCTAATTTATTTTTTAAGTAACTTTATTTTTAAGTTTATTTTTAAAGTAATTTTCCAAATGAAGGGGTATTATATTCTCCAGGACACAGAGTCATGAGCAAATAGCATTCTTCTGTTCACTCTGAAAAATAAATGGAGTTTTCTATAATGCTATCCAAAAGAAAGGGCAGTATTGGCATGTACAGCCAGATAAGGCATATTCTTCTGTATCTTTCTTCACCTAGAAACAATGTAGAATTTGTAATTATTATTTTGGATTTAATCAACCCATGAAAGACTGGAGGAAAATAACGAGATATGTGCTAATATTCCTAGTATGTACTTTAATTACTGATTGCTTGATTACTGCTGAAACTGATGAGGCTGAGTGTGATGATATTATCAGGAACTAAATCCTGACAGCAAGAGATGAAAACATAACATTTAACATGATCATGATATTCTGCAAAATAGCATCTTTGAGGGCTGGATTGATTCCCTGCAGAGATAATTTAAATGCTGTAAAGCCATATATGTAGAAATGCTGATGAATAAGATAATAGACAGCCTCTAAGGAAAACAGAAGCTCCTTTGATGCGACAGAAGGGTTACAGAAGTCTCTGTGAGTGACTGAGGCACCATATCCAAATCAACAGTTACAACATTATTAAAAGATTCCAAAAGATCCAGTGAGACTTAGAGTCTGGTAATTTAATGGGTAATGATATTTTCATCCTAGTAAGTTACAGGAATATAGTTCTGAAATGTACGTGAGTCACCAAGGCACTCAAAGCTATAAAATCAGGGGTAACTTTGTCAGGCATTGGACAGATACACCACATGACACCTGGAATGACACAGGAACATGCACAAAGCAGCTGAAAGAGGTGACATCAGACTTCAGGTATGTGGTGGCAAAAAGAGGCATAAATAACTGTTTTCAAAGGGGTTTCCTTCCAGACCTGGCACTTTCTGTAATATACTTAAAAGCAATAGGGCTGAAACACAAAGCATCTCAGCCAGTAATTAGCAAAATTAAAACAGTGCTTGCTAAGAATGACACCTTTTACTAGATGGAGACTGAGGACTCTCTGAAGCATCCAGGCATGTAGGTGAGAAATCCAGCCCAAGTCAAACAATGGAACTGAAAGAATGTTTCAGAACACTGAAACTCCTCTGTTCCTAAAAGAAGAAAAAACCCCACCCACAGACTTAGAGGGTCTGAAACTATTAGTGAAGAAATAAACCTAGAAGTGAAACAAGTGCATGCAAATATTACTTATATACAACACTCTCACACAGTTCAAGGATACAATGGCTTAGAAGTGCCCCAAACCTTTCTTTATGCACAAAACTGGCTGTAAACCTATCTATCAAGCAGTAGATAGGACCTAGCTCGTATTTTGGGTAAAGCCTTTGAGCTTACTCCCTGATTCTCCTTTCTTGCAGAAGTATTAGCTGTTGGATTAAATAGAAAAATTAATTATTTTATGCTGTGAAATCGAATTGATTGTGTATTACATGTGTTAGAATTTGTCTGCAGGACAGTTATGAACTAACCCCTAACTAATCCTTTTCCCAGGGATCTCCAATTGACAGTTTCTGCATCCTAAATCCTTTTTGAACTGCACTTTGTCCTGGAGGGATGTGGAAATGCGACTGCCCTGGCAAACATTTGCCATCATGGCAAATCACTGTTCCCATATAGAGATATAGAGATAATTGTTCTGTAATGTATGTCTTCTGCTTTCTGGGTAGGGGAAGGTCAGATTTCTTTGTGCTATGGTTGGGCATTTTGCTATCCTAACATGCTCTAAAGTCATCTGGTGAACTGCAGTCAGAACTCACTGTCCACATCTAGGGACCCGCAGTTTGTCTTCCACTCCTCTACCAGCCATTCTTTTTCAGATGGTTGACACTGATTTTATACAAAATAAGAAAATTGTTGTGATCAATTAGCTCTAATCTGATGTGATGCTGTAGCAGGGAAGAACAGCTGTGCCTGCATTTGATGTGCAGCAGTCGTTTGCAGGCTGCTGAGCAGCTCTGGGGATGGCTTTTGGAGAGCAGCAGTGGATAAAGGCTCCATTCTGACCTGCAGCTGAACAACCCCTTCCCACACTGCTCTGCAGTCTGTTGGTTAAAACTAGATTAATTCCTACTTCTTATCCCGAAGAGAAAGCTGGAGAACCTCAGCACATTTCCAGGTGAAATCATACCAGTTGTGCAAAAGTACAAGTTTAGCCAGGGAACCATGCCAAATCTTTTTCCTGGATATGTTTGCTCTGTGGATGTGCAACATCAAAGAAAGAAAACTTGGCTCCATGCTGCTGTTGGCAGGGCTGTGATCACCAGTCACTGTGACCCAAGAGTAGAGGCCACAGAGATAAGTGTGTCTGTGATCTGGCAGAGCAGTGTGACAGCACAGATGGCAGCTGGCAGAAGTATCCGGGGCTGCAAGTGGAACCATGGGAGTGTGAGAACCACAGACATTCTTCGAGGTGCCTCCTTACTGCAACTAAAGACACCGGTGCCACATTTTTACTGACAGTGCATAGGTTTTGTACAGAAAATCACTCTGTGAAAAGGCAGTGTCCATAAAGGAGACAGAGGAGTCTTTATTCAAATAAAGAGAGAGAGTCCACCGGGGCACACCTCCGTGCAGTTTCTCTCTCGAGGTTTTCGAGGGTGCAGCCTCTCTTTTATCCTGAACTCCCGGCCACGTGCCCCCCTTCCCCATCGGTTGAGCTGCTAGGAAGGTTCAGCCTTCTCAAACCACTTACCTCATATTCCCCCCTTGAACCTGGCATTTTAGCCCGAAGTTCAGCCTTGTGCAGACCCTTGACTGTTCCAGGAGTCAAGGTGTCTGAGCCCAGTAAGAACCTGCTTTTTGAAGTTGGCAGAGACATTAAGGCCCATTTCAAAGACGTTAACAACCACCGAATTGTTTGTAATGACATTAGCATACATCTTTCCTATCACTTTTGATCACCTAGCATTCACATGGGCTCTGCATCCACGTGCCAGAGTAGGGTATGTACAGGGAATTAGGGCATTCCCCAAATCTGCAGAATTTATTTGAGAGTCTGGTTTAGGGATACCTGAAAAATTGGTGTATTTGAAAGGTGATCAGCTTGCAGGATTGAACAAGCAGTCCTGCTAGCGGAGCAGAATTTGCTCCCGCAAGGGGACAGGCTGGTTAGCTGGGAACTGCTTTGTTTGGAGCAAATCCTGGTGACTACTGCGCAAGTTATGGAATGAATTCACTTTTATCAGCTGCACAGGAGAACTGTTTGTTATATCTTTTACTGAAATTTGTGGCATTTTTCCAAAGGGCCGTGACAGCTTCCAGCCGTACTCCCGGTGAGTCAGATATCAGAAGAACGTGCCAGCGGAGTCAGCGGCAGTACCCACCGCGCCCAGCTGCATCTCCGGGGAACCGACGGCCATCCTCTCCAACGCTGTAAGCTAAAAGCAGCGGGAAGTTGAAAACCAGGGCTGGGGCGTGGGCAACTCGGGCTGGGTGCCCGCTGTTGGCCCCGGAGCCTCTCGCTGCTCTCCGCCGCTGTGGCTGTGAAAGAAGGCGGCTTCTGAGGGCTGACACTTCCCAGCTCCTTGGCGGGCGGGCCGCGTATGCGGCGGGCGGCAGCGGGCACCCCGTCCCACGTCGGCTGTGGGACCGTCCCGTCCCGGCCGTGCCGCGCGGAGCTGCCCGGGCGGTGGCGGGGCGGCGGCGGCCGGCAGGGGGAGCGGGCGGGCGGCGTGCCCGGGGGGCGGCGCCAGGGTGGGCCGGGCGCTCGGCGGGCGCGGAGCCGCGGCCGTGGCGTGGCGGCTCCGGCGGCTCCAGCTGCGGGCCCGGGAGGAGGTGCCGAGCGCGGCGAGGCAGGTAAGGGGCGCCTCGGGCGGGGCTGGGCCCCCGCCAGGCAGGTGGGACACCGCCTGGGGCGCGCCGCCGGGGAGCGCCGTGCCTGGTGCCCCGGGACGCCGCTGCCGTGTCCGCGATGCTCCGCTCCCCTTGTAGGAGCTCGGCGGAGCAGGCGGGCGGTCGCTGCCGACGCCCGGGGACAGCGGAGGTGCGGCCCGCGCCCGGCTCCGAGAGGGGTGGCGGGAGCGCTGCGGGCGCGGAGCCTCGGCCGGGCCGGCCTGGGCGGGGGGGGCTCGGCCGGCGGGGCCTCGGGGCGGTCAGCCCGGCAGCCCTGCCGCCGGACGGGAGCGCGGGCCGGACCGGGCTGTGCGAGACCCGCTGGGAGCGAGCCGTGTGTGTGAGCCGCTGTGTGCGAACGGTGCAGGGCAGGGGCTGGCAGGGCTCGTTCCCCTGCGAGTCCCCGCGTGTGCCCGCTTCGGCTGGCAGCGAGCTGGAGCGGCGCTGCTCCGGGCACCGGCGCTGCTCCGGGCACCGGGACTGCTCCGGGTACCGGACTGGCCATCTATTGTCTGCAGATACACTGTGGCCGGAGCGGAGTAACTTCGTGGATCCACCTGTTTCGTGATGCCTCTTGTCTTTAGCGTGTCCCACAGCATCCTTTTCATCGCACGTACTTAACCTAGATATTTCTAGGGCCTTGAATAGACTTCTTACTGTATTTCTGTGCTGCGGGTTCCCGAATAATAACCCTGAGCGTTTTGACAAGCATGGACTTCTCATTGGAAGTGTGTTCTGAGCTGGACATTGTCTTGGCCTTCGTGCAGAGTGTGGCCCTTAAAAAAAAACCAAAACTAAACTCTGTGAAAGTATGTTTTAAAATGCGGGGAAGTAAGGAGTAAACATTGCATTTGTAAACACTGTAACCTGAAATTCTGGACTGATCACTTTACATAAAGTCTTTGAAATTACAGGGTAGGAAAAGCATGTGTAGTGACTTTATATGCCTTTTATTTTGTCTAGCATCATAGTCTCAGACGAGCATCTGAGTACAGATCTTAAATTTCTCTTCTATGAATTTTACAAAGGTATTTTTATGTGATGAAAAAACCAGTACTGAATAAGTGGCTCTATCTTTGACTAACTGCAAAAGCTGTCACGTATAATAAGTTATTGTGCCAGTATTACAATAGTAATGGGATATTAAACCAGCACATTTTGGCAGTAAGTAGCTGTAATACTTATGCCCTGTTTTGACGTCTCTAGAAGGAGGATTAGCTCAGACAGAATTTGTAGTGGGAGGGTGTGAGTGAGATGAAAAGCAAAAGCTGCTTAATTTTAATCTTCTCAAAAAGGTAACTACAAGTAGTGCACATGGTTAAAACACATATGCTCCTCTCTAATGGCTTTTAATTGTAGTATCTTGATTGTGCTATGTAAACTCAGTAGTGCTGAAATACTACTTTTTATTCACTCCATTCTGAGCAAGCTCCCTATTCTAGGGCAAAGTAAGCATTGAGGGACAGAGGTGTCATAGAAAGGTCTGACAACAACAGCTCTGTCAAATGGCTTTGGTGTAGCTGAGGCTGTGTCTGTACCTGTGCAGAGGTGTGCCTTGGGTAAGGCTGCAGGCTTTAACTTGTTAAAAACTTGTTTAACTTGTAAAAAACTTTAACTTGTTTAAATAGTTGAATTTTCCTGATTGGGAACTTCATTTTCTCTAACAGCTTCCTTTTGTCTTCTGAGCTTTTTTTTTTTTTTTTTGGTCTTGTTTTAGAGATGGGCATCTTGGAGTGAAGAAACACAAAAAGCAATGCTTTATGGTGTGCAGAATCCCTGTCCCCCATGAAGTGTGCCTCCTCCAGTGGTTTTACAAGGGGGTGTGTATTTTTACACACTTACCATAACCTCCTTAGACAAAAGAAACCTTAAGTGTCCTGTGAGGTTTCTTATGTATGTCTTTTTTTATTTTCACAGTCTCATAGGAGACCTTTGAAGCTAGACATGAGTTGAATTTTTTGGATGCTTTTTCTGATGAAGCTGCAAATATTTAAAAGAAAAGAAAAAATTATTTTACATATGAAGGCTTCGTATCTTAAGTGTGTCTGCATGTTATTGCCCAAACAATGAGTGGTGGATTCATGGGGTTCTAAGCGTGGCTTTTATCTGGATTTATGGTCAGTTCTAGTTGCATATTCTTGTCATCTCCCCACAATTTTATCTTTTGGCCAGCAATAGCATGTTGGAAATTAATTAAATGGAAAACCACTGTGAGATATGTGTTGCTCACAAGCATACATCACAGGAGCATGGGAATGAAATGTTAATCCACCTACTAACATATGCTTTATGATTTAGATTTTTGGTTTATGGTGGATGCCCCAGAGGAGGTGGTCGTACTTTAATTGTTCAAGAGGGTGGAGTCTTCAAGCCTGCCTCTACCAAAGGGATGGGATGAAGGTGCTCTCTCAAGGAGCTTGGGAGTGTGCACAGAATACCCAGCTCTTGCTTTGGCTGCTTAGAGAATCATTTGGTGCAGGAGGTATGAGAAGACTAAAGAAGATGGAGTTTGTTACAGGGAATGCAGGAAAGTTTTGGCAGTTACTGGTAGATAGTTTCCAGTAATGTGCAGGGAAAGATACTGTGGCAGCCTGACAGGCACTGGGGCAGCACACAGACAAATGTTGCCAGACAGCAACCTCAAGGGTGAGAAAAGAGCTGCTTAAAAAGAACCTCAGTGGTCCAAATGTTGGACAGAGAGTGTAGTTTGGGTGAAAACTGTCCCAGCAGTGCATCACATTTGGGAAGTGTTTGAACATAGCCTTTAATCTTGATTCCCTGGGAGAGAGAGGCAGTAAGTGAGCATTGATTCACATCCAGAAGGGTGTATTTAAAAAACTCTGGCTTGGGTGGTAAATTATATACAAAAAGGAAAAATTAAATTTTGGAGCAAAAAGGGAAGAAATGTCCAGTGCTTGGGAGGAGACTTAAATGTAGATTTCAAGCAAGATTTTTACTTGCATGGCTTTGAGTGTCACGGTAATTTTAGTGGACTTGTATTAAAATATTGCAGTACTGATAAAACATTGTGTTTCAAAATGCCTATTTTCTTGTTTTCTTTGACGTGCTTTTGAAAATGCTTTCCTTAACAGGGAATGGAAATGCAGGCCAGTGTATGGCATAAATTACACAGAAACAGAATTGGAAACAGTTGGTCATAAAGCTGTGCAAAGGATGATGATGACTGAAGGTTTCTGTAGCAGTTTTCCAGGATGATACTAGGAATGCTGTACAGACTGTGACTTGCTTCATATTCTGTTAAAATCAGGCTGCACTTTGGTGAATCCCAAAGTGAGTCCCCTGAAGCAAGCATTTAGCTTTGTACACTATTCAGGGCAGAAGAATTTGGGAAATTTTATTGTCTAAAATTTGTAGGGGAGGATGCATGAGTCTTGACTTATGTCAATGCAGGAGCACGAGAGGTTTGCCCATATGGCTTGTTCTGTGCCATTTGGTTTAGGTTAGAATTCAACATTTGTGTTCTTGTTTGTCTTGAAAATATTAGATGTTCTCTGATTACAGCTGGGTGAGGCATTTTCTTGTTCAGTGAAGAAATATAAGAGTGGGAAGGTGTACTGTGACAAATGGCATTTACAATTCTTTTTGAAAAAACAGATAATGCCTGAATCATCAATGTAATGGTTCATCCTAAGCAGCAAGAAAGAGCTTTTTTTTTTTTTTTTTTGCATTGTGCAAGCTGATAATAGAAACATTTGCCAGGAGGGCTACAAAGGTAGATGGTAAGTGTGTGATTAGGCTCTAAGTGGTTCTGATGACAGGCAGAGGATTCAGAGCAAGATTGACAGGCTATTTCATATTGATTAGAGAAGTAAACTGGGTTTTGAAAAGCTAGACAGCTGGCATATTTCTTAACTGATTTTTGGAAGCTGAAATAATTAGGCTTATTTGTTTGTGCCACATGGCGAACACTTTGAGAATGGCTGTCTGGAAATACTAATCAGGGGCTGTTTTTAGCTGATCCATTCATAGTTTCTACAGCCACCCAAAACTTTAGCATGAACCAAGAATGAAGTCAGTTTCCCCCCAAATTGTCACATTCATGGTTTCCCTTGTGAAAATAAAAGCAGACACCACAGCTGTGTGTCAGTGTGTGCACTAATGAATGTCCCAGTGACCTGTGTAGTGGAAGATGCTGTGCTGTGCCTTGCTGATGCTGGCAGTGCTGATGGGGACCCTGCAGACAGACAGCTGGTACCCTCAGGGGTTAATCATTGTTGAAAGTACAGCGTGATACTGGCACCGATTCTTGCACTTTGCCCTGCATTTTTCATGCTTTATTCTCCTTCCCTGTGTCTCTGGTTGTGGTGTTGGTTTGTTGATTGCTCCTGAGTCTGAACACAGCCTTGTGTTTCTCTGAAGACCTTTGGGTACCTTCATGGGGAGCTTCTGTGGGCTGATAAAATGTAAAACCAGCTAAGCAAATAAAGCAACAAAACCAAGCAACAGAACTGTAGGCCAAGGGCCTTTCCAAGGAAATGCTGGGACATGATGTTTAATGCCAGCGCTGTTTACCTAAACCTATTTTTATTTTTCCTTTTGAAGCAAAAACTCTCCTGTCTGCACCTGTGTGTTCAGCTGTCTCTCTCTGTAAGATGATGTGTTCCTAGTGGTTAGCTTGTGCTGCTGCCATGAGGATCCAGGGAAGAACCAGGCATGCCCTTTTGCCAGCAGGATGGCAGTTTTCCCAGTTTGCTGCCTGTGTTATTCCCCATTCAGCTCTCAAGCAGCCAGGCAAGTTGGCAGCTGTGCGGAGTGCTGTGGGGAGGAAAGGGCAGCAGAAAATGCTGACTGTGTGCTAATGCATCTGTGTAATCACCATTCTGGGGTTAGATTGCAGGAAGATGACAAAACTGCTGAATAAAGTATGTTTAATCTTTTTTTTCCTCTCCAGTATGAGTTGCAGTGGGTAATAGTAGAATGTGCGGAGAAGCACAAGTTTTCCATTTGGATCAGAAGTGTGTATCTGCCCTGTAATTTTGAATCCTTGAGATTTTATGGAAGTGGTTGAATATGGAAGTTTTGGGTGACCTGACATATAAAAACAGGATGGAACAGATCTCATGCAGGGCTATAGGCAGAAGAAAAATCTTTTGGGATGAGGGTCAAAATATAGCTTGAACACAAGGATAGGATAGAGTAGAAATGCGATGGGTAAAAATCAAATCTCATCCCTTCCATCCCTCTTGCAACACTTATCAGGTTGTTGCACTGCCATTTTTCACGTCTATAATTAAGCTAATTTAGTAAAATGGTGTTTTAGTACCTGGAAAGCTCTCAGTAATGGTGAAATCAGCAGATGGAAAATGCTGCATTTTAGGGTGAGAGTGGTGAGTGGTGCATTTCCCCCTGACAGCTGTGGGGGAATGGCTGGGGCACTGGGTTCAGATTCTGGCAGTTCCTGTGAGGGTGAGTGTGAAGGACCAGATGAAGATGGGACACAAGACAGGATGGGCTGAAGACAGGAAGGCTCCCCAAATCCATTCAGTTTGGATACTGGGAGCAAACCAACCTGTGTGGGCCCCTGAGGACTGTGGGTGTGTAACCTCCACCAGCAGAGTATGAATGTGTGAGCTAGGGTATGGACTGACCCAGTACAAGGTCATTGGGAATGGAAAGAAGTGCAGATTTGGGAACTCAGATCACATTCCGAAATCCAAATCTAACCTGAGTGGAAGAGCTGACAAGCAGTGAAAAATACTGTCCTTAATACCAACATCATCTTGAACATTAAATGGAATAAATTTGACTCAGTGTGGGAAAATAAGCATTTCTCTGTGTTTATGAGCTTTTTTTAACTGATATGTTTATTCAGCTTGTCTTCCCTGGTTGATCACAACTAGCTTTGAGTGCATCCCTGCAATGTTGACTTTCAAAGTTAGTGCCAGAAGAAGGTATTTGCCTCAGGACACAGCCCCTGACACTGGGGCAAAGGGAGGCAGATTCCTGCTTATGAAACATGCACAGGGGAGTGTTATAGCGGGAGATGGAGTTGTTCAAACAATTAAAACTGTAAAAAAGTAAAACCTTAACTTAAAAACAAACCCCAAAAATCATTTAATGATTTAAGCATGTTAACTGCTTTGCCTTTGTGTGCTTTTTGGAGCTGTGATGTTATCTGATCAGCCACTGGCTGTGATCTGGGGGTGATTAGGATCTATGCTTATAGTTTTGAGCATATGGTATATGGTTTTAAAATCGTAAGTTTAAAATAATTACATTCTGGTGCTGTTTTTAAAGAATTATTTAATTATCTCTATGTTCTGGAATGGTTTTGCTGCCAGTTGATATTCAGTTCTGGCCTGGAGCCATCAAAATCATAAGGTTTCCTTCAAGTTTCATAATACTATTAAAATAGAGTTGCTCAGTTTCCTTTAAGGAAGTAAAAGAACTTCCTTTGCTTTTGTTTTTACTTTCTCTGCAGTTCAGAGGCTTGTATGACCTAGTATTGCATAGGAAAAGGAGTAGGAATATGGGGACATTCCTTAAGTGCATAACAGAGAGTTGGGCTTCTGACAGATTTTCCTGGGTATTAAAATTTCATTCAAGAAGAGCCTCCAAAGCGATGTGCTGGGCTGATGGGTTGGTATTGCCTTCAAATTTTTTAAGATTTCTACACAGTAGTGTAAAACATTGATCTTATTTCCAACCAAAAAGAGGTAATCAAAGCTAGATCAAAACACTTACTGAAAAGTTTGTCCGAACTGAGGAATCTCTTGAGCTAAGGGTTTTCATGGACCAGAAGAAACCAAAGTTAGGGACACCTATTCCTGGAAAAATTTCATGATCTCATACATTTGCTATTCAAATGAGTAAACCATGTGAGACCTATAAAGTCATAGTTGGAAAACCAAAGGCCAGAGCATGGGGACTTTGAACAGTTGATAAAAGGAATATGAAAATAAGAGGTTTTAAGCTAGCAAAGGAACTGCAGTGGTCTCTTCAATAGTTAAGATTTGGGTGTACCGTGAAGTCTGACTTTTAAACAGGGGAATTGTGATCCATTGTTATTTGAATTTTCTGTTGAAAGCTTTGTAATTTGACAGAATTTATTATAGATTGGATTTTATTGGTAGACTGTAACACACCAGAGAAGCTTCTCTGTGGTTTGAGGGAAGCAGTCCATGCTGTATCTTGTCCTGTCCAAAATGCAGCTTCAGATTCAAACCCACATCCATCTTCAGGGAATCGTGCTGCACTCGGAGCCCTTAGAGCATCGTTGGCTGTGCCAAGCAGACATCTCTGCTGAAGGAGTTCAGGGGTTCCTGTGGGTGCTGTGTGGAGCTTTCCTGTGTGTTTTCCGTGCTGTGGAGCAGAGCTCAGGCATGGAGGTTTCTACCTGGGCTCTGAGTGCCCAGAGTGAAGTGATACATGGCAACAGTGACTAAAAGTATGAATCAAAATGAAGAGGATGTGTGAGCTGGCAAGTGTGAATTTTGCTGCTGACCACTGTTTTGTCCTCTGGTCTAAACAGATGTCTAAATCTGTGAGAAAGCAGAACATAAAGAGCTTGGAATAAACATTCCATAATTGTTTCTATGTGCAGCCCTGCTTTTTTCTCTTTGTTTACTGTCAGAGCTAATTTAGACTTTTGTTAGGTTCCTCCAGGCAGGGGCATGTCATCCCTGTGTCCTGGCTGATGGGAACACTGGACATTCTGTGTAAACAGGCCAGTGAAGCTGGTAGGAGCAAAAATGCCTTTGCTGTCAGGGTGCTGCCAGAGCCTGGGCATGAAGGCAGCAAGCTGGCTCCAAGCTGAGTCTCTAAAGGGAAAGTGTGCTGGAGAAAAGGAGACTGAATTTATAGTGGTTTTATTTATTTATTTTTAATGAAAAAGATGTGCAGGATGTGGAAATAGTATTTGAATTGCAACTGTTGAGAGCTTCTCTCACATATACTGATAATTCTAGGAACAGCAGAGAGCATGGAGAAGGAAAAGAGTGTTCTGGGACAATGACTTCATCCCCAAAGAACCAGATATCTATAGTACCTTATATTTTGAAAGTATGGTTTTCATCTCTAAATTAGTTAATGTATTTACTTATATTTTTCTTATTAATAGTTCTAGGAACCATTGATTATGTAGAAACTGCAGTACTGATCCCATTTAGTGACTTCATGCCAGAAATTATTGTGCTTGGTCTAAAAAAACACCCTTGTGTTGGTATTCAGGTGTTTATAAGGGTATCCACAACTCACAATTATGGCATTTCTTCCAAAAGTACTTTTTTGAATTTTCATAAGCATTTGGTTTCAGAAGTGTTTCTTTGCAAGACGATCAGTGGTCAGATTACAGGGAGGTAAAATGACACACCTAAATGTTTGCTGTGCAAGGGTGAAAAAACCAATTAAAATCCAACACTTAATGATCTTTGCATGCTTTTTTAACAGTTCCCATGCTTTTTGGTTTTTTACTCAGTTATGTTTGTTCAAGATAACGTGGGTATCATTTCATCAGAAAATGGATATAAGTGTAAGGAAGTTCCAGAAACTGAAAGATTTCTGGCTGCAGAATAAGTCAACTTCCAATGCTGTGAAACTCATAAAGAATAGTTGCAGTGTTCCAATGTTACACTGCGTTAACTATAACATTAATGCATAAAACTTGAACATAGGTGTCTCTGTGACTGTGTTTATTGGCCAGTTTCAGGAGATTCATACTGGTAGGTCCTAAGTTCAGTAAAACAAATACATTCTAAAGGACTTAGACTGGCAAAATCAAATGCAAACCCAAACTATGCAAACACTTGTTCTGCTCACATCTCTTGGCATCTGGTATCTGAGAGAAGGCAGCTCCTAATGGTGGCTGAGTAGGACAGGACTGGAAAGAAGGAAAGCCCTCTGAAGGATGCAAGCTGAAGGTGGCTTTTCCAGCATTTCCAGTGTAAAACTTTATGAGAGTCCTGCTCAAACTTGAAAGCTGCTTAGGAGAAAGAGGTGTTTAAAGTGTTCACCAGTTTGTCTGCTTGTGCACCTTGAGGTTTAAAAGCTCAGATTTTTGAGTCAAGAGAACCATGTATTTTGAGAGCAGTGGTTTATCTTCGAGGTGTGCCAATGTTCAGCCTGGCTGGTGGTCCCTTCCTCACTTCTGTGTGCTCAGCACTCATCAGGCTTACTAAATTCAGGGGTAAATGTGCTGCACAGGGAAGGTGAGTGCTGTGCAGAGGGGCAGAATTGTTAAAGTAAGTTAATCCCTTGGCTTGTGGGAAAGTGGGAGCTCATGCTGCTCACCTGAAAGACTGGACAGTGCTGCTGGGCCACTGCAATAGCTTTGCACTTGGCAGGACCAGCTGTGCCAGTATGGGGATTTTAGAACTGCCTAGGTAAGGAGGAAACTTGCAAACAGAAAACAAGAAAAATTTGGATGTGGACCTTTTCATGTGGTAAAATGTATTAAACTTCAGCATTTTAGCATTTCTTTTTAAATCAGATACTTGTAGGTAAAATGTTAAGTAATTAAAAACAAAATTATCTTATAAGTAACTGTTAGTTTTTACATATTAACATGTAGCCATGCTCTATTGGACAGGCGCTGCTTCTTGCTGTTTCCATGCTTTACTTGTGGAGTGGCGCAAATTGCCTTTTTTATCAGGGTTTACGTTATCTTCAGTTAGGTGTTGGGGTTTTTTTTGTATGTGTGGTTTTTTGTTTGTTTTTGTTTCATGAGGCTGCTGACCTGTTCGTACTTTCAGTTGAGTTTTGTGTGTCCTGTGGTTAGTGACTTCCAGTTTTAACTCATGGTGTGGGAGGGCTAACACGAATAACACTGCTGAGCAGGTTTTATTTAATAGTTTCAATGATGAGCCAGTTTTACTCTTTTTAGAAATGCATTTGTTTGCACCAAGTATTGTGACCTATTTTGCTTAAATGCTATTTAAAAAAAAAGAGTATATTTCTTGTTTTTTTCCAGTGGGGAAATGGAGAATTGTGCTGAACAGTATCCCAGATGCTGTGTTACTTTGTGATGCTGTGCAAAATGCACCCTCAGTGTTGCAGGGATCATATGTCCAATTTAAATTGCTGCTGCTACAGTGACTGCAGGGGTTTTGTCAGGGTTTCCTCACCGTGACAATTACAAGCATCAGTAACCAAGCAGGTCATGCTGACCAGGGAATTGGTTCTGCTGCATGTTCCCATTTCCACTCTGTTCTGCCTCTTGCCACGGGTCTTTATAGCTCTGGTCCATTTGGTCATGACCAGAAAATCCCAGCCACTACTTTGCATTCCTGCAGGAAAAAAATGCAAATCACTTGAGGTGCCAAAGAAAAGGTTTGACTTGTGCCATTTGCTGACACAACTATTTTCTGTAGTTGCTAATTCAAGAGTATGAGCTCACTGTCTGAAGTTGTCTGGGGACTGGACTTGGGAGTAGATGAAAAATGTGCCTGGTAGGCTGCTCTCCAATGGCTGAGGAGTGATTGGTGGAGCATCATGAGTTAAAGTGAAAGTCAAGGCAGAACTTTTTATTATAATTGTATCAGGAGCTGTCACTTACAATCCAGATGCCTCCAAAACAGGCTTTGTCAAAAAATAAGCCTACAGATGCAAATGAAAAGCAAAAAATACATCAAAAAGAAATGATGGTTAAAATCTCTTATGCAGTGGGGAGATATCAGACTAATGGGTGGCTAAAATTACCTATGAATGTTACTCCAAATCAACCTTATGTTGTCTGTGGGTTTTTTGTTCTCCCTCCCACATTTTATAAGCTTGTTCCAAAATACACTTTTCTCTGTCTTTGGCACACAGTTAACTACAGACTGAGCACTACCTTCCTTTTGGGGCAAAGTCTCCATTTGTCTTTGCTGTATCTTTCATTGTGACCACTTTTGCCCTCTTATGTTTCAGTAGACAATGTCATTTTGATGCAGCACGTCAGATAAATACAGTAATTTTATTGAGGCAGACTTTGAGGAGCACTATTGATTATTTATGGAGACATGCTGTTTTAATCAAGTAAATTCATTTAAGCTGTCATGGTGAGTCAGTATAATTCCGTGCTTATGCTTCATGCTGGAGAGTAGGTTTGTATTATAGATGATGCTGGTGATTTAGAGGATGTAACAGCATCAGTCAATTGGCACAGGAGTTTGGCAGTGCTGGTTTAGTGTCTCATATAATCTCACAAGTGCTTTGAAAGCATTGATGTAAAGTTATTTTCAGGGCCTGACTTAAACAAAAGAAGTTTAGCTAGTCAAGAAATGCCTTGTCTCTGCTTTGCTGAGTTGCTGGTGCTGCCAGGGGAAGGTTCTATGTGATGCCCTCTGGCAGTGCCCCTCCAGTGCTGCCAGCTGCTCTGCCTCGCCTGGGCTGCAGGCTGCCTGTCTCTCTCCCAGCATTTCTAGGCAGTTACTAATTTTTCCTGACTCCCTGGCCTGGCCTTCAACCATAAGGCTGTTTTTACCTTTGTGTGAGCATGCAATAACACCTTACACCAGCACTTGAGTGAGATCAGGTAAATACTGAGGCTGCTCTGAGTGCTGTGAGTCATTCTGGCATGTTTTGATGAGTTGAGATTTTGGATTGTGTTTAAAAGGAAAAGTTCCATTCTCTGGATAGGTATGTAGGTAGGTATGCTGCAAAAGGTGGCTGAGAAAGAGCCTTTTACTTACCTGCATTTAATGCAGGCTGCTAATTAATGACTATCCTTATGATTTTCTAAACTGTTAAAGTGTGTCACATTGAAAATTAGTGTGACTGAAATGTTTGGAGTTGTAAAGGTCATCTTTATCAAGTAGTGCATTCATAGAAACAGAATTGTGGAATTGTTTAGGTTGGAAAAGGTCAAGTCCAGCTGTTTCCCCAGCACTGCCAAACCCACCAGCAAACCCTGTCCTGAGCACCACATCCACAGGTCTGTTAAATCCCTCCAGGGACGGTACCTCCACCACTGCCCTGGGCAGCCTGTGAAGACCTTTTTCCTAATATCCAATCTGAACCTCCCTGTCTCAGGGATGAGCATCAGTCACTGCATTTTGGGCACATGTCAGAAGCTGCTGCTCCTGGCACTGAGTTCCACCTCGCCGTGGTGCTCCCTGCCCTCTAAAAGCAGTGGGTGCTTCCTTGGCTCTGAACCACGTTCCCGCAGCCAGCCAGGGGCTGCTGTCAGCTGCTGGTAGGATTGCCTTTGCTGCTGATGGAATCATCCCTTCATGGTGTGGGGATGTTGAGGCTGGGCAGGACCTGCACTCTGTCTGGGCAAACAGATGAAGATCAGCAGTGCCTGAATGTCAGGGTAGCAGGGGATGCTCTGCAGTGCTCCTGTTCTCTGATAGTCTGTCCTTGTTGTTTTGTTTCATCTGCATGTAAGAATAGTTTTGTGGGAAGATAAGGTTGGTTTGCTTTTATTTCTCCCCTCTCCAGGCTTTGTTTTATCTTTTTTGGCTTAGCAGTGCTCCCTTCAGTGAGTGCCCACAATGGTTATTGTACTCCCTGTGTGCCAGCCTGCAGGAGCAGAGGCTCCAGGACAGTCTCACATCCCTTCACCTGCTTCCCTGCAGCTTCTTGCCGAGGAGGAGCTGATGGCAAATTGTGTTGACAGGCTTTTAATTAACAGCTTCTCAGCAGGAGCTGTTCCTATGCCTCATAAGTCACAACAGAGCAGCTTTTAATTTGTTAGCAAGCCAAAGTGTATTCAAAAGAAAAATCTTTCCACTTTGTAATTTCTGGAATGATGCCTTTCACACTCAATGTTTTAAAGCTTCTGATCTTGCAATTAAGGCTTAAAGCTCATTAAGCTTACTCAGGAAGACATTTTGCTAATATGAAGTGTATAAGATCTCCTATTTTTCAGTCTTTATTTTTTTTCTTTTTTGTGGCAGCTTTATTTTGTGCAACAACAGTATTAATCTGTGTAGACTGTGCCCAAGACCTCTTGTTCCTGAGAGCTTTTTAAAAGATTTTACCTTCTTCTTTCCTGCTAAGTCTATTTTTTGCTTTTTCCTGTGGTTCCTTCTGTTGTCCCATCTGTTTGGTTGAACAGCTTTATTCTCTCCTGGTGTTTGACATAAACTAATCCTTTTACCTTCTATCCTTCACAGCTTTATTGAATTGCAGTGTGTAGTTCAGTTTTGCTTCTGCTTGCCCTTCACTAGGATGTTCCAGGATGAGCTATGATTTTTTGAAATTGAGAACTGTTAAAAATTGTTCCTTCCAACTTTCCCCCTCCCTCTCTTTTTACTTTATTTTTATTACTGCTTGCACATGCCATTTATGGTGGGGTTAGCCTTTGGAAAAAATACTGTAATGACTCTGGTTTCTTGATTCTCAGAATCACCAGATCTTTCCATTTTTCCACAGTTTCCAAAAGCTGTAAAGGTAGCTGTCCAAGTAAAATGAGATGGCAAGACCTCAGTCCTGCAAAATGTATATGTATAATGGATTTCACTTACTGCAATCACACAGCTCTTTTCAAGATCAGCCCCAGTGGATAAAATAAGTTCAGTGATTCCTGAGGCCTTTTCAAATACCAGTAAGAAAATTAATTGGGGAAGAAGGGAGTGGTGTAGAAAAAAACCAGAATTTTGAGGTTGTGGTTTTATCAGCGCTCAGAGATTACAATCTAAGATGGTTAGTTTTTGGAGTCCAGAAGAGTTTTGGTAAGCAAATATGTCTTAATTACATGTGTATGTAAGGCTTGTCATTCTCAAAAGCAGGAAAAATAAAGAGAGGCCTCTTTCTGTGAGGAAATAAGTTCTGGGGCCAAAAGAAAGGGTGCAGGGGGAAAAAAAGTTACTTTCTGTCAACAGGTTTGAATGTTCTGTCATAAACAAAACTCAGTTCAAAGGATCTGGAAATCTCAGATTTCTTTCAAGACTAACCAATTTCCTGCAGCACACTGTCAGTGCTAGGAGGAGGCATCTCTTGCACATAAGAGCAGCTGGTTGTTTAAAAAGGCAGAAAAAAAGGCATGTAAGGGGGGAGAGCAACCCCCTCTCATCCCTTATATAGAGCAGTTTTCCACAGGAGAACGTACATCTGTGAAAACAGGGCACTTGAGCCAATTCTGTACTCTTCAGAATGTCATTTTGCAAGGAAAAGTGTGTTTGGATGTTTTCAGGAGAGGGCTGATCCTTTTTGTATTTTTATTTTTGCAATGAGTAACAATTGCTGAGGCTTAATTACTTTTTAATTTACTGTGTAGTGGGACTGACAGCTTTTCTTACTCTTTATTATCTTAAGAATTGTGAATGTGAGTATTAACCCTGTGTTAGCAGGAGCAAGCTTAATTTTATGGAAAACAGAAATCTTTTTTATTTACCTGAAAGTTTTGTTGTTGAAATACAGTTAATCCTATTGTTAGGGCGAAGGCAACTTCTCCATTCTGTTGTTGCCAATTTAATTTGCCTTGTGTTCTATTCTTTATAGAATAAGTAATGCTGCCACATCTGAAATATGTATTTGCCACTATTTTGTTGTTTGCAGGAACCACAGATATCTGAAGATGAAACCATGAAGAGCAAGCAGAGTGAATAATAATGCTTTTCCGAAACCGTTTTCTGTTCTTGCTGGCCTTGGCAGCCTTGTTAGCCTTTCTGAGCCTCAGTCTGCAATTCTGTAAGTGCCCTCATGTTTGTTTTCCACATACGGTGCTCTATAGGTGTGTTTAAAATTGCCATGATGACATGTTGTTTAAGCCTTCTTTCTTTATTGGAATACTTGGGGTTTATTTCGGGGTTTCTTTGTAAGGATTTTTGTTTGCTTGTTTTCCAGAAAAAGTAAGAAACTGTTTTGTGTGCTGTGTAGGAATCTATATGATCTAGAGAGTTCAATTCAGGCCACTGTATTAAAAAAAAAAAAATCTGCATTTTGTAGTGCAGTTAAGTAATTGAGTGTGATTGAATCCTTCCATGAAAGTAGGCAAACGACACTGGAGTGAAAACTGCTGCAATTCCAATTTTACATTGCATCAGACCAGATGGGCTTTAGGAAACTGCTGGGAGAGCTTGGAGTGCTGGAACTTCTCCTGATTTGTACCCTCCCATCAGGGAACTTCAGGCAGTTGGATTGGTTCATCAGAAGTGGGTGGTTTGTTCAAGAGCAGATAAATTGTGTTGTGCTTCAGATGGGTCAGTGCAGAGAGCCCCGGTGGCAGAGCGGGAGGTGGTGCTGAAGGCAGAGCAGTGCAGGTGACAGATGAGCACTGTGCTCTGTGCCTGTTACCCCCTGCTGCAGCAGAGAGAGCATTTATAGGGAAAGCCATGGATAATGTGGTCTGTACCCATGCACAGCAATGTAGTGAGTTGCTGTTAGAAGGCAGGTAAAAGTACAGTTCATAGGATAGGATAATATTCTTTGTTGTTCTTGTCATCTTTCATTGTGTTTCACTGAGCACAGTCCTGGGCTGTACTTTTTCCTGCATAGTGTAAAAACCCCCAAAAACAAAAGATTACATTAGAATTAGAATGTGTCTTTTGCACATAACAGACAACTTAAAAAAAGGGAGGAAGAGAAGATGAAAGAAACTTTGTGGTTTTCTGCTGTTATTTTAGTGTACTTAAACTCATCTGCATGTCATAAAGGGACCTGTGGCTCTGAATTGCTTTTTCAGCCTCCTCTGGGCACCAGCCAGGGGTCTGATTGCAGCTTGTTTTGCCCTTCAGGCTCGTTATAGCTCTGCCCTTGATGCTGTAGGGTTGGTTATGAATTGTGCATAGGGTGAAGGTCCTAGAGGAGCTGCAGCTGAAACATGAAACTGAATTGTTAACTAAATGGGTTTTATTTAGAGATGAGGAGGTAGGCATTTAGGAGAGTGAATCACATTTCATCTAAAGATAAAATTATTTTCTGCTTAATTAGAATATAACATTTCTGCTAGAGATAAGGATGTTTGAGAAGTGCTTTAAAAAGCATGTAAGCTGCAGCAGGCAGCCAAGGTGGAGCTCAGTGCCAATACCAATACTGATACAGAGACCTTTACACCATGAGAACTGCAGTACAGTCCCCTGGGAGCCAAGACATTCAGGTAGCCTGATAGTTTAACTTCTACCAGCTTCAGGATGTAGAGCAATTAGTCCAAACTTGGAGCCAAGTCCACCTCCACAGCAAAACCAAAACCCTCTTGGATCACCTTGTGCTTCTAGGTGAGCTGTGCCAGCAGTGCAGCCTGCAGCTCAGCAGCTCCAGGTGAGTTACCAGTGCTATCCCTTGTTGTTGCTTCATCGGGAACTTTGTCACAGCCTCATCAGTGCCTGCTTCTGTCAGGAAACACAGTTTTTTTCACATCCTCAGAATGTTTAACGTTGGCGTTGGTGAGTCTGGCTGGTCTTAGCATTCAACACCAAAATTAGCATGAACCCCTCCTTCTCCATCCAGCACTTACACCTTCTTTGCAAATAGGGTAAAATTTGAGCTGTTTTATCCCCACTCTGGCAGAGCATCCTGCTACAGGCCCCTCATGACAAAGCAGATACTGAGGTCTGGAGCAATCCCCAGTGGAGCTGGTGCAGGGTCTGGAGCACAGGGCTGATGAGGAGTGGCTGAGGGAGCTGGGAGTGTTTAGCCTGAAGAAAAGGGGCCTCAGGGGGCTTTTATCACTCTCTACAACTACCCAAAAGGAGGTTGTACAAGGTGGGGATCAGTCTCTTCTCCCAGGTAACAAGTGATAGGAAAAGATGAAATAGTCTCAGGTTGTGCCAGGGGAGGTTTTTATTGAGTATTAGGAAAAATGTCTTCACCAAAAGGATGGTTTGGCATTGAACAGGCTACCCAGGGCAGTGGATGGTGGAGCCACCATCCCTGGAGGGATTTCAAAGACATGTAGATGTGGCACTCAGGGTCATGGTTTAATGGTGAATACAGTGGTGTTGGGTTAATGGTTGGTGTTGATCTTAGAGGTCTTTTCCAACCTAAATGATGGATAATATGGTTTATGTTCATGGAATGAAAATGAGTGTTTATACATTTAGACTCAGGAAAATGCCCATGCCGCTGATTTATTTTGTTTTGTTAGAAGGGAGGTACCTCCTGAAGCATTTGGAGTGGAAATGAATGTTTTATGCTGTTGTGAGATTGTGAATCTCTGTTAGCAAGCAGTGCACAGCTTTGTGGAGGAGGGCTGGTAATTTAAAAATATGCTTCTGCTTTTCTAAGCATGAAATGTTGAAAATGTCTGTTCCTTTCTGTGATAAATTTGTTTATAAAACCAAAACAGTAACACTAAATGTATGCTTATACAAGTGGTACGTATCTTCTATTTTCAAACTTCTTCTTTAGAGCATAACTCCTGTAAGTGCTTGATATTTTATCCCTCTTATCCACATGTGGAACTGTGGCATTTGAAGCCAGACTTGTGAATTGTAGCTGACTGAAGCAAAGGGAGTAGTAAAGGGCAAGCTCAGCTGTTTTTTTGTAGGTTCTGACTCAATATTACAAACAGCCCACACTGGGATGGCTGACAAGGTCACAGTCTGGCTCCTGCTTCAGCTGTGAGGGTTCAGGAATTGCTTGCAGCAGTTTGCCACCCAGTCAAACAGAAAAGGATGCTGGTTGACTTGAATGTGCTGCGCTGGGAAGGACCTGGAACTGCTTTGTGAGCAGCGATTTCTGCAGCCACCATGAGGTGGAGGTGGTGGGTGGTTGTGAGCAGTCCTAGTAAGTCTGTCCTTGCTTGAAAGACAAACTCCTGAGGCAGTTGTTTCAGAGCTAAGAGTTGTCACATCTTGAGTTCAGACACAAGGAGAAAAACACCGGGGAAAACAAGCAGGGTAGGACCGCAGAATCTTCAGTGTTGGTAGCTGGGGATGAACCCAGGATTGATGGAAAACTCTGTCCTCTGTTGTGATGTTTGGTTGTTCTTGCTCCCTTTCTCTTCTCTTATGGTTTCTGAGTTCTGTAGTCCGCTTTCCTGTGCTGTTTTCACACAAGGCTGGTGGTTTCTGTGGATACTAACAGCTCAACTCACAGGATAAATAATGGGGAAAGCTTCCTCCAAAGTCTGTCTCAAGAGCTCTGAGAGCTAGAGGTGTTCTCTCCCACCAGCAGTTTCAGAGGATGGACGTGGAGCCACTGGCCAGGATCCAAGTCAGAAGCTGCCCTCAGCTCTCTCCCTGGGGTGGGGTAGGCAGCTCTTGGAGCAGCTGGTTTATGTTTGTCACATGTGTGTGCTGGCTTGGCTGGCTGCATCAAATGCCAGCTGCATCTTCTTCATCTCCTCATCCTGGCTAGAAGGAGACTGGAGGCAGATTGCTGCACAGCTGGAGACTCTTCTTAAACTGTAACAGTCATTCTTCAAGGTGATGTGATGCTGTGGGTCCTGTGAGACAACTCTTTCCTGCCAGGGTCCTCTGTCCTGCACATTTTGGGCAATGGGGTGCTTGGCTGGTTCTGCTCTTCATGTCCTTGAACAGGAGCAGAAGGCCCAGGGTCTGTGTTGAGCTTTGTCTGCCCATGGGGCTCTCTGCTTTCCTGGCAGTTTCTCAAGGAGCAGTAGGGTAGGGGAACTTGCTTCAAGAAGTCCTACTGTTTCCAAGTTCTGTGTGTTTATTGAGATAAATAGTGCCACAAGTTTTTGTTTGTTTTTTTTCCTGAACATTCTTGGTGGATGATAGGTGAAATGCATTTGAGACACATGTGAAAATTTACTAGGATATTTTAATACCTGTTCATAGCTTTGTCAGGTTTGGTTACCATTTCTAGTAGGCACATAGAAGACTTCTTACAAGGAGTTTATACTTGCTGAAAAGGTGCAAGCCTTAACTGTTCTAGGCATCTGTAATGTAATTGTGTGGCCTGGAGTTCAAAACAAAAGGCTGGGGGCAGATGTGCCCTCAAATTCAGTTTTGTTATTAATGCATTGTACAGAGTTGAACCTGGAGCAATCAGCAATCAAGGGAACCTCTCTTTAGTGGCAAATGCCACTGGATTTTGTACGTTTGCATTTTTAAATAGTGTAGGAAAATGACAGTGTTAAAAGTTAACATGAAAAAAATGTTCCAGTGCTGGATAGAAAAATACTCTGATGTCTCTAATGGATAATTATATCAATGGAACATTTTTGTTTGGGAAGCCCATTGGATTGGGAAGCTGGTTGACTTCCAAACCAAATTTGACTGGCAGATTAAAGTTTTATTAGGAATTGTCATTGTTTCCCTCTTGTTTTATGTTTGGGGCCAGATCTACAGAAAAGAGTGGAGAAGTGTTTTTCTTATAGTGTTTATTAGTCCACACATGTTTTTATTTTTCTCCTCATTGTTTATGTAAATGGACATGGTTGTAAAACAATTTAAAACTTCGGCATTAAAGACAAAAGGAGAGCTGGTTTTGATAGACTTGTCATTTAAGGCTGTTCTAAAATGTAGTTATGTTGTTTTTATCTAGACTTTTCAGTGTTTCACTTTGTCAGAAAAACTGCAGAATGGAAAGATGACCTATGCTAGACTGTGTATTGTTGTCTCTGTAAATAATATCTGTAATGCTGTTGACTAAAACTGGGCAGTTTCCTTCTGTACAAAGACAGAGAATATATGTAGAGATACTTCATTCTTTTTTTGCCAGAAGAAGAGGTTGCAGTGGCTGAGGTCTTTCTTCCTGCTCTGTGCTGTGTGACTGCCCAGAGCAGTGCCAAGGGAAGGTAAATGCAGTGGCTGGGGACAATTCTTGCAGTTCAGGGACAGAGGATGGCAGTGCACCTGCATCCAAGGGATGTGTCAGAATCCAGCTATGGTTCTGCAGCCTCAAACTAAGGAGATAAGACAGAATTTAGGACAGATTTAGAATTTAGGTCAATGTTAATGACATTGGTTAGCCCTTAGGTTGGCTCAGGAGCAGCAGTTTACAAGTAGGCCTGAAGAGCAGCTTTCTTTTTCCTCCAAAGATTGGTACCTGAGAACCTAATTCCTGGGCAAACACAGGCCTTTCATTACTTACATTAGAAACATCTGTGACTGGCAGCAGAAGCCTCAAGGTGGGTCTCCTTGAATAAACCACATGGAAAGGCAATTTAAAAGCTGTCTGTTAGGATGCCATGTGTACACTCTGTAAAATTTGCTTGACAATGATTTTTTACTCTGTAATCAGAGGCATATAAATTAATTTTCCCATGAAATAGATACTTTTGGTTTTAATTTTTTTTCCTATTTACTAAAAGCCTAAGGAAAAAAGTAAGAGTCAAGAGGACTAAAATGGTAGTGGGAAAGCATCCCTTTTTACAGGGTTGTTTTTTATAACCCCGTGGCTGACATCCCTTCCAGACTGTCCTTCTGAGGGCTCTGGCTCTCGGGCAGCTCTTGCCCATGGAGCTTCTCTTCTGGTTTAGAGTTTGTTTTCCTGCATACTTGGACACTTTGATCAGTGGCTTAGGCTTGCCTTTTGATAAAAAAGAATTTTGGTGGCTGCCGCTGCTTTTTAGGATGTTAACCACTGCCCCAGCAGGGTGCTGGTTCCCATGTAAAGTGTGGGGAGCTGTTTTATGGGCTTTTTGGTGTTTTTAAAAAATACTTTCTCTGCCTCGATGGGTCATGCTTGGGTGTTGGTGTATCAGCCTGTCTGGAAGTGACATTTTGCTGTTCCAGTAATAATTTCTCTCTACTTTCTGCCATTTGGTTTCACACTAGAGGTTTTGGTTTTAAAGATGAGTCACAGGAAACAGAAATTGGGATTTTCCACGCAGAAAAGCACAAGAGTTTTATTTCATGGGCTTGAGCTTTGCCAGCAGCTCTTACTTGATGGGGACAGTGTGGGCATCGTGTGCAGCACTGAGGTGTTTGGGGTTTAGCCTGAGATCCTCACCAAGGCTTCCTGCAGCCCCTGCTGGGAGCCAGAGCCCAGGGGCAGTGGCTGCTCGGGTGAGTATTGCATTTTGTTGGTGTATACAAGTAACTGTATTTAAAAAGCCACAGCTTTAGAATTCTTCATGTAGAGAACTTGTTTTTGTCATGTGTTACCAGCATATGAAATTAAAAGGAACACAGATATCTCCCTTCATGAATTTTGCCTTCAAGCTCATAAGCATGGCAAATTTTCCACTCATGAGAAGTCTCTCTGGGTTTTGCTTTTTAGAAGTGCTAATTTAATCTGAATTTAAGATTAAAGGGAAAAACGACCCACAAATAATAAATCCAAGGCTCAGTATATTTTAGCAGCAAATGAAGAGAACTAACTGTAAATACAGAGATTTTTGTTAAGGATCCTTTTTATGTTTGTAACTGGAGTTTTAAATAACTGCTTTGTGATTTTTCAAAAGTGGTGCTATAATTCATCAGTGTACAAAATGAACCCTTGAAGGGAAGGGAGACATGATGAATGCTTGAGAATGATACTATGGGGCAGTCTTACTTTCTCCTACAAAAATAGAGCAATCATTTCAACGTAGTTGCTTTAAATATAGGTCAGGTTAAATCACTTGAGACAGGACTTGACCAACAGAAGTTACTTGTCAGGCTACAGAACTTCATAATTCTTATTTAACTGTATATTCTGACTTCATCCGTGGTGGTTAGTTGGACTGTATTTTAGCAGGATTAATATGAAGTGTTAAGTGTTAAGTTTGAAGGCTACTGTACAGTTGATTCTGTGGTGGTAGGTCAGGTGATTTATTTATTTATATATTAGCAAATTCTATTTTGTCATTAAACCAGTTCTCTGCTGTTCCTTATTCACAGCTCTTGAAAGCCGAGTCTGGATGCCTTACAGGTCACTGCAGGCATGTTTCAGAATGACATGTTTGTCCTTTAAATCAAATAAAATTGTTCCTAGGATTTTTCCATCTGTTACTTGTACACTGGGCTAAACTGTGTTTAACAACTGAAACATTGTTTTAAATTTGAATGTTCACCCTATTTTGTTTGTAGAAATAGCAAAATGAGAATATTGTTTCTAATGTGCAGCTGTTATATTCTGTATAAGTGGTGAGTTAGGGTTAGCTCACACAGGTGAAATCTGCACAGTGTAAAGCCTCAGTTCTCCCGGGAGCTTGGCCTCTCTCTGTGGGGTTTGCATTCTGGCTCTTGTTTGGGGTTTTCAGGGTAGCAGATAGCAGTGTGGGGTTTGCATTCTGGCTCTTGTTTGGGGTTTTCAGGGTAGCAGATAGCAGTGTGGGGTTTGCATTCTGGCTCTTGTTTGGGGTTTTCAGGGTAGCAGATAGCAGTGTGGGGTTTGCATTCTGGCTCTTGTTTGGGGTTTTCAGGGTAGCAGATAGCAGTGTGGGGTTTGCATTCTGGCTCTTGTTTGGGGTTTTCAGGGTAGCAGATAGCAGTGTGGGGTTTGCATTCTGGCTCTTGTTTGGGGTTTTCAGGGTAGCAGATGGCAGTGTGGGGCCCAGTCCCCAGCCCTGAGTGCCAGGGCTCTCTGGGAGATGGGCTCTGGGCTTTGCTCACCTGTGGGTGAGGCAGCCAAGGCAGAGCTCACCTGTGTCTGGTTCTGCCCTCCCTGCTGGGTGTCCTGTTGGGGCTGGCTGGGCTCTGGGCAGTGATTCTAATCTCTGAAGTTTGCTCTTTCCAGAAGCAATTTCTCAGCTGCTCATCCCCTTGCTACAGGGCTGCCATCCCTTGTACTTCTGTTTGACTCATGTTACAGAGATGATGGCTTCAAGACAAAACCTGGATGTCTTAAGCTGAGAAGGCAAGCACAGCCCTGTCACTCTTTGTTTTAGTAAGAGCCTTTTGTTAATCTTTTGCTGACCACTCTGATTTTTGAACAGTTTTCTGAGAATTCACAATCATTCACATTTTATTAGCTTTATCTCTCCTACTTTACTTTTACCAAAGCTTTTAGGACAATGTTATCTATTGATTGCATATGAGTTCATCATACTTTAATAATTTGCTGTCCTTTGTTTGAGATTTGGGTTCTGCATCTTCATCAGAGGATGTTCTGACCCAAATTTCCCTTCTCTCCTTGTTTCAACTGGACAGTACCAGGAAAACTACCTTAATGTCACTGGGTATAATGCAGTTGTGCTTTCCCTATTTCTAGGCCATGTGCAATCTTCTGAAAAGCATGGAAGGCTACTTAAACTTCATGTTTGATGATAGGTTTGTTTCTCTGAGCTGTGCTTTGTTCTTGCCTTAATCCCCACTGTGCTGCTGCAAATTGAGTTGAAAACCATTGGGGTTTATGGATGTGCTGGTTCCACTGTGTGTATCTGAAAGAGAGATGCTTAATATGCTTCATACAGTTGTTCATGTTTCTCCTTAGTCCTTTTAATTTTTCTCTTGTGAGTTGTCTTTTAGGCAGTTTTGTTCTTTTATCTGTGCTTTTGCAGGGATCTCATTGCTGAAGTAATACAGTGACTGACTTAATCCAAAGTGTCTTGTCACCTGACTGTAAGGGTTTTTGAAAAAATTATTGTGTGTTCTTGGGCATATGGAGTTTCTGTGATTAATAAAGTGTCTCAAACTGTACTGATTTTGAAGATTTTAATGCCTACAGGCAGTTTTTTTATTGCCTTTTGTTTTTTCTAATAAGAGTAATCTGTGTTTGCAAAATTAGTTCCCTTCTGGCTTTTCAAAGCTCACTCTCTGAGAGAAAAGCAGTGCTTGTACATATTAAATGGCATGGTGGTTTATTTTAAATGAGGCAGGGTCTAAGTAGTTTGTATTTAAAAGTGTGGGGCTTTTGTGGACTTGCTGCAGTGAAATATGAAGTCTTGTAAAATGGAAGTGATCTCTCTTCATTGCTTTTGTGAGATGGCTGGATTAAAAGAGCTGGAAACATATGTGGTGTAATTTTGGGTTTACCAACTGTGCACATTAATGCTGAATGAAGACAAGAAATAAGATTCACTGTCTTCCCCTAAGCTGTTTTATGGCAAGAGTCCCAAAGATACCAATAATTCTCTGATCCAGAGAGCACTGTTCTGAATTCCTGAGATTAATGACTGTCAAGGAGGGCTTCCCCAGCTCAAAAATCTGTCAGGTTCTACTGTATTAAATATGTTTTGAGGTTTGCTGCTGGCAAATCCACGGCAGCTTTCTGTGCCTTGGCCTGGTGTTGACAGGGACAAACAAGTGAGCTGGCTTGGCTTGGGTAAGCAGTGGCATATGGTGTTGAGATCACTTCCCTGAGCAGGTCACTTTGTGGACAGCAAGCAGTTGGGATTAGATGTGAAACAGAAAAGTGCTAATTTAATGCAGTAGTGAAAATATTGATTTGAATTTGTATGGCTTTTTATCTTGGAAGGCCAGTGCTGTAGAGAAGTGCCAGATGTCTGTGGGTTGTGTCTGATGCCATTAGCATATGAGGCAGGTGGTGCCCTGTGCCTGCACAGGGGTGCAGTGCTGTTCCTGCCTTGGGCTGGCAGAGCTTTCACCTCTGCCTCCAGCCAGGTGTGAGCAGGGATGCTGCAGGGAGAGGGGATCAGAAGATGCCTTTACCAGTGAGCTGATGTAGTTTGTTGCAACCCAGAAGCTGCTGCCTTGGTGTTTTGATGCCAGGGGAGCAGTACTTGTGAAGATGTGGTGGGCAGAGCTAAGGTGTGGTTGTAAGTCTCTTTATTTCTTTGCTTTCCCTGTGTATTTTGGGATTCTGGATGTTCCAGTACACCTCCTGATGACAGCTGACTTGAATGTCAAAAGACATGGTGAGTATTTTGGGATGAGTCTGAGGAGATTGAGTTTCCCCATTCTGAGTTTGGGGAGAGCCCTAAGGAGAAGAGGCATCTAGGATGATAGAAAAGAGTAGTGCATGCTTGTACTGTGTACAGGGAGCACTCACAGGGCTTCAGCTGTGGTGAGCTCATGTCAGCAACAGATTGCTGGGTAACAGAACAGGAGCAACTCTTGAACTATCTTGAGCTCTGCTTTATGGGGTGGATCTCTGTATCATGCCCAGCTGCTGTGGATGAAAGGATCACTGAAGCCTGAGGATTTGTAGCCCGTGTTCCTGAGAAAATACTTTTTGCTGTGTGTTCTTCTGCTGTGCTGAATCTCCTTGGCTGCTGTGTTGGTGTTCAGTTCATGTGTGAAATCTGCCAAGCATCTTTTTTTCAGTCATGTTGCAATCGCTGCTGCACAGCTTCCCACTCCAGTATTTGTGGGAATCGTACAGGACAAAAGGAAAGAAAAAAAACAAAACCAAACAAACCCCAAAGTAAAAGCAAAGGCCCTCACCCCTGGCAAAGGATGGCAGAGGCACTCAGTGCAGTGTATATCAGTGTGGAGCAGTTGATCTTTATTTTGGGACAATAGTATGGAAATGGGAAGAGTTGCCAAGCATTTCTGAACACAGCTGATAAAAGCTGTTTTGAAAATCTGTTCCAGGACAATTCATTTGGATTAGTTCATTTAGCTGGTGCTGAGTTCTGTAGACAGAAGTGGGACATTGCTTTAAAATCTTACTGCAGTGCTCATGGATCTTGTTGGATAAGCAGCAGTGGCTGCTGGATCTACTGTGTTTATAAAAGTCGTGCTCAGGCCATAATTCCCCCCTGTTTAGTCTTTGTGTATTTAAGCCTTGTTTGGTGGCCCTCAGGACACTGATTTGGTACAGTTGAAGTCTTCTCACAGCATGATGAGATGTGGCAGCTCTCAGCAATAGGAGGGACTTCACCAGAGCCTGGTGGTTTACTGCCCTTCTCACTTGGGAGTCCCAGTGAGGCTGTGGTGGCCCAGGACTGATGTAACTGTGTCATTGCAAGCACTGCTGGCTCCTTTTGCATCTTGTCACTGAAAAACCTGGTGACTTGAGCAATGTGTTTATAGAGCAGCAAATCCATCTGCTTGTCTGGGTGTCTCATAGGAACCTCCCCCACTCCCCCCAGACCGAGTACAGAGCCAGGCAATGGGGTAATTAGTGCCCTGCTGGGAAAGAAAGGCTTTAGTATGCATGTGTATTTATTTTGAAGAAATTAGTATATTAAATTGATGAAAATATAAATCTTTTTGGTAGTGAACATTACAAGCAGAGTTTCAATGTAGTAGGAAAATATGATAAAATACAGAAAGTAATTTTTCACTTTGGGAGGAGAAGTGGAAAATGATTGTCATCTCTAGAGCTTGAAAAGGCTTAGATTTGCAGTCAGCATTGCTGTGTTATTGCTGTCAGGCTGAAAATCCTGGAAGCTGTTTAAGCAGTGCCATATGCCCTTCTGAATTGTCCAGTGAAAAACAATGGGAGGTGGGGGGGAAACCCCTAAAACGATAAAGCTCTTTTCAGAGCCACATCTGGACTTAATAAATGCAAGCACACATTGTGTAATTTAATGTATCTGCTTAAATTAGGTCTCAGACACAAGAGTAAAAGGCCTGCCATGTTGTGTTTGTTGCAAAAAGGATTTTCTTAACATATTTATTTTCCTTGTGTAAGTTGGATTGTGACCTTGTAAAAAAATCTGCTAGCCATGCAGCTAATGCAGCTGGAAATAAGAAACCTGCTCCCTGCAGTCCTGGTGTTTAAAGCTGGTAAGGTACCAGGCATGGTGATTGTGTGTAGTTGTTCTATTTTACCTTTGAACATGAACACACAAGTACTGAAATCTGGTTTTTTGCCCTGACTCTGATATGGAATAAGGCCCTGGGTCAGTACCTGTGAGCTGTGGCTCCATTGCCAAGGGCTGCTTTGGGCAATTGCCCCAAAATGAGGAAAACCTTTAAAGAAGGTTCACAGCATGTGAGCCAGAAAATAGGCTGACAAGTAGGCTTTGCCCCACTCCTGGAGAGGGGTAGGAGGGTTGGCTATTTCTGTCCAACTCTGTGAAAAGCAGCTGAGGAGAGCAGCCTATTTATAGTAGCTCTCAGTTGCCCATAGGAACATTTGCATCTCCAGTTGAAAACTTTAGGGATCTGAAAACTAAGAAGGCTGAAAACTCAGGTGGCATTAGACTGAAGAATAAACTTTTGGTTGCATTTCATGTAAGAAAATGACACCAGGATTGATTAGAAAAACTAAGATGCACTTACAAGTTGTAGCTGCAATTGTATTGTTCTGGGGAGAAAGCAGGGACTGTGGTGAGAAAACTCATGCTGGGGTGTGTGTGTAGGAGAGCAGTGTTAAGTCTTTAAATTTTTTCCCCTTATGTCCTAATGTCTGTGATTTACTTCAAAACATGCACATTAAAAATCTAAATACTCTAGAGCTCACACTTGTTCCCCCTTCATCAGATCTGACTTCCACTGGGTTAGCTGAGCTCCATCTGCAGCCTCCTAGATTCCCTGAGTTCCCGTTTTCTGTCAGTGAACCTGTGATATACAGGATGCTTCAGAAAACTTACATTTCCTGCACTTCAAACAGAGAAACAGCATTTATATTTCAAATTGCCCCTGGGTATTTTTGCAGTTGGAGGAGAGTGGTTCCTCGTGCTTGCTGCCCTGCTCTCATCTCCAGCATGTTTTGGATGGAGAGTGGCTGTAGCTGAATTCTCCAGGTGAAGGGCAGGAAGGGACCTGATGCTTCAGGCTCTGTGGTGACTGAGTCTGCAAGGCTAAAAGAAAAGGGAAATCCACCTCTTTTCTTGGTTAAATCACAAGAAATAACTGGGGGAGGAAATGGGGCTGTTACTTCTGTGTTGTCACTATGAAACTGAAGATGTAGTTTGAGGAACTACATGAGGAAATATAAACAGAGCACTTAACAGAATTTTATAAGCAGTATTGTTCTGATATTGACTCGAGTAATACAAAAATTTACCCAACAAAGATGAGTGCACTGAAATGGACACACACCCCCATCCACCCAGCTATGTGAATTTAATCAATTTCTCATGAGAGATTAAAATTTCTCTGTAAAAATTTGAAATATGATGCTCTGTTTCACAAGTCTGCTGCAGCATTCCTCATGGTCTTCCAAAGTAATTGGTTTTTTTTGCTGTAGGAAGGGAGATGTCCATGTTTATTTGATAGGATCGATAGAGCTGTTCTACTGGATTTTAATTTCTGATGTCAAAATATGCTGTGCTGAAGGCCATGGCAGAAGTGTCCCTCTGCAGTATGAAGTGCAGGTGTTCAAGGCTGCTGTAGCAAGCATTTTTCAGCACTTTTGATTAGAAACACTGCCATGAGAAGAATATTTATTCAATGATGTCTGCTACTCGCTTGCTATGCCTTAATATTCTTTGTGAATATTTTGTTTAAAGTTTGTCTTAGAACGTGACATGTAGGCTGCTGGCAATAGAACTGTGCTGTAAGACTGCTTGAAAAGTCTCTAAATTACTATGATTTCTTTTACAGAGGGAAAAACAGCAGCAGCAGTCACAAAATGGAGTGGGTTAAATAGGTGTATGTGTCTGGGCACATGTCAGCCCATAACTCACCGCTGGTGCTGAGTGTTTGCAAACTGTTGGAAACTCAGAGGGGACCTGTAGTCTCTGCTTGCTCCCATTTGGCTGCTTAGTCAGTCCTGTGAGATTGGGAGTTGCTGCCCTGTTCCCTTCTGAGGCTGAGGAATCTGTGTGTTGAATCAGCCATTGTCAGAGTTTGGGCAGGTGACATTTCAGGTGTGTAAGGAGGGAAGGGCTCCCCTCTGTGCCCTGCCACAGCTGCACTCTGAAGGCTGGACCTGTGTCACTCTGGAATGCACACGACTGTTAGGTTGAATTATTGTGGAGAAATTACACTCCAAGGAGCCTTCTTTGTCTTCTCAAGGGTTTGTTAAAGCAGAGCATTTCATTGTTGCTATTCCAGGTTAAATTTAAGTGTGTGCCCTCCTCCATCTCCCACAGTTCTCTCTGCTACCCACATCCTCCGTAGCACCCTTCACTCTTTTTTATTTTTCTCCTTTGTAATTTTGCTTAGAGAATTTAGCAGCACTGTGAGAAGAAAACCTTGAAGCTCAGAGCCTGTTCTGTAGTGCAGAGAGGGCTGTGGCTGCCCATGAGCACATCTGTGCTTCAGGGACCCCTTCTCCCCTTGCTCCTCAACAGGCAGGACACACAGCAAGAGTGGAGAAAATGGAAGGGCAAATGATTGGGGAAGCAGAGTTGTGGTGAAAAAAGAAGTTAAGGGATTGAGACTGAAAAGACACTGGGGATTGTCACTTTGTAGGTTCAGTGTGCATAGATCTAACATGAAAAAAATTTCCTCATCAGGTTCTGTAGGGCAAGAGGTTTGATTTAAAGTAAAAATTACTGGGGTTTTTTTGTTAATTAAGCTACACATTCTAATAAACTAAAAGCCAGTGAAAATTTCAGACTGTATCAGTTTAGTAGCTCCATTTATATTTTATATAAATACTTAATCTAAAGTTAGAAACTTGTTTTCATAGGCTTAGAAAGCCTTTCAAAAGACCTTTATGGTTATTTTTTTGAATAGTACTTGATAGTTTGACCAGTGTGATGTTAATAAGCCTTTTTTTTTTTGTTTATGTGATTACTCACCATTCAAATACAGCACATTAGTGATTGTGGCCTTATGCATTATGGATGAAGGCCCTTGCTGTTAATACAGATCCTACCTTTGAGCCAGTCAAAGCCTTTATTTAGCAGTGCAAAGGCAGAAAATGAGAAGGGTGGGTTGTGTGTCACACAGGCACATTTGAACTTCATTAAGACCCAGATGTGCATTTGCAATCCCAGGCAGAGCTCTAAAACTGATCCTGGGGGTGCTGCTTGTGGATGAGGCTGGGGTTTTCTGGGACCACACCTGGGGGTTTGCAGGGATCAGACCTGGGGCTTGCAGGGTCATACCCAGGGTCACAGGATGTCAGAGCTCTGTGCTCAGGTTGCTTCATTTCTCCACTAGTAGTTTACCTTCAGTGTTGCACGATGTGCTCTTCACCTCATGTGTGCCTTAGCTGCTTTTTTCAGATTGTTTTTCAGATTTTTTCTAGATTGCTTCTTCACCTTTTCCCTCCCCCCAGTTGTTTTCAACCGTACAGAACAACTCAACCTCTTTTGGGTTGTTCAGTACAGTACAACTATTCTAGCTTCCATTTTTTCAGAGAGAGAGCAGCTAGAAGAGCTGGCAGCTGGGGTCTTTAACCTGGACAGAAGGAGGCTCAGAGGGACCTTGTCTCTCTGCAGCCTCCTGAAAGGAGCTTGAAACCAGGTGTCAGTCAGTCTCTTCTCCCAGTCCCATCAAGCAACAGGACACAAGGAAATTGCCTGAAGTTGTGCCAGGGGAGCTGTAGATTGATGTGAGGGAAAAATGTGGATGTGGCATTTGGGGCCAGGTTTTAGTGGTGAAGACAGCGGAGCTGGGTTGACAATTGGACTCAATGCTCTCAGAAGCCTTTTCCAACCTTAATGAGTCTATGAATCTGTGTAGTCCACATTCATGACCAGACTTTCAGAAGCCTGGGTGTTCTGCTCTGTGCTAGGCAGCCTTGTTACTGCCCTGGTAGGAGCAGAAAGGGGTGGGGGGAAAGGTGGAAGGGGATAAATAACTTTTTGTGCTCTCTAACGTGTGCGTTTGCTTTTCTTTACCCGTCAGCATAAGGTTCCTTACAGTGGGCTTGCTGTTTTTCATTTCTGCTGTGGGGCTGCATTTCTATTTGACTGTTTTAAATAGTATGTTTGCATGGGGCTGAAAGAACCTTCTGTATTATAAAAGATGAAAACTTCAGCTCTCTGTTAAGTCAGAGAACATGGCTACTTGTGCTGCCGCTTCTCAGGCTGTTTGGAGCTACAAGGGAAAACAGCAATGGAAACTGGTTTTTTTGCCTGTCTTTCTGATTTTAGGTAAATATTTCTGATTCTTTTTCGTGGATAAATGTGTTTCTTCTTGGTAAACAGTCTTGCTGCCTTTTGTATCTCAAGCTGAAAGTAGGACTGCAGGAGGGAGAGAAATTGATAATGAAGTGATGTTGTGTTTAATTTGGTGTTCTTTCTACATGAATTGCACTTTGTGTGTTTGGTGTTTTCTGCTGTACTGAATTCTGTCAAATTCATGTCAGTTTTGTAGCCCTGATGTGTATCTGGCTCCTTGCTTGGGCTTCTGAGCACAACAGCTGATTTGGTAAACTTGCCATTTTTCCAGAGGGGATTAGTTGCTGTGTAGGAATTGTTAGGATCCTTCCACTGAAAGCACTTTTGAGTCTATCTTGCTTGGAAACTACTTGTCTGATATTTGGGGGTTTATATATTTGGTGGCATTCAGGAACTTGGTGAGGGGGAGGGAGTATGGAAGTCATGCAATTAACTTTTTGCTCTTTAAATTGGTCCTAATTAATGTACACTGGAAATAAAACCATACTCGCAGTGTTTGAGGTGCCACCGGGTTTATTCTTAAACACATTTCTTAGTCAAGCTGTTGAGTTCATTTTAGAATGTGGTCTTCAGGTTCTGTGGTGGGATTTAAAATAAAGGCTCCTGGAGGTTTTTTTTCTAATTAAACTTACTATCAGAATTTGGATTTTATTTCTTTTGAATTGTGTTGACTTAAAGAAATAATCTGAGTTTAGAGCTGCAAGACTCCTTGAAGGAGTGATTCTACAGCAGTATGTAGGTGTAATCCTGTGTGACCAGAGCCTGTGTGTCTCACAAAGCAGCAGCTCCTGTTTGACTGTTCCATCAGGTCTTACTTCTGCCTGATGCCAGCCCATGTATGTAGTTTTAGTTCATGTTTCAAACAATTTTAGCCTGGTGGGACCCTGGGAAGAGTTGCATTGAGCACTTTCCTTTTGTGGTTTCTGTAACTTACTACTTTTTCCCCTCACTGTAACTTTTGCAAAATTGTTGTTCCAAAGTAGGTTTTATGTAGCTTTTTTAGTTACAAAAATAAGGTTATGATTTTTGGGAAATAAAGTGTTTTCACTTTCCCTTTCTGTTGTCAAGCTACCTCTGTAATAACATGTCCATATTCTTTATAGTTTCAGTGTTGGCAAAGGTTCCAGTTAGATGATGAAATATGTTCAGATCTATTTTATTAACTGGTCTGGTTGTGCTAAATGCACATCAAAATAATCTGTTACATTTCTGGTTTACATTGTTGTATTCCTGTCATAGTGAAACATGAGCTTTGAAAGGCCCGGCAGTGGAAAAATCCTGCTCAAACCTCCCTTAATCATAGGTTTAAGTGTGACTGTGTGCACACTGGCAGACTTCTGTTTTGGGCAAGTGCATGTTACTGTGAACTAACAGAGAAATTCACATAAAATACTGCTAAGCTGTAAAAAACAATGTGAAAACTGTGTAGCAGTGTTCTGACCTCGTAATGATTTACAGCTGGAAGAGCAGAACTGAGTAAGGAAAAAAGGAACAAATTTCAGCCTCATGTGAGGGGCTTCTCAAAGATTTTTTTTTCCCTTTCCTCTCTGAGCTGTATCAGTTCAATACTGTTTGTAGTTTTGCCCCTTACAAATGGACTAGAAAACCCACAGGGGAGACAGAGGTGGCATTGACCCTGCAGGGGAGGACTTTCAGCAGGGAGATACAGAGGGACAGTCAGCTCTTCTTCAAAGAGCTTTAGAGAACTGCTCTGTGTGGGACAGGGAGTACAAAAATGAAGGACCAAATGGAGCCTGCTGTGCAAAGGGAGCTGGAGAGGATGAGAGTGTGAAGCAGGACTGGAGAGCTGGGAAGTGGGATAAATGAGCACAGCAGGGGGGCATGAAGGCCAAGTATTTGAAATGAGAAGGGAGGGAGAAAGGAGAGAACATCATAAATACAAGAGGCACTAACAGTGTCCGGGGAATGGTAGGAGATGAGGAAATAATTGCGGAGCAGCTAAGAGCATGGAAAATACCTCTGTTGTTTCAACAGCTAGAAATACAAAGGGAGGATGTGTTACTTGGGATCCGCTTCCCAAAGCTCTGAAACTGCAGGAATGTTCCAGCTTCTGAGGAGCTTTAACAAGGGCTGAGGAGCACCAGTGTGGCTGGGTGGGATCTTCAGGGTGACTGTGCTGAGCTATGGCAAGGAAGCTCCAGCTGGGATTCATCTCTCCTTGGTCCTCTGTTGTCATTATTCCCTATTGTCCCCCTCATCTGTCCTATCCCCATTCCCCCAACTCTGAAATACTTGTTATTTTCATGTATATGCACCTGCTGGAGATTTTTAGGAGACTGCAGAGACTGGTGCCCAGTTCATGTAATTCCTTTTTCTATTTAGCTACATTAAATCAACCCATGTGTTTGAGTAGGTAATTTGATTGATTGCCATTATTTTCATCCAATATGTGTTATTTCTAGTGTGTTAAAAGCAAATACTGCTTATCATGTGTCTTTTCTTCTCCCTTGTGTAAGCCAAGCTTATTCACTGTACAATAAGGACAAGTTTTACCAACTATGACATGAACTATTGATGTTTCTAATCCCTGAGTCCATTTCCAGTCCACAGAATATTCTTGAGTTGTACCCATAGCTGCTGTACTGACTTAAGAGTTACCTTTCAAAATGTCCTTTCAGTTGCTTTTAAGTTGCAAACATGTATTCTGGTAGTTCTGCAGGTGTTATTTTTAATATTCAATTTTATTCTTAGTGTTCAATGTTATGCTTCATATTCAATGTTACTCTTAATCTTCAGTTTTATTTTTATTATTTTAAAGAGAGTAGATGCTTCTCTGTAAGATTTGGTGCTTTTCCTTATTCTTGTCTGGCGGTGTTCTGGCATTTATTCAATCTGTTTGATTAGAATAAATCAGAGACTTATTCTTTCTGAGACTTGCTTTCTGCAAACAAGGTGTTTGGCCTCAGGAGTCATAGGCACTTACTTGATTTTAAAAAGCTGCTATATGCATCTGTTGGCTTCTGCTTTTAATAGTCTCAGTACAGAAATGTGATCTGTTCAGGGTTTTTGTGGTTAAAACTGCTTTAGATGAAAAAATTAGGATCGTTATTCTGCTTTTAAATCTCCCAACCAAAATTTAGGATCAGAGTTAACTTGAAGTTTTTGCTGTTGGGGTATGGTTTCCCCTGTCTGCTGAAACACTCCTGTGTCTGAGCTGACTTGAGCTGCTTCAGCCAGCTGTGTGTGTGTGACATTAGGGAGCAGTAGCTGTGTTGTTTGTGGGCTGCTCTAGAGAGAATGTTGCAGAAAGCTGGGAGTTGTTGCTGTAACCTTTTCTGGCTTGGAACCTTGGCCAACAGAATGTACCTGTAATTTGTGCTGTGGACAGCTGCTGTCTGTAGTGCTGCTTATTTGCAGAGTCCAGTCACTGTTTTGTGACATTCTTGGGTTTGAGGTTTATACCCCAAGTGCAAACGTACTGCAAGCCCTGTTCCCAACTTCTTTCAGGTATTGCTAAGGCTCTGTGTTACTGCCACTTTCTCAGGCAGGGGTTTGCAGTGTCTCAGAACCATGTGAGTCTAAGCAAGGAGTTAAAAATTGGATCTGGTAGATAAAGGCTGAAATGGCAGCTGAGCTCCACAATTAAAGTGTCCAAAGTGAAAACTGCAGTTTAATATTCTCCCCAAACACAGTTGAAAGCAAAATCTGAAACAGTTGAGTGAAAAGTTTCAAGTCACTGCCCTTGGCAGGTATCAGCCTTGTCAACAGCACTAGCAAGGCTGTGGAAAATGCTTGGGCTCTGGTTTTGGCAGACAAAAAGTAACCACATGAAAATATTTGAAGTGTAATGTATTGTAGTGTAAGAACGAAGAGCCTGTGTTTATTACTGGCTATGTGTTTGTAAAATCTGTGTGTTTTGCTTTGGTTTGCTGTCTTCATTGGTTTTCCTGATCCGTACAACTACTTATTGTGGAACAAATTCACCTCTGAAGCTGGAGCTGAGGCTCAAGATGGAGCTGAGGAACTGACACAGAAGAATTAATAAAATTTTGCTTTGAAATTTGTTGTCTCATCTTTTCTTTCTGTCCTTTTTTTTTTTTCCTCTCAAGATAGAAGACTAAGGGACTAAAATATGAACACTTTTCCTCCTCTTTTTTACCTCTAAACCTTCTGATTAAAATTCCAGAAAATAGAATAGAATAGAGGCATTTGTTATTACATGCACAGTCTGGTAAGACTCATAAATTAGCTGATGCTCTCACATTAAGGCAGGGTCATTACAGCTCTGGCCTTACATTTAGATAGGCTTCAGCTTTCATCTACATGTCAGAAGACTTAGTGGTAGTATTTCTGTTAGTTTCTCCTCTGTGCGTCTTTACTGCATTTCTTTGTGTTTCATATTTTTTGGGTAGTCTCAGTTTCAATCAAAGAAATATATTTTCTGTGCTTTTTTTTTAAAAGTTTGTTTTTGTTTGTGGGTTTTTTTTTGTTTGCTTTGGTTTTTGTGTGTGTGTTTGTTTGTTTGTTTGTTTGTTTGTTTTTTGTTAGATAAGCCAGCCTGTTGAAGGTTGACAAGGTGGCATTGTACGGGCAGGGATTAGTGAGGAAAATGATGAATAATCCAGTCCTTCAATCTTGACTACTTGGTTTTCCCAGTGGCTTGTACTACCCTTATCATAACACTGCTGTGTCTTTTGCTGATGTCCTTCAATGTCAGTTTTTAAATAAAAATGATGAGGGACAGCCAGACTTATTGTGGCACTTTTTCTGTGATTCATGCTGAGAGACTGATAAAAAAAGCAGCTTCAAGAAGAGTGCAAAACCCAGAGTTGTTCTACATCTGGGTCTGCTGCTGAAGTCTTAGCCAAGCATTGACTTAGTCAAAGAGCTTTTCTAGGCTATGTAAATCAGGAACAAAAAATCACAGTGGAGTTGTTGCATACTGTTGAGAGACATCATTTCATGAAACCATAATTGTCGGAGTCTCCCCTGGTCAGGGTGACTCCAAAAGGTGGAAAAGTCTCTGCTCCAACCCGTGCCTTCAAAGAAAGACTCAGCAGTCCTCAATCATCCGGTCTCAAGGTTGTTTATTGTAAGTTATCCTAAAGATTTTCTTCTGGGCTGCTGCGGTCTGCTCAGCAGGTCAGCCAGAGGCACTCTCTGCACATTCTCTGCCCGCCCCCGAGGCTGGTGCTATCTTTTATACTAAAAACTACGTGTACTTTATTTACAATTCCGTTCCAATAGCTATCACCTATGTTAGACAGTCAGCTTCTATTCTAAACCAATCTAAAAGCACCAACATCGCCCAAATCATGGAGGCTAGGAAGAAGCAAGAAGAAAGACAAGACATGCCCTGATTCCTCCATCTTGGAGCCTCAGACCCCCATGTACAAAATCCAAACCCCACTGTACAGAGGTCAAAACCCCCCTCTACAGCACTCAGAAATTTTTCCCTTCACTCTGTGATTATCTCTACTATGCTACCTAAACTTGTGTGACTTGTAATTCTTCATACAGAGTTGGTGATATGCTCCATGGGCTAAGATCAAAACCCCACGTGTCTTTGGCTGCATGCCAGGGTCTCAGAGCCCCCTGCCAGAGGCTCGAGCCATCCAGGGCATCCAGAGGGATGTCCTGGGTTCTGACACATAATCTTTGTGCATAATTACTTAAAAATAATGATAAAAAAGTCATAATCCTCTATGTCCCTAAAGTCTCCTGAAGGTGCATGGTGTATATTTTGTATCTTTCAGTGCATTTAATCCCAGTAAACCCTGTGAGGGAGGATGGGTTGAATCCTAAGAGCAGGAAGAGAATAATGCCTGATTTGCTGACGGAGCCTCCAGCCATAGACCCGGTTTATGAAGCTCACATGTACTGCAACATTCCCAGCATCACTGAGCGCAGCATGGAAGGTGAGCTGGGGGAGGGCACACCTCAGGTTAGCTGCTTGTTTCTTTGTGCTGTTATTGGAATTGAGAACTCTGTGCACTGTCAGTTCATTGCTGCTTGGAGAAGGTGGAGCAAATGCCAGCTGGTCACTGAAATATGTTAAATCATTCAAAACATGCTGCTGATCTTTCCCTCCCTTTGTATCCTCTTTGTTCTCTTGATTTTTGGAAATTGTTCTGTCCAACCAACAGTCAGCTATAGGTCTAAAACTGAAAAGGTTGGGAGCAGTATAGATATTTAATATTTGAATTGTAGTTCTTGTTACACATCAGCTGCATTTCAAACAGTTGACTTGGAATTCAGGAAGAAAAACCCCACAGAAGTAATTAATTTTGGAATTACAAGCCATTAGACACGGTCAGCTACAAGGCATATTTGCATTCTTTACTCCACAGCAGCTGCAGCAAGTTTGAATGAAGTCCTTCATTAGCATTTCCTACTAATGGTTATCAAATAAATCACAAACTAGTATGTCAGAAAGATCCAGATTAGACATGCTGCAAAGTCCATCATTGTGATGGGGACCTGAAGAGAGGCATTATGAAAGTGGAATAACCTTATTGTGTTGACAGAATTCGGTGCATGAATAGTGTTTTGTGTGGTTGGTGGACTTCAGATGTATTGTGGAGATATGCTAAGAATCTCAGTCTTGTATAACTTGTCTTGCAGTCTGAAGTGAAATCTTTCTTGGGTTGATAAATTGTAATTTCCTGGGTGTGTTGTCTTTCATTGCAATACTAAAGCTGTCAAGCTAATGATACCTACTTATTAAAATTTATATTAAAGAAAGTGGATGTAGGTAATTTTTTTTTTCTTGTTTTCCCTTTCTTCACTTTAGGTCACGCCCCTCATTATTTTAAGCTGGTGTCAGTTCAAGTGCTGATTCGACACGGCGACAGGTACCCTCTGTATGCCATTCCCAAGACAAAGAGACCTGACATCGACTGCATGTTGGTGCCCAGCAGGTAAAATTCCTGAAGTTTGTCTTTACTAAGCTCTTTTTTTGCTTAAGAATCATTCTTTTCCTCTTTGGGAAACAATTTGTGCAGCCTGAAGTACACTGTGACTTCTGACCATTGTGTATTGCCATGGTTTAAAAAACCAACCCCTGGATCAGTGGTGCACAGTATTTTCTTTGAAACAAAAGCTATTGCTTGTTACCAGTTCAGACCAGAGTAAGTTCTTAGTATTTCTTTAAAAAGCAAAAGCTATTTAGTTGGATATTGAAGTTGCCATTCCTGTTAGATAAGTTTCTGCATTTTGAAAATGTAACTGCATTGTTTGAGATGATCACTCCTCTTCATGCTTCTCTTCATCTGAATGCAAAAAGCTCTCAGGCAGTTCAGCAATACCATAAGATATTTGTATTTATTTTTTCTTTTACTCTTCAGAAATATAGGCTATCTGAATTTTCCCTTAATGCTTTGTGTCAAAATTCAGGAAAAAACAGGAGTTGTACATTTAACTATTAAAATACAGGTTAACAGAAAGTGCTACTGTTTGCTACTTGACAACTACCCCTTTCCTGTAGTTACTTCTCTCTGTTTAGATCTGTCACAAGTTAGTTATTTGTGTCTAACTGCCACTAAAACATCATTTTCCTTTCTGTTTCAGTATAGTGCTTTTGTCTAACATCATATCTTTGTAGGTTGCTGAAAACTGTTTTCACATCTGAATCACTTTGAGCTGCAGATATGATCTGAATTGTTCTTTGTGGCAGAACCTTCCTTTTTTGTTTAGATTCTACCCACTGATACAGATGAATTATAGTGTACAGCAGTAGAAAAACCCAGTGATGATGTAATTTCTCAACCTTTGCCATGACTTGTTTAATTACATGTAAATACTTTTAAGTAGGATGATGATGACGATTTTTCAGCAGAGGACTTACCAGTGAACCTACTGAATACTTAAAAGAAAAATACCAAGATATGTTAGCAAAACCTCTGGGCAAATCTACCCCTTCATGCTGCTGTCCCCTCAGCAGTGTCAGCTGTGGAGATTTCCGTGGCTGAGGGCTGTCTGTTGTGTTCCTGCATACATTACTCAGGAAAAGAGGCACAGTAGGTACACAGAGTAGTGTAGATGGACCATAAATACCTTTTTCCAGAATGGCATGGAATCTCCTCTGTCCTTAATTCCACACCAGAAAAGCAAGAACATTATTTCTTGACTCACAAATGGCTTTACTCTGTTGTGCTGGAGGTGTTAATGCCACACTGAAAGTACATTGCATCTTGGTGCCTGGGAGGATCATGGAGTGGTTCTTCATGGAAGGAATTCTTAGGCAAGTGCAAGATGAAGAGATGATCCAGGACAGCCAGCTTTACTCAGGGCAAATATGCCTTGCCAGTCTGGTGGTCTTCTGTGATGGGGTGACTGACAGTGGTCAAGGGAAGACTGAACAGTGTCATCTGCCTGGAGTCCTGTAAGGCTTTCAGGGTGGTCCCTCGTGGCATCCTTAACTCCCAGCTGGAGAGATGTGGATTGGAAGGGTGGATGCTCAGTGGATGAGGAATTGGCTGAATGGATGCAGAGGTGATCAGTAGCTCTGTGTCCATGGGGGCCCGTGGTGAGTGGTGTCCCTCAGGGCAATGGGACCAGTGCTCTTCAATCCCTTCATTCCTGATGGACAGTAGAATTGAGTGCACACTCAGCAAGTTTACAGTGACAGGAAATTTGTGTCCGGCTTGAGAAGTACATCCATGAGAAATTCAAGAGGGTCAAGAAGTTCCAGCAGTTCACCTGGCTTGGGGCAATCCCAGACATGGGTGCAGACTGGGAGGAGTCACTGAGAATAACCTGCGGAGGACTTGGGGGTTCTGCTGGATGAAAAACGGGGCACAAGCCAGCAGTGTGCACTGGCAGCCCAAGAGGCCAGACAGTGGCTGCTCCTTTTCTGTGGTCACACTTCAGCTTCCACCAAAATGTCTGTTTTGCCAAGAGGTGTCATCCAGGGGTCTGGTCCAACATCCTTCAGGAGAAGCTGGATTTCCTTGAGAGGTCCCTAAGCCCAGAAGCACTCTGTGCCCACTGCAAGCTGAGTGACTTCTGAAATGAGATCTGCATTCCTGAGGCTGCAGAGATAACTTCAGTTATCTCTGCCATAGAATGGAGTGGGAGCTGTTTTAATAAAAAAATAATTTTTCTAAGAAGATGGAAAATTAATTGTTTGCTAATAGCTATGATAACATTTTAAATGTCCTGCCTGTAAGGGGTGAGATTATTTTCAGCATAAAATACTAAGTAGAGAAATATGATCCAGATTTCTATTGGATTTCCTAAAGGCTCTGATCTTCTGATCTTTCTTAATATCTGTCATGTTAGAATGTATGTGAGAAAGCTTTATTGAAAAGATGTTAACAGCAAGTGACAGTGTTAGATGAGTAGCTGTGTTTCTCAGTATTAGTGTGCCACATGGGACCTCAGTTTTCTGTTTGTCAGAAAAGCTTTTATAGCTGTTTCCAATTCAGTTTCAGGCAAGAAGTACAGCATGAAGGCCCTGGAGTCAGAAAAACTATCCATGAAAGGCAAGGAAGCAGTGTGACTTTGACACAGAATGACCAAGTGGAGCAGTTGAGAGGGCACAGTCAGGCCCTGGGGAGGCCAGAGGGGGAGCACCCGTGGCTCTCACTGATTTGTGAGCATTAGAGCATCACTGTGTAAATGACACATCCCTTACCACTCACAGCCACTGAAAGACCTTGTCTCCTCAAGAACAAAATTTATGTAAAAGAACATCTCCTCTCCTAATTTAGGGCAGCAGAAAGATTAAAGGAGTTGGCACTGCACCATTCTGTCCAGATGTGTTAAAGCTGACCTTACTGAATAATGCTAGAATGAAGCCATTGTTTTGAGTGGAACATTCATTACTTCAGCATCAGGAAGTTATTTGCTGTGTTTGGCTGTCAGGCTTATATTCCTTTATGATGTAAATTTGGAGCTTGATTGTAAATGTATTTATATGGGGAGGGTGACAGGGTCTGTAATCACTGCCTTTGAACTGAGGGTTTCTTGCTGCAGTACAGTTGAGCTGAGGTGTCTGATGGAAAGTCTGGTTTGTTTAAGCTCTCTGGACTTACAACATCAGATAAGCAAGCTGCTCATGTGCAGGCTGCTCTTTATTTGACTTGGCGTTCAGCTGATGGAATTCATTAATTAAGCAGATTATGCCACAGCCCCGTGGACTTCTAGTGGATATGCAAAATAGCCTTGAGGTCACGCTTGGGTTTCGTGAATTATGGATTGTGACATATAAGTGTGGAATGAATATAAACAAATGGATTAAATACTTCGGAGATTTCTTCCATCTAAAACTTCAATTAATATTATTGTTATAATTTTTATTGTTCTGGATGCAAATTTCCAAAGGGAACCAAGTAATGCTTACTTTTTTCCTCAAGAAAAGTACTTGAATGGTGTTATGAAAATCTGTTCATTGTAGTATTTGCTTATGGGGGAAAGAAATTAATCCCACACATTTTTTTTCCTTATGTAGCTCACATTTATAGTGTCAGAAGTAAAAAATATGCAGTGTTTCTTCCCTGAGTTTGTATGTGAGAGAGAAGAAACGCTTTTTGGAAGATGCTAAAATGATTTCAGAAGACTGCTATAATTTGGTAGTAAGCTGGGTTAATTAGCATATACTTGAAGACATTTTGAGAGGTGTTGATGGTAATCATAAGAAGCTTAGTAACAAATACTGAAATTTTAGGTTCAATATGCACATGTTTTGAAACTGCCGCAAAAACGAGCTGGGAGGCGGGAGATGAGACACGTATCATACTGTGAGCTGGAGGGGGTGTGGATCTGACTTGGAGTGAGGTCAGGGTAGGATCCAGACCAGAGTCGGGTGAAGAAAGGTCTCCTGAGGCCTCTGCTGGCTTTAAAGAGTCAGACAGCAGTGGAGGAGATGGAATTACAGAGCCAAGGAATGGTGTGGGCTGGAAGGGACCTCACAGATCCTCTCATTCCCCCTGCCAGGGGAATGAGACTTTTATAACAAACTGAGGAGTTTGTTATAAAAGTGTACAAGCTGTGAGACCTTTATGAATAAATAATCCCCAACAGTACTACTACTGCCTTAGGATCTCTTCTGTAGACTACACTGATCTATTGTCAGGTTTAGTGGCTTTTTCCATTCATTTGTTTTCTGAAAAGCACACACTGTAGTACTCCTTTGATCTCACTTTTTTTTGCCTACTTGGACTTCACAGAAAACACGTTATTTTTGCTTGAAGTTCTAAAATGATTTTTTGCATTTTAAGTGAAGAGGAAGGAGCTCACTCTTGGGGTAGTTTGCAGGCAGAATCTTGTATTGTATGGTTACAGACAAGTCATGTTTGTGTGTCTGAAGCCTGGTGGGTCATGTTTACTCACTGAGTGATGCACTGAGAGCTCTGCAACTCCTTGTGAGAAGCCTGCTCCTCTCAGCTTTTGCCATGCATTTTTGTATTAACTCCTCAAGGAAAAAGGAAATTTTATTGATGGATGCCAGCTCTGTTCCTGGCAGAAATAAGTGATATAGTTCAAATAGTTGTGCAGTATTTCTTCCCATGGACACTGGTTACAGTGCAGCAATAAAAGGTGATATTAAAGCATTTTAAGACCTTTGCAAATATGATATTTAAGTGTTGATTAAGGGTTTAAATGTGTTGGTCCATTTTAATGGTAGTGCATGAAAACCAGAGCATTCAATCTGGGATCTATTATCCAAGTGCTTAGGTTGTAAATAACAAAAGGATCAACTAAATTAATTATTTGAGGGAAAAGAAGCATCCTCAGTTTTGTTACAGATAAAATTTATTCTATTGTACACAAATAAAATCATTAAAAGGCAAATTAGCAGATTCTAAATAAGAGAACCAAATACTAAAATTGGGAAGTGTGACTGTTGTTAGTGGGTTTAAATGAAAAGCTGTTCCATTTTCTAACAAAATTTGAAATATCTTTTATACTCCTACCTTTTGTAAATGTGCTAGCTTGCCATTGTAAGGCCAGGAACATTACAGAAGGATATCTCTTTAGTTCATTTTTATTTTCTGATTACTCTTATGGAAATAAAATTTTAAGGATAATTCAGCCTTTACAACTGTACAACTGAGCAATTTCCTTTGCTTCCTGCTCCAGCAGCCCCAGCAGCCTCCGCTGTGTTGCCTGGATACTCCATCTCCTGCAGCATCTGTAAATTGGCCAATTCAACAGGAGGATTCATATTCTAAATAAAAGCCAAGTCTTGGGGTGGGAGGGGGAATGCTTTGTCAGCTGGGAGCCCAAGTGCTGCTGCAAGTCTTGCTGCTAAGAAAAATAGGTGTTTGTTTGCCCAGTTGTACAGGGATATCTGTTTAACAGGAAGGAAGCTTTGAATTTCTATTCAGAAGATGTCCAACAGTCATATTTCATAATGCACTTTTGCAGGCTTGGGTTTATCTTGTGCTCGCTTTAAATCCAGTGTAATCCAAAGTTAAGCAACTTGCATCTCCATGTCTAATATTATTAATACACTGTATTAATACACTGAAATATAAAATCATCAATTATCATCCCTTTTGTAATTTTATCTTGAAATTTAATTTATTTTGCCTGCCATTTTTTCAGAAAAAAATCCTTTTGCAAAGTACAGATAAATAAGTTTCTTTCTTCTTCCCTTTCTTTCTTCCCACAAGTGATTGCTGGCTGTTTTATCAGCACAGATTTGATTCCATTAGAATTCTTTCAGGCTTTTGTAAGCAAAGCAGCAAAAGAAGCAGAATGGATAAAGCAGTTCTGTTAGTTTTCTTTCACATGTATTTGCAGAACTTATTAATTAAATGAAGAGAGTTTAAGGAAAATTTTGATTGTCAGTTTATTCACGTGTAGAGTTTTATAACGTTCAAAATTTAGAAAATTGGTAGTTCAGCCTGCTACCTCTGTAATAAGCTTAAAAAGCCATTTGCTAATGGTATAATTTAATTTTCTCAACTTAATTCTTCCATTTTTAGATTTCACTGCTGAGCTGTGGAAATAGTGCAATGTACAAAATGTTCTGTTGGAAATGTTCATCTGGAGCTGGAGTAAGCTTCTAGTGTATGATTGTACCACAGGAAGCCTCCACTGCTTGAGAAACATAAACCAGGCTTTGTTCCTTTCTCTGCTTTGCAAATATTAATCTTCAGTTGCCCTATTAAAATTACAATATACAGAAGAAGCTGTGGATTTAGAATATCATTAATTGGCTGGTTTTCCTTTAATTTGAAGTAAAATGAAAAATTGGTCTGATTTTTACTCTCGTTATGCTTTTTGTCTCATTTTGCATTTTTTTCTTACCGGCAGTTTTGGCATAATAGTAACATTTTCCTGCCAGGATTATTTTTTTTTTCCTGAAAATAAATTAAATACTGGAAAATTCAAGTTCTGTAAAATGATATGAGCTGCCTTTCTGTTGACAGACACTGATTCTTATGAGCCCTCCTGTATATGCAGGCTGTGAGCAGAGCTCTGCTAGAGGTCCTCTCATGTGTGAGAGTTTCTCAGTTGGCTCTTCTAAGCGAGCATGGATGTCTTTGTCCCAGCAAACTTCCTTTCCAGACTCTCATTCCTGCTTTAGTGGTGTTACTGCTCCCTCTGGTGTGTCCTGCAAGTCAAGTTTCTTTTTAAAACCTGAGATTTTTATATTAAAAATAGTTTATCCTTCTAACAAATGTAAATATGAGCAGTAAACACAAGTCCCAGAGTTCTGTAAGAGATCTCTGAAAAAATTTATTTTATATGTATATTTTTAAGCAACATGAAAATAACTGTATTGAAGCTGAACATCCTATTAAGACAAGAACCATCTGGAGCAGAGTTGGGTTGCCAAGCAGTTTTTGATGCAGTTCTGAACAAAATTAGAGAGGTGACTGTGTAACCTTTGATAACTGCTGACATTTAACAAGGAAGTCCCCACTTGTGTTATGCATTTCTGCTGTGGGAATGTGATCACAGATTTATTTTTTAAAGGTTCAGGTTACTTTTGGGTTACATAGTGGGATTTTTTTGTATCTGTAGCTTTCTGTGCAGCAGCACCACAGTGAGCTGAGTCCATGGTGTATTTGAAATTTCCAGTGCAATGTGGAAGATTTAAGCATTCTTTCACTGACTTGAACTCTGTTTCAGCGAGTTAACTTGGATATTTTAGTGAATATCTCTTCCAGCTGCGTTCATTACTTCCATGGCAGAGTATCTTACTTGTGGATGTGTCCAGGAGTGTTGGCCTCTTTCTTTCTGGATAAAAGTGCCTTACTACAAACAATGATTCCATTTTTAATGGGGCCACTGGGTGCTGCTTTCCAGTCCCACGTAACTGAGACTACACGTGCTATTTGATTTGAGGCTGAAGGAAGTAGAAATAAAAGCTGAGATTGTGGTCAGCATTGCACATTACAATATCTGAGAATTCCTTCAAGATCATCTCCTTAAAGTACTGTATTTGAGCCCCTTTAGATTGTAATTGCTTTGGCTGTGCTGTTAAAGAGCATTGGTATACTTCAGAAATGAGAGAGGTTTTTTAAAGGATTTTTAATATATTTTTTCATTTTAATTCGTAACAGTATTATTGACTGAATTCAAAGCAACCCCCAGAAATTGCTCTAAAGTACTTGGTGAAAGGTATAATAATTTTACTGTGACAAGACATCTGTTTCCCTATAGTTCTTTGGTAGATAAGAAGTAGTTAGATTTCTTTTCCCTACTGGCAAAATTCCTGAGTAAGAGCAGATGTTGTCCCAGTGGGAAATAACTTCACATCATGAAATTTCTGAGCTGACATACTTGGAATACTTGACTCTCTCAAGTTGCTTTCCCATATGCTTTTGAAAGTTTTCACTTTTTGGTTTTTATCTCTCTAGGAAACCTTCTCATCCTCAGCTTGAAGCCTTCATTAAGCATATGTCCAAAGGGTCTGCAGCCCAAATGGATGGTTCTCTGAGCAGCCTGCCTCACTTCCCCAGTCATTCCCTGTGTGAAATGGGAGAGCTTACACAGACAGGTGAGTTCCCCTAGCAGCCCTGTCTCATCCTCTGCTCTGTTCAACACAGTCTGCTTGAGAAGGGATCTTCTGATCCTCATTATATTGACATCAATGCTTTTTTATGAAAACTTGTAATGTTGGTCACATCCTAAGCTATGCTGGGATATGTAGCTCAACTGTAAAAGTGGCAACAGATGGTAGAAACCATGCTTTGTCCCACAGCTTGACAATCCTGTTACACAATGGTCAATCTTGGCATCTCTTTTAAATTCCTTTGTAGCAAGTCAGAGCACCTTTCTTTCATGCTGCTTCACACCTCAGAGCTCCTCTGTTACCCTTGTGACAAACAGCACTGCTCAGTCCCTCCTGAGGAAGATCTGGTGCTCTGTTACTCATCCTGTGGGGGGCCCTGTGTCCCCTACAAGAGATGCTGATGTGGCAGACAAACCAGGTGCTTGTGCTATGGAAATGCTTTATACATCTGGTGCCTGTCAAAGCCTTGTGTGTTCTGGGATCCCTTTGGAAAGAATCCTTGGCCACTGTCAAGTCTTGCAAAGTGATATCAGGAGAAAGCAAGGCAGGACACCACTGAAATTGCACAAACACACGGATTGTGTCACTCACCTGGCATCTGGGTACTCCCTGTAGCATGCAGCAAGGTAAGCAGAGGTGTTCTAGTGCATAAAGGGTTCAGGCCTATTGCTTTGCTGCTGTGCAAGAGATGTGGATTCTGGAGTAGAGGTTTTGGCATGTGAGAAGGATACACTCTGCAGCTGGATAAAGGCTGAGCTTTAGCGTAAATTATCAAGCAATTTAAATGCTCCCTGAAGGAAGATGGAGAAGGAAGCTGGATGCAATTGCTACCCCTCATGATTGTTTTGTGAATTTACACACATTTTGTGTATTTGTGTTCTGACTGCTGGTGGTTTTATTGGCTGCCATAAATTTTCAGGGGCACAGCATTCTCTACAGACCTGAAAACCTGACTGAGGTGCAGTCTTCAAAAACACCTTACTTGTACATTCATGTTAGACCCATTCAGTCTGTGTCTTAGTCTAAAGAATTAATATTAAACCACTGAGGTTATAAAAAAACTTTATGGAACCAACTTATTTTCTGTATTTCAGGCTAGTTCCTAGAATCTGAGAGATACTGAAGAATAGCACATTTCTCATGTTTCAGACAGATTTCTTTACAGTCATCATGAGTGCAGTTCAGTTTTGTAAGTTTATCAGTAAGGCTACTAGCTGTAATTTTTTTGCATATCTGCAAAGATCTTAATCACGTGTTGTAATTTCTCTCAAAATTCAGGGGTTGTACAACACTTGCAAAATGGACAGCTGCTCAGAGAAATTTACATCAACAAACACAAACTGCTCCCTAGTGACTGGACAGCCAAGCAGCTCTACCTGGAGACCACGGGGAAAAGCCGAACCCTGCAGAGCGCGCTGGCTCTGCTCTACACCTTTTTGCCAGATTTTGACTGGAAGAAAATTAACATGAGGCACCAGTGGAGCACCATTTTCTGCTCAGGAAGCTGTGACTGTCCCATGAGAAACCACTACCTAGAGGAGGAGCAGCGCAGGCAGTACAGCTTACGGGTGAAAAACAACAATTTGGAGAAAATATACGTGGATATGGCAAAGATTGTGGGCATTCCCACCAGGCAGCTGAGAGCTTCTAACCCAATAGATTCTCTCTTGTGCTATTTCTGTCACAATGTCTCATTTCCATGTACCAAAGCTGGCTGCATTGGTATGGAGCACTTCAAGGTAATCAAGAGACACCAGTTGGAGGATGAGAGAGAAAGACAGGAGAAGAAACTTTACTTCTTGTACGCACTGTTGGCTACTCATCCTCTCCTCAACCAGACTGTCAACAGGCTGCAGCGTATTGCAGAAGGCAAGAAGGAGGAAGTGTTTGTCCTCTACTCTGCACATGATGTCACCTTGTCACCCGTTCTTAGTGCCTTGGGCATTACAGAGGCCAGATTTCCCAGATTTGCTGCCAGATTAGTTTTTGAGCTGTGGCAGGATGGGAAGAGGCCCAAAGAACACTTTATCCGCATCCTGTACAACGGTGCTGATGTCACATTCCAGACCTCCTTTTGCAAGGATCATTATAAACGTTCCAGCAAGCCAATGTGCCCACTAGAAAAACTTGTCAACTTTGTCAAGAGGGATATGTTCTTAATTTTTAACAGTACAAGCTACTATGATGCATGTCATAGGAGAGCACTGTAGAGAAGGGAGGAGGAAGAGGCAGGGTTAACTTATGTCAGTGATCTGTTTTCTGGCAGAGGGACAGTTCAGTTTTCTTACTTCTGGTATTTTCATGTGTAAGTACAGAAGGGTAATGCTTGAAACATTCTTCAAATAGTTTTATTTTCATTCAGGCTGCAGATGGCCTTCAGTAGAAGAACAAATGCCAAGGGTTATGTGTATGTGTACGCTCACAAATGCTGTTAACTGTTGTGATAAACCATGTGGTGAATGTTAGCCCTTGCTTGATAGAGTGAGAGAGCATAGGCTTTGTGTTTCTCTGTTCCAGAGCAATACTTGGATAGCCTAAGTTTAAAGCCAAAACTCCATTTTTTTCTAACACCATCTCACAGTCATTTTAAGCAGTTCATGTCAGGGTCATTATGAATTCCAGGTGTCTGCATTAAGGCATTTTAAAGGAATTTTTGATTTTCTTTACTGAGAGGAAGCCATAATATTAGAATATTATGGTCCTTAAAGCAAAGTGCATGTCTGTGTGTGTGAATACTTCCTGAGCATGTACAAATGAGTGTGTGCCTTCTGCACCTCACAGACCTAGAAACCCTTGGCTATTGATGCCAGTGCCAGAGAAGGGTTTACTGGAGAAGGGATACAAAATTCTACTCTCTGATTGCACTTTCAGCACTTTGAATAGTTCAAACACAGTCTAGAAACATGTGAAGGCCTTGTGACATTAAAATAGATAGTAAACACTAACAGGACCACTAAACCTGAGTGGGAAATTAGACTTAGAAATCAGTTTTATGGTGAAGTGTTGAGCTCTTTCCCATTGTGAACATGTTCAAGCTGTTGTGCTATGGTACAAATCAGTATTTTAGGAATTTGCTATGGTTACTGCTTGAGACAGCTTGACTAAATACTGAGAAAACTTTGTAGTTGAGTTAGTATTTTTATGGACTAGGAAGCTCTTATTTTCTAAAACCAGACTTGTACATATGGTACTGCGTATATTTATAACACAGTAGATTTTTCTTACTTGTTTAGTTTGTAAAGACTTGTGGAGGTCACTTTTTAGACATTTTTTCCCTTGATCAGGATGTTTAGACTTTAGAATAAACTGTCTGTTATGGGTAATTTGAACAATGAGTAGATATGAAAACTTCAGACTGCTTTCATTTCTGTATGAGTAGTAAATTGAGAACAAATTTTTAATAGAATTCCTAGAAATTTTATAATGATGGAGGTTTTGTAACCTCAAGAAATAAATTAGTCTGTGAGTTGTGATTCAATGGTGCTAGTTTGTCCAAGAAAACATAACTCAGCATAAGTTCTCTGACTCTTGGCATTCCACTCACTCAGTTTTCAATGCTGCATTTGAACATGTTTCTTGAAATAAAATTCTGGGGTCTCTTTGTGGTTTTGTGTGTTATGTTCGTTGTGACTTCCTTAGCTGTTTGCAGGGACAAGGTGGATATTGTTGAGCTGCTTGTTGCATTTCTGACTTCTGCACTTATTCTATCCTGGGTCCCAGTCTGGGCAGGAGCAAGTAAACATTTCACTAGAAATCCTGATACAATATTTGGGGATTTTGTACCACATTGGAGTGGTAACCTTTCTGTCTAAGAGACTGGATCTGCTTGTGTGCTGGAGGGCAAACAGGAAGAGAGAATCTGAAAGTTGAGCTGACTGTAGAAATTACGTGAAGGGGACCTTTTGCCCAGTATAAGTAGCAAGGGCAGAGACCCCGTAACTTTTCCTTTATGTTGAGGTGGAACCTCCTGTGATTGTGCCCCCACTGCCTCTTCTCCTGTCACTGGGCAACACTGTGAAGATGTCTCTTATAGTTCCCTTCAGATATTGATGAGATTTCCTTGAGCCTTCTCTTCTCTGAGCTAAGCAGACCCAGCTCTACCCTCATGTCAGGTGCTCCAAATCACCTTGGCTGTCAGTGGGGACTCTCCAGCAGCTCATCTCTCTTGTCCTGGTGTGAAAAAGAGCACTGCTAGCTGTTTCAGCCAAAAAAGCCTCCACTGTGGTCAGGGCAGTGGCAGGGAACCTGGATTGGGGAATTTAAGGAAATCTGGAACTAAATTTCAGTTACAGCTTCAGGTTGTCAATATCTGCTCACCTGTGTGTTTGAGGGTCACTGGGTGGGCAGAACCAAATCTTTAATGTAAAAATAATTTTTAAAAAAGGGAAAATGCTAATTATTCTTCTGTGTATGCACAGTTCATTAAGATACATTAATCTCCTGTAAGCCATACACACGGAGGATCTTCAGCAATGAAAGACTTGATCCATCTCCAGTGCCACCAGAAGAGCCAAAGGAAAGAGCTGCAGGGCTGAGATCACTCTCACAAACCTTGGACCTGGCTGTGGACATAAAGTGATAAGCAAACCGCATTACTGAAGTCGATTAATTGTGACATATTGAAGTTTGACCTAATTTATGATTCAATTTTTACTTCCAAGTGGATTTTTATTTGGATTACGGTAACAAGTGTACCTGAACAATGAAGAGAGTTGGTGGGAATTCATTTATCCTGGAATTGATGAATAGCCTTTCTGTACGGGTGCACTGATGAATTAGCTGTATTAACTGGGAAACACTGGCTTGAGCAGTTGCACGGTTTCATCAAGTGGTAGAGCAGGACTAAAAGCTGCTGCTTTAAGGAATGCTGCTTGAGATCGTGCTCTTGGCTGGAAACCGATGTAGGAGTGGGCTGTTTTGTTGTGTGCTAAACACGGTATTCAGAAACTGATGTTTAAACATGTTGAGTACTTGTACTGTGAATGAAATCCGTGCAGTGCTTCCTCACGCGATCCAGCTCATTTTCCAGCGCAGTGCTGATGTCCCGTCTCTCCCCGCCCACTCCTCCCCTGCGTTTGTTCATTTCTAGGAAGCCGTAACAGCTTTGGTTCCAAACGCTCCTTGCACACTGTGAGTGCCAAATGGCTTGGCCTGAGCTGCCGTGTGTTGTCGGTGCATGGAGAAGGGAGGGAAGGGCTCTGACCGCGGATTCCCGGGGCCGCAGGGATGCGGGAGCAGCAGCCCCCGGCAGAGGCGAGCGGGAGCGCGCCGGCGCTGCGGCGCCCTCGCGTGGCGGCTCCCGGCGCTGCAGCTCGGATTGCGGGAATTACACCGCGAAAGGCTCTGGAAAAGGAAGAGTTCAAACCAGGTGAACTGTAGATAGAGTTCATCCTGCAGTCCGCGAAACCCGCGGTTTAAGTGAACAGATGTCTATGTGAGATGCTCAAACCCGTGTGAGGTGAAGAAGGAGTAAAGACTGCTGTGGTGGTAATTTTGAAGTGAGTCATTCATGTTGTTGAGCGCAGGTGTATTCTGCAGGTATTGTACAGCTTTGCTACCCTGTGTACTAAAATCAGCCCTACACTTTTCAGCAGAGTTATTTTTGAAATCAGTAAAGCCTATTCTATATGGAAGTGTAAAACAGAGTATTATTTTTTCCTGTTGGTTTTCTGGTTTGGTCTTGGCTTGCTTGCCTTGCAAGTTTTGTTCCTTCCCCCTCTTTCACATGAAAGTAGCTATGCTGCATGTGAGTACTGTGACCTTATTCAAGCAGTTGAGATGTAACAGAGTCTGAACTTCGTAAATTTCCTTCAAACTGAAATCAAACACCACAAAGCTTGTTGTTTCCAAATGTCCTGGAGAGCTGTTTTCAAAAGTGATTTAGAATTACACTTAAGCTATTCCTTTAGGATCCCCTGACCAAAATAATGATTATTTTTTTCTTCTGATGAAAGTAAAAATGTAGGGTGAAAGAAAAGTGATGGCATTTGAAATGTGAAGCAGTCCAGTTTGCATTCTAAGAAGTCTTTATCATCTGTTTGGCAGTCTGTCTCAGTTTGAGACAAATTAGGAGGAAACATCCTGAAATGAACATGTCCTCTAAAGAAAGGTAGGTTTGGGCAGCCCCTCGCTCCAGGTTTGAAAGGAATTTCTTGGAGGAAAGTGAAAAAAACAAAAACCCTGTTATTTAACAAGCAGAGTGCACTCAGGCATGGAAAAAAAAAGAATGCATAATGTTAGGTAATAAACCTTCTCATTGTGCAGGAAGCTGGTAGGTTTTTTGTCCTGCTCGGCTTCTCCCGAGGTCTGGGGCCGGGATGTCCCTGCAGCCTCTCCCGCCGGGCCGCGGGTGGGGCTCCCGGTGGTGGCCTGGATTTTGGCTGGAGCAGAGCTGAACAGTTCCCGAAGAAGAAGCCACAGCCTCAGGAAAACTTCGTGCCTCAGCTAGTGAACAAGAGGTAGCTAAAAGCAAAGACGCAACTCTCCTGGCTGCACAGCAGAGAGAGCCGGGGAGTCTGTGAGAACTGAACACAGACTGCACGCTGAGGAATTTCCCTGGCTTCCCCCTCCCAGCCTTAAGTTACAGGAGCCATGTGTGGGAGTAAAGCCCACGGTAGGGGATACAGTGTCATCACATCACCCCAGGACATAGCCTTACAGATGCCGTTGTAGAAAGGTCATGGGAAGATGTGGAGGGGAAAGTTTGAGCAGAAGTTCTTGCTGTAGGTCCTTGCAAAACAGGATGCGTAGAATAAAAGATGAAAAAAAAAAAAGACAATAGAAAATGTGGCTTCTTGCATCCACCTTTCCTGGAGCAGGTACAGAGGCAGTGATTTGAAGCTGTTCCTAACCAGGAGACTGAAGACCAGTGGCCAGCTATAGGACAGAAGGAATGTCTAGGGCAGCTGCAGGGTGTCTGCAGGGTGTATGTGTCACTGCTGGAGTATTTGCAGCTGTGGCTGAAGTAACTGGAAGATTAAAGGGTCCAGGGCCAGCTACTGGACACACTGAGTGCTGTCCTACTCCTGGCTGGACCTGTGTAGGCACAGCTGTAGGTATTGGATAGGCCCAAATAATTTTGTCATCAGAAGCAGAGTGATCTAAGAAGGGATTCTGCAGATTTAGATGATGAGAGGGATGATTGTAATACTGTTTTGTCTTTTTAAAGTCTGTCTGCCCCCAAAAGTGGTAACAGAGATGGAATCAAGTCTGGTTCCTGATGGATCAGTATTGATCCACTGGTTGCTAATTTCATTTTCCTTTTTGAACTGATTGCATTGTGAGTGTTCTTCTTTAGCAATGCCATTTATAACAGGCTTTTGACCAATTCAGTGCCTTAAAAAAACCAACAAACTTCAGCAACCAAACCTTTATAAGTAACAGGCTGCAATGCTTTTCTGCTTGGCTCATACATGCATAACTCAGGCATATCTTGAAGGATGATTAATAGCTACTGTCATTTTTAGCTATCAAGTGGACAACAATAATGGCTTGAGTCCAATCTCAAGCACCAGAGAGGTGTCTTTTTGCTTAAACCTCTTCCAAGAGGGATTAAATGATGTCCATGACTATGGAACAGGACTGGTGTAAGATGACATTTGTCAGCAATTAGTGTGCTCTCAGCTGTGTTCCTAACCCTTCAGCTGTGAACCCAGAGGTAAGTGGGTTTAGGGAGGGTTTTACCTGTTAATATTTAACTTGAGTCTGCAATCTGGTAATTGGGGTTTTGGTAAGAAAGGGCACTGCATCTTGTTGAAGAATGATAATACTTTTGCTTTTAAGAGGGGACTGGAAGTAGGCTGTGCTGCTCTGGTGTTTATAAGGAGGAGGCAGCCAGCTTAAACACAGCTAGACAGGGGCTCATTAGCTGTGAGGGCTTGTTGTGAATCTGGGCTGCTTCTGGCAGTGCTTGCTCTGATTGGCAGAGAGTGGAAGGTAATTGTCACAGCAGGATCCATGTGTCCCTGTGAAACCACTGGATTTGACTGAATCTCACCTCTTCACAAAGGACTGACTACTTGCCGTCCTTAATTTTTGTAAAACACTTCACTGGGACGCAGACCTTCACTTTGCCTACTTTACCAGGAGGAAAACTTCCTGCAAATCCTGGAAGCCAATGGCAGGAGGGAGAGCAGCCTTTCTGTGTCCTCCATAGCTCCTTGGGTGCTCCTTGGGCCCTCGGCTGGAGCTGCTGGAGCCGTGGGGCGCTGCTGTGCCTGTGGCTCTGGCCCTGCGCCTTCCCCGCTGCCCCCTCGCCTCCCTGCTGCAGGTTAAACCCCGCGGGTTTGCTCCTGCTCTGGAGCTGTTGCCCTTTTCACTCTGCCATGCTCTGATGTTTGTGGAGCAGCCCTGAAAAACACTGGGCCTTGCCAGTAACTCGGTGCACACGGTTTTAATAGCAGTTTGCTGACCTTGGCCGTCATCAATGGTTTCAATTTTAATTAGGGGTCGCAGTGTTGCTTCCTCAACATCAGATGACAACACAAATGTTACACCTCGTTTTTTGTCAGGGCAATAGACCCCTTTACTGTCTTCCAGCTCCTTCATTGGATGCAAAAAGTCAAATTTTTTAAGAGTGGTCCAGATTCTCAATCCTGCAAATCCACCTGCAAGGTTCTCTCATACCCAGGGCTGGGGGGGGGCTGTGTGGGGGCTGTGAGGGGCTGTGAGGGGCACAGGGGGCTGGGGGGCTGTGGGGGGCACACAGGGCTGTGGGGGTCTGTGGGGGGCTGTGAAGGGGACACAGGGCTGTGAGTGGCTGTGGGGGGCACACGGGGCTGTGAGGGGCTGTGGGGGGCACAGGGGGCTGTGGGGGGCACACGGGGCTGTGGGGGGCACACGGGGCTGCAGGTGCTGGCCGGGCCGCTCGGAGCTGAGGAGGAGGAGGATACCGAGGATGCTCCGGTGCGCCGGAGCAGCCCCGGGATGCCGGAGATGGGAACATTAGGAGACCGGGACCATGTCCCGCCCTCTCCTGCGGCTCGGTTCGGGTACGGACTGCCGGGATGCGGTACCCAGGGCGGGGAACGGGCTGTGAAATCAGGACGGAGCGAAGCTGCGCTGAGACCCCCGGGCCGGCCCTGCCTCTCCTGGGGGCGTCTCCTGGAGACGGGCCCGGGACGGACCGCGCTGCCGGGATCCGCACGGCTTCCCAAAAACGTGACCAGCAGGAAAACTACGGTCACCCGGGCGTTAATTAGGAGGAATGGAAATGGCTCCAAAGGGCACGTTCCGAAGCGGCTCGTGTGTAAGTTGAGGCAGCTGAGGCATGGTGGGGTGGCCGTGTGAGCGAGGCTGAGGCACACGCTCCTCGCCCCGCAGCCCTGGGTGTGCCTGTGAGTGTGAGCAGGTCTGAGCGGCAGCAAAGCCCGATGAAATGTGCAAGCCAGGGCTTTCCCTGGAGACAGCATCTCCTCTCCCTCCAGCGAATCCCCAGAAAGTATGTTCTCCAAATAACTGGAATGCCACCCTAAGCAGCCTTCTAGCTTCATCCAGAAATTCTGGATACAGGTTAAGTTCATGCCCTGTGCTGATGTTGTACTTCAGCTTCAAATGCTTTTTAAATTTTCTGTATTTATGCTCTCATGTATCTGTAGAGGGAGTAAATCAGCACTGGCATACTTGACAGTCATACTTGTTGCACAAATGTTTATTTCCCTATAAATATAGTATAGATTTCACCTTTGGCTGTTGTGAAGATATTTTAGTAGTTGTATGTTGGGCTTGGAAACTGTCTGATCAGAGCACATAAATATTGAAAGTATGTGAATGAAATGAGAAAGTTACAGAATGTCAAATGTTAGCCACTGGTAACAGCAGGTGCAGGGAACAGTCTGCATGCAAGCTCAAAACTGAAATATGTTACGAAATCCCTTTGAGTATTTCTGGATTTGGCACTGCGAATATGAAGTTGGATTGATGATCCTTCAGCCCAGACTGTTCTGTAATCCTGTGTGGTTAATTTCTGGATTGAAAAAATGATAGATTAGTAAATGGTTCATTGTGCACACTTCTAACTCCAAACACACTATGAGCAATTTACTTATTGCTATGGAATGGGAAATGTAGAATTTGCTTTAGTTGCTTTTTTAAAAGGCATTGTTTCATCAGTACAGAATCCAGGTCATGTTTTCTCAATCCTGTATGCTTTTAAATAATGAATAGGGGCTGAGTATGAAACATGTTTCATCCTCATTCTCTTAAGCTTCCAATTTATCACAGAAGCAGTCACAATTCTTTGGCCTCTTGGAGCTCTCGAGCACGTTGAAACATATTATTTCACCAGTAGGAAATGGTGTTAAAACACCTGGTGCAACCTTTGAAGGTTGCTCTCATCTATATTTATTAGAAATAATTCTCAGGATAACTCAAAGAATAAGTGCCCTGCAGGTTATACTAATTAAGACAAAAGACAACTATTTAGCAACAGCATTGACAAGGGAGGAAGGGGGGGTCTTTCTCAGAGCCTGGATGGGGTTGTGTTCCTGAGGATTGTGTGAGAGAGAACCAAGTGATGCTGCTGCCTGGGACTGCAGGAGGCAGATCCAAGGGAGGAGATGATGCTGCACTAAGGAAGTGCTGTGGCCCAGGGAATGCATGGAGCCATCCTCCCTCTCCCTCAGAGCCGGTGAAGGACCTGCCTCAAGTGCCATGTCCTCTTTTGAACAACCAGAACAGTGAGAAAGCTCAAAACTATGGTTGAACAACCTGGAGGGAGACTCCAGAGAGAGACTGGGAAGGGGAGAAGGGTTTAATCAAATGCAAATATGGTTTCTATGAAAAAAAAAAAAAAGAGAGAAGAATTTGAATCTCTTCTTCCTTGTGGTTAGGGCTAGAAGTAATTATAGTTAAAAATACACTGGGCATTTAAGAAATAAATTGTGGGAGTAAGGCTAGCAGAATGGTGGGATGAACTGGTGGGAGAGGTTTGAAATCACAGACCTTCAGTGTCTTTAGGAATGGGAGATATAAACACCTCCCTGAGCATTTATTTTGTTTTGTAACAAGGAGATGAAGAGGTGACTTCCAAGTCTCTCTCATTCTTTATTTTTCTTTGGTTGTGTGGAAATACTTCCTAATGTCCACTACCTCTGGCATGTATAGTGGCAGTCTTCTGGCCAACAGCTCATGGATTTGGGTGTTTGGAAGCTGTGCATTTCTCCCAAGCCTTCCTGCCATGTACAGCAAGTTATCTAAAGCCTTTTCCTCCATCCAAATGAAGCCACATAGTTTGGCAGGGCTGAGGTTTCTCTCAGTTCCCACTGGAGTGTGCAAATGTAGATTTCATTACTGGCTTCCTGCCAAGAATCTCCTCTGGGAAAAATCTGCATCATCTTAACCTGTTACCTTTCATTACTTCCTTCATTACCATCCCCTCCCCTCACAGTTTTCTCTCTTTCTAAAGAAGCTGATATATTTTTCTCTTAAATTAGTGACCACTCAGGCAACTCCAAAATATTGAAGTGTGTGTGGGAGGTTCTTTTCCAGACATAGAATTGAGAAGGGCTTATTGCATCTCTGATCCACTCTGTTTAGAAATCTTATAAACTTATGAATTTTAACTTCTTATTTGATCTTTTGCAGTTTGGCTTTTCCAGAATCCATATGGTGCCTATGAGTTCATGTGCATTTGTTTGTGTGCCTGCATATAAACACAATATCTAATAGGAGTTTCTCATTAAGCTTTTTTCACCGTTTCTTATTTACACTCAGATGTCAAATCTGTCAAGTCAGAATTGGGATTGAATAGAACACTTTGCTCTGTGTGCACTGTTCTCTTTCCTCAGGCCCTCCTAAATTATGAATTTTCAAAATTTCTTTATGTGATTTACCAGCAAGGTTCCCTGTATGGAATGGAGTATTTTTAGTGAGAACACCTTACTCCTAGAGGAGATTACAGTCCTGTTAAATACTGATCTAAAATTTACAGCTGGTTACAGCATTTATCAATCCAGTTTCTATCAAAACTGCTGGGATTTGTATAGTTCATCTGGACAGAGATAGACAATGACTGTGATTGTTGAGTCCTTCTGAAAATGACTTTGCCAGTGGAAAAGAGTGAAGTGTCCTTACCAAACACTCTCAGCAGATGTCTTCTCTATTGAAGAGTTTTCTCAGGCTGACAGAATGCCAATATCTGCAGTTACCCTGGTGGGCCAGCTCTGTAAACCACTGATTGTAGGATGTGTGGGAGAAAAGAGCACAAAGCTTTGGTTCTTTAATCATGTACTCCACTGAATCTGGTCTGCTAGGAGCACCTTAGCACAGGAGAGATGGGATTTTGTAATCACACCTGGCACTGGTTTGGGGAGAGGTCCCCCCTTGGTAAATTTTGAACCTGGGTGGATTTCAACAACATTGTCAAGAATGTAGAAGTCACCAAACTCTAGAGATTTTGTGAAAATATATGACCGGCAGAGCAGAGAGATTGTCTAGGAGAAGTTAAAGACTGTTCTGAAGACACTGAAAGTGATCAGAGGTAAGATAAAAATGCACAGACACCAGGCTCCTAAAATCCTGAGCCTACTTTTTTCTTGTTTTCCATCAATAGACACTTATCCATAAATGTTGTGCAGGTAAAGCACTATTTCCAGGTTCTGCCTATACTCCCACAGAGCTGGCTTGAAGACAGAGGTTTCTGTAAGGAGAGCAGGAAGGTAAGTTCCAGATTATTTTTTTGCCATGCACTCTGCTTTCTTGATGTCAAGAGAAGAAGCAATTTCAGATGAATCTGCTGGAAATGTTAGCATGCTATTTGCATTACGTAATGATACATGCATCTCCCCGGTGGGTGTTATTAGTAATGAGCATGGCCCCTTCACAGATGTGAACCAAACTTTGGAAAGGCTCCCCTGCACCCTCATTGAAAATCCTGATCTCATTCCAACATGCAATACCTGTTGGGAAGCTCTACCAGAGAACAATTCCTTTGGGATTTTACTGATCACTGAAATGGAGAGTCGAGTCAATAACCGTCAATCCAAAATAAGAATGGCTGGAGGAAAATCTTTTTAATAATTTAAGTTTTACAGACTTTCACAAGAAGTGGTGAAAGGAAAGTCATCCTTAGGATTCTGATGAAAGTCCAGACTCTGTAATTATATTGACTCTGAACTCCACCTGCAGTTTCTACATAAAAAACTGCTCTGCTTCCAGCTGCAGCCTGCTGTGCAGTGATGCTGCTCAGTGACAAACAGGTGCTAGAGCTCATCTGAGAGGGAAATGATAATATAATTTATATAATTCATACTGTGCTTTGTTGCATATTTCAAAGTCTGTTCAAGTTTCCTCTGGATAAAATGCACAGCAGAAATGAGATACTATTTGAAGATATTTTTATGAACCTGGCTGATTATTTAACTTTTTGGGCATGCTAAATTGTTATGCTTACTTGTGGGTTTTGCCAAAACTTAAAACATAGATGCACTAGATCAGTGTATATCTATAACACCAGGAAATGCTGAGAATTTTCTTTTTCTTTATGAATTCCAAACTATAATTGAATGTAGAACTGTTCGAAGTGACTGGAAGGCTGTGGCTGAATTTAATCAGGGCTTTAATGTATGTTATACATGAATAGAAGTCTCACTCCTTCCTAGAAGTAATTCATATTCTGCTAATGCTTGTATGAGAAACAACTGTGTGTGTTGGGGTGGGGAAGGGGAGAGTAAATGATTTGAGAACTCCTGACACAGTGGGATGTGACTCAGTGTGAAATGGCAGCCTGAGCCTGCAGGTGATGATTTAACGTTAAGTAACTTGAGGGAAGGAATATTTTGCAGTTTGCCCTGGGCACTGAGAACTTTTGTGCTTAATGCATCTTAGAAATTTTCTCTGCAGACTTTTTCAGGCTGTGAGGACTTCCTAGGGGCTTCAGTGCCTTATCCTTGCTATTCATTCCTGCCTTGAGGTAAACAGTGCCTGAATGCTCCTGGAGCTGTGAGGAATAATTCCTCTTTGATCAGGCATAGCCTGAGCCATGTGCTGCTGCTGTTCTTCCACTGATGTTTTCTAAATTGGGCTGCAAACTGAGAGAAGCACCTGCAGTTTGATAATTTGTAATTTATTACAAACTTGTCATAGCACGGGAGACCATGGTTAGAAGCTCTGCAAATGAGAGCAATGTTAGCAATGTCAAATGGAGTTCAAAATTCACATCAGCAATCACACTGACCTGTGATTTTCTCATTCCTTGCATTCTCTTTTGCATCTGATTAAGATACAAGTCAGCAGTGTCCAGGTCAGAAGCTGTCCTGCTTTCTGCACACAGCAGAGCTGCCAGACACCTCAGGGGGGAAAATGAATTTCCCAGGTGTTTGTTCCACTGTGGTGTCCGAGGTATTGCTGCCAGTGTGAATATGCCTTGTTGGAAGCCAGGCTGCTCATTTGGGAGCCCTGTACCTGTAAAGGTCTTTCATTTTTAAAGGCTACAGGCAGTCAGGGACTTACCACACTGTCACCTACAGCCTGGTCACTGGCACCACAAATCCCTGCTCTATTCACTGCTTTCTTATTCATCCACAGGCAGTAACATGTTGATCAATATTTTGCCTCTTGGAGGCTTTCCTTTGAGAAGTTTCACATTTTCTTTTATAAATTTTGCAAATGACATCCTAAGCAAATATGTGTGGATTAGTGAGAACTGCCATAATCTATAACAATGTGAAACAATGACATCTTAAAGAAGTGAGTGAAGGAAAAGTGTAGAACTTGGATTTTAGCAAGCAAGATGACCCCTTGTTTCTGAGCTATTTGAATTTTTAACTTTAGGAGGTAACCATCTGAATGGTGATATTCTGCCTGGTTCAAAGTGATGTATTGTGTGATGCAGGGAGTCAGTCCACCAATGAGATCCCCCTTGTGCAGGATCTGAGTTTGAGCAAACAGTCCTGACCTATTTCATCTGGAGGTTCCTCTCTTGATGATTCTAATATAGCTGTTAATAATTAAATATGAATGAGTGATTTTTCTGAAGGGTGCTGTATCTAACAGTGTCTTTGTCAGTCCAGAGAAGAATCTTGTATATCAAGGGGAAGCATTCCTACTTAGTGTCATGATACCAAGATTTATTGTGGTAGTTTGTCTCGAGATCCCAGGAATATCACTAATTTCCTATTCTTTCACTGCTGGAGCAGAGGAAGTGTGTCTCTTTCTCCAGGAGAGGGTGTCCCATCACTGCATGCCAGAAAGATCTTACGCTTAGGCTTACACACATTGCTCAGCTTTTTCCCATTCTGTGTCTCTCAGCCAAAACCAGCTTGGAGAAATGCAAAGAGAGTAAATAAGAAAAGAATAGAAATAATAATGTGTTAGAAAAGGTTGATGGAAAAACTCCACATATGTGTCTTTCACTTTCAGGATTATTGCTATTGACAAATCCTGCTGTTGAGCATAGAATATAGTTCGAGTGTCCTGGGAGAATTGTACCTATCACAATCCTTTTTCCTTTTCTGTTTCTGTAACAGTCTGTCTTATATGGGGTATTTCATTCATTCCTTACCAAAATGCAACACCTAATTTGTTGGCCATATTTCTGTCCTTTTTAGATTTTGTTTTCAGAAACAAGTTTCAGCTTCAGTTTATTTACAGCAACTACAATGTTATAAACACCTGTGCCATGAAATACTTTTATTTCATTTTAGCTTCTCTTCAACGTGAATGCACTGTGCCTCTTTCTCTCTTTTCTCTCTCCAGTGACTCATTATTCAAATGCATGGCAACTTTAATGGAAATTTGCATGGGGCTGTAGAAGTCAGGCTGGCAGATGGTTATGGAATGAATGTGTGCAAAATTTGTTTGGGACTTCAAGTTCTTTGTTATTGTTTTGGTTGTTATTGTTTTCCAAAACCCTGGCAGCTGAAGAAGGAGAAAAAGAATAAACAGAGAGAGGATCAATAGCAGGAAAATTAACTCCTAATGTAAAATGACAGCTTGACAGTGAACATAGTCAGCATGAATTGCAAATACAGTCTGGGAATCCTAATCTCATACTTTATTCCCCCTGATTCTATGTAATTCTTCTACAGATAGTCTTATATGTACTAACACTGTTTGCATCATAGGAGGCTTAATATAATCAATATTATACTGCAAACACATTCTCAACACAATTAGAAGAGTCTCATGCCTCCTCAGCAGAATTTGCAGTTAATTTTTTTCTGTGGTAAATGTTAATTTTGGGGGAATACACATTAAGTCCATGGAAGTCTTCTCTACTCCATTGACTCACTTCATAAGAATAAATAATCTCAAGACTTCTGTTCTTGGGTGCTCAGATGCCATGAAAGTAACTTAAAATTGGTATTATTAGACCTGAATCAAAGCACTAGTCCTGACTTGTCTCATGAATTGTGGTGGCAATCAAATCCAGGCTCAGGTCCTCAGCTCTTTGGGTTTAAGGGGGCAGCTGATGGTAGTGTGTGTGTGTGTGGTGTTCAGTTTGTGCATTCTGTCCTTGGTAGCTGGGGTTCAGCTGTTTCTCCAAATGCTGTATGTAGTGTTTGGGTTTTTCTCCAGCTGATTTTAGCTCTGTTTGCTAGACCTGATCCTTGCCCTCCCTGAGCTTTGAAACAGCCAACACACCTTGCCTCCTGTGTGAGCATGTACATAGCCCCCCATGGACTTCCTTTTGTGCTTTGGCTTTCCCAGCCTTTGTGGCCTGGCAGTCCCAAAGGATCACATGTGGAATGTTTCGTCTGAGATCCCTACAAAACAACAGCTAATTCTTTCAGATACTTTCCACAGCTGCAAAGCATTCGTTAGAACCAACTGAACTTGATTGAAAACTAGGGAAATGTCTGGTTTAGTAGCAGTAAAAGGATTAGGGCGAGATGTGGTTTTGTGGCATGAGCCTGTTTTATGTCTGAAGCTTAACATTTAATAAAATGTGTGGCAGAGAGACTCACCTCACAGTGGTATCACACACATTCCTGTGCTTACATGTGTCCAGTGGAAAAGATGACATTTGAGGAAAGCCACTGCTTGACTGTATGCCCTGAAATTTCCTACAGGGACTTGATTCCAGTCTCCTGAGAACCACTTGCAAATCCTGTGTATTGCAGCGGTTGGGATCCTCTTTCACAGCTACAAACAGACCCATCAATTATTCTACATCTTAAGCCAAGAAGTCATTCCCTTAGCCCCTTGCTTGGCTCCTTGGCCAAGCTCCCAGGTCCTGCACTCGGGCTTATATTAATTTCTTGGGCTGGTGGGGCTGGAAGATCCTCACAGTGATGGGAAGTCTGATCACGTCTCTCTGCCCGAGGCTCATTAGCGCCCGCTTCCCTCCCCTGGAGGGAGCAAGGGCTTTGTGTGCAGGTGTAGGAGGGGGTCACAGCGGCACAGAATCCACCTTTAGCAGTTCTGGCTCTTCCCTGTGGGAAATGGGCCCGGGATTCCCGTCCTGCTTTGTGTCGCACCGTAGCACTGGCGGCGCTCGCTGCACACCGGGAGCGTGCTCAGGCTCTCCCGACCTGAGCAGCTGAACAGCCCGCAGTGAGAGACTCTGTGTGTGTGTGTGTGTGCTTGCACATGCCCCAGACACGGTGGTTACTGTGCCCAGTCAGAGACGGAATGGCAAGGCATTCCACAAAGCCTAGAAGGGATAATAAAAGCATTTACGAATACTAGTCATAACTGTTACATTTTTTTAAGCCCTCCAAAGACTGAACTGATTTATGACAGTGCAGCTCTTAAAAAAATTAAAAAAACAATCCATACTTACTACATACAAAAGAAATTAGGGAAGTCAGAAGCTATGCATTCAAAGAACTATCTAAAAATAAGAACTACAGCTATAAAGTTTAATATCCCACTGAGCAAAAGAGAAGGTTTTTCTTGTCTGCCTACAAGAGCATGTGCAGTTTTGCTGAAATGTAGTTCTCATTTTGCCTCATACAGTCTCTATGGCAGTGACTGCTATTTTTACTTTAGATGCAGTCTTTTTAATTTCATTTTTTATGTTTTAATTAGCATCATAAAGGAGGTATTGTGACTGTTCTCTGCATTCTGCCTGTTTAATTCTAAACTCTGACATGCAACAGCTCTGGTTTGGGCTGTGGCAGCTGGAAATTCAGTACAACTGGCATGCCATCCCCAAGTCTGTGACAAAAATACAAACTTTGCAATAGAATACATGAAAAAAAATGCTCAGAGACCGACTGGTGTTGTATTACACTCACACTGTGACTGCTCTCTGTCACTGTCTGCATGCTTAGTATTTTTGTATAATTTTGGCTCTGTATTCTTGGGTGGCGTGGTAGGAATTCAGTGTTACAGCACAAGTGTCCAGATGTGGATGTTTGATGTCTGATCGTGGCAGCCCCGGGTGGAGAGTGCAGTGCTCTCTTCCAGTGACAGAGATGCACATTTTGGTAGCCTAACAGAACAGTCACTATGAGAGAAATTCTGGAAGTCAGTTAAGAGAGTGAAGCAATGGAATGAGAAGCTGCTTGTCCCTCTCAAACAGTCCCTATTTACTGATTCTCCTGAAGGACCTTCTGTCTTGGTGAGAAAATTTTACCTATTCCACTTGTCTCTACCAGGAGTATGAGCAAAAAATTATGAAAGTTTTGCTTTTTTTCAGAGGATTGTTAAATTACTCCTTGGCTTATTTGTCATGCTGATAGTCATGTAAGAACCGGCCTGAGTGAGTAGAAATGTGAAATTTAGTACTGATGTTCTTGGATGTAGAGTGTGGAAAGGAGCAGAGGACTTCGGCGAGCCAAGATGTTCTGGCATTTGAGAGGTCTGACTTTTAGAGAGAACAAACACTGAGTTTGCTAACAACCACTGAAAATGAGATGTCAGAAATACAGTAAATAGTAGTGAACCATTTCAGGTTAAAATTTAGAATTCCAGTCCAGAAGTTTTAGCCTCATATATGAATTTAATAACACAAACATTTATTTTAAACTCCTGTATTGACAACTTGTAGGAAACTGAATTCTTTTCATCATGCACAAAGATGCAGCTCTCAGAAAATACCTATACTTTATTTTTATTTTTATCTATTTTATATGCCTTCTTCCCAAGGTGATTTGAGTAGCATTAAAGATGTTATGAAAAACAGAGCCTGAGAGCAGGATAGATTTATGTTACTGAAATGCCTCCTTACCCATGCAGAGAGATGGCAGAGTGAGAGTTTGTTAATTATCACCTGAAATCAGTTTCAAGCTCTTTTTGTCCATGGCTGATTTCAGCCACTGGTCAGGAAGACAATAGGGAAATGAGAGTTTAAACACCAGCCTCTAATTAAATCTGTTGAAGGTTTATTTCTGCTTTGTGCTTGCTGAGTGTCTCAAGGCAAGTACCCGTGTCTCTTGCAGAGAGGTGCTGTAAGCCATGCTCCGCTTACCCTGAGCGGGTGTCCCAGTGGGGCCCAATGGAACAATTTGTACTTCTCTTCAGAAACGCTGCCCAGACTCTGTTTTTAGAATGCTTCCATGTCCAAAGTGTGCACGGACAAGTAAAGGGAGATGTTCCCCAAAAAAACTGTGGAAATGATGTGTTTAAATGCTTAGGGGGTGAATCCTGTATAAAATCTGTGTGTAAAAAGGTAAGAGTACAGGGTAATAGATAGACTTGTTGCTTTAAGGTATTTCCAGAGGCTAACCACCTTTCATGTTCTCCTCATTAGTCAAAATTTCCATACACTCCTTTCATCTCCATCATTTCATCTGTCACATGCACCAGTAGAAATCTGAGACTGATTTTCAAACATAATTCTAGGAAAGTTCCCCCCCTCACCCCCAGATTTAGCCACTGCCATGAAATACAATAGAGAGGAACATTTAAAATAAGACATCAATTATAGAATATTGGCAGAAAATTGAAATGCCATAGACCTTATGGAGGAGGCTTGCAGACTCTTTCCTGTTGTAAAGAGAAGTGACAAGACCCCAAGCTGGTAAAAGTTTTGTGAGAAAGATGCCAGAACCTTCTGTCATAATGTCTTCTCAAAGGCTTTAACTGACAACAAACAGGGTCTGTTACAACATAAGGATAATGTATAAATACAAAATTCATAATGTATGTGTCAGGATATAAACCAGAGGGTTTAAATAAACTCCTCACTCCCCATCCCTTCCCAGCTCTGTCACAGCAGCAGTAGGTAGATCCTTGCTTCTATGCTTAGTTTAACTTGTTTCAGTTGTTTTGTGGACTGCAAAAGCCTCTAGCAGTGCCTCTTGGTCTCTCAGATGGTTTATTAGTTGTTTCTCAATTACTTTCAGTGTGCATTTTTTTACTCTCTGTTCGAGTTTGAGCTTTTTTGCTTTGTGCTGTGGCTTTTTCACTCAGAGGTCCCAAAGCCATGGCTCAGTTGCTGTTGTGCAGTGTGTGCTGACTGAGCTGCTGGCATGCTGAGGCAGAAGTGACTCCCACTCCATGGGCCCTTGTGCAGCCCTGACTGGCACTGCTAGGGAAGAGAGATGGGTGTGGGCAGCTCTGGTTATTTTCACCTGTCTGTAGAAACCTGTTCATGTCTGTGGTTATGCTCATCACTGGCTTTGCAATCCAGCTATTTTTGTTTGTTCTGTAGCATAATCAGAACATGAGTGTTCCTCAGTAAAAATGATGCAATTGCAATGTTTTCAATATTTATATTGCTACTGTCCCTTAGCCAGCCTCAGATTTGCTTTGTTAAACACTCGTGCACGTTGAACAGAGGTATGAATTGATATATAGAATTTTGGGGTTTGTTGGATTTGTTTGGGTTTTTTTTCCTCCCAAATGGTTGCAGTTACTCCAAAACCCATCCATTTCTGTTATTCAAATGTTGAACTGCATTAGACAAGTGCAGGCTTAGGAAACATTGCAAGCCCAGAAAACTCCCACCTGGTAATGCAAATTACATCTTAAACCCCTTCTTCCCCATCTTCCCCATCTCTGCACACTGTGGGTAGTCTCCTCTGGAGAAGGCAATGAGATCAAAACCATATGAATGCTCTAGAGAGGGGAAAGGCCCAGAACTGAATCAAATCATCATTATGGGCTCATCGAGGCTGCTGATTATCAGAGAAAGCTGAGCCTTGTACCGACTTGCTAAAGGTACTTTTAAGCTATTAACACATCATCATAATACTATAGGAGTTTGGATGGGGGGAAATAAGCCACAAAAATAGTTTTCTGTGACTGTAACTTAATCTGGTGAATGACAATATGTTCTCAATGCTGTTTGTGTAGTTCTCATTATGACTGTGGCCTTAAATAATTAGTTAATAAACAAGGCTATGGCAATGCCTATGTTGCTGCTTTCATCATATACTAGAAGTATTTCAGAGGTTAGGAATGAATGGCAGGGTCAATGAGGTCTCTTTGAACTCATTTGCCCCTTAATTCTTCCATAATCTTTAAATCTGCATTCCATTACCTCTAAAACATTTGCTGAACATGATTCTATGTCAGTTAAGATGCATATTCCTGGGTTCAAATAACCTCCACTGCCCTCTCTTCCTCTCTGTGGCCTCCACTGAGTTCTACTTAACTGCATTTCAAGCTCTCTAAGATGTGGTAGCTATTTGGGAAAGCAAAATCATGTTATTTCTTCTTTTGTGATAATGGCTGCCTTCTTCAGTGTTTTCTGTCAGATCTTGATTTTCCCCACTCAGTGTTTCTGGTATTGATGGCTCTCCTTTCTCTATTCTTTATGAAAGAAGCACTTCAATTTCATTCTTTTGTCTCCCCAAACTCTGCTCAGTTCAGTGAAACTGTTGAGATTAGTAAAATGGGAGAATTTCTGCATAATTTTATGGTCAGTGTTTGGAGTTTAATCTGTAATGTCCTTTCATGTCCCTTTTCTTAACCTGATCATAAGTGATTGTGTAGTGTTGGCTCTAAGCCTTCTGTGATCATGTGGCATTTTCTATGTTTTTAATGAGCAGTTTTTTGTTTCTTGGTAGTTTGTGGCTTTTTTTTTTCTTTTTTTTTTCCCCTACACTTGGGAGGCATAACTTAATGTGTTCTCAATGCCTTTCTCTCATATTATTCCTTGACCATCCTCAGACTGAGACTGCATTCTGGTTTTTCATCTCTCATTTCTTCTTCTGTGTGTTGTTATTCTCTGGATGCTGGCATTGCATTCTCTTCCTCCTTGGATTTTAATTTGTCACCAGTCCCCTTTGTCTGATGACTGTCCCTTTTTCTCTCCAGCTGCACCTCTAGCATCTCTCTCGAAAGATCTTTCTTCCTCCTTCTGTCTGAGGGTGGCGCACTGAACCTCTCTTTAATTTGCACCTTTCCCGTGAATGTTCTTGTCCCTGATTAATTTTATTGGTTATAATGGAATTCAGTGGCTATCTCTTTGTTGAAGGCCATTAGATGGGCCCACTTCAGATCTGATTCCTTAGGACCAAATGAAATCTTCCTCTGGTCTCTCATATCTTGTGGATGTCAGCTGCAGTGCAGGAGCTCTGATCTGTGTGTGTTGGGAGAATCTGCCCACATTTCCATGGCTTGTCTGTTAACAGAGCAAGGTCTGCGCGGACAACTGAAGTTGTACATGTTGCTTTTGTTTTTCTGTTGTTTCCATGGATTTTCCTGATTGTTACAAGAGCTGTTTCTGCCTGTTAGTTCCATTACTTAGGGTGCTTGCATGTGAACCTTGAAAGGGACCTCTGTGGAGTCAATTGCATTTGTGCTGGATTTTGTACCCATTTTAGTGTTTCTTTCTCATGCCTTTTGTGCTCAGAAAGACATGTTCCGTTGTATTACAATCTCTGGGACTAAATACCATGAGCTCAGGGAGTGTTTCTTTGTCACACTTCTGCTAAGAAAACAACAGTTCTCCAATCTTCCATGGTCTTTCAGTCTCCTCAAAAGATCAGTTGCTGGATTTTGACTTATCTAACTTCCTTTTTGGCCCTTTAACAGTTATGTTATTAGTAGAAAATGAGAGTTCTTTTTCATCTTACTTAAACTAATTTTACACCTGTATATTCCCACTAGCATTGACTTTATTTACTGTAAAGTGAATGAAATCAGAACCAAGACCACTGAATGTATAAAACATATTGGGTGTGCAGGTCTGATGAGCTGTGAAATGTGTGATGGCAGTTTTGAGTGCAGGATGGTATACAATGACACACTGTTTGGTACTCTGGGAGAGCCAGGCCTGCAGGGCCAACAGGAGACAGGCAGGAGAGCTCTGTAAAAATGAGATAGGTGACAGAAGAGCAAGTGAGAAGAAGAGAGAGGGGGAACGTGAGGACAGATAGAAGAATGTGTAAATGGACTGATGAATGATGAGGGAATGTGCAGCTGAATTAAAGAATGTGTGAGCTGATAGATGGGAGATTGGGCAGGCAGACAGAACCAAATGCATTTTTAGGGTATAAATAAAATGTTCCAAGGAGCTATAAAGAGGAAAAGAGACTGAGGGGATATAAAGATTAAATAAAGGACTCAAAAGATAAGGGCGTTCACAGCCAGGCTGGCAAACATTACAGTGGCATGACCAGGAGAACATTGCTGAGCAATTAAGGAAAGGAGAAAGACAGCAGGGAAAGGCTTGAGGGAAACTTCTAAGTGACACCAGTGTGGCAGGGCAAATCTAGTAGTGCTTTGAAATGCCCTCTGAAGAAGCTGGCTTTTCTTCTGGGGTTGTTCAGAGAGATTTTTGAGGCCATGTATTGTCTCTGTTCTGTGCATATTAAATTGTATGAATGTGCAAGCATATTTCTTATGATCTTACTTTGCAGCCTGGGTTGAGAGCCCACCTATGGCATTTGGTTGCTGACCCTCCAGAGCTTGTGGTATACTCAAATATTCGTGTTTCCTGAAATAACTTTGAAAGTCTAAGGAACAGCTTGAGAGATGTAAGCTCCTAATCTGGCACTGAAATCAGTTCCCTTAGATTAGACACTGTAACCTCCCAGGTCATGAGATGCAGCATCCTCAGAGCGTGAAGCTGGAAGTGATCTCTTCAGTACAGCTTTAGGGAGATTACTTAGATTTCAGTAGAGGGGACTAGGACCACTCTAATGAACAGTGAGAATCAGCATAGTTTTTTTCCCTATTCCTTGTCTACTTCTTTCCCTTAGAAAGCCTTAACTCATGGGAAATGCTGGTAAGAAGTGTCTATGTTGTCGTTGTATGTTTTGGCTGGAAGACTGAGGCTGTCACTTCTTATGGAGTCTTAGCTGGAATTTACTACTGGAAACTAGTCTGAGTTAAAATTAAGTGCTATTTTTGACTGGTCAGATTTTATTCTCCATCTGCTACATAATCTGTTTTGCCATGGTGCTGCACAAATGCTTTTGCTGGGATGAGAAATGAGGTTGTTAGGGACAGAAAGAGGCAGCTGTCGAGTAAATCTGCTTTTCGTTAGGGCAGTGCTACCTTAAAAGAGTGTGTGAATCTATGGACAAAGATGCTTCTTACTTATAGTAATTTTGAAATTTTTTTTTTGAGCTGATGTAATGGGGTTCACCATGGGGCAAAAGAGGAGGGTGGAGCTTTCTTGGACTGCTGTGATGCAGTAGGTCCTATGTGACAGTATAAACCAGCAAGGACAAGGGATATGTGCTGGTGAGGGACTAGTGGCTGGATTCATTATCTTTTAGGCATGTAGGAGCAGGATTTAAGTCATTCTTACTCTCTGATCCCCAAAGGGAGAATGTTCCTGTGTTAACTCAATGTGGAGCAAACTCTGTAACAAAACACACCCTCAATACAGAAAGGTTTGCAATCAATGCATTTATTTCTCTTTATAATTCATGAGCATTATTTTACCAGAATAAATGATCTTTTTTTGAGTACTGAAGCCATCCTATCTGATTGCTGGAACCAATCAATATCACTAAAAACATAAACTGTGACAGTGGTCATTCATAAAGGGCTATTTTCTGCAGATATTGTTCTGGTAGGCAGCAGAGATGTAGAGGTTGCTGCAATTTTAAAGCAAACTGTAGTGTGCAAGTAAATCCAAACTGTAAGAATTCTCTTTCAAGAAAATTATTTTGATGTGTGTTCCTAAAAATTCCATTCATCTACTACATGAATTTACTATCTGTGTTCTGCCAAGAGCTTTGTGAAACAGAACTGCTTCCTCTCCACCCTGTGCATGAGTACAGACATCCACATCTGTACAGATGACAGAGACAGACTAAGAGGTTCAATGTTTCTGTTGAGGACTCTGTGAAGCTTTCAGGGCTTGATTTTCTATGGAGTGAGATGATTTTTTTAGTCTCTTTTAATTTTTCTGGGTTAATAGTCTTCAAAATAATCCAGGTGAAAAAGAACTCCTTGCTATTTTACTGAACTTTGCATAGTCAAGATATAAAGCAGTATTTAATCATTTCACCCAGGAGCTGGAGACCAACAAATGTCTGATCTTGGCTCTGAATAAGTGCAGTGAGCAAAACTGCGCTCCAGGGAGATGCATGGCTTGAATTATGGAAGTGCTGTAGAGGTCACACTTGAGATAGGGTAGTGAAGGTGATTTGTTTTGGTGCAGTTCTTAATACACTTCTAATTAGAAAGGATAGGAATTTTAATAAACTCTAAGATTTCTTTCTGACTTAAAAAATGTATTGCCACACCTACTGTGACTTTCTGAAGTGTCTGTAATTAGCTGAAATAGATTAAAAAAAATCAGTGCAGAGTGGTTGTCCAACTCAGCACACAACCCTCCTTTTTCACAAGCTGGGGTGGGTTTATCAGTAAACTCTGCCTCTGTCTCCCAGTTTCAGTGCTGCCCAGCCTTTCTCTCCAAGGCTCTATAATCAGGGTGGACCTGTACAGTACCTCCATCCTTCTCTTTCCCCTTGCCCCTTGCAGCCATAAGAACAGCCCAGCCTTGTTCTCTGGGGACAGATATCGTTCTCCAGTATCAGCTGAGAATCCTTGAGTCAGCCCTAGAGCCAGGCTAATTAGTCAGAGCACAGCACCCTGTTGACACAGACAGCCTGCTGCTGGGAGCAGAAATGAAATCTGCGTGTTGTACCACAGACAAGTGTGCTCTCGTGGAGCTGGGATGTGGATCTGTGCAGTAGCTCTGTGCTGTGCATTTATTCCCTGTCAGGCCCTGGGTATGAGCTTTGGATAGCACAACTCCAGTGAAACAACAGTCAAATAAATTCAGTTGTCAAGAAAACAGCCCAACTGTCTGTGAGGTACTGTGGGTTTGTCTTCTGGTCTCTGTGCAATATTATGTTAATCTTGTTTATCTCAGAAATTGCCAAAAAGGCTTCCTTTAAACTAACACTAAAGACTGACTATTCTGCTCCCCACCTAGACAGATGTAAAAGTAGCTCATGTGCTAGACCTGTGTTTCTTCTACACACCTGCAGAGCAGGGCAGTAGTCAGTAGCTAAAAAAAAAAAAATTATGATGGATAGCAGCAATTATAAACCAATAATATACGGGAAACAGAAAAGATTGCTAAGAATTTCCTGCCATATGCATTTCGGAGGCATCTGGACTACATCTGGGAAAACACACACTCAGGGAACTGCAGCTTGCTGGAGGTGCACGTCTGTGCTATGGAGAATAATGATAAAATGGTGCTATTCATGTTTACTTCTTTGTGTGGTGAGGGCAGGCATGGAATACTCAATAGGAAGCATTTCTCCAAACAGATGGAGTACAAGGCAGCATTAATTGACTGAGGAGCAGAGGAGATCACCTTGTGAGCTGTTTGCTCATTTTATTGCTTAATCATATTCAAGATGATTGATAACATCCCTTAAAGAGTGAGGTACTGTGATTGTGATTAGCATAAGTGGTGACATGTAAATATGACTGACCTTAACATTTACATTTTGGCTTAGTGGCCACAGGGACAAGCATGTGGAGGAATGCATATTGCTAGAGAGTCATTAAAAACAAGGAGGATTGGAACCCATCTGAAAGTCATGACTGCTGTGTCACCAGAGCAGAGTAATTTCTTAAAAAAATTGGATGCCTACTGAGAAAATTGCAGAAGGAAGAAGATTATTTCTTAAAGAGTATTTTCTAAGGTGTGGAAAGTTTTCAGGTGGTGAATTTTTTTCTTTTGCCATCCCTCTCCCCTAATGAAAACTGATTATGGACCTGACTTTCTGAAGGGCTACTGAGAGTTTTGGTCAAGAGATTTCTTCCGTTTATATGCACAATCCTGTAAATAGTGGAACAGCCCATAGTTGTCTGTGAGGAAATTTAAAAAGAAAAGGAAAAACCCCCAAAACCAAGCTAGGTTTCCTAATTCTACTGAAGTAAATTCAAAGAGTTTTCCCCTAGTGGACAGTGGACTTTTGCCCTGGCTCACTTGTACTGTCTGTCAGAAGAAGCTACTTAAAAATGCCTTTACACCAGAGTACCAGTAAAATGTTCAAAATCCTCAGTGCATCTGTCTTCTGGAGGGTCATTGTAAGGGACCTCTCTAGCAGCCTTTAAAATTCCAAACTTCAGCTAATAAATTTGACTTCATGAGTACACCAGGGGGCAATGATGACTTGGCTTGTATTTTTAGACAGGCCCTAGGCTGATTCTTTGTTCCATCAAAGATTGTATGTTCTGGAAGTCACTGTAAAATAGATTTCTGTTTGATCTTCCAAGGCTTGCAATTACTCTCATTTTGTCTTTTCTGCACAAAGACTGATGCAGGTAAAAAAGAAAATGCTTGTTTTAAAGCAAATTTATTTTACTGGAGATGAGCAACAATTTGTATCTGATGGATGAGTTTCATGATGGATTTTTCCACAGCTTCAGACGTAACTTGTAGGGGTCTAAAATTCATGTGTGACATAGGGGACAAAATGCTGTGTGCTGTAGTTAATCCATACTTGTCCAGAAATAGCAGCACAGTCAACTGCTGGATGCTTTAATAACCAAGGTGTTACATCAGCACTAATTACATCCAATCCTTCTGCTCTGTAAATGTCCATACCTGGAAGGAATTTAGAATAATTATGAATGCAAGAACCATTCTGAAGCTGAAATGGAGAAACTTTCTACTATAAGAGCAATGTTTTTCCAGGTCTCCCTCAGGAAAAAATATTGTTTACATCTGAAAGCTTTCTTGCAGGGTTTAGAAGACTGAGTTGCCATTTTTTTTCCTTGCCAAACTAGCCTCTAAACACAGGTGGGTTTTAGTCATGCTGTCAGGATTGGTACTTCTTTGAGTTGTAACCTGCCTGTGGGGTAGCATGGTTCAAGAGGACTGATAGATCTGCCTTATTACAAACCTCTGTGGTCCTTGGGGAAAGAAAATAACATTTAAAAGCTTCTATTTCCTTGCTTCTCTCTGTGTTGTTCCCATTTGATAGAGTGTTTTCAGGATTCTGGGTGAGTGCCCTACTATGAGCAGTGGCATCAGGTGGGCTGAAAAACTGGACATTACTCATAGACTAATTGGTTGTTTGCCACTGTGTTTTACAGAAGCGTAACAAGTACCAGTCACATTGAGCTTGATTCAGATTCAGACAGGGAAAAGTATGTTGGGGTTTCTGCAGCATTGTGAGGCTGAATTGTAAGAGTAAAAATTTGGCCTTTCAGACAAATTCCATCTCTGATTCATGCAGTGGATCTGTGGTCCATTCATGCAGCATTTTCGGGAGTTTCTCAGACATCTGTTGACAATATTTAATGGGATTCCTTTGTGAAACTTATGTGAAGAAGTACATATTTGGTGGAAGTATCCAGAAAAGGAATGGTCCTGAAGAATATTTCTGAAGGCAATTTCTGCTTTTTTGTTGGATCTCACGTATAAAAGTAACATCATAATATGTTGATGTGAATATCTTGTTGGAAAGAAAGGAGATGAAAAATATACTCTGATTCTAGAGAGAGGCTTGAGGATGATGTGTGCAACTATTGTGCTTCAAAAAAAGCTCTGAAAAAGAAGTAAAACTCTGCCATAAATGAGTTTCTTTTCTTCCCATCTTTTTCAAGCTTTGGGAATAAACTGACAAGATTCAAAAGATTCCTAAATATGAAGCCACTGGATGAGAGGAGTGGAAAAGCAAGTCAGTGTTGTCTGTCAGCCTCCAAGAAGTTTCTAAATGATGCAGTAATCACTGAACTCAATCTGGATGCTTTAAACAAAGCAAATATGTCAGAACAAGAGCAGAAAATATCCCTCAATGAGGTTCAGAAACTGGCTGGGAAAATGAAATTGAAGTATGGGAAGTGGTTGGAGGCCCTAAGTATCGACATCATTTCTGCTAATGAAAAAACCTCCACCCCAAACCAAACAAATAACCCCACAACAAAACAAAGATACAAGTTAAAAAATGATTAACAGATAAAGTGATAAAGTGATAAACAGCTGAAAAGTGATTAATTTTCATCAGTGAAATTACCAGACCTGCAGATGACAGTGTTGCTTCAGGAGATCCAGTGGCTAAGAAAACCTCTCTCTGTGTTTTTTACCTTTTATTCCGTTTTGGAGAAAATGCTGTTTGGTTTTTTGTTTGTTTGTTTCTAAACACAAGCTGTAAGCATCTCTCAAGTTTACAGAAGATTTCTGATAGATCCACTGCTTTATCAGGTTGTAATCTTTTGGTGATTCTTCCTCCGAAGTCAGAGTTCCACTTTATCACCCAGGAATGGCTTTGAATTCTGAGTTGTCAGCCACAAAAACCCCACAAAACAACAACAAAAACAAGCTCAAAAAACCCCCTAAAAACCCAAACCAAACCAAACAAACAACAAAACCAAAACCAAAACAACCGAAAAAAACAACCCAAACAAAAAACCCCCCAAAAAACCCCAAAAGGAAAGAACAGAAATCAGTTCCAAGTGTGTAGAAAAAAACCCAGGTAAAATGAGATAAAAGAGACATCTGGTGCTGAGTAGCCTTGTTCCATGAAACTGCATAAAGGACAACTGCCTGGAATAAGCAGTTTTTCTTACTGCATGAAGAAAGGTGTCAAATGAAGAGAAGCAAAGTGTGGGAATGGGCACATCCTCCAGAAATGCTTGAGGTGCTCTTTCTTATAGTTTCATCTCTCTTTTTTCAAATGTATTTTTTCTCATGTTCTTGTTTATAGCTAGTATAAAAGTTAACATCTACCTCTACAAAAGTTTAATTAGAATTACAGCTTTGAACACACAAAGCTGATGAGATCCCATATTCAAAAGATCTCCTGAAACAAGGGAGGCAAATAGCATAAATCAGAAAAGGAGCATTTGAAAATGGGCAAGACACCCCCACCCAATTAATTCTTAGAACATACACAAAGGCAATAAGTAGTAAATCTTCCATGCTTTTCAGTCATTATTATGGCCTCTCAGAGAAAGCTGTTAGAATTTGAGCACCCTGCATGACATTAAAAATTGTGAAATATTTTAGTATGTTGTTTCAAAGGACAGAGAGGTAATATAACAAGATCTGAGAATAATTAACATGTTACCTGGTTTTGTACCCCTTTGAAGGCTCAAAGGTGAAAAAGTATAACTTTTAATAATAATATTTTTGTTTTCACCAGGAATTGATTCTAGGTATATTCAACCAGCTTCCTACAAGCATGTGTGTGGAAAAGGGAATAGGAATTTTGCTTTTGCTTAGTCCTACAACCTCAAGCAAATCCCATTTTCTTGCCATTACTCTGGGCTTTAATTTTACTTTTCCCCCCCTGCACTGCTCCAGCCAACCTGAGCTGGGACCCTTTCACCTTGCATTTGTTAGTATATTGATGCAGCAGAGTGGGTCCCCATCACTTTGGGGATCTCTAGATGTGCTTTCATTCCTGTAATAGCATCCCAGTTGCATTGATTTCCTCCCCCTCAAGTCACTATCTGCAGGTTCCTAAGGTCTGATCTTCCATAAAAATTACTATCAGCCCGGGTGTCATTGAATTTTGTTGTCTTTCTGATTTCATTCTTGCTATAAGACATGCATGCTACATCTTCATGTTTTCTGAATCAAACAGTCAAGTTTTCATGTTTAAATGGGCTTTTCCTTTTTCTGGTTACAAGTGAAATTCACAAAAATGGAAAGAATCAAAACCTGCCACAAGAATGACTTTTTTCATATTTTGATTAGTTCTGCCTTTAACAGCTGTGGCAGTGCTAGAACTGCAAACCTGTGTGATATTAACTGAGCTACAGTCTGTATCTATGAACAATCAAATAAACCTTTCATGGCAAGTGGAAGGTTGTTTAGTGATACAACTGAAATATCTTGCTCCAGGGTGGTTCCCTCGTCCCTGGCACAGTGTGGTGTTCCAGGCTGTTCCCACACAGAGCCCCTTCTGGCAGAGCCAAGCCTCCTTGGGCTGTTTCAGCAATGTGTGCATTTGGTCTAGTTTTGTCTGGCTGCAGCTCTCTCCTTCAGCAGCTAATTTTTATTAATGTTTGCCCTGATTCTTCCTTTCTTCAATTCTGATTGATCCTCCTCACCCTGCTCCCTGCTGGACAATTGTCCAGATCAGCACAGCCCTCTGCCAGAAGTGGTCTTAGTGGAAAGCCTTGCTGAGTGTGTAGGATGGGGACAGTGGACACCCACGATCCTTTTGGGAATGGCTGTCAGTAGAACTGCCCATCCATCAGCAGAGGAGCAGGGAGCAGCTGACTCCCTTCAAGTTCCTCTCAGCAGAGTTACTATAGCAGCACAGCTCCCGAGCATTCTCAGGTGTGACTTATTTCTCATTTCTGTTGCTCATCTAAATTACTCTGAATGACATTAGCTGTACTTTCTAGAACATCCATGCTGCAGGAGGATTTTTCTGTCACAGTGTTCTGGCATTTCGTTGTTTTCATTAGGGGTGAGGGGCTGTTTCTGCTGCCATTAGCCCTTCTGAGTTGTGTGCCAAAAGCCATTCTGTGAGGAGCCCAGTCCTAGCCTAAAGGGTATGGCTATGCCAATAACCAACCAGCAACATGTTTTCAGACCAGGAAGGACATGAGACACTGCTATACTGGATTTTCAAATCTATTGCTGTCTTAAATCATCCATGGTATCGATTCCCTAGAGAATGGATATCTTCTTGCATTGGTGAATTAAAGTAATTCTGTCTGTGAAAGCCTGGCCCTTCTCAGAGCCTTACAAAAACCTTCAGCAATCTCAATGGATCTAGGCTTTCACTCTGTTTTTAATTTGGAATTATATTAGAATAACCAACCACAAAACACATATTTTGTAATCCTATATTGTACTGCTGCAATTCCAGTTGTGACAGTCTCTGCCAGCATGAGAAAGAGCACTTCAGAGATCCCAGCTGGGATTCCTGGCCTCTGTGGGATGACACCAGCCACACCTTTGGCAGCACAGGCAGCAGAACAGACTGGAGCTGTTATGCATTTTTAAAAGAGTGTGTAAACAGAACCAGCAGGGAGCCATGCAGTGTTTATTGTGGTCTGTCATGAAATCATAGAGAGCTCTACTGCTCTGCCCTGACCCTCCAGAAGTCTCAAAGCCTGGGCCAAGAAGCTGTCTAAGGCTATAGATAATGTGGTAACATAAGAATTTCAAACAAAACAAAGCTAAAGCTACAACCAGTGGAGAATGTGGTGTGCATAGTGGCTTGCAACTGATGAGCTCAGGAGGGCCTGATGTCCCAGTCTTTTAAAAACCTTACCAATAGTGTCCCATTTGAACAGGTGTTGGACTGCAACACACATAAGAAATACCATATTTTATAGCTTCAAGATTTCTTATCTTCTTTCCTCAACAGAACTATTAAAATTATAATGCTGGCTTCTAAAATAACACAATAAAGCAGAACTTGCACAGTTCTGTTTTCTTTTGGGACTCTGGCTTTGATTGTTTTCCCTGAAGCCAAACTGTTTAGTGGAGAAGCTGCCAGCTGTTTGGTGCAGCCTAAACCCCATCAATTTCCCTGTATGAATGTCATGGCTGTGCAGGGTTCTCTCTCTGCTTATTGTTCTTGCAAATTGCTGACTCAGAGCTCATGACTGTGGCTTTAGGAGGCATCTTCCTGAAGTAGTAGTTGCAAGCTCACATTTTTGAAAGCACATTTGAACATGGCATGGTTCATCTCAGAGCTTTATGGGCCAGCTGAGACATTGTAGCTTGCATTTTAGTGGAAGACTCAGCTATTTTGTTCAATTGTAGTGTACGCTAGTCTGGTTCCCCACTTCAAGCTCTAATGGACTTCACTTTGTTGTGAAGTCAAAGGGGTTTTGTTCTCTTGTTAAGCTTTACTTTTGAGAAAAAATAAAAGGAAAGAAATGTGAAAACCTATATGGAAATCACATGTAAGGCCAGTCTGATGAAGATGTTTGTTTTGTTTATCAAGAAACATCTTGACAGCCATCTGTTATGGCATGTTCTGAGTAAGTGAACATTGTTTGAACACTCCTGCTGTTCACTTCTGCCCACTTAGGTCTTCTCTGTCTCAACTCAAGGAGCATTTTTGTGCTTGCTTGCCAGCATTCAAACTGGTTTTGTAGATTATATGCTAGAGAATAATCAAAACCACATGAAACATGAAAAGCCTAACAGAATTCTAAACTAGAAACATAGAATTATTTGGATTGGAAGGGTTCTTTAAAGGCTATTTAATCCAATCATCCTGCAATAAGCAGGGACATCTTCAGCCAGGTCAGATGGCTCAGAGCTTCATTCAGCCTGGCCTTGAATGTTTCCAGAATAGGGCATCTGGCACCTCTCTGTGTGCTCCAATGTTCCATCCTCATTGTGAAAAACTTCCTTATATTTAGTCTGAATCCTCCTCTTTTATTTTAAAACCATTACCCTTTGTCCTGTGTACCCTTTGTTGCAACAGACCCTACTAAAAATTGTTCCCTCATCTTTCTTATAAGCCCCCTGAAATCTGCAAGGAGGTCTCCCCAGAGCCTTCTCTTCTGCAGGCTGAACAGCCCCAACGCTCTCAGCCTGTTTTCACAGGAGAGGTGCTCCAGCCCTCTGATCACATTCGTGGCCTCCTCTGGACTTGCTGTAACATGTCCATGTATTTCCTGTGCTGAGGACCCCAGAACTGGAGGCTGCAGGGCAAGGTCTTACGAGGGCAGAGGAAAAGGGAAGAATCACCTCCCTTGTGCTGCTGTCCAGCTTCCAGGCAATGAAGTTAGGAAACTGTTAGAGGCTGCTCAGGATTAGACTGCGTTTTCAGGGATGCAGAGTAATGGCACAGGAACTGTAGTGTGTTGTGGGATAGAAAGGATAAGTGCTCAGTGTTTGTTTCCTGTTATGTACAGCTGGTTGGGTGAAATCTGTCACTGTATGGAAGCTTCTGTTTTGAGGTATCAATATGCTGACCTGTAAAAAACTATTTTACAATTCACTTAACTCCTTTCCCTGCTTTGATGGTGCATTGAAACACCTGCAAACACAGTGACCTCATGTAATCCTAGTGGAGCTGCAGGCTCAGATCTATCATGATTCTTCACTGGACTTACAGTATGGTTGTGTCTTTTTAAAATTCCAGTTCCTAGGTAAAGTTGACACCTTTGTACTGCCAAATTGCCTGCCTGGGAGGAAGTGTAGGCAGGAGACAACCTGAGAGCACAATATTGTGGAGTAGGTCACAGTACTGGGTGAGGACAGGAGAGCAAGTGTTGAGGGTGATCTCTATGTTGGTCTGATATGCAGGTGACTTCATTTACCTTTCTTGAACCACCCTGATTATATTCCTGCTATGAGCAATTAGAATGAAACTGGAGCTCTCTCAGCTTCTCAGTGGGAGTCTGGCCAGGATCTCTTCAGGCAGCAATGACTTCATGTGCTGTGTCAGCAGCTCTTTCTGCTTTGAGGATGCATTCCACACTCTGTCTTGTGCCTTTGTCAGGTGATGCAAGGTTTTTCAGCCACTTACTGGATTGAAATATACAGTTTTTTTAATGTTGTGTGCTTTTTTCATTGTTGATTTTGTTTTGTTCTGAGGTTTTTTAACTTTTGGCAAAAAAAAAAAAAAAAAAACCTTCAAAAATTTGCCAGAGGCAAGGTACAGAGTATCCCATATCTGAAGTGTAGAACTGGGACTGTCTGGACAGTGAAGGCTTGATTCTAATCTCAGTGAAGTGGGTTGTCTTTAAAGACATGGTATCACCAGTCAGCAGTGCCTTGATCTCTACAAGGCAGAAGTTCCTGGTACCAGCAAGTTGGAATAATTACAACAGCATTTTCAGAACATTTCAATACCCACAGCAGCTCCAGCACTGCACAAAGGAGCTCTTTCATCTGAACAATCTGGTAGCAAAACATCCAAACATCTTTTAGAAGTATCCCCTCATCTTTGGGGCAGATTGTGAAACCACAATGGAATCCCCAGGCTAAAATGTTGTTCAGCACAAGTCTGGTGCTCATCTGAAGACCATCTGAAGACCACAGCTGCACTGAATGCAGATGCAGCTGGGTCAGAGCAGGATTTCTGGTAGCTCTTCTAGGAGGATACCAGGGCTGGAGCTGTGCCCTCCTGCTGCAGGGCTTGTGAGGAAGAAGATTCCTTCTTTGCTCTCCGGTATCAGCTCTGACCAGTCTTGTGTTCTAAGTGTGGGAAGAAATAGAACCCAGCATTTGTGCTTGGTTAAAATTCAGATGGTTTTGTTCTTCCTGTTCCTGCCTCCTAGAAATATTGTGATTTGCATTGATTTTTCTTTATTCACCAGGTATGCCAGACACAGTAATTTCTGGTACCTCTGTACATGCCTTGATTTTTGTCATGTTGTCCTGAAATCGATCTGGGATGCTTCTCATAGGACTTAAGAAGAATCCCTGGCTAAGTTTAATATGCTCTGTGCCACTTGTCAGCAGACAGGTATAAAGAGGTGAGTGTGGACCAGGGAGTTTCAAAAGGTCTTTTGCTGTTGTTGGTAATGTTGACAATGTAGAAAACAAACTCAGAAGTTGCAACAGAATTTTAAGCCTATGTAATCATGCTATTCTGATCCCAACTACAGAATTACTGATTAATAATTAGCTTATTTGAAAGAACATATATGTGTGTGTGTGTGTATACATACACACACACACATAAAAGGAAGTATAAGATCAATAAAAATTTGTCTGCAACAGAACTTATGTAATTTGTGACAGTGACCTTAAGCATAGCCTCAATATGTTTAGACTTCTTTATATGAATACTGAAATAGAGAAAAGCCAGAAAAAATGTAATGTGATTTTGAGAAAATGATTGATATGTCGCACTATTAATGCCAAATTTCACCTTGGCATGGTCCTGACATTACATGATGTTAAACTTCGAAGGAGACAGGAGCCAAGTGTTTCTGTCTTGCCCTCTGCAAGAAAGTGAAGTCAGAGTGGTAAAATGAATACATCTTTATTTCTACCTGATGAGGGAATTCTTTTCCAAAATAGACTTTTTCATATTTATTGATTTCCTTAGTATAAAATATGCTTGGAAATTTGCTTATATGCAAAATCTTTTTCAGCTAGATTTATTTTTCCTATCAAGACACTTCTCTTTTTTTTTTTTTTATTTGATAGTTTGAAGTATGAGGATATTTCCTCAGTGAATTCAGTAAAGCTGGGATTTCCCTTGAAGAAATAAATGGCTAAATCCTAGAAATAAAACACATTGAAAATATACATATATCTGACTAGATCTGAGACTCTTCAGCAATTGCATGGAAACAAAGCAAATCCCCAGTACATTAATAAATACCTGAATACTAAAATTATTAATTAAATGATGCAATACACATTTAAGATTAATCTTGATAGGCAAAGCACTGTCTGTCTGTGTCTGTGTTTGAGGTGGTCTCTTTGACACCCGTGTCCAAACTCTGTAGCAGTTAATAAACTGAGGAAAAATCCTTGTGTTTTGGAAGTTCAGGAAAGTCTTGGTTTAATTTTTCTGCAAAGTTCTATGTTTAATACTTTCCACTTGGAGCAAGCAGAAATTTGTTTCTGGAAAGATCCTGCCTGCATCTGTTCCCACTGTGCTCCATCTACTCCCCAGAGTCAAATGTAGTGTCTTAAGGCACAGCTGTTGGCTGATGGGGCTCGGAGACTTTCTGTGGATAGATGTGTAATCTACTACAAGTAATTGCTCCTGAAGCAGTAGTAGCAGTGGTAATGGCAGTAGTTAGTGCTTGATTCAGATCTTGGCTGGGGTTTGCACACAGCATCCCAGGTGCTGAGCCTGCCCCAATGCCTGTGCTTCAGGCAGCTGCACCCAAGTGTTGCCATGGAACAAGCTGGCATGTCCCAAGTGTGAAAGAGTTGTTAACACAACAAGCAAGAGTGCAGGCAAAACAGTTCATGTCAACAGCTGAGCTGAGGAGACTTGATTTTCTTGAGATTTATGACCTGCATGGGAGGATTATACCCTGCCTGAGCCGGAGTAGCTGATATCTAATAGCAGGCTAAGATTCTTTCAGCAGTCTTTTTCTCTCCAGAACGCTAAACCTCTCTCTCTCCTCATTCCAGGTGGGTTTGGTGTAATTTTAAGAGATTGGCATCATTTGGATTCCAATCTTTTTGTCAGATTGTAAGCTAAGCAATAAGTTCAGCACTTCCTAGTGAAGAGACAGGTAGACAAGAATATCTAGAACATGATCAGAGGAAGCTCAGGTATTTTAGAACATCATCTATGCTTTGAATGAACCAGAACACCTCGATGCAGGAAAATTTTCGGTGGGGTCTGTCTTGGATGTCATTATGAAAGAAACATGATGTTGAAATTCATAAACTCAAACTGGAGAAAGAAAAAGGAGCTCCATTTATTACTAGCTGTAGCTGTCATTTCCACAGAATAATTTTTACTCCTTGTTGTATGTTGCATTATTACAAAGAGCATGATTACATGGAAGATGATTTGAGATTAAACTTGCTTTTCTGAATGGCTTGCAATAGGTGTAATGTAAGACACTTTCCTGCCATGTAAATGGATGTTTACTTCTGCTTTATGTTTTTGCACTGCACTGAACTGTGGCAGTCACTTTAATGATATTACATTTATGGGAGTAGCTTAGAAGTACATTTCAAGTATACATTTTTACATCATGTCTCTTAGGACTCAGGAAAATATATTTCCATGTAGATAAAAACCTTTATGCCATTTTTAGCAAGTGAAAATCAAATTTTGCTTATAAAATCTTTTTCAAGGCAGAAAATACTTTAAAGTGAACAAATTTTTTATGGCAGACCCCAAAGGCATTATGCTAACTTGGCAATGCAGCCCTGAAATGACCACATCTTTTTATTTGAGAGTATTGTTTATTTTCTACCTGTCATCCAAACAAATGGTAATAATGAAAGATTGGAGTGATGAGTTTGCTGGTTTTTGGTTTTGGGTTTTTTTTTGGATTTTTTTCCCCCTGTGGTGTTTTCTTAGGTACTTTGTGTTGTTTAAAGAAGGTTTCTACAATAGTAGCACTAACTGGGTATTTCATCCTGTTAGTATTTGTTTTAAGCTGTGTGTGGACCCTGCTTCCTGTGAGTGACAATCTTATTCATAGGGTTTTAATTCCAATCTAATCCTTACACATTCCTGGGTAGTGCTTTGGTTGAAAAATGCTCTCCTCTTTTCAGGCCTGATTTTTTTTTTTTACTTGTATTTTTTAATTTTCAATTAAGAAATTAAGAATTCCTTAGTGAATAAGGACTTGGACTAAAGCCAGTTTGAAGCCATTGAAAGTCTTTTCATTGACTGCAATGGGCTTTGCAATCTACAGTAAGCATATTGAGAAATACTTATTGGTGGGTTGTGTGTATAGCACAGTCATATACCACAGTAAAACCACTGGACACCCAGTCCAAACGAGACTGAAATCTGTTTTATTAACCAAAGGGAAGCTCAGCTGGTTGCAGGAAATATTTTTTATCCTAAAACAGCAAAAGCTTTTCTTGTTAATATTGATACTGCCTGGTACCTACCAAAACATCATCCTGGCAGTTTCATTACAGTGGCACTACAGAATCTCTGTCCCCAAGTCCTCATCCCAGGAATATTTCTATTAAAAGGGGTCACTCGTGCCTGTAACAAAACATCTCCTTTAATACATAGGTGGGTAACACTTAAATTACTGCCTATCATGAGATGGAATCTGTTAAACCTCTTCAAAATCAAACAATCAACTACAATAATAGGTTTTGCTGTTTAGGGGAAAGATACATTAATCTACAACTTTCATCTGTAAGTTTAGTGAAAGAAAAAAATGTATATAGGAGAGACAAAAAGATTTTCAAGCCTCCCACCCTGTTTTTTAGATCCTCAGCTGTCTCTAGGCTCAGTGAGGAGCGTGTTATCCTGCACAGGGATCGCTAGATGGCAGGACAAGATAATCTTCAGGAACAGGGAATTTCCAGGGACTGAGACAAAAAACTAGAGTTATGGTGAAATTGAACAATTGGAAATAAAAAGGAAAGAGAAACTGAACAAGAGACAGAAATTTTGTTTCTCCGTGATTAAAAAAAAATAAATTGAAAATTAAGAATTTTAGATTCTTAAATTGACATTCCAACAAGTATAATATGATAATGGCTAAATTGCACATGCAAGTGTGGAAAAGTGAAGTCTTTATTTCTGAGAGACAATGGAGCACATTATAAAGCAAATAGCTTGACAGTAATTTCTCCTTGTCTGTTTCTAATGAAGACCCATGTGTTTGAATAAAAACTTTTCTCATTGTCTCTAGCAGCTCCTCTTTCAGATATGTCATAACCTGTATTCATAACCTTATGGCTCTGTTGCAAGAAAATGGATCATGAGAAGGAGAGCTGGAAATGGCTTTTGGGGTCACATTTTTATCTCAGCAACACCGGTGTTAATCCAAAGTAAGAGTGAGCAGAATCTACCCCATTATTTAATACAGTTCATTCCCTTGTCAATAGAGGATCAATTCCTGGAGTGAATTTTCAAGCTATTTGGCTGGCATAGCTGAGATGTTACTGAACAACTCATTTTCTGGCACTTCCTCTGGAATAGTAGTCACCAGACAAAGAGAGCGTCTGTGACTTCATTCTAGGAGAAAGAACCAGCCAAATGTGCTTTCTACAAACCATGTTTTTATCTCAGTGTGTGAACACACCATTGCTTTTGTATTCCACTTTTCACCTTGTTACAAAACTGCTGAGAGATCTCAACTGTCCAAACAGCAAATAGCTTACCTGCATCAGTATTGCAAAATATACCGGGGCACACAACCTCAGCCTCTGATAATGGTATTAGACTGAGGGTCTTTGGCTTTTGAAACTGAAAAATTTACTGCTTCTCAAGATTTCCACAGAAATGACAGAATTGTAAAATGGTTTGGGTTGGAAGGGACCTTAAAGATCATCTTGTTCCAACCCCATTTTCATGTGCAGTGTCATCTTCCATGTCCGAGGTTGCTCAAAACCCCATCCAACCTTGCCTTGGACACTTCCAGGGATGGGACAGCCACAGCTTCTCTGGGCAGCCGGTGCCAGGGCCTCAGCACCTTTACAGGGAAGGATTTCTTCCTTATATCTAATTTAGACCTGTTCTCTGTCAGTGTGGGTCCATTCTCTCTTGTCCTGTCACTACATGGCCTTGTCAGAGGTCCTCTCCTGTCTTGTAAAACTCCTGGGGCACTGAGAGCTACTCTAAGGCCTTCCTGGAGCCTTCTCCAGGCTGAGCAATGCCATCTCTCTCAGCCTTTCTCCACTGCAGAGGTGCCCCAGCTCTCTGACTGATCTTTGTGGCCCCCTCTGGATCATCTCCAACAGATCAGTAGTGCTTCATACGTTGGGATGCAGCACTGCAGGTATGGTCTCACAAGGGAGGAGCAGAGGAGGAGAATCCCCTCCCTTGCCCTGCAGGCCACACTTGTGATACAGCTCAGGACATGGTTGGGTTTCTGGGATAATTTTGGAAATTCTTGGTCAAATTAAGTCCAAGTGTTTATAATACACTGGAGGCTTAGTCACTGTAGTTCTGAATGTAATGGAATAAAAATTGTGAAAATTTGGCAGTAACTTGTCTTGTAACTTCCAAACAGTAAAGGTTTTAAAAGTTCACTTGGAAATTTCTGATCTGATAAATTAATTATTTTAATTTGATGAACTAGTTGTTTAATAATCATCATCATCATCATCCAGAAACCCAGTTAATAGCTGTTAAAAGCTGTTATTTTTACTGCTACACATCTACATGGATTTTAATGTGCTTAGAAACATAGCTCTGAACTGAGAACCTGCTGTGCTTTTAGACAGGCTCTCAGTGTTCAAATTGTCCAGTGCTCTGAAATGTAAACTCATGCATACAGTGACAACAGGAAATAGACAATAAATTAACAAATGAACATCAAAAATAGATTTTAAAATGTTTTTGTCATCTTTCTTCTGTAAGTTCTGTCCGCTGCCAAAATTTAGGGTCTTTGAGTGACAGGACTAATCTGTTTCCAGCTCTGCCCTATCTGGGACCGGTCTTACGATCTATGGGAATATTCTTACCTTTGAAACTTCCACGCCTTTTCATTTGGTTCAAATTAACTAGCAAACTCAAAGAATATTTGAGGGAAGAGAGAGCACAATCACACTGGTTCTATTCTGTATATTTTCTGTTAAGACGTTGGGCTAAAAACCCTAGCAAATTTGTCTAAACCAGTTAAAGAATGTGGCCAAAAAAAACCAGTTCACAGTCCCTTAAGTTAGAGAATTTAAAATCATAGTCCTTTTCACTTGCTCTATTTATCCATCTTGTTCCCTAACAGAACTTCTTATGCCCTAGAGACTAACAAAAAGTTATCTCTGCTGGGATTCATTTGTCAACATGATCAAGCAGGAACAGAAATATCTGGTTCCAGCTCCCCCTGCTATGACAAGTCCCTTATCTCATTTGTTCCATTTGTAAAATGGTGATAATGGTTGTGATGTTGTTTGTAAATACTTTATTTATGAAAAGTTCCTAAAAAACACCAAATATCATTGTACTGTTTGTAGGATGGAAGTCCATCCAGCCTTATCTGTATTTTTTGAGAAATTAAGGAACATGTGTGAATGTGGGCACTGAGAAAATCTGAACCTCCTTCTAAAGTTTCTGTGCATGATTCTGTGATTTGATAGGGGTGTGAGGGTGGAAAAAAAGCCTAGAAGAGAGAGCAAATCTGGTAACTGCAGATAGCTGGCCACCTGGGGTTTTACAGGCTCTGATTTTCTTGTTCTGGAATCTACTGCCTTACATTTTCTGTCTTAAAGTTCCAAGAGGCCACAATCCATCATGGATATCCAAGGATGTCTCCTCTACTTGAAGTAATAAAAAAGAAAGGATCCAAGCTGCTGAAATGGCTTTCTTCATGTGGTGTATGTTGCAGCTGTTCACAGCTGGCTGATAGATTTGCTGTTTCCCCACCAGGGAAACTTCTCAGTCTGAGGCTTCCTGAGACACACTGGGCCCCAGGTGGGGAACCAAGGGCGACACTAACCCTTTCCATCTTTGCAAGCATTCAGTAGTTTCTGATGCCGTTTTTGTTCACTCTCCAGGAGGTTGCGTGACTGTAAAGAAAGAGTTTGTCTCACAGCTCTATTTAGACCTAAGCCTGGTTAGTAGAAACAGCATTCCTCACAGTTACAGGATAATGTAACATCATAAATAGAGCTATCAAGAATGTCAGGCAGCCTTTGTGGTTGTCAGAACAGTGATGTTAAAAGAAAAGGGTTTTTTCCCTGTCTTTCTTTTTCCCTAAATAGCTTTCCTTAAACTGTCAGGAGAGCACCTGGTGAAACGAAGCTTTGCTTTTGCTGTGTAGCTTTTATTCTTAGAGATGGTTTAAGTAATAAATATGATGAAATAATTACATAGAAAAATAACAACTTCATTTCCATCAGAACACTAAGGGGTGGTTGTGATTCTTCAAAATGCCTTGAATACTTGAGAGAATAATTACAGCTGGGATACAGCTGAAATACTCCACACAGTATCCCAGTATCTGTGGATAGCAGAGGCTGTGCAGTACCTGAAAAAGCAGGGGGAGTGAAGGTTAGATGCTCATGCTAATTAGTCTGGTGATGGTTGATTGGGAATGAATCACCTCTTGTCTCATTAGCATTCAGCAGCACAACTGCTGGATGAAAAGGAAACAAACACTTGGGATTGCAAGGAGAGGTAAAAGAGGCTGGTTTCTCTGTTGATGGTGGTTTTATAAGGAATTCACTGGAGCTGGCAATGATTTATGTGTGCTGAGGACCTGGCCTTAAGGAACCAGCTGAAACAAAATTTAGATCTCAAGGGGGCTGTGAGGTGTCCCTGGAATCTCTGCAAAAGCAAGCATTGGGTTTTTGGCTGCTAGGGGTCTTCCCACATCTAGGTCTGATTTATCAATAAATAGATTGGTTGCTTTCCACAAATGTGAGGGAAGAGGACGATAAGACTTACAGCATTTGCTTTACTGGCCTTACTGTTAAATCCTCAATCCCAGCCCCTCAGCTGCTTGTCCTCAATTCTCCCCACAGGAGGTGGTTGTGGCTAAGGGAACAGCAAGGGTAGAAACAAGGTGCTTGCTATTATTGCTAATTACTGCTGTTTGGTGCTTTCTTATCTCTAACTGCTGGCTTTGCATTAATGAGGATGGTTCTCACCCACCTTAGTCCATCCTTTGATGCCACTTTCTTTCTGTAGGCCACAGGATACCAGGGGAACACAAAGATGGGGGAATTTCAAGAGCAGTGTTGGAGCTGCTGTGATACCTCTAGAATAAAGGTAAAGAAAATAGTAGAGTAACTCTTTTCCCCTGCTGGTAAGCAGGTTCCCAACATTGATCTCTCTTTTCCTTCCTGTTACATGTTTATAAAGGTCAGAAAAAAAAAAAGGGTCTTCCGTGGTGGCTTTTGAATACCAATGAATGAACCTCTTACTGTGACCTGCTACTCTAGGACACAGTCTGGTATGACTTAAACCAGAAGCAAAAGAAATTTCAACTGTTTCTATTTTAATACTGTTGAATGGTGTTTTATTGTTTTCCAGAATTGGCAGTGAAGCCCTCTGGAGTGTGTTTTGGGTTACTTGGTGTGGTTTTTTAGCTCTGTAACAGCTATTGTCAATAGGCTGAAGGCTAGGACAGGGCATTTATGGATAGTCTATGTTTCTGTTGATATCAGCTACAGGAATGGTCTAAGTCTGGTTTACAGCATAAAATGCTGTAGTAAAGCATACAGAAGTATGGCAGGCATTATCTACTGCCACAAGAGAGCTTTGTCTCCAAAATTTTGGTGATCAAGGCTTTGCTAGCAAAATATGGAATGCTTACTTACTAGAGTAAGAAAATGATTTTTAAAGGAATGTTTTCATGCGGAGAAAAGAGGTATAATATATGTGTATGCTTCTGTAGGAGAGTTTGTGTGTGACGAAGAGAAGAGAGACAATTCTGCTCTCTCATGTCAGCTGTGAAAGGTCAGGAGTAGCTCACTCCCTCAGTACTCAAATACACTTTGTAGACCAGTCATGAGCCTCTACAAAGGGCAGTAGCCCACAAAAACAGATGAATTACAAGATAAGTGGATGCAGTTTGGTACCTTGCACAGCTAATGGGGAGCCCAAATGCATTTTATTGGACTTTATTTTCTCTACAGGTAAAATCAGACTTTTGTTTGGTTTGCTATTTCCCCCAAGTCAATCCTTTCTTTACAAGTTGTGACTGGTACAGCTAAACATTAGAGACTTGTAGCGTTAGCAGCACTGTTGGAGGTTAGCACAGAAGTGTCAGGAGCTTAATAGCAGACCTGTAAGTGATGCGATATGATGCCTAGGACTAACACTACAATTGTTGGAATTTGTAGTAACATCCTAAATAGAAGTTATTTCATGGGTATAAACTGAGGCATCAACAGATATTCTTGATTTCTGCTGTGAAGTTTTTACAAATAGTACCTTGCTGTAATTTACTATAACGTACTAGGGTGAAAGCAATAAAATATGAAGGCTTTTGTCCCATCCTTTCAATATCTTTCTTGCTAAGGTCAGTAAACCTGGTGGGTTTGTAATTATGGCAAGGACATGTGGGAGTAAAAATATTGTGGTCATATTAATGCTTTGTTACTAATTAAATGAATCAAAAAAGCTCTTTCTTGAAGAGCAGGAAATCCTTTTGTGAGGATATATGTTCCCAATACAGGAGAGCTCTTAGGGCATCTTTCATCATTCCTCTTCTTTTTCCTCCTCGCCTTTTGTCATTCACCCTTCATTTTGTCTGAAAGCAATTTCCTCTTAATTAAAAATACTTATTTTCCAGCTGAATCCATGATGCCAGTATAGCCTTGGTCTCCATTTGTTTGGGTTAGTTAACTTTTTAAAGGGAATGGGAATTTGAAGGTGACAGAAATACTTTAATTGTGCATTTTAGGGGATTTCAGGTGATTTGAGGTCTCTTGCTTAAAACTTCTCCCTCTTGCTTCTTCTCTGGCATGGTAAAGACTGGTTTCAGAGCAATATTACCTTTTTGACTACTGTATAAGTTTTGGGGGCTGCTTGTAAATATCATGGATTTGACTTGGGTGCTACCCCATGGTCTTTCAGTTACTGTCACTGCAGCTCTAGAGCATCTGTGGTGTTTGGCTGTGGCTGCAGAACAGTGTTTTCCTCTGACATGGGCATGTCAGAGGAAGATAATTACCTTACTGGAAAGTGCATCCTGCTTTTTGATGCATAAGTATGTGCTTTCTTCAGAGATGTATTTGTGAATATGTGCTTGTATGAGGATCACTTCTTTCCTTGGATGATTTTTTTTGGTTCCATTTTATTTCTTGCCTGTGGGAATGGTCATGCACAAATGTTATACAGATCCAGAGAACAAATTATCTAACCAGTTGCATGTCATCTACATAAAAGCAGTATATGTGGTAACACAGCAACCCATGCATGAGAACTCAGGAAACTAAAATGCTGTTTTAACATGGAGTGCGTTAGTCTGCCTTTAAAAAGGGAGACTGCTTGCACAGAAGTGGCTAACAATGCCAGATAAATTGATCACTGCAAATGTTTGCCCTGCTCTAACTTTATTTTCTTGATCGTGTAGCTCCCATTAATGAATTTTTATGAAAACTTAGTGCACATTTATAAATAAACATACTGCTTGAACTGAGGGGCTGTATCTTTCATCAGTAAGTCATCCTTGAGTTTCAGACAGTTATCTCTGAGCACCTCTCCTCATAAGATGAAATTCTTCTCATTCCTTTATTTATCCATCTGCACGTTCTGTGCTGGTACAACACTGTTACTCGCCCCACACAGGGGGCAAAAAGGAGGAAACTAAAATTGACCGCTAATGGTGTTACTTTATTGATGAGAAGCAGCAACTTGGATTCCAAACCCTGACTATCTTAATATTTTTCCTTTTCCATTGTGGCTTTATGCAACATTTACTGCTCTTTTAAGCCACATGGGGAAATGAAGAGTGATGGGTATGGAATTTCCGCTGGATACAAGCTGTGTCATGAAATAATAGGATGGTGCTAATATGAGGAGTAGGACATCAGGACGAGAACAGAGAGATGGGAAGCAAGATTGGACTTGCACTGGAGGTGTGTGCTGTGATCTGTGAGGTTTAGTACCCCAGTAACTTAGACTCTGTTGCCTTTTGGAGCAGTCATCTCTGTGATGTGCAGGGTTGTGGTCTCGCTGCTGAAGCCTGGAATTAGCAAATAGTGCCTGGTCAATACTGAGGTTCTGATTTAGTTAGTAGCCTCCAAGTCAGTAAGGTAAATATACACTCATTCTTTCCCTATTATGGTTAAACTATTGCCAGAGGGAATATCAGCTCTTGTCATCTAGGTGCAATTGCATTACAATAAGCTGTGAAGCACATAATCTAAATTTTTGTTTAATTGTTGTCGTTCCTTTTTTTTTTATAAAACAGTTTAGTGTTGTAATTAAAACTGCAAGGAGACAAAGAAAAATATTGTAATTCTGAAGATATGAGGAAAACTAGAAACATTTCACAGTGTAAGTCACTTTGAACTGACTCAGTTTTGTTGCTTGTGGATTTTGCTGAGCTTGTCAAACAGAGAGAAATGACGTTCAAAACCTTAATGGTGAAGCAGCTGGGAATTGCTAGGCAATGAAGTAGTTTCCTACATACAGTGTTATATCACTGCAATGGCTTTTTCTATCAGAAATATCTTTAAAGAGTTCACCCAACTGATTTTGGAGTTCCAAACACAAACTTAAATCTGGCAAGATCATATTTTATTGCTAAGGTCTTATGGGGAAGAAGGTAGCCCTTCCTTTTTTTTTTTTTTTTTTGTTTCTTTTGTGGGAGAGGGGAGTATTAATAAAACTTGGTTTACAGACCTGATAAATATGGTCTGAGAATAAAAACTAGGCACTGAATGCAGCAAATTTTATGCTGCACTTGAAAAAATATATAATGACTCCTGAGAAAGATGTGAATTGAAGCATGGTTGGGTGTTTAGCTCAAAGAATTTAGTCAGCTCTCTTTAACCTGTTTCACAGTGAAGTGACTTTTTCTCTGACCTTGGGCCATTAGTTTGATTCATAACATTAGATATTTGGAGACTCTAGTCTTTCAAGTTCATGCATATTGACTGACCCCTGCAGTGTCACAGGGCCAGACAGTGTTAGTCCTCGTGGCATAAATGTGCAGAAAGTTTTGTATTTTGTGAGATTTCTGACTGTGACATTGCTGTGAGTTAGTGCTGCCCATGCTGACATTGCACTGTCAGCAGGATGCACTCAAGTAAGCAGGCAGTGAGAGAGGAGGGGAAGCAAGCATTATTACTCTGTTATAATGGGCTTAATGCCTTAAAATTTACATAGTTTAGGTTTTCTATATACATGTTGCCTAGTTTCTGGGTTGAGCTGAAAACACTGGGCTCAATCTGGAAGAAAAAAAAGTAAATGAAATTTCTTTTGTCAGCTTTGGGAAGCTTCACATAGACTGCCTCACAGACAAGATGCCCTCTAAAGCTGTGTGTCCTGGATTTCTGAAGAGAGTTCAGGCTTCCCTTTACATTCAGTGATGAAGGCTGAAGCCCCATATCCAAGCTGGGGCTGGGCAGATGAATAAATATTAGGCTCCTGAATCCTTAAGTCTTGCTGTTTCACCATTGACTTAGACCTTGTCTGTGTGGGAGGAAAAGCAACAACTACATTAAACTTCCATCTCCGACTTGAGCTCCACATTTTACAGCAGTGGATTCTGAGCTAAAAGTTAACACCAGTCATTTCAGAGATAGAAGTGCAAGAAACAGATCAGAGGCAGGTGCTAAGAGGACAAGCTTTGGTGCAGAATGATTGCAGGCTCCCCTCTGAAAAGGTAATCAAATTTGGGGTGGAGAGCACCACACTGCCTCATTCCTAGCATGTGCTGGGGAGGGAAAATGAAGAAGGTCAGGGAAGAGAGGCTGACAAGAATTGCTGTTTTAGAGGAGGTGCTGCCTTTTGATTTTCTTGGTAGAGCATTTGGAAATTATGTCAAAGCCCAGCACGGGCTGACAGGTATTGCCAGTCATTTGCAGCAGCAGCAAGCTTTCAGTTCTGACTCAAACATTTTCATAACTTCAGCTCCTCCTGCGTCATAAGAAATGTGTGAAATGTATGGAAGGTCAGTGTTTGAAAACACATACAGAGAGCACCATAATTATCTGAAGGTAAACTGCCAGATATTGTGATGGAGTGTTTTAGCAGGCTGAATTCCTGAACTGACACACTTAGGTTGCTGATCCCATTTATATGAGCAAAAAATCTAAATGGCTGTCTCCTGTCCAAATTTACACAGCCGGAATTTTATTATTTTAGAAATGTGCTGTAAGGTCCCCTAGGGAGGAACATGATTAAGCTTTGTCCTTGGATAAAACACAAAGCACTATCATCTCCTCTTTGAAAGGTCTCACTAATCTCAGGACTTCAGCATGGAACTAAATTTAGAAAGTCTGGATGCCAGTGGAGGTGTTTCACGTATTCTTTAGACAGTGACAAACAGTATATTCTCAATCACTCCTTCAGGTCAGAGTTCAGCTTTCATCTTGCCTCTGGTCAGAGGCAGGATGACATCCTGAACAACTGGCTCCTTGTAGTTTATGATGACAGTGGGGTAGTTTTTTATATGATATACAGCCTTTAATTTTCTGGAGAGACGTGGAGTTGATGTTTGATAAGCCATTCATGATAAAAGAATAACTACTACAGAGAAATGAAGAAGAGGCAGCACAGGACACAAATAGATGTGTTTATTCTGAGTGCTCTAACTGCTTTTTAAGTCTGGTCTAAACGTACATCGTGAAAAGAATGAGAGAATAGGAACATCGCTGCCATCGTATAGGTTTTGTCAGAAGGAAACTCAGTTCATCTGGACTTTTAGATTAAAGCACTTAGCTGAAATTGAGTGCCTAGAATCTTATGAATTAACTTTCCTAGTGTGAGCAAGCATATATATGTGTATACAAATCAATAAAGAGAATAAGCTTGTGCATAGTCTTTTATAAGCATGAGCTAAACCTAACAACTTCATAAAGTGAAAGCTAAGGCAAAGATGTTACATTTGCACTACAGCCACCCTCTGCTTCCAGGAGTATTGGTGTCAAAATCAGTGCCAAGCAGCTTGTTTTCAGTCTCCTTGATAGTGTCCTTGACTTCCTCGTCATTCAGTTTGCCCTCTTTATAACAAGAGGCTATGCTGACTGCTCAGGAGACAAGCTAAACATCCACAGGTCAGCAGAGAGCTTGCAGTAATTGTAAAAACAGCCACAGCAGTCCCTGAGATACTTTTGCTGTACTTGACACAAACTGGACTTCAGCTGTGGGAAACCTGTGACCTCCATCAGTTGACTTAAAAAATTAGAGGGCAGATGTTTAAATAGAAGGACTTCTATTATAAACAAACAAACAAAAAAAAGGTATGAGAGGATTTCAGACTATGGTGTTCTGGGCTGCATCTTTGTAGGGGAATCCCTAAAATATTAAAAATCAAGTATTATGTGTAAAATTAAAATATCCCTGAAAGTTGACAAGTGGATGTGAGGACAGGAAGCAAGGTCTGTGTCCTGTTGCTTAATAGAGGAGTTAGATTTTCACTGGTGAAAATATTGGTTCTTAATTGTAAATCCTCCACAGGTGGTTCAAGGATGTTTTACCTGCTCCTAACAATTGTCCAATGGCTCTGATCTCCCACTGGGAAAACTGGTTACAAACCAGAGAGAGGTGGAATGAGAGATTCAGTGATAAATCTTTCTGATTTACAGCTTGTTTGCATTACCTGTTCTTTGGGCAGGAAGGGTCATAGAGAAGAGAGAGAATGCTGCCAGGTAGAGTAAGTATTGCTGAAGATGATCTTGGAGACAAAAGGGAGATTTTTAGCAATGATTTTATGTGTCAGATTAGTAAGATTTAAAGTGATGTCATTACTGAAAATGACCCTGAATCAAGTTTCTTTGAAATGAGGCACTATTCTTGCCTTGAGTTGGATGAAAATTATTATACAGAAGAGCTGTTAAGAAGAAAGGAGCACTTACAACTGAAATTTAGTGATAGTAAGACTTCTGCCCTGTTGGCCTCCCCATTAGAGATGTGGATTTTGTACTATCACTGAAATGGCGTGAAATCCCGCTTTCTTCCACCAATCCTCATAAGATACTCAGACTGAATTACACCCTTTTATCTAATGTAGAACCAAAACTATAGAATACATGGATCAAAATAAGTAAGTGGTCATGTGTAGGCACACAGTTGGTGGTAATTGGGAGTGGGGCTGGGCCAAGCCTAATCCCCAGTTGGCTACAGCTGTGAGCAGCAGGTGAACAGCATTGACAGCAATGAGCCCAGGGGCACTGACCAATCAGCAAAGGGAGCAGAGGGCACACAGGTGCAATGCATCAACATAAGGGCTATAAAAGGTTGGGCTAAAGAACAAGGAGGGCAGATGCTTGCAGCCTTCTGAAGTGATAGGACGTTACACTCTGTATGGGCAGACACCTGAAGCTTTCCGGTGAGGTAAGGTGTTACTGTGCATGGGTTGGAGTTTTCTGAAATTGTGTGGTGATGCTCTGTGTATCATGGCCCTCTCGGCTGCCACATATGCTGTGGTAGCGATGAGTACATTCTTAAATTCTATTTTCCATTATATATTGTCTCCCTTTGATCTGAAGGTGTATGTGGCTGAACACAGATCAGAGCTCAGAGATTTTTGTGCACAGTAAATGAGCAAGAATTTTCCTTTTACCACACCAAACTTTGGCTGTTTCCGTTATGGCTGGTAGGAAAGAGGGACTTTATAAACCTCAGACTTGCCTGTTTATACAGATGCTGCTGAGCAGAGCATGACTATGTTCCAAAAGCTGTCTTGCCTTGCTCAGACTACTGTACAGAGAGAGAGAAGGTCCAGAAGTTCTAACTAGCACAGGAGTAAGCAATGCTGAGGTTCTGGGAAATGTTCCATTTCTGGACATTCAAAAGAGGCTGCTGGAACTGAAGGCTCCTAGAGTCTCACCAGCTTCTGGACCAACCAATGGTGATTTACAGGTGTGCACAATCTTCTCAGGACAGATGCAAGGTGACTCTATCAAGAAGCCCATTAACTGCATCATCCTGTGCCTGCTCTTAAGGTAATTAGAAGCTGCTGAGAGATAGCTTTAGCAGTAGGAGTTGTGTAGCGTCCACCAGTCTCAGCAATGGGTGAAACCACTTCACCTTTTTGTTTAAACCTACTTTTCCCCACTTATCTTCTTCACAGTCAATTGGCCTGTATTATCTCTTACATATCTGAAAAGTGTAACAGCTGTTGTGTAGGTGTGTGTGTCTTGAGTTTCTCTGGACATTCCTGTTTACCCATTCTCTCTGTTTAGTAAGCAGTTTTCCTTCTCACCCCTATCCCAATTGTTTGTAATCTGAGAATCTGTTTAAGATTGGAGCCAAGATCTTCAGATTCTGAATTGTTGCAATGAACAAAGCTCAGGGCCAAAGGATACTCTGCAAAGGCTGTTTTTCACATGCTTATAGTTTTGGAAAAGTAAGAAAATAGCAAAAACCCAATGGGAATAATGGACAAAACTAAATTTGAAGACAGTCCTCTCTCACAGTATGAAAAATAAACTTAAAACAGTGTGATATGCACGTCAAGATCATGGCATAACCACTTAGCAAAAATTTTTAGCCGTGTTTGAGTCCAGCACTTTCAGCGTCAGTTGCACTCCTTCCCCCAGTGAATTAGAAATATTTCACAAAGGCAGGGAAGTGTTATTGCTGTTTTCTACCTGAGTAAGCTGATGCTGAGAATTTTCAAACTTGGCTCTCCAATGGGAAATCTCCTGTGGGAGCTGCAGATCTGTAACATTTCACAATGCTTCAGATGATGTTCATTCCAAAACCTACTGACCTGCTTGAGCAGCAGAGCAGATCTTTTACTTGGGTGTTTTATAAATATGTAGTGGAATATTCTGACTGAAGTTTTGCCATTCCTGTTCAACCACTTTCTTGAGTGAACTTCATTTCTTTCCTAGAAATGGAAAAGTATTGTCATTATTGAACTGCAAAAGGCTCTATTGCCATCAAACCTAAAAAGTCAGTAAAATGGAAGATGCTTGCATTAATGAAAATCACCTGCTAGCAATTAAAACAATACTTTCTAAGCAGAATAGCTGAATGTGCCATTGATTTAATGACCCTTGGCAGTGACTGTTTAGCTGGATTTACAGGAAGCCTCACATGACATTTCATTAGTATCACAGTGAATTAACTTTATAGCAGTGTAGTGCTTAATCCAATTTAGACTTAGTATTATTAATGATGCTACCAGGGAAATAGTTTTTAAGGCAATTAAACAGCAATATGTAATGTTGCCAAGCATCACTACTGATATCCGATGGCATCACAAAAAAACACACTTTAAAAGGGAATTGAAAATGGGAAGATAGCACTTCCTGGTGATTTAATCTTTTGCACTTGGAAGTCTACCAAGCCACATAAAAACCAGATTCTAGAAGATAACTTTTGAGGGAGTGTAAGTAAATACATTCATCCTCCTGCTGGCTAGCAGCTTGAGCCACATGGAGTGCATGTGTTACTGCCAACAAAGGGTGCTTGGGTTACAAGGGGGGTGGGATGGTGGGGGACATGTGCTCTCAACTCCAAAGCCAAATCTAAGGGCAAATTAGGCTCAAGCAGAGTTTTCCATGCTGAGCAGAAAGTATTAGAGCACCTAGGCTGAAACTCAAGCTGGTGCAGAGTACTGCAATCTCACAGTATTTGTGTAATGACTTCATACCAGTAGATATCTTAAGTAGTGGCCTCAGATTTCAGGAAAACACCCTTGAATAAAATATTGGCTCCTTTGGTTTTATCTGTTGGCATTGCTCAGTAGCAGTTGCAGGGCTCAACCCAAAACTCCCTGACAGTGACTGAAAGCATTGCTGCTGATGTGAATTCTTTGGGACCAGGCATTCCTGGAATGGGTGTTTAGGTTTTGGGTCTGTTTATTGTTTTGGCTACCTTTTCCTTTTAAATAATTCTAGCATCAAATTGTATGAAATAAAACAGAACAACAGAACAGGGCTCATTTTGATCAAAATCCCTGCTCACATCAATTGTAATTTTGCCTAATATAAGTCAGCACCCATAATTATCCATAACAGCAAGGAACAATGAATTGGACCAAGTGAAGTGACAAGTGCATTTTAAGAGATCGTAAAATTCCCATTTGGAGGCATCATTGTGTTAATACCCCATGACCAATAACCCATATCATCATATACAAAAGTATTATTAAGCTAAAATTTATGAGGTGGGCTGCATTGCATGGTGGGCTAGCTAAGAGATCCTGCATTTAGATGTTTTTCTGGTTATGTTCTAATTTTGTTCACTGTCTCAGGCTTTTTTATTTAAGTGCCAGAAAAACACTAAGATCTGATGGCTAAATGTGTAGGACACCTTTATGTCACTGTTCTAAGCAACAAACTGTGGGCTCTCTTGAGACAGTTTTTTTGGTCATCTTGATGGATTTCATGTTGATTCAAATTCTCTTCCCTCTTAATGTTTGGCATACAGCTGTGTTTAAGTGATACGTTAGTTCTGAAGATGATTCTTATACTAATCTTACTATTTGTTTCTCTCCTTGGTATTTATGGCAATGGCAAAATACCTTTAATTTTATTTTATGTCATCAAAATGTAGTGGGGAAAGGAAATATCTTGTCTGTACCCTTTACACTCTAGTGTTTTACTGCCTACACCCATGTGGCCAAGGACATGTACTGTACTGTGTGATATAATTTAATTTTATTTCCATAATGTGATTTTCCATATTGGAAGTGCCTCCTGCCTGTTTGATTTTTGTGTAGGCACCAATTTGTATGTATAGTTTTGTTTTGGTTTTTCTACTTTAACTAAGGAACAGAAGTCACTTTTCTCTAACTTCAGTATGCCTGAATAGATCAGGTTCTGTGCTGTGACTTAAATTGAGTAGCTGATACTAACAGGAACTTATATAACTGAAGTGAGAAGTTCAAAGCAAACAGTGTGAGTTATTCCCATAATGTGATGTTAAACTGTGGCCTTCCCTACTGAAAGATTAAGTGACTATGAAAGCACTTAGATGGTTTAAAAGGGAGATTCACATAATTCATGAAGGAAAAACCAAATGCAAAGGAAATGCCGCAGACTGGAGAGTCCACTGCACGATTTTCTGTGAGTGTTAGAGGATATTTCAATGCGTGTTTGCCCTTTTTCTGTACTGTTCTGTGGACATCTACTATGTATTGGACTGATTTGGTCTATCAGCCTCTGTAGTCTTAACATTTCTTTATTATGTAGCTAGACTGAAGAGGGAATGTGTGAAATGTATTTAAGCCAAAATGAACCAAACTTACTGCTGGTAGTTAATGAAACTGATAGTTCTTCTGCTTCTTAGTACAAAGGCCCTCTAAAACCTGGTACAGGCTTTGCTTACCCTGAATCCAGAGGTGATTGTGCAAGCAGCTGTGAAGAGAAGTTACTTGAAAGTTGTTGTGGTTGGTGTTTGCTTGCTCCAATATAACTGATGACATATGCTCCGGACCCTAAAGTAATGCAGCCCTGAGGAGACTGAGTGAAGTACTTGGGGGTGAAGTTTGTGCTCATGAAGTGATATTCACGTGAATGGAGTTAGGTACAGAGCCCCAAGGAAGGGATTTGGGGAGAGCCTGCTGCAACTGTGGACCCCAGAGAAGCACTCTTTGTGCCTTATGTACAGCACGTGTTAATGTGGGACCTGTTGTGAGGAGATTTGTTTTGGAGCGAGGATGGGACACACAGGGAATGTAACAATCCCCTGTAAGCAGTGTCAAACCACCCCCCCCCCCCCACCCCTTGGGCATTAGGGCTGGGGAAAAGCTTCTGCATAAAAGGGCTGAGTTTTCCTTTCTAACGCCCTTTTAGTCAGATGAGCAGAAGTCTGCACAGCTAAGAGTTAACCTTAAGGATGATCATAATTCTGTAATGACTTCTGTTGAATGTTTTAATTTCCTTTGCACCTCTGAAAGCACAGCTTTTATTGGCATAAAAGTTGTCATAAAACAAATTGGATCCTTCAGTTATGTTAGATAAGTATTTCATTAATAGTGGTCAATTAATGTATCAGTGCAGCACAATAACTGTGTCTGAGTTTATATTACAGAAACACCAGTTCCTTTCTTTGTAAAATGCTTTTGTTCTTGGAAAGTCAAAACATTTGTGTTGCAGCACTGACTGACATGCTGAACCCAAACCTTGCTGTCACACCCATGTTCCTGTCCTGACATCACTGGAGGGATATGGGAGGTGTCTGAAGACCTGGACTCTGCACCTTATCCTCTTATAGGGTTAGTTCTCAGTTACACTAATTCCCCTGTACTTTTCCCAGAGGGGTCTGTGGTCTGCAGTTGATTTAAGGGTGGGAAATTGTTGCAGCCTGTTGCCAGTTTGGCCAAGGAATTTATGAATCTAGAATCCCTAAACAGTTGCAAACTCCTAGAAATTACAGATGGAAAAGGACTATGAAGGCTCATTTGAACACATGTGCCAAAGCAGGATTGTTTTGTGCAGTTAATTCTCCAGAGCTTTGTCCAGACAGATTTTGAAAAGCTGTTATATGATATTCACAGTCAGTGCTAGAGAATGTTGTATTCTGTGACACTTCAGTGTATGCTGCTTCAAACCTGTGAAAAAACATGTATTCACATCACACATGTATGTATCATATGGATGTGTCATTTCCCATGGCTTTTCAGAAAAAGTAACTGCTTTACAATACTGAACTTCTCCCACAGCCATTGCTGATGCTTGGAATTTAAATGATATTTGGAAATGAGGGCTTTGGACTATATGAACACGAAAATGATATTTTTCCTGGAGTATTTTAAAGATGGTATTTCAGAATTTGAGCCTGTGAGCATCTCACCTTTTTTCTTCACAATATATCATAGACTTAGGAACTAGAAACCCACAGAAAATATGTGTGGATGGGGGAGAGAGATCTGGTTATCTTTCGTAGCCTTTACCTGGGTGGTAGATGTGCCTGTGGTACAGAAGTGGATGTTTTATGAAAGCTACTTCTTTGGAGGAGAAATAAAATTTCAGAGGAAATTTCTTTCACCTGTAATTTTGTTTGAATCCCATCAATCTCTGCAAGTTTTTATGCCTAAATTTTAACTTAGATTTAACATTTTCTGTCATTGATAGTTCTGAACTTGATAGTGTGCAATTCACTGGTTTTGCTTTTGGTACAAAGACCAAGAACTTTCTTCACATAGAGAATATTGTTCCTCTGCCATAAAAGAAGACCTGAATTTTTTTTTTTTGCCTGATATGTATGTGTTCTTTTTATTTTTTTGTCTGTTTGGTTTTTCACAATAACTTCTGATTTTTCAACTTTGTGACTGAATTTCAGACTTCAAGCCTGTCTTGTTAGTGTAGAACTAATTTAAGCAGGTAAAACATTTTGCAAAGGGGAGAGGAGAAATTTTGCGAAGTTTTAACATCTTGCATCTTGTGTACCTAGTCAAGAAGCAGGAACTAAACTGAACCTGACAGTTCAGAGATCAGCCCAAACTGTAAATTTAATTGCACTAAGCCCTATGAAAATGCCACTGAATAAGGTAATTGCTTGTAAAAATAAGGGGCTGTGTATCCCCCTTTTCAGTAGGCAGAAATCACTTGCTACAAAAAATACTATAATTCAGAAGTGAGAATAGATGGTCACTGTGGTTGAGGATGAGACAAAGGAAATTGGAGGCTCATTGCTTACCCTGCTTTTGGGGTGGCTGAATTGGAGGATGCCTTCTGATAAGTGCCTTTGGGTGATGGCACAGTAGTTAGCAGAACTCAACAACAGTGGTTGTAGGCTTTTTTTCCCCTGCTACCTAAATAAGTGAGGTGTGACACAGCTATCCCGATGCTTTGGACACTTGGATAGAGTAATTATTTTCCACTGTGAGTCACCTTTGTGGTAGACTGTAACAGCATCAGCTTTGTGCCTAGTTAGCTGTGCTGAGCCAGCCATGTTCTCAACTTTAATCCATTTCAGTCTCAAACTGTTCTATTTTCTGGGTTTGATCAGCAAAACAGGCTTTTAGTTCCCTGGAAGTGAAGGCTGGTTCATGGGTTTGTGTGTGTGCAGCCTCCCTCCTGAAGTCTCTGGTGTGGCTGCTCGTGCTCTGTCACCTTGAAGCCTCTGACCCAGGTGCTCCCTTTCAAAACCTTTTGCTGCTGTGAGAGAGAGTAGTTGATCATGGGTGGGAAGGAATCTTCTCAGTTTCTCACGTGGTCTGGAAAAAAGGCTGTTTTCAACTTGTCATGGCTGTTGGAGGGTCTCAATGGTTTGTTTAGTGCTGTTTAAAGGCATATCTTCTATTTCATCAGAAGTTCATGAGAGTTTCCTGCAACCCTTTATCAGTAGGTAATTAATTAATATAGCTTAAGGAGAGACACAAAGCAGAAACATTTGCAGTTTCAGTGCTGCTGGGCAGTCACAATGACTTACAGAGAGGAGTACAGATAATTGCTGTTTGAGGCAAGCTTGCATGTACCCCGCAGAAGCTTCCAAGAGACTGGAAAGGAAGTGCTGGCCTTGCTGAAGCAAAGTGTAGTGTTCCCACTGAGTTCAGTGGGGCCAATGTTTTACCCAAAGAAAACACAAACCAAGCAAGGATATTGCCTGGGACTGAAAGAGAAGTGGGAAAATCTAAGCTCAAACACTTCTGATTCAGGTTTCCAAGCCCTAATCTTTAATTTATGAAAACAAAGTTACAGTACAAAATGCTGTTTCTAGTTATTCAATGAAGCTTTCTCTTCAGAGAATTTGCTAGTCTCACAATATTTGCTCCTATACACAGTTCTCCCAGGCTTACAAAGACAAATGTCTGGCCAAAAAAGGAATGGCAGTGGAGATCTAGTCTTGCCAATGACTGGATATGCAGACTGAAATCTGAGAATCATTCAAGAAACTTCTGCTAAAATTCATGAGAGAGGAAATTTTCAGATTTCCTGGAGAGATGTTAATTAACTGCTTCCTCGGACCTTGGCATGTTTGCAAAAAATTCAGTGTTGAAACTCCCACTGAATTGAACAATAAGAGTTCTAAGTCCTTTGAGGTTATTTTTATTTAAGAGAGAACTGAAAATTTCTTACCTTTCAAGACATGAGTTCAGGGCCTCATGCTCCTCTGATTTCCTTTAAATAGCTGGTGGCATAAATAACACCTGAAACAGCCCTGAGTTGCATTCCTTTGAGTGCTTTCCATGTTAGGGAAGTCATCAAATACAATAGGAAACACAAAGCCCCAACAGCTCAGCTCTGGCAGGTAAGCAGAAGGAGGCAAAGGATTTTTCAGAGTAAGTATTTCAGTCTTTGCTCCCACTCTTGCCCTCCCCCCTCTTTTGCTTTAAGCAATACACATTTTCTGTTCAAGATGTGAGAACTTGGCAGTCTAGCATTAATTTCCCCTTGTTACATAGCAGAAAACTCGGAAGTGTGCATGGTAGTATAAAGTCAAACAAAAATGAGAGACCCTGCCCCCCAGAAGGGTTTTAATTCTTGAAGTAGGATTAAATCTGTTTAATTTTTGAAGCCTAGATTTGTGCAGAGTGTATGTACTCAGGAGTATTTTGGCAGAAGTACTTTTGGGAGCGAGCTGAGGATGTGGGTGGGAAGGGTGCAAGACTGGCAGGGGTTGGTGCCACCCGAGTGAGCATGGCAACCCTTTTGGTCACTTTTTCTTGTGGGAATGCATGGGCTCCTTCCAGCCCAGCTCTGCTGCCTGCCTGGGAGCTGCAGCTGCCACAGACTGTCAGTCACTCCTGGCTGTGGTGAGTGCTCTGCGGGGCTGAGCTGGACCAGTTTTGGCTTCTGAGGCTTTCTGTTGGTTTTGCAACAGTGTCTGATTGTCTGGTTTGCTGTAAGGGTGCAAGTGAACTTCTTAAACCTGTTCATGCTGACACAAAGGCAAACAGGATGGGGGGAAAAAGAGGGGGAGTGGGCTAGAAAAGAAAGGAAGAATAAAAGAGAAGTGGGAAGAAAGAGAGGCATGGACAGGACTATGTAACCTGCAGGTTCCTAGGAAATGCTTCTTTATTTTTCAAGAAAACTCATTTGGGTTCACAGCATATCTTTCTACTTGACATGGACAAACACAGGGAATATGTCCAATGCATACATTGGTTCCTTCACAAAAGAACCTTAAATCAGAAAAGTACTGGAAAGAGAGGGCAGCTTATTACCTGTCACCTCCATCTGCAAATAAAATACTTAATATATACAAGCTAAATCCTTCTTTTAGCATGGAACTTGTCAGAACAGCTTGTGCATTCCCCTGGTCTAGCCACAAAGACTGAAGAGACCACATCCAATCACTGACTTCTGCTCCACTGGCACAGCCTCTACTTTCAGTGCAGATGGGAATAAGAAATGAAAAACATTTTGTATCTAACACAGGCATTTTTTAATATGCAGCTGCTGACAAACTTAAGCTCTAGTAACAGTAAGTTCCTTTTGGAAGACAGATCTATAGTGGGTTCTGGTAGAAAGAAATGTGTTTATTGTGTTTTGCTAAGGTTTAGAACAAGTCCTGTAGGAATGTCAAGCACCTGGATTGTGTAATCTGTTGCTATGACTGGCTGAAGGTTTTTAATTATCAAGAAATGGCTGATTTTGCAAAAAAAAAAAAAGCTTCTGGCCAAGAACTGAAATCACAAAGCCAGCTGCATCATGTGTTTCATTTGGATTGCTCTACTGCTAAGCCTTAATTTTATAAGTTTTTAGACTGATATGCAATAGTCTTGGAGGGAAATAAGATACCTCTTGTCTTCATTTCACAAAACACGAGTACCTCATCCTGGTAATTTCTCTGGCTGATATCCAGCATGAGTTCTGCTATGTCTTCATGGCTTCATTGAGAGGAAAATATTGCCAGTGTTCAAACATGTACTGCCTGACCAATGTGACCAAAAGGAATGGGAAGAGTGTACTAAGCTTAAAATGGGTTTTAGATGGATGGCCAACAGTCTTAATTATTGCGAGACTTTCAATCAAAACCTGTTTTACCATCACAGTTAAAATCCTGTGTTTGTGAATTCTTGTACTTTTAACCTTACCAAGAAACTCAAATTCATTTTATGCCTCTATTCTTCCATTGCGCTCTGCCAAAGTGGTGAGGAAGTCTGTCTGTCTGTTCTGCCTGAGGTGAGAGGGTATTTTGATACCTTTACCTGTTGTAGACAATCACTTGTGCTCTAAATTCTTCCTTCCTGGATCCTGTTATCTTTCATGAATTAAACTCCTAGGCTGAACTACAATTCTGCATTAAAGTCTAAAAACTGCATGTAATAATTGCATGTTAGCAGCTTTTCTCAAATTACTGCCTAGAAGAAATAATTACTAGTGATTAGTGATAACATTTTGTGTTTTATTTCTCTGCTATTGATATCAAAGCACATCTTCAAACGATAGGCAAATATCATAGGGATGAGGCTTGGCAAAAGCTGCAGTACAGATAGGTAGAGGTACTTAAGCCTTTGCTAATTGCAGTGAGTGACTTTTCAATATCCCAGTATCAGTACCCCTTGAGAGGCTCCTTAGACACTTGCTTGCAAGTGACAGGGTGCTTGGCACAGCCAGTCAGTTGGTTTTCTTCCTTCAGGAGTCTTGGAATAAGAGGTGGAGGATGGGTGTTGTTTGCTCCTTACATGTGGAAGTTGTGCTCTCAGAATGCTGGACAAAGCAAAGGAAAGGAGAGCCCCTATCCCTTCAGAGATTATAATTCAGCTGTTCTGATTTGGTCTCCAGGAACACCTGCCTTTCCCCCTTGAGTGCACAGTGGAGCAGGGTGCCTAACCTGCATTCTTAAATCACACACCTGAAAGCACCTAGGGAAATACCACTATGATATAGTGCTGGGATAGGGATAAATTCAGCCTTCATCCCATCTTCCAACTTTTATCAACTAAAAGATTTTTTTAAAGTTAGCTCAATATTTTTCATTGTTTAAAGAAAAAAAAACCTATTCTGTCTCCTTCAGATTCAGTCCCTCAGGGTTGCCAGTTCTTCTGCCTTTTACTGCCTTCTTATTAAAAGACAGTGACAGACATCTGTGAGCAACATCACTGTCTGTGGTGAGGTATTTGGTGAAAGTTTTTACAGTTATAGATCTCCTGGAGGGTAAAATACCCAGTTAATGGAATTACATTAGTTTCTACCAGCCAAAGATGCAACTCTGCTGCATGTTCTCTCTTTTTTTTTTTTTTTTTAATAATGCAAGTAATCTGTTCCACATGTGGGTTGTTCCGTGATTTCTTCCCCATCTAGTGATATGGGGAAGGCAGGACAGTCTGAACAGAGTTTCTGTTAGACTGTAGATCCTGGCTGGAAATTCTGCTGCTGAAGTGTTCAGGGCAAGCCAAAGGCATTGGAGACTTTGGAGACCATGCTAAGCAGGTCAGCCTTGCATGTTGAGCCTAAACAAGGGATTTCAGCCCTGCCAGATGAAAGTTACAGGTTTTTTTTGTAGAAGGGAGTACTGAAGTCTGAGCACAGATTTCAGTCAGTAATCATGCATTAAAGAAAGCTGCCTTGGCTCTCCTTTTCTGTGATTTGGGAGTTCCAAAGATTCAGCAAATGTATTTTCTGGTTCCTTGGCCATCCCTTTTGCTATTATATCTAAGAATGGAATAGGCTGGCCAGGTAGCTTTGTGACTATCTGAAATTTGTTTTACTTGCTGCAAATCCTGTAATTATTTTTTGGGTTAATTTCCCATGCAGCATAACTGGTCACTGACCACAAGAACACACAGTGGACTCTACATCTGAGAGCTGTTTAATAGTAAGGTGGAAAACATCTGTAGTTTTCACAAAGTTACTTTTTTAAAAAACAACAGATGTTTTGTAACATCTGCAGCCATATCATGTCAGCTGATTGAGCCTCTGCAGAGAACAGCTTTGGCTTGACTGGCAGCAAAAACATGAATAACATCTGGAATGGGGTACAGTCAATGTTTGCACTGTGATGGGGTTTGATGACTTTTGCTAATCGCAGTCTGATGCTTGTTGAGCCTAAATATAATGCCTGGAGAGCGTCCATGTTTGTGACACTGCCATTTGATAAACTGTGCTAGTTTAGTCAATCTCAGCACTTCCATTAGAAGAATCCTTATAATTCTGAGGAAAAACATGAATGCTTTGTTTGTAAATAATACATTGGGATTTTTCCTAATGGGTCTCTGCACACACAGAACCACACCTACTGTCACAAATCCTTTGAACAATTCAGTGGCTGGAAAGGATTCAGGTGTGCAGACATCAAGTCCATGCAAGAGGAATGGTCTTTTGAGTCTTGTACTTGGGCTCTCTTAATACAGTACAGTTACCATAATCCAAGTGAAGGAATTACAGGAATTTAACAAATGAAAAGTCAAGGAAGAGGAAAAGAAACACCTGAAGTCTTCCCTAAAGAGAGAGAGGGGAAAACAAAAAAGGTGAGGAATGGGGAAATGTCTGACTTCTTTGGTTTGTGGAGCAGTTTAGATGGGTTAAAGAAGTTTCTTCTGTCTGGGTGCGAAATCAGGCCATCAGTGTGTGACCCTAACTTCCAATAAGTAGATGGGAGAATTGTATTTTCCTTGACATGGACTATTCACATTTTACTTGTGTGATTGTATCTGCCTGCTTTAGAATGTCTTGTGCAAATGGACTGAAAGAACTGAAGAAAGGAAGGGATTTTGCTCAATTCTGCTAAAAGTGGAAATAAATCTCTTGAGCAAAAAACCAAAATTATAATAATGATACCTTGTTTATATTTATTTCTTCAGGTGACTCTGAATTTATTCACTAAGTGTTTTTATGTTACTGTTCTCTGGACTAAGTGGATCTGGCTTTGGAACTTTTTGTGTTCTTCAAATACACCTGGCTTCTGGCAACTTGAGGGGAATGAGGATGTTGTTAGAAATGTGTCTTCACAGGGCTTTGCTGCCATCGTGGATTTAGCCTCTCCTTTGGTTCTCATAGATGCTATGAGGTTTGCTTTTTAAAAACCTAAGCTGTTACAGGCCTACACATCATGTCTTTTGCATTGGGACAGAGCATCCTTGATAGTTAATTCATTGTCCCAGGTTGGGAGCCTTGCCGTCAACAAATATTAAATGCATGTAGCAATGTTTCTTGGCTGTGTGCAGTCCTGGCCGATTTGCTGGAGTTGCAAGGTGCCTTGCGGTACAGTTTTGAAGGGATGATGGGTTTAATTTGGTATGGTCTGGCACAGCAGAAATGCCATCACCTCTTCAAGAGGTACTTCCTGTGAGCTGTGCTATCTCATCATGCCTGTTGATAACTCACTCAGAGTCTCTTGCAACAGGTCTGGGAAAAGGAAAGACAGAATTCAAAGCCTCCTATCCATGTTGGTGGTGATATAGTTGATTTTTGTAGTTGTCAGTTAAATCAAGTCCTTACAGAATATGAAAACACCAGGCACTCAATGTAACAAGAATGTCCATATGTGATAATGACTTCAGGGGATGGAACTGCCCTGGAGAAACCCAACCGTTTTCTCCATCACAAAATATTTTAGCTACCTATCTGTTCTAGCCATTACTTAGTAACTGCATTTATTTCTTTTGAGCTGTCAGGGAATACATTATACCTGGTTGTATTTTGAAAGCATGTAGAATATGTCTGATTTAACCAAGAATGATCTCTGAAGGCTAGATGGAAGTATGGTAGTCAACTGCAAGTATTTAACCAATTAAAAATTCTAATCAGCACTTTGCTGATGAAGAAGGCACTATCTCAGGAGATATGTCATTTCTTGAAGTTTCATTATAGAAATGAGATTTCAAGATGTTGAGCAAAGTGTAAGTGATGTCCCACACAGCTGATGTCATTATTTGGGAGATGTTAAAAACAGATTCAGAGGTGGTTTGGGCTCCTAATGTAGGTATCAGCACTGTTTCTGATTCAGGCTGGTTCTTGTGCAACTTCAAGAGTCACTGGTGAGCTTTAGGTACATGAAATGCATAGGCTTTTGGATTTAGGTTCATGAAATGTGTAGGTTCTCGGATTTAGCTCTTATGCATTGGATTTCCCTCTATAATAAAGCTAAAATATCACTTCCTTCCTTTGCGGCAATAAGGCACCACAATAAAGTCCCATGCTTGTGACCCCAGAGTCCACTGGCCTATATGAAACAGGGTGACACAGTTCCCTGTCCCTAAGGGACCACAGAGCTACTGTGAACTTGCTGTTCAACTCCCACCAGCTTTGTGCTGTGACATAGGTTGATTAAACGTGGCAGGAGTACATGGGCACTGCTGGCTCACAGGTGATCTTCTGTGGGTATTCTGTTTGCTCTCTGGGGCAGGAGGAGAAGGCCTGCCTGTGTGGGCTTCTCTGGAGCTGCTGCTGGAGAGAGGAGGAAAGGCTGTGAGCTGCTGGGAATGGTGAGCAAAGGCACCTGCTGAGCACAGACTGGGGCCCATCAATGGGAGCAGAGCAGGCAGGGCCAAGGCAAGGGCAGGGGACAAATGCAGAGACTCAGAGGTGAGTGAGAGGATGAAGCCTGTGCACCTTGGGAATCACTGGCCTGCTTTGAGAGGCAAGAAGATTTATTTACATGCCAAGGAGCACCTTCTTGGTGCTCCTTAATTAGTCTTTGAAAATTGATAACATTTTAATATGATTTTGATTCTGAAGGTCAGTCTAATATTGTATTGCACGATGCTAAATTGCTCTTCTCACAGTTAGGGGATGTAATTAAAAGCACAGGCATGCTGATTTTGATTAAGAGTTTATTTTCTTACTAAGAAAAATTGAGTTTCATGGAAATAATTTTGGGGGTTTAGTTATGCTGTTTCTTAACCTCTTCTTTGCCATTAAACTACTTGTGTGTGAGTGCATGGAACGAAGAGGTATCAGCAGAGCAGATGCACACATTGTTTCCTCTGGGGATCTTTGTAACATCTTTCCCAGCAAACATATTGTGATACAAGATAGTATGAGTTTTATAGCTGGTACTAGTTATATGGGGACTCTAAAAACCCCTGTTGCTATCTCTGGCATAGTTATTTATTTCACCAGTTTTACCCTAGTACTGCGGTAATTTCACAGTTAGAACTTATGCTTGAAAACAATGACCAACAGAGGAACAAAAAACCTTGATTATTCTTGTAAGGATTTATTCCTTCAACACTTCTGTCTTGTTTCATTATTTTGAGTCTTTGCAAACAGCAGAGGTGAGTCACACGGTCCCAGCCTAAGAGGTGTCTTCTCCCAAGCCTCCACTTCTCAAACACATCTGTGCCATGCTGCCAGCCCTTAGAGTGAGTGCAGAAACATCTCACTTTCAGTGTGAAAGTAAAATAAAGGAGAATTTTTTTTTTTAATTTTTTTTTTTTTTTTTTTTAGCTAAGAGTGCCATAAGGGAAATGTATCTTGAAATGTGATCATGATGGCTTAAGTACACCTTGGGAAATAACAGGAAATCCACACTATTTTAATTTTCTAAAATTCATGCTTCTTAAGCCGTGTTTGGAATTCCTAGGGATCTGGCTCATGATTTGTGAATGCGTCAGAGTGGCAGTACTGTGCTGTTTTAAGTAATGCAGATCTCACTTATTCACATCATGTAGTTGCATGTCACAGAGGGCTGTTTTCCTCTTCTGTTTTCTCCTCTTTTTGTGTTCTGTTCTAGAGGTGGATTAACCTCATGTTTTGCAGGAAAATGAACCTTCCACATCTTGGGGTGGAAACTTACTAGTAAGGCACATTTAAAATGTTAAAAAGTGAGTTGAACTTTCTCTCCATATATATTTATATGAATACCATAGTAAAAATTATTGCAATGACATGACATAAAATATCCTATAAGTCATGAGTGGCTTTATAGTGAATTTTCTAGTTAGAATAAACTTTGCAATTATAGGAGGTATTTGAGCCATTTCACATCAACTCCTTTGTAGCAATGGAAAAGATTTTGTTTGATTCAGGAGCTGTTGGGTGATGTTAGAAAGCTCAGTATTTTTCCTCTCACTTGGAGCAGTATCCCTGTGCAGCTGAGGTATTCCTGACTGTTAGCCAGCAACCAGTGTGGGCAGTGTGGATGTGGTCAGGATTCTCCTCTGCCCATACAAGGGGGGGCTGCTTCTGTCAGCAGGGAGGGTGGATGGATGTGTGCCACAGCAGCTCTGAGTGTTTGTGCATGGGGCATCTCAAACTTGCCAAGCTGTGGGAAATGAGTTACGTCAGACACATCTCTGAACTGTGGTTTGAAGGTTAAAAGAAGACTTTAAAATTCTTTTGTGTGTGCAGAAATACTATAGTCTGTTTTGCTGCTGAAGTAGGTTTGAAGGGGAGCCAAAAAAATCCATGTGGCTGTAGATTATATATGAATTTAGTTTAAAAGAGAGACCACTTGATCTTGTGGACTGACAGGTATTTTCAGTTTTCTTGCAGCATGATTTCATTACTCATAGTTAGCTAGATTTATTTTGTCCTGCTGGAGGCACTTATTGGGCACGGGGGTAGATTTAATTTTAACACAGGTTTGGGCCTGGCTGTAGTTATAGTACTATTAGTCTGGGGTGAAGGGGGGAAGTCAAACTCAGACTGTTGCTTTGCCTCTTGGCTGAGAGCTTATCAAGAGGGAGGTAAACTTGCAGCAAGAAAAACTGTTCGTGACATTGCCTTGAAAAACTGTTTGTGACATTGCCTTATGCAGAGGAGACAAAGGTGATAATTAAATGGAGATTACACATTAAAACTTTGTAGCCAGAGGTGAGAAGAAAGGACACAGCAGGATGATGCCTGTCTGTCCCATTGGATGCTGTTAGCTATTATGGACTCCAAAGATAATTTTTCTGCCTCTAATGGGTAGGATATGTGGTATCAATTTCAACTATTTGTACAGTTTAGTTGCAAGATCATGAGCACATCCCTGGTTAGCCTTTATGCTCCAATTTGAACTTCTTTCCCATAACTCAGATTAAAAAAGATTGTAGGATCAAATAAAGATGTGGGCTGAAACTGACTGGATTTTCCACTCATTTTTGTGCTGAAGAGAAGAAAGTCTTAGAAGTATTTTAATTTACATACAAACTCTTCTCCCCCCACCCCTTGTCAAATGAAATGCTTTGGAGAATGAATGCAAACCTAGACTAGTTCCAAGAGAAATAAGGACTGTGGTTATGCACACGTACCTAAGAATTTTGTAACTCTGCAATAACAGATACTTTGAAGAGAAATGAGCCATACTATCACCTCCTGTGCAGTGCCATGTTTTGGGTATCAGGAGAGTAACACTAAAGGGTTTTTTGTCCACTGCCTGAATCAGGCCATGATAAGCCAGAGGAGAAGCTGGTGATATGCATGGGAAGTTGTCAAGGGGTTGATGTTGGCAAAATGCTAGTTCACTCAAAAATAATTCACTCATTCTCTTCTGCTATAGTTAAGCAGAGGAGGGGGAAAGAAAATATTTTATTGGTATTCTTGAGCTGAGGTAAGGATTGGAAAGAAACTTTAAGATCAAAACAGGCTCAAAACTTACAAGGTATAAAGAAAACTTTATTAACAGAAGTAAAAGAAGAATAAGAGAACTTTCTAAAATAAACCTTTAGAGCACCTTCCTTCCCCTCCCTCTGGAACTTTTTTCCTTCCCACCAACAACGCAGGGAGACAAAACACAGGGTTTTTCAGTCAGTTTGCCGTTCTAAAAATCTTTTTCTAGTTCACTTAGGGGAAGGAGTCTCTTTTGCTATCATGGGGTCTTTTCCATGGGAGACAGTTTTCTGTGCACATTTCCAGCATGGTTCTTATTTTCACAAGAAGCAGTCTGCCTGGAACCTGCTGCAACGTGGAAGTCCCTCCCATGGGCAAAGCAGTTTTCCCACAAGTGCTTTTTCATGGGCCATTAGTTCATGGAGTTTTGGTTTTAAGGGTGAGCTGTTTTAGTATAAAAGCAAGGGTCCTCTTCTTCTATCTCTGAAAGTAAGGGTTCTCTTTCTCTCTGTTCAAGCCTCTCACCAGTCACAGCTTTTCAGCATCCACATGCTCCAACATGATTACCTTCTTCTCATGGGCTGCGGGTGAATGCTGCATTTCCCCATACAACAGTTTCCCTTTAATTAGTGTATTATAGTCCTCACCATGGCAACATAGGAATCCCAGCTCCAGCACTCGGGGAACCTCCTCCTCCCCCTCCCTCCTTTGCATTGACCTTAGGGTCACCATGTTCTTCTCCTCACGTGTCTTCATCCTTTCCTTTTCCTGATTCAGGAGAGAATTGGTGCTTGTAGGTTCGTTTCTTCTCTCCCCCTGCCCAATCCTCCTCCAAGGGCAACAGGAAAGAGCTTCCTGCATTTGTTATTTCCTTCTTAAATATATTATCATAGAGGAGTTATCAGCTTTTCTAATTGGGCCAGCCAATTGTTAGAGCCTTTAGGGATTGACTCTGCTGGATATAGTAGAGGTCTCGAGGAGCCTCTCTCAGAAGCAGCCTTTGTGGCTTTTTCTCTGCCCCCACTAAAAATCAGATTGTGTTAACCCACTGGTCTGAAACAGAAGTGACTGCAATTCCTGTTTTAGTGATGGCCTAGAAGGGGAGAACAACACTGCCATCATACACTTTAAAGAGTGTATTTGTGTGTGTACCCAGAAATGCAGTCCCTGATCTTGCTGGCACAGAGGGGTTCTGTATCTTTACGAGTCTGCATTTCTCTGCTTTTTGCATTTCCAACTTCTTCATGCTATGTAATCCATCATATATAATCCATTAATGCTACTTTTTGCCATATCTGACAAAACTGTATGAGTTCTACAGGAATGCTGATGAAAATATGGTAACTTAGGAAACAATGCAAGGAGGATCCCACTGAACTGTATGTACACTGCTTCAGATGTTTGTCTAAGCAATCGTTAAGATTACCCATGATGGAAACAACATAAACTTCTGAAGCAGTGTGCTGCTCTGTCCTTGTGTTTAGAAACCTTTGCCTTATGTCTAATCCCTTTCCTTACTGTTTCATACACAAAACACATGGGAAGCAGCACATTCCTGTCTGTTCACCAGCCCTTTGCACACTTGGTGTTTATCATCACACAGCCCCTTCACCCTCTCTAGAATAAACAACTCTGGCATTTCAATCATCCTTTGCAAGTCCCTTTTTCTAGAAGTTAAAAGATAATGCACTATCTTGATGTGCCACATGAGACGAGGAGGCTGCCAAGTGAAATTTGATGAGAAATTATTCATACTCCAGGATGTGCTAATGAAATATTTCATAACTTCATTAATATGAACACCAGCATGGTATTTTTTGGTGCGAATAAAGTTGTTAAGTTTGTTCTTCTGAGAATAAGTGTTGTAGCATAAATTAAAATAAGTAGTCTGGAAGTGTGTGTACTGGATGTAGACATCACTGCCAGCAAGCATGTGGCAATGGGTCAGTGTTAAGCTCACCAGGGCACTGGGGGGCTACAGGCTGGAAATATCAAGGCTCTATTGATGTCAGAAGGAGAGCCAGGCTCTCCTTTTATCATAATTTCCATCCAAAACCTGTCCCTTTCATTGCAGCTCTGTTGATTCCATTGGCGATGCTAGTTTTGACATGTCAGCTGTCCCTTTAGAAGGCAAATGAGACCACTAGAAATACCCTGTTAGGGGTACCTAGTCATATCTAATTTTTTTTGCATTCACACAGCTTGGCTGAGACATATTGGTGCGCAGTTCTCTCCCTTCTCACAAGCTTTTTTTCAGTGTTACCAGGTATGCTATTGATGCAACCTAAGACCTTCCTTATTTTTTTCTTTTTTTTGTTCTTACCTCAGGACATCAGAGTAAGATTGAGATTTTCGAGCATAGCATGCAAAAGAATAACAGTCTTTGTTTCAACTGCTTCTTTATCTCCTTAGTGCTTCCTTTTCCTTGTCTTCCTTTCCCTCTTTGTTTCTCTTTTTTCCTTTCTTAAGCCCTTGTAACTTCTGCTGCACAGCTCTCTGGGAACGCCCTAAATCTGAGAGGGATTTCACGGAGCCTTTTCATCATGAGGCCTGCCAGAGATATATCAAGATGTCTTTTTCACTCCTTGAGACTGACAAAAGGACCAACAGGAATAAAATTTGATCTCTTAAGAGAAATGGAAGTGGATGAGCTCTATGAAGTTTTTTCTCTTCTTTTTCTTTTCACCATCCCACATGCTGTATGTGTCTCGTAGGTAGAGCAGGACCTTGGTATGTTCTCAGCCAAGAAGCAGCTGTCTCAGTAATTAATTTCATAACTGCTTTGATGCTTCCAGAGAAGTGGAAGGTCAGGGGGAGGCATGGAGACAATCTCTTCTGATAAAAGAAAGAGGAAGTGCTTACTGTTGTGCTCTTTTTGTGGTCTGTTAGCAGATGCTTATCAGATACAGTAGGATCTCATTTCTCTCAGTACAGACTTAGTATTAACATGTTATGTCCCTGTGGCTGGTGAGCTTGACAGGAACCTGCAAAGCTGGCTTCTGAGGCAGAAATACTCTCATGTCTGAGGTGTCCCTTATGCCTCTTAATCATATGGTCTGCATCTATTCTGCTAAAGAAAAATGCCCTTACTTCTCTTGCTGACAGGGTTGAACAGTCTGCTTTCCTTTTGGAAAGGGCTTTGCTATTTTCCTTTTTTTTTGAAGACTCTTGATCAAATAATGGCTGTCAAATTTGTTGGACTCAGAACTCTGCTGCTATGCTTACTGCAGGTTTCTTCCAGAGGGTGATGATGTCTGTGGCCAATCCAGCTGTCCCACACAGAGGAGCCTGGAGCTCTGTTTAAAACTTGTTGCTGACTGCTGCTGCTTGCACCAAGTGATGGCTTTGACTTGTCCCTTGTGTGTCTCATAAAGAGAAATTAGCGAAAGATAAATGATCCAAACTCTTTGAATCTTGTTCCTAGTGGAATATATTTTTCTACATTAATTCCAATTAAATATCCACAGGTAGCAGAGAAAAGAATTAGAAACACATAAGGAGATTGATATAGAGCTATGTAGCTGTTCCTGTAATAATTGATTTAGAATAATTGAATCATTTTCCTGTAGAAATCTCTTCTTCCGCAGAACACTATTATATTCTGCAATACCTTTTGTTCCTTTAGTTAATAGAGCTGTGTAACAAATGCATATCTGCACTGGCAAATGCAGACCATTTGAACTCTAAAATATTAATTTTAAATGTACCTACGGCTATTTTTAATAGTAATTTAAAATGATCCTAAAAAGCACATGTTGAGATAATGAGATCCATAAATACTGGTTGGCATTATTGATTCACATGTATTGCTTCCGTAGATTACTTCCATTTCCCACATTTCTTTTCATGTCTATCCTAATCAGGGGGCTTGATTTTAAAGATATTTATTTATACTGAGCCTTGTGTAAATACAATGAAAATAAACTTCTCCAGTGGGAGCAGAATAAAGCCAGAGTTTACCATTGTGGAAAAATTCAATCCTTAGTTTTTGTTTAAGATTAAGGGAAAGTGTTTAACTTATTCTGTAAGTAACTTCCCCATTTCCAGAAAAATTGGGGGAGCATTCACTATTTCTTGCAGTCTCTGCAGAAGAGCCTGCAAAGACAGAAAGGAAAGGCAGAAATGTGCTGTAGGAATGCAAAATCTTTTTTAGTAGACACTAAGCAAACTGGTGCAGGCTTGTCCAAGGTACAACACATTATCTCAGCTTCTCTGAGTGAAATCCTCCTGCAGCTGCAGGTACAATCAGGACATTTGGGTTACTTTTGTTGTCTTTGTGTGATATTCTGTTTCTCCTCTCTCCCTGTGTCATTTATCCAAGCAAAACTTCAGCCTCATGGAAAAAATACAAGAAACTCAGACCTCATCTGCCTTGTGTTCATAGAGTGATTCCATTATACCCACTCATGTTTCTGCAGGGATACTTATTTTCCTGCCAGGAATTTTTTGTTTGCTTGTTTGTTTTTGTTATATATAAACCTTTTCCAAAGTGATTTTGTAATAATCAAAATAAGACATGCTGAAAGATAGTTAATACCTGGCAACTGTCACAGGTACCAAAATAAGCTTTACAATTGCCTCTTGCCAGAGCAAAGTGCATCCTTATTAGAGGAAGTGGAGATGTTATTACTGCTCTGTTAAAACCTAGTCACCTATTATTGGATAAATACTTGTAAAGACCAAACAGGTCATACAGGGGTTCTGAAGTCTTCACTGGGTTTAAGTGCTGTCATGTGAAGTGTCATCAGAGTTGCTTCTCTGCAGAATAGCACTGCAGGCAGAACAAGAATGGTAGCAAATGACTTTTTTTCCCACATTTCTCATCATTGCTTTTTAAAAGCAAACCTGTTTGTCAGATTCTTGCCTGTTTAGTTGATTAGATTAAATTCTGTAGGGAGCTTTATGTTCCAAAAGTATTTTCATGCCACATAGGCTTTACATTCTCTCAACAGAATTCTGATAAAATAGTCCAGAAATGTATGACTACGTTGAAAACTTTTATTTTTTTTTACAAGTTATGTCATATAATGTTCTGTGTTTCCTAAAATTATTATCAAAAATATTTTTGCGATGGTACAAATGCAAAAGTGAGAACAAAGTAAGACTGTAATGTAAAGTAAGACTGTAAAGTAATGTAGTGGATGTTGGTTTTTTTTGTTTGTTTGTTTATTTCTCATACTTGTACACACAGAATAATATGGCCCATGATCACCACCCGGTCAGAAGGTGGGACTGATGGGATGGCCAGTGGGGTATTGAGTTACACCCATGCCTGTTAGTGTTTGAAGTCCTTAATGTAAGGGGCATGCATTTCACATGGAATGAGTGTCCTTTTTGTTCCTTACCTGCTTTGAGATTGATGGGTTGAATTACTTAAAATCCATGTTTTCCATTCATAAAACTTTTTCCTCAATAGGGTGAAAGGAAAACACAGAGACAAATCTCATGTGGAAGAGATGACACATCAGCATTTTGGTTTATTGGCCATTGATGATACAGTAAATCACTAAAAGCAGGTTTAAAGCCTAGGAAGCAGCACTATTGATCTCCTTGAGTCCTGTTGCCAGAAATTGTATTAAAGAGCTTAACACAATGATGTGTAGCCTTGTGGCAGCAACACAGCCAAGAACAACCTTTCCTAGGGAATCACTAGCTGAGAGTCCCTGCGATGCAGTGAATTTACTGGGGGAGGTGGGGTCCCTCTTCACTGTCCTCCTAGAGACCAAACTGAGTGTCAGGAGAGGTATTTCACATTTAGGGTTTCAGTGTTTTCGAAGTAATTATCCAAAGGTAGAACAATTCATTCATTTTCGTCTTTCCTTCCTTCCCTGCTGCATTCTGAATGATATGAAACAAAGTTATATTTTTCTGCTTATCATCCATTAAAAAAAACTAAGCTGTGGAATGTGAATGTAAACGTGTAGTGAGATTTCAGCTAACTCATGTTTGGGGTTGTCAGTATCAGAAAGGAGAAGTTTATTGGTTCATTGCAATTCATTATTACAATTTAGTCAGCAAAGTATGCTATAACACAGTGGTAGATGCAAAATTAGTCTATACCAGTGAATTGTTCCAGATTTACACTTGACCCTCTAGTGAAAGGGACTAAATAACACTTACTGAGAGATATTTAGGTTTTTTGAGCTTAAAAGAAACACTTCACTTACTGCGTTTAAATGCAGATTTTCAGTTATTTAGTCCTGTATGAAATTTTAAATGCTTAGATATGAAAGAATGCTTGCACTTCAAATGCTTGTACTGTTGAAGCAGACCCATGAAGAAATAGTGCATGAATGCTCACAGGATTGGAAGAGTAGGAATAATGGTTCAGGCCTTGGTTTAACAATTGAAAGAAAAGCCTGCTTAGCCTCCTAAGAATCACACTCCATTTGTTTCTAAATGGACCTGGAGTTTCAGTAATTTGGGGACAGATTTTACAAATATGTACTCACCTGAACAAAAGCCGAGAAACCGGCTTCTTAGTAATTCAGTGTTTCACACTCCTGACTGTAGCTGTCGAAGTTAGATACCCCTTCAAGACATCAATTGCTGTCATTAGGCATTAGGGTCTACCCATAATGTCTCTGAAACCTGATTCTCAGTTACTTAAAAAAAAAAAATTGCTTTAGAGATTCTGCCTGTTTAGAGATTCTACAAATGCAAGCCGCAGGATTTATTTCTGAGCAACCCTTTTTACAATCTAAGCCATATAAAACAAAGGAAGAATGTGCATTTTAATAAAATGTTACTTTTTAAAAAAGTAGCTATTTTCTGGTTGTATAGTACTTAAAGGGAATTGCTGCTGTTTCTCATGCCCTTACCCATGGAGGAATGTGTTTTGGTAGCAATTAGGGATGGACAGCTCCCTGAGGCACTGAGCTCTTAGGTGTTTAGCATTAGTCACCCTTTCTGTTAACTTTGTAAATCGCTTCATTTTCCAGAAGTGGATGGAACTGCTCTTAAATGGGATGGGAATACTCTGCTATTTTAGGTCCTTTGTTCCTATTTAGAACTTAGAAAAGAAACAGGTGCCAAAACCAAAGAAAGATTATGGAAAAAAAGTTAATTAAAATTTTCTAGCCCCCCAGTTCAAGTCTTAGACCAATGAAAAAAGTTGTAGTGTTTTTTTTTCCCCTGTGATTTTGTCTTTTTCTCTGTGCTAGTGTTTCCTCTCTAATAAGAACATGCCCTTGTTTTCACATGAGTGTCAGTTTTATGTGCATTCATATAGCACTTCAAAAGTCATTCTGATTTATAAGGCAGCTGTGTCAGAGATTGGGACTCTTCTTTCCCATGTGCTCACACATCCCTTTATACAGGGGTCAATGTAGCTACAGCATGATTGGAAAACATTTGAATCCAAAAAGATGGCTTTATTCCCACTAACTGCTGTGATTGTGAGTCACAAGTCAGTGACTAAAGCTAGAATTACTGCTCTGTACATTTCAGCACTTCATCTCTTTAGTTTTCATTTCATTCTGTGTTGTTTAGAAAAAAACCCCTCTGTATTTGTATTCTCAGAACAAAACCCTCCACATCCACAGTCAAGATCTGCCTTTAACCATTGGAGAAATGGGAACTCTGATGAATTTTTGTGCCATTAATAATATTTGCTCCTGAACTTTTTCAGCAATGGTTTGTGTTTGCAAATGGCTGAGTATACTGTTTTAACCAGATATCCAGCATATTTTTATGAGATTATTACTCAGAAAACAGAATATCAAACAACCATGAGAATATTGCTTTCTAAAAAAAAAATCCCCAGACCCCAAACTGAAAATGACCCATTCAACCCAAATTCCACAACAAAACAAGTCCTTTCAGTAGGAGAAAATTCATGAAGTACTGTGGCTGGTATTTCAGCTTTTCCTGCAGAAAGCAGCAGAAGCTTAATGAATGTGCTCATTATCCACCATTATACTTGTTCTCCTCCCTATCTCTTGGAGTGCAACACCAGCCTTTGAATGCACATTTTCAGGTTGCAGGACTGAGGTGTTACTTCCGCTACAATGATAGCATTGTTTCTCCTCAGCTGAAATGCAGTAGTAGATTGTGCCATAACTAGGTTAAATCCTTAGATGTGGAGACACAGACTTGGTTTTTTTGATTTCTGTGGGTATGAGTAAAGCTTTAGCATGGGAAGAGAGCTCAGCTATGGGATAGAGACAGCCATAGCTGTGCTCATGCTGAGTTCTGTATCTTCTGTCCTACAAACTGGAAACACACAGGAATCATATCTCTGGATTTTGTTATTGCTGTATCCTCTAGTCCTGTTTTATTTGTTATTTTAGATGAACTCAAAGCTCTAGCCCTGGATTTACAGCGGCATGTTGTGCTGCTCATTACTCACAAAAGTCATCACAAAACAGTTCTGAGAAGCTTCTCCAGTGAAGTGATGTGTTTGCAATTCAGAATTGAAGTGAGCTGCTAAGAACTGTAAGCTAACATTTTAAATGAAAACACGTTTTTTTTTTTTTCCTCAAAAATGACTGTACATTAGACAGAGTCTCACTGAGGTAGCTTAGGAAAGGGTGTGTTTCTTCTGCAAGAAAAAAATGCTACTAAGTCTGGGCACTTCTACCACATCAAGTCAAGAGTTCTCTTATGAATCTGTTTATAACTTGTGGAACACAGTGTGTTTTTTCTGCTCTGCTGCAGGGGTGGAAAAGCAGTGGGAGGAGTTCAAAGACTTGCTAATTTTCTTGAAGTTTAATGGAAACAAAAGTGTTCTGAAGAGATGGGACACATACATGAGCAATGGGTGGGAGAGCTGTAGTTCTGCCTTCCGGCATGAGAGGAATGATGGAGGATGAGTGTGAGGGACAAAGTACCACCTATGAGATGTGTCACCTCTCTCTGTACTGGAAGTGGGACTGTGAAACAGCCAGTTTTACTGTTGTAAGGTGTTGTGCCAAAGTCCAAAGGTTATATGGGCTATCCATAGCTTTGCCTAGAGAATATCAGCTTAGGACTTCTGTTACAGATGGTGAGAAGCAATAGGAGATTAGGTATTATTCCTTTAGCCACAATTCTGTGTGTGCCTGTGCACTCTTATGGAAGCCTTTCTGTTAAAGGGATGAGCATTTTGTGTGGCAGGATTATAGAGGAATGTTCTCTTAGCATGCCGAGCCCTCATCACAGGGCAGTGATGGTGAGCCTGCAGCCAACTCTCCAGCACCAGTATTTCTGGTGACTCTGACGTCTTAACAGCACTTGAAAGGATCACCCACTAAGAAAGCCCACATTACAGAATGTGGAAGTTGATGTGGAGACTCCTCACGTTTATATCACCTTGACCTGGATCCCCAGGTATGTCCAGAATCACATTTCCTTTTCAACGGATTTTGCAAGGTTTGGAGTATATTTTTAAGAAAGTTGGAGATACAACAGCCATGCATAGTCAGTGTCTTTACAGAGATAAATGATTCATATAATTGTATAAAGAATTAAAAGTAGTAGCCTGCAACGATTATAAGGGCGTTTATTTGGCATTTTCCCACTAAAATTCTCTATGATAATCCATTTTACAAATGCGGTATCTGATCCAATGTTTCTGCTTTCATAAGGGATTGACTGTTGTTGTAGCTAGAGGGTTGTTCAGACCACAAAAATGAGGCAGTTGCCTTGTGAGCTGCTGAGATTAACCCTTAAAAAAATGGCATCAGTACAAAAATGCAGGTTGTGTCTTTTGTTGCCTGACTCTCATCTCAGTGCTTGCTTGCTTCTTTTCTTGTTCTCCCTCCTCTTTTCAAGATAGAAACACACATGTGAGTCTTGGCTGAGGCACAGCTCTGAAGACTTAACTTTAAAATAAGAAAAAAATAAACTCCTTATTTCATCACTACAGTTCTTATGCAAAAGCAAGATGTTTTCTGTTAATGTGGTATAAGCAAGCACTGGTCTGTGGGGACATCACACCCTGTGTGTTCTTCCCTTTCAAAGCATTAATGTTTTACCAATCCCAAGGGAATACATAAACTTCTGGACCATTTTGGGTGCGGTGCAATTTTAACATGGTTTTGCCTTTTTTTTTTTTTTTTTTTTGATGTAGAAACTGCAGAAATTTCTTCATGTTCTGTGTAAAGAGCTAAGATCCAATCAAGGCTCTTACAGCAGAAGAAATCTTATGGAGGTATTTCTATTTCAGCTTAGTTCCTTTTGACTCGCATTTTGTAGGGAGAGACTGACTCATGCTTTACAGCTCCTTGGTAGGGGACTGTCCTCGGATGTGGGACAGCCAGAGTCACTCAGTCCTGTGCACAGAGACCTTGCCAAGAATTGGGCAGAGCAGACTCACAGCCTTCCATGTTCATGGGGCCACACGCGTTCTTGTTTTGACAAAGTTTCATTGCGTAATGGAAACTTTAAGATTTGCCTCAGAGTGGAACAGTCATTTTATTGTCTCTGGGCAGTATCTCCATCTCCATTCTGTTAAGTTTTATGTGGCCTTGCTTTGTCTGGGCAGCATTAGCTGCTGTTTTGCTAAATGCCCCAATTTTGTGTTCCTTTTAATAATTATTAATCTGTAAGGAGAAGGTGGGGGGTGGGGACATTTAGATGAAAATTTTCCAGGAACACAGTCTCTTCCCTTAGCAGGAAAGTACTTGTGAAAATGAAAGAAAGGCCTTTTGGAATCTCTGGAATTAAAACTATTTTCCTGCAGAGGTGATTAAATTAAAATTTTCACATTCATCACTCTATATGCTTATATAGTTTATCAAGATCTAGAATTAGTGGCTATGCTTTTTGATATAGTCTAAGAAATCATAACTTAGAGAATAAAGAGGTTTTCTAGACATGAGATTTGAGGATAATCTATGAATAATTCAGACACTTTTTTTACTGCATGAAGCAGAGGTGAGCTGGGAGGATACCAACATCTTCACTTTCCTGTAAACTATTTTTCACTGAGAAAAATGAATGGGTTAATTGAAATGCATCAGCTGCCTCAATAGAGTCATGTTCAGTTTGGGGATTAAATTACCCCGAATTTAGCACTGAACAATAGATTTGCTGTCTAAACAATCCTGCTGTGTTAAATTCTCTGGTTATTTCACAAAGTACTGTTGAACAGAGCTGTTAGTTTTCTTCACTTCAGCTTTTAGATTGTTTTCAGTACTTCCTTACATCTGATTTCCTGAAGTTAGGAATCATCAGTTTTGTTGCTGCATCTTTATTTCCTTTCAGACTTTCTCTGTATTTCCATACTGGAATTGTGTTCACTTCATCCTCTTTGCAGACAGTTTGTTCATTTCTATGAGATCATTCTCATCTTAGTAATTTCAAATCTGTATAGCACTTTTGACTTTGAAAAATTAGTATTTTTTCTAGATTTCTCTAAAGCAAAGGTGGTTGGAACTAGGCTCCCAAACCAACTTGTGTTAAACCACAGCCACAGCAGAATGGTGAAGGCAAAGAACGTGACTGGTGGCATATATTTAAAACAGATATTTTTCTTGCAGAAATGTTCACACATTATCAAAACCTCTAAAGAGAAACTGTCAAATAATCTTTGTTTTGGAAGCTTTCAACACATTTGTGCTCCAGGCCCCCCATCTTGACTTAGGCCCCCAGACTCGGCGGCTGTTTTTGGCAGCTTTCTGGGAGAGAGGCAGAAGGTGTTGTAAATGGGTTCTTGTGTGAGATGGTGCTCATAATTGGTCCAAGGGGGCTAATCTTCCCATTAAAAAGTACTCCTTGCTTAACTCATACAAGTGATTGCTGGCTGCCTCTTTGGAGCCACTGGAGAGAGTTCCCAGCACTGCTGTGGGGTGTTGGTGTTTTGGGGGAGTGTGTTCTGCTGCAATAGGACTTCAGTGGAAAGAGCTGTGAGCGTGACTTCCAGCAATGAAAGCAAGCACTCTGTTTTCTGAGCAACAGCTTCTCTTTGTTAAAAATAGTTCCTTCTTGTGCCAAGCCTCCTTAATGTTACCTGGAAATGTCAGAAATTTAGGTCTTTACAAATTGGGCACTATACTGTGACTGTCATTTATTGTGTAAGTGTCTTATTTAAAATCCTCTTATACCTAGTCTTGCTTAACAAACAAAACAAAACCCAGGTGGCATAGATTTTGCAGTAGACAGCAAGAATTTAAAATTCCTGTACACGAACAAATATATCTTAAGGGACCATATTTACTTTCATATAATTGTAATAATAATAAACATTTTGCTTTTATATCGCCTTTTTCATCAGTAGTTCTCAAAGCACTTTTTAGAAAGAAGTTTGGCATTACTGTACAGTCTTGACTGTGGGAAAACATATGGATACCATATGATCTGGCACTAAGATCACTTAATAGCTGGGTGGCAATTAGAGCCCAGCTCCCTCTTCAAGATTGAAATGCTGTTTCTTCTCTTCTTTCTCTTTGTAGCTTTGGATTGCCAATGTAGTTATTTAGGAGATGGCAACCTGACTTGACATATTAGTGTCCAAATGCTTGGGGAAGGATGTTATTTTTGGACCAAAGTTCATTTGTATCTGGAGATGCCAAAACATTTACAGGCCCAGGAGTTCATCCGACCCTTGAAGCACAAACACAGCGAGGCTGGTGTGAGAATTAACTGCACTGCAATTCTCAGCTCTTGGAGTTGCTCATTTCTGCCTTTTCTGAGACGGTGAGCTTGAGGCTGAGCATCAGAGACAGCCTGAAGGGAGCTGTGCTGCTGGAAATGTGAGCTGGCTAATAAATATTTGAGTGTTAGAGGTGAGAGTGAGAAAGCTGATAGAAGTGGATCCATCATAATTGTGTTTTCATAAAAGATGGAAAAAAGCAGAACTTTTAATCCATTATTTACTTACTAGTTGGTATCTAATTATTTAGGCAATTTTCAAAGTCAGTAAAAGGCTCGACTAATTCCAAATTATATTTTAACTCATGCTGAACTCTGTTTTCCAGATAAAATATGAGCAATTTTGATGCTTTTATGGGTAAAATACCTTCTTGTCTGTGGGAACTCTTAGAATTTGTCTGCTCATGTACTGGAGGAAAAAAAGAAATTGAATATGGTACTCATTACAATGGTCTTTCCCCCAGATCATTCCATGCTTTTTCTGTAGATTCTGGAAGCTGTAAGAGGAGAGCAAAGATTCAGAAGTCAATAGAGCAGCATTGTGTCCCATCTAACATTCCTCCTTTTAGTTAAAAAGCTGTTTGGACAGATCACAAATGATTGTGGTCTCTTACTACTAATCATACACTGTTATCAGTATAGTGACTTGGGCAAAAATAATGAACTCTTTTCTTCTTGGAGATTCTTGGTGCATATAAAAGTCGTTTGTAGGCTAAACTTTCAAGAATGTCAAATAGAGTTAATGTACTTTTGAGCAAGAACAGTCTTGTAGTCCTTGATGCTGCTGAGATTAGTCTCAGGACTGCCTTAAATTACCCCAGCTAGTAGCTTGATTGTTTCCATATAGAACAATTCCTGGCATCAAAGGAATTCTCAATTAGGGTAAACTTGTTATGTGATAGAATAACAGGTTTAATGATAAGGGTGTTCTGCTGCATATCTCTATAAAGACAAACATTTATTCTACCAATGAGCTTAGATTTCTTTTTCCCACATCTTCAAATATTTGGGTTCTTATTTCCAGATTTGACCTGTTAGAGTTGTGGTGGTCTGGCAGGTTCTTGCTGCAGGATTTGAACCACAGCCGCACACATCTGCAAGTCAGGAATGTCAGAACCCAGAGTCTGGTGTTGGACCTGCTGCTGCTTAGTGTTTGTTAGTTTTAAGTGCAGAAGACACATCTGTGCCGAACTTTGAGAACTGCTAAAAATTTTTGTTTTGTCATGATTTACATAACTGCAACTACCTGAAAAAGATTTTCAGAACTCAACAGCAAGAAAATATTTTGACCATTTAATTTGATCTCCACCTTTTTTTTCTATACCCTGCCTACCAAATTTCCTTGATTAATCTCTGAATGATGTGCTGAAAAGAGTAAAGGAAATTTAGAAAATAAAACTCTCAGTGGAAGAACCAAATAGTCAGAAGTTTCATCTGATCTGAAATACAGCTTCAATTTAAATTTATAAGCACTATTGGCCAGGAAAGAGGAGATAATCAGAGCTTAGCCTAACTTCTGATGACAGCAGATTCTTAAGCAACTGAAAACCTGCAATGTATTTTGCTCATTCCGGTAGAGTAGGCTAATTATAAAACCATACGGGACACACTGGAATACCGTGTTACACATATACTTGTTGTGAAATGATGCCTTTTAAATAGAATAAAGAAAAAAAATCACTGATATTTCATAAGACTTTCTTTTTCATCAGTCATAGATCAATCTCAGCATGATAAAATGTGAAAAGAAAATTCCTAAAGTAAAAAATGAAAATGGACTCGGAGACACTACTGAAAGACCTCCCAGTAGTAGGACTAAGTAGACAAATTTTGTCAAATTTTGTCAAATTTTGACAAACTTTTGACAAATTTTCCTTGGGAAAGGAAAGAAATGAGCCAAGACGGCAGAATGCACAATAGTGGGAGAGTTGTTCAGATGGATTAGTGAAGGACTCAGATTTAACTAACTTACTAAATGCTCTTGTGAGATGATGTATTAGTAATTGTTTTTTCTTTGTTAAAAGAAAAATCCTAATCCCCAACATGCCCTCAGAAATAAGTGAATTTGATTTTATTGGAAGTTTATTAGAAATTATAATTATATGTCCCACTAATTTTATCTGAAAGCTGTGAAGCACTTGAGGGTAGCAACAATGTTTTTATATATAGTTAAATTATTGCTCTTGTTGTGTTCTCATGAAGAAGAGGTAGATCTGACCCATAAAGAGGGCTATAAAGCTGTGTTGGCAGTCATTATTAATATTTAGTTATTTTTAGTATGTATCTATTAAAAGCTTTTCCATTATTTTGCAGAGGGATCATGTTAGCCTGCATCCAATTTTTATTTGTTCATTCTCCATTTGCTTGCCTTGCAAAATTTTTTTGGTTGCTTTCTTCTTCTCCTGTTTTCTCCCCTGTTCTCTGGAATTACTCATGTTTCAAAAATTGCCAGACTTAGCAGTAATGCTTTAGACTTCTAGTGGCTGTTATATTTTTTTTCTGGGGGGAAATTTCCTGGTTTGGTAGAGTTAAGGACTTACCTTTTTGCCAATTTGGATCTCTACTTTTGAGGGCTCTCAGTGAAAACAAGGGACATCACCAATTCAGAAGCCAAGAATACTTTTGTAAGTCATCCCAGTGTGTGGTTCTCTAGGTGACTGGTTTCCCAAGGAACCTGCAGACCGGAGCCAACGCCAGTGGCAATAATATTGCTCCAGGGTAAGTAAAACAGCACAAGTGAATTCAAAACTGAGCCTAATTCAATTGACCATCATATGACAATGAGTGGTTTGAAGCATTTTGAGTTAATTTCTAATCGCTGTGTGTCTGTTTTTAACAGAGTTTAAAGCTATAAAGAGAGAGAACTAAAGATTTGGATTTCACTGTTTCTAACAGCTGGCTAAAGTTCTTGGACTGACACCCAAAATCCTCCTTCATAACATATAAACTGAAGGATAATCAATGTATTTTTTTCTGTTACTTATAACTCATCCAAAGCTCTTTACAAGTCCAGGATGCCATATCTTACCATCTTGAGTGATGACTCTATAGGTGGAGCAGATTTTAGGAGCCCTTGGAAGTTTTTCCATTATAAAGAGGTTTCTTAAGGCCCTTCAAAGACCCTATCATTCACATAATCCTTGTTGTCTTTAAATTATGATAACATTCCTTCTTGTCACATCACACAGAGCATAATGAAAGGCTAAGATTAAGCACCTGGGCCATTTACTGCTAAGAGCTAATAACTGCAAATCCAGCAGAAAGGCACTGCCACTTTAGCAGGGCACAGCAGCGACTGCCTTCACAGACAGGCCCATCAGCACCTTAATCCTCAGGAGTGTGAGCATGGGAAAATTTGTTCCTTCCAGAGCTGGACAATAATTTGGTTGCCCTATTTTCCCATTACAGTAAATGTGTTTTCATTAATATTCTAGATGTATTTTTTTCTGCCTTCTCTTGTTGGATTGACACCAGCTTTGTAGCTTTTCAGAGGATGGACTGTAGCTCAGCATTCAATTTAGCCCTTCAGATAGTCCCTTCTTTTCTTTTTTTTATTTTTTATTAAATACAACTTTTTGAAAGTTGATGTTTCTTTTTACAGTGTTTTCTAGAGGCTTAAAGCTTTAAGACTAGCAACATTATAATATCAGTCAATTGCCAGCAGAAAATTCTCTTAAAAAAGATGAGAATAAAGTAATCGATAATCCACCTTGACTAATGTTTGTCAGACCATAGAAAAGGAAAATTTAGCAAATAGAATTTAATGACTGGCAAGAGGGGCATGGTGGGAGGAAGGGGCATATTTAACAATGATCAGGAATTCAGAAGAGCTTAGAAAAGGGTTTTTTCTAGATGGTGTAATGTGAGGAGGCCACACGCTAAGTTCATTTGCAGAAATTATTCTCGCACTGATTTCTGTGTTATGGAAGGATCTTATTTTTGTATTTGTTCCATAAACATCTTGATTTAAATATTTCACATATATCAATTGCAAGTGGATAGAAACAAGAATAACAAAAGGGCAGTTATGAAAGGAAAACTTAAATGTTTTATTATGTATATTTCCTTCTGTCCTGTCCTTTAGATGTCCCTGAAGGCTCTGGCCTTTGTCAGGGTTATGTGAACAAAACCAAAAGGTGGGGCTGAGCTGGCGAAAGGGGACCATTGAGTGTTGTGGTGGGAATGAGGAGCAGTGGCTGTGGAGCATTAGCAGGAAACAAGGGGAGAGAGAAAGGGAGAGAAGGACCAGGCCTTGCAGAAGGGATGCTGAGGTGAAATGGCTGGTGCTGGTATTAAGTCTCTTGAATTCTTCAGTTGAGTGCTCTTGGAATTGGAAATGGAAAGAATCACAGTTACCACTTGCTTCAGAGCCTTTGTTTAATAACCATGGCTGCAGGCAAAAGATGCTGGGGGGCTGCTGCAGAACATGATGATCATGGAATTATGGGCTGCTCTGCCAAGCATCTCTGCCTGGCACAGCCTCTCTGTTCTGTCAGAATTCTCTCTAGGATATCCTTGACAGTGCAGTCCTGGGCCATTGCCTGCTTCCCAAAAGCCTTCCAGTACACAGGTGTCAGGCCTTGCCTCAAATGGAGAAAAAGAAAATTCCACTAATTTCACTTGCTGTGAAAATTTTAAGTTGCATATTACAGTATCAAATACTAAGACTAGGCAAAATTAAACAATAGAGGGTATAACATTATATTCTTTTTATAGAAAATAAGATGCCACATCTTGTAATTTTTCCCAAATCCTGTATATTTATATAATTTACATTATAATAGTCCAGAATATTTTTAAGAAGTTAAATTCTTTGTATGATATGATCTCTTTTTCCTTAAGCTATTTATTTTAATAATTTAATTAAGAGTCACAGAGATTTTTTTCAGCTAGCAGCACAGCCACCTTCATTTAAAATGCAGTTAACTTGGCTTCAAAATTAGGTAGGTGACAAAAGGCTGCAAATTTTCATCCTTTTTGTTTTGTGTAGGTGAAAACATGAAATCGTAGTGGGGCATAAGATATATTTGATTACTGTATTTTATGCTGCTTATTCACTGCTTACAATAACTGTATGTGATGTTGGGCAGCTACTGATTGAAAATTTGGGCATTTAGGAGCCTGTGTATTCCCTCAGGACTATATTCCTCAGCACTGTGTTTTAAAGCCAGTGTCCCTTCTGCCATCTCACCAGCCTGTTTTATATCAAGGTTCTCCCTGAAGAGGTCTGGGGAACTTTAGGAAGCATGATTTGGTCAACTTCTGTCTATTCATGGGTAAGGGCAGCATAATCCTAAATATAAGAGGTATGGGGATCAAGAGTACTTCAATCAATATTTGACAAAGAATTAGATAAAGATTCTGAGTTGAATTTTGATTTCCTCACTGAGAGCTGTGGTTCTCAGAGATTAAGTGAGAAATAATCTTGTAAAGGGGCAAAAATTTAAAACCCAGTCCTGAAACCAGTTTTTGAATCTCAAAAGACTGTTGCTGTTGAATAAACAGTTGTAAAAGAACTCAATGGGAGGCCTTATGTTTTTGAGAAATCTCAGATGTTGAGGCTTAAAAATCATGTAGCAAACCTTCTTGTATCATGTTTTGTACTTTCTGATAATTAATGTGGTCCAGCATAGCTGTCATTAAATTGTATGTGTTTTGTAAAAGAACCAAAGGATTTGACTTGCTCAGTTGGAAAATCCTACATAGGCTCATCCTAATTACAGCTACTGTGTCTATATTTACAGTGTTCTTGAGAGTTAACATTTTATAATGCTACCAAGAAGTTGAGCATCTTTTTCTGTTTGTCATCTTTTTCTGTTTGTACTCTTGTGGCATCTGAGAGCCCTTGGAGAGACACTGGGCAAAGGCACAGTGACTGATTACAGAAGGTTTCTCCTGGTGTTTTCTCGCTGCTTTGTTGAAACAAATCTGTGTCTCACAGATCAAGGTGGGATGCTGGCTTTGGGAAAGGGAGAGCCAGAAGAAGCCAGACTTTGGTAATTAAGATGTGACACAAGCTAGGTTCAAATCTGTCATTACTTAAACTTCCATTTTCCATGTGAGCCTGAGTGCCAAAGCCTCGGGCTGTTGAGGTGCACATGGGTGTATCTTTCTGGCCTTTACACAATTTTTGCAATGAACTCAGTTCTGTCTTGATAGAGCAGAAGAAGGGCTAAATTAGCACTATTCCACCTGCCTCCCCTGCAATGGAATTGTTTTCTAGCTAGCCATTTCCCCAATTACTCTCCTGCTGTGAGATTCAGTAACCTGTCAGAGGTCTGTTGTATTGCAGGAACTGTGCCAGGCTCTGTGTGCCACTGCAGAGTATTAAAGACCACAGCAATTTCTCATTTCTCTTTTGCTGTAGTATGTGGTGTATCTGATCATCTGAGGTGTACAATGTTGTCCATATTTTCTGAATTAGTAAGTAAAACTTTTAAATAAACAATGGTTGGTTTTTTTTTTTTTTACACTATTTATTAGACATTCCCTCCCATTGTGTAATTATAGCAGCCTGGATATACATCAAGCATCCTTACAGAATTGTAATTCCACACACATCAGTGAAATGAATGTGTTCCTGAAAACTCACATTTTTGTATTGGCAGACATTTGCCTTACTTAGGTGTAATACTGAACCTGTTTTCCAAGACAGAACTAAACCACAGAGTTTTGGTCATGAAATAGTCATATTTAAATGGGATACAGAGCTGTAAATGCCCCCACCTTATCAGTACTTCTTAGTACCATTTCATACTTGCATTGTTTGCTCTTGTTAATAAGAGCTTTCCTAAAGCTTAAGACTTGAATAAATGAATATTTAATTTAAGTAGAATGGTAAACTATCCAAGGGTTTGCGAAAGCTTGGGGTTATCCCTTGGTTCCTGCATCTCTGAAAGTTCACTGTGAAGCAGGGATTAAACCACCAAGCCTTTATTTAAATGTTGTGACCTGCCAAATAGACTCATCAGGCAGCTGGAGGGATAGGTTTAGATTTCTCTAGGTCTGCTTGGAAGAGCAGCACAAATCTCCCTAGCAATTCTTTACCAGTGTGGTAGAGGTGGAACTTCAGAATCTGTGACTTCAGCTGGGAATGGGCCGCTTGTCTCTGACCAAGCTGACCTTGCTGCAGATGTCCCTGCTCATTGCAGGGGGTTGTACCAAAGGTCTCTTCCAATCCAAGCCTTTCTGTGTCTCTATGAGCAGTGCAATACCTCAGCTTCCTCTGTTGCTGTAAAACTAGCACAGGATAAGCCAAGAGGAATATTATCTGGCTCAGCCAAAAATGGTTGTTGAGGTGGAAGGTTTCTTTGGCAGAGTGTAGGATGAGAACCCGTTGTGCTTTAGTTCATCCATGAAATTAATGGCAGGCTTCTGTTGTTCTGATAGCACCCTTTCCAAAAGCGTGCCAAAAACCCTTTACTAACTCCTTCACCAGGCCTACTGGACAGAAGAGCTGGAAAGAGGAGAAGGACCCATGTATCAGGCTGGAGAATATTGTCCTTCACAGAGAGGATCAGAATGTTTTCTGTAAATAAAGTTTTGACCACATTTGCATTAAAAGTATAGAGGTGTGTTCATCTAACAGTCACTGCTTTTGTAATGTCTTCTAGTTTTTTTCCCTCTGTGTTGCTTTTAAAAAATTTTTGTGTGTGTGTGGTTTTTTTAAAGTTTTGGTTAGTTTTTTTTTTTGTTTTCCCAAGCCCATAAAGACTAGCTTGGTGCTAGACTTTTTAGCTGTTCATCTGGTCACACAAAATAGAAAATGAGGGTTTTTTAATAGTTAAAATATTACTTTGCTTTGAAACAACGTTCTTGAATGAATTTTCATAGTGCTTCTTCAAAATATTTATAAAACAGAAATAAGAATGATTTTCATGATTTATAAAAATTTTTTTCTCAACTTATCAGTAGTGTTTTTTTTTTTTTTAGTTCTTAGAACTTGTATCAATTTACTCATTTTTAGTTTAGTAGTCTCAAAGCATTTTGCAGTGAACTCACTCTTAATAGCAAATGAAAAGATGCTCTGTTTCCCCCAGGTGAATTGGCAGGGAATCTGGATTGTCTGTACAAAGAATATAATTTTAAATAGTACATTATCATCTTAATTTTGGATTGTAAGGCCCTTCATCCTGAGAGGATGAACAGTCCCCAGACACTGATGCAAAGGGCAAAACTGGAGCAAAGCTCAGGACTTGGGCAGTAAGAAAGCTTGATCCCTTAATCTCTGCCCATGAGCTGGTGTGATTTAAAGTTTCTACTGTGATTTTGTTTTCTTGTATATGAAGCCAGGGTGGCCCAGAAGCCTGGTAATCAGCAGAACCTGGCTGGGAGGTAAATCCCCTTCACAGACTGGCATCTCTGCACTGTCACAGCTTCTCAGGGAGATTACATGAGAATGATGTCTTGGATGGTTAGTCAACCTTGACAGCTCCATGGTAGAGCCAGTTACAGAATCTATTGCAGAACCTGAGCATTTCTGTTTAATTCTAAGCACGGACACAAACCAGAGATACTCTATCTCAAACTTGATTTTAGCTTGTTATGGTTTCATGCACATGTCAATATTTTCTGCTCTCTAATGGTAATCAATAGCTAAGGAAAAAGGTAAATTTATATAAAAAATTATTTATCAAAATATTTGTTGTACAAATTGTTCTTTCCTAGGCTTGCACCAGCAAATGATATTTATTGACTTTAATTGGATATGATTGCATTCTGTATTCTAGGCAGAACAATTTTTTGCTGCTCTCTGCCTCTGTATTTGCTTTTCAAATTCAATTTTCTATACCAAAGAGAGTGAGAAGGCCATTTAACACAATGGTACTTACTTAGAATACTGATTATATAGTGTTCTATGTCCCCTTCCCATCTTTGAGACACTTTATTCCCTGATGAACTATAGCAGTATTAAAAATCATAAACTGTGGCAGTAATAGACAGCTGATAGGCTTCATATATGGAAAAATAACTTCTTTCAAGTATTTTCATCCTGATAGACACATAAATTAGGATTGAAATTAAAAATTCCTCAGGGATATTTTCTTTGCTGGAAAAATGCCTCCTTACATGACTTGGTTTGGTTATTTTAGCTCTATAAGTAAAGTGTATTGCTTGTTGTAAATAGCATATTAATTGATGTTAACGAGAAGTAGCTGTATTGCAAATAGTTTGTGCTATGGCACTAAGTTACCATCTACCCTCTAGCTACAAAATTTATTGGTGTGCTGGGCCAGCATTATACACTGAAATGTTGTTACTTCAGTTACAGACACTGAAAATGGGGGTGAAAAAGCATGCAGGCTTTTCAGTCCCTGCTTCTCTAAGCAAATTCTTCTCTAAGTCTATTTGCAGCTACTGGGAAATGCTGTTAAAATGTAGGATCGTTGCAGAAAGTATAATTTCCTGTTTATGCTGACTTGGGGCTCTACAGTGGACAAGGTGATAAGAAAGTAAGATTAGTTCAACAGTATATAATAGCTGGCTCCAGTGCAGGCTAAAACTCCTGCCAATAGGCTAGTGCCTATTGGAAAAACAAGCCTCTTCAGTTCTCTTCTAAGGAGTATTGTGGAAGTTTGGTACCTTCTGACTCTTTGATGGGTATGGAAAGGGAGAAATTGTGTAACAAGCTTGTCATCTTGGAGCCAATGTACTGCTCTGATGGAAGTGGAAGGCCTCAGGTGCACATGGATTCTTTCCTTCATCTTACCTGGAAGGAATATATTGTCTACAGCAATAATCTTGGGAGTAGGCAGGGCTATAGTTTCACTATAACTTACTCCAGAGCAGGAGTGACAAGCCTATAACCCAAAAAAAGTCTGAAGTTGATTTTTAGTCAAAAATGTTCTCTTACCCTCTGTGGAGTGATCCACAATTCCCCTCGCCCCATGCAGCTTTCTGCTTCACAGTTTTCTGGGTTTCCCAGTCCAGATGCAAGGAATTCATTGTTTGGCAGACAGCAGGTGCTCTCCTGCTTCATGGAGAATCTGCAGCACAGGAGAGCTCCAGGACATTGTCTCCAATGCCAGCTCAGGATGGCACTGTCCCACCGAAGACAGAGCTAAGTGCTGTCTGAGACGAGTCAGGGACAAGCTCCCAGCTGTGCCAACTCGGGCTGTGTTGACAGTGCCCACGGAGCTCTGTGAACTGAGACCAGGAACGTGATGTGGTGAGTTTTGTTTCCCTGGGAAAAAGCCCGCACAGTTGCTGGGAAGCCTGAGGCCTGCAGGGGCTGGCTGCCCGCTGCAATTCCGCATTGATCATGATGCCGCCCTCCTCCTGGTGAATGGAAGGCCACTACTTCCAGAGATCACCACGGTGTCTTTCTTCATACTAAGAAGTAATTTCTTTAAGCAAATATCTATATTTGGGAAACTTTCCCAGCTAGTTCTGCTGTACCATAATGAGGACAGCAGGAATTCCAGTCCGTTTAGAAGGGTGCTGCCAGGGTACGATTTTGTGCTACACAGCAGTTATAGCTGGGCATTCAGTACCTACATTTTTTATTTATTTAGATCCTTTATTTGAAATTAGGATGCTATTTACACTGTCAAATACTCTGTTTCTTTATATATTCTATTAATCCAGAACTTAGTGTTGCTTTACATTATTCGGTATTTCCCAGTGCTAGTGTAATGCACAAATGTAGCTTAAGTACTATGATGTTAACTCCTTCAGATTTAATATTTTTTTTCACTGGTTTTCAGGCTAGTTCAGCCCTGATTTTTATTCTGTACTTACAGTATGATAAAAACCAAGTAGCTGAATTGCAAATGTTGACCTTTCTGTCTTAATTATGTTGTGTATTATTTTCTGCCTTCGAGCTCTTCTAGTTTAGGAGGAAGTTAACTTTGGTGGGGAAAGCTCATGCCAAATGCACTTGACAGCTTAAAAATTCTCTGTCGATGCCCAGAGATTCTGATGTTCATTTTTGTTCTGCTATCTAATTATGGCACCAGGAGAAGGGTGTACAGTATGTTGCTGCTTTCTTCCTGCAATGCAGTAGAGTGTATTTTGCTTATTGATGGAGCAGTAAGATGCTATAGTGCACCAAGAGCTCTGTCTTGTTTTTTGAGCAAAGCAGAAAATAACTCCCTTGTATGTTATCCTAGAAAAGCACCTGAGTCTTTGTTTTAGTACTTGACAATGGACCTCTCTAAAGTGGGGAAATTAATATTGGTTGTAGATTCTCACAATAGAATCACTGCATAATTTTGTGTGGTGTTTTTTCTTAGGTTCGTAGAATTAATGCATGCATCCTAATGCACCACCACCTTAGCTTGCAGACGAATAGTAATTTTCATTCTGTTAGGTTTTGGGTAACAAATCCATAAAACCACCAAAATGTCAGTTCTGGAAACACTTTTCACAGCTTCTCAGCTTCTGTCTTTACACTGAATAGGTTCAACCCAAAGAGTATATACAAACAAATGATTCCCTGTGCAGAAATTAAGATTGGAAGGCTATTTGAAGGATGAATGCCAAACACTCTTTTTAACTGCTTAGTTTGCTCTTCAGCTACTAGTGAGTTGAAGGGATGAAATTAGCTGGAGCTAGAGGATGGTTTGAACAAAAGACTCACCTGCTTAGGGTCACATAAAAAAAAGTTTAGACCAAGAGCATCTTGTTTAAAACAAAATGTATCTATCCATCTAATCCATGTGGATAACACATTTAGGGTTCCCACTGACAGGAGGTCATAGCCATCTGTATTTGATTGAATAACATTGTATCAAAGTCAACATACCGAGGGCTCACCAGAAGTTATCAGAATTATCATTTCAATTAAACAGATGGCTGAGGAATCAAATGAAGAGCCTTTGAGTGATGGCTTCGGAATCAATAATGTCTTTCTGAGCTTTATTGATTTATCTTTGTCCAGGCGGTAGAATTGATTTATGTCTCTAGCTTTATTTTGATAAGTCAATGATAGCTCAACTATTCCTAAATTAATGTCTTCTTTTTTGTAGAGCTTACATTATTTTTTTCTCCTGGTGAAGAGACAGAATTTTACATCAAGCCAAACTGATTTTACTAAGTAATTCTGTAGCTAACAGGGTATCATAAATCAAGGAGAAGGATGGTCCCTGCAGTTTCACATGGAATGGATGACTTGGAATTGTGGCAAAGGCATTTATATATTTAACCAGTCAGATGGTATTGCATTTTTCCTCTTTGTGCTAACAGACTGGTTGACGTTTGCAAGCAGACAGGATTCTTGCTGTGAAGAATGCAGGAGTGTGAGGATTGTAATGTCTTTCCACAAATAACAGGGAAAAAGAAGAGAAAAATGTGTCTGCGTGTGAGAGCAGAAAAGGGCAGTCCAGCTCCACAACTAAGCTGCTTTTGCCATATGGTGCATTCCAAATGCATGTGGAAAGATATAACACGTGGAACTCAGTCTTGTGGTGTGGGGAACAGAGCCTGGTGTGGTACCAGATTGCTTCTTACAAACCCAGATAGCAGTGTTGGTTTTGCTGCTGTTAGAAACGTCCATATCAGTAAAAGTTTTGTTTTCCACGTCATTAAAATGTTGGCAATAATTTTACAAGCTTGTAAAAGGAAGCACTTCACAGTGGCTTGCTTGCCTTTTTCTTTTACAGTATGTACCCTTAAAAGTTCCTAGGAATAGTTATTGGGTTTTTTTCTAAAAAGTAGGAATGAAAAATATCACCAATAACTAAACATTCTTCCCCATGGCCTCTTTTCTGCAATTTTTTTTAGTACCAAACCTGGGTAAATTGTTCAGTAAATATTGATTATTTAGTATAAAATACTCCGTGGAACCTGCAGCTAGATCTGATGGTTAATGAACCTGGGAGCTCTGAGGCAACCAAAAGTTATGTTTGAGGCTTAGATTTTTATTGGCATAATAGTTAGATCCTAGTAGCTCTAACAAGACCTAGCCAAGCTGTGCCTACCTGCTAGCTCAAGCTTTAAAAATCTTGCTGCAACCTTATACAATGTCATATATTATATATATCATAATTTACCCTTCTGGGGATCTTCATGTATCAAACAGAGCATGGCTACAAGTTTCTTCAACTATTTTAATCTGCATATATTCTTTTAGAAAGGAGAGGAAAAATAGTATTGAAATGCAGTGTATGTGGAAGGAATGCCAGGAGACCTGTGTCATAATTCTAGCACTGGCTGACATCAGTAATCAGGTAAATGACTTTAATTTCATCTATCTTAATCAGTGCTTAAAAGAATAAGTGGGCCCAGAATTGCTAAATCCTACCTACTTTTAAAATTCCTTTAGTTTTGGTGGTAGCTTAGGGTCTCAATTCCTTTGAGCATATAGGTTCCTCTCTTTAATTACCTTTATCAGGGAAAGCTGTGTGGTTTAATTTGTGCCCGGTTTTTTGAAGGTCATAAATTCAAAGCCCTGTTGTTACTGAGTAGGCAGAATAGAACTGGTATGTTTTTTTTAAAAAAAAAGTCAAATCTCAAGGTTGGATAAAAAGCTAATTATTTGACCTTAGAAAGCAAAATGAAGGAAAAAACAATACATGGAAAAACTGAAAAAAAAAATCTTGAATTTGAGAAATTAGAAGAAAAAACTTTTCCCACCAAAATACAGGGTTCTTCAGGAAAGCCAAACCACTGGATCTTTGGTTGATTTTTCATCATAATTATAATTATTAAGTAGTATTTGAGACTTGTGTAACTCAATATTCCAGATTAGCTTTTCTGTGAAAACATAAACAGATAACTCTAATCAGATCTAAATTCAACAGGAACATTGTAGGTAAACCGACATATTTAGAAGTTTTTTTTTTAATTTAATGCTCTCTTGCTATTGAATGCTGACTATTTATAGAGTAGATGCATAATTTCTTTGCTACTTGGGACAACAGATATATGTACAAATACAGACAGATGTCTTTAAAGTTTTAATCTTAAGAGACTCAATTAATGATGCTACAGAGATTTAGAGGGGACATCACCTAGAGGTGTAACAAGTCTTCCTAGGTTTTCTTTTCTCTGAATGCACGTGGTTTCTGCACAGTCAAGTCCATGATCTATAAGTACTGCTGCCTTTTGGGGTCTCAGAGAGCTAAGTAATAAAAGGCATTTAAACATCACTTTGAATAAAATGGCCCACTTGGGGGGTGTGTGTATTTGAAAATCTGCACTGAAGACATTTACAATGCAAGGAAAGCCATTGTGCAAACTCCTTTTTTATTACAAACTCTGTAAGATGGTCAGTCAGTTTCAACTTAGGTAACGTAGTAAAGTTATGTAGAAACACAGTAACAAAAGGAGATAAAAGCATTTCAGCTGTCATTCCAATATTCCCACTTCAGTCAGATTTTGAGCACAATGGAACTGTGCTGAACTGTGGTTCAGTGGTGTCAAGCCATTGTCTGCCATCAGCATCTGCATAGCTGCTATTGTTTTACTGCAGCAGCTGCCACTCAAACCTGTGATGGAGTAGGTGGAAGGCCTTGCAGAGTTACACTTGCATTGTGCTACACAAAAGAGACATGTTGGGATAACTCCCCCCTCATTTTTTCTTTTTTTTTTTTTTTAAACTTTGCATGACTTTATTAGAATAAATCTTTCATTTGAAATATTGGGCAGGCTGATAAGCAGGATTCTGGAGATGAAAATTACAATACAGAAATGTCTAGAGATGAAATTTTCTGTGTGACAGAGTATAGATGTACAGGTTGTTCTTCTCATCAGTTCTGGTGGTGGGTGGACATAAGGAGTCTAAACTGAAATCTCTGGTTCTTTATAGAGATATTTCATTCATATGTGAATGCTGGGTTATGCATGAAGGAAATTAAATTTGTTCACATTGAAAGAAAGTGAATACAGGTTTGTAATCTTCTGTATTCAGACTGTTGGAGAATAATAGAGACAATTCAGAGGATGGCAGATGTAAGGCTGAACAAGGGGTCAGCATTCAGCACAAGGCTGCTGGGCTAAGGGAAAATAAGTCGCAGGAAGAAATTCTTCACTGTGAGGGTGGTGAGACACTGGAACAGGGAGCCCAGCGAAGTTGTGGGTACCCCAGCACTGGAAGTGTTCAAGGCTGGGTTGGAGAAGGCCTTGAGCAACGTGGGACAGTGGGAGTTGTCCCTTCTCATGGCAGGGGGCTGGCACTGGGTGAACTTCAGGGTCCATATCAAGCCTTTAAGGTTCCATGATCTGAGCACAGGTGTTGGTTAAAGTGAATGCTCTCCAGGGGTCCTTTCAGCTTCTGCAATTCTTTGAAAAGGAGAATCTGGAAGGCTTTTCGTTTTCCCTAACATGCCATGCATTTAATGTTGACTTCAATTTTCCGTTTACTTTATTGCCTTTAGGAAGATAAGTTTCTACTTTAACTTAGTGCCTTGCTGACCGCAGTGGTCAACAGGGGAAGTGTATTTCCCAAAATGCTCTTCAGAAGTGGAAGGGACAGCTAATATCCATAATTAGTCTCTGATAACATACAGTGATTAAATAACTTAATTTTTCTCTGAAAATAAAAAAGCCCAAACGTTCAAGGTGTGCCAGTGGAAGGAGCAGTGCTCTTCTGTGTCTCCTGAATAGATCTTTTGTAGGAGTTGAGCTGGAAGAAATGGCTCATTAGCAATGACTTTGAGACAGTGAAGCACACACTGAAAAGTTTCTCTAGACCAACTTTGCAAAAGGCAAAACTTCAAGGCCTTTCCCTTAAGAAAGTAAAGGATGCAATGCATTTCAAGTTGTGGTCCAGGCTTTGCAAGTCCATTGTTAAAACTGTTCTTGAGAAAATGCTAGCAACTTGCACAGAAGGGAAATCAATCTCTCTCAAAAAAAAAAAAAAAAAATTGCTTGTCATTACAGGATTTCTTTCTGGTTGGTATCTTCAGATTGTTCAAATATTGAACAATTTCTTATTTAAACATTTAGCTGCAACAATGTGCTTAGTTAGTAGGTAACAAGGGGCCTATTGAATTGGCAAGAGATTTTTTAGTGAGTTCTGTTTGATTTGTATCACATGAAGCCAGTCAAAGGTAGAAAGGAGAGATTATATTATGCCTAAACTTTGTTATTAAGGTTAAAATGAGATAAGTGGTATAGTGAGATTTTAATTTCCAGCCCTCTCATTCCTGCTCCATGAAAGAAAAGGGTGCATGTGGCTTAAATTTGAATTTTTTAATGGGAAGAACAGTGATCTGTGCAGAAATTTTAGCATTAAGGGTTTGATTAGCTTTGCCATAAACCCAAGGAAAAGAAGACAAAAAACATTCAGGAAGTTTTTGCCAGACCACTTTAATTCTGTAGGAATGGAATCACATTCTCCAATCCAAGCAGTTCATTGGTACCCGCAGTGCCAAAAGGTGGTAAATGATGGGAGCCACAATTAACAACCTGCTGTACTGGGGCTGTACTAGTGATCTATGGTGTTGCTATAGGACCACTTGCATAAGTTTATAGCTTTTATGTATCACTCTATTATAGTTAATTTTCATGTTTCTTATTAGACCAAACTGAAAGAGTGGGGTTTAGTTTGTTTTCCTCCTTCTAGTGATAGTTTTGTCATTTGATTTCTATTATTTTGGGCACTCTGAGCATTTTGGCACTTCTGGCCTTGTCTCACCTAGTTCTTGGGAGAGACCATGGCAATGCAGAGATTTGTATAAAATTCTGTGGGTTGGAATGCTTCAGATTTTAGATTAATGCCATTTTGATAATAAAAGAATATTAGAATGGTCAACTATGTCAATTGTAATTGCTGATATCATTTCAGTCTGAAGAGAGTGCTCACATGGAGATGTGAGGCCTTGAAAAGCATATTAGTGTGAATCTTTTATACAATAGGAATTCTAAGGTGTTACGTCTAACTCAGTTTCACTGGGAATGTTAAAAATAAATCACAATGGAATCTTATTGGTGAAATATAATGTGGACTAATGCAAAAGAATGCATACCAGAAAGTACCATTTGTACAAATACAGTATTGAATCAATTTTAACTTCGTGTTAAAATGTGAATGTTTCTATAGGCACCTCATTGTATCATAGGGACCATAAAAACCACAGTCTAGGCTGATATAAAATCATAAAATTGAGATAAGAGCATAAAACACGATAGCACTATTTATATGGCAGTGTACTTGATGTTTCTTTGAATAATATGCTCAGTGAGACAGCCTTTGCCAGGACCCTGAAGTGGAAGATGTTACCAGGCTGTGGAGCAGAGAAGTGGATGAAAACCAGGTGCAGTAAAAGGGAGGAAGGAACCAGAAGTACTTCCTTACTCCTTGGAGCATACTTGGTGTGATTTTGAGGTAGCTCAGTGAGGGATTTTTGTGTGCTCATAGAAATTATCAGGGTTTTGTGGCTTAGCTTAGACGTTAGGAAGTTCAGTTTTTCTTGCATTGGTATGGTGTACCTGCTTCTTTTAGAAGTATTTGCACAAAACCCCAGGTCTGCAGTAGTTGAGTGATTCATCTTATGGTCAGTCCCACAGCTCAGTTCTAACTGAACTGATGAGCTCCTCCCACTCTGGACCTGTCTCTGAATGTAGGACCCAGTGATGTGCTGATAATCTTCCTGAACAGGTAGCAAAGCCCCCTTCCCCCAAAAATAATGCAGAAATATTCTTTGTTAAAGGATATTATCGAAGGAAGGCAGGAAGAACTTTCTGAGTGGAGAGCTCTGTTCCTGCTGCCTGCTCACTGTTAGGATGCTCTGCAGAATAACCCATGTGCAGGGTTTGTACCTGGGACACGTTTCTGGTGGCAGGGACCTGCAGGTGACCAGCACGAGGCTGTTTTATAGCCACAGCTGGCATTTCAGCCCTGGCTGCTACATCTTGGCAAGCTCAGGCTTAGCCCTTCATATCAGTGCTGGAATCAGATGTGCAATCATATTCGGTTTTAAAGAATTTTCTGCCTTTACAGAATGTGGTCTTGGCAGGTGTTTATTGTGGTAGTTTGATGCTGGCTTCTGGTTTTTGATCTCTAGTCCTTGTTCTTACGAAGTCATTCAGTCATTCATGAAAACATCAGCTTCTACTCACATCAGTGTATTTTGCAAGGGTTAATACAAGCTGCTCTACCAAGGCCTTCCACAGCAAGACAGATTCATTGCTGTAAGTGTATTTTGGGTGACTTGCAGGCAACTAACTGGTCAGGGATTATATTTCTGATTATCTCTTTGATTTAGTTAGAATAAAAGCATCAGTGACATTGCCAATGACCCAGATGTTTGAGAAAGCTGCAGATTAAGATATTGAGGTCTGTATCTCCAAATCCGACAATATTACATTAACACACGTTCAGAAGCTGCGGAATTGGATTTAAATCCAGCTCTTGAACCTCCTTCATAATCTCATTTTGTGCTTGGAGTGGTGAAAATAATGGCAATGCAGCTGCTGCAAGAGTGACTGTGTGAGCATTTTTCACATTAGAAAGCCTTTTAATAAGGTAAAAGTGCCTTAAATACAAAAGAATCTTTCCTTCTTTCTTGCAGCTTTGATAGCTATGAAAAAAAAAATTGGAGTATTTTAACTCCCTCTGGGCTGGAGATTGGTGGAAAAAGGCTATGGTATCTGAAACGGACAAGTACAAGCTTCACATATTAAGACCTCATTAAAGATTGATGATGTTTACATTGTTCGTGGTTACTTTCAATTTTTGTTGTACACATGACTGTCAGATGGCATTACAGATGAAGATCGAGCATGAGAGCAGCGATTGCATCAATCTCAAATTTGATTCTGGAAGTTTCCTTGAAAGAAGAAAGGAAAAAAATGTGACAAGAAAAATAACTACAGGTATTGATAAGGAAATCCTGAAGTGGGTTAGTGTATCAGGTACTGCAGTTCCTCAGCAAGGGTCATTATTATGTGTAAATGCAGTGGCTTACAGCCAAGCTCATTTTGCCACGCTGCAGGCTTGGCACTCTTGGAAATTTGATGAATGGGCATCAGTGTAAGAGAATGGACAAGCAGTAGTGTGCACTACAGGCGTGCTCCTGGAGCAAAAGTGCTAAATCAGACAGGTTTTGTTGTGACATACATTGCTGATTTACCTCTTGGTGGTAGAACTAGAGAATGGGGTTTCCAGTACAGGTGATCCTTTTCAATGCTAATTTACCATCTGCTAGGAGCAGGTGGTGTTTCCCTTTGAACATGTTTCTATTGTACATAAGTAAAGTGATGAATTTCAATTCCAGGACATTTTGTTCAAAGAAAAGATAATAATCTGCATGTTTTTCAATGGGTACAGGAACCTGCCAGAGAAATAGAGTCTAGAGTGAAGGGATGGCTCATTTACAGTAGCGGATTCAGTGGGAACATAAGAGTTTTATTCCAAGAGATCTGGAAAGGGAATTTCCCAGTATTACCATTGGTTTCCTCCCTGGCCCATGCTCCAGATGTGGTAGCCATAAAAGGTTTTTTTTTTTCTTTTTTTTTATATTCTGTATCCTGAAGTAAAATGCTGAGAACCAGAGTGTGATTTAGGCTGCTTTTCATCTGTAAAAAGAGGCAGATCTTTTACAGGCAGTTATTTTGCTGGTAGAGAATGGGTGAAGATACATGTAAGATTAGGATGTAGAGGATATATGGAAGGCAGAAATGAGGATTATAGATCAGCTGTGTACAGCTTTGTGTGTTACAAAGCCTGTGAGCACAGAAATAATTATCTGTGAACAGCCAAGGCCAACTGCCCAAAATCAGTTCTTGCTAAATCTGGTAGTTTTTTGAGGCAATTACCTTTTTAGCAGTTCATGGCTGTTATGGATCATCTCCAATAGCTATTTAAGGGACTAATGTTTCCCCTTCTATTTGGAAGACATTTGAAAGAACAAAAAAAATCCCAACAAAATAAGCCCAAAAAACCAGCATACACATACTTATACATACACACAGAAATATATATATACTTCTGTGCTAAATTTTGCTTGTTTTATGACCACGTCCCTCTGAAACAGAGGGTGGCTTGTCTACATTCAAGAGACAGCAAAGTCAGAAATAATTATATTGAGTTAAATGATGGCTTCTTCCTCCCCCTGTGTGAGTATTTGGGCAGAAGAGTGTGAGACCAACCTGGTGAGCATCTCAGGTGTGAGTGTACAGCTCGGCAGCCTTGCTTGCTTTAGCCCTATCCAGTTAGTATTGTTTTTCTGTCACACATCTCAAGTGTTGAGATGGAGCTCCTGGCAGCATGCCCCAGTTGACAGCTGATCTGAAGAGCCACACAAAATTCAGCGGCACATCTTTCCTTCTGACTGTGCCCTCTGCTCATCCTGAGGAGAGCAAGGGGCTGTTGCCTTTGGATTCTGTTGGTGTCTTGGCAGTTCATCCTTTCATTCACTTCTTTCTAACGTGGATTTTCTCTCCAGTGAACAGAGGTCAGAAATGAAGATAGGATGAAAAAGCAAAGCTTATAGTTCAACTCCTTCATTGTTTTTGTGTATCACTTTGGATTAAGTCTAATGCTTTGCTTGTGACAAATACAGCAGAGTATTTGTGCTAAACAAAAGGTCTTTAGTACAAAACCCACTAGAGTTGTCTTACTGAATCACTCTGTGATGTGAGTAGTTGCTGCTAAAGAACAACATGCAAGAAGTCTCTCAATAAGATAGTGGTGGCAAAATTTTTTCCCTTAATGGTGGTGTTCTGATCTATTTTGCTCAGAGAGCAGTTTAAGACATAAAAAAGAGATGGGTTATCTTCTGAGACTTTTTCTTAGTGTTGGCTCTCATAACTCTATATTTCTGTTGAGGAGTAAATGATCAATTAAGTGATAAGAAGACCAGGTAATTATTTTAGCAAGCATAGGCAGGTAGGCATTAAACTTGAAAATGGTCTGCCATTAGTTTGATAAATGCAGTTTTCTTAGTACACGTCCTTCCTCCTCAAGAATGTTAACATATGGAGATTCTAAACCACTGGTGAAGAAGTCCAGCAAGAAAAAATTCAAAGTAAAAATACAAATAATTTGAAGGACTTCTTACTTTTATTTTTATTTGCATCACCCTTAACCTTATGGTAACAGCATTTGTGTCTAATCAAGTTTTTGATCAGTGCCAACAGATTGTTGGTATTAAGGAACAGTGTTTATATAAGCACCAAAAGCCCTGCCATTTTAAAGACTCTTCTTTGTCATTATAGAAGCTGTCTGTGTGATCTAGGAGGCTGCTTCTTATCCTTCAACTTCACCTCTGTTAGCTGATGTGGAGGCACAATGTTGGGACATATTATAACTCTGGAGTTCTCATTTTTGAAGAAACGAGAGACACAGAATGGAGGCAGGAGGCACCATCTCCTGCAGGAGCATTTGACAAGCTCAACTTGTGCCAGCTCCTCAAGGCCAAGCAGTTCCGTTTGAAAACAACTATCTCCAAAATGACACCTTTCCCTAGGCATTTAAAGTCCAATTCTTATCTGAATTAGATATGCAGCACTCAAGGTTTATGTTTGTTTGTTTGTTTGTTTTATTTTTCTTTTTTCATATACAGAGTGAGACAACACTTCTCATCACTTGTTTCAGGAGTACTGGTGCAGATGGAAATACTGTGTTGTGTGGTTTAGTTATAAATTTTTAATTCTGTTTATATGGGAAGGATTTGTTTTAATGAAAATGCTACTGACTTTTACATTTTCCTTTTCCTTTATTTTTTTCAGAATTACATATGGTTTTAGTATTTAGTACTTTTTGACTAGATAATTAATTAAACCTTTAATAGCCCACCAAAATCTATTGCTTGCTTTTAATTTTTCAGTCTAAACATTTGCCTTACATGACTTTTCTTCATCAAAGCATTTTCATTTGTTTCAATTTAATTCATTGGCAGAGAATTTAATTTGGTGTTTATATCAATTTATTAAATAAAATACTACATGATGATTAAAAATAATTTAACTTTTTTTTGTTTGGGTTTGAAGGAAGCATTAAAACCCCATTATGTCTGGAAAGTTCCAGACCTCATCAGCTATTTTTTCCAGAATTGTTGCTAAATCCTCAAAATGTATCACTATCTATGTGTTATGTTGGATCTAATGAACATATTGTGCAATCCCAGACCAAGCTTTCAGGGTGAGGATGTCTCCCATTGTGAGGAAGATACTGTAACAGGAACAGCATTCAGAATTTAAAACGCTGTAAACACCTGAGAGCTTACTGTACCTTTCTTAAACAGTACGGCAGAATCTATTTTTAAGTTCATTACCTTCTTCCAAGGTGAAATCTTTTCTGTATGGGAAAAGGTTATCTCAAATTAAAGGATATGTTTTCAAGCTGCTGTTACCAGGATACTGAGGGTAGTGCATTCACTCATTCAAATAGCATCAATAAGTCTGATGAGACCCTATAATGAAGTGCAGTTACACTTCTATTTATGTCTTTGGTTTGACAGCTTCAGTATCTGAATGCCCACTATTGATTGATTAAATAAATGTATAACAAACCCCTTTGCTGTCAGATTTTTTAAAATAGAAATCAGCAGTGTGCTGAAATGCTCACCAGCTGCTGTTGCCTGAGGTGGTGTATGCAAATGTCTGTGCCTGGGCACTTTGAATCACTTTTTGCAAAATATAGTGGCATCAGCTGAAAAACATGGATGGAAAGAGTTTGAAATTCTGTGAGGACCTTTTCAGACTTTTCTAGATGTGGCTTATGTGGGAAGTCACACAAGGAGATGACTTGTGAAATCCAGAGCATGAATTCCTACTGTCTTAGAACTGCACTTTTTATTTAACCTGTGTAGTTTGTGGGTCTTGGACAAGTGTTCTCAAAATTAGTGCTTAGGAATGACACAAACCTTGTGGAGCAGAAAGTTCAGTACAAGCCTGAATTAGAGACTGTTGAAGGCAAAGGGAGCTTCTCCATGGACTCAGTGGAATTTGAATCAAGCCTGTTGGTGCTTTTGGGATTCTGTTGCAGAGGCGGCTAAGGTCAGAAACTTGGTTCAGAAACTCTGATTATTTCTCTTCCTCTTTCATTGTGTGTTTCTCTTTCTTTTCTGAGTTATTCCTTATGTCTGGAGATCTCAAAAACTTGTAGTGGAGTATGGTTTCAGCAGTTGTGTTGGAGATCTCTCTTTTGGGGTGGTGCAGAGCAGTTCCATGAGACACACCACTTCATTTGTCGTGCTTGACAGTTACAGCAGTTTATTTTTCATGGGGATCTAGATGTGGCCTTATTCCTTGCAGAGACTTATCCTTCTAAAAGATTCTCATTTAAACGCTCAATTTAGGTACTTTTGGTATTTGAAATGGATCTGTACCAACAGAAGTCATAAAATATTTCAGTTAAAAGACTGGGATTTTTTTTCAATGTAGAGACATTACTGACAAAGGACTCAATTTCCTGGCTTGTTACTGACAATATTTTTTTATGTTCTGGAAAAGTGTGTTAATATTGGTCTGAAAGCTCTAGAGCTAAGTGTTGTTGTACACAGTATATTAAATTGTTAACAAGGAGTGTAGTAAAACAAGGAATGTGTCTCTTTCCTGTCTCATGGGAGTACTTGATTCACTCTAAAATCCATGATTCAGTGCATTAAAATACATGGCTAATTGTTAAGATTTACCTGAATCTTTCATGTAGTTATGCTGATTAGCATTTTTAAGCAACCTGCTAAGGAAGGAGTCAGTAATTTTTTTTACACATTTTAAGTAGGAAAAATTGAATTTAAATGGCTTTCTCACATGCATGCAATTCGGCTGGACTAATGCTTTTAATCTGTGGTTGCAATATCAATGGAAGGGAGTGTGTGTTACATATTTTCCACTGGTATGTTTCTGCTTGCTTCAGTTTTGATGAATTGGCACTTACTGAGGGGAAATACTAGGTTAGAAGCAGGCATCTCATTGCAAAATTTCAAACTGGTTTTACATAGCAAAGCAGTCATGATAAGAAGCAGAAAACAGCCCCAAACTTCTTGGGGCTGTCCTGTAAAAGAAAAACATCGATTAGACTTATTATCCTAAAATACATCTGAAATGTTTTGGCCTTGAATGTAACTTGTCTTTAAAGATTATTATCTGAGCTGCAATACCTGACTGTGTGCTTTGTGCATCTTAAGAGGAGTTTGAGCCTGGATCATTGGAAGAGATTGTTTGTCACTGTCCTGTAGCTGCCACACTGTGGTAACTTTATGGTGTCTCTTTTTCATTAGGGAGATTGCTTAATTTATTTTAGTCTCTTGGAATTTTTTCCCACTATTGGTTACTTGTTGTCTCATTGGTTTAATTAATAATAAAAGACATTTTGTTTTCTAAATCTATGCTTTTATGGAGCGTGTTTGTATGCAATGGAGGGAGGGGTAGGTATCTACCAAATATGCAGCATTAATGGCTGTCCTGATGCACTATTACTATTTTCAGAATGTGAACTAGAATATATGACTCAGGTAAAGGCTTGATTATCCATGACTCTGGTATTAGCTCAGAGAATTTAAATGAAACATAAGGAAAAATCAGTTCATCTTAAGTAAATAACCAGGTTAAAGGAAAGGCAGCAATTCCAGGCAGTTTGGAGTTGCAGCTGAAAGGAGTGCAATTGCTTATTGTTCCAGTCAGAGGTACTGGTTCAACACAGTGGTGTGTTAATGAGCTAATGCTTCCACACCAAGACTTGATACTTTTGAGTCCCAAAACTGTTTTTTGAGGTATAATTTCCAATTACAGTGCTGCAGAGGCTGCAGAAAATTGTAGGATGCTTACGAGGTTTGTGGTGTAAAGAACGAGAGGGAAAAACTCCTCCTGAACAGAAGTAGTCTTGGGGTGAGATGTCTGATGTCCTGGGCCTAAATGCTGCAGAACACACTGAAAAGGGGGGGGGGGGTCTTCCACAGTGTTGGTGTGCTGAATGTTTGACGTGTTCTTGGAGAAATTATCTTCCAGACATGTTCTGAATGGGGTGGTGATAGGCCAAAGAATATGAAGGTGCGGTTAATCCCTCTTTTCTGTTAAGAGTTCTGGGTATACAGAACTTGAGTCCGTGGGAGAAGTGGTATCCTGGTCAATTCTCCCACCATATCTGGTGCTGTCATCCACATGCCTTCTTGGGTCTCACCACCCCAGTTTCTAAGCGCCACATGCAGTTCTTTGTAGCAAAGCAGAAGTTAGAGCAGCCCAAAATCTGGACTTTCAGCTTTCAGAAAGAGGAGATATTTGCAGGAAATGTTAAGGCCTGAAAACTGGGCTTGGTCCAAATTGCTTTGGCAGCTCTTTATACCAGCTCTTAATATCTCTGCACATTGAGCTGCACAGTACTGGTGGAGCAGGTGGTGATGCTGGTTTGGGATGTAGCAAAGCTGCCACATCTTATGTGGTAGGAGCCAGTGATTCTCCTCCATAAACCACATTCCTCAGAGGAAAGTGAAATCAGCAGACTGGCTAATTGCTTCGAGGGTACAACACCGGGGGGCACCAATCAAGGGGCAGCAATGCTGAACAGGCATTGCTGGAGGACAATTAACAGAGCTCCTGTTACTGCAGAGCACAGAAACTGGCTACTGGCAGGAGCAGAGAGAAATGGATGAGAAATGGTGAGAATGTTCATGATATGGAATCTGGAGTGAATACTAAGGAAAGCTTTGGGTTTCTAAGTTCCCAGACCACCACTGGTGGTTTTAAGCTTTATAGCTTTGTTAGTATTTGTCAAGTCACTGTTTCAAGGAGTGAGCAAATGTTCTTCTGTTAAGGTTGTGTACAGAGCCCTTTGCTTGTCCCTCTCCATCCTATCATAGATATATATACATATTTTTTTAATAAGATAAATTAATGTTTCCATTTCAACTCCACTTTTCTAGATTCAAGTATCTAAGTCTGTCTTTGCTTGGAGATCTGATAAGTGCAGCTTAATAGCTGTATAGTGTCTTTGAGTCAAATAAAAATGTTTATAGCGAATGAACATCTAAACAAACATTGAAATGGATGAAATACACAGAATTAAGCTTATCTCTGTCAGTAGAGTGTATATTACAAGCAAAAATGATCATCCCTAAATAGGCAAATGTGAACAGGATCTCAGACTAGGAAAATAAAAAAATGCAATACTGCTACTGCTCTTTAGCTAGGCTGAGTTTGGTCTTGCTTCTCTGCACATTTTTATAGGCCAATAATTTCCACTAAATTAGCTATCCTATCAATTAATGTCCATTACGAGGACAAAGGCTTTTTTTTTTTTTTTTTGCTTCATTATAATTTGGCTGTGAAAGTCAGCTGCCCGATTTTCACAGATTTTCAGTAGCTTGGTGTGACAGTAGGAGTGGAATATGCTGAATGTGTTTGACTCGTTAGTGTTGTCTAATTTGCCTGCTACTGTTTTTGGGGGTTTTTTTTGTGTGTGTTTTTTTTTTTCTTTTCTTTTTTTTTTTTTTTTTTTTCTCTCATTAATCTTATAAGCCTCAGTGGAAATGGAAAAGGGACAGTGTAGCAGCTCTGGTTGTTATACACTGAATATACAGTACCTCTCTCATGACAGGAAATTAGCAGTCTGGGAAAAGGGTATTACCTGAACCAATAAGATCACTGCTGACAAAACTCATCAATTTGTTTGCTTTAAATTTCTTAAAGCTTGTTTGGTTGATTTATAGGTAGTTCCTTGTTATTACCTATAACCTTGGAGAAAGAACTGACTTGTCTGGATAATATCCAGTAAAGCTGCACTGAGGCACAAATGCACTGCTTGTAAAGCTGGCTGAAAAACATTCAATCATGAAAAGCTGTCCTTGTTTCTTGGCTTTGAGACTGTGACCTTCAGGGCATGCAGTCAGCAACATTTGGGATAAAACAACATGTTTGAGAGACAGAGGTATCAGAGCTCATACAAGGTTTTGAGCCTACATGTCCATTTATTTAACAAAAGCAGGTGGCTGGATAATGCCTAAGTTTCTTTTTGCATTAGCAAACATCTGTTCTAAAGATCCCCTGATCTTCATTTTGACAAAGAAACCATATTTTTGGACAAAAAGGGCTGCAGAGGCTTTCATGCACTGGAGCTGTTTCTGAAAGCCCCAAGCGCATGAAGATGCCAGCTTCCTCTACAGAACACTCCTGATGCAAAGTGCATTAATCTCATTCCATTAGTCATTGGTGGGTCATTGGTGGCTAGGACTTACTCCTAAATGAGCTAAAATGTAAATCTGTGAATACAGTGATATCACAGAAAAATCCAGCATATATGCATGTGTTTATACATATATATAATATACATATGTACTTTCCAATATGTTCCATCTATCCTCTTGCCCCAGCATCAAAATTTCAGTGAGAAAAATGTTTCCACATCACTCATTCAATCCTTGTTGAGCTTTTCCTTTAAAAAAAAAAAAAAGTAAAAATTGCTGAACTGCCAGCAACACTCCAAATGAATTGAGTTAATGTGTTTGTTTTCTACCCAGAAGCTTGGATTCCCCGTGCTTAAGTTTGAGGAAGCAGGAAAAATGTGGAGAATCAAAATTGCACATTTGCGGGAATTCTGTAAATCTGTGTCATGCACTGCTGGCAGTGCACAAGTGTAGTTGTGATGAATAGAGATTTGGAAAATGTGTCATTCAGCCTCCTTCACAGAATCACAGAATTTCTAGGTTGGAAGAGACCTTTACGATCATCGAGTCCAACCCATGTTCCAAGACCTCATCTAGATCATGGCACCAAGTGCCCCATCCAGTCTTTTTTTAAACACATCCAGGGATGGTGACTCCACCACCTCCCTGGGCAGATGATTCCAGTATTTGACCTTAAATTCAAAGGGGCAGAAACCTTAACTCCCAAGGACTACTGTCACGGCTCAGGAGCTGTGCCTTCTTGTGCAGGGGTTGACTTTTGGTTTTCTTTGGATGAGACACAAATTCAGCCCATCTACTCATGGCCATAACTCAGCCAGGAGGTATTAGCTTCAGCACCAGGAGCTCAGTGAGGTGGAAAGCCCTTGCAGCTGTTTATTGCTCGTGCTGAGGTCCCAGAACTAGTTCCCTTTCTTTTTGTCACACACTTTTTATGTACAGGTAGTGACTTTGTGTGTGCATAGAAAAAATGATAATGTTAAATTTTTTCCACATTTACAGTTTAATACTTTTAATACACTTTTATTTTTTTAAATAATCATAAGAAAGTGATACAGAGCTGTCAGAAAAGTGGAATGAGATTGGAAAAAGAAGGGAGGAAGAAAGAAAAGCAGGGTCAGGCTGTTGGAAACAGTTAAAGTAGTCTGTGGCTGTCGTTTTCCTGCAGCTGCTGCATCCTGATACAAAATGAAGCTAAATTCAGTTAATATAGGATGAATCTCTAAATAAAATTCTAATACCTAGGGTGAAGCATTAGGCTACTTAAACAATGAACAGCAATTAAGTAGTATTGAGCATGTCAGACGTTTGCAATGTACTCTGCCTGTATGCACTGTACATAGGACAAGATTTTACCTGGAGTGTTCTGCATGGGTGCTGAGAAGCTGAGCCAGGTCATGCTCATCATGTGAGGGCAGAGAACTGGAGTGTGGCTGAGTCACTCCTGTGTGTGAGCTGCTGCACAGAGTCTGCCTGGGAGAAGACTGAGCGAAAGTGAGGAGGTTTCTGTGGAGCACAGATGTCACTTTACAGAGATGAGGCTCAGAGATGCAGCACTTGAATAGCAGCACCCTGCTGTAGTAGCCCTCACTGCTGTAGAGACAGGAATATGAATGTTGGTAGAAGCAGGCAAAGAACTTGTCTCTGTATGATACCCCCTGCCTGTTTTCCATTGCTATTTTTATGGGAAGGTTAAACTATCATCCCCTATGATCAGAAAAAAATGCATTTGCTGGGAAACTAGGACCTGGGGGGGATTTGTTAACTGGTAGAAATCTTATTTCTTATGTCATTCTGGTGTCTTCAAGTAGAATCACAGTCAGTCACTTGGCATGTCTGAAAATAGCACATCTTCCTCCAAAGGCGTATGACTTGTCTTTGTAATGTGGGAGAGAACAAGTGCATATCAATCAGTGCTCCAGTGAAACTTCCATGTAGCTTCATTGGGAAAGGCTGGAGAAATACTCATTAAATTCCAGTGGAAAGCCAAGGTATTTTGTTACCTTTGACTGGGGCAATAAATTGTAGTGGCAAGGAGTGAATGGAGATAAGGCATTAAGCAATGTGGGCCAGAAAGACTAAAGTGATACCAGTAAAGCTTTGGGTTTAAGCATTGCCCCTGGATGTAATTTCAGTGACTGTCAGTGTGCATTGCACCTTTTCCTAGATAATTCCCTTTATCAATTGCAGAGTGAAAACCCCTTTCACACGGTACCAGACAGATAGTATTTGACCCCATCATCAGGCTCCCAACTCTATTTATAGTGCTGTTGCCTTGTGCGTGTTTTTTGTAGCTGATCTGTAAATGTGGCTGAAAGCAGTGTTTTGTGACTGTTAGAGAGCCACTGGGGGCACTGGGGTGTTTCTGGGTGCAGATGTCAAAGTGAGGTCATTGGCATAAAGGAAATTATTGTAAATGAAAGCAATTAAAATGTTTAATTATGGGAATAACATTTTCTCCCCTTACTGCAGTGATGAAAGACCTGTGCTTATTTACAGTTCTTGTAACTCATAGTATGCTTGTCCTTTAGTCTTAGCACTAAAAACAACTGTAATCCAAGTATGTCATTCTTTCTTAATGTTGAGTTTTTACTTAAACAATACTTATGATGAACTTGTATTTCCCTCACACGTTCCTTGACCTGGTTAAGCTAAATCAGAAGGTTTACAATGGTGTAGTCATGAATAAATGCTCAACCAATAATGCTGAAGATAGATTAAAAGAAAAATATGTTGTTAACTGTATATGGCAATCCAACAAATCCATTCAAAGCAGAAATATTCAATAAAAGGTACATCAGAAGCATAAATGAGTTGCTAGGAAATACTTTTTTTTCTTCAGTCTTGTTCACATTGGTGATAGATTTTAAGTCTTCTACCAAGGATGAGAAGGGGAAAAATCATCTCTAAGTTGGTTCTTGTCTTCAGTTAAAATGAGCTGACACCATTTCTTATCAGTATTCTGCTGAGGCACCCAAGTCTTTTCATTTCTTTCTTTAACAAATGATTGATCTGGACCTGAGAATTGAGGGAACCTTGTAAAGTGCTAAAGCAAACAAATGGAGATAGAGGGATTGATTGTGCTCTGCTGCAGTGATTTTATGCAAGTGTTTTTTATCCTTAGGAGACTTCTAGCTTTTGAATTAGAAAAGGTTTATACAGGCTTGAATCATTAAAACCTTTATTTACTTTCAATCAGTGATGTGCTGAACTGTTCGAGGAAAAGTTCTGGGATGGAAAAACTTGGTGTATCTGCATATTGGTATTGGACAGCTTGTTTTCCAGGTTTTCCATAGCTTTTGATGAGGAGTGTAACTGCAAGAGCTGAGATTTGTAGGTAGAGAGTTTGGATAGCAAGGATAAAACTTCCTATTCATTTCTTAGTAATTGTTTCTGAGTTCAGTTGTGGATTTGGGGTTTATAAGAGTAAAGAGAGAAAGGGGTGCATTAGAGAAATCATGGGATGGGTCAGGCTTGAGCACAAATATCTGCTTCTTTGCACACGTGAGTTGTACAACTGGAACTGAGAGAGGTGAGATATTTCCCCATTGCTTTAAAGGAAAGGGAGGTGGTATCTTGATGTATTGTAAATAAACATTCAAATGACTCATACTCATGCATTTCATCCTGCCATGTGAAGCTTCCAAGTAAATCTTGAGTCTGATTCCTTCTGCCTCCAGAGGGGTTATGAACAGGTATTTCTCATGTGATCTCATGGTCTTTTAATTGCTATCCATTAAAAATAAAGGGGTTAAAGAAGTGGCCTCATAAGGATTTTAATACCTGCTATTAATACCATGCTGCAGTGCTGCCCAGTATCTTGTCTGTCTGTGAGGAATTCCAGGACTTAAGGACTATAAGATAAAAGTATTTTACCTTAAACCTTTTTCTTTAGTTCATGTAACATAAAAAAGCAACATAAGAGGTTATTGGCATCAAACCTTAAACTTGAATTTAAAGATCATTGCTCTTCACTGCTGAACATCAGTCCCGTGTTTGTCAGGCCACTTGAATGAGAGAGGTATTTTAAATCAAAGTTTATTTAACTACTCTTAACATAATAATCAGCAGGCAGTCAAGTCAGTGAATTCAGGGGATGACTCCCTCCATCTGAAGAGACTACCACAGATGTTTTTCTAATTATTGCAGTCATGTTTTATACAGAATGGGATATTCTGGCAGAAAAAATCTGGTATTTAAAATATTGGCAGTGTTTTCCAGTGAGGACAAGCAGAATTTGTCATGTGTCCACTGAACTAAGTGGCAAAATAAATATACTTGATTTTGTTATTCATGGTGCCATTCATCATCTTTTTGATGGGGGAGTTGAATTCTATAGTAGTATACATTTTTCTAGAAGAATTTTAGTTCAGGGAGCATTTTCATTCCACTGGTATTCTTTCATTGAGACCTATATCAGTTGCATCAAATGCAATAAGAATTTAAACTGATAGCAGGGGTCTCTTTCTGCCTCTTTAATATATTTATTTAATATATAAATATTTTAATATTATTTTAATATTTTAATTATTTAAAATATCATTAAAACTATATGAAATGAAAGCTTTGCTTTATAGAGTCAGTTGCTGTTTTCCTGACTATTAGTTATAGCAGTAAATGTGAACTCTCCGAATGTATTTGCCAGAAAAAGCAGAGATAGCTCTAACAACTGTTTCCCAAGGCAGTGTGCCACAAATCTATGTCAGTATAAGTTGGCAAGAAGTAACAGTAGACACTGTGAGATTTTTGGGGTTGTTTGGTTGGTTGTTGTTATTTTTTAAAATTGTTTATTAGATTGGCTGGATCATTCCCCTCCTGTTAGCTCACAATATTTGTGTTGGTTTTGTTTTTCCATTTAAATTATTTTTTTTCCTTCTTCTGAGAATCTGGAAGGCTTTCTTAAGCAGTAATACCACAAACCACAGCACAGTGCTGGCACTGCAAAACTCTTCACAGGGACAATTAAAGTACAGGATAAGTGAAGGTCAGAGCCAGGATGAGAACCTAAATTACTTTACTCTTCCTATAAAGCTTTAATCTCTTGACATTCTTGAGTTTACAGTTTTGCTAATTACTTCCTAACTATTAAAAAAGAAAAAATGGTTGATACTGTCAGAACTTTCTTTTCCTTCCTCCCTTCCTTTGCTTTCATTTCTATTATGGCTGTAACTGTCCTTTTCCTTTCATTTGCCAAGCTTTGACAATGTGTTATCCAATTTTCTTCTTCAAAATCTACCCTAACAACTAGACCAAGGAAAATTCAGCTGATTTTTTACCCTCTAGTACATGGAAAAAATATAATTCCTTTCTAGTTTTCTTTATAGCAAGTGTTGTTCTTTGTGCAGTAGTTTTCTATCTGCTTCTGTAGCCTAAAATATATGCTTCACTCAGAATTCAAACCTTCCAAAGCCCTCCAAAATTCCAGGATGAGAATGCCATGTTAATAAATACAATCTGCACAGTGTTCTTTGTAGTAACATCTTTTGAGCCATTATTTTTCTAACTCCAAATCTGAAACATTTCCCCAGAAATTGTGTGCTATATGTAGGTGGGCTGCTCTTAAAGCTTTCAGTAAAATAAACCCCAGAAAGAATTAACTTCCTGAGTAATAATAGGGTTCTGGATATGAATGATAGATGAAGCCATGAGTAAATTAACACTGACCTGCTGCTGGAAATGAAAGTGGAACTCAGATTCATCACAGAATGATGAATTTTTGAGGACTGTGTCTGTTGAAGAGTCAGTAAAAGTATTTTGATAGCAAGTAATTGAATGAGGGAGTTTTATGCATTGTTTTATATTTACATGTATTGCATATGCTAAATAGCCATGCTAAATTTTAGGCTGCTCACGTGCTTTTGCACTAAGTATTACTGCTTAAAGTAGGTTTTTGAACTTTCCCTAAGGAAAGCTATGTGAAATTGGTAACAAATTATTAGTGCCAAACATCCTAGAGGTGCTGTTTCACTGTTCCTGTTACGGCATACCTAAGAAAATGAGTCTAATGAGCAGAGAGTCATAAATACACATTCTCCAACTACTTGAAAGCCAATTCTAATCAGTTATTGGAATGGTTCCTGGGAAGAAGCAGCTTAGATATGGCCAATTAAGGAACATAGACAAACTTCTAAACTGAAGGAGAGGAATACTTAACAGGAAAAGCTAAAATTTAACTGGAGATCACATCACAAAGGATTGATAAAAGCAAGGGATGACAAATTTCAACAAATCTTGCCTGATGCAGGATAATGTTTCTTACTGTTGCACAGCTGAAGTTGTATTTGTAAAGCAGTGGGAGTCCTGTATGCTGTCACCAAGTAAGGGTTTAAATAAACCTCCTGGGAGTGGCTGCTCCCTGCCTTCCCTACTCTGTGTCATAGGGAGAACGCACTTAAAAATAAGAGAAAAACCTTATGTAACATTAAATACTGTATTTTGCATAACACCACATTGTGAATTTTATATATTTCATACATACATGCCATGTTACATTTGTGTTGTGTTAGTAATTTTACAGTTTTGAATCAAGTCCAGCAATGAAGGTGGATCATGGAACCACAGAATGTGTAACGTTGGAAGGGGCCACTGTGGATCACCTGGTCCAGTCTCCACTGTGCAACTCCTGATTTATCTAGTTGCATAGTTAGTTATTAATATTTTATTTAGCATGCAGTAGCTGCTAAAGGACTTTTTTAGCTGGGCTGGTTTGGTGTGTCCAGCACTCCCTTGCCTGCTCTCAGGCTCTCATACTTGTACCCATGTGGTGCTTGTGTGCTCAGAGTTGCCCAGCTCTCTGCACACCACTGTGCTTTGCCACACAGACACTTTCTTAAATACTTTACAAATTTTCTTGTACTGTATTGCTGCAGGAGTAGAGGGCTGCCACAGACCACCAGCAGAGATTAATTCTGTAGCACTTCACTTTCATATTCTGTATAGTCTTGAGCTGTGTATTTATAGGTCAGTATTTAAACAAGCAGACAAAAACTTCTTCCCCCATTCCCCACTTACTTGTCTCCCAGTTTGGGACAAAACCCACAGAAATGTGACCCATAATCAATATTGGAAGCCTCTTCAGTAGGGCAATGACAAAATTATTTATGGATGCTCCAGTGTCCTTTCACCTGAAGTCATATTTCCTGTGCTGTTTTTAAAACTGATGACTATTTACATGTTTTGGTGCAGTGTCTAAGTCTCTATGAGGTTAAAGTGCATTTCAGTAAGTTCTTATTGACACTACAGAGCTATTGAAACAGCCAGCATGCGAAATTGCAAGACTACTTTTGGAAATTTATATTACAGGCAGCTAGAATTTGCCAGAAATTTAGTTTGATCACTCTCTATTTTAATGAAAAATAACAGCACTGTTTTGTAAGTGGTTTCAGGTTGCTTTAAGAACTGATTTCAAGGAGCAACGCTAAGGAAGTGAGATTTTACAAACAAATTACCATGAATATCCAGAACATGCAGTTCAGTTTCACATTCTTTTGTTACAGTAGCTCAATAAAATGAGCAGAAGAGCTTCCTGACAGCAAGACTCACTTCAGATCCCCAGTGTGGTAATACAGGGGTCTCCTGATAAAAAGAGACAGGTGCTCTTCTGAAGTTGTCTCTGACAGATGCTGCTCTCCAGTCATGCTCTTGCTCTACTGTATGATTCCGTATCAGTTTTTCATTAGAGTTGTTCCTTGGGGTGAGCAGGTCAGGAATTTCAATTCTTTGGTTTGGATCAGGTTCAGGTCAGCAAAAACTTTTAGTGACCTGACCCAGTCATGAACCAGAGATAGTCCCAGAAGTTTCCCCTGAGATGGAAACTGGACTCCTGATGATGTTTATCAGCTGGTGACACAGTATGGCTTTCTAGATAACATATGACATTGTGGGGTGCTCATGATCCCAGACCCTTGTTTGGATAAAGAAAGAAATGGGCTTTTTACTGAATTTGATAGAGTTGATAGCCAGTCACATTGTCATTTGCTTTTAGTTCGCTTTAATGGGTCTGGGGATCTGTAATTTTTACAATGTGTTCCAAGGCTTTTATCTCTGCTTGATCTATTTTTAATTGTGTTCTTTCTTTCTTTTTTTTTCTTTTTAAAATTCTTTATTTTCACAGTTAATTTGCAGATTCTCAGAGTATAAACTTACCATCCAGGACCACAATACCATATGGCTTTATGGTTCCATTGATTAGTTTCACCTTATTACCTTTAATTTATTAGGGAAAAAAAGGAAAGTTCCTCTATGCCATAGGTCATATAATTGGGATCAAACCAACAAGGATAAGAGCTGGTGCCGCCTCTTGAGTTAAACAGAGCTGAAGATTGTGTGCCTGTAGTGTGTTCACTGCTGTATGATCCAGCTTAGTCTGAACAAAATTGTCTTCCTTTCTCCTTGCTTTCTGTTTGCTTTTTTTTCTGCCTACTCCATTCCACACCTGGGCACTTCTTATTTTCAAGAAGCCCCTCAAATGTTTCACATACTCTGTGATACAGAAGGATAAGTGATATTCTATGACATAGAAGGAATGAGTGAGGAGTTATTAAAAATACAGGTAACATTATTTAAGGCTTAGACACCAAGAGACTCTCTGCCTTGCCAGACAGATCTTTGTACCTGAGCAGCTGAATAATCTTGACCCTCATGACAACTTTTACTATTGCTACCAAAATTATTATTATAAAGTGAAAATACATAAAGAGGCTTAATTATTTTTTCCCAGGTAATGCTCAGATCCTAATTTTTCATTTCCTGTTAATAACAGCAAGAATGTGACTGACAGCACTGTTGATATGTACTTTTGCTTTGGGTCTATTTTTCATTTCTTTGTTAGTTTTAGGCTTTTTTAGGACAATGGTTTGTTTGTAGCTGCCCAGTGCAGCCAGTTAAATTGGTTTGCTAACAGGGTTTTCCCTCTTGGCCAGGTAGTGCTGACCTGTAGATCAGTGTACTCTCGAGAGTGCTGAGCGTCACTAGTGGATTTCACTGGAAGGGAAATTCTATTTCACTCTCTAGACTTGAGCACATATGCCAGGAGATGAGCCTTCATCCCCTCTAAATGACTTCCCTCTTCTTTTTCTTCCTCATCCATCTGTGTATGCTCTTTCAGTGGTGGGCTTGTGACAGAGACTCCACTGATGTGGGAGATGCCTCCCTCTTTTAATTCAAACCAGTGAAGAAGTAGAGCTCGCTATTATAATTCACACTTCATCTTCATTCATCTTCATTTAGGGAGTGGGACATTGAGCCTTCATACCCCCAACTCTACCCTTGCCCTAAGCCCACTGCAGAGAATCCCCAGAGTGAGAGCTATCGCAGTCTGTGGGGCAGGGAAATCAAGGTAAAACTTGGCACCAAGGCTCCCACGTTTAAAGACAAAAAAAAGGGAGGCACAAGAGCATAAAGGGGGATGTTTTATTTCTTAATGAGATTGTTACCACAACGTCAAGAGATTGATTGGCCTTATCACAGTTAACCTCATTTGTAACCTCTTTCCCTTTAAATTAATCCAGATCAGACAATAATAATGAAACCTCTAAGATAAATAGAGATGGATGTTTTATTAAGATAAATAAGATGAATGTTTGAGGGCAGAACAAGTTTCATTTTGGAATGCAGCATAGTTTGAATTCATTCTTTTAAATGGATGCTCTCTTCCGGCTATTGTCAGAGAGTTGAGTAAGCATTAAATTAAGGAATGAAGGCACTTTGGGTGATAAATAGATTGAGCTGATGGCTCTGATGGAAGATATATGAAATTGTACCTTCTTATAATGTTTATTATTTAATAGGCTAAAGACAAGCAGGTAAAACTAGCCTGCAGTGGTACCAGAGAGGTGTTCTGAGCAGTGCTCCTTCCTGTCCAGCAGCAGTCCTGCTAGAAGCTGCTTCTCTTGGTACTTCTAATTAATAAACTGAACTCAGAATTATTGGATTTCAAACCTGATTCAGGTCATTCATTTTGTGAACAGTACTTCTGGGAAATGTGTAAGTCAAGAACTATCTGTGTAAATATTTGTGGGGATTGCATGGCTTTCCTTATTGGCATTTCTGGCTTCTGAGCAGCTGCAAGTCTGGGACATATCTCTGACCATAGGTCAGTCTTTCCAGCTTCAGTTCAAAGCCTGCTTCATCCCACCATGCAAAAACTCTGTATTCTGAGGCCTTTCTGTCTGCTTGGCCAGCACAGTTAATAGATTTTTAGGGTTATTTTTAAGGCTTTACAAGAACATTATATTGCACACCAGTTGGTTTTATCCACTTATGATCTACAGTATAAATTTTGTCTGAAATATACCTGTCAAAAAGACAACCAGTCATAGTAGAAAACATCAAATGGTGGAGGATTTCTTAGTAGCTTCTTCTAATTTCCCACTGAAGCTGTTGATTTGTGTTAATCTTAAAAATGAAATTTGTCTGGCTTCTTCTTTCAGTTATTTGTTTCCCCATTATGACTTTCTACTGGATTAAAGAACTCTTAGGGTCAGGCTTTTTTTGCAGTTATTATCATCTCTCAGTCTCTTAGATGAACTTAAAAAGTGGTTGACCCCTTTATCTTCTAGTGTGAGATGCTCTGTTTCTTTTACCAGCCTCTTATTGATACTTTTTTGTCATTTCTTCTTTTTTTATTGAAGTTACTGCACAGAGCAGCTTGATACATTTTTATTTTTCAAGAATCTGCTGATCTGCGTATGACATAATTGGATGAATAATAATCGACCCAAAATGACAACATCCCAGGTGTCTGCTGTTACCAGAACTGTGTGGCCAGCAGTTTCCCAGTGAATGTGTTTGAGGCTGGAGGCTGCTGTTCTTGGAAATGAGATAGCCCTTCTATGTTCCAGAGCAAGAATAATGAATCTCATTCTCAGAAGAGAGTCTCAGAATCTTTTTCAGACATCTCTTTGTGAGCTAGGTTTTCAGCTGGGATAAGCTAGTGTTGGTCTGAGGTCAGTAACAACTGATTTCAGCACTCATCTGAGGACCTAAAATACATAGGAAATACATATTTTTTGCATTACCTTTTTAAAGACAATTGTGGCAAACTTTTAAGTTCATAAAATGTAGTACTGGCTGGTTCTTGTTCCAGAAGCAGACTGGCATTGGATCAGTAAAATAACAGACTTGGTCAGATCTACCAAATTGTTTCTCAGTATAATTTTAGCTGCTGTAACCTATGGTTTTGCATTAGATTGATGCCCTGGTGACACATTAGGTGTTTGTCTGATGGGGCACTAAGCCAGCCAGAGCAAACTGCTGCCCACCTGACCTGAGAGGTGCTTGAATTGTGAAGATTCAAAGCTGGAAAAGCTGACCAAATACATATATATATATATACACACACACATATATATACACACACACATATATATACACACACACATATATATACACACACATATATATACACACACACATATATATATATTTGTATATCAACCTGCGTAGATTAGTCTTGCACTAAAACAAAAGCTTTTGTGACCTTCCAGCACTTGTCCTCTTGTCCTTCATTATAATTTCAGTATTATTTGCTGTAAAGCAGCAATATCTGAAGGGAAATGCTCTATATGCTCCTGTTGTATCTGTTACCTGCTGTTATTTCCATGTGTGCTGAATTTATTGAGTGATGCAGTTGCTGGGCACTTTCCTTACATACAAATGGCTAGAAAGTTTATGTTAATAGGAAATTAAAAAGGGAGTTTTGGTGTTAGTATTATTTTGTTGAAGTCAGATGAAGGCATTTTTGTGTGTTCTATATATATATTTTTTGTATGATTGGAAGTTCTGAGTGGTATTGGATTTAAGCTATTAAAAGTGTCTTTTCTTCAGCTAATTCCACTGACCTAAAACCTTTGTGTACAGAGTGACTAAATTTGGCAGATGCCTTTTCCCCTGAAATGTGCTTAGACTGACTTGGACCCACACAATTTAGGAGTCTCATGTTTGAGTTTTATAAGAGGTAAAATTGAAAATGACTAGTTTTGGTTATTCTCCATGATCAATAAATAACAGACTTCATGAACCACTGGGGTGTGCTCTGGGCTGGGTGAGAGTTAAATAAAATGACTCTCTGTTTGTGTAGCTTGTCTGATTTAGCTTCACCAGCATCCTGAATGTTTAAATTGAATCTTTCTACACTAAATTACTAGGTAATCCAACAAAACAGAAAATGCCAGTCAAGTTTGATATCTCCTCCCAGAGGAACCACAACAAAAATCTTAGGGCATTAGACTATATTACATCATAGCTTTTGCTGAAAGTGAACTTCTGCTGGGAACAACAGTCCCAATTCCAAATTCAAGCACAGGAATTGGTATTTCAGGCTTGGATTGGATTGAGGTCTTGTGTTGTTGTGTTTTGTTGGTTAGTTTTTTGGTGGTTTTTTTTTTTTTTTGGTTTTTTTTTTTGTTTTGTTTTGTTTTTTTTTGTTTTTGGTTCTTTTGGGGGTTTGGTTTGTTTGGGATTTTTTTGACATTATCTTATGAGTTCAATTTCCTTGAGGGCAGGGGTCACGTGTGTGGTTTGAATTAATAGATTAGGGTTTGAGTTAAAGGCCTCTGGAGTCAATGAAAAAAATCTCAGTTGGGATGGTTTTGCAATTAGGCCTTGATGTCCACACAAGTGGAGCAGAAGAAACTTAAGAATATTATATTTTACTGTAAGCTTGTGGAATGTTGTTGCTTGGCTGCCAGAGTAGCAGTTCTTCTGGCATAGCTCTCTCCAGGTATGGGGCCAGTCAGAAGGATCAATTAAACTGAGTGCAGTTTGAAATCTAAACCTTTCAAAAGTCAAAAAGATCTGGATGTTCTTTCTGATTGATTTTTGTGGGCCTGACATCCCCAATCCTGCAGACAGCTCTGTCTGCATTGCCTGTTGATGGTTGCTGTCTTCTCAAGTCCAAAGAGGGTTACACTGAAAATTTCTGGAGTCAAAAGAGTAAAAACATAAATTAAAATCCCATACCTGATTAAGCAGAAGTGCTGAATTCTTTGGGTACAGTGAGAGAACATGTGATAGTTTGTATCATAAAAGAATGCATGAATTTCTTGTTTTGAATACCACATATTAAATGTATGTGAAGGACCTTCAAAACTTCTGTCTTAACTTCTACATGAGAAGGTGTAAAGCTAAATTTCCTCTTTAAATTAGTCCATATTAGAGTTGACAGCATTTTTCAATAATAGAACTCAATTTTGTAATTCTGTGTTATAAATTTGGCAGCTCTAGCTGCTTGTAAAAAATTACATTATTTACCCACTTTTAATGTGGAGTAGTTGACTCATTTTTTAAACTACTTCCTTTGAAAAAATTTTTCTATACCTTAGTAATTCAATTTGAGATGAGATAAGAAGTTTCTCAAAAGAAGAATTTAACTTTTTTTTTTAAACAAACCCTGTGTGGCATATGTAAAGATGTTAAAATATGTCAAACCTGGTTTTTCCAGTATTTTTGATGTGCTTGGCCCTCTGAGTCATGATTCTACTCCCCTGTTGAGCCATTTAAAACAGGAATATAAATGAGTACATGAGAAATGCTTTAAAGTGGTATGAAAAAGATTAATATAGTTTCAAAAATTTATTTCCTCCTCTCGGCATGCAAATCATTGGATTTTTAGGCAATGCATTCATTTGATTATTTGTTAAAAGGGAATTTGTATAAGGAAAAAATAGGCAGGAGGGAAAGGTAAGAAAGAATCTTTGAACCTGGTTAAGAGAAACAACTTTTGCAAAAGCCTTTTTGTGCTGTAGTGGAAGAGCCCACTCAGCCCGAGGGGAAGAGTCAGCCCTGTAACCCAGCAGCCTCAGCCCAGCTGTGATGCTGCTGCTCTGTTTTATTTGACATCTCTCTTTCTCCATTACATCTGTTAATTAGCAGAGCTTTACTGTGTATTATCACCACAACATGCTGGCTGCTCCCAAATAAAAGAAGCAGACCTCTGACCCTATGGATGAGAAGAGTAATGCTGAAGTTAATGCCCTGAACATAAAGTTTCTGGAGATGTGTTTTTGGACCCCTGGCTACATGTCAGAGTCAGTGTGAGGAGGGCTTGGAAGACAACTGCTGGGTGTAGTTATCTAAACAATGCAATCTCTGCCCAGAAGGTGCAAACCCAAACCAGAGAGGGACATTTATCAACGAAACATTCCTCTTCTTGTGCAATTCTTTTACATTTTATGGACTATTTTCCTGGAAGACTGATGTCCCCCTTCATTTTACTGTAGAACATTATCCTTATAGCCTTCACCAAATGAAGACTCTGAGAGGTGGTGATGATGAGTAGTAAATGTCATATATTTGATTAGTTTTTTACAAATTTACTTTTTCACTGCTGCATATGAAATAATAATAAAACACATGCATGTTTCCAGTATCTGGATTGCCACATATCTAATCTGTGTTTAAAAAAATATTCATTGTCTTAAGAGTATTTTGGAAATACTCTTTTATTTGCAATACTTTTTTAATTTGCAATACTTTTTTAATTTGCAGTTACTGTTGGTAATATTTATAGGGAACATGGGTATTGGGAAACACTATTGAAATTCTGTGAGAATTCACTTGTTCTTGGAATCTCCACAAAAACATCTCAGCAAGAGCAACAAAATGACCGCTCTGTGAGAGTCCATTGGGCAACATGTGATAGACAATACCACCAGTAGAGACCAGTTTTATGTTACATTATTGAGCCTGAAGTCAACAGAGCAGCACTAGAATGAATCAACAGCTGCATTCTGTTACTCTGCCAGAATCATTATGGTGACAGCTGTAATTCAAGGACAGATTTCATGGACCCTTAGCTATTTCCACATTATGTACCTGATGCCAGCATAAAATGCTATAGGCTTCAAATTGGACTTCTCTTCTTAGCCACATTCAGTCCTTATTTGCTAAATTAGGAAAAATTGGTCAGTGATAACTGGAGCTGCTACTTAACTTGCTATTGCACCAAGAGTCTAAAATAGTACACAAACTAGGATACTTTTTTAAGCATAGATTGATTTTTCTGGAAGAATATGTCTACATTAGGAAAAAAACCCGATTTTTTCTTTTTAAATAATGTACGGCATCCATTTTTTTTTTTTTTTTTTGCAAATCAGTTACTCAAAATGACTATAATTATTGGTAATATTTAATTTAGCACTGCATTAAGGCTGAAGTGCCAGTTAGAAAAACTTCTGGCTTTCTAAATGGAGAAAGGTTGGCTGAGCTCATGAATAAGGCTAGAACAGGACTAGAACTCAGATCTTTAGCATTCAAAGCCCTGAGTGTGACACATAACCATGTCTAATTTCACTTCTTTTGGCTCTTAAGATCCTGATTTTTCTGAGGAAATGGCTCTTTCTACTCCAAGGTAGAGCAAGGCTCATGGTAATTTTCTAGATGCTACTGTTAGAACTGACGTCAAAGGCAAATATTTAAATTAGCCAAAAAGCAGTGATTGGCACAAAGAGAGTTGATGTCAGGTGATTACTAGGAGTTGGAATTTTTACCTGTGTTTTTCCTCAAGGCTTCCTGTTCACAGTCTGAGCAGGGAGCTTTAGGAGGCACAGCAATGAGAACCTCAGTGACTTTTGAGTACAGTCTATTTGGGTGTATACAATACTGGAAAAGTATTTCAATGTTTGTCAAAGCAGCTTCTGGAGGGTATAAAAGCAGGTTGGCCATTTCACAAGTGTGCAGGTGAATTTTATGGTGCTGTTTGTTTATTTATTAATTTAAATTAGAAAACTTTGACACTTTTTTCCCAGCCTGTCCCATCGATGCAAATTTGCGCCTCTGACACAGAGAAGTATTGAAATGTGTGACATTGGAATGTCTGACAGCAGCACAAGAAGGAGGCAGATCATGTGGCAGGAGAAGGGGCTTTCATCTCTGAGGCAAGGGGATGCATTTAGTTAACTAAATTCCTTCAGGTCCAACTCAAAGTCTAAATGTCCTGTCCATCAATGTGAACAAGTGGTGTGAAGGCTGCAAAGTGCTCCTTTTTACATGCAGATCAAACATACCCTTGTTCAGAGCAATCTGGACTTTTCTGCCTTTTCATTTCCCTTTAGACATAGATTAAACATATTTGCTGTTACAGTTTTACTTTTTTTTTCTAAGAATATTACTGGATCAACATATATATTTTTGCTTACTACAAAGAAAATGTAAATTTCCCTTCAAAGAAAGGCTTTTTGGTTTATAATTTTGCAAGCTCACCAAGAATTATGTATGCTTGTGGGTACATACCATAGATGCACCTAGAAAATGTGGACAAAATATTTACTGCTCATGCAGAAATGCTTCACATACTTAGTAAAACAAAGGCATTTTTCATTTTGCTCTGTGACCTGATGCAGATGTAGGAGTTCATAACAATGCAGAATCAAAAAAGGAACCACCTGATGTAGTGAAGAACATGCTAGACTATATATTTTGAGGGAGAAACCACTTGGAGGAGGTAAAGGATTTGCAGCTTGCCCATAAATATTACAGCTATGTAGTGCATTGCCACCTTTTTTTGCAGTGTTGCATGCGTCTATTAATAATCCATGATTGTGTGGAATTTCCATTCTGGGGCTTCCTCCTGGGCCAGCTGGGGTTCCTGAGTTCTGCTCAGAGTGCAGGGCTCAGATAAAGCTCTTGTGAGGCTGTGCTGCCTGCAGGGCTTGCTGTGCACTGCTGTCACTCCCACCTGGCATTCCCAGGGTCTTTTCCCTGGTCTTTCAGTGGCTCTGTTGTTGATGTGCTGTGCAGAGGTCTCCCCACGGGATTAAATGGAAATTTATTCTATTAGCATTAAGTTATAGAGGTATTATTTCTTTAATTATTCACTATAAATGGTATTAATTGAATTTGTTATTGGTCATGTTTGTGCTGTTTTGATTTTAGCCATTGAGGAGGCCTGACATTAGGTATTTGAGTAATTTCTCTGCAAAATACATGCTTTCCTTCCAATGGACACAGTACAGGAGGCTGAGAAACTGCTCCCCTTAAAAGGATAATGTTTTCCATTTACTGAGAATACTTTTCCCAACTGTTTTTTAGGAGAGAAGTTTTGTGTTATTGCTGAGGTTTATGCATAGTCTGGGCACATACTTCCTTGTCTTTAGAAGGATATCTAAATGGGGCCAGAATCTGGGGTGCAGTAATACTTTTGAGACTGTAAACCACAGCCCTGTATCAAAATTGAGGTTACTACCAGGCCACGAAAGCTCGGAGAAGCCTCAGAGCTGAGTCATGTAAGCCAACAGAACATAGCCTTTAACCTGCTGAGCAGCATTAGGAGGTGCTGTACTGAGTAACCTTGTCTGAAGAGTGCTGAAGTACACTTAGGAGAAATGTTGTCAGAGACACACATGGCAGAGGCAGCTACATGATCTCAGAAATGCTCTGAGAACCCTGAAGTGATACATTTCGTTTACATTTTCTTTCACTGTCCTCTAATGAAAATTCCTCTGTTAAAAATTCTTTAGCTTGCACTAGGGGAAAGAGATGGTTTATTATGAAGAAGAAGAGTTAATTCACTTTGTTTTTAACATCTCTTGCTATGAAATATTAATTCTATTCTTCCATTGAAGTCCCTGTGCTATTAAAAAAGATTACTGTCAATGAAAAAAAAAGTTTAATTGGAAAAGAGAATGCAATTGGGTAAATTTCAGTCATTTAAGTTAAATTTTATATCATGATGGGGTAGACTGACTTAGATCTTGTAAAGATTCATGTGTAGTAAGCAGTAGAATGAAGTTTTAGAAGAACAAATGAAACCACTTTTAACTGAAAGGTGAGCAAAATGACTGGTTTTTGGTTAACACCATCAAGTCACATAACGAACAAAGAAGTCAACCAACATTTTCAGAAGAAAAAAATTGAAAATTAGTCATTTGGAATTATCAGAAGGAACAAAAAGCTGCATTGAGCTGTGTGTGGTTGATGCTACAAAACTTAATCCTTCATCTTTTCAGAACCTCGTGGCTCTGCTGTGGGTGGGAGCTCTCCATCAGAGCCAGGCACAAATTGTTTGTGCACCACAACCCTCATTACCATTCTTTGTACTCTCTTGTGTTGGAAAGAGCAAGTATGAAAAGAATCAGTCCCTTACTTTGCATTCTTCAGACAGCTGAGGTCAAGGAAATGAAGTCAGTTACATGGTAAGAAACAGTTCTTTAGTGGCAGGGCACATGGGAATGGTTCAAAGCTGCACCAGGAGAGGTTTACACTCAGCCTTAGGAAATGTTTTTTAGCGTCAGGGAGGTCAAACTCTGGCAAAGGCTTCCTGGAGAGGGGGTGAGTGCTCCAAGCCTGTCAATGTTTAGGAGGCATTTGGACAATGCTCTCACTAAAAAGCTCCATCTTGGTCAAGCCTGAACTGGTCAGGCAACTGGACAAATGATCCCTTCCAACTGATAGAGTCTGTTCTGGTTTTCCCAATCCAGGGAATGTGGCTAAAGCAGAAGGGTGTGGCCTTCTCCGTGTGCAACTTCTCACTGCTTATTCCTGGAGCTGTGCCTGAGGCTGTGTGGGCTTCATGCAGCAGCCTGTCAACGTTGTAGGTATCCCAGCTGGAATGAGGACTTTCCCAGCATTAATGCTACCTGGGAGTGTGCTGTTACCCCACCGCCCCTGCAGTAATTTTCTGCTCCATGAAGTGTTTCTGAATGGCATCACAGCAGGTGTTTATTTCCTGCCCTTGTGCTGGAATATCTCAGGGTGATGATGAAGAGATGTGGGCAGCTATTACTGCCCTCCCTGAGAGCTCCTCAGAGCTATTCCTCCCATTTCTGGAGAGAACCACTGTGCTAGGAAGCATTTCCTCTGTCCAAGCAGAGCACTCAGACTGCATCCAGAAATCCAGAACAGAGGGGTGTGGAACAGTTGAAAAATCTTACTAAATCTACGTGATCAGTATAACTGTTTTTATAGATAGATGTACTTATGCTTTTGTAATTTCTGGTCTTTATACTGGTTTTGCCAGTGGCCAGGTTGCTGGTCCTGATTAGGAAGCAACTCTTTGTGCTAAAGTTGTTAAATTTGCGAATGATTAGAGGGAATGGCTTTGGGAAATGTACAGTCTTGTGTTTCAAAAACTATAGACTACATATGGCAGCAACTGGCAATAGATTATTTAATAAATCCAAGCCACACAAACCTTGCAATTAATGAGAACTGCTCTCATGAGATACCATTACACTGCTTCCTTCAAAATGCAGCGCTTCTCCCAACGTGATAAGTCATTCATTTACTGCACTTTCATTGAAACTGTTCCCAGGTGGCTTTGGTACAGTATTCCAGCTAATCATAAAGGTGTTAAGCCTCATTTTTCTCTTACTGTGTCAAAATAAAAACCCAGGAGTAACTCCACCTAAAGCAAAGGGAGTACACAGATAAAAATTTTTGTAAAGAGGAAATGCAAGTAAAATATTGACATAAATATACCTTGTTTGGGATAACACTCAGAATGTAACGAAATAAGGAGCCACTGCCTTGGATATACAACCACATCAGGAGATGTGACTGACTGGCTTTGGCTGGATCATACACAGCTGAGAGCAGAGAAATGCTAAAAACTCTTACACTGAAAAATTAAAAGCAAACAAGAATGTTTAGGCATATGTGTTATATCAAAATGTAGTTAAAAATGGGTTTTCTCAATTAAGGCTAAGCTAAACAGTTTGTGTGACATGACTTTCAGATAGGAAAAATATCATTTCTGCTGGGCACAATAAAATCTAGATGAATGAAAGGGTTGGTTTAAGTGATCCTTTGTCTTACATATACATATGTATATGTAGTGCATAAACTAAGACATGATGGAATCTTTTAGTAATTCCTTCTAGCCATGAAAATGTTTCTCTGGGTTTCTTTCTGGAGAGAGATCAGAAAACATTTATTTCACAGGAATAAGGATTTCATATTGGACCACACAGTAAACTGGGAGTTAAACAAAAAGAATTCCAACATGTAGCCTATTTTGTATTTCCATGTAAAAACATCAGACTTTTGTTTGTCCCATTTATGGGGGAGGTGTCAATTGGACATTTTTCTGCTGTTGGGGTGGATAGAGCCTTGTCCACTTGGACACTGAATGTGCATTAGCACAAACCTTTCCTGTGATCTGGTCGCATTTTACATGTAAAAAGAATGATGAACAGAAATATTTCTGGCTCACATTTTTGAGGTCTTGTGTAGATGGTGTCTTGCTATGGTTACTGTGTTTTGGGTTCTTGGGGGCTTTGAAAATCTCTTATTATATCCAAAGATGTCTAGGTAAAGCTACCATTCAGGTTCATTTGCTGCTGCTGAAAAAGAGGAGCTCTATCTGTGCAGAGGCTAAAGTCACTTCATTCCCCTAGTGGATTTCTCTCCCCTCTTTTTATTTTAATTCCTGTTGGTTTGAATATACAAGCCAAACTAAAAAAGACATTAGTGACTTTGAACCCCAGCCTTGAGGAGAAGAGCAAAGAATATGTCATAAATGGGCAAGAATAAATAGTGCTGTTAAAAACAGTTTAATGCCTGCTTCCTCATGTACCTAAATATGTTTTTGTACAGCATGTTAAATTGTGGGATTGGGCAGTGTCATTTTCCAGAGTCTATAGTTTCATATTGCCATTAAAAAAAAAAACCCCTCCTCCCCAAACCCTCCACCAACACAGAAAAAAATCCCCCAAAAACCCACAAACAGACAAAACACAACAAAAATCCAAATCCCCAAATCCTGTTAGTTTTAGTCTTTTTGTAATTATCATTTGTGATGTGGAAATCTAGGCTTGTATCAGTTTTTATTCATTCTATAAGGGAAAATTAAAGGCTCAGGTGTTCTCTAGTCTCATGATTTGCAAAGATTGCTGAATTAGGTATGCAATGAAAGTCATCTTTATTGCAGTAATGTCTTTGACACAACTTCCTGCTCCATGAATCGCTTCCAGTTTTGTCTGGTTTAGTCATTATTCACCAAACAGCTCTCCCTCAGAATCAGTAGCTCAGCTGTGAACTGTTTTTGGGTTTGCCATTTCTGAGGTTCAAGCTCTTTTGATTGTACACACCACACAGTGCAAATCTCCTTTTGGGCTTGTGGTAGTGTTTCAAGAGCCACATCTGGGGCAGAATTCTTATTTTTACTAATAACAAGCTAAATAACCAGCTAATAAGATATTTGTGAGTGTTGCTGAGCATTGATTAATCATTATAATTCTGTTGTTGCTGGGAAAACTTCTTTGCTGCAAGGGCCAAGGAAATTGAGTAAATGAGTGTATTCATAATGAGAATAAATAAATAGGAAAAGATTTTTCAGCACTTGACCGGATTTCGTTGCTGGCAAATCTCTTACTAAAAAAATGGACATATTTTCTGGGACTGATTGGTTACTCAAAAAAAACCCCCTAACATCTAAAGCAGCTAGAGACGTCAATCACATTCTTAAATGATTTTACCTAGAAAATCAATCAGGAAACCAAGAATAAAACTCCTGGTTTTGGGGCTGTGTTTCACAGGGGCCTGTAAGATTCCATACCTCAATTAAGAAGTGATGTATGGTGCCTTACTATTTCATTACCTGAGTCTTTGCAGAATTCACCTTTGTCTGAGTCCAAGTTCAGGTTCATCCTCCCTTTATGGCAGAAAGACAAAGATTTTGGCCTCTTCCATCTTGTTGGTGCATTCAGAGTCTTGTTAATGTTTTCTAAGTTATGTCCTGTGTTTTCTAAGTTAATTCCCTAAAAAAATTCTCAGAAGTGGTACTTTTAAAATTCTGAATGACTTCTGCTTTTATTTATTTCTTTTCCCCAAGTTAATTGAAAACATTTTATATTTTAATTTCAACAAGCATAAAATGAAATATGTCTCTGCATTGAGTTCTGATGCTGCATTTGCTCCACATTCTGCTCCCTCTGACTTAAGCTGACCAACCAGTCCTTGGCTTTGAGCCAGAGCTTTTCTGATAGATAACCAGCAGCCACTCTCCCTGCCCCTGTCTCTAGCCAGTCTGCAGCGTGAGTATGTGTCTGAATTGCCAAACACACATAAATCATGTCTTAAGGCCATGTTTATTACTTGCTCCTGCTTTCTTAGGAGGTGTATCATCAATCAGTATTTGTGAGCCCGTGTCCCTGTCATCCCCAGGACTGCTGTTAGTGCTGGAGGCAGGGAATGAGGAGCTTGCACTTGGAAAGGCAGAGGGTAAAGCCAGGAAGGAGAACTGGGACAGATTCTGCTGATGGAGTGGAAAGAAAGTGCAGCAAGTAACAGGAGTGTTGTCAGATCAATGATGTCCTTGCAGTTTTTCCACTCTCCGTCTGTGAAAGGTATTGCACTTGAAACCAGCCCGAGGCAGAGTGGCAGTGCTGCTGAGGAAGCAGCTGTGCTAATGGGCACTGTGCACTTCTGTGCTCTGTCCCTGGTGAGCTCACCGGGAATTCCTCAATTCCCTGCTGCTCCTGAGAGAGGCCTGCTTTACTCCTGAGGAGGCTGCTTTAACCTTGGGCAGGTGAGAAGCAGAGAGTGAATGTCAGGTGCACAGCTATTTGTTAAATTGCCCAGAGGCCCATGAGAGATTCCTTTCTCCTGTTGGATCTGGGCAGTGTGGGGAAGTATTCATTTTGCAGAGATGCCTGGCAGGACAAGTCTCAGTCCTAGAACCATGCAGAACACAGGTGGGAATGGTAACTGTCTGTGTCTCACTCTCTCAGTGCTCACTCTCCATCTTCCCAAATTGAATAGGTTTGTTGAAACAAGGGAAGTACTGTTTGCCTTTTGGAAATGTTCTTGTGTGGATAGAGCTGCAGAGAATTCCTCTCAGTCTGCTCTTGTATCACCTCAGGCAATGTTCTGTCAGATATTAGTAAGTCTAAAGAAATTTGGGCTGAGTCAGTGTTATGACAAGAGACAGTAAAAGAAAATTCTTATGGGAAGAAATATAGGTGATTTTGAGGCATTTTCACTGAATTGGTTTTCATTCACTACTCCTTACACTGAAGCTAACTAGCACCTTTGCTGTTAGTTATTAATAAGGCATGAAATCAATCTAGAATATTGGAACAATTTTCAATTACTATTTTACCTAATTTCCAATTAATTTATTATCCCTGTTTTCTGTTCAGTTACCACAAATTGTCTGTTAAACCCTGATTGCAGTTGTTTTTGCAAAACAGGAAGTATTACTATTATATTGCATGAATACTTGGGGAAATTCAGAACAACTACCTTTGGCTAGGAGAAGCACCAAAAGACTTGGAAAATCTTGGTTGACATTGTTGTATCCAGTTGAATTCTTACCCTATGGCAAAATCTTGCTTAGAAATTACAGAGCTAGGTAGAGAAATCCGAGGTTTTTCTTTTAAGTCCTGTTTTCCATAAAGAAGAATATACAATATTTTCAAGGTATTTTGATTCTTGACTTGATGATTCTTTCCAGACCCCAGAAGTGCATGAAAATGAATTTTAAAAAATAAACTCTGTTAATTGGACAAATGACAGTTTTCAAAGCTGATTTAAGGCTTGGGAAAAGAGTTAATTTTTATTTCTAGGGTTTCCCTTTTCTGTTTTGTGGCCTCCCTTCCTTTTATAAAATTTATATACAGAGAAGGTTTTAGCTTTTTTATCATAAATAGCAGGGTGATGTTGATTCAGTTGCCAAGTATTTTGATAGATGAATTCCTTAGTGTTCATCAAAGTGTTTAGGGCCATCTCTAGTGTCAAAAAAAGTACTTATGGAGGCAGCACTGAGAGTGATGAGTAATGGGCATAGAATTGTTTGAATAATGACTTGTTGCTTCCTGACCCTTCTACCATCCACATTTTAGGCATGAGAAGAGGTGTCTGAAGTCTCAATATAAGAGAGTCTTTTGGCTGACATTTTCCTCAAAGCTTTTTCTACTTTGAGTGCATTTTTCTGACTGCATTCAACATGGAAAGAGAAATTGTGTAAGATTTTATGTCACATCTTATTTAGTGTCAGTTCAGAAGTTCAGAGAAGGAATTCTGTACATGCAGAAGTTTTAACATCTAGTTCCTACTGACAATAAAAAGCTAAGGTAAAAGAAACTTGATATTGAGCATGAATGTCAAACTGAAAAAAAAAGTGAAAATCACCGGGAACCTGCTGCAAACTGGCATCAGGATACTTGGGGCGTGAGTTTTTCTGTGCAGAATTTCACCCAGATGAAAGCTGAGAGCATCTCACCCTAACCACAAAACTTAGCTGGGTCGAAAACTTAAAACTTTTGGACCAGCAGCATGGGACCCAACCCACTGTGCCACCACAGGCCCCTTTCTAAAGCATTCCATGGCAGCCGTAAAACTTGGCCTTTTCAGAGGGTGTTACCTCTGAACGTGACCATAATCTTCAAAATATGCTCAAGAATCCTAACACAGGTTATTGGCACTGCCAAAGCAGCCTGAGTTGGCACAGGTGGCAGCTTGTCCCTGGGTGGCATCTTGATCAATGTGGAACTCCAGCGGGCAGCCGGCCCCTCTGGGCCACAGGTCCCCGAGCAACTGTGCAGCCTTTTTCCTGGGAAACAAAACTCACTGGCCCAGCTTCCTGGACTCATTTTGCAGAGGTCCACGGGCACTGCCAAAGCAGCCTGAGTTGGCACAGGTGGCAGCTTGTGTCTGGGAGCTATCTTTATTGTTTTTGAAATTGTCATGAAGTGTATTTTTCTAAATAGGATGGGTGCATTTTGGGGTCCACTAAGTTTAGCTGGTAAAAATTTGGCTCAGGAGAAGATGAAGGAAATAGCTTAGAAATAATAGAAACTGTGCAGTCTGACAGTTGTTCTTTCATATTAGCTGTGCATAGTCTGCATAGGAAAGTTATAGCTAAGGAATATTTTGTTTTACATGGGTGAAAATCTGTAGCATTTAGATGAATTGGCCTTTGTAAAATAATAACAATTTGTGTTTTAAGTCAAGTTCTGGGCTACTCAGATTTTCTTTTGTGCACATCTCCATCCTTAAATGAGGAGACCACTTTGTCTAGGGCTGTGCAAACTCCTCACCATACTGGACAGTGCTAGTCCAGTGGAAACACTTTCAGGGTTGAATTTTTAATATGTTTTCTTAAATTTGTTTCAGATACCACTGGGATAAAATAGTCAAATTGTTTTCCTATGGTGGTAGTAGTTTTACTGCTGCTTCTGCCCATAACATTTTCAGATTTAAAACTTGAGTTTCATGTTCTTCTCTTTTAGATGTATATGTGATTTTTACAAAAGTCAATTTATTGTCTATATTGCACCTCCTTTTCTACAATCAATTCTAAAGCATACAACAGTACAAGGGCATATTTTACATCAATGATTGAGTTAAAAAAATTTTTCTCTTTAGATTTGGAAACGTAACTGATTTCTTCAAAAGATCTGAATTCTATATAAAGCATGTCCTATACCAGTGAGTAAAGGCAATTTTCATTTGTAAGGCCTCCCACTTACTTCATACATAACTCTCACTAAATTGCAGTTGATGCTTTTTGGTTTTTCTTTTCTTCTGGAGGGAAAAATTAAGATTTGCAGTATGAAAAAATACTTTTTTTTTTTCCATTGCAAAGAATGCTTCCTACTGTGCAGGGCAAGGGTATTGCTGTCTCACTGATTCCTGAAGTTCTTCAGAGTATGGCAGGCTGTGAGCAGCAGACATGAGGAGTGGAAGGGCCGGTGCTCAGAGCGCTAGCAGTTTAGTCAGGGATGCTTTTGCATCATCAGCCAAAGACAATTGTGCACCTCTTCCCCCTGTGCTCAGGGCCCTGCAGTGAAACTCTCTGGTATGGGAGCTGGGCAGCTCCATTAGCACAGGGCTGTGAGAGTAGCATCGTGCTGGGCCTGGACTAAAAAAAAACCCACAAAATCTAGACAGCATCAGTTCAGGCCTAGTGACATTCCAGCATTTCACTTTGGAGTAGAGGCAGCTTATTCCACTTCTGGCAGAGCTGACCACACGTGCCCAGAGGCCAGGGGAAGAAAAATGCCCATTTCTCTTTGTGACTGCCCTGGCAAGCCAGCTCATCTTGCATCTTGTGTGGGAACCCAGAAAGAGCTCAATTTAGTTTCCTGTTTTAGGCAATGGGAAATATATGCGTTTGTGAGCGAATGGGAAATGAAAGGGAGTATTAATATTTTCAGACTTTATTTTTGCTAATAAATGTGCAAGTTTGTTGCCACTCTGAAGCTGCAGGGAAAGATTGACTTAAACTTTGTAGATAGTGTTTACATTTTCTTTAAAGTGAGATTCCCATTCCCCATGTCAAGGTTATCTCTGTGATAGCCTTTGAAAGAGTCAGAGCACTTACCAATGGATGGATGGTCGCCAGTTTGACAGTCTCTGCATTGATCCTACTCTTGCATGAAAATGGCTTTATCAAGCCTGTAATTAGAAATGAAATAGTCTTAAATGGTTTCCACACAGCTTGACTTTCAAAGAGGTTCCAGTTTCACATAACTTCATATAAACAGAGAATCAGAAGATATAACCAGATACCACAGTTCCTGCTTACTAATTGCCATAAAGCAGAGCCATCTGCTTTATACAAAGTCTAGGTCAAATAATCCTTCTAAACTGTGACCTTTGGGGCTCTGTGGAACTCGTTCTTGATTAAATAAAACCTTCTTAGGAAGTTATTGGAAAACATCGTGCAGATTCAGTGAGAGCAGAGAATGTAACTGATTGGATTTCTATATAATTTTAAGCAGATTTTTTGGAGTCAGTCTATCTTTTGAACTTTTTTTTTCTTAACCACATTAATCCTTCATAAAAATTCAAGTTACAAGTGAATTATTTCAATTTTTAAAGTGATTCCTCATAAAAGTTAAATTAGATGACAAATGAATGATTTAGACACAAATTCTTGACAGTTAAAGTGAAGTTTCATCTGTCTAAACCAAGCTGAGAACCTGGGCTGGGGAAGTGAGGGACATCCTCACTCTATGCAGTTGCCTGACCTTGTCTGGGGGGCATGTGCACAGCACAACATGAACAGAGCAAAATAAAGAAGCAGCTCAACAAATACAGGAGAATACTTGTAATTCCTCACATCTATTTCGTTATGACCAAAGCTCATATCATGGATGCCTTCAAATGTGTATCTTTTCCATTATATATTTTATGTAAGTGTTTTATTCATTTTATGAAAATAGTTTCTGTAATTAAATAATCAGTTATTTTGCTCTGGTTTTCTTTTGGCATTTGTGACTATTATTTTTGGCTATCTATCTTTGGCCAAGCAATTTCCAATTATTCACTGCCAGATTCAAAATAGGAGTGCTATTGCCAAAGCAAAGAATACATTATTTTGCAGTTACACAGATCTTTCCAGCTGAGGATCACAGCATATTTTGTAACCACTAATGAATTTATCCACTTACCACCCACCAAACATTGACATTCATGCCTTAGGGATGAGAAGGTAAAGTGTGGAGTGGAGCAGGATGAGATCTGCCCTTTCTAGGGGCTGGAGCAAATTAGCACTGGGGGAGGCACCAGAATGCAGCACACAGTGGAAATGGTTTTTTCCATCTGAATTAAGAGAGCATGCTCTGGCAATCCAGACAATTCCACGAAGGCTGGAGTTCCTCTGCCTGGTCCATGATATCCTGCTGCTACAGCAAACAAAGAAAAGCTGTACTGGAACTTCTTGTTCACGGAAAATGTGTCCATACACAGGGTGTTGCATGAATGAAAATCGATTATTATTTTGAGAGTAAGTGCATTCTGAATCTTGGTGGCTCCATTCTGGTTTTGTGGAAGATCCAGGGGAGGAAGTCAGTCAGGGAGAAGACCCAGTTATCCTGACTGATGAAACTTCATCATTGTCCTACTGCTCCTCCCAGCATTTGGGGTCATCAGAAGTCGTCATGCTGGCTAGAGTCTGCAGAACCACGTTGCATTTTTAGCAAAATTCTGTGAAGGACTGCAGTGGAGGAGAGTTTCTTACTGAATTAGGTGATCCCTCATGTCTGAGGACTACTGACTTCTAAATTTAACTCATCTCTGTAAATGTCCCTCCAGCATCAGGATAATAACCCTGAACATCATCCCAGACTGGCATTTTCACACCCTTGAATACCTTTGTTAGGACTGTGCTGCCACAGCAGCCAGCTCTGCACTCCACATTTCTGGTGGTGTTCATTCAAATTATGGTCATTTCTTTCCCTTGTGCAGTGGATGAGGGGTGCCCTCCAAATCCTGAAGGGATATTGTTCTAGGAATGTGTTAGTCAGGTTCTAGATTGTGTTACTCATTTGTAACCCAGCCTAAAGACATGATGAGAGTTTACCTTTCTTTGCTCTCAATTGCTGCAGGGGCTGATATGGCTGGTGATAAAATTGTCTTTTCTTGGCTGCTAAATTAAATGTTCTTCTTTGCTGTACGTTTTTCAAATTCCCAGGGAGCAAGTTTTTGCTGTGGGAGTTAGCTCACATATACCTGATCAATTTATATAAAACTTAAGACATTAAATGCAGAATTTTGCTGGATTGGACTGTGTGTAATTTTATTAAAGAAAGAGGCATCTTAAATTTGATATCTAATATATGCTGTGCGCAGAGCAGCAGTTGGGGGCAAACAGAGGCCGTTTGCCTTGAAATTCAAAGTGCAGTAGCTCAAAGACAACCATCTGCATGCATTTAGGGAACCTGAAATTACCTGGATGCCAGGATATATTTTGTAATTATCTCAGAAAAGAATTATGATCTATCATGGATAATTCTCTTGCTCTTTTATACCTACTTTGATAAAATGTACTAAAAATCTGTTGCCTATTTTATTTCTTGCTGGGATTAAAAAATCCCACAAAGAAGCAAAATAGCATTCTTTGAAAGATCTGATTGGAAAGTGTGTGTGTGTTTTAAAGATTGCACATTTTAAAAACAAACAAGGGAGGGCTGAAATTTACTACAACTGCTTAGCTGAAAATTATGCCATCACTCAGATTAAAAGCAGAAAAAATCACAGAAACATTTGGAAGAGGCAGTAGTGCCAGAGCATTTTAACTATTTTGGGAAAGCAGCTGCTTCTCTCTGACATGGACTTAAAACGTCAGATATTCTGTAAGGTGGATTGGCTCTTTCAGACATTCCCTACAGCAGCTTTTTCAAGAGAACATTGACTAGCATTGTTTTTTGGAAGAAGCATTTATTTTGAGCTAAAGAGAAATCTTTATTCTATGAAGTCACATAATTGCTAAATAGCAGTTGACTTTAACCCTGAATGCTTATTTCCTAATACTCAGTAGAGAATGGCAAGAATAACATAGGAACATGACCTTATTTTATATTGATATGTTGGTTTTGTGTAACTAAAGAAATGCAGAAGACTAAACTGCCAGTGCAAACCAATGCCAAAGAGTCACTGCTACTTTAAAAAGCTCCCTTTAGTTACAGAGAAGAAGCAAAGCTGAACAGAATGTCACCAGATTACTATCTGCAAATTCCAGAAATAGGAAAATTGGATAAGCCCTGGTTATTGGACATTCTTCATTTCTCTTGGCTTAATGTTTGCTCTGGCAACTGCAAATGATAGGGATGATCTTCCCCCATCCCTCTTGGATCTCAGTCACAGGAATCACAGCTGGCTTCAGCACAGACCCCTGCATTAGAACTTTCTGGGCTTGACAGGCTCTATTAGGCAGCATGAGAGTAATATGCTTGCTTTATTTGATTTTGCATTTGATTGATTGCTTTTAATACAATTTATTTTCTTTCTTGTGGTTTATCTGTATTTCTTGCTGATGGCAGCAATATCTATCTGTACCTCTTGTCATCTATGGCTGGTTTCTATAATTTTCAAAATAATTTTTGAATGAAGGCAGATTGCTGCATCTTGTTTTGGTTGGATGCTATATCAATTTTTGATTTCTAGCAGCAATATGATAAAATATTGTCGCTGGTTCAGGATACAGTTACAGACAGAAGGCTTCAGAGTGTTTGTGATTTACTCTGTTTTATGATGTGACAGGATAATGTTGTAAAGATTTCTGGCATTTTGTTTCATAATATTTTTCCAGTGGCAAGGGTAAGTATTTTTCTCTAATGGAAAAGTTCCATCTTTATACCCCTTTTCCTTTTTCCTCTTGGCCCCTCTTCCCCAATTCTGTTAAGAATCAGGGTCACTGGTCCCAGACAGAATTCTGACTGCAAGATTCCTATCCATAATGACAGGAATCTCAGAGCATCCCTTAGTGTTTCAATCAGTCTGATTTCTTGCTTCTTTTGGCAATATTCTTTGCCTTCCTGTCTAGCCAGAATAGCAGCTTCTTTTTCTAGTGGTGTTCTTGAAGAGTCCAAACATAATGTCCTGAATGACTTTGTGATTGGTTGGACTCCAGGCAGGAGTTGAATTTCTGCACCTCAGAAGTTCTGCACATCAGTGCAAGGTGGGTGCTGCAGGGTGCTCACCTACAGGAGATACTAGAAAAAGGAGTTCTGAACCTGCTGACCAGGCTGAACAGGGTAAAAGAATTTCCCCCTGAATACTGAGGGATTGTTGCAGAAGTATTCAAAACTTGGTAAAATAAGTGTGAAAGGTATCTCCTGTAGAACAAAACAGGATGGGTAAGAGGCTCATTGGAACTGTGGAGGGTGAGCTATAGCCATGGCTTCTTCAAAACATGCTTTACCATAATAATATATGTGCATGTGTCTTTGCCTGGTATTGGCAGAAGGAAGAATTAAAAATCTATCTGTAAGCACTGGGATTTGTGATGGAAATGATTCAAATCCAAGCTGCACAGCTTCTTCCATTGCTAAATTCTCGCTGTTATGTTCTTGTCTAGGTCTCAGAGCCTGGTATTCAATGGAGAATTCCATGGTTGAACCTCAGGTATTTTATTTTCTTAAATAGCTCCAGGATTTGTGACGTCATAGTGTTTTTGACATACCTCCTTACTTGAGTTTGACTAGATCAAAAATATCTTGGATATTTTTTGGATAATCTTGGTTTGATTTAAATTCCCAGATGTTCCCATTGCAGGTTAAAAACAGTTACATGACAACAATGCTTATTTCTTTGACCTGCTTTGTCTTTTTTGTGCTCTTCCAAACAAAGACTGGTTGCATGCCAGGAACACAAGTAGGGCAATCAGTTAATTAAAAGCAATTCTGGTGGTGAGGCAAATGAGCAAACAATTTCTGCTTCACTGGGAAGGGATGCTGTCTTCAACATTTCTGAAGAGAGAAAAGGAGGGGAGTCCTCTAAGCAACCTGTGAGCCTTGGAGCTGTAACCCCACAGCAATGCAGAAAACAGAGCAAGGCTGATTGAGTTCAGTGTCCTCTATTGCACACATGGATTCTACACCTTTAACTGACTCCAACAGTGATTCAGGAAATCACTATTTAACTTAGCAGAGATGCCACATATGTTACTCTATGGGAGATGATAAGAGAAATTTAAAAATCTTGTTCATATGGCCCTGTCTTATCACTGAATCCCAGTGAAATTAAGGGATTATCTAAGCACTTATCTTAGATCCATAAATGGATACCATTAAAGAACAGAGCACTATCACTTGTCTGTAATTTCTCAAGAACTTTTGTTTGATTTCAAAATTTTTCTGTTAGCTCTGTGCCAGCTCTCCTACCTGTGAAATGCTGCTGCTGATGCTGTGCAAATGGCTCCTAAGGAGAATTTTTGCTAATAGATTTTGGAGGCTTTTTGGATGTTCATGCTACAGCTTTATTTGTTCTAATTATATCTGACATTTCACAAGCTGCACATTCGTTATTTGATGGGCAAAACATCAAAAATAATTAGGCCAAATGATCACACAAAGCCCAACAGAAAGCTTTTCCAGGGCATGTTAGCTGGTTTTTATTAATAATTATCCTCATTAAACTTTACCAAACTGTCATCTCATTGCCTGCTCATTGTTATGGAACTCCTAAACTCAGGTGAGGATTTGAATTTCCCTGTGAGATGAGCAATGTTTACATTCGGAAAAAAAAAAAAAAAAGAATTTACTTGTTCAAATCTAACTCGCTTCTTCCTTCAGCCCCTCTTGTTTCTGATAGGAAGCAGCTTTAGGTTTTCCACGGTGCCAGGAGAGGTCACTCTTTCTCTTTTGTCCTGCCTGGCTCGGGCTCTTGTGTCATCGGGGATCCTCTTTCCTTCTCCAGTAAACTGGCACATTCCTTGAGCTCCTGTTTGGATGCTGTCTGACACACACAACGAGCTCTGGAAGGATTAGTACCATTTGGCTGCTATCTATACGGAAAATTCTTAAAGAATTTTTTGGCAAATGAGATTGTATCTCCAGGTTTACATCAGTCATCTGGGATAATTATAACAACAGCCCAGAATTCTCCTGAGTTCTGTTGCAGATGTATAAATGGAGGTTTTAAAAAGCAGAAACCAGTGACTATACCACTTAATTGAATGGAATGTTGATAAAAATCAGTGTTTAAAATTCATGTATGAGTGATAGAATCTTCTGTGGTGTCCAACACAGGAATAATAATCTCAGTAGAAATTGGTAAGAATTATTCAAATAACTCAATTTGAACAAACCTAAGCCAAACCCAAGTCCTCTGTAATATCTCATTTCCAGATTTGTTAAGGAAAATTACTCATGACTGAGTCTTTACTAAAGCAACAGCTAGAAAATCTTCATTTCATAGCTTTTGATTAACAATCTCAGCAGGTATAAAACGGAAAACATTTTGATAATTTGTTTCAAATGTTTCTGTCATCCCTACATAAAATAAAATTCAATGGTTGGGATGAAATAACATCATACCCAGTCCCTCATGCCCCAGTTCAAACCTTATGTGAACCAACATCTCCCAGTCAAAAAAAGTGTTCAGTTTCCCTGACCTTTATTTTTTGTTCCCATTTTTGCACTTCTGTATCTCCAGTGCCATAGAAGCAGGGGAAAAGCATCAACAGCCCTGAACCAGACCACTGCAAAACTGGCTGGTGATCCAGGATTGCATAATTTCTGCTGAGCTGGCAATGCCCCCAAACCAGACTGGCTCTTGAGGTTACTGGTTTAGTTTTGCAGATTTAGGAAATTTAGAATTGCATCCAAATGGCAGAGTTCTTACTGACACTCAGGAGCATTTATGAGATGTGACTCTTCGTGATTGTATGTATATATTATTTCATATATATAGGAAAAAAAGGGCAACAGAACCCAGGGGAAAGCATCTTTGTGTTAGTGTTCAAATACTTGTATGTATTTCTTACCTAAATAGGTAGGATTCAAAAATAAATCGAAGATTTATAATTTTTTTTTAAATAATTTGCTACATTTTTATTCTACTACATTTCCACTACTTTTCTAGTAGGTTTTTTTTTAGGATTTTTTCATAGCTGTTCCTCAATATTGCCAACTTTTGTGCCATCATGTGTTCTGGGACCAGCTGGATATGATGGTCCTGAGACCTGCTGGGAGTGCATGAAGTCACCCAAAGGATGCTGGTGTGGTGAGCATGTGTAAGCACCTGCCTCTTAGGGTCCTGCTTGATGGAAGAAATGAAGTGTGTATTAAAATGATGGAAAAGAAAAAGAGATTGTACAGCATACAGAAAATGTGCACGAATTGTTCTTGAATTTGGATCCTTTGGGAAAAGATTCCTTTTTGTTTTGTTGTTTGCGCCTCTGAGTGAGGGTAAGAGCTGTTTTCTGAAGGGTCTCTGAGTATGATGATGACAGAAATAATAAATAACAAGGGCATTCTCCTCTCTCCATGCCCCATTCTGTTATCAAGGGGGTAGATTATCAAAAGAAAACTGGAAGTACTCCATCAACCCAAGTTCCTGGTAAGCTGGAGCTGTGGCAAAGCTGTCTCCACCAGAGGTGTGAACAACAGGAACGTGTCCCCTTGAACACACAAATATCTGCTCCCTACTCAACAGGCAGCTCCTCATCACAGAATCAGAGTGCCTCTGCTGTTATATCCCTCACTCTCTGTGAGAATACATGTTCAGCTTGAGAGTGAGAATAATTCTGTGCTGAGAATGCATGTTTGAACAGTCATCTGGCTTCTCTTACCCCTTTGTTGACTTTTAACTTCTACTTTGTTGCTATGAGAAACAGAATCATAGAATATGCTCAGTTGGAAGGGACCCTAAGAATCACCAAAATCCATCTCCGGGCCCTGCACAAGGCCATCCCCAAGAGTCACACCATGTGCCTGAGAGCATTGTCCAAATATTTCTTGGACTCTGTTTGGCTTGGTGCTGTGACCACGTTCCTGGGGATCCTGTTCCAGTGCCCAACCACCCTCTGGGTGAAAAACCTTGTCCTGATATCTCGCCCAAATCTCTCCTGACTCAGCAATGTGCTATTTGCTCAGGTCCTGTCGCTGGTTAACCAGAGAGAACAGATTGAATAACTGCTTTGTGGCCAGATCTATATATCTATCCAACTCATGTTCCTCTGTTTCCTGAGACATGCAGGAACATATTCAGGTTTAAATTAGAGTAGAAAGTTGTGCATTAAAGAACTTTACCAGACAAATATATATTTTTTCAATAAATTTCATTTTATTGTTGAAAAACTTGCCCTGTAATTTCTAGGTAGAATTAATGAAAATATACCAGCTCTCCTAATGGAGAAACTGTCAGAATATCATACCTTTCCTAAGGTAGAAACTGATTCCTAGCCTATCTTTAGTAAATTCATTTCTGAAATCTAGTGAGGTCCCTCTTTACTATATTAATTTCTGCAGTACTTCAGAAAATCTTGCTAAAAGGGTACTTTCAGTATTGTTCAAACTGATACTATTTTTTGTGCAGTACTGAGGACATGTTTGAGGACTGGGGCAGTTAAAAGAGCAGGAAGGAGAGGTGTTAATGGAGCCATTTTCTGCTCATTTCAATGTACTTGCTTACACAATTTGATTTCCTTTTTCACATCATTTACTTTTCAATATTAGAACATGTTTCTCATCTTTGTGGATGTGTGGTATCTTCCAGTTTGGGGGGGAAAAAAGTATATATCTTTATTTTTGTCATGTTTCAAAATATCTGCATTGTAGGTTGTCCAGGCAGTGAATTCCCTTCAAGGAGAAGCCTTACAATTTCTTAGCATGTGGCACTGCAGATTCTCTTTGCTTTTCTTTTAAGGAGCATTTTAACCTTCCATGGGTGCAGTTCAGGGAGCAGTTCTTTGCTGCAGGGTCTGGAGTATGAAGTGTTTCCTCCTTTACCTGCTCTCCTTCCCTGGCACTCCCCCAGCCCTGCTGTGGCAGTGCTGCTACCAAACAGCTCCTGGCCACGTGCAGATGCCCAGAGCTGTTCTGCAAAGGCCTAACCTTGTACATTTGCTTGTTACAAGGGGGCATTTGTACTGCCTTTGCAAGAAAAGTCAGACTGACATGTACAGCAAACCCAATATTGCTCAGTCCTTGTCTCTGGTGCTGCCTCTGGCTACTTCCCTCCCCTGTCTATAGGGAAAATATTTAAATAAACTGGCTAGCCATTCAACTCATCTATCAGTGGCTCCAAGTTTGCAAAGATGCTAACATGAGCACTGCCTTTAGATGCATGAGACAGATTTAAATTCGATTTAAGTCGAAGAATTAACTTCTTTATTTGAGACTAGATCAAACAGACAGAGTCCTGCAGTGTGTATAGGGATGTAACTGCCCCAGGGTCACACAACCCAGACCTTGTGTCTTGGGATAGCCACAAGTGCCAACTCTTTGGTCTGGATTCTCAGATGGGAACATGATGCAATAGATAAGATTCACACTCATTTACAGCTTAAAGAAACCTGATGTAAAACTCATCAAAAAAAGTTTTTCTTTTTTTTTTTGGTGAATCAGTTCATTTTTTTTTCCCCTCCTGGTGATGCTTTTTGTTGTTCTCACCCTACCCTGAACCTCACAATCGACAAAAATATAAAAATACAAACCAAACCCTCCCAGGTTTATTGCTAATTGGAATAAAACCTGAAATGTTTTGGGAAGCAAAATCTCCACAAAAAATACCTTCACAAAGCATGCTGGCATAAGGTGACTAAACTAAACTTCCAAATTTGTGTTTCATTTTCTTTTCCTTTAGCTAGTTTTACTTTATATTATGACACAATACAAAATTTTGGGAATTTTGCAAATTTTGATAATGCCATGATCAAAATGATCCAGGTACCATTCCTACAGCAATACTTCTGTCTGTCAGCAGCAGAAAGAACCAGCCTTCATTTGGGTTTTGCATCCATACAAAGTACTGCTACTTTTATATATGAATACCAAATTTACAAAATTATGGTTCCACATGTATTTTTCTCTGCTAACTTATTAGTTACAAATCAGCAAGGAAACTACACCTACCTAGTGTGATACAGATTTTATCATAACTTGTGAAAACACTTAAACATCAGCATCTTTATCAACAGGACTAATATTGTGCTGCTTTGAAGTTATCTGAAGAGAGAAACTATTTACATGGCAATAGAACAAATGTCTTTAAAAGCTTGAAGTACTTTGAGACTATAGTCCAGAACACTCAGATTCTTAAATAAAACCCCCAGATTTAAATAACACTACAACAGGGTGGTCTTTTACAATTTGGTTTCCCTCTTCTTTTGCTTCTCAGAGAATTCCATTTAAAGGGTATTTAATTGAGGACATTTTCTTTACTGCATTTTTCCTTTTCTTTTTTTAAAGGTTTGGAGCTTTCTTCTAAGTGTTTTAACTTGTAATCAAGAAATGTGTCAGGTCTGTTGCCAATTAGTGTAGCTCATGTGAAAATGGATTGAGTCTTGGGAAGGATGGCTAAGTCTTTGAAATAGCAGAATAGTCTGTAAAAGAGGGCTTGGGAACAGAGGTAAGGAGAAGCAGCAACACGAGAAATTATTAATGAGAATAAACAGAGAAGAGGAATTTACAGGGATAGTAGGTACTTGTGACATTAACTAAAGGTTTACTCAGCTATATCAGTTTATTATAAGGAAATAACACTATTCAGAGCTAGGTAGAGGAACTTTTTTCACTACAGACAAGATCCCAGCTTTGCAGACTGGTTTATGCTGCAGAATATCTCTGTGTTGGTTGAGGAGAGAAAGCGTTCGCACCCCTCCGAAGTGTTGCAAACTCGCTTGAAGGGCTGCAGGTATGCCAGGGGAGGGAAATCTTCCTCTTGTTTTAATTGTCTTCTTTTTTTTGTTCAGGTGAGGGATGCAGTTATGCTGGCATAGGGCGCTCTCCTGAAGTAGCAACAGAGGCTGTTTTGTAGAGACTTTAAGGTAGGAAAAAGGTTCCCTGGCATATACTAATAATAATAATAACAACAACAATAATAATTTTTAGGGAAAAATCAGACAGGAAATATGTTTTTAGACTCATATGCTGTAGATTTACAATACATTGTATAAGGGTCATTCTTTCATGTAGAACAAAACACTGTGTCTGCAGTAAACCAGGAAGGAAGTTTGATTTGATTGTGCTGCAGAACGTCAGCAAAAGACTTTGAGCTGTCAGATGTGCTGTGAGTAAAATAAATGCACGAGAACAACTGACTGTGGGAATGCAGAAAGCCTTACAGAAACCCATCAGTGAACAGGACAACCAAAGCCAGTGTGTTCAGAACTATGTCCCTATGTTGGTGCTACAGTATGCCTTCAGTAAATCTAATTTACTGCTGCTCACTGGGCTTTTGCTGCCAAGTTTCCCTAGCTGCTGCACAGGTCATCATGGAGCAGTACCTCTTCCCGTCAGGCAGGTAGCCTTCTGTGGCTAGCACAGCTCCTGACTGTTTCTGCATGGAACTGGGATTCCAGAACTCTGCCAGGTTCTGGCATTGCCATTCAGGGGCTTTCCACACGTCAGGTTGTCGTGACATCCTTATGCCTCCATGGACTCCTTTATGCAGCTGCTCAGTTATTTTGCTGCTGTTTCACATGTTCACTGATGGCACTTTTGGGGTCACCATTTGATGCGGTGGTCTTCAGGGCAGTTAGGACTTGGTGAAGGGAAGAAGAGATCTTGACTCCATTTCAGAAGGCTGGTTTATTATATTATGATATATATTACATTAAAAAAGACCACACTATAACTATACTACAAAGAACAGAGAGAAAGATTCATCAGAAGGTGAGACAGGAATAGAAAGGAATGAATAACAAAGTTCTGTGACTCCCAGAGAGTCCCAGAGCTGCTGCCTCCTCGATTGGTCAGCAAGTAGAAACATCCCACACTGACCAATGGAGGAAGCACCTGCTGCATCCCACAGCAGCAGATAACAAATTGTTTACACTTGAGCTGAGGCCCTCTCAGCTTCTCAAGAGAAGAAAATCCTAGCAAAGGGATTTTCATAAAATATCATAACTACAGTTGACCTGCTGGGAAGGGGGGCTTTGTGGTTATTGTTAGCAGTGAGAAAAGATTCTATCTGTGAACTGAGAGTTTCACTCTACATGAGATCAGATCCACCACATATGGGAGACAAATACAGTCCTGGCATACCCTGCAGCACACAGTGATCTTTCTGGTTGTGGAAAACTTTCCTGAAGCTGAACAAAGGGGATGGAGTTTCTGCCTAAAGGTGAATTTCACCTACAAGGAAGCCAAAAGAGCTGGAGACACACACGGAAGGAAAGCCAGAAGCAGGAGGGCAGTTCGGGGCTGTTGTGGTTGAGGGGAGCTCCTGCTGTGCCTCGTGGAGTACCCTCCATAGCTCAGTTTGGCTGAGGTCAGGATCCATGTGATGGGGATAGCCCAGCCTGGAGAGGGGGACGGGCACAGGGATCCCCAGGGGAATCCACTTGCCTGCTGCAGCACCCGGGGGTGGGCAAGGCAGAACCTGAAATGCTCTTTGTGCCTCCCTTCACTGAATTTCTGCATTTGTTCAAAGCTGGAATTGACTGTCTTTGAGGAAAATAGTTTCTTCATAACATTAGTGAATGATAAATTGTATGAAAATACTGGAAAGCAGGACTCTCAGTTGCCTGAAATAAAATTTCAGGAGTAAAATTAATAAAAGAAGTTGATAAACGTGTTTTAAAGCACAGTAAGAGGGAGTGTAATTCTGATTACTCCTGTTTCATGTACATGAACTTTGTCATTGTCAGGCAGCAAAGACAAATTTTAAACTAGTTTATTTGCACCATAAAAAATATTAAGAAAAGACAGCTTTTCTTTCTTAGAAGGTGAATACGTAGCTTTGTAAATATGTTTGAATTGGATTTACACTTTACATGAATTGAATTGCTTTGTCACTGGAAGACTGCGAGGAAAATTTAGAAAAGCACAAAACCCCAGAAAAATTCTAATTTAGGCAAAAGTTATTCAAACATTAGAAGTTAAGTAGTTTCTTCACAACCAGGATGCAACTTTAACATTCTTTTAAATAATTGCTCTGATTTTGTGTCAGTGAAATTACTTCTGTGATCTTAAAAACCCAACAAAACCATGGAGATAGGGCTATCTTATAATGTTATGATTAAATAATAATAAATACATTGAAACACATGTGATGTATTAATCTGAATAATTATAACATAGCTTCATTGACACCAGTACAACTGCAGTGACCTACACAAACTGACGGGTGGATTGCAGAATCTGATTAACTGTGCCTAATGTTGAAAATTTTTTGGGTTTTATCTTCAAAAATAGAGCACTTTTTTCCCAGTTAACAAGAGCTTTAAGGTATGTGTAAACCTCTCAAGCCAGCAAATTGCCTGTTGAAAATTGACCTTAAACTCTGTTACAGTTGTGAGTGGGTGTTATCTGATAAACCAAACTTGCCCTGAATTAAGGTAAATATTCAGTAGTGTTTATGGGATAGAACAATAAAATAACATTCAGTATTAAAACTGAAAAATAGAATCACAGAATTGTTTGGGCTGAAAGAGACCTCTGTGTCTTTTCTACAAATTCTCATTTTTCTCTTCTAATTTTTCTTGGTTGTAATATTTCAAATGAAATTCATTTTTTTAAGGAGAGGTGACAGCATTGGGATAGGGAGATCATTTTGGAGCAATTTGAAAAGTAAAGTACTATCAATATGTAGATGAAGTGTGAATGAAGAAATATATGAAATGTGAGAGGCAAAAATACGTGCTGGAGTTATAAATGTAGGTAGAAAATAGTGATGAAAGTAATTAAAGTAATATTAGATACAGAAAGCAATGCAGTGGGAGGTGCAATATATTTGTTTTGTGCACCCTTACATTTGCTACATGGTTTAGTTGTCTCCCTACTGTTCTGCTGAGATCAGCTCTGAAAAATCATTGTATCCAAAACAGTGAGAGATTGTATTTCACAATCTTTGTCCATTATATTTGACAATCTTTGTAGAACTCTGTGTTAAATCTTGGGAGTTCCTCTGTGTGTGACAGAGTTGAAATCCTGTGTGATTTTAAAGGCACGAGAAACGCAGCATCAAGGTCTGCCATATTCACTGTGAGAGCCAGGTGAAAATGGGACACCTTCTCTCTCCAGTGTTCTGCAAAAACACCGTGTGATTTATTTTGTGGTCTCTAAATCTCTCTCTGGACTGCCTTATAAACTAATAGTCTGATCAGAAGTAATGATTTGAGATCAAGAGAGGCTGTCTTTTTGAAAGGTGTTCTGTGTTCAGTTTTTGAGGGTTGGTACAGAATTAGGGGTGCATACATGTCTGTACTTTGGTACAGATGCCCTTTTCTCTCCTCATAGTCTATGGCTGCATGTGATCATCTCCAAGGACAGATATTTTTCCCAGGTTAAGTACTCTGTATGTGAAACAAGGACTGTTGGTCACTGTCTCTTGGGTTTCCTTGAGTGCCAAAATGAGTTGGCCAGCTAAGACAATCTTTGATTTAAAATTCTGTCCTAGAATCTAGAGGAGCTACCATGGGTGTTTAGTTGATTAGTAGAATGAATACAGATTCTGTAAGAAGCTCAATCTAAACCCATGTGATAAATTGGTCATTCCACTTTCCAAATGGATATATAACTGTGTTCTTCTGGATATTTTTGCTGCATCTGAGCTTTCAATGAAATGAAGAGCTGAGAGCTTCTGTTATTTCTTCCCTGCTGCTCTCAGGAATAGTGGCAGGAATTCTTGATGGGTATGACAAGGTTAGTGAAAGCAATACAGGTAAAATAAAATCCTGTCTACCATTCACTCCAAACCAAAGAGAAATCAGACATTTTGAGAGCAGAAGAGTTCATGAAGCCTGATTCATTGAATAATTGTGCCTCACAGTTGATGCCTCTGGTGTTTGTTGGAATGAAATAGTGTGCTCAAAACTTAGTGAGGAGATGAAAGACTTGAACAGATGCACCAAAAGACAGGCACAGACACATTTTTGCCCATCCTGTGAGCATGAGTCTTGCTACCTGAAATCAGAAATGAAATTAAACTCCAGAAGAAAAGTCAGGGGAACAAAGAAATTACTTCAATCTTTCTAGTAATATGATAGCAACAAAAAAGAAATCTCTCTTTTAGCTGAACTGTCTGAACATTTGAGACACAAGCTCCCAATCACATCCCCCAGCATGGTAGAGGGGGTGGGAAGTTCAGCTGCCAGGAAACCACAGATACATCTTCCCTTTACCCTCCCTCTCCCCAAAGACAGCAGATAATGCTCCTGGCTTCAACACAGTTTCTTGAGCTGCCAGTCCTCCCTCAGTGCCAGCTGAGACATCCTTTGTCCTTCCTAACTGGTGGTGTCTGCAGCTGTGTTTCAAGGAGTGCATAATCCTCCACTCAGGGAGAGTGGTGTGGAGAGTACTGACATAGATAACTCTCACTTTATCTCTTGGGAAGCCATCCTCTGCAAACTGCTTCCTTCCTGCTCCTGGTGCCTGAGAGGGGTTTTGTGGGCCAAATGATTTTTGGCACTAGACTGTCTGCTGCCAGCACTTCAGGAGTCATCTTTAAATCCAGGCAGTGAAGTGTGAGCATGTGAGCCAGTGGTCGGAGCAGTAAAGTTAATGAAACCCCTCAGATCCTGACTGGAGAGAGTCCCCTGGCACTGCCACTTTGCTGAGGAAGGAGGGACTGACATTGTTTGGCCATGAGCTAAAAGGAACAGACAATTTAGGCCTGTGCAGTTGTATAAATATATTTGTCTCTTTAGCTCTATGGTGGTGATTAAAGGAATGTAAAGACTGATTTGCTATAAATCTCAGATAAAGATTTTGCTCAAGTTCCTAATTAAAGTCTAATGATAAAAGTGCCATCAAATTCAGCAGTGGAGAATTATCTGTAAATAATAATTTGCAATGGCTTGGTAGAGATTTTCAATTCTCTTGAGGGGAAGGAAGGGAGGAACACATGAGAATTACAAGTTGGAGCCAAGATAGGCAAGGCTACCAGTGAAGCACCACCAGGAATGATCAGTCCTTGCATGGAAGACGAGAGGAGTTGAGTGTGCCCAGCAATGGTGGGCAGAGGTAATGAGGCTTCAGGAAGCAGAGGAAGAAGATTTTAGTGACAAACTGGTGTGGCTGCTGTTGTGGCATGAAATGGGTTGGATAGAGGCAATCACAGTTGGCTTGCTCTGAGTTTATTCCAGTGCACATTTTCCAGGAGCAGGCAGGAAGACTGTGGGATCATCTCTGGTACAGCTCACAGCTGGAGATCAGCTCCTCCAAAGATGCCCTGTGTGAGAAGCACCTTGTGTAGGCACTTCCAAATGATTTTAAACTAAATGTTGGACTGGCTGATCCAGTGATACTTTTATTGCTGCCTGGTGGCTCTGCCTGGGGGGATGGATAATGACATTGACTGTTGGGATGGAAAAAAGGCCTCTGGTTTCCTTTCGTACAACAGAATTCTGCGGAAGCAGTTTATTTTGGATTGCAAATATGAGCTATTAATTTGTCTCTCTTCCTCTTGTATGGGGAGAAGAGAGCTCTCAAAATATTTCCAAAGGAAATTAAATTGAAAAAATACAACTGCAAAATATTTTGCATAGATAAAACTATGCACTTGAACAAAAATGCACTTACAAGCTCTACTAGCTGGAGTGCAGTTTCATAAAAAGTAGGCTTCTAGCTGTTAAATTTACTATTGGCTTGATGATATGATTCAATTTGGTTCTTTATAGCAGCATATCCAGGACTGTTTAAACATTTTCATTTTTGTTTCTGTTTATAAACTGCTCACATGTAAATATTAAATATTCATGGTTAATACTTGCAGGAAAATATTGCTAGATAAATTATTGATATCTTAAAATAATATTTTTCCATTTTAATGATTAAATTTTTTCCATATGTGATTTATTTTAAATGTTTTTTATACTGCTGATTTAATTCCTAATTCTTTATTCATTTTGGGCTGCAAGATTAAACTTGCCAGGAAATAGTGGATGAGATTCTGATCTCCCAAATGGATTGCAATCTTCCACTTTCATTATCTTCTGTGAAATTTTGTTGCCATGGCTGGAGTGAATCTTACATCCTGACTCTATCCTTATCTTTAAGACTGGTTTATGTTATTTATATGTGAGGCTGTTGTGTGTATTTTAGGAAACGGGGAAGTTAATGGTGAAATGCTAAATGCTATTGACCTTCTCCAACTAATCATATCTTAATTCCTGACAATACTGGTATCCGTTTTGGAGGCTGGTATTTTAAGCCTAAACTTCCCTGAGACACTTTCAAGGTTATGGATGTATTCTGCTCAGTGTTTCCTCAGCAAGTGTGAAAGTGTCAGTTTGGAATCAGCTTAGGATGAGCCTCTGCAACCCTCAGTCCCAGAAAGCAGTGTTTTACCTGAGATTTCTCCCATTTTATTTAAATAATGGTAACAAAATTGCCACCACACTACAATAAAACATGTTTGAAATTGAAACAAGAAGTGTGGAACACTTCAGGTGTTTGAAGGTTTTAAACATTCAAAATTAGACTTCACGAAACACAAAAACTGCTGTGTGAAGTAAGTCTTGTTCCTACTAAAAGCAATAACATAAACCAGACATAAAATCCGGAAAAACACTCTCAAAAACCTGGTGTTATTTGCATTCACTTTCAGCTCTTCCCAGCAGACCTGTTTAGCTAATCTGGTGGCATCACTTGTGACACTTATCCACAGGGCATAAAATAGCAGCTTGCCACCCACCTTGAGCAGGTTGTTTTTGAAATGTTTGAAGGCAAAACAAAAAAGTACCCTGCCATTAGAGGCAAGCTGGAATTTTATATCCACTTTTTTTTGACAGTTATAGTTGAAGCTGTCACTTTTTCATTTTTTTTTTCTCATAGCCTTTAAAGTGGATCTTTTTACATGTGAACATGAATACATTAAAGTGGAAAAAATCCCTGCAGCTTTACTGGGTGCTAGTTGACACATGGAGACCTCGGTATTCAATGCGCACGCAGAACACATGTGATTAAAATTGCAATTATAGCCCTGTGTTAAGCATTTGAAAGCATAAATTAAAGGGGATTGGTAATCTTTTATATTCCTAGCATTTCCCATTTCCACACATTCCAGCCCAGGATCTATGCAATCTTTAATTGGAGCACTGAAGGAATTGAGGCAGCAAATATGTACAGCTGTTCTTGTGATGAGAAGCACAAAATGTTTTCACTCATATTACCCAAAATGAATGGTCTACAAACCAGATTCTTTTTTTTTTTTTCCTCTTTTTTCCCCCCCAAATGTCCTTTTCTAAATCCAAGTGGCTAAAAATCTTCTCATATAAGAAGAAGCTGAGATAGCTGACACGGGTTAGCCTGGAAAAGTGAAGGCTCAGGAGGGCATCTTATAATTTTTTACAGAAATCTAATGAAAAAATGTGTGGAAGATGGAGCTAAACTGTGCTCAGTGTTGCACAAGGACAAGGTCAGAGTCAATGGGCACAAACAGAAGTACAGGGTACTCTGTCTGAACATAAAACAGCCACTTTTTTACTGGAATGGTGATTGAACATGAGACCTGTTGCCCCCAGAGGCTGTGGAGATTCCATTTGGGGAGATATTCAAAACATAACTGAGGAACTTGCTGCAGTTGACCCTATTTGAGCTGTAGAGGTTTACAAGATGGTTTCTGGAAGTCCCTCCCCAGCCCCACTACTCTGTGGTTCTGGGAGTTGTGGACAGGGTGCACAGGTTCTGTAGCTAGCTTTGAAAACTGTCAGCATGGTTAATAATACATGGACTGTAAACTATTTCCTGGGCCATGAGATTTATGAAGCTTGCCACGAACACAGGCTTTGTATCAGGAAATTCTATTTCTAAAGCTGTCTCAGGCCTCCACTTGATAAAACATTCCTTTTTAAACATGGAGGCCACATACATGATGTGCTCACTCTAGGGAGCTCTTGCGGTGTTTGCCTTCTGCTGAAGTTCCACATGTGTGAGAGCCATTGGGTTGTGTTCCCCTCCTGGGCTGTGGGTGAGCAGTGAAGGGTGGGATGGCTGCTTCTCTTGTGCTGGTTGCTGTAAACTGGATCAAGTGGACTCAACAGGAGGGAAAAGGACTTTGTTTTTCCCAGGAAGTAATGAGGAGTGAGGAAGGTCAACAGAAAGACCAGGGCTTGGCTCAGAGCTGCAATGAGAGAGTCCCACAGTTCTGAGGGTCTTGGATTCAGAGGATTTTTGGGGGGTTGTGAAGAGTCCTTTGTCACCTTAGAAGTCTCTGCAGTAGAAAATGAGTGAATAGAAATGGAAATATCAGTCTAGAAGTAGAGCCTTTTCAAACATTTCTATTTTCTCTAGAAAATTTGTTCTAACTATTGTAGAATAAAGTTTCACTTTCAAAACTCAGAAGCAGTTCTGTAACTTTAATAAAAAGGTGGATGGCATTTGACCCAGCCAGCATAAAAGTCTTGAGGTTCTTTTGAACCACAGAGTCTTACTTAAGTTCACATCTTAGCTCACATCAATGCATAGTGCAAGTGATTCTTACTGTTCTCTTCTCCTTTTATCTTCTCATGTAACCAAATAAGCTAGACTTTAGTTTCCTTTTGTTGTGCCCCTTTCTGTGCAGGATGTGGAATGCAGTGTGCATGGTACATATATATAACTGCCATAAAATTCAGAGCCGAGCACACAGAAAAAGGTTTATGATTTTTTTAAAACCTGTCTGAAATGATGCATGTCAATACCCAAGAGAGCAGCTTCAGCAATCAAAAAGTGCTTAAACCTTCACCTTGATTTTAGGTAAAGACCATCTTTTAACTCTTGTTTTTACTGGTTGTCTTCAATCAAAACATATAAATGGTCCTTTGCTGGAGTGCTGGATTAGCAAGGAAAGCTGCTTTCCTTGACTGTCACTGTGAGCTGCTGCTAAAGGGCCTGTTGCATTGGGGTGGGGTTGCCCCGCAAGCATGGCCTTGGGCTCACCTTGTCCTGAGCTCAGTGACCCTTCCATGTCCTTTACAAGCTCTGTCTGGTATTACAGTGGCTTTCAGGAAACAACTGTGCCCTTCATTTTATGCATTTCTACTTATTCAGCAACTGTGGTGTGGAACTTTCCAATTTTCTATATCCAATTAACTTCTGATACTGTATTCATTTTACTTAGTCTAGGTAATAACTTTGCAATACTGTGCATATGAATGCAACATTATTTGGATACAAAGGTAATTGAAAAGCGTTTTTCATGAAAATACCATGCTTTCTAATTTCCTTTTGCTATTGTGAAATCTCTTAAATACAGTGGAGAGGGAATTCCTCACTCTTGTCTGGTCATTATAACCTGAGGTCTGAAAGCTGCTGTGAGAAGACTGCAGGACTGTCCAATAATTAAATGGCACGAGTTCAGCTCTCCATGAAATATAATTTTGTTATCTTACATACAATGGACTATTGAATTTTTATGGAAGCATTTAAGAGATTTCCTAATAAACTTTGCAACACCTGCTCTATTGCTGAGTTTATGAGTCTTCATTTTGCACAGTCAAATTTTTAATTCATCCTTACAGAGGTAATTTTTGAACACATGTGCAATGATGCTATTTAGTCCGGTTTTTAAATTCTTTTCCTATTTCTTTTTTTCTTTACTGTCAACATTTATCTCCTTACCATTATATACAGTTAAATTTGCTTTTTGGACTATGCTTCACAAGCCAAAAATAGACCAGTTTAGAAATAATTTCCTGCATGCCAGTCTCATAGTTTAGCTATGAAGTTGAGTGACTTTGTGTCAGGGCTGTACGTCAAGAAATCATTTTTAAACTAGGATATAATTGTGTAAAGGAATTAAATTTACTCATATGAAAGAAGTATGCTAAAATGTCTTCACGACTAATTTTGCAAAGTAAAAGGTTTTAATGGGAAGGAGCCACAAGAGCTTGTGCAGATTTGGAAGATAGCAAAAATAAGTATGCATTTATTTTGTATACAATTGGAGTAATAAATATTTCTCACTTCTTCTAGTAGGCTTTTTCAGGAGACACAACTATAGAATCCTTAGCAAACTGCATCCTGCAGAAGGAAAGAGGGGTTGGTGAACAACAAGATGCTGTGTGTGGGGAAAGAGAAGGTGGCTATTCTTGGAAGAGATTTTATGTGACTCTCTTCCTCCCTGTTACTTTTCTGTGACTATTTAGCATACAAGAAAGGGCTAAGTTTGGTTGCAACAGTTTTGTGCAGCATTAATTCTTATCCATACATTTCCAGCTTTAAAACCCTACATCTGCTCAAAAAGTCATCCCTCAGATGTATTGTAATGATAGATAACTGCTCCTTGAGTTATAAAGAAATAACTGAGGGTTTGTTTCTTTCTGGACCATGATGAGGAATGACATTACTGGGGTGGTAAAACACGTTTGTGTGTGAGGGGTTTGGAATGAATCAATAGGAAGAGCTGGGAAGTACTTTGCAATGTGGATGGGATCAGGGAGTACCCATGAGAACTGTGTAGCTGGGCCTGGAAACAAAGACCAAGCAGATGGTGATGGGCTTGTGTTGCCTGGTACTAGTTAAGATTTTTCATGCTGTCTTGGATGGGGGGAGCTTCCTGGTTCAATGTGCAGATGTAGGTTTTGCTTTACTGTTCTATATTATTTGCTTGAAACACTGTATTTCATTCCTTTTGAGAATGCTGGTTTGTGGCATTTCAAATATTTGAACATTGAGAGCTCCCACAGGGAGGATTTCTAAATTAATTTTGAAGTATTGTATAAATTGTAGAGGAACAGCATTGCTGAAGCTGGACACGGTCTGGTAGTGCCACCACTTTGGAATTTCCTCTTTGGTAGCTTATCTGAGAAGGAGTTTTTCAAAAGAGACTCTCCCAAATGTAGGATAGAATGTTAGAGCAAGGGGGGATCCATAGTGTTTACAATCCCAACAAGAATGTGCTTCCATGATAGGAGCAGAGTCACCAAGAAATGGATTCCATCTAATCCTCCAACCATCTGCAACTAAATTAATGGTGTCTCATTACAAAAATATCATAAAAACCCTTATCATCGCAATATTCATCAAATTATATCAGGTATTCATTTTGTTACACTTGAGCTTATCTCTGGATGACTAAGATAGAATGAAACAAATACTATCCAAATGATAAACACTTCAAAGCTTCCTTATCACAGTGTTCTCAAGCTTAGTAAAGTAAAACAATTTGTCTTAGGAATGACAAACTCTTTTAATAACTGACACTGTAGTTTACTATAGCAACACATTTTGTCTTTCTGAAGTTAAAACTTTCACCTGAGTGCCAGCTGTAATGATTGTGAATTGAGCAGTCATTGTGGAAAAGACCAGGTTGGGTCATTGTGTGGTGAATTAAACAAAATGTATAGATTACTATGTGGATTCTTCTTGAGAGCTTTGCTTCTGCCAGATTGAGACTGTTTTTGGGAAATTGTTTCTGGGTTTTAGATGTGGAGTTTAGACAGGGTTTAAGAATCCATGTGTGTGCCTACTGAGGCTGTCAAAACCAATTTTCATAGAACCATAGAATGGTTTGAGTAGGAAAGCACCTTAAAGCTCCTCTTGTTCCAATCCCCTGCCATGGCCAGGGACATTTTCCACTGAACTAAGTTCCTCCAAGCTGTGTCCAACCTGGCTCTGAATACTTCCAAGGATGGGGCAGCCACAACTTTTCTGGACAAGCTGTGCCACGGCCTTGCCACCCTCATAGTGAAGAATTTCTTTCTTCTATCTAATTGAAATCTACTCTTTTGTTTTGAAGCCATTTCCCCTTGTCCTACTACTACCTGCATTTGTGAAAAGTCCCTCTCCAGCTCTCCTGCAGAGCTCGTTGCTACAGGAAACTTAAAAACTTATCAAATGTCAGTTAAAAAGTCAGGGTAAACAAAGCTCTCCCTTCCACAGTAACACCAATGGTAATGAAGGAACTATTTAGGCCAAGGCCACTGCAGTAGGATGATCAAAGCTCTGCATGATATGTTTATTAAAGAAGTGATATTTTATTTCTCAAGTTCAGCTTGTTATTTCTATGCTATTTTATTTCATTTTGTGTCCTCTGATTTTGATTGCTTTTCAGAATAGCTCTTGTACCTCAAGAATCAACATGTCCTGAGTCTTGGTTTAAGAGGACAATTTCTTATAATAAGTTTTCATGTCAGAGCTGCAGTTTGGGTAGTGGTTATTTCTACACTGTTTCAGTAGTTCTAGGATATCAGAACTTCCTGCCAATGGCTTCTTTCTTGGACGATCTGTCAGTTTGGTTTTTGTCCCACCAGCACAGCCATAGTTTGGCAGAAAAGCCAAGCACCAGAAATGCTTTAAAATGGGAAAGGGTATGTGCAAGAAGAGGGACAGTTTTTTGAGTAGTTGTAAAAGAGTTGAAATGGACTGCTTTGACCTAATGGCTTGCAAAAATGGTAAGGGTTGCAAATTAAAAGTAGCCTTTATTTTCAAAATGGTCTGGATTCCTGCTTGAGTTTCCTACTGACATTTTGAATTTAGATCTCCAAGGTTTTTTTTTTTATTGCTCCCCATTAGGGCAGTATTCTGTTTTCAAGAAGTAAATTTAATGCTTGAAGGAAAAAAAAATTAAAAAATGACACAGAGAAAGGTGTCTAGGCTGTGGGTCACATGAAGTAGCTACCTGTAGCTTCCCCTCAGAAAAAAAGTGCATGAAAGTGCATCTATTTAGCTTCACAATGAGACTGAGTGAACTGAGCCACCAGGCAGCTGAATCCAAACTCACCTGACCTGAGGCATATGACAAGTACCACCAAAAGGTTATTGAAGGCCCGGATCATTACTCCTTGCAAATAGTTCTATAAAGAAATGCAAAACTTCTGCTGGGATAATGGGAAAAGCATCTTATTCCCAATTTTGACAAAATATTTATTAATGTAATAAATTATGTGCAAAATGTTGTCTTTTGCAGGAAGTGGAAAATGTTGAGTAGATTTAATTTTGCTGCAACTATTTCATGCATTAATTGCTCTACATAAATTTCCTACCTTTAAATGTCAGAATTAGTTAAGAAAGCATTAGGAAGACCAATGTAATTTAAGGTGATTACCTTTTTGAACTGTGAAAAAATAATTAACCCCAGGAAGAAGCAATTTTTTGTTGCTTATGTGTACAAATCCTGGCTAGCTGTGTTGCAACTTTTTATAATTCATTCTTGAACTGCTGTGTTTATAGGAATATATTGATTTGTAGGATTTGTTTTACTGTGTTGGATGGAAGTGTAATGAAAGAGCAATTTTAGGCATGATTCAAAGCCTCCTAAAATCAATATGGATCTTCTTATTGACTTTAGTGGGTTTTGAATCATCCTAAAAATGAGGTAATACAAAAAGTTTGGTTTCAGACTGTATTCATAGGCAGACTTTCAGCATGTTCCCTGATAATCCATTATTTTCAAAATGGCTAAGGTTACTCTTCTGCTGGAAGTGACCAGTTGCAAAGCTCCTGTGTTCATTTCTAAGGTTAGATTAGCCTCCCCAAAGTGTTTGGAAACTGGGCCAGTGTGAAAACATTGCTTGAAAGCATTTCTATTGTGAATCCGAAGAGCTAAGAGCAGGATTTACAGATATAACTGCAAAGGGAAATGAGAGTTGGCTTCTTGACTGAAACAGTAGGATGAAAAACAAAATAATTTCTCCCCATTCCTAAATAAAAATATAAACTGCTGTTTTGTCAGACAACTGGTCTATCTGGTTTATCTTTGATGCCTCAGAAAAAGCATCAGAAAAAAATCTGTATAATGGACAAGCATTGAATAATATCCTTTCCAACCCAAGGCATGTATTGTCAGGCATTCACCTTCTGGTGTGAAGGTTGATATGGTAGTCTTATAAATTATTCTTCTAGATAGTCTAATCACAGACATCTTTTAATGCTGTCTGCTTTTCTGTGTGTGATAGCTTGTATTGAGGAATACAATCAATTTACATACAGCTTGAATGCACGGCTAGGAAGGAATGGAGGAGGTTAATAGAAAACTCTCTTTACTGCAATAAGATTTTTCTGGTGTGAAGCTGAATAATCATGACCTAATTAACTGAAAAGGATGTAAGGATATGACTATCCTTTTTTTTTTTTTTTCCTTTTTTTTTTTTTCCCCTCTGTGTATTAGTAGGTGCCTGTCTGAACCCTGATTTAAAAAGACTGAATGAGATCATGGGAGCCTCTGTGTGCCTTTGATCAGGCTGCAGTTGGCCTCTGGAAACGGGAGTGCGGAGAATGAAAAATCAGAGCACCTCTGGAAACTTTCCCCATCTCAAGGACAAATTCTGTTTCTTCTCAGTCTCCTTTACTCTTACTTCTCATCTTTGATAACCCTTAATCTTGGCATAACCCATATATTGAAAATGTGTTTCTGGCATGAAATTAACAGTAGAGTTTAGTGTCTCAGACTGGGAGGTATTTGTTGAGTTAAATTCTGCACATATTTCCAGCATAGGTGGCAGACCCAGTCTGCTGCACCACCTTAATGAGTATTGCATGGGTTGGGGCTTAAATCTATGAGAACTTTGTGCCTAATGTTTCATTAAGTTGATTTATTGTATTTCTTAAGCATAGGTAATGATTTAATGTCTATTTTTTGAAGACTTCATTTCCTCACAGAGAGTTCTGAGAATTCAGTTATTTCTCTGAAGTGGCTTTAAACAATATGAAACAGTGATTTGGAAAAAACCTAACATTAATGACTGTAAATAGTTTTTTATTTTACCTGATTACTGAAATTTATCATTAATTTAATGTTTCCCTTGTCATTGCTAAAGAATCATAGAGTGTGGATGCAAAAAAATAAAGAAAAAATCATTGGGCAGTCAGTGGCATAGTGGGGTTTGTTGAATAAAAATTTGGTATCTAAATAATAGAGCATGTAACATTTTGCCTTCACTGCAGTCTTCTTGTAAACAAGCAACCTCTTGAGTGATTTCCCATTTTTTAGTGCAGTATCTGTTCTCCTTTCATCACTAAGTTCTCCCAGACTTTGAGTTTGGGTTCAGTTCATTTAATAGTGATCACCATGTGTTCATATCAGTCAAGCTCAAAAAAAATCATGAAGGAATCTTTGTTATGCACAATCATTCATTTTAATTCCTGCACAAGGATGACATCTACTCTTGATCCTTGTACTTTTACACCTAATGAGAATAATCACAAATTCCTGACAAGACTTTCTTATTCACAGGTAATTTAGATTTGTGAGAATTGTTAACAGTCTTTCAGTTTCTGAATGCAGAGGGCCAAATTCTGACTTTGTGTGGTTGCTCCTACTTTGCATTATGTTTGTGTGAAGGAAAGTTGTGATAGAATTAACTCCCAAAATAGTTTCCAGTAAAGAAAGATTCAGATTCCTGTGAATTGCTGCTGTATAAGACACGAAGGGCATGGGGAAGTTCTTCATGATAATATGATGGGATAAAACCCCAAGTTCCCAACTTTTTAAATGCAATCCTACCAAAATTATAAAAACAAATTCCTGTGGCGTGGAAGATCAGGAAGGAACTGTGTGGAATTTGCTCTATTGGAAGCTCATGAATGGTCGAAGCTCTTCCAGCAGAAATGGCTTTTGGCAGAGACTTTCTTTTATGGTAAAAGTAGTTGGAATAGAAACTGAAATCAAGGCAAGTGTGTGTGTTTGTGTTGGGTGGGACTGGGATTGTTGCCTTTTAATTTCCCCAGGTTTCCCAGGCTCTCTGCAGTTGCTCAATGTGAATGTTGGCCCAAACACCTTCCATGAGACAGCTTGTTATCACTTTCATTTAATGGAAAGAAATACTTCCCTTCTCTGGTGAAAATATTGACCAAGAATTTTTTAAATTCCTTTTTTTGGCATCGCCTGCAGAAATAAAGCAAATTTTCCTTTGCACTTAGGAACTATGTCTTATTTCCCCCTTTTCTCACAAGTCAGTAAAGAATGTGCTATAGCTGTTTCCCATCTTCAGAAACATTAACCTGCAGGTTCAGATCACTCCTGACATTCCTTGAAAGGAAGGTCCTTGGTTGTGTTTCCGGTGAGGCAAGTATTTAAAGTGGTGGAGTCACAACCTTTCCTGTATGCACAAGACAATTCTAAACCACTTCAATTAAGATCTATAATTTTCACTGTGACCAATATCAAGGCTGGAAATACTCTGTTTTAAACTAACTACAAAATTGATGCAATTTCTGTTGAATGAAAAGTCTTTTTCCCTTATAGAATACCTGAGATTATATCGTTTTATTGGCTGGACTGAAGCCATGTTTTTCTGCAAATTTTTGTATCAGAAGGACCATGAATACTGTGTGACACTGAACTCTTTGGTACTTCTCTCTCACAACTTCAGCTTTGTCAGATTCTCCTAAGCATCTAGTGAATCCCCAGTCAGTAAGTCAATATGTGGGTTTAAAAGCAGAGCCTCACAGTGCTCCAGTCTCGGTGGTTTGCCCTTCATGCTAGAGATCCTCACATTTAAATAACCCAGATGAAAAGAATTCATACCAGCAGCGATCTAGCATTTATGTAAATAAATGCCCGAGTTCATAAAGCAGGCTTTGGGTGTTTAAGTGGTTTATTTTTCACTAATCTACTTATGAATAAGAGACAATTTTTGTCTTTTGTTTGCCAGTTAGAGCTCTGCCCCTCTCACCCTTTGTGGTGCTGCTGCTGCTATGTGACAGTAGCGACTTCTGGTATGATTAAAAACTTGAGTATTAATTCAATTTTTAATCTTCTTTCTTTGCATGGTTGGTTACATGAAGCTAGCAGCTCACAGGAAAATTATTTTGTGTAATGTTACAACATCATAGTGCCCTGCATATAAGATTCATATGTTCTCAGGAAAAAGCTGGACCTGTTTAAGTTCATGAGATTCCTATTAATTTGAAGGAGACCAGAAATTCCCACTCATTTTTCTTCCAGGCTCTCCTAAGACCTTGTGTGTTATTTTGCAAGTGACACTGCCTGCCTTTTCTCCATCTGTAAAAAGGAAGAAAATGATACTGACTTTCTTTAACTGCTAAGAGAAATTTATGTACAAAAAATTGGGCAGGTCAACTTGATTGCACTTGTTACTTTTAAAATATATTACTTATCTTTTTCCAATCAAAGGATGAAGTGTGTGTGCTTGAATTCCTTATGTAGTCTGTCTATAAATGTTGTATCCACTCCTTTACTCCAAGCTGTGTAACTGTGGTTTCTCACGCAAACATTTTTTTTCAATGTTCTGTGACATTCTTAATTATCTTTAGGTAAAATGTTATGAATTCCTTTTGCTTGAAACAACCTGACCATGGTGACACAGCAGCTTTTACATCAAGAAGTGGGGTAGTTTTTACCTGCACCCCCTCTGGTAATTACGTTCAAATCTCTTTGTATCTGGTCTGATCTGCAGGAATTTCCATGTCAGATGTCTAAGCAAACAGTAGGGGCCATTATTGGCATGACAGGGTCTACTAGTGTTGCCAGGAGCGGGAAAGTTCAATTCCTGCTTCAAAAGCAGAAGTGCTGAGTGATGGGCAGAAGCAATTGCTTAACTGCCATCTATTCACTGATTAATGCCACAATGGAAGAACACAGAATTAAACATTCATTCCACAATTTGTTCCTAACTATGCATATAAATGTTGATCCTGATTATTTTAGCTCCTATTTTCATTTTCTGCGTTGTTGTAACACATTTACATAAATGGTGCTGTCTATCTGCTATTAGCAATGGTTCTTTTGAGTGCTTGGGAATGTAAAGGTACTTAAATATTTGGAGAGCAGAAGGAAATATGAAATAGTTGATGACTCAAAGCTATCACCATGGTTTGCTGGTTGAAGGCCTAGCATACCATGTTATCAGTGTCTGATACTTCAGATAGTATTCAGGTTGCTGACTGATACACAAGTGATAATGATGGTTTGCAGAGAAATTTCTGACTCCATCATAATGATTGTCTGATGGACACTTCTTTGATAAATTGCCTGATATTAACCTGTAGTGTGAGTTTTGTCAAAGCTGACAGCAGGAATAACTGATATTGACATTGCTGAATGAGTTATTTGATGACTAGAGCCCTTTCTTCAGTCTGTCCAAGGTTCCCAACTTTCATATTCATGTGTGTTTATATATATATATACATGTATCTACTTTTCAAAAATTATTGAAAACTTCTTTGTGAGTATTATTTGCCTTCTGTGTTTGTGATACAGGCAACAAATGTTGCTTGCAGTCTACCTCTTTGCTAAGACTGTCCTGCTAAAATGCAGTGAACAGATTTGTATGTTATCATCCCCACCAAATAATTATTAGCTACTAGGATCTGAAAAAGAGTATTGAGTGCCATCTGTGGGGCCTTTTTAACTGATTCTTTTTTTTTTTTTTTATTCAACTGGATTTGAACATTCATTCTCCATCTTGGTACTTGCTTCACTTGGTGTTCTAAGTGTGCTTTGGTTTTCAGTTATTCAATTATCCTTATTTATTGAAGCTACTTTTGCCTGTAGTCTCATGTTCTTTTTCCTCCTTCCTGAGCAGATGCTCTGTAGAAACAGACAAATAGTCCTTTAAACTGGAGATTTTTTCCCCCAGGATGGCTTAGAAAATAAGTTCTGCCTTTCACAAGAAAAGGGAGAAAATAAAGTAAACTTGGGTTCTGTCATTAGAAAAGAATGTCTCACCTGAGCCCTGTCGTGTGAAAACAGAAGGCATCTCATTGTGCCTCCTACTTGTTCACTGGTGCAGGGCTGGATGCTTACTGTGAACAAATTAGTTTAATTAATTACAAGCATCAGAGTCTGACCAGAGCAAATGCCAGAGGCTGGAATTCATCTAGGTTGGAGAGGAAATGGCCTCTAATCCAGTGTTTTCCTGCTGACTGGAGCCAGCCACGAGGCACTTTGTCTTGCAGAAACTGTGTGAAAAGTGTCTGACAGCTGCAGCTCCATCGTCCTGTAGGACTGCTGAGCTCTTCATATTTCCTGGGTATCTCATGCACTTGGTGAATGCTGGCAGGGAAAATGAGACCTGATCTCTTCTGCTTAGTTGGGTTTTTGTGGCTGAAGTGTTCAGTGGTCTTTAGTGGAATTTGTGAGTGATTGCTCTCTGCTCACAGCGTTAAGATCTCTGGTGGGTTTGATTTCAATGCCTTTCATCTACTGTATATCTTTGGTTTCCAGTTAATTCAATCTGAAAACACCTGAGACAATTCCAACTAATAGATTGCAATGGAAAATTGAGAAACCCACACATTTTTACAAGTATTAGATCCAAAGAACAGAGAATTTTAGGACAAACTTCGTTATCTATAACTTAAAAATTCCACTATTATAGGCTCTTCCTTTATTTTTTTAAAGTATGTATCATGTTTATTTGATAATTAATTATAAGCCCTGCAATTTTACAAAGAAAGCAGAGGCAAAGTAGTCAATAGGCATAAAATTGCTGTGTTGAGCAGCACTTCACATTAGCACTTTCTAAGTTGGAGGGAAACCATTTTGTAGAGGCTTGTTTGTTATACACTGCTCTGTTAGTCAAGTTATAATCATAGTACAAGTTAAAAGTAAAGGCAGACTGTATAAGACAGATGCTTGCTACACCTGTAATTTTGAAAGAAGATAACATTTATCACGGCATGAATTTTGTAAATTTAAAGAAGTGGGTTTGTGAAGAAAACAGAAGGATAATTATTGCTGTGGAAGAAGGAGTCTTGGGAAACATTGCTATTCTTACTCAAATATTTTATTTTTTGTTTTTGTTGATGTAGAAGAGCACAAAAATATTTGTTTGGTTTCTTATACAGACTTTTTTTTCTCTGCCTTGGTGCTTTTGTAGATCTAGCTTACAGGAATTGGACTCTCAAGTGCCATTAGCTTTTAGTAAAATGTTTGGCCCCTTCAGTCCCAAGGAAGATTGTAATAGAGTATAGGCAGAGACAACAGCATTGTCTGTGCTCTTCTCAATGTCACTGATGGAGAAAAACCTCCAGGAGATGCCCAGGAGAAATGAGCACCATGTAGAGCAGCTCATGAGAAGAAAGGAAGGGGTTCTTTATCACAATCAGCTGGTGTGGCCACCTCCCTGTTGGAAGGAAAGCCTGTGGAACCTGCTCCCATACTGCTGGGAAATGCCTCCAAGAACTGCTGATTATTGCTAAAGGACACAGACAAAACAGTAACTAGAAACACAGTTCATGGGAGAGCCACACAAATACAAATTTTAATTTTATGAACCTAAATACTTACAGAAAACTTTCCCATGCAGTTATTGTGTTATGTTTCCATGAGGCAGCCCAGATAAACTGCTGAATTGCACTGGCTGCTGAAAGTACTTTAGGCAAAAGCAGCTCAGGGATATATTTACTATTTCACTGCCAGAATAAACATTAAAAAAGGGTGTTTTTCTGTATTCTCATATCGTGTTGCCTTCAATACTTCATATTTTACTAGTAGAGCCCCAGCACAGTCAATAAAGCTGTATTTATGCCTGTAACAATTGTACACTGATGTATTTATATGTGATCTCTCCTGAGCACTGAATCTGAGAAAACATAGAAGCTCAGCACTTTCTATCTTCTGAAGGATTCCATGAGGATACACAAAACCTTGCATCAGTTTTGTTGCTTGTCTGTATATTTTAATTCCCACCACTATTGCTCCTTCCCTGTGGATTCACAGCTGGTATAAATTAGGGGTGCACTATTGTTTTCAAAGGTTATCCCAAGTAGCTTCTGCTTGTGATGTTCCCTTTGTTTGGATGTTTTTAGTTCTGTTGGCCAAGATTTGATGGAATTTGAGTGCTGTGCAGTTATTGTGTGTCATTTATTATCGTGTAATCTGACAAGTTGAATGTTTGACACACCAGCTTAGTAAAGGGAACACAGGAAAATTATGGAGGGAAAGGAAAACGTTCTGTTAATCATTAAAATACATTGATACTCTCAAGTGTTATAAAATCTCATTTTTACAGTTAAAATTGGGATTTTAAAAGAACTTGTTGAAGTTGAATAGTTTTGATATGGAATGGTTTCAGCCCTCCTAGCTATAGGCCAGGATTCTGTCATTTAACTTATGTTCAATATTTAAATATTATAGCAACATAAGTGAAGATTTTAAGAAAACCTTGCTCTTCATGCTTTCTCTTTTACTGGATCCTCCATGCAGTTGTTTCCTATTTCATAAAGATTTTGTTTGAGTTTGGTTTAAGCTTTTCTATTCTCAGCACAGTGAGGATGCTGCTTTCTGTGTGGGCAAAGAAAAGAAACCTCTTACATTTGATAAGACTGAACATTCCCATGTACAAATACGATGTGTAATTAAGGGGACAAAAGAAAGAGACTTTAAATTAGCTTAGATGAATGCAATGTCAAGTAAATGAGTGAGAAACATATCTTTAAGAAACAAAACCCCCCCAAAATGCTTCTCAATGTCTTCTGTTCTCTAAGATCTCACATGTGGCAGAGATGGGACCAAATTTTCTTCCTACCTTGTCGTGTGTGTTTACACATCTCCTTCCCTGAGTGACAACTAGAGGACCTCCTTGATTATCCTGATTTTTTCCTATTCATATAGAGGAAATTTCTTGCAGTTGCAGGACTGATTGGCTGTCTCATTGCAGCACTGAACATATTTTTTGCTATTTTCTGGGCCAGAAACTGGTCACTAGAGTTCAATACAGGAAATAATTCAGCTACTGGAGAAACTAGTTGTAAGCTTCCTAGTAACACAGAAAAATGACTCATAATTTCAGACAAGTGCTTTTCAGTATCTGGTTGATGACCACAGTGGTCCATAAGCTATTCCTGAGGCATTTGCTGATGATAACTGAAACAAGCAATTCTATTGGTGATTGAAGGGAATTTTGTGCATAGCTCGAGGGAGTTGTAAGAGTTCTGTGTAGTTGTAAGGCCCTGTGTCAGCTGTGTCTGCTCTCACTGGTCTCAGAATGACAGATGTATGGAGGTCTAGTAAAAATCAATTTTTGGCTTCTTGTTGGAAGTGGTACCGTGTACCAGAAAAATAACTGCAGTTGGCAGGTTTTTATTACTGAAAGTCGTCTTCTGTTCCAATTTCTTTACTCAGAATATGAGTTTTAGGGATTTAGTGGCTAGAATTTCAGAAAGCAGGGTGGCTTACAGCTACAGGACAGGGGCTGACAGCAAAGTTGAAGGCATGAAAATCAGGGACTTAAAATCAGAGAATTCAGTGTTACAATTCTACTATTGTTTTTCACACAAATGTTTGGCAGCAGAGGTTTTACCTGCATTCACATTTTATGACACAGAAATAGTCCATGGGGCAGCAGTTTTGGAGGAAAAGGAGCCTGTCAGTAGTATGAAGTTAACCCTGGGGTATCAAATATCTGGCAGTTAAATAGCTGAGAAATTCATCTCTTAGCAACTCTTTTCTCTCTTTACTGTCAATCTTACGTCAAAGTGCTGGGAGCTTAAAGGTTTTGGTGTTGAAGTTTATTCTGACCCTTTTCTCAACAAAGGATCTTGTAAAATAGGGAAAGGGAGCTATCCTGCTGTGTATGAAAACAATGCTGAATTGCTTAATGTGTGAGTCATAATAAGCTAGTGGTTTTAGGGGGTCTTACTTCAGGGATCAAGTTGGGCATCCTGTTGAGTGTAGAATATGTCTCAGGAATGACCCTTTTGGTCTCACTCCTACAGCAGTTGCGTGAAAGATTGTACCTTTGCAGCATAAGTGTATTTTCCTTTTTCTTCTCTTTCTGATTTATTTCTAGAGGAATGCAGCCATCCTGACCAGACAGTAAATTTGGACTAACTACATTGAATGTATTTCAGCTGCTCCAGGTTCACAATAGCATGAGAAGAGTCTGTTCTATGCTGTCTACCCATGAGTGTGGAATTCTTTTCAATGAACAGAAAATTAGTCAAACTGGAAAGTGAGAATGTTAGAGTTGTGATGTAGGTATAACCTTTCAGGACTGTTGGGAATGGCGTTTTATAGCTGTAGGTGGGCAGATGGGATACATACATTGGAAAAGCAGGATATGTTTCACTGTTGTGTGAAATCTTTGCTGGCTGCATTGGAAAAAAAAACCCAAAACCTGTGAGAGGAGAGTGAAAGAAATAAAAACTTTTCCAGGTGTTGGTAATTCTTCTGTTTGTGTCTAGCCCTGTTCTTGTGGCAGATTGCCCTCAGCCTTCACATACCCATCACTGCCTTTGGCTCAAAAAGCTGTAGTGACAAGACCCATCTGTAGAGAAGACTCATTATCTTCTCTGGAGCTTCATAGGGCATAACTGGAAGAAAGACAAAATCAGAGGATGGATTTGGTTGGAAGGGACTTTAAAGTTCATCAAATTCCCACCCCCTGTCATGGGTAGAGGCATCTCCCAGTGACCAGGTTGCTCAGAGTCTCATCCAACCTGGCCTTGGATCCTGTGCTGGGACCCCAGAGCTGGATGTGAACCTTCTCTCTACACTTGCTACTTTACTCATGACCTATCAGAAAAATTGGTATAATGATTCCTTTTGTTGCCTCCTCTTCTTTCCAGTTTAAGATTAAATGATTTTTTCCCCCAGGGACTAAAATTCCACTATTTTTTTCAGTTGTAGGAGGTGTCAGGTAATTCATGTCAAGAAACTATTGTACAGGTGATGAGGGTTTGACAGGGTAGGCTTCCCATAGGGTATTCTCATATCTTTTCTGTATATGCAGTGTCTTTGAGAAGAAGGAAGAAAGAAAAACGACCCCTTTGAAGCACTAAAATTTTTTGAAAGTTGATGTTTCACATGAAGGGTCTGAATTACTTCCAGGATTTTCTTGAGGTTTTGTGAGGTGTGGTTTTCGTAGCCTTTTCATTAGAAAATGAAGTTACTTTTTGTAAGTTTTCTAGCTGATTCTTTAATTTCTGACTTGACGTTTTGGCACCAAAGGAAAAAATATTTTCCTACCTATATTGTGCTTTGTATATTATACTCTGTATCACGTTTTAAGGGGAGTTCTCTTAGCTAGAAATCAGTGTCTGTAACCTCTGGGAAGATTCTTTAGAAAGGCCATCACCCTGGAGGGATATAGTCCTGTTCTCCAGAGTACTTTACAGGGAAGTGATAAAACAGTGACTTTTATTTACAGACAATTGCTGATCACTGTTACGGTTTATCAGTTCTTCACAAGAAGAAGAAAAATCAGAATGAGAAAAGATGAAAGCTAAGATAGATCATATGGAAACAGAATAAATCAAGAGAGCTTGAGTTGTCAGACTGATGTAATCAGGAAAAGATCATGAATGTGATTTGAAAAGTATCAGACATTGTTTTAAAAAGGCGTGTTACTTTGTTTTCTTTTGGGACAGAGAATGATGGAAAAGTGGCTTCTTCAGAAAGGGATTCTTGCAAAATGTTCCTATTTTTTTCTCTAAGGACCCTAAAATGGATAACTCCATGGGAGAATTTGGAACAGAATCTGAACTTACTGCTCTGAGTCTGTCTCTGGAAGTGCTTTTCCTTTTCCATTGCCCACAGAGGCAGATGGCTGGCACTTGTGTTGTTAAACTACAGGTAGGATCTGTGAATGCATCTACAATTAATCTGATCCTCATCTCCTGACCCCAGGTCAAAATTCACAGAAAAGCTTCAATTATGATAATGTTAATGCTAAAACTAAAAAACATAAGGGAAGAATAAGTTCATCCTTAGGTCTTTAAAGAAGTAAATGAAAGATAGTAGCCAGTTTAGAATGTCCCTCAAGTGTTTGCAGACAAAACAGGGAGAACATGTTAAGTTTATGCTCTACCTTTATAATTCATTGTGGGAGATTTGAAGATAGTGTGGGCTGGATGAACCTTAAAACCTTGAAAAAGTGAGAGTGATTTTTGGTTCTTATGGTATAGCAATACTTTTAATAGGCTGGAATGTGTGGTCAAGAGAAATCACTGTACAGCAGACACCAGGAGCTGATAATCAGTCACCCAGTCAGACTGAAAGCTGTACCCTCAGCCCATGGACAGGCACATTGTGCTGAGCAAAGAGACTTTCTGAAATGCCTTTTGGGCCTCTTCGACATAATAGAAAGTAAAGAAAGGTGAAATATTACCATTTTTTGAAAGTTTGGAAAACTTCTGAGATTTTAGGTAACTGAAGTCATTAGTGCCATGAAGTAGATGATCTGCTTATTTCAGTCGTCTTGAAAGTGATGGATAGATATAGGTTAACAAAGCAGCTGTAGCAAATGCACAGAGATTATTCCCTTCTGTGAGAGTTTGTTGTGTTCACTTTTATAATTCTGTAATTCCAGTTTCCATTCTGGAAATCCATACTGCTGTTCATATGCATTCATGATCTGAAGTGTGAAACTATTAGAACTTCTGTTTGCATGTATACTAAGAATATTGACCAATTGCAAGTAAAGCAGCTTCATGTCACAGATTTCAAATCAAAGAGGTATCAGCTTTTTAAAGGACACACTCTTGCAGTGAATTTAAATGCAGAATTATGCATACAGAGGATAAAACTATCTAGAAATCAACCATGTCTCATCTTGTTACAAGCATGCATTAGTGATAATCCTATACAAGTCTGTGGTGTAACTCTGGAGTTTTACTGAAGAGTATCAAAACAATCCTATCAGTTGAAGCAAAAGCAACCAGGTGACTATGGCTGATATAATTGAGATCATAATTCATCTCATGCTCTTTGAAAACCATTGGGACATATAATAGTGATGGATTAAGTTGTTGTCTTACAGCAATTTTACTGTGCTTCAATTCTGAAATGAGGTCAACCATGACTTTCTTGCTCAGGAAGGAAATCAAACCCAGAGACACTGTTCATGGTGATCCTTGTGGTGGAAGCTCAAGGCATCACTTTTGCTTTATTCTGGGTTTGTAAAACCATTTTTATGACTTGTACAGATGATACAGCAAGCATTAGGAGCAGCTCTGCTAATTTAAAAAACTCTATTTGTTGGCAGGGAGAAGGTGTTTGTCACCAAATGTTTTCATGCTTGCCCTGACAGCATGGTTTCATGGACAGTATAAAGGCTTGAGTAAATGTTCTATGGACAGCTCAAGGGCCCTCAAGTTTAGTCATTACTTAAAAATTTTGATTACCAGGTCTGAAACTCAGTTATTCTCCTATGCTTTGCTTACAAAATCCGTATCAGCAAAACAGTGGAAATGCTTTTGTTCTGATTTTCTGGGATGTATGTACTCTTTTCATATCTGTTTGAATGTATGCAGAAGATCACAGGGGTCATATTTTAATACAGAAGATCACAAATTATGGGTCATATTTTAATCCTACTTGAAAACTGAAAGGTTCTTAAGCTATTAACAAGGTTTGTGTGTGTTCACTATAGAAATTTTCCCAACAGAAATAAAGCCACTAACTCTGGGTGGTGGAAAAATTGTTGCTGTAGGGGAAAAGCAGAGAAGAAGTGGCTCAGTCAAAGCATAACCAGAGCTGAATTTATCAGAGCAGTACAAGCAGTAGAACAATGCTCCAGTTAAATGGAGATGAAGATTCTGGCTTCTTTAAGACTACTAATGCCCAACTTTGAAATCAGTATAATGTCTTTTTAAATCTTGAAAGATGCATCACGTCAAGATCTCTTCAGCAGCATTTCCTGCTTGTAGTGTACTGCATGTTTTCCTTTGGCTTTTAGCTCGTACGTTAGAATAATGAAGGGTGTGACAGAAAAAGGCTCATGTTTCCTCTTTTGGGGACCCTGCTGCTGAAAGTCTTTGTCTGTAGATGGGACAGTTTGCACATGTAGATCATGTTTCTGTGATTTGCTGCTCCAGCTATCTGACAGAGTGGAAGATTGCAGTTCTCAAGGTCATTCCAGAGTATCTTGTTTCATTTCAGATTTTTATTTTATTTAGTGGGCTTGGATGTTTGTGAAAGCAATTTTTATGTGCTGAGGATTTTTCTGAGTTTCATTACCTGACAGAGCCTCAGTTACATTTCTTCAAACACTTGTGATATTATGCTCTAAATCCTTCCCTTAGCCCTGGTGTCAATAGGGACACAGAGGCCTCTACATCTTTAGCCATTTTATTTTATGGGGCCATGCATTTCTGTGCAAAACCCAAGTAGGGGGGACTGTAGATACACAGTTGGTGGAAATTAGGAGTGGGGCTAGGCTGAGCTTCATCCCCAATTGGATACAGCTGTGAGAAGCAGGTGAGCAGCACTGACAGCAATGAGCCATGGAGTGCCCAGGGGCACTGAGCAACCACCAAAGGAACAGAGGGCACACAGGGGCACTGCATCAACATGAGGGGATCAAAGCTTGGGCTAAAGGGCAATAAAGAGCAGAGCTTGAAGCCTTCTGAAGTGGAAGGATGTTTCTCTGGATGGGTTGAAGCTTTCTGAACCTTTACAGTGCTACTCTGTGTGACCTGGCCCTCTTGACTGTCACGCGTGCTGTGACATATGCTGCGACAGGGACATGTCTACAGTGCACTGTGGGACAGGCACAACAGCAAGTGGGTGCAACACACTCCTGGCTCTGCACTGGGCCACAGCTGGGACTTTTGGAACTGCTACAGGGAATGATGATTGAGCGCTGGAAAAGCTTTACCTGGACGCAGTATTTTTGACACAGTTCTGTTCATTATGCCTTCAGAGGTTGTATCGCCTCATCTGGCCCTTTACACACACATGGCTTCAGAGTGCTGCAAACTGGAACTTTGCAGGTAGAAACTTCTGGGTTCCATTTTGAACACAGCACAATCTGCAGTGAAATCCAGGTTTGCTGCTGTTATGGAAAAGAGCGTGGTATGTGCAGCCTTCCTGTAGTACATGGGAAACATTTCTACTCCACTGGGAGTAGGATGAAAGGATATGATGGATGTGGTGTCTTTTTCTTTCAAGTTCTGTAAGGAGCACTTAGGAGGGAGGTGGTAAGTCAAAATTATTCTTTTTTCTTTCTGCTAAGTGGAAGGAAAGTATTCAGATCTTCTCTATTTAAGTAAAAACTTAGAGTTGAACTTGGATGAACACCAACCTATTGACTAAAATGTTGTAGTGCTGTATTTTCTGTAAAATTAGATGTAAATATAATTTCTGTTTTTCACCCAGAATTTTTAATCCAATGCAAATTCCAGGTGAATGTGGATAATTCTTGAGTTGATCAAAATGGCATTTTCCAGCAGTCTTTAAGAGAGAAAAATGATCCTAGTCTGTTTTGCATTTTTTCTCCTTTCTCTTTTCAGGGAAAAATCATTTACCAAAGCAATTGTAATTTGTGCACATTGTTATGCATTTTTCTTTGTTATTTCATAAAGCAAACTTTGGTAATGTGCTCTTCTTTGAAGATGTGGCTGTGAGTCAACTATAAGGTTGAAATAGGGAATGCAAAGAGCACAAAATGTGCTGTGATTTGCTGCACTGAAGAGCATTGTACGCATATAAACAACTTGTGGTTTCTAGCAGGTGGATCTCTTTGACAAAGGAAGTCTTTATGAAAGTTTGAATTACCTTCTGTAATCATTGGATGATTAGAACTGATCCAGCTGTTCAGTCCTTACTCCTGCTCACAATGGCACACTCACGTGTTTGTGCAAGAAGCACAGTTTGGAGGCAGATGGCAGCTCCCACTTTTACTTCTCCTTACAAGAACTAAGAGAATGTCTGCAGGAATGGACCAATTTTTAACTTTTTTTCTATTCAGTTTTCTCATTCATTATCCTCTCAGCTCCTGTCCAAAACCAGACTGAAGTATGTTGAATTCACTGTGTGGTAGGCGAAGCTATAGTGATCCTTAGCTTTTGCCTCCCTGCATATGAAATCTGTTCAGGGAATTTTTCTTTACTGGATAATAACAATGGATAGAAATTCTGCTCATATTCATGATAGGGTCAGAAGATTATGAATGGACTTGTATCATGCTGTGCACGGAGAGAGACTGATAGTCATATTTTCTGCTGGCTCAGAACAGTCTAAAACCCTCCAGGCTGATTTGGAACTGATATCAATTCTTGGCAAAAGCACAAAGTGCTTTTAGTTTTGGGTGCAAATTTTGGATCATCTGTAAAGATAGCAATTCCCTCTGTCCTTTAAATCTGCCAAGATACAGGTCCTGAAATGCCCTGCTGTATAGAACTGCACCAGCACCATCAGGGATGGTGACCTTCTGGAGGTGCAGGGACTGGAGCTGGTGGCAACATTAGCAATGTCTCTTAAAAAAAAAAGACCTGACTAATACAGGTGCTGAGGCTGCCTGGAGCAGGAAATTGGGGGGGATTGATTTTCAGAATGAAATGCAGTCTTAGATGATCTATTGTGGATAAAAAGAAACCAAGCATCTTTTTCTTGTCAGTTCTCTAATTATTCTAATTGGAAAGGGAAGAGGCCATTATGAAGGATAACATAAACACCTGAGAGTGCACTTAAACACAAGTAGCACTGAAAAAATGCCAACTCTTTCTCAAGTGTACACTTGTTATATGGCTAGAAGTTAGCCTTGAAATTTGCATAGCAAAAGGTTCAGCATAAGTGGCAGCACCAGTGTGGAATACATTTAATTAAAGACAACAGCAAAGGTAAATTATACTTTTTTTTTCTTCCTTCATTTTTTGCTTTGCTTTGCTTGATTAGGAGCTACTTGTCTAGGAACAGGTGAACAGAGTGAATCTGTTTAGCTCACAAGGGCATAAAGGGAGGGAGGGATCAGAGCTTTTGGATGCTCCAGATAAGACCAGGATTTCCCCAAGCTGCCATCTGCATTGTGACTCATATCTTGGAGATCAGCAAGGCCTCATGGTAGCACTTCAAGAGTGAAATTTTTTTTTGCCAGAATGGCTCATGTGCAATCTAAAAATAGGGCCATGTAAGAAGTCTCAAGGAAATTCTACTGTAATTATAAAGGATTCCAGTTTGAATAAATGAGGCCAGTGAAAGCTTACTTGAATATTAAGCCTGGATTTACCAGTATGTGTGGGGAATTGTTTTGCTGCTGTTCCCGATCTTCTGTTCCCCACCTGAAAAATATGGCATCCTTTCCATTTATTTTTTCTTAATATATCATGCCATATGTGGAATTGTTCAAAACTTCACACTTATAGGAGCCTGGGAGGGAGAAGATATATAACAGAACATGTGTATTGATATCCACTAATAAAAATGTCTTAGAATTCCCATTGATTCTTACTGTTGGTCATTTTTAGGCCAGAATTTAAAGAATACTGATATTAAATAGAGTGATATTGTCTTTCAGTGCTAGGCCTTTAGGATCTAGTAGTTTTACATAATCATTACCAAGGAATAGAGCTGTGTGGAGCCTCTCAAATTCAGTCTTACAGAACTTTTCTGGGAAAGTTACCATATTCTTTTTTCAAGGATATTTGATCAATTATTTTCTCCACAATGATCACAGCAGTACAGGCTTCTAAGCCCCACATAATTTCCTAAAATATACAGCACAATTGAAGCCTCACAGAAAGTCAGTATCTGTTACCTGCAATAAGCACAGTCAATAACCTGGACTTAAAATATCTTTAAGGAATAGAAGTTAGCATAAATGTTTCTCAGGTCTTTAAAGGTAAAGAAATATGCTGGTGAATATGTCCTGCAAAATGGAGTGTTGGTTTTGTTCTTCAAGGGGTAGAATTTGATGGGGTCCAAAGAGCTGTTGCAGAGCCCGTTGGGGTTAAACAGGGGTGGTTTGGGTGTTGCTCTCAGTCAGGAGTCTATTAAATACCCAAGGAAATTCAGGATTGTTGATTCTTTTCTTGTTGGTATTAAAATGGGGAAATGAAGACTAGAACTATACCAATAGAAAGGCTTAGTTAAGGCTTCTGTCAGTTCCTGCTGAGTGGCTGCACACCACACTGCAACAGCTGTGATTAATCTGATCTCTGCCAGGCTCAGTGTCATTTACACATGGCCTGAGAGTGTCTTCCAGGGGTAGATGCACAAAATGTTTGCTGCCAGTGTCCTTGGTTCTGCTGAAAGTGCCTCAACATCTGTTCATTTTTGTCTGATGCTTTACAGATAGACAAAGCAAGGCCAGTGCACCATGGGTCACACCTTACCAAACTCTGCTTGCAGAGCTTGTTGGTGGACAGTAAATTAATTGTGTTATTTTTCTTCTACAGAAAAGTATTGAAGATAAAATCCTCTTTAAGGAACAGGTAAATTTGAGAGATGGAAGAAGTAATTAATTTTTTACAAATCTGTAGGAAGGCTGTTGCTGACAGTGTCTTTGCTGCCTAGGGTTTGAGACCGTCAGCTACAGATGAATTTCTGATCATGCACTCTTTGAGGGTATATGAACATCATTAATACTTGCACTCGTTCCAGTCTCTGAGTTTATGAGAGAACTTGCCAAGTTCTCCTACTCTGCACACTTTGCTCTTGTGGTCTTGCAGTGCTTTCTGGAGTAGCCCTGGCAGGCTAACACATCATTTGGAGATGTAAGCTCATAATGCTTTATTTTCAAATCCATGAGGAAAAATAGGTAGAGAGCAAGCTCTGCTTGGGAGGGAATACCCTCATGTGATTTATAATTCCATGCGGATTAATCTATCAAGTTCTGATTTATGAAATGTATTATGTTGACCAACTATATTACTTTACTGATTCAAAAGTCTTGAAATTAGTATGAAAACCAGCAATCCGTCATAACATTGAATTATGTGCCAGTGAGGCATAGCAGTATCTCTCAAAATGCTTGATTTGTGTTCACCCTTTTTGTTAGTAAAATTCATGTTACCTAATAGCCTTCTTAGAAAATTATGTTAATATGAGTGATGGACAGAATCCATTGCTAACTTTCTAGGCTTTTCATTAAGGCAAAAAAGGTTTACCAAGCTTTTGAATTTTTCAGTTTGATATAACTGTCTGCTTCAGAAATTTCCTTTTAGAAAAGCATAGGTCTTTGATCACTCATATTTTTAAAATCAATGACTGTTTCTAACAGCAAATCTTGTAAGTGATTATTATTGCTAGAAGCTGGGAGAACAAAGGACTGAGAGTTTAAGCAAAGGTTGAAGTTTTTGGGTATCAACAATGGTGTGGGTGCCCTACTAATATTGCAGAGGTATCAAAAAAGGAATTTTGGCATTAATTCATTGTGTTGTGGTCTTCAAACAGAAAGAGATCTTGTGAGTTTGACACAGTTAATGGCTTTGGAAAAAGGCCTTTCTTGTGCCATCAGGAATTTCACCACAGAGTTATAGGGGTAATTATGGTTGATATTGAGTGTGTCTCTTCATTGGGGATCTCAGGTACCATTACATCTTTGTCTTATTTGAAGGGCTTAGAAGGAAACAGATGCCTCTGGTAAATTCTAGTCTACATTATCTGCAAGAACATTTTGCTAAAGCAACTGGTTGTTGTCTACAAAGGCTTTAAACACACAGTTACAGCTCCACCCTTGCTGTTTTCAGACCAGTTCATGCTTGCATCAGAAAAATTCATTGATAACACCTGAAGGAAGGCTGTGGATGTACAGACTTGGACCAGCAGAGATAACAATACCGCACAGAAAGGGCCTTATTCTACAAGGTAGACGAGATTTGAGCCTGGGATGGGAGAGCAGGACAGGAACAAATAGAAGAAAAATAAAATGTCATGTTGCTGACTGGATAAGTGTTGGTACAGGATTATTTGATGCAAGTATGAGGAAAATCCAGTATACCAATCCTTGCAGAAGATGTAAAGGTTTACATCTCCTCTGTGTTATAATATGTCTTGGAGTTTTTACTGCAGAACATTTTAACAACTGAAGTCAACTCCTTTCCTGGTCCTGACTCTGAACTATTCCGTTCTGCTCTGAGTGTTTGCACTCTGCCCATCACTGTGATGTCCACCACCTTTACTCTTCTAATGTGGATGCAGATGCTGTGGAAACTAAATCTGCCCTGCATTAAATCTCACTGACGTACCACTGGGTCCTGGTTAATTGGATGTTGTATTCTCAAAGGAAGTCAGCATTGTGAATCACCAATCTTTATTCTTATTTCATTACATTACTATTGTTTATTACATGGAGACCTATGCCTATGCAACTGAGATGGCAGTTCCAGTCTGGTAGCTATGTAGGGTGAGATAGTGTGTGTGCCCAAAGAAATTACTGCCCAAAGGAGGAAGAGAAGAGACAACATGTAGGAACTCCTCAAGAGGAGCAGGTTTTATATTGCCTTACTGTATGCCTCAGTTATTTTTTGATAATGAAGACCACATAGAATGGAATCTGATATGTTCTTACTGTCAGAAGAGTTGAAAATTTCTTTCAGTATTTTTGATATATGAAATTTATCTGTATGGATGATGCAGTTTGGAAAAAAATATAGCATATTGGGTAGGCAATCATTTTATTTATTGTAATTATATTACACATAAACACTGTTTCAGTCCAAGTCCAGGTATATAGATAAATCAAGAAGTAAATAACCTGATGCTGGTCCTCAATTTTCTAGTGACCCTGCACAAGCACATGGGGATGGTTAAACAATACCATGTACAGGGACTGGGTGACCAGGGGCATCTCTGTGGGGACCTTATCACAGAGGCAAGTACAGAAATCAATTTGCCTGACCAAAGACCTGAAAAGTAAGGAAGATATTTAGGTCAATCAACAGAAGCGGCACTGGGGATTCTATCTTTAGAGCCTTACTTTAGCAACAAAACCTGAGGCTTAGATTTCCTTTTAATAGCAAAGTAATAGGACTTATAACACTTGGCTCCTCATTATCTAGAAATGGAGGGGATAAAGCAGATTAAATCAGTGAGAAAGCAGAACTACTTGATTAAGTTCTATATTTTGATAATTTGTGGTCTTGAGGCTCATTGAAAAGGCCACTGAAATCAGAGAAACTCCACTGAATTTAGAGAAGGCTCTTGAGCATGACATTATTGCTGCATACTCTTTTACCTGTGTACTTAACATTGCCATTTAGTTCTGCCTCATAAATGGTTGCTTCACCTAGACATACTGGGCATTACCTACAGACTAAAGTCTGGCAGCCGGATTTGTGCAGCTCTTTGGAGGCTCAGGCCCTCCATCAGTATTCTTTCAGCACAGGCTGCTGGCTGCTCAAAGCAGCAAAGTGTGGCAGGCTCACTCTGCAGCTGCAGGCACTTTGCTGAAACTGCATCCAGAGCACAGCTTTCTGAGATGGCACTTTTTTTCTCTTTCTCTTTTTGTAGGTGGCTCAGTTCTTCCTTCTGAAAGGCTGAGACCTATTACAATGGGGTTCAGACTGAGTTGTCTTGAAACATCTCCTGTTATTTCAGCAGCAGGAGGAATAAGTTAAAATAAGCAATGCCATTTTCCCCTTCCATAGCTGTACAGCCCTTCTAGTGAGGGAAAAAAACCTGCCTTTCCTTATCGCAATGGTGAATGCAGTTTGTTTCTCTATACATGAATACATAATGGCATGGGAGGGGATATTTGTTTTATACAGTTGGTACTGCTCCATTTGTACCCTCCTGACATACAGGACTCCAGAACAGCTGATACAGTACAGGGTGTCTGTCCACAGCTATTAACCGTGATCAAAAGTAACTGTTCATTATGCTGACAATCAGAAATAAAACCAAATGGATTGTTCTGGCACAGAAGTTCTGTGAGTGTTTGGGATAGTCATGAAATACCTCTTGAGTGTGCAGCATTTTGGGAGATCCTCAGTGTCATGTGGACATCCTGTGACAGATTAAACTGACAAAACGTAGATCTGGTACTTGCAGACTTTATAAAAAAGCAATTTAGCAAAAGATAAAGCATGCAATTCTATAGGCACTACTGCAGGAATGTGACTGCTCTTTAACTCTGTGTTTCAGTGTACAGAACTGGATTGTCAAAGCAGCATCAAATTTACCCCCACACTGATGTTTCTGATATCACTTACATAGCTTGGGTGTCAATTTGATTCAATTGCCATACTTTGGGGATTATTTTTCTAGGTATTTATTTCATTTTACCTTCACATGTCCCGTCACAGAATTATATTCTCAACTATGGCTTGAATAAATAAAAGGCCTTGCTCATACTTAAAGTCGCACAAAAGTACACTTCATGACATGTATCAGTGTTACATTGGAGGCTTTAATAAGCCAGTATTTCTTCCATGCACACTTTTATATGTATAAAATGCTGGCATATGCATCCAATCATGAGATTCTGTTTGCACTTCACCAGCTAATGCAAATATGGGGGCACTTGCAAAGGAAATTAGGGTTGCTAAGCCGGTTTTTGAAAATCTCTAAATAAAACATGTTCTGAGGAATTTTGTCCTCCAAAAGAAACAACCTGGAGCTTCTATTTTTGCTCCTAACTTTTCTTCAGTGATGTATTGTATTTTGAAATTTGAAGAGAAATTCAAGGCTGTTAAGCAAGTAGTAAAACAGCTTGGCTGAGTAACTGCCTGTCAGGATCCATCTTGCTCTGATCTGTTCTTGAGTATCATCAAAGTTTGAATTTATCTGCTTGGGAGATAATTTCAGTCCCCTGTTGTGTTTGAGAACTAAGCACAGCCTTTAGGGAAAATGGAGGGACAGAATGACATTTATTAGCCCAGCTATTTTATGCACTCACCTGTTTCCAAGGTCTGAAAGGCTGGGTTTTTATTCTCTCCTAGCTCTGAAAAATGAGCATTGTATAAAAGATTGTGAAAGCTGAAATGGTAGGATGGGTCTTTTAATTTCTTTCCTTGTTATTTTTTTTTAAAGCACACTTTAAAGAAATCCATAAAGCCTAATGTGTAGTGCTTGAAACTCATCTGTTGTGTGGTTACTACATCGATTGCAGCCTTTCACCTCCCAGCTGGGCATTGAGCTGCTAAGGAAAGAGTTTAAATATGATCTTCCTGACATTAACAAGGTAACTGAATTATGCTTCAAAGGGATGGAAGGAAATGCAATTTTTGCACATCTTTGTGGTGAGGAGGAGGGGACGTTTTAGGACTTTGTTCTCTTCTTTCTGGAGCTTAGTATCATTCCTGTGTAATTCCATTGCAGTTGGGGATGTAGGATTGCAGTGGGAGAGGAAGCCAGTCCTTCGCGTGTGCCTGTGCAGCAGGAAGGAGCAGAACAAGACTGATTCACGAGGGAGTAAATTCCATGTCATGGCCAAGAAGTCATGGTCTTCCTGCTGCCTTCAAACAGGATGGTTTGGTTCCTCACCAGGAGGGCCTGGGTGAGGTGCAAAGTTCAAGAAGCAGAGAGAGGATTTGCCTGCTGGGCTTTGAAAAACAGCAACCCTGTAATCTCAGGCTGCATTGTTGTGTCGTGGTGGAAAGAATGCAATGTTCCAGTGTTAAATGGACTGTGCCACCATATGGGGAGCACTTTTCAGAGATGAATAGTCAGCCCATGGGAACAGGAAATTTCTAGAAGTGAATGTCATTGGTCATGTGGGAATGGGATGAAGTTGTAATATCACACTGAAATTTGAAGTGCACAGGTAATAGTGTCGTCTGGGATTTCAGGCTGTACCTGTTAAAATGGCTCTTCTATTAAAAATATTTAGAGGAATATTGACATCACTCTTGATTTGCATTCTTTAGGCAAAATTCCCCCCTAAAAAACTTAGAGATCTGAAACAGAAAGCAATCTTTTCCTAAAGCAGCCCATCAACAAACAGCCAGTTTTCACAGTGATTCATGGCTGAGCTTGAATGCAGATATAAGGAGGATCTTCTAGATTGTGTATGTAACTGATCTTATAAATATGTTAATTTGTAAATGACCATTTATTGCAGGCTGCTAGAAATGATTCATGGCACTTTTCAAAGACTGAGTCCCTTATTTTGTGATGGACATTTATGTGTATAATGTTAGCAATATGTATCACTTGTGGGCAATACTGTATTGTAAGTTTTTACCAATAATGTCTGTCACATCAACTCCCTCATTGCTGATATTTCTTAACAACACAATAATGTCCCTCAAACTGAAACAGCAGGCGTAATAGCAAGAAACAAGCTGCTGTATATCTCCCTGAAGAAAAGACCTTTTCAAGTTAGTTTCTATGAAGGATGGTGGGAAAATAGGTGTGGGGAAATTGCTCATGGGTTTACAAGAGCCAAATAAATTCTGGGGAGATGAATATGTGATGCTGTATTCCTTAAGATGAGCTTTTCATCACATCTACAGCAATTTCACTGACTTGCTGAGGTTCTGGTGAAGCACAGTAATAGACTTTCATTGCTGGAGAAAAGGCTGCTTCTCATAATTTGGTAAATGGTTCAGCTTCTCTTTTACCAGACAGGGGGGACTCCTCTCGTTTGTGTAATGGCCTTTTAAAGTGAGTGTAAGGCATGTCTGTATTCCATTTACTCTCATTTGATTCTGCCAGAGTAAGTAAAGACCTTAGTGAAAATCAAAATCAAAGCCTCATAAGCCTTGATCATCCCTTTTATTAAAGTAATTTCAAGTCATTGTGGTTTCAAATACATTTTGTTGTATACAGATCTTGTGCTAAATAACTGGGATATTTAACGTGGCAGGGATTTTTTTGAGGAATCAAGAACTTAGAAGAATTATAGAGAGGTGTATATAAGGCTATTAAACTGTCATGAAAAAGATTATTGAATATCCCCAGGAATTGCTGTAGAAACCAATTCTCCAGTCCCAAGTTCTCCAGAAATGTAGGTCAGGCACTAGAAGCTAATCTCAGAAGCTTTTCCTGCCAAGTGGAACGAGCAGGCTGCAATGTTGAGAGGCTGGGTGTGAGAGGACTTAGCAATTGCTCAGGGCAAGAAGGAAGTTAACTTGGGTACTAACCAAAAACTGAAATGGGATAAAAGCTCAGGATAGACAGTTGGGCAATTTAGACATGTGGGAATTAACTATTTGAACATTAGGGTAGAGGAAATAAGAATTACAACTTGGAACAAGATAGTGTTTGGAAGTTGATTAAATACCCTAAACAAATCAGGTGCCTTTCTATGCCTGGAGGAAGAACAGAAAAACAAGATCCAGTAGGAACTTTTCCAGTACTGAGTAGGGATTTTGCTATGCCAGAGTCCATAAATGGATGCCAAATTTTCCTGGGAGTATAGAGGAATTAGGAGAGGTGGTTTTGGAACCTAATTCTTGTGTAGGTTGGAGAATCTGATAAAAAGCATTTGAAGTTCTCTGGCTCTGCTGTAGTGATGACAATGAAAATTGATCCCATGCATTCTAGCAGCCCTCATGTGTGAGTTGCATTTTAATTAGCTTAGTTTTTTCACATTGTTCTCTCCCTAGTCTGCTGTATTGTGGAGCAGAGGTTCTTGAAGGAGTCTGTGCTGGAGAGTTAGATCTAGCCCCTTTCTTACCTTGTAGAATGCATTGACTTTTCAAAAAAAATTATTTTTTTAAGCTGTGTGTATTTGTGCTGTCCTGAAGAAATGAAGCTGCAGTTTCTCAGCAGATGATCTTTCTGGCAGATCTGCAGTGCATATGGCAGCTATTCAGTTTGCTGTATCCTCTCTCAGCTGTGATGGACTGGTGTGTTCCCTCTTGCTTTGTTCAGGAGTGAGAGGCCCTCTCACCACTCGTGTTACCCGTGTTGGGATGGGTGTCAGGTGCTGCACACTCAGTGGAGCCTCAGCTGCTGCTGCAAGGCAGGGAGGCAAGGGCCACTTGTCCAGCTGAGCAGGACTTGACCTGAATGCATTTATGTTCAATGACATCTCGAGGCTGCTGCCTTGGGGAGCTGTCAGGTGCTTCACGTTCTGAGTGTAGGGAGCAGCCAGCTCCCAAACTGCTCACAAATGGTAAAGACACAGAGGGGGCTCCGTGAGCTGGTCTGAGCAACACCAAATAAGCAAAGAGGGTAGTTCCAAAAGAGAGTAACAGAGTGCTCACAAGCAGCAGCTGCCTGATCCACTGCTGCTGTTCGCTGGTGATCAGAGGGAGGGAGGCTGGAGGTGGCGAGCGGGAGGAAGAGAGAAAGGGGTTACATTTCTTTCCTGCTTCCCACAGTGGCTCCCAGGGGCAAATGCAATGGGGCTGGGAGGGTATAAGCATTGCTAATGACTGGGAAACACCCTTCCCTCATTGTAATCCCACTTGCTGCTTCTTCCACTTAAAGACGGCTCTGCTGCACCTCAGGGAGCAACTTCAGTTCTTGGCTTGCGGGTTATCTTACATTGCCATAAATGAAGCCAGGTTATTGTAATACCCTCTGATGTGAGGATCTCCAGAAAACCTACAAATAATGATTAATGTGCATGACAGCCTTGCAAAATAGGGTAACTATTCTCATTTTACAGGTGGAAAAAATGAGGCCAAAGATCATTACTGGTCTGATTTTTTTCAGTGGCACCCTATAGGATGGGTGGGTGCCTGGAACTGCTGAAAAGCCAACACTAAGCAATGAATCCCAGGCCACACAGCAAGCTGGTGGCAGTGGGGAGAAGAAATCCAATCCTGGCTCTCAGTCTTTCAAGCAAACCACCAGATGACACTTAAAAAGCACTTCTGGGGATGAAAAGTACTATATAATTATTGCTTCCAATATAAATATTTTCCTCTTAAAGTCAAGCTTTTCTTTTTTATTACCACTGACTTTATTAAGCCCATGTGATTGTCTTTGTTTAAGCTGTTAGAGTGTGGATCGTTGAAACCATGTGAAACATCCAGGGTCTGCATGTAGAATTTATGTAGTTGAAATACATTACCCACTCTATTGAATCATCCTCTTAGAAAAACATTGTCTCTGCAATTCCCATAAACTTAAAAGCCCACCAAAACATCCCCTAAAATAGCTACTCCTGCAGGAGCATCCCTCAGAAGTAAGAACTCTTGTTACTGACATTAGTGCAGACGACTGGTGGAATGTCCATGTCCAGTTTTAATCTCAGCAATCTTGTACAGCTCTTTGTTGAACAAATGTAAACACAGCCTGAAGCTTCCTTCTGCAGGATAACATCTGTTACTGGTTCCAGTTCATGGCAGTGAAGTGTTTGGTGCTGTATTTGTATCTGTGGACTTCAGTATGAAGTTAATGGTGGGATCAGGAAAGAGGCAAGGGCAAAGTGATTGCCAGGGCATGAAAGTCACTAGATCAGGGGAAATGCTGGGGTAATCTGAATGTGGAACAAAACCAAGAAAAGAGGAACAAATTTTCATTGTAAAATAGTGCCTTTGGTATGTTCTTTATAGCTGTTAAGAGACTGGCAAGGTGATCCTGCAAATGCCAGAAAACAGAAAGAGGCTGAAGTGCAATCCTTGTTGTAAGTTTGCTTTCATTCACATATGTATGCACTCTTTGTTGCTAGAAAACCACTGATTATAAAGTTTAGACAATGACGAAATGTTAGGTGAAGATCACTGTAGCAGAAGAGTAGGGTGTTGCCTGAAATGCTGCATGATACTGAGTCCATCCCCCTCTTGCTCTCCTCCACCCCAAAAAATCCTGTGTAATTATTATTGGAGCAAATTAATCCACTGGTTTGATTTATACCAGACCTTGTTGTGGTTCCAGGCAACTGATTCCTGAAAAGAAAAAAGATACAGTCACAAAAGAGGAAAACAGATGTCTCACAAACAGAAGCCAATAATTTGCTTGGTTCTCAAAGAAGAGGCAGTGTCAAGAGGATTAGATTCTCTGTAGAAACAACATAAGCAAGGGTGACAAATGGTTTGAGGGCAGTGAATTGCACTCACACCTGATGGTGCCTTGCTGCCAAGCAAGGATTGTCCTTAGAACAGTGATATTTTCCTTTCTGTGATCTTATGAAGTTTATTGTGGATGCTTTTGGGGTTGTTATGATTTAGAAGTTGCCCACTGTGTATGGGTTCTTTATGGATATTACATGTTTTTCTAAAATATTCTTTATTAGTTTACTAAACCATATAATTTGAGAACACAGGATGTGATTGACTTTAGGTATTAATCCTTCTTCAAGCAGGAAGATCTTTGCTTTCATAGTTCCTCGTAGGAAATGGAAAATTTTAACAGACTTACAACATCTATTAGAGGAAGTTCATTCCAATCTCTTATCAGTTTTTTCCCACTTGAAATCAAGTTTTCTGTTGGTTATCGTCCCAATTTAGTTGGATTTTTATAAATTATCTGTAATAGTTTGCAGCATCCCTTTAATCCTATCTTTAAAAATAGCAGAATTGTCACACTCTTTGCAGCAGAAAAAAAAGGGCTTCAGTTTCCATTGCTGATAACTCTGCTTCTGTCTCAGTCCATTTCACCATTATGTACTTGAACCTTCTGACTCCACTAATATGTGTCTTGAGTAGTTTTTAGGGGTTTTGTCTGCTTCTTTCTTCAAGAGCTGCACACTCAAGTTCAGGTTGGGAGAAAGCTCAAATAAAAGACATCCAGTGAGGCCCTGGTGCATGAACTTTGGGGCTGCCTTCACTTTTAATCCAAGGTCCTGGAAGGCCCTGGAGGTTCTCCTTCTCCTTCTTGCAGTGTTGTAGTTCATAGGAATGCTCAGAAATGCAGGTGCCACTGCAGCCACCTCAGGCATTATAACCCCTGGAGGGCTCCAGCTGTTCTGGTGTGATCACATGTTTCTGTGATGTTTAGCAATACCCTGATTCTCAGGAAGAGCCTGTACACAGACCTACAGCATCTGCTGCTGGATTCAGCTGACTTCCATTGCAAGCAGACACTTGATCTGACTCTGCTTTACTTTGAAAATGTTGCTTAGACATGAGCTGGCTCGCTGTGGACACAGCTGATTTTTCAGACTTTTAAAGAACGAGAACATAGCAGAGTTCACTGCATAACCAGAAAAGAGAAATAGAGATATTTTGGGGTAAAAATAAGGGTCTGAACAGATCTAGAGGTTTGGTGGTTTTCAGTCTGGGCACCTGCGTTGCCACTCTGACTTTCTTGCTGTCATGGGCAGGTACTGCGTCTACATGAACTGTGCTTTAAAATGCATTTCCTGTATTTTTCTCCTTATTTTTTCTGGGACACTGGAGGTTTTAAAAGGTATCCATATTATTAATGAACAAGTAGAGAGAAGAGCTATCCTGCTCTAATTTCACCTCTGGTATGTCAGTACACCTATACTTTTCACTCTGGCAGCCACAGTAAGAAGTTGCATCAAAGTAGGTGTTGTCATATGATCATATTAATATTTTTATGTATGACATTCATTCTGGGTTAACCACTTTGGGCAGAGTAGTGACTTGAAGTAAAATATTTTTTTTTCCTGCCAAAACTAAGTGAAGTAGAGGTTTTAGATAGACTGGATAATCAGTGGGGTCTACCTAAGCATCATTTAAAAATAAGAATCTGGGTCATGAGACTACAATTGTTCAGTTGTAAGCAAGTCACATGTCTATGTTCACAAATGTCAAGTGCATTCCAGATACTAATGATACCCTTTAAAGATACTCAGACTCTGTACAAAGAGTATTAGAAGTGTGGAGGTGGAAAGTTAATCATAATTTTGTTGTGTTTTTTGTTTGCCTGTTGCTCTCAGAGGAGTGAAATTAAAAATAATTCTTCTTGTGGATAGCCTTTAAATCAGTTTGTGTTCTTTCCTAAGTGGAATGAATTCACAATCCTCTGTTTCCAAGGAATTATTTTGATTCTGTCTGTTGGGTTGAAGTTTATACATTGCAACTTCTATGTAAGCAATATTTCCTATTGATCTTTAAATGATCCTATTAGTTTCTTTCATTCCCTTAATAGAAATTTTAGCAGTAATAAAAGATAGAATCAGGCAGTAATTAGAACTGTGATTAGTTATAACATGTGCTTCTTTACCAAAGCAAAAACCCAATAAAATGTAAATTAAAATAATGGAACTGTGTCTAGCTATCTTGAATTATACTAGAACATTCACTCTTCCTTCTAAGTATTAATATATGCTTTAAAAGGCAAATGCTTTTATTATGCAAATTCAAATCACAGTGCAGTAAGTGTATTACTTTGCAAATTGCTCTTTCTTACCCACAAATGGTATAAAAAAATGAAATGACTAAGTGAGAGGATGTGGATGTTCGTGCTCTCAGGTCTTGAGCCCACAAACATTCGCGTCAATAACCCTTGCTAATTAAAGTCATCACAGGGGTTTCTGTGACTTTAGTCATGTATAAAGCAGAACCTAATGCAAAATGTGGATTTCCATGGACAAGCTGGGGTTTTTGAACTGAGCAGTGGGATCAGGTTTTTGGTCCCTCTGTAAAGTGACTTAAAAACTCTCCCCACTGCAGAGACTGAAGCACATTATGATGGGTTGTCCCTGCCACCTCTTTTCTTATGACTGAGGAATTTCACAGCATCTAGTGACTGCTTATTCACAACCACCAGGTCATACACAGAGGCATTTTGGTTTCCTGTATTACCTGAGCAGATCTTCTTCATTTGATGTGACTGTCCAGAGAAAACAGAAAACTTTCTGCAACTGCAAGGTGGTAGGGTGTGGTTTGTCCCCAGGTCTCTTAGCAGCTGTCCTTAGTCATCATTTCCTTCCTCCTTTGGTTAGAACAGCTGTCTCTCAAGATTAGGAGCCTGGACAAAGCTTGACTGTGCTTGATCATGTTCAAGCACAACTTGTTAAATTTATTCTCGTTGGTGTAGAAAAGTGCTCTGAGATCAGCAGTTGTGAGGATCCTGTGGAAAGGTGGGACTCATCCAGGGGCTGTGCATTACTGCTGGGATCCTTGGGGCAGAAGTGACAAACCCAGTTCTGGCACAGTTCTTGGTCTTTGTGCTTTCTTGGAGCCTACAGGGCACACACATAATTAGCTGTCTCCTTCTGGCATGTGAGGGGTCTTCATGTAGGGGAAATCTCATGGCACAGTGGTGGAAGCTACCGAGTGATACAGGAGCTAATTTTTGGGTGGGTGTCATGTTTTGCAAAAATGAATTTAAAGCTACATAAAATGGCCTTGCCAGCTTTTCCACACAGTGCAAGGTAAGGCAATAAGCAGCTTGGGAAAATATGACTGGGGGAAAAAATGGGAATGATTGTCAGTCACTGTTCTCTTCTTCCTGCCCCCACCAAAACAGTAAATATTGAAATTCCATCTAACTTAGCTGCAGTTCCTGAAACTGCCTCCTCTGCTGCTAGTGGGCCATAGTCTCTGCACAGGCATCCAGAATATCCTGCTCTGTGCTTACAGTAAGGCGAATTTCAGTTTTCAGGCACTACAGCGGCAAATGTCCTCAGGTGAGAGAATCCTGCCAATCTGTTGAACTTTGTGTTCCTCACTCACTGGAAATGTCAGCATTATCATAACCTAATACTGCAGTTGGGCAGCAGATTGTTGGATTGGTGCCTGCCTTCATCAGCTCCAAACTTCCTCAGCAAAGCACTTTACAGTGCAGTGTTGCTGTAACATCTCTTGTTGAAGTCAATTCAACCACAATATTGCAATTCTGTTTGCAATATTTTTGCAATTTTTTGCTATTCCTGACCACAATATCTTTCACATACTCATGTAAATGTCTCGATAACCAGGAGCAAGTATCCTGTTTTCCCTTGGCTAGACTGACTGTTTGTTCGGCTACTGACCTTTTTTTTCTTTTCTAGTTAAATCTATTTAGTGTTTCTGAATACCCTGCATAATAGCACCTGAAATATTGCACTTTCTCTAACTGTACATAGAGGTAGAAATAAAAATACCATGTTACTGATACCTGGGCAAAACTGGAATGTGTTCCTTTTCCCCTAGAGATCGCTGGTTATTTCCCATGCATTAGAAAGATAGGCAGTATGACTAAGGTCTGTTTCCTTGTTCTTGTAGTGTCTTGTTTTAGGAAAAAAAAAACCCGCATAAAGAGAAAGGGGTGTCTTGTGGTCTGGCTGTACTTTTATGAGGATTTTTAACTTCTGTTGGGTTTGCTGCTGTTTGGATGGGAAGTAACAGGGGGACTGGGGAGGTAGTTTGAACTAATTAGTTTCCTTGCACTCTGAGGCTCCTAGCCAGATTCCTGTAAATTTGATCATAAAGTTTTATGGCATATGTTTTGCTCTTTATGGGAAGAGACACCATGGGGAGCTGTACTTCAAAGAATCAAGGTCCCCTTCATGCCCTTTGAACTGTACAGGAAAATCTTCAGACAGGTTACGTGGTGTGACCACTGCTTAAGAGCTTGACTTGGATTGCTCTTTTGCTCTGACTCTTTAAGGGAGCTGTGTGTCTTTGGGATGAAATTGAGAAGTGGGAAAATTGGACCTTATTAGAAGTTTTGAATTCCTTTAGATGTGTGTGAGCAAGATGCAGCTCCCTGCCCAAAGCACTGCACCACTTGGTGCTCAGGAGTTCTCATGCACCTGATTTTTTGGGAGTTCTGAAGAGAACTGGTTCTGTATTCTCTCTTCAGCCCAAATTCTGAGTGATGCTGAATAGTAGGTAGGAATATTGATGTAGGACTGGGTGTGTCATCAGGGGAGGAGTCCTGGGTGTGGCTTGAAATACTCAGAAGGTCAAAGGGTGTCTTTAGGAAGATGGCCTGTGTTACTGAATTAGTACATAGACTTTCTGAAAAATAAATACATATCTTACCATAATTGTGCCTTAGGACATGAACACATTAAACAGAACTCTGGAATGGTCCCACGCTTGTGTGCTGGAGTTCTCTTTCCCAATGGGAACAGCCCAAACAGCCCTCTGATTTTCCTCACAGATGTGATGTTAAGAGGGAGACCAAAGGAGAAAACCAGTGTGTAATGCCCAATTGGCACAGGGTACTTTTTTGTTAGGAAACTTAATGGTACTATTTGCTTCCCAAGGGAAATTCCAGTATTAGAAACTGTCCAGCAAGGCCAAGGCACTGTGGACAAAGCCATGCAGTTCTCCGTGGCCTCTAGCAGGACAGGGTTTCCCTAGGGAAACATGACCTGCCCTGCGGTGGGCATTTGCTTCTCTGACTGCGCTGCTCCTTGACCCTTCTGCTCATTTACACTGGATTCTTTCTGACCTCACCTCTGCATGGTCAGCCAGGTAAATGCAACATCTGAGGTTACAGTTTTCAGCAGCTGCTAGGTGAAATGGGGACCCCCTGCTAAAGGAATTGACACCCTACTAAATCCCATGCTACTATGGGATTTATAAGCCTAACTCATTGATTTCTGATGAAGAGAGATCCTTAGTTGACTACTTAGTTGAAGATAATTAAAGGGGAGCTGTTAAGTTTGTCAGTTTTAAACATCCTACTGCTAGCTTATGTGTTTAGTAAATTGAAAGTAATTAAGGTTACTTGGTTTCAAAAGTCCCTTTCCTGTCTGTGAAGCAGAGGTTGTGTCATTGCTTACATAGAGCTGAATAAAATAGCACTATTAAAATATGTTTTTATCATCCAGCAAGCTGTCTTCTGAGATGAGAGACAGGAGACATTCTGGAGAAATGCTGCTGAGAATTTCTGCTAGTGAGATTTTTAAAATGTGGTAAATTCACTGGACATTTGTGTTTGTATGAGTTTTGTTTTCATGTAATGTACCATATATCTCCACCCAAGGGTACAGGTGCTTCTTTGGCTGCTCTTGTTCAAGAGCTGCCTCTGTGATATGGATAGGTTGCTCAGGGAATAGATGTGCAGGCTTGTGAAATACATGAAAAATGACCAAAAGGAGGCATTCATAGCTAAAGAACTATAAGAATTAAAGAGGTTAGAAAATATATTGTAGTGTGCCTTTTCCTGAACCTTAGTTGCAGAATCTAACCCTCTTGATATTCATAAATTATTTCAGTGTAGAGCACTGAGCCATTATGTGTGTGACAGACAGTTCCTTCTCCCAGCCTGGCCTGTTTCTGGACTAAGGCAGCCAAGCCTATGCCAAGCAGAAATGCTGCATTTGATATACTGGGTCACAAAAGTAATTTTTCCAACTCCTATTTATACCCATCAGAATAGGTTTGAATTGTTTTAGATAAACAGCAATTTGTCTTTATTTTCACTCTTTTTTTCCTTTTTTTTTTCTCCAAAGGGGGTTTCAGTTACTGCAACATTCTCCATCAGTCCACATCTTGTTGGAGTGCACAGAGACTGATGTGGGAAAGGAGCCTGACCCAGGACAGAGGGAGAGGGGAAGGGGGTGGGAAGTGAATGAATGACCCAAAGAGATTCCCTAATCCCCTCTGCTCCTGGCTTTCATAGCATTTCCTAGCGTTCCATTCCATCTCGTGAATGCAAGCACAAGGCCAAGTGGTCTGAGCAACATGATCAGATTCTTAACAGGGAGTTTCTTTGTGTTTTATGGCTTTCCAGGACTCACAGGGTAGATAGTGGGAAATCCAAGTACTGAGCTGAGGAAGCACCTTGGATTTGAGACTAAATGCAACACTACTAGGAATATTTATGAAGAGAAAAAGGAGAAATAGAAATAATTAAGCTTCTTTGAACAGTTTTTTTTTCCCTTAAATGGCACCTTCTCAGTCGATCCTACACTTCTGTTCATTCTGAAATGTCAGTTATTCAATTTCACTTGATCCCAAAGGTTCTTTCTGATTGATTATCTCATATTCTGGAATGACACTTAATAATGCATTGCACTGTAATGTGATGTGTGCCAAATTTCTTAAAATATAAAACAGCATCAAATGATGTGTCAAAGGTTTTGATGTGACTTTTCTTGGCCTAGTGTGACAAGAATATCCATTAGGCACTTAAATAAACAGCTTCTGGAAAAGCTGTGTCCTTATGAGCAATTTGCTGAAAGTAACGAGCAGGTATAGAAACTCTGCCAGCAATATGAATTGTTTTCTTCCCTGTTGATTTGCTGTGATCTTACCCACCATGCTGTTTACACTAATAAATGCAACGTGGTACAGGGAAATGTAATGAACTTGTAAATTGAAGTAAAAAATCTGCAAATATCTGAAAATCACATGTGGAGTTTTTTCCCCTGATTTTTCAGAGACTCCTCTCACAGTTGCATTTCCTTCTGTTACAATGGGCTGGCTGAGTGAGTCTAGAAAAGGATGTGAGATTCTGCTTTCCCAGCAGACTGTAATTTTACTGGTCTGCTAATCAAAAAAATTTGTTTGTCAGTTCTTAATTGGTAATTGATACTAGAGAGTGCTTAATGTCTACCATGGATGATGGATTGTGCTACATGCATTATTTTAATGGTGTGAGCACCAATAAGCAGCTCTGCCCCAGGCACTGCAGAGGAATCTCTTCCAAAGCACTGAACAGTGTTTTGCCTACACCACTGAATATATATATTCAAAGAAGGTGCTGGAGGTGGTGACCAATGTTGTTTGAATCAGTGCTGGAGTCTTGCACTTGCCTGTCTTCTAGAGGCTGACAAAAGCAGGGTTTTCATACAGGTCGTGGATGGCTTCAACCTTCCACCTTGGAAATAGAAGTGGAGGCTCAACTTGCAATGACCTGCTGAAATTTGTTGGCTAAAGTGTATAACAGCTTGACTCTTGCCAGATTTCAAGCTCTTCTCTTTCCCGTGATGGAGAAAACATCTAAACCAAGCTGGTTTGTGTGAGAGTGTTTTACAAGATGCATTAAAAACATTAGACTGTCTTACTCCTGCCATGTCTGAGAAGTCTGAAGCTACAAAATTTTTTGTGATACTGCACTTCCTTGCCGTCTCTTTAGGAAATCCTGGTGTATGTGGGGCTGTTAGTGAAGAAACTCAGTTTAAATTGTACATGTTTTAACTTCACCATCAAGTGGGTGGATGACAGCCTGCCTTTACCTTGGGTACCATCCCACTGCAAACAAAAATGCAGCTCTTCCTGTGGGACATGCTGGTTGATAATCTCTCAGAGCCAGGCTCCCTAATCGGTATAAAAGGAGTGATAAAAAACTCCAGCTGGCTCTTATAAAAGCTGTTTCCATCTCAAAGTCAAGATTCTTCATTCATGCCTGGGTATCTAAACAATCCTGCTTTCAAGAGGATCTGAACATGTACTGCCCTCATTAAAATCAGTGGGAACTCAGCATGTCTGAAAGTCATGCAGCTTTTATTATTTATGTACCTGGCTTGGATTTAAATACCTAACTTCAGGGTTTGAAAATTGTAATAACTGTTTTCCTCAAACAGAGAGGTGTGCTGCAGAAAACTGTTCTCTCTTTCAGGAGTCCTGATGTCTGCAGGTAAGAATTGGGTTATTTGAACTAAAAACCTTTAGCTTCTCTAGTGATTGACACCTTAAAAAAAAAATCTATTTTGTCTTCAGTGGAAGTTACCACAGGCTTAGCATTAAGCCTCTGCTGAGGTGTTTTGTCAAACTGGGATGTAACACTGAATCCAGGTCTTATATAGGCAGATAGACCCCCCAAAGCTTCATTTCTCTGGCCCGATGAGCATATTCTGCCACTTCCTAGGTGCAATTTCCTCCCCAGTGCATCTGATTTAGGGCTTATATTTTCTTCTAACCCTTCCTACATTAGTCTTCTAACAAAATTAAAACCCAAGCCAACAAATCCAGAAGCAGTATGATTTTCCCAGGGTTCTTGTGACTTCCTCTGTGTGTGAAGTTGCCTTGAAAACAATTTAAGCTCGGCTTCCTACAATATTGCACATACTTTGGGTAAAGCCATTTGGAGACACAGCACCTTGGAGGTCCATTTGGGTGGCAGGCAATTGTTAAATGTCTGGACTTTCTTGAATGTTCTTAGAAAGCTGTGTGGGTTGCAGTGCTCTTTGAGACTGAGAGATGCTTTGGAGTGAAAAAACCTCAAACTTCCAGTAAGGATGGTCTCCCAGCAGAGTTTGTTTTCTGTCAACTTATTTTAAATGTCACTGTTCTCTTACAAATATATTTCAATGACTTTCATGGGGGAGATTTTGAACCATTAGGCAATTTGAATAACCTGCTTCAGCTGCCCTTTGCATGATGCATTTTTTTACAGTGTTTGGTCACTCTGCACCTTAGGTTTGCTCTCAGCTTTGTAAAATGTAAGGTAAACACTTCCCAGTGATGCATCATGAAGAGTTTACACTGGAGAGTAAATGTATGAGAAAACAATAGGTTGAATGATGGTTGTTTAAGGGACTTCACTTTCAAATCCCTAATGTTAAAATATAGCAATGTTCTGTCAGAACGGGTTACCTGGACCAATACATGAATTGTTTCAATCTCAGAGAACCAAGGAACCTAGGGAAAGACAAGATCTAAAATTTTACAGAAGTACAATTTGTACAAAGTCTCAGATCCTGCATGCAAGAGGAGGGTGTGGCTGCTGCAGTGTATGATTCAGTACAGATACAGTTCTGTGGAGCCTCCTGTGGAATTGCTTCCATTTGTTTTATCCATTTAGGGTACAGAAAAGCTTTTCCCCTGCTTCACATGGGGTGTTGACTCTGACAAAGAGTCACTGTTTTAGGATATGTTTCTGTCATATCCCACTTCAGTCAGCCTCACTTGATTACACCAACACTTTGGCATGATAATATCTTGGATAAAGTAAATTTTGCCACAGATCTTCAGATGTTTTTATCTGCAACGTTCTGACTTGAACAGCTTTGCAGAGGCTCATAGGCTATTTCTACTACAAGAAAGATGGTATTTGGAACCTTTATTGCTGAAAGGTGGGATCATAGCAGCTTATTCCAAACCAGCCATGCACCAGGACCTGTCAGACCAGTCCCAACATGTAGCTGGCTGCTGGAGGGCAGCATGGCAGTGGATGCCTTCAGAGGCAACGAGGCTGCAGAAGTTTTCTCAGTGTAGTCACTCTGAAGAGATTCCTGAGCTCTCTGGAATCTCGTGTTTCCATGGCATTGGTGGAGTGCAAATGTTACCAGGGCCTGGTGCACACAGCGGTGTCAGGCATAGGCAGGAAGATGAATGTTCTGCTGCAAACTGGAGAGATTTAACAAGAGATAATGTGAGAAGCAGTTCTGGGGCAAGCCTGGTGAGAAAACTGTGAGCTCAAGGCATCCACCAGAGCTGATCTTTGTTAATGATCAAAGGCAGAATTCCTTCCACTCCTGCTCCTTCATGCTTTGAGGGCTCAGGGCAGGAAGCCCTCAAAAACAATGTCTGGTTTCCCAAAATAAAGAGATTTTGTAGAAGAACAGAAACTGGCAACTTAATTTGCATGAACTCCACTCAGCACGACTCTAACAGGTAGAGGTTCTTTTCCTAATTCTGTTTGGGTGTCATGAAAGAGACTCCAGGATATTCCTTGAGAAGCACTGTCATAAACATCTTGAAAAATGAGCATTAGTTTTTCAGAAAGCACATAAAAGTATACAAAGTAAAACTAAAAAACCCCAAAACAACAGAAAGTGTAACAACTCTGTAATGTGTAGGAATAATTAATTGATAAATATATCTGCATATATGCACCCCTGGTACACCCCTTAGTTTTTGCATGTAGGTTCTGTGGCATACAGGACAATGGGATCCAAATGTTTTCCAAAATGTTCCTGTGAAGGTGCCCTGTGTTCCTGGTGTGAAGTGCCTCCCCTTCCTTCTCCAGGGCCTGTCTCTGAACCACAGAGCACTTCCTTTTGGAAATTTGTTTTAAATTCATGGCCTGGAAATACAGTATTGACAGGTTGCTCTACAGTGGCCTAGCACTGTAGAAGTCAGAGGTTTAGCTTCAAACTAAAATTAGGTTTTAATACCTGGAAATGAACTTGCCTAAGTGAGGAGAAATCTTGTTAGAAAGAAAGAGCTGTCAGTACCCTGATTAATTTGGCTCTTTTAAACTACAGTGTCCTGAGCCTCTCACATGATAAATGATCCAGAAACACCCCCTTCTGCTGAGAAAATAAATGGATGAATCAGCTGTTCTCAGGGTCTGACTGGGGCTCTCTGTGTCTTGTCCCGTGATGTACCTTTCTAATTAAGCCTCAATTTCTCATCCTGCTTAAATGATGAATCAAGATGAATGGAATCTGAGTTTATAATTGTTGTATATAAAATATCTGTTTCTTTGTTATAGCACACTGTGTAGTAATTGTCCTGTAATATTAGAAGCTAATATATAAATGCAGAAAGTGGGTTTGGAGGGGGATCTTCATGTTTCTCTCTGTCAGACTGTTAATACCCATTGCCTACCCTAATTTAAAATATGAAATTTCTGATATTTGAAAGATAAAGGCAATTAGGAAACTTTTCCACTTTATAAGGTGATTAGCAATAAGAATGTTTTTTATTTTGTACTGTAGACATAGAATATGGAGGGGTACTTCATTATACTGAAGTGATGCTTTAATACATAAAGCAAACAAATAAGAACTGCTGTCAAGACATGAAGGGGACAAGTTGTTATCTTGGAACTGCAGCTCTAAGGAATTAGCCACTTAGATCCCAAATAATATACTATGCTTACATTTTTTTAAAAAACAATATACATTAGTGTATTTTATATGTTGTTACGTATTCTAAAACATTCTATAACAACGTTATTATTATTATGAGTGCTATGCTATTGTTAAGGCTTTGTCTTTTGCATTATCAAAATGACTAGTACCAAAACCCTACCACAGCCTGGACTGTACACATTTGACTTTCAAAAATAACCTTGATCTGGCCCTCAAAAAATGACTCCACAGCCCTCTTTTTAATGTGAGAGCTGCCTTCAAGATTGTGACTTGTTAGATTTCAAGACTTTCTCCTTTTATTGGGATTAATGAAACAGCTTTTTGTGGTGGTGTTTCTTCCTTTTCCTTCCAGTCTTGGTTATCTTACATTGTGCTTGCAGCTCTTCATTGATAGAATAATCTTATTCTTTTCAAATTTCAGTTGTGTGCTTTGCAAATTGCATAGGATATATTTTTCCTTTCAAAGCTATAAACTGTGGAATGAGGAGGCAAGCTGTTTTTCTAACTGCTTTTATCATCATTAAGATACACAGTCCCTCCCAGACAAAAACATAAATATATTAAGTGCATATCAATATTCAGTCTAGGTTCAGAGCACAATCACTGGCGCTCACAGTCATCCAAAAGATGTGGGCTTAGAATAATCTCCATATAAATTTTGTAATTTTGTTGCTGAAAGGATATGCATGATGAGGTAGGATTAATCTCAGAATATTTTTTGTGAGTTGACATATAGTCCAGTTGTTATAGAAGTGATAGTTGCTATTGTGAGAGACTTAGAACTGAGGACCTTAAGGAAAGAAATAATCTCTTGGTGCAAATTCACTCTAATGAAGAGATCAGAAAGTTGCTGCTTTTCTTTTGATTGGTGTGAAGGCTAAGGATTTAGGGTGGAAGGCTGATTTTTCACTCTGACACACTTCTTGACCTTTGGCATATTTCTGAGCTGGAGGTCCCATCTAAAATGTGGAAACAGTAATGTCTCTGCATGAAAAGTGTATGTGCTGGATATGTACTTAAGAGGCAGCTAAGGAAGAGAGAGAACTCCAAAACCACCTTTCTTAAACAATTGAGACACCCTGTTTACATAAAAAGGAGGTCTGAACACATCTCAGTATTAGAAGGTTAGGATGACACTGTAAATGGTTGATTTAGCACCCTGGGTTATATATTCAATCTGATTCAAGAAAGTGACAAAATCCAGTTATCATTAATCTAATCATTAATCAATTTCTAATTTATCTAAGGTTAAAATGTTTTATCCCACCCAGCTTAGAATAATGCACCTATGTTAGCTTTTATGTCAGGTTCCTGCTTTGGGCAGATTTTTATGGACAGGTTACAGACCCAGTACTCCAAGGTTCACCAGGAAAATGCTGATGCACTAAGTGTTGCAGCAGTGGTGTAATAATCATGAATTCATATGAAGCACGTATTTCTCTTAAAGGCATCATAAACCAAAAATGAAAAATACCACTCTGAAAGCTGGTATTTTAAATAGTTTGTAAAATAGCAAAAACTGCTGATCAGATTTTTGTCATCATCATAGCTGCTCTATGGATAGCCCTATTTCATCTTCTTTTTAGCAGCTGAAAGATTTGTCACCATGTATTTAAGCAGTTCTCTCTGCAGATGCTTTGCATACAGGATGTTTTTCTTGTGAGTGGAAAAAAAATCCATGTAAGATCAAGACACAGTTCTTGGCCTGCACTTCTATGGGCTCTTGATGTACATTGGACTTGACCTTCCAACATGCAGCACAGGCAGCTTCATAAAATATTCAGAGAATATATTCTGGGTTTCCTCATTAAATTAAGCAGAACTTAAACTGGGTCTGGTGTGATGAAAGTCATTGAGCCTTCTTGAAAATCTCATTCTCAGTAAAGCTGGATATCTGTATAAGGTGACATGTAATCTCCCTCCCAAAACAGAATATGGACACAAAAAGGTTAAAAAAAAAAAAAAGGAAAGGTTACTGGATATTTTATTTTCTGTTTAGGTATCTGTATCCAATATTCTTAATGGCTCATTTAAGAAAAGAGAGTTGTGATAAAGATATAATATTGTCCCACTTTCTCAATATCATCAGTGATACTGTGGCCATTGTCTTTTTTCCTGCTTTCCCATGTGAGCTATAACCCTTTTCACATTCAAATAATTCTCCTCTTACAGCACCATTTTCCCCAGTATAGCTTGTCATGTAGATCAGGAGAACTATCTGCAGTTGTTTAATATGGTGGATTTCTCCCCAAGGCCGCATATGCACAGAAACCTTGTGAAAAAACACTGGAAACTTTTACAGATGGTACATCCTGGGGGAAAAGAGCTGGAAAAGCAAGTGAGCAAATGATCATGGTCAAATGATGCTGGACACACACGCAGTGCCTGCTATGAGTAGGCTGGGGTTGGCAAATTGAGGTAAATGTAGAACTCTGAGATAGACAGGAGATTTTTTTCCACAGGAGCAGCTTTGCTATGAAGATTTAGTTAGCATCTGCCTTATGAGCAGCTTGGGCCTATTTTTGCAAGCAACCATCTGAGACTTTGTGTGTAGCTGTAAACCAACTTCCTTGGTTTTCCTTGCTCTTTGAGCAGAGTATCAGTTCAGGGATTATGGTTCCTCTGTGAACTCCAGCCCAAAGAATAACTGGATTTTCTTGGCTTGTCATAATGCAACTGGCTGCATGTGTGCCTTTCTGATAGGAAGAAATTTGGGGTATCAGGACAGTTGAATTGATGCTGCTGTCATAGATAGACCTGTTACATTTAGGAACAGTCTGCTGAGTTATTTAGGGAAATAGACGAAGCCCTTTGAGTCTAATTCTGACTGGTTTCATGTGTGTACAAATGTCAAGAAAGTCAATGGAAACAAACTTAAGTGTGTGGTCTGTGTAAAATGCCAAACTTTGGAAAGGATGGGATAAATGACTGGATAATATAGAAAAATATAGAAACTTCTGTGTTTCTGTGTAAGGGAGCACACATCGTCTTCAGTAGCCCTGTACCTGAAACAAACCAAATAGTTCCTCTGTATGGGTAGGCAATGTGTAGACTTCAGACTGATTTAGATTAAGAATCCAAGCTCTACCAAAATAAAGTGATTACAATGAAAACACCTGCAAGTGAAATCTTAGAGATTAATTTGAATCCATCCCATCATAAAATTCAGGAGTGCCAAGTTTTCTTTTGCAAGGTTTATATGCCTTTATTTATGTGCTGAAATGTGCAGCCTCATGTGTGTGATCTGCAAACAGACACTCACAAATCCTTTTGCAATGATTTTGCAGGTCTTACTTGCAAGACCTGACCTCATAAAGTTGAATCAGATTCAGAATCTCCCGGCTCTTCCATCATGCAAATTCAAAGCAGTGTCTTTAATCCATTTCAGGATGCGTCATAAGCAACCCCAAATTGTGTATTACAGCTCCACCTCTTCTTGTATACAAAGCCTGTGAGATGGCCAAGTCCCCAAGTAGGGGACATGATTTTTTGTTTAGGGCAGTAAAACTCTTGACAAATCAGGACTGGCCATGATTCAGGCTGTGTTGTGTTGGCCAGCTGCAGCTCTTGTCCCGTTCTGACCTTCAGCCTTCCTTGTTTCTCAAGGAAGGGAATGAAAGAAAAATGTACATACATACCTATGCAGATTTTTCATTCATTCATTCCCTTCCTTGAGAAACATCATCGTGTGGGCATTGAGTTCCTGGCAATAGAGTGAAGAACTGGAGTGGGACTCTGTTAGAACTATTAAAGCAGGTGGGTGAGTCCCATGTGGGTGTCCCTGTCTGTTTTCACAGCAGGGTCAGCTGTGCCTGCCATTTCTCCCAGTCTCTGTGAGACACCTGCATCATCTGTTCCTGTGTTTTAGTTCAACCTGAGGCTCCTCCTACAGCTCCTCCTACAGCTTTTTTTTTTGCTGTAGGCATGGCAAACTCATATGTATCTGTAAATGATAATTGGAATCCTGTTCTCTGCATAAATCTCTTATGGGCCAGTCTTTCCTTGTGAATCATCTAGACATGATGGAACATAAATGTTGTTGTGTTTTTATTCCTGTGCTGCCTCTGTTTTGCAACCTCTGCTCTGCTTCATAATCTGGCCACAGTACTACAGTTGCAGCCTCCCTAGGGCTGGGGGTGAGAAAAGACTAGTTGACATTATATTTTCAGAATATACTCCTGTTTATACATCCCAGCATGACTGTGTCCATAATAAAGGTGATTAATATTTCACTTTCTACTAAACTTGGCCCTTCACTGTATTTGTAGTTTAGTTCTTCATCCTTCCCTTGTCCCAGTGACTATTCCTGCATAAGTGTGACAGCCTTACGTCCATTCTCATTATAGAAGTTTCTTAATTCCCAGGGCACCTGCACAGGATAAGGGCACAATTTAGCCTTAATGAGCACTTGTAAATATTTTCTACACATTTCCCTTAAGTGCAAAAAACATTAAATCTTCAAAGTCCAACAGGCTGGCTTATCATGACCAGGAATTCCCTGGGAATTAATGCAACTGCTGTTGTGCCTGCTGTTCAGCCCTAGAAATTTATGCAAGAAAAGATTAGCAGCAAAAAAATTAAAGGGTACATTCCTACACATTCTCTTCATATTTAAAAAGGCTGAAGTCATGCTGTGAAAGCTCCCAAGTTGGATATAGTTGCAGCTCTTAGCAAATCTCACTGTCATAGCCCAATCCCAGAGAAGAACTGATGTACTGAAACATGGGGAAGAGCTGGTATTGTAGAATTAGGGGCTTTGTAGGACCCACATACCCAGAACAGATCTAAAGGGGCAAAGACTTTATGGAGTAATACAAGGAATGAATAACTTTTGTGAGGTTGTCTTCCATTGATGGCACTTTTTTTTTTTTTAAGTAAAAGGTGCAGGATAGTTCACAGAAGCTATATAAACATAGAATTTTTGTATTCTGTGTACTTAGCAATTTTAAAATAAGAGTAGGTATGAAAAGTAATTTATTTCTAGGAGTGACAGCTGTACTTTTTTAACTCAGTCTCCATCACTATATCTTGTCTCTAGGACAGTAGTTCAAAGATTATAAAATGCCAGCTTAATATGATAATTCATTTGGCTTTGGGGTTACTTATTTTCTGTTCTTCTATCTTTGTGGTTTGAATATGGACCTAATTGAGAGTTAGTTTTACTTTATCTGGATGGCAAGTACATTTGTAAGCAATGGAAATGACATAGTAACTCACATTAACAGGACTACATAATTTCCTGGTAACTCCAATTATCTTCTGTCATCCCTGTAATGTAATTAAAATGTTTAATTGTTTTCTCTAGATAAGAAAAGGTTATAAAAGCTATAACAATTTGTGTGGACTTAATGACCAGCTGGCATTAATAGCCTAAAGCCTCCAGTTATCAAGCTTTCTAGCAATCATTGATTTCAAAGAATTGCCCTGTGTCTGGAGCATTCACATATTCTCCTGGACTTTAGTTATATTAGACCCTGCAATCAATTGATCCCACAGATAACACTGATGCAATTTATTTTACCCTGCCCTCAGGCTATCAGTGAAGATGTGCAATGTGAATCAGGTTATGTCACAGCGAGTGTGATAATCTGACATGATGGGCCTCCATGGGATGGGGGTGGGAATTGCATGGCTGTGCTGTGTTAATGTTGACAGGGCTATATTTAATGGGAAACAGTCCAAAGATCAAGCAGAAGGAGATAATTGGGAAGCTTGTGATTTTTCATCTATCTAAGAGTTATTCCATTGGCAGGATGCATGTATTGCTGCACTTGTAACACTTGGAAAGAGATGGGGAAAAAAGTGAAGAAAACCCAGTATGTTTATATTAAGAATAGTAATAAAGCCATAAGAGAGGATTAATATACTACTCTTATTTACAAAAGTTCACCTCTCTTTATGAGCTTCTGCTCCTTGTCTTTTTAGAATCTTAAAATGTACTAATCTGAGGGTGGGGGTCAGGACTGCCTGCAAAGGTGTTTGCCCCTGGTTTCCATCACAGGGGACACAGTTACTTAAAAACTAATGCCAACTTTTAGTTGTGCTGACTTGAAATTTTAATGCTCAATTCCTTCCTCAGACTGAATTTTCATATTCATCTCCTTAGGATATAAATGTAAATTCTGAGCCAAGATCTGAAGTGGACTAGTTATGAAAAACAGTTTATATTGTTGTGTAAATTACAAATTTGTGTTTCATGTAGTGCCATGGATGTCTATTGCTTTTTCAATACCCAGTTTGTATTAGGTATCACAGAAGAGAGCTAAAATTTGGGCTGGGAATAGAACTATTGAATGGTGATGTAGCGGTATAAAAGCTGCAAATATTTTGTTTTGTCCTCTTTGTTTTCTAGTTACACTCCTGTTTAGCCTTGATGCTTGCTTTACCCATTGGTGGCGCTTCCCACTTTCAGCTGTTTTTTATGGTTTGTGGCTGTCTATGGATAAAACTCCCCTAAACATCCCATCCTAAAAGCATCCAGTCCCAACAGAGCAGACAGATAATGACTGTGTAAAAGCCAGGCTGTTTTATGGGGCAGGGTAGCAGCATTTTATGCCATGATTAAAAAAATAAAGTGCATGTGAGCAGTCAAATGGTATTTAGTAGGAATTTCTGGGTTACACATAGAAGCAAAAGTAATTTACTGCAAAGATTTTTTCCCTGCTTTGGATTTCTTTAGTAAGGTTGGCTAATATGTGGGAAGAATACAATTGCCTAGAAAACACTGTGGGATTTTTACTTAATTTCTTTAGGAGTCTATTGGTTCCATTCCTTTTAAATCCTGTGAGACTCTTACAAAGCAAACATTAGGTTCTCATGATTTAATGTGCTGTTGAGGCATTTTGATGTATCCCTATTCTGATAGTTACATTGTCACTGTATAAATGTGGTCTTCCATCCTGTAATTAGATTCATGCTGGTGAACCCTTCTGCCTGCTTGGAGCTGAGGTTAATTCATGGAGCAGTTTGCAGGCCTGGCAGACCTCGGGTTCTGTGGTATCAATGAGGTGCTTGGTAGAGATGCTGACTTCTGATGACAATGATTGAAGTAAGCCATGAAAAATAACATTTGTTCTGGGGCCTCCTGCTGATGTTTCTCTACCAGCTTCTCATTGACTCACAGTAATTCATAATTTTAAGGATGTCACCTACAATATTGGGTTCTATTTGTATGTGTCATGCTTACAGAAGGCCTACAGATGGAGAATCTGTGAAATCTTCTCTCTCTTATTTTTGAGTTCTCTACAATTGCACCAGCTTGTCTGGTTAATTGAGATCCAGAGAGCAGCAGCTTATTAAAGTGGATGAAATTGCTGAACAGACAGGTGCTGGCAGAGGTCCAGGTCTGTGCACTCCAGGTCTATTGTATTAAGCTGTCCCTGCAAAGAATTAACTCTCTTTTCAAAATTGGGAAGTGTTTGACATGCTCATATTCCTCTAACCTGGGTATGTGTTTTGCTCTGTCCATTAAGAAACAGAGGTTTTTCTTTGAAAATTTTAAATGTGTTACCTCACATTGTAGGTGCCAGATGATTTGATGATTAATTATCAATACATGGAAACATATGCAATTTGAACTACATCATTTTAAAAAATGTTCTGACTGGAAGTAATGAGCTGTGGAGCTATGAGAAGTGCTGTATTTTAAGACAAACACAGGCTATATATTTCTCTCAACACATCTAGTTGATGGCTTTGAGCTACAGACGATAAGAAAGAAGGAGGGGGAACAAATTCCCTCTCCTAGGCTGTCTGCCTGCCTGTGGCATTCCTAGCAGCCTGTCAGAGGAGAGCAGCTTGCAGAATTTCAGCTCTAAAGGGTCTCTGTCTGGTGTCACTGGTGCCTTCTGATGGCTGGTGTCCCCAGGCTGGAAGAGAAGGTTTATCCTCTCTTCCCTGCCATTGCCTGCCAGAGAGAAGGATGGCTGATTTCCAAAACAGGAACTCTTTTGGAGGCTGGAGCTCCAAAAATGTCATCTACACTGTAGGAGAGATTAGGCAGTTATTCTGAAATGAAGGCAAGAGTTCTTTTTTAAAAATTTTCTTAACCACCGAGTGATGAGTCTATCTGAGGCTCAGAAGATGTGTCCAGAGAGCATTTTGACCTTTCTGGTTTTGTGTAGTCTCACGAAAGAACAGCAGGGCCCAGCCATGGTTGAGCCTTACGTGCAGACTCAGATGCAGTTTTGCTCTTCAGTGCCCAGTTGGATGGGCCAGTCGCAGTGCTGGTCCCACAGGCACATCTGATGCACTGCTGCATCCCTTCCATCCCTGGATGACAGTGTGACCCCTCCTGATTCCTCCTAATGACATTCCAGCTATCAGAGCCAACCCCGCTGCCTGTGGTCCTTGAGAGAGCAGCTCTGCAGTGACAGCACTGAAATCCTTCAGAACCTTCTAGAAAAACCCCTTCAGGAACACAGAGTAATAGGGTGCAGAACAGCTCTGGGGAAATGAAAGACAATAAAACATTTCTAAAGCAGAAATAGGAATGAAACAGGGCAAAACTAGCCCATTGCAGGGATCTAGTTAAATGGTTTGGATAAAATACTGCTTAAAATGGAATAGACAGACAGTGGCTTAGGAGCTTGTGATTCACAGACAAGCAATGAAGTGGAATCTGTGGGTATCAGCAATGGAAAATGTTGCCTCTGTTGATAATATTTAGCAAATATATAGAGTAGTTCCATCCTCATCCTGCCCTCAGCAAAACCACATATAAAAGTTTAATTTAATGTCAGGCTTTCAGAGATTAGGAATGAAGACTTGTGGGGCTTTTGTACAAATCAAAACCATGCAGAGCTGTCAGGTATCTCCTGATCTCTGTGTGTGTACAAGACTAGATTCTTGACTATGAACTTTACCTTGTCGAGTACACTTTTTATCTTATTAGCTAATGGAATTTCTTTTTCTTCCGCCATCTGTTCATATTTAAAAGGTTAAGTTTCATTAATTTGCTTACAGCACAAACCACCCCCTTTGAGGAACTTCCAAACAAACACATTTCTAACACATACTTGCCTTGCTTAGATAATGAAAGTAAATTAACCTGCGGAATTATCACTCATGATACATGCAAGGTATGCAAGTATCCACTGCTGTCCTGTGCTTCTTGCCTGGCTCCATGCACATCCCTCAAATGGACTTGAACAGCAGCAATAATGGCAGAGGAGCCCCATGCAAAGGCCTCATGGAGGAGTGAGCCCTGTGGTGCTGTTGAGAAATGCTACACAAACATATACAAGAAATCAGTCTGTATCCCAAAGCTTTGGAAGCTGAACAGCTCATTGGGCAAAAGTGGGCAAGAAGCAAATTAAGCTGAGTACTTGATTTGTGATTAGATACTGAAAATGTTACATATTTCATCCATTTGCTAAACTAAGCTCTTTGGCAGTCACTAAACACATTTCTTGTTTTGCTGGTATATTTTAGAAGTACAAAAATCTATTTTTATATATATATCCATTTTATTGCCTCTGTTTATGGGAGTATTTATGTAATTGTGTTATATTGTTCTGTCTTTTATCTATTATCAGATTAATATTACTTGTTGAATTGCAAGACACTCATAAACATTTTCTTTCCCTTTCAAGGACAGTATATACTAGATTACCTCTAAAGCTTGCTATTTTGGAATATGTGAGGAGACATGAATGGTGGGCATTACAACTTTTATATGTGCCAGCTTATCTGCTGATATGGTACCCTTTACTGCTGGCAACACAACTGAGATAGAAAATGCAGTATTTGGAGGAAAAGTCTCAAAAATGGCAAACAAACTTTGCTGCTTTCAGTTGGGAGGGCAGTTATCATGAAAGCATGAACATTAGTTGTTTAGTGAGGTGTTGTCAAAAAAATCAATGGGGCAGGAAACATTTTTAAATGACTGGAAAACAAGACTTGGGAATTGCTTCAAAAGTCAATTTGTGCATCTTCAAAAGTCAATTAAAGGCTGAAGTGGAGAATAATTTCTTTAGGCTGGGGTAGATGGGGGAAGCCATCTTGCAGCAGTGCCTGCTTTCCTTCAGCACTGTGCTGAGTTGGTCCAGAGCTTTTCCCTTTGGCTGGGGTCATTATTCTGAAGGCCCATGCTATCCCCAGTCATTCTTTTCTCATAAGATGGAGAAAGCTATTGCAGACTTTGCTGATTCTAGTTCTAGTCTTTTTTTGGCAGGTAAAGGCTTGCAGAAGCTTACTTGGAAGGTTGTGTGACTGAGTGTTTGCCAAATTTTTGCACATATGAAATGCGTAAGGTTCACTGTGGCATTTGCAGCGATAGTGTACAAGAAGTCTCTTCATTCATAATGAAATTTTGTATTTTAATGATGATATGTTCTTGGCTTTGAAATGAGTTTGTGGGTAAATGCTTCTTAAGCACAAAGAAAAGTCATTCTTTACTGGCTCCGGGTGAATTATTGCTTTTGTAAACATTTGCTTTCTCTTATCGGATCCCTTTGGAGTCAAGAGGTGTGGAGAAGGAGAGAGCACCAGCAGGTGATGTCCTGAGCACATGAAGGATTGCTGTCAAGCATTGTTTGGGTGTGCAGGGGAGATGTCCAGGGAGGAGAGTAGCAGGAGGAAGATAGGGAAGTGGATTGTTGATATTACACAACATGGTGATGGAAGAGAGTGCATGGCTTGAACCATAAAATCAAACACTTTCTGGGATGCCAGGTTTCTAAAGTGTGTTTTCTTTCCACAGTGCACTAATATTCACCTATAAATCATTTAAAAATATGCCTATCTGTCTAAACAAACCTGTGATCTGATAAAGAGGTCCTGACTTTGCTTCAGTAACAATGCCAACATCATCCTGATTTTCCATAGGGCTCTCTCCTTTATGCAATTTTCTCATATGAATGGGAAAAGCTCCCAGTTCCTGTCAATAATGACACTGCTCTGCCCTTAAACTGCCTCTTGACAATAGACATTTTCTAGAGCATATGTGAAATAAAGCAGCGTGGCACTGTGTGGGCAGGTGGGCTGCTGTGATTATTGCTCCTGCTTTCTTCCACCTAACCTCTCTGTATCATCCCCCTTCATCTGCAGTGACTTCCCCGTGGTTTATCTTTTAGGAAAAGTATATCTATATTCAGCTGTCAGCCCAAGATCACTCTAAATGTCACTTGTTTGCTTTTATGTCCTTGGTCGTGATGGATGTGTCTGAATTCCTCTGAAGGCACGTTGTTAGGTATTTATCTCATTTTGTGGTAGCATTATCTGCTTTAGGTGCAGCACAAATGGCAGTCCTGGGGCAAGAGGGAGGGAGCCAGGGCATGAGTGGACAGGAGGAGGAAAGAAGTGCATTTCTGTGTGTTTGTCTGACAGTGAGGCTGTGCTGTGCAGCAGGGACACTGTGGAGCCATTGCAGTCTGTCACAGAGACCTCCATCACAACTGGGCTGCTGCAGGCTTCTGCTTGGTTCTGGTGCTCAGTCCTAATTACACACAGCAGAACCGAGCCTCAGGATTGAGCCTTTGTGAAGTTTACCCATCTCTAGTTTCCCCAATGTTCAATATAATGTCTTTTCTCCTTTTTTTTTTCATCCTACCTGACTATTTGCTTCAAAAACAATTCTGCTGCTCCTAGCTTCATTAATATGCATCCAGTGCAATGTAAATGGCTCTCGAGGCCTCCCCTTGGTGGATGATTTAATGTGGCAGTTATGAAAGCTGCTCAGCCTGTGCTCCATTAGCATAATAATGAAGCTTCTGCAGCAGCGTTATCATCCTCAGAGGAAATAGCCTGAGTGGTCACAGCTCCTTTAACAAGTACCACTTTAGGATAAAAAGCAAAGGGCTCTGTTTGAAATGCTAGATTGGAATATTCAAAATGGGAGGGAGTTGTTGGTTGTCTTTGCTGCGCAGGGAGATGGGAGGAAGCAGCTCATGCCCAGCTGGGAGCAGGCAGGGAGCTGTGCCAGGCACGGTGCCCCTCCTGGCACTGGCTGCCTGGCAGAACAGGAGTAGTCCTCTTTGGTTCCAAAGTCAGGAGAATACAGGAACCATTCTCTCTTTTAAATATCTGTCTCCTGTACTTCGCCTCTGAGACTGGAACAAGGACTGGCTTATTTCCCCATGCTGGGAAATTCAAAATTCCAAAATGCTGTGGTTCAGGGCTGTATGTTTGGGTTTTCTTTTTTGTGATTTGTTAACTGGTTAGGGATGTGTTACAAGATGGAATACAAAGCTTTTGGGTAGCTGATAGAAGCTTTCCTCTGTGACTGAAGGGAAAATATGACTTCAGGTGAAAACAATATAAAAATGTAAGTAGAACTACTCCAATATTAAGAAACTACATTTTGAATAGGAAACAGCTGAAAAGGGAGAGTGAAGTTTTAGGGGGTTGACAGACTGAGAAAGAATGAGGATGGTTTTCTTTGCCCTCATTATGGGATAAAGTGGATAGAAGGAAATGGCATTCCTTGTGCAGGGAGTATCTCCCCTGTTTCCTGGGTGCCAAGGATTCAGTGAAGAGTGCTGAAGAACTGCTTGGCTGGATTTCCCTGAGGCTGCTACCCTATGGCAAGAATTGTTTAACAACTGCAGCTTACAACTGAGTTTATTGAGCTGCTAATTTAATTTATTTTTAATATGGTAAACCAAGCCAACAGCCTTCAGAGGTGATTTTACATCCTACTGTGCAGCTCATAAGTTCCAGGGTCAGACAGTGACTCAGGCTTCTCAGTTTGATCCATCTTTGCCCTGTCAGGGCTGGGCAGGTGACGGATCCAAATTTAATGGATATATTCCTGAACTCAAGAGCAGGCAGGAATGGGGGCTCAGCCCTGAGCTCAGGGGGCTCCTGAACCGGCATGCAGAGGGTGTGCAGGTAGAGTCAGTCCCACAGCTAAAGTTCAAGGAAGCCAAATCAAAATGCCCTAATGCTTCTTCCCTGTTGGATACAAAAATATTCTTATTCCCGCCTTTTGGAAAATATGAAGTTGTTTGAAACTGGTCTTTCTCAGTGACCCTTGATCTTTAATAATTATTTGAAGGCATCTGATAACTTGTTTTCCTCTTGCACAAAGATTTTTGATTTGCTACCCAAGGAAGGATGAGGGAGAATAGCACCAGAGATAGGGCTGTTTCACACACCATCCTTAGAATTTGTTTTTATAATTGATTTCTGGGGAGGTTAAATTTTTCTAAAGAATTCCTTTTTGGTAATTTTCAAGGATTCATTTCAAAGAACAGAAGCATGTTTTGCAGTATAATGTAATTAATGAATATAATAGAAATTAATAAAATTTTGAAATATTATAGTAACTCTAGTTTACAAAGTAAATACTTTGAAGACTTTGGAAAAAAACCAGAAAATACTAGAGTGTTCCTCAGATAGCTCAGTGGCAGGTAGGTAGAAACAGATAAGAAAAGAAAATAACTCAGTGAACAATCCTGCTTAATTCCAAATGTTTTTAATGGTAAACACTACTTCACATGACATGACATATCTGTGTGCTGCTGTATGCTGGTAAAAAAAATTATTTCCAGGGCTGGAATTGCTCTTCATCCCAAAGCTTTGCTTCACTGAATGCCTGCAGGATTGAGAGAATCCAGCCCTGCTCCCACTGAAGTGGGAATTTAGTCCCTGTCCTTCAAGAGCTCCCTGGAACAACCATGTCCATGGATGAGTCCTGTTGTCACTGGAAGTGTGCAGGAAAGGTGATGGGAAAGGGAATGACTTTGAACACCCTTAGAATTTATCTCTGTATACTATAAATATCTGGTAAATGCTTAGTTTGACTACTAATGACTGAAACCCAGCTGAAGGATTTGTCTATGCCTTGTTTGCACACATTCTCCAGTTACTAAAAGTCATGTTGCCTTGGCTTCGTACCAAAGTCTCACATCTTACACCTTGTGGCTCTTCCTGGTATTGCCCTGAGCACATTTTCTGGGGGTTATGGACTCTATTTTTAATTTGCTGACACCACTCTTACACTGATTATGTTAATCACATGCACTTTGGTGACCTCTCGCTCTTTTTGCCTTTCTTCTTTTACTTTTAGAGGTCCATTGGGAACAGTTAGTCACATCACTTCTTTCTTTTTCCCCTTTGTTCCTTGCCACTCTTTTAAAAATTTTTTTCTTTTTTTTTTTTTCTGTTGAAACAGCAGTAAAGTAAATTTTGACAGTTTAGGGTGTGATCTGTCCTATTTTTGGTTTCCAGGGAATTGGGTTTCATGGTTTGATGGTACTGGCTGGCAACTCTGACCTTGGGATGCGGATGGTTCAATCTTTGTGTAATTCCACAGGAGTTAATTTTAGTATGCATAAGTATGCATCAACTGAGAATCAGACATGGCCTTTTCCTGCGCTTTAAGGTTGACTGCCTTTAGTTATTATGCACCTTCACAGGAAGAGAGGAGAAGATGCAGTGAGCCTGACCTAATCCATTCTTCCACATGGGGAGCGGGGACAGAGAGAAAAACGTTCTGAAATTCTTTTCTTCTGCCCACCAAGGATTCAGGCAGTTGTCAGCAGCGACCTTTTGCCAATCCTGTTGTCCATCCCCTTTATTAATTATAGCACATTCAAAAACAATTAGGCAAATTAATGGAATAAAAAAACCTTCGAGGCTGTCAAAGGCAGTTGGCACTTAACCAAGAAATTGCCTAGCTGTAATTTCAGGAGCTTATGGAGTGTCCTGGGAAAACACTGTCCAATTCTCCTGCCCTTCCCTGCTTCCATGCCTGGAGACTCTTCTGATAAACAGTCACTGGCACACCTGTGGCCACTGCTGCCCATGAGGTAGGTCATGAGTGAAAATGAATGAGGAATCCTGCTTCTCAGAGTGGCTTTTTCTCTTGAGAGTGGCTCAGGATGCACTGCAAGAGGCTCTCTGAATCCCTGCAGCACCAGTGTTTTCCAGGAGGTGCACAGCATGCCCCAGCAAATGGGGTTTTGCTGCTATGGCTCACACCAGCTCATGAGAAAGGGTAAAGAAGCAAATCTCAGTGACTAGGCATCACTCCCTACTCAGTGTGGCCATAATAGAAAAGTTCAAAATGAGGCTTTCTCTGTGCTCTGGCCATCTGCTTGCTGTTGTTATCAGTTTGTACAATGTTTACTTAGGAGCTGCTTCTGTCTTTACTTAGGATTTGTGAACCACTCCTGTAAGATGGGTGATATCTGTGAACAGCGGGATAGAAAACCTCCAGTAACAATGTGTGCCAACATTATATTTGCCTTAGAGAAATGTGCAATGACATCTATTTTTGTTAATTGTCTGAGCTGGCCTCTGGTCTGTGGAATGTCTTTGACTTGAGTGGTGCGAGCTGTTGTCACTACCTTCTGCTGGCCTCTTCTGGAAAGTGCTTTCTTATCCTCTTATTCTACACTCCTCTCATCTCCACACAGTCCAGACATTTATGGTTTACTGTTGTTCTTAGCAATATTAGTGAAAAAACATTTTGCAGCATCTTGAAATGAAAGGTGCTTAAGTGTTAGGTGTAATGGGCACGTAGTGCTCCCTGCAAAGTGAACCTCCCAAGTGATAAGGCCTTTGCAGATTGAAGAGAAAATAGCAGGAATCATCAAAGGAATTTGATGGCTTCTATTCCTCCTCCTAAACAGAGAGTAGGAGGGCTTTCTGTCAAGCACTTGAAGTTCCTATTGTCGTAGAGCTGAAGAAACTGGAGTCAATAATCCTGTCACAGGGACTTTTGCCACTGTTTTTGGTACAGGATGGATTGTCCTGAGAGAAGTGTCATATAGCCTTAACATGTTCCAGAAGGTGTTATCTTCCCTCTGATCTCATTGATTTACTGAAAGTGAAGGCCAAGGCGAAGTGTGTCATGTTTTACCATGTACATGAACCTGTGCCATCACTAAGTTACCTTTTAAGCCACGGGATTCTGGCACAGCTTGCAGTGAAGTCACCTGCAGAGAAGGCTTCCATGGCTTGGAGTGTTATTTCCAGGAAAAAAGGAGAGGTTGCATTGATGTCTGTATCTGGGACAGTCATTCATGCAGGAGGGACAGACATATGACTGACTGTGGGCTTGCTTGTGTAACTTTATTACTGATCTTTAATCTTATCCCAGGTTCAAGGGGACAAAAAGAAGGCTCTTCTAAATTAAGAGTCACTTGCTACCTGCCCAAGGGACTCTCTAACTTATCTATGTCTCTTGGTTTTAAGGCACGTTCCAGCTTCTAGTAAATAGTTTTATAACTGTGATTTTCAGGCTCAACCAGGAGGAGAGATGCATTTTACATAGTTTTTTTTCTTTTTAATACTAGACTCAAGCTGAAAAAAACCATGCAATGCTACCTACTTTTACTAATGCTTCATTTTTATGGAAAGGCAATACTGTGTGGACAGATTGGTGTTTGTTTACATTGTTTAACTGTGCTATGCAACTGGTTTATGTGCTCACAGGTTATCAAACATGAATTTCTCTTCATGTTCCTTGCAATAAAAAGGCGATTTTGGACACTCCAGAAATGAAGTGCTACCAGCCTCATTGTGTTCTCCTGTGCTTTTCAAGGCTGAATGCCTTGCTTCTAATGTGAAGATAAAGAGGACTGTGAATATTAAAAAGTAGCATTACCAGCTAGAGTTAAACGTTCAGGATGAGACATTAAGTTAAACCACATGTGAAATGCAGCTGTTTTTACTGAGGCTTTCATCAGTCTACTGGGAAGATTGGTGGGTTTTAATATGTGGTCTCAAGCAGAGCCAATAGAAATGTGTGGAAAATGTGTGTGAAATCAGTGTGTGTCCATGGGGGGTCTGTGGTGTTGCCTGTAGCATTTCATTTGTGTTAATATAAATAATGGTGGTAATACCTATCTGATCACAAATGCTTTTATTTCCCAGGCATACACAGAAAGGACTGATCAGATAAATAGATCTGGTGAATCACAGCAACCTCCACCTACATAATAAATCATGTCCTGGTTTGTTTTTTTTTTTCCAGTTTATCAGAACCAGTAGGAAGAGGAAACCATGACCTAAAAATCCCCTGCAGAAAAATATTGAACACCTGAGACATGCTGGTCACAAAACCACTGAAGACTGATGCTTTTGACTCAAACTCTTAATGCCACTTAACATTTAGGTGCTAAGGATGACTGTGGATCAAAGAGGTGCTGAATTCACAGCTGCTAAAAGAGAAATTGCTGTGCCTGTGAGCAGGGATGAGCAGAGAGATGAAAGCTGATCTGTTAACAGAGAAAGTTGTATGAATTCATCCACAGGAAAGGTTAAGGGATAGGGAAATCTGCCACTAGCCACGAGGAGAGCCAGATTTTCCTTGGCATGGCAGCTGAAGGTACTGGTGATGTTTAGTGGGTTTCGCTCACACGTTTCTTTCAGGACAGTGGCTGGACATGGTACAGATGCCACGGCCCTAATTAACTCCATGTGCAGCCAGGACTCTGGGGCCTTGCAGGCAAAGCCTTCATAAAGGTGTGCTAAAGAAAAGCCTTCCTTCCTCTGCCTTTGCCAGGAGGGGATGTGCTAAGCCTTTCCCAGCTGGAAATCGCTCTTGTGCCTTTGTGTACAATGATAAGCTACCAAATTTGGTAACAACAGTAGAGCAGACCCTGACAGGAAGGGAAGAGATCCAGATTCACTGAAGTTTTGCTCTTGTGTGTAGACATAATAGGATCTGGTAGACATAAAGGACAGGTTTAGAGCAGTTTTTCACTTAATACAAAGGCAGCTTGGGCAAAGGGAGAGAAATAGGAAACCAAGGGAGGCGGTGAAGCCTTATTAAGTGTGCATTTTTTTTAACCTCTGATAAGTGATGAAAGTGATTCAGACTTTATCAGCTCTCTGTAATTTTCAGAAGTGTGAAAGGAAGTAAAAGTAGCAAAGAGGCAAAGGTTGGTTTTGTAATGACGGCCTTAGAGAGACTGATTTTGTTTGAACACACTTATAACCAACGAGCAAATGAAGAAGAGGTCAGGGGACAAAACTCGGTTGACTCCACACAGGAAAGGTTGGAGGGAAGAACTAAAAGGTAAGCACAGTTATGGCTCCAGCAGGAGAAAGTGTGATTTACTGAAAAAGGCAGGGGAATTGGAGAGAGCATTCTTGATTTATGCTTTTACCTCAGAAAATTTTAGAGGAACCAAAACCCTGATGAGCCGTTAAATAAAAGAGGAGAAGAGAATGTGAAGTGCATCTCAATTTTTAGTGAAGCCCTCTCTTGTAGTAGCAAATTATTATTCTGTGTAACAGGACTACCCACAGACATATGTTTTGTAGACCCTGGAAACAGTAAAAAACCCAAACAAAGAACAATCTACAGACCTATCCTGCCTCTGTTGGAGGGCAAGAATTCCCCTTTGGGTGCAGATGCTGTAATAGTTGTCATAACAGCAGGTCCAAAAGGGGAGAAGATTTCCTTGATGATTTTCAAACACAATCTAGAAATGCAATTAGACCAATGTTAGCACAAGCACATGCTCTCACTTTGAGGAAGAGCAGTTTCACCTACTGAAGATCCTTAAATGTGCATTTGATATGTGAAACTTGTTCAGCCTGGCATGAAGGCTTGCCTAAGGGGATGTGCTGTAACACAGCAGCCAGAAGCTTGGAACTCATGTGAAATCTTCACGTTGGCAACTCTCAAAAGGGGTGCAAACAGACTGATGTCTCCTAACTTCAGAAAATCAGCAGCAACAGTGATGAACTGCATCAAACACAAGCTTTCCATTCCAACAAACATGCTGTGCAAAGACTTAACAAGAACTAAAGAGTTTCCTGCAGGGGGCTTTCTAATTCCCATCAAAGTAATCTCCTGAAGGGTAATGGAAAATGAGGGAAGGTTTATTGCTAACTCTGATTTTTATTTTTTCCTTCACTCAGTCATGCTTCTGGCAGAAAAATAAGATCAGTTCTAGCAGCTTTCTCTCTGAACCTCACTGCTGATTATGGCCCTCTTCCCTGATACCTGCAGCATTGGAGCACACAGGCTGCCCCTTTTTGTTTTCCTTTCTCTGTCTTCTTTTTGTTCTGTGTGGAGTAGTTGTCATTTGTTCATATGGGCCAACAGAAAAAAAAGCCCAGTGTGATTACATGCAAACTCTTTTTTGGACAAAATTTCTCTCTTTAGTTCAAAACTCTCTATGGAGATAATTAAACTGAACTAGAATTGTAAATGGATCTGAGTAAATAACTTGACAGAATTAATGCATTGGGTTGTTTCTGGCTTTTCACTTCTCTTAGAAATTATTCTGGGAACAGACTGATTGTTTACCTCAGACATTTAAATGTGTCTGTTCAGAATCTTCAAGGAAATTTAATGCATTCATCATAAATTCAGTGGACAAATTTTCAGGTTTTCGTTGTACACTTGAAAACATCGTGTATGTCTGTTTTTCAAATGAACAAACTTTGTTGCTTCAATTCATGTTTCCACTGTTTCCTGCAAATGTGAGCAGGTATAGAGCAGTGGGGGTTGGTCTCCTCCTGGATGACAAGAGATAAGACTCAGGCTGTGCCAGGGGAGGTTTATATTGGATATTGGGGAAAACTTCTTCACAGGAAGGGTTGTCAGGCACAGGAACAAGCTGCCTAGGGCTGTGGTCAAGTTGCCACTTCTGGAGGTGTTTAAAAGATGTGTGGATGTGGCACCTGGGGACGTGGTTTAGAGGTGGGCTCGGCAGGGCTGGGGGAATGGTTGGACTCAGTGATCTCAGAGGTCTTTTCCTACTGAAACCATTCTGTGAAATACCCTCTTATCTTCTGGATCATTCGGGCCCTGACACTGATGTGCATGTGAGGTGAAATCTCTTGGCTGTAATTATAAATGAAGTAGCACAGAGCAGGGAACAATTCATGGGACAGTAAGTCTCAAAAAGAGGTTTAGGATCAATTTGGAGACAGTTCTTAATAAAGCTTTCTAATTTTTCATTGTCTGTAAATTAATATAATTATGGTCAATCAAGAGGTATTTTTATATATCTAAATATTTTGGCTGTTTGAAAATTGAGCTTATTCTTCAATTTTGTATTCCAGTGCCAGCAAGAGCTGTGGCGCTCCTAAAATGATAAATTGATAAAAGTCCTAATAGGAGAAACTCAACAGGAAAAAACCAAAATGAATTAACTTGCCAAGACATGGCTAACATCATTGAGTTTATATATGTTTCATTAAACCAGGGCTTGACAGCTTTATGAGGAAACAGTGGGGTTTGCAGTGTATGAAGAACCTGTAATACTGCCAAGGCTGATCAGGTCCTGTGCCATACTGGCTATTTAATAGACAAATATTTGTACAATGAAAATGTCATTTTAAACGACTGGTTTAGCAATCCCTTAAGCTTTTAAATGATCTGCAAAGACTGGAAATTCTACCCCGGTGTTTAAAATCTAGTGGAACATTAGATAGATAATCAAAGGAAATTTTTAAAAACTGGGTTCCTAAATTAGGGCTTTTTTTGATGATTTCTGCTGCTTCTTTTGCTCACCATGTTTCTGCCATGTTTGTTGGGAGACAAAGCTGGAATTAACTTGATGTCTCTTCTCTCTGTTGCTGATCCAATTTGTTTCCTACATGCACATACAGTTTGTAAGTTGCTTACTTGGATCCACATTTGTGCTTAGGTTGTGTGTCTAAATATCTTCATGTACAAACTTGACTGACTGAAGAAAGAGTAATAGCAATGGGTAAAATGAAGGCTCTTTTTCGTAGGTTTGTTTTTCTCACGGCCACCTGCAAAGTGAAGGATACTGTAAGCTCGTATTTGTGCAGTGAGAAGTTAGTGAGTCCGTCAGGGCTTGTCTGTGAGTTGATCAGCTATCTGTGATATCAGAATGAGGCAAGGATGACTCTTGTAATGTGTATATCCCACTGCAACCTCTTAACCTGGGTGGCTTGGTGAGAAGAACCCTGGCTATGAATAGCAAATGCATCAGGCTATTCACTCAGGAGCTGGACTCGATAGTCCTTGTGGGTGCCTTCCAACTCAGAATATTCTGTGATCTCACTGTAGCAGTTAAGAGAGGTCAACAAGGAAATCTAGTTCCATCTGACTGCATTTTTAAAAGCTGAAATCAGTTTCAGATTCCCTTTTGTTCTAGCTGCTCTATAAAGCACAACTTCAATTTTCCTTAACAGAACTGGGACTGAGAATTTTCATTTAATTCTTCTCCTTTTTCATCTTTACTTCTATGATCCATGACCTTATGCTGCTTTTTGCCTTTTTTTCTCCACAAAAGTCAGTGGCCAGTTTGATCTTGGAAAGAAAGAGAGATCACAACAGAAGCCATAGTGCTCATTTGAGAATGCAGATCTGAAAAGGCTGATAGTGAACTAGAGCAATAGAGGAGCAAAGCCCGAACATTCCAAGAAAGAAAATGTTAAAGACAGGACAAACAGGAAAAACACACACACACAAAGATAAATACAGCACATATTTTCGTCTCTCATACATGTATTTAACAGAGAAGTTAGAACACAATAGGCAATTTAGTAAATATCACAAATATATTGAGCATAAAATGGTTACAGAAATAATAGCCAAGCTACCCAGAATCTGATTTAAAATAGTATATCAGTAGATGTATGTTTCCCTTAGAGTGTGTATTTAAAAAAAGTGAAATTTTATAAATTCTCAAAATTAAATTTGCATATGACAAAGCAATGTTTGGAACTGTGACTGATTGGATTCAGGGACAGATGTCTTCCATAGCATTTTAACTCTAATTGCAGCACAGCAATGTGTCAAGACTGGGCAAAGAATTTACTGGGGTAAGAAGCAGGAAGGAAAAAAAAGTCCTGAAAATTGCATTAATGAAAACAGCAGGCAGGTGGCAATAACCAAATAGCTTTAATTGTCCAAGGAGCTCATGGGAATCAATTTGCTGTGATTATTACCCACATGGTGTAAGGAAGAAATAGCAAATTAAATAGAATGACACAAATGGTAGTAAACTATACCATAGGATTCCCATAGCGAGCTTGCAGCAGTTTTGTCCTCAAGGACACACTGTTTTAGGTAATTTTCTCCTGGAGAAAACAGTGTAGATGCCAGTCAGACAGTGAAACACAGCTATTATTAGTGCACACATGCAGCCTGGCTTGGTAAACCAGATGTGTTTCAGTTTTGGGTAGACTGCAAAACTTAGATACCCACAGGGTATAGGATTGATTTCTCCCTTAGAACTATCTTGACATTATTTAGTAGCTTATGCTGAAAAACAGTGTTGCTATTAACTTCACTTCTTCTCTATAAAAAGGCACACTGGGAGACACCCTGAGCACTTATCTCAGACTTACTTAACTTTACAGACCTACAATTCTTGTATGGCAAAAAATTATTTGTGTTTAAAAACAAAAATCTGAGACTAAGATTTTGAGAGAAGGCTCATTCCGAGCAGCTGGTATTCAGGCAACTCATTTAATTCACAGAGGACTTTGGCAATGCACATTCAAGTTTTGGCTTGGCCATTTACGTGAGAGGGACTTACCTGACTAAGCATAGCCATGAGAGATGCCTTAAACTCTCTCATTTGGGCACAGGTCATCTTCCAGGCCTGCAGTTCTCTCTGTCACACCTGCAGAAGAGATGGCTCATACCGGGGTGTTTGAAATTGCCCTGGAGTCCCCTAATTGAGACAGCTGAATGCTGTCTCAGCATTGCATATCCATGTGCTGCATGGATGCCCCAGCCAGTGCCCTGTTGTCACCTACAGCAAGCTGGGGATGAATCTCCCAAAGCATTTGCTGCTGTTGTTCTATCTGTGTAAAGAGGTGTCCTTTGATAAAGGAGAGGCTGACTTGCCAGAGCAAAAGTTGAAGTATTTGCTGGGGACGTGAGAGATTGTGGGGTTTGAATTCCGGGTCTGAATCAGGCAGGCTGGGTTTGAACCAGGATCTTCCACATCCTCAGGAAGTGCCTTAATCATTAGGCCTTCAGCTAATCACAGGCCTGAGTTAATTCGTGCCAGACCTTAATTATTTGAAAGCAATGCACTTCTGCAGAGATGCTTTGATTTTTAAAGAAATGACATTTCTAAAGTAAAAAATCATTTTCGATGAAAGAATCCTAACTAATTAGGACATTGATTGGTGTGGGTCTCTCAGACAGGGTATTCCCTCTTCCTTCAAAGGGGAGCATTCAGGAAACAAGGACAGACTTTTGTCTTTGGAAGAAATGAATATTGATGACTGAATCTCTGCTTCTCAAGAAGGAAAGCTATTTTAAAATAATTCCAAATGATTGGGATGTCCGACTAGAAATTCCCATGTTGGATGATCAGGCTAATTCCACAAGTGAGCTTTGGTGTTCAGCTGTGTGGGATGCCAGGCACGCTGATTCCAAATCATGGCTTGTTTGCTGCTTTCTCTCCCTGCACCTCCCCACATTTTCACAGGGTAATAACTGCATGTATTCTAGTGAGGCATCTGTACAACAACCTTCAGCAATAGGACTCATATGATGATGCAAAATCTCCACATTCAATTGCAAACTAATCCCTCTTTATACCTGGGAAGCAATAATTGGGATCTGTACAATACACATATTATTTAGTTAGTCTGACAAGGTCTAGCAGACAAACTAAAAAGCATACCTTTAACTAAACTCTAATCTTTAGAGTAATAGGATCAATTCATAGATCTGGCTCAGCATATAGATTTTGAAAAACTTCCTTTAGAGTCTGCACTCAGAGCATATTCAAACATTTTAAATGTATAATGCAGTTTTGATTTATGGCACAATTAACTTTAAAAACTGCACAGCAGTTCAGAAAATAAATTTCATATACCAAATATCTCAAGTAATTAATGCAACTCTCGTCCCTCTCCCCTTTTTTAATAGAAAAGCAAAACAAAATGAAACAAACACTTTCCTTTCTTTGTTTCAATACCCTTTAGAATCATGACAACAAGCTAAACAAGTCCAGTGATGAGTATTCTCTTAGGAAACCTTTATATTAATTTCCTGCACTACATAAACAATTCTTCATTACAGCTACCACCTCTGGCAACACTGCAGCATTCCTTAATAAGCAGTAATGTGGGATTACAGAATATACAGTAATGAATTTAGAAAGGAAGTGCTTGAATCACATGGAAATTCCCTTATTGTGTATACCTTAGCAATTGTACAACCTGGGACAGGTTCCTACTTACAAGCAGCAGGTGAGATCTTACTGTATGCTAATAATAATTAAGGCACAAATAGCCTTTTCTGTGTTTGTGTCTTGAAATACCTTGTGATAGCACAACTACAATTTGGGATTGAATTCTTTGTGTTTTCAAAATTGTTTGTTCTGGAAGGAGTACAGAATTTAGGGGATGATTATTGAAATTAAATGTATGAGCCTTGTGAGTGGATGTGTTTGTGTACATGGGTCTGATATTCAGATTATTACAAAAACAGCCAAAATTTACTTTTTAATGCTAAAACTTCCTTGTAAAATCCTTTTAAAATGTTTTAAGCTTAACATTGTCATGGCTGGTATGGGAAAAACCTTTGGGAAATTAATTCCTTTAAAACTGCTTATATTCTTAAAAACAAGCTTAAACAGCCTTAAACAAAAGTAAACTGCAGCTGATGCCTGCAACAAGTATTTTCTGCTGTACAGTATTTATTTAAAGCCATTGGCAGCACTCTATTTTTAAATCTATATTTGAACGTCATGATTCTGTTCAGGGAAAGGAAAATTTAACTATGTAGCATTTAGTAATCAATTATGGAGTGTCTCGTGTAATAAATATAGCATGTAATGGTGCTGTTTATGCTGGTAAAACATTTATGCTTTATATATGTGTATATGAAATCATAACAGTAATCATGTGAATATAAATCAAAAGTAAAGCAGTTGCTAAGCATGAGGGACAGATGCAATTCAGACAAGGACCTTTTGGTAAAGTAGTGTAGAAAACATGACCTGAGATAATTAGAAATGTGCATTGTTAGGAAATAACAAGAAATGCATCTTATGTTAACTGAGACTCATTGCTGTGCACAAACCAGTGAGGTGGATTTGCTTGGTGATGTTGACATGGAATGGGTTCATCCAGCTGGGCTGTGCAGGTACAGCTCAGTGACAGCTGAGCAGTGTGGCACATAACTCAAGCTCTGTGTGTGACATGATGGGAGGAATGTCCAGCCTCAGCCCTCTAATCCTGGCACAACCAGATCCAGGGATATTCAGTGCCTAATTAAAGAACCCAACTGGCTGCTCAGTGCTGTTGGACGCAGTGTCAGTCAATGTGGTGGTGGGAGGGTGCCTGAGAGAATTCAGTCTTGAAATGTGGATGTTGAGTGTTAAATTAATTCATTACTTTTCATAAATGTAATTTTGTGCATAAATGGTAAGGAGAAAAATAGAAATGCTAAGTCCTGACAAGATTGCTTCTTGACAGAAGAAATTTTCATGTTTACATCTTTATTTGCTTCCTTCAGTAAAACAGCTGGAAATGCTTGGGAGAAAATTAGACATAGTTAACTCTTAATTATCGTGTTTATATACTAACAGAATCCTTCTCCTGTCATTTGTTCATCACATTCATAACTCAGATGGCTCTTGAGGAATTAAACATTCTTACAAAAAAAGTGCTGCTTGTAGCTGGAACTTCAATGTGGGCCATCTTTGATTTGAATAAAATCACATTTAGGAACTGTTGTTCTCACTATGACTGGTATGTGGATATTTATCCTAAGAAGAGGCATGACAGAAGGAAGACGTGTTTGGGTTCAGAAATTCAGCCCTCTAATGAGATGGAAAGGTGTGCTCTACTTTATGTGCCTGTTTGCCTGAGGTATGTGTTTCTTCAAATCCACAAGTTGAAGATGTGTCATCTAAAAAATATTACACTCTGGATGCTGGAAGTCTGGCAAGCAGTGCCTGAAGTAAATTGAGACTCTTAATTCTTCCCAGTACATACAGACAACATTAATTTTCATTCTGTAAAAGGCATGGTAGCCTACACCTCTAGGACCTAAGCCTGTTATCATTGATATCTGGTGTAACTTTGAAAAATATTCTACTCAGAAATTCATTCTGGAGGGAAGAATATAAATGTTAAACACCTTGTTTCACACCCATGCTTACATCTTTGGAGGTTTTTTACTAATAAAATGCTTACAAGACTTTTATTTCATAGGAAATAAGACATTCCTGTTTATAATTGCAAAAAAGTAAAAATAATAATTACTTTTTCCTATGATCATTTCCACCACAGTTTGCTGAGATAAATAGGAAGCTTTCACAGTGAGCATCTAGAGTGACTCTAGTTTTTATTAGAGGCTGAGTCTTCCATAAAAACAGGAGTTCTGTAATTCTTAATTGCTATTTATAATTCATGTTGAAATAAATACAGAAATTACGATGCAAATATATTTTTTCCCTAGAAATCTCAGCAGGGTTTTGAAATAATATTGGCACAGACACTCAGAAATTCACATTCTATATGTGATACATACATATATACATACAAATCCTACACTTGTTCTCCTTTTTGACAGGGCTGAATATTTATCTTGAGGAAATCCTTGACTAATTGGGAAAACTTCCAAAATATCTTGCAAGGTATGTTTGAGTTCTTTGGTGTGAAAATTAGCTCTGCCTAACAATCTGAGTTGGTTCAGAAAAAAGGAAAAATTCAACCTCAATATCTAGATCAGACAAATATTTAATTACAATAATAATAGTAGGTAGAAGCATAAAAGTTGCTTAAATTAAATAACTTTGAAATGTTTTTATATCTTTCTTTTATGTTTATATTTTTCTCACTTCTGCTGGTTCCAGCAGTGAGCAACAGAAATGGATGGATTGTGCTTACTGCCTGGGCTGATGTTTGCTATAGAGGCTGAGAAACATTTCCACAGAGCAACCTGAGATCTAGTATAATTTTAACATAAATGCATTATAGGAATTGAAGGGCACTTACAGATCTCAATTACTTCTGGGAACTGAGGGTAAAACCAGTCCAACTCCAAGTCCTTTGAAGCTGAAGGCAGACGAAAGAGATTTATAGCAAAACATTTTTATTTTATTTGTAGTAATGCATGTTTGAATTCCACTTAGCTGTAGTAGTGGTTTAGAATTTGGAAACTAGTAGCTAGGTAGAGGAAAGAAACACATATTATTGCCCAGGGATAAGAGAGCAGAAAGAGTTCATCTATTTGATATTTTCTTTGGCAGCAGTAAAGGACACAACCCTTTAATAAAGAAAATTGTTTCACTATAAGAAAACAATTACTTTGTTTCAGTCTGTTGCACATCGAAAAACTGTGCTGAACTGTGAGCTGTTTGCTTGTGCTACCAATGTTCTGCTGTACACTGAGCATAAAAGGTAGTAAAAATATTTTTCTAATAGTTTTCTTTTTTAATAATTCTAATAATTGAAAATTTTATGTGTTTTTCTACTCCTATTATTAAATTCTAAAACTACTTATGAGCAAGAATTAGACAAAGGTACTTCTCCTAAAGTGTAAAAGCTTTCCAAATTTACTGATGATGAAATGACAATGGAAGATGAAATAATAAAAGGGAAATGCAGGTCGCAGGTTTGCCAATGCTCTTTTCACTGTTGTTACTGGCAAAAGAATTTACATTCCATTGCTACATCTAATAGACTATTTGGGAAGTAAACTATTTGACAAATACCTTAATATTTTATGGGAACACTGTGTGTCTGTGAAGCACTGCAAGGAAATCACCTGTGGTGTTTTCCAATGCCAGTACCCATCTCTGCCAGATGAAGGGAGAGGGTGACTTGGTTGATGTGTACTACTGATAGTGCAATTAACAGTAACCACTTTATTGTGCTGTAAAAGCCATGTATATCCTTTCAGAATATGCTCCCTGAGGTTTTAAAACCTGTTTGCATGAGAAATATGCATTTCCTCTAAGAATAGTTAAAACGTCACTTCTTTACAATCCTGAAACCTTCCGGGCTGGAAACAAACACACTGAAACCCATGGGGAGGCTGGCAACATTTAATCGCTGGAGGGAAAGGCTCCCATTTCTAGCTCTGCAGAGTGACATAATATTGATTTTTAAACCCAGCACTCAATGTTTTGGGTTCAGCATTTGGGTCCAAAGCAGCTTGGGGAGAGAAAGGCTGGAGCAGAGATGATGGTGAGGAGGAGGAAACCTGTTAGAGTGGCAAAATAAATTTAAGGGTCTTGCAGCTCTTGAATGTTTGACACGTTCAAAATACTTCTAGCAGAAATGGATTATTAGGTAGAATGCAAAGTCAGAAGTGTCTGGTAAGAACAATTCAATGTCTGCCTCTGATTTTTATTGCAGGGGTAGAATTTTCATGTAGTTCTTTTCAGAAGGCTGTGATTGTGCCGGGAGCTGTCTGCACTATCAGCTGAGAGTGTTTCTGCTGTGAATTCCCAGAGGACTGTGGGGACAGGACAGTGCTCCATCCTGGACTGGGTATCCTGCAGCACCTCTGGGTAAGCTCCTGTAAGATGATGTGGTGCTTTGTGCTGGGTTACTGTGGAGCTGCCCAAAGAGTCGGGATAGGAAGACTGGCCTGAAACTCAAGCATGAAACCTGTTCTGTGCTGCTGACTTTCTGCATTCATGTCCTTTTCTGCTTCTACACCTGAGCTCATTTCCCCTTCCATGATTGTGCCAGTGCTCAGATGTCCTTTGATATCCACATTGCTGTTTCAAAGCTTAGCTTCATTTCTCTTTATCTCCTGTGCACAACAAGCAATTGAAATAGAATGTTGGATTAAAATTTAGTTTTTTTGAAAATTAAATGATAAATATGGTGCCAAATGAAACAATGTATTTAATGTCTATCAAACAAAACATTTCCTGCAGTATTACTTTTGTTATTCACTGTGGTGAAAATATACCCCAATGAAAAACCCAAATAATGTTGGCAACACAATATTTTAAAATTTTTTAAATTGTTTTTGGCTTATCCAACAAGCCTCAAAGTACTAATTATCCAGCACCAGCCTTCTGTTTACTATCTGATGCCAGGATTCTGTCCCTTTTTAAAAAACTTAATTTAAAAGAAATACAACAAAGAAGAACAAATAGACTGTCTCATATATGAAGGGTGGTTATGATTCTATGACTTGCTTGGAGAAAAGAAAAGACAAATCTTTGCCACTTGCTCTGGCCTTGCAGCCTTTGTGAGTTATAGATCTTTCATAACCAGGGAAGGAACTAAGCACTCACCCTTCACGGGTGAAACAGCCTATTCATATTCAGGAACTGGTAGCAAACAATTATAAATGGATTTAAAGAGATGCCAGGATTATAGTCTGGAAATAATCAATTATTATAAGCTGGTTTAATTCTTTCTTCCCTCTCTGCTTGTATTTCACATACAGGATCTAGCAGTGACAGCTGGATACTTAATACTGACTAGAGTGCAGGAATCATTAACAGAAATAGCATAACTTTAAAAATAAACTTAAAAAGAAATAGAACTTCCTAAATTCTTCCCTAAGATGAAGCAGACAATAGTTAGTATAGTACATTTCAGCTGCATTTCAACCCTGAATATGACCACATTTTGCAGGGCTACAGAATGTGCGAGGTGCCTTGGAGTGGCTGTCTGTGGCTGAGAGGGAAATAAGATGTTTTATGGGATCTGAATTGCCCTGGGCTTTACTGGCACTGCAGGTTGTGCTTCTCTGTATTCCCTGCTGTTCCCATATTTGTGGGAACTTGAGGATGGTGAGACAAAGGTGTCACTCTACGGCTGACCATAAAAACGTGACCTCCCATCTGTCATGTTGTGCCACTGACAGCAGCAGTGTCCTCTTCAAGCTCCGTTTTCTCCAAGAACTCCTTCTGTGGGGACAGCTCTTCCTGAGCAGGATTCTTCCTGGGCAAATGAGAAGCAGAGAATACAGCCTGGGTTCTCCTGAGTCAGCTCCAGGCCCTTAACTGAGCCCTGCTCACAGTCTCTGGAGAGAGATAAATACTCTGCTCTTTTTGCTGATTAGGATCCTAACTTAGATGTCTCTATTAGCTGTCGACAGTCACTAGGAATGAATCTCCTCATATGTATTTTGTCATCTTAAATTCAAATATAAAGAAGGATGGCCTGAAAGTAGAATTTTTAGCTGGGGATAATTAAAATTCAAATGGCACCTGCGTGGAGTAGATTAGAGTCAACCTGTCATCTTCCTCAAGTTCTCACATAAGAGAACATCATTACTAGGGCACCAAGTAAAATAGCCTGAGGCTTCTTTAGGATACATTTTGCAGAAGTGCTGTGTAAGAATGAGAACAGATGGGAGCGAGTGGATGTGAGCTGTGTGAGGCACCAGGACAATGGAACTGCTGCCTCCAGAGAAGGGAAAGCAAAGGACAGCAGTCTTGGAATGGAAAGAAAAGTTGCCAGGAGCTAAAATGGTAGCAAAGTCGTTTCTGTCAGGATGTGAAAAGGCATACCTGGAATAGTGCTATCCCATTTTTGCTAATTTACAGGTAATACATTCTGCAAATGACATTCTGCTATACATTAGTAGTAAAAAAATACTTCTTTTTTTCTGCTCCACTTCCTCTTCCTCACTATGGGATTAAAAATGCTAAGAGGAGGATCAGAAGAAGAAAGATGAGGAGCTGTTGCTTGACTCTTTAACCCTGTCTGAAAACCCCATGGTGCAATATGACTATTCTTGCAAAAAACCACAAATTGGTTTCTGGCAACACAGGGTGGATAACAACCCTGCAAAAGTGAATTCTCCCTAAATATAAAGTTGTACTAGCAGTGAAGTAAATCCATTTGTTTCAGTGGTGCAACACTTCCACTACAGAAGAACATTTTGACTAGTGAAGCTTCCTAGACCTGAGTTTGTCTGACTCTCAGCAGGGAAGAAAGCCTAAAGGGCCTCTTTCAGCAATTGTTCACTTGAAGCTTTGAAAGAGCAGCTGGCAGGTCCATGAGCTTCTTGATGACTATTTTGCTTGATATTTCAAGGGGCAACTTTTGTGTACTAGAAAGCTTTTGGCTTGCTTTATCATTTAGCCTTTTATATCCTGTTGAAACAAGAGTATACATCTCCTCTGTATCTTGTGTTTGCATGTGCATACATGTATTTGTATTTATACCAATCCATGGGGGCACATTTGCAAGTATGCATAAATATATATATATACACACTTATCTCCATATGTTTTTATGTACCATATTTGTCCTATCTATAGGTACATCTATATCAACCTATTTAATTTTTCTTTTCAATTCCCTTTCTTCTCTGCTTTCTGCATCCTGGAGCAGACCACCTACTAGTGTGTTTGGAATGGCTTTCAGTCTGTCACCACTGCAGCATGAGGTGGTGGAAGTGCACTCTTATTAATGGGTTTAAACCACTGTCTTTGTTATGCTCCTGGGCCTAATTCTTGGCAACAGCAAATTGCTGAAACTCTGCTACAATTGTTCCATTGACTTTCCTGGAGCATTTTACGTGCTCTGAGGGTTGGCCCTGTAAGAGTCAGCATGGACCAGCAGCTGGGACAGCTCCAAGGCCACGGCTAAAACACAGACAGTGAATGTATTTCTGTCACCTCGCTGAGTGGGGGATCCCAGAGCAGCAGTCAAGCAGGGGAGGTCCTACTGAGGATGTAGAGGTACCATTGCACCTGGCCATGCTGGAGATCACTGCTCTTCACACTGGTTTAGCAAGCGTCACTCCCAGCTGCAAGGGTACTGAGTGTATTTTACAATCCTCATCTCCAATCTTCTGCTTTTAACACATCCCTCCCAACAGGCTAAAAGGCTTGTGGCTGTAAGGATGGACTAGAACACAGGAAAATCCGCAGGGAATGTCTGGTCACTGAAACAGCAGAAGGGTTTTTTTGGTCCTTTCTTCTTTTTCAGGCATTACTGAGTGAAGCTCTCAAAGCAGGTTCCATGCACATACCTTTTCCCCATGCAGCATGGAAATGCTGTCACAAAAATCAGGTGAGCCTCTTCCAGCTAGCACTTCTGGGGGCACTTCAGAAATAGCAGGGGAATAGGAGATACAGTTCAGTCACTGTAGCTGAAAAATTCAGTGTTTGATTTTCTCCTGAAAACAGACAAGGAATCCAGGAGAACTGTCTTCCTGCAAATGAAACTTCATTCTCTCCTGGGAATGACTGTAAGCTTGTTCATACTTGGTGAGCTTCAACCAAAGGTGGCACTAGGGGATCACAAGTAAGTCTTTAAATACACTACTGTGCTCTTCATTCTCTTCCTGTCATTGTGTTCTCAACTCCTTCCCCTCTGGATTTTTCAGGCAATAGTTTCTAAAAATGGCCACCGACTCTGGCTGGAATACCGGGGTAGGAATGGTGAGGAGGATGGAAAGCTGATGGTAATCTCCCTTCTTTTAACACTGAAGGAAAATCTATGTATTATCTGTGTATATATGCAGGGTGGTGTTAATTCTGTAAAGAAATGTGGGTTGAATTCCAGTTTTAAAAATCCATCAGGAATTAGATCTGTTCAGATACATTCATTTCTCCTTCTCTACCTCACATCTGCCAAACTCTAAATCCCCCCAGATCTCTTGTGCTCCAACTCCGTGTGTATTGTTGAGACCTTGGAAAGCATCCTTATGCTTACCTGTCTTTCAGCTGGGGCAGAGCTGTGGGAACAAGGTATCGGCTGCTGCTGCTGCTGCAAACACTTGTGGGAGCTGCTAAACTTCTAATCTTCCTGTAAAATTAACCTGGCAATGGAATGTGATGCTGCAGTCTGCTTAAATAGAGTGTGTTTCCTGTGGGGTTGTAAGGAAGTCACTCCTGTTTCTGCTCCAGTTCCCTGTCTGAGCAATAACTCTTCCTCCTCCATGAGCTGCTGGAACAGTAAATCAATTCTCTTATATGCTGCAGATCTGGGTGACATATACATTTCCAGATATTCCTTTTATTCTGCCCCAAATCCTTGTGGGATTGTCATCTTCTGCTGTTAGGGAGGGCCTGTCACTGCCTGCTCAGTGAAGGATTTAAAGGAAAAAGGGGCTGAGCAAAAGATCCCAAGTGTTTCAGATCAGCTTTGCCTTCTGTTTCTCTAGGCACACCTGGCCTTCTCAGGTCCCCAGGTTTTAATCCTGTTCCTGACACAGACCTGAATAAAGCCATCACCTTTAATTTTTACTACAGTTTACTACTGGATAATGCATCTGATATTTCAAAAGGACCACTGAAATCAAAGGGTCTGGGACACTGAGGGGCTCTTGGGGAGCTCAGTGAAGAAATATTTGTGTCTTTTGATGAGTACAGTTCATGCAGAATAACTTTGCCTAAAAGCAAAAGAGAGGGAATTTGATTTACCTATCTATAATAAAAAACATAGGTGAAGTACTACTAATTTCAATCCATATTAGATGTGTGTTACAGACTAGCACCATATTAAAAAACCAACAAATTTGATTGAATCAAGAATCATGTCTGATTAAACTGTATGAAATCACCTTCATGTATGTCACCCTCTTTCAGTGCTGTGCCTCTCCTTTTGGTTTCATTTCTGTCCTTGAATGTAAGGTCACAGCTAGGGTGAGTGCTGCTAGCATCAGAGCACAGCAGCCTGCAGTGTACCTCGTACCAGCAGAGAGCTGAGGACACAGATTTACTAACGGCTTGGTGTGTCATCTTGAGCTTTGACAAATACTTCTTTTGAGCTGCATTTCATTGTGCAACTACACAAAAATGCATCATTATATTTGTAAAAGTGGAAAAGTGTTCTCCAGCCTAATGAGGTGTCTGTGCTTCCAGCCTCTACCTGGGGCTCTGCTCACTAACAGTACCTGTTTCTGTGAAGAATTCATAGGCACAAAGGGTTAATATATTGCAAGTGAAAAGGTGAGTGTATCTATTAAGAAATGCATCACATTATGTTTCTGTGCCCACAGTAGGGTTCTAGAGCTGCTTGTGCATTGCCAAAACCTTCCTGAAGTGAAGGCAAAGTGAGCAGAGTTTCTGACAGACTGGGTATCACATTGTGGGGGGAAAAAGTCAGACCTCCAAACCAGAGAGAGAGCATGGAAAATTTTGGTCCCCTCCCCTCCCTGCACAACTCTTTATTTGTTTAAAGAATTTGTGTGGTATGTGTGAACAATCCAAGCGAAGCCCTGCCCCCTGCCATGTGCTAATGACACAGTTTAAATCACTCCCATATGCTGAGCTCTCTGCTCTGTTTACCCGACCACAGTAAATACATGCTGGTAGTGCCAAGGGCCTGACAGTGGCTCAGAAAAGCAAAGACTGCGTTTAAACCTGAACTTGAATCTTAGTCCTGGGTGTAACTCAGATCATTTTGTCTTTGCTGTCTCAGAGACAGCAGGGAGACTGAGTGGCAGAAGTGCTTCTTGGTGGGCATGGGTAAAGTTTCAGATGATTGTGGATTTTTCTGAGGGAAACAGTGTTCAGAAAGAGCTGAAGAGGTCATTTTCTGGTCTAGATGGCCAAATGCAGAGCCTTCCTGTGGGTTGAGGGCAGTGCTGTGACCTCCCTGCTGCCAGGAGAAGACTTCTGGCAAACAGAGAAACTGTGAAAGTCTCTGAGAGTGAAGGGGTCAGGTCACACCCTCTATACCCCATTTGGGTGGATATTTGAGATAGAAATCCTAATTAATCTTATTTTCTTCAAAAAAATTAATGAAACAGGGTAACATTTTCTGAGGGTACGCATGGGTCTGCAGTTGACAGGGAGATAAATCTAAATGCCATTGTGCTTGTCACTGTAAACTTTTCTGAAAGTATGTGTTATTCATCCCTCACATGTTTTTCAGTCCATCAGATATTTAAAGAGCACCCATGTACCTCTGCAATAGCTTTTTCCCCCCCTTTTTTTTTTATTCTGTTCTTGTTTATTTTATGTGGTGGTATTAGACAGACTTTTTCCTTTCAAGAGCTGTTGTCGATGCTCCAGCATCTTCTGATCCAAAGCCCTCTGAAGTTAATCAGCTGAAACTCTCTGGGAGCTCAATGGTCTTTGGGTAAGGCCTCAAGTTAGCACAGGACAGAGCTTGAGAATGTAAATGCTTGGATTTTAAGATGAAGTTGTCCTTACAAACCACTCCTAAGGGCACATGTGCCTCTTCAGGAGTAAACCTTCACTGACGTGAGACAGGCTCAGTGTTGGTAACAATACAGGGATTTTGCTGTATGATGTCATCCCTTTTACATCCTGAGTTTTCTGGAGCTCTTCCATTCCATAGTGCAAAGGCAGAAAGGAGGGAAGTTCTCCATTGGGTGAGCTTCTGAATTTATTAATCTTGTTCACCTTGTATCTTCAGGCTTTTTCGGTACTGTTGACTTCACAAAGCTGGTACTGTAAATTTCAGGAATGTGGTCAGCTACCAGGGTAAAAGGATGGAGCTTCTGCTCTCTGATGCCAAGGACTTTAAATGACTTAGACTAAAGGGGAAATGAGGGAACAGGGCATGATGGGACCAAGCTGGGGGAGGGAAAGCAAAATGTTGAACTCACCAGTGTGCATCTCATATCTTAAAAATTTTTTAAATTTTGACTCTGATTTTTTTGGCTGTTTTCCAGTTTTGTGTTAGCATGTTCCCACCACATAATTGCATGTGCAGTATTATAATGAAATGTTTCCAGGCTTGCTCTCTAGAGCAAATGTATAGACTGTGTGAACAATACAGTTCATGCCTGAAAACTCATTCAAGAGTGCAAGAATTCCTCCCTAAACTTTGGACTTTGCATAACTCCTCGAAAAGTGAAGAAAAGGATTACAGAAATTACTCATATTAAATATGCTTTTAAAACATTAATGAATGTAGGAGGTTTTTTAGCTTTTCTGCTAAAACAAAAGTAATAAATAAATACAAAGATATACGCAAACCATGCTGATTAATACCCACGCTGTGTTGGTTGTGGGAGAAGCAAAGTAACAGTCCATTCTTCTTGTCCAGCACCTTTCTCCCCTGTTAATATTTACTTCTTAATGGATATCATGATAGGTACTGCTTGCTTGCTTTTGGTGGGCATATCATAATATATTTTATGGAATTAATCAATTTCTCCTCAGAATTTGAAGGTTGAATTGAAATGAGATAAACGTGAACTCTATCGAAATTGTCAAAGATATTAAAATTATGGTTTAATTAGAAAACAAATATAGTTTTAAACAAATAGTCTCATGGATGCCAGTTACTAAATACAGTAATCCTCTGAGCTCTGTCCCATTTCACTGTGGGCCATTGTCTTTATATGAAGGAAGCATGGGAAATAGTGTTTTTAAAATACAGTATCTCTGACTGAAGTTAAAAGTAATTTTTCCCTCCCACTTTTTGACTACAACTAATTGTTTATTTATGCTTTGTTAGGGCTGAAGGAGGAATAGGACAGACATTAGCATTACTTAAGCTTGGATTAGAAGGAAGGCAAACCCTCAAATTTCATGGTTGTTTACAATGATGATTTTTGTTTGTTTATTTGCCTTCTGATTATGGCTTTAAGAAGCATGCATTCCAATAGGTACTGAGATGAATGTAAGTGTTAATTGTCATTGATATTTCAAGGCAATGTTTCGACCTGAAAGTTCAGCTATTTGTATTTTCTTCTTTATGGCCATGATAAATTATTCTTGTTTATATTCACCTTAGTCTATTTTAGTGCCTCTTTCTGAAGCAAGTAAGAATAAGCCTGTGTTTTCTGGTGCTTGTAAAATATACAACTTGCTGTCTTTTTCAGTCAACTGGCAGTCCTTAAAACTATTTAATTATTAGAAATGCCCTACCCTACACAATCAGGTAAAATGCTGATTGTCCTCAGGGTCAGTGACATTCTTTAGAATGACCAAGTCATCAGCAATCACACTTTATGTACAGGGTGAGGATTAAAATATTGTCTTGTTGCCCAGTTCAATACATGTCATCCTACCATCCTAATGGAATATGGAAGTGGGGAGATGCCCATCCACCTCTCACCTCCTCCTATAAGGTTCAGTCTCCATGACAAAACTGGGAACCCAGACTGATCTTGAGCATTTCCTTTCCAAGAGAGCAACAGACAGAGTCATTGTCGAGATGTTTGGAAAAGGTGACTGAAATGTGAAGCTGCAAGTCTCTCAATTAGGCAAGAAATGTCTGGACATTCTTATTTAAAGGAAATTATGAATCCATTAATCTGATTGAAACACTCCAGTGTTGCCTATGCAGATATTGTCACTTTCCTTTTGCAAGCAGAACCTGAGGTCTTGTGGATCTGCTGATGTTACAAGGAAGGCTGAGGCACATTAGCTCCTTTGTGAGCAAGAACAAGCTTTGGAACTGTAGCATGAAAAAAATGTAGTTTAGGTATGGTAAAGATATTTTCATTTGAAAGCCAGTCATAGTTCAGGAAAATACTCATGCTGAACCTGAAATTTTGCCTGCTTTATGTGTCGCTCCATAAAGTTTATGTGAGCATGAAGGCTGAGCCTGTCTAAAATGATTGATTAAATGGAAGTTGAGAGCACTGAAGATTAGAAAGAGCAGAATTCATGAGAATAATCAAACCTAGTGCTATTGGGTTTGGCTGTTTCATCTAGGAACAATACAGTGCTAATCTCAGGAATCCCTAAAATGCATGCAGGGGCAGAATGACTATGCTACCTTCTACTTGCTGTTGCTTACACCTGGATGCTAATATTAAGTATGTTATTAAAAAGTTAAAAAAGGCTTAAGCCAAGCCCTGAGCTGGCAAGGTACACTATTGTGCTGTATGAACCAGTCATAGTTATTGGTTATTGTGTGAGGAAGAGAACATGCTTCCAAGGCCAAAGGGCACTTTCTCCTTTTTTATTTTCTTTTCACTTCTTTCTTAAAGGCAGGGCTCTGGAGTGAGGTTTGCTCTGGGTGTTGCATACAGCTGCTCTGTTGTGCTGCATGATCCAGTGTGTTAAATGCAAATTTGCCATTCTTTTGTTCTGTCTTCTTGGAAAGCTAATAGAAGAATCCAGAGTTACCAGCTGCATATCTTGTCCAGGTCCTGGTCTAATAATTCTGCAACCCTGTGAGAGCTTATTAATTCCCCATTATGATTTGGGTTTCCTTTCTGAACCGGTTGGTTGTGCAGCACCCCCAGTCTCCTGGTGCAGATGTGGTTTACAATATTTCTGCACTCTGAGTGCTGTAACAGCAACACTGCTAGAAACAGCCTATTCTGAATGTGCTGTGGCTTTAGCGTAGATAAATGGACTTAGGTGGAGATGAAAAATGTGAGATAATAGGAAAAGTGTTGATCCTTTCCCAAAGGACATTTGTGTGTTTTCAGTATTCTAGGTTAAGGAAACAGTAAACAGAGAGTATCTGAGCAGGACTCAGTGAGAGGCTATAAAGCAGGTATGCTCTCTGAAATGAGATCCAAAGTCCCCCAAAGAAAAAATGCCAGCTTCCTCCTAAAGGATAGAACAGCTATTAAATTTTTGCAGTATCCAAAATGAAGGATACTCTTGATAAAAAGGCATAAAGTCCATACTTGGATTAGATTATCCCACCCCGAGCCCAGTTCAAATGGATTTGTAGAAAAGGACATGTAAGAGAAGGGCTGAGTGCTCCATTTCCCTTTTCCAGAAGCAGCCAGCATGGACGCTGTGGAAGGGCACTGAGGTGCAGTGCATCAATTACTGTCTGTCTTATTTTAGTTTGGAGAGTAATCTGTACCACAAGCTGTAAAGCTAAAAATGGGTTTGCATAAATGTTTCTCATTTACCTAGAATTGTGTGCTATTCCTCAGAATCCTTTGGAAGCAGGTGGCTGCTGTGCCCCCAGGGCAGGGCTGGCAGACTTGGAACCAGCAAGCAAAAGGCACCAGCTCCCAGTTTCTCATAAAGGCCATCTTGGCTGCTGTCCGTGTGGCTTCAGCTGGGACTTTCTGGAGCCTGCTTCTATAAATATACAACAATTCACTTGCGTAATTGCCATTACCAATGTGAATTCAATTTGTCTATATTTTTGTACCATAGCATTAGGTCTTAGAATCTTGAACTGGTATAGATTCTTTTAATTAATACTGATCACTCCAGATCTTAAGAGGCAGAAATGAAGTCATCAGAAGCAGATGGAACATGGAATAAAGTGAAAAACAGAAATAATTTTTAGTAAGCTTGTTTTGCTTTTAATCCAATGTTGTTTATGCTGTATAATTTCCTCTAATCACCTGATCCACAAAAACTAAATTACAGTTCTGATTCTAGGATCCTTTGATTCAGACTATTTTTATTTGTTAAAAGTTTCAGGGTGTTTTAACTGAAAAAAACCCTGCCATTTGGGTTGGAATGGGATCTGATAGAAAAACCTACCCCTGGAATCCAAGAATCACTGAAAAAATTGGAAAGGGAGCCTAATCTTGCTCAATCCTTCTCTTAGCAAGAGTACCCGGTTAGGAAGTTATGGTCCAGAGTGATTTTGTGGTGCTCAATTGGAGCTAGGTGGACAGTGCTGCCTTATTTTGGTGAGCAGTGATTGGAATCCCAGTATCAAAGCATTTAAAGCTCAGGCTTTAAAGCTTCCCACTCACTCGATGCAAAGTGTTCTGCCAAGCACCTTGGGCCACAGGACTGCCTTAAGTACTGCCATTAATAGTTGTTAGTAGCTTTTATAAGGCATCTCTTACATTTCCTTTAATTCATACAGAGCTGTTGTTGCCTGTGCTGTTGACAGCTTTGCATGTGTGCTTCCTTGGCAGGGACAGCACAGGAAATACTGTTCTTGCACTTAGCCGTGCACAGAGGAATAACTCCATGGCACATCTTCAAATGTGTGCACAAAGAGAGGATCTGTGAGCAAAAGGCAGTGTGCATGTGTACAGGACTCTATTCCATGGATCCTGCTGCAGGCAAATTCCCTGGGAAAGCTATTCACTGGTACAAACACATGTGGGGAAGGGGAGCGGAAGGGAAGTGCAGGGCTCAGACCTGTTATTGTGTGTGAGTTGTTCAGAGCAATCAGTGAGGGATATTCTGGACTCCAGGGCTTGCAGCACATCAGCTCTGCAGATGTCTTAGGTGCTCTGTGAGGAAAGGAGTCTTCCCCACTGTATTTCTTATCACCACCTTGCCAGGCTGCCTGGATGCTTCAGCATTAGCCTGTGAGTAAGCTCTTCTGCAGACAAAAGTACCTGAAATAATAGAGAATTCTACCCTAGAGTTCTGTACAAGGCTTACTCCTCTTCTGATGGATTTGTGTGGCAGCCTGACCTAGTTTTAAAAGTACAAATCCAGACCTGTATTCAGTACAGTTAATCCCCATTTCTTCTTTTCAGATGGACTTTGCAAAGTTTATAGCTATCCTCAGATCTGTGCAGGATCATGTCCTTAGTTACTGCTCCATGTTGATACTGGCATTGTTTCAAATATAATGAATACGTGAATAAACAACCCTGAAAAATGTATGTGTGTATATATATATATTCAAGATTAGATTTATTAGTTTGGCTTTTGGCCAATTGCCTAAGTACAACTGCTGTCTTAAAAAAAGATCAATCTCTGGTAGTCAGGAGCTTTAGGCAGAATTTTTCCTTTTAGTTCTTGGACCGGCTGTGGTACTTTGGGTCATCATATTCACTTGATTGAATAACTACTGATTTTAATAGGACTGATGGAAGAGGAAGGCTTTTTAGAATCGAGATATTAAATAGACTTAGTTAAATGGCACATTTTGTGCACTGGGAAAAAAAAAAAGTTCTTCAGACTGAGAGGGTAGAAGGGTAATTCGCCCCAAATTGAAGCCTAAGGATTGAGAACAAGTTAAAAGTAATGCCTTCCATTAACTAGAAATTGATTCTTTTCCTTTCCCACAGCCTCTTCTATAACAATGAGCCAGATCTCCTGGTTTTGGCTTTGGTTCTTCGGTGTCCTGAGGCTTTGCGCGGTTTTCAGCTGAGTGCTGCAGCAGCTCTCAGCAGAAGTGTGACCCCATGTGAAACTGTCTTGGATTGACTGCACTGTGTGATGCACTGGGAGCACATTAGAATGCTTTCCTTCCCTAATCATCCTTAGATGGGGGAGGAAATAATGTGATGCTGCTTTCTCTCTCCTTTTCAGAACCTGAGAAAGCTGCTTCCATGCATCATTATCCCACAGTGCTGCTTCCAGCACCCCTTGGATGCAGCACATTATGTTTTTGGGAGCTGATGTTGATCACCATGATCTGTGCAGCTCAGCCTCATTGCAGCTATAATTAAGCCCTTCTGTTATAAACCAAATAGTCTGAAAATCATTTTCTTTGTTTACCGCACCTGCCAAGGGAGAGCTCCTGCAACCTTTAATGATGCAGGTAATCTTATTACTGCCAACACAAATACTCCATTACAGAAAGGCTGCAGACCCACAACTAGAACTTGCTGAAGCATTTCCCGGGAAGATTTTGTCCCTGCCCCTCCACATAAAGATTTGAATATTTTGTAGAAAAGCATTGTCCTTTTGGGGCCAAGTTTAGACAGTCTCTGGAGTAGGAGCGTGATTAGTGCTCAGAATGGCCAGTAGCACAGGTTGAGACATTCCCACAGGGATGTGAAGATGCAGCTTCAGGTGTTTACTTCAGAAAAAGAAATCCTATCTAGGCCAAATATTGTAGGCACTTGGATATTTCCTATTCTGAGAAAGTCTGTTCACTTTTCCTCTCCCCAAGCCCCCAACGTTTTGCTTTCATTTCACCACAGAGCAAAGCATCAGGGTCCTTTTATTGAAGGAATTCTGGTTTCTAGTAAGATCAAACTATACCTTAGGTCTGATCTCAATACAGTCTTTCCCGGGTGACAAGATGTTGGTAGGTGCTTAAAATGCCACAGTGATGGGGACTTCTTTCTTCTAAGCCTAAAAAAAAAATCACATCAGATTTGTTATACACTTACAAAATCTGAATCCTGGTCATGGTGGGAAAGTAAATGGAGACTCTGATTTTCATTCTTACACTTTAATTCTATGCTCATTTGTATCCATTAGGACTTCTCCTACTGGAGCGGATTTGAATTCTAAACAGTGTTAGATATTTAATTTTGTAAAGCTGTGCCATTCATCTTTAATATAATCATCTAATTTACTCTATTAATGCCAGCTGTTCCATTTGGCACAGGTCACCTGGAGTGTTTGGAGCACTCTACTAATTTTTCCTTGAACTAATTCTAAAAAATCCATAGAACTCAGAGCACTCCACCAGCACAGCGACGGAATGTTTATTTTTGCCCATGCTCCTAAACACCTTCGTAGTCTGGCAGAAGAAAATATCCTCTGGGAGGCAGACTTCCATTTTGCTGAGAATTATTTAGTTATTTGGTTGGTTTTTCCAGAGCTGTCCTTGGCATTCCCAGGTGATCCTAGGGAGTGGCCACTTGTATTTTTCAGAGCAAACAGCTGCTGCCTTGAAGAGGATGCTTTTCAACTCTTTGGTGCCTGCCACTTCTTCTCTCTCTGGTAGTTGAAAACTTGTAGGATGGGCAAGAGTGTGAAATGTTTTGTGTTTCCATTCTTTGGCAAACTCGGCTTAACACCACTGCACCCCACCCCTGGTCTCAAAGAAAGCAAGTGCAAGATTTGGAATTGCATAGAGGTTTGTACAAGTTAGGGCTAGTCCACTCTGAGACAGTAGAAAAAACAAAAATGAACAAGAGTGATGGCCTCAGCAAACAGAACAGCTGAAAGATGATGTGGAACTACCGTGATTTTCCTTGAACTGTGGTTTTATACGTTTTTCAAGCCACAGATAACAGCATGGGTACTGTCCCTCCAACCCAAACTTCAATTACACTTCTTCATCCACAGGAGAGTGCATGGTTTTATCTGCTTTCCAAAACATTCAACTAGAAAACTAAGACAAAATGTAAATTTTAATAGGCAACTGTACTTTAAATAGTGAGGGAGCTTTTCCCTAGCTGAGGAATTTCCATGAGATAGATCAGGGGCAGGCCTCTGGCACCCCTATTCTCACTGATTTCCATTCTGCTTTAAAGCAGAGATCCTGATCACAGAAAAATCTATTTTCCTCCTGTATAACTATAATGAGTTTATTAAAAACACACAATAGTGTACGACAGTTTTGACTAGGCACATTACCAAAGGTGATAACATAATTAAGCCATGGCTTGTCAGAGGTTGAGACAGTAGCTAAAGGGAAAATAGTTTCATTTCTCCATCTGGATCATCGAGTGAATTTGAAATCCTGCTGCTGAATGGAAATGACTCTTCTCCTAGAGAATCCAATGCTCTGTAGGTGTGCCCCTAATGTGTAAGTGGTTAGCAGTGCTCCAGCAGGATGGTCTGAGGTGTCTCACGAGAGCTCTCCCCAGTAACACAGTTCTGGCTCACAGCATATCTTATTGAATATGTTCTAAATGATCAAAATTCCACAAAAGGTTGAACAGGGAGTTCATGGTCTGTAAAGATCCTGTTTGATCAGCAGTGGTTCATGAGTTCAGGTCCAATCCCCACAGAGATAACTTGAAGTCAGTTTGTAGTTCTAGGAAAATTTAGCAGATCTTCTTGTACTCTAAATTAGTAATCAACTTATGTTGTTTTGAATCTAGTGTTTAATTTCTTAATAGATTAAAAACTCTGCTATTCAGTTGTGGACATTAACAGCTGTCTTATCTCCAGTGCTCTTCCGTGAGCAGATCCCTAGCCAGAGGTCCATGCTAATTAGAAAAGGGTATTGTGTGTATCTGTATTAGTTTCAACTTTGTATTTAACCTCTCCAGATTTCTTAATGTTTTCCAAAAAAGGCTTTTTTTTTAGCCTAACCTATTGAAACTACTTATCCTAATATTTATTCTTGTGTTGTATTGCAGACAATCCCGTTCCGTTAGCAAGTAATTAATGTGAGGCCGTGTCACCAAACCCTGAGGCCCATCACTGCTGCAAATGAGTGTTAATTTAAAGCATGTTATACTCCTCAAATTATCTCTTTTGAAGAGTCTCTCTGCCACAGTTTTGTACTGCTTTGTTTTCAAAGTAATCATCTACAGTCCAGATTTCCTTTGGGAGGGAAAAACAAACAAACAAAAATGAAAAGCCAAAATAAAGAGTTGGAGCCAAACCCTTTCAAATTAATGAGTAAAAGACTTCAGACTTTTGTATTGTTACCCGATGTTGAAGCATTAAGCTGCCTCCCATAGTTTCCTTTCCTCCTTTGTTAGTTAAAGCCTCTTTTTTTCTTTTTTATGATCAGTTTTTACAAGTGTGATTTTTTCATCTTCATCAGAAATAGTATGTTAAAGTTATTAAGCCAGCAAGGGCAGAATAAATTTTTGGGCTTTTTTCACCTCCCAGCCCTCTATCAAAAAAGGCACTGAGCGTGAGATCATGGCCTTTTTAGGCAAGCGTAATCTTTTTTCCAGTTCTAACAAATTTCAGACACATTTGAACGGAAAAAGATCACGTTTCTGTGCTGTAGGTAGATGGCTCCAGCATTATTCATATGATTCTTTGTATATGTCTGTAGCAGCCCTTTAACAAGAGCAGTGAGCCAGCTCTGAAATACAATAGCTCTCAGGGCCACCCTTTTATGTTTGTTTACTCACTTTTATGAGCCTTCCTCAGTTATTTGATTCACAGGGCTGAAGCATGCCAGAAGACAGATCAAGAAATTCATTGGCCTTTTTTTTTGGAGAGGTCTGTTCTGCTGACCTCTCTGTACCAGGATACCAGAGCTTTCTTATGGAACTTGAAATCTGTATTCTTTTACCACATGCCTGGTTAACAACATAACTGATGTGTTGTCTATCTCTTGATTTTAATACACCTCCCTTGGCATGGAGTCTCCACTGCAGAAGGTCTGTTCCAGAGCAAGATAAATCTGTAAACAACAGCAAGACGGAAGAAATTTAATTTATCATGTAAAGATTTTGCCAGTGAAGGTCACATCGGGGCCAGTGGGTATCAAACCTAATTCTGCTACACATAGAAAAAAAGATTTAATATTAGATAAGTCAACCATTGGACCATTTTCTCTGTTTCTTCATTTCATTATGGTAGTAGTTTTGAAGAGCGAAATATAAAAGTATAGATAAGATCTATACAGATCTATATAAATATAGATAAAGGTTGTAAACTGTACTAACAGCTGTGATCTTATTGCAACAGTTATCTATATAAAGTTTTCTCACTTTCATTATGGAAAATAGGTCCAACCTGATCTAGCTGACATAACCCCAGATTTGATCCCATGTGTACAGAGCTGTAGGTAGAAATTGATGTACAAATCACTCTCCTCTGTGATAATGGGCCCAGTAAACCGAGGGTTGGCTCAGTCTTTTGAATATTTAAAAACTAAGCCAAAAGGACTAGACCTTTGGGTCTAGAACCTTCCTTTTCCTAATGTGTGCATATTTGCATAAATAAAGGGATTGAATCATCCATATGCTACTGTATTAGAAGTAATTAATACTTAGAGGGTAAGTATGGCTTTTCCTCCCATAAATTGATTTAATTTTTATATCCTCTTTGCCTGGAGTGACTCGCTTCAGCAACCTTGCAGAATTTGCTGGTTTTGATTTATTGTACAGCATCCTTCTACGCTTCTAATCCTTATAGCTTGCACACATATGGAATTAGTTACAGATTTAATGCCCCATTGATATCAGTGCAAATATTTAATTTCTGACATCTTTAAAAGAAAGGAGATCAGAGTTTCAGGTATTTCCCCACTGCTAATTCTCATTTAGTTATGTTTTCTACTGCGAAGGTAAATCTTTTGAGGTTGAAATATGACTGATATTTGAAATGTAGCTGATGATAAATACATGTATTGTAAACATAGTGAATGTCTCTACAAGTCAGGGATAAAAGTTTTACACTTGTTTGCAGGCCCTATAATATGCCAAATATTCTGTGCATTGAATAATGAGTCACTGCTATTTTTTTTCTTATTTTCTTATTTTGTTTAAATATGGAAATGAGCAGGTCATATTTTCCTAGCATATCCAGTCCTGCTGTACTAATGCCCTAACAGTTTATCTGCTAATTGTGATGGCATGTTCTAGGCTATATCTGTGGGAGATACACTTTTTATGATTTCATATATATGTATGTACTTACAGGCATATGAAATACTTCTAAAGGGAGGAGATGACAGGTTTGGAAAGCCAATTCCTGTGGAGTTTCACGTATAATGATTTCTGAGGGACCGAATAAGAGGACGTGGCTTTCCTTATTAGGAAGGAGCCATGTAGAAAATTACAGTTTTTATTCATTATATTGAACAAGTCAAAGAGTTACATTTTTGCTCCATATGTGTATGTCTTTTGGGGATTTTTGTAAAGAACTTAGTTGGTAGTTCATGTCAGTTTTTTACTTGAAAAATCTTTTTCATTAAGGAGACCAGATTGTGTGTATCTCTCCTGATGCTTTCTTCTAGAAGTCAGACTAAACTAAATGCTGAATCTGCACACCTCTGAAAGGTTTAGGTTTAGGCTGTGAACTTTGCATCTGGTCCATATCAACTTAAGAAACCAAGCAAAAAGAAAGAAAAATCAAAACAGTTTTAGAAGTAATGTGTATATTAAACCTCATTTCAGTCATACTCTTTGAAGGCCACGCGTTCCTCCCTATTCCAAGAGCCTAAGATGTGCAGCTTGCTCTCTGACGAGTTGCTGTGAGCCCTGTTAAGCTGCAGGCTTTTGGGCCAGGTGGTTTGGCCACAGCAAGGACAGGCAAATGTCTGGGGATTGTATCCTTCAAGGGGCTGTCCTGATGGAGCACTTTTGAGGATCTCTGTGTGATTTGATGGGTTTGCATTCTTTTGGCAGCTTGCTGGTGCCTGTGGCTGTGTTAGGGTCTGTGGGCCCTGCAGCCCAGGCAGTGAAGTGGCAGCAGAGTCTGGCCAGTGTTTCCTTAACCCATACATGATTAGGGTGAGCACTCCAAGCACAGCAGAACCCTGCTTGAGGGAAATGCAGGCTGTAAGAAGGATGGGAGGGGGGAGACAGGCTATAATAAACCCCTTACTGCCATTTCTACAAATCCTTGCTTGCAGATGCAGTAAAATTGAAGAGCTCATCCATATATGAGCAATTAGAAGCAAAACCAGCATAAACATTCCTGCACAACTAATCAATAAACTCGTATGTCTTCATTAGCAAGGTAGCATTTTGTGTTATTGATATTAAAGATCTACTTTCTGTGTTGGGTCTCACTGCAATTGTTATTGATGAATAAAACCCCCGTGGGCTGAAATTGTTGTCTTTTAAAAACTAGAATCTTGATTGGATGGCTTTATTTTCCTCGCATTGCTTCTCACCACATCTCCTATTAAGCCAAAAGTATTGAGAATGTGTAATTTCCCAAGTCTCAGTTGTGACTCATGCTGGACACTGTGTGGACGAGACAGTAGCAGAATGCTGAAGCTGCATTGGTGTGTGTGTATCACTTAGGGCTATTTTAAGAATGGATTTTGATTTGTGTCATTCCTACTTTAAATACGACTTGTTCAATAACACGTTCAGTAGTAATTAGATAATTTAATGTCTACTGACAGGTCTTTTGTGACTGAGACCCAATTTTAGCTCTGCATACCAAGGAGCTTGCCAAGGAAAAGTAACCCTTTTACTTAGTAAGGAAGGATAATGGGTAACTTCTGGAATTAAGTGAAAAATTGAATCCAGCTTCCTGTGTGCACTTTAGGTCCCACACTGGGATTACAGAACTAGCTCTGAACGGCTTGGCTGCTGACAATAAAGATTTTATGTGTGTCATGTTGAATTTTCAAAAAAAGTTCTCAAATCAAAAAGCTCCATTTTACATTGAGTGTGGCTGCTTGTTTAGGAGTTTAAGTGCTTTGCACTGGCTTGTCTTCTCTGTTTAAGTAGGTTTTTTAGGAGAAAAAATGGTAATATTCCAGTTTAAGGAAAGGGGAGAAAGAAAATAAGGTCATATGCAAACAGAATTTACAAGTGTTAGCCTAGTTTCCATCATTAAGAATTTATCCACTGAAGAGCTCTTATTGGCCAAGTGTTTGCTTACCAATGATTTCACTGTAAGAGGAATTTTATAAGCACAGGAATAATTTCATTTCCTTGTATTACTATGTATTATTATCTATTAATATATCTATGTATGCTTGAGTGATGCAGAGTCAGTATCTTTAGCAATGAAGGTGCTTCTGCCCTTGGAATGAGACAGCAAATAAAAATAAATATGCTTTTTCTTGTATCCAACCTTTTAAATATTTATAGGCTGTCTTCTGTGGTACATAACCTATTGCATTATAGGTCATCTTTTTCTGTGGAGTGTTTCATTCTGAGAACTGCCTGACTGTGCCATGTAATCACTGGGAGCAGACCCACAAGACCCCTGCAAAAAGGAAATGCCATCATTTCTAATCTGTGCATATAAATGGATCATGCAAGTCTTAAGACCTGTGTGATTATCAACTTGGAAAAGTTTTTAAACTCTGTATTAAAAGCTTCTTCATTTTAACATGGCATTCTCCCACAGAGATTTTCTGCAGTGGTTCATTAATCAAGAAAAGCTTCATTAATCAAGATATAATCTGAATTTTTGAAAGCATATTTAAATTAAATATTCAGTCCTGACAGAATGCATTTTCTAATGTATTTAGTCACAACTGTGTGAAATTCTCAGTCAAGAAATCAGCTGGTCTTTATTCAGTCTTCTAACAGGATGTCTTTAACTTTGATTTTTAGGTCCCTTTTGGTGTGAGACAGATTTACAATCTTTCTGTTTGTAAATGATTTTTTTTAATGTATAAAACTCCCGTGTGTCTGATTGGAGAATATTTTTCTTTGAAATTCTGCTGTCTGAATTCCACAAGAAAATAACCAGGAAGCCCTGTGATGTGATATTGTAACCAGACTCTCACTTAACTACTCATTTGTCTTTTAACTTGGTCGTGGGAACAGTAATTTACTAACCTAATTCAATGCATTTGTTGCCTTTGGAGATCAATGCTGCTCCAAGCAAAGTCAATAACAAAACTTTATTGATTTTCCTGGGACCAGATCAGCCCCTTTACACATGAGTGCGACCTTATAGCATCATAATTTTTCTGTGCAATTTCTGAAATATTAACCCATGTTTTTGTCCTTGCACAGATCTTGTGTAAAAGGTACTTTAGAAGGCAGCTGATTTCTCCAAAGAGCTGCGGCAGATGGAACATACAGCCAGGATTTCCAGCCCACTGAACCACAGAACATAGGAGGTCTCCACTCTGAACGTGTGTCAGGAAGAGGTGGATTATCAATATGTCATTAATATACCTGGTAATTATCCCTTTCCACTACTTAAATTACTATTTTTTCCTTCCCAGGCATAGATAAGGGCTCAAGTTTTTGGCAGAAATCAAATATGTTATAAACCAAGTATTTTTGGGAGGCAATGTAATTTAATATGAGACGCCTCACCCTTTTTGCCAAGAAGTAGGAATTAATGCCCTGCTTGCGTTGTTGTACCTCCAGAATCTTGTTGGACTCAATGTGATAAAGAAACGAGGGTTTGTTTAGGTGTCAGTGCCATGACCCTCTGATATTCAGCTCTAGATCAGTGGTCGGATTTGACAACAGCAAGGACTGTTCTAAACCCTGTCAATTATGTCTGTAAAAGCATTTGGGAGCTCCTAATCTTTAAGCTTTCAACAGAAGGTCATAGGCAGAGATACACAGGAGTCAGTAAGGAAACTGCTGGAGGATGCTAGCAGAAATTCAAAAAGATGAAGGTGTATGGTAGATAGCTCAAGTTAACAGCAGATACCTAAACTGTTATCCCAACATACAGCACCAAAGAGGAAAAGGACTACCAGTAAAACATATTTTAAGTTGGTCTCTCCCCACTGAGATTGCTGTGAGAGGAAAACCTGAATGTGGTAATTAAAAACTTGAGACAAAGAATATGTAAAAGACAGAGAAATGCAAGTTTGGGAACTGAGTCAATAGGAATGTAGACAGAATGAGTTTTGTCTGCAGCCTGGCAGCTTTTCTCTGAACTGCCTCAGCTCTGTTTAGGTGCTGGGGAAATTATTCCTAAGCCATTCTGAGGCTTCAGATCAGGGTCTTACAGAGTGAACAGCAAAACACAACCTCTGCATCTACAAACAACCTTAGGTTTGGTAAACTGTAATCACTGTAGCCCCCAAAGGTCTCTATGTTTTTTTCTGTTTAATTAGGCTATTAAAATATAACAAACCTGTTCTTGACATTTATGCAATATGCAGTGTTCTGTGTTTTTTATGTGGAGCAAGTTCATATCTTCACCCTGTCTCCATATGTTTTTTGTGTGTGCAGGTAAACTGTTTGAAATGATTCTTTGTTTTATAGTAATTAGTTGTGCCCAGTAAAATATTTCTCCTAAATACCATTCTAAATACAAAGACCTTGCTGATGTACAGCTGAATATTTAGAGAACTAATTTATTAAGAGCAGAGCCAGTAATTTTTTTACTGGAGAATCCTACAGCTTTATCACATTGTTCTATGTTAAGGTAATGATGCATCAAGCTCCCCATTAGTTAGTGAGGAAGAAACCCTCAGGGCAATTGAAATGAAACAACTTAACATGCAGAGTACCTGGCAAAAAAATTACAGGGCTAGACAAGAAGAATGTGGCGATGCTGGAGGTCTGTAACCGCAGCCTCCGGGAGCCTGGAGCTCTGATGGACGCTTCTTCCTTGGCAGAAAGAGATTTGTAAAGTGATATTTGAAAATATCCATAAAAGAAAGCTTTGTCAATGTATTACAGATTGGGATATTGGAAAAAAATCATGAAACTCTCATTTAAACTTTGATGTGCAAACAGCCTGTTTCATAATAATTAAATAAAGAAGTTGTTTAATAAGCAGGTTGGTAGGGAATAGATCAATAAATAAATTTTAAAATTTCAGGAGGTATTCTGGAAAGATTTCTGTACATTGAAACTTGTAGAATTAAAAAACTAGTTAGGTATCTGGATATCAAAGTTTGTTCAACAAACAATTTTGTAAACACCTTTAAAACATCTTTCTGTTGGCTTCTATTTGCTCCCCTAAGAAATAGAAGCAAGTCTTCATAAACCAGATTTTGACTATAAGGATTAAACTTTTGTTGTTGATGTTGTTATAAATAAATAGATTGCTTTATGTGTGAATCAGAGAACAAATTACAATGGAATGATACAATTTCTGTTTCTCAGGTTTTGTGCCTAAATCATAATTAGCAAATGTGTCTGCAGTTATGCATGATAATAAATGGAATATTACTGTGATTTACTTGTAAAATGTCAAATAGGTCGGGTTTTTAAAGAGGAAATTTGTGCAGGTAATTGATTATATGAGTTATTTTACTTGTGCCAGTGGGCAAGGGAGAGAAATAGTACATATTATGAAGAAACACAACACAAGAATACAGATATTTTCTACACTGAAATCATAGAGCAACACATGAAAAATATATAAAGGAATAAAGGAAAAATAAGTTTGATTACTCTGATACATTGTATATGGTTCAAAACTGGGCTTAGGTCTTTTCTGTGGGGTTTCTAAATATGATATTTTGCATGAGGTGGCTCTGCTGTTAATTTCATTAGCATACAGATACCCAGCAAGCTGTGTCATTTTTGTCCCACATGCCCTGCTGGGTATCTCTGTGTTATCCTTCATTGCAATTGAAGTTATGTTTATACAGCTGGTATTTCTAGGAAATTTTATATATATATATATATATATATATATATATATATATACACACACACACAGTATATGTATACAACTCTATACGTGAAACTAGTAGACATGCAAAAAACCTGCAGGTTCAATTATTTTTGCTTGCCTTATTGCTTTAACTTCTGAAGACAGAGAAGCTGACTGACTATTGCAAATTACTTAGGAGTGGTAGGTTGAAGTGGCAATTAATCTTACACCCTTGGCTGGAGCTCTCTCTCCTCCTCCTTTACAGCAACTACTGTATTTCTTTCAGTGTTGATTCACAGCATGAATATTCTCATCAAGAGATGTTCTACTGCAATTTTGGAAACGCAACATTTCTGTGCTGATACATCAGTTACTTTAATGTTCCCTATTTAATTAAATTATTATTATCAATATTGCTTTCTTATGCTTTTGTTTGAGGCAACATTAGTGCCTCTATTAATGTACACATTAATATTTGTGCCTGAAATATGCTGTCAGATTTTGCCTAAAGTTATTTACTTCTTAAATCCTAGAGCTTGAAGTTCAGGCAATTGTTTTGTCTTAGCAGCAATTTAAGATAATATTAACTTTTGTCAATAGTAGTAGAACTTACCTAGGATGATATTCTGGTCCATGAGGTCTGGGGTTTAAATTATATATACCACTAATGTCAGGAGGAGCAACCATGTGTAGGTTACAGTGTGTTTCAATTCTGCTGTTCTCTCAATGAGACCCTTTAATGGCAGTAATGAATTATATGGAGAAAAGTAGGCAACAGAATGTCTCTAAATTCAGGTATTTGTATGATTGCTTTTATTTCACTAGGATCTGTGGTTTAAATACCAGAACAGTAGCAGATGCCTTAGCATCTTTAAATTTTACAGCTTTGTTTATAATTTCTCTGTTAAAGTTTTAATACTTTGAAGTGCATTGTACAAGCGCTCGTGGCATAACTACTTCTAAAATCACTTCAAGGGGATTTGAGGAATTCTATTCTTAGCAATTTCCTACAGGCAGCTTTTCAAATTCACTTTATTGACTCCAAACTGTTTCAATTTCTACTTGTATAATTTTACAAGAAATATGACAAATGTAACTGTTTTCCCCATGTTTTATGTCCCTAATGAGGAGCAAAAGGTCAAGGACTTTGGGATGGAGGGGGAAGCCAATTACTCTTGCTACTGTGCTTTGGAATACTGCTTGCAACTCACACTCATTTTCTACCAGCAGTATTACAGGACAGTTAATTTCCTTAGAAAGTTTATGAGGCTCAAAGGATTGAGGTTTGTATTTTTTTTTCACTGTTTTCTATTCTTGGTTGAAAGAGACTGAAAAATATTCCCTCTGTATATATGCATGACATACATCATGAAAAACAAAAGTGTTTTGGAATATCTAGAACTTAAAGATTAGATTATATTTTAAGGTCATTAGGTAGTCTAAGCTGCAGATAGATGTCTGACTGATTTCCAAAGCATTTACATACCTACCTCATCAGTAGATCTGATATGCCTAGCCTATGAGGTATTTGTTAAAATCCTAATTGACTATCTGCTTCTTAGGCACATTAATTAAAAATCTGGTTCTAAATGTCATTAAGAGCTATGAAGGAAGGCAGTCACTGGAAAATAAAGAAAAGGTCAGAAGGAAAACCAGGTCAGTGTCATTAGCAAACTCGATATCTTCTCATGTCTGATTTTGCACAGCTGGCTTGGAGATGGATACTGAGGGAATCATGGGCTGGCTTGGGTTGGAAGAGAGCTTTAAAGATCCTCAAATCCACTCCCCTGCTGTGTGCAGAGACACCTTTCACTAGAACAGGCTGCTCAAAGGCCTGTGATGAAAGAAAAAAGGTGGGCATGAGCTTTCTTTCCCCATAAAATAATGGAGTGAATTTTCCCAGTGCAAGGAGAAAGGTCAGAGTGCAGGAACCTGCTTTAGGAAATATCAGGCCTGGCTCCTGTTTAGGTGAAGCTTGTCGGCTCTCACTGGGGCATCAGGCAGGGCTATGCAGTGTGTGAATGTCACCTGAGCTGTTTCAGCTTGTGACCAGGGGATGTAAGGCCAGGTAATTCCTGTTTGTGCCCAAACAGCCACATTGTTAAATATCCTAATTGCAGCAAGTCCTCAGACACACCCTGGGGTGCTCCAAAGGGGGACAGAGGGACAGGACTGCCCAGGACACAGCTGCTCCATGGGATCCCCCGCAGAGCCCAGACCAGGCCCCAGCGGGGGTCTCGTCTCACAGGGGGGATTTAGGATCCCCTGCTCCTCACCTGATGTGCCATCCAGGTGGAAGTCAAGCTCCAGTGACCAGGGAACTGCATCCATGGGCTTCTGTAGTGTGCTTTAAACATGCTCTGATGGCCTCAGAGCCTGACCCTAACTCTGAGGGGTTTTAAGATCATTTAGGGTAAAATGTAGTGAAGGATTTTAGCCATTGATTATATGAGGTACTTTACTTGTGCCAGTGGGCAAGGGAGAGAAATAGTACATGTTGTGAAGAAACATAATACAAGAACATGGATATTTTCTACACTGAAATCCTAAAGCAACATGTAGAGCCCGCCTTTTACAAAATCTAACCTCCAGCTGGGGTCTGCTCCATGGGTCGTGGTGGAGGAGAAGAAAGAGATTTGAGACCCTTCAGTCTTTCATCCCCAAATGGCTAAATACTGCAGAGATCTGTCTGAGGTCTGCAGCCCTGTAACATGTTCAGCCTGAAAAGGGATATGCCTGATATGCCAGGTGGCCTTTAAAAACACACAGTTCCATCAGACTGGAACAGAGCTCCTTAATGCACTGCTAATTCTTCTCTTCCATTGCTGAGTTCTCTCCTTCTATCACATGTCATCCAAAGTCCATGGCTTATCTGAAAACTGATACACTTAAATGTCAAAACCATCTGAGGATTTACACAGTCCCTCTGCCCTTTGGTTGTTTCTTTTAAATTTTTTTTCCTCTCACTTAGATGTCTCTGTGCCTAACTAAAGTATTACTCATAGTCCCAAGAACAGAAATTGATGGTCCAGACTTTAATATGCCTGTTGCTTTACATGCTCCCAGTTTGAATATGTGATTGATATGAGTGTGTTCTAAGTCTTATGTGTTCTGTACCCACCTAAACTTTTTCTAATTTTGACAGAACCAAAAATAATTTAAAGCATTTGAAAACAAGCATTTAGAGAAATCACTAGGTGGATGTGGCTATTGAAGTAGCATACCGACCAATTCAGGCAAATAAGAGTGGTTTCTTTCTGAAATAGCCTAGTACTCTGGGTAGGAATTTTGTCTGCAGGGGAGACCATTACATGAGATACACGCTGTGGTAGAATTAAGCAAACTTTAAGCCATGATTCACTGGCAGAACAGAAAATTGTATTGTAGAAGATCTAGTGTTTATACATAAAGAAGGAGCTAAGCTCTCTGATTAAACACTGCACAGGTATCCCTCTGAGATGTGACTAAGCTTAGTCACAGATGAACTTAATTCCTATGATCCAAAACCTTTGCTGATTTACTCTGGTGAAAATCAGCAGAAATTCCAGAGGAAGTCTGGTTGTATTTCAGTGTAATGGTGAGCACAAACCTCTGTAAGGGCAACACAATAAGGCAGGGTTTGACTGCCACTTGACTTCAATTGCTGTTTTACTTGACCTTCAAATAGCACAGCCCCTGCCTGACTGTGTTTGCATTGCTGCTCCTGAGGTGCATTATTTTAGTTTCTTATTTCATTGCAGAGACAAGGAGATAACTGAACCAATAAATGGTAACTGATTACTTGAGTGGAGCTTAACTAGCAGAGTCTGAGTAATGGAGTGGAGTGATAGGAATGTTTTGGTCGGGTGTTTTTTGGTTTTATTGCCAGCATGACAGATCAAAGTTTTCCTGTGAATGGGGGTGGGGAGAGAGAAGGATGGATTTGGGTTCTTTGTTTGGTCTTGATTTAATTGAATGGTTTAGGAGGATGCATTGTCTGTTAAGCACAGACCACCATCAAACAAACAAATAAAGACAAAATTCCTGGCAGTTGTTTCTGAACATTTTGGGTTTCTGGTTTTGATTTTTTGGGGGTTTTCTTCAATATCTCTAAGAACATAAGAACATAATTCTGGTTTTGGTTTCTGTAGCCACAGATTTGGAGTAGGGTTGCAGTGGGTTTTGTGTATTAGGATAAATTCTAGCTTTTCTTTGCAAAACATGCTTAATAAGACTCTGAGAGGCAATGCTGTGAGAAGAGATGGATGCTATTCCCCTTTTAGCCACAGCTGCAGTCTCCAGACTACTCCATAGCAGCAATTGTCTACTGCACACCCACACGAGAAACTCTTGTTTTGCCCTCACTTTCCCTCTCTGTCCAGTGGCAGAAGAGTCTCCTCTATGTTGTTTGTCCTCCCCTGAGCATATCAAGGAATTTGTGGCTTTCTGGTATGGAAATATATATTTATAGTTATGCATGCATATGTATGTAGACATACACATCTGTAAATATTGTATTTTCAAAAGATCTCACAAACACAATGTTAAATGATGACCATCATGTGATACTTTGGGCCTTTTCTTGCTCTGTGGTTTGCACAGCCCGTGGCACAAAGATGTTCTCAGTAAGGAGCTGGGACTGGGGAAGGTCTGTTTGCCCTCTGACTAGAATGGCCAACTACTTTTATTCTCTTTCTCAGCTGAAGCAGCCTGTAAGAACATGCTGAAGTGCCTGGCAAATTAACTTATAAAATATGAAGGAGTTCACTGTATTACTGTCTTTCACAGCCTGCACATGGCATTAAGCTTTGAGCATCTCATTCTAGTGACAGAGACAGTAAAGAGAGCAGACAATGGAGTACAACAGTCTCTAAATCTGTGGTGTGACATAATGAAAATGGGAAATGTTGCCACATAAATTTGGCTTATTCTGAGTAGTTTTTGGATTGAGATTCCTTGATAGGATGACTCTGTGTTCTTCTTTGTCTTAATCTGAACTGGTCACAGTTGTGCAGTATATGAGGATTCCCTGGGTAGCATCAGTACGTGACGGATTCCCAGGACCCCTGGCACATATTTTCAAGGGATTGGGTTTAATGATGAATGTCTTTGTTTGTTACCAAAATCCAGCCTTGTTTCATGAAAGCAAAAAGAGAAAAGGCTATCTCTGGAAATGCTGTTCATCTCTGCTGTCATATTGGGAAACAATGCATCTTGCCAGAGTGATATGTCCAGGCAAGGAATCAAATATTTACTATTTCTTAACCCCTCTCCTTGCAGATAAGAATGTAACTGATTTTTCAATCAAGTAAGAGTGAAGAATCAAGACATGATTGGGGTGACATTGGCTTGATCTAATGTCCACTGGAGATCCTCTTTATTTGGATGTTTTGTTTTAGGTTTTCTGACACTCTGTTCTCCCAGCGCTTTGCTGCTGCAGAAACAGCAATCCCACTCAAATATTTTCTCATTTGAGTGTGTAAGCAGCACATGTACTACCTCCAATAATTCTAAAGCTACTGCTTGCATTTGTCTGTTAGAAAATGAGTATGTGAAGCTTAGGAATCAGATAAGTTCCCAAATGGTTTCTCTTTATGTTCCCCCTATTAAATAGCTTTTCTCCATTTCTTAAATTAAGTGTTTCATATTTGGACAGTAGATCATGCTGCTGTAATTGTCATCTTAAAAGAACAGGTTTTTTATGAGAGCTCATACTGCTAATAGCAAACTGAATATGCATGCAGAGCAGCCTAGTGTGTTTTATCAGCATTTTCACTTGCCTTTCCTAGAAGTATTATGCCAAATTTTTCTTGTCTTTTGTGTTTTCACCTTGTAGATATCTCTTAACAGCTCCAATGTTGTAAATTACAGTTCAGCAGGTTAGTTGGGGGGGGAAGAAGAATCAGTTGAGTAGAAAAGATGGGCATGGAAATGAAGAAAACCAATTTGAGTGGACACAGTGGGTGGCAAAACCTCAACAGGTGCAGGATGTGTTACCCCAGGGAACAGCTTTATGTTACAAGCAGCGCCATATAATGCACATCTCTCTGCTCGGGCAATCCCTGCCTTCAGCCTGATGCTTAATAAAGCACCTAAACCTATAGTCTACACCCTGGTGTGTCTTGCTGCTTAATTATACAGTATCCATTTGATATTTGATCATATTTTTCTGCAGGAACAGTTTTTAAAATAATTACTCAACATGAGCATGGAATTATTTTAGGGTAGTTTACATTCACAATTTCCTGAGTGACATCTCCACAGAGGGAGAGTCACAGTGAATTGCCAAATCATTTAATAAGTTCAGTGAAAGGATGGAAGAATGCTTTCCAAGTACAAATTTGAGCTTTTCTCTTTAAAAAAAAAGAAGGAAGAAATTTCAGGGAAAGAAAAAAAAAGAGAGTTACAGAGTCAGGATCCTTCTCTGGCCTGTTATTGTTAGACATGAAGAGTGTTAAAAAACAAAGCCCAGGGACCTGAGACACAGGATATCTGATATCTATATTCCCTTTTTCTGGTGCTGTGGCAGCTGTCACAAGGTGCAGAGAAGGCTGAGACTGTTGTGTGCTCTGTGGTAGAAAAGGATGTTCTCTGCAAATGGAAGAGCCCCAAGGCCCATTTTTAGGGCAGGGGTGCTGAGGACTTCTCTTTCCCCAGAGCTAACACTCTTCTTGGCCGCTGCAGCTGTATTGTTTTAATTTCCTTCAATCTCTATTTGCCAGAGTTAAAGCTGAATTTTAAACACTGCTGCTAGATTATAATGACTCTGCTTTTTTTTCAGGTTTCTGGGATTTTGTTGTTGGATATTTTTGAAGCCAGGCAAGAGTACAAGGAGAGTGATGGCGTCAACATCAAGGTCTGTGCAACTGAGTCAAACTGCAGCATTTATTTCTCATGAAAAAGTCATTGGACACAAGGAAATAGTAACAAAAAACCCAATTAGAACAAAGAGTCGTTTTGCTTCTAAAAGCACCCCTAACTACGATGGATGTTTCAATTTTAATTTCTGTCCTCAGCAAAATGACAAACGCCAAAAGTGTTTTCCCTCCAATTTTGAGGGCTTTTTGCTTTTGAAATAGACTTTTAGGGTTTCCAAATAAATATATTTCTTGGGATTTTGTAAATGTAAGTTTTAAAGCATGTTTTGCCTTACTGCAGCATTCAGTAATGAAAATATTGATCTTATTAACTGTGCTAATTAGAGCTGAACAAAATACCTCCAGCAACAGCTAGTGAATATGCAATGAAATAACAATTCTGAAATTGCTTTGCCAGTGTTTACAGGAGATGAATATTGTCAGGGATAAGTCTGCTGTTTGGAACATTGTGAGAGGAGAGAGGGGTAAATATTCACACACTCCAATTTTTAAATTCATATTTTGCTATTAAAAATTCCCCTTGTAAAATCAAATTTTATATATATATATATATATGTATAGGTACACTTTTTTCCCAACTAATCTGCTTAACAGGAGAAACAGAATTAAGCAGGTTTTGCTATGCAAGTATGCAAGTTCAAATGAGAGTAATCCCCTGTTGTCATGGTCTGTGACTGGTGTATTTACATTCCCTCCTTCTTTGGAGAAGGAGGGAAGCCTTGGATAGTTTGGAAATGCAAAGTGTTGATATTTGTGAAGAAATTACTTGCTCACTTCTGATGATGACTCTTCATACAACACCTGATATTAAATGTTAATAATGTATGGGGCTTACAGGAAATATGCTTTAATACATATTAAAAATTGGGTTTAGTACACAGGAGAAGATGAGTCTATAAAATATGTTGTGAAAGGACTGGAGAAGATTCATTTTGTTAATAGTGTAAGATTCAAAGTGAACTTTGAAGTAACAAGTCATGTTTGCTTTTGAGTACCAGTCTCCCATACATTTGTCTTGTAGCAGGTGACAGAAATGCCAATGCAGAGAGATTCTGGGCCTGTTGCTTTTAGACATGGCCAGCAACGTAGGAGCTGACCTTTCACTCTGGGCTGTTAAATATTGTTCTATTCTTTTTCACTACAACTCTTATTCCTGCAACAGAGCAAACAACTGCCTCTGTTGTAATGAGCCATTTCATTACTAAAGTGCTGCAACCATTTGGAACAGCATACATAGCACTCATATTAATAATTCATTGGTGTATCAATTACTTATATTTAGTTCTAATTATGTACTTAATGTTTCAAAAAGTTTTTCAAATGTAAGTATGTCCTGGGGTGTTTCATTGGTACTATGAATTGCTGAAGTTTTGGTTTGTTTTTTTTTTTGTTTTGCCTGTGTAGAAAAGAAAGGCGTTGTTGAGTTTAGACACAATCCTAACATATGGGGGCAGAATGAAAGATGTAGCAAATTTATGGTGCTGTGGTGGCCAAAAGCAGGCAGAGCTAAATCCAAAGTCTGGCATGTGCTCTTTAAAATGCGGCACTTTGCCATGTTTTTGTTGGAGAAGCACTGGCTGTTGGGTAACAGGAACGAAACTTCTTAATTAATAACATCAACCCTTGTGAGGTTTTTTTTTTTTCAGTGTAAGGAGTTAGCTAATCTCTTTCTTTTTCTTTCTTTTTTTCTTTTTTTTTTTTTTTTTTTTTAGTGTTTACTTCCTTGGCCCATGTTATACTGTGGATTTATGTTCCAGTATCTCAGTTCTCAGGGTTTCCAACCCTGGTTCTGCAACTCAGAAATGGAATTCATTCATTATGGTTTCATTTCTGGGCATCAATCCCACAAAGTCTCTGGCATATGGGGATGTTGATGGGATGACTCACATGTATAAAATTAAGCTCGTGTTTAACTAATGGTAGGATCAGAGCTTAAGTCACCAGTAGAAATGTATATTTGATTTCCTCCTGGATTTAACATAGCATATAGGGAAAAATATATTCCCAGTTGGAGACATGGAGAGAGGGTGGTGATCAAGGAGCAGGGACAAGTCCCTGCCCCTCGTGAGTTTATTTGAACTTATAATCTTTCTTGCTAAATGAGACACTTGAACATCAGGAAGTTTTTTTCTTAGTATTAGTGGTTGAAGTAGTATTATTAAAGGAAAGCACAGAAAAATCACAATATGGTGGAGAGGCTGGCTAAGATAGATCAAAATCTTGCATTCCCCAGGTAATTGTCTCTCCCTTTCAACATTCCTCTGAATGTTTAGTTCTAAGGAAAGGAACAAAAGCCACTGTGAGACTGTGTAGCAAGTTCCTGCTTTTGGCATTGGAAACAGTAACAGTCCCAATAACTCTCAATACTGACCTCTGGATGCTCCAAATTCTGTATACTTGGATTTTATGTTCATGCATGCTGTTTTCATTATCACAGTGCTCTAAGAGTATTTGTGTATATGTTTGCTATGTGTGTAAAGCCCTGGCATATACCTGAATATATATGGTGCATATACCTGAATATATATGGTAGCACCATGCCATGCTTATACCAGTGTTCAGCTGCTCCATAGCTCTCCTGCACTTCTTCCCTGCTCTCATGCCGTGGTCAGGTGTGGCCTTGTGTAAAACAGAGTGAATTGCTGCAGTGTTCTTCTGCCATTCCTCAGCAGAATTTTTGTCTGCTTAATCCCCTGTGTCCTCTGTGGTGGTCTTAGCTGGGTGCTGAGCCTGGATATTAACCAGCACAATTCAGTCTTCCCAGACTCTGTATTGGCCCCCTCTGATTATATTTTGCTGGTAAACCTAGAAGAGTTTTATTCCATCTACTTTATATTTTGTATTTTTATGATCCTTCCCAAAGACTGCATTGACCTTTCTTTCAAGAAGGAGCACATCATCTGTCCATGAGGGTTTGGGGCTTCAGACAGCTAGCAGAGGTGGGTGGCAGAAAAGGCAGCTCTTCCCAAGCTTCCAACCTTCTCTTGGAGAGAGCTTCAGGGAATATCTGATAGCTGCATTGGCTGGGAATGCCTGGCTCACTGCTGATGGTGAGGTTTAGCTTCCAGAGGCTTTTGCTTCTGTCAGCTCTAACAGAGAGCTTCTGCTGGCTGTCTCTTGGTTAGGAACTGCTGCAGCCCTCGTCTCCAGCTGACAGCTGTGCAGGGGAAGTCATGCACTGCTCCACAGGCTGTGCAAGAGCCCAGCTCCATCCAGCCTGGAGCCAGCACAGAGATGCTGCTTATAGCAGCACTTGGCAGGGTGGCTGTGGAATGGCCCAGAAATTCTGCTTAAAACTGTCCAGTGGTAGTGTCAGTGTGCCAAGGGCCATGATCCAGCACGAGCTGAAGGGACTTGGCACATTAGAGGACTCAGCCCAGATGGGACTCCATGGAGAGGGTGCTGCCACCCAGATCTTGAGCTACAGGGGATGTCTGCTGTCTCTCCCTGACTGAGCAACACAAGTTGCGATGAGGGTCCTGTTTGAAGTAAGGAGAAAGGTCTTTTGCCAAGAAGATTATCCAACACTGAATCATGTAGCCAGAGGGTGGAGATATTCAAGCCCTGGCTCAAGAAAGCCATGTGTAAACTGGTAGCAGTGCTTTGAATGGTGGGTTGGACTACAAAGGTCCTTCCTAATCTAAATTATTCTGTTGTACATAATGGGCAAATGGCACAGAGCCTGTGAATTTCAGCTTTGGGATTGACTCAAACGAAAACCTAAAGAATGATGCCTATGTGGGACAAAAAGGAGCTTCAATTACTGATTTTGTTAACTCAAAGTGATGCTTTATCCTTTCTTGTCCCACTACTTAAAGAGGCTTTTGAATTTCTCAGTTTAAGATAGAAAATAAAGGTGACTCTCTGATCACTTTTTATGAAATGACCCTGTCAGGTTTGAAGTGATATTGATTTAAAGTTGTAGAGGGCTGGAGAAGATTGCAATCCATCTGATGTGGTAGCCTCAGTAGACTCAGAGGGATATGATTATAATTATCATTGCCATTAAACACTAATTAGTAGTGTTAATTAGTTAAACACTAGACTAAGCCTGTCTTGTTCTGCTCTTGTGTTGTTTATTTATTTATTTGGGGGAACAAGGGAAGGTAAATTAATCAGGAAAATTTTATTTGGTCCCTCTCAGAAGAAAAGTGGCTCTTGATCCTGTTAGTGCTTGTCTGTCTGTATTTTATGAAACCCTAGAAGGTATCTTGTAAAATTGCTGGAGAAGAGCAGTAGTTCAGCTATGTACAGCTCTCCTCCCAAGGAACATCCTCACTCTGCTCCTCCAGCTCTGCTCTGTAACATAATAGTGGCTCTGTGCCTGTGCAAGCCAGTGGAGAGTTTGCCTTTGCCTTCAGTGGCAGCAGAAACAAGCCCCAAATGTCACACATGTACCCGCCTGAATCAGAAACAGAACCAGTGACAGGTCTGGAATATCATTAAACTCTCTGATTGCTCTGCAGTGATTATTATGGGGATTTTTTCACAGTGTCATGTCAAGAGGCACGCTCAGTCCTCCTGGCTCTTGAAGGGTGAGTTTGTAGAAATATTTAATTTCCCCTTGTGGAGATTTGTGCTTTGAAACAGTAGTTGGCAAGAGAGTGTAGTGAGTGACTCATGGTGCCCTGCTCTGCCAGAATTAGGGAAAACTGAAGTGGGTAATGTTGCTCTGTAGCTGTGAGAAAGAGCTAGGAGCTGATTCTCTTGCTTTCACAGCTGCAGTTTGGAGTCCAGAATTTTCAGAATCTCGGGCAAAATTCAGAGATTGTTGAACTGGTGTAGGAACCACTCAAGTAATACTAGAATGGGATGAGGATGAAAACATGGAAAACTTTTCCTGTGGCAACGTGATGCTAGACCAAAGACAAGGTTACCTGAGGAAGGAAGGTGTTTACTGACGTGCATGAAGGCTGTGAAAGGGTTATTCACAGCAGGCAGGGGAAGGTCTGTAATGCCTCTATAAAATAAAGTCCTGTAGCTTTGGCTGTGACTACCCTTCCTCACTGACCTGTCCTTTTTCTTCTGAAAAGGGAGTCTTTGCTGGGTTAAGGGTTTAGACTGCTGCCTCTCTGAACCAGGATTATTTCCTGTCTTTTGCAGGTATTTAATCTCAAATACAAGCTACTGCCATGCAAACACTGCTGACCAGAGTTGGAAAAAGTAATGATCATGTCTGAGGTACAGCAGCAGCTGGGTGACTGTAGAAGAGGATAAAATATGCACTAATAAGGGGAAAATTGTGTCTGTGTATAAAGTGTCAAATATGACTTAGTGTATAATTTCAAAAATTTCTCTTTTAAAATCTATTTTGAGTTTCCTTTTCCATTTTTAATTACTTACATTTGTTATTAATCTTTAATTTTTTTCCTCATTTGTTCTCCAAGTAAATACTTTTTATCCACTCAAAGTTTTGTCTGTCTCTTTCCAGGTCACTTGATCCTGAAAAATGTACAGGATCTATCTTCATCCTGTTTTTAATTAAATTTTCCATTTGTTCATGTAAGTTTGCTTTTGGCTTTTTTTTTTTTTTTTTTTTTTTTTTTAAATTTATACATATTTTACTGAGTTTCCAGACATGTAGGCACAACTTTCGGGTATATCAACTTTGTATTTCACTTTGAAAAATAGAAGCTGTCTTTTTTTGCTATATTGCAATCAGCTCTAATAAGTATCCAAGTATCTAGCACTATATAATAAAGGTTTTGTATAGCATTGAGTAATTAATTAACGGAATGGGTACATGATGAATCATTTAACTGTACCTGGACAGCTCCATGCAGCAACAAGCCCTGAGCATCTTGTTTTTCAGTGACGTGGAGAGACCCCATGAGATCTATTAAAATATCTGTCTCTTTTCCAGAATGCAGATGGGGGCTTATCCAAACACTGAGAGCTGAAATCTTGAGTACAAGCTTCCACTTCTTGTCCTGGACTGGACTAAAGCTTTTCTGAGGGACAAGTCCCTTTCCTGAAAAAGAATTCTCTGAACGCCAACCCCACTATTTTTCCATGAACAGCAAAACACACTTGCTTTGAGTTTTGCAATTGGCATAAAAGCACGTGACAGCAGTGTCACAAAATAAATAGTCAGTAGAAATTAAATATAAACTATACACTAGCAGGTTTACCCCTTTGAGAAAGCTTGACCTGCCTGTGACAGACCCTATTCAGGGTGGGCTGTACATCACTGGTGCCCTTTTTTTATGGGTGTGGTGCAAGAGGCAAAACACAAAGGAATGTGTGAGCACCATTTGGGCTGGAACTCTGAAGGAGGATGTGATGAGGTGAGGGTGGAGTATAAACTCTATATTGAATGATCCAGCTTTGATTGCTTTGTGTCATCATCACTCTAGAATTCATAACCAGTCCAATTTTGGGGGTGAATAGTGTTAATGTATTTTACAGTGTGATTGGTTTAACAGCATGTCCTGTAACACAATCTGGCTTGCAACAGCAGGAACTGAAACTGGAGAAGGGCATTTCATTTCCGGCAGACAAAAGTGGTGATTTCCAAGACTTGCTGAGTTCCTGTGCCTCGATGCTCTTACATTTTGTTGATTTGACTGTTGTGATTTACAGAAGTAAAATAGGTAAGTCTTGTAATGGCAAAATCACTAAGGGATAATTTTGGTTCCCACTGGAGCCTTTGACAAATGCCCTCTCAATGCTAGTGGGAACATTAGCGAGGTGTAGACCTCTAATTTGAAGCATTTAAATTATGAACAAAGGCCCACCTGAGTATTCTTTGGGGTAAAGTACTTTCAGCAATGCGCACTCAGTGATTCTGCCCCCATTGTCACCAGCTGCTGTCCCCAGGAGCCAGGGCCAGGCTCCAGGACCTTTCCCTTGGCCTGGCAGAGCTCGGGTTCCACAGCCAGGGGAGGGCTCTGTGCTGCCTCCCATTCCCAGCTGCAAGTGAGCTCTGAGGAGGAAATCAGGTGTGGATTTTTTCTTGCTGAGGAAAGAACAAGGATTTTTCCAAAAGAGAAGGCTTCTGCAAATGTTGGCTGGTGGAATCAGAAATCTGGATATCTGGTCAGGCTTGCTGATCTACCCATTCCTTGTTTTTAATCCTGTGATATGCAATGAATCACCAATGAGTTCAGAGGAGAGCTGTAACCTCCATAAATAAAAATAGCACTTCCACCCTCATTTTTATACCTGTACATAAAATAGCCTCACCTTTCTTTGTCCTCTTCTCTTTCTCCATATTTTCATTTCTTTCCCATAATCCAGTTTCCTTATTCATTGTGTCATGCATCCTGCTCACAGAAAACTCATCAAGCCTACTAGATATGAAAATGATCATATCTTTTAGGATTTTTGTAATTTCTTCTGCTGTAATGGATGGCCACATGCAAAACAATGAGAAACATAAGGATATTGAAATCACCCCTCCATAATGATCAAATAAATCATGAAGCTGGGAGTTTCTAGGAAGCTTAAAGGACTCCTTCATAAATTAGGAGATTGCTTCCTAATATAAATTGGCTGGTCCAAAAAAAACCCCAAATCAAACCCAAAAAAGCAATAAAACAAAACTGGCCTTCTCTGGGGGAGACCTTGGAAAATCTTATACTCATTTGTCAGTTCATTTTTTCTCTCTTAAAAATCCTGTCAGTGCTTCCTGTTCTGATTTTTAGCATGTTTGTTAAAATTCTTGGCTAAGAAGTTTTCCAGCAGCAACCCAATTCAGAAATGACTGCATGGCAGGATTGCTCCAGCAGGAGACTCCACTCAGACCATGGCTAATGTACATGTTGACTTTAACTAGCTCAAGAAAAGTGCTCAAGGTTGTCATGGAGGAGAATGTGAATAATTTTTTATGTAAGGGCCTAGCAAGTACAATACTTACCCCCAAAAACAAACATTAAGAATGAACAGCTCTGGCCCTTTTGTCCTGTCCTTCTTTTAAACCTCTTCAAAAATTCTGGATGCAATCCCTGACTGTAAAAAAAGATTGAAATTTTTTTTTGTTGTTGTCTTTTTATTTACGCAGTAAGAATAAAATCCCTGGCTGAAGGAGTTAAGAGCATTGTCCAGTTGTAAATGAAAAATGAAATGAAAATATCACCAGCACCAAAGTCAAATAAATTCTTTAACATATTGCCAGTACATTGAATTGAACTGCTAAAAACTTTCTGCTCTGGCTGGCAAGCTGAATGAAATCTGAGACAACATAGAAACTTCTGCAGGAAACAGTTTGTTTGAGGATTGTCACTTTGCTCTAAAAGAAATGTCTCCTTGTTTCTTTTTGGCTGTGGTAACTAACCTTGAGCCTCCACAGAGGACTGTATGATGATGAGCTGTGGCACCTGGGAGCCAAGTGTTTGTGCCCTCTTGATCTGTCTTATGAGAAATGAGGCTTCAGTTCTTGAGGAGGAAGAGAAGAGTGTAAAAGGCCAATCTCTCAGGGAATTCTGTCAGGGTATTAGAGCAAACAATGCCTGTATCCTGTCACAGGTGACACAAACTGGTTCATGCACATCTAAAGGATGGGGAAGAGGAAAACAGAGCTTATGGCTTATATATCTTTATTGAACAAAACCTGTATTTTGTTTGAATGATCCAGTCATAAATATAGAGTCCTCATGAAATTCATTTTACTCACTCCTTTTTGCTAAACAAACAGTTTATGGTTAGGGACAGCTTGGGACCCCAAATTGTAGCTTTAAGTGTGAGAGAGAAGAAAGAGGAGTGTGAAGGCAATTTGGTTAGGGGATTCTGCATGCCACAGCTGGGACAAGGAAGATGAAGTGTGATTCTCATTTTAAGTTGGCTCAGTGCTGGCACTTCTGTTCCAGGTGAATTGGAAGGAGATTTTCACAGAACTCATTCTTCTCTACAGACTGGCAGACATTTTGTTCTGAATAGAGTTGTGCCTGGGCTGGGATACTCTGGCCTCCTGCATGTCCATTTTGCCCCACACAGAGTGCCTTGGCCAAGGCTCTTCCACTCTTCTTGTTCCTGGCCTTGCTGAGCTGACAGCCAGGCACAAGGAGGGGGTCATCTTTGGTTAGATATTTTTCTTTAGGATATCCATTAACAATCTATCTTTGTTTAAAAGTAAAAGCTAGGTAGCTGTAGCCAATTTAAGACCACATCTCTGTGAAAAAGGCAACTTTAGGGAAGAAAACTAGCTAGCCATGTTCCTTCCTCTCTCTGAAGAGTCTGTGTGGTGTGAAAACCATTTGGAATAAGCATTTCCATTACTCAGAGACAATCACATTGTAAATTGAAGTGGAGAGGGTGCTAGCTGTTTGCCTCAGGACTTACTAAGTGGGTTAGAAGCACAGGCACAGACTGCTGTAAGGGGTTTAGTCATGTGAGCTGATACTGGGATTTCTAAAACAAATCACCGTCTTTATTGTTTCAATCCAGACAATATAAAATCAGGGAAAATAAGAGAAGTTTTGAGCTTTTCCTGAGCGATCTTATCTCTTGCAAATACTTCTTAAGTAATTTTCAAGACTTATGATGAAAGAGACATAGCAGCTTCCTTGGCAATTTATTCCAGTATCTAACTTTTTATATAGACAAGGATTTTCTTATTTCTTGCCGCAATTCAAGCCCATTTTTGCTCATCCTGTCTACCACAGATCAACAGTATCTCCTTTACAATAACTTAAGTGTTGAAGAATATTTTTGTGTCTTCTGGCCTTCTTTTCTGCAGCTTAAAAAGCCTCAATTCCTTTTTAATTGAACTCCTGTTTTTTAGGACTATTAGTTATTTTATTTTGCCTTCTGAGAATGTCTTTAGCTGGTCCATCTGACTTGCCAAAGCCTGACCAACTACTCCCATTTATGAACAACAAATGTTCCATTCTAAAGGTTTTTTTCAAATTTCAAAGCTTTTTTTGTCAAATAATCTGTAGAAGCCACTAATATTGTAATAGAATGATTTGTCTTTATGTGGTTCTTATTCTGGTGTTCAACAGTTTTTTCTTAAGTGTGAACTGTCATTAATAACTGGCATTAATTATTACTCAACATATTTGGTGATGCCTTGTGAATACTCTTGGAAACATACTTTTAATCTTTAGCTTTTCATATTGGTGACCTCTGTAACATGATGTGTAATGAAAAAGAAAGCTTATTAACCAAGTTCCTCACCTTTTTATTTTCACTTAAAGCAGTTCTATAATGATGTAGGCAATGCAGCCATTCCCCAGAAATTTTGTCTATACCATACTTTACCTTTCTGTATTTTTAGGCCTTGCTGAGTGCTCTCATATCCAAAGAAATCACTCCTGTTCTTATCAGTCTCTCATGTTTGAAGCATTCTCTGTGATTATTTTCATTTTTATTCTTGAGCCACTACTTTGGCTATGAATTTTAAATGTAGACTTACCACCACTCTGAAGGTGCCTCCAGATGGAACCAAAGCATAGATTAGTACTAGGATGCATCCTGTGTCTGGTAATGGGATGAAGAAGGTTTTATGTTCATCCTTGTAGGTTATGACATGTACTGAAATTCTGGTGTTAGCTGCAGTCATCATGCTTCAAGTAGGGGTTTTGTTGTTATTTTAATTTATTTATATTCAATTCTCGCCTGTCTCTTTTCCAGCGTTCTCCCTTGAAATGAATAAGTGATCATGATTAGTTTCTAAATTTTTAATTAGTCCTTTTAGACTAGATAAGTGTGTTTTTCAATTATTAAAAACCCAACATTTTTTCTTGACTTCTGGAACGGAAGCTGCACAGGAGGAGTTACCCAGGCAGTACACTGAAGCGTAAGGCCAGGTACACTGAGTTTTCAGTCCCTCCCTAGTGCAGATTGGGCTGTGCCAGTCTGTAGCTGGAGCTGAACAGCTCTGCCTGTATTGGAGGTGAAGGAGCTGGTCACTGCTATGACCCAAAACTTCCTTTGAAATCCTGCAGACACGGTAGGAATACTCAAGGGGAGATGGCTGTGACTGAGCTAGAGTTGAGCATGATCCCCTCCATGCAGTGTCCTGTTATTTATTCCATCTGAAATGCTTGAATTTAAATGTATGGAGATTTTTCTTTCCTCTTGCAAGGCAGATATTCTGCCTGAACACTTCCACTTTTTATTTCTCTGGCTGAATTTGTACTCAGGTAGCTTTTGATGGAGATGTTGTTTATACTTCTTCTGTGGTGTAGAGCTTCACCAGAAGTCTGACTGGCTCCTGTGTTTGGTTGTGTTCATTACAGGGGGATGCGTACAGAGATTTCTTGAAGCTTCTGCTTGGTAAGAGGATTACAGGGAGGAGCAGTCAACTTTTTTCCTCTTCAAGATGTGCTGAAGCAAAAGAAATACCTGTAGGACTGCCCCTCTTCCTTTTCCTGGTCAAACTGGATGACAGTTGAGGCAAGTGCACGTGTCAAATGACATGCTAAGTCCCTTACATATCACAATGCAGATTTCCCCTTATTTTAGGGTTTGTGTCACATATTGTGAGCTGGATGGTGATTTTTATTAAGTGCTCAGACATGTATTGCTGACTTCCTCTGATTTCCTCTGACAGCTCTGTAACTATAAGCTCCACTGGTCTCCTTATTCAGACACATACATTACCTGTCACAGCTTACCAGCATTGCAAATTTTGACTTATTAAAGTTCATGTTGCCACAGAAACACTTTTATTTTCAAAATTATTTATAATTCCTTTGGGGCAGCTGACTTTTCTGTATTTTTCATCATGTCTCCTATTTCATTTTTAAATGAATTTCATGGCTAGGTGCAGTACCCTACTGCGCGCAATTATTGCACCAATATAAAATCTAAGCATCACAAAATCATTTCCAAAATCTAGGCAGTTGTTGGAACCGTTGCAAGAGAATCAACAGAAAAGTTCTCCTTTTTTTGCCTTAAACTGAGTCACTTACCTGACATGTAAAATATTGTCTTTAATATTTCTTTCTACCTCATTAGAGAGTTAAATAATCCATGAGATAGTAGTGTGTATTAAAAATATATTCAAAATATTACAGTATTGCTTTTAAAAAAGCCTCACAAATCTACCTTGTACACTAAGCCTATACCTCATATGTTGGTTAACAGCCAAATGGAGCAATGTCTTACAGTCTAATTAAGGTAAAAATCAGGACAACCAGAGATGTCCTTTGTAAATTAAAAGTCCTCTTTTATGTGCTGAGGAGGTGTTAGCACTATTATAAGGAATAATCAGACATTTTACAATGTTCTGGGACCAGGGATGAAGCGGCATTGTGTGTAGTTTAAAGATTATTAACTTTCTTTAGCACACTGGGGTTAGATTTTTAAGGATGCCTTCAGTGCTTACCTGCTGTTACAAGGGGAAGTACTTTATTGTCTCATAAGAACGGACTAGGCTTTTTGAAGAATTAAATGCTTGTGTGTAATGGCAAGCTTCCACTTCTGAAAGCCTCTGAAAAGAACAAGAGAATTGTTGTAAATGTAGTGGGCTTCATGTGTTCATGTCCACTCATAAATCCCAGCCAGAGTATATGTCTATAAATCCAAACTCACCTGCTGATTGTATGTGGCATTTCATATCAGTTTCCTCTGTAAAATACATATTTCTATCACTTGTCTCCCCTCTCCCAGCAAAACTTCCCAGATAACTCCTCTTTGCTTTCCTTAACAAATATAGTTAGCAGAAAGCCTGGGCCAACAGTGTGTGCATTTTCACGAGAAAATTAGATGATCCCTTTCATGCATTGACATTTCTTTTAAAATCTCATGATTTGTAAACCAGACTTATGTTTATATTGAGAAGTAAGAAAGGTAGGGACCAACATGTTTTCATACTTTATTTTTTAATGTTTACATTGTTGTCACTCAGAACTTGGTTATAACCATAATCTTGCCTGTTGCTTCCATTTTTCCTCCTTTTTCTGCTTGCTTTATATGCATTCACATGTTGAGTGTGAGATTCATTTATTCTTGTAAGTGCTTTACATGCCTGTCTAGGGGAAGGAAAAAGCCAAAACCAAGACAAATATGCACACATTTATTTTGTCTTTATCCTAATGATAAGAAAAAATTGTGAAAAGAAATTGTGCATGATGTTGTCCCTAATGTGCTTGTAAACAAGTAAGCAATGCCCTTTGTGAACAAAATTTATAGTTGTATCACAGATTTATCTGAAGCTTCTAGTATTTATGAGTAGATCTTTAAATAAGGCTCTCTGAAGATGTTAATCAATGTCAGCTCTAAAGACTAATTTAAAAAAAATTCATTTAGTATGTGAACTTCCTGCAAAAATATATCTTCTGATTAACTGTCTAAACTGAAATGAAAAGTTTTGTCTGCCTAATGTGAGAGCAATCAGTGTTTAACAGACTAACAACTGTTTCAAAAGAATTCAACACCCGAATGTAATGGAGGCTTTTGAAAGTAAATTTTCCACGTGGTGTTTAGGGATTTAACCATGCAGTGCACATTAGTGTTAATGGGAAATTGTCCGGACAAATCTCTGCACATTATGCTGCAAATGCACTCCTTAGTGTTTAAAGCTGGCCTGTTAACACCCATTATGGAGCTGCACTCAGGAAAGGACAGGAAGAAATATGGTACCTAAACATCCATCACACAGCAGTACAGTCCCCCTTTTAGCCCCACTCCCCCAGCTTTGGGGGGGTTTATTTTATTTCCTCTTCTTTTGGATTTTTTAACATAAATTCTGCAAGAAGACTGTATGGGGATATTCTTCCCTATGGAAAGGCATTTTCCCAGATTGAAAAATAACTGTTTTTCCTGGGGGCTCACTTGAAGTTGGCATGGAACCTGTGGAGGGGTTATAAACACAGCAATAAGGTTTTCTGCTTTTCTTTTCCTCTTTCATTTCTTTTTAACTAGACTTCCTGTCAATCCCAGCCATTCTTATGCTGATTCTGGACCTGATTCAGCTCCAGCAGAACTTAGAGATGAGTTAGGGTAATGTATTGGAAAAAAGCCTCACATAAATTTGACAATAGCAGTTTTTAATTATCCAATGCTGATCTGGTAAAATTGGACTTGTGTTGAGAACACCTAAGTTTAGATGAATTTTTTGCTACCTATTTCTCAATTTTTCAGTCATTAATTTTCCACAGATTGCATATCTAGCTTCAAGCTCTGGTTTTTCCACATTTATTTATGGAAGAATTCCAATAGGAAATTTTGGGAGTTGGTTATCACATTACCATTATCCTGGTAATAAAGACAATGAATCTGGAACGTGGGCAAATATCTGAGGGTGGGAGGCTGAAGCTGCTCTGTCACACCTCTACTGGATGGCCCAGCCATAAAGCTATGTGGAGAAAAGGACTTTATAGCATCTGTGAACAACAGGAAATGTCTTTGTTGTGTTCCAGGTAACTGCCAACATTTTTGAAATACCAAATTTACTCCTTACAATGAGAATGTGGGGAGCCAAGAACTCGGTAAGGAAAATTAAGAATAAGGGTGGGACGGAGTTTTTTCAGAAAAGCATAATCACAGAAGAGCTGCATTTCCATCTGGGATTTTTAATTTTGTTCAAGGCCTTGACCCTTACTTTGGCTTGATGTTCTGAATCTTGCCTCGTTGGGAAAAAATTGAAATGAGGTTGAGTAGAATATTTTTTCCAAGGGGTGACTCAGTAAAAAAACACAAGTGCAACTATTCCTTCTTTTTTGGTCGTTGAAATGAATGAAATGTAGAACTACAATCCAAATCCACTTGGGTAATATCTCTCCCTTGGAGAGCTATGGAGCTTGGAATACAATGCCTGATGGCTCCTATCACATTTCTGAGAACCTGGGCAAGGAAACTGAACTCAGGTTAAACCCCTGTTCTTTGGGGAGCTGACACAGGATGTTTTTATCTTCAATGATAATAGAGTCCCATGGCAAAAATTCCTTTTTATTTTTCCAGTTCCCCATGTGCATTTATTTTTTCTGGTGCAGAATGTGTGCTCTAGAGTAAACACTGCCTTGTAGTTTTTCACAACTGAAATCTCTCGGAATTGGCAGCCAGATTAATAACACATGCTCAAGGTGCCCATTAGTTTTTTCCACAATTTGTGGAAAAGTGCCACAGCTCATTCTAAGGAATTATTAGGGGCATTTCTGTAGGAATGCAGTCAATTCTTTGCTCTGCATAGTTAGCCAAAGCCAGCAGATCTAACTTTAAAAGTCCTTTTAAGGATCCTTTAGAGACAAGTGAAACCAGGTTTGAAAGACTTACCACAAAAACACTGTTGATCCACTAACATGACTGAGGCTCTGGCACATAGTATTTAACTTTTCCTCTTTACAATACTTTTTCAGAGGAATATGGAAGTGATGTTTATGAGTTTCCCTCAAGTTGCAGAAGTGGCTCATGATAACTTTTTTCTTTCCTTCTTTCTCCCTGATGTATGCAATGGCAAACCATTCCTGATGAGCATTGATTTATTGCTGTTATCTGTACCTGTTTTTATTAGGCACTAGAGCATCACTCCCCCAGAACTATGATTACTCTCTGACTCCACTTCCTTTCAGGTTCTGTAATTTCCTTGCTTTGTCCCATGCTGGTCTCCTTTTCCAGCTCACACACAGCGCTGCCCTCAGTGCAGCTCAGCCAGGGATGTGCTCTCCTGGGACAGCTTTCCAGGGAGTTCCCTGCAGTTCCATCACTGGCAGCAGTGGCTCAGTGCCACATGTCACATAGCCTTGGCTTTATTTGTCACCCATCGGCTCAAGCTCTCTCTGCTCACCTGTCAGGCTTCATTGTAGGATCCTTGTGGCCACTGATCCCACTTTGATATTGGATCCTTTGCTTTTCTGATGCCTTCTCCAGATCCTGCAGCACCTAACTTGCTGCTGTCTTCTGCAGAAAACTTTGTTTTGTTTTCCTGCCTGAATCAGGATCCCCTGCTCTGCTTCTCTGGAGTGCTGCTGTCTCCAAGGTCCCTTGGCTGAGGGACGGGCTCCAGGCTGGGATCTTATATGGGACTGCAGTGAGGATCAGGGAGTGCTGAACTACCAAAAGGGGAGGGGTGGATGCAAGACACCAGAGGCTTTCAGTCCTTCAGCAGGGCAGCTGGGTGATGCCCCAGTGCCAAGGAAGGATCCCTTTGTTAGAAAAGTGGCTTAGGAAATGACAGGAATGAGCCTTGGCACTCCCTAGTCTCTTTCTTTCTTCTCAGGAGCTGCACATCCCACCACTGTGCCACTGTCCCCAGGACTGCAGTGAGCTGCAGGAAGCAGAAGTCTGAGCACCTGCAGCTGGAGCCAGGGTGACAACCTCAGCACAGCTCAGGCAGTTCTAGGTGGCCAGAATGTGTCTAAAGCTGCTCAAAGCTGCTAAGGTGGTATAAACACCAAAGTGATGAGGCAACCACAACCACTCTGATCTCTGATTAAGACAACCCAAACCTCTAAGCAGGGAGGCTTGTTGAAGTGAGATAAGCATGGTAGTTAGTCACTGCTTATTCCACATGATCTTGATATATCAGCTCTTTGTTTAACCACATGCAGTTTGTGGGAGAAGTACTTTTCCATCTGTGCTCTGTTAGTGTAAATTTTAAATGTGATTTTGAATCCTCTTGAACTGTTATGGCAGTTTCAGCCTCATCCTGTCCTAAGGTCCAGTAGGTTTTGGTGGCTGCTTTGTTTGATCCTTTACTGAGGGCTCAGGATTCTGCCAGTGCACCAGAGAGTAAGTGTACTCAGAGGAGTGGAATGCTCTGCATTTACCCCAGTGCTGGGGAATGGCTCTGTGCTGTGTCTGTCTGTATTGCTGCTGCTCCAGCTGAGTGCCACTGCTCTGATTAAACAGATGGATAATTGAAATAACTGCTCAGGGAAATTCCTACCCCTACCCCATGGAGGCATTTGGTTTCTTTGTTTAAATAATGCATATTTCACATTTCAGTGGTAGAAAACAGACCTTCGAAAGAACTATATTTTGTCCAAATTTGGGTTCTTATCTGCTGGTAGGTTCCAACTGTCCATGCAATAGCACAGCTTATTACCTTACAGCTCTGAATTATGGGGTCTTTTCACTGTTAATTTGGCAGCCCATTGGAATACTATTTGAAAATATCCAGACATTTTTAATAAAATATTTTTGGTCATAAATGCTATGGGGAAATTTGGCACAATATATCCTACTTTCAGAAGACAAATTTGCATTTTTACAGGAGCAGCTAGAATGACAGAATAATTTAGGTACAGCAGAAATTTGGGTGAAATCCAATTGCAACAGTGAAGGTACTATTAGTAATGTGCTTAAATCAATACCATTTATCTTTAACTTTCTAAGCACAACTAATTTACAGACCCTGGGAAGAAACAGTGGTAATTGGCAGAAATGTGAATTCTGCTGTTTTCTCTTTTTGTCTGTCGTTCTTTTTAGCTCCAGTAAGAATACACATTAATTTCTTGTTCACTAAGAGAATAACAGAACTCTGTATTGTGAGCTTTCAAATTTGTCACATAACACTTTTTCTCTCCCTCTTCCACAAGACTTTCAATATAACATTCCAGGTGTTCTCCTTTACCTTGTTTCACCCTTAGAATCCCTTTTCCTGCTTAAGTTGTCACTCAGACTGGCCAGCACTGTGGAAGGAACTGTTCCCTAAACATAGGTCAGATCAGGTTTTGGTAGGGAGGATGACTTGGAAATCAAGATTTGGCAAGTGATTGCAGGGATCAAAAAAAGGATAAGTTAAAACCATGCCACTGCTGCCTTTACCATCCACTCTCTCTGGAGCCTATTGTAGAACTTGCTAAACTGCTTTCTGCAGAGGAAAAGAACAAATGTTGTGTTTCACTCTCAACAGCACATGCTTTTTTTTTCTTCAAAATCTGATTTCAAAGCCTCATCTTAACATATTATCCCTGCACCATTAGGAACTAGGATTATATGCTGATAAAATGTTACCGCCTTTCAATGGTAGCTAGCAATTATTGCCATTTTGCTCCACTTTAATGCCATTTACTTCACTGGGGACACTTTGTGCTTCTGGTGGCACTTTATCCCAGTAACACTCTTTCTAGATTTCCATAGAATTAATGCAATTCTGTGAAACTCAAAATCTGTACTGTATTTTCAGATATACTGACCAGGCAGACTTCTAAGAGCATTTCTATTTGGGCATAATTTATCTACTCTTTTCTGTATCATTTGTTCTTACCTGTTACCTGCAAAATAGTTTTTACCTGTTGTAGCTATTCCAGTAGCACCAACAGCCTCTGATTGATCTTGTCTGTGGTCATTCCATCACAGAATGCAGGAATTGGTGGCCCAAAGCAGGACACTATAAACTGACAAGACAGAAAACAGGACAGTGTAAAGCTACCCAGGTCAGAGTGTGCAGCAGGTCAGGGTTGTAGCTGGAAGAGAGCTGTAGTTATATCACTGCCTCGGAGGTGCTGTGCTTTGGGAACCTCATTCCCTTCTCAGTTGAACAAATCTTCACTCTGCACATAAGTCGTGTAGGGATATTCAGTCTGCCTCTGTGCTCTTGCCAAACCCAACAATGGGAGAGCATGGTGAAGTAAATTTAATGAATGTCATTCATTTCAGCAGTGAAACACAACTTTAATATTTTGGTTAGCCTAAAATTTATGTGGAAGGAATGAAAGTCATGAACAGAGCTGGCCAGAATCTTCCAGGTTTTGGGTTTTTTTTTTTTTTTTACAACCAGAAAAAATACTTATATTACTAAGACAAAACATTCTGCCTTATGTAGTGTTGTTATTTAAGTGGTGCTGGAATCTGTAATGTATGAGGTTTATTTTCTCCCTTCAAGGCAAATGGAACTCATAGAAAAACAACTTATGCCCCCAGAACTCACCAGCCAGATACTTTTCCTGTATTGCTGTCAAGTGGGAGTGCACAGTATTCACCACTGCATATCCATGCCTCCTATTCTACCACACTACATATCCATGCCTCCTATTCTGTCACACCACCCTTCTTAGACCTCTTTTCAATTTTAAATGAATAAAATGTGGGTTGAATCATCTGGCTCTTGTAGATGATGTTCCTTGTTGAGCTTGTAGTAGAAGAGCCCAGCCTAAGCAGAGTTGGCAGATGTGCCACAAGAGCAGCAAACCCAGGAGCTGAACAGGGAGCTGGGAGCAGAGTGCTGAAGCAGTTGTCTGAGTAGCTGCTCTGTCTCCTCAATCACCTGTCATGCTGGGACAATATCTAAAGTTTGTATCAGGTGATAATGATTCAGCAACACATGAACTTGGAGAGCAGTGATTTCCCTTAGTGGACCATACACCTCACACTGATAGGATTCAGGAAGTTCTCTTGTCTTTGACATCCAGACTAATATTTACCATGATGTTCAAAGCAATTGTCTTTCCTTTATTAAAGAGGGGCCACTGGGGATGAGCTGTTTATGCTGCAGTGAAGCTGCTGAAGCTGCAGTGTAAAAGGAAGATGCCCCTGAGTGGATTGGCTGGACTAGAAATGCCTGCAGATGGCACAGCACAGTGTCACTGAAGGCTTGTCTGGGTCGTTCCTGAAGTCCAAGTTAACAGAAACTTCCTTTGCCACAGTTTTATGGAAATCTCTAAGAAGCAAGAATTCAGAGGATTGTAGGTGCAATTAGTCTTTTTGTAAGTGCTGTAAACAGAGAATGATGTTTAAGGAGTATGTGGGGAGAGCTTCAGTCATGGCCAAGCTACATAGCTGGTGATGAGAAGAAACCCCTAATTGTCTAGGTGGGGTAGATCAGCTCCCACAGTGCCACGAAGCATTCACTGCCAAGGTTGGACGTGAGAGGTTCACATTAACAGCCATATCACAGTATGTTCCAAAAGCTTTGTTGGCATCCTCTCTTTCAGTCAAACTCCCTGTGCATTATGTGCAGTGTTTTCTCCTTCTGGAAAGCCCTTTCAAGGCAGCAGCTGGTGCAGTCACTTTGTGCACTGAGAGACTCCCTGAGCCTTATCTTTAAGGGGTAACGAAATGATGACATTTCTCCATTTCCTATTTTGTACATTGAACTTGTCATGATCTTGGATCATGCAAACCCCTGGGGATCTGGAAGATTATGAAGTACATCATTGTAAGCATTTTGATTTCTTGCAAATGCAGGGAGGGGTATGGAAAAAATATCTGTTGTAGATTTTTAGCAAATGTAGGAAGACTCTTGACATAATCTTCAAAATATTCCTGCGCCCATGTAGTCACCAGAAACGTTCTGGCCGTGCTTTTTCCTCCTTGGTGCTTACTATTGGTTATTCTCTCCTTCTTGATGCCTTTTGCTATTTACTTTTTCTCTTGTTTAGGCTGCTAATTTTGCCTCTTATGTGACAGAACTTTGTGGTGTTGCCTCCTCTCTGACATGTCGCAGCTTCTTAAGTCCCGAATGCTCCATTGCCCCCACGCCCACAGGCAGAGCTGGTGGTACCACATGGTTTGTGTTAGTGCACCAAGGGCTGTGTCAGAGCTTTTAAAGGATTCACTCCTGGAAAACTTCAGCCTTAACAAATATAGTGTGGAAAGGAATAAGATGCCTGACAGACTGAGACTGATATTGTACAGTCTTACTTTAGGAGTCATGCTGAAGGGTAACGCTGTCTCTTAAGCTTTTGACCTCCACAGATCAAAGTTGGTTTAATTTTGGTTTATTTTCCAGGCCCATCTAAAACACCTGGTTCAGTCAGCATTGTCCTTAGACACACCAGGGTTCCAGGTAACATATTGGGCACTTTGTGTGCACACCCCTCAGTCCTGGTGTCTCTTCCCCATTGTCTCATCCCACTGTGCAGCTGTTTAACACTTGCACTGCTTTAGAGTTCAGTTGAAAAGAGCATTTGAAAAAGGTGAGCTGATCCAATTTCAGAGACAAAAGCTGGTCTCTTCTGACAGCAAAGATGGGTTTTCTGCAATTACTATTTGCAGACCTCTTTTGTGGAGGAAATAGGAATTGATTTGGAAGAATCCCTGGCATTGTAATGCTATCAAAGTGAAATTGCTTATTATCAATTTGCCATTTATTCTGAAAGTCTTTAAGCCAATTAGAAAATTTTTACTTCAGCACAATCATTGTTTCCACATTATGGACATGTAATCTTGTTCCAATAACTCCTCAGTGGTTCTCTTAATTTTCATATATTGTTTTAGATAAACAGTCCTCCTCTCCAAGCGATTTACTATTTATGAAAAGTATCAGAAGCTAAAAATATTGATTACATCTGTAGAATAAAGAAAAGTAAAAGTTTACTTGAAATACCCAATCTGTGTCCTTCAAATTTCGTGAAAAGGACCATCTGTGAGATGAAGTGCTGGCTTTCCATCCACTCAGGACTCCTGATGTTGCCAGTTGCAGTGAGTGTCCACCAAACAGAACAGCTCTCCTCTAGGAAATGAATGAAATGAGACCAGTTAAGTCAATGCACACAGGTCATTGTGTTGTGATGTAATGTAATGTAACAGCCTTGTTGCTGGGTTTGTCATCTTCTTTTGTTCAGTGTGTAGCTCAAATGTGCTTTTCTTTTATTTATTAGTGCTGCATTTTTCTGACCTTAGCTTAATGAACGATATTTTTCCTCTTCCCCTCCCTCTTTTCTTGCCATGCTAAAGATGGATTTATAAGCCTCATTGCATTGGAAATGAGGTATGAAGGCTTCCACCTTGGGCATTCAGTCCCGACTTGACTTTAAGTAAACATATTTTCATTTTTAGATGGGAGGGTTGGTGTTCTCAGCTTTTCATTTGTCTCTTGTGGACCCCACCCAATTTGCCACATCTGAGGAAAACTGTAATGGGAGATTGAGACAGAATTGCTTCTTGAGGATAAATTCAAACCAATATTCTCTCTTAACCCTCTATGTGCTAGCAGGTATTCATTTATGATTTTGGAGCTGATGATGGAGAGACGTTCCCCTCTTACTTCCATGATCATAGTACTTGCAAGCAGGTTATGTGATTTGATACCTTTTTTTGTGGATACTGCTGGTTGTGTCATCGTTGTTCATTATCTGATTGAACAAAGCAATCTAGCCTTGATCTCAGATACAGTTGATATATTTAGTGCAGGCAGAGAATGCTCCAATAGTGTCCAATGGCCAAATAAACCTGTAGGTAGTAAAAGCTGCCTCTTTTTCCAAGATTTGGAGTAGATCTTTATAGCTCCAGGTGCTGTCTTCTGCTCAGTCTCAGGCAGCTGCCCGTGGATGCTCTCCAGAGCAGTGTATCTCTAGTAACAAAGCCTGGGTCCCATGGAAGAGATGTCTCATGTACCAGAAACCAGCCCAACAGGTCTCTGGTTCAGAAACCTGCAGATTGGCTTTGAACAAGTTGCATCTTTGGACTGGGAGAACATTTTAGGGTCATGTGCTGTGTCCTCATGACATCAAAACCCCCACAACTTTTCAGATTTCTGTGCAATGTCTGCATTTATAAAATACGTTTAACTGTCACTGATTAAAGAATCTGGCTTAATTAAAAGCAGATTTTAAACATACAAATGCGTGATTGTAACAAAATTGCTGCTTTTTAAAATTTTAATTAAAAATACTTCTGAAAAAAACCAAACCCATGAGGTGATGTCTGTGTGCCACGCTCTCCTTTTTCACTTTCTTCACAGCAGTGACTGTGTATATTTCTTTGGAAGAATATGGGGCGGAATGGTGAATCCAGCTAATTCAGGAGCCTCCTCAACTCTCAGTCCCTGTTCTCGTCTTCTTTCCTTCTTCCATCTTTTACTGTTCTCAGTGTCTGTCTTTTTTCAGGGTTAATTTGTACTCTTAGAACCTAATGGAATAAGCTGCTGGCTGCAACAGCTTGTGTTAAGCAGCAAAGATGGTGTGGGAACAATTAATGAGAACTAGCTTGGAAGTAGTTTTCCCAGTTTTGTGATGGCTGTCATTGGGGCAGTTTATTGGAGGCTCATTCCAGTTTTCTGCAGTCTGTTCTACAGCCACTCAGCAAGTGAAATTGAGATGGCATCACTTAAAATGCACAATACCCAAAACCTGAGAAAGCATTGCTTTCTATTCACAATATTGCCAACATTCTTGCATGGGTGTTCATTGCCTCCCTCCCCTCTTCTCTCTGGTGCCATTTAAATGTTGTTGTTTTATGCTGTTCTGCACCAAAAAGTGAAATCACACTAATTTAATCTGATCTGATCTAAAAAAGGTGAAAAGGGATTAGGGACGGAGATTTATTCTCAGTCTCTCTTGAATTTCCTATGCTGTTTGCTTGAATTTCCCTCTCTCTCTTTGTTTTCTAACAAGTTTCTGTTCCTCTTTCCCCGCTCTGGGTGAGGGCAGGGCAGAGGAGGGACTTGCTGCACACGAGCTGCTGGTGGAACCCTGTGGAGCTGGTGGCTGCCAGGGGCAGGAAATGGAACACATGCCTTCCATCCAGGCACATTTCTGCCTCTAATCAGATCTGCAGTCATGCAGGGAGAAGTGGCACTGACAAAACGTCAAGAAATCAATCCTCACATGCACATGGCTTCCAAGTGGAGCTATGGATGGATTTCTGACAGAGAGGAAATGGCCGCAGCCAAAACTGTGTTGTACACCGTGATTACAGCAGTAAGGAACACTTCATTTAACCCAAATAGTAGCGAGCCTTTAGCATGTGAGTAACTGATCCAAGCTTCCTCATGGAAAGTTAAAGTGAACTTCAGCTTAGCAGCTTCAGCTTGTTTTGTTCCTTGTTGTGCTGCACCTCTGCCCTCAGGAATACCTGTTCTGCAAAGCTCTGGCTCAAAGGCTGCTAAGATTGAAATAAATCAACTCTGCTCATTTATAAGCTTCCACATTATTACTTTATAATGAAATATACATACATATATATTTTGGCCAAGGCTGAATGAAGTAAGAGTTTCTCCCTTTCTTTAAGTGTAACTTGCATCCTGGGGCTCAGCAATAGGGTGCACTGTTCATACATTCTAGTGCAAAGAGGAAAGCAGAGATGCCCTTGGAGCTGTCTTTGGTATGCAGTGCATGCAGCGCTGGTGCTTCCCTGCTGCAGCACTGGAGCCTTTTTCCTTTGCACAGAAAATAAAAAACCCTATTTCCTGGATTCCACAGTTTATATATTTTACATAGAAGATGAAAGTCCTGGATTGTCCTAGATTGGCTTCCTGGAATAAAAAGAACTGGGAATTTATTTCCGTCCTTTCAGGCCATAAAAATTCTTGGGTAAGAATTTCTTAGCAAAAGCACCACAATGTCATAATTCTGTGGGCCCTTGATGGAAGATATAATAAAGAGCACAAAGCCATTTAAAAAAAAATTAACAACTTACTTCATGTATAACTGTTATTAGCATTAGCTTTGATTATGATTTAGCATTTAACTGCTATTAGAAAAATGCTAATATTTCCATCACACAAAAACAAGTTAAAAGAGAGTTTTCTGAGGGACAAAATATGTTCTAAAAATAAAACTTTGAAGCTTAGGAGTAAATAGGGCTGAAAGATATGACAAGTTATAAAGTGTCTACCATACAGAGAGGGAAGAGAATGATTAATTCTGATAAACAAGAGTTATATGAATTGGATTATTTATCTATATATTTATGTGGAAGTGTGAAGTGAATATTACTGAGATTGCTTCTGGTTTTCTTTATTATCTTTAAAATGTAAAATGAAGCATGTTCTCTTAATTAACTTGTGAGCCTCACTGCTGCCAGGTATTGTTCAAGGCAGAACACAGTAACAGTTTGTAGAAGGCCAAATAAATTTTATCAGTGAACAGAGATATGGTAGGTGAGACCAAGGGCTGGAGATCTGCCTGGTACAAAGCATATGCTGATTATGATTGAATTTGTTGTTTGGCAGAGTATTTTCCAATTGATACCTGTATCACCCTGGCTAAACTGTGCTGCTGCTGTCAGAGTGGGGAGCACCCTGTCACTGGGCTGTAAGGAAGTTTCACAAATAGCTTCTTTTCCTGAGGTATGTAATGTGTGTGTGTATCAGGTGCAAACAGCTACTTGTCCTGAGATTTCAGAACGTTTTTGGAGGTTTCTAACCATTGTCAAGTACAACTTGTGGAATTTTCTTTCAGAAACTTTTTCTGACTAATTTTTTTAGACTTTAAATATCACAATTTAGCATTTTTTATTTGATACTTATAATCTTAATAGCTGCTAGCAATTGTGGGCATGGGTTCAGGAACAAAATGTTGCATTCTCTACTGACTAAGCACAATCTTAATTAAATCCATGAAAGCATGGAAATTCTGGGTGAAATTTGAGGGTCCTCTGCAGTGCATCCTAGTGCTTCAGGCATAATAAAGGCTGCTGGAATAGCCAGTTGTACACTTGACAGAATGCATCTTATCCATGGGCTCTAATAGTTGGAGATCAATTTGATGGCTAATTACTTCCAGCACAAGCAAGGCTAACTCTGAACCTCGTGTAGTTTGCTGATTATATCAGTGTGGTAGTCACTGAGAATGCCTCACAGAGACAGCACATATTATTACCTTTTTTCATGATAATTAACTGTCTGCCTCCTAATAGCTCTGTTTTGCATTACTGTGGAGAGTGAACTCCCTGTCGAGGAAGCAGGGGCACCGAAACAGTCACGCCGTGGTGTGTTCTGACCTGTTAAAATATTCCATGTACAGCATACACAGTTGTGTTGACCTGCTGATAATAAAAGCAGTGTATTAAAGGGCACTACAGTCCTGACTACCTCCTCAGCCCTCTGAGTGGCTCCAAGGACTGCTGAATTGGTGGCCTGGAGGAGAATCCTGGCTTAGGCTCTTTTTCAGATGTAGGACCTTTAACACCAAGCTACCTGTTACATCTCTCAGTTTAATGCTGTGAAGATTTTGGTGTCTGGCACTTGAAAATATGTGTTATCTAATATGTTTCTTTTAATACATAGTCAAGCCACATACCCGATATCTGATGGCTTGGTGTCTGCCTATTAGTTTTGGAATAAGTTATTTTTATTACTTGCTTTTTTTCCTCTATCTCCAGGCAGAATAAATCTAAATTCAAATTTTAAAGGGAGTGGGGAAGGGCAGACAAGAGAGAGGCCAGCAGTCAGCTCAGCATGCCAAGGTTCATCCCAAAGCAATTTTTACAGCTGCATTTTAAACTAATTAAAAGAAAAAAAAAAAGAGGATTTATAATAGATATTTGAACCATGTCTTAACAATAGAAGAGCAGCTGGGTGCTGCTACAATATCAGAGGTTGCTGAGCATTGCAGTTTGAATGAAACAGTCTGTCCAACTTTAAAAGAAGATGTCAAGTGTAGACCCTCTCTCACTGAAAAAGGAAAAAACCTTATTGATCCATTTAGTGGGTAACAGATAGGAATCAACCCAAAATGTATGTTCTCTAGCATTCAAGTTAGATAAATGTCAAGAGCTGCAATTGATCTGGAGCTCACTGCAAAACTTCATGGCCACACAGGGTTATAGGCTGGTGAATTCTGCAGGAAGTGATGGATTCTACAGAGAGATTTTTGTCATGTTTTCCACAAGAAACCCTATTTGTACAGCAACCTGCTTGAAGGGTGTTATGGCACATGACACTGGTAGGAGTCAGCAGAACTGGGCAGAATTCCCTAGGTTTTTGAGAAGGCATGAAAGAATTGTATTAGTTCTGGTGTAGGATTAGGTCTTTTGGATTTGCTCAGTTTTTCTGTACTTTTCTACAAAGAACTAGTTCTCCTCAATTATGACTGTGCTGGCACATTTATCATTTATCAATTGAGACAGATGCCTTCACGTCCAACACTGCAGAGACTAAGTTTTAAGTTTGGACTTTACCAGTGGAAAACCATCACAAAACTGTGTCTGAACCACACTTTTATAAAAAAAAAAAAAAAATTAAATAGTTAGAACTAGTCTAACCCACAAATACAGGCCAGTTTTCATACACTCTGAACTATACAAAATGAATTGCTTCCCAAAGTATAGTTTATGCAATAGTGTCAGCAAAAAGTTGACTATATTTACATTCAAAGAATCAAAGAAACATAAATGTAGTGTGTTTTCAATGTGATATTGCATTTGCATAAAATTAATTTTATTTGTAATAGGAATGGAGTCAAGAATCATATGTGTCCAAGATAACCATTTGTTTTCCAACACAGCTCATTACTATTCTGGACTTCTGTGCTCCTCTGATTTGGCCAAATTTATCCAACCAATGTCACAGCAAAAGAGTGGGAATTTGGTGGCCAGGGCTACAGGACAGGAGGAAAAATAAAAAGCAAGGGATAGCACAGAACCCCACTATTTTTTGTTTTTCAACCTGGATATCAACATCAGAAAAACTTGAGATAAGTATTTATGATGTGTAAAGGAGACCATAAACTAACTTTGGGTTATGTCAGAATCTTTTATGGAAACTGTTTTTACAGACCAGTATGAAACAGATTTGTCACAGCAGCCTCAAAGCCACGTTTTCAATTGTTCATGTTTGACATTGGATTTTGAAAACAGTTCTAAACCAGGACTAGGAAAGGAAAAAGCCTGAAGCATCCTCTGCATTGTACCATTTGTGAATTTTTCTTTTGCTGGTGTCCTAGACAATGCAGTCCTGTATCTGACAAAATCCTGATAGGAATGTAGAATGAATATCACTAATGTTTTAATGAAGTAACAGGGGAGAAAGGTGGCAGATTTAATAAACAAGTGTCCAGCTAAGAATGGCTCAGTGTCTTTGTTCCCAATGTAAAACTCTTCAAGTTGAGCTGAGCACAAGAAAACAGTGTCCCCAAGCCTCTGGGCTCTGTCCAAAGTGTGCCACCACGTCTGAGCCATCGAGGCAGATGTTTCTGGCACAGGGGGCCCTTTTTCCTCTTCCACCTGCTTGGGGGGTGGTAGCACTGGAGAACAATGTGAGCATGTGCTGGGCTCAGCCCACTCCCACCCCTTTGGCATCCTGCTTGAAAAGTGCTGTAAAACCATTTTGCTGCCTGAGGAAAAGGCTGTATTTAGTGCTGCAAGAAATTACATTTGGGGTTTTTAGGAGATAAATACACAGCAAATACTTATGAATTCTCATGCTGAGGAAATGGGGCTGTTCTGCAGCAAATCATAAAGTCATAGAATCATTTAGGTTGGAAAAGATCTTTAGGATCATGTAGTCTGAGCATAAACCCAGCACTGCCAAGCCCACCACTGCTATTCAAAATGCTTATTGGTATATATAGATTTGTCTTAATGGTGGACACATGTAAAACCAGTTAATGCCAATGCATGAAGTGAAGGAGAAATAAAATATCTCTCATGTGGACAGAGAAAAGTAGAGGGGTTTCTTCAAAGTATTTCAAATATTCTAAAATGTCTCCACAATGACTCATTTTATCTTTCACTGTTCTTTGAGTCCTTCCCTCTTCAGAAGATATTTTTTGGGAAAGTAAACAAATCGGATAATTAATAAGAATTGTGATAATTAAACAATTTGATATCCCAAAGTGAGAGTAGCTTTCTCATTCTGTCTAATCTTTTAGGGTAGAAAAATTCTTCAAGCAAAGTGAGTGCCTCTGAGTGCATTCAAATCTTACTGGGAGCTGAACACACACTGCTGACCTACATACAGGTATTTGTTCTCTGCTTCTGAGTCTCCTTACCAAGATTCTTCCTTTCAATTAAATGAACAATAAATCTACCTGCAGATTTTTTTATTTTATTTTATTTTTTTGAAAATAAATGATCATTTAAGGCACAGCAACAGCTTCAGTTGGATTGGAGCAACGAATGACTGTTATCTTCAGGGGCTCTAATCCATAAAGTCGTCATGGAAGGTGTGTAGAAAAATTGTGTTAGAACATTTGCTATGATTGTATAAGTGCTCTGGCTGTGTGGTATGTGGATATGTTTAATGTAGTGTTTATAATCAAGTGGATGACACTGGGCTATCAAATCACTGTCGAAATAAAAGAATTTTTTTTCCTTGACTAGGTATAACAGCTCATATGGCAAAAGTAATGTATTGTATTCTTTCTTTTTTCACCAAAATGTTCAGAATGAATATTTGATATATAGCTATTTTCCCACTCTGGGTTTCTGCTGCACTTCATTTCCTAATGGGCCATTGGTAAAGGAAAACAACATTTCCTTAGGCTCAAGTAGGAGCACTAATCTTTATATTACATTGAGCTTGATGAATGGATCTCCAAAAACTTACAAGCTTTTTATGAGGATCCAGAGGAACCCATGCAGCAAGAACAGTTTGGCATCTGCCTGTGCCTCCAGAACCTCTGGAAGGGAAGTCTGGGCACCTCGTTCCCTTTCCTACATAGGTCTTCTAATGAGTTCATTTCCACACCAAAGATTAAGACCAAGCAATGAAAGAAAAACACAGCAAGGATTGTCTGAGAGGGAACAAAAGCTCCTACATTCAAGTTTTAGAAAATGAGCTTTTTTTTAGTGAAAACTTGATGTTATAATGAATAGCAGAGCACTTCTTTGCCAGCTGAATGGCTGCTAAATATAGCACTTCCATCAGAAGTTTCTTAGATAGTGGATCTGTAGGTAAATGAACATCCTGCTTCTGCCAAGAAGATGTCTTTATCTTTAAAATTCCAGTCTTTAAATTATCCTTTTTATTCTTTAAAATAACTACAGAGCTCCTGACAGGTCAGGCCAGGCCTGAAAGTGCTCTCCAAGATGGCTCTCACAGCTTAGTCTTCTCTTTGCAGCTGATTGCTCCAGCCAGGCTGCTTCCATCCCCTCACACGTGAATTGTTGTAGAATTGGAAAGAGGGGGCTTAAGACTTGGCATTGGAAAGGTTTGCACCCTTCCCCCTTCCCAAAGTCACTGAGTCCAGCATTAAAGATCAGAGAAAGCTCTTGTAATGATTCATGAGACACCACTACCCTCCCTCTCTCTGGAGTGCCTGATTCCTTATACACATCAATGTGGTCTTTTATTGCTGCTTAATAATAAATGGTATTTTGTTTGCCTACCTGACACTTTTATTAACTTCAGTCGTGTGTGTATGTGCACATGTTTCTCCAGGCATGATTTCTCCCCAACACCCCCCAAATTAGAGGGGGGATGGGGAAAAAAAAAGCACAGCTTTATTTGAAGAGAATTTGTCCCTAATCTGTTGCAGCTGTAGGGGACCATTCGGCCAATTAAACAGAGCAGGCTTTGGCTCCTTCCCAAATGAGGCGACCACATGTTACCCTTGGATCGGTCACCTCGGGGGAGCAGTGGGTCACAGGGGCATCTGGTTGTCATTTCCGCTCTGGTCAGCATGAGGGAAGCAAGGAGGTAAAAAAAAAAAGTACATTTTATTTATCTCATGTCTTGTCATCTGCTGCCTTCCAGCATCAAAAGGTCCAACAGCATCCAGTCAGAGCAGGAGAGGCTTGCACGATGTGATGAAGTCCAGGATTTGGGAATGAGAACTGTGTGATTGATTTGCTTAGCTTTGAGGTGTCATTGACTTATTTCTGTTTCTCTGCTGCAATAGCATAAATGTGAAGGTTCTGTTGAGGAGGTATGGGAAGGTTGGTGCTGCTTTAACTGACTTGAGAGTTGCTCTCCTAGGTAAGAAATGTGCCCCTCTGTAAGGGAACAGTCCCTCTGCTAGAGGCAAGTGAAAAGCTCCCGAGCTGGGAGGGAACTGGGGTCTGATAGAAAAGTAGCAAGACATTGTGATCTCCAGTGTCTCACATGAGTGATGTGAGATCTTTTGCTCAGCAAATAGTGTAGATCAGGAATTATGAACAACTTAATAGCTGATCTGTAGCTTAACTGACTGCCAACCTGCACATCCACCTAGGGCTGGAGGGTAACACAGGCTTCAGAGCCATCACAGCGAGGTTGTCTTCACAAAATCAGAAACATCTGGTTTCAACTAAACCTAGGCACTAATAAGCCAATACTCATAATGAAGAGGGAAACACTTCAATGAACTAGCCAGGTCAGTGAACTCCTTTTCCTCTGAAGGTGCCTGGCCCACAGTTTTCAAACTGTTATGGTTAACACAGAGTGATTATTTGGCTTTGCTAATGAAGTAGTGTCAGTGATGAAAACGTTTTCTTGATCTGAAACTTTCATCTTTTCAGTGCAAGGAACTTAGAGCTGTAATAATACTTCCATTCCAGGATACTGAGCATCATGGGAGCTAAGGAATCATGAACAGGTCTGTGCAAGGCAGAGGAACTGATAAATGTGCTTTCTTAGGCAAAGTGACTGCAGGAGTTGGTGTTGAAAAAGGGCTGTGAGACCCACTCAAATTTGTTTGAGAGAACTGCTGTATTTTTTGAGTCAAGTGTGACACGTTATAAAGATTCAAGAGGATGCCTTCAACTACACTGTGTTGCAATCACCAGAGCTGGGAGGTCAAAACACTTGCTATGCCATTGATGTCCTTTTAGGGCCTGAAGCTGTCCATCTATGGCACTGATAATAGGGTCTTGCAAAATGAAATTATTCTCTGATATATGTTAATTCTCCAATTACTACTGTTAGCAAAGTTGGAGTCCACTTTTTAATTGTGGTTACAAATACTTCAGTTTTCTTCCAGCTGGAAAGTGGGGCAAACTAGGAGAACTCAGTACGTAGGTGCCATCCTTTTTGACACTTAAAAAACCCCTGTCTTAATATTGGGCTCTTGAAAATGTAAATGACTTTCGTGGGGATCTGATGATTTAAGCAACAGTGTGTGATAAAGGATGGTAATTGTGCCAATATACTCTGGTATAGTTTCATCTTTAACCTATCTCTGAGTCTTCTAAAGTTGATGGCTAGGCTGAGGAGCTTGTAAGCAGTCCCTAGTCAGTTTGATAGTGAAATCTTGGTTAAAACCATGGTGAGATTTTGCATAGAACTCTGCAAAAGGAGTTAATAAATCCTATTTAATTTCATAAGAAAAAATGAGAGAGAGAGAAAAAAAATCAAACCCACAAAACCAATCTAAAACTATCAGAAAAAATGGCAAACTCAACACAAGCATTTTATTTCTTTTCTTTCTTCCTGCACATGCTTTTGATCTGGAGAGGGGACAGAAGTTAGCCCCCAGTATTTCTAAAATATAGTAATTTGTCAATGCACTGTTTGTCTAAAATGGATACTATAATAAAAACGAGTGACAAAATACTGGTCCTTTGTAGATCAGGTTCAGATTTTCCTTGCATAACCTACAATTTTCCTACTGTATTTTGTGGTCAGCGATGCCAGTTCCAATGAATTTTCAAATTATAAAACCAAAGAGGTAAAACTAAACTCCTCCTGAGTTAAGGTATGGATTTCTGAATTTTTAAATTTTAGCGTAATTTAATCCATTTGCAATTTAACAATGTTGTCAAAATAAATGGCAGGTTATAAGTAATTGCAGAGCATGTGTTTTAATTATCCAAATATTGCAAAGGTTTTATCTCAAATACAGTCCCCAAAGTCCAGATAGCTGCTTTTCAATCCTTTTGCTGGCAAATATCAGAACTAAAGATAAACAAGCCATGCCCTTTTAACCTGTGGAGTTTGATTGGCATCATGTTAAACTAACATTCCTCTACCCTAAGAAAACATAAACCCAGCTTTTTCCAAGGTAGAAGGAAAACCTCAGGGCTTTTTGGATAAGGTCATGTTCATCCCCCTTTCCTTCCTTATTTGTAACATCTTCCAGAAGCACAGAGAAATGGCATTTTTGTTTTGTGTCACTAAAGAATGGCACAGTTTGGCTCAGATTAAACATAAACACAACTAAACATGAGTTGCAGAACCAGGACTACTTGAAGCTCCCAGAGTGAAGGCAGAGAAGGGAGGATGTGTGGCTTTATCTGCATAGAATAATCATATACCAAAGAGTTAAATCATCTTCTGTCTCTTTTTTATTGTCTCTTATCAGATTAGAGTCATGTGTGACAATTGAAGAATTTGTTATCTGTCTTTAAATGCACAGGTAAGGCCTAATTCTAAAATTTATCACAAAAAAAATCAAAGAGTTTTAGGCAAATAGACTTGAAATGTTAAAGATAGGGTTTTTTTAAAATTTCTCTTGAAAGCAGCACTGTAGTGGCAAAATCCCTGCTGCAATCAGCACCTGGCAGGGTTAGTCCTTCATGTCCATATTCCACCCTCATCTGTATGCATGAATTTAACTTTTTGCAGGAGAAGGCTTTCATTGAAAATCGGTTTTAAAATTGCCACAGATATGTTATAGGATGTTAGACTCTTGTGCATAAAAAAAATATTACAATTTGACCATATAGAACATGTATTAGAATAAAATAAAAATATTATGAAAAGGTTGTAGTGCCTCTATAGTCACTGTGAACAATTCTGTGACATGTATGAGAAAATTATGTGCCTTTTAGAGGTTTCTACCACTTACATGTAAGTGAAGGAACCAAATTTTTTTTCTTTGGTATTGTGATTTTAGGAATATTTCTGCATCTGTCAATATGCAGTTAAATACAGTTCTTGGTCCAACTGATCACTTCTCTCTAAATTAAAATCTCTGATCCAATACCTTGGAAGGTCTTTATGAACTAAATCTGAATTTCCACTAGCTGGCTCTTTGGTTAACCACACTGGGGCCTGAATACTGGCCAGCACAGAGGACAGCTTGTGTCCTCGGGGTCTGTTCAGGTTCAGCTGCACAAGCCCAAAGGCAGAAAAGTAAATATTGTGTGTCCTTTTCCTCTTATTCAGGTCCTAAGTACGTGGAAACAAGAAAAAAATAATCACAAAAACCGAAACAAAGACTGTGTTGACAAAATTGTTGTGTAGTTCAGGGAAGCGAAATTGATGTACTGATTCACAGTGCTTTTGTCCTCTTCTAGAAGTAAAATTAATTCTGTCTTGTAGTAATATTATTGATTCAGCAAGTAATGTTGGGATATTTTATCCCATTCAGCTACAAACTGTGGTGGAAGTTTGCAGCATGGCTGAAAGCTGATTCAGCTCAAGTATCCTGAGCTTGGTTAAGTAGATGAACAAATGAGAAATCTGTATCAGGGGTGTAATATTAACATTTGTGTGCCCAGGAACCCCAGTGAGCATGCACTGTTTGTTTGGACAAGTGCTACTGGATTTCAGAACTGGCCCCCAGGTCAGTGTCAACACTTCCCAGCCATGGGTGGAAAAGGTTTTTCAGGAATTTTCTATCCAAGGCTATGATCAGGTTTTCCCATGTTTTCCTGAGAGTTGATAGATGTAGCTCAGTAAAAACCAAACATGTCAGTGTTGTTTTGTTCTTGAAATACAATGGCAATAACTTTCCAACATCTCCATTATGGATTCTGCAATATCAGAATCCATTTTCCCTATAACCCATATGAAAATGAGGATGTAGCCATAAAATCCCGAGTTAATAGGCTTAGCAGCAAAGTCTCACAGCTTTTAATGTAGTTTTCTCTAGCCATATTTTCTCTAAGTAGTTTTGACAAAGGAATAGAAGAGAAGCACAGATATTAAAGATGTGTCTAGCGAGTTGTGCATGGAAGGGAAAGGGTTTTTTTTGTCTTAGTTTTATGCAGTTTAGAAACTGAGATGACAAGGAACTCTTAGGGGCATTTAAATAATAGGTGAATTGTATGCCAATGCTTTCCTTGGATTCAAACCTGTGACTTTTCTTTTTCAATATCCATATTCCTAATGTTTAAGACAAGCTAGCAGTAATCATAGGGTAAGCAATCATTTAGCTAGGAGATCCATGTACAATATTGAGAATAATTCAGAAAGTTTAAGTACTTTTAAAATCTGGAAATTACGCATAAAGATATCTGAAATAAGTTTGGAGAATGGTATTTGAGATGATAGCATAGGGAATAAACCTGAAGAGAAAAGGAATTTAGGCTTGCTGATCTCGGATGGTTTCCAGTCCTGTTAGGCTTTTAGGCGCAGAAATTTTCCTTTGTATTATTTCAGCAAGAAGTGGATGTGCCCACCTGTGAGGAATGATTGAGTGATTAAGTTCTTTACCTTGGACTAGAAGGTCAGGAAACATCTCAAGTTTTGATTTCATCACAAACTTTTATTCTGGTGGTAATCAAGTATTCAGAGCAGAATTCTGGGAATATATGAACATAATGGGTGGCTCCTTTAAACATAGTGAAACACCTTTAAACAACGTGTGAAACTTCTTAGTTCCTTCACCTTAGTTCCTTTCACCACTTTTTCCATGTTAAAGTTGGGGTTTTTTCCTTTGCTTTTTCCTGAAGATGAAGCTTTATTTTCTGCATCTGAAACCCTCTGCTCTGTGTACTCTGGGACAGACTGTTCCTATCTCTTTTCACCAGGCTGTCACACACTTGATGACTTACATGCCCCGTCATTCTTCTTAGGCAAAACAAGCCTGTTTGCTCAATCTGTACTCCAGGGTTTTTTTGGGGGGTGTTGTATAACTCTGCTTGCTGTTATTGCACCCACTGAACTTGTTTATGACTCATATGCTTTCTTTGGAGGGATTTAGGTAGAAGAAACATCTTTGCAAACCTCCCAAGTGTTTTAATGATGAGCAGAATCGTCCCATCTTGATTCAATCACATCACTTATGGATTTTACTGGGGCAAGTGGAATGTCCTTGGGATGCTGGGTTGTACAGATCTATTACAAACCGGTTAACAAGGACATTTCATGTAATCTAATTTTAATCTACATAACCTTTTACAATTGGATTATTAAGGCCTAGGCATTGTAATGTATGTGTGGAAGAGGGTGCACCCCTGCCTAAAGTGCCAGAGTCACTTGGCTGCTAAGGAGAGTGCAGCATTTCATCTCACGCTTGGAGAATTCCCCTGGATTTGTGTTCTCTCATTTGGAAACACAGCCTGGCTGTAACAAACTGAAAACTGTTTCAGGAAAGTGTTAATTTCTATGTAGAAATTATGTTTCCCAACTCCACACTAGGAAGGATTAAGTAAGAACTTGCTACTTGCAGGAGGTGGGAGGGCCTGGATTTGTAGGCAGAGCAGGTGATAATGTAACTGGTGGAGATTACAAACTAATTATGTGAGCCAGCAATTGCCTGACAGGTGTTCGAGATGCACAGCAGGGCGGAGGGAAGGGGTAGCTGGTGGGGAGCAGGCAAGGAGGAATCTGACATACACTTTAAAACTCAGAGTGAGCGGAGCTCTGATTAGCACTTCACTCAGGATGGCTCGGGCGTGAGAGGAAAGGACAAACGAGGAGTGTGAGAAGGTGGTTGTGTTTCTTCAGATTTGTTTTCAGGCATGACTCCGAGCTTCAGTGTTACATTTGACCACTGCCCGATGATGTGTGGGCCTGTTGCAGCTCAGCAGCCACCTGTAGGCTGGTATGAATGAGCAAGCATTTTGCTTAGTGCTATTAGTGAAATATGCCTGGTAAAACTGTGACAGTTGTTCTCTGCGGTAGAAAGGCCAGGTTTCACTCCAATTTAGGTTGCCTTTGAACAAATCTTTGGTATTAGCTACATCTTTATGTAGTATGGAGATTGGTGGGAATACTTTGCTATTCTCAAGCACAGGCACTGAAGAGTAATTCAGTTGTTACATATTTTAATACAAATTACAGTTTCCTGAATAGCAGCTATAAATAAGCTCTGGTGCCACGTGTGGCACAGGCAGATGAGCATTGTGCTCTCACAGAGCAGCCCCATCGTTGAGAACCTGATGCTCCTAAGCTCCAGCCCTGTTTCTGGTCTTCATGAGCATGCTCGAGTGATTGCCTGCATCAGTGAGTTGTAATTAATTAGTTAGTGCCTGGGAATGTGCAGAAGGTATAAAAGCACTACAGAAAGTATTCGAGGAGGTGTTTTCTTGCTCCACTTCCTTCCCGTCAGAAGGAGTTGGCGTGACCTGTTGAAAAGCACCTCGGTAAATATATGTTTCACAAGGAAGGGGTGTTAATATTTGTACCATTTTCTTATTAAGTGAACTATGAAAGTGAATTGTTAAAGCTTTATGTATGAGACTGTCATGAAATTCAGTCTTTTATCTATTTGATGGGTAGTTAATGGTGATGTGTTTAAAGTCTCAACCATCAGCAGGTGCTTTATGTTGATCTCAGCTATTATTGTGGATGGTGATTGTTTTTCATCACTGTAAGTTTTATTAATAACATGAAAAGCTAGCCTCTATAGATGATGATGGTATTGTAATAACATAATGAAAATATAGTGTTTTCATAGTGGCCCAGAGATGCAAACTGCACACATCCCTCTGTTTTACATGAATGACTGTGCTAGAGAAAGGACCAAACATGGTCACTTATCACTGGCTATTTTTAGGTGTGTTGCAGACATATCATATACTTCTAGAGATGGTAAAGACAGTAACTTGATCTTTAAACAAGGCTGTTTCTTGCATTGCTAGCACTTACCAAAAAATTTAGTGAAATGCAAATTCTGTGGTTCTCAAATGATTTAGGAAATATGAATTAATTTTAGTATTCTAGCATGAATATTTATTGATAGGCTAATAATCACTTGACTGCTAGGTGCTTAAAACACAATCTTTCAAAAGAAGATGTACAAGGAGATGAATGTACCTTCTACCTTCCTTTGGGCAAACAGACCACAGCTTTTCACCCAACCAAGCATAATGCAGGGATGTCTGATGGCTGAGTGTCCTACATGGGAGTAAATAATAGATAATGCAATGAACTCAACCATGATGTAGCTGCCTAACTACTGGATAGCAGCTTTGTTCCCTGTCCTCCACCCTGTTCCTGGGGTGTTGTTACCCACTGGCATGCCCTCTAAAGGAGAGCACTGTCTCTGTACTCAGACTCAGCTGTAGGAGCAAAGAGCTTTGCCACATGCCTTACGAGCTTGCCAAGGGTTTTGAAGACAGGGCAAGTTGATAAAGAAGTCTCAGTAGCTCACCAGGTCTGCTGTAATGCAAACAGAAACACCTTGCTTGGGAACGGCATCCCCCCAAAGCTGCTGAGCAGGGATCGAGTTGCAGCTGCTGAAAGCGTTTCTGCCTCAAAGGAGAGGGAGCTGCAGGTGTTTGTTGTCCATGGCCCAGCCCGTGGTGCAGGTGTGAGCCAAGCAAAGCCTTTCTGCTCCACTGCTGCAGCGTTGCTGGGATGTTTCCCTGTTTTCCTACCGACACTTCCATCGGGGATGTGGAATTGTGATTGCTGGGTTTCAGTCTCTGAAGTTTCAATACTTAACCTCCTTGGAATGTGAGAGGGGTGGGGCTGGGCTCAGTGTGGTTTTGCTGATGTCATGGAGGTAGAAGAGAGAAATCTTCCCTCTTTTTAGCAGTTGAGAATATTATATTAAATACATAATTTCTTGGGGAGTAGTCTACTGTTATATGGCAAATCTTTACTATACTAGGAAAGTGATTTTTTATAGGGCACCAGCTCTAAACCTAGGCCATCAAGAGTAAGTAAACCATCCTTATTTATGCAGCACTTCCTTTGAAAAGGTAGGTAGGTGCCACCTGTCTGTCTGCCAATACAAAGGAGTGGCACTGTTCTTTGGTTGTTTTTTTTTAATACTGGGTGTTTTTCTTCCTCTTATTTTACTTTACAATAAAATTGCATGTTTTTAGAAATGGACTATAGTTTTACAAAGCATATTGTAAGTCTGTGAAATGAAGTCCACATGTGGGGTATTTGAATTCACTGGTTGTGGATGTGGGGGTGGCTTGGGGGATGGATAATGTGGGATCATCAATTCTTGAATGCACAGGAGTGCTTGTGTGAGAGGGCGATGTTTAATTGCAACTGATTGTGAATAGAAGATAGTGCTACATTGTTATAAAACTTAGAAGAGAAGATTGCAGTGTTATCAAACTAAGGGTGCCTGACCCTTTATACAGTTTAAATCTATTGTGAGTCCAAAACATGTGGATTCAGAAAAGCATGTAAGTTTGCCATTTTTAGTCCTCTGCAGCTCTCATTTCTGATGTGTGTGCATAATGCTCTTATGAGGTTTTGATTTGTTTTGTTTTTTTCCTGTTGAATCCTATTCAGAATGCCTGAATGTGTTAATGACTCATGGAGTAGACCTTGTCTTTCAAATGAGTTCTATTTTGTGGGCTGGTGAATTCCTAGCAGACCGTATCATCTTGATTCATTTGAAAAATATATTTAGCTTCTTTCCTAAATCAAATCAGTTTCATAAAAAGGTATAGATGACTGAGACTTACAGATAAGACCAGAACACTAGATTATTTTTTCTTCAAGTTAAAACTCCACTCAATACTTTCTTAAAGCTCTAAGAGTGGGAAATAAGAATTTTCTATTTGACTCAATTTCCTGAAATTATTTTTAACTAGCTATCATTTATGTATGATTTTTTCCCCTTCTTTTTGGAGTTGAATGCTGCTCTGCTCACTTGTGAGAGCTTTTTGTTAAATTCTTGTAATACTAGTCCTATGTGAGTTAATCTTCATATTGTCTGTAAGGATAAATGTTTCTCTATAAATCTTGTGTGCACCTCTACCGTTAAAATACAAAATGAGCTCAATTTGTAGATTAATTGGTACAGTTTCTCATACAAATGACAAAAGAAACCTGAATTATATTAGTAATGTGATGGCAGTACTACTTCAAGCACAATTACCTTGTCTTAAATTGAAGATAATCAGGATTGCAGAATTCACTCTGGTAATAATGGCCACTTCTTCAAGTGGAATTAGTAAGAAATTAAAGGAATGTTTGTGCAAATGTAGGTCTTTGCATGCTTTTTCATCTTGGGAGGGATGTGGAACTAACAGAATGAAAAGCAGAGTGAGGTGGGGTTTTTTTGACTGTGGTTGTGGTGGTTTGATCCCTCAAAACCAGACCTTGAGAGGCTTGAGACAAGAGGCATCGAATCTGGTCATCACACCTTAATTGTGTATTAGTTCTTTCTGTTTGAATGTATTGTATGTAGATTGAAGTCAGTCAGCACTGACTGCCTCTGGGAAGTCAGCTTTCCAAAAACTTTGTACAGGCTGTTTTAACAAATAGACAACAATGGATTTACTAAAAGGCAAGAAACAAACCTCTATCAGTGTTAGTGGGTGAAAATTCAACTGTGGGGCATCTACGTGAAGCCAAAGTTGTTGTGTGCTAAATAATATATAATTAAACTTAGTTTTTGTGTCAATCAATAAGCATAAACATTGTGGATCTGCCCGAGTTTCTCGTTACAATTTTGTTAGTATTCATATCAACAAGTTCTAATGAAATTCTAATGGAGCATAATGAGAAATTAATTTTTAATAATACATGGAGCTCAAACACCGTTAAAAAATACCAGCTGAACTACAGAAATGTGAAATAAACCCTCTGTGCAAGGATGTGGCCACAGAACTAACTCAGGAATTTCCCCAACAGTAATATCATCCACAGGGTCAGTAACCTTCTAACATCTGTGTGTCACACTATTTTTCTTTTCCTAAATCAGAGACTCTTCAGGATCTGGTAGATATTGCCTGTCTCGAGGCAAGGAGCTGATGAGCAGCTCTTGTGCAAGGTCTGGAGCTCTCCAGGGGCAGGGCTTGGTAGGGGGGAGGATCCAGAGTCTCCTGCTGTGCTGGGCTGCAGGAGTGACTGGCTCAGTCTCCAGTGACCTGGGAGCTGCCAGGGCACCCAGGGCAGGCTCTGGCTCTGCCCCGGGGATATTCACTGCTTGGAAGCCCTGTCACAGCTGAGCCTGTCAGGCTTTATGCCAGGGGCTGCAAGTGAAGGTGTTGAGAGGGAAGACTTCCGTGTAGCATTGAGATTTTGGGCTGTAAGATGACCATTGTGGGGATCTTTGTTAGAGAAGGGCTTTAAAGAGACTGAGAAGCATTTTCAATGCATGATCTGATTCATAATACACAGATACTCTGACTACTTAAGCAAACTTCTGCTGTGGTATTGTTGTGTACTACTTTTCACATATTCCAAAAGCCATTTTTTTCAATTATTTGCTCATGTTCAACACAAAAAAAACATTTGCATCATAGTTACTCCACAAAACAAAAACCCTACTAATGAGGAGGAGAGGTTAAAAAGATAATTATTTTTATAGATTTCTCTTAAGTGTAAGAGTAGACAGCTGTCACTTGAACTGGGGAAGACATTGTGCTGCTTCTGCCCTGTTCTCATCAGCAGAGCTTTGAATGTTGGCAGCCCAGCTTTGGCTGTGGTAAATTTCTTTGGAGGAAAGTGGGGGGGGGGAATCACTGAACATCATTCATAAAAACACCCCTGGGAGCTTTTTGCTGTGCTGGGGAGCTCATTCTGAAAGCACAAGTCTGCGTGTGCAGAGCATGGTGGAAAGTCCGGGGGAGGTGCAGAACCTGAACACTGAGGGGCTTTTCTCCCCAAAATTTTATCTTTTATCTGATTTCCTATCTATTCCTATATGTGGGTACTGCCTTTGGAGCTCAGAGCAATATGAATAGTTGAAAAAAAGCTAATAACTCTGAAAAAATTGCTAGATGAAAGCAATATGAAACCCTAGCTGTGATAAAGGTGGGGTTTAAAATGCACTGGGAGAAAAACTGAAGGGATGTGGGCAATGAGAGAACTATCACAGAGAGGAATCCCAACATCTGTGAGTCCTCTGATGACCAGTATAAGAATTTCTTTTTAGCCTTTTTTCATGCACAAAAAGAAAGCTGCTGAAGGTTTATTTGTTTTGTTTTGGGTTTTTTTTTTTTTGAGGGAGGGGGAAGACATTTGACCTTTATCCCATCCAATTTCCCATCAGACTCCTCTAGTATTTAAGCAGCAGAAAAAGACTTCACAAGTAAAAAAATCTAAAATTTAAATGTGCTTAGGTTGGCCATGCAATTGTCTACCCAACAGTTTGAAAAAATTCCAGGGGCCTGATGCAAAATCCATTCAGTTTAAGGGAAGTGGGCTCTGGGTTATATCTTAAAAGAGGAGATCTAACTTAGTCTGCCTATTCCCTTTCCCTCTCAATTTCCTGATTTGGAAAACTTATACACTTTGCTTCTGTCATTTGAAGTAAAAGTGAATTCCTTTTCAACAAAAGAGAACAATAAAGATTTAGGTGAATTAAGAGGTGTTGTAGTCATAAATTCTTTCCAGAAGCCAGTGCTGCTTGGTGCTCATCCTCTGTTCTGAGAAGTTCTGATTGGTGCCACCATGTTCTCACATGTGTAGAAGGAAGACTGGGCAGTAAATGAAGGGATTTGTTGGTTTTACATCTGCTTGCTGTCTTTCTAGAAATGCAAAATGTGACCCCCTCTGTCTTTGTTGCCATTTGTACCCTTTGTCTGGTACTGTGTGACTTGTTATTCTCTTCCCATTTGATATGAAATGCTGATATATACCAAGGCAGTTTGCAAGGGAACCCTGACAAAATCCTCTGGGTTACCATAAATAACAGGACTGCATGCTCAAAAAGGCTTGCTCCATCTTTTTAAGAGGTAGGCATTGTAATTCTGAGAAGGATATTCTCTATTTAGGTGATTTGTTTTGGCAGGATCCAAATGCAAAGTCAGATAGAATAATCATAATTGTTATAGCACAGTTCCATATATTCCTAGAAATACATGTCTTACTCTTCTAGGTCCTAGCCTTTGAGCATGGGGGGGTTGTGGTGGTTTTTTTGTTTTGCTTTTTTTTTTTTTTTTTTTTTTTTTTGGTGTTTTGGTTTTTTTCAGGTTTCTGTTTATTTGTTTTGGGGGTAGTTTGTTGGCTTTATATTTGGCTACATGATTCCAAGGAAACAAAAAAAATATGTTCTTAAAAAGATGTTTTTTTAAAAACAATTTATTTTTTTTTGTTGGTGACATTGAGCCAGTGCTATTGAATAATAGTGGTACCTCTCTGCCTGGAGCTTCCTGTTGCAATAATACACATCAGTTCTCACCTGTCCTGGAATATTCTGCTTCTGGAGGCACAGAGACACAAGAGATATGTTTGTGTTTGTTTTGTTTGCTTTCGTAAAGCAGTCTGGAGTTGTAAACCCAAGTATAATCAGTGTTACATGACTTTCCTGTGAATGGCATAATTACATTCACATGCCAAGAGTGAAGTGCTTTGACAGTCTCACAACAAAATTAATTCAAAGCTTTGAAGCAAAAGAAACAAATGCAAAATCAACGATTGTGTTTTGGTGAGAATAATAACACCTGAGACTCCATCGTGCTTATCCACCAAATTCTATGTGGAATGGTTTTTTATGTGCAATAGGCTGTTTACAGCGAGCCATTTAAAATAATAGCCCGTGAGACCATTCCCTGATGCACACTGCTATACCTGGAGAGCCTGCCAGATACCATCAGGAAAATGGACCATAAAAGCAATCCAAAACCTACATTCTTAGTGGAATTTATCTGATAAATACCTTGCTAAATCCTAAGTGTTTCATTCATCTTTTTTAAGTGTGATACACTGATCTGCTTATCTGTTTAGCCTCACTGGCAGCATTCTCTCCCGAGGTTAAAACACACAAGGAAGACACATCCATTCACTTTAATAACTGTTATCTCCCAAAGAATATGAGCTGCAGAGTCATTAATTAAACATGTTTGTTCTGGGGAAGATCTCCTGATGAAGATGTATATATGACTTACTTGGTGTCAGTAAACTCTATTTCAAATACAGTTTTTCACATTTCACCATTTTCAGTGTCAGGTAAAAGCTTGTCAGTAATAGAGCCTGTGTTTCTGAAAGCATAATTTGTAGTAGACATACAACCAATACCTTTCACCACCATCTGTAACATGCAATAATGGAATTATGGCAGATGAATAGTCCTAATTTTTTTTTGTCATAGGACTAGAAGCCAGGAACTTTTTTGCTGCCATCAAACTCTGTGAGAGATAGAAATTGTTTAATGTAAAATTTCTGTTTAAACACACTAGTGTGTGATTTAAAATTTTATTTTAGTGCCACTTCAAAAGAAAGTCACAACAATTCCAAGTTTTTCTTGAAGACATTTGAAGAAAATTTTCTTAAGCAAATCACTATTTCAGTCTAAATCAAAATATTTCTATGTCAAGTGCAATATAAATCCCAGTGTCTTACTACGAGTATCCAAATGTTTGATATTGATGTGATGAGAGGAATCTGTATTTCTGTGAAGTATATTTGAAGTCAGAAGAGGTTTCATCTTTTTCCTTGCCTTGTGTTTCACCTTATATCCTTGATTCTTTCTTATGTAGATGTCCACCTTCTGTTTCTTCATAATTTCAAACACCTCTGTCTTTCCTTTGATGTGTTTTTTTTCCCTATGTATAAGATATTTCTCACAAACTTAATTAAGTAGACCTTTGTCTTCAAACTGCATGACTGGGAGATACCAGAAGCTGCTTTAATGGAAGCATAATAAAATAGAGGCTTTGACTGTGCTTGAAAGTAGAAGGGCAGCCATCTACTCTATGGTTTTGGACGGGGTAAATTTTCCCTTCTAGCTCTATCCAGTTTAATTAATATATTCCAATATAAGTAGTAAGCTGAAGGCTTCCTTTTGCTTAGAGACCAGTAGTGACTAACAAAACCCACACAACAAAGTGTGTGAGTTTCTCTGCGCTGCTCAGGGGATGCTGGATCCATTAAAACTTGGGGAACACAAAGGTGGCATCCATTGCTATAGTTCTGAAAGTGTCCTTTGACAAGGTGAGCAGAGGGTGGCTTTTGTTCTATTTAAGGTGTCCTTAGGCTCCCCACCTGGAAAAAGAATTTGATGTGTATATGAATGTAAAGTTGTGAATGGTTTGTAGGGTAGAAATCATTAATCTTTGGCTAAGAACACAAACATCTGCCATCTAGTCAATGAGAATTTTGGCAGTAGCTCCACCACTGGATAGATGGACCAATGGACCTTGTCTGTTCCTGGCTGTGGGGCCACGTGCATTAACAGGAGCAGCAAGGTCTGGGCACCTTCTTTTTATTTTCCACTAAAAACACAAAGGTGACATGTGGTTTTGTGTTCCAAAGTACAGCAAAATTGGGATTATGAATTTCTAGTGGACGGCTCTTTGCTGCAGTTATATCAACCTGAGCAGAGGGAGTATTTTCGAAGTAAAATTGCAGATGTGCAATCTAGCACTTCCAGAGAATCTTATCAAGGCAAAAGCTTCTTATGCTCATTGGAAAATAATCAATAAAGTGGAGAAAGGTGAAAGAAATACCCTGAAATAGGTAGTGAGTGAAACATCAGCTGGGCTGGTGGTCTGTGGTGTGGTGCTGAGGCTCCAAATTTCCACTCAAAGATTCAAACCTCTCCATTTGCAAAGGAGTGACCTAAATTTTAGGTCTTTTTATATACAGTCTTTTTTTTTTTTTTTTTTTTTTTTTTTTTTTTTTTTTTTTTTTTTTTTTTTGAGGCTGACTCTTGTACTTTGGGGACAATCCTCCAGAGATACTGGTTTCCTTCTCATGTAGAATGTGAATCATATGGAAAATGTACCAGGGCTGTGTGGGAGTAGTTCTTTCGTGCTGAGATAGGATGCTGAGATTTAGCCCTTTCCTTTGGGACCAGATGCCATGTCTGTGTTCTGACTATCTTTGGTACATATGAGAATCTCCAAAAGGGCTCACTTATACAAGGAGCAGAATATCTGATCTTAGATCAGTCATGTAGATCTAAGGGGAAGGATTTTGCCTTGAGTGTGAATTAGTCTCAAAGACAAAATTCACAGCAGCCTACTTGTTAATGAATTACAGTCTTTATTTTTAAACATTTTAAGTCTTCTTAAGTTCCCACAAGGAACTCATTATGCTTTGCACTTGGAAGAAAATGGAGAAAACCTAAGTGGTGCTTTGGAGGGTGGGGAGTCTGGTTCCAATACAGATGAAATAGGTGCAATTTTACACATGTAATGTAAATAAAGGTACTGATAATTGGAGCATGTACCATCGGTGCCTGCATGCTCTAATCTATGATATGATGCATATTTATCAACTTGAATATAATTAAAGGCTGGTGTTCCAAGCGCCAATCGGCCCAATTCATACACAGATCATTAGAGGAAATGCTTCTCTTGAAATGGCAGAGTATGTGCAGTGTGGACCTGTGCCTGCAGATTAGATGATCTACCGTTTCTTTATTTAGAGCTTCCTTTTATGGCTTGAGACCTGGAAAGTCTTTGAGAAGGCATTAAGAAGATATTTATCTAATTAATTACTTTTAAGTCTTGAATGCATGTGTGGGTTTTCAGGGTTTACTTTGTTTTTTTCTTTCCTTAATGTGAATTACAAAGCAACAGAGGCATAATTAGTTGAATTTGGAGGATGTGTTCATGAACTTGTGTAATAACCTAAAAATAGGGAGTTTTTCAGTATCAGTAGACATTTCAAAGAAAATCTAGGCATACTAGGTTTGCTGAAAATACTCTGGAAAGTTATGATTTTGATGTGATGATGTCCTATCATGTAATAGCAGTCATTTCAAAGAGATTTAGGGCCCTGGCCAGTGAGGCAACATGTTATTATTATCAAGGCCCATATCAGAAGCCCTTGGGATTTTTAGGGGCTCAATGGAAAGAGATGTGGACTGGAAGCCACTTGAATCTTGATGTGGACAGTGTGCCCAGTTTAGTTTATAGCCACACTTGTGAGAGGGAAGATGCTAGTTCTCCATCCTTTGGGAAATGCTTGCCCTGGGTCAGAGGCTGCAGAGCACGTGCAGCTGGTATCTGCATGAGACCAGCGTTTGTGTGCTTATGGGGGAGGAGGGAATTCACCTCACACATCTAAAATTGTCTTGATTTTCATTTCAGCTTTGTGGCTCACCTTTAAGAGAAAGCAGAACATGAGCAGCTGTCCAGTGAGTGATTCTGTGCCAGCTGATGTGGAATGTGAGGTCTTTTATGTAGCTAAATGCACTGATTTAAAACATCTGCCCATATCCCTGCTTTTTCTGTTTGACTGCTGTTCCAAAGTGGAAACTTCTTAATGTGATGGAGACTTCTTATCACATGTATCATACTTTCAGAGTTATCTTTTCCTTCATTTTTAGAAGTAGCTATGTATTTTCTTGTGAATGATGAGTTATATCTCTAATAAGTTTGGGAGTATATTCTTATAGAATAGTGGATGTTGAAAAGTTCTTGTGTTTGTGTTTTGGGTTATTTTGTTGTTTTCCTTCTTCCACGGGAAAAATATATGTTAGATACCATATTACACTGACAGAGGTGAATATAAATAGAGCAATATATTTACCTGTAGAGGTAAAGCAAGAGTAGTTTGCCAGTATAATTTTGAGGGCTTTGTTTAGGTATTTTTTTTCCTCCTCTATGAATGACTGCAATTCCAATGTGTGTCCTGGCTGTTAAAATGAAAAAAAAAAAAAGGGAATCCTGCTGTAGGATACATGCTCCATTTGTATGACTGTGTGGATCTGCTGTGTGTTTATGTGAGAGGGGTCTGGTCCCTTCTGTTTGCTCAGTGCTAATGCCAGAAGTCTGTGGAAACTGCTCCCTTGCCCTCACGATGCAAAGGTCATTGTTAACTTCTGCCCACAGGGACAGTCCAGAGAATTAGGGTAGGCATGAGTTCCAGTAAATCCAACTAAATATAGCAAGAACTTGTATTTGCAGCTTTTTTGATGAACCCTTGTGTGTTTTTCATTTTGGCTCTGAACACAGTGTTGTGCAGAACACGAGCATGCCCAAACCCTCTTCTGTATCTTGGATCTACTGTGTCACTCCCTGGTAAGATGCCTAAGCACAAATGTTCCCTCTGTCAAAAGTTGTTGCCAAAGAATAACTTTTTCAATTGACCTAATCCTAACTTTGATTATATCCAGATTTGCCTCTGCTCATAGCAAAAACTGGATGACCTTAATTTATCATTCTTCTTTTAATTTGTCACTTTGGAGATATATTTTTCCCTTTAGGGAACTATTTTTAAAATTTCTTTTGATTTGATTTGTTAGAAGCTACCCATTTGCAGTTGATGTCTAATTATTTTTTAGGACCAATAAGCTATGAAAATATTTATATAGTTAATAATTTACTTTATTAATGGATAATAGCTAAAATTAAATAAGTAACTTTAAAATTATATATGACTTATAATCTTTAAAGGGTTATAGGTCTTTAACTACCCAGTAAAACTACAGAGAATTTACAGATCACTGTTTTATTGGTATTATAACTTAACTACTACTTTGAACTTTCATTACTGACTGTTGAGGCATTTCAAGGATGACAGAAGCTGTTTTACCTTTTGGCTGTTACTTTTAAGAAATCTGTGATGTGAAAGCAATATATACATGTATTTAGGTAACTGATTGAGAAATTGAAAAAATGCTGAAAAATTATAATTGAAGTGGCAAAATATTGATATAAAGAGAGATATAATAACTAGATAATATACACCAAAGGGATTAATATTGTGCTGTTACCCAGTAAATGTATTTTGTAGTTTTCTGTCTTGTAGTGCTATGAGTGAGGAAAGAATGAAAGCTGAGGTTTTATCTTCCAGTCAATCCTAGAGTATTTACACCAAATGGGTGTAAATAATTGAAGCCTTTGTGGCCACAGGGCTGTGAGCAGCAAAAAATAGGAAAAAGCTTGCATTTAAGTAGTGGCCATAGCCACTACTAACCCCAATTAAATCTTGAGTAATTATGGCTATTCTCATGATGAATTAGACATGTTCTTGCACATCTTGTTGGGTTAGATCAATTGTCCCCAAAACCTTGTACGTTCAAATTTAGTACCTGGGATTCTTGGTGAAGCAGCAGCAGCTGGTGCAATGTGGAGCCTTGGGCTGAGCAGGCAGAAACCTGGGCTGGATGGCCTCAAATCTTTTGTGTTTTGGGGCTGGAGGAGCTTCCATTGCCCAGTGGTGAAATGGAGATAGAAACCCCCGAGATGGAATGAGAAAAAGCCACCTCTATCAGCAAAGAAGTGCACTGTGAGAAGTGCTGTCAGAAATGCTTTTCTGTTCTCCCAATAGTCCTAAATCAGGCTGTAATATGTTCTGTAAAATAAAATTCAAAGGGTCACTTTCTCCCAAAAGGTCACGTAGGACTTTACTGTTTGTTCAAAGTCTTATAAAATTACCTCTGTTCTGTCTGAGAAAAAAAAATTATGAATATGAAACTGTCCATAAAATAAAATATAGTTTTTAGCTCAGAACAACAGCACAAAAATTTACTTGAGATGATTGTGTGGACTGTCTTCTTCAATTACTTTCAATAAAAGTGAACATTTGCAGTTCATGTTATACCAACACAGTCCCAACCTGCTTGGCCAGATTTGGTTTTGAGTAACCCATAAAAAGGTCTATGCCTTCTTTTAATACTTTTTTTTTCCCAATACCATTCCTTTAGCTATTAATCTCTACCTCAAAAACCAGGCAGCCATAGATAGATATATGTAATTTTTCTAAGCACTAAACCACACTGAGTTTTCTAAGTACTAAACCACACGTTTCATTTGAAGCCATCAAGCAGGAGCAATGTTTATGTGAGTCTGCAAAAAATTCCATGTGTGAAGTCTCTCATTTACTGAAAATCTTCCATTCTCTGAGGCCAATGGCTTGTGCCAGAGCTTTGTGGTGTGTCAGGTGTCCAGATTGTTTGACTGCATCAGGAGTTTGCTGTGGTGTCCGTTTGCCAGCTGGAGGCAGAATTTCATTAATCTGTAGTATAGAGGGAGAGAGGTGGGAAATGATGTTGCTCCAAGGCTTTGATCTTTTTTTTGTTAATGAGCTGGTTTACACCTCAGCTATTAAACAGTTGGATACTTTTTTTTCTTTCTTTTTTTTTTTTTTTTTCTCTGAGAGGCCTAAATTTGGAGTAATTCAAGCTAAGCCAAGCAACATTTTTCCACCTTCAAGTAACAGATTCTATTGCCCTATAAACTCAATGATTCTTGTTGCCCATTTCTTTCTTTTCGCTTCCTCCTGCCATTCATTATTTTTCTTCCTCTTAAGAATATGGAAAGCATTTGGATTTAGTAGAATGGCTTTTGTTCTCAGTTTTAAAACACAAATTCTTTCTCTGCCACCCATGTGCTAACTGCATCAATTTGTGGGTTTAACCTTTTCTAAACACACATGCACAGAGAAATCCTGCCTGTTGCCCTCATTTTTGGTGGGCTGCAGGCTTGCACGGGTAATCTCAAATTACTGCTTGTAATTCCTGTACATTTCTGGATTCTCTGGATTAACCATTGTGTTGTAGGTTGAGGGAAGTAAATTCAGGTTCTGCCTTGGTTCAGTTTTACCCAGGGGCAAAGTGGAGACTTGAGGAAATGACATCTTAACTCTGCTGTCTTCTCCTCCTTTAATAAACTGATGGAGGGATGTTGATGGGTACCAGAGAGACATCATGCCTCACTCTGGGTAGGCCTTTTCTTGAGTAATTTGACCAGTGGTTTTTGTTTCTGTGAAAAATGGAAATCTGTCAGGAGTAAGGTTTAGCAGAGGATGCTGTTGATGACAACATCTGCTTTACCTGCTTGTCTGTGCAGCAGTGTGCCAGGTTGTCTTGTTTACCCAAGGATGATGTGCACTCCGTGTTTTTGGAGTTAAAGGTTTCCACACTTTATTGCAATAATCTTGGAGCCCCACCTCTGAGTGTGTCAGCTTTAAAGTTTAGCTCTCTGGTGCACATCCAAATCTCTGAACAGCTGTGTGTGTAAGGCTGGTTTAACAGCCCCCAAAGGTGCCTTAGGTTTTGTTGAGGAGAATAAATAAATAAACTACATAGGAAATAAAATTAGAACTAGGTCTTCTCTTTCTCATATCTCATGTAATGTGGAAAAAATTTGGTATCCAGACTTAATATAATATTAAATTAGGCAGATCAAAGCAAAGGTGTGAAAACTTTCATATGAGGCTATTAGAAATTTTTATTTAAAATTCAGGTGGAGCTGATGTGTGTTCAAGGTTTTATGGGGTTGAGGGACAAGAGTTTTTTGGTTTTTTATTTTTATTTTTCACAGGTAAAGTTCAATAAAAGCTGGGAAAAATTCAGTCCTCTTGCCCTTCTGAGGGTGGACAAGTCAGGTGGATTTAGTTCATGTGCCTGTAAAAACCTCAAAGCAGAGAGGGGACAAGTGCCACATGATTGGGAAAGAAGTGTATGTCCATGCTGATGAACTTCTGTTGGCAAAGAAGGTTGTTTCTGTCTGCAGCAATGCTTAAAAAATAGATTTATGCTTGCTTGGTTATATTCAATGCAAAGCAGTAGGTGTGGAAAAAGCCTGAAATATTGGACAGTGTAAATTAACAATCTAAATACTGGTTTCTAATTATCAGCATAAAATTAGACATTAAATAACAAAGGAGGCATTCACAGGCATCAATGTTTTTCCTTTCATTTTTCTGAAGTCTTGCTTTAGTGTTGATATGCTTAGTATCATACTACTGATATTTTTTTCTTCCCTTTTCAGGGTCTTTCATTTTTAAAACAGGGATAAATTTTGCACCCTAAACTAAAATCTATGAATCTATTCCTTGATGAACCACTGTATTAGTCCTGCTCTTATGTCAGTGATGTCAATAATGCTTCAAGTTCAGACAGTCAAATGGAGGTCTCGTAAAAGAAGAAAAAAGAAGATGCTCAGAACTCTTGTGATCCTTATTCTAAATGTATATTTAAAGTTTGGGAAAATAATTGAGAAATAGAGATATCTATCTATATATTACTGTATCTTGCACCATGAAAAGGATAGGTTTGAGAGTTTTACTTCTAATTCTCTGTGGTTCCCAATTCTGTTTTTGGTCAGCAGCTATGTCTGCTTAATCAAGATTGCAATTTTCAGTGTGTGGTTTTGATGGCCAAATGTATGATCTTTGTTTTCAGGGGAAAATATCACACTTTGCTAGTTGACCATGCAAGAGATGGTCAACTAGCAGTTACATGTTATGAACAAAGAAAACAAAATAACTGGCATCCACTGATCACTATGGTCTTTTACTAAGAAGACCAGTATACTATGATTAAACTGTGATTAAACTGTGTAAACTGTGATTTAAGGAAAAAGTGGGGAAATATGGGACAGAGGGAAAGGTGTAACTCAGGTGCTCCACTTCTATGTAAATGTCTTCATTGTCAGCTCTTACAGCCGTAGTTCAATAACATTATAATCATAAATAAGAAACTTCATATGACACTTGTGTGGGAATCTCCTACTCCAGAATACAGAACTAAAGAAACTGATTCCTCTGAGCTGCTTCTCCTCCCACAGGAGACCTGAAAAGGATACTCAGACCAGTTCAGCATTTGTTCTTCACCTTTCACCATTCATTCTTTGAATTTTTTTGATTTACGCTCTCTTTGTCCAATCTCCTGGCACTTCAGGGGAGAGGATTTAAAACCTTCAAAACACAGTTGCCACTATTGGAGACTTCATATTTTCAGCACCCTGTCAGCATAATCTTAATAGCCTGATGCTTATAACATGGTTGCTGAGGTGCTGTAAGTGTTATCACAAGAGCTCTCTGTGTAGGTGAAACAAAAAGAAAATCTTCTTCATTCTTCAGACCAAAAGTAATATTGACACTATTTACACTTTGCTAAATGATCTCTCAGCATTCATTGTTCATGCACTGTAAATACTACCAAGCTTGGGACCACAGAAGAATGGCCTAGGTAGAGAGTATCAGATGCATTGCAAACCTTTTGTTCAGCTGTCAGACCATGTGAATGAGGATGGTTTGGTGTCAGGCATCCTATTACAGCTACTTCATGCTTAGACTTGTTTCATTTGTTCCCTGGGTGAAGCTGGCAGGAGTCACTGCAACGTGAATGATCTTGCACCTGGAATCCTGAGCTTTTGCCCAGAAAATCTGCATAGATCCCCTGTGTTAATGAAATAGCTCACATCCTGCTTGGTTCATTCTAGTATTGATATCATTAATATCAATGGCAGGTTAAGCTTCTGTCTTCAAAGCAAGATAGTTTTAATTATGGTTGAAATCCTCCTCTGTACTTTAATCTATAACATTTTACTTTGAAGTTAAAGTGTTTCTCTGGGTGCCATTTTCAGATCTGGTTATATTGTCCTGTAAAGCCCACTAAGCTGCTTCATGCCCATTTATTGCCCTTAAGAATTGATTCCGTCCCCTCAAGCATTTCCTCATTTTTGGAACGTGTGCCTTTGTAGACTTTACAAGATGTGTTACCACATTAATCACTATAAATTCCAATGTGTGCTTAAGGTCTTTAATGTTTGGTCCCGAGAGGCTTCACATGTACTACGTGAATTAAGAGCTCTTTACACACTGAAAAACGTGCAGAATAAAGACATTCCGTAGAACTTGAAACACTTGGAGAAGTGGTTTGTGCTTTGTGAGTGCTGCTCTGCCTCACATTCCTCCATTTGTAGCAGTGCTTTTGACACTTTCTTGGTAAATTTGGCTTCCACGCTGTGTAATTAATTTAAACATTCATCTACGCCTGACTGAAAAGTTTTGATGGCTTAATCTTTTAATAAATAAATCTGATTGTCCTAAATTCCAAGGCAAAAAAAACAAGAAGTATTTGAAAGTCTGAACTGCATTTTTCTCCGGTGAGATCTATACACTCTGGTGCTGTGCTTAAGAACAGGACAGGACACATCAATCAGAAATGCAGATACTGATTTACAGGGTATTCAATTAGAGACCTGTTTTTGAGAGGACAAATGAACTGAGCATTCAGCTGACCACAGTGTACTCCTTGAGAATTCATTACTTGCTGTGTTGGAAAACTAACTGGTCAAGGAAACTTACAGTACCTGTCAGGGTTGCTATTTCAGAAAAACCACTTGCCTCCGTCAGCAGGGCTGTTTAGATAAACCGATCACTTCTCTAATCAATTCTGAGTGCTGAAAAGTTGCCATGGATACAAGATCCTGCAGCAATCAAAACAGAAGGTAAGTTTAGAATTGGAAGTGACAGATTTATTCATCACATACTTAACAAGCCTTTGAAGGGAAAGAGAGAGTTTGTCAGAGTCCTTAGGCTGTGTATAAAAAGATTGTGGAGAAATACTCAGAGAATTGCCAATAGGCACTTCAGCTGGAGAGGACTGGCTAATATTTGCATTAGAACCATTGCACAGATATGTTTGCTTGAAAGTGTTGCTCTGCATGCCAAAACCATCAAAGTCTGCAAGCCTGTTGTCATTTATCTTCAGTCTCTCAATGAATGGTCAGCTGCAAATTTCTGTCTTGGTGTTGGAAGGTTTCAAACTGTTCCAGGCTCAGCTTAGGAGGCAAGGAATGCAGGGCAGCCACTTCTGCAATCAAACCTTTGGATCCTTCTCTCATTCCAAGGAAATTTCAGAAAGTGAGCTTTTAATGTCCCCTACTAAAAATTGCTAGAATCCTGCAGAAGAATTGATTGGATTTCTGTGTGATCCTGCTGAGCTGCCTTCTGCTGTCCTGTTTTATACTTTTCTGAGTTTAGTGCATTTTTCAGCTGGGTGTTACAGGAATGTCACCCCTTCATTTGCTGACGATGCCATGTCGTGCTTTGGCACACAGGACTCAGTCCTCAGAAATTCACTCACTCCTATGAGTGAGATGGGAAACAAAACAACAAAATCTACTTTAACTGTGAAAGGTCATGAAAGACTAATTAAAATGACCAAAAGGAGAGGGAAGTGTTGCAATCATTTCATTCTCCTGGGTAAGCTCCTTGCAGTCTTAGAACTGTGCTGAAATTAATTTTCTCTCTTAGTCCTTTCAAACTTCTCAGAAATCACCTCTCCCCCTCCCACTTCTCTAAACTGAATGTATATTTAATAAGAAGACATGCAAAACCAAACTCATTTCCTGGTTTCTCCTACGTATAAACATACAGTGCAAATTGAATTTTTTTTTGTAAATCAATGTTCACAGAAAAATAAAGCATGTTTCCTCAGTTCAAAGCATGTCTGGGTTGGAGGGTTTTGAGCTCAAATCAAGAAACCTCTGTGGCACTATATAAACATGCAATGAAAGTCAGTATAATTGATAGGGTTTTTTGGTTTTCTTTTCAACCTGGGCTTTCTATAAAACTTGGAGATTGAAACTCACTTGGAAAAAGCCAAGAGAAAGCATTCAGTGAATCTGTGTGCAGCAACCCAGCTGTGTTTGGCTGGCCTCTCATCCTGGGGAGGTGATCTGCCAGAGAGGTGCTTGTGCAGCAGGGAGAACAGGAGCAGGAGTTAAAGCTCACAACTGGTGTTTGAGTGCTCAAACTGACTGTCTCCCAGTCAGGGTGGTGTGCTGCTCACCCATGAGTTCCCTGGAGATGCTCTCCAAAGTGAAAAGGTTCTTATTTCACTGCATTTAGGAGTGCTCTTGCTTTTGCTTAGCAATTCAACTCTTGTACCTTCTGTGATCAGAAGGTACACAGAGTACACAGTTGAGTCAAAAATGAATTGGTTTTCCCCAGAATCTTCAGTTTGTGGGTCTGAGTATGCATCATTCAATACTCATGTCTTTAAGCTCATATGCCCATGGTAAACTTAAACAACGCATTCCGTTACTATAGGTAAGTAATGAAACAGAATTTGGTTTCAATTCAAGTGGATCTGGCTTAATTAGTATGCTATTATGTCTTCCTCTTCAGCATTCTAAGGGTAACAAATTAATAAAGTCCATCTCACAACAAAATTTTGCATACAAAATGTGGGGTTTGTTTACTACTATATGTGAAGCTCGATCCACAAAAATTTTGGTGCTGCCCAATATTCTTTTGCCAATCCTCAAAGCTCCAAAGATATGCAGAGGAGTTTGATTTATGGTGCTCTTCTGTATCCTGTGTGTCTTTCTCCTCTGTTTCAAACACTCAGTCACAGAGGAGGAACACCACCTTATGGCCTTCAGAATCATAAAAAAATGAATGGCCAGCTTTTGGTGGAGGGCTGGGGAGGGATGGAATCCCCAAAACACCTGGAATGCATTTCCCAAAATATTAATCCTAGGAGTAATTTCTAAGAATTTTGAGAAGGGTAAAAGAGTTTAATGCTCCCAAGACAGCTGTATGTGTGGCTTATAAGTTACGCCTTTTTTTCCTTTTTGCTTCTCTAACTGCAAGGAATCATTGTGGTAGTTGTCCATTGCAGCTCCTCTGTGAGCACTCCTGGTCTCTCCTGGTGCACAGCCAGCCCAGTCAGTGTAAACCAATGTTTTCTGGAGTGTCAGAAGTATGTAAAGAGACATGGTGTTAGAAGGTTATTTAGACAGACAGGCAAGCTTTTTTAATCCATTAAAGTGGGTTTAAGTTGAACCACACTTGCAGTCTTCCATGGAATTTCATTTGTGAGGGTTCAATATTTTAGGCTACTCTGCTAGACCAAATCTGTCCAAATCCTTCATGTACAGGGGAAGAGGAACCATGGCAAGAGTTGATCGCAGCCTTACATCTCAGTTCTCAGTAGTTTCTAAATGATCACTTATTTATAAATAGAATTTGTTGTATTTCTACTCATAATTAACTCTCTAAAATCTAATGCCTTCTTAAGGAATGATGTCTTGAAAAAACATATATGTTCAGGAGGGAAATACATTGTTTGAATGTCAGTTTTCTTGGATAAGCAAATGTGAGAGAATGTTGCACATGTCACCATGCACAGCAGGTAAGGAAAATGTGTTTGTAGCATTTGATACAGGTTAATCTTTATGTCATAAAATGGAGTAATTTTGCCTCACTACTTGGATCTACAGTAATATTTTCTCAGTTATTGTGTTAGCAAGTACAGAATGACCTTATTAGCACAGAAGTCCTATTAGTCCTTTGTACCAAATTCACAAATCACAAAGAGAGTTGCACTAGAATATACTGAGTAGACACTTGGGTTTGAAAACTGAATTTATCTTACTCTGGCTATCCTATAGGTATAGCATTTGATGTATGTACTTATTTTTCTGTCTGTATCCTTAGTGGACTTTATAAAAGGTTTAAAATAAGAGGTCTGAGATCAAAATTAATTTTACTCTCTTTTACAACATACAGTAAATCCATTGTAACAAACAAGAAAACTGAAGTCCTATCCCGGGATGTAGTTGTATAAATTACCTAATGCATCAATTACTTTCCTAATTTTTTCAAGGCAACTCATGGTAAGTTTCAATTTAGAAGTACTGTTATAGTATAATATTTCTTAAGAGAGGAAGGAAACTATTTTATGCTAAGGAATGGACTGTAATTCCTGAGAGTGTAATGGCGTTGTCCTTTGAAAGCCTCAAGCTGAGATACAGCAGCTTGCTTCCTGCCTTGGCAGGCTGTCCTAAGAGCAGGGGGTTGAATGGCCACTGTTTGAGCTGTACCCCCTGATCATAAGTTCAAACTCTTGACAAGTTTTGATTTATAGCCATGCAGGTTTAGGAATTAGGAGAAGGCAGAGAGCTGCTCCATTAAACTCCATTGTGTCTGGTTATGTACTTTGCCCTCTGAAGAAGGCTGCTGGAAAAAACCCAGTGTTGGGAGTTCTACATCCATGTTGGTCTTTTTGTGGGGCTGTTTCAATAGAGTAGCATTGGAACGGAAAATTCATCCTGACAAATGAGTGAGCCATCTATTAATTCTGCCAGGACTGAAATGTATTGCTAGAACCTCTAAAGGTATGAAACTAATTACTCCTTCAAGCTGTCAAGCACAACTAAAATCTAAATTTTTAAACATTTTTTTTTCCCCTGACACTGATTTTCTTTTTGGGGTGAATTTGTTTAATGCTCTTTGCAAGGCACTGATCTGAACCCCAAGTTTCTGGAGAATTTCTCAGAGTTGCAGGTCCTGGTTAACAGCAGGATGATGCTCATTAGTATGACATTATTTTATTACTAGATAATTAGGCTGATAATGCAATTCAGATCTTGATCACTTTGATAACAGCAAAGAATGAAGCTGATAATTAGGAACTCCAATTTGTTAAGTGGATATTTGTTCACAGAGCCTAGATTGACTACCAAAAAATTTCAAAAATCGTTTTCTACTTTCACTCCCTTTTCATTTTGGTGATTCAAAACCACTAAGGGACTGACCACCTAAATTTGAAAGAGTAAACTATGGTTGGCATATGGAGTCACTAAATTATTTATTACCTATTAAACTATCAATGACTAATTTTATATTCTTAAGATAATACTGATTGGCTCTAACAATACAGCTCAAAGCATTTAATTCTGGGGAAAAAGAAATCAATAACACTATTAAATACATATGATGTAAATGTAAAGATGAAATTGAGATAAAGTAATCACTCAATGCTTCAGCCTAATTCAACGCTAATTTTATCCCTTAAAATTGTTTTGCTCAATATTTTTTATTCTCTCTAATGAGAAATACTTCCTTTGAATCTCCTGTTTGAAGGTATACTGAAGTCATGTGAATTATTCAATAGAGGATATTGTGATCTGCAAAAGTTCCAGGTTGGTTTGTGTCTGGACATCCAACCACAGTCTGTGCTGGCCACTTTGCTGTGTGCATTTCCCTCTTCCCTGACTTTTCCCAGTGCTCAAAATGGTGTGTCAGAATTTCATTTATTCATTGTTGAGAAAGGAATGGCACATACCCATAACACTTGAATTTCTTCCTGTTAGGGGAGGACCATAAGAATTCCTCCTGATGCTAATTTTAAAAATTTGTTCGTTTGTTTAAATCGTTTGCTGTTTACTCTCTGAATATTTAGCAGCAGAAAATTACTGGCAGGAATTGTTACTGACACAGCAAATTTCAAACTGACACTAGAGAGCATTTGTGGGAAATATGTCTCACAGCTGGAGTAGGAAGATTGAGTAGAAAATCATCACCTTAATACTCTGTGATCTGAATGGGTAAAGAAATCAGCATGTTCTGAATGTCTAAAAAAAATTAGTGAAAAAAAGGCAGCAGAACAAGTGGCTTTTACTTGCAAGATGGCTTTTAAACAGCATGGAATTGCAAGTAATAAAATCATCTAACAGAGAAGTCCTAAAGAGATCTTCCTCTGAAATTTGGTACTAAAAAAACATAGGTGACAGTGGAGGCTTGGTTGTTGGATGATTATCTGTAAGTCAAGAGACAAAAAAAAAATTCAGTGCTAATGGACATGTAGCTGAGGCACAAAATTTATGCTTGTGAAGTACAAAATAGGTCACATGAATGCAAGTATATGAATTAGAGTTTATAGATTTTCATGTGCACTTTCTGTATTTTTTTCACCAAAGACTTTGCTAAATCACCAGTGGAACAAAGCATGCAAGTGCCTTATTCCCATGAGACATAAGGTTTGCTTTTCCTTTCTCTTCCCCCTTTAAAATTAGTAAATGCAAATAATAAAAGAAACAGAAAAATTACCATGAGTTAATGGAATTACAGCAATGTTGGACCAGGATAATTAGAAAAACTTGGAAACATATTGGGTAGCTTCAATATATCCGTGGCATAGAAGAACACCTTTTTGTTTGTTTGTTTTTCTCCTGCCTGAACGTTATCATCTTTATGTCCTTCTGGCAGTATAAAGAAAGTCTCAGACAGGTTTGCCCTTGATTTTAAAAAGTTACAGAACCAAAGTGAAATAAAAGGATCTTGGAAAAGAGTTAATAAATCTTTCCTGTCTTCTAGAAAGCCATACTTCAAGTGTTGAAAGTGATGCTTTGGATGCCCCTCCCCAGTAGTTTTGGGTGATATTTCAGATGGTGGTGTCATGAATTGGAGCTAATATACAGCCATCTTCAAAATTTTAGGTCTCATTGTAAATCAAATTGTACTGCCTTGCATGTGGATTGTCCCACTCTTATGTTCCTGCCGGAGCAGAGTTCCTGTCAGAAGGAGACCCAGCTTGAGCTGGCTGAGGCCAGCCGAGTGCAGGATGTGTTATTTGCTGCTGCTCACACAGGACAGCTGATCTGTAATTAGAAGTCCAAACCCAGCTCCTCATTGTTCAACTGAAAAGAAGAAACAATTCTTGTTTGGCTTTCAGTTGTGCAGTGTGAGGTTTAATTCCTCTCCTGTCATTACCTGCAAATACAAAGGTTTTCAGGAATATGCTCTCTGACTTGGTGAGGTTGTCTGCTGTAAATCTCCTTGCAGTGCAAACTACATCTAGTCATTATTAAGGCTGGTGGTGGCTGTGTTTACATTGGAAGTACAGAACTGCATAAGTATTTCAAGAAAATATTGCCATACTACTTGTGCTTCCGTTTGCAGAACTTGATTTGTTTTCACTGGGCCCTAGATTTTTTCTCCAGATTTGCTATAGAGACCCTGAAATTCATTAATCACAGGTTAGCTCTGGGGTACTAACCCCGACTTCACAAGGGGGTGGAAAGTGTGGAGTGAGAGACGGGATAATTTTACTCTTGCTAATAGCTCTTAGGTAAAGCAGTTCTTAAAGCAACAGACTTCTTTTTTTTTTTTTTTTTTTTTTGCTATTAAGTTTCTTAGTCTTTTACTCTCACCATTCTTAACAAAAGGCTGGTTCTTGGTTCTCTTAGTTAAACTGAGCTGGGTGCTGGAGGGGTTTAAAGTTTTCTGCCTGCTAACATTGAATTAAATGTGTTCATTTTCTTTGCAAAATAACGTGCTCTGCTATGTGTTCCAACCTGTCTTTCATCTGGTATATTAGACATACGTTATCAGTGTTTAATGAATGCACCAAGATATTTCTCTTAGAAATGATTATTATGTAAATAATTCAAATACTCAGAAATACTGTGGCTTGCCTTGTGCTTTCTCCCCTGGCAATGTGACACCATGGGAATACACGGGTAGGGATTGCTGCTTGTTAATGATGTGTTGTAGTTGAGATGGTCACAATACAAAGCAACACTCCATTTTCAGAAGGCTTCAAACCTGTTTTTATTATAGCATGCATGCTTTTTATACATTCTTACAAAACTCAGAAGTTTACACTTTCATTGGTCAGGAAAGACAAACAAAGTGCTCATTGTAATAGACAGTTGCAGGTTTCTCTTATTTATCCTTTGTTTCTTGGTTTCTATGTCAATGATCTTGGTAGAAAATTCTTTCAGAGGTAAACATGGAGCTTCTTATCAAACTTCTCTCTGGCTCACAGAAGTCCCTATAAAACCTCTTCCACAGTGATGGACAAAGTATTTCACTTCCCCTACACAAGAAACTAAAGATTGTCAAAATATGAAAGAGCAGCTAACATATTCTGATTTGCCAATAGACCCCTAAAACCAACATCAGAGGATAAAAACTGAAGAGAGCAACAGGCTTGAGCTGTTTCAATCCATGAACTCCTTCACAGTGACATGGGCTGCCCAGCATCCTGACAGAGAGCCTGTTCTGGAGACTGGTATGGCAATCACCCTGGAAGTGTGATTCAGTTGCATGTTGCAGCTCACCTATATCTCTGTCTTCAAGTACAATCTACCTTTATGCAAGATATTTTGTACCATTCCACCCAATCAGAAATCTGGTGTCACATTGACCATCTTCAAACCTGTGAATTTTCTATCAAACAGGACACCTCACACTTGTGAAATACCTACAAGAGCCTGGTCAGTGAGCAGTGGCCTCTGACAAATACTGTTAACAGGCATGATCTTACTAGAGTGATTTTTCTAAGGGAAGTAATATCTAGGCATAAAATAAATGTTCAGCCAGTGTCATTGTTTAACGTCCAAAGTGGCACTAAAAAGCCCTATTGCTTGCAGGCTAATGGACAAGAGCAGGCACATGCAGGGTGTTGAAGGACAGGGGATGGGAAATTGGCTGTTCTGGAAAGAGAGTGAGAAAAGAGCATTTCAGTGAGGATGTGAGAAACACATGCCATGACTTTCAAGAAAAACGAAACTAGCAAATAAGCTTAGAACTGTTGCCAGATCTAACATTGCTGAGGGTTTTACAAGACAGGAAAAAAAAAAAGAAAGAAAGGAAAGCAAATTAATTTTTTTCTGACAATACCCAGATTGGTATTATATTTTTTGGGACCTGTTTGCAAAGCTTTGTTTGGAAATTACAGGAACATTAAATCAATTCTCAATAGTTTTGGTGATTTTCTACATTTCTAGGTCTTTTGATAAAAGGAGGAAAACAATATATTGCTCCTCTTGAAATCTATTCTTCTCTATATTTATACCTTACTACTTTGTAGTTTAGGATGTAAGAATGCTGCTTGGGAGGTAGGTTAGATCCTGAAATATTGCTGCTGATATTGTGTAAGAAAAAAATATATGTATATATGTGTGTGTGTATAAAACATCTCATACATATTGCAGGTCAAAATATTATCGTTTTTCTTTTGTCTTCTGTAGATTCAAAAGATACTGCAAAGAGACTGATGCTTCTAAGTCTACTTCAATGGGAGTCTCTCATTTTCTTAAAACTAAAGTATCTTCTGGGGAAAGGAAATGCAGCAGATCCTGACTAGCAAAAAAATAAACTAGTTTTACCTAGCAATGAATAATTCATAGACAATGAATGGAAGCTAAAATACCTTCTTTACAAGTGAAAATACAAACAACACTTTCCCCTTTGAAAAAGTGGGTAGCTACAGAGCTTGGGAAACTATCTGAAACACATAAAATACCATATAACAAATAATAGTTTTGTTTCGCATTTCGTTTTTATTTCAACCATATGTGTTTGTTACTTTTGTGATGTTCACACAAGGTGGATAGAATAATACTGTAACTTTATCACAGATCAGGTTGGTGTTTTTGTTTAAAAAAAAATCCCTTTGCTTGCCAAAACCTCCTGTTGATACCAGTGTGTGAGGTGGGAGGGTAACACAGACTTCAGAGGAGCCAAAGGCCATTTATCTGCATCATATTGTTACTTATACATGCTTTTTGAAAGTGCCCTTTCCTTACTTGCTGATTGTGATGTGAATCACATTATGAGACATTTGTGTCCTCATATCTCCCTACTAAACACGCTTTTACAAGGGCAACTTTGGTGTGATTCCTGATGTCCTGTGTTGCTGGGAAATGAAGTCATTTCATGTCTTATGAATACTTGGTGTAGGATATGCTATGAAAAATATCCTTAAAAATCTGCTGAAAATACTTATGAAGTATTTGAAGACCCATAACTCTATAACTGACTACCACAAATTATATTAAAGAAGGAGAATGAAAAAAGTAATAGTTTTGCTGATGGAAGTTGGCAGATGTATCACTCATTTTCTTTGTGGAATGGATTCAGCAGAATTAATGTTGGACATAAAACTTCCTTTGAGAGGCAAAACTGCTTAAATTGCAACCTTATAAATATGGTAGGTCTTCCATAGGAATAGGAGTGAAGATTTCTCATAAAAAACAGGCTTAACTGGAAAAGTGCTTTAAATGTGTGCAGGAGAGGGTCCATCCATTTCCAAGAACCAAACCTGGCACTCCTGTGTGGCTCAAACCCCTGCTTGTGTGGCCAGACACATCTTGTGGGCAAACACAGCCTTTTCTGATGTTTTCCACTGGCAGAACAGATTTTGTTTGGGAAGATTTGATTTTTTATTTTAGCCTCACCTGTTACAATTCTTCCTTTCAACCTAGAGTTAAATTTTCAGACTTTTAGCCAATGATGCAGCCATCCTGCAAAACACAGCACAGGCCCTTTTCCCACGAGCAGGGATCATTATTCTGCTCTTCTCCAGCCTAAATAACCATCACCCTTATGAGAAGCAGCTGCTTCCATTTAAGGGTGTTTCTGACCAGGTACTGAGCTCTTGCCTTGCTATTAATATTATTATTTCATTTAACAGTGAAGCAGCTACTTGGCCCAAGTGTCTTATTCTCCCTTTTGCTGTGGAATAACTTTATCTCTTTGGAAATGGGTGTTCTTAGGAGGGCAAGTGTGCTTTATACAGATCATGCAATGATGGCCTGGGGCAGAAATGGTATCTTTGTTAAAATAATTGCTCTCAGGAAGCTGTCAGTAGGCACTGAGAATTCAGAGAATTGTGTGCATCAAGCTAGCATTTACATGAGAGTTTGGGCACTTTTTTTTTTTTTTTCAAATCTTTCTTTTTTCTAAGTTAATTTTGTATTTTACTGTTCAGTCAAACATACTTCTTATAGGCATTGACAGATGTGACAGAATTATCTTCCTAAAAGGGACCTTTTTAAATTTGATAAATTCTTCTTTTTTTCTTCTTAAAAGTTGTGAGAGGCAAGAACTTAATCAGCCAAACAATAGTTTTTATGTTGGTAATTTACATTGCAGTGGCTGCACCTGAGCAACAGGTGGGGGCAGGGTTTCAATGCTTACACAGGTGGTGTCAAGTGTGATTCAAAGCTTAAATCTGTGATTGATTTTTTTTATTTGTAGCTTGGAGTAAATATGTGTCAAGGCAATCTTCTTTAAAGTCAAATGGATTCTCTTAACCAGCCACTGTTTTGCTTAAAAACACCAAACCAGAAGTCCTCATGCATCCTTGGATGTTTAAACCTGTAAAGTGTCCTTAGCACCTTAGCTGAAATACATTTACTTCAGGCTTCTTTCATTGTTCACCAGGTGACTTTGAGCACAAGCTATCAAAATGATGTGCCTGGCAAGATAAAGAGGTCTCAGCTGGAAAATGAGGGTATCCAAGTGCACCCACTAGGTTTGGGAGCTAGCAGGAATCTCAGATTTGGGAAATGAGTCAGTACCTCACTCAGAAATCAGCATGGATATGGCAACAACAAGGAAGACACCGCAAAGAATCTGTTATTCCTTTCTTTCCTTTTTCAAACATCAAGTAACAAGTAACTTTGCTCCCTCAAGGACATGCTCATTATTATTCTGTGTAGGGTCAGGACAGAAGGAGGTGGGTTATGCTGTGCTTAACAATGGGCCTGAAGAACTTAACCAAATCAGACCAAGGATAAAGGAATCGATAGTAAGAGACAAATAAAATAAGCTGTGCTGCCTTCTGAATATCACATTAGTGTCACACGTTTTCCTTTCTGTTTTGTGAAAGAAAAGCTCTGAGCTCATGTAAATGTCTGTTTGTTTTTCAGGTGTGGTGGTGCTCAGGAGCTCTCCCTCTTTAATGACAGAGAATTGAAAGCAGACAGAGATGGATGGGGGGAAAAAGTAGAACACAAAAATAAGTGGAATACAGTTAAGAACCCAGGGTTTGATATTAGCTATGAGGAAGTAAAAAGGAGATCACCAGAATGAAAAGACACCCCCTCCCTCTCTTTCCCCCTCAAAAAAAATGCCACAAGTAATGACAAAAAACTCTAGTGGCCTATGCATTCCAGTAGTGTTAGGGTAGGATTAATCTATCCCAATTTAGGTATCCAAAGAGTATATTTTTGTATTTGACAATGTATATTTCATAATGAAAGAAAACAACTAGGTGTTATCAAGGAATAATTGACCCTATTGCAAAGACAGAAACTGGGAGAGTGTGTAAATCCTAGGGCATCATGGGCTAAATGTAAATGCAGGCACAGCTTCCTCTTTAGTCAGGATTTTTGTATATCCCTATTACTGCTTTTTCTTTTGCAGTGTTTTTGTAGCTGAAAGGCTTGTGGCTGCTTTCTGTTTGTTACTCTGATGATTTTACCAGTAAAAACACATCTCCCTTTTTTGGCTTGTTAATCCAGTCGTCTAGATCTGCATGCAGTGGTTCACAGCCAGCATGGGAAATTTCAGTTGAAAACAATCCATGCTGAGTTGTTAATGTTTTCATTGAATTGTCAAACTTGGTGAATTCATTGGTGTATCACCAAGTGACATTCTGAGAAAATTCATAGACATGTTTGGTTTAAAATTTCTGGAGAAAAGGGATAAAAATGTCTATTTTTGCTGTATTTTTGCCTTTATTGCCATATAAAAAAAGTTGCCATACCCCCTAAAGATCATATTTTGTTACAGTAAATCTAGGTTCCAGGAACAGCAATAATTTCTGGGTAAACATTTAAAAGGATAGTGGGATTCTTTACTTCCCCCAGTTCAGAAGTTTAGTTTTCTCTCCTGGATAGCCACTTTTAATTGCAGAGCTGCCCATTTGTTGTGTTCCTCACACTGAATCCTGCATAAGGCCAGGATTTCTGACTTCGTAGAAATAAGTTTGACACTTGACTTGAGAGGCATCATTGAATTTGCTGTTGTGAAAGGGTAAAAAAAAAAAAAAAAAGTAGTAAGGAAACTAAATAAAATACAATAGATTAAAAGGGGCCAGAACCCCAAAATGCTCATGCCTAATAAAAAAGAGATGAGACTACTGAAGGAAACAGAATAACCTAGCTTCATGTGGAAGGTCACTGTGCTATGTGGTGCAGAAGAGACTGAACTGAGAGCTGTCTGCCTGAGAAGCAGGAAAGAGGTGAGAGGAAACTTCCAGCCCATACAGCTGCAAACATCTGAGAGGGAGGAGTGGAGAGCCACCCACTTATCTAGAAATGCCTTTCAAGAGTCCTTTTGAAACTTGGGAGAACATTAACCTGAACAGCAGCAAGTAATCCCTAATTGAACTGCCAGAGGCTGTTTCTCGACAATGCAAAGCATTTTACTTTTATCCTCCCCCTTTTCTGGTGCTGATTGATAGATAGGTTGATTCTGCAGTTGCCACTTTAATAGAAATCATCACAATTCTATCAAGTACAGTTTGGAGTAGGTTTTCATTCTCTCTCTCTTCAGTAACTTTATCAAGATCAAACTAAACCAATTTGCTGAAAGACACTCAAACTATTTAGTAACAAATCTTTGCTTACATAGTTTTGATTTATGTAAGTCATCAAAAAATTCAAAAGGTAGTAAATCTTAAAACAAAAATTAAGTTTTAGTGTGAAGTAAAACCATCCATACACTGATATTCATTGAAAAGTTACTTTGAGTTAGCTACCCACCATGGGTCTAGTTGTGTATGTATATATCATTTAATGAATTTCTTGCTATCTCTAAGTTTCATTTTGAAAAAAAAAAATACTGCTATGTTTTAGTCACTGCTATGGCTAAACCCATGAGATTTTAAGGACAGCATTTCTTCTTCGTGCCTGGGACTCGAGTATTGTTGTCATTAAAACTGCAAGTTGGGAAAAGAAAATCTGTTCATGAAACAAGAGCCATCCATCTACATGCCACACACTCAGAGTCTGGATCAGTTTGCACAGCCTGCTCTCACTGAGCCCAGCCTTGTTCACATGTGCTGCCTTTAGTATCAGCTGATGCATTATATATAAATATGTTGTACTTTTCAATTCTTTGTCAGACACCTACAAGTTTGCTTTAGTAATTTTAATTTTATTACAAGAATACTGTGTCTGGACCTTTTGTTGACTTTGTTCATTGCTTTCACAGCAAGACTCTTCATGGAAGTCATTAAAGACTCAATGAATCTTACAGATACCATAATGTGAGTATGTTCTCATCTTTCTTCCCAAAGGTGGTGGCCCCTGCTGAGTATGTAAACAGAAATGCAACCAAGTGTTGGCTGTGAGAAATGATGAAATAAATTGTTTAAACAGCACCAGGAGTTTGGGTGAACCAGACTCTTCTGGCACTGATGTCTTTTCTGGGTTCTGTAAAAGGGAAACCCTACAGAATTTAGAACAAGAAATCTCTTCAGCCTTCCCCTTTTAATAACTAATAGTTTACTTATTTTTAAAATTGTTTCTCTACTTTGCCCTTGAGAACACAGAACAGGTAGTGACATGGTCACATATATGGCACTGAGGAATCCCACCATTATGTTCAGTTCAGTCAGCCAGTATGTGACAAAAACACATAACAGCAGCTACAAATGCTGGAATTACTGCTACTCTGATGCTTGTTCTTATCTGTAAGTGCTGCAGGAGGAGTTACATGCACTGCTTTTGGTGGATTTGCTGTTCCCAGGGAGATCTGTGTGGCCTTTTCTCTCCATCATTTGAAAAACCTTTCTCTGAATAACTAAGGTTTTATCCAGCAATTATTGCAGGAAAAAGAAAAAAACAAAACAACAAACCAAAAACAAAGCCTACATTATTTTATGTATCTAATTTTTTTTTTTTTAGAAAAATTCACTAAATATCTCACCTGGATTTCTTCAAAATGCTGATCTACTGCACCCGTAGAAAGGGGAAGTTGTTGGTATTTTAGGCCACCTCTCTCTTCAATTTGATTGGTGATTTCTGCTTTATTTATGAATCACACTCACTCCCCACCCCTGTGTAAGATGGGATCAATCTCATCCCAAAATTTGACACAATCCTGGCAATGATTGCGGTGATTAGTACTAGCCATCAGTTTTACCCTTCAGAATAAAATGTGGCAAGTGAATAAAGCCTGATGGCATGGCTGTGCAAAATTTCATTTAACAGCTCATTGCAGGCAGGCCAAGTTGGATTGCCAAATATATCAAATCACTTTTATAGATCTAAGCTGTCTACCTCCTGATTTTCTTAATCGTAAATGGTATAACAGATATTGCTATGGTTTTCCCATGCATTGTAAAAGGAAAGTGTTTTAAATAAGGAGCAGAGCAAGCTGATTTGTTTGGTTAAGTTTACAGGTATAGGTTGTATGTACTCCAGATGTTTGCACACATTCCCAGAGTCCTAGGGCCCTTTGTTTCTCCTGAATCCAGGCTGAATACTCCAAACACATCCAGTCAGTAGGCAGTTGTTGTCAGTGAGTTACTAAAAGGGCTCGTCTGTTATATTTATGCACTTTTCATCCAAGAATGAATAGGTTTTGCTGTGTTGTTTCCAATTCCAGATACAAGGAAATATGCCAGAGTACAGGCTGCTTGCTCTGTTTACAGCTACCTTTTTGGTTCTGATTTTTAGTACATGGGATGACAAAATGTATCTATTCTTCTCTTCCTGGCATTGAAGCTTTACCTGGATTTTCACCATAAATCTGATCCCTGTATCTATAATAGTACATAGGTATTTCTGCCTTGTCTTTTGATCTCTACACACTTCACACACATGTTCTGGGAGGAAAGGTGTTGCTATTATCCCTGTCTGAAAGATGAGGAGCTGAAGCACAGAGAAGGAAAATGACTCCTTTAAGATCCCACACAAAGCTTATGGTGAGTTTGGAATAGAAAAGGAGTCTGTTGGGAATTCACTTTGATTCTGGCTTTGGATACTTGAGCCCAGATGATTTATCACCACAAAGTGATAGTTAACTGTGTAGATTTCCAGGATTCTCCTTTCCACCTACTTCTTATGAAAGAGATTCTGAATAATCATCAGAAATGTCACTTGATACTGGGGAATGCCCACTTCTACTTTTTCTACTTTTCTAGACCCCATGAAGCCTGGATGAAACGTCCCTATTTGGTTGAGTATCATTTGTTGGAGTGACCTTCATTGCTTGGTAGCAGCATGATTTGTCAGCTGTGTTAGATAGTTATACTTTGTGTGAGTTTAGGAGAAATGTGTTAGAAATGTTAAATCTCACTATGGGAATGGAAATTAGTGTGGGAAGGTTCACATGGGGGTCAGGACGATTGTCACTTAATGCTTAACTAAGCCAAATTAGCTTCTAACACTGTGTAGAAAGTTTTAACAGCCAAAGGATTATTCAATATTCTGCAAACTAAAGGCTTTTCAGGGCTAAGATGTCAAACATAGAATGCATTTGTATGTCCAAAAAAGAAAAATTAAAATCAACAAAACCCAGGGAAATAGAAATTAGAGTTCAAATTAATTTTGGCATTATTTGAGTAGTTCACTGCAAAAGAATTCCTGTGAACAATTACTGCTATTCAATAACTAAATTCAAGTTTTCAATACCTTAAAAATAATATTTTTTTAAATTATTGGTGTTGGAGTGGGTAGAATATCTCATACATAAATAAAATGCATATCAGCAGAGTTTAATTCTGCCAGTAAATGCTGCTCAAAAAGAGAAATGGAGGATTACTTTTCACACTGATTGGTACTTAGAGGTCTAAACCTGAACTTTAATTTACATAAGTGACACTCTTTTACAAATGATAAATATAAGCAAAACCAGTCTTACAGCTTTTTTTTTTTTCCATAGAAATGAAGGCTTACTACATTATGTTGTTTGTGAATGAATATTTTTGTCTTTTTTTAAGAACTATTGCCCCTTTAGCTGAACCCAGACAATCAGGTCTCAGAAATGCAACAAATGCTGTGGAATGAAAAAATTTGGTACAGAAGGATATCTCCAGTGTATCCTATTTAGGAAAAGGTGAGAATCTGTTCAGTCCTTATTAAACTTGATACAACCTTTACTGATGTCTAAACAATGGGAAAATCTCTTTGGAGCTTTTACTGATTGGTTGCACATTCTTAGTAAATTCAGTCAACCTTCACCTGTTCTGCTTCTTATAAAGCTTTTGTATTTCTCTTTGGATGTTAGCTGAGCACAAGTATTCCATGTTCCTCTTAAATTCTAGGCAGATCTGTTGGTGGCTGTGTGTATCTCACCCTGGCATTGTGCTTTCAGAGGAAGAAAAATAGGAAGAAATGGTAAGAAAGGACATTCAGTTCTCTGCACAATAATCAATAGAGACACCTTGGATATGAAACAACTGTTAAATAAGAGCTAACATAGGCCTTGTTTTTATAAAGAACCCTTGGTCTGCAATGTCCATGGAATACCAGCTCATAGATGAATACTGAAAAGCACTGAGACTGATCTGAGCTGTAAACAAGACCTTCTGAATGCTGGTTCAATTTTTATCACCTGTGCAGTCGACAGCAAGGAGAGTTATGTGGGTTGGTGGTCATTAGGAACCAATGTATTTTTTTCACATTTAAAATATGGTTGAACACTGTGGGATATATGGTTGATTCAGTTGTCACTGGATTTAAATTCTCTTAGAAGGGGCTGGAAAGAATAGCTACAGGAAGGTGTGAATAAGGAGGGAGGAATTCTAATTTTAGCAGTCATTCATCTATCAGACAGCTGCAAACAATGTATTGCCATAAGTATCCATTGAAAGACAGCATTTGTATAATTGGAAAATTTGCTCAAACCCTGCAAACTGGAACTGGATCTTTTTTTTTTGTTTAAAAATAAGCAAAACAAAGTGAGAAAGTATTCTCCAATTTTTTTAAATTGTTTTAGTACATCTTCTTGAAGTTCAATTTATTCTTTTGAAGTTAGATCTGTGTTGTGGGATTTTCTGTACTACTTCCTGCTGTAGGCCTTGCAAATCATTCCTAGCACAAATTATTCCTGGATGTAACCACCAAAAGACCCCTCTAAGAGAGAGAGATGCCCTCATACTATTTTTGACTCTACTCAGTATTTCAGAAATTGTTTGCTCAAACACAAGGGCATCCCTCAAAGATAACTTCACAAAAGGCTTATAGGATTATTTTCCTGCCTCATTACAATTGTCTGCAGCCATGTAGAAAATGTCACTTCAAGTGTAAAAGCAGGAAATATTGTCTTGAACAAGACGATGCATTGGGCACACTCTCAAAGCCAGTCCTCCTTAAAACTTCAGTAATCTGACTGAAGAGTTTAGAATTGATTTTCTCTCTTGTTCTTCTCTCCAACCTTAATTTGCAGTGTTGTGGAGTGCATTCATGTTCCTCTAAATGGCACAGCAGTCTTGGGCTCCATGCTTTTGTCTCAGATAGTTGCCAGTAAAACAGGTACTTGCTTTGTTAAGGGCTCTGCTGAGCTAATCCCTGAATTGATCAGTGGGAGACAAAATGTGGGGGCCCAGGAGGGACAGACTGAAGATGCAGAATGTAGGAAGCAGGATGTCCATAGAGACAAGAGGAAAATGTTTCCAGCTGTTCCCATTGCTAAAGGGAGTTTAATCTGTGATGGATGACCTTAGAAACAATTGCTGAGACACCAAAAACTGGGTCTTGCCTTCACAGCCCTCACACCTGTGGGTGGCAAGGGAGGATGGAGGTGGCTCCTTGTTCTTTGCTGTGTGCCAGAGGTCAATTTGGCAGTGCTAAGACTGGCAGCAGTCACTGATTTATTGCAAAACAGAAAATAATGCATTACCATAAGCATTTTCATAATTGGAAAATTTGCTCAAAGTCTGCAAATTGCAATTGGATCATAGAAAACATTGCACTGGGGGCATAAAATCAAGGATTAGAAGCTCTTAAATTTCTAGCTGCCTTACTAAACAGAGAGAGGCATATTAACGTATTTCCAGATTTTGTAAAAATCACTAGATACTTTTTAGTTTCAGGGAGCTTAAAGGATTTTTAAAATACAGTTCAAATCATGTTTCAAATATTTTAGACGACATGAAAATATTTGCATTTTATTTTAGCCCTATTTTCCTAATAAAAGAGATCAGTATAGTGAATTTTTGTCCATCCTGTGTTGTTAAAACTAACTTTGACAGCAGTATAACATTTTAAATTAATAGTTCTGTTGAGGACAAAGAGTCAGTAAAGGCTAAAATCTCACAGTGATCTGAGTACAAGCCAGGTATTCCTCATGGCCTGCCTGTCAGAGCAGGCAGAGGGACAAACAGGAAAAAAGCTGAGGATGTGGGGAGGCTTTGGGGGATGTATCCAGTTCCTGTTGAAAAGGAAGAAAAGTGGATTCCTAGGTGTAAATAGAAGTTACTGCTAGAGTAGAGAAGTGTGGGGGTTTCAGGCACAAATCCACAGAAGTGAGGTCTCACCAGTTAAACAGAAATACATTCTTGCACAAACACAGAAACAACAGTCCTGTGCTTGAATTTGAACATGTTCCACTGGCCTTTAAGGCCTGAAGGTAAAACTGATTTGTTGCTATAGAGAGTGAAAAATAATAACACCCAAATACTAAAATCTTCATAGAACAAAAAAAGTCTCCATCAATAATGCAATTGGATATGAGCAGTAATGTAGTGAGGAAATCAGAAGAAACCTCTCCTCTCTTTGTCTATATTTTCAGCCTGACAAAGAGTGGCTTTCCTGACAAGTCTGCAGAAATCCTGCTGTGAGGAGAGGGTGAACACCAAGGAAAAGTTAGGGCCAGTGTATCCTTCTGAGTTACAGAAAGGCAGATTTATGGGTTGGGTCTGTCCTTATCAGGTTGATCTGGTTTGCAGCTTGAGTATTAAAATGACTTGCTCTGGACAAATCCTTACTTTGCTTAGAACATTAAAATGTCAGAGAGTTTAATATAGAGTAACTGGAGAGAACCCTACTCAAGAAAGAGATAAAATGGAATTCTTAAACCAGATTTTAAGACTGCTGTGAACCCTTTTTGTTTGTCTTGAATAAGTATGTTCCACTTTAATGAGATTATTTTGAGGCTCCCATCAGGTTTTATGCACAATTTTCTGCTGATTTTCCAACAAAGGCTTCTTTCTGTTTTTCAATAGAATTTCCTTTCTATTGGGCTAACAGTAATGTCTTTATAGCTGATCAGATGTAGTCAAGTCAACTGACACACAAATTATTGAAAACCCTTATTGTCCTGATTCATATATTTACACATTTATTTCTTTCAATGTATATTTATATTGATAGATCTCAATTACGTCAGCATTTATTTTGTTCTTTGGCTGCCTAATCTAATGCTTGCAAGAGCATTTCCTTTCCCCATCTCGGGGTGGATGCAGTTGTACAGTTTAAGGGTATTATTTCCCTGCTGTGTCCTCTGTGAGGAAAAAGGAATGAGAAGCCATTCAGGAGGAAGGCAAAAAAGAGAAGGGTAAAGGCAACATACAGCTCAGCATCATTTGCATACCCCGTAAAATTCAATTCAACCAAGTCCACCCCCTGTTTTTATGGAAGAAAAATAACACATATCTTAATTTTGTACTTCAGCCTTTGTTTCTCCCTAGAGAAAGGGGGTTATTGTAATTCCAGCTTAGTGGAAATACGTAAGCCTTTTACTCATCTTGTGCATAAAACTGATATCCCATGCAGTTGGGACTGCTTATTTATTTCTTATTAATTCATTTCAGTTTTTATAAGTCAACCGAGCATTCAGCATTTGTAAAGTGATTCTGGAAAATTATTTTGCATAAGTAATAGTAAACAATGGCATTGCTTCCCGGCAGGGAATGAAAATGGTTCATGCAATTCCCAGTGGCCTCATGAACAGAAACAGGGACTGGAGCCATGAATAGCTCATTGGCTGAAGTTTGGCAGCAGAAAAAGCCACGTTGATCAGCTGTGCCTTCACCAGCAGGCATCTCCTGAATCAGTGGGAATTGCCCACTGTGGGGCACAGAGGGAAGATTTGGCACACAAATGTGGAGCAGGGGGAGATGGAGAAAGAAGAAGACCTCATACCAGGAAGAGAAAATTAGTTGTGAGCAGTGTTCTGCTTTCTCCTATTAATTTATCAAGATTTGTAGCAATGCCAGAAAGTTTTATATTCTGTGGAGCTCTCCAGCAAGCTTCCAAAGTACGCCTAAGATTTTACAGCCTATGCAAATTCAGTTCTCCTAGGTCTGCCAAGTTCTTGGTATTTAAATGGGACCCCATTACTTCAAACAATTTTGCTGTCAGCCATCGCACAGGAAATTCTTCCTCTTTCTCTTGTTTGTTTTTAAGCAAATCCAGTTTCAACTTAATTGTAATTTAGACTTTTATCTTTAAAAATCAACAAGTGAGCCAATGAAAGCAGTCTATAAAAACATAAATAACAGAGGTAATCAGATATTGAAAATAAAATACATGAAACAAAATCTCATCAAGTGATGAACTGACACAATTTTCTCATTTCTCTTTTTGTTTCACAACAACTAGATTGTCAGATGACTCATCTGCTTTGATTTAAAATAAGATGTGTTTCTGTAGAGCCACTTGCTTGTATCACTGCCTTTTGTCAGTGAGAATTAGGCAGCCTTTCAAAAAGCTGTACGACTCAGAACAGTTTACAGTTCCTCTTGCTCTGTTGAGATATTTTGTTTCCTTCACATCGAGCGTTATTGTTTCAGTGTTGGCGCTGTGATCCAAAGGCCATCGCAGAGAATGTGTTTCCATTGACTGCAGGAAACTTTCAGCCAGTCTTTCCCAAGACTTTGGCTCATTCTGCCAACTTCAGACCCAGAATTTGGGCTCTTTTACCCCTTCTATGGATCCTCTTGGCTGTATCTACAGAACCTCTTACTTCAGATCCAGAAGAAAAGAAATGAATGCTGATGTTTAAGACTTGAGTAATCCGAGTTGATGCTCTCAATCAGGCTCAAAGGAATCAGATCCTTGCAGAGGAAGGAGGATTTCCTGCCCTGAGCCAGCTTGACAGGGGAGGGCTCTGGGTACACCAGGTATTTCTGCAACCCGAAGCAGATACAGTTCCCTCTTATGCTAAGAAAAATAACAGTGCAAGGAAATAATTTTTCCACAAATTCTTACATCATTTCAAAGGAAAATGTAAGTCAAATTTTTGGTAATTTGAAAGGATAATGACTAGTAAAGCAATTAAGACTGAAAACAAATAAATAAACTGAGCACAATATTATGAAGATAAAAATATTGAGTAGGAGGTAGAACAGGAATAAGCAGTGAATAACATAGAGTAAGGAGAAATAAAACACTAATGGAGAAATTTTTATACTACCCTGCAGCCCAGGTGGTTATTTCATGTAAGTCTGTAGAGTTTTTTACCAGTAATAATGAACAACTGTACTATAAAATGTATGGCTGTGCACATAACTACCATGAAACCTACAGGAAAGACCATTAGTAATTATTATGAACTTTAAAAAAACCCAAAACCACCAAAAAACAGCCTATGCTTTTGCTGTCTGCACATGGTAGTCATCTTGGCTCAGTGAGGTCATTAGAAAAATAAAATGGTTTTGTTTGATCACGATGTAAATTATATTCTACAGGGACTCCAGCAAGTGTTCCCTAAGCCAAAGCCAGTGTGTGAAGCCCATGTTCTTCTCATAGGGTGGGGAAACAAAAATTAAAAAATCACAGCTCTGTATATACCACACCAACAACACCTTCCAGTTTGTCACTTTTTAATATTGCAGTGTGGCAACAGTTACTCAACACAAGATAACTGCAAATGTTTAATTTTTACAATAGAGTTATTCTGATTTATTGGGAAGACAATTATATTTAGCTGGTGCCATTAATAATTAAACACTTCCATTGGTTTTCCAAATCACTGCCAAAACAAATGTGGAGGTTTTTAATTTTCCTGCCTCAGATGATTGCTTTGCTCTTCCCAAAAGAATTCTTTGCAGCTTTTCTGGATGCCTCAGGATCATATTCTTCAGCTTTTTTCTTTTCCCATAATCTGCTCTGTAAGACTGCCTGTTAGTTTATAACCCATAGAAATTGAAAATGCTGCAAATAACCAAGCTAAACATCTGAGACCACAAAGAGATCAATAACATTTGAAACAAGTTTGGGCAAATTATCAAGATTAAACCAGCATGGGGTCATGCAAAATTGCTCAGAAAATCATAATTTTTCAATGTTAAAACAGAAGGAGGTGCTGAGAAGCATTTCAATGGGTAGCTATTCTGCCTATAAAATTATTTGATAGCTGCAGTAAAGACGTAGATCAAGTAGAGATATATAGCTTATGTTTGCTAAATCTGTATAGACACCAAGCAGGCAGGGAGTGCAATTTGCTGTGTTGGTGCAGAGAAAATACACCATGGATTGTTTAGGTCTTTTTGGATTCTCTGATTGCCCTTTGAAGAAAAGAGGTCTGGATGCAATTTTAGGTCATGCCCTCCTGTGAGCTTTGTATTGAATAATGGGTGTACAAATGAAGTCAAAGCCAGCAGTGAACAATGGTTACCAAAAATAAGGTAAAATATCTTGTCTTTCTCATGAAGTAAAGGTGCCCTGGTGGAGCAGAAGGTGTGTTCCTTCCCTTTAGAGGAATATTGAAAAGCTGGATGATATTTATTGATTGCTGAGCTGGCAAAAGTTATAGCTAGCAGTGTGCCAGAGACTACAAATGAGGTCAGAGACATTTATTTTAACTTTAACTTGTGGGGTCACTGGGTGCATCTTTAAAATAACAACTCTCCAGACCTTGTCTCTATTACAGCACAGAATCTTGGCTTCTTAAAATGCAGAGTTGATCTGTCTGAACCACATGGTAAATTATGGTTAGAAAACTTCAAATATTTGCATTGTGAATCTAATTCTGGTCTCATTTAATTTGTCAAATGTATTTTATCACAGCAGGAATACCTTTAAGGATCAATACCAAATTGCCTCTCCAAAGAAATATTCTCTTTCTTGGTGTCCCTAAATTCATTATCAGGAGGATTTTTATGGGGAACATGGATTACATACAAAAGCTCCAAAAAGCAAAACAAACCCCAAGTCTGAAATGGTTCTGGACAATAAAGTCAGCAAAAACTACTTGAGATTTCCACACTATAATCATAGCTTTGCAGCCAAGTTACTCAAACCCAAAAGCTGTTATTGCTTTGCTTTGTTTTTGTTCAGAAGAGCACAGCCATGTAGATCAAACTTCAGCTTCTTACTTTTATCTCCATCCTCATATTTCAGTGGAAATTAACTGGTTTTTTCATTTGAACAACTTAGAGATTCTATAATCTTCTCTTTTTAGAAATATTATTTTGTTTATTAAATAGCTAAGCTAATATAACAAAATGGCACAAAGAGAGGCAGCTGAAGAATTGCAAACAGAGAATGATTAGGAGATCAATAAACACTCCAGTAATTCTGAGATGACTTTGAAGTGACCTTCCAGAATAAAAAAAAGCTCAAAGCTGTGTAGGACACACACATCTTAAATGAGAGTTACTGTGCCAAGAAAATTTGAGTAGGTTGGTAATGTTGATTTAGCTATCTTAATTGTGTTGAGCACTGCAAGACACAGAATAAAAAGAGCAGTGCTGAGAACAAAAGAAGCACACACAGTAAAGAAATACTTGTGGAAAAAAAGAATGAAAGAATGGAAGTGAAATAACAGAAGGAAGTAAGAGGGTAAGGACTGAACAGAATAAACCAGCATTACGGCAATGTTCAACCAAAGCCTCCTCTGTAATTCTAGGTAAAACAGAATTCCATTCTGAAGCACAGCATTTCAGCTGCCTGTGTCACTGGTAACGAGGCTGGAAGCCAGAACTCTTTCATAACGATGTGAGAAAGGATGCCTTCAGCCCCTCCAGTATAAACTTCCCCTATGAAGGTGTGTGCTTTTTTATTTATTTTATTGTATTTTGAGGTCAGTTATGTACAGAAAAAAATTCTTGTGCTTTCACTGAATTTTCCTGTACCATATGTTTCCTCAAGACTGGCAGAAATACTGCTTGATTTTCTTTAAATGTTAATGTTTCAAGAGACTCAGTCTTACACATGCAGAAGGAGCTTTCACTCCACTCATAGTATTTAGTATATAATGTTCCAAAAGATCCTGTTTTATGGAACAGACAAAACTGTGGGAGATGATAGTGGGTGATGCTACATATACAGAGTTCATGTTTCTTGTCAAATTTTTAAATGCTATTTGAATGTAGAGCTTTGTTCAGATACTGCTGCTCAGACAGGTCCATTTTCCTTTACCCTGGACAAACTTTATTTTATGAGGAAATTACTATTCTTCTTTTTGACAAATAGTTGAGAAATAGAGACAAAAGTGCATTTTTTTCCTTTTTTATTTTTTTTTTAAGTCTAATCTTCTGCAGCAAAACCACTTCAATTAGGGGATGTCAGCATGCATGTCAAATCAGCTCCATCTTCAACTTCCAGGTAGGAATAGCCTTCAGGAGGCAGCTTAATTGCTACTGTTTCACAGTGTGTGGCTGGGAGTTGGCAGGGTTTGACTAGGTAAGCTGTATTAAAAATTGCTTACAACAGAGATATTTGGAGAAGTCATGAACTATTTGGCAACAGAATGGAAAAACAGAACAAGTTATTGAAGTATGGCTTCATTTCAAATTGTGTTCTAGTGATAGGTTTGAAGAAACCTTCTCAGCAGAAAAAAAGCCCAAGGGATTAGGGAGATGATGTCAGCCTAGAAAAAAAAAAAAAAAAAAGGAAATTGGGAGAGGTTTGCTTGTTTTTCCTTTTTGTCTTAGGAAAATAATACCAGACAACCACTACTGCGTTTCCAGCTTCATACCCCAGTGAAACAGCACATTTCTTTTCATGTCAGATGACATTTTCTGTTAAGCCCATGACAGTTTAATTTCAGTTAACCACTGCTAACAGCGAGAACACACAAAGGAAGGAGACAGTCCCACAGTTATAGGCTGTATATGTAAATGAAGTAACCCATTGTGTTGGGTCATTGGGGAGGTTGTTGATTATTAAAACTAAAAAAAAAAGTTCTTCCCCCATCCTTTTGACAACCTCTCTGCCTGACTGACACTCTTAAAACATTTTGTGTTTAGATATGCAAAACTACCTGAGCCTGCAGTAAATTGAAACGGTAGAAGAATGAAATATTAAGCCATAATTTTGTTGTTGATTCAGTGTTCCAAGTGTCTCTTAACTGACTCTGTTCTGAGGTTTAACTGTCTTTTAATGTCCCTTTCATTTTGTTCATTTTCAGATGGTAACATTAACAGTGTCAGTGTTATGTAAACACATTGTAGTTACCTTACAGACTTTGGAGGTGGATAGAATGTTCTGTATGGTGCTAGAATAAAGGAGAATCTGGAATGCAACAAACCCCTGAAAATCCTGTTGTGCTGTAGGAATTGTCAATTTATTACAGCTTTTTAATTGCTCTCTATAATGTTAAGCTTTATCCAGTATCCATCTTATAGAAATGTCAGTAACTGTCCTCTCTACTTACAGGTAGAGTTGAGCACAGTTTCTACCTGAAATCCTGTCAGTGTGAGATCCTCTGTAACTTCTGAGAGTCTTATTGATTGGAAGTATATGCCATGACCTGTAATAATTTATCATTATTACCAAATTTATCATTATTACCAAATTTACCAATATTACCAATTATCATACCACCAAAAAATGAGATAATTTCCACAAATATCCAATATAGAACTAAATAGGGATATTGTATGTTGGTTTGGTTTTGCTGCTGATCCAAATTGCGTTCATGATTCCATAAATGCTCTCTAATTTGTCCTTACACAAAGAAATTTTAATATACAGTTTCTCAATAGGTTAATGTAAGATAATGATTTTTGCTGGGAAACATAATTATTTCTAGATAAGGAGAGGAAAAGTTTCCATGTACAAAATTAAGAAAAAGGAGGGTGTGTAAAGCTGAAGGAAAGGAAAAGAAGACAAATCAAAGGGTGTCTTAGAAGCCTGCACCTGTACCAGCACTTTATTTTCTCTCTGCCTGTATTGATTTCATGGAGCTGTGTTTAGAAAAATTAGGAAAAGCAACAGGAGAGGGTTGCTTTGAGGAATAAATTAATATTTCTACAAAATTAAATACCATTCATAAAAATATGGGAAAGATAATTTTTGCTTCAGAGGAATGCCTTCTGTCATTCCCATTCATGCTTGGCATCCTGTGCTGAAATTAGTCCTGTGGAATTAGTTATTAAAATCTGTGCAAAGGCTCTCACTAGCTTTGCATTGTGCTCTAAAAATGGGTCTCTGAAATGTATAGACTGCTCAACAAATGCTTGGCATCTTATAAATAATAGACCAGTCATTAGAAACATTCAATAATGTTGTTATAACAATATGATTGTTGTAATGCAGATCATTTACTGGGCACTCTATACTTAGGGGAATTACATTTGTGTGGCATAATCAAAGTCAATGACAATCTTTCTCTTGATTTCAATAGGCTTTGGATCAGGCTATTTGAGAAGTACCATTAGCTGTCAGATGTGGTTTTGAGACTATATGTATCAATCTGATTAATTAGCAGCAATCTAAAATGTTTTCATGAATGGTTTCTTCAAATTCAGGCTTGCATAAAGAGTGCTGTAATATCTCATTATTGTGGTTCCTCCTACACCCTTTTAAACTCCTTTTAATTCTCACTTGATAGTAAATTTAACCTCCCTACCAATGTAATAGATTAAATAGCAGGCATTGTAATGAAATTCCAGTTAATTCTTTCTGCATGCAAAGCTGAAAAGGGATTAATTACTGTCAAAGAAACTTCTAGATTCATCTTTCTCAGATGAATTTCTTAACAAAGTAAGAGTTCTTTTAATCTTTTAAACTTTTGGGTTGTGCTGTGTAAATGAAAGTGCTCTTGTATTATTTCCTTTTTGCAGTGAGGCAGCACTCAGAGGTGACCCTGAGGTTGGTGTGTTCCTCTGCAAGCCCTTCCAGACACAGTTTGTACCCAGAGCAGGATCTGCTCTTTCTTCTGGCAGGGCATTTCATATGCTGGGGATTGACAGCTGTGGTGTTCCAACGGTAGGGCTGAGAAGAAAACAAAGTTTATGTTTTAATGCTGACATTAGCACTCTCTGGCATCAGCATTCATCGTGTCAGTATTATTTAAGAGGAGCTAGAGCTCTGCAGGTTTTAATAGTTGTACTGTATTTCAGTTTAATCCAGTTTTTATTACAATGCCTCCTTTGAAATGTGATCTGAAAATTATCCACCAAGAAAAGCAAAAAATCTGATTAGAAATAATTTTTGCAGAGTTTTGCTCTTAACTTATTGCTTATTAATTGAAGCAATGAATTCTAGAGCTTCCATCATCAGCCAATTTCAGCCTGCTAAGAAGCATGAAATTTTATCTTCATCAATAATTTTTCTTTTAAAGAAGCTATATAAAAATTGATTACAATGAGTACTGTATCTTTACCATTAAGAAAGATGGGTTTGTTTTCATCATAAAAAAAATTAACTAGATTTTTATTAACTGTTTTCTTAAACCCCTGAGGCTGATCATATTTTCCCTTTCCTAATATTTTAGCAAAGTACAATCATACAGAAAATTTGCTTTTTATCTTTCAACTGCTGAGTTAGGCTAATAATCTTTGATTGTAAAGTCTGCTCTTGCATATTATTTTTAACCTGTTGTTGGGTGCACTTGATATGATGCTGATATTTGCTTACTCCCATGAGTCTTTGACTAACTTGTATATGTGAAGGTGTCACAGATAAAATGTCTCAAACATCTATTTTTTTTCTAGTATTGGGTTTTAGCATAGTACATTATGAAGGGTTTTGCAGAAGTTTAGTACAAAAGCTTGACAAAAATAAACATTAAATTCCTTGAAAGTATAGGAAAATTCTCCTATTATTTACTGTTACTTTTAGTGCTTTCTCCTGCATGGATGTGGTTCCACTCTGTGCTTTCCCTTTTCATTCTCCTTCCCTCTAACTTGGTTTTGAGAGTCACTTGAATTGTTTTTTTAATTCCATCTTCTGTCATCTCCATCTCCCTCTCTCCTCAATACTGATATATACCAATGCTTTCAGAACCAGCAGCTGGTGTAGAAACTTTGGTAATTTAACTATAAATTCTTTAATAGCAATTTAGTAATAGTATAACTATAAAATCTTCTGGCATCCTTGTCATGCCACCTCTGACAGCCTGATGGCTCCAGGCTTCCCAAATTTCTTTATAGAGAAGGAATAAGAGAGGGACTGTGCCTCCTTAGCTGGCTTTGGGCAAGGAGTTGTTTCTGCGTAGTAGCCAAGCACCCTTTCACAGCCAGGCTGCTTGAGGGGCTGTTTGGGCTATCAGGGATTGAGCTTTAAAAATGACCTTGCATCCATTTTCATCCATCCTGTGAAGGACTTGCTTTACAGCTGCTCATTCCTGTCACACCTCAAAAACCCCCTGACTTTGCAATTGCCTTCCATGATCCCCAGTTTTGATAAGGAGGTTTATAAAACAGCTTGAATATTTTTATTTTCATCCCCTCACCTTCTTTCACCTGTTCCTCCAGCTCACAGATCTGTGTGCTTGGCAAATACTCCAGGCCCTTTTTGCTGTCTCTGAGCAGTTTTAAGTGTTGTACATGTGTTTTCTACTTTCTCAATGAATGCAGCCTACAGAATACCCTTGCAAACCTTCACTCTGCTCCTCCTTTCATAGTACCACAGGCAATAAATAGCTGGGCCCAGCAGTCTATTTATGGAAAGCAAAAAAAGCCTCTCAGTGGGATGCCAGTGTCAGTTTTTCATGGAGTTTTCAGAATGTCATTTTCTTGGCATAAATGTCCCTGTAATTAAGTATTCTCCATGCAGCAAAATTGATTCTCCATTCTGCAGTTTATAAACTTCAGCATTTCTTTGAGAATCCCCAGCTCATCTGCAGAGCACTGTGCCTGTTTCCCTCGGCATGTTCCAGTTTCGTGTTACTAATAGAAGCTTGTTTAAGAGGAAAAAAAAAGGCTATTGAAATACAATCAGACACTATGTGGGTTGTTATTGTATCAATTCTATTCTAATTATGTTGTTGGCACCTACATGACTCAAGCTGAATCTAAAAAAAAAAGGTTGATAGAAATAATCCTTGCAGTACAAAAAGGAATCTGCTGAGAAAATATGAGAATTACTATGCCATGTACCTGAGACTAAATAAAAATATATTTTAACTTGCATTATTTTTAGTCACACAAACTAGTAAAATGAAGATGAGTCCTTAGTGAAAATTGCATCCTTCACCAGGTATGTATACAAAGAATGTAGAATTAGTTCCACAATCCTGTGCTTATGCAGTCTTCTATCTCTTGTATCCATTCACATAGATCAAAAGGAAAGTATGGGGGCAGTAATATACTTTGTATATATTTGAGTATGTTTTGCTTTGTCAGTATAATCAATGAATCAGATTTGGCCTATGGCATGCATGCCTTTTGTACATTTTATCACTTCATTTCTAAACATCTTGGTCTCACTACCATTTTTGATATCATGCAATGTCCCAGTTCTCCTGAGCATAACAATCCTGAGCTAAACCTGCTCTTGGAAGTTTCTTAAACCATTTCATAATAACTATTGAAAAAAGTCACTTTATAGAGAAAGGAGAAAAAAAGATAATGGTTACTCATTACTTGTAATAATTGGACTGGTTTCACATTATTGTAAGGGACATGGAAAAGAGTAGGGAAGGGAATATTTTGTGTGTGCATGTGTTCCCATGTATTTTGCACAGTGCTGTGTTTTCTGTGTTTTCACTGCCTTTTAGTGGTAAAAGTAAAATGTGGACGTTGGGCAGTTACTTGCTATGTCAGATGGGATTTGAAAATAGAGTGTGACTTAAAGTGTTCATATGTATACCCAGGGCACTGGCCCTAGTGGGCTGTAAGAATTTGCCTCCTTTTCTTCCCTCTTCTCTCCTGATCCTGCAAACAGTATATTGGAAATATTTAAGTTATTTCACACTTCAAAAGGAAACACAAAGGAGAACATATGTATTTGCTTATTTGTAAGTTGTTTGTTCATTTAATTATGTTTTTCTAGGTCAAAATTACCTGGATACTTTAGTTCTGAAAATCTCATTAATGCAAACTATGGGAAGAGAGGAACATTTGAATGCTCCCTTATTCTCCAGCTGGGCCAGGTGAAAGGGCAGTACTTATCAGCTGCCAATTTCAAAATCTGTTTCAATAGGTGATCTTTCCGTTGTTGCTGATCCTGCTTGGTTTTATTATTTTTCCTGCTGGGAGAAAAACACTTTCTCCTGCTTGAAGTTTTTATGATGCATGGTAGCTAACATTGATTAGTAAATTTCAAAGAAGGAAGGTTTGCTGTGCATTATTGCTCTAAATGTTGCGTGGTGGTCCATGCCAGTGGTTTTCCTTTTTTTTGGATCACCATCCAGGTATCCCTTGGACAGAGGAATACATGTGTCTTCGTGGGCCAGCAAGGAAAGTTGCAAGGAAAACACAAATTTCTTGTTTGCCATAGAATGTTGTGAGTGGGAATCCCCAAAGGAAAGTTTTTATCATGGTCTTAGAGCTGTGCTGTTCATCTGCTGTAAGAATCAAAAAAGTGATGATCTTACTCTTCTAACAGACATAAAAATAAAAGCAGTTTGAATTTCCCTTTGTTGGTCCAGACTGAACTAGATGGGGCCTTGCAGCAGCTATCAACCTGTCACAAAAAGTCAGAATGCTGGGATTAAGGGAAAGAAAAGTGAGGGAGGAGAAAGTATTCTTGTGACCTAATGAGACCTAAATGCAGAACAGCTAACAGAGAAGACAGCAGGGAAAATTCTACCCTCTGAGGGTAAGTCTGCAGTAAGTGCAAACCATCCACCACTGTTTGGTCCTGCCTGCTGCCAACCAGGCAGTAAAACTGGCTGCCAGTGAGGAATGATTACAGCTTTAGTTCTGTGATTGCTCCTCTTTGCTGGAGAGTGTTCATTAGGAGGAACATTACTATTCCATTCTTTCTTTTAGCACTGTAGGATGCTACTTGATTTTTTTATAACTGTTGGGGAGGCAGAAGGAAATCTGAGAATTCTTCTAAAGAGGTCTGTGATAGTTGTTCTTTTTAATTACATACTTTTAAAATGCCTTGGAGTCAACAAGATTCTTTTTCTCCAATCTCCTTAACTTTTCTAACAAACTATTAAAACTAATTTTGCTTCGAGGCTTGTGAAGCACTGTGGGTGGGAAAGCCAATTACATCAATATTTTATTTTTAAAAATAGCACGTATTTTCCCCCTATCAAGACCTGTTACATTTCCAGCAGCATTCAATACAATAGAGTACTGTTAAATATACCATTGGCATACAATCAACTACCATTTATTTTACTGTTGAGTGATTTGTTATAGTAGATAGAAACCATTCAATACCATTGACAAACAACAGACAGTCCATAGCTCTGAATTACTGTTAGACTATTTTTGTAATGAATGGAGACTTAATTTCAGCTCAGTTTTCTTGTGGGTGCCAGACACAATTGTGCAGAGCAGAGCAACAGCTTTATTTATTAAGGCTTGCAATGCACTTTTGTCTAATTACTGCTGACTTGTCAGACAATAGTCAATGACCTTCATCAGGAAAGGTGAAACAATTCCTCTCACCTGATTCCTCCTGGCCAAACAGCTTCCAAGAAAAACATAGGATTGTCTAATTGATTACCTTGGAATCTTACAAACCAGTAGTGTTTGAGAGGCCTTTGGGGTCCAGATGTGGTTTAGATATAGACATTTCCCTTTCTATCACAAAAAAAAACTGGCAAAAAACTAAAGGCATTGTGAAGTTTTAACTCATGCCTGTGTTAGGAGGCTCAAGGGTCCACTCTGAAGTGTTGATGTTGTGCAAAAAAATTTATTCACACTAATGGCTTTCTGAGATCAGACCAAGAGCACTGTATAATTTAATTCCATCCATGCTCTGTAAAGCAAAATGTATGAAGCACACTCTGCAGGTAGATTGCCCTGCCATACCAAGGCACATCTGGCACACAAGTGGTGGGTGCCTTTTTATTTCTTGGCTAACAAACAGTATTTACCTGATGTAGGTGAGGGAAAAAGAGCAGGCAATAATACAGTTCTCATTTATGTGCTCTAAGCTGTACACTAGACTCTTGTATACTGATAAACCTGTGCAGAACAGCATCAGGGATTCCTCTGCAGTTCTCGTTCCTATCTCCCAAGTAAAAAACTTTCCATAAAATCTCAAATTTGCTGAAGTATTCTCCATCCGAATTCATGCAGAAAGACTCCTAGCTAAGTCTGGATATTCTTTCATAATTGACTTTAGCGCTGAATGCCTCTTTGCAAAAGTCCTCACGAAGTTTACAGAGTCAGTTAATAACACTAAAATGATCAAGCAGCCTCAGCAGTCAGAACTTTTGACTTCATTCTTTTTGGGGAAACTGTAAATTATCTTCTCTTGTGTTAAGGGCAGAAAGATCCAGCTATTGTTGACAAAGACTGGCTCTGAAGTGATGGAATTGTATATGGAATGGAATATGATTACATAAATGGAATATGGTTACCTTTTTAAAAGACCTGAAGGGGTAGAATATGACTGGGAATGAGATTGCTTCTTAAAAAGAAAGGATGTGCCAGTTGTTCAGAATGAAGACCTCTGTATCCCTTCTCAGCTGAAAATAATTTATTAATTTGCAGCTACTGGAGATATGTTCTACAGATAATGATAAAATGGCATCCACACCCACCCAGAGATCATTTTCATGTTTTTTCAAGTCAACAAATGAAACAGGCACCTTTATTAAACAGAGAGACAAATGTGCTCTGATGTACTGTAACAAGGAGAGGCAGGATAATTTGGTCAAAGTTGTAGAATAAATAGAAAACCTCAGAAATGCTGAGTGAACATAAATGTTACCACAAGAAAAGCTATTAAAAACAAACTTATAAGTTTTAATAGTTCTGCCTAAAGGATTACTTGATCAAATAAACAACTTATGGAGCCTGTAACCATAATAAGGTTAGAGTCCATTATAAATTAGAATAATTTTATTCTCTGGAAATATTAATGTTATTTCAGAATCCCGTTATTCAAAAAATCCTGTTTTGTAACAAAAAACTGAATTTAAATATGCTATTTGAATGTAATCTGTCAAGTCTTTTTAACACCTGCTTCTTCAGGTTATTGAATGAATTACATTGACTGTTGAATTAATAACACTGATAAGGATTGAACTAATTGGAATAACTGAGGCTCAGTAATTTCTCACTGATAATATTTTCTTCCTGAACAAAAAAGCTAAGGAGATTTAGGCTGGATGCTCTGAAATATCACCACAAGGAATTTGCAGTCCAAGAATGCTTTCCATAACCACCCTGAGGGGCGTGCTGGCTTCACTGAAATGACCCCAAATGAACTAAAAAGGAAATATTTTGTCCTTTAAATGAAAAGGAATTTGAGTTATCCTTTAAACTGTAGAACAAATGGAACAATGAAGGTAACTGGAGTTTTAAATGTTGTCGAATGGTCTGTAACTCTTCATGCAGTTCTAAAAAGGAAAGTCAGCTACTTCCTATGTCTGTGTCTTCAGGAATAACATCTTCTCCAGCTGTAGCAGTAGGGGAGAACAGGCAGCACCAACTAAATAACTCATTCTGTCCATGTTGTGATTCTCCACGAGTACGACGTGCTGAGCAAGTACATTTCAATAAAATGTGATGACTGAAATATATCTGAGCAATGTATAAAAACTCCAGTAAAAATATTGTTAAATGGAGAAATAATAACTGCATTTGGTAAACAGTTTCTTAAATATCCCTTGATTTTAAACAAGCATAATACAATGAATAATTTCCTGAGGCAAGCAGTGTACAGAGTTGCACTGGTCCCTCTGCAAAATAAAGGAGAGGCAACCTGGGGGATTCTCCCAGTGCAATTTGCTGGCTCAGGTGACTGCTTATCCCCCAAAGCAGGAGACACCTGTGTATGTCTTGGGATACATTAAGGGGGAGGTGAAAGAACCTTTGTGCAACCTAGGTCCCTCTGCTTCCACCCACTCATGTCAAGAGCCAAAAATCATTCACCAGCATCCAGGGCTTGACCACTCTTGAGGCAGAGACTTACAACTGGGGAAGAGGTGGGAGGGTGTAACTTTATTTGCCAGGATATCTGTGGGTCTATAGGCACATTTTAGAGTGTATATATCTATATCTATATCTATATCATCTATATCTATGTATCAGTTTATCCCTATTGGGCTTACCAGCTTTGGACAGTAGGAGTTGATGTAAATAAGAGAGAGATCCTAGAAACTAATCACAGGAATTGAGATGTAAAACATCACTTCCTAAATATTTTCGGGTAATTTTTGTTTTATAAAAGCCTTGACAGGAAGAGGTACCAAAGGAAAAAAATGCTAGGAGTGGGAAGTCTCTTGTATGGCCCAAGTTATGTCTTCCAAGGAGCTGAGAGGGATTTTGAACAGTTGCTGTGGCAGTGGGATGTTACCTGCTCAGGGAATGCTCACAGTGAGCCACAGACATTCAAACATAGCACTGTGGAATCTACAGCTCAAATCCTCCTGAATTACAGTTTCTGTTAGAAAAACCCAAACAAGCAGAGCTGGTTTGGCAATGAAGGTGGGGTTCATGGCCAAGCCATGTGAAGCACAAGATAGGGCAGGTTTCCTGTGAGCAGTGTTGAGAGCTTGCACAGTGCTCTGCTGCAAGGCATCAGTCACCAGCTGGACATGCAGCTGCTGGACTCCAGCTGGATGGATTTGGGTCCAGGCCCAGCTTTGGAAAAGTACAGTTTGGAGTCCACTTTGAAACTAAAGTATTTTCACCTTATGTGTCAACTTTTATCCAATGAAAGCGAGCCATTTTCCCTTCCTCTCCTATGGACAATATTGGGGAACATCAGGAGAACATCTTTTCATCAAAGCTGTGGCAGATTGAGGTAATCAGGCTTGGAGAACTTAGTGCATCAGGGCATCACTGATGTGGGGTCTCCAGACAGGAAACAGGTTTAGGAACCTATGCTTTTCTTTAAAAACCCCACACAAAACAAATAACCCTAATGAGCTTTGTCTAGTTGTGGGGAAGAGCTGTGACTGTATACACTGTGCTACTTTGGTGAGACATTTACTAATTGATCTCGGGAGAAGTGAAGGCTGAATAAAACCACTTCTTCTCACTGGACCTGGGCAGAGAAGGAATAAATGCTGCTGGTTTGCATAAGGGAAAATTTAAAGGCCTCAATTCAGGGGAATGGCTGAAAACCCTACTGGTGAGATCATCTTGAGCTAAACAACCACATTTCATATGGTATCACATGCTTTTTCACTCATGAAAAAAAACCTGGGGCTTTTTAAAAGAAAAGCAAAATGAAAAAACCCTGCTTTAGTAACTTGCTTTCTTCTCAAGGTCAAATTCAGTCTGTTGTTTGTCTTTTCATTTAATAATATCCTGAAATAAGTAACTGGGAAAACAAAAATAGAACATACATCAATGAAAAATTCTGTGTACAGCAAATCCATTTTGGCAGGATGGGAATTTGTAACCAGCTCCATTTAGCACCTACCTACTGTTTCTCATTCATTCCTGCTGTCTCTGTCCAGAGTCTAACAGAATTTTGTTCATACTGCTGCTTTGTCTAAAACACTTTCCATGCCTCATTCACTTGCCTCATTCAGTTGCCATCACTTTTCCACTGTAGCAGGTTTTTTTTTTCCTCTCCTTGATCTCTGCCTCCAAATTTCTTTCTCCCTATGTCATTATTTAAGCTGTATGAATACCTTACCAACTAGTGAGCTTAAGGTTTAATAAGATTTCACTTAAAGTACAAGGATTAGTCAAAAGTCTGTGGAAATGAGAGCCTAAAACTAAATATTTAATAGTGGCATTACCATGCAATATGTACAAATAAATATATGTATTATAAATATATGTACATATAAATAGAAATGAGCTAAAAACTTTGAGGTTAGAAATCTTATGTGTAAAACTTCAGTTCCTTGTGCATCGTTCCAGGCCAGAAATTAAAATTTTGTTTGAGAGATTATGAAATTGTAAATTATATTTTAATTTCCTGAATGAGACATAAAAATGTTGTAATTCTCCTCAAAATAATCTTAAAATAATAATCTCTGCTCCTCCCCACCCCCTTGATAAAATGCAAAGGCTAAAAGGAAAGCTTCTTTAGAAAAAGACACTAAAATGTTTTTATATAAAATAGGAGGGAAATAGTTTTTTTTCAAACCACTGTGGTCTTCAATTCCTTTTTCAAGCTTCAGCTCAATTGCAGGGTATGATCAATGTTTCCATGCAGTTGTCAATTCTTCTAAAGTTCTCTCTGCCTTTTTCAATTGATCTGCTTATTTTAAGGACAGGGAAGTGGAGGTGCTAAAATGCAGTACCACCTCCTTGGAAGTACTACTGGATTAAAAAAAAATAATAGTATCATCCCTCAATATTAGATGAAAAGTCTTCCTCCTCATTTAATTTGGATTTCCCAGTAAGAAATGAGCCCTCCAAACAACCAGGATACCTCCAGTATGTCCCCTGGAGAAGTACAATCTAGCTGCGTCCTGAGCTTCACATTTATTTGGAACTCTTAGCATTCCCAACAGCTTGACAAAAGTGCTTTTTAGAGGTTGGCCATAAATTAGTGGAAGATACTAGGTTATATATATTTTTTTATCCGTATCTTTTTTGTTTAGTTGGTTTGGTTTTATAGGTTTGTGGGGGTTGGTTTGGTTTGGTTTGTGTTCCTCAATCTGACCAAACTCTTCCCATGTATTTTCTGTCAGCAAGATCCAAGGTTTCAGATGAGGAGGGATCAGAAATGAAGGGAATCTTTTTGGTGAACCATCTCTTTCATCTGCCTGAGGCCACTCCTGTTCCCCACTGTCTCTCCTGCAGGATGCCCAGCTCATTCTGCCCTCTGGAGTGCCAGCAGACACATCACAGAGGCAGTAAATTCCCTGGCAAGCTGCATTTGGGAGCCCGTGTAGCCAGGAGCAGTTGGAATAAGAGCTTGGACTTGACCCTCCTTGAATCTAGGGGACACTTTGCTGGCAAGAAAAGCCAAGTTTGCCTGCTTTGTGTCTCAAACATGTGAGATGGCTACAACAGGAAGTGGTATAGCTGTCCAACAAGTTTTAATGTCAGCAGAATATAAACCATTAAATGCACTAGCTGGGATTATAATGCATTCAGTATTGTCAGATAAATATGATGCTTTAAAGGTAAATTGCCTTCCTGAGAATGAAAGTGCAGGTCTAGTAACTGAATGGGACACCTTTAGCAATATATAATTTAGTGTTCCATCATACACATTCATTATTTCCCCCATAATCAGGATTTTAATCCTTGTATTTGTTCTTTTTAAAAGCCTATTATCACTGCCTGGCATTCCTACTGATTTATTGATTTGTTATGTATATCATGAATGACTCCTCAGGAGTATAATAATGAAGGAGAATGTTATTTAATTCTATACAAATATTTAGGGATGGAGCCAATATTGTTGCGTAGCTTTATTATGAGAAGCCTTATTTCTTCTAGTATCAATGTCACCTTACAAAGCTCTCATCTGCTAAGAAAAAAAAAAAAAAAAGATTATTAGAACTGACATAGGACTTGGCTTTTCAAAGCTATTCTATTTCTTGTAAGTATTTTTTCTTTTATTTCTGGTGTGACCTCCACTGAAAACCTGTTTGCCCTGTTAATCTGGTGGCAGTTTAAAGAAACAATTTGCTTCATTCAGTACTGAACTGTCAAAACAAAACTGCTGTAAGATATTTAAACAAGATACCTGATATTCACTTTATTCTTCGGAACTGGCAACAGGAGACATTGGCAGATATCTTCCTGGGGCCTTCCATTAGGCATGAGTTTTAACAGATGTACTTACATTTTCATCAAATTGAAACCTCTTCTTCCTGTCCCTATAAAAGGATTTTTTTCATAGTCAGTTCCAGGGTTTTCCTGGTATGGGAAGCGATAAGAGTATTAAAAAAAAGAAAGAAAGAAAAAAAAAGAATGAAAAAGGAAAACTTAGAGAGGAAAAAAAACCATTTCCAGTGGGCTAGCAACCAGTGCTATGTTTTCCTACTCACTATATAATTTGGCATTTATCTTTTACAAGAGATGCTGCTGTTTTTTTGTAAGCATAAATTGCTTTCTCTGGGGTTTTCTATTAGAGGTAAGGAAAGGGAATAGCATGAAAGCAGCATGTATGTTTTATAAATTATGTGGTTTTTTTCCTAAAGAGAGCTATAATAACCTCCAGTTGCATGTGGCAGCAATGCATTCTCCATATGTTTAGTCTATATGTCTGTGTTGTGTATGTGTACTTGTTTTTTTACATTTAGTTTTGGGTTATATTCACATCAAATGTCCAGAATTTAGGCTGAGGAGATTCTCTAAGGAAAATGCAGGAGGCCACAGGAGCTGATTCAGTGGGTGGTACTCCTCCTTTGGAGTCAGAACAAACTGATGCCTCAGAATGTGGAAGGAAACATCTTCCACATGAGAAAGAACATTCCAGTCTGTCAGTAGGGAAATTAGCCATGTTATAATAAGCTGAAAACATGTCAGTAATAGCAGCAGATTAATTTAATCTACTACACTAAACCCACACTTTTAAAGAGGTTTTTAAATCTCTTTGACTGGACGGATTGCTTTGTTTTTATCAAATGAGGCATCAAAAAAGAGTTCAAAAGTTTGCAACATTGTAAAAATGTCAGTGAAATTTTCTGTATTTGGGCTGAACTTTGGGCTTTTAGTTTTGATTTAAAGAAGCTGGGAGCAGATGCCCAGATGCAGGTCTTGGTGTGGTTGTGATAGGGGGCAGAGGACTCTTTTCTCAGAGCAGGGATCTTCCCAGAGCTTTCCATCAGTCTGATTCTGAAGAGTGTCTTTACCATGCAAATACCTGCTCACAAGTCTTCCTCATTTTCTTACAGAAACTCAAAACCTGCTCACCAGCAGCTGCTAAAAATAATTTTTGTGTGGCAGTCACCAAGGTGGCTTTTCCTGTCTGTGCAGATGCAGCCATGGTGACCCGTGTATTTATGATGTACATGAGCTGGCCATGAAAATGATGGCCTTGCAAAAAGTATCCAGACTTCACCTTGAAGAAACACATCCAATAAAGCAAGACAGATAATTGTAATACTGTACTATCTGGCATCAGGCAAGCCCTGATGAAAAACAAATGAAAACTTTGGGAGTTCATGTCTAAATACCCTCTTCAGCTTGGTTTAAACTTTTTTTAGAACTAGTCTTGAGAAAGGGATCCTTATTTATCACATTAGACAATATGTATGAGGTGTGTTCCATTAAGATACTATACATCTTTTTCTTCAGTTTAACTTATTTCCTCTGGTGGTATGTTAATAATAAATTACTAGTAAGGAAATCTTTCCTTGAGGATGAAAAGTTCAATTTGCAGCTTTACCACAACTTTTGTCATTAATAATTGTTCTGGATCTTCCTGATGTCCATAGTTTCACAAAATCCACATTTAGACTCTAAACAGAATTCCTGTAATGCTGGTACATGCTCAGATATCAAGGCAAAGAGAGCAGAGGCAGCCACACAGAATGACTGATCTGACAGGATACCTGTGAATTGTTGTATGAAGGAAAACAAGCACGCTTATCAAACAGAATATTTACCTTCATGTTGCAGGCAACTTTCTAGAAATGCTGTATTTCAGCGTAATTCCAGGGTGGTACTTAATACGGTGAACCAAGATACCACAGGATGTGCTGGCAGGACTTCATGAAAGTCAATGTACTAAGCTCAAGTAACTTTTCCACTGAACACATGAACTGAATATCTGCTTGTGTTTAGTGTTGGTCACATTCTTGAGAGACAAGGTGAAACCAAAGAGACATTTTCAGGTCCTCTTTTTCCTGTTATCACCGTATGTAACAATGGGATATTAAAATTGGAGCCAAATCTGCATTTCCAAACCTAAAAAGGGAATAAATCGGGCTGTTTAACAAAATAGTTGCGCCAGCAAAAATTCTGTGTTGAGGGTCAGAGAAGGCTTTTCTGAATCAATAATCTTAGACAAGCAATTACCACCACAAAATGTAGAGAAAAATAAGTCTTGAGACATGGTATAACCAGGTATGTTTGTGTCACCAGTATTCAAAATTAGCCTTGTTTTCTCAAAATGTCTTCTGAATTGCTTGGAAGCACAGATTGCCTTAAAGGTAACTGAATATAGCTGGTGATATTTCTGTGAATAACTTGACTAGAGTTATTTGACATTTAGTGTGAGGTTTCTGTGTTAGTGTAGCAGAGGAAGATGTGTACATGTGTGCTTCTGAAAAGCTCTGATGTATGGCAGTTGTCATGGATTGCTGGGTTGAATAGAATCTCAGCTCACTTGGTGCTGAGCTGTTAAAACTGGAGGCATGGATTATGTGCAGAGTGACAATGACAATTATCCACAAACTCTGAGGGTTATTTTATCAATCCCAGCCATGGAGCTGAGTGTTTTCTGCAGTGCACATTGTATCCTGTAACAGCCACTGTGCTGCACGAGCTGAAGGTTCCCTTGTATTTTTAGGAAACTGAGTGAAATTTTAGGAATTGTTTCTCTGCACCTCCAGCTCGATTCTACAAACATTTCAGGCAGTGATGTGGGCTGTGATACCTCGTTGCGTTTTTGGTCATTGCCCAGTTTACTGTGCTCATGGGAAAGGGAAGAAACAATGGATTCAATATGTCAGCTTTAGAAGGTGATGGATGGTGCTGATGCATCAGCCTGACTTGAAGTGCTTGCACAGCAGAACCTTAGCAATCCTGAGCTGGATGGGGCTGAGCAAAAAGATGGTGAAAAAGACTCCTTTCATGTTAGCATTTAACTTCCAAAGGGATCTCAGGTGTGTCTATGGAATGTGACAAGGGCTCAAAGCAGCGTGCAATGGATTCTGTAGCGGTAAATCTCTGTTGCAGCACTCTTTGATTTCTCCCCGTGCCCAGTAAGGAATGCTCTCTATTAACAAAAAGAGTGGAAAGGGTTCCTTGGTTCCTTCCTTGGTTCCTCCCTCCCTCCCTCCCTGCCACTTTTTACAAATGCTGTGTCTGAAAATCTGTGCAAAACTGACATGGAAAACTGGTGGTTGTGGGGCTGGGCAGGAAATAAGATGTTTAAATTAACAACTTCTGGACTTTATGGTATTTTTGTGACACTTGATCAGTGTAGCCAGAAGCTACAACACGAAACCAGCAGACTTGAATCTGATGAAACAAAGGACTAAAATCAAGTCTAATTAGCTTTCATTTAAAAAGAGGGAAAGAAACAAAGAGAAGTTTACAGACACACTCTCCTTCAGGACATTCCACATTGAAATGTTTACAGCCTGTAAACTAACAAAAATAGACAGCTACACACAAGGCTATCAATATAAGCCTTGTTGAATAAGAAGGGAAAAGCTCACTCTGAAATGGATTGAACCTTTTAGGTTGCATTCATTTTTCTGTCTTGGAGAGAATGTAGTTATATTCAGCTCTCAGACAAGGCTCATATGGGTTGCATGTGGGATAGACTATTGTCTTAACTAATATTTTATGTTTTGTTCTCCTGTTTGTCTTTAACTGGTCAGCAAATTTATTTGAAATTTCCTGGGTTAGCTGACAACAACATCTTCCAAGGAGATGATCTTTCCTTACTCTGACTTCATCTAAAAATGCTGGTCCCTCTACTCAGCTTGAGATGGAAAAATGATGACAACAAAACCTCCTCTACGCCCCCCAAAACAGCTTTTCCAGTGCTAACACAGGGCAAGGATCTGCTCCTTTAAAGGGAGAGAAAAAATATGCTGGAAGATGGGAAAGGGAAGATGCAGTTCTTTTGTGGATGGTCTGGTATTCAGAAGGTGAATGTTATTCCTGCTTTCCAAAAACTACAGCACTGTTCTTGTTGTTTTCCTTTTCCCTTTTCCCTGTCCAAAGCAGGGGGAATCTTTACATGATCTTCATTCTCACACTTTTCCTTTGACCAAAAGTACTATTTCTTACCATTTCCATGAAAAAGTGTGATACACAAAATATGATTATTTTGCATCCATTTCCTGCAAGCAAGTCACCTCAGCTGATGCCCTCCAAGTCTTGGCATAAAATTGGTATGTTTGTGTCTTTCTTAAAATTTACTCTGAAAATTTTTGTAATCTGGAAAGCTGAGGTTTGGATGAGTAACAAGAAGCTTTGAAACAGAAGCTCTATTAATGTGATTAGTGAGTTTGTTGTAGAATTATATGCAGTTACCAGCGAAAACATCATTAAATGTAGTGCTGGGTATCTTCTGCACAAAACAGGTGACCAGCACAGAGAAGAGAAGCATTTTTTCTTTGTTTGTAACAAAAGGACCTCTGATCTGCATTTAGCAACAATTCACAAGTTGTTGTTTATTCCTCAGTAACAGAGGGACCAAGAGATTTGAACTCAGCTGGTGATGTGGTTCTAGAAAAATTGCATCAGTGCTAAAGTGTCTTTGCATTGCTTTTATTAAACAAATACTGCTTTGGAAAGTAAAGCTCTCATCTGCTTCCCACTGAATGAGTTTAAAAACCATTTGCCTTCTTTTCTCTGAACTCTTACTGTGCAAGACATGAAATTCTCCCCACTGTGATCTGTTTTGCAAAGGAAGCCTATTAATTGAGGATGTTTTTCAGTATTGCCAAAAGGTCACTACAGCCAATTATGGAGAATATTTGTAAAAGAGAAATCTTGCCTATAAAGCAATATATCCTGAGTGTCTAATTTGTTCACTGTAATAAGGCCATGCCTACTTATTGATTAATCAATCTTTGTTGTCTGTTTGCTGATTTTATCAGGAAGTCTCTTAATTTAATGGGATATCATATATTGAGTTGGATTGCAAAAAATTTTATTTCTACTATTATACTGCATGTGTTCAACCTGAGGAGATGATTTTTCCAGGACAGATCATTCTGATTTGTTGCAGCAAGCCTAGAATTGAAAATGGATGCATACTTGGATTTTAAATATGACTAGAAACATGACTAAGGTTATGAACACAGAATTTTTCTGTTTTGATCCAATTTGTAAATCATTACCTGATGTATTGCTTTCAAAAGTCTTAATGTTATGCAATAATACTGCACTGAGATTAGCAATGCAAGAGTATAACTGAGCAAAATCAAACTTATGTTGTATGCCAAAAAACTGGTCATGGATAAATTCAAAGTGGTTCTCCGGCTATATGTAATAGTGTCACATTTGGCTACTTTTTAAAATCATATAAAAGAAGCCGAGCATATTAAAATTAATTCATCTTCATATGCTTGATATAATTAAGGTTTTTATCTTGCCATAAATCTTAGTGTGATTTGTAGGACATAGAGTAGTGGCAGGAGTTATGTAGACAGAAAATGTTTTAAGTTATATTATAATTATCATTATCTCTGTTGGCAGGAGTGCATCATTTCCACGAAATAACATGCCTTGTTTCACTGTGATTCCATGATTCATTTCTGTTCTTTTGTACTGTAGTTGATGTAAATGAGCCACATTAACTGCCCCCCTGCCTCACTTTTTGCATATTTAAGGATTTAAAGTGTCTCAAAAATCCATTATCACTCTGTGACAGAAAGGCGAGCAAAATGTGTGAAAAACTCATAAACAGGTATATCTATTAACTTTGGACAGGAGTGAGACATCCAAGATTTAATCTGGAATTTGTGTTGGAATTAAAATAAAATAATGGTATACTTTAAACTGAGGAGAAATAAAGAATTAGTGATGCTGATGTTCTATGTTATTTTTGCAAAGAAACATTGGTTTTCTTAAAACATTTAAATTTTCCAAGAAATGAGTACTTCATGATCTGCCCTTAAAATACTCCATGGGACCAGAGAATCAAAAGGAGAAACCCAAGACCATGGAAATACTTTCCCATTTATCCTTGCTTCAGTAAGTGCTAAAGTTTAACTTCCTCTTTGTGCTGTATTAAATGCTCATAGCATGGTTTATCATGATGCACATCTCACCGTGAGTAGCAAAATTGAAAGAATGAAAATATGCTTTAATTCTGCAAGCAGTTTTGCACACGTAGCTCCTATCTGCATTACTTTTGTACACTAAAATTTACTGTGATATATAAAGAGTATTAAAGATAGAGAACTTCAATGAGAGGACAGTTTTTATAAAAGCAGTAGTACCATATATCAAAAAAGCCAGGCTTGACATTCACAACATGTGTCATGTCTGCAGTGCTTTCAAATTACAAAGCAATCTTTTTACCAGAAGGGTACTTAAAGTCACAAGTTCTACTAACACATCCACTGAGAATAAGAATGCAACAGTTCCCTCTAAAATTTTAATATGTATATGGATTCTCAGCGCATTCTGGAATGTGGATTCAGCCTTTCCGGGTCTGGAAATCTAATGTTCACCATATGGCCACCTGCAGTTTTACCATGGTAAAATTTCTGTGCTTTTCCCTGGGGAAAAATCAAGGTATCTGAGATGGTTTTTTGTTTCCACATGCTACGTAGATTAAATACGTGACATGCAATTTAGGTCCAGAAGATTTTTGGCACTGATCACGATGACTTGAAAGATATCATAGCACAATTTAAAAACTCATTTATGTGGCAGTCGCGGTTGTTGAAAATACAGCCTCTTTATGGTGGCATCATTGTGATTTATCTCTGAATTGGTGACAGCCAAAAAACTCAACTTCTCAGTCCTGACCCACTCTGGGAATGCTGCAATACTATCACATTCCTTAATCCTAGGGAACTGAAGTGGTGAAAGGGTTGTGTAATTCTGCTGTCATTACTGCCAAAACCAGGACAAATCATCAATGTCTCCACAGAGGCAAGAAAAAGGAAAGAATTACTCTCTGAATTTTAACAGTAAGGACTGAAAAAAAAAATTGGAATAGTGTCACTAAAATGCCCTACTGTGTCTTAGCACCATTAAATTTTTTCCAATGTTTAAAGTGGGATATAAAATTTGCATAAGTAATATATAAGATGGTCAAAAAAACACCCTTAAAGAATAATAAAATATAATAAAATATGCCTTCCATTGCCAAAATACGATAAAATTCAGTTTCTTAAACATAATTGAAGCATGGGGAAATAATGCTTCATGTAATAAATACAGACTAGTCCCCATAATTCTCTTAAGCAAAGTGTTGGGTTTTATTTCATTTAAATTATTTGTCTACAATATCTTAAATAATAATGGAGTTTACCGCCATGATCTATTTAGCATTTCTTATCTTTAAACTGTTTACTGTGTAGAGTTCCACTACTGCTTTTTATGTCACTGCCTTGAGGAGAGCACACTATTCCTTGTGGGCAGCTGGGTGGTGATTCCCAGCAGCTCCACTCAACAACATCCTTGACTCAGGTGTTTATGCCCACTTAGAGGAGCTTGTGGAAATGCCTGTCTCTCTGAGTGTGAGTGCAGGTGGTACACACACAGCCTCAGACTGACAAAGGAAGTTGGGTACCTAAGAAAAGTTCTCTAAAAAAGGTGAGCCATAACATTCTCATGTGCTCAAAGTTTCCTTTTGTGGGTTTCCACACAAGCCAAAGCTGGGCTGGTCAGATTGTTATCCTGAGTGAACTCTGGAGCAGGCTGGAGCAAAATCAGGTTCAGACTCTGGACAGGATATTAGCATAAACTGAAATACAAAGTATGCACTTGACAGCTTCAGTTACTCAATTACAAGATATTGGAGAATTTATGAGCTAAGTGCCAAAGGTGAAAAATGATGCTCTGTGTGTCACTGAGAGTGACATAATAAACTGTCCTGTGAGCCCATTGTGTGCATTACTTTGGTGCTGAGTGATTTGAATGATTTATTTATCTAGTGGCATGTGGTTGATCTTGAAACCTGTTCAGTCCCATGCATGTACAGGTATTTGAGATGTTCCAAAAGGTGGGGAGCAGCATTTTACCACTGTGCAACATGGCAGTGATGACAAACGTGCTGGCTGGCTGGAGAGATGCTGGCAGCAGCCACCAGTGTGCTCTTGTGAAAATGAGAGTGGGCTTGGATGAGTCCCTTGTTTGCAATCACTCAGAGTGAAGGGACAAACCAGGGATGAGCTGTGTTCCACGAGCAGAGGAGGGACACCTGCCAGGGAAAGAGGTCCACAAGGTGCTGCAAAGATCTTGCAGAAGGTTTATACCTCTTTTGCAACAACCTTATTGAAGCTGACATCCCGTGGATGCTGAACTTCAACCTGTGGCTGTAGTTCAAGGTCCTAACTTGCCTTGATATTTGGCATTTATTAAGACCTCAAATAGTCATCAGTGTTGGGACTGGCACTAGTCCACACAGGAAAAGAGCTTTGTTTAACTTGTTTTTTTCTACATTTTTCATAGAAAATCATTACATGACAACAAAATAATTTAATGTCTTTCCAATAAATTTACTACTGATTTGGTCAACGTGTATTACTTAGAAAAAAATTTGTTTTCATTGTAGTAGTACCTTAAGATATTACAGTCTTAAAAACAATTCTTTTCATGCTCCTTATTGCATCAAAGGGTTATATAAAGTAGCAATGCGAAGGAAAATAAATGGTGTTTGTGCTCTAGGGCTCCAGTCCATTTACAGAATGTGTTTTTGTGCATTCCTGAGGAGGTTAAGCAGCTCCTAAGGTTTGACTGTTGCTAGCCCAAGTTCTTGTGTGTCTTGCTGGAGCATCTGCTCTAAAGTTATTAATGGGGAGAGGCAGTGAGAGATTTGACAAAATCAAGTTTGACTCAGTGTAATAATTTCCTCGGGGATTTTTACTTTTTTTTTTTTTTTTTTTCAGAAGAGGTAAATAAAGGTACATTAAAAAATGAATATTGGCATCCTAGATAAACTTTACAGGTTTTGATAAAACAGCCTGACCTTGTCATATTTTTTCTGATTCTAGTTCATTGAGATATAACCCCAGCAAACTAAGTTGTGAGTAAAATCTGAATCAACACCATCAGTAGATTTATTGATGCTTTTTATCAATATCTTTGGACAACTCCTGAAGAAGTCTAATTATCTTAGAAAACAAAGTCTTTGCAAATGGCAATTGTGTGATTGATTATTTGCCACTCTTACCTTGCAGTATGAAACATGACTCTGAGGAGTAATTCTGAAGCTGAGCCCTTTGAAAGAAGTCTTTGACCATGGATTGTTCTTTCAAAACAACTTCTGAAACATTAGAAACATGCAGAAGCAGAAGAATTTTGGCATTTCCTCCATCATGTGTCCACTCATACAACTGCATCAAACTCTTGAGGAATTAGAAAAACTTGATCAAGTAAGTTATGACTCTACTACCCTGCCTTTTTCTAGAGCTGCATACAGACCAGGAGTGTTTCTACTCAGGCAATGGTTTTCTGAGGAGCTGATTAACTCAATCTCCAGTGAGAAAATTGCCTGCAAGACTTATTTCATGAACCTGAATAGGTTGGAAGACAGGAATAAAAATGTGGATTTAACTGGTGATTTCTTTGACATGATAGAAGATAAATCAAGCCACTGATGACAGCAGAAAGTTGAATTCTCAACTGGTTTTGCCATTAGCAAGTATTTTTTTGTGCTGTTGACATGATAAGAATAGAAAGCAGACAATGAAGCAGAATTATTAAACACCTATGGGTGATAAACCAGATTTCTTCTCTGGTTTTGGGACGTAGTTGAATTCCACTTGGAATAAAGAATTGTCAGGAGTAACATCATGGAACCTTGTAAATCCACTAAAATATCAACCATGGTAGAGGTTAAAATGGATTTTTTTCCTAATTTATGGCACATATTAACATCTTTAAAAGGTTCACTTTGCCTTGTTAAGAGTTACAACAGAAGATAAAAGAATTACTTATTTAATCAGAATCCACTCTTGGCATTGTAGCTGCTTTTTCTGTCTGTCAGAACATGACAGAAAGAGTCAGCTTGTGTCTATTGACTGGGAAAATGACATCAGTGCACTTCTAGGGGTTCTAAATTGTCAGTTTTGGTGGAAGGTGGGATGCTCCCAGTCCAGTAAGGTGACAAGACCAGTGTTACAACCCTCAATCCATCCCCCAAGTGTCTGTGGTGAGCGCGGAGTGGCTGCAGACTCTGGAATGCAATGCAGGTAAGCTCCAAAATCATAGAGACAACTCTGAATATGCTGACACAGAATCATGTTCGTTTTTCTTGTCTGTGTTGTCTGCTTTATATAGTCAGGAGTTCTCAAGTTGGGGTTTGTGGAAAGTATATTTTACAGAAAACAACAGGACAATTTTCACCAAAAAGTTTTCTGTGTGAAGAAATGTGTTTAACTGATCAGGTAAGATTTACTTTCTCATTATACTCTCCTATCTTACGGACAACTTAATAATGAGGAAGTGGAATGTACACACATGACAATTGTAAATGAGACATTTGTGACTCATTCATTTAGTCTTATACTTGGTAGCTCTTGACCTCTCCCTCTCAGTTCACTGGCAAAAACTACCATTTATTATCTTCATAGAGATTATTACAAACCAAAATTTATCAATTTTGCCAAACGGAAAATATTTTTCTGAGTGAAATATTCTTTTCAACTGGAATTTCTATCTTAGCATCATTAATTGTGTGAATATCTTCCAAGTGTCCCACTTTATTGGGAAATTAACTGAAAAAAATGATTAAAGTACAGGGATACTAGATTGTGACACTTTCTTTTCTTTTAACTCAATAATTCCCAAGTTAGTGCTCATGATATATTTGAGCGGTGGCTTGGCAGGTCAGATTTCTCTTCCTTGTTGTATGGGAACAGTGTGCAGGGCTGGGCTTGCAAGGTGGGGAATGAATCCCAGGAGCTCCAGGCAGAGAGACAAGACATTGGTGCTCGTGGTCGTTAATTAAACCTGAAGAAGAGTGAGGGGTAACCAATCCTGCAAGTGCTGAACTTTTGGTGGTTTTTGAGTCTAGTTTTTTGGGTTTTTTTCATTGATGAAAACCATGGTGACCTCTGATGAAAAGCCTGACTTTAGAAGAGAGCTGCCATGTAAATTGTGAAGTTTGTGAGCTACAGGAAAGCTACTTTTGGCTCTCTGGCTCCCTCTCAGCCCGTCAGCAGTGCAATAAACTGCACTTCAGCTGCATGTAATCCAAACAGCAGCATCACAGCCCTTTATCTGGGTGTCCTTTTAATTTCTGCCCCCCCCCCCCCCACTTCACTGGGATTCTCAGCCTCCATCAGTTTATTGCCCTGAGATGAGCTGTGCTTTCCTGTGGGCCTGGTGCAGCCTGTGTAGCCCCATGGGACAAAGCTGTGCCTTTGCCCTCCAAAGCCCGGCCTAACCTCCAGTACTAGAAATTTGCTTAAATCCTGACTACAAAGTTTAAATGACCTCTCATGGCATTCCCAGCCTGTGCTCATTATCAAATAGAAAAGAGTTGATGGTAGAAGGTTGGGGAAGCTGTGGGACCCCAAAGGGCTGTCTCCTCCCTCCTGGGCTTGCGCAAGGCAGGTTTTCCCCCCTCAGCTTTCCCTGGCAGGGGTGGTCACACACAGATGAGGTTCTGTCACCTGCAGGGTTGCTGTTTCTCCTTGGGCCGGTGCCACCACGCTATCTCTCGCTCCAGGAGCGTCTCCTCCGCGGTGCCGTCTGGTATCACCCCCGGCCCACCTTCCGCCCACGCCCGGATATTGTAATGTAAAAACACCTCACAAACAAATGAAGAGCAGGAGGGCTTCTTGCATGCTTAATCCAGAGAGGTTTATTGAGGGAAGAAAAGGAGAGCAGCAGGGATACAACCTCCTCTGAAGGGGAGCAGAGGCAAAAAAGAGCCCTGACCATGGGAGGGGTCTGGGTATATAAACACAAGGAAGGTAGGAGGGGTTTGGGGTGGAGTTAGGGCGGGGTAACATAACATGAACCAGTGGAAAAAGGAGGTGGGTGTGGTTCCAAACTTGGGACCAATGGGAAACTGGGAACCAAGGAACCTTCCAGAACAGGGGCGTGGGCAGCGGGTGATTGACATGGTGATTGACATGGGACCTTGCATTACGCGCATGTTGGCTCCCAAGGCATTCCAGAACCTTCTTCTCTCAGACCGCCTCCCACAGTCACCCTCCCTGCACCTCAGCTCTGTGGGTGAAGGGCAATCTGTGGGGTCAGGTGGCCCAGCAGGTTTTCAGGTTTCCCTGAGCCCTCATCCCTCATCCCTCCCCCGTGGGACAGCCACTGGCAGTGGGGACACTTGGGGAACCCATGGCAGATGGGCATGGCATGTGTGGGTGCAGCAGGACTGTTCAGGATGGCTGCTCTCCAGGAGAGGGAGTGAGGCACTGTCCTGTGTGTTTTAAACTGTATTTCCCCTGTGATTCACTTGGTACACTTGAACCATGTTGGATGGGATCATCCTCCACCTGCCTTGGCCATTATCAGCTCAAGGGAAGGCATGAAAATACTGCTGTGAACATGCAGCCATTTTAAAGCACAGGACTGTCGCCCAGGCAAGCTGTACCATCTTTTCTTAGAGAATGAAAGAAAAGAGCAACAGAAAATGCTGCCAGCAGAGTACCCCTGTGCCTGGCTGGGCTGAAGCAGAAGCAGCAGAGTGCTCGTGGTGGCCTTGTGCTCCCCAGGAAGGCTGTTTGAGGCTGGCCACCATGCCTGGGGACGCTGCTGGCCCCAGGACCCTGGCCAGGCACCCCGGCTGAGTTCAAACCTAGGAGTGCTGGGAGCATGTGGAGAGGAGGAGAAAGAAAAACACTGACCAGCCCAGCATGCTGGAAAGGAAAGAAAACACTGCAGGGCTGCTGAAATATTCGCAGAGGATTAGCACAATGTTACTGTGTTTAGCACAGGTGTTTCTGTAGCTGTGATACATTAGGAAAATTTACAATGTTCAGTGACTCACACTTTCTCCATGTAGTGTGGTAGTTTATTTTCTTGGGCTAGAGTACAAAGTGAGGAGGAACACCTGCTGGTATTTTGGCTCTCCTGTAATGTCTAAGCTTTTGTTTAATCTAGGTGTGCTTTTGTTTCTGGTTTGTTGTTTGTTTTTGGTTTTTTTGTCTTTTTTTTTCCTTTTTTTATTTTCTTTTTCTCTGACTGCATTGAAGCATTTTAGCACATAATGTTTAAAAGGAAATTGGTTGCACCAGAGACATGTAGAAATATTCTGTTCTTTGCCTCTGTGGTATTGCATGCCATAAAGTACTATCAGTAGGAAAATTATGGACATTGCTCTCAATACTTTCTTTGGCTTTACTTTTAGGCATCTAGTTAAACAGCCCAATTTTGAAAACAGATCCGTGCACTGTGTATTGCAGTTCCATTTAAAATTTTACCAGAAACGTCTGTTTCAATGTCCTATAAAGTTGCATATGGTCCAAACTAGTTCCACTGCAAAAGTATAGCTGAGAACGACCCTCCATACTCTTCTAAATTCAGCATTGATATGAAATGCTTACTTAGCTTGTTTCTCATGGTAAAATTCTCAGTAAAACATTAAGAAAGACAACTGAAACTCCATAGAAAAAAACACAGAAGTTTAAGACACATTCTTGAAAGGAATTAGACCTGGATTAATACCCTTTCATAAAATTAATTATTAATGTCTACAAAGAAAATAATGATTTTTTTCCCCACAAGTATTCAAGATGATACACAAGCAATTGAAACTGTTCTCTGCTGGATGGGCCTTGCTGCAGTGTGAAGAAATGAAAAACAGATAAAAGAGTGAAAAAGTAAGGAGCACAGCTTGATATTCTGTCTCAGTGGAATATTCAAGACTGAAGGGAAAAATAAACCAACATTACTAGAATTTACCAACTGAACAATTTGATCTCAAAGTTTTTGAATATTCTTCTAAGATTAAAACTGCAATTTAGGGACTCTATACAGGCTGTATTTGCCCTGTTTTCTCTCTTCTATTTCTTTGTTACATCTCTTCCTTATCAAATTAATACTTGTGTTTTCCAAGGAGCGTAATAAGAGCCCTGAATTTATGAGGTGGGTGAGTTGCTATAGCACCATTATATTTAGAATTCCCTAATTTATTGATTTTTTTTTTACTTTTTCCATTGGATATGCTGTACAAAGTACACTTTGCGTGTTTATTTTGAGTTGCCATACCTGGATTGTATCTCCTTATTTTGCACTTTCTCACTTGTTTCTACTTTCATTCTCTCGAATCAATTGATTTTCTTGAAGCAGTTAAGGACATTTTTATTAGAGTACATGGAAGCTGAGTTAGATTTAAAAATACAATTGCTCTGGATTTGTGATGTCTGACAGCACTTTGTCCATAGGGACAGACACCTAGAGGGATTGTTTATCATTTTCTGCAAGTGTATATATAAGAATAGCTTTTAGGCAACAGGCAGGCATTTGTGTTCAGATGCATTCCACATATGTTCAGTAACCTTACTTATATGAATAATACCTTTTATGGAACAAATGCGGATGGAGAGAATTTAAGAGAAAAAAAGGTTTCCTTGGTTCAAGGGTTCTACAAAGCAAAAGGAAAACACAACAGACACAAGCTCCATTAAAGGGGATCAGAGACATACATTAAATTCCTTATGTCTTTTTAATGATGCAATTGTGAATTATATTCCTGTTGCATTTGTAATTAGAGGGCAGAACAGATGGTAAAGGCTTGTTCTAAAGTAATGTGTCTATTAAAATTATCCACATAGCTAAACTGACTGTTGACTACAACAGGGTTTCTTAGCCATTAAAATACCCAGTGTACAGATATGTACTTGATTATTATAGCTCATTACACATGAGCACACATAATATATATGTATATATACAGAAACAAATCTATTCTATATTAGTTATATGCTGGATATGTCTTTAAATGTCACTTATTACAGTAGTGAAGGAAAATGAAGCCTGATTCTATAAAAAGCCTCCCACGTGGGTAGACAAGAAGTGCTGTTGTATGGCCCTCATGTATCATTTGTTTTCTTTATCTCCAATTTTAGCTGGAGCTAAAGTGTAAAGAGAAATTTATCAGATGAGGTGTTCTGATATAGGACATGACACAGACAGCTATGGTATGGTTGTTATTACTCTGCAGAAGCTTGTTTTATTTGTAGTCAGTATATTTGACCTATTATCTCTTGTTTATAGATTTATCTTCTTATCTCAAGATCTGGAGATGCTTGTGTTGGAAACCTTTTTTTTTATTTTTATTTTTTGCATGCCATCTGTAATGCTTTCCAATATAAGTCATACACTGAACTGATATTATCTAATAATTTGTGATGTCATAAAATTCTCTCCTGGCACCAAACCCCCCAACATTTAGGCAGTTAGGAAGATATGAAATGAGTGAAAGGAAGGAGATGATCCTATTTTTTACACTTCTTATGGATAAGGTATCTGTTCTATAAAACAAAATTATTTTGACATCTGTGTATTGACTGAAAATGGGTCCTATGCAACATCCCCAAATATATTCAAGGAATGATGGCATTTCTCTGACCTCTTTATATCTAAAATATCTGAATCCCTGATTGCTTTCTTGACCTGAAAGCCCCTCTATAATAATGGGTATAAAGGAAATTCACGAGGGTATTTAATTTCAATCATTGAATTTCAGTGAATTACTCTATCAGGATGTGATGCTTTAGGTCAGAGCTGAGTCAGTGTGCTTGCATGTGGTTCACATCTTTGAGACCATCCTGGCCCCATACCAAAGCACAGTACCTGGTACTTCCATCATGCCACCAACTCAAGCCAGAGGAGGAAGACAGTGACAATAAATGTCAAGCCCCTTCGCTCAGGAGGAGAAATCAGCTCAGAGCATTTTTTAAAACCAGGATTTGACAGGCAAATGACTAAACATATTTCTTTAGTGATCCAACATTTCTTCTTAACGAGGCAAGTTGTCATTGACTCTGCTTGTTGTCTATAAATTCTGACTGACTCAATCTTCATAATGTCAGACTGGTCAAAGGCATCAGTAAATTACATGAATAAAACATAACACTTGGTAATTGTCCTTAGCTGCTAAGATACTGTAATTTCATTTGCTCAACAGCATTTGTCCAAAGTAGGGTTTCCTGAATTGGCCATTACTTTTACTTTCCTCAAATGGATGCCACAGCCTCTGTAAACACCTTACCTACTTTGGTTTCATGCATAATCATATTGCAAAGACCTCGCTGCTTTTGCCCTTCTGATTCTTTCCCCCATCCTGCTGTGGGGAAGGGGTTGGGGACTGAGTGACCATGTGGTGCTTACTTGTCAAGTAGGGCTAAACCACAATGACAAATTGAGCACTTTTTTTTCTTTCTGGAGACTTCCAAAAAAATGAGTTTCATGCATCTGGCAAATAAAACAGTAAGCACAGTTTGCTGTAAGGAGGGCTGACTCTTGGCTTAGCCTCAGGTACTGTAGAACCACATTTTTCTTGCATGTGAATTGGATCCCCTGCTATGTCCTACTCATAGAAAAGCCAGAAATGAAAAACTAACAATGCTCCTGGCAATGTCTTTTGGCTTTGGGGACAGGGCTGTATTCATGCATGCATTGCGATAATGCAGTATGTCCTTGAGAAAATCAAAGTTAATTTCTGTGGTTTGCATGCTTGCTTATAATATATATATATTAAAAAAAAAAAAAGAAACAGAGAAGTATTATTGTCAGCCAGGCACATTGATAGCATTTCTTTCTTGTCCTTAGACCAGGCCTCTCACGCACAAATATTTAAAATTACATCTGCCAAATGGAATTGTTGTGAGGCAGACCTTTTATTTTTCTAGGTTCTTTTGAAAACACATCATCCTAACATGGCCTCTGACAAACTGCCAGGAGAACAATTTCTGACAGGGAATGGTGTAGGAAAAGAAATGATCCTATAAGATCCGCTTATAGCTGCTTCCCACTGTGCTCTTTATTCTGCACCTGGAATGTTCTTGCTGGCTATGTACTTACTGCTTTACTGTAATGTACATATCCTCTGATTTCAGAAATATGCCTCGATGCATCCTTTTCCAGTCAGGCAGAAAAAAATGTCAGTCCAACCCTAAAGAAAAGAAATCAAAGCTAAATAGATGACAATCCACCTTTCTAGTTGAAGGACCTTCGAGCAATGAAAATGTAAAGCAAAAGAGAGTTCTGTGTCGATCATATTCCACTCGTTTTGCTGGACCAGCAAATACATCAAGCATCTGACCAAATTCCAGCAGTTCATTCAATATTTGGAAAGAAACATATAATCAGTGCACAACCTGCAGTGAGAAGGAAACATGAAACTAATACTGCAAAAACAGCTTTGTTGGAGCCTTGTTCAGGCAGATGGAAATCACCATCCCTTTCTCCTTAGTGGGTATTTCATACCCCTGTGCATTTACCTGTGCTGATTCAGAGTTGCCGTTTCAGAGTCTCTGGTCAGATTCTTAATAGATGTAAATCAACTAAATTCTATTTATTTGTGTGAACTATATTAAGGATCTGATTCATTAAAGGTTAACTTGGCCTGAGTTATGCTTCCTTATTTTGATCCAAAATATAACATATTTTGTCTGGTTAACCACAGACCAAAACAATTAGAAATATTTAGATAAAAATCTAGAAGATGCAATGAATGCAGTTTTATCTCCTTCTAATCCTCTGCAAAAACTAGTTTAAAGTAGGATAAACTACAAGTCTCTTTATTCTGGAACAAGTGTTTGGGATATTTACAAAATATCAGGAACTTCCATTAATTTTCAATAATTTTAAAAGTGTCTAAAAATAGTTATTATCTTACTGCTTCAGATAACTTGACACATCTGAGTAGGAGAGCAGATGCTTCTGAGTTTGCAGAATGAAGAGTGACTAATATGAAAGACCTTTTTAAAACAAATGGTGTGATCATGCAATAACATTTAGCCTAAGTGCTACTCTTTCACCTTGGGTTTTTTAATTTGATTTATCCATCAAAGTAATACACTGGAAAATAATGTAGCTCTGTTGTTTAATTATTGAAGATTATTAAGTATTCTAAGAACCTTTTGATCAATAATAATTTTGGACTTTGTTCAAAATTTGGATAAGTTGCTGTGGTTTGACCATTCCAATACTTTAGACAGGGAAAGAAATTACATTAGATCAGAGAGTAAATAAGCAATTAGTACACAGAATAGATGGAACCAAGCTGGCATTCAATGAACTGGAATGGATTCAATGATTGCATGTGTCACCCTGATTTACAGATGTGTTAAATATGGTTCTTTTCTGGTTTCTGTTATTGGCTAATAAGCTAACATTTTCATCAGAAATTCAGAACCTCTTAGTTCATTCTTCAAGTCTCTAGTCACATGCTGCAAATAAGTTATGCCCAAATTATATTTGGTATTTGAATAATTTTTTATTTTATTTAGGTATTTATATATCTAAGAACACACACAAGCTGGTAACTTCACTTTCACACAATGGCACACTCATTTGCAAAGCAGAGTCCTCCCTCCTTTACTCTTGCATTTTCCTCTCTATTTTCCCCTTCTCTCTCTCTTTTAAGAATTAACTATTCCCCCTCCAGAGACACCACTTGAGTCTTGTAGTCCAGTTTAAAATGGCAAACAAGCAAAACTTGTTGGTTTTTCTTTCACTTTTTGTTGGGAAAGAAGGTGGAACAAAAAGTGCCTCTACAATGGAGGAGGGATTTAGAGTGAACCAGCAACTTCTTCCCTTTATTAACATATTGAAGCCCAAGAAATGAGGAAACAGATTCATGTGCTCAGACACTAGTGGGTAAAATCTGGCAGAATTTCTCAGGAATCCTGATATTGATAGGTCCAAAAATACACCATCAGTACACCTATCATGATCAGCTGTGTTGAAAAGAAAAAATGAACTTATTAACAAAATATCCCAAGTACTAGAGTATATTTAGTGCATAGCTGACACATGCTGCACACTTTTCTGTGATGTCAATTAAATAATTATCAACAACTGACTGAAACAATACATCTCAGAAATAACTGGTTGCAAGTTCTCAAGGGCAATATATAGATGAGATTCTCCTGATAACACAGCTGTAGTTCCATGTGTTTCACCTAATGTGATCAACTTGATTTCTGAGAAACCACACAACGTCCTTAATGGGAGTTAAAAAGGCCAGAATGGCCCAGTGACCAACATCCTGGTAATCAGCTGGGACTGGTTTCACCTTCTCTGCAATAACCTACCCAGGTCTGCTGGGAGCTGAAGTAGTACGTTTAAGGCTGTGGGGAGACACTACAAAGTGTGTGGCTTTGTGATTGAAGAAATTGCATTCCAGAAGTGTGTGAAGACCCTCAAGGGCAGCTGCCAAATGCAGCTCTGAAGTGCTTCAAGGGATCTGCAGATATTTCCCAAGATAGGGGCTAATGGGGCTGCAGTCAGTGATCCCTCAGGAATGGGGGGAATTTTGCCTTTCAGCTCCAGGAGCTGGAATCTGTGTAATATCAGGAATGCAGGTGGAAGAGAGATTCCTAGAAAAGTGAAAGTCTACTAGGCACATGAAAAACAATGCTTTCTGCAAGGATGATTAGGGTCTCAGGAGAGCTTCTCTGGGGAGAAAACAGCCTGATCCATACATGGCAGGGAGAAGCATAAATCCATTTTTGTGTTTCTTTTTTTGTGAGATTAAAATAGTAATCTCTCCAAAGTTTCTTGAAAGAACTTTTCAGAAGCGTAGGATTCTCCTTTTGTTTGCAAAACGTTTTTGTTTTGCATATGACATTACCATTGCAGATAATTTTTCCTATGCTGAGTACTAATGAGAATGGAGACAAGAGGATAAATGAAGCATGGATCATCCTGCTGTTCATCACAAAGTTCGAGGGTCTGACAGAGTTTGTCAGAAGTTTTCAGATTTAAGAACAGTGAAACTTAAATTTTTAATGCAGAGTTTGCCTAAGCAGCTTAAGTCTTCCGCCATACAGCTTCTGAAGTTTTGGTATTGTTGTTAATTACTATGAGTTCCTGAAGAAATGCACAAATTTCTGTTTCCTGCCTAAAATCCTTTGCTTCCTAAGCCAAGGTGTAACTGCACAACTGGCTAAAACTGTTCCCAGGAGAACTGTTTAGTGCTGAAGAGACAGATTGATAAAAACTGGAGCTTTATGGGAAGAACACTTGCTGGTCTCTTATCAGCCCTGCAAGAGCAATCAAGCTGCTTTTGGCCCCTTGATTGCAATTAATATTCCAGGAGGTGAGAACTGACTGGTGATCTCAGCACACTGTGACTTTACCCCTCTTATTTTAACAGGTATGATATCAGGATGCTTGGGACGTCAATTTCCCACAGGCATTCTCCAGGGTCTGATTCCCAAATCCTACCAACTTTACTTACTTACTTACCTTGTTCTCTTTGAACCTACAGTCCACCTTACTTTGAGAGAACAGGCATGAAAAGAGCTAGGAAATCCCTTAGCCACACCTTCATCATGATCTTCTATATTCATAGCAAATTTTAAAGTTCTTTTTGACTTCCACAGAAAGACTCATCCCTTCTAAGAGAGATTTGTCTATCTAAAATCTCAGGAGAGTGGGTGACCTTGTCCTGCCCAAGCTGTTTGCCGGGACCTGAAAGTTCAGCTTCTGAAGCTGAATGAGATAAACCTTCAGTACTGATGACAATAGTCACACCTGGAAGCTAGAGATCCTCTAAGAGAGCTGGAGAATCTTTCTTAGATATTCAGAAGCCTTAAGAACCCATCAGGTCATGGGAATGATGTAGAATAAATAGGCTGTTCAGGTGCTATCTGCAGGCAGTATTAGATATGCCACACAATGAGGGACTGTTGAATGACAGAGCAGATGTTTTGTTTTACAGAGGTCATGTACAATTTATCTGTGAATTGTGATAGTGCTCCATAGCTGAACAGAATGCCATGGAACCTCACAGAACAAATTGATTCACTGTGTTAGCACTGGAACAGGAAAAAAATCTTGGAGTAGCATTCCTGCTTTTTAAGGCGTCTCTAGGTAGTGCTAATTGTTTTGTTTTAAATTCTGAAATTCCATGTGGTGTTTGTACAGTTATTTCATCAGTTAGCACTATGAATGCAATTATATCAGGCTATGAATTTTGTCTGTTCAGGTGAAACAAGAATGTGGAGACTAGAATAGTCTTTGATTAAAGTGTCCAACATCCCCTCTATTATTTCTACAGGTAATGTCAATAAAAATTTCTTGCCTCTTATGTCATGAAAATGAGCATATGTTAAAATACTCTGCTCTCTTTGGAGTCTTTGTAAACAATCATGATTTATTTTCTGTCTCCAGTATCTCTCATGCAAGTTTGTATTTATGTTCTGTTTTCTATTTTGAGACAATCAAATTAAAACTCACTTTGTTTGATAATTATAAACATCCATTTTGACTAACTGACAAATCTTGCTGGAATTTTGTTCCCAGAGCTATCATTCACCAAGATATAAAGCTACAAAATTTACCAGGATTCAACCTAGTTTCTTTAAATTTTCTTTAAATTTTCTTTGAAATTGTACAGCATCTATTAATTCACATTCACTTGTCTGCCTTCATTCCTATGTGATTAAAGGGTTTATTGATTGGTTTCTACTTTTTCCCTGCTATAATAAAATTAAGTAGAGATAGGAAACACACAGAAAAGCTAGGTAAGTGTCTTTTACTTGTTACTGGTTAGTACAGAATCTTTCTCTCCTACAAAGTGACCTAAGTAGATGGCAGAAGGTTTTTAAGGCTTCTGCTGAAGCTTATCTCAGCACAGGAGTTGTGTGATTAAGGACAGAGTGTCATTACCCCCTGGAAGGGACTTTAGCTCAAGTGGAGTGAATAGAAACAGGATTATGTTTACAGAGAACAGGTACATACAAAGTTGTCTGTTGTCTGGGTCATGCCTTCTAACTTGGTTCCCTTTACCAGGCCAGTGTGAGCAGGGGAGTCCAAGGTATGATGTGAAAACTTGGAAAATTGTTAGTGGAGAGGAAGTGGTGAGATTTTTCTTTGCAACAACAGCTGGAGATGAGCATCACAAAACCACTGCCCTTTCTGATGTGCTGAGCAGTTAATTGTCATCTCCTGCTGGTGAAAGCAAATGTGGAGAGGTGTCTCATTGTGGGGGGATAGAATGTAAGAAAATAAAGATAGTGCAGAAGGTAATCTCACCCCTGAGGAGTTGCAGCTGTACTGATCACCAAAGATTAGGAACAGGCCTGCCCTTAACAGACCACAGCTGTGTCCAATGAGGATGAGTGCTATAAAAGAGTGGGTTAGCTGGTTGAGAGGGGAGCTGGAGTTTTTTTGGCTGTGCTTAAGGAGTCAGTGCTGTGAGGATCTGCCCATGAGAAATCACCAAGAAGGTATAGAACTTTTGCAATAAGATGACAATATCCCATTTCTCACATCAAGACTCCTGAATCACCTCCGTCCACTGTTTTTTCATGTTGGTCAAGAAAAACTTCACTTGAAATACTGCTCCTGTTCCTGCTGAAGGATTGAAATCCCCTGTTTTATTCAGGGGCAGGTTTTTATTCATGACTGCAGGTTTGCCTCTCATTCCTGTCCTCACAAGGTAAGAGTGACTCCAGGTTTTCCAGCCACTCTTTGAAAAGCTCAGAAGGAGTGGAGTACATTTTAGTCAGGAAGAGTACAAAAGAAACAGCATGAGCTGTTGAGCTTGAAGGGAAATATGCTTGGCTGACATTCTGAAGTGTTATTTGAATATTCTTTCTTTTGCAGGCAAGGTACACATCTGAAATATGTGAGTCTGGCATCCAAAATGCTAGAAAGAGTGGGATTAGAGGCATGTGAGAAAACCTAAGATACTAGTTTAAATTAAGGGCTTATAAAATGTAGTGTAGAAAGTCAGGTGGAACATTAAGAGATCCACAAGCCAACTTTGTAGCACCTGATATAATATTTATTTATATCACTCTCTTTTTAGCTCTTGTCTGTATAGTCTGAAACTGTTCCATGCCAAAGCAATTCTAGCATCAGATCCACAGACCAGTTCTGAATTGGCTTGCTTGAATGAAAGCCTTAAAAGTCCAAGGAATAGAGAATTAAATTCAAGGCACAGATGAATTTAATTGTGACAGACGTCATAAACAGTCCTGGGGATTTGGAATGGCATGGACCATATTGTGTCCTTGTGTGAATGAATTAAGAAATTATGCTATTCTGAATGGAATTCTTGAAGTAGCATTTGGAAAGCTACATATTTTTGGTATAAGCTAACTTGATGTGCTCTTTTTTAATGGATTCATTTTACTTTCCTTCCTTTATCAAGTTTTAAAGTTCTATGGGGCAGGTTTCTACCTTCTTTTTTTTTTCCTTCCCTTTTGCACAAATGATATAGAAGAAAATCTATACAGTAACCTTACTGAAAGAATATCTGTAGACCTGTTTTCTTAAAAAGCCTGTCATATTTAAGCTGTGGAATTCGAAGAGCTTTGGCAAAGGCTGTACTCCAGAGAGACCTAAGACAGTTAGGTAGAAATCTGTGCTTATGGTTAATCATGTTCAAAAGTCTTACCATCCAAATTGAAAAATTGCATTTAATTGAGTCCAAATAGAAACTCTGCTTCCCTTAGCTTGAGCATTCCCTCCTCTCTCAAAATAAGGGCTATCTCCTATTTCTTTTCTTGCTGGCTTGCTTCCCTTTCTTGTGGATGTTTAATATTGATCAGCTCTGTCCTTCACTCTGGGACGTCTGCCAAACACCTCATGCCAGCTATTATAGGATTAGATACATTTTGTCTAACTGGAGGAAGATGTCAGTCTCTATTGTTCCCTGGCATCCAGATTGCAAGGGTTGCTTTAATATACCCTGCCCAGGGCCAAATCACCATTGCTAATAACAAAGCCTACAAGAAGGCCACCAGCAGGTTGTGAATCTTTGTGTGCTTTAGGGGGCCAAATGTTTTAAACATCATCTACCCAAGATGCCAAGAGTTGGAGTTTGGGCTGGCAGCCCTACAGTGCCACAGAACAGCAGGCATGCTATTAACACTCATCCCTGAGTTTATTTTCTGCCTGACTGTGTTTGTCTGCTGTGCTGATGTGTGCAATGCCTGCCTGGCCTCTCATTGCATTTCTGTGCCCTTCCTGGAAGGAGGGGACCTTACAGGTATGAAATATCTTATTCCCATTTTCTCTGTTGCCCTGGTGCTCCTCAGCCATGCCTCAAGCAGTATCAATGCCACCTGGGACACCTGCTCACATCCGTGCTTGCTTCAAGCCCTTCTAGTGAGCCCCTGAGCTGGACCAACCTCATTTGGACTGGTCTGTTCATCCTGGTTGAGGAAAACTGGCAAGGATATCCATTTACTTCCTCAGCCTGGTAAGAATTTTATATACTTCCCAATTTTCACAGAAGAGGAAGGATGTAATTGTGTTCAAGTTATGGCTGGAGCAGCCAGTCTTGGGTCAATAGGTAGAAACACACCACACTAAACTACTGCTCTCTGCCATAAGAGCATTTGGCTCTCAGCCAGTGTCTAGAAGAAAACATTACAGCCTTGCCTAAGCACTTAGCTGCTGCTCTGTCCCATAAAAGCTGAGGTATTTCAAGCAAGGACAGTTCTCATTGCAATAAAAGGCCCTGATGTGGCAATTGCCTGCCATGTGCAGTATCCTGCTTCTTAAATGCAATATTTCTGTATCCTGGCACTGAGCTGTCACATTGCTGTTTATTTATAGCCAGAAGATCCTGTGCATGGCTAAAAGGCAGCTTTCTGTCTTGTGAGAGCACGGGGCTAGTGAACATGAGGATTGAAATGCAAATGTTACAGTACTTTTAAATATTGAGTGGAGAAAATATCCTCAGACCCTCAGGTCACTTAAGAAATTGTGGGATTAGCTCCTGCTGCTGAAGCCATGCTGTAGGTCTAGCACCCCTTGCAGCCAGAAGGACCTTGGAGCAAAATTGTACTTGACATCCTTCCAGTCAATTCTTTGGGCTGGGAGCTGTTCAGGCATCGAAAGGTTACCAGTAGGAATGACTGAAGGAAAGGTACCTTACACTGTAGGTGTTGCACACCTTTTAGAAAGAGCCAGGTGGTGGATGAGCCTGATTTTTACCCCAGAATTTTCCAGTTTTTCTCATAACCACTCTTGCTTCTGCTCACACCATTTGTGGCCCCTGCAATGGTTCAGCATCACAGAACTCAGCGTGGCTGGGAACAGGCTGTGGCCTTGGGCAGCATGGGGGGAAGCAGAGCTGTGCCAGGGTTGCTGCTCTGCTGTCCCTCAGTAAGGACAGCTGGAGCTCCCTGGGTAAGGCAGCAGGGACCCCCTGGGGCAGGGGTGCGGCACATCCCAAAACACTTGGGTGAATGCATGTCTAATCCATTTTCCTGTTTCCATCCCCTCCAAATATATTTTCTGGGAACTATTGCATCCTTTCTGAGCTCAAGCATAGGATAATACATTTACCTTCTGAGGTCCCCAGAGAGCCAGTCAAGAAATAAGACTTCAATGTGCTTCCAGAAGCTAATTTTCAGCAGCCAAAAATCTGATCCAGATTAGTTTCTTTCACTGTTAACATTTTTTCTTAGCCATTTTCCTTCCAGAATTATGTAAATAATTGCATTCCTGCTCTAATGATCTGAGCCTGAAGCTTCTCCCAGTGACTTAGAAATATTTCTGACTCACTGTGCTCAGATCTTGGAAAATGAAAATTATCAGAAAAAAAACCCAGTTACTGGAAGGTTCTTCTTGTGGACTGTAATTGCAGATGAGGTTTATTTCAGTGTTTGTGTCAGAGTTTCTTTGGTTGATTGGTTGGGCTTTGGGTGGGATTTTTGGGAATATTGAATTAATTTTACAGCCTTCCAGATTAAAAAAAAATCCTGCTTTTTGTAAAAGTTCTTCTGTAGAAATTATCTTTTTTCCATTATTTTCTCTTCCTAATAATCTATTCTTCTGTTCTATTATACCATATATTAATTATTTTGTTTTTAAGTAAAAAGTGCTGCGCAGTTTTCTTGATGTCTTCTTTATTTTTAAGTTTCCTTATTTTCTCTTTTAATTTGTAGATGTATCCTTTTATAAGTTCTGTATCTCTTTAGTTTTTCTTCCATTTCATTCCTAGTGTATGTGGCTATCTCTTGGTAAAATCAGACAGGCATCTAAATATTTATACAGTATTTTCTCAGTAAATAGTCACTTCATAACCATGAATGAAGCAGCCATTCCAGTTCCTCTCTAAAAGTTATGGCCTTAATTCTTTGGATGTAAGGAGTACAGCAGAGTGAGTGTTTTGATCAAGACCAGAAAAGTTATTTGTGAAGACAAGAATTAATTCCAGAGTATCTGTGGAGTCAAGCATGTGAATAATTTTATAGGGGATAAGGTAGAGTGTGAACTTTATCTTGACTTCATTAACTACTCAGTTTTATTGCCTATGTGCCTATTCTTCTAGTTCTGAATTGTATTGTAAATATCAGGGGGCTTATACTTTTTAATCTCTTCCATCATTTGCTGTTTCTAGGGAATAGCAGGAGAGTTAGAAGGTCACTCAGCAGCTTCCCTCACGAAAAGTGTCCAGTGCATGTAAAATGTGGTGAGATCCGTGTGCTGAGGTCCACGCTTGTCTGTGGCTGAGTTTGGTGTGCCAGTGCTGAGAACAAGGGTTTAAATTATGTTCTTCTCCTCTCCCTTGTGCTTATTGTGGTGTGCAGGTGTGTGCAGATGGTCCAGGCTGGCCACGAGAAGGTGAACCTGGAAAGATAATCGAGCCACAAGATCTGCCTCTCTGTTTGCAAGTTTTTGTTAGAAGCGCTTACCGAGTTCAGGGGCACTGCAGAAGACAATAGAATATAATGGCACCTGTCTGTGTTAGGTGATATTTGACAGCTCAGAATTTGCTTTTCGTACAAGGGTACACCTCTTTTTTGAGCCCCAGGGTGCCATGACATGAGAGAACATCAGCCATGGAGTTCTCTCTGCAGAAAATTTGACTTTGGTTCTTATTGGAATCATTATTGTCCCTAGGTACAAGTAGATGCATCTTAAATTAAATTCAACCTCAGAGGTGAAGAAATAACAGACATACTTTGTATCTTTTTCACATTAAAAAACTAAATACGGTGGCCTTGTAAAGTTGATATATCAGTTTGAAGGTGAAATATTTATGGAGCTCATTTTTCCATATGGATCAAACATGAGTCTGAAGAGTATGGTAAATATGATCACCACACATGTACCATGGTTGTGGAATCTGTCATAGCCCAACAATTTATTTTTCTTCCTGATTACTTTGTAAATGACAATACAAATAAATTCTGTACATTTTTAAATTTTATTTTTTACAGCAGTACTTTTGCTATTGATAGAACAAGGAGTGAGAAATTGTTTTTAAGCCTATTGCAGTCCACAGGGGCAAAATCAGATTTTCTTGGCCTAGGACCAGCCCCAAAGAAAAAGAATAACCTCTTTTATGGTAGGAGTTAGCTTCAGTGGCAATGTATTCCTTCCCCATGGGATAAAAACACATAATGTAATTGATAAAATGGGTATTTTAAATTTAGCATGGAATGGAAGGCAAAGCATCCAAACACCCCATGAATTTTGGGTAGTTATAGTCTATATTTGCCCTATCAAGGGATGTGGACTGATGGAAGTGAATCTTTAAGCAAAACTTTGTAAAGGTGCCTATGGTTTGTGATGTATTTTTGCTTGGCCATGGTATAGCCTGTGATACTCAGTATGAATTTATGTGACATTTTCAGCAATGTGGTAATACGGCCAAAAGCAATATAACCCTAGGAATCATGGAAAAGACTGGTATTTCTGACAGCTGTAGAGAGAGGAAAGTGATCTTAGCTCTATCATTCCTGCTTTACCCACAGGCTAGGCTGGCCACTGCTCCTGCCTAAGTATGTGAGTGAAATTGAGCATTTAATAAAACACTAATTAAAGTAAATACCATAAAAGCATTAACCTCCATAAGGTGTTTAAATTGAATTCCTGGGTACTTTGGCCTCACTCCAGCTTTCAATAAGTTCTGATCTAACTGTATCAGATCACCAATTCAAAGACTCTGATTTTAGTTTATGGAATATTCCCGTTAATAACGATACCTTAGACATCCATTAAGTCTGGAACATTAATTTTATGGAAAAGTTCCAATACAACTCCATTAGATTTTTTTAAGCTAAATTAGCAGCATAGGCTTTTAACAAATGTCATAGATAGCTATATTTAATGGAAGGATTACCCAAATTAAAACCAGACCAAAATAGAAATTACAACTCCATCTGTTTAAGTCTTGACCTTCAGAATCCTCTTAAAATTACAAGCTGAATGAAGCCATGAGTGTTTCAAACTTCTTGTTTGTTTGTTTGTTATATGGGCTAGAAAAATAGCAAATGACATAGGAAACAGCAATGTTCTTTTTTCTTCTCTGGTAGGTGAAATACTTTACTGACACAGATTGCACAGTACTTTTGAAAATGTAATTGTCCTATAAGTGTGTAGTGAGTGTATGACACTATCCATTTAAAATACCATGACAATCTTACATAATCCAGACACTCTATCTTTCATGTTTTTTGGGTTTTTTTTTAATTAGATCATTTATAGGATGCTTTTCCAACCAGAATGATTCCTACATTAACAAGTGTAAACTATTGAGTTCACCTGTCTTCTGCACAAATTTCTGATCAGTAAAGTCACATTCAGCCAATGCAAGGAGGAGGAGAAGGACGAGGGGGTGGGTATGTGTGTATGTATGTGTGTATATATATATACACTCCAATGTCCCGGGGAGCAGGAGGAGGGTTCAGGCAGTGCCTGTGAGGAAATGCTCAGGGGGCTCAGCCTTTCCATGCTCTGTGTGGCAGAGGCTGTGTGACCCAGCAGGGACAGTGCCCGGCTGGTAGCAGAGCTTCAGCCTCCAGGAGCTGCTCTTGCTCACAGGAATGAAAAGTGTGGGATGTGGAAGATGCTGGAGTTACCATGGACTGAGGGAGGCAAAGAACACAGAAAACAAAGTACCAGTCACTTCACTTCTCCCATCTGCATTGTTATCCCATTTGAACCACCTGGCATTTTTCTGTTGAAGTGTTACTCAGAGTGCAGGAATTCAAACAGCCCAAAATGTTTTAACTCTGTCAGGTTGAGCCACTACTAAATTTCTACCAGCTAATATCAAAGGTATACAGGACTAATATTATTAAATCAAATTGCTCCAAACTGGACTTCCTTATTAGATCTCAGTGAGATTGAAACTCTAAGCCAAGTATAGAAAATGTTGCTTTCACATGTATGTGTGTCAGACTCTAAGAAATATTAGAGTTTTCCTTATAATGTAAGTAAATAATGAAATGTAAAATAACTCAAACCATGCGATATGTTTTCATGTACAAAGCAGTTGGGGCAGAATTAACATTGAACTTTTGGCTTTAACATTGCATTTACTAGCTTCCAAGAATTAGCTTTTGGTGATGATGTGTTCTCAGCTGTTGCATGCTCATTTTTCAGTCATAAGTTTCTAATACTAATCAGATATAGAATTTCTTATTTTTGCATAATGAAGTGTTTTCATATATGTCACATAATGCTTTCTTTTTTTCTTTTTTCTTTTGGAAAGAAAAAAGTTTCATAACTCTGGTCCCTGTTCCTCACCTGTTGTCGAGGCTTTGAAGTGGACACTGACACAAACTGAAGTCACTGCATCCATGCAGCATTGGAAAAATTCTTGATTTTTTTGTGTTATGGGAGGAAACAAGAGTCAGTGGAATTGAGTTCCCCCTTACACAAGTTGTAGTGACTCTTTCTGTGTTGGGTGTCTTAATGGTTTTCCATCCATTCATATTTCCCAATACTGCCATCAGTACTAATCCTTAAGGAAAAATTCTCAATGGAAGTGCATCTTCCCTGATTTGAAATACTGCAGTGAAATAAACAGTTGTTTTCTTTGAAATATGACATCCCTAAAATGATATCCCCACCATGGAGGGAATTGTGTTAATGTGAACCACTGAGGTGATCTACTTAAATTTATAAGCTACATACTCTGAAGACAGGAAGACAAATCTGCTGAAAATTGAATAAGAAATTTGGGGTTTTTCTGTCTAAACTCCCTGACCATAGCTGTACTTTGTGCCTTGAGTCATTAGATAATCAAGATATACAAGCTGAAGAATCCTTTCCCTCAGGAACCTTCAGTGTTTGGCACTGATGCTGCCTTTCTAAGGGAGATGATTTATTTTTACACACAATAGGTCATTTCCTCCACTCAGATCACAGACACAATACAACTTACACCTATCATTCTTCAGATTAAAAAAGGGTTCAGAGTGCTGCTTGTCCCTCATACAAAAGCACATTAAGCAGAAGGTCCTCTACATGATTAAATATTAAATAGTATATATTATAATTTGAAGTCCATCAGCAAGATTTTTAAACATGCAGGAATTGTGCAATTTTTTATTAACATGAAAATCTGCAAGGTAAATGCTGTAAATGCTACTTTGAAAAATTAAATTCACTTTAAATAGTGACACTAGATGACCACAGTTCTGACTGTTCTTCTATGCACAGTGGCTTAAGGAAACCTTGAGTGGTTCAAATAAATTCAGCAGAAATATGGCAGCAGTGTCTACACCTTTAAACTTCACTAGAACATAAAAGGTTTCTCAGAGACATTGGATGAAGTTTCTAGCTCACCCTAGATTTCAGTGTCTTTTTGGATGCATATGTGAGTTTTCTTATTGGTAAAGAAACACCCAACCTCGGTGAGACAATAAATCTTCAATATTAGAACATCAGGTTGTACCTCAGTACAATTTCCTGCGTTGCCTGAAAGTTCTCTAAACTAAAGCTTTCAATTTTACTTCAGCAGGAGGCGTGATCCAGGTCTCAGTGGAATTAACAGCAGTATTTCTGTTAACTTAGACAGGAGCAGAGTCAGGGCCAAGGTCAACAATATTAATTTGCTTTAGCTTCAGGCAAACTTCCTCCTTTTTCAGGAGTAAATCTTCACTCCACCTTGCTTGAAATCCAGCAACCATGTGTAAATCTTGGGAAGTTACAGCTTCCCTAATGACCTCTGAGCCCCCGGTGTGGGTGTGTGCCTGCCCTGTCCTCAGACAGAGTTCAAGGTCACCTTGGATGACATTTATTTCCCTGTAGATGGGATTGGGAATGTTTTTGTCTAGAGCTTGATGCAAAGTATTTTGTCACTATCACCACCTTTTTCTTTGAAAAGTAATTAAACATTTTTTGGCTTTCCCACAAGATCTGCAGTAGGTGCCTTGCACTTCTGTTAATATAATTGCCTAGACAAAGTAAATTGCAGAACAGAAATGACAAAAACTTTTTCCTGCCAAACTTTCAAATCTGGTTAAGAATCTGTCTGTCTGCCCCCCTCTCTTTTTTCCCTCCAGCCTTCCTTTGGATGCTGTCTGCCTTTTGGCAGACTTAGGGATGCATAAAACAGTACCTTCAGCATATCAACACAAAAGTGTTAGCAAGATGATGACAGATATTTCCCAGTTCCTCACAGTTCAACGTCCTGGTTTGTTAATTTGTGATTTTTTTTCTTTGTATTTCATGTGTCTTTTTGCTCACCAATACAGAAAACTACCAGTGCCACATGTTATTGATATTAGTAGAACTCAAAATTAAGGATAAAGCAGTATCAACCAATTTAAGATAGATGTGATCACAATGTTTAAATGGGGATAAAAGCAGTAATTATTCTGTAAGTTGATAAAAACAAGGAACATATTTTAAAGCCATGCAAGATTCCTAAGGGTAAACATAATTCTCAAGGGAAAATGATAAAGGATCAGGGAGAGCATTTCTTTCTTTTTACTGCAGGAATTTTTGTTAAAATATTGAAAAAAATACACCTAAAGTGCCAAACTTGATATTATACTAAATGTGGGCATATGTACTTTCCTAACTGAAAGTGTAAAAAAATATTACTGTCACAGTCTCTCTGAGTCTACAACTATGCCATAGGTGTCTGATTGAAAGTCAGTGAAATTTGAATTCCTCAGTTAGATGGCTCTGAAATTTTTTTCTCTGCTTTTCACACAATATTCTCAAGACCAGCATTTAAGTTTCCATGGCTGGAAAGATATGTAATGGCAGTGTGTTTGGGTAAAGATAATGAGCCCTAAAGAAGTTATAAAAAAAGGCAAGGACCCAGAAGGGGAAAAAAATACAACAAGAAGATGGCCAAGGGAGAGAAAATATAGATATCAAACAAAATGTCTGGCAGAATGCCTAGACAGAATTTTCCATATGTATCAAGGTCAGGCATCACAAGTTTTTCTGAAGACAAATCTTGTATATGAAAAGAGATATCTAAACAAGCAACAGAAGACACTTCCTCTCTCTTTCCTGTGGATATTGTGGCTGCTAATTAAAGCTTTGGGACAGTGACTGAGGCAGCGTGTGCCAGTTAGGAAGTTTCAGAGTAACACTGGAATTGGCAAACATGGAATTAGCAAAGGTGGGATCAGCAAAGGTGGAATCAGCCAAAGTGAGCTGCAGGTAGCAGCCAAGGGAGCCCTGGGACAGAAAGACTGCAGTTCCATGTAGGGTGGTCCTGGGCAAGAACTTAAATGAGAGTAATACAAAACTTTCATAGGGCAGGGACATCAGCTCAGCTCTCTTAGTCTCCCTAACACTCTGTTATATTCAATGTGTGGAATTAAGATTTTACCTTGAATAGTGTAAAAGTCATAGAGATGCCAGAGAAGGTGAGAGGTTTATGAGTATTCTGTGAATTGTCCATCTTCATGTTTGGCATTCTTTGTGACAGGTCATGTTGGCATGTAGCCTTTTATTTTGTTCTTTATTTTTTAATAAAGTAAGGAACTAAGCATTTATACAGACTTCATATTGTCCCTGCCTTTAGGAATCCCATTCCTTGAGAAATGACAGGAAATGAACCTGTTGTGATACATGGCAGTTCTTTCCATCTCATCTCCATATTTGTGGTACCCTTCAGAAATTTCTCCTTTCAAGTGTTTCCACCAAGGGTCACTTCAAAGCTTGAAATCAGCCTGTGAAGCACAGATGGGGGAGCCTGTGTGAATAAACTGGGGAACAAGGCAAGTGGTGGCTCATGCTGTCAGCCAGAAGTGACTGTTTGTAAGGGCTGGAAAGTATTGAAATTATTGTAAGAGTGGTTCATCTCAACATTTATAGCCTAGCAAGTAGGTGATGGAGACCTGATTTGATTACAGTTTGCTTGGAGTAAGTATCATTCAGTAGGATTAAACTAGATTATGGAATTAAACAATAGAGGATCTGCTTTCCTCTTTGGTCTGCTTCATTATCTCTTTGAATCCTCTCTGATATCCCTCTGATGTTCTCCAGAGTACTTTGCTTATCCTATTCCTGCCTCCTGCCTTTTTCTAGAATAATTTATTTCATGTAAATTAATTCCACTCTGGTTCTCCAAGCCTGAATGTTTGGAAAAGTCTCTTACAATTTCAATGCTCATGTTAACCTCCTAAAATTTTAAATTTACCTCAGAACCTCTTAATCTTTCTGATTTTTTTCTTTCACAAAGATCTTATTCCAAACACACACATGAAAATAATATATTTTTCCATATGTGATTAGGAATTTCACTCTTCAGGTGCAAACAGTATGTTAGCATATGTTGCTACCTGTTGGCTGGGTAATAAGAGGCATGAATTGGTTTGTACAAGCAGATTCACACGAGGCAAAACAATAAAATGTCTTCTTAATATGACAGAGAAATCTGAATTTGGATATGTTGTAACTTAGAGTACTTCACACATGCTCTGTGAAGATAGTTTGGGGTTCTGACAGATTCCCTCTGAATATTGCTGGGAGAATGAGTGACTCCTTAGACAGAATGCAGCTCTAGGGACCATTGTGTAAATGATCAGAGAGTGTGAAACCACATAACTGACCACAACTAAAACTTAAAATATAAGTTTTGAACTGCCGCTAACTTCTGTTGCATATGTTTCTGATGTGTATGCTACTCATGAACATACGAAGTAGGAAAGGCAACAAATAGACATGGTAACAGTAGTGTTTTCTAGCATAGCTATTTTTTATATGGAAACACTTGTTCACTAATCACAGAGTTGGTTTTTTGTGGTTTCTTTTTTTTTTAAATCTCATTATTTTTGAAATATTTTGAGCAAGTCTTAGCTTTTCATGCAAGCGAACTGAAAGTACTAGTGTCCTGGATTTCTGATTTTATAAGTAAATAATATATTTACTCTGTGACTTTAGAAAAGTTGCTTGACCTACTTGTGCCTCATTCAACCCAAGTGTAAAATTGGATGAAACCCAGGGCTGCAAAAATCCCTAAAGGTTGTAGTGAAGCTTAATTTAGCTGAATACTGTAACAAGGTGCACAGGTAACTGCTGTAGGTGATCAGTGCCCTGACTGGCTGAGCAAATATGGCACTGCAGGTAAAGGAAAGGCATTAAAATTTTTCTCTGCAATACTTCTACATAACACCCCCGTATCCCAGTATTATTTCTCAAATGAGTCTAACATCTTGGAGCCAGCTCTTTATGCTTTTTCTCCTCCCCAAAATTTCCTTCACTAACAGATAGCTCAGTCAGAGAAACTTTGTGCATGTGTTATCACAGACACAGAGATGATGTTTTAACACACATAGATGTAACTCTCTTCTCCAGAAAGTAGAAAGCAGTGGCAATGCAGGATGCAAGTTCCTACATGTTCCTTTATCTAAGCAGCCATGCACACCAGTAAAAAGTAGCTGATGATGTTGGCTGAGGATAGCACATTTGTGAGTGAGTTCAGCCATCATTCTTGTCTCCTTTTGATTGCCATGGTTCTTTAGGATAGCCATAGTGAGGCTCAGGAAGCAAGGAATTATTTTTTTTTTACAGCTCTGTTCTTTCTAGGGTTCAATCTGAAGTCTTGTAACAATGCTTTTGTTGGCTGGTGTTATTAGAAAATTCTCAGAATGCTGAGAGCCAGAAAGAGCTGTGTGCTGTATGTGGGAATTGTGTAACTCAGTGGGCAGCAGGGAGGCAATGTAAAGCATTAGTTTATCCAAGGAAGAAAGCTTGAGCTGAAATCTGTGCAATAGGATTCTTCCCAGGAGACAGCAGAAGGTAGAAGAGATATCTGTTTGCACCAAAGATTGTGGGGGGGAATTAAAGCTGTCCAAGTGACCGAGGCAGAGCATTATGAGTGCTTAGTATTCGGTGGGATGTAGCTGAGGCCCCCTCAGCTGCACAGCTCAGGGAACTGCCTGCAGGACAGTCAGCATGGCAAGAATTTGGGGATGCACTCATGGCAGAGCAGGACCAATGACAGCTTTGGGCAGGCGATGTTTGTTATTAGCTACTGTTGCTTAGCTGCTGTAGAGGAACATATGCATAGGGAGCACTGACATTTTCATGTACAGAAGCAGAGAGAACAGAATGTGGGCAGATCTTCAGCTGTGTATTTTGTCACTACCTAATCAGTTTATACCAGCTGAGGAGCTGCCCCTGCATTAGTCAAAGCAAGACTTAAATTTCCATATGCTTGCCCCACTGTCTAAATCAGGGCCTGAGTTTTCCGTGGCTGATGGACAGGGTAGTCTTGTTTTTCACGCCCCCAGAACATGTCATATGAAGATATTGCCACCTGTCACAGCCTTGAAGAGCTTTTCACTCCTAAAGACCCCACTCTGTTCCATAGCTCAGTTTCTTTGCTGTTGCTGTGTAGGAACCTGATGGAAACGTTATAAAAATGGGAATCTTTATTCATGTACAAAATCACAGAATATCCTGAGCTGGAAGGAACCCACAAAGATCATTGAAGTCTTGTGGAGGGATAGAATGTAAAAAAAAGATAGTGCAGAAAGTAATCTCTTCCCTGAGGAGTTGCAGCTGTACCAATTATCAAAGATGAGGAACAGCCCTGACTTTAACAGGCCACAGCTGTGTCCAATGAGAAGAAGAGTGCTATAAGAGAGTGGGTTGGCTGGTTAAGAACAGGGAGTTGGATGGCTGGGCTATGGAGAAGAAGTCAGTGCTGTGAGGAGCTGCTTGTGAGAAATCACTGAGAAGGTATGGAACTTTTGCAATAAGATAACAAAGTCTAACTCCAGCACAGGACAGCCCCAAGAGTCACGCCAGGAGCTGAGAGCATTGTCCAAAGGCTTCTTGAGCTCTGTCAGTGCTGTGACTACTGCCCTGGGGAGCCTGTTCAGTGCCCAGCCACCCTCTGGGTGAGACATGTTTTCAAAACACGCAACCTGACCCTGACTCAGCCTCTTGCTGTTCCTTCAGATCCTGTCACTGGGCGCAGAAGGCAGAGATCAGAGCCTGCCCCTCTGTCGCTGTGAAAATTGGGCAAAGATGGGCACAACACTTTCGAATTTTCAGTGGCAAAAGCTCCACTTTAATGCTACAGCTCATTTTTATAGAGTTTCCAAAGTCATTTGGTTTAACTCCAATTTGTCTGCAACCTTCTTGCCCCTCAAATCATTGCTTAGAAGGTGCCTGTGTGTCTATGTGCTAAGGCTCTCTCTTTACACAGATGTTTACATATATTCTTCAAGGACTCTCATGGGTGGAATCCTCTTCTTCACAGGTGTGAACAAACATTTTACCAGAATAGATTGTTGTGCTAAGTGATTCTTGCTGTTACAGGATTCCATTCTCATGGGAACTTATCAGGCTACCTTAGCCAGAGCAGCAGGGCCTAAACCATGCTTCACAAGGCCTTTCTTTTGTAAGGGTTTGTAACACCCCTACACTTCCCTTCATGAGGAAGCTGCAGACTGTGAGGAGGTTTCCTCTCAATGTCCAATTCTCCAGGATGAACAAACTCGGTGACCTCAACCCTTCCTTATATGGCTTCCCTCAAAGGCCTTTCAGCACCTTCACAGCCCTTGTAACAGCTTATTATCATCCTTTTATTCTGGTGCCCAAAGCTGCCCCCAGCACTTGATGTGAGTGCCCCAGTGCAGAGCAGGACAATCCCCTCCCTGACCTGGCAGGCCATGATGTCCCTGATGTCCCCAGGACAGGGACATCCCTCCTGGCTTCCAGGGCACTGCTGGCTGACATTCAGCTTGCCATGGAGCAGGACTCTCAGGTGCCTTTCCACGGTGCTGCTCCCCAGCCCCTCATTCCCACGAAGGAAGGTGCAGCCTTCCTGTGCTCCCCGACATTTGTGCTGAGGAATCTTGCATGTTCTCCCTGTGTTAGCCCAACTGTGTGTAACAGTTTGGCTGTTCCCAGCAGAGGAAGTGCAGGTGGTGAGTCCTGGCAGGCAGTGCTATTGGAAGACATTATGCTCTATGTGTACAGGTTGTTAAGCTAACTGACAGCTTTTATGCAGTATAGGCTGCTGAGATTTTAAAAATCAGAAAATTACCATTTGCAAGTCAGAGGTCGGCTGGTTCTTTAGAAGACTTAAATCTCTTAGGCCTGTAGCAATGGTGCCATATGGTCCTCACTGCTTGTTGCCTTGAAATAATAGTAAGGAGACTCAAAAGCCAGTTGTCTGCTGTAATCAGATTGCAGTGAAATATGGATGCATTCCCGTGAGCCTGTTAGATATATGGGACGTAATGCAGCATCAAACCAGTCCAAATCTCCCCTAATCAATACTTGGAAAGTCAAAGGAGCTTTCTGATTGTGAATGATCTATCCTGGTACAAAAAGAGGGAATTTGATGTGCCTGTTCACAGGCCATAATTGAAAGGCACCTCCACTGGGGATGAGGTATTTCAAAGGGGTACTGCTGGTAATGGGGTTAAATCCATTTTTGTGATTAAAAAGAAGTAACCAGAATAGTAATGACACTTCCAATTGAAGAAATTGCAAATAACCCTTTGGACAGAGCAAACTCGTACAGCAAAATTATGAACACGAGCACAAAAGAGCAAAATGGGATCTGTGAGAAAGAGGAGTATGACCTATGCTTGAGAGGAAATTATCTTTTGCACGGCTATTCTGTAGGAAGAAGGAAGCTGACTACCAACCAAGGCTGAAATGAGGGCTGCTAGTGAATGTGTGTGATATGTGCTAGACCTTTTGTCAGCAGGAAACACCATCACAATGTGAGCAGCAATTCCTTCCATCTCATCTTGCAGTGTGCCAGAGCCTGCAGCTGAGTGCACTGAATGTGGAGGAGCACAGCATCCTTGTGGCTCCCCATATTTTTGAGGAGAGGAATGCTGGCACAGCCAATGCCACTCGTCATCCTTCTCAAATCCTGGGAAAGAGGGATGATTGCCTCATGCCCTGCTTATCCCAGCATAAAGTGAGACATCATGGGATCTAGCTTTTAATAAACTGAGGACTGTAACTCTTAATTAAGATGATAAAAACTAGAGTATATTAAACTAATCTCTTCAAAAATGTTACTTCTAACAGATATGAGAGAACATGCATTTTATACAACTATTTGGAAGGTATAAATCTTAAACAATGCCAAAGGGACAGAAATTTAAGATAAAAGGACACCTGAAATGGATACCAGAAGATTAATATGTGAAACCTACTAAGGACATGGACCAGCTGCTTGAGGAACAGGATGGAAGAAACCTATTCTGAAGACTTAAAATGAAATAACCCTAGCACAAAGCCCATTTCAATGTACACCAGTGTGTGAAGAAGACAATAGAAGGACTAAGTATCTGTAGTACTGATGTTTAGTTTCTGTGGCATACGTAGATAATTGTCATCCTAATTTTAAATCAGTCATTTAGTAATGTTTACCTTCACTATAAAGATGAGAAACTACCATCTGCTAAATCAAGAACTTATGAGATGCAATATTGTGACCATCTTTTCATTTTTCTTCCCTATTTATCCTGATCTATTACAGAACATGAAATCATAGAAACCAAGGCACATATTCTTCCATCCATATATCTTTATTTAGCCTGTGAAAAGAAGGAAAAAATGTTTCTCTCCTGCTGTGGCAGTGGCAAATACATAAATCGGTGGTTCTTTGATAGCAGGCTTATGTCAAGTAAAGCAGGTGTGGAGAAAGCTGCTTGATGAAGCAATACCTGAGTGATCAGTTATTTGCTCTATTAGAAGATGCTGTTACTTAAAATAAGAATTTATTTCCAATGGACAGTGTTGGTTTATGTAAGCTGTATCTTAAATTTTATCTCTCATGGATCAGTTTGGGGGATTTCTGAGGCTGATTGATTAAACATCTCCTCAAAACTGTCTAAGGTCATGTGAGAGATCACAGTGAAAGTTACAGAGGGTCCTTAGGCTCACACAGTTTCCATTCTAATCACTTCCTGCTGAAATTCTTTTCTTTCATAGGAAAAGTATTTTGTACCACAATTTTTGATGAGACCCAGAAATATTTAGGCTATTTATTCTCCTTGGCAATGATACTGATGAATTCCACCTATGCCTCAGAGAGTCTGGTGTAATTGGCTTAGTATTCCAGCCTGTTCTTGAGTTGAACTTCCATTAAATAGATTTGGTACTGTCATAGAAATTTTGAATAGAACTTGAAGTACGTAACCTAAGGAAAGTTAAAGGTTAAATAAGTCTGATTATTTTTCCTTGCTGGTTGCATCTTCTGAGCAAGTGAAAACTCTAATTTCTGTGGTCTGGACTGCTGTTGGGTCACATCTTCGTTGGCAGGCAATATTCCAGAGGAGGCCTTATCAGCTGTGAGAGGAGCCAAAAGCCATTGTGCATTTGTCAGCCTGTGCTCGTGTTCATGCAGCCCACTGCAGTGACTGCCCTTTTGCAACAGCCTGACATTTGCTTCTATTCCCTGATGCAACTAACTCAAACAGACACTCCAAGAAAATATTTGGGCTGCTGATAATATAAAAGAACATTATTAACTGCACTCCATTTAAACTGTCTATCGTCACAGGACCTTTAGTTTTCCAAGGTTTTTTATGTGCAAGTTATCTAAATAACTTGAGACATTATCATTCCACTCTCTTATTTCTAGCCTCTTAATGAGCAAGTATTTTTGTGTGTTGGATCCTGCCTCTGACTTATTTATTGGAAAGAGGTTTAAATTAATATTAACCTAAATCATTATGTGCAATTAATAATATTTAAATTATGGTAATCTAAATGAGGATGATCTGTGGTGGACTAGAGCAATAAAGAGAGGCAGGCCCATGGCAAATTTCAGCTATCGAAGGGAGAATGTGCACTTCAGGAAACTTGGGAACTGGCACAGGCTGTACAACATCAACTCTGATTACTTCTGGTATTGAGGAGGGGCTGAGGTCAAAAAAAAGATGGTGACATTTTGTTATTCATGTGAAAAATTCCCCAACACCTGTGGTGATGTAAGGGTGGAAGTCTGAAGTTAAGTGCTCTGCGTGTGTGTGCTGCTGTCACATTCTAGCAAGGACTCAGTCACCTGGGGAGGTACTGACTGTGGGCTGTGCTATTCCCCCCCCCCCCTTTATCCTTTTGTTTTGTTTTGCTTGACCATTCCATAGAGATCTCTTCCCTTTCCCGCCCATCCTCTCGCATGTAAGCTTTGCTGTTCATATGTTTGGGTGAAATGAGAGTTGAGAACATATCTGGTCATTGAAATTAGAAGTAGAATTAGTGAAATTCCTAGCACTGTTTTCTGAATAAATGGTATCTTATATCTTGCGTTAATTCTTCAGAGCATAAATTTATACTTGAAGAAAAAAATGCATCATATCTGAAAAAAAACCCACTAAAATCTATTTCCTCTGTATTGTCAAAGGGCAAAAATACAAATATACATATAACTTGACTCTTCCCTGGCAGTTAGTTATATAGTTTACTTGTAGAACTTAATGTAAAACAGGGCTCTCGATATATTTATTTTCATCCTCTCTTGGCCTTGTAAGGTAATTGGCTGACAGATGATGAGATTTTTCAAATGGTGAAGCAATGGGCTCTGACACTGGAACTGAGCACAGACTGAATCTGGTGCTTCTTTTCTATGTGGAGTTGTAGAGCAGCTTCACTGAAATCTCATCACAAAAATGAGATCGTGATTTCCCCCACTTATAAGAGTGAAGAGCAACCTCTGGTGCATTTAGAATATTGATTATGTGACATTACTAGCAGCATTCCCATTGTCCAAAATGCTTTGTAAATTGGTTGGAAACAACCAAAGCAGTCTCTCATTTACTCTTCTTCACATAACTCAAAAAAAAAAAGAAAAAAAGAAAGAAAGTCCATGCCATTCCTTTTATAAACCATTTAATACAGTTTATAGTAGCAATAATCCCCTTGAAATTGGTTATATTACTATAGTTTGTTATAGTGTTAACTGCCCTTGTCTTCAGCTTGGTCCATTAACTGAAAATCCAGCCATTAACTTATAATGGAATGATTTCTTCAGGATTATTACCTGATTCTTAGCTTGAACATTAACAGTCCTGAAGGATAGTGAAACAGTGATGAAATGTAACAAAAGTTCCCAGTTCAGCTTTTATGTAGTAGAGATCTGTTTACACAAAATATTTCTGAGGCTTGCATGTAGTTTACTACATTATCTGTTTCACCAAAGATGGACCCATGCAAGCAGCCCCTTTATGAAAAAGAACACTTTTTGGACCAGATAATCAGTGGCAGATGAGAGCCAGGAAAGGTGATGTTAAATGTGACAGTCTAATAATGGAGATGTAAAACTCACTCATTGCTATTCTCTTCAGTGGGAATTTTGCCTATGGCTTCAGTGGAAAAATATTCAAGGCCAAAAAGACAAGGAGCAAATGATTTCCTATTTTTTTGAAGAAACTCACTAGATGTAAAAGGGGGTGGGAGGGGGAATCATAAACAAAAGGCTATTACAGGTGGTGTAGGTGATAGATCTGCTCACTTCAGAGAATGGAAAGCCTATAAGAATTCCTTAAATAAGTCCTTAGAGTACTCCTGTGACCTACATTTTTGGTCCCTAAAGTAATGTCTTTGTTTGAGTGATGCAATGCCAAACCTAAAAGAGGTTAATTATTAGCTATACAGCATTATTAATTAACCCTGCAATCCACTCCAACAAAATATATGGTTACTAATAACATTTTGCTGTGAGTTCTGGAATTACTTTTCTGCTTCAAGCAGATCTGACTTCTGAGGATTTTTCCTCATATCCTTAAATTTTGTGAGTCTGCTAAGAATGCTCAGACAAAATGGGATAAAATATACAGTATCAGTAGGCTGTAGGAACAACCTTTAAAATAACTTCACTCTAGCCTCTAGCAGTGATGATTGGAGCTGGGCATGCTTTCCCTGGTGCAGGGCTCCTGCTGTGAAAGAAGGAAAACTCAGAAAATCCTTTCTCCTACTTTGTAGCAGGTATCAATATTTGATTACCAGTTCTCTGATACTAAAGAGAGAAAGCAGGCACCACAGATGTCCTCTGTAGGAGGGCTTCTGGGTTCATTCTGCCACCCCCCTACTCAGCTGTTCCAGAGGTGTGTGGTGTTTTGAGCAGTCCATCTGCTCTAAAGGTAGTGGGGGAAAGACTCCTAGGCAATAACAAGAATAACTGAATTGTAAATTTACTGCTTAGAGAAGGTACCATAAATGATGCTGATAAGAATTACTGAGAGGATGGTTGGCATAATTTAATTCCAGCAAAAAAATTGGCAAATTGAATAGTAAAATAAGAATATCTGTGATACCAACATATCCCACAGGCTAATATCTATTCCACTTCCCAAATATCTGGGAGAGGGGTTGATCTGGCAGCACATACTGAGAATAGAATCTTGATAGAGCAAAGAGGGGAGTAAGTTTTGACTTAACATATTCCAGTGGAGCAATCAAGTGTAGATGATTAATTCAAAAGAAAGGACTGAATGATAAACATGTGACCTTCCTCTAAGTAGTACTCAAAAGTGGTTTTCCAGGCAAAAGGAACCTGTTGTGTTAAAATCAGCAGGTGGACCCCCAAATGATGACATTAGAACTAGTGATGATTCAAGGCCTTTGGGGAAATTATCTGAATTCATTTTTTCTAAATGAATGTCGTGTTGCTTTTGCCCTCTTTTGAGATCTGCAAATGAAAAACATTTGTGCAACACCAATCATGGAATTTCAATAACTGTAAATCAAAAACCATAGTCCTAAATGCACCTGAAATTAAAATGATGAGATTTATAGCATTTACATCAGAAGTCTTAACTTTGGTCTACTGTGTGATTACCTCACTGGCACCTCACCTTGCACACATCAGTGCTCAGTCTTCCGGAGGGTGGAGCAAAAATTCTCATGGCTTCAAGGACGTGTGCGTTGCTACTGTTCTTTTCTGTATGTCCCCTTTGAGTGTGTGAGCTGATCCTCTTTGTTACTCTCTATTGTGCAGTTTTTAATGCTAACTAAGATCAGAAAAGAGATGCAATGAAAGCTTTTAGAGCACTAAAAAGAACCATGCTTAGCCTGATGAAGAGCAATCTCTTTTTTTTTTATCTTCACTCTAAGCAATTTTGTAGATTGTACTTCAAAATGAAAAGGATAAAATATTTTTAAGAATACTGCCAAAATGACATCATGCTCCTGTCTTTCAAGTCTTCCTCTTTCTGCAGTTCATCTCTATTACAAAAAGATGGAAAGCCAGAAAAAAAATATGAAAACCAATACTGATTATTTTTCAACTTAATTAAAATGTAATTGTCATGGTTCTTGAATAAGATCTAGGGTACATTCAGTTTATTATGTAAGCATTTTATTCCTCATATGATTTGACTTTAGGACTGTGGTCTATTTCTGTTTGGTGTGTTATCAATCTCTTTCACAAATGATATTGACTATGTATGACAATACAGTATATATTTGTGTCATTTCAAGAAAAAATACTGCTCAATGTGTAAAGGATACCCTTTCATTTTCAGAGACAAATTAGCACATCCTTTCTCTAAGTCAAACTGTTCACCTGTGTTTCATTTCTTGCAACATGGCAAAATTGGAAAAATCTTTTAAAAATTTCACTATCAGTTGTTTTCCATTTTTTTCTTATCCTCTAAATTTAATAAGCAGATTTTCAAGAACTTCTGTGAATTTGTGCCCTCAGAAAAACACTTGGGATATACAATAGGTGTGCAAGGCAATGATTGCCCCTGTCACAGTCTCTATTTTGGAGGGCATGTCAAATCATTTACTAAGTTTGTACTTTGTAAAGGACTCTGAACCTTAAACTGAACTCTCAAATCCTGTTCTCAGCATGGGATTACTGACTACAGGTCCAGCTGAGGAGAAAAGTGTTCTGTTTTTAATGGTGTTTATTAGCTCCCAAGGTTTTGAATTGTGTTAATCAGCAGGTTTTTATTTTGAGGTGATTCTGCTATGGTCTGAAAATCAGACAGGAACAAATGCATCCCTTTAAGCTGTGTGTGCTCCCAGCACCAGAGTGGTCTGTGCATCTTTACTGAGGAAGGCCATAACTGAATTTCTCCCAAGGTACCCATTTCCTTTGTAGTTGTCTCACTGAGTGACTTTGGGGTTCAGTCACGACAGCTCATCATAGAAGGTGACATGAACTGCATTTTCACAATAAAGTAGATTACTTGATTATTGATTAAACTACCGTTGCACAAGGGGCCCAGCACAAGTGCAAGCATTTCTGGCAGTGTCCATCCTAAGTGAGCCAATTCAACCCCCAGAGTTACCATTTACTCTGTGGATAACTATTTATTCAACCAGTACTTCCATATAGCTGCAGGATCATAAATTTCAAATCACAATAACTGGTGTTTGGCTCTCTGATCTCCTGACTGATAGCAAATGAAGTAATGAAAAGTTTTACATTTCTCTTACATGTATAATTTTCAATGTTGTTTTGATTGAAAAATCACTGTACCTGGCTGCTGCTTCCATCTCCCATTTATCTTTTTTTCCTTATATTTGAAAGGATGATAAATCATGCTCTCAAAAACATGTTTGTCTATGCTTTCTCTATAATCTCTGCTGCATACAGAATCTAGATGAATTAAATGCTGAGGGCAGGAGTTATTCCCTTAAACCCACTCTAGTCATGCTTCATGTGTCAGCAAAAAAGAATCTCAAAGTATATTGCCTACCTGAGTTATAAATAATAGTAAGTTCATGTCAACATCTTCTGTGTTGGGCCGCAGTCTCCCAGGGGTATTTTGTCTAATTGTCTGGAACTAGAGATTAAAGAACAGGGGATTCTATGATTTACTGTGGCATATTAGGTTTAGCCGGGACCTGAGCTGGCCACTTTTTGATATTTTAGCACAGTAATTTTAATTCACATAGAATTCTCTTTTCATGTACTTTTCCTTCTCCTCAGCAATATATGTAAAGATTTGAACAAACTTTAGGGTACTTTGCCTTTCTTTCACACCTTTGAACGGAGAATATATAAATTGTGCTCCTCTTTTGGATTTCTTCTCCTTGGTATTCAGGTGCTGCCTCTACATATTGAAATTAAAGCACAGTATCAGAGTTTACAGCATCACAGAATTGTTAGGGTTGGAAGGGACCTCTGGAGATCATCCTGTCCTACCCCTGCCCAGGTAGGGTCACCCAGAGCAGGTGGCACAGGAACGTGTCCAGGTGGGTTTGGAATGTCTCCAGAGAGGGACACTCCACACCTTCCCTGGGCAGCTGCTCCAGTGCTCTCCACCCCCAATGTGAAGGAGTTCTTCCTCATGTTGAAGTGGAATTTATTCATTTCATGGCCATTGCTCCTCATTCTGCCACTGGGCACCACTGCAAAGATTCTGGCACCATGCTCTTTTACACCCCTTGGAGATGTGTATATGCCTTGATAAGATCCCCTCTCAGTCCTCTCTACTCAAATAATAGCAGAGAGTTAATATTCAAGAGCATTAATACACACAGTGTGATACTGCAGCTGCACACAAACGCACAGAGGAAAAAACCTTTAAAGTCCTGCCAAACTTCATAATCCAAAATAGCAGAGTCTTCTGCTGCTTGAATGAATCCTCTGGGATCCAATAAATCCACTGTTACTTTGGGTCAGCTCTTCAGTCTAACTGGAACTTGTTCATAGGTACCTCATTTCCAGTCAGGAGTTTGCAGTGGATCCGCTGCAGTTGGTGAGGAGAACCTCTCTGTCATGGGCAGCTGGTAGAGCAATATCTTCTACCCTGCTGAATAGAAGCCTTGTGTAGAGCTCAAGATGGTGGTGAGGTTGCTTTGGATCTTGCCTAAGGCCAAGTAGATGTGTGGATCAAAACTCAGCAACTGGGGAAGAAAACATGGCTGGAAACTATTTGCTGTGATGCTTTCTGATGTGCTACTGATGGTGCAGCACAGTTGCCTCCAACTGCCATTGTGTAAATTTGTAAAGGATGGTGTATTTGAGAGACAGCCATGGTGGCAAACATGCAATATATCTGAAAAAGAAAGGTAAACACATTTCTCTTGCAGTGTGTCTGAAAAAAATCAGGGATGAATTTTGGCAGGCAGAAGAACAAACCAAAAAGTTCAGGTATTCAATAAGTCATTGAAGAAAACTTTATATTTGGAGACAGATTTTTTTCTAGATTTCTACTATTTCTTCATTTTAATGTACACTTGTTATAAAAATCTGTTGTATTACACCCCACTCTGCCAGACACGTAAGTATAATTTTCACATAGTTTAACAGGATTCTGTCTAACAAGGAAAATGGAGTTGGTTAAAATGAGCACCTCTCTGATGGGTTTTCTAGTATTGCCATGCTTTAGTGCCCCAAAACACAGAGCATTGTTTTCATAGGAAGGGATTTACCATTACGTAAAATATTCAGATGCATAATAATATTTTGGCTAAAGAATATGTTCAGTCCTTTCTTGATGGCAGAATGAAAGCAAGTATTTGTCTGTGGTTGAGCTGTGCAGTTATATATGTGAGACTGACTAGAAAAATGCTTCATGTAGCTGTCTTTCTGGCCTGCTATTTTGCTCATGGTCAGAACTATCAGAACTGGGGATGTAAAATAAACTTGAGATAGCTCCTCAAAGGCTTATTAAGATCTACAGGGCTGTTAGTCATGAGCAGTTTGCTCAGGTATTTGAATGAGGCTGCACAATATTCTGTGAGAGCCACATCATTTCCCTTTGCAGCAGGACTGAACAGCCTGGTTTGACTGGACTGTGTGCACAGATGTAGAGGAAGATGTAATGTTTAATGTCACAGGAATAGCAAAAAGCAGATGTGGGTGTTATGGAAAATAGTACTGAAACCATTAACCTCAGTCAGACCTAGTGATGCTCTGTGGAGTGAGGGTGGGGAAGGCAGAACCTTTGCAAAGGATTTTGTTTGTGTTTTTTACTGGATTTTTAACATTCTCAGACCTTCATCTTAAACTGCTTGGCAAAATATTTATTATCTTAAATTCTGATTGTTACTGCCTAACCTGTATTGATACTAATGCATGATATGTGAACACAAAATAAATAAGGCTTACCAAGGAAAAACATCACTCACTTGGTTTATCAGCTTGGACAATAGCAGTCAGAAGCAAAGATAATAAACTTTCTCTGTTTCAACAATTTAAGGCTTAAACAAACTCCTCTGCAAGTTTCTTTCATTATTACTGTTTCTGAAGAACTTTAAATATCAAAAAATTCCACAAGAAGGGAAATGTGTTGAATATTTTATTTCTGTCATCTCATCAAATTATATAAGTCTGCCCTGGAAAATAATAGTCTTAAACTGATTGCTGCAGCATCAGACTCTCTTAAAAATATTCAGTAACTAAAATGGCATATAATTGGGCAGCTATATAGGAATATAACCAATTATTTTGTAGGCTATCTTGGATCCTTTGATGACTCTTAATTTGGACTGAAGTTGTAAAACAAGTTGTTTGTGAGTTGGGTTAATGAGAATAAAATTCATCCTTCTCTCCTTGATTGAATACAGACATTAAAGTGTTTACCATGAAATAGGTGTATTCTCCCTTCATTATCACTTCCCCATCCCCCAGAAATCTGAAATTTCCTGAGAGGAAGTAGATGATTTGAACAGACTAAGTAATTTTGAAATAATGTAAAGATACCTGTGTCTTGGGGTTTTTTGTACTTTTATCCCAATGGACAATCTGAAATCTACCATCACTAAATCTCAGTGAAATGTAACATTACAGAGGCATTTACTCCTCCCCTTGTTTGCTTGTGTCTTTCTATCGTGCAAATGCATGCTGAAGTTGAGATACCTTATTTGTGTTCGTGTGCTCTAAAATGCTTGACTGCCACACACAGTGAAAGCCAGATTAGGAGACAACCTGTACATTTATATCCACAGGAAAACGTACATACATTATGACTTTAGCATTCAGAAAACCAGTGATGAATATTCATGCTTATCAATCCTGATCTAATTAAAACTACTTAGTATTAGACATTTACATGAAAGGCCAAACTAGATCTTTCTAGCTGTTAAAAGAAATTGTTTTAACATTCCACGGATTATGTGGGTGTCTCATGCTGAGAATTTCTGTGCTAAAGGAATTAGTAACAACAAACCCAGAAAGAAATTAAAGAACAGCATTTTAAGACCACATGTTAGAGGTTTGTATGAGGACTTAAAAGGGTCTTCAAAGTATTAAACCTCACAAAGCTATTGTGAGGATAAATGGTTTCAAGTTTTTTTGTTTTGTTTTGCTAACACAGAGGAATTAAGACCCTGATTTCATAAACTGCTTGATTCCCAAATACTCCAGTGGTGTAGGCTCTGCAAAAAATGTTAATAGATGCTTTTTGGCATGAACTGCATGACAGCTAGAAAATCCTTTTTGCTGCAGAGTTATAGTGAAAGTTTGGGTCTTATACATCTTATTGGGTGCAGGGGCTGAATTAAAGGGGGCACATCCTTAAAGGTAATGTTTAAATGTAGGGCCAGTCCCTAATCTGAGGAGTCTCCTGCCCTGCCCCAGCCTCTGCCCCTGAGAGAAGAACATTTTCATTGTAGTGTGAGCAGCACTGTGAGCTACTCTCTCCAGCCTTGTCTTTCTCCTGTGTTCCTACACTCGTGGAATTTGGGAAGCTCAACACCTCATTTCCAGCCTGTTCATAATGACCAGCACTGGTTGGGACTAATGACCACTTGAACTGCTGTGCTTTTGCTCATGAAAAACATTGTTTTAAATATTCTATTCCAGATAAAGTCTGTTTATTCTGGCAGATGTTCAGACTTGCCTCAGTCCATGTCAGTGTAGGGTGTCTCAAGCTTTCCTCAAACCATTGTTTATAGTCACTCTGCCAGTTTGGAGAGCAGAAAGCTTACTTTTTTTCATTTCTTCCCACCCCCAATGCCCCCCATAGTAAAAGATAATTTTAAAAATTGCTTCAGGCATTTTCCTAAGATTATGATTTAAAGTCTTATAATCTCTTGAGGTCCTTGAGAAATAGGCCAGTCCCTGATCACTCTTGAGCAGTTGCCAGCTTGCCTGAAATACAGGGAGAAGGATGGGATATGTCTGCTTTTCTAATTATATTTTTTAATATAGCAACATATATAGCTCTCTTTTTAAGTGGCAAAAAATTAAACTGCTCAAAATTATATGTTTTCCATGCTGTTATTTTCCACTGAATTTTTTCAAAATTATAGGGAATATTTAAACTACGCTTTCTGCAGCTGAAAATATATCTCTTCAGAAGATACCTTTAAAAGCTGGGAGGGAAAATGTAATTATGCCATTCTGAAAGTCCTGTATAGAGACCTGATTTGAGTAAACTTAAATCATCTGCTGTCAACAAGCAGTTGCCAATATACTTTGACCATGGTAGTGTAGAAAGAAGGCCTTGTTTTTCATAAATTATTTAAATGGACTTCATTTTCAGATTATGTACTTGGATCTGCATTTACTTGCTATTTCTGTAATGCGTTTTCAAAACAATACCTTCAAACCAGTAGAAACAATCTCAAATTCCTTTCTTGATCTGTCATTTAGGCATTAAAATTTGACATGACTGTACTAGAAGCAGTCTAATGGTCCAGCTAGGGACATTATCCTGTCACCAAAAGTGCGATCACATGTGAGTGAAAACAGCTCTGACAGTTTGAAAGTGCCACTTTACAATGGACTTTGTCACTGTTTCTCAACTGCAAGTGACTGTGCCAGTCTGAAGTGGAGTAGTTCGTGTCACAAGGACTCCTCTCTCTATCACATTGAAAAATCAGCTGTGGGGTGGATCGGCTTCAGCTCCAGTTAATGTCAAAAGGGTCATTGTGCTAAAATCCACAACAACTGGCACTGGCACGCTGGGCCTGGGTGACTGCTAGCTGGAAACTGAGGACCACCATCTGAGAGATGGTACAGGCTGCAGCCAAGGCAGAGGTTTCTGCAGTGGGTGCTAGAGCAAGCCCAGATGGTGGCTGCAGCCAGGTAGCTCAGGAGTAGCAGAATTAATCTGCAATTAGGCTGAGGAGTGACCAGCCTTGTAAAAGCATTTGCCCATTGAGCCACAGCAAGGCTTTGAGCCCATTGCTGTGATCATGAGTTGCATCATTAACAAACTAATGCATTTAGTCTCATTACTGCAGCAGTATTGTTACTTTATGCACTTTTTCCTATGGCAGTCTCCTAATTAAACACAATCTGAAGGGAAGGGTCTGTATTTTGTTGTACTGTTTAAATCCTGCCTTGCACTCACAAATGCAATTTCATTATTTTATCCAACTCCTTTCCTTCTGATATGTGTGAGCAGGAGAATTTCTACTCTGTTTTGACCACTTGTGAACATTTAGTCTAGCAGAGAGCCCTGCTTTCTCAGCAAGGAACTCTCTGTCTGTGGCTGCAAATGTATGCAGGATTCATGTCATGGTGTGTTAAGACACGTGGACCCAAACATGGCAATTTCAGTCTTCAATAAGCCAACTGGTGCCAAAATGGAAATCAAACTCGGGGAAAAAACTAAATAGTACTAATAAACTTTTGTGAATGTTATCTTGTCTTTCCTGGATTTAAGTCCAAGAAAAAATAGATTATATATTGACTGTTAAGTACTGGTGAGCATCTGAACAAGCTAGAAGAAAATTTCTAATTTCAGAATATATAGAAAGCTTTCTAGAATTGAAAACCAATGAACTCATGGAGAGGATCCCAATACATAGAGAAAAAAGTCTTTTGGATATGGCTGTATGATTAAAATACGCCCATCTCAATGCTTTAGGCAAAACCCTACAGAATGAGCCAGTGGAAATAATACAAATATTCCTCCAAGATGAAAGGCACCACGTTCCTTAATCTAGTACAGATTCATTATCCTTCACTGAAGAGAAAAATAAATAGACCCACATGTACTTGATTTCTGGATGTAAACCTGCTCAGATTACTGCTGAACTTAATTGGCAGTGTTTTTATGAAATGGCAGGAATAAACACAGGGATCCATGGGGTTCTACTTCCCAGAGGAGAAACCACCAGCTTAAATACTAGTGGCTTACCTCTAAGGAAATACATAGTGAAGGCAGAGGACTGGAATGAAGACACAGGAGAATTTGAGTAAACATCCATTACTTTCATTGTTGCTGTTTGTCAGGTATGATCAAGTCAAAGAACACAGTTTCTGGCATCATTATTTCCAAACAATTAGAAGCAAACAAACAGAAAAACATTAACACACAGAAAATACTCAATGTCTGAGCACAGAGAGCTTTTCTGTCTTGGCTTTTCTTCTCTGCCTAGTAGAGCACATCTATATGAGCAATAGGAATAGAAATGTTTTTACTCTTCCAAGTTCTTGCTAAAGGTACTTTCTTTCCTTTTCAACATCTGTTTGCTTGGAATGTGACCTCAGCCTCCCAGAACCTTGCGCTCTGTCCTGGTGTGTTTTGGTTGCATTAGGCAAGAGCAGCCGTGGGAGGTGTATTTCTCAGTGATGAGGTGTGGAGCAGTTTCTCAGAGAGAGGGAAAGAGCAGAAGCAGCCAGTTCCTTCTGACCCTGTGACCCTTTGAGCATTCACGTAGGCTGGCCCCAGTCCTGGCCTTTTTGCAGCTGGAGTGCAGCAGCACAATAGGGCTGGAATGTCTCCTGTGGGAATTCCATAAAGGTACAGAGGGGTAGGGAGGAAAAAAAACACATTCATGTATGCTGTGCACTGGGGGATAAAATGGATCCTCAGGAATGGGAACATTGCCAGTAATAATGATGTTCAGTCAGATGACAGCCTTTGTAAAAGGGGCAGTTGTTATTTATATGTGTATATGCACCTGAGGAAAACCTGAACTGATGAAAATGTAAAATATGAGTCAGTCACAATAGGTTGGTCTTAAATACTATTTCTCTTAACTGTAGGAACAGTTTAATTCTCATAATAAATGCAAATATTTTCTAGTGTTTATTCAGCAGTTTGATCAAAATGTCAGTATATTTTTTTTTGGTCTTCTCTTATCTGATAGTCAAACCAATGTTCCAAGCTTCAGTCCAATACTGAAGATGAGAGAAAGTTGTTAGTAAGTTCAACTGTCTGTCTTGTAAGGATTCACAACTGTTAGGTCTCCTGGCTCCTGAACAGTTTTTAGGTGTTCTGTGCCTGTCCATTTCTGCAGACAGCATTCCTTTCAGGGGAGACTGTGTTGCACATAGAAAAAGGCTTTTACTGACATTGCACATCAGCTCACTAGTTTAGGTAGTTAAAATTGGATAACAGGGGTTTTTCTCTGAAATAAAATATTTAGGAAATCCTATTCAAGAAAATAGAAACTAGTTTTCTTTCTTTTTATTTTTTTCTATTAGAGGTTATGGAGTAATTTGGAAAGTTGATCCTACGGCTTATTTATTCATTTCTAGGCTAGCTATATCCAAATAATTTGGCACTTGAACAAAATCACGGAACTAAAGTGGTTCCAGCTTCTCTCTTGGCAATGAGAATGAAGCAATGTTGTTATGCAAACATCTTCCTTTAATTTGTATGGTCCAAAAAGATTTATTTTTCCTTTCCTTTGAAAGAAGGGACAAATTTTCATTTCCATCTCAGCAAATCTTACAATTAGCTAAGCTCCTACTTGACACACTCGCACCAAACAATGTTCAATGTCTGTATGACTACTCAGTATGTCTTATAGACTTATTGTATTTTTTTCTATAAATGGAAATGCTCTTGGACAGTATTCTGATCTCCAAAGGACTGGTACTGCCGTGGTGTATGATGCTTTGTTTATGATATTACTCTATTGCTTGAAAAATATTTATGTTTTTATCAGCCCAGTCAGCAGAACTCTGAAATTTTGTCCAGTCTATGCAGCTGCAGCAGCAAGGCATGTTAGGAACAATCTCATGAGTGGCCAAAGCCCCAGCAGCAGTAATGGCTGAGGCTGGGGGTTATTTTAGTGACTGACAGTGGAACCAGTTGTGCATATGTAAATCCTGATATGGAAAATATCAAAAAAATATGTCTTATTGAGGAACATATATTTAGTGTTCCATTATAGGATCTTTTTGGAAAATGTCAAGGAGCTGCCTTTTTACTGAAGCAATTCAGGCAACTTTAATCCAGTTGCTTGCAAGGCTACAGCAAACCTACCTGTTCTCTTCCCTGATCTACTGAGCTTGAGTTCAGCTGTGTTTGGTGCATGTCCTCTGTAATTAATAATTGGTTGGGTAGTAGCAGTGACTCCGATATTTTTATTTGAGAAGAACTTAAAGATTAAAAAAGGTTTTGTTTTGTTGTTTTTTTTTTTCCTTAACTTCTTTTCCGTCCCCTGGATGGGCCGATTTCAGAAAATAACCTTCTACTTTGAAAATTTTGTCTCTAGGGAATTAGTTCTGGCTAAAAAGATTATGTGATTATGGGCTATGGCTTCCCCTTGCCACAGGAAGTTGTTATTCCTTGCTTATGGTACACAAATAAATCATTACTCTATTTCTTGAACAATTGTTTCGTAGGACAAAAAAGGTGTTAAAGACTTGTGAACTGATAAGTACTTCTGATAACAAACCCTCTGTATTTGCGTGGTTATGGTGAACAACATTTGCCTCACATTGTAGAGAGCCAAAAGGTGTGGGCTTCTAGACATGCTATTCCTTTTTACCTCTCACTTGGACATTTCAGAATACTGGGATTTGCACAGGCATGTATCAGGAAAGAAGTGATTATGGACTGAAGGTGTCATTCTAAAGAGTGATGGCTCAATAATTGGAGAGAATTGGTGGCTCAAGAGAGCCCACTTGCCTCCAGATGGCTGTAGACTCTGCAAATTGCTGCACAATTTGTACTGAATAGATTAGTGGGAGAGAGAATTCCCTTTAAGCATATTTGAAATTGGGAAATATGGAACTGAAGGGGCAGTTTTCTCCTGGGCAGTTTTCAAAACCTTAACTGTGCAGTGCCAACTTGCTTTTTTGGGAAAATATTTCCTGGTTAAATTTTCCAGTAAAACATCAGCGTTAATGGGCTATTGTGGGATCATTTCTGTTCTCAGTTTTAATTTCATTGACTTTACACTTGCCCAAATGAACTGCAATACATACAAGTGATGAAAATTCTGTGCTTAGGCTGTGATTTTTAAAAGGACTTTAGGGAAAGACCTGTCTCTGGTAAGCATTTTTCTAATAAATTCTACCCTGTGGATTTATTTTTAGACAGCACCCCTGTTTAGCTGTCTAAAAATTATAGTCAGTAGTTGAATTGTTTTAATAAATTTTCAGAGTTTGGATTAGCACAATTAGATCACACAGCCCTTTGATATGTTCAAATGTGTTATAGCATTTCCACTACAACTTTGACATCTGTTTTGAGCACTTGCACCTTAGATGCAAGTAATTTTTTCAGATAATGCATTAAGAATGGAAATTGATGTGCAGTCTGCAAAAATACCTGTTCCATGACCCAGTATGCTAAGGTGTCAGAACACCAGCAAAATGTTTAATGCGAGGCAGAAAATATGAACCATTTTGAGGGAAATTCGTTAGTCCAACAAATTCTGCCAAGATTTTACTGGCAAATGGTGTTTGTTCCTCAGCTCACAAAATAGATGCAAGCCTTCAACCATGTTATTACTCAGCAGATAGCTCAGTGATTTTTATCCTTGTTCCTTGAACCTGGACCGTGTTCAGATTGCAAGCATTTCAGTAATATCTTAAATTCTTTACGCTGACTGAGCACACTTTTATCTGAATACTTTACAGTCACAATTTGAACAGTTTGGAGGATAATTATTGTTCAGCAGAATTGTGTGGTGCTGTTTGTGGTTCCCACTGAGGTGATGACCACCTCTGATCCATGTGTTTTGGAAGGGCTTTTCTCTGCACGTTCACCAGGATGGGAAGGCCTGTTACAGTCAGGGGCAGCAAACAATGGCTTTCACTCGTGCTTTTAACCCTGGAGATTCAGCTTGCTGTGTATGAGGTGTGCAGTGACTATTCTTCTGTAAGTACAGGTGTGCCTGTGTGACATCGGAGTATCTGCAGAGAGCCCAGATCACAGATTTGACTTACGGGTTCTGTTTGCACCCATGTTTGTGACACTTGCTTCAGTTCCTTGATTTGTTTTCTTCTTTTTTTCTTTTTAATAACTGCAATAGAAAGAATGGAGCTCCAGAGAATGTATTACTGGGAAAACCTTCTGGGAATGCTTGTGAACAAGATCCCACAGTATTTGCTCAACTTTCAGTATTGGTGCAGTTGCATATCCTGCCCAAACCCATAACTTCACTATTTTATTATAAACACGAGTACGGTTTGGTCATATTTCAGATTCTGATAATGTAACCTTCCTCTGCCTGCATTCTGCTAGGCTTTGTCACTCATGTACCATTCTCAAAACTTAACAGCTTCATCCTAGGCTGCCTCTCCCAGAGCTGCCTGTGAATAAATTGATGCTCATAAATAACTTGGCAGTGGTTGGAGGGCTAACGTGTTAAGATCACTGCCTGTTGAAATTACTATCCTTCCCTGGGATTGTTACTTGGTTTTTTTTTTCCTATTTCTGTTAGCAGTGCTCACTTACTGCTCCATAGCACAGGGTATTACTTTTTTTCCAATTTTTATTTTGAAGTAACGGGATGTCTTTGTGGCACTGTTTCAATGCTGAAGTCCCTATGCATTACTCTATTATCAGAAAAACAAATTGTTATTAAACAAACTTTTCTTTCAGAATCAAATATAAATTTCTAACTAGAGCATACCTCAGTAACATATTTGAACACTGCTCAACACTGTTTCTCACATATGCAAATAAATAATTAAAGGACAATAATGACTTGCCCTAAGAGTCAATTAAGGAGACCTTGATTGGGTCACAAATATCATTACTCATGTCCTATGCTTTTATCCCCCAGGCTGGTTTGTTTATTTTCGGACATGGCTGCAAAAGTTGAACATTGTACAGCATGAGGCAGCTCCACCTGTGAATAGTGCAGGGTTTTCTGGTGAGCACAGAAATGCAGATGATTGTTCCAACCCCCAATGCACTGGGTGATGTCCATGGGGTGCACTGCTGATGTGCTCAGTAATGAAGACAAATTGAGCTGGTTCTCCCACTCATTAACTGCATCATGCTTTAGAAACAATAAGACAATGTTCAGAAAGTGCAATTTAAATGGACAGTAAGTATCATGCTAGACTTGCAGTTTTGTTTAATTGAAGACCAAGACAGGTTTTTCTGTACAACTTCCAGAATATAAAATTTCCAATTGAAATGAATTTTTAAACAAGAATTCCCGTGTGGTGCATATATGTCAAACACTGCATTAGAACCAGAAAATGAAACTCATTCAGAAGTCTAAACAAATGTGTAAATGGCTAGTTTATTTTCCCTTCTGATGAAATGGGAGAAGTAAGCAAGCAGAATTATTGATCAAATGGAAGGTCAATTTAAAATTTTCTTTAAGTTCAGTATTCAAAGGTGATGTATGTAATACTAGCAAAGACAGATCTGTACTGGGATGGTTTTTCTTTTTGTCTGGATGTTTTTGGGGTTCTTTTTTGTTAAAGTTTTTGAAGCCTGGCATATTTCCTGTAGCTTAAACTCTACAGATATCCAAAACTTGGAAATACCACATACCTGAATGTGGTTACTTTTGAGAATTAAAATAAATAAATAAATAAATCTGTTTTGCCTTATTACTACAGAAATTAAAATAGAATCTAGTGAGGCTGTGTGTGTGAAAAACATTTAAAATACTGATTTCATTCCAGGCCCAAACTTTTAGAAGAAACTCTACTCAGACTTCCTTTGTCTGATTTTTAACTGCGGGGCTGTCTTGAACTGATGCAACTAGATCTAAATAGAGCATAATGACAAGAATTATGTGTATCCAGTTCTATTTTGCATATTATCATGTGGTTGGTTAACAAGGCTTGAAAGAAATATCCACTTCAGTCACGACAATTCAACAAAGTGGAATACATATATGTTTAATAGGCAGAAATCAGCTGCCTATATTGGCCATTTCCCTCCTTAGGTGCACTGTCATTTAAAAGGTAAAGTCTTCAAGTTTTGCCTATTTGTATGTCATGGGTGTGCAATTCAGGCACAAAGCACATTCTTTCTTGGTCTGGCCATGTGTAAAAGGTGCTCATGCAGATCACTGTCCTGCTCTTCAGTTTGCATACAATGTGAGGAGTTGGTTGGGCAGGATAATGTTAGCCCGGGGGGCCAGATTGTTCAGGTGGACAGGACTAAACCAGGGAGTATGGCCTGAGATTTACCACCAAAAACAGAGGGTAAATAGTGGCAGAAATTGGTATTCCAGGATAAAGAGCAGAGGAATTCCTGGTGCAGAACTAAATTGGGCTTTGTGTCTCACAGTGAATTTCAGGCAGCATGGGCTGAAGTGACACTACTGACTGCAGGGTATGGTAAATCAGAACTGTTTTCTTGGAGATGAATCTGAGTATCCAGGAGGAGGAGGAGGAGAAGTATGCAGGCTACCAGTATTCGGTATCCCAGGATCTGGGCTGCCACCTCCTGCTGCCTTCTCAAAGGCTGCAGCTATGGAGACATAGAGGAAGGTGAGCTGAGTCTCATCTGGCATTAATGTTAAAGCGTTCATACATTTATTTTTCTGTCACTACTGAATTAAGTTACTGTCACCACACATTCTGTGACTTGCCTGATAGTATCTCACATCCCGGGTGGGGCTGTTAAATGGCTTCTCCTGAAAAGGCTGCTGTTTACACATTTTTGCTATTCAGACACCTCTGTTTCAGCAGTCTGTTATACAATGTAGTGTATTGATCTTAAAATTGCTTATTATTAAGGGCCTCAGAACTGTCTGTATTGTATTGATATTTCAATCTTTATTTTCCTGATCTAATTTCAAATTTAACAGAAGTGCAGGTTTGAAATACTAACCCCACCCCCCCACCCCTTTTTTGGGGGGGATAGTTTCTCTGCAGCTACAGAATGAGCATTCTCTCTTGTGGACTCCTGTCTTCCTGTTATACTTCCTCAGTGTACAAAAGGAAAAATAAAACAATAACTGGTTGCAGTGATTTGGTTTTGCATTGTTGCCGCTAAGCCCATTCATGTGAGGTTTCCTTTGTTCTTTTGGTGTGTACAAGTTAACTTACACCAGCTTTTTTGAATATCAATCTCTGCATCTACAGCTCTCAATGAGGGAGTATTGATGGATTTTTTTTTTTTTTAGGAGCTCAGAGCATCTCCAAAGAGAGTGGGACAAAAAGAAAGAAAAAAACCTGTTTGAATTTCTCAGGGGTGGAGCTATTTGAGACTTTAAAGGTGTTGAGAAGTTTTGCTGTTCGTTGTTCTAATAAGGTGCATGTCAGTGATGTCAACATAATGTGCTGAGGAAATGTCACACATGTCTGCAATTGGCTACTTCTGGCTAGCCAAGCACAGCTGGAAACCTGGAAAACAGATGTTGCTTTCAATCAAGCAAGGGTCAGAGCAGGCTTGTGACTTGGAATGTCTATATATTTCCATCCAAAAATGATCCTTGGGTAGTTTCAGTGGACCAGTAATTATTTTAGCAGCTTTTCTGTTTTTTTGTTGTTTTGTTGTTTTTATGTTTTGTTTTTGTTTTTTTTTAATCTGCAGGTTTGTTTTTTTTTTTTTTTAAATCTGCAGTATTATGCCTATGAAACAGAGGAACAAAAACTAGTTGGCATGCCTCCAGGGAGCTTGGGACAATGATGGAGAGAAGAGTCCAGCACAAGAACATCATTGCTGTGTTCTCTGAGCCATACCTGGTAACTTGGCAACACCTAAGCATATACAGTGAACAGTTTTCTATTGACTAAAACATAAAAATTTGAAGCCACCTGGCTGAAGTCTACTTTGCAAGACTGAGAACAGCAGTCATTTTATGACTCTTTATCCTGATAGGATTCTCTGTTTTTTATATTTTGTTCTCTACATGTCATCCTCAAAAGATTGAACAGAGTTGTTTTGTGACTGGCATGTAAAGAAGAGAACTTGGAAACAATGCACTGTACAGCTTCCAGTGTGGACTGCACAGAAGCCTTGAAAGAGAACCAAGGCTTTGGTTCCTAGCTACAAATGTGTAGCTGTAAATCTGGACTTGGTTCACAGAAATCTTAAGTTTCTTTCAATGAAATAAAGAATTTCTTGCAATGAAAGGGCAAGAGCTGTCAGCCCACAGCTTGGACAGGAGCACTCTTTGCTGGGTTCAGAACTGGCTGGATGGCCAGCCCAGAGAGTGGTGGTGAATGGTGCTGCATGCAGGTGGTGGCCAGTAACCAGTGGTGTCCCTCAGGGCTCTGTGCTGGGACCAGCTCTGTTCAATATCTTTCTTTGTCACTGCAGGGCCCCAGGCAGGTAATAATTAGCATTGACTCCATGATTCTCAGAAGGCTGATCCATCACTTCATTGTGATATTTGTTGTTATTCTGTACTTATTAAGAAACCCATTGCCCTTACACAGTCATGACACAGGTGGACCCAATTGGTCCTTCAATCTAAACACCATCAGCACTGGCCAATTAAGAAACCACCCTTTGGTAAACAAATCTCCAAAACACATTCCACCTGTTCACAACAACAGGCGCAGCAAGTGAAGATAAGAATTGTTCATCATTCTTTTCTCTGATCTTCTCACAGCCTGTCCCAGGACGATGCCTGGCAAAGTTGTGTGTTGCTTTCTGTGGCCAAAGAGCTGCTGCCACATTTATTGATGACATGGATGAGGATATTGAGTCTTTCATCAGTAAATTGGCAGACAACACTAAGCTGGGATCATGTGTCCATCTGTTGGAAGGTTGGAGGGCTCTGCAGGGAGACCTGGAATGGTTGGATGGATGGGCAGAGTCCAATAAGATGAAGTTTAATAAATCCTAGTGCCCAGTCCTGCATTTTGGCCAATAACCCCCTGCAATAACCCCCTGCAATAACCCCCTGCAATAACCCCCAGCCCCTCTGGGCTGGGGATGGTGTGGCTGGTCAGTGCCCAGGCAGAAAGGGACCTGGGGGTGCTGGTCAACAGCCGGCTGATCATGAGCCAGCAGTGTGCCCTGGTGGCCAAGAAGGCCAATGGCTCCTGGCCTGGATCAGGAATATTGTGGTCAGCAGGAGCAGGGAGGTCACTCTTCCCTTGTACCCAGCACAGGTGAGGCCACACCTTGAGTGCTGTGTCCAACTCTGGCCCCTCAGTTTGGAAAGGACGTTGAGATGCTCGAGCGCGTCCAGAGGAGGCAACGAGGCTGGAGAGGGGCTGGGAACACAAACCCTGTGAGGAACAACTGAGGGAGCTGGGGATGTTTAACCTGGAGAAAAGGAGGTTCAGAGGTGACCTTATAACTCTCTACAACTTCCTGAAAGGTGGTAGCAGTCAGGTGGGGATGGGTCTCCTTCACCAGGAAGCAACTGACGGAACAAGAGCAAACAGTCTTAGGCTGCACCTAAGGTTGGATATTAGGAAAAAGATTTTTATGCAAAGAGTGATAAAGTACTGGAATTGTCTGCCTGGGAGGTGGTGGAGTCACCACCCCTGGATGTGCTTAACAAAAGATTGGATGTGGCACTCAGTGCCATGGTCTTGTTGAGGTGTTGAGGCATGGGTCTGATTCAATGATCTTGAAGATCTCTTCCAACCCAGTGATTCTGTGTGGAGGCTGAAATGTAGCAGCGGAGTATGGCCAGAACAAGGCATCACACAGGACAAGCAAGCAGAAACCTTCTGAGCAGTTTCATAGTTAAGCTCCTGGTAGGCAAAAATTGGGCATAACCCCTGCAGCTGAGAGCAACAGAGAGAGAGAAGAGAGTGAAGCTGTTTACACCTGACGCTGTCTCCCAAACGGGAGGCAGCCACCCGTGGGCAGGAAAGTGGCACACCAGAATTGTCCCCATAAAACCTTTCTGATAGAAAGGGAAGATGGGTTATTTTAATCATAAATGAAACAGCATTCCCCTTTTTGTCTTTTCTTTTGTGCTTTATTTAATGTGCAGTCAAGAAGTAAATGACAGCCTCAGTTCACTTGCTGTTTGCAACTCCCTGAGGCTTTGTTTGGTTTTGGTGGGATTTTTTCTGTTAGTGTGGGGTGGTTTTTTGTTGTTTCTGTTTGTTTATATGCAGACTTGTGCAAACATCTGAATTAAGCTTAAACTTAGGGAAGACACTGCTATCAATGGAAAAAAACTCTCCTGAACTTACTGATGCTGTCTACAATTGCAGTTCAAACATCCATACCAACTTTTCTAGAATTTGTTTTTGCCTCTAGTCAGGATAAATGTTGTTGATGGAGTGTGGGGTTTCACCCCCGGATTGGGATGACCCCGAAAGATGGAAAAGTCCCTCCTCCAACCCGTGCCTTCGAAGAAAGACTCAGTAGTCTTCTGTTGTCTGTTCTCAAGGTTGTTTATTGTTGGTTATCTACAAGATTCTTCTCCCTGAGCTGCTGTGGCCCATTCAGCAGCTCAGACAAAGGCACACTCTCTCTCTCTCTGCCCTCTCAGGGGGCTGGTGCTATCTTTTATATCATATATTACGTACTACATGTTTATACCTTTTCCCCAATACCTACTATCTATATTGAATGGTGACTTTCTACTCTAAACCAATCTGTGAGTGCCAACATCACCAAAGACATGGAGGCTAGGAAGGAGAAAGAAAGAGGACAGGGCACACCCAAGTCCCTCCATCTTAGAACCCCTGACCCCCATGTACAAAACTTGGACCCCTGCATACAAAGCTTAAAACCCCCCTGTACAGCACTCAAAAATCCTTCCTTTCACTTCGTGATTATCTCTACTATACTATCTAAACTTTTGTGTGTGTGGCTTGTAATGCTTCATACAGAGTTAGTAATTTGCTCCACGGGCTAAGATCAAAACCCCCACGTGTGTCTTTGGCTGCATGCCAGGGTCTCAGAGCCCCCTGCCAGCGGCTCTGGCATCCAGGGCACCCAGAGGAGAATCCTGGGTTCCGACAATGGAGTTTACTTCTATATTCTCTCATGCATATCTCTCTCCCTCTCCTCCTAATATTTGTAGTTTAATTGTGGTGTACAGAGCTGGTATCCCGTCCCATTTCCATTGTCTGTGTGTGTCTTCATTCCTCAGCCCCTTATTTAGTGCTTTTTTTTAGATAACTATAACCTTTAATCCTTTATTCACTCAAGTTTAGGTTGCAATTTTCTATTTCAATATTTGGTCTCCACTTTCAGGCTTCTGGTTTTAGTTTTTGCTTTTTTAGTTGTTTTTTTTTTCTCTACAGGTGATAGCAAAACCATTACTTTCTGTGTACAGGGGCCCTGCCTCTTAAGATTACCTGAACAAGGGTTTTAATCCATTCTGTTAATGGCCATGTCCCTTTGCCTGCTTTTAGGTGATTCCTTGAATTGCAGCCTCTGTGCCCTAATTCAATCCAAACAATCACAGCAATAGCTCACTGAAGGAAAGATGACAGAAATATCATCCATAAGAGACCTTTGGAGTGCTCGTGGGGTCCAGCTTCCCCTCAAGGCAAGGCAGTCTCCAGCGCTGCATGAGGTCAGATATTGCTTTGCCTCCCTGAGTCTGGAAGGCTGCTAAGTTTGGAGATTCCTCAGCTACCCCAAATAACTTTTTGCAGTGCTGCACTGGCATCTTAGAGAAGATACTTTTCCTAAGGGTTTCCTCTAGTTCCATTGTTCTTTGTCTGATAGTGTATTTATCAAAATCTTAGATTAATTCTGTCCTGAAACAGTATAATATGGCCTAAGGTAACTATTTTGCAAGAGAGAAGCAGTTTTCAGGTAGTTAAAAAAAAAAAAATCCAATTTTTTCCAATATAAAATGCTGTGCCGCCTCAATTATCTGAATGTCATAAGAAACAGTGATTGTAGTGTGTTCAAATAGTCAAGGGAATATTCAGTGTAATTAATAAATGCCAAGGGACATAACCCTATTTCAAATGACTGACATTAGACTATTGCATGAAAAATCTTGTTTCTTCACTGTAGCATACTGACACACAAAACTTCTGGCAGATAAAGAGATTCTCTGTGCAGGAGTTCTTGCCCTCAAAGTATCCTGGTTTATGAGACAAATAGCTGAAAATGTGTTAGGGAAGCAAGAGATTGATTGTGCTACATCAAACATGCAAAATAAAAGCACAATTAATTGGATCTTTTAGAGATTTTGATGCTTTTGTAATTTCTTTGGTGATTCGCACCCTAAATAGGTTTTGAGAAAGTGCCATGCTGGCAGAATTAGAGAATAAAATCTAAATGGCATTATTCCCATATTGTGGTTTAATGTGCTCTGATGGAGCAGTTTCTGTTCAGCTTCCACAATTCCTCAGTGCTGCTACCTGAAGGATGACAGTGCATCCATCACATCTCATGTGGTTTTGGAAATGGATGTGTCTTGTAGGAGCTGCCCAGATCACCTGCTCATTTCACATTCTCACAGAGCTGAGTGCAGGTGACTGCAATTCACTCTTGACCTGCTTGGGATTCTAACCAATAATCAAGCAACAAAAAGCTCCATATCCCACACCAATTTTTGAAGCTGCTCTTCTCTAGAGGTGAAATATTTTTAAACAGTCATTCAAGAAATAATTTAATTGATCTTTCAGCTTCTATTATTCCCTTTCCTCAGGAGCCAGTGACCGAAATTGACTCTATTCCCACTTCAGCCCTCTTCCTTTCATGTTCCATGTACAGAACCTTGTCAGGCACTGGGTTAAATTAGTGGAAGTCTGTCTAGAGTTAAATTAGCTCAGCACTGTCAGAAATGAAGACAGATTTTGACATATTTTAGGCTGACTAGTCAAATAATAAAAACTTATGAAGAGCTGATAATTTGAAAAATGTGTGTGGTTAACTTGAAAGCAATGCACTTGACCAAACTTTTCATTAGAACTTTTCACAAAATTATCTTGGTAGTTGCTACTGATTCTGGTTATTTACACTTCAAATCCAGTGCAAGAATATGTTTTTAACTTGAATACTGAATTTTATTGTTTGAAGATTTAAAACCCTATTTCTTCCTTGTTCCCTTCCCTTGTGGTTGGATTATTGCCAAATAAATCTGATCTAGTTTATGCTTGGAAATCTCAGGTAATATAAACTTCAGAAAGCAGTTTAGCTTCAGGAGATTGTTTGCATTACTAGTTTATTTGTTTATTCATTGTTATTTCACTTCTTTTTCACTTGGAGACAGAAAACAACCCAAAAGAAATATATTGTTATGCTTCAGAGGTTTCTTTGGCTGCTGTTTAATTTCTCATACCTAATCAAAAAGTACTTTTTGACTTCTACAGTTTATGGTAGATAATGTGAATTACAGTGGGCTTTATTCAGCATCTGTCTGAATCCCCTGGTAGGCACTCCTTTCATTTACATATCAGAAAACTGATATCATCAGGGAGGATCTATCCTTAGCAGTATAACTCCGAAAGTAGTATTTTCCACCTGAAAATTCTGGGATATTTTTACAGGGAGAGGAGTTAGCATACATTGCAGTTTGGCCTAGACACCAGAGTTAATGTCTTTATTCCTGTGTAATATAGTGGTTCTTTAGCCTCAGCTCTTTGAGATGTTGCATTTGTGTTTCATTGAAACAATTCCACAAATTGTTTCAATGAATAGTATAATTTCAAATGCCAGGGGACAGCAATTATGCTCTCACGACACTGGATTTCAGCTTTGAAACTCTAGCCTTTTACACACATAACAGTTTAATTTCAGCTGTGCCAGGACTGAGTTGGTCTGGTCTGTGCTTGGTTTAAATTGTGTAGTCAAAATTACAGATAAAATGACATATCCGTGCTCTTTACTTTTCCTTCTTCAAAAGACGAGTATTTATTTATGAATAGGGCTGGTCAAATACTAGTTAAAATCATGACATAAAAATTGAGTTAAAATAGAAAAGTTTTCTGCTATCTAACAAAAAGGGGTTTTATGTTTTTTCTTTTTCTATTGAAATGTGTCAAACTTTTTCTGAATGTTCTCTGTATTTCTGTATTTCATTGGTCATAGAGCCAAAAATGCCTCTCTAAAATGAGAACTGCCCTGGACCAGCACTAGAGTGACAGTAATGATGTGTAAAACCATGCTGTGCTCATTTTGGTGTCCTTGTGTAGCAGGAGCATCAAGTGAGCTCCATCAGAAGTCCCCGACCCTGTTGCACCTACCCAACCCTTGTACAACTAGGGACTTTTCTGGTTCCAGAGAACTCATTCTGGCATCAAGTTAGAAACATAACAGAGAAATACATGAGTGAAAATGTAACACAGCATGTACTATTGAAAATAATTCACTAAATCTGTTCTTCTCCTTTTAGGACAGATAACAACTCTGTATAGTTTCCATTCAGACATTTAGAAAGCTGTACCTAAAAGGACTTTTGGGAAGAAAAACACAGAGGTTTTTCTCTGATTTTTTATCCCCCATCAAAGATAGTTTCAGCAGTATACTCCCCCAGAAGAGAAATGCTCCTCTAATTTTTAGTCTTAGTGGATTGGTCTGATGCCATATAATAAGCATTGGCCCTGATGCACCAAGGCCTTTGACAAGAAATATTGCCTTGGACACATCTTGGCAGTATAACCCTGGCTTCTCTGTATTTTCTTGGCTTAGGGCCCTGGAGCAGGCTGTCTTTGCTGGGAGTCTGAAATATGTCAGCTTTGCCCAAGGTGCTTTTTCACAGGCTTCCACGAGGCCAAAAGTGAACAGTATATCGAGTAGTTATAAATTGGATTTCAAATAAAATATACTTCCAGAAAATATCTTGAATCATACAATGGTTTGGGTTGGAAGGGGACATTTGCTGTAACCCCCCTCTATTGAGCAGGGACATTCTCCACTAGATCAGCTTGCTCAGAACCCTGTCCAGCCTAGCCTTGATTGTGTTGAGGATGGGGCACTGTCACCTCTCTGGACCACCTGTGCCAGAGCTTCACTGCCACCATTGTAAAAATTTTCTTCCTTATATCTAGTCTGAATCTCCCCCCTTTTATTTTAAAATCATTGCCTTTCATAATCACAACATTGCTTATGAATATAAGTCTGTCCCCATCTTTCTTACAAGGGCCCTTTAAGTGTTGGAAGGACTGTCAAGGATTATTCTATTCTGAATGATGACTTTTAGTCAAAAAGCAAATTTAAGGGGGTTGAAACCACTTGAAACTCTCTATCCTTTTTGCTTTTTAGATATTCTGTGATTTCTGTTCAGGATCAGGCTCTGAATCATTTATCATAGCTGGGCTGTTTATAATATCTCTTCTGTGGGAATCATCCTATTCCTGGTAAGGAGTAAGCTCATGCTGTAACCATTGCATCAGTAAGGAGGTGAATAGGAATGAACAGTGCTGCACAGGAAATTTGACTAAAATTTGATTTGTAGTATTCAGGTTTTTATCTACTGATTAGATGCTGATTTCTAACTGTGGCTTGCAAATGAACTGAAATTTTGTCTTCTTTCTATCTGCCTGTGAACTCGTATGGTTTCCAACAGTTTAACTGAGGTAATCCAATTGTGGTTTGTATCATCAGGCAAAAATATTTCAAAGGCTGACCACATCCCCTTGTATGATCATTAACAAGGAAAAATGTCATGTGGTAGGACTAGTCAAGAATCATGTGGGCTCTGTCTGGTGAATCAGGATTTTGAAAGAATGAGAAAGAACCCTGACAAAGCTGTTTCTAGATACCATAAAATGAAACTTTCATAGAAGGATAGCTACAAGTTTAAAATGCTGCTGCAATCTGTGTGCAGTCTTCAGTTGTGAATGTGTCTTCCACATTTACCACACTGCTAGAGCTGCCTTCAGTTGATATTTGTAAGAGTGGGGAATAGAATTGCTCATCTGTTTAATCAGATGCCAAGGCACTTTGGTTGGTAGTAACTAACACACAGATATCTCTAATACAGAGACATGCACAGACCTTCAATGAGAAAGAACAGGGAACATTTGAGTACTTTATACCGATCTGATGAGTTTACTTCTGTAATGCTGCTTTACCAATTTAGTCCTGCCATGATAATTTTTTTTGAACACTCCCAACTAGTCGATATCATGGTCCCATTTGCCACTGTGGGTCCGCTTGCCTCTTTCTCCTGGAGTGTTTTAGCAGTGCTTCCACAGCAGGGAACACCATCCCCTCATCTGGAAGGGCAAGTTGCCAACAAAAGTTATCAATTCCAACTGCAAACATTCAGTGGGTCTTCTGTGTAGCTATGCTACATATATTGCTCTGTTTCTCTTAAAGGGTGACATATTGCAAATAACCATGTTTACAGTATGTTTAGTAACTATGGCAACCACAGGCTGCTGTGTTTATAAACATAGGATGTATTCCATTGCAGATTATTTGCTATGTGCTTTTATCGACACCATGGAGGTAATAATGTAGTATCACAGTATTGCAAAGTACCTTCATGGAAACCCCTAAAAAATGACTTAGATACATCCTGCACTGTGGGGGTTGTGTCTCACTGATGTCCATGTTGAAGTTGGTCAGCTGGCAAAACAAACCCTTAAGAGCCAGGCATCCTGTGTGAGCTGTGCCCCCAAACTGCTCCATGATGGACACTGTTACCGTTGTAGAGGTGAGGAAATGCAGAGTGGTGTGGGCTGGGGAGAATGTGAGCATTCAGTGTCCATGAGCATTCAGTGTCTCAAGACTATTTCCCTGAATGCAGGAATTTCAGTGGTGGCAAAGCTGACCATTAGAACAGATTTTTCAGCTTTGCCTTAGGTTCCAAATACAAAGGTGCTCTTAGTCAAAGGCCATCACAAGATACAACAGCTGGAATGGAAACATTTTCAACCCTGAATCTGAGGTGTGCAGTTCACTGAAGTTTTTATATTATATCTGGTGTTCAACTGGCAGATCCCATCTACATCTGATCAGGGCAGTTCTGCTATGTCTGGTACTGGTTTTTGAATTTCCTGGATATTTTAAATTATAAGCCATAAGCTCTCTGTGTTTCTGTGTTTTGCAAAAACTTGTATTTACATTGTTGGTGGTATTGATTTGAAAGATACCAAAGTCATCCATTACATCTGATAACACATTAAAACCAGTAAATTTTGTACCTGCTTGAGGATATTTTTTTACCAAATTTTCGCATCCAGTAGTAAGATATGAACAGATCTGTAAGAGCAGAATTACAGTCATTGTCATGGAAAAATGGATCAAAACATACATTTTTGGAGGGGAGTATTATAATTTAGGTTTTTTTTGTCTTGCTGCCTGGGAAAGCTGTGATTATCAAGGTCCTCAGTATTTACCTTCTTGTAATATAGAGACCAAAATCCTAAATAATTTTAGAATTCATATTTGACATTAATATATTTTGATTCATGGTTTCATATTATAGCTCTTTCTGATTCTATAATTTAAAAAAAAATCTTAGGGATCCATCATTAATGTTCTCATTCCAATTTACTTTGTAAAACCATATAATTCAATGAAACAATTAGACAAAGCAATCCTATCAGAATATCAGACGAATGAGCAACTTTTGGGTCACAATCCTATAGTCAAATACATCAGATCAATAAAGTTGGTCCTGCATTGTTTCTGTGTTCTTAGCTAGGCAATATTCTATCTTAGTTATTGATGGAATGAGAAGTAGGTAGATATATTGTGGTAGTGGGGTTTTTTTTGGTTATTTTTGTTTGTTTGGGGGTGTTTTTGTTTGTTTTGGGATGTTTGTTTGTTTGTTTTTGCTTGCATGGATCTACACCTAATCTTTAAAATGTGAAGGGCCTCACATTTGTACATATTAAGATCACACATGTTGTTAAATAAGAATGGATGATGAACATAAAAGACAGAAGCTGACTGGGAAGATTGTCAGCTGAATTTTTTTCTCAAACAATAAAATCCCTAATCAAAGCATTCAGAGAGATGAAGAGGCAGAATTCTAAGAGGTAAGCTCCTGACTGAGCCACTGACAAGGTCTCTGCCTGCAAACAGCTGCTGAGAAGGAAAGTTTGTTTCAGTATAAATGATTATTAATATGGCAAGAACTGAATATTAAAAAGGAGGGGGGAAATGACAACCAAGCCACACCCCACTCCACTTGCTTCCACTGTGTTTAATCCATGGCTTTTATTCAGGCTTCAGGTCTCCAAGACCAACACTGGAAGCCCAAGCATCACTTCAGAAGACAGCTCTCCCCTGAGCCTCATTTCATATGAAAATGAGCAGATGCCCATGTTCATATGCCCAAATCTGCCTCAGACCAAATACCTGTCTCCTGCTTGAACTCCACCCTCCGTCCAGTGAAAGGTCTGATTTAACTGGAGGTTCTGAGCTCAGCAGAGCCACTGACCGAAATACACATCTCACCTAGCAGTTGTAGTGTCTTTAAACTGAAGAAAAAGCATTAGCCTTCTTTTGAGCATCCTGTGGTAGCTAAAATGGGTTGCCCAAGAAGCTGAGCAGTACAGTTCACTGCTGCCCTCAGGCTGGAGACATTTAAATCCCCGCGGTTATCTCTCAGGGGAGAGCCCTGACGTAGAGTTAACAGCTATTTGGGTCCAAGTAGGGCATTCTTTTAAAGCACTTTTGGCATCCAAAACAATTCTGCTTCTATCTTGTTGAATCTAGGTCACTGTGCAACAAGCAATGCAATATTTAAAAGGGGAACAACCAGCAGGGACTTCTTTGTGTTTAAAGTACCCAAGTGAAAGCAGCAAGGCCTTGCTGGCAAGCCCTGATGGCAGGACTGATTTCTGTATTTTACATTAGACAGTTCTTGAAGAGAAATGGGAAATAGTTGTGATATCATGGTCTAGAATCCAGAGGTATGTCTGTGCTCAGTGTTTCATACTGAAGACCTCTAATCTGCACGAGCATTGGGAGATTTAGGTGCTTTACCAAATGTGTAGAAAGCCTAAAAATCTCTCATGGTTTTGGATTTCACTTTGGAGCCAACTTCCTTAAGTACAGACTTTGCAATGCCTAAATTGTAGGCAGTGCAGACCTTTATTGGCCCTGGCCCCCTGCCTTCCTTGTGAGATGGCCCTGGTTTTATTCCCAGCAGAAACCAGGTGTGTTTACATCTGTGTATTAAATTCCAAGTCAAAGAGGTTATGGGAGAACATATTCCCCAGATATCCTACCTTTACAGAACCACCCCCCCCTTAATTCATTCACCCTTAAAAATAGCAGATGAGGAAATGTATTGATGCAATATTCATTTTACATTATTTGCCACTGACATCATTGTGTATATATATAGATAGTAGAATAAACATTAAAACAGTGGTTACCCATGTTATTAAAAATGAGTCTATTGATAGTAAGAAATAAATACTGTAGATCTGTGGGATGCTGAACTGCAGTGTGTAGGCACAATTCAATCCTTATTTCATTCCAACATTTTTAAGAATTGTATCTCGGGTTACTGGAGGGGTTTTAAAACCAAAGAAATGTAACACTGATTCGTTGTGAGAGCTGATAGAAGATCTAGAATATTGATTAGGAAAAAGTGCTCATTGTTTCCAAAGCTGGTCTTTTCTACTGATGAACCCTACTTTTAAATTAAACCATTTCAATGAACTGATTAAAGACCACTAATGTGTGAGAGTGAGACCTGAGTGGTGTAAAGCACTGCAGCATCATTTTCCATCCAGCTGAGCCTCTCTCCCATGTGCTTTATTTTTTTTACTGTTCAGCTCTAAAGTCTTGCTAACTCACTGTGTGTTTCCATCACAACACAGCTACAGCCAAATTTTGTGGCATTCATATTTTCTGGAAAAACCCCTTTGCCCAGGATTTTTCTCCTGAGAAGCTGAGAAGCCTCAGAGAAAAAGGAAAACATTGATTAACTTATTTGCTTCTCCTGTGTTTTGCTCCTTTGGAATGTGTTTGGAGATTGTGTACCAACAGGTGATTGTTTCATTGATTTTTGCTGTGAATTATTTTGTCTCATCGGCCAATCAGGGCCAAGCTGTGCTGGGGCTCTGGAGAGAGTCATGAATTTTCATTATTAGCCTTTTAGCCTTCTATGAGTATCCTTTCTGTATTCTTTAGTATAGTTTAGCTTGGTATTCTTTAATATAATATAGTATCATAAAGAAATAAATTAGCCTTCTGAGAATGTGGAGTCAGATTCATCATCCCTGCCTTTGTCTGGGAGAAACCTAAATACAATAGAGTTGGGGTAGACAGGGCATCCCAGCCCTGTGCCCTGTCAGTCACAGTGGCCAGTGGACGGTGCCTGAGGGAGGGCAGCAACAGGCACAGAGTGGCCTTTTTCAGCAGTCTACCAGGCTACAAAAAGTTTGAAGGTTGAGGATTTTCTGATCACGGACACATTTGGGGGTTTTTTGTTGTCATTGTTCTGGGTGAGGTTTCTTTTTTCTCTGCGCTCTCATATGGTAAATCTTTCTGAAAGCAGTAAACAGCCACCAGCTGCTGGTGGAAAGACTCAGGTCAAGCCTGCTGCCCAGGCCAAGGCCTCAGAAAGGGAAGGTCCAACCCAGGGGGCTGTGCGTGGGGCCTAGTAAGGGCCTGTACAGGGCCAGCCCTTACGTAGGACAGCATAACACAGAACTGAGGCACCATTTAAACTGTCCGACTCAGCTGTTCTGGTTTCTGAGACTTGCTTGATATGATAAGTGATATTCCTGATTCAGAGAGCAATTGAAACATGGAAGTAAACCAAGAGCTGTTATCTCAGTGGTAGGACGTGTGAGGAGTCCTTGTTTCCGTAAAGGGCCTGTGGAGAAGCATTGCTGTAATGCCAGAGGTTGGAGTTCATTGTTCTTAAGCTCCTGAAAGAGACAGTGGGAGATCAGTGAGTGTGTAGCATTGTGTATTCTCCTTATGACTTTGGGGTTACCAGCCTTGTGTACTGAAACCTTTCGACTGGCCCAGTCTAGTAAGTTTTGTCTTTTAAGGAGCTGGAATTCATGCAGTTTGTAAACCGTGCACCTTTCTTGCTCGCATTTCTCAAATATAGCCACTGTAGTTCAGGGTCTGTGGACAGGAAAGGATTCATTCTATCTTTCATTTCCCTTTGAGAATGTATAAACTAGGCCTCTGTAGTTAGTGCAAAATTTTCACTGAGCATGAAGCTGGAATTGTAATTCATATATTTAGCAAAAGAAACCATTATTGCTAAAAGTCTGACTTGTACTTTATGCTTCTAATTCTGTAGGCCCTGTGAACATCCTCACTTTATTATGCTTTCACTATCAAAAATTAGAATGGTTTCTAATAAAAAGTGACATATTGTGTATACAAAACATTCCTGTAATGGTGATTCTCTGGACTTTTCACCATGTCATCAGGATTGTCACCTGCCATGAACACTTCACTTAATCTCATTTGTGTAAGTAGTTTCAATGTAGTCAGGAGACATTGTGACCGGCTAGACCAAGGATTTAAAGATCAGGACTTGACCTTTTTGGAGGCCTAAACCCATAGAATAACCTGTGAAGAACAGCTCTTCCCTTTAAGCTCATTGAAGACTAAGTAAATGGTTGCTTAGCCTGAAATCTCTCCTGAAAGAAAAGGCGTTTTAGTTCCACATACTGTAATTATCGATGAACTTTTACTGTCCATGACAGAGAGCTTGAGAATGTTAAAACCCAGCAGGAAGAAAATCGCCTGCCAAATATCAGAGAGGTGGAAGACACGTAGAAGTTCTTCCCCAGACCCTTCACCCCACCCCAGTGTGTTCTAGGAGCACCAGGAGATATGACCTATGATTTCTGTGCTGGTGGCTGACCAGGCGTGTCAGATGAGAGAATAGTAAGTGAGGAAAGGCAGAGACTCTGAGAGAAAACTAGTTCAGAATTCTTTGCATTTTATGAAGAAGCTCCTACTTCATAATTTGATGCTGAATTTTGACTTTTTGTGAGAGGTGGAATGATACCAATTAAATAAGGTGACTTGGGAAAGGAGACTCATAATGGTCATGTGTTTGCTTTGTAGGTTTTTTTCAGACAGAAGAATAGGATTTTTTTATCACTTGCAGTTAATCACGTGTGGCTGTCTATTACATTATTACTAACATATGTGTGACTCCTTAGTTTTGAGGAAGAGATATTTCTCAGTACCAGAAGCAGGAGGGAATTCTGTCAGCTTAAGCATCATGACAGATCTCTGAAAGCATGACATTTCTATTAAGCAAGAACTATGTCTAAGTCTTTATTTTTTTTTCCCAAGTACTTTATTACAAAGATGAATCTAGCCTAAGCACAATGGTGTAACTCCTAAGCATCCCCCACTCCCACCTATCCCTCTGATTTTTCTCATATCTCTTTTGTGTCTCTCCTCCCATATGAACTCCACAGCCAGACTTGCTATAAGCTGCTCACTTGCAGCTGCTGCAACACCCAGGGAATCACTCACAAATGCAGACTTGCTCACAGAGGAGCAGCTTAATCATATTAGCAGGATTTTCAGTGGTGAGTTTTAGGCACCTCAGGAAATGGACTGAGATCTAATTTTTCACATACCTATGTAATTCCATAAATTGAATAAAAATTTTGCTTTCTTGTACTAGATGAGGATAAGAAACTACTCTCTGTTATTCTGCTTAGAAAATGCCCTGGAGTCTTCAGATATATCATATATTGTTTTTATTAGATAAATTGTATCTATCTGTACCTCCATTAGCAAGATTTTTGAAATACCCCAGTTCCCTTTTATTTAACTAAATCCTTGTTGCTGCTATGTAAGTCGTGCACATTTCAGTGCCAATTTGTTCAAACATACTTTAGGAATTTCAGGTGTCACCCCACTTCCCCTGACAGCACAGATAATAAAATCACAATCTGAAACAGTGGTAAGAAAATAATAATAATAATAATAATAATAATAATAATAATAATAATAATAATAATAATAATAATAATAATAATAACAAACAAAATCCCCCAATTGCTGTGCTGACTTTTGACACACAAGGATCCCTTGGGACATAGTGGGAAGCAGAAGGGTTAAGCAGGAAAACTGAAATAGACTCTGCAGTCTCTATTTTCTGCCTGACTCCAGAGGCACTGCAGGGAGCTGTTTCAGATTGAGGCAGACTTGTAATTTGCCTCTTGGGTCTGGCAAGGAATTAAGGAGCAGTAACCAGTCTCCTATGGGGTATCCAGTCTCTATAACTAGCACAAGCACAATATGAAGGCCAGATCCTCAAAGATGCATAACCATGATGGGAAAGGCATGCTGAAATACCCTTAAGTTGAGGTCCATACTAAATGCTTTTAAGTCTTTAAAAAAAAAATTTAAATAAATTCAGCATGTACAACATTGATTAGAAGTTCACTATTCCAGTGCTGGTGAAGAGTGATCACAGAGCCTGATGCAAAGAAAAAAATTTCCCAAATAAAGCCCAAACATGCTGGCAGTGTCCTCTGCAGGGTTGTGCTGGAGCCTTTGTGTTTCCTGTTCACTGACAACGTCTGAGCTGATGCTCTGTGAGAAGAGAATAATGATGTGTGTCCTGGGGTGCTGGAGCTTGGTCCTTCCCCCAGGTTACTTGGTTTCTGCCACTTGGGTAAGAACTTTGGCACAGCTGCTGGGAATACATTGTCCATTCAGGGCAAAATGACTAGAAGAGAAGAGACAATATTGAGAGTCTTGTTGCTTCTCAGAGATGTGTTGAAACACGGCTGTTTAAACCCTTCAGTGATGTGCAACACAGTTGAGAAGCCCTGGAGAACTGAGACCAATTTTTTTATTATTGCTGGAAGGGATAAATTACAGTAACATATACAAACTTGATTGCTTTGGGTTCAACTTTCAATAATACAAATATTATACAGTACAGGTAATAGGAAATATCATACATCTTGTTTTATAACTATTTGTTATAAAATATATATAACTAGCATCTTTCTTCTGCCATATTTATTTCTTGGAAAGTGCAGTTTGTTGTTTTGCATTTTGTGTTTGCCTTTTTTTTTAATATATAGATTTATATATAAATGCTGGCATAAGCTTTGAGTGGGGGAATCTGAGGCTTGTAATAGACCTGGGACAGGATCAGTTTTGACACTGTCATTTTGCTGCTGATAAGGTGACTTTTTCAGTTGACTTTGACAGCTCCTTATGTGTAAGCATCCACTTCTCACTTCTTCCAGGAGCAGATTCTTGTACAGCTTTGATTTTTCTGCTTGTGAGGCATATTTTCTCATAGTGCATCAGGAAAAGACATGCTGAAAATTGCCTTTTCCAACTGGACACAGCCATATAAATAATTGGCATCGTGCATGGCAATTATCACTTCAAACTCCTTGAAAAGTCTCACCTCCCAGGAGCTTGAAAAGCAAAGGTCTGCCATGATCCTAATGTGTTCTCTATTTAACTGCAAGAAATCCATCTGCTTTGTGGAATTTTGTCTGAATTTCAGCAGTATCTTAAAGACAATGTTAGACTGGGATTTTGCGTGTCTGCCTCTGGTTTGTTTTGTTCTATTTTTTTTTTTTTTTAAGAAAAGAGCAGGCAAGAAGACAGGAACACTCGCAACTTTACATCTCTTCTAATTTGATCAAATGTAAGAAACATTTCCTTTTTGCTTTCATTCCTTTAAATTAGCTTCACTCTACATGATTTATAGGGAGCTTATTTCAGGGAGATCATCACTGGAAACTGCATATCTAAATTAATACCATTTTTCCCTGCATAATTTAACCCAGTAAATGCTCATGCTTTGTAATCTTTGTATGAACAGTCTTCCAAGTTTCTGTGTGGTGACAGAGGATATGAAGGACAGGGGCAGAAGAGTAGTTTCCAATTGACATCTGTGTCTCCTCAGTATTTTTCAATTTTTTCCTTAAGAAGTAGCTCTCATGTAATACTAGGAGGGGCTATGCTGTTTTCAAGGCTTGCCTCTGAGCAAGAAATGATTCATCTACATGTACTATTGCCTAAAAAGACTGCTGAACACCTTGCAACAGCAGTTTTAACATGAATTTTGGGGTAAATGTGTCAGTTTAATATTCCTTAAAACATGTGTTCTGAAAACATGAGTATTTAATGACCTATCCCGACTAACATTTTAGATTCACATTTTTCTAGTCTAACATATTGTCTGTGTAGATTCCTTTTCTGCTCTTTGTTACTTGCTGGTGATTCATTTAGTAATGTGATCAACATGAAGCATTCTGAAAAAATAAATGATCAGTTGCAAATCAGTTTATTAATCTCCTCTCATACTTAGCAAAAACCTTTATCCTTTTTAGATGAGTTGAAAAAGTCTAATTCAAGGGACTTAACATATGCAGATTTGGTTAAAGAGCATATTCCTTTCTTCTGTGATGAATATTGAGCTTGAGTAAAATCCAAGCTAATCTTGACTCTGTTTTCCCCTCTTATCACATAACAGACAAATGTTTCCTGCAGCTACTGTGTCATAGCAGAGCATCTGCCTCTGTATGAACCAACTGCCAGATAGCCTTAGCAAGCAGTCAATTTATGCAGTTGACAGGTTTATTACTTTATCAGATATTTGCTCAAGGACAATTTTATTATATGCAAATCATTGACATAAATTGGGGAAGAATGAATTTATTAAGGGGTATAAATTAATCTTTCACCATTTGGTATGTGCATTTTTATTATGTAATGTATTTACTTCTAGAATATTCATTTGTCTGAGAGCTGTGCCAGAACTACAGGATTTGTCAGGGTTGGGTTAATGCTGATTTGTGTTTTCTATTTTTTTTAACAGGCTCTACCTTAATGTGGGCCAGAGTTCAGAGAACATGGGCTATAGAGAGCTTTGTCTTGAGATAGGGAGTTAAAAATTCATACACATGGTTTTACTGGACTTGAATTTTTAAAGTGTAAGATGGAAAAAAAACAGATCGCTACTCATGGAAGCAAAAGACAGCCACCTGCTCTGCGGAACTGATTCAGACCTTGATCTGTTTAACTGACTGGGAAACTATTTTTTATTTATCAGTAGAGAAATCCTAAACGCAAGTCCTGGAAAAAAAAACCCCAAACACATCCCCTTCCAAAAAAAACCAAAAAACAAACAAACAAAAAAAAACCCAAACAAAATAAAACCCCAAAAAACCAAAACTACCCAAAGCAAAGCAATACAAACCCTCTCCAATAAGCAAAAAAACCCCCAAAACAACCACGCAAGGATGAACCCCACAACACCTAAACAATTACATTGGAATAAATATTTACAGGAGGGTTTTGGGGGTCTGTTTTGTTTTACTTGGTTTTTAATCTCATGTTCTGGCTTTCTTCTTCCCCTTTTTGGGTGCTCTTTGTGTACCTATTCCTGTTGTCAGATCAGGCTTTCACAGATAACCATGGCAAATACATTTGTGTTGCCTTCCTCTGTGATGATATCAGGATCTGGAAACTTTTCTGCAGTAGAGGAGTGAATGTGTCTTGCACACTTCTTTATTTATTCTTTTTTAATTAAGAAAACATATGCTGACTCAGGAGTAATGGCATGTCTAATATCTTAAGATTTTGTGGTGGGAGAAGTCTGCCTTTTTCGCAGATCTGTTTAGTACTGGATGAAGTTTATGGCTTGAGAAACCTGTGTTCAAAGTTTGGCCGAGCATGTTATTTGATACATTTGTGCTACAGCCCTCGTCAAAAAATTGGGAGTAAAATTAAGATTTTGGAGGGATGACCACACTGAAACCTGTCATATGCTCAGTTTCATGTTATTGGGGCATAAAATTCTTAGACGTAAGCTTGTAAGATCGAGAAAACATCATAAAGAATCCAATTTACCTCAACCTGGAGTTACAGGTCCATAATGACTTATATAGACCCAAAATGACTTTTGTATCTTCTCTGTTTGGGAAACTTCTAGTCCCTGTCTTCAACTCACACTGAACTGGTAGAGTATTCAGTCATGTCAGAGGGTGCTGAGAAGATATTCCTTTCTTCTTGTCTGAAATAACCTGGGTTTCCTGACTTTCCTCTATGTTAGAGGACACTCAATAGTTTTCTCAACCTGTTAAGACAGTTGGTTGAAAAAATATTAATTTTCTTGAAGCAAGACAATTACTTACAATAAACAACTGTGTGTGTAACAAAGGGGAGAGATTCAAGAATTCTCTGAAATTTTGTGTTTAGAGAAACACAAAACTCATTTTTGTCACTGCAGGGCCCCAGGCAGGTAATAATTAGCATTGACTCCATGATTCTCAGAAGGCTGATCCATCACTTCATTGTAATATTTGTTGTTATTCTGTACTTATTAAGAAACCCATTGCCCTTACACAGTCATGACACAGGTGGACCCAATTGGTCCTTCAATCTAAACACCATCAGCACTGGCCAATTAAGAAACCACCCTTTGGTAAACAAATCTCCAAAACACATTCCACCTGTTCACAACAACAGGTGCAGCAAGTGAAGATAAGAATTGTTCATCATTCTTTTCTCTGATCTTCTCACAGCCTGTCCCAGGACGATGCCTGGCAAAGTTGTGTGTTGCTTTCTGTGGCCAAAGAGCTGCTGCTGCCGCACATTTTCAGGTAACAAAAATGGAAAATAACTTGGAAAAATTATTGTTAAATTAGCTTTACTGTATGATTTTTTGTTTCCATGTTGTACCAAAAGATTTTCATTTTTGAAATTAGCTCTACTGCAGTTTCTGAAATGTAGCAAATTCTGTTCCTTATAATTTTTTTAAACTTATTTGAAACAGTCTATTGCAATATCTGTTTTGAAGTTTTGGATAAAAGAATCATAGTATGTAAAACTGTAATTCGAGTCAAATAACTTGTCAACATCTTGTGCCAAAACCATTTCATTCATTTTGGAGTTGTCAAAGTGAGGTTTTAAAGAGTTTTCACAGATTTTAAGGGATATTTTTTCCCCTGATAGATTATTCTGTTTGTACTGTTTTCTCAGTCATCATTCATGATTCCTTATATACTCAAGTACTTTACTCAACACATATGAGGAGAAAATAATTATTAGAGATCTTTCTCACAGGTAATTATTATAATTACAATAATTATATTTCTTAATACTCCATTTAAAAAAATGGAAGGGATTCTGCATTTCTCTGTGTTAGAGGGACTTCAGAAGATTTTTCTAGGTTGTGGAAAATCTCCAAAGGTTTTATTGCATTTGAACTACAGAGTGCTTGAGGCTTCTGTTTCCATCTTTGAGAAAAAATTATTTCATGCATTTGATATTCTGCTTTTAAACAGAGATATCAATATGGAATAAAAAATTGATATATGCTATACTGAATGTGTCCAGAGCTCTCTGAAAATTGAAAGTTTGAAAGCTCTGGTTAAATCCTGCTGTAGTGTTGCCCTATTTCAGAGTATTGGTAACATAATTCCTGAATGGGTGAATTACTCTGATAAACAATTATTGATAGTGTCATGGATTCATGCCCTATTTTGTAGAAATAAAAGCATTCAATGGAAATTGAATTAAATCTATGGCAACATTTAATGTATAAAACATATAAATCACAGACTTGGTATGCTGTTTGAGAATGAGATTGCAGAGATTAGAGAAACACAAAGACATTTTATGGAGCACATCATGGGCCATACCATGGATAATCTCATGCTCCTCCAGGAAACAGAACAATAAACTCTGTGGAGGTGTATAATATTGATAGCAAAGGCCTGGCTTCAGTATACCCTTAACAATGGGTGGCTGTCACATGTTAGGTGTCTGACATTAGGGACCTGGATTCATCCTGCTGCTATGGTTTGAGGCTGGGTTCACAATAACTCTTGAGGGCTCTGCTTTCATGCTGCTGTTAATGGAAAGCACTGTTGACAACATCATCAGGAAACACAGCAAGGACACTTTCATGCACTAATTTCTTCCTCTCTGGCTCCTGAAGAGACCCTTCAGGGTTCCTGTTTCTTGAGTTTGCCCCTTAAACCCAAACACTTAAATGAAATAATCCTTATATGCATCCAACAAAGTGTCCCTGTAAAGCTGAAAGATTAGCTTTAGGTTTAATGTGTGGTTTGTGGGTTGATATTTGTAAAGGATTATATGAAAGTAGAGAAAGATTTGTGGTTCTATTTTCTACTTTTAAAGTATTTGCTTCATTCCAGCCATGTATAAATTGTACCTTTGGACGTATGTGCTTTTAGAATGTCAGGGAAATTCTTCTCAAGCAAAAATATCTGAGTTACCTGTCAGGGTTTTTAAATAGCTGTTGTTTAGCAAGGTGATACACTGAAAGAAGCACTCTATGAACTGTATCCTCTGCTAATTTAAATCAGGAAAGTCAGAAGGCTCACATTTCTCCCCTCAATACGAGTACTATCCTTGTTAATCAATATGTAATAAACCTCAGATGTTCATTGAAATTCTTTACCCATGCCAAATCTTGATGCCATGTTGTTCGGCCAGTAAGCATAAGTGAAATTTATCCTTTATAGGACTTTTCAACTTCTTTATGTTAGAAACAAATGCTATATATTACCTCTGGGTATAAAATATATATTGTGTATATGTACACAACATATGGACAGTTCTATTAGAAAAGTGTCTATCTAAATAGAAATAGTTATTTTGCTTTTTTAACGCATATAATTCTATGTAAAGTTCTCTGGTTTTGAAGGAGAAAGGCCACACTGCCTTTTCTTTCCCAAAACCTCATGATTCCAAACTCAATGCAATCATTCAGTGATGTGAAGATTTTTGGTAGTGCCTGATTTTCTCATATTAATTCTGTGTGTCAATTAACAGATTCAGATTCTTCAGAGTAAACCTTACAACTCTGTGAGTGATAGATTCCTGCTGGTGGTTTATGACAGAATAGCACTACTTTTTCAAAATTTCTTTCTGCTATTATACTGCCACTGTTTAATGACAACAGGAAGTCATCAATCAAATGAAAGTTCTCTGTGTGTCACTTAAAAAAAATCCTCATTTTAATAGAGAGAAAGAGGTAGGAGTTTGCAGGGGAAGACAGATGGTAAGTTGATGGAGCTATTCAGTCTAAAGTCTCTTAAAAATACTGGTTTTTAAGGCATGAAGGGTGAGATTGCAAATCCATTTTAATTCCACCTCGAGAAATCTTGATGCTCTAGCATACAAATGAAACCCCAATCAATATAAAAATAGTTCAAAAATTCAGATATGTAGTAACGTCTCTTCTGCCTTCTTTCCTTACCTTCTTCTTGGTCTGAAGGACAGTAATTATTGCCTCTGATGTAACAATAATAGTACTACAGTGCAGTAACATGGTATTCTCCTTAAAGTGAAGATGTTAAAAATTGGTAATTCGATATATGTGTGCATTTGTATATATTATATATTTATGTGAAGATCATTTAGAAGTAATTGTCTTTCCTTTTAATATAGTTTTCCAGTAACCTTGAAGTCACATAATGTCATTTTCTTTTTTGGTTCAGTGCATTTTATATAGCAAAGCACTAAAGTACTCTAAGACAACCACTGGAATTGAAGGGAGAGGTAGAATGACAAATTCCCTTCCTTTCTCAAACATTTTAGATGGGAAATTCTTACAGACAACACAGAATAATAGAAGAGCATGGTTAGGTGTAGCAGGAGATTGAAAGTGAGGAAATGTAAATCTGGCATCAGCACTGTGCCGGGAGGAAAAATCAATTAACCTGTACAAGTTAAGTGGTGAAAGGATTGAAGGGGTTTCAGGTTCAAAGTTGCTTGTCTTATTCCCACTATTGAGTAGTTTTAGTGGTTAAAAAAAAAAAAAAAAAAAAAAGAATTTGAAGAGGAAATAAAGGAAACAAAGAAAAAAGAGATATCTAATAAAAAGTGAGCTATCTAGTCAAATAAGCACAACAGAATAAACTACATTGAAAATTATTTCATCAGAGCCTATTTCCATCCAGAGCTTCTTATGTGGTCTCCTACACCTTATGCTGAGTTTTTTGTTGAAAACTGTTTCAAAAGGTTAATAAAATAGGAGATATTTTCATAAATGTTTGGTCAATCTGAATAGACTGCTTTGCATTTGGAAGCAATAGAGGCTGCTTACAGCACAGCTCTAATACATTCTAGCCATGTATTTACACCCAGAATCCAGGCTAATTACTTTTCTCCTATGCTTCTGTGGATTCTTAAAGCATCTTTTAAAGTAGATTCCTAGTAGAGAGAACAGCTTTCTCAGAAAACTAGATTTGTGAGATATTATGAAATTATGAAGACCGTAAAGGAAATAGGGGAGGAAGTATAATCTAGATTCTTAATAGCATTGTATCTTCCCTTTCACTATTAAACCACTATTGAGCAGTGCAATGGCAATGTAAAGAACATATCAGTATTTTTTGGGGTGTAGTAGACATTCTGTATTTCTATTGAAATAGATTGACTCAAACCTATAGTCAAAAAAGCTGATTGAGTAAAGCAAAGAAAGCACAAGTAATGAGGTGCTGGATTAATGCAACGATGAAACAAAATACCACTTTAGCCACTAGACTCTGTCAAATTGCAAATTCTGCATTGATTTAAGGTGACTTGTAACTTACACAGCTCTGATCACTGCAGATCCGGCTGTATCATCACATCATCTCTATTTGAATGTCTTGGAGTATTTTCAAGATTGTATTTTTCTAAAGATTTCTCAACCCAGGCTTGTCTGGGTCAGTGTTTCCTGTTATGTCCTAAAAAAAGTTCCAGTTCTGCCCTGAGTTGTTATTCCCAGGGACCTGAGGAGGGCCTTTGTGCAGGCCCATTTTCAGAATTCAGGTCTGAATGTAATGCCTGGTGTTAGCAACTTTTTCATACACTTAAAGTTTATTTTCAGGTTTTGTCCATCCCATTCATTACAAGCAAATAAATTTATTTCCCATGGTGCCTAAAATAATATTTTGTATTTTATATAGTGTAAAACAAGTTTATATTTAAAAAATAGGAAAAAAAGGGCAAGATATTAGACCTCTTTCACACACAGAGTGGGAAAACAATCTACTTCTCCTAGTGGCCTATCTTGTACAGGTGGAAAATCTTTTATTCTTGAATTACACATGCTTGCTAATAGAAAGTGTTCATAGACTTTGTTTGGAGTGATTTCTTTGAAAGCTGTCAACCTTCCAATAATAAAAGGACTTGAACAATACTATAGTTCTGATACAGCTGAACTATAAGAGTTATTGGGAGACTAATTCAGATCTGTCATTTTCAGAAGAATTTCTGATAAACTTTAGGGGACTGATCTCAGGTCAGTTAAATTATTTTCTTAGGCTGTGTGTGAGTAGAGAAATTCCATTCAAAAAGAGGACAAAAGACAAACGCTCTGTATTAAGAATCTCAAAATGCAGCTACCTCCCATATATCAAATAGAATGATGTGGATAATTCACTTCATGTTTGAAAAGTTCATAATTCAGGCTAACAACAGTATATCGATCAAATATTTATAACCTAAGAAGCACTTTTTTTCCCAACACCCATCTCCAGCACCCCTACTAGAATTTAAGTCAGTTATATACCTGGTCAATATTTCTCTGGGTCCAGAGGAAAGTCTTTCAATCACTTAGAAATAAGCAGGAACCAGGTAGCAAAACTACTCTCCCACATTTAGTGCTGCTGGCACACAAAGGAACCTTAGACAGAGTAGTTCTGGTTTTAGCAGAGAACTTTTGCCACTTGCATAAACTCAGTACCATTACAGATGTGTGGGAGACTGAAAGAGCAATGTCACTAGGGTAAAATTCACCAATTGTTATTCTTAATTATGTTTGCATGCATAATTCATAAATAGTCTTCATAGACAAGAAAAGAAAGATAAAATTGAACAAAAGCACAGAATTCTTCACAAAATAACTACACTATAATTAGGCAATATATTTAACATGCTCATTACCAATGTGATTTTTAGTTACACAGCTAAATAATATCTCCCTTTGGAGGGAGAAAAAAATAGAAGAGGAGGGGTGGAGTGAAGTAAAAGAAAAAGAAAACCCTTGCTTTGCCTTATCCCATGTGGTGAATATTTCTGTTCTAACAAGCTTCTCCTGCCAACAAATGTAAGAACAGAAGGTCAAACAAAGGGAGGGCCTGGGCTGCGCTCATCATGTTCACAGAGCTGCTGAGGTCCCTCCTCACACAGCTTGAGGGTGCATTTCATCCTCCAGACTGGGCTGTGTGCGATGGGGTCTGAGCTCAGCACAAGAGAGAGCCTCCTGCAGCTCCTCAGAACACACCTCTGCTTTCTGAACACAAGAGCTACCTGCTACGTAAGCTTGGGAATTTAATTCAAACTGCCTCCAGGTGCCTCTTCATGTGGGACTGAACAAGCTCCTGACCTCCTGACAGTCACTAGGGTGGTTCCTATATTTTTCTCCCTGATACCCCCTAAAGGTGCACGAGCACTGAACATATTTTAATCTTACTACATGACAACTGTGAGAGGATATGAGATTTTCATGCAAATTGTAGAACTGATAATTTTAATTTTTTTTATTCTTGCAGTCAAGCTGACATGCAAACCTGAAAGGGACCTTCTGAGAAGGCACAAAGGGCTACCATTTATAAAATCCCTGATTTCGAAGTGTACAGGACTTTTGCCTGTAATGGAAAAAAATACCCTACACTAATATTCATTCATAGTCTATCTGTTTAAAAGATATCCTTCCTTCAACTTCTGTCACTACAGTGTAATCATCTGATAGTGTGTATGTACCTTAAACAACCATTAATTATAACCTGTCAGGGGAGTTGCATTATTTACCTCTAAAATCTTGAGCAAATGTAAATTGTCCCTGAGTCTTCTAGAATTGAAAATAGAATTAAATCCTCTGCCTCAGCTAGAAGTAAATCAGTGCTTTAGGAAAGCCCTGCAGGTGTTTTAAGCTGGTACAGTACTGAATTTACTTAATATATCAATGTAGGATTTAATTGAAAGCCAACTCAAACCGTGTTCTTCTCCTTCTCCCTGGTCTCAAATGACCAAATTTTTCCATCCATGATAACCCTACAATTAATTTTCTACAGCAACAAAACAATTTATTCTATCAAGATGATCCACTTCCTTCGTCACCAACTGCTTGAGACTTCAAACTTCAAATAGCTTTAAAAGCAAAGATCTGATAAAATTTTAGTTTGAAAAGCAGGAAGAAACTCCACACTCAAGCATATCACACTAATTCAGACACCGATCTCTCACTATTGCTCTTCCCTAGGACTTGATTTGGGCATGGATTTAACTTTGCAGGGTGGTGCACATTCCCCTTGACCACTATTGTTGAGGGCTGTATCAAAGGGATTCTCTAGTGCTAAAGAGCACATTCCTTATTCAGCAGAGTGTTCAAAGCAAGGAAATTCCTTAATCCCAGCAGACACTTCCAAAGATTGTGTTTGAGACAGTGACTGCTCATTTGCACATCCCTTTGCTGAGCTTTGTTCAGAATTCAGATATTCCATGTTTGGACCTACAGTATTGGATGCTCTTCATTCAATGTCTTTTGTAGTCTGGAATTGTCAGATTTTCATCTTGCTGGAGGTCTGTACCGAAATCCTTAGTGAATTAATAGGATGGCCCCTACCCAGGGCTTCTCCCTCTGAGGTAACATGGAGAATGACAACCAGGGCTGTTTGTTAGAACTCCTTTCAAGCATTGCTGGGTTGTATTCAATCAGTATTCTGTGTGCAGATTTGGGATTATCTAGGGAATTATTGTGAATATGATGCCACCAAGAAGGAGTAAAGCAATTGGAGAGTGCTGTAGGTAGGTGAGCAGATGACTTGGTGCATTGACCTGAGGTTTTCAATGCATTTACTTGCTTACCAATGCTATTTCATGGCTAAAATACTTTTGCCTGCCTCCAAAACACGGCTCTGAGCAGGGCTTTAGTTATACAGAAGCAGTGTCACTTGGACAGATTTTCAGGTGACAGTGCTAACTCTGAAGTGGGAACCCTTAAACGTACTGGAGTAATGAAAATAAAAATCTTAGTACACCTACTTGTGGAAGCATTGTAGGCACCTCCACAGACTAGTTGAGTTGAAAATAATGGTGAAAGCAAATGTCAGTTGAAAGATATATAAAAAATGTGTCAGATTATAATTTTGTGGAAACAAACTCATGTGAACTGTCATATTTTAGAACAATTTTAAAAAAACAACCTACAAAGAATGTCTGTCATAAGTTGCCTCAAAGTACAGCAGTGCAGCACAATGCAGGCCTATTGGTTTTAGAGACATTTAAAATCTGCCATAAAACGAGTAACTGTAAACAATGTCCTGCTTCCTTCAGGGATACACAGCCAGGAAATTTCTAGAGGGATGAATACTGTTCTCTCATCCACTATGCTGTTAATGGTGATAGAAACCCTGCTCCTGATTTAATTATTGCAGTACTTTTGATATTTTTCCTGTAAAGTCACTTCTCCATCAATAATGAGGAAGAATAGTTTAAGAGATCACAACCAATTGCTATGAGCAGAGTGGAAAGAACAAACTAATCCTGGAATACCTCTAACAAAATATCTCCGCAGACCATTCACTGAATTTATTTGGTTTTGGGGTTTTTTTCCTGTTTGGTTGGCTTTGGAATTTTTTTCATCAGTTGGACAAACTGAAATTTTTAGACGAACACCTAATCTTGAGAATGTGTAAAACATGGGTTATACAGCAGAAGTTTAGGAAAGCTTTGTAAGCTAAAAAAAATGGGAGAGGCAAGTTATAAAGGAGTCAGCTTAACTGCAATTTCTGTAAAAGCACTAAAAGCATTAGTCTATTTTTGAGCTCAAAATGGCAAAGTCAAAATCTTGATTAAAAATATATTGCATTTGTGCTCACTGAAAGCCAGTGTACTATACTTCAATAAGAAGAAACTGTTCATCCACCAAAAGAGGTAAAATTGGAAATCCTTCAGAATAGGACCTGACAATTATAAGAAATCACACACAAATCCCAAGTAACAAATATCATATTGTCACAAGGGAATAAGTATCCTCACAATATATCACAGTAATGGCATGTATGCTGTGCCCAGAGCCATGCTACATTTTGCAGCCCAGGAAAGCCATGAAATTTTTCTCCATTGTGTTTAGCATTGGAAAGTCTCTACTCTGTTCAGGTCTGGGCACTCCACTGCAGGGAATTAGAAACTGTTTGAACAAACAGAAAAGTAACTCAGCATAATTTTTACAGGAAAAAATGAAGAAAGGAAATGGGTATGTTTGGCATCAAGGGGGTGATGTGGAAATGGTTTTCAGTGTAGTATGAAGAGACTTAGGGAACTTATTCTTCCTGTCTAGGATGGGTAAAATAAACAAATATGATCTTAAAATATAGTAAAGAAGATTTATGTGAGACCAAGGAAAACTTCCTAGTGAAAACTGTTATGGAGCAGTGGACTAAATTGTTTTACCTCTCAAAGTTTCTCTTGCAGCTATGGTCTGTATTTCTGTTATGTGGATGAAGTAGTTATGCATTGATATTTTTGTAATTTCATGTATCTTTCAAATCCAAACTAAGCCCCTGGGTGTCTTACTCAGACTGTAATTTCAAATTCCCTATAGGGCTTAGAACATATGTATAGTATATATGGTTTATATAGCCATCTTGTTTTACATCTTTTTAAATGTCTGAACAGAAACTGCTCCCAGTCCAAAATCTGGATGCAAATACCCTGGAAATTTCTGGAGAGTATTTCAACCCTGTATTCAAGCTTCAATTATGCATCCTAAATCCCTATCTGATTTGGAGCTATTTTGTGCAAGAAAGCATTTGGAATTAATTATTTTTTGCAGTTTTTAATTAGAAAAAAGAATCTGACTGATTACATTCTCCCCTTCAATTAACTAAAATAATTTCACTTCTGGGCTTATACCTTGCATTCCAAATTGCAACTAAACGTGCATAGTAAAGGCTGATGCTAGGATCCCTAAAAATAAAGTTTCAAACCAGGAATGCTCTGAGATTTTAAACGACATGGGAATGAACAATAATGCTCCAATGTTTCAGAACAATCTAAGGTTCTTTTCTCTCCTCTATTTGTTCCCAGAAGAACACTTACTTTTATATAACACACGAATACCAAGATTTGTGGTGGGAATACTTCACATCTACAAATGGCTGTCCCACTGGGATTTGTAGCACTGTTTTAGATTTCTGTTTCCTGCTTCAGATTTCTGATTCAGTTTCCTGAAGTTTCACCATCACACCAAATGCCTTTTCAGAAGAGTTCTGTTTTAGTACTTTTCTGATTATACACAGCTCTCTTTATATTCCTCAATTGGATTACATTGAATCACACTGTCACATTAATTGAAAAACATGGTCTTGCCATAGCAAAAACATATGTATATAAAAGGCAGCAAGTCATCAGCACGTACTAAAAATGATTTCTTATTTTAAAAAATTTCTGTTTATATCAAATCTTCTTGCATCCTTTTTTTGAGGATGAAGAGAAATGTTTCCATTAGTCCTGATTGAAAGTCCAGTTGGCATTGTCTGTGCCAAGAGAGAGCCACAGAATTCCATTTGACATTTCATATCTTTTATGGTCTACTACCCTTCTTCAGTTTCCTCCTTAATATGTTTTGTTCTGTTTAAGATTTGTTCAGTTTAAAGCAGGACTTTCAGTTTTTGTAGTTCAGAAAACCACAGTCATCATCTCGGTATTTCTGCAGATCCTCCTCCCTATGCCTTGGTCATGCTGTCCCATTCTGCCCCACAGCTCTAACTTCATACTTTTTCAGTCAGTTCACACAGCTAAAATTGCTGTCTAGATTCATCAGATCACATCTTGGTTACTGTAAACCCCCTTTCTCTTTCCTGGAGAAATGCAATCTTGCTTTCTGCATATCTGGATAAATTCATTTTTCTAGCTCATCATTCGTGTTCTGTATCTCTCCAATGATTTTCTATTGTGTCAAAGAGAAGTCACTTGTCCTCGCTTTCAAGATAATCACTCCATCCAACTTATCCACGTTTGTTCACACCAAACTACTTTATTTTTCAATCTGATCATTCCTTCTTTGTCAATATGACTGAAAACTTAGAAGTGTGTTTTAGCTTTGTCTCACTGGGACATCATACTTGGGAGTTGCTCCCCAAAAACTGCTGCAGAACATTCTTGAAACATCCATTTCCCCTCAGAAATATTTGTCAAACATTAAACTTCCAGTAAGGTGAGAGCACTGGCTGATGTTAATCTGAATGGTTTTCTTTGTAGCCCTAGAGCCTAATGCTCGGTAGTGGACGACTGTGTATTCACTAAACCACCAATGTTAAACAAGGATTGTAAAATTTTTGGAAGGATTAATTTCTGCTTTGAGCTTGATGATCACTTGGAAATGTGTCTGGGCACTAGAATAGTACAGAATATATTCAGTAGTGTTCTTGCATTATGATAATACAGCTATTATATGATTACAAGAAAAATCAGTGAAATACTGGGCATTCCATAGAGTGGTGTTCTGGGTTTTTTTCCCTTTCAAAGCCTGCACTTTGTCAGGTTTTGTATGACAGTGGGATGTTATGGTAGCTGTGCTGTACTGCTCTGGTCTCCTTTTTTTACTCTGGCTCAAAAAAATAACCTGATTGTAATGTCAATCAAACTGCTCTTCTTGCTAATTGTGTCAGTGTAATGATTTTAAATTAAATAAAAAATAGGCAAAGAAAAGTTTGATGTAAGACCTTCTAAAACTGATTTGAAATTCTGTGCTCCACTGTGAGAGGCATTGTTCATTAGTGAACTGATATGGAATAATTACATTGGAAGTGACCATGTGAAGCAGAGCACAGGTAGAACTGGTTGACATAGAATTGATGTCAGAAGATATTAAGTCATCTTTATTTTTTTGGTAAACATCTGCTGGGATGACTGAAACTGAGGTTGGGGGAAATTATCAAGTATAGGTAGAAAGATCAAGTTGACTTTCAGAGCATTATAGCACATGTTCAGGATCATGATTTTGAAAAATAGACTGTCCTAAACCTAGCATGATTAGGTTTCAGATTAATAATTTTTTTTCTTTGCTTTCTGTTTGTTTGGGGTTTTTTTTTGGTGGGTTGTTTTTTTAACAGCTACAGTATGCATTTTATGATGCATCTCTAAGATCACATCTTTGTTTGCTGATCTGTCTTAAAAGAAGACAGAAGCATATGTAGCTGATTTACACATGAATTTCAGGAGAAAAACACGCAAGACTTTTGAAAATATAAAGTAGGGAAAGTACAGCCATTTTTTGTTAATTGCATTAATGACCATAAGAAATTCCTGAAGAGTTGCAGATTATAATTCTGCTTGAGGCACTTGTGTAGTTGAAACCCATTGAATTCAATTACAAAAAGAAGAAATATTTGGCATGAATTATATTTAGATGACTTTATAAATGGCTCCCTGGCACCGATTGTTTAAGTAGCGTTTAAACAGCAACATAAATAGGGTGCAATAAATAATTTCAAAAATATTATCCTCAAGCAAAAGTTATGATTTGGTTTAAAAATTCATAGGAACACAGACATTTCATGCTGGATAAAAGCATGCAATCCAATATCCCATCCTCAAAGTGACCCAACCCAGATTCCTTAGAGGGGCCTGTAACAGGCAGACACCCTATGGCACATCTTCATTTATGTCTAAATCCTGATCTCACCAGGGATTTTTCTTCAGGGCTTAATCAACTTGCAATCTTTCTTCCAAAATATATAGATTGTTCTCAATTATATCAACTGTAGATAATAATCTGCTATCCACATGTATGTTTGTAATAGTTTTGAATCTCAAGTTTTGTCTTCAGTAGCTTCTTGTAGTAGACATTACCATTCCATTTTGTTTTCAGCATCCCCATAAATTCTTTCATTGGTGTCCATTTGTTGTTATATGCACAGAAAACACTGATTTACTTTTGCTTAAACATTTTGGATTTATTTGGTTTATTTCTGTACACGTAGACCCCCTGTGTCTTCACTGTTAAAGAGAATAAATCTAGAATATATCCAATAGAAATAAACCAAATACAACCTAAAAAAGATGATATAAACTTTGTAATTGTTCTCTTAAGGGTTGCCAGGATTGCATGGAACATGTCATTTGTTTTAACAGGGTACGTAATTATTTAAGACTCCTGAACTCTTAAGAAGTACTCACCTGTAGAAAAGTCTGTGTTCATTTAGCAGTGCTTTGGAAAATTCTTTTGACGTTTTCTGTTGGAAATAACATAAATACACACACATGTGCTAAAGTAATTTGCAGACCTCTGCAAATTATATATTTTCTTCTGTGCTTATCTGTTCCCAAGAAGTTTTCCTCTTTTTGTTTTGCTCTCCAGTCTCCAAGCAATTTGATATTCCTCAGATTGTTAATGTCTTCATACATCAGCTGACTTTCTGAACACCTTATTAGATTTGTTGTATGAAGCATTCCAGGGAAAATATAAGAGAGAGAAAGCAAAAACCTATCAATTTTTGCCACATGCTGATATAGAACAATGCATGGGAATAATGGTCAGTCATAAATCAGGAAAAAGTTAAATTCAACTCAGATAACCTGGGGTAATTTTGAGTGTCTTTTTCAAAACCAGCTGAAATGATGGTTGTTCTCACAGGACGCACTGAGCTCTGTGTTGGGTTGGCAAGAGCCTAGCAATATGACACTTGTTTTTCTAGACAGAAACTAATTAACTCCTCACTGAGACTTACAAGAAGTTTTAGTTAATAATCTTTGGGACAATTGCTCCTAAAAGTAGTAATCCAAAGGGCTGAAGGCACTGAATCAGAAAGTCAAAAGAGCCGATTTTCAGCACAGACAGGTCTCACCTAAGCAGTTTTAGCCTTCTGTGATCAAATCTGCATTTTTACCAGCTTTGGAAGGGAAGCAGCAGGCAAATTTAAGGTGCAGGTAGACAGCATTTGCTCCAATATGAGCTGATCCAGCAGCTCAGTGCTGCTGAGGGGTAGTTAGGCTCATTCTTGATCTTACCACGGTCCCGTTCACGATGTCACTCTGGCACTCATGTGGCCTCACAGTAAGATTCTTCCATCCACCACACCAGCAGTGAAAAAACGATTAACTGTACTCCAAGGGTCATGTTCTTCAGCAGCAACAGTGTGCTTCCTTTCAGAGAAGAACAGAAAGCCCTTCTCTGAGACCTTCTTCAGCTGCTCATTCCTGCCTCCAGTTTGGCTGTTTGTCTTTTGCACTGCTGGGGCAGGGACTGGCTGCCTACTCGGTCTCTTCTCCTCCAGTGAGATGGAGATGAGTAGAGAAGGCTGAAGGAGAGATGTAAAGCAGAAGCCCTGATGTAGCAGTTTCCAAATGCAGGTTTGTACCCTAGGTAGTCAAGGGAGACAAGCTAGAATAGACAGGGACAGAGAGATCAATATTCATCCTGCTCAAAACTCATCACTCTTCACTTTTTGTACGTTGGTCTCATTCCTCCCCTGAGAAGCCAGATGATCCCTTTTGATCTCTTCTATTCCATCTTTCTAATGCCCCTTCCTTTGCACTCTCTCCCTGCTGCAGTTGCAACCTTGATTCATTTTCCATTTGCAGCTGAGAAGCCCTCTGCCAGTTTGTGCATACATTTTTTGGTAAGAGCAGAATTCTAAAACTCTACCATTTGGAACCATTTTTCAGTGAACAAATGCTTTGAGCTACATTAGGAAAATATTTTTTAAAAATTAAGTTTTTCTTTTTTTCCCCAATGATAAAATCTGATTAGGGCTCCATGTGACCTGCTATTTCCCAGTTTCTTCATGATAATCCATAAAATCAACAGTAAGAGAAAGAGACTTATTGTTTGTGTACACTGCAGTTCTGCTTAAATCTCCAGCAAGTTGGAGGGTGAATCATTCAGCTGATATCAGGCAGTATTTTTTGTTTTTAAAAGACAGTCCTATTTCTATAGGTTTTTTCATTAACTGCCTGACTGGATGTGAATGAGTACCATACACCTGCAGTGCTTGCCATCGTCCCATTCATCTCTTATTTTCCATACTGTTTTTCTATCTCTAAATCAGGTTATTTTTGTCCTTGCTCAGTGAGCTACCGCTAAGCCACTCTACATTATATATTTTTCTCAGTTATTTCTGTTTATCCTGAAGATAGTTCAAGTGTTTCTGAAAGAACAAAACCAGGCATTGGTCCAAATTTCAACTAGCCTATGAACTAATCATAACTGTAAATATCACACATTTGGTGCAGAGAAGTACATATGACTAATGAGGTTTCAGCCTCTGCTGCAGACAGTCTTGTAATGAATGTCTTATAATGTACCCAAGTATGTTGCTACTTCCATCTGCCTTTTCTACCTTATTTTATTTACTGCTATCAGTTAATTTTACAATCCAGTCACATTTCCTACCTCTTGTTCTAAAATGACAATGGTGTGAGATCTTGTGTCTTGCTACTCTCACCTGATTTCAGTGCCAGCTCCATCATTTCTGCTTTCTGCCTCTGTGCTGCTCCCTTCCTGCCTGCACTGTCAGTGCCTTGGCATGGGGAACTGGAGCAGCCTTTCAGAGCTACAGGCTGATTCCCTTCTCCACGTTTTGAGGTGCCTCTTTCATCAAAGTGCAGACTGGAAACAGTGTCCCACAGGGACTGAGCTCTTTAGGCCTCAGGGCTTTTAGAACCTTGATGGGACTTGGTTAGAAGCTGTTGGGGATGATAAGCAAGGAGCACCTTGAGCAGGAGACAATTTATCTCCATTGAGTTTGGAGAGAAGACAAGGAGGATACAGACTTATCTCCATAGGAGACGTGTGCTCAAAGGAGATGTTGATACTCCTGCTCACCTCAACTGAAATAAATTGCAATTAATCTTGTCTAGACTGAGTAATTAAAAACATAGTGAGAGACAATTTATCCTATAAGTTGTCATCAAATCAGGAAATGTTTACACATAAAAGACCCCATGATGGGCTCTTCTAGATAGATTGGTAATTTTTTTCATATCTCTCCTTCAGCAACTGCTGAAGTACATCCATCACTTTGGAGTAGAAGCAGGAGATAGCTAGACCATATTTCCCTGAGGAACAAAGCCAGACTGTTGAATTCAGAGCAGCCAGGTTGCTCTCACTGAGAGCTGGAGCTGTAAATATCAGCTGACCTTTGCATTCTACCTAAGCATAGGATAAGTAGATGTGAATTAATTCCTAAACTTTTTTACAGCTATCATGGAGAAACTCAGACCTGCTGTGGTGTTTTATCTTCTGCTGGATTCCCAGTCTTTCACCTGCCTGTATTATGTGTCTCCGGTGTGTTGGCAGCATAACCATTGCAGTTTTAGGGAGTTAATATTTGTAACCACTCAAAGTGTGTAATAAAGACTAGTCAGGAGTCCTCAAAGGAAATTGTAAGACTGTACAGATGTACAACTGTCAGTGAAAAAAGTGGATGTGTTTTTTTTTAACTAGCAAAAAATTATATCATGTAGTTGAAGAAAATAGGTGGCTTTTAGTGCCAGGGGGGTGACAGTTTGGATCCCAAAGAAGTTTCAGTCTAGCCCTCCATGGGAATCTAATGGATTTTCTCACAAAGTCCCTCCCTGGACAGTGCAGACATACTCTGTGTTGCACCAGACTTTATTTGGAACACTGAAATGGACAAGCAAAAAGTTGATCACCTGCTTTGGTAGACCAGCTTGAGTGAATATTTGCCAGCCAAGGCAACTGCAAGAGACAGAACATTTCAGTGATTTGGAAATAGATGAGAATTAGAACGAGAGCATTGTACCCCATCTTCTAGTAAGTGCTCATTCCTGGAAAACTGAGGTTTCAGACAGAGATCTTTGGGGAGAAACCAGCTGTGAGGAAATGGTTTTCTTTCTTACCCCAGGAACTGTTACTTTTTGATATCTACTATTGGCTGATGTTTGTCTTTCATTAGCTTTTATAGCTGTTTATGGTTCAGCTGACCTGAAAGTCTTGATCTTTTCTGTGAGTCTTGTTAACTTCTGCTGAAATTCAGAGATTGCTTAACACGCTTAGCTGAATTCCATGTCCAGCCTCTCCCTGGGCAGGAAGTAGGAATCCAGGTTCTTCTGAAAAATCAAACAGATTCTTGCGTAATATTTAAGATTCTTCTTAGAAACCTTTGTTTGTCTGAATTTCTGAATTTGTGTATGTGCTTACCTCCAGTATATTTGTCAGGATAGTAGAAAAATACATGAGGACAGATCAGTAGGATGAATGTTACAGTGGGGAGCAATTCCAGGGAGGGAAAGGCAGTTCAGATTTTTGAGGGACAGGCACAGTGGTGCCTCAGTCCTCAGATGGATTTAAGAGAATAGTTCCAATTCCCCAGGGACCTCTCCATGAAAGGGGAAGAGTCCATCCCTACCTGAGGAATTAGGAGTTACTTGAACAGCTCCCTAAAGTCACCGGTGACAAATGTCTTTTAGGATTCTATTGGCTGCAGAAGGATTTGGGACACTGAAGGAATCTGAGGCATTTCACAGCTCCAAACTGTAGCAAGGACTGCTGGCTGGCAGAGCAGGAACCCCTTTGGTGAACAGGGGAATGATCCCTTCTGGCCAAAGAAGTTATCAGTTTTATACACATTGAAGCCTGACCTCAGCAAGTCTTGCATCTTAGATGGTCTCTGGGTGAATGGCTGGAAACTGAGTGCTCATATATTCCATGTTTGCTGAGATAGCTTTAATCAACATTCCAGCTGGAGAAAACAGCTCTTTTGGGCCTTTTAAAGCTGGTCAGGAATCAGCTGGAGCAAGCTTGATTATGTCCATGTAGCTCACCAGTGAATACTGATGGTGAGAGACACATAAAACTGGGATTTAAAGGCCAGCAGAAATCTGGAATCTTGCACATGGTAGATTGAACAGTACTTATGAAAAACATCATGTTTAGTACGTGATCACAGAGCCATGATCTCAGTATGAATGCTGAGAATATAATAATATGTGATTCTCTTTTATTTTCCCTGTCCTGCATCTCAATGAAGAACGAAATTCCCCCAGATGCTTCCTCACACACTGAGAAAAAGTAAAAAATTATGATCTGTTTTTGCCCTGTTCAGCTGGAACTTTATTGCTGTGCTGGTTTAACAGAAACCATTGGAAGGAGCTTGGCCTCCTCTTTCATGCCCGTGGTGGCATCTTTAGAGCAGCAGGATTCGATACGGGAGCAGAATATTCTGTACTGAATGTCAGGAGCAGTTGTTACCATTTGTTGGATGAGAACTTAATGGATGAACAGCAGTGAGTTTATTTGCCAGAAATATCAAATGCTAACGAACAGCTTGCTGTAGTCCTGGCCTTGGCTTCCATCATTAACCTGATTAGACCAGAATTATCTGCAATGTTCTTGGATGTTCTTTCACTGGTATTAGAAGGTCGTTAAACAATGGGCATGTATTTCGCAAGCTCCACTGGGATTTCTTCTCATTTCAAGCAGGTGAAGAAGGATTTTATGTTTCATTTTGAAATGCAAATTTTTTATATGAATTGGCAGATTCTCAACTTCAAGCAGAGAGAGCCTGAATTGATTGGATTGCATTGCTAACATTTATGTTGCTTTCAGTTTAATTGTAAAAACTGCAGAAGGGTTGGTTGGATTGTTGTTTTTTGTTTGTTTGTTTTTTTGTTGAAATATGACCTTCATCCTTTAAAAATCACTTGAACATCATCTGTTTTGTTTAACAGTTATTTTGCTTGTTTTTAAGGACAAAGTGATTTTGATTATAAGGGAAAATAATATGAACTGCATCAAATACATGCTGTTCTGGTGTTTGTTATTTGCATAAACAACTATATAATAATAGTTGTTTAATTGACCATCATCAAAAGCTGAAAACTCACAATGGAAAAATGAGTAGATGAATTGGAAGAAAATAGAAAGTGTTTGAAGGTAGTTTATAGCAAGTTACAGTGTTCAACTTTTCATAAAGAGAAGAGTTTTTAAGTTCTAGGCTGGCACTTTCCCCCTCCTGCCTGTAAGAGATTCTGTCTAAATGTTTTATATCTTTGCCCCTATGCAAATATTGAATAATTGTTTCTCACAGATGGAAATGGGCTTTTGTTCAAATCTTAAATTTGTCACTTGCATGGCTATAGCTGGCCCTGTTGTCTCATCAAATCTAAGAATTTAAAAAAATTTTTTGGCATTAGCCACCTTAATATTTCCAGGAATGAGAGACAAATTTTACCTCATCTTGGATTAGAATAGTTCTGTTTACTAAATCTTCTCTAGCAGACTCCCTGTGGTTCTGGATGAGTGCAGTTGTAAAGCGATGTGGTGCTCAGTTTGTTCTGCAAAAAAACAAATATTGGCAAAAAGTGTAAACTGGGGGCAGGGGGCAGGTACAGGCCCAGATTTCTAGGATTCCTTGTATCAAATCACTTTGTGAGTCCTGGTAGTTGTGTTCAGGGCAGGTTGTGCTTAGAGAAGCAGGACTTCCATCGTTGGTAAAGCTGCCACATTCATGGATGAGGCTGCTGTTCCCATAGCAAAGCTTAGGGAGAAAGGGCAGATTCAGCTCATCGTTCAGGGAAAGTGATTTTTGTGCTGTGAGGCTAATGAGGATATGTGGAAGAGCCTCAAACTTAAATAATCTTACCTTTTCCTTAAAAAAAAAAAAAAAAAGAAATTTCAGCATTTGTCTGGCTCTGGTTGTGATGAGGGGTGTTTGTTGTGAGGTTATTTCCCCTCTTCATTCTACAGGCAGCAGGACTCTGTTGTTAGTGCTGAGAAGTATGGACAGATGCATATGAATTCATGTATATGCAAACAAATTTTTCCCCAGGAAACCCCCTTTTACTACATAAATGTTCTTATTAATTATTTTGCTCCCTTCACTTTTGGAAATTGAGCTATGAAGCCTAACCCACAATACCAAGCTGCCTCTGAGGCAAGACCCCAGTAGTATCAAAACCTTCACTTCCTACTTGAAAGCATCTGATGTTTTTATATGGCTGTTTGTACAAAATACTGCAGCCTGCTGCATATTAAAAATGGAGAGTAAATAAAATAGATGCTGATATAAAGTTGAGTAATGTGATAGGTTTTGAAGAGACTATTATTAAAAAGCATAAGAAATTCTAAATGACCTGTACTATTTTCATATTTAATTCAGTAAAATAATTAATTATTCAGCAATTGAGGATGTTGTTTATTTTCCACTCTAGTGCACTGGCATCTCACAAAATCCAGTGCTCTGCTCCAAATGAACAGGGCCACTTAGTCACCTACATATATATATATAATGCAGACAGCTTGATGACCTTGTTCATACTGGATATTTGCTTTACAACACCAGCATTGATATGGAATCTGTAAAATGAACAGAGAATTCTCAAAACATCACTGGACCATGAGTGTGGCTGGTGTGAAGTGATGTTGGGAGCATGGCTGCCTGCTCCAGCCCAGGACTCCCTCCTGCCTGGAGTCACCTTGGGCACCTGAGTGTCTGCCCCAGCTTAGGGACCCTGCTGCTGCTTTATTTGTAGCACATTCCACCAGCAGCAAAGCTGAGCAGCCCAGAGACAGGGGCACGGCACACTGGGGATGCTGACAGCGGTGTGGCTTTCCACAGCTCCTGTGTGTAGGACTCACCCAAAACAAACACAGGCAACCAGGGCTCCTTTCCCCTTTCCAGCTGAGGCAGAAGGTGAAAGCACACACACACTCAGGGATCCCTTGGGTACCAGCTCCTCTCCTGCCTTTCCCAGGTGCATGACAGGACACACTGTGACACTGAATTTGTGCATCACTCATTCTAGAGGCACAGAATCCTGTCGTGGCAGACAGCAGCACCTAAATGCTGCAGAGAGAGCGAGCTCATACTGGGGATTGTTTGGATGCAGGGCCCAGGCAGGGCACCAGTAGAGTCCCTTCCTCTCTGGGACTTGGTTCCTGATGGAGGGAGCTGGCAGGTCCTGGAGAGGGAGAGGTGCTGCAGTGTTTCATAGCTACTGGATAACCAAGATATGTAACAGAGAAAGTGTGAGGTGGGGGTCAAAAAGTATAACCTAAATAATTCATGGGGCTTGGCATATTTGCTGTGAAAAAATAAAAATATTGACAAATTGGATTTTGACTTCTTGAGATTTGTTGTTTCCCACTACTCTATGCCCATGCCCCACCTCCAATGAGAAATTTGATTTTTAAAGATAAAGAGTTTCTATGAATATTTAAATTATTCTTCTGAATAAATGACCTATTAAATCAGATTTTAAAAATCTAACCCTCTCTATCCTCTTTGGGTTCTTGAGTATAGTAATCAATGTAATTGATGCAATGTAATACTTTGAATTTCTATTAAGACATTTGAAAATAAATACCTGGTTGTCTTTGAATAAAATAAAACACATTTGTTATTTTGTAAAAAATATAATCCTGTGCACAATTATATCAAGTAAACAAAATATTCCAAGCTCATTGTATTGTGAATGGCAAAAGAGACTCAGAACTCTGCTGCTCCTTGCACATGTCTGTGGTTCAGATCCTGTGCATCTTTGCTGACAGCACAGCTCAAAATTCTTCAGTGCAGAGAATACTTGGAACACTGCAGAGTTCAGATTTCAAGTTTCCTGGAATTTGGGGTGCAAAGACTGCATGTTTAGAATGAGGAAAGCAGGACTTTGCTCTGCCAGCACTGCTGACATCCATTCCATCTGCCCTTAGTTTCAGTATGTGTAAATGCAGTTATATTTTTTGGGAGGAGCAGAAAGCACAGCTCTCTTGCATTTTTGAAATTTTTTTAGATCCTTAGATTAAATTGAATAGAAATCTGAAGTGTTTATTGTTGAATTAAGTGATAGGATCCCTATACTCTTGCAGAGTCTGAAATAATACTTATTATTAATATTAATTCTATTAACATTCTGAAGAGGAAATATGGTCCTCACATGGGCAAGATCTGGATGGTGCCTGGACAAATAAAAATCTGGACTCTTCCAGCAAAAGCACAGTTTTTTAAGAAGGATATGTAAGGAAACATAGCAGAGGGATTTGCCATTGATTGGTCTCTGGGGCTCCTAGGGACTCGAGCACAAGTGAACAGAAGCAACTTATTAGTGTTGAATATTTATCCATGGGAACCTCAAACTTTCTAAAGAAGAATGCAAGAGATTTAACAGTTCTTGGGACTGAGTCCTGAAAGTGTAGCTTCCTAAACACTGATCACTAACTTTCATCAATCTTAAAACTGAAAAATTCCCACTTAGTTGCTTAGAGTGTTTGTGGCCTCTTAAAGTATGTTCATCTTGATTCATGAATATTGTTTGAGATGCAAGCACCTGTGTTTTTAAAGGTTTAAAACATTGGCCTTTAGCTATAATTTACAGAATATTTTTGTTGTGTGCTAGGAATTTTTTCTAGCCTAGGAGATGGATTCACTGACTTAACTGGGTAAAACATAGTCTTTGAGTATCTTCTTATAATTATTGACTTATTTCTGCAAGTAATAGAGAGAGCAATGCTGTGATGGTATTCAGGAAAAATCATGATCTTGTTCTTGAAATACATCCTACCCATACCACGAGTTCTGTATAGTGTTTTTACATTTGTTGTTTTAATGAAATGGGTAAGTGAAATTACCAGCAATGAAAGGGTGTTTGAATGCTCTTGCAGTGATTTGTCTTGCAAGCTTTCCTCATATACTTTGTGGATTGTCTCAATGGACTAAGGATCTCTGCTTCTGTAGTTAGATTAAATACAAAATACATTTGCTTTGACTCTGAACTTCTTACCATTTGCATGGATTACAAAACTGAGGAAAATAGTCCCTAAAAATTCTGATATTTCCTTTCATTTCTCATTTCTTTTCTACCATCTCCAATGTTTAATTAAGGTTTTTTTTCTGGCAGTATATGAAATTAGCATCTAGTGGTAATTACTTTGTGTGATCATAATAATTCTGAGATGTATAGAAGTTTGTTTCCATGTCTGTTTAATTTGCTGCTCCAGATATTATCTTAAGATGTATTGCTCTATTAAAAAAAACTTAACTGAATGAACTGATTTCCACTATTTTTTATTCTCCCTTTTTTGATTACAGTACATCTTCTTACTGTGTCCATGTCAGTTATATCAAAATCATATCTAAGTAAGCAAGAAAATTCAGCGTAGGGATGAAACAACTCCTAGGAGATGAATGCTTATTGTCAGTTTGTAGAGAGGTTTCCAGAATGTACAGTTTGCATTTGCTCAGATGATAATACCTGGCTACAGGTGACCTTTCAGCATGTTCCCCCTTCCTTATAAAGCTCTGTTGTTGCTTAAAATAAAGTGACTATTCGATAAAACTCAGCAAAAAGCCTCAGGGCTACTCACTTCTAAAAAAACAAACTGAACCTATCAGATAAAGCTGTCAGGGCTCGGGCTTTATCTAACGCTGCACACTCTTATAAATTGATTCACTTTTCTGCCAGCCCCACATGTCCGTGAAATAGCTTGGCTGCAGGTACAAGTGCAATTATTATTCTGCCCGGGGTGATTTGTGCGGTCTTAGAGCCCGGCACGCCTCCATTTGTACCGCGGGAGACGCGAGACAAGGCGGAGAGGGCGCAGCGGGGGAGCCGGAGCGGGCACGGCACGGACACGGACAGGGGCACAGCCAGGGACAGGGACAGGGGCACAGCCAGGGGTACAGCAACAGCCAGGGCACAGGGACAGGCACAGGGGCACAGCCAGGGGTACAGCAACAGCCAGGGCACAGGGACAGGCACAGGGGCACAGCCAGGGACAGAGCCAGAGTCACAGCCAGGGGTACAGCAACAGCCAAGGCACAGGGACAGGGGCACAGCCAGGCCACAGGGATAGGGGCCCAGCCAAGGGTACTGGCATGGCCAGGGACAGAGACATAGCTGGGGGTACAGCCAGGGACAGGGACAGAGCCACAGGCAGGCTCGGGGACAGTCTCACTGGAAAAGCCATGGCCTGGATACCCGGCTGCATCCAAATCCTGTCCCACAGCAGTCTCCCGGTACTGACTGTAGGAAGATCACTCATGCTTATGGGTGTCTGCTGGCTCCTACAAAAATCAATGGCATGCAGCTATTTTCCTGTGTCACTGGTATAGGCATGTGGATGTGCGTTAAGGCATTGTAATTTTGTATTTGCATTGTTTTTAATTTCATGTACACCAAAAAAAGTATTTTTTTAAAGGAAATTTTTCTTTTTCTTTTTCTTTTTCTTTTTCTTTTTCTTTTTCTTTTTCTTTTTCTTTTTCTTTTTCTCATCAAAGGGTTAGTACTTAAACTCATTACTTTCTTAGAGTGGGGGAAAAATTAATTTTTAGATGGACAACACTAATTGAACATTGCTAATAACAGATCAGGGAGCATGTTATTTTGAGCACATGACTGTGCTGTGCAATGAATCTTGTGTTTTCCTTTCTTCCCATGTAGCCTAAGTAGACTCACTGAGGTGCAGTGGAATGTGTATTTGCCTTTGCCTACTTTGCTTAGCAAAATCCAGCAAAGATTAAACATGGAATAATTTCAGAATTTAATGGCTAGATATAAAAATATAATTACTTTAGAACTATAAAAGCAGGCATTAAATGGAGGTATAGGAGAAGTATCTAAAACGATTTAATTTTATTTTAAAAAGTAAAAAACCCTCCACATTAAAACATGCCAATATTTCAAATTGGTACTGTTCATTCCAACAATTGTAAAGAAAAAGCAGATAGCCAACAAAATAAATAATGAGATAAAGTACAAATATGCCACCTTATATAATCATCATAGGGTCTCATTTTCTTATGAGTAGAATTAGTTTGCCAGCTGGCAATTAGAAATATTTTTGCTTAAAATCTAATTTGAAATTTGGGTGACAAGAATAGTTGTTTAAGGCACACTATATTTTCTTAAAACAGAAAAAGTAACACTCGTGGGTAATTTTATGCCATTTCAGAGCTTGCTAATAAAGCTGTATTGCTTTATGTCTGAATATTGATCTGATAAAGGTTTTGTATTTAAATAACTATTCAAATAGAAAATTCAAGAACATTGTGAGTGAACTTAAATATTTCAATTTTTTTTTCAATATTTCATAGGGTTTTTCTAGTGTAATTTCAATTACAATTTTTAAAAAAGGCTTTTTTTTTTTTTTTAATCATAGGGAATAATTCAGCTTCCCTATTCCCCACCCCAATGGCCTGATAGGGAAAAACCAACAAACTAATTGCTTTTATAAAAATGCTCTGTCTACCTTGAGTTTTATCTTAAATTATCATTAAAAGGCAAAATAGAGTTCTCAGAGTTGGAAAGAAAGAATCTGCCCCTGGTCTGCTTGGACAGACTGACATGCTCACAGCCAGTGGAAATACAGCTGGATGAGACACTGAGAGCACACCTCTTCAAAGGGGAGCTCTGAAACTTGTTATTGTTTCATTCTGCTGGAAAAAAGATCCCACAGATAGTTCTATTACTAACATTCCTAAAATGGAGACCTAAAGGTTTAATTAATTTGATTAAAGAAAAGCAAACAAATATGGAAAAGTTCAGAGAGCAGCAGTTCTCACTGATGTCATGGAAAATGTGTTGACTGGGCATTTTTTAGAAGTAAGTCACATATTGGAAAGCAGCTCATGTAATGCTGGGAGCAAAGAAAATAAACATGCAGGCATTGGAAAATAAAGACAATTGTTTAATAGGATGTGGCAACTGGAAAAAATGTCTTTCTCCTCAGCCAAAGCAAGTGTTCACAGTCATGTTTCCAACCACCAGCCTCGGTGGTCAGATGCAGAAATGCATGTGTATCATTTACAGTTCTTTTTCTTTGCTTGTTCTGTACTGAGCAAAAAGCCAAGTTTCAATCCATAGGAAGTAACAGTATTGCTGAGCTGCACCATCTGTGAATTATAGATGGAGAGCACCCATAGCTCTTAGAGATCTCAACCCAAAAATAAAGGATTATTGAAGGAAGTGCCTAAACTAATAAAGAAATATATGTGTAAAAAGTACAGAGATGTAGCCACATACTTTTACTAGGAGTGCCCTTATATATTGTGTTGAATTTTGGCCTCAAAGTCTTTTTCCCCCCATATTAATTCTGCTACCTGTGGGTGTGAGCAAGCTTGCAAATTAAGATGTTTCACAGGCTTTTGATCATTGCAAAAATATGTGAAGCTTCTTTGAAGCTCCTGTATTAGCCTACCATGCTGCTCTGGGAAAGTATATGACTAAGTCAGAGATATTTTAATGCCAGATTTGGTCTTCAGTCTCCCAGCTTATGGCTTTGAGTGTAACTAAATGTATACAATAAACCAAGCAGGCTTCAGTTGGGTTTGGGTTGGTTTTGTTTTGTTTTTCACAATTGGCACAGCTCAATGCTATTTAAAGTGTGAAAAGAATTCTGCTTAAAGAAACTGCAAAGTGGCAGAACAGTATTCCCCAGAGAGAGAATGTGCAATATCAAGCATACAAACTGTAGGGTCCACTGAATAAAAAAGAGTACAAGCAAAACTCATTTTGAGGAAGCAGAGATCAATATTTCCTGCAGCAAATGATGGCAAAAGAAGTAGCATCAAGAAGAAAGATGCTGTAACATTAAAAGAAACAAGATTTACTATATTACTTATGGCATAGAAAAGACTGAGGTATTTTTTAAAAATGATTGGTGGAGTAAACTCAGGGCTTTGAAAGATATGGCTGTACCAGCATCTTAATATAACATACAGATGAATGTTACTCTCACAATTTATCTTAGTTCAGTTGCTCCAGAGTACAAAACAGATATACTGGTAATTAAATTAAACTTGTTGTTTCTTTCTTTCTTTCAGTATTGGTTAGCTAGAAACCATTTTTTATGACTTAGCAATAACAAGCATTGATTTGTGTTCCTTGTAATCTATTTGTTCTTGCACGCATCTCGCCCACGCCCACCCACGCTCTCCGCTTCGAGTAATCACAATGCCACAGTGCTGGGGGGGAAACACAATTAATTTTTACCATGTAATCACTGTGAGAAGGTCATAATCCCTCGGTTTTAGCCAGCTGTTGTCACAATTTCACCCTGACAATTCTGGCACAATGAATGAAATGTATGAAAATTGCCCACAATGAGAGCACTCCCTGTTAAGTCCCTCACTCTGTGATAGGGGGAGGTTGATTTATGCCCTGTGCCGTGTATAAAGTTGTAGTCGATTCACTTTGGACAAAAATGTTAAATGAACTAATTAAAGAATAAGCCCTAACCAGATGGGTTTGTTGCTGCATCAGTAAATACAGGCCAGTAATAAATGATCTGCAGATTCAGTTTTTAAACTATCCATGGATAATTCTAATTAAATTGCCCTGCTAAAAGTACACCAAAATACCATAATAAATGTGAAGTATCTGATCCAGAAGAATTGCTGGAGTGTGTTGCAGCATATTAGTTTCATTATGTAAATGGGAGCCCCTGAGGGTTGTTCTGAGGGCTAAACCCTTCCCTGCCAGAGGTAGAAATGTGTCAGAGTACCTGCTTTTCCTAGGTGAAGACTTAAAAAATCATGCCTTGTATTCTAAAAGAGTCAAAGTAGGTTTTAGCAAAAAGAGATTGAATTTTGTTTCTATACAAAGAGATGTGAGGGGAAAATAGAATTTATAGAGTTGTGAATGAATTTTTCAAAGTGAATTTAGTTTTGAGCTAATGATCTGAACAGATAAGTGAAATGTCTGACACATGGACATGCACATCAGCTGGCAATTTGGTACAGGAGATTGAATCTTGAGTGGAAAAGTGGGGATTGGGGTGCGCAGAGATTCAGTGGAGCTCCTCACACCACAGACCACATGATGAAGCTCTGAGACCTCTCTAGAACTAAACACTTCTGACATGTTTATCCTAGGAACAATTAAAATCTACTTAAAATACATAATCCTTTGGAGGGAGAGTGGAGGAAATCACCACCCCTCACTTTTGATCTGCTCTTATTTACAATTTCCTAACAGCAGTTCTGACACAAGAAATCAGCTATACAAAAATCATCCTACTTCATCTATTAGAAGCAGGTGTTCCTTTCATTAGGTCCATTTCACCAGCTTTTTCACTTGGCCACATTTCAAGATGTGGCAAAAAGAGAATTGTTTTCTCATTCTCTCTCCCCCACCTCTCTCTCTTTCTCTTTCCTCTTTCCTCTCCCCACTCGTGTTCTCTGGCTGGTGCACTCACATGTGCTGTCCCACACTTGCATTTTCCCTCTCATATGCTCTTGCTCTCTCTCTCCCTCCTGCTTATTTTCACCTCTCTTCTCTCTCCCTTTCCTTCTCCCTTCTCCTATCTTACCTTGTCTGAATTTCCCACAGTGGAATCTTTGTTGTATTGTATGGAAATGAGATGCAAATAATAAATCTGCCGTTGATTCTGGAAGTATCAGAGCCCAAAAAATAACGGTGTAGGATTATGTATCAATGTTCAATCTCTGAAATTAAAGAAAATGTCACTATAGTTGAAAAAAACTTTGTTCTCTATATTTAATATAATTGATAGTCCTTAATTCTGGAAGAAAAGTGGATTTTGGAGCTCATTCAAGCTGGTAACAACTGAGGACTTGGAAAATCATTCTGTATTTACAAGATAATATTCAGTACCATAACGCAACCTTACAATATTAGATTCTTACCAAATCATTTATATTTTTTCAGACATGGGCTTCTGCTTGCTGTCTTTGAGCCACTGAGAGGAAGCAGAGAAAAGTATTTACCAGGGGTGTTTGCAGCATTTACTCAACAGATGCTTCAAGCTTGGCAATCTTTAAAAAAGAGCCCACTGCCATAGGTGTCCTTTAATCCTGCTACCCTACAATGTCTGTCTCTTTGATGTGGCAATTTAATTAGCAGAGCACTAATTGCTAGAACTGTGGGACCTTCACAGCCACATCTTACAAAAAAGCTCCTTTTCTAAAATAATAATAACAAAAAATCCCAATCTCTTTGAATTGTCATTACAGAGAAATGTCCTCCTAATTTCCCCAGATTATTTTATTACTTTTCCCTCTGTTTCTCTCATATCTCCTTGGACTAGAAGAAATCCTCACTGTTCCTACTCTTTCCTAATTTTACCTACCTTACCTTCATTTCTCTGGTTTCTCCTGTGTATCTAGGAAGCCATTTAAAGGATCTTGTTCCTGTTTGTACATCCTGAATGTGATCATATCAGAATCCAGTACAGGAAAAGAAGATTTTAAAAAAAGCTGTTCTGTTTGTTGGGTTTTGTTAAGCAGGATTTCCTCCTACATCATGCTTCTGATTAGGCTCTAGATTTGGGAAGCAAGTAGAGCACTTTCTTATTTAACTTCATTTAGGGAAGTAGCTCAGCACACTTGAGCCTTATTCTTTTCCATAAATAACCATCCTTCTGAGTTTAGACAAAGCCTGTCTCCACAAAGCCACTGGTATTTTAGAAAATTTACGTGATGTTAATATAGTAGAAATATTTTTATGATGCTGAGCTTAGCAGTGTTGAACTCCTGGACAAAACTTGGGGACTTCCAGCAGCTCTGGCTCTCCAGAGTTTGCACAGATACCAATGATTGAAGTGAATCACTGGGGCAGGGAATACCTATGAATATTTTGGGGGTGGTCACTAACTTGAAAAAGATGCACACCCCAGCTTGTAATTTTGGGAGGGTCTTGGTAAGTTAAATGGAAAAATGTGGATATTTGTAATATCCACATCCATCAATTTCCTTGTTTGTAAATAGGGAAGAGAAGAGATAAACCCTTCAGGGGATCAGAAAATCATGAGGATGTCTTTTCCTCTTTCTTTTTCTTTTGAGAGAGTCCCTTTACGTAAAAAAATTAAACCCCATGGCATGTGAAAGGTGAAATGGTGGCTGCTCAGGAGGGTGAGAGCTGACTAGGCACACAAGAATTCAGTTTGGTGCCGAGAAGGTTTCTAATTTTAGAATCTGATTTTGCAAGTGCCTGAGCATAAATAACTCTACTCACAACCAGAGAGGAAGGAAGCATAAACACGTGTTTCTGCAAGAACTTCTGTGCAGTTTCTGAATGGATTTTTTCCACAAGTCCTGAGATGAATTGATGGTAGTAATTAAACAGCTCAACTTTGTTTGGTTTGGAGTACTTTTGGGTTTTTCCCCCTTTTTGGTTTGGGATCACAGAAAATCTTTCTGTAAAGAATTAAATATTTTTTCCATTTATATATTTAAAATAATGAGAACGCTTATCTGATTTAGGGGATTTTTATAATGTGTTGAAATCTGACTTGTTCTTCTCTTTCCTGTTTGTAGCCTTGATTTTTTTTTTTTTATTCGCAAGTGCTGTCACCTCTCAAAGCATGCTGTGTCTGAATATCATCTTCCAGATACCTATTTGGCTTTCACTTGGCTTTTTCTTAGTAAGTCATTTCTCTAAGGATTTTTTCCTTACTGTACTGAATACAGTTTCACTATGAGGAGGCTCTATTATCTGTGACATGTTGTAACCATGCTGTTTATATGTGTTTTGTAGCAATATCTTTAAAAACGAAGAAAAATGCCCTTTAGGCATATATATATTTTTAATAAGTCTTTATCCTGCTACCCACTTTGAAGCAAAAACTAAACTATAAAATAGAACAGAGGTAGGAAAAATTAAATATTTTAGTGAAACCCATGACTTAAGCCCAGGCAATTCCATACCTTGTATGTAGGAATTTGGTTTATGCAGTAAGCAAATTAATGTGGCAGTGAGATTTCCAACTGGAGCACATATTGATGTATTTTTATTGAAATATTTCATAGTTTGTGTTTTTAATACATTATGAAATGTGATAGGAGTCTGCTGCCCAGAATAAAAGGCTCCCTCACACTCACACACATTGCTTAACCCAGTTGTGCTAATAAACCTTTATAAGCTATGTTTCCCCAGCCCAAACCTTAGCACAGCTTCAGAAGCTCAACCTGCTAAAATTTATGGGAAAACAACAACAGCTTGAAGGAGAAAAATGTGATAGTAGAGGGGAAAGGAAATGTTCCTGTTCTCCCCACTGAGAAGACAAATGATGAGAGACTTTTTCTTTTTCTTTTTTCTTTTTCTCCTCAAACCTTGCAGTATTTCCCTCGCTTTCTATAAGAAAAATTAGCCTTAAGAAAAAGAAATTCAATGATCATAAAGCATGAAGAGAAAGAGGAATTGATCTTGGATACAAGATGGGATTGAGTTATAATATAACAAGTTACAGGTCTTTTCCTACTGAAAAGCAGAACCAATTGATTTATTATCGTGACTCTCAGCTTGCATTTTTTTAGTAAGGAACTGTAGATGCAAGGTAGCACGTCTTCTTTGATTTGCCACACTATGTCTTAATTACCAGTGCTAGAAGTTCATGGCAGCATTTTCCAACTTCAAAGGTTTCAGCAGCTTAAACAGCATGAATGGATCAGATTTGTAAGAACACAGTGACAATGATACGGTGTCTTCATATTTTCGAATTGTCAGTTCATTTTTTATTTATTATACATCAAAGTGAAGATAAGCACACAGAGAAGATAATAGGTTTAGTCAGCATTCTCTTCTTTTGCTATCAGAAAAATTGAAAACACTTTCTTGTTTCAAGAACTGGGATTCAGAATTGCAGTTGGTAGGGAGGATATTATTCCTATGGAAAAGGTAAATATTGTTAAAATTCTATTCTAGATATCTTAGAACTTTCCTTACTTTTTGAGATTTACATCATTATGAGTCAAAGAGGCTCTGCAAATATGTTGGGAATAGGCTGATGTAAGGGGAAGAAAATGTGGCCCATGAGATCAAGGGCATGGCGAGGGTGATTTTGCTTCTGTAGGGTCCAGTTGAGCAGATCATTTAGGGAGTTCTTTCAGTTTAAGAATGGAAGTAGCCATTCCTAAAATGGTGGTGTGGTCAGAAACACGAGCAAGTCTCTCTCAGTGGAATTGCTGACTGGATGTCAAATTGTTTACTTAGTGAGTGGTGAAATGCAGCATAAAGACGGAACAGCAATGGTCCGTGCCAAACTGGAGCACCTCAGTTGGTGGGGGTTACTAGAGCACTGGAGAATCTTCAATCAGGTTGGGATGACTGGACGATGATTGCCCCAGTTCAATATGAATGTTGGTTTTAAAATAGCAGTACCTGTAATGTTATGGCAGTTTATTTTGTATTGGAGTGGAGAATTGAGATATAGCCCAAATTCTTATGTAAATTGCCTTAAATAATTATTTAGAAATTAAAACATACACAGCATGACTTATATGCTTCCATTTACTCAATCTATTAAGGATTATTCTCTGCATTGCCTTTTGAGTTATCTGAAATGAACATTACTGTTCATAAAAGGTTTGCTGCAGGCTTAAGACCTTCTTGCTTTCTCCTGCAGTGAATGATAGCTGAAAGGTCATTACATTTCTTGCTGGCTTATTAAACTCAGGCTATAATCAGTGCAACAGGTGAAATATCTATTTTCCTTAGTGATTGGCAAAGAGGATGGGTTCAGATCTCTTTATCTCTGTACCATAATAAAGAACAAAAAATACTATTGCTCTATTGCTCTTCCTAGTGATCTGGCTGTGAAAATAAATTAAAATAATAAATGTCAGCAGAGAAAACAAGAGGAAAATATGAAGTAGCATATGAAAATGAGAGGGCCAATAACTTGCATTGACATAATAATAAAATCACAATATCTTTATAAAATGATGGAGATTTCATTGTCCAGAGTATTTTCAAATCTTTCATGCTTGAAAAACGTTGAGAGCTATAAGTAATATCTAATAAATCAACATGTTAAGCACTAATTTGTTAGTGCTATCTGCCAATACTGCCACTGTCAGGACATTATTTTGTATATGGTAAATCTTTCACAGATGCACATCTTGATCAGCAGGCTCTTTCAATGCCCCTTTTCTCAAATGAAATGGCATCAAGTTGTTACAATATTTTTGATCCTCATGGAGGAGTTTTCTTTCTTTTTAAAACAAATTTAGGAATTGATTACTTGATCAATTTGAAACACCTACAAGTGTATAACATTAAAATACTTGCATTATCCCCTATACTTGATCAAGATATGCTTAACTGGGACTCTGTTTAATCTTAGAGGACTGATTTCAAACTGCAGGCAATGCCTGTTGGCTAATTGGAATGGCAGTTCTGTAAATAGAAGACCTCCATCTGCAGTTTTTTGGATTTGCATCCAAACTTTGCATGTCTGTGCCATAGATCACACAGCTGAACAAACCAAAGAGGCTGATTTATTTCAAGTAACTCAGGAGAACAAGAAGATCATGGTATCTCCTTTGACACCTCCTTTCCTCAGTCTTGTCTTGAGCACTCCAGTTTTCCTCCCATTTCTCTTTTCTGATGGGTCCCTGCTCCTCAGTCTCCATGTGCACCTGGGCTCTTGAGCCTTACTGTACAAGGAACTCAATGAGAAGATCTTATGCAGAGAAGCAGAAGGAAGACTTTGAGCCTTCCATTTTTCCAGCTGACTAATAATTCCACTCATTACCCCAATTAAGCTTCTTGCAGCCTACTTCCACTGTATTACCTGTTTTGTTTCCTTTTGCTCAGAATTCACAGTAAATTCGTTGCATGTTTTCCACGCCTTGAAACTGGTTGTGGAGGTTACCAAAGATCTGGTTATATCCGAGTTATTCTATTTACTACAATTCTTCACCCTGCCCCTTATCCTTGTAAGAATGGGTTGGGTGTTCATTTTCTACCCTAATACTGACCCAGCATCTGATCCTCAGCCTATTTGCTGAGGTGTCTTGGTTTTCCTGTTCTCTGCCTCCTTCGGGCCTTTCTTTTGCTTAAGAAAGGAGAAGGTCCACATAATCTGCATTCTTTGGTGCAGGTGTCAGTGCTGTGCTGTGGATAGGGAACAGGAGACAATCATATGACTGGTTAATAGAATATTTATTATAATGAAGAAAAGTAAAAACCTTGTATGCAACTGTGTCCCACTTTCACACCCAATGGACAGTTTTGCAGGCCTAGACACCTTGATTAAGAGATTCCAGCCTTTAATCTTTTCTTTGTAAGATGCAGGTGAACACTGTGTCTGTTTCTCAGGTACGTTGTCATGGCTATGAGTACTTTTGTCTAATATGATAAATCCATCCAGGCCTAAATGTTAGGGTCTGTGTTTTACAAAATATTCTTTGTAATGGATACCAGGTTTATGACACTGAAAATAGAGGGCATGGCTGTCTTTTCCATCAGAGGAAATAAAGAAAGCAGAAAAATTTCTTATTTTTTGTCCTGTTAGGTCAAGGTTTGATTTAAACAATAAGCAGTGAGAGGCAAATTCAGCCACTGCATGTAATGGTGATGGTGGTATGAATTCACTTTCCTTCAGCTTTCCATAACCTGTCTTAATAGGGCCCTGACCTCTGCTTTCACAGTGTCAAGCACAGTAGAAATAACAAACCATGAAAAAGTGAAGTTTGATGGCAGGATCTATTGGGGTTAAATTCTTCCAGCAACCTTTGACAACTTGATTCTTCAGCAGTAGGAAGAAAGAGGATGTCTGTGGCAATCAGTACAGAGATTGTGTCATGCAAACTAGCAATAGAAGAATAGGTAACACTTTTTCTCTCAATTTTTTTCAAGGAAAATGGGGTGACCATGTGTCATTTGCATTGACTATTTTAGAATGTCTTTTAAAAGGACTTTGATGCAAATTTTAATATTAGTGATAAACAGGATCTTAATATCTTGCTGATAATCCTTCCCAATGTCAGTTCAAATTCTTGCTTTACAAGCAGTGTGGTGTCATTAATCAAGTGAAAACAGATAGGAATGAACAAATGCATAATTGCACTTTGCAGTGGGTGGTATTCTGTCTTACTTAGTCCCCAGTGGGTGCAAAAGCTGATAGAAATTCTTCTGTGCTGGAATTGAGTACCCAAATCACATTTGAGAAATTCAGAATCAAGGTCCTTTCTTTTGCTAAATTCACTTCAGGTGATCTAAACTACAAATCATGAATATGATGCTGTTTCTCAAAACTATGGGAATGATTGAGGCTTAATTAGGGCATATAAAGTTCTTAACTCACTGAGCCAAAGGTATTGTTTTGAACAACATTGGTGTTACTCATGTTCTTCCTGTAAAAAAAGCTGAGTTTTGAATATAGTTACTTGTATGGGAATTTGCATCATACAAGTATATATATAGTTGTAATATATGTACTATATATGTATTTGGAAGAGGTCTTGAGGCAAAAGTAGAAAAATAGTTTTGACAGGTATACTTTAAAAAAAAAAGGAAGAAAAAACTTCTTATCAAGTTTTAAAATTGTCTACCTTCTTAATGACTGTGCTTTTATAGCTTCTGCTGTGAAGGATTCAGACTGCAGGCAAACCAAAGTGCATTATCCCCCACAGAGGTCCTCCAGCTACATGCATGTACTGAGCAAATGGACATAATTTTTTTCAGCAGCCTTAGTGAACAAACAAATTGTTCTATCATTTTATGAGAAAGATAGGAAGAAGGTGGGAAGGAATATTTAGGTGATACTAAGGGTATTTAAACACGAGGCATAATCAAGAGCATCCCTTTATCTGTTCTGAACTTAACTGTGCTGCCCTTTAAGATTAGACCTTTTCAGGGTGAGTCAGGATAAAATGCTATTTGGAAATTTGTTTATATTTGTTTTATATTTATGGAGTAGAAAATCTGCAGACACAGGACCAGACTTGAAAGGAAGCTGTGGAGGATCATTAAAGAGGAGAGAAATTTGGGAGACGTAGTAAAGAATCTAGAGAAAGGCATCTGGTGTATGCACATATGGACTCTTCAGATATGGAGCAAGACAAACGTGTGTGTAAAAAAGAGACTGAGAGAAGACTACAGGGCAGCCACTGGAGAGCAGAGCAAGAGGATAAATTGTGGAGGAAAGTGATTTATGAAGCACTGTAACTGAGGTCACGTATGTATCCTCAGTGCTCCCCAAAGCAGGCATTGCACAATAAAGTGCAATGGGGTTCAAACTAAATGTGCTCCATCGTTAGAGCAATGCTGTGAACCACGTGAAATATTACAACTGTTACCTGTGGCATCATTAATATCCTGGGATTATTTCTTAAATCAGGTCCTAAAACATAATAGAGTGGAGGGGGTCGGTGCTTTCTATAAAGATGAGATTGAATTGTAAGAGAATTAATGATACCATCATTACAGCCTTTAATCTATTTTATAGAAAACTGCTTCTCCTTTTATGAACACTTTGTCCTTTAGGAAATTCTCTAATATTTCTGAGTAAGCAAATTTTTTGACATTTTCTTCCAAGTATTTGAAATAAAGATCTTTTGTTTGGTCTTTTCATGAGGAAAGGAATAAAATATGTAACAGTTTATTTACACAAAGTTTTTATTTATTTTAGACAAAGTTTTTAGTTATTTGCTTCCACAAAGTTTTCTTTGTGGAAGCAAATAAATACATGGGATTTCACTAAGGCCAAGTTTAGCTGTGTGCACTGTACTTCTGACTGAGTAAACCACCCATGTAACTTGTACCCCTGCTACTAATGCTTGAGGAATTGTGGATGAGAAAATAGATGTATGTGCCTGACATTTAGGAGAAACAAAGACTGAATGACTAACTGCAGCAAGAAACAACCAAAATAAATTCTTTATTACTCAAATAAGACATTGACTTCCTTCCTGAGTGTCTTAACAGAGCAGTTTAACATTTGTTATTGGTGTAACTTGAGCTTTGCATGAGGGAAGAATTTCTGGTTTTCTTTTTTGATCATTAGATCTTGGCTTTTTAATTTCACGAATTGTACATTGGATCCATCTTCTTTTATGAAGTTTTTGTGGTAATTTCTCCAGTCTAGAGATGATGCTCAGTGTAACAAAGCTAATGAAAAGCTGCCCTTCATTCTAAACTAGAAGCAGTTTATAACAAGCTTTCTTTTCCTCTGCTTCATTACTGCAACAAAATCTTTTTTTTTTAATACCTCAGAATGATAAGGCAGGGTGGAGAAAAAAAACCAAAACATTTTCCATCACCAGGCATGCATGAAAGGAAGATGGGCTTAAGCATGTAGAATTGATTTATTTGCATTCTTCTCTTGCCTTGGATGCTGCATCATTGAAAGAAGTTAATATAATATCTTTAATTTGACCTCTGGAATGGCAGCCCTGAAAATCAAGCATGCTTATTACAGCAGGCAAATAATCTAGTCCAATGGAGTCCCAGCATCTATTGATTCATTTGGAAATGCAAAAATTCATTTGGGACTTAGAGCAAAAAGCTTTTTGGAACCTGTGGCTGGCCACATGACAGGCTTTGAGCAAAGAAGAACATTTTGCAATTGGTTAGCTCTCCTGACAAAGCAATCATTATCTGCTTTTCTTAGTGCTTCTGAATATAACCCTAACCTCACCAGTCACTTGCTTTTAATATTTCTCTTTTCTTCTTGTTATTCTACTCTTGGCATTTTCCTTAGTCTCCTGCAGGCTCCTCACACAGTGAGAGCCATTGGTGTCAGCAGAGCGATGACATAAACACAGAATTCCTGTTTGTTTTAAGAACTGCTCAAAACTCCTCTGTTAATCTTGTATCTCACATAATTCACTAAAAAACAAGGTTTCTTACTCAGATATCTCCCAGTCTAATTTCCTGATTCAGCCCCATCCTCAAGCAATCCCACTGGCACCTCTCCCAGTCTACACAGTGAGAAGCAGGAAAGTGCTGGCCTCTGTGGTGCTGGTATGAGTTTGTTCATTAAATTCTGATTCTCCAAAAGGGGCTTCTTATCATATTAACAACCTTTCTGCTGTTGGCTGATCTTAGTGATGGACCTTGCCTTAATTTTAACCATAGATTGAGTTTTCTACTCGGAGCAGGGAGTCCTTAGTGAAGTAAACATTGTTCTGTACCTTGAGCTGACCATGAATCATATCTCTGGTTAAAGAATAGCAGTTGGAGGCAGGAGTCATTTTTTAAAAGTGCCCAAAATGACAGTGGAAAATTAAGGCCCTGGCAGAACTGGCACCCAGCAGCTTAGTTGTTGTCATTTTAGCCCCTCAATGGAGCTCAGCAGAATTAGTCCAAATGAGGGCCAGATTAGCTCCTGACCCTCTGAAATCCAACTGTGGGCTTTGAGGTCATCTTTCTATCTTCCAAAACACTGCAGCAACAAAGAAAATCACACCTGAAAGCTCTGACCTAAGTGAATTTCATTGCTCTGTTCTTTCTGAATTACTCCATGGATGAATTCAGTCCTTCTTATTTTTTTATGAGGCAAACCTTTTCATAGACACAGCAGTCAAAAATGCTTTAGAATCTCCGAATAAAAGAGTGTCCACATTTTTTTGTGTCTGGTTTTACATTAGATAGGTGCACAGTTTAAACAGGAAGCAGCAAAGCAGGAAGCAGTAAAATCTAGTCAGGAAGTACAATAACCAGCAGCAAGTATCTCAGCTCAAGTGGAATAATGACCAGGCAATCCAGGAAGATGCTCTCCTGCTTTTCTGCCAAGAACTCTGATGCTCAAAACCATGTTAAAACCCCCAGCCTGTCAGTGAATTGAGACAAAGTGACTACACTTCAAGAAAAAGAGCCCATAATTTAACTTCTAATGCTGATGACATTTCCTTCAGGAAACTTCCACTGGCCTTCACGTTTCAGCACCTTTGGACTGACACACTTTTGACTTGAATTTGATATCCAGCCCCACAAGCCATGGGGGGGTTGATTATTTTAATACTGTAATGTTTCAGAAAGCTTTGCAAAAGTAGCTGAGTACATTTCCCATTCGGGGCTGTTGGCAAAAGGGAGAAGGGACCAGCAGCGTGGGATTTTCTTTGTGACTGTTAGAGGTGGTCTCTGAGAAAGGCCCTTACCTTCTCCACCATATGCATTTTGTAAAATTTGCCACACAATCAGTGTTGAATTGGAGAAATCACCATTTTAGCATCCTCACTCTTTCAGAGGTAGACATATAAAGAATGAGAAAAGAGAGATGTGTACAAAGCTTTCCAATACAAATACCTGTTTGGCTTTCAGCACTCTGCCCTTCTTCACCTTAGTCCCATTTCTTTTGGGAATTAAGTCTAGAAGGGAAGTAGAGCTATTTGTTTGAACTTTGGTAAAGTAAAAAATTATAGCAGATTATTGATTTTTTTTTCTGAATTAAAGGTGTACTGAAATTACAAATTGTCACTGATGAGTGAAATATTACTGTAAATATTAAATTGGCCAGTGGCAGAAAAGAAATCAAGTGTAAACTTTTTTTCTAAACAGTTTATTGCCTATGAAGTACAGTCACATTGCTTCCTACTTCAGCCATATTCCTAATTGCAGTTCCTAATTATTTGGGGTCATTATGTATCTTCCATCTTCCAAAGGTCAAAGATACTAATTCTCTTAATGAATAATTTATTCAAAAATTGATTGGGTAATGAGTGAAATAGCGGAATACATTTTTCACTGGAAAATATTAAACTGTATAGTGATAAAGTCATGAAATAAAAATATATGGAAGAAAAATAGTTCTAAAAAGAAGTAATTACAGCAAGTAACTCAGTCAGCTGTAAGACTGGATATTTTATTTGTGTCCATGAATTTCATGCTTGGAGTATACTTTAAACTCTGAAACTGTAGTGTTGTATACATATTTCTGTAGTTAAGTGTTGAGAAATTAGGTTTTATCTTTATTTGCACATTGTTCTTAGGTAAATGAGCAGTTTGGAGAAATTTGTCTCTGCTTACATTATCACTGTTTATATAGATCAGATATAACTGCTCACTAGCTGCTCACCCTGTTACACTGTTTTGATGTATACCACAAACACATCTAATGAAAGGCAGCTCTTGTCCAGATGATCTCAGTTTAAATCAGCAACATAAGTAATGTACAACAGAAGTGCAGAGAACTGCAGTTATCTGCCTGAGAAATATTACAGGAATCCTGTTTTCTCGTTTATTGCTTTACTCCAACAGGCTGGGCAGTGCTGGTTGCCTGAACATTTTGAAAAAAAATTACAGTTAACACAGCTTGATTGGATGTTTGTTTAATATTTCAAAAATTTTTAAATAAGTAATCTCTAACTTCCAATCAGATTTATTCAAAGGCATCTGTGTTTTTATTAAATTCCTTCTGATGCACCAAACTTTTTAGACAAACTGTTTAATTTCCAATAAATGCTGGTAATCATTCCTTAACACTGTTTGCAAAAGCAGTGAAGAAAACCAATGCATACCTTTGACTAATCTTCATTTTCAATTATAAAATATCAAGCAGTACATTAAATTCTAAAATAAAATATGGAGTTTGATATTTTTGAAAATCTTCTGGTTTTTGAAGGCTGTGTAGGACAACTCAGAGAACTGCAAAAAAAAAAAAAGCACAAGCTTTTGACAGTGATTTGATGTCTGAATCATTTGTTTAGCACTGCAAAATATAGTCATGCTCCTTTGCACTTGCTTCATTTCTCTCATAGGAAGTAGCAGAGCCTGGAACAATGGGACTCTGCCAAACATATGATGACACTACAGATTGTTATTCTCTTTCTAAACCAAAAGGGAAGAATTTTACAGGGACGGACTGTGCCGGGTGCAGGCTGTTACTGAGTGCAGGGGCAGGGACAGAACACTTGCAGTCCCCTGGAGATGCACAAATTCCTACACATACGTTCATTTATGCCCTTTCCCTCTTCTCCTTTTATCATGTCCATAATACTTTTAAATATCTGCCTATGTTATTTTATTGATACGTCTGGTTGTATCTTATTGAAATTATCCTCACATTCCCTAATCTTGTAGTATACTGGTTTAACACTATGAATACCCTGCAGCTGTAGCAAATATCTTTCCCCTGTCTTTCAGAAATTCTTTAGGTGGTGTTGGTCAACTTATGTTCACAGTTTGAGTTTCTTTTCTAGTTATAAATGAGGGAATACATTTCTTTTCCTTATATTACAAAGCATTGGAAAGTCTATTGAAGAAAGATAATAGACCCCAAAAGGAAAGAAAAGCTTTCCACAGAGAGCTTCCTCTGTTGAACGACACCTTGGCATAGACACTGGAAGAAGGGATTGGGTAGGAGCAATTCTGGAACCCACTTAGTGTTGTAATTGATGCAAAAGTCAAATGGGGACTGGTTTTTCATCCTGTGCTTGCTTATTACTTATAGTGATATATCTCTCATCCTATAACTATATAATATATTAGTTGTTTTGAAGCACAGCTGAGTAAAGAGTCATATCTGGAAATGATGATTAACGTAATTCTTCACCAGCAGAGTACTATGTACATAGCTAGATGTCATTATAGAAGGTGCTGAATATTATCCAATTATTTAATGGCAGGGTGTAAGGAATTCTATATTTATAGAGTGCTCTTCAATGTATTACCTTACGACAGATACTAACCAGCTATGCTACACTGAACTCCTAGTAACTAAGAGATTCCATTCTCAAACTTGGGTTAAATCTATTATTGTTTTGCTATGTGTCTAATAAGTCACTTTTAATACACAAGCATTGAATTCACAAGACAAAATAATAGCATAAATGTTAAAGCTTAAATTCCTTATTTGGAGAACAAACCCTGTCCACCAACTTATGTATCCACGTATCCCAGTTTCTCTTGCTGCCTTTCTCCCACCTTGGAGATGAGACTCGAGATAATTTTAATAAGGAGGTACTATAAAACTGGATCTTTATTGAAAGCTTTCAGGGGCAGTCATGAAAAGAGGTCCACAAAAGCCCACCCACACAGAGTGAATACAATTTTTATACATTTAGCATATGAGCGTATTTGACAAAAAAAGCATGAATTAGGAGGACAAGTGGTGATGGAATTCCCTCCAGGTCAAGCCCTTCTCTGGAGTCCCTCCCTTGGCACTGGCTGAGCTTTGTCCATGAAATGTATCTGGAAGAGTTGTTCTCTGCCTTGGTTTCCAGGAAGAACCAGGATAGGACAGGGGCCTTGTACCCCCTGGGGCTCAGAGCTCTGGAATTTGTTTTGTCTTTTTGCCTAGGGAAAGGTCATGGAAAATTACTGGGAAAACTAGCCACTAATACAATAGGCTACATACAAATACGTGTGTGAAGAATACACAGAACGTGCAAAAGGAAAAAAAGGCAAAAACCAAAACAGCATCACTCTGATACATCATATGACAAATACCGTTGTGAGAAAGTCTGGCACTCCAAAGATTCATTTAGGAGGCCATTCCATGCGACAAAATGCTGAAGGCTGAAGGCCACTTCTTCTTTCAATTGTATATTGCATCTTTTAGGTCTGAAATACTCTCTCCAGTCTGAATTACATTTGTTTTGTTAGTCACTGTTCTGGTACATAGAGTATAGAATTTGGGCTAATGATTTACGAAGTGTCTATCATTCTCAGGTTAAATATCAATAAATAACAGCCTATTTCTATGCTAAAAAACCACTTCTGCCAAGTTTACAGCCATGGTAAATTCAATTTTATTTGGTAACATAATAGCTACTTCTTATGAAGGGTTGTTTCACCCATAAACATCGGCTTTGAATCTGCCTTTGCACTATGATTGTTTAAAATATACCATCACTTTTTACTTAAAGTTATCTATTAGAGCTGTTCAGATTTTATCAAATTTGTTAATATTGTGCATCTTTTCCTTTTGCTACTGAGAAAAAATTTAATTTAGAGCACAGATACAGACCACTTAACTAAATGACTTAAATCTCTATTTTTATTTCCTCGTTTTTGCAACTTGTTTTAGTTTACCTGCAAAATAATCAGTGGTATTAAGTAATGTAGTGAACTTCAGGATACGTCTGTTTGCTATTCTTGAAATTCCATGACTCACTAAACTGAGGGCTATATTAAAGCCAAAAGATTTTACTCAGTTTTACTAAGAGCTGGTTCATATTGCATATCCAAATGCTATGCTTTAATGAGTGTCTCTTCCCCTAAATCTCTAGTAAAATGCTGCCTTTGAAAGCTGTTTTTTTTTTACTGGGAGCATTCTGTGATACAAAACTCAGTGTACTGCTTTCCACTGAGTGGGCTTTGCAGGCTGTAGCTGCTATTGCAAGGAGTATTCAAATGCTTATTATTATGCAAAAAACTTGTATCATTCTCAAGACAGTGTATTCAGGGAATTAATGATGTCATTGTTGTTGGTTTTCTGTAATTTGAAGACAACAACCCCATTTGTAAGGGCGATGTAGAATATACATGTGAATAGGTGGCGGGGTTAGAGATGACCTTTCTAATCTGTGAGTTCCTGAATATGGATTAAGGAGGTCAGGCATTAATGGCATTCTCCTAACAAATGAGCATTTTTATGCAATTCATTTGAGTCCCAGAGCCGCAACCCCTGCATATATTAGTTTCAATATGCAAAATGTATTATTGTTCATCACTTCCAGTAACTCTGGGAAAAGAATTCTGCATACTGCTGCTGTTGGTTATGCTGAAAGGTTTGATCAGTGGCTTACATGAATCAGCTTCCAGAAAGAGATGAGCCCACAGAAGAACACTTCTGGGGTGATTCTGCTTTCTGGTGATAATTTATCTTAGATTACCTTGATTGTCTTCTACAATGACTGATTTTCCTTTAGAAATTGCCCGTGCAATCACCTTTCATTCTAATAAAGGTGTTTGTATAGCAAATATATCTTTCCTTTTATGAGCTGTTACATTTTTCTATGTCCACCTCTGTGGAGACTCTCTGAAGTAGTTTTTAAACACAGAAGACCAAGGTATTGAATAACATTCAAGGAGCTTGGATTAAATATTTTTTCCTATCTTCTTGATAGCAGATGTATGGACCCAATTTAAGAATTTTAACCAAAAGGTAATATGATGGTTCCAACACTACCTTCTTTTGGACCAGTTCCAATTTCAGTCTAATTTTCTGAGAATGCCCAGTGAGGCTGTGCATATGACCAAGAAGTCTCTCTCTATTTCCTTTTCCCTGCAGTGTGTGGGATTCAACCTGCTGTGTCAGCCCTGTGGCCAAAGAGATACCTATTGAGCTTGCTCTAGAGAGGTTAAGGCAATTGATTTTTCATCTTTCAACTACATGCTCAGAGTTTTAGAAGTCTGGTGTAGTTTTAAAATTGTTGGGGTGTTTTTTTTAAGAAACAAAACTCCACACTCCCTTCCCTTATTTCTCATGTCCTCCATCTCTAGGATTCCATCATCTCACAGCTTAGTCCCTGCACAAAGGGATCAGGTGAATTCTACTCACTGAAGAGCAAAGAGACCTGGATTAGTTCCCTGCTGATAGGGTTTAAGGAACTGAACTGTGCTGAACAGAGTTCTTTCAGCTCTAAGTTCCTGTGTTTTGCACCCTAGTTTATTAATGACTGCTGATTACATTATTGCATAACTCTAAATGGTTGTGACTCTCTAGACAACATTGAAATACAGGAAATTTGTTCTAAACATATGACAAACTTTTTTACTGCAAAGGAGATTGAGCACTTGAGGGATTATGGAGTTTATATCCTTGGAGATACTCTGAACACAAGACAGGGTGGTGAGGAGGCTGGTCTAGGTGACCTTGCTTGAGCAGGGGGTTTGAATCAGATGACCTCCAGAGTCCCTTCCACCCTCAACTATTTCATGATTCAATTAAATGTTTTCAGACAGGATAGCATCCTGATTCCTTCCACTAAGTATGCCTCAAATATGAATCAGATCCCTGATGTAAAGCAGCCTTTGCACTTGGTTAAACATGGTTAAATGTGTTTTCATTATCTTTGTATAATTTTAGCTGTGGAGGAAATGCATTCCTTCAGTTTGAGCCATACTAGCAAGTATCTGGGATGGGGGAATGCTTTTTCCAAGGCACTTGTGCAATCCTTCTTTTAGTCATCACTGAAAATTTGAATTTGATCTATAAAAAAGCTAGAAATACACCAACCCATTTTTTACTTTATGGCATAACATTGGTAAATACCGCTGAAAAGATTGCATGTGTCCAATGACATTGGTAATGGAATAAAAACTCCAGGAAACAAGCCTGTGCAGGGAGAGATGGCTGGGAGATGTCTGTCTCTGGTTTAATGCAGTCAGAGATGGGTAAGGAGTGTCCTATCAATACAGCAAGGCTAACAAAACAGGTAGCAAACTGGCACTAGGAAAAAATACATACAGAAAAGGGTATGACCAAAGATTAAGCAACAGAGAAGAGAGAAACTGAAAGATCAGTGTGACCTGGGGCTGCTCTGGTTTCAAACACAAAGCAAATCCAAGCATAAGCTCTGCTCGCTGTAAAGAGCCCAGGCCCACTTTGTACACGAGGTTCTCTAACACATAGCAAAGTGACCTTTAAACTACCTTGACAGATAGCAGCTGACTAGAAAATTACAGTCATTAACAGGATATCGAGAGAGCAGACTATTGTAAAAAATGATACTAAGAGGCAGATGTTAACAATTTGCAACCCCAAAAGACAGCTGCAATAAAACCCTACATTTCTAGTGGTCTGAAAAAATTGTTATTGAGATTCAGCATACACAAAAATAAAAGGTGCATATATTTTTTCCAATGTCTCTAGAGCCAAGTTTTATATGAACAAAATGTAGAGAATATTCCAATTATCTAAATAAAAATCTGTTGGAAAATTCAGTCCAGGTATTTGTTAGTTGAAAAACCTGTTAGGATTAAACCAGGGAAAAAAGAAGGTAGAAATTCTCTAGAATGTCTTTCTTTCTAAATTATTGTTGACCCAAATAAAAAGAAAAAAAATTAATTTAAGTCTCTTTGTCTGAATTTCCATAGCAATACAAACAGCTGTTCCTTTATGAGCAAAGACTTGAGGCTAAACTGTGGAGATTTTTGCACCATGCATATACTCAGGGAAATCATATCAGAACATCTTTATATGAGTCTGTTTATTGTCTAGAAAAGAATTAGTGTAGAATTGTTTAGTATTTCTTTTTAATATTAATTAATGCCACACCTAGGCAATAGTGAGACCTGTGATGCCATAATTTTGTTGGTCACTGCAATATCAACAGTGACATTTCAAATGGAACTGGAAGTTTCAGCTGGTCAGTGAATTTCTCAAGAATAATGCAGGGTCAGCAGCAATAATAACATAAGGCAGCATCACACAGTTTTGTTTCACTGCCACCATACCTGATTCACACCTTTGTGACACATTTCTGCCAAGAAAATAAAAATTTGGATGGAATTCAGAGAAAGTACCATGATGGGGGAAATAAGAATAACACATGAGAAGAAAACCTGATGGAAATTACTAATGGAAAATGATAAATATGCTATAAAAATAAATCACAAAACTTATCTGTAGAATGAAAAGTATAGAATAATATTTCCTCCCCAAAAAGGAACGGAAGTCCTAAATTCTAAATTTAGTTTAGACAAGTGTATTTCAGTGAAAAAAAAAAATCTACACATGCAGAGAATGATATATAACAAACTAACTGGGTTTTTTTTTTCTTTTATTAGATATGACTTTATTCAGTAATTTTTTTCAGCAATTTATTGAAAATACGTATCAAAGTCATAAATTCTCTACAAATGTAAAACTTTTTAAACACAACGTTATTATTCATTGATATGAAAGACTTTGCTTAAATAATAGGATTGGTTTTGTTAAAAAGTTTCTGTTCATACAAATCAAAGCCATATTTTTTCTTTCTTTTGCATTTGAGACATCCCAATGCCTGCAAATCTTCTTGAGATTTGCCTCTCCTCCAGATGTTTCTGGAATGCATCCGTTCTCTCTTTCCTTTTTTTAATCACTAATTGCTCTATCTTTTGAGGTGGATGGTTAAAAGTTAAGTGTTTGGGGAATGTGACTGTGAGGCCATGTGAAATTAAGGCCAGCAAGGGCACAAGAGGGACCATAACTCATGAGTGTTTCTGATCACTGACCCCGAACTTGCCTTACAGTCTGTCACATAATTATGACAGGCTGAAAAGAATTACAATGAAATATGTTTTTGGGGAGTGGCAGGCTTCCCCTCCTGTCTTAACAGAGACCTCTGGAAACGGTGTGCTTTCTTTGGAGCTCTCATTCTTCAGATACTAAATTCGAAACCTTTGAAATTTGGGATTCTATCCCATTCATCCTCTCACTCTCTTTAAGAGTTTCTGAAGTTCCCTTTCCTCTCTCTAATGGGATCAAGCTAACTCTAATTTACTGATTAGTTAATCACTTTGACCATGTCTTTTACAAAGCACGTGATGACTTGATACTTGCCAAATTCTCATTTGCTTGGTTGGTGGATTTGAGGTTTCTTTGCCTGCAGCATCCATCTTAAAGAATTTTCTCCAAAAGATAAATTTACACCTTGGGTGCAGAGCAATGGCGGGTTCTCTCTGGCTCTGCTATCACATTTGTTCATAATGATGTATTTCCATAAATTTAAGCCATGTCACACCTTCATAATGTCTTCAAACTATTGGATCATTACAGTAATGCTGACCAAGATGAAAACAACAGACAAACAATTTAAATGCAGTAATTTCTTCCTGGAGAAAACATACTGAAGGGATATAAAGGATAAAAGAGAGGATCTGTTGGTTTCACACTAATTTACAGTCCCTACCACTGCATGGACTGAGCTGGTAGAACCTCTTGGGTTGAAATAATTTGCTGTCAGCTCCTGGTTTTACTGCCATTAGTCAGTTTTTTAATGAAGATTAAATTTTTCCAATTTTATTTCAGGGTACTTCCTGCTTTTCATTCAAAAACGGGCTTACAGACTTACATGAGCAAAGACTACAAAGTATTGTCCCACTTTTACCCACTGAGACACATTGGGAGACAAAAACTGTCAGAAATTCCTCCTGTCTTTTTTAAATTTGGGGGAAAATATCCTGATATTTTATGAGCAATATTCAGGCAGGTGAATGAAAATGGATTGAAGAATCCAGCTCTTTTTCTAAGGAGTGAAGTTTCAGTTTTCTTTTTTATTTCTAATATTATTTTTAACACTGTTTTATCATACATCTTAAACACTTTGAGTGCAAATTCATTCTGAGCCCTATGTATACTTTTCACATTACAAAAAAATCAAGAAGGATTCCTTTCAATCTTTACATTTTTTCCTTTCTTTTTCATTTCCTTCCTAAAATATTTTAAACTAGAGGCTTGCTGAAACTGGACTGGTATCAGGTTCTTTTAAAAATTATTTTAATATTATTTTAATACTATTTTTAAATAATAATATTTATCAGTTTTTGACAAATAAGTTTCTTTCTGCCTTGCAAGCAGTTTCCATCAATTTTGTTTGCTTTTGATTTACTGTTGAATTGCTGTCATATTTTAAAAAGAACCAGTAGACTTAAGAGAGGATGGTATTATACTAATAATAAATAAATGTAGTTCAAAAATGTAGAATTTATGTAATGTAAGCATAAGATATTCCATAAGGTCCTTTTTCTCATCCCATTCAAGATCTAGGGCTAGGAGTGTTTAGGGATTTTGAGATCTCCTGGAAGCCCCTGGTTTCCCAGGAACTGGCTCTCATGTGTGTCAGCAATCCTCAGCCTGCAGCTCTGTCAATTTACTCTTCATGTTTGCAAGTGGAAATGAGATCCTGTAACTAAACAGGAGAGCAGATAGAGGGTTCCAGCTGGTTTCAGTTACTCGTGCAGTTTTGTTGGGTGCGGGTTTTTATGCTTTTCATCATTTTTTTGTGCTTGATCTAAGTGTGATTGAAGGTCAGTACAGAAAAAGTCTGGGTGACTTAGAGCATGACTTGCATTGGAAAGCCAAAGGGACCCGTGCCCTTAAATCAGTTACAGGTGTCTGGGAATCCCGCTGAAGCTGCAAACAGTCCTCTAACTTCACCATGAATTCAGTGTGCCCTAGGTTCCACAGATAAACTTCATAGTGAGAATTAATTCTACAGTCTTGTTTTGTCTGTCGCTGGGTTAGGCAGGGTGTAGAAAGGCACTGAGAGGTGTGAGCACACTTTTTATAGGTTTATGCTACTTCTATTCCCACAGCAACAGTGTAGGTCTCGTTCAAATTAATTAACTTTTTGTTTTGAAACATTGTGTCTGTTGGAATGATAACTGAGAAAACTTAATTAATTAATTAATTAATTGTCAAGTTCTCTTAAGGGTTGTTTAGGTTCTGATTTGACATATCATGGAGGAAAAGAAGATCTGTATAACCATAAATTTACAATAATATTAATCATGAGGGGTTTTTTTGTCTCAGGATTACTTTTGGGTGGAAATTATAAGACTAAAGCTGGCATGAAATCTGGAGGAAAAAACGTTTCTCTTACCCTCATATTCTTTTTTTTTTTTTTTTTCTAATAACCACATTTCAATTGCTATACCAATTTTACCAGCCCAGGTATTTTTCTGAATTAGGTGTATGGACAGAAATCTAAGAACCCCCTCCCCCTAGGAAAAATAAGAAAAAAAAGAAAGAAAGAATGAAAGCCGAGGATATTCAGGGCTATGATGAAACTGCACAGACTGAGTAATAGAGCATCTACCAAATCCTCCCATTTGATTCCTACATATAGTAAAGTCAAAGGGCAAATTTTCTGCTGGAATGTGTTGAATCAATTAGCATTTATGATGGAAAGCAGGCACACAGGCCACTTGGTTACCTTCCAGACATTTACAGTGGGCAAACTGCCCAGGCCAGCTTTCCTGCACTGAGAGCTCTGATCCCCCACTGGAAAACTCCAGAGGTTCCTCCAGAATGCCTCAAATTCCAGCCTTGTGCCTGTGCCTTATTCCAGCCTGATAACTGATATTCTTATTGGTCACTTGGAATACACTAAAGAATGAGTACAGTTTTTATTGCAAAACTCTTTGTAGGTATATGAAGTTTTGCCTTATGAACTCCCTACAGAACTGCCTGTAGTGGAAGCAGGAAAGTTCTTGTTACATAGTGTATGTAAATATACACTGCATATAGATGTAGAGACATTAAGGTAGATTTTTAATTTTACATGTCTAACGTTATGTTTATGGGGTTTCTTACATACATATAAAATCTATCTTTAATAGATAAATCTCCCCAAAACTAGAAATTCCAATTACCAGATAGGTCACTGAACTGACAGTTTTATGACATGTACAAAACCAAACTGGGTGCCAGTTGTTACACTAACAGTGACCAATAAAAATACAATACATAAAACAATATAATTATTCAAATTATACAATAATATTAATAAATAAAATACAGTTTACTGATTAGAATATGAATATCACAAACAGCAGATAACAAATAAGACAAAAATATGAAGAGAATTAAAAGAGAAATTTCTACCAGGTTTATAAAAGTGAAAACCAGATAATATGTAATTAAAGCATTAACATCCAACTCAGTAAAGTGAAGAGGAAAAAATTTAACCTTGCTAAAATGGCATAGTTAAATTCTGCTTAAAAAAATTCCATTTCCATTCTGAAAAGACTGGTAACAGATCAGCACATGTGGATACAGGGCTATCAATGCACAGCTTCTCTGCAAAAATGCTTTGCAAAATGGCTATGTTTAGATTTGTTTGCATGTTTTCTTAATATCTGTTCCACCTTCTCTACATATCCCATCAATAAATGAAATCTAATTATATATTTGCAAAACACACTGGGTTTCTCAGTATAGTGAATATTTGCAGTGCTGGGATTTAAAGAAACAGGCAGTTCCATACAAATTACTCAGACACAAAAGAGTATTGAAATAAAATAAGGTATAACTTGTTGCAAGGACTTAAAGCTGAATTTCATGTCCTTACCAGAGTGGGAAGATATTAAGCACTGAAGATTTATGACATGGCTTTTAGTGCTGTGCAGTGGTAGATTTATTGCAGGCATACAAGTTTGGATGCTTGCTGGTGCACAAATATCTTCCATTTGGATTTTAGTCATACATGGAGAGGTTTAAAAAGTGAGAATCTGTAAGAGAGGCAGAGAATGATATAGCCAGAGCCCTAAAAAACATCTAGGGAATCTTGGAATGTCATACCTGTCTGATTTCATGGCTATGAAACCCCTAAAGATGCAGATATTGGAAATTTAGCAGCGTCTATTGCAACAGTGAAAGTGCATTCTTGTCTTAAATTCACAGCTCTCAAAGCAATGTTTTCCCCAGGTTAATGGCTGCTGTTCACTGTGCAGGCAAGGCACTATGGCACTTTAAATCACCTGTCCTCTCTGCACTTCAATTCATTAAAACTAATAAAATACTTTATTTCTGAATGCATTTTTGTGCCAAAGATCAGGGATCTTGACTGAGGTTTGTGGTCTGCCTGCAGAAGTATGACATAGATAGCAGGAATAGTGCATTTGATTACTGTTAAAAATTAAATTTGTTGGATGATCTTAAAAAGGACAGAAAAAGATTGGGTTGAATTAAGTTTAAAAATCTGTTCTTTAACTCATAACTGCTCAAATTTGTCTGCCTTCCTGCGTACTTGATCATGATGCTTAAGAGATTCAGGGAACTTTTGAACATTCTGAACTGAAATTATACCTTTCTCTCTGCTCACTCTTTTCTCCACTGGATTATCACTTCCATGGCACAGAGTTGGGACAGTCTTTTTCACCCCTCTCCTAGTTCTGTTTCCTGTGTCGTGCTGTTTACTGTGTTTTTTCACCTCATTAGGTGAAATAAATCTTAATAAGGCATGGAAAGAAATAATGAAACAAATAATTATTGTCTACTTGATAAAACTCTGATTAAATTCAACTGCCTAAGAGAATGTGTCTGTACAAATGTACAAAGGCCTTGTCCAAAAAATAAAGTATCTTAAAAATCCTTCAATTGATAAAATCTCTGAGGATATTTCCATTTAATTGAGTCTCAGTCCTTTTCTAATATATATGTACCCACTGATGAAGAAGCAGTGAAACTAAAACAGCTGTACGAGGCCAGGACTCAGGAGACTTAAGGGAATTTTTTTCTGTGCAGAGTCTTTTTAGGAATTTCTGAGCATTTTCTATGTGTTCCTCAGTCTAGAACTTTTCTAGATATTTGTGATTTCCAAGAATGTCTCTCTGTTTTCTAGAAATTCTATATAAGAATTTTCTAGGTATTTCCTAGTCCTTTTCAGGAATTTTCCATTTCAGAATATTTTTTTGGAAATGTGCCTTGCTTGCTCTTTGAATTTCCATTACTTTTGTGGGTTTTTTTTTCTGTCCACAACATTTCTGGAGGTCTCCCACTCCTCTCTAGCAGTTCCAAATTCTAGAACACCTCTAAAAGTCATTGAATGGTTTTTGGGAAGTTCGCTGTGCTTTCTAGAGTCTCATTAAGCTAAAATTTTACAGGAAGTTCAATGAATGACTTAGCAATTTCAGTGCATTTTTGAGGGATTTCTCATTGTGTTTGAGGATTTTAAAGCTTTTTCTTAGGACTTCTTCTGTTCAGATCCATTCTGAAGTTACTTAGTACTTTCTAAGATTTCTGTGTTATGTGTGTACTGTAAGAATCCCATGACCTGGAATTTTTCTAGGAAAATTCAAACAATTTCTCGGCATTTGCCCCTGCGTTCCCATCAATAAATTCTTCTGTTTAGAAACTTTCTGGAATTTTGCATTCTGGAACCATTCTAGGAACTGAAAAATGATCTGCAGAGATATATTTACAAAATAATCTGTGGCTAGGTAAAAAGAACCAGGCTTAAAAAAAAAGGCAGTGAATTACAGTGGAAATTTAGGTCATGGAATTTTCAGCTGTGCTAGTTGTAAAATCTACCTGCCAAATCTACATTGTATTTGGTATCAAAGATTAAATTAACACCTCAGCACAACAAGGCCACGGAATGCCAGATTTTGTAACAGGTCAATATGATTTCTAGTTGATTCAGTTTTAGCAATCAGACTCAGGATCACTGTTCTTGAATAAGTTTCATGTCTGACATGGCAGAGAGACCTACAGCTATTTAATTCTCCTGCTGGCTGTAAATTAGTTAAATCATTTGTATATAAGTAAAATAGCATTAATTTATTTCCTGGATATTTTTTGTCTTGCTCATAGCCTATAGGTTGCACCCGGGGAGATTCAGGTTGGACATCAGGAGGAATTTATTTATTGAAATGGTTCTTAAACATTGGAATGGGCTGTCCAGGGAGGTGGTGGAGTCATCAACTGGATGTGGCACTCAGTGCCATGGCCTCGTTGACAAGGTCGTGATCAGTCCAAGGTTGGACTTGATGATCTTTGGGATCTTTTCTAACCTAAATGTTTCAGTGATTTTGAGAATTACCACTGTGTGATATATTTTAGGACATATTTATGAAGAAGGGATTTTGCCCTCATTCTTTTTCTTGTGCCCAGAGAGTGTTTCTGAATTTATCGACACAAACATAAACTTTGTCAAGTGATTGTCTACCTGCTGAAGCCAAACACCATTCCTTCCAAAAGTTGGCAGAACTCATTCCTTACTGCAAAGACTGCTTCACACTTCCAGAGCACTCTTTAGCTGCAGAACCTGCAAGTGCTTTACAAATTACAGCTTTGCAAATCCAAAGTACTGAATAACTCTTGGATATGACCCACAGTTCAGTGAGTGTGGTTTTAAGGGGCTCTGCAAACACCAGCAGCCATGCCAATGAACATGCTCATGTAGGATCCAGTGCCAATTCCTATCAAGGCTCTTGCAGCAGAAATTCAGCACTTCCAGGAGTGAGTGTGTTCAGTGTTACTCATGGAGAGGGTTAGAAACACTCTCTTGTACCTCTAGGCATGAGTCCCTGGGAATTCAGGGTATATGAGTGTATTTGAAAAGATCACATAAAAAGCAAAGCACAACTGAGGGGTAGATGTCCTAGATCTCAGTTCTGTTGCCCTGTGAATAAATGTACTGATTGCCCCAGTTATTTGAGTTAGTATTATGCAGGGGAAACAGAAGAAAGTAGTAAGTTTTCCTCACAGAGAACTTCAGCTATGGAGCGAGCCTTGGATCTTGTTGGCTCAGTTGTGTAGATAGAAATTAGTGCAATAGTTGAGAGGTGATACTACTTGTCTGTAGAGCCTCTTGAATTGGTTCATTCCTGGTTCAGCTGCTGAGTGCCTGCCAGAAAATATTTCCTAGCAGCACAAATCACTGCTATTTTTTGTGTGTAGCACACTGCTTTGTCTCCATTCAAACAGTTGAGGTCTTTCAGAGTTAACAGCTTTGTCCCAGCCAACTAGAAAGAATCACCACCATATATTCCTTAAAATATCTTTCTAGAAGTCAAATAAAATAATGTTATTACTTGAAAACTAAAAAGGCTTGTAAGTAGCAGTGCTTTAAAATACAATAGTTCAGACCCGTCTGAGATTTCATGGGTTCTGTAATAATGCAGCTGTTTTCCTCAGGGTGTTCTCACAAATTCATAAAAAGTCTATTTGTTATGAGCATTCTGAAACCCCAAGGAAAGCAGCTGTGTTTTTGACAAACTGGGCTGCATTTTCAACACCTTTAGCAAAAGAGACATTTATAGAGGAATTTTATGCCTTATACATCCATGAGCAACATATTTTTTAGCACTAACAACATACAGTGCTCTTAGCAGAGGATTACACAGCAAAGCAGCCAAACTGAACATTGAGTTGAGCCACAATATGAAATTAAAGCCCTGACCTCCAGCAGAAGACTTGCCCTCAACTTAAAATATGCCGCCCAGAGTGAACTTAAAGGCCACTAGGGAAATCACTGAATGATATAAGCATGTTAGATGTGAACTTTTCAGGTTTTTAAATCCTTTTCCTTTTTTTCTTTGCTTTTAATCTGTTCCTGAAACTGCAGAAGTGTAAAGAATGAGTGACGTTGTTGGGGGATCTTGGTGAATGTGCTTACCACAGTATTAGTGAAATATGAAGTCTAGACAAGATAGGAACTTGGTTTCCTGTGCATCCCATTCCTGCAGGAGTTTATTTTCTTCTTTTCTTTTTTTTCCCTGTAGCTGCCCAAAAGTTATTATTGTCCAAAATATAATTATTGCTGCTTTCAGATTTGTAGATGTTCCATAGATGTTTTAGTCTGTACATATTTTCATACCATATAATTTTTTCTACAGCTGCTCAATCATATTTGGTCCTTCCTGGTTTTCGTTCCTTCACGTTTTACAGATACATTCTTTATGTACTAAATTCATACTTCTTTAGTATTTTTATGGAGTATATATTTTATTACTAGACTTACACATCTTTAATTTTTTTTTTCAGTTTTCAAATTAAGTTTCCCACTTAAACAATCCATCTGAAGTGTCTTTAATTCACTGACTTTCCTCAGCCTTCTTCCCCAGATTTTCCTATTAGCATGGAAGTTACTCAGATAAATGTATTGTCATGTCCTCTTGAATCATCTGTACATCTAGATGTCACTAAATTTTCCAGGTGAGTTGTGTCTAATCCATTTCCTTTTAATGTCATCCTTCTAATGCCTCATTCTTTGATCCTCGTCTCCCAAGTTATGCTTTCTCCTTGTCCCTTTCTTTGATCTTTATCTCTTTATCTCTTTCTTTTGTTGTACTCAACGTTCTGAGATCCATCTGAGTTACATCTCCTTTTGACTTTCCTTCATCTTGGACTTGCCACACCATTGCAAGCCTTCATCCATCAACTCTATGCTTCAACTCCCCTGTTTTGGCCTTTCAGGGGAGCACTTATCTGATGGATCTTTTGATCCCATTCTATAGGCTGCTTAATTTCATTTCAGACATCATTCTTCTTTCTCAGTTGTCTTAGTTTCACATGCAAATTAATTGTATTATTCCTTATATCTAGTTCTTCTGATTTCACTTTTTAGTTGCTCTCAGCCTCAGTTGTCTCAGGGTCAGCCCAGGTCCTATTCTCACATTCTTGATTGAAATAAGTGAACCACACTGATTTTTCTCATTAGATGATAAACAAGTCTATTTCCCTTATACATGTTCACAGTGCATGATCATCAACTGCTTCCCTAAGAAGTTGATTTTACCCATTTTAATTTCACTTTGTGTTACCATAAATGTTAACTCTCAGGGAACCTAAATTCTATTTCCATTGCTATTTATTAAGCGTATCAATTCCTGAATTTAGAATGTATGTATGAAAACTGGAAAGTAAGACTTTTTGTAATTTAATGAAAGAATATGAACATGAATGAGAGAAGAGTTGAGAGTGAGACTCTTCCTAGCTGTCTATGAGTGAGCAAAATGCTCGAATGCACAAGGAGTCTTCCACTTCCAGTTCCAGGCACAGGTCAAAAGTCTGTAATTACATGTAAATTGCCATTTTTAGAAGTGAATCCCATGGAGTATTGGCACTACTCTATCTTTATCCTTCCATTTGGTAAAGATTAGAAGATACTTTGGATGAGTTATAAGAATAAGCCTCTGAGAAGTTAAAAAATTCTGAGACAGGCCCATAATTTGGAATGTCATTCTTTTCTTTTTTTATTGACAGACATATGGAAGTCAATGACAAGACTGACAGAGACCTTAACTGGTTTAAGTCAGTGCATCTCTGCTTAAGTTCATAAATTTGCAATAACATAAAATGTCCTAAATCTAGTCCACAAAATATATTCCTCATTTTTGAATAAATTCTACTAAAGAAGAATTAAAATTATGCTTTCTCTTAATTGGCTTTCATTGATTCAGCAGGAATTAAATTTAAAGAATAAGAAAAGAATGTATTTCTTAAATTTACATTTGTAAATACTGTCAAATGCTCTTAAATGGAGATCACTGTATTTAAAAAAAGACATGAGCCTTAAGTGGATATCTTAATTACAGGTTTAAAGCATGAGTTTCCCCACTTTATATCTGCTCTTGAAAAGAAGAGTAGGAATATTAAAATCCTTAGGGTAAGATGGAGTAAATGAGCAAGCTCTATGAATGACTGAATGCAAAGTATGATATTAGTGCAGAAATTCCCATTGACTTCAGTAAGATTTGAATCAAACTTGAAAGATGTTAAAGGCTGCACAGCAGAAAATATTTGCAAGTAAAATCAATGTATTCCAAAGCATTGTGAATGTGCTTTTACTTTACTCCAGTGAGTCTTGCCAATAGAATGTCTTTGAACTCAAATTCACTTAATGTTGGAGACTATGGGGTTCTCAGGTCCAACTCATCACAGTTTGGTATTTTAATAATTACCTAGGCCAGGAATCTCTTCACAAGGTAGGGATAGCATAAATTGGTAAAATAGTAAATACAAAGTGAGACTGGAAAAAAGCAGGTAAGTGTTTGTGGAAAATGACACCAATTTTTATTTTAGGAGTTCTCTGTTTTCTGTTTCCTCCCCTTGTGAGAAATGGGAAGGAGACGTAATCTGGGGAGAGAAATAAAAGTGACTTTCTGACAGTAGCCACTCACACTGTCTTTATTATTTGTAGATTAAGATTATTCACATTAAGAAGGATGTATATCCCTCTTAGGAGAGTCACTGGGGGACTGCATAGAAGAGCAAATCCAGACATTTCCAGCATATTACTTGACAGTGTTCAGTGCCTTCCTTACTTCTGTAAAGAATTTACCCTCTCAGGATTTCTTTTAGAAGTGGAATAAAAAGGAAGTGAAGGGAAACATTATTAATAATTACATATAATGTGATTATATGTTATTTTATTATCTAATTAATAATCTGAATACTTCAAAGGGACTACTCTAAACTATGTCAATTGTCATATTTACACTGTCCAAGGAGCCCTTCCTTATCAATAATTTACGATATCTTTTCATTAAAAACTTTTCATTAAAAATTATTTATTTTTAATAGGAAACACTTAAACAACATTTTAGTGGGTAGTGAAAAGTGAACACAATCTTTATTTGCTTGTCAGAGAGCACATTCCACTTAAGATGCATGTAATGTCATGCTCTGATGCTTTCAGTTATAGAGATATGTGCTTTATTACGCCATTCAGTAGATTTTACAACACTAAAAATTGATGCAAGAAAACTGGAAGATGACGTGTAGTGGGTTTCTCTAATAATTGAAATATCAGAATAGTGAGGATGAAGGGGAAGAATAAATTAGTGCTCTTATTATCTGTTGAATATTGAGTCTATCCTGTGAGTTGATTTAAGTAAGAAAAGACAGGACGTGGTCAGAAGTACAGGAATATTTAATACTGCATCTGTACAGGAAGGGAGAATTAAGTTTCCTAACTTTTACTGGCTCATTTCATAGCCTTGGGAAGGATTTTCTGTCAGGGTAAAGTGCCAGGGGCTGCACAGAGCTCCTGGGATTGCTGTTTGCAGTCACTGTGCCAGGCATTGCTGCTGTTGGTACCTTACCTCTGTGGAGAGCCTGAGCTCTTGGGGCAAAGGTACCAAAGTGCAAAGCACTGATTCATCACCCCTGCAGCTTCCTGCTGACCAGGAAATTCCTCAGAGATTACTCCAGACTGGGTGTTTTGCTGCTGGAAATCAGGGAGCTGCAGGCTGTATCTGCACTCAGATCCCAAAAGCAAAGCTGAGGTGATGGATGTGTCACCCAGCTGATGGTCCCATGGGCACCTGAGTGCCCAGGCCACTGCCAGGCTGTGCCCAGCACAGGCTCCTCTGGAGCCTTGAGCTGCAGTCCTGGCTCCCATCATACCGAGGGAGTGGCCAGGGAGCACAGCAGGCTGCCAAGGACAGGGGACTGCAGCTTCCCAGCGGTTCTGCTGGGGCAATCAGCTCATGGAGCAGCGGCTGCCCATGCACACGCTGGCCCTGTGGCTGCACAACAAGCCCTTAAACTCACTGCCCCGGACGTGTTTATAAAAGAGTGACGCGGTGCTCAGTGCCATGGGTTAGTTGGTGAGGAGGTGTTAGGTCATAGGTTGGACTCGATAATCTCACAGGTCTTTTCCAACGTGGTTCATTCTGTGATTCTGTGACGCTGGCAAGGGGTCGCTGGGCACATCCTGTGCTCAGGGAATACCTGGGAATACCTTCAGCTGTGCCCTTTCTCTTTGTTACTGCCTTATTAACAACTATTAACACACTTGGTAAAAACAACGAAGAATCTATTGTTCACATACATGTGGTAAAGCTTGGAACAAATGCTGGAAAAAACCCAGTAATAGTAATAATAACACTCTCCTCACTTTGCAGCACATGCTGCAGCAGTGTGGCGACACTGATGGACAAGATGTCTCCTAAATCCTCCAGTCACAGTGAGAGACAGCTGCTGTGTCTGGTTTTACAAGTAATTTTTAGAAGAGTTATTCTGATAAAGGCAGCTTACATCTGGTCTTTCTGAGCTGCTAATTCCTGTCCTGTTGAACCCATTGTTTCACAGCACAACTGAAAATGCAGTCCCTTTGTGTTTTACTAGACTTTGCAGCGTGACATTTGTATTTTTTATGATGTATATAGAGACTGTGTGTCAATGTGTGCATGCATATTTTTATGACAAATGACTGGGGAATAGCTAATTTGATTTCAGCAGCATTTTTGCAAAACTGTAAAATTATCTTGAAAGGACACCCATTTTGTGTGTTACTTTTTGAAAGGAAGCATAGCGATGTTTCAAGGACAGTGTAAATAATTCAAAACAAATTTCATCACTCAGATTTAGGATTATATTCATACTTTTCACAATAATTAAACATGCAAACTTATCATGTTTTGTTTACGGAATAAATTTTTAATATACATTAAATAAAATCTGTTTCATCAGTAAACATATACAATTTTAAAACATTAATTTCCACTTTGTTTGTACCAATACATTTCATTATTTAATAGACCAGTTTTTGTCTGTGAAAGAATTGCAATCAAAAAGCAAACATTTTCTATTTCAGATTTACAGCTCTGTAAAACATGGGGCAGCACCTTTGTTTTTAGAATTCAGTGAATAAAACATTTTCTTGATTTACATACTGATCAGTTAAACGGATTTTTGTAAAATAAATGCTGTTACACTGTCCAAGAGAAACTGACAACATAAAGTTAAAAACCTGTAGTCAACAAAGTTTTGCTCTACCAGCTGTAAATGAAATAATGAAATTCTTACATTTAAATATTCTTTATAAATAAACAATTGTTTTCTTCTTGAAATAAATCAGTTACCCAGAACAGCAGTATTCTTAAGACTAGTTTATACATATTCATGCATGCAGAATCATAGATTGTATTTCAACAAAAGAAAACCATTTTGCTTGCATTCTGCAATTTTGGTAGAGCCCTTACCCTAAAGCTGGGACTCCCTTAGTTCCAGTTGGGTCTTGTAAATCTTTGAATCTTTTCCATAGCTAGGCCCATCCTTACCAAAACAGAACAAAAACTGCTTGGAAAACAGACTGGTTTAGAGGCTGAATCAAATCCCAGTCTAGATCTGGAAAATTTGGGTCTATTTGGGAACATACAATTTGAAATTCCAGATTGCTGTTTAACAAAGGGGTTTCTTCATTGTTTCAGGAAGCTTTGCTGAAATCATTCAGGTTCATATCAAGTATCTTATTTGATCCCTTCAGATGTATTTAAAATTATTACTGGCTGAATTATTTTCTTCTTTTTCTCAAGATGTCTTCTATGTTCACTTTAAAAGATCTCCTAGAGACCCATTTTTCCACAGTATTTTTAAAAAGCTGGCAAGTTTTTTCAAAGGGGGCTATGAGCAAAGGAAATTGGACAAGTTAAAAAGAAAAGTTCAGTGGCTTCTCCAAAAGGAAAAGCTTCTGGTGAGCTCCAGGAAGTCCAACATAGTTTCAGAATGGTTTTTTTTTTCTGTAATTCACTACCTGAGCTGTTACTGCATTGTAATATTTATGAACTTATCTGATACCTAAACCAGATTTTCTAGGAAGTATCATGAATCCTTCATTCATTTAAAGGTCAGAAAGAGGATTATAAAGATCATGGGTTTCAGAGCCGTTGCTGACAATGTGCAGTGCTACCAATATTTGTCATAGTGCAGAAGAAGAAAGAGAAAAAAAATCACAGTTTTATTCATAGTAAATCATTAATTTTCCTAAGTCTAAACCTGGAGATGCTAAATAGTTTTAAAAATGCAAAATCTGCAAGAGATGACCATCTCTTATTATTCAGACCCAGATATATTTTTAGTTTGCCATGTAGTATTTCTATAACAATCAGGATTAAATTTTTATCAGTTATATTAAAAGAATAGTTTTGTGTTTATGTGGATATTTATATATTCCTACATCAATTCTAGAAAGTTCTGAAACATTTTTTTTGTGAATGATGATTATGAAATAAGGCTTTAATGCTAGTTCCACAAGGGCTCAGCTTATGAGTCCTTTGCTCCGAAAAATGACTTTTTTTTTTCCAGGCTAATTATTTAAATAATGTCATATTATGAAAGAAGGAGGAACGAAAAAATCTTAAGGAAAGTTAGGGCAATTGATAAAAGAAATAGACCTTCAGGTAGGATTGGTTGGTTGTGATGTTTTTATATTATACCCAGAAAGGAATTGGAGAGATTAGAGGAGATCAGAATCTACTCTTAAAGAGAACTGCCTTGCAGTAATATGCTCACTTTGGTGACCTATTTAAATTGTTGTGTCTGCCCCATCCCTGGCAGTGCCAAGGCCAGGCTGGATGGGGCTCTGAGCAGCCTGGTCTCATGAACAGCGTCCCTGCCTGGAGCAGGGGTTTGGAACTAAATGATCTTTAAGGTCCCTTCCAACACAAACCATCCTGTGATTCTGTGAATTTAATACCCTAAGCTGGGTTTAAAGCACCTGCTGTGAACCAGATAGAAACAGACATTGTGCTGGGGGAAAGAAAATGCATCCTAAAGCTGTGAAGAGATGCTGGAAAATTGTGTGTCAGGAACAAGTGTATAGGGCTGGATCAGTCCTCCCAGTCAGGCTTGTGAGCTTTGTTCTGCTGACAGTCTTGGTGCCTTGCACCCCTGTATCCAGAGTAGAGCTACAAACACCCATCCCTGCACACCAGCTGCCTTCATCTGACAGTCTGGGACACTCATCTTTCTGAGATTTTCTTGAACCTTTTGTGTATTCGACAGGGTAACAAACAGAAGCATTTAGAGAGCTATTTTACTAACTTCTGCCATCTCAGCACTTTCTGCTACCATTGTTAGCATTATAACTTCCAGCAGCTTGACCTTTAAACATTATCTGCCAGCATGAGCCAATAAAGGAAAGAAATGGTAACTTTCTAACCCAGTATGTTTATTTCAGAAGTGTATGTATGCACAAACACACATATGTGTGTACACACACACTGACACAAGAATTACACATGACCCTGAAGGAGCTTAATATCTGGGTTAGAATTCATTAGAGTAGCTAAGACAAAAAAGGATATGTGCATTTCATCATGAAGAATTTCCCCCCATTTTTTTCCTGTCAGAATTATCTTCTCACTCGTACAAACAGCTTTTCCCTTGCTATAAAATCTCCATTAGATGGCTACATTCATTATGCTACTATCAAACCATCTCCATTTAGATGTGAATTTCTTGCTTCTCTTTGTTTTTTGCTTTACTCCTACCCAGATCTCTCAGTTCACTGATCCTTTCAGCTGCCTAAAAAGTTTCCCAGTATGCAGGAGTTTACAAATGCAGATGGTAGCCAAGCAATGCAGCAATTCTCCTCTGCCTTCTCAAACCACTCACTCTCCTCATCATTGCTATATCTGGAGAAAAATATTTTGACAGTGGTTTGTATACGAGTGATATCTCTACAGTAGCAGCAGAAAAACAAGCAGAACTTGAAGAAACAGTTGTACAAAAAATGAATATATCTGTTCTATAAACAATTTCTCTTACTCCCTAAAGAAAATATCCAGCTGAAACCTCAAGAACTTCAGAAGGACGGAGTCACTCTTTGAACTCTTCCATAAGTAAATAGGATAGTAATGGAATTGAGGTTTTACTGTTTCCAGAGTTTATTTTATGGTACAAAAGGTTAAATCCTGTGCAAGTAGAGCAGGGGTGATTTTTGCTCTCTGTTGTGTGGGAGTAGTCCTTTGGTCCTGATAGGACAGCCTGTGGCATCAGTAGTCACAGCCAGGGCATGTAAAACACTACTTTGAAAGAAATATACATAAATTTAAATGATTTGTGTCTCACAAACCAGTTTCATAGCTTTGAGTTTCATTTCTGATTTTTAAACGTCACAGGTACAATATGGAATTAGTCTATTTCACGCTTTCATCTGATTAAGGGAAGGATTTGATTTGTAAAGTTCAAAGGGACTTGGGTAGAACCCAGACCTAAGACAAACAATACGAACTAAGTTTGCTGTAAAATCTGTATGCAGCTATATTTTAAAAATTTCTCAGGCATGTAATATTTGTGTTTGTCATTACTAGATATGGCTAAAAAGTAAAAAACACAAGCAAAGAAAACAGCACCACTACTCCATACATGTTTGTAAATGTGTTTGTTATAAAGCAGCACAATTCTAACTTGAGTTATTTATGAAGACATAAAGCACTCACACTATTTCCATTACCATAACTTGGACTTCAATCATGATGGTGTTCTTCCACACAGTGGTTCCAAAAATAAATTCTAAGCAGGTTTAAATTTGCACATTAATGGGATTGCATCAGTTTGCGTTGGTTAAAAGCTGAAGCAGAGGTTTCAGCTCAGTAGCAACTTGATGGCAATACTGACTGGGAGAGACTCTGCCAGTTGGAAATGATCACATTGTGATCCAAAATGCAATCTTGGTGGTTATCCAGAGCACATTCTCCTTGGAGAAGGATGGGTGTGGCTAAAAGGAGTGCCCATGTGTATTTCAACAGGTTTTGGTGAGGCTGTCAGAGCAAGGAGATAGGGACAGTCACAGAATTCTATTCAATACATCTGGGATTTTTTCTTACAGATTTGTTTTGTTCTTGACACTTGTAGCTGATGCTGGAGTGAAAAGAGGAAAGTGCAGGAATATGGAAGCATCACTGAATCAGGGCACTGTGAAATCTTGCATAAAACAAAAATACAAGTGAATGATCCCAGATTGCTGATGAAACGAGGAAATTTACTCAGTGTTGGTAGTTGTGTTCTTAAACAAGCAGCCTGCCTAGTATTAGGAATTGCAGTTATTAGAAATCTATTAACACATCCAGTTCTGTCTAGACAAGAAGGAGGCACAGAAAACAGAAAACAACAACCATGTGCAGTGTTTGGATTCAGTGTTGGCTAATGAGATTTATGTGCCCAATTAAGCATCCAGGTAGTTCTAGAAACCTAGCCCCAAATTCCTAAACTCAAATGAAAAGAAACAAGATATTCAGAGTTCTGAAACAAAGCATATATTAATAACTGTCTAAGAAGCTATTTTATAATATTTATTTCTCATATTCAATCCTAGTAAGATGATATTCAAGCTTGGGTATATTAATTTTGACTGGTACTTGTTTAGGTCTCAAGAAAGTTACAAAAAATGGCCAAAATATATATAAAGAAGGAGAGCTTGTCTTATAAATCAGGAGTATGTATTTATATGGTTTTTCAATGCAAATTTTCTCATTATGTGTTTTAATTTGATATAGATCAAAGGTAATTTAATAAAAACCACAAGACTAAAACCAAAAAAAGCAATTTTATGCCCTGGTTGCATTCACAGAGAATGTTGTTTTATTTCTCATTCAGGAATTTAGATGTGATAAATTTGATAGGTTTGTTTGATGTCTAAACAATCTCTTTTCCTCTTAGTGCAATTTTCCCATCCTGTGCTGCTTTGACCCTTGGTCACATTACATATTGATAATCTGTAAAGATATTCAGATGTCTCAGGGCTGTCAATGCTTAATGGTAGTTTTATTACTCTCTTGTAGTTTTTCGTGGAACTCCTTTAGCATAATGCAACAAAGTCTACTCTTGCAGGAGAGAAAAGTCAGTAAATTATGTATCCACCTGAGATGTGGATACATAAATGGAGATTAGAAGATTGTATGGAGTCACTCTAAGAGCACTGGGTTTATATTTTTGTAGTTATTTTATTTCTTAACCCACAAATGGAAAATTTTATTTGAAATATTGATAATAATGAGATTGTTATTTCTCACTAGCAGATTGAAAACTGCTGATGGTTTTGCATTACTGCTATTCATTTTCATTTCAAATAAAGATTGTAATTTCTTGACATCACAAGAAAGAGAGATAAAAGATAAATTAATGATTTGCTGTATCAAGCAAGTTATTTTTCATGATGAAAGAAGTCAGGACCAAATTTTGACTGCCACCTTTGTCAAAATCTCTCTAAACTGAAGAGTGATTAACAACTAGTCCAAACTTCAGAATTTATTTCAAAGTTCCTAAAAAATTTAAAAGTATTTTTACAACAGAAAGTGTCTTTTCTTAAAAAGTACTTGCTCACAGAAAGAACCTTATTCTCTAGCCTTATTTAAATTCATAGAGTTTTTGACTAGGTGGCCTTGCATGTGGGCCCGGTGTTTTGCATGAGTATGAACTAAATGAAAATACATTAGTGTATCAAGCAGCTCAGGAATATGGCTGTCCTACAGAACCTAGATTGCCTGGTTAGGTTGATACTGGAAAAGGAAAATTTTGAATTAGTAGTCCCAGTCATGCTGTTTTGGCAGCACTGTAGACTAGCCTGAGATCAAGGGAAGAAATCAAGCAACTGCTGAACTGGATCTTTACAGGAAATATTGCTCTGGCAAACAAATTAAGAAAAAAAATCACAGCAAGCTACCAATTATCTCAAAAAAAGATAATAACTTTATTAGCCTGTCTTTATTTCAAAAGGTATGAAAATATCAATAAACAAAACAAAAATAGCATATCAACTGGATCAGAAACACTGAGCTAGTAATTTCAATTATCTTAGGAGGCAGATTGCTCTACACTGATGAATCACAGGAAATATTTCTGTGCAGATGCAGGGGAGAATGCTATACACAAATATGTAAGCATCAGTCAAAGCTCCAAAGCTAATAAAAACATGAATAGTTGTGACTAGCTGCTGGTCCTTAATTTTTAGAGAAGCAATATTTGTAAAAAAACTTCATGCAGAGAACACTGGCTAAATAAGGCAAAGAACAATTCACAAGTACTTTCAGGATTGATACCCAAATCCTGCCTTTGTGGTTATATGTTTACTTATTTGTTGTTAGATAGGAGATGAATGACTGCTGCACTTTTATGAAAGTGCTTTGACTCTCCAAAGCACCTTAAACAAAGCTGTGAATCATTCTGGCTCAAATCCATCAGGAAAGTACAGCGTGTTACTGTGTGTGTCCCTTGCCCCCATTTCCTGTCCCAGGCCAACAGAGGAACAGTAAAGCCACGGTGGGATTTACCTGGACATCAGGAGGAACAAACAATCAAAGGAATAAAATTAGAAGCTGGGTATTGTTGCTATAAAATATTAAATGTTAGCCTCACTGATAATTATATAATAAATTTGACTGGATCATTAATAGTGATAATAACAACAACAACCACCACCAAAACCACACCAAAATGACAATGTGTGTTTCTCACTTTGCATTAGTGATATCGTTCAAAACAGTGGCTGCCGTTTGCAGGATAAACAAAAGTAGTATGGAGTGGGCTGTGGCAGAAGCCATCCTCTTTCCCAGTTTTTGCACAGGCATTCCTTTGGCCCATCATTTGAATGCCCTCACAGCACAGTGGCTTTGAGCAGACATAGTCACACTGCCAGTACTTCCACTGAATGTCACACCTGTGGGGTGGAAATTTGTATCTGCTTGACAAGCTTGACACAATAATTCTTTATTCTTTGGTTCAGTTTCTGCACACAGAAGTTACATGATGAAGGCAATGCCGCAGTTTTCCTATTTTTCATTACTGTTCCAGTATTCTGATATTATAAAGCCCAGAACTTAAAGCTGTGCTGTGTTTCAGATATGCAGGAATGCAGCTTGGCACAAACAGCATAAACATTTAGGATCTCAGCTGTATGATCTCTGCTTATGAAATCTTGTATATTTTTAATGAATGAAAGATTTTATTCTGCTCTATAAAATCATTGTCTGTTTTGCAGAAGAAATACATGGTATACATTTAACTGCATTCTGTGGCAAATCTATAACAGTTTAACTCTTTTGATAAATTTTAATGCTTTAACAAATATTGTGTGCTGAGCAAGGATGCCGGTGTCAAACTGGATAGCGTGTTTCTGTACCACCAAAACAGTGATAAATAGATGTTAACATCTATTGATGTTATTGAATCCATCTGAGAGCTGCCTAAGTGAGAAGAGAGCTGATGCCAGAAAAACACACCCCCGTGCCACATGATTTGTGATGTGTCAGTTGAAGCTGGCTCTGGGAGGAGCGATGCCCCTCCATGCTCTGCCTCTGCCATTACCAGGCTTACAGGAACTTTATTTGCCTTGGAATTCCAGTTCAGTCTGGAAAAATGATAGGACTGCCACCTCTTTGCCAGGAGCTCAAGCCTGAAAATTTATTTGTGGTTATTTTAAAGGGTTGCTAATGTCACAGGAGCAACATAGGAACAGGCAGTGTCAAAACTCCTCTTAATGCTGTTCCTTATGTTTCTAAATTGTTCTTACCTACACATTCCTACACATGGAATCCAAGCCAAATTTTCATTGTTGTATCCCAGGAGATTTTGCAAAGCATCCTCTCTTTTTTGATAAGAAGTGTGCCTGGGAAGCCATATGTAGCTATTATTAAGGATTCTGATTTTCAGTAGTAGAAGCACTGCAGTTAAGACCCCCCTGCGTGTGCTGCTCTCTGGGATGGCTGCACTGTGGATGTTGGTGCAATGGCTTTCACTTTTAGCTGGGAGCTTTTCTCCTCTGGAACTCAAAAACCCTGCAGAGACAGATGTTGCTTCAGTGTGGCTGAGAGACCAACACTGAGTGAGCCAGTTTCATGTGCTTGAGATACGAGCAGAGAAGTGTCCACTTTCCACCTATTCTTTGTTGTTTTCTTTTACTATCAATTCAGAATTTTGGTGGGGAGCTTTTTGGGTGTTTTTTACAATAGTTTTTCAAGGCCCTGCATTTATACTGTAGTTTTTTTTGGAAAGTTTTTTTTTTTTTTGGACTGATAGGGAGAGAGCATCTGCAAGTTTTCAAGTTACATTTAAAGAGAGACCCAGACTTCATCTTTTGTGCTCTTACTGGTTATAGCAGTTAACTGAACTTAATTTTCTGTGGATAGCTACAGGAAAAAAAATACAATATTCCAGACTATTAGGACATGTCATATTTTCCCTATAAATTCCCTAACCAGTGCTACTTCTGACACAAGCTCAGCTGGTATTTCATCCTCTATCAAACTTAATCTAAAAAATACTTCCTGTGGATTTCAAGGGAATTCTGGGAGGAACGTGTTCACACATGAAGATTAAACTGTTCCTCTAAATGGCTCTTATGGAGCCACTGGATGCCCAAATGATATTTAATTGGTGGCATTTCAACATTTTTAATTACTAACCATTCTGCTAAGTTTGTTCATGGGGCACACCACAAACACCCAATGTGCTTTAGCCAGTTCTTCTAATGTGAGAGCCAGGCAGTCACTAGCACAGCATGGTAACAACTAAAAAGCAAATAATTCCTCATGAACTCAGGCAGTCAGAGCTGGATGTAGAGTTAGGATTTTGTATTGTTAATTAAGCACAGTCAGATGACAAGCAGCCCCTGTACTGTGGGTGTGGTGATGACTGGCACAGGGTGCCCACTGTGACAATTAATTTATTGCAGCAGAACTGTGAGGGTCAGTGGGGTCACAGCACTGAGCTGAGAGTGACCGATCAGAAGGCACAGAGATCAGAGGTGGTTCTTCATCTACAGATATGAAAGTTACCGTGGTGTCTCCAGTGCTCTGTTAGTGCTTTTTCTAATAACAGTGCTGTTATTAATACATACAGGCCTCCCTCAGGTCAGAAAGGTAGTTGCCTACTTAGCTGCAATTCAACAAATTCAATTAAATACTGCAGCCTTGGGCTAGAGTTCTAAAATAATATTCATTTTGAGCCTTTCTTGCAGCCTTGGTGTTTTTCCTTAATTGTACTGAACATCCTCAGGGTCCATGTATGTGAGGAAGGGAAGTTCAGGGTCTGAAATAAGCCATCTTTTCAGATTTGCCACCAGATGTGTTTGCTTAAGATAAGACCAAATATTTCCAAATCTGACAGAGCAGAAAGAGGGATAATAATAATTACTGGTGCTGGAAAAGTGATGTTTCCTGAACTAGATTCTCAGCTAGTGGAAACTGTGGAAGAGGTCTGATGTTACCTGAGTTATGGACATGTTTATCAACAAAATATGGTCCACTACACTGAAGTGTATTTCTGTTTATCTTTTGTTTCTATACCTAAAAACCAATGAAAACAAGATTAATAGAAGTAACAGTGATCTGCACCTTTTTTTTAAAATTCATCCAGTCCAGAAAATACTGAGAAATGAGTGTTTATCAGCAATAAATTTCAATAAATTTTTCATTGTTAATTTTTCTTTGAAGTATGTATAGATAAATTTCTAGAAAAGAATGATACACATTTCAAAAACTTTTAAGATTCACTCCTTTGCCTTTTATTTAAGCAAATTATGATTTTCATTGAGAAGAAGTAGAACTCTTTTAGTCAATGCAGACAAGCATGAGAAATGTGACACTTCAGAGCCTTGAATTCCTTCCATCCAAATTCACTGCAAGCCACAGATTAGTGGTTAAACTCCAGATTTTCCATACATTATAAGTAATTAAGTTTGTTTCTCTTAAAAGTTTTAAACCTAGAACAAAGATAATGTTCATGAATTAAAGCCTGAAGACATAACATGGAAAATAATAAAAGCAAATCCTTAGATGCTAAAATGTCTTTTGTTTTACAAAGACTATGCAATGGCTGTAGAAGGCAGAGGTAATTCTTAGGCTTTAGAAAACCAGTTAAATATTCACACACTTGTTTTCCCCAGGCCTTACCAGAATTATGGGTGATTTGGTGGAAGATAAACAATGTAGTTTCCTAATAACCCAGCATTAAAATGGTCCTGTGACTCAAAGTGGAAATGGCCATCTCAAAGCACTTGGTAAAATCTAAGATCTGATTGTAAAGACATATTTTCATAGAATCCCACTATCACCAGTTGGTTAAATGGCAGATCTATAAATCTAAGCTAAAAGATAGCAAAGATGGTCTTATGGGCAAAGAGTGACTATCAAGTGTCCACCTTGATCTGATTGCAAAATCAAAGTTCAAACAGTATCACTTACACAACCAAAGGAAAGGTAATATCTTTATGACTTACTAGTTAAAGCAAAATTATGTTCTCCTTGATCAGAAAGATGCAGCCATAGTACTTTGTGTAGTGTTATTTTGTGCAACTTCAACAATTGTTCTTTAATGTTAAAAAAACCCCTGGTAATACTAATAAATTTAAGATAATAGTGCAGCTGGTGTGCATTTATAGCAGGACACAAATTTTTGAGCTTGAAAATATAATTTACTTTTAGACTTTTTCGGTGAGTTTGTCTTCATGGGTCAGAGTCTCAGCTGATGCAAGTTATCTTTTCTTCACTGAAATCAGCAGAGTAATGATAAGTTACACTGGCTAAAGATATGGATTACTATTTCTACTGAAATGTTCAGTTGCTGAATTTATGGGGATATAATTGAGATACTCTTAAAAAAAAAAAAAAAAGATACTTTAATTTTCTCATTTATAATGGAGGTGTAGGGTGGGGAAATGGACAGACCATGAAATTATTAGACAGCTTGTGTCACTAATAGAAATATTGTCCCTAAAGGGAAAAAGAACATCTCACCAATACAAGTGCACTCAATTAGAGTTTTAAATTAGGGTGTAATTATGTTTTTTAAGGCAGAAACAAAGAAGAAAGCTTTGAATCTTCTAGGTGGCCTTATTTTAGCAAAAAGACAAATTTAGGCAGTGTTTTGGCTAAGATGCATCTTTCATAAATTTGGACTAAATCCAACCCCTGAAGGGCTGGAAACAGTTGTAATATCTTTCTTGTACCTGACTTCAAGAAGAAATGAAACAACAAACAACTCACCAAAACAACAGCACAACAGCCCAGATATTTCCATCTTTAATTATATCTTATTTTTGGAAAAATAAAAGGATTATTTGTGTCTATTATTTATATAAATTATTTATATCAAATACTATGCCACATTCTAGGTATTTGCTTAGAAGTGAGTTGTGTCTGAGGGACAACAGTGGAAAGACAACAAATAGGCAAGCCTGGATGTGCAGGCTCAAGTGGCTGTTCACAGGTTTTCAGGTATTGCACAGACCATGTTGCATGTCTTGAACCTTGCTCTTGCACAAACAGTGTGGTTTTGACTGTTTCAGTACCTCAGAGATGGTGCAGTAAGATAATGCAGCTTCCTTATGTTTTAGTGCTTGCTGTGCTCCTGTCAGGTAAACTTGGCAGGTATTCAGATGCTCGACCTTCCTGGTGCTCCGAATTCAAAGGGAAAAAAAAATAAATTTGCCTTCCAAGTTTCAAATAAAAATGTTTTGGTATTTCTGAGAAATACATCAGAATGCAAAAAATAAGTGTTTATGTGACAGGATCAGAAAGCAAACAATAAATTTTTAAACTACTAGTGCACTTGGCAGTTATCTTTTAATATAAGGTTAATTAATAAGAGGGAATATCTGTGATGGGAAGAAGGACATTATGGTCTGGACTAGACCTTACCAGCAAGAGCTGCAGAAAACAACTGAAGAAAAGTCCAGATTAAGCACAAAAATATTTTCCTAACATGCTTGGTGCTTAAAGAATCAAATGAGGTAATAATGAGCTTTTCTTAAAACATAGATCTTTCAAGATACTTAGGCACTAAGAGTTCCTAAAATTTTCAGGCATAAGTCTGTCCAGCTGATGCTCTGCTGCCAACTGAGATTGATTCCCATGAAAGATCCCACCAGGAAAACTGAAATTTTATACTTATAGAGATACATGTACAAACAACATATATTCTTGCCCCTGGGCTCAAACATTCAGCCATTAAACCCTAAGCAGCCTTGATTACAGACTGTCTCTTTGGAAGTTCATAAAGAAGATAACACTGCAGGAAGATGCAAGAATTACAGCCCCTGTCCTAACCTGATAAGCAATTTATGAAATAGGTGTACAATACTGTATCTCTTTGATTGCAGATAAGGACATAAACCTGTTCTCCTGCTTCCCTAGACACCACTCCCACTGAATTGCTGCAGGATCTTGAACAGTCTGTCTTCTCTTTCATCTGAAGCCATTAGTATTCTCAGGGGAAAAAAGGCAAGGGGAAAGATCTCCAGTATGGTTCTGTAACCCTGGAATTAGTGCACCTGCCAGAGGAACCTGGAGATACTTTCTTTCCCAGTGACAACTGGAGAACTGAAAATAGAGGTACTGCATCTTCTAGTGCCTGTGATATGTGCAATGAAACACAGGGAACATCCTTGCAGGGATACACAGTGCAAGTTCTAACTAGTCTAAGATGAAACTGTATTTTTCTCCTTACCTTTTATTTTTTAAAAATAAATTAGCATATCATTAAAGTAAAAATAATGATGAGCTTATAATTGCAGGGGACACTGTAGGAAAAACAAGTTTCAGTCAAAACAAAAGCTTGTCCAATTATATATTCATCATCTTAAGAATGCAGGGGAATATCGATCCCTAAAGGCAAAGAGGAATTGGGCAGCATAGAGGAGACAGGAATGCACACGCTGTGCAGTGATCTCTCTGTTTTATTGTAAAGTATCTCTTGGATTTTTCTTATTTGCACCCTCTGTGTGTCAGTACACAAATGGAGTGCAGCAGCCAAGGCACAGAGGCATCTGTAACTTTCTAACAGTGAATGTGGTCAAAACTTAGTGACTGGATCCAATGTCTTAGAGCAGATAACCAAGCAGGTAGCTGTACATTTGCAACAGCCATTGGGCTGGAAAAATTCAAAGGAGAAGGTAGAAGCAGTGAAATGTGCTTTGGTGATTAGCTGGGAAGATTATTAGACTGAAATTTTTCTTGAGACTGTATGGGAAAAGGAAATTTTCACCCTTTCAATCTGAATATAATAAAGCCCTTATTTCAATTCTTTCATTTACTGTTTTATCTTTTTTGTTTGCAATAGATTTGACACCTGCTGTTTTTACCTCCTGTCTTCACTAATATCACCATTTCTCTCAGGGTAAAAGTACTATTTTTTTATTATTATACTTTTGGAATTGCTTTCCCCATTAGGGCCTAAGTATTTTTTATCAAAGCAGTATAATCTAAGCAGCAACCAGGAAGATCTTGCAAAGGCATTCATGCTTCCCCATTCCTTTCAGAATACTTTACACCAGTAAGCCTTGGAATCTCTAATTTGTGCCCCAAAACACCCACACAGAATCTGAGAAACAAATGACCTGCAACCTGAAACAGTCCAGGTTCACACAGTACATTGATTTTGTGGGTCTGCTGCAAACATTCCTATCTTCGTGTAGCACTACCTCATAGCAGGAAGCACAGTGCATTGACATCAGTTGACAGCAGATGAATATCTGGTATTGTTCTCTGTCTTTCTGTGTTCTTTAATGATTTCTAATTCTGACTATGAATCACACAATTGAAAGATTAGTGCAGCAAGGTACCACATAAATCCCACAGTATTTCTATTTTTGCTGCAAATGAATTGCCTGTCTTCCCACTAGTCAGTCAGGATTCTGGGGGGTTTGAGGCAGCTTTAGTCCCTAATTGGTAATAATTTATGTGTGGTAAAACTTACTGACACCAACAAGACAATTCTTGCACAGAAAGTTAAGTGTTATTTCCTAATGTTGCTCAGAACATTTTCAAAATTGCTCTTAAAACTCCAGGGTGTGAGCAAGCCTCACTCCTGGTAACGCTCCTATGGCTTCCTGCTTAAATGTTTCAACAGTGACTTTATCTGCCCTTCAAAGAAGCCCTTCTGACTGCAGCACTTTTAAGAATGGACAATCAGGAGACACTGCCAGCTGTATGGGCCTGGATCATGCCCATGGTTGGGTGCTGAGGACTGTTCTGCTTTGCTTCACTGTGCATTTACAACTCCCTCTCAGGCTTGTTCAGGGTGGTGTGTTTAGCTCTGCCAGAGGCAGTGAGGGATTTTCACAGGGCACAAACAGGTCCTTCTCTAGAGCAAACGATGAGGCACAGAACACTGCTTGCTGATCGTTCCAGTGCTCTACATGAGAGCCAAGGAAAAAGCTGGACTGCGCTCTGCTTGGTCTGCAGACATCTACCAGAGAAAACCAGCACACAGATGGCATTTTTCACAATTCAGACAATGTGAGCAGAGGAGAAGGTGCTTGGCCATCTCCACTGGCATTATCTGGAATAATAAAATAATAAATAGGAATTATTTTCTGTACTGGGATCAGGGAGTCAAGCCACATTACATCTCAGCCTTATAGCTCTGAGTCACAAATGACTTCTATCTCCTTCCCAGTGGCAACTGGATGGCAGATTGTTTAGGGTGACATTACCTGGGTCCAGATGGTCCCACCTACTGCAAAATCTGTAGTGCTTGTTTATTTTGTAGTGGTTCTATGCCTTGATCTTTTAACAGTGCTCTGGAGAAGGAGGGGGAAGCATTGGGAGGCTCAGTATATTCCTCTTCTGTGCCACCACTGAATGGTGTTTTGTTTTCATTTCAGTTTGTGTCTGAGTTGTATTCCAGAGAAGAGCACTGAACAGGTTAGAATTTAATTGAAAGTAGAAGATGATTATTTCAGTTGCCCAATGATCTGCTGACGTAGGGAAATTATACTTAGGCAAAGGACAGCACCTCTTTGAAGTGCAACTTTACTTTGAAAAGTAAATCTGAAACTGTTTCTGACAAGTAAATATTTACCATTTCTCAGGGATCTCATGGCAAACCTATTTAGAGTCACAATTCAGGTGGGAGAGGACCTCTCAGGAGATCTCCATCAGCCTCTGCCTCCCAGCAGAGTCACCTGTGAGACCTGTGAGTTACTTGGGACTGTATCCAATCTGTGGCTCTGCAAATTGTTTGGGATCTGAGAATCATCTTGTTGGGGTTTGGTTTTCAACTCTGGTTCTGCACCCACAGATTTTGGTATACACATTTGGCCTCAGGGAAACAGGCATATTCACAGTAAAATTTAAATGCCACCTTCACCTTGGGACACTCACAGCAAGCTTACAGCTTTGGAAATACAATCATATGGACTCTCCTGAAGACAGACCTGAGCATTTTTAAGGCGCTGAATATACCATTTATGCACTATTGACTACTTTACTTCATTTCCTAGTACACTGTTAAGGCAAGCCCCCAGGTAGGTAGGGAATGATCAGATCTGGAAGCTCATGTGGAAGCCATGAGTGTGTCCTGCTCTTAGAGTTGAGAAGACAATGCTTTGATAATTATCATCAAATTAGCTTCTTATTGAAGCTAATTAGAGCCCAGTGCAGCAGGCTGTGCCAGCCTCAACAGGTGCATCAAAACATTGCAAATACCAACTCAAGCCTTGGCAATGGCATAGTTACAGGACCACAAACTGTGCCTCATCAGCCAGGTCACTCAGGATAAACCTCTGCCCCGGGTTTTCACATGTTAGTGGGGTGAGGTAAAGGCTAGATGTTATCACAGTCTGAATTCCATCTCCACGGAAAGACTGGAGTCTGGTCCTTGCAGAGATTGCTCTTTCAAGTTTAACAGAAGCAGACATCTTTTCTGCTACCAAAAGGCAGGCCACAAATCCTTAGATCCCTGAGCTGTCCTTAAACTACAGGTTAGGACACTCTCTTGAGCAATGGAAACCCTGGCTGAGCTGTGGGAGGCCTGCAAGAGGCTCATATACATATCCACCACTTTGCTGGCTGGTTATGCCATAGAAGGGTACTTGTAATTCCTCAGTTAGCATTTTAGAATGAAACTGTGCTGACTTCTGTGCTTTCTCTGCTCGGAATTTCAGAGTGTTGAGACACACCGGGCCTGCTGAGTCAGGCCTCCAGGAGATAAGCAGATGTTCTTGAACTCTAGGTGACAGCAGCGTGCAGGCAAGAGAGAGAAGCCTCTCTTCCCAAAATACAGTGCTCTAAACCCAGCTTGGTGCAAGCCTGTTTTGCCAAGGTAATGCACAGGGCAGCAGAGGGTCAGTGAGGATGAGTGGCTGCCCCCCTCGGCTGCAGCACAGTGGGGAAGGGCTGCCTGGGACATGGAGACCCAGTCTGGCAGCAATTAGACAGCTGACCCATATCCAGACCTCTGAATTATGACACTTCTGACCTAGTTTCCACCCCTCCTAAGTCTGACTATATTCCAAACTCCAATAATCATCTCCCCTCTGCTGTGAAAAGCCAAAAACAAGGCCTCAGTGCCATTCTTTTAACAATTTTAAGGCTGTTGTGTGAGAAAAAAACTGTTCATTTCACCTCTTAAATCAATTATTTATCTTTTTCCATATTTGTTCAATATTTATACTGAAGCCTTGGAATAAATATTTCTTCTCTTCCAGATTTTTTTTTTTGCTGTATATCTGAGCACTGTGTAAAGAGCTCAGATCACCACGCTCTGAGGTTACAGTAAATTCCTATTTGAGTGCCAGCTACTCATGTGAAAGTGTGGTTGCAAAAGCTGATTTACTCACTTTCCCCCTGAATTTTCCTAAATGTGATGAAGAATTCAAGGCATTAGTTCTGCTTTACAAGGAAACTGCTCACAGTTCCAGAACACTGCTGAGATTCTGTCCAGTCTTGAAGGACACCTAACTGTGAAAGGGGGTTGTGATCAGGATATCACAGAAATATCTGGTGCACACCACATTCTTACTCTTGCCAAAACTGATTCTAAAATTTATTGAAGCTTTAAGAAAAGAAAAGGGACAAAAAGCTACCAAATTTCCACTGGTCTTAAGGAGCAAAGAGCAGCTGAAGAGTGAGCACCACCCTGCCCTACTGGGTGCCCATAAGAAGGTTCAGTCTGCAGCAGAATTGGTGTGGACTAGGGAAGGCATAAAATTCTGCTCCCCAACCCAGAGTTAAAGGAAGAAAGAGTCTGGAAAGAGTAAATTGCATATTTCCTGGGCTTTGTAGTATCCTAGACTATTCACCACGTATTCTGACTCTGATAACATTTACTTTTGCATTCTCTGTGGATTAAAAAAAAGAAAGAAGGTTTGTAATACAGAATTATTAGTAAAGGCTAGTTAAACGATGCTAAGTCCAAACAAAAGCTTTTCTCAGAATAAAGGAAAGGTTAACTAAACTGCACAAGGTATAGCAAATGCCATGAAAAAATTTAGTGTAGTCTAGCAATCATTATTTAATTTATACTTTTAGAATAACCTTTTCTTAAAGGCTCAAGTATGTGTACTTGGTTTTAAGAAGTTTTTTAAAAGCACAGCACACATAATAATGTTCAAGTCTTGAGACTTGAAAGGCAATAGCTACCAGTGTCAGAAGAGGCTTTCCCAGGAAGAAGGTGAGGATGTCTAGGCCTTAATCAATGTCTGAGTTGATAGTTCCTTGGGAGAGATAGCAAAAAGTAGAATTGTCCAAATTGCTTGTAAGATTCTCTTTAATCTATAGCCGTATGAAGCATCTGTGATATGCACCCATAAAATGAAATATTTTTCTGAGCCCATTTGAAGTTTCAGCAAAACAAAAGAAACCCCTAAATGTCTTGCCTTCAGTGATCCTCTTGCTCACATAAATCACTGGTGTGTGTGTTCTGCATCATTTCAGCTCTTTTGTTGTAACAGCAGAGATGATCAGACCTGGACAAATACAACCATTTTGAGCACTTCATGGGTGTGTTCAGAAAAGGTTGCTTTTATATAAATGATCTCAACCTTTATGAACCTTTGGCAAGTCTCACTGCAGCTCTCTTTATGCCTTCCCTGTGTTGGCTTCCCCAGCATCTGCTTCTAGTTAGAAGTGCAGAAGAGACCTGATTCAGTGGTAATGCAACTGTCTCCAGAAATTCATCAGGTAGATATTTCTAACACTTCTCAGATAGTCTCAGGGGTTGTGTCCAAAGGTCTCCTTTATTTCTGAATAGAAGTCCTTCCTTTTTGTGGAATCATCAAGGTGAATTTTTACTTAGTAGTCAGGTTTTGCACAGTTTGGATTCTTGCATACTGTGAGTGCGAATGGCTTCCATGATTCGTTCAGTCAGTAAAAGTCTGCTTTCCCGAATTCCGAGCCAGTGTGGTAAGCCTGAAATGCCAGTTCTGTTTGTGCCAGGACTTGTGGCTGCTTCCCGACTCTGCCCCGCAGGGCAGATACAGCAGCACATCACAAAAGGTGGGTGGGGTGGGATCTCTCCCTTCTGCAGCTCCTGCCAGCAAAGCGCTCTAATCTCGTCTGAAAGGAGTTCACCTCTCGTCAAAGAGAGGCCTGACTCGCCCTCTGCTCGGAAAGTTAAAGAAGTTCTTTTGAAGCCTCAGGCAGATCACTGAGAAATCAGGAATCACGGGAGTGGAGGCATTCAAAAGGCTTGGGTGATTTACAAGTGTGGGTTTCCTGGCTTTCACTGAGAATCAAACTCTATTCAATGCCATCAGCCTTGTAAGTGTATTAGAATAGAATAGAATAGAAGTCGTTGAACGATGTCAGGCTTTTTTTTTTTTTTTTTTTTTTTTTTTTTTTTTTTTTGAGTGCAATTATATTTTTGCTCTGTACTCTGCAGTCAGAATTTTCTGCTTCCCAAAGCTCACAGAAAATATATTGTGCTTTTCTTTTTCCCCCTCCCTTTCCCTGTTAAGTGTCAGTAGTTCCCAATACCACATTGTCCTGGGGTTAAAATTTGTTGTAATGAAACACAGGATCAGACAAGCTAATGCAAAATCACAGATAATACCTGGACAGAGATCAATACTCCTTTACATGCTTATAGGAAAGAATTGCTAAGTAGTTCCTATTGTTGCCTTGCTGCTATCTACATTAATGGTAAACATTCTAAAGTGGTTTTAAGTTTCTGTTATTAATCTATCAAAATACTTATAATCTTGGCCTCATCAGTTAGCATTTATTTCACCATCATTAAGATCTTCTCATTTTCAAGTGGAGAGGAAATTATTATTATTACCTACCTCATTCTCTTTTCTAGTACAAATTATATCATTAGGACAGATTTGCACATCTGCTTCTTAAAACTTTGAACATTCTGAGATTTGATTCCACTTCCCATCATTCTCTCCTTCAGTGCTAAGTGTACTCACACACATGTGGGTACCAGCAAAGCTTTCAGAGAAATGATGACTGGCATTTTACTGACACCTGAGTCTCCACCACTTTGACCTTTTAGGAAGTACAACACATCCTGTGTGAAACGCTTATTTAATAGAATGCACATCTTTACAACAAGGTAACACCTGTTGGAGCATCCCCAAAACAGTTGTGACTGGAGAAGTGTAGCAGTTCTCCCTTTGGCTGCAATAACTTGATCAGTTGTCCTTTACAGCGTACAAACCCACAGAGATTCCACAACCTCTGAAAAGATATATTGATATTTTAGTCTAAGATTTATTTGGGAACAATACAGAATTAATATTAAATATACCTTAGATATATACAGTCACCTGTTGTGCACAGCACAGTGACTCTGACATGAGGCTTTTCCTTTCCACCAGGAGAATAGGTAATGGGCATGGAATATTTCCTCTCTGCCTCCATAATAACAAATTAAAAAGAAAGCAAGCAAGACAAAGGTAGATGCTTGATTCACAGGTTTTCAGGATTCTATTGAAAACTTGTCCAGAAAGTCAAATAATAGTACATTTTATATTATTCTATTTTATAGAATAATATTGGGTAATATATATGTTATTGATGACACTGACACTATTATGAGATATTCAAATAATCAATCTGTAGCAAATCTTCATTTTCACATACATGTCAAATCTTACAGAGTTTTTTAAATATTCACACTACTGTTTAATTATCTTTTTTTCAGTCTATGGAATTCCAGTTAAATCTCCTTGCTATCTTCTCATATCAGTGGCATAGTTATATAACATTTTAGACGAATGTTGCATTGCAACACTGTACTCAAGAAAATAAAATGAAATTTTTAAAACTTTCAAGCTAGCTTCAGGATTTCTCTGCAAATGTAGGGATGAATCAAGCATCTGTTTCCTGTCCCACTTTTTCATTTACAATCGCTGCAAACATGCCTCCCTCAAACAGCAGCACTTTTTCCAAGCTGAAGTGAGATTGTGGCTCTATATATTGCCTTTTAATGCCTTTATCTGTTTTACTTTCCCTGGCTTTTCCAAATCCTTGCAGCCTGCCCTCCACCCAGTTGGAGTGAACTGCTAAAACTAATTTTCACCCTGTGATGAGGTGACAACTGATGAACAGTGGGTGTGTATAATTGATTTCTTTTTAAACCAGTGACTCTTTTATGTCCAAGGAGAGAGAAAATTCTCCTCTCTATTGGAGACACAATGCATTTTTGGCAAGTTAAAATAACCTCCTCCATGACTGACATGACTTTACTCTCACTATTTCCTCTATGATTATATGATCTCTGCCATATCTGGGATGGAAAATCCACGTGCCATGCCAGTTATACAGTGCATTCTAGTAAGGGGTCATTTCACAGGGCACTATTAAATTAGTTTCCAAGACTATGACAAACTACAAAGTGGCCAGTTTTGCTGGCTGGCTGGAGACACTAATGAAATCGAGAAAATGCAGTTGTCATTTGCAGTGGGACTTGATTCTTGTCAGTAAAGATCTCTTCTGAGAATCACAGGTTTGGCAGAGAAAATGTGACAGTGAGAGGAATGCAACTGGAAAAATCATTCATAAGCTTTTCCCAGTCTATTACTGTATCTCACTTAATGGAACTAAAGTGCTCTTGAAAGCACAGTCTTTTGTCCCATATCAGTTGACCTCATCCCTTGCAAATGGAGGTATTAGTTTTGCTTAGAAAGCTATTCCTTAAAACAGGGAACCAGGAAACATTCCTTATATAATTTACAGTTTAATGAGACCTTGATATGTGAACAAGCTGGCCTGAGTTAAACCCAGCTACCTCCAGGCTGAAGTGCCTTGGCTGGAGAGGGTATTTTGGGGCAGACCTGAATACAGACTTTGGCATGGCAGGGGCAGAGCTCAGCCACTTTTGGTTTTGACCTTCTGAATCTGGGTCTAAACACCAGACAGGAGCTCCCAGCCTCCTGTTCTGACCCGTTTGAGTTCTCAAATACATCTTTGCTCAGTTTTCATCAAAGGGAGGCTGGTTGCTTTATTTACACCAGCCTGAAAATAGTCACCTATGAGTCCCTGAAACAAACAGAGAAAAGAAAGGTTTACCCTGGAGGAAACCCCAGTAAATCACCACAGAAAACTGCAAGGAACACCGGCTGATTGCTTTCACTGCCTCTACACAGAAACACACATTTGGAAAGGAACCAACCATTGTAGCAGGAAGGGTACTTTACCCTTCAGTAAATCTGAGAAACTAAGGATCTCACTTCTGGAATGTCCTTATTCCTAGCGGGCAGGTAGGGATACTGAAATACTTTGTATAAAGTAATTTTGTGGAATAACAGGAGGGAAAACACTTTACTTTTTCACACTACACAGCTTTACAAAGTTGTTTTGTCTCCCTTCTTTATCAAGCCTATGATTTCTCAGCTCCTGGAGAAATGTCCATTTATATTGTTTCATAAAAAAAAAAAAACCCTTTTAACAATAGATCAGTGAATATTCCCTGTAGGGAACATCATCAGCTTGTCTATTTATGGAAGCAGACTTTAGGAATTTTGTAAAAATATCGATATTTTGAAGATAAGACAGAATGATCAAACTTACCTAAAGTCACCTGAATAAGTTTTAAAGACTGAGCCCAAGATAACAGGGGTGGATTGGAAGGGATTTAGATTTGGTATCCTACTAACAAATCCATCAGTGTTCCTCTATTTCCTCTGAAAACCTTTAAATTAGATTAATAGAGTTGATCTGTTTTATGTCTAACCCAGTCTTCAACTTGCTCTCCCTCTGACAAAGCCATTAACTTGGATAAGCCTTACAGTACATGTAATCCTGATTTTTCCTACATCTGTCTTGCAGGTTCACATGTTTGACCTGTATCTGCACTAATTGGTTGAAATATCTGTAAAGTCTATCTCCTTTTATAAGGCTAGAAAGCACAGTGGATTTAGGGATTTGCATACATATTAAAATAAGTCAAGTTGTTAAAATTCTCTCCCGGCACAAGCTCTATTACATTCCAGGAATGAGATATTTCATTCTGGTCCTGCAAACAAAATGTATTTATTCATTGCAAAAAGAATAGTAAGAGCATTTGCTCTTTGAAACTCATTCTAAAGAATAACATTGATTCAGATCCTTTTAAAAACAAAGGCCTGTGCTGGAAACATGGTGTTTTAATAAAAAATATGATTAATTTTGCTTACTGTTTAATCAGTTATAATCAGCTGATTCATCATTTCTAATGTGACAGCATATTTTGCTACTTTAAAAAAGGGAGAGGCCAAATAGCTGATCCTACAACCTGCTACCTCCAACAACTGCAATACTGACAAGACATGAGCTGAGTCCTTACCTTTTTTTCCATATTGCTTAATCTCTGTTATACAACTTGAGTTTTATGGTTTGGAATTACTTGGCAAGTGTTATATCTAGAAATGGAAGCATGGCAAACCTGGCTAGAGCTGCTAAACTTCACCAAACTCAGTAACTCTTATAAAATTCCTGCATCACCCATGATTTCCCTGTGGAGCTAAACTTGAGCACTGATTTTATATCTATTTATGGCTGAATATCAAGTGTGCAGATGCAGGTGGTTTTGTGTAGTGTCATCTGGAGCAGGCAGTGCTGGGGAATGTAATGCCTCTTGCATCCCTGCAAGGAGCATCCATATTTTTTCCTGAAGCAGATTGTCTTTCTCCAGCCACCCTCTCCAATCTACTAAGCTCCGTCCATAGTTATTAGCTCAAGTACAGCTTGAGTGCAAGAAGATCTATTGCCTCCAATATTTGAATTCCTTCCAATACTTTTTTCCTGAGTAGAGATTTATTGCTTCCAACTGGCCCATCTGTGTGAGACTGTGCTGTGAGCATGAAGCTGGCCTGGCTTAGCAGAGCTCAGGGATGGCCACGCTGGCCTCAGGGGAGGGGAGCCAGAGCTAACCTTTGCCAGCAGCCAGGGGTGTGCCTGGGACAGCTTCAGGGTATACAGAGCACAAGAAATATGTGGATTTACAAATCACTACTCCTATTTCAATTAGCTTTATAAATGCAACTTCTAGGATGGATCTCTTTCTGATCAGTCCTAACAATACCAATATCATAAAATATATGAGAAGTAAATTCTCACAAAGCACCCAGTGGTATCTATGTCAGCAGAAATAAATGGCCATAAAATGCAGTTTTCATACAGAAAAGGAAACTGACATACATTCAGGTTTGGTTCAGCATCAGTATCGTGAAACTTCTGTTCAAATCCTCAATTTTTTATCAACAATCTTTTATCATATTTACCTTGAAGAATTTTATTCTTCACCGGTTTGAAATGTATAAATTCAATGTTTCATGTTGTGATCCAAAGGGATCAATTACTCATTATCAATTAAGCACTTTCATCAGCCAGCATTCTTACATTTGACTTTCTCACTATCAAAAATTAACTATTGGTACTATTAAGACCAAGCAGTAGGATAATATCTTTATGTACTATTCTCTGTATTACAGAAGCAGCAACAAAAATATTCTAAGTAGTCCTAATAATGGCCAAAAAAAAAAACTCAGTGATTGTGTCCTTTTTAGCTTGTCCCCTGTGAAAATGTGTATATTCTTTCATTTAACTACAGTGTGATAAAAATGGTATGAAATATATCTGTAAAGTAAAAGCTGGCAAAATCTCTGCTTTAGTTTCTTTTGTACACAAAGGAAAAAAGATTCCTTTGTCATATATGCATTAGAAGTAAAATTTCTATTGTGCTGACATCAATGTCAAATTCTGAACAGTTTCAGCTGAGCAAGGATTAAATTTCAGAAGTTTGTTTTATGCCAGATAACAACTTCTCCATCTAAATCACATGTTCCATAAAGCACTGTAATGGTCTCTGGGTTTTGTCAAAGGAGCCGTTCAGCTCTCTGGCTGGATCAAAGCTATGCTCACCACTGTCATAATAATTAATTAGGTATTAGTAATTGTTAATTAGGCACTATTCCTAAAATCCTTATTTTATTTCAACTTGGCATAATACTGCCTCAGAGAATTTTACATTAATGTTTGGTAAAATTTTTTTGCACCTCAGAATATGACATAGAAAAATCATTCTAAATGAGAAGAAATTTTCTTAATAGATCATTTTGTGGTGTTGATGATGTTCATACCAGGATTTTGAGGCATATAATGAAAGTACCTAAAATATGGACCTTTGCTTCTCTGAGTTGCTATTCTAACCAATGATTATTGGTTAGAATGAGCTTCTGCAGAGATGTTCTCATTAATTCCTTGGGGAATGTTAACTGCATAGGGAGATTTCCTCTAAAATACACTACAGCACAATAGAGCTTTTAAATTTGAGTGTGTGAAAATATCATAGTGTGGCCAGTATGTCTTCAAATGCCTTGAACAGCAGGCATGGGATTGGCAGTTTTGTTTACTATTTAATGGTAATTCACTTTCTTTATTCTGCCAGATTACACTTGGCTGTTTGTTAATTTGTGTCTTTAAGTGACCTCAAGGAAAGTGCACTGTGAGGGTACCACAGGAAAATGTGGAAGACTTAAAAAACCCGTTTGTAATAAGACATATGCTTAGACATGTTTTGGTTTTTTTAATATGTTGATATATAGACAATATACCTGTACATATCATAGTAACAAAGTTAACCTTTAACACCTATTTCACTCCCAGGCCAGCTCTAGGACAATTTTTTTTCTTTATCCCTTTTTAGATCATTCAGTACACAATCTACTGTGTGACAATCATATAAAACTGTGTCAGACTCAGCCAGTGACTTTAATTGTGTCACAAATGTAATGTGACATGAGCAATGCACCCTGGTGTTCCAAGGAATAACACAATGTGTCACAGTGGCAATGTGTAAATTAGGCTTCTCCAAGTGCCATTGTTATGGAAACTGTGGCCTTCAAATGAAGCCATTGCACAGGAGTGCAGGAATGTGAGCCCAGGAGCAGCTCTGGCCTGGGATTTGGTTATGCCCACGCTGAATTCTTTTCTGTGATCCGTAAATAATGTAACAATGCTTCTAACTGTCCCAGACAGACTTCAAAAGATTTTAATCAAATGGTTATTCTAAAGGTGTTTATATGTATCAAAAATCTCCAAGACTGCAGATATATTTTTTATCACCAAGGTGCAGTTCATCTGCCAGAGAGGGGATTCCAATTTCTTCCTCTCCACATCTATAAACACACCTGTGCAAACAATATAAGGATTTCAACTACTCTGCGTACGCCACAAATTCTACTTGGAGTTCAAATTTCTATGAATCATGTTCCCCAATATTTCTAAAACTTGAATAGATGTTAATGTAACATTTTGAAAGAGAGACTAATTGGCCGTCTCTTGCGTGATAGCATGGAACATTTAAATTGCACCCATCTCTATATTTTGAAGTTTAATGCTTCAATCTATGTGATAGTTACAGACTGTGTCCAGTCAAACGACTCTTTTGTTTTGTTCATTAAAAAGAGATTTTGATATGTGCTTGGTGTGCTTGATTAGCAAAGCTAACAAACTTCTGCTGTCTATAGTTGATAATAAAATGATATTCAGTGGTCTGTGATCTTTGCATGACACAGTCATTTAGGACTGGGAGCACTGTACTCATAGAGCTTGGTTAAATGTTATTGCAATTCAGGTTCATTAATTTTTCTAATTAATCTGATTGATTAAAAGTAGTTGTGAAGCCCAATTGGAAAATCGGAACAACAAAGTCATTGAAAAATCAGCTGACTATGGTAAAAGATTTGGAAACATGCTACTCTAAAAGATGAGACAAAAAAAAAAAAAAAAAAAAAAAAAAAAAGCAGCAACAGAGTCCTGCCCACAGTCACAAACCTGGAGTGGTTAGAATGTTGAGTACCAGTGCCTGGAGCTAAACCATTCCTAATGGTGTTAGTTCCAGCTCACTTAAATAAGTCAATTAGGTAATGTCTTTTCTGCTCTGGCTTCCCATTCTTGCTTTTGAAAGCCAAGCACATGTTTGGCATTTTGTAACTGGGAGTGGAAATGACTGTTCAATATAAAATTCAGGGAGAGGCCTGAGCCCAGCACGTGTGGGAATATTTTAGGGCTACCAGGGAGCTCCATCTGACTCTAAGAGCCTCAAAAGCCTTTCCTTGCTGGCCAGTGATAATGGTGCTAAAGACTCAGCACCACACTTGGGTTTGACTTTGTATGGTTACAGGCTGGGCCTGTGGGCTGAGACCCATCAGTAACTGGAGTGCCCTGGTGCATTCCTGAGCATCCTGGTTTAATCTGAAGGAATCCAGCTTGACACAGAATGGGAAGTGGACAGAATTGGAAGCTCCTCTTTAAGAACACTCCTATTCCAAGCTGAAGTATTAAGGCAGGCTTATCCATTTATCTCCTTTCAGATCAGTCTGGACAATAACCTTTCCATTCTCCAGGTCATTATGCCATGATCAATATATCAATATTTTCTGTTAACTACTACCACAGATATCATTTGCATGGCTGCAGTGTTGAAGTGGTGCATAGTCACTTTTTGTGTGTTGGAGCTTCCATCCAAGTCAACCCTTCAGGGTGTTTGGGGTTTTTTTGTTTAATCATTTCCAATTTATGGGCTTCATTTTATTTTTGTCACAAGCCTGTATGTACTTTGCTGTGATGAAGATATTCATAATTGCAACATATATATTGAGAAATATTGTATATTATATTTTTTCTCACAAAGTGCCCACAAGCTCCATAGGAGCCAGCACTGAGGGCTTGGTTTCTGAGCTCTGTGTTTGTATATTCTAGACAGGATGGACAGGTCACAAATTCCAGGTCTGTGTGCAGGCTAGTCTGGACTTCAGAGCCCTCTGAAGAGAGAAACATATCAAAAGTGTATCTTTGTCCCACCAGCACAATTAAACTCTCCAGAATGTGTTGAAGTGGTGATTATTGAGCTTCTCAGATGTGTTGAAAGATCTCAAAATTGCCCCTTTACACCAGAGGTTTTCATTTAATTAATACTATCAAATAGGCTGCAGTGTCCTATTTCAGAGTAATCAGATTTCAATTATACTGCAGTCAAGGCCCACAAGACCACATAATATTCCTATTTCTGCAGATTACACTAAGTTATGATGATATTTTGAGTATTTTAATTTGTCTTTTTTGAGTGGTTTTATGTCAGGGATGCAAGTGAGATATATTGTTCCAACAAGCTGGCTTTTTGCATTAATTATTCAGATAGTAGGCAGTCCTGAAATATTCTAAAAGGCTTCTGTAACCTTCATTTCAGCAATTAACACTCATTATTAATGTTAATCTCTTCTGCCAAGCAAATCACCCAGCTTGGTCTTCTTTGTGCCAGGATACTTCTTTCCAGCAAAAAGGAGGTGTTCATGCTTCCATGTTCCACGACAAGACAACACAGAAACTGGGGAGATTACTTGATTACAAGGAATTAAAAATATTAACCACTAATGTGTTGTAGAAGATATTAGTTATATGTTATGGGCTTCCTTAGCATGATTTGCTTTGCTATAACACAAAGAGAACAAAAATCAATGGATGATTAATGTGATTTTAAGAGTAAAAAAAAAATTAATTGATGATTTCACTGGACCTGATCTGTTCAATTGGTGGCACATACAAACATCAGTTAGTGTCTACCACTTTTCTCTGACAGGACTCTGAAACTGAGTACAGAACCATCTGAAACCCCTGAAAGGTATTTTGTGGTCTTCCAAAAACTTTGAATCAGGTTCTTATGCAGATATTTGATTTACTTTTCTTCCCTAGCCACATTGAACATGGTTTATGTAATAAGAGTAGCAGGGCTATTAATACCCGAAATACAATGTACATAAAGTAGCACTAGAGTTCATCTTTCATTGCTGTGGATAAAAAACAAGACTCGTATTTGAGGGACTCATCATTAGACTATAACATCATAGTAATGTCATAGGAGAAAGAATAAAAGATTAAATTAATTTGATCTTCTTCACTGGTCTCAAGCTTTGCAAAGTGATTTGAATGGCTTGGATTGTAACAAGTCTTACAAACACCGAAGACAAAGATTAATTAGAAAACATTAAAAGCTCTTGGCAAACAAGAATTTTAGTAACACAGATGCTGCATACAAATAATCCTTGTAGAATAGAATTCTATTGTTTCATAATTCAGGCATAAGTGGGGAATTCAGTTCCATTGTAATGCTCTAGTGTGAAATGTGACAGCTTCAATGACCCTCATCCAAAAGGGTGTGAATATTCAGAAAGTGATTCTTATGCAAGTTTTTTCATTACTAGATCTGCCGGATATACTCCCTTATTTAATAAATACTGTATCTCTTTGTTTTTCAAATAAATTTCTTCTTATCTCACTCATTTTGCTGACAATTGTTGAGTATAGAATACAGTGATAAGAGTGTACAGAAAATTTAATGACAAAATGTAACAACAACTGTACACACTGTAAGGTGGTAAACAGTCAGGTCAAAAGCCCAAAAAATTAAAGAAAAAAAGAAGGAAGGACATTCTTTGAGATGTCATATAGAAGAAAAACAGGTCTCAGTAACAAAGGATCTAGGCTGGCCTTTGTCCATTTGAAGATCATATTTCACCCTCTTTAGCTCACATACAAGGAGATTTTCTGTTTAGCTATGAATCTTCCAGCTTGAGGAAAACACAAGAGAAATAAATAACTACAGAAGCATTTGGCAGAGTTTGTTGCTGCTGCAGGAGTACAGCACAGTTGTGCAGAGCAGAAAAGCACTAACAGACATGAGCTTGACTCTGCTCACCCAGGTAGAATTCTTGCTTGAGAAATCCCTCTGCCCCTCAGCCCTCTAACTCCATCGGTGGAAATCAGACCTCAAGCTGCTGCATGAAGATGAAAATCTCAGAATATGCCATAATGCCAGTTGAAACTCACCTGCAGAAGGGAAAGCACAGACAGTTGGAATGGCAAAGCTACGACCAAATCCATCCTGCCAGGACCAGGTGGATAATCCATGAATAATTTATTCACAGAATTTTCTGACATTGGGTGTTGGATTCAGAAACTTTACTTTTCTGTGATCCATAACCTGTTTGAGAGTAGGCTCTGTATGTTTTTTCAAACATTGCTCATTCATGAGTATTTTTTGGTGAATTCAGGTATTGGAATTTGATATCATCTTAAGAGATATAACTAACATAGTTTCTGTTACATTAAGCAATTAGAAAATATTAGTCTGGTTTTCAATAAGTAACCATAATTATGCATTATTATTAACCAGCATAATTATGTACTAATAAGTAATGTCTACCTACTAATCTACAAAATTACCTAGTGATCTACCTACCAACCTACAAAGACCTGCCAAGAGATACTAGTAAATATTAATCACACTTCTAAGGCACTGGAGGACAAACACCTTAGGCTATGTGCTTCACAGGACTTGTTACTGGGACTACTGGGACACTAAAGTACGTGTAAAAACATATTTCAGCTACATTGTGGCTGCAGACTGGTCATCCACATTCCATCCTGAATTTGGAACCTTCTTTACTTGGAAGGAGCAGCAGACCTGGTCCAGTCTTCCTCCTATCTGCCCCGTGACAGCATCAACAGGAGTGTAAGGGCTGTGCTCTTTTCACCATTTTGTCTGACCCTGAGATAATTTCATGATCACTGCTATGCTGTAAGAGAGAGAACATCAGCAGCCATGTGGGTCACACCAGGTTTCACATGCCTGCCTTCCCCACTCTTCTCCCCAGTATTGCCCCAGCACCATCAACACCAATATCGTCCCCTGGTACTTTCCTTTATTGCCACACCCTGGTATTGGATTCACCCTTGAATCTACTTCACTCTTCAGCCCAGCATCTTCAGCATCTTGCTGGTCTCCAAAGCCCTCAGCAATTACTGCTTCAGGCAAGAGGGCCTGGTAACATCTGTATCCTCCCTGCCCATCTTACTGCATCTCTCCCAACCATTGTAATTTAGTTAAATTCAAGGTCATCTCCACACAGATCCCATCCTCAGGATTTTGCAGACACTGCAGGAGTGTGCTAGGCTAAATATTTACCATTATAAGTTCCCAGTGACTATCCCACAACCACTCCCTCAAGCCAGTATCGTTCCACCTCGTAGACAATCCCATGACACCACAGAGTCGTCTCCTCCCACCTCTCGCTCTGAAGGGCTACAGGAAAAAAAGGCAAGCATTACCTCATGCTAATAGGGAAAGTGTGATTAATATTTTCTCTATATTTAATCTCGTCAGCTCACTCACTAGGTGACATAATTAATGAATGAATATACAGATTTAAATTCCTACACGGTTCTTTGTTCTGAGGGACATCCTCTGTTCAGTGTAGCAGCATGCAAATACCTTGCTCGTGGGTGCCTGCCTATCACCTTACCTGTGCAGCAGGAAACAGGAGAATTTTCTCAAGACTTGCTACAAAGGATTGCTGCTAGTATTTCTAGGCACACACTTGGCAATTGTACTTCTCCCAGTCCCAGCTAAAAGAATTTGAAGGCTGGATACATCTTTCCTCCTTGGCTCTGAATTTGGAATGAAAGTGGGGTAGCTTGTGTCTAGGTGACTGCTGGGTAGCAATGTTCCTTCTCTTCCTTAAGCCACCTCAGCAGTATGGCTGAGCTGAGAACGAGGAAATATTAAGCAGGTGTTGCACAGAAAAAGGCGAGGTTTGGGTAGAACCCTCACCTGAGTGTCTGTGCTTCCCCTCATGAGTCTGATTCACTTTTGTCACTTTGATAAAACCAAATCTGTCATTAAGCCACTTTTAGAGAGAAAACAGCCAAACAGCAGATATGGTAGAGAGAAGTGGTTTTAACAAAAGGGTCTGTCCTGTAGTTTTCATCCAACTCACGGTAAAGAACTGAAACCTTATGATGAATGTCAGGAAATATAGGATATATATTCCCCCACTGACGTCGTCCACATAATTTTACCTCTTTTTTTCTTTTAGCAGCCATGCTATCTTCACCTTAAAAAGAAGCTCTTGTAATTAAATGCCTCAATGGAAAGCCCACATCTGGGTCACAGTTTAAAGGCTGTCGTCTCTTTGCTGTTAAGATGATTCCTTGTCAAACACAGGAATGAGTAGACATATGTGCAAGCAACTGGGCACATTCAGGCAAGACATACTTGTCAGCCACTGAGTCTTTGCAGTGATTTATCTGGATTTAGGGTTCACTCCTGCTTTCTGGGCAGATTTCAAAGGAAATTGCAAACATACATATTCATCATCCTCTCTTAATGGAGGTACAGAATCAGGAGCAACATAAGAAATGAGCTTTATTCAAAATTACAAAACAAAGGGAATAGACTGATAAATACATTGGGATATTTTTGTAAATTATGTTCCCTGAACTTTGTACTCTGACTGATAAAACTGTGGGGCGTCTATTTTGTTGTCCCTTGGAGGCACATTTTTGATCCCAAACACACTTGCTTTAGAGTAAAATATACCAATATTTAGATCATTTTTATTTTCCATTCGTGTAAGCACACAGTTTGTGGTGATTGGGAGTGGAACTGCAGCTGAGCCTCATCCCCAATGGGTGCAGCTGTGAGAAGCAGGTGAGCAGCACTGACAGCAGTGAGCCCTGGAGTGCCCAGGGGCACTGAGCAACCACCAAAGGAGCAGAGGGCACACAGGGGCACTGCATCAACATGAGGGGATAAAAGGCTGGGCTAAAGAACAAGAAGGGTAGATGCTTGCAGTCTTCTGAAGTGATGTGATGGTATTCTGCAGTGGTCTGGTGTTAATCTGCATGGTTGAAGCTTTCTGAAATGGTATGGTGACGCTCTGTGTATCGTGGCTATCTTGACTGTGACATATACTGTGATATATGCTGCAACACATTCAGACAGGTAAAGATTTAACTGTGTGACTGTGTTATCTGTAGGGTGTCCCTAGGGGTATGACAGTAATGTTTAAAGTTCTTTTGTTTGAGTAAGAAACCTCTCTGAGTGTTCTTCATGCTGCAGTTGATCAGGTTCAAAGGGCAAAAAGGGAATGGCGTTTTATCCTTTACTGCTGAGCACTCCTTGAAGTACTACAATCTTCATTTTTGGCAGTCACCATCTGTCTGACCTACTCATGCAGCCTGGTTAATTGTAGGATCCAAACATCTCACATTTCAGATTCGTTCATCCTCACAATGCCTGATAGAGCATAATTTTCCTGTTCCTACAGTGGACAAAATTAAATATTTGGGAGGAAAAGGTTGTAAATGACCAAGTAACTTGTAATGTTAGAGTGGAAACTATACCACTGTTGCTCAGATCAAAGGAAATATTTAAGTGCCCAACTGACTTTGGTTTTAATTGAAAGCATGATACTGAATTAGGCTAGGATGAGTTTACAGCAATACTCATTTTGCATTAATGGATATGACTTGCAGGAATAAAATTTTTCTTAATGGAACTCCACATAATGATGCATGAGAAATATCTTATATATTATTATGAATCGTGGTTTTATGTATTTAAAGCTTGGGTGGAGGAGGCAGGCAAAGGCTAATAGAATAGGCTAGCCAAGGCCCATCAAAGAAAGGCCAGAGCAGTGACCTGACTGTGTTCTGTGTCTTCTTTGTGCTGCATGGGGAAAGGATGGCTTTACAGACAGGGGCAAGAAATGAAAATTGCAGATATATAACTTGCATATATAAATGTCAGTTGTGCCTCTCCATACATCAAGGGACCCAGAGGAGTTCAAGCACTCCCTTCAGCTCACACTTCATGTTTCACTGTCTTTCTCCTCTGCTGCTGTTGCAGCTTCCTGTGCCCTGGATACACAGCAGCAGCCTGGGAGCTCTGCCCTGCCTGCCCCCACAGCCCTTGGACACTCCTGCATGTGTGCAAATGCGTGTGCACGCCTTCCTCAGAGAGGTGTAACCAGCTGGAATGTTTAATGGAGAATATTGCTGCATCTCCTCTTATTCCCTTGTTTGTCCCAGCATTAGAATTGTCATCTTTGGTTTCCATTGCTTGCCATCCTGAGTGAGCTTTCTGCCTGTACGCAGAGGATCTGCAGTGCAGCTACTTCGAAGTGCCAAGGAAGCAGCAAGGTGTAGGAAGGGCAGCTGAGGAGATGGCCTTCAGATCATGACCCACCAGATTGGCATCTTTGGTGCCCACACAAAGCAGAGGAGTTTTGTTTCCAAGGCTTGCTCTCACAGAGGTGCTGTGTGTGGAGGGCTGTATGGGCTGCAAAAGCAGCACTGCTGTGAAGTCTGGTTACCTCAGATGTCTGTCTCTGGTGTTGAGGGAAGTGAGCCCAGACCAAAGCTTTTCATAGACTGCAGGACTCACGGCCTTGCTTTGCTTTGTATCTAACAATACACAAAACTGTGCTGCAAATTACTGGGGGCTCTGACAGCATTTATCTCTATTTTTCTGAATTTCCTATTCTAAGTTACATTCAAATCTACTTGTCAGGTTGTTTGAGAAGTTGCTTGAAACTCCTTCAGAATTTACAGGGAAACTGACCCTTGCAGCATCCATGTGGATTGCACAATTTTTATGGAAACAGTTTAAAAACACATGTAAATGGTGTGTCAGGGGCTCTGTGACTGCCTGATCATAGCAGTCAGTGGAAGCACTGGCCAAGGGCACACAAGTCCTCTGTGCCACAGATTTATTTTTTTCAGGGCAGTTCTGCATCTTTTCCCCTCCCCAACTTTAGCATAAGGAGGACATTCTGCTACTGCTCTCGAATCTGGTGTTAGGAGATATTAGTGGAGGTTTATTCTTCTCCTATTTTCTCTTAATGGTTTGGACAGGAAGCTCAATAGCATCCTTTCTGCTTTAATTTGACAGTTTTCTTTCCCTCTGCATCCACAGAGGGTGAAAGAAGTTTAATTCAATAGTAAAAAGAAGAATTTCTAGCAGTAAACATTTTTCAGAGAAATCTTTGAAATATTGTGCATCTTTATTATTGCAGTCCCATTCCACTTGGCAACATATGTAAATAATCAAAAGTCTAATAAAAAATGTGGTGTAAAGTAGGAAACAACATTGAAAGTCAAACTCCATACAAAATTATAGAGAGATGAGTAATTCTTACTTCCTTGAGCTTTGGGTCAAGTCTTCATAACAGAGAATAAAGAACATCTCTCTTCCAATAAACAGTAAAGTTGCCACTCAGTGGGAATGGGCACACAAAGGGTGCTCTTTCACTATTAGAGCTTTTATCCTACCAAAACACTAGTTATCTCCCAACAATTCCATAAACAATGTAGATTTAAATCTATATGAGAACACATAATAGATGCAACCAGAATCACATTCCAAAGTCCAAATTTTCTTAATTAAAAACTACTTTATACCCACAGTGTATTACATAGAGCATCCATGCTATCTGATTATTTTTAAAAGAATGCACATGCAATATTACATTCTGGCACTACATAAACCTTGATAAATTCATAATGAAATGAAGCAAGCATTATTTATCTTTAAAATCCAGGCACTAAACTTGAATATCCTCCTGGAAATTTTAATTAGCAATTTAAAAATGTGAAAGAAAAGTATGTGCTCCCAGTTGTCTGTTCAGGTTAAATTAAATTATTTATGGAAGTAATATAATTAGAATCCTTTTAGTTCTTAATCAATATTTTATTTACATTTATTTTCCTTGTACTACTCGATTAGTTCTTTTGAAAATGGTGGGGTAGGTAACTTATTTTCAGTTTATTATATACTCACGTGTATCTGCACTTTCAGTAATAGATAAACCTCTTGCAGTACAGCAACAACGTAAAAATCATAAAATTTTCTTTCTTCAGCTTGGCAACTAGAATTCTACCATGTGGCAACAGGAATTGCATTAATATGGTTTCAGCTGACCTAAGTTCCTACAAGGAAATATCTTTCCTGGAGATCATGTAAGTTATACACTGCACAAAGGGCCTGATTCACATTGCTTCTTTTAAGTTTATGCAAAAGGAATGGAAAGGAGAAAGTGATGCTTATCATTCTTCTTTAGCTGTGCTTTACCCTCTGACAGACCCAAAGCAAAGCCCAAAACCTGGAATGAGCCAAGGCCTGCACCAACTGGAGTTCCACTGATGTTAAGGACTCCACATAACTGTCCCAAAACAAGCACACTTGATTACTCACCATGCAACATAGAATGGCATATTCCTAATATATGAAGAAGCTCTTGGAATGGAAACCATGTCAACAATGGTCGAAAGGGCAAAGATTCTCTTTTATTTATGCCAGATTTCGGAAGGCTTTTGTTGGTCTTTTCTCTGTGTTAATGTGACACTGTTTACTTCAGCCACAGACTGCGTCCTGCAAAATGATGTGAACTCTAGTTCCAGTTAGATTTGAATTGAAATAGCACATGATTAAGTTAGACTGATGGAGGGACTGAGGGTTATATTATACTTCACAATATACTTCAAAATTTTTTTCAATTTTTCTAGCTAATCATTATCTCTCTGTGGAGTTCTTGTGGGCTGTTGGTGTCAGCAACACAGATCTCTATCTCTGTGTCCCTTTTAACCCAGCACATGAGATCCCCAGTGTCAGCAGGTGGCTGCAGCCACCGAACCAGGTCTCCTCAGCTGATGAGAGGAGCTGTGCCCAGCATGCTCTTAGAGCAGGAGAAAGGCAGAGTCTTCCCAACAGTTTGACCTGAAGGAATCAGCAGCAGGGGAGAGTCATGCAAGGTTCCACAGGTTTTATGCAAATTGCTTAAGACTTGGCAGGTCTGTTAAGATCTCAGTGCTGGCAGACACATTTTGTGTACATCTGAGGTTTGGTATATTTATATATAGTGTGTGTATGCCTAAGCAATGAAAATTGGTCGGCCCAGTGTTTCACCAAAACTGAAACCCAAACAGAAACTTTGTGTTGTTAAAATGAATGTGAAGAATTTGTTTAAAGTGTTTAATTTTTTTTTTCCTCTCCTGAGCCAGAAGTACAAAATCCAAATGCTTGCTAAAGAAAATGTTTTTCTGAGTCCTTTGCACCTATTTTGTATAACCTGAGCCTATTTTGCATAACCAAGAGGGTAATTCATCTATATTCGATAACTATCCAAGCTGAAACTGTTGAGTGCTCATGGTTAAGTAGCTGAGTGATGTAAAAGTGACTTGATTTTTTCAATATTTATAAAGGTATATGTGTAGTGGTGAAAATTATGACAAGTGCAAGCTCTTGAACACCTCTATTATATCTTTCCTTTACTGACATGTCAGATACAGGCTTCCAGAGCATAAAGTGACTTTCTAAACTGTACTTCAGACCTCAAACTTCAGCTTGTGGTTTGAAAAAGTTCTAAAAATAGCATAAGTGTTGAAGTTTCTACAAAGGGAGAAATACAAAATGATCTGGAATTGTCCTGAGGACATGAAACATGGGGCCATGTTTCACAGGTAGGCCAAGCTGCCCTCCATAGAGACTACAGCAAAGAAATGGGCTCATCTCTGAAACCTCACGAAGTGCCAGCTTCTGCATCTGGGAAGGAACATTCCTAAGCACCAAGATGTGATGGGGGACACCTGCTTGGAAAGCAGCTTTGCAGAAAAGGCCCCAGAGGTCCTGGTGGACCAGGAGACAGAAACCTGACCTTGCAGTAAGGAATGCTGATGCATCTTGGGCCGCATTAGGAGTGCTGCCAGTGGAATGAGGGAGGTGATCCATCCCTCTACTCAACACCACGCCATACCAGACCACATGAGCTTCCCAGAACAAGAGGGATATGGATATTGGAGAGTTGTTAGTGAAGGACCACAAAAGTAATGAAGGGACAGGAGCATCTCTCCTGTGAGGAAATGCTGACAGATCTTGGACTAGAGGAGAAAAGGGTTGGGGGGAATCTTTTGCAATTGTCTGAACAAGATGATGCCCAGGGACAGGGGGAAGCACTGGACAAAAATTAAAACACAGGAGGCTCCAGTTAGAATCTCTTTTTAACCATGAGAATGACCAAGGGTGACCAGCATAGGCTTCCCATGAAGGCTGTGGAGACTCCATTCCAGGAGACACAAAAATCCTCTGGATATGGTCCTGGATCACTGGCTCTTGGCCCAGGATGGTTGATCAGGAACAAAATCTCCCATTTCCTTGGACCCCCTGTACTGGCTGCATTCACTTGTGTACCTCTGACTCATTCTGAAGTCCATTCTGGGAGAAACAAAATGGAATGTTCCCAGTCTGAATCTTTTTTGAGATCAGAATGTCCTTCATGTAAGAAGCAAAAAACAGATTAACTAAGTCTAAACTAAATTTTGCAGTGAACTAGTTAAAATGCATTAGAATTTACTGTAGATTAGCCATTTTAATCACAATTTAAATGAATATATTTATTTTGGTAACTGTCTGGAAAACTTCCATTATTCCTTCACATGGCCAGACAAAGACAGAAGACTTGATTATTTTTCCATGAGCTAGCAGAAAAATCAGGTAAGTATAAAAACCTCAAAAAGGTTTTACATGTTTTTACAATACATATAGTGTAATTATATTCATTGAAGCTGTTCCTGATTACAGGATGCTGATGACCTAAAACCTTGTATTAAACTATTTTTAGGTCTTCATGTGTTAGTTAAAAGTTGATGTTTCTATGAACAGAACATTAATTCATTTGATAAATAATCCTGTTATTGGTTCAAATAAGAAAAGTGTGTTAGAACTTGGAGAGAAATTTCATTTGCCAGTCACACGAATGCATTATTCTAAGTTAATTAAAATACTTTCTTTTTTTTTTGTTTGCTATTGTTTTTCATTGAGTTTTGACCATTTCCTGATGTTTTAATTAGTTTTTTTTCACAGATGTGTTATAATGAGCATCCAGTTAAGATCAATGGTTTGTAAAATTTATGATGCTGTTACTCAACCAACCCTTAAGCTCTATTTGACTTCATAATATTTCAGATGACATAATATTTCAGAAGACTTGATGTATGCAAACAGATACCTAATTCAGCTACTGCTACGTATGTACTTAATGAATGTAATGACATTAATGGAACAAGTCAGAATTTTTTCAATGCAACATTTTCTGCTCCAACTGAAGTTGTGCCAAAACTGAAACATTTTGGCAACAATATTAACTTTGATGAAGTTTCAGAGGATTATTTCTAAACTCTAGAATAGGCTTCCTGGAAGATGAGAGTAAAAGATGGAAAACCTGAATTTCCTTGGCCAACCGTTTGGCTTAAGTCCCATTTTTGCCAAAGGTTTTGGCACACTTCCACTCCAGATCGACACAAAAAGATTTTCAAAGAGAAACACATAAAATAAGATTCCCCCACTTAGCCCTAGGCAATTGTTGGAATCACCATTATTAGACTGCAGCTGTTTCTCTGGGTTTATAACCTGCTCATCATTTACATCTCTTCAGTTGTGCTGTGGTTAATTGGGAAAACCTACAAACCATTGTGTTTGCAATGGAAGAGACTGTTTTTGGTGGAGCAGTGTTCCAAACTGCTGCAAACTTTCTCCACAGACTGGATGGCACTGGATTTTCTTTAGGACAAAGGGGAAGGAAGTTGGCTCCTGTCAGGAGGAACAGAGAACCGAGGATGAGGGTGTGGAAGGCTGGACTGTGGATCATCCTGCAAGGAGAATGAGTGCCTATCACTCCCAGTGGGAATTAGGTAGCTGCTGCTTTTGAATATTCACTCAGATGCATTCTTTCATCTTAAAATGTCCAAGTACTTTTAACAAATCTCAGTCTGGGAGACTGAAACAGACATATTGCAGAAAGACAGAATTAAGATGTCTTAAGATAAAGGTTGGAAACCTGAACCCAGTTTGATAAAACAAGGGTAATTGATGGTTCAGACTAGTCAAGCTGATCGAGCCAAAATGCTGAGGGATGTATTTTAAATAGAGGTTTAATTAAATGGTTTGGATAGAGGACTTTGAAATTTAGGAAAACCAGAGATGGAGATCTTGCAGCAATGAAAGAAGGGAGATATGACAGAGTATGACAGATGTGAGCATAGATGTTTCAGCAGAAAAGTAACAGATTAAGCACAGCCTGGAAAAACAACAGAGGTGTGTAAGAGAAGGAACAGGAAAAGAGAATTCCTAGTTCATAACCATGGAAATAAAAGTAAGTTGAAAGAACAGGATACAGTAACCTGAATACTTGGTTTTTACAATTAATTTGCTGTTGCTTGTGCACTTAAGGAAGGACTGTGAAGACCAATCATTTTCCCACCCACTTGAAACTCCAGGAAAAAAGATTAAAAGGGAATTTTTTTTTTAAATGCATTTTGCTTTGAATTTGTGTGTATATAAGTAAAAACCATCCGGGTGCCCCTCTCATTTAATAATCAAATTCAGGACTTTCCTGTCATAATTTAGTGCCCCATGTTCAGTTCAAGTGCCAGCAAACAATGATCTGATTTTCTGAAATGGAAAGTGCAGGACATCTCAGAATAAACATTGTATCCTATGACTTAGCTAGAATCATTCGTTTATCACAGTGCTGCTAAAATACAGAGAAATTGCAAACGGTTTAGGTAATTTCAAGCACCCAATCTGAGAGATCTGAAAACGGAACTGTTTAAAAACTGAGTTCCCAAACATAATTTTTTTATTTCAGCAAGTTGTAGCAGTAGTGTGCAATCTGAGATCCAATCTAGCTGCAGTTTTTGGTGTAATACAGTGACTATAGTTCAAATGTTTATAAAATTTTGTCTGGTAGATCCAGGTGACCGTGCTAACAGCACAGGAGGTACTGTTAACTACCTGTGGTAGTTAAAAGGTTTCAGGCAGCTCTTTGGCTGTGGAATTGTCAACATGCCTGAACTGACCTGACAAATGCATTCTACATTTAACCAGCACAAGAGTTCACATGCGTCCCCCCACTAGCCACCCCAGCCCCCACCTTGAAGTTAGTGGGACATCAAATTTTGGGACAAAGTGTTTGAAGTTTCTTGGTCTTAGTGAGTTCTCTGAGACCGAAGAATGTGTAAAGAGAAGTAGCACATGTCCATACCACTTGGTTAATTTACCAAATGTTCAGTTAAGATCTATGTTAAGCAGCTGAACAATCAGTTGGAGCATCTTCCATACCCTGCTGTGAGTACAGGGATGGGCACTGGGTGAGCTCAGCCTGCGCTGCAGCTCGGGCATGATGAGCAGGTGTAGAAATGCACAGAGATCATGGCTAGGACAAAGCACTGCAACCCTTCCAGTGTGGCTCCAGCTCCTGCCAGCCGGGTCTCAGCACCAGCACATGGGGAGGTCTAGTACCTGACACAAAGAATATCTGTACAAAGGGCCATAGCATCCATTCTTCCCTCACATGCTTCTGCTACTGTAAAATTGTCATGTGATAAGGTTAGAGAAAGAGTAAATGGTTATTAATCTTTTAGATATCTGTCTTGTCTTTGATTCCACATTTTTAAAATTTCATCTAAAAAAGAAATTATCTCTTTAAAAATTGTTTCAAATAAATAATCCAGTCTCAGACCACTTAGGTTTTCATTTAAAAGGAAGGTGAAATAAATTAGTTTGGTCCTTCATAATATGTATTGATCTACTGGGCAGATTTACAATACAATTTAATTTATAGAGTATCTCATAATACTGGCATCAACAAAATTACTTACAGTGAATTTTAAACACATTATCATAGCATATCCATTGACTAACTTAGAAAAATATCTTTGCTTTATGTTTTTTTTTTAGAAAAGCTGAACAAAGAAAGATGTGGTAATGTGGTTTATCTTGAAAGAAAGAAATTACAAATGTCAGGATAACGATGAGACAACATCAGCTGATCAACAAATATCTGGAAGCAGCAGCTAACAGGAATGCTCAGCTTGCAGGGAGCTGTGATACAGAATTCTCACAGCAAGTTTCATTCTCTCTTATCCCACGGCTTGGGAAGATGTTTTCACCACAATTTGTTCTGTGTAAAGTAATGAAGATATATATTTGATATAAATCTTTGTTTATTTCTACAGAAAGCAATTTCTACTGAGAGCAATCATGCTCGATTCTGCACCTGGGATGGTGTAATCTGGGTGTACTTATGAACTGGGGGACAAGAGGCTGCAATGCAGCCCTGGACAAGGGGGTGTGGGAGTTCTGGTTGATGCTGAGCTCAATTTTCAAGACAGAAGCAAGAAAACAGGCACCTAAATCTGATGCAGAAAACCCTAATTTAAGACATATAGAATGAAACAAGGAATGACACCAATCCATTTTTGATAACATATAGTGGTTGAGCAATTTCAAATTTATATGGTCAGCCTTGACAGTAGGAATGGTCATTCCAAATAATCAATGTTCTTTGTGATCAAACCCACAAAAAGGGGAGAATCGAATTACTGTAATTACACTAGAAATGTGACTGCAAAGAGAATAAATGTATTCATGAATTATTAATAATGACATTGATAATTATTTAAAGAAATTTCAAATATTTCTTAATTTTAATGAAATAATGTTTTATAGCTTCTTCCATGCCCCCTTTGGTACACAAATGTACTGAATTTGTGAGCTGGAGTATCTCTACTTTCTCTTAACTGCTCCTTCTCCTGTCCCAGGTTCCCCCTGACCTGTCATGGTGAGAAACTCGGAAGTTGATGCACCCTCTGTAATAACCCTTTCAAACCCTGCCCCAGCCTGTTCAGCTTTGCAAGCAATGAAATCCTGGAATCGCCAGGGCCAGCTCCCACTACATTCAATTACTGCCATCAATAAGTGGGTTCCCCTTTTGGAAAGGTGCACAGCCAGAATAGCAGGAACAAGCCTGTCCTGTCACACACAGAAACCTGACCATCTCTTTCTCTCCAGCTCCACCCCTGCATTACATATCCCTGCAATTTCTGTCATAAATATTTATATATGACCAATCAGCTAATGTGAATTTGCTGCAGTAAAACTATTCTGAACATCTTTCTGTATTTTCATTATTTCTTTCATTGACCTGTACTGTAGTGATTTCCCCCCCACCCTAAACATTGCAACTTATCATTTTTCAGGCTTGATTTCCAAAGTCATTTGATTCTGGGCAGGGGAGAGAGCCCAAATACTGCTCTGCATGTACTAGCTGGTGTTTTTAGTTCAAGAGTCTGCTGATTTCTGGAGATATAAGTAACTGTTCAGGATGATAATTTTCCCAGATTCCAATGCAGGCTTCTTGTTAGAATTTTACTGGATGTGGACAACACTATTTGTTCAGTGTGGGGAGCACTGAAAAATAAATAATGATGAATTTTCACTTTTTTTTATTCTTAACTAGCACTGTAATTTTCCTCTTCTGTGTAACTATATCCATTAGAAAATATAGCAGTCATAGATAGAGTAAAATAAATATCAGTTTTCAAAAGGCAAGAACTCAATATGGGCAGTTTAAGGATTAAACAGCATTGAGTAGTGTCTTTTCTACTCTTTTTGCAGTGGAATAAATGACCACAGAAGTTACAGGCAGTTGAGAAAGTAGCACTCTACTCTGCAATTAGAAGTGATGGATAAAATGAGAATAGAACTGCAAAGCTGTCATTTTCAGATATTAAAAAGACAAGCATTTTTCTAAGCTCACTGAAAAAATTATTTGCTCATCTACTTATTCTGCTTAGATGTCAAAAATATAAAAGCTTTTTAGCATTTAACATGTCAATGGTTCTGGAGAAATAGCAAAGTTAGGCCCAGTTTCCCTCCCATGGAATTCTCATGGTGAGAATTTATTCTAGAATCTCAGAACATGATGAGCTGGAAGGGACCCATCATGATCAGAATCCAACTCCTGGCCCTGTGCAGGACACCCCAAGAATTCCCATGTACCTGGGAGCATTGTTCAAATGCTTCTTGAACTTGTCTTTGAACTCCAAGTGGACTCAGACCCTTGGTTTGAAAGGAAATTAATATTTGACAAGCAGGTAATATAAATTTAGAACATTATGCTGCAGTTCGGGTGGCATGAATTTGAAGTTCAAAGTAACTCTTGTTAGTCATAATAAATTTGGGCAAATTTGCTTATTTTCATTCATGTTGTGCTCTCTTCCAGTTTATGAGCTTTCTAAACAGTTTGTGACTGTGATCTGTAAGGCACACATCCGGACTCCAGGAAGGAACCACACAAAGCTCTCCCTAAAAATGGGGCCAGGGTCAACTTTCCATTTCCCCATTAAACCCATGTTAGGCTATTGCTGCCTAGGCTCAAGGGGAGAAAACTCCCTCAAGGCTATGACTTTTGCAGAGAGTTGGGACAGTTCTGGGCTTTTTCCTGAAAAAAGGGAATTTCCCTAGGAGGACACTAATGCTTTAAATATAGGGTGGCTGCTAAGCAACAAAGTAGCACCAAAAAAAAGTTTCAGAATTCACATTTTTGATGAGAATTGGTCAGTGCACAAACCAAACAGCTTGTCCATGAAAAGACTTCTGAATATGACAGTAAAAGAGGGATCAAAGAAGTGGAAGGTCTAGGCTGGGTTCTCAGCTCCTGGAAGCACCATGATTATATTGGAGTCAGCGGATCAGTGCGGATTTCTCCCTGCCAGGGCCTGGCCATCCACAGGCACTGAAATGTGTCGCAGAGCTTGTTCTACCAAAGCTATTTTCCAGGTCTCCCAACACAGGACAAACTGTGCAATGTTCTGCAGAACTTACTAAGTGCAAGGAAGTCCTCAGGCTGACCCCAGCACTGAACTGATCAATGTCCAGGTCCTGAAGAGCAGCAAGTGCAGTACTTGTTTCAATATTGTTTTCCCCAAGAGCAAACCTAATGTTTCTACCTGCCCTTGAATCACTTCTGGTTCATAGCAATCTGTGTCAAAGACCACTACCACCACAATATATAACCCTAGGGAGCCCTGATATTATGTAAACTGCAGCATAATACTTAACATATTAAATTCAATTTTTCAATTTAGCTATTCTCTGCCTGTTTTGCTTGGCTTTAAACTAGACAAATTTCCAGTGCCAAATGCAGCAGTTGGAACTGACCACCTACAGCACAAGATTAAGGAAATGAAAAAATGCTGTGTATTTGTTTTGAAGCTAAAACCTCCTTCTCTTTGGTGAAGGAACTTCATTGATTATAAACCACACAGCTCTAAATTAAATAAAATCGAAATATAATGAGCTATTGTGGAGTGAAGGATAGTTTATGTAAGGTTCTCAATCTCATAAACTCTCAGGGAAGTCACTCTTCTGCTAACAGAATTTTCCAGGCTTCTCTACAAAGGAAAAATTTATCTGTAAACCTGGCAATTTTATTATAAAGCCATTACAAGTAGTGAAAAGAAGTTGATTACAGTTCATTTGAGGCCTTTTATTTCTACATATTTGCCCTGTCTGTAAATAACATCTTCTTGACAGTGCAACACCTTTTGTGGCTCTGTGGAGAAAAGCCCTGGTTTGTGGAAGACAGGAGCCACAGCTCCAGTGTCACACAGGCTCCTGACTCTGTCAGCATCTCTCTGACACTGCAGCATGGAGCTGCAGCAGAAGCTCGGGAAGGAACACAGCTTCCTCCCCCTGGCCAGACACAAAAGGTGTGGAGTAACACCCCTGGAGTTATTCCAGCCCCAGTGAACATGCTCAATGGCAATGAACAGCCACCCATGAGAGACAGAGCACTGACTCCAGAGGCAGGAGTGCTGCTGACTGTTTCTGACAGAACAAAGTACATATTTCTGAGTCTTACTAGCTCATTAAATTTCTAATATTTATCCAGCTACCTAAAACAAAGAAAAAATGAGGTAAATTAATTTAAAAATCTAGTAGAATGATCTTATCAGTCATTATGATGCTTTCTCAAGTACAAGTACAGTTGGTTGGAGGATGTAATGATCTAGTTTACCTAAGTTCTATTAAACAAAGTAATTCCATTACAGTTTGTGTGCTGGAGAATAGCAATAACATCATGAGTGCTACTCTGTGATCTCTCTCCCATTCTCTCTGATATAAATCCAATATTTAATGTACCATTCAGTATAGATTTCAGCCTGTCCTTTTTGTCCACTGAAGGAGCATGACTGAGGACTCCACCATTTCCAACTCCCATGTAAGGAAAATAATTTCTATTTCCCCATTTATTTTAAAGTTGCTTGACCTGCATACTTATATTACTGCATACTTGTGTGAAATACAAGAGGTTTGTTTAAGTTACAAGTCAGCTCAGAGAGGAATAGAACCATAGGAAAAGAAAAACATAGTACATGTTCAGTGCATACCAACTATGGAATAATCAGATTACTTAAAAATATATAGAATTAATCTCGGCCAGCAGATGGGAATTTTACCCAAATTCTAATAGTTTTGAATAAGTGCTTTCCAAACCAATAAAAATGTCAGTCTTCTTCACAGAGCTCCTCCCTTCTCTTTAGTTCATGGTGAAGTGGTAGTATGTTGGGTGGCTGCTGCAGAGGCTGCTCTTTGTTCCACTGCACCAGCTCCACACGTGGTAGGTGTGGGATATCACCAGGAGTAAGGAGACTTCTGTAAAATTAATCAGAAGAAGAGATACTATATTCAAAAGCCCATAAGGCACCAGCAGATGCTGCTTTACCATGTCCCTTCTCAAGGAAAGCAAGTAAAAAAGCTGTGTTATATCTTGGCTCACTCTCGTGAGTGAAAGCATCAATATTTGTGCTTTATTTCAGAGAGACTGAATGGCAACAGACCTTTCAAGAGGTCTCAGAAGACCCTCCTACATTGTGGATCTAGAGTTATGTTAAGACAGAGAGAATTGTGTTAAAATGAAGAAAGACCAAAAGAATGAGAATGGGCATCACTGGAAAGGCCATGGGGGTGAGTTATGTATTAATTCTCACGAGTCAGCTCAGAATTACTACACAGATCACTGTGGAAAGATTTTTTAATACCTTTTTTCTATAATGATAGAGAAAATTCAATTCTAGTAATTTTTATGGTTAACATATTCCCAAAGTGTTATTTTTATTCACAGAGATGCTTCCTCTCAATATATTTTACTAAGGTCCACTTCAGCAGGTTGGTAATTGTGGCTTCCATCCAACAAAGCACACACAGAGGTGAACCTGTGAATAGCTGGATGGATTTTAGTGAAGTACTTTTGGTGAATTGTTTAAGGTATTCATACACTTAACTACTTTGCTGGTTTATAATTTGGATGAACAACATCTCTATATCACTCCATCAGCCTGTCCAGCAGTGCAATGGAGCCATCAAAAAGTTAATGTGATTGTTAAGTCATTGGAAACAGGGCATGCACAAGTTGGGGAAATCATCCTGTGGAAGCACTTGTCTGAAATGAGTTCTTGCTTCTTCAAATTAACTCATTTTTCTGAATAAGAGAGCTGAGTATTCTGTCCAAAAATGGTGAAATTAAATAAAATTAACATACTCGGTTATTAATCAAATAGGTGGCACCTATTTGATTGCAGCTTAAGAGCACATTTTAAGAGAAAAAGAGCAAATTCAAAAGCACATGTGTTTTATTAACAACAGAAAAATGTTATTGTTCATGTATTTTATTAGTTCTGAATAATATCCTCCTAATTAAAATTAATGCCATCTAGATTCCTTGAATATCATTTCAGCAAAAATAAAGAAAACAATCCAGATTTCCTATAAACACTTAGCTGCACATTAGAAGTAATTATCAACTAATTTACTTAAATACCAGGCTTGTGCTACTATAGTCAATGAGGCTTGTGCTATGCAGCAAATTAGATTTCAAAACCCAAGCATAAACAGAAGGCAGGGGCCTAGACTGAGAAATGAGGAAATGGTGTGGAGCTCCACAGGTAAAATTATCCCTAAGGAATGGTTCAGCTTTGAAGCAGTGGGCCCTGATGGGCAACAAGAGGCAGGTGCTGACAGAACACTGTGGGATGCAGAACACTGGAGTTGTCTAACCAGGCTTGAACCTCACCTCAGTGAAAGGAACAAGATGTGAATGCTTGCAAAACTGCCTGGGTGATTTATGAGATTAGATCCCATTTCAACACTCCTTGAGTATTTAAATCTTAAGAAAACCCCATGACACTTACGTTAGAAAGGTAAAGATTTTCTGAAAGAAAGCAAAATATGCATAAAGGTCAGGTAGGTTTTCCAGTGGTCTAAAAAGCACCTCTCTGTGCCCCCATTGTCTTAAGCATAGGCTAGTTCCTTTATTTTTTTTTTCTTTTTCTTTCTTTTCCCATTGATAACATGGTTCAATGGCTGCTGAAATCAATAGAAAATCTTTCTCTGTATCAGTGATTTCAAACATCATTTGTGAAAAGCTGTCATGCACCATCTCCATTTGCAGACAGACAACTGAACACAGGCACTACACTTGATTTTCTCTCTGTGCCTGAGTCAGGACACTGCCTAGGATTTAATATATGAGACCTTCTCTAATCTGTCTTGCAGTAAACAAGAAATAAATTGCCCATCCCACTCAGTGGGGTTCAGAGCAGTACTGAAAGCTGCTGCTCACATTCATGCTTCTCTCTTTTACACATCACATCCTTGACCCAGTGAAAAAATTGAAGTGCCAGTGAGGGAATGCCTGGGGTCAGTTTTCCAGGAGTGTTACTTCTGAACTATTTATCAGAAAAACACAAAGACCTGAGCAAGTACCTTTAATTCAGTGCTGATGCCCACTTGCTGAACGCTTTCATAAAAATAATGTTTCTACTCAATTTTCATGAAGGTTATTACCAATAAAATTACTTTCACATTTGTTCAGTAGCATCTTGGGAACTTGAAAGGAGGTGATAGCATAGTGGGAATAGTTATCTGCAGTTCCTATCTACAGTAAGAGCTCTGCTGGATCACTATATCCTGTATGTTCTTGCACTGCCACTGACTTAAATGTATTGTTAAATTGAATTTAAAGTTTTGGTTTGTGATGTCTCTCTTACTGTGGTTTGTTGGGGTTGCGTTTTGTTTGTTGTGGGTTGGTTTTTTGAGGGGGCAATGATGTAACTTCCATCCTGACTGTTTTGAATTTCACTCATTCTGGTCACTTATATTTGTCCACCGTGCAATATCAAGAAAGGTCAGACAGAGGGATGACCTGGCTCATTCAGGTACCCCTTATCCTGAAATGGAATTTGCATACAAACTAAACATTAGGTATTGCTGAAAACTTTATTGTATCCTTCCAGTTCTATTTGGCACAATTTTAACAATGAACACAGTAATCTCCTACTCTCTGTCTCTCTTTTAGCAGTGTCTGAGCCTGCACAGAGCTGCACAAGAGCTCAGCCTGAGCCCATGAGCAAGAGACACATTTACAGGCAGAGACCACAGTGCTCATCTGGCATAAATCATTGCAGTTTAGCCACAGAGGGTAGTTACCAGTTTGGGATATGAGTACTTGTAACAACTCATAGAAACAGTTTCTGCAGTATGCATTTGCTACAATTTTCCCTACTCCCTGATTGCTAATTCAACTCATTTTGTTTGCAGAGTGAAAGCCAAATTGGCTGATATATTGGTGCAGAAATGAGTATGGGAGTAACATGATACCAGGCCAAGAAGTGCCAGGGTTGGCAAATATATACCATGACTTAATTCTTTAATTATCTGTTCTGGAGAGCTACCCTGCTAAAGTCTGAGTATCATAAAGCTCTTAGTGAAACTTGTCTGAAGTTGATTCATTTGATTTCTTGTTGAGCTTGTTCCTCAAGGCTAATCTGCATCTCTAATTGTGTTTTATGTGCTTCAAATACAGTTTACCAGCTTTTATTTCTACCATTGCTTAGAATGATTCAGTAGTTATTTTATGGCTTAGAATAAATGCTCTGTTTATAATATTACGATAAGCCTCTATGGTAATTCAATTGTTATTCAAGCAAGAAACTGAAGACTCAGTCTTCAAGCTCAAGGCTTTAAGGGTGATTTCCATACTCTTATTTTCAAATACACAGAAGAGTGAGGAAGTTAGAACTCCCATCCAGCTGCGTGATTTCTATATCTTTAAAACAACAGTGTAGATTTTGTTATTCTGTTCTTGAGGAATTAAGCTGCCTGTTAGTTTGGGACTTATGTAGATGAACTTTTAAAAGCGCCGGAAAGACTTCTGCCATGCCAAAATAGTTCTACAAGCACTTATTATAAAATATAAGCCATCACCTCCAAAACTGTTCAAAATGAGAATCTTCCTGTGTCTGGGATTATGGGAAAGATACATGCTACTAACGTTCTTTTCTATGCTCTGAACCAAAAATTTGGCGCTTTTTTTTTTTTTTCTTTCCAGAGGATAAAAGTCGCTTCTTCTGTGCCCAGTCCTGGTAAGCTTGCTTCTATTTGTGTAAAACCATGATACTTTTCCACCTGAGCTGTGAGGGAGATAGTACTACACTTATCCACCTTGTGCAGATGTCAGTTGAGATGCTAGAGAAAACCACTGCTCCCAAACTAAAGCACAGGGAATAGCATGGAGTGATAGGGTACAGAGTAAGTTCCATTTGCTTTGATCATTTGTTTACACATCTGTCCTAACCAAGGCAATGCTCTTTGCAGATCTGTACGTGTCAAGCACCTGTGTGTTCTCAAATGACTTTACAAAAGATAAAATGGATGCAAGGTAATATTTTGTTGTAAGGCAGCTAGCCCATAGCACATCACAGCAGTGAAGGGAAAAGAGATCTTCTCTGGTTTAATGCCATTCTTATGAATACTCTGGTTTATATGGTAAATGTGTGCGTTTATAAGAGTCTGGCGCATAAACACGAGACACGTTTACTGCCAGAAGTCATGGAAAGATGTGGGTAAGGTGGGAATGAAATCATGTGTTCATTTGTATGAGTACAAAACAATGTCCAGCCAAAACCAGGAGGAACATCCAGAAAGTAATTTCCACTGTGTTTTTCTGACCTCTCAGAGGTCTCTGTCCACAGGTGAGGTGGTCTAAGACTGGGACCTTTGTCTTCTAATGACTTCTGGAGAATTTCCCTATTACTGCAGGTAAATTAGCACAAACCCAGGTAATCTCAGATGAAATTCATATTCTTTGTAATCTTATGCTCCAAAATAAAAGAATTAAAATCTGTGAATGTTCCAGCCTTGCAAGGAGTGATAAAACATCATGTAAATACTCTTGAGCACAATCTATTGCTTTTAATCCCTGCACAATACATTATTTTACTCTAATGTAGACGTACAACCCCTCTTTACATTCCTCCAGCTTTTTTAGAGGAATGCCACGTTAATCTGCTGAAGGTCAAGCTGAGAAAATGAAGGAAACAAAGCAAGTGCTGTTAGGAATCATGTCACATCCTGTTGGGCTCCCAAACAAATGGGCATTAGCTGCAGATACCGGTGCTTGCCAGTTCATCAAATCCTTTCACACCCTGGTATTTGATGTATCATTGCATTCAGTGTAATATTTAATAAGTTATTGGTGTGTAATTGTTTTCATATATTTTTACATGAAATGCAGAAGGAATGGGTGTAATCTGAAGCACAATTCTCTCCCTGTGCTATTTCCCTGGGATTGGCCACTATCGAGATAATTGTCTTTTATTATGGTAGGTAGTAATCTGTGTGCAATTAATCACATTTTATCAAGGAGTAAAATTTGAACTTGTGTCTTTGAAAGAACTGTTTGGGTTTCTTTCTCAGTGTTTCATTTGTAACTCTTCTTTGTAACTTGGGAGTTTCACGACTCAGAGAAGCACCAGAGCACAGATATGTTGACACTGTTGCTTTCTTTCATTTCATTTAAATTGAATCCCTTTTCCAAACCTCTAGATAACACATTGGTAAGACACATCTTTCCATTATTAAATACCTCCTGCTTTTTCTTCAGTTGTGAAATAGTTACTTGTTCTACCAGAGTACAAAAAGTATACAAATTATTATAGGTATATAAATTGTACAATATACAAAACAAAATCTGCAACCAAATAAAAAAAAAAATGGAAAAATATTTTGTTAGAAATTATGTTAGGGCATTATGGACAATACAATTTTTTTTTTTTTCTGAGAACTCAATCAGACAAAATAGTTTTGTTCTAAATGTATAGACAAACAATTCTTCTATAGCTTGCACTACCAGAATTTATTTAATCAGCTAAATATTCATTAAATTAATTAAATATTTACATATGAATTTCTAAAATGGATGAGGAATCAGCCTTATGGTTCATATTCCTGAAGTTGCATAGTTTCTTTTTTTGACTATGCATGAGAATAACCTGGCTGAATTGTTGGACTGTATTTCTTGAAAGCAGTGAGATAGCCAATGGCCAGGATAATGCAGAGTAGGCAGATTTACACATCATTTCTTCCCTGCTTCTGCTCTTCAGGGGAGTATTTGTCACAGCACCATCCCAACCACTCAGAAATCCCCTGAATCTCTCACATTCCTGATGTGGTTACAGGGATAAACACCCAAATTAGGGGTAAAAGTACCCCAACAATGGTGAAAGATCGAAAGGCATTGGAAAAAACTGATTGATAATCAAATTATCTTTCCCCAGTTAGAAAGGAATGGACCTTGTCTGAGGGAGGAAGGAGTGAAATATTTTCTTTCTTATACTTTTTCTCTTCATTAAGCCTTGGTTCTGTTTTTTTTAAACTGTTTCCGGACATTAAATGAATTGTGCAAAGGTATTTTGATCCAGGTTCTGACCTGATTCTGATTCCTTGAGCTGTCTTGTGGGAGTATTAAGAGGAAATGCAAAGAAAGTCAAGAGATCTCAAAGCAAAGTGAAAAATATAAACAGATGCAAGAGTGAAAGATTTGGGTTTGTCTAAAAGAAGGGACAGTCAGAACAATTCTCATACATGCACAGCAGTTTGCCTCAATGGAGAATATATTTTTCTCTGTACTGGAAATGAGATAAAAATAATAGCACTTCAATATATAAGAAACAGGCCAGCCTGAGAAAATATTTTGTCTGAAAGTCTAACTGATACTCAGCTGCAACAAAAAAGTGGTTGTGAGACCACCGTTAGTTTAAGAACAGGTTAGACAAATGTGTCTGAAATACTGAGAATGTCACACATGCATAGGGTTGGCCTGACTGTAGTCCAGAGATGAATCCTCCAAGACTCAATGCCTAAGATATTAAATTGATCCTACTGGTAAAACGTAATACAAGGACTTAGGATCTCATTATGACCTAAATTCCTTCATAAGTACCACTGCATTAAGGGTCAGAGGTATCCTGGATTACCAAAACATTGGGTAAATTAATTTTAGTGCTCTAATTTCATGAGGGTCTGCTCCATAATGGCATAGACAAGACTGGAATTCAGTCTCCTTAAAGAAAAGAGATGTAGGAAAAGAATTTTCACCCTTGACTGACTGAGAAGACTATTAAAAAAAAAAATCAGTATTTTTTCATTCAGTTGTAGGAAAGATGGTTTATTGTGATTATTTTTCAGTTTTGTGTGCATTTGATATAAAAAAATCTTACAGGCTTCCACAGCAGTTATATTTGACTCTGCTGCCAGATCAGTTCATGTTCCAGCTGTCCAGTTCCAGCTCTGGTTCAGAGCCAAAGCTGCTGCATAAAGCTCAGCCTGAAAAATCATATTTAGCTGGAGTGGATTGGACTTCAGAGAAGCTCTATATGAGCAAGTCAGTGTGTGCAGACAGTATTAGCAGACAGGAATAGCTCAACGTAGATGATGCAGAAGCTATTTATGGAAAATTAAGTTACATTAGTAGCTCATCTGAGAGCAGCAGAGAGTTTCTGTTTGCCAAACATTTTGACTTGAGAGAAGCAAGGCCGGCTGACTTTTAAGGACAGAAAGAAAGGCAGGACAAGGTTCAGATGCAGGTTAGTAGAGAATGTCTCATCTAGGAGGACAAACTTTAATGGTTACATTTGTTAATCCTTGACTGCAGGTCTGTGCGATAAAAATGAAATATGTCATGAGAACAGGGATTCCAAAAGGCTTGACACCCACTGTGCTGAGCACTGAACAACTTATGCAAATACAAATTTGAATAAAAGATTATTATCTGAATCTTGAAGACTTTACTCTCTAAGGAGATACGTTGAGGAGATACCTGATAGCATCCCTTGTCTGCTGGGCACAATCTCCCTCGGTGACAGCGACTAGTGGGGTTACTCCTACATGAACTTTGCAAATGGACAACTATTTTCAAGACTGACATATAAAAATGCAAACAAAAGATAAATGACAAGAGTGAGGTAAAATTCAAAGGTAAATATGCATTTTTGTTATACCACTTCTGGTGAAGCAAAACATTAAAGGCTGGCTGCTTCTGAAAAAAATTTGTAATTTCTTTTCAGTGGTGATAGAAGCTGTGAGCTTGCTAAAGCAACCTGGGATGCTCAGTGTATTTGCTTCCATTTTTATTCCTTGAAGCAGTTCTCCATAGAACACACTGCAGACACACATCTGAGGATCTTTTTTGCTCACAGAATACACCAGAGCTGGATGCTTGAGAAGAGAAAGTGCTAAAGGTTGACTTCAATGGGAATGTTCCCTGACAAAGGTGAAGATTTGACCCAGAAAGGTTTGAGTGAGTTTCTGAGCAAACTGAATTATCTTTTGTGTTTTGCAAACATGGGTCAGCTAAAAAAAGTGCAAAAGTTTAGCTCCCAGACCACATGTTTAAGTGAAACTATTTCATGTTATTCCTTAAAAAAAACAGCCCTTCTATTTTACTTCCAAACTGCAGTGAAATGTTATACTCTAAATAAAAACTGTCTTTAACCCTGCATTTTGTGAATGTAGTGCATTAGCTGGAGCAGTTATTTGCTGTTTAGATTTTTATTAATTCTAAACTTACCTCTTTTCATGGAACTCTTTTGATTCCTCTTTTACTTGCATTTATTGGCACAGTAAGAACACGCTATTTTCTAAGCAATTGCTTCAAAGTTTGGGCCTTATCCTTTTATTAGAGAACATTTGTATTGAGAAAAGTACCACAATTGAAATGGGTATACAAACTGTGTTTGGTCACAAATAATGAACATGTGTTTCTTCTTCCAAAGCTAAACTGTCTACATCCTGATTCTATAATATTCTTATCTGTGAAAATATTAGTATCCTTATTCTGAAATATTTTTTTATCTGCCTAAACTATCTCAGCTTGTTTAGGATGATTTGATCATTATAGTTAATTTAGAGCATCTGTTTTGTTCTGATGTAATCAATTTACTGAATCAAATTATTTGGTTTGATTTCTCTTGCTTATTCATTTTTTCTCTTTAAAATTTCATATAGCAAATGAGCACACAATATTTTTTGTCTGTTATAATATAACAGACATATATATATATGTCTGTTATATTATATATATATATAATATAACAGACATATATATATATTATATATAATATAACATGTATATATATATAATGTTAGCTGCAGTATATAATAGGTTGATCTTAGAATGTTATGGTTTAGATTGTTTTAATGCATTGATTGGATTCAATATTGAACATTGAAAAGTTAAATAGTTAATAGCCATTTATCAAAATAGAGAAATAGCCAATGTACATAATTTTGTCATGTTGCAGTATTTAAATACTTTTCAGTATACTTTAGCATGTTCCTGTTAATAATTAAAAACATCTTGTAGTGGATTAAAGGTGACCAAAGAAGTTAAAAGCTCCAAGAAGAGGAAACATGGAGAGATGCACTGTAAGAAATGAGTTAATAACATGAAAATGCGGGAAATCATTTTTGAAAAGTCTGATTCTCAACTTGTGCTTTATAAATCACGACCCAGAAGTAACTGGGGATTCAGCCAGATCTCATTAATTGCAGAGGAAGAGAAACTATAAAGACTGAAATTTATGTAAAACCAGTTCACTGGTCTATTCTTTTATGGGAACTATTTGGAACCAATCTGTATCTGCAACTCTTCTCTGGGAAATGAGTCGAAGAGCTACAGCAGGTGCTTTAAAGTAATAAGGGATTTCCTGTGAAACCCAGTGGAGGGATGACTCACCAGTTTAATTATGGCTTTCTTCTGTTGTAAAAGCAGGACCATCATTTGTAAAAGGCTCTTGTTGAGTAAATGAGTTCCAACAGAAAATCTTTGATAGGGAAAAGAAGATACCCATATTTTATTTTAAAGGATATGAGATTTATAGGGGACATCTTCAGACTACTACAATGATTAGTGTTGTCTGGGTATCCCCAGAGTAACTGAATGGAGCAGCAGTAACTCTTTTTGTGCTGTCTGGCTTTACTTTATTTTGAATTTCTGAGTTATCTTTCAGTTCAGCTGTTTGATTTATTTCTAAATTATATGTATATCCCAGACAGACATTACCATAGTTCATACTGCTTCAGGATGGTTGGAGTGGGTTTGGTTTGGTTTTTCCTTTAAAAAGACATAGCTAAATTTACAGTTGCTATTTCTTAATTTCACAATACCATTCCTTTTTAGCGAGTTGCATTTCCCTGGGAAATAGGGCAGTCTTTACAAATGGTGAACCCCCTCCTGGGAATTCTCCTATTTGCTTGGAAAATCACCATTTTTCACCCCATAAAATGAGAGATAAGATCTACCATATCCACTGTGTCTCTGCTGTAAGTAGAGACCCCTCAGAACTGATACAACATTCCACCCTGACATGTGATGAAAATCCAGGGGACCATGACAGCTGAATCAGAAACACTCTCTACAATATTTATTGTGAAGTAGCAGTTTCTGGTGAAAATTGCATTGATAAAAAGGAGGGAGATTCTGGTATTTAGGCTATGGTAGACAAAAATCATTAGGCAAAATGGTTCTCTTCAAGGACAGATGGGTCATATAACCCAGCTCTCAGTTAATTTTCTAGGTGGTTGGTTGTTTTCATCTGACTCCTCTGCTCAGAAGTCATTAACCTGATTTTGCCTGTGTCTGTCACTGTCTGGCACAATGCATCTTCTTGCTAAGAAGGTAAACTTTTGGTATCTGGAGGGAAAAAGACTCATAGCCAATATAAATCAAGAGAAAAGGAGGAAAAGAAAGCAGCTTAGAGGAGTAGGTGTCATTGATTGACTGTAATTTTAGAGGGTCTTTCTTATGATTGACAAATTCCTGAGATGTTCATTAACTGATGGAATTATGGTGGCAAGTGACTGCTGTCTGTGCAGAAAATCAGGTTAAAAAGTGCAGAGGAATAATGGGTTTTTCTCTGCTGCGGATCAGTCTCCTCACTGTCTGGGGCTCACTCAAAGACACTGGAAAGGATCAACAAGGTTTCACTGGTGAAATTCCTGTTTATGCTTTCCTCTTCCCCAGGAATTCCTGCTCAAAGCATCAAATGAAGTTGAACTTAGAGGGTTAAACAAGAGAAAAAGAGCACCTGGGCCTTAATATATTCAATTACCCAGAAAACAAAATCAGTTTTGTTTTTGTTAATAGCTCTGAAATATGCATTACACTATTTTAATTAAAACAGTCTATTACACTTGCCATTCAGCTCATTCCTGCATATTCCCTTAGGGCAGTAGTCATGTACTGTGATAAAACATAATGAAAATAATTTATAAAGGAAACAATACAATAAATCAATCTGATGCTTAATGAGCCTGCATTACAAGAATGGATACAATATTCTTTTTTAGAATATGTAGTGCATTCTCCTCAAATGACTGGAAGAATGCCCTACAGCGCTTAAAAAAAATAGTACCTTGCTCCATTTCAACATGCTTTTAAAGCAATGCAACTTGCAGTTTAAGCAAATCTTGACTCAACAAATAGAAATCTCTTTCCTTTACACTAGGTTTTTGATTTTTCTGTTATTTTATCTTTAGTCAGATTAATCTGCCTCATAGGGACACCTGTAGAGACCACAGGGCTTCAACTCAGCTGCATACTTCAGCAGTCAGCTATTTGCTGTCTGTATTACAGAGACCCACATTTTGTAGCTTAGATCAGAGCTACTCAGGGAGAATTCTCAGCTCCCCATCAGAAAGATGCAAAAATAGCAGGAAAACTATTACCATTATTTTTTTTTATTTTTATAATTCATGCAACACTTAAAGACCTCTCAAGTTCAGCCAGTGACTGAATCTGTGAATTACCTTTACTTGAGAACTGCCAGGGAATATCTGTCAGTACATAATGTTTCATTCAGTGACCAAATATGTGCACAACAGTCTGATTTAGTGCAGTATTTGCCATTTCTGTGAAATGTGTCTGCCTTTTGCTATCTGCTGCAAGGTCTGCTACACTTGGAACAATCCTTCCTTAAGAATTTGATTACTCACATATTTATAGGAGAATTCAATTGTTGTAGCACATTAAATTGTCCAGAAGAACCAGGGCAGCACTAATGCAACAGATGATACAACACAGCCCAACTACTTTGACAGAGGAGTCACTCAGGGTGACTTGGCCATGAATCCTACTGACACAGCCTGGAGGTATTCTGCTGAAGGTGTATTAAACTGTGGTTTTCCAAGCAGGTGGATAAGAGTAGAATAGGAAAAAAAATGAGCTCTACCTACTACATCTGAATAGCCTGAGATTGGCTGTGAAATTGCAACGTTTTGTTGTTCTTGTACCCCATTAGTAAATTGGGAACAAATAAAGACAGCATGGAGGTGATGAGATGCAGAGAACTTATACAACAAATTTTCTCTTGGTATGGTGTTTCCCCTTTGTCATTGCAGAGATGAAGTGGCTTGTGCATCATCTAAGTTAAACAAAAATTATTTGATTAGATCTTTAACTTTAGAAAAAAAAAAGGAAAGAGAGTATCAAAATGCTGTCAAAAAGGATTGTCAAATGAGACCTGAGTTGGTCTAAGAGGGGAGCAAACATGCTCCAAATGATATTTTTTCAAATGCCTTTTGAACTATAACAAAAACTTTAGCATACCTGGAAGTCCTATGTAATAATTCAGGAATATAATTTATCACTCTGGTTATTTATTATTTTTATGGGGAAAAAAATAGATAGCAAAGAATGGTGCAAGTAAGAACTATCAAATACCTAAATGCTGTTAGAGAGCAGTTCCAGAGCTGCTGGCTTTTTATGTTTTCTGCCTCCTCTCACACCAAACCACAAAACCACTCTGGAGCACAAGAGGAATATCTGGGCCAAGCTGCTGAGGCCGAGCTGCAAGAGCAATTCCCAAAGACTTCAGACAGACAGACACCCAGAGGAGGAGGCTTGGCTGCCAGCCAGAACAGGCAGGAATCCTCTGCTAGGGAATCATCTGGTCAGAGCTGCATCAGCTCACACAGAGGCTGGAGCAGACTGTAAATCCCAGCTCACACCAGGGACACATTTGGCAAGAGACAGCCATCCCTGCCCCTCGGTGGGGCAGCAGCTGCCCCAGCCCAGCGCTGTCCTTCAAGGAGCAGCTTCCCCCAGCTGCTCAGCACTTCTGCTGCCAGCCCTGGGACTATTGCTCCAGGCAGCCTTCACAGGCTCAGCCTCTGGCTCGGGAGAGAAGCTGGAATGCCTTTGGAAGCCTGCTGGCACGTGGCATTAGACATGTCTGAAAAACACCCAGCTCTGCAGGTTACCTGCCTCTGGCAGCTTGGAAGGACAGGGTGACCATTCTGTGACTCTAGAAACCACTTCTTGCCTCAAGTGTTTGCTCCTTTAGCTAAGAGAACCAAAAATCTCTGGCTGAATTAGGTGAACAGATGTGAAATGGGCAGAAAAGGCTCCCAAAGTCTGGTAGGTGACAAAAACCTGCTGCCCTTACAGGAAGAAGATCTATAGATACAGATATAAAGATAAAGAGATAGAAATAGATACATAGATATAGATAGATATAGATATAGATATAGATATAGATGATATAGATAGATATATAGATATAGATATAGATATAGATATAGATATAGATATAGATATAGATTAGATATAGATATAGATATAGATATAGATATAGATATAGATAGATATGGATATAGAGATGATATAGATATAGATAGATGATAGAGATAGACATAGATTATATAGACAGATATAGATACAGATTATATAGATAGAATAGACTTATATATAGCTGATAGATGATAGATATAGATGATATAGATATATTCCTGCCCTCATTGCTTCAGCCATATGTGACTTTTTTCTAGGTGAATAATTTCTTTGCTTGGCATAAACATTACTTGGAAAGTGTGCTCACATATGAAAAATGGCCCTAAATGTGTGGCTCTTAACTCTGGCCATGCATTCTGCTCCTCCAACACACTGTTTTGTGATTACTTCAGTGCTTTCAGTATGGAAATTAGTGACTTTCACCCACTTTCAATGGCACCATAAAACACAAAAAGAAAAGAGAGCTGACCACTCCACTCAGCGTTCATTCATTTACAGATTAGTTTTGTCATTCTAAACAAAGTGGAAGGCATTTGATGTCATTTGTTTTCCCTTTTCATGATTAATATGGTTCTTTTGGATAGGATAGAAATGGAGAAGAATACAAAACCTGCAGGTTCACTGAGAAGGAAACTACTAATTACCCCTAAAACTGAGCTTGTCTAGAATATAATTATTGTTTGAGCATTTTGATCACATTTCTTAACACTCTTGGTCAATAAGACATAGTATTTGATGGACTATTCATTCAGGTAAAATAATTGTATTCATATGCCTTATAGTATATTATTTTTGTTTAAGAATGTAGATGATTTAAGTATTTTTTTTTCCTAAAAAAACCCTGGCCATTCATTGCAAATATTCCATTTTATGTCATCCTTGCAAAGATAGACAGACGATACTCTGTTCAGAGGCCAGAGTAAAATGTGTGAAATAAGCTATACTGTAAATTTCATTTTAAGTTAATTGAAACATAAAATGATAAAATTGCGGAGTATGTCAACCTCTGTCAAGTCTTTATTGGACATGGGTGAACTAAAATCCATGACAAGGTCAAATTTGGACTATTTTCAATAAGAAAGAAAAAAGAGGCAGATCTCTGATAAGTACACAGCAACCACTTTCAATCCAAATGTTGAAACTCAGGAGTCTAGAGCCTAGAGAGAGAGTCTATACTAAAGTTTTGTCTTGGCCTTGTCACAACATTTCTTAGGGTTTTACACACAAGAAAATGTTTAAAGTGTAGCAGTTATCCTACAAAGCATTTTCCTTCTGAGAAGTATGGCAATTTAACAAGAAACAGGAAAAATGGCTATTATTGGAAGGTTTAGGCAATCATTTAATTTCGGCATCACCATATGTGCACACTGTAATACACATATATATGTGCTCATTTCTGTATAGATCCAGTTCTGCTCTTTGCTATAAATCAAGGCAGTACCTGAATACAAAATATGACTGAGGAGAGATTTTTGGCCCATTGCCTCTTTGGGGCATCTCATTCTATAAAATAACCAACTTGTGAGAAACTGAGCTAGACCTTCACTGCTCAGTAGCTTTTTAATTAAAAGCTCGAACCTTACTTTATACTCATTAATCATATCAGATTGGAATGTTGATATAATGGGCATAGTCCCCCTCAGACAAATTAATGGAAGTGTTATGGAAGTGCAGGGTAAGAGGGATGAAGATTAAAGGTGGTACTTTCCTCCTGGTGTGCTCTGCTTCTGCATTCCGTGTACGGCACATCCTCCTTGTCTCAGGACCCACGTTTGTTCCATGTGCTGACACTGCATGAGCCAGGTCAGGCTAACAGGAGAAAAGCAGCAGGACAGGAGCCCCACCATGGTGTGTGAGCATCTTTTTCCCTCAAGTCTGGTGTCAGAGCATCTCCATAGCCTGGAGATGTGCTGAGCTCAGCAGGTACAGCAGCTTTACAAAGCCAGGGTGCGGCTCAAGCCACACTTCACACCTTCCAGAGTCTCAGGTTCTCACACTGAGACCTTTCTCCTCAAGCTGCCACATCCACTGCATGGCTGGGTGGGTCCTGTTTATCTGCACCAAATGTGGCAAATCCTTCACTAAGGGTCCTTCTGCCCCCAAAAACTGACAGCAAAGCTCCAGGTGATCTCAATGGTAGCAAGGCTGGGTCTAAAAAGTCTGGCTTTTATAAGAAATTCAAGCCTTGGCCTCTGCTGGTATAAATCAACCTAAGTCCCCACTGGAACTGGGCTAATTTACACCAGAGCAGAATCTAACTTTACATATTCTTTTCTTTTTGCTCCCTCCTACTGGCAAGAGCCCAACAGCAAAGCTTTTTGTGCATTTGTTTCACTTTGTGTAAGGTCAGCTAAGGTTTTATGTAAAACAGATGGGCAAACTTAAAAATGATTTTTCACATTTCATTGAAAACCAGTCAAAAAGCAAAAAGGGGGGAAAATTACTCTTTCTTTTCTTTCAAAGGTTGTTGCAATGACCTTGATTTTACCCAATGCCTCAATTTTTAAAAAGGAAAACAACTCCCTGTTTTTATTATAGTGAAGTTGTTTTCTCTGCTATTCATAGAGGTCTTAAGGAGAATCAGCAAGGAAAAGAAAATTCCCAGTGGTTCATTGGCAGTCTGAAAATGGGAATATAGTGCCCAAGTTGTAAAATAAGGACTATATTTAAACATCCTTTAACTTATTGTGCTACATTTTTCTTCTCACAACAGTGTAATTTTGTGGTAACTAATATTGTGGGACTGAAAGAGTATGCAGCCATAGAGGTTACCAGCCTGGGAGGGAAAATGGCACAGCAATCTTTAAAAGCCTGTTCTTTTCTTCTTAAAAACCAACAATAACAACAACAAAATTTATGTGTGTGGGACTTAATGTTTATAGAAGTTTTCATTCTAAAGTACACAAAGCAGAAGCGTGGATTTCCCAATGAATCAGGTCCTTTGTCTCTATTTAGGTTTGATAAATTTTGGAATTTCCAGTTGTTTAAAGGACTGTAGGCTGCAGAATTATCCATGATGCTCTGGCATCCCTGTAAGACAGAGAGCACCAAGGACAAGTCAGTCTGTGCAATCTGCAGAGGTGTCTCTGTGCCCTTGCCCTGGAGCTACAGCTCTGGGTGATACATCCAAGAGAATGGGTAGAGAGAGTCTGAGACCTGGAATCCAGAGGAGAACAGTGAGTTCAAACCAAGCACTGTAACCCATGATCTGCAAATAATGGCTGGTCAAGCAGGGGACTGGCAATGTAGAGGAAAGGGGTGACAGGAAATGGAACAATGGCCTTCAAGTACAAAGAAAGATACTGAAAAAAGAGAAGCTTATAACTTGTTATTCATGTTGTTTATTAATAGAACAAAAAATAACAGAGCTTGCATTTTTGAAGAAAGATCAGGAGAGAAAAAATTTAATTTAGATAGAGGTACTCACTGGCACAGACAGTTTTAGTGGGGATGTCCCGACCCTGCCAATGGCTCTTTTTTGACAAACATCTAGTAGCAGTGACATTGGTAGGAGTGACATGGGCTCAGGTGATTCTGTCCTGGGAGTGAGGAATGGACTGAGCAGAACTCACAAGGACTATTCAGCCCAATGATTTTATAAAGCATATATATTGAATTATTGAATGCATATGTATTTCTTATATCCAAATAGCACACTTGGTTGCAAAAACTTATGCCTGTAATCAGGAGAATTCTATGGCTTTAGAGGAGTTTTGAATGGGCATAGGTGCCATCAGGAAGTGTCTCCAGGCACTGACTTAACACTACATATAATGACCAAATGAAACTTTTGGTTATGCGTATGTATGTGTTTCACATAAGTTTTGAAACTTTAAAAAAAAACAAGTAAAAATGTCAGTGAATTAATGGCTATAATACCAAATATTTTATCAAATTTGTATGATTTTTTCAAATATTTCAAGTACTTAATGTCTTTTCAAACAAAATTATTTTGTGACTGTTTTTGCCAGATACCCATATGTCATCTAGTTTTGTGCTAGTTGGATACTGTCAGCCAGATCAGACATTCCTGTCATTTTTAGCTCAGAACTAGTTATGTGCAATCTTATCCTGGTGGATCAGTTGACTGTGTATTTATTCACAATCTAGTGTTAAAGAAAGGAAAAAAATAAAGCTTGAAGTGAAGTTGAGAAGTTGAGACAAATTGATGGCTTAGTAAGTGTTTAATTCATTGAACTCTGCAGAAATAGAGGAGTCTCAGAATGAAGGAAGCCAATGTGACCACGTAACTTAAAACTGGCTCGCTCATAATTACTTGGAGGGAAAAAAGGCAGGGGAAACTGTATATTGGAGCTTGAGGGGCTTTTCAGAACAGGAATGTGACAGTCATTTAAACTGGAAAAAAATCATCAAGATGATTTTCATTTGAGTTTACATTCAAACATTTTTGAAGACAAATAGCCTTTAAACTTTTCAAAATGCTTGGGGTACTTCAAAATTAAAATACTTTGATGTATTTAGGCAAATTGAATCCAGGATGCCTCTGCAGGGGCAGGAGAAGTAATAAAGCTGCTGACTGCTTGCAGTGGTTGAATGTTTAGTCTACAAGCTTAACAATGGTTCTGCAAAGCAAAGCGAGAATGATTTTTATTGCAGATGGTCTTGATGGTTTAAGTTAGGACTGAAGTCTGCACTTTGACATGCTTATGAAACTGAATATTTGGCTACCTTCGTATAGTACTGAAATAAAGATAACAACTTAACCACAAATAGTTTGAGTTGATGCTTTCACACTTTACAAAGGAATTGAGATGAGCTTTTTTTTATAATTATTCTGAAATTAATTATTGCATTCTGGTTATCTCAATCTGATATCTGTACTTACTTGAGGACACTGCCTCCAGATTAAATCCAAAATATCTGTTACTAAAACAGTCCACAGGACTCAGGAGAGGGCTATTTTCATCCTACTTTCATCCTATTTATTATGCATAGGTGAGGGAAAGTCTGTAGGTAAGCCTTATCTGCCTTGAAAAGGCAGATGTCCTTTCAAGGACAGATAAAGCAGGAATATGAAAAGTTATTAGAGAATACTCATTATTATTTCCCCTATGAATTTAAAGAAACTTTAAAAAATTACATTAATTTATTTGCTAATTTTGATTTATTGCCTGCCAGCTTAATATCTCAGAATTTAGAGAGAGTTTGCTACTACTGTAAAAGGCTCAGCGCTGCTTTTAGCAGTTTTAATTTTACAGTTGCGATGAAATTGCATCATTTCCCTCAACAAACAGAAACAACCCATTTCTTACACAGGAAGCTAAGAAAACAGACAAACATGAAAGGCCACCATCTGTTAATTCAAAATCTATTTCTACAAATATACACTGCAAGACTCCATAGCTAAGTCCATGGAACAGCCATGTCAAACTGATTGTCCCAGGTGTTGAAAAAATGGTCTTGTCCTTCCAAAAATCATGACTATTGCATTTAAAGAATCTTATTTTTTTAAATAATAAACTGTGTGTTCTTTTTAATTGCCTTTGGCTTTCCAGATTTTAGAATGCACTTGGGTCATGTTTTTACACTTTTCCATGAAGCTAAAAGAAAAAGAAATTAATTTTTTTTAAATGATGCCCAAGAGTCTCACATAATCACATTACCCTAGGAAATGGGACTTGAGGAGAAATACCAAACATTGTGAAACATTTGATAAAAGCGTGGAAGCAAGAAACTACAAAATAGCAGTAAGCTAAGTGTGTTTTAAAACAGAAGTCCCTACTGATCTTGGGACAACAGAAGGTGGCCAGGCTAAAAAACAGCTTTTCCCAGCTGTGTGTTTATGAAATCAGACAGGTGCCATGTCTAAAAAGTCTGATACAGATATGTTATGAGTAATAATTAGTCTGTGGTCTAGAGAGATAATAGGGGAAGTTTTGATGAGAAACAAGCAAATAAAAGGAATCATCTGTATCTTGTAACTGAAGTTAGTCTTCAGTGAGAAAACACAAAGACATTGCTCAAAATCTGGACTTCCAAAAGAAAGGGAAAGAGCAGCAAAGCAAAGTAAGCAAAGACTGGGGACTGGAAAATTTAAGTGAAAAATTACAAGTCTAGCTATGGTGCTGTCAGCATTTAACCATCCAGGCTGAGTGCATCTTGCTGAAAAAATAATCCTGTCTGGTGAATTACATGTATTCAGGACTCCTCCCTTAATTACTTATCAGCTTAGATAATGATTGCTGCTGCTGAAGTTGATAATGTTAATACAAATTAATAAGAGAGCCAATGTTACTGCTTTGTGTTGAGATTTTCTGATTTCTTTAAGCAATCCCTTTGCCCAGTTGTTTGGTGAACTGAGCCTACCCTCCCCAGGCTGATTATTGATCTCAGGGTTTTTCATTTCCAGGCGTTCTCCAGCATCCCTGTAGACTAGAGGGCTTCACCTGTGCACCAGTTCATTTCAAGACCTTTGGAACACTGAAATGGTGGCCTATGAAACAGCTGAAATACATCTAATCCAAATTACTAATATGGATCAAAGGACAACAGTGCCAGGATACCCAAAGGAAATGTTTATAGAGGCCTTTGATCACTAGAAACAGGTTGTCCTGAATGTGGAAAAACTGGAATTCAAGAAATCAGTCAAATTTCTAATGTCAAACCAGCCTCATCTGTCTAAATAACTGCCTTATTGTACAGTTACATGGGGTTTCTGACAATCCATTCTCAAAACTTATATTGATGGCTCCATTTACAAATCAGTACCTAAAGCAATATAAGAACCTTTTCTCTACACCTGAGGCTTGATTGCAAATTGTCTTCCCATTTAATCTATTGTGGTTACCCAGATGTGATCCTTTTTTAAACACCACAATAGGCCTAAATTTAATTGCTTTGACACAAGTCAGACTGAGCCCAAAAGCTGTATGAAAACTGTTCTGGATTTGCCCCAAAGAATGATCCTTTGCACTGTGCTGTGGAGTGCCTGGTAACAGCTCAGCAGCCGTTCAAAAAGTCCTGGTCCTGCTGAACAGAAACACACCAGCCAAGGAGCCTGGCCGGATGTTCAGCTGCTGCTCAATGCAAACATTTCATCACACCCAAGCAGTATTTGTAGCTGAGCCAGGAGCAGCAGCCTTAGCTTGGAGCAGAGGACTGCACTTTGGGAAGGGTTTTGCAAACTTTTCATCGGAGTCATTTGCTCAGTGACAGCTGCTGTGGCAATTCCCTCTTCTCCTGACCTTATGGTCTACCCCACTATGCTTCAGAGATCTTTGGGAAGGGAGACAATTACACCTAATGTGTTTGGACAAGCCTACAATGTGTGCAAATTAATAAGAATGGGATATTCTGGTCTGTATTTCCCTTTACAAATGTTGTCCTGCACTTAGGCAACCTGCACATCTGCTTACCTGCTCTTACTAATGATAATGGATCTAGCAGGATGAGGAGAACACAATATTCCCTCCAGTGATATTCTGGGGAGGGGGCAGGGAGAGCTCCTTCCTCTACTGAAACCTTGACCAACTCCCGAAAACAGGGGATGGATTTCTTATGGATTTCTATGTCTCTTCAGACACAGGAGAAAGAAATATCCACCTACTCATGGAGGTAAGCATCTGGGAGTTGGGAAGGACACAGAGGTCACCCCTTGCAATACTCACATCTAAACATTGTGAGCAAATTTTTTGATTAATTATAAAATGAAGCAGCAGTTGTGGCTCTGGCATTACAAACCAAATAAACACAAGGAATACAAACAGCTCATGGCAACAGGTGGGTGGTATTCTTCATGTGACAGTGAGGTCTGTAAGCAGGCTTCATTTCAGCTTCTAACATTGCATTTCTCTTTCTAAAGCAGTCCTTAAACAGTTTTTAGCTAAACTACGTGAAGCAAAAGGAGAAAAGGTACTTTAATAATACATTGCTTCATTAAAAAAACGTTCAAATGTTTCTGCAGTCCTGTTCAGTGGGATTTATGGGTAAATGAATGCCAAATTGAGAAAAGTTCCCATATTACATTGTTTGTGCATCTCATTACACGAGCATTTCATAGCTTTTTAATATTCACTCTGAGGCAAAAAGCATCTGTAGTCACGGAAAGATTTATAGCCCAGTGTCTGACTGCAAACACAGTGTACATCTTTTCTCCCTGGAAAACAAATTCCCTCTTTTCACCTGAGCACAAATGGCAGCATGGTAGCACAAGGTGCAGGTGTTGTAAGATAGCAAATGTACATGAAGGGAATCTCCACAGAAAAGCAATATTGCCAGGGAGGCCTCTGATGTGGCTTATCAGCTGTGTTCAGCAGCCTTGCACTGCTTGCAGTGTGCTCCTGGAAACTGCCAGGACTCTTTCCTGAAGGGCTCAACAGTAAATTTTGATAGTGTGAACACAAAAATAAAGTGTTTCTGCCTTTGCATGTTTTTTGCAAGGGCTCTCTGTGAAGCCTGGAGCACGGACAGCCATATAAAAACCTTCAAAAAATGAGTAGAATCCTCCACATATTTGCATAATTCTTTGTCAAATCTTACATATATGATACATTTTTGCATACCTTGTGCTGGTATTCACAAAAGGGCTCCCTCTTTCCTGTTCTTTGTCCACTACAGCAGCATCCATTTTCTTAAAAATGAAAGAAGAACAACAAATCAAAATTAATAATTCCTCTCATTCTGAAATCTTTCCTTTATGGGGGAAAAGACATTACTTTTCTTCAGCTCTGACTATGAGCTAATGCTAGAATTGAAGCTGCTTCTCATCACAGTTTTAGCATTTATTACCTTTACATATAAGATATATGACTTCTAGATTATTAGATTATCCTGTAAATCATTGGAACTGGTGTAATTGCATTACCTTTCCTTAAATTGTATAGTATTTTTCACCCTGTGCAAAACCCTTTTGCACAGTCCCAGTGTAAAAGATGCTATAAAGTTTTTAACAGTCTCTTTCAAACATCGCTGTGAGTACAAAACACCAAGAATTCATGTACTGAGTGCTAAAATATAGATTACAGGCAGTTGGTGGGTGTATGAATTTCAGTATGTGCATGTCTATCAGAACTGTAGGGCTTTCATTGCTGATGCTTATTAATTTAACAAGGCCACTTTGAAATCCCCAAGATTTCTCTTTTCAGAACACAGACCTCTTGATGTCACTTCAAATATTTGGAGGAACTCTGCATTTTCTATCAGAAGAAACAATAAGTATCAAGTCTTAATAAGCTGCTGAATATTTCAGCACTTGTGAAATATGAACTCGTGGAATCAGAGCTGCTGTTTGCAATTTGCTGTCAGGTACAAAGGGATTGTTCTCATATATTTGGCATTACAGTCAACTAATCCTTGTCTGATTTTTGTATGTCACAAGCCAGTGAAATAAAACTATGGGATGTTGTTTTATGAGCAATGCAATAATAAATTCCCAAAGAAGGTTTTTTCCTTAAACCCAAGCCTGCAAGTAACAGCTTGAGGAATGCTTTCTGGAATCACACTCATTACAGCTTGGACCCAGTTTCCACAGGAATAAGATCTGAAACAGAATCTCCATTCTAAACCTTTAGGCAGGGATTCAGAATATGCTTATTATTTTTAGTATGTAGAGGATATTTTTGGCTTATTGCATTAATAGAACAACATAGTGAAAGACGAGTGTGAGTTTTACTCTTGTAAATCCTGGGTATTTTGCTCAAAATTTGGAGCATGTTTGGAAAAGAACATTTTGATTTTCTGATCGTAGTGTTTGTGGAGAGACTTGAGGTCCATTTTAAGTTTTGTTTAACTTAGTAATAATATTAACAATAACAGTCTATATACTGGCTTAAGTTTAGGAGACCAAAATCCAAAGGCTCCAAAATAAAGCTTTTTTGAAACAACACCATGTCCAGTAAAGTCCGTGGTGTTACAGACTATAGAACTTAAATTTTAGAGAAAAAGAAAGAAGAAACAAGTCTTAGTTCACTGTATAAACATGTCTGGATGATTCCCAGATGACATGCTGGAGAAAGAAGCTTCTGGTGCTTTGTTAGAGATGTATTAACTCATGCTATTGTCTTGTACATCTATTACAGAGCACAGAAATTTCATTTCAGAGAGAAATTCATTATTTCTAAAATTAATTTATTTTCCCTAATTTTCCCTTACTTTAAGGGGTCCTTCTTTCCCAGGGCAGTGAAATGTTTCCCACCTTGATTAATAGGTCACAAAGACTTTAGGGAACGGATGGGCAGGAGTGGCAGCAGTAGCAGCAATTGGTATCTCAGCCTTAGTGGGAAGGTAAAGTCAGGCAAAAACATAAAGCATGGATAAATGTCTGACATAAAGAGGCCTCACAGAGCACAGAAGATGAAAATGATTCCTTAGTGGAATGGATCTTGAAACATGAGCCTAGTACTGAACCATAGTATTTGGTAAGGAGAGGAAATTAAATTTTACTTTTAAATTTTAGATCATGTATCTTTTAAAAAAGAGATTTACTGATAAGATGGGTATAAAACATGAAAGTAGATGGGCTTTTAAATGACAAACATTCACAGGCTCATATTTTAATGTGCCATGCCCTGAGATAATACATTATATCAGAGGTCCCCAAATTATTCCACAGCACTGATCATCATTTAAGTGAAATTTTTTGGACCACTTTCCCTTTGGATGACATTCCTGCCCCCAGCCACCAGTGCATGTGTGTGCACCCTAAGCCTCACACCAGTGTGGAGCCATTGACCAAAGCAGCCATTCACCAACACCTCTGAAAACAAAGGTATCCCCTCTTCTTGTTCTGTTTCAAACATGCAATTCCATGTAGCAACTAATTACTTATTTCTTTAAGTAATTAATTGCTAAGTGCTAAAGCATTGTTGCAATAGTGTATGCAGAAGTAACAAAATTACTCAAAGGTTTTAGGAAAGTCTTCAAGAAAGCAATTATTGCTAGTTGTAGTCAAAATTATTTGTTATATTAATTACCAGTAATCTCTGCCTAGACATAATTAGACTGGAAGCAATTTTATAGTGGTGCAATGTAATTATGTCATTAATATGAAAAATAACAGATTATTTTACTTTAATTTGACATATTATGTGTTTAAGAGCTTTCCAATTAAAGAACAAAGCGTTGAGTTAAAGAACAAAGTGTGCACCAAGTTTTGGGATAATTTCTCACAGCAATAGCATGTTTAGGCAAATCTTAAGATCTGTACATTTACATTCTTGTTGAGTGCTTAGAAATATGGCCTGAACCGAAGTTTTCAATAAACTTCCACTTTGGACCTGAATTAATTGCTCTCCAATTATGTAGAGTAGTTCTAAACTCTTGTGCAAATTTTACCCCTACAAATTCTTGTGGAATGCATCCTTCAGAGATACCCCTGCTCATCTCACTAAGACTGATCTGATGAACAACCTAATTTATTCACATTTATTCCCATGAGTTTTTTAGTTTTCTGCTGGAATTAATCTCTAACATTTCAGCAAATATTTGGTGTAGTTCACTGATGTCTGTTCTGTCTTCCTCTTTTGCCCATATTTTTCATGGTGACAATAAATAAATGCCCAAGGGATTTTCCAAATTTAAGTTCCAATAAGCAAGGAAAAAAGATTATTTCAGAACATAATCATAAGATATTAACTAGTGATATAGAATGTTTCTCTTTGGGGAAAAAACCCCAAACAAACAAAGAAAAAAAGTCCCAGGTTTTTAATAAAATTAAGGCTCATATCACAATGGAAAAATATTTTGCTGAAAACTTTTTTCATGAACTTTTTTGTAGTGGAGCAGTTTGTGAAACACATTTTCAAATTAGGTGCACTTTCAGCAGTGAGCAGTAATATTTCTGATAAGTGATTTAACATCATTTAGATAAAGTTTTTGGTCTTTTTATGTTTCTTGTTTTGTTTTTTTTATGTACTATGGGGTTTTGTTCTACAGAATATCATTAATAATCAGATAATTTCATAAGCACAACCCCACAACAGAAAGATTGGCTATTTCAGATAACTGTTTATCACTTATAATAGCACTACTTTTATGAAAATTCACTGATAAAAAGTGTGAAAATATACCCTAAATGATTATTAAGGAACTACTTTCATTTGTACCATTGTATTATTGCAATTTCTTGCTGGAGTGTTTTGACAGAGGCTCTTGTGCTGAGGAATGGAACAATAACCCATAAATACCCAGAATCCATGTCAGGAACACTCACTTTGCTATTCCCAGACCATTCATCAGAGACCCAGTGGATGAGAGCATGTATTCCCTAACCTGAGCAGCCACTGGTCAGGTTTTCCTGAGTGTCTGCAAGCACCTCATACAAATAAAGGCTGACTTTTTCATTGTCATTGTCATGTAAAGGAAGGATGCAAATTAGGCTTTGTGCAGCCTCAGATGCATCACTTCAGTGATGAAATTATTTCCAGGGTTTTAATGTGTAAAATGTTCCAGCACCTTTTAAAAGAGGTGGTAAATATAGAAGAAATTCATGTAATCTACTCTTTTTCAAAACTTTTCTGTTTAAAATAAATACTTCTTATTACTGCTAAAGCATGTGCTAAACCTGCATATAAGACACAGGGTAGGTACTGTTTTCAATTTTAGGAAGATGTCACCCGAGCAAATTATTTCTAGATACCTCAATTTCTGGGAAGTATTATATGTTCCTGCTCTCATATTATTTATCAAAAAAAACCCCCACAAAAAATCAACCAACCAACCAACAAACCCCAGAATCCTGCTCACATTTGGCTGAGTTCCTCCATTATTCACTGCAGAGTACTCATGAGAGATCTAAGTTACATTTACTGGAATCTGAGGAGTCTGAAAATCATTTTCATTTCAGTGTTGAAACAAAAAAAAACCCCTACTCTGTAATTGTCTTTAGCTTTTAGGTAGCTCGTGGCTTTCAAAGTGAATAGCTCATTTTGAACGTGATTGAGATTTTTACAGGAAATTAGTACCATTTGTTTGTTAAGTAACTTTCAAATTAGAAGTCGTGGTAAAAATGTAGTCAATTTATGGAGCATTTCAGATTTTGATTTTTTTCCCTCTCATATTTAGTGATAGTGACAAATCCCTTTTTAATGAAGTTTTAAAATGAAAGCCAATCTCATGTGGCTTTTTTTATCACCTATTTACTTTAGATCAAAACTCTTATTGTCCTGAACCACAAGCATTATGCAGACTTTTAAAAATGCCATATTAAAGCTGTCATTTTAATCCCAAGCCATGGATTGCACCATAATTTATTGGATAAAATTATAGTAACAAATAGCAGTGATGATGTAACACTATATTTCAACATGTTTTACAGCACCACAATGTTATTCTAGTGATTATACTGTAGTTGGAATAAATATTACTAAATTTGAGACAGATTTATTATGGTTTTAGACTTTCTTTTACTTAGTCCAGGAAACAGAGGATTCACACACTAGCTCTTATGGACATTAATGAGCATTAATTGCTTATCTCCCTTGTGTACTGTGAGGAGTTTCTATCCCTCTGGCTGTCCTGGATGTTAGCACCTTTTAAGGTTTGGTTTGGGACTAGATCATCCCTCCAGTTTCAGCACTGTGTGAAAGGAGGCACTGAGCCAGAAAAACATTTCAATCCTACTTCCCTTCATCTCTCTTGCCCTTGAGAGCCCATCCACTGGGTTCTCTCAGCCAGGCCAAACCACGTGCAGACTTTTTGCAGCTCTGGTGCTCTCCTGGGTGAATAAAGGGCAAAATGCATGAGCGGGTCAAACCCAGCCCAGCCCTTCTGCCCCTCGTTCCAGCTGCAGAGAGCCAGGAGGCCACGTGAGGGACCTGAGAGGATGGAGAGTCTCATTTTGCTTCACTGTCCTAAACTGGCAGGTGAGGTCTGACTCCTCATTATATACATCCTGGAAAGACAGCTTCAGGTTTGTAACAAATAGAGAAGTTTGAATGTCTGCTGGAAATAAATTCAGACCACACTTTTGGTGAGATGCTGAACAGTGGGAGAAACTTGCACTCTCCACTGACTGGTCATTGATTCTCATCATTCTTGCAGTCAGAGACATCACTCTGTGATTAAGAGGAACCATTTATGGCATTTTCAGCTAGCCCCAAAACAGCAGAGGAAAACCAAACTCCCAAGAGAATCTGTTCTTACGTCAGCAGCCCAGTTCTGCAGACTGCCATGGCTCTGGCTGTTCAAGGCATGAGGCTCACAATATGAATTTGGATTTCTGACCTGCTTGCCAGTATCTCTGAGGAAGAAAAGGCTGAAGCCTGTTTCATCTGTACTGGTGCATACCATTTACTTCAATCACCTTGCCTGAAAAAGCTGATTTCCTTCTGATATTTACACTCTGTACCAATACGTCACAGGAATGGCTCTATCTGGCCTATGAAAAGTTTCCTTCTACATTATAAAGTCTATGCTTAACTTCTGCTCCCATATTTACTTTTTAGATAATTTTCAATATCTCAGAATATAGTATCTTTTTAATACAGTCCCCTGCAAACCTAATCTGTGAGGTGTAGCCTAGTGCTCCAGCCAGAATCTCCCAGACCGAGTGCTTAATGGAAATGAGCAGAAACTGGGTGGTATTTCTCCATTATGAGTCAAGTCTTTGAGAGCTTCAGAGCACTTTGGGGCAACAGAAAGGGGAAAAGTATGGAAAATAATTTCAGCTTTTCAGTTCAGAACCTGTTTTGCTGTAATTTTGAGACACAATCTAAACCACAGGTAATTGATCATAATGAAAAAAATGCATTAATGAAAGTAATTGACAAAAGCCAGTACACCTGTCAAAGAAGAGAAACCTTGAAAAGGAACGGCGAGCTTTTGAAGGTCAAGGCTCAGTGTGGTGTAATCCCTACCATCTGTGTTCAGGCTGGTGCTATTCTCAGACTGTCATATGCACTCTCCTCTTTGAAAATAACAGACAAGGGAAGAAAGGCTTACCCGACAGGGAGCCTAAATGTAGTTAGTTTTACAGAAAATGAAAAAGCGCCACTGTATAAACTTAAGATGACCCTTAATTTTCCTTCCCCTTGACCTACACACATCCACAATTGGTTTCAGAGCTGCAGTGGCACTAGGAATGAAAATAACTAAGGGGCCAATAAAATGTAACAGTTATAACTGTGAGTTGGAATAGTAGCCAACCATACCCAATGCAATCAGCCAAGCACGGTATTGCCCTGCAAACTCACTAACCTGATCAAGAAATCTCAGCCTTTCCTTCAGCTGAGAGAGGTTCTTGCCTTGACCCTACAAAAAGCTCTGGGTGTATTCCTGTGCCCACCCCAAATTTGCAACCAATGGTTGCCTCATCCTTTTGGATTTTTGGGATGTCCTGCTCCCTAAAGCTTCTGGGCATTTTCAGACAGCCGGGAGAAGCCTGATACACTTGTGTTGGATTGTGACTGGGAGCACATCCATGTGCTGGGTCTGCAGAGCCCAGACCCAAGCTCTCAGCCAGTGCCCACTGCCTCTCAGTCCATGAGCACGGGGCTAGACCAGGGAGTTTGGGTATCCAGCTCCTGCCAGAGGCACTGCTCAGGATGGGAGAAGCTGTGTTCAAGGCCCTGTGCTTTCTGAGCACCAGCTACCAGATATCAGAGCAATCAGCCTCCTTCACACCTGGCTTAGCATGCTGCTTGGGTGACTAAGAAAGTATGAAGAGAATCTTCTTCACCCGCAAAATAGCTTAGCTTGCTGATCAGGTCACTTTGTGTGGTCTGGAGTTCAAATCCCTCAGGCAGACGAGGAAATTGAATTCAGGTTTCCCATACACTGACAGGATATATTAATCACAGCATTATTATATTAAACAAGGGCATTAGCTCCTCCATGGCAGTTCTGCTTTGAAAGAAAAGGTTTAGAAATCCAGCCCCAGAAGCTGGAATGGAAACTCCAACTGTCTCCTCCAGACATCCTCATAGCATTTGAACACGAAGTCCTGATGAAGTGTAACATTTAACACACATATTTGTTCTGGTTAAATCATCAAAAGCAGAGGTAGCTGCCTGCTTGCTTGTTTTGTTTCTCATTTCTCTCCTTTCAAACAACCTACCTCATACATCCCTCAGGGAACCTCTTTGGGAAGTTGCTCCTTCCAGAAGATGGACAGATACCTGTACTGATCAAACTTTTGGCCTTCAGGTTTCAACCCCTTCAGGTTTCTTTCCAACTCTATTCTAGATTATTTCACACCAAAAATTCAAGGTTGTGAAAAACTTTCAAAACATTTACAAAATCCCCAAATTTTCTAATTTAATTGCAAAATACAGTTGATATATAGAGACAGTAGGCTGCCACTTGGAGACTTTTTGTTTTCAACATTTTTGTATGAGAAAGGTTCATCTATTAAAATAACAATAAAGGAATTTTTATAGACCTTTTTACTGCAGAATGCAGACATATGAAACTACAAAGCACAACCAAACAGATCCCCCCAGAAGTCATGTTTCATGTTCTTTTTGGGAAATGGTGTATACGAAGGCTGCCATTTCTGTTACTTTTGAGTCACAGAAATGGTGTGACTAAAAGAGCAGGTATAAATACTATATATGTTACACATACTCCTTGCTCCTGAGAAGAAAAATTAAAAAATAAGAATGTCTGTCTCCATGCACAAAACCAGAACACACCACATAAAGCATCCCCCTGTTAAATGGAGATTCCTGGGAAAACAACCCCCATAAAAATAACATATAAAAAATAATAGTGTTCCACAAATGTCTAATTAAAAAGGTTCTCCACCTCTTTGAAAGAAACACATTTTATTTGCCCTCATTAAGGTGACCTAACCACTGTGCTTCACCCTTCCCTGCCTGCGTGATGTAATCAACACGATCCTTGAAAACAGCAAACAAGAGGCAAAGAATCACCTTTCTCCCACTGAGCTTTAACTGCCTCATCAACTTTAAGCATATACCTCAATTAATGATTCAAAGGACATCCTGTTGACCCTGTATCATCTAACTCTACAGTATATACAGAAGTTCAGAGCTGGATCTGCCTTGAAAGGCAGTTCCAGAGAATCTTCACTTACACTTTTTCTTTGCTATTCACACTCTTCAAAGTAAACATTTATCTTACTATTTTTAACTTTGACCTGGATGCACTCTCTGCTGATAGAATGAAACCTCTCACTCAGAACTACAGGTAGACAATTCTGGCAATTCTTCTTGTTTGCATTAATTCCCTTTTTCAATTAATTCCATTTCTTTACCTTTTTCTCCACTGTAGGTGTCTCAGGATGGGGTTTGCTTGCACCGAAGCTGTACAAGCCAAGGTCGGAGAAACTGAGGGAGGCTGAAGGGGAGGCTGAGGCTGAAAGGGAGGCGTTAACGCACAGGAACATCAGAGCCCAGCTCACAACTGCTCCTGTGAACTGCTCACAGCTGTGGAGGACCTCATGGCCAAAGCTGTGCCAGACCACAACACCTTGGAGAAAGCTTGGAGTTGGTACAAAAGGTGAGAAGCGTGATCAGGTCAAGGAATGCTTTTGCTGGGATGCTCACTGGACAGTACTGGGAGAAGAGACCTGACAAAAACTAGTGTGAGACAAGACTGAAATCTCTTGATTTATGGCTGTTGAAGCTGTATAAAGGAATGGGAACTTCAGAAAATAAATAAATATTCTAAAGAGTTCACATCTTTACTTCACTAAAGAGAGAAAAGAAAAAGGGGAATAAAAAGTAAAATTGAAATCTAAAATTGAGATGGAAATGCAATGAAGCCTTACTAGTCTGAAACTCAGTGCCCAGTGGCAAAAAAAGAGAAATATGCAGAAAGAATGAAATGAGAAAGACAACCCTAAAACTCTGGAAAATATTTATTAAAATGCCTAAATAAACATTTTTCTATTATAGACTGCAAAAAATCCTATTTTGAAATTTCCAGAGTTTGGTATTTTATGCACTGGCTTGCCAATCTCAAGGCACACCTGAAAAAATAAAGTGGTAAAGAAGTAAAAACATTCATAAGGGGAGCATTTCCATGCAGAAAGAGTGAAAGAAGCCAGATCACAAAAAAAACTACTACAGCAATAGTGATTTCCATTTGTGATGAAGCTCGTCATCCTTTAGGGAAAGAATCTGACAATGGCTGAGAATAAATTTCTCAGTTCACAATTCTAAGCAGTTTTTGCCAACATTTTTTTCTTGTAATCCTCAGGGTAATAGACTATTCTCGTACAAGAGGTATCAGCTCCGGTCAACACGTAGTAGGTGCAAAATTTGTACATTACAGCATTATTGATATGTTGCTGGTACCATCTCCTACATTTTAATTAGCTGCCCAGCAAAGAGAAGGAGCTCTTGCCTTGCCTGCCTTTTGGAATGAAGCATTCCACAAAATGAGTGAGGATCTGGGGGGGTGGAGATCAGGGTGCGCCGCTTGGACAGGGCAGGACATGCTCTGAACTACATTTCTACATTTCAATTGTCACCATTGTTTTGGCTCTCCAGTCCCCTCTGCTTTTTTCCAAAGCCACTGGAGAGCAGGCAGGAGTCAGTAGGCAAGGCACTGGCTGAGCAGGACTGCACAGTCCCCTGCTCGGGCTGACAAGCTGGCAGTAGATATCTTTCATTCAGTACATCTCTGTAAATTGCACAAAAAAATGCCTGGGGAGCCTTGGTAATGAATACATCAACTTTTTACCCTGCACTGTAAAAACAGCTATAAGGAAATTATTTCTATGCTACAGAGGGGGTACACAGGCTAAAAAGAAAACACAACACTTGCCAGAAAAATAAATGCCCTGCTCCATCAGAGAGATGAGGGAGAAAGATAAAGTGCTCTGTTTGTGCTACACCATCGTATTGGCTTTGCATGGCAAGGTCTGGGGAGCAGGGGAGCCACAGGGGTGACTTCTCTGAGGAGGTGCCAGAAGCTTCCCCTGTGTCCAAAGGAACACAAGACAGATCCACTGCTGGCCAAGGCTGAGCCCCTCAGCAGCAGTGGCAGCACCTCCAGGATAAAGTGTTGAGGAAGGGGAAAAAACCTGCACAGCTGCACCTGAGGAGAGGGGTGAGGATGTGGGAGAGCAGAAGTCATGCAGGCCCCCAGTCAGTGCAGAAGGAGGGGCAGGAGGCTGGCCAGGCAGTGGAGCTGGCATTCCTCTGCAGCCCGTGGTGAGGCAGCTGTGGCCCTGCAGCCCATGGAGGTCCATGGGGAGCAGAGATCCACCTGCAGCCTGAGGACAACCCCACACTGGGGCAGGGAGGATGTCCTAATAGGCTGTGAGCCCATGGGGTGACCATTCTGGGTCAGTTCTTGTGACCTGGCAGGGCTTGTGACCCTGTGGGGGACACACAGTGGAGCAGTCTGTTCCAAAGGACTGTGTCCTATGGAAGGGACTTACATTGGAGCAGCTCATGAAGAACTGCAGCCTCTGGAATGGACTTTTTTTGGAGAAGTTCATGGAGAACCAGACTCCACACTGTAGCAGGGGAAGAGTGTGAGGAATCCTCTCCCTGAGGAGGAAGCAGTGGAAGAAACAATGTGTGATAAACTGACCAAAACCTCCATTCCCACCCCCCTGTGTCACTGCCAGGGAGGAGGCAATAAAAATGGGAAGTTAAGCTGGGAAGGAAGGAGGGTTGAGGGAAGGTGTTATAAGATTTGGGTTTTTTTCTATTATCCTACAGTGATTGGTAATAAATTCAATTAATTTTCCCCCTGAGTTGAGTCTGTTTTGCCTGTGTTGGTAACTGGTGAGGGATCTCTCCCAGTCCTCATCTCAGCCCAGAAGACTTTTGTTATATTCTCTTTCCCCTGTCCAGCTGAGGAGGGGAGTGTGATAGAGCAACATGGTGGGCACCTGGATCCTATCTGAACTGAAGCAGACTACAAACTCTTCCCTCCATTACCAGGAGCAAAAATCGACACAGATACATACAGCTCCTACCTTCCATGTGGTGCTGCTTGCTCCCTAAGTGGAAACTGATTGAGGAAGATCTTTCACTTAAGAAGAAAAGCTGGGGGAAGCAAATGAGAAAAAATTGTCATGTGATCTATTGTTACCAGTCACAGTTGTAATCTTAATTTGCAAAAAGCAGCATACAAAAGCTCTGTGATTCTGGTTAATGCTTTTATCCAACAGCAGCAGGACAGAAGTGCCTGAGCAGCCCATGGTCCCCACCTTGGTTATCCTTTGTCAAGTGCCAATTAAATCTTTGCAATTTTTGTGCTGCGCTCTGCTGTTTCCAGAGTCTGATGGAACTGGCAATGGGTATTGTTGGGATAACTCAGAAACAGCAGGAGTTTTGTGCATTTCACTCTCTGGATTCTTGAATTTCTCAGCTGAGGTCCAGTTTTCAACTAGCCACAGATGAGCTGAGAACAAAAATAACCACATAGCCTACGATTTGAGTTTTGATTGAAACAGCTTTCTGATTTATTAGCCTCAGATAGAATCCTTGTACAGATCCATGCAGCAGAAATAGCAGCAGCATCGGAGAGGGGGAATTGCGTGTCCTGTCCAGCAGCCGAGCGGGATGGGCTCTCCATTGTGCGTATTTATGGAGCTCAGCTGAACCCTCAGGGTAAAAGTGAACAAAGAATAGACTGTTTTTCTCCTGAAGCATCTGGGTGTAAGTCTTATTTTGCCAGCAACCGTGGTGTTTATGGGCATGTTTTACTGGAAACCTGCTGCTTCTCACAACGTTTCCTGAGTGACTGTCTTAGTAAAACTGCATCTGGAAATGACAAGCGCACAGCTGTAAATCTGAAAAGCAGTGTGCAGCCCTAATAGCTAGCAGCTACAGCACAGCTGTCCTGCTGAACATTGGAAAGATTTACAAAGACAAAGCAGAGCAATGAATACGTTTCTGAGCGCTCTGTGATCACATTACACCTCTTCCTCTTCCAAGATATTTTTGTTGCAGACATAGAAGGGACAATCACTGCTCTTTGAGTGAATGCCTCAGGCAGGTAACCTATTACTGCTTACCTGCCTAAGGCACGCAGAATTTCTCCCCTGTACCTATCTTCCAAAGCAATGGCTAATGTTGTATTATATCATTTTTCATTTTCACCTGAGCTGGATCCATGACAAGAGCAAGGCCAGGAAAATGAACCAGCTTTAAAAAATACACACTGCTACAGTGGTGTGCAGCATTTTGAGCATTGCAGGGAGTGTTCATGTAGTGGAATCACCATAAAAGAGATGTGCAAGAGGAAGAGATGAAGGAGATTTGTGCTTTTCATTATCATGTGCCCTGAGCTGTGGAATCCCATAACCACTCTGGATCTCCTGAAGCTCCGAATGCGAGGAAGCAGAGGCAGGAGGTGCACAGGAGGAATGGCCAACACACTTTGCAGAAATACTGACTTGGCTGACAGGAGGGATTGTCGCTGTACCGGACCAGTCATTGCCAGGCAGGATTGGAGCCAAGGTGTTGGAGTGTGGAACAACATGGCAAATTGCCCAGCATTGTAAAGAAATACAGTTGCTCCCTTCTGTGTAAAAATCTAGGCAATCAAGTACTCATTAAAAAAACCCACCCCGATATTTGAATAATAAAATTACTAAAAAATTTTAAAAAAGGGTTTTTTCCATTCCTAGAGCAAGAAGTTCTAATTTTCTAATTCAAAATATCTTTTCTTTCAAATGCCAGTAAGTATTGCAAAAAAGTATAACACCTAAAAACACTAGAATCCTTAAAAAAATCATCTTGCTTGACCTAAGCATTTTTGCAATTCCTGCAGAAATTCACACTTAAACATATTAATATGTAGAGATGTATTTGGGAAAAAAACAGGTGTTATTGATTTTAAACTGGATTGTTTGCTTAAAACTAGTGTTTATTTTATGCATATATATATATATATATATATATATATATATGTATGTACACACACACAAGTACTTATAGTCCATGCTTGGGTTTGGATTTGCAATGGCAGAAAACCAATTATTCACTAAGTCTCTTTTTGAAGATGATGCTACTGGATGTGTACTTAAACCTGAGCACCTGAGCATGAGCCTTGAGTTTGCTAATTTTGCATCTGCTTATTAATTCATACCTACTGCAGACTTTAGAGAAGGCTAAATACGAACTGCAGAGATTCATCAAGCCCCTCTTTCTGGGAGCCCAGATCTCTAGATTTTTGATAGTTTTACCTGAAGACCTGTCAATAGCTTCATTAAATCGAATAAGCCTCCAGCCAGGATTCATCTTTTGTTTAGAAGCAACTATGTTGTTCCTCTATAGGTTATACATTGCCCTCCTATTTCCCTCTTTACTTCTCTATCTGTTCTGTTTCTGGCATTTTTCCCATTTTACAGTGCTATCTTTTGCCTACTTAAGCCACCTCAGGGTATTCCCATGGAAGGAACCCCATGGGAGAGGAGGCTGCTGAAGGTGCCCAGCTCAATATGCTTTGTTTCCTTTTATGTAGATGGGGATAAATGAGGCCCTTGAGAACCACAGCTCTGGGGAGAAGGAACAGAAATGTCTCTCCTCCTTGGCAGTTTATACATCTCCTATAATAGGGAATGTGTTTCCAGGCCCATAGAAACATACTTATTCCTTTTTTTTTTTTTTTTTTTTTGCTTCTCTACCTCTCCCCGCTCCCTCTTTTAACCTAAATTTTACCCTTAGATTTTAAATTAATAGCTATTTAGGATTTGGGAAGAGTCAGCAGCCACCCCAAAATACCCACTTTAGTGGATTAAATCTGCTAAAAACCTTTCTTTTAGTGAGGCACAAAGCAGCTGGGTGGAGGCGTTGGTTTGTGTTTCTCTGCAGTGCCATTCCCTTGCTCTGCCCCCAGTTTAACAGCAATGATAATGCTCCTCACTCAGCTTGTTTGAAGATTAAATTAGCTACTATTAGTTCAGCTCTTTGAAGATGTACCCAAAGTGGTAAGTGCTAAATGTTACTAAATGAATTTTAGTCATTAGACCCTGGAGAAGTTTTGTTTCTTTGGGTTAGAGTTTGGGCCATGGTGAATTCTGGTGCTCAGGAGCACCCCTGGGCCCCCTTGGCTCAGCACGCAAGAATTTCTGTCCTTAAACACAGTCACCTTAAAGGCATTTAAAGGACCAGGCTGCAAACTGACTTTAAAGAGTAATCCTTGGTCTTCACAACTAAAAGAAGCTTTCATTTTCCAAGTGCTATCTCAGAAAATTTCTGTCTTCTTTTTAACAGAACTTTAAAGAAGGAAATCACCTACATGATTTATTAAGCCGAACTTCGATTTAATTTAAAATAAATAAAAAAGCTGTCATCCTGTCTTTCAAATTTAAAGGAAAATGGGCAACTACAATTTCCATTAAATTACTCCAGATTAAAAGGTGTAAGGAGGTAAGATTTGGGTCCTTATTCAAGCCCTCTAGTGGTAGTTGTCCTGTTTGTTAATATGGGAAATTGCCACATTACTAAACCAACAATTTGGAATCTCTAACAGGAAATTAGAAGCATCTGCCCTTAGGGGCAGGAGAAAAAAAAAAAGGAAATGTTAGTAGAAATTATTATTATACAAGTGTTTCTCTGCAGAAATAATTGTGATTTAAATGTGCAGAATGGTAGAAATTCTAAATGCCAAATCAAGTAAACAGAAAAGGCAGAAAGTGACACCCTAAGCAGGTGACAAGGCCTGTCCTCCAGGGAGTGACAGGTGGTATGGACTAAAAATGCTTCTGCAAAATCAAAGCTGACCCAGTTCTCCTACAGACAGGGTCAGAGTGTCTAAAACTCAAGATCTGAGTAGTCTGGTGCTGTGGAGAAGCTGTCAGTGAATGTGCTGCACTGGCTACGCAAGTAAACAGCTCCTTTCACTCCTCTAGGCTACATTTCTGCCACTGCTCTCCAACCACTATATTGCCATTGCAGAGGGTTTCTTAGACCTTCCTTCCTCTGCTAAGATCTCTTTCAAAGCCAATTTACAAATGGCCCAGTCCAAGGCAGCAGAGGCAACACAAAGGCATTTCAGTGAAAATATTGCTGAAATTATGAAAAAAAAGGGCTCAAGATTAGGGAAAAATAATCATGGCAATAAAATCAGTATAGATAGGACCACTCCTATTGTAAAGTGTATTATATGATGGCTGCCTTTTGCAGAGAGAAACTGTTAAAATATTAATGCTAAATTTAAGCTTAAACCAATTTTTATAAATGCAAAACATTACAGTTTGTTTCTAGAAGAAATTTCAGGATTTTAACAATAAAACTGACCTGTCCAGAGCCTGTCAAATAAGTAGCCTGCCTGTCTCAGCCTGCAGGTTAATCTGTATGTTCTGCACAGGACTGTACCTGAGGCTCTTTTACTTGTTAAATGGCTAAATAGTAGCTGATGTGCCTGCAGAGCGCTTAGTGTTTCTCAGGAATAACTCTCCCAGAATTTTCTGGCAGATAAAAGGTTTACTCTGCCAGTTCTGAGTGTTTCTTCAGCATCTCCTCTTAACCATCTAGAGGATTTTCTGGAGTGCTTACATGAATAGAGGTGCTTGTTAGAAGTACTCATTTCAAGGAAGTGTTTTGTGAGTGAAACAAGAATTATAATAGACAGTCAAGAGATCCTTTGGGGAAAAGGGGCTGGTGGGAACAGACAGAAGATCCTTGCTGAATAAAACATTTTTTCAAGGGATGTCAAAACTAAGCATAACAAGAGATCTCTTCCAGAAGGGGATGGTCTTCACCCTGGATACTTTCCCATTACTTTTCTCATGTTCCATGAGAGCTCCAAAGTGTCTGAATCAATTTTGGGCTATCCCAGAAAAACGTTTAAGACATTTATTTGTATTTTAAGCATTCGATTAAGTAATTTTTAAAAAGGCAAAATAATAGAGTGGCCCTGATTAGTACAGTCCTGAAAATGAGAATAATAAAGTGTATGCTGTTTTGCTTGTAGTTACAGTATTACACAAATAAGACAAAAGAAAAATGCCTGTAAGGCTCTCTGAAAACCATCCTCTGTGAGAGGGATGATCACTAGGTAATGTATAGGCCATGTCCAATAAAAATGTACAATGAACACACTGTGTAGCAGAGTTTAATTTCCTGGCTCTTGTGGAACTTAAATCTCAGCTTTAATAAGACTGTGCTGTTGCACAAAAGGCACCACGAAGCAGAGTGATGCAATGGCTACAGTGCAAGCTGAGTGCACAGAACTGTGCTCTTTTCCTGGATCTACCACTGGCTTCCAAAATCATTTTGTACATGTCACTTCTACAGCCCAATTTCCTCCTTGATAAAAATGGGACTAACAATGGTTTCTCACCTTTGACACTCCTGGATGAAAAGTGCTTAGTATTATTAATTCATGAATTTATCAACCTCAAGCAGAGTTGTGACCTTGAAAATGGAGAAGAGTTCCAGAGTCTGCAGGGGCTTCTGGAGAGATCATTAGAGCTGTTTATTTTACCAGGCAAGCACGTGGCTGTTAAAGTGATGTTGCAGGGCTGAGGAGGGGCGGCAGTGTCACACATCAGATAAGGGGGTGGTTTTCATGCCCACACAGACAGAACTATGGAGTCACAGTACTGAGCAAAGCTTAGAATCAGCCCATCATGTCCAAGTGGAAGGGCTGCTCTCCTCCTGGGAGACACAGAACAAAGTTTTCAAAACTCTCCATGCTTCAGTCCTATATCTTATGGATTAGTTACAGCAATCAGTCACAACTATCGATTAGCGTGGCAGTGCACAGGGACTCACAGCAAAACCTCCTTCTCAGTAGACATCCCTTGGGAACATTTTTCTTTTCTAAGGTATTAAAGTGATCAAGAAAACTGAGGTTGTGTTTTGTAAATCTTTACCAAAGAATGGCAAACTCAAGACTATTCATCATTTGAGTTCCACAAATTCTCTCTAAGAACATTTTTCATATGGAAGTCAGCCTTAGTCCATTGATATTTCATAAATCTATATAAAAATAGCCCAATAGTTTGCCTAACCAAAATATTCAGTGCTTTATTAACTTGCCTTTTTGCCTTATTGCAAAGAGAATTGGAAAGCCCTGAGTGAGTTACAGCTCAGGGTTCTGCAGCTTTTCACTCTGCTCCACAATTTCCTTTGTGCTCTTTTAGCCTGTGTTAATTGTGCACCACTGCTGTCATTGGAGCATGTGTCCCCTGCTGGACTGAATCACCAGAAAGCAGCTCTTCCAGTCCATCTGTGACAGCTCCAAGAGCACAGGAAACACTCTTTGTGGATACACTGATTCAGTGTGGCAGGGGATAAGTGGGCTGGCAGCATGGCTTTGTGCATTTTAATAACTGACAAAAAAAGAGATGGGAATGACATTCAGGAAGTGAAACAGAGAATGTAAATTTTCTCAAGTGACCCAACATGCTTGTGCTTAAGTTGCGTTTTAAAGGATTAGAAATTTAGCTGGGACAATGAAAACTGCATGCATCTCTCATAAAATATTTATAGTACGCCTCAAAGTAACTTGTATAACAGATACACATTTTACCATTTTAAATACACCAATGTGCTTCAACAGATTTGCTTAGAGCTTTCATGTTGCTGTTGTTTTGTCTTGTTCTTAATGGGAATTAGTGATACAGAGTAGTAACTTGTCTAATATTAGAGAATGCAGAGAAAGGAAAAGAGAAGTGCAGCCACGCAGTATCTGTGTAGGTAAATAGATGTAAGCACATAACCTTTGGAGCTACAGGGATGTTCTTAAATCTGATATACAAAATGTGGGTTTTGTCCAACAAATAACTAGGTACCACATCATATAGCATGTAACATGTAATCATACAGTTTGTAAATATGGCATACAGAGATTAATGCATGACACATTTCTTCTTACAGTCTTAGATCATATTCCTGAAACTGGAAAGAGATTTTGGATATCAAGAGAAAATATTACAGAAAGTAATACTGAAAATAATTTCTTTTCTTTAAAAACCTCTGAGCCTTCCATACAGATCAGACTGAGATTTCAGCAACTTTCCTCACAAAAGTACAGCAAACACATCCCAATAATTAACAGGAACAGATACCGGGGAGACTCTCAGTTAAGAACATTCTGCTTCATAGGGAAAATCATGACCCTATGGATTTTTCAGTTACAAGGAAGTTATGACTTAGTGGATCTTAAAATACCCTTGTGCCCTGTCTTAAGCTGCTGTTAAGTATTTATGTTCTATTTTGAGCTACTGACCAGCTCCACTTGGAGGTGATCAAGCTTCTCTGGGAGCCAAGGATTGCCTTAGTTATTTGTTTTTTGCTTAGTCTCCTTGATGTGAAGGAGTTTAGGACACTTTCAACAGCAAAGGAATTGGAAGTGTGAGACAATATTTTCTTCTGGGGAAGAAAAAAAAGTTGAAGAGAGGTACAATATTTTTTTCACATCATGCATTTAGTGGCCTTTCAAAACAACAACACACTATCACTTTCCCAGCAAATGAAAGAAAAAAGGAAAAGCATGGCTGTTCATAAAACCATCTCAAAACTCTGCCTGATTTTTTCAAATTTGATTGGCAATGTTTGTCCAGCTGTAAAGATAGTGTGTGTGCCATAATCTTTAGCCTTTCAGTCTGAACTGACTGTAAAAGACTCACTTTAATTTAAAACATAAACAAATCTCTTATCTAGCTTGCCTATTTTGGAACATCAGTGCAAACATAATAACTAATATAGCAATAAAACTTCTGCAAGGAGAAATTTATAGTACATTAATCTTTAGATTCTGTATTTGGACTGGAAATTATTAGATGATAATGGAGTAAATGCTTTGCTAAGTGAATACAAACTTAAATACTGTATATATCAAATGTGGACATGCTGAAGAATAAATCTACACTACAGATTAATTAATTTACAGAAAGAACTTTCTTAAATGAAAGCTTCTGAAATAATAAGTCCAGGGAAGTGACTAGGCCATCATTAAAGGGCAGGAAGTAAATTCAATGTGAATCTATTAAATGACAGACAGCAAATTTTTCTATTGAAACTGAAAAAATAGCTACAGCCATCAAAGTTTCCCTCCCCCAGGTAGGAATCAACTTTTTATGCAGCCTGGAGGTGCTGCCAAACTTATTAATTAAAATTGTCTTAATTGTGGGGTTACCTGAACACAGAAGATTGCAGATTCTGCAGATATATTCCTTCCACAAGGAGGAGAGTGCATATAAAATACATCCCAAGATGTTCCCTCATTACCCACCACTTTAAAGTCAAACTCTGTGTCAGGTTTCGTTTGCCTTGCATTCTTCATCTTTTTTTATGAGAAAATCCATGCAACTCTACTACCAAATGTGGCTCTGAATGTGAAGTCCTAGTAAGTAGCTGGATGCAAATAGAGACCATCAGAAGTCAAGAGGAAATTGAATATTTGCCACATGATTTGCTCTAAGGCAGCACCAGAACTGAACCATGGCCATTTCTGTATCTCCAAGTCCCTCCAAGACCCTCAGAATCTTATGGATAGCTTGGGCAAGAAAGCCACAAACACCTATTTGTGCTATTTCTTTCTTTTCTTTTCAAAGCACTTCTATGCTAATTGAACTGGAGGGAAAAAAAATTCTCCTTCCTATATTAAATTAAATCTGGTTAAACTGCAGCAAATGTCTGTTCTGTAGGACTGAAACAGGGGGAAATAGGTTATTTTACGATGAGAATTGATGGTGGCCCATGTGGATTGGGTTGCATGGCAAGGTTTTGGTAGTGGGGCAGCTACAAGAGTGGTTTCTCTGAGAAGGTGCCAGAAACTTCCCCTGTGTCCAGCAGAACCTGTGGCAGTTTAAAAGGATAGGGCTTCCTTCCAATGTGTTAAAATGCATTTTAAAGAGATAGGCCCAAGCATTTTACAATGGATTAAACATTGCTTCACTCAGTGTTGCCCAAGCTCTCATTCTGAAAATTGAGCTGTGCCATTTATGTCAGTTCAGCTGCACAACACCAGGTACAGCCTCCTGGTTTGGTAAAAGTACATCTCCCTGACTAATGCTCCTCTATCACAACAAATGCTCTCTTCCACTGATAAGGGTATTGCAGGAAGAAAAACAGCAGGGTGTGTGTTGGCAAATAATGTTTCCCAATATGAGGAAACAGCTGGGGAAGATGATTGTCAGACAGGTTTAAGAAGCACAGAACAGACAGGAGTAGCAAGAAAGGTGAGGAAACATGACCTCAACTCCACCCAAACCACAGGCCATCCACATTAATTTTCTGATATTTACAGATGAAAAAGGAGTTAACTCTTCTCAGCTTCTTTCTGTTTCTGCCTACCCTAAAGCTGTGACCTATGGCTGCAGCACAGGCTCAGTAAATCCCAGTCAAACCCTCTGCATCTCTCTTACCCAAACCTTGAGTTCTCCCAGGGCACGCCTGCTGGGCTGCAAGGAATGGCCATGCCCATGCTTGGGCACACTGGGAATAGGAGTCCAAGGAATGAAAAGGTGATAGTGAAATAAAAGTATGAAGATGGAAAAGGGTAAAGAGGAAAACTTTGGAATACTTAGCTTTGGAAAAAAAAAATCTTAATAAGAATACAAACTTCAAATGATGAGCCCAAAAGCGTTCTTATGATCTTGAATTAGCTTTTCAATAGAGAAGTGAAAATCTGAGAGAGCAGTGTTAATTAACATCCTAATGTTATGTCAGTGCTGGTATACATGTGAATTACTGCCATAAACCCTAGAGCAAGAGGTGTGCTGTTATCTCTCTGATAGCGCTCACATATTTCTTTCCTGATTTTTGTTGGTAATGCTGAGAAAGCTATCATCCTATGTAATCACAAAAGAGAGCTGAACATGGTAAACAGATGGTACCTTAGTGTCAAAACTTTTACAAATATTGCCATTATTTCCTTGTTAATATCTTGGTTGAGATTTTTGAAAGAAAACCCTTTTACAAAAATCATGTACTGCACTCATCACTGGCCTCCTTTTCCACATACCAAACTTAAGCAATTTGCAGTCAAAAATAATAATTTGCACTAACTTGCCATGAACCATTTATGGATTCCTACTGAACTGGAGTCATTATCAAGTCAACACAGAGCTATTCAGTAGGTAAATTCATAAATGATGTATGCCTACAGGATACAGGATAGAACACCTTACTTATTTACAGTTTTCCTCGCAGTTACTTTTCTTTCTATTTTCTTTCTCCCTCTCAATCTACTTCCAAGAGCTAAGTCTTTTGGAAAATAATTTTCTGTGTTGCAACTTGTGTGTATTTGCACTTTTAGAACTGATTCCTGATATTCTGTTCTCAGGTGGGAGGAAATGAGTGATAGGGATATTAAGGGCCAGGGATACTGAGGGCTCTTCAAGGTATCCAAGTAATTCTGAAAAATCTAAAGCAACTGGTTGACAAGGACTTAGCACCCTTGTAGTTCATCTTACGGACTCTTTGCAATGATCCTCCATCCCTTTCAAGTCACAAGGTCTCCATTCTTTTAAGCTGTGCAGGATCAATCCCATGAGGCTAAAGCATGTGCCAAAAAACTGTCAGAAGCTAATAGCCAGGACATGTGACAGCAACACTCAATTCCCTGGATGAATATGGGGGTTCACCTGGCATGAATAAGAATTATGACTTCAGAGGGGGATTTTCTGATAAAACCTCTGACATGTATCAACTACAGTCCCTGTGACTTTTAATTCTAAGCCCCAGACTTCCAGGCACATTTGCACCTTCCCTCAGCTATCCCATGTGATGCCAATGTCCTGTTCTTTCCAAATTGCTTTTCATAAATTAAGGTGGGGCTAATTTAGCAAACTGTCCATCAGAAAGGCTTTTCAGATTAAGGAAAATTTTTCCATAAAGTGATTTTTCAAAGATGTCTTAATAAAAAAAAAATCAGAGAAAAAATATTTTAAGGGGCCATGTTTGTGAAAAAAAATAAAATTAATGGCACGTGATGGCCAACAGCAACAATGGCTGAGGCTGGGACAGTACTGCAGAGCAGAGGCTGCTGCTCTCCTAACAACTCCAAGCCTACAATGAACACAAATTTAAGTGAGGAATTTGAGACTATTATTAGCTTTCATCAGTTTCTCCGTGGCTTATTCATGGAATCTGGACAGATCCCAGAAGCATGGTTTCTCAGCCCTCATTAGGCTCTGCAAAATGAGCCTCCCCTACTTGGAAATACCTACTTGGCACTGATTCTCTCTCTCCTCTCTCCTCTCTCTTCTTTCAGTGGGTGTTCTGTTGCAATATGCAGGGTTCAACCTGGGCCAGATCCTTTTCCAGAGGAAGGGCTGAACCGCGCTCGCAGCTCGCCTGTAACAGCGAAGGCAAGGCTGCACATGCCATTATTTCTTACAGCTGCACACGCAACACAACTGAAAATGTCTGCAGAAAACCAAGTTCGCCCTCAAACACCATGAAAAACTCCAGCAGGACTACCTTTGTCACTGTGGGCCCTCTCTCTTGGATACACACGCTGCACCAGACTTGCTCTCTTGCAAACACACAGAGGCAGTGACCTGTGAAAATGGTCCTGATCTTTCAAACATGAGCTCTGCTCTGCCAGCCCCTCATCAAACAGAAAGATCATTTATGTAATGAACCATCCACAAAAGGCTTCCATTTAGAGCACACATGCACGTGTGTCACTTTCTGCTCGTAATACCCAACATACCAGCACAAAAGCAAATTCACATGGATGAGGAGGCAAAGGAATAGTCTTTTAAAAGGTTAGTGCAATGCTAAATTCACTTGAATCGGCCAGAAGGAGCTAAGTTTGGGATGCTCTGTCTCCTGACTGAAAAGCTTAGCCGTAGGTCAGCCAGAGATGACTTGGGTTAACAACCTAGCATCCAAAAATAATTGTTTTGTCTGCTAGGAAAACAAACCCGCTGAAGTCAGGAATGCTTCCTCTTTTGAAGAATGGGCAGCAGTAGTGCCAGATGACAATCCTTTTTTGGCTGGATGCTGGCTTCTTGCTTTCAAGTGTTTCATGGACCTTTAAACTAATTCCCAATTTTTCTAACTCTTAACATTTAATTTTCCCAAATTCTTCAACTTCAGGGAGATATTTGATATTTATGCTTACTAAAATTGCAAGGTATTTACAACACCAACAGTCCTATTTTACTCTTCATACTTCTCTGACACAATTTCTATCACCAAATCCACCTTCCTTTTCCTTCAGCTAGACTCATTCAAGCATGGTGTCCTCACAGTAGTAGCTTTTTTTGCCTAAAGCAATGACAGACAAAGAAAAAAAACAGATCCGTTAATTGATATTACTGACAGGAACCCTGATTTCTAAAGACTAATATATGAGGTTTTCGTGAGGGTTTTTTTTCATGCAGCAATTTTTTTTAATTCCCTCCAGATTTTAAATGAGTTGGTTACCAAAAATTTGAGCTCTGTAAGTGGCTGTTGGTGTATTTTTATGTGCACAAAGGACAAAAAAACAAAAACGCTGATGTTAATCAGTGGGGATCCAGTTGGCATTGATTACAGCCACAACCAAGGTTTGAGTTCTGCCTCATGGATGTCTTACAAAACAAGCAAAGCTTTCCAAATGTTTCATAGAAAATATCCAAAATAAAGTGGTGGTATGTCGTAAGTGTACAATTTTTTTTGTTCTTTGAAAACCCAGAAATAATGTATTCAGTTAGCATCTTTCAAAACATACAATTAGGGTTTCTTTTCAGTAGTATTCTGTTCAATATTGGAAAAATAAAAATGAATCATGCAAAGTGGACGTGAAAGACTTTAAATATTACTGTTAATTCTGGGATATTCCACTTTTCTGGCGGCAAGGATTAAGAGTTGGGAATTTGCTATGTCTCAATGGAAAGTTTGATATTAAACAGTTATCATTAGGCAGCACCAAGAAAATCACTTGTTCTCAACATATTTTCCTTTCCATAAACCAGGGAGCCAGAACTTTTCCATAGAAAAAGGAAGAGGAAATAAATGGATTTCATATAAAACCACTGAACATTTTTGGTCAGACCTCAATTATTTTCAAAAGCTTCATGGGGTGGTAGTGGTTCTGTTTCAAATTAGGGAGACGTCCAAGAGGCACGCAGGAGATTGGGATGTGCCTTCCTCAGAACACAGGGATGCTGCTACCCCAGGCAGATTCAGTTAACTGTGGAAACAGAAAGCACACACAAAACCTCAACATGAATATAACCAAGGAATGCAGTTGTTGGTTTCATCTGCACTGTTTTCCCAGACAATATCTAATTTGCCTGTTTCAAAACCACTGGCTGGGAAAAGGTTGGCTTGTCCAGGTACAGTTTCTTCTTTCCCTATGAAGCCTAGATTTTATGCAATATAACTAAAATCAGCTACTTCCAAGCCTTTAAACTCGCTGCTACTCCCAGAAAAATTACATTGCTCATTATTCTGTGTTGTTGAATAGCTGGTCTACTGCTGAACTCATTCATCAATCTATCTTAGATTTTAATAGGAGGACCCAGCTGTGCTGCCACCAAAATTCATGGCACAACTCTCAATGATGGACACTGCTGGTTACCAAGGAATACCAAGGAATAGGAGCTTTGTACACATACATTCATATAATGTATAGCAGCAATTTCTTAGCAGTTGTAGACACGAGCCTAAATATTGCCATTCCAAAGTCTCAGTAATCAATAACAATGATGAATGATTTATTAACATAGAACTTAATTCAGGAGGTCTTGCTTATGGAATTTTCACAAGGTGGCTGTGAATTATTCAAACACACACTGGTACACAGAAAACAATGTGTTGGTAACATGGTTCAAATACTCAGAATTCAGGCTGTCTTTTGTTTTGGCCAAATCATGACATGGTTCCCTGTGGAGTGAGTGTGCTAAAACCTTTCCTGTAAATCTTCCACAGGCAAACATAACCATGAAGTGATAGAATCACAGAATCATTTAGGTTGGAAGATATTTCTAAGATCATGAAGTCCAACCATTGACCCAACACTGCCAAGTCCATCACTGCATCATAACCCTAAGCACCATATCCATTGGTGTTTTAAACACTTCCAGAGGTGGTGACTCCACTATTTCCCTGGACAACCTGTTCCAATGTTTGATAACCCTTGCTGTGAAGAAATGTTTCCAAATATCCAAACTAAACTTCCTTTGGTACAACTTGAAGTTGTTTCCTCTTGTCCTGCCTTGGTAGCTGGGAAAACAGACCAACCCCCACCCAGCTACACCCTTCTTTCAGGTATTAATGGGAATGATTAGCTAAGAGAATTATTAGCTCCCCCTGAGTTTCCTTTTCTCCAGGCTAAATTCCCCAGCTCCCTCAGGCACCCTTGTGCTCAAGAGCCTTCCCCAGCTCCATTCCCTTCTCTGGACTCACTCCAGCCCCTCAATGCTTTTCTTGCAATGAAATTCCAAAAAAACTGAACAAAGTATTCAAGGTGCAGCTTCACCAGTGCTTATTACTGGATTTGATTCCCTTTTCATCTGAATCTGGTTACAACTTTTAGTTGTAACTTTGCTATTCTGGTCCTTTGCAGACTGGGTTTTTTCTTGGACAGATTTTAAATAAAGTCAGTAACTGCAGTCCAAAATTTTCTCTTACCTGACTGCATGACACATTACAGGAGAAGGATGGAGGTTCCCCAAAATTGTCATTCTTCCTTGTTCTCCCTCCTTTGTTTCCTCACCAGTCTTGTAATCCACAATAAAACCCCTATTGAGAGCCTTTCTGGGGCAGTTCACAAGTCCACCTCTAAAGTTTGAAGCTCTGGCTCAAACAGCTAATTAGAGAACTTACCTTCTATAGTCTCCTCTATCCTGTAGCTTGCTAACCCTAATCAGCTTTGTCCATTTGAATGCTTCCCCACATCCTGCATTCTAACTAAGCTGACATTTTGTCTGGCTGAGCAGCTTCTTACCTTCCTTTCAGTTAAACTTGATAATTCGATCACATAGTCAAGATACAATTACTCTGCAGGCAGGAACTGAAAGCTTTCCACAGTTTACTTTGTCCAGAAATACCAGTATTCAAAAAACTTTTTAGAATGGGTGAGATTTTCATATCATTTATAAGTGAAAGGCAATATAATATTTAAGAAAAAACCAAGAAAATCCTTGTTCTGAACCCATTTTCAGTTCAGATACCATTTCAATTTATTAATCTTACACTTTCATCAAAGAGGAATACAGCCCTAAAATGGAATACAGCTCTAAAATTTGTCTGTGAGACTCCTTAATTCCATATACTTCCTTTTAGAGAAAGACAGTTTCAATAAGAATCACACAGGAGAGGAAAAACTACTAAAGAGATCAGCACAATTTAGTAGCCAAGTTCAGTTTTTTCTTACTGATTGTCGGTATGAAATAATTTTGCTTGGATTTTTTGGAACTGTTAAAGATTAGCAACTCCCCTGCTTCCCTAAAATAGCCTCTAGAATCTCAGAAAATCTGAGATAAGAATTTAGAGCGGTCGATTTGCATCATTTCTGCAGTCACTGAGACATTCACTATCCTTTATTTGCCAGAGCTTTCAGACAATGGACTTCATCTCTGCAGATTCCTGACAAAGGACGTTCAAAGGTCACTCCAAAAGGTGTCCCTTCAGGCCATGTGGGCTTGAGTGCTCCTGTCCACAACTTATTTGCTAAAGTCCGCTGCTTTTAGGTGCATATGAAAAGAGCTTTGTGCAAAGCTCATATTAAGACACGTCTGCATGACCTTCCTTTACTTTTTTCAAAGATTCTGGACAGACCTCATCTATGGCAAAGGTCAAATGGGAAGCATCTTGAAAAGAGCTACTGAAGCAACAAGGGAATGTGAAACTTTGTGCTCTTCTGCTCTCAGCCATGAAGCTACTGTACCTTATGAGTAAGCTCATGGTTCTTTGTTCCTTTGAGACTATTTATTAAAAAATAAGCCTTTGAAAGCCCTCTTTATTTTCAGTTTGAATCATATAATTAAGGGGAGGAGGTGGAAGCACACTTAAAATGTTTCCACTGGAGTCACTTTTGTGAGTTGTGGGGAAGGATCTGTATTTACCAGAGATGAAACACAGATCTGTGAAACATAATCACAGAGAATGTATTGGTTTTTGAAAATGACAGTTGTACTGAAAAACTTCATCTTGAGGTACATTTTATTACAGAAATCTGACAGTTCAGAAGGCTTGATCACTTGTGAAGCTTTTCATACTACATTTCTATTCTCTTTTAGCATCCAAGACGAATGGAAAAAGAAGCAAATCATTCCAAGTCTGCTCAGATTCACAGGTTTTAGTAGAATATTGCCTTATTTTTCATAGTTTGAGATCTTGCTGATTGCCTTGATATGTCCTCATATCAATTCTTTTTCAGAACAATCAGTTTTCCTGTTACAAGACCTGCTACAATTTTGCTGTCAATTTCAGAAGAAACCTCCTGAACCTCTTTGAGATAAGCAAGCAATAATATGTCACACCCAGAGAAATTATAGGAAGTACGCTGTTATTAAAGATACCCAGAAAAGGTCAGCTATGAAAGCAAGAATAAAACCAGTGTTTCCATCCCTGGCCTGCCTCAAATGCTGAAGGTAAGGGGAATGTTAAGCACTTCACTGAGCAGAGGAAAGGGCTGCCCCAGGCTAAGGGCACCTTGCAGTCCAGCACAGGGGGCTGTGCTCGTGGGTCAGACAGAGGTGGCCATGGAACAGATTTTAGGTGACAGGCTCTGTCCTCCCCTGGCCAAGTGCCACCAGCCTGGTTACCACCAGGGCTTAATTGGAAGGTTTAAATGGAACCTTGCTGTGCCAAGTAATGAATGTATTTAGAAACATCTGTATTAAAGGCTAGATTTCTTTTGAGATCACATTTCTGTGCCTTTCAAACAAATTCACGGTGTCAGGTGAAGAACAGGGTGCCATTTGAAAAATAGGCATAGGCCTTTTTGTAATTTGCATAATATACAGTGGTATTTGTGACTTCCATTTTGTAACTCACACAGAGAATATTTACTTGATATAATGTTAAATGTGAGCTCTGTGAAATATTGCAATTCCAGAAATGTGTCAAGAAAATGCACTCATCTCAAAAATCAAGCTGAAGAACCATGATCTGCCTTTTAAGAATCTGCCTGTGCCAATAACTCAAATTCTTTTTCCAGTATAAAAGCAGGATGTGCCTATTTAACATGACCATAATGTTATCTAACAGAAGCCCACAGAAAACATGAAACATTTGTCTTACAGTCCCTAGGTGAGCACATTATCATTTTCTTCTTGTCACTCAACACTGAGCATGTTAGATAACAACCTATAATAGAATTTAATATAATGGTTTCTCCAGTCAATAGTGGGAGGCAGATTGAGATTTTCCTAATGGGATCTGAGTAGCCAAATCCCCTGTGCAGCATGGATGATCCCATCAGCCTTAAAATTCAGTAGAGCAAAAATATAGTGTCAACATAATTTTAATATTGGAAAACAGTTGTTGCCTTCCCTACCTTAAAATGAAAATCCACACGTAGAAATATGTATTCAACAGAACTTTTTTGAGGGAAACATTTTTTCCTCTAAGAGTTTTTTTTAAAGAAATGTTTTCTGTATTTATAGAATTGTGCTTCAAGATTTTGCATCTGCCCTCCTATTTCTATCATGTTAATAAAAAGAAAATGGCAAAGAAACATAACAAAAACATTTCTGAAATTAAATCATTATTTTGATTTTTTTTCTTTTGTCTCATTTAATTGGGAAGAGGAAGGGAGACTTTCTTAGTGGCAGGTTAGAGAGGTGCTTTGCTGGCTGATCCTGTGCCTATCTCACAAAATTTCTGGGCTCATGAAGCACCACTGAAGACCAAGGCAGAGGAAACCTGACAGCTTCTCATGAGCCCCACCTCCTTAACCAAAGACGAGTACAAAAAATAATCCCACCAAGGGTTTTTTTTACAGGAAAAGGAATAGAGCTTTTCTGTTACAATTTACAACATGAGTCTGCCTGGGGCTGTACCAACACTGCTCAGGTAGCAAATCCAATGTGCAATTAGTTACTAGAAGATTGGAGACCCAGGCTTTGACTTCAGGCATCCATGAGGAACCAAACATCCTCTTTGCCTCTTTGATCCTGTCCCTAAAAATAAGCAGGTGATGATAGTACAGTCCCACCTATTGTTGCCTTTCCCTACACAACAATCAGCCACTTTAACAGAATTCAATCTGATAAGCCAACTTTTATCCTCAACTTCTCTGGTTCAATTAACTTGTAATAACTAAAACTCTCAAGGCAGCTGAAAACCAGTCAGGAATGATCTTTCATGTACACTAACATCTGATTCCTGGGAAATGAACTGTAATTATTAAAAATAGCTTTCCAGTTGAATCCATATACTGACAGGAAGCAAATATACATTAAGAAGTTAATTTTAAAATGCTAGGGACATGGAGCCATAAGCATGAATTGATTTCTGTGAATTTAAATGGCCCTCTGCACACTATAGCTTCCTTTTACTGCTATGTGTGTAAAAACACCTTACTATCAATATCTTAATAATGCAAAGATGTAATCAAAGTTGTGCCACTTGAAAATTTGGAATTATTCATGTTAGTTATTGAGAAAGTAAGCATCACACAAAAATCTCTATGGATTTTTATTTACTTGTCATGCATAATATAGAAACAATAGTGTTTCTATTCTATTATAATGAATAAATCAATGCTCTAATATATAAATCTCTCCATATATGTATTTTTATTGAGATCCTGCTTTGAGACTAGAAAAATACCAACACCCAGTTGTAAAAATGGTGTCTTCCAGTGAGACCATACAGTATAAATTGACAATAAAGACAAGGAATGGGAGGAAAAAAAAAAGAGAAAGGCTTGTCATGAACACTTTATGATAGACACTGAGGGAATAAAAGATTTTCCCCACCACCATAAGAAAATTCTGACAGAAATAAGAATCAAACCAGAACTCTTAAAATGCAGTCCTGTGCTCTAACCACATGGCCAAAAGTGCCTGTAAAATATTAAAGGTTTAGTAGGAAATGATGTTGTGAATTAACATGGAGAGTTGCTAATACAATAATTGAGTTTATTTTGCATATTTGCCTTCTGAACTCCTGGACAGAGCAAAACTCTTCAGGGAGTGGGTGACTATGCCAACAAAAAGAGTATGCAAGTGTATTTCAGAGACATCTTTTCAAATCACATGGTTTGTTTATTTTTTTCCCACTGACCTTCCTGAAGGTAACTTGGTGCTGACATGCTATTGTTGAATGGTTTTCTATGAGGAAGAGAACAAAATAGAAGCTGGATTAATGAAAAAAATAATTTGCTTGAAGACTGTGTACCACAGGAAATAAGATTGCCTCTTAGCAATTCAAAAGAGATTTGAATCTGGAGAAGAACAAAAATAAAAGAGAAGGGTTCTGGAAGGTAGGAGCACCCCACAATGTCAGTTCTACCACACTCTGGGCTAAAACACTAAGAGACACCTTTGTGACTAACAATGCAAATTAAATGCAGCTGCTAAAACATATCCTGGCTAATCTTTGGGTATGTTACATTTGACCCACATTGCTGAAATGCTATTCCAAACTGAGTCATGTCTTGTGGACACCTTACAGATTAGTCCAAGCAAAAAGCATCACTAAAACCAGTGGTGAGTTGTACTAAAATGAGTCAATGGAATCGGCTACTTCCCCCTCTGTGTCACACACACACAAAGCCCAAAGCCTGGAGCTGCAGATGAGCTCCCCTTGGCTGTTAAACCATCCATCCTCCACAAACACAGGCTACAGCCACATCTGAGCACAGCCCCTGCCCAGCTTTCTCCTGGCACATCAGCCAGTCTGCTCCTCAGGCTTCTCCTGGCTTTGCCTGCATACACCTTTGTCTGTGTACACCTCTACAGACTCCAAAACCAGAACAAAATATTATTATCATGAAATGGAAAGAAAATACTATAGGAAGTATTAAAATTCTGGGAGGAACCAAACTGAAAATAATATTTTTTCAGTCTGATTACTGTGCTGGTAGAGTGCATTGCTGTGCCTTCTGAGTACAGTGCTGAGAGTGTGAAAAAAGTCCCCAAAATCATACAATAGACGAGCAGGAGAAGGAGGAATGGAAACCAGATGTTGAAAAAAGGTACAATTAAGAGTATAATTTGTGGTACCATACAGTTGTCCTCCACAGCCTCAAGCATCACTTGCCTCACCAGGTCAGTGTAATGCAATTGTCACCTATAAAAATCCCAGTAATCTCAATTTTACACATATCTCATTCCTCCAGGTTGTAGCTCTTTTCAGCCAAAATAGCTTTTCTCACAGCATACCACAACAGGGATGGACCCCTCCTACATGCATCACTACCATTCCCAGATATTTTAGGTTCAGTTTCATTTACAGACTTCTTGGAGCAGAATAGCACTAAAAACAAGGAGATTTTTAGTGTTTGTAGCACGTTTGTCTGTCAGTCAGTGTACAAACAATGTAATCTTAAAGGGCCATATTTCCCCAGCCTTTTAGGCAGGGCTGAAAGGGTTTCAATTCCTCTTTACTCCCACTTTCTCACACAAGAATCACAGGGCTGAAAGGGTTTCAACTCCTCTTTACTCCCACTTTCTCACACAAGAATCACAGTCCTGTAAGTTGCCCACAAATTGCTGCTTGTAGAGACCATAAAGCATCATAGTCCAACAGTAAATTAATCTGAGTAACATCTTCAAGCCTGTGTGTTGGGAGATATTTTAGCAGTTATTTTCAAGCATTCCTCAGCTTATTATTTTAAAGTTCCTCAGCAAAGCCTCCTGTCTAACAAATGAGAGAGGTTTTCAGTGGGGATAAGTTTAGTGCCATTGCCTGCTTTTAGTGCTCAACTGAAAGATTTGTTTGTGAAATAATTTTTGGGGAATTTAAGGAGAACTCATCAGAGAACTAGATATGTTTCTGAGGAGTCCAGAAGTAGCATCTATAAATCATTGCAGGACAAAATTCTGAAAAAGTGGCTGATGGGCCACCAAGCCCTTACAATGAGCAAGAAAAGAAACAAATCTGTTTTTCTCTTCAATCTCAGCAGATAATTAAACCATCTCAGTTAGCAAAAGTGGTACCTATCACTGAAAAAAACCCAAACCTATCTCAGTCTTCTCTTCTGTTCAAAAGTAATCATAAAATACATATAGATGCTTGCCAATTAACACATATAACCTATCATCATATGTCCTATGCATTTTCATAATTAACTAGAATTCCTAATACAAGCATACAATGCTGAAGAATGCACACAGCATGCTTTAATCAAAGCCTGATGCAGGCTGATAGTGATCCTTAATTTTATAAGGAGTCTTAAGGCTTATAAGCAGTATTAAGGCATTTAATAAAACCTCTGATTCTTTCCTCCAGCAGTAACCATAGCAAAAATTATTAAACTTATTGTAGAACCATTCAGTAGATTTAGCACATTACCTTCTTTTGCATGTAAACTCACCCAAGCAGAAGAAAAAATGGGTTTGACATTTTTTTCACACCAGCCTTCTCCAACTCTCTCCAAAACTTTCTCCTTGTCTTTCACAAAAGTAACAGATTTGTCATTTTTCTGCCTATCTTCTTTTTCCAGATCAGGTCTAGTCCTAGCACAAAACTTTGTGATTTCCATTATAAAAGTTCACCTTTTATCCTTACTACTCATATTTTTTGCCTCACACAGTCTTTTGATGAATTACTGTACTTTGACTTCCTCACTTCTCTTTTTCTCCAGTCTCTTGTGATTATACCTCTCCAAAGCCTTTTGAAATGTAAACAAGTCATAGAGTCAGAATGCCTTCTCTCCACTGCTGCACGGATTCCTTGCACCTACACTAACAAATGGTGCAGCATGAAATTCTTTAGCTGAACCTGTGGTAGTACATCAAGATTAAGGACATGATTTTGAAAAATCTCAATTCATAAACATGGTTGGTTTTGATTACATAGGAGACATGTACTAAGCTGGGTTTAATTTCTGCATATGATAAAAAGCTCATTAAAATATAGAAATTAAAACCTCCTAAGCAGACGGAATTTCCCCTTACTGTCACTCATAGGGATGTAGGTATCTGCATGTGTGTAGAAGTGTATCACATTTTGATCAGCTGTGGTTCCTCCTGCAATATGAGAATTTATTACAGGGAAATGTATGCCCTCAGACTGACCATCAATCTTTAACCAATGCCATAAGTTACTGCTGCTTCTTTGGTAGAAGAAAGGAAAGTTGCTCTTGGCATTTGTTCTTAATTCTTGTTTTATGGAGGTCCAGCATCCAAAAATGCCAAGGTTTTATTCTTCCTGCTTTGATTATAGGGTAAACTCTATTATATCCATATTTGCATCTTCTCTCCCATCCCATATCAAATGTTACAGCCCAAATATATCTCTGACAGAGATCTGGTCTCTCAGTCTTCTAAAGTGAATTATTAGTCAACTATTCTTTTGGAATTCTTTTGGAAGGAGGGGCTTTTTGTTATTTGACATCTGGCAGTCATTTAAAGCACTAGCAACTCTTCTTTCAGAACACTACACATATCTGATTTGTTTTCAATATTTTCTTGGTCTAAATGCCACCCTATTGCTTTTCTTGGCAAAAAAATTAATTTAAAATTTCTGTTGGGTGGAGCTAGATTTCCACTGCTAGATTTTCACTTTACTTCATATTATAACAGATCCTTTAGAACTACCTAATGGGCAAAATCTGTTGTTTATACAGATCTGCAGCTGGCTTTGTCCCAGTTGCTCGAGAGTGATATCTAAACATAAAATAATCTCTGTATAAACTGTGGGTTTGTAAAATATGTAAGTGCTCTGTGTTTGTTCAGCCCAGGTCACTTGCTGAAAATGAAGCTTGTGCCTGGGTGATAACAGTCAGATGCTGGTCCAGAAAGGAATCCAAATTTTTCCAAAGCTTTGTTATGCTCAAGTCACAAGCACGTGAGATGGGGACAGGTTGGGTAGAATTTTAAAGCAAGCCATCAGCACATGCAAAAAACTTATCCACGGTAACTGCACTTCCTAGAATTCTGTGAGGTGAAGTCAAGTAAAGTAAACAACATTTAAAGACATACCTAATTATGAGATTGCACCCATGGAGTGATTAGAGCTGCAATCAGGAACAATGCCTCTTTTCTGCTGGCACAGAGCAATGATCCTGCTCTAATGATCCCACTCTAATGATTAACTGCTGCTGAAGGGTAGCAAAAGGTAAGGTTAGAGCAGTTTTCAGGCAATGAAATGTGTGTGACTCTTGAGCAACACAGCTTTTCACATTAAGGGTCCTGTCTTGCAAAAAAGTAAGTCAAACTGTAGTTATTTTAGTTTTGGTACAAGGTAATCTCACCTATCAGCTATAAAATCCCACTCTGACATTGTATTTGGGGTTTGAGGAATTAATCTTAGGATAGCACAATCATATTATTTACATCAAGGTTTAGAAAAGCATCTTTTTATATTAGAAGAGACTGCCATGTGAAAGCTAAGCAAAATATTACCGGAAAAAATTACAGATATGGTCTAGTTTTAAGGCCTGCTTTATAGGAAAAGCAACTAGAAAGCTCAGTATGTCATTTTTGGCAAAATTATTAGTTTAACCTTTTCAATGCTTTTAATTAAATATATCATCCCTGCTTCAGTTACATAGATTACCACTCAGCACAGATCACCGATCAAAAATGGCACATACAGCTTGGCAAAATTAATAATTTCTTTTCTGATCCCTTCCTATAATCTTCTGCAAGCTCCAAGCTTATGGAGGTGCCACTGTCTAAAATAAGGGGGCCCATTTCCTTAGGACACCCCATAAATGAGCATGTCAGCACAGCACCCTGCAGTGGTATGACTCCATGTGCTGAGCTCTGATATGGAATTTGTCTTTTTCCCAAGTTACCCTGGGACCGGGACCTTCTCCTCAAAGCCTTTCCCTCTGGAACCCCCTCCTGCCATGGAGTGTGTCCACTGCAGCAATGAAAATGTTTGGGTGGCATCAGGTCATCAGCAGGATCTTGTGGAAGTTTAACATATTAATTCATAGAATAAAACCATGAGATTCCTGGAAATTTATCATTCTTTAAATCTTCAAATAATCTTTCCTTTTGCCTAATTGAATATTGAAAAGATCAGAGCAGATATTTAAGTCTAATAAAGAACTTCCACTTAGTTTGTGCCAATCTCCTCTTCCAAGTTCCACCACTTCAATCCTCTTCGTGTCCTTTCTGAACTCAAATTTTTGTACACTGAATTGTTGCAGAAATATTCTGTGTAATCATTTGGAATACAGGTGCTTTAACCAAAACCTCAGACTGTGCTGGCTCAGTGGTGCCAAGGGTCAGGTGTGTGTGCTCAGGGTTTCTTCTCCCTGAGTGCCAGAGCTGGAAGCAGCAGAGGTGTGCTCTCCACAGCAGCTGTGGCTCAGGTAACCTGCTGCTAAACCACTCCAGCTCTTGCAGCCAGCCCTTCTCCTGGCTCTAGTGTGACAAGGAATGCATTGCTTGTTTTTCTACAGCAATCAGTAATAGCATTTGTTGCCTTTACCACTGAAACTTGTTTCCCACACTCTGTTTTTTAACTTTCCACAAAACGATAGCCACAGGGTGCAATGGCTTCATTCCAACAGCTCTTCTGCATTTATATTTACAAACCTTTGGGACAAGACATTGAGCTCTCTTCTATGTCCTCACTACCTGCGGGAGTGAGTTGCTCTTGAGGGAACAGGAAGTTGAGGCTGACCCAAATTTTGTTTCAATTTCCCCATTAGGTTCAGAGTCAAGGTTACTTGAGTCACAATAACTATAATTTTTTTACTGTGTCATAAGCTTAACTATTTTTGAGGGTTTTTCCTAAAAGGTTCTCAAGTTTGCTTTTATAGGATTTGAAACACTACAGCATTTCTCTAAGGATTAATACAGGGGGGTAGAAAAAGCTGAGGCAACAATAAGTTGTCTCAAAAGAAAAAAAGGAGGGGAAGGATATGTTTCCTTTAACCTAGGGAATATTGGGATGAGATAGATTGTTTCTTAGTGAATAAGAGAGTCAAGATTACAGTTGAGTTCCCTCTGTGGGAATTTCTAATATTCTCAGGTGGCTGTGGTTAATTCTGCGTTTTTAGTTCATCTCTGCAGCCAGCAGCTGGCACAATTTCAAACAACAGAAATACACAACTCTCAAACAAAAACACAAGATTGACCATGATAATCAACACACAGCAAATATAATTAGAGTTTAGTGCTTGGATCGGAGAGACAGCAGCATCCTGGCATGGCAAATGTGCCTGTTGGGACAGCTGCTGCACCTGACAGCCTGTCCTGTGCCAGCTCCTGTCTGCCTCTTCTCCCCACAACCCCCGAGCCCCCTCTTGCTGCCCTTGGAATGTGCTCTGTGCCTGTTGAGAGGGGGCCAGGCCATCTGCACCAGGTCTGCAGGCTGCCTCTGCAGAAGTGCTCAGCCCTCACAATGGAGTCCTGATTTTCCAGAGGCTCTGGCACCCATTCAGCCATCTCCCTGCAGCATCCCAACATTTTCAGAAGTGCTTGGCCATGAGCAGTTCCTGTTGACATGAAGCATGTCTGTGTGCTTATCTACAGCTGTCACCTCTTCTGCAGGTCCTTTAAGCACCTCCTTTGCTGGTGGCTGTGTCAGCACAATGACCTATCCCACTGTCAGGCACATCTCCAGGGTGTGAGGTCCCACAAGGGGGAGAAATCCTAGTCCCAGCAGCTGGTGGGGTCTGCACTGCCTCACTGGGGTCCTGCCAGCAAATGGGGCACAGCCCCAGCTGCAGAGCAGTCCCGTGGACTCCTCACAGAGCCCTGGCGTGATGGATGGAAGGTTCCAGGAGTCTTCTCCCAGTGCTCTCAAATGAGGGAGCCAGATCTCAGGATAGCAGGGGGAAAGAATGTGAGGTTGAATTCTTATGTGTGAATCACAGGCTCAGCATTTCACATGTCCGAGCGGGTCTGTAAACAGCAGAGACAGGAACAGTTAAACACTGACTCCTCTGACCAGTTGCACCTTTGCTCTTTGTAGGAAGACTGGAGGGCATTTTGAAAATGGCTGTTAACCTCGAGGTGAGGTTCATGACAAATTGTTCACATTTATCCCTCTTCGCAATGCTCCACGCAGATTTTCTTCAAGCTTGTGCCATGAATGTAGCACAGAGGACTCTCTCCCCAGATTTCTGAACATTGCTCAGATAAAGGCAGCTTCTCCAGAAATTAGTCTGGGTGGAAATATTCCTGTTTTGTGAACATTTTCCCTGTATTTTTTAGGACTGAGAATGCATGGATCCACTCTGAAAAGAGGACCAGGGAAGTGGATACACAGGTAAATCCATTGAGACATCCCACTACAATAACTGAGCCAGGCTGCAGGACACAAAGTCTGCCGAGGAGCAGAAACACTGAACTTCAAGACATAAACAACAACGGATCACTGAGTCAGCTGAAAAAATCTAAACCAATTTTTTCCTCTAAAAGCAGTTTAATTGCCTTCATCTTTGCATTTTCAAAGGTTATTCTTTCGTACAATAAGTAAAAGAAACCTTTTTAAAATTAATCTCACAGTCTCATTTTTAACTTTCACAACATCCCATGCTGTTATGACAAACAGCTCACAGTTCAAAAAAAAAAAAAAAAGAATGTTTATATCTAAGTATTCCACACAAGAACACAGAGCCCAGCATGGAATAACTAATGGCCCAAACTACAGCAGTAGTGGTTTCTTTAAAGTTCTTCAACCCCAGATGCATTCAGGTTTATCAAGCTGTGATACAAATCTTTTCTGTGCATACAATGTCCCTCTGTCTGACTCAATATTTGACTTTTTCTAAGCATATCACATTGCAACACAGAGATGGGGTTTTTTAAGGGCCCCCCATTCAGCACCATCAAAATATGGCTTCAGAAATGCCTTTATTTGTAGCATGTATATGCTGAGGGTTGTTCAAATGGACTACTAAGAAAAGGGTGCAGATTGAAAAGCAATTACAGGGGATGGTACTTTCAGGATAGTCTGCTTGCAATAGCCATTGGTTTGAAGGAATTTTGAGGGGCAACAATCTTCCAATTTAGATTATAAAGAATGGGAGGCAGGAGCCTGAGCAACAGAAGGAGGCTCTTTGTGCAAGGAACTGCTGGGTCAGGTTGTGCAGGTCCCTAATATCTGAGGTTGTCCTGCCAAAACCAGCTCTACAAATTTAATTCAGTAAGATCATAATGTGATTTGTTCATGTAAAGCCTTAAAATTTGAAAACTACTGCTTGATTTTTGGCCTAAGCTTGTTTTCAGACCACATAGATAGTAGGTCAAATGCTAGAGCTCCACATTGGCTCTGGTGCCACATTACCTTCCCAATGAGCTCAGCTGTTTGGCTGAAGAAAAAGGAAGCAATGATCACCACTACTGAATATCCACTAAGCATGCAGATGCTCTTCCTTGAAATATCTTGATTCTTTTTCTCATGACATGCTCACTTTCTATCTGCGCAGTTCTGAAGGTTTATCCAAATCCCAGTGAAATCAGTCAATTCCATTTCATCTCAGGGCCAATTTCTACTCTGACTAGCACCACTTCAGTAGAAAAAAATTAGAGATTCACAGCACTACAACATGTCAAATGAAGTTCTATATTTTTGGCTGTTCAATCATAGTATCTTTTCAGCATTAAAAAGAGCAAAAGGAGTAATAAAGTTTTGCTAAAACTAATAGAAGAGAAAAGGGACTTAAAGAAAATGGGTTTAGTTATTGGTTATGAACACATACAACACCAATATTTTGCTTCCTTGTTTTTATAACCAGTTCCACAAAAACAGAATCAGGAAATGAAGTTATGGATTCCAAAGGAGAAAGTGGCAAATAGACTCAAGCTGCAGATAATTTCTTCCCTGCATTATTTTCCCTCACTTCCCCTCTCCCAGACAGCCAATTTTTTTTACACTGAAAATCCTTCCAAAACAGGTCAAAGAGATCACACACTACTGCATCATGACTTACAAAAAGAAGGAAATGTTCATTGCTTTGTTAACATGTTATTGCCAGAAATACATTTCCACTGCAGCATTAAATCAAGAATTATCAGAATTGTTTTCTTATTGTCCTGATGCTTCGGTAGAGAGTGGTTTAGCTGGCCAATAAATAACTCCTTTTAATGAGAGCTGCAGTGGTGCCCCACCAGCATGTCATCCCAGATCTGAGCAAGGCTGCACTTCTAGAAAGTATTCCAGAAGTTCTGTGTTTCAGGCCACAAGAAATCTAACCATGCAAAAGTAATCCCTTGCCTGTGGTATTAAGGACAGCGGCATTTCAGACAAAATGAGTAAATGTAAGGCTGACTGATGACTGCTAGGAACTTACACAGTCTGGGGAGCTCAGGTGATTGGGTGCAAGGATGGACTGAGGAGGGGCACAGAACAGTCAGAAATTACTTGAGGTCATGAGAGGGTACAGGCTCTTGCCACAAGTTCCAGGCAAAGCCACAGAATGATTTTCAGCTAGAAATTCCTCCCCAAATCAGTCTACCAACATTTGTAGTTGCCCTTCTCCAGATTTACTCTCTATTCCTTCCACTACAAGAAATAAATGAAATTTACCCCCGTGCCAGCACATGAAAGGATGTGTATTTTCTTTCCCAAGTAGTGAAGCCTTGGGAAGGAAGGCTGGATATTCAGGATCCTGGAGGCAATCCAGAAGGAGGACATCTCCTGAGGCTAATGCAATTATGATTCCATTTTGACTGGCTGTGCAAGGAGAAGGGATCATCTAACTCCCAGGAATAGCAGGCGAAGGTTACAGTCCCAAGTCTGCACAACACTGGGGCAAGCCAGATGCTGATATTTTTAGTCAGTGAATTTGTGCAGGAATAGTTGGAAAAGAGGGGTAGTCCTGGCACTGATAAATCTGCAATCAGGGCGAGGACTGGGAGCTCAAACACAGTGTCAGGCTCTGGCACAGAGACCAGCTGCATGGGGACACATCTCTGCATTTCTGCAGAGCAGCTTGCTGAATCAAAGCTGAGCTAGTTTATTTCATGGATTATACATGTATTTAATTAAATTTCTAGATAAATATTTGTAGCAATAAGTTTTTGAAGTACTGCAAAGTTACACTGTATTAAACATTTATTGCAATCTTATGAAATATTCCTTGTGTTAAATATTTACTGTTATTTTCAAGATATTGGAATTGAGCTTATTATAAACATGACACAAATGCAAAGCCATCTTTCTCAGAGCAATATACTTCCTGAGTTGCTTTTAGACTTATTTCCTGATGGATATTTGCCATTAATGTACTATGACTTTTTCCTTTATGAAAAAAGGCCGTAGCTCAAGCTAAGAGAAAGTTGTAATTTAAAAGATAGTTTCCACAGTGCTCAGCATTCTCACAATAATAACAGTTTGTCCTTTTCCTTACTGCAGCTACTGTATTAAATATTTATGTTGATGTTTATTTTGTAAACAAAGAAACTGAATTAGGCTAACATAGGAAGAGCCCATGATGTGTTTTAATATCTATATTTGTTTTATGACTATTTGTTGTGGCCTTTTATGCAATTGATTCAAAGGATGGTGTTAAATAATAAGCAACATTCTTTACACCGTATGAAAGTATTTGTATTTACTGAAGATCAAGTAAAAAAAAAAAAAAAAAGCTAGGATTACATACTTTGGAGAATACCCAGTCTGTACTTTATATGCAGTAAAAGTAGTGAAATTACCAGTAAGTGTTTGGCTTTCTTGAAGACAGTATGATTATCACAGTATCCTTTGGAATTTGACCTAAAATCCTCCACAGGTTAAGCCCAGAGAAAGCAAATGGCTTTTGGTCTGACATTTTTTGTGATATTTTCCTCCTGATCAATAATTGAACAATCCAGCCAACTTGAAGGTGCTATATGGAGGACAACCACTCACATTTATTTGGTTCATTATGTCTCTGAGGTTATCGTGGGATTTCTAGAAAGTTTGTTTCCTATAAACTCTCCTGCTGCTTGCAGCTGCACAAAATAGAGTGTTCTGGCTGGGGAGCACCTGGGCTGTGTGCTGGAGGGAAGAGTATTCACCTGCCCAGTCTTAGAGCCCTGGGATTTGTGCACAGCAGTTTCTTTGGCATCTTTAGCACAGCAAGGTCTTACCTTGACAGGGGTAACTGCTCTGCATCCCTTTGACATCAGTGTTAGCACAGTCACCACTTCACAGGGCCTTATAAAATGTCTGGACATTCTTAATCCATAGAGCACTTAGAAGGTGTCCTGCTGCCAGTTTTCTCAGTCATCCCTTCAGTGCAGGTCGAAAGGTTGGGGTTTTTTTTCCTGATAATCTGAGGAATCTGACACTAAAAAGGCAAAGGAAATAAAAAATCAACCAAGAAACGCAATAAGGACAAACTGAGGAACTGAAGCATTTATTATTCTTCAGATAAGGTCGGTAAAGACTATCAATGCACCAACTGTTATCAGAGAAAAGGTGCTTGTGTTTTCCTGTCTAGTTAAAGCTGTCAGAGCTCAGGACATAATGCACATTCCTCAAGCTCAGTTATCAACACAACTCAGATAGGCTTGTATATTTTTATGTTCCTACTTTGGCATCATAGTGGTCTGTTGCTGTGCATTCTTTAGATTTTACACACATCTATTGGAAATGTCAAACACTAGTTTAATGTTCTTAGATCTGTGTTCTTTCGCTTTTCAATCTGATGCTTAGTGAAATATTGAAACAACTGCAGTTACAGGTTTCTCCAAAGCTGACTTGAAAGAAGAAAATTAAACTTTAAAGATGCACCAAGCCTGGGATGAAATCAATTGCTCCAGAATTAGCATACACCATTTTTCAAGGTCTGAAATAAAGACAGTTCTTGTGTACGATGCGTGTTACCTGTATGCCTACAAAACTCTTACATAAATGCTCTCAAAAACAAGAACAAATTTTTTATTCAGTGAGCAGTAAGAGATGTGAAATGTTTCTTTTCGGGAAGTTAGAATAGTGTTTGTCTGAAAACCCTGCATTATCTAGAGAAGCAGTCTGGAAGTTTCTACATGTCTCTTGGCAGAAAATTCAAGTAATTTAAAGGGGAATTTCAGTGAATGTTCTCAGAATCATTGTGTGCCATATTTATGCACATTCAACTACACGTGTAGTTTCTAATTAATTCATAATTAATTATCCCTTGTTGTAAAATGTTGTTTGAATTCCCCAAGGACTTGTTGATGGCAGTTGGTTCATCTTGCTCAGTTCTGTCTTTGATGCCATTTTGCTGAATTCCACTAAACTAAATGAAGGTCCATTTTTATAAAGTCAATCACAAGGGCTTCATGCACCATCCAGTGAGAGAACACCATAATCTTCTAAAATAAGAGTAGTGGATTGGCTTTTATGGTGCTTTATGTGTTTTTGATCCCCAGCTAATCTTTGGGAAGACCCAAAGTCCTACTTCTACCTTCAAGCACTCTTTTGCTTGTGTCCCAATTTGCCAAAGAAATGCTTGTTCTTTTAAAAAGAACCTTTAGACTAAATCAGAAATCTGTCCACTAGGAGTTAGCAGACACCCCTTGCTCTGTATAGAACATAAAGACAGAGGTTATTCCTCAGCTGAATGAATGCTACAGAAAAATATACAAGCAAGATCATAGGCATTGTGTAGGTGAGGAACAGCACACTGGCAAGCTGCTGAATTTTTGTTTGTACAATGTTTTATAGACCAGCCCTGGGGGACCTGGGATCTGGAAAAAGATATGTAGACACCAAACATCACACTAACTTGTCTTTATGACAAGTCTAACTCCTCGAACTTTTGACTGCAAAAGTCTAAATTCATGGCTTTATTCCATCAAATATTTAACCTTTAACTTTTATTGTTTTGTCTTGATGCATGAAGAGACAGACTTTTTGGTAGCTCTGCTTTCTTGGATGCATTGGCACAATTACTAAGGTCAATTATGAATCTTCTATTGGTTAAGCCTTGAACAAGGATCTTTCTACCCTGAAAAGAGAAGTTTCTCAATAGAGAGAAGACAGAGCCCCTTCTCAGGCAGCCCATTACCCAGATATAGGAAATAAAGTAGCATGCTAAATAAAATAAAAATGCTGTATATTGTCTTCAAACTGATTCCTGAAATATATTTAAAGATAAAAGGGGTCATACTTCATCCTGCTGTATTCAGAACATATCAATGATGAATGGGATGGCAGGATTTATGCAGATAAGTGTTTTTACATATATTTGTTTTAAACTTTACATGCTTAATTCTCCTTCTATCTCACTCTACAGTGAATTGCAGAAGGAAAAGTCAACTCCAGTGATAAATTGCATAAGATACAATGAAGAGTATTCACTCCAAAAATGCTAATAGTGAAACCACCATGTTCCAAACACTTCTGTTACTAAGCCTCAAGGAAACAGCTCTTACTGAACAATGTTGTTATTCAACATCAGACTCGGCATCAGAAGCATTGGCAGTCAGGCAGTTCCTGCAGTGCTGATGTGCTGATAAAGTCATTCTTGCTTTTGGCTGGGCCAGGGCCCTAAAATAACATCACTGGCACTCAGAGGTAAACTCATGACTGTGAAGGTAAAAGATAACACTGTACCTACAATATCACAATTTTCAACACAAGTCACTTTATGTACTCAAAGTTCAGCTCCTCCATAGAGGAGCCAACAGGCAGAGCACTGCTCTGGATTCATTTTTTGCTTCCCAGTAGGTCCCAAATAAGTATGACACACTCCTGTTGTCTTTCTCCTTGATCACGAATCCTGTCTCTTTCCTGCAAAAGCACAAGGAAATAATGCACTGCCAGGTAGCTTTGCCCAATCCTAACAATGCTTTAGGAATAAATTTTTTCATCCACTCCAGACAACATGTACTACTGGCAGTCTTACAATGGCTTGTGATATGAAAAACTTAATCACAAGAAACACAGCTACCAGTGAAATTACATTAGCTCGAACAATGTTTTACATAATCCTCAACTGCCTGGTCTGACATATTCAGCTTGGTTTAGACTCTGATTTTCAGAAAATACCAGATGTGGCCTTTTCCCTCAAACTAATTGCTGGTATCTCTTTTGAGATCCACCAAGATTCACCTTGCACGTGTCAGTTTAGAACTGAGATACCAGTAATAGTGTGAAAAATGTGGTGCTCCTTTTCTGAAAATAAGTATAATAAGGCTTATAAAAGAAAACTCACAGCTTAAGAGAGCTCATTAATACAGAAAAATAATGCATTTCAGTTGTCCTGGTATTTTTCTATGAAGTCCTTGATCTGATGGGGATGAGATACTAAGGGCTGCTTATTTCAGAGTCCCAGAGCTGACTAAGAAATGTGATGCTGTCTAGTCTTTCCAGAAGCTGACTGGACAACCAACCTCTCAAAATACTTTGAAGAAAGATAACTGCTAACACTTCCCAAGTTTTCTTTCTTAACTGAATACTGTTTAAAAGAAATATGGGTCATACACATAGAAATAAAATCAGAACCAGAAAATAAAGGTGAAGAGTGAGATAAAGAATTTCCTAAAACTTTCTGTCAAGCTGCTTTACTCTGATTTTCCTGTAGTACTCAGTCTGTGGTTTTGCATCCTGAAATATGGCACTTTTCAGAACACTAACTTAAAATGATAATTGTAATTAGAATGCATTATCTCAGTGAAATGAGATTTCTTATGTTTTGCATACATTGTGTCCTGAAAGAACCCGTAAACTAAAAAGAAAATTCTCAGCACTCTCTGCCCAGAAAAATGTTTTCTGTTAGCACAGCTCAGGAGAGATAACTGTGCACTTGACTGAGCATTTAATATCAGGGAAGTTTTTAAAATTTTCTGTTGCTGAGAAGAGATTGCTCAGAAAGTTTCATCATTGCAAAGATGCATAACTACATGAATTACTTGCCAGCAAGAAGAAAGGGGGAAATGTTGGGTGAAATTGAATGAGATAGAGCAATAGAGGGAGAAAAGGAAGATGCTGGAAGATAAACAAGTGTTTAAAAAGTCTGTTTGCTGCACACAGGGCTTCAGAGCCAGCCCCTGCAATACTGGCAGCAGCATAACAAAATCCTGCATGAGAACAAGTGTGGAGGAAAGACTGCACTCTACACTGGAGCCCAGGCTCAGCCAGAGCTATCCACCTTGATTCCAAACTTTTTAACATCCAAAACAACGATAAGAGATCATCTTGGACGTGTAAAAGAAACAGAACTTTATTCTCAGCTGAGTTTAGGGAGCTCTGTATAGAAATGGGTGGAGAAGACAGAGTATTCTCTGGCTGGCACAGGCTGGGGTTTTGGGGCTGCTGCAGCTGGTTCCTGGGCTTCTGCTGGGTGCAGAGCACACACATTACTCCTCCAGGGCCCTTGATGCTCCCCAGGAGCCCTGTGAGCCCCTCAGTGCCTGTGTTTCCCATAAAGGCAGAAAACACACCAAAGCAGGTGCTGGGAGATGAGTTGATGCTCCATATCTCAGGATTGCTTTTAATAAGAGAAGACAAGGTGGGGGAAGAAGGGGAGCAGACTGTGAAGGGAAAATCACACAGCTAATTGAGGAAAAGATTTTCTTTTAATGCTGAATAACCTTGAAGGAGCACAATGCCAGTTTAGCTGATGATAACACTAAATGCTGGTTAAGGGGAGGGAAAATAAGGTGTAAACACAAAGTGGGAACAATGAAGTTCAGGGCAACTTGAGTAGACCAGGAGCACACAGTTTTAGGCAACTGCAGTTCCAAGATAAAAGCAGCAATGTAGTGAGACAAGAAAAGAAATTCAAAATTGTCCTCTGTTGCAAACCACTAAGCATGAAAAGGCCCTTAGCCTGTTCATGAATAAGTCTTCTTCATGCCTTCCACATCGAGCTTGGTGGCAGAAAAACCTCATCTAGCATAAGCTGAACAAAAGATGCATGCAAAAACAGACTCGGGGGAGTAAGTCCAATTCTATAAAAACGAGTGAAGATTCATTTGAATTGCAATAAGAAATACCAGAGAGAACATATTTTCTCTTATGATGAAGGGTAGAAATAACAAGGCTGTTAAGGGGAAAGGTATGTATTTGGGAGAAGGAAATAATGGAGTACATAAATGATAATGCTTAAGGGAGGTGGGAGAAGCCACTTATGTGTTCCAACACATGTAAATATTTCTATATAAGCACAAAGCAGACCCTCAGACCTCAAGTGACATTTTTGATAATTACAAAAGACATGTTGAATTTGATGCATAAAAGGGAAATATAAGAATATAAATCTAATCATTTGTCCAGCTCCCTGAAATTTATCAGGGCATAAGTTGAAATACTGTACCTAACATAAATTAATGTGACACTAAAATATTACACATATTAATATTTTGCTGCAATGGGTAAGCAAATCTACAGTTTTACTGAAATGGATTGTTTTCCATTAGCTTTACTTTTTCTTAGCAAATGAATAAAGGCAGTAGAAAACTGCAAGCTCAGACACTTTAAGACTGTATTAACCACACAATTACTTATGGTATTTGTGAAGAAACGAGAAGAGACATCCATAGAAAATGCCAAATAACCTTAAATTATTCCAACACTTACCTATGTAGTCCATCTCTCTCCAACACCACATTTAGTTAGATTTATACCTGCAGTACAGTAATACCAAAAGCTTTTAATTTCATTGTGTTGCATAAAATTAGTTGCAGTGCTTTTCATCATCTCATATTATGAATGATGGAAGGGGACAGACCCAGTATTTAAAATGCTGACTGAATAAACCCCATGAGTTATTACAGCCCATATTGCAGGCAGAAAAGAAAAGTAGGGCTAAGACTGAGAGACCTTATTCAGACTTAATTTTGGAGACTGTAATACAACATGTCTTATTTGCAGCTGTACAAAAAAAAAGGCAAGATATATGTCTTCCAAACTTGGCATCTGACACACTGGTCAAATCCCTAGAGATGAGCAAAAGGGATTTTTTGGAATAAGATTATCAACATATTTAATGTCCTGAATCTGTATACATCATAAGAATAAACTCTAGCTTTTCAGGGATTATTTAAAACATCTGGTCTCTCCTTTGGTTAGCAGAGTCCAGGTTTGCCTTCCAGTTGTTGATCACAAGCACCCGGGCAGATGTGGGAGCTCCAAAGCCTGGAGCCCAGGGCAGTGCTGCCCATGCTGGGCTGGCTGGGGGGACATGGACAGAGCCAATCTGTGCTAACCAAACATTGCAACAGCCATGAGAGACACTGGGGGCTGGGGTGGAGGAGGAAAGTGCTCCAAAATTGCTATTTCTGTAAAATATATGGAGTTCCCACAGATTCAGGATGAACACATTTAACTATCTTTTTCCTATGGAATTTTAATTATTACACTTTTACAAGCTCTTGTGACTCACGAGCAGCATTACTACATATAGACCATATCATACTACTAAGTCAAGTTGTTAGGATTTTCCATATTAAATCACTAAAAATAAATGCGGCTGCTCTTTCTTGCTGCTTTATACAACTCGCCAAGCATCCTTTTTGTGTGTGGGAACAAACTACTATCAGATTTAGATTTAAGAATTGCACAATAAAAGATTTATACATATAAATTTTTATATATATATATATATATATTCTGCCACAGATAGCAGAATATATACATATATATATATATATATATATACACACATATATATATATATATATATATATATATATGTATATATTCTTTTTCTCATCACTAGTGAGGGGGAAAAGAAAACCAATAAGGTTTTGAATCATAAATGTTTAGGTTTAGTCATAGTATTCGTGCAGGATGTCATACATTCTATTCATTAGACACTGGGAAAGGGCTGGTGAATCCAAGCATCTTAGCAATAATACCGTAGTCACCCTTCAAAAATTATCATAATAGTAAAAGCAGAAATAAAACCAGCAGCCCTGTTTGCTTCATCCCAATCTACCAAAAAAACCACCGACCTGTCTCAAGAATGTGGATATATAATCTGTCAAGATACAAAAGATCATGTCCAAATTATTGGTTTTGATTAATTTCCTTCTGCAGCAAGAAATCTACAGCTTGTATACATTGACCAAGTCCCACAGGTCATTCATATTTACAATTCTTTTTTCTTAAGTAATGTCTCATGTACCATCATGCACAAGTGATAAACGGCGCTTGTCAAACACCCAATTGGCAATTCACTTTTTGACTTTAAGGGTCACACTGCAAGCACCTGGAGTGAAATTCCTCAGAAAACTCTGCCAGCCCTCCAGTCCCTCTTCTGTTACATTGGTGTAATTCAGACAAGGAGAAATCTAAATCTGTTCTGAGCTGTATGAAAATGATACTACTGTGAAACACCCACGTGCACCCAGCTCTATTTAACAATCCGTGCTCTATTTCAGGGATTCATGGTGGGAAAAGCAATAGGGAGGGTGTCATCAGTTCTGAAGGTAATTTAAAAGTTATGTACATGCCATAGACAATGACCTGGCAACAGTATAAGGCAGATACTTATGCAGAATCTTTAAAAAACCAAAAATGCCAAATCTAGCGTTTGGAAGATTGTCACTAACTTCATTATAAAGGCTGATACCTGAAAAGCCTGAACTTTCCTTGATGAAGTAAGCTATGGAGCTTAAATTGGGACCTTTTGGGGCATTTTTCTTATAAAGGCCACTATTTTGTGACAACACTGCAAAATCGATTGGTTCATCTGGTCCCTTAAAATGCATTACAACTGATGTCACATGGACCAGGGCAGGATGTCTTTGTCAAATATTGTTAAAGTCCCACTGTTTTCTAGGAACCATAATTGATGAAGTGTGAAAGAACCAGTTCCCTCAGTTCTGCCTGATTTCTCATTAACTCATTTCTTTGGATGATTGGCAACTGCCCAGTTCAGCAGCGGCTGTGTTATCATGCAAAGTCAAAACCTACGGGCTGAGCTTGCCAAGAAAGGTTTGAATAAGGAGGTGGGAGAATGGGCAGAAAGGGCCTTTGTTCTACACCAAAATTAAATTAAACTAAAACACCCATGTCCCCTGAAAGTAAATTTTCTCCTCATGCTTTTCTCATAGAAACCTTCAATATTTGTGAAACACAACTTGGAACACAGGCCTTGCCTGAGATGATTAGTTTTCTAAATTGAAAAACAATTTTTTGTCTTTGCTTCTTCATTTTCTAATATTATTTTTAGCAGTAGTTCAACATGACAGATTGGGTATATAAACTGAAAGGGAATTACAGATTTTCTCACTCCTGAAAAGATGTAAAACAAGTATTTCATGTAAAGAGTAACACTCATGGGGGCATAAATATCAGTTCTGTGAAGATGCACAGACAATATATTCAGGGAATTTGCTGTGTTACTAAGAAACCCCTTCATTAAAGGGACACATTTGTTTGGATTAGACTCTGCCAGTTGAACACAAAGTCTTCTTCCTGAGAAATCCCTTTCATTTCCTGACATTTGTAAAGTACTATAAAATGCTAATTGGTCTCATCAGCAAACAATTAACATTCTGTTCAGTTTTATTCTCAATGCAAAAATTATAATAGGAAATAAAATGTCATAGAGTAAAGGGATAGCTGAAGACCATAATGAGACAATCATGTCTTCCTTTTAGAGGTTCAACGACCAGGTATCCACAGCCTTAGCTGCCAAAAACAATAAACATTCCTGCTTCTGACAAGTTGACTCTGGCCAGCGAAGTCTGCAGCTGAAAGAAAAAAAGAAATTATTATTCTAATAAAAAATCTGTCTTTGATTAGTTTTTTTTCAACCTCTGTGTTCCTATAATTTCTTGCTAACCCACAGAGAAGCCTCAGCTGATCACCAGTTTTCTTCTTTGCCCCAAACTTTGCTTCCTCTTGCATTAATAAGTCAGGCCTATCCCTTCCTCTCTCCACCACCAAACCTTGGAAAGAGAAGCCTGTCTACTCTACTGTGTTTTAGTACAAGATGCCTTTCATAGCTCTGCTGGGCTAAATACTGCAGAGTTCAAGCACAACATGGTATTTGAATTAAACTAATATGTAAAAACATTTCTGGATAAAAAATACTTTATTGCCACCAATTTAAAACCATAAACATACTTTGAATCCAATTCAATATATTTCTTATTTGTCCCTGATTCTCTCTTGTTATTATTATTAGAAGGCATAAATTTCCAGCAAGGCTTGTGCTTGACAAGGCCCCATTATTTGCACATGACAAGGTTTATCAAAAACAGTTGGATTTTTATGAGGAGTCTTTTATGTTTCCTTCATAAAATATAAATAAATGAAAAGGATTAGATGGAGGAAGCAGAGTATAATTCATCACCAATGTGAAGCAGAAGGAGAGGGCTGCAGATGGATGAACTGAAGAACAACATGGTGACTGGAAATCCTTCTCTCTCAAATGTCGGGGAGCAAAGAGCATGACAGAGGAACATTGGCTTTTCTTGCCATTTCAAGGTGTCCCTAAAAGTACATAGTACAGACTCTTCCTGAAATGCAAACCCACTCACAAAACAGCAGGAGAGTTGTCCACATTTTTGGCTGATATTTTTTTCATGGTTGCAAAATAAATTAAAAGACCAGAAACTTAAAATTAAACTTGCTCTCTGTAGTTAAAGAACAATTAGGAGGAAAAACCTTTTAGGGTAGCAGTGTCTTACTTTATTCACCATTACCCTCATGTCAGTCAGAAAAAAATCCATGAAATTGCCTTGTATTCCCATAAAAATTGGTGCTGGAGACAACAGCCCACATTTTTACCCAACCAAACCTAAAAAGTCATCCTTCAATCCTAAAACAAGCCCATGGGCTTACTTCTGCCTACCACTTAAGCCATGCCACATGAAAAAACTCCAGGAGTGAGGTTGTTCTCTTACACAGGGTAATGGCATGGGCAGATTAGGCACAGGGTAATTGTGTTTGTTTGGAAAGAATTTACAGAGCAAGCCACAAAAGTCTGATAAGAGAAGTGGTCACAAGCATCAAGTATTGAATGGCTCCAAAATCTATCTTTTCAAGTCCTGGCCCTTCTTTCCAGCACAACCGGATTGCTGTTTCTCTTGAAAATGTAAAATTTGGGTGTTCAATTTTGTCCAATTCAGAACGAAAATATTCTTCCGTATGGTAAAAAATTCTTATGTTTGGTTTCAGTAAGGTGAATACAAAAGTTAAAGTGCACACAAAATATATGAACAAAAAAGAGTAAAAATATATTTATAACCATCTATTTATGCACATTTCCCTGCTGAATTTCACCAAAGACATTATATTCTCATGGATCATTTCTCTTTTGGTGAAAGTTCAGTGAAAAACTTCTCAAAATGGTACAGTTGGAAGTGGGCATTTCCAAGAACATTCCTGAAATAAAAGCTGATGATCATCATAGTTAATTAGGGTGGAAAGCATGCAGTTCTTAGATGCAAGTGCTATGCAAATTCCTTTGCAGATGAATTATGAAAATACTGTCTTACATTAAACCATTGCAGGGTTCTACGTATTTTTTCCCAAACAAATAAAAAGACCCTCTCCTAAGCTGATCTCTTACTACCTCATAACCTTACCAATAAAAACTTCTGTTTTTTATCTATATGAGGTGTGTCTTTCTTCCCACACCTACACAGGACTCTGCCTGTCAGTGCTAAATCTGTTTGCAGCAACAAAGGAGCCAAGGGAGAATATCCTTAGAGACAAAGTGAATTATCCAGAATAACTATGAAAGCTTGAGTTAAAATAATGGCTTACAAAATGATGGGTACAAGATGGAAAGAGGCTGTCTCAAGGAGATAAATTTTGCTAACAGTTTTTCCACAGTGAAAAGACATATATTATATTTAAACAACTCTCTGATTCAATTGTGTGAGAGCTGCAGTAGAAATCCAAAAGAGAAACATTTTCTGGCACTTTTACATCACATGCTCAAAGCAGGAGTTAAACCACAAGTGTTAATGTGCAAGCTAAGGGAAAACATAAACATTTTATTGCTGTATTTTAGAATTAGCTCAGAAAGAACTAATGTTTTCCTCTTTCCTTCATTTTAATATAGTCATTTTAGATCTGCATCCTACGAGTTTTGTACATGTGATTTGTCACACAAGCAAAGCTGAGATGGCATTAGGGTTTGCAGGATCTGTGCCTTACACTGCAAGTTCTTCATGCACTTTTCCACCCGTGCTAAAGAGAGAAATAATTAATGGGCCATAGAGAGATTCAGGTGCCACTTCAGGTAAACTCATTCCCAGGAATTTCTTTGGATGCAGGCTATGTAGCATTGCACGGCATTGACTAACTAAATCTCTGCATTAATCAAGTCTATCTTTTATTCATGGGTCTGAACATTTTCATTGTTGGAAATGAATTGTGACCTCGTGGTACCTCTCCCTCTACCAAGCCTTGTATTAAATGTGTTGGATATGCCCTGATTTAATCAAGTTGCACAAATCTGACTCAGATGATGATAGAATCTGACCAGATAGCCTTATTATTTGTTTTGGACTGTCGAGTAAATCTTTGGCACACCCTGTACTGGATTATAGCATGGATCAAAACAGGATAAAAAAAAACGGTGCTGTGAAATGATATTTCAGTATATGGGAGAGCACTATATCTGATCTGCAGACATGCTGGTTATAAACACATGGCAAAACCCAGCTCCAGGCAGTATGGGAAGGCTTTCCTGTAAGCCATACACAAAGGCATCAGCATTATATTTATTCTTGTTTCTCCTGGTCATTCAAAACAACATGATGCTGCTACCATTTAGCCCCTCTTGTTTCTGGATGTAGAGCAATGATTTTCATGAAATCAAAATTAATGAACTCACAGAGTACTGATATTTAAAGCAACATTCAATGAAGACATATTAGAGGTATTAATGGCTGCAATCTGGGACTCATTTCCATTCAAATGAAGCAACTAATTAATTGAGAGTAGTCAGCAGACAGAGTCCAGCAAAAATAATTGTTATTCTACAGGTGACTAGAGCTGTCCTTGTGACTCCTTAATAAAAGAGGGACCTCAGTCACCATTTTTAGTTTCAGCCTTTGCTGACATTCTGTATGTCAAGAAAGTGCCATATGTGATGTCTCTGGAACATCTGGGATCCCTGGGGCAGGGAGTGAAATGCAGAAGTGACAGGGGAGGGTTGATTTATGCACTTACTCTCTCCCCTGCATTAGACATTAACAGATTGTGCCCACTCCTCATCTTGTACCACAGACAAATACCAACCACTGAACCACCAAAAGAGTGAGCAGAGTAAAGTTAAACCAGAGCAAGCTGAAGGCTCCTCTGTGCTCTGCACTGAGATTTGTCACAGCAAGAAGGTGTTAGGTACAAAGACAGGTGTTACAGCATGGGCAGAGCGTGTTTGAAACACAGCGGAACAGACGAAAGGTCAGGCAGAATTAAGTGGATGAAAGAGGGACAAAAAGACAAGTGGACAACTATTTCTGTCACCAAAAAGGGCTAGAAGGGATCAGTTCTGAGGAGCTACAGTTAAACCAGTTGTTTTTTTCTATATGAATTCAACTGACGGAGTTTTCCAGAGCCAGCTCAGTATGTTGCACAAGGTGAGCACTGCAATTCCAGGACACGGAGGGCAGGGGCTGATCCAGTTTGTGCAGGTGCTCCTTAGACATAGGGACTCATTGCCCAACAGGACCGACCAGATACACAGGAAGCAGGTTGCAAGTGCTACACACACACCATCATCACCTATTGCAGAAGGCATTTGCTATCTCTGAATAACACAGTTCATGTGCAGTGACTGGGCCATGGCCCCTCCTGTGCCCATCCTGCCACACTGGTGAGAAGGTCACCTAACTAACAACAAGCAGGACTTGGAGCAGGAAATCTGAAACCTTCATAAAAATGAGTGTCCTGTGAGCTGAGTTCCTCATGCCTCAGTCTGCCACAAGAGCACAGGAAGAATCTGGATTGACTCCTGTGCATTTCTTCTAAATCCTCACCACATCAATGGCTTTATTACACACCAGGAAGAGCCACCTCCGAGACTGCCTCTCTGTTTGTGGCTGTGATTTGTCACTGCTTTCATTCTTAATAACAGGTTCACAGATTCAATCAGGGAATACAGAAAAATATCTCACACCATCTGTTTAGAAGGTATATTTCACACCCTAGGGCTGATTCAAGAGCTAGTAAAGAGGTGACAGCTTTAGTCTAGCTCTTAAGATCTTCCTGTATGGCTTTAATAGTAGCTTAAAGCAGCCTTTAGTTCCAAAATTTTACCACAGTCTGAAATGCAGAGGTGATAGTCACATATTAGGGCCCAAATTCTTCCCCACTAATCACACAAGATATCAATTCATTCCTTGCATAGTCTCTTATTTAAAGGAGATTCCTTATCAGCTGGCGCATTGTCGTGGGCAGGATGGGAATCCTACACACTCTAAATCAAGTCCATTTGTATGTACTGAAAAGGAAATGCATCTGAAAACATTACTAATTATTATTATTATCATCATCACCATCCTGCTTGCTGAGAAATACAAAATAACATATTCCACTACTTAGAAATACCAAACCATTAAACCCAAAGAAATAAGTAAGAACAAGGAACTCATTAAAAAAAAAAAAATCTGTAAGATAGTTGATCAGAACATCGCTATTTGCTGTCCAGGAAAATTGCTTTTCCTCTCTAAGAATTGATTAACATTTCGTAAACTGTGTACAGAGCTGAATTTGGTCTGTGGACGCATTTCCATGATCTGAAAGTGTGTTTTTACATAAATTAACTGTGGTTATTTTCATGAACAGTCTGCTAAACTGGAAGCATTTGCCAGAATAACAGAAAAATATTTGATTTAGGACAGTGATTGTTCACCTTGGAAACAGAGTTGTACACTAAAGACATCCAGTCATGGCAAAGTCATTTGTCCCAAAAAGACAGCTTGCTTTGCATATTGTTCCTACTCCAAATGTGCCAAAGGCAATTCTGAACAAACCAACCAGAGTCCAGGAAGCTCTGTTCTACTGAGAGCCGCGGCAATGCTCAGCTTCAAATGGGGGCAGATGTGATTTATTGATGCTCTGTCTGCCAGACAGAAACTGTACAAGAGGTGACCAACATACAAAGCTTTGTAAAATGTTCTTCTTAAAAGTCGTCTTTCAGGAGGGAAGTAAAAAATTTTTAAAAAACCTATAATGATTGTTGTTCAATTAAAAATTCATCCAGGTAACACCTTGCAATCTACTGAACAGCTGTTTCACAGTGACTCAGAAAGCTGCCATTGCAATTTGCCCGCTCCTAAAAACCCTCTTCTACACAGGCAAACTTAAGGGAAAGTGCAATTACTTCAGAGTATGTTCTGGTTTGGTTTGGAATTTGACAATTAAACATCATCACTGCAAGCCTGTTGAACAGAGCGCTACTTTCATTGCCTCCTCTTTTTCTGAAACCCCAATCAGGACAACCCAAAATCCAGCAGCACCGATTTGACCGCAGTATCGCCCTACTGTTCGTTTACACAGCTTTGCATGGGCTTGCTTGGAAGGCTGTGTTCATACACCAAGCCTGGAGACTTGGCTGAAGAAGACACATAAATAAATGGCATGTGGCCCCCCAACTTTTGGCTGCAGGGAAAACATCAACAGCTTTGAAGTTTCTTTTAAAATGTAGAAAGCGGTACCTGATTCAAAGCGCAAATATGCAGATTAGAATTCCTCAGGTATTAAGCTCTTCTGGCTCACAAATTGTTTGTGTTTGAATGCAGTCTAAAGGAAAGAAGAATAAAAAGAGCTGTACCATAACACTTTTTATGGCACAATTTTGGAAACCATTCAAAATTCCTGCATTTTTCACCTCACAAGGAGTCCTTTTAGCATATGTTGGAAGCTGTTGTTTGATATCAGTAGATTTTATGCTAATTTTCTGCAAAGAAAAAGCTATGTAGTCATAATTTTTACAAGAATTTTAATTACCTGTCAAATTATTTTATGTTTCACCTAGGGCAGGTGTGAGGGTATTTTTTACCTTACTTTTGGTGCTATTCTCAATTTTGGTTGCCACCATTTAGGAAATGTTAATGAGGCTACTGAACACTCAGACAGCAAGCTTGTGTAAATTCTTACAGCTCAGTTGATTTCTGCACTTCTACTGATTTACAGTTACCGAGGACCTTAAGATCCTGGCATTGCAATTTATTAATCTTGGTTAAAGATTTTATTCCATACATTCAGCTGTTTAGAAGTACTTGCAGGGTCAAGTGAAAATGCAGGTTGATGCAATGAATGTCAGTCAACAAGAAGAAAAACAACTTCTCACATTCATTTCCACTTGCATTCACAGCTACACAATTTTGACCACAGTTTTTTGAGGGGCTTTGGGGCCATTTTTTATTCTTAATATGAACACACACAAAAAAAAAAGTGAACCTCAGTTTAAACCCTTTGAGTCTGCAACCAAAGAATGAACAGGGCATTACACATGGCTTCAGCTGTGAGCTCCAAACTCACTAGTTTTGATTTGCACACCACTACACTTGGAGTATCAGACTAATCTGTAATTTTAGTATAAAATCATCATACAACAAGCTCATAACTGAGGAAATATATTTCAAAAATAGAGTAGATAAACTCTTTGGAGGAATGTAATTGCCATTATATTTTAGCAAAAGTCCATTCAGTTTCATCCTCATTCCTAGTTTCATCCTGGGTGACTCATCCAAAGGTGTGGGGTTACCTTCCTGCGGGACATCTGAGTCTGTGCCACGTGTGTTGGGTCAGGATTGCAGTCCCCAGGTCAAAGCCTGCTGCACTGACCAGAGTGACACAACCTCTGCTCCCTGTGCCCGCTGAGGTCACATGAAAGGAGAGCTCTCCAGGGCAGGGCCACCAAGCCCTTCCAAATGAGTCTGAGTTTTAATGGCAGGTCTGGGCCACCTCTATGACACAATTACCTATGAGAAAATTCCTCTTTATTTGCTCTTCAGCAGGAAGTAGAAGAGCAACACAGAGCTCTGCAAAGCAAAACAGTGAGTCATCTGAAAAAACGAGCAGACACGTAGAGACTGTTGGCTAATAATTCTGCATGAGACCCAGACTTTCTTGAAATGGTCACCTAAAAACATCATAAGATAAATCATTATAGCCTAAAGAATATTAGCTCTTCTGGGATTAAAACAAATCAGAGATTTTACCATCAGGGGAAAAATTTAAAACAATTCCTCTGAAATATTCATAAGAATGGGACAAAATATAAAATGGCAATGATGACTTCTCTTTTACATCAGGATAGACTCAAAATGATTGTGAATTTTCTCTCTCACTCTCATCAAATAATGAAAGAGTTCAACCAGAAAAGAAAATAAGCCATTCAATTTGACGTGCTGTAAAGTCACTGATTTGAGTCTGGCAGAAGAAGGATTTGAATTTAGGAACCTGACAAGTAAGACAAATGCTGTACTTGAGAGGTTAAGGAGGAACAGTGTATGAGCACACTCACAAATTTATTTCTGGAGAAAAGAAAGCAGAGTTTTGATGAAAATATTTGAACAAAAGTTTTAGTCGAGAAATAAACATTTTCTACTCAAAAGAGACACCCATCCAACCCTTAAGCCCCACATACTTCTGCTGTTTTCATTATTCTTGAGAAATGGCATACTGACCCTAGTTCTGAAACACCAGAGCACAAAAGTGCACCTCCCCAGCCCTTTTCAGTCAATTACTTTTGCCAACCTCAAGCTCAGGTGTCAGTGCTCCAGAGTGAAAACACCTATTGCTGAAGGGCTAAGACTAGACAAAGAAATTGAGTCTTTGAGTCTTCCAGTTTGAAGCCTTTTACTTGTGTGTCTGCCACAAGATCTTTCCTACCCTATAAATGGCGAGGAGATCATCAAAGACTGTAGGATGATTCAGGTAGGGAGGAACCAGTCACTGCTGCTGTGTTGGACATGGACAGCGTCTCGGTAAGAATTCTGCCTCCCTTACTGCCCTAGCAGAACGTCATTGCATTATTGGCTTGTGTCAGAAAAGGCAGTTAAGGTACAATTCACTTTTATCACCACAATTAACTTTTCTAAAGAGTATTCAAAGTTATATTTAATGTTTTAAATCTTCAGATGAAAGCTGGAGGAATCAATTATTTGACTTGCCCTTTTTGTTGATTTCAATTTCTTTATCCCCAGCTTAGGAATAACACCCTGCAGCAGGCTGTGGTATTATAAAATGTATTGGTTCCCCCAGTGCAAGGATATTTTTAAAAAAATGAGCTATAACATCAAGAAGAATGTGCTCAGCAAAGAAACAATGGCTCTTGGGTGAATGTGTTGGTGTTTTTAAGCAGGGCCTGACATAACCTGGTGCTAAAGACACACACAGCATGTTGTGAGTGGGATTTCATAACACAACTTCAAGATCAATGAAGGCAATTACCCCTTTTTCTGAAGGCATCAGAAATCCTGAAGAAGAAAACATTTTTAATGTAAGCAAAGGGCTTATGGAAAAGAACAGACAAAGATCAGATGGATTCCTAAAATATTTTTGTCAAGAGAATTATCAGTATTTGTTCAGAATTATACTAAAATAGGCTTAAAAGCTGAGCAGCAATAAACTTCACTTTTTAGAATAATTTCATTTCAAGGGGACCTTGGTTAGAAAAGTGCAAAGGACTTGAAAAACTTCTTTCACAACTTTTAGAATCTGGGAACATCATTTTGTGAGAGATGCCCCATACCTCTCCCTGTGACAAGCCCTGCTGGCTGTGTACTCTGGCACCAACTCTGCATCTTGTAAACAAACTATTGTACCTAACAGGTATTTGGACATTCGTTGCTATCCCTAACCAGGATATATATGAATTTGGAATATGCTTTTTAAACCAGCTTCTTTCTCCCCTCCCCCAGGGAAGGCACAAAGCTTCATTTTGCACTCTCTGCCCAGGGAAGTGCAGGAATCCTTGAGATGTGGACAATCTTCTGTTACTGTTGTCAGAACCATGAACAGTTTTTGACTCTTCAGTTTTCTCACCCTACAGGTGAGATAAAAGGCAGGTCTTTTTCCTGTCTCTCCCAAAGCCGTGCAACACAAGAGCTGTGATGGCAGTTTATTTTACCTTTAACCCTTAATCTGCATAAATGAGACCCAACAGTGGAAATGCACATTGTCCTCTGGAACCCATGACAATCTGCTCTTCTTTTATTTCTCTCAGTTTTAGATGAATAACACATTAGTCAGACTTCCATGCCTCCCACTGTCATTCACACCTTGCCCTCCCAGAGCTCCTGCTGAGAGGCAGCATGGCACAGGGAAATTTAGGTATACTCACATATCATGTCATCACAGCACAATAGTGCAAAATTAAAGCAAAAAAACCTGTCATTTCAAACTAAACTAATTTAGACAAAAATGGCTGGCAGCATGATGTAAAGATAAAAACAGACTGGAGCACAATACAGTTTGAGCTGTGTCTGGCTGTGGGTGCTCAGTGAAAAATAGCAAGGAGAGAGCAGACACCAATTAATCCTTCCCCAATACACCTCCAGCCTACTGCAGTTGTTGAATATATTCTACCAGTAATAATCCCTTTATATGAAATGCTGTTCTACACTTAGAGAGACCAGGAAAATATAGCAATAGCAGTTTGACCCTAATAATTTCAGGGAAACCCCAAGAGCAGACCTCTGCCATATGACGCAATGTCAAATATGCACAGGAGGAATCCAGGGAAGGAAGATGGGGAGAGGTTAACTCCTTTGGGCACAGCTGACACCACTGGGTAACTTTTGGACCTAGCCCATCAGTCAGCTCAGAACAAGGGCACACTGAAGATATGTGTGTCTCTACCCAGCACTGTATATCTGTCCTAAAAACTGCACTCAATCCTTCCATTTCCTTTGCAGACAAACCACTCCATTTTCTCACACTGAGGAAGAAACACCTGCTGTGCAGCCTCTCCCCGTGTACTTCTCTCTGTCTCCCTCCCCATCCATGCTCAGAGCCAGGAGCAGTCTCAGCTAACCCTACAACATGGTCATGCATGAAGCAACTTCTAGTCAAGAGTGGAATTCTGTGATGGCAATAGCAGGATGTTTTACTCTTCCTTCTAGTCAGGACATTGTAGCCATAATTATTATACATTACCTTTCCAATACAAATCACTACTAGCCCACGTTGCCCAGGGGAAAAGTCTTGGACAGAGAATCTCCAATATATCTGCCTGTACCTATTGCCATTGCAAAGTTCACAGTGAGAGGAGGAGGCCAGAGCACCTCTGAGGGCTCTCAGGGCTGCTTGCACAAACGCTAATGAAATCCCATTAATCACAGCCCCAGCAATCGCAGGCTTGTCAGCACAGGAGGTTGCAGACTACCCACAGCAGGTAGAGAGGTTAGAAAAACATGTCACAAGAAGGTACATGTATGACCTTTCCTGAGTCTGCAGTGTTGGTCAAAACATTTTTGTGCTGTGGCTAAGCTGGAGATGGGAGGAAAAATGCCATGGGGAGAACATCTGCAAAACTTAAAATGACACAGTCAAGGGAATTTCGATGGTCCCACTCTCCACCTTCCAAAGACTTGCATGGGAAGTATTTCTCCATCCACTTTGCCAGGCAGGTAATTATTTGCACTCCTCAGTACCCATATTAACTGCACCTGCAAAGGAATGTTGTCTTTTTAGTATTTTGCATGCAAAGTGTGGCAGAGACAGAACTATTTCTCACCACCGGCATTAAAGCCCAGGTAAAAGTCTTATAAGCAGGAGCTACAATACCATGATGAGCAATAGCTTTACTTATTTGTCATGGTCTTCTCTGCTTCTTCCCAGCTGTGGCAGACACTCAGCAATCCTACACCTGCCCAGGAGATCTGGTACCTGATAAGGTTTCACTGCTCACTCTGGCCTCAGGTTCACTCAGGTACACTGCTGTGTATTTGCTCACAGTCAGCAGATACTCCAGCACAGTCTAAACCAAAGCACACTCCTGGTCTCTTGTTACTATTCTGGACACCTCATTATCATGAAGGAATTCAGTATCTCTGGAGCAGATCTGGTAAAGAAGGGAAGCTTTTACTGTTCTCCTGTGCCAGATAAAGTGTCCTGGAACCTGCCCACAGATGTAGACTCGATCAGATAGAAGTTGCACCCCTGTCCCAGGCTTTCCCTTACAAACACAAACAGATGTAGGTGACTGTTTGAAAGTGTAATTTAATATGAGGTCTCTTTCCTAATGTTCCTATAACAATACCTGAGGGCCAGTTTAGAAGTCGTGGAGCATAAAGTTGTGATGTGAAGTCACACAAAGGTTATTTTGTGAGCCTGAAAGAGGCTTGATTTGTCCATATAACAAGTCAAAAGCAGCCATTTTATAGCAAATATGAATTTCTGGGTTTGTATCTCAATATATGAAAAAGTTGGCTTCTTTTCTTTTTCTATCAGAATGGCCTGTGGTTTTCATCTGTCCCCAGGCAGCCATATTCTGAAAACCTATAGAAAGAGTTATGCACATTTCCTCCTATGTATATTTACAGTGGGAAAAGAGTATAGTGAGTGAAATCTAAGATCATGAGGAAAATATATGTTTCTGTAAACCATGTTTCTAAGTTGTTTGGGGGACTTTGTTAACATGAGAAAGTGCTCAGTAATGTCTTTTATTTGTTTAAATTCATTGTGGTACAACTTCTTTTGGTTAAAAAGGCCAAATACACAGATTTTCTTTGTACGAACTTTCAAGTGATCATTCAATAACATTTTAGAAAAGAAACAGAAAGGCTGCATTCAAAGAACATGCACAAGTGAATTCAGTATTTCATATGGGATGCAAAGAGAAAGAGAGTAATTTGTAAACTGTGAGATAAAAAAAGATATCAAGGGAAGAGGGATTGCCTTATATAACAGGCTTTGATTGTAAATAAAATGTCTGGGCAGGATGTTTAACTGTAATAAATTGGCTGTTTGGGTCTTTGCTGACATATCTTTTTAGCTTTATTGACATTAGCTATTTTTGTGTGGAACTTTATTGTATGGGAAAGAGTTCTCATTTGGAATTTGAAAAACTAACAGTACAAGCATCTTGAAAGCACAGAAGATGTTGCTGGAGAGAGACTGAGAAGGCAAGAAGACAAGAGCTGACTCTCTTGTATGCAAGAAAATCACAAAGACAGGTGATGGAATGTGGATTTATTTAATTGCATTTCGAGCAGGATCAGCATTTTGTTAGATTTCTTTTACTGGCCATTTGTAACACAGTAAGAAAAGGGAGGAGGGAGAATGAACCCTCTCCATATTGAGTTATTGTAATCTGAGTCACCAGTGAAACCAAAGGATTAGGCTTTGACTTTAGCTAGGAATGACATTCCTTCCATCCAGCCCCAGCCCTTACTGCTAAATGAACAACAGCTCTGCCCTCAGATTCCAGAAACAGGGAAGCAGTTCATCAACCAGGCTCTGGAACAAGCCTCAATATTACCTAAAAGACTCAAATAACTTTCCAGTCTGTTCCATTCAGCTCTTCAAGCAAAGTTAGTATTTTCATATTCTTTTCCTTCCTGGCTATTCCTAATTGAAATATCCCCCTCCTCATGTTGAATTCTTCTATTTTCTCCTAAGAGGGTTCAAAAACCTACCCAATGCTCAGACTTTTTGGGAGATGTGGCCCTTAAAGTGAACCTGCCAAGGCCCTGGGGAAGTGTGTGTGCCCAGAGGGGAGGGCAGGTGGAGCAGGGACGTTGCACAGCACTGTCCTTTCCTCCCCAGCTCAGCAGAGAGGCTCACTACCCTGGCCAAGGCACTTCTCCCATCCCATTCCTACTCTCCTCTGCTTGAGGAGCTTTCCCACTGCAAGGGTAGTGGAAGAACCAGCCCTTTTCACTCTGAATTTCACACCACAGGGCTTTTGCTTGAAAATCTGCCATTGGAGAAGGGCAAGATCTTTTTAGGGAAGAGGTTTATGTTTGCCATGTTGCTGGAGACACCTTTCTCCAACCAGGCTGACACAAGGTAATCACACATCCCCACTCTCCAGGAGGGGTGGTCTCACCTGGACCACGGCAGAGTTCCTCCCTTTCCAGAATTTTAGGTATCATCTCAATTTAGAGATGATAATTCTCATGGCAAGACTAAAGAAACAATGGGAAAATCTCACACCACTCCAAAGCACAAAAGAGAATACACATCAAGCACATCTGGAAAGAGATCAGTGCTACTTCAGTGGGTCCTGTGTCACAGTAGATTCAGTTTCTAAAATGAAATATTAGGGGCCTGAACAGATTCTAAAATGCTTATGGGAAAAAAGGATCAAATTACTAGAATTTCTACCTTTTTTTTTTCTTTCAAAGCCCACACTTTTTCCTTGCAAACAGGATGGCTAGAAATTTATCCCCAAATGTAGTAAGCACACGAAATGCATAGCCTTTAATGTGCAAATTCTATACTGCACAAGGGAATAACTAATGAGCCACTATTTTAATGAATCAAGTTAAAATGGCAAGGTGACATATCTCATTTAGGGGAATGAATTCTTAATGTCACTGTAAGATGAGCCCCTCCTTCCCCTCTGAAGGGAAGAGAGTATTGGTTTGGGTTAAAGTCCTGCCTTTTTTGTGTTTGTTGCAGATTTTCCACAGTCCTTGGGAGCTCTCCATGGATCATACACTTCTGAAAAACAATGGCAGCTTTTGATCAGGGAAGTTACTGAACTTCAGGCACACCCAAGAATTACACAGCAAACAAAGATGAGCAGAACAAGCCCTGCCACGGGTGCCCAACGCCCTGAGGGAGCAGGGTGGGCACAGGCAGCTGCCTGGCTCAGCCTGGGGACATCTCTGCAGCCAGCAGAGCAGCATCAGGCTGCTGCCCTCCAGAGAACAAACCTCCTTCGTGGTCTCTCTGCACCTCCCATTCCTGCTACCAAATATTTCCTACTACCAAACACCTTCACATGTGCCCCTGCCACGAGCTGCTCCTCCCAGGACTGTTCCTAACCCACAGGTACTCCCAGAAGCAGATCTTTGCTCCCCAGCATGGTGCTCTGTGCCTGATTTTAGCAGTCCAAATAAAATGTTTAAATCCATGGTAAAAGGAGATCATCACCCTAATCCTTACCATGTCTTTCCACATTTTTAAGCTGCATTGGGAGTGGGTGGTGGGGAGCTGGCAGCAGGGCTGTGGGACTGCCTGGCCCTCAGGGAATTTGGTGCTGCCCATGAGAAAAGGCAGTGAGGACAGGGTGGAACTCTGCCTGGCAGCCAAGGAAAACGTGGGAGAAATTTACTTCTGTCTGACCCTGAGCATTACTCAAGACAATGATCTGCCCAGTTAATTAACCCAGAAATCTGAAAGGATCTGCACTAAATTCCTGCACACTGATGCTCAGGCTCCCGTAAATTCTTGATTCGCATTGGCAGGTCTGATCCAAATCCCAGTAAAGTCAATATGAATCCTTCAATCAACTTCCCTGCATTTTCTGAGTCATTTCAAAGCTCCACTGACCACACAACTTTTCTCAAAGCAGTATTTAAAGAAAAAGTGTATTTGTACCATTGTGCTTTCAGCCTCCAACCCCTAGCAACTGCGTAAGATTATCACAAAAACCTATATCATGCAGTTGCTATCATGAGCTGCTATCAGACAATCATTTGCTTGCAGACAATATTGCAAGAAACAAGAACTAATTCAGTAAATTTTAATATTTTTCTTTTAGTCTTGGCTGGTTAGCACAACTCTGAGCAGCCAGTAATAAACAGGGTTCCCAGTGCCCAGCAGGCACATGTGACTGTCACTGACTGAAGGAAAACAATCCCTCAGAGAATGGTGTAAACAGTGCTCAAACATGGCAAGGTGCTATGGACAAGTATTTAAGTAATCTCTGCAGCTGGGAAGTGAAAGAGGCTGGAATCATCTGTCTGTGAAAAGGGAGCAGGGAAGAGCAAGGCTGTGATTTACTGAGTGGGATGGACTCTGCAGCAGATAGCTGATAACCTCTTTATGCAAAGCCCACAAGCTACAAAGATTGAAGAAGGGATGAAGGGCTGTCCTGGAAATAGGAAAATATTTTATTCATAACCAATTGTCCATTACTGTTCACAAAGAAATTGTCAGAGTCCAAGAGTCTTAAATGTATTCATTGTTTCAAATTGTTCCATTTATTTCTTCAGCAAATAAGCTATGTATTCTGAAGGTTCCAAAGTTGTGAAATGCACAATTGACTATTCCATTCACAATCTGCATTGTCTTGGATAGCTGAATTATTTGCATAGTTTAATTACATAACACAGGGCATGAAAATTGAGCCTTTAATCACCATGAGTAATGCTTACTCAAGGAAGAAGTCCTATTGAAGCCCAAAGACTAAAGACTTTTCAACATCAGAAAATGAGTCAGAATCTGGCCTTATTCATAGTTTACTCCTTGCTTTTCAAATATGTACCTATCATACACAGTATTTCCAGGGAGCAGCAACAGATACCTTTTGACTTGCTTCGTCAGCCAGCATAGGACCAATCCAAAACTGAAATGCTGAGAAGAAGGATATGAAGTTCTACAACTCAGGTTGAGGAAAGAGAAGAGGGAACTACCTGTTTCTTCATTTCTTCAGAGCTTCTATGGCCACAAAGTACAAACACTCCTGTTTAAAAAAAAAACAAAAAAAAAAAAACCAAAAAAAAACCAAACAAAAAGAAAACAAACAAAAAAAGATGGAAAACACAAGAAACCACAAAACAACCAGTATTCAAGCCTGTTTTGAAGTCAAGATAAACAATGGTAGGTTAAAATAAAGCCTAAAATATCATATAACAAATGAAAAATAAGACAGAACTGCACATGATTAGCTTTTAGAACCACCAAAGAAAATTATGAGCTGTTCTGTCAGCATTTCTGGAGGTCTTTAGGAGGGATCTAAATTGCTGTTGTGGGGAGAACACTAATAGAAGAAACTACAAACATATGCTAACTTGCAGTGGTTTGTTTGCCAATTAACAGCACACCACCACTCTCCAGCAAATTAGACAAAGTCAACAAGCAATATTCTTTATTGAGACAAGTACCATAAAGGAGACAGCAGCACAAAGAGCTGAAAAACCCCCTCTGTACCCTAACAGCAGTGACAGCATGGATCTGAAGCCATGGTGTAAGTGCTGATCAGCAGAGACGGCACAAAGGGCCCTGCTCAGGTCCAGGGCAGCTGGTGTCAGTGGGCACCTGAACCTACACGTGCACCAAAGGAGAGGGTTATGGGAGGGCTAAAAGAGAAGAATCTCCAAAATCAAGTTTTCCTGTGAGTTCTTCTCTATTTACTTAAAAGGCTACATTTTGCTAAAACAGTGATTTCAGCAACAAGAAATTTGAACTGCGTCAGAATTAGTTTTATCAGCTGTTTCTGATAGGTGTCTCCAGCTTTCCTTGAGAAAAGGTGAAGTAAAGGTTCAAGCCTACCCTGTTCTATTTAGAGATTGAGCCAAAGCAACACTAAAAGCTGGTCTAGCCAGTAATTTGAATGTTGAGCTATTTGCCTAGCTTGATTATTATTTCAGTTTGTACCTGCTTAGTAGAGTTTTGCCCACATCTGATGTGCTTGGTTCATTACAAGAGCTTGCTAATAAATAAGCAAACCCTTTTAATAATAGAGTTTTGCGTCTTACACTGATGCCTTAAGTTTTAGCTTTCATATTTTTCAGATTCTGTACTGCATTAGTATATAACTATGAACTTCATATAAAGTGTTAGCAAGTTCTCTTCAGACAAAACAATCCTTTTCCAGTCCATGAACCAAGGACACTGGTGCAGTTTCAGGCACAAAAAGTGTAAATAGAGAACTGAGGAGAGCAATCTGGGAGGATAGGACTTCATAACCTGAAGCTGTAATTGGACAATTAACCCCAACAGGTAAACGAAGCAAAACTTACAAAAGTGTGAAAACTCATAACATGTCACCCATCTTGGGTCCAGCCTTAGCCAGGCTCTTGTACTGCCCAAGGTGTATCCTTTGAAGGCTTTTTTAATAAATCCCTACTTTATTCCTTTAACACTGTCTAGCCTCTACTCTAGGTAGACTCTCAAGGCACCAACACGACAACAAAGTTATCATTTATATCTTGGGCCTTTTTATCCTCCTTTTATGTGGAGGATGGAAGTTACTTTTGTAGAGGATTTCACAATTTCATTTTGTTTTCCTTGGGGAAAAAAAAACACTGTGAATTTGCAAACTTCTCCATATATTGAAAAAAATTTCTCTGGATCAAAATGTTCCAGTATTGATGGATTCAATGGAGGATGTTATGCAATAGGAGGCAACAGAGGAGAAGCAGCAAAACCATTGTCAACTGTTCAGATCCAGACACTACTCACTCCAAAGCACTGAGGGAATGTGGGCTTTCTGGTGGCAGAAGTGATTTGGGTTTTGTTTTTGTTTTAACATATTCTATCTCTTAGATTAAGCATTCAGACTTCAGGTGTCTGAATCCTTCAATTAGGCTTGTGCAAACTTACCCAGACTTTTCATGCTCTTCCCTTTCCCTCCTCCTCTTTCATTTTCTCTTCCTGCTTCCCCATCCTCGCAGTGAAGCCTCTCAGACTTGGCAAGAGCTGCTGGGCTCCAGCCAGCTGCTACTTCAGTCTCAGGTCGTGCTCTCAAGGCACAGTCCTGCAGCAGGGTGGGGCTGGATTGCAGGCTGCAAACCAAAGCCAAATTGCACGATGCCCTGGAGAGCACAACACACAGGTGCTGCTGCTGGAGGAGCCTCTCCACAGCCACCACCCACACAGGTGAGTGAGGACACCAAGCCAGGCCAGACACCTTAATGGCACCCTGTGCCAAAGCGAGTGCATCTCATTTGTCTCAAGCCCACTGAACTACTGCCTTTCCCACCCAAATCCAGCTAGGGCTGCTTTTGCTTTATTTACTGGTCTCAGACAATAGTTGCATAGTTCAGTTCCTCAGTACTCTACCCCATTTATCAGGTTAAATTTTCGCTGAGGTCTAAGGGAATAAACCTAGCTACAGGGAACAGAAAAAGCCATTCCCTTTCCCTGGGTCTTCATCTGGCAGTGTTAAACCTGAAGGCTCCAGAGTCACAAGTCCTCTGCTCTCACAGGCATATTGCTTATATGAAAAAGGAATAACCAGATTTGATGGGGACAAATAGAAGGTCTGCATTAAGTTCAGTCAAGCAAATCAAACCTATTTCTTAGCAACTCAGGTACCTGATATCAGCTACGCTCTTCTTTAAGACAACCAGAATTAGGCACAGCAGAAAGCCTGGTGGACAGAGGTGTCCCCACAGAAATGGTAACACCCAAGCCTGATGGAAATCCTCAATAGCAACTGGTTCCTGCCACACCTTCTGCCAGCTGGCACGCTAAAGAATCAGCCACATTTCTAAGATTTCAGGGAAGGAAATAAACCACCTGCTCCACAGGGGGATACATGAGATCAACTTTACCCTTTCAATGGTGCAGAATGAAAGAGTTAAAAGAAGTTCCTGCACAAATTCTACACAAACTTATATGCCCAAAGGCACTGCATTTGGCTTCCTGTAACTTATGTTTTCCCTTTTACTTATCCCTAGTGGTTCATTATTGCAGGCCTCTTGACTTGTGAGAACAAGATTCATGATTCCCTCTGGGAGTTTTGCCGCTGCCTTCTGCTCCCCATCCCTCCCTTTTTTGTTTATTGTCTTCCAACTACCTCTCCCATTCAGGTTGGGAAAGGAGGCAAAAGACAAAATTTATATCATGATTTCTCCCTCCTCCACAGTCTCATTTCAAAATAATTTTGTACTTAACAAGAGAAACACCACCATAACGTGAAGACACTCCGGTGTCTCAAGCCAGACAGGTTTATTCAGAAAGCAGAGAGAAAGAAACCACAGCCCAAGTTAGCAGCAGAGATCCAGAGCACCCTCTGAAATGTTGGCTGCAACCCACCTAAATCTCCCCCTCCTTGTGAACAGGTCTGTAATTTAAGCAAATCAGGCCTCAAATACTTCTTGCTTTCAAGTCTCCTACACTTGCTTGCAAGATTCAAATGCTTAAAAGAGTCAGAGGCTGCTTTTGTACAGTGTTTGTAGGTGTTGGCAAAAGTGTTGTTGCACCAAAAAGAAACCCTCTTTTCCTCTACTATCAACCAGATATTATAACAAAGACTACTGTGAGTATGTCTATTTGCTGATTTGTTTGCTTAGCACAGTTTTTCACCCTGCCAGTCTTTTTCCCTGTCTTCCTGTTGAAGGGCCCAATTTGTGAATATAGCAACCACCTCTATGATTGCTGAAAAATATTTTAATATTTCATACTTTGTTTTTCCCTCAGTAGGGTAAAAGGAGCATCTTCCAGTTTAAACAGGAAACTGTGACGCAAGGTGGAGGTGCACCCTTCTCTTGTTTGTCCAGCCACCTTTAACTTCCACTAGGGACAGAATATCTGAAAGAGCATGGGGAGCTGAGCTCAGGAAAGATGAAAGTGGTTGAAGGAAAAAGGTAAAAAATATAAAGATAATTTACTGCAGGATTTTTCTAAATATATCCATTTTTCTTGTGGATGCAATAGCGTGTGCTGCACAAGTTTTCTTTTCTTTTTTAAGAATAAATAATTTGCAGGTGCGTGGAGCTCTGCTACAACAAATATTTCAAACTGTAGCTACATTTTCTTCATATGATTAATATGTTACATTACAGCTTGCTTATAAATTAAAGGAGCAGAATATGATGTACTGCAAAGGAGTTGTATATTTCCCCTGCTAAGCTACAGTGACTGTAAATCATTTTCATCACAGTTCATTTTTAATTTGAATTCATAAAAGGTTGTACATTTATTTGTGGTTTTAAATAAAAAAAAGATTAAAGGCTGTAAACTTAAGTGTTTATTAAAGGAAAAAATGCTGATCTGAAACTTCAGGAATTAAAATACATGTAAAATATAAGAAAGGAGAACAAGTAAGATTTCTAGTTAAGCCCTGGGAATTCAATATGAAATTTAAGGTCTTCCACTATAAATGCATCTGTATTTGGTCAAGTGAGGATGGTAGGGGAAGGCAAAGGTGAGGAAATGGAAGGACAGGAATGTCCCCAGCTATACCCAGATCAGGGATTTGTGAAGTCAGTTCCCATGGTAGCTAATCATTGAAGAAGTGGAGGCTACAGAAATAAAAAATAAGTAAAAATAAAAACCACTTCCCACAAGATGCCAAATCTCACTTTTGTCCTTCTGTAAGCACAGGCCACCAGATGGTCTGGCCAAGGTGGACTTTGAGGTGATACCATAACCTCAATGAGGTCAATCCCAAATGGACCTTCAGGTCTCATTTTTGGCAGCCACAAGGTCATGCCTCCAGAGTAAAGGCTCTGAGGCAGCCTCAGTGATGATCTTTGGTGAAGCATCAGGGTTACTGTACAGGTCATGCTTCTCTTGAGTAGGGGCTCTCTACTGGCATTCTGCTTATTGCTCCTCCTCTCATCTAGTTTAAGGAGAGATCACCATAATTAAAATGATGAGCAGCAGTGGAAAGTCATTTTAATCACATTAGCAGCAAGGAAATCAACATGGCATCAAACTAAAATTTTGCAAATACAGTAAACTAGATAACAATTGTTTTTAATGCCTCTTTCAAGAAAGTGTTTTGCACATCAGTAGCAATCTCATAGGTCTACTACTAATGGAAACAATAGCCCTGATTCTACACATATGAATTCATAATTCCATATAAATTAGCAGTCTTCCTGCCTCACCTCTCCATTGATTGATTTCAGGGGGAACATCTGTAAAAGAAATCATTTAATATTTTTTATTGTGTAAGAATGCCGGTAAGTATTTCAAGACCCTTTCTGTGTCCCACATGCTTTAATGTGGACGCTAGTAGAACAAACTTTTCAGAACAAACTGGAAGGCCACATTTGAAATGGCACACCACACATTTCAAATAGAAACACTCCCATTTCACACTGCAGCTGCTGGCAGTTCTCAGAGAGTCCAAGAGCACTGGGCAAGCCTCAGGACTGCCTCGCCTTTCAGTGCAACCTAAGAGTAACACCCACGTAAAATTAACATAAAGTTTGAGATTTGTGCTCCATATGAGATGAGAATCACCTCAGCCAGGATCACTAACCCTGCACTTGGTGTCTGGAGCAAGGGTAGGAAAACCCCAGCCAGCAGGACCCAACAGGCTGCTTGGAGAATCATATTTCTATCAGGTGCCTGAAGAATGTTGTTTTGCTTGGCATTTCCTGCTTGACTGGTTCTCTTCCTAACAACCAAACTTTCTTTGTCTTAATTTAAGATGTTTACTTTTGCTGTGATTACTGTAAAAGCCCATGCTCTCGTAAGCCACAATTTGCAGAAAACAATGCAGAGCAGGAAATCAACTCCTAGCAGTGTCCAACAAACTGAGCCTGTAACATTTCTGCTAAGGACAGTGGCAAACTAATGAGCAATCTCCTAATTACTCAGAAGCTATTTCAGTTAGCACATTACCCCAGGTGATGCTAAATTGACACCTCTTGCAGGCAAACTGCTTAGTCACAATTAACCCAAGCAGGAGCTGCAAGCATGTATAGACTGTTCAGTCAATAAGCCATTGTCAGTGATGAAAAATAAGTTTATTCTTTTCATAGATGAGGTTTGTTTTGTCTTATTTACAGCTCCACCCTGCTGTAAAGTCTTTTGGAGTCTGCCTTGCTAGCCAGTTAAAGCCTTCTTTTGAAATCAGTGGGTTCAGCAAGAACAAAATCAGCTCCTAAACTGAGGTCCAGACCCAAAATGAAGTTCCACAATAGCCCTCATTTGCTGCAGTTTTTATGCATTTATTTCTGAAGATCACCTCTTCTGTACTGCAACACCCTGCCACAGCTCATCATCAAAGAATCTTACTTTTCTGAACAGTTTCTAGGGAATATAGGATTTTTCTTGCCCTCTCTTCTTTCCTAAACTCAATGTAAAAAAAGCTTTTGCTGTCCACCATAAAAAAAAAAAAATATTGTATTTAAAGGGAGCTTGAATTATTTAGGATGCATAACTGAGTATGTGCATTTTTAATACCGACTACAAAATCAAATAATACAGATTATAAAATACCAGTTATAGTTTGGATGTTAAATTGAAAATCAGGTATGCAATTAATATACTGACCTTCTCCATGTTCTGCACTTAATATCTGCTGAAAGATCCAGTGCAGATTGTTTTCTTATTAATTTCCATGAGCTCAGGACCAAGTCCCCAGCTTTCACTATCAAGCAGAAATCAGAAAACACTGAGTTCTTTACACACCAGCTGCTAATGAAGATGGGAGACACTCTAGACAGGAAACCCAGCCTGCACTCTAGAAATGGAAAAGAAATCTCTAAGAGATGACTGTTCTCCACAGAAACTGTGAAGTTCCACCTGCATTGTGTTCAGCTACACCCTGCTTGACAGGGCTGGAGTGCCTAAGGAACAAGACAGGATATTGCCAGGGTTGAAAATAATTTTGGAGATTATCCAACATACTCCATGACCCAAAAAGGTCTCTTCCTTTTTCAAAAACCAGCCAGAGTGGAACATAAGACTAAATCAATCTGCTCACATAGACAAGACAAATCAGTGATAATAATCAATAATTTTTTCATAAGTATTTTTCATAATAATGACAATTATAGATCCATTATTAATCTCATATTTGCTTGCATTGTGTGGCAATTGGATGTTATTTACTAATAATTCTATACCATAAACTCTAGCCCCCAAATGCAAATTGAAGTACCTTTAATTGCACACTGTCCTTGGTAGTACTTTTTACTACTCCCCTAAAAGCCAATCTTCAAAGAAATTGTGTCCCTGAGATAGAGTGATTCACAGTATGACTCAGTGTTTTCTTTCATAAAAGGACTGCATTCCACTTGTTCCCTGTTTTAAGTTTTATAATAGACTGTGATAGAGCTAAGATATGCACACTGCATAGTACTACTTTGCAAGTTGATTTACTACCACACAAACCATTTAGAGTTCTCCAAAGAAGCTTTGAAGGCTTTAATATCAAAATCTTTCTCCAAGGCCTGCTTTGGTACCAATACTTGATTAAATTAAAACCTAATTATAGTCTAAAATGAATGATGTGCATTTTCTGTCCATTAGACAGACCTATTTGCATTCCATGAAAGACCATTGACATGGCAGCGTGCCATTTGATTCTGTTTAAATCAAAGATGTCCCAATGGAATTTTCTTTTTCCCTGCCAGCTATATTTGTCTTTTCTAATGGGTGCCCAGGGCCTAAAGGTTTAGCCAGACCTCATTACCTGAGGTAGACAGTGCATGAAACCATTTAATTGGCAGTAGCCAGTCCACTGAGCCAGGCCTTTGCTGTGCTTCATGCCAACCTCCACTGATGCTGTTTACCAGACATTTTGCTCAGGTTTTGTTTCCAAGCGAGAGAGCCTTTTTTCAGTACCTGAAACCCACCATTAACTATCTTCCCCTTCAGGTGTTCTCTTGCTTATTCCCAGGTATTTTGTTGAGCAGAAACTCACTAAAGCATAGCAGTGCTCATAACAATTAGTGAAATGTAATTATCTTCAACCAAGGAAAGCTGTTCTTAAGTTGCAACCAGAACAATTGCGGTGTTTTAGCTGGAAACAACAGAATGGTATTTTGCTATTTATTGCAGGTACATTTTCAAGGGGCTTCTTGTTTTAAAGCATGAATCCCTACTGAATTGGTATTGATACAGAAAATTTCATCTGTGGCATAAAAAGCAGCACTGTGGTCTGCTTTGACAGAAATAATTCTAATTTCAAAGAGAATGGAAGTGGCTTGGTCATTTATAGTCACAAGAAAGCAAACAAAGACAGGAAAGCAAAGCCCTGATCACTCTATGAGCCTTCCACACTCAATCTTTGAATTTCTGAAAACAGTATGAATGCAATGCAATTTATGCAAAACATAAAAGAATATGAGATTTAAGAGTCCACAAAAATTGACATTTGTCTTCAGGCATTCCCTGCTTCCTTCCTTGCTCCTGGAACAGAACAGTTCTGTCTCTTCTGTGCTTTGGACTTGTGCTTATACCACTGCAGAAGAGACAGCACAGCCTAGCCCTTCTCCAGCCTTGGAACCAAAACCTGAACCCAGAAACAGTTCTTGAGATGTTCCCAACACAAGTTTCCTTTGGGCTAGCCAAGATCCTTAGCCTGTGTTCATGCACATTTTTTACCATTTCTTAGAAGCCCCACAGTAGACTTTCCAAACCTCTTTGTTCTTTTTTTCCTGTGTATCCTCACTAGGTGCAAACAGGGGTCTCTTCCCAGTCCCACTATAAGGGGCCGTGTCAGACTGTATATGTGGATCAATCCCAATGCCTTCCCTATAAGCCAAAAACTGAACATCTTGGAACATTTTTCCTATTTTCCTGTGGATTACGCCTCTTGCAGAGCTTGCTCAAAGAGGCCATGGCAAAGGCTAGTGACCCACCCACTGCATCACATTTAAGACAGTGATTTGTTGATGCATTTTGGTAATAGGTGTTTAGATAGCAATATTCCTCATCATGTCTCTCAATTAATGTTATAAACAAGCTTTACCCCAAGTTATACATATCAAAATTAATAAAATAGGAAAGTATTCATTTGTTTTGTTTCTTCCATGTAGGCCATAAAATTAATATGAAATCTATACTGAAAGACCAATCAGATTCACAGCTAATGACTTTTTTTCTTCACACAAGTCACTGGAATTTTTCTGAATTGTACCTGCTTAGCCTGTGATGGAAAACAGTCAAGTGAGAGAATGAAATGTTCTTTTGTTAAACTACATCTGTTAAATCCCTATTTGTTCTGCTGCTTTTCTGATGGGAAATCTGTTGTTAAGTCTTCTATGATTACCTCTTAGAACATAATGTAAATCTGCTTTCTACCTCTCTCACTTCTACTTGTTGTGAATCCGAAGTGCTATACGCTGTTTTCTTTCAGCAATTCTCTGATGCAGGAAAGAGTTACTGTCCCCATTTTAGGTATGGAAAACCAAGGCCCAGAAAGGGCAGGTTAGATATCAGTTAGATACCAGGGGAAGCTCATGCATTGCTCAGGAACCAACAGAGGGGGAATTCCCTTAAAGCACTGTCTGCCACGGAGCGGCTGATTTCCATTAACAGCTTTGTGACAATCATCTAATCAGCTGTCACCTCGCCTTCACTGTGGGATGGGGTTCTCAAATCAAGGAGCAAGATTATTTGCAGGTTTCCAAGTTCATTTTGCTTTTTCTATAAATCTAAACTTTGACTAAATTATCACAGGTCTTAGCTGGGATTGGGTGTGGAGCAGGGCTAAGCACTTTGAGGTGTCACAAAGATACAGAAACTGAGTGAGAAGCCAGACCTGGATGACTGCTGGCAGCAGAAAGCCACAAGGAGTGCTTCTGTTTGTGGAGGGGTAGAGTTCACTGGGCAGGAGAGGATGTTTAGAGTGTTCTGAGGGCTGAGCTGCTGAGTGGAATGGGGAGAAAGGAGACCTGAGCCCCTCACCTTGCTCTGCCATTTGACTGCCACGGACACAGCAGACACGATGTGGCCTTGATCCATCAGAGGATGCAGTGTGGGAATGGGTTTCCTGGGCACTGCTGAGACATCTACTGATGTCTGTAGCATACCCAGAGCTCAGCTGAATATGTGACACCTCAGCAGAGAGGCAGGGATGCGTGACTGCTGTGTGAGATACGTGCCATGCCCTCCTTAGCATCCCCTTCTTTCATTTCCGCTGTAATGGCTGACCTTTTGGGGGTTAAAGAGCCCTATTTTCTCTGTTCATCTCTCCTCCTGCCCTTTTCCCAAGGTTATCTACGGAAATGATTCTGCCTTCTTGCTTACACAACTTTTGCTGTAGTGTCCAGTCTTTCCTGAGCGTTGCCACGGCCAGACCCAGCTTACATGGGTGAGCAGTCCTAACACACAAAGGACACTTTGAGCCTGCTTTTTCACTCAGGCTTTTTGCCTGGCTGCTGTTAGGATTAATATAAATATGCCCTTGAGAAGCTAGAAAATAGCTGTGCCTAGTATGATTCAAAGAATACATAATTTTCTCTTATTCACTGGCCAGGGTTATGAACAAATGGCTGTACGTAGAGAAGGAATTATATTAAGCTCATTAAAAATAATTTCACAGGAAAGAGAGGATCCACTTCGACCAAATTGGGCTATGAGTGAAATAATAAAACATACAGCCTATTATTTATCCATTCAGTGTAATTTCTGTGTTATACTGCTGGAACATTTTTGATACAGCACATGTATCTTGACAAAAACCTCTATCTTACGAGCCTATTCAGCATTTACTCATAACAAAGGAAGTAAAAGCAGCATTTTCCTCCAGTCTACACCTGGGTGTGTTCCCCACAGGAATCACCAAATATGATTCTTTCACTATTTTAGACTACAACTGATATAAAAAACCCTGGACTACTAATTCTGAAGGTAGTGTTTATTTAAACATTATCTGCTCAGGATGACCAGTTAGTCTTGACTTTTAAATGCTCATATTAAGGTTAAAGTATTGTATCTTTAGTTATTTATTTGACTCATTAATCTCTCTTCCAGTTTGAAAGCTGATTTGATATTCAGTGTATCAGAGATAACTGTCTTGTTATAGCTAAATGAAATATGCATTTGGAAAAGTTCATTAATACCATTATCATTAATTGGTTCTTACCTGAATCTCAGTGCTGCAGGGACTCTTCAAATTAAATGACAGATTGCAGCTAGCTTTTTAAAAGTAGAATTTTCACAACCTCCCCACATTGCAAATGAAGTCTAATGGGCCAAATCCTGTTCTCCTACAGATGCTAGAAAAAAAGAAAAAAATAAGTTATATTGCTTAGTCCAAACTTACTTTACACCAAGATGTCAAGGCTCAGAATTGATCCCAGCTTGCTTTTCGGTGTTTAGTGCAAAATCACATCTTAATCTTTGGAGGGAAGAACATACACAGAGATTGATTTCACTTTGCCTTTTACCAAGCACAGCTGCCATGGTGCACACTGAAATACGGAGGAGAACCTGAGCTGCGTTGATCAGCAGCAGTGTCACATACCTGGAGCCCTCTCTCGCTCTGAAAGTCACATCTTCCCCCAATGGCTCCTCTGGGTGCAGCTGGCATCTGCCAGTGCCCTCCTGTCCACTCATGGCAGCAGAGCTCCAGCCAAGTGCAGCACAGGAGCTGGTTTTGGGAATGCACGGGTGTGTCTGGGATGGCCCTGCACACACCCTGCACACCCGAAGCTGCAGGACTGCAGAGCTGCCAGTGCGCAGCACCGACAACGCAGCCATTGGGACAGCTGCTGCCTTGGGACCCTGAAATGCTCCCTCTTGCACTGCTCACCCTGCCCAGATTGTTTCTGAGCATCTGAGTGAAACACTTTCTAAAAGGACAGGCAAAAGAAACCACAGGAGTCACGCTAAGTCCCTGGAATACTGAATTTATTCACTTCTACCAGCATTGAATGAGTCCTCAAATCACAATGGCTTTTGGACTCCCAGCCTCCCCACTAGAATGCAAAAGATTAAGCAGTTCCTCCTCATACACAAAGCTATATCCCATCTGATTAAAAGCAAATTAGATTCTTGATCCAACTTGTAGGATTAAGTATCTCCTAGAGAGATGACATGAGGCCTACAACACACTTATTATTAATAATTTTCTCATAAGAGAGTCCACACTGGGATTGACTATAGGTGCAAAGAACTATTTTGTCTTGGTCAGCATATTAATTGACTTTTTGACTTCTCTCATGCAATGTAAAACAGCTTGGAGGCTGCAGCAAAGGCAGGGCATTTAACCACCCCTCTGGTGAAGTCCTGCATGGCAGACACCTGCATTTGGAGCAGCCATTTCAAAGAGTGCAGCAGTCATTTGCAAAATTTCAGCAAAGATTTGTTCAGAAACTTGTCAGTGCTGGTGGAGGGATATGTGTGTTTGTGAGGCCAAATGCATGGATGTAAGAGGAGGAAGGAGATTCTTATCGCTGTTTTAATACTGCAGGAATTCTCTACAGTACTTTGGCACAGATTTTTTTTCCTTTACTTGGCAGCTTTCATTCTGCCAAAATGACAACTGAAACAGCATTTGAACAAGAAAAAAAAAAAAACAAAAAAACCCAAAAAACCCCAAAAACTCAAAAAACTACAAAATACGACAACAAAACCAAATAAACCCATTAACCCAAAACAACAAAAATCAAACCTCCAGAACTAACCAGCAAACAAACAAAAAAAAAAAAAAAGAGGCACACACAACTCTTCTTTCCCTTCTAAAGCCCAGTCCTAGATCTAGAAAAGTCAAACCACTTATTATATTGGTAAATGACAAAGATTAGTCAGCTTTTCCAAATAAGAAACACTTCACTGAGATGGAAACAACATGCAATTAAAAGCCCCAAACATACAAGGTACTGCACAATATGCTCTTTTAGACTCTGCGAGCAAATCAAGTAGTGGGATACAATGTATAAAAATGCCTCACACACAAGCACTATTATTTCTAATGAAAAACCAATAATAATAAAAAGCCTTTCCTCTAATAAAATTACCAGTAAAAAATATCATTAATGGCAGACTTTCTAACAAATTCTGTTACCCTCCTGCTGTCCTCTGCACCTGCTGACTGTCTGGAGCAGCCTGCCTCCTGCCTTGTCCAGCTGTTTTAAACGATCCTTCATTCAACAATGCTTTCTAATGACAGCAGTTCTGGGAGGCTGATTCTCCACCATGGATGCTCAGTGTGAAGCTGCCCCTCTTTGTCCTTATGGCACATAAAGCAAGCCTGACTCACCTGTTTGCTCCAACTCCTCATTTATTTGCGGCTCTTTGCGGCCCCACATCGGCAGTAAACCCAGTGCAGTTCATCACAGAAGCATTCTGCCAAAACAACTTCGGATCAAATTATTTTAGTGATTCCTACCTTGTCCTTGCTACCACAATGAATGTAATTGAAGAAAGAAAAACATGGTTTCTCAGGCTTTGTTGCTCCCTGGGTACCACAAAAAATTAATTGGCCAGGCGGTGCTCACAGGCCAGGTTTTACCAAGTGAACAGGAAACGTGCTCACAGTGGGTTTAACACAGAGCACGTACAAACCAGGAGGGTGAGGGGAGCAGTGAGATTCACCTGGTTGAGCACAGCCATTCTCTTTAAAAGGAGCATAAGGGCAGGCTCAGAATTTGGCAGCTGGCTCCGAAAAAGGGGGTTTGGTGAATGCTGCAGTTACCCCTGAGTGTGGTCCCTGGGGGTTTGTGCCGTTTCCATGCTGGCTGTAGACAGCAGATAGCCCTGCCCTCAGTGCGACAGGGAGCACATCCACCTTCTGTGCAGCACTGCTCAGACTGGGGCCACAGCCAGCCAGGCACTGGGCTCCCTGCCACCTGACAATGGGAAACACAGAGCGCACCAGCAAATGGCCTTTTTAGCATAAACAATGCTTCCAGCCTTCTCTGATGCTGCTCTGCCCTAATCCATATTTACTGCCTCGGGGCACTAATTCCTCTCATTTTCCTGCCACTCTTTGCACAACTGCAGCTGCCTTTAGTGATACGCAGTGAATTGCATGAAAATAAAGAATGAGTGCATGAAAAGGATATGAAAACTTTGAGAGAACAAGACCCGCATTACAGGTGTCTCTTCCTCATTCCTGAGTACCAGGCACAGGCTGCCTTTGTTTCCCACACCTTGCTGATATGGCACAGCCCCAAATTCATCTGAGGTGACAAGAATCCTTCTGTAGACTTCAGCACATTTCAGAGCAGAGGTAAGGCAGGGGAAATCATCAGTTACAAACCAACATTTCCACTATTTCACAAGGAACCCCTCAAATCCCACTTTTAGCCAGTTTTCAGCAGAACTCAAGACAAACAAGCTGTGCTGTACAGCCCTTTCCTCCTGAGACCAATACTTAAGTTTCTTAGGCCCTAAGCTTCATTATATTTGTTGCAGACCACTAAAGATTTGATCTTAGCTGTAGTTTAGGCTAAGAAGAGCCAGGAAATATATTAACAGCATACTCCCATACTAAAAGATGAGTTTGGCCTCCCTGCTCCACTAAGTTTAAAAGCTTTCCTGCCAAATTTTCTATTAAATTTCCCTCTTAAAAAGACTGCTGCTGACACTCAAGGAAAACAAGCAATTATGCACTCTTATAATACTCAAAATATGTAAAGCTAATCAAACATTATCATAGTATTTTCATGAAAGATCAGCTGACTTTCTGCATGTGCAATTTGAGTGCTCTAGAAAGTCTTCAGGAAAGATTCAGCTGCAAACCAGCATAAATTACTCTGCATTCCAACAGACTTATTAGGTATTGCTTTGGGAGTTAAAAAGCAAAAACCCTGGTGCATTTTTTGATCAGATGTCATTCAGTTTTATGGTGATGGTCAGCTAAAAGCACAGATAACTGATGGATGACCTGTAGACCAGAAGTCACCTGGAAGTCCATTTTGAAAGGCATCCTTAGGACATCATTTTCTTAGGTCACCATACCTAGATACCAATGTTGAATTTTCACACCACAGTGACCAAAGTCTCTTCCTCTTTACCTTCTTTACTAACTATCCAAACACCTTTCTTCATCATCCAGCCAAGTCTGGATGCACAGGTGCGTGAGACAAAGATAACAGCCCAGCTAGGGGACATCGCTGCATCCAGCCTGTCAGATGTGTCAGATACACACCTGTGCACATGAGGGGGACATTAGGTCCTCAGGCAGGCACATGATATACAAATGTCCTTGTGGTGGAGGATGCTCACACTTAAACAGCTCTTGATGGCCTCTGAATTGTTTTTTCTTTTCTGTAACTTTTACATTTTTTTTTCTCTGAGGAAAAGGGTTTCTCCTTTACTTGAAGCACAGAACCAAGCCACAGATCCATAGCCAAATTCCTATTTTAAATGTTCCAGTGCTCAGGAATCTCTGGATTTGAAGATTTGGTTTGACTCATCACGAAGTCATACTTACTTGACCATGTCTTATAGAAGCTCATGGGTTTTTACAGTCCCCCAGTTTTCAGAACTGGTTCATAGTTAAAATAATGTGGGCTTACTAATTTATTTAAATTAAATATTACTTTGTTTACTAGTTTAGCTTCTTACTTTATTTAGATTAAATAATACTATTCAGATTAAATAGTTAATTTAAATGTGGGTTTCATTTGTCTCTGATTTTGAAGAGGTGTTACCAACATGACAGGATGTAATCCTGTTTTGTGTTGTTTCTTTTAAAAGCTGGGAACTTCTTTTATAACAAATAATCATCAACAAAAAAACCCCAACATTACAAACCATTCACTGATAATGTTGAATTCCCCAGCTCTATTTCAGTTCTTGCCTGTTGTAGTATTTTCTTTCTGTAATACTAATGTGCATCTATTACTTTTAGCAGTTAATAGGTGTAATTTCAATATCATTTAAATGTGCATATCAAAATATTACTTGTGGGAAGAATAGGATTTTTTTTCAGAAATGTGACTATAAAAAAATAACATTGTCTTGATTGTATCCCTTTTATAAACACAGCAGGATTGGGAAAGCATTCCAAGATATATATCTGTCACTGTGGCTGGTATCACCCTGTAACTGTGCTAGTTAAAATCACTCTCTAATCAGAAAGGGTAATGGATTTCTTCTGCTGGCACTGGAAGGAGATTGTGCAAGTGACAGATGTCAAAAACATCATTCTTGCTGAACCCTCTCTTCACAGCTGAGATTAAATAGAATAGCTTAATTGCACTTCAGACTCACTTAGACTCCTTGGAAGCAGGTAGGATTTTAAGACTACAAGAATGTGGAATGGATGTTAAGTTTAGGATTTGGTAGCTAGAGAGAGACAAAATGCAGCTTCATTTTCTACCTTCTAGGGAGATTTGAAAAGCCAGTAATCAAACCAGGATAACCTACACATGGGGCTAAAAAAGCATGGCTTGAATAAAGGTCAGCTAACATTGAAATCCCCCAAGCTTTGATGCTGCCCAAAACCTCTAAGCAGTGTACAAGGGTACAAGCAGGGTACAAGCAGATGCAATTCTTACCCTGAATGGGGGCAACAGCAACAGTGTGGCTCTGCCCATCCCTTGCATCATGGACAGCAGCCCAGGCTGCTGCCTTCCTCCTGCTTGTGCTCAGCCAGCTAAGAGATTTGAAGGAAAGAAAATGAAGGTCTATAAAGTTAGCTCCAAGACAGTCAGAGCAGACAAAGGATCAGTTTAGTGCCTTTTTTCCTCAGCTGCAGTCCTGAGTGGTGCCTGGGAAATTCCTATTGGCATCCCAGTCACACAGAAAGACACTTCAGGTACATACAGCACAAGCTCAATGCTCCTTTTTTACAGGTAACATTTACCTGCAGGGTTTGGCTATCATATAAAGTAGCATTTAAGAAAATCCTCAAGGGCTCTCTCATCAGCAAAGGGGAAAAAACCCATAAACTTGTAGCTTGCTTGGTTTCTATGTTCCCTGTCAGAGGAAACAAGCTGCTGCAGTCACACAAAGGTAAATAGGTATTTCACCATCATGTCACTGTTAGCTAACACTGAGTTTTAAAATTCAACAACGTGATCATCCTGAAAGGAAAAAAAGAGCAAAGACAAGAAGAATCCACATTCTCTGAATCAGTAAGTCTTGAATTTCTACAGAAGAATGGGGAAAAAGGATTTGAATTAAGTCTTTCACCCATAATCTACAACATTCAGGCTTTGAGGTAACAAGAAAAGAAAACATTTCTGCAGATGGATTGGAGTAAGGGGAGGAGAAAATATGAGAAGTCAGCACAAGAAAACAAATACCTTGCACTCAGCCATCAAGCTTATATCCGGTTTGTAGCCAAATAACTTTATTTTATTTTTCAATTACAGGATAAGCTCATTTATGAATGGCATGAGCCTTGCTTTCCACAGTTTTTCGCATAATAGGAAACCAACTAGAGAAAAGTGGCAGATGCAGTTTTTATCAATAAAGCTCTGCTTAGAGGAGTTGAAAATCTTTTCCTTTCATGCTTTCAAGTTCTTATTGTATACAATTGTTTTCCTCAGGGGATTATACCTGATCCCATGAAGCTTTCCCTGCCAAGACAGTCCAGGCTCTTTGTGGAATAAGAGCAGACATTGATTGGCAGGGACCACAAGGGAGGCTGCGGCAGCTCTGGGCCCCTCTCTCCCAGCAGGGTTTTGCTGCTCAGCCTGTAAGGGTCACCTGAGCATGGCTTAAAGGATCTGGAAAGAGGAGGATATCTGAAGGCCAAATATTTTAAAAATGCAAGCCCTTTGCCATTTCTTTATGAACCTCTCCCATCAAATAAAGTAGATTCAACATCGTTTGTTTCTAAATGTGCTGGAAATGAAAATAACTGCAGTTATTGAAGCTGTGGGAGGTACAATGGATATTTCAGCTGTAACAGGATGAGAATGCCCATTCAAAAGTTCCCTTCAAGCTCTTTATAGCAGACAAATCCTCAAAAGAAAACATACTTTGTTAACTTTCATTTGAATACATCCTGCTCCAGCCAGGCAGCCCACTTAAAATGACACAGAGGTAGTAAATTGTTCTCCTGATTGGTTAGCTGGAGTTTAACAGCTTCAGCTTATCAGGGAAGTGATAGGAACAAAAGTGTTGGGCACATCATCGTTCAGGCAATGCCTCCTTCCACTCTTCATGAACCTCTGAGGTGAAGCCTTTAATTATTCTTTGCAGTAAAAGATATGTGATGAAAACACTGGGAGATGGACAAAGGCCACCCAGAAGGGATTTTGCTCAACAAGCCTTGCATACTGTATCCCACAGAAAAACCCCTCTTAATGTGAATTATTTCGATAGCTGAGGTGGTGCACGGGCCCGTGTTTTCCCAAGATAGTGCTTCCTTCAAAAAGTCCCTTATGAGGAAGAAACAACAGGAGATCTTGTCCTCAAGATACTTCCAATATCTAGCAACTGAATGATGAGAAGCACAGATTTCCCATTCTTTTCTTCTGAGAAATGGCACCCCAAGGCATTAAAATGTCCATGGAAATATGGAGGGCCAGCTTTTCACAGGCCCTCACAACACACAGTGCTGAATGGAGAAATGCTCAGCTCCTGTTCTCTGGCCAATCCATTTAGGCTGCTGACTTTTGGCTCTGAATCCCCTCCAGAGCTCAATGGCTTGCTCCCAATAACATGCACATGCCACTAAGCCCAGTATTGTCAGACAGCTAAAAGCTGATCAGAAGCATTTGTAAGTTTGGATATTTGTTTGATGCTACAGTCAACCTTAGAATAATTGCCTCTGAAGAAATAGAAGTAAATAACACACATCCAGTCTGGCCAAAAGCATATTATCAGTGCCAAAATCTCCACAATGTACAAGACTGTACAACAGGCAAGGACAATCCCTCAAAGGCAACTGTGATTGTTGCATGAAAGAGTAACAAAGCTCAATTAACCAATTAAATTGTCTGCCAAGAGACTGAGGAATTCACTGTACAAACATATACAAAAGTAGGCTAAATGAAAAGTGAAGAGGTCTGGTGAGATAAGGTAGCCTCGCAAGAAAGCAAATACTACAGGTGTTCATTGGTAAGGCAGCCCCTACACTGAAGGGTCAAGGGAGACCACAGGTCATGAAAGGGCAGGAGAGACAGGCATTTAGGGCATCTCAGTGATGGTGTTCATTTAACACACTGAAATACAGCACAATATGGAAATCCACCAGTCAGGTATGAGCTCTCAGTGGTGCTGGGTATGAAATCAGAGATAACACATACCTTAGACCCTCTTAGGGTAGGATACTATCACAGGAGATCCTGTATGTGACAACATCTCTGGACACCTCTCCCAACCTCAACTATTCACTGAAAACATGCCAATCACCATTCGAATCTATCAAAAATAGAGTTATCCATAAAGAGTCAAGTTTCTGCGTGCATTTACTAAGAATGTATTTAGTGCAGGTTTCACCTTTGCATTGAGGCACTCTGCAACTTTTCATCAAAGTAAACGTAACTCAGATACACGTACCAAAAGAGAAGCACATCTGACAAGTGTAACATCAAACCAACATTAATGGCCATGATGCAGGAGGTGAGGTGTTAAACACAAAAGTTTTCAATACAGCTTTTCACTCCAGCACACTTGCACTGCCTTGAGCCTCACCACATGTGTGTAATGGGTGTTTGTGTACATTCACATGCAGATCTCTGTGTACTTTAAAGAGACTATTCTCCTCTGTGGTTTACATAATTTGCTTGCTATTTTTGGCAAAATCTAGGAGGTATTTGATACTTCACTTCTACCAGTATTCTCCCAGCTCACCCCTCCTTGTCTAATACCTCTTCTTTGTTTCTGATTTTTCTCTTTCACCTTTTACTCTTCTCAGTGTGTGATTCCTAGTCAGTTGACATCTCATGATAGCCATAACACATTTGATAACAATCCAATGGTCCCAGTCCTGTCAGTTCAGTGCCAAAGACAGCCACTCTGTGTACAATTTGGCAGAGACTAATCTAGCTCTTCCCATTGGTTTTCTTCTTTTTTTTTTTTCTTTTTTTTTCCTCCTTCTTTATTGGGAGGGGAGACACAGGGCATGTGAAATAGGTAACTATGAATCAAAACTTCAGAAAAAGGAAGCCAGAGCCTCTTAAACTAACTTGCTGAGTTTCAGAAATGCATAATTGCCTGTTGCTGTTGCTCTAATTCCAGACTTAGTCAGCAGTGCAGCAAATCAAACCTTGGTAGCTCAAACATACAAAGAGATAAAGAGAGACTCCAAAGTGTCATTAAGCCCCACAAACAGTAGGTCTGTAGGTCTGGCTGAAGGTCTGCAAACACTGCCTCTCTTACAGGGAAACTCATCCCTAAACTCCAAACTAATCTTCAGAAATAAATTGACAGGAAGAATATGAAGCTAAAGGAAAAATCTACAGGAGTCTGACCATTCCAGTACATGCAGTGTTTGTAATAAATCCTCCAGTAGTTTGTACTCTTCATTGCAGATGTCCATAAGCTATTTGCTTGTTTTCCCAAGGTATTCAAGATATCCAAACATCTTCTGCTTTTTTCCGTAAACGCTGATATGAATCGTATGGACAAAGTAAACAGAGTACTCTGCTAGTTTCCTTTTTTACAAATGAGCCATAAAATTGTCCATTAATCAGTTTTGCTTCCCCAGGGGTTAGGCTGCATTGTTGAGGTTTCCTTTTCCATTTCTGACCCATGTTTAGTTGAGGAGATTACAAAAGAGAAAAAAAAAAAAGAATTGGTCTTTGAAAAGATTGGTCTTTTCCACAGCCCTTGGGCAGTGCTGTTCAGTGGTGGAGAGTTCTAAATTTAAACACTCCCTATTTTTCAACCTCCACCTTCGAGTAAAATAATAGCCCTATCATGGTTCCTTCACCTCCCATCCAGAGAACACAGTGTTCCTATCTATTTAAATTACTCCAACAAGTTCCTTAGAACAATAAAAAGGCCCTTAAAGGTCTCCTGGGGTAAATATCTACAACCAGAGAACTAATGAAAAGCTGAGAGAATTTACTGGGAATCTGGCATTTCAGAGCTTTGCCTCCTGTTAATTCTGGAGAAAGGTGTCAGCTCTGCCAGTGCCTGAATTTATCTGGAGGGCATGTCCTTTTCAAACAGGGCAGGAAGGAGTGCACATCCATTGGACCTGTCACCCTTGCTCGTATGCCAGCTGGGGGCACAGGGGCAGCAGCAGCTCCACTGCACATGGATCTCTGAAAATCCAGCCCATAGCCCACAGCAGCCAGGTCTGCGCCTGGTTTTGAAGGTGTCCAGTGGGAATGGGTGCCATAGATTTTATACCTGATTGTGCTGGGGCTTTTAAAATGAACAGAAAGGTCATGAGGCTTACATATGAGCCCTGGAAGGGGTGTGAAACAGCACAGAATGAACAAGTTCCCCAAATGCACATGATCATGTTGCCTGAAGATCTGGCCTCTAGCTGTCATAGATTTGTCATCTAAAAGCTAAAGCCTTTGTTATCTAGGCATTAGATAATTTAATACAAATTTACCAATTCATCCTGACAAGAATTAAAACTTGGATTCTTATATTGCCTCTTCTGCCTTGCCTGTCTTTCACTCTCTGTCACACATTTGGGGGGAGATGACATAAGCTACTTGCAGGGGTATATTTTTAGCTGAGCAGCTTATTTAGCATGCAAACCAAATACATAATCAAAGTGGTTTGGGTTTTTTTTTAAAGGGAAAGTCATCTCAAGGTTGACTTAAAAGCCAAACAGCTTTATCTCACCAAAGTCTCAGTTAAGTGCTGCAGTGTGCAGCCCGATGTGTAAGATGAGTGCTTTTTCCAGGGAGGCTGTGTTGATCTATGATCTAATCTGGGCTCTTTAAATAAGCTTTTAAGTATGTAACTAAGAACTCCTTTATCTGTTATTAATATCTCATTCTGTTATCACTGCAAGCAATTTAAATATACTGGTCATATCTGATGAATTCCTTTACATATTTCCTTGCCTCTCAAGAACATACAAGGCTTGGTGAGGAGTTTTTTCTCCCTCTGCATTCTTTATGAGCTCAGTAGCACTCTGACAACATTAGCCTCATACACATAAACCCCTGAAATGCCTGGACATGCATGCAATGTGACTCACTCACACCTAGTGAACAAATTCTCTCATTCAAAGGCTACAGAAGTGTGAGTTTCTTGAATCACTTTTTTTATTAGTACAAACATGTTGAACTTTACTAATATACCTTTTGACTTTATTGGCGTACCTTATTTTATACATCTTAAGAGACCTTGGCACGTTTTCCCCAGTTAATTTAATCAAGACAGCATTCAGGGGAAAAAATAAAATACCACACTAAATCATAAAGGGAATTTCTCCTAATCTCTCTCATTTTAGTGGTGGCTGACCCAAGAAGGTACCTGCCACATAACCTGGCTTTCTCTCATGAGGGTTTATTTATTCTTGTCTAAAGCCAGCTCTTACTCCAGTTCAGTCTGAGCTGTGAGAAATGTCTGGAGTTTTCACATACTGTTAGGGAAGCCCTGTGTTCTGAATGAAACCTAAAGCAGTACTCAGTATGGATATTTGCATTGGCTTCTCTGTCACCCAGGAAAACTGTTCTTAAAAAAGAGCAAATGAAAGAAAAGCTGCTGGAAACAATTAGCTGCCTTGGGAACAGTACCTGCTAAGTCAGCTCTTAACTTGTGCATCCAGTTGCCACAGAATTTGATCAGCTCTGCAGCATATTGCATCTGACTTACCCTGTTGCATCCCAGAACTGCTGAGCTTTTGTTGTGGACAAAAAAAAAATAAAAAAAGGCTATCTCAAAGGTCACACCTTCCTTTTTAAAATCTTCTGGCCCAAGGAAAGGTGTTTCTTTTCTTGAACTCACAGTCTGCTGCAATGACAGATATTTAGACTTGTGAGATAAATGAATATGCAAAAGTTAAAATCAGGATCACAGTTCTGTTCTTGCTTAAATAAAATTACCTGATTAAGTATTTTATTCTGACCTTCAGCAGTCTTATCCACAATTGACTTAGACTTACACTCCTTCAGCAGGTATTGAGTGGCTGTGAATTTTCTGTGCCAGCTAGGAAGGCTTAAGCAAGTTTTGACTTCTTTAACAAGGAAGTGCCTTTAGACAATTTCACTCACAGCCCCCATTCCTCCCTTCAGCAAACTATTGCAAAACAGGCTGACTAATATGATCCTGATGCCTTATTTATGCCAAGTCAGTGACCAAAGGCAGCTCTAAAGGCAGTTAAACTAAACAAGCAGGTGTAGAGCATGCACAATGAACCCAAGAATCTCATCCTACCATGTTTTTATATGGAGATATAAATCCAGTGAGGAATTGTCTAAAGGCTGTAATTCAGCAATATCTGGTTTTCCATTGTTTAGAGATTCAAGAAGAGTCATTTCACGTTGTTCACACTGACATATTTATGCATGCACACATCCTTATACGTGCATGCACACACACAGAACAGAAAACAAGAAAACATGGTTCCAAAAAAGTCCAAGTATGACATCAATAAAGCAGAAGGATGCAGAGCTTGGAAATGCTAAATCCCTTTGTGAAAACAGGCCTGTGAATAGTGTATCACATTTTTAAGGCACTTTTTTTTCTCTTATTTTATAACCCGAAGTCAAAATTGTATCATAAAGGTTCCTATCACAATTTCATGTACCACCAAATTGTGATATGTCAAACTGCAGACAAGAAAGAATTGAAACCATAAATTCCTTCAACACTAAGTCTGATTTTCAGAAAGATATTTCAGCTAATTCCATCCTAACACATAAACTCTAACCAGTAGAAAATATAGAGTACATTATAGCATGGGCTTCTGAAGCAAGCTTTAGCAAAAGACCCAAGGATATAGTTAATTCTTCCTGATAGTCACCAGGAATGAGTGAATTCTGCACCAACATCACTTGCCTCCTCTTTCTAAACCCATTTTATAATTGTAAAAGGTCTCCTTCATTGTCCTCTTACTTCCAGTAGTGACTTGATTTTTTCTCTTTTTTTTCCTCTTTTTTTTTTTTTTTTTTTTTTTTTTTTTTTTTTTTTTTTTTTTTTAATTCCTCACTTTGTTAACAACCTTTACAATGCAGAGGATCTTGCTGAAAAAATATGCCTGGAGCCTTCATATCATTTGCATGGCATTTTAAATACATTTACATCACATTTTAATCAAGGAAAATGCAAACACATGGTTATAACTTTTTATTTATAGAGTTCTTATAAGGCACTTAGCAAAACATACAGACAAAATATGACCTCAGGGCTGAAAAGGAAAAAGTATCAGTGAGAAGACTGTCAGCATGTCTTGAAAACCCATCTGATAATTGTCCTACTTTACATACAGCTCTTATTGTTAGAGGCTATTTAGAAATTTGTAATGTTTTGATTGAATCAGCTTTATGATAGGAAAAATCTGTCTCCAAGTACCCACAAAGTAGCTCAGGCGCAGAGCACACATGACTCTCAGTTCTGGATGTCACGTGGCAGATATCTGCTGGGACAGAGATGCTCAGGCCACACCTTGAGTGCTGTGTCCAGTTCTGGCCCCTCAGTTTAGGAGGGACGTTGAGATGCTTGAGCGTGTCCAAAGGAGAGCAACGAGGCTGGAGAGGGGCTTGGAACACAAGCCGTGTGAAGAACGACTGAGGGAGCTGGGGGTGTTCAGCCTGGAGAAAAGGAGACTCAGAGGTGACCTTATCACTCTCTTCAGCTTCCTGAAGGGTGGCTGTGCTGAGCTGGGGTCGGTCTCTTTCTCCGGGCAACAACAGACGGAACAAGAGGACACAGTCTCAAGCTGCGCCAAGGGAAATACAGGCTGGAATTAAGGAGGAAGTTTTTCACAGAAAGAGTGGTCAAATACTGGAATCATCTGCCCAGGGAGGTGGTGGAGTCACCATCCCTGGATATGTTTAAAAACAGACTGGATGTGGCACTTGGTGCCATGATCTAGTTGAGGTCTTGGAACATGGGTTGGACTCGATGATCTTAAAGGTCTCTTCCAACCTAGAAATTCTGTGATTCTGTGATTCTCTGAGGCACAGGCAGGTTCTCAACAGATCTCATATGATCCTCACCCTCAGATTTCAAAGTTCTGCTGAAAATAACACCCAAGATACCCTGACATCTATTGTACCTCCTCTAATTGCTGTGATAGAGTTCAGCCACCTACGTCTCACATTTCCTGGAAATAAGCTGCTGGTGAGGGAGCAGCGTCACAGCAATGAAGTTGGCCAGGGAGAAAATGTTCTGCTCTGCCTCACTCCAGTGAGCTGGTCACCCACTGGTCTGCCCACCCAGCCCCTCCTGCAGCAGCAGCCAGGAGCTCCACTCTTCCCCTCCCCATTTCCCTCCCTGAAAATACAATTATTCCAGTGGCTGACTCTCCTTTGCCTTCCAGGTTAAGGGTTGGTGTGATCTACGGAGAGGGAACTTTATGGGAGCTCTGCAGGTAACAGAAAGCTCTGGAGAGGTAGGAATGGAGTACAAATTCCAGAAACCAAGGAGTTCATAGAATATAATCTCTACAGTTAGAGGTACAGCAACAATACTGGAGAAATGTCCTAAGGGCATGCTTAAAAAAAAAAAAAAAAGAAAATCAAACAATGCCAGAATTAAGGTTATCAGAAGAATCTTAACTCCTATAACCGTGTACTTCCTGATGATTCTCAGCACTACACTGAAAGCCTCCATGGAAACCTGAGACAGAAATTACACCCGATTGGACCCCAGATTTTAACTACACCAAAACTCTTTGTGTGACTCGTCCAAAAATTTAAAGCTGAAAATTTCTGCAAAATTAAAATCCTGAAACAACTTTCTACAAGATATTTTCCAAAATGTGGCATTCCCAAATGAAACGTCAAGATCTGATTTCCTCCTGGGCTTGTGGAAGAAAGCAAAGAGCAGACTGAAACTGAGAAGACTCTTCTCAGCTTATAAAGTACTCATGAATAAAGCTGAAGAATAGGTTTCATGTCCAATAGGTTTGTCCAACTTGAACAATGAATGAACTGTCTCTTCTTCCCCAAAGGACAGAAACAGGTACAAAATGGCATCATTATTACTGTTAGGTACAAAGGAGATACTTCTAATGTGCAAGCTCCACAAATATCTGCCTCAATCTGACAAGCAATGCTGAGATTTAACAGGTATTTGTAAAATGTTTAGCCATTCCTATCTGAAAAGCCATCTTGAAGTATTGTTGTTGTAGAAAATAAGAAAGGCCACAGTCTTACTAAAGGCATAGAAACTATGAGAAATATGTAACAAAAAAAGTGAAAACCACTGCAGTACTTCAAAAAGCACTGCTTCTAAGGCCATCACTTACTGCTCTGTGTTTGATCTACCTTCTTGATTTCCCAGTCTTGAAAAAACATCAGTGTTTCAGACATGTCTTTTTCACCTGACAGAAATGTAGAATCTAATTCTCTTTCAGGGCAACCAAGTAAATGAAATTGTTACTGCACTACATGAAGTTTGCTTCAGGGCTTTAAGGACAGCAATGATATAGGGAAAAATCTCTTCAAGCCTGCACTGATTTTCCAAGACGGAAATCAAGACTTTCCTTTTTTTTTTTTTTCTTTTTTCCCTCAGGTGAACTGAAGCAGCCCTGGTGTGAATGAGCCAAATTATATCAACCAAGGGCCTCTGTGGACTGCCCTTTGTGTCTGCCCACCCTTCAGAGCCCATTTGCATGGGGGGACAGAGAACTTGGCAGGGCGGGAGCTGCAAGTTAGAACCAGAGCAGAGCTTTTAGAGAATAGTGAGTTAAAACTAGTTCTTCTGCGCATTTCAGGTCTGGACGTTTTGTTGTTGTTGTTTTGGTTTCTGGTTAGGGATTTGGAGCTGTTGAGGTTTTTGAAAGGACGAAATAAAAAACCAAAACCAAAACCAACTGCTTGCCACAACTGGAAAAGGAGAGCTCTTAGAAGTAAAATGGCATGAAGGATAACTCATCCCCGGTGTCAGTGCCACATTATCCACCTTTTCTGACATGTTTTCCCCCGTCAAGGACCAATCCAGCAATAAGTATGTTCAGAGGTCAGCTATACTTGATGATCACTGGAATGTCACTCTGCTCAAATACGTTATTTGCAGCTCTTAGGCTGTTGTTCTTTCCCAGCTGCATTACTCATTCCAGGTAAGCCATGTGAGTGACCTCCACATGGATATGTAGACAGCTCCTTGGACTGCTGAGGGGAAGCCTTCATTCAGGTATCATGGTAGTGATGATGAAAAGAGCCATGAGAAAGAAAATACATCAAAATATGCTTGAATTACCCTCTACTTTCTACAAGTTACAAACCACTTTTAGGTTATTAAAACTTAGAAAATACCAGGTCATTAATTCTTTTAAAAAATCACATTGTTCTCTGGGAATTTTGGCAGAAAAATGTACCTCTGACTCAGTGAAAGGGTTTGGGAAAGAGGGCATATCTGGAATTCCATGTTTTCTGAGTGGAATAAAAACTCATAAGAGGTGTGACACAGTTCACCTACAAGTCAGTATTTCAAACCCAGCTGCAGCTGATAATTATGACTGAGCTTTGAAAACTCACATGAAATAACCAGATAGGCTCCATCCTGTTCAAAGCGGATGTCATATCAAGCACCTAAACACTACTACTGCATAATGCTTCCAATATTATTAACTGCTAAAAAATGCATGGACTGAGCAGACAGTATAACATTGTCAGCACAAAATTTTATCAAAATATTCACTGTTTTAGGTGCTTTTCTTTAAAATCCCAGTTGTGACTGTATTTGAAGGTCAGATTTCAAAACAATTGCTTACCTCTGCTTTTAAGCGAAACTTGATAACTGAGCCCTATCTAAAAAAATCAGAAATCACCAAATGAGATGCTATAAAAACATATTGTTTTAAGACCTCTCTTGAAGGCAAAGACAATCTCATGATTATTATTAATAACACTACATCACTGTAGATCAAAGTTAAGGACAAAACTGCATTTTAAGTTGTGAAAGGTCACACCAATCTTGGTACCTGTACTTGCCAGGTTTATTTATATTTAATGCCACCCTGACTGCAATTTATAAAGGGCATCTTTCTTCTTCTCATATAAAAATATGAATGCGCTTTTAAGATTTATATAGAAGAGAAAGAAAATAGAAACTTAAAACTTTGTGATTCGTAAGAATGGGTTTATATTTAAGAATGAATTCTATTAGATGTAGTAAAAAATAAGTTACATTTTAACCTGTGTTTTGCTACATTTTTTTTTCTATGTTAAGTCCAAATCAGAGAAAAAACAGAGCATGCTATACTATCCCTGTTCATAAACTATGTGTGGTCTGGGTTTTTGAGCAAAAAGGTTAGCTTGAGGCTCATAATAAAAATGTGGAATATCATGAGCTAGGCAGGGGAAGGATTTGCATCACCCACAGATTATTCAGTAATGGTAGAGGCAAGCAAATAAAAGAAACATGTCTGTCATCAATAATACTGTGATGATGCAGGGAAGGTCACTTTTACCAGAATTTTCATTCCTTCCTCCTGGGAACATGAAACACATAAATACATGATCATGTACCTGGAGGAGCAGCAATACTGCCTGTGATCAATCATCCTTTCTGTCTCTTGAGTGGAAAGAGAAATTCTCAGGAATCAACAAAATCAAAAAGAAATTAATGCACATACAGGTCAAGAACTGCAACCACTGGGTCTGTAAGTAAAGTGTGAGGGACAGTTCAAGAGTCATTGAACAATTGCCTGTGCCAAAACATGGCTAATTAATTCTGAATGTCTCATCAAGCAAGAATTTCAACAACAACCACCTAAAAGACAAACACTGGATCTTTTTCTTGTCTTTTATAGGTTCAGTTGTGACCTGAAGTTCTGCATTTCTGAAATTAGTAATTCAGTGATTTTTCCTGAAATTTTCTTGCCCCAAGGGTTGGGCTTTTCCACAAGTATCCTGTTACAGGTACATAGTCCTCATCTTTCAAACTGGCTCTGAGTAGGAATTACCCAAATAAATGTAACCAAATTTACTTTCTTTTTTTCTGTAACATGGCCAAGTTCTTACCAAGATCTCCAAACCTCAGTGATGGGCTTTGTCACAATTTAGAATACAGCTCAAGTCAAGCATTGTGAAGTAGGAAGAACCGGAAGATAAATATGTCAAACGAAAATGCTAAAATGTTTTTATATGTCTTGCTATCTATATTTGGTTAAAATATGCCATTTTGTTTAATATTTCAGCATGATCATATTGGCATGTTTTCCTTCATTTGATTGAAGAATTCTAAACTACAGGCAATACAGAATGTTAAATACAAGAAGTTTACATTGTCAAACACCATGAAAAATATATATACATGCACATATAAAGCTTCTATTTCAATTCCACTCTAAGAAAAAGCCAAGCACATTTAAAACCTGTTTCAATTATTTGCCTTCTTGTTTTCTTCCTAAATTTTGTTGAGAAAGACAAAATGCATTCCAAATAATATTTTAAAGCCATCACTTAATGTTCTATCATACATCGCCACATATTTCAGTTCCCAGACATTTCAGCAGTTATACAGCTGTTATTTATGGCACTGGCTACTGGTTTTATACATGGATTATCAGAAAGGGAATAGAGGTTAGGCTTTTTTTTCTGGATTTTCTTAAAGAATGAAAGGAGGAAAAAACCCAAATATAAAGAAAGAGTGAAAGTGTTGCCCTGCCTTTGCTTAGCTGGGGTTGTTTTCCTTTCAAGTTCTCTTCTACAGACTCCCATTATAAACACATCTCTAAGGAATATTTCTTAAGTTTGAACTGACAAGTGGCCTTGGTCTTCCTGTTTTCAACTATTTTAATTCTTCCATTATATCTACCACCAAAATAATATTGCTGTATTTATATACTGGTGTCTTATTCAGCTCCACAAAACTGAAGTAGTATTCAATTATCTCTTTCTTAACAGCTTTCCACTATCAAGCACCTAAGATAACACAGCTCCAAAGACAACACAGTACAATGTTAAGTGAACTTTAATAGAAAATAAAAGATGGCAAGTGTTCTCTCTCCCCACCTGTCAAACAAAAATAAACACTAAAAGAAAAGTACAATCAGTCTAACAAAACATGAGCAGTGACACTACATTTCAACATCAGCAGGCAATCATTAGTACACAGGCAAATATCACAGGAGAAAGGAAAACAGATGAATCATTTCAAAGAAATGGCCTGTTACTAGAAACACAAACTCATATTTGACAACAAATGGCATCACAAGATCAAATTGCCATTCCCACAAGCATAGGTTATAGAAGCAAAATGGAAGAGAGATGCTCCTTGTGATAATTAAGAACTGAAACAATCATAAAGTAAATATTCATTACAGAAAGACAGCTTCACTCCTTAGAAAACATTTCCAGGTTGCAAATGTGTAATTGACTTTTTTTCCTTCCTTGTTATGAAGGATGAAAGACCCCCAGCATCTGCTGCTGCACACAATCGGTCTGTTCACAACACTGGAAAGCTGGGCACTTAAAGGTGAAAATATGCAAGAGGCTTTTTTCTCATTACTCATTTCTGCAGGTCTGTAAAACTGAAAGGATTAAAACTTTACATCCATTGATTACAAGCCTAGGGAAAGAACTGGATCAGTGCAGTTTATACCCAGCTTCCTTTTAAACAGAAAGCCACAATGACTTACTCTGCCTACAGAAAGAAGAGAATCTGGCTGGAAGAAGATCTCCAAAATGTGAAGGGCAAATCTTAACACAATGAACTTTTGGGGGGATTTCTATTCCCATGGTGAGAAAACAGCAGAGGTGTTAATTGTGAACTACAGTTCAATATAAAGGCCCCACAGAGTACTTTGTACTCAGTTTTGTTTCTCATGAAAGGCCCATTTTTTTCACCTAAAAATTCAATCTCCAACCCCTCCATTCCACTCAGAATTCATAGTTATGCCTAATCTGCTGCTTTGCTGGCTCACTTACAGGCCCTGTTGGCAGGTAGTGAATGCAAAATAATTTTAATGGTGGAACCCCTGGGAACGGGAGCAAAAGTTTTGAGCATTTACAATTTTACAATGACGTACAGCCAGCTGTTAGATAAAATAGGCCTCCAGCAGTGGAGCCCACTGGAATGGGAACTTTGGCATGGATGTTTTCAACTCAGCAGTCTGCTAAAGAAGGAAACTAGATCAGCCAAACAACAAAGGACAGGATTGCTCTGGACAGGGAAACGTCGCGAGGACATATGGTACTTGTTAAACCCATTGCACAACGAGAACTCCATCCCCAGTTTGAGGGCTGCAGACTCTCGAGGCCACAAAAAAGTGAGAGCCCACAGAGCTTGAGGGAAGGCAAAGTGAATAAAATGGTTCAGAATGGCAGCAAACAAAGGAAAGAAATCATTGGACAAGGACAATTCAATATGTTGGAGAATTTGCACAAATACGAAATTAATTTGGATCAAGTCCAGAGCATATTTAGGGCAACACAATCAGACACTAATTCCCATCTTTTCTACTGCTTACCTTCCCCTGAATAGCTCTAAGTGATGACAACTGGTGCCAAGTTTAAAGAAAATGGACTTAATTCATTTCCCTCTGAATCAATAGAAATGTCTCCTTGTCTTCAGGGGAAGCCAGATTAATCCATTTATGAGCAAGAGTACCTGCTCATAGCAATCCTATTATAGAACAATTAGAAAGATTATAACTAACTGAAGAATAAGCACCGTGGATAAGAAATAATAAACCCCCTGTTTTAAAATATGCATCATTCTCCCTTTGATACAAAAATAGCTATGATGTCCTATTTTACATTAATTTCTTCCAACTCATTCAACTGATCCGTGGTTCCCAAGGTACCTGTTTACCTTGTGTTCCTCTATTTTGATATTCTCCGTGGAATCATTCCCTTAATTTTTCAAGTAACACAAACATTATTTTCATTCCAGTTCCCCCCAACACATCCACAGGAACATTAAAATCAAAAACTATGTCTGAAAAAATTGGTGTGTATAATTTTGTAAAGGAAGGAAGTGACTTATAGAGCTGAACTCTCCTGAACTCTTTTGCAGGGGTTTCAATTGCATTTAGACAAGGAAGAGGGTGAACATTTTTCAGGTGGGAATCACTTGGGAGACGGAGGCACCAGCAGCTGCTTGTGTGTCTTCATCCTTGGAGGTTTTCAAGGCCCACGTGGTTGAAGCCCTGGGTAACCATGACTGATCTCACAGCTGACCCTGCTTGAAACTCGTTGGCCAACAGACCCCCATGAGGTCCCTTCCCACCTGATTTTTCTTGGGATCTTACTAACCCCACACTCTTAATCTCTTATCTCCCAGCTGAGAGGGTAAAAAAAAGAAAAAAAAGTCAGCTAAACAGAGTTACTTCAGTTAAAAAAAAAAAATTAAATCTGTCTCTAGTGGACATGAGAAATCCTGCAGTCCACATGTCTTCTTCAAGGAAAGACCATGATATCTATAGCATTCCTGACAGATCGACAGTTTGCATTCCTGAAGATTTCCTCTGCAGAGTTATGGAGCCTTGACAACCCCTGCCAGTAATCCATTCTGATATCCACCATCCTCCTCAGGAAGGTTTATCTCAACTCTGTGTCTAAATATGTTTGGCTACAGTTAAACTCCATAATTTTTGCCCCAGCTCCCAGACATGGACAGAAGATTATTCCATCCTTCTTTGCAGCATCTTATTCTGCATTTTTGAATGAATCACAATCTTTTATTCAGTCTGAACAACCCCTTGTCTTAACCCAACTCAGTTAAAAATCTAGGATAGGTGGTTTCCCTCAGAACTGGTACTGTCCCAGATCCCTACACCAAATACTATTGCAGTTGATTAGATCTGCCTAATTGTTGGACTTCCGCTCCTCCTTTCTGGACAATATTCAGAATTTTCCAAGTCACATCTTCAGCTTTCCAAAAAATTCTGATTTCTAATTTAAATCTTTAAAAAGTTCAAATCCTTCATAAGTCTATCAATCCCTCTATTGCATCACCTGAGTGTTTTATGAAAATATTGAGCAGAACATCAGAGTTGTGTAACTAGGAGGAAGCTGCTATTTCCTGAACTTCTCTCCTAACTTCCTTCCTTCATTTCAAGTCCATTTCCTTCATCCTTCCCTAGGGCATCTACAGAGAACAGGTAACCTACTAGAGGAGAAAGATTCTGCCAGTTCAGCAGACAGAAATGTAATTTCACAGTAATAAAAGCCAAAATTCTTCCTTATTCTGAATGGAGGCAGAAACCTTGATAACATTTGGTTGTGTTTGAGTGCCTTCAATTTTGTGGTGCTGACAAAAAGCCATACCCCCTTTCTAACTGTGAAATGTCCCTTTTGAGACAATGCCAGGTTTAATCATATATACATATGCATGGAAATTAATTTGATTATCAGAAATTAAAATATTGCTAACATAGTTCAAAATGGGAACCTGGCTCTTTGGAATAGAGATTGAATTTAGATCTGAAAATCACCCACAGCTCAAATTAAAGGTAGGTGCAGTTGACCCTGTCTCTGGTCAGCAGCACACAGTGAAAAAGTATGTCTAATTAATAAAAAACCAAAAACCATTTTAAAAATCGCAGAGTGCTCCTACAGTATTCCAATGCTAGGGTAGGTTTGATATGTTAGTAGGCTTAGTGCAGTTTAATAGGGTTTTATCAATCAGCAGTTCAACTGGTTTAGCCTGACACTGGAGAAAAAGAGGATCACACAGGTGGAGACCTCTAGAAACCTTTACATAAGGATTTAATTACATTACCTGTAAATATCTGTCGGAACCCAGAATGTCCCTCAGACATGTCTTCCCCCAGGTCAGAAGCATTTGAGACCCTGGCAGCCAGAGCCCCAGTGGCTTTGAATCTGACCCATGGAACAATTTACCAACCTTGCAGGAAGAACAAGAAGTCACAAAAGTTTAGGTATTATAGCAGAAGTAGTCACAAAGTGAAGAGTTTTTGAGTGTTGTATACGGGGGTTTTGGGTCTCGTACAGAGGGGTCTGAGTTTTGTACATGGGGGTCAGGAGTTCTAAGATGGAGGGATTTGAGCATGCCCTGTCCTCCTTCTTTCTCCTTCCTAACCTCTCCTTCCTAATGTTCATGGTGATGTTGTCACTCACAGATTGGTCTAGAGTAGAAAGTCACCATTCAATATAGGCAATAGGCATTGGGGAAAAAACATAAACATGTAACACGTAATGTATGAAATAAAAGATGGCACCAGCCCCCTGGGAGGGCAGTGTGCCTCTGGATGACCTGCTGAGCAGACAGCAGCGGTTCAGAAGAAAATCTTTTAGATAACACACAATAAACTATCTTGAGACTGGACGACTGAAGACTACTGAGTCTTTCTTTGAAGACACAGGTTGGAGGAAAGACTTTTCCATCTTTCAGGGTCACCCCAATCTGGGGGTGAGCCCTGACAAATATCTATCAAGGACAGCAAAACATCTTTGCTATTTTCCATCCTATTTAGCGCTAAGAAGGACACAGTATTCTTCTTTCCCCTCATCAGAAACTGAGTTTGTTCTCTGCACCCCAGTCAGGATTGGCTTTGCCAGAGAGGCCATAATATATGTAACATCACTGCCAGGTGCATTGTTTTTCTCTGCAACAAAGAGGCTCTTCATGTTCCCTGTGTGTATCATGTGCTCAAAATCTCAGTGAAGGAGAAAAGAGAGATTCAGAGAAAAAACACTCTTAAGACATAATTATAGAATTGCTCACAACACTAGACAAATATTCTTTTTAAAATAATGTTAAAAACAGAAAGGAGGAAGATTTCTCAGGCTCTCAGACCAGGAAAACATTTCCCACTTAGTTTAAAAAAGAATCACGGGCTTGTCCTGGCACCTAGGAGTAGCAATATAGGCAAAATATCTCAAGGTATCTCCTCCCTCTTCACAAAGTTTTCACGGCAGTTCTGGGGTGCAGTAATGACAATCTCACTTCCCTGTTGCCAGTTCTTACCCTTTGCTGCACAGCATTATAATGATGTAGTAGCAATCCAACAAGCCAAAACTAAAAATGATTTAGCTGAAAAACAAAGTAGGGGTGTTTGCCAGATTGTTTGAAGCCAAATCAATTCTTCAGTCAGGTTTACCATTTTCTCATGCAAGAGCTTGTGCTAGAATAACAGGCATGGACACAAGGGTTAAGAGTGTATGGGTTGTATTATTAGCCAAACTCTCACTGCAGTGTCAGAATCCCAGAAGACACATTAGCATGTTTGGAACAGTAGGTTGGTGGGAGGCAGGAATCTGTCACTGCATTTAAACCTGATCTCACTCACACTAGCTGCACACCAACATGCTGCTCTCAGTTTTCATCCCAGTAAGAGAAAAAAAATCAAGACCAATGAGTTAATGAAATGTCGGGTGAAGAATCAGCTAAACATGTCAAAATGTCACAAAAAATATTGCTCCCAGAAGAGAAAGAATCAAAATTTCACCAGAAATGGCATATGGCTGGCAATCATTATTAATAATCAAAGAAAGGGGAAAAAAATCTTCTCCCACCCCACAATTCAGTCAGATGCCTCCCTGGCTACCACTCTAAAATGATAAATTACATATACTACAAAAGATTCCAAAATACATATATCAGTCCCTCTACTTCAGGTTTATTTACAGTTTTCTCAAAGATGCAGACAATGGAGGAACCTCCCATACAGCTGAACCTCAATATTATTGAATCATTAAAAATAACAGCAATTGACCATAAAGATCAAATCCAAATCTCACCTCTTCTTAAATGTCATTCTGATATCATCCCTCTCTTCATTATTTTCTCTTTCCACATCATGTTTTTCATTATCAATTCTCTTCCATGAGCATGGTTCTGCAATTAATTTTAGGGTGTTTTAGTTAATTTCTTTTGCCCAGCCCAGAATCACATTCAGGGTGTCTTTCTGTAAGAAACCAACTTAACAGGGTCAACAGACACTGGATGACACAAGTGTGGAATCCAAATACCTAACAGGCTGTTGTATAACTACCAAAAATAATGTAACCTTCTCTCTGTATAACCTTATTACGAGATAGAACTGATAGAGAATGAAACAAGATGTATTTCAATATGCAAAAGACATTTTCTCTGCTGGATTACAGTCCTTGTATTTAGAAATCAAAATAGATTTCAAGTGGATAATGAAACTCTGAAGTTTTATCTTCTTCTAAAAGGTCAGTTCACTATTGATGTAAATCAGCTGAATTGTATTTCATACCATAACATTTATCTGCATCAGTGGAGGAACTGTAAACACAGGGAGAATAGTCTTTAGTCTAGAAATGAGGAGCTCAAAGTTTAGTTCCCAGCTGTGCCAACACTTTTCTACAAGAACTTCAAATGCAAATCCCCAGATATCTATTTTTGTTCCGTAAAAATGGAAACAAAACTTTTCTGGATAGTGTATTTAAATTGTAAGCCACATGAGGCAAGACAAACACTGTTGTTATCAAAATGATAGAAGCACAGTACTCATCCCTTTTTGTCTCCAACTACTAATCTGGTCTCTGCGGGCTAGTCAAATAAACTCTGTGATTCACCCTGGGATTCTGCCTGTACCAAAAGAGATTCCAAGTTAAACTCTAGAAAAACTTCTCTAAGTTATTTCCAAATCTGTGAACCTCTGCACCACAAAAGACTTGGAAAGAAAGAACCAGCATAGAAAAGGTGGCTTTTGTATTTTCCCCAGGGCTTAATTTTCATGTGGAACCTCAACCAGATTCTAACACAACTGATACACACCTCTGGAGCTGCTGCTCAACAAATGCAGCCCCCCTCTTTTGATGCCTGCCAAATCTGCTTCTTTACTGTCCAAAGCCTTTTCACCCAACATCTAAGCTCCTTCTGGATCCTTCACTTTTTCTCATGTTTCCTCTTCAGTTACTTTTTGGACTACCTCTTTCCTTTACCTCTCCAAGATTTCAGCTGACATAAGAAGTAGCCCTCAGGCACAATTTACAGCTTAAATTCTCTCCAAATTCCTTAGCCAAAATAATACTGCTACTCTGAACCTTGTGATTTTATTGCTGCTGTCTCCCTTGAGTGCTCATCATTTTTAACTTCTGTTCAGCGCTGTCTCCACAAAAACAAAAGTGCAAATACTCCTTTAAGCATTGAAGAGGGAACTGCTATGACAAATGCAAACACAACAACACAGCCTACAAGAAGAAGGCCAGTGAATTCCTTTCAGGTTGCTGATAGGCCCAAGAAAGCTGTTTTATTCAGTCTGAGATGAAAAAGACACTTAAAAATATGTAGTTTTCCTCAAAAAAAAAAAAAAAAAGCAGCATTTAAAAAGGCACTTATATGTAATAGCTTATGTTCCTGGGGCCACAGAGATTAAGAAAATTATACCCACCTTCAAAGCTCAGGCACCCAGGTGAATTCAATAAACCAGTGAAAGATCTGACAGATCTTTCAGACAGGGTCATGTGAATGAATGCACTTGCAATCAGATGGCACAACCGTGATAGCAGAGAAAGGAATCTCAAGTTTCCTGAAAGCTGCTAAGCTTAAATCATATCTTCCTCCAGATAAAGATCCAGGAAAATTTGAACACCAGGTCCATATGGCCTATGTTTTTTCTTAGGACAGGACCAGGAAGAAATACTAACATCAAACTTCCAAGATTAACTCATCTTCTACTTTTTCTGTCTCCCTTAGCCTGAGAGAACAAAGGCCCTGTACTGAACCATTTACAACACTGCATTAGAATTAGAAAAGAGCAGATTGCCAGACAGTCTTCGTAAAAAAACCAATGTGAATGTCATCTACATGGAGCAGATTGTTAAAAAGCAATCGGCCTGAACTTGTTCACACAAGAACACAGAAAAAAACTACATAACGAGAAAAACTAGGCAAGTAAATTGTAGCAAAAGATGCTTAAAATATTTGCACAGATAAAGGGATGAAAATCTCCTAAATGTCTGCTGTGAATTGCTCTGCTCTCAAGTTTCAGCACTGCAGTATGTTCTACCATTTAAGCAGGAAAAATAATTAGATTTCTAAAGTAATTCTTACACACCTCAGTAACTTTGTACTAATATGCAAGGTCTGGAAATCAAGCTGAGATCTCATGACAGGACTGGTATAAATAGAGGAAATATGTCATTACTATAATGATTGGTTATACTGTTAGATAAATTGGTTATACTGTTGGATAAATCAACAGTGAAACTTCATGAGTTCGCTTCCAGTTGTGCAGCAGCTTGTATAATGCACCATATATCGGTAACATGATAGGACAAACCTGCCCTTCTCTCACTCCTTTTAAACTCAAATTGATTTCCCAAAAGTCTTGGCTTTTGTCATCCACAAAGCATTGTCCTCAACTCTGTTTTTGAGAAATTGCTCAAGATTTCAAGGGGGTGAAGAAGTATCAGTCCAGCTGCAGGTGAGGTGGAACACTTGGCTTATCCGTACAGATGTACTCACAAACAGCAGTGACTTAACACATTTGCAGAACAATCTGGTGACATATATAAAAAATGTTATTGCTGTTTTCCTTCAGCAATAGTAACCAAACCATCTCACTGCACCCCAGCATATGCTCCTAGGAACAAGGCACCCAGGGCAAGCTGGAAAGCAAAGTACATATGAGTGAAGCTGAGGAACAAAATTGTGCAAGCAGTTTCTTTAACAAACTAAAAATTGCATTCAGTTAATAAAATTAATGTCATTTTTGGTCAGGAGCCCACTTGCAGCCCTGCAGGCATGAGCCCCTCTTCCCTGCCACCCTGCAGCAGGGGGCATACTGGGTTCCACAGCCCTCCCTCCCTCCTGCTTATGGCAACTGGAGGGAGACATCTCACCTACTACAGGGTGAAAATTTTTCATTTCAGCACTTAGGAATCAAACCCATCTATTTTTCAACTTTTATCTAAAACTGCTTCATAAATCCTAGTCAAACTCAGAAATAGTTTCAGAATGATTGAAATTGTATTGCTTTGGGAATTATTTTCTGGGAAGAAATTAGATTAAAAATTAACAGTTCCCCTCTAAATAAAACAGCCCTGTATTCTCTTTCTGGCTATGCCACAAGCTTTTTTGTCTGCTTAGTTATTCAAATTCTCTTTGCCTGACTTGTCTTATTGTTCAGACGCTGATCATGATGCTGCTGGTCTCCAAGGGTGCTAGAAAGCTGCATCACTAATATCAGCAGTCTTTGAGACTTCTGTATGGAAGATAGCATGGAAATGAAAAAATTAGGATTTTGCACTGAGCAGCAATAATATCTTTTACTCCTTTGACAATGAGAAGCAATAATGTGTTTTACTCCTTTGAAAATGAGACACAGAGAAGAATCAGATATACAGAGCCATATTTAATTCCACATAAACTGAGAAAACAACTGCTCTAAAGAGTGTAACTCTATAAGAAGTATTGCTGGATTTCATAAACATCCAAATTTTCCTGCTGTCCAAAACTATCATTCCATCAAGCTTTTAACCTTTGCTGCGGAAATTTAAATATTTACTTTATGATAATATTTGGTGACAACAAGCTACAATCTCATTTTACATTATTTAAAATGAGAATTTAACTTAGATTTAACCAGAAATATACATGAGAAGTCATTACTATGTTTGTTGACAGAGGTCCCACCTAGCAGCTGTACCATCACAGCATGCAAAAACCTGCAGCAGAGGAGCCATGATGCTGTGCAGAGCTCTCTGAATTGCCTGTAAGAAGTCATTCAGACTTTGAATATTTATGCTTCTCTTTTATTTTCAGGTTAATCACCAACAGATCACATTTTTCCCCCAAATGGTGACCCATCACTTCTGCTGGGGTGGGTGGTGCCCTCAGCTGCCCACATTTCTCATGGTAGGCCATGGGCAAGAGCCTGACGTCAACGTCCAGAGGCACTGGGCTGCCCCCATAAATGTCAGCCTGGGGAGGCAGCAGGATGGAGCAGGGCTTGCACACACTGCATGCTTGAGCTGATGCAGGTGCTCATAACTTATTGCAGATGGAGATATAAATTGCTGACATCTCTCCCAGGACCACAGCATTAAGTATGTGTGCACAATTCCATATGTAAGAGTTTGAAGCCGCAATGACTTCCTCAGGAGAAGCATTGGTCAGGGAACTGAGTGGTGGAATTTTTCTTTCATCTGGAGGGAAAGGGCCCAAAGGAAGAGAGTGATGAGATGTTTGTTTATAATTTTTAAATGAGCTTCTAGAAAAAGAATGCTGAAATATTTTTGTCCTGGAAAGAAGAGACATTGTGGTCTTTATGTTCATCACTTAGTAAGCCAATGGCATGAGGGATCCTCACCATGGACCAAGACAATATAAGTGTTGCAGGAGAAGGAAATGTGTCTCTTGCCCTTGGTTTAAATGAGGGAGAAATTTGGTGGTTTCTACAAGGGCCTAAGTTAAAATTACATCTATTTAAATTGCAACTGTGCCCTTCCAGTTTGAAACATAGCAGACTTCATAAGCTTCATACTTTCAACTCAGGAAGATAAACCAACCATGCTTCAACCTATGATTTCAGGGAAGAAATTGCAGGAGATTGCAAGCATGAGAACATCTTTAAGTGACTGTAGGAATCTCTACAGACCCCCTTAATCCTCCAAATGCTAAATAGTGAAGTGTTCAGCTAAGCTGCAAACAGAGATTTTACCCAGTTGTTTGTGATTTAGCAATGTAGCCATCCTACAAGAAATGTTACCAAATTGTCCTTTCAGCTTCCCCCGTACCCTCTCACTGTATCCTGCCTCCCAAACCATGCTGAGTTCTCCAGACACCATCCTACATGCACGAAGACTAAATCTGCTTTTCTAGGGAGGCTCTGCAGCATCACAGGAGTAATACTTGGATTTCATGCAAGAATGATGCAAGAGCAATGGAAGTTGTTCTGCAGTTAACAAATATATTGGTATTTAATCCAGCAAACATCGTAAACACAAGTGCAAATATTTTAATAAGCTACTGTGTAGTCATTAAATATTGAAATCTGTTCCTAATTAAGTGCTTCGTTTGACATAATAATCCTCATTCTCAATGCAAGATTTAGCCTCGTTCCAACACAAGGGCAGCAGCATGACATGATGTGTTGGACCATCTGTGTTTACAATCACTGACTTTTCTAATGTATATATGAAAATGAGGTCAAGCCTGGAACAGGTTGCTTTATTTAGTTGGAAGATAGCTCAGGCTGTTACTAGACACCAAATCCATGACTTTTCAGAAGTCTGACCAATTACAGAAATGAACTGTTCTGTTGAAATAACACTTCTGAAAGTTTTTCACATTCCTTGGAAAAGGATGCAGTGCTGCAGAAGTACTTAAATTTATCCAATTTTTTTGCTGCTACAAGTACCTGTGGCAATGTGTATGTTGAAAATTAGAGGAAAATACAACAACAATGGTTTTCAGGATTTTAAAAATTCTAAACCATGTCCCCCATGGACTTTTCCCTCACTTTGTTCAATAGAGCTGTACCTTCAAGAAGAATTTAGAGAATGTTAAATTTCAGTTTAAAATTGCATTTCCAGGCCCATTCAACATTTCAATAGCCTCTTACTCTTATTATTTTTAAACCGAAGAATAATACTGAGAGATTAATGGAAGATGATATTCAGCTATGCAGTCATTACCAAAAACAGAATTATACCATCCCAAGTTTTGCTAACTTTGACTTAGTAAGGATATCACTACTGAAAATGGCCAAACCTGTGGGTGGGGGAGAGGTTTGGCATGGGAAGAGGAGGAGGACAAAGACATCAGAGCACTGTGGAGAAGTGTTCATGTTAATATCTACAATGAAACAAAGCCACTCCTTGGGAGAACTGCAGCCACAACCACCAGCAGGCCGTGGGAATTCATTTGGAAGGCAGGAGCTTGCTCAGTTTCCCTCAAAGTGCACTGGAAAAATGTTACAGTCTGAGGGGTAACTTTCTGCAAACATACACACATTACTCACCCTTACAACTCTTCACCCAAGGGCAATAAACTTCTCACAAGAGCAGCAATGAAATTGGGAGAGTAGCTTTCGGTGCTTACAAGACACACATCCCCACACTGCCCAGGAGCTGCAGTTCAGGCTTGAGACACCAAGCACCAGGCTAAAACCCAAAGTATGAAATACAGAGGTGGGTTACTATTCACTCACGATGTCCCGTGGTTTTCTCCTAAAATCATCAATGCATGTAGCCATGTGATAATCTGGCATTCTTTTAGAGAAACAGTCGTGCCTCTAGCTTCCAAAGTTACAAAACAAAACAAAAAAACCCGGCAAACTGTACTAGCTTGCACAGCCAGATGGCAAATAACATTTAAAGGAAGCAACTGAAATGCATTTACAATCTCTAAATATATTGGGCTTCAATTTTTATCACTGGTTTGCAAAGCACTAACTTCTATAAAGGTATGAAAGGTTGGGATATCCAGGAGGGTGAAGAATTATCTACAGTGACTCCTAAAATTATAACTAGCAAAAGCTGCATTAAATCAAGGTAAGAATACTTAGAAAAATAATGCCAAAATGTGAAAGATTGCAGACATCAGTCTTAGTCACCATTTTTCTTTTCTTCCTATGCCTTTGATCTGGAGAGAGGCAATAAAAGTAATATGAGCTATGAAAGGAAAATCATATAAAAGGGAGGCATCAGAGGCCCATTAAACAAAATCAGTTACAGGGAATGAAGGACAACACATGAGCAATGAAAAAAATTTCCATTTTTAATTTTTAATCATGACTTTTAAAAATAATTTTAGGCTAGTTTCTTCAGAAAAACAGTGTTTTCTTAGAATATTTTTGCCATTTATAGACCTTCTTATACATTCTATCTCAGTATGCTTTAATACTGCACAAAGACTTTCTCTAAGCAATTTCTAGCCCATCAACTACTTGTTCCAAACCAGTCATTATAAAAAGTCTTTTTGCATTGCTTTGCATTGAACTTCTGACAGTGAAATATAAAGAAGGAAGTACTTCACAATAGATCCTCAAACTATTGTTTTAGAGTGACCAGGCAGGGATGAATTTGCCTAACTGACAGCACAAATAATCAAAGTAATGATTTACAGGCAGGATGGTCTACAGATGGCCACTAACTTTCCCACTGGAGGAAGGCAAATATTTTCTGGTAAAAAAAAAAAAAAAAGAGAAAATATTTTATCCAAAAACCTCAACTATGCCCATTAATAAGACACCTCAAAGCACTCATTTCTATGTAATATTCTTACCTTTAAGTCACATAATCTACAAATGTAAAGACAGATCTTCCTAGTACCAATATGTGTTCAAGAGACTGATACATTGGTCTGAAAAGTATGATTTGATATCACAACCATTTCCTTCCTATAAAGGCTCAGAGATATCACTTCTATTGCTGAATATGGTTTCTGAAATTCCAGTACCTCTCTTGTAATCAGCACTCTGAAACAGCAACCTTTGTCCACATCCATAAGAACTACATGGGAATGTGAGAAATCATGCTTGGTTACAAGAGAAGTTTGAAACTTACCTGAGAGGAATTAATGGAGGATAAAAACAGGTATGGAGATTCAGATCTCATTTATTTATGATCACCCTGCTGACCATAAATAAGTTTTATTAAAGAAAAAAAAAAAAAAAGAAGGAAAAAGAAATCCCAAAAAATAAGCAAACAAAAAGGTGACTCTCAGAGAGCCTTTCTCATCTACAAATATTTTATCCATTAAAAAAATGTAATTTAAAAATAAATAAATACAGGCAGGCACATTGGTAATAAATGGATCAGCATGAACAATTAATCTATGAGAGAATGTACACACACCTCCTGTTGAATAGCAGAGCTTCTTCTTCTTCTTAAAGAAAAAATATGGCACATGGAATCACCATGAAAATATTAATTTTCTTAAACAGTTCAAGCACTGAGTTTTTACTCTTTCATTTGCTAATTTTTATATGCTGCATTTAATTACAATGCAACCTGAACTACTTATTAGTTTCTGTTGGATATGACCAGCCTGGGAATTCCCAAGAACTGCCTGAATAAAAACATTCAGATCAATAGTCACATTCAGCAGAGTGCAAAGCTCATCCACACGTGGCTTCTCCTGCTTTGTGAACTGTCACAACCAGAGCAGCAGGATCAGGGGGAGCACATCATCCATACATTAACAAACAGAAACTGAAGTGCCAGCTGCTGAGCAGAAATCAGGAGCTAAAAGCCACTTGTTGTTACTCCCTGCACTCTTCAGCACAACACAATTATATCATAGGCACAGTTAATTCCAGGCAGCCCAGGTACAGGCTGGCCATCAAATCCCATTTACACCAAGCACTACATTATACCAGGAGACGCCTCAGCACTTTCAATAGCATCATTAGTTGGATAAATGCTGCATAATATGTGCATAACTATTCAAATTTCCCTATAATTTCTAAAATGAAAAGTGTTCACTTCAGGTACTTACTTGAAGCAAAAGTTGTTATGGTTGGCTGTTAGTATTACCAGCACCATCACTGAATATATACATATCACTTAATTTTTAAAAATGCACATGTACAGCACAAACCTGTTATTTATTTGTTCTAAATGGTCTTTAAATTTCCCATTCAAAAGACAGTTTCCAAGCACTTGGCGCTTCCTTTGTGATAAATACTTTGAAAAGTGGAGATCCACATCTAGAGTCTGAACTTTTACTTAGTGAACCTAATGAGACTGTTGTCAAAAATGTTAATGGCAGAAGAATCTGCTTTTTATAATGCATTGTCACACAAGCATTCTCAAAGAACGTTTGTGTTCCTAGGGACTGAAACTTCAGCTGCAGCAGCGTGCTGCTCATGTCTGAGCCCTGAGATTGCTTCCCTATTCCTCCCCTGAGAGTCCCATGGATTTGGTTCAAGCACCATTGAATGTGATGCTGTATTAATTGCCCTGGAGGGTAGCAAGGCCTTTGAACTGTGGCTGTGAGTGATATTTTGCTATAAGACATGTGTCAGCACTTGCCTGGTTAACTCTAGGGCTGGGTTGTACAGCATGCTGGGACCAAGTATCTGGAAAACTACTTTGCATCCTAATCTTACATCTGTTTTCTATCATGCTGGGAGATTGACTGGCCATTCTATCAGAGAAGCATCATTCTGGAATAGACAGTCTAAGTAAAAATATTGCACTGTCAAAGAATATTAAGGATATGCCATCATCTCTTGTAGTTCATAAAACCAGCTGGCAGAAGGAGACTAAATTAATACAGGGGTTGATGTGCTGTCCTTCCCCCTTTGAGAGTAACAGTCTGGGCCCAGCTTGGTTCAGGAGAAACTAAAGTTCAAACAGTTCCACAGCCCCACTTGTCTCTGTTTGTGGGTATAAATTTTCTGTCACGCATGTCCTGATCACACAATCACCCATCACATAATCCATTACCATCAGTATGAGAACATCACCAAGAGGTCACAGCAGAGCTAAAGAAAGGCAGCCATGGACATGCATGAAAGCAGGAGTTGCAGGAATATGAGGAATTTTCAGCAAAGCAAAACAATTTTCATGGCTAGAGGCATGTATAGAGGATAGAGGGACTTCAACTTGTGGATTTAGTCAGGATTAAGATGTCAATTTTGACTTTCAGTGCCTAAATAATTTTTCCTATTTTCTCTACCTTTTCCCTTTCTTTTTTCCTGCCTTTCCTTCCTTCTCCCCCTCTGCTCTTCCTTATTTCTACACCCCCATCCCCCTGTTTCCCTTCACGTCCTTTCTGGTTCAGTCTATTAGGAATTCTCTGACAAAAGAGGGGACTAAACTTGCCCTTGTTATCAAGCAAAACCTCTCTCTCTTTCCACAAGAGAACATGAGCTACATTTTATTCCAATAATAATCTCTGCTAATAATAATATTCAGTAGTAATAATTAAACTCCTTAGTCTGGAAAGCTTACCTGGTATTCAAGGGAAAAAAGTAACCATAAATTCACAAAGATGTGATAAAAATGGTGTCACGTACAAATCTGCATATTGACTTGTAAGCAGAAATGTATTACATAATTTCTTGCATAAAATAATAAACATTCCCTAGTAATTTATTTGACATTCTAAAATATCAATCAAAAGAAAAGACATAGTACTTATACTAAATATTAAAATGTATGCTCTTTTCTTTTTTCTGGGTTACCTCTTTAACCCATCACAGCAGAATATTTAGGTGAAAGAGATGTTGCCATCTGAAGATGAATGTTTAACAAGGATGTCAACTCTATGATTATAAAGAGATTTTTTTTTTAAAATGCAAGGTGAAGTATTTCAGATTTCACAGTGTGACAGAGTGACATAAAAATGTACAAAGTATAGCAGTAGTCTTTTGATCTGGGACAAAGAGCTGTCCTTCAGGTTGCTGGTAATATGGCCTAATGATAAGATAATATTGCTCCAACACCTGCAGCTTCAACCAGTGGCGAGATGTGTAACTTCTCTGGATTTTATTCACTGTGAGGATGTAATTGTGCCTCAATGAAACAGTACAAGAATTTGGGTAGAATCTTTAGTGGAAAGAGAAGACACCCCAGACACACTTATAGTCGATGATTGAAAAGGTAAATAATAATCCTTCCCTAAGTAAAATGTCTTAAGGCCTACACTCACCCCCATATTAGAGCCTAGTAATATCATTGCAGCTGATGGAGAAAACTCCCATTAAAGCCAATGTTGCAGCAGAAGAGATAGTGATCCCCTTAAGAGGAGCAAGGGCTTCATAAGACAGGACACAGTGTCATTGTGTGTCCTCCCTTAGCCCAGACCCCTGGCTGGTGAGGTATTACCACACATCACCACTCACCTGCGGACTCCCAGAGTCTGTCTGTGTGTGTAAGGATGTTTCCTATGTCCTAGGATGTTACCTTGTGTCACGGCACGTGTGGCAGTTGAGAGGGCCTCGATACACAGAATATCACCACACAATTCCAGAAGGCTTCAATCCATACAGAGTAAAACCTTACTACTTAAAAAGGCTGCAAGCCTCTGCCCTTCTTGTTCTTCAGCCCAGCCTTTTATCCCCTCATGTTGATGCAGTGCCCCTGTGTGCCCTCTGTTCCTTTGGTGGTTGCTCAGTGCCCCTGGGCACTCCATGGCTCATTGCTGGCAGTGCTGCTCACCTGCTGCTCACAGCTCTGCCCACTGGGGATGAGGCTCAGCCCAGCCCCACTCCCAGTCACCACGAACTGTGTGCCTACAACCTTGTATCTAGTTTCAAAGGGAAAAGAGCCTTGCTAGAAGACTCTAAATGCGAACTGTCAAACAAGAAAGTTTCTGCACTAAGTAGGAGTATAGTTTGTAGGGATTTATCAAGATAGCCCATCAGATTGACACTTGACATGTAAATTGAACAGCAAATCTGACAGCTCCAATATTAATGCATCCACCTAGTTCTGTCTTGCACAGTTACTCCTGCAATGGGCTTTTTGAAAGCACCCTTGATATCCATTTCAAATCTGGCTGATTTTTAAAGCTGACATCGCATCAACCCAGTTTATTTAGACCTAGCTGCTTAAAGACAGCTCAGTCTGTGATTATTAATTACTGATTCAAGTGATAAGTCATATTTGGTATTCATATTCCTCATTAGCTTTTAATCAGATGAAAAAAATCCTCAACACATAGAATATATTTGATAATTCCAACAGAAATGCAAGCATCACCATGCTTGTAGGCCAAAGGATTCCACTGAACTGTCCCTCTCCTGGGTGTGCTTGCTCTGCAGGACATGTTCTCTCCCATAATAACCTGATATCCAAAGGAACAATGAGTTAAGACTTCCAAGTCAAATACTTGCACCCATCCAAAAGAAACAGTTCTGCTGTACCGCAAACAATAGAATAGGTCCTTGCAAAGCACATTTACACCTTCATGTGCTGTAGGCTGGGGACAGCAAAACCAGAGATCCTGGCGTCCTCCTGAGTGCTGAGAAGTTTCATTTGCTGCTGGCATCTGCAGGAGCTCCTTGCAGAACCAGCCCTGCATTTTGGACCACAGGGCTGCAGAATAGATAGGAGCTCTCTGGTAGGGTGACATTTCTGGGCTGCACATGATCTGCATACCTCTGAGTTCTGTTTTCACTATCCTTTAAAACAGGCTAAATGTTCTCTGGGAAGAATGGAAACACCACTACTCTTAAATATGCCTTGTAAGTAGCAAAGAGTAGGCTGAGGGAAGATACAAAATGGATTACACAGCTATTCTGCTAAATAGGAATGACTCTGGCCTTCTTTAAGAAGAGTATTTACATTTATCATCGGACTAGACAAATAAAAAAAGTAACCATCACCTTCTTTTTCCAGACCAGGTCTTGAGTTCTGTCTTAAAAAAAAAAATTACACCTATCTCAGATTCACTTTTCCATTTTTAAAATACAATTTCACAGAATCATTTTAATCATTATCCAGTAGTCATTTGAGAGATGTAATGATAAATAAAAATAGCTCCCACTAATCACTTCGAAGTCTCTTCCAACTCAAGTCATTCCTTCTATTCTGTGATGCTTATTGCATGAGACCTTTATTTTCCATTTTCCTGTGTATTTATTTCAGTTCTCTGACTCATTTCATATCCAGGCCAGACATTATCATAAAAAATATATTGCTTTTGATTTTAGAAATAATCTCTTTTCCCAGTCCTCCATGTTCTTTACCTAATTATTCCATCCTGATTTTGTGGTGCCTGTGACTTGTAAGTACCAAACTACTCTTTTCCTATCCAGTCAAACACCATCTATCTTCCTGCTTGAGGTGGTACATGGGAGTTTTTAGGAACATTTCACAGGCCCCTAGAAGTGTTTTCATCTCAACTATTATGTGTCCTTGTAGAAAGATAAGTTCTTCTTTTCACCACTATTTCTGCTTTTGAACAGTGCATTTAAAACAAGTTACTTAGGGATCTTGGGAAGAGCCTGCAACTGTCTGCTCATCCTCATCCTCATCCAGCTCAGCAAGATGCTCCAGCATGGAGCCATGCGCAGGAGTCAGTCCTGGGAGCTGCTGTGCTTCCTTTGGGCACCAAGGCACAGCAGAGAGCAGGCGTGGATCTCCTCTGGCCCTGGGGCAGTGGCCCTAGCACTCCTGAGAAATGCCCAAAATACCCACTCTGCAAATGGGAGAGCTCTTAAAGATGCACACCAGCTGGAGGGGCCTTTGCAGTTCACAGTGGGGGTTAGTAACTGCAGAAACACAAGAATTTGTAAAGTCTACCTCATTTGTCACTTGTTATTGTTCTCATTTTCAAAGGTTCAGCATTGCAGTGCATTCAGCTCAATACAGCACACCTGAAAAACAAGCACAATAAAATGAACAGTATCCTTTTAAAGTTGAAAAGCATATGACTTTATCCTTCTGTTCATTTTGCTTTCAGCCTGAAGCAAGTACAACAAAAAGACCATTTTCCCCAGTAGTAGCAGAAACTTCAGAGGCAACTTGATTTCACAGGGCTTCTGGACTATATCTGACTCCCATTCAAAACCTCAAGATTTATGTGTATAAACTGTTTTAAAAGCTGATCCAGTCACTGTCATTGAAGCAAGAATGCTAGCTAATGTATTGGTCTGAGCTGGAGATACCTGTGCATTTCATTTATAATTTGTAAAATCCTGTACCTATCCTTTGTATCCAAGATAAATTGATAAGTGAGCCCACTACAAATGCCCATTAATGCAGCACACACAAACTGCCTCTTGTTACACTGCCTGACACATTACTACTTTACAGTAGAAATCTCAATGAAACAAGAATTCATACTAAATTTACCTGCAGTGATGCAGGTTAAAGTATGTGTACACTATGCTGTGGGCAAAAGCAAGCTTTGCCTCACCTCTGCTGCAAGGCAAAAGCCATAAATTAGCCACTGACTAGATAGAATTAATAGAGCCTGACTGCTTTGCCTAATATATTAAGTTATGTCTGACCTATTCCACAAGACAGGTACTTGGTCTGAAGCTGAGACAAGCAGGGCATAGGACTTAAGCAGGGACAGAAAAAGTGATGATCTGTATTTTACAGACACCCTTCAAGGGCAGCTGTTTAGCAAAAGGCAGAGTGTACCAGCACAGGAAACTTGATTGTAGTGCAAGAAAACAATAGTGAAATTGATGTCTGTGAAGAGGCTCTCTCATTTATCAATCAACACGTATTCATATCAGACATGAAAGTTTAACCATTGACGATTAGACTAAAAGACAAGAGTTTCTTAAAAAGAATTAAATCACAGATCATTAAAATAATGAATTAGGAAAAGTTTTGCAGTCAACTCAACAGCTTAGATACAAAATTCTTTACAGCAACATCTTGGAAAAAAGCCTCAAACTTCTCTCGTGCCATGTTCTCCAGAGCTAACAGAGTCAAATATCTGGATCCAGGAAAGAGATTGAGGCAAGTACAGAACTGATTTTGTGAGGATCTAAGAGTAGAATTGGTACTTGAAATGGAAAGAGAAAATGTTTTTAAAATACTATCTTTCTGAGTCTGGTACACTGCCTATGAAAGTTGTGATGTCCTTCACTTTGACTTTCTTTCTTACCAAAAGTACATTGCTTATGATCAAATGTCAGATTGACATAACCAACTTGTGCTGATCTGCCAATATTACCAGCTTTTTTGATCTGATAAGATGTTCATTTCAAAAATACTTTATCAAAGAAAGATGAAGGTCTCCATGTCCTTTCACCATGCTTTTTAACACTGAACATGCCCATGAATTCTTCAATATTGTTTCACTCTAAAGGCTGCTTTGCTTTCAAGACACAAAGATACCATATTTTAAAAATAGAAATGTTACTTATTTGGTGATTTTTATTAATTTCAACCTGGATTTAAAATAGAATGAAAATACACAACTCGCTGTAGCTCACTTTGTTATTCCTTAAAACATTTTCACATCATTAGGTGGCTTGCAAATATATATGAAAATACTTATGAAAGAACTTGACATTTTAAATTATCAATCTACCAGCTAATACACTAGAATGAATTTTTGACTAGGTTCAACTCATCAGTAAAAGGGTCACTGTGCTTCCTTAGTCAAGAGGAGAATGAGTGACCCTTACTCACTCATCTCTCCATCCAGTTTAAGCCTACAGAAGAGCATACTATTCCCCCAGGGTAATGTGATAAAGCAGCTCATCATGGAGAAGAGAGCCTAGAAGATTTATTTTGAAAAATATAAAGAAAAGGAAAAGAAGGCATATCCTTGAAAAATGTGAAATACAACCTCTGGGAAATCTGCGTGCCTACACAGTGTGTGGTTCTGTTGCTCATAACTCAGAAGGAAAAGCCAGAGACAACAGGAAGATAAGTAATTTTAATAAAGACAGCTTTAGAAAGCTCCCATTTCCTCAGCCTTGTTTGCAGCTGGTGCCCATGAGCAGAGCTAAAGGCAACGAGTGTGCCAGCAGGAATCAGCACTAAAGCCAGTGGAGATGAGCCACAGGCAGGATGAACCCAGGATGTGTAACACAGTGCTGAGCTTGCTTCTGACTGCCCCACCTGTCTTTCCTACCAGATCTGTGCTCACCAAAATCTTGCAATAAACTACATCTCTACCCAAGAAACTAAGCCAGCTTTGATGAAAAGCAAACAGGAACTCTGGAGTTACTGCAGGCTCTTGTTTACTTTACTGTGCTTTGTTAGCAGCACTCCCCCAGCCCTCCTGGAAAATGCAAACCCTGAGCTGCTCTCCACAAGCACAGGGTGGGACCTGCAGTGTCCCACTGCCTCCTAAATGCCACGTGGATTGTGGGAGAGGCACACACAGAGTACAGACAAGCTGTGAATTAACTGCTCTCTGCCAGCCATTTCCACATCTCTAAGGTATGAGCAGCACCACAGCACCTCTCTTAGCAGGAAGTAATCAACAGCCAGAGAGAAATGCCATGAAGCATTTTAATCACTGGCATCAGGGCCAATAATTACTGTGACTGGCTGCTTTAGGCTTCTAAAGACAGGTGATACAATTTTCTGGAAAAGACTGAGTGTGCAGGTGTTCAGAAAATATGAATAAATTTTTTAGATACATTCAAATACTTAAAAATTCTAAATACGTAAATGCAGTCCAACAATATTACACTTCCAGGACAGCAAGTGTCTAATAAAATATGGCAAATACAACAAAAACTCCTCCGATTAAAATACTTATTTTTTAATCAGCTTCTTTATTTTCTGTCAGATCATACTGATTCTAAATTAATTTTCTTTCAATCCTACCAAGTAATTACAGCTTCCCTTTCAAAATTACTTTGCCATGACTATTTCAGCTGATTCAAGAAAAATATTAAGTGTGTATTTTGGGGAAATACTTTTGTGCTTCTGATTATTCATAACAATGAAAACAAATTCCCAAATGTCGTAATTTATAAAAAAATTACACAAATTCCTTGTTTTGTTAGCTCTAATACGCAGAATCATTTATTATTGCCAAATATATAACAACAGCTTAAAAAAAGAGAACTTTTTTTTATACCAGAGACAAAGGCATATAATTCCTCACTATGGAATTGCCACTAATATTTTTTTTCTAATTTTAATGTTGCATTAAAAACACTGCACTAAAGTGCTAAGGCTCTGCTAGCAGAAATCTTGTTATATTCCTTTCATATGTAAGGACTCATAACCAAAAGAGTGCTGCTTCACATAAAGCAATAAAATTTCAAGAACCTCACTCCAACATTAATTTGCCATTGTATCGGAAATTAATTACTATGTAATTAGAATGACAGGAGAAGCAAATGGGATTTCTTAACACTATCAACAGCTGTTTGAAATGACATTTATTTGAAAATGCAGGAAAACCAGAAATGCTGCTTCACAAGCTATGTGGCATTGAATTTGTCAGCTTTCTATCAAAGCCTAAGTGCAGCTTCTGCTCCTCACACAAGATGCCCTGTAAAACAGATAAAATTCTGAGTTTGTAGCCTGACTAACACAGCTCTTTCCCCCAACTCCTGCTAGGTAAGCAAGGACACGCAAGAGAAGCACATCTGAAAAAATGCCAGCACTCATGACCCCCTCCGTGCTCAGAAATTATCAGAAATATCTGCCACAGGGAAGCACAGAGCTAATGAAAACAAAAATGAATTGAACCTCAAGGATAATGATAGCTCAATGTCTAATTATCTGAGATGAATTTTTGATGACACCTCCTCCGGCCAATTAGTTTGCCAGTCACCAAACAGTGCTTTTGGCAAGGAGGGTTAAACAGAAGGCTGGAAAAATAACAAGAGAAAATAGGATTGAAAATGGCCAGTTCTTTAGCCACTTCTCTCCGTGGCAGAGGCAGGCTCAGTGGGCACCAAGGGAGCTAAGACAGGTTTAAACCAAGGTGGGAGAGAAAAGGATCAGCAGGCTGGGAAATCTCCCACAGCATCCAGGGCAAAACCCAGTCTGAGAGGAGAGCTGCAGCCTCTGCCCGTGCCCCACAGCATCAATGCCACACTGCTGCTCCTCCTGCTGTGCCCAGGGCTGGGGACAATGCCCTGAGAGCTCCTGGGTGCCCCCACACTGGGCACTGCACAGCCCCAGCACAGCCTCAGGGCTCTGTCCATCGTGGGACGGGCACGTCCCCGTCCCACCACCCTGACACTGCTCTCAGACTTTGGCCAAAAAAAGATGAAAGGAAATCACTTTGGCTGCTGGTCAGCAATAAAGTAAAAAGTAACTATAAAACAGTAGAAATTAGACATATGAAAGACCTTATACTTCACATATATAAATCAGCATAGCTCCATTAAATTCCTCCTTAACAATCCCAAATGCCAGCACGAACATCAGTCAGAATCTAACTTGCACAGCCCTCCCAGGCATTCAGGAAACCATGTGGCAATAGCATTAGTTCACTCTTAGAAACCTTCTTCTTGTGCTGGAGAAATAGCTGGAAAAAAGTGAAAAGGCAACTGCTGGAAAGGACTGATAGAACTTTCACTTACTCGGATTTAGAAACTTGATCGGGGTAGAACAGTTCTTGTGCACTAAAGAGCCATTATGCTTGGGAAGCTGGAAGAAGGGGGAAAGACAGGCAAACAAAAAAAAATAGAGACTTTTTTTTCTTGATTTTTCTTTTTCTTTTTTGAATTTTACAAGCTTGCAAAAGCAAAGGCCAGGCTTTTGATCTAGATCCAGATAGACAATCTTTTTAACCAGAGCCAGCATTCACCATAATGAAAAAATATCCAGCAGAACCTTGTATCTTGTCATTTTCAATAATCCTACTACATCCTACCAGGATTATTTTTTCCTAGGCCATAAATTTGTTCTCACCCAGTAACCCACCACCTGCTGATCCCCACTTTTTCTGAAGCCTGTCACAGACAGATTAAGTTACAATTTCTTTTCCCTATTCCATGAAAAAGAAGTACTATTTCCCACCTGCACAATGCATTTCTCATTCACACTGAGAAGCTACTGAGACATCTGGTACCTCACTGGGAAGTTTATTTTAGACTTTTCTTCAGCAGATAAGAGCAGTGCAGCAAAGGAGATGAATATAGAAGATAAAGCTGAGAACACACTAAAACAAGGTAACAGAGCATCTGAGTCTAACCTGTTCCTCTGTGCTGGAAAACACAGATCAGCTGTGTTAGATTTAGACTTGCTTGAGTTCAAATGAATTTCTGCAATAACATCAGGTACTTATATTGACATTTCATAGTGTTTGAGATGCTGTTCACACTTTGTGCACGAGGCATAACCAGAGAGTTCACCATGGAGCTGGTTACTTGGAGAAGCCAAGGTGAGCCAGTGCAGCCAGTGTCACCCTATGACCCTGAAAAGTTACTGAACAAGGACTGCAACACCAAAATGACTCCAAACTGCTTATTCTATTTGGACCTGACTGAACTGATTGCAGCCACCACCAAGACATTTCTTGTGTTCCAAGAAATCAGTGCTGCTCTGTACTGTGTCTTTTTATCAGCTGTCTAATGCTTCATATGCTGGCCATATAGGTTGGCCCTGCTATACACAATAATACAATACTTTAGGTAGGAAGAGGCCCTGAAGACAAACATTTTCCTCAAAGCAGAACTAACTTCAGTGTTAGACTGTAACTATATCCATTACAGGGCTTGGTGCAGGTGGGTTAAGAGCAGCTCAAGGATGGTGGTTGAACAGCCTGTAAGCTCTGCCCCAGTGTTTGACCACCCTCATTGTAAAAAACAAACATTTCTTATGGCCATCCTTAAGAAAAACCCTAGTGACAACAAGACCTAGAGAAGAGCAACAAACCATGTCAAAAGTTTTGAATAATTTAATGATAGATAGTAAAGACTCAGCTTGTAAGTGGTGGCAGTAGAATGACTTCAGGGTTAGTTTGTGCTTGCCGTGCTGTCACTGAGCACAAACACAAGAATTGGGGCAAATTCATGCTCAAGTGTTCACTCAACAGCACTAATGTGGGTTCACCACTCTCCCATTCTCAGCCGGGCCATCCCACACTTCTCTTCAATGCAGTTACAACTGAAAATATTCTTGTTATAGTTTCACCATTAAGCTTCTAGAGTTTTCCACATTTTAGAAATGGTTTTCCGTCTTCCAGACACAGGCAAAAGCTATATATTAACTTTGCTCAGGCAGCAGGCAAAAGCTGGATACCATTGATATGTTTATAATCTAACCTTACACCAACAAGAAAAAGCAAATTAACTATTTGAAAGAGCAGTTATTTGATACAACTCGATTTGGTTGTGTTTATTTCCAAAGAATGCCTTGAGAAGGGTTGATCCAAACCAGTGACAAGCACTGCTTTCTGCTGTATACCCAAACTAAGGCTAAATTAACAAACTCTTTCAGTTTGTAATCAGGTTATAAAAATAAAGTGCGTCAAACAGAAACCAACCTGTTTGTTTTGTAGAGTAATGCATGTGCTCTATCCAGACCTTAATTAGACCACATAGTAAGAGACTTTTATAGATGGATTTTTATAGACACTTTTCCAGACATGCTGTGCTCTTGATATTCCTCCCCCAAGCCCAAATCCACACCTTGCTAAATAACTTTTATAGGTCTAATTAAACAGGCTGGTGATTCAGTAGTATTCCTATTAAAACCACAGTACCTGGGCACTGGCATTCTTACTACAGCATCCTTCTTTCTTTCAAGTAGGATTCCATAAAAAGAGCTGCTGGTAAGATCTCAGAGCTTTTCTATCTTGCATAATCTGATGACATCTTAAAACACCACACCTAGTTCTGTGTGAGCTGGATTATCAGCACAGCACCAAAGAGCACCATTAACTCTCCTGCCAGGGGCTCTGTGGCAGCAGCAGCAGCGTGGCTCTGCACCAAGGTAATTATGTGCCTTTCTGCTACACTCCTCCTCCTCCTGGAACCAGGAGAGAGCAAGCATTATTCATCAGAGACACCCCCTGAGATCTTTTATGTCTAACATCATTGAAAGACAAGATAAACCTCCATCATTGAAATGTTGCCTAGAATTTAATAGGAGTCTATAAAAATTACCCTCCAAAATAGAAGAATTCAATTGAGAATGTTTTATTTCATTTTATTCTAGCATTATTAAATTTAAGGAACTATTCCATAGAAGGCATGCAGGCCCATAAAAGTTGATAACAGAGCTCCTGTTATTGGAATTGAGGCCACAATTCCCTAAGATGACTCAGAAATCTTAGAGACTGGTTATGATATTCTATTTAGCTCCACAGGCATTTTCTGTGAAGAATGAAATGTTGGAAAGCCCTCAGAAATTATTACAAAAAGCTGTTCATGCTCCAGGATTACCACTTTTCTAAGAACTCCCTTCAGTGGCAAATATGCCTCTCACATAGAGTGTGTGTGCTGAGCACTCCAGTGGCACAGAGCAGGTCACACTGGGGCTCCTGGGAGAGGAGAGGGGGCTGCTGTCAGTCAGGGCTGGTCAGGCCTTCCATCACCATGGAACCTTGGGAATGCACATGGTAAATCTGACCCTATTCCCAAGCTGTTACTGCACTTCCCACAAGGGGATTTCTCTGAGCTCTGTAAAAAATACAAAGTTACCTGCCAGATTTTATTCTCTGTATGGTTGTTTTAATGTTTATAGGTGTAATTTTCTTACTACTTTAAAGGAATAATTTCAATGCAATGAGAGACTGAAGAAGGCTTCCTTTCATGCTGCCAGCAACATCTTTAAATACATTGCTCATCATCATCATGCTTAGCCCTGTAATAAGTTTTTTCCTGCATCAATTTTATCAGTATTTTTATACCAGAAGTTGAAATAGTTTGAATAAAATAAAATATTCCCACCCAAAACTACTTCTCTATTTAAAAAGAGAATGTTGCAATTCTAATTTTAATTTTAAAATTTTTGGTTTACAGTGGGTGAAACAACAGGGTATTTCTTCACTACCTTTCTAGATATAGCTGATAGATGCTGCAGTTTAGAAATTATTTTGCACTAAGAAAACAAAGCTGAATTGGTGATTTTTGGTATTGGTCACCCTGAAATGCCCTATTCCCTAATATTGAGCCAAGAAATAAATATGTTTAGAAATACACAAATGTCCTGCAAAATCCAAAATAGTCCAATTTTGGACTATTCCAAAATTGTAAAATTGTAAATTTGGCTAGTCCAAATTTACAGTTAGCAACCAACGTTAGAGGGTGATCTGCAACAGCCCCGAGATCATGAAACAACCTCTCTGTTGCAGTTCAGTGAGAAAGCTCCAGCCAACACAGGGTTAAGCACTGTGGCAGCCAAACACTTCCTACCTGGGCAATCCCTGCCGCTAAAATAACAATTCCTCTTGTTTCCACCCTGCTTAGGGGGAACCAGCAGGCCTTTTGCTCACGATTATTTACTTCTTTGATCTTCCCCCCCAGAACCTCCCTGCACTTCCTTTTACAAGCTCTCCAGCTCTCTGGCCAAGGTGTGCATATCAACACCATCTGCCTGCAGGCAAGGAAACTGCTCCATGCTCCCCTGAACACAGGCCTGCTGTGCTAGCCAAGAGCCACTGACATGATCTCCAGCTCAGCGCTTCACAAGAGTCCTGCTCCAGCGCCATCACTTACATTTCCTCACAGAAGAGGAGAAGGAAAAAGCCCGAGCACTCCACAGGGTCTATCATGGCAGGGAATGTGCATCTCATGTTTTATGGACAGCGAATTCCAGGCTCAGTTATGTGTTACTGCCACGAGCTCTGCCTGCCAAGCCAAGCTCTGCTTCTGATAAGCAGGCAGCAATACAATGCAAGGACAAACTACAGGTCTTCTGAGCTGCTTTTTCAGTCCTGCTCTTTGCACAGCACACCCATCATGGGAAAGGCTGTGCATCTCAGGAAGGTTGTTGGCAGACCTTGTCTGCTGTTACTATGTTCTACCAAAATATTTAGCCAACTGAGCAGTAATAACCTCTATTTATCATCTCCACAACTGGTGAGCAATTCCTGCTTTACAGCTGTAGATTTATGACAAAGCAACATTAGAAGCAGCATTCTTAAGCCAGAGCCTGTGCTCTGTTAGTTGATTTCCACAAGCACATATTTGTGTGTCTAAATTTTGTGGGCAGGACTGCCCTGACAAATTAAAGCTAAGGAAATTGTATGTATGGATCTCCTACTTCTTGGAATTGAAATCATATTAGCACTGCATGCGATGCTAAATGAAAACTCACTGTGAGCCTTCTGAGTGCTGCTCTTTCTTCAGCTGGCTGCCTCTGGCTGTGCAGCTCCAACTTATGTTCAGAAACTACTCTTCATTAAGCTGCTTTCACTAGTGAACCAAATTACTACGCTGTTGATGTGTCATATGTGTTCAAGTCAAGCTCATCTCCATCCAGGGATGCACTCATTAAACCCACACACACAGAGGCCAAGTCACAGGGACTTGTCTGCTCTCAGGAGCCCAAAGGGTCCAAGGCTGAAGCCTGGAGAGCACATTGTGCCCAAGCCAGGTGTGTTTCCATTCCAGGACTGCACAGGGGGCTGAGTCTGCACCCAGCCCTCAGCCTGAGACTGCTGGGTGAATGCACTCAGTGAAATGCATTTCCATCAGACGATATTTGTTAAGAAAGCAAACAAACAAACAAAATATTTCGGAGACAACTTGCAATATGCTGGCTGGAGGTGCATCTTGAGAACTGCGTTTTTTAAAGGGAAACAATGAATTCAGAGTTTTGCTCCTCTGTGCCAAATTGCTCATGACACAGGAGCATGCTGCACTTAGGCACTAGCTTGGTGCGATTCCAGTCAATAAATTTTGCAGAGCAAAGGTCAGCATAGAATTCAAAATTAATCTGCTGCTCCAATATACCCACAAACGTTCCTCTGCCTGCACACATGTAATAGTCAGCAAAGTAGGACAGAAAATTCCAGACCAATATAAAACCTAACTAGACAAGTTGGGTTCCTGAAACCACTAGAAATGCAAATAAACTTCCTCAACCTTAGAATTTTCAAATCAATTGTGTTTAAATTTGCCATTTGTATTCTTGTAAAGCTAGAAAGCTGATACTGTACTTGCTTTATAATCATCCTGAAAACATATAGACCTGTGCTTAAGAAGTGTGAGCCAATGTATCCCAAATTTAAAAAAAAAGACATAAAAAGACTCCACATTAATAATCCTGAAGACAGATATGACCTTATTACAGTGGACAGAATCAAGCACAACAGACTCCTATAAAAATGCTGTAAAAATATACGTTTTATTGTAAGCCTAGTCATTGACAGTGAATTTGAATGCTAGCTATGCACAGGTCATATCAATACATTTTAATGTCTTGTTTTACATTACATTTCTGTTGTGTTTCAAGGCTCTTACTAATTCTTTAAACATAAAAACACCAGCAGGCACCAAATTAAATTATCAAGCAACAGGTTTAAAACAAACAAAAGGAAGTACTTTTTCACACAATGCATAATTTAATTGTTGAATTCCTTGCCACAGGATGTTGTGTGTGCCAAAGTCATAGGCCAGTTAAAAAAAAAAAAAGAAAAAAAAAACAACTAAAAAAACCAGAACAGAACAAAAAAACCCCACAGAACAAAAAACTAAAAAAAAAACCCACATAATTTAGACAACGGATTTGCACCAAGGGCTATTATATAAATAAAGCAAATATTATCTGCATCTCTGGAATTGCCAAAACCACAGGTACAGGAATTTGGAAGAGTAAATAGGGAGAAGTGTCATTCCACTCTTTATTTAGGTTGGTCCCCAACTCCTGCCAAAAAATCCCCAAAACTTCTCTCCACCACTGGAGGAAGAGTTTATTGGTCCAGCTGGATTTTGGCTAACCTCATATGGCAAGGATCTTTTTCCTACTGACTAACTCTAATGAGAATGAAAAAAAGTTCCCCCATCATATCCTTCATATAAGACTTTTGACAAAATCTAGCACAAGTTTCTGAACTGTTTTTCCTAGCTGCTTTTGTGTATCTCCACTATAAAGCAAATGCATCCCCACTTGCAACTGTGCAGTCTGTCCTTTTCAGATCAGGCAACATTTGGATAATCATAGCTTATTAAAAAGATTTGTTCATGTTTTCTGCCTCAATTTAAGCATAAACAGGGTGTATATACACTCTGGCCACAGGAGCACAAATGCCTGTCCCCTGCAGCTCGTTGTTACTGGGATGCTGAGCTGCAGGGCCCTGCTGATACAATGCCAGGGATAACTGTGCTGCCTCCAGCCCTTGCATGTGAACGAGCACCATCCTGTGATGCAGGCACCACACAGCCATTGCCACGGGGTGGGGTCCACTGCCATTCACAGAAGGGTTTCTTTGATATCAGGAGAATATATTGATAAGGCAGCACATGAATGAAACCTCCCAGTGCAATATTCCCGCATTTTGTGTTGTCATGCAGATTGTTTCCCTCCTCCACAGCAGCTCTCCACATGCCTGCATTGCTGCCACATTTATTGTGGCAATTGGGAGCTCAGGACGTGGTTGGCTCTCAGCTCATTGGTGATTTTTGCAGCAGCAGATGCTGCCATCATTCTTTTTCATAGCTTTGCCTTTCCTGTTTTATCTGCAAAGAGGACTGTCAAATTTATCTTATGTTTAGATCATCAGCAATAGAAATCAGATGATTTTGGAAAAAATGCCAGCTTTTTGAGCTATGTGAAGCTTGAACATGTTTCAAGCTTGCTTGTTTTATTTTGTAGCAGAAAACTACAAGTACTACAAGTACACGTGAGCTATAGAAAATCAGGAAGTAGCATAACTCAAATTCTCTGCATTTTGTCATGTTTTCATTTTTTGGACAGAATTTTGAAAACTAGTAATGTTAAACTGCTATTTGATGCTCTCCTTCAGAATTAATACAAAGCAAAACAAATACATTTGAATTTACTTCCATTTCTAACCTAAATAAAAGCCCCTTTAATTTTGAATGAGGGTTGGGAGAAGGAACTGATGTCATTTAGGCAATCTAAATTTAATTCCAATGGATTAAGTTTCAGTTTAACTTTCCTAATACACACATATCAAGAGGTCATAGTTGCTTTTGAAAAAGTAAGGTACATTGGGTAACATAGTAGATTTCTCCCTAGATTGTTTTTCCAGACATAATCTATGCTACAAAATACATTTTATCTGCTACTGGTGTATTAGTTTACAGCCTTTTTGTCAGAGGCAGGTACTTCAAAACCATGCAACAGCTTATAAAAATGAATCATTTTATTTTTAACAAAAGATTGGTGGAAAATAAGTGGGAAGAAGCTAATTAGAGCCAGGAAGGTCTGAATGGAAGAAATTCTTCACAGAAGTGTTGAATAAAAGAGAGAACTTGCTTTTTGAGAGAACTGCTGCTAACTCTACTGACTTTACCAGCATGATGCATTGTGTGATTCACAGCCATGAAGAACCTCTGGCTGAACAAACATTTGATCAAGTTATTTGTTTCTGAAACAGTTCTAGGCTACATTACAGTAGGAAAATAGATCTATTGTATAAGGTAAAGCATCTTCACTTATTTTCACGTTTAACTAAGTCATTAATGTTTTGAAACACCCAAAATATTGGCACTTCTGGGGCTGAAATTGTTGCTAGGTGTTCCTGTTTGCAGGTGAAAAGGAATTTTACATGTAAGAGAAAATCAAGTCCTTGTGGGCTGGGGATGCACAAAAAATCCACTAGAGACAAAATAAAAAGAGATTACATAAATAAATATGTAATAACTAATGGGCTTGAAAGCTAACACAAGAAGAACCTAGGCAAGGAAGAGCATGCTGTGAGGAACAATGAGCCACAATAGCTCAGCCAAGCTCAAACAAGGCTGGTTTAGATGGTTTATCCCCAGTCTGCTGCTTTGTTCAGATCTTTAGCATGTGGGATTGCAAACCAACCAAGCTGGGTGTAATTTACTTCTGATTCACTTGCCCAAGCCATGCTTGCCTTCCAGGGAAAACTTTGCCTGCATTTAAAGCACTGATTCATGATTCACTCAAACATTTCACTGATTCAGTGATTTGTCTTGTGTGAAGAGCTTTAAGTGATACAATTGGGATTTAGATAGTTTTTGGTCAAACCAAGAAAACTTCATGAATACAGCTTTAACTTCATGTTTCTGTCCACAGTGAATAAATGGATTCTTCATTCCCTCTTCTCAGTGCAGCTAAGAAGAGAATATTACAAGTTTTAAAAACTTGCCAATGAATGATGGTGTCTATATTCCCCGAGGAAAATCATCATCTAGTCCACATGTTGCAAACTGCATGGGCATTTTTAAAGCCAGATGGACTTGCTGTGATTTAAAACAGTAGAAGTCTCTCAAGAAGAGGCTATAACTCATCCAAAGACACATTCAGGGTATGATTTGAACTTTCCTAAAACTGTAAGTAAGAAAATTAACACAGAGTTTAAATGAAGAGGGAAAAAAAAAAAAACAAAAAACCAACAACAACAAAAACAAACTTGAAGGAAGAGCAGTGTGTCCAAACATGCAGAGTAACACATCAACAAGTTAATGAGATTCTGATTAACAGTCAGAGATGAGGCACCATCACACAAATCTAATGGAAGTTCACAGACTGGGGACAATTTCATCAACTCCTGACCTCAAGAAGAAATTGTCCAGCCTGTCAGCTGCTACAGCACGGCATCTGTAGAAACTAAACAACCTCAGGTTGTCTCTCCTGGACTTGTCTGTGTCAGTGGTGACACATTTGGAAGATCAGAGGTCAATCGGTTCACTTGAGTGGCATAAAGATAATATAATTCATTGGAGCCAAACAAATCTGAAATATGGTGAAATCTGAAAGATGTTTGGTTAAAAAAGTAGGAAAAATAAGGCTATCCATTCTTCTGGATTTCAATATTTTGCCTTTCCCAATGGTATCATTACCACATTTCTGCCAGCCTGCTGATCCAGCTACATCCCCAGCACTACAGTTTTGAGCAAAAAACAACAGCAAGAGGAGAATCTGTACAAATGAGTCCATGTTTCTGTGTGTGTGTGCATACAACCAAGATCCTAAGAATAGACAAAGAGCTATTTTTAGTTGGTTTTCTTAATAAGAACAAAATCTGAAAAGTTTTCCCACTTACCTGCAATCTGCAGGGTCTGTAATTGCTTGTCAGCTCTTGCAGATGTGACCTCCTTTGCAAGGTTTTGGTTTACCACAATGCCTGAATGCTGTCAGTGTCAGACATTCCAGCTGATTTTTAGGGGTCCTATGAATGTCAGCCTCTCAGGGAAGGACATGAGAGAAAGAAAAATGTCACATATGCTTGTAGGACATAAAAATCCTCCAAAAATTGTTCAATACCAGGACAAAACACTTAAAAGACTTTCTGTATTTAAGTGGACAGCTTCAGCACAGCTTGCTCACGTGGTTGAATGTAGAGTCTGCAACATTTTACAGTGTACACATCTTTTAGTCATGTTTTATATGCATGTTATTATTATAGTTTAAACACTGCATGTGAATTTGGCATCCATTAAAATGAACAGAGCATTGAAGAGGCTGGAACCCACTGGTCTTTGGGGAAGCATCTCTTTATGACACTCCTCTGCAAATGGCCAACTATTGCATTATGGAGCCTTTCTTGAATTCCTGCCAGTGACACTAGATCCTGTAATGGGTTTGTAATGAGGCTAAAATCATCACCTCCAAACTAAATGGGGAGAAGACAAAGGAATTAGGACATGGTGAGAGGAAACAGAGTGAGGACAATGTCGTTTAGAAGGTCAGAAGACTGTGCTGTCACAGTGAACAGCAAAAACCCCCCTCATGCTGAACTGCTGAGAAGGGCCTTGGGAAGGAGCAGAACCACAGCACCAGGAAAGCAGAGGGAACACAGTCTGCCCTCCCATTCAGAGCATGCTTTCCAAAAAACAGCCTTCAGAAAAGGTTAGGAGGAAAAAAATGGTTTACATTGTAGTGATGATGATGATTATGGTTCACCTATTTCACAATTGCACTCTTCAAATAGGAGAAGAGAACTTCTAGGAAGAAAGAATTTTTCAGCAAATCTAAGCTCAATGATGGGTGTCAAACACAGTCTTCAGAAGCAGTTTTGTTGCTAAAGGACATGTTTTCAGCTAATATTGTATCAGTCTGTTAGAATTTGCACAAAACCAACCTTTTCTTTGTTAAGAATCATTTTCTCCAGCTGCTTTCTATTGCATCTGAGGTTATGATCTTCTGTTCCCATCCTTATGCTCAGGAGGCTGTACAGAGGAGAGGGTAAAGTTTTCATGCAGCAAGAGAGTTCAAATCTCTTCTCACAGGAAATACCTATTTTTTTTCCAAGAATCATAAACTAGAAGTAGATTAAAAAGCAGGATGAAGACATTCATCACAAACATGTACAATGGTGGTCAACAGTCACTGGAGACAAAGCCACAGAGAAATCATAACGGAAAGAAATATTGTATACTGACAAAAAATCATTGCACAGGAATGTAGGGGTGCTAGTGCAGGGAAGAAAAAGAATTTGAAAAAGAACAGTTGTTAAAGTCTTGTTTCCACTTGTGCCACTGTTTTTGTACATGGCTGTTTGCAAGTCCTTTAACCCCTTTCCACACCTCTAGTCCCTGGTTTGTGCAGGGTGGAGACGATAGTGACTGCCCTGGCATTGCAAGGATCTGTGCAATATCACATTTAGGCACTTTCTTTTAGCTCCAACTTTCTTCATATCATCATCCTACAAAAAGTCATCTCAAACATTTTTATTTGAAAAAGAAAAAAAGAAAAAGCAACTGTTTCAATTGATTACATTTATAATTTTAATAATGTAAGAGGTTTACAGTAAGACACCATGCAACCAAGAATTCATTACTTTTCCTTTCAGATTTTAATAAAAGTACAGTATGAATTATTTAAACTACATGAAATTTGTCAAGATAAATTAATTTAGTATATGTTGTGATGCAGTATATTCTGGCTTTAATTGTGTTTGCTGCTTACCGAGTATAGCAATTCAGAAAGCACAACAATATATTTTCACAGCTATTAAAAACAAGAACATGACAGTGTTGTATCATTTTCCACATTTTTTTTCTCAGAGATTTTCTTTACTTATTTTTTGATAAAATTTGAAGTTAGGTTATTGCATTAAAAGAAACAACTCATGAAACAAATTGTGAAAACAATGAAAGGCTCAGGGGATTTCTCATATACCTCTTCTAATACAGTCAGCAGCATGCAGGAATAATCCCAAGATGAGCAGCTTTCAGAAGCTGCTACAAGAAAATGGTGAGATTTAATTTGGCACTATTTAATTCTTATTACAAAGGAAAACAGGATCCCAGGGAAGTCAGTAAAAATTTTGCCTCTGACATGAGTGAAAGGCTCAATCCATTGCCCCAGCGCAGCTGTTGGTGCCATGTGAGATGCCCTGGGGGACTCCAGCCAGCTTCAGCTGGGAGTGCTTGAGTTTCCTGTAGGCCTGCTGTACCTGCAGCCTAATGGGGAATCCTTGGGTCACTGGGACACCTCAAATATCACTAAGCACTCCTTTTAGATCACTGACTGGGCCCAGGATGTCTCCATTGGACATTCCACGCTGATGCTGGTCTTATACAGATCCTGTTACTCGTCTGCTGACAACCCCAGCCTAAGAGATCTGACAACTTTCCTAACAAAAGATACACATAAGTTATATGTCTTTATATACATTTAAGTACTTTTAATATACATGCACATTTAAAAGGACTCATCCTTTCACTTCAGCTGTGCTGTCAAGTGTACCAAAGATAACATCCCCTAATATTGTATTGGTTTTGCATGGCCTGGTTTTGAGTAGAAGAGGGGCCACAGAGATGGCTCTTATGAACAGCTCCTGGAAGCTTCCACCATGTCCAGCAGAGCCAATCTCTGATGGCTCTGAAGATGGACATGCTGCTGGCCAGCCCTGGGCCAATGACAGAGGTTGGTAATGCCTCTGTGATGGCATGTTTATGAAGAAAATCAAAACAAAGTCACAGTTTTTCTCCTTGTTAGAGAGGAGGAGGAGGTAGGACCATTGATGGGGACAACATGGACACCAAGGTCAGTGGAGAAGGAGAGGGAGAAGGGGCTCCAGGTGCTGGAGCTGAAATTCCTCTGCAGGTTGTGGTGAGGACCTTGGTGAACCAGCTGTGTCCCTGCAGCCCATGGGGACCCACGGGGGATGCAGAGCTCCACCTACAGCCCATGGGGATCCACAGGGGATGCAGAGATCCATGGGGAATGCAGAGATCTACTCACAGCCTGTGGGGATCCACAGGGGATGCAAAGATCTACTCACAGCCCATGGGAGAGTTGCCCACACTGGAGTGGGTGGATTCCTGGAAGAGGCTGTGATCCAGTGGGAGACCTGGTGGAGAGAGGGGGCCCTGCTTCCAAGCTGGAGCAGCCTGTCCTTGGAGGAGTGAAGCCCTGGGAACTGAGCCCCACACTGCAGCAGTTTGGGGAGGGCTGTGTGCCGTGGGGGGAGTTCACATTGCAGCAGGTGTGGTTTGGCTGCTGCTCACGAGAGCGGACCCACACCAGCGCAGTTCACCAGGAACTGTCTCTGTGGGTAGGACCCCATGGGGCCCACAGGGGTAGAACTCCTCTCCCTGAGCAGCAGCAGAAAATCTCAGTGATGAACTGACCAAAACCCCCCAAGCCCTGTCTCCCTGTACTGTGGGTGGGAAGGAGGGAGGGGCTGGGGGAAAAGGTGTTTTAAGGGTTCATTCCACTTCTCCTTATCCTCCTCTGATTCTATTAGTAATAAATTCACCTTGCAACCTTAAATGTGTTTTGCCCTTGAAGTATTTCTCCCAGTCTTGAAGCTTTTGTTAACTTTTTTTCCTCACCTCTGCCCAGCTGTGGCAGGGGAGGGTGAGCAAGGGACTCTTGTGGATGTCTGGCATTGGGCCAATGTCAAACCATGAGAAATACACAGGTGAAAATCATACCAATCTCCTTTCCAAAACACTTCTCAGCATAAATTTCTTGCAAGATTATGTTGCAGAAAGCAAGTTGTTCGTTTGGAAGTTCTGTACCTTCCTGAGAACAGTATTTTATTCTAAAATATAACAATCAAAAATTCTTTTGAAGTCTTCTCTCATAGTGAGCTTGTGGGGAGATGTGCTCGTCCACTTTTACTGGAATAGGGTAACATTCCAGATTTCTCACACTTTAATGGAAACTCTGAGTTCTGTGCATGACTGGAGTCCAGACTAAATTTATTTTCTGGTTTGTGCTGGAAATGACGCTGTATTGAAATTTCTGGGGGAGTCCATCAAGAAAATATCCTCATTATCAGGGATGAAGCTGAGGTTAGGAAGAATAGTGCTATGCAGAACACTTGCTATGCAGAATGATGACATCTGAAACTGCCACAGTGCTAAAAATCTAGAATCATATTAAAAAATAGAACTCCAAGGGTATAATCAGATTTTTCACAAGAAGTTGAGAAAAATAGCTGTAGCACATATAATCAATATTAAAATAAAAAATTTAGCACTACTTGCTGTAACAAGTCTCAGAATAGGATAGGCATACAGCATTTTCTCAACTGCTCATAAGGATTAGCTTGTGTTTCCTCATAGGCCACACAGGTCAGAAAGACTCATTGAGGTACAACTAGAAATTTCACCACTTTGGCAGAAAAACACAGAACTTCAGCTTTTGCAAGCAGCACACACAAATGTAGAGATACTGAATCAGACTCTCTGCAGTTGTCTTTATGCTTCACCACCAATCCCTTCCTCCCAACACCAAGCTGAAGAGGCCACTCCATCATTACTGGGCAGGAGAGCACCGTGTTCCCCTTGGCCCTGTCACCAAATCCAGCAGCAGAGACCCTCACACAGAGCAAATGCCATGGGCAGCACCCCTGAACATCCCTGCTGAGCTCTCCCAGCACTTGCTGATGGCTGATGGAAAAGTGACTGGTTTTCTACAGACAGAGAAAATCTTCCTTGTATCTCAGGGAAGAAACCAAGACCAAGACACTTTCCTTGCATCTCAAGACAAAACCTAAAATTGTACACACCAATCTCCAGGTTTAAAGGGAGAGCTCCTGAGGTTTTGATCAGTAATAAGTATCCACACAGCAAGAAAAGAGGGAGGAATATTGCTACACACAAACAGGGTATTTCATACTGAATTGAAGGTTGGTCATAGCAAGATCATATGTCAATCTGCCAGGAAAGGGAAGCATGAGCAAACAAAAGTATGTCATTCAGAACAAATCAACTTTCTCCAATATACTGGGATCTCACAGAGGGGTGAGCACTGAAATGACTGCACTTCCTTGCACAGATGCAAGGAAAAGGTATGTCAGGAAGTACTTGCACTATAACAACAAAAATAACTTTTAGCTTTTATTTATTTTGGAGAATCCCCAAGTTCTGCTTCTGGATTGGGAAACAGTAGCCCCAGTGCATATTGGTTTATGAGAGGAAAGAGAGGAGAGAATACCATATCAAATTGATACTTCAGGGAGATTTGAAGGAGAATGAACACATATTTGGAAGTGGGCCAGGACACTGGGGCTACTGTGCCCAGCCCTACAAAAAGAGCCATTGGATTGTTAATAACCATAAGCAATCAGGCCCTTCACTTTATGTCTCATCAGCAAGACTACACTACATATTCATTTAACTCACACTTGCTTTTAAGTTCTCTCAGCTTCTATTGCTGGTGGGTTTAATTCTGTCTTAACAATAAAGAGCATTCCTTTACTTTTTGTTCACTGGAAATCTGTGGCTGATTCATCCAGCACTACATTGATGAAATTATAAATGAAGAAATCCTGCACTGACAGAGGAAAAAAAAAAAAGAAAAGAAGCATTTTAATGTGTTCTCAAGTTTTCTTAAGCTAAAAGCCTTAATTTCTTCAGTATCTTGATAAGCTGTGACAAACTTTTTCAGTTTGAGGTGTTGTTCAATCTTCTGTTTCCATTCTTAAACTGCTAATAGACATGGTATTAAACTAACAGTAAAACCAGCATTTAATTAAGTGCTTCAGGACAGAAAGTTCTTCTAATCTAGCAAGATAAAAACAAGGTGTAAGTAGTTTTAACAGAAAATGAAGTCAGGAAGCAGCCTGGAAAAAGCAGCCCAGTTGTATGTGCTGTAGGCTTCAAATTTGTTTATTTTTTCTGTAGTCCCCATTTCATCAGCAGAGTTGTCCTGAAAATACAAATCTTCAGAAGTGCCTGAAGATTAATTTTGTGGTACTCAGAAGCCTTCCTGTTTCAGCCTTTCTTTAGAAACACATCCATTACATGGTCCAACCCTTACCAAGTAATATTTTCCAAGAGGACATCAATAAGCTCCCTTGCCATGTGTGTTTGCACTGTTCCGGGAAGGAAACCTGCATTTTCAAGTGTTCAGCTTGAACAACAACCTTCAGAGAGCCTTCAAAAATGTTCTGCAAAGCTCTAGTTTTCAAGACACCTCTAGTTAGATATACTAAGATTTTGTGGTGCTTTTTGCAAAGAGCACACAGTGTAGCTGACAGACAGAAACACACAAAGTCACACAGACTGATCAAGGCATCAGCAAATCACAAGCTTGTTTTAAAAGTCTTGGAGTCAACCAAGTAAAACCTGGGCTCCTAGATCACATAACACTAAACACACAAACAAAAAACAGTTTAGTGAAGACTCCCTTTAAAATAAGGTTCCTGCTTTTTACAGTTCTGCAATTCCCCTGAGTGGTGCATGTCTGTTCATCTCACTTGGTAATACAGGGAGTTTCCAGGTGATGCTATACTTTTCAAAGTTTAGGTTTATCACCTTCTTTGTTAGCTCTGGAAGAGGAATAAAGCACGCAGTGACCAGCAAGACTAGAAGGCTGAGCAGTGCCACTTTAAAATCTATATCTATAAAAGTAATATCAGGTTTCCCAACATTAAAAAAAAAAAAGTATTTGTCAACTATAATTTATTTGAATGCAGTTGAGTAATATTAGCAGTTTCACATCCATCCTGCCCCCATCCCTATCAAATCAGTAGGGCTATAAAAAGGTTAGGGAGATAGGGTGATAGTGGTTTCAGAGCTGAAGAACCCAGTTACACTCTTCTGTGGGAGACACAAGCCTAATTCACACAGCCACCACTCCTGCCATTTTGGGGGTACTATATATGAATCTCCAAAAAACCCACAGTCCTGCAAGGCAAGGTGTATGAACAGCAGTGGGACCAACCAAGGACAATGTTTCTTTTCTCCTCACCTCAAAATTAAATGGGAAAGTCCATTTACCATAGCAAATTACACAGGTTTAGCAAAGAACACAACTAAAAGGAGACTCCGAAGGCAAGTCAAAGCTGGGCAAACATCCTGTCAGGGCAGCACCACTGGAAGTACAAAGCCTTGGGGGAAAAAAACATTATAAGAACATTCTTATGCAGTTCTTTACACATCATTACCTTCCTCTTGCTGTAAGTTGTTCTCTGCTGAACACATCCAGATTTTGCATGATTTTGTAAGTTAAACAACCCTGTGTGAATGCAGGACAGGATACAAACCACCTGGAATTGGTGGGTATGCAAGTGCACACCAAGCTACCACAGCTGAGCAGTAGATCACTAAAACTGAGCATGCTGCAAGAACACTTTAGTTTTATCCATACTAATTAAAGGGAGAAGGTGATGCTTTCTGTGTCTGTAGACACAGGCTCCTAGCACATCCCAAGAAGAGGAAAAGTAGCAGGTATCCAAAGCAGCTTTCAAACTGATATGTACAGTAAAAAAAAACCCTTTCTGATTGCATCTAAGTGGGCAAGCATTGCAAATTATCTGGAGCAACAACTTCACTCCTGTTATCACCATTCTGAGCTATTTATACTTACACTGATTGTTATCCTGTGTTCCTTGCCAGGAAGCATTTTGAGAGCCTGTTAGCCACCATTCCTCATCTCTTCAAGAGCTAGGTCAGATTCTGAATATAAATAAACAGCCCCTTTGTGCCTGAACTTGAAAGAGAAATCAGTCATCTGTATATGATCTGTGTTAAGGAAAAATGTAATTTTTCCCTTTGACAACGTGTGTATGGTTGTTAAGCTATCTTGATTGCCAAGAGAAATTTGTTTTCCACGGAGGCTTCTGTAGCTTAAAATGTCACTGGTTTTACCCCTCCCCTTCCATTTTTTTTATTTCTTTTTCAACTGATGTACAAATTAAGTTGATTATCTTCGAAGTAGAAAAAAAATAAAACCAGATTCTTGAAAATTAAAAGTCAGGCAGAATCCTATACTAAGAGGCCATTTTATCTTGTCTTCTCTAGGAAGATAGTTTGCAGATTCTGGCAAGATCCCATTTCCAGTAATAAAAATCCCCAAGGACTTGTGATACCTAAGACCTCCTCTTCCTGGATCCTGACCATATTGCTGTGATTAAACTGTCTAGTACAGAAGGGACTTTTGTTGTTTGTATTTATTATTGCAAGAGGAAAAGAACACAGAAATTATTTGTATATTAAGAGCTGGATAAAATTGTCACCTGTGTACTTGAAGTGATTCTGTGAGCTTTAGTAAAAGTTCAAAGGCATTTATCCTCCTTATATTCTGCCTTGTTACTCTGACCTGAGAAGGGTTTGGTACAGTACATGCAGTACAGGCTTTGCCTGCCCAGCAAAGCAATGTAATAAGGCAGATTACACAGAGGACAGAAATTAGTCAGATACTGCAATCATCCCCAGGTAGGAGTGTCTGCATACAATCACCTCTGTACGAATCTCCTGAAACAGCATTTGTTGCACATAAGTGTAAAGCCTGTAGCCTTATTTTGCTTAATCTGTGCCTGACAGTGAATAATTTGTCATGCACCCTCTCCCCATGCAGTTGTCAACCAGCACAGTGTGCACTGCTCCCTGCCCCTGGAAGGTTCCCAGTGACACCAAGCCTCGGTGTTCCAGCCATGAAGATGCTGACTCCCCTGTGGCTCCAACCCACTCCAGAAAAAGCAATAACCCAAACTGCTTCATCTTGCAGTGGTGGGGAATAAAGAGTGTGTGAAGAATTGCCTGCTGGGAACTCTTCCTGAGCACTTTTGCAGATGGGGAGAGCTGGCTATCCAAGTCCTTTGGACACTGCCCTTTCTTTTAACCACAGCTCTACTCACTAACAGTATAATCTTCCTTTTAGCATGGGGTATGCTAATATTGTCAGCAAGGTATGCCACTTTATCAGCATGCTGGTGACACTGCAATTGAAGTGTATATCAACTCAATCATTCATAAATCAATGTGTATATTCTTCTTAAGCTCTAATGTCATGTCATCAATGCGCTCTTTATTTTGCAGTTATTGATACTAAATTCCAGCATGATTACAAAATCACATTTTTCACTTTATTGCATTTTGAATATTGAAGGGCTTTCCCCTTTATTAAATTACACTATATTACAAGAGTCTGAGAATCTTCTGATGCATGACCAAGTACATAGTTCCATCTGTTTTGTTTTTCTCATTCATGACAGAGATGATTCTGTTTTAACCAGTACATGTATTTCACTTTAATTCCACTTTATGTCTGTCAGGTTACATCATTTGTGATGTGTGGATACTCTGCTGCAGAGCTTTGCCAAACCATTTAAGTTTAAAGTAAAACCAGCTTTCTGCATAGCTCAGGTGTTCAGAAATGAGATATGGCTACTCAAGTTACCAGTTTAAATTGAGCACATGGCACAAAGCCATATCAAACCTGGCAAGACCAGGCTGGCTAAAAATCACTCTTGCTTGAAGGCTGCTGGTAGCCTATATAAAATGAACAAATTTCCTATCGGTGCCTTAGAAACACAGGTGTTTACACAGCCAAAGCTGCTAGCACAATTGGTGGATTGTCAGCAGTCTCAGCCCAAATTCCAGGTGTCTGACTTTGAACTCAAACAGGGCACAGCAAACCAGGAGAAACTCTGCTCAGTGTCTCAGAGTTACAAGTGTGAGTTTATTGTTTGTATTAGAGAACTTAAAAGGCTGTGTAAATGAGAGCAAAACCCCATGGCACAGGGTGCTGTACAAGACTCAGAGGAGCCTAAAGCAGAGAAAATTAAAAACTAACTGAAACTTCATTTAGAAGTCTGATCATCTTCACATCACTTTCAGGAGACACCCGTGGAAGAAGAGTCAGATTGCAGTAGGCTGGATATCCCCTGGAAGTAGCCACAGCTCTCAATGAAGGACCCGGGGAGTGAGCACGTACATGGGCCATAACAAATGGACAAACCCTGAGCTCACCTGTTTTGCAAACAAATCTCCTAACCTCAAGTAAAAAAAGAAAAAAAAAAAAGATAATAATTTTAAAATTTTTTAAAAATAATAAAAGAAAACAGGCTTTAACATTTTACAAATATTCCTCCCTATCAAGTGAGATGAATTCAAAATTTCAAAGCTATGGAGTGTAATTGACCCAGACTCTTGTACAGCCTCTGATGACCTCATTGGTGTGACATAATTTGATTCCAAAGCTGCCACACAGCAAAAGAATCAAACTGAAAAAAAAAATTCAGGAAAATTTACTAAAACTATCACATGAATATATTTTTTTTCAAGTTCACTTATTTCCTTGTGAGCATTCCACTATATTAAAAACTGATCATTAGGTGTTGCAAATAAAATATAATTATGCCAATGTTGAGCAGAGTCTGCTGATGTTTTCCACACAACCAGCACCTCCAGAAGCATGCTAGATGGGGAGCTAAACAACCACTGGTGTCTGAAGACATCAGGGAGATGATGTTTCATTAGTCACTCACCCTCCTTCACCACAGAATAGCAGGTAATCCAAGGGCTTTTGCTAATGACTTATTATTTACAGCACACAAGCTCAATGTACAGCTGAAGACTTATTAGGCTTTGCTTTTTTTCAGAAAAAAGCCAAAGAGACCAAAGACAAAACCAAAACCCTTCGGGGTCTCTGTTTTAAGGCTTAAAAGGACATCATTGTATCAAAGACAGGGCAGTTTCTTTCACCCTACACAAAGGGTGACTGGGTAGGAAAGCAGAACAGAATATATCATCTCTATACACAAAAAACTACCTTCAGTTATTTGCAGGATCTAAGCTGAAGCAGTGAAATTCTCATTTCTTCTCCTTTCCTGCCCAAGTGAATGTTTTTACTTGCATGACACTTTGAGGAATTCCCTTTCAACAGCAGGTACCTTCCATTTGTAATGCTGCAGCTACACACGTGTGTGCATCTGAGTGCACAGGAAAATCTATTTTTTTTCAATAATGCTGAAGGTAGAAATTGATATAATCATTCTTCTTTCCCTCTAGAGCACTATTAGCAGGCAACATACCTTTACACCTCTTCAGAGAGGGCAATTTTGCAGTTGAAGGGCAATAAGAACATCCCACAGCAGCAGAGGGAATCTGTGCAAGGCAGAGGATGGGTTCATGTGCACCTCTGGCTCAGAGAATAAACTATAAAACCGTAAGTGTGTAAGCTCCAAAGTTTACAGAGCAGTACCCTTTCTCCCACTTTAAGCTACATTGAGATTAAAGCAATTTAGCTTGAGATGGGATTTCTCAGTAGGACAGGAACAAAAATTAAATATACCAATGCCCCCCATTCCCTCTCTGCTGCTTTCAGCATTTTTGCACTGCTCACGGGAGGAGAAGCTGCTATCTCTATAGCACAGCAACTCTTCACATTATCACTACAGCTGGGCACAGCCATGTAAGAATCAAGTATTAAAATGAATTACTTAAGACATTACAGACCATGTCCAGCAATATCCAAGGGTCTTAATGCTCCAGCTTTGTAACACACATTCCCTCCCCATAGAAAAAATAGCAGTGCTTAGAGCCCTGCACAAAGATGAACATTGCATCAAAATCAGTATGGGCTGTTTTTTGGTTTTTTTTTTTTTACCACTATAACAAATAGTAGATCTTGTTCCATTAGCCCTGATATTGAAGGTCATTTTCCCAAGTATTTGCTCAGGGATTGTGCTTCCCAGGCACCATTGCAATTTGCTTTGCTGAAGTCATCATAGGTTGTTGAAACTTGAGTACAGGGTGAATAAAACAGCAAAAGCCAATTTGCTTTAAGGACAATTCTCTAGCAGAAATGTAATTTTTTTTTTTGGTTTGGGGTTTTATGCAACTCTGTTTACTATTTTTCAGCTATCACATGCATGAGCAACATAAATTCAGCATCAGGCTTATTGCCCAGGAGATACAGGTGAGTTGCTTTCCTAAAGCAACCATTCCCCAACCTGTTCCTCCTTCTTGTAACTCCATAAATAATTAAGAGAATATGCCTGTTCCACAGGAACAACTCACTCTTATCAAGTGCCAGCTAGAAAGGTTTTCACATCTTGCTGCACACCAGAGCACGTGCTACAAACCAGATTGCTTTGATTTTCTCAGTGTGTGGAAATGTTTGTCTTAAACTTACAAACAAAGTGGCATACACTAAAACTGTAAGTATTGGCTACTTCCACTTGTGAACTCATTTTCCAGCTGTAAATTAAAGGGCTTTAAAGGCTTTTTACACAGATGCTAATAAATTCCATTCTCAAAATAATTTTTCCTCTCTTTCCTCTGCAGAACTTTCCCATGTGCTTTCACATGATCCACCTGTTCTCATTATGTGTGTACCTTTGTCCTGTGATAAAGCATTCCTTCGGCACAGAATAATTAAATGTCACATTTCTCTCATTCCTCTTGACTAATAAGTAAATCCCTTATTGCAACAAGCCAAATTGCAGCAAGTGGATCACACACTGTAAGACACACCTCAATATTCGGAATAATATCTGACCACAAAAAATTAAGAAATTTCCTTTCAGCATGAATTTGTGTATGCAAAAGTATGAAACACCATATCTGTAACAAAAAAGTATGAGCATTTCCTAACTGTGTAATGAGTATGATCCATGAGGAGCAACAAAAACAGTTAAAAACACATACATTTGAAGCACTGAATGTTCAGAATGCCGTTCACTCTTAGGAACAGTTGGATAAACTGCTCTGTGACTGAGGCACAGTGTTAAGAACAATAAATGATGAAAATATCTATCAGTTGAGGATGTTGGCTCCTGCTCTGTTGCATAAGGCCCATATAGCAGGATGGATTCCAGCATGACTAAATGCACAAAAATGATTGGCAGAATGAACACTTTGTTTTCTAAAACAATTACTCCTCATTCTCCATTGTAACATTTCTCGTAAGCACAGCTCAAGGTAGAAATAAGCTCCCATCTCCCTTTTAGAAAAGCATTATTCAGGATTCAGAATTATCTATTTTTATAGTCCTGTGGGTTTAACTGGGAAAATGACAACTGCACTCTGGTCTGTGGGGCAAGGAGGGCAGCATCACAGCACAGCTGTCCCCAGGGCTTCTGTGCTGGGAATACCCCTGCACACCCCTGTCCTTCAAGGAGTATTTAGCACACAGAGGTGTGCTGTTGGTGGTGGCTGTAAGAAAACTGAGCAGGGGTTTGGCCAGCTGGGCACATATGGAGCCTAGACAAGAAGATCCATCCCAAAGAATAGGCCTGTAGATACAGAGGGGGCCCCATGGATCAGTTGTGGTTATTTGTGTTACCTGCACTGGATCACATTCCTGTCAACAGTGAAGAGTGCACAGAGATCAGCCAAACCCTAAATGAGGCACTAAGAAGGTTTGGCACTGTGAATATACTGTTCTTCTCCCATGTTCACCTGAGCTCTGGTTCCTCATCATGTCCACTTTTGGTGCTGTGCTGAACACGTGCAACATCAGAGCGCCAAATAAAAAAACAAACCTCAAAGCTACAGAGAGGAAATAAATCTTCGGGCAGCCTGTCCAGTCTATAGGGCCACTGTACAGATTTCTGGCAGTGCATCCCTGTTGGGGGAGAACACATCTCTGCAGCAGCCGAGCTTCCCAGGCCCCACAGCCACCTGCAGAGCAGGAGCTGGGAGCACGGGCAGGATTGTGCTGCTGCTGAGCCACCAGTGGTGTCTGATGCCATCACTGCTTGCTGAGGGCACGTGCCACCTCTGCAGAAAGGAAAAGCAGAACCTTTGCAGACACAACCCCATTAAGAGCAGGAGGTAAAAGGACACGTCGTAAATACAGATCTCATTTTTTGGACTAGGTGGAAGTGATGCATTCACACTTGAGCAAGCACATGAAAGACATCAGCAGTGCACAGACATTTTCCAAGTGCTCTGCACAGGAGTTGGCCAAGAGAAGATAAATTTATTTGCATAAGCAGTTTTAATTTGCAGTGTTTTAATTGCTGGATGCAGCATTTCAGAGGCTCAAACTGTTTCAGTTTCAGAAGTTCTAAGCACAAAACACCCCTGCACCCTGTGTGACCCCCGTGATCAGTGGGGTCACAGTGGCACAGCAGAGATCAGAAATGCAGACAGAACGTATTTTCGAAGTCTCATTAAGCAAGAATAGGCGAGCAAGAACAGCCTTTCCTAAAAATGCAACAGAAAAGGAAAGCAATGGGTGCAGTTTCAATCCCACGTTTATAAATGCAAACATCCTCACGTTATCTTTATTGCCAACTAAACGATGAGTGTTACACAGTAAGACCTATATTTGCTGGAACAGGAAATCAGTAAAACAGTTTTCTGTCAGACATTACATCTGCTAGTGCCTCAGGACACTCAGACTGACTGATGCTGATGTGTGACAATCACAGGCAAATTACTTTTTTTTTTTTTTTCTGGCTGGTTTATTTTGTTTTAATTGCGTTAAGTGCATAAATAAATAGCTTAAATGTTTTCTATCCAAGCAAATAGAGAAGTTCTCCTCAAAAAATGAAAAAGAATGACAGCAATGGATTTCTCTAACTGGTTGGTATATCTCCATGGAAGCTTGCATTTCAATTGCCATTGAGTGATACAATTGTGTCACATGGCTCTGTATATTCACATATATTTACCTCTACCTTCTAACAGTCCTGAGAAATCTGAGCAAACCTCCTTTAACTAAATCAATTGGAAATCCTAAGAATAAATATAATTGCTTTGGGAAATTATTCCCAACCCTTAAATTTTAACCATTTTCATGACTTTAATTAATTGTGGTTTGGGAGAGAGTGGTCGGTCAGCTCTTGCTTTACTTCTAGTCCAGGTCAAGGACTCAACAGCTGGGATGCTGCATTACTGCCCCTCACTAGAAGGTGATTCTCTAATCACATTTTCTGGCATAAATGCTTGGATTATGAAGAATCTGAGCAATACCAGTCTTCCAAGCAAGCCTGAGCAAGAAGTCAGGCAGCTGTTAAGCTTGAAGGTGATCTGGGAGCTGAAGTTAAGTGTGTGACATCCACTGCACTGTGGGAGGCAGAGGCTGCAGATAACTTCAGTCCACAATAACTCTGGATCCACCACCTTGTCTTTTGGATGAATAACGTTTCAGCCCCCACAAAAAGAAGTACAAAAAAAACCCAGAGAGATTTAGAGAGGGATTTGTCATTAGGTGGAAGCTTGATGTAGTTCCATTTATCTTTTATCTGTGTTGTGAAATCAGCAAGAAACCAGCAAGTTTATCCAAGTATTTCAAATATTTTCACTTTACAAGCAACCTGTGTATTTCATAAATACTAACATCATAATCCCTTCTTAATCTGGCAAGGGGTGGATGTTTTAATCTTTTGGTGTGCTGAAAGGCAATATTATTGGAGAGTTATTTGCCCATTCCCTGGTGATGGAGTCTGCAGCATTCAGAATTTAACTATAGAAGTGGAATTCTTGCCTTTCAGGGTTTATTTACAGATTTTGCCAGATGAATGTGTAACCTGTGAACTATAATTAGGGATTTCCAGCTGTTACCAGAAGGCCTGGAATGCACAGCTTGCAAGCTTTGAACGTATTTAAAAACCACCACTCATAATCCTAAAATATTATTAAACTGGCAGGTATGGAATAGCAAATATTTTAATGTATATTAACCCTTTAGTTACTAAAATTATAGCACATCTGTATTATAGAATATACATGCAGTCTTTAAGTCTCTGTGGTGCATTTAAGCACAGTTTAATTCAAGTGCTGCCAGCTCAGTAATGCATTTCCATTTTGGCCACTGGGCAAAACCAGAAATCCCTGACTTTTGTTTAGATTGACTGGAAATTGCTTTGTGGAACTTGGGAGAGATAGCCTTGTTCCTTTATTTAGGTATTAGCTAGAAAAGAGGAAACAATCACCTTCACACATTCCTCCATGCACTCCATTAATTATCTGTTTTCTAGAGAACTAATTCAGATTATTTCTTAGTCTACCCATTACAAGAGTTAATCCTCAACAGTTTTAGTTTTAAATACAAATTAGAGAGTTTAACATTACCCTAGAACAATGTTTTTAAGAATACCCTAACGTTTCACTTGTTTTAAGAAAAATCTCCTCAAAAAAACCCCAAACACATAACAAAAAGTTTAGGTCAAGTCAGTTCTGAAGTTCAGATCAAGTCAGCTTATGGAAAAGTCAGTTCTGAATTACGAGACTTTTTGAGAATAAACACATATTGGCATATGCAAAAATGTTCTGATATTTTGTTTCAGGATAAGCTCATGCCCTATTTGACATAAAACCCCTGAATTTATACCCTTACCCCTCCCCACAAAAGGGCCACTGAAGGCCTATTTTTTTAACCATGTACAGAATCTGAAATTTGAAGAGATTTGAGTTCCACACCTCAGCATTAGTTAAGAGGGGTTTTTTTGTCTGAAATTTCAGAGATCACAGAGCTTTTCAAAACTATCCAGTCTAAATAACCCTTCAGCTAGGGAAAAGTATATCCTTGGAATAAATAAGAGGAAAATGTAAACAGCTTCAGATTAAATAAGACAAAAACATAAACATCAGTCTTTTTAAGGGGCAAGTCTGAATAGTTTCCATCATGTCAAACCATGATAGCTTCACTCCAAAATCCAGCCACAGTCCTGATTAATATTTATTCTGAAACCACGCACATATGTTCCTGTTTTTGACCACTTAAGTTTGAGCTATCTAGTTTATTATTTTTTCTTATATGATTTCTAGTCAACAGTTCCAAAGAGACATAAAACAAAAGCAATCAAGAGTTCTTTATAAAAAATACAGACATGTGTAACCTTCTGTAAATATTTTTTCCCCCCTCAAGTTACTAAGTACAGTAATTCAAGCTTTGGCTGTCTGCCTAAAGCTACAGTTTCCTAAAGTTCGAATTCAAACTTTCATCTATAAAATTGATTGTGCTATTAAAATAAAAGTGACATAGTTACCAACTACTCTCTATAATTAGATACTGTTAGGTGCTTCCTGCTACTTGAAAAACATTCTTCATTTAATATACAGAAAGAGGTAGTGTTGACTAATGAGCTGCTCCATTACTAACTTTTACCAGTTAGTAGTAAGTTTTATCAGAGCTGCAAACACTTTTAAATAGCCAGCTCTTTGTTTTGGGAGCCGAGCTGAAATGTTCCAAATACAGTAAAACTCTGGAGCCCGTTGCAATATGGATTCTTTTTTCACCTCCTAGAGAGGCTGAAAGAGACAACCTAGACACAAATGGCCACTTGTTCTCATTACTGATCCCAAGAAAGAATGCAGAAATTAATTTAAGTATCCTGGCTGTGTTCCAGCTTGGATAAATACATCCTCTCTACCCTAAACAGCCCCTATTTCTCTCCATTCTTTCATTTGATTTTAATAAATTACTTATTTCCCCAGTAATAAAACATTCCTCAGTGCTGCTGATAAAGAATAACTCTGAGGATGGTTGCAGAAGGAGCCTTCCCTTCCCAGGGTCATCTCTGGGGAGACACCATCCCACCCAGCTGAGTTGCTTGAGTAAACCTAAGAAATAGGCCAAAGCTGGGAGGAACAAATTTGAAACAAAACATTGCACCTCTCTAGGTAGGAAAGGGTTCAGCGCCCTCCAAAACTCCAGATCATATTTGCAGCTCTGATCAGACTTTGAACTTCTTTAACACTTCTTTAAGGTGAGGTGGCTACAAGTTCTTTGTCACCATCAGCTGTGTCAGCACAAGAGATGCCACCAGCCCATGTCCCATCACAGCTTCCCTCTGGCTACTGCTCCCTCAGGCCTCTCAGCCAAGCTCTTCTCTGAGGGCTCATTCCAGCCAAAGAAAATCTGATTAGCACAAACAGCTTAATAACAGGTCTCTGCTAGCCCTAATCCAGTCCCACGACGACTGGAACCAGGCTAGAGAGAGTGTCACAAGCTGCTGCATTCCAGAGGACAGGGTATTCTGCAGGGTGACAAGAATTCCTGGAGGCTCATCTCTTCCTTCAGCCTATCTGCAGCCCAAGAAGGATCTGTGTCTCCAGCAATGCTGGTCTTTAGCCAAAAACAGGTAAAGCAGGATGCTCTGCCATCACACAGCCACCCCCAGTTTGTGGGATTGTCACACTGAGATGACCTAGCCACACATAAGGGCACAGAAATAATGAAACATGGGTGTATAAGATCAAGGTACTATTTGAAGAGATTTGACTTACATCAAACTGGCCTTTCAGAAACTCCCAGCAAATTCTGTTGCTCAAACGAAAGATTTCCTTTGTAACCATATCCTATCAATGCTATTGATAAGGAGGGAAGCGATTGACAAAAGTGAGCAGGAAAAAAAAAATCCATGTAACATCCGGTATACAATAGGGATTCAGTGCAAGTAGTTATTCCCCCTTTCCTAAACTCTATCCACGCTTCCAAAAAGTGAATTGTACACCCAAATCCAAGTCTTACTCAGTTTCCTGTATTCTACGAGCTGAACAATCCTGGCTGCACGATCTTAGGAGAGACAGAGCCCCTGAGAGGGATTGAGAGGTACAAGTGTTAGGAAGGTGCAACAAAACAGAGAGGAAAGGAGCTGTCACTCTGCTGCTTTTCCTTACTGAAGTGGTATTGACACTTTCCTGCCTCTCCAAACCTTGGCATGCAGCACCAAGATTCACTGCAATTTGAAGTTGCACTTCCAGCTTGTCAAGCGGCCAGTGTCTCACATGCACTCAAATATTCAAAAAGCTCACAACATGCACAGTGTTATCACTCCAAACAAGGCAGCACCCCAGGTTTGTCATCATTAAGTTCATTTAAGCATCAGTTCAAGGCTGGAAATGTTTAAAGCTTTTCCTAGCAAAAGAACATTGAATATTGAAAGTGGATCGCAAGTTTGGAAACAAGTTTGCAAAATAAAAAAGCCAAGCAGAGAACTTAAAATGACTCACTCTTGAGTCCCTTCCCATTAAGCCTCCATTTTCCTTTTTTTTTTTTTCCAAAGGATACTCCAAAACTATTCTCAAGTCTTTAACCAGCAGCAGTTCTGTTAGTACACATTTGCCTTTTCCTTGTGAACCTGGCTTCTCTCTTTTTTTCTTTCAGTACAAGTGAAACATTTGGTGACTGATGCTGGAACCAATTCGAGGCAAATCAAACTTTTAGGACCTCTCTGGAAGGGAAGACAGATAAAGAGAAGAGGGGAGTTAACTTTCAAGACTGTTATAAAAAAACAACTTTATGAATCCAGCATCATAGGAAATGTTCACTGCATGCACATCCTGTCCCTGACTCAGTTTAAGCTCTCTGCAGGGACCAGACACAGCACATTAATAATACAGATGACAGAACTGGCATGCACAGTCTTTGTCTGAACTATATTCCCTACTCCCTTCCTGTCAGCTTGGAGGCTTGCAACAAGTGGTCGCTTCATCCATCACCCTCTTTTATATATCCACAAGGCTAGGTCCAGCAAACCAAAAAATACTTCATCTATTTCTCTTAACCATGACAGCAGTATCCCAGTTTAAGTAAAGATCTTTCTAGTTTTCTTTTCTCTATTTTATAGACTTTATCTTTGCACCATTTTTCTATTGTCTCAGGCAAACACAACATTGATTTTTGTTTTCTTTTCCTATCTCTCTGTACAGCTTTATCCAGACCCAGGCCTTGATTTACAGTACCAATGATCATCACTAAATGGATACTTAATCCAGTCTAAACTGGGATAGCAGTCCAGTTCCTTAACCCTTTGCTACAGAGGACACTATCCATGCTATCCTAGAAAGAAATCCTGCTATGAAGCCATAAAATCCTGAGAGCTGCTTCCTAACTTTCCCCCCTCACTTTCCCTCAGGGCAGCTGAGAAGTTCTGCCCATCTGGGCTATTTATTGGCTCTTACCTTCAGAAAAGCTGAGCACCCAGCTATCCTTAACTGCAGTTAACCCCACCACATTCCTGAGGGAAAGCAGTGGCACAGCCTCTGCTGCACTAACAGGAGGCACAGGGAGATGGATAACTTGTTTTCAACATTCACAAGATCTGTGGCAGAGGCAGGATTTCAGTGCTCCCTTTGCAAGACAGGGCTTTTATCTCTTCCAAAACCAGGCAGCACAGCAGCAGGGCAACTTACTTGCTCCCTCCCCACCACCCTCCTGCTTTTCCAATTTTGACAGATAGGAAGGTCACATATTGAACACTTTTCTAGAAAGCCTTTGTTTCGTGGGCAGGAGAAATAAGTGGTTCTGTGTCACTAGAGGAAGATGTTGCTACCAGTCCAGTAGGTCTGTGAATACAGTAATTTCCTATCACTTGTGTCCCTCAGCCCAGCTAAAAGTTCCCCAGCCATGGGAAACCTGGGAATACAGATAAATACCCCTCCAGCCTCTCTAGACATGTCTTGTTTGCCATAGTTTATCATTTCACAAATAGCAGATCAAACAGACAAGAATCTCATTTTATATAAAATTTGCCAGCCTCAATACAGACTTATAAGGAAATTTATGGGTTTCCAGACATCCTGTAGTTATGACAAGTTTCCCTAACAAAAGTAAATGTCCTGTCCCAACTGAGACCATTGATCATTGTACTGAAAAATGTTCTGCTACAGACTTGCATTTGTAGCAGGCTAAGCACTCCCATCAATAGCCCCATAAGCAGTTTTCACACTTGTACTATCCAATTTAGGTAGAAGTGTTGGTTTCATCTCAATTATTTTCTGTAATCCTCTATTTAATCCTTCCATTCAGGTTTTGCTGTAATTTATTCTATTCAACCTCTACCTTTCCTGTAAAAGATATTACTTTCCAGCAGGGACATTTGCAGTGCACTGTTTTCTCCTTACATCACACCAAACCCTTGCTAAACTATAAAAATTCCCCAGCAAATTTTCACATTGCTTTAAGAAATGAAAGCAAAAAACCCAAGGAAATTGTCCTGTGGGTACCAAAACCAAGTAAAGCAAGTTTCCTACCCATTTGTGCCCTCTATCTTTTGACAGTTCCTCCTCTCCTCCACACCCTTTCTGTACCACTCCTGCCTTCTCTCTCAGTTCCCAGAGAAATTTTCACCCAGAGAGATTTGTAGCTGCTGCTGTCAAACTAAAGTTCCATGTGTGATGAGTGCCCAGCTGGCTGCTGCTTTCTGGAACGGCTCAGATGCAAAGTTATAATCATTCTGCTTCAAGGGAGGGGGGACATGCAGCAGCCTCTTCTGAGCACTGCTTAACACCTTTGAAACCAGCATCCCTCAATCAAATTCGGCCAAAAATGTCCAAAGCTCCTGAGAACGGAAGGGGCAGATTGACAGCAGGGCTGCAAGTATTTGATTTAAAAGCACATCACAGCCCCCAGCAAGCACCCAGCCATTAGCTGTCCCTAAAGACAAGCGATGAGACAGGTCCAATGACATTCCAATACTGTCAAAGACACGGATTTTAAAAGCATGTGGTCAATCAAAACTGATTACCCAGATTACAGTAAAGGTCAGTGGGTCTGGTTACTGCTCTGCCTGGGGGGTGCCCCTCACTTCTCTCAGAAGCACAAAGAGCTGGTGTTATGGGGAAGCTCCACCTTGAACTCATCTTGAAGCTTAGAAAACTGTCTCATCTGCCACTGCATCCTGGAGACTGCAGTTCTTTTCCACAGGCACACTTTGCCACCCCCACTAACTGTACTGACAAACACATTCCACTTGTCATTATAATCCTGCTGCTGGGAGAGGGGAAGGGCATAATTGTTTTAAATAAAATCCCTCTTTAAGCTTCACTTAAAGGATTCAAAATCAGTTCTGAGTTATTTTTTAAATGTCTCTTTTAATTTCTTTCATCTGAAAAAAATTGCTAGTGATGAACTGAGTGGTGCAAGAACTCCAAGGAAGGTAACTTATCTCCAGCACTAACTACTATAGGCAGCCCTAAAGCCTCAGTTACCTTTCATGTAAATAATAATGAATAAAAGTCAGCCTTATCAAATCAAGGTCATTGTGCTAATGATGCATCCACTCCATCCAGCCACTACAAAGCAGCCAGGCTGTTTAAGTAGGGTATGATCTGATATTAATCAGAAGTAGGTGCCTTCTAACTTTCCTACGCATTTACTCTGCTCCTTTTGCCTACACATCTTCCAGTCACATGTACTCACTAAGGTTTTCTGAGGCAGAAATTGAAATGGGGTAGCAAAGCACAGACCAGTTTTCCGAACTGAGAGGGATCTTCTTGGAGGGAAGGCAGAGGACAGTATAGTATGGGAAAGAGAAAAAAAATGAGCATGTGATTCCTTAAAAACAAAAGAAAAAATAAATAGAAAGGAAAAAAAGTTAGAAGTGATGAGAGAAGAAAGTTGGTTTTGTTTTTTGGTTGGTTTTTTTTTTTACCTCCACAGAAATAAAAATGGAACAAAGATAGGACACTAATAGGTCTGGTGAAGTTTTCTGGGGTTTCTTTCCCTTATAATTTCTGAGCATCACTTTGGAAAAAAATTTGCATTTAAAACTTTTCTTTTGTTAAGACTCTGACAAACAATGTAGCATGCCCCAGACCAATGGGGATGTAAACTTCTCTGAGGTAACTGGGATTTTGTTAGGGCTTGCAATGCTGCCAACAGAGAAGACTTATACAAAGGGACAGCTTGCACTCTCTTAATTCCCCTGCTAAGCAGAACCCTTAATGCTGTTGCCATGCACAACAGGGACAGGTACCTCTGTGCTTAATCCATTGGTTTTATTCTCCCAAAAGGAATCCTCTGCTCCTTGATAGAACACTAATCTTCCATAATCTTACAAGATCAGGTTACCTGTTTATGCCCAGAAACTGTCTCTGTCCTTATCCTCGCTTTCTTTCATGTTTTCTCCCTTTCTGAACAAATGCATTGTTTTGTGTCTGAGCAGGGGCTTACAAGGAATTTTCTCTGTTGAGTGGTATTGACCCAAAGGCACATCATACACACTTCACTCAAAGCCTGAGCAACATTTAGCATCACTTAAGAAAGGATGACAATAAAATCTGTCACCCACGGCCAAAAAAAAAAAAAAAAAAGCAAAAAAACCAAAAAGAAGACAAAATCTAAATAAAATAAAATTACAAAGAGACAAGGATCAGCACCTGGAGGGGATCAGCACCTTATATTCACCTGGAGGGGATTTTAAAAAGTGCAGCAAATTTTGAACTGAGGGAGAGGAATGGAACAGAAAATGCAAAGAAAGAGAAGTTCCTTGTAGTGCTAATTTCCCTGACTGCTTTGCATGCTTGGAGGAAGATACAGGACAAAACCATTTCAAGATCACAGCATTTGATGCAATAATGCAGCTCATTTTGTCACCACTACAGATGGCAGGCTGTAATGAGCCCACGTTAATGACTACTGTAGATATTCTGTACACAGATACGTAATGCTGTGAGTGTCAGTGAGGAAAACAAATGCTCAGAGCCTTGGCCTCATTTCAGATTTTGTTCCAAGCATGAAGCACAGACCTGCTTTGCTCAAAGGTGGACAGAAGATTAGTATGTCAAGAGAATTTGTTCCAATTTTTAAATAAAATGAAGGTTTAATAATAGCTTTGCAGCAAACCATTTTCTCACAGATAAAACCAGGTGAAACACAGATATTTTTTTTTCCTGAGCTGTCACGTTCATTTTTGGAAACAATCTGTTCAAAACTAGAGGACAAACCTAGACAGCAAAGAGCTGAAACTCAGAAACATCCCTGCCTGGATTACCTTTGAGCTGTCAGAGGTGCCCTTTCAGCACACAAAGCCCCAGAGCAGCTCCCACAAACACACATTGCAGCCACTGCAGCCAGAGCCCTGAGCACAGCCCGAGACCCTCCCTGGCCCAGCCAGCCTCAGCAGGAGCTGCAGCCACACAGCCCAGGTGTACCTGCTCCCCTGAGGAGCTGCTGCTGCTGCTGCTGAGATTTCCCAGCCCAACCCAGCCCAGAGCTGCAGCCTCAGCTCACTGACCATGGCCAGACTGCTGCTGTCACTCCTCTGCTCTGCTCCTCCAGCTCAGAGCAGCAATGAAGGTCCCAGTCTGAGCTCCAAAGGCTTCTGGATGCCCAAGGGAGGGGTGGAGGTCTCAGGCTACACTGGTCTGGAGAATTAAGGCTGATTGGCACAGTCAGGACATATAAAAACCTGTGAAGGTTGAAAAGGAAAAGAAAAAAAAAAAAAAACAAAACCCAAAACCACAAACAAACCAAATCCAGCCAAACAAACAGCAATGTGACAGATATCACTCGTAGTCTTTCCAAAGAAGGCATTCCAAAATTCCAACCTCTAGTCCAGGGAAGATAGAAACCAGCAAACAGACTCTGTGTAGGGACCAGGAATTTACTATTCCTTATGAAAAAAAGGTTCTCATTTCCAACAACAGTCAGATGACAGATGCTAGCACAGTGCCTCTGACTCAGCAACGGGCAGATAACCTGATACATCCAAAAGATGTGCAATGATGCATTTCTCTGCAAAGCTGGAGTTTTGGAGTATTTTCAGACCATAGGTTGTACCAAAGCAGACACTGCTTCTTCCCAAAGTGGGAGGTGTGTGGAGGCCATCCCACGCTGGCAGGACATGGCATCTCCAAGAGATCTACCACATAGAAAAATCAAAGGAAATTTAGGTTGACAGCTATGCTTTGCAGGATGAAAGTAACTTTGAAGGACAACAATTGGTCACACCAAGATCTGGCATTTGGGATTAGTAAATGAAGAGAGATCATTTGAATAAACTACCAGATGGGAAACACACTTGTCATGAAGGTCTCCTTAATTGGCTCCAGCTTGAGGCTAATCTGAAAAAAATGGGTTTGGACATAGCAGCAACCTGACCAACAAGAATCAATAGCAGAGACACAGATAACAGCCCAGGAAACAGCTAAATTAATGTGATGCAGGATTACAAGGGTGTCTGATGTCATAAAATTATAATGGAGAAATTATTGACCTTGTATAATTTCTGCCTGAAGTGGTCATAAAATTCTTATCGTTTGTCACAGCACAGGAGCAAAATTAAAGCAATGTGAGAACGCAAACTGTCTGAGAAGATTTGTGTTACTACGAAAGTGCATTGCTTTGCTATTAAAGACATCTACCTCCCACTGCAAATATTTTTACAGAATCATGTTCTCCTTTATCAAGATGCAAACGAGGAATGTGTCTTACCTCATTTTCAATATCCTTACACTGATGTCAACATTTTAATGTCAATGGAAATACTTAATTCACTGCTTAACCAGAAGAAAATCTGATGCTTTAACTCTCCAGGAATGATATCTAAACATTTCCAGCATGGGCAAATTGGCAAGTTGTTTCCAGCATTACATGAACAAATAACCAATTTTATGTTCTTCTTCCAGCTGCCACAACTTGCTCCCAAAAGACTGATGGACAAACTTCTTATAGACTACCTGAAATTCTCTTGAGGGAACCACTTTTTTAGATCCTAACATCACTTCACTGAGTTTCAAAGAGAACATTGTTCATAGAACACTCTTTTTCTGTTAAAAAAAAAAAAAAGCTCAAGAACCTGAAACCCCACCTTCTGCCTGAAATATTCCCCCAAATATTTATAGTCCCTCCTGTATAATAGGTTTTCTATAAGAGACCCATGTTATGCACAAAATCCCCTACACTAATTGGTTTTTATTATCTTAATAATCTTAACATTTCCTCATCTAATACTGGTTAATTTAATGTGCTCCTATAATGTACTCCTAAATTACTAGTTTATAAAACAAACAAACAAAAAAAACCAGTGCTGATTTCAGGTTTCCACACATTGCATTAATTACCTGAAAATGTCTCCAGGACTTCCTAGAGCAGATTTTCACAATCTGCCTATTATCCCTGTACAGACATTTTAAATTTACTATAGCTACTCTGAGTTCATCATGCTTGTAATTTACACAAACCTTGTAATTGATATTTGGAAGCAGAGCAAATCTGGAAGTGAAAATATTAGATGGCCTCATGCTTTTAGCTCACAGGTCTTCCACATGAACAGATGTGCTGAGAAGTGGTGCTATAAAGAGATGCAGACCTGCTCTAGCTTGAATCAGGAGAAGGAAATAAGTAAGCCAAATAATTTTCTTCTTTGTGCACAGTTTACCTTCAGGTTCTTGTTTGCTGGTTTGGCCAGATTTACTTGTGAGCCCAGCAGCGAGCAAAAATAGTGGAAAAGTAAATAAATAAGATGGGAGAATAAAACAATCCTAAATAATGCCTTCCAATCAGAGCAGAAAGATTATTGTAATCATTAGCAAGAGAGCATGCAAAGAAAACAGTAAACCACAATCCAAAAGGTATAACTAGAAAATTCAGATGTTATAAATGAGCTCTGTCCCACCACCAGGGAGACAGAACTTCTTCTGAAGCCTAATCTTGAGTTTGCTAAATAAAACCACACAGAACACACAGCTCAATCTAGTCTGGACATGGACAATGCCTATAAGGAAGCATAATACAATGGGCAGGGTAATTATAATATATCACAGTGCAGCAGGGGGCTGAGGCCCTTGCACATCCCATTTCTCTGGTGGGACCAGAGTCCAGCATGCTCTGACCTGGTTCTTTTAGCTACTCCATACTTAGAGGGTGGAACATTTCATACTAAATTTACTTATTTAAGGATAGCTGATGTTGCAGAGGATTTCATATTTAGCACACTGGTCTGGCTAATTCAGGGAGACATTTTTTTAAAGAACTGAGGGTGTTTAGCTAAAACAGAGCCCACCCTCTGGACTCTTGATGCTGAGGTAAACTCCGCTCACTCCAGCAGCTGGGGTCAATCATGTCCTGTATTATTCCTGAGTTTCACATCACCCTGGCCACTCTCCTCTGAGCTTTCTTTCATTTCCAGGGTGTACCAGCAGCCCCACCAGTACACACACAGTCCCACTGCCTTCTGGGCAAGTCAGAAAGGGAACAGAGGCCGGACAGCTTCCACCCTCTCTCTCATGAAAGGAACTAAATTCTCTTGCTTGAAAAGCCACCTGTGTCTGCTTCACCAAAGACAGATCCAGGATTTCCAGCATTGCGGAGAGTTCATCACCCATTACAGTGAATAGTTCATACAACCAAAACTCAGTGAGTGCCTATTGTATTTGCTGGGAGTGCCCTGGCAAAGGCAGGAATGATGAATCTGACTCCGTCTTCTCAGAAGGCTAATTTATTACTTTATAATACTATATTATATTAAAGAATACTATACTAAACTATAGTAAAGGATACTTAGAGAATGCTAAAAAGATAATAATGAAAACTCGTGACTCTTTCCAGAATCCCAACACAGCTTGGCCCTGATTGGCCGAGGAGTGAAAACAACTCATATGAAACCAATGGAACAATCACCTGTGGGTAAACAATCTCCAAACACATTCCTCATGTGAGCACAACACAGGAGAAGCAAATGAGATAATAGTTGTTTTCCTTTTTCTCTGAGGCTTCTCAGCTTCCCAGGAGAAAAATCCTGGGCAAAGGAATTTTTTCAGAGAATGTGAATGCCACAAGTGCCCACTGCAGACCCAGAAAGATGCTCCTGGACACCAGGTATCCTTCAGCCACACTGTGCCTTGGGTCAGAAATATTCTTTCACAACCATGAAGAATCAGCCTCGGTAAAGTAACTTTTTCAGGGCTATGGCTAACAGTTTGAGTCTCAATCTAGCTGTGCTGGTTACAAAGATGTGGATTTAAGAGCAGCAGAAATACAGACTGCTGAACGAACAAGGTATGCACCACCTGAGAATATGACCTGCAGTGGCCAAAGTTTTTGTGCACACCTGACTGTCACCAGCAAAACCCTTCCAGCTAACAGCACCTCTGTGCAACAGCAGAAAGCTGCAGGGCTTTCTCCACCACACCTCTCCCGGTGTTTGTCCTGCTTGCCTCCAGCTGCCCCCAGAGGTTGCTGACAGCCACTTACTCTGTTCCAAGGTGAAAACACATTGATGAAGGCAGGCAAGGCTGCCAGATAGCACCGGCATTCCAGCAGGGAATGCGATTCCCGACCCTGGGAGCGTTAATGCAGGTGCTCTCTGAGGAGTACCCCTGCAAACATGTCTGCTCAACAAAGGAAGACACTCAGCTGCAAATTTCAACAAATATCTATTCGCCCTCGAAAGTCAGTAACAGAACAGTTGGGAGATAACAGTAAACAATTTATTTTGTAACTCAAACTAAAACACTCGGCAGGTTGGGTTTACCAATGTCAGAGGCAGGGTCTGCCCTGTAGCTGCGCCAAGTGGGAATGCTCTAATTGTCCTCACCCAGGTCTTGAGCAGTGCCAGGCTCTATGAAAGGCTTCTTTTTGTCACTAGCAGTCCCTTGGATGATGACCCCAGAAAAATCCTGACAAAGCCTAAATTGTACCACTTACAAGGTGGAATGCGAGACGCAGCTCCTTGTTTACCCTAATTTTATTAGCTAGGACAATGCCATAGTCTCTTGGTTTGATGACCTCCCAGAACAAGCCTGATTTAGGAAACTGTACTAATCTGCATAAACAAAAAGAGATTATGTTTCTTCTTCTTAGAATATGTGCAGGGATCATAGGAAGAAAGAAAAAAAAAATAAAAAGAAAGACAATAAAGACAAAATAGATCAATTTAGAGCAGAATGAAATAAATACATGCACATTTACACAGCCTGAACAGAAATATTCTTGATCAGCATTATACAAACACTTGAGCACAGGGATGCCATATTGATAAAAATAAATATTGAACTGAAGTTCATTTCTATTTCTAGTATGTTCCAATTCTTCAACCAACCACTGGTTTGAGGTTCTTTGCTCTAGAATGCAAGAAAGAAAAAAAAAAGAATAAATTACTGAATCACAGGAGTCTTAGAAAGCAGCAACTGCATACTGGTGAGTCTGTGCCAGCCAAGGCACATAAATACTAACAGTTGTTCTTTTTCAAATTTGTTATCACAGAAAGAGAACCCCAAAGAGCATCTCCTGCAGATTTTGGTTGAGTTGAGAAAAGAAGGATGCCATGAGACCTGATTCTGAAAAGGGCTACATCATGGTATCTTCTTACAGAACAGTGATTGCACAGCATCTTTATAAATGCCCAGTTATAAGAAGGATTCACACCTCTCAGATATTGAAGGAGCGACAGCATATTTGTGCAGGAAAATGTTGTATCATACTCCATAAGTAATTAGGCTTTCCTGGTGTCAGTACTCAAATAATTGCATGATTGCAATTGCTGTCTGAACAAGCAAAGCCTAAAAAATAATTTTGTATTATTCTGAATTCATAAAGTTCTAGTTCATGAGAATCTCACAAAATAAAAAGTTTTGTTTAGGGTCAAAGTATTTTGTGTCAAGCTGAAAATAAATTTTCTTTATTTTAAGACATTTAAGAGAGAACACTTTCTTGTTCACATCTAAATTCACAACAAAAGTGGCATTTTGAAATTATACTTTCTTTTGCCTGAAACCATTTGCCTATTTTGACCTCAACTCAGTAACTATTCTCCTTCAACTCCCTTTATCAGCAAAATCCCACTGGTCTTTATTTTTCATACAGGTCTATTTCACAGCATTTGAAAAACATCAGTCCTGAAAAGTGCATTCACTTGCACCTCACTGGTCATTTTATCCTATAGACTGAGACAAAAAAATATTCCCAGAACAAAGTATGTGGGGGAAAAAATTTCCCAGTTCAACCTCCTCAATTACCAAACAGGAAAACAGAATGATATCTTAGGATGAGCTTTTCAGGGTGCATTCATCATCTAGTGCTACCAGTGAGGCTTTTGATCACACAGAGGCAGAGTAAAAGCCTGCAAAATCTCTCATCTTTATCTCCTGCCTTGTTCTTCTCCCCTCTGTTCACAATAGCAGCCTCCCCAGCGTGGGATAATTCCTCATAAAGATCTGTCCTGCTCTCTGTGTCCTGGGTTGTTTCTCTCTCTTTTCACATCACAAGCATCCCTTGAGTGGAATAATGTCCTGTAAAAGCTTAATAGTGCATGGGCTACATGTTGTCTATTTGTGTTTTAAACGCCATGCCTAGTGTGGTAAAATAGCCAGTAAAAATCTGTTCTGTCTTTATGTTCTGCATTGTTGTTTTCTGAAGCCAGTCAATTCTGCCACTGAACGGTGTCAGATCCTTGTAAACATCCGTGTCATAAAACCAGCCCCTAATACCATGAAAACAGATTCTATCCTGAAATGTTTCTCCTTAATTTCTAGGATAAGAATAGCTGGTATTCTGTATAAACCAGAATCAGCATATTAGTGGTAAATACCTGAACTGGTAGGGCACTGAGAGACAGGTGCACAAATACTTTGGGGATACACTTTCAAATAGTGTAAGTATCCAAAGCTCATACTCTCATCTCAGTTTCTGAAAATGATGATAAGCAAAAATTAAACACCCAGTTGTGCTTACTCCACCCAGGGAGCAGGGGACAAAAGCAGAGGGTTTGATGTGTGATTTCCATTGCTATCTGCCCCAGCCTGCTGCTCAGGGAGCAGGAGCACTGAGTGGTAGGTCCATACACAGATGGCTCTCCCTAATCCAGGGCAGCAGGGAGCCTGGGAAAGGTAGATAATGGCAAAGCATGAACAGCATTGGTGCTGCATTCTGCAGAACGTGGTGCTGAGACCCCAGACAAGCTCAGGTCCCCCAAAGCTGCTTAGCCCCTGCTCAGCCACTTCTCCTATCGTGCCCATTCTGCTTTGCCTTGCCCCATTCTCTCTATCAGCACTCTGCATGCTTATTTTCTTTTTAGCTAAAAACCTTTCATCACCCACAAGCGTAAAAAAACAAGTCCCAGCAACACTGGAGCTCGAAGATCATTTTCAGTTACACATTACTGCTTTATATATTTTCTGTGGCAAATCAGCATTTATTCAGAAGTAATTTTCTGGTCTAAACTAACAAGCAATGAGTGTGACAAATACTGCTGTTAGTGATTGTGCATTTTAAGGTAATTTTAGAGTGCATGATCTCTGTGGGAATTGCCAACCACATTTTGCTTCTCACATATATATAACTTCAAGTCTCAGTGATAAAGTCCCATTAAAGATAGCCTACCCTCTTGACGGGGGTTTTTATCTTTGCTAATGTATTGCTAGTGGCTCTGATGCAATGTGGATGTCCTCGGATGGATTTAATTGGGCAGAAACCTTTGAAATATGCCACAGGCTAATTCACTTTGAGGGTTAAAACAATGAATCTGAGCAGAAAATAATGTATCAGTGGGTAAAAAGATGAATTAATGGCAATACTGGAATATCATCTCTACAGCAACCAGAATGGCTGAATTAATGACACACTGGGGTTTTTATGGCTTGAGAATTACAGCTGTGATGACACCATGAGCAGCCCGGCCTCCCCCTTTATTGTACCTTTACAGACACAGTAATCCTTTGGCCCCTGGAGAGTTTGTTCTCTTGTGATGATCAGGCAAGGTTATTCCATTTCCATGATCACCTCCTCCCTTAACCCTTTCTCTCCCTCCTTCCTGTCTGTCTCTCAGGTTCACACACAGGTCATCCACCAAAGTTATACCTGGACACATGCAAATCAGGAGATTGGCATCAAGGGGGAAAAAAGCTCTCATTCTTACCAAAAAAAAAAAAAGTTTCTTCCAATAAATATACTGGCATAAAAATTTCTTTCTAAGAAATGAGGGACTGAAATCTCCTCTCATGAACTTGGTAAAAAGCTGGAATGGCTCTCTTTTCAACCAAGTGAAGAATATCAGAATTACACTGGAGTAACAGTGGAAAGACAGCATTGTGTGTTTTTATTTCTTTTATCTACTGACATTGTTCAAGGAAGAGGCCTCCTTGTGTGCATCTGACACTGGGATATTTATCTTAATGTACTTTTTTCTGCAGCAAGAATTTCAGGGGAAAAATCCTTCAGCTACAACATTATCTCCAGTTTCCTAAGTGCTTCCTTGATTGATACAAGTACCACCTTATATCACAGAACCAGGGAGACATTTCTACCAATATGTCTAGCTCTTGAAAGTGCAGGGTGGGGCTGTTGAAGACTACAGACATCTGCTAATGACATCTGCCACTTCAGTGAGGAACTCTAGATTTTTTGTTCAATGAATATTGGTTCAAATGCTGCAAAAAACCCAAACAAACTCAGGAATGTAAAAGGATGAGATTACCTCGAGGGACCAAAAGGGTAAATGTTCATTTACTATCCTTTTTAAATCTATTTTTTCAGTTTGTGGGAGAAGGCAAGGGCTTTGCATGGGAGTAACAGGACATGAGATTCTAAGCTAGTTTGATTCTGGAGGGGATTTTTCCAATCAGAAAAGGAAATCCATAATGTACTCAGAAATTTGTGCAGCTGCTTTTGACCAGCACAGAATCACAATCTGAGCTGAACAGAGCTGTAGACAGAATCACCATTCAGCTTCCAATCCCTGGAAGAAGCTAACAAGAAAGGAGGAAAAAGACATGAAAAAAGCAGCAGAGGTAATGGTGAAAGGAAATGAAAAGAGAGGCACCTTCACCTTTAAAGCTAAATTACTTTCTACTACATTCAAACCCTTTCTACCACACATAAAATGATGACTTGGCTGTGGATATTTCTATTTCATACACATTTCCTGTAAATGAGAATTAGGCCATTTCAATCATAATCTGCTCACATAACAACTACTCAGGCGAAAGAGCTATTAAAATCAATGGGAGATTTTGGACCACTTAGAGAATGCAGAACAAAATCTATTATTGTTAGCATTTTCCTAAACTTATGTTGTTAGCAGTACTGAAAGGAGTCTTTTACTGTGCAGGGTTTCACAGGGGATAATCTCACCTGCAAAGGGCTGCTATGTTTGGAACAGAGCAAAATGAGAGGCAAAAGAAATATATACCCAGAGCTCTCAGGGTGGGAGCACAGAGCTTGGTCTGGCTGCAGGGTTTTTCAGGTATATTTGTGCAGTCACCAACCTCTCTGCACCTGGATCCTCCTCTGCTTTAGGCCGGGTTTGCCTTCTTCAGAGTGGAAACAGTATTTGTCTACATTACAAACAGGCATGAGCTTGGAGCATGCACAGACATACCTGAGGCAGCACCTACAAGAAAAGCAGATCTAGTGCTAATAACAACAGAGAAAGAGCCATAGGGAAATGCAACATCTAGAAACTAGTAATTTAGTCACTTCAGATTAGAACTAAAACACATATTTTTTAAATATGTGAGAAGGTAATTTTTAAATAGTATTGTTTCAACAGAGAAGGTAATTTAGTAGTTGCAAGACATTACCAGAGGCATGGTTCAATTTCTCAGTCACGCAGGTCTTTGAGTTTGTTTCCAGAATTTATCCTCATGTACAAATCCCTTCAGATGCAATATCACTCATACTGAAGTGGCAATCTTTATGCCAAAATTTCTAGTTCTGGTATCCTGACTTCCAGGTCACATTACAGGGTACTCATTAAAGAAAATTTTCTCTTACTTCAGAAACTAGGGATTTCCTAACTAATTCCTGACTGAAGTTTCAGAAACCAAGTGAATCAGCATTGTGGATTGACAGTGCCTGATGTTTTGTACAACTGTTTGAATTCAGGGTGTTTACACTGAAAAGCACCTTAGTAAATCCTCTCATCAGTTACCTACATCCATACAAGGAAATATCTCATTTACCTTTGCAAATAGATATATGCAAGATTGAAAACCACATTAGAATTGAGAGCAACAAGGCTCAACAGAGAGAGAATATGAGAATTGTCACTCATTTGAGATAGGGGGAAAACCACCATCCCCTGCCATTATAAATCCTGCCTGTGTCAAAGCAATGAAATGATATTCCCTGAGCAGAAGTGTGAGTTGCTGTGGATGTGCCCCGGGTCAGCAGGCCATGAACAGCTCATTGTCAGGGCTGTGAGTGGAGCAGGAGCCGGTAATCTGCAGAGGTTCCAGGTGAGGGGCAGCCCCGGCAGCCCCAGCTCTCAGGGTGTGTGTGGCTTTGGCTCCCAGCTCCTCACAAACACTACCCCCCATTCAGTTCCCAGCCCTCGGAAATTGGACCCTCCAAACCAGGTTTTCTTTGAGGTCTAAAAGTTGAGTTATTGGCACTCCTTGGGGGAGCAGCTGCTGAGCTTTTGCATCACAGTAATCCAGAGTGTTCTGCATGCTGCTTTCAGAGCAGCTAGTTTGTCTAATGAATGAGATGTGACATGAGTTCCTAGGGCTCAGGAGAAAGCTGAGGGAGGATTTCTCCATCCCTCTGAAGCCTTAACCCTGCCCAGGCTCTTGCACATCAGTGTGTAACAAACACCCAGACACACCAATCCAACACCAAACCTTCTGCAAAGCATTAGGAGCCAAAAGCAAGGGAAAGGGCGGGATGACTCGATTTTGAATTCCAAGAATTTTTAAAGAAAATAAAGGTTGACTTTCAAAGCTTTGCCAGCATAACAGTGTCTGCTGGGGTTCCAAGTGTCTGTGCTGAGAAAAGGCCCATGCCAACACAATGCAAGATGTCCCCAGGGTTATGGCTTGTTTCAATTTCAGAACTATACACAAAATAAACTGGTAAATGCACTTTTTTGCTGGTATAAAGTCAGTTCAGACGTTTGCCTGTGCTGGCATGTCAGTATTGCTAAAAACCATTGAAGGTGTTTGAAACTATTTTCAAATACCACAGTGTGAACCTTTGCCACAGCCAGGTCATTGCAGGGACTGACTGAGGACTCAGATTAAAGAAAAAGAACTAGGTTCTCAGTTGCAAACTGCTAATGCTTTGTCACTTATTTGCATATATAAACGTAGAGCAGAACATGTGGGTGCCACCCTAATATAAATGCTTCTTATAAGCTATAATAACATCATGATTTCCATATGTAATGCCCCATGCATAAGTACTGAAGAGTTTCTCCACAAATTCCCAGGCCTGCCCCTGCCAGCCAAGCCGGGCTCCTTCCTTCTCATGCAAATACTGCACAGAAAGGGTGTGAGCAGAGCAGGGAGCTGCAGGAGAGAGATTCCCCAGGCCAAACTGGAGCTCCATGAACATCTGCGACGAGCCTGGCTCTGTGCCTGCAGAGTCATCCTCTCTGCTGTTCAGCTGGAGACACGCACTCTGCAAGAGAATGCAGGACCTGCTGTTGGTTCTCTCTCTGGAGCTATCACAATTGACAAGGATGAAGAGAATTCACGGATTACTCAAATGAGGGAAGCCATCAGATGTGGGAAAATGCTTATTTTTCTAGTAGAACAGAGAGAAAGCAGGCTGTAAAAAAATCAGAGCAGTGTAAGCTTTTGGAAGAGAAAAGAGGGAGCCAAAGCTGGCATTGCTGCTGCCTCAGGTATTGCACTTCTCTCTAATTACCAGAGAAATTGTTGTAATCAAATGCCATCAGTCACATTTATGCATTAGATATTTCTAGAGGACTGAGATGCCCCCTTTTGCAGACAGTATAAAAATCAGATTGCATCTTCATGATAACAGAAATGTCTAAGAAATGTCTCTCCCAAAGAGCTGATGGACAAATAAAAACTAAGAAAATCATTATTAAATTAGCATTATTAATCATTATATTATTATTACTAATAATCATATAATTAAAATTATATAAAATTATGAAAATTATTATTGTTGATAATCATTATTAAAACAAAGCTCCATCAAAAGCTTAGTGCTCAGAGCCAAGAGTGATCAGCACTTTAAAACACCAGAAACAACATTGACTGCATGTGCTTAGAAAGTTCCCAGTGCCTCAGATTCACCCAAGGCTCATGTTAGAGATTTTACTGTGGCTAATAGTTTTAGGACTTAGCAAGCTGCATTCTGGTTGGAGCTGAAAAAGAAACAAATCACATCACTGTGTGAACTACTCTGAAACCAAATCCTTTGAGTATTGACCATCATTTGAACTCAGTCACCACATAGTCCTTCAGCAAGTAGCCTTTGTTACTAAAGTCACAGTTAAATAGTGTTCCTATTTGTCATTTACACTTCATAGATACAGAGGAATATAGATAAAAATCTTTTAGTACTGTATGGCACCCAACCACCTTTCACTGGCAGTAATTAAATCCTTCTGTAAAACTGCCACAAATATTTCCCAAAAGCAGGAACAGATGTTTTTTTGCAACCAAGCATGGACAAAAATCTAACAAGCTCCATAAACCAAAGGCATGGGCACTTCAGAGAAATCCTTTTCTATGATTTTGCTACCATGCTGTCTCAATTTGCCAGCAATATTACAGAGATAAAACATGACCATTTTCTAGTATTATATTTCTGTGTTTTAGTAACACAATAAGTGTCAAGGGAACTGTGGATTAAAAAAAATAATAATCGTAATAATGAGGCACAACGGTTACAAATTTACAGTTCTATTTCCAAAGCATAATAAATTAGCACAATCCCTGAGCCTTAGTTACGATTCACAAATCACATCCTCATGTGGCTTTTATAAACTATGATTGTCTAATTAATATTGCTACTTATAAACATCTCCTGGTTAGTCACTACCTTTTTTTTTTTGTAGGTACTGAAATTCAATTACAGCACATGAGCTGCTCGAAGCAGGGCCCAAGCTGTGAGACAACCTATTTGAGGGGGCACATTTTACATTTTCCTGGACTGGGCCTGCTGCAGAGACAATCTTAACTTTTCCTTCAAAACGCCTCACTAAGCCACCCTGAAGAGCTGCTTTGCAATGAAGCAAACTTCCTCTCCAGTTCCAGAGTGTGTATATCCAGGCAGTTGTCAGCATAGGCTGTCAGTGGGGTGAGATGAAGAGAGCTGTTTGATCTGCAAGGACCTAAACTGATGGCAGAGATGTTGTGCTCTATCAACTGGAGAGCAAGAGCCTCAACGAAGCTGGCTTTAATCCAGTGAAATGCAGTTTAAACAAAAAGAGAGAATACAGAGACTGGATTTCTAAGAATGCTCAACCCCCCACCACCAACTGGGGCAATATTTTTAAAGAACAGCTCAGATCAGAGATAGGCACCTGTAAAAACAAAGGCTTCTGCTTGGTGTCAAGAATTTATGAAAACTGGGCCACTTGGACTAAATGTCTTAACAGCAGCCTACAAAACCTGACACATAAATTACCCAGAAAATATAGTGCCTGCATAGGTTCTTTACTGAAAAGCATGATGACACCAGCTACCACTTATTTAAACTAGTGCATTTCATTATGTCAGGGCAATTGCCACCCTGGTACATATCTTATTAGTGCTTATTTATTATCAGTGCTAAGGAGGTTAACTGCACTGTTATTTCCTCTGCTACTGGGCTTTATTGCATGTCTGAGGCAGAGTTCTCACTGAGCTCAGGCAGCAAAAGGAAATAACAGAGGCTGTGGCTTAAAAACAAATATCCTCTAAAGACTGTAGCAATCAGGTAGGGAAAAACAAAGCAAATTTTTCCTGAGGGGTATCAAGAGAGGAAACCTAGAGCACCCACTCTGATGGGACCTAGATTAATAACCTACAAAGGTCATTTATCTGAGAAATTGAATCTTTATTTCTGTTGCAGGGTGTCTGTGATCATCACTTGCTTGGCAAATTGCCAGCATTCTTTGATTTAACATTATGGGTTGATTTCTATCAGCTGCCATGGAAAGCCATTTCTCATTGCACAAGTAACATTAATTAGTTGCTGCCTGGTCACAAAATTACCTTGTACTAGTGCTGATCTGTCATTGCATGACCTCAAAAGCACTTCCACTACTGACACTCACAGGCAATTGGAACTTACACATGTTTAAAAGCTTTCCCATCACACCTTCAAACAATTGCCAATGTGATTACAAGGGAAAGTGATATCAATGGGAGCCCATCTTTCAAAAGGAAAATTAGACAGAAAAAAAGTGTTGCACTAGCGTTAGCATTTTTGCATTATCTATCCACTTAACAGGAGCTCTGTTACAAGAAATCAGCATAACAATTAAGTTACCTGCACACAAGTAAAAATGTATTAAATAGACCAAAAACATTTGGAAAATAAGGAGAACAACTACAATGTTTACCATGCAGCAAACCAACAGCTGCGATTTTCTTTGCATTTCCAAACAGTTAATGACAAGTGCTAGATTTTTAAATTCCTTTATATATTGTTGAAATTAGATTAAATCACGTCAATTTTTGCAAAAATGCTGTCTTGAACAGATAGACAGTCTCAGCCTTTCAAAAAATAAACCACATGTTGGAGTGGTTGCTCTTTATGATGCTTTACCCTCTCACACTCTCAAGCAATTCACCTGAGCAGGCTCACGTGCACACAAAACCAAGCAGAAATCCTTTCCCCAGGAGCTGGAGTTCCCACAATGTGTGAGAGGAGCCAAACCTTGTGTTTCTTAAGGGAGAGAAAAAAATGCCAGTTCTAGACAGGAAAAAAAGCTTTGCTGCCTGTTATGAGACAGAGACCTTGCAGATTTCTGTGTTTGCTGAGACATGAGACACTCAAACAGGGAGCAGCCACCCCAGTGGCTGCTTGTGGCTCCTGGCTACACAGACAATTTCCTTTACAGTGAGACTGGGGAGCCCAAGGTGCAGAACAGCCAGCAGCTGATACAATGACTGCTTTAGCTGTTGACTTTCACCTAACACAACATTTGGGAATATATTGTTGGATTTACTACTACACACTCAGAAAACAACTTCACCTCTTTCCCCTTGATCCCCTCAAACACATGAAAACATACACCCATGGAGACATGTTGTATGCAGGTCTGTAAAACAGCTCTTCACCTTCAACACTGCTCTCATCAGATCCTGGGAGGAATAAAATCAGGAGCAGGTCTCCCCAGGCTGAGGGAGAGGCACCCACTGCTGGGACAGACCCAGTGGAGGGGAGGGAGACAGGCAGCTCCAGAGGTGTCAGGGGGTCCATAGCAGCCCATGGACCCACTCAGCAAAAAGAGCTGAAAGCAGGTAAGGAAAGCACCCCCTTGACCTCCAGGCAGCACCCAAGCACTTTGCTGAACCATTTGACCCCCAGCACTGCATGATGTTTTGCTGCAGAGCTGCCATTGCATCTCTGGGTTCAGACACAGGAGCACACATTTGTCCTCCAAGAAGGTTTCTGTTCTTTTTCCTCACTAAAGCCCCTGTTGCACTTTGCTTTCCCTTGCCTTGATGCAGCTCTCAGCAGGGCACTGCATTTCTGCCTTCTGCTCATCCCCCTCCAGGTGCCTCCTTTTTTTGCACTTTTCCATTTGGCATCTGCAGGCCTGGTGGACTCAATGTTCCATTGACAGCCAGGTCACCACCTGTGCTGAGGACACCACTACTGCTTTTCTCTTTCATCTGCATAAGCCAGAGGAGATAGAGGAAAAAAAAAAATATTGCACAGCTCATCTGAGCAATCCCTCCAGGAGAGATAAGATTGCTCTCCATCGCAGGTTTATTGGCTCTTTAATTAATACCTATAGGATCAATTTTCAAGAATCCCCCACAGCCTCACTTGGGATGTTATTTAAAAGGCTAAAGGCAGTTCAGAATATTTTTCTTAATATTCAAATTAGTTCTTCCCTTTTTATGTTCATTCTACTGCTCCTAATTATATCGTAGCTTCTGTGGTGTGACTGAATCCTTGTTTTCCTCCTATATACATCAATTACATTATTTTGCATTAATTTGCAACTTAGCTGCTATCCTGCTAAGCATGTAATTTTACCAGAACACCTTATGTTTACCTTGATACAGCAGTCCTTCCAGACCAATTTATTTCTCTGCAATCAGTATTTTTTGGGCCACTGATACCTTTACAAGACATCCCAAACACAAGTACATAAGGATGCACACAGAGTAATCAGGGCCCCGGGATAGCACTGTTAAAGACTGAGGGCTGCTAGCCTAGGAAAAACCCACAGCATTAAAAACCCAAGGAGTTAAAACAAGACCCAGTCTCTGTTTTATTTGCTCCAGGACATGTTCCAATCAATGCAGCCCCAAACTGCGCTAGCCTTTCTTCCGGTTATATCACGTTGCAGATCAAAGCTAATTTTATGGAAGCAATCAATCCCAAGTCCTTTTACTGCATCATTTCTTGCTATATCCCTGCCAATTTGGAGCATGCTGTAGAAAGGTTTTGTTCTCATATATCTTAGTTTGTAGTTTCCCATAGTATGTTACATTTTATTTTCAGCTCGAGAGTTACATCTACCTGTGGAAATAACAGTTTTATCTTGATAAATCAGATTTTGACCATAGACAAAAGTGAAGTGGCTGAATTACACAAAACCACTCAAGAAATAAAGAAATCTCATAATAATATGAGACAAACACAAAGATGCTCCATGCATATGAGTATTTGTGATACCTTTGCTTTCCACAATTACTATGGAAATTGAGTTTTATAACATTTTCTCTTAATGTTTGGGAAGGCAAATCTTAGCTTCCTATACATGATAATTCCCACAGGAATGTGATTAGGAGGGTTATGTTCATCTAGTTAAGAAGCAAAAATAATACCATACACTCTGTGGCAAGCTGTGCCACAGACCCTTGCAGAGCAGCTGGAAGTCAATTCCTTTGCACGCAGGACTGATTTGAAGTGAACAAATAACCTTAGAGAGACTGCTAGGCCTGGCAATAGTTAACTAAAGTGTGAACAAAATGAATGAAACATTTAATCAAATCATTCTAAAACATGAATGACATTTAAAAATCATCAGAGGCTGTATATAAACACTGGAAAGCAAGAAAGTACATAGGAAATACACTTTTCCTGTAGTTTTACATATTTGATTTTGTGGGAGGTTTAGTTGGGTTGCACAGAGTTAAAAAACAATCAAGTGAGAGGACTTGTGAGGTACGAAAGAATAAGACTGGGGAATAATAATAATAATACCTATTTGATTCAGATGAGAAGAACAAAGTGAAACAGATGAGGGGAAAATCCTACTGAAAAGTCTGGACAGCCCCAGAGGGAGATTTCTAGCAACAGAGGATGCCCAGCCTGGTGCCCTCGTGCCAAGGAGCACAGGGATGCTCAGCAGCTTGTGTCAGCTCCCTGGCATTGCAGGGATCTTACAACTCTCTCCCTTTGACTTTGCCTCCTATCTGGGATATAGGAGAAGGGCTGGATCTACCCTGGTTGAAGGAGCTTAAGCTTATGTCACAGCACATGCCACAGTTGAGACAGCCACAATACACAGAGCATCACCACACAATTTCAGAAAGCTTCAACCCATACAGAGTACCACCACACCACTTCAGAAGGCATCAGGTATCTGCCTATACAGAGCAACATCACCTCAGAAGGCTGCAAGCCTCTGCCCTTCTTGTTCTTCAGCCCAGCCTTTTATCCCCTCATGTTGATGCATTGCCCCTGTGTGCCCTCTGTTCCTTTGGTGGTTGCTCAGTGCCCCTGGGCACTCCATGGCTCATTGCTGTCAGTGCTGCTCACCTGCTGCTCACAGCTCTGCCCACTGGGGATGAGGCTCAGCCCAGCCCCACTCCCAGTCACCACAAACTGTGTGCCTATGAACAGATATCTGAATACAGCGCCCAGGTTTCCAGTTTGTTCGTTTTTTTTTTAGAGTGCCTGTGCTCTGCTCACCTGAACAAGCTGGTGGACTTCATTGGTTGCTTGCTGCAGACAGCTGCTATGCAGCAGCTGAAATCCTCTTTCATACAATAAACTGCTCCCCCAACCCCCCTCCCCAAAAAATCTGGAATAATGCAATAGAAAAACAGACTTGGAAGCAAATTGTTCTGATGGATTCAAGGCTTTTCTTTCAGCAGAATCAGCCCAGCTGTATCCCAACTCCCAGCCTATGGACAGTGTGATCATGTTACCATTTTTCTCCTTCCCTGTTCAAAATGGACACTGGATACAGTGAAGGTATCTCTCAAGCCATTATGGACCCTATATGCTGTAATGAGATACTATTCCTGTAACATCTCAAAGGGAACATGAGATATCCCTTGCTTGCCATTCTTAGGTGACCACTGTTAAATAATGTATGGACAAATGGGTGGGTTACCACACAACAGGGAAAATATCCTTTTCTATGACTCCCAGTGTTACCTCAGTCAAATGCTCATAGACTTTGTTTATTCAGGTGCCTTTAGAAGGTGTCTGAACTCTCCTATCTAGAAAAGAATGCACCAGTGTCCTCTGGAAGAGAAGCTCCCAAAGTGGGGTAATGTAGTCTTTAATGGACTTGTGCCTATGCTCAGGATGTACCCTGCAGGTTTGTGTCTTGCCAGCCCCACAGGAGCACTTTGCATCACCATACTGGCGATTCCAGGTTTGATTTTCATTTCCCCTTCCCCATGTTAGATGAAGGTGCCAAATCTGCTTAGAGATAAGAATCAAAACCACATTCTCAGCTCATTCAGCCTTCAAAGACAAGCGTACCCCACTGTGAGGCCAAATTGGCAGGGGCTGTAGGAAAAGGCCTGGCAGGATGAGGAACACCCTGCTCATAACAATCCAGGCTCTGCCTGTTGCTGCAGCACAAAGAACAGCCCAGGAAAACTGAAGCAGCTCGCTCTCATTTCATGCCGTGCCTGGCTCTGTGCAATACAGAGCTGAGGAAATCATTGTTTGGGAGAGCAGCTGATAGCACACAGATTAATCACATGGGTGTGCAAGAAAATAAATAGGTGCATAAATACTTCAGCTGTGCTGTGCATTTCCCAATGTGGACTTCCCTCGCTTTAATGCTGACAAGCTCCTGATTTTTTTATTTTTAATTATGAGCTGAAATCCCTTTTGCTATCAGTTATAAATATAACAAACAGTCTGCTGTTTAACTTCAAATTCCATATCACTCATGCAAGTTGTAACTTCAGTCAGCTTAGTATCTCTGAAATGAAATATTTGCCGGCAGGAAAATGAAAGGTTATATCATATTAAATAAACACATAGTGATATGACTTGTTAGGGAAAATTCCAGCCAGATGACTAGTGTTAATCTTGTAATACCATTAAACAAATCTACAGTCAGGAAGAGCTTCTCAGCCTATTCCAAACAGTAAAAGTACAGAAGGGAAATATCCTTGCCATTAAAGAACAGGTTTGTGGTCCTGAAGATCTGACTTCCGCTCCTGACTTTGTCACATACTGTCTGGGTGACCTTTAATAAAATAACTACCTCTCAGTGACTCTCAATTCCTACTTTGTAAACTGGAAATAATGAAACATTCCCTTATTTCTAAATAGTTAAAGGTTTCTTTGGTAGACAAATTGTAACTGACATGTTAAATAACACAAGGAGAGCCTCAAAGAAAGACTGAGATCTTCCAACATCTTATCAGAACTAACCTATAAAAATAGTAAGACAATTATCACCGTTTCCATCAGGGGTGGAGGGGCTGTTAATTGTGGAAGTTAGTAAGCTGCTAAATGACTCTTTTCTCATTTGCTGCATCCCCAAATGTCAGTGTCCCAGACAGACCCATCCATTCAGCTGCTGGGGTGTTTGCTTCTGCCCTGCTCTGAGAACCAGCCTTCCTCCTCCTTCTCCTTTCCCTGCCCTCCCCTCAGGTCCTTTACCTCTGTCTCCTTCACTCTATTCTCAAGATTGTCAAGGCTACAAGAGATTCACCTTTGAGAACCTCTGACTCACTCAAGTCATGAAAAGAGGATGTCTGCCTTCTGCAGAGAAGCAGATAATCCATCATTTTTCTTAGGACGGCAGTTTTATAAGAACTTGCTTTAACACACCTTGTCAGCTACTGGGATCAACAAATCTGTGTGAGGGAAATTCTGTTACCAAAAATATCTTAGAAAATCTGACTGGCATACTTTTTTTTTTTTTTATAAATTTAAGGAGGAGGAACAGAAAACCTAGCCAAACCCTTTGCTTACTTGACAGACATGCTGAAGGAAAGAAAAAATGTCACCAAAAATGAAGTTCTGTTGAAAGGCAGTACAACACCTCACAGCTACAGCGAGTGGCAATAGGCAGCGTGCAGGAAAACAAGCTTGTCTTGAATTCATGAATTGACAAACTGGTTTCATATAATAATTATGAATCATCATAAACTTTAAACTTCTAACTCATTATATGTTATTAACTGCTTATTCAGCTCTTCTCTTTCTTGTCTTTTGTCTCTTGGGAGAAATGGGAAGGTGTTTCAGAGTTGCCTTGGAATCTCTGCCTTATGGTTGATTACTCCAGTGCTATTCCCAGGAACATGTAGTTACCATCTCAAACAGGGCTATTACTCTAATTTAGAAGAGTATTAACAATTCTGGTAATCTGTCTATGCTGAAAAAGAAATGTGTCCAGATAGCAACTGCACACACTGATAAGGAAGTTTTTATAGCAGAAATCTGCTTTCATATCTGTTATTCTATTCTGAGCTTTGTAGGGCAGGGCAAACCATGGCTTTCTTATAGTCTTGAAATAGGAAATATAATATTTACTAAGCAAAGGTAAGCCTTCCTGGGACTACATATTGTTAATCATCAAACCTCGCCCTTACTCCAGAGAACCAATGTCACAGAGCAGTTCAGGCTCTGTTTTAGTGACAGCAAGGCATGGTCAGGGTCAGGAAGCCTCCAAGAACCTCAGCCACATCCATGATCTAAGCCCCACCTAAGTCAGTAAAGTGAACAAACACAAGAAACAAAAGCTATTGTTTTTATTACAAGTGAATGTATTTTCTTTAGGGGATAACTACTTATAAGCTGAAGGTTAGAGAAGAACTGCTTACAAGCTGAAGTTAGAGTCTGTAATTTTTGCATTTTAAAAAACTTGCCACAACAGGTAGGCTCACAGAAGAACATTTCCTGCCAGTGAAGTCAAGCAAGTAAAGAAATATTTTTCAGTAATTTCAGAGAAGACAAGCCAGTCCTAAGACCCTGATGTTACAAAAGTTTAAGCCTCTAACTCCATGAAGGGTTGAAATTTGAGTGAGGATCCTAAAAAACATAGAGGCACCCAATGGAAAGGGTTCACAGATCTAAAGAGAGATGGTTCTGATGAGAGAAACCAGTCAGGTTCTTTTACTACCAATATTGTCTTGTCATGTGTAAATAGCATTTATTGATCTTGGTGCAAACCTGGTTGGAAGTCCCTTGGAGGAGCTGGAAAGAAGTTCATCGACTTGATTTCTTTGTATCCTGATTGAAAGAATACAACTCCTGCAAACTGCATATTTTTAAAAAGTTATAAAACCTGATTACAAGTGTTTGTCCCGTTCTGTTAAAATGAGCAGCAGCATAAAATGCTCAATCTAACAACCAAAAATAAAATTAAAAAAAAAAACAAAACCCACAAAACCTCTTTAGTTCCTGAAGGCCATTTTGCAAAGTAGCACACAAAAATATAAAGATTTATTTGGAGTAGAGAAAATGAACTTTTAAATTACAATTGGAACAGTGTTGTCTGGGCCAATGGCATGAGCCTGGCCACCTACCTACAGATCAAGGAAGGAAAAGGTGTTTTAAAGGCCCCCATGACAGGGAATTTCTATTACATCAAGATTAAGATCAATCTCTTTCATATTGTATCCATTAGTCTGTTCAAATTGTCCATAGCAGCAAAAAGATTAGCTTCAAGAAAGCATTACTTGTTTGAAAGTGTTAACACAATTAGTCAAACGCTTTCATTTCAAGCCCCGTAAGTGTTTATCTGAATCTAAACACATCCCTGAGACGAGGCAGCTCCAATGGCGTGCAGTGCCATGTGAAAGCCAGGTGAAGCAGGGAGGACACCAAGCTCCTTTATCTCACTATCAGTGTGTGCTTCAGCTGTATCCCGCCACAGCCTTGCCCACCTGTACCAACACTTCTGTGAGTGATTCCTAAAAGTCCTCCTGGGCTGTGGCTTCCTCTTCCTTTTAAATGCAGATGTGATCTAATGGAAGGGCTGCCCATTTCTGAACCAAACTCAGGGAACATATTACTTGCCTGTTCAGTGATTTGAATGCTTTTATTCTTTTCCTTAACAACCTTTATTTTGTTGTGTGTATTTATTTTTTTTTAATTTAAACAACATGGGCTTTTTCCACACTCTTTTGAAAGAGGAAGGGGGAAAAGAGCTAATTATATCTGAACTGAAGTGTAACCATGGCCCTATTAAATAGGTAGCAGTTATGGGCTATTGATTGTAGTTCACAGGAAAAGCTTGTCATGTAGTGTCAAGAGGTTAATGTAATTACAAGAGTGGGCAGCAGGATCAGCTGTGTCCTCCAATAGGCGAATAACTAAAAGCTGCTTTAGAGACACATAATATTGTCAAAGCATAAATAATTCATCCCAGCATTCGAGAAGAAATTACTGCTCTGTTCCAGCATATTATTCAGCCATTAAAATCCTGCCCTTGTAAAGTCTTTTGATGTAGTCATATTTTCAGTTCTAAGAGCAGTTTTGGAGCATTCAGCTTTTATTAAGCTTTATATTGTGCAGTTTTCAAAGTAGTAAAAAGGATATGAAATAGACTTACAATTTGTTTAATAACTGCATTGCGATTCAGATAAGAGGGAGAGAGCTGTGTGGATTTATGGAGTGCCTGTGCAGCACGAAGAGGAAGCTGTGGTGTGGTGTGATGGAATTTTTAACTCCCCTAAGCTGTACAGAATTAAAGGGCTTCAGCTATTTACCAACACTGATAGCTGCAGCAGTGTCCAGAGCTTGGTGACCCATTTCTCCAGAGCCAGCTCAGTAGCAGCCACGAGAAGGATCCGTGAGCCACGTTATTCTTGACTCCAGCTCTTTGCTTGTCCTTGGCAAAGTCATGGCCATTTGATGGTGAGTGGCTTCCAGTTTACATCTGCATTCTGAACTTTTTGCTGGATTGAAGCTGCCCAGGTTGAAGCTCCCACTGTCAGGGCTGTGGTGCTGATCCATGCTGAATTACTATCCTAAGTAATGGCTTCTCCACCAGGCTCCAGGCAGTGCCCCAGCACAGGGGTAGCTGGTGGAACAACAGAACACACAGAGGAAGGGCAGGGTGTCACAAGGGCCTCTGCTCTCCTCTCCTGTCCTCATACAAAAGTTCATCTGATGCCTAGACAGTTCTGGTATGCAGGCAAACCCCACAAAGTGCCCTTCACTAATAACTCCCAAATGAAATTCCTAGATGCAATTTGCAAGTAAAACACCTTTGGGGTATCAGCCCATCTATTCACAAACCCAGGCTTGCTGTGACCATGCGTGCAAAGGCGAAAAACAAAAACAAAAACAAACAAAAAAAAAAGTAGAATCTGACTATATAATTCTGATCTCTCTGATTATTTTTTATTTTCTCTTCCTATTCTTCCCCTGCCCACAAAGGTGTCTAGAGCTGGAAAGCTCCAGCTGGAGACAGGAGCCTTACCCTCGCCTCTGCTAACAGCACTCCTGCAGGTGCTGCCAAATGCTGCCCACATCAGGAACTCTACAGTGAGCTCTCAGGTAATGATGGCTGTGCACCACTGCTCACTCCTCATCAAGCACAACAGCAGCCTGTATTTGGTACACAATTACAGAAAACAATCATGGGATGAAATATTGCAGCTCTCAGACACTACAGGCATCGGCAGCAACCTGACCAAGAAAGGAATTGAAAATCTAGCTACAAAGTCACTACAGGAACAAAAGGGAAATAAAACAGAAACTAAAGGTAATGCTGAGAAGATCACAACTGTGTGGAGTAAAAGCTGAGAAACAATTTCAGGGGAATGGTTCACCAGAAAAGGGGGAAGTTCAAAGAAAACACCAAGAGGACAAAAAACAATCTCTTATCTTTTGCTGTAAGAAAGCCCTTAAAACACTACTATTCTGGCATAGCAGTTACTACTCTGGCTTCTTTTCAACACATATAAACCAAGTGAATTCCTGCCAAAAACTTGTATCGTAATTTTAAATCTACTTTTGACCAGAACATCCCCAAACAGTAGATATTTTGTCAATGCCACCTTAAGGGACCACATTTCTACGACAAAGGGGAGTTTGCTTTTTATCCAGTCATTTCTTTTCAACAACACAAAAAGAAACAAATTTCCAGGAAAAAAGACTCAGAGCAAGCAAGTCAGTCCTCCCCAGGAATATCGCCATCTGTGAGCCATGTATAAAGTGCTTTTCTGTGCCTGTTTCCCATGCAGTCGTGTGCGGATGTGTGCCGGGCTCTGAGGGGAGTTTGTCTTGGCTTTGTGTGGATCTCTATGGTGTTGACAGTGGGATTTTGATGTTCCTTGCACAGTTTCAGCCAGAGCCTGAGGAACAGAGCCAAGTTTAATCCTAGGGGAAGTTGAATTTAGTATCTTAAATTCCTCGTACATGAGTAAGATAATTAGGAATGTGTCAATATTCTGCATACGCAGGTTGCAACTCCTCGTAGTTAATGAGGAGGCTAAGCTTGAAACTGCCAAACCAAGTCTAAATAACAACCTAAAAGCAGCTTTCTGATGGTTCAATAGTCACAAGGCATGGGAAAAAAAACCCACAAAATATGCAAAATAGGAGCTTTATGCTGTTTTTCTGTCTCTTAGGGTTTGTGTGGCCTCTGGCACCTCTGACATCTCAGCAGTGATGCTTAGGGACAGCCAAAGGCCAATCCCACCTTGACTCCATTTTGTCCAGCCAAGGACTGTACTTTTTGTTATTAAATCTCATCATTCCCCATCACCTGGCCTGGTTTACACTTTACAGCAGCGTTCATATTCCTTGAATTTACCCTCTGATAAGCCAGGATAACAACTGCTTCCCATGCACACCACGTAGTGCAAATGAGATCTGTGCTGCTGTGTCTGTGAGCAGCAGCTCAGCTGTCTGCCATGGCCCTGTGCAAACACAGCATTCATTGCTGGAGGTTGGACACAGACCCAAACTCTTCTTAGGAAACCAGCCAAGAGCTGAAGTTTTCACCTGGCTTGGATTTGAACATTTTGCAGTTCAGCAGTTTTGAATAGTAGCTGTGAAAAAGCATCAACTACTAAGATGAGACAAAGGCTTGTTTGGAAGGTTTTTTGCAGTTTTTGCAGAGAGCTAGTTCCACATTTCCAGTTCCTGAAGCACTCTGACCCCCACTCCTCCCCCAGGGAAGAGCTGGCTGAGCCCAGTTCTTTTGCTGTGAAGAGATTCACTGGGTAACTGAATAAAATAACACACAGGTTACAATCTTTCTTCTTTTGAAGACAATGATAAAACTCCCAGTGGGGCTGGGATTTAACTTGAGGATTACAACTGCTGTGAATCAATCCTCTACCAACTTTAGAGGAGTTGGACCAATTAACACCAGCCAAGGGCTCAGTCCTTTCATTCTACTCATATCCATTATTGTTTTCCCCAGCCAGACTCTGTCGTTCTTTTTCATCACAATTTCCCCTCTATCTCCCACCTTTTCTCGTTTCCCAGTTGTGACATTTGACTTGCAGAGCCCTCTCAACCCTTAAAAATATTTGTTCTCTAAAAAGCAACAGAAAGAAAAATGTTTGGATTTTTGCTTTGTCAGGAATCTGCTTTACTTGTGTCCAATTAAAACAAATATAAAAAAAGAATCTCCTCATCTTCAGTGAGGAAGGAGCTGGGGCTTTTAAAATATACAAATCAAGTGAAATAACAGCACAGGCTGCCAGCCCCAGATCAGATGTGCATGGAGAGACATATGCAATGCATTACAAACATGCACTCCTCAGGCCATATCCAGAGATGTCTTGGGTCCATTGTCTGTGTTCTGAACTCCTGAACACACAACAGACTTTATGTTCTTAGATTATCTTTTCTCTTGGCACTTGGTAAACATAGTTATATGATTTTAATTCGTCAAAGAAAAGTGAATACTGTTCATTTGTGCCTCCATTTTTCATTGTGACAGCTCTAAAAATGAGCAAATTCTCCACTTTGAAAAAGTTTGTAATATGTTTTTTTTTTCCATGTTTTTGGGTTAGAAGTTTTTCTTCTGCCTTTTTTCTCCTCCTCTTTCTTGGCCTCCCTTTTGTTTCTCAGCCTGGCTGCAGCTCTGTCCCAGCTGCCTCCTCATTTCAGACCAGCTTTTCACAGCCTGGAGACCAGACTGAAGCAGAGACAACCTCCTCACTCATCAGGGCTGCTCAGATTTATACCTGCTTACAATGCTGGGACCGAACTAAAGTGCTGTAAGACAAACTGCACTAACTCTGTGCTATTTCATGCCAGGAAAACTCCAGCTGACTTCTTAAGTCTTCTTTAATGCTGCTTTGCACTCCTAAAAATCCAGGCCTTAGAATATAAATAGGGTTTTTCAGTTTTGCTTGTTTTTCTTTTAAATTACAGTTTCTCACTGAGAAAGTTTGATTGATTCAGGCAACATGAAGAAAAAAATTCTACACAAGCCAGTTGATCAGTCACACTCTGAATTTCAAATAGCAATGAATCAAAGAGGACAGTTCATGAGCTGAATGCTTGGCTGTGCTCTTCAGCAAATCCATTAAAACAATACCATTTAGTTCACAAAATGATACATAAACAGCAAGAGCACACCATCGATATCAGATATCATCTGCAAAGGAGCACACAGCTGAAAGGCAGCTGCTTTAGCTGCACTGCACTTGAACCAAAGCCCCAGGACACAGCACTGGGTCCAAAGAGGAGGGAAAAAGCTGGAAAATGAAACAAATGAAGCAAGGCAGCTCCAATCCCACCAGTCTGACATTGGCCTTGGTAAACACTGCACTGCAAGTCATTGCATCTACAGCATGAATGCAGCTCCTGCAGTTACCTATGGGAGAGGTGCGGGGGATTTTCTGCACAGATTCAGACTTTACAATGAGCACAATTTGTTCACAACCAAGACCTTCAGTTGCTCAATTTAAGATTCCATATGCTGTTCTGCTGGTAATGAGATATTAAAGATTATGAGATAAACCAACATGGCATTGTGATTCGAAAAGGCAAGCTTATAAGCCCATGGAAATCCCTTTTTTAATACAAGCAGAGAGGGCTTAGCATTAGTACAAGTTTGTTCAACAATCAATAAAATTAGACCCAATAAGGAAAAAGATGAATGAACAAAAAGATTTCCATTCCAGCAAGAAAATAAGAGTTAGAATTACAAAAATCATCTGGCGGCTTTTCTTGTGCTGGGGAGCTGTTTGGTTATGTGAGCACTTGGAAGTGCCTGGGCAGCCCTCCGTGTGTTGACAATACCACATAATGCTCCTGAGCCACACATGGGGGGCACATTCCTCCTCAGGACATGAACCACACACAGCAGAACGTGCCAGGGTTTGACAAATGCTTTGTTAGAGAGCAAAGGGAGGAAGCATTCCGGTGCCCAGCAGCACGTTGTCCTTATTTCCTCAGCAATTTAAGGAGAGCTGCTTTCCTTTTTTCCCTGAAAGGTGTCTGTATCTGCAGTAGGTGCTGCAGTGATGCCCTCTGCACATGCCATTGTGACAAGCACAAACCTCTCCAGTCCTGAGACTGCTGTGGTGGGGCCAGCCAGGAACTCACAGTGAAAAGGGAAACTCCTCACCAGCAGAGATTCAGGAGTGAGGGATGAAGGAGGTTTAATGATGGAAAAGAAAAACAAAGAAAGAAACAGACATAAATGGGAGCTGAAGAACAGGAGGTATGATTAATTTGGGATGAAGGAAGTAAGGAAGCAATCAGCAAACCAATGAACCGGGACTTGATCAGACAAAGCTTGCCTTGAGCTTGTCTGCATGGAGGGGCTGGAGACCCAAGCACTGGAGCAGAAACTCAGCATTGGCACTGCTGGTAACAGTGTGGGGAGTAATTAACAGTTAATGCAATGAAAACATGCAGGTTTCTGGAGAGAGGAGAATGTCAGGTAAAACCTGCCAAGTGCATCTCCTGACTCTGCTGCCAGCCCAGCCCAGGCCCTGGCTTTGTCTGTTGCTCTATCTGGTGTCTTTGATCAAGGCAACACAAACCAGAGCTCAGGCCCAGAACTGGCTGCGTGTGCTTTCAGAACATAAACAGATCCTGCTCGGCTTTTCTTCCTCCACTGTGAGAAACAAAAGCTTATTTCAGCTGGCGCAGGGTTTGACAACAATTAACTTTGCAAGGAGGGAATGGAGACCGTGTAATTTTTCAACAAACTGCAAAACTCTAAGCCAAGAAAAAATTTGCCCCCACTTTCATTTAAAACACACTCACAAACTCTGCATAATTTCACAGGTGTTTCTGATTGAAGCCACACTTGTTTGTTGCTTGCTGCTTTCCTCAAGCAAATGCCAAACTAAAGGTTTGCTGTGATACAAAACATACCTACCACAAAAGCACCAGGAACTGCTGCTCCCCAACATCTGAGCCCAGGAACATCATCCCTTGGGATGTCCCAGGACACACAGGGCTCAGGTGCATCCCTGGCTGAGCCTGGGAGCACAGGGAGGCCAGCAGGGACTTGAGTCAGTTCAGCTATTTAATTCACATGGAAACCACATTTGCATGCCCTGATACCATAACAACTCCCAGACCTGCCACCCGGCCCAAAGAGGGGAAAATAACCTTTTATCCTCAGTCAACTGCTCCTTGTGAGTTCTTTCTCCCCTTCCAAGCAGCTGCTGGCTGGGGAACCAAGAGCAGGGGAGCAGTGTAATTGTGGCTTGCAATTAAAAGATACCCAGCAGCTGTGATACACCTTGGATGATTTCCACAGCTGGCAAAGGCTAGATAGATTGACCACTGCAGATTTTATACACCTTGAAAAGGGCATGTTGAAGAAAACCTGTTGTATTATCCACAGATGGAAGCAAAAATGATGCAGCTGAAAGTCAGGGTAGCAAAAAGATGCAATGTCAGGAGTGTATTTGTCTTTTTCCTTAGCCAAACTACCCCTATCACAAGTAAAAAGTGGCCCCAGAGAAAGAATTTTGCCAGCTGAATTTCTTTCATTTTAATACATCAACAGTCCCACCCCAACTCTCAAGCCAAGCTCAGGAACATATTGATGTGACTTGATTGTTTTATGACAACAAGATATTATTTTTATTAAAATAAAAAATAAAAATTGAAAATATTATTAAAAATTTCATTATTAAAATTTTTATTATAATAATGTTTATTAAAATAAAAAATTTCTTCCTGCTATGAGTAAAATGAGGCTGACCCAGGAATAAGTCTGTGCTTTCCAGGGAAGGTGATTGCTCCCAGGGACCCATTGTTAGACTCTAGGCTAGAATTCCCAGGTTCAGAAGCATTTTTTAAAAAGATCTCAATCAACCCACAAGAGCCTTGGTCCCAACCCAACAGCAGACAGGTCTGAGAGCTGAGGGTGATGACTGAGCCCTGTTCAATGAGGGCTGGTACCTTTATTTGGGTCTGAGTCACCTTCTGACAGGCTGCTCTGTATCATACCAAAGGCATCACTGTGTGTTAGGCACATTCATTGCCAGCTGGAGTTGTCTTACCGTGTTGAAAATAAAAGAATAATGACATTCATGATTTGCCCTAAACACATTGCAGGGAAAGTCATACTTCAGGACTTGACAGGCTCCTTTTCAGCTGTGTGAGTAAAAGTAGCTGACAGTAAGGTAAAACACCAGGAAAAATCTGACGCTGATGTTACAAAGCCTGCCTGAATTGTGTCCTAAGGGCAGCCCTGGGACAGATAAGCCCATGCACAGTGAGTTCAGGCCACAGCCTCCAGAGCTTTGTGCCCACCTGGCATATCAGTGCAGAGTCCAGCGTGTCCTCAGCAGGGCAGTTCTGCCACAGGGACACAGAGGAGCTGAGGAACAGTGCTCAGAGCTGCACCTCCACAGCCAGCACAAAGCTCTTCTCGTGCACATGTGTGTGTAAAAGGCAATTTCACTTACACACAGACAGATGCAGGTAGATTTTGTGCTATGTTGGGGTGAAAGGAGCCTCTGCTTGAAAACTCCATTGCTAGATGCTACAAGGCATCTACTAGGAGCTTTTAATTGAGAAAAACTCCTCAAACCTTTTTCAAAGGATCCATAAACCTATGTCTTCCACCATTTAACTTGTTACTAAGCAAGAGGAAAAACCCACCCATTATTCCAGCAGAGCTCTTGCACACCCATCTGCATATTTGGCTTATAACACACAGTACTGTTGAAGACAAACACAGGTTTAACACATCACCTACAAGTTATTCCAAGAACTGAAACACTTGTGTGGATTTCCTTGGGTTTCAGAATAGCTCCTTCATAGAACTACCACAGTCAATCAATTAAGAAAGCTAAAAGTAATCAGTCACCCACCGTTGATTGGATTTAGTACTTGGTGAATGCTTTTTTGTTCTTGGATCAACTACCCCCACTTTCAAAGCTGATTAAAAGTTGTTCATGATCTCTTCCACCTGTTCAGGGTGATAAACTGGCTCCAAAACTAATAATTTCCAAAACTCTGCCTAAGTCAAAAGTGGCTCCTAGCAGGGTGCAGCCTGGTCTGAAGACAAAAACAGGTGAAATGTGAAGCAGCAGTGGAAGAAAAGCTTACAGACATCACTTTTTGAACCCACACTAAAGGGAGCAGTGTCTCTGGGCACAGGAAAGGTGGAGTTGCTGCCTGCAAATGCTCAGCAGCTGCCACTGCTTGGGCTCTCCTGCCTGCCTTCCCCAGAACCACCCTGCAGGTACACGGTGTGGGACAGTGTCAGTGTGGGTGAATCTCCAGCACTTGAACCAGCCCTGCCCTGCTGGCGCTGCTGAGAACACAACAGGCAGCTCATTCAGGGCTGCCAGTCCTGGCTCTGCCATTCCCAGGGCACATGGATGCCCTGCCTCTTGAGCAGCCACAGTGGAACACTGGGAGAGCCTGCAAAAATGACAAAAATGGTCTCTGAGGATGTCGTGCTGCAATCTGAACCACTTGGGCAAATAAAACCCCTCTGCCACCAAACCTGGAAACAGAAGCTGACAAAGCCAGGAGTTGCAGGACTCCACGGAAACCCTCCTGCCTGTTGTTGGATACCATTATTTTGTATTGTTCAACAAGTACTTCAAATATTTGTATGAGTAATGGCCACATAAAAAAATCAACAGACAAAAAGACCTGCCTAAATGTGCTATCACTGCTTGAGTCACTGCCAAACCACACTTGAAAATATATTTTCTGGTGAAATATACAAACAGAATTACCCAAGCTTCATGTAGCATGTAGATAAGGACTAGATCTTTAAGATGATGCAAGTCAGGGCACTCCCAGTGAAATCAGTTCATACCACCTGCAGGCTCAGATCAACTCATTTATCCCTATTTCCTTAATTGCCAGTGTCACCTTTCCTAGGCCATTCATTTATGCTGCCTCAATCAACCCAGCAGCCTCTTTCATTGTGGAAGAATATCAACATTCAATTGGAACCCTTTTTTAATGAAGCATTTTTTTTTCAAACAGAGTTTTAATAATTTTCCAAAAAAAGGTAGAAGTAAATGATATTTTATACTTGTCACCCATTGTGAATCTGCTGGCTGGGTAAGGTCTCAGACACAGCCTAGTGTGCTCAGCAGATGAACCAGGCACTCCCTGCTGTGCTCAATTCTTACACGTTGAGTTTGCAGGTGACTCCACTGGCACATGGCATTGAGAGGGCACAGCCTCCACAGCATTCTGAAAACTTGAGGCCACAATCCTGAAAGGGCTTTTGGATTTAAACCTGCTGAAAACTGGCACCTCCAATGCCCACTCTCCTCCTGCTCTCTGCATTTCCAGAGCATGAAAGATTAGTCCAGCCTCAGCAACTCTGATGATGCTCCTGAGTGCATGGTCTCATCCCAGCCCCCCAGTGAGCTCAGAGCCATCTCCTGGGGTCCCTGTGGCACCGGGGACCTGCTCAGGCCCCATCAGACTTCAGTGCCTGGGGGAGGAGGCAGGACACTGTTTCACCATCCCAGTGACATTGTCACGGTGAGGAAGGGCTGACACAGAGCAGGGAGGCAGGAAGGAAGAGGCAGCTCTCTCCAAGGCTGGCTCAGGGCACGGATTGCAGCAGGTTCCAGGGCATGAGAGGCACCAGGGCAGCACAGCAGGTCCCCAAACAGCTCTCCAGCCCCTCTAAATGCACTGGCTTCTTGCTGCGATGGTTGGCTTCTGAAAAGTCCCTCCCCAAGGTGATTAGAGTGGAGTTTAGGTAATTTCATCAGCAGGATGCTTCGTGCAAGGCTGAAAACTGAAGTGAGAGATCATTACCTGAGCTGCTGCACCCCTTTGCCAAGCAGCATCATTAAAAATTGGCAGTAGGCACCCACGGCACCTATAAATGCTTATTGACCCTGGGGGAGGCTGGTTACTTCGTCAGAAACGGGAGGGGAGCTGGGTTCCTCATGGTGGCTTTGTTCTGCTGACCAGAGGGGCTTTTTAATTTTAAAAATGGTCTTGAAAAAATGAATCTCTCAAAATGCCTCAGCCCATTTAATTAATTATAAGATTTTATAGAAGATAGTAATGAGTAAGTTCAAGAGAACTATAAAAACAAGGATTTATATCATCTTTTCTTGGTCTGGTTCAAGGCTAGTAATCCACAGCAGATTACTGGGATACAATTGACCCAAACATATATAAATACATGTATATGTATGAAAGTAAGTTAACGTAACATATTCCTGTGGCTACTCTCTCCATCCACCCATGGAGAATACATTTTACTAAACTGATTGGAATGAAAAGCTTTAGGTTTTAGTTTTACTTTCTAAAGTCTACATATTCATATAACTTTCTCAGAGGCTCCTATAAACAAAGAATTATGTTCAGGGCCACAGCCAGAAATAAGTTATGTCAGGGGTCTGTAACCCATTCAATAGAGGATCAGTCAATGGCCCAAGGGTACTTCCCTGCAAGGGAAAGGGTAAAATAACTGAGGTCAAGGCCTCAAAACCAGCTCCAGTTTTAATCATGTTGCTGATTTAGAGCATAACAAGCCTTTTTTTTTTTTGCTTTGCAATTGTCAAAAAACATTTTGTTTTTCCTGACATGTCTACAGGGGCCCCCACATCTGTTTTTTGCACTACTCCATGCTCAGCTCAAGGACAGGGATATTCGCCATGAATGAAATGCAAATATATAGGCTTTATGTGGAAATAGACTCACTTGCCTCATGATGCTGTATAAATATGAGGAAAAAATGAGTGGCAGGGAGAGAAAAAATGTCTTTTTGGCAAGGAAATCTTTCAGTAAAATCCATATACTTGGAAGTAAATTAAAGCATTGGGGTAAAAAGTTTCTAGAGGATGATTTCTTGGATTTGGGAGCTAAAAGGGGAAAAGAGCAGAGAATCAGCAGAAGGAGGGGAAGGACCCAAGTGTTCAGCCCTCAATGGACATTTTGAAACAATTGTTTCTTAAAAAAGATGTAAAGGTTCTTCCATTTCACAACGAAACTAAACAATTTGTACAATATCTTTGTGTGTGTGAAATGGAATCTGTTTCTCCAGCCATGACACACTTCCCTTAGTACCCAGCTGCTGAATCCAGGCACCTCAGAGACACCCAGCTGGCTGCCTTCCTCACCCAGCTACTGAGGGTGAACTTGCCTTTAAATCACAACCACCCAGTGCTAGCAGCAGGGCTTTTGGGCACCAGCACTGCACAATACTGTTCTGCTGATGTCACTGGTTCATTTGGTTCAGAATCTTCTTCAAATAGCTCAAAATCTTAAGGAAAATTCTACAAGAGCCACTGTTGTTTCTTTGCCTCCCATGAATGGTGTACATGTGTAATTTGGGTAGTTAAAGGCCTGTGCATCCCAAACTGAGCAGCAGCCCTGCTGTGGAGGTGGTGGCTGAGGCCACTGTACCCACAGCCCACGTGCCATCACGCAGCAGCATCCTTCACACAACATCCATGCTCTCAGTTCCTGGCTTGGAGCCTCCTCAGGGAAACTGCCCCTCTCCATTTTCTGCTGCTGCTGACACCCTTCCATGAGTGTCCAACACGAGCCCACTGCGCAGGCAAAGGCAGCCCCTGAGCACAGCAATGTGGCAGAAGCTCAGCAGCAGGGCCGTGGCTGCACAGGAGAGGTGACAGCCTGGCCCAAAGGACTCAGGGATAACTGCAGGGGCTCTGCCAAGGACATCTGACCTAAGGCAAGGTCCAGCTGGGCAGCAGGGGAGGCACACCATCCCTAGCCAGTCCCAGTCATGGATAGGAAAAATTATGGCCCTGTAGGTTTTTCTCAGGCACAGTGGCCATGGATAGCAGCTGGTCCCCAAGGAAGGATCACTGATATCTTTACCAAGCAGCCTGGCTGCAGTGCCCGTCCCACATCACAAACACCACAGCTCAGGACAGCAGCAAGGAAATCTGAAATCTCCTGAACAGAATAAATCCCTCTGGGGCAAACACCAGGATTGCTACTCTGAATTCTCCATCTGTATCTGTTGTGCATAAACTCTAAATTCAAAGCAACATGCAATAATTAGAAATGCTCCATTTCAGGTTTGTACAGCAACTACTTTATTATTTTCAAATGCAAATGTTTGCATTGTTTGCTATTTTACAATTTTACAAACTAGGTATAAAAGACCATAAATAAATGACATAAGTTATGTGTACCTAAAATTCACAGAGGGAGAAAAAAATTACAAATTAAAACAAAATAGAAAAATCTATATATCTAACCCAGAGATCGTTCAAATGCACGAACCAAGAAATGCTGTTAGATTTTTTCAGTATGAACTAAATTATAATATGCCTCATACATTCTAATTTACACAGTCCTTGCATATTCCAACATACTTGCAGTGATACAAAAAAATAAATGCACTCTCTTTTTATTTGTCTGATTAGTATTTCAGATTTTTCTTTTCTGGTTATGAAAATGTCACATAAAAGAAAAATACTGCTTTTTAAGTCCTGTTTACTGGTTACTTACCAGCTTTTTTTTCTTTTTTTGTATTTTATACATATATATTTTTAATACATAAGATCCATCACAAAATTAGCACAGCAAGAAACCCGGACAAACATCAACCATTGGTGTGTGAGCAGGACAATTGAGCACACTCGTCGTGGGGGACAAGCCAAGGGGTGGCCCGTCCCCGAGGGCAGCAGTGTCTGGAGCAGCCTGTGGTGGCCCAGCCCGTGGCCACCTCTGGCAGGCACAGCTGGCACGTCCTGGTGCCCTGCCATGCCCAGCTGCCCTCGCTTCCCTGCCAGCCCTGCTGCTCCTCCTCCTTCAGAGCAGGTGGAAGTACCACAGAGGGTCAGCGAGGAGGGGAAAGAGGGAACGGGAGCAGCCTCGGGACCCCAGGTCACAGCTCTGGGCGGGGCTGTGTGTCCACACTGCCCCACATGTGCCTGAGAGCCCCTGGCCCACCTGCCTGTCCCCTGCCCGGTGCTCGTGGCCCTGTGTCCCCCGGGTGCAGGCACTCAGCTCCACTGCAGCTGCCCCACGCCACACCAGGGTGAATTCTCCAAGCGCAGCAAGCTCTCCTAGGTACTGTCAGCAAGCTGCAGCACTGCTCCCTGGGCCACGGAGTGTCTTCTGCTCTTCAACTGCCCTTCAGCTGCACAAGGAACGGGACACACTGCACAACTCTTGCTAACTGTTAACTTTACAGGTCTTGTTGCATTTTTGTTCCTTATCTGTGCTGGGAACCAGGGAAGTGTTCTGATTATTACGTTGCACACAGAGCAAGGTGCTTCTGTGAATGGAAGAACTGCATATATTTGTTAGCATTCAACAAGTCTTTAAAATCCTATTTTTGCAGATAAAAAAGGCTATGTAAGAATTCAGTTCAGGATTACCAGTGGATGGAGATGCAGGTGCTGCCTCCACCACCTTGCCACTGAGAAACTGGTCGTTCTTGGTCATGAGCAGGGCACTAGTACGAATAAACAACACTTAACAAGAACCTTTAGCACCCTTTAGATCCTGCATCCATTACTCCAAAACTAACTTGAAATTGCCCCTGTTTCAGGCTGCTGAACTACTCAACAACGTTAGTGTGGCAGCTAAAAAATACACTTACAGATACGGAAATTTCATCACTTTCTTAATGTGTGTGTTCTTGCTATCATTTCTGACATGAGCTATCAGCTTGGTCTCACAGGACAGAGGTGTTTGGGGCACATTCACAGGCAGTTCTACACACGAGGTGACTTGCACGCCGACACACGCACACAAGCACACGTACGCACCTTTCGGAGGAGATAATAATCCATTATCCATTCAAGGAAAAAAAAATATATTTATATCACTGCAATGGCACCTTTAGTGTAAAATGTCACTTCAGCAATGTACACAGGCAGCTCACAGGAACTGGGTTCTTTGCTGTGGCACCTGGCCTGGTGTCCATGGTGAGATGTGTAGTGCTCTGTCACCTTCATTTGTCCGGGATGCAACGGTGACAGCCAGGGGGATGAGGAGAGACAACAACAAAATATATAAATAAAACCAAAGGTAAGCAGAGAAAGCAGAAGAGGAGGAAAAACAAAATCCAGAAGTCTGCAGGGCTTTGACACAGTACATTCCTCAAGTGACAACTGGGTGCTGAGTCTTAACGAGTTAGTTATCGCTCAGTGGAGAAAAACAACGGAGTGGGTGGCCCAGGAAAAAAAAAAAAGAGAAAGTAAAAGTCACACTCTCTTCAGGGACTGATGACTGTTCAGCATGTGTTTTCCAGAATCAGTGCTACGGAAGACGCAACTGTGGGTCCAGAAGGCTTCATGTCTGGTCTGTGTTCCTCCATGGTCAATGTGATCAACAGGACGGGCTACGAGGCTGTGGAAGCAAAATCCATTTCCCTGCACGAAAAGAGAACCCAAATTAAATGTATTAAACCACACGCTCCAAGATAGACACCCAGACCTGCCCAAATGGCAATGCTCAAAGGCTGGGAACCCTTTGTCTTCCCTGTCCTTCTTCCTTCCCTCACACTATTCCAAAGTCTTGCTTCCATGGCATCCCTTACATACAGATAGGTAATCAACCAATCTATCTTTCTATCTATACTTACATGGGCCACTATTTTTTTTTCCCTCCATCTGCTCTGTTCAAGCTAAAATCACATTCCAGTGGATGCCCCTCCTTGGCCATATTTTATCTCACAGGAAACACAACCACCAGTGGCAGTGCTGAAAACCCAGCATCTGAGCTGCCTTCACAGTTTTCATTCTATAGGGACACAGTTTTCCATTTTGTGTGGAAAATATTGCACTGTTTTGAATTACCACTACTAGACTCCAAGATAGCAATTTAACAAACTGGCCAGAAAATTGGGTGTATTTTGGTTTTAGATAAAGATGATCTCAACAGAACGCAACAGATTTACAGCAAGGAAACTTCAAGAATCTCTGCACTCGAGAGGGAGAAGAATTTTTCCTGCTGAAAGTACAAATGTCAGGTCTTTAAGATGAGTAACTTCTTCTTATGTTGCCTGGCAAAGTGACATTAAAACATGCTGGTTTAAATATATTTTTTAAAGAAAACTTAAATTTCTTGAAATGGAAAAGCTTTTATAAGTAATACTGCAGAACAGTTTACACTGAGCTGTCATGACTTGACAGGATCCAAATTTAGCATCTCATATTCAGAACAAGTTGTTCTCTGAGAGAGTTGGGAGTGAGGGAGAGTTAGTGATTAAAATCAGCAAGTTATTGTTAAAAGTGACAAAAAAAGTGATGTGAGTGACAATACAGTATGTGTGATTTGTCCAACTGAGTGAACTGTTTTGGACTTAGGATAAACTCAATTATTAAGAAAGTTTGACCTATAAAGCCACTAAATCATTTCTGAATTTGCTGTCAGGTGTGGAACAGGACCAAAATATTATAGACTAAAGAACCAGTCTTAGTGCCATTAAACGATAAATCTCACCTTTCTGACATTGTGCCTGGCACAGCTGAAATGCAATGTCAGTTCTAAAGGACATGTCATGAAAATCCTGCTCCTGCTCAGCACAGAATAAGTGGCCCGTCTTTTTTCTAAGGTCATCTCATCACTTTGGTCCTCAGAAGGACTTTAAAAGAATCTAACTTACATACTCTGTTCAAAAAGAGTAATAAAAGCTTCATGACAAATAAATTCAAGCTTCAGTGTGTTCAGAGCTTTGCTGGATAAAGCTTTATCCTGTGTGACCTGCTGAGGACAACCACATTGCCACGGCAGTCTCCTCCACCTAGCAAGCCAGGGCATGCTTTCAGTCACTCAACTCCCACTATTCCCTGGAGCAGGCAGAGGGCAGCTTTTCCATGCTCCCTCTTGTTGGCCATACCTGCAGAGGGTGTCAGGCCCCAGCTGTGCAGTCTGCAGCTGGCACTCACACACCCACAGCTGCCCTGAAAATCCCAGATACCCACCCTACAGGGCTGGCTTTCAAAGAGGATTTTGCTTCCCACAACTGATCCAACAGGATCACGGCGCACGAGCTGTTACCCTGCCTGACACCCAAACTGCACAAAACCTGCCAGGCTGCATGCTCTATCCCATTTTTTTCTGCTCCCTTTCCCATAAAACCACTGACGCCACAACTGAAACACATCTTCCTAAAACCCAAATACTGCTTTTACTGCTGTTCATGAGAATGCAGGAAAAGTCTTTGGTTCTTGTCAGTGCATTTATGAGTATTTGTACTCTACACTGCGGCATCCATTCATGTTGAGTTTTTCCAACCACAGCATAAGGGCATCCCGACTGCTCTCAGTGTGAATTGAGGTCAAGCTTTCAGCACTGAGCTGAGCCCCAAGACACTCCTACACCTTGTCTGCACACCCTACCAGGCAACAGCTTGAGAGCAATTTGCGATAGTGCAATTTTCACTGCCATCAAATAGAGCAAACAATGGGAAAGGCTCAGCAATTAGTCTGGGAAACCAGCACAGATTCTAGCACAGATTCTTACAAACCAGTTAGAAACCCCAAATAACACGTACCACATCAGTTTTTATTTTCCCCCAACAGTGATGAAAACCTAGCACAGCTTACAAAATAAAGCACCATGAATATGTTGGACACAGTACTTCCACTGACCTTCCATGAGGCAAAGGGAGTAAGTTTCTTGAAAGAGAAAAGAAGTCTGAAAGCTCCACAGCCACGATTGTCACAGCTGACTACTGGCAAGATGGTCACAAAAGTCTTTCAATGGCAGGCTTCAGCATGGCACAACAGCCAAGAACCTCCCCAGAAGTCCAGTTTGGCCCAGTAATCCACAAGGCGGGTCACTTCACGTCTCAAGCCCATAAATGGGTAGATCACTAATTGGCAGGCACTGATTAGCCACATGATATTCTCACTGAGGTTTCTGCACGGTGTTAGTGATGCATCAAGTCTGCAAAGAATATCCTAGGGCAGATTCTTCATTCCAGTGAAAGATACACAACGGTGGTTTCACCCACAAATAAAACACTATGGTTGTAATCCTACAGGTCACAGGGAGAAGGAAAGTAATGCTGTTGTTTTTTAAGCACAGTACCTGGCAGCAAACACAGCATCAAAAGTTGAATGTGACTTTATATTTATATAGATACATGTATTTTACATATCATTGATCAACAGAGAAGTATGTTCCAAGAAACCATTTGTTCCAGGTCTGGTTTCAAACGACGGCTTGTCATTTCTGGAGGCCTCCCTCCCAACACACACGCTCGGCTTCCGCAATCTGTACATCAAGCAATGCTGCAGATCTTGATTTCGACGGGCGAGGAGACGAAGTAAAAAAAGTGCAGTTCTTCAATTAAAGTGCATGGATGAGGTAAACTAATTTCAAGAGTTTTGAGTTTATTCAGTGCTGGCTCAGACGGGAACCATCCTGCCGTGCATCTGTTGCATTTGGGTGCGCATCGCTTGGACGCTGCTCAGGATCTTGTTCTGGTGCGCCAGGGCCGTGATCCCGATCCTGGCCAGGTCCCTGTGGAAGGCAAGAAAACAACGAGGGGCTGAGAATGGTGGATCAGATACTGGTGCAAAGAAAAATATTAAGAGTCAACCGCAAGCAGCATTAGCAAAAGCAGATGTACAGAAATGTTTAATTAAATAAGTGGAGGCATTGTGGAGGCATTTTAAAGTTATCCTCCATCCAAATGAAAGGCATTCCATTCCTTTAATGAGTGTAATGATATGCAGCACAAAGCAAGAGAGGCTGATTAAATCCAGATTTACCAGTTTTTTTGTTATATCGCTGAGTACTTACTCCTGGTTCATATGCACCACAGCCTCTAGGGTGGTATAGCCAGCAGCTGTGAAGTTATCCTTGTATCGCTCCATTTTCATGGCTTGGAGCCAGTCACTGACAGAAACAACCGCCGAGAACTCAGGGGAGCTGGGATCCAGCAGGGCTGTGCTGGGTCTGGATGCCAAACAGTGAAAGGACAGAGAAATGGTGTCAGCTGGATCACGAACCACAAACCCAAGTTTGGTCTCTGCAACAATTAACCTCAATGAAGAGGGCAAGAGGCAAGAGGCTGTGCCCAAAGAAACTGGTGGCTCTGCACATCAGCTAAGATCAAAACTGAACAAGATGCAAAGGAATGGGCCAATTTTTGCTAAGAATGAGTTTCACCTGAGGTTTCTATTTTTGGTTTGAGATCTAATTTGAACCACAACACAGCTAATGATTTCCATCTCAGATATAACCAAGTTCACAGAAAAGGCTTTTACTCCCCAAAACAAAGAAGATGGCAGTGCTGGAAGGCATTTGGCCTGCTGGGTCTGTATCTCATGGGCAGCAATGGCAGACGTTGCCAACCCTGCATGTGTCAGACTCCAGCTCAGCGGCTATAGAAACACTGCTGAAGTATGTGCAAAGAACTGGGAGCTCACACCCTGCCAGACTGGTTTGGAGGGTAAAGCTCTGGGCAGGTTCAGATAACTCCTGTTTCTAGCCAGGTCTGCTCAGTGCATTGAATCAAACTCAGGACAGCAGGGAGTTAATCCCCTCTTTAATCAATCCATTCCTGACCGAGTGTGTGCCAGGAGTGGTGGGAATCACACCAGCTTTGATCTTCGTTTGCACTGTGGAATGTGCTTCTCATTTTGCCTTGCACAGTTTTGCCAATAATTATTTTTACAACATTTTCTTCTCTTATACATAAAATAGTAAATGCAATATTAATATCATACGTCACAGTTTCATTAACACACTATAAATTACTGTTATCTATCTAATCAAAACAATTATCATTTGGCAATTTATTTGAAAATGCACATCATCAAAGACTAGGTGTGCAACAGGATGGTTTGGTCTTGCCTGAGGCATTGAGTACAGGCTGGCAATACTTGGTTCAACTCTTTTACTGCATTATCTAACACAAGACCAATGATGATAACCTATTTATATATAATTATGCTTTATGTATAAAGTCATATATTAATAATGTTATGTGCATATTTGAAATTCCTGTTCTAAAGATAAAAAAAAATTTACAAACAGCCATGAATGTGAAATGACCTTCAATAGGTTGTTAACTTACACACACAGAGAATGACCTTGAACAGGTTATTAACTATTGGAAAACCTATCTATTTTCAAAGAGCACCTGTAAATTGAAAAGAAAGCAAAATGGAGGAGTTCATACTGTGATTCTTCAACCAAATTATCACAGCAGATCATACTGTGATTCTCACCACGTAAATTATTTAAGCCTCGAGGGAGGATACATTTTTGCCAGGCTCCCAGTGCAATTAGGGCAATCAGGAAGAGGTGGTGATAGTGGCCTCACAGGGTTAATGATCCCTCTTCTGGTGGCATACATTGTAAGCAAGATTCACAAAGGGACATACAAGCTTTAAAAAGGATGTTGTTCTGTTGGAGGCTGAGACAGACTCTCTCTTACTCCCCCCCTGATTCAAGAAACTTAATTTTGCCTTGTCTAATGCATTTTTTGACCTTTTCTCCTACTAAAAAAACATTTTCCTATTACCTTCCTTGTTTCTTTTAAACTTTTCCCATATTTGCTGTAAGCAAATCTACCTGACAAAGCAGAGACATTTGGAAAAAATGGACCAAAGCTGGGAGAGATCAGTAAAGCTCCTACTGCCTCAGCAGTGTTTCACCAGCTTACACAAACTGCTGATCCGTCCCAGCAAAGCTATTTTGGTTTTACCCTACAACTCTGGGAGTTTTCCTTCCTGCTGCACTTCTCTTGCACGTACTAGGTACACCGTGCTTAGCAAACAAAACAAATGTAAGGCGGGATCGGTGGAGACATGAAACTGGCTTTCCACAAAATTAAATTCAAATTCACATAAAAATTAATCCACACCTTCCCAATGCCCGCGAGGCGTTGGCTGTAATGCTGTAACGCTCATTTGCAAATCCTACACAAATCTTAGGGTTTATAAAACTTGATGATGTGCTTTTCCTGCAGAAAACCACATCACTCCTGTTAGCTGCACTGATTGAGGTGACCCTACCCACTCGAGCCCTTTCACCGGGGGGAGAAGGGGAAAGAAGCAGCAAACTTTGCTTTCCAACAGAGCTTGCCTGCGTCAGGACGTGCTTAAGGCTGTGCTGGAAACTCGCTCAGCGTTGGTGTGATCCAGCAGCAGCTCTGCTCACTCCCCTTTCCTGCTGGCAGGGCTGGAGTGCCTGGGTGCCCCGGGGGCCACACGGAGCCAGCAGAGCCCTGCGCTCACCCACGCAGAGCAGTGGCTGCTGTGCAGGCTGGCCCTGGGAGCTGTGTGCCACCTGCACTCCGTGCCACCTGCACTCCGTGCCACCTACACTCTGCCTGTCTCCTCCCCTGCGCTCCCTGGTCCGTCACAGAGAAGGGCTGACCTGGAGCTCTCACTGCCTGTCCTCTTCAGGCTGTTGGGGTTGCGGATGAGCTTGTCCAGCATGTTGACGATCTGCCCAAACTTGGGCCGGTCGCTGCGCTCCTTCTGCCAGCAGTCCAGCATCAGCTGGTGCAGGGCGATGGGGCAGTCCATGGGCGGGGGCAGCCGGTACCCTTCCTCGATGGCTTTGATCACCTGCAAACGGCACAATTGGAGAACATCACACCGTGCTCGGCCCACCAGCTGAGTACCGTTTATCCTAGGGCCATCCGGACTACGGTGACAAACCCCCAGTTAAGTGATACAACATGGAAAATTGCGCTCGGACTCAGACAGCTGGTGGTCTCAGAACTGTCATTTCTCCTCAGCAACTCAAAACTGAAAGTGTACCCAGAGCAGACATCAGATACAGCAGGGCAATTTGTCACAAAAAAGCACATGGGATACAGGGATGACAGAAGAGCCCTGGTTAGAAATAAGCAACTAGCCTCGTTGGACAGAGGGCTGGAGAAGCAACAGCTCTACAGCAAGTCTTTATTATCAGTCAGTTTTGGATGCAGTATGTTGAGACAGTATTTTTCCCATCATTTTTAAGGTACAGCAGATCACTCTCTCCCCCTGTCCTCCCAGGCTAGCTCATCTCTGTCAGTAAGAGAGGCCTTGCAGAGAACCTGTTCCCTCACTGCTGTATCCTCTGAGCCAAGAAATGCAGAAATGGGAACCCTTTTGTGCAGCTTTACAGAAGTCCAACACATCTTAAGTATGTATTTCATATTTAACAGAACAGATTTCAGAAGACTGAAATCACTTCAAACCCTCTAAAAAGCACTCCAGAGCCTCTAATGGCTTCTTAGCTCTCTCAGGAGAATGAAACACAACCAGAACTCAATTCTGACATGGCAGGGACATGACCCAGGAGCCTTCAGATCTGAATTAATCAATATGACACTGCTGGCAGGACTCACCATGAGACTAGAGACCAGGAGTGCTCAGAGTTGCACTAAATTCTCTCCTTCTGGACTTGTCCAATTAGTGGCTAAAATCCACCGGGAGGACAAGGTGGGGGATATGCTTGCATTATTAGCAGCTATTCAGTGACCACAAATAAAGTGGCTCTCACTCCTCCAGAAACTATGAAGATCCTTTTGAATTCTCTTGATTCAACAGATACTGAGTATAATTTGAAATCCACTCCTGCTTTGTTGCAAGAGGACCTGCACTTGCCATCATTAAGGAAGAAAAAAGGCATGTCTATGCTATGGGCTGTAAAGAGTCTGCACAGACAGTAATATTGGCTTTCCCTGTCTTGTTCAAGCCAGATTTTTGACATGGTCTAGCAGTGCACAGTCGCAGTGAACACCAGCCTAACATAAACAGCTCTAATAAAAGCAGCTGTTTGTTGCAGTGAGCTCCACTGTGCTGTGCAGACAAGCCTGATATAACCGAGACGCATCTGGTGTTTTATTTTCTTGCTAAGTCTTGATGACTTCCTGTTAGCAAAAGGAAGGCAAGATTGGGTGCCAGAAGAGACATTTCACATCAGAAGGAAATTAAAATTATATCCCCCATTTAGGTTAAATGCCATCCACATCTAGACACTCTTTGAAAACGTTCAGCTCTACAGAGAAAGCAGATGACTTGTAAAATGCCTTAACCACTCCCATGGCTGTATATTCAGATTACCATTTTCTTCTTCCCTTACTTGCTTGTAAATCCCCTGGGAAAAGAATTACGGATAATCTAGGCCTCATTTTCAGTGGGATTTTTTTTTTCATTTAATAAAAATTCTATTAGCAAAAGCTCTTATTAGCATTATTATTAAATACTCTTCTGGAACAGCAGCCATTGTGCACAGTCCCTCTTGGAACACTCTGAAGTAGTCCAGATGGTACAGTTAAACAGGACATGCATAATTTAAGAATGGTCATTTACAAAAGCTGCTTTTTAATGCCCTCAGGGGGCAGCTATGCCATTGTCACAAGGATGCTCTGACTGATAATCAGAATTAGATTTCCTATGTGTTGATTTAGATATCCTACAAGAAATAAAATCACCTGGAAGAGTTATAAGCATAGTGGAGCTTCAAGAATTAACTACCAGTAGGAAGCCAAATCAAATTCAAGTGTTTTTCTCTTAAAGACATTCAGTAAACTCAAGATATAATATGAAAATTCAAATCTTTCTTCTCTTGACAGTTTTATGATTTGACAGTTTAAATACATTAGCTGCCCTTTCCTCCATTTTTCTTTAATTGCCTTTTTTTTTTTACATTTAAAAGACCAAACCAAATAAACCCCATGCACAAGGTATAGACCCTAACTTGAGAATCCCCTACCCTATTCCATGGGCTTAGACAAAGCTTGAAATACTCAAGGAACTTTAGTTCCAGAGAGGTTCCCTTAGAAAACAGGAGTCTGCCACCCATGACATCCTTTTAAAAGCCTGGAATAAACATCTTATAGCTACACAGCAATTGCCACAGAAACACATCAGCAGACATCTAAGGATAAAGATGAGAGCATGGGGAGGGGAAAGGCAGGGGAAGCTCAGAAGGACACTCACATCTTGGTTGGACATGTCCCAGTAGGGTCTTTCCCCGTAGGACATCACCTCCCACATGACGATGCCGTAGCTCCAGACGTCGCTGGCCGAGGTGAACTTGCGGTAGGCGATGGCCTCGGGAGCCGTCCACCTGATGGGGATCTTGCCCCCCTGCCACCAGGGAAAGGAACCACAGGCTGGTGAGTCAATGCAGTGGTGTGTGTGGCTGACACTGCTCTATGTATTCAAAGTACAAAATGGTTTTTTGTGTACAGCTCCAGAACTCTTCTGAGAAACACAGCCACTTTCTCTCCCGCTCGCCATAAAGCTGTCAGATCCAACCAGGAGGCAATGCTGCCCATCTGCTTGCTTCAGGCACGAGGAGGGGAACCAGTAAATTGTTAAATGTATTTTTATCAGCCCTCCAAGAGATCTCTGCTTAGGGCTATGCTGAAGCCTGAGAACAAGCCAGGGGTTTTACAAAGTATACATTAGAGATTTAGTTGACAAAACAAATAAGTACATGCTGTTAATTACTATTTCCTTGCTTGCCTGTCTGACCTGTTTGGCCTGTTTCAGAAAAATGGGATTATAAACATTTTGCTTTTCAAAAAGGTAAAATAAAGAGAGGATAAACTGGGAAGATTTACGAATACAGTGGTGTTTCCCATGGGCAATATCCCAACTCCTACCAGAGATATGAGAAGGCAAGCAAGCCTCTGGGCTCTCCCAGACCCTGGAGGACGATTTCAACACCAAACCAGGGTACAAGGCTGCTTTTGATACCTGTTGGAGAAATCTGCCTCTTCTTACAATACTTTTTTTTAAACAAATAAAAACACTTGGCCATCTGATTTGGGCCACTGAGGTCCTACACTGTTTAAAAAGGAATTCACTCCATCCTGTTTATCTGATTTTGCCTTAGCTGAGTGATCCCAGGCCAGAGATTTCTCCTTTTGTTTATGCTAATATGCAAGGTGTTTTTAATTGAGCTTTTGGTTTCCTGCAGTTCCATCTGGGGAATGACTTAAGCTGAACAAAGGTTTTCAGATTTTTTTTTCATTTGCTTTTATGCTTCTTTGATTAAGTTTATTTTGGTAGTTTTTTTCCAAGCCATCTCCTAGATAGCTTTTATCCATAACTGAGTGCAGTGTGTGCATACTTAACAGTATATTGTTCTACTATATCTCTCAAGTGTTTAATATGGACTGGTTCCAAAGCCAAGGGAAATCAAAAGGGGTCCTTCCCCCGGCTGCTTCAGCCTTTGCATCAGGCCCTTTGTGAATCAGGTTGTGGCAATATGTGCCTTGGTGACTACAAGATGCTCTCACTTTAATGAGTTACTAACAGGAGCAGAACACATCATTTCTTTAAAAAATGCTGCTTTAAAAAATTGCATTCTATTGCAGCCTCTCTGGTTATGCAAAAGCTTTATTCCTCCTTTCAGACACAGATGCACTGAGATTGTTTATACATGGTTGTCACTCTAAAAATTGTCAATAAGCTCTTTATATTTAGCTGCTTGAGCACAGTGGAATTAATCCAAATATCCCTGATCCTTCATTACTGATAGCAAATGAAGACAATGACTGTTAAGCAAATGTCATTGACTCTCTCTAGTTTACTCCTGAGAGCCAACAATACCGTATCTTCACTTGCTAAATTCAAAGAGAAGCTTTTCAATCATTTCTGTCTTGCCCTTGTGTGCTTATCTAAAGTGTGATTTCCCTGAATACAGCTTTTCAGACCTCTGCTTCTGCTTCTTCCACTTGCCACCCTTATGAGTGAGAGATACCAAGGCTGGCCAGCATTTAATACTATAGGAGTCTATCCTTCCCTGTAATGAGCTGTGAATCCATTAAAAGATGAGTGTTGGGATTAAACAGCAAGATCTGAGTGCTGCAACAAACTCAGCACTAGGGAGAACAGATGGAGAATGGCAGATATTTAAAAACGAAGAAAAGAAGCAATTAAAAAAAGAGACTTTATAAACCGACATTTTTCTCTTTAGGTGCATGTTGATATCAGAGGTATTGGTAAAAAGGCTGGTAATGGCTGGGATGTTGTTTTGTGGCCAGAATACTGGCCCTACTCCTTGTGCAGCATATTAAAATGGCTATAGCAAAATTACTTAAAATTACCATCCCATCAGTGGGATGCTGAAATATAGATAAAATGGGAAAGAAACAAAAAATGGGAACGCAGGCCAAACATTTTTCCCAGCACAAAAAATTTAGGTCAAATTTATGGCTGGCTTTGTGATGGGCAAAAGTGGATGCATCTTTCTAATTTTTCTTGTGGTGTGTCTTGTGTCTACACCTTCTGTATCAAACATGAGTATGAGCAGCCATGTGGAAACCCTGTTTGTAGGTATCAGAAGGAGCAGGAGTCCAGACTTTAATTTCTGGCATCAGATTCCTGTCACGTGCTCTATCATGATGAGGGAACGAGGAATACATGGGTCACATCCTCAGAAAAGAAATATTGCTGTGGCCACTGCTGTAGCAGCAACAGCACATCAATTTATAGGAGCTGTGGAGCCTGGGCCAATGTTTACTTTTAGGTTGTGATTTAGGTTTCCACTTGTGACTGAGACTATTTTAAAACAAACCACTGACACCTCCCACACAGTCAGACAAAACCAACATGCAGGCACGACAACGTGGCCATTTTCCCTCCCTCCTTACCCGTGTGGTGTAAGCTGCCTCAGGGTCATCCTCCAGGACCCGGGACATGCCGAAGTCAGACACTTTGCAGACCAGGTTGCTGTTGACCAGAATGTTGCGAGCAGCGAGATCCCGGTGCACGTAGCTCATGTCAGACAGGTACTTCATCCCTGAGCCAATGCCACGGAGCATCCCCACCAACTGGATCACTGTGAATCTGCCATCATTCTTCTGCATATGGGGAAAGGAGCAAAATCACGGAGCATTAAGCTAAAAGCTACATTATAGCCACTGCTGAAATTGGCAAAGAGCAGGGCTGCGGATTCCCATCTTCTCTCCAATAAAATGCAATGTTATTTCCTTGCTCTCCTCACCAGTGTCTATAATTCACCAGTAAAGCAAAAACCCAGAGGTTCTGTCACAGCTCTCAGTGATGCAGTATCCTGTTTGCAATGAATCTGATTTTAATGAGTCTACAGCACTGCAATGCTTTCAAAAAAGGAGCAAGCCAGAAATGTTCACATTGAACATGGATTATTTAAGATCCTGCTATTTGAAAAATTAATTTATTTTATATTCTTCCACTTTATATTTATTCTGGTTTTCAATAGAAGCAACACCAGAAAATAGAATTTCCCAAGTACAAACATAATTTCTTTAAAACTGTGCAAGTTTCAGTATCTTCCAAAGAGAAAAAAGAAAAAAAAAAGAAAAAATAAAAGGAAAAGGAAAAAATGAAAAGGAAAAGGAAAAATGAAAAGGAAAAGGAAAAAATGAAAATGAAAAGGAAAAGTTTCCCAGTATAAAATCTCCTTAGCTTTTGAAGAAATCACCTACCCTGAGGAAGGCATCCAAGGAGCCATTCTCCATGTACTCAGTTATGATCATTACTGGTTTACCTAGAGTGTGCAGAAAGAAAAACACAATTCCTTGATGAACACCAATGTTAATGGGATAAAAATGGCTTGCACATGATTTTACTGCCAAGACACCTGGCTTACACAATCTAATTTAATTTGAAACGCACCAAGCTTATGCCTCAGCTGTGGGGAGCAAGAGATGAAATATTACAGGACAGAAACATTTAATGGGCCCATTTGGAAGGTTAACCCCTTGGTTGACTCATTGACAAGGTCTTTAACTAAAGTGGCTCCTGTTCTCTAAGGAATATGTGAATTGATAATTGAGAACTAAGAAACAAAGATCTGTCCAAACCTGACAAAAATCTTTAGTATTATATATTGTTCACAGAGCAGAAAATGGAATTTGTGAATGCTTTGGTCTGTCTGTCTTTTTTGAAAAATCAATGTTTTAGGCAAGCTGGAAGCTGCCAGGAGCTACAAGGTATTCCAAGACAACTGGATTCAAGAATGAAAAATGCAGGCTGCTCCTTTCAACCTTCTCTGTTCCAAATTTGTATTCTGTGTTTCTCTTGTTATTTATAAATGAGCCAAAGCCATTTGCCTCCAGAAGTCAGCCAGGGGCAAAAAGATTCAGAGCCCTGTGTCACACAGGGGGAACAGAGTTCAGCAGCACCCAGCTCCTCATGCTGCAACGGGGGCCAAGCTGGGCAACTGGAGGAGAAATGCAATGTTACTGACAGGGGGATGCTCTCTAGGCACTCCCCTGCCTAAAACAACAGCAAATACACAAATAATGCCTGATGCCTTCAAGAGTTTTATAAAGATCATACAGTGCTGAAACTGAGAACACTTAGGTGCATGCAAGGAACACTATTTCATGGAGTTAAATCTCATAGCATATTTGACATTCAGGTATTTGTAGAAATAGGTCTGATAAGTTCTCAAAAGAGCAGTGGCAGAAGTCCAGAAGTAACTCATCAAAGGTTGAATGGCAAAAGCCCAGTCCCAAGATGAGCACGTTAAGATGAGCACCTGACAGTCAGTGCTGTCTGGCATGGCAAACCTTCCTCTCTCTTACGCTTTACCTACAGGAACTATAGTTTTCTTCCTAATAAAAGATGGTGTCCCAGACAAACTCAGCTTTTACTTCTTGGAGCAGGTCTGAATAAGGGACATATAAGGGAAAGAAGGCTTCAAAGACCAGGTCACCCAGACTGTAGATAGCCCAGCTGCATCTTGGCATGAGAGGTATCAGAACTAAATTTTTCCTTACTTCTGTCACCAGCAAGGATTTGCTCCAGAACAGCCATCTCTAAAAATCACCCTACCATGAAATGTTGCAGCATTTAACGTTCCCCTAATAGTTTCTACCTCAGTGCATCTTTCACCAAGATTCTTTTCTCTTCATTTGTCAGGGATTTCTGGTTCTGAAGTAACCTTTTTTTTAATTAGAAAACCATATGCTATAGGGACTGACTGTAGGAACATTTTACCACATTTCACTTAGGCCAACATCTATGTGCGATACATAACTTGTCTCACTCATCATTACTTATTTCACCTTTCTGGTCCCAGCCTATCCTTTACAGGCCTTTTACTACTCCTGCTTTTACTTCCCTTCCCTGCTGGTATCCAAATTATTACTGGTTTGGTCCCAAGCAAGCTAACATGCCTGGGAAATGCCACTACTGAATGTTGCAGAGAAGCAATGGTATTGCACAAAGCAAACTGCTCTGGATGAAGGGCTGAGTGACCTTGGCTGAGCACATCCTTAAGTAAAAGGATGTGATTAAACATCATCCTCCCTCTAATTCACCTTTGAAAGCATTCTTTGGTAGAAAGAGGAAAAACTTCAACCAAATCTGCATATGGCACAGTTTCATTTATGCTTTGCAACTGCAACAGCCACCCTTCCACTGAACAAATACAGCTAAATGAGTATTAATTAACCTTCTCCAATCAAAAGATACTATGTCAACGTAGAAGGGAAAAAAGGAAGACTCTTTCAGTGCATTAACATGTAATTTCATTACTCAAACACTTCTTTAGCAGGGGAGGGGGGATTGAGAGAGGAGGGAGAAGTTACCATCAGCGAGTCAATTATTAAAGTACTTGACTAGCAGCCAATAATTTATTCATGGTTTTTTGCTGCCTCTCTCAACCCCCATCTATACCACTATTTATCTCACATTTTAATTTTCAGTTTATTAAATGCATCCATTTATCACAGCATTCAGAAAACCTATGGAGAAATGGAGATAAATGTGTTCTTAAGTGGCCCTGTTTCCCCAGGAGTGCAGCTGGCAGTAACAGAGCCGTGTTGCTGCTGGAGCATCACTTACTGGGAGCCAGGAATGGGGCACTGCCAGGTCACACTGCCACCTCCTCGGTGAAAATTCCCAATCATTTTAATTCACTGACAACTGCATTATGCAAATGCCTACGGCCATTTATAAGTGCTGGAGCTGTAGCAGCTCAGGGGCTTCCAGCCTCAGTGGGATTGCAACACAAAGATTCCTCTGTTGTCTTTCTTTTACTGAGGTGCTAAAAGAATCACTGTCTGAGACAAACACCATGGCCTGATCACAGCCCTCCTCCCCTTTGTTATAACAATCACAGAGAGACACTCAGACCTTCCATATTTAAACAGAGTACTGTATTTCAATTTTAGTTTTGAGGGAGGCTCTCCCATTAAAGCATGGCCAAAATTAGTCCAAACTGCTCTTTGCCTTTAAAAGCAAACTGCCACACACTGCATGAGCCATTTTCAACTGTTGAGAGCAGGCAGACCAGGAGACAGCAACACAAATGAGCAGGGCTAAGATTTCCAGAAACAAAAGTGGCAGAGTAAGTATCAGCTCTCACTGACATTCAAGAGGAACAGAGTTTTACAGTGGAACTGATGGTGTTGATAACCTTTCATGAGAGGTACTTTGTTCTTCTAGTGATATTTTACTTTTTAACTTTTCATCCATCTCAAATTTTAACTGCTCCCACTATTAATACTCTGCATTCATGTTCCTCATGCTGCAGAATGTGAGCTTCACAAAGTCCACTCTGACAGCAGGTCACAAGATCACTGCCTGCTTTCCATGCTACCCTGAGCATGAGCCCCAACACCCAAATAGTCTTTTAGGATTAGCAATCAGAGCCAGGCTTTGCCACCATGCTACCCAGGGCAGCTGGGCAGAGACAACACCTACACCATGGCAATGGCACCTTGTCAGCTCAGATCCAAGCACTGGTGTCCCACAGGTGCATTTTCAGCTCTAGCCTAGACAGCACCCAGCAAACACTGTCACTCTCTAAAGCACAGTCAGACTTAAAAAACCCCGAACAAAGCAAACAAAAATATCATCCAGGTAAATTCTGCAGAGTGAAATTAGCACACCTGTAAATCAGAGAAAACAAATAAGCAAGTTTCACACTAAAATAGCCTGCTCCATTTCAAAGGCTTGCTCCTTACATCTGTGCTTTGTACTTCAAACATATGACTGTGTAGTTTTGTTTTGGTATTTTTCCCCCATCATTTTGAATTCTTCGCTCACCATCTGCTTTTGCCTATCCTGTAACAATCATCTCAGTCTAGCAAAGATGTGAAAGATGCCTGCTTGGCATAGCAAGAAGGGATAAAAAAAAAGCCAACCCCTGCAGTATTAATTCCCTCTACAAAATCTTGTACGAGCTGCCTACAGATAGAATATCAGTTGAAACCGTAAACCCATTTATAGCTGACAACAAGATTAATGACTTGTCCTGCACTGATTTCCTCCTATTAGCTATCAGTGGATCTGTTCCATCTGTCATTTTACAGGAAAGAGGGTAAGAAGGAGAAGAAAAAAGAAAAAAAAAGCCAGCACACACCACACAGACTTAATTTCTCAGTGACTTCTAAATTGGACTTGTCATGAAAATGACCTACTTACATTTAGTAACTACACCTTCCAAGTGGATGATATTGGGGTGGTCAAATTGTCCCATGATACTGGCCTCACTCAGGAAGTCTCTCCTTTGTTTATCAGTGTAACCAGCTTTTAGAGTCTTGATAGCAACACAGATCTCTCTTTTTCCTGGCACTTTGAGACGTCCACTGCACACTTCACCAAACTCCCCTTAAAGAAAAAGGCACAAGAATCCATGGTCACGAGCCTGAAGCATGCACTTGTGTTGTCAAACTGTTATGTCAGTACATTTGGGAGAACTGTCATACAAAAATCATAGGATCACACATTCCCTAAAAGCAAATTTAAAAGTGTATTTACGGGGAAAAAAAAAAGCAAAAGTTCTGGCACTTACCCACACCAATAACTTTTTCAATCTTTATGCAGGAGGCATCAATTTCTTTGGCAAATTCCCTCACAGCTTGGTTTGGATCCTCATATGTAAAAGGATCCACATATGTTCTAACACCTGCAAGGCAGAAATGTTTTATTTGAAGTCACTGATCTACATGCTGCTGAACACAGAACATATGAGACTGAAGCCTTAATGATATACAACAGCAAAGAGAGTGTACAATAAAAATGTACTGTAAGCCAGGAATGACTGATAAGGAAGGAAGGACTCGAGTATTTTTCCCCCCCAGTACAATATTTTTAAGTGTAAACATTTCGTATTTCCCATTATTGATGTAAAGAATCAGGCTTTTGCAATTAATGAGCTTTACAAATCTCTGCCATCACTAGCATAACCTGTCAGGGACCTGTGAGACTAAAACACATCCCTTTTTCCTACAGGAGCCAGGAAATTCTGAGCTCAGGCCCTGGGTTTGGTACATGGAAGTAACAATAGGATTCAGTGCTGGAAAAAAGGCAGCAAGGTTCACATTCCCTTTCCTGCAGGATTGCCTCTGGCCCATTCAGAAACTGCTTTAGCAGAGTGCTGTGGGAAAAAACCTTGCCTAGAAATCAAGTGGCTAAGAACAGGTATCTTTCAATGGCAAGGAACAATGCAAAAATTTGATGAACCCTTCTCCTCTCTGTACCCTCAAAACTTTTTTCCCAGACACTTCTGCTTTCCCTGATACTGGAGTAAATAAATTTCAAAGCAGGATATTTGCAAGAGGGGAAAACAGAAACCCATTCTCCTCAAGAGGAATGCAATCCCTTATTTCCTGACCACCAGAACATGAGCCATGTTTTACAGCCCAAACAAAAACCCCCAAACCCCAGGGCCTTTTACCTTGGTTCAAGTGTTTCTCCTCATCTGCCTCTTGCTTTGCCTTGCTGTACTTACTGCGCCTGTCAGAACAAAACACAGCAAGTGAGTGCAAAAGAAGGATCTCACTCTCCAACAAGCTCAGTTGTCCTGACCTGCAGAGACTTGAGCTGCTGGCACCTGCCAGAGCCATGACACAGCACACAACCAGGGCAGGAGGATCCTCACACTCCCCTGCGTGTTACTGGCATCAACAGAACATCAAAGGAAGCACAAATCTGTTTGTATCTCAGCATTTAAAGAAAGAAAAAGAAGTTTGTGCTTCAGCTACTTTTTCTTCAGACTTACTTTTGCAATTGAGGGCCCAAATTGCTTTTTATCCCTATCACACAGGGATTGAAATGCTACAACGGAGGTGTTTTGGTAGATTGACTTTCAAACATCATTAGGCAAATGCCAACATCAATACACTTATTTAACTGCAAATTTTAAACTGGAAACAAGTCTCTTAACACAGAAATCAGGATCTCAGCAGAAAAAAAGGAAGAACCACCAACCCTGACCATCAAATATTAAGATCCCAAGGATTTTGCTTATTCTTTTAATCACTGCTTAATTGAAGGGGCTGAAGAACTCCTGATGGCAGAACTCCTCTACTAACTCTCTGAGCTGGAGGCAGTAACACAGCAGAGTATATTAATTCTACAGATTACCACTTCTATACCTACACCTGTGGTACTGTAATCTAGTTATGTATTTAATTAGTTCAGCTTTCAGCTCCAATGGACAAGGAGCACTACAAGAAGCTAATACAAGAAGTTAGTCCATTAGGGAGGATATTTAGGAGTCTGCTCAGCCAAATGTGTAGGAATTTGAAGTTGCCCAGCATCCAGTGGTATGCAGACGCAGAGAAATGATTTGGGCTTTTACCCACCCATCCTTGAGTGTTCAGAACCAAGCACAAAGCAAACAGTGCTGAAGAGAAGAGTTTACTGTTGCTTACTCTCAGTTTGCCAGCTCCCAGGAAATCCAAACTTCCCAGTCAGACCCAGGAGAGCTGACTGGCAAGAGGCTGGGGTGGAGAGAAGAGGGAAGGAAGAAGGAGAAACCAAGCCTGGAGAACAGGAGGGGAGAATGGCACTGTCAGCAACATCCAGCTGCTGCCTGGAGTGGGGCAGGGGACAACCAGGCCTGCCAGGGACACCAGGGTGACACTGGGTTAATTAATAGGCTGAAAATGGTGAATAAGAGAAGAGGAAAATGGGACCAGGTTCAACAAAGACCTATAAGATATGAGTCAAAAGGGGTCAAAAAACTCACAGGTAACAGAAGAAAAGACACAACTGAGAGCCTCACTTGCAGCAAATCTGCCTGAGTCTTACCATACCTCTCCTGTCAGCAAAACCCCTCTGCCCCTTAGCAAAAAGCATCTCACTTCCCACTCTGCACCTGCCCTGTGGGGAATGGCAGCTTCCCACTGCTGTCAGCTGGGAGCCCATTCCCAGCCTTTCCCTGTGCTGGGTCATACAACACACTATGCCAAGGATAAAAAAATACAAATTAACCAGTAAACAGAAGGAAAAAAGGCCTGTCTGACATGTGAAGACAACCTGATCTTCGAACCAAGCATCACAGGTCCCAGCATTGACAGGACTTGTGTTCAGACAGAAAAAGCAGATTCACATCCAACCACAAACCAGTGGGAGCTGCTTCTCTTGAAACACAAATGGCTCCAATCATAAGAGCATTATTAAAACCCACACTGGATCCAAACATCTACTTAAACAGTTCATTTGCCCCAGAACTTACAGCACTGGTATAACAGAGCTGAGTGAAATAATGGGATTATGTTCTGCTCCCAGCTACTGAACTGAGTAAGAAGGAAGAGGCAGCACAAATCTCACCCAAGGCCACAAAAGACCAGGCCAGCTAAGGGGACCACAGAGATGGTTTCAGGTATTGTACAACTTCTCTCAGAAGAAAGGAAAAAAAGGGAAAAAGAAGATTCTGCATTTTAATCAGGATGCTTCAAATTAATTTTATTAATGTTCAGGCACAGATGGGAAATACAAAATGCAAACAGACTTTGCATGAAAGCATTTTAAGTATGAAAAAAATTCTCTTTATCTTATTTTTAAAAAGTACAAGCACCCTCACAACAGATTAAAAAATAACCTTCCCCCACCAAAACTCAAAGACTGCAAAAAGCAAAGGGAAACAAAGGGATTACTGTTCTAGCAATGTAATTGTAGCTTATTAAGTTTAAATAATACCTTCTAAACTAACTACCTACTTCCACCTCTCACAGTGTCACCTGTTGACCTCTCCTGCCTGGCTTTGGGCAGGACACTGCAGTGTGCCATTGTCCTGGAGAGCAGCCCAGGAGCCCCACGCCTCTGGGGCAGCTCACCTGAGTGGCAGAAGGGAGCCTTTGTCACAGATCTGAATGCCCTAATTACGGGGATTTGGGCAGCGGTGATTAAGTAGCCGGCATTCAGGAAAAGAACACAGGAGCTTTTTCGGGAACTGCAGGGGTCAGAGACAGGCAGAGCTACAGGTGGGGCTGGTGATGAAGAGGAGTTAACAGCGGGGGGAATTAGCAGGCACTGAGGTGAAACAGCAGGACCTGGTTGCCACGACCCTGCTCCCACCTCCTCCTTCCCACACAAAGAGGGGATGGAGGGGCTCAGGCACCAGGCTGGCAGAGCACCTGCTCCAACACCACCGGGAAAAGGTGGGCAAATGTGTCAGCAGAGCAAAGATAAATCAATCTATCAGCTGGAAGAATTTCAGAGAGAAACTTTCAGATGACCAGAGGATTGGTCAGACCATCTTACTACAAGAAGGTGTCTCTCTCTCTGTTTTACACTTCCCCAAGTCCTTTACAACTCATTTTGAGATGCTGCAATTTCCCTCAGCATTCCTTCAGAGCAGGGTTGAGGACCACCCATGCCATGTCCTGCCCACTGCTCCATGGCTGTCCCCATCCAAACCTCGGGAAGTTTAAAGGAACATTAGGCAGATTGGTTCTCGCATAGCAGGACAGAGCCAAACAGCTTGAGCTGCCTGAAGGCAAAGTCCTTGGACTAATTCTGCTGTAAAGATGAATTTTGGGATTTGAATAATGTCTTGAAAAAAGCATGAGGCTAAATCATCAGTAATAACCCAGGGCTCAAAAGTGGGCAGCCACAGCATATGCCCTGTTCCCACATTGGCTCGTGGATGCAGAGAGGCCGTGTCTGCAGGCCAAAGCACAGGCTTGATTGTACAAATATGACTTTTAGGTCATGGTTAGATTACAAAACCTTCTCATGGGGACTCCCTGGACAGAAAAGCTTTTTCTCATCTGAAGTAATTTTGGAACAAAGTATAATTATTTTGCTATTAACTTCTGCTGGCGTAGGAGCATGGTGAAATATCCCCAAAGTCCACACCTCTAAATGACATTGTGATAGTGGTTAAAATCGTCAGAGTGACAGTGAATGTTAAAGTAGATTCTGTTTATTGAGAGCTACTTCCAGCTATGGAGAGCTGTGTATTAAGGGCTATTAATTAGCAAGGCACCGTGCATTAGTATGCACAGAGTAGTTTCACTGTCCTAGTATTTCACTCATCTTGCTCTGTCTTTCCCCTTCCATGGCACTTCTGAGAGAGACCAGGGCAGAGCCACGGGACATCCCCGAGCCCGTGGCCACCAGGATGTTTCATCTCCATTGCCACCAGTGCCTGGAGCAGGCTGCTGTCCCTGCTGCCCAGCTGCTCTGCAGTGCCTGTGTGTGACTGCACGCTCTGGGCAGAGATAAGTGAGCAGACAGCCCTGGGCAGACCTGTCTGAGCCCAGCAGGTCTGTCAGTACCTGGCTCCAGGCAGCCTCTCCTCTGACAGCTTTATGGCCGATCCTAACGAGAATCAATGCAAGGGCAAGGGGTTGACAGTTCATTTTCTAAAGAGTGATCCATTGAGGGCCAATCACCAAGCAGTGTTTATCAGCCTTGGGAAGAGACATTTTTTTATAGGGGGAGAAGGGGAAGGAATCATCTCAAAGCAGCTCGACAGGCTCAATTCTCCAAGGTGGCGACTCATAATTAGAAATCCAATGTATCCTGCTATCAATCCTACCTTAAATAATAAAGTGATCAATAAAAGCGAGAGGAGATTAAGTCATCAAGCTCAGTGATGCTATTTTCTGTTGCAATGGCTTTTAATAAACCTGTCTCTCCACACCACATTTTCATATGTTCTGCTCTTCTTTCCTCTTGCCAGCATGGATGCTTTGAGTTGAACACCCACAGAAAACGATCACAATGCATGTCTGCTTTCCAGATATTACAATCACAGTCACTTAACTGCTCCCCAGGCCAATTTAAAGAGAGCAAATGAAGAGGAGTTTGAGTGCATTTACAGCTGATGCCATTAAACTGACCAACAGAGATTGACAAAATGTGCATCACTCAGATCCCAGGCTCCAGATGCAGCAATGATACAAGCAGTTTTATCTCAAAATTACACTGAAGCAAGATCATGCTGATCTTTTTAAATGAGACTGAACACAAAGATGAAGACAGAAACACTCACACTGTGTTTCTGCTACACTGTCCTCCCACTCACAGGATTGTTCCTGATGCCTGGGTTGAATTTGGGAGAAGATTATGGTGCTGCATTGATGAAATACACATCGATCCAGTTCTGCTGTGTTACTGCATCTGACGCTGAATGACTGTGGCTTCCATTTTACAGCCATATCCCCTCACACAGGAAGAACTAGTACAGACTCACAGACTAACACAAAAATCACCAGCATAGCAGTCTGATGGCTTAGTTAACAAAACTGCCGTTGTTTATTCCCTGTCTGTCAGGAGTCAGTCCAAGAAAATCTACTGTACCCATACCCATTAAACTTAATTTCAAATTACACTAACCACAAATCTCTAGCTGGCTTGCTTCTCAATGCCAGTTATTGGAATCAGCTTTGCATTTGAAGGGCAAATAGAGCTGGAACTATTGCCATTACATCACATGCTGCTTGGTACTAATGTCGAGAAGATCAAAGCTACACGGGAGAAGGCTTGTAATGCAAATGTACTGTTTATGATGCTAATCAAAGAATTTAGCTTTGTTTGGAGGAGACAAAAAGCTCCCTGATGAAAGAGAGAGAGGGAGAGAGAAGCTTAAGTTCTTACCTCCTGCTGATGACAAAGGCTGCAACGAGAATGACCACAAGAACAACACTGCCAGCCACTGAAACAAGAAGCACTGTGGGATTGGTACCATCGCCAATGATGGGAGAAGGAACTGAAAACAGAAAAGGGAGCATTTGTGTCAGACAACCTCAAAAAATCAACCTAGGTAGCACTCAGTGAGCTTTCTGGCTTATGAAGGCAGTTTAGAGTAGCACTCCCATCTACTTTTAGGTCTTTATTATATAGTCATTTGACACAATTTTTGCAACTGCTAATGAGCTGAAGACATGAAGTTTGATAATGATTTGGGGAACTTCAGTTCACCAGGAACAAGGACTCCCTCTCTTTCTCCCCTCCAGTGCTGCTCAGAGGGTATAATGACTAATTTTTTTTGCTTTCTAATTGTTTTCCACACTTCTTTCCTCCTTTTTCTTCTTTCAGGGGGCCTGATGATCACTCCACAACTAACAGTAGGAAAGTAAGTAATTTTAAAATGTCTACTCTCCTCCTGATGGATTGTTTTCAGTTGTTAACATCCTGAATGATATTGCCACTAACTGGCATGACCTTAACTTGATTTAAGGAGACCTCTATGTCCAAAATAAAATAGGTTTGGTCACAGTGCCTTTCTGCCACTGAAAACCAAACATTTTGGGGGCTAAATCTTCATGTTTCCTTGAGCAAAGTGAAAAGCCTTACTGACAACACAGTTTGAACATTCTTGTCTTTATATAACTGTCTAAAGAAAAGTGCAAGTATGGGAGCTGATGTCGGACACCTAACTGATCTGTGTCAATGGCTTGTAAAGGGGAGTAACAGGGTTCTATTCTCTTTGAAATAAGATATTCCAGATACATGCAAATGTCTACTTTTCAGAAAACAATATCTCTGAAGCATCAATGGCTTCCAAGTGTTTATGAGGTGCCTGTTTCCTTATGCCACAGTGAAGTACTGTCATTGCTAGAATCTACAATATAGTGTGGTATTCACATCCTCTGGAAAAATCCTTTTGCCCAGGATTTTTCTCCTAGGAAGCTGAGAAGCCTCAGAGGAAAAGGAAAACAACTATTATTTCATTTGATTTTCCTCTGTTTTGCTCTGTCTGGAATGTGTTTGGAGATTGTTTATCCACAGGTGATTGTTTCATTGGATTCTGGTGTGAGTTGTTTTCACTCTTTGGCCAATCAGGGCCAAGCCATGTCGGGACTCTGGAAAGAGTCACAAGTTTTCATTATTAGATTTTTAGCATTCTGTAAGTATCCTTTCTGTATTCTTTAGTATAGTTTAGTTTAGTATTGTTTAATATAATATAGTATCATAAAATAATAAATTAGCCTTCTGAGAACACGGAGTCAAATTCATCATTCCTCCCTGCCACGAGGATCCCTGCAAATACAATAATTCAGCATATCCAAAGAGATGTCTCGGGCCAGCTTCATGCCATCACCAACAGCCATGTGACTATGCAGGAACATCTTCTCAGAGCACACACACCACAGTCCAAGTGTGAGAAATAGCTACTCACTTTTCAGAGTTTAGGAAGGTTTATTAAACTTTATCAAAAAATACAGCAGAAGATTGAATAAAGAAAATTGAATAAAGAAAAAATGTTATGGTGCTGGGAGCAAAAGATTCTCCCCACCACCTGCTCAGCCTCACAAAACCTCCCTCACAATGGAGGTCTTCCATTTTTAACCCTTTAACCCCTCCCAAAATTCTGTCCATCAACCCCTTCTTTGCTGTCCAGTGGTGGAGATCTCTTCCCCAAATCCTGATTGGAGGTCAGATGTCACCATAGTGACAAGCCAGCCCTGCCAAATGTCCCAACTCCAGCTGTCCCTTGATAACCATGCAAGGGGGTGCAACGTAACTATAAATCTATAAAACTTTTCTTAACCTGTATACATGATATTTGTCTATTAATTGTGAGAGTCAATCATCGCATTACTCATCTACCACACAAGCATCCAACGGGAAACTCCCCGCACACAGCCCGGCGGTATCTGCACTCTCTGCTGGAGGAGAAGCAGAAGGACGGGGTGGCAATGCCATTACCTGTGTTAGTGGTGAACTCGAAGGGCCCGCTGAAGTCCCCGTAGCCTGCTGCTGTCCGGGCCCGCACGTGGAACACGTAGGAGGTCAGGGGGTTGAGGCCTTTGATGTCGGTGTTCCTGGAGGCCGTTTTCACGATGCGATAGCTGCGCTCGTTCTGGTCCTGCCAGGGCAGAACACAGGGTGATGGAGTGAGACTGTGAACCTGGAACCCCACTGCCTTGCCAAAACTGGCTGATCAAAGATGAGTAACAGCAATGGAATTCTCAAAATACATCCTGAGGGCTCCTGCTGCTGGCCTTGCTCAATCCCTAGCACCGTGTGCTGCACGGGGCTCTGAGCAAGCCAAAAAAGGAGGATGAGGCAGTACGTATGTTGCTCATATATCACTGATTATTTAAGAAGTCACACAATGAAAACTTTTGGATGACAGCCAAGCGTTCAAATAGGATCCTCTTGATGAACAAGCACGTTTTACTCACACATACTGGCACTTTCCTTTTCTTCCTACCAGCCAGAAGCCATATAAAAAATGATAAAAATATTTTTAAAAAGAAAAGACTTATAAAACATCTTCCAGAAAGTCCATTATTAAAAAGAATTCTATTTTTGGCTGGAAAATCTATCAGAAAATGTAACAATGTAGCTTCCCTGCAAATCAGATGCCTTTTAATGTATGTGAAAAGCAAGAAAGTGATTTTTTTTTAATAAAAAAATTAGAAGTATTCGTGTGCATGTGAGAGACAGCGCGCACGAGCAAGAGCAGGTAATTGTTCATTTCTGCAGAGACCCTTCAAAGAAAATAGCTCTTTTCATAATTCCCTACTTGAGAAGTTATTTGAAGGAATAACATCTCCCTCTAACTTGGAAAGTATGAAGAATCTAATTTTCTCTCCTTATTCTCTATTAAAAGCCAGCCAGTCCACGCTATCACTCTTAGCAGAAGCTGTCGGCAAACAGATCTTATTATTATGACTCTCTTATATACTTCATTATTATACTTCTGTCTATGAAGTAAAGCTAATGTCTCACTTCTACCCAACACTATTGACTCTCATTATAAATGTGATTGCTATAAAAGCTCAGTTTCTAGGTAGGAAAGAAATAACAAAATAAACTCATACTGTACAGCGGGAACAGCCTTTGAGCCTTACTCTTTCAAGCAACCATTCAAGTGCATGAAATCCTTAATTGGATTTTGTTAAACTGAATCTATTTCATTTCAAATGATGGAATCCTATCTTGAAATAAACCACAGTGGAGTGGAGTAAAAAAGCTGTGCCCGAGCCCAAAGGGAACTCCCGGCTTGTCCATTTTTGAGTAATACCTTTTCATAGTATTTGACCTCATACTCCAGAATGACTCCATTTGGCCTGTCAGGTTCCAGCCAAGCCAAGGCAACACTGTGCCTTGTTATCTCCTTAGCCTGGATCAATGCAATCGGGGACGGAGCTGCCAGGAGAAAAAAAACAAAGAAACATTATAAGCAATCATTTAAGGAGGAATATTTTTAGTATTTTTAGTTGTAACTTTCACAACATGAGCACTTTCAGAATCTTGGGGAGTGGAGGTGAGGGGAAATTAGAAACACCAAAGATTTTTCCTGTTTTCTTTACCAAAATGACATTTAATCATTTCTAAGAAAGACTGGGTTTGGATGCTGGACAGTACTAGATAGGTGGGTTTTGAAGTAACAACACAGTTGTCTAAGCATGTCTAACTGCAATATTCATGCCGCCCAGGTAAAAACCTTCATAAGAGATTGTGGTACAAAAAGGATCTCTTATTTTTGTCCTGTGTCATTTTGGTCCACAGTCACTCTCTTCTTCCATCTCCTAAAATAACTGATGTTATTCCATTAGCTATTTACTTTAAAGAAACTACGACGTTCCTGAGGTTTCAATCTTGTTTTCTCCAAAGCTGAGAAAATATTGCCACTGAATTTAGTAAAGCCAGAGTAAAGCTGAATACATATGAATTTAGGCCCTCCCATTAAAACCAGGAAACTTGTATTTCAACAGTCTGAGCCAATTTGTGCCCCATAACTTGCCCTGCTTACACACAAATCTGTGAGCAGTCCCTGGAAAATGGCCAAGGGCCAGATTCTAGCTTTGGTAGCTCCTTCCCAGCCAAAAGATATCAGAGACAAGACCAGTGTGTGCCAAAATGGCATCTCCTGACCCTGTCCCGTGTGGTGCTGCATTGATGCCATGAATACAAAGAGCAGGATTGCACCACCACGGGTAAGGGCTGGAACATTTTTGGAAAAACTCTACCTAGCAACAAGCTAAACTCCAAGACCCTTTAAACTGTATCTGTGTCAATAATAAAGGCTGCAATGAAGAAGATAATGGAAAACATCTCTTTGTGCACTGTGCACTGTCTAAAGAGCCCCTGCTAACGCTGAAGTTCAGGTTTCTGACTGGCTGGAGGACAATGCCTTCTCCCTTTGCCTGTGATAGCAACAGATTCATGGCTGTGCTAGGGAACGGGTTTTCTGAAGATTTATGAACCCGGCTGCCCCTTTCTTGCTGTTGTGTTGCTGTGTGGTCACATCTCTAGCCAGCTGTTATCAAGCTCTTTTGATGCTGACAATAGCTGGTATAAATGGTGGAGTCTCCAGGGATAAAAAGGGACATTCATGAAATTTTTAATCTTATCTAACAAAGCTGTCCTGTATAACCAGAGATTAGAGGTCTTCCTAAATTGAATATATTTCTTCTTTTGTCCCCTGATGCTGTAGCTGCTCTTTTTCCCCCACTTCCCTTTCTTTTTGTTTCTTTTTCTACCTTTAACTTTGGAATGACGATCCATGAAAATGTTATAAAGTTTAAAGTATCCTTGAAACAGATATCCTTGAAAACTACCAAGAAAGGCAAATAAATAAAACAGTCACTATAAATGAAAGGAAAATTGAATGTTGAAAGCCTCAAACCTACTTGACCATATCAGACAGTTCTGATGGAAGTGAAAATAACCGGTAGATGCTGCAGTCACAAAAGGGTGTCTCCTCTTGATGTGAAACCATCAGGGAGCTGCTTCCCGATTTACTATTTGACAGTTTGGCATCTCTGTTAGAAATGCCTCCAAAACCTTTATCTCTTTTTTCCTTGTCTGTCTCTCACAGGCAAAGGCAAATACTGAATGACAGAGGAGACTATAAACACACAGCCAACAGGGAGGATCCAGGTGTCCTCCATCAAATTATATCTGTGGCACGACTGCAAACCTGCTTAATAACCTCACACTTCCTCAAGAGAGAATCAAACCTTTTTTTAATTCCCCTCTGCAATAAGAATACTGCTCAGGTAATAAATTAGAAATCAGATTTGTTACCCTAAAACGCACACGCACACGCCATTACTGATAAACCAAGCGGAGAGAAATCTGCTTAGTTAATCGCTGCCTCATGCAGGGCAGACAAGCAATTCTTTTTACTGAAAATCCATCACTTATGCTGGTCTGACCTCAGGAACTGTAGAGAGAAAGTTCCCTTTCTTTCCTTTATCCTCTCTTTAACCTCCTTGGTTTGCCATTTCATTTCAGCAAGCATCTATACTGGAATTTAGTGAGTCCTTTGATAAGTGCTGTATGAAAACACATTTCTTCTCTGTAAAATGGCTATTTGCAGCAGAAGAATTTATATTAACTAAGCCTTCTAGTGAAAGGCTCTCAGCTTTATATAGCTTAACAAGTGCTTTCTCACTTCTGACAAAAAATGGACAGCTGATCTTAGGCACTACCCCATACTGGAAAAAGCAACATGCTCCTGGCTTCCAGGACACAAAAAGGACTTGTACATCAATTCCTTCATTACTCCTTGCACTTTTAAGAATGGCCCTTTTTTTTTCCTTCCTGCCCTTTGTATGCAAATTCATCCTCATTAACTTTTAGTACCTTCTTTTGTCCTGGATTCTGCAGATGAGCCATTTGTTGCTGACTTTGTTTTGACTGCACATCCTGCCTCTCCATACTCTATACAGAAATCCTAAGAATGCCAAAGTTCAACTACAGAACTGCAAGAAGCTCTTCAGGAGTGACATCCCTGCAGCACAGACCTACAGTGGTCTATGCAATAGGATGGTGAGCTGAAACTCTGAGGACCTTGAGGAGCTGGACCCAGTACAGTTATCCCACTGCATGGATACAATCCTCAGTTACCAATTCTCTTTTATTTCTGCAAGTAGCCCTACAAATCAGGTTTATTTTTCCCCTTGTTTTTCAGGATCCACCGTCTGACCTGAAAGACTGGACTCCTGGAAGAACACCAGTTTCTCCTTGCACATGTACTACCAAAGGGCATAAGGGTCTGGTCAATATTGTCCAGGGCAAAGAGGACATCAGCACTGCCAGCTCAACACGGCACTGCAGGCAGCAGACACAGCCTTCTGAGTGAGCTCGTACAAAATATTTACATTCTTTGTTCTTCTGCCTTTTGCCTTTAAATTGCCTCTTAGGGATGATGTGAAGATAAACATGTAACAGGTTGTAAAATGATGCTTTGATCACAAACAGAATAGAAGACAGTATCCTCTTCTATCTGCGTGGGCTAACTGTTCATTAGATGCACACATTCCTACATAAAACACACTGAGGACAGCTTGGCCAAAAAGAATAACATTCACAATTAAGGTGTTCACAGTAAGATCCCATGAAACTTATGGAAGGGAGTGGGAGATCACTTTTTCTTTCACCTTTTGCACTTTCCTCCACCCTGCTCCTTTATGTTTGGAAAGGAGCAGTAAGCAATGACTAGTTTCTCAATCATCACTGCTTACAGCAGCCAGCTTTCTGCCACACGTGCACAGACTGCACATACCGAGCACCAATTCTACCAGAACAGCCCATTTCACAAAATGAGGTATTCTGGTGTCTAAAAAGGGGTCTCCCCTTGAACAAAAGCACCAAGTGTAACTTTCCTGAGTTCAAAGCTCAGCAGTTCCTCTCCCTTAAAAACCCCACTCCCTACTGATGTGAATGTTGCAATTTTCTTTCATCTACTTCCTCAATAACCTGCCATTAAACACCTACTAGTAGTTTTATTACCTCAGTTCTGAGCTTGCGGCCTACAGAGAGAGAAAGAGCACAGATGTACTACAAAAACTTCACCCAAATGCCATAAAGCCATGTCCCAAGGCTAGCCAGTGCTGAATTGTAGCAGTTTTGAGGCACTTTAAAGGATGGCAGAAGCAGAGTGTCAGTTTTTCATTACTGGTTCAAATTAGGAGAGGTGGGGGGGAATGGAAAGAGGAAAAAACCAGGAAATAAATAGATGCAATAAAGTCTCTGGCATGTAAGCATCCATGAATGAAAACAGCCCTTTATAAAACTACAGCACATGAGTACTCAGATATCAAAGATACACAATGCCCAGTGTTTTATTGAAGATGCCTTCTTACCCACAGCAGGGTTTACTTTCCACTCCCCATGATTTGAATTTAAATGGATCATGTTTACTCAAGGGGTCTTTCACTGACTGAAAAATATACCCACAGTTTGTACATTATCTCAGCTAAATTCAAATAACATATTTAAATTTAATTACTTGAAGCTTAGGGGTTTTCATGCTTTTCTTTATTCCCTCAATTGCACACAACACTTATTTGTTCTTATCAATGGCTATGCGCTTTGTCAAGCATCAAAATTAAATGCTTGAAAGCACTAATGATGTTACTGTGATTAAGGGTTTTTACCTTCCAGGGTAGATAGTAAAAGCCTGCTCCATTATTAATTACTTAAAAAAAAAGAGAGGAAAAAAAAAACAAAATATTGCTGAGAATCTAACATTGAAGAAAAGTCCTCTTAGAAATCAAAGCAAGAAAATAAAAGGTCTTTCATTAAAAAAATCTACCCTTGATTAGGACACAACATATTTAAGGGAACCTGGCACATTTCAGGTTTTCTCTTTGACTATTTACCTTGTCACACTGTGGGCGTTTACATGAGATTTTGTAAATTATATTAGTAAATAATCTCACAGCAGGAAAACAATATACAGCACAAAGAATCAAACACAGTTTTAATAATTTCTAAAGGCCCACGCTCTGGGCCAGATTCTGACCATTTTATTTATGTAAGAGGGCATCTTAGTTGACTAGCTGTCACACTGACTTCAAACCAAGGGAAGACAGAAATGTCCAACCCTCTTTAGTTACATAAAGCTATTTACATAGTTTTACATAAAACTAAAACATGTCTACCAGAATAAATTTAAAAGAAGGCAGCTCTCTTTCACAGAATCACAGCATTGTTACAGTTGGAAGGGACCTCTGGAGATGATCCAATCCAATCCCCTGCCAAGGCAGGGTCACCTGGGCAGGTTACAAAGAAATTAATCCAAATGGGTTTGGAATGTCTCCAGAAGGGGAGACTCCATGACCTGCCTGGGTGGCTGTTCCAGTGCTGTTCTTCCTCATGCTGAGGAACTGCTTATGTTTTAGTTTATGGCCTTTCCTCCTTGTTCCATCACTGGGCACCACTGAAAAGAGCCTGGCACCATCCTCTTGGCACCCCTTTGAGATCTCATTATTGCATTAATGAGATCTCCTCAGTCTCCTCCAGACTAACCAGGCTGGAGATGACTAACCAGATGATCCCGCAGTCTCTCCTCATCAGAGAGATGCTCCAGACCCCTCACCATCTTTGTGGCATCCACTGCACTGTCTCCAGTCACTCTTTTTCATTTTTGTACTGAGGCTCCTAGAACTGGACACAGCACTCCAGATGTGGCCTCACTGGGACCCTTTTAGCATGACCACAGTTCCAAACATATGCAAAGCATATGCACGAGGCATGTATGTTCATCAGGATAAGCACAGGAAAGGCTCCTGCACATGTGTGAGGCGATGTGCACTCCCAGATTAGATGTCTGTGCACGTCTGAAGAGCCAAGCTGGAGTCTGGCATTCCCATTCCTCACTGTCAGCATGACAGCTACGCCTTCTCCCAGGGACCTGCCAGAGTCTGTGGGCTGCCTCTGCACTTTAAAAACTAACCACATGCATATTTGGGGCTTTTTTCATTATTCCCTCTGTAAAAGTGGAGCAAACATTTGTACTAGTGATGATTGGGCCAGGTTAGGACTTGGACAAGGATCTAGAGGCCTGATTGCTCAACCAAGCCACTGGAAGCTTCCCAAGACATTCCCGGGTGCTCTGTCTTCCCACCGTCTGCCTCTCCTTCCCCCAGGAATGACGGCTGGCGAGGAACTCCTCCCAGCCTGGAGAGTGAGACACGCCAAGATCCAGAGCAGCATTTTCACGCTTTTAGAGTTTCAAGCAAAGACTTTAAATCTCCTCCTGTGGAGTAAAGTGCCCCAGGTTATCCACCCACACACCGAAATCCCGGCCGGCCAGGGAGAAGCAGTGCGACAGCTGAGCTTGGCCTCGTGCTCCCAATCCCTTTAACCAGCCCTAATGCTGCTGAGCTGAACTTTCCCTCCTTCTCGCTAGAAATTACACTGCTGAGGGAAAGCACCAGCTTGGCCACAGGATACTCTCACAGGACACTTTCATCCCAAAATAACAGGCACAAGGGATCTTCCCGTGCTTTCCAGGCTCTGCAACCCAGTAACAGACCTCTGAGAAAAACAAGTGACAGGCTCTCAAACCTAGGGACCAGCTCACGTCAGTTGTTTGCAATGACATGTTCATAAAGAAAGGGGCTAGAAAATGAGATTTTAAAGACTGTTAACACAGTATTATTATGTTTTAAACATTTCCTCTGTTTTAAAGTTTTCATTTCTTGCCTCTCCCAAAAGAACCTGTGCTGCAAATCTTGCCAAACCACAAAAGCTGGCTCTGACTTGCATCAAATCAAAAGCTTGAAGGAAAACCCAGGCTCTCAGCAGCAACAAATAGTAGTAGTTGAGGATTATTAGAGTGCTGTACTTTTACTACCTAAGTCCAGCTTCATTTCTTGGCGACTAGCAGTGGCTGCTGAGGATCCACAAAGAGTCTGTGTATTTTCTGCGCTGCACATCCAGTTCACTTTTAGCACAGACTACTTCAACATACCAGAACTGCTCTAATTTAGATCAAAACTATTACAGGAATTGAGATGTGACCAGAGTTCCCTGTGATTTACATCAGAAATGAGGGGAGGATGAAGAAGATTTTTGCAAGTCCAGGTGATGGCTTGTTCTGGGGATCAAAGAGGGCCAGCTCTTGACAGCAACACATTATTTTCAGGTACTGGCTCTTCCAATTTTGAAGGCCAAATAATGATGTCAGCTTATGCAATGCAAGTCTGGAATTACTCCAAAGATCTGAATCTGCAACCTACAATCTCAAAGATTGCCTTAAACCAAAAGATTATAGAATCTACATAGCATTTAGCAAGAGATTTGTATTACAACTCAAGCATGGGGTCTGTTTCATCTGAAAACTGCTTGTTTTCTTTCTGCTAGCTTGCTAAGAAATCTTGTTGGCGTGTTCTGACAAGGATAACTTAATAGTTGCCAACAGAAACATGGCAGAATACTGTGTATTTCCTGTATGTACCAATGCCAGTTTAAAACAAACAGGAAAACAAGCTTTCAGTTGGAAGGCAATTTATAAAAATCTATCTGAACATCACAACCACTTAAAAACCCCAGCACCAAAACATTTCTAAATGCTAGAATGATTAACATGGAAGGGTGAACATACTTTGAGCTGTGAGTTGCTCTAGAAACTCTAGAGCTATAAGTAATTTGTTAAGATGGATAATTAGTCAGCAGCTGTCTGACCTGAGCAGGTTTGGAGCCGCTGGTCACAAAGCAAGTCACGTTACTCTTCCCTCTAGCTGAGCTTGGAATCTGACCCAGTATAAACAGCAATAAATTTTGTAGCCTAAAGAAGCCAACACTGATGCTCCACTGCACTATATTGGCTTGAGAGAAGCAGAAAAAATGGGCCAGGCAGTCCAGACAAAATGAGACTGCTGTGGCCCAGAGCTGTCACACTTAGAGGTGGGACCCCAGGACCTGAATTTGTGTGGGACACTTGTGGGAAGGACGTGCTGTAATCATCCTCTTACTTCTCAGATGCTGGTCCAAGCAAGCACAGACTACCAGAAACCCCTGATGGTGTGACACAATGTACAGCAGCCCTGAGGACAGTGGCTCTGGGGGAGCTGAAAGGAGGAATTAGAGACCATAACCCCTAGCTATTAAAGCAGATAATAATGTTGGAAATGGAGCGTTCCCCAACAGTTCAAAATAAGTCCTCTGGAGCAAAATGCTCCACTTAGCATCTTTCCCTCAGGGCAGCTCTGCCTCACCCACATGCCCTGCTGTTCCTCCCAGGAAGCAAGAAGTAGCCACCAGAGTTAATTCCTGCCCAGAAATACCCTGTCTTTCACCCTTGCACTGCTGCACAGGAGGTGAATCTGCTGAGCTGCCTTTTCTAAACGAACTCCACTCCCCCTCAGCCCCTTCCACCAGGAAATCAAAGCTACCCTTAAAGAAACACCAGCTACCCTCAAATGAGACCCCTGTCCCATTCTCTAAGTCCTTCTTCAAGCCAAACAACCACCCAGCTACTCCTCCTTCATTTTGCCATCCTCCTGCCCACAGTTAAGACACGTTTGCACACACATCATGAGTCAACACACAAGAGGGGAAGAGCTGTTCCTAAACTGCACAGAACCAATGAAATAACTGACTGTATCTGTGCCCTGAAAACCACTTTTTGTGCACAGCTTTCAGACCTCTTACAACAGTGTTCCGATAATCCATAAAACAACATAAAGAATATTGACCCTGCTGCTGTAATAGCCCAAAGGGGCAACCCTTTGTCTCACAGGGCATAGGACAGCTCTCACCTGATGCCCCATGTCTGTATCTGTTAACAGAAAGCCTTATTTCTGCTCCCTGGTCCTTTTTGATATTTACCATCAAGTCACTTGAGCATGTGGTTACCCCAACAGTTATGGCACAAAGCTTAATGCATTAAGGGGCAAATGTGTGATTTGGCACCCAAGGCAACACATCTCCTAACACTGCTCTCCCTGGTTCTCACACAGTTACTTCTTATTTACTTGAAACATGGATGTCTAGATGATGTATATACATGCGCTAAATAACGTCCTTTGTCACTTATCTTCAGCATTAAGAATATTAGATTTTGTAAAAAGTGCTGCTTAAAAGCCTTTTTAAAATCCAGACAAACAGAAGCCTCTGCCCTATTTGCCACTTAGATGCCTTGGAAATACTGAAGTATCTTCTAAACAAAATAAATAAATAAATAAATTGCATGAGTCATTCTGCTAAAGCAGCATTCGTTATTTTAATAAATAGATTTGGCCACATTGCCTCATCCTGGCTTCTGAAGTGCTTCAGTAATAGCAGAGACTTAGACTTTGCCATTTGGGTTTCTCAGATCAATCATCTAAAGTCAGAAATGGCAAGATTCTTGGGGGGAGAAAAAGTAATAAAATTATAAACATTTTACTTCCATTGTGATCCACAGCTCCAACAGCCACTGCAGGCTGGGTCTGAGCCATGCCCTCCTGAGCCTGCACCCAACACAATCCAAACCCAGGATTCACTCAACAATAAAAATCACAATTCTCACCTTAACACTTGAGAGCATAAATTGTTTCAAAGCCACCAAAGATAAGGAACTTCAGCCATATTTAGTTTCAGCTCCATCACACAGAAGAGGCTGGTGCAGAAGGTTTGCATTTATGTATTTATATTTCAGCTGAACAAGCTATAAATTTTAATTATAGTTGATATTCAGAGCATTCAGTTGGAACTCCAGTGAAGTACCTCCTGTACAAAGGTTAGATGGATTTGACATGATACCATCTCTACGCTGTTGAGAAATGCTTGGGATTGAATCAAGGTCTGGGTTTTCTGGGCTCAGGTTAGTAGCACTTTATGAAGAACACTGCTCTGACAGCACTTGGAGATCCTCATTCCTGCAGGATGCTGCAAAACACTCTGCCATACTCTCCCATCAAAGTGTCTCTTCTCCAGGGAACAAAGATACTCTGTGCTTTTGGAAAGTACCACAGAGAGTCAGACTACAGCACACTTGACTCACACTTGGAGCTCTCCCACCAGGTCCTTTCACTGGAACTGAATCAAACCCCCTTTCCTTCACCCACAACGGGCAGATTTGTTCAGGAAATTAAAAATCATTAATAGACCCAATGAGAGAGAAAAAACTCTGCACACAGTGTTGCTACAAAAAGCAAAATTACCTATGTTTGCCATTCATTAAAAATAAAAAGTGATGAGGTACAAACTGGGGAAGAGTCCTAAGCTTCCTGAAACACATAAACCTTGAAATTAAAATCTTAGTTCATGATGTCAGTAGCCAATTACATCATAGGTGGCACATAATTAAACTTATAAAGGGGTTTCATTATTTTGGTTTTATGCTGGATACTGAAAACCAGTGCATTATTTGTTTTAAAATCGTGTCAATTGGAAAAACCCCAAGTGGAATTAGCAATTAAATATTAAAGGTGATTGCCTCAGTGTAAAACACTCCAAAGAATAATTGGTTTCCTGTGCAATGCAAGTGCCATTACAACGTCTGAAAAATTTCAATACTAAAAATAAATAAATAATTTAAAAAAAACCCAACCGTTGTGAGGTTATGAGGATGTTGACCTGTACAAAGACCAGCCAGATTTATGTCCTGGAAGAGTACTGAGCAAATAAAAAGTCTGGGCAAATAAAAGCCCATGAAAACAATAAGTTGTGCAGCAGTCAAACAGACTGGTCTGTATTCTGAGTTTGGGCCTTTGTTTCCAGTCCCATATTCCAGCAGACAGCATAACACTGACTGACCTCTTGCAAAGGCACCACTGGGCCTGCACCCCCTGTCTGGAGAGCCCACAAGCCCCTGCAGCTCCTCCAGGACTCCCTTGGCTGCTCCATCTCTGAGTGCCCAGGGAGCTTGAAAAACATGGGATTTAACACCCAGCCACTTACATATTCCAGTCACTTTCTGCCTTATTTATGTGCATGCACAATATCCTGATAAACTATAAGGGAGGCTGTGGCTACTCCATCTGCATTCCCTTTTATGCTGGGAAGATAAATTGGGGCTGATTCAGAGGACAGATTTAAAGAACGCAGTCTGTTACCGAGACAAGCACAATCTTCCCAGGGAGCCCTTGTAGCGGGTTGTCTCCAGATCATGCCTTGATTTGTTTGCTAAAATAAATGGGACAGCACACAAAACTCAATTCATATACCAGACACCTCTTCCAGCCCACTATACTTTCCTATTTTGCTCAGTCAAAACTGTCTTGTTCTATTATCTCTCAATAAGACCACTTAACGGCAACATAGAAAATCAAAAATAATAAAAAGCTAATTAAAAATTTCAGTGCTTTCCTTTTAGCCTTTGGTAATCTGTGGAATTGGAAGACTTTTATATCCACAGCACATTACAGTTTCAGGGCTTTTCTGACTGTTATAATCCATGGATACTTTCAACAGATTTTAATACAGACAAAACCAAAGATATTTTATGGAGCAGTAGAAGAATTTAATAAAAAAATCGGAATCAGTCAATTGTCTTTTTAAGACTAGGTGATAGAATTCAATAGCAGGTATAAAAGTCCTAATAAACTCTGCAGGGACAGTTCAGAAGGCTGAGACAAAAGCTATCATTTCCTTTTAAATTAACAGTAGGATTTTTCCACAAGGGATGGTTTGAAATACAAATGACCACAGGAATAAAATACAAATGCTTGAGCTTCCTACACCTCTTTTGACTGCATTAAAAAAAGTAAATACAAAACCAGGGTCAACTTTTGTTATCACCAGTTTCCAAATTCCACAATTTTCAGAGACCCTGAATCCATTCTCAGAGTGCACTCGAAGTTCTGGGGCTCTGGTTCTTGAATTTAGTAATGAAGACAGATTACCTTAATCTAAGGAGATGCCATGAAATCCTTCAAGTGGATGCAGAGAGAGGCTCCCACTTTGTTTGGGAGGGGAAGCCCACAGGAGCCCTGCCACGATAATAAAGCGCTGCCTGCACACCAGTTCACACGTGGGGCTAAATCTGAAGTGACATTTCTCAATGAAAGAAGCAGCATTCACTCGTGTGCTCAGCATTTTGATGTCCACCAGAAGCTGGCAAACATGATTATAGGGAGCCAGCAGGCATGCCACAGCTCTATTTAGCCCTCACGGTTTAGCACAGTGCTATGCAACATATAAATAAAATATAACGGGCTGCCTTGGGATGGCATTCTGGGAGTGGGATTTCATGCATATGGATGGACTTGACACACATTTCACAAGGATGGAATATCTGAACCAGAATGGGCTGCTTCACCCACCCTTTGGGGTCAGTTCAGCTTCCTGCCCTCCAAACCATGAGCCAATGCAGAAACTTTTGGGCTTCAGGGACTAGTGATGTTTATTTGTGCTACTCTGCGTGGCATTTTAATTAGTAACTGTGTGGATTTAAAGACTGTGAATGGACACACAGGGGCAGTTGTGCAGCCTAGCTTTTGTGTTTCTACTCTCAAAAAAATGCTGTTTGAGGACATCAGCAGGGGGTTAATGGAAGCTTTGATAAAGTTCTCCGAAGCCTTTTATTGTTGCTGAACTACCGACTGGACTCTGCTGTCTCTCTGGCCTCTTTCCAATTTATTTAGTCAGCTGCAAAAACAACTAGAGAATTTAGAAGCCCATCTAAACATTCAGTAGCCACAAACATTCTTGGGCAAATTCTCCTTCCACATGAAAATATTTCTGTGCCAGTTGTTTAAGGGAAGTGCTCACACCAATTGTCTAGCTCTATGAATGGGAAATGTCAGTTTGCTGCCAGGGAAAGTGAGCACACAGTTAAATAGTCCAGGGCAAATACAAGCTGCAGGACCGCATCTCCATCTCTGTCAGTTTGGTAACTATTCATCTGTACCAACATCACTGAGACCAGAATTTTATGCCTCCTTGAAGTAAATTTATATGACTTAAATACGATCAACTCTACCCAATGCTGAAATTAAGCATCTCTTTCCCTAGGAGGGTGTGTAACTAACTTCCATTTTCCATTGCAAACCATGAGATCTTTTAAAAAATGTGACCAAACTTTTATTTAAATGCTGCAATTACATCTTGGCTCTATCTGACATGCAGCTTGTCTAAGCTGTTCACTGAACCCTGAAGCCGGTTATTTACTAAGGATCTTTAGAAAGCACTTTTTTTTTTCCTTCCGACCACGACTTGTATCCCCCACCTTGAATACAAATTCATGGAAATGGGTGGTGCAGACAGCTTTGCCAGAAAGCAGGCAGTTGTTATTTTAATTATTATTTCTTTGTGGAACGCTGCAGTTACCTTAAAATAATAATTTAATCCTTCTCAACAATAGTTTTCCCAGTTTTGTTTTTAAGACGGGAGCACGTATGCCTATAACTACACATTTATTACAGACCATCAGTTAAAGCCTCTGCAAGAACACGGAGTTGTTAAGAAGAAACTCCCACTTGCATCTGCCAGCTTGGAGAAGCTCCTTACTCAGACACTTAAACTTACACACGTAATTAAACGTGCAGCAGAAGAAACCTGAAGCAGTCAACACATGACATCTTCAAGTCTCTGAGAAATCTCAGGCTCAATGCTGAAATTTGCCTATTCAAAAGTATTCCCCCCACTTTTCAGTTCCACGCAATTCCCAAATTTCTTGTGCTGGGATCACTTTTCTTTCTGGATCTCCCACTTCATTAATATTTGAAAGATCTGTGGTTTCCCAAAATACACCATTTGGTTTGCTGCAGAAGTCTTCACAGTAACTCATTCAATGTAAATCTTCAGATGTCCAAAGCCAAAACACAAGTCCCTTTGAAAGCCAAAGCAGGGGAAGAAAAGGCAGGTGAAGAAAAGGCTGACCTGCACGTCTGGCAGGTCACCTCACTGATCAGGGCAGATAAAACCCAACCACAGCAGGCAGCTTGTCCCAACCCTCCTGCTTGCACAATGTGCAGGGGGGATCGCTGCACACGTCTAGCAGAAAAACGTGAAGCCTTAGAAACCCCACTGATTCAGATCCAAAATGAGAAAGTTGCATATAATTACCCTGGAATTCTGCAAGATGCTGTAAGAAATCACTCAGAGTGTTATATTCATGGATCATCCTTTTTCCAAGTCCTTGCTTACTAGTTTTGATTTTTTTTCCGACTGAATTCAGGCTTGACACAGCTCCATTTGGGGAATAATTTGCTGGTCTATCATCCCTAATACAAACACCTTAAAGCAAAGCAAGAACACCCCTTTGCAGCTCCCTTTTCCCATTACCCTGACATGGTACAGAAAAAAGAATGCAGCCAGTAGTATCACACACACTTCCCATGCTCCGGACAGCTGGCACACATCCAGATGTTTGCCGAGAGATTATTTTAAATCAGGTTTGTTGGGAACTGGGTGGCCAGGGTGCTGTGACTGTTTATACACACCCAGATACGTGCATGAGTTTCCTCACGGGTTTGTGTGCCTGAAAAAGGACTGCTGGAACAGGCTATTTGTATCCTTTGGCTGTGGGGAACAAGTAACTGGAAAGGGTGGGACTGTGCTGGTAGCAAGTACTTAGAATAAAAATACAGAACAAAATTGACTCTTGGATGCCTGTGAAGGCTACAGGAAGACCAGCTGTGCTCAGCATCTGGAGTGCCACTCGCTCCTCTGCTTGGGCAGTGACACGAACTCAGTCACCCTCCTGCACCTCTCCCAGGTGGGCCATCGAGCTGGATGTCACCTCAACACCCTCCAAAGGTGCAGAGATTCCTGAGGAACAGCCTGGCCCAGCACCTTAATCCTGCCCTCCACAAAACCCCACAGCACAGCCCCATCCCCACATCCCCTCAAAGAACAAGGCAGGGGCTGGGCTGGAGAGTTGATGTGCACGAGCATCCCCACAGCCTCACCAGGCACTAGGGAAGGGGGATGCCTGCACAGAAAATGACTTATTTTGCCAGCTTACACTATTTCATAGGGTCTGTGAAACTGTGACACGAGTGCATGATGAATTCTGTCTTCACATTCACAGAGCTCCTTTGCCAGCTATTTGGAGATGAAGTCTTCCTTGGGGTTATACAGCCCTTCAAAAATTATGTTTCAACACAACAATAAACAGCTCTTCACCAGGATTGCATTAGAAAAAGGAACATTTTTTTTGCAAGGGCTGAGCACAAAACTAGCAGTCTGAATGACTACAGACCTTGCAATTTTTAAAATCAAAATTAACTTCCTTCAGCCCCTCCCTATCGATAAGATTCTTAATATGCACATAAATATCACCACACACAAAATCAAAAAATGTGAAGTTCACTCTCAGCAAACAGAAATGATTTACTGTTACTTTTATTGAAACCAGGATTATACTCAAAGAACATAAGAGAGCTTTGAGAATCAGATGGATTGATCAACCTTCAGAGTAACAGTTAATTTTATTTTCCAGTGGAAGTTTAAGGGTGTTCAGGCAGTCACCTAAAGAAAGTTCTGTGACTGAAATCTACTTAACAATGTCTTTTGATGTTTCACTACAGAGTAATTCTTTATAGGTAAGTTATAAATATCCAGGAAAATAGTACATGAAAAAGAAAATACTAAAATCCTTAGCTTTCCTGGCCTTGGCATACATTGCTTTTGATCTGCCTGAGCAACTATTATTTTTTTGACACGAGGAGTGCATACTGACCAAGGGCAATGTATGTCCATGAATTTTTACTGACTGCAAAAGTAGCTCAGCACAGGCTAAACCACACTGGCATAATGTAAGACCTTATATGCATTTTCTGTGCTGCTCTGTACAACACGTGAGGAATCCTAATCAGCATTTGAAAGGAAATGTGGGCTTTCAAAGAAGACCCACCAAAATGCAAAATGGGAATATATATTCCCCAACCAAAAAGTCCAGTAGAACTTATTAGTCATAACTCCCAATTCTTTCCCCCTACCTCTGCCATTTCTGACTTAAAATACCATCATCCTCAAAGGATTGGGATCTTTTAGGTTTGGGGTTTCTTTTTCCTTTTAGTAAAGGAATTAAGAATATAAACAACAAACAAATAGAAGTGCTAAATGAAACTGAGTAACAGCTGGCATTTCCCTTCCCTGCACTAGCAGTATTTTGGGCTCAGCACAACTGCAGCCTGTCCCAGAATACTCAATTCCCATGAATCCTCTCCGGGGTGCTGAAATCCTGGCACCATGACCCATTTTAGCTCCTGCCTGGAAAAGGCAGTGAAGCACAGCAGGGCTCTGAGCACCAGTGCAGGATTTGGGGAGCACACAGGAGAGGGGCAAGGACTGCAGCACTGCCAGCCCCCTGCTCTGCCAGGGATGGAGCAGCTCTGGGGCAGTGAACACACAGCTGCACAGGCCAGGAGAGGGGCATTGCACACACAGAGGGGCTGGGCAGAGTAGTGACAACAGGAGCAGGAATAGCTGGGACAGACAGCCCAAGATATTCTCCAGAAAGATCATTTCTTGATCCTGAGCACAGGCAGCTTGAAAACATCCAGGGTGATGCAACGGGAGAAGTTTATTTATACACACTGTATTTTCATCCTAATTGGCACATCCTGCATCCATCCAGCTCTGCTGATCCACTTAAGGAAACACAGAGCCCAAGGTAACCTAACAAGGTAACAAATCACCAGGCAGTTTGTTTGTTCAGAAATATCAACTTCTTCAACTCCTACAAGCAAAGGAGCAGGCAGGACACCCATCCATCATAGAATGCAAACAGAACAAAGGGAGCCAAGCAAGCAGGAAAATAAGTTTGGATTTTAGATCTCTTTTAAGCCTGTGTAGGCTCTGCCCCCCATACCACTCCCCTGCCCTATGCATGCCTTCAACATCCAGGCAAAAACCTTGCCCCAGTGGCACTGCCCCCTTGGACGGGCACACAGGGGGACTGAGCAGGGAACCTGCCTCTCAGGCTGGAGACACAAACAGATCAGCTCTTTAATCCTTAATAAATATATAAACTGGTCAGCACATCTTCAAAAGAAAACCACACAAGCTTCCTGCATGCTGAAAACAAGATCTCTTTATTGAGAGCTTTTCTTTTAATTTTGAGCAGCTTCGCAGCATTAACCTTAGCAGAAAAAAAACCCCAAAAACCTATCAAGAAGCCCGGAGATTTCTCAGCTACTCAGTCAACAGCCTGACAGAGTTCCTCATTGAAATTAGCTTCTCCTAGCACCATCACATGAGAATTGCTGGCCTGCATCTCTTCCACAAATAATTTCACAAATTTTTAAAGATGGACAAAGTGCTGATTTCATTTCATTGAAAACTGAAAGGCCAAAAGCCACCACTGCCAGTGGTGAGACCCTCAATAACAGCATTTGCAGTACTCATTGTGCTAAGGATATTGGCTCCAAGTTTCACCAGCTCAGTGTTCCATCCTTGCTTTTTCTATTTTTTTTAATCTCCTATGGGAAAAATAGTAATAGTTCCCAGTCAAAAAAAAAAAAAAATTAAAAATGAAAAATTATACTAAACATGCAGAACAATGAGCTGAATTAATTCAAAATTCTTAAAATGTCACAACACTGAAGTATTTCACTAGGAAATAGAAATTTTTACTTGCTTCAATGCCTGAAAATTAGCTTTTTTTTTTTTTTTAAGGCAAGTTTTAAAAGCAATACCTTTTCCAAAGAAGCAGAAAAAATACTTTTTCAAACAATTTTTGATCCTACTTTGAATGGCAAATCTTATTCTCATTTAACACTTTTCTATAGTATCGGAAACTGAAAAGAGTTTCTAAACGAAGAGTGGAAAGGAAACTGCCTCATTTCATTACCTCAGGAGTAAAATGACAAAAGCAAACAAAAACCCACCTGTGCTTTTCAACTGCACCTTTTATGTCACTGCAATGCATTCCATCAATTTTGTGCTGAATACACCACAAGTGGTTTCTCAGTACTTTCTGCCTGTCTCCAAATGCACACCTTCCACAGGGGCTGGCACCACGGCAAGCAAACACACAGACACCCAGATTCCTGATCCTCACGTCAAAAACTGCCCGGAAATTTCCTGCCTATTTTCTTCAGATCATCCAGTTGCATATTTGGAAGGTGAAGTTGTTATGAGGAAGAATTCCCTGGTCTCTTGCATACTCATCATTTTTACTGAATTTAACTCAGAGATGCACCTCTTGCAAAGAACTCTAGCAAATTCTCCAGAAGACAACCCAAAAGCACTGCTCATATGTAAAGAATTATTAAAAACTCCCCATATTGACATTTTTTTCCTATCAAGCACAAGCACAGAGAGCACAACCAATGAAGTAATTTACAAATTCTCAGTGTTGGTGGCTTCATTTTTATTAGTAAAACAGGGAAGGAGCGCTATTAAGGGAGGAGCTTGTCTCTAATCTGAATTTAGAATTGCCTTAAAGAAACCAAGGCAGCTTTACATTAATGTAAGAAAGGTGCAAGATGAAAACCAAGCCTGTGGCAGTGCACCATCATGACATGATTTCTTTATAATGAAATATAGTGAAAGAAAATTAGTGGCACAAGGATTTTAATGCACCCCAGACACACATTTACAATGATTAAACAGATGAATACTTGTAAAACCCAAGGGTCTAACTTTACAAACCTTTACTCAAGCAAGCAGTTTCACCAAAATCAATGGGACAATTTGCATATGTAAGGCTATTTATCTCAGCTGGGATCTGTAGGTTTAGGCCACACATTTCTATTTAGATCTTCTATGCAGCAGAAACCACAAAGTTGTATGAAGAGCAGGAGAACAGTGCACCTTGGAGTTAATTTTCATTTATACCAGTATAATTTTCTCTGTCCCTCTGACGCATTTGATAAACTGGGCATGTTTCAAGACTGGAAATGTTGGCAAAAATACAAATTTCCTGATGGGAAGAATACTACTCATGGATAATAAACAAAATCAATTCTTATTTGCATATTCAATCAGATTTTGGTTTGCATATAAAAGCATAAGATGGTAGAATTTTCACACGGTAGATGGATCCCGCTCACTTATTCATGCATATATGCATCCACTAATCCTTACACATGCCAAAATCAGTCAGAAATACTCTCTTTGCTAGGCATTCACAGCACAAAAACACTGTCCCTGCTGCTGTTCTCAACCTTCTCTTTTCGTATAGCGTATGACAGCACTCTCCCACGGCTTTCTCCCAAGACTCCCTAATAGCCCCTGCTCTCTATTAGTCTTCTTTTCACTAGGCAAAGTGGTGGTTTGAATTTTTGAATCATAATTTAAAAGGGATGCTGTCAACTTTATATGAAGAGCAAAAAACACTGGACCAGATTTTCAAAGGCGCTTCAGCACAGACCTGACAATTTCGCTTGTAACTGTCACCGCAAAATTGAATGTATCTCTCACCGGTAACACTGACATGTCCTGGACTACAGCTAAAATCTGCAGATTTAGACTATGCCTACCTATTTTCCACACACACCTACTAGGAAACAGAATTCAAAATATTTATATGGTCTGGTCCTATCAAAATATGCAATATTAATATTGTCTCATACACCGTAAGCCTGGTAATAAATGGTACCCTGTGAGCTACGCTCTGAGGCGCTGAATGCCTGCAACATCTGTGGGACCTGAAGGCAATCAGCACTCTGAGCCATCAGATAACAGGTTTGACGGTCCTCTAGCCAGTCTGACAGTCTGGAGATCTCATTTGCATTTAGAAGAGTGTCATATTCAAATGTATATAATTTTGTGCATTAAATTAAAAATTCAACTGGAACCCTGTGCGTTAAACCCAAGCTGGCTGCAGACTAAGAAATGTTTTCATGGAATTAAAGAAAAAGATCAAACAAATTAGCATCAAAACGAAATGGCAATCTGCTGCTGCAGCCTTTGCCCTTACTAGGTCAAGCATGGGGTACTAAAAAAGCAGAGCTGCCCAGGGTATCTGAAATAATCTCGTATACACAGAAGTGTTTCGTTCTCCCAGATGAATGAAACGCAAAAATCAGTCAGCATGAAGTTGAAAGCTCATATAGGATTTCTACAGCAATGCCAGCTCTGATCAATCGAAACATTGTCAGCAGCACGTTAAGGAGGTATTTATTTAACAAGGGGACAGAATCTAATTGACTTTCCAGGAGAGGAGAGCGAGCAGGCAGGCGAGCTGGTGCCCACTCGGGCGCCCACTCGTTCCGCTTGTTGAATCTTACACAGCCCTTTTTCAAGGGGAGCAGGAGCGTAACCCTGTGCTCCCCAGGCATGTATTTTGCCCTCTGCAGACATCAAGGACATCCTTGTGTCCCCATACAGGGTGTCCCCTGCAATGAGCAGAGCTGCTGGCGGGCCAGGGGGGATCAGGGCAGCCGTGCTGTTGTGCAGAATGCCTCCCAGCGTCCTGCCCGCATGCTGCAGCACAGCCTGCTCCCAGACACAGCACCCAAACCCTCCTCTCTCCCTGCCTCTGAAGCATTTAAAGTATCCATATAAATCACCAGAAAATAAGGGTTTGACCCAGTTACACATCTTAGGCCTCCTCACATTCATTCGCTAATGCTAAATATAATGGAAATCACAGCTTTCCTAAAAAACAGGCAGCAGAGAGGGGAAGGGAATTGCTGTTTATGTTCCTACCCGCTTGGTTAGTTGTCACAGTGACCGACACAGCCTGGTCCTGGCTGGGGTTTTGCTTGGACACTCCATTCACCGCCCAGACTTCAAAGGTGTAGTTGGTGTGTGCCAGGAGGTCGGTGATGGAGACTTTGGTGGTTTTTAGGCCGTTCTGCTGGGGGCTGAAGTGCACCCCGCTGCCACAGGAGCGGCAGCGGCTGAGCTCGCCCGCCCCGCACCTCTTGCACACCACGTTGTAGGAGATGTCCTCACGGCCACCTTTGTTCTGGGGGGGGCTCCACTCCAGGTTCACTGAGGTCTCGTTGACATTGGAAATCAGGTGCTGGGGAGCAGATGGAGGGCCTAAAATGACAAAGTTCACACATTTTTAGTTAAGGGGGAAAAAAAAAGCTTGCGTACATCAGAGTTAAGGGTCCCAGATGCTGTGCAACTCCCATTTAAGTTAAGGACAGCAGAAACCAAGCAGAATTTTACTTCTCTATGTTCCTAATGAAAGTAAAAAAATTAACTGGTAAGTCAAACTCTGATCTCTTTATCTGATGAACTAACAGTATTTTCCAGCTCTAAATGAGCCTGAAAGCTCAGTATTGCAATTAAACAGGAGTGGGACGTTTTCCCTTTCACTGTTTATACTTGTTACCAAAAATGTTAAATTTACATATCTTACACTCGTTTTTTTTTCCATGATCTCCTAAGCACAGCATCAAATGCACAAACTTCTGCTTCACTTGAGATTTTCAAAGTCCCCCATTACCTACAGGCAGACTCTCAATGAAATTATTATAAAAATATCTCATAGTATCTTTTTCTGAAAAATATAAGTGCAATATTTTCCAGACCAGTTGGTGTCAAATCCCATTCAGTGAACACCGAAGCCCATCAAGCAGGGACCTGAACATGACACTTCAGCATGCAGGATGGAGATTTGAGTAGGAAGCCAGACACAGAACTAAGGCTTTGAAGAATGGAAAATAAAGTTTACAACAGGGGACTGCTGGAGAAAGTCAAAGAACTGAAGAGGAAAATATGGCGAGCATCTGAAGGAAGGGCTGATAAAAGAAACCTGGTCAGAAACAAGAGACCAGACAGAAAGCTTGGCAATAAGGCTGGATTTGAGACACAAGGTCAGCTTTTCCACCACAGGGATGGAGACTTCATAAACATGCTGCCAGAGAGCTCCCAGCAGGTTCCAACACAGGGACTATGGGATCAGAGCACAGAGCCCAAGGCAGGCTGGGCAGGACCTCCCTGGGCAGGCTGGGCAGAGCCCAGAGGCAGAGCCCCTCCTGCCCCTGCAGCACCTCTCCCTGCCCTGCCTCGTGCCCACCAACGCACAGGCACAAATCCTATTTATGTGCTTAAATCCCCACAGGCCTCAAACCCACAGGCAAATTGAAAATGCAGAAGAGCTAATCCTGCAACTCTTAATCTAATTTCAATACAGTTGAGACACACTTTTTGTACCCTTAAATTTAAGGCAGATGATTCAGAGGGAAGCCATGAAAGAGATGGGTATTTCATCCATCCCAAAAAGCTTCCCTGACCATCCCCTGGCAGCCTGCTCTGGGGCAGAGCACACAGGGACTCTGACACACACAGTGCTTTGGGATAGGGCTGCAGGTAAGCACTGCATCAAACAGAAATGAGACAGAATGAGAATGAAGATTGCAAAATGCATCAATCCAAACTGGAACACAGTAAAAATAGCTGTGTCCACTAACTACTGATAGTCAGGCTTTACATACAAATATTATTAGTAGAAAAATACTAGAAATAATCTTGTGAAGTCACAAATTCAAGACACAGGAAAGCTCATGAAAGCTTCTTAGATTTAATCAAAATACATTTGATGATTGCAATTCAAAAGAAGTTCAACTAGATCTCCTTGAAGAACAGGAAGGAAAGGAGGAAGTTCTGGCAAATTTGTCAAATATTATGAAACTATGAATCTGGCAAAAAAGAATCAGCCAGCACCAACAGCTCCATTAAGTGTATAAATAAATAAGTCACAATCTCTCATATGCCAAAGGTACAAAAAACAGTCATCGTGGTAAGACAGGAACCAAATACATTGAAAATGTGAAATTCTACTGAAATTACAAAGTGACTCATCAAGTGTAACAGCAAAAAGGTTAAGCTGTTAAGGGATGACTATGGGGAAGATTAATTGTGGCTCCCTCCTCAGTTTATCAGGTTCATTTCAAAGGGAGCCTGAAGCCTGAACAGTCTGCACAGGGCAAGGTTTTGAGGGCTGCATCACCTCCTCAGGTCTGTGCTTGAAGCCACCAGGACGTAACACATGCTCAACAGGAGACAGGACTTTTATTTTGAGAGAGGTAGCTAGATTAAGAAAAGTCTTAAATGACATAGAGCTCAAATGGGTCTTCAGTACCCAAATGAAAGGTCTCTGTTGCAGGAGTAACTAAACAGGGATTGTTTGTCTGTGTTTACTTCAAAAATACAAAATTAATATATTTCTTTTGAAAGGAGGGAAATCCTCCCTTCTTGCCAAACCTTTGAAACAGTCTCTGAGTTAATCGGGGTTGACAGGTAGAATTACTGCAAGAAGAGAGAGCTGAGTCCAGCCCCTGAGCCAGGGAGCCCTCCTGCCTGCTGCTCAGCCAGGCTGCCATTCATGCCTTTTATTTATGCACTGGCAGCATTTTGGATTCCTAAGGACAAAACCCTTTTACTCAAAGATCAGTTACTGAACACAGCAAGAGAGGTTTCCTGATCCAAAAACCAGGCGGGACAGAAAAAGGAAAGAAACTGGTTTTAATCTCTATTCATCATGTGGAAATGGAGGCAGAGAGAGATGTGGTGAGACAAGGGCACACAAGACACGCTTTGCACATCAGGGCAGTGGTCAAAACAGTCCCAAGTCCAGCCCAATGCCTCTGTACCATAAACTGCTCTGCTTCCCCCGAAAGCTGCCTTTGCCAGCTCCCCTGGGTACAAGAAAGTGGTGTCTGCTTAGCCTGCAAATACACGAGCTTTCTTTTCAAAAATAAACTCTGGGTGCAATGAGGTGGAAGACACTCCTGAAATCGTGAACTCAAGCGGCAGCACGGGAACTGCTGAGCAGGAACTGAAACAAACTCTCTCCCCCCTGGACTTCCCCAGCCTGCCTCACACCTGGGCTCTCTTCAGGGCAGGCAGGTGCACAAGGTAACAACACCTGTCCCTCTGCACTGTCAAGGGAACGGGAAAACCAACACAAGCCTCTGGGGGAAGAGCAGCCTCAGCAGGCTGCAAGCCCAGCTGCACATTGCGCAGTGAAGATCTGCCCTGCACAGAGCAGCAGCCAGAGACTCTGGGAGCTGAGGCTGTGTGTCCTCCCAGAGACTGGTCAGGACCTGGCAGCAGCAAGCCCTGAAGAGAAACTCTTCCTGTGGGAAACATCAAGAGCTTGATAGCGAGGAACAGCAAAAGGTGTTTTCTTACAGAGCGTTCACTCGCTGCAGCCACACACACAAGAGCATCCACTCGGAGTGCAGCCAGGAGAGCTGAGATGAGGTGGTGCCAGCACAAACACCTCCTTCCCCAGGCAGCACCAGCTCTGCCAGGGCCAAGAATATCCCTGTTTCACAGGAGCATTCTTGAAGCAAAGACCCCCATGGGGGAGGGTTCATACTGCCACAGCTGCAGTCTGAAAGATGTCCCTCTTAGCTCAGATACAGCAGCCAGTTTGGGGTTAAACTCAGACTTAGTCTGGTGTCCATTAAGATATTTTCCAAGGCTCTAAGTCCAGTTTCACATGGGAAAATGTGCCAGAATGAATCAAGCTCCTCAGAAGCAAAAAGTCAGTAATTAGTATGTGGGACAGGGCACCGCAGTGTCTAAACAGAGATGCGGCGAAGCGGAAAACCAGGGAAGCAGATGCTCGCAGGTCACAGGCATGAGTGCACCACCTCCAGCATGAAAAGGAAGATGCGGGGGAGTCTCCAAATGGTGGGCTGACGTTACAGTGAGGGGAAAAGCAATTTCTTTTCTTCCTGGAGGATAGTCATCAATGGAGCTGTTGGCACAGGGAGTGGGGAATAGCTTCAGATTGATGGGCCTGGTTTCAGATGTTGAAACACAGGGCGGATCCGCTCCTTCAATGGTGATCAGGAGTTGCTTTGTTTCTGACAACAGAGCCGCTGCCCATGGATGAGACAAACCCTTTCAGGGCCAGGGCAGGCTGCAAGGGCCAGGATAGTACCTGGATGAACCCAGCTAGCAGGATCCAGGGAGCAGCATCCTGACAGCCAGACCATCATTCTCACACAAACCCGTGTCCTCTGGCAGAAAAGTCTAACTACAGGGCAGATGAGAGAGGAGACAAGGACCCGTGCTTCTGAATCACCACCACCATCTGTAATTTTGTCACAAGTCCCACGATATACAGCATTTTTCATCGATTGCCTGCCAATGGAAGCTTGCTATTGCATGGGCTATTTGGCACTGTGGAAGAATGGAGCCAATACTGCCACACTGCCTGAAACAGTTTGAAAATGCGACAGTTCCTACAGGAAATCAAAATAAAATCTAAACATGTTAATTCTGAAAACCGAATAATTTTAAAACTCATTTTATGATGTTAGGAAGGCAGGTGCTGTTGTTTTCCCTGCGCAGGACAGCAGAATCTGAGGGTGGATCTGCAGAGCCACTCAGTCCTCTCGTGTCAGTGACTGCAAAGGGGACCCAGTTTGATCATGGGGCCTGAAAGCCGGATCCCTCTCCAGCCCCTTTAACCAGCACCCTGAACGGACGGGGGGCTTCTCTGTGGGAACGCAGGGAACGGAAGTTTTCAATTTTATTCCTTCCTGGGGCTCCATAAATCTTGTTTCACAATAAAACCATCAAAATCAAGTGAGCCATGAAGCAAATGGGAAGGCCCTGGGTGGAGCAGTTCATTGTGTGTGTCAGGGCTGAGGGAAACACTGCAGAGTCTGTTTAGCAACAAATAATCTTCATCAAGCTAATCTTGCCATCTTCCTCAACCCTCCTATTCGATTTCCTTAAATATATTGGGCAATGCAGATTGTTTGGCTTTCTCTTGCTGCAATAGGCTATAGCCATTACAGCTATCTGTCTTTCATCCACAGATAGAGAGATCTGTCTGTCTTAGGACAATTCACCCTATGGCAAAAAAACATCCAGCAAAACAAGAGTTTTTACGGCGTTAATAGCATAAGCACTACTTGTATTAAAAGGACTGATGTATTTTAGCACTCTTTCTACAACTTCAGGCAGTATTTTAACTTTTCATTTATCAACATTTGCCTCCCTCCCTTCCTACACTCAAGTCTCTCTCCAGTCAGAAGCCTCCCACACACGCCTGTACAACTGACAAGGACCTGGTGAAAACTGTGACAAGGGCACATACCAACACCTGACTGTCTCCTTCCTTCCTTCCAGACCACAGGAGATCCCTGTGTGCCAGCTGTCTGTGGATTACAGGTCTCTGTGGGCACATTTAAGGAGCTTTGGTGATGCATAGCAGGGATCAAGCCTGGTCCAAGGGCTGCAGTGATTCACAGAGAGCTTCTGCGGTGAAGACCCGGTAATGAACTTGCTCTCCAGGATTGAAGCAGCACCAGTGGGGTGCACATGGTAAGGGGACACAGCTGGGAAGCAAACCAGGCTGCAGACTAACACTGGGCATAATAACACCTCAGTAAACTGTTTATTTGCAAGGAGTACAGTATTTTCCATTTAAATCAGCTGCCCTAAAGACTAAGGAGCATCAGAGATAGCTGAGTCAAACATCAACAGGTTGTTTGACTCTTGTTTGGATGCCATCCAGCTGAGAACGGTATCCCAAAGCCCCTTTCTTCCTGTCCCCAAAGGATAGCAGCACAAATGTAGGAGGCTCAGCCTCACAAATCTGGCAAAGTCATTCTGCCAAGGAGAAAGAATGTCTACCCCAATGCAATGAATGATTTCAAAGAAAGATAGCACAAAGGGGATTAGCTACAACTGAGTGAATACTCCTGCTGTCCTGAGGGATCAGCGTGCCCAGCCCTTCATGCACACCACAGAGAAACACAGACCCCAGGACTGCAGCGTGCCCAAGGACACGGCCAGGACTGCAAGTGCAGCACCACCACAAAGGCACAAGTGGGGAGGAGAGAGCCCCTCCCCTGACAAACGCCATACACCACAAACCCATCCGAAGGCATGGCAGAGGACAAGCTGTAGATGGGCTCCTGAAGCTGGAGGGGCTCCAGGGAGACAGGCAGGAAGGCACAGTTGGTTGGTTGTGAAGGGAGACTCCAACCAAGTCTGTCCTCCCTTCCTCCCTACAGCTGCAAACCCGACAGATCCACGCAACCAAAAAATATCCCTGAAAACTAACCCTGGGATTTGGAGGTAGACTTGTAAGGGCACTGTGCTGGGGAACTGTATTTAAATGGTTATGACAGAGGTTTTAATATCCCTGGTTTTACATCTTCCTTTTTTATTACTGATCTGCCCAGCAAGGTGTTTCTCTAAAAGTCTCTGTGGGTGTATGTGGTAAATTCAATTACAGTTTTCTACAAGGAGACCAGACAGACTTGTTTGACATCAAGAATACTGTCTTTACTAAACCAGTTAATTTAGTTCAGCAACAGTGTATGGTTAGGAGGCGTGGATTAAAGCACAGAGAGCGGAGATGAGAAAGAAATGATTCCCAGCAAAAGAGCTCCTGAGTGACCTTGTTGTCCCATAAAATGAGAAGAAATAAGAAAGACCTTGCAGCTTGGTTCTCTGCACCAAGGTAACAGGACTCCAGAATCCCACTTCTAGACAACTAGCAGCTCCGAATTTTGGGCTAACAACTTTCATTCACCAAAGGTAGAACATGAGTAAAAAAATTCCTCTTCCCTTTGTCAGAGATCCCACGGCCACAGGACTGAAAATAAAGTTGAGGGCTTTGGTTTGGCCAATTTTATCATATACAAGTAGCCTTTATATACTATTTTCTTGTGTTGAGAAACAAAAATACCACAAAACAAACCAAAAAGCACTTCAGCACAGGTTTCTGACAAATAATTCTTTTAAAGTGAATTTAGCACTTCCAAGAAAGCCACTCTGGTGGCACCCAAAATAAAGCTCTCTTAGCCACAAATAGCTGCCTGTCTGCATGTTTCTGTCACAGCCTGACAGAGGGCTCCTTCAGGAGCTCCTTTTTTTTATGCCAGCTTAGTCTTCAGCCATCAACAGTGGTAGTGAATTATTCTGGCAGCAACATTACCCATTAAGGACTGAACTGATATTATCAGTATTAGGACTACAACCACATCTATTTACTACTAGCCTCTGTTATAGTTAAGAGTTATTACCTTGAAAGATCTTGCTGTGGGAGGAGATCTATTAAAAATGCAAACTGAAACCCACACTCTCCATGGAAGTGCTAATGGAGATATTTCAAACCTATACCCTCAAGAAGGCAAGCCTTTGTTAGGAGCATCCTGTCAGTCACCGGATCAGTGCATATAAAATGCATCTCCTTTAAAAGAAAACTGCTTTCTAAAGGTATGTATGTGACTAAGTAACTAGCATGATGAAACTTTTGAGCCCTGGAAGTAGAAAATGATTAAAAAAATAATTTACTCCATCTGCTTGGGCACGTGTGTAAAAGCACATTTCTCCAGCAGGTAACGGATGTCTCTGCAGCCAGGGCAGTGGATAATTATTTTCAAGTGGGTTGTCACACTGCATTCAGCCTGCGTTCGCCTGACAGTGTGAAATCAGAAGGAAGCTTCATTGGCAATTCCCACCAGACATCAGAAAACCTCAAGCATGTAGAAAAGACTTTAATCTTCTTTAACCATTCCCGCACTCTCCTTGAAGAAAATATCACTTCTTTTTTGAGGCAGAAAAAGCAGACCTTAGCTCGATAAAGATTCAAAATAATTTTAACAAACAAAAAAATATTAAAATACTGTATTAAAAATAATACGATAACCTGCTACAGTTTGAAGCTTTCTAGCTTCACCCTAAAACTGTGAAAGCCTTGCAAAAACATTGTTAAATGCAGCTGTGTGCCAGCTATGGGTGTTTGCTAATCAAAGTCAATCAGGCAGAGCAGGCGGCCTCAGTGGGCTTTGGACCAGGACTGACAAAAGGATCCTCTTTATGAGCCTGCTCCAGAGACGCTGACCCTCTTCATCTGCCCTGATTTCAAAGGCAACTCGGGGCATTCAGAAATCTTGAGCTAATTTGCTACATAATAAACAAGATTCATACAACAGGGAAGGTTGCTATGGCACACCGTGGTTTAAAAGGAGCCCAGGATGAACTGGCCTGTTTTGAATCGGCAGCTTGGCCTTGGCTGCACTACAGAGGAGCAGCAAAGTCTTTGATAAGTTAAAGGAGCAGCAGGCACCTGGGAGCAAGCATCCGAGTGTCTAATAGCAAGAAAACCTGACTAGAAATGCTCTATCAGAAGCAGGGAAAAGTTTAGCACATCTGCTATACAAGATCTGAGAGCCAGCTTTTGAGTGTAACACAGCAAGGATAAAGAGACCAAATAAAGAGGTGTACAAAAAAAAAATAAAAAAGGATCCGTACAATGAACACTTCCATAGATCTTTGGAGCATATCTGGAAGTACATCAGGTGCCTTTGAAGGGCTGGCTCAGGCACAGAGAGGCAGCACTAGGGCTCTGCTAGGCTGATGGTCGTGTTGCCAGCCTCACCCACGGGGTCACACTGCTGCTCTCTCAGCAAGAGCTCATCCCACTGGTACCGTATGGATGGCCTTTAACAACTCTAGTCAATGCTCTTCAATTTGATCGTGATCCTAGAATCATCTCACTGGGGGCAGGGCTGAGCGTGAAAGAGACTATTTCAGAGAGCATGAAAGAGAGAGTATTTCTCTACTATTTGCAGAGAGGATGCAAAGAAAATAATTATTAAATAATCAATGTCACTTAAACACCTTAAGTTCACTGACTAAAACGTCTGGCAAAGCCCTGCCAGGCACAGTGTTCAAGAAGAAGCACTTTGGCCTTTTCTTTCCATGTCATAAGGCTTTATTGAACCTGTACAGCAGTGGAGCTGCCAATGATGTTTCAGCATGTGAGCCGTGATGCCCTTCAGACATGCCTTTGTTGTTGATCTCTAACCATCTGAAAGAAAAGTTCTAACACAGAGTAAATACCTGGGTCCTGTATGTTTAAGCTTGCAAATAAAGCCCACACTTTCCCGAGACAGTTGTGTATGTTGCTGCCACTAATTGCTTCTTTCAGCAGTTGTGGACAGGTCCCCTGTTGTTGTGGGCTAATTCACACAAGCAAAGGCAGCTCAGACAGCCCTCACTTCTTGCCTGCCTGGCTATTCCTGACCATTTATCATCATAGATTATGTGTTTTACAACTGGCGAGACCAAAGACAACAAGCCACAAGATGCAGCAGTCACTTAAAATACCAGGAATCTGCTCCATTTCCACCCTCTCTCTGTACATAGTCAGCTTCACAACTGGGTTATAATAAGGCAAATGATTTGGTAAACAATTCTTCATTTATTTACTTGGGCAAGATTCCTTTGACTTCAGCAGGAGTTCTGCCAAGCCAGGGATGCTGGACCAGCGCCAGTGACAAAATGCCCATTTCACTGGAATGTACAATTTCCTATTTACTTGCCAGAAGTAACCCAGTTACAGCTTCACAATAGGCTTTGTTCCTTTCACCTAGAGAACAATCCAATTAATAGCTCCTCTCCTAAAAAGGCTAAAGAAGTTAAGCAAAGAGGTCCAGTTACCACTGGCAGAGGTGTGGGGAAACTGATGCTTACAGGTACCACTCCTTTGGGCTCTAAACTTCTCTTCCAAGAGCTGCCATATAAGAACATTTTGCATTGTCACGTATGCTAAGCCATGTTATCACATCTACTCTAATGCACTGTGCTGCAGACAATACCACCTGTGTTCACTCACTCTTTCGAGATAAAAAGAATTCCACTGCGGAAACCAGAAAGTTATCTGACAGTCTGACAGGAAAGAAATCCAACCAGAAAAATAAGCTGTTCTGTAATTGGCCCAACTGCTGAATTTCTTATGCTGTTTGCCCTCTAATTTACTTCAACAACTCTACAGAACTAGGTCCTGACTAACCAAATCAAAGCCCCCATTTAATTGAGTAAATGTCTCTGTTAATTTAAGGCTCTGGCCAGAAAATCAGAAGACAGCTAATAAACAGTTGCTGTATTTAAAGGAGTGATGATTTCAAGTCTACTGATTATAAACACACACTGTCAAATTACTCCTGTCTCTGCTCAAGCCATAACCACTCCTCTTCTTATTCAATTCCTTCAGCCCATCACCACACACAAGGGGAGACAGCTTTCTCCTTTGAGATTCCCATCACTCACAATCCCTTTCTCTCAGTCTGGCAGCGATGCAGCGATGGATGGTCCATTTTCCCAGCCTATATGGAGAATAAAAATCATTCTCTCCTTACAGCCTACCCACTGTTCCCTCTGCTCCTGTAGCTGCTGTACTACAGCTTAAAAGGCATTCTGATGTACTATTTACATAATGAGCAATATCATAGGATGTTTTAAGAACAAAATCATTTACTGAAGGTGCAGACATATATATAAAGATGTGGAAGAGTTAATATGTCATAAATTTAAATTCTGAAGAGCAGAGGCTCTACTGGCATATAGCTGATACTACAGAGAACAGGCTCCAAGAGCAGAGGACTGCAGTAGTGCCAGCACAAGTGTGGAAGTGTGGCAAAGCCAGTGCAAAGCCACCTACAATGCAGTAGCCAGCATGACTGTGTGGTGTATCCTGCTTTCCCTTTTTCCTAGCAGCCACAGTGGTGATAATCCATATCTGACTGGAAACTTAGAAAAGGAACAAGTTCAGTTGAAGGAAAAAGAGCACATTTGCTTATTTATATTGTTTATGGTTTAAGCAATCATTATAAACATGTGCTCAAATAATCAGCTCCTACGTAATTACTCATTTGCAGCCATAGTTATTAGGTAGGTAAATTCACTCTTTTTTGAAAATGCAGGTCAAATATTTATCTCTGAGATACGTTAAATGTAACACAAGATTGAGTTAAGGGTATATATTACACTGCAACATTAACAAAATTGAAGTGTTTAGACCTTTGAAACCTTTTTTAAAGCCTTGACCTTGGAAACAAATAAGGACAGTGTCATTTTAATGTGCATTCAAATTTTAACAACACAGTCACACAGCTCTAGTGGAATTCACATTGAGTTTCCACTGTAGATTGCTCATCATTTCATTATGGTTCATTATGCTGATAACTGTCAGAAAGCATTAGAAGCAGGAGCCTTGAGTAATAGCACTGAAATGGTAATTTAAAAACAATATACTTTCTGAAGGAAATACAGCAGTGCACTAAATTCAATTAGAAGAGGGGAATGTAAAGACAAGTAAGTGATGTTTGCTGTTTGAAGTCAGGCTATTCAGTTTCTTGATAACCTAGACTAGAGAAGGTCCTTTTAAAGCAGGCACTCTTCTCTTGCATCTCACTACATCTGCTCTTATTATCTCCAAGCTTCTCCAGAATAAACTGTCTTAAATGCAACCGTTTTTGAAATATTTCAGGCCATGACAAAATATCAATCCATCCATCAGCTCCTGTTTGGGTGACACAACTGACTAAATTATTCAGGGTCATTTACTGAGGCAGATTTCAAGCTGGACAGTCCATGATGGTAATCTCTCTTTTGTAAAGGGCTCCCAATTAAAAATCATTAATAATTTGAATTGAACAGACAACATAAACAATACAAAAACCATCCTGTTCTCGCTCATAATGTGAGCATTGTTTGTTAAGAGTCAGAGAACCCAAGTCATTAATGGTGGGGATGCAGGAGCATGCCCATTAATTTGGGTGGGAACTGCACCTGCCTGCAGCAGGCTGCAATTCACAGGATATCTCCTTACAGAGAAGGGAATTCAGGGACAAGGGCCATGATTGAGACTGATTTGTTTTCCTGCCTCATGGATTCATGTGTGGGTAAGGCAATTTATTCTCCATTACATTGCTAACCTTATGAAAGACCCTTCCTCTCTGTACTGAAATATAATGAAGGCCCGTAGAGTTGCCTTGACATTAATTTTGCAATGCTTCCAAAAGGGAAAGGTGTTTCCCATGGTTTGGGCTCAGGTGTATTACAAGTCAATCATCCCATCTCCATGCCCAAAGCACACAGCTGACAAGCCCACTGCGCTTCAGAGCTCAAAGTCTGAATTCCCAAGTTTGGCCAAAGCAGCAGATCCAGGCTGGCTCTGCCCCTCAGTGCTGACGGACACATTGATGATTATCCCCAGGAGGCAAGTTTGAGGGGAAAGATGCACCAGTAAATACATGTGTGTCAGGGCTCTGCCTGGCCTTTGACACAGCCCACTCTGCCCTCTCTGCACCCACACTGCCACATTCTGCTCTGACTTGCACAAACTTTACACCAGACATAATCACTCACTCTAGCAGAGCTGAAATAGAGCGGAATACTAAAACCAGAGTTTCAGTAACTTGTTTAGGAGCCTGATGCCTGGCTTACCTGAGGTCAGACACAGTTTTTACAGCTTAGCAAGGGATGGCAATGTCAGAGAGCAGTGTCATGGGGTAAAGGGTAAAACTCTGGAGCACCTCTCCTGGCCAGCACACCAGGAAGTAGCTACTGCTTTTGTTACTTATCATGGGAATTGCAAGAAAGGAAAAGGAAGGGGAATTCTCTAATTCCCTTTCATCCACTAGCACAATCAGGCTGATGGAAAGTCCTAACAGTCTTCCTCCCCCAACCTAGAAGGCGAGATAAATGACAAGGCCAGCCAGTTTACTACTAAAGGAAATCAATAGCTAAGGGTCAAAGCTTTACAAAAACACATCTTAAGAAGGCTGAAGTTCTTCATCTTAAAAAGTGTTTAGGAATAATAAAGAAGGGATCAATCCACAGTCCATTCCAGGTGTTCTTTCCAAATTATCCAATGTTACTTTTATTCACCTGGTCTAATAGTTCTCCAAGTGAACAGAAACCTGATTTTACAAGCCAGTGGAGCAGAGTCTATCTTTTTGCTAGAAGAATGGATCTCAGATACTGTTTTATTTCTTCATTAGTGTGCCGTCACACTGAGCGATTACTAAATGCAGGCCTGAATGAGAATACCAGAGTTAAAGAGAGCATAATGAACAAAGAAGGTGCCTGATTATTATGGCTGTCAGCACAAGGGAATTGGGTTTGTCACCTGGTTTAACCAACTGGTAAGAACTGATTACTGTCTGAATCCACCTGAAAGCACCTTTGATGTTTATGCTCCCTTCTGCCTACACGTCTTGTCAGGAAAGTCAGACAAATGGGGACCTTCTTCTGAAGGGTCTTCCTTCAGCAGAAGCCCTCTGAGTGTTGTCCCTTGCCTTGGATACGTGGGCAGAGGCCCCTCAGAGGGGCAGCATGGCAAAGGAAGAGCCCCCAGAGCCCTGCACAGCTCGGTGGGCAGGGCTGAGTCTCAGCCCTGAGCGGGCACCTCCCTTCCAGCACAGCTAAGGCAGGGCTCAGAGAGGGGCATGGCAGGGCTGGGGGGCACAGCTGCCCACAGGCCAGCTCAGAAACAAGTCCTGTGTCATCCTTCACCTTGGATCACAGAAAAACAAGCCCTTCAGCTACAGGAAAAATGCAAAGCTATGAAACAGGACCTCCAGAGACAGGCCAGTTTTCCAAGAGCAGGTGTCCATAGGATGGTGGTGTTGTCTTGCCTTTGCATGCAGAACCCTCCTAGGCTGCTGCAGAGATGAATATTGAGGCCAGCACCACAGCCCTTGCCTTTTTTCCTTTCCTCTCTGTATTTTTGGGGTAAAAGACCAAGATCAGGAACTTCAGCTTTGTCTGACCTGCCAAGACAGGAATGGGGAAGAGTGCCTGCAGCAGGCCCAAGAGTTGACAAAAAAGGGCTAAGCTTGCAGGGGTACATTTTGCAATAATACCAGCAAACATACATCTCATTTGCTAACAGTTTCCCCATCTGGAAATGTTTTGCTCTCTCCTCATACTTCCCTAACTGCACATGCCTATTGAAATTCAACCAGTTGATTACTAATTTGATTTCAATTTGGTCAAGATACCATTCACAGGGACCAGGGCTTTGAAAAACTTTCGTTGGTATAATGTTATTCAGGGTGCACATTCCAAACAACAGTTTTGTTGTTGCAGAAGGACATTTTTCCTATCAAACTGGTCACGTTTTAGATCCAGTAGTGTAAATTATATTATAGAAAGTATGTTCTTGCCCATTTAGACAAGGTTTCACAATACAGTTAGACTCCATTCCCAGTCAATACTTGGCAAGGGATATATGCACCACTCTGCTTCCTACTAAGCAAAAGCAGCTGCTCTTGGCTATGCCCTGGCCTCCTCAACCACCACCCAGCAAAACTCTCTGCTGAAAAGAAGGAAATCACTGGAGAACAGCTGGAATCAAGGGGGTGTGGGGAAGGGATGAGTGCTAACTTAGTTATGGACATGCTCTGTTTCTGCCTTGTAAGGGAGAAATTAAGGTTTAAATAAATGTGAGTCATCTCTCACAAAATTAATTCTCAATATATTAAAACGTTACAAAAGAAATATCTCGGCCTTTCCTCACTCAGACACACACACTCTCTACATAAATATACAGCTGAACTCCAAAAATCTGGAAACACTTCCAATAGCTTTCAGGGAATGCCACACATGGATATCCCCCTGGTAAATTACAGTCCTTTCACTTATTGTTTCTAACTGCTCCGCTCCTAAGAAAGTGAAATCCAGAACTAGATGATCACAATTTAACACCAGGACATGCCTGGAATCCCAGGTCTTCAACTGCATGAGCCATTAACCAACACACAGGACAAGGAGTTTATCTAGCAGCCTTGTGGCTGTGCTCAATGCACCTCTCCTTCTCCCTGATGAAGGCATTTTGGTGGAGCTAAAGCAAATTCCATTTGCTGCACGTGATGTATTTACTACACAAGATAAAACAAACCATGCATTGGGGGGTTGTTTCATAAAAGTTTAAGATTTATTATTAGCACCCCTTTCAGATGAATACTCGGATTCCTAAGGGTCACCAGCTATATTTCAAGCAAATTAGAAATATAATGAGATTACAAATATTACCTGTTTACCTGAGGTCATACAATTGCAAGGAAAGCTTTCAGAATTTCTACAAATACTCATATTTAATGATATGAAAGGCGATGTGCTCTACTGGCCAGCTGCTCAGACTGAAACTGAGGCCTGTATTTTACTTCTAGCTGTGTTGCTAAGGTGTGCAAGTCCCTCTTTTGTAACCATGTCTCCTGATTTATTTATACTGCAAGCTCACAAGGGTCAGCACAACCATGCCACCATTAGGAATTGAGGGCTGAGAACTAACACTGTCACTCAGAAGTGTGACCCAAAATGCAAACTACATCTGCAAAGGGCCATAAGAGCTACTGAATGCTGCTGTCAGAAGCATTTTTAGAGACACAGAGAAGAAATGGGTGATAAAAGGGGCAAGAGATTGCTCAATGACCAACTTACGAGTGCAGGGCATGGAGGCAGCATCGTTTTCGGCTCGGAAAAAGCCCCGATCGCAGGTGCAGGACGTGGAGCCTTCCCAGATGGAGTAGCTGTGGGGCGGGCATTTGGCACAGGCAGCGTCTGTCGAGAGAGCCTTGTAGTATCCGATTTTGCAAGCTAGATAGAGGAACAGGAAGGGAGAGTGTTACTGGCCCGGGCTGTGATCATAAATTGCTAGCTTACTCATTCAAAATCAAGGCAGGAGACATTTCAAAGAGATCTAATGATGTCCTCTTAGCCCCAGGTGAAGAATTAACAATCATCACACTCTTAACGAGTAGTCCTACGTCAGGGGATACTGATTTCTAATTCCAACAAGGAGCCATTTTAAAAGCTGGCTTAGAGATGGCAAAAAAAATTATACTCTTCTGTTGAGACTGCCAGAAAATCAGCTGCCTCTTTGTGCTTACTGTGGAGTTGCATGTGGCTTAACCCATGTCCACCTGCACCCCCCACACACAGAGCGTGACAAAAGAGGTGCAATTGGTCTATTCTATGACCACTTAAGGAATGGCAGCTGACAGTCAGACACTGCCAATTTTTAAGAGGGAGTGGGACAGGAACCCAACATGCCCGGAAATGGCACATCTCCCTCCTGGCAAGGCAGAATTCATTTGGCTCTTTCTCCCCAAGGGAGGAGATCAGCAATGCTCTCCCCTGCTGAAAGCTGGGCCGCAGCAGTGACTGCACCACTGCCACCCGGGCCCACGTGCAGCTGGCAAGCTCTCGGTGACATCAGCTCCATAAAAGCAGGACTTTCACAAAAGGCTACTTTTACATCACTTGGAAAAAACTCATTAGCATCATTAATAACACATTTTCATGGTGGCTAACAGGTATGTCATCCTAGAAATTTCTCCCTTGGCTAGAGAAAAAAGCCCACCATCACCACCACTGGCTTTTAGCACTGCAGGGAAGAGAGAAAATTCCCAGGCATGCAAACCAGTAAAAAGAAAGGCTGTTCCCAGTATTTACTGTGTGACTCACTCCCACATCTTGTCATTTATCACCTACACTACCTTTAGGGTTCCCCTGCTACACACAGGCTCCTGTTGGGAGGGCAGAAGCCCCCGCACAGCCAGGGCTCACTCTTGCTGTTTCAACCTTCCCTTAGTCCCCCCTCATTCTCTCCCTGCTTCTCTTATGAAGCCCTCCAGTGGGAAATGGAGAGGGATATTAGTAACACGTTTATAAAAGAGCAACTTACTTCATTCTTATTAGCCAAAGCCATTTATGAAATGTCCTTAACAAGTCCTGACTTTACGATGTGCCACACGCCATGTGTGAGAGCGCTGGGAGATCAGCCCCGTGTCACTCGCTGGGGCTGCCACAGGACTAGAGGAGCTTGGGAAAACACACTGCTCAAGTGACTGAGATTTACACAGTTCACATGCATCCTGGTATTAGATAAGGTTCGACTTGCAAGGTGTGTTTTGGCCATGCTTCAAATAGCCTTAGGGTTTCCATTAAAATCAGCAGCTACGGCTGTGGCAGGGAGAACTGCAGGGGTTAAACCCAGCCTGCCCCATGTCAGGAACGATTTTGGTCCCTGAACACAAATTCAAAACCCCCACGTCTGGCCCATCAGCCAGGCACTGGCAGAATGCAAAGGCAACACCTGAAAAACAGTTAATTCTGCCTGGGATAGGACTTGCCCAGCAAAACAAACAAACAAACAAAATAATCCTTCTTTTTTTATATATATGATTTGCACTATCTGGTGAGCAAGTTGCTACATCACTACGTGTCTTGGGTTTAACAACAGCAGCAGTCAAGTGGCAGATGCTGGTCTTAGATATTACTCCTGGTTTTCACTGTCACAGCTCAGATGAGAAATATGCCTCAGTCTGTGACTCCTATGACCAGGAGAGACACTCGCAGGAAGGATCTTGCTGCTACATACAAAGACAAGGCATTGAAAAAACAGAACACCAGAGGAAACCAAGCTGACTGCTTTTATCAACAAAATTCTGTTATTCATGGTTTTAACACTAAACATGTAAACTCTAATGTTACCCTTAATATGAACATCACAAACCACATAAATCATTAAACAGTGAGCTATCTTTAGCATATTTTGGGTATTAAAATACTTCTAGCTCAAGGCTGAAAATCCTATTTGGGCTATAACATGCTTCTAGAAAGACAGGAAAATGTTGCAGGTAAAGATTTTTGTGACCATTCCTCCCTGTCTTTTCATACTCCATGGTCCAAAAGGGAATAGATGCATTCAGTGGGTACTGCAAGGTCATCACTCTGTAACTCAAGGATTTTTTTCCTCCTTGTTTCATGCACTGTATTTTGTTTTCTACTATATTAAGCCAAGATCATTAATATTTCAAGACCTGAAGAAAGCTCTCCAAACACACTGGCTGCTCCTAAAGCACACACAGCCATTTTGCTTCAAAATTCCACTACTCCTGAAGACAGTTTTCTTCATTTTAGTGTGCTCAGAGATTCACCACATTTCACAACAGACATAAAAGGGCATTAGAGAATGTGCTGCATTAAACCAGGAGTTCTTTGCCCCCAAGAGCTCCATGGTAGCGCCACTTAAAAACTCGAACCTAATCCTGTAAAAGCTGTTCTTAGCATGAAGTGCTGCTGACACACCTATTACAACTACAGATGGACTTTTTTTTTGAAGGGCAATGATTTAGTAGGCAAACAAGAAGCCTGTACAGAACTCATTCCCTGGAAGTCTTTATTGCTTGCTCATGACAAATCTTCACGCAGCTGCTTTTCTAGGGAGGATTTGCTGGGTGAGACCCAGCATGAATGGGGTTCTTACACAGTTTTCGAAAGATGCCTTTGTAAAAAGATTAGTTCACATGTGCAATGCAAACTTTGAGTTCAATTTCTTAGCTTTGCCTTAATTAGTTCTTTCTGTGAGGTTTCTTTTTGTTTTTTGAAGGAGAAAAAAAATTTTCTCACATTCAGGTCACCCCCAAGTGTAACATGGTTACAATCAGCTGCACCACATTCAAGGGAAATTCTCAAAAAAAAAAAATTTCATTTCACAGTTTTCCTCAGAACAAATCACATTAATTTAAATGGACATCAGCTTGAAATAATCATGCTGATATCTTTGAGTTATAATATTAAAATCCATTTGATTTCTATTTCTCTTAAAGCAAGACAAGATCTGGCAAACATTGCTGGTCATTATTACATGGGGTTTTTTTCCTTCTTTTTTCCAAATATTTCAGAGTGATGCCTGTCAAAACTGCAAAAATTGCTCTGAAGAATTATGGAACTTCAGTCACATCTAGCTGTACATTTTCTCAAGCTGTTTTTCTAACTCTGTTTTCACATTAAAACCTGATTTTCAGACTTAAAGATTCCTCAAAAAAAGAGAAAGAACATGTATGTGGGCTGCAAAGTCTGCTTGCTTGGTTTCTCCAAATGCTGAATTTTTGACTAGAAAATTTCAGGGAGCAATTTCAGGATTTAAAAACTCATCTCAGAGTGGATGGGGTCTAATCACATTCTTTTTAAACACTGCTACAACAAAATACTTGTATTAAATTTGTTTTAACTATTTTTAAATAAGCTATGTTGTTGGGGTTTTTTTTATTGGAGGCAAGGGAAATATTTAAGAAAATTATTATTTCAAATTTAGAGTTGTTTAAAAAAAATCCCCCAGTACTTGCTCTTAAATTGTTCTTTTATCCTTGTGGAAATGGCAATAATTCCTTCTGAGTTAGGAAAAGGCTTGGCACACCTAAAAGTCCTTTAAAAAAATTTAAAATTGTGTAATGTTCACAAAGGGTTGGATAAAGAAATAATCCCAACCTCTTTGCTGACAAGTTCCTAAACCATTAAAAATGCAGCGCACATGTTAAAAACATCTCAGGGAGCTCCAGGCAGAGGCTCTGGCAGTGCCTGGAGGCTGAGCAGGACTGAGGCAGGGATGGGAGACACCCCTGAGCCTGGCTGGGATCTGAGCAGCGATGGGATGGGGAAGCCCCCATAGGGCAGCCCTGAGCTGAAACCTGCTGGGCAGGAGCTCTGGCAGCAGCCCTGGACACCAGGGACCAAGGGCAGCAGAAATCCTGCTGGAAGCCTCAGCCTCTGCTGAAGAGGATTGCAACTAAGAAAATACTGATTTCTGATTAGGACCTAATAAAGTCACTAGAGAGAAAAACAAGCACCGAAATGTGGTTTTATTCAAGGAAATCTAGTTAAGGCAATAAACTGATATTAGAAGCAAACGCGACAGAGTTGTGAAGTGCTCACGGAAGCCCCGTGGGATGCAGTCCTGCACGGGCCAGCAGCACTGGCTGCAGAGCCATGGCCATGGGGTCCCTGTGCCAAATGCTGAGCCTTCCACACCAGGAAAAGGCCCCCAAACAAGACAGGACCACAACCAAACTGTGCTCCTGCTGCATCCTCCTGCCCAGAAGGAACCCTCTGCACCCCCAAGGGCATTTATTATCACAGGCAAGTGAGCAATGCTGCTAAAACCTGTGCTATCAGCTCAGTTGTCAGAAGTTATGCACTCCAGTTTCCATTTCTTGACGCAGAAAAATATGTTAGCTACATACTCAAGAAAACTTCAAAATTCCTTGAGAAGCAATTTTGAATCAAATCTCTCTCTGCACACAACAGAAGAGGGAAAACTACTTTTAAGTCAATGATTATAGCCAACTTTAAAGAAACACTCCAAAATAGTGCTCTTGGTGAAATGAAGGACAAGGCATATAATTTAATAAGAGATATTTCAATGTCACGTTTGCACATTTCAGTGAGAAAAGAAATTTGTGTTTAAAGACTTGAAAAAATACTTTGATGGCACATTTGATGTGTTTCATCACTGGTTACTTTTTCTACAGCTCTTCTCCCTGGAAATATTTTGAGCTCAGGTTTTAACTGCACCCTCAGGAACAAAAAGTTACTTTTACTTTTCCCCTTGAAAGTTGTTCTTAGTCTTTAAGAGGATGGATTTTCTCTCTCTCATTGTAACAAAACTACATCTGCCACATAAGAAGGCAGCATCTTCTTAGCTTACTTTTACTGTTATTACCATTTCTGAACAGATTTTTGCGTGTTAATTATAGAACTCAATTGTTTGGATAGTCTCTTTTGATGAGCTTTCTGCCCCGCACCATGAACCCCTCCGTTATTGTACAGCTGTTTTACTCCCAAATGCTCATCAGGGTTTTCTAATTGTCAAGCTGTCCCAGCAACCAGGTCTTTTGACCTAAAAGTCAAAGAAAGGGAGTCACCCTTGTCTCCCCGACATGAATACCCCAGCAGTCCCAGTGGCCCCCCTGATACCTACGAGACAATGCCTTTCCAGATCATTGCCACTACAAGCATAATTGGGTTTGGGGCAAAATGAGAAGATTTAAAATAGGATGAATTAATGAGTTTCTTGTAAAATTAAGTCATTCTCCTGGTCCAATCTAATTACTCACTGTAATGCCCCTGAGGGTGATAAATAAAGATCCTTAGAAGCCAAGCAGGAGGGAAAAAAAAAAAAGCTTTCTCTTGAGCATTTCTTAAAAGTCAAGTTGTAGAATGTGATGTGATATACCAAATGCTCTTTCCAAATAACGTCAGATTCCTTTGATGTTCACATTGTAAGATCTTTGCCTCCTGTTAATAATGACTGTACTATTGCTACACATTAAAAAGAGCTCCCCATCTCTAGCTCATATCTCTGATGAGAAAACCAGTATGTCTACACACTAGGCATGTATTTTTGATGCATAAGTGGCACAAGGAAACGCAAAAATCCCACTGGGGAAGAGTCTAGACTGTTTGACTGCAGAGCACTTTTACTCCATGATTGGGTAAAAACTCAGGAAGTTCAAAACAGAAATAAAGGGACCTTGGAACATTAATGTAGAATGATTTGAAATCCAAACTCTGAGTATCCAAGCCACTGGACCTGTATGCAGATACCCCAGCAGGTTAAGCACTCAGACCTCCTTTGCAAAGCTGCAGCATAAACCAAGCAAAGGAGCTTTTCACACACCCAATCTGAACAAATATTTTTAAAAAAATTAAACCTCTTTGGTTATTTTTTCCCCAGTATAGCTTCCTCAGCTACAGGTCTGTTGCTAGTGCTGTGGTTTGCTGATTTAAGGCTGGGGACTGAGCCCATGATGCCAGTCACAGCAAGACTCAGACATCTTTGGTAAATCTAAGAGTACCGTGCCTGATTGTGCATCCATGGAGACACAATGATCACCTCACTGACACTTGGCCAGATTTTCATTTGGCTCATGGGAGACCAGAAAGTCAATTGCCTACTTCAGTTCAAGAAGTGAGGAGTTCGAGTGATCTTTGGTCTGGAAACAAAGCACCATCACCAAAGGTCCCTCATTGAATCCTCAGGAGGGAAAGGGATGAGGCACTGACTGCAAGGTGCCCATTGCCACAGCCTGTCAAAGACAGCAGGGAATGGCAGTGCACTGACATCAGCCAAATCCTGCTGCACCATCAGGCACATCCCATCAGGTTCACCTCACCTGAGTTCCTCTGCACTCAGTCCTCTCCTGTAACACTTCACTTTGACAGACCCTGAGGGACCTGCAGGGCCAGCAGCCAACACTGCCAGTGAAAGCCAAGGCAAAAGGACATTCAGTACCCCTGCCATGTCCTTGGTCACTAGGTCTGCTCCCTCACTGAGCTCTGGGACCGTGTTTTCCTCAGCCTTCCTTATTGTGCCTGCAGGAGAGGGTGTCCTTGTTGTCCTTCATATCCCACACCAGACAAACTCCAGCCAAGCTTTGGCTTTCCCAACACCTCCTGTGCATCCTGAGGCAATGGCTAGACTCCAGAATCCTCCTGGGTGCTTCTCTTGTGTGTCTGAGCTGTGCCAAAGGCTCCCTTGCCCATCCACCTTGGCCTTATGCAACACCCCCTTTACCTTCTGCAGCTGCTGTGCATGTGCTTGCAGCAGCTTGTCCTTTAAAACCCACCAGCCCATGTGGGCTTCTTCACTGCCCTCCTGATAAAATTCCTGAACAAGCCAAAATCTTCTGACCTGAATTCCAGACCTTTAATTTTTTTTTATTTATTTATTTAATTTTTTTTAAATTTTTGTTTAATATACATGAAATCCAGGGAAACAAACCACGAAAAATGAAGTCTCCAGCTCAGCAAAGGGCGCAAGCACAACAGGACTGGACATCTGACACGGCAATCTGTTCAAGAGAGAGCTGCAGGCACTAACAAAACTCCCAGGTGTATGACACAGGAACCAGAAGGGCCTATTAATCCCAGCCAAGGAGGTCCTGTTCACCTGGGTATAATTTTCTTTGCACAGCCTTCAGAGCCAATTGCCAGATGTTTTTGCCATGCACCTGGGCACTGCACACTGTGGGCACAGAGCCACGGCGCCGCTGGCACGGCCACACTGCCAAATCCTCTGCAGGGACAGGGGTTGTGGGTTTGGAGTGCCACTCCTATGCAGCATCTCTTCTCCTGTGTTTCAAACATTTTGCTTGTCTTCTACAGAAATATTACAAATCAACTTGTACCTCATGCAAAAGAAATATAATTATGCTGATAATTCAATAATTTGAAAATCTTAAATCTGCTTCATCGGTCCTCTTTTCCTGAAGAAACTAGATAGTCAAAACCATTAGCCAAAAAATTAAATACATATGTAATTCATATATTAAGTTTAATAGGCACATACACAGAAAAGTTAAAAATGAAAAATTAGCTTTAATTCTTAAAAATTATTAAGAATTATTCTGAACTTTGCTACATAGCTGATAGATCACAACTGCTTAAAAACATCTCTTCTTAAAAATATACAAATTTGAAAATCACACATTTCTATGTATTAATAATAACAGCTTATCGATGCAACCCTTTGCTACAGTGGTGTTTGGGGGAGTAGATGGGGATAAGCTTGACATTCCTCACATCATGCTCACTCCTGGTCTTTGACAGTGCCCTGATATCATGTCAGCTCTGTCAACCCCACCAGCACACAAAGCTTCCAGCCCCGCACCAGAGGGAACAGCTGGAAAATCTCACCAAGGAAAATCAGCCCCTGGACTGAACACTTGCTGCATTGGGCTTTTGCCTGGAAATAAAATTAAAATAGAAAGGTAAAAATTCAAGGACTAGGTGAAAAAAAAATGTGACTGAAAATAACCACACCAAAAAAAAAAAAAAAAAAAATTAAAAAAAGCCTTTCTCAGTGAGAAGTCAGCACTTTCCACGAGAAGTGAAAATCCCAACCTGCTCTGCTCTCTACAGGAAGATATTTGCTAGCACTGGCAGTGGCAAGCGAAGCCGCCGACGGCCACCAGCTGGAAGCACTGGGGACACTGTGCCTGCACAGTGGCACAGGGACGTGTCCCCTGCTTCCAGGCAGCAGAGCGCTGAAAGCACACACAGCTTCACATTTAAGTGCTTTAAGGAAGAGGAATGTGCTGCTGAACTGGGCACTTGGCAGGTCACTGTTTGCATTTTTACTTTTAGAAGTATTTGAACAATGAACAGATGCCCCGGTATGATAAAGCGCCTCTGCTCAGAAACAGCGCTGGAGCAGCCCAGCCGTGTCCCTTTTGGGAGCAGAGAGCAGCCACACTGCCAGCACACCCGAGTGCTAAGGGCATCTCACACACTGCTCTGAGCCAAGCGTTCTGATGTTCTGCTCTTCAGAGTGCTCAGCCTGTCACTCTGCTCTATCACAGACTTCATCTAACTTGGAAAGTTTAATCACCTTTCTACGAGCTGTGAGATTTAAGGGATGAGTCAACTAATCAGTTTCAAATAATTACTCAATTAGAAAAACAAGTTGATGGATTCCCTTGAACAGAAGCAGCACTAGGAGAATCACGAATCTGACAGATTTTCAAGCAAACCTAAGATAATATGGTGGGGTTTTGTTATATTAAAAAAAACCAAACCAGAAAATCGCGATTTTTGTTCTTTAGCAACTACATTTTACAGGGGAAAAAAAAATCCCTACTGAAGTTTTATGATATACTCCAGTGAAAGCTGATTAATTGGCCTGAATCTCCACATTAACAAGCCCTAATCCTCTTGTCAGGAGACCTGCTTACAAGCTTCTCTCCCCAGTGGTGTAAAAGCACTGATGAGAACAGAGATCTGTATCTCAAAAGCACTGTCCAGCCAGCCTGGGATTATCTCTCATCTCCTAAATCTTAACAGCTCTGTGGAAAGGCAATTAAACCTCCAAAGTTAGATAAGCCTGTGATAGAGCACAGCATCAGCTTGAGCACTTTAAGACAGAAAGGCCCACCACAGAGCTCTGAAATGACTGTTTAAAATGTCTGATTGCTCCTAACACAAGCATCAGCTCAAGGTCCTGGACTTGGCAAAGATTGTACTCGTAACGTATTTTAGAGCACCTAACACGTTATTCCCCGTTATTTTAAAAGTGCTTGTATTTTATTCAGGCTATTGAGACATTGCAAGTTGGCTGAAATAATTATTACAGTAATACCCCTTAACAAATTGTCTATTGTGAAGAATTTGAGGATTTATCCTACCCTTCAATCCCTTAATGCTGTCTCTTTTGTGCAAGCGGAATTTCACTCCGCAGCAGAACCCAGCATAGCTGCAATGTTTTCTGCTACTGTTTGAACTTGTATCATGAGTGTGATGGAGCCATGTCATGGCAGCAAACTAAAAACTGCAGTGTTTTTCTGAGCTTTTTTTATTCTGGCTTTAACTGTGAGCAGCCTGGAACACAATTAAACTTCCTATCTCCAGAGCTATAGCAAGATGTCTTAATATGGTTTAATCATCACATCCTCTCTAGATGGCTGTACATTATATATAAACAAAAAAAAAAAAGCTATTTTGGTCTCCCCAGAGAATTGCTTGACACAAAGGTTTTGGAAGATGCCTAAATATAGACAGTTCTGGTGAGATCCGGGTCTATGCAAGATAACAAATCTGCACTATTTTTGACTGTTTAACAAAGACGCTGGGAACACAATGACTTCAAAAAACCACTGCTTTGGCTCTCCCCAGCACTAAAGAAAACAGACAAGGTGCTTACAGAGTCATTTAGCTAGGGAAAAAACCAAATCCAACTGCTAACTCTGCACTGCCAAGTCCACCACCAAGCCATGTCCCTGGGTGCCACATCTACACATTTTTTAAATACCTTTGCTTCTGAGAGACTCCCATCACCACCACTGTAAAAAACTATCAAACCTCTACTAAGTAGTACATCAATCAAAATAGTGGCATGCAAATCATGATCCATTAAGTACTTCACACTTGATTACCCACGACACTTTAGAGAGGGTCATACATTGATGAGTTGCTTCTCTCTTCTTTGCCCTTTGCTGTTTGGAGCACATGAGCACTTTTAGTTCATTACCAATGCAAAATTTAGCACGAAGCTCAACTTCAGCAAGAGCAAAGCAGCAGCTCAATTGCTGGTCCTTTTCTCCCTAAATCTGCTCAAGCTGCACGTTTCTCTGTTCTACACAGATCCCACTTTTTCAGAAGTGTTGGACTTGAGGCACATGGAGCCACACCCTTGTTTAAACGTGGCACTTGCTACCAAAGAGGTTCTGAAAGAGGAAGACTCAAACCACCCAGGATTTCCCTAGATGCCTTTTTCCCCCCCAGCTCTCTCCTAGATGTGAAAATCAAGCTAAGGTTGGGTAAAGTTGGAAGGGACCACTGGAGGCTCTCCACTCCAACCTCTCTGCTCAAGCAGGGTTCTGCAGAGCACGTTACTCAGGATTGTGTCCAGACCACTTCTGAGTGTCTCCAGGGAAGGAGATCTGCCCCTCACTGGGCTAACCTACAAACCCCCAAACATGCCAGGAGCCATCTGGAAGCTCTTCACCCGGACTTGTTCTCCCTCACAGCCTGAAGCTTCTCCACGAGGTGCAATCTCACAGCTACATGGCAGACCAAGACCGGTCTAACTCCTGGCTCTGCCGCAGAGGCTGAGAACAGTTTGCCTGACCTGCCTCTGGCGTTCATGGACACAACAGTGTGTATCACTGTCTTAGAGAGGAAAAATCATTCCTTTCCCTCCCAGGAGGTCTGGCCTCACCTTCTGCTCACTAACTTCCAGCTCACCTCTCTGCAGGTCATGGGAGATTTCTGTGTTATGGATAACCCTCTCAGAGGAGTTAATGGCATGAAAGAAGCAGGGAGCAGAGGAAGAGAAAGCAGGGCTGCTCCTTTGGACCCCCTAAATTGAAAAGGGTAACTACACAGACACCCAGAATGTATGCTTCAATATCCCTGCCTCGGTTTATCCACTTAGGAAGTGGCAATAAGATTCACAATACATACACCTAAAAGCTGCTGTGAGGTTTAATTAAGCAATAGAGCACTCGGAGATCTCCAGATAACAAGATGCCCATAAAACAAGAGGAGGTGATTATTTCTGATGAAACAAATCATGGCAACAGCCTTGCTCAGCAGGGAATATCCAGGGCTGTCTCAACTCTCCTTTTACAGCCTTGATGGAGGAAGCTTGTAGAGATTATTTAGCCGCTCTTTTGCATCTCTTTTGCAGACTTTGGTAGGACATTCAAGAGGATGCAGCAAAATGCCTGCATGGGCTGCAGTCTCATAGATGTGAAAAACAGCCCCGATTTAAAAATCAAAGAGCTGGGAATCTTCTCCTGTCAACAAGCCTTCCAATAGAGAAGAATAATTTAGCAAGAATAGCTGAAATCTCCCACCTTAGGGTGATTGGGTGGCTGTGAGGAGAAACGCGTTTTGGCAGTTCCCACATTCTTTTGTCAAACTTCTGTTGTCTGGGAAAGAGCAGAGTGCCAGAAGCCCTTGCAGGTGAATACCTTGGCTGTTTCATGCTCATTTGATTCAGAGCAATAGCGTGTTTATCTAGATGTTTGGAAAGTTATTAATGAGATCAGCAAATCCTTTCCATGTATAAATTGTAAATCACCTTCAGCAATGCCTTGTAAGTTATCGAGTCAAGTGAGAACATGCCTATTTATCTGTGATAGTCTTTTATCACCAATAAATAAAAGCAAGACAGGGAATTACCTCAGGAGAAAATAGCTCTGAAGCAGAGTGTGTTAGGTCACCAACAGAAACACCAGCACAGCAGAGGCCCTGTGAAGCTGTGTATCGTGACATTCTGAAGGACATGTCCAGGAGTGGCACTGCACCAATCCAGAAGGAGAAGGAAAGCAGCTCTCGCTGCTGACCCCACTCAGGCACATTCAGAATGCTTCCCACCACTCTGGTTCACCAGCACTCGCTCTGCAGAGAGCAGATGTCTCCCCCAGGCCTGCACAGAGTGACTCTTTTCATCCTCACACATCCCTGCAGAGTGAGGGAAAGGCACTTGATGTACAGAGGCTGGTTTGGAGGACCTGCTGTCACAGGCCCAGCAAGCAAGAGGCTCAAAAAAAGAACAGCCAAAGAGAGACCAGTTTTATGAGTGGCTGCTGGGGGTTCTGGACAAGAAGAATCACAACTTGAGTGGACTCAGCTTTTAAATCCTCTACTATCCTGAGTTCATAAGATGTATGGTATCTTTATATCAGAGCTCTGCCCATCCATCTTTCAGGTCCAGGCAACCCAGAGATTCACAGCACAGCTGCTGCCCCAGGAGTAGGGATTTGGACATATCACCTGGTAAAACTTTAAAGTAGGGGTTTTTATGGAGGCAGACATTTAACGAATGCTTTAAGAGATCTTCAAGGGTCCTGCAGAAAGTCTGCCTTTTGATGAGAAGGTAAATTAAATAAAGTCCTGGGGGAAAGAAGCCAATGTCAGGAATGACCAAAAATAGCTGTGATAGGTCTCTTCTGTCCCAGCTTAGCATTTGCCAGGCAGCTCCAGGGAGGCTCTCAGCAGACACACCAGTGAGCAGCAGAAATGATGAATTACAAGAGGATGTCAAGGCACTCTGACTTGCTCCAGGGGAAGCATCTGGAGTGTGAATGCACCTGTACCAGAGCAAAGCCACCGTGGCTGAAAGCCTGCATGGTAGAGGTGCCTGTTGCTCCCGTGGGAGATGGAGCTCACACTCTGGGCACTGCAGAAGGCACAAACCATGGCATGATAACAGTTTCAAGACCAGCTCCAGCATGAGGAATGAGCCCGCAGCTGAGCCAGCTGCTAAAGCAAATGAAGACTTCTCAGGTGACTGGGTTAATGTCAGCTAGTGCTCGTGAGGGGTTTTCTTCCCTCTCTCCATACAGATCCCAGGATGCCAACCCCATCCCCAGTGGGGCTTTGTCAGGTTGTCCTGAGCCTCCTGCAGCCCTGGTCACCAGGTACCCAGAGGGCACACACAGTCCCCAGGCTGGGATCCAGGTCAGGACACAGCCCAGCCCACAGAGCCTTCACTCCAGCAACAGTGACACACGGGAAGGAAAGCTTCCCTTCGAATTCCTGCTGGATGTTGTACAGCTGCTAATTAGGAGAAAGTGACAAAACCAACACAGTTTTGATTCTTAATCTGAAAAAGCATCTGTCTCCAACAAAACTACTGACAAATAAACTCAACAATAACGTTTCATTTTGGCTCGGAGGCCCCCATGGTTGACACGATACAGTTATTTATTCAAATATCTACACAATACATAAATTAGTGCAAGATAATAAAGAAATTAATTGTGGTAATCATGGAGCTATTTAGAAATGGCCAAAAGCACCACTGACTTCAGTCCAGGCCACAAAAATTTACTCCAGCACAGAGAAGTGGTGGCAGGGCTGGAGCTGGCGTGTGACTCACATCCGCCCTGATCACCACGCGCTCTTCCTGATATGATAAGCTATCAGCTCAGAGCTCTTATGAGCACCACTTTATCTACTCTCACTAAACCATATCAAGAATTAATTTTGCCTCAACAATTAACAAAATGCTATCACCAACACCCCAATTGTATCTAAGATAGCTTAGGAGAGCGAGGTTTTAAAATGCTCTTGACATGGTGATCTTACAGAAGTTAAAGGAATCTGCTTGGGTATGCAGGACAATCTGTTTTCAGCATGTATTTCTCACTTTTCAAGAGATCCCAAAGTCACATAGAGTAACCTCCACTCCCACCTTCAGCCAAGACAGAAGACCTGAAGCAGAAATGGATTTTTTTTCCCCCCTTTTTCTCTCTGTCAATGACCAGTAGGGTCTTCCCAAAATAGAAATACCTTGCAAAATTTCATTGTCTTCCTGGTGTTCCTCTGACTGTCGAGTTTCATACAGAGAAGCAGCTTTCAACTACAGATAGATAATCCTCTAGAGCAGCCCCAGCATCCGCCTATGGCCACCAGAGCCTTTTCCCCTGTGTCCACCCCACAAAAAGGTTACTTGCACTCTGCCTTTAACCACCAAAACTGAGTTCCCAGAGGATTTGTTAGGCTGTTCCAGCAAGGAGTCCTCCAGTGACCACCATCTGCTTGAATTTGCAAGCACTTCATCAATCATTGACCAAAAATTTTATTAGACTATTAAAAATCATAGGAGAGCCTGTACTTTCAAAAACTAATGCTCAGCTCAGCGTAGTAGTTTTCCATGTTCCTCACTTGTAATTACTTAGCGCTTTCTCTTGCATGCATTCATTAAGAAATATAAATTTAAATAAACAAACCCCAGATTTTCTAGCAGAACCAAACCATTAAATTTGTACATAATCAAAACTCGAGGCAGTTAAGCAGAACAGGAGGAAATGTGCTGGCTGCAATGATTTAGTTATGGTGTGTCTGATGTGCCAAGTTTATTTTCTAGACATAATTTTCCTACGTGGAGGTGCAGCCAAACAGCAGCCACTAATGGATCAGTAAATCTGCACTGTGCCAGGCAGAGCCCCAAATACATGAGATCAGCAACCAGCTGGGGGAAGAGAGGAGAAGGGGATTTTTTGCTATATTTTATTCTTATGCGTTTGCTTAGGTTTTGTGAATGAGACACTTATAGCTATTTTTGCTGTTATACCCAACCCATCATGGGAGATAGGCAATCTTTTATAAGACCCATATGAATCACTTTTTCCAACATTAAGTGGATTTTGGTATTGCAAACACTTGTGACATTTTTCAGGCATGCACCAAAGAAGGCAAGGCCAAAAGACAGAGCAGCTGCTCTGGGATATTAAAAGGTTTCCCAGAAATGCTGTCAAGGAGCAGCCTCAGCATCCAGACACCTCAGTGGTTACCTGAACACTCAGAGAGAGCTGCTGCTGACTCATAACCCAATTGCACTGGAAATTCTGCAACTGGGGAGCACAGGGCTGCCTCAGAGCTCCTCCGCCTTGTTACACACACAGAGCCCATGACAAAGAGCATTGGCAATTCAGAGCACTCACAGATTCAAGGTCAAAGTTTCCAAGTTTCAGGAATTCACCCTAAGTGCAAAGTCTAAAGCACGGGTACCAACAGATTGATTTTTAGCGTCTACCTGAAGAAAGCAAAGATGAAGGCTATCATTAGTTCAGCTTCTTGAGGGGGACTTCCCTGTCAGTGTGTGTTAGAGACTCGTTAAACAAACTGTTCTGCAGTAAATCACATGGAAATGTGAACTCAGCAAATGCCAGAGGCAATGGCAGGCGGATATGAATGACAACCAGAAAGGCGTGTCCGGATGCTTGAGCTATGAGCCATGATGAAGTGCTCCTGAAATTTCACCTGCCCACGTTGGGACAAGAGGTTGTGGCCTTCAAAAAGAGAAAAAAAACAAGGAGAAAAAAAGTACTTGATGTGCTAATTGGAAAGTAAACTCTGTGTCTGAACAGACATCCAAATATTCCAGCCTCAGCAGGGAATAAAACCTAGAGATTGCGGGAATTAGTCCGAATCAGTAAATGGTCATGGCAAGGTTGGAGGAAGGCAGTGCAAGCCAACAGTTACTGCAAGCACCTCTTTAGTCACAGGGAAGACTGAATTCTTTTCACATAATCATTCATTTGTACTCATGGGCTTCTAAAATAGATTTAGCAGACCTCTGTTCATCTTCTCTGAGCTGCTTTTGACTTCTTAGAAAACACATGGAGCTGATAACAATCCTTGCAAATTTCGAGAAAGAAAAGCAGACAGAGACATACCTTAGCTGATTAAATGTTGAACATTAACATCCATTACCATCACCAGCAGCTAGAGATAGCTAACAAAGAGGAACATGAAATCACATTACTGCATTCAGCAAACCTTCAGAAAATGCTACTTTTCACAGACAAAAATAGCATACCTTACCAGCCCAGATTTCATCAGCCCATTCTGTCAGCAGGAAAAGCTGTTTTCTAGGCCAGGCATTTTCCACTAATGCAATCTGATTTGCCATTGCATTTTGAGAAAGCTAAGGTGAATGTACGATACTGAGAGAGGACAGTTGGTAATCCAGAAATGAAAGCCTGAAACTCCTCATGTAGGGCAAGGTCAAAGAACAGCTGCCCACGGAAACCCCTGCACAGAGAGACTTGCATACCACATGCTAACTGGTACTCCCAGGAGCCTTGTACTAAGGGTATTTTGAATAAACAGCAACATACATCTCAACAAATGATTTTAAAAATGTGGAGATAATGACTTCTCGTTTGGCTTTACTACTGCTTGCACGTACAAATATGTCACCTGGGTAGTTTTATCTCCCACATTAGTTGATATTTAAGAAGTTCTGATTATTACTCACACTGTTCTGAGTGTTATATCTGTTCCTAGCAACTGAGAGAGGAAAACAAGCCAAAATAAAACACAATGGTATTTTTGAAGCCACAACGTAATAGCCACGTGGGATAAAATCCTGCCTGCATGTTTCTAAGAACTGTGGTACCATGGAGAATTAGTGATGAAAGAGCTGGTGGAAGTTTTTGATGAAGACAGCTACCTCTCGTAACTTACAAGCAAACTAAACAAAAATTAACAAGCTCCATAAAGCAATTAAAATCCAAAGTGTAAAGTAGATGTAATGACTCAACAGCCTGATCACTGCTCTCATAAAACCGCCCTCATAATGCATGGTCTGAGTCTCCTCACCCTGATATCACCATAAAATTAAGCAGCAAATTGAAATTCTCATCCTCTATCAGTGGGGTTTCACTGATAGAAAAGTTGTAAGGCAGGAGAAGCAGAGCCAAGGGCTATGCACTGGGAAGCCTCACAAGAAACCAGATCTGTGCACCTCAGGATGCCTGAGTTTGGCTCGCCAGAGGCCAGCTATCAGCACTGCACTGTCTGCACACTGTGTGCTGCTTTATCAACCCCACCCTCTAAAGACAATTAAGTGGGCACTGTCACTCACATCCTAGAGGCAAAGCACATCCCCCCCCCCGGCAGTGAGAAAAAGCCTGGAATGATTCTCCAGTGCGCTTAAAAAAAAATAAATTTAATTAACCAAACAATCCCCACCCCAAAGTGCAGAAGGGAACAAACACCATGTAAAACCCTAATTTCTGCATTTCAAACCTGTCTCATTACTGGGTGGACAACCCTCTTCTTTCCATCCTGCCCTCTGCACTGCCAATAGAACGCTGCTTGAAGCTTGATGTGATTCAGCCTTAAAAGAACATTCTCATTCTAGCCTTGCACCCAGCTGAAAAGTTTCAAAGATGTTGTAAGACTCAATACAATAAAACAACTGTCCTTGGTCTCCCAGATAACAAGGCTTTTTTAGTGTTTCAAATAACCAATACACATTCCATGCATATTTAAGCACATCTTTGTATTATTTCTTTCTAAAGACAACTTTGGTCCTCACAAAAGAGGCTGTTCATGGTCTTAGGTAATGCAGAGTATATTAATTGGGCAATACCCACTTATTTTGGAATGCTAATTTGTACAGAGCCCAGCTCTCACTGCACCCACTGTCACTTGCTGACCCTTTAGAGGGGTGGCAGTGAATCAGGAACACAACAGCACATTTGTAAGGTGAATTTCAAGCATGCTTGGGCATCACAGTATGGCTTGAGAAGTGCCCCTGAACCACCAAAGCTGATGAGTTGAGATTTAACCACCTAGTTTTAGATAGTAGATGTCATCAGCAGTTTGGGATCAGCTTTTAACTTTGGATGGAGTAAGAGAGTTCAAAAATTAACTGGATAGCCTCTGCCAGGAATGAAGCAACTCTTAGTCTCCGCTTATGCGGCTCGTATCAAAGTTAACCCTCAAATTCATGATATTAAAGAGTCCCTACTACATAATAATTTGGGGCACCACCTGCCTGCAGAAAATACAAGCAGCATGTTTAAACAAATGGAACAGCCCAGGAAGCACAAACCTGGGTTGGAGCAGAGGAGCTCAAAGCAGCAAGGATTTGCATAGATGCCACTGCACCCCTTCCTCCTGCTCTCCCAAAGCCATTCCTGAGGCTGTGCCCTGAGGAAGGCTGAGGAGGAAAGTGGAGCCTGGCTGAGGCACCACCCTACAGTGCAGGGAGCTGGAGGCATCAGAGCGGTGCCCTCTGAAGCTGGAGATTGCTCAAGGAGCTCCAGGATTGAATGGGGCAGCCTCGGGCTGCTTCTGCAGTGTGCTGGCTGGCACTGGCTGCCCAGGGCCACAGAGCCTGCTGAGCCCTCTGTGCTTGCCCTTGGGACTGCAGGGGCTGACTCAGCAAGGCTTGCCTGCTTCAGGCTGAGAGCAGCCCCGTGGGAAAGGGCTTGGCTTTTCAGCTCCTCCAGATCTACTTTTTAGCAAAGCCTGGTCCATGGCCCCACTCCTTTCCTTCCCTTCCCTTCAGTATTACCTGGAACAGAACTAGTGCTAGTCAAACCCTTGCTGTCCTTAGCACTTTCAGTACATCCGTTTGCCACTGTTACTTTACTTTGTCCCAGCAGAGCCACCAGTGACAGTGTGACTTGCAACGCTGCTTCCCTTTATGCTTCCTAAAGGCACCCTTACATTGCCTTCCCACTTTCTCAAAATGAAACTTGGTTAAATCCACACAAAATTGAACAGAGAGGATCAGAAAGACCCTTCTTTCCTTTAAAGACTTTCCACTGACAAGTATTTTTGGCAACTGGTGTTTTTGGGTTTTTTTATGAGCTGGGTAATCACCTACAATTCTACAAAAGACCCCGCTCAGGTTTTGATTATTTATGTGCTTCTTTCTTACACAAAACTGCACTGAAACAGACAGAAGCTCCCACAGCCAAGCCCTGCTGTGAGCACCATCCCTGCAGCTCAGGTGAGGACTCTGGGCACTGCCACCTCTGCTCAGCTGACACATCCTTTCTCTCTGCTAGGCAAACATCACTGTTGACCCCAGCCCTTAATTTCCTGCTACTCCCTCCCTGTTGCAATGGCATTCCCAGCAAGAGCTTTAAATAACAGCCCGGGGTACAAGAAGAGTGACTAACTCTTCACATTTCCAGTCACACACGGTAATCTCCCCACAGCAACAGCACTGACAAGCCCTTCCTGAAATGATCTATTTAGCAGACATTTTTTTTCTGTGGAAAGATGCTCGTAATCATATCTTAGAGCAATTAGAAACACAAATTGTTTCCCCCCTTTCTCCTGGCAGCACCGGCTGGCGGTGCCCTTGAAGTGCAGCCAGGACAGGTAGGGCCAGCTGCCGCAGGGAGCAGGAAGGGCTGAGCCGCAGGGGAACAGACCTCAGCTCAGCCTGCTGGGCTTCAGCAGCACTGCTCTGCAAACGAGGGCTCAGGCACAAAGGGCTGGCTCGGGACCAGATGAAACCAAGCAGATGAGCCAGCAAGGATGACTTAAATGGGGAACAGCATCCCAATGGCCAGGGCAGGTGACAACCCACGGTGAGAAGATGCTGCCCTCATTAGGGCTCAGTGTTTTTCAGACAAGGTTCACTGGACAGGTACTGGGGAGCAAAGCACCCACCTCACATAAGAAAGTGAGCTCCTAACAGAAGGTAAACAGGGGCACTATAAACTTATCATATTTTATTGCATTGCTATTGCAGTCACCCGTGAGAACACTACAGTGGTCTTTATGACTCTAAGAAACTTCAGAATGTTTACACTAAAATCAGCATGAGCCCTCAGCTAAAAAATACACTTCCAATGTTATTGAAAACTAGAAACGCAGTGATTTGCTCACATTCACATAACTCAGAGGAACATGCCTTCTCTGGCACTTCCCTAAGCTCAGGAGTTTATACTAGCAAACAAAATTAGTGTTGTAGGTTGAAGCTACTCTTTGATCTGCTAAATAAATCCATAGTAAATTCAGGTTCAATTACAGTATTCAAATTTATGACATCCACAGTGCTTTGTGAAGTTAGTGACAAATGCCAGTTTCATATAGAAAGCATGTATTAACCTGCACAAGCCACAAAAAAAAGAGGCAAAATCAATTGGCTCTATACAGATGTAACAAAATGTACTTTGACAGTTTTATACAGTCTTTTACATGCATTTGTCAATACATTTGATTGCAGCTATAGATACGGTGAACAACTCACTGTTACAAAGAAATTTTTAGTTTGATACACAGAAAAGTAACATTTGCTTTACTGATACACCTACATGCATATTCACCAATGCAGTCATTGTTACTGCCAAAATTTCATTTGCATGCAAAATACCTCTGGTGCAAATTACCAATAACATAAGGGAGCCCATGAAATGTTAAAGACTTCAAAGGATGAGAGAAAAACTATTTGCATTTTGGGCCTGATCCAAAGCACATTAAAGTCAAGAGGAATCTTTCCATTGGCCACAACAGATGTTCTGACTTGAGGAAGTTTTGATGCAAGTCATTGACATAACAGCAGACCAGCAAGACCACAAAATCCACTTTCTAAAGAAACTGAAAGTTAACTTTGCTAAATACTGGTTTACTGCGTGGCAGCTGTCCCTCAGTTTCTCCCAGGACAATCTCTGCTGTCTCTCCTGCTGGCCACAGCCAATCTTTCTGTTTGATAGCCCATATTCATTCAGCTTTTACACCTACACTTTCTTCTCTCTTGTTCATGACTTTTAATTTCTTTCTTGCTCCACAGATACATAACTTCATAATAGTATTGTTTAATTCCACAAAAGTGACTTATGAGACAAGTATCTAGGCAGGACAATACAAAAACTGTCAAAGTATGTTTTGATAGATCACTACCTATGGAGCATCAACTGCTTTCAGACCTTGAAAAACAGCCAGTGGGTCTCATAAAAGAGGTAAGCTGCTAGCTGCTCTCATCTCTTTGGGGATAATCAGCTTAATCAATGTTGCTTCAGCAACCTCTGTTCTATTCCACCAATGTTTTAGGTGCAACTTTTCACATGGCATCAATGTCATAATGGCTCCTACTCCAGGGCAGGAAAAAACCTCTTCACAGAAAGGACAGGAAACACAGCGTGGAAAATGAAAACAAGTGACTGGACTTGCAACAGTGCAGGTACCAGGTAGATAAATAATAGCATGTTTATTTACATAAACTTGAATAATTTATTCCTTTTAGGAAGAAACATTTTTCCTAGCGTGACCCAAAAAAAAAAAATTAACTAGTAAAAAGAGCATTTCTCCACCACAAACATTAGCAAAAGCTGTATCTATTCTATGTGTGTCACCAGTAAGCAAAAACAAACCCCTACAATAAAGCAAAACAAACAAAAAACCAAAACAAAACCAACAAAACCAAAACAACCACCAAAAAACCAAAACAAACAAAGAAAAGTACTAGGAAAAAATGCATGTTTTTCTGCCTCTCTATACTTCAAAATCATAAGCACTGCTCACATTTCACTGTAAAAGGTTTTATTTCTTGGTTCCTGCAGCTCAGGTAATGATATCATAACTCAAAGGTAGTGCAAGGCTCACTATAGCTCTGACCTCGTAAACAATTTTAACATCCCTTCTCCACATCCTAACAGATACAGGACTGCACCTGAGCAGACAATAGCTCCTCAGGAGTTACTTGTTTATTCAGCTTGTAAGTGAATACATGTGCTCCACATTAAAACCAACCTGGATGCAAAGAGAAGGCTTTCTTTGGCATAAGGGGAGCATCTTTCAACAGGCTGAGATGCATCTGCCAAGTATCCCACAGGAGGGAATGCAAAATTAAGCCAAAATCCAGCACAGTGCCACAAAGCAAGGGGTGCGGCAGCACTTCTGCTGCACACATCTACTCTGGGCTGTTCTGAGTGCTCAGGAGGCTCCAGAGCAAGAAGAGCAGGGGCAGGGCAAGGAGCCAGGCAGCAGCAGCACTTCTGCTCCTCTTCTCAGGTGAGCCAGGCAGAGCTCTTCATGGCTACTCCACAGCATCCCTGACATTCTCTACCATGACCACGGCTCAGATGCTCAGAGGGGATGCTAAGGCCAGGAAAATGAAGCAATGAATCTCTTATGTAGGACCATGATTCACTAGAAAAGCCAGGGCCTGTCCAGGATCCCTCTGGCTCCATGAAGGACTGGAACAAACTGAGAGGGTTATCCAAGACACCTCAAGAAGGTTCTGTTTAGCTGGAAGGAGCTGGTTAAACTGGAAAGCTGAACAGCACAGCAAGAGCTCTAGTAGCCAAGAGACCTCTTCAGACTGAAAAAGGATTCTCTTGAGGGAAAGAAGCCAGGAGACAGCATGATCAAATCTCTCTTTCTAGGTCAGACCTCAAGAGCTGCTTTTCACCTGTAAGACAATGGTGATCCCATAACAACTGTACAAGAGCACTTTCCCCAAGAGACACTGGTAGAGATGATCCCAGTCAGCCTATTCCCAGCCCCACAGAAGATAACATGTAATTAAACCATGCTACTGGATGTCTAACTTATTCTGAAAATTCTCTGATACTGAGATTCCTCCATATTCCTAGGCAATCTACACTGGCACTACAGATCTCAGTATTTTTTTTCCCCTTGGGTCTAGCCTAATCTTTTGGTTTTGCAATTTAAACTCATTTTTTCTTGTCCTGTTTATCAGCTCCATCTTTACAGCCAAATTCTGTGCACCTCTGGTTAAAGAATAAAGGTGAGAGACATTTCAAGGTTTCTTCAATTTTAAGCAATTCCAACCTTTGAACTACTAAAAGTGAACTGGACAGTAAGCCCTACCATAGGCAGAAGGGATGCCTTAGTCTCTTAAGCCTGCTTAAGGGCTACAAATCCATCAATCAAGCTCTGGACTACTTAGAAAGCCAATGCGTAGTGTTTCAATTATTTCCTTCTGGAGTAAGGCCAAAATAAGCTTGTTGATGTGAATAGGTAAAACAGAATCTATTACTTTCTGCAAAATCTCTCTGAGAAGTGCTCTCAAAAATTTATCTCCCCTTACCTTACCAGAAGGACTTATTTGTTATTGAAAGCCTGCCTGCAAGCCTCATGATGCTAAACTTAGGGCAACAAACAATTTACTGTGAGAAATCACAGACAGACTGATTGAAGATATAGAAATTAGAACCTAATACAAAAAGAAGACACAGGTCAAATCAGCACTGGGCCATCTCGATAGTACCTCTATAAAGCATCAGTAATAATTAATAACTTGAATTTATGCCATGCTTCTGGCTCTTCTGAAGGTTTTTAACTGAAAAACAGCAAGAAGAAAATACCTGGCAGAGGACAGGGGCTATTTTCCAAAAACAGTAATGAGGTCTAATTTTCTATTTCATTGGCACAACTCATCCATAGCCTCACTATCTGCCTGACAACTTCCTTGGACAAAATCAATCAGAGCAGTGGCACCAAGCAGGGCCAAGTCTCCAGACTGTAGAAATACTCCTTGGAAACATTAGGAGCCTTTTTCCAATTCCTGCCAACACTCTGGCAGGGGAAAAGAGGAGCTTTCATCCTTTTAATCATAAAGAGTTGTAGGTAAATTGTGAGAGTATCACACCTCCATATACACTTCATATTTTTTTATAATGGGCAAATTCTGCCCTCTTCAGAGTATACTCTGACAACCCCTACTAGCTCTGAGTGACATAGATATAGTATTTGACCTAATTGCATGTTAAAGCCCAACTAAGGTTCTTGCACTCTAAGCTGAGACAGACAACTTTTTTCCTACCCACAAGTCCCTGTGACACAATACTTCTGACACATTGCAAATTTCTGAAGCATTATCCCTTGCAAACAAGTATCTTCCTTGTTATTTAGCCAGGCTGAAGGGCAGTTCACTGTCATTTATGGCACAGGCACGGAAAGGAGTGAATAGCAATTACTCAGCATTTGTTAAAGGGAAGGCCTCACCTTTAATAATTGCACAGTCACATTTCTTTCCACAGGGTCAACCAGAACTCCGGAAAGGAGACTTGCTGATTGACACAAATATGTTTGTATTTCAAAGGGCAAACTACAAAGTCAAATAAAAGGCAATGTTTGCACAAGAGTTAACTTTGTCATTCAGCATTCTCAAAGAGCTCAACAATCCCACGGAAAAACGTCTCTCCTTTGCTACGCTACATTTTTGACTCAAACTTTAATACAGGTGTATAGAGAGGTCAAATTAGCATTACTGCAGAAGGCCAGCTAAACACACAGCCACAAGAAAGAGGAGTTAGTGGCAACCTTTAAAGAAGCAGAGGAATACGGTAGGCAGAACTCTTGACCCCCATATCCCCACAGTGATCTGGGAGCTGCTAAAAACTCAGCATAAGTTAGAGCAGCAGGGTCCCCTGATTGCACAGACAGACAAACCAATGTCCAACCAAACAGGAAAGAGGGTGGAGATCTCCTTTTGCACGCTCTCATACCCCAATTACAGTTCATCTTGAACAAAAACACTGCACAGTCACCGCCTCAGCGCAGCCTAATGGGAAGGAGATGAGATAATAAGGCCACATACTGCTCTCAGGACTGCTCCACTCCTGCTAAGGAAAGGATAGGTCCCTGCAGTGCTAGACCAACCCACAGTGTACTTCCACCAGCCTCTGTCACAGCCAGGGCTGCTCCTCCAAGGTGGACAAGGGCTCCTGCCCCTTTCTGGAGCTGGCCAGCCGCCCTCCTTGGCAGAGCTGTGGCCATGCTCCTTTCCCTTCTGCTGCTGTGACTGTAGGTGGATTTTGCTCTCTTTTCTCTCCCAAATTAAAGAATCCTAAAGCTATAAATGGTGCTTTCACAGTGCCCACAACCCTTTGAGCTCACTTTCCCAAGCTATTGGGTGTGTTGAATTCAAGGTTACCAAGTGCATTAATTCTGGGCACATTAAAACTGGGCACCAAGAGCACGTCTTCAAAGGGCCACTGAGAACTTTAAGGTGAATCAACTAAATGGATAAAGGATCTGCACTGGGGTAGATTCAGATGAAAAGGATGGAAACAGTCTTGCAGGTAATTAGTGATGCACCTTCAGTTATATACGCTGACTTCACCCCTTTAGCTGATTGCTTTCAACTTTCTTCCCCACGTAGAGCGGCCTTTGAACCTCAGAGCATGACAAAACTCTACTTGATCATCCACGTCTGTAGGCATGTGTGTTGCACTCAGCACCCACTGAAATGCCACGTCCAGCCTAAATACTTGGATCCAGTATTTTCACCTTGTATGGATTTTTGGAAGTAGTCCAAATTTGGGCCAGCCTGACAGAACTGCACCTGGGAGTAGCAGAGGGAATGGGAACGTGCCATGGGAATGACTTCAGCAACAAACCACAAAAAAAGTTCTTTCACATTAAGTGTAACTATTGCTACTCTAAGATTAAATATTACCTGGAAATTACACTCATTAACTGCAGAGTCCTTGATTAATGAGCAGGTGGAGTGCACACAGGGACCTGGTCCTGATTTCAGCTGTCTTATTAGCTCTACCCTGGACACTACTGATCACCACAAAAGTAAATGAGGACATCCAAGAACTAATTACAAGTGGACAAAATGTGTCAACTAATAACTGTGTTAGGGTACTTCAGAGATTTAAGGGAAGGCTGGCAGATGTGCAAAATGCAAATACTGAGGCCACTAAAAAGAAACAGCAAGAGAACTCTTCTATCTTCTTTATCTCTGGTGAGTGAGACCGCAGGATGCCTCTCAAGAAATAGTCTCCATTTCAGAACAGCTCCAGAACCATTTTGATTACTGCAATCACCATTGATTTAGCATTGTTTTAACAGTGGTGGACAGAGCAGGACCCCCTAGTGCTCCCCCCACTCCCAAGGCAGGGGCTGTGTCTCCTCAGGGAGGGATGTGTGTATGGGTGAGCAGGAGTGTGGCCGAGAGAGCCAAGGGCAGGAGAGAGCAGCCCACGGCAGCTGCCGGAGGGTGCACTGCAGGTGTGCGGGCACACGGGCAAGCCAGAAGCACCTCCTGCAGTTTGCTGGCAAACACAGCTGCATCTGAGCATCTCCTGCTACACCTCTCCAGCAGCCGCTGCCTCCGAGCATTTCTGTGAAACAGTGGGGACTGCCCACACTCCCTCTTTTTAATTGGTGTTTACTTGTCTCTTCAAAAAGCCCAAAGAAATCTTCTACGCGCACCAGCTAAGTACAACAAAACTCAAGCATCAGAAGAGGAGTTCAGCCAACTTGTGCCCTACGATTGATCTCCTATTTCTCCCTGCACTTTCCTTCTAATCCTGTTTATAATTACACAAGCTGTCTGATCTTCCCAAAGCTATCAATTCCCTCAAATCCATTTTCAAATCACCATCCCTGAAAGAGCCTGGGCACCAGATCAAGCAGTCTCAGCTTGACACAAGCCACGCCGCTATTGATGGCACCCCTGAAATGCCGGGGTGCAGCTGGCCAGACCCCGAGCAAGGGCTGCCAAGACCCAGCCCCAGCAGAGATCAGGGGAAGAGAAAGTATTGATCCGCTCCTTTTAACATGCTAATTTGCCCAGGGGCTGCTTAGTCATTGCCAGGCTGGACACTTCAAAAGGAAACTGTTTTCAAAGCAGCGATGTCTTTTTCAGCAGCAGAAAAATTGAAACTGAAAACAAATGAATTCAAGCCCCAAATTCACAGAAGCACTCGCAGGTATTCTTCAGCTCCCCAGACAGAGATGTCTGATGTATGGAAAGACAGACTTGTTAATTAGGGTTATTAAAATGTGGCCTGGCAAAAACCCGCTGGGATTTAAAATAAGAAAATCCACACCCTCTAAGTGCAACTTTAATATAAAGATAGCCTGTATTTGTATCAAAAATATTCAGCCATAACCTCTGGAAGTGTTCCATTGATTTCCCCACACACGCACTTCTTAGGAGAAGAATAAAATGTATTTAAAATTAAATTTCTGTAATTCAATTTCTGTAATTCAGCATCAACAGTGGAGAACATTTTGGCCTTTCTTAGCATTGATAATGGGGAAAATAAAGGCAATTGTTCAATCCCTTCAGGCCGCCGAGAACACACAGGGAAGGCCAGACAAAACCCTCGGTGTGACAGGGACATTATTGAAGTATTTCGGGAAAGCAGCAGCGTTATTGACTGAGCCATTGCTACCAACACTCGCCTTTCAATCACGGGCTAAATACAAAGTGAGGAGTGGATAAAATAGCAGGGTTTAATTAACGATCTGGGCAAGTACTGAAATATGTTACATTGCACAAGTTTTGCAGGCAGAACAGAAATCAATTCAGTGTTTTGCATCGTGCTCCTAGGAAAACCTGATATGAGCTATGAAAACCAGGAGTGCTCTCCAAGCTAAGGGAGATAACAAGCTGTAATTCTGACCCACAGTGTATTACCCCATTTGCAAAGATTGAAGAGCCAAAAACTTCAATTTCCCTTGAAATACACCTTAATTTCCAAATGCAGGAAGAGCTCGAGTCACCAAGCTCAGCCTGCTCCCTTCTCCTCTGGACCCTGGTCCAGGACAGCCCCAAAGCACTGAGCCCAGTGCCAGCTACACCAGCTGTGCCCCTCCACACTCACATGCAAAGGAGGGAATTCGGGATGCTGCTGACCCCTAACCCCCGGCTGCAGGAGACAAAAAGCTGCAGAGAGAACAGGCAAACGGAGAGAACTGACTATCAGCCTGACCTTTGCTCTGGAGCAGGCAGCAGCATCACAGCAAACTCATTCACAGAAACAAGGCATGAGGAGATAACACCAGAAAATACAAGCAAAATGGAACTTGCTTCCTTGCCACTAAATTGTCAGCTTTATGGGACTTCATGCTGAACAGTATGAAAAAAAAATCCAATTTGCTTTGAAGCACATTAGTCTAACATCCTAATTATTGTTTACATTGCCATTTGCCTTCTATTAAGAATTGAATAATTACCCAGCGCTCCATAGTTTAAAAATACAAGCAAACAGGATTATCTGGGTAATTAAGACACTGTACTGCAGCTTTGTAGTGTGGCTGTACAAAGCTTTCACATATACAAGCAGAAGCAATAGATATTGATTGCCTTAGCTCAAATGATGTTTTAAGGATGGGTAAGATGGGTTCCTCATTAGGAAAAGGTGAGCAAGAACTTCTGACAAGTGAGGAGGGGCAGAAGCTATCAGGACATTCACCTACATTCAGCCTTCACTGTGGTCTGATCTCAGTCACAGACATCCTGTGTGCCTCTGGGAAAGCTACCCAGGCTTTATCCCTCCATCCTCTGGCTGCTGCAGCTCGGGAGCATCCTTCCTCCTCCTCCTCTTCCTCCTGCTCAGGACCCTGCCTTTGCCCAGGCTGCTGAAACTGCTGCCTGTCCCAGCCTGAGCTGTGCAGCACCAGGCCCCCAGTGAATACAAAGCCTGTTTCCCAGCACACCTCTTTCAGTGGGTTTGCACAGATCAACTCAGTGTTAGCGAGATTTAAACATACCCATCTAAGGGAAGTATAAAAAGCAGACCAGCAAATGGGTTTTTTTCTAGGCATCCATGACTAAATGAGCCAAAGCAAATACCAACTGTATAGTATAGCTTTTTTTTTTTTCTTTTTTTTCCTCCAAACCTTAATAGCCCATCCATATTGTACTTTGAACAGCATGACCTCCCCTTCTGGGTGACTGTTAGGACAAAAGCAAAGTTTTTGCACGTTTCTTTGTTGTTTTAAAGAGGCTTTCCTCCATTTAATTATGCCACCAGGTTTCACACTGCGCAGTTTACTACCCCTGTGAAATTACCTTCAAGTTAAACACTAATTGGACATCCAACAAAAATGAAAACCCCCCACAACCATGTTTTTCCTTCTGGTTTCTTATAGGATGTAGCTCCAACACGATCGGGGTCCCAATTTCATACCACTGATTTATAAAGACACAAAATGAAAACCAGTCCTTTAAAGAAATACAGTACATTCATGCAGCATGTGTTCTAACTTATATCAATAAACCTTTCAACAAATCCATTCTGAACAAGCCTGTGTTTTGGGAGCATTTAATGAGCCTCAGCTTTATTTCAAGCCAAAGGCAATTTTAAGTAAAGTTGAAATAAAGAAAAGTTAAAAAGAAAAGAAAGCCACTAAAACCAAAAATAAAATAAAATAAGAGTCCTCGTATAATCATGAGGCTTAAGAAAGCAGAACTTTTCTCACAGATTATTTTCATTCAATAAATAAAGACAGCAGAGCATTTCTGCATGTTTACTTACCCGAGTGCTGGGAGCCCCTTTTCACCATGCTACAACCATGGGCCAAGGCCAGCCCAGCAAAGGGAAGAGCACTAGCCCAGGCCTGAGCAGGTACTTGGCCCAAAGCACAGGAAATGTCAAAATGTAATGCTGCTTTTTTATGCCCTAAGTGCACACTTAGAGCCCAGAGGAGATCCCACCTCCAGAACCCCATCACCCCCCCAGCTGAGGCTGCAGCCACAGGAGAGCTTGGTGATCACTGGTGAACATCTGGAGGAGAGAACACCCAAGGGCCTGCAGCCCCTCCAGGCACGAGGAGTGGCTCTTCCACACCCAGCCATGGCTTTAGAGGTGGTCAGGTATTGCTACGTCTGGGGTCACCATCACCATTTATTACTACGTCTGGGGTTACTATCTATTACTGCAGGTCTTCTGGGCAGTCAGGACTTGGTGAAGGGAAGGAGAGATCTTGACTCTATTTCAGAAAGGTGGTTTATTATATTATGATATATATTACATTAAAAAAGATCACACTATAACTACACTACAAAGAATAGAGAGAAAGGAATCATCAGAAGGTGAGACAGGAATAGAAAGGAATGAATAACAAAGTTCTGTGACTCCCAGAGAGTCCGAGAGCTGCTGCCTCCTCGATTGGCCACCAAGTAGAAACATCCCACACTGACCAATCGAGGAAGCACCTGCTGCATCCCACAGCAGCAGATAACAAATTGTTCACACTTGAAGCTGAGGCCTTCTCAGCTTCTCAGGAGAAGAAAATCCTAGCAAAGGGATTTTCACAAAATATCACAACCACCAGGCTGGCTGTGAGCACAGCACTGTCCCACACACAGCTGGAAGGGAGCTGCACACAGGGCTGAGAGCCACAACCAGCCATGGTCAAGACATGAGGAGCACACTGGGCAAATATCACACTGTCTCTTAAACAAAGGGATCAAAAAAAAAATCAAACCAGAATTCATTTGCATAAAATCCAAATCTTTTGAGCTCTGCATAAACAGAAGAAGATTCTGGCTGGCAAAGGAAGCTCTTATCTGCTTTGTGAAATGGGGAAATGGGTGTGCTGCTTTGCATGAGGGTGTATACAAACGATGTAAATGAGGAATTTGCTGCATGCAAAAGGAAAGTGGCCGGCAGCTGCCAATCCCCATTCACAGAGAGAGCTTCCCCAGTCTCTAGCAGGAGGAAGGAGAAGGGAACCAACGTGTTTGCTTCCCAGGGAGGTGAAGCAGGCTCTGAATATTCATAAAATGGCCGTTTAGTCATGGGAGTGTTAATTGTCTCTGATTCACAAAACTCTGTGACCTCACCTGCTCCCTGCAACATATGAAAAGGATGTCACATAATGGGAGGAAACCAGATAAGATATTTATCTCACAAGTTTGGGGGGCTTTTTGATGCAGTTTCAAAAGACCTTAGAGTACTGCTGAGCATTTCTTTAATCACTACTCACAAGCATAATAAAGACCAAGCTCAGTGGAGCATATTATTAGACAGATAATAACCCTTACCCAGCCAAGATCTAAATACTGAACTCATCACACACTGGATGAGTTGTCTGGAAAGTTTTGGGTTGCCTTTTTTTTTTTTTTTTATCCTAAAAGAACACACAAACCAGAAGACGGGCTGGAAGTCCCTCAAAAGACTACCCAGACCTACCATTAAATTCATTACCACCACAAAGCTCATCTGGCTTTGATTGTGAGGATTGTGCTTTTCACCAGTAACACACAGAATAAGGACCAGATATTGCTCCCGTGTGCAATACTAGCAGAAATCTTGTCAGAAATTCAAAAGGAAGCAATCACAGCCTTTCTCCAAGCAATACATGAAGGGACAATTGTTTGACAACTGTAACTTGACTTCTGAGGAGCCCAGGCAGGAGAAAAGCAGTAGAGCTCCTGCAATAACATTTAAATGCAGATTTTGAAATGCACCAGGTGGTACAAGAAAATCACAGAGGGACTAACCCTTGGAAGATCTATTGAGCTACATGAGAACATAAGATAACCGAATCAGCAGAGGAGAGAACCAACTAAATTTGGTTCAGACAGACTGTGTTTCAGTATCACTCCCAGGCCCCGCCTGTAGCTTCCGTCTTCTCAGCTCCTTTTAAAACGTAACATGTTGAGTCTGTGCATTTTTTCCCCTGCCAAAAATAATCAACCTGAAAAAAAAATCCTCCTGAAATCTCAGATCTGCACAGTCTTAGTCACCCTCCTGATCACCCTTTTGTGCAGACAGACTGTACATCAGCGCTATTTTGACAAAAAAAGTTATCTGACTAAAATGGGAACGTACACACAAATTACATTGCTTCCCCACCCTTAAAAAACCCACCATCTAAGAATCTTATCACAGAAAAACATATAATTAGACTGTACACTTCTGATGCAAACTGAACTGCTGCTTTCAGTGATCACAGCCACTCTTCAAAGCCTCCAAGATTAAAAGAATCTTATCATTCAAATTATTACTTCTTAGGGATGCTCTTATCAAAGTTCGAAGGAAAATTCTAAAAACAGCAGTGATAGGAAACCAGGACTGAGCCATATTTTAAATGACACTGGATTTTCTGCCAATTGGCCAATTCACAACTCAGAAAAAGCAAGTGTAGATGAAGACAAAGCTGTTGGCTCTCATAACCTTTACAATATCACAGTAAAAATCTCAACTGTCTCACATATTTATACTAAATGGCAGGTCTAAAATTGAGATTTGTAATTTCACAGCATCAAAATCATCACAGATGGCTACAGTCTATTGCTTCTTTAATCTGTCTTTTCTCCCTTCCTGCTTGTTTTCCCCCCTCCTCCTTTGAGTTAGAAAGATATGTGCTTTATCATAAGGAAATCATAACTAAATCCAAACCACATTTTATTAATGTGTAACAAAACAATTTACATAACAATGATGTCTACAAGTGAAGTTTAAAATTACTTTATGTCTCAGCTTTGCCCTAAAGCACTAATTGCCTTAGCCTTGAGATGTGCCACTATTTGGGACAGTCATCTTCCATCAACAATATTCCACATGCATATTCTCCTAAATGGAGAGCCACGAACACAGAACATTTGAGGGAGAATAAACAGTAGTAGAAATAGCAAATTGGATTTTTTTGGCATCTAATTCACAGCTACAAGTTTATTTGCAAGCAAAAAATCAGAGCTCACCTAAAACTTGTACACATGAGGAGCCATTTTGCAGAACTACTGCTATGACACACCTGTGAAGCTTCCCAAATAAATATGGATTTAGTACTTGGCTCCTTTTCCTTCCTGTCCCAGGTTTTTGCATATATTCACACACACACACTCATGGATGTTCAGTAAGACAATCATCATCAATAAAGTCAACTGGGGAAGAAAAAAGCAGTCAGAGGCTGAATATGATGACAAAAAGCTGTTCTAACACCTCCATACCACCGACACAAATTTTTAAAAATCCCATTTGAGGTCAGAAAGTCATTAACTCCCACTACAAGAACTTTAAATGTGAAAAGGCTTTCCATTATGCTTCCCACACACACATCAGAAATTAGGCAAAAGAATCTCAACAAAAATGTATTATTTAAAAATTGGGAGGGCGAGTGAACTTGAAGCAGCTTGCAAGACAACCCAAGGGCCAGCTGGTCTGTCCCAGCACTGTGTGGCAGGGAGCAGGTCCCAGGAGAGGACAAGGAGCTCCAACACAGACTGGGGATCTCCCAACAAGTGCAAAGCCCCAGTCCACTGGCCCAAACTATTCCTGCCCACTGAGCTTTTGTTAAACATTTAAGATCTTAATCAATCCTCACTCTGACCCTAGGATCACAGGGGAAGATGGATGAGGAAACGGACAACCTCTGACCTTTTGTTGTATTTGTCCTGCCACAGTCAACCTATTGAAAAACAATTGAGGTGGAACCTGCTCACCAGCTCCCGTCCCAGACCAGCCCCTTTCACAGCCTTTCCCAAACTCAAAGTCTCTTCCCCTGCCCCCAGTCCTCTATATCAAAACCACAGGAATCCTCCTCACTTCATCCTCCTCCTCCCCTCCAAAAACCTGTCAGAGCAGAACATTAGCTAGACGATTAAGTTAAGAATGGAAAGAAAAGGGGAAACCTCATTCAGTAGTGTCAAAGGCCAAACTGCTTTAACAGCCTCACTGGAAACTGGAGAGAAGCTGCACAGTTCTGGTGAGCTTCATGAATTCATCAGGAGGAGCTTCCCAGTTAACTGTTCTGGCTGGAGAACGGCAAGTGTGAGAAAAGGAAACCACAAGTAACAGCTGATGAAATGGGTTTAGCACTTGCAATTATGTGCTGGCTCAAATGCTCTCAAAATGACTAGCACAGGCCAACTTCACTCCAGAGAGCCCAAGAGACAGAACATTTCTAACACCTTTGTCAATATGGCATCACCTGATCTCCCTTTTAATTGGGAAATGGAGAATTGGGTTTCCTGAGCCCAAATGTCCCCAGATGCTGCTGAGAGCCTTTAGGTAAGCTGACAGTCATCCCCAAGGTCTAGTCCAGCACTACAAAAATGAACTCAAAAAGCATGCCACTATAACCGCTGCCCATCAGCAAAACCTCAAGAGATTCCCCTGAACAACACAAGATTTGTTGGACAATTAGCTCACCACATCTGGGCCACTGACACTAAAAAATGGATGATCTGTGTCAGAGTGACCCAGTACTGACCTAACAGGCTTTGGGAGAAGGTGGAATCATCTCTGTGCAATAAAGCAATAAATGCTTCCCCACTTCACTTCTTCCTCTCACAACCCAGGCTGGTAAGGTGTCAGGAAGCTTTGCTCAGAAGCTATTGAGCTGTGAGAGAGTAACAGCATCTCCCCAGCCACCAATGGCTCCCCCAGCAGCACCCAGGCAGTGCCACAGGTTCACACACTTGGTGACAAACAGGCTTTTGAGTTTCCATATCACAGGATGGAAAAACCAACAAGAAAAAACAGCGTTTTACCCCAGACAGGATGTCCTGTCATTGTGCAGCTCATCTTTCAGTCCTCTGTAATTTCAGCCCATGGCATTTTTGTTGCCACTATGCCACATTAGGCTTCTGTCATAGAGCAAAACCTCAGGAAATTAAGGCTGAAGTTCACACACAGCAGATCTTTCCTACCAAAATATAATTTTAATGTGTAATAAGGAACTTCATATTGACTGTAAGTTAGCATTTAAAAGAAATCAAGTAGGACATTCAAAAGACACCATCTTCTCAGGACATCCATCACAAAAGCAGCCAGTTACTTGCTTTGTTAACTTGTTCTCAGTCTCAAGATGATAAAAATGCTCTAGGAAAAAATACACCAAGAAGATGAGGCAACTGACTCCGAAGAATCTTTTCTAAAAACATGGCTCCAAATCCCCGAAGGAGCTAAGCACCTTCAATTCAGCACCCAGCAAAATTAAGCTCACTGACCTGTGCAAGAAACCATTTAAGTTTGATCTTAATTTATGCTTACATGAGCAAGACTCTCAAAGCAGAGGCTAAAGATATTTTATTTATAAGGTGTCTTCTCTCCTTCCCTAACCTTCTACAGCTTCTTTATCCAGAAAAGGAAGGCAAAGAGAATATAGGTATTGAGGTTTTTTCTTTTAGGCAAATCTGTCTTTTATACAAACTTTAATCCCTAATTCTGCAGCACACAGGATAGTGTGTGTGTGGGAGGGTGGGGTGGAGACTTTTAGCATTTCTAAGAGTATCCTAGCACCTCTATTATTTAACTGACAATAGAGACTCTCTGAGAAATGAAAATATTTAACAAAGGCAGCAGTGTCAAATATCAAAGGGTATTTAGTGCTAAAAATTTGCGACAAGTAAAACACCAAAGATTTCCAGTTCCTAAAGTGAGAAAGTAATCCAGCTAAAACTCCTGTCCTGCCTCCCAGACTGGTTCTTAACTTACTGCATTGCCCAAAGTCAACTTTGCCAGAATTTCCTATGTTTAACAAAGTTCCCTTGAAAGATTTGTCTCTTCAAACAATGGTAGCTCAACTGCACTGCTTTGCAGTCATCCACATTTTGGTGACTATCACGAGCCAAATCAAATTTAGGCGTCTGCTAGAAAACGTGTTTCACCTTCTGCCTATTACAGCAATATCATTTGTTTTGCATTATATATTTCTTAGCCTTGCCACCTGGAGCTGTTGGACTTCTTCATTAAACCCCTGTCCCACCACATCCCACAGGGCTGCTAATCACTGGCTTTAGTCCATTTACTCTCATCTCTGATTCAATTATGCATTCCACTAAGCCCTAATGAACAGTACAATATGGCTCGTCCTACCTTGGCATTCTCCGTTGCGCTCCTCATAGCCAGCATTGCACAAGCAGTTGCCAATGGGCACCAGCCATTCGCCATCTGCCCCACAGTACATTTTTGGCACATCCTTCTCTTCCGAATTGTTGACACAGGAGCCACGAACCTCCACCAGAGAGGAGGTGTCAGCCCCAGTAATGGTGTCTGGAAACTGCGCCAGGTTCCGAACCGTCAGCGGGCACTTCTTGTAGAACACACGCACAGAGACCAAAGCAATGCAGGCACCGACGTCCTGGAAAGCCAAATAAAACCCCTTCTTGCTGAGTGGTCCCACGTCCCGGATTTCTGTATTCAGCTTCATGATCCTGTCACCAATGTCCACCTGGGTGAAGCTCTCATCAGCAGCAATGGTGTCGATCTTGGCAAACTGGCTCTCGCGAATAAAACGCTCTTTATCGTTGTTTGATTCGTAGTAATAAAGGTTGAAAGTCTCTTTGCAAGTTCCCATGACACCTGGCAGACTGTTACAGTCTCTTAGCGTGAACTTGATTTCAATATAAACCCTCTGAGCCCCCTCTCGGGGAATCCAATCAGTTCGTAACCAATTATTCTGACTGGGCTCCATCACGTTGCAGACTTGATAGGTACGGATAGGAGTGTTCTTCTCATCCATGATGCTCACTTCCTCCCACTGCAGGGAGGAAAAGGGGAGAAAAATACATCAGCACTAAAAGGAACAACAGAGCTTCACAACAAACAATATGCACTTGTTCCATGATGGAGAAACAAACAAACAGACCAAAAAACAGCCCAGCAGAACAAGCCACAGCCAGGACTTCAATTACTTGGACATTAAAGGAAGCATCTGTTCAGGAGAAACAAATTCCAAATCCCCCATGCCTCGAGGAACAGGCATGTGTTTTAAGGGCCCTCTGAACCAATCCAAGAACGCTCCCTTGACTGACTAGGTTTATTTGCAGTACAGTTCAGTCTGCAGACCACTGCCTGGAGCAGGGCTACACACAGAACTTCACAGACCCACAGAGCAGCACTGCCCTGCAGTGTTTTCTCTGCAGCAGCTATCTTATGGACCCTGCCTCACACCTGGGAATATCCAACAGGTGACACTGCATGACTTAGTCACACAGAGAGGCTGACATCCACATTTCAGGCATCACTCCCACTTATTTTCAAAATTCTTAAGCCATCTTATTATTTCTCTAAGCTGCCAACCACTTTCCTGAGCTACCAATGTCCCAGACAGACTCAATAAATTCTGCTTTGGAGCTGGGCAGAAATAGCTGTCTACAAAGAACTGGGTCCTTAGCTTGGGTAGCTCTTAGAGAAGGAAAAACAGGTAAAGAGACAACATCAGTCTACCAGCAACATCACCATAAATTTGTTATCCAAACAGTTTCTTACTAGCGGGAAGGTAAAAAAAGAAGAAATACTAAATGTATTTTTTCTGGAGGAAAATGTCAGGGAACAGCTAAATTCATATTATCAAAATCCCAAAAGGGTTAGCAGAGAGGGAAAGTGCTGAAAGATCAGGATAGCAGCATTCTTCAGAATTGTTACACCCCTCAGATCAAGTTCAGGCATCTTCAGAAGTGCCAACCAGGCAACATGATTATGAAACAACAACAACATGTGTAATCCAAGGTGGGTACGGAAGGAGGAGATGCAGGAGTTTAGCATAATGAATTCAGAAAAGGAAAGCACACATACCCAACAGTTCTGAAAAAAAAACAAAAACTGGTCAAAGCATTATCATAGACAGAAGAAAGTTCACCACAGTGCTCTACTGGCAGGGAGAGAAGGGAAAGTAAGGACATTCGGAAAAGAAATCTCTCCAGGAAATAAAACCAGCAGAACCATAGCACTTCAATTCATATTATTCAATTTATCCTTCCCTATAACAATATTAGATAATGATATGCTGACTAGGTTTGCAAGCAATACAATGAAGCATATAAAATTATCCTTTGAAAACAGTAATAACTTTAAAGAGACTTCTCAGAAGTGCTTTTCAAAACTACTGAAGCCATGGCTTTGATAAACACAAGCCTTCTTAAGATGAAGGGGCTTCTTGTATAATATCCTGCATTCTTCTCACAAGGATTGCTCTTATGCAAGTGATTTTTACTTAAAAAGCTTCCAGCTTAGCTGAATCCGTTTATAGAATGACAGCAGTTCGCACCATGAGTCACTAGGAGCAGAAAGAATAATATTTTATTTGCTGCCTAGAGATAACTGCAAATTAAAATGAAGGAGGGGGGAAATCAATACTCAGCATGTCACTCCTTTCCAGAGAAAAGGAAGAAATAAATCTTAAAAAGTCATCTATCAATGTAAAGTGTAACATGTTGTTAGTAAGAAGACAGACTTGTTTAATTTAGAGCACCACAGAGCTAGTGTACTGTTACAATGTTGTCTTTATGATCCATCACTCTCCATTCTGCCTATCTTCAGATTGCCTATGCTACCAATATTGTGTGTGGTGCAAGAGAAAGGAAGAAGCAGAGGGAAATAATACTTGTTGATGGGATTTCCTTTAGTGCATTTACACAATAGAGGATGCTGCTAGAGGACTCAATAGCGAGACCGCTGAGGTCAACAGACACACAGCAACTGAATTCAGCAAGTTTTGGATCGTGCTCTCAACACACCCATCTGCTGACCAGCACACAAATGTACAGAGCTGGGCTTCTTATTCCGTTAACACGCAAATACAAAACAAACCCAAGTGCATCTTTCGGACAGAGCTGAAAATAACTACAGCCCAAAATGTCCAGCCACTGTAAATGACTTGTGACTCTAAGTATGTGGTCAAAGATGTAACTTTTTGCTTTCAAGCTGAAATTAAATTTTATAATTCAGCTCTTCCCACAGTTTAATGATGCACATTAAAACATTCTGGGCACAAAACCTGCTTTTCAACTGTGAAATGCAAGAGCAAATCATTAATTACATTTATAATGCAATTCATTAATTCCTCTGGGTCTATTATATAGCTAGTCACTGCTAAATGACTAAATCTTTATCTCCAGCCCCTCTTGTCCACACAACTCTCACAGTCCAGGAACAGTGTGGTTCCAATCTAGAAAAATACCTTTTTTTAATAGACAATAAAGTATACACAGTTAAAGAAAAACACTGAAGGACAAATATTTCCCAGGAAGAAAAAGGAGTTTGTTTCTGCTGCTTGAAATAAATCAGCAGCACATGAAGCAAAGTAAATGCTTTCCAAGCACTGTATCTCAGAAACAGACCATGTACTCTTAAATTTTTCACTACAGGCTTAAAAATAGAACACACATATGTAGGTTTAGTGAAACGAGTCACGTCCACAATAAGAGCACACATTTTTCCTTCTCAAGCTTGCACGGCGCTTTCAGAAACAGCATGTGGAGAAAGGGGGAATCCAACAGCCATCAATAATACACGGCTGTCCTCTGATCATTGATTCCACTGCCGACTTATTAAAACTTGTGGTTTAGGTTCTGTTTGAATAGACAGCGTAGATATCCCTTGGAGAGGCGTCCGAAAGACCCCGTCTCATGGACCGACATTTCCAGGGTGTGGGATTAACGGGGAAGCCCGGCTCTCCCCGAGATAGAGCTGTACCTTTCCACGCTGTCAAAGGATGAGGGCAATTGCCTGCAACCAGCACTGAATGTGCGCCGTGGGCGCTGCCAGAGGCCTGCCAATCACATCCCCACTCTCTGAAAAAGCGAGTTTCGGGGACAGCACGGCGTGCTCAGGCGGAGCACAAGCCAGGACTGTAGTCAAGTTCACCCAGAACAACAATGGGGGAGCAAAACAATCCCCCATTCTCCCGTGTTATGGTTACTCAGAGCTTATGCATAATGCATCACCAGCCAACGCAGCCTCGGATTCCTTCCGCTCACTGCTGTTTCCTTAGCTCTGCTCCTTCTAATTACGAGCGGGAACGCACACACAAAAAAAAGAAAATTTGTAGGGTCCTGAAGAATCCAGTGCTCTGTTGTGCACAGGTCCTGATCTTTCAGCATTTTCCTTTTCCAAACACTTTGACTTAGTTACTTCTGCTTAAGGATTCCAAGCTGCTTTTACTCCTTTAATATTAAAAGGATTTGGGATTTTTTTTGTTTTTACGCTCGCATTTAGTGCGCATTGCTGGCATTTTTGCTTAAATTCTTCATACGAAGAAAGAAAAAGCCTTTCTAATTGCTTATTAAAAGAAAGTCCCATGAAGTACAGTCTCCTCCAGATCCGAGCAATTCCAGAGTCCAGCATTCAAAGGAGTTTCCCAGAGAGGCACTGGGCACCCTGTAGGTCGGGGCACAGATGAGGGAGCAGCAAGGAGCATCCAATAATATAAAGCTAAACCAAAAACTAAAGCTACCTTGTGTGCAGCTCTCTAAGCAAAGGGACCCTAAGCCCAGCAATGAACCTCTTAACGTCATCACATCAGCACTGGGCAGAGCATTCGAGCAGCCTTCTGTTCAGTAAGATAATTGTAAAAGTACGTTAAAAGGAACTCCAAGGAATCACAGTCAAGCACTGGGTGCTGCAGTTTATCTGTTCAGAAACCAAAGCACACGATGTTTACACCCTGAAACAGGACAACTGTCCCATCACAACAAAAGGTCCATCGTGTATATTGATCCCTACTCCTTCATCCAGAAATAGAACAGCAATTGCCCTGAACATCTCCCAGCCGAGACAGTCCACAGATAAATAATAGCAGTCAAGAATGCCAATTCAGTCGGCAGATCACATTTCTTGTTGGTATTTCAGCTTTAAATAGGCATCTAAGCCCATGCCTCAACCAATCTCTTAATTCTGAAACCTCTTTTCTGCCCTTTTGGTTTCCACTTATTCCATGACAGAACTATCCAAAGGGAGTATAGAGTTTCTCCAACAAAGAGTAATTCACTTGGTAAGCCAGGGAAGAAATCTGACCTCCTCACCACAATCAACAATAATCGAGCCATTAGGACTCTCTGAAAGTAACTAATCACCCCCTTTACCCTTTTGATCAGATAGCGGTTCAAAACTTACCCCTCCTTCCAGGGGACTTGCTATCCACCCCAGTTCTCCCTGAACTGATCTGGAATCCAGCAAGGTAACTGCAGAAAGGTACAAATAAAAGAGATTAAATTCCAGCTGCCAAAAGGCAATACTAAAATAAATGGTTTACCTGAACGTTTCCATATGTGCGGAGCACATCGCATCCACCTTCCACTCGAAACGAAATGTTATTCCCGAACGCGGCAATATCTTAGAAACCTTTCGAAACTCTCACTGAGGAATCGCGTGTGCGTTTCCCGGCGCACTGGAGCCGCTCAGGGGCGCGGAGGGGAGCGGCGGAGTCCCGGCACACCTGCGAGAGGCACCGGAGCGCCTCTCGGAGCGCTCCCCGGCACCGGGCACCGCGCCACCCGCCGCCCGGGACAGCGCGCCCGCACGCCAGCGATGGGCTCGAAGCGGGTACTTTCCGAGACCCCGGGAGCACGGCTGGGCACCGAGAGATGGGTAGGGGCTCCCGAGGGGACCGGCGCCGCACGCCCACGGCGCGGGACGGCCGCGGGCTTCTCCCGCGGAGCCGCCGCCGGACCGTCCCGCGGAACGGGCTGAACCGGGGCCCCGGGGAACGGCGCGGAGCCGCCGAGCGCTCCCGGGAGAACCGGTTTCATGAGCCGCCCTCCGATCCGGGGCCGCCCCGGCGGCGCTGGCGGGAGCGCCGCACCTCGGCGGCCCGGCCGGGCAGCGGCGGCGCGGGGGACGCGCGGGGCAGGCGGCGGCCGCTCCGCCCCGCGACACCTGTGCCGGCACCGCGGGCGGCCCCGGCAGCGCCGCTCGGACAGGTCCGCGGCCGCCGGACGCGCAGCGAGCGGCCGGGGCAGCGCGGGGCGAGAGCCGTCCCGACGGCGAGCGGAGCGGCGGGGCGGGGACGGGACAGCACCGCTGCCCGCCCGGGGACAGCGAACTTCGCCTCCGGCGCCCCGAGGAGACCGCGCAGCCCGGCCGCCGGCAAGCCTCACCTTCGTTGGCGGGATAGACCCGAGAGCCGGTGACGGCGCCGCAAACGCCGACGAGGAGCGGGAGGAGGGCGCAGATCGGGAGCCCGGCCATGCCCATGCCGCCGCCGCGCTCCGGCCGCGCTATCCCAGCGGAATAACTGCCTACATGGGGCGCGCGGCGCGCGCTAGACATTGCCAAGGGGGCGGGGCCAGCCCGTCCGTCAGGCGCCGCCGCCAATCGCCGCCCGCTCCGCGCCGCGCGCCCCGCCCCGCCCCGCCCCGAGGGCGCGCGGCGCGGGGAGCCGGGCCGGGCGCAGCGGGGCGCTCCGGCCGGGCTGTGTGGGGAGCGCTGCCCCGAGCGGGCGGCGGCAGCGAGCGGCCGCGGCCGGTGAGCGCTCCGCGGGGCTCTGCCACCTTCACAGTGTCCGAACTCCGAAAGATGACGGAAAAGGCGAAAAGACAAAGTTAGGAGAGGCAGAGAGGCGAGGAAGCTGCGGCAGCGGCACGCACACGGACCTGCCCCGCGCCGAGCCCGCGGCGGCCCCGCGTCCCGGGAGCGTCCCGGGAGCGTCCCGGGAGCTGCCGCCGCCCCGCCCGGCCCGGCCCGGCCCGGTGCCACCGTTGGGCAACAGCGCCACCTGGCGGGAGCAGCGGCTGCTGCGGCAACGGCTCCTTTGGGCCGGGCAGGGACAGGCAGGGACGCACAGGGATGGACGGAGATGGGCAGGGACGGTCCGGGATGGACGGGGATGGGCAGGGATGGGCAGTGCGGGCGGCCGCTCTCAGCGGCGCTTCCCTTGCGAGCGGCAGGGGCCGGCCCCGGCGCTCACCGCGAAGGTGCCAATCGTTCACTCTTTTATGCGCCGGGGCAGCGGCTGGGCGGGGCGGGCTGGAGGGAAAGCCGGGCTCGGAGCGCTTCCCTCTGAGCGCTAAGATCCATCGGGACGCACAAGCTCCCGATGTGCACGCTCCCTCATCCACAGCCATCCACGGGACTCGTCCCCCGGGCCGTGCGCGGGGACACCTGTGGTGGCTGATGCCCCTAGGCTGTCCCCGGGATCCTGCGCTGTGCAGCCACAGCCGCGCTTTGCCTTGGACGCTCCGAACACCTGACTTCTTCAATTATGCTCTCTAAACAAAAGCGTAGTTTTTAGAAGCCCGCTAAGCCTTGGGTGGGTGAGGCAGCGTCAGTGGGCTGAGCACCGTCCTTGAACAGTCCGTACTCACAGAGCAGCCCCCGGACCTGTCTGTCTGTCTGTCCGGCCGCCCCAGCCGCCTGCCGGGACAGCGCTGCGGGACCGCGGGAAGCCGAGCAGCTCCCCCGCTGCCCGCCCCGCGATGCTCCGTCCGTCGGCCGCTATCGGCTCCGCTCCCTGAGCCTCGGGAAGCTCCAGAGCCGGTGGTTCCCGCAGCGCGTCCCTCTTCGGCCGCCGAGTCGCCCGCGCTCCCGCCCGCGGCGCTGCCTCAGTTTCCCGCAGCTCCGGAGGCCGCGGCAGCCCCCTTGTCCCCTGGGGCAGCTCCCTCGCTCCCGCGGCGCCCTCTCGGCACCCTCGGCGCTCCCCTCGCTCCGGGCGGGACCCAGCTGCTTCCCCCGGCTGCGCCCCAGCACCCCGCACTCGGGGAATCGCGCCCAGACGCTCCGAGGATTGTTCCTCCGTCTGGGCTAAAACGAATCCTTGCCAGAGTTAGCTGTAGCTTCCGCACAGAAGCTCTTTACAGGCCCGATTAGCTAAAAAAATATTTTGAATGCGGCTTAAAGTTTGACTAACAATTCTGTGCATCGAGAAACACGCCTGCTCAGAGTCTGCTGTTTTCTCTTTAAATCATTCTACTTTTCCCTAAATCCAAATATCTCTGAAACATAATACTTACAATCACGGCCTTACTGATACTTTTTGCTTAAAACATACAATGTCTTTTGCCTGGTTTAATTTCAGGTCAAGATCTTGGGAGGATGCATTTTTTTGGCTCTTAAAACTGCAGTTAAGAAGGCTTGGTAACACAGTATTTACAATGAGGTTCCTATTTCTGAGGCTCAGATTGTTTTCCTTAGCCTTGAACATTTCTTTTGGAGCTCCCACTGGCAGAATCTTAAAGATAACCCGGCAAAGATAGCTGGTGTGTTTTTCTCTTTCCGTAGAAAATAAATCTTTTGAGCGGCTGCTTGGATAATGGGAGTTAGAAAACAGTGTAGCACAGTCAATGCAACTGTTAAAACTTGTACTTCCTGACTTTAATTATCTTCAAGAATTCTTGGCCTAATGAGAAGGAAGAAAAGGTTTAGTGCCTTTTTTATTACTTACACAGAAATATAGGCAGTCCTCAATTAAAACTATCTGAATGTTCTTTTCACATCTTTGATGCCTCTGACAGATCTACTACTAGTCAGGATAAACTTTATGGGATTGGTGAAGCATCAAAACGTCTTCTTTTTTTAATTAAAGTTATTTTTGTGGCAATGCCAGAAGAGTCAGTCGTCATTAAAAGTATATATAATGCTTTGAAACCTTAAAAATTTTTCTGTCATTTAATGCATCTTTAATTTGTTAAACAAGTCACATAAAATAAACACAGACAATGTAAAAAAGGCCTGCAAATGTCATAAAATAAAATGTTTGCAATCCTACCAAAACTACTATATTTTGCCTCCAGTATGTGGGGATTTTTTTAAGAAGTCTTGCCAAAATAATCACAATTTCCTTACTTTGTGTCATTTCAACGAATCCTAAAAATCCAGCTTGGTTTTAACAGATGGCATTGATACTTAGACTAAATCCTGTTCTCGGCTTCAGCCAATAACTCCACCCTTCAACAAAGTATCTGCCATCGAAATTTATTCTTTAAAATTTTGTTACAGCTGTTGGAGCTGTTGCATTTGTCTTAAACTCCTATTTCCTGAGCAGCCTGCTCTGCTGCCAACCTGACAACTTATGTTATTGTAACTCACTATCAGGAGTGATTTGGCTTTGATGGGAACTAATCATGTTTGCACCATCATCAAGTTTACACCATTTAAACGGTCAATTTAATGCAGCTCAATAAAGCACAGCCAGCGTCTCTGGTATTTGTCTCAGAGCTTGTATTTGTCTCAGATTCTCGGCGAAGTTGTATTCACTTGCAGCAGACATTGTAATAATTATGACAGTGTGTTAAATGTTTGATCCTGCCTGCTTCAGAGAGCTCAACCCCAGCCGAATTATTTAGAGATCAGGACTGGAGTGGCACAGAAAAACAAGCGCATGAACACACAAACACAGACCCTCTGAGAAACTGTAAATCATCTTGAAATGTAAGGACTGAAATACTGTTGCATTTCCTACTCACTCACAATTTGTTCTCCTCGTATTTTAAAGCACTGAGGGAATATATTAGCGTATAAATAATTGGGCACTGACACAAGGGCGTTGTCTTGGAAGTATCTCTGTAGTTAATATAATTTCTAGCAGAACACTGAATGGCTATCAAATGTCTCACATACATGTATGCTTATACATACAGAGTTGCTTTATATTTTTTTCCAATCACAAACACAACATTTGTAAGTTAGATTAAGCCCCTGAAAGGGCTGTGATTTTGGATGAACATTCGGTTCTATTTTTACTTTATCTTTTCATTCTCCATTTTTCTATGTCCACCTACTCATGCTCGTCCATCTCCCCAGAAGCTTTTTGCTGTCAGTCAAGTGACAACCTCAGTAGGAAGCTCTGTGTGTTCATGGGCCTCCTGAGGCCCAGCACTACATTTAGAAGGGGGAAAGAAAAAAAAAAATAAAAAAAAAAGAAAGCTGGGGGGGAGGAAGCACAAGCTCTTCCTTTAATATGCAATTCCACAGCCTGCAGGAAAAATTCATCCTTCTGCTCTGAAAAGCCTTTTCCTACAAAAATTCAATCCTATTTACTCCACTCCCACACGACTTCCACACTGCTTGGGTATTTGCAAAAGAGTGTAAAATAACCCCAGGAAGTGTAAGACACACACAGAGTCTCATTGTCAAAGGAAATAATGCCCCAAAGGTGCACCTTTATCAGGCTTGGCACCAGCCAGTCACTGCCGGCTCCTTCCCAGTACAAGTGCTCAGATGTGCCCAGCCTTTCCCTCCCTGGATTTACTGATTCTTTTGGATCTGTGAGTATTAAACATTTGCCAGTAGATTACTTGACAAAATTTATTGCTAGCTCTTTCAGAATAACAGCTTTTTTATTTGATATGTGTAAGATTTCATTCCTCAGGTCATGTTTGCTTTAGATGGAGTTGCAGGCTGCAATACAAAAAGCTGTAGCAGGAGAACATCTCCATGAAGGTAATATGCATTTCTATAAGCATCAAGCTGGCAGAATGATTTTGTTTCAGCTGGGATTAGCAGGAGTTTTGCTGCTGACCTCAATAAGAAAAGGATCAGGTTTATAGCTCACTTGCAAATCCACTCTGCAAAAAAAGTGAGCTGTAGGCACTGTAGATTATTTACATTTCCTTTTGTTAATCGTGATCATCATCACAAGATTTTCCTATTCATTACTGCCTTGATGCTGATTACAGGACCTGTGACAGTGTCTTTATTCAGAGCAGGCACACGGCGTGACTTGACAATATACAGACAGACAGATGCATAGATTTTTTGCCTTTTCTAAGCAGCAGTGCTAAGGGAAACTAGAGAGCGTAAGTGAAATGTGACAGGATTTTAATCGCAATTGAAGGAGTGTCTTTTGTTACACTGGTCCTGGCAACACAACTCAAATCTCATAGTTAGTCTAAAATTTGTAATATGCCATTACCAGGTCCATGAAAAGAAATCCTATCAGCAAAGCTATTTACAAATCCAGGAGTGTTTACAATACAGATTATGTTTCCTAAAATAAATAAACCTAAAAGGGCACTGGCAAAAGATAAAATCAGTATGGATGAAGCAGAGAAATAAATGCAGCAAAATGTCAGAACAGGTATTACTGCTTTTCACTGAATGAGCAGATCAAATGTAAGCAGTGTAAGCTCCCACTCTGCAGCAGAGGTGTCGGCTTAGCTCACCGCAGCTCTCACCCTCAGCAAGGCTGGGGGGCAAGCAGAGACCTGCAGGTTTTTCCTGTGGAAGTGTGACCAATAAACCAGAGCAAATAACTGTATCAGGCTGTTTGCAGTGCACAGATGCTTGGCAACCTGGAGGGGAATGTGCCTCCCACGTTCCACTGAAAGGTTATTTAAAGCTGTGGAGGTTAACAGACACCTTAATTATTACAAAGTGCTTTCGAATATCTCCCTTTTTGTGCTGCCTGTCCTCAGCAGCTGCACTTCTTACTCAGGAGCGTTCGGGAGTGGCGTCAGCTTCCAGAAATGAAAAGTTGGCGGGATGGTGATGTCAGCCTGGCGCAGGAGCGGTGCCGGTGGCAGGAGAGCTCTGGCAGGGCCAGGGCCACCAGCCAGAGGGGACATGCAGGGACAGCCTCCTCCCAAGGGCTCCGTGTGCCATTAATAACGAAACAAACGCCAGCCCAAGAGCCTGTGCCAGAACGCGCAGGGAATCGCCTGCAGCAGCTTCAAGGAGCCGTAGCTGACTTGGAAAGGTAAAGCTGAAACTACAAACTGCATCCAGGCTCCCTTAAAAGCACCCACACATTTTTCTGCACCAGCAAAAACAATCAGTCTGGCAGGCTTGGATTTTGTCTGTCATGAATAGAGTCGCAGTTTAAGATTCTGAAGCAGATTCTGGCCTGTTCTAAAGCTGAATTTTACCAGCAGCTTAGCTACTAAGCTTTAATATGTAGGCAGAATTGGGCCCTTCATGTGAAAACAGACTAAATCTAAAATTAATATAAATTAAAACAAAGTGTTTCCCAGATTTTTTTCATACTGGAATTTTAGGTTTCCGGCCATAATTTACTATAGGTATTATTAAAAAAAAATAAAGCGTTACTTTAGTTACACCAGTAAAAGTTCAGTATAAACAAAGATAATTTTTGTGCAAAAATCTTTGAATTGTCTTTTTTGTAAAACTGTCAGAAGAATAGAGTGTCAGAGCTCTAATCCATTTTTATTCTGGGTTCAGAGACAGCGATCTTTTCAGAGATTATTTATGCAATGATGGTACCAATCAAACTGCATCCCGAGACAGGTTCCCTACAGAGCACTGAAGGTTTCTGGCAGTTCTAATAGAGTGTAAATTCTAATTAACTCAGATTAAACCATCCTATCTGAGATGGTCCACCCATTATTATAAACAAAATATTGGCAACCATATAGGAGAAAATGGTGTCAAGAAAAAATACTAACTCCTACTTCTTTTTTAATGTGTGCTATTTTTAATAGGAGGGCAGACTCTTTGTCCTTCTTTACAATTAAATAAAAAATCATTGCTTTTTGTTCCACAAAGTGGAAAGTTTTTTCTATGCGTGCAAGCATGACTGAAGCATTCACAGGACAGGAGAAAGATGAATTTTGTGAGTTTACCTCTGGGAGAAGAGCTCTGCTCCAAGTTCTGCGCAGACCTCCTGAAACAGCCACTTTTGAAGCTGGATGTATGTGATTGCCCACGTTAAAACTGTGGTGCTAAATAAATGAAGTCAGAGAGATCTGTAGGGATCCAGTGCCATCCTTGTGCCATCCTTGCCAAGAATATGGAGATGTGCAGTTGCTTGCGGTAACATCTGTAAGGAAGTGTGGGACTCGTGGTCTAGAGGTTGGCCAGCCTTTAAGTAATGGTGAGCTTACTCAGGATCTAAAGCATTGCCTGTGTTTCTCTGTCCTGATTTCAGATTATGTGTAGATACAAAAGAATGGTTGTTTATTAGCTAAGAAACTACTTGTCCTATTTTAGGGAACCACTAACTGGAAGAAGTGAGTATATGTACACGTGTGTGCTCTAGTCCACTATTTGCACTGATTCTGTAGCACAATACTGCAAAATCTGGATTAACTTCATGTAAGCAAAATAGGCACAGAGATGAAAAACTGCAAAGACAATGGAAAAAAAAACCAAAACCCCAGCCCTCACTTTTATATTAGAAAAGTGGCAGCCATTATTTTCCTCAGGGCTGTCACTGATATTGGAATAGTTCAGAGAATAAGGTAGTTTCTTGTGCTGGGCAATGCTGCCAGAGTATTTCCTTGTTCTCTTTTTATTTATACCCATCTGCTGGCTCTTGTCATGCACTGAGATATTCTTGTACAGCTTTTAGCACAACCAGACCTGAAATCCACTCTCAAGGAGCTGAACATCACTGCTGCATTAGGACAAAAGATGTTCACAGGTCTTATACCTGCATCACATGGTGCACAGGCATGAAACTCATTTTAAGAATTTTTAGATTTCTGACATGTAAATCAGTTCCTCCTATTTCCTACACCAAAGGCACCACAAACAATTTTTATCCAGCTGTAAACACTTTTTGTGTGTCCCATTTCCCTCTGAGTTTTCCTTCAGCAGTAACCATCTCATTCCCTTAATGAAAGTCAGACCCAAACCCTGAGCATATTTTCTTGAGGGCAGATCAGTAACAACAATAAAGAGAAGAGACACATCCCCCTGAATTCCACCTTAAGGCCAGATTTCCATTAGAAATTACTCATTGGTGTTTTACTGAGACAGTCAATTGTAAGACTTTCCTGACATGTATGCAGTTAATATTTCCAGTGATTTTTTTTCCCTAATGAAGTCGTCTTGCAGTATTCTGAGGTAAACAGCAAAAATATAAAGGCTGGGGGGAAATGTGCAACCACTACAGCTTTTACAGGCACAAAAATGCCACCCCTTCAGCTACCTCCCGTGCCCACTCACCATTACTAATCCTTATTCACACAACCACACTGGCCACAGTTTCCAATGCAGACCAAAATTAGTAGTGGAAAACTTGCTTGCCTTGCTTCAACAATGGGTTCAATTCTAAGGGAGAGTGTGACTAACTATTTGCCTTGACCCATTGTGATCCCTTGTCCCCCATTTCCAGGGCTTGCACGGGACCAGGAAAACAGCAAACAGTCATTTTCAACAGTGTGTTGAAAACAGAAGGAAAGGATTCTTGGTCATTTTTTTGTCCTCTCCCTTCTGTACAAAAGGAACACCCATAGCAAAATTTATGGGTTTTCTTCCCTTGATTACTATTTGAAACTTTAATCAAAATATATATTTGGGAGAAATCAAGTAAAAGAAAATATAGATTTGTTTGAGTTTCACACACACCCACACCCCATTCCAAAATATCCAAAAATGCCAGCAAGATACTCAAACAAAGAGCTGCAAAAGTAAAACAAGTTTTCCAGTGGTGACATCTGTTAGTATAAGGATTATTCAAACATCTCTAGTTTTTCAAAGAAATGCCAGGATGGCTTCCTACCAAAAGACAACTCAGTCTAATATCCTCCTCAGCTGATCTACATGCAAACCATGTCTCTATATTTTGTTGGCACTAGAAAACCCACATGTTTGTCTTGACATGGAAATAAAAGCAATTCAAAGGGAATCGGAAAGTGTATATATAGGGGAATCAGCTTAAACTGACCTTGGGATTAGAGAATTATCTCTTTGTGAAGCTGAGCACAATTGTCAATGCATGGTTTTGTAAGAAACACGTTTCTTCTGAAAGCAACTTTATCATCTAGTGCAAGACAGTTTCAATTTAAGAGGACAGAAGCACGATAAGGTGGTCTGTAAAGAAATATTTTCAGTCTATTTTTGGCACTTTTTTTTACCAATGAACACAAACAGGCATGCAAATGTGCCAAACCTGAATAAACATGCTGCCAAGCACATGGATGGAAGGCAAAACCAAAAGGACCCACTAGAAACTGTGCTGTGAACAGAACCAGAGGCCATAAAGCTGCTCCAGAGCTGTCCCAGACACAGCATTCTTCATTCTCCTCAAACTTCTCAGGTGGCAGATGCAAACCTACACTGCTTCAGATTTGTGCCCACACATAGAGCCTCATGGAGAGAGCTCTGAGCAAGCTGGGGCACCACTCCCTTTGTGCCAGTGTCAGAAGTCTAGAGCAGGGGAATTGCACCAGGAGTGACGTGAAGTGTGACACCAGCAGCTCCACACCCCACGTGGAAATACCTGATGGCTTCATCACACGGGGAAGCTCCTAGAGCTCATAAACTGATGAATAAAATTTACCTGAGGATTGCAACAATATTTATAGCCTTGAGAATGAATACATTGGAGCTTGAAGTTTCCAAAGCTTGGGCATAGAAACTTAATTTGGGAGACATTTACTGATGTACCAATGAAATCAAATATAAGAAGACAGCGTTTAGCCTGATTTCAATGCATGGTGTTTGTAAGTGCTAATGATTTTTTTCTCCTTTAATTAAAATTCCCTTTAAAGTGTTGTCTAAATAAAACATTGCTTAAAATGCATCTGCTTCAGAGTCTATCACTCACACTAAGCTTTCAGAAAAAAATTGTCGCAACTTAAAAGGCACTATAGGATATTTAGACTAGAGTTATCTCACAACATGTTCTCTGGCTGCTCTGTTATTTGAGCTCTAAATGTTAAACACGTGAAAGCAACATAAAAGGATCTTCCCTTTAAAGCACATTTTCCAAATTCTCTCTATCTGTTATTTAGAGCCCCGTAAAGATCTGTGTGTGTCTACCCATCTGCAACCACATTTATTTTTGCATGTTTTTGAGTGCATGTTTTTGAGTGCATATCTCTCAGTGTCATAAGGTCTTCATAAATAAATCAACCTACTTAGATCTGCATGCTTTGAATAACAAGTCAGCCACCAGCAGATGGATACATTTTTAATTAGGTAAGCAGTCAATGCCTGTTGGTTTGAAAACTCTCTTGTTTCTCTTAAAAAGACGGAAACTAACCAAATTAAATCCAAAATTGCAGTGGGACAGCAGAGTGGTTTTAATCTGCATGTAGCTGCAAATCGGCTTAGGTCCCAGCCTGTGAGACAGCTTGAACAAATGCAATATTTTATATCAAGCAAACCTCAAAGTGAAATATTTAAGGATCTTGCAAGAATACGTTGTAAACAGTATGTATTTTTCAATAACACATGTGGTTACTTATGCAATCTTCTCACTTGAGCAAGACTCTGATCTTAATTCATTTACTGTGTTGCCTTTGCAATCTCTCAAGCAAAATATTTTTAAGCAGCAAATTTTAATTTACATAATCAGACATACTTTCCCAAATAACATGGAAGAAACTCAGCATTAACAACATCTTGTACCGCTTAAATAATCCATGAAAAGAAACTTCATCAGTTCCAGTCAACTTCTTCCCACAAAAAAAAGTTTTCAGTTTTGGACTGGGAACAAAATTTAGTATGACAGATACACATCTTACTCGTACCAAACTTTCCACTCTCCTCTGAACTTCTCCAGTTCCTGAAAGTCCAGGTAAATGCTCCAGAGAACACCAGGACAGGGCGAGGGCTGGCCCATGGCAGAGAGCCCCAAAGGAGACCTCCATGTACCATGTGCTCCCAGGGCACCCTCCTGCCTGCAGGCAATGGGTCAGCCCAGAGCCACTCTCCCACTGTCCCCACCTCACCTATCCCTGATGTGCTCTCCCCATTGGCCCCATTATCCAAAACAAGGCCTTTTGTGTCCCTTTAGTTCTTTCTCCTATAGGAGTTTGGAAGTTTTCCTGTAGTTTCCCAAGTGTCTTCTGTCACTCTTCCGGGCTAGTGAAGTGCATTAAAGGAAACAATTCTCAGCCCAGGAAGGCAGCAGAGCTGGCAACAGGCTGTGGCTTCTTGGGGTGTGAGGAGACAGCATGGCACCTCTGCCTGCCCAGACAGCACTGGCACTCCCACTTCTCCTCTCCAGACAGAGCAATGACCAAGAGACAGCGTTATCCCACACAAAATTACTGTCTCAGTGCGACCAGGTAGCGCAGATGGAACAAGTGTCCTTGGAACAAAAAGGCTGCTCTGGCAGTAGGAGAGCCAGGGCTCCCCATGGACACACAGCTGTCTCCTGCTTGGCTAAAACCACCCTGCACCACAACTGCTGTGCACACTGACCCCAGTGTGCAGCTGCTCTGTACCCAACACCCAAAACTGTCTGAGGAACTTCAGGGGCCAGCATGAGGGTCTGATGTTGGCATTGAGGCGACAAAATAAATTATTTTTGATCCTCATTCACTTTTATGCTTACAAAAAGGAGTAAAATTCACAGAGTAGAGAAAATCTCCAGACATAAAATCTGATCCTTAAACAAAACAGATTAAAAGTAAATGGGCCAGGTTTCATCTTTGATGTCACTTCCTTGGATTTCATGATACAACACCTGAGGCGAATTTTTCCATTTTACTGCAGTACACTCTTTTTCCTGCGTAAGCTTATGGTAAAATAGTAACCAAGTTTCCCATATGTTAAATAGTAAAATTTACTTCTGTCATTTCTTTCTATACCTTTAGAGTTCCCTTCAGTTGACTAAATGGAAAATACAATATCTATGGAGCAGGCTGGAAAAGAAATAAAGGTCTGACTCTCATCCTAGTTTTATGGGGATTGTGCTGATGTAATTGTACTGATTTCTAGGAAATTGCTTCAGATTTGTGCCATTAGTTAGATCAGAATCTAGATGTCAGTGCACCTTGAAAATACCCAGCTCTGCAACAGGGTTCTGGATTACTCTGAGTTTTACATCCTGAAGTCTAATTGCACTGTGTAAAATAACATTTATTAAAGATCAGATATGAAACATAAAGATGGCAATTATTTGAAACTTTAGGATGTAATATTTGCCCAGTGATCTACATGGGCCATTATGCTAAAAACTGCAGTAGTACAGGAAATAAAATTTCTCTTATATGTAGCATGATTTTATATTCTTAGTTGAAATGAAAATACTGCAAGATGGAAAATATTAGTAGGGCACTCTGAGGCCAACTTGTATTGTTTAGAAAATCTTTTTAGCTGATAGTTCCTGCCCTGTGCTACAATTTTCCTTGTGCCTAGTCTGAGATATGTGTTGTAGCTCACAATTGAGAGGAAGGACAATGCTTTAATTTAAGAGTTATTGCTGATGAGAACTCACTATATTTATTTGAAAAAGCAGAAAATTACAGTGGGCTGTGCAGAGCCCTACTGCTCCCATGTACAGCAGCAGTGCTGAACAACTCGAGCACGGGTCTGGCAGCTCTGCAGGCTGGAAGGCAGGTGAAGGAAAGGGGCAATGTACCCATTGGTGAGCTGGGGGGCTGAGGGATGACAAAAATGGGATGAAAACACCCTTGCTGTATTTCAGCTCCACTTTAGCAAATTAAAGATCAATATGACAAACTGAAGGATAATTTGAGTCCTACGCATTCGAGTATTTTTGTGCTGGGGCCTGGAGCCTTGTGCTCAGACTGCCCTGCAGACCATCCAAATAACACCACCCTAACTCAGAGGAATAGACCTCATTAGACAACCACCACAGTCTTTGTTTTACCACTTTGTACAGTTTCTTGGAAGGAGCTAGGCAGCCAAAATTAATGAGGTTTTTGTTTGTTTGTTTGTCTTGGTTTTTTGGTTTTTTTAATGGGCAACAGTAGAAAGATGGAGCCTTTCTATTGAAAATAAAGGGATTTATGATTTGCATTGATCTGATGATCAATATCAGAATAAGTTAAAGGAGGACTATGCTTGTTCCATTTAACAGGACTTTCAGACCAGTGTTTTAAACAATAAGAAGAGTTGGTGTAAATTTCAAAACAATATTTTTTGTGCTTATCCTTCAATCCTCTCCTGACCTCCTCCCCCAGAGTCTCTTAAGTAAAAGTATATAAAAGCCTAAAGAATACAATACTATTGCTCAATTTTGTCTGCCTTTCATTAACATTTATATGAGTTTATGCCATGCCTTTTGCCGTTTTCCAGCTGATAAATGTTTTTTTAATATTGCGCACAGATCATTTTGCTTATAATCAAGAAAGAGAAATTAAGTTTAACATCTGAGAGCTTTAGGCAAAAATGTCAAGCGTGGCCCAGATGACCACATGAGAGCTGCAGCCTCTCTTTGTGCCCCAGATTGGCTGGTATTGTTTTGATGCTGCTGCACTGGAGCAACAGAACTAACGTAATTATGAGATCAAGCAACATCTGGCGGCTTTGGCACCCAGCTCACAATCGATTGTTGGCTCAGGTCACGGCTTGAATGCGCCCCAAGTGCACGTTAGGGTGCGCAATCATAAAGCTGCATTAGCCAGCAAGGGCCAGCCCAGCATTCTTGGGTGTCATCGCCCCACAAAATGGATGGGCCACAAAAGAGCGGTGGCACAACACACAAAAGTGATGATGCCAGAGAGACTGATGCGCTGCAGGCGGTGTTTGACATCTCCTGGCTCTGGGCTCTTGTGTGTTGTGATTTATGTCACCCTAATGATTGATTACTTTCAGATCAGTCCCATTCTACCATATCTCTGAGAATTTCCCTCTTCTTCAAACATCTTTTTGTTCCACCAGCCCTAGGCTGCAGATGGCATCAGCCCACGCATCTCCATTGTTTGAAGCCCCCAAGAACTCCACCATTCTTTGGGGGAATGCTCATAGTCGAGTAGCTAGTGTCCAATTAAGTCCTGAAACTGTGGCTGGGGGCACTTTAACCTTTTTATTTCCTTGCTCTCTTAGGAATTTCATTTCCCATGACAGCTGCAACTCAACAATACCTAAAAAAGTCATCAAGAACGAAAATCAGAAGGAGACGCATTTTTAAGGTTATGGAAAAGAGCTTCAAGTGATGGCTGCAGCTGCATCTGTCACACCTCCATAAAGGTTCTTCTGATCATGTTTCACAAAGTGAATTATCATCTCTGGCAGGCAGCATTACAGCAGACTCTGTGTAAAGACAACAGGCTAAAGCTTCTGCATGCCGGGAAGCCAAAAATGCCTCTGGGATGCTTATGCAAATCATTCGCTTTCTCTGATATCTCAACCACTCTGTGTGACACACAAAATATCAATGACTCAATATTCATATGAGAAAAGCACAAGAATCCAGTGTATCAAGAAAACATTGAATTTTAAAAAATCTTTTTGATTTTGGCAAGTCTAATAGGGCACAGTGTAAGGGGAATTGGTATAGCATATAGTAAATATCTCAACTTCTTCAAATCACAGAAAGCAACTACAACAAGACTTTATTAATTTGTATTTTCTCCTTCATTAGAAAGCAACACCACCAAAAAGAAAATACTTGCAACTGCTTCAGTCACAGACAAGAAGATAGCCAAAAGAATTTCAGGTCCACAGAAGGCTTTTTCTGTCACTGTGTACATGCAGTACTGCTGCCCAGTGCTCTCTGGAGCTCTGTGTACTGTCTTTCACTTCTGGAAGCCCTGACACATAGAAAGGGATATACCACAACTCCCAAAAAATCCTTCCAGATTTGAGTTCCTCAAATAGCACCAAACACCATTCGTCAGCTGCAATACCAAGAAGTAGCAGAAAGAGCTTTGCTTTTTGTCCCTCAAAGCACAGACTAATTTGGAGTTTAGGTAGGATGTAACAAAGTCTAATGCACTTCATTTATCAACAATATCTGTAGAGGGATCGGTGCCTGTATACACCTGGTCAGGATTCAAGCCACAGGGTACACTGAGGCCCATCAGTTTCAGAAGGAATTGGGCTCCTGTCTGACTGTCACTGTATGTACAATGCAGAATTTCCTACATTCTGTCACAAGCCAGCGAAAACTTTCAGCTGGACTGGGGAGGTCTGGTCATACCAGACAAAATACTCGACGGACTCACATTGTGCCAAAAGAGGGAGGGGAAACGCCAGAGAAACGGGGTAAGAGCCATAGGTCAGCTTGTTCCGGCCAAAGTTACAACTGATTGCACTTTTTCTTAAAAACAAAATAAGCGTAAACTATGGCATTTAATAGTTCCATGGACACAGGTAATTTCTCATCTGGTGCTGCTCGTCTCTTGCTTTTTAATTTTTGTACAGGTAACAAGGGATGCAAGACAGCTGTCAATGGCTCCAAGCCTGGATGTGTCCTCAGAGTGAAGATCAGAAGCACTGATCTGTGTTTTCCTTTCTTTTTTTCTTTTTTTTTAAAATAAAAATCTGAGGAGTACCTGTGAAAGCATTTAATGTAACTGGGTCACAAAGAATGAAAGCTGTCCTTGGGCAGCCTTTGAACAGGCACAAATATGTTTTCCTCTTTATTTCTTTTTCAGCACAGTAGAAAACATAAGCCCCTTTCCATAAGTTTTATTTCATTTCTAACAGGCTCTGCAACTCCTGAGAACCCCTACACAGTGCTGAATGTAATTCAAATAGTCTTCAATACACATACTCCAGGTCTGAATCCCATTTAAAGTAAAGCATTATCTTAACACCCACTGAAAAACTGGTTTCATTGCTGGAACTACAAGGAAGGGTTTGATTTTAGGGAGAGGGTAGATCAAAATATTTTGACACTGCCAATTCAGACAGGAGGTCCTGTGCAGCAGAGACAGCAGTGCCACCAACAAGGGCCTGACCTGTATTGATCCTGTACTGAAACCCAGCCCTCATTGGTTTCATTTACCTAAATGCTGGGGATGTGTAGAACTTCTTAGATGCAAGAAAAGACAGAGAACATGTTTTTGAAAGAGGGTAGATGAGCCCATGTGCCCCGACAATGGTGAGTAATCCCCATCCTGATTCCCTTTGCAGGGTGGGACAAGCTCACAGTGTCCCATAACTTTTACTTTTTTCTGCTTTGGAACATATTAATCTTAATCTTACAATTTAGATATATTCAATACAACCTGAATGTAATGAGTAAAAAAAAATTTAAAAGGGATCTATATTTGGAGAGTTGAGAGCATATCTATGGCTTTCTTTTGCCATACTGCTTTAAGCTGCCTTGTGATCCCCTGATGGCTGCCCACAGCTGCCATGAGCTACAGCAGCTCCCAAGTAAGAATAAATTATTTGAACTGACAGAATACTTGCATAGCAGGGTGAGGTGATGGGGAGGAGAGCTTCTCTTCTGCCTATATTGGCCCAGAAAATAGGTTAGACAGCACAGTCAAAAAAAAAAAAAAGAAAAAAAAAAAAAAAAGAAAAAGAAAAAGAAAGAAATAACTATAAGATGGTGTTTATCCAAAATCCAGTTACTTCATTGCTAAGCAGTAAATTGTATTTTGAGATATAACTGTGCATCAATCAGTTAAGCATTAGGCTTTCAAAGGCTGTGTGAAAGGTAGAAACTCACATGCACCATCTGTCTGCTGCACAAACTGTCTGCTTTTCCAGTACTGTTTCAGTGAAAATCAGAGGATGGCTTTTATGCAGCCAAGCACTTAAGTTTAAGTATTGAGCATAAAAGCACCTCTTTTGACTTCAAGATTATTTGTGTGCCTGCCTTTGGCATTTAAGCACTAAGTTGAGCCAAAATCCATGGTATTATCTAAAGAAAATAACTAAATATACTGGACTAAAACACTTAAGGACTTTGTGAGCACCATTGCTGTGGGAAACCCATTTTGTAGAATGGATAGCATTTATAGAATAAAACAAGACAGAGGTTTCTATTGCTCTATCACCTGAATCCCAATGAAGAGACTGAGGAGTTACAAATAGAGAGCCACAGCCTGACTGAGGCTGGCAGGGATTTGTGGAGGTCATTTTATCCAACCCCTTTCTCAAGCAGAGCCATCTACCACAGGCTTCCCACAACCATGGCATAGTTGTTATTTTTGAAAGCATATGAGGGCTAGAAACACCTCCAAGAAAAAAAAATCATATTATGAGTAAGTTTACAGATTCCTGAGAGAACTGAAGTCAAAGCAAAGACTTGCAGGAGAACAGAAACAGTCATGAACATCACAAAATAAACTCTCCTCAGTCTCCAATCTGACAGTAACTGATGATCTTAAGATAATATATCATACATCATTTTGGCCTAAAGACAGAAAGAGCTCTTTTTGAGAAGTAACATCCCCTGCAAAAGGACACAACATTCTCTCGATTCAATCTATACACCTCTGTTTCATGAAGAATTTGGGCATAAAACTGAAGGCAGAATTGGGTCTATTCTTCCAAAGAAAACTGGAGAATCTGTACAATTTTTTTACTAAGAAAATGAATTTTTTGCCTGATGAAAAGTATACAGTTTTACATTTATTGTTTTTGTCATGGGAGGAGGAAATGTGCCTTTTGCAGAAATGACCCTTTGAAGGCATCAGCTGGCACAGCACCACACCTTAATGCTGATGGGGATTTTGCAGTGGAGACAGGAATTCCATTGCCATGGAAAAGCAGGATCTCCACCCCAGACTCACAGCTCACAGATCCACATGAGATCTGGCACAGACAACAGCTCTACTTCCACTGTTTGACTCGAAGTCACAGACAGCAGAACCTATGGACAGCAGTGGGCTCTTCCCAAAAACAAAGCAGTCAGAAGAATGGAGTGGAAATACTCATTTCTAGATACTGCACATGCTTTCCAGGTTTCCTACAGGAGGTATTTCTGTACAAAGATGGACTAGGCTACTGCTGAAATCCTCTACGTGCTAAACACAATTCTAATAGTTTCTGTGAAAATAAGCCTTGACAGTAGGCTCAGCATACAGGATTTGCTTTTTGACCTCTCTCCCCAGTGAAAATAAGCCTGATATGAAGACCTGCATCTGAATTTCTGTTTCATATCAACAGAAAGAGAGAGGTAAAAATAAAAGCAAACCAAAATTCACTCCTAAAACTTTCTGAGTTTCCATGCTCTCATCAGGTTTGAGATATTCATGGCAAAGACACATCTTATCTGGAAGAACAGGAATACACATCTGATCAGTGTCCAGATCTGCATTATCAGAAAAAGAAAGATTTATTTTTTATCTTCTATTTTTAGTGGCATTTATTTAGTAACTCCACTAAAAATCAAATAATGTTCTTGTACCTATGACCAGCATATAGCTCATAAAGAAGAATAAGCAGTTTACAATTTCAGCTCAGTCACTGTAACTTTCCTTACACTCTCTTCTAGACTTACTTATTTATAAAGGATTTTCTGTTAGGGCCTGTGGACACGTGTACATAACAGCCATAAAAATCAAAAATACAATCACAATCCCTGTCCAAACAGGGTTAGTGAAAAGAAATGATTTATGCTCTGCACAATTCCTCTATGTGTTAAGCTTAACTGAAGCAATTGTTTTTCTTCCAACTGCATTCGTAACACAATCACTACATTTGCCCTTGAAAATGTTTGCCCAAGAACAACACACCTCCCAGGGTTAAAGAGCTGGGGTTTGGAGGGTATTTTTGCCCCAGATCAGAATCTTTTAACATAAAAGGTTCAGAGATTTCTTTTGAGCTCCTTCGATGGCTGCAGCCCCACACAGGGTCAGGCAGCAATGAGCAACCCTGCTGTAATGGTGGGTTTTCTACTATTCCCCCTCCAGTGCAGAATAAATGTCCTTTTGTCACTCTGTGGAGTGCTCAATTTCCCACAGAATGGTTTATTTCTGCAGAATTCTCCAGGCACACAAACCATTCTGTTCTGGTGAGCTCTGCACGTCTTATTCATGGTAATTACGTTCACATCTTTGATCTCAGATGAGATCTCTTGTGCATATTTTGTTCTATTTATGTCTTTGATCTTGTTACTTGTTTTTCCCCCTTTTTTCCAGTTGCCTGTCTTTCCATTTGAAAGATGTTCATCCTACATCACTTTAAAGACAGAAGGTGAAGCAGTGCTGTGTGTATCCTAAGTAACCTTGCAGAATATACAGGAGCACTGAGCAATGCTGTGAGCGGAGCACATCAGGGTTTTGTCCCCCAGTTCAAACCAGCAGTATCACATCGTGCTGCTGACACCAAGAGTGTATCTGAGCAGCTGAAAACAAGATGTGGTACAGAGAAAAGTATATTAAAAAAAAGAAGAAAAGCTCAGTTATTGTGACGACCGCAGTGACAGCAGATTACCCTGGCAGAGAAGAGCCACACGGGAGTCATGAGTGTGCAGGACCAAATCTGCTCTCCATGGCAACAGGCAAGTGGCAGGGGACAGCCTGGCAGGAGCCCCTGAGGAGCAGGGATACACTGTCCCACAGCCCCCACTGCCCTGGCCAGGCTCCGCAGCTGTGTCAGTGCTGGAAGCTTTGGTCTGCAAAGCGCCTTTGCAGCAGACTTGCCTCACAACAGGCATTTACAAATAAATCAAAGGAAGCAATAAATACTTGTATCTTTTCAGGTGCTTCTACTGTTAATAGTGAAATAGTGAAAGCATAGCTGTCCTGCTAGCATCCTGCACAGTGGTGGCTCTGGGGCTGAGCAAGGAGCTCCTCAGTGGGCACACAAGCCTGTGACAGCTCCAGCACTAAAAGTCAGCAGGATCTCGACTTATGGCTCAGAGTAAAAATGCAATACTGTTGCACTAAATGTGGTTCTTCACTAGTTATCAAAGCAGAACAGAGGAGTAACATTTCCAGGGCTCTGAATTACCATAGTAAAATGACCTGAATTTACTGCAGCATTTCTGGGGATTAAGCTGAAAGAGTAGCTGAATCTCCAGTTATGAAAGGAAACACATGGATAGGTCAGAGCTACTTAAAACTGTCTCAACCCCCAAATTCAGCCCAAACTTAAGACCAACACTTTACTGTGAAACAGTTGCATTTATCATTCCCCTCCGCTGCGCAGGCTTGGCTGAAACTGCAGAGACCTGACAGCAGATCTGTGTTGTGACAGGGCCATGGAAGAATCCCCTGCTCTCCTTTATCTCCTCACAGACAACATTCCATATCAGTAATAAATACAGAGTCATCACAGAGGGCTGCTGGGCTGGTTAAGGGTGAATGACAGCTTCTATCTGAGAATTTATATAGATTAATCAACACTTTCATGCTAGAATTTCTCAAGCTACGGGAAGCATGTATATTGGGGGCAGAAGGCTCCATTGGGCAAGTTGCTTCTAAATGCCTACGTTTATCTGCCAGACCTCAGTGGAATTCTCAAGCAGCCAGTATGTTCAGCCTATGTTGTAGCCCTGAAGTAAATCCCTGTTTGCCTTCCTATGAAACACATGGAAGTTGTGCTAAAGCTACCATGTTATGGTAACATAGAGCTACCAGTGCCAGAGTCACTGCCTGCAATGTGTGTATCTAATTTCTCTGAGATCTCAATTGCCTCTCCACTCATCCTGTTGTGAAAGTGGAGTTGTTATCTCAGCAGGGAATATTAGTGTCACATTGCTTACTTTGCACAGGTTCCTCTCCACATGACTAATCCTTCTCCCATGGATATAAAGGTGCAGGGATTGGTTGCTCGAAGCTGTGTGAAAATAGCAGACAGAAGCTATAACTCCCAGGTCATCCCTAATCCAATGGATTAGGCGTCACAGAAAGTATGAGCAAAATATGTTCTTCAGTTTTTTAAACTATGTGTAAACATCAATTAAACAATTAAGATGGTGAACAATCTTTTCACTAGGGTAGAGCTAAAAGGACACAATATTATTAGGCTATTACTATTTTGAGAAAGAGAAGACAGAACCTTCAAATTATTTAGTCTCCATTTGCCTTAATTCCAACAAGACAGAGCAAGTGTTTCTTTGGAATCTCCTCAGAAACTATGCTCATATTTTCTCCTGCCTTCCAAAAACACAGCAGAAATCTCACTTCCTTATTGTGGATGAGCATTTCCCCAAGCTACTCTCATTTTAAAGCAGAACCAGTAAATACTCTGCAACCAAAACCTCTCTGCTGGCAGATCCCTCCCCCTGTAATTGAAGTGCCTTCTCAACCTGAGCCACAAATTGTGCAGCAATTATGGCACTTGCTGTCTTTGATGATGTGCAGACATCCCAGCCTTGTGCAACCCAACAATACTCCATGGGAAAGTCCTTTCTGTGTAAATTTAAGTTAAATTGAAAGAGACCTTCATGAGTGTAAATCTCATGAATTAAATTATTTTAAAAATAATTCTATGGCATGGGAGCCAGGAAATCCCCATTTGAGCTGAAATTAAAAAGCAAACAGAACCAAGATATTTTAAATCCTTCCATACATGTTCTTCCATGATCCCACTAATATGGGTAACACTATTGCATTTCGGAAACCTTCTTTTTCTCATCCATTGCTTGGTCAGACTGGTTTCCCTAAACCCAAACACCTTGTGCCATTTTAATCACTGAATTGTTAAAAATAAATAAGACAAATCAGGAGTTGTCTGCTGAGACCCCCTGCCCAAAGCGGGATGCTGTTCCCAGCAGGAATTTTGCTAACCTTTCCTCAGGCAGCTCTGCATCACCCCGTGAAGGGCTCTCCTAACACCTCTGCCTTTTCCTCTCCCTGCTCACCCCGTGTGCCCCCTGCTCTCCACCCAGCCTCTGGCCCACACCTCCTCTCCTGAGCAGCTGGCCAAAGCATCCCCCAGCTCCACACAAGCTTCCCTCACCTTTCTGCAGACCCTGCTGCTTTGCTGGGCTTTGGTGGCAACCAGAGGCACCACGGGCAGGTCCAGTTTGGGGTGTGGCTGCCCTGACCCCCCAGGCTGAGCAGAGCAGGGTCCCCACTTTAGGCTGAGCCTAAAATCTTCTTTAATCTGCCTTTGGCAGCTTCAACAAGCCAGGCTGGAGGGAGGGCTTGGACAAGGCAATCAGAGAACACTCGAGGTGAGAAAATGGGGCAGAGTGTCCAGCTGTAGGGGCAGCACCCACTGCAGCCGTGCCTGGGCCATGCCACTGGAATACCCAGCACGGGGACAGGGGATGGGGGTGGCTTGGCAGGGGACAGAGATCAGAGTGTGGCAACAGAGATAAGTATGGCCAGCAGCATGGAAAACTGCCAGGAAGCCTCTTGACTTCATAGCATTTCTGCTGTCTGGGGAAATTGCATAAAGCACGTTTTAATTTTAATTTATTGTTACTTTTTTTTGGATATGTAAGGAACAATGTGCTATTCCAGTTGAAGGTATTTTAATATTAACCATTTTTGCCTGTGTTCAAGGAATGTATAAATAATCTTAAAATATTGCATTAAAATATATATTCCTATATATATCTATATCTTAATATTACATTAAAATGTATATATCAAAACATTAAAATATATATTCCTGCTTAATATAGATGAAGCAATATTTTATATTCATATATATATTCTATATTTGCCTATAAAACAAAAGCTAAGACACAGCCATAACTACCAAGTATTTCAACATATTTTCAGACTTTTGCCATAATAGAATATTATCAAGAAACTGAACTCTCAGTCAGATGGGAGTCAAAATTCAAGTCAAGCAGAAATATTTGCTTCCTTCTCAGGAAGAATTGTGGTCATTTTAGACAAGATCAAAAAGTTCAGTCCTCCCAACACCAAATTTTGTGATTTTTTTTCCCCTCTTTTTGCAGAGATATTCAGTCAAAACATTTTGGCTGCAAGGAAAGGGGTTAACAACTGTTAATACCTTTCAACTGCAAAGATTTCCATCATGATCATTTCTTGACTATGTGAATTTCATGTCTCAGAAAAGTATCTTAATTTCAGATTGAATACAATGGTTCAGCACTATAATTACGCCCCCCCCCCCCCTTTTCCTTCTCTTATGGAAATAAAATTCATAATTCTTCCTGTCATTTTTACATATTATACTCATGTCACCAGGAGTTTTAAAGTTTCTTTTTTTTAAGGTAGTTACTGGTGGTGTAATAAAAGAGAGAAAATTAATTTCCTGCAGTTTGAATCAAAGTGCCCCAGTGTCTCAAGATGCGATGTTATAGTAAAACTGTAAAGTTAATGGAATATTAAAATCTGTCAGTTGAGCTTCACAGGGAAAAATAGTTCATCATCTGAAGATTGAGAGTGTGATAGTAGAAGGGGCTACGTATTTAACCAATTAGCTGCTCAAAATTAAAATGAGAGAGGACCTGTCCTTTCTGTTTACAGAAACAAGAGCTGTATTGCAACAATTAAAAGCTCCTTCTCGTTTTCAGGTAAATAATAATTACCAATTCTTTTTAAACATCATATGACGAGAACAATGCTCCAAACACAAACAGTTTTTCCGTGCCTTTGCTGGAGCGATTAAAATGTTGAAGGCATCCCAGCAAGTCCCTGAGCTCCTTGACAGCTGTCATTGCTATTGAACACAACTATAACAGCCAGAGAGAGCTTTATTGGTAAACTGCTCTGCTTTGCCACAAAGGCAATCTCCCAGGCATCTGCTGCCATATTTCAGAGCTTTTTTCCTTCGCTCTCAGACGGAGCCGGTGACTCGGTGCCATGTGCAATCTCTCCCTCTTTATCAATACCATTTGGTGGGCTTGTGCCACCAGAGCTCAGGAGGTTTTGTTTCCAGGAAAATGAGCAAGGAAAATACATTTTTGCTGAGTATAATGGCCCCTTTCTGGGCTAGTCATGTGCAACAATGGAGCCGAGGGCTTCTCAATAGGGAGTGGTGTGACTTCAGTGTTTAAATATAAATGCACAGAGTTTTTATGAGAAGTGCTGTACCCTTCCAATTTACATCTCTTTTTTATGGTAGGCAGAAGAGAAAGCTTCACCACAATGAGCTGCAGGCTCAATAAAGGCAGGTCAGACAGCCCCACGTCTGGCTGAGCGTTGTGCACAGCCACAGCCCAGCACTGCCAGAGCCCCCTGCCAAAGGCAGCCCGAGCTATCCTGCCCCTCACATCCCTGCACCCCAAAGCTTCCATCCCCACAAAGCCCCTCAGGCAGTGGAAAGCACATTTGCTCTATTTTCAGTATTTTACAGACAGCAAACTGAGGCACAGTGAAATAAGGTTACCTGCTCGATGTCCCCTATGACACAGCTGGAGCTGAACCTCTTGGAGCTTCCGAATCCCTTGGTTAGCTGGGCAGCTGTTCCCGGCCTCTCCCAGTGTGTCACCTGCACCCTGGGCAGACCAAACATCACAGGTCCCCCAGGGGTAGGTAAAGCTGTCCTCCAGCCTGTTCCCAGCTCAGCCATCCTCTGCAGAGCCCCACATCCCCCAGGTCCCTCAGCAGCACATCCCAGTGTGCAGCAGCACCTCCCCAGGCTCTTCCAGCACCTAGCCCAGTTACACTGAACACCTCTTCCTCCCTCCCTTCCCCACCCCTCTACATGTGGCTAGCCTGTAGCTGCAGGAAGGGACGTGCAGAAGGTGGCTTCAGGTATCAGGAAAGGCACAACATCCCCGGGAGCAGAGGGAGGGAGGCTGGGACAAGAGCTGGGATTGAGCTGCACAGAACGTTTCAGCCAGGAAAGAAGTGATGGAGCCCAGATGTGTCAAAAACTTTTGGATATGCACACTTTTGGTGTGTGCTCCTGGAATGACAACCAGATTGGTAGGGTACAGGTTTCATTTGCTAACTGCTTAAATACTTTTTGGCTTCCCCCCCTTAGTGGAAAATGGGAAATCAGGAAAGAATACTGTCAATCACAGAGCAAGGACTACTGCAATACCTAAAATATGTATATATCTCTGGGTGCTGAAAGCAGTTAAAATCAACCTGTATTTATAAAATTCTAATAACCCAAAAAGAAGTCTTAAGAACAGCATGATTCAAACAGACATAAAAGGTATTTTTTTCCTCTCAGTTCAGATTTTGCAATTCTTCAAATTAAAGCAGTAAGCAATTCTCTGTTATGAAGGAATCCTTGCCTGAACAACACTTTTAAGTTAGAGAATTATGACATTTTTCTTATGTTCTGCACCTTTAAATCTGTCAGACTACTACTATCCATTTTAGACTATTTGTGTTCATTCATGTGTGCAGACACATACATTGTGTCATGGAGACTGCAGGATATTCTTGTCTGTTTGGTATTTTTAAAAATAAAAATTATTCAGACTGCAATGACATATTTACTGTTCATTGAAATAGATAAAGCTTTATCCAGCACTGAAATCCATTTGTGATTGAGGTGCAGTGTGAGAGCTGCTCAGCAGCACAATGGAACACCAGAACTAGAGCTGGTTAGAAAATAAGTTTGATGTCCTCCAAAACAGTCCAAGATTTCTTCTTTGTTGTTGCTGTTTTAGTCAGGGCAAAAAGCTGTGTTTCTAAATGTTTTCACTTGATCCAGTTTTATAGGAGGAAAATTATTATTTGTTTGATATATCAATTCTCTTCACTTTTATGTAAAACTCATATTTTAAATAAGAAAGCATTTTATAGCTATATATTTGCACTTCAGAAATGACAAAACCTGGTTCTCACCAAGTTCCTGCTTCCCTTCGCTTTGTCCAGTCCCCATTTTGTGAAGAAGGGCCATTTTGTCAAAGCAGTTTTCTACATAGGATCTGTTTTTTCAAAAGAAAAAAAAAAAACACAAAAAAACCCCCAAAACACCAGATTCAGGTAAACAGAAGAGTCTCTGGGCAGTTACAACTGCCAATCCATACAGTTAGAATGTGGGCATGGCGCCTCAGCATTCATTCTTCCCTAATTGCCAAGTACAGCCAGTAACTTCTTACAAGCTGCAAGAGGTATCTAAAGGTTTTCAGGTGCTCCCAAGAGATCCCCTAGCCCCCAATTTCAGATCTGTTCATTGCAGCATTATGAAGCCTCATCTTAAGTTTTAGACTATCTCAAAATGCTCCCAGAAATTCAACACTGTCCCAATGAACCAGCCCCACAGAGGGTTAAAAAAAAGTGAACAGAAGTACTGTTGCATTAAAATAAATGGCTAGCAAGTGGTCTAAATAAAGCATTGCTATCTGATGCCTGAAAACAGATTTGACTGAAAAGGTATGCTTTCAGACTAAGAAAGCAGAAAAAACTAATTAGACAAGAAGCAACCGTGAACAAACATGTTAGCAGAATCAATAACTGGAACTGATCAGCTATTTCTTTAATTGTGCCAGCTGGGCTCTAGCGATGTGCTTAGAGGAGCATAATTACCCGTTTCAGTTGTACAGCAGAGTTCTTTTTCTTTCCCTATCCTTTTATTCACCCTCCTTTCTTTCTTTTTGCGTTAGGAGCTGGTCATATGCCATTAGAGAAAGAAAAACAGCGTCGAGAAATTAGTGGAAAATGGGCCATCCTCATATATAAGACAATATTATATGAATAATTAGAAGTAGCCCTAAACAGTTATACCAAATGTAACCTAATAAGAAAGTGAGTCATCAAGGAAACATAACTCATTTCTTAATGTGAAAGGACATTGTGTGCGCTGTGTGCAAAGCAGGGCTGCAAAATAAAATAAAATGAAATAGGGACTGTTCTCTCTCCTGTTTGGACATGCGTACCAGGGACTGTTCTAATTGCTGAGGCTGTGACTGATCAGGCACAGAGTGCTGCTGCTAAAGCACTGAAGTCCACGCTGTACAGCTGCCTGCTACTATTAGAAAGAATCCAGGACAGATATAAAATAAAGCACAGAAAGGAGAGGGAAAGCATAGAGGAAAGAGAGAAGGGGTTCACTGATTAATTAACAAGCCAAGAAAAACAACCCACCCTTCCTTGACTGATGTTTACCCATCTTTAATTGACAGCAAAACAAAGGACTTAATAACTACAAGGCTCTTATGGGTAGCTCCATGGAAAATCCATAGCAGCACAGAGCAGGCTTGGGTTTTGATCTATAGCGATGACTAAATGGGTCTCCATTAGAGTGATGGCTACCCCAAAAAGTGAAAATTAAAAAGTGAAATATACATTTAATCAGCAACAGGCTAATATATCAAAGGCGTCAGCCTATCCCAATCAGGGGCCTGATCCAAAACCCATTGACGTGAGCAGAAAAAAGATTCAAGCCCCACAAAAGCTTCAGCTCAGAAACTTGTCCAAAGCTGATCTAAACCCTTTATACAGCTGAAAGCTTCAGAAAACCACGACTGGTCCTATTTTCTAGTCTCATGCAGGTCAGCTCCCTGTTCCAGGAGCAGCCCTAATTGGTGGCATGGCCAGAGGAGCCCATAGCTGTGCTGGGAAGATGGGGTGGCTCAGCTGTCTCCACCCCCTGGCATGGCTCTGGGGCACAGCCACCTCTGCCCCTCTGACCATGGCACGGCCTCTGAACAGCGATCACCTCTGCTTTGTGCAGCCCTCTTGAGCTGCAAACCGCCCACCAAAGAGGAAAAGCCCCTGGAGTGAGGAAGGAAGCTGAAGGGAAGTAAAAGGAGGAGAGAACAGAGATACCTTGGGATTGAGATGTGAAAATAGACACCAGTAGCAGCCAGCAGCTCTCACCCACAGCCTGAGGCTCAGGACTAAATTCCCAGAACAGCCATGGAGGGATGCTGCTCACAAGGGTCCCTACAGCTGTAGTTCATCTCCAAAACCCAGCAGAATGCATTCAACAGCAGCAGCCCGGGCTGGCTTGTGTATGCCAAGGAGGCTTGGGCAGGTTGGTATTTTATCTGAGACAACTATTTCTATGCTTATCATTTTCCTAGCTGAAGCCATTTAGCTTTATTGTGTGGCACATATGTCTCTTGATATGGAAAAGCAAGTTTTGTGAGGCAAGATTCAAAGGGGTCTGCTTTTATGCGGGCAGTTACGTCTGGCAGACATCAGTTCTTTACAGAGAGGAGTAGCAGGATTCAGAGCTAATTAGGAAATCATAAAACAAAAAGGCTTTCTCTAATGACAAAAGATTCTTCAATCGGGATCAGCCAATCATACTGACAAGGAAAATAATTTAAGATTAGTTGCAGAGAGAATAAAAATGCATTAAATGGGGTTAAGTTGCAGCAATGTTCATGTTATCTTTCAACGTAAGTTGCGGTATAGGCACTTAGCATTACATAGTACATGCAGAATATTGTAACAGAAGATCTCAGTTTCATCTTTCAGCCTTTCAAAAAAGTATCTAAGTTCCTGATCATTTAAATCTTTGCTGATTATTCATCACCACCACATTTTCAGAAAGGAGATGCTAAATTAGCTACTTACTATGGATGATATTCACTGTGCTGCTGAGTGCAGGCACAGAACAAGCCTCAGAGAAGCAGTGGATGATAAAGCTTTCTGGGCTCATCCTAGGTATGATGAGCTCCATTTCAGCACAAACAGCCTGGCACAAAGGGTGGTCACGGGGCCAGGCTGAGGAAGAATTGAAGTATTGGTTGTTAGCAGCAGCTATCAGCCCTGACACAGGTGATACAGAGCACTCACTGTTCCGAGGGCTTCATCTTCAAACAGCCTGATCAGGACAAAACAAACTCAGAAGGGAGAAATTTGCCCCAAATTCAATTAAGGCATTGATTAGATTTCACTGGAACCCATTTCATGCACTGACAACAGACAGGGTTTGGGCTGTCCATCACTGGGCCCAGTTAAGGTTCATTTGCACAAATATTATAAGAGATGCAAAGACAGCAGAGCTCTGCCCAGGACTGCCCTAGCTCCAGGAAGAACCCATGCTTCCACTGCCAGCCCGTGCTTGTGCCTTGGTGTCCCAGGTAAGGGAGGGCTTTGATCAGCTCAGAGCAGCCTGGAGGAGGCTTGGGAGAGAGTGAGATGAAAGATTTCTGCCTCCTTCCCGTCAGCAGACCCCTGTCCAGTGCAGGTGGCCTTCATGGGCTGGGAGGAGATGTTTGGAAGGCTCAGGCAGATGAGGAGTCCCTGGGAAGGGAGGGCAGGAGGGAAATTTCTCCCTGCATCCAGAGCTTGGGAGAGCAGGCTGGCTGTGCCACCACACTGCTGCTGAAAGCAAACCTGAAGGCGACAGATTTTCCCCTTATCTTTGAAAAAGCCAAAAACTCCTTTTTGCCTTCATATTACTTTTTACTTCATATTACTGCACTTGTCCTCAGAGGCCCCAGCTAGAATCAGATCCCTCCAGTGCCAGGCACTGCCCAACCCTAAGGTTACAGACACCCTCTGCCAGGGTTTGCAGCCCAACAGGACCAGACAGACCCAATTAACATCAGCCCTGCTTTCCAAGTAGGAAGCTGTTACATAGAGGAATTTCAATAGGAGCTGGGAAATGTTTCTAAAGTATGGCTTTCAAGCTTTCTAGGTCTCAGAAGCAGAATAAAACTCTACCTTCTCCTCCTATAAAAATACAGCCTGCCTTTGGAGTGACTTCAGAGCCTGAGATACAAAGGGAGCATTTGGCCTCATCCAGAGCATGAAACCCAGCCCCAGTCACACAGTCTGCTCTAACAACCCAGAGGCCTTTACATCCCCAAATGCCAAGGTGAGCATTTACTGTGAAAGGGAAAATGTTTTAAAAACCAAAACAGCTCTGAGAACTGTTAAGCAGAGCTGTCATCAGTAAATTATTCCTTTCTGCTGTTATATTTTTTCCCCTCCTGTAGTATGATGGGAGAGCTAAGTGCAGCAGTCAATACGTCGTAGTCAGGCTAATGATTGTCTAATAGCTAAATTAGAAGAGTGACTCTTAATCATGAGGTAGTCTAGCACTGAAATCCAGCCATGAAAACTCTTTGATTACACTTCACTTTTTAAAATACCTAATTAACTTTTATAAGACTTCTTGATTTTTAAACTATCTTGAGCAAACCGTACAACATGAAAGCTCAATAGAAAGCAGCAATTGTTTCCCTTCCATTTCACTTGCATGGTCTATAAAGATGGTGGACCTCTACACAAAACTGTTAAAATTATGGAGCCCAGAATCATATATAATGTTACAAATCTTTTGATATTTGTATTAATTTTCTATAAACCTAACCTCCCTAATAAATGCATTTCAAATGGTCTTGCAGAAATACAATCCATTAAGCACTATGTAATCTACTCCTGGACCTTCTCATGATGAACCCTAAGTGAATTTGTTCAGTTGAAGCTCAAAAAAAAAGGTAAAAGGAAAATGGAAAAAAATAGTATAATATAGCCAATATAAAACATGGACAAAAAGACAAATGAGCCTGTGCAATCTCCCTTCTGTGCACTAATATATTTGATTAGTCATGTACTGGTTCTATCATTCATATTAGAAAGAACTTCCATTAAATTAGGGTGATTTCAAATCCTTTATTATGAATCTGTAATTCTTCTAATGAAATAGGAATAAAGAGATCCTAATTTTAAAAAACAAAATCTCACAATCTACTTTGCTGAAATTGCTGACAGTGGAACAGGGGAACTGTCTGGCTTCAAATAAGATTATAGTTCTTGTTACCACAAAGAAAAGAAAATACAAAAACCCAAACACCTCAAAACCCAAAACAAACAAACACCAAACTTTAAATATCCTACCAGGGAGTTAGTTCCAGTCTGGATGATCTTGCAGACTTTCTGCCAGAAAAGCATCTCAGAAACCAGGAGGAATTTACCATAGTAAAAAAGAAATAAGCTATAAAATCTACATCTAATCCTCACTGAAATCAGTGGGCAGCCTTTTGGATGAATAGAGGAAAAAAAAATGAGTGCAATTAGTGCGGCTAGAGACCACTCTTGTTACCTAGAAAAATATTTCTGTTGGCTTCAAGCAAACCAACTTCATGGCTACAGCAAGCAAGCCTTGGCCTATCACTGCAAGAGAGAGGCAGGGAACACCACAGCAACTCAGAAAATTCCTTCAAGAGAAGGGGCAGAGAAGAGATTTAACATACTTTTCCCCTCCCTGCACACTGAACTTCCTGAAGTTTTGACACTCTCTTCAATCATGCCCAGCATGCTCCCTGCACACTGAACTTCCTGAAGTTTTGACACTCTCTTCAATCATGCCCAGCATGCTTTCCATCACGGGGAGACTACAATGCACCCCTCTCATTTTAAAATAAATTTGGATCACTTTCCACCTGCCTAGATAATGAAAACAAGATCCTCAGGTACTACAGCATTTCAGAAATCAGATAAAGAACTGAAATCATATGTTTCATGGATTAGTCTCTCTCTCAATCAATTTATGTTGGCTATTTTGTTGAGAAACTGACCCACATTCCATACATTTTTTTAATTACTGGAAAATCACTTCATCCAATTCTCCTGTTATGGGTGACATATTTCATCCTTGCTCAATATTAAATCATAAAGGAAAGAAGAAATTAATGGTGAGGTGTAGGAGTTTGCATTTCACATCCCTGCACTGACTGCAGAATTTTATATGTGATTAGTCTGATGGGTCACTGAATTACCTTCAGATTACTAGGTCTCCAATTCAAAAGCATTTCTTCTATTATTATTACTTTAAAATCCAGTCTTCTGTTTTTTTAACAAAAGTGCAAGTCAAAATAGAGTTTTATAATATGTTATAATATGTTTTCCCTGGCCCCCTGCCTGCAGTTGTTTGGATAGCTGGCAGAGTGTGGTATCTGACAGCACAGAAACAGTGTGGATAGTTTGCCATTCCTATGGGGATCTATCTTTGGCAATAAATTTGGACTGGATGTCTGTTAGCAAAGTGTGTCAAAGCTGCGCCAAAAGCACTTTTGGACATATAATAATAATAAATGAGTGTTGCATTGCATTAGTAGGGGAATTCTAATACAAGTTGTCCATCATTTTGCAGTAAGTTCTTTACCATGTTAGCGAATTTATGTCTCATTATAAATTAACACTTTCCAGTACTTCATCCCATAGGTTCAGTAAAGTAAATATACATAAGTCTAGGTAACTTCCATGCCAACAGAACAATGCCCACATCCCTGCACATTCCCTTAACACTCAACTCAAACAAACACAAATCCCAAGGCCAAATCCATGGCTGGGGCAGGGGAGCACATTAGAGCACAACCCACAGAGATGGGCAGGCTCTGAGCACCACTGGGGTTCTGCAGAAATCTCAGCTCCAGGGGTAAACATCCCTCCACATTCCACCATTCTGACTCTGCAACAGCCAGTCTAAAAGGGCTTATCTTTATATGGCTTTCCACTCTGATGCAGAAATGTAGACAATTAATCTCAGCTGGAAAAACATTACTTAATTGCTATGAGAACCACGCCAATCCTTCATGGTGTAGCAGCCAGTGTTTAGAAAATAGGTACCTGTTCAAAGCCAACAAACACATCAGAAATGTTGGGTGTTTCTTGAAAAGCCTCATAAATATAAGAATAGGTAAACACCCAAAAGGATTTTGGCATCTCCAAATTTTGAGAGCATTTGTGAGAACAGGGGATAAGAATCTGAAGATGCTGATGCTTGGCACACGTGATGACATCAACAACAAATTGTCACTACACACAAGCAGCAGCCCAAATTGTTACACATTGAAAATTTACACCATAATCTGCAGGTGGAAGTTTCAGAAAGGACTTCATTTGGAAAATGGAGGTCACCAAAACCCAAACATGCAAAGGAAAACACACATTAGTTTTAGCTTCTTTTTGAAGCATACTTACACAATTTGCTCTTTTGGAAGGCAGGACAGTTATGCACAGGCTCAGTAACATTCCCAAATAAAGCAATACATGGCTGAAAGTCCATGTTTCAGCTTTCACCCCATAGTTTTCCTATGATATGGTCATGATATGACATGAGAAATGTTTTAAAATATTGGGCTTAAAATGCTTGCCAAAAGAATCAAAGACCTATCCAACTTTAAGGAACACCATGAATTCATCCTTTCAAAGCCAACAGAAGTCACAGGTGAGCCTACTTGCCAAAATACCTGTTTCTGAATTTGCTAAAATATGGATTGGGAAACGTTCATGTTTGAGCAGTGACTTGCACACATTGACTCCCCAGGGACAGCCTGAGGGGTGCATGCAGGGAGGCAAATTGGCTGAATCAAGAACACAGCACATCCTGCCTTTGCCAAGAGGTGTCTTCCAGACGTATCACAGAGCCAGGAGCAGCATGGCAGGGTGGGTTCAAGGTGGCATAATTGGCAATGCACCTTGCACAGCAACATGGCCCATGGACAGCGAGGTTAGCTGGAATTTCTGCTGTGCACAGAGAAGCACTTTTTCCAGCCCAAAACTCTCTGGAAAGGAGAGAATTCCTTTCCACTCTCGAAAAACTCTCTACATGTCTCCTCAGGAAGCCTCGCTGCCAAGAGATGCACACGGTGTATGAGACAGGCTGGAACTCTCCTCCACCCAGGTGAGAGCAGAAAGCTTCTGAGGGAGACTGCAGAGTGCAGCTGTGAAAGGAGCAGCAGCAGGCAGCGAGGCAGGGTGCAGCTGGGATTGATGTGCACTCTGTGTGCTTTGTGCCTCGCTCTCTGATGTTTCTGAGGGAAACTCTTCGGAGCAGTGACTGGCACATCCATGCTAGAGCTTCCCCCAGCAGCCATGGGAGCTGCATAGCTCAGCTCTCCCAGCCCCACTGGAGGCACAGAGCTCAGGCACCCTCAGACCTGTCTCTGGATGTGGGCCGGGCTTGGCAGATGATATATTCAGGAATAACAGCTCAGCACCACATCGTTTTTATTTGTGTAGCTGCTTTTCTTCCTTAATTTTTTGTGCCAAGGAGGTGATGGTGAGGGTTGTACTGTGGCCAATGGCACCAATGTCAGCAAGAAGGGGAGGGCTGGGACCTCCCATCACAGCTCAGCAGCAAAGGGTCACTGACAGTGGGTCCAAGGGGGCTGACACAGAGCACAGGGAAACTCCACCTGCCATCAACAGCATCCAGTAGCAACCAGCAGCAGGAACCCACCTGTTAAAACACCACTGCCCCCGGGTGATGAAAATGGCCACAATTTTCACACAGACCTGATTTGCCTCCAGCATGAGGGACCTCTTAGGTCTGCTTTGGGGCAGCACAGTTGTGTGCTGCCTCCTACTACAGCAAAATGGGGAAAAATTTAGTTTAACTCTACAGCGGTAATGTTAAGATTTTTTAGGCTATAAAAAAATGTAGTAGGCAAATGTAGTTCAGCACTTAAGATGTTGGTTCAGCCAACTGAGATGGAGTAATTTTATTCCTATAAATGGTATTTTTCAATGGTCCCAGATGAATATTTGTATTCCTCATAATGGCTGAGGAAGGAAAAGTCAAAATTTTCTACTGTGAGAACACTCTCATTCCTTTTCTTTAAAAATACTGTTATTTTGAGATTCAACTTCCTGCAGAAAATGCTGCACATTTCTGAAATATACTTTTTCTAATGCTGAAGAACAAACAGCAGACATCTGAGTGAAAGTCACATTGTTTCCACTTGTTCATCTGAACAAATATACTGGCTTACCATGCCTTAAGGAAAGCTATGAAGGATGGAGTGCTGTGGCTCAGATGATCCCAAGGATTCTTCTGGACACCTGTTATAAATCTCTTGGTGGTACTGAAGGACTGGTGCAGAGCACTTCACGTCTATTCCAAGGTTTTCAGTATTTCTCTGTGGTCACCATGTCACCAATCTCTTTCTGTTGCATTCTGACACTGATTTAAAGGGTCTCTGGTCATGCAGACATCCACACCAAGAGCTGGTTCTGGGGAAACCTGCACCTTGTGACAGGAATACAGGCATGCCAAAATAAGATTCCCTTAGCAAGTACTGTACAAGCTGCTTCAGGACAGCACAGTTTGGACAAAGCACCTGACTCTACCCCAGGGTTTTGCTGGTGAGGGTGTGAGCTTTCCTGACCCCTCTGTCTGTACTGAGGGAGGTCAACAGCAGAAACCCAGCTCAGGCTCCACCTTTCCTCTCTCCAAAACAGTTAGGGGAAAATGAGTCTTTGAAAATGAAAATGCGCCAAATCAACCAGACATTTTATGGAGGAAAGGAAGTTTGGAGGGCTCTCTGCATCCCCTTCAGGGCTGATGCAGCACAAGCCCTCCTGCTGCCGCCAGAGCTCCCTCTCCCACCGAGATGAGAGCCAAACAGCTGCTTGCTTTGAGTGCACAGCCGTCCCTGAACAGGACAGCTGGACATCTAAACACCTAAATGGAAGGTGTCTCTAACAAATTCTGGATACACAAGCATAGGCACTTTTTCCTTCAAGCCCCTGGTAGTTCATTTTTCTAGTTGTGCTCTGAATTCTGCTCTTGGTCTCTAATTCTCTTCATTACAGCTCTCAGTGTGCACACACACCACTGACAACTGGAAATGGGAAAGCCGAAACCCTGCTCCATAAATTTAAAGCCTGTAAAGGCCACCTAATAGCATTATAAATTTCTTAACATAATTTAATTTGTGTATATGCAACTCTTAAAAACCCTGATTTGCCCGACAAAGAGAGCTGATGTGTTTTTATTCTGCTTTAGTTGTGTACACTAGCCCCTATTAGTGCATCCTAATAATATATACAGAGCCATTAATTTGTGCAGTAAAAGCTTTTCTTCCTTTCTAAAAGCTGCTTAGTGTAAACTGTAAACATCATGAACACTCTCATTCAGACTGATTCTGAGCCCTTAGCTGGGGGTTCAGAGGCACAAGATGAAATGCCTGTGAATGCTGACGGATGGCTTCAGGCAGGGAATGCTCAAATTTGCACTGGAACCACTCCTAGCACCTTACTGGAGCACAGCAAGCTGAAAACCACCAGCAATCCTTCCAGATAGGTTATAATGCCTTGAAAGAAGAGAGTTTTTCTTAGAGCAGCACCTGGTGTTGACAGGAATATTAAAAGTCACCTCTCCCCAAAGCCACTGTCCTTTGCATCACGTATGCATTCAGAATAACCCTCAAACAATCCTTGCTATTGTTCATTAAGAGTCACAACATCTACTGTCACAATGCCTCTAATCATGGTCAAACTCGCTGTATTATAAGGAATATTCACTGAAACAAATATTGTGAACATAAGTGGATTTTTTTGCATGTAATCAGAGCTGTGTGTTCCAGAGATACTTACTAAGCTTGACCCCTTCAGCTACAGATCAGCAAGGTACATAACAACACCTATAACTTCCAGCATATGTGTTTTGATTACAGCTGGGCAAGTCATATATCTAAGTTAAGCACATACTTACAGTTTTATGGAAACAGGAATTTGATACATGAGAGTTCGAAGTTGGGGTTTCTTTGCATTTTTTTTACTTCTCTTGTTTGGACTGATTTCTCCAGCACTTCTATAATTTTTGACTGATTATTGCCCAATTTATTTTTAATTTAACTTCATACAGGCCGTATTTCCTCTCAGACAGAGCACTTACTTTCTCTCTAATAGATTTCTGTCTTGAAATACTGACCTATTTACCACTGGAGAGAAGTAAAATATAGGCTCTGATATAATGCCTACTGAAATTGGTCTGGAGCAGGTGTGGGATCTGACACACAGACAAGCCAGTAAAATGCAAATGGTATTTAGTTATTGAGGCAAATGGCAGCTTTTAAAGCACCACCTGTGTATATTTTGCAACATATCATGGAAGTGGTGAGAACCATCCTCATTTATTCATGCGTTAAGTTGTGACATTTGGCTCGGAACAAAAAGCTGGAGAAAAGGGTAAGTTATGAGATGTCAGGGAAAAATGATATGACACACTGTAAGATGGGGCACTTTATATTTTACTGTTCACTTCAGTGTTATTCTCAGCCCTGTAGCAAGGAAAGAGTCACCTGGGAGGGAAGGATGTGTCATTTTCCTTACACACTGAGAAAGAGAACCCAGAGTTATGTTCATCCCAGCACCTTGCCAGCCCCACTTTCCCCTCCATTCCACCAGAAAAGCACTAAACTGCATTTTCTCCTGCTTATTTCTGCAATACAAGCTTTTCCATCTCCCATCTACCCCAAGAAACTTGGCAAGAGAGAAATCTACCCCCTCCAAGAGGTCAGCAAAGGAAAATGGCACCCAAAATATTCTGAAGTTCTGAGAGCCAGCAGATTCCCCTGGGCAGGCAGAGGCCCTGCCAGTGTTAACACGCAAGGGGAGGATTAATCCCAGACCCACTGGTAGAGTGTCCCAAGCTAATGCTTCCATTAGTGCCACAAACTGCTAGAGAGGCAAACAAACCATGTCTCATGTCAGCATTTTACATAAAGTTGAGTTTTATTTATTTATTATGTATTTAGACTGTTTTAATAGCTACAGAACCCTATTAACATAAGAAATTGCAATGCTGCTTCTCTATTTACTTCAATATATTTACCAGTAAAATCTGACAGCTGACAGCTTGTGAATGTGATGGTAATGTAATCATTACATTTACACTGGATGGAGCACAACTTTCTGAAATCGTGTGACAATATTTTCAGACTTAAATGATGGTTTAGGGATAAAGACATAAGTATTTGTTTATAAGTAATCTATCTTGAATATGTTCATTAGTAATATTCCTGAAAGCGTCCAATAAAAGTTACTTGAGATTAATTAGAACAGAAACAGCTAATTTGTCTGCCTGAGTGGTTATCACATAAGCCCTGGCTTGACATAGCACCTAAATAAAACAAATATAAACCTGCCACAAGGATGTGAACACGCTGTCCCAAAAGGCACAACCACTTAACTTGTGTAATTGTCAGTACAGTCAAGAAAAGCTGTTCTAAGATTTGGTTTTCAGCACCGGATTAAACAGCATGTCCAAACAGAGCAAATTAAATTAGGCTGCGTCTAAATTAGACTTTTTCCAATGGCAAGATTACTTTACATCAACAAACATTGATCTGCCTCAGCAGCATCTACTACAGATGACAGCAGAGCCAAGAGGAGAATTTAGAAAGTCACTTAGACCTGATCCAATTTTCCCCATCCTTAAAATAAGACCACATGCAACTCACTCTCTTAGAGTTCAAAGGACACTGACAAACCCCATTGTTCCTGTAATACCCCAATGTTTTCATGAAAAAGTTGCCTATTATGGCCCATTCTGTATGGTTCATCTCTTCTTGACATAAGCCAAATCTCTCTATTACTGCATTTATTTACTGAGTACTTGAGCAGAACTTTATCACTTAAAAATATCTCCAGCGTGGCAAGGCAATAAACTCTAATGTGAAGAGATCAGTGCCAGTTTATACACTTCTCATTAAAACAGCCGAACAAAAAGAAAAGCCTTCCAATGTCTCTGCTGCTGACCTTATTTTAAGATCTAAAAAGATGACCCAGAAGGCTTCAGTTTGAAGATTTCCCTGCTCCATCTTTTCAGACTTCATTATACAGCATTTACAAGTGGTAGGAGCAGGGGAGGGAGAGGAGAAAACACTTTCCCCTCCAAGTCTCTTTTAAGGATGTGCTTCTGAAAGTTCCATCTGCAGCTACCATTGAATTCTGCAGGAGATTGAGGCTGGCAGCCAAGCAGAGGCTCTGAGGTGGACCTTGCATGGAAACCAAACTCTGACTGGGGGTAGGTGGGACTTGTCTGAAATATTTTTTTTTCACTTTGAGAACCTCAATTTCCTTCTGTAAAACTTGCAGCATATACTAAAATCCAGGCTGCCAATGATCAGTTCTGATCAATGGCTCTGCAATCGATAGTATTGCAGAGGAAACCAAGCTGCTAAAATGAGGGCAGGGTAAAGGAAGGGAGAGGCTTGGGGAAGGCAAATCACCCTGTCTGGGAGTTTCCCTGCTGCCAAAATTGTGAGGTGCACACAGCAGGCAGATGGCTGTGACCTGCCCTGCAGGATGTGGTTAACAGACCTGTGGCAAATATCCCTGAGATCCTGAGTGAATTTTTTTTTTTCATTTCTTTTCATTTTTCTGGACAATAATTAAAGAAAAGGGGGCTTGCATATTTTTGTTGAAGCATGGGGTCTATATTCTGTTTTAGGGGGGGAAAACCATTATTGCTTTCCTTTCAGAAATAATGTCATGAAATAAAACCACAAAAACCATTTTTTAAAATCTCCACGCTATCAGAATAGATTGAACCTTTTGTCACAAATCCACATTGTACAGCTGCAGAACCAAATGACAGAAATGGTATCAGCCACTGGGACTGAAACATATCTCTGAAATTTGCTGTGTTCTGGAGGAAATAAAAATATGCTAAGTAAAAATCTATGAATGCTTTGAAACTATTCTTTTAATTTTAAAAAGGAGGAGAATGAGGTAAGAAGAAAATGCAGGACAATCAGTCACAGCTGTTAATGAAACAGGTAGCTGAGTCCAGACTGGATGACTGAAAAATTCCTTACTCTCTCTCTATACTAATTTTTATTGAGGATTTTTACCTTCTTGGGGAAAATGCTCCTGAACCTGCTTGTGTTTTGAATGATTACCTGCCACTATTATAAAAAGTCACTGAGACATTAGCAGCTGCCCATGGACAGACTGAGCCCTGATCTGCCTTTTCCCTCTGTCTGCACTCTGCCCCCTGGCAGCCCAGGGTATCTGTAGGTGTTTTCTCAGGGAAAGCTGTATTATACCTTAACTCAGTCAGCAAGATTCAATCAATGACAGTACCTTTTTGCCTGGGTTAAATGATGCTGTACACAAAACAAGTCTTCTGATTTTCTAAAAAGGTACTGCCGGTGAACTGTGTTGCATGAACTTAACTCTTATGTGGCAGGATAAAAAAGCAATATAACAGACAAATGTGGCACAGGAATAATGGGGTTTTTTGTTGATGAAATCTTCATCTGTCTCATGTCCATCTTTCATAAAGAGTACAGGTAACACAAAGTCACTGCTCACAGCTAATTAAACAGCCAGTTCACTGCTAGGTATTATTGAGGTGGGGCTAATCCCTAAACAACCTCACAATGTTGTTCTTTGCACCATCGAGTCCTTGGGAAAGGTAGATCCCTCCCCTACAGCCACAGGCGAATGTAACGAGCAGATGAGAAAGGAACAAATGTATTGTGTACCAAATAGTAAGAATAACCACCAGGGATCAGCAGATTGGTGTAAGCAGAAAAAACCCCAAAACCAAACAAAAAATAAGTTTGCAGTAAATGGTCTGCTTCATTCCCACCAGCAAAAAATTCTCCTTTTCATTAAATAAGGAGCTCCTTTACACATCTACACAATTGCCTGGATAAATCTGGGACAGACAGCATAGTTAAGAACCACTGGAAAGTTAAATTGAACATTCAGAGGGGGCTCAGAAATATTTTCTTCAGTTTTGAAACTGAGATCTTTCCTAGTAGACAAAAAATTCTTCTTCATCCAAAAATAGGTTAAAAATCATCCAGCAGAAGCACAGATGAACAAAAGGTCAATCTTTCCTCAGTTCTGCCACCCCTGTTTTGTATCACAAAGAGGTGGCATAAGGTGTGAGAAGAGAAAAGGCATCAGAAAGCTTTAAGGGAAAAGGGGGAGTGCTGAGGGGGCTTTTGCCAAAGAACAGCCCAGAAAGGAGGGGCCCCCAGGCAGCCAGAGCTGGGTGCAGCTGTACCAGGGGTGCAGCAGACCACTGGCACCACACTGCCCATGTTCCCTCCTGTGTGTGTTGCCAGTGTCCAAATTACTCATGGGAAAACAGCACTGCATCATTCTGAGGCTTAGGCACAGGAAAATTTAAACTATTTATTATCAGGCCTGTAAAAAAGTTTTCATTACGTTATTAACAAGACAACAGATTTACTTCTTAGCACAGAAAGGTGGCAATGAAAGGAAAAGGAGGATAATGTTTCTAATAATTAATTCTGCACGTTTGGGAGTTGATTATGAAAAAATCAGAGGGAGAGGAAGAAGACAAAAATCTAATTACAAAACCATCATGAGAAAGTGAAAACAGTACTGACTTGTAAATAAACCAAGGAAAACAAATCAAACATCCTTCTGTGCTATGGAAGGGATATTTTAAATGAATAAAAAATATGTATGGTCTCAAGAAATGGCTGAAACAACATGAATTCTCAGCAGATTTCTTCTAAGAGAAAATACAGTACTCCCTGACTTAGAGGACAGTATTTGAAAGGGTAATTAATGCAGCTCACAATGACAAGTCCTGTATAAATACAAAGATATAGGACTGATAAATAATGTGCTCATTGAAATGTTGTTTTTTATTTTCTGAGGAACCTATAAAATCTCCACTCATTTGTCATCTCATTTTGTTTCAAGGATTTACATTTGCAATAATAATTTTATTAAGAACATTCAGAAAAAAAACTTCTCCACACAGGGACAAGGCATCATATTGCATCTCACAGTCTACAGGAAAGTTATTTTCAGGTACAAAAATATATCCTGGGAAACATCTTCCCATCAAGTTATTAGTGTAAGTACATTGGAAAGGGGAAGAAAATGTAAGCTGAAACATGAATCAGAAAAGAACTGAAGCACTGCCTTAACTGTGTTTCTGAACTTGGACCTTAACTTTTTGTTGAAGGAATTGCATGTTGTTGTGGGACCTGTGTAAAGCTTGCCAAGATTCACTTTGGTTTTAAGATCACTTTTGCATCTGCAGACCTAAAGACAATGCCTTACTGGTGATAAATCTCTCAATGGTTTATATTGGCTCTTCTGAGTGTGCAATGTCTCTTCCTCCAAAGAAACAGAGGAAGAAACCAAAGAAACCTTGAGGCCATGGTTAGCACTGCTCACAGCAGGATTTAGCAGAACAGGGCTGGGTCCTGATACAGAAGCTGTGCAAAGGGTGCTGAAGTGAGTCCACTGGTAAGAGAACATGAGAGAACAGCTTATTCCCTATTCTGACAGTTGTGGAAAACAGCACAGGAGTCAGAGTCCCCCGCATGCAAAGGCAAGATTGGCAAAAGTCCATTAAGGAAGGCAACAGAGGAAATTACAAAAGAAGAAAGGGAGTGCATAAAAGATGAAGAAATTGGCCCAGAGCTCTTTGACAGAAGAGATATCATTTACTCCAGCCCTGCTGGAAGAAATATTCTCCCATTGGTTTAAAATTAGGCTTCAAGGGTTTGATATTTGTAATACATAACTCCATTAAGATTGCTGAACTCTCACTCACAGAGATCAATCCTCCTATAATCTCTGCATATTCACATGGGCTTTTTGTCATCTTTCCCAAAAGGGCTGGGTACCAACTGCACAGGCAGAGCCCTGCTCCAGCAGGGATCCCCCCTGGATTACGGCTGGGCTCCTTAAAGGCTGAGCTTCAGCTGCTCCCCCAGCTGTGGGGCTGGGCACTGGCCAGACACTGGCACACACTGAGTAATTTCCTGGAGGAATTTTACTTGACATTACCCTGGGTGTCCGTGTCAGCACTGACTGCTCTTCTGGCCACCCAAGTACCTAATGGTGCTTCATCAAGCTGTGGCTACAATCTGAACATACACATATGTTTTCTAAACACAACTGTGCTTTAATTCCTTTTAACTCTGCAGACAGCACGCAGCTGTTTTGAGCTAATGGATGTTCCTTCAGTTGTAAGATTGCTTGCAAATATAACGGATCATATAATGGCAAATGAACAAATACATTTTTATCAACCTCTGAAATGAGTCATTTATCTTCTGGGCTATGTACTGAATCATGACACCAAATGATAAGTTTTATCTCTTTTACTGTCAAACTCAATCTCAGTCAAGACCCAAATTGCTGGGAACGCAAGTGAAGAGTGAGCTTCACTCCCAGCTGAGAATGGAAGAAAAGCTGGCTAGCTGGCTTTCCCTAAGTGCCTTTAATCTTTGTGGGGCTTGCCTTAAATGAAATCTTATGGCAGTGTCATCCCCCAACACCCCAGCACGATACCCCAGCACAGCTCCCCTGGCTGGGAGGGTTATCAGCAGGCAGAGTGCCTGTCTGCCCTCTCTGCCTGCACCTCCTTACTTTTCCTAGAGAAAACATTAAGCATTCTCTAGTCACCCAATCCCACTCTGATACTCAGTTAGGGACATAAATTTCCTTTTATTACCTCTTTTAAACTAATCCAACTTTCCTTCATACTGTACAATTAAAACTTAATTTTGTGTTAATCCTTGATAAATGATACCTAATATAAAGGTTGACCCCTTGGAATAGGCTAACCTTTAAGGCTTTGATGAAAACCAAGCACTTACAACCTATAAAGCAACAGCTGAAATATCTTCATTTAACTCTTGGATGGCAGGCTCATTTAAAAGCCGTTGCATTATAAAACTCAATCATTTCCTTCTGAATTACTTCAGAAAGAATATCAAAATTGGATAGTGACAAAGGCATGCTAAAATTACTGTTCACAACAAAAGAGGAGCAAGATGGCAAACATCCTTGGGGGCAGGGTGCAACTTCTGGTGCTACTCATGCTAAGAAATGCTTCGATCATGGAAATTTACACTCTTGTGATAATCAGCTTAAGATCTATCTTAAAATAAATATATTTTAGAGCATCTAAGACAACGGACATGGAAGCAAGAGCCTGTGGCAGAAAAGGAAGCAAAAGAAGATTTATGGCAGGCTAATTTCATTTGAAATAACCTGGTTTCAGCCAGCCGACAAAAACAGAACCCAAAGGAAATTTAGAGGAAATAACCCTTAGGTCAATTTGATATCTGTTACACTATGTGTGAAGAAACATCCTTCACAAAACCTGGACCCTCCAGTCATAGGAGAACTGATAATCAAAAGTAATGTGGAGGAGAAATTGTTGTCACCATCAACAGCCGCAGCAGCCACTGCTGCCACCTAAACCTGCGGGCAGGGCTCTCCCAGAGCAGCCCCTGCACAGGAGTGGGGAATGTGGGAAGTGCTCTGAGGCCATGACTGCGACTGTGCAGAGACAGCTCTTCCCATAGCATCCCAGCTCCCCTCCTCACCTGGGGCAGGTTTTGCTTTTCCCTGCTTGTGGCATTTGCTGGGTCCCCAGGATGAAGGAGGAAACAATGAATTTGACTCCATGTTCTTAGAAGGTTAATTTATTATTTTATGATCTATATTATATAAAAGAATACTATACTAAACTATACTAAAGAATAGAGAAAGGATACAGACAAAAGGCTACAAAGAATGATAATGAAAACCTATGATTCCTTCCAGAGATCTGACACAGCCTGACGGTGATTGGTCATTAAGTTAAAACAATTCCCATGAAACTAATTACACAATGACCAGGTGGTAAGCAATGTCCAAACCACATTCCAAAGCAGAAAAACACAGGAGAAACAAATGAGATAATATTGTTTCTATTTTTCTCTGAGACTTCTCAGCTTCATAGGAGAAGAAATCCTGGCAAAGAGGATTTTTTTAGAAAATATGATGGTGACAGCCACTCTCTCTGTGCCCCAGAGAAGAGCCCACGCCAGCCCCAGCCCAGGGACAGGGAAGCGGCAGTGCCAGCTCAGGCTGCTCCCCGTGGCAGCCCCCAGGCTTAGCACTGCACCATGCCAGCTGCTGCATGGCAGAGGGGTTACTCTAAGGGACAGGATTCTGTCTTTGATCAGCACTGTACTCCTTCATACAGGCTTGGTTCTGGACACTTGAGGGCTCCTGAAAGGTTCCGCTCAGCACAAGAAGCATGGAAGAATCCAAGCATGAATGTTTGATTTTAATAAGTCACAATTTTAAATTGACAATATTGCTGCTTGCTTTCCTTCTGGGACTATAGAAGCACTAGGACATGATCTAGAGTCCAAAATATTTCCTGACGACATTTTCTCTGTTCCTTTATTTTTTAGGCAACAAGTAAATAACTTATCTGATCCTCCTGACAACAATACAAGAAAAGAAACATTCTTCTACTAATTTGTTTTGGTTTATCTGCCTATAGTTTCCACAGAAACCAATGTCACCTGTGATCTATCTGTGTAATAACCTCTTGTGGCAGTTTGTTTTGCATTTTCTCACAATGACCTTCCTTACAAAATAGATCTGTCATGAATAATAGGCATGCCACCACATTGTGTATCTCTACTTCACAACATGTGATTCAGTATCAAGAACATTGGCATTTTAAAAATCCTGCCTCGTTTTAAAATGACAAACCCTAGAAAATACTTCCCTCCATGATTTTGAGGGCTGCATAAGTGACTGCAAAACTTCTGATTAACTAAATGGACAAGAAATGGGGATGAACATCAATGGGGAAATAGCAGAATACACACAAAAAAAAAATATCTCTCTACAAGTCTGTGCAGAAACGCCAAGAAACAGGTAAACATTAAGCAAAAGAAAGTAAGAACATTCTACAGACTTCTAATGGCAAATGCCCAACAGTTGTGCTCATGGGCTGAGATTATGCAAAGTAGTAAATTACTGATCTCAGTTGCACTCCCCATAATGTTCAACGTTACCTGCTTTGTAAGTACAGCTGTAAAGAGGAAGCAGTGTAAGCTGTCCAACTTTTCAGGGGGAAAGAGGGAGAGCATGAACATCTGAAGTAAGGTGCCAGGTTCTGCATGCTAAAAAATAGCTGTGAGTCAAGTCCTCCACCCAGCACATGCAGCAGAACATTGTTTCTAAAGATCCAAGGTGATTGCAAGACACATCACCTCTGCACTGATCATGAGCCACTTCTTGAATAAAGCTCCAAAAGTACCAAAAATTCTATTTCTAAAGTACCAAAATTCTATTTCAGATGATGCTAAAACTCCTGTCCTGAAAGCCTGAGGTCAAATAAATATAATGTGATCTTGATGGCAGTTCCATTGAGGACAGATGTGGATAGGAAGTGCCTCTACCACAGCCTTGCCTTGGCTGCAGATTTTCTTTCGAGTGAGGCAATTCCAAGCCATATCTCTCCTCTGCAGGGAAATCCCTAACCCTGTGTAAATGTCCTCCTTCCAGGGCCAGGGTAATACTCTGAATGTATCCCAAATACACGATTGGGATAGGAAATGGGAGTGCTCATCCTTCCTGTAAAAATGAATTTAAGAGAAAAATAATGGAGTTCACTGCATCAGAGTGAGTGGGAAAATCCAGAGAGGGAATCCCCCTCTGCATAATCCACACTGGATCACAGCTGCAGTCCCTTGTCTAGCCTGATTTCCTGATCTCAATTTCTTGTTTTCATGATACCATACCTTTCTCCACAACTGCCTATAGAGAACCCTTCCAGAAGATGTGTGGATGAATTTATTCAGGCAGAAGAAGGAATTGATCATGGTTAAACCACTGAAGAGTGAGCAGCCTCACTCTCCCCTTTCTTCTTCTGATTGATTTTATAGACATGAGGAAAGAGAAGCAGAGGGAGAGCCCTGCTTGGCTATCTGAGAAGTCCCTACCTTCAGGAGACATTTGCAAGCTCTGGGTAACACATTGCACAGAGTCTCTCTACAGCTGAAGAAAATGACTGAAAATTACTGTCTCTCTCCTATTTTCCTGCTGCCTCGTTTGTACAGCCATGCTCAACATCTTGCATTGTTTGACACTCTGAAACTGCCCTGTGCTGTCCCCAGGCACTGTCAGGAAGCCCAAGGCAGGGCAGCCACTCTGAAGTATTTTCTTAGATCTGATCCTGAGCTGAGAAACGCTACAGCATGTCATTGTCACAGTGTTTGTGACAATCAACCTGGCCACGGCAAACAAACACTTGGTGCTGCAGGTCCTAGTTAGCACAGATCTTATAGAAAGGGTTCAGAGTAGCAAGGTAGGAGACAAACATTCAGCCTAAAATGAAAAGGTTTTCTTCTACTGTGTCTCAGGCATTTACTTTATAGCATCAGCAACCCTACTCCAAATCAAGCACAAGCTTTGCTTCTCTTGTCTGATACAGAAGCAGCTGTGGACTGTGTTTCTTTGATAATCTCTCACCACCCCTAGACCTCTAACCCTTTCTGCCTATTTCCCCTTCTCCTGAAACAAGCAGAGGAAGATGGATTTTAGCAGCCTCCTTGCTCCACCCAGAGCTCACCTCCTGCCTCCTCTCACTGCACGGGCACTATCTCCCATCCAAGCATTTCCACACATGGCTGGAATTTGACTTCACCACCCACTTACCACACCTGCTCTTTCAGGCCTGGCATAGAAAAATGACCAACTCCCCTCCCTGCAGTCAGGCCTGTGTCCACTCCTGGAACTGCACATGTGATTTATGCAAACCAGTGGGCATATATTATGGCACAGCAGTTAGAAAAATAAAGAAATCATGTAGAGCCTAAGGTCATTGCTGTTGTAAAGCCAGCTCCAGAGATACCCATCACAAGTCACAGAATAAACAGCAATGGAACTTGTCCTGCCTAAAGAAAAATGGAGGAACAGTGATTAATATGTTGTAATGGACCTTTTCATCCTTATCACTTCCAGACTGTGGAATGTTATTTCTGGCACAGAGATTCTTGGTCAAGTATGAAGAGTCATCGATTGGATAAAGTGCTTGATTTAGCCCATTTTTATTCTATTACAGAGTGACAGAAAGAGGTTTTAGACAGGAATAAAATCAATAGAGGGGGAAAGTAGAACTTAGCAAAATAACTATAGCTTGAAACTAACATTATATATTTGTAATGTTGAATAAGGATTTTTTTAAAGCCAGAAATGTACTGACAGAAATCAAGTAAGTATGAAAAGTAGTATTTTATTTTTGAAAAGTGTTCTTTATCCTTATTCTTCCCCCCTAAATCTAAACTTTGCATTCTTTATACAAAGAATATCTCTTCTTTTACACAAGAGTTCCTCCATGGAAATGACAAAGCAGGAGGCAGCATTTCTTCTGCTCACCCTGCTCCCCTTCTCATCAGGAGACGTGGGTGCCATGAGATGCAGGAGCCTGCAGCTCTGCACTGCTCTCCTCACTTCCCAAGCTGTGGGACATGGTGCTCCACAGATGAGCCACAGGGAGGAGATTGTCCTGACCACAGAACTGGTACAGAAGAGAAGGGGGGGTTCAGTTTCAATTTATGGGTGCAAAATCACAGTAACTGCTGACAGGCTGGCACCAGACTTTTGGTCATGTATCTGAGGTTGAGAATGTTCTCCAAAGGTTATTAATTGTTATTTATGTGAAATAATATTTCACAGTCCAGGATGAATTTATAAACTCCACATAGCTGCATTCATCAGGCACTTTCAGTGCCTTGAAATGTTCAAAATGTACTTTTCTAGGAAATTAAATTAGGGCAGTGGCAGAGGAAGTGCAACATTAGCAGTTACAACACTCCAGGACACTCTTCACTATCATTTATTAAACAAAAACTCTCTATGAAACATGTTCTTTCCTAAGTGCCACTAATCTACAGAGTTGACCAGCTGAACTCCTGTGCGCAGCACATTTCTTAAGACAGGATTAAATGGTGGAGATGATTTAGACTTTTCAGATCACTCAAGGAAGAACATTTCTTTTTGGCATGGACAGATTGGCAAGAATCAAGCTAACTGGATATTCCTCACACTGAAATACATGGGGGGAGGATGTGATCTCACCTGGAGCATCAGAAAGCAGTCTGGCTTTTGAGAAAAACAAGAACAGCAGAAGTAACATATTTCAATTACTGAAACCATCACAGCCTGGCTAAGTTGGTATGGTCCCTGTGGCAGGCAGGGTTCACTGCCTTTGGAAAAAAACCCTATGTTGCCTATGCCACTTTTCCCAACAAAATCTGGGCAGCAAAACTGCACTGTGACCTGTGCAGGTTTTTCTCCCAGCACTCCCTAATGGGGGCTTTCTCCTCCTTGTCTTCCCCCCCTTTGCACAGCCAGTGGAGCCTGTAATGCTTTGGCACAGAACCAGCAAGGCAAACACTCTGCCAAACGTCAAGATCCTCAGCAAGAATAAACACAGGCTTATTCTTCCTTCAGTTCTGTGATCAAAACTTCCACAGGGAGGCTGATAAGACAAGCAGACTGTTATTGTTAAATACTGCAAGTACATATGGGGTCGATTAATCTCCACTTTACTCCAGGGTCACTGATAGCTTGAGTCAAGTTGGAGAGATAGGGAAATGAGTTTCTTTCTTTGCTTAATATTGCCTTAAGTTTCTTGTTCACCAGAACAGGAATGCAGCTCACAGGAGAAAAAAACTACTTATTTGTAACTTAAGGAAGGGGATATATGACAAGTGGCAAAATCACAGGAAAGGGTGGAGAGCACAAATATCCCATCACTGGGGAGGAAGGTTTCTAGTGTGTGCAAAGAAAATTGCTCAAAACTGACACCACTGTGAAGCAGTGACAAATTTGAAGGTCAGAAAGGACTGCTTTCATCCTTCTAGATTGTCCCCTGAAGCACTAAGAACATCCCTTTTTCCTCCCTCCAGCTGTCTTCATTGACTGAATTCCCCCCTGGACACAGACCTCTGTCCCAAGAGCTTTCTCTGTGTGAAAGAGGAGAGCTCAGAGAAGCCCTGCAGCTTTTCATACCCACAGGAGAGCCCAGTCTCAGACATTGGTGTGAAAAAGCCTTTGCCCTGGGATGCCATGGCTTTGTCTCTTTCTTAAACATTTGCGAGCTATTTTCTGTCATCCTCCACCTCCCTACACTTCTCCTTCCACTCTCTCCCAGTCCCTGCCCTCCATTTATCCTTTACTGGAAGCCAAGGAGACTTGACAGGGTGACACTGTGCCCTGCCCAGCGCAGGCAAACATCCCCAGTCTTCCCTCAGAACACATAAGAGTCTGTACCACGGGCCCTTTGCATTGTGCACCCAGCCAGGGCCAAGGACAAACCTCTTTGTAAAACGGAGAGCCAAGAGAGAGGGGGGAGAGGGTAAGTCAAGCACTTATTGAAGTCAATGAGCAGGATCAAACCTCTAATCTGGGTAAACAAAATACAGAAAACTACATTGATTGCAGATTGACTTTAACAATGAATAATTGTGCCTTAATGTGCACATAAATGTGATAAAAATCAAAGCAATATATTCAAAACAAAATAGAAGAAAAAACACAAAGGGATATTTTACAACTAGGCTCCATTACCATCTAGCCTAATGAGATTAAGTAGTAATTGCTCTGTCAAGAAAAAATATAGTGGTCTCAGTGAATGAAAAAGATTGTGATAGTCTGCTGTTGCATTATAGGCTCAGGTCTAGCTGGAGTGAAGTGATTTTTTTCCAGCATTGCATAGCCAATTCTTTTTATTTTTTTAGTATCAAAGGCCTTTCCCTGGAAATGCAATTCTTAACAATAAAAGCATTCCCCTTTAGCCATACCTGTAAGCCCTGCTGAAGGGAGCAGCAGGTTTTTCATTCTTTCACTTCAGCACAAAAATATGAAATCAGTACTGCTTTTACGCAAACTTTCCTGGTCTGTTTTCTTACTGAGGATGTAAGGCCTGGTTTGTCATGGGATTTTAGGTATTGCACTCAATCATCTCAAAGTGCAAATTTCAGTATCATCTAACACTAACGAACAGTGGAGAAATACAGTAGTTTATTAAAGTTACTTGAACTTGTATTGTCCCTATGGTAACAGAAGTTTGTTTAGGCTCATAGGCTACACAGAATCTTCAAGAACTAGACACCAATATCACAGTAGAATTCAGTGAAAATTAAGCCACTTCAAGGTATTTTTGAATGTTTCTTCCTTAATTATTCTTTGGACCTATACATAGAATATGAGGTGAACAAAGGACAACAGCCAAATTCACACATTTTCTATAGAAGGAGAACGCTGGATTTCTTTAGCATAACATTAAACTTCACTAAGAAAAAAAATAACAATTAAGAATTAAATAGTAGGCAAAAGAAATTCACATTTCCTTCTTGTTCTCTTTGTTACTGAAATCCTCTAGATGGGTAAGAAAATAAAACTTGACTTTCTGGGACGCATCCATGTAGAATGACCTGTACCACAGAAGGCTTGGTGTTAGTCACATCACTAAAGTAAATGCAATTTGACTATAATAGAGCAATCTCTCCAGAAAATGGTGATGGACACCAGATATAAAGCTCACGTTAAGACATGGGGTCCCACCCCAGTTGTTTGAATCCTGCATGCTAACACATCATCAGTGCAATATAGATGGAACGTGTTTCTACAGGTAGCTTGTTGCAGTCAAGATGGACAGAAACAACACCTTGATTAATGCATCAAAGGCTCTTCTTCCTTGTCACTACATGTTCTCCTCTTTTATCCCCCCATGTTGATGCAGTGCCCCTGTGTGCCCTCTGTTCCTTTGGTGGTTGCTCAGTGCCCCTGGGCACTCCATAGCTCATTGCTGTCAGTGCTGCTCCCCTGCTGCTCACAGCTCTGCCCACTGGGGATGAGGCTCCCACAGCCCCATCCCAATCACCACACACTGTGTGCCTACAGCAGCTGGTTTCAGGAAGAGAAGTTTGGAACAGAAAGGTCTGAGGAAAGCAGGAGAGTTGAGCTGGTGCAAAAAATTAAAATGGAATTTAGGCTTGGTTCTCCTTATTTAAGGAATCAAGGCAAGTCAGCTTCATTGATAAAATTAAATAATGAAGGGGCAAAGACTGCTTCTTTTGTTCTATTAACTCAGCTGGCACTGATGAACTCACCCCTCCCATTTTCCTGCTGGCTGCCTCTAAACAACTGTACTTGGCAAATTACATCAGCAAGCCCAATCTCATGCCTTGTGCATGAGGCTCCATCATTTGTTGCAGTGCAGCTGCTGGAGGTTTTGTTCCCATCTGCTCCCTGCTAAGGTCTGTAAGAGAGGAGCCTCTCCACTGGCATGAGCAGCGAGTGCCCGGCACCATGGCACCGTGCCATGGGGACACCCAAACATCTGGGCTATGAAATGTCATCTCCAAGAAAACCTGTCCCCTAATTCCCCCTCCTTATTGTGTGACCAAGTCTGCTCTGCTGGGGGCACCCACCTGTGGAGTGTCACCCCTGGGAAAAGTAAGCATGAGTGTCCTGTGGGGGGATCTGCCTCAGTGTACCAACATCACTTTTGGGCCATCTGACTCTCACACCTTTAACAAGCCAGACTTACCAACTGCTGAAGTCACTCACCACAGACCCTTCAGGAACAATAGCAGACAAGCTAAACACTTAGATAATAACAGTGTTCTAACAGCAATTGAAAACACCACAAATTAAAACTTCTTTTACCTATTTTTTTAAAGCTATCAAAGTACCGCAGGCAGACTAAAACGCCAACGCACCTCCAGACAGCTGTATGGGACCACACAGGTGAAGTATAGCCACTGCCACAGCTGAACCAAACAAGAACTGCCAAATAAGAAGTAATAACCAAACAAAAACACCCTAAAGATTCGGGGTAATGACAACTGTAACAAAATAGCACATATTTTGGTTATCCTAAATATTCGTAGTTGCTCAAACACTTTTTCCTAAGACATTTACATGACTTTCTATTTTTATACACTGGCAATTGAAGTTTATAATTTACATATTACTGTGCAGTAGAATCCAATTATGGCAAATCTACAGAGAGGCTGTATTTATTTCAGGAGGAAGATACCGAGGAGCCATGTCAACACGTAGCGACATAATGACTTGCTCACTTTCTGGCTTTCATGCAAAACATTGTAATGATTAGGTTTCAGACACTGCACGAGGATACTTAAGGATGAGCTATAAAACCATTCCACATCTGTGCTTGTTTTATTAGCAGAACCATTTCTGGGAAAAACAGGAAAGCAAATGCTGCTCCTGCTGCTAATTCTGGATAACTCTTATATGACACTAACCTCATTACCAAACACTACTACTCATAATCCTTTCTCCATCTCCTCCTTTCTCTGTTAAATATAAATTCCTTGCCATTTCCCCCATCAGTGCTGAAACGTAATTGTAAATAATGTTAATTGCATAGGTTTGACATTCCATGTAAACTCAGTCATGAAGGTGGTTTGTCCATGGTAGATCAACAGAGAACAAATAATAAGAGAAGGAATGAAAAACTGGGAATCCATAGCAATTCTGAGATTGGCCAGATTGGAAGAATAAAATATGTTTTTTTTACAGATAACCACTCAGGTTATTGCTAAAGTCATCACAAGTGACAAGCACTTTGATCTGAGAGGGGCTGCTCACATGCAACTGCTGCTCAAGGCAAGGGCTGTTACTGGTGCTCATCAAATCCCAGGCTCCAAGTTCTGTTTCTCACTGGATCAGCTACTGCAAGTCACCCTGCAGACATAATTTTATGCAGGTAAATTCAACAGGACAATGAAGCCTCCTCTGAATTAGGATATACTTAGCTGATTTTCTGATAGATTTTGCATGAGCCGAGATTACCAAAGCTGCTGAGGAAACGTGGGAATCTAACACCCCTATTAATTCTGTAAACTTCAGGCTAATGACCTGAATATTTTCCATCTTTCCTTCCCTGTGAACCTGCCGTCTTCGGGAAAATACTGTCAAATGCTCCTGTTACATTTTTTGTATCTCTCTCGTCTCTCCTCCACAAAATAAAATAAAAAATAAAAAAGCTGATATGATTGTTCATGAGTCATTCCTCAGTCATTGTAATGAGCTTGTGCTTGATTAATTAATAACATCAGTGGAGGGTAATCAGGGAAGCATGCTACTCCCACGTCCCTGTTGGAAAACCGCGGCTCAGCGCCGGCTGGCTGCAAAGCCAGCTTGAACAATGACACTTTGAAGTCAATAACTCCCTGTGCTTTCCTCCAGAGTAGCAAAATTAATCATGTTACCCCTAAAAGCTCTGCTGTATCTTTAAAGTCTCAGAAAACGTTCAGCATTATGAGAAAACCAAGTGCTGTTTCTCAGCCTCTGCCAGTAGGTTCCCTTTCAGTGCCTTGGGAAAATGACAGTCCTGTCACAAAGAAGGGAAGGGAAGGGAAGGGAAGGGAAGGGAAGGGAAGGGAAGGGAAGGGAAGGGAAGGGAAGGGAAGGGAAGGGAAGGGAAGGGAAGGGAAGGGAAGGGAAGGGAAGGGAAGGGAAGGGAAGGGAAGGGAAGGGAAGGGAAGGGAAGGGAAGGGAACATCTCTGGCAGGATTTGCCAGCATCCTGCACAGCTGCATGCACTCCAACTTCATCTACTTTTCCCACTAAAATTGTGCATAACTGAAAGTGATGCAAATAACAATAAAGCTTGCGTTCAGGGAGACTGTAATATCTTTGTAGGCAGATATATTTTTCTCCCGGAGACTGATGAGAAAGAACTATAAAATACAAACCTGCTTCATTCCTATTACAAAAAAAAAAAAAATCAAAACCAATGCTGCCAGCTAACCATTAACTGAAAAATAATGAGGGCTAATGAAACAGCGAGAGTCCAGATCTTTCAGTGCTCAGACAGGTCTCTTAAGGGAACGGAAAATGAATTAGCCTGAGTTTGACAGCAGAAAAAAAGGCACCCAAGACACTGGAAGGTGGGGATGAGCTGTCAGAGGAGTAAAGAAGAGATTGACAGACAGCCTTATATGAAAAAGAGTAATTTAGGGGTTAGTGAATTACTCAGAAAAATGTTATAATAGTTAGAAATTGTTATAGAAAAGTAGTGCTAAGCAGCCTCTTATTCCAGCATTAGGACTATTCAATGCCCCTGTATCATCATGAAGAGGGTCAGAACAGGAAATTTTAATGCTCCCTTCTGGCTTCAAACCTTTGACTGTATTAAAAGCACCCAGACTACATGCTGCTGCAATTCTGTGTTCCCATGTAACTCAGTCAAGACTTTTCCTTTCCTGTGTTATATAAAGCTCATCCTCCAGAGCTGAGAATTCCCCACTCCACCCATTTGCTTGTACACAGGTAACAGGATGGTCCTGACAGCCCTGACAGCTGGGCTTGGAAAAGGTCCAGCAAAGACTGTGGAAAGTGGTTCTATGAGCTGTGGGTTGTATGCACTTAGCCTCAGGACCTTCTGACAGTCCTGCCTTGGGCAGGGGACTGGACTAAATGAGTTCCAGAACTCCCTTCCACCTGCATTTTTCTAAATATTTCAACAAACACTTCAACACAGGAGCAGCTAAGTGCAGTAATTTTTTTTTTAATTTCACGTGCAAGTAATATCTCTCTCTGCATTTTACCTCTGCATTTATTCAAAACTGACCCAACCTGAGCATGGATGAAGATCTGCAGGCAGACACAGCATGCCAGTCCTTTGGAAGGTGCCCCTTCCATTTGCCACGTTCAGAGCAGGTCTAAGGAATGACAACCTTGCAAACTGTATCTGTAGTGCCTTTGTTTTTTAAAATAAGCATTCTCAGAGGAGAGGTGGTGTCACTGTGAGAGGACCTGCAGGACTGGAAGAGCTTGTGTCTCATAGGAGAGCAGTGCAAACCCAGACTCACACGCTCAGAAAGCTCCATTCCCTCCCACAGACTGCACAGAAGGAGATGCTGCAGCTCCTGGTGTTAGAGGACATGCAGGATGGGGCAGGGTCCTGTCAACAGGGCCCTCGGGGGTAGAATCACACCTTTTGATGCTCAAACCTGATGGTTAGTGCAAAGAGGAATCAGGAACCGGGGCCAGGACACGTGGAAAAACATCCCTGGTTCTGGCTGCACACAAGGACATTAATAAACATAAAGGACATTAATAAATCTGTGTCATGGAAGTCTGTCATTTCTAAAATATCTGGCTCTGGCAAAGATAGCAATAATCCAAAAATCAGGGATGTGAGAGTCTAAATCTATCTCACATTAAAACGTTGGGCAGCAGCAAGAATTCTGAATAAAGTAGGCTCCATGGAGGGGCATGGAAGGAGGTTTACACATTCAAATTAACAGACCCTTACTAGGACAGAGTTGTCTCAGAGAGCAGATTGAGGCTCTGGAAGGATCAGCTCAACACTTTCCAAAAAATAAATGGAGTACCAGACAATGTAGAGCACGCAAATTTCTATCATAAGCCCCAAGACTACGAAAGGCAGGTCCCTCAGCTTGACTTCTTGTACTTTTGATTACAGACAAAGTTTACAGTGATGTCTTTGCTTAATAATACATCTCTCTGATATGATACATCATTACTGATTGGTGAGTGCCTACAAAGCTCTGCATTTCAATGATGTGCACAGTATGTACCCATGCAATGCCTTACAGTCAGCTTGATTAAGAAAAGATACAGATACACAGAGCTACTCCTTGTTTATGTTTCATTTCTCAGACCAAGCCTATCTGCATCAGAATTCCTCGGGAACAGCTGGGATCATTAACCAAAGCTCATAAACCCTCTTGCAGCATACAGAGAGCAAAAAAGAAAACTGGGTAGGTGTAACCTTCTTTCAGAATTACTGCCCCACGTTGTGGCTATTTCAGGGACTCCTCTACCCACAGCAGTTTCATGCTTGTTAGAAAGGTCACAACAATAATCTCTGCACCTTTTATTCAGATTCATAGGTCAAGATGTCTCAGCTAATTGAGAGCTTGCCTGGATAATCTGCTCAAGTACTTCATTCTGATTTTTTGTAAAGCTATCAGATGTTGCTGCTGAAGAAGATTATTGCATGAAAAAACTGAAACAAACCCCTAAGTATTTTGTTTAAGCACTTAGACACATGCAGGAGATTGTTATTTCCAATACTCATGGAATGAGCTGAGCCTGCCATATCCTCTGCTCGGAAGGCTCCAGCTAAGAGCTGGTGAGTACCCCAGTCTTGGCAAGCACAGCCTTTCCAAGGTCCAAATGTACAAGTGGAGAGAGTTCTCATGTCTGCCACATGTTCCAATAAACCAACAGGGTGACTTCAGTCTTTGGTCCCTTCTCAACTGAAAACCCTAAGGAGTTTTGCCGGAGGAAAAAGAGCAGAAGGCAGGAGGCACAATGTGTCCTGCCCACACTGTATTTACAAAAAAAAGGTGCAGAAGGAAGGTACCAGCATTGCAGGGACCCACATGTGGTGCTGTGGGAGCCAGCATGGTTTCTAGAAACCATCACCTGCCAGTTCTGCACACACTCAGTGCCCTCTCTACAAGAAGGCAATCATTTCTGGAGCTGACATTGCTGGGTTTCATGGTGTGTAAAACAAGGGGGGGAGGGGGAGGAAATGGAAGATTAGATAGAAAAGGCTTCCTTTATCCCTGGTTTGAAGAAGAGGTGGATATTTCAATGATATCTTGCATTTTCAACCCCTGAAATTAAGGCTTGTCATCCTATCCAGCAGCATCTGAGGGAGAGCAACATTTCCACATGTCCAACGTTCCTCTGAAGGAAGAATCTGGAACATGAGCCAACTCCTGCAGATAAAGTGGACCCTGAAGTGCTCTCTGTAGGGAATTTCTACACACAGGGTACAGAACATGCATCCCAGAGTGATTACATCTCTTCCTCCCTGCTCCCCTATTTTGGAGCACAGCCATGCCTTGCCCTTTCCAAGAGAATGTGCAGGATGCCAGTACAGCCTCAGAAAAGCATTTCAGCTGGAACATTCAATTCAAGATTTACTTCCAGAAGAGGGAAAAAAAATTAGAAAGCCAGGATTATTCAAAGTTATTCATTTTGCCTCATGAGTACAGTTGTTAATTAATCATGGGGGGAGACGACTGAAAGAAAATCAATCATTATCAGCCTGCAATGTGTGGGTAGCTCCCACCCTCAAATCAGAGTGCCACTACCTGGTCTGTCATTGGGTCAGCTGATATTCAGTTCTAGGTTAAAAGATGTCAGCATCTGTCCTGGCATAAGGAGCTTCCCTGCTCATCCTTCCCCAGGCATTCCCAACCATTCTCTCAGCTGCCATACCTTCACTGGTTTTAGAGCTCCTTTGATGTGATTTTTAATCCAGATCATTCCCTAATCTGATTTACCAGGCAGCACTGCAAACAATTGCATCAGTATAACCAAGGGGGAAAAAATAAGACAGCAACTAAATTGTTATTTGTGTTAACAAAAACCTACCAGGGAACAACCTTCGATTTGTATGAGGGAATTTCTGCCCAAAGTTTTTTATTAAAAGTTAATGTCAAAAGTTTTGGATTAACACTAAAGAACTTTCATTTTAACAACTGCTGGTCATTAAATTTGTAATGATTGCTGAGAAGCACATCCAGCATGTCCAGTATCTCCATAGCAAAAGTATTTTGAAGTCAGGGACTAGTTCTGAGACTTGTTTTCCCTTTTAAAAAGCTACTTTGTGGAAGATAAAGGATTATAAACAGTCCAGCACAAATCTTCAGTGCAGGAAAGAATCAAAGCAGAATCTCAGATAAACCCTGCAAATTGTAGTCATGTGCATCCCAGCCAAGTCCCACTTTGTTGTTACACCACAGCCTTATTGACTAATGCAAGATTTCTCCTGTGAGAAAAGGAGATTCCAGATTTTTGTGTAGAATATCTATAATTAAGTTAGTAGCAATTTATATATAATTGCAATTTTATTGTCTTTGGATGTATTATCATTACATTTATCCCTGATGGACTCTTAGAGATCCCAATTTTCAACAACCTCAGGCCCTTTTGGTGCTCTCATTGATTTTTAACGAGGCAGGAGTGGCTTCATGTACAATTAGAGCTAATGATGTATGGGGCCATTCTGGAAGTGGGAGGCGCATATTTGTTCCTTGGCCAAACTCAGCAGGGAAAATCTGACATGCACACGGACAGAAAACTCTTTTCCTAAGGTTGCCAGGTGCTGCAAATAATAAAAACTCAGGCAAACAACACAGAGGAAACGCTGGCCTTCAGATGAAGGTACTATAGAATGAATGGGCATCACACATGCACATCTGTGGACAGAATTAGGTCTTTACAGAGCTACAACACTGAAATCATAGTATGATTTTAACTTGAAAGGAATAATTCTAAAAATTAAACATGTATCTATAAATATGATTAAAAGTTTAAATATTTAAGAGCAAAAATCTTTTCATACAATATTAATGTTTAAAAGTCTCCTGTGGTTATTTCCAGTAAATAAAAATATTTTTAAAAAAATCTCCAGCTGAAATATCATAAACAAATATGCATTCATGGTGCTTAATCTTCTACCTTGCTATAAAAAGAGAGGAAATGTTAATAAAGCAAACTCTTTAAATGCTTGGTCCGTGGATAGAAATACAGTATTGCTAAAATAGTCTTTATTTCTCTTTCAGAACTGCTTGTGGCTCTGTGCTGATTCCTGTTCTCTCTGTTAAATGGACAAAAGCATGAGTATTGTCAGAATTTATTTCTAAATAAATATGAGCAGCTACAGATGCAGGATGTTCAGCAAACCACATTTCAGAAAAGAATTCAAATCATTTTGGTTTTATTGCCTATCTTCCCCTCTTCAGTTAGCTTAGACTGACAAAATATTCCCCAAGACAGCCCTGGAATTGCAGGCGATATTTAGTTAGCTCTAATCCTCAGAGCTGCATCTGCTTCCACTGGCAGGTGAAAGTGCTGATGTGCAATTTAACCTCAGTGTACAAAGCAAAGTGTTTGCATTGCACGGGGTCTGGAACAAAGTTTAGGGAGAGTGAGGCTGATTTACATTTTTTACCAATTTTTTTTTTTTTTTACCAAAATGCCAGAGAACCCAAACTGGTCTCCCCCTGAAGCCTTACTGGGGAACCAGAAGTTTGGCAGCAGCAGCACCCACAGATTTAGTGCTTCAGGATCTGGTCCCAGGTAGGTCTGTACAGCACACCTCAGACTATGTTATTTTTTAAATATCTGCTTCCTGTGAGTGAAGCCTACAATCCTTTGTCATTAGCATGAAAGGGTTCTCCTTTTTGTGTGCATTTGCAGTGTTTAATTAACTTTCTTCAATGTACTTGCCACTCCTCATGCTGAGAAATATGGGAGGTAAATCAGTACAAGATGGCAGTTCTTTGTCTCTCCTGGAAAGGCAAATTGCTTCCTTCAATTACTGGTTTTCTTCCTTGTTGGACCAATACACACAACCCAGAATTAACTTACTGCAGATGTAAACACCATTGTGCATCCCTGGTGGTTCTTTGCCCAAGTCCCAAGATTTTGGCGTTTGTTGCCACCCAGGTATGGAAGCAGAAGCTGTTGTCTCTCACCATCTAATCAAGACAATAATTACAGGCAGTGGATCTGGAGCTAAGAAGAGGAAAAAGGCTTTTCAATCACTGCCTCTGCATTTCAATCGAAGCCCCATGCTGTACAACACTGGAGAACAAGGTGTAAATCAGCTTAAGAACATAGTTCTGCATTCAATGCGTTGTGGTTTACAGCTCCCAAATGACCTTCATCTATCTTCCTTAGCTGTAGAGGTGTATAATTGAACTAAAGAGAGGCTTGAATAATGAGGTTGAGAGTGGCATCTCCGCTGCTGCTGCTTAATAGTGTACCAGCCCTGCACTTCGTTTTCTGATATGTAACAAAATACTGCAGTGGCTCCAATTCTTCAGGGTGACACTTGGTGATAGTCCCTTTTTTAAAATAGAAAAGAGCAGGGGTTTTGCGGGGAAAAAAACTCCTATAAATCTTTGGCTGCAACTAGGCTCCCAAAAATACAATTATATGAACCATTTTCTATTCAATATCTGCCCACAAAAGCTCAGAGAGACAAATAGCAATTATCTGCTCTTCTTTCAGTCATGGAATCTATTCTTTTTAACTTTTCATCTTTCTTGTGAAAGATTCCCTGCTCAGCTCAGAGGAGTACAATGTGACACCCTACAAGGTTCCTCTACCAGGACCTTGCCAGAATGAGTTTCAGAGAGCAGCCTTTCCAGCAACAGGACCTTGTTTTCAGATCATAATTTTCCCATATTTATGTGTGTTGGACTATTCCTTTCTCTCTGTGGTGAGATTAACACTGCAGTCTTTTCAGCCCTCCAACCACTCCTTACCACCAGTTCATTACTGACAACTGTGCTGGAATAAAGGTCTGGCTGCCCAACAGCACGAGATCAATGCAAGACATCTCCCCAGCCAAGTGGCTGTTAAAAACAAATGTTCCTCTTGTGGCATCTGTGCTGATTTCATGGACACTGAAAGAGTTACTGGTGCCTTTACAGCACCAATTAAGCAGTCACTGCTAACTTCCTCCCTGTGCACCACAGGCAGCTCCAAGCCAGTGCAGGAGCCCAAAGGAATGTGGGTCAGGGCTCCCAGACCTCACAGGCACAGCCCAGCAGCACTCAGTCCCCATGGGGCACCCAGAGGGAGCAGCGTGGTGGAGATGCCAGCCCTTGGGCCAGTGAGGGAAGCTGGGGAACAGGAGGAATGTGTCATGCAGCAATTCACTTCTGGAGAGGCATGTCGCTGGCTGAGGAAGGGAAGGACAACCAGCTCTGCTCACATTTCCAACCTATGGGGTGCAACTCTGCTCTTCCTTCCCCAGATCACCTCTGCAAGAGCCCAGGAAGCAGTGGCAGTGTTCCCTCCAAAATCTGTGTCAGTCCACCACACGTCTCACACACACAGGAAAAAAAAGACAAATTTTCATCATATTGCCTTTAGGATTTTCACTTCTTCATTATTTTACTCTACTCCCCTCCCACTTTTGTTGTTTGCCTGCTTGACAGGCCAAGTTTATTCAGGGTTGTTGGGCTGGCATATTTCTTTTGCAGTGCTCACATAGACCGTGCAAGAGAAGTGCTGCCTTCCACAGCCCCAAACCTGAGCTGTTGTATTGTATTTGCAGGGACCCTCATGGCAGGAAGGAATGATGAATCTGACTCCATGTTCTCAGAAGGCTAATTTATTGTTTTATGATACTATATTATATTAAAGAATACTATTCTAAACTAAAGAATACAGAAAGGAAACTTACAGAACGCTAAAAAGCTAATAATGAAAACTCGTGACTCTTTCCAGAGTCCCAGCACAGCTTGGCCCTGATTGGCCAATGAGTGAAAACAACTCACAGCAGAATCCAATGAAACAATCACCTGTGGAGAAACAATTTCCAAACACATTCCACATGAGCACAACACAGGAGAAGCAAATCAGATAAGAATTGTTTCAATTTTCTCTGAGGCTTCTCAGCTTCCTAGGAGAAAAATCCTGGGCAAAGGGATTTTTCCAGAGAATGTGAATGCCATACTCTGAGGCAATGTGATTTCTCACACTTTCATCTCAAGGGTGCTGCAGGTGACGGTAGTGAAGAGTATCTTGGAAAACAACAAGACTGAGTCCTGCTGCCCAGAAAAATGTCAGGAGATAAAACTCATTATGGGTTTATTAATGCAGCAACATTTCCTAGAGTGAGAGGCATGCACACTTGAGATACACAGAGTCACAAGGAAAATAAATCACCATCCATCTGGATATTTCACATGAAAATCTGCTATGTAAAATTGCAAAAATATAAAATAGATTTCATATATAAATTACACAGTCTGGCTTTGTTCAAGTCACTATTGATTGCTAAAATACACATCTCTGACAGGAAAAAGAAATTTGGCCTATCAAATTTATGTTTTTCCTGGCTCTAATATTTCAAGTTGCCATTCTATCCTGTGCTAAATACCTCCAAAAATATTAAATGGTCACTACGCCCACATAACTTTATTGTCCTTCATAGAAGTAAGCTCAAGTTGGCTTCACTTGACTCACATGTTAAATTTTTTTTAAAGTAAAAATAGTGGTACCAAAGGCTGCAGGTGTATGAAATGGTACTGTATGAAGTTGGAAGTGAAGTGTAGTAACACATAAATGCTTGGGAGATTAAGTAATAGTGAATTAAAGCCCTTGAGGGCAGTCTGATAGAAGTGCTGACCTAAGAGAGTGGGATTCCTTACTTTTTAATGGATTTTTGTTTGCAAGCAAAGGGTGCTCAGTCTATTCCTCAGCCTGATACAAAACACAGCTCTAAGCAAACTTCTCTCTTTCCAAGGCCTGACTGATATAACAGTTTTGCAAGGCTGAATTTTTCCTCTTCAGAAAGGACAGTATCCCTGTGACAAAGTTTACATGCATTAAAGAAAGAGGACATACAGACTGGCAAGGGTTACAGCTGCCCGTTCCCTGGCAGGCACATCGAGCAATGCAGCAAATGCTGCTATCTCATTTGTGTCATGGGATGTGCCTTTGCCACAAATCTGAAAAATCTCATTAGAGAGAAAGTAATAAAGGTGGTAACACTGTCCTTTGGGACTCCTGGCCTTTAAATAAGTACAAGAAACCTGTCTAGAAAGAATAAGGCAGGAAGCATTTGTGACTTTTTCAATTTCACACCTCCAGGACCTGCCTACATTGGTTAAACTCAGCGCTGCGCTCAGAGCCTGGTGCACTCCCTGCATTTACTCTGATCACTGACTCCTTTATAGGAAAGCACTACTGGATATTATTTTCTAACATGATAACACTGACAGACCAGTACATTTGCCCAGGAATAATGGAGAAACTGTCTGATGGCTTATGTTACTGTAAAGAAGAGCAAAGGTAAACTTTACTTCTCTTCAGATTCCTTCTTGTGAAAAAGACTGCTCTCAGCTCTTCCCATGTGAATTTGCCACAACACCCTTGGCTTCAGCCCAGGGAAGTTACTTTGGGCTGAGAGCAGTTTATCTGAAGCACAGGCTTCAGATGCCTGTGGGCTGCTGCCAAGTGCCTGTGGGCTGCTTCCCATCAGTCTGCAGCCTGTGGAGGACACTGAAACTGAACAGAATGAGACCTCACCTCCCTTCCTTCATCAGCACCACCACTGTGACAGTGGCACCAGGATCAGGCATTGTAAATCTTCAGAGCTACTGGTAAGTTCAGGCCCACAGGGGAAGAAACACATTTGGTTTTGTGAGACTGTGCCTCGTACTCAAAAGTAAGAGATGAAGACATTGGTATCCCCCTCTCCCCAGTGTAGTAAGGCTTCAGCCATTTCCAGAATCCTAGGTTTTGTAGATACTGAACTTACCCCAAATATAATGATATCAGGAAGGCTTATGCTCTCTGAGATGACTAAATTACCACCACTACTTGATTACACACTAAGTTTTTGGACAGACTCTTAATTGTTCCAATTTACTACAGGTCCCCTGAACTCTGGAAAAATAGAACAGTTACAATTCTTCCTTTATCTGGTAGAGGCAGAAGGATACCATGCATGGAGATCCTGAGCTAGGAAACAGAAAAACACTTGGAACTGCCTTTGAACACTTTGAAGAGAATCAAGGCAGGTATTGATCAATCTGACTCAGGCCCTTGGGAAGCTGGTGCAGCTGGAGCAGGCTCAGGGGATGTGCTGTATCCAGGACATGGGGCTTCTGTCTGCAGCCTGGCAAGAATGATCTTTAGCCTGGATTATCCATACAGCACTCAGTGCCTCAACTCTACAGGTCACTGGAGTAGGTAATACAGCAGGAAAGGGGTTTGAATTCTAGCAGGGAACACCCACGGCCTGCATAAAGGGATTTTGCAGCTGTTGCGAGGCACAGAGCCCTGTGAAATCTCCATCAGCAGCCTCACTCTGGCTGGGAGGTAGCTCGGTCACTGTCACAGACACACACATCTTGTTTAGTTGCACCACACTTGAAGATTTTTCATCGTAGAAGTGACTTCCAGAGACTTGAGGAAGCTTTCTGTACACACACACGTTTCTTGCTTGTGTGAGGACTCACAAATAAAGGCACACAGAGGAAGCCTCATCATCTATTTTGTCTGCAGCCAGAAACAGGAGGCACCCCCGAGCACACAGCTCTGTCAAACCTTACCCTGCTCTCTTCTCAGCTCCTGTGTCACACATCAGGACAAGGTTCTGCTGAATGACTGAGCTGCTTTTTCTCAGACACAGCCTGACTGCAGCACACAAGCAACTCCTTCCTGCTCCAGGCAGGGCCTGCCAAGGAGGTGATGCCCAGTGGGGTCTGTCACTACAGCCTCCCCTCTCCCAGTTTTTATTCCAAAGCCCACACCCACACTTCACCTCTGCCTTCACTCAGTATTTGCACTGACACAGAAGAGAATATTGCTCTTGTGAACATCTCCCCCTCCTCAGCTGGAAGGATCAAGCAGAATGCAAAGCCAAACCTTTCCACCCTGCCATTAGCTGAACCCCTTTCCCTCGGTGGGCAGCGGTGTCCCTTGGAGAGGTGTCCCAGGGCTGGCACCCAGGACTCACTGTGCACAGACAAACTCCCCTCCTTTTGAGGGTGGTCTCTCACTCTGAGAAGTGCACTTCAAACATCAGTCAGGTAGATTAAAACTCAATTATAAGCAGCCAATACCTTACTCAAAAACATCAAAACACAATCTCTATTTCCTATGGAAAATCTTGGGATTTGTTGCAAATGTTTATTAACTACAATGGATAACGTGTTCCAATCATCTGAAATAACTGAAAACCCCTGTCCCCTGCTAGGTCATCTGTGAAAAGAGGTACCAACATTTGGCAAACTGATCAAGCTTTGCCAAATGCTGAATGCAGGCAACCCATCAGGCGATGTTTGTTTTTGTGGGACGCAGACTCTGACTCGAGTAAGGAAGAAAACACAGAATTGTTATATCTTTTCCTAGGAATGCTTTGAAAATAAGCGCCTTTTGGTGCCTTTTGGGCCTTTCCAAAGGCAAACAAGCTGCTCCTGAAAGGAAGTACCTTAAGTGCTCTCTGACAAGAATGTTTCAGCTCTCTCCATCCCCTCTCCACAGCTGTCCCAGAAATACTGAGCACCTGAAGGCCAAAGAGACTTAGTCCCCCTCACTACAGCCACCTGACAGGCAGAGTCACCAACTGGGTTGTGCACTGGGCTCAAAACCTGCCATGGGTTCCTGTACAGAGAAATGTGCATACAGGCAGCAGCTGAATGTCCCAGGCTGGTGGAAATGTAGGGGAAAGGCAGATGATTAGCTAACACTGTTAAAAACAATCTCTGTTCCTTATAAAGGTAGATCTGGCACACCTGGCTAAATTGTTGTCTGGAGACTTACTGCAAAATCATTTATTGGGAGATTACAAAAGCAAACTATAAAAATGAAAGCAGCTGGAATAGTGCTGCATTAGGAAAGTCTGACTACCAAATCAGCTCCTGAATTGCTGCTAAGTTCAGAAACCAATAGAATCTCTACAGTTTTACTTAAAATCCTTAGCTTGTTTGAAAAAAACCATGCTATTTCTAGAAATAGAAAGGTCCTGCGTGCAAATTTCTCAGTTTCTAAACATTCAAATAATGCTTGATTACCTAATCACCTTCCCATCTCCACAACCTGCTTTCAGCTCAGCACCAAGTCCATGTGATCCTCCTGGGAAGCACTCCCAGGGAAGCTAAAGCTGCTCCCAGCACTTGGCAGTCTCTTAAGATGTGCACTATAATTATAGAAGAGGGGGAAAAATGACTTTGCATAATGTAGGTGAGAGAGCCACATAGCTCTGTACTCCATTCTAATTGCAGAAAAATGGGAGATCTGCAGAGCTTAAGTGTGGACAGCAGAGTCCTTTTTAATTGTGTTACTTGGCTGTTAAGCTGGACTAACCCTGTGCTAAATTGGCTATTTTAGACTCCTATTTTAGCCACCCTCCCTCTTTTCTCTTTCTGTAATTTGAAGACCTCAGCTATAGCAGTGGAGAATCCACATAATGTTAAATATAATTTCTAAAAAGAGAAAGAACTGACAAGGAGTTTAAATAATTATTGTGCCCATTTCTTTGCTGCATCTTTAAGAGCCACTGATCAATGTATTATGTTTGAATGTACAGTTATAATTCCATGGTGAAGACTTACAGAGCCCTCATAACCACACTAAAATCACCAAAACATACAATCTTTAAATATTTTATTTTCTTTAATTCAGTTTTTGTGCAATCAGTAAATCAATTAAGCCCAGCAATACACTAACAGGCCCTGCTGATCATATTTTTCTCACAACCAGTTTTAGGAAAGAAGTGTCTCAGGAACCAGTGGTGACCTGTCTGAGCTTAGCATAAATCAAGAGCAAGTCTATCAGAATTGTTGGTCTAAATTTTTAATTTATACACAGGTATAAATTAGAAGAGTAAAGGTCAAAGATTAAGAAAAGGTGAAAGTTATCAATTAACTCTCAGTGAGTGACTATTTGTTTTACAGTAGTCCTGAGAGGCCAAGGGAGACAGAGCATTCCTTGTGATAAAAATCACACATTAAGAAAACTGCTCATCTGGAGAGCTTAAATGATTCACCACCACCCAGACTATCCTGTCTGCACTTCCAGAAAATTAAAACTGCAGGAGTTGTATACTTTGTTTATATTTTCTGAATATTTTCTCTATTTAAAAAAAAAATAGAGACAGTTGCCATGCAAGCTGCAGCAAGTCTGTGCTCCAGCACACCCAAGCTCCCAGCAGTGAGCAGACTAGTGCAGACCCCAAAACAAAGCCATTTTGTCACAGTTATTTAAGAGCTTTCCAGCTCACCTGGTGTTCACCCTGCCATGGAGGCAGCTGCTATGACACAGTGGAAATGTGTTTGCATCGGTGCTTTTTGTAAGCAGCGGTTAAGATTCATAGAGCAACGTCGTACTGTTATGAAAAACAATATATAATATTTGCATTAGTGTGGGAAGCCAGAGAGGGATGCTCCTAACACGGACTGAACACAGCCTTTGCAGGCTGCTACCCAGATTTCTGATTCTTATCCACGGCCCTGGCTGGACACCAGTAATGTCTCTGAGGTGGTGTGCAGTGTACAATAGCAGGATTGGAAGTAACTGATCTGAACTGATTGTTCTCTGGAGACTGAGCAAACAACTCCACAGACTGGGCTTTCAATACCAATGATAAAAAGTGCAAACATTTTATTCAGCAGACAAGTGTGTGAAGAGGCTGCCACATACATTTGTCAATTGTTAAAATTTCTCACTTAACAGTTCTGCCTCTCTCGAGTTAATATTTTTCCAGAGCAGAGACTGAAAGAATTTAATGATCACAGCACCCTTTAGATCTTCTGAACAAACCAAAATTCTTTCCAGGTAATTGGCATCGGCCCCTGTTTACCAAATGCTCTCCAGCCTATAACCAATAAATGATTAACAAGGAACTTCTCAAGTCACTTTCCAGATGTTGTTTATTGAGACATCCTTGCACTGCAATGACAAATGGGGCAGAAATGAGCAATGCACAGCTTGGCAAGATCCTGCCACTCAGCAGAATATCCCCAAGGCTGAATAATTTGGGTGAACCCCACTGTAAAAAGGTTAAAGCTACTTTCCTCTGTATACACAGAGATGTGTCCCAGCTGGTAGTCCTTAGGTTTAAAGAATCAAACACTGGCATTTTCTCCAAACAGATAGGAACAACAAGCTTTTATCACAAAAGCAAAGGGTAACACTTCAGGGTAACTCTGTTTGATGTCCCTAATGCTTTATTCTCTTTTTGCTGAAGAGGAAATCTTAAGAGAACAACAAAATTTGCTAGAATGAGCTGTGAAAATTTACACTAATAACAAAGGGGGAAAGGAGGATCTTTTTCCATTCTTTTGCACCTCATTACCCTCCCAAAAACAATAGTGATGCTGTACCAATAATTCCAATGCAAAGCCATTTAAATGGGACAAAGCTGCACACACACTGCACGGTATAAGGACAACTCTCTACTACCAGGATTTGGAGGGACCCAAGTGGCCACTAAACCCAGCAATACTTGGTGCAGTTAAAATGTCAAAAGTCATGGCAAGGGCTTTACTGGATTAGCATGTATACAGGTGGAGTGCACGTCTGTAAGTATTCCATATAAATGCAGGGTGACAGAGCTCCACTCTCAGAACTACTGCAATGAAAATCTTGAAATCCATAAACAATTTTTTCCCCAGACTATCAAATAGGATGGGATAAAAAAAAATTGACTCCATATGTATACACAAAATAAATTCCAGACTTGGGATAATAAAAGTGTAATTCAAACTGTTTTAGGGAAAAAAAAAAAAAAGAAGAGAAAAAAGGTATATTTCAATATTTCAGTGAGCAGATTTGTAGGCAGTATCGTACCAAGATTCAATGTTGAAATCTACTAGCTGGTTTTGCAAAACTAGAATCTCAGAAGCCTGAAATTCTACAGAAATTTGCATATTTTCAGTGCCCTTATATTAAAATTTATAATGATTCAGGCACATTTGAATGAGACAAAAAGAAGGATAATAGGACCTGTCTGGTTTGGGATTCAATCAAAACCTGGGACCCTCCCTTTGATTTGGTTGTGATTCTCTACTCTGCATCAGACAAATAACCGTAACAGCTCCTGAGATGATGGGTGTTTCAGCAGCCAGAAAACAGGAGAGAACAGCAATGCAGCATAGCAAAAAAGAGCCTCTTCCTTCCCCTCTCCCCCTCCTCAGCACTAATGCTTTGTGTATGACAACAGGAGACCCTTTCCAACCCCTGCAAGCAACCCGTGGTGATGTTCTAACAAACCTTGCTCTGATTTTCAAATCCCTGTGACCCTGTGATAACAAATAAGACCTGGGGATGGGAGAGGCTGGAGTGGATGCACCATTATTTGACTTCTGTTCCCTGTGGTTTCAGCACACACTGGCAGTTCCCCACCAATTTCACTGGCATTCTCTAACCCCAGAGGATTTAGGATTTAGTTCTGCTAATCTCTGGATCCCATAGAACATTAGATATTTAGGCTGTGATCTCAGGCAAAGGTTTGTCCCTAGAGTCATATTAGATTACTAAGCCACTGGGAAACCAAATAATTAAGGAAAAGCATAATGAGGGGTATTAGCTAGAGATGTATTCCACGCCACAAAATAAACCAGCCAAAAGGCCCTGTTTAAAAGGATGAAGAATTTCCTTCGAAGTGAAAAAATGCTTACATCATGGGCAGCATCAGCTGGAGGCAGCTGGGCACAGAGCTGGGCAGCAAGGCCACCATGGGCTCAGCTGGATTGCCCAGCTCAGGCAGAGCCTTGTTTTCTAGGCTCCCAGAAGATGCCTATAAATATTTTGTTGCCCAGATTGGAACTGGCTAAATTTTATTTACCTGCATTTATTGCCAGCTACACACCCTGCTGCTGCTGCACCTGTGCTATTGACAGTGAACTTGAGGAGGCAGTGCCCTCCCCAAGTTCAGGTGGCTCAAACACTTGGCCCTCCTTCCTCATTTCACTCCTGCACACAGGCTCAGGCAGAGCCAAGCAGGTTATTTATCTGGTGACCTCTAGATGCTGGAGTTTGATAGGTGATGATTTCACTACAAAGCAGTTAATCAATAAATAGGCTCCGTTTCTTTCTGATTCAGGTACTGACACAACTGCAGAAGGGCCTGGAAGAGCTGTGTGATAATGTATTGATTATAAACAACCCAAGAGCCATTGTCAAAAGCAGTAGGCATTGTTCTTTCCAACAATCAAATCCATACTTTAACGATCTGTTTTCCCTCATTAAACACTTGAAAGGCTTTCTTAGCAGCACTTTTTACTACACAGATGTCCTATTTCATTTTGACACATACAACATGCTCCTGTCATTCTCTTCATTGTATAGTGGCTTGTTTTGTTTATTGTAAGATGGAGATGTTAGTTTCTGTCATATCTTCTCCTTTGTACTGCTCATTTACAAATGGAAAATCCATGTAGACCTTTGTCTCATCTGTCTTTAGCAATCAAATGAACCAATCAAAATATCTGAGCAGGAAAAGAAAAGCCACACCAGAAAGAAATGGGGAAAATAGCAGAATTTGGTTTTAAAATATTTGGAATGTTCTGTTCTGGTTTTTTCTTTTGGGGTTCATTGGACTCACATCTTTGATGGAAAGGTAATGACTGCAGACAACCATGAGGGCAGATGCAATGCAAGCAGATCACCTCACTTTGCTGAATTCTCTTATGCATATTTTCAGCAATCTCATGTGAAATGATGCTTTGGAAATGTTGACAAAGAAGATTTCATTTTTTGCCTCACATAGGACTAGTCATTTCACCCCTGAATGGCTTCACAACCTTTTGCAGGGACTTCAATTTTACTTACTAATGCTTTGACTCTACAACAAAAAGCTATTTTCTCAGTAGAAACAGATCAGTGGGAATAGGGGTCTGGGTTCTGCCCAAGTGGCTTTGGCATTAACAAAATATTCACTCCTGTAGCAGACCTCTCCCTTTCCAGGTACAGCTGTTTGGGGTTGCAATTCAGGAGCCATCATAAGCAAAAAAAATCCTTTCTGCCTTGGAGGAGCCTGAGCCATGCTGGGCTGCAGAGGACAGAGGCAGACACATCTGAGCCATCTGGACCACTTGCCCTTTCCACAAGAACCATGGCTGACCTCTTAAAGAGCTGGGTTGTGAAGAGCTAAGGCATCTGCAGTAGCCAGGACAGACAAGAGAATTGGGTTGATACAGCTGCAGGATGTTTAATATAAACTTGAGCTGCTGCCACCTAATTACCCCTTGTGTATTTCTTGTTTAATGCTCTTAGGATCAAGGGCTATTCCCCAGAGCTCCTGCTGAGATGCAGCCTCCCAAATGTTTTTGAAGTATGCACATGTTGAAACTCACTACCCACAGCCTTATAGATGAAACAGGCTGGAAAAGTACTTTGTCAGCATGAGACATTATTGACCCTTGTAACATATCATGTTATTTAATGGTGAAAGAGAAAATATGCTAATTGGGAAATGCATGTAGTGCAGTCAGTGAGTTGTAATAGAGTCACATCACAGTAACCAGGATCATGGTCTGCTCTATTATTATTAATTATTTACAATAATCTTGGTTTCTGTGTGTGAATACATCATCAAGCACAGCCTTCTCTTTGCCCTGACACTGTGCAGTGCACATCCTTGGATGTGGCACTGAGCACAGATACAAAGAGAAAGGCTGAAGGAAAGCCTGGGAGCTGCTGGCTCTGCTGTCCATCGCAGAGCCACATGGAAGCAGCTCTGTTCATGGATTCCAAGGCTTTTCCTCCCCATCTAGGAAGCACAGTGACTTTGAATTACTTTCAGTCACTTCCACAGCTGTTTCAGAAGGGGATTAGGCAATGTTTGTAGGGATCTTTGAGGACAAAGCCCTGCATGTGCACGAAGCACCATCTTTATTACATTCATAGGCAGTAGAAGAGCTGCAGCAATTTCATTGTGCATTCCCCCAGTTAACTCCTCGCTCCTGCTTCTCCCTCTCGGTAGCAGAGCTGTTCTCACCGCCCTTGTACTCAGTGACTGTACTCAAATAGCTGAACAAACAGAGTGGCAGTGTTTGCCAGAGCCCCCAGCCCCTGGGGTGTACAACCTCGGAGTGGGCTGGCAGCAGCCTTGAAACGAGTTGCTGCCCACAAGCACCCAGAGAACAGACTGGGAAGAAAGGAAAGCTGAAAACCAACATCCGCTGCAGCTTTTTTTATTATTTCAAAAGTGTTTGAGAGAAGGAGTGGAAGGAAGGAGTCTAAAGATCCCAAGCTACACTTTAAAGTATTTTACTTAAGTGTCAAGGACCAAAGCCCAAATGTCAGCTCTTCAGGGCTTTTTTCATGAATCACTGCAAATAGAGCCTGAGACAAAAAGGGAAAGACAGTAAAAAGATGTTAGGAAAACTCTCCTGAGGTTGCCCTGCTTTTCTCTCTTTTCAAGACTTATAGGCATACCAGAGCATGCTTCTGAAACCGTTCTGATTTAGTGCACTATTTGCAATACTCTTCTGCTTATTATTGTAATTAACCAGTAACCCGTTCTGTTAGAATTTGCCTCAACTCTCACATGTTAGGAGTTAACTACGTGGATATTTCCTGATAGCTTGTTGCTAACAGCTGGAAAGTGCTCTACCTGATGAGCCTTCCAACGCCTTTTGTGTTAAATAATATTTTTGGGTTCACTTTACCCCACTCACCCCTGCTGCCATTCTGATGGTAAGCAGTACTCACCCAGGAAACAGGCCCATTCAAAACAAAAAAAATCACCACTGCTACTGGGATTTAGCTTTTTTGGGTCACAGAGGATGGGAAACTATGCCAGGAATGAAGTCCTGCTAACCATGAATTCAAGACTCTTGCCCCAGAGAGCATGGACAGTTCTTCAGGTCTTCCAAAGAGCTCTGGCTGTCTAAAATACCAAGGACAGGGACTCTAAGCTCTGTGTCCAGGACAGAGCCATCGCTTCAGGTGGCAGCAGGGTTCAGGGTCGCCAGCTCCTACTCCCATCACTACGTGGGGACACAGTTACTCAAACTGACCTTACCACACTGGAGAAGGAGTTGGTTGCCCATCCTCAAACACTTCCAGAAGGCAAGGCCAGCTTCAGTGCCAGCCCACATGCCAGGAAACGTGTGTAAAGTTTTATGCATTTAAAAAAGTAACTTTTATCCTGTTACTGTTTAGAGAGTAACTGAAAGAGAGCATGAGGAGAGGGAGAAAGGAAACACCACACTTGAGAAATGAGGATTTCAATGTCAAATTGTAGAAGGTTTGCATAAAAGGACAAAACTCCATAAAACCATGATAAATTATCAAAAAAGCTAATCAAATTCCAGGCAGTGGGCTAGAGTTGACTTGTAACAAGCTACAAAGGCTTCTTCTATTCAGTGAGAAAAGAAAATCTCTGTTACTATTTCACTTTGTATCTGCCTTATTTTGGCACATGTTGCTGGAAACTCAAACAGAACTCTGTAACCTAGATAGTAAATAATCTCCAGACTTTTCCTCAGGTCATGCAAATAATCTGTGTGCAACAGAAGTCAAAGGTACTTTTGTGAGAAGAGCACTTGAAAAGATTTATTTAAACTGCACTTCCAGTTTCACATTCCTTTAAATTCTTCAAATTCAGTATTCTTGCAGTAATGCCAGTTAGAGTTTCACTGCTCCTTGTGATGTTATGCAGCATTATCAGCATTTAGCAAGAAAGAGGAAATCTTTTTAATATTAATAACTGGACAATTACCGGTCATGTCATGTGTTCATTTTAATAGCTCCATTTGTGCAGTATCTGTGGGCACAAAAGCAATACTGAATGCAGTTGTAACAGGCACCCTCCTCTCCTGCCCGTTGTCCTGGTGGCTTCCTGAGGGAGACAGCAATAACCTTGCTGTAACATCACCTTAAGCTGTTCAAGTGCCACAGTGAGCTCACACTCAAGGAACCCAGGTTTCCTGCAGGCTTTTCTGGCTCATTCACCAGTGTTACACTGAGTACAGGCACACAGTTTAGTGCTGAATCTCTCCTTGGAGATCTCTAACACTGCACAAGAGAAATGCCTGGCTGTAGCCTCTGGGACAGGGCTCTGCTCTCTGACTGCACAGCAGAGGAGATATCCAAGATCCTGACTAGGAAATTTCAATGCTGCCTAGCTATGCCGATCCTGCTGATACTTTTGATACTGAAAAGTCAGTAGAATTGAAGTTCTTTTGACAAAACTGCTTGTAGATATATTCTGAAGTATATTTTCGTAACTTTAAATCACCTTAATCTGGTAATCCGTGCCTGTGCTGAGAACACTGCATTGCTGTGAGCACCAAAGCCAGCAAATTCACACCCTCACCACAAGAGCAGGGGAGGCAGGGGTTATGCATTGTGTGAGAAGCTGCTCTGGCCACACTCCACCATCTCTCTTCAGCTCCAGACCAGCCTCCTTGGGCAGTCCTTGGGACAACCTCTGCCAGGGACTGGAAGCATCAGAGAGGGAGCCTGGAGTCCCTTGGAAGCAGAGGCTCTGCACGCACCCAGTGTGCAGGGCAGAGCCTTGAAAGAGAAGCAAAAAGGGAGCAGGGCTGCAACTCTAAGCTGCTTCAGCAACCCAGTGAACCTGGACAACCAAAGAGTAGAAAAAATTAAAAGCTAATGCACAGGAGCATGGTCTTCTCCACACAAGACCTCCAAGAAGGGGGCTGCACTGTTCAGGACCCAGTTCTTGCTTTATTGTTACTAAAAATGATCTAGCTGGGCATGACAGCAGCAAAATTTGTGGCTGAATTCCTGGCTCTCAGTTGGAGCTGCACCAGCACAGACACAGAGCTTTCATTCCCTCACTTGGACTTTTCCAGACTATCTCATCCCAGCAAAATGAAATTGCATAGAAAACAAAAGCCAGTAAAAACATTAAACACAGTAATTAGTCAGTAGAACCAAGGGTAGGAAACCATTTATTATGAGAATTAAGGGAATGATTCACACTGAATAATTTATCTAGCAAATTTAGTTTTGGGTTTTGCTTTTTTCCCCTGCTGGGAGAGAATTCAGTGAGAGTTTTGCTCACTGCCTGAACACTGGTTTGGTCCCCAGGAGTCAGCTGTTTAAAGTAGCTGTGCCTGACCAAGGAGCCCAGCTGATGCAACAGTGCAGAGGAAACTAAAATAAAGGTTCCTATGCACCTGAACTTACCCATTATGTTTATTTTGTAACATCTGCTTAGCACAGGTATTATTAAGGCCACATTAAGCATGACATGGCAGCTCTCCTCCCTTCCCCTCTTTCATTCAGAAAATGACTGCCAAGCTCAGCAACCTTCATGCCAGACGAAAGACTGGAACCAAAGAAGAGTCATTATGATCTGCAATATTGAACACAAGGCACAAATAACTCCCACATAATAACACTATAGATTCCAACCCTTCCTTCATATTTCACTGCTCAAATGACAAATAAATGAACCTATCAGAGTTCCTCAGATGTATCATAAAGTGGAAATATTGCAGATAGAATAAATAAAACATTTTTATTGTAGTTAATAGCACCAGAGTGGATAGAGTTACATTTTAATAAAAGTCTCTATTATTTGAATCAGTATTGGACTCACTGTGAGTAGTCCCACCTTTCTTTTGTGCAGATAGGGCAGTTTGATTTCCCATTCCCTATCTGAGGAGGCTGCAGCAGCTTTACCCTACACTCATCTTGAAGAGGACAAGACAAGAGGACAAAATCTTCTGCAGCACACAGAGGGCTTCCCAAGCTGTGGGGCCAGAACTACACCCATGGGCAGGCACTTCTTCCTGGTGGTTTGCATCCCAGCAGAGCCTGGAACATGAGCCCCACAGCCAGAGCTGAGAATTGCCACCACTGCTGCCCCTGAGAGTAGGACCTGGCCTCCCTTCACTGCTGACAGTGGCACGTGGTTCCAGGCCTCTGAGACCAGCCCCAGAGTGCCCAGAGAATTTACCCAATGAAACATGATTGTCCTAGGAGATGAGATTGCAGAGAAAGGCAGAAAAGGATGAAGATTCCCTTAGCAGGTACCAACAACTGCCTTGCAGTTATACACAAAAAAATCCCTTACATACACAAATTTTGTAATAATCACTGCTACTCTTTAGTAAGCACTCCCTCTTGACTGGCATATCTGAAAGGCACATCAGCTTTCATATATGCTAAGCAGTCTTTATCCTGATTAGTCCTTTCTTTTTCTATTCATAGATCAGATAACATTGAAAATACCTGCACACAAACTGAAAAGACATTTGAAGGTTTAGCCCTGCTCGTCCTTTTCCAAAGGTAATAAACTGTAATACAGCATTTCATTAGGAGGCTCAATTCACATCTGCCCACATCAACAAAACGTTTCTGAAGTAGTAGAAATGTACAGCTATTATGCATTCTTACTTCATCTCCACAGAAATTTACTTCAGGTCAAAGCATTCCTGCTCTGAAGCCCTCGACTCCTGGTGTGTAATTTGCAGCAGTGTCTGTATGTCAGTGCTCCAATGCCACGGGGCACAAATGTATGGCTTGGTCAGGGAAACTCTGCAAAATAAATTATTCCCCAAAAATGCTTACAAAGGTAAACACAGAGCAACAAACACTGGAGTCTCCAGCAGCAGGTCAGGCTACAGGGTCCTCTGCACACATGAGGTTTGATGAGCTTTAAATAACAGATAAAGACAGTAATTCTGCAGCTGATGCTGGTGTGGTTTCTAAAGATCTTTCCTTGCAAACTAGAGGGATTTCTTTTTGATTCCTTGGAAGGGCATGGCTAAAATGCAACAAAGCACAGCTTTGCATGAGCCCAGCTGACAGACCTGTGGGAAAGAATATCATGTTCTACTTAGCACTGAACTTTGAGAAAAAAATTGCTTTAGGTTTGGGAACTCAGAGCATCTCCTACATTCTGAAATGGCACATGCTGACTTTGGACCTCTCCCTAGTGTGAATGTTGTCAAAGGCAGAGTAGAATTGTTGTCAGGCCCTGTATCCATCATGAGATGTGTCAAACAAGGATTACACCAGACACCCTCTAACTCTACCCAAGCATATAAGATCTGCTTGGAAAATTCTGGGAGAAGAGTAAAAGGGAAAGAGAGCTGGAGACAGACCCTCTTTTCAAAGAACCCAGTCACTGCAGATTCATGGAGCACAAGGATCACTGTTTGGAGAGCAGAGAAAGAGGGAAAGAGAGATTTGCACTGCCCCAGTTCAGTGAGGGCAGGAGCCTGAGACCACAGGCAGCCAAGACACAAAATGGCCCAACAACACCCTTGGATTCACTCATCTACAGCCATGGTTCACAGCAGAGGAACATTAAGGTCTTTACTACTGTCCTAGAACATTTTTAACTGAGATGATTAACTTAGAAGGCATCTAGAGCATGATGCTTCTGTGGAGACAAAGCAAAACAATGAGGTGATGCCATTGGAGTCTTTTCAGCAGCCTCCTCTTTTTGTTAAAATGACAGAGCCTTGTTTTCACTCGGGTTCCAGGGGGAAGATTGCTGACACGTACTGGTTACCCCACAATGAAATAAAGCAAGCAAGGTCCCCATCATAAAAATGACACTGATACTTGGAATGGGAAAGTTAATTATTTAATTTCCATTGCTTGCTTTCAAAGCATTGAATGATTAATAAAAATCCTTTAGAATCAACGCAAGAGAATGATACTCATGAGACCTGTTGTTTTTTCCCTCCAGTTCTGTGACAAGATTCCTTTTAAGCTCTGGGAAAGAGAAGATTGTTACTCCCTTTGTGCCTCCAATTCTTGTAAAACATAAAATCAACCCTCAACACAATTAACATCAGAGAGAAAAATAAAAAATGATGGTTTAAGGCACGGTTGCTGTCCCCATGGCTGCGCCTCCTGGAGACAAATGCAGTTCAGAGTTGATCAGCGCCCATGCTCAGAGCAGCACCATCCTGCCCTGCGTTTCAGCTGCCAAATCACGGGCACTTTTCTCTCTTCCATCTCCCTTTATTGTCACGGCTGGTTTTTGGTCGGGGCTGTGCAGCGGCTCGCTGGCCGGAGGGCATTGCTCGCTCCAGCATCTGCTGCTGTTCAGAGGGGGCCGACACATGGCCGGCAGGCACCCTCCTCCAGGTAGGGCTCCCAGGAGCATGTGCCAGATAAGGGGCAGCGCTGTCCCCATCACCGTCCCCATCCCGGATGGAGCAGCAGGGAGCAGGGGGCTGGGGAGCCGGGGCTGCGGGCTCTGCTGCTGCCCTGGCCAGCGGGATGCTGCAGACAAAGGCATCCCTCCTTCCACCGCATCAAACTTGCAAATTCCCTACCTTGCCCGCCTGGCATTGTAATTCAAACTCTGCCGCGGCAAGTTAATGATTTACCGCTCCTCACAAGCCACACAAACTGACACCAGAGATTTGGGAGTAATTAATTGATAGTGCATTACAATCTGAGATAAGTAATAAGCAGTTTTACTCACTGAGCTGGCAGCACACGCTGCAAAGCTTCCTGATTTGGCCCAATCAGTGAAATATGCACCGAACTGCATCTTTAATAGCGTTATTCACCACCTAATTATCATTATTTGCATTTTTGATAGGTTAAATGCAGTGAATGGGATCAGACACACAGGAAGCACTCAGCCCTGGGGATACAGAAACAGTAAAAGAGAGATCTCCCTTTTGGAATGTGACATTGCCAAATAGAACCAGTCCAAAATCTGACCTAAAATACAATGCCAAAGACAATAAAACCAGAAAACATAGCAATAAACCAAGGAATGCAATGCAATGCAGTTATCATAGCTCTGGGTTGAACCAAGAGATAAAGATGGAAAAACAAAAAGCAAGCAAGTAAATAGAGCTCTAGCTTAGATCCCAGCAGGCCACCCTGGCCAGCAGCATGAGCTCAGGGCGTTCCCACCCACCCCTGCCTGGTACAAACCCTGGTCTTCAGCCTCTGTGCAGCTCTCCTGTAAAACTTCAGCAACCGGTGCTACAAACTCCATATCATAAAACCCAAGCTGTTCTCAACTATCAGAGCAGTTAGGAAATTATAGAATGTGCAGCTTGGGAATCCCCTCTCTAGGCCTGAAGGCCTGGCAGAGCAGCAGAGGAACAATGAAGAGCGAGGCAGAGGCTGTCAAAGGTGTTCCAGTCATTGAATGCATCTCACACAAAGCAGTTTTAAAGAAAACACAGAAAGCCCATGGAGCAGGGACCAGTGAGCCCCTGCCAAAGGAAAATCCCAAATTACCAGGGCACAGAGCAATTAGCACCCTTTGCCTAGCACTGTGCTTTACAAAGTGTCTCCTGCACTCTTCAGTTCAGGGCACTCAGGCCAAGGCTGCACAGGAGGTGAGTTTCCTGTGCTCCTGTCACCCACACCAGACCTGCTGAAATGCACCTCAGCTCCCTCACTGCGCTCACCCTGCTCCACAGCACCCGGGGTTCCCTCCAAAGGAGAGAAGGGCATGTGAAGGGGTGGATTGCATCCCCACAAATCACTGAGAGGATGCCTGTGAGGCATGGCACAAGGCCATCCACAGGCACAGCCCTCAGGCTGTGGCTCAGGAAAACACACAAACCCCTGAAACACGAGGTTCTGACTTTTCCTACTGAAAAGAAAGAAAAATTCATCTCTCTCCTCCTAGACTTCTAACCACTGAGCTGTTGTGCAAAAGGTTCACTGCACCAGCATGACTCTTTGAGAGAAACAAGGAGCGAGCTCAAGCAGTTTCTGCAAAAAGGCTTTGGCAATTTCCTTCAGGGGCCATAAATCCCAAGTAGAGAGAGGCACCTCCTGGCAGCACTGAGAAAAGCACCTGTGTGTCCTGCCTCTCAAGAGCCCGATTCACCCTCTGTCCTCTTCCATGTATTTATTTGGGGTTAGCAATCACTGTGACCCCCTGCAATACCCAGACTCTGCCCCTTGCTTCCCAGGACCTGACTGAGAGCTGTGGAGCCCACCTCTAGCCCCGACTGCCTCACGGCCAGTGGCTGCCATACTGACTGAAATCCACTCTGCCATGCTGATGGGTCTGAAACCCAGCCCCCCTGCCTCAGTTTCCAGGCAGAAAAGAGGAGTGTGCCCACTGCACCTCTGAGCACCTTTGTGGTGCAGATGTGTACCCAAAGACTATTGCCCATGCGGATACAGGACTCACGAGACCTCTGGGGACACCAAGGGCAGCTGACAAAACGTCTTCATAAAACACAGAAAGACCTGTGCCCCAAACCTGCAGAAACCTGGCCAATGGGTGGCTTCACACGGGCTGCAATGGCTGTGGAAGGGCAGGTCTTCCCAGGAGAGCCCAGGCAGGCAAGGCAAGTGATGTGACACTGTACAGACAGGACACAGGAGCACCTTCCACCCACCAACAATGGGACCAACAAGCCAGCCCATGGGGCTGACCCCAGTGCACAGGTAGCAAGTCCCTGGGACAAATCACCTTTCTGATCATTTCCCTTTTAAAGGTTTGAATGGAAGGAACATCCCTCCCTTTTAAAGGTGTTCTTAAATGGAACAGGATTGCTAGGACAGGGCCATGACGCCTGGAAAAGACTGCTTTTCACTTTTAGCTAGAGTTACAGCAATCTTCATGGTGTTAATGCATCAGTGATGCAGTTTCATACTAATTTGTTTTGCAGGAATTCTTCACCAATCTGTGTGTGAAAACTGAGAAAAATAAATGCCTTTAAATATTCTCTCACCACAGATTCTGTTGTAGTGGTCAAACCTGCTGAGGAGTTATGAAAAGAACTGTAGAAACCAGCAGTAAATACTACAGCAGTGCAAATTCATCCAGGATACAGCCTCGAGCCTCCTTCAGCTCCAGCCAGTGATTACAGCCAATAATTCCACCAGCTCTGGCAACATCAAGCCATGTATTTCAACAGATAATCAGGTTCAAAAGCTTTCCTGTGGATTTGATGCCCAGGAAGATGGACCACACCTGACAATCAGGGAAGAAAACATCATTATGTGTCTTCAGAGAGCAAACTTTACCAGTCATTATTAAAGAACATGTATTTAACAAATTTTGTATTTTTTTCTTATAAAACCACTAAGAAAAAAGAAATTCCAAACCTAAACAAAAATACTTAATTTATTCCACTCTATTTAAAGCACTTAATCAGCTGGTCAACTCTCAATCTTCACATCAAATTCTATCCTGTTCCTCCCAGCAGATATCAGGAAAATCCCCAGAAAGTCTCTTCAGTACCATACCAGGCCCCAAAAGAAATCAGCCCAAAAGAACAGCTCCAGTTCACAGAATTAGCCACACATCTGCTGATGGCAGCTTCTCATGGTGATGGACACCCTCGTTGTGCCAAGTTTTGGGCACTTAGACAAGTGCATAGGCTGGGATGTATCAATAAACAAAACCTTCACGATTTTGCTGCCTTTGGCATTCAGGACCTCCTTTGATTTGGATATTGTCTCTCACAACTGCTGATGATGTGACTTTAGAAGTCTGAGGTTGTCCACACACCCAAATGCTCCCCCTCTGCCTGCCCTGCTCCGTGCTGTGTTTGTGGAGCACTGTCCCTGCCAGAGGGACCCAGCTGCTGGCCCTTGGCCTCTTGACAGCTCACTCAGATCATGGAATTAGTGGGCCAACCTCTGGAGCAGAAAAACCCAGGCTCTATGAACTCTGTCATGGTTCTCAGCATGTTAATTATTTCACTTTCAGGGATAATTATGCACACATTGCAGTGTGCCTCTGTGCCAGAGCAGGAACTATCTCTCACACAGAAATGCTCACGGAGGCCAAGCTAGCAGGCTCTGTGCTTATCTTTTGGAAGGAAATTTATGTTCCTCCAGTGTGGATGTTGCTCTTGCCTTCCATGCAGTCCCTGACTGAAGAGAAGCCAAAAAGCAAAAAGAAGAAACATCATCTGGTTTTTTGGCGGTTTTTTTTTGTTATACAAGAAGCCAGTTCTCCAGGATTACAGACTCAGCTCTATAATGAATTATTTATTCTAGGAAAACAAAAATGTTTTATTTAAGATGACAGAGAGCCTGTAAATTTGCTTCTTATATATGCATTGACTAATTAGATTAATTAAGCATGCATACACTTCTGAACAATCAGGCAGGTGGCAAATCATATTTAAGAGAACTTATAATATTCCTTCTTTCATCCTCACACTTGATTAAATGACATCCATTCCATCAAGAAACCAGGGCAGAAAATAGCCTATTATTTGCAATGTGCTGTACCATTATTTTCACATTTTATTTACTTCTTTAAAGAAACTGCAAGACAAATAAACAGCTTCCAGCAGCTAATCATCTTTCGTATGAGACCCCAGAAATATAATTCACTGTGCTGCATTAAAACAGCAAAACCTGGTAAAGCTATTAACACCATGACTGAAACTGAAATCGGTGAGATAAAGGAACTCTGTAGCAAGGCTGAGAAACTGTGCTGAAGCTCTTGCAGAGAGTTCTCTGAAAATTCACTATTTCAACCTGTGAAGATTCACACAACCTTTCATTTTCTCTTCAAGCAGCAAAACAAAAGAAGGGGGAATAGCAGGAGATTTCTTCCCTGGATCTACAGCTTTGCTGCTTTCGACAGCTGTGAGCACACCCAGAGCCCCCCAGGACACTGCAGCCTGGAGTGGCAGCCAGCCTGGGGAAGGGAAATTGCGGCCAAGCGCTGAGCACCGAGCTCTGGATGCAGCCCAAGCCCTCAGAGACGTGAGCCCTGCCTGGTGTCCCTGGGCACCCTGTGCCAGCAGGACACGGAGATGGGCAGAGCTCGTGCGTGCAGCTCTCAGCCAGCACTGCTGCCCTGGCACCTGCCCTCTCTGCACTCAGGGATGCTCCAGGCCCCCACGAGCACAACCAAGTGACAAAGCCCATCCCCACCTCCAGCCAGCCCCACGCTGCCACCACTAACGGGGTGAAACCACAGCGATGTCACTGCTAAAGGGGTGAAACCAGAGCGGCGCTAGCGGAGCACAGAGCAGGAGATAATCAACATTCCAACTGGTTATCTCCACAAACCCTAGGCAGGTGCCTAAAAACACCCCCAAACCAGCCCAATCTGAATGGAAAGGGTTTAACAGAGTCTTTCCTCATCTCTATGAAGTTAAATGCTGAGGCTTTCACTATGAGTTAATGACTGGTTTGCACTACTCCTTTCTTTGTGCGCGCTGTCGCTAATCAGGAGCAGCGAGCTACCTCAAAGCCTCATTACTAGCCAACAAAAAAAGCCAATGAATCCTCAAACAGAAGTTTTGCTGCAGTGGCATATTGCCATTTAGCTGGAGGGAGGCAGGAGAAAGCAAGTCAGCAGTGACATATTCTGTGCATCCAGCTGGGAGAAAAAGAAAACCCAAGTATAATACCGCATCTTATCGGAAGTAGTTAATCTGACATAACTTACTTAACAAAAATTACAGTCTATTAAAAAGGCATGTAAGCAATGCAGCTGAAAACAAGTCTACACGGGAATCAGCTAGCGTAATTATGGCTGGCTAAAAAACAGCAGAGCCAAAAGAAAACTCTGCATAATTTACCAGCTGACAAATGTTAGTGACAAATAGAAGAAAACAGGTCCTTGACAAAGAAGAAATAATTGTTGCTCGCTTTGGAGTTTCACTTCAGGACTCAAATATTTTTATCAGGGGAAAAAAATTTAACACACAAAAAAAGACCATCTTGCATCTTTGCAAAACAAACAAATCAGCACAAGATAAGGTCTCCATGGGAGGGGTTTGACCTGGCTTTGGTCTAGGGCTGGTTACACAGAGGTTGCACATGAAGAAAATACATTTGAGTCTGAAGTCTTGCAAGATTGGTATTTTTCTATTCCTCCTAACAAGGTAATCACACACTTTGCATAACACCGAGCATATGAGCAGCCCTTCTGGAGCCACACTTTAAATTCAGGACACACTGAGCTACTTTGCTGAGCTGCTACAGGGAATGCCACAGGGATTGTGCTGTATGTTTTCTGCAGGCAGATGAGAGCTATGAGGATATAAGCACCACATCCTGCTACCCACAAATATCTGTCGTTACAGTGTGGAAAAAGAGCCATTGTCATTTCCAGGTATTACATTTTTGTCACTTATTTTTTGGATAATTTCATATATTGGAATTACAACAGTGCAATTCTCACACAGCAGCCTTTAGACCAGCAGCTCTAGGATGGCCTGCATAGAGGTTGGAGGTCTCGTGCTCCTTATTAAACTCTTTTTTTTTTATCCCTCATATTAAATGCAGCCAACATTATTCACCTGTAATGATGTATCTGCCACATGAAAACTAATCCTAGATGGGGGTCAAGGCCATCCATCTGCAAAAGGAAAAACTGTCCTGCAGCAGCAGGTCCTGGGGCATAAGGCACAGCATGAGAGCAGGGTGGCAGAGAGGCAGCAAAGGAAGAGAGCAACTGCCTTTGTGGTACTGAAAACAGGCAGAGTTATCTTGGGAAAGTGGCTAAAATCCAACCTCAAGCTAGGACTAAATAACAGCTTGATTTTTAAAGGTATGCTGGTGCCTAATAAGGAGCGGGTAGGATTTCATGCGTCATTAAGCCTCCAAATACCATGGCCTGAGGAAGCAAGTATGGCCGTTATGCTCTTGAATCATCCATGTGCTCCACAGTCTGACTGTTACCTAGAGGAACACATGCTTGGGATAAATCTACACTACATTTTCATGGATGAAATTATTTGATCATTCTTTAGGAAAAAAAAATAGGGGGTGGGGGTAATGACATCATTGCCACAGTGTCAGTGATCACGATCGAATTACTAGAACCTAATTTGCTATCTGGAAAAAAGAACCCAGTATGACAAGTAATTATTTTACACACTCACATATTCACATGGTCTTTCAGGAAGCCAATTTTCCACAGCAGAAAGCAGTCATTAACAATACTGTTACACATAATTAGGATTTTTGGAAAGTGCCTCGTTAGACACCTAAATGCACAGCTCTGTTTATAGGAGATGAATTTTCAGGTAAGATAAATCTTGGTTAGGAAAGGAAGGGGCACAGGAAATAGGAATAAAAGCAATATGAAACAAGAGGAAGTCCAGAAATTAGTAATAATCAGAAGAGTCTTTTGATACGGAATTTGTAGAAGGACAGAAATCTATCAATGAAGTTTCATAATCGAAGCAGAGGAAAAAGAAAAATAGCTGAAAATGGTCACTATTAGGTACAAGGGAATCTACAGAGAGAGAAAGGCAAGGGTTGTGTGCATGGCAAACAGCCATCCCAGGATCAAGGTACAGTTGTGTCTCCCCAAGCCCCTGGACTGGCAAACCAGCTCCTGTGCAGCTGTGTGCACTCAGCCTTTGACCTCATGTACAGGGCTGTGGGGGGGTGGGTTAAACCACTCAGCCTCACTCCTCAGAAAACCCACTCCATTTCACACTGCTAAAGCAGAGGGTACAGAGAGCTCTGAGGATTCCCAGGGGCACTTCAGGCATCTTTTCAGGGAAAAAATATCCTGTCCAGAGTGATTTTACAACATTATTCCCATCTACCCTGGCTGAAGAGCTAGCCCTTTATTTTATACTTTCAAGAAAATGTAACATTATATTATTTGGTGTATATACCTTATAAAAGGTATTTTGGAGGAATGAAATAACTGGTGACCACAATAAGTTTTTTCTTGAACAAATGCTCCTCCTGCATGGATTTGCTGAGCAAAGAACAGGAGCAGCAAGCATGGGAGGAAGAGACCCTAGATAGCACCTTCAATATCTTTACCAAATACTGTAAGGTGTGTTTTGACAACTCTGATAAACATGAGAAATTAAATACAAACATTACAAATATATGTTAGCACAGAACATGAAATGACACATATGTAATAACCTTAGCAATTTTTGCTTCATGTACTCTAGCCTTCAAATATTGTTTCTCTGGCTTCCCTGACTCTGGCATGAGCACTGCACGTTTTGTGTCTGGGGCTGTTTTTAATTCTTCCCCCACTCTCCTTTAGAGGTCAGTCTCAAGTAATAGCTTCTGCATTTTAGCTGTCAGCAATATTTCCTCTTCTTTTCTCCTGCTGCTCAGGTCAATCATCTTTTCCCACTGAGGCTGGAAAACCTGCCTGCTCCTTTGCTTTCTAATTATAATCTCCAATTCATCTTCCTTCACTTTCATTCAATTCTTGAACCGTTTTTGTCTTTTTCTTTCCCTCTCTGCACTGGAATATGCTTTTCCCCTTCTCTCGGTATTTTTCACAGTTAACCAGGGTGATACACAACGAGCACCTAACATTTAGCTCAACTCAGTAGATCCCTGTCCTTTTTTAAGAGTCACCATGCAGTTAAAACACACACAGCTCCACATTTATTATGTGGAAGGAGCTGCTAGGAATTTCAGCCTGTAGCAGAGGACCTCGTGTGTTGTGCCTCTCAAGTCTCACTTCCTCTTTTTTAGCCTCCTACAGCAAGCACAAGCCCCACTTCCAAAGCTCCACTCTTCCCCCACGCTGAGTGGCCAGAGAAGAACCTGCAGATCATCAGGAATGCTGCCTGCTTCCACCCAGGAGCTGACAAAAGAACAGAGCAAAAGCCACCAGAGGAACCACCTGATGGTGCACACAGCAGGGCTATCCTGGGTCCTACAAGCCCTGGAAACATCCTACCTTTTGATCCCTGACAGTGGTATAAGCAGTCTTGCAAGTGGGGTTGAAAAGAAAGAAGATCCAAGAAACTTCAATACACTGCAGCCATCAGATTTAATAGTCTGATTTTTTAATAACTTTATCACTATAGATATGTATTAAAGCTTTCCTGGGTATATACATTTCCATCTTGTGAAGCAAAATTAGCCTTGGGAATTGCCAATAGACAAATAATTCTTTTTAATCCTAGTCTTTTCAAGTTCTCATTAGATTTTATAAGTAGCACAAGCAAAACATTGGTGTTATTTAAGAGGATTTAATTTCTGAGTAGCTGTGAAAGACATATTACATTTAATTGACTTTATATGTCACATTCAGAGTTTTCCAATGCTGTCAGCAGGCTGGCCAGAGAACATTTACTAGAAAGAAATGTCAGAAATGGTTACACCACCCACCCCTCTGGCTGCTTGGTCAGGATGGGTGCCAGGTTTCCTCCGACTGTCACAAAGTGCTACAAAACTCTCCAGCAGTCAGTTTTCCAGCAGCTGGGTCAATTCAGACAGCAGGTGAAGGAGCTGTACTTTTAACACATTGCTTGAAAGCTCAGTGGGAGGGAAGGTGGCTCTCAGGATCATGGATCCAGCCTGGGCACCCTTCAGGACACACCACAGAAATTCCATCTCTCCCCTTTCTGAGCCCCCAGTCCCCCCAGGGCAGTGGTGGGCAGCTGCCTCTCTGCAGGTGCTGCTGCTCCTCTTGCTGGCCAGCCTGAGCAGCCTGGTCCCGCCAGCCTGGAGCAAGGGCACTCCAGAAACACAGAGTCTGTTCAGACCCTCTTGCTGGAGCCAGCTGTACCAAGGCAGAACCCACTTTTCAGTCTGTTCAGCCCATTTTTCCCCCCTCCTGATGATTAAAGCCAATATAAAGACTTTTATGAGACCTTTGGAGCCAACGAGTCCAGCGAAGTCGGTGTTATGACAAATACAAGATGCATTAGTGTGTCTGTATGGATTGAAAGCAAAGAGGTCTCGTGACTACCAAGAATCAGGAAACGTGGCCATAAGGGTTTCCTTAACCCTTTTTATTAAAGCCCACATTCTTTCCATGCTGCATTTTTCCAGTAAAGCAAGCAGAGTACTGCCACAAAATGTGGCCGTAAAACAGAAAGCAGTGAAAACAAAGGACATCTCTTGTGTGTTCCCTTCCTGGGCTATAGTTTTGCTCTCATTAACACTCAAAAGGATTTGCAGTACCACCAGCTCACACAGACAGAGGAGAAAGCAGAATTTGTTCCATCAATAGTACTCACGAAATACTGAGAAACCAGACCCACAACTAACAGGGAGTAGAAACTTGCAACAAAAATAACATTGCTTGGGTAAAGCCTGAGACAAAAAAAAGAGTTCAGCGTACCAAAAATCAGATGCTCCAGAGTAAGTAATGGAACACACATTTAAGTGAAAACTGGTGCCCTGTATGGGGACAGTGAAAAAAAACATCCCACAGAGATCCTGCTCCTTGTCTCAGTCAAACCAGCAGGATCACAGCATGGTTTGTGTTGGAAGGGACCTTAAAGATCACCCAGTTCCAAGCCCCTGCCATAGGCAGAGACAGCTTTCACTAGATCAGGTTGCTCAGCACTCCATCCAGTCTGGCCTGCATGAACATTCCTGATTATTTCATTAAGGATATGTTTCTACAAAAATTCTGTGTCACACATGCTACAGAAGAATGTATGTGGAAATTAAAGAATGTATTTTTGTCTGCCATCCTTAAATAGTATCTTAATCAAAAACTTGTGGCAGCTCCCTCATCACAGACCAGAAAAATAAGCAGCAAAACATGACAAACTGGTCATCACAAATCACAGGAAAGGAACAAGGAACAAGGTCCAAGGCAGTGTCCAGAAGAGCTGCTCACATAGCAAAGGAAACAGAGGAAACCACATCATTTCTCTGCTGAGATTTTCTAGTAGGTAAATTCTGAACAATAATAGAGTTTCAAAATTAGGCTGTGCAGGCAGGTGTAATCATTACAAAGACTGATAGACTGTAAAGCACCAGTGTTCCAACCTTAATTTAAATCTCTAGTAGAATTTATATTAAGAGACATATTAGCTGGTTTCTGTTAGACTGCTGTGAACTTTCCATTATATAAAGTAGTCAGTAAAATATTTTCCAGTAGACTGTTTGCTGTCCTAATTATACAGTGGGATATATAATCTATATAATTTGTAGTTCATTGTCTCCTTGGCAATTTTCCAGCAGTAAAATAGTACACCCATTGTATGTTTTTAGGTCAGTGAATAGCTCAAAAATAAATTTATTTTAAAGATCTAATTCTCCTCTTTTGTTTGTTTTCCTTACACAGGAAACTTTCTCATCTGATAGAGATCAAGTTAGGATCAAAATCGACAGTTTAAAGACTACCAAGTCTAGAAGAGAAAGCTGACAGAGATTATAAAATACCAATTTAGGGGATTGTGCTTAAAACTGGAATTGTTTAGGTTCAAAGGACAGTGAATTCATTAAACAAGCTACTAATAAAAATCGCTGTGGCCTTTTACTTAGTTTTCAATATAAAAATTATTTGACATTTGCATTGCAAACTCTGTCCTCCCTAAGGGAACAGTGATTTCTCTGCACACAGTGAATGCTCTCTGGAACACAGAAAGGTTACTGCAAGGCAATCAATCATTGCAACCACCCAGCAGTCTTGTAAACAGCCAGCCAAACTGTTCACTCCAGGTTGCCTTGCAGCTGCTTTTCGATTTGTGCAGGGTATAAATACATATGCATAATCAATATTGTAATTTAATTCCCACCCTCTAATGCTACTTTAATTCCTGGCAGATTAATTCTTAAAGGACTGCACCTGGAAAGAGTACAGGGTGATAACAACAGCTCAGTACTTTTTAGGGCCACCAGGAAAATGCTCTCCATCACAACAGGCTGCTCGTGCCACAGTGATGACTGCTTAGTGGCTCCATTACAGCTGCCAGGTGCTTACAGTTAGTTTTATCCCACATAAATCCTAGGGCTGATCAGAATAAAATTTCAACAGTGATGGCATTAATAATAGCGGGGAAATGGGAAACATGCCCCTGTCCCAAGCCATGTGACTCCCCTCACCCTTGCTGCTGCTGCAGCCCTGAGCCCTGGTGATGTTGATGGCTGTGAAGGAGGGAGAGGAAGGAAGATAGATTGACTCCAGGTGCTCCACCCCAGATGAAAAGCCTGCAGAAGTGTCAGTTCCCCTTGATTTTCAGGCAGTTTCTCAGTCAGTTCATGGTCCCAGCTCCCCTTGACTTCGGCAGGGCTGTGTCAGGACATGCCTCCCCGAAATGTCAGGCAGCCTGCCAGGGTCAGGGTGTGCACCAGGGAGCACAATTTGCTGTCACGCTATCCCTGCAAAGACAGGACAGCCTGCTCCTGCCAACAACAGCTTTGTGAACACAAATGCATGCACAGAACACACAAACAGCATTAGTTGAGAACCAAAATATTTGTGATACTATTCTGGGGTGTCAGAGTAAAGAACAGTAAAAACAACATTTGTTCTTCATGAAAGCAGTTGTTTTTGTTTAAGAAAAAGCTTATTTTAAAATCCCAGGAGGAAAACTTCTCAAAGGGTTTTCAATCCTGGACCTCAAAGTACCTGATAAAAAACGAAACCACCATTCCTCCTTTTATGGGCAAGTCAAGAGGTATAACAGATTTATCAAGGGTCAATATAGAAATGGGGAAGAGCCAAAGATAGAATCCATTTCCCAAGTGGGGCAAAATGGATTTCATGGAACTCTCAGAATCAGAATGAATATACCTGTATACATGTATATATATATACACACACATAGAACACTATTAGGCATCTGTAAGGCTATCATAATTCCATACCTTGTTTTTTAGAGCCTGTTCATAAGTGGTAACATTTAAGGGCCAACCTCAGCAGGTGAAACACATGTGCTGAACCTAGTAATTTCTGACAGTTTTAGTAACTGCATTCTGATTTCACAGGGTGTGAACAATTTAAAAGAACTGGGGATTCTCCTCGTGTTACATGAATTATTTACCATGGTAGAGCCACAGACTCAGTGCTTCAAGAGAAACTCCAACCTCCTTAGGTCACTGTCCTTAAATTACTTCCCCCCCAAAAAAAAAAATCAACAGCCCACAAAAATTCTAGGCTATTTATCTAAGTTTATCTCACTAAAAGTCCCATTAAAGCCAAAGGGCCATTGTGAAAATGCTGCAAGTTTTCCAAAGGGATGCACAGATGGCTGGGCTCAATGCAGCTCTAGGATGCACCTGCAGCTCTAAGCATTATTAGAGCAATAAAGCCCCCAGTTACTAAAGATATGCAATGCACTGGAGCAGAAAAAAGCATGCACTGGTTCAAGATCCACAAACAGAATTTCCTCTTTCTCTCTCCTTTCTGCACTGAGCTCACTTTCCTCATTGAACTCACAAGGAGCTTCCTCAGCTGAAGAAATCAAAGAACAGCACCCCCATGGGTAAGCTCACTGGGATAGTCAGGAAAGCAACTTGTGAATCAGAAAAACCTGTGTCTGTACTCCCTGCTCCTTTTTGTACACCCACCCCCTCCCACACACACACAGATATTTTCAATCCAGCATTACCACAAGCACTATTTTAGGAATTGCTTTTGAGCTGAGCCACGCAATACATTTGGACAATGGAAGTGGGGAAAATGCCTGTCCAAAGGGGCAGGAGTAAAGCAGACCTGCTCTGCATCCCTGTGCTTAACAGCTCCTGCATTGCACTGCCAGTGCCACAGTAAAGGCTGCAGGTTTGGCTCCCAGCTTTGGTCCACGTTGAATGGTTAGAACTGTCTCAGCTGGAAAACCCAGCTTCTCTCTTCTGTGTTCCAGGGGGTTCATTCTCAGGAGGAGTCTCAGCTGATTCACAATGCTCGTGGGGTCATTACTAAGAGACCTTCTCAATGGTCAAAAGCAAGACTGTACAACCCACAGCATACCTCATGAGTAAACATGTTAAAAATCTTATTATAGCCATAGTTTTTGTCAGTTGGCTGGAAGGAAACCATCCCAAGAGTACCATCAGGAAAGAAACAATAGGGTTCATCAAATGAAGGGCTATCAGCAATTTTTTACATTCATGTTCAGATTATAATTCACAGTGAGGATCATTCTCCAAAAGAAAACTGCTCTGGAGCAAAGGATCTGTCCTCTGCCATCTGTATTTACTAGCAGGGAGATCTTGTTTCTCCCAATAAAATCAAGACTCTCATTTACAGACACTAACAAAAGAGTAGATTCTTCTAAAGGCATCCAAAAGAGCAGAGGAACAGAGCGAGCCCAGCTTCCATTACAGAAGAGGCAAATAAAATACATTCCTGTCTGCACCAACATCCTAACTCGCATCTCACCTGTGGCAATTGCACCTCAGAACAGCTCAATTCCCTTCAGAGATGTTGCTATAACACTTGTCAATATAAATGGGATCAGAAACAGTGTGACATTGAACAGCAAAACAGACTGGTGCCAACACCCACTTGGAATTTTTTTTTAAATTTACATCTGGAAATATTATTTTGCATCTTATATAATTGTTAGCAGTTTACATATTCTTTGTATTTTAAAATACTGTTATATAGCTTTAAAGGAAATAAAAAAACATATTAAAAGGAAAGATATCTAGACTGAAAATGCCTCTGGAATTACTTTGAAAAGTCATTTTTTTAATCTTTTTTCTATCACAAAAAGATACTTTATTTTAAAGAAAGTGCATTCAGGTGATGAATCATGGCCTCAGCAGAGATTTTACAGTGTGTGATTGAGTCATAAAGGAGAACAAAGCTGAGAACTGCGCCAGGGTAGCTGGCAGTTGAGAAGACAAGGACACAGGCAGCAGGCTGGGGGTGGGTGAAAACACACCAACACTGCACAAAGGATAAAAGAACAATTATCAAGGCCAAATAGAGGCATTCAACTCTCACAGTCCAACCCCATGAGACTGAATATAAGGTTTTCTCTTTTTTTAATGTTTCATTCTAATATGATATTGACAAAGATTTTTTGTCTTCTGATGTCTCCCCTGAAAAAGCCTGCTGCTGTTTCAAAATTAACATTTCATGTTACATACCTCTCTATTTTTCAGAAAACACAGAAATTACACTTTTTCAAAAGCTTCACACAGGTTTTTGTATTGTCCCAGATTTCAACTTTCCTATCAGTGGAGCAAGGATCATGTATAGCTGACTTTTTTCCTGTTTGTGTAAGTGATGTTTTAAGAATTGGAGGTCTGACACTTTCTTTGAGGGTAGGGTTTGGGGGGTGTAAATTTTATATTTATGTCTTCTCAGCCCTAGGCCTTTGCATTGACCAATTTATTTTTCCACTTACTTCAAGCCATCAACCTATCTCTGCCATTAGCTCTGATTTATAGTGCCTAAGAACATAATCCAATCATGAATCTTCCTTGGGAATGCTGTGGAGGCATGAAAAAAGAGCCCCATTTAGTACTCTTCCTAGGATAGGAAACATGAAGTTTCCAGGGCTATCAAAAACATGAGAGGCTCTTTTGTCTGACATTCCCATTCCAACCCTTACAAAGCATCTCTTCAGCAGACAGCAAGCACATCAGGCACCTACAGGTAGGGACGAAAGGGATTTCCTGTCTGACAAAACCAAGATTTCAAAACACTCCCTTCTCACAACCACATGCAACAGAGTCCTTTCAAACCTCTTCCCCAACAAGGAAAGAGAAAGACCAGTTAACCAAATTAACCAAAAACTAGAATGAGGGAAATGCAGAGCTCAGACTCCCAACCTGAACTGGGCAGAGCAGTCCCAACTTCTACAAGAGCATCTCGCTTGGGTCATTCAGAGGTCTCTGTGCAGCTAACCCCTCTCAAATTTCCAGCTTCAAATTAAGAAATCTTATTGTTTCCTGTCTCTTACTGAGAGTAAATAATTCTAACAAATCCCCTTTTTTTTTTTTGCACCTAAACATTTCTTATTAAAATTCCACATCTCGTTTGTTGTCAGCCCATGCTTTTGTCACATATTTCATAGGGTTGGTATGGGGTAGGATATTCTATTTTAAAACAATGCAGAGCAAGGCTGGAAAGTGTTGCCTCACTAAACCTCAAAGCTTACAAAACGAGGATTGCAAACAAAGAGAGCAGGATTTATTTATTCAGTCAATTTCATGATCTCTGATGTTATTCCTTACTTTTCCCTGTCTTTATCACTTGGCCACTTGTGCTGTAAATCTTCTACACAGAGTGGAGGAGGGCCGTAAAGTGATCTTAGGATTTATTACACTACTTTTGCAGGATAAGGTTCTGTGATGCAGAATACAGAAGATTCCTATGGAAACCTGAGCACTCTTTGGTCATTTTGATCTTTTCAGCTAAAACTTTCTGGAGTCACTTCAGTGACATAGGAGCCTAACCCCTGAGCTTTCAGTGCAACTTGTGCCTCACTGTTAATGCTGCTTTTCAAAGGGAATTTAGAATAAAGATGTAGTCAATGCTACATAGAAATATCAAATACAATTCACTTAAACATTGTTAGAAGTGTTTTGCAATGTGGTTTTATAGCCAGGAGTCACTTTTTCAGTCTGAACTATTTGGTAATTTCATATAGGAATTGCCCTGTATTCCTGTGCAGTGTCACACCATGTTCTCCTGATTACCAGTGAAGATTCATCTTGGACACTGCAGTGCAATGGAGAGCAAATTAACATCCACTGATCTGCCACTTGTCATAAAAAGTCTTGCCAACAGTTGTCACACGTCCCTTCTCTATTGTTTTGTCCAATCAATAAAAAGACCTATCACTGACTTTCACATGAAAATGGAGAGGAGCGAGTGCTTACTCATCTTGTAAAGCACTGTGCTCTTCTGAGAACTGTTTGGCAGGCTCTGCTTCTTACAGTAACACTTTGTTTTAATGGCACTTTAATGCTGACTTGACGGTGGAAGTCCCATTGAAACGTTCAAGGCATCCACATTAATGCTAAATAAAAGTCATTATGATTTTAGAGACAGGCCAGGACAGAAATATCTAATCTGGCAGACTCCCTGGGAGCACGAGGGGGAGATGCTTGCTAACCTCTGGACATGCCAGCCTGTAGATGCCACAGTCTCCTGCTCCACACAGCACTTTGCTCACCCAGGTACCCAGCCCTCCTTAAAGGCTTCTTCACGTTCAGTCTCCAAACCAAAGTTGCTCCCAGGTCATCCCTGGGGCAAAGGGGCAGCAGACAGGCAGGCAACAGGAACCTGAGCTACAAACAGCGCTGGCTGTAACAGAGATGTTTTGCCAAGGATGAGCTCTGTGACTGCTTCAGGAGCTTGGAGCAGACAGAAGAGATCTTGCTGTTGTACACTCATAGTTTATCTCTAATGTGCAAAAGAGAAATGCGGCATAAAATTTGCTGAGATTTGGAGTGAAATTCAAACTTAATGAGTGTAAATAATTAATGGTTTGAATCCCTTATTAGAACACAGAAACCCTGTGTCAGTTGCTGGATTTATTCCCTGCTCCTGTTTCCTCCTCACAGTGAGAGGGGAGTTAGTCCTTGAGCTTCCCTTACTCTGGCTAGTAGTGCAGAGAGTGGCCACGTGTCTACCCCAGCCATGTACAGAAAGAGATGTATTAACACAGTGGTACGCCCACTATAGCTGGAAAAAATACAAGATCTTTTTTCAGATGGTGAACGAAACTCCAAAGGCCAAGACCTGAGCCACTGACTGTGTGTATTTTTCATGTACATGCATTTTTCTTTCCTTTCTCTCCACACACACCTGAACAAGCACAGAAAGAACAAGACACGCTGGTGGTTCTCCAGTTTTTCAAATTTTTTTCTCCCAAAAATAAAGGCAGATTTTCAATAAGAGAAAGTGTAAGCCAGGCAAAAGTAAGGTCATGCAGCTACTGAGGGGAACCCCACCTTTGGAACAAAGAATAGGCTGGATCCTGAAGCAGGAAAGTTAATTTTCCTTCCAAAACTTGTCCTTTAAATGCTAAATATTGCTGACCCTGACACCTATACCTATATCAAATTACACTTTTAACCTTACTCATCTCCCGCTCTCTATTTAAAGTGCTTTGTCTTAAGCCAACCCTAAACAAGCCATCAGGTTTTAAGTAAGTCATGTGTAAAAATCACCAGTTGAAAGCCAAGGCACTCCAGCTGCTTGCAGCACATCAGCCTCATGTTTCAGCATGACTTCACAGGCAGGGAGCAGCCTGGTGTGCAATATCCCATCATTTGTCTGCCCCACAAAGTTTCTCCACGGAGGCTGCTGGACATTTAGAGCTCAAATAAATCTGAAAAATTAATCCTTACCTTTCTTCAAAGCAAATTTCTGTGATGAGAGAGAAAATTATTCATCAAGAGTGGACACACATCACCCTCACTGCAGTACTATTTCTGATCATTGGCTACTATGACACTGGTAGGGAAATACTGCCAATTTTAAAAATTTGAGCAGCTTAATTAAATGACCTTCATTTCAAATAATACAGACCAAAAGTAATTAATAAAAGCAATGCAGAAACCTCTGCGATAATATTTCATATTTACTATTGGAGAAAGAATCCTTTAAAAAGGTCAAACGGGCTCCAAAGGTGCAATTGAAAAGAATAAATTCTCATGCAAGTTTAAATTCAGTTATGGGCTACAAAGCAGGTTCCAGGCAACGTCTGTGTGGCGAGACAGCTTCACTGTTTGCAGTAACTACAGAGACAGTTTCTCCATCTAAAAAAGAGATAATGGTGTTGACCTTCTTTGTGCATTTCTCTGACATCTGCTGATGAAAAAGATGCCATAATAAATACACTTTCTCCTTAGACTGTAATACTGTGAAGTTTCTCTGCAACAAAGCAAGAGTTACACCATCTTTTTCTGCCCCAGCAACGAGACTTGTTCTTGAGAAAAAGGCAAGAAAAACAGAGAAGAAAACATCCTCCTAGGAATAGAGATATTCTTTGTTAAACCACAACTAGGAACCAAGCCATGGGGGTAGCTGCCACCACTGCCAGTGCTAAGTCACCTCATTTTTTCCATGAGCCAGCCTGAAGTGAACAGCAGCTCATGATTCATAGCTCTCTCTATTTAGTTAGAAAACATTAAATTTTAAAAATTCCAGAAGCTGGCTGTTGTCTTCTGCAGCCATGGCAGACCTCAGCAGGTAACGCAAGAGTTGTGCCTTTTAGTGTACGATAAAGGAGTAGAATAGAAAGGCCAGAATATCATTAGCCTTCATTTCATAGTCAAAAATCAGGGCAAATATTATTAGAAGTATCTCCCCAGAGCAGAGCACACAGCCCTGGGACATATCCACTGCAGGCCAGGACTCAGATTTGCCTTCAGCAGCCTGAGCACAGAACTAGAAATTTCCTCATGAACACAGAAGGACACACTGTCAGGCCTTTGCAACCTCTCTTTTTATATACCTTTTAAAATATATTTAGCTCTTTGCTGTAAGGCACAAAGTGTTTTGCATCAGGGATTGCCCATTAAATTCCTGACTGCTTTACGGATGTCACGACAGATTCCGTTTTTCTAAGCAGCCCACAGATATGTTTTTCAAGACTATCAAGCTTTTACTGTGATTCAAAAGGTGAAGACACAAGCCAGTTCAGAGACTAAGACATAAATCACATGGCTCATTTAAAATATACGTGAAACAGTTTTAACTTATTTGAAAACATATACCAGGTCATCTTACTGACAGCACCATCTTCCTTTGCCTTGGGTGAAAAGTTGTGGGTGAAAAGTTGAAGCCCCCAGTGGAGGGACTAAAACACAATTCTTTTTCCCCAAGAGCAGAAACAGCACTGAGAGCAGAGGGGCACAGCTCCCACACGGCCCCAGCAGCATTCGTTTCAGCTGGGAACCACAGGGATCAGCACGTCTAAAGCAGGGAGACGAAGCCATTCTTCATGGCTCTGCCAAGCCACAGCATCCTCTTTGTGAGGCCACCAGGAGCACAGGCTCACAGGCCACTTCTCATCATGCCCACCTAATGCAGCTGCAGTGTGTGATGCTTTTCCATTAGAAATGTAGGGCATTTGGGTACTGCCAGCCCAGCTAAATTTACCCACTGAAAGTTGCAGTATTTATTTCATAGGACACAATTTTAAAATCCACTTTATTTTTGCTGTGTCTTATTCCAGTCTATAAGATTTCTATCCTCGGTTTCAAATAGAGGGAGTGAAAGCTCCTAAGGAGAAAGTTTATTTGCTGAAAACATGATTTCTATAGCTTTTCAGAACTTGAGAGAAAAAAGGCAAGAGCATAGAAGATGAAAAGGCAGGAGAGCTAGCATATTTGGAATAGTATTATCCCAAAGTGCAGTTCCTGTATTGCATGAGTTCTGTCCAGCCTCAGTGGATTATTAGGCATGAGTTTGATAGGTTAATAGGAGAGATTACAAAAACTCACACATAAAACCAGCAGTTGGGAAGGACAGAAATTCATTTCTAGCATGATCTACATTCTTGAGAGGGGTAATGTTAAATCTGCCAGGAGAAGGTCAAGACCACACAAAGAAAATAAATCAAGGCATGGCTATGTGGACCTGTCTAAAGGTTAAGGATCTAAAGGATATGCAGATACTCTAACATATAAACAGCCCCTGGGGGATAATTGCTTAACCAAGTCCATTTGAGCAGCTCTGAACAGATGGTTTAGTAGGTATATTGACTATTGCTGTGCTTTGTGGCTCTATTTATTGCCTGCTGAGACGAGGAACAAGTGATACTGTAGATACATAGCTGGTTCTCTCTCTAATCATGTGCATCCTTGCAATATCCAGTGACCCAGAAATACATTCCCAGAGGTACCATCGCCCACAGGCAGCAAGTACATAAAGTAACATCAGATAACTTCCTGGAGGAACAAAGCCTGAATAGATTAACCACAAAACAGGTTGTTTGGCTGAATTTTCTTCTCACTCTAATTTACAGCTCTACTGTTAAATGCACCTGAGATAATACTGAAGCTGCTGGAAGTATATAAAAGGCTCATCAGCTTTATTCTTGGCCCTGAATGCAGAGCCCATGGCTGCTCTGCTTGTTGGCCCAAGTTTCTTCCACCACAAACACTTTTCCACTTCTTCCAGGCATTGCACATGCCAATATTGAATGTTTTACCTGAGCTTTTTCCAGCTCAGACTGGGAACAGGCTCACACCAGTCTATTCAGGGCAAGCATGACCACAGTGGAAATGCAATGGGGAGAAGGCCAAGCTCTCCCTGCTGCTGATCCCATCAGGGGACAGGGGACCCTCCTGCCTGCACAGGTGGCCAAAGCCAGGTGTATGCATCATGAACTTCCCTGCTACAGCGATGGTGAGCAGTAAATTGGGTTGCACTCCTGTTGCCTACAGTGTAACAAGCAATGATGCTTGAAATAAATCAGTAATTTGAATAGGACACAAGGTAGCTGTGCTGGGCACCAGCTCAGAAGAACTCTTACCGGGACTGTGACTTTCCAGTATTGGCCTTCAAAACACCCACCTTTTATAACAATGTCCTGCAATTCAGTCCTAAACTATTTTTTTCTAGGATCTACTCCTCTGGAATCATTAATTCCTATCAAACTCCTACAATATGCAGTTTTGCTCTTCTTTATCTGTGCTTCAGGTTTGCAAAACAAGAGCACCAAAGATCACCCCTCCCCAGCACAGCCATGAGCAATACCTCTCCTGTTTCCTGTCACAGAGCCACCTTTCCCAAGGGAAAACTTTGATTCAATGAAACCTGAGTCTAACATTTTGTTGGGAATTTTGGGCATCTGGCATACATAAGGGTCTGCTGGAGAGCTCAGCCATGTCTGCAGTGCACAGACATCCACTGCTCACAGCCCACCTGAGCCTGTCTATGAGCAGTGGGTTTACTGTGCCTCTGCTGGACAGATGGGCTGAGATGACATGTCCCAAAAGCACTGCACTCACGGTGCATGTGTTGACCACATGTGTAGTGTGTGGCAGTGAGATCTGGCCCTTTTCCTTCATATTTGACCAGTGACTTTGCTTAATCAAGAGGAATTTTGCACTTTGGCACACCCGAGCATCGCTGCGCTGCAGGGGGGAGGGGGGATACAAACAGAGCAGTGAGGGCAACAAAGTGAACAGACATTAATTCAGAATACCAAAGGAGAGAGAAGTTTACAGCAGGAGTACAAAAAAAGGTGTCTCTAATGGAAGACAAAGATACTCAGTATTTTTTATCAAAGCTGGGGCAGGCAGCCCTGTGAAAGAAGACACATGGAATATTTAAGTTCCTTGATTTTGGATTCTGGGCAAGCACAAAATGCCCAAAGTTCAAGCTTTAAGTCTCAATGGGCTATGCCAGATACTAAGATCTGGAATTGAGAAACTGGGCTGCACTGGCCTGTGACCAGCATCTAAGCAGAGGGAATGTCATCATTCCTGCTCCTTCATTACCTTCCCCCCACAGACTTTTTCTTTTCTAAGCTGATGCAAGAAAATGGTTGCCAAAAAAGAATTCAGAACCTTGACAATTTGGACAATCCTCCACTAATCTTCCCTTCAGGGTGCCCACAATCCTTTAAAGCATGACAAACTGACAGACGGAGCTCCTTTATACTCAGTGGGCTCTATATCTTTATAAACTGGCTCTTCTGTATGCAGCAGAAAACCTGGGAAGGCAGACACTGTCAAAGGAAGGTGAAAATGGACCTATTTAAGAGCTCTTGAGGGGCCACCAGCTGAAAGGAAAAGATCTGTGCACAATAATATGACTCTTCAGGTACAGAGGGGGGAAAAAAAGCTACTTCAGCCTTGTTGGAGAGGAATCCCACATGCCTGCTAATCTACCTACCAAAGGTTAATTGACACTTTAAAAAAATTTGGAAGGCATTCAAAGCCAAAAAAAACCCCCTCCAGAGAGCAGAATCCTCCTCCCTGCACCGTTCTGCTGGTTTAGGTGTTATTTGTACCAGAGCCAAACTGATATGCCCTCGACACGTGCAGAACGTTACAGCTCCAGGCAGCTTTTGGTTCAGTGGGGTTGACAAAGTTGTGTGTATGATGACAGCCCTGTTCATTCTCCCTCTCCATGTTTTATTTTCTTTTTACGACTGTCTGTGTTTTGATAATGCCACCCTGATGCTTCCAAACTGGAGGGGGAGCACACTGAAACACACCAGCTGCCAACAAGCTCATTCTGAGCTGTACCCAGGCTAGAGAAATTCTATGGATTGGAAAGACACGTGTCAAACAACTTGTAAGAAGCCAACTCTGACACATTTCCAACTGCAAATTTCACACCAATTTTTTTTTCTGGCTATCTGATACTGAGTTCAAAACCATTGCAGTGATAAACTAGTCACCTGCCATATGGCATTCCAATTGCTGAAGATGACCAAGCCCGAGTTCACAAATTATTTTTCGTTGACACCAGAAACAGCAATATGACAATGGGGGCAAAATGGATATCATGCTGATGGGTAACACAGTGATGCAGCCCATTCTGTTAAACACAAACACACACATGTATATATTTTATATATATAAATAAAAGTTTTCCTCTCAGTCTCAATTTAGAGATTAGGACTATCATGAATAAACTTGGAAGACGAGAAACAAGATCTATTAGATATCCATGTCAAACTCAAAAGTTGAATAGTATTACCAAAGAGAGCTTTTTCATGTATTACTGCATATAGTAGAGTAAAAAGTAGTAAAAGAATTGGACAACCTAATACTAAGATTGTTTCCAAATGAACTATTACATGAACTCTAATACCCTTCCCAATTTTCAAGATTATATACATTATTTCAAAGGACCTAAACAAAAAACAAAAAAGAATATCCATGTCTGAAAACAGGACCTCTCAGTTAATAAACCCATTTCCAAACCTATTCATTTACTTTGTCTTTTTTTATTATTATGGCACCAAATTTATAAGCATGTCAGCAAATACATACGCTGCACCTGTGGGAAAGCAGAATTAAGGTTAACACCTATGCTTAAAAAAGAAAAAAGATTGCTTTTCAAGATTATAATTCACAAGCTGTGCATACTAATGCTACTTCATCCTTCTCAGCAATTAACAAAGATGAAAAGAGAGACTGGCTAAACAAATAGACTTTGAAGCATCCTTTCATCTATTTAAGAAACTGGTGGGATCTTATTGCCATCACTTTGCTGTGTTTTATAGCTTCCTGAGAATCTTAACTAAAAAAAAAAAAAAAAAAAAAAAAAAAAAATCAATCTGCTTGGAGCAAGTCCTACAGGTATTTTTCAAATTAGAAATACCTGAAAGTTTATCGTCCCCCTCTCTTTCATAGAGCTCTTGACAAATACGATTGGAAAAGATTGATATTTTGTCTCCTCATTTCCTGTACTTGAAAGATATTTTCTCCATGAGTCACTACTTCAGCTTGTCATTCTTCCATGCTGGGGCAAGCAGGAGCAGCTCCTGCCAAGAGCCAGCCTCTCATCCTGAAAGGCCAGGACAAGGAGAAGCATCCACAGCAGGGATCACCTCTGTGGGGGAAGCTCATTTGGGAAATGATACTGTGAGCTGAATAAATCCTGTGAGAAAACACTGTTGATTATAGCAAATTAAAAATAAAATAAGGGGCAAGTCCCCTGTTTTGTGTTCCAGGACAACTAAATTATCACCACTTACCCTAGCAGTAACAATGGTACCTGCACAGGTGCAAAGATACAAGCAGATTAATCCTACAGCAAGATGAAAATATCCATCTCAAAAAAGCTGCCATTCTTCATCTGGCAAAATAATTTTTAAAAATCTAAAATGCATATACTACTTTTTGCCTTCATCCAGGAAATTTTTTGGTCAGTATTTGAGGAAAATGAGAATTCCAATACAAGGGTAGGAAAATGGAAAATAAAATTGGCTTTAAAAAAGAAAGTACCTTGCTTAACCTCTTCCCTGTCCTCACAAAATCGAGGAGGACTTGAAATGAATCTTGAAGTTCACGCTGTACGTGACTGTGAGAGAAGAAGGGGAAAACAATAAAGAGAGAAAGGAAAGAAAACCCTCAGTGGGCTCCGACACTCTTCAGAAATTCAAAAGCTCAGCAGTCTGTTCAGGGATGCTAGATGCATGTTGTCACTGTGGCAGGTGACTCCTGAGCACAGGGCAAAGCCCAGGTGAGGCCAGGGCAAGGCTGGCACAGGGACTCAAAGCAGGCACTGAAGAGCTCGGAAGACCGCACAATTTAAGCAGCCCCATATTTAAATGCTCTGCTGAAAGAAGGCTTTTGTTTTGAAAGTTCCTGTCAGTGATCTCTTTTAATAGGAAATCAATATATCATTTGTTTTCCAGAAAGTAGACACCCGTCCTTCAGGACTTGTGCAGCCAAGTTTAGCTCTGCTGGAAAATTGAGTAGTTTTCACCTAACTTTTCCTTTTTCATGAATGTCACTTTCCTTACCCTAGGGAGAGGAGGTAAGTGAAAAGAGAAGGGAATGAACATTATGGTATAACTTATACCTAGTACTAACCATGGCTGAATTACCAGCTCTTAATCATTTTCAGTGCTGGCATAGCAGAAACTCAATGTGAGCTAAAAAGCGATCAAAAGATAAGAATGTGATCTGTTTCCATTGTGTTTGGCTTTTACACCAGCAGCAGAAGGAAGAAAGTTGATAGGGCTGGTTGCCAAGAACTCTGCCCTGCGAGTAGACACAGATGAGGCTTGGCAAAGACTTGGCAACAGGAGAGCCTCAGAATAATCTTCTCCTTTAATATCAGTTCAGGGCACATAAAAGAGAACCTTGGTTCAAAAAATGAAGGAGTGAAGTATCTTACTCATTCTCAGAATAAAGTGAGGGGCTCTTGAGCTTTCTGAAAGGAACTGCAGGGACAAGAAACAAGGAGCATGCTCTGGTCTGTTCACAGGCACATGCAGCAGTTCACCACCTTAGGCAGACTGGAACATAAAAGCAGCCTGAAGAAAACAGCTTGAACCCCTCCTTCTCTTCCTTCCTGAATTACAGACAGAACCATGGCCTTGTTGCAAGATGTTTGTTTACAGCTGCTTAGAGTAGAATGCAGACAAACATCTTGTAGCAAGCTGCTTGATGGCTTCCCATTACACATCCAGAGCCTAGCAGTGCTTCAGCAGGCACTCAGCAGTGCCGCTGAAAGACTTAGTCACTGTGAGAATAAGCAGAATTAAATCTGATGTCATTTGCCCACCTTCATCATTCTTCCCATGGAAGGCTAATGTTCAAAGACAGAACATCTGATCTGCAATCTTAGTGAGAAATAAATCACTGAACAGTCAGTGATAAAAAGGGAATCATTTCAAAAGCAGCAGTTCATATTCACAAGGTACTAGAGCTGGAGGAGTAAAAGTATGATAAATGGCAGTTCCATAGTCACACATAGGAAATCCACACTTAAAAGGAAGACATTGAAATTAGAATCAAACGCTGGATACAAAATACTGAGTTGTGTATACAGAGTACTGGATCACTCTTCAGTCACAGGTTAGGGGGTTACCCTGATTTTAGAGGTTTCTTTTTTAATACTGACCCTACTAAGATTTGTAAGCTGGGCTATCCTGTTTTGGTATGTCTTCTCCTTTTACATAAAAGCAAGCTTGCCTATCTATGACAAGAAAAAGTCTTTGAAGGGAGAAAACTCAGCCCTTTGATCCAGAATGACAGTCCTTGCAGATGGGCACAGACTGTACAGACAGAATTTCTCCCTTTGGCTCCCAGACTGTGCCATGCCCCTTCCGTGGCAGATATTTATATCTGCTTTAGCTGTGCTGCTGCTCCCAGCACCATGTTCCAGGGGGCTGGACACTGCACAGCTGAGGACACAATGCCTAGTGTGAAGGGCTACCAGTCCACTTTCTTCACAACTTACACTCCAATCCTCCCAAGCCCTGACAATCCAAGGTTTCTGTACAAAGCCACTAGTTAAACTGCTTCTTCTGAAAAAAAAAAAAAACCTACTTTTCTTACAACTAGATGATGCTTAAGGGGAAGAAAAATTAGGGTATGGCACTGACAGTGCCAAGGTCATGGATTCAATCCTGAATGGGCCATTCACTCAGGAGCTGGGCTTGATGATCCTTGTGGGTTCCTTCCAAATCAGGACATGCTGTAAACTCTGTAAACAGTGTGTCATTCTTACCGTGCTTAACACACCATGCAGGCAAGACAAGAAAAACGGGACCTTGATGCAGTTCTGTTGCTGGAGAAGGCTGCTGCTCATCCTGGCACTGCTGGTGCCTTGTCAGGCTGGTGGCAGGGACATATGGATCTCAAACAAGAGCCAGGGAAGCAGTTGGTCTCAACACACTCAGGACAGGAGCAGACAAACTGAACACTTTGCAGCATCACATTCCTGAGAAGCCCAGCAGGTGAATGCGGGCACATTTGAGTATCAGGTAAAGAAGAGGCTGAAGTTTTCAAGGTTACTTTCTAGAGCTGAAGTAGGCAGACGTGCAGTTTTTGCACAGCCCAGCTTTACTAGCAGGATTGCATCCCCTCAGCCCAGCCATTTAAGAATCTCAGGAATCAAAGCTGTTAATGTGTGCAAACACTGATGTAACTAAACAGGATTGAAACAGGCTTGGATTTATTCGCCAGAACTAGCTATGGTATTTAAACACACTGACATTAAGGATCCACACAAGTTTAACTTGTAGATCAGTTTTTAAGGCAATTGTTTGTTGTTTAAGGCAATTGAAACTAGTTTGTTGTTTGGGTTTTTTCTTTGTGCATATAGTATAAAATATAAATTTCCACACCACTCCTGTACGAGCACTTCCATCATTCCTGGCAAAAACCTGATTAACATGCCATGTTTCTACAAGTCCTCCTGGTATGGTCTGACTGCAGCTCTTAAATATTTAGCCTGCTTTCACCTCACTACTGCCTCACTGCTCTCAGCTATTAATCCCCAAAGTAGCAATCCCTGACCTGAACTTGTTCCCATTTCTTTCTTGTTTTGCCTCAGGTTATTCACTTTCCACTGCTACACAACTTCTCATGGAATAAGTTCCCCTCCTGAATGTCTTCAGTAACACTGTCGTGCAATCATTTCAATGGAGAAGAAAAAAAATAAAAGAATCCTAAATTCACATTTGAAATAATAAAGAATATGATATTTTCAGTACTCCAGAAAGCTGCCATTCAAGACACTGACCCAATTTCCTTTTCAAAGGGACAAATCAGATTCCCTTTAATCTTCAGAAGGCAGTATGGATCCAAAATTTCCTTGAGAATTTTAATCATAGCAGGCTTTTCCACAGAAAGAGTTTGGGTTTTATGTTGTGCACAGCTTATTTTTAATGTCTACAAAGACTGTTGCAATTAAGACTCAGGGGATTCAGAACAGATGCCCCAAAACCTGTAAGGAATATCTGTGGAAAAAGGTCTTTATTTAAAAGAAACTCTATATAGATATAAAAGGGTTTTTAAAAGATATTTTTGGCCGTTCTGTTTGAAAATCATTTTAAAAAATTAAAATTCTGTCAAAAGCAATTAGTTTAGATTTCTAAGTACCTTATTCCATCAGTTGATTAAATTAGAATCCCATTGCTTCAGTGACTCCTATGAATGTCAGTAATTCCCTTTCCCCAGTATTTCAAAAATTCCATGTTATTTTTGTCTTATTTAGGTAACTACTTCAAACAAAAATTAAAAGCAAGAACCTAAGAACTCTCCCCCAAAATCAGTATGTACTCAAAAAGTAATCAAGCATAGTAAATGGACAAGCATATCATTGAATCATGAAAACAGAAGTCCCCACTGTATGTGAAGAACCATGGAGAGAAAATAAAAGCTTCCAACGGTTGGCTATAAAAAACAGACAAAAAAGCCTTCCAGAATCTACTAAGAGAATAACAAAAGGAAATAGGCTATTGTCTCCTACTGTGTGGAGGGCCTGGGGGTGGGGGGGAAGCAGCAATTCTCAGGTCTTACTTTTTGTGTACAAAGCCAAGAAAATCTCAGAGGAAATGACTTCCAGAGTCAGTGATAAGTGCTGAAATGTTTCCAGTGGAGAGCAGGATACAAATCCTTATTTTTCCTTTGTGGGTGAAGAGGTCGCTAATGTGAGCCCAAAGAGACCCTTCTGAAGCAGCAGAATGCTACAGAGAGACACCAAGATCTCAGGAGTGGTGCTTCCCTTTCATGGCTAAATGAAAGTCACTCGTGGAAGCAAGCCTCTTGTTAGGGGCAGGCTCAGATCTCTCTGTGCATAACTGGATTCAGTCTGCTCTATCCATCTACTGGGGAAGGATAAACAAAAAAATAAAGAGTGCTTTTCCCAGAAAAAACATGAAACAGAAAGAAAAACTATTTTTAAGGACCAATTTGTTGTTGTTGCTACACATCGTGAAGCCACAGCCTTTGATCAACCTCACCTGCAACCTCCTGGTGGGAAACTGAGTGTCAAGAATGGAGAGGTGAGAGTGGGAGAGCACCAAGATTAAAGAGCTTCCTTTGCTGTCCAAAATGCTGGAAACAAAACAACAAGGCAAACTGTTTCAAATGCTTTCCTATTTGTTGCAAGCCTTCAGCTGTGTGCTTAGCACTCTGCTGCCTTACAAGAAATTCAGGAAAGCTTTGGATTTGTGATGTTTCACCTGGTCTGAGCAGCACTGAAGGAAAGACTTCTTTCCTGTGCCTGAACAAGGAGGTAAGAAAGGATTCAGAACCCTGCAGCACCCTACAGAGCTCCTCTTCACCACACAGCACAACAAACTTTTATTCCACAGCTCCTCATCTCACTGGGGTACCTGAAAATGGGACAAGCCTTTGATGGTGTTTCCTTCAGTCTTCATCCATCAAAGCACGGGAAGCCAACCATACCCCACCTGCTTTGCTCAGGTTTGTAGGGTTAAAGGAAAAGAGATGATGAGAGATAGTTGAGGAGATAAAACCCAGGAATATATATATATAAATATCTTCCCTAATTCTTTGAAGAACTTTTCCACTCGGATCAGAGCTGAAACAGAGGGGCTGAATCAAGAAAATAGTCTCCTTGGGGGTTCAGTCCTCCATGGAGATGGTAACATAAACGTTGAGAAAAGAAATGATCCAGAGGTGATTAACAGAATAATCTGCAGCTTTTAATGGGACCTTTAAAAGGTGCATCAGCGATGCCTGGTCATCTTTTAAAGAGTTGCATCATCAGTATCTCAAACCCTGGCTGCTGACTCAGACTTCCTTGCTGTGGTGGGAAGCAGAGGGCAGGGAACACCATCAGGGGCATCACAGTTCTGTCTTTGCCCATCCTTCAGTGGGCACATCAGGTCTTTGGGATGCTCATTGGCATCTCCTGCCTCTGTACTGAGCCAGAACTTTCCATCCCCTCAGCTCTTGAGGAAAAATTGCATTTCTTTTCAACACTCCCCATGGAGTCAGAAGCCTGAGACAAGAACAGACAGGAACCTATCTACAACATAGAACAAAATTAAGTAACTATGTCATAATGCAAACTAAATCCTACCAGTTAATCACAGCCAGGTAAGGTTTTTGTGATGTAATCAAAATAAAAGGATCAAATTTTTTAAAAAAAATCATAACAAATGCAAAATTTGAAACAGAAATGTCCAGAGAACTTGGAATTCAGTTCTGTAGCTCACTCATGCTCACTGAATTTTTATTTACTTCACATTTTCTGGGAAACTTCAGTTTCCTTGATAGATATTAATATAGGTAGAATCAGACCTAAGCCTTCCAGCTTGCTCTGACATGGCTCCCTCAACAAACATGGCTCAACTGTGGCTCCCGAAAACCTGAGCTCACAGAAGAGAGTTCTGGGCAGGAGTTCAAGAGGGCTGCCAGTCAATAGCTGTGTTTTATTACTACAGGATCAATTATTCCACCATCACTCTTGGTGAATGCACAAGAACAGGTTTGGTGGGAACTCCACAATTTTTCAAAGGGCTCAGTTCCAGCCCTGCAGACGCTGTGATGAAACCAATGTCACTGCTACCAAATGGCACAAGTGCCAGGACAGAGTGCCATTTGACAGATGGAAGTGCAGTTTTTGTTAAAAAGGCTCTTCATCTTACTATTTTAAAAGCAGATTCCTTTCTTTGTTACTCATTTACGGCAAGCTAGTTACAATTTATCTGAGCAATTCATCTGGTTCTCAGTCAGATTTATAGTGTAAACTTGCAATAGCAATAAAAAATGTGAGAAAGATGTCACCCTCGAAGTTTTGTTGTGAAGCCAACACCTTACACACCATACCAAACCAATTCTGGAGCCTCCTCCTGTGTAAGCAATCCCAGCAAAAACAACTGAGTCAGGAATATTCGTGTTATGAACACAGCAGAGGACACATTAACTGTGGTCTATACCATCAAGAAGGTCACACCAAACACATCTTTAGGCAGTTCTATAAAATACATGAGAATAAAAGGACAAAAAAAAAGTCATCGTCATAAAGTTGCTCTTTAGTGTAACAGACTTTTCCCTTTTTTCTTCCTTTTTCTTTTTTTTTTTTGAGAAAACAGATTTAGCTGCTTTGTTCTTTTTATAACTCCTGTACTTATTTCCAAATGCTACAAAACAACCCCAGTCTTTCATTAGTTTGCTTATTATGGTCTTTTCACCCTTTCTTTTTAGTGCAGATTATTCAGAACAAATTAGCTCCAGGGAAACTGTTCTCATCATCGTTCTTGCCACGTGGAACTAGCTGAAAAATATTAATGAAAGATTCACTAGGGCAAATTTTCTATAAGTATAAGCAACATCAATATTTCAATGTCTGAAAATGTGGCTATTCTCTTGCCTTGAATATGTTGTTAGAAATCATTGGACTTCCAAAATTTCTGGCCAGATTCAGTACATACCTTGCTATGCAAATTCATGGGGGGAAAAGGTATTTTTCTTTCTAAACAATATTTGGGGACTAAGAACCTTCTCATGTTTTACAATATACTGGTGGTGTAGGTGGAAATGTGGCTGCTGATCTTTTCATCGTGGTCCTTGTAGACCGCTGGTTTCCCAGGCAGTTTCAGCTGTCACAGCTGCTTAGAGTCCACCGAGCTGTTTTTAGTTACTCACTCAAATATTCATAAGAACCGAGGGCTGCAGTTTGCTGTCTGGTAACAACTTCATTTTCTGCTCACACCGAGCTCGTCCTTGTGGGCTGCCTATTCCCACTCAGATTGGCTTTTCTGCAGCCACGTGAGCCTGGCAGGATAATGGAGTTTCCCTGGGAGCAGGCCAGAGGGGCACGTTCCACCTTTTATCTTTGCTTGGCTGCGTGATGAAAATAATTGCAGAAGACAGTTATGGATTAACAAAGGGACATGTGAAATGATCAAACCTGTATCAAGCACTGGTTTCTGCTACCAGAGAGAGCGCATGCTTTAATTATTTACCTTGCAGGACCGCTCACACCTTAGGATGGCCACATTTTTGTGCAAATATTTACTTAACAATATTGTACTTGAGCTGAGTAATGAAAATAGGTGTAATCTCATGTAATGTCCCTGGGAAAGAACCAACGGACTGTGACATTTCCCTGCATGGGGGAAATCACTAGAGTGCAACATTTCTATTATTTCATTAAAACTCTTGCTAAACAACCCTTCAGGGCAGCACAGTTTTGCATTTTTAGCTAAAGGAAATAGCTGAAGAAAAGGAATCCGCAACTGCTGCCAGTTAATAATAGTGTGTGGTAGGGTTTCTAGGAGAAAATACTACCTAGCACAGATGAAAACGCAGACACACTTCAATTAACACAGCATTTACAGGAAGCTACAAAATATCCTGCAGTTACAAGGGCGGCCTCCACCCCATCGGGTATTTCCACAGCCGGGAGAAGGCACAAAGGAGGCGGCTCGGGCACCTCCCTTGCCTGTCTGCACATCAGTGCTGCTGCCTCACCTCTGTCCTCTCGCTGCTTTGTACCAATTCTCCTGGAGGAGCTGTGGGCACCCTAGCATTGTCACCCACCCAGAAGATGACGTGCTGCCTCCACCTTCATCCCTCCATGCAACTGCAGCCCAAAATATGGGTTTTACAGAGAGAGGTTTGAATTAATGTAATGGGGAAGCCTTTCCCTGGGTATCAGCTAAACAAGTTACAGAGGTTTTTGTTTTTCCTTTATGGAAAAAAGGCTTAATTTCTATCAATAAAATAGACCAGAAACACAGCATCTTAAAATGTTCACCCTTTTAATTACTCTGTCATGACACTTTCCTTAAAGATTGTCTCCTTCAAGGCTTAGATTCAAAGTGTTTATTTACACACTTACTGAACATAAGTACATAATAGCAGACAGCAGGGAAGTCATCTGGATAAGCTACAACCTAAATTTTTCCTGTCTGTCCCGTTCCACTCCAGATTCAAAGAGGAAAACAAAACAAAACAAACAAGCCTTGTTGTGGGTTAAGCAAAAAAGATGATAGTTTAAAGGTAATGAGTGATAAAACCACCTTTGATTGAAAGCAGGGAGTGTGGGGGGGAAAAAAGAGTCCAATAACACCATTTGTTTATATTAGAGAAACACCCACTACTGCAGACACTGTTAAGATACTGTCAGCATTTCTATTATGATCCCATATTTCAAAGCTTTATAACTTGGCCATGAGAAGTCACTTTTAAAATTGAATCCAGAATATAGAGTGAGTTTAGCTACTTTCAGTATATTATTGTCACCATGTGGACACCAAAAATAGGTAATAGAAATAAATAAAAGAAAAACCAGCTAAATTAAAACCAGGTGTATTGAAGAGCTGTCAATGCCAGAGGCATCTCAGGCCCAAGTCACTCAGGTAATTGTTCTGCTTTCTTTAAAACAAAAGAGTGGATAAAAAAAGTGCCTTTTATCTGGATTTTTGGTTTACATTGTTTCTTTTTTGGTTGTTACTATAGTTTCCATTCAAGAACAAGAAAAATCCTGAATAAGCAAATCATGAAAGAGCCTTATAAAATAGTTCAAACCACACATGAGGAATAAGCACCAAAATAATCTCTGCTTCTGCAGCACCTGCAAGACTTATTTGTTTCTTTGTGGAGACAGAGGAGCAGAAACTGTTTGGTCAAGGGAGGGGGCAGGGAGAGCCAACTTGCTGGATTTTGACCTTTGATGAAATCCCTTCAGCCTGCTCTCCCAATCTATTTTTCCTTCAAGTATTTTTTTCTTTCCAAGGCTTCTGAAGAGCAAAGGTTAATGAAGTAATCTATGAGTGAATGCTAACATATGCAACGTATGTAGAGAAAAATGCACATCCCATTTTTAACATTTCTCTGGAAACAACTATGGCCTCTTATAGCTGCAATTTTGAAAGAATGCAATTATGGTATAGAATTTCAGCTACCTTTGGGCTGAGGCCTCTGGAGACACACAAAGAATTAGTGTATTGTTGTGCAATACATTTGTGAAATCATATTCCCCTAATAGTCTCCTCTAAAACTACAGTGCAATTCCTCCAGCTAAAAATCATGTCTGCATTTCCTTCTGTTTGCAAAAAAAAAGTCTATTAACAGCCTAAAGGTTTATTTTCAGTTTCCAAAAATGAGAAACGTGTGTCAGCTAAATTAGCATTAACTAAGGCAGTGAAAGAGCTGCTCTGCTGACAAGAAGCACTCACTGGGAGTCAAGCACTGAAGGCAGCAGATGTGGTGGTGCTGGTCCCCTGGAGAAGATGAAGGTTCTGCACCAAACTGGCTTGTGCACACTGGTCAGCTCTGCCAGCCTTTTCCAAGTTTAGGTGTGAGCAGAGATAAAACATGAGGAAAGAGGTGGGACCAAAGTCAGCAGAACAAATCTAAATGACAGGCAAATCTAACCTGTAAATCTGCATCTCGCACCACCATCAGACCTGACTCCTGGGTGGTAAAGCAACAACCTTTTGCCATTTCCCTTTGTGCAGATAACAGACCATCTAGGGATTAAGTTCACTGGCAGAAAGAAAATCCAGGTATTCCAGTCTTTGTGTGCCTGGCTTGATGATTCTGCATCAGGAATATCATTGTCCCAGAGAGCTCCAAGTGTAACATGGCTTGGGCTTCTCTTAATGACAGAGCAAAATAAAGAGAGACCAGAATAGCTGGAATAGAATTGTTCAGAATAGCTGAAACTACAGCCATGAAAGCTGGAAATCCAATTTACAACCAAATTGTTCCGAATATCTATTTTGCTTCAGCTAAGCTTCTGCTCAAGGTGTTTGAGAATTTATTGACAACACTGAAATTAATGATATCTAATGAAACAAAAAGTCAATTGCTAACATCAAGCCAGTTCCTTAACACCATTTTGAGGCCATTGGATTGCAAAGTAACTTCAGAAATTTTGCTTTATCCTACAGAAAATCCTGACTATTACAGGCAGTTTTCCAACTGCTGAGGACACTTGACTGCTATAGACACCATACACATTCATAAAGCCCCAGCACCTAATTCAGCACCTAATAACTAAGAAAAACAAAATTACATTTTCATCAAGCAGCATCACTGGACACTAATACTTTGCCATGCCTAAGCCTGAAAGAACTCAGGATAAAGACTGAGATTTGTGTGCACAGCTGCTCTACTTAGGGGCGCACCAGGGCTTTGCAAGGCGCATGAGCAATGAGGTGAACCTTCATTTTGCACCATTCCCTGCACACCAAGCCCTCATTTTCACTAAGTCTGTTCCCAGTTCTTCCACACTATCAAGTGGTTGCAGGTTAGGTGTTGAATTGAAGCACATAATTATTGACCTAGATCCTACCTTACCAGTTTTAAGCAGATCCTGGCTTGGTCAGAGTTCCTCTTTACATTGAAGCAGCAAAGAAACTTTTACTTAAACCTGTTTAAGGCTGAAGATTTGTGGCTAAACTCTGCTGTGGGTCTCCTACACTCAGTGAGTCCACAGGACCAGCTGAAAGTTCATTTCAGCTTTCTGAGCTGAAAGAGCATAATATACTCTGGGACCTTCTGCCCAAACCTCCACACCAGCAAGACTACATTGCTTTTTCTCCACTTGTACCCTATAGGAACTCCTGTAGTCTGAGTACAGCCTGATTCATGCAGCACACAAAGCTCTTCCTTCCTTTAAGTCTGTATTTTCCCATATAGATGAAAGAATTCCCCTGACACAAATTTTTCAGGATATATTCTCCTCAATACTTACATGAGGTCTCACAAACTCTGAGCAGCCTAGTCAAGCAACAAAACACTTCATGTTTTACATAATAAATCAGCTTTATCACGTTTGCAAAACAGTCACCTGTGAGACACTTGCTGTACTAACAAACAGCAAAGCCCTCTCTTTTCAATTCCCCAAGTGTGGCACAACATATGCATTACATCAAAGTTTCTTCCTGCAGCATCTTCCTTCATTTCTAACAGAATTTACTCACAGCAGCCTGGAAAATCTCTCCGTATTCTTTAATAACAGTTAAAAAATAATAATAAAAAAACCCTAAAAACTATGCAATGGCAGAATCCCTAAAAAATAACTATGTCTATGTAAATGTAAGATTATTGGAAATTTTCATTGAAAAAATCTCCATGCTCTTATATATGAAGGCAAGAACCACTATAATATCTTTGTTTCACTCATCTTAGCAAAAATAAGAAGGGGATAGCAGTATCAGAAAATTTAACTGCAGTTAACAAAAGAGCTTGAGTTGACTTTTTTATGATAGACATGTAGGTAGAATAATTATCGAAATTTCCTGGCTGAAAAGGATTACACTGTAGCAAGCTAATCACAATAGCTACATTGCTTTTCTTTATTCTTGGTTCTGAACCGCAACTCTCAGTCATGATAGCGTTGCCCAGCTCATTAAAAAAAAAAAAAAAATATCATAAGGCACGGTTACAATGTAAAGAACACTCGCAGGAACGCCGCAAGGGTCAGAGTGCAATCCTCCTGCTCCCATTGAGCAGCTGCAGCCTCGCTGAGCGCAGAGCGGCACCCGCAGAGCGCAGCTCCGGCCGTGCCGGGTGCTCCGAGCCCCGGCGGAGCCGGGACACATCCCACGGCTGCGGGAAGGGACACAGGGACAAACCCGGGCTGGCAGCCGGCAGTCCCTCGGGAGATGGGAATGACACCCATAACCTGTGTGAGACCTCAATCCCTGCGCACCCCGACTGCTCAGAGCACGGACAAACGGGGCTGGCAGCCGGCAGTCCCAGGAGATGGGAATGACACCTGTAACCTGTGTGAGACCTCAATCCCTGCACACCCCGACTGCTCAGAGACAAAACCGGGGACGCCTCCAGCCATCCCCGAAAAGGACGGGACAAAAACCCCACCAAAAGCACATCCCACCGCCAGCCCGCATTCACGATGTACCCCGAGGAACCCATGCGCGGGCAGAAAGCTCCTCGAGTACAAACAAGGCATTTCCCTGCACCAACAGTAAGCCCTACACCCGGAGCGCCTCCCACACATTTGATTTTCCCTCTTTGCAGGATTTTCGGAGGGCAGACCGGGGGTCTGGGGTTCCCTCTCCGGTACCCCTTATCCCCGAGCGCGTTCCCGGCGCGGCGCTCCCGGTTCCCGGCCCGACGCTGCCCCCTGCCCGCGCTCCGCGGCCCCGCAGCCGCACGGCCCCGCACAGCCCCGCACCGCCCCTCACAGCCCCTCACCGCCCCTCACAGCCCCTCACCGCCCCTCACAGCCCCGCACCGCCCCTCACAGCCCATCACAGCCCCTCACCGCCCCTCACAGCCCCGCACCGCCCCTCACAGCCCCGCGCCGCCTCCGCTCCCGAGGGATCCTCCCGGCCTCTCCCTGGGCATTGCACCTCCATTACCACCTGACGGGTTTCAGGCTTTTCCCCTACACTCGGGAAGAATAGGAAAAGCAGCTCAAAAACCCTCTCTCCTCTGCCTCTTCCTCTCCTTATTCCCCATCTCTCTCCCCTGTACCTGTTCATTCAGAGACTGGCTTTCAAAATTAGGTGGGAAAATAAAACTTTTGAGACGCTTACCTCCCCACCAAGCAAGAATTCTAAATATTCCCAACAGCAGCCACAAAACACTGTTGCTGTTGTGCACCCTTCTACACCAAAACCATCCCCAGAATCCACATCAAGTGGCCTCTTCTTCCATTTGCCCATTAACTAATGCCCATTAACTAAAGTCTTAAAAGATTTTATTAACATATATTGAATTTTACAGTACTTTGATTAAGACAATTTTTTTTTAGCTGGGAAAATTAGTAGTCAGAGTGCTGACTGGAACACAGAGCAGCCTTACAGGAATGTACAGGAATGACACCTCCTCCAGCAGGAGGGACAAGGGACCCTTTGGGATTTTACCTGTGTGTTCTCCAGAGCAGCCTGTCTGCAACAGTATCACCATAAGCAGCACATGCTGCTCTCCTGCGCTGCTGCAGTCCCCAAATGCACAGTTCATGAAGCCTAGCACCATCACCAACTCACAGGTTTGTACAAAATAAACTCTTGAGTAAATGAGTACACAAATCTCTGCTTTGCATCCAAACCAAGCACAAACAGCTCCCAGCCCTGATGAAGTTTGCTAAATCCCCCTACTGAAGCTGCTAATCAGCCTGTCCCTGCCATTCACCAGCAGCAATTAATTTCTGCAGCATGTAGCCAAGGTTCAGATTGATTTCCTGATGGCCCTGTATGCCCCTCCCTGCTGTCTGACCCACCAGGGCCTCCTGTGCTGCCTTGGGGTGCTTTCCACGGGCTGCATCCCAGAGCTGGGCACGGCAGAGCACCTGGGCCACCAACTCATCTCAGGGGACAGGAGGGGATAACTGGAAATGGAGCAGGACCATCCCTGTGCCCCTGGCATTGTTCAGGACAAACCAAACACCCCCTAATACTCTGCAAACAATTCTTCCTCTCCTGGAAAGAAGGTTACAAGTCATATTGGTGATTTTTTCTCCCCAGTAGCTACAAAGTCCACTCTTTTTCCCATTTTCGAAAGACTAAGGTTTTTTACATAATTTTAAAAATTAACTCAGTTTTTCTCTTTTTAAATAAAACCAGTCAGTGTCTAATAGAAGATACATCTCAGAAAAAGAATCTCTTCCCCCATATTTAGTAGAACTGAGTTTTTACCCCATTTCAAAGGATCAACAAAGTTATCAAGAAGAAAATCTCACATTACCTTTGAGATCAGTTTTTATTATTCCAGGGGACATTTTCAGTCACAAACCACTACAGGTTTGTAGTCCTAAGCCCCTGTGTAGTCATAAGCTCAGCTGTGATTTTCTGAAAGGAAGATCAGGTGTACAGATAAAGAGATGTGTGCTCCAAAACAGCAGTGATCTGAGTTTCCAGAGCAGTCTCATCACCAGCACAAGGAGCAAAGAGGATTGCTTAAAATTACCTGACAATTTTTTCCGAGGCTTGATCTTTTGTACTTCACTTAAATCCTACTTATTTCAGGCCCATTTTAAGCTGATTCCACACAATCTAAGAAGAAACTTTCATTCCTTCATTTTACACATTTTTTTGATTATACTGTTCTTTTGTTTCTGTGTCTGGTGAACTGGGTCTCAGCAGAACAGCTTAGAAACTGGACAATAAGAGAAAATCTGCCCTTAAACTGGTCCAAATGCACTTTCTAATGAGTTAGTGCTCACAGCAGAAATTCCCTTTAAGAAGGACACTAGGGCACATTGAGATCTCCAGACTCAAGAGATGCATCAATGTTTTCACTCTGCAGCATTAAAAGGCAATAGACCCTGTAGGCAAAATAGCCAAAGACCTTCAAAACTCTTCTTTCAAGCTCACAGCACTGGAGCACTAACCCAAGGAGCCTCCTTGTTTTGTGCCTTTCCCTAGGGACAAAGGGAATGGCAGGGATGTGGCTTGGCCAGGAGGCTCCAGCCTGGGCTGATGCCCACGGGGAAGCAGAGTCCCCTCTGCCAGCAGAGCAGGGGTCCTGCAGGGCTGCCCCTGTGTGACCCAGCAGGGCTCTTACAGAGGCACAGCACCCTCCTGCCCTTCCCTGGGCACAGTTTCACCTGGAACACCCTGGGGTGGGGGCAAGGGGCAACATCCTCACTGCAATCCCTTACTCCTGGAGCTTTTGTCAAGCAAAACAGGTTACACTGAATTAGGGGAGCTTAGAATCATACCTAGATCTGGCACTGCCTTCCCCTGCAGATGTTCCCCCCTCTACTGTGCATTCCAATATAAAAGAGGGAGCTCCAGTCCTCCCGACCTTGTGTGGAAGTGGAAGGTCAACCTTCAGCTCAGCTCATTTGTTTAGGTCACAGTTCCTTTTCCCTGTATTTAAAAAGGAGAGAACAGCGCTCCCTTCAAAGAAGGCCTGAAGTTTGTAAAGTGTTTCACGAGGCTGAGACAGTAAGAGCTGCAATGGGCAAAATTTCTTTTTTTTTAATGCTTATATTGATTTGATCTGTGTACATTCGCTATGCTTGAGGACACAGAATACCTTCCATACAAAAAGTTATTTGGGGAGGCCAAGATGATGTATGATTTCAATCAAAACATCTGGGAAAAAGTCTCATTCCAGGAAAAGTCTTGGTGCATCAGCAGGAAAAATGAATGGCTGGTTGAAGAACAGAGCTGTTACAGGACATCTAATTAAAACCAAAAAATCTTGAAAAACAAACTCTTATTATTGGTCTTCCTACCACAGCAGATGGGTCCTTTCCAGAAGCATTGCCCAGGCACACAAGGTTCTGTTTGTCTCACACAAAAGACATTAGCTACTTTTCCAGATCAGTATCTTTTGCTGAAAGACCTTTACTTCAGTATTTGTTGCTAGGCATTGAGTACTTCACTGTGGCCATCTTGGGGAGCCTTCTAAAGCCATTGCCAGGTCACAAAGTCAGTTCTGCAAAAAAACTGGCTCAGTCTTTATTGTAAAACATTTCATCAGTTGAATATTTCAACATGTTCATTGCCATCATAAGGAAGCATTCACGGTGATAAAATAATCAGTCAGCAAAAATTCTATTACTTCTCCCTTAGTAAGTGTGATCATTACATCCTCACTCAAAAGTTTCTCATTTCCTGAGGGATCAGAACAACTATTAGCTAAAAAGCACAGAGAAGGTACAACTGACACCCATTAAATGTGTATAATCCCTTTGCCATAGAGAAACCCCACAGAAATTGCACCCTGAATATCTGTTTCAGGTAGGTGGCTTAAAGTATTCTTTTATTAGGATTAAGAACAAAAAATGTAGCAGGGAAAGATATAATTGTGTAACACAGCCCTTCTCCTCTGCTCCGTCTTGTATTTTGCCTTCCCGTGCATTGAAAATTTATTCTTTTAACTGGATTAGTTAGTTAAAATGCACAGTATTCTTTTTAAATGGCTCTCCATATTTCTCTGTGGATTACTTTGAAGCACAACATGTCTATTCTTTTGAACAGGTTCACTCTCTTCACAGGTGTTCATTAAAGTGTGCTCAACTCTAATCCCCTTAGCACTGAAGTATGCAGCTTTTAAAAAGGACCCAATATAAACCAGCATTGCTGAACTCTTCAATGCTGAAAATTTGAGGTTTTCAAAAGGAAAGTCAGTGTCTTCAAGACCACACATGACAATCCTGAAACAAATACTGACCTACTTAGTAACCAGTTTTTTAAAAGCCATTTTATCTTTGACATTTACAAAGGACAAGAGCCACAGCAGAACACACTCAATCTGTAAATCTCCCGTTGCTGGTGAGAGCACACAGTGCAAAACCCACCACCCTATAAATAATAGAGGTGATTTTCTCAACATCTTGTTTACTGAAAAACTGACATCATGGAGGAGAAGGGCTAAATAAATAACCAGCTCCTCAGAAGCTTTCCTGGGTACCATTTGCATTCACACAGCACTTATACACATCACCCTTCCCAAACTGTCCTAGATTTTGTCCAGATTAAGCACCACCAGGCCAGGTCTACATCACCAAGTGTTTTGGCAATGAATCAGTAGGTCAAAGTGGCTGGTGTTCCACCCACAACATCTCCACTCTTCACATTTTTTTGTTTCAGATTTCCCTCCCTGTAGATTTCATCCGGCCCCGGACTAAATGCCCTCCGTGCACTTGTGGTTTGATGCTTTCACCTCTTGGGTCTCCTCCCAAGAGGCAACAAAGCAACACAAAAATTGCATTGTGGCAGTTTTCCCCATGGCTGTGCTGACAAGAGTCACCCAGAGATGCTGGGCCCGAGGCATGAGCTCAAACTGATGGGACTGTGCTGCCCTTCAGATGCAGCTTCACCTACAAGGGCTTGGAAACTTTCAGGTGGGGGTAACACTGGGAGCCCAGTCAGTGAATGTACCCTCCTAAGACAGTCATTACCAACAGCACCCAAATTTAAAAAGCAAGAATCACCTCTTGCCAGTTTTCCTCAGATATTGCAAGTTTTTTGCTGTACAGCGTCTTCATTGACAGAGCTGGATGGAAAGACAGACAAGTCTTCTGAAAGTTTCCCTTCTTTTGCAATTGTTCAAATATCTCCTGCATGTGCCAGTTAGTTTAGTCTAGCAACCTGGAACGTGGCAGGAGGCATCTTCTATATGTGCCCATGGAGTTCTGCACTGCAAATTTATTTTATAATTCAAATAGCCATTCATAGATCTTAGTGGAGTGCACTATCTGTAGGCAGCAGCAGGAGGAGTCATCTCCCACCAGCTTTCAAAATAACCCTTTGTAGTGCACAGAAAATGCTGGATTCCTGTTAAAACTGAATTTGTATTATTTCAGGTTCTTCTTGTATCCTTCTTTGAAGACTTCAAAGACTTTAACAAATATTAAATATGCTTCTCTTATTTGGGGAGAATGCTAAAATACCCTTAAACCAATAGAGAGACAAAGGCAGAGAGACTGCTAAGTGCTAAATGTCATTGGTAGGAGAAGGAAAAAAAGTGAAAAAGGAAAAAATAGTAAGGATCCTCAGTGATATCCCCTAACTTTATGAGACAATGCTGTCCTGTCAAACGGGAGGCAAGAAGAGAACTCAAGTGCCCACAACCATCACCTGAAACAGGGTAACTGTCTGCTCAAAGGATATTGATGTAGCTTACAAAAAACCACACTAATAACACTAAATCCTTGGAGCACAATTCTCCCCTGCCCTGCCTAGGTAGGGATCTGCTCCAACCTTGTGCAAAAGGCATTGTACTTATAACCTGCTTTTTCTGACTCAGCAGCAGCTGTGGAGAACACAACCCAAAAGAACAACATCTGGAATTCACGGTGCTGCAATTGCTGGGTTACCCTGCAGGAGAGATGCTGAGATCTTGGTCCTTCAAGCATGGTTTTGTCCTGGTGTGGTCACTGTTACATGTGAGATAAACTCATGATTGAAGTGATGATTGTGCAAATTCAGACACAGGGACAATTCCTGTTGGAGTAACTCCACTGATGACACCTGGCTCTTCCTTGTGATGTCCTGCAACTCCAGCCAACTTCTCTGTGCAGCTATTGACCTGCAGTTGTGACTTGCTCTGTTCTGCACTGCAGTCTCTTACATATGTGTAAAATATATATGGACAACTGTTGTGTAATGCTACAAAATTCATTCCTGAATTAGAATTTCCAATTCTATGAACATGCTAAAGGTTTTGCTACCTTGTTGCATTCCCAAAATTGGAGCCCAAAAGGTCCATTTTCTCTACATGCTGCATAATCCCTCTTGTCAAGAAAACATGAATATTCTGGTTTTGAAGCACTGTCGTGTTCTGATATTTCATGAAAAACAAGCAATTGACATTTCTTAAATCCATGTATTTCATTGACATTTTGATGAACTGACTTAACCTTATACAGAGTCATGACTCCTGACCTTCAAGTTCCATAAATAAACAGACCATTTTCTTCCCAATCATTAGCTTCCTCTTTCCCAGTGCACCCTGCTGTACTCCTCTCAAAAAAACTTCAGAGAAATCAGTGCAATTCTTCTCATCAGTCTCCATTTTCTTCCATGCACTGAAAAACTACAATTTCCAGAAGGCAACGCCTACAGGGTAAAAACTTAATTGCAGATACAGTCAAAAAAACCTTTTGAATTGGATCAGATTAACTTAAAAATAGAAGAACTAACAAACTACCACAACCTTTATGAAAACAACCCAAGGCAAATACTTTTTACTATTGTCAGAAATACTTCCAAGTAACAGATAAGAGAAAATATTGATTTGTGCAAAGACATCTTTCCAGCATAAAGTGCTCACCTGGACCTGCCATCCAACACCTGACAAAATAACAATGCAGCAGAGGCTTTTGTTGGGCTCAGAACTGTCCTAACAAGGTCATTCTCTTGTACTGCACTCCTCAATAGTGTTTCTGCTTTTCTCTAGTTAATCCAATTGCTGAAATAAAAGTATGAAACCATCATTCCAGCCAGGGCAGAAGCACAAGATAGTCAGTTTCACAACAGTGCTAGTTCACAGAGCTCACTCCTATAAATTTCCTCCCCAGTTTTTCAGGCTGCAGAAGTGCAGAAACGTATCAGGATTCCTGATGTTAAGCCAAAATCCCTGATCCAGCAGAAAAAAAATATTTGAGCAGCTCTTTGCTGCATCAGTGTACACATCTTTTCTAACTTAAAAATGTGCATATTGTTTTTGCTTCTCAAAAATTATATTAACTCTAAATCCATTGAAAGCAATCCAAATTTTACTTGGAAAAGTAGAAAGGAAGATCTCTCCATAATGATACAGGCTGAAAAGAAATTTTAAATCACCAGTACAGAAGAAAAATACCCCAGATCGTAAACATTGATAGGTCTTTCATTTCTAATAGAAATTGAGCCAGAAACTTCCCCGTCTGAAATAATAACCACAGATTTATTATAAATGTGCCAATAACACATTTCCCAGATAAATATGTTTCAAATTACAAGAAGTATTTGAGTCACTGGAGAATTTAGTTCTTTTTTTGCTCCAATTACTTAGGAAACCGAAATGCATCTACATTTTGCTTCTCATTAACACAGCAGTATTAATTGCTGCAATGTTTCTGTGTATTTAAATATGTAAGCACTGGCATTTAACTATGCAAGCTTGCTCATTTTGATCATCTTAAGAAAGAAAAAATATCAAGACTTTGCATTTTCACCTGGAATTTTGTTGATGTAGGTACTCCTTGAAATACTACCATGTTTTAATATCTTACTGAGCAGCAAATTGAACCATATCTCCACTGTCAACAGAAATAAAATCAATTGACCTTTATGCTTGATTAAAACAGAAAATATCAAATATAATAATAAAAATATCAGAGCAGAGCTCTGATGGCCTGTGTAATCACAAGCATTATGTTTAGAACTACAAGCAACAGAAAGAAGCATTATCTATACATATTTGTTCAGTAATTATACACTAAATTCTAAGTATGGTCATTTCTTTCTTGTTTAGCTGTGGAAGTGAAAAAATAATCTTTAGTGGAATCAGACAAAAATATTATATATGCTTTATTGGCAGGCTGAATGCAAGCCTTGTACAGTGCTCAAATTCTGTGTGTACCTTCAAGTTAAGAGCTAAACTGGACTTCAGTGGGGTTTTGACTTCAAAACACAAATTACTCTGATGATACTAAATTATCTCAAGTCCATTCATCACAGACCACATCTGCAGAGGGATTTGATTTGATCAAGATAAATCAAGATTTTACCCTATGGATTAAATAATTAACATTTTTTGCCTAAATAGAGAGAAGGCAGGTGTTTTGTGTGTATAGAAAACAGCAAACTGAGGACAAGCTCCCCCTCTCAGTCCGTATATAGGGTAAAAAAAGGGTTACACACACATCACCACGGTGGCTGTTGATTTATTCAGGTAAAATTTTCTCTTACGAAGGAATTGTTGGGTTCCTCTCACAGTTCATCACAATCAGGCGTTCCCAGAGCCTGCACAATGCAGAGAGCAGCATTTAGAGACTACATACTTCTCAAATTCCATGCAGGTGTGGTGTCACCCACTGACCTCTGCTCCCCAACAGGGACCCATACCCTGACTCTTGACTAAGTTTGCCTAGAACATCCTTCCAAGTTCTTTCATAAATTCTTGCGGGGGGATTTACCTTCTCACACTAGTGTAACAAAATAAGGCCAGTCAGCATTTGGCAGATGTGGTTACTAGTTTACCTAAGAAAACAGAATTCCCTGTAGTCCGCATTGACTCTGTGGTGAATCCCCTTTGGCCCACACTTTTCCCCATGGGCTGCAGAAGGTTCCTAGGTTACAGTGACTGCAAGCCAAGACATTCCTGATACACCCCTTCCATGCTTTCTGCATTGTTTTCTTCTTTTCCACACTTCTGACACATGGTGAATCAAATGCAGTGCTTGGACTCTATTCCATGGACAAATAATGGCTTCAAGAGGCAGCAAAAGAGTCTGGAACTAATTGAAGCCAGATATCTTCAGATTTTCTGCTGATTGCTTTTCTAATTACAGCAGAAGTAAACATTTTCCTCCTGGCACATTCCCCACCAAACACTCACTGAGACATGGAACTGCTAATTCTAATGGCACCATCCACTAATTCCACATACTCTCTCATCCTTGAAATGGAAAAGAAAATTATCACATATCCTACTTAGGATAAGCCAGGCTTTTGCTCCTTCTGATATGACATATCTTTGCTCAGTGGCTTCCCTGATTCTAAAGACTCATTGAAATTGTGTATGAAAACCCAATTACCTCCAAAGTCAGCAATGGCAGCAGCTTTGCCACCTGCCACACACAATCCCAGCAGGGTCAGTGTCCTCTTTTTTCTCTGTCTGATGGATGGCACCAGCATCAGCCCGCCCATAAAAACTCAGAGAGAAAGCTGACTTATGTGTGTGAGAAACCAAGACAGGGGGAAATTATTAGTCAACTCATTTCAGCAGAACATTTGCTCTGTTTTGGAAAAGATACTCTGTACTGCCTGCAGCTGCTCTGACGTGCTCTCCTTGAGCTCTGCTCCTGCATTTCTTACCCAACAAGTCCAAACTCCTCAGGCTCCCTCCAGTAGGAAAGCCAGCCTTAGCAACCTTTGCTGCCTTCTGCTTTTCCAGCTGTCAGGCAGCAGCAGGGATTCCCTCCCTGCATAGCTCTGCAGACTGGGACAGTGCACCTGGCTGACGCCCAGGGACATCCACAGCCACTCTGAGCAGGGAGGGAAGCAGTGGCAAACAGCTTCTCCCTGTGAATCCTTCTCTCAAAGATACTTGCATTTTTGAATTACATACATCTTAATGCCATCAGAGCCTGCAGGGCAACAACTGAAATGATCAGAACTCAACTTGAGTGATTCCTCAACTCTCTGCATGGCTGGGAGCCAGGAATACACCAGCTCCACGTGGATCCTTTGCTTCACTTGAACCAAGCTGCAGTTTGACCTGCTCTGTTTCCTCAAAAAGAGATTTGCTGGTTTTAATCTGTTCCAGACCACAAACGGGCTGAAAGCAAATGTATCTGTTTCTAGATCAATTTGCAGGTTTCCTTGGCTTGTCCTAAATGTTATCCCACTCTTGTATTCCCCTCTGCAGACATAATCACAGCCACATTTACAGTTTCACCTCAGACCTCCAGTCTCTGTAATTTACCTGACCTTAGACACTAACATCCCAGACAAGAGCGTTACTCTTTCAGCTAACATCCCTCCAACAAGCACAGCTTTCCAAGTGCTGGATTTGGCACTGGGTAAGGAGTCCCAGTGATCTTTTTAGTCACTTTTATCATTTTGGTACGTTATTAAAAAATAAAAAATTAATAAGAAAAACAAGGAGAAAAAGCAGGGAAGAGAGGGGGAAAAGGTAACACAGCCAGTCCCAAAGGATGTGTCTTTTCCATGCAAATTTTCTCTATAAGGAAAGTTTTAAACACTACCCTAATTGCACAAGTAGGACTCTGGTGAGGTACATGTAGACCTGGCAGTCTGACTTGATCAACATAACTGTTCATCCTGGCTGTTTGGCTTGATAAAGCCCACCCACACATGGGACGATGGCTCAGATATTCTCAGATAGATTGCTGCAAAGAGTGCTGGTAAAAGAGAGAGAATAAATCCATCTTTACATCTGCAGGCAGTGGTAAGCCTAATGTATAGCAAAGATGAGTTCAGTGAGCCATTAGGGAAAGCTTTACAGTGGTGGGGATAATTAATAGATCACCAAGAGACAAGAGATTGTGGTGTTTCAGTCCTTGGAGGTTTTCCATTACAGTTCAGGCAACAGCAGACAGGGATGAGCTGCTGCTACCAATCACAGCTCCTAGAATTCTGTGTGTCTGTACTCGGATGCAGAAGCCACAGCAATTACCTCAGTTTACCCAGGAGGTCTCATGGAGCATCACTGAGTATGCTGTGAAGCGCCACCAGATTAGTTCATGCATGGGAACTCCTTAGCAATGAGAAGCCATGGGAGAAGCAGAGCAATGCACTGGAACTGAGCACCAGGCAAATGTACCCTTGTGCACAATTTATCACTCCACTAAACTCAGCTTAATTTCTCTTTGAGCCTCTAAATGCCCCTGGCCCCACAGCAGGGTAGGGAAGAGTGATCCAAAACCTGTGCTCCAGTTATAAGCTAGTGTTTAATAAATATTTCTCATTTTTATTCTTAACTTTTTTATTCATATCAATTGATAGCCATCAACGTAGTAGCAAATAGGAAAATGCTTAGACCAAGCAGAAGCACATTCTGCAGAGGGCAAAGCAGAAAGTAAGTGAAAACTTATTTAGGTCTTTGAATGTGACAGCTTTCCTTCTGCTATGATTGCTTAACTTCTGATTCCCCTGGAGCTCTGCCTCTGCCTTGATGCAAACAATTGCTCACCCACAGAAGTTATAATCCCTGTCAACACTTCCAGGAATGGTGTGATTTTTTTTTTGCTTTTCTTTTTGCTTGCTCCTATTTAAAATATAAAATAAAATCTTGGCATAGCCCACACCTACCCATCGCATTCCAGCAACCAGTTGAGACTGGCAGGAGGATTTCACTTTTCCTAATCACTCAGAGATGGATCACCACCAAGTACATGGCAAAAAAATCACGAAGAAATAGCAGAGTGTCTCAGATTCTCAGCGAATATATCCTCTGAATGTTCTTCATCAAATTGTTACTGCTGCAAGTCAAACAAGCCTAAATCAACCCTGAGCCCTGCCTGCCTGCTGCAGTGTGCCCGACTCCAGCGTTCCCCGAATTACCCCATCACTGAACACTAGAGAGCAGCCTTTCTCCAGCGTTTCAGGAGTGGCACAGTGCCTCTCCCTCTGCTTTCTGGAAGAAAACTGACCCTTATTCTAAGAATTCAGTGCTCTCCACAGAGAAAAAAATTCAGATGTCTGATCATACCAGACAGAACCATAAATCTTTTAGATAGCATAATTATGGCATTTTTTATGGGCACCAGCTGTTGATAGTTTGCACCCAGCCTTCAGAGAGTCACACATTTTTATTGCAGATTTTATTTTCTCATCTGGGTTATTCGGATTACTGCTGCACTAAAAAAAATCCAAACCAACCAGACATGGCTCCAAAGGGAACTTGAAATTGGTAAGGAAATGTTCATGTCTGTTTACAGCCTGCAACCTCGATTTAAAAGGGTTAAAGAATATAGTGAATTTACAGCAACACTGGGAATTAGACCCAAGTGTCTTTAGTGGTGGCTCTTCTCAGGACTGCCTGCATTAAGCCCACTGAACTGAGGCCTTTGGGGTGCTTGGGCTTTGCACTGAACTCGCAGCACTGCAATCTCAAACTCCTTTCCTACCTGCAGGTTATCTATTCATCAGGACTGGCAGATCCCTACGGTTGCCTCTGCAGCCACCCCCTCTGCTTGGGCACATCTCTGACAAGGCCTTTTGTGGCACTGGAGGGAAAATGCTATGCTGTGCTTCTGCAGGGCTGGCTGAAAAGGATACCCATTAGTGCTGCTCATGACAGCAGTCTGTGACACAAAACCTGTCCCCTGAGCAATGCAGTGTGGCTTTCAGCTCATCTGCTGGAGCCCTGAGTCCCCAGAGTGAAACACCACCAGTTCTGCTGCTAAAAACCTGCTGGCAGCTTCATTGCATTTAGAATAACTTCAGCAAATATCATTCAGTTCAAGACACTTTAAAAGACACAGAAAAGAAAGACACATCCCTCACTTATTGCAACAGAGAAATGTTCTCTCCCCAGATGATGATATTTTTAACATTTGTGGTATGAGATCCCACTGAACTGAGGTGTATAAATGTACATTACAGCTATACATATGTATTCAAACTGTACTTTTTACAATGCTTTACACTTTGGCACTTATAGAAAGTCCCAGTGCTGATAAGAGTACTTAGTGGCTTTTGACTCATGATCATAGCTCAAAACTCATCACCGTGGCCATCACATTCAGGCAGCAGCAAAGACAGAAGCAAATCTTCTCAAGAGCCAAACCATAAGTGTCATCACTTCTGTTCAAAGAGGGCTTACCAGATATGGACTTAGAGTGATGACTCTCTTTAGTATTAGAGAGCAACAGTAATTCCTTGGTCCTCTGCCCTCCCATCACATTGTCATTTCTATTTCTTCCCTTATTCTGAATTGCAATGTTCTGTCCAGGGCAGTGTATTTTTACTGAATGCATCTATGTTGCCCAGCACAGGAGCCTCAGGGGGCCCCACTTTCATCTGCCATACAAATCCTTAGATTAGATAGAAATAAATTTTTGGATTAGCCTGCTCCACAAGCTTCCCGTGACACATTTCAGGTTAACTTGTAATCATCTGTATTTAAGCAAGGCTCTTTACCCACATGAGCATCATTTCATCATGAGTGCTTAAGTCATGCAGCAAGGCCAGATTTGCCCATTTGCAAAGATATGCAATTAACCACAGCGGATTCATTGCAGACTGTGTCTGATGGCCTTCTTGGCCAGTAACAGCTCAGTTCAAATAAGAAATGTATTTAGGAGCTTACCTCTTGGAAATAACTATGACAAATTTCTGTATTGTCATCCAGTTCCTTTCTTCCCCAGAAGACAACTCCTGCTAAACCAATCTCACTCCAGGGGAATGTCAGGCAGCAAGGGAGGAACCAGAACCAGCCCCAGCAAGGTCTCTACCCTTGGCCAGCCAAAAAAGGAGCCCCTCGTTACATGTTAAGAACAGCACACATGAAGATGCCAAAAGAAAAAAGATCTATGAGGCAAAAGAAGTATTGGAGGTTCATAAATGAAAAGCAAGCACTGAAAGATGCCCTGATGGATGGGGCTTGGGGGAAGCCAAGATCAGAACCAAAGCATCCTAGACATCCTATAACCCTGCTTGTATGACAAGGCCTTTGAAGGATCAGTATCAATGAACCAGTAATATCAACAATATTTAAGACTCAACCTCCTCTTGTCTCAAATACCTAAAAGTAAGAAAATATACTGTATGTCCCAGTGAGCATCCCAGTGAGCAGCATTCGGTAATTCAGAGCTCCCAATACCTTCCTGGTAACAAAACTAATGCAACTCAACTCATCCACATTCTTGATCCTCCACTGCACAAAGAAACAGATATTTCCTGCCTTCCAATTTGCATAATTTTAGTTCTACAGTAATTACTATATGTGAGGAAACATTTACTGCAGTGTAAATATGAAGAACTATGGCTATTTGGTTTGAAATATGGAAACAGAAGATAAAAATGGGGTACAAAGAAGAAAGAAAGAAAATGAGGTTTAATAAAATAAGTTTTGTCTCAAGTACTCATTCATTGAAACTGGAATGTTAAACACTCGCAGATTAGTCAAGTTTCAAATTCAAAAACTTTAATTCTACAATTGTAAAACACAAAGCACCCAACAGAGCTGGTGGGAAATTACCCTGTGAGGACTGTAAGTCCTCTTGTGGCAAATGAAGATAGCAAAAAATGGTTTCTTGTTGTTAAAGTGGAATTCTGGAGTGGAATTGTTTGGTTTGGGTTTTTTAATGTAAACAAAAGAACCCACAAAGTTACTTTTGTCATTTTCCTTCTTTTCCTGCTCAGCATATTTGGTGCTGGATAGCAGAAACTCTGAACCAGAACACCACTAATCCAAAGTCTTATTTTCTTAAATTACAACAGCATTTTGAAATAGCTCAGCTTACAGTGATCAAAAAGAATCATACACAATAGCTTCTCCAATGAAAAATTCAGATTTGATTAAATTAAAATATCCCACAATAAATGCTTTTTCACACTTACAATATTGAACCATGTCACTTTTTAAATTTGTGTTAGAAGAAATTACCATAGAAACCTTATCAAATGTTCTGATAAGGATTTTTAAAAAGCCTACTATTTCTTTTGGTTAAAATTCCTTTTGCTTTCATTCAGGATGAAACCAGCAGACAAATTCTGATAGCTGTTAGCAAGAGCTTTGCTAAATTCTACTGTATTCCTGAGGGGTCCTGCATTAGTTCAGGCAGCCCTAGAGCAGAGAAACACAACAGAACCATGTGAGGTGTGTCTCAGGCTAAAAGCTCCTCTCCAAGCTGAATCCCCTCTGATATCTGTTCACACCCAGGACTACAAGGTATAGGTCACCCTCCTCCTGTCCCACTGCCCGTCCAGTTCTACAACTGGCACAGGGACTGACCTTTCTTAAACAGGTGGGGTTTGCACCAAAACCATTACAGGGCAAGTAGCAAGTGATGGGTGAGACCATGATCTTTCACTGGCAGTACACTGAAATGGAAAACCATTCAAGAACCAACAGGCAGTGTTTGAATTCCTGTTCTTTTTCTTGACCTTCTTTTACTCCTTTATATGTCATTCATTGCCCACATTCCCTTTTTTTTCTAATCTGTTGCTGCTTTGTAATACAGGCAGACATCTGTTAACTTTGACTACTTTTCAGTAGCAGATACACATCAAGAAAAGCTTTACTGAGGGCTGGCAATAATGATAAGAGCTATCAGGATGTGCAATCTGGCAAGACCGTATCTGTTTAATGAAGACAACTTCTTTGCAGAGATGGCATGAAAAGTATTCCATAGGTCTCTTCTATTTAAGGACAGAAAAAGCCAAGATAATATAGCTTTCAACCCAGGCTACCTGAAGGAAGAGCCCTGTCAGCTACAAGCATGCCCTGTATCCTGTGGTGCTATCTTTCATTAAGATTATCAAAATCGTCACAAAAATATTTATGTTTATAAACAATGTTATAGAGACTTTGTTTACTTTGCTGTGCACAATGCTAAGGACTTGAAAAACTCTTACAGGAGCAAAACTCTTACAACAGGCCAAAATGTTAAGTATTTCTGTATAACATCCAGATTTGTTTCAGTAGTCTTTAGGACTTTTGTTCCTGTAGGTTCTTCCCTTAAACAAAAAAATGCTTCTGTGCAGAAAGTTATTCAGTCCTCCTTAGGCCTGAATGGAGATGTTGTCCTGCTTCATCAAATGGGAAAAGCCTGGAGAGACTTCCCCCATACTTTAGTGCTTCTTAGTGTCTAAAGTCAGATGGGATCTCAGCCTAATGCCATAACCTGAGTACAGTTAAAAGCATCAGTCACTGTTCTGCTGACAGCCTATGTTAATCCATCAATATCTGAAATCTGTACACCGGGGCAACAACACAGGAGTGAAAAAGATGTCATCTTATCAGATGAAAAGGAACACAGGCCAAGGAGATACCATTTATAGAGAATAGGCACCAGAAGTGACAAGTGAAGCCAAGACTCCTGGGGGAGGGAATGTTGGTTTGTCCTATAATTAAGTTCACCCTCCCTTCGCCAAGCTCCCTAATCCTGTTTTGAGTGGGAGTCATTTTCCAACAGGGAAAATAATATATATGGAATCAAACAACTTGCTTCAGGCAGAGCAGAGCAGGAGGGAAGGGTGGGAAGCACACTCTTCAAATAGTTTCCACTCCTGCTTTCAGCTCACTGACCTCAAGCTGTTGCAACGTGAACCTCACAAGAGGCTGCAGGGACCTGCTGGGGCAAACAGCCGTCCTGCCACGGGCTCCCTGCTGCCAGCTGCCCTCCAGGGAAGAACACTTCAGGGCAGCAGGAAAAGAGACAGCCTGAAAGGACAGATGCTCAGTTGTTTCACTCAAAATAGCCTCATCCTTACAAGAGAGCCTTCCGTGCAAGTGTACAGCCAAGGCCCCTGAAGGTTTTCAGAAGCCTCAGGATTAGGCTTTAAGACTGGACACCTACCCCCAGGCCTTACCTTGCCACTTATGGTGGTCTTGTCTCTGTTGCTCAGACAGATCACAGCATTGATAGAATTTCCCTATCCCAAAGAGCTGACACATAACAGAGGTACTCCAAAGCCAGGGTGATTTGCTAGTCACGGACACACACTGACACCTATAAAATGCCAGATTCCCTGCTAAGCCAAATTTAAACCTCAGTAGCTTACAATAAATTTGGGCTGAGAATCTTTTATTCTAAGTGTGAGCATATGTGCAGTCTTGGTTTCGGCCACTACCCCCAGAAGGGTTTGTCTTTGCTGTATTAATACAAAAAGATAAGGTAATATAAGCAGCTGTTTATTAAACTGGGGTCAGACAGTTCCTCTGCTCTGTTCCAAGGGAAGCTTGAACAGGATTTGGTCTGACTCACATTCAAACACTGACCACTAGCTCTTTCCAACCAGTTTTAAGAAAGTGTAACAGCCTACAGTGAAATTCCACTGCAGGAGCACTTAATGTAACAGCACCTTGCTGATCTGAGGGCTGTTTGGGGTTTTCCCTTGCATTTCCCCTTTGCTTGAGGGGCTTTTTGAGACAGCCTCGGTATGTCTGTCTGTTGTCTCAGAGTTAAATATCTTCAAGCCCATCAGATGACTTACTTGGACAAGGAGGCAAAGGCTGAAAGACCTGATTCAGAACTTCTCTCCAATAATATCCATCCAACAAGAAAATAAGTCAGATCCTCGTTTCATGCATGAGTGTTCTCACTGATGTTTATTGGCTAATATTTGGTTGTTCAAGAGTTATTTGGCACTGTTCCAACACCACTGACAGCTAAATAATACATAATCTGTTTTTCAGCAAAGCAATTACTAAGTAAACTTGAACACAATGAAGGAGTAAACGACAGGTTACAACACCTAGAACAAGATGCCACACCTGAAAAAGCTAATATTACCTGAATAACTATTATCTGTAATCACCAGAATATGCTGAAATTATTGCTCTATTTAAGGGAAGATTAAGCCACCTGCTTGTAAAAGTACATGCTAGGAACTTGTTTACTGCTCTTCCCCTCTTGCACACACTTCAGAGATTCTGTAATTATTCTAGCAGCACATTACTGGAAATTATGTATGAACTTCAAGTTTCAGGGCCAGATTGTTCACAGGGACATAGTCCTCTTAAATCAAGCTACTCATTCCTCTTGAAAAGCAATGTACAGAATCTGGCATTATATCAGAGCTCATAATTAGAACTGTGCAAATAGTCGATTTTTCAGAAAAATTAAAGAAGACAATCTAACCTGCCAGTTTTCCATCTTTACATTTAAACGGAGCCTCTCATTCCTCACTCTCAGCAAAGTATTTTTGAGGGTCAAACAAAGTACCCCATTTGAGACAAAAATCGAAATCTCATGTGCCATCCAGCTAGATTAATAGGATTTTAAAGATTGAATTAAATAATTTCTGTTTTCTCCCACGATTGATTGGAAAAAAAATGAATGGTTAAAATATTTCAATGAATGCATTCCACATATTGTGTACAAAATGTATTTTTAAGTATTTTCTCACCCCTAAATCACAAAGCTGTCATTTGTCACTAGTATCATATATTAGTTCTTTATCACACTTACAGATATTGTGGTAAAGCCACCAAGCCATATCTTTAAGCTCTGTTTTGAATTTCACAGTAGCAGTATTGAAAACAAGTCATAGTAATCATAATCAATGGGTCTCCCTAATCAAAGGTGCTCATTTAGAACCAAACTGAGGTGATAATAACCCCAGCAACAAGCTGCAGAAGGCACAAATTACCACTTCCCTTCATCCTCTCTGCCAGTTCAGTGCTTCTGATAATGTTAAATCATCATTAAGCCATAGGAGAACCCTGAGCATCACAAGACAGTGATGATGATAACAGAGCTGTTTGAACAGCTGTATGGCCTTATTAAATGACATTCTAGTTTCATTAAAGTATTATTATATATTGGAGGATTTTCCTGAAGTTATGTGTCTGCTCTGAAAATCCCTGCACTGTAGTAGTAAATGCATCTTAAAGCAATTAAATGCATTTGTGCAGTCTTCAAAAACAAGATACTTATTTTATGGATGAGATGATAGAGTATCTGGAGTAAATGTGCCTTTTGAATAGGAACTCAATCAAAACCAGACCCCATCATCTAACCAGTCTGGGAGAGTTTTGACCCAGTTTTGCACTTCCCAGCAAGCCTCTCTCTCTCTAGTAAGCCAGACTGAGGGGATGCGTACAGAGTCTTCTGCAGACAGATACAAACAAGCTCTGCCTTTGCTGCAGGCAGCTTCCACGCTGTTCCTCTGCCATAAGCAGGATGCAGTGCCAGTGGCAACACCTTGCCCTTGAGCAGCTCCTGTGCACAGTGGGAGCCCGGTAACAGCCGTGGCAGCCCAGTTTCTGCTCCAGGAATTGTGCACACATGGCTGAACCATTTAAGTGCCTGTTTACACACTGCCTGCAGCTCTGCCTCAGCACTCCTCTGAAACACCCTGTGTTTGCAAAACCTCCCATGTGAAATCCAGCCTTGGCTCCCAGCTCCTGCCCATTTCTGAGCCAAGTGCAGCACTCATGCAGCGTGCATGGTGCCCCTGGGCCCTAACCCTGCCTCACTCCTACTCACTGCTCCCAGGGAAGCCAGCTGTAATCCCCGAAAGGACAGCAGGCGTGAGTCTTCATTCAGTGCTGGGAACCTGACTTCTACATTGCTATTGTTTCAGTGCATGTCTTCATCCTCCACTCACTGCAAGCATGAGTAACAATGGAGTTTATGCAACTTTTCTTACAGTCATCTGCTCTTGTGGCCAATTTTTCTATTCCCATGTGCCATTTAATATCCCATTTCTATTTATACTCCCTCTAGGGGTGCACAAGCTGCTGTTACTGGGGGCTGAAGAAATCCCTTCTCTCACAGACCTCGTATTATTTAATACAAATACTCTTATTCGTATTCCACTTCCTATTTAATTGGCTGTATTTACAATGGTTTAAAATGCTGGATATTAACAAAATTATAGGCAATAAGCCTCACTGCAGAACATTTGTTTCAGGCTGTGTAAACTTCCACAAGAAGACAGTAACTAAGTTTTACTGTATGTATTAATTATTGCATGCATTGCTGTATATTTTATTGTATGTGCTTCTGCTTTGTTTTATGGGCTAAAGCAAGTATTAATTTAGGTATGCTTTAAAATTATGTAAATAAGCCTATATTAACTCCAGTATATTTATCTGAGGGGAAATACTGATCTTCTCATGACCAAATTTCTGACTGTCATATATAAGCAGATACAATCAAAGCTTTTCAGGCTTTAGGGAAGGAGAGTTTTATCAAAACTACCAAAATAAAATCGTGACATGTCCACATTTCTGCACAAGTCAGTAGGGATGCTAAGAAAGTTTTCATATGAAAAACCACTTTGTGAGAATGTCCCTTTTGAAGAAAACATTCCCCACCCTGCTGCAGTCCTTGCAGTGCAAGTGGGAACAGCAGATGGTGCTGTTTGATGCCATCTTCTCCCCTCACACTTTATTATCTCTGGAATTATCATGCTATTCTCAATGCACTTTTACAATATGTATTAAGGAAATTTTATACAGGGACCTGTTGCATCACTACATTTAATAATTATTAAGTATTTATTCTGTGATGATATTTCTTTAGTGCTTTCCAGACTTCATTTGAAGGCATGTTTCTTAACATTTCTTCCTGCCTCAGAAAGTGAGGGGGGTCCATTTGCCTGTCAGGAGGTCATTATCAAGTGCATGATAGAACCACTCTGTCAGAACCTGTCATGAGAGGGACAAATCCTCCCCAAACTAATTAATTTGTGGGACTGAAGCCATAGAAACAATAATATTTTGACATTTTTTAAACTTCCATCCATTTGGAGAACTCTGAGTACGTGAGCCCTATAGAAAATTAAATCAGTTTAAACCTGAGAAATTAATTGCTTGTTCAAACAAACCCCGCAAACCTTAGCAGATTTTAGTGATGTCAGTTTCAACAAGCTAACAATTTACAATCAAGTGCCACAGTTTCTCTTCCTGTTGTTAAAAATACAGCTCCAATCTCTTGGCTGCAGGACTCTGCTCCATTCCTGTCACTCCCCGGTGACTGACTTGCTCAACATCACATTCAAACTTCTTGCCCTCACTTTGAAGTCCTTCACAGAAATAACCTTCTGCTGCCACTTCTATTTATAACTAATTCCCTGACCTTAATGATTCACCACTTATGTTACCTTAATGGACAAGTCTGTCTGTGCCCCCTCTACTCTGCACTGTCTGCAGGATCCAGCACAGCTCAGAACTCCAGTCTCTTACACATTTTCAATTTTTCCTCCTTGACTGATGAGAATTTGCAAACAAATAAAGAAAGTGCAGCTGAAATGTCTTTTTAAACTGAGGGCATTTTTATGTCTAGAATATTTACATAAAAATACTGTGAGTTCAGGACACAAATATGCACAATTATACACCAAGACAGGCTAACACTTCAGTAGGACCATCCAACTGCATGCACAAAAGTTTTTAGGACCAACTGCATGATTTGAACATCTGCACATCTCATGCTACCTGTGCTTCCAAAGCACAACAGCAGCTCAAACATCAAAAGCAGCTGAAGGTTTAGATGCAAAATATTTTTGCATGTCAGCACAGAAAAAAAAAATCCCCAGCAGAAAGTTTGTATGGTCAAATAAACAAATCAACCATCTTGCACAAGGCAACAAACAAACAAAGAGCAGGACTTGTTCCAAAACACTGCAAGGTTTTTCCTTTTAAAATATGTATTTTTCCACAAACAAATATTTCATGTTTTGTTTTCCTACTCGAGGAAATGTACATTTTTCATTCTCCCCACGACTGTTTTCCTTCTCTCTGTCACTACTCAGAGCTTTTCAGCTGTGAAGGCATTGGGACTCATTAGCATCAGACCAAGGAATACCATCCCACTTCTTCCCTCCAGTGCAGGCCAAGGAGACACCCAGAGAATAGAACCACCCAACCCCCCCAGCACCTTCCAGCTGCATTTAGAGGCTGGCACATTTGCAAAAACTCTTTCCAGGGCTTGCAGAGGTCCTCCAAGCCTAGGGAAAGTAGGAGCAGTATTGCTGCTGTCTCAAACAGATACCAAACACAGCAGCTGAGGTGGGGATACCCTGAATTCACAGCCTGGGCAGCCTCAGCACTGTGAGAGGCACACAGCAAAATCTGTCAAGGTTTAGAGCACTGACATCAGAGCTCCTCTGGGAAGGAAGAACAGTGGCCTGCCAGCAGAGGGGAAGGACTGTCTTATTTGTCTCAGTTTGTCATGTGAAACAAGGCATGTTAATTCCTGCATTCACATGGGACATCTGGTTTCAGAGAAATTTTCTTATAGCACAGTCTTAAAAGAGACTTAATTGCATAAACAGAAACAGCAAGAAGAGCAGGAGGAGCTGCAGTGTAAGGAAAGGAGTGACAGCAGAAAATGGGACAATTGTGACTCATCTGAAGGACAGAGTGGCTGCCACTGAGGTACAGCACAACCCCCCAAGCCATGTCCCTGCAGGCCCCTCAGAACAGCAGCTGAGAGTGGCTCCTGATCCTCCTGCACCATCAGCCAGGACAGCACACATGCTGCACTCTGGCATTTAATATATCTAGTCTTGGTAAAACAGCATTTCCACCCCCGAGTTTCTCATGCTTTATTTATAAGAGGGGATATATTCTCTCTGAGATGAGGCACACATTTCAGCTCACAGCAGCAGCTGTGAAGAAGGTTGGGGAAATGGCTCTTTTAACACAAGGAACACCAATTTAAAGTGGAGCCAGGGCTCTGAATTAGGAAGCGAGGACGGAGACCACTCAAGTCTCCCCTCGCCAGCCCAACACATTTAGCACTGCAGGCATCCTGAATCAAGGCACTTTTTTCCTGTAGTTACATTAAATGGCAGCTGACATCTCTTTGGACAACTAAAGCAACATGGGCTGCTTTTTTCATTGAAATACCCCATTTTCATCATCATCATTTTGGACATGTTCATGTTTTGCAATCACTTTCCTTGGCTATCCATGCACATTCCTTATTTACCCACTGCCTTGCAAAATTTCAACCTCTGACCACGTGCACATAGGCTAATTTTTTTTTTTTAATTTACATCTAAAAATATACATACAACCCTATATTGACACTTTCTCACCATGGAGAAGTTACTAGGGTTTGGTTAGGATGCTGTCAGGCACTTAGGACCTCCCTTTCTGGCACAGACCTGGCCAGACTCCCCTCCTTTCCTCAAAACCTGCTCCAGCAAGAAAAATCCCCTCTTCCCTAAGTATGTGCCACTCCTTTTTTCTTCTCCCAGACTTCCTTGTTTTTCAAACCCCTTCTTCAGACTCCTCTGCCAATTGCTTATCCCATTTGCCACTCTACTGCCCACTCTTCAGAGCAGGCTTTAACATATTTCCTTTGTTCATCGCCACCTCCACACCCCCTTTAATGAGCCAGGCCGGCTTCCTGAAGTTTTTGTGTGTCACACAAGGCCTGCCTACTCACCACCAGGCACAAACACAACTCCCCCAGTTCTGGGAAACACAGCCTTGAGAAGCTGGACCTGCAACTCTGCCACGTTTTCAGCCAGATCTCCTCCCCCTTCCCACTTTCCCCACAGGTCCCCAAGGGCTGTGCCAGGGGAAGGGGAGCAGAGAGGGGCAGCCAGAGGCACAGGCTGGAGGAAGAGCAGCTCTGTCCCTCTGGCAGCTGGATATGCTTGTTCTGGCCGAAACTCCTTGCTTCAAACTCCTTCAAACCCAAATGGACAATGCAAACAACCCAAAGGTACATTTCTATGCTACAAACTCACACTTAGTAAAATTCTTCTTTTGCTTCCTAGCCCTGCTGCAGCTCCTGAGAGCTCCCCAAGCTGTCTATGATTCCTGCCCACCTCAGATTTTTGCTGTCCAATGGAAGAAGGAAATTTCTGGCTTGTTCAAACTGGCCAGTATAAACAAAATAAAGCTCCACATTCTTTTTTAATGCGGTTAGTGAGAAGTAACTTCTTGTATACATGACTCTTACTAACGGTCTTTGAATTCTCCCCAAAAAGCCATTGAAAGAAGTTGCTGTGACATTAGATTTTTATAGGGAAGATAGAAGATGCAGTGTAAAGTTTGCATTGCTGTCACCCTTTCATTTTCTGATGGTTACACCCCTTCTTTATATAGGATAATGAAGGCTGATGCCTTGGAGTGGCTACCTGAAACTAGACAAGCTTAAGAGAATAAAAGAGAGTGTTTATCAAAGGCCTTGACTAGGTACACCTGGGCAGTCCAAAACCTCCAAGGGGCTACACCCGGGATGGACAACAGTCACAGAAGTTTGGTCTATTTTCATATCAGGGTAATTCCTCAATCACAGCTCCAGGTCATGAAGTCATTCACCCGCAGTTTGCTCTCTTCCAGCTCACTTTTGTTTATACTTTTCAGGGCCTGAGACAGTGAGGTGCCCCTGGGTCCCAGGCCTAGAGAGGAATGGTTTTGTCGGAATAAAGTGGGAGAACAGTAGCTGACAGAGTTGCACATTAAAGCAATAGAGGATCTGAAAAACAAAAGCTAAATCCTAAGGCATCCAGCCCCTGTATCCATGCCATGCAGGAGCAGCACAGCCGCACAGGCCATTTGGTGGTGTTCCCTCAGACCAAGTGTCACTGCAGGGATCTCCTGTGAGCTCCTGCCAGCTGCAGAGCTGGGGAAGCCACAGGGGAATTCTGCATCCCCTGGCTTGCTCAGCACATTTTGGGGGCTGCCTGTGATCTGGAGCACTTTGGACTGCATGAGGCACTCCAGCACCTGCAATGTGAGATGCTGGAGTGAAAACACGCTGATGGGATCTGGCAGCTGGCAGGATGGCAGCCAGCAAAAGAAAAGGGCAAACTTCTTATTAAGCAAAACTCTAATCTGATTTTAGACAGACATTTGGAGTGCACAGGACATATTGAGGATATTAGGCTATTCTATACTACACCTTCTTTAATAAATCCTTCAGCAGGGCTATCTATGAACTCTGTAGTCAGTCAACAATTTATTTCCAAAACTTTCCCCACCAGAGGACTACAGAGATGACAATAAAGGAAGAATTTGTGCTTCCATAAGGTATACAGGATTTATGATGGATCCACCACCTATACCATTCTCAGCAATAACTTAGAGGGTCTATCACAAAAAGAAATCGCTTTGGGAGTAACAGTCTGCAATTCTTTTGCCTTGTTACAGAAAGAAGTACAAGACATTCACTTGGTTCTTGCAAAAGCTGAATTTTGAGCTGCAAATTTAAAGCATTAATTTCCAATGGGAGAGTTTCTACTGCACCATGTTCATTATAATGTTCATATTTTCATACCTATGAAGTAGGACCTCATCAGAATCCAGTAGAAGTGGGACAGTAAGTATTCACTCGTGGCAACTGAAATGTCACTTTCCGAAAGCATGCATCAAAATGACTCAGAGGTGGCTATTTATAGTTTACAAATCACACATGTAAAAGCCAGGGAAAGTGGAAAATGTCAAATGTTAGCTGAATTTATATTGTTACCTTGTGAATTGCTGTATTCAGCTTCTGAGGAAGGAGGAAAAAGTCACAGGTGAATTTATATTAAAAGACTGCCATTTCATGTAAATGCACCTCGGGGAGTGAAGATAACAGCAAATTCTCTGCAGAAGCCACTTACAACCATCAGGAGTTTTTGAGTGTTACATTTTATCCAGAACTGGTTACAAAGTCAGCACCAGAAAAAAACACCCACAATTCTGTAGGAACAAAACTGCGCTGAGCTTCCTATATTGCTAAATTAAATCTAGGATTTGATTTAATGACCCTGAGCAAGATCTCCTTTGTTTTGTTTTGCTCCCAGCTCTTCCCAAAAGATGTCCTAAGCACACTCAAAGAAGCGTAGGCAGTTTTCAAGTGTTGGAAGAATTCAGATATTGTCTCTCTGTAGCTACATTAACAATTTTGAAATGCTCTTAGGCAGTGCCTGCTACTGATGTTTGGGTAACTGCACCAGTCAGGATATTTGTCATCTGTTCTTAGAGAGGCAAGAACCCAAAAGAAAAACAAACAACCCAACCTACCACTGCAAACTAATCCCATAAAGCAAGGAAAAACCCTTGTCAGCGTTACATAGATAGATTACTTCCCTTCTGTCAAATTTCAGTCCTTGCTAAACAATCCAACAAATTAAAACTAATGCAAAATGAAGACTTGGGAATGGAAAACTTGTGCGGTTTTCACTACATCCTTGTATCACAGAGCTTCCCAGACAAAAATTTCTCTTGATTCTCTCATACCTGCTGCCACTGTAGCTGTGGGAGGGGTACTCACCACACAGGACAGGCTAGACTATCAGTAAAGAACACGTACAGTGTTTTCTCCCTTGCCCTGAATGCTTTTGCAGCAAACAAAAGTTCAGCACTAATGAAGATCCACGAGGCACCCCCCAACTCACAGCCCTCTAGTCAGGTAGGGGGAGTTTTCTGCAGGATTGAAGAATAAGTAGTGACACATTTCAATTAAATACACCAAGCATTGACCGGCACCACATTTAGAATAGAAAAAAACCCTATGGTCTGAAAAACTAGCTTATGCATGGCAAGTGTCTTCCGTGGCCACAAGGAGTCAGGACAGCCATTGAAAAGCTGATGAAATTGCTTACAGCTATCACAGAAAGGCTCCTCGTGTGTTAGTGCTTCACAGCACAGAGAAGTTACTTGCTGTGCTCCAGCCTGACAATAAATGTACCTCATAATTCCCCCAAAAAGCAGAACAACTGAGACCTCATGCTCTTGTCACTCCAACAAGGATTAAGTGAGAAGCTGCACAGGTTTTTCAGGGAAACATCTGTGATTACACAGTTGTACAGTATCTGTGGACTTGTTTCAAGTTCCCCTTGGTGTGAGCAAAAGGCTGCAGCTTTCACAGATATTGTTCATAGCCTGACTCAGCCATGGTACTGCTATCCTTGAGAAAAAAAAATAACCACTGAACCTGTGTGTCCAAATGAGATGACAGGGAAGAGGACAGAAGGATATTGAATAGTTCTTTATAGCCCCTTTAGTCCATGGGTGTATGTGTACAATTTCTCTGGCAGCCTGAACAGATCTCACCATTTACCTTAGGAGATATTCATTACTACTCCAAATCTGCACCAATCAGTCATGTGGGAGATGGGGCTGGGAAAGGCTGAAGTGAGACACTCTGCAGTAAAAGACAGAACAACTGTAAACTGCAGGCTGCAGCAAGATAAATACAACACGCATTTATCTCTTGTTTTGGTGTATAGTGTGACTGCTGGGATTTATGGCCCCGGGCATATCTCATGTCATGTGAGAGTCTCTGTGCCTGGGAAGAGCGTGGTTGCATGGCACACCACACAAGTGCAATGGCTGATGGACTGATTAGTCAGAACACAGCTTTTTTTCTTTTCCCCTGCTGCCTTTTTTCCACTTTTCCCAGACACTTAGCACTGTAATCCGTGGCCACACTAGATTATCTAAATTCATGATATGTTGCAATCCCCTTGAATACATGGTTTATAAAGTTGTCTCAGCATACCTTTTGCAGAGCTACTCAAATTTAAAACATTCATCATCTCCATGCCTCTGAAAGTTTCCTTTTCCCTCCTCAGAGGAGCTAATTCCCCATCAGCCGTGGAAGTACACACAGAAGTTTTATGTATAACAGAGACAGGAGAGTGAACTAATCAAAGTACTCTGGATGGTTTGGGGTTTTTATTTGTTTGATTGGGTTTTTTTTTATTATATATATTTTTGATCACTTAAAAAAATCCACCAATATCTTTGTTTGGCAAAAATTAAATCATATTGTCCAAATGGACATTTACTGTGAAACAGATTTTTCCATCACCTGAATCATAAAGCCTGATTGGTTCATACATTTTGCCTGTCCTTCCACAGGATCTTGCAGTACCCACCTACACTTTTGAGGTGCAACTGCTAATCATTTCCAGCAAGTAGCAAAGTGACCATGGGGACACTTCCTTTGGAAATTTTAACAGAATTTCCAAACCACATTTCCAGTGGGATCTGATATATTAATTCCAATTACATCTGTGTTTAAATCTATATAAAAGCTTGCAACTGTGTTGTAGCAGCTTCAAAGAGCCTTAATTAATAGTGTGTGCTAGATGAGAGCACACACCGTAATCTAACAGCAACTCACTTCTGGTACCTTCACAAGTTCTCTTGCCAGAGAAGGAAATGCCCAAATTCCAGTTGTGGAACAAAATGAAGCTGTTCCACCTCATTTCATACTTAAGGAAACAGAGAACATAAAGGACATTGCAAGAGGGTTTAGTGCTGGTGGTATTTTGTTAGTGACTGTTACTACATCTGTGTTAGACACCAAGAAAATCCCAAAGCACCCAGGCTTACAGGAGAACAGCCCTTACCACAACTTCATGGCATCAGTTAAAAACATGGGCTATTTCATGGACTCTTGTGCCCTGCAACTCAGTGGTGCAGATCAGCCTCTGCCTGTCAGATCCTCCCTTCAGAAGACACAGTTGTACAGCACAAATTGTTAATTTAGAGAAAGCAGTTCTCTCCTGATAGAACTTGACAGACAAAGGAGACACCTAAAATCCTGCTGCTGGTTTGGAAAATGGTTTAACCTCTAAAAACAGGAAAGCTCTGAATTGCTCATTACAAATAGAGGGGTTTGTGACTTTTCCCCCCTTTCAGTTAGTACTCAACACATCTATGAGCCATTGAGACAAAATTCAGTTTCTTGTTTTATCATCAAAATTGACAGAAGAAAATCTGGGCACAAGTACAGCCAGGGTTTGAAACAAACTGTTTCAAGCTGTGGTAAGGTTACCAGAATGCCAGAAGGAGAACTTGCTCTTCTGCCCCCCAAGGCAGAGCCCCAGCACACACAGAACCACAGGATGACATTTGCAAGATCATTTTTCAGACTTGAAGAGAGATCCTGCCCATCTTTACAATTTATCATGATACAAAATATCTGTCTGAAAATGCTACTAAATACCTTTAGAGAAAGGAGTATTAAACAGATATATCAAATCCTCTCTCAGCCACATGGCAGAACTTGTGTTTTGGGTTGTTTGTGTCTGTTTTTAAAAATACAGCCAGTCAGTTCAGCTCTTTGAGCACAATGTAACCATCCAGCCCAACCAATAGAATTAACAGCATCCACTCACATCTCAGAGTCTTGTTGATTATCATCATCTCAATCCTGTTAACCACCCTTCAGGCTTCAAACTTCACATTGAACAGTAGTGCAATTCTTCCAGTCTTTAGTAGGAATGAGGATGGAGTGAAAAATTAATTGCTGGACTTGACCCCTTTTCCATCATTCAAAAATCACTCCAATTTTCTGATTTTACTACACTACAGGAAAGCGTAATACTAAGCAAAACTAATTATGTTGGTGGAATTTTTGTACAGCAAGCTTTTCACTTTTTACGAGAGCCATCCCAATCCAAATTTTAGTGAAAACAACAAAAATGCTTTCATTGATTTCCCTCTGCTTTGGATCTTCTCCTAAGCCTGCAGTTTTCTTCAGCACTGTGAAAAAACAGAGTCAGGATAAAGCTCTCTGCAGCTCTATTTATTCAGCTTGTGCCATGACAGCTTGAGAAAAAACTCCCAGCTACTCCTCCAGTGAGGAAAAGGTTGAAAATAAACAACTCACCAGAGCACCAAAGCAAAAGGAAATGTGAGATTAAACACCAGCATTTTGCACCTCTATTTTGTCTGTCAAAACCACAAAGACATTAGCATTTTTCTGCCTCCAAAGCAGCACTTCCAACAAAAATCAATAGAAGTATCACCAGCAGTCTTCAGGGGAACAGAGTTGGGCCTCCACAGGGTTCTTCAGAAAACCCCATCCTAAATTCCCAGAGAAGTGTTGAAAGCTTGGGTCACCAGAAGCCTGAAGGCCATTTGTGGCAAAGCCAAGCCTGCTATCTAAACACACTGCAGCAGCAGCTGCTCTTGCTGGAAGGGGAGATGCAGCTTCCAGCTCCTGCACTCCTTCCTCTGCTCTGGGAGCACCAGGGCAGCGTGCATCCCACAGCCAAGTGAAGGTAACCAAGGTTCAGGAAGCCTCAGGACCCAAGGTGGCCTCAGATTCCTCGGGCCAAAACGCTTGTAATTCTACTGCCCAACATGAGGCTTCAAAGCCAGGCTAAAATCTGTGATATTGTTACTCCTACTCCTCTTTCACTTTATGATTTATTGAGTGCTAATACTATCTCCTCTTCGTCAGACAAAAAGGAGTTTATGAGCAGCAGAGACAAGCTTGACCTGTGTGCTGCAATAAATCAGGTGCCAGGAGCAGATGGAGCGGGGTTAGGAAGCACACTGAAGTCATTCTTGAGTTACACCTGTGGTATATGGGCTACTCAAAGGATTTTTGACTACATAGCTCAGGAATTTGTTTTCAAAGCTGGCAACAACAAAAGGGGGGGGGGGGGGGGGGTACAGGGGAGAGAATGTGAGCTGTTGTGGGTCCCATTTAACAAGAACTCACAAACTCCATGGATTTCCAGGGCAAGGATCAGCAAATCTGCACTGGGGTTTTTTGTCAACGTCAAACATAACTATAAATCTCATTTTATTTTCTTCTTTTTTTTTTTCTGTTCCATTATGGAAAACTGCTGCTAGGACTAAAATCAACCTTTGTATACAAATACCACTGGAATTATATCAAAAGTTTTAACCAAGCTTTGTGGATGATGGGATTGGTGTGATTGCTTGAACTTAAAATTTCCATTGTGGGCTAAATTTATACAACATATTTGGTCTCCAGACCACATTCTTTTTTCTGCTTTCATTTCCATCTGTCATATCATCTCTGTGCTTGTCCTTGAATATTGTTGCAACTTTGTAATACGTTTCTGTGGCTTTTTCTTGGGCCACTACTTGAAAAAAATTATTTTTTGTGGTCTCCAGCCCAAGATGAAGCAGAACAGGCAGGATTCCATACTCTCACAGACAAACCAAACACTGAGCACAGAAGCTCATGCAGAGGCTCCACTAAAGTCAACAGAAGCCACATGTGGCCATTCACCTATGACTTTGAAAGTGTTTACCTTAATCATTACTGGGGTCAAAGCAACATAAAGGGCTTGCATTTTTCATAGATGAGCTTCTAGCAACACAAAGGGAAATGTTGCATGTGTGACAATGACATCTACTCAGTGCCTGCTCAGATACCACTAAAGAGCCCCTGCACTGCCATTGCACCCAGTTACTGCTCCTCCACCCTCAATATGGTGTCTCACAACTCAGGTTTCCTTTCAGTGTCTCATAATTTCCACCAAACTTAGGATATTTAAACTTAAACAATATTTAAATGGGCTTGGTTGACTTCTGGCCTCAGTAGTACTTTTGTTTCATTTAGGTTTTTGAAAAGAGTTAGAAATTAGGGGTTTTATAAGGGAAAGAATAAAGGAAAAAAATATTCTTTTTAACATCTGTTCTTTTGAAATCCAGATAATTAGAAAAGCTGTATTGTTGAGTGTTATTTGTCTGCTGTTGTTTTCCCTTAAATATTTTTAGCTATTTTCCATCATTTCCCATAAAATCCTAGGCCAAAATATCACTCAAAGCATCACTGCTAAAAAAGATGGTATTTTCTCCTTGCAGGAAAAAAAAAAAAGATTGTTCTGTTTCTCACATGTGTGTATAGACATAACAATTACAAATGAATAAACTGAATGGGGTGATGTTTCAAAGGAATTAACATTTGTAGTAGGATAATGTTTTATTACCTTCACTCTCTTCATCTGATTCTGTTTTCTGAAACCAGAAAAAGGTTAAATCCACATCTCCAATAGCAGAGTGGTTCTTACATAAATAAATGGTTCAATAGTCAGGAAGATCTTGCTGTCTTCAGATGGATCCTGACTGAGACTGAGTCCCCTATGTTACAGTGTACCAGCAGTGGGAGGGGGTTGAAAATTAATTAAAGTGAACTTCCTAAATTGATTTATCAAAAATGAGCAAATTAACAAAAGGAATTAGGAAAAAAAAATAATTTTCCTTTTAGTACAGCTTTGAAGTTTCTTGAAAGTTTTGCTTTGGACAGGACTTTCTATAGTCCCTCAGCTTTTCTGTCAGGGCTCAGCAGAAGGATTGCAAGTGTCAGCTGTAAAGTCAATGGCAACAATACAGAATAATCACCCAGGATCTGATCTGCCAGCACCAAAGCTTGACTGCCACTGGACAGCAACATGGGACACATGAAATTCAAGCCAGTCATTCAGCAGTGAGGACAGCTTCCTCATCCCACTGTATCCTGGCTACCAGCCATGGTTTGCAGCACCAGGATAAGGGATATTCCTGCTAACCTGGAATTCCTGCAGTGAATTCAAAGCAACAATCCCTTTCCACGTTAAAGATATATGTATCTCTGCTGACTGACAGGCATTGAGTCTAATGGTTGTTTGTCTTAGCTCTGTTTCTTACTGACTTCCATCCTAGCTCAGTCACTTAGATGATTTTCTTACAAATTTAAAACACAGGGAGCGCCTGAAATCTCTAACTTTTATTGTCTATCCTTTGTTGTTGAATTTATGAGAGATAAAATTAAAAAAGCAAACTTAGTCAAGCCATGAAGCAAAGAGAGACATCAGTTACAAAGATTACATCACTGGCTGATTTCATCTTCCCAAAACCAGAGTGTATTCTATTGAGTTTGATGTGCCAGGACCAGAAATTGGGAAACATATCAAAACAAATATTTAAAAAGCAAATACACATTGTTGCTCTGAGATAGGATTGTTTAAAATATAAACAGCTATGCAAATAGGAAACACATTGCCTGGAATACACGACATGCAATGCACAGTAACCAGCAAAGGAAAAGTGGGGAGTTGGATCCTCACTTGCTGCTTTGGCATTGTGCAGCTGTACCCTTTCCACGTGAACTAAATGTTTGGCCCAGATGTGAGAACAGATAAGGTGTGACTGTTCTTGGGCAGTATTGGAAACCTACAGTGCCCAGGAAAACTGCTGGTCTGCATTTGCCTAGTTTCTTTTTTTTTTTTTTTTTTTTTTTTTATTAATTATGATTTCTTCTCTCTGCCCAACACGACTCCCTCAACTCCAGCTGAAACACAGCCTGAGACCCACAGTGCATCCAGCCAGCCAGTCAGAACAGCAGGACCTGCTGTCATTGCATTAACCCCAACTTCAGGCTAGTGACACTCCTGTTCTCCTGAAAAAACAGTCACACAAAAGCAGAGCTGTACAAGTTAAAGCTACACAACCCTTCTCCCCACTGTGAACCATTCCTTGGGATTTAACACTCTGTTGTGTCATGGAAAGCTGCCCCAGTAAACACAATTCCTTTAGGCTCTGTAAATAAGGAAGGTGTCGGGCATTGTGGAATGAACGGGAGGAAAACAGGAAAAATTACAGGGTTCTTTCAACTGCAGCTTCCCTGGAACTGTGGCTGATGGGCTGAGCACAACACAGGCGACAGTCTCAGACAGAAATGTCAATGTTCAAGCCTGATTTGACTGGATCAGCACAGAGACCCCAAGACAAGAGCTGCTACAAAGTCACTGTGCTCCTTTTCTGTGCTGCCTACCGCTATAGCTGTTCCAGCTGCCAGGCTGAAAGTGGAGTCACGAGAGTGGTCAGGCCAGGGTAACTCTGCAGTGAGGTTTTATATCTGCATAGACCAAAATCAGCTCCAGAAATGAACACCTCTTCTCAGCCTGTGTGAACAGCATGGTACATGTGCATTAAAGGAATTTGACAAGTCAATATCACTCAACTCTTTGAATTAAGTTGGTGCCAAAAAAGAAGGCAGCGCGAAGTTAAACATGAGGCTGTAGCAAGGAACAGACAGAATTTATCCACCCATCACACAGCTGAGTTGAGAAACAAATGAACACACTCAGCAAGGAAAGTAAACAACAATGGTCAGTTCAAAGAGCCCAGGATCCATGTTTGTGAAAGAAACCAGAAACTGCAACCACCAATTGAACTTGTTAGTTCACAGTGGTGATGGATGGGTTGATTAGATTTTTTCCGGGTTAATAAGGGCAGGCCCCGGTGGGTCAATGAGCTTCTCACTTGTATATCCTAGTGGTAAGTAAACTAACAACATTAGACAGTCAAAGCAAGGGGGGAAAAAAGAAAAAAGTGATTAGGCTCTTTTGTTCCTCAATACCTGCTTTCCCTTGCCACAAGGATGATGTGCTGAACTGCAGATTCTGCAGGAAAGCCTGAGTGTAAAACAGTGAAAGGGTGAAGCATTTCATTTGGACCTAAGCACATTTGGGTGGTATAATGATGAAAGACAAGAAGTGAAAGTTAAAATTAAAAGCAAGGAGACAGCTGAGAAATGTAAAAGCCCAAAGTCTTCACCTATCTCCCTCTTTCCTGAGTAATGAAAAAACAAGTCACAAAGAACATGAAACCAGTCCCACAGTGCAGCGGGGGAATCCATTTATTTTACTGGAATCTTGCCTGACTGTAAGTGGACAGAGTGTGAAATCAAAGCAGAACTGCAGCAGAAGATTCTCAAGAGAGACCAAAAAGGGAGACTAGGCAGAAATCATTTACCCAAGAGTGATCAAACAGCCCAAAACTCAGACCTCAAGACATACATCCTTGCGTCCTCCTTGGAGACAGGCCAGCGGTAATTAAGGAAAGGAGAAGATGGAGGCAAGCAGACTTCAGGTAGGTAAAATCCAGCAGAAGGTGCATCCTCTGGCACAGAGGGTGAGGACAAAAAAGGCACAAAAGGGGAAGGGCTGAATTTTCTCTCTGGTACAGAAGGAATAGCAGGTGGTAGACACTAGCCAGATCCTTAGAGAATGAAAACCAAGTCCAGGCTGATTTTTAGGGAAAGGGGCGCTGTATGTGGTTCTTCAGTGGCAGAATCTGCCCCTAAATTGTAGATTGAGCCCAGTCGGGGTAAACAAAACTTCTGTAACTGAAACCAGCTGCAGTCCTGTGTAACACAAATGGACTAAACAGATTGCATGGCTCACAGAAAGTGTGAAACTGGAGGGATTTTCAGAGCTCCACCCTGAGCCAACACTTATCTAATCTGTTCTTAAAAGATTCCAGAGAAGAGTTCTCAAAATTTTCTGTTAGCAGAACTGCCCCTCATATAGGGAAGATTTTCAGAATATGCAAATCTTTCTATTAAAATGAGAGAGCAATGAAACTTTACATTCAAAGTCTAAAATTTTACAACTACAGTCCAATCACCCAATCAGCTATGTTTAAAAGACTCTGTATTACAGGAGGAAGCTCTGTCATCAAAAAAAAAAAAAAAAAAAAAAAAAAAAAAAAAAAAAAGGAAGAAAAAAAACCTGTAAAAAGTAAGTAGATTCAGTAACCACACCTCCACAGTTTATTCCAATTTTCTGTAACAAGGAAAGTGTTCCTGGAAATGTGATTCTTATTGTTACTTAATGTTGATGAGTTACTCGACCAAAACTAATTAGTTCTAGAATGGAAAAGTTGAACATGTGAGTTAGGCACAGTCTGTGGAAAAAAAAAGCACTGCTGTAGATTAGCCCTCCTTCATGGAATAAATGCAGGAAAGGCAAACAGTCTGTTTCTGGAGTCTGCAAAATCCATCCAGGTACTACTGTGCCTTTACCTTTGCGTTCTTTATTAATACAAGGAGAGCAGTGTCATTGCAGTGATTTTTAAAAGGGCAGGCAGCAAGAACAAAAGAATTGCTTCCCGATTTCAGAACAGCCTTTGAAATGTTTATGAAATGTAGGTCATGTCCAGCTTGTCTTTATTTAGTCTAGGCACCCCAGGGCTGATCTATTCAAGTGATCTATGCCAGCAGGTAGCCACAGCCAGTTCAGATTGTTACCTGCTTTGGCCTTGATTACACCATTGATTCAGTTTCTATTTCAACAAAACAGGTAATAAGTTCACAATATTCTGCAGTTTGTCAAATTATGGTGGAATGAAGAGGCATGAAACTAGGCAACAGCTACTAGATATTTAGTAATCCACCCTCCTGTAGTAAAGATGCACTCTCAGCCCCCAAGAACTAAGTACCTACAAACCAGTGATCTGCATCTCAGAACAGAAAACCAGATTAATTCCTCGATTAATTGCTGCATCTATTCAGTTTAGTATACAAAGAAATTATGACTCTGAAGAAATCTCAGACAAAAATAATCTGCTCTCCTAAGTGTTACATACTACTGCATACTACTGCTTGCTCTTTCATATGTAAAATTCCTTCCTATATATTTGATAAAGTGAAGTAAATAAATGTTAGCCTACCTGGTCAGTGGGCAGAGATACACCAGTCTTAAAATATTTTTTTTTAATATTATTCAGTATAAATGCCTTCAGGAATGCTCCTATTTCACTTCATTAATCAAAGAGGGTTAATACTAACCCTCAGCCTAACCTGAGCAGTTCTGACTGAACTGCTAAGTGCAGAGTAGAAGACCCATCTAAATTCACTAAAGTAGAAAAAATAATTAGGGAGAAAAAACCCATACCAGCAACAAAACCACACTCAGTGGCAAAATTTTGTGGAAAACCCAAAAGCTGCAGTTCAGTCATCAAGATGATGATCAGGTTATTGCCAGCAATGAGGAGATGATTTAACTCAGAACAGTTTCTTGCATGTAAAAACATCATGGGAACTGCAAGGAAACATTTTATAAATGGCAAAACTTGCTACAGGCAAAGTCATCAGTTGGCAGCCTGACCCCATCCAGGGACATCTAAACCCTAGAGGGAGATGTGATTCAATAAGTTCTGAGTTAGCAAACTATTGTTACAGCTATTCTTTCTGGCCCAAAAGTTTTCCATGTGTGGGTTTTCCATGTTTCAGCAGGTTTGAAAGGTATTGTTTTCATGGCAACCTCCTACAAGGGCCAAGGGGCTGAACACTCCCATCCACTGTCACTACAATGGAGAGAATTAAAAAAAAAAAAAAAAGAAAATATCCCAAAAGATCTGGACTGGTTTGGCTAAATTTAAGCATGGTTGAATTACATTACATCACTGAATCACTTGGAATTGTTACTCAAAGCACAGTTTTCCCCAAACAACCAAGAGAGATCCCTGAAGCCACAGCTCTGTCTCTTCAAACACCAATTCCAACATGAAGCAGCAGTGTTTGAGGCAGCAGTGAATACAAATTAAAGTCCCAGAGACTAGCACTTCATCCAGCAATAACACGTAATATAGGAACAGTAGAGCTGAAACATGCAAACTAAGGTAAAGTCCAAGTGGAGAAAACTGGTGAGGAACAAAGGCTACAGAAATTAATCCTTTCTCATCAGAAACTAATGGGATACAGGCAGAGAAAGAGGCCTGCACATCCAACTGGCATTGAACTTGGAATTTAGAGACTTTTGAAAATGCTGACTGTCCAAACCCAAGCTCAAAATGAATTGAAGAAATTTAATTCAAGAAGTTCAAACAAACAAAGTACAGATTCTCATATTTTTAATTTGTGCAAATGCAGAAAAACACCGTGAAATTAATCTGTTCTGCACTGGGTGGTACCCAAGTCCCCAGAGCTTTGAGCACTTTATGACCAGTCTTTCTGTAAATTATAGAAACTCAGCTCAGAGTTGGCTAACAGGTGCCCTATTTTCTGACTGAAAAATGAATTAGAGATGAAGGAAAGAAGGAGGAGCTGAGACTCAAATTAAAAATAAAATAAATAATCAAATCAGTTGTTTTTGCAGGTATTTGTGGAAAAATAGAAGTAAATAAACAATATCCCAGGTTTTCCTTTTCTTTCCTTTCACAAAAGCCACATACAATTTAGAGTACTCCATGTACAAAATAGTTAACTCAATGGAAATGTCTTACAAAAATAAACAACACTGGACACATCCTCAGCTGGTGTGAACTGAGGACGCCAGGTTGGCTTCAGGAGAGGGAGACTGATTTGCAATAGATGTGAGTGTGAGAGATGTGAGTAAAATGATAACAGACATGGCCCTCTAAATTTTATTTTTAATATTTATCTAGTAGGTGTTCATAAAGAATGGCATTTTGGGTCTATGCTGATGTAAAATTAATGGTCAGCAACAGAACTGAGAGATTCAAAACTAAAACTGGCAGATCAAATTCCTCCCTCAGTCACACAGCATTAACTGAAATGACAAATGTTCTGGATTTGAAATCCTCATGCTGTCTGGCACACATAATCCTGCTTATTGTCTCTCTGAAAGCACCAAGTACTTCAGAAAAATGTACCAAAAAAGACCAAATTTCTGTTAAATGTGGCATAAGAAAGTAAGACAGACATAACCTCTCCTGAGGTCACACTGTACATTCCAATAATAATAATGTCCTCTTTTTAATCAAAAGAGGGAAAAAAATTTAAAGTGCTTCATCAGACAGAAGAAGAAAACTAAATGGACCCAATTGCCTCTTGATTTTCACATGGCTCCATTGTGTGCAGCAAAGTCTGGTAATCAGGTGACAATAAGAAATCAGAATAATCTGACCCAGTTAACTGACTGAATAATCAAGATAACCAGTCCAACACCTGACATGGTGAAGAGGTGGCAGTGAGGGCCCAGAGTGCTGCAGTGGAGCTTTCCTCCAAGCTGCTCAGTGCATGAGCAGGACAGAGGTTTAAACATGCACAGGGGAGCCAAAACAGCAACACAACCAGCTCCAGCATAAATAACCAATGCTTGCCAGGATCTCTTCATTCCAGGAATGGACCTGAAGCAACTCAGATCTGAGAAAAGAGAACAAACCAGAACTGTGGAAGCACAAAACTGAAATCCCATGGTCACACACCAAGAGGCAAAAGTCCCATCCAGCCAAAACACCTTCCTTATAGAGTGTATAAATTTTAATCACAAGTCATGCCAGGACATAAACACACAACTGAAAGAGAAATTTGTTGTTTAAACAACTCTTGAGAGTGGCTGAGAATATGATTAGAAGTGTTGGGATGTTTATCCTTTCTTCCAGTGCAATTGTGTGGTCAGACACAAGTCATGGGTGGTACCTGTGTGATGCCTCCCATTCATCCTATCCAGCTCATTCTCTTCAGCTAAAGGAAATTTGTTTTCTGCACAGCACAATGGTGTAATTCAGAGCTGGCACAACGTTCCGACTACATTTTTTGTGATAAGCTTAAAACACCAAACACACACCAATGAACACATCTGTGCTTCAGATATGCTCTTCTGAGATTGGGACCATTTTGTTTTTACTGCAGTGAGTTTCAAGAATGAACAGCTGAAAAACTTGTATTCCCTGAGATTCTTTTAATGCAGAGTTGCTTGTTTGCCTTTTTGATTAAACTCATTGATTTACAGTTTTCTATGTAGTTGTATAGTAGCTGTGTATAACAAAGCAGCTAAAAGCATGTCACATGGTGTAGGACACAGATAATTTTTAAAGCATTATATTAAATACAAATAATTATTGAAATTCTGACATAAATAAAGATTAAAGAAAAGCTCTACCCGCCTGCCAGGAGGGATATATTTAAGTTTAAGTCCCACCTAGAGATGTGAATTTGGATTTAGTGTGTTTATCCTATAGGGCCGCTCAGAAAGAGGAACAGGTAAGAGCTGCAGCCTTGCCCCTCACCAGCCCACTCTGCTCAGGGCCTAAAGTTGGTTGCTATGAGTAACCTCCCTGTGCCAAATTTAAACGATTTTCACCCTCTTCAGATGAACTGTGCATCTGAGCTGACACCAATATAAAGCTAGAGAAAAAAGCTGGTTAATATCCTCCGCATCCTGATCTTGCAGCAATTAAACAAATGTACACACAGAAGGATACAGGATCAAAGCATACAGCTGAAAGTTAGAAAAACACATTTTTCTTTTTTTCCCTCCTTTCCTAAAAATAAAATATAAAAAAGAACTTAAATTCTATACTTAAGTGTCTTGAGAGAACAGTTAGGGGCAAAACAGTTCCCATTTAGCTCACAATTCCAAGACTGGAAGCAAATTTCACCATTCAGCAGGGGAGTTTTCTTCAAATGACCACAAAATGAGAACTGTCATTTTCTAGAGAGCTCCTGTGGAAGCCAGGAGCCCTGCCAGGCTGATAGTGCTCAGTGCTGAGGACAGATTACACTCCCTGCCCTCCAGCCCATCAGGATCAGCACTGATAAGCGAACATGAGAGGACCCGTGTGAGGCTCTGACAGAACCACTCCACTGCAATTAACTCCCTCCCTCAATACACAGCAGTTTGGATGAATCAGCAAATACCACAGAGATAGAAGAAAGAAGAGACAGAAAAGGTTTCAACAGAACTTCTCTACATAAGTAAAACCACATGACACTGCATGACCAAGCTATTTATGTGATTATCTAACGATTCTGTGCATCAAAAAGTTTCAAAGACTCCTTCAGTAAAAATGCTCTGCTGAAAATAAAACTAATACAGCTTTACTTAAAGCTGTTTTATTTAGAGGGGAAAAAAAACCTAGAATCTTGGCATTATGTCAAACAGATTTATTTTTTCCCCTTCCCCTAAAACAATTCCTGTGGAACTCATTGGTTCATCAAGGTCGCTGTGGACCACACAGCCTTTACATTTTTTGCTGAAGCAAAGCCCGTGCTCAGTGTTAGGAGACCAGGAGCACATTACCCCTCATGGGGTGTCTTTCCAAATCACAGATTTGGATCTGTCTGTAAAACCCCCAGGGCCCAATCAGCTCCCAGTGAGCCTGGGCAGCCACACCACGAGCTCAACACAGGTTTGACTCTGTTACCACACTGACACCTCAGTGACTCAAGGCAAAGGACAAAGCCATCACTTGTAAGCTTTTGACACTAATGCCAACAAAACTACATCCAAGCTTAGTCCTCTTCAGACACAGAGGAAGGAACTATGTCATCAGCATGCAACTACAAGGTAAGGGGTGCTTTGCCAGGGCAGAAAACCAGGACAGCTACCCAGCAAACATATTGGGCCTTACCACAGGCTTCTAAATGAGCCAGAAGAAAGCACAATTTTCTTTGAACTTATTGAATATACATTGAGCATTGTCTTATGCACACAAGGATACCAGCCACATGACCTCCCTTGGCAGAATATTTTATCTTTGTGTTAATTTTGTGATCCCTTTGGTTGTCCTTTCTCTTGGGGGATGAAAGCAAATACATGGTAAGGAGGGGGCACTACCATCTATATTTACTGCAGTTTCATGCACTAGGTCACATAGCACTCCCAAGCTGCAAAAAAAGGCTCTGTTGCTGAGAATTTATAAAACAAGTTGAAGGAAGCATGCAGTTATACTACAAGAAGTTGTCAGTCAAGGCTTGCTGTGCCTTCCAATTTTATTTAGAATAGCCAAAAAAGATGGAAGGTCTCCAACTGTCAGTCTGTTATGGAGGAAAAGAGTCTTTGCAGGGTTCACATTCATTTGATTCAAAACAAGCCCCCAGAATTTACATATTCCCAGAAGTATCAACTCTATTAATTTACTAAGCTTACTTACATGGCAAAGGATTTGCTATTGCACATCCCACACAAAAAAAAAAAAAAAAAAAAAAAAAAAAATCAGCCTATTTCAGCTGCTAAGGTTTGTAGTACAGATTGCTGCACTTATGAAATTTCCAAGCTCAGGAAGCAGGCTAGCTCAGGAGAACATGGCAGCATGTGTTTAATTTTAAGCATGTGCTCTCCAAGTCTCACTGCCCTCATACACATGACTGACAGAAGATTTCAGTGTAGACTTGTGTGCTCCTCTGAATCCAGGCCAGAGGTACTTGAACAATTCCATAAAGTCATCTTATGTCTTCCTGTGATGAGAAAAGTATTTCCTTACTGAAGATCAGGCTCTGTCTATGCACACAGGCATGCTGCAGATGAGATGCCAAAAGTTTGCAGCATCTGCCGTGCCAACTACACAAGGTAGAAATATACACAGTGCCAGGCTTGCTTTAACTCAGGCACACTTAAATTCTTCTGGAATGCAACAGCAGTCCCTGCCATGAAGTTCTTAATGCGTTACTAACTACAGCAAAAGAATACTCAATGTCTACAGCTGCCTACAGGCTGCAGGAACATTTGGTCACCCAATATGTATTTTAGGCTCCCCACGGGTGCAGAGAGCTTCATTTGTGGAGTTGAGAGCTGTAAGTAGTCAAAAGATACATCTAGAACAGAATCTTACAGGTAACTCATCTACCAGCAAACATCAGAACTTACACAGCCAAATCAATTTACTCCAGATTTACACCAGTATGAGGGCACCACAACATATCTGCCATTCTAGCTGATCCTGCTTATTGGTCATAATTTTGGCATTCAAAGGAAGAAAAACAGGCCACAGGTATACACATAGGCAAACGAAATTAGAGAAGAAACTAATATTTCTCAGCAGGACTTTCATCAGAAGTAGACCTTCTTGCAAACCAGTCAGAGAGCTGCAGTGCTAATTCACAAAGGCTGAGTGGAAACTGCAACACGCCTGCATTTCAGTGGAGTCTTTCCTAGAGTATCTCAAAATGCTCAAACTAAATTCAAAGTGGACACCTCCCCAAAAGCAGCCCACATACTTCAGCTGCAATGTATTACAGAGGGCCACAAGAAATAGCAAAAAGTAGAGGAACTAAAACAGGACCCACAATTTAATTGGTTTTAGCATGTTTCTTACTAGCAAGAAAGAAGGAACAAGAAGGTTCCTAGTGAGATCACCAGATGAGTGATGTTAATTCAGAACACCAGTAAGCAGAGAGAGAAAAAATATGAATCAAAGACAATTAATGAATCCCTCTCTTCTTGCAATGATAAAACTTTTAAAGTTCAAGGCACTTATTAGCATGCAGAACTGAGTCTTGCTGCCACAAACAGCTCTCCAGCTCCATTTCCTACAGCATCACAGCCCCTTGCCTGGGCTAAGTCCTCATTATCGTGCTTTGCAATGCCCTCCTTTCCCCACACCCCCTCCTCCTGCAGTGCTTAGCCTGGAGCATTCTGGTTATCTCAGAGGTGTAAATCATACTTCACAGCCCAGGGCTCACCATGAATGGAGTTACTTTGGCTCTACTACTCCTGTTTCACACCCCACACACAAAAAAAGAAAAACAGCAGAGGTGGCTGTAAAGGAGACTGACAAGGTTACACATCAGGGGCTTCTATGAGCTCTGGAAGCACTGCACTGGTTTCACACACAAAAGACTGCATGAGGTGAATAATTCTCACGTTACAGGCAGTGGGTTAGCTGCCTCACATCACGGTATGTGTGTCACTTATCCCTGCCCTTGCCACCCTCACCACCTTCTGTTTCCAGAGCAGGCAACCAACACATCATTCTATGGAGGCACCAAAATTGCAGTGCCTTGTCACATAGCCTTCTGCTGAGGGAAGGACATGTTCTGTCACAGCACACATCACAGTTGAGATAGCCACAATACACAGAGTGTCACCACACAATTTCAGAAAGCTTCAGCCCATGCACAGTAACAACTTACCTCATCAGAGAGCTTCAGGAGTCTGCCCATACAGAGTGTAACATCCTATCACTTCAGAAGGCTGCAAGCATCTGCCCTTCCTGTTCTTTAGCCCAGCCTTTCATCCCCTCATGTTGATGCATTGCCCCTGTGTGCCCTCTGTTCCTCTGGTGGTTGCTCAGTGCCCCTGGGCACTCCATGGCTCATTGCTGGCAATGCTGCTCACCTGCTGCTCACAGCTCTGCCCACTGGGGATGAGGCTCAGCCCCATCCCAACCACCACAAACTGTGTGCCTACACTGTACCTTTTAACCCTCCTTCTCCATGCACACCATGGGTCAGAGAGGGGTCTTGCTTGTGCTTCAAAGATGGCATTCGACTCCCAAGGCTGCACACAGGTCTTGTGCCACAGTTCCAAAGCCAAAGCTTCTCCAGCTGCAGCTGGTTCACTGATAGTCGGGAGGGCAGAGGGACGTGGCTACATTGAAGGCTCAGAAACCTTGTCTTGGCTGAGGATCTGCCTATGGAGCTGTAGCATGGAATCATCCTCTCTCATTTGTTCCTTGTAAGGTCTCCTGGGCAGGGATGAACAGGCTTTGACACACAGAAGAAAAAAAGGCCAATAATGCCACCAACGTGTCCTGTGGCTAACACTGACAAAGAGACATTGTGACTACTGCACAGAGATAGGACAGGAAAAAGCCTCCTCTTGTTCATGCACACACACACACAGAGGCAGGCAGGAAAGATGTAAAATTGTTTGAAGAACTTTTGGTCATGTTGTTAAGCGAGCTGTGACTGTTTCCAAAAAGCCGAAACTCCAGACAAAGGCAGCACATTGCCGAAGAATGTTTAAGGGATTTAGCCGGATCTGATAATTGCTTGGTAAGACAAAAGCAGAAACGGTTTACAGAAATAAAGGACATGGGTTTGAAGGAAGTTTCAGAGAATTATCTTTAATTTTTAAGATGATATAGCATACACTGCAAAGAATAAAAAAACACTGACTACAAGATAAAAACAGTAAAATATCTTCCGTCAGGAGAGCACATTTACACAGTCTTTCAGAGCATAAAAAGAAGCCAAAATTCTGTGTTTGGGAAAGTCGGTCTGCCCATTTGCTCCAAGCGCTAACAAGCCATTTAATTCAGAGTGATTTCAATTTCACGTACTCCAAAGTCAGGAGCATGATGTGAACACAGATAACTTGAACTTTCATTTTTCCACTCCAAACTCTGTAGATGGAGCAGCCAGGACACGCATAACATAGACGAAACAGTGATTTGTGCAAGAACTGCAGCTCTGCTCTTGTTAATATAGTCAAAACCATTTAAATTGGAGTTGGATGGATCGAGCAAAAGTACATCTGTGAACATTTTCTGGCTTGTTGAAAAGCTTGTGTTCATCCCTTCCACATCATTGTTCTGCACATATCCCACCCCTGCATTTAGGCAACAGGAGTGGCCTCTGCCTCAGATGGCCCCTGTTTGACCAACAAATCCTTGAAGACTGAGCAAGTACAACTGGGAAAGTATCACCTTATTCTTATTACCTTCCTTATTATTATATTGTTATTATTATCTTTCTTATTATCTTCCTTATTCTTATTATCAGAGACAGAGCACTCTGAGCTGAATCAACACCTACATCTACAAACATTCATGCTGGTAAGCAGGAAGAAAAATATTAGCTTTATGAGAAGGGGTTATGCATAGCATCAACCTCCCCCTGCTTGCACACACACCAGAACACATCCCACCACGAAACAGGAACATCTGACCATTTAGCCCAGGCTGAATAGATATAAAATCTTTCTCTGTATATTGACAGAATTAAAAATCTACACATCCCTAAAACAGTTCATACATAATCATGAACGCCACACACTTAAGAAAAACCAAATCCTTAACCTTAGAATTCCACTGGCAGGAAAAGTTAATACATACGTGGAAATTTATTTGCCCCACTTTGGCTTTGTATACATAGTAAGGGAAAATCAGAGCCTACCTACTGCCTGGAAATGATTACCATGCTCAGAGAGCCTCTGAGCAGCCAGGGGCTCTGTGGTGCAGCCTGTGTGTAATGTATCCAAGCAGTTACACACAGGATACAAGTGGAGACCATTAATGGGAGACCTTGGCGAAGGGGGACGCACGTTAAAGGCTCAGAAGATGAACACGTGTGCTATCACAGAGCAGTGTCTCATGGCACATGCAGGATATCACCGAGCACTTCAGCACTGTTCTTTTATATTAAGCACAGCAACATGCTCTGTATCAGAACTCTTCTTTTTTCAATACTTATTAAGCAGGAGAAAAATTAGTAAGTCAGATGGTAGGCTAATGTGTTCAGTACAACTCTGAGCAAAGCTTGTGCAATATTTTAGCAAATATTTACTGCAGACACAGAGAAGCCCTTCCCATGCTAGGTTTGTGATCAGCTGTATTTACCATTCTCTATAAATGAAACGTACACTTCAATTAGAAACTGGTGAAGAATAAGTACATACAAAACATGGACAAGGCAAGGACTCTAAACTCCCTGAACACACAACCTGTTTTTCCATTAGATGCATTTTAATTACATTTTGCAGATGGTTTTTTTTTTCAATCTTTTGCCATAGCATATGAAATTAATTTTTGAGGGGAGGGAATGCAAGAGGAGCTTTTCTATATTTACATGTTAAACAGTATTTGCTGGTCTAGGCAAAATGCATTCTGCTATTCCAGGGAGGCACTTCCCAGGGATACTACACTCCAGTTCCCAGGTCTGAAGCACTCAGAAGCAACAGCATTCCACAGGAGTGGGTATATGCATACACAAACTAGTCCTTTGTCCTAAATTCAGGGTCTCTGTGTAGGATGGATTCCCATTCTTGCTGCACCAAAGCGGAAGCAAAAGCCAAAAAATGTCCACTTTTCACCCTCATTTTAAAGTTTATAAGATTTTTCCAAAATTTAGGAAATATATATTCCAGCAACAAATAGATTACAAGAAAATGAAAGAAAGAAAATTCTTTTTCCTTTACCTATTTTAAGCAATACTCTGCCCTATTGTGAGGGTAACGGTTGAACAAGATAAATGTGTAGATCTTCACTTGAGATCTTGGCAGCAGAGACAGTCCGGTGCATTTTGCAGAGTATTTTGGTTTAAGGAGTTCAAAGAATACTTTCTTCTTCAAAGTCAAATTTCATCACCGCTGGCCGGGTCATGTTCCACTTCTTACTTCGATTCCTCTCCTCGATGAACTCCTGGTAAGGATCTTGCTTTGAAACTGCTTTCTTCGAGCGTACATAACCAAAGAAGACAGTTAATGCCAGGAAAGAGTAAAACAACATGACAAAGAGGATGAAGAAGTAGGCGTTGTCATATGGTTTGTATTGTGGCTCTTTTTGTTCTGTAGCATTTTTCCTTGTGTCCAGGTTCCTTTCCAGAAGTTGCAGAACACATTGCGAGATGAGAGAAGCTAAAGCTGTTTGGTTCATTTTGGGGAGTTAAAAAGCATGTCAGAAAATAGAGGGGAGTGAGCGTCGAGGGGCCCCAAGTGATGCTTCATTGAAGTGGGACTCTGTCCACCAGCTCTGGCAGAGTTGGATCTGGCCTGGAACCATTTCCTCTTTTGGTAAGGAATGCTGTTAAGCACTTATTGGGTCTCAGTCATTTGATAATGAGGCATTTGGCCGATAAGCCTGCCTTGTCTGCCTCTGAAGTCTGTGAATAATAACAATAATTGAACAATGACCGATCCCTCAGACACACATCTGCCAGGCAGTTTAAAACGTGTGATTTAATTTTTTATTCCCCTACCCCCACAATATATGGGCGACAAATCCGCTCAGGTTACTAGGTGAGATGACTTTAAAAGCAACAGTGGAGGTTATGGGGAAGAAGGAAAAAAAATGTCATTTCAGTCAACTGCTATCTACAAGTTGAACATGAAAACTTTAATTTGAACTCAAATTTGACAGCCTTGGAGCTTAGGTGTAAAGTTGAAAGTTTTAACGTGTTTGCATTGAGCATGAGGACTGGTAGTCTGTAGCTGTGTGCTGCCAAAAATACGTGCCACACTGGAAGTATGCAAGAGAGCAATAGCCAAACAGAAAAGAATGCTTATAAAGTCATTCTAGAATATGAAACCTTTGACTGCCACTGACAAGTGGACTATACTGAATATTTTCAGACAAGGAGCAAGGAGGTTAAGTCTTCTCCAGTGTGGTTTGTCACAGGTCATGTCTACTTGCATAATAATAGCAGAGCGGTGCTCCATGGATTCCTGCTTCCTATTGTGTTTTACAGGCTGGGTCACTCTAAAGTAAATTGTTGTTTTACAAAGTAGTGAAACCTTATCTTGCTACAAAAAAAAAAGTCCTTACTGCCACAAACGACAATACCAGCTGTTTCTTTCTGTGATCTGAATTCTGGGGAATAAGCACCATGACTTTGAAGTGGAGAGCACATCACCAGACTAGCAGTTTGCCAACTCTGCACTGTTTCTTTAGGCCTGACCCCCTGAACTGATTGTATGATGACTAATTCACATGCTAAGATTGCAGTATATCGGTATCACTAAACAGCCTGCGTTTGTCATTAAGGGTTTCTTGTAAAAAGAAAGATGAAAGTGAAGTCTGTAATTTTATATGAGCAGCAGACTACGGTATAAGTACATTTAGAATATGCAACTTCTAGAATGCTCAGCTCCACATTTTAACTATTTGTTTTAAAATCAACCTTAAAAAATAGAAAAAAAAGAGATTTAAAATTCCAACAAAGAGCAATGCCAAATCCTGTTCTTGTTTGGGGCCAAGTTATAGGAGAGATCTAATTCACCTATTCTTGTGGGTAAAGGAGAAGAGATTCAGGGGACCTAATCTTGTTTAGAGGCAATAGAAGAAAAGTTTTATCAGCAGTCAAACTACAAATAAAATACATGCATTAAACAAGTATAAAATATTCAGGGGAACTATGCCCAATTTATATTCATGTAACTGGAAAAGGATTTTCATTTAGATTTTGTAACTTTTCCAGAACTCTGTAAATTCTTACCATTTGTTTGTTTTTTAAGGAATTTGCTTCAGTAAAAGAAGCCTGCAATTCTGCATAAATTAAGTTGGACACATGTTAATCTCTGTAAATTTCTTGCCTGCTTGAGAAACACATGACCTCTGTTGGCCAGTTTCTGGGGCTTTTGAGATTGGCAAAATTATATTTAAAAAAAATTAAAGAGAGTTTTGAGAGGTAGGACGCCACAACGGAGTCAAGAATTGAGTGACAAAAACCACACCAGTGAATTCACAGTGGCAGTTGCAATGAACAAGGAATGCTGTGCTTCACCTTGCCTCTTCAAACATAGCTTCACCTGATTCCTGAGATGCACACTCATTGTTTCCTAGAAATAAGTATTTTAACTCATCTAATGCTATACAGTGTACTGGAATCCTCACACGTCTAAGCAGTTTTTTAATGCTTGATGAAAGGCACCAAGAAACTTTCTTTCTCCAGCATTCAGAGATTCAGAGCCACATCAGCCTAAGCCTGGAAGATAAATCACTGTGTTACCACTGGGCCATGCTGGTATCTCACAAACCCGGAATCCTGGCCCAACAAACTCAGTGTGACACATTCCCTGTCCAACGCCTGGGCTGTGACATGCCCAGGCCACCCAGAGGAGAGGCCACTCGAGGCCACCCTTAGCAAAACTGATCCTGCGTGTCACCAGCTCCGCGTGGCTGCTCACAGAGCTGCCTCCACCCCTGAGAAAGGCTGCTCTACAAAGGAAGACTTACTTGGGGTTGTAATGGTGGCCTCTGCAGGAAAGGTTTAGAGGGTTTGCATGCACACAGCACAGCTCATCCCGTCCAGACTGGGAGGAGCTGCCCAGGGGTGGAGCACAGGGCTCACCTGTGCTGCTCTGCTTGACCCCTCCCGAAATGCTCTTGCCTAAGCACACCTCCAAGAATCAAATTATGTGATCCAACCCCTATCAAAGGCAGATGCTTATTCATCCTCCTGCTCATCTAGAGTAGCCTGGTCTTATTTTAGATTGGGGTGTTTCCAGACACTGTTTCTGCATCTTGTGGAAGGCATCAGTGTTCTGCTAGGTTACACAAACAAACAGTGCTTTTAAAGCTGCTTTTTCTCTCCTTTTTTCACCCTCCCCCAAACAGTTAAAAGTACATAATGGTGCTTTGAACAAGATCCTAAAGAGCTATTTCCATAAAGTGATCCAATTCTTTTTGGAGATGTAAGTACATGAAATTCTTCAAATGCAGGGGGACAATGAGTGAAGATTAAAAAGAAAGTAAAAGATTAAAAGGAAAAGACCATAAGAAAAACTCAAAGGGGGGGGAAAGATCAAAAAAGAGGATTAACCATGTTACTTGTTGTTTTTCAGAAATTAAAGAAGTATGGAGGATAAGGAATTTGTTTCCTTTTGGCCCTAGAAAAATGCCAATTATGGTAGCTAAATTGCCAGGATCACATATCAGTATGCTTTGGAAATGTGAGAAATGGATGGGAAATATAAACACAGGGCAATAGCTTACAGTTATGTTATGAATTAAGCCACAAAAATATCAAGATTTAGTCACTGAACAGGCTGCCAAAGTTAATCTTTCCTGATGATCTTGAGCAGAATCAGAATAGAAGTAACAGAACTGTAGTTTCACAGATTAAAATTGCCTTGTTCTTTGTTATCTCAGGGTCCCCACACACCTAAAATTTCCACCAAAAACCAAAGGAAAATGGGTGCACATGGGCATAAGCTTGCCCCTTATCTATTCTATGTATTCTGTGTATCTATTCTGTGTACTCTTTTTAGGAGATTTTTTTATATTTAGCAGTAAAAAAATTAACAACTCCAAGTTCCTCTTTGGCAGGAGCACTTATGATGTTATCCACACTAGTAGAGATTATATTTTCCTTTAGATGGGGCTGGAGAAAATGCTTCCTTCCAGATCTTTCAAATACCTGGCATTTATGTAGCCCTTTATGAATAAAGATTACAAAAGGAGGTAGGTAAGGGTTTCTGCCACAAGTTTGATGTCCTGCCATCCTGTTTGATGCCAGGATTTATTTACAGAATCTACAGGGTTATTTTAGCCAAACCAAGTATCTTTACTGAGTCTCACAGGTGGTTTTGCTGTGCTTGGCTCTCAGCAAAGCAGGGCAAGCCAGCCCTGCACCCTGTCCCTGTCCCTGGAGTCAGCCCCTGGCTGGGACAGGCAGAGATCTCCCATCTGAGGCTCCACTGCTGTCTCAGCTTGGGCAGGCACAGTCTGGATCATGGCTGGCTCCAACAAACTGCTCTGAAACCAAAGCCAGGCTAAGGTGAAGGCTCACAGGAGAGAGCCTGGCAAGTGCAGTGACAGAGCAAACCCCAGGAGATCCTGTTCCCCACCATTGCTGCTCACACATGGATCACCTGGGACCTCTGCAGCACTGGCATGGCCCTGCCATGTCCCAGGAGCACCTGAAAGGGAGGGGGGGGTTAATTTTGCACAGTGCTCCATGCACCAGGAGCCAACTCCAGAAATGGCACACGCTGTTCCCAACCATTCTCAAAGGATAGACTGAGCGCTACCCCAAGGCAGCACCTCTGGGAACATCTCTGTTGCTTCCCTCAGCCACTCCTTGCAGACCCCAGACATGAGAAAAATGCACTTTTAGGGACCCTGAGGGGCCACAGCACCCTGTCCCCTCCCACCCACTGTACAGCTTCCCTGGGACGGCAACACCCATGTGGAAAACTGTTTTTGGGGCTAACCCTGAGCAGAAAAATTCCCTCAGGTTTCTCAGAGGATTCCCAGCAGGGTTCCTGCTGTCTCCCCACCCACCCACCCACGGGGAAGCTGTGCTGTTTCCGCTGCACATGGCATGTGGACATGCTGGCACCAGAGACACCAGATGGCTCCCACACCCTGAGCCCGGCCCAGCCCCGGGCTGTCCCCTGATGTGCCCCAGGCCCAGCAGGTCAGAAGCTGCTCCTGGCAGTGACTCTGTGCTCTCCTCACAGCTGTGTCCCCTCAGCTGGTGAGGGCCATGCTTTGGCTGTCCCCCATGTACTCTGCAGTTGTCCCCCTTGACCCCCCCCAGCATCCCCACCCCATGCCTGGCATGGCTGCACTCCACTGCACTCAGAAACCCTTCTGGGCTCTAAAGGAAAAGCTGAGCTCCACCTTGCCTTTCCACACACATTCATTATCCCCTTTTCAGGTCAGGCAGCCATGACTGTGCAAATATTTCCCTCAGGTTTCCGTGCCAGGTGAAACAGTGGTGTGATGCTTTGGGAGCGCTGCAGTTGGTGCTGGTGCTGCTGGTCAGAGTCTTTGGGAAGAGCAAGGGAAAGAGAAATTCTGTTGAGCGCAGGCACTGGGATAAAAGATGTGGCCATTGGACACCTGCAGACTGCCAGGACTCAAGTTTGTTGGAGAGCCACAAGGGAAAGGGATGCAATGAGGAGAAACCATGATATTGAGGGTAACGTGTATCTTCCACCACCTGGAGACCTCAGATGGGGACAGGGGAAAAAGGGTTCAGTCAAACACTGTGTCATGAACTCCACAGAGGGGCAAGACCCCAGTGATGCTCTATGGCCCATGTTGTGCAGAACCAGATGGTCCCTGCAAGCCACACCACCCCCAGCCCAGACAGACCCTTCCCCAGGATAAGTGCAGCCAAAACAGCATTTCAAAACACTCAGGAGGTTTGTACCCTTAGTTAATTACTCTGGTACTGACTGTGGGGACTCTAACATGACAGTGGCTCCAAAGACATTTCTTCCATCTCTGAATTTCCGAATTACAAAACACCGTGGTTTGAGTGTGCAGAGTATCTGTAACCATCACCATTTTAAAGCTAAAATTTTAAAGGTATGTACATTTGAGATCATTATGAATAAATGCATATATATATATATATGGGGAGAAAAAATGTTTGTGTAAATAAAACTGAATCTGTGAGGAAAAAAATTGGATAATTGTTCAGAGTCATGAGAAGAACTGAGACCATAATTGTGTACAGCATAAGCAAAGATACCCGTGTGAGCGCTGAAAGGAGGGGAGTGTGGGGAGAAACAAGTAGCTTAACATTTGCTTATGGCCTAAGGGACAAACTTTGCTGAGGATGAAGACACTGAACGGTTAATAAAGCTTCTGAACTGTTTCCAATTCTCAGACAAGGAAGCAATAGTTCCGCTCTTACCAGCAACTGCTCTTTCATATTTGTGTATCAAGCTGGCTTTATTAAATTATTCAGCAAAGGTCAAATGTGATGTGTCTTCCTAGTTTTATTATGATTTTTCATGACATTGCCTGAGTAGCAGAATAATAAACAGTGCATGTCAAAGTGCTGCAGTGCCCAAGCTGTCCACAGCCACCCTGGGTTGATCAGCCGCTGGTTCTGAGGCGATGTAAATGCACTAAGCAAAGATTTAAAACTGTGTGTGAACACTGCAAAGTATTTTTGTGGGAACAACGATGGCAAAACAGAGCCAAGCACTAGCACTGTGTACACATCATGATTTTGAAGCCTGTTTGTGTGGTAAATACCTGTAAGTTTTTGAACCTGACTAATCCTCTAGCTGTAGCATTTTGCTTCCCAAGACTGATGAGGATTTCCCAGCCTGTGATGAGCTGCCCAGAAGTGCTGGGAGTGAAAATCTGACACGTCAAATGGCCTCCTACCTGCAATGACCACAGAAGCAGACTGCAAGTTTTATTATTTTACAATGGACAAATATTTTGAACAGATTCAAATCAACTCACATGCTTCTTTAAATAACCCTAGGACTCTCCAGTTGCTCTAGGGAATATCTAGATGTTATTGGAAAAGCGAAAATAAATTTAAAATGGGATCTTCTAATCAGGATTCAGGTTTCCTTACAATTAAGCAGAACATTGAAGTGAGCAATACCAAAAAAAAGTTTATAAATTCAAGCTGTTCCAGGTTTCTGATGGTCACATTGATATTGCCTTGAATTAATTTCTTCTTCTTTCATAAAAAGGTATCTTCTAATAATCCACTGTATAGACTTTAAGGCCAGAAGACTTTATGGATAGCAAATGTTGAGAATGTTCATGGTTACCAAAACAGCAAAAATGTATGCTTTACACATCAGCAGCAACCAGAGATAATGCATTTCTTAAATGTGAGAGAATAAAGCACAGAACTGAGACAAAACAAATAGTTTACATGCTGTTGTCTGCCATACTTCTGAGAAAATGTAGACATCCTTGCCACCAAAAAAAATATTAGTAGCGTGTGATAATTTGGGGTGGGATTTGGAATTGCAAAGTAGCTTTGTATTTTTTCATTATGTTTGGAGATACAGGTTACAGACCAGTAGCCAGATATTTTGTGTTTGAATTTGCACAGACCTTAACCAAGGGATTAAAAACCTAACTCTTCTGCAGAAGTGGATTTCTGAGGACACAGAACCTGTTTAACAATCAGCTATTTTCAGTGAAGATTTGTAGATTGGAATAGGCATTTTGTGCCTTTCAAAATGGCCCTGAAAGATACACTGCAACAGCATTTGTTATTTGGATAGAGACTTTTGAGCAATACTGAGAAGAAAACTCTGTGAGATTATTGGAGAAAAATGTTTATTTCTAGCTTTTATTTAAACGAGAAACACTGAAATATCTAGGGAAAAGGATAATATGTGTCATTAAAAATTATTCTTTTCCTAGCTCATTCGTTAATGTCTGGATAAAGAAATAGCAATAGATACTAAAGTATGGCAAAGTGCATATACTGGGTATTGTGATGGGAGTAGAAGTCATTTCTAGATAAAGGAAGACTTAATAATAAATTTAAAATCATGGTTGTGATACAAAGAAAAAAATTTTCATGAAAACCTGTCTCTCAAAAGTTTCCAATTCTAATGAGATGACAATTAGTTAAGCAGTTGTGGTGATTTATTTCCATCTTGTAAAATATTCACACTGATACACAGAAAAAAAGGAAAATAAGAGGAGGGACCCTGAGACCTGCCCTTTCTGCACTCATAAATGAGTGGGGATTGGACTCCATTGCTGTGAGCACATTCCTTCCAACTTTTGCATGGCTCTTCTGTCAAATGCAATATCCATGGCAGGCTCATTCCCCTTTGACTTTCTGAGCACTCGAGATTCATCTCCCAGAAGCACACGTGGTGCCCAAGAACCTCTTCAGTCTTGACAGCGATAACAAGAAGGGATCAACAGCATCCCAAGTTATTATAGCTGTGTCAAAGATTTCTGCAGCACATCATAAATCAAGATACTGCTTAGTCCCTCTGCCCCAGCTCCTCCCCTCCCATGACAAGAGCTCCTCCCAGTTCTCCACTGCATGGCTTGACTGTGAGAAGGATGGATGATTTCAAAGAATCATAGATTGGTTGACATTGGAAAGGACCTTAAAGATCATCCAGTTCCAACCCCTCACCATGGGCAGGGACAGGGCCTTTCCTCCCTATCTGTCTTGTTCCCACTCTCTCCTGCTCTTCTTTAGGCTCTCAAACAGGAAACTGCTTGGGACACCCTTGAGAAGAGAATGGAGCAGCCAAAATGCCTAAAATTCCCTAATGTGAGGTCAGTGAAGCACCTCAGTGGGGTTATGGGGATGGGGAGAAATCACAGCTCCCCCACCCCTGCAAGCTGCTGGAACAGAAAAGGAAGGTGACATTTTTCAATCACCCTGTGACAAGGGCACACTGCTCCTGGGAAGGAGCACTCATCACCCAGTTCTAAACTGTGTAAGCAAGCAGGATTCTATCCAGTGGTTTATAGAAAAGGGATTGCAAGTGGGAAATAAAAGTTTACGTGGCCTTTGCAGTAAGCCTAGGACATGAAACAATTTCCAAGGGCCAAGTCCTTGGAAGCAACATTGAAAAAAATCAGAAAACATAGCAGTTTGGAGCAGGGAATAAGTGTTAATAAGAGAGTTTAAAATTTTAATTGTCTCGGAAGTTTAAAAGTGTATCAGAGAAAGAGAAAATAGAAAGGAAAAAAAAAAGACATCTCCTTTCCTCTTTTTTAATGTCCTCTGTTCAAGAAATGTATTCCTTCCTTTTCTGATGGAAGTGGGCTAGACTTAAAAGAACAAAATAAAAACAAAATGCAAATAGAAAAAAAAAGGCAGAAAGAAATTAGAGGTGGTTACATCCCCTACAAAATAGCGAAGAAATTAAATGTTCACCCAGCCTAGAGTGAAGTAAAATTCCCACATTGATTTGGCACTAAAATTTACTCCACCCATTTTGAAGGGTCTTCCCCATGTTGCAGTCAGTTTGTGTGTTAGCCTACTAAGAATTCTTGAGGTTTCTGTGGAAAAAAAATACAATTCAGGACAGATACCACTCATAACTGATTACAAAGTCCCTGCATTTTCTGATGCCCTCCCAGTTGCCTGCTTGTGGTTTAAACCTATGCTATTTCATTTTGAATGCATGGCAAGGGCTTTTCCCTTGTTGGGAAGATGTACTACTGGTACCCACAGTGCTCAGAAAATGCAAAGTTCATTATCTCACACACAGCCAGCCACACACAGAGTTCCACGTGGCACACAAGCAGCACCTGGGCACAGAGGCTGCCCAGTGCTCCCCCAGCCCAGGATGTGTGCAGAATACACTCATATAATGAACACAGGCTGCATTGAAGATAACATGGTTTATTTCTTCATGATATTCAGATTAAAATGTATCAATGTATTTATCACAATACTACATTTTAGGACAAAATCATCAGTGCTTTGAAAGTCTTCATAATGTTTATTCATTATAAATAGTAAATATTTACTGAACTTTTTACATGAAAGACATTTGTTTTTTGTTTTCTTTTTTTGATTTTTTTTGTTTGTTTGTTTGGGTTTTTCTTTTTTTTACAACACATTTTGTTGTAGAGGCTGCAACACAAAGATAATATTTCATTTTTCCATCACCCTTAAGACCGTTGTGTGAACTAACCTCTGTACTGAACCTAGTCTAACTCACTACTTCATAGTCCTTAACTCTAAAAGGAATGTATTTGTGTTCTGCCTCCCTCTTTGTTCCAAGAATAGAGAGAAATAAATAATCCCACCTTCCATCATCCTCTTCCTCTCAACATCACAAAACACAAATTTATTGACATTCTAAAATGTCACGATGCAAACTTCTTGTAAACCTTGGTTCCTATAATTATACTGTCTACATTGGATATCGCTGTATAATTTAAACTGATGTGTCAAATACAGGTCCATCTCTGTCTGAGTCCTGTACAGCACTAAAAAGCATGTAAACGTAATTTCTTCCTATTATTTCCTGAAGATGACCTTTAAATCATGATTAGCAAGCTGGATTTCAGTAATCCAGCAGACTGCAACATTTCTGTATTTTATCATCAGGAATTATGCACTGCAAAAATAAAAGTACCTGCAAAAATATAGTTCTGATTCTATATCTATGACTTTGGATGATCCCAAAGTTTGTGTGAGGTACACAGTATTGCACATTGCTAGGCAGTTATGAAAAATCAGTTGCGTTGTTGGTGGGGTTTTTTGTCTCCCATATTTGTTTAAAAAGGTAAAACACACTGGGAAAACACATACAAAAAGGTAAAATCTGGGTTTCATGATACACAAGATCTCCTCTCTTGGTAAAGCCAAACCTGTAGGTGACATTTATTGACAAGGTGATTACAAAAGCATGGTTAGGTAACCAATGAGTTGCTCGGGAAGTCTTTCACACTTATCCAGCTTCCTAGGGACTGTGATGTTTCCTCTTGATGACAATTTCCAGTGTGTACAGTGAGAGGCTCTTCCAACCTTGCTTCAGAAACTGAGCTGTTTTAAAGTTAGACTAAAGTCAGCACTGGATGTCAGATGAGTCAGAGTACACAGAGCTCAACTGCTCTAAGTTTAGTTTCAAAATGTTCCATTTGTCCCAATCAATGCACATTAATTTCAGCAACAACAAAAAAAATGGAATGTTTGCCAGGCTGTGATGTTAAATACTGCTCTGTTTTGTATACCCACTCATAATGAAGCATGTCACATTTATTCATTATTGCTTTTGGCCTTTGTCTTCTGTATAGCTTTGTCCAGCCTTCAAAAGTCTACTAAAAGCTATGACTGGAGAGAATATAACAAGCTTATATCTCAGTGGGACTGCCCCAGTTTAGGCTGCACTGTGTTGAGAAGATCCCTCATATCCAAGCCTTGGAGTGAGACCGGAAAACAAGACCAGCTTTAACTTGAAGTGGACAGTTCATTTATGCAATATCTGGCTTCAGATAATGAAAGGCACCTGCAAAAAAGCAAAAGAAGCTTTTTAAGTCATGCTGTGACAACCTCACAGCATGGGGCCATGCCAACTACAGGTTGACAATGTCATATTTAATACTGATGTATCAAAGGAAAGGGACTAATATTTTTATTCCTAGGACAAGTTTGACAAAACTCTATGTATCTGGGATTATATACTGTAATGATTCTTGAGCTGACCTCATTAAGAACATGTGTTTCTAATAGTGGAATGCCAGCGGTTATTTCATTTTGGACAACTCTTATGTTTTACCTAATGGCAATCAGGTTTCATGTCTCAACAATTAATAACATCAAGATGTTGTTGACATCACTTAAGAAAATAATTATGCAGCAGAAATCCTGCTCAAACAATCAGCTATCTCACCAGTGCATGGCTTTGAGGAGAAGTAGCAGTGAGCCCTGAGGACCTCTGCTCAGAACGCCCTTCTTCACAGACAGACAAACAGACAGACAGACAGACAGCAGAGGCTGTGGGCAGCTGGGTGCCCTTCCCAGTGCCAATGTGCTGTACTCACTTTGGCCGTACTGGCCGTACTGGTAGCCCGTGACAGGGTCCATGCTGTATCCCGTGGTGCTGTAGGTTGGTGGGCAGTAGGACTGGGATGTGGGCAGGCTGTCTAAGCTCTTCATGTGCTCTAACCTCTGGCTGCAGCTGGCTGACACAGTGGTGGTGGGCTCCAGGCCCCCAGTTAGAGGGGACAGGGCATAATCAGTTTGAGGCTGGTGAGGCACACCACCGTGGTTAGTCAGGAGTCCCATTACCTAGAAAGCAGAATAACAAAAAGAGTTAAAATAGGTTAAGAACTCCATTGCTTACAGAACCACAGAAGTTCTCAAATCTATAATTTGATTTCCTAAACCAGATAGACTTGATACTTGAACTGTGCTTTGGGTAGCCAATCCCAAGAGGAAGTAGAATTTGGTTGCATCATACACCAAAATAAAATCTGATGGCTAGCAAGCAATAAGAAGTGATATTTGGGCAAATAAGGAATAATTTTTTTAAAAACTTTTATGGTTTTAGAGTGCCTGATCCCAGCCCCAGCTGGGAGTTCTGCAGATGTTTATTCCTTGAGGATGAAATTATAAGAGAACAAAAAGCAAGTAGTGGCTGTTTAACCATGATGTCCTGCATGATCTAGAAACATAAAAAGCTGTGGAAAAGCTCACACAATTTTCTTCTCCAAGATCAGCAACCATTACAGTGAAATCAGTTTGGAGCACATCCCACTCGCACTACTGATGGAAGTAACAAAGAGCCCCACAGAATCCTGATGTTCTGGAGTTGGGAAAGGGGCAGAGCAGCTGTACCCCCACTGCTGCATGGCCTGTGTGGTGTAAAGAAGTGAATGTGCAAGAGTAAAGGGTTGGTCATAACCCCAGTTATTGATTCCAACATCTCAGTTAGAGGATACAACAGAAAGGGTCAGGCACGCCAGAGCGACTTCAGTCAGCTGTGACTCCTTTATTAAGCTGCTTCTACAGGGACAGTTACGAAATCAGTAGCTGAAAAGAGTTTACTGGAAAATACATGCTTGTCCCTATAAAAGCCCAGCCCCGCAGGCCATAATTTCCAGTAGAAGAGCAAGAAAAAATTTCAAAAGCATCTGCATTTTCAAGCACGGAACTACAGTGAAAAGTTCTTGTTGTTCAAAAATCTCTCCCACTATGACTTGGTGAACATTTCCTCTCCTGGTACACCACTGTAACACATCTTGAAAATAAGTGTATGACTGAGATTTGCTCACTTTTGCTGAGATAAATTGCCCTTCAGAGCCTGACACACATTCCGCAGCTTCCAACGGATGGGTGACATACAGCTTCTGCCAAAACTGCATATTGTGATATTGCACAGGCTGCTCTTGCTCCAAAAAGCTATTACAATTATCTGACATGTCCTATTGGATAATCATTTTGCTTTGCAGCAATTCTTGCCATAAACTAAAGAGAGTTTTTTTTAAAATTGGAGTTTATTTTTTAAAGACTAAATTAAACCTCATAAGAACAGATCTGTTTCCTAAGGTTCTGATGCTCCTCCTGGAATTGTACTTATTTTCCATCACAAACTAAAAAGTATTATTATTGCAGGGAGCTTGTGTTTCTAGCTCTGAGTCGTCTGCTTTATTGTTGGTTTGGAGTTTTTTCTTAATAAACAGATGAAACATGACCCAGGGATAGTGATTTAGGTAGGAAAGAAGACCTGCCCAGTTTTTAGTCTGATTAGGAAAAGAGCAAGAGGTAGGAACAGAGTAGCTCAGAAAGAGAAGCCCAGATCTCTGCATTGAGAACACAAAACATGTTTGCATCAAATACACCCAGGATATCTCACTGAAAAAAAAAATGCTGAGAAAGAAGTTCAGTTACTACATATAGCACTGGAAATCCTATATCCATATAGGAATGTTCACTTCGGATTCACTGAGCTGAAAAACATGAGTTTAATTAGTGGTATCTGCTGAATGTTTCACAAAGTGAAGCATTCATGCAAAAACAAATTCCAAAATAGATGCTAAGACTGCATTCAGATATTGAAATCTTACAACTTTTAGAAGTTTTTTTTATAAACTTTCGTTTATATAAACAAGATGCATTTGGATTTAGGATGTAAGATATTTTCTATTTAATTCAACAAATACATTCAATGCCCAAAACCTGTTAAAAGATAATAATAATAATTGTGGTTAATAAATAATAATAAAGATGTAAATAATAATAATAAATAATAACAAAGATATCAATTGTGGTTAATAATAAAACAACTCTAAAATCACCACAGATTGAAAAATCATGTTATCTGTACATCATTTTGTGCCAAAACTCTCCAAAAGTTGAAAATACTGGGCTCTCAAGTTTTTGTTCTAATAATTGGTTCTGAAAACTATTAAAATTTCTATTATTTTAGTAAGCTTTTCTGTTTCAGAAATTCCAAATATTTTTCTTATAACTTTGGAATTTGATGTGGTCCAAAATGTAGCATGCTTAATGACCTGACATGCATCAGCAGGACACAGCATTAGAACCTGTGTACATTCAGGTTATATTAATCCTTGTCCTTTGAAATTAACACTAGAAGAGTAAAAAGAAGAGAAATAACTACAAAAAAAAAGATAAGTTAAACATTTACATAGACAATTACTATTCTGGGAAATATTTATGTTGGCAGGAGTATAATGGTTTTGACTACAGTTTAACTTGCACAGGGGTTTATCAGAAACCTCAAGTGCACAACCCTTTCCATTGCCCTGTAGGGCCAGTGTGACACCGATATTTACAGGACTTCCCCACATTTTGTTCCAAGTTCAAGAGCAGAGAGAAGGGGCTGGGCTGGGCTGGGCTCTTGTCCCAGGGGAGCTCCTCTCTGCCTCAGGGCTCTCACATCATTGCCTTGGCTGCCAGTACTTTTAGAACCAATTGCTAATTTGGGTAAATAACTATTTTACCAACTGTGGATTTCAACTAGAGGTTTGTTTTAATTTCATGTTTTCAATAGAATAAAACCCGAGACAAAATTATTTGGACTTTGCCAGCAAAAAGAGTGAGCTCAAAAACTTTCAGATTGGAAGCTATTTTAAAATGGAGATCTGCCTTGGAATTTAAACCTGGGTCCAGACAGAATCCCAAATGCCACTCAAACATCAGTAGCAACTCTATTTGGATTGAGCTTTCTTTTCTTTGACAAATGAAAATTAGCATTTAGTGAGATTAACTATTTTTTAAATAAGAAAATAATTAAGCACCATTTTATTCAATGGACATGCACCTAGTAAATATTCTGGAGCAGAACTCACTGAGCTGTCTGTCTCTGAGCTGGAGAAAACTGAAGTCTGAACAGTCACCAACTTCCCAGAAATATCTTCCTCAGCGGCCTTCAGAATCATCCTGCAGTTGATTAGTATCTAAATAATTTGATTTTTGGTCATGTCGGTTTTGAAAGCTCTAAGGGAAGTAGCCTCAGGGCAGGAGTCTTTGCTATGGTATGTGCCATGACCTTCTCACCCATACAAGGAGTTACAGGAAGGGCATGGCTAACTTTCACCTAATCAATTAGAAATCCATTAACGGGCCATGCCTGCAAGATGCTCAGCACCCTCAGCTTAGCTGCGCAGGAGACGCACAAGGATCTGGATTTTGCAGCTCAGATCTTCTGTGGGTATGAAGCAGTATAGTTCTAAGTAAACAGATACGATTGCTTTATAATAGTTAAGGTAGAAAATGAAGTTATTCAATCTCAATACCGTCCAAATTACTGGAAAATATGTGCTTCCCTCTAAATGACATTGGGAAAGCTAAATTAGTAATCATCAGCCTCACTGACCCAGAATCCAAGGGCTGAGCTAACACCTAAAGTGATACAATAACTATTCTATTTGTTTTAGAGTAGAACTCCCATACAAGAAAAAAAAAAAATCAAATTTAAGTTTTTTAGTTACATATATTTTGTTCTCACCTCTTACAAAACACACACAAGAATGTTGAGGCACAGCCCTTATGCTTACACAATAAAATACAATATATAATTGATAAAATCACACCATTAGAAAACAAAGGTGAAATTAGGAATAAGTGAATACAGTGGAATAATAAAAACACGTATAAGAACACAGTGGGCTGCAACAACTAAAGTCTGCAGAAAAGTTTTTAGAGAACACATTTGAAGCAACTCAAAACATTCATTAGGACAAATCCCTTGCTGGTGGAGTCAGCACAGAATCACCAGCTGAGGGTACTATTGAGAAAGAGAACTGGAGGGATGAAAGCCTTAAAGGCATTAACACAATGTCTGGTCCATTATCAGCTGCTGGAAAATACTTCTATTATCACCAAAATAAAGGCCATTAAACTAAAAAAGAACAAAAAAAGAAGCATATTTTATTGAAATGAAACATTCTGGCTGTTAACATGGTTAGTATTTGAGAATGTAGGACCCTCCATAGACACAATAAAATTCTCATATGTTTTAATTCATTTACGCATGCTTGTGTTTAATATGCTTTGTGACCATGCCTGCAATTAATATGATTTATGAGAAAAGAACATGTGCAATATTTTTTTGGGTACAGTGATACTATTTTTCCCCTCCTGTGAATGAAAGATTTAATGAAACAGCTCAAGGAAAATGGTTGGCAGTTAACATATTAAGTTGAACTGACAGAACCATGAGTAAACTTTAGCACAGTTAATGATATCCTCTTATCTGACCCTGACACATTTGCAGCATGTAATTTACAGAAGCTCTGTCCAGGGAATCTTGACAAATGCTCCTAACGATGTCAGGGCAATGTTCCATTCTAATGTAAAACAGATGTGGGTCAGATACCCTCATTCATCACTAACACTGAAAATTTTAAACTCCTTCCGAGATGAATGGCATTACCTGCTGTTAACTCTCTTCACTGTAGAGAAATCTCTCAAAAAATAAAGTATTGCACAAGAAAGAACACAAAAAGGATTGCTATCACTCACTATAATGACAGATTTTAGAGGATTAATTAAAGTTAATTAGCTATATGGATCTGTATCTATAGGATCCTAGAACCACGCTGCTGATTCATTTTATACATATGAATATTTCTATTGAATACAAGAAATCTGACAGAAAGCAACTTTTCTGCCAAACTGCAAGAGCTGGCAACCACATATTTGGTCAATGAAAATAAGAGCAAATGTACTGACTTTGGACATTGATGATCCAACCCTCTGCATACTCATAGCAAATGAGACCTCATACTGATTTTAAACCACCAGCTATCACTGGTATCTATACTGGAATTAAAGAAGGTGCACTGGTGCTCATTTAGGAGCAATAATTAGGAGGATAATGTGATCCTTTAATCAAATACATTTTTACCTACAGAAAATTGCCAGTTTTCAAAACATAGTACAGTCCGTCAGAAAACTCATGTCTTTTTTAAAGTGCTAAATCACAGAGTCCCAGAACTTGGTAACATCACCAAAATAATTCTAAGATCAGCTAATTCCTGAGCCCCTGGTGTGAAAAGCAACAAAAGATGACTGAAAAGGTAAAACAAAGCTCAAAGATGAATATATACTCATAATTTATGAATATATAAGCATATCTATGCAATTAAACCTCTCACAACTTTTCCAGGCAGCCCCAGAGACTGAAGTCTCGTGACTTTAAATGCTCATTTATGGCAATATTACTCAAAAGAATTCATAACAAGCCTAAATTTGGTATTAGGTTGCTCTTTGCCTGTGAACTCTCCTGCTCCCACCTTCTATTCAGCCCCAAACACAAAAGAAGGATTCTGTCTGTTAGGAACACCAGCCCAGCTGTCACTAGCTCAGCTCTCACACACCTTCCCTCAACAATTGGGATGTATGGATTTGTTATGGCTGAAAGCAAAACAAGCCAAAAGAGAAAAGGTGGACATTCAAAAACACACAGTTTAAACAGTCACCTGTTTATTTTTTTCTGCTATATTCATGTATTTAGTAAATATATTCTCTACAAATGCATACTTCTATAAAATATAGAATATTTTGTATAAAATATGAGTATATTTACAAAATAAATAATACTTGTTATTTTTGCACAGTAATAGTTACAAAACTATTGAATCTCATCAATTTCACTCACAGAAACAAAAAATAATTAAGCCCATTGTCTGAACTTCTGGTTTTAAATTTTAAAAAAAGGAAAAAAGAACAAAAACTTGTCTTCATGAAGATTATATCATGTGAATTAACTTTCTTACTCACTAAGGAATCCATGCCCTGTCTCATGTTCTTGGGTCATTAAGCAAAGAGCTCTCAAAGCCAAGTGCGTCGTGCCAAAGATCATGAGCTTCTCATTGCTGTGGGACTTGAACCCAAATGAAATGTTTTTGTGGGCAACCAGCTCAAGATAATCCAACAGAAGGCATAAGGAAAAGTATAATGAATTACTAGCTGCTTTTTTACTTCTCTTGTCCCTCTTAATGAGGGAATGAAAAATTTTAGCCCTGGTTCCTGTGCCTCTCCTAAAAACAGAGTTAACAGGACAATATGAACATATCTAACTGATTCGACAGCTGCCATCAGTTCCATACGTCAGGTTAATGAAAACCAAGTGCTCCCCAAGACTTAAGAGAAGCCCATTACCTAAGATCCATCTCACCAAAAGGAGTTACAGGGTAACTCTTAAACTCAGGCAGTGAAATGTTTTGACAGTAGAAGAAAGAAACCTTGAAACAGCTTGAATCTTTACTACTGTTCACGGAAAAGTTTGGGATTTTCTTATCAAGATTTTTCCTGAGCTCCAGGTAATGGCATGAAACTACAAACTTTGTTAAAGACTGTTATGATCTCCTACACAGCCAATTCAATATTCAATCCACTTCCCATTTTAAAACTGCAGCCTTTAAAGCTACAGGTTTGATTCAATTATGGGGGGAGAAGCCAAGGAAGAGGAAAGAGTAGATCTGAGAAGTTTTCTAGAGGGCATGGAGGAAAACAATTATGCCTAGCAGGAGAAAGGTTACACATATTTGTTCTTCTTCCAGTAAAATCTTAAAACTGAAGTGCTGTTTAAGCCTGGATTATCCTACAGGTTAAATATCCTACAAGTTAAATATCCTACAGGTTAAATACAGGAAGCACATGGCCTCGTGGGCAGCAATCCCAGCAGAGTATTGCTGCTCCACCTCGATCCACAGCAGCCAGAGCAGCACTCTCCAAACCAGCAAACTGCCTGACCTCGTGTAGGGCAAACTCTGCTGCTCTGACACTAATAAGAAGCACATGAGGAGGTCAGGGGATGCTGATGTACACCGGAAAAAGCCTTTTTCCTTATCTTAAATGAAGCAGTTCAAAATACTGATATCCTGTCTTTAAAACAATCTGCCCTTCACCAAGACCATACACCTGCAGTTGGGAGACAAGTGTTTCTGCAGGCATTGCTCTGCTTCACAGCAAAAAGCCAGTGATGGCCACTAATCATAAAGTGCCATGCCAATCCAAAAGCATGCCAAAGTCCTGTATACATACATTAACATCCAGATATGCTATCCTCTCATAATTCTGAGTTAAAAAACATTTGTTAAAAGAAAATTCACTGAGCAACTGAAACCTAATTTGAAAAGGAAATACAATATTCCCATAAATGTATGCATGACAGGCAAGAAGCTGCATAATAGGCATAGAAAACATAAAAATATGCAATTTACATATATTACACACTAATAATCTCTTTTCTGACATTATATTTAAAGAGCCCTGGCTGAGATGGCATGCTTGCAGTTGAGTTGCTTTTTCATGAAATACAAACACTCCAGGCTGCCTTCTCCCCAAGACATTAATCCCTGACTTTTTCCAGCAAAAGTCAACCCGTTTCATGCCTGCAAGACAGAGGTTCTCTCACCACATCCAGGTAGTAATGAATAAACCAGATGAGCAAGGAGAATAATCAGTCATCTGAAGGATATCTGCAGATCTTGTCTTGATGTTAAAAAGTATTAAACAAGGTGGAACTCTTTCTGTTCTCTTATATTTTTAAACAAGATCAACAACATTTCAACACCCAGCTTGCAAGACAGGTATGTAATGGAGCATTCTGCTTCCTAGAACTGAGAAAAACAGTCCCCTCTCATGCCAAAATTCAAAGCTAACACAATGAAAATAAAATTACATCACCCTAGGTGTCTCTGCTTGTCCTCTGCTTTCACCAGTGCTTGCCTTAAACACCATATTTGTCCATCATATTCAAGACAAAAGTTAGAATGGAACTATTCTGCATAAAAAATAAAGCTTCCCTGGTGTCTTTGTGTCAGACCCCCATTCATAATAAATTGATGACAAAGAGCAGAGAGAGGTTTAAGTCTGCTAAGAATATGATCCTGTGTATCTTAGTATTAGATTTTGTTCTGTATGTTCTAAGGGTGTTTTTTTTAAATCACAAATTATTATCTGGGCTTCAGACAGAGCCCCCCTTCCCCCTCCCTGCTACAGTCACCATAAATTCAGCTTTAGACTCAGTTTGTCAGGAGCACTTGCCAGCAAGAGACACATGGATGGGTGGAAACATTATGTTAATTGCTCACACACCCAGATTTATTGTGGTCAAAAATGCACTGGCTAATAAATAGACCCTCTTTCTTTCTCATCGAAATTCCACGCACGCAGGCGGGGCATTGCAACATGCCCACTCAGCAGAAAAACTCCTGTTTCCCTTTTTCAAGAAACCCCAAATGCAGAGCTGGCTTTTAACTTTACCTCACCTCAGCCTCTCTTTCAGCACCTCAGGAAGAGCCCTGAGGAAGCATGGAGAGAGGATGCACAGTGACAGACCCCACAATTAAGGGATATTTCACACATCAACATTGTGACCAGCAGCTGAGACTCCTTTGGGCATCAAGAGTTTCACTGGTTTGCTACAGTCCCACAATTTGTTGCACACACTTTACACGTTTAAGGCTGTGTTATTGCATTATATAAACACAAAATCTGAACGTGTCACTTTGTACATCTTTACATTCTATGTGCACATCTCTAACTCATTGTTTAGGCACCAAAACTGATATAGAGGAGTTGCTGACAATGCCACATGAATTCAGGTCTGGGTTTTTCATTTGTTTGTTTGATGGGAAGATTTTTAACATCTGCTGAAGGTAATAATTTAGTTGCCAAGAAGTTGTTTCAAATCTAAATGGATATAAGTAATCTCCTCTATGCACTGAGCAATGAAAGCACGATGTCACTTTTAAGGGATCAGCATCCCCCTAAACCTAGCCCTACCTGTTGGTAGAGCTGCTGGACACAGCCAGAAGTGCTAAGCACTGGGTTAGAAAAAGGTTTTAGAAGTCTAAGGAAAACAAATAAACAAATAATAAAACAGAAGTCTCCTAGGGTAAAGACTGAGCTAGGTGTAAAAAAGCACAGAATCTCCTCTTGATTACATCAAACCTCAAATCAGCAAGACTTTGGCAGGAGGAGGCCTGGCCTCATATTTTTGCCCCATTTTACCCAGTCATCACATGATTTCTTTACTGTTGTGCTCCACTTCAGCGTCACAGACAATAAAAGGTTTGTGAAAGGGGAAAAAAAGAGATCGCATTTTCCATAGCCAGAACCAACACACATTTAAACTGACACTAACAACTACTTTTTATGGATTAACATTGAAAACTAGATAGATAATTAAGTCAAAAATGTGGAAGGCTTGCACACTATGAAACTAGCCATTAAAAAAAAAAAAAGAAACAACTAATATAATGTCATGGATTTTGTTGAAGTTTGCATTTAGAAATCAGAATTCTTTCAAACAAAATCTATTCAAGTCTTGTTGGAAGTACATCCGTTTGTTTTTCTGTTGGTATTTTTTTCCTGAGGTTTCAAGCCATGAAGTTTTGTACCACACTCCATGCTATAGGAATCTGTGAATCTTAATTACATTTACCGTTACAAAAAAGGGTTTATGAACTTTTGCCTTTGGGCAAAAATGTTTATTTCATTGCCTTTGTTATTCATTCTTTTCAACTCCAGAGCCTTTGAACTTTTCAGCTGCACAGAGTTATCACCGTTGCACAGGAACCAGGAACTGCACTCCCGAGATGCAAACCACAAGTTGAAGAAAACGAAGGAGGCAAAGATATACGAGTCGTTATTTTGGCCACCCTTTGTGCCATTAAAATCTCATTTTCTGCCTATTAGAATGCCCTCTCCCTGCTTAGGCAGTGGTGATAGTCAGTGATTAGTGTGTAATTGAGTATAATTGTCTTTTCACTTTTCATTTGTGTCATTCTGAGCTTCTCTCTGTTTTTCTAACCACTGAGAGGAAAAAAGGGTAGAAAGCAGATAAAGCTGTTAAAACTCTCACTTTCAGCCCTGAAGAGATTCCTGATTGTAATTATAGATTGCATCTTCTTTGTGACTCCTCAGAATTTAGTGGACATCTCTTTCCAAGCACCTGGGCAAAGCTCTTGCTAATAAAATAAACTACCATCTATTCAAGCTTTAACTAATAATGTCAGCTTCAGACAGATGCTGTGTGTAGGAAAATTTAACCAATCTTTTGACACTCAATTACCAAGGCAATTTATTAACCTGATTTCCTTAAAAGAGCTCATGCAAATTAGAAAAACAATTACGGTATTCATGCATTTATATATTGCCAAAGAGCAGTAATACTCCTAATTTATGTATTTATAACTCGATTACAGCTCATCTCAATACACATTTCTCAGTCCTTGGAACTCTCCTCATACAACTTGCCCATAATTTTCCTGGACCACTTGGTAAAATCTTGATGATGTTATCTTAAGGAGATATTTTATTCACAGAAAAAATACAAGCTCTGTTTTCTGTACCTAGCCATGGATCTTCAGAAGAAGAGCAGTACATTACAAATGCTTGACAACTGGATGCAAACATGAAGTCTGCATGATTCCATTATAAATCAGTTGAAATTAAATATAAGCTATGACTCTTTATTCAGCCAGTAGGAGGAAAAAAAATTAAAAAAAAAAAAAAGGAAACTAGCAAACTGAAATCATGTGGCTTATATAAAGAATACATTATGGTTTAAATTTGGCAATTCATTATACTGTGGCCTGAGGGAATAGACTCTTTGGTTCTGGTATACAGCAAATCCTCTGTCTGAAAACACAGGACTGACCTGAGGTGAGAGGCCATTGCCAATGGCAGGGTTCATGGGATTGGAGGGCCCGGACGGAGGCACAAAGCTGTCTGTATAGCTGGAAAATCCATGCCTGGTGCTGGGCAGGCAATAGGCAGAGCTGCTCTCTGGGTTCGAAGGGAGGCTGCTTTGGTGTACAGTGCTTGGAGGGAGAGGCTGAGGTCTATGGACGGTACTGCTTGGATCAGACACGGCTGGAAGCACAAGAAACATGTTGATATGTTTTCCTCTTTTACTTCTGGCATAATAAGTTCATTATGTGAAGCTCAGCTTAAGAGAACTGCATCAGAACCTGCATCTAAATACTGGTTAAGCAGAAAAGTAAATCTATAATTTTGCTGGATATTTAACTAGCCTGTGAGTTTACACAAAAAACTCTTAAACAGACTGTAAATATCATAACAACAGGCATGCGGTTTTCAGACAACCCTTAGTGAGCACATATTGTCAGCAGTATTTTTTTAATATGTCTATATATAAAAATAAAGGAAAATATTTATTTACTTATAGGACCAGCTTTCCCCTCCTGCTCACAGCTCAGAAATCCCACCATGGTTTGTATCAAGTCAAGCAATGGATGGGAGAAGTCCTGGGCTTTGAAAAATTCCCTCAATTAGAACCTCCACCAAGAGCTAGGATCCAAATCTCAAGGAGGAAGCAATAAGAGGACACAACTTATTTTATAAAATTGCACTCATAAGGTTTTTATTTAATATTAAAATCTAGCAAAGCCTAGATTTAAGGGTCTGTTCCCTCCCACTCAAATCCATCCAAGTTCACGGAATTTCTGATAGCGTTAAGAAAAATTGAGACTGAGACTGGCTCTTGACTGATGTGAAACAAAGTGGTCTGAATAGCTGTTTTTTCCACCCTCAGATAAATACTCAGAGTATTTACAGAAGTTCCAATGCTCCATCATTCATAGTCCCAACAAAGACAGAAGGTGTCTCCTACATCACACCAGACATTTCCAGCAAAGCAGGCCAATGCAGTGGCAGGACAGGGATGAGAGTCCATCACTTTACCAAAGCTGCATGCCTGCTGGGCAGAAGGTGATTATTTCTCTGGAGAGCACTCTTCACATGGAACCATTTCTTGCAGCAAAACAAATCTCAGTTCTTACGTGCTTAAAATAAACAGGCTTGCAGGGTCCTCCCTGAGTCATACCCTAAATTAGCCAACTCATTAAAAAAGAAAATATTTCTACAGCAGATGAGCACAGGAAACCTGGTTAATAACACTATTTTAACACTAAATAAACACTATTTTAACCAGGTACCTGGGGGCTACTGTACCTTGGGGTATGGAGGTGGGCTGGTAGGAGGGCTCAGAGAGCTGGTACGTTGGCAAAGTTGGCATGGCACTGGGTGGGAATCCTCCAGGGATCAGATGGTTGAAAGCCATCAGTTGGTTGGCTCCTGCCTGTTTCCTCCATCTGGCACGACGATTACTAAACCAGACCTGCAAATGTTTTAAACATGAACATTTGATTTTTGCACATTTAATGCAGATGTATCAGAAAGAATGGCATTATATTTCAAACACGCTCAGTGTCTGAGATGAGCGATGCAGAAGATGCACACTGAACTCAGTGCTCCTAGACAAGAAAGTTGCCCTTGGCACACATTTCCATGGTCCAACAGATTCAACACAGGAATTCTGATCCCTAGTTTCCTCTCAAATTTAGCCTCTCCTGAGAAAAAAGCGGTCTACTCTTTCAAGCTTTAGTGGTTTTAATCACTAACATTAATGTGCCAGATTTAATGACAGAGGGGAAACCTCTCCATTTAATCTAAGTGCCAGCCAAAGCTATTTCATCTGTACTATATTGTCTTTAACTTGCTGACAAGTTAGTGGCATCACTTAATGCACTGTTAGAAGGTGCATGTACTTCTATATTGGGATACCATATTGCCCTAATGACCAACAGAACTTTAAGCTTTTAATTAGAAAAATACAAGCCCCACGTACAAAATACACAAATCCCTCCCAGCAAGTTTTCATGTGTTCACATATGTACAAAACAGTAGATCAGAACTTCAGTACTAGATTAGCATTTCAGAACCACTTTGAAATCCGTTCCCAAGACAGCACACCAACCAGATGGGGTTTGGATTTCTGGGACATTTCAGCTATAAATCTGCTTTTCTTCACATCATTCTCAGTTTGTGTTTTAAGCTTTCCGAGTCTTGGATGGTTCTTACTACATCCAAGATACAAAGAGGCATCACAAATACAGATATAATAGGAGTTGCAAAACACATTTGTTAATTTTGATGTTATAACAATTCCACATATCACAAATTGGAAGGACAAGGAGTGCAGGGGTGCCTGGAGAAGGGTCAGGCACATTGCCTTGTTGTGGGGTCAGAGCAGGCTCCTGATGACAGCTCTCAGCTCCATGGTGGAGCACTGATGGAAAGAATGGTTGGTTCAGGTAACAGAGACTGCACACATTTGTAAACAAGCAGCCAGTTGCTTATAATCCCACACCCTGAAGGAGCTGTGATGCTCATCTATAGATACAATTCAGTAGATAAGACCTCAGCTGAGATTTAATACCTGATAAAGTAGACCTGCACAGCCTGTAAGGCAGCCTGGCCTGAAAGCCACTGAGGCACGTTAGCTGATGAGCCACGTATAGGTGTGTTTGTAGAATATGGGGCTGAGATCTGAGCAAGCTGAGCAAGCAGCCCTTGCTGGCTTATGAATCAGGCATCTCAGACTGGGATTCTAAGTGCAACACCATTTATAAACCATGAGTGGCCCTCACACACTCAAGGGTAACAACATTTTGGGTTACACTGTGGGCTTCTCCTCTGCTTGCTATTTCATGACAGGAGTGGTGGGACTCACTGGGCCATGTGGTTTCTGCCATAGGCCATCTGTCACCATGTAGTTTGTTCTGACTTCATCCTCTTTTCGGAATGAGATGCTCAGTTCACACAGCTGCCTCCTCCTTTGGCTGCAATATCTACTCCTCAATTATACACTCCCACTGCAGTTTGAGATCTAGGACAGAGGGATAGGTGGAGCCTCTGTTCTATGTCATAAATCCCTCTCTTGTTGTTTTGCTGTACGTACTAACTCCCCTCTGTCTCCACATGAACCATTTCTAAAAGCAGCTGGCAAGGAAAAGCACCGGGGTGGAGATGCAAAACCTGCAGTGAGCAGTAGCTGAGGATGGGTCTAGATTCACCCTGTAGAGCAAGAAAGAGACCTTGCTAAAGATCCAAAGAACACTTAGAAAGGATAATGGAGGTCAAAGAGTGACCAGGGAACAGCAAAGGCTTGTTGTAATTAGCTGACCCAGGTCATTAACTCTGGCTTTTTGCCTTGACACTCTCTCTTCTTCAGGTCAAGAGGGTTATCTCATGATCTCCAAGTGCTTTGGGAACACAAACAGAACTAGGCTACGTGACTGGATTTCACTCAGAAAAGTGAGGTAACAAGATTTCATTTTCTCTACAGATAAGCATTTGCCTTCAAACTCCAGATCTTTATTAAAATCAGTCAAATCCCAAACTTTAATTCAGTAGTAAGCAATTTACATAAGCTACAAGTTTTATTTTTTTATTTATGGACAGATTTTTGGTTCATTTTGTAGACTTGCATTTTTTCCACAACTGCAGCTACGTATTAGACATCTCTGAAAGGAACACATTCAACGGTATCAAAAAGTCTGCAGCAGCCACACACTGGACATCCTTGCACAGAGCTTCGTTGCCACCTGGAGCCCCATTATACTGAGTGGGACTCTCCAGGGGTGCAGAAACAAGGCTCTGTATTGCCACCTCAGTCCTGGGTGATTGGGATGTGCCAAATGAGTGATATTTGATGGGCACCCATGTCACATGGCACTGTCATCTATCACTGGCCTCTTGCTTTCCTCGGTGGCAGGAGGGCAGATGGCACCTGACTAGCACCAGAGTTAGTCCAAAATTAACTCACCAAAACTCCTTGAACAAGTTCAAAACTGCAGAGGAAGCCTTATTGCCACTAACACCACACAAGTTCATCACTACAACTATGGAATGGTAGAGGCACATAGGAAAACAAAAATAAAAAAGCCACCAAATCAAGAAAAAGTTACTAAAAACTAAATAACTGAAACCTAAGTATTTTAATTACATTTTATGTAATGCTTATTAAAATTAGTCAAATCCCAAGCTTTATTCAGAAGCTTGAACAGAATTATGAATGTTGAATTCAGAACACATTCAGAGTATATTATTTTAACCAAAATTATTTGGGTTTTTAATCATAGTATTTCCCTAAGACTACAGTCATACCCTTGATACAGTCAGACTTGCCTTGATCTATTTCAAGAGTCCAGATTTTTTTTTCATTTCTTAAATCCTCAAGTATCATGAAAAATCCATGTACAATACTACCATTAAAGAATTCTTGAAAAACTTTGCTAATCTCAAGCCAAGACTTAAAAATAAATTCAGTCACCACAAGCCAGTGTGTCTTCTTAGAAACATATTGTAAAAACCTGGGGGAATATTTTCTTTTGTTTATACATTTCCAATATGATTTAAATACAATGTCCCCTTATGTGTAACAGATTTCAACTTCCACCAACATGGCAAAATCCTCATCTCATGAGTGGCCTTTTCAAATCTAGCAGGTCTCCACAGGGTGCTCCTGCTCTCCCACAACCTCCATTTGAGGGGCACAACCATCACCTGCCTGTAGGGATGCTTCCAGTACAAAGCAGCCCCTGGGGAAGATCCCAAGTGTCATTCTGTGAGAAAGTGCCACCCTGCAGTAGGCACAACAGAAAACAAATGCTAAACTATCTAAAAATGGACAGAGGAAACACAACTTGGCTGAGGGACCCGAGCATTCAGAAACTATGTCTGCACAGAAGCCAAGGCACACTCACTGCAGTGAGGCTTGGACTCCTCGGTTCCTATGTCACTTTCAAAGGTGGAATGTAATTGATCCAGATTATTTGGAAACAAACTTAAAACCCAATGTCTGGCCAACATTTATAGCTCAAAAATAGAACTGAAGAGGATGAAATACAGAACAAAATGGGGGGAAAGTAGTGCTTTAAGTACCGAAGGCTCCAGTTTTCCAAACACCTGGGACTGGACTGACGAAAAAAGAAATCACACTGCCACAGAATATAAAAACTGTATTTTGCACCAATGTAGATGGATAAGGTCAACTAATAGGTTTCTTCCATCTCCATTTCCTGATATTTGGATACTGCCTCTTATTGTCATTTTTTCTTAGAGCAGCTTGCAAGTGATCATGCCAATATCTTATTTTGTTGATCTCAACAGGATATTCTTTAGAAGATGCATTTATTCACTTGGGAACACACTAGTGTAATTAGCCTTGACATTTCGACAGTCTGATCATAAACACAGAGTGCTCTATGTGCTTTTAAGGCAAAAAGATCTCTGATTCAACAGGGAAAAACATTCAAGATGTGAATGTTGCAAAAAACCCGTGGATATTTTGTTATACAAAGTCCTGACCATTGCAAGCACAAGTGCCAGAAACACAAAAGTTGAGAGACTGATATATTGTTAATGGCACTTCTAATTTTAGATGCATTCTAGATGGGGGAGGGAGGAGTTGATTTGGTTTTTCCTCATGATATTTTTCATGGTAACTGCCTCCCCCACCCTACTATTCCCCACCTCTCCCTTCCCACAAAATTCATATATTCAAAACAAAGTCTGGCCATCCTGGATGCCAGAGTCCTCAGCGGATGTTCCACCAGGGAAAGAATGTGGGCTGTGCCAGAAGCAGCAGGGGTGCCTTGGGAAGAGGGGAGGCTGAAGAAGGAAGTTGCAAACAAAGCTGAGCTCCACCAGCCCAGGCAGAGCTGACTCTGTTACCTTTGCAAAACATGGCAGCGTGACTGCTACAGACACCTTCAGGGTCTGCTCCTGCAGTCCCTACAGATGCCAGAGCTCGCTTACTTCAGCAGCGCTTCGAGGGCATGCACAGGAAATCAGTTTTTCATCCTCCCTTTTCTTTTTTTATTTTGCACTAGGGTGAGTTTCCATCCTGACTCACCAAGGTATCAGTACTATGAGCTGCAGGGAGAGCACTGCCAGGGAGCAGCCATGGGATGAAGAAAGAGTAGCAACAGAATTGCATTTTAGCACAACTAGTTGAAAAATCAGCTTGACTGTGACATCTGCACAGTCCCAGCCTCACAGGGATAAGGTCCACTGTGTACAGATGCACACCACGTTCCCCCACAGCATCCCAAAGCCTGCTGAGAGCAGCCTGCCACGGCCACCAGCGGGAATGCCACAATGCTAAGGGCTCCCTGCCTGCCAAAGCCTGCTCTTTATGGGCATGGGAAGTGATGCTGTTCAGGATACTGCCAGTTATCAGTGTACTCGATAGTTCTAGTACTAGAGTTCTTAGAAAACATGGTGGGGGGGAAGGGAGGGAGGTGGGAATAAAAGGGAAAAGTATACCAAACAAAACCCCAAAACAAAAAAAAAAACCAAAACAAACAGACAAAGACACAAAAAAAGAAACCCAAAAGCAAAGAAAGTCAAAATGAAACCCAACGCACCACACACAAAATAAAACAAAAAAACCAACACAGACCAAAAAGTCACTAGACTGTGCCAAAGGGAATAGGGACTTCCAACCACCTCCCAGTGTGACCCAACATACTCCAATCTCTTTGGTTTCTTTGAGAAAACTTTGACTTAGTTCTACAGAAATACTTCTAAGAATCTGCAGCTGAATAGTTCTAAAAATTATTGAGTAATAAGCAAATTGAGCTGTGTATTTATAAGTTAAAGTGACACTAATTAGAGCCCTTAGGGAGGAGGCACCAGAAAGAGACAATCAAAATCACATCCCTCTTTTCCTTTATATTTAAAAATGTCCTCTTGGGCCCACATATGAATGCTGTTGGTTAATTTACCCATAAGAATTTCCCCTTTACAGGGGACGGGGGACCTGCAATTACAGGGTTATCTACTGCAAGGATGCACACAGCATTTTCTTTCTTTAGCCTTCTTATGATGCAAGAGATTCAGTCTCAAGAAAAGGCATCAGAAATTCTCCATAAACCACATCAGGAATAACTAAACATCTGATGAAAGTGAGTCTTGAGTGCTCTTGAATCCATCCTGCATTCCTTTGCCCCATCTTCCCATAGGACTGGGCAGTTCAGTATATGTTCAAACCATTTCAGAGGAGCTGAAAGCAAATGAAGACTTTTTTTTGGCACAGATTCTCCCTCCCCAGTGATTTCTCAGAGAGTGCTTTTCACTGTTTTCTACTGAGAAAATTCTACTAAAGCTGAGAAATTGGACTTCAGAGCCTTTAAACTTTACTACTAGCTCAAGAGTCGTAACTTCTCTCACCTTTCCCCTTACTCCTCTCCAAACTCTTTCCTTCCCTGTACCACAGTGAAGCAAAGAAAATAATATCCAAGCACAACACTTAAAATATATTTTTTAGTAATTTTTCTTCTAGCTACTCAAGACGTCTGAGCTCTTGGGACTTATTTGTTGAGGTTATAATAAGGTTTTTACAATAGCTAACAAGCTGATTACAATTTTGACATGGGAACATTCAATTCCATGCTAGTAGCCTGGAGAGATGTGCCTAAATTTTCAGACATGCTCTGTTGATAAACAACTTTTTTTTTTTTTTAATGTCTTCAAGCAAATCAGTTTAGAACTGGGATTTGGCTGAGAAGAAACTCTTCAGGGTGGGAAATAGTCATGATTCAGAATTCTTCCTGACTTGCCCTTCTTTTTCACCATTATTCATGGATGAAAAAGAATCCAAACAAATTTTTCCTATTGCATTTTGGAATTAAACGGGGGGGCCATGTGCCAGCTGCTTCTCACAGCAGGGTGTCCTGCTCCAAGGATCCATACAGCTGGGGCACTCCTTAACATGGTCCAATACACAAGTCTCATGCCCCATATTTCTGGCAATTTGGGATGCCTGCCATCAACACACAGCCCCAAAAGATTTGCCTGCACGGCCAGCCCCTGTTGGCAAAGGCAGGTTCCTGGCCAGGCACAGGATAAACCTGAATCTTATTTAAAAATCCTTTGCCAAAAGATTGACGTAAACATTCCCCACCATCGATCTGAAACAGGCCCAAGCTGCTGCCAAAGCTTGCCCAGTTCGTCCAGGTCTAAAAACAAGCCTGCTGTGGGAATCAAAGGTGGCCAGAAAAGATACTACCCACTTCATTCCTGATGCACCATTTGTTACAGAAACCATAACTCCACAGCTCTGAAGCTCAGAAAGACCCTTTGATCTACATTGGAGATAAATTGATTTTTAAAACTTGCCTTCAGATTGTCAGCAAAAAACAGGCCACAGATCTTAAGGGCCTGCACTGCAACATAATGATGGTCTTAATGAGGTTCTAAACTGGACAAATAAAGTACTGCAGGGTTGCAATTTTTTACTCAAAACATGCAAATTTTTAATTTCACATTCCCAGAGTATCACTATTTTTTATTTTTTTTTAAAGGAAAGGTCCTCCTTTGGAACTGTGCTTATCTTTCTGAATTTTATCTGACCATCTCACAAGACCAAAGAACTCTCCTCTTCCTTCTGCATCTAATGTGCAGAGAAGAGCAAGTGCCTTCGGAAGAGGCAGCAGAAGAGGTTGTCCTGGCTCCACATCACATCCAGGTTCAAACACTGGGGGAAAAAAAACCAACGGTCCTTGAGTGGAAAGTGCTGCAGAAGGAATTGCAGGGAGCATTTTAACTCTTTATTACACCCAGTGTTGAAATATTTGCCATGATTACAGTTACACATCTCGTGACTCTTACAATGTGGAGTTTGTTGGAACATTTCTTTCCCCAAAAGCCTTTCCTGTTCCCATGATTAGGTACACAAATAACATTCACAGTGTAAAGTCTGTTTTCAGTTCCTTGTAGCTCTCAAAAAATTCCCCTTAGGGGCTGACATGTTCTACTCTTGATCCCAGACCAGAGGCAAGTTTTTTCCTCCACCTCCAAGCAACCAGGTTGGAAACATGCATTTGGTTACCCTTCAGCAGTGGGATAGTGAGAAGAAACATGGTTCAGTGGTGTAAGACTCTTCCTTTCACGAGAGTAATGGATGGCCTCAGGGAACAGAAGGAAAGGGGAAGCACAGGGTGGCAGAGTAGAGAAAACAAAACATGAGATGCAAGTACTACACAGAGAGACTGAGGGAATAGCAAGGCTGATCCAGTTGTAATCAACTAAATAACTGCCTAGGCAATATAAAACTACTGTATAGAATTGGACCTTACAGCTCCAAAGGAAATAAAAAAATAAATAGATTTCTGGGCTTAGTTGGATCCAGGCTGCAAGAGCCAGCTCTTTTAGATAATGCTTTATTGGGAAGCAGTCAAAGAGATCTTTGTGTATGTATCCATATAAAATTTGGTATCTCTGATCTCTATCATAATGTTACCAAAAAAGAAGTGTGACTAAGAAAGCTTGAATGCTACTTCAGTATGGCTATCCAGCCCTCTCAGCCTCAAGTCTCTTAGGGTTATTTTCTTTTCACAGGTCGTCTTTTATTTCATGCCCATAATACGTGGCTATTTTAAGGGGCTATAGAGAGGTGCTGAATGCTGATAAGGCAAATCCTGTATCCCTTAATCCACTGCTAAATCATTCTGCCAGCCTCCAAGTGTACCAGACAGATGGAGTGCACTAGGAAACTGCCCACAGGCTGGTTACTTCAACCCAGCTCATCTTTAATCCAGAAAGGTTTTGTTCTGGTATTTTAATCATTGATTGACTGGGAACTCTCTTCCATGCTGGGTTAGGTAAAATATCCATGTCAGAGGTACTGGGGAATTTGTGAGGCTGTAGATCATACAAGTGGTGTGAGACAGGATGCGTCTCGAGGGAACCAAGGAAGCCATGAGGAATGCAAAAAGTCACAGGGTTAAAGCCACATTAAGACAGCTGTTATGTTAATGAGAGTTCTGCTTTTCTTCTAGCTGTGGGTCATTGATTTAGAAAAACATGAACAAGGTCTTTTTCATTTTATCATATTTTTCCACTGAAGCTAACATAGACCAAAACATCATCTCCAAGATCCCATTCGTCTTGCTAACAACACTTGTGAAGCAAGTTATCTTTGTTATCTTTGTGGGCAAATGATTCCTGGGGCTTGATTTGGTCTTACCTGGCCCAAGTCTATCTATGGAGCTGTTTTGCAAGCATTTCACTTAGTAAACATGTTAAGAAAAGAGTCATGCACAACTGAGTTTGCCTTCCAGACAAATTCATCCACACATCTGATTTTCTCCCACAGTCATAATAAACACTTACAAGAAATGTGGCGTGAAGTCTTCTGCAAAAACATTTAGCAGGTAAAAAGTATGAGCCTTTCAAGACAGACACTCAATAATACAGCCATGCTGCAATAGGTGTGATTGTCTTAAAAAGTCAGAGAGGTGTTTTGTATTGCTTATTTCAGTTTACACAGTCTGAATGCCTCAGGCTGAGTTTCAAAGGTCAAACTATAATAAGAGTTTCACCAAAGAAACCAAATTCACCTGTATCCTTGGTCAGACCAATAGTCACCACTCATTTCTCTTCCTTTGTTAGGTCACAGGCTCCAACATTTTGCTTGTCACCCAACCACACATTGGCTTAGTAACATTTGCAACTCAGACTGATTTAAAAAGGGAATACTTTTCCCAGCAATTTGTAGATGTCAAGTGGTGAAAGAGCAGCAAAAGATTCTGCCTGCAGTATTAAATTTTTCACAGCATGTGTTTCCTTGATATCAAACAGGAGATGTCCTAATCAAAACTTGAACTCTGAGGTGCAGTTTATTCCAGGATAATTTGGCAGCTATTTTCATAGGTTTAGACTGTTAAAAATCCAGGCTCCTGCTTTTTTTAAAAAATGTAAATCAACTCCATGTTACTGCTCTGGTAGATTAGCTTGTTTTAGATAACCCAGATATACATGAGGCTGTGAAGACTTAGAAGTTACTTGAGCACTTATTTTCTTTTGAATTAAACTGAGAGTGGGGACAAAAAGGATATTATGCCAAGTCAACTTCAAAAATCTAACCTAAAAGTGAACTGTAGATACTGCACCAGCCACCTTCCTCACGTGCATGGCTCTGTAGACATATTTTCCTTTAAAAAATGTTTTTCTCTCCTTTTTTATGCCTGACAACAACAAATGACTAAACAATCAGTTAAGTAACTATAAACTGGCCCAACAGCTGAGCTGTTACATGCAGAGCGCTGTCAAGTGCATAAAGCACACAAATGGGGATATCAGACCTTCTTCTTCTTCAAAGATTCTGTACTATATTCATGGTAAGTATGGAACGACACAAAAGTTTTTACAAAGCAGTTCTCTTAAACAGTTGTAAAACCAATGTCCATGTACAGATGTAAAAACTCTACAGCTGTAAACAATGTTCTTTCACATTTTCCTTCTACTCCAGAGCAGGATCATGTAGGAATATAAAAGGACTCACATGCTAACAAAAAAGAAAACTCATTTCATTAGGCAGCTTGTATTTTACATACCTGGACGCGAGCCTCTGTGAGCTTGGCTCTCTGTGCAAGTTCTTCCCTGGTGTAAATGTCAGGGTAGTGTGTCCTCTCAAAAGCTCTTTCCAGCTCTTCCAGTTGTTCTGCTGTGAAGGTTGTCCTGCTGCGACGCTGCTTTCTTTTTAAAGGCAAATCTGGTTCAGAATCAATGTCAGAGCCTTCATCAGATTGAGGTGCTGATGCTCAAAAAAGAAAAAAAAAGGCGAAATTAGCTTTAGTTAAGGAGAAAAAATGGCAAAATATTGAATCAATCAATGACATCCTTTTATATGGAGGCTGTCTTGGACCAAAGGCCCCTCACAAACCCTGAGTGAGAACTTGAGAAAAGTCAGCAAGAAACAAATCACATACAGCATGGCTACAACCCAGGAAGGGGCTACCAACTCTTGCAATCAGCAGTTTATAGAGAAACCAATATGGAAACTCTTTCTGGACTTCACAGACAATCAGATAGTGAGGTCACAGACAGGGCCAGACAGATCCCAGCAGCACTGCTTGTTTCCCCTGGCCACCAAGTGAGCTCCAGCCACAGCTGAACCCAGAGCTATAACTGTGAAGGCAGCAGAACCTCTTCCAGTACCCAACCCCACTCACTTTCTCCAGTAAACAGTAATGAACCAAAAAAGTAGACTTTCAAAGCCAATCTTCACTTGCACCAGCTGCTGTCCAGGCAACCAGCATTCCTTCTTGCCTGAGTCTTCAAGGGAAACCACCTAAAGAGGGCAGACATTCCCCAGCGATGCTGAAAGTGCTTGTTCAATGGGAATACAAGCATTGCTGCTACTTCTTCAACAATGCCAAAGAAATTATTGATATAGACATTGATTTAGTATAATCCTTTTAATGTCATTTATTTGGAAGCAAATGGTTTCTCAAGCTCCAGCTAAAACCCCCCACCAGGTTCATTTCTAGCTATCTTACATTTCCAATTTCACTCAAGCTGTTTGAGCTAATAAATACAGCTAATCTGTTTACTTAGAGCATGAGAAACACAAAGTGCTTTTTCAGACAATTCAGTTGAAATGTTTATTAATTTCTGCACACCAAAAAAAAACCCAAAACAATTACTGCTAGAACAGTGACTCTTTTGTGAAAGGTGTCTTCATTTTCCAGACAGCATCAATATCTTGGACCCAGCAAACACAGACATAAGGAAAAACTCCTGTAGATCTCAGCATCAATATACTGAACAAACATCAGCTCCAAGAGTCTCTTTTTTCCAGTGAAGGTTTGTCCCAGGATTGGACTAAGAGATTCTCATTCTTGAGAATGTTGTTCTCTACAACCAAGGAAAATCAGCAAAAACATCCTATCCTAAACAGTTCAAGTTCAGTCCTTATTAAACAGGCAATCTAGAGTATCCCAAAATTAACATTATACATTGTCTGAATTAGTGACAAATCCCAAACCTTCTCAGTTATGGTCCCAAGTGACACCTGCCTTCCTCAGCAACTGCCAAGTTACAGCCCAGCCGGATGGCTCCACACTGTCATCCAGGAGCAAAAAGAAATATAGGATATTTTAAATATAGTTCCCCAATGGCACTCTCAGATACAAATCACCCACCTTAAGCAGAACAGCTCTTACTGCCCAGCTGGGCTGGAGGAGAGCACATCAGCCCCACTACCAGGGTCACACTGGCTACCACTGCAGTCTGCCCTTACCTGGTGTGGTGAGGTCTGAAACAGAGCTCAGAAATGTCCCTTTTGGAGACAACTTCTCTGACAAAAGCTGCCTTTAATTGTGTACAATGAGTTAAAAGAAAAGGAAGTTGTCAGGAAGATGTCAGTAACACTTTCAATGCTCTTACAGACTCCACATGTATGAGTACAACCTCTTCACACATCTATGTATATGACTATAAAAAGCCAGCTTAAACTGTTCAATTTAAAGGGGATATTTACTGCTAAATTCCTGAAGTGAACTCCCTCATCAACTGAGCGGGAAGTATCAGGAGACATATCATTATCTTTTTAAAATTTTTTACAAAGACTTAACAAAATCTTGACATGTTTCCCTATGCTCTCATTCCTTTCTGCAAAAGAATGTAAAACTAAAACCCTGACTACATTTCATTTTCACTTTATATTTCATTAAGCAGTATATAAAAGGCAAAAAGGTAAACCAATAAACAAAACCAGCTATAGCATCTAAGAGTCTGGAACAATATGTGTAATCAAGGGCAAGAATTTAAAGAGGAAGTAATAAAATTAAAGTAGGGAGAAAATGTATATCACATGCAACTACTTTCATATCTATCTGCTTTCATTGGCATTACCTTTTGCAGGCCAGGCTGCTATGTGCAGCTTTATTGAAAACATTGGCTTCTTTTGTCTTATTTGCCCTGTGATATCAAAGTCAGACAAATGCAATCTCAAAGGATAGCTGCATGTCAGTACTACAAACTGTACTGTTCTTATTTCTTACAAAGTATTCTTAAATATCACTATCATCAAGGAAGCCTTTATTCTTATTTTTTCTTATTAAAATACCATTATTAGACTTTTGTATAGGTGAGAAGGGTCAGAGTACTGGCTTAACACAAAAAATTGGATACACCTCAGCCTTTAGACAAGCAATATATATATAATATATGTTCAACAGTTACAGTGCATTGCCCTCTCTCTAAGCAGTATCTTACTAAGAGTTCTACTGACTTCCATAATATAGAAAGATATTATTCAGCACTGGCAAAGTTGGTGAGATTTTAGCTGGGTTATTTCTATATCCATCACCTCCACAGACACAAAATATGCATATCACTAATGTTCACATGTGTCCTACTGATCCTAATTTTCCAACCCCTCAAGTCATAAATAGAAGGAGATTCATTGCCAAGGAAGATTGCCTGGCTGAGCTCCTCAGGATCACTGGAACCCCTCTTATTATACAGCTCAAAATTGGAGAGACAGCCAACAGCACTACCAGTTGCTGAGTCACAAAGAGTAATTAAAAAAGGAATTACAGAATTAAAGAGAAATTATTTGTCCCTTAACTGCTCATGACCTATCTGGTGGCCTAAGGAAATGCTGCATGCCGATTATCACCACAAATGCACAACCCCACTGCCCAATGTCACAGGCATTCGGTCACCTGGAGTTCTGCAACCATCCCTTTTCCAAACACTGTAAATAGACACATGGGGCAAAAACCGAACAACAAAATGACACACAAGAGGTCATTCTGTGGGCTGTTCTTACTCCCAGCAAGACATTTCATTTGAATAATTAAATAACAATAACATGACAACCATTTAAAGCCCATGCATTAGGGCTGCAACAGAGCGCACCTGACAGAGGCAGGCAGAGGGGTTATCATGGAGAGGTTATCATCCTGTGACCTGGAGAAGCAGATACTTTCTCACAGCTCTTCACACCCTGTAACATTTTTTAATAGCATATTACACACTCTCTTCTACCCAGTGTAACAGCCAGAATGAATTCTGTCTAGCCGTGGATCTCACTAACATAAGGCAAATGAAAGAAAAATTAAAAATAGCAAAGGCCAGAGAGGGGTTTGGTAGCAGTTTATTAGCTAGCTACCCTCCACACATCCATCTTCTCAGTTCTTTATTTAAGCAAGATTAATTTCACAGTCTCCCCCCCACTGCAGCTCTGCAGTTCCCTGGGGTGTCCATTGTGCTGGCCCTGGGGCTCCCCGGGGTGTTCACTGTGCCATTCCTGGGGCTCCCTGGGGTGTTCACTGTGCCATTCCTAGGGCTCCCTGGGGTGTTCTCTCTGCCAGCCCTGGGGCTCCCTGGGGTATTGTCTCTGCCAGCCCTGGGGCTCCCTGGGGTGTTCACTGTGCCATTCCTGGGGATCCCTGGGGTGTTCACTCTGCCAGCCCTGGGGCTCCCTGGGGTGTTCTCTCCGCCATGCCTGGGGCTCCCTGGGGTGTTTTCTCTGCCATTCCTGGGGCTCCCTGGGGTGCTCTCTCTGTCAGCCCTGGGGCTCCCTGGGGTGTTCTCTCTGCCATCCTGGGGTTCCCCGGGTGTTCACTCTGCCATCCTGGGGCTCACCGTGGCTCTGGGGCTGCCGGCGCCCGTCTGATCCCCGCAGCCATCCAGGCCGAGGCGAGTGACCTCCTCGTGTTTGCTCGGGTGCAGGCAAGGGGAGTGCAGCGGGGCCGCCTCCCCCACACAAACCCACAGCAAATGACAAATGACACTTTCTCTTTGTGATCTTTGGGATTTTTGTTGACTTATTTGGAGGCTTTTGTTGGGTCCTAAGAAATGGCCTGTGGCTGAGGCCTATTGGGCCGATTTCCACGCTCCATCTGTGGTATCCATCAGCGGGGCCTTTGCCCGCATTCAGGGCTCTGACACCTGCCTGGCAGGATGCGGGAGGCACAAAGGCGGCTGCCGTGGAGGCGGGGGCGGTGGGCCGGGGGGCTGGGGAGGGCAGCCGGGTGAAGGGGATGCACAGCAGGGGTTAATCCAGCTCCCCCTCCCCAAACCTCCGCACCTGGAGGCGTCCCTCCAACACTGCCTCCTCCACCAGAGGTGAGGGGCTCGAACAGCCCTTCATCACACTGAGGGGAATTAAGGAGGAAAGGGATGGAGAGAGGCAGAACTGCCCCAGTATGGGGGAGTCAGAGGCACCCGAGGTGCTCCCCAAACACACGTCTGGTGCTGGCTCCCCACCATGGCCAGGAGCAGCAGTAGGTGGCCAGTAGGGCATTCCTGCCTGCATCCTTGTTTGTGTTGGGGTAGGCTTTCAGCAGCTGGCTTTTAACAGTCGACAAGATAGAAACGCACCAAGCATCCTTTTCTTCCTCAAAATAAAGTCCACAGGAAGACAAAACGGCATCCTTATTTCGTGCTAACAACCCCACTCTCTCCTTCCCCTCTCAGCAGCCCTGTTTAGGGGCAGGCTCTTATATCCATACAAAATATAATGAAGACTCTAGAGCACCTCTCTCCCTCCCAGCACATCAGCCCTTCATTTTTCTGTGTTTGCCTGGGGAAACATGACGCCAGGCTCCCCCCTCTCCTCCTCCTCCTCCCAAAACCTCACTGTCACAGCAAGGAGCCATTAAAAAGAAAATACGCCCTGCCAGGTCTGTGCTAATCAAACCAGGACAAATAAACTCTGACACTCAACAACTCCCCGAGTGCCTGCAGCCCGGGGAGGAGACTACAGATTAGTTATGAATATGGCAGGCAGCAGGGGATGAGCTCAGGGGTCCCGAGTCACCCCACAGCCACCTGTGAGCTCTTTAGACACAACTGAAGCTGTGTTTATCTAAGATAAAGCATGCTTCAAGGAACAGAAGAGCACCCCGAAAGTTTAGGTTCTCCCCGCAAAGCACTTTTAGACAAGGTTACTGATACTCAGAGCTGCAATTTAACCCAATTCAATATTCATTTTCTGTGCTTCTACATCCATGGGGTAAGAGGAGAGAAGGGAGATTTGGACACCCTAAGTTTCTCCCTACTAAATCACAGCCCAAAACTTGTTATCAACTAGACTCCTTTTCTTTGAGAAGAAAAACAAAATCAGATTTCAAGAAACAAAGAATGAAACAAAACGCCACAAAAGATTTCTCAGATGGGTTTATGATAAAACATGCTAATGTTGCTACATGTTTCTTTTTTCCAATTAAAAGTGAAAATTTAGGAATCAGCAAATATATAAAGAAATTCTCTAGCTTGCTAGAAAGCAGCAGAGTACCCGATACAATGTGAAATACCCACAAGTAGTAGAATTGCTTTTAACCAGTTCTACTGTCATTTTGACTATGATATATCAAAGAAGGAGAAATGAAACCGAAAAGAAAGCCTCTGTTCTAGACAGGAATATCGCTCATCTAACAGGGATTAAGTCACACTTCAATTACTCCTTTGAAAACCGCTGCTATTTGTAAAGGGCATACTTACAAAAAAAATTGTAAATGACTTTAACTCCACAGACACTTTAAAAAAAGTCTGCATTAAGAGAATGAGAGAAATGTTGAGAAAATATGTTGCTACTTAAGTAAACTCGTTAATAAGAGCAATTAATCCGTTGCTGGTATTGGAAAAGAGCAAGCCCATATCCTGTGAGCTCTAAGCTGAAAAGTCAGCGCAGAAAGGAAACAACCACCCCAGCAGTGATAAAAGTGATCTTCTTGAGAAAAATGGATGGTATTTTTATTTTGTTTGGGCTGATTCACATGGAGAAATGTGCTTTGTACGGCAAAGTGAAAAGGAAAACAGTAGCTGCAGTAAAAGGAAAAGGCCAACAGTGACTTTTATTTACAATTACCAAGAGACAGGCTATTATTGACCATATGTGCCACAATCGCCCTCCTTATCATGGGTTGGCCATCATGTCCACTGGGAGCTGTTAATGAACTGGGTAATTGAGCTGCTGACATGTGTTACCAAAACAAAACAATAGGAAGAAGAGACAAATGAACATTTTATTTGCCAATCAGAGTAGGTTCCGCTTTTCAGAGAACTGTGCCTAAGTAAGTGGCTGAATACATAAAACAGTGCATTGAAGGCAAGCAGATGCATGCACAATAATGGTTAACTGACAGCCTATGGCCCATCTGTGCTTAACATTTTGTTAAAGAAATTACTTGACTTGCTAAAGAGACAAATCATACAGCTGCCCCAAGTGCTGCATTATAAGAGATAAATCATTAGCTAAACTGTTTCATGCTTAAAATGACAATGCATATTAACAGTTATGCAGGGACATTTTGTCAGCACAGCTTGATGCAGTTATAAGTGACAAAAAATGTGACAGCTCATAGCTATTCAATGATTTCAACTTAGAAGAGAATGACAACACTGTGAAAACAATTTCACCGGATAAACAATAGACAATTCACAGGCTCTTCTTTTTTAAAAATATACTAAATTTTTTTTTGCAATGATGAAATAATATGGAAAAGAAAAAAATGCACAGTGTCTAACTGTTCTGCACCATTAATCTGCTAGCATGTACTTCATTCAAAATCACAGAGCATCAAAAAGGAACACATTCCATTTTAAATATCAAAGACTGCATCGCCAGCACTAAGAATAAATGGCTAATTCTCAACTGTGCATGAAAGGATAAAGAATTTCTAGAGTGAAAGGAAGGGAAAAGGAAACTGCAAATACAACTACAAAAATCTCTTCTTATTCCCCCACCTCCTTTGCCAAAAAGAGATTTGCTTTGTTGATACAAGTAACGCTAAAGTACTTACCAGCTTTGCATGTGGGTCTGATCCCAACTTTCACTGCTGTAAATTTGCGCTGGGGGATTACTATTATTATTACTGTTATTGTCATTATTATAATTATTCTAATTATCATTATTGACATTATTATTATTAGTTCTTATTGCTTACATTGAAAACTAAATATACGGGAACTGCAGTTAGCACTTAGATCCTGTGTCCAGGGACTACACATATGTATCAAAAAAAAAAAAAAAAAAAGCCAAATAAATACTGTGATTTGGTAAAAGTCGTGTTGCCTGTGGGAGGTTTCCCCGTCGTTTCAGAAGTTGGTATTTATATAACGGTTAGCTCAGGTTTAATGACTAAATAAAATTTAAGTTGCTACAGTTTTCCCCACGAAGCCAAGACTTCCTCGCTGACTGTGCGGAGCTTACATTCACTAGCCTCAAAAGCCTGTTCTGCTGTTTCTACCGGTACACGAGCAGAGCTGGATCCAGGCAAGCTTTGCCCCTTGCTCAGTCTGTGTGTGCCTCCTTTCCCAGCGGCCGCAGGCAGAGCGCAGCGAGCGGGAGCCGGCGCTGCGGGGACCCGGGCGCGCTCCGAGCGCTCGGCCGGACCGTGCCCGGCCCCCCGAGCGCAGCCCGGCAGCCCCAGCGGCTCGGCAAAAGCACACAGCTCGTTGTTTCTCTCCGGGAGCTCACGAGTGCCCACGTCTGGGGGTTTCTCCAGCCCTTCCCACAGGGAGCATCCCTGGTAAGGCTGAGAGCACGAGTACTGTATTTAACATGTTGTCTGTTCACTTAGGAATACTAGGACGTTTCAAGGAAAAACTTCCAGAGGATTAAAGAACTTTGCCTCCTAAATTTAAAACAAAAAGAAAACAAATTCGGGCAACTAAATACACAAATCCAAATGAGGTTTTCTCCCAAGAAACTTTAGGAATTCAGGTGATATTTTATATAAGACAGGGAGACTTAAAGGAAAGTGAGGTCTCTCTTGCAAAAATCCCAGAATATATTAAGAAAGGATTGCTGTCATGTCTTCAAGCCAGTATCAGCTGATGGAAGAGCTGATTGATAACCAATTAAGACTGAACACATTGAGTATCCTGGGAGATGGAATTTGTCAGCTGAGAAATTAAATAAAGCAAATGAAGGAGTCTCTGGATAAATGATGAGACTGTATTAGTGAGTTAAAGTGCTGCAAATAATTGAGTTGTCAGCAATCTCTCAATTGTCTAAGGCAATGTGGATTTTCCAGAAGAAAAAAAACCTATAAATTATATTTGCCTCAATCCTTTGCAACAACACCATGCAAACAGAACTCCTAAAGTTATATGAGTTGATCAAACTACTGAGCACACCAAGATAGAAAAGGCTTACAAGTATTTTCCAACATCAGCTCTGTATTTCTTCACTGATTCCACTTGTAGTAGTGCTAAAATATTTTTGAAGAAAACAAACTGTACAGATGGCTAAAGTAAAAAAAATTAGAATGTTTTAATAAACTTCCTATTTGTCTCAACTAGTTCTAGCACCTGAATTAATAACATTCTTTATTCCAAAAAAAACACTAGTAGAGCAAGCTGTTATAGGTAGCTTCATCTCCATGTCATGATTACAGTTCTCAAAGTCTCAGTGGGAAATCAAGTTTATCATCTTTTCTTAAACCACAGCTGCAGCCAGACCACCCCTCAAGCCACTTTTACCCACTACAGAGGTACACTGAGTATTATGACCATCTCTATTTATCATTTTCAGGACTAGGAATGGCCAAAATATTTCCAAACTTTTTTTTTTTCCTTAAATAGAATGTTGATTTTTGTCACTGAATACAACTCCATTTCCTCTAGAAATTACTTAACTCTGCAGGAGACTTTTGTGAAAGAAAACTAAAAGTACTGACTTTTTTTCCCCTCTGCTTTTCAGATTTCAGTCAATAAAAATAACTTATCTTTTTCATCGTATATTTTTCCTATGATTGATTTCTGAAGACACTACCTACTCCTGCCAAATACTTTTCCAGCCAAAGCTGTAAGTAACTCTAGGTCACTTCCATCACAACTACATAAGAATTGGGGTGCTGACCTCAAAATCCATCATCTTCTGTCATGAAACCTGGTCCTACTGGGTATTGAGCCCTCCAGTCCCACTGGTCAAAGACAGCCCCTGCCTTTATGGTTGTTGCAGCGTTTGGGATAAAAGGACCCTACAACGGGATAGCAGCAGGGTGCTCAGTACCTCTTTGTGTTACTTCCTGTGGGGTTTCTCATTCCAGCCCCTACCTTGGGTGCCAGAACTGGGGGGGGTGCAGGACTCTGAGCCCAAGACTCCCTGGAGCACACAATGCTCTTTCATTCATCACAGTGCCTGTGATGCTGTTACAGTAATTACCTTGAGTCCATCCAAGAACTGGTCACCTGCAGATGGTCCTTGTTCCTCACCCTGTGAGGTTTGCACACACATCAGCTCCTGGCATCATCCTTTAATTACATTTCCCAACCTCACAAAAGCTATTGGAGCTCACAGATGTCACCTGACCAGAGCACTGCCATAATACAGACACTAAACAAACACGAGAAAATAAAGCGCACACACAGTGCTCTGTGGACATGGACCCTGGTTTGCTAATAATGAAGCAAGGTATACAGCTATCTATCTATTCCAAAGAAGCAGGGGGAGCTTCATTTCCAAAGAAAACTCACAATTTTTCAGTCCAATAAAAAAAAAAAAAAAAAACATAAAAAGCCCTCCACCAGCTGACCTCAGAGCAGTCAATGAAAGGGAGTGATGGGCTGTGCTGGGCTGCAGCCAGCCCCACAGCACCTTTATAGCATGGAAAATGTGCCTGCTGGGAGCCACTGTGGATCTAGTCTCTACACCACAGACATATGTAATTCCCTTACATTTGCTCTCATTTACTGCTTGTTGACAGATGCTGATAAATGTTCTTGAAAACCTGCAGGAAAGATGGTTGCTGGTGAATGCCTAATGGCAGAGATGTCAAAAATTATTTGACTAAATATACACATACTTTATATCACCAGCTTTGAAACCTCTACATATATTAACCAATTTATAACTGTCTCTCTGAATTATTAGCAATCCCAAAAACTGAAAAAGTAACTCTGCACCAAATTTAGTGCAATAAAGACACTGGCTTCACTTAACTATTCACCATACACATACAGCAGAAGTGGCAGGATGCCTGTTGATGAGTCCTGTAGGCTTTGCTTGGACACTAACATTACAAAACGTATTTTCACTCATTTCACTTTTTTCCACTACTACAGTGTCCCTACAACGTAAGCATCCAGAATTTCAATTACTTACAATGATGTGATTGTCCAAACAGAGTATTTAATTGATAGATAAGGTACAAAACACATACAACTCATTTGTTCCTTGCCATTCCCAAAGAAAGAGATTCTGAAGAATCTAGCTCTACATTCCCAGTACTAAATGCAAGTCACGTTGTGTCAGTGGTCTTTGGATCCACCCTCGAGACTGAGATGTAGCCCTCACCCACTCTCAGGCATCAGGAATGCCCACACTCAGAAAACACAAGGTTTTTACTTCAGTTCCTTTTACCCAAACAGGGAACCCAATGAAAGTTCCTGTGGGTTTTTTTGGAGCATGAAGAAGAGCTCACTTTTTGATGATCTCCCACAGACTGAAAAGCAATGGTTTCATTAAAACTGATGGCTTTACCCTCCAGAAATAGGGCAAATTCTCAAAGATAACAGTGAAAGTGGCCCCAAATCAGATTTGCAATATTTAAAATTAGGGGGGGAAATCGCCAAAATACAAGCAGAAGAATCCAGAAAAGCTAAAATGCTCAGTTTCTTAGCTACAGTCTTTCATCTCTGTAAAATCAGCTATCTTAAATTGTTAGGCTGTAGGGTTAATTGATAGCATCTATTTAAAGGTTCTCTCTGTTTCCCCAGAGGTCCTCAACATTTCAGTGGGAAGCAGAAGATCTGGGAGAAGCTTTGTGTCAGCTGTAAAAATTATGGCTCCTGCTTCATCTTGCCTTTCAGTGCCCTGGCACCACTCAACAGAGTTCTTTTATTTGCTTCCACTTTTACTCAGCTAAGAGCACCACAGCCTGCAAGCACTCTTATGTGCACTGCTGGCTACCCAGGAACATCACAAATGAGAGTCCTAATAGCTTCATCACAAAACACGCAACAAGAGAGCTTTCTTAGGTGGGAATAAAAGTAGTCCTCCTTGTTTCTAATTTCTCCTGAAAACATCATATTATAGCACATTCAAAACCAAGAGGGCTTCTCAAAAGCAGACTCTGCAGAGTGCTTGGCATTTTCCTGCCACCATATGAAAACATAACAGGTCCTAAAATGGAAGCTTGAGTATCTCATCTTGTAAATCCAGACTGAAAGAGAAATACCTCCATGATGAATATTGGAAAAACACCAACCACTAACATACAGCCTGCCTTCCCCTGCCTATGCAAACAAGCAGCACATATTTTGCTGGGCTTTTCTAGGAAGCTTAGAAGAGACAAGCATTCAAACCCAACTGAATTTCAGCAAAAATCATGCTCTTTCTTTTTATTTGACAGCAAATTTTTAAAATGCTAATTTTTTCCTTCAATTCATACCCTATGGATTGTGAGATGTGATTCTCTGCCTGCTTTAGGTCAAACCCTGCTGAGAGCCACATCAAAGTGGTTAATACAGATTAGGAAGTCAAAACTTGGCCTGCAAGCCAGCCGGACAGAGCCCGACAGAGGGGCCTGACAGATGCCCCAGATGCATCCAGGGGGAGGCTGCCAGAGTGAACTCTGCACAATAGCAGAGAGACAGAAAAGAATAAAAGCTGCACACTGCCAGCCAGCCTCCTGTGTCCGCAAAGGAAAACCGGCATCAACGGAGAAACCAGCTCTTGGCAGCTTTTCTAAGTGGCTTCCTTTTTATTGTTAGACAAGCAGGACAGGGAGATCCAGGGTCCCAGGTTAAATCCTGCCCAAGAGGATCACAAAGCACAGAAACAAATGCAAGAGGGGTACCCCGTGAGGGTGGTGGACTTTTTGCCTTCGTCTACCAGGTAATGAGTGTTCTTCTGTGCCTGGTATCATATATATGTGCCTTTGGGCTGGCAGCAGAAGCCTAGAACATTTGTTGTCTCAATAGACATCAAATGAGACAGGAATTCTAGAGGGGCTTTGCTACTGTGACAGCTTGCCATCATCTGTGGCAGTTTCTAGGTACCAGTGAGCTGAAACCACTGCTCATCATAGAGCTCAACAACCTCCATCTCTGCTTAAAAGTCTAAACATGTCTGTGCACCTTCATGTGCTTACATCATTAGGTCCTTTTCACAGAGAAATCCCAAGATCTGTGTTGGTACAGCTCCCAGCACAGTGGCAGTCCATGAGCAGGGCTCCTGCTTACCATAGAAATACAAATAACAAGTGGCTGAGTGACAGATGGCCTGGAAACGTTCCTGATGTTTTCAGTGACAATTACCTATTCAGACACTCCAATCAGACTTTCCAAAGCACAGTCTAAGGGCAGTTGCAAACAATATTTTACAAACAAACTTTGACCCAGGCTGCGTTCTGATGAACATCCACTTAATTCTAACATACATGATCACATATAAATGGATTAGCTGATATGTGCAGTGGATAATTTCACAGTTAATGCTCAGATTGGGATCTTCAAAGAAGAGCCTGCATCTGTCATTAAAATTAAATAACAGTCATGCTGTTCTGCTTAGGTACTAGAATTTGTATTGCCAAAATCCTTGCACTTTTTGAAAGTCACCTTCAACTAATTTATTTTGCAAAATTCAAGCATCCAGAGTTTTGGGTTTTTTTCCAAACTGACTGCTCAGGAAAAGAGTTTGCAAAAAGTGTTTCAATCCAAACAAAATCTCATCCAAGCCTCCATGCTTTGTTTTGCATTTTTAATCCCATATCATTTGGAATTATTCCTATACTGTTCTATATAAGACATGAAACCACTAGAAGTGCCATTAAGATTTTTTTCATTGGTATCTAACCCAAGAAACCTAATTACAACCAGGATCTCTGTAAGGAAGGGTCTAGACCATCTTCTGTCCCACTTGCAGCAAGTGAGACATCATTGCCTGCCTCTGAACAGTAACACATTTAACTAGAAAGACAAATATCAAGCATCTTTGCCTCCAGGAATGTTATTGCATTGGAGACTTCCATTTTCATTATAATCTGGGACCATCAAGGTTCAGTAGGAGGTTTGTGATCTTTCTAAGCAAACCTGGACTTCGTTTTGAATAAAAAATGGGCCTATTTATGGTTTTGCATCAAAGTCCTGTGAAATGTCTGGTTTTGTATGGATTCAATTAGAGACAAGCCTAAGGCACAAAAAGTTCAGATCCTGATCAGGATCCAGACCCACCCAAAGCTGAGGGACATTTAGACTGAGTGACTTGGTTCTTGTCCATCTCCAATTCCAGCACGAAAACCAGGTGGGACTTACTTTCAGCAAACCCCTGGTGCTCCCCAGATTTTTGCAGCTTTGTTAGCTTGGCATGTCAGCAGCAACAGGAGGGTTCCTATGACTTCTGATGGGATCTGAAACCCATGAGACACTGAGTCCCTGCAAACCAAAACCGTGGCATCTTCCCAGCTCTCACAATTAAGCTTTAAGCCAGAAGAAAAAAAGAAAAGCCAAATTAACAGCCCTATTGACAGTTTTATAGACCCCTGAGGGCTCTGCCTACATCCAAAGACAGTGGGGCTTTTCTAAATTAAAGTGAATCAGCAATCAAGTTCCTAAGAAGGATTCATTTAATAAATTAAAGGGCAGAATTCAAAACAATTTCAAAAGTAATCCCTTGGCCACAAATCATTCTCTGTACAGGGGGAAAATGGAACATTGTCATTCTGATGCTTGTCTTAATTGGCATACAGTTGTTTTCCTCTTTTAAAGTAATTGTTTATTATTTTAGGGGGCACCATCTTGTAGTAAACTAATGCTGCCACAAGCTTAATTAGTAACATGATAAACTCCTAATTTTGCCTGATAAACTCAAGTTACTTGGTTAATTTTTGCAACCAGAATTAGGGAGAAAGAATTAGAAGTAAATTTGGTCCTACTAAGACACTGAAGGAAGCAAGATTGCCACAGTCCTCCTTAGCTTTGGAGTTCACGAAGACACTGAACAAACTTCTGGCCTTCTGTGCCACACGTACAACATGGTTTCAGGAGTCTGTTCCCATGACGCAGCTCACATTTTTTAGCAGAACTCTGTCAGGACCAGGCTCTAGCACAAAGTATTTCACAGAGTTTCAACTCCCAGTTTAGTAGAAAATATATTCTCACAAAGTTAAAGTCAACCCCACAAATTTCCTGAGAGCTTATATCAAACTCAATGAAGCTACCATTAGAAGTGATGACTTACTGACTCCCAAAATGCCGTTCTCTTTAATGGGATTTCCTGTGGTAACACACAATTCACTGGAAGGCCTTTGCACCTATTTAGGAGCAGGCAGACTTTCAAATTAACTTCGGTGGAGCCATGACAGATTATAGCAGCAAAGGTTCAGCTGCTCTGCCTTTTGGGTATGTTTCCAATTGATGTCATTTCATGCTTTCAGACCATGGTTGCAACTTGGTGAGAAAGGGAGTATTTGCCCTTCTCTTCATTTCACATTTCTCCTTCCAAGCTTTCTCCCCCGCCTTCCCGATTCTGTGCTAGTGGAAAAAAAACTAAAATCTAGTTAAAGTATTTTGTGAAAAATGGAAAGAGAGAAGGAATCATTTGTATTCTAGAGGGAGAGGCATGTGGTCATGGCACTCACTCAGGATGCTCTAGAGTAGAGACCAACTGAACAGTCTAGGAGACCAGTAGCTCCTTCTCTATTTCCACTCTTCAGAAGGTTCAATGACTGCTTGAAAAAAGACAGATCAAAAACCAACCAAAAACCCAACACACACCCCAAAATAAGCCACAAGCATCTGAGTTTGACTCTCCCACACTCCAAATACCCAAAAGAGGGTAGCTAAACAGATGAAGTGGAGGAACTCGGAGGACCTAGAGAGGTCTGGTTACAGCTTTAACCTCAGTGCCAGGGAAACATATTCTCTTCCTAATGCAGCGGCGTGCCCTGATCATAGCAGACAAGACAGGCACTTTCTCCCTTACTCCCAACCAGGAATTCCATCTGGAGTCAAGAAACTTCTCCTAGCAAATATTATGTGCTCCCAAAAAAAGTCAGATTTTCCCACTGCCAGGGTCCAACACGAAAAGCATTTTGTTTAAAAAACATCAAAGTTTGACTGTTGCAGCTCAAGGCTTTTTCTTAAGACTTTCCTCATATATTTTACCAACACAAAATTCAGAAGGATTTACTGAAAAAACTTAATTAAGAGACTGGGACTCTTCTGTTATAACTGCACTGAAGAGTAGCAAGCTCATGACTATTTTCCTGAGCATGCCAAGGCTTTCCATTATGCTGATGTCTCTGGAGCTCAGGACTTTCCAGAGCACAACATGTGTACTAAATGCACAATTCAGGTCTACAATATTCACACTATACAAATAAAAGTCCAACAGATAATCTCTTTTCTGTCACCTCTTGTCACACTGGTTCCCAGAAATACCCAGTTATCATTGCACATTATATTCCAATCACCATTCAATGCAAACATAATGGGCTTTAGTGAACAGTCATATTTATTATTCCTACAACTATGCCATTCTCTTCCCCTCCAAAGCATAAGCAAAGTTGCACCGTTCAAACACTTCTCTTTAGAAAGTCAGGCAAAGTGCCTCCTAAAGGCATCAGAATAACAGTTTTTAAAAGAACCGTATTCCATTTTTTCTTTTTTTTTTTTGGCTTGTTTCAATGGGGTGCATCTTAGCGTGGAACTAAAATAAGTCAACACCACGCAGCACAAAAGATTGCAAGGATTTTCTGCAGCATGGGCTTGTCAAAGCAAGTAGGCAGCCTTTGTGTGCTCCGGCACAGCAGGAGCATTCCTCCAGGTCTGAGTGGCGGAGCGCCCCCGGCCACGGCTGCCCTGGGCGCCAGGGTTCCCACACCCAAGGCGGTGGGAAGAGGAGAAAGCAGAGCTGCAGAAGTAGCGTTGTAAATGGGATGAACTGGTCAACACGCTTCTTAGGAAATCCATGGCTTCCAGGAAGGATCACGTGTAAAGATTTACAATACCTCCACATCAAAGGGTTTGACATTGGCTATACTGGTCCTTTCAAAAGAAAGACGTGTCTGTCCCCTATAGCATCAACTCTGACTCAGGCAAGAGTGCAAAGACATTGCTGAGAATCCTACATGTCCATACAAAAATAAAGTTTTATCTTTGGATTTAAAAAAGAATTGAACAAAAAACACTACCAAGAGCAATTGAAATAAAATTCCTATTTTCCTTTGCTCCATTAAGGATGCTCAATTTAAGTCTTAGTCTTGCAAAGTGTTCGATAAATCACCAAGTTTTCACAGTTTTTCTATTTTCCCTTTACACCTTGCGTCAAGGCAGCTTTAAGGATAACGCCTGTGTTAGGAGCATGAATGGATGACCCTCCCGTACACACTGACCCAAAGATAAACTTTGACCTGATGTTTGCTAATAACACTTCTTCTTAAGATGCCTTGTTTCTTTTATGAACTTCTGCTTGACTCTAGGATCTAGAAGCTGACACGCATTAATATACATCTCTGGGTGCCCTTTGACTTGGCCATCAAGACCCTTTGACCCCAGACTTGATTCCTAAACCCTGCCAATTGTTTTCAAGTGGAAAAAACTTATTTTCTAGTAATAATTAATTTTAGACATGTTTTATTAAGCATTTCTTGCCTCTTTTTAACTTGTCATTTGAATTTGAGTACAATTGATGCTTTCTTCATTTAGTGGGTTTTTAGATTAAAAAAAACAATCCTAAAGATACTCCTTTAGAATTTAATCTTTTGTTCCCAAGCTTTGTAAAACTCCCAGTAACACTCAAGCACTTTGACATTACAAAAAACCTCCCCATAAATGATAATATATTCAAAAAAGCCTCCTTTCGTTCTTTTCTGGTCAGTCTGTGTATTTCTGCAGCTTCACAACTATTTTCAGATCATTTTATGGCATTTCTCAGATGCAGTCCCACAGCCATAAAAGCCAAAGGCAAAACTTCCATAGATTCCCATGTCAGCAGGATCCAGCCTTTCGGCTGAGGCAACTCAGAACCGCTTTCTAGCTAACACTTGGTGTTTTTAGACTTAATTCTTGGAAGAACTTTCAGAGTCTACAGCAAAAACAACCAGATCCATTTATATTGACATCTCTTCCACGCCTCTGTACCCTCTGTTCTTGCAGCCATACTCACACACTGTGCGCTGAAAGGAGAGGCTGAGGAGCCCACCGCCAGCCCATCCCCGCCAGCACAGGGCGTGCTGCCGCTTCCTGCTACATTCAGAGTTGGAAATTTCTAATTCCTGGAATCATGTTACATTATGGCAATTGCTGCACTTCTGCCTGTTTTACATCAGGCCTGAGAGACTACACAAAGGGAATGAACGCTTTCCAGTGCTTAGATGATGTATCGAGTGTACGTTGTACACACAGCACTACAGCAACCAGCATCTGGGGAGGAACACCAGCAAATAAAAGGCCTCCAGTCTCCAGGAGAAGCCCTGGGACACAGCAAATGAGGGGTTTTAGCAAAGCCTCTAAAAAAGTCTCTAAAAAAAAGAGACTACCTGTTATTTTTGTTCAGAAAATGCAGTATAGCCTCATATTTTAAGAGCTGGCTCTGCTTTCTTGCTAGGCAAAAATATTTCCAAAAAGCTCTGAGAGAAATGAAGCTTAAAATTAAGTTTTGCATTTATAAGGCTAAATCCACATAGCACAAACCTACACTCACTGAAGAAATCATAGATGACAGACACATCAGGCACTTGCACCAACAAGGAAAAACCGGTCCCAGTTAAATGGAAAAGATGCTCAGGTTCTATCTCTTGCCATGCAGATAAACTAGACTTCAGTTTAGTTGGGTGGGGGAATAGCTAGATAAGAAATTCTATGCTTTCAAGCATCCAGCCATCCTTCTTTTGCGCTGGTCATAACATGAAGACTACTGCTTCCTTTTGCAATCCTACCCTCCCAATTTTACCTCGGCAGAGCCCATTGAACTGGTATGCTATCCAGCAGGAGAGGGAACCCCCCCTCTGGGATATGCACTGAGCTTCCTTGCCCTGGGCAAACACAACTACCCCAGGGAGAACAGTGCACTTTCCATTTGCAGCAGAAGAAAGAAGTTCAGATAATATTGAAAACAGCTAAAAATCAAAGGAGAGAGATGATGAAAACAGCCTTCTAGCCAACTACAACTAACAGGACTGCCACTGCCATAGATCCTGGTCCAAGTCCAGCTGGAGCTACAGGCAAGGCAGCTTATACTAGCTCAGGCTCTACGCTCCTTGTAGAAATCCTCTCCATTTTCAACTGATGAAATGACACTTCATCAGTCTGGATATATTCAGAGGGATCCTTATAAAGCCTTATCCCTCCTATAAGAGGAGAACCTTATAAAACTGAACTAATTTTATTTATGGCTTTGACTCCAATGACCTACAGATAAAACCCTATGGACGTCAGGAGGGACCCATACAAAACAACGGTCATTGGTTCTGTACAGTTATTCCAGCTGGAATTCTTAGACAGTGAAGTGTTCACACAGTGCCATTTTTTCTATTACTATGTAACATCCAAACAGTGCTATGCCTAACATATACAAGAATTCCTCTTTTTTCTGCTCCTAAAAAAGAAAATACAGCAGCCACTATAAAAGAAAAGATGATATTTCTTCTTGTATGATGGCAAAACCCTTCATACAAGCACAACCGCACTGAATAGCCTTTTAGATTATTTGTTAGACTGGAGTTCAAAGGAGGGTGCAATGTAGCCAGGAAAAAAAAAATAGTCCCTCTGGTTAAAATTTAGCATGCAAGATCTCAACAAAAGTGATTTTTTTGACTGTGCCAATGCTTTTGTTTTCTCAACAACAGCAACAAAAAATTATTTCTTCCTTCTCCTCCACAGTAAACCATTACCAGCTGTTGATGGAGTATTTTTTTAACATGCGTTAAGTCATATTGTATATTGGCCATTTCATGTGTGTGGAGCATTTTTTGCTACAAATCCTTTACCATGTTAAACCAAGTGTACCACCCAATCTTGCTACACCGCTTAGGGCTTGTGAACACAAGTGGGATCCCACCAAACAGGATCATGCTGGAGACTAAAGTTACATTTACACAAAGGTGGTCACAGCAGCACCCACAAACTGATGCAAACCTGTGCAGTAGATTTAACCAGTACAAAGCAACAGCCACCCTTCCCAATTAAAATCCATTCACATGGATAAAAACAGACAGGAAAAAAAAAAGGAAAGATAAAAATATCAAGACCAAAAAAGCACCTCCAAAAGATGCAAGTAGCTCAGTAATGTTGCAAAATTTCACATATTTCAAGATGGTTCTTGCCACACACTTCTGCTCATGACTTATTATACAATCTTCTGCATCATCTGGATCAAGGCCAGAACGCTTTCTCACATTGCAAATTCACTATTATTTCCTTGTTTCAATAATTTGACAATTTAATGCAACTATGATGATAAGTTCAGGAATCTCTTCTTACGCCAGGACTTTAAAATATGCCTGTTTATGGGCACATCCATTTGGGCAAATAAAATAAAATGCTTTTCATGTGCAAATTCGGGCCAGTGGAAAATCAAGCCCCTTGGGGATAATTTAACCAACAATACCAAAAAAATGGTGAGGCAAATGTGAAACTTTGTCCTTAATTTACCCTGTTAGGGCAAAATAAGGCAGGAATCTCGTACCATGTGTGCTACATCGCTTAGGTAAAACAGCATATGCTAAGTTAGGAGAGTTGCAGTCTTGGCTCTTAATCTCATTGTTTATTGTGGTTTAAAGTCTGACCCTTAACATTATGTGTGGTTTCAAACTATATTTGGAGGAAAGATCGAAAACGACGCTCCAAGGTTTGTAAATGTGTTTGTCTTTAAGGTTTGTTCCAGAGGAAACCATGCGTGTCTTAGCTCGCTCCATAAGCAAACCCTTACACGATTTTAAACATGCTAATGCTCACATTCTGCATCTCAGGTTAATCGAGAAGGGTTTTTTGTTGGTTTTCTACTAGCAGCTTGCCTACAATCCACCAACCCACCACTCTTTATGTATATATGTTGAATAATTATGAAGCTGTGAGTATTTATCACCTTTTCTGAGCAGTAAGCAGAAAGAAATACAATACTATTACTTCCAGCTACTGGCTTTCCCAAGATAATTAGGTAACACAGTGGACTGAAGCCTTGGTTAGCCCAATGCTGTTCAAGTTAAGTGATTGACATGCCTCTGTCTGGCTGCTCTATTAACTGTTTCATTTTGTTGCTATTTGCAGTTTGCTTGGCTAATACTTCGAACAAATACAGACTGTTTCTTTAGCCCCTTTTTTCTCTTTGACCTTCTCCTGCCCATTTTCTTTGAGTCACTTCAAACTGCCTTGAAAAGGCCTGTTGAATGTGCACAGTCCATCAGAGTCCCAGGTTCATCCCATTCCTTGCCCTGAATGCTCTACTTCAAAGATGGGCCGCATTCTTTAATTGCCCTTTGAATTAATATCAAAGGGTCACAATGCGAGTGCCAGAAGAGAAAGAGGCTTTAATGAAGCAAAGAGCTGCCATTCATTTGCAGATAAGCACGTTTTTATGCCTGACTGGTCACCATGGCTAAATGCCGGGTGAAGAGGAGGCAGGGCAGGCAGTGAGGCTTTTACTTAAGTGGTGATTAGTTCAAACAAACAAGAGTAAACAAATAAAAAACAACGCAAACATCCCCACAACAGAAAATAAGTTAATATGGCTGAATGTGTTAAAAAAGCATCAACATCCCATTGTGTTCATAAGGCCTTAACCCTTGGCAAAATGCTGGGGTCCAGCTCAGCCTCTGCTTGCTTCCCTTACCCTCCACAAAAAAAAACTTTGGGCTTTAAACTTTCACCCTTAGACTCAGACCAAAGAAACAAATAGTTTTAATATGGCTCTTTCCAGGGTTATAAAGAAAAGGAATCAGCAAGTTAACTTTGCTTACTTTTTTTCTGAGACAAAGCACATTCAGTAGTTTGCATTTTAGTGCCTAGGGAATAAAAAAGTCTTTACTTAAATTATTACTGATTTACATTTTCCTAATTAATTCAGTACCGTGTTAAAATGTGTGGCTGTTCAACTTTCTTAATTGCCTAAAGGTCTCGAATATTTTGTTTTAAATTACAATACTTGGGGATTTTGTCAGGTTGACTTGATAAGTTTTGATTATTTGAGACATAGGAAGCTGCACTAGGAAAACTTACTGAACTTCTTAATTCTGCCTATGAAGTCTTCTATTTTTTCTTTAAAATAGCAAAAAATATAAAACTGAAATGAGAAGCTTCAATACAAAATATAATGTAATATAATTACAGCCACAATGCAAGTACACAGAGACAAGAAGTTCCCAGGTGTCCTCTTTATAAATTCTGACTTATTATTTATAGACTCAGACTTCTCTTTACACAGAAAAAATTTACTTAACAAATACAAGGTTGTTTCCTTGCAGGAGAATTACTCCCCCATGAAAGAGGATTAGCTATACTCATAACAGTGTAAAAGTGACTTATGAGTGCATTCCCACCAGGAATTGTGCTGGTGTCTCCCATAACTAAGAAGGCTGTAGGAGTACAAACAACCTAGAAAAACACAGACCACATTTTTAGCTCCACTTCTTCAAAAAGGATTTTTCATTAATATTGCATCCACTCAAGCCTAATTCTGTGTGCAACGACAAGACTTTCCCTCACCAACACTTCCTGAGATTTATTTTTTTTTTACTCTTCCACTGCTACCCTACCCCTGCCTTGCTTAGCAAGAGTGTTCATCACCCCAACCCTGGATCAGAATCTTTCTTACTCACCAGAATGTGGAGAACTTTGACCTTAAACATCCAGCTGGAAACTCAGTACTGACAAACCCTGGAAAAGCATCTTGCATTTCTGAACTGGAGAGAAGCAGCACAGTAATGAAAAACATGCAACAGAAGAAAAGGTCTCAGCTGCAGAAGAGGGACAGAAGAGACTTGGAGGGTTTCACTGCCAGCACCAGCATGGTTAAATTGCTATTTTTTTTGGAATAAAAAGCCATATGTTGAGCAGCCTGCTAGAAAACTGCTCAACTGCACTGCATTAAATCAATGGTACTACTGAAATTTGGGTGGGGTTTTTTGAGCTACCCTGGTCTGCAATCTTGCTTTAACATCAGTCAAGACCCTCAAAACTCTGGATTAACTCGAGATTTATTTCATTTCATGTTAAACACCACTGCAGCAATGCTCCTCTAACACCTGATGCTCCTCTGTGACAGAAGTGTTATATTTTCTAACACATTTTTCAAGAAATATTAGCTGATTTATTTTCCTTATATTTTCCATACTTCACATTATTTATTTCACTCTTCTTCATATATTCACAGGCAGCTCTGTACATTAGGCTAGATTACACTGTTACCTGTCAACATAAAACATTCTGCCCCACTTGGATTCCTCTTCTAGAAATCACAGCCTCAGAAGGGCACTGGAAGTAAAACTGCATCACAGTACATTTAGAAATAATCATTTATATGCCACCTCCACTCGAAGAGCAGCAATGTTTCCCAGATGCAGTGCACTTCAGAGCAAGACTGCGGGTGCAGTGGGGACAGCAAGTTGTGCAGCAGCCTGACACATGGCAGGAGCTCGGGGCTGGAGATGCTAAAGCTGTTCCCAAGGGTTGCTCCAGGCTGAGGGACTGCTCAGCCAGCTCCCAGCACTGAAGCACGCAGCCAGCAGCCTCCTCCATGCCACAGCCCCACAGAATCCAGAGCAGCAGGTCCAGCCAGGTGCCCCAGGTTGGTTGGCTTCACAAGGCAAAGGTGAGGGTCACATACAGGCAGCAGGGGCTGCCAAGGTGGCACAGCCTCACCACCAGGAGGGATGAGGGATCTCACCGGTGACAGACACTACGGTGCCATTACAGGAGCTGAGCCCTGCATTGTGACCCCCATCACTGCTAATAAGTCAAATCTACACACACACCAATTGCCACAATTATTACACTATTGAAACAAGCACCAAACACACAGACTGTCCTCTCTCAACCAGCAGTACAGTGGGGTTTACAGCCTGTAGAGATCTTTGATACAAACTGCTCTTATTCGTTATAAACAATCTGGAAATACAGCAAAGTGACACTAAAATGTATAAATTACACATACAAAGCTATAGCCCAAGTCTCCAACAAGGATACATAAACTTTCCATTTGGATCATGTTAAGAATCAACCCAATAAAACAAAACAAATAGCTTAGATGCTTCCCATCTTTCAAATTTTGTAAATTGCTTTCTCCTTATACATTAACCCCCCCAACACTAAATTGGGGGAAAAATTTATTTCCCTATTAAATTTATTCTGTATTTTGTCCAATCTGTCACTCTAGCCTCTATCAGTACATAAAACATACATAATGTTACAATAATAACAGTTCTAGAATAGCCTAATGCTGGGCAAACCAGAAAAATATTAGTCAAGCCATCTTACATATTCACTACCATAAAAACAGATAAATCACTACGTTTTGTGAAGCAAAGGGACCATTGATTATTGTCATTATCATTATTGAATTATCAAGAACCACCATAAAATTTGAAACATAAGCAAATGGATTTGTTTTGTATTACATCAGTTCTTTGCTGATACAAAGCAGAACAGAGCCATTCATAGAGACAAACCACTTCACGCTGGACAGGGGCATGCACACAACCAGCCCTGCTCCCCTACAATTAGCTGTCCTTCCAGCACTGCCTGGGGCATGCGTGTTCCTGGACAATATTTTCCTGAAAGTTGTGTGACAAACACCACAAGACGGTTTTGTAATAACTGGATTCAGCTATTCTCTGCTTTTTGTCATTTAGAATATTATTTCTGGTTTTGGTTTTCATGTAAATAGCTTCACCACCACGCTTGAAGGTCTGATTATCCAGCTTTTCTTATTATCTGCAACTTCAGTAGTAAATCCTATACAAAGTAATTTAATACTGGCAGTGGGTTTATTACTGTTACTAAACAAAAAAAAAAAAAAAAAAAAAAAAAGGAGGGGAGAAATTAAATACATCAACTGAAAAAATAAACCAAAATACTTTAGAGCTTAATAAGCACCATCTAATCTCATCTTCACGGTATTGACTGAAAGTAGCCAACTTAAACTTTGAAGAGCAGCATTCCCCTACCATCTATGTCCTGTGGGTGGAAATACAGTCACGAAAGTCAGATAATCTGCTCTTTGCTACCAAGAGTTCCACCACTCCTGGGATTAATGCAGAGCCTGATGCAGATGGGCACACCCTCCTTCATCTCCTGCCCAAGCCCTACCTCCTGCCAGATATTTCATCAAAGCTTTTAGGTTGTCTTTGAGAGCCCAGGCTGTTTCTGGACAGAAAAATCAATGAAATCAAGTCTGGATTTTTTTTTTAATTAAAAAAAAAAAAGAATCTTGAAAGATCACTGAATCTGAAAATAAAATTGAATCTTAGAAAACGTATAAACTCAAAGACAAGTTAGAATTTCCAGCAGAACTCCAATCTATGGGAAAGCACCCAGATCAACGGAACTGTGCAGTCAGGGTTCCAGCTCCTCTGCAGGACAGCTGCTCTCCCAAAGCTGCTGGTTCTAACTTCACAGAATCCTAGGAAGCACCAAAAGACTTTGGACACATTTTATGAAGTTTTCTGTATTGAATTTTTATTTCATAAATTTCAGTCTTCCTATTTAATTTCAAGACATTCAAAAGTTCTGAAGAAAGGGATTTGTGTGTGTTTAAATTTTTTTTCCCCTACAAGTTTCATACTACATCTGCTTAACCTTAAGACTAAATTAACAAAAGGGTTTGGAGGTTTTTGGTCTGGAAATGTTCAGTGGCAAACTTTTCAGAAAACAAACACTTCAGACAGTTACAGAACAGCAGTGTCTAGCTTTCACACATACAACACAACCTAATTTTCTTAAAGGAAAATTAAAAGCTGTACAAGAGAATGGAAATGTGACCATATGTTAATTCGTTCATCTTAAAAGACCACTGGTATGGCCCCAAAGCACATGCTCTGATATAATCTGTCCTGCACTCAGCCCAGAGGGACCAATCCTGCTCCCACCAAGGCAGCCAGAAGCTCACATTGACCTCAGTAAGAGGAGGATTCTCCAGAAGCAGCTCCCAGGAAAGGATGGCAGTGCTGAGATGCTCTTAATCAAACTACCATGTGTGAGTCCAGAGAATACTTCATTTGTCCCTGTGCCCAAACAAAGCCATCATTTGAATCACCACCATTTGAAGAGTTAAAGGAGAGGCAGGAGAAACCCACCTGAAAAGCTCTTCTCCACTTCCTACCCAAAGCACAGGCATTTCACATAAGCCTTTCTCTTTTTTTTCCACTATTAGACCCCAAACAGATCCCAAAACCTTGAGGTCATTTTTTTCTTATCCACCATAAAGAGCAAGCAGCAAGTACTGTGCAAGCTGACAGGATTTAAATAGCAAAATAAACAGGATCCAAAGATTTCCAAACAGCTATCTGCTGAAGGTCTCAATAGAAAACATTTGTTATGAGATTTTTAGAATTTGCATAATTTTGGGGAATACTTTGTTTTCAAAGTAATTCTCTTTTTCACCTGCTTAGGACTTGACCATGTATGGCTTTAGTTAAGTTTTGTTGATGGCAGCTCATGTTTAACCAACTGTTTTTAATTTACAAATTAAACTTGTCAGAAGTAGAAATCCTTCCCTTGGAACCCTTCCAATATGTCAAGAATTAATTCTAATGAAAACGGCATTGCCTAAATGCAGGATGGCCAGTTACTTACTTTATTTACACAAAGTCCTTCTCAGTTTCTTTGATAAAAGCAGCTAAATCTTTTTCCTCTTTCATGTTTTGTCAGCACTTGATTCCTTTTGTCCCCTGGCTATTTGCCTAGCTGTGGACAATAAGGCAGGAAGAATAGAAGCAGATTGTTGGAATGGCCCTCAATAAACCTAATTATGACATGTTGACTGCACTCACCATGACATATTCAGGAGATCCAGGCTTATTCAATTACCCTTGCCAGGTTTCTCTTTCAGACCTAAAGTTATCCTTTGACTGTTTGTATTTCTGAACAGTATTCATGTTCATTGTGAAAGAAAATCCCCTGGACTTTGAGGGGTTTCTAAGTTGATGCTGTTATTGTAGCTAATTTTTATTAACTGAATGATAACATGATAAAGAAATAGACTTTTGTTATGTAATAAGAACAAATCATTGTGTGCTTAAAGTTACACCTTTCTTTCCTTTTTTTTTCCCCCCTGCAGAAGACTGGCAGCACCCATAACCTGAGTTAATAAAATTAATTTCTCAACCTGTATTTAAATTTCCAAGCCCCTGAATATAGCCTTGCTGAAAACTTCTGGCAGCCCCAGAAATCTTCCAAAAGCAAAAAACCTCCGCATTCTTTTCCCCATAAACCTTTTTATCCCCAACATCCAAAAGCCACAGAGGTGCTCAGTACCGTCAGCACCAGACCATCCTTCCACTCACACCTTCACACCGACAGATATTTCTTCATGTGTTTGAAACAGTGTAGACAGATCTGTTAATTAAAAGTCGGGCTATCCGTTGGGGGAGTAATTTTCTCCATGGAAAAGCTGTGCAGGGATCATGCCAACAGTTTCTGCAAAACCACTTTAGAGTGTCTGTGTGTCAAGTGGACAAAAGAATGAAAAAATGAAGGAATGCTAAAGGGAGAGAGAGAAAGAAGCAGCCCCAATCAAACTCAGCTTATACGTCAAGCAGCTTTAAAAGAATTAATATTCATGTCTCTATTCCAAACCACTGCACAGTCATAATTAACTGCTTTGCTGCTAAATTGTCTGCTATTTCCCCCAACAGATCCTATGTTTAAAATTAATAAAACTCTGCAAAACAAGCTAAAAAAAACCCATTACAGCTGTTGCATAAATCGCTTTTTTTCTAAGCTAAGTGCAAACCAAATTTGCTCAATACTAACACTGCACGGGTGGGGAAAATCTGTTGCTCTGGTGCAAATGAGTACTCCTACTGTTTGCTGTGACAGCCTCTTTTCTCCTCCGAGGGACTGTCCCAGCTGGGCAAGTCAGAGCTCACACTCCAGCTCCTTGCTGCTGCCTCTGGTGCTGCTCGCCCTGGGCTCAGCAGCCCCACAAAAATCCCTCCTGTGCCTCACCCTGCCAGGGGCTGCCAACTCCTGCACATCCCACGGGCTGAGCGACCTGTGCAAACCAGAGTCTGAGTGCTGGGACCAGGAAAAGTGAAAAGATTGTTTCTGACATTTCTTCTCAGCCATCCCTCGAAAGGACACTTTGTGGAGTGAGAAACTGTCCCTAAAGAATTTGAGTATCTTGGCATTTGTTTTCCTTCTGGTTAAGAGAAATCTAAATATGTCTCAACAGTAGAAAACTGCAGAGGAAAATTGTTTTTTAATTGCATTCAGAATAATAATCAGTCTTTAATCTTCATTTTCTAAGAATAAAAATGTTTAAATTGCAAACGAAATTATAAAATTAATGAACAAAAATATTTGGTTCTGCCAAATGTTGAAAAGAGTGATTTTACGCAGCCTGAATTCTTCCTTTTGTTTTCTTTAGAGCAAAATGTTGCCATAATTGTCATGATTTGACAGTTTCACATTCAATGGACTCGTATCTTCCCAGCAGAAAAAAAGCAGTTCTGAGATCTCCAGAGCAGCACAACCTCCAAACAGTATTTAGAAAGACAATAGCACCAAACAACTCAAAGGACATTAGCAGTGTTCACATGGAGGGGAGCCAGAAGAATGTCTTGAGGACAGAACCTACTTTCCTAAATTATCTACCACACAGAGCAGATCCATAGGATTGGTTTTGTTTGAAATTCGAGGGTTGGAGGGGATTGTTTGTTGCTCTGTTTGTTTTATTTTAATTTTAATTCGGAGACTTTAAGGGGTGCTGACAGCAAGCCCTCTGAGCAGTAAAATAAATGTTTCTTAATCTGCATAAAATCCTCCATTTGCATTCTTTTAATAATAAAAAGAGGTACAGCTTTGCTTAAATAGTTACAAACTCATCTTTTGTACCAAGTACACGAATTTCTTCTGGCTGCAAAAACAATGTGCCTGGCCAGACCTAGCTCTGAAACCCAGCGTCACAGTTTGTGTGTGTCTGCAGAACGTGTGTGAAATGTGACACACACATAGAACAAGCAAGTTACTAAGCATCATTCCTGAAAATCGGCAATATTCCTTAACAAAATCTGCAATTCAGGAGGCTGATATCAATAGGCACATACATCACACTGAAGTGTGCTTTACCACCTTATTACAGAATCTGCAATTTGAAAGGGACCAGAAATCTTTCAAATTCTCCCCAAAATAGAATATTGTTCATTCCATAACTTGGTTTATATCATTAAATAGAACAAGATTCTCTATAAAGAGCAACTATTATCCCCAAAGAAAAAATATAAAAATAACTTAACCTTACAACACAAATAACCCAATATCTAGCTGTACATCCTACAAGCACTTGGCTCAGTAAAGAGTCCTCAGTTATTCAAACTACAAAATGTGCCATTAGCCAGATTGAGATATTCCTGGAAATCAAGAAACCACTCAGATTTGATGCCAGGTCCAGGGTCTCATCTAAAAACATATTCTATACTGTAGCACTATTTCCTGACAGTTTATTGGAAAACCTACCTGAAAGTACAAATTTGTAATTTCTCAGTCCACTATTGCTTGTTCCACAAGAATCATTAAGATACTATCTCAGATCATGTTGGTTTACTCTTTGTAACCCATCAAAATAAACAAAAGGAGATTAAAAATTTTTCTTTTACTAAAATTCAAAACAGGGATACACAGCAACTACAGAAAAACACAGGAAAAAGGAGATAATGGCTGAATCTACACGGACTGATGCTGATGCTGAGCTCTTTACTCAGCTCTCCTCCCCATGCAGTCAAGGGCAGAGACAGATAAATGCCCAAACATCTCCTGAATATTTGTGTAACAGAAACTTGTTAGACAAATTTTCAAGTTTGTATTCTCTTTTGATACCTTTAGAGATTCATTCTGCAAGTACCTGTGGCACTCCATGACTGATGAACATCTGATGAAAAGTGGCAGCAAAATAAGAATCACTCCTGGTGCTGAACTTTCCCCATCTCAATCTTTAGCAAACAGAGACTGCTTTACGTTAGGAGAAGGAACAGGGTAAAAATAACACCCTGAATTTATCTAGAACTTTTCCAGCAGGGAAGTCAAAGGACATTTATTATTTTATAAAAACAATCACTTTGGAGATGAGACTACAGAGACATTATCATGGTCAAAAATATTCCATTCACATTGCAAGAGTCTAAAATTGTTCCAGGAAAGCAGGAAAAAAATTCTTTCATTTCCCAAATGTTTTAAGCTCTTTACAGCTGATGCAAAACAAGGACTATTACCTATAATGGTCTAAGACTATCAGCCCACAACAGGACAAAATCCAAAATGCTCCTCTTTCCCTTACTTTTGAAAAATTAAAATCCTGCTGACAACACTCTACCAAATTCAATTTTATTGTCCTATTTTCAGCTCTAAATCCTACTTATTCTTTCACTCTTTTCCTGAAATGAAAGATAAAATTCAATGTAAGTGAATGTTCATATACTTGATTTTCAGGGAGTTAGATGGCATTTGGTTATGCTGAAAGTAAAAAAAAAAAAAGATCAGTTGCAGGATTGCACATTTGAAATTTATTACAAAGTTCCATTGTTTCAAATGACCATTTTCCACAACTGCATGTCTTCATTGTGTGAAATACCCCTTTGCTTTGCTAAATGAAATTTTCTCAGCAGTGAAGCTGAACTCACCTGAAATCATTAATGCAGTGGGAACCCTTTTTTTTTTTTTCACTTAAAGAATTTTTCCTCAGTATGTGTGCAAACACTTACACAGAAAATTTAAGCCAGCCAACACTAATCTGGCTTTTCTGCCACCTTCCACTGCTGGCTTCAAAGCAGCTCATAGGCTGTGTCTAGATAAGTCATGCAATGCACTCCTAGAGAATATCACAACTGCTGCTTCTGTGGGAAAATCATTTATTTTGAACCTAACCTTCAGAGAAACCCCATTTCCTTCAAACAGCCTGGCTGAAGCCAAGGATGCCTGAGCACGTAGGGCAGACTTGAGCCAAGAGACAGAGCATGCAAACAGAGATCTTCCACATCATCCCAAAGACTCATTTTCCATTCTTGCAGCCATCAACTCAAACACACCATGAAACAGTTACTGGAACACAGTATTGCCAGCTTGCTCATAATTACTGGTTCTTCTTCCCTGCCTAATGCATAGCTAAATGAACGAGGGCTGCCATGGAAAGGGACTCAAATGTTAAGTCTGGCAGAGCTGGATGATCAGGATAGGAACACAGAGAAAGCAGACAAAAACCCCACAGCCTCGTCTTTGCAGCAGTGAAGTCCCAAATCCAGGCTTGCACCACAAACACTTCGAGAACATCCTACGTGGCCCTTCCCTGAACCTCAGGAAAACTGCTACAAATTTCCTGAGAAAGGACAGCCAGCACTCTGCTCTCACAGCTTTGCTTGGCCCCTGGCTCTGGGGCAGCACAAGTGGCACCCAGGGATGTTCACACGCTGCTCATGGCCACGGCCTGGCAGAGGGGTCACCCTCTCACCTGTGCACGTATTTCTCAAATATAAGAGATAAGATGCTGCAGGGTTTCTTTTGTCACAGAAGGGGCCTGGCCTTCCCTACCTCACCCCGCAGAAAGTGCACAGCCCTGTGTGCATCTGCAGGAGCATCAGCCTTGTTTGGGCTTGCAGTACAGACTGCTCTGCTTTGTGCTCCTGGGAACTCTAAAGAGCTGCTTTCTCCATCAGACATCCTCTGGCTTCTCTGTTGTGCCTCTGCCTTTAACAAAGACTGATGTGACACACACAGTCCTCTAAAGCAGTGCCTCCAGAGCACAGCCTCACAGGTAACACTAAAACTGCTCCTTAAACCCATTTGAAAATGAGATAAATCACTCTAGACTGCAATATTTTACATAAATCAATTTCCAACCAAAATAAAGTATTTTAAAATTTATAAAATGAAATTACTGGGACAAGTTGAAGAGATTTCTCTGGATGCTATTTGGAGTTCGTCTTTCCTATATTAGAGAAGCATCTCCTTTACCAACCCTGACACTCTCCATACATACTTGCAGACATAAAGTTCAGTTGCTGTTTCAATGCATAGCAGTTATGCCCTTGGACCACTCATATTAAAACACATTGGGGCTGGTTTTTCCACCTTAAAAGCAAATTACAGTGTGTGAATAATGAGTATTTTTTGAAGGCAGAGAAATAGATCATCTTCTCCCTCCATCTGGCATGGTGCCTCTCCAGCAAGGCAGAAGTGGAATTTGAGACCTCTTTATGAATAAGCAATAAAAGACTCATGAAATGGGATGGTTTAGCAACTTCCAAAAAGGCAAATCTGGAGACAGAGGTGGCTGAGCCTGGGTACCTCAGTTTGCACATGACTTCTTGCAGGAGGAGAGCTCCAGCTCCCAGCACAAACAGCTCCCCCCATCTTACCTCAAGAAGAACCTGTCAGGAAAGAAAGAGCCTAGCAAGTGTTCACATTGGCCTTTGAAGTTCTTCCTTGGCTGACTGATGCTCGTCCATACATAACTGGAAGAAAAGACTTCCATTGTGCAGCTCTTTACTCCAAGTGTATTATTCTCCAGACAAAAGCTTTCGAGTCTTAACTTTTAAACACACCTCTCTTTAGGGTGCACTGTTTCTAACCCATAAAATCTTTTTCTGTTCGTTTAAAAAAAAAAAATAGACAGCTTTCTCCCCCTCAGGCAATCTACTCTGCTTGTTAGTTTTTTGTAAAAGGATGCCACAGGGCAGCCAGCAGCACAACAGCCAGCTCTCGTTCCCAGAAATACAGTATTTTTCCTCAGCACTGTCTCCCATGGCTCACCCAGCCCAGCTTTAAACATGAAATACAGGCATTGTAGGAACCCCCTGGTTTTAGACGAGACCTGGTGAATAATCACCCTACTGAAAACATCCCCAACATCTGGCAACTTGCTGCTATTTGCAGGGTCTGAGCGCTGGGTCAGGCAGGGATGCAGGAGCAGGGCAGGGGGTTAAGCAATGAACATGCTCAGCACCTGCTTGCTCTCTGCCTGATTCTAATCAGTATTCTCCTCTCATGCCCAGGAATGCTAGAATTCCTCAGTTTCCTCAGAAAAACTCAAACCTTTTTCTGCCTCAAGGAAAGGAGAGGGGGGAGTGGGGGGGGGGGGGGAAGAAAAAACAAAGAGAGAGACGGGAAAAAAACCTTTCTGTTTAGGGTCTGACCAAATTTCTTTAAAGACAATGCAAGTCTCACTATTAAATTCAATAGGCCTTTTTTCAGATTTATGAGCAATCTCACATGCTTGACACTGTTAATTAGAGGAATTAGTGGTGCTAAGAAAGAAGAAAAACACACAAAACCAACCTATAAATTTACTGTTTAAGGAATAGACTGTAACCATACAATTTTCCTTGAAATTTTAGAAATCAGTAAAAAATATTTGTTTCACCAACTGTAGAAATCAAATCTTGCCTTACTGCAAGTTGTACTGCAGTTTTAAATCTAAAAACTTTTCTTTTTTTAAGACCTGTTGACAAGCTTAAGCCAGTCTATCAATTGCAACTGGCTCTCCAGTTTTTTTGTCTCATAACTTCATGTCCAAGTTGCTGGACTATTTCTCTTTGTCAAGAAAGATGCTTATAAAATAAATTACAGATTTCATTTAATAAAAGTTTAAAATCAAACCAAAGTAGTTCATCTCTGGTCAGCCTGTGTAATACAAAATCCCACTACTGAGAAATGCATACTCTTGCATAAGGATGGAAAGCTACAGTTTTAAACTATAAATACTGGCAATGTACAACAAAAGAATGCTTAAAGCATGATTGTTGTCTCCTTTTTCTGCTCAGTACATGTTTCTGTTTTAACAAGTACGACGGCAAAAAATAAATATCATTTGAAAAGAAGAAAAAAGTTGTAACAGTTATCCAGGAAATACACATTTTTAGTGAATGCAAGAGCAGTTGTAAAAGAGAAACCAGTGCAAGACCTGGGTGCCCAGTCACAACCACATAAATTTCGAGCATTGAATACTTTCTGAGAAGCAATGATTATTCATACATATTATTGAAGAGATTTTTCACACCACATAGTTGAGAGAATTGCAGGGTATTCATGGGAGACTCAGCAAAACCAGCAAAAAATAGATATCAATTCCTGCTGTACTCCAGTAAATACATGGTGGCTCAGAGCCTCAGTGTAAATTGAGGTAACACCTCTAGATTCTTGGACTTAATCCCAGACCACACTAGCTACTGATCTGCTTTAGCTTTAAAAAATAGTAATAAAACTACTAAAAATAAAGGTGGAGAGTCTTTACCACTTCACTAAAACACTTCCCTGCTGCTCTGTGCATCTGGTGAGTTAAACGGTCCATACCATGGCCACTGGACCAGAGGGTACCCACTGTCCCCTCTAAAACAACCCCTGCTGTTCCCCAGCTCTGCTAACCCCAAAGCTGAAAGCCCAACTAGTCTTCCAAGGACAGGCTGCAATCCTATCTAGCCACAAACATTCATGCTAAAGTATCATTCCATCTGGATTTGCAGTGTCAGCAGATGAACAATGACAGCTGAACCTATGGAACACTTTTGATTCCTGGACACCAGACATTTGGAAATACCACTGAGGGAGGAAAATATCATTGGTCCCATTTCTTTTTAAAAAAAAAAAAAAAGGCAAACCAAAATACAAAAAAAAAAAAAAACCAAAAAAAAACCACACAAAAAGAAAAAACCACCACAGATACAAGGAGCAAATTTAACCACAGAGGAGCAAGAGACCAGTAAGAGGGAAGGAGGACCAAGCAGTCCTATCTCAGCTGGTTCCAGGCACAAGCAAGGCAGAAAGTCACTGCAAGAAACACAGAGCAAATTGTACCAACTCCAACCAGTTCCCCCACAAACTAAAGCCAACTCTTCCAGCACCAATTTTGCCATAACCATGTTTTTCTTGTTTGTTTGTATAGGGGTATCACTTACGCATAAACACATTAATCACCGAGATCACTCCTTCCTACTCAAAAGGAGTATTAAAAAAGATTCCTTAGCCCAATTCAAAGACACAGAAGCACACTCACAACAGCCCAGTCAGAAGAAAGTCAAAGCCTATGGAAAGATGGGCTGGGCAGCCTATTTTCCACAGCAGCAAACCAGCACCAGCTGTGCAAGGGTGGCAGCAAGCCCTTCAGCCCAAATCACAGCCCAAATCAGGGACCTGGGGCATCCACTGCAACTGCTGAATGTCACCAAGTGCAAAGCACCACCTGCAAAGCACCACTGTGACCTCCCCGTCTGCACCTCGAGAGCACAACGGTCCTGTGCAAGCTTTAAACCTCACAATAAATACAAAGAAATCACTCGCAAGCCTCCCAGAAGAAAAGGGCACAGTGAGGAGCTGCCTGGGCTGGAAACAGGGTAGCCCCAGCTCCTACCTGGGCTGGGAGCCAGCCCTGCACCCAGCCCTCAGTTGCAGGGACTCCGCTCACTGCTTCAAGCTCGCCCTCAGAGAAGCACAATGGCTCTTTCAGCCAAAGGATCTGGCCCTGAAAAGGGGCCCGAGGCACCCCAAGGGCACGGCACTCCACAAAAACCCCGAGGCTGAAACAGGAGGAGCAGCACAGAAGGGGTTCCCCCTTTGCCATCCTGGAAACCCACTGCTGCCCAGCCCTCCCTGTGCTGCCCAGCAGCCAAGCATCTGGCAGCAGCTGGCCTATTTCTTTAATAGTGGCCATTTTTCTGCATGCTAGCACCCAAGAATAGGAGCAGGTGAGTCCCCCCTACACTTTCATCACCTGCAGGATCTTTTTTTCCTCCTCATAAAACTTTTCTAGGGTGTTTTATTTATGACTATCATTACCAGGATTCAAATACTAGCTATATGATTTTTTTTTTAATATTCACTTTAAATTTCTGTCTCTGATTTTTAGTCTTCCAGGGCTAAAAATTATGATTCTGATATCAGATTAACAGAAATATTTATGTCATAAATCATTACTCCATTTTTTTGACTGCCCATACAGGAGAAGCACAGTAACATTGAATTCTGATTTAAGTTCTTCCTTGGCTAAGTGGCCTCTTACAGCCTGGGGACAAACTCTCTTTACACCCATCATAGTATAAGGTTTGACAACCATTCAAATTACATGGTGTCCTTCCAAAAATTTCATTTGTTGTGTCGATTGGGACCAAGGACAGGAATGTTGCATATGGGGACAGAGTGTGCCTCCCCTCCTGATACCCTTCAGCCAGGGAGGAGCCAGAAATCAGAGGGAGCAGCTCTGCCTCCCACCCTGCCAGGACTGATGGAGCAGATTGGTTACAGAGCTCCTTACAGCAGAGAGCTGGGGGGTTGTTTGCTCTTTTTTTTTTTTTGCTAAATCATATGTTAGAAAAATTAAGTGCCATTCTCTAAAGCAGCTTTTTTTAATTTGCTCTGCTTGCAGCATTTTAACTGCGCTTACTGGCTGTGTCAGGTCCCTTCTTTACCAGCAAAAATGGATGTTTAGCACTATAAGGTCTTGCTGAGTCTGAGAAAGTGAAGGTATTCCCTCAAATCTGGAATGTGATTAAACTTTCGTGCAGGGCCAAATGCAATCCTAAGTAACCTGCACAGCCCCGCTGAGAGCACAGGACTGTTCTGATGTAAATGCCAATACCATTTGGTCTCAAGAAACTTTTCAAACATAAAGATGGAAATAACAAAAAGACTGAAAATATGTCTGCTGTATGCAGCCATTTTGCATTTTCACCAGGACATGTGAGCATCCCGAGACCCTGCAATGCCTCTGGCTGCTGCAGCCCCTGCCCCTGGGCACACACATGCAGCTCATGCCAGTCTAAGAGCTGTTCAGAAGAGGTGGACAAGCAGTTAGCTTTAAGGGGTTTTCAAAAGACAACACTGTATTTGTTGGAAAACAAGTTGTGGGTACTAAAGCAACAGGGGTTTGTGTGGTTTTCTATGTAGCTGCCAAATATTCGAGCATTTTTGCTTGAGCCTGTTGATTTAAAAGAGAGCAGGTCAAATCAACTGTGCTAAAGCAGGGATGAACCCACAGGGCTTTTTCCTAACTGTGACATCTATTGTATAATCTTCTAAATAGATTCCTGAATGTTTTCTTCTATTATTTTCCAGCTCCCCAGACAAAGAGCACAGTGAAGTCATATAGCATACAGGGAATAGCCACCACACACAGCAAGGGAGGTACACACGATGCCTTTCTCTGCACCACATGTGTTAAAAGTCTACAGGAAAATTTTGTAGATCTCCATCTAAAACATCATACCATAAAGATTTGATAACTGCTCACTTAAACCATCACTCCTTAGCTAGCAGTTGTTTGGAACTATCTCTTCTTCTGTGTAAATACTGATAATTTAATTCAGCATTCACTCACACAACAGCGCCAGTTCACCATCTGCAGTGGAGTTACTTGATTTATCCCTCGGTAAATGAAATTCCAGAGATTTTTAATTTTTTTTCAAAATCTGTACTTTTCAGGATTTCATTGGGAAACAGTGTATTTCACTTCCCATTCTCTATAGGTGAATAATTTCCACTTTCTTTTGTTTTTTTTTTAACAACCTTCCTTCTGGAAAGAACTTATTTTGCTGTTTGTGAAGCCAGCTGAGTCCTGACTTCCAGCTAGTTCTGCGCGAGTTTTTCTCAGCACTCAGCCTGACAGGAGGGGCTGGGTAGGTGTCAGAGTATTTACTGGGGCACAGATCCTCCCACCTCACTCTCTGACCCTTCAGCACTTCACACCAGATCAAACAGCCAGCCCTTAGGTCAAAATGAAAAGGAAGTCCTGCCGCACCATCTTCAGTGAAAACGGATTTTCCGTGGAAACATTCCCTGCCACTCTGCTAGCCTGGTTTCTATAGAGCCTGTCCGTGCTCATCTCCATCCTCCCTGGGACAGTTAAAAACAGAGATGAAAACCAGCTTTAAGCACAATTTGGTTACACTGAGTTTGGTTGGTGCTACTGCCTCGCAGGGGGTAGATGGGTTACATTTTTAACAAAGTGCAGAGTAATTTTGCCAGAAGAGCTGTGGTTGCTCTTGCTTTTCCAGGCTAGTACGTGGAAGAGATTCTGATTATATTGGCAGGAACAGTCCTGCTCATTTAAGTAAGGTGAATAAGATTTGACAGGGGCTGAATAAGCTGTCTGCTTGCAGAATTGTCAGCCACAGACAGTTTATTCCTCATACTATTCAAAGCACAGCCATCTATGTGACAATGTATCTGATAAAGAAATTACTGCATAGTCATTTTTGGATCAGACATCCAACACCAGGCATATCATAAATATAAAAATCCTTAAGACTGGTCCTTATATGGGCTTGTGCATGATATAAACATTGATCATGTTTGGCAGAAAGTCTACAACCAGGCAAATTTCTGTTAAAAAAAAAAATAAAACAAAAGGTAGCATAGATATCACTGTGTTCACCACAGCTCTCTATGGAAACAAAAAAGTTGAGTTCACTGACTTTGAGGAAATTTGTATCTAAAATATTTTCAGAGTGTTAGCTCTTACTCAGGGACAAAATGTCTCCTAAAGTAGCTGAGTACTTGCGAAGCATGCAAGTACTGATATTTTAATAGGCAATAATAACCAGACAGAATGGAAGCAGAATGTATTTAAGAAAGGGAATGAGAAAATTATTATTATTAAAATTTTTTGTCATATCCTTTACTCTGTTGTTTTTCACAACAGCAGAGGAGACCCACCCACCACACAATGCAACACCAGGACAGGCTTTCTAGTTTCAACAAGCTTCTTACTACTGTTTGTGATGCTAAATTCACAAACTGTGTCTGTCGGATGCAGTGGGACCTGGGTCTAACACTCCCACACCTCCCAATTCACATGAAAACTCGTATCATAATAACAAGAAAACACATCCAGATTGCACAGCCTCTTCTGCTGAGGATGTGGTGGGATACATTTTACTGTCTCTGAAATAAATATAGCTTTCTACCATGCAACAAGGAACTGATTGTTCTCGAGGGCTCTTGCTTGTTTTTCTGCGCAGCCTCGTCAATCCAACTTCCCTTTTTCTGGGAGAAGGCACAGCACAACTATTCTAGCTGAGGCAAGTGGGGGCCATAAAATCCAAACTGAAGAAAATGACCAAACAAATGTTGCAAGCTTGTTTGTGTCCCCTATATTCTGAGAGCCCAGTCTGGAGAATGGGCTGGCTTCTCAAGCTCCCTTTCTTTTATTGGCAGCCCTGGAATATTTATCTCTTGCGTGATTTGGTATACAAAGACAACTTTTTTTTTTTTTTTTTACCATTAGGCAACACTCATCAAAAAGATTACATGCAACAAAATTAGTTTTTGTAAAATTCAGTTAAGTACATTATATTTTACCTGCTACAATAGTAACATTTCGATGCACTGCATACTAAAAATAAAGTGAGAAAACAAAATCAAATCCAGTAATGCTAAAGAAAAAAAAGCCACAAAACTGTAAGAGCATACAGTGTATACATTCAACAGACCATGTAAAATAAGGATTCCATTCAAATTTCACATCTCATTAAAGACAATTTGGCCATTAATCCATACCGGGTTTAGGAGCAAAGAAGGATTTTCCAGGACAGATAAACTGAAATGATCCTCCTTTGATCTCCGAGGTTAAGAATCAGCAACAATGGAAGATGAACAACAAGGGGCAGAACCACTGGCCTTTTTATGTGCCACAATGGCATCAGCAAACAACTACTTAATCAATATTTGGCCAGGGACACTGAAAACTTTCTTTTCAAATTTTAATTCCTAGTTGTAAAACAACTGTAGGGCAACCAGCAAGATAAGACATTAAACTGACTGCTTAATTGCCTTTTACTGTCTTACTAGTTATATATGCACATTCTTAATAGTTCGTGAATCTTTATTTACTAGGATGAATAAACGACCTGTCAACAATTACATCAAACTCCCCTAACTAAATAATCTCAGCACATGACACACTTTAACTCTAATGTGTCCTCAGTGAGTTTTAATTTCATTAGGCTTCACTTTTTTCTAGGCAGAGTGATTTAAACTGAATTAGTTTAACAGCATGGGGCAGGAGTACTCCAGGGCAAATAAAGTAAAATGCCACATTCACACTAGGCTAAAAAAGGTCTTGTGGTGAATTACATTACTGTACATCATTTTTATTAGCCAGAAAGCTCAGAGTTCAGGGACCACTTAGAAGTATCCTGCATTTTCATTTCTATATTTTGTTCTTTCTCTGGCCACATATTTTTGCTACATAGGATTTAAAGTGACATTTACATGGAGAAATTCACATTGACTGGCTTGCTCTGATTTATTACTTTGTGTTTCACTCAATTTCTTCTTAAATTAACCAGAGAGCACTTTGTAGTTCTGCTTCATTTCCCAATGCAGTTTTATTACACAGCTCTGGGGACTCATGATAATTTATCACTATCAGTTTTATTGGCTTCCCTCTCCTAAACCCTGTTCCAACCCTTATCAATAAGTAAACCCAAACCAAACTAAACGTTCCCCAAATAAGTGTCAGATAAAAGTGTTGCATTTGCATCATATAACAGAGAATCACTATTCAAACTCGGACACGGGAAATTATTTGTTTTAAGAACTTTATCGGTATTGGCTTTTACTTACAGCATTAATTGCTAATTAGCTCTTTATCTAATTAAACTCTGTCTGTCTTCTGATTCCACTGCTGCCTCTGTGTAAACGGAGACACAAAGATCCTTGCCCTCGGTGAGAGTGCTGCCAGAGTTTCCCTCGGGATTAAAGCCACACTCTAGTGCAGTGGGTACTTTTTACTGACAGAATAGAACAAATTTGGGCCCCGTTGCTGCCCAGCCCTCGTGAGCAGCGTTACACACATGAATAGGCCCTTTGAGGGGACTCCTCGGCACAGTCCCACATCTGCGGGACTGGAGAGTGAGTAAACCCCTCTTACACCCCAAACCTGAGGATTTCCCCCAGAGCTGCAGCTCCTCAGCACGTTACAGAGCTGGTGCCAAGAAAAGCCTGATGTCAGTTGTGGTAAATTCCTACTGACATCACAGATCCTGCAATCACAGGAGAATGGGGAAAGCCAAATACATAAATCACACTCTCAGAGGAAGTCCTAGCCCTACCAAAGTCAACCAACTGTTTCTCGCCTCTGCCTTTCTGGAATGACACCCTTTTAGTCTAATAGATGAAGATTTTCAAAGCAACCAAATAAGGTGCTAACTTGGGTACAAATTCAAGTTAATCGACTGCTGTGTGTGAAGCAATCCTGACATTTGCTGAAATAACATTCAGCTTTGTTCTAGATACATGCAATAAGAAAAACTGGAAAGGATGCCCACAGCAATTCTGCTTGAACAGGCGCTGGCTCTTAAGTTGAAGAAAGCCCCCCTCAGATGGCAAAACATTCAAAGCCACTAATAAAATCATGATTTCAAGCCAAGGATATGATGTGTACATATATTACTTCAGAGAGTCGCTGCTAGATTAACACCCTTTCTTCCCACAGCTGGAAATATTACTGGTGCTTTTGTCAGACGATTAGCATGCAGTTAGTCTGACAATTAGCACTCTCCTCAAAATCCCCACTTCAAGACAGGAGGGAATGGGCTGCCCCCGGCAGCTCTGGAAGAGCAAACTCCACTTTGAAGTCACCCTAAAGTCAAACATTTAGCACCTTTCTAAAAATGCTCAGCATGCTGGGACAGCGCACTCTCACTTGATGCTGAGGTCATTATTCACTGCTGAGGTCATCAGGTGTTTATTATTATTATTATTATTATTATTATTATTATTATTATTATTATTATTATTATTATTATTATTATTATTACTACTACTATCTCAGAATAATTATTTGGAAGAAGAAGCCTGGCCCAGAGCCCCACAGAGATGAGGGTCAGGCAGAAGAAACATGCCCAGATTCCATGCTGGGTTTGCATGGAATCTCCTGCACCAATTGGCACCTGTGCAATTCCTGGCTTTTCTGCCTGAACTCTCACTATTAAGATATGAGGAAAGAGAAGAGGAAAAAGACAGACAGAAAATATAGTTGGCACTGTCTCACTTGAGCCAAATTCTGGACTCACTAGGGAGTTTTTCTTAATTAAGTATTATTTTCTTGTCAGCTCTGAGTGCCCCAGAAACGACACTGTTCAAGTGACATGAGTTGATTTCTTAGACCTGCTAGTGACCAAATATATAAAGTACTGCATGAAATTTCAGGCTCAAGGAGATAACTGCCTGCAGCCACAGCCATCACATCTCACTCCATAAGTAAACCTTTACCATGGACACTGAGCAGGGGAACAAACTGTGCTTCTCAGCCCACAACGGCATTTCACACAGCAGCAAAATCCTCCTACCACTGCACCTTGGGATAGGGCACCGGAGAAAAGCCAAGACAACCCCTGGAACCAAATCTAACTCAGCATCTGACTCATCCCATGCTCCAGCCACTAATCCAACAGTCTGCTATGTAGAAATGAATGACTCAAACTGATATCTGGTGCCTCCATGTTAATCTTCTCCCTTAATAAAGTGTCTTTATTAGTTTAGCAATCTAAAAATAACTGGCTGCATGATACTGACCAACCCTAATCAAAACATCTGCCAGCCCATCTAGCTCGAGCTACCCTTTAGATCATGTGCCACCGCTTCAAAGCCTCCTGCATCAAGTCAGTAATTGTAACATTGCATCTAAATATTTAAGCTAGGGGCTGGTAGTCGCGTGTCCCATTTACAGTCAGCATCTGTCCTCTAATTCCATTACAGTACAAAGCAAAAATGTTTCCCAAAACTCACAAACAGGAAAAGCATCGCACAGCTAGAGAGGCAGCAGCAGCTTGAACTTTGGAGCTGCTGAGCAGGGCTTTTGTGCTAAGGTCCCTTTTTTTCCTACCCCCTCAAACTCCCCACATACACACACTAAAATAGGGGTGGTGCCGAAATTGTATTAATGTGAGCCTCAGGCACACAGAAAAAAAAGAAAAGAGGAAGGGGAGGGAAAGGGGGAAGGGTTTGGTCCAAGATGAAAGTAAGAAGAAAATAAAGGAGGCAATTTAGTCTGCTGTAGCCTGAATTGCTCTCAGTACAGCCAAGGGTAGAGGCTTGGGATGAGTAGGGCCCTTTTTGGACGGGTGCGCATGACTGGGGGAGGATCCGCCAGGACACGGCCCGGGGGCCAATTCCGCTGGCTGGGAACAGAGGCCCCCTTTGAGGCCGGGAGGGGGGGTCCCAGCCCCAGCCCCCTCCCCAGCCTGCTCACAGCATCCCGGGGACCAGCTCTGCCCCATCGCTGCAGCGCTGAAAGCCACTGGTTGCTGCCAGAAAACAACAGCTATTTTATCAAGGGGGGAGTTACTGGATTAGTCAGCAAACCATGCTGCCCATAACTCCCACCAAAGGTACAAGCAAGTCCCTCTTCTGTAGTGGTTATGCTAAAAATAAGCCCTGATGTGCCACATAAAGGCACAAAACTTGCTCGTGTTCTTTATTTATGGCTTGTGCCTTTAAATAAAAATTCTCACGCGTGCAGAAATACAGATATGCTGTCATAGAGCTATCAGCCTCCTGATACACACTCTGACAACTAAGTTTTCTTTGACTATATCCCCAGAATCAGAGTTGAGGGTGACACTGGCAGAAGCACTGAAATACAGCACGTACAGGGCTGCACATGTGGCATCTGTAAACGGTGTGAGAATCACGTGTAAGTGTCTGAGAAGAGAGGCTGAAACAGAATCACACCAGCCATACAAAAGTTTACCTACACCCATATATGTGGTGGGAGAGAGCCCAATGATTCACTGCTTCTATCACACATTTTTTTAAAATATCATGTTTCCATCCTCTCTAATCCCACTCTGCTGTAAATACTCTCTAAATCTTGAATTAGCTACCATTAAAATGACAACTCTTGTCCTTGTCCTTGGAAAAAATGCCACTCCTTGAGCCACCCAAAGGCCCGTGGTGAGGAGGGGATTTCAGGCAGCGCCAGCAGAAGTCCAGCACTAATGTGTGGTCCCGAGCAGAAAAGCCATCGTGAGCAGCCTCAGGAGTCACTTTCTGACCTATCCCACAGCCTTCCCTGGCACCCAAGCTCTGGGATACCTCAAGCCCCCAAGAACAGAGCTACAAAAACTGCTCATGTTGCACAAAACCCCGCACATTTTCCCCCTCTGTAACATAGAGCACTCAGCACTGAGCTGGCACCGAGGGTTTTGCTGCCCAGCACATGGATACCCCTTGGACATTCCACAAGCAACCCGAGTGTCAGAAGGGCATCTGAGATGCATTGCCAGAGGGCACCCTCTGCCACAGCAGGCCTTGTAGCCAAGCTGGTGGGTGCTGGCAAATATGATCCTGTGGCATCAAAATCCTTAGGAGCGCTGCCAGTTATTTTAGTAACAGAACAGGATTGTTTTTATAGATGGAGTGAAACCAAAGCTCCTCGGCTGGCAATGGAGTTGAAGCAGAACTTTTTTTTGTTGGTCAGATACAGAAAGTAGTGGTGGGCTTCTTTTATGGTTATTCTTGTCTTGTAATGGTGTCACTGGTGTGCTGTGGCTGTAGCGTCACACTCCACGCAGGGCACGAGTGTGGCAACAAACGTTTTCTGGAGCAGCAGCGCGCTCGCACTGCAGCATCCCAGCCCCTCCAGTAATGAGATTAAGCAACAGCTTGCTAGCCAGGGAGGGGGAGCAGGCGTTGCTGTGGGGAAGAGCACACTCTCCCTCACACTGCCAAGCCTTCCCAGCCACTGTCACAGAACAGATGGGATTACCAAAGCTGCCGTTCCCTCGGAACTGTCCGGTCACGTTCACGCAGCAAAAACCTGCATGCCTAGGGCAGGAGAGGACTACACTACCCCATGCAACCAAGGGGAAAATTGCTGCTGATTAAACTCAAAACAAATAAAGTTCGACATTCGCATCCACAGAAAGTGAAAGAGAGGAACAGAGGTGGAACAGAGCCTCCTCCTACGACTGTGCTGGGAGGCATGGGCGAGCCCCTCTTGCAGCAAGGCAGCACCAGCCTCAGTGGCTTTCCTGCAAGAGTTTTGGGGCTCCCCTGGGCTGGTGGAAGGCAGCCATGCACCCAGACACTGATTCATAATAAATCAGGAGCCCCACTTTAAAGGGCAGACAGTCAAAGAACAGGAAGACTGTTTCCAAGAGAAACAGAAGGATGGGTTGTATCGATAACGGTATTTTTTCTCTTGCTGTCTCTATTAACCACTCTTTGTTCCATAAAGCAGTGATATTATCAAGGCTTACTTATCTTCTGTTTCTAATCTCTATCAAGAAATTGAAGAAGGCAGGAAAGCTAGACAGCTAGGGCACTGGATTTAGCTATTTTTCCCTTGGTGCACATCCCTCTTGAAAAACCCTCCGTTGAAGGAGTTGCTGGAGGGAACTCTGGACCCACCATTTCAGGACAACTCGACCAGGCAATCAAACTGTGCCTTCTGGCCTTAAAATCTCTAATTTTGTTAGCATGTTCTGCATGTCTGTATTACACACCTCCTTGCAAACACATACACACAGAATATGAGTCTTCACTGAAAGTTTTAACAACAGTTGAAAACTAAGTTTTAGGAGGGTTTAGGGGCTTGTTCTAACGAAACAAGGACATGTCCTACTGTCAAAGAACGGATTTCTGTTGTCCTTGCACAGCACCAGCATCTCTTGATGCTTAGAAATGCTATAAACATTTTCTCTCTAAAAACAGCTACTTTTTTCCACGTTCGAGAGTCCATAAAACTGCGTGGAGCATCAGCTATTAGGGGCTCATTGAATAATTCATCCCTCATTGCAAGCCCATAATGTCTTTTCTCAGCCTTTTGTGGGGCTGTTTTCTCTTCTTTTCTCCTTGAATTATAAAAAGGTTGCCTTCTTTTGTTCACATCAAGCTGCTGCTAGCTGAAGCTTTGTCTGTGCAAAGCCAAAGTGTGAGTTTCAATGGACTCCCCCCTCTTTGTTTTCCAAGTTCATCTCCAAGTGTAGATTGTGTATAGAAGGCCTTCTTTGTAAAAGCTGGAAAAGTTGTACAAATGTTTGACCAGCTCATTTGGTACTTTTGTCTCGCCTTCTCCAGTGCCTGTGCATGTGCTGGGCAGCAACTTCCACACGCAGGCGGCCCGGCCGGGCCCTTGCCTGCCCCTGCACCCCGGCCCGGCCGGGAGCCAGGCATGGCTTCCCCGGGAGCAGCAGCTGTGCCCCGCAGCAGCCCTTCACCTCCGCCTTGTTCAGGTTGCAACCTCCTCGCAGTCCCGGGCCAAACACCAACACATGCTCTTCCCAGCAGTTTTAAGAGCAGAAAAAAACAAAACATGTGTCTCCCTGCCCCGCTCAGACTGCAGAGATTCAGGCTCCGCAGGCTTTTGCTACAACTGTCCCTCCTATGCAGCTGCAGCCTGTCGCTTGGCTTGGGAGAGGAGCCCCTGCACGGCTGTGGTGAGGGGCTCTGTAGCTGTGCTGAGGGGCTCTGCGGTGGCCCCAACCCTCCCTGCTCCCTGGTTACTAAAAGCCAAACCAGCAGTGCCTCCCATCTTTGTTCCAGCCCCGTGCCATTCCCGCACACTGCAGGGTCGCTCTGCTGGGGGAGTGGGGTACGATGGGATGCGGCAGCCAGGCCGGCAGGGCTCACTCGCCCTACACCTCCCGCTGGGCTGGCCCCAGGACAACCCCTGGGAGACGGGGAGTGACAGCCACCAGCACCTGGGACCGGCACCGGGCCGTCGCAGGGCTCCACAGAGAGCAGGGGCAAGCGGGACTTTACCTCTTTCGCTGAGGATGCCATCAATGCTGTGCTTGGCCTTCTTGTCACCTTCCTCCACCTCTTTTCTTTCCAGCTCAGCGTCCTCTTCCTCGCCTTTCCCAAACTTGCTCCGCAGGATGCGGCTGATGGAGCTCACTTCAGGGGGAAAGTGCAGAGCTGTGACCGGCTCGTCCCCAGCAGCCCCCCGCGGCTCTCAGGCCAGCCCGGGAAGCCGAGTCCCCCACTCAGTGCCACTGGCCTGTGTCCCTCGGCCACGGCCAGCGATACTTAGGAGCCTGTCACTCCCGACCCCGCGGGGGTTTCACGGGACACCGTCCCGCACAGGACTCCAGCACGGGCACAGCGGCTCCCGAGAATCTTTCTTCTCCCCGAGCCCGCATGGCGGGTGATAAACACCCTCGGACCCCTCACAAATACTGCTGCGGCTCCCTGTGTCCAACACCCCATCCCGCCGGCACAGGGAGCCGCTCCCCATCCCCTGCTTCCCAGCCCCGCGTCTCCGGCAAGCTCCGAGCCCTCCTGCGGCAGCAGCCCGGAGGGGACGGCGGGGAAGCGTCGGGAGGAGGAGAGGAGGGGGATGCAGTTGCGATTTAATTGAAAACACCCCGCCGAGAGCAGGAATCCTCCCGGGAGGGAGGCACCGCGTGCTAAGGCCGGCCGCTCCGCGGGCACCGCTCCGGCCCGGGGCTCAGATCCCAAGGGGACGGGGCTCCCCCGGCTCCCGCGCCGACCCCCCCGGACCGCCCCCGACCCTCCGGGACACTCCGAACCCCCCGCTCCGTACCTGACGGCACCGAGTTGCGGTCACACACCCCGTCCTTCAGCAGCTTGTCCCGGATCTCCCAGCTGAACATGCCCGCGTTTTCCCGCTTGTATTCCTCTATTTTCTTCTCAACATCCGGCGTCGTCACCTGCTTCAGTAAAGACAAGGCGAGCGGGCACAGTCTGTAGGGCCGGGGGAGCCGGGGCTGCCGCCGCCAGAGCCCCGGGGCGCTCGGAGCCTCCCGCGCCGTCGCCAGCGAGAGCCGACACCGGCCCCGCTTAGGAACGCCGATAGAGAACACCCGAACGCGGGCGGGGTACAGAAAGAGGGCACACAGACGGTAAAAACGGGCCGCGTGAAGCGAACACACTCCGCGTTAAACGAAACGCCCCAGAAAATCCTCCGGGGTTACCGGGAAGGTGGGACAGAGCCTTCGGCATGGAAAACCCCGAATTAGGCAGCACTGGCTGCCGCGAGGCCGAGAAAATACCAGGTCGCGACCAGCGGTGGATTCCGGACAACGAAGCTCCAGGTCAGTAAAGTTTCGGCTAAACAAAGTTTGCGGCTCCGAACAAAAACCAGCGTCATAAAAACGCGGAGAAGTTCGAGTACCGGTATTTTTCTTCGGTAGCCTCGTGGTTTAAAAATAAATCTAAAAACTAAACAAAAAGAACCATCTCCCGGCTGGCAATAGCTTTACGTTTGAGTAGCGCGCTTATAAAAAATTACCTCTACTCCTAACACGGAAAGAAAAAGTTCGGGCATCGCTTCGCTACTTTAGACGAATCATAGAAGGAGGGGGGGAGAGAATCTAGCAACAACTTCCAATAAAAACTCAAGCCTATATACTTCGCTTTAGTGGGAAAGAAAAGCTAGAGAAGGAGAAGCCTAATCTTGGGGGGAAATTTCGTCTCCGTTATTGGCAGCGCAAACTTTTCGGTGGCGTAGCTATAAATACACACAGCTCTAGAGCAGAGGGAAAAAGTAAACAGAGCAGGAGAAGGAGCAGTACAGAGACCGACAGAAGTACAGGTCGTTTTGTTGCACTTTCAACGAAAGCGGGGAGGGCCCGATCCAGCCGTGCTGGGTCAGCTCCAGCACCGGACCGATCGCGTCCCGGTCCGTCCGGCAGCCCCGAGCCCGCCTGCGCTCCTGCGGGGAGAATGAGCGTGGGGCACGCGGGGCTCTGGGAAGCCAAGCGCTCAAAAAATCGCCCTTTTCGCCCTATTTTCGTTTGAGTTTTTTTTTTTTTTATAGCATTTCCTTAATTAAAAGTATATTATTTCTAACAACTCCAACAATCTTTTCTAAAATCTCGGGAAGTTTGAGAGCAACAGGCGGGGACACAGCGGGGGTGCTGTGTCCCATGAGTGTCTGCGCCCACCCCCGGCCTCGCACGGTCCCCCCGGCCCTCCCGGGGCCGCCGTCCCGACTGGAAACCCCGGTGCCGGCCAGCCTGGGCCGCGTCCCGGTCGGAATTCGCTCCCCGCCACCGCGACCGGGGTTTGCTCGGTTCCGGGCGGGCAGGAGAGGCTCACCTTGGGCTTGCTGCCGCCGATGGCCCCCGGCCGGATGGAGCCCGTCTCCTGGTACCTGCAGAGAATTTTGGAGACGCAGCCGTGGGACACTCGCAGCTGGCGGGAGATGACACAGGGCCTTATGCCATGGTGGGCCATCTCCACTATCTTGTGCCGGATATGGTTGGGTAAAGGCCTGCCATTGATAAACACTCCTCCGAGCTGATTGACTCTGCCCTGGCCTAGAGGGGTAGAGACTAGAAAAGGAGGGAAGGGAGGCAGGGGGGTAAACGGCGTTAACGTCTCCTTCAGATCCTGCTGCGTCTTTTTTTTGTTGTTGTTACTGTTTTTTTGGGTTTTTTTTGTCGTTGCTTTTCTATAAAGCAACTCACCCCCTCCCGCCCCGCCGCGCCCCGGGGCCCGCAGCTCCCGGCGAGACCCGGCCCGGCGGGCAGGGGAGGGAGGCGGCCGTGGGCTTCACCTGTTGCACTCAGCCGGAGCCGGCTTTCAGAGCCCGCCTGACTCCCGCCGAGAACGGGGAAGCGGTGCGGGAAGGCCGCAGTGTCCCCGGTGGGAGCCGCGGCCGCCGCCCGTCCTCCCTCGGGCCGGGGCTGGCGGTGCCGGCACCGCGGGCCCTCGCCCCGCCGCTGCCTTTACAGCGGCCGCTCTCTCGCAGCGGCCCGGTGCCGACCCGCGGCTCTAAACTTCCTTTCGATTCGCATTGATTTCATCCGAATTTATTTTTTTCCCAACTTTGGGGCCCCCAACTTTGGGCTCCCCAAATCACCACCTTCGCTCCATTAAGAGCACCGGGGCCGGCTGCGCTGCCGGCTGGCGGGACGGGCCGCTCGGGGGTGCGAGGCCGGAGCCGCCGGCTGCAGCGCTCCGAGCCGTGCCCGTCCTGGGACAAGCCCTGCTCTGACAGCCCAGGGGCAAGCCGGGCGGCTGTCCTGGAGGACTCCGTGCACCGGTTCTGGCGGGCCGGCGGGGCCGCTTTGTTCCGGCGTCCCGGCACGGAATGATTATCCCCTTCCCGACCGGGAGCGGCACAGGCGCGGCCTTACCTTCCAGCGGGAACCCGCTGCGGGGATAGTTCTGCCCGGCCCCGGGGCGCATCATCCTGGGGACAGCTCCGGCCAGAGTTGTCATCGCAGCGGCAGCGGCCGGCAGGGTTATATCCAGGTGAGGGCTGATCTAGGGAAGACCCGCGCTGTCAGCGGGCCCCGCCGAATCAGGAGCGGTCCCGGAGGGGGTGGGGGATGCCGCCGAGGGGCGGGGAGGAGGCAGCTCCGCCGCTGCCCCTTTGTCAGTGACCCGCGCTGCCCCGCACCGGGAGGGCAGGGGCCGGGCCGGAGCCCCGCCGGGCGGCGCGGCCGGGCGCGGGGAGGGCGGGCGGGCGGCGGGGCGGGGGGCTTTGGCGGTGTCCCCGGTGCGGCGGGGAGCGGCGGCCGCGGGGCCGGGAGCATTTATCGGCTCCGTGCCCGGCGCGGCTCGGCGGCGGCGCCGCCGCGATTGGCCACCGCCGTCCGGCCCGGCCGCGCCGCCCCCGCTGATTGGGCGAGCGGGCGGCTCTCGCCCATCGTCCCGACAGCCGCGACGGCGGCACGGCCGGACCGGCACCGGCACCGGCACCGCGCGGCTCGGCACGGTACGGCAGGACACGGCGCGGCCCGCGCTGACCCCGCGGACAGAGCCGCGCTGGACACTTTCCCCGCAAGCAGAGGGCGGCCCGCGATGGGGATCTACTCGGTACCCCGACGGCCGCCCCAGCCCCGGGAGAGAAGCACCAACCGGGCCGGCCTGGACATCGCACCCCTCAGGACCCCGTGTCACTGCGGGACTCCGCGGGACAGCCCCCGCCTGGCTGCCATGAAGCGTTTTGTCTCCTGACTCCGCTCCCCGAGCATCAGCAGCGGGGTGGGGGCAACAAGCTTTTTCATTTTAAAGAAAAAAAAAAGCTTCTTCCTTTATTCTTTCCTTTTACTTATTTGCTTTGAACCGAAAACTCTCTCCGTCCAGAAGAAACATCTCTGGAACAAATGGTGCTCACGGTTTTGAGAGCAAGAGCTGCCAGTGGGATCTCCGTGGGGATGTCTGCATTTAAAACCCGGTGGGACAAGGGCGTCCCTGCGCTTCACGCGTGTGCGTGAGCGTTTATATGTGTATGGGTGCGAGGCGGTGCATGTTAAAGTCTTACTAACAAGCGTTTGTTCCCAGGAATTTATTGTAGTATTCAAACTAAACTGCTGGAAAAATAAAAGAGGTAAAGTCTGCCTCGGAGCTGGAGTGCCCACAGCAGGATATGACGCCAGGAGTGTTGTAAAGACTGTCTGTCCTTAGAGAAGGTACCATTGTGCACGGCCTTTTATTTATAACTTGGTAAGTGCCAGCAAACTCGCCTCCTTTACACTCCGAAGTGCCAGCCCGGCTTTCCACAGGGCTCTTTATTTGCAATCGTCTATTCAGGAACTGTCACTCCCGAGCTTCAAGTTATTCAAGACCTTAATCAATCAAAAGGATGAGAATCGCTCAGGTTTCCTCCTTTGAAATGAAGGGGGAAAATGTTTTCTGGGCTCCCAGTCCGCGTTCCCTTTACGAGCCGGACGATGTTGCGGGGCCGGGGCCGGCCCCAGGGTGGGCGGGGGTTCGCGTTATTTAGGCAGAAATCCGGAGCCTTAATAATAAGCGAGCCGGCCGTCAAGGCCCCGGCAGCGGCACGGCGCGGCCCCCGGGGAAACTCGGAGTTTGCGTCGGGCTCCGCTCCGCCGTGGGGGCGAGGGGTCGGCAGGAGAAGCGGCATGCACTGCACGCCGGGGGTGCCTCTGGCCCGTGGTCCCTCTCCAGCCCCACGCGCCGGCCACCAAAACGAGTGGTTTCCCTCGCTTTCAAATGCACACAAACCGATCCGAACACCGGGCGCTGCCCGGGAACGCTCCCGCACCCCGAGGAAGAGGCTGGCAGGAGAAAAGTTCACACTCAGTGAAAGTCAGCGTGTATTTCACAAAGCATTTATGTTCTACAAACCCCGCGGTGGCCGGAGCTCTGGGAAACCCGTTAGCGAGCCCTGTGGAAACCCGGTCCGGTGAGAGCCGGGCGGTGGAGCGCCGGCGGCAGCCGGGGAGCGCCCGGGCCCGTGGCGGGCAGGGCCGGGGCGGCAGGAGCCGTGAGGCCCCAGCCGTCGCTCCACAGACCACGCCGCGCCACTCGCCACCCGCCTTTTACTGGAGGGAGGAGGCCGATAAAAGTGTTAGTTTAAAAAAAAAAGAGATTAAACTCCTTAGGGTTCAATTCTCGCTCGGGAACCCCGCGGAGGGGAGCAGGGCCGCACGACGTGCGCCCGGCGCTAACAGCATCCCCGTGGCCACCTCACACCCCACCGGTGCCGCTGCGGCTGCGAGCATGGGAGCAGAAACCCTTCCCAGCCATCGCGACGGGCGCCACTGCGATGCTGTGGGCAGTAATCCCCATCCACGCGAGGAGGAGTGCGAACTGCGACTGCCTCGACCCCTCACCCGCGGAGGAGGAGGAGCAGAGCCCTTCATCCCGGCAGGAGAGCCAGCCTGGGCAGTGTTTTCTAGCTGCTTCACCCCTCCTTCAACGACGCGCCTTCGTGTGCGTGCCGCGTGTTTTTGCGTGGAGCCGGTGTCCGCCCGGGGCCGCCCCAAGCCCATCCCGTGCCGGCCCTGCCACGAACCGTCTCGGCAGCTCCGGGGCCGCCGCTGCCCCCCGCGATCGCTCCCGGCCGGGGGTCGGGGCCGGGGCAGGGGCCTGGACTCTTCCCCCGACAGGGCTGGCGGCTCCCGCAGCTCCAGTTCCCCGATCCGCTCCCGGCCCCGTGGGGCTGCCGTGGCCCCCGCCAGCCCAGCGCGTCCCCGCAGCCCCAAAGCCGAGCCGCGCTTCCCCAGGAGCGGCTCCTGGGCCGGGCTCGCGTGGACGGCGGGGGAAAGCCGTGTGAAACCCACCTAGTCTCGCCCTCGCGGTCCTGCGCTACCAGACACCGAGTGCACCGCGATGAAACATCCTCATCTTCCCGCACGGGAACTGTGAAAAATTCAAGGCAAAAAGATTAGGCACGAATGCCTGGCCCCGCTCCTCCCTCCCCTCCTCGCCCCCACCCCCATATTACAGTCCTTTAGGCCAGCAGAGATGATTTCACGGTTTTCCAGTGGAAATAGCTAAAAACGCTCCTGCTAATTACAGAGCTCTTCCAGGCCAGGTGCACTTTTAATTGGATTAGTAAGTGCTCTATATTAAACCTGCAGCACATCAAATGGACAGTGAAAAATAGAGCTATTAAGAACACAGGCAGTCATTTCTGGACGATAAACAGTGTTGGTCTCCTCTCTATTAGAAATAAATCAATTACACTGTTTCCGCTTTTGCGCGCACAAATTCATTTCTCATACAGGTTTCGAAGCGAAGTCCCCGACTATTTCCAAGGGAGGTGGAGAGGAGGCTTCGCAGTTTGATAATAAAAAGTGTGCTTGGAGAAGGGAAGGGAAAGGAAAGGAAAGGAAAGGAAAGGAAAAAAGGAAGGAAAGGAAAGGAAAGGAAAGGAAAGGAAAGGAAAGGAAAGGAAAGGAAAGGAAAGGAAAGGAAAGGAAAGGAAAGGAAAGGAAAGGAAAGGAAAGGAAAGGAAAGGAAAGGAAAGGAAAGGAAAGGAAAGGAAAGGAAAGGAGGAAAGAAAATGCGGAGAAGGGAGTAGGAGAGACAGAGAAAAAGAGAGAGAGAAAGAAAACTGAAAAACACCAACATTAAAAACCCTAAGAAAGAACGAAGGAAGTCAAGACTGGCATAACTATTGGGTATGGACGCCTGTAACTGCTGTTCCGTACTCCGCGCTGTCCTCGCCATAAACATCTAAAAAAAAAACCCCTCTGGGTTTGGGTCTCCGGCCGAGGAAACCCTCGGGGCTGCCCTGTTCAGCTTCACCCTCTGCCTCATGGCTTTCCCTTCACACAGGTTTCCCTCCTTGCCCCCCTTCCTCAGAGCGAGCGGTGTGTGCGTTTGGGGGACCCTGTCCCTCCCGCTGACGGCCTCCCGGAGGGGCCGGAGGCCGAGAGCCGCTGCCCGCCGGTGGGGGAGCGTGTGCCCGGCGGGGTGGGCGGCTGGGCTTGCGGGGCTGGGGCTGCGGGCTTCCAGGGACCGCTGTCCAGCCCCGAGCGTGTGCTCCGCGTTAGGACGGTCCTTCCCCATCGCAAGCCAGGCGTGGGGACATGGGAGCGCGGCTCCGGACCAGAGGCGCGTTGAGCCAAACCGGCACGGACGTGCCCGGACGAGAGTGAACCCCGTAGGACGGCGAGCTGTAAAATGCCACAGAAGAGATACTTCAATACTGCCCAAGAAATTTGGCATCAGTGTAATGTGACCGGTTATTGACTCGCCTGCTTCCAGGAGGGACGCGATGGGGAGTGTCGGGGGGTGGTGGGACGGAGAAGCGGAGCAGGTAGGGAGGCAGCAGGTGGTGGCATCCCGCGGCACCCCCCGCGACAGCCCACGGCCACAGCCACAGGCAGCTCCGTGCAGCCCAGTCTCACCCTCAGAATTGAGCTCCGCCATGGAGCCCTGCGAGGAAAGCCGCGCAGTACCCGCTTTCCGCACATCACCCTCCCCGTTCATGGACCCAGAGGTGTCCGGGGACATTTCTCATCGAGCCGGGGGCTGGGAGGGAGGGAGCCCCGTGCTCTGGGGCAGCCGCCCGGGAAGCGCGGCGGGACGGGGCGGTGGGGCCGGCAGGAGGCTCCCTCGGTCGCTGTAAGGCTGGGAGGGAACCAGCCATAGTTCAGGAGGGGAAGTACCCGCTCGGACACCTTCCCCGGCCCGCAGAGCCCCGCGCTGCGAGGGCAGCGGGCCCCCTCCGCCCCGGAGAAGCCCGGACCGGGGGCGATGCCCTGGGAAGGCCCGAGCCGGCGGTGGAGCGGGCAGGAGGGACCGGCTCCTGGGCTGGCACCTGGGCCAAAGCCTTAGCAATAAATAGAGACAAGTAGTCTAAAGATTAATTATTTTTACTGAGGGTTTTGTTTTGGGTTTTTCTTGTTTTATTATTATTTTTTAAATTTTGTTTTGTTTTGGCTTGGTTTTGTTTTTTTTTTTTTTGTTTTTTTTTTTTTTTTTGTTTTTTTGTTTTTTGTTGGTTTTTTTTTTGTGGCAGAAACATAACACTATCTGGCAAAAAAAAAAAAAAAAAAAAAAAAAAAAAAAAAAAAAACAACAAAAAAAACCCCAAAAAAACAAAACAAAACAAACCCCAAAAAACCAGCAAAGGGCCGGGGAGATTAACATTTGGAAACTTATGAAATGTAATCTGCATATCCAATTGATTCCCAGCATATCAGTTGAAAGGATAAAGATGCGTATCTCCATGATGGATATTGCATTAATAGGCACATAAATAAAGGTTGAAAAGTCATCACTGAAAGCTTTGAACCTTTTTCCATCGCTTTTATGTCCCATCCGCACGTTTCAGCACCATCTTTTTTTTTTTTTTTTTCGCTTTTTGAGTTGTTACGTTTTCATTAATTTACAGCCACAGTACGCCCGGCAGTCGGAGAAGGGGCAGCTCAGTACGGGAGGAGGGTCTGCAGAAGGCCAGGAATAGGGGACAGAACACCCCCGATCCCCCGAGCCGAGTCTGGGACCACTCTCGAGCTCTGCTGGCCGGGCCGAGGGGAAAGGAGGGCACCCTGCCTCTGCCACTCCTAAGGAAGAGTTTCCTCCGAGGGTTACATCCCCGGGGATCGCCTGTGCCAGCACCACGGACGGAAGAGAAATCTGGAGAAAAACGGCAAAGTATTTCCGTGGTGGGAAGATCCGAGGTAGAGCTCATCACAGGGGCCCCGAAGGGAGCCGTGAGAGGGAGCAAACACCCAGGAGGTGAGAGGTGGCCCCGGGAAGGGCCGAAATCTATCCCCCCGCGAGCGGCGAGGCTGCCCTGGGCGAAGGCCGCTCTCTGTCTCCCTGTAAACTGGCAATAAATACAACATGTATTTCACTAACTCCTCACCTTTCTGATTACTACCAGATCCTGCAGTAAGCGATACTACAGCTGCCACTCCGCGCTGACGCGTGCCCTCCGAGCCAGGACAGGGACACATCTGCGCTCCTGGCGCGGGCAGCGGCTGCGGGCCCCGGACCGCAGAGCCCTGGGGCTCCTTCCAGCGGGCTGGGAAAGGACCGTCCTTCCCTGCGAACACACGGGATGAAAAGGCGGCGTGACTCATTTATTTATGGCCTTAAAGATTACCATCGAGCTTCGGGTGCGCGTCAGAGAGCGGTGGCAATGCCGCGCGGTGTCCCCGCCGGGAGGGCAGGGCCGGGCCCCGCGCACACCGGCGGGAAACGCGCGCCCTCCTTGCGCACCTCCTCCGCGCTCAACGGCACCGCTCCACAACCGAGCGTCTAATCGTCGTTAAGGGCCTGTAAAAACACCAGAGATTATTAATTCCAGCAGTGTCACAATGGCTTTCCAGCGGGACTTTCGCTGCAGCAGAGACCAGGAGGCTGCGGGAACCCGAAGCTCGCACCGTCGGATACATCTGCCCGCGGAACGAGGGGTTTGCACAGCGGCTGGGGAAACGACGAACACCCGCGGCCCTGCGCGACCCACTCCGGGTCTGCCAACAGATGGGCACCGGCAGCCACCCAGCACTCCATCCCAAAGATCCCAAATGTCTCCTGGGACATTCTTACTTCCCTCCCTGCTTCCTCCATCCAATACGATTGAGCCAGGAATTAACGATATTAAGGGAGAAACGGCCCTTCTAGCACAGACATTGAATTCATTAATCGGTATTTCGCCCACAGCTATATGATTTCATCGCTTATTCTTTTAAAGACGAACTGAATCAAAATTTGGGAAAGGATAAGCAGGAAGACAGTGGAAAAGAGAAAAAATTAGAGCAAAAGAAAGAAGGAAAGAAGAAAATAAGGAGAGACGAAAGAAGGAAAGAAGAAAATAAGGAGAGAAGAAAGAAGGAAAGAAGAAAATAAGGAGGCACGAAAGAAGGAAAGAAGAAGGAAGGAAAGGAGAAAAGGGAAAGAAAGCACGAAGGAGGGGAAAGGACCGGAGAAGGGTCGTGCCGGTGCCGGGGCTGCGGCCGTGCCCTCCGCCGCAGGAGCGGCTGAATCCCGGAGCTGGGGCAGCGGGCAGGAGGCGGCCCGCTCCAGCCCCGGCTCCAGCCCCGGCTCCATGCCCCAGCTCCATGCCCTCGCTCCATGCCCTCGCTCCAGCCCCGGCTCCAGCCCCAGCTCCATCCCCCGCTCCCGCAGCGGGTGCTGCCCATCCTCGAGCGGGGCCGGGAGCGGCTGATGCCTTCTCCTTCTCCGCCACCCATCTCACTCTGGAATCCAGGGATCCCGCTTCGCAGCTCCCGTCAGTGCCAGGCGCTCGCTTCCAAGGTCACGGCGTGGCTGGGTTAAGCGGAACACAGCGGGGCAGACCCAGCGAGCGCTGCGGGGCTCCGGGGCGCTGCAGCCCCGGCCCGCGGGCACCCTTCGGGGGCACCGCCCCGGTCACAGCTCCCGCAGCGAGGGGAAAACTGCTGCTCGGCCTCGGGCCAAAATTAAACAACTGCCCACAAAAAATAAAGAACTTAGGGGATTCGTTTGTTGGTGGTTTTTTTTGTTGTTTGATTTTTTTTTTTTTCCCGGGGGCAACAGACCCAATTAATATCTGGACTAATATATTAGTAATCATTACCGAAGACAGACTTTTCCCTCCCCTTCAGGAAGAAAGCAGAAGGAAGTTCCAAAGTAGAATGTCACCTATTTTCCGAGCAATGTTGATACTTACATAATGCAGGGAGATCTAAATTTATTCTCACATAGAAAGGTTTGCCACCTAACTAGAAGAAAGTGTGTTTTCTATTTTATGGTGTCATTTAATTTACTTCAGAGTTTTCAAAAGTTTCAGATTTTTTTTTTTTCCCACGGAGGAATACTTTCTTTCTCCTAATATTAACTGTCCAACTAACAAGTCCCTATTTTCCACATGGAAATCAAGCTGGCATTATTGTTCATCATCTCTTTTTCTAAGTCATAAAAAGTTTCGTTCTTCCCATTTTAAAGGAAAGCAAATTTTGATCTTTATCTCTCTCTTTACTTCTCAATTTCCCTCATGAAAATAAACAATTAAACAAACAAACAAACAAAAAAACCCAAAAAAACAAAACCTCAACCAAAACCCAAATGCTGTTGTTGTTATTTATTACTAAGAAAAATATCACAAAATAATAACTAAAATGGATTTGTTAGATTTTGCTAAATGATCAAACAACTTAGAGGTAGGATGGGGAAACGTAGCTTACATTTAGACTTGTAATGAGCTGAAGTCTAAAATTTAGGTTTCCTGACAAATCAGAAGTAGGTTTGGGGGAGAAAGAAGAATAAGAATAATTCAAGTTATTCCCTTCAAATTTCATAATCCAATGAGACTAATCAACCTCGAGCTATTTTATTACTGTAAAAATCTTCTTAAAACAGCTGAAATATTTCTCATTTGAAGCTATTTGTAAGAGATTACGATCACCTTGATGCCAAATCTCTCAATCTGCATGACATGTGAACAGCACGCCTGAGACAGCTCAGACCCGAGCTGTGAAGCCGCTTTCAGACCCAGGTGTTTTCAGTAAGACTAGATACAGGCAGAAGGCCAACACTGCTTCTTCCCTGAGCACAAGCACGAGTATTTTATGCTGCATTGATCAAAGATCAGCCTAGTTGAATGTGTCTAGTATGAAAGTATGACTCCCCCATGACACAAACCATATTTTGTTAATGCAGTTGAGGCATTTCTTCCAGCTATCTCCATTTCTGCATGCACCTGGATAAAATGTGAAAGCAGGGTAAGTTGCAGGATTTTCTAACTTTATTAAAAGTGAGACACCAAGTTTAAATATCCTTCAGAAATATTAGGAATCTTTGCCATGAAAAACCCATTGTTTCCTTGACCTGTTTGTAACATGAAGGGAACACTTGTATTGTTTGTGTGAAGATTTTGCACCAAGGGACACCTGACAGGGAGCTGCCTCTGATGGTTTAAAGGAGGAGAAGGGATGACCACAAGCAAATATAAACATTTATCTTTTTCTTATCTTTTTTCTTTATCTTTATTTTTTAGATTCTTTGACAATATAAGATGATAAAAAAAATTAACTAAGTTCCACTCAGAAAAGCTTCTCCTCTAGACTGGTAGAACAGACAAGGACAGAAGAGTTACAAAACATCCATAACACAGGGGAAAGGGCCATTGAGCTCAGGAGGGTTTAAGTGCACACAAGCAGCTCTAACACATTTAATTTCACTGAATTTTAGGCTCTCAATTTTGTGTCCATAAACATATCTCACACCATATTAATGACAACTGCACTGTTTATGCTTAAGCTGGTGGGTCGGAGATGGTTAAAAACCATTCCTCTGGACACATTCATGTTTAAATATTGTCTCCTCCAGCAGCTGTTGGTATTTTCAGTGATGCAGAGAATACACTGTTATGGGAAAGAGATGGGATTGTACCAGTCACAAGCATGAGCAAGGGTGCTGAACAGCCCCTTCCTTCCCTTGGGATTCACTGCCCTGAGCAAAGCTGTGAGCCCCAGGGGTGAATGCACACAGCACAGCTGCAGAGAAACTGCACTTCACACTCACTTCAGTCCCCACTCCCTGGCTTTTGTCTGTTTGCACAACCACTACAGCCAGCTGGAGGAGTTCTCCCACTTCAGTGGTAGGATTTAAACAGGGAATCCACATTATCCCTGTAATTATACCTGTACCTCTCAGCCCCTGGTGACTGTCTGTGTGCAGAAACTCACTCCCCTATCATTCAAAAAAGGTGTTTTATATGAAGTGTTACACACAGTGAGCTGCCTTGGGATGCCCGCCTTGAAAACACACCCTGTGAATGATGATTTGAGCTAGAGAAACAGCATTAAGGTAAGAAGTAACAATATTCCCATTGCACTTGTCCTTCACCATATTCTAAAATATTTTTTTACAATACAAGGAAAAAAATTAATAGAACTTTATTCTTTTCTGTTATTTGTAAATGCCAAATGAATGCCAACAGAAACTCACTTTTCAGAGTAATAGGGTTGAGATTCTCAGCCTGCAGTACTATGATTAATTATGATTTTCAAAATATACTTCAAAAATGCTGTCTCAACCCAGACAAAACTAGATGGGAGGCAAACTACCAGTCGCTTCAGGAAATACAAGTCATTGCTCTAATTGGAGGGATGTACAACCCAATACCCACTGCTGTTAGCTACTTTTTTATTATTTGGCTTTGTGCTAAATTTCAAATTATCATAAACATGAGAGTAACTGCTATGTTGTTTTATATATGATAAAACAGAAAATTCTATCCATAAAGCAGCCTTTTAACCAATCAACTAGATAATATTCCTTCCATACATTTATGAAACACTTCAGTGTTTTTCTGTCAAATCTGCCTTTCCAAGAAGAACACCTACCATTTTATAAATGAACATTGTGGGATTCTTTACTGCTTGTGGGCTAGGGGTAAAAACAGGAGTATAATTTCTTCTCTGCAACCGCAGGATTTATTAGAGACACTTTCAAAGGAGAGAGCAGGAATAACTGTGTCACTGAAGGTACGGGATTAATATTAAAAACAGAATTGTTTTTAAAAAAAATTGAATTCTCGAGCACAAGTTACACAGCAGGACAACATTAAAGAAGCTGTGGTAGCGATCCTCCTAATGCATCCCCACATATTGCCAAAGGCAGAAGCTGCCCACAAATAGCACATATTGATCTTCCTCCTCCTCCTGCAGCTGCTGTTTGGTCCAGTGAGAACTTTCCTCCAGCAGAAGTTGCCGCCTGTCCCAGGTGAGACAGAAAAGCCCAGTTTGCAGCACAGGATTACTCACCCAGGCTGTGTGTTGGTTATCTGGGTTCTGCCCTCCTGTTTGTCTATCCTTCTCTTGGTCTACTATGACTGACAGCTGGCAGCCTATTCCAAATCTCAAACTCCACATTTGGTCTTCCCATTTGGAGTCCAGTAAGCTTCAGTTAGGCAGAGGAACTGGGGATTACTGCCACAAAAATGTTAAGATCCTTAGGCACAACAGGAAACTACAGATCTTTCAGAGTTCACCCAGACTGTGATCATGGAGATGTCAAAAATTTTTTGAGAACGCATCAGACCTTTGTTTCTTTTCTTGGTGTTTCCATTTCTTGTGCCTCAGACTGAGTAACACAGGAAAATACTGCACAGTAGAAAAAAAAACCCAAAAAACTAGTGCAAGAAAAAAACCCAGCCTGTAGCTTGTATTTCCCAGGGTTTCTCCCACGGTGCTGTGGATTACCCCGTCTTCCCTGCTTTCCCACAGAGTGCCCCAAAGTGACACTTCTCCTGCAAGACGTGAGGATTGTGTGACTGATGCACACTCCTGCTGCATTTCTCTGTGTGGTTTTAAACAACCAGAACACGCAAGTGCTGTGACTGAAATAGCTACAACAATAAAACACCACCAGCCACGCAGATTTTATCTCTCTGTATTTTTACTTAACTTTTTTTTTAACTGAAACTTGAGCAAAGTTTGGCTTTGGACAAGCAATCTGTACACTCAAAGGAACCCAAAATACAAATATAATACTGGGTTCTACAGTAGCCAGAGATTTATACAATGTATGATTTTTTCTGACTGGTACTGTGATGTGGATCCAGACTAACACTCCTGAAACCAGTGGAGTTTCCCAAAATTTGTGTAAGCAGAGAGAAGGATTTGGCATAAGATCAGACTGTCCATTTCAATTTGGCTCTGATATATTTTTAAATAGATGAGTAAGAACCTGATATGTAATATGATCATTCAATGTGAATAAGCCTGAAAATCCTGTTTAGGCCTGTGATCTTCAACTTTTTGTAACGTGCCAACCTCTAAATGCTTTAAAGTTGACCCTCACACAAAAGACTTAAGTTTCTGACGATCAATTTTCTTTTCTTACTTACCTTTTGCAGCTCTTTAAGCAGCCTACGGATCCCAGTTGAAACCATTGGTTTAGTTAAAATGGCAAGTACTGTTTACAGAGAAAAGGCAAAAATAAAGCTATGATGGGGAAAGTAAAGAAGAAGATGAAGTATACAGTCCTTACTGTAATCAGTATTTCAGCTCCATAACAGCTTCCATGGGACAGCAGCTCCCACACACATTCCCACACGGGAGGAGCTCACTGGTGTGCCCTCAGTGCTGGCAGCGCCCCTGGCACACCCCAGCAGCTGCCTGCAGCCCAAGCCTGCAGGACGAAGGCAAAGTAAAGTAAAGAACTGTGCAGGGAGCTCCAGCTGAGCTCCAGCAGCACCCAGAGCCACCTCTGATGTCCACGAGACAGAGTGGGAGCGGTGACAGCTGGCTGGGCTCACCTGGACTGCAAGGTACTGGAGCTCACCTGGCTGAACAGAACTGCAGACACACACACTGCATTTGCAGGAGAAGCACAACAAGGAAAATCATATATTGGTGCATATGATGTACACATGTACATATTTTATATATTTATTTTTCTTAGAAAACATTGCTGCTGTTTATGTCCATTAATTTACATATATTTATTCCTACTACAGTATCATTTACAATAATACTTTCACTTCTATAGCACCTCCTCTTCAAGGATCTCCAATTGCTTAAAAACATTAATAAATAAAGCCTCACATCTTGCCTGTGAGGTAGGTCAATGCTATTATCAAACTTTACAGATGCATTAACTGAAGAACAGAGAGGTTAAAGGCCCAAATTTTCAAATATTTGTACCTGAAGTCAAGCACCTAAATTCTCATTTAGATGCTTAAATAAAAAGTCTTGTGATTTTCTTTGGTGCAGAATATCTACAACTACTGCTGAAGTCAACAGGGGCTAACGGTCAGGCCTGATTTTAGGAGGCATAACCTTTTAGACAGCTAAAGAGCAACTCCAAGTTGGAAAACACTGGTCTAGATACACAAATCTCGGTCAGAGCCACAGTTGATCGCAGTAATTTATCTCCTCATGGGCCTTTATATATGATATACAACTTTAGAAGGCTGGTGTGGATCTTTTTCAATAGACATAAGTGACACAAAAATCACCTACAGTTTCCAGAAACTGCGTCCTTCATCAGAGTCTGTACAAACACCGCTTGGTTTGTGGGGTTTCTTGGGTGCCAGGGGGTTGTTTTTCATACATTTGTGATAATCAAGACATTGCACAGCACACACCACTTGTGCAATCATAAAACACATCACACATCTTCACCTGCTGTCTTTACATTTCCACAGAGTCAATTTCTTTGCACTTGTGATAAACAGAAGTGGTCAAGTAAAGGTCTATTAAGAGGATACTTGTCAGAATATCATGCAGACAGCTTGCAAAATACACATACTAAAAGATCACTTTTAAAATTCTTGAATTGTTAAGCACGAAAATAATTACCTCATTCCATTACAGTACTGTGTAGAAACACGGAATAAGCTGCATTATCTTATTCCCAATAGAATAGATTATAACAACTAATTAAGTTTAAAAAATTCAGGCACCAAATGAATTATCCTGCAACATAGAACAGTATCTATATAGAGTGCTCTCCTTAATATACTACAAAACCAGCTGTATGGCAATGTTCTTCCATTTCATATTATGAACATCTTGTCACATTTCAAAGACACCTTTGATGTTCCAGCCTCACAGAACAAAACCATTTTCTACCGTCCGTTACAGAAACTTCCAACACAGAAGATAAACTTGCCAAGAGGGAAACCCATTGTCTTACTACAGCTACCTCGACCGAATTTTCAATCACAAATTACACTACTTCATTCCACTTCTACAGTGATGCTGAAAGTCCATACTTTAATGTGGGCTCCTCTCACCGCATACAAATTGAAATCAGTGGCCAGTGAAATATTAATCCCTATGACAGGAGGCTCTTAGCTCTATTTTAGAGCTCCATTAATTAAATAATCTTCCATAAATTGCTTTAAGCGTTCAATTCAGTGTTTCAGTCTCCCACATTAAATTAGAATTTCAAAGAATTAAATAAGACAGCTTATTTTAAGCAACCATCAGAGGGCTCAACAGCCTTCTAATAAAATTATAATGAAACCATACTCAGTACACTGTAGGAAACTTTGGCTCAGTCTCTTTTAAGATAATACACTTCTGTTACAGCTTCTTCTATATGTTTACTTGTTAACGTCATTAAAGGGAAAATACAAAGCGCGTTTAACATCGTGCTCCTGCTCTGCTCCTAACCACAGTGAACCTCTCCAATTATCTTCCAGGTGGGGGCAACAGTAAGCCAGTTTTCTCTAATCGCGGTTGTGTCCTTCTGCATCAGGAGCTCAGCACCCGGGGATGCGCTCCCGCAGAGGCGGGGACCGCGCACATCCCAAGCTCCAGCTCCCCAGGGAGGCCCTTCCAGCCATCTCTGCCGGCGAGGCGGGCCCTGCCCTCCCTCCGGAGCGGCCGGACCCTCCGTGACCCTCGCCGGGTCACCGTGCAGCCCATCCCCACCGCCGCGGGCTGTGCCAGCGCCGCGGGGCCCACCGTGACATCGGCCGGGCGCGGGGCCGGGGCCGTGCCGGGGCTGGCACCTGTCACCGTGCGCTCCCCTGCGCCGCCGCCCGCCCCGCGGCCGCTCGGGGCTCACCCCGCCCGGGGCTCCCGGAGCAGCGGCCGCGCTGTCCCCGCTCCGCCGGGCCCGGCCGCGCTCAGCCCGCCCCGCGCTGCCCGGCCCAGCCCGGCCCGGCCCCGGTGCGCTCCGCCGCGGCTATGTGTCGCTCCTGCGGGCGGCCCGGCCCCGCGCCGAGCCGTTGGCCGTGGCCCCGCCGGTGGCGGCCTCGGGCCGGTACTTGAGCCAGCAGATGAGCCACGTGACGACCACGGAGAAGAGGGCGAGGATGCTTGGCAACCGACAGGCAGATGGGCCCCACCGGCGACGGCGATGCCGCGGCGCCGGGCGCGGCGTCCCCGCCGTACTGGTTGACGAAGATGAGGCCGGTGAAGAGCAGCACCACCATGGAGAGGAAGGAGACGACGACGCACACGCAGCCGGCGCTCAGCGCCGCCCCGCTTGCAGCTCTGGCAGCTCTCGTAGCCGCCGCCCGAGGAGCGCGGCCCGGCGGGGGCGGGGGGCGGCGGGGCGAGCGCGGCCGCCGCCTCCCGGGCGCGGGGCGGGCGGCGGGGCGGCAGCGGCGGCAGGCGGTCCTGCGGCACCGGGTCGCGGGCCCGCAGCTGCGGGCGGGCAGGCGGCGGCCAGCTTGGTGTTGACCGGGAGGCCGTGGACGCGGTGGTCGGGCAGCGCCGTGCGGTGGCGGCAGAGCGGGCAGGCCAGGGAGCCGCCGGGCGAGCGCCCCGGGCCCGGCTCGGCGCCGGCGGCGGGGGGATGCTGCGCGGCGCGCAGGTGCAGCTGGCTCAGGCACTCCTGGCAGAAGGTGTGCAGGCACTCCAGCAGCTTGGGCGCCCGCCGCTCCAGGTCGAAGTAGTTGTAGCAGATCTTGCACTCGTAGTCCTCCGAGCTGGGGGCGGCGGCCGCCGGCGGCGCCGCCACCGCCGCCTCATCCTCCCGCCGCCCGCCCTGCCCTACGCCGCCCGTCTGCGCCGGCTCGGCCATAACATCTCGCCGGAGGGGGACGGAGAGCCGCGGAAAGGCGGGGAGTGCCGGGCCGCCCCGCGCCTGCCGGGCGGGCGGGAGCCGGGGCAGCCGCGACCCCGCCGCCTCCTGGCCGCGCCCGCGGCCCGGCGGGGAGGGCGGGGGATGGAGGGAGGGCCGCCGGCCGCCCGCCTGCGTCGCCCGCCGCGCTGGCGGCTGCCGGGGGCTGCTGGCGGCTGCCGCGGGCGGGGGGCGGGATCGGCGCCGCCCGCCCCCGGGAGCGGCCGCCGGTGCGCGGCGGCGGCTGCGGTGCCTCTCTGCTGCCCGCCCGGCGTGCGGGGCACGGCACGGCACGGAAGGCACGGCGCGGAAGGCACGACCGTGCGGCGCGGGGCCGCCGGCGCGGCGATGCCGGTTCCCAGCCTCGCTGCTGGCTCGCCGGCGGGAGCCGCCCCCCGCAGCGCGACCCGCCGGGGCTCGGTGCTCTCCCGCAGTCCCTTGGCCCCTGCAGCGCTGCGGGCAACACGCCTGGGTGCCGGGCAGCCTTTTAATCCCGGAGTGCATTTTTTTTAAAGAAGCGTTCTGTGCGTTTTAACAGTTGACGAGGATTCCCCGCTGTCAGCATGCTCTGAGACCCGCAGTTACAATGACGTGACACTCGTTAGGCACGAACACGGCAGACGAAGGGTTAATATGGGAAGGCAGGGTGAGATCTCTTTCATACACCGCAGCTCACAGGCTAACTGATATTTTACTGCTTTTCGGAAGGAACATTTTGTGCACTGTGATTCTCGTTCATTGTGTGCACTGAAAAATAAGAGGTGTTTTATTCCGGAAGCTGGGGGCCAAGGAGCTGCTGGTGTTGTTATTTACATCCTGACATCGCTATACAACTGAGAGCTTTCGCCCAGTTTAATGAAAAACCATCCAAACAGTGAGATGCCTACCGCTGGTAATGTTATATGTTAAACAACCTGATAGATTTCACTACATCAAAGCCTGCACTGTCTCATCAGGAACTCTCTGCAGAAACTCTTTTCAGGTGTAGCAGAGGCCATAACAGTGATTATTTCTCCCTGCAGTTCTGAGGATAGCTCTAGGCAAGTAAGGCCCGTGTTTCAGGTACACTGCATTGCCTTGCTGTCTTGCTAAAGCTGCATCTTGAGCAAATCAACTCTGGCCTGAGAGCTCTGTCATCTTGGATGCCTTGGGATGCCATGGGACATGCTGGATCAGGCGTGCTTCACAGCAAATGCTGAAGAAAGCTCTCTCCTTCTCAGTGCTGTCTGTGCTAGGGCTCTGTTCTTGAGCTCTGAGCATTCTTGAAGAGCCAAATAAAGCGGGGGGGGGGGGGGGCCGTTGTTTAGAAAGACTGACTTGTTGGAAAGATAAAAAGCAACGTATTTGTAAACTGTGATGACAGATCTGATGATTGTCCTAGCCAAAGAAGGAGCATATCTCAGCTTAGCATAAACTGAAATCATGGGCTAAAGCCAAACAGCAAAAAGTAGGAATGTTCTCTGTACAAAGAGACATTGTTTTTACAATTTATCCTAAGAGATGTTTTAAAAATGCTGGTTGTGTCTCTAAAAAAAAAAAAAAGGTGACTTTGGCTGTCACTGTGTATAGTGCACAGTTACTCGGCCTGTGGAGTCAAAAATTACCCTTTTTAAAGGCCCACAGTGGTTTGCAACCTCAGAGCTAATCTGCCTGATGAATTTGGACTTATTCATCTAACTTGGGTAACTTCCTTTTTAAAAATGAAATCTCACTGTATTTACTCAGGTATTTATATTCTAAAATGTATGTTTCTGGTAGTTTGTCTATTTGGTTTTGGTTTTTTGTGTGGGTTTTTATTTTGATTTGATTTGGTTTGGTTTTTTGCTTGCTACTCTTTCCTAGTTAGCATCATCTTCCTATTTAATTAGTTCACTGTTAAAAGATGTCAGATTATGCCAGGCAGCACCCTTTTCTTTAATATTACTGCCACTTTCATAACCCTACAACCTCCAACAATTTTCAAAACACATGAAAGTCCTCAGATCCACACGAATATGAATTAATATTTCAAGTACTTTTTCTGTGGCACTGTATCAAATGCTTTAATAAGGTCCAGATACGTCAGCTGCATTTCTGGTTCAGACTGCTTTGCCCCTGCCTTTTGTGTTCTGAGTTTTCTTATCTGACGTATATCTGCCTTGAGGTCAACTGAAACTCCATCTAATAAGTATATGAAAGTCAGCACTGGAAAAGCTTCCTGTAATTCAGGCATGAAAACTACACAGGATAGATGGGGAAGTTGAGCATAACTGAAAAAATAATAATCATTAAAACCAGCTAAATACAAAATTAGGATTAAATTCACTCTTTGATTTGCTCAAACTAAGAATGAGGAAGACTGGTGAGTAGTCACAGAAACATCCTGGTTCACAATCACCCCTGTGAACACAGCGCTGGGTAACTCAGTCCCACACAGACGAGGTTGTCCCGTGCTGTGCAGTCCCTAGAGAACATTATTGAGCACAACATGTAAAGTGCATCTCACTCCTGGTGAGATGCTGCTTTGTTCTGGACCAGCACAACTCCCCTTCACCTCTTTGTGTCTCTAGCGGCCCTTGCAGGTTCTGTCCTTACCCTTCTGCTAGCACAGGAACTGGTGTGATGACATGGCCAGTCAGTTCTTGGAGACAATCCAGCTGAACACTTTTTACTTTTTAAGTGAGTTTTTCTCTGAAACAGCTCAGGGAAGCAGGTTGTTGCCTGGGTGCATGAGGTCTGCAGCCATTGGGAGGAAAAATGCCAGAGGCTGTGTGGTCAGGAGAGGAAATGAGGTGGGACCACAGTGTGGTTGATTTACATCCATTTACCTTACCATGGAACAAAGCCATGAATGATTTCAGCCCTTCTGTCATAGTCCAGCACCCTGTCATGTGTGTGTTACAGCTGTGGCAGGGGTACAGTCCAGAGGCTTGGCAGCCCCTGGCAGCCTTATCCTTATCTCTGCAGGACAGTGTCCCCCTGTGGCTCTCTGGGAGGCTCTGGGCTCACCAGGCAGGGTGTTTGTCACATCTGCTCCCTGTGACTGCTGCTGCCCTGGCTCTCGGTCACCTGGACAGGGAAGGTGCCCAGCCTGGAATTAAAGGTGGCTTCTTACCTGGATCCTTCTGGTGATTGACCCTGTGATTCTTCACAAGCAGAGGAGCTGGACCATGGGTACTGGAAAATACCTCTATGCTGAATTTAAAGACTTCCTAGGCAGGGATTGAAGAGATGAGATCTTTTTTCAGATTTTTTGAAAAGTTACCGTGTTTACAGAGATCCAGATGTATTCTCTCTTTTAGTCACTTTAATGACAATGAATTATTATTTTATGGATTTTCAGGTTGTAGGGACTGCTTTTTTAGTGGGAAACCTGTATTAGTTATTGTAAGAATACCCCAGAATGTAGCTGAGCTGATTCTGAGGGCTGACTTTTGTCTGGAACACTACAGAACACTTTGGATGTTATTCAGCAGAAGTTGTGTTAGAAATTCAGAGCATAAGTGGCAAACAACCCTTACAAAAGACACATTTTTCCACTTAATCTGCAGCTGGTAAGAATTGATTTTTAGTGTGGTAAATATTGGGCCTGATTTATCCCGTGCAGTGTGCCAGTTTCATGCTGGTGCAAGACTTGGTCTAAGAAGAGTTGTGACAGTATAAGTTAATTCATCAATGAGTCAAGCCCAAAAGCTCGTAGAAGAATCCTCCTGTTTTTCCTAAGGGACATATTGACATACACCCCTGCAGCAATAATGTCATGTTGAGCTAGTTTAACTCCCCAGAAAGTCTGTGTTCTTATACCATAGGTATTTTTCCTTTTGGATGGGTGGCAAAAGATACATGTTATTTTTTTGCCCCATCATTGCATAATAGGATGCTGCATCATCTTCTGCTTTCTTCACATTGACATTTTATTTCATATAAAGTGTTTCTGAATAATTTATAATTAAAGTGCTTTTTCACCTTTTCTGTATTGGAACTTCTGTAAAAGCTATTGCGTGTTGGTCTGTTGCATTCAGTACTGAAAGGAACGTTCGTTTTCAGTAATATTTGCAGGCCATTTCAGGGAGCTGAAAAAGAGAAAATGGATTGCAATTACGAGCAATTCTACATCAGTCACAGCCATATAAAAATATATTAATCTCTTAATGTATGTAATAGGAAAGATGCAGAAGTAGATGCAGGAATACAATGTTTGACACCACTCTCCCCTCAGAAAAACTTTTCTTGTGTTGTATCTGCTAAATACTGTCCTATTTCAATTGGCTTAGGAAATGAGAAATGTCTGAAGGACAGACCTTTGCTGGCCACTCACCTCTTTTCTCCTGGGTTAAGGAGCTCCTCTAAGCTTCTCCTCCTCATGGAGTGTTGACCTGCAGCCCCAAGCACAGACACACATTCTTGCTGGCATCAGTCTGTTGCCAAATTTTGCAACAGGTTTATTGGCAATTAGAGGGTGAGGGCTTAAACCTGGGGGTGATGCATAATTTCTGATGGGAACGATTTCTTGTTGTTCCCATCCGTGTCTTTTCCATAATGTGTTTTCAGCACATCCCAAATGGGTAACTGCATTCCAAGCTTTTGTTAAGAAATGATGAGGAACCATTTGAAATTGTGAGGCCATGTCCAGTAGATGCCTCTTCTTCTCCAACAGCTAAGCTTGAGCAGCACAAAGAGATCCCCACAGATGTGCTATCCACAGGAAGCCCAGCCCAGAAATGTTTGAGCTGATGGCAGATGTGGGCTGGCTCTGCAGTTTGGGCAGAGATGGCTCTGGTGTTCCCTGGGCACACCTGGGTTTGGTCCAGCCCATGGGAATTTCAGGCTGGATGGTTTGGGCTCCAGAGCTGGGCACCTCTTGGTCCCTTGGGCTGCAGAGCAGTGCCACACACCAAAGGAGTCCCCATCTCCTGTGGTGTGGCACATTATTAATGGCTCCTTGGAGCAGCAACTGTGTTAGGGCAGGTCTGCCCTGGGTGTTTGCAGGCATTTTATTAATCTTTCAGAAAACAGTATTTCAAGTGGTGCAGCCTTCCAGGCTGGCTGCAGCTTTTGAAACAAATGTATTTGTATAAAATTTACCTTCTTCTAAGCTAATGGCACTTCTTCAAACCGTGTGGTGATAATACAACTGAATCAAGAATCCAGGAATTTCATTCTTGGTTTAACTGTTGGTTGTTTTTTTGTGGTTTTGTGTTGTTTTGTTTTGTTTTTTTTATTGTTTTTTTTTGTTTGTTTTGGTTTGGTTTTGTTTTGTTTTGTTTTTGTGGGTTTTTTGTGAGTTTTTTGTTGATTTTTTTTCCCCAAAAAAACAAGCTAAAAAGAGAAAAAGAGGGAAAGCCTCAGAGAAGTCTTTTGTTTTAGCCAGCACTGTGTTTTCTGCACTTCAGAGTAATAGTGAAAATTTAATCCAACCATGGATGCTGAATTAGGTGTCAGTGTGGGGCTGGCAGAGCCTGTTTGGGCTTGCTTGGAGCAGCAGCCTCTGCAAGGAGAGGGATTTCTGTGGAGCAGGGCATTTTTAGATGTGGAACTGCTGTGTCTCAGTGGCACCTTGGGGCTCAAAATTATGGTTCTGTTGGCCACAGTAAAGCAGCTGGGCAGGAAAATGTATAAAAACAAGATTAATAAATATTATTAATTGTGATTAGAGTAATTAGTGAATGCCAGCATGGCTATTAGCTCTTGGGCAGTTACTTTTTGCTACCCAAATTGTCCTTGCATTGCAATTACATAGTCTATGGAATCACTTCAACAGATTACTTGGTCCTTTGGGAACTCTGTTTAGAAGACACAGTACACATTCCAGTTATTGATTTTATTTCAGGTTGTCATTGGTAACCTTGAGTTAAAATAGGGATGGTTATCTCTGAAGTGAAATCCTGAGCCAGTGAAGCTGGTTAAGAATTTTTGTCATCAGCTTCAAAGTGGCCAAGTTTTTGTCCTTGATAATGACAGGGACATTTTTTTTTTTTAAGACAGCTTGGAAACAAATACTATGGCTCAGACCACAATATGACGTATATGTGCTTGAATCATTTCAGAATGAGAAACAGATGAAGAATTTGGATTTTTTTTGCATTCATGCAATTGCATATATGGAGATATTAAAATTATAATTAGTTTGTTTGTTTTGAGTTGAAGTGAACACATGGAGGTTGGTTTGTTGGGATCTTTTGTGGTTTTTAAATAAACTTTAACATCTTCTCACAAGAAATAGCAAATTTAAACATTGCTTGACATGAGCCGAGAGCCTACCTGTGTCTTTGCAACCCTGGAGAAGCCCAGCCTCTGCTTTTAGGAGAGGTATCAGTCAGAAAAGCAAAAACCAAGTGTTGGGGGTGAAATGGGAACAATTCTAGATTCCAACAGAAAACATTGTTTTGCTGCTGTATCAACCACATACTGAGCACTGTGTGCCCTTTGGTGCCTTCCCTCTAGGAAGGAGATATTGTAAAATCAGGGATTCCCTGACACAGGGAATGATTGGCATCTGACTCCATTGCTTCAGAATGCTGAACACTCACTTTATTAGAACTATATTATATTACAATAATCCTATATTACATTAAAGAGAGCTACTGTACTATACTACATCATATCACACTTCTAACTTACTACTAACTTCTGAAAAACCTGTCACTGTCAGCTGACAGTCCTGAGCCACACACGTGGATCCAGCTGGCCACCTTGGGTAGATAATCTCCAGAATACATTCCACATGAGCCCAACAAGAGAAGAGCAGCAAATGAGATCAGAATTGTTTTTTCTTTCTCTCAGGTTCCTTGCTGCGATTCCCAGGAAATATCCTTGGGAAGTTGTGCCTTGCTTTTCTCTGTGAGGAGAAATGTGGCCACAAGGAGATGTTCAGGCAGGAGCTGGAAGGAGCAGGGACTGGGAAGATCTTGTGTGTGAAGGAAACCCAGCAGAGCAGGGTTGCCTGTGGAAGAGGTGGCTCAGAGGGGGTGCAAGAGCACACTAATGGGCTCTGCTGAACAAGCCAAGCGACTCAGACACAGTGCAGAGATCTCCAGCGTTACAGGGGGACGGAGACTGCCAGGGGGTGCTGCCAGGGGTGACCGTAACTCTAGAAGGAGAGGGAGATCTGATTTGTTGCTTGGTGTGCTCCTGCTGCATTGTCCCTGCTGCTGGCCGACTCATTCTCAGGGTCTTGGTGAGGAGGTTGAGAAGCTTGATTCTAACGGGTCGATTCGATATGAAATATTTTGTAACAAAACCAACTAACAGCTGGGATGTCTTTCTGATGGCAGTGAGAACTCAGGATGTAACCTTTGGAGAGAAAACTCTTCAATTAGGCAAAAATGCGGTCCTAGCTGAGTCAAGAAAGAGATTCCTTCATCCCAATTTAAAATCTAAATTACATTAATTGAAGAGCGTATGGTTTCTGAGTTTTATGAGTAAGAATAACTGAAAATTGATTAAATTGACATTTCTTATTCACAGTTGTTTTCCCCACAAAAATGTGGACTAAATTTTGTCGACCCAGTAGTAAATGCCAGTTTGGAAGACTTCCACTGGATTCAATGCAGTTATTCTAGTTTCACCTTCCTTAGCCAGTATAGAATTAGACCCTGCATGCACAAGTTTTCTGCTTTTGGACCTGAGGGAATATAATCAGGATCCAGGCTGAGGTTCCATTCCAGATCAAGTCTTTCATATGCAGATTATAAAATCAGTAAAAAACAAGCTTAGTTTGGCAGGGACTTCAAAAGAGACCTTTGGATGATTTTATCAAAAACAGAAGAGGCAATTCATTCTCCATGCTAGAAATCAACATATATCTCATTTTAGGAGATGTGGGGGGACTGGGGGTTTTGTGTAGAGAGAAAAATACCATATTTGACAGAATTTTTCTTAGGACCACCTCAAGTCTATGTAAACACTTCTGCCTTCAAAGACCTTATCCCCTAATCTCAGAGAAACATTTTTACCCAACATATTTAGATCAGTATTTTTTGTTTATTTATTTATATTGTCTTGTCTTTTTGACTGCCTAAGGCTTCAAATAAGATTTTAGAAGTTTATCCCAAGTTTCTGTATTAATTCTGCAGGAAGCTTGAACATTGATTTAAGAGTTGTGGTTTGGATTTGTAGGTGCTAATGCAAGGAAGCTCCCAGGGAATGCAGCTTCTCTCAACTCTTGCACTGCAAGAGACCTCATGACCACTAAGGAAAGGAGTCAAAACCTGATTTTCTCTTCAGCCATTGCCAGGAAAGCTGCCAGCCAGATGGATGATCCGTGGTGGATGGTCAACAATCATAGTTAAAAGTTCTGTGTGCTGCCATTGCTTTTCAAAACTGTATATTCCCCAAAAGAGCACAAATAAATAGAGAGGTAATGGGGTGGACATGGATGTCTTCTCTAAAACAATCACTGGATTTCTCAAGTCTTGTTGGCTTGCTCAGGGTGTGCAAGAGCCACAGTGAATGCTGCCCTGACCTCCCCCTCCCAGACAGAGAGTGCAGCAGCTTCTCTCAGGTGTGGTTGAACACCTCTCTGATGACATCTGACATTCAAAAGCTTGATGCAGAGGAAATATTTTACTAAGATAGTTAAAAACAATATTAAAACAACCCTCCATGCAGTTGACAGAGTTTGCATTAAAGTGAGATAACAAAGTATGGCCATATTTCTCTCCTGCAAAAAAAAAAAAAAAAAAAAAAGTTCAAACTCCCTCCAACAGCAAAATGTTTGGTCTGGAATGAGGTATAGTAGAAAATCTCTCCTACTCTAAGTTATTAGAGGTCAAGGATCATTTATGATCCTATTCTGCAGAGGGAGGACAGAGCTGCCCAGGCAAGGCCCTGCTCTATCTTCCTGCCCCCAGTTCAGTGATGTCTCCGCAAAGGGGTCTCTAAATGGAGCTTAGCCCTGTATTTCTGTCTTCCATGGCCCTTTGCCTTTTCCTTCCACTGGTCCAAAGATGGTGACATTTTTAAGGGTGTACAAAGTGCTTCAGAAAGGAAGGGCAGGGCAGGCTCAGGCTCTGGAAACACACTGGTCACACCTGAAAGAAACACTCAGCTTCATTCATCCACCTGTAAGAGTAGCAGGGCCCCTACTTCAGCAGCAGCTCAGTAGTAGTTTCTAGAATCAGGGCTAATTAACAGAATATTAAAGGTTTTTCTCACTGCCCTGTACAATTATTTTCACAGCTTCCACTATTTGAAGTGGATAACTTGTATTATTTTTAATGAATCAAGGTAAATGCTGTCAGACCTCCTAATGGTTGTTTCTATCTACTATACCTTAAAAAATGCACATATGTACCCTTCTTGGTTTTCTGCCAGTCAATCAATGTCACAGTGATGACATATGGATGTGGGATTTTTTTGCTGTCTTTAAAATAGGATCAATGACATTAAGGCTTGTCATGTAAATAGTAGAAATACACCAGAAAAACCCAAGAGCTATTTATGTTTTTTAGGATGACATCTGTAATGTGGGTGGCATAGAATGAAAAGTAGAAAATTTCAAAGATGTTCATAGTTGAATGGATTGACTGAGCAGATATTTCTTATGGTTTAAAAGGCATTAGTTATGCAAAGTCCATGCATGCAAACAAAATAAATGTATGAACTAAAGATAAACCTATGAACTGGATGCACAAATCTCAAACCATTTATTTGCTCATTTTCCACTCCCACCCTTTTTTTCTCTGGACTGTTCACTCCTGAACAGACTTTTTGCTGAAACTCATAAATTGCCTGAAAAAAGATAATTTAAGAGGTCAGCAGCTCCCAGCAAGAGCCTCTGCTGCCCTTCACAGGATGCTTTTTGATGGCTGAGTCTCTGAAGGGACCAAACAACCCTGATGGCCAGGCTGACCTGCCCTGGCAGTGCCCAGCTCCATACTGCAAATAGATTTTAGACAAAAGAAAAGAGCCCTAGGTCTCTTGCATTCCAAACAAGCGCTTGACAGCAGTGACTCATGCTGCCATAAGGCAGGGATAAACACTTGGAAGACACAAAGCTGCAGCTTTAGGGGCGATGGCAGGAAGTTTCACGCATGTAAGGTGCCACAAAGAGAAGCCATCGGGGCAGGGCAGAGAGGTAACTGGCTCTCAGATCCATCCTCTGCTCTGAACAGGAGGAGGAACTGTGGAGAGCATGCCGGGTACAGAGGGCATTTGGAAGTGCTCTCTGACATGGTAAGGTAAGCCACTGCTCCCCAGCACTGGAGAGCATCAATGGTGCCCCAGAAGAGGTGCAGGATTAATCTCAGCAGCTCCTTTGCCTGGCTTTTGTTCGGTTTGCTGTGTGCTGGCTGTGAGCTGCCCATTATTAGCTGACTGCTCCAAGGCTGCACACTGTGCTCAGGCTTCCTGCTGTGCATGTGGGCTCAGACCAAAACTGGCTTGTCCAGAATAATGGCTTTCCTGAAGGAAAAGGCAATTGTCAAAAGCAGAGTATTACTCTGATAATAATTACTTGAGAACTGTAATCTTGTCTCCATTCTTACACTTGCAGAATGAGGATTCATTGAAGAGCCCATGGCAGGAGATGTCTCAGAATAAAGCAAGCAAAGGGAAAGGATGTTTGCCCAGCTGTGCCCCTCCAGCAGTGCTCTTGTCTCTTCAGCAAAGCTGTACTGCCAGCCTGACCATTTCCAGGAGAGCTGGCTGTAAGGCTCTGGAGCTGGTCACCCTTAGCAAAGACCCTCCCAGGCGCTTTTACAGCAGTGATTTACAGAACCTGCTGAATTCCCTTGTCTTTGTGCCATCCCTTCAGCGCAGGCACTGAGTGCTGTGAGCAGAGATCAACAGGCAGCAGCATGGGAGCTGCTGCAAAAAACCCACTGAAATCCCTTTCCACAGCTTCAACTACATTGAGGCAACACTCAGGCCAGAGAAAGAGAAGTTTTTGCCATTTTAAGCCTAGACTGTTGTTGATAAAATCAGATATTTTTTCCCAGAGAGCTGGTATATAGTATTTTAATAAGATGACCAGGTCAATTCTCATGATAATTAAGCTTTTAAAGATTCTTAGGGGTTTAAGTTCAACATTTCAATACAACATTATTATTTCTTCTTTTGCTGTTGTCTCCTAGAGCACTGCAATAGCAAAGGTAGCCTACAAATAACCAGAAACATTGTGAACACCTCTAGGATTTTCACAGCAGACATACGTGCAGTGGAAGTGTCCAAGTGATATGGTGCAGAATAATTATTTAAATAACATGCTAATCTTCACTGGAAATTAGCAATACCATTTCAAGCAATGCAAATCATAAGCAATTACATGGAATTATCTGGTTACTTACACTGCAAGCAGAAAAGTTAATTATTTCTACCCAAGACAGCAGCCACAGCTTCAGCACATTCCCTTTCTTGCAATTTTTTGAGCTGTTTTCATCTTCCCAAGTTCTAAACTTTGCTTTGCTTTTGTACTTACAGTCTCTAAAACTGAAAATACAATCACACATATATAAAATAATATTTATTTTAATAAAATTATGTGAGAATTGTTAACAAATGGGTATAGAGTTCCATTTTCCCCCATGTCTAAAGTTGTAGGACTTGGTGAACTGTTTGGAGCCCAAAGGACTGATGTATTTAACACACATTGTGGGCTGCAGCTTTACATTTTCTGACCATCTGTGAAAATTGCTGTGTTCAGTGCATTGAAGGCTGCAGAGGGATCACAAGTTCCAACCTTTCTGTATCACTCAGCTAAACTAATGAAGATACAGGCATAGAAAATATTTTTTCTCAGTCAGAAAAGGCCTACAAAATGTGCAGAGACCCATTACAGCTGTGCAGACTCCTGTTGAGATTCTTTCTTTATTGACCTTTCCTGCATTTTTTTTCTCTAAAAACATTTATTCAAACTGGATTATATTTGACCTTTGACAGGCATTCAATCAAAAGCAAAAACTCAAGTGCTGTGGAAACCATAGTCTCTCATGTGTTGGTTTCCAAGGGCAATTTCTACAGATTTTTTTCATCTCTTCACCATATTTCAAAATCTTCAGTTCTTCCAGCTAATCTGAGAAAGCTCCATTTTCTTGCCTGCAAGGTTAGTGGGTGGTTGGGTCTGACATTCAGAACTGAAAGTCTCAGATCCAAAATAATGTGTTCAGTAGCTTGTCAACTAAATATAATGAAAAAGCAAAAGTCTTATAAAAAGAGTACTTGTAACTTGTAGTATTAAAGCATACACATTTTAATGGTTTCTTTCTCAGTCGAAAGAGTAAAAAATGCAAATTGCCTGAAGATGGTGAAGGAAGATGAAATTAAGAGTTGGGCTCTGAGTACGTTGAGAAAATGACTGAGGAAATGAAAACACGTGGGATGAAGCTGAGGAGAAAATTCGTTCAAACCTGTTTAAATACAATGCTGTGGTACTTGATGAGTTGGTGGAATTTCTGTCTTGACTTATGGCCAAAGGATCTCTGTGTCTAGGATTTCTGAGTGCCACCCCTCCCCCTGGCCCAGCCCATATCTCACTGCCAGGTTCAGTGGTCCCAAACATTGCAGATGTTTGTAGCTCTGCCCTGCCAAACCTCCAGCACCCTCCAGGTACCAGAGACACTGCCAAGGCCTCTCCCTGGTACCAGACACATCTCATCAGGCAGTGGCTCTCTACCTACTGCAGCAGTTTCAGCAGGGGCTTCAATTTGTTCATGCTCCTGTCACTTGGTGGTTTTTTGCCTGGAAAACCACTGTTGTGACAGCTGTGTTTGTAACTCATCAGCCACAGCCTCCTCAGAGGGATCTCAGCAGAAATAACTCTGAGTGTGATCTTCCACAGTGAAATGTGGCTGCTGTCTGTAGAGTGACAGTAAAACCTGCGCTTGTATTTTGCTCCTCCAGACCCATTTTCTTAGCTTGAGGGAAAACAAGGCTTATCTGGCTGTCAGGATTGCAAACTCAGGCTGACATCTGAAAACTGAGCTGTGTTCTCCTAGCATCATCATCCACCCCCAGCCCTGGAATTTGTACTTCACTCTTAACTTTGTTGATGCTGAAGGCAAAATTATCCACCATCATGACAATGACACCCGTTGTTGTTAAGGAAATGCCTTCAGCACAAGGCACTTTTCTCAGCTTTCTCCGAAAAAGTTATCTTTTGTATTCTCATCTTTCATGCTTTTCCTCAGCCCAGGGGTGATTTTCTTCCTTTGTGAAAATGTAGCTAAATACTAACCAGCTATTAGTGAGATATTTTGGCTCTGGATGAGGCAGTTTCACTAGATAAAGCTCTAAAAGCTTTTTTTTTTGCTACTGGACAGTTTATAAATGACTTCTTTTAAACACTCTGAGAATCCTACTCATCTAATCTTTTGCAGTAACATTGATTCCACTGGCATATTAAAATTAACAATAAGTAGAAATTTCCCTCTTATTTTTTCTCTCAATTAAGTTTAGAGTGACTTTGATTAATAGAACCTGAATTCTCATCAGCTGGATGCTGACATCCTCACTGAGACACGTTCCCACTAACCTACGTGTGCACCTGAAGAGGAACTAGGGAGAAGCTGGCTGTGAATGCTGAGTTCTATTTTAATACCTGGGAACTATTATAGTGACATAACTATGTAGGCAGATCAGATAAATATTGATTTGTGGTTGACAGAGAGATGTTTTAACATACCCACTGAGTGCTGGCTCCAGCCATGCACTTTCATTCCTGCTTTCCTGCTTTCCACTGTGTCCCTGGATGAGATCCTATCCCACTGGCATCAGTGGCAAGGCTCCCAGCTGCACCAGCAGGCCTGTAATTTTACCCTTCAAATTAACATGTTACAAATTTTTGTGCATTTTCCTCATATCCAGGAACAGGGAAATAAAAAGCAAGTATTTCCCAGGTACTTACGAGTGCACCTGTAAATTTTACAGCCATTAAAAAACAAACCCAGAGGCAAACAATAAATAATCCCCTCAAGCAAAAGAGTACAAACACAGCGTGCAGAGGCTGCCTCCCTCCTCAGTCCCTGTGAGCTGGTTCCAACAGGGGAGCCCTGTCATCGTGGCCAGGGCTGAGTGTGTGCACACACCAGCAGTGAGGAGAGCACCTGACACATGATGGCTGGGCCAGCCTCTACTGACAGAAGACTGCGTTTGGAGAAGCTAAAAGAAAATGAATCACGCCAACAATTAAATGAGATCTGTGGAATCTGCCCTGGATTGTGGATGGGGTGATGAAGAGCTGTCCCTGGGATTCCTCACAGAGGCCATGTGGCCCATGGCCCCAGCCCATGGGTGATGAGATGACTCTGCCATCTCGAGAGCAGTGGTACTCATGGGGCCTGGGTGAGCATCTCCTACAGGCAGCCCAGCCTGTGGCACAGGGACACACTGACTTGCTAAAAAAGCAAAGGAACGTGGCTTTGGTTTCTAAGTGCTCTGGAAAAAAAAAGCCTTGATGCAATATTGCATAATTTGGGGTATTTGAGAATGAAAAAAAGCAACAGACTTTAAAGGAGTGTATGTTGAGCAAATAATGATTGTGCAATCATTGAATAAAATATATTTCTGGGAATAGAAATAGGCTGTTCTAAAAAGAAAAAAAAAAATGCACTGGTGGAACTAAGGTGCTAAATGTTTCAAAAATAGGAATCAGCAGGGAACACCTGTGGCAAGGTTTGCAGCCCCAGAACTTCAGGGGCATCTTCCAAGGGATAGCTCCTCTTTTTCTATGGGAAAATCCATAGCTGTATTTATGAGATGTATCCTCATAGGTGTATGTGTACATGTGATGTATACAATGTAGTGTGCAAATATTTGGGAAAATAAATAAAAGCTGATTCCAAAACCGGACAAAATGAAACTGGGGACAGCTCAGCGTGTATTTTACACCATGAGACACACTGACAGAAGATGAGCTCAAGTAGCATGGCACCCATGCCGAAGTGTTCTTCCCAAAGATCTTGGTGTGATTTAGGGCAGCAATCTTCAGGGTAAGAAAACAGCAGGAAGAACAACATGGCAGGAAAAACACCAAAGAAAAGGAGCACGCTCAATGTCCTGTCCTCGCCGGGGTTGGGAGCCGGGGAGGGGAAGCGCAGGGCCCGGCCGGCAAGGGGCGCTGCCGGGAGGGACACCGCACCTGTGCGGGACAGGCGGGACAGTGCACCTGTGCGGGAGGGGAGAGGCGGGACAGCGCACCTGTGCGGGACAGGCGGGGCGGGACACCGCACCTGTGCGGGAGGGGAGGGGCGGGACAGCGCACCTGTGCGGGAGGGGAGAGGCGGGACAGCGCACCTGTGCGGGAGGGGAGAGGCGGGACAGCGCACCTGTGCGGGACAGGCGGGGCGGGACAGCGCACCTGTGCGGGAGGGGAGGGGAGGGACAGCGCACCTGTGCGGGAGAGGAGGGGCGGGACAACGCACCTGTGCGGGAGAGGAGGGGCGGGACAGCGCACCTGTGCGGGAGGGGAGAGGCGGGACAGCGCACCTGTGCGGAGGGGCGGGGCGGAGCGGGGCGGGGCGGGCGCACCTGCCCGCGGCCCCGCGGCCGGCGGGGCGCGCTGGGGCCGCGCTGCGCGGAGGCTGGCGGCAGCATGGCCCGCCTGCTGGGCACCCTGCGCAGCTCCCAGCCCGTGGCGCGCTTCCAGCGCTCCTGCGGGCTCTTCCCGGCCGGCGAGGAGGGCGGCGGCAGCGGCGACCCCGCGGAGGGGCCCCGGGACGGCGGCGCCTGCAATGGAGCGGGCGCGTTGCGCTGCCCGGCCGGCGCCGGCCGCGCTGCCCCCGGCGGGGTGCGGAGCGGCCGCGGCCCGCAGGTGAGTGCGGCGGGGGGGCCCGGCCGTGACTCAGCAGAGCCGCCCCCGGCTCTGTGCGCGCAGGGCTGCCCCGGGAGGGTCCCCCCGCATCCCGCCGCCTGCGGGATGGGAGCAGGGATGAAGGGTTGGGCTGCGAGCGGGGGGCGCTGCGCGCTGCCGCAGCCCGGCTGCATCCCGGTCCCGCCCGGGAGGCGTCCTTGGGCTCGCCGCGCTCCCCCATCGCTGACGCCCCCGGGGTAGGGCGGTCCGTGCGAGCGGGAGTTGCCCGCAGAAGGGCCTGGGGGGCACCGCGGTGTCGCCCCGGGATGCCGCCGGGAAGGAGCGGCTCTGCTGCCCGCGGGTCGGTCTCCGAGCGGGGCGCACCTGCCGCGGTGTGCGCTGCGCCCGCTCCGAGCGGCTCGGCCCCGCTGCTGCGGCCGAGGTGCCGATGCAGACGGGCAGCGCTTCCCGCCGGCCGGGCAGGTCGCGGCGTTTCCCGGCGCAGTCTGTAATTCCCTGCGTATCAGAAGGGAACGGGGAAAGGTATGATGCAAGCCATGTGTACAGGTCGGACGACCTGCTTTTTTTCTTACTGTAATGACTCGAATTCATTAGCAGATCGCTTTGTGGTGCCTTTTGGAAAGCAGGTGTGATAATGGGCTTTCAAATTCTACCTCCAACATAAACATGGACCAGCCATGAATGTCACAACTCTACCACTCCTTCCCTTCCATACTATTTTACTCTTCCCTGTCCCACGTCCAGTGCTCAGATTCCCATTTCAAGCATCTAAAATTCTTCCGTAGCTGCTGCTTGACTCTTTCTCAATTAGATGTAGTTCAGTCTGTTCACTTCTGAACTACAGTAAGCCCTATTTTGGGTAAACGATGCAGATAATTCACTAAAAGATTTATTGTCGCTGCTTTCTTTTGAACAGTGACATAGTTCATGTAGCAGTGTTGATACTAAAATCCTGTCCAAGTTGATGCTCCATGAATGCAGCTGTTCACCTTGAGCAACTGCTTTGGGTTTCTTGAAGCAAGGCACAATTACCTCTATGTGAAGGGTGAATATGTTCTGCTTGACACTCTATGAAATTTGGTGATAGAAACAGAAGGGTTTGTTTCCATAGAATTATGACATTTGCTTCTGAAACATGAAAGTTGTGTTCAAACACCCCCAAAATGGAGATGGGAGTAATAGACTGAACAGTGTTTCAATGAAGTGCTAGAATTATAAAGACAGGCTCTCTCTGTTCCTTTTTATCAAAACTGGAAATGAAAAGTCCATTTTTACAAGGAGCATCTTCTGCAACCTGACAAGAAACGTGAAAAGGTGAATTTGCACCTCCCTTAGGCTAAGGCTCAGACCCCCTGTTTTGTTGCTAAATGACCTGAGGTTACCCTGATGTCTCTGCAAGTAAACAGGTTTAGGAATCTCATTTACATAGCTAATTCCTTGGCCATGGATTCTCTATGGATAGTGTCATTTTCTTGCTACTAGCTGCAGGTGTTTGCAGAAAGGTGCTAAAGTGCTGCTCCTGCATCTTCCTCCTGGAGCCTTGTGTGGCTCTGTGCTCATCCATCCCTTCCTGAAACTTGGGAGTTTTGAAGTGCTTGTCATCAGGACAGTTGATTTCTGCAGGGTTGTAACTTTCACACTGCTTTGTCCTTACTGTCACAACTGTGTTAAAGATTCTCAGGTTCTCCTGTGTAAGTTCTTGGACAACCACTGGGTCATACCTGTAAAACCAGAGTATTTTGCATGCAGTGAAGACGTGAATGGCTTACTGGATGATGGGACTGCCACAGCTCCAAGTCTCCAGGACATCCCCCCTTTCTTCAGTGCCAGCTCTCAGGCTCCTACCTCTGACCTGGGCTGGATCGTGTGCCTGGGTGGCCCAGCTGGAGAGACTCTGGGGAGAGGCAGCTGAGGGCTGGTGGCACTTTGGGAGGGGATGCACACACCTGCTAGGGAAGATGCCATACTGCATGGAGAGGAGAGAGGATGTCTCAAAGGGGTAAAAAGACAGAGCAGCTCTTCCTCTGGAAGGAGGAGGCTTTTAATTACTGCAAACATTTGTGCCAGGAGTGCCCACCATTCATCACTATCCTCATTTATGTATAACCTGGAGATGAAGTGTGTGTTTAAAAAGAATAAAAGACACCACAAGGCCTGATGACAGTGGCCAGCAGAAGCATGAGTGGCTGTGTTTCTGAATCTTTGTAAATCAGTCCTGCCTGCCCCACAGGAGTTGCCATGAGATTGGACAAGGGATGAAGTGCTTAGATGTGACAGCTGTGGCTGCGTGCAATTCTTAACTATTGAATCAGTCACCTAGCCCATATTCTTGAAGTTCCTTGGTTGCCAGATCATTTAAAATCACTTTTTAGTACCTCATATGCAAACTCTGGTGTCTGGGGATGATACAGAATGGTGCTAGTCCAACACACTAACTGGGTTTACATCCTGTCTTGGACTAGATATTGAATCTATGGGCTTTTAGTGGAGAACCTGTCTGGGTTTATTACTACAGAAGACAAGAGAGCAACTTGTAATTATCCTGTCTATGGCTAATACTAGTTTCTTCTCTGTAGTGCTTTCTATTTTTAGTTTGTTTCACCAGAAATTTATTCCTGGAACAGCTAAAAGGTATCTTTTCCTGATGCTTTGTAGGAAATCCTCGAGCTGTGCTCAAATTTATTCCTGGAACAGCTAAAAGGTATCTTTTCCTGATGCTTTGTAGGAAATCCTCGAGCTGTGCTCTTAAAAACACAAATATACTACCTGAAGTCGGTGTTCTGTGAGTGGCCAAATAAAGGCCACACATATTTCAAAAGTGGAGCTTTGCTTATCTCTAATCTTCTGGTGGACTTTTGCTCCTGAAATTGATAGCCTGAATGAAAGGGTACAAAAGAAAAAAACAGCCTTCTATTCAAAGTTCTTTGTAGAGATTTGTTTGTCTTTCTCCACTCTTCCTCTCTCAGATGCTTTATCATCTCAAGATCTGTCTTCCTGCCTTTGAGAGAGTACAGTTCATGTTTACACTGTAGTTATTCCTTAACTGTCAGAACTGCTCCGAGCTGGTGCAATGCTCACAAACTGCCTGATGCTGTTTAGTGATTTTATGGTTCTTGCTCATGCTGTAGGTGAGGAGGATAATAACCAGGAAAACAGCCAGGTGATGGTAACAGAAAGAGAGAAGGTGGGTACAAACTGCACATCCATCTCACATGTCCACAAAAATGGGGTCGATTACTTGCAAGATATAGTGAAAACACTGTTTTTGCTGTGATGGGATGGTTGGTAATTTGAAGCAGGTTTGCTCTAGAGCCTGAGTCAAGGTCTCTCTTCTGTGGTGATCCCTTGCAATAGATTTTTGCATCAGCCTCAGAGTATTGCCTTTTCTTTTTAAATGTTTTTGCAGGCTTACTTTGTTTCATGTTGTTTCCCTTTCCATGCAGCAGTAAGTTGGTGGCAGCTGAGGTGGGTTCAGCAGGAGAGGCAAACCCTTTTGAAAAAAGCCCACCAGCGCTGCTAGGAGAACAGGCTCAAGAACTAACACTCTGTGCCCGTAGAGAATGCAGCTGAACTTTTGGAAGCTCCTCAGTTTGGAGCTGCAGCTGGGGAAACATGAGCTGCAGTGTCTGGTTTCAATGGGCTGAGCACAAGGCTCACATTGCCCAGCATCGCTCCGTGCTCAGATCTCCCCTTCCTGCTGAGGGAGCTCGGCCATCCTGCAGGTGTCCAGGCCTTGGTTTGAGGTTCTAGCAGCCAGTGAGGGATGGTGTTCTTCTATGTGAGTGAGATGGTTCCATCAGAGGGTTTTGGCCAGCCCTGAGTGAGGGTCCTTTGGAAGATGAGAGCAGAATCAATCCAAGATTCAGGTAGCGTGTGGCAGCCCTGGGGAATCTGTTAGCAGTGGGTTTGCCTCTCCTCAGGGAGCAGCCTTGCATCCCCTCTGGAGAACAGGCTGCAAAGACAGGAGCTCCTTGTTACCGTCTCATCTTCAGGATCCTGCTGCAGAACCACCTGCAGCTAACAGAAGTTTGTGAAGCTGTGCTGATTGCAGTAGATATCCTGTGTGGTGCCTGCTGCTGAGACAGTGGCACTGGCACAGCGGCACACGAGGGGCTGTGCTGGCAGCCCAGGTCCTTACACTGATGAAGATGATGATGATGTGCTTCATGACTCAGTGCTTCCTGGCTCACAGCCTGAGTGATCTTTTTGGAGGCCACTGGACCTCATAATGAGGAGCTGTCAGGATCCTAGGATTAATTCCAGTGCTTGGAGGTGTGCCACTCGCTGCTTTATAATTCTGCTGACTGTCTTGGGCCATTACTTCAGATATCAACCAGAATAATAAAAGTTAATCTGCTGTTGTTTTTCTCGTTCGGGTCTCTGGAGAACACAAACAAGAAGCCAGAGAAAATGTACTCTGGAAAATCCCTTTGGACAGCCAGTTCTTTCAATCTATCTCATTTTTATGCTCTGCAGGCAATGTGTATGGGTCGTCTGGGCAGTGGAAGGTGACTAATGACTGCTATAGCAAGTAAATCTGAGGACTAGAGGGTACAGGTAGTGTTGTCTAAACCATGATTTTTTTTAAATTTAAAATGTCTGTTCACTTTCCTGCTATAAAGGGTTTCACATCAGTCCAGTTTGGTTAGCACCTGTAACTTACTTTCCCAAGGTAAACTGCTATCAGTCTAGATGTTGAGGACTGTGAATGCCTTAATATGGGCCTAAATTGCTGATTTATTTATTTTATTACTAAATTTTGGAATATTTATTACTAGATATAAAAAAATAAAAAATATGTTTAATCCTTCCTTTTGAAGACAGCTGGCAGTTGCAAACCACTGTTAATAGGGCTCCCTGAGCCTGTGGGTTCTGGCACACAGGAAATGGTCACTGTCAGCCCTGGTCAGGTCTTTTTTATCCCCTCTGCAGCTTGCTCCACTGCATGGAATTGTGACTGCTTACTTAAGTCAACAGTTTATAAAGTGTAGTGCCTTTAGTGTTTCCCCTTGCCTTTTTTTTTTTTTTTGCAAAGTGAGAGTGTTTGGGTACTTTATTTTACAGGAGGAGTCAGTGTCAGACACCTCAGTTGTGCCCCAGGAGCAAAGCCTGGATGCTTGCAGTGGAAAGAGCCCAGAGGCACTAGCAGTGAGGAACCTGTTCCCTGACAAATGTACAGCCCACCCACCAGGATCTGTGGCATGAAGCAAAGGGCAGAGCAAGAAAAAGACTGAAAGAAAGGTCTAGGGAGGAAAAGGGAGTCTTTATGGAAGGGCAGCTGACACCCACGTCACCTGCAGGTGGGAGGTGCCAGGGTGAATTTTGAACTGCGACTGACTGAAGTATTAAAGCTTGCAAGCACCTGCCAAAAAGTGCCACCAGCATGGTGCCACGCTCTGCTGGCTGGGGCAGGGCCAAGGGGGCTGCAGCCACAGAGTGTCTCATTCAGTGGGGTAGGAGAGCCAGGCCTAGAAGCAGCACTTGGCAACATCAGGTTGGTCTCCCTGTGTGTTTGTCCATCAGAAAGAGAGCTGACATCAGCATGGCCCGCACTAAATGCAGCTAATAATGAGGCAGCAAGTGAATTAAGAACATCTTATCTGCAGCTCTCCTCCCAGGGGCGGGCTGGCTGCTGAGCTGTCCTCCCATGTGCCTCTCCACAGCCACAGCTGCAATTTGAGCACATCCCTTCCTCCTTACAGGGCTCTGCCTTTTGGGAGCTCGGGGACAAGGCACTTGTACACATGTGATAGTATTTAACCAAAAACTCTACTCAGCACTACCTTAGGAAACTGCTCTTTGACTCAAATCCTGGAACCAGCTGCTGGCAAAAATGTCACTTCACCCTGTGCTGGTGCCTGATTGTAAGAGATTAAAACAAATAGTTTAGTTGTCTGAAAATGGTATGGTGTTACTCTGTTTGTTCCAGAAGCCTTGCTGCTCTGTGCATCTCAGAGCAGACCTCTGCCATGGAACTAATCTTTGTGCAAAATCAGCTGACTGGATTCATGATGCTGCTGCGTAGAAAAAAGTGATTAATCTATGGTGTCAAACTTCCAGGCTAAAGTTAATTTCTAAAACAAAATCTGGATGTGAGAACAAGCTTTTTGCTCTGCAAAGAAATGTAACAGTGAAGTTCTGATTCTCCACGTCATTGGCCATTCCTGCAAGCTTCTCTTGGGTTGGATTAGGTTAGGTTAAGTGAAGCTTCTTTTGAGGATCTTCTCAGACCTGGTGTGCTGGGGCAAAAGTGAGTGACAGGCTTCCCATTCCTCCTCCTCAGTATCTCTGCAGAGCACCTTGGGTATCCAGCAGCCAAGCAGGCCCTAGTAACACTCTGACTCATTGGGTTTTGGCAGAAAGTCAAAACTAAGAGGAGGTGGTGCTTGAGGGAGATGGGTGGGTGTGTGGGCAGAGTAACCATCTAATGCTGTGCTGCTGGAAAACTGCTGTTTTGTGGCATATCCTTCTACCCCAAACCAGTTTTAGTAACACTGTACCTTTGGAAATACGAAGTACAGTAAGTTTCAGAGGAATCTGATATCTGTTTTGAAGCTGGAATGCCCTTCTTTCTGAACTGCCTAAAATTTGCTTCTTCTGTTGCTTAACTTGCCTTTTCCTCCCTCTGTCCACAGACACTGATGCTACCTAATCCTTAAATTACCTTCCTCAGACATTTCCAGGTGCAGGCTCTGTGTTGCACCCCACAAAATTGCAGTCTAATTCTCGTAAATTAAAATGCAATTAAATAAACCTGTTCTTCCACTATAAACCGTGGAAGAAGGAATCCTTTTCCTTCTGCCCTTCCCCTGCCTGCCTCTCTTGCCCTGTTGTTTCCACATGGCACAAATTGGCCAGTTCTTCCTGCAATGTGGGAGGATGCTGCAGTGCACGAGAAGCTCACCCACCACGTCTGGCAGGGCAGCTGAAAGAGCCCAACCTGCCCAACTCTGCCTGGCAAAGCAGGGCTCAGGGCACGAAGGAGGTGAGCGCATCAGGAGGAGAAGGGCAGCCCTATTTCTGCTGGTGATGGGCAGCTTTCTTGGCAGAAAAGTGCTGCAGATACACATCAGTGATTCATAACAAAAGTGTCAGAGCTGGGCTTCTGGGGAGTCACTCCAGCAACTGGAATGACCAAGATAGGAACAGCTTTCCTTAAAGAGTGGGCAAGAAAATAAGGTGTTACACTCCATGCTGGAAAAGTGCCTTCAGGTGTGTGCTCAAAAGTCTGAAGATCGTGGTGAAAGGTAGACCTATTGGAGTTCCTCAAAATTAAACTGCAAGAAAAGGGATGAAACATAACTCTGATCCCATGACACCACTGTGTGGAGGAAGGTCAGACCACCTTGCCTTTTTAACAGCAACAAGCAAAAGCTCCCAAGTACATGAGCTGGTAGGTTTGAGGTTTGACTAGATGATCTTTAAAGGTCCCCTTCCAACCCAAACTATGATTGTCTGATTCATGGATGTCAACATGGATTCTCTGATTCTCTGAATCATGGATATCAACTCTGCAGGCCTCTGCTAAGAAAGGAACATCGGAAGTTAAATGGCCTGAGTTTGAATGCCACAATGGACACCTTTTGATGGAAAGTGATGAGAGTCTCTTCAGAACAGGTTTCAGAGCCATGTGGAAATCACCAGCTGGAAATGTAGGTGTGAGAGGCATGATGCTTGTGAGATGAATTTAGAAGGCGCAGATAGGCTGGAGGATGAGAACGGAAGTCAAATAGTCTTGTCAAGATGAAGGTATGGTTGAAAATTGACTTCTATTCAATAGGTGCAGATACTTATTGGAGAAGCAAGTGTAGACTCAACTGTAGAATGGAGCAATAGATGTGGTAGAGATTTCATGGAGGAAAAGAAGTTGTTTGAAGTCACAGGTTTGACATGGTTCAATGGTGACAAACCTCTGAAAACTGCCCACAAAATGAATGACATTGTGCAGGGCTGTTCCTTCAGCATTGCTGAAGTGTCACATCTGATATTTTGGCTCTGTAATTCAAGATAGGCATGTTTCCAGCTGTGTCTGGAAAAGGCTCTGTACCCCCTGTAAGAATTACCAGGTGTTTAGGGAGTGAAAGAGTTCTGTCATTTTTGAATGCTTATAACAACCTTCTCCTGTGCCAGCCTTCACAGGAAGGAAGCAATTTGTTCCTTGTCTGCAGTAGATAAGAAAATAGCCAAAGGTTTCAATTTTAGCAAGAAAGTTTCAGGCTAGGAGGCAGGAGAGCAAAGCTCTTGGAGATGGCCTGGAGCAAGCAGTGGAGTTTCCAGGTCTGGTTCAGTAAGGACAGGTTAGACACACTTCCACCAGGGTGGTGGGAGAGTAAGCCATCCATCCTTGGTGGACAAGCTGGACCAACCTTGGTTTAGGCTGTCTGTCAGGAAATGTGAGGCTGTCCTTCCCAGTGATGCAGGCATGGTCCTCCACAAGCAATCTCAGCCTCCTTAGCAGCCACTCCCCTTTCTATCTGAAAGACTTACTTTGGTTTCTTTAAGACAGCTTTCTTTAAGGAAGACAACATAATCAATTTTTCCTTCCTTGATTCTTCCCATTAATTGCCTAAACAAATGCTCTGTCAACTCTAGTCTTATGTTATTCCACTCTATATTTAAATGACTTGGCAGATTCTGTTTACTTCTTATGTGTGTTCCTTCAGCACAAGGAAGGAAGCTAATCATGTTGCTTCTAGAGCAAGATACAATAATAAAACCTGTAATTCAGTCATCTCCCAGCTACTAATCAGAGTGGAAGGAAAACAATATGAAGATTAGAAAATGAGATCTTCACACATAAACTGAAGTGTCTTAACCGTGTTCTGGACCCATTCCAGCTTCAGATGTGCAGATGTGTGCATCTGTCTCGTCTGACCATCCTTTACAGGCTGAAGTATACTTTGGATGAACACATACTGATGTAAGGTGTGGTGACTGGATGGGCATTGTGCCCAGGGGGACAGTGCTGGTGGCAGAACTGCATGTACCTTTCCCAGTGTCTATCTGGGTGGTCTCAGCCTTTGGTCTGGCAAACCACAGCCCATTTCAGCCTGACTGCTTCCAGCCATCCCTGGTGCTGTTGGCTGTGCAACACTGCTCTTCTATTGTATCTTGCTGAGGATTTTATCTAATGGCCTTTTGGAATGAGCTAAGAAATTGCTGAAATACTACCAGGATTCTGCCTGGTTTTGAGGCTGTCCACTGGTTCTTTACCTGAGACCACTGAAAGTGCTGTGACTCTCTGGCTTGAAGGTTGAGCATTGTTAAGTCTCATGCAGTGATTGTCTTGCTTCTGCACCAGCTGATGGTTCCAGGCCACATCCCTGCTCATTACTCCAGGAGTGTCTGCTGCTGTCTGCTTGCACAACAGCTGGGAGCTGGATGTGTCCTGTGTGTGCTGGTCAACAAGGACGTGCTGCCAGCTGCAGAGCTGGACAAGATTTTATGACATTTAAGGAGGATTTTCCTGTGATTTCTGTTTGTCTCTATCTCCACATTTCTGAGGTTTTAGTTGGCTCTAGATGTCCCTCCAACAACAACACCCTGTAAACCTGGACAGCTATTGAAAACTGGCTGCCTCATGTTCTGCAGAGACTAAAAAATAACTTGTTTTAAAACATTTAAACAGAGTGGGAAGCTGCACATATGTATGAATTTGGTTAGGTGTATTTTTGATGCCTTGGGGTTCCTTGTGTGTACTTTGTGGGCTCTGTGTGCTGTTGTCCTGCCCCTGCTGTGTCCTGACACCTCTGCAGTTCCTCCCATGACTCTGCACTGCTCCTTTGCTGGCTTCCCCCGACCCTGCCATGGGTGCTGTGCCCCCAGTGAGGGGCTCATGGCCACGCCAGGATGTCCCACTGGGGCACAGCCCCTGTCCCTGGCCACCCCCTTCCTTCCTCATGGAGCAATGGGTTGCAGTGCTGGTGCTCCCAGGGCAGGGCAATGCAGAGGTGCTGCCTCTGGCTGCTTGTTGGACCTTCAGGAAACTCAATGTGTTTGATGTGCAGTAGGATGGAAGAGCTGAAGCTTTTGATAATCATGGGGGGTGCTTTTTCTTATTTTCCAAAATCTAATTACCAATATCTAATTTTTTGTTGTCGTTGTGACTTGATAGGTTCCCTTTTTAACTTGGTACAGTTAATAAACATAAAGTGATGTAAAACTGACTGCTTATGCGGAATATTCCAGCACAGAAGGCTTTTTCCCACTGCTTTTACTCTAAACAGTACAGCCCTGAGGGGCTGATTTGTCTGATTTTCATTGTCTTTGTGTACAGCAACATCTAGACTGGAATTTTTGTTTTTTGGTTTGTTTTTTTTTTTTTCTTTCGTGTCTGATTTTTGGTGGCTTCTCTAAATTTAGATCCCTTTTTAAAACTGCATTAAAAAACCTTAAAGTGAAAAGTATGTAATGTGTTAATTAGGGACTTTGGGAGGGAAACTCCTAATCTTTTGCAAGGCAATTCTGTTGGAAGGGGAGTAAGGGACTTCAAGAACTTCAATTAAACATGTACATCTTCTGAAAGATCCAAAGTAATTGAGAGCTGAGAACAGAGTGTTGGTTAATGGGATCTCTGGGTCAGACTCTGAGCCTTCGAAGTCTGATGCTGCACAGCTTGTCCCTAGAGACAGGGCAGGAAAAGCTGGGGCCTGTTTTGCTTTCTTACAAGAAATCTCCCAGAGGAATTGCAAGGAATAGTATCTTTGCACAGCTACTTTTTTTTCCCCCAAAATTACATTTTTAATCTATTATGTTAGTGGCTCAGCTGCTGTTCTTTTGCTTCAGCTTTGAAGGCTAAACCCTACAGACATACATAATTTCTAAAAGGATGGATTCCTCCTACGCTGTGTCGTTGTGTGTTTCCCCAGAGCCACCAGGGTGTTGGTTTGCCCTGCTCTGCTGGCCCTGTGGGAATGTTTTGGGGATGCTCCCCTGCTCCAGGGAGGTTGGGTGGGTGCTGTGGCAGTGCCTGGTGTGGGTGATCCACCCCTGTGCAGAGACTGCAAATGTGGGATGACCTGCAAGAGCCACTTCTGTGCCAATAGCTGGGTGGTTTATTTCTGGAGGCTCATACATCCATGAGAGTTTCTTGTAGTCTGAGCACTTGAAGTTTTTCAAAATAGACATTCTACAGTGGATGAGAAGGGTCATTTTTGAGAAACAACCTGTTTCTGCATCTGTGGATGTTAAGGCTTATTACATCTTGCTCTGGAAATGCTCTAAAAATTCTGACTTTATCTACAGCCTTAATTGCTGCCCATTAAAACCTCTCTGATCCAGACTGAATAGCAATGGAGATGGATGGGGGAATGATTTGCTGAAAGGGCTTCAGGCATTGTGGAAGGCATCAGGTCACTGCAGTACATTAAGAATAACCAAGTCTAAAGATAGGAGGTACTTAAAATTAGAGATTGAATAAATTTCGGGGACTCTTAGAAGATGTTAACACAAATAATGGATTTTTTTGCACTGGGGTTAGAATGAGAGTAAAAAGGGAAGGCATTTCTCAAAGCAGTGCACTCTGCTTTCTGCAGAAATAGTGGGTGTAGATAGTAAATGTGAGCTGACTGCAGTCTGAAGGTGCATGGAGGAGGCTTGCTGTACTTACAGTGCTTTGGGATCACAGCAAGTGCAAACATCACTTTATTACCATGCACCACCAAGCATCAAGTGGAGCAATCCTGTGGCACTCTGTGTGCCTGACATGTGGCTGCTGGCATGGTGTCACAGACAGGCTCTGTTTGTCCCCTGCCAGGCATTGGCTGTGCACAACTGCTGGTGTAGAGTTAAAAAAAGGTGCTAAAAATCCAACCAAATGTGTGTGTGTGATTTCTGATAGAAAAAGAATGGGAGAAAAAAAAAAACCAAAGGTGTTAAGAATCATGTGGAAGGACTTGGACCAGCCTGGAAATATTTTTTTTTTAACTCCACATTTCTTTTAGAACCTGATAAACCATACTTTCCCCCACAAAAGAGTTACTGGAATTAGAAGATTTTATGCCTCATCCCATGAGGCTGCAAGTATAAAAGCATTACCTTAGGGATGTGTCTGATCCTCTCAGAGCTAAAGCACACAAGCACGTAATTCCCAATACCTTGGAGATTAATGCTTAAGGGAGGAGTTAGTGGTGCCAGAAGAGGGCTTTCTGTGGGGCCATGTTAAGTGTCACCAAAAACAGTTCCAGGATCTCAGACAGAAGCCGTGGAGCTGCTAATTGCACTGGGGGTGTTTTCTAAGTGGCAGATGAGACTTGAGACACTCAGACTGATTGCTCTGTCACACAGCCAGACACAGCATAGAGCTGTTATCCTAAAGGGATGCCAGTAACTCATCTGTGGCCTCTGTGACTGATAGATGGGGGAACACTCCTCTGACCCTGGCATTTCCAAAAATGTTGAGTCATCTTTTCTGTTCATTGGTGTAGAAATCAATTCAAGTTGTGGGGTTTTTAATGAGAGTTCAGGATCTTGAATGGATGCAGGTCCTTTCCATCTTGCTTTTGTCATCTCTGTGCAGTTTGCCTCATCTCTGCATTAAAAGCAGATGAGGAGACTGGAGCTTCTAATGGCTTTTGCAGTGAGTCACAAGTGCATGTCCAGACTCCTTAGACAATTTTTGTTTTCTCACTAGCATGTAGGGTGAGAGTTTGTCTTTAGTAAACTAGTTATAGCCAGCTCAAGCATAACAGTTTTCCTATTCTGAGAGTTTTAGAAGCTTATGTCAAAGCTATATCTTAGCTTAGTGTGTCTGTGCTGAGACCTTCATGGTCCCTTCTCAGTTCTCATCTTTAGGAACTTCTTTCATCTTGTACTTACATAGCCAATGTACATATTTTTAATTTTTTTGTGCAAGATGGAGTGAGACTAGATTGGCTCCTTAGCTCCTCCCCTGAATCAAAAGTCCTGTCTATTTGTCTGTTTGTCTATCTCCTTATTTCCAGAAGTGACAGGTGTACCTACAAAATGTGATCCACTTGCCTGTTGCTCCTGCTAACAGTGTGAGGCTTCTTTGCAGTGTCCTGGTCCCAGATGGCAGCAGCAGCAGCAGCAAACCTTTTCTAGCCACATTCAACAAGTGGCCAAAATCAGGGCCTAAGCAATGTGTGCTGTTGTGTGTCTTCCCAGCTCTGGAGGGCTGGGTATCCCCTTTTGGAAGAGAGAAACAACTTAGGTGGGGTGAATCTAATGAAATAATCCAGCTATCAAATCCAGACACCGAATGAAATTTCATGCTAAATAAAATGAATAAATGAAGTGTTAAAGTGTCGCTGTTTGCAATGTATCTACTGGTAATGCTGCAAAAGACAATCTTGTGGTTGTTACTTAAAATGTTGGAGTGAAAATCTGGTGGTGACAGGTGCAGCTCTTTTCTCTGCCCACTCAGAGCCTTGTGTTCCCCTGGCTGTGCTCGTGCAGCTGTGCTTGCTGAGCCCAGTCCCAGGCAGGAGCTGAATCTTCCAGCTGTGGCACCTCAGTGTGAGGTGATCCCATGAGATCCCCCCAGCACAGGGCTGGAGGCACCTGGAAAAACTCAGTGTTGGGAGCTGTTGTCAGCAGCACCTGGCAGCAAATTTCAGGGACTATAATGAGGCAAATTTTAAATGAAGTAGTTCAGTAATTGCAGTTTAAGTTTTTCACCTCCAAATGCATTTCCAGTGAAAGCAGTGGTGGCTTTGTCTACTGATGTAGAAATTTCAAACTTAGCATGTCAATGCCTTTTATGAAATACACCTGATTACCCTGGAGGAAAGGCTGATCCCATCTCTTGGAAGGCTGTCCACGTGACTGCTACCTTAATCTGAATGGATTTCTGCTCTGCAGGAAATGCAGCTGTGCTAGCACTACAGTCTTCTTCATCCTAGTACAAAAGTTGAACTTCATTTCTTGACACTTCCTATAACAAACTGTTTGGTTTAAGGACTGGGAGCTGTAGCAGTTACAATATTTCAATATATTGTACTATAATAGTTTGTTATACTTTTCTACTTCACTAAAACAATAAAATTCTCTCATTTCCAGGGTTGCACACAGAAGTATATTGTGAAGAACTACTTCTACTACTACTTGTTCAAGTTTTCAGCTGCTTTGGGTGAAGAGATTTTTTATATCACTTTCCTTCCATTTACCTACTGGAATATAGATCACTCTGTGTCTAGAAGAATGATAATTGTTTGGTCTGTAAGTATTTCTATGATTAATTTAAACTTCAATTCTGTATCCATAGCAATGTAATATTTAAGAACAAGAACAACCCTTCAAATGAACAAAATCCCTTCAAACCAAAGAAACACCAACACTATTCATGTGCAACTCTTGTTTAGGAAGAAAAGGCATTGCAATACTGAGAGAGGAGGTGAGAGGCATCAATTGACTCAGGGTTTCTTCATCTCTGCCACATCTTGGGCTGACTTTTTTTTTCAGCACAATCACTGACTGAGCTGCTTTTGATATAGTTTGCACAGAATAGTTGGGAAAACACTTCCTTCCCAATGCCTCATGGTATCTCAGGGATTGTTTTTCATCATTTTAGGAAATCTTTCTCTCATTCTCATTTCTTCTGTGTAATTTCATATGGTTCTGGCTTGGTTGAAATCACTATAAACCTGATAGTAAAGGGATATGCAGGCTGCAGTGGAATAAGCAGGGTGTTTCTGCAGTCATTTGAGGGGGGAAAGATCAGATGGTCTGTTGAAGGCTAAGACTTGAAACATTGATTTTTATTAATAGAGAGCATTCACAAATTAACTGCATTGCTTCAGCATGGGTTTGGGGTATCCAGAATAATGTATTTCCATTGTAGCACTGAAAAAACAGGAGATAACCAGGCACTTTAGGCCAGGACTGGCTGTTTTGTCACTGCCATTGCTCATCTTGGTATTGATCAGATATAGCTGCCCAAATAAAACCATTTTAGAACAGAGAAGGGAGGTAGGGAGCACCTCTGCTAGGTGGCAGAGTCTGAAAGTTTTACTATCAATTTACACTGATTTAAGAAACTGAATCTTGGTTAAAACTTAAATATGATATCCAAGATTATCTCTTTACAGTGAAGCTTCTCCATGATCCAGTAAATTCTGGTTAATAATATTTTGTCTTTTGACCAAATAATATGATAAGAAATAATAAAAACAACTTGAATTGAGTCATACCCTTCAAATACACCTGGTCTTGGACAGGAGACATCAGCTGCTCTGTGCCAATAACCTTAGTCAACACATTTTATAAAGAGAACACGAAATATAACTTGCAGATGAAATTTAGAAGTAGGTGGACACAGTATAACTAGAGCTGGCTTTTGGCCAGCAGTACACCTACAGCTTCTGGAAACGTGCCACAGAAGATGAAAATTGGTAGTCACTGCCTTCTGGGTTTGCATATTGCTCAAAAAAATGAGCCTTTGAAGTTCTTTACATGCACTTCTGTACATTTGCCTTGTCTCTTCCTTGCAAGGAGTTCATCTGAGTATTGTCCAGATCTAGTCTGACTTAATTAGAATATTCAAGCATCTGATATTATGATAATTAATATTATTTTTCACTTACTGAGTTGTGGAGCTGCACTTTATACTGGAAAGGGGAAACTGTTTTAAATGCATGGGCTTGCAACAATCTGTATTTTTAAAACATTAATTATATGTAACTGTGAAAGGGCTAAAAATGGCCTTGCAGGCCATGTGTTAATGTTGTGGCATGCTCAGCTGGGAGGGTCTCTGCTGGTGAGCAGGGAGCAGCACTCACAGCACTGGTGCTGGTCTGTCTAACAGTCATAAAATCATAGAATGGTTTGGGTTGGAAAGCACCTTAAAAATCACCTGCTTCCATCCCCCTTGCTGTGGGCAGGGACAACTTCCACTAGACCAGGTTGCTGCAAGCCCTGTCCAGCCTGGCCTCAGATGCCTTGGTCATGGATGTGACATTTGTCTCAGCTGCAAGGGAAACACCAAGGTGCCAGTGGCACAGAGCTGTGCTTTTAACTGATTTGGAGGGTTTTGGGGATGGACTTTTGAAGAAATGCTTCCGAATGCATGATGATGATGTGTGCCTAAGAACTCTGTTAGACGACAGTAAAAATCCAGGCAGCCTGATAGTCTCAGACAACAGCTGTGAGTGGAGGGCTGGGAAGAGCATGAAGGGATAACTGAAGGACCCAGGCATGCTCTGGAGATGGCTCTTATCCATCTGGGGAAAGGGCCTGCTATCAAAAGGAGAGCCCTAAGGGAAAGGCAGGAGTAGTTCCCCTTTAAAGGGGATGCTCAGGATGAGGAGAGGTTGTTAGTGAAGCTCCTCAGCAGGGAGAGAGAGTGGACCAGCAATGACTTTTTCAAGAGCCTGGGACAAAGCACATGGATATGTTGGGAACATGGTTGGCAGGGATGCTGGTGACACCGAGGGTGACACCACTGTCCAGGAGAAGTGGCTCTTGAGAATGAGTGTGCTGAGGGTGGTACTTCTTGTGCTGTTTCCCACTTAAACCTATGAGTTTCTGCTGCAAGTGGGAAATGACAATGTTGGTGTCCCAGGATGAATCAGAGGAGTTTCTTCCCTTAAAAATTAAAGCAGTATTAATGCTGTTTACAAAGACTTCCTGCCATCTTATCTGTAATAGTTTATGCAGAGCCAGTCACCCCCATTTGAGAAAGATAATTTCAAATTGGAGCAGGGCCAGGGATGATTAAAGAACAGACTATTTTCTGAGCAGAGACCGAAATCTTAGATAAATCCCTGGCAAAATGAAGCTGGAGAGAGAATGGGGCTGGCTGCAAAAACCATGGGAAGGAAGGAGCTTCTTAAAATAAAACTACAGTCACAAGAAGAAACATGCATAAGGCAGTCATAAATAATTTCAGTTGAAGCCAAAGGTTGTGAAATAGCTCTAGAAGGGTGAAGGGCAGAAAGAAAAATTATAAAGAGTTTATTTCAGCAGCAGCAGAGGAGTGGACTTGGAACCCTGGAATGTGTTCTCCAGCCCTGGGTCCCCAGAGCCAGTTGCTTTGTGCTTTTCTGTTCAGGTGGATGGCTGTGGGAAATGCTGACTGGTTTTGCATAAAGATGCTTTGGCAGCCTAAAGCAGCATGTTGTGCTTCCATGGGGCCTTGCCTCTGAGGATTCAGGGTATATATGCAGGCTTTAGCTTTACCTTTGTGAACAGATGGAGGAAATAAATGTATGAAACCTCTGAGCAAGGTGCTGAGTCAGTAATGAAGGTCCCCTGGTGTCTTTGCTTCTCTTCTCCAGCAATTTGAAGTAAGCACTCTTGAAACTGCACAGGCAAGGCTTTGATGCCTGTGACTCTTGCAATTTCAGCCAGGAAGTGCAGAGATGAGAAACAGCTTCACACAGTCCCCAAGTGTACTTTAAATTTACTGTACATCTCAGCTCCAGAGGTGAAAGCTCACTTTGTTTCTGTTTGTTTGTTTTTTACTTTTTGCACAGCTTCAAGTTTGAAATCTTTATTTTGGTGTGGAATTTCAAAGGCAGAGACCTGGAAAAAAAACCTTACTGTTTCAGTTTGCTATTCAGCATGCCTGGAAATCTCTTATTCTGTGTTTTTTCCTCAGGCCACACCTCTTCATAGCCTATAAAACTTAAATTTATGCAAAGTAAATACGAGCTGGCCAGCATGGACTTTGCTGGGGCAGGTGTGGAAGCTTTTGGCATGATAAGCTGCTGACTCAGGGGTAGGTGGCACCTCTGAAGAGAGGCAGAGTTTGGGTGTCTGGTGATGCCAGGCTGTGTGTGCCCCTCGGGGCTCCCTGGGCAGCACTGGGTGGGGACACGTGCAGGTCTGAGAAGGCCCTGGGTCTGAATCCATCGCAGTTTAGCTTTCCATCTTGCTTTTCAGAGGAACAGTTTTCTAAAGGCCATCAGCACTCGGTTACTCAGCAATGATGAGCTCTGAACTCCCTCTCAGGATAACCAGGGGTTTCCTAACCAGCAGGAGTTCACCTGCAACTGTGATGCCACTGATATTGCTGTGCAGCAATTGAAAACATACACTTGGAAGCAAACTTGGGGTTTAACAATTCTTATGTTTGTTAGTTTTAGTGCCTTTGCAACACTTCACTGAAACAAGCCTGGAGCTGCTGACAAACACAGTCACTTGAAAGCCAAGCTCCAAATATTGCACTGCACAAGAGCATGTAAAACTGTATTCAGGCACATAAGTAAGTACATGTCAGCATACAAAAATAAATGGTGTGTGCAAGTTGATAAAGTGTTGATTGAAAGGGAATTTTGCAAGAGCTGGCAGCTGTACTCCACCCTTGAAGAAAAAGTGCCAATAAGGCTTTCATAACTGAGACAAGCTCTGAATCATTTAAGGTGAAGTTTCAACTGGAAACCTTTTGTATTTCAATAGAACTTCTAGGTGTAACAGTTTACCAGTTTTAGATGCTAGATGACAAATCACATTAATGTGACAGTACTTTTCCCTGCTGCCAGGAGCCTGGACTCAAATTTCCTTCTCTAAGCCCATTATAAGATAGTCAACTACCTTATAGATTTTGTCTAAAGGCTTCTTTTAAAGACAGAGTGAATGTGTTAGGGTGTTGGCTGGTTGTGCCTCTGGAGGCTTGAGGTTCTACTAATCTTGTTCTGGTTTTGTGGTTCTGAAACCTGAATTGAGACAAAGTCCTCCTTCCTTTTATATATATAGATATAACTTTTTTTGGAAGCTGCCCATGCTGTGTCTTCCCTGTCCCCCAGCCTCCTGCTGCCCTGTGCTGTGCTGTGAATGCTGTGCTGCTTGGTGGGCTGGAGACCTGCCTGTTGGATTTGCTGTTCCCATGGTCGCTGGACAGCCCAAGGGTTTGAGCATCCCACCAGCTGGGTGTGACCTTGAATGTCCCATGGATCCTGGCCAAACCCTTGGGAAACATGCAAAGTTCCTGTGCAGCCAGCACAAGGTTGATGTATTTTCTGGGAAGCAATAGCCACGCTGGAAATGGCAGGTGCTGGAGCTCTAGGAGAGCCAGCTGCCCTCTCCCACAAGGTGTGTGTGCCTCGAGGAGGATCCCAGCCCTGCTGCTGGGGTTGGCACGTGGGGAGCAGCCTGGTGCTTCAGGAGGGGCTGGGGAGCAGGACACAATCTGAGGGTGGCTTGGGGCCCCAGGCTGGCGCTGTCTGGGGCTCCTCTGCTCTGCAGGGCTTCCTCCACCTGGGCTGCTGCCAGGGCAAGGGGCCAGCACTGCTGCTCAGTGACTTCCATGGTGTGCTTTCCTGGAGCCAAGCCTTAGCTCTTGGCATTGGCTGGGGGGTAGGAGGAGTACCTCCACAAGGACAAGCTTTTCCATGCCTGCTCCTCTTTCACTCTGAACCAAGCGATGCTTGACGGACACAGTCACGGCTAGAATCTGCTGCACTTCACTTGGGGGATGCTGAGAATAGAACAGGGCAGGCTGGGTGCTTGGCTTAATTTCTGCATGGGAAATCAAAGTCACGCCTGCCTCAGCAACCACATGCAGTCTTTACTTCTGCTTGACTAATCTGCAAATGTTTATTAATAGGGCATCCTTCTTTTTTTTCTTCAATATGCTTGGTCACTCCTATTAGTGCACAGTGCTTGTGAAAGAAACCCAAAGTAACATCATTTTCAAATTATAAATTTCCTTTCTGGGAAGATGACATGTACTACTGCAGGCTAGGGTTTCTAGAGCCAGGTTACAGAGTTTCTATTTTGGAGTTAAACCAGCAGATTCAAAGTCAGGCTGTCACACTGTGAATCTTAGGGAAGAAATTGCCAGTGCTATTTGACCATGTGTCTTCTCTAGAATTTTGTCATGTCCTTCTAACAGATCAATAACGAAGATAAGGACAGCTGCAAAATCAGAAGCTGAAAACAAATATGATCTGGTTCCCCTCTGTTAGCTGAAATATTCCAGAATAAAAAAAGATTTGCTCCTCCTGACCTTCATATGCCAGTGGGAGGCTCAGGTGTGTCCATCCTGTGCAGAGGCTGTAGCAGGGCAGGGATGAAGGAGGATGTCCAGACACAGCCCACCTGCAGCACTGAGCTTGTTTCCTCAATCCTGCCAGGCTCAGGGCTGGGCAGCTGCCATAGGAACATTCCACGGGGGAAATGGCACTCTGTGGCAGTGCTGCCACACCTCTGCACAGGGAACTGGCTTAGTTGTGTCTGTCTGCACTGTGAGTCTGCACTGTGGTGGTAAATCTGCTTCCAGAGCTCTTGCTTCCTGTCATGGGAGTGATGCATGTGAGGAGTAAGGAAAAACCATTGCAAATGCCAGACAACACCTACACGTGAGAAAAACCTCCTCTTACATGGTTAACTTACACACCAGAGGCATGGGAATGTCAGGGAAACAGATCACTTCATAGCACTCAGATGCTCAGAAGGAGGGGAGCAGCCCCTCATCCCAGAGGAATCTCCTGCAGATGTTGGAACAAATGAATCTGCCTGTGTGGATGCTAATGCCTCAAATTTGGTTCCGTAGCTGTTCACTAAAGCAAAATCTATTAAAATACAAAGATAGGCTTGTCTTGTTTATCCTGATGCAAAGGCCCAGGTGAAGAACTATTTTTGGAGATAGACCATATATATGACTCAGAGCAAATTAAGAGGAAGCTCTCAGAGAAAGACTACAGAGGTTGTCTTGCTGCTATAGCAACTGCCAATTGCCTTTGTGTAGTAAAATGTAATGCTGTTCACCCAAAGTGGCAATAAAGCCCTGCCTTTCCTTCGCCTGGAGTCCTGGCTTACTGTAAAGAGTTGCTACTGCCCTTAGCACAGGCCAGCCTAGCTGTAGTGGTAGGCAGCAGAGTTTGAGGAAGGTCTTGGGTTTAAGTTGCTTACAGTTTTGGGATTTTTTTCTGTTTGTTTAGTTTTTATTGATGCTTAAATTTGTTGCAAGGATTTAACCCGGTAGAGTTCAGAGCCATTTTCATTGCATTGGGAAAGCACAGATGGGCATGAGAGAAGGGCGGGGGTGGGCACTGCCGAATGGGTCCCATCAGTGCCACTCCTGCCCTGCTCATGGCACGGGGCTGTCCACAGGGAGGGCACCCACTGCCCGGGGCAGGCAGCTCTGCCAGGAGCTCTGTTTGCTTTGCCGTTCTGTGAGCAAAGAAGCTGGGCAGAGACGTGTTCCCCCAGCCCCTGCAGCCTGGGCAGTGCCGTGCTCCTCCAGCCCGCACAGAGCCTGGGCAGAGCCGCGCTTCTCCAGCTCCTGCAACCCGCACAGAGCCTGGGCAGTGCCGTGCTCCTGCAGCCCCTGCAACCCGCACAGAGCCTGGGCAGTGCCGTGCTCCTCCAGCCCGCACAAAGCCTGGGTAGAGCCGCGCTTCTCCAGCTCCTGCAACCCGCACAGAGCCTGGGCAGTGCCGTGCTCCTGCAGCCCCTGCAACCCGCACAGAGCCTGGGCAGTGCTGTGCTCCTCCAGCCCCTGCAGCCCGCACAGAGCCCGGGCAGTGCCGCGCTCCTGCAGCTCCTGCAACCCGCACAGAGCCTGGGCAGTGCCGTGCTCCTGCAGCTCCTGCAGCCCGCACAGAGCCCGGGCAGTGCCGCGCTCCTGCAGCTCCTGCAGCCCGCAGAGATCCTGGGCAGTGCCGTGCTCCTCCAGCCCGCAGAGATCCTGGGCAGTGCCGTGCTCCTCCAGCCCCTGCAGCCCGCACAGAGCCTGGGCAGTGCTGTGCTCCTCCAGCCCCTGCAGCCCGCACAGAGCCTGGGCAGTGCCCTCCTCCAGCCCCTGCAGCCCGCACAGAGCCTGGGCAGTGCCGTGTTCCCCCAGCCCCTGCAGCCCGCACAGAGCCTGGGCAGTGCTGCACTCCTCCAGCCCCTGCAGCCCGCACAGAGCCTGGGCAGTGCTGCACTCCTCCAGCCCCTGCAGCCCGCACAGAGCCTGGGCAGTGCTGCACTCCTCCAGCCCCTGCAGCCCGCACAGAGCCTGGGCAGTGCCCTCCTCCATCTCCTGTAGCCTGCACAGAGCCTGGGCAGTGCCGCGCTCCTCCAGCCCCTGCAGCCCGTGGGGTGCAGGTGACACAGCCCCACCTGTGCGGGGTGGCCTTTAGCAATGTGCACCTGCTGTCATTCTCTTGGGCAGCCTGCCAGTTCAGCTGCTGGGGGGTGTTTACCCCACCCACAAGTGCTGCTTCTGCCACATAATTCAGGACAATGTCTGTAAAGTCCCGTGCACGGTACCCAAATGAGCTAAAGGCAAAGGTCTGGTGCTTCAGAGATCAGTGCTTAGTCTGGGCATATTCTGGAGTCCCCTACATGTTTTATGAAAGTCATCTCACCTTTCCTTACCGTCTACACAATTTGTTTGTAAAAAGTAGAAGGGTCAGAATTTAATCTGGGATGCCAGGAAGGGGAGGGTGTAGTGAGGATGCCTGATATTTTCACTTACCCATCCCACCTCCAGCATTCAGTCTGTTTTTCACCATCACAGGAGTCCTAGCATAGCCTTCATTTTTGAGATGACTCATTTCCTTTTCTGCAATGCTCTTATGTTCTAGTGCTAATAATACTTCCACAAGTGGAAGTCATTATTATAGAGGACTGCTGATAAACTGGCTCATCCTACCTTGCCTCTCAGATGGTATCACAAATGGCAGCCTCAATGTTTTATGTTCTGCCCGAGAGAGCAATTTTTCTTTCAACCTTGGAATTTAATTAACTTCCAAACATGTGCCTGCATCCATTTGGAAACTGAAGGCATTAACTAAATAAGCCCACACAGTAGGTTTTTAAAAGACATTTGTTCCTTGAGCCTTTGTTTACTGTGAACAGTGTGGGGCAGGGTATTCACTGTGCCATGTTTGTCCATAGGAGCAGCCAGGTGTGTCCCACCTGCTGCTGATAATAAGGCAGGAATGTGATTCATATCATGAGGGATAAAGGATGCATAGGCACCAGCAGTCACTTTTCCAGGCCCTGCTGCTGGCTGTAAGTCTAGCACACTCTGGTATGTGCTGTGCTGTAGAGAGAAGGATGAAGGAATGACTGGCTTTTTCCTGGTCCTGACTTGTGAATCCTGAATTCTGCCATGTTTCTTTTAGTGTGAAACCATTTTTTAAATGGCTGATGGGAGAGAGAGGAATGCAGTGTGCCTGGTGACAAATGTGGCAGTGGGTGACTGTGTTGCAGTTCCAGCATATGGCCAACACCAGTAGCAAGGGAAGGATGTTATTTTAAGCCCCCTCCTTTGCTGGTGGAAGCATGAGAAGCAGAAGAGCGAGCTGTCTCACACAGCAACTGAGCTTTCATGGCAGACATCAGTTAACTTGATTTTTGTACTAAAATAAAGAAGAAAAAAATGTTTGCTTGGCTTTGTTTTAAAAAGCCTCCTCTGCCTATGTGTGGCTACATTATGTAAAGGGAGGAGGGCTACAACAGAAAGTAAATACATCCTACAGGGACAGCCTGGTTAATTGTTCTCAGATGTCCTCACTGTGGGTGCTGAGAGCCTACTGCCTTTGGGAAGAGGGTGCTAAGGAGCCAAGGATGCCCATGGCTGGATGGGCAGCACCTCTCAGGGATACTGGACAGCATTGCCCCTTGCCTCTGCTTCTCTTGCTGACCTGAGAATGCAACATTTCCCCTAAAAGTAGTATTGCTGTGCTCGAGAGTGAATTATTGCAGCCCTTGCTTAAACCTCTGGTGTCCCAAATAGGGAATAGAAGCCTTTTACTGGGGAGTTAGGCAGGAGAACTGGTAGGTCATGTTGCTTGTCCAGTTTTGCCTCTGCTGCCTCTGCGAGGATGCCGAGGCTGTCATTTAATAACCACACGGGTGGTGTGTCCCAGCAGGGCTCCTGCAGCTCTGGGTGGAGTGGGAGCTGCTGGGAATGGGGGAGCTGGGGCTGGACACAGCTGTGATTTGAAGATGGGGTGGAAAAGTTTCTCTTATGGCTGCTTTCTATGCAGGAGAGGGGTTGTAAGGGATAGGGAGAAAACTTAAACTTCCCTGCCATGGGGTGGGAGCCAGCTGTCTGTCTCACACTGCCCTGGGCTGCTGAATCTCATCAGCCAACCCTCCTTTTGGTCCCACTGCTGCTCAGGTTACCACAGAGTGCAGCAAAACCACCACTTCCTTCGCTGGCTGAGCTAATGGAAACCCCTTTAATAATTCAGGAGATAAATTCTCCACTTGAAGGGGTGGATTCTGCAGGAAAAAGCACAGAAATACAGGTGGTTCTTGGGTGGGCTGCATGGGGAGTGCCTGTGCTGACTGACAGCCCTGTGGCCTTTCCTGTCCCCAGATAGTGATGTACATAGGCCAGGTCTCCAAGGACATCCTGAAGTGGCCTCGGCCCCTGTCACCACCTGTCGTGAAGCTGGAGATGAGGACGAATGCAGAGTATGGGATGCCATCCACCCACGCCATGGCAGCTACAGCCATCTCCTTCTCCTTTTTCATTGCAACCATGAACCAGTACAAGGTAGGGGTAGAAAAGAAAACAGAAGGAGAAAAAGAAAATACATTAATAAAAGAAAAGCCTGTGTCTGCTTGCAACAAGCCACATAAAGCTTGCAAATCCAAAGATGCTGCTTCCAGAGGAGTTCTTTATTTATTTTCACAGATGTGTATTCTTCCCTGTGCTTACCTGTAACTGGTTAATAATAGACACAAAAAGAAATATAGTGTTAATGTCCTTTTTTATGCATGGTCTCCTCTCAGAGCTGCTGGCAGGCTGCACTGCCCTGCTGTGGTTTGGTGTGGTCGCTGTGTTTTTTGCACGTGGGGAGACCATGCAGGGAAGGTGCCAGGTTGGCAGCATTTTGTGTTCACCCCGTGCCCACCAAGTCAGTGCTGCACACTGGGACATGCTGGCTCCCAGGGAAAGCAAAGGAGCTCTGTGTCACATGGTTTGTGTATGAAAGGAAAAGCATTTATGGAAATCCCCTGGCTCCAACCTGTGTTAGACTAACAGCACACAACATGATTGGGAAGCCCACTTGTCAGAGGAGTAACAGCAACTCCACTGCACTGTAGGAGCTGAAGGCTGCTTGGGGAAGTCTCATCATTTTTCCTCATCATCTTCCTAAAAGGTTTATTTCCTGGAAACTCATTTCTCCATGATGATTATTTTCATTCCATTTAATGAATCCAAGCCTGTGCTTCCTGTACTCTAGCAATAATAACTTCCTGGCTACATTGTATTTAAGAATGTTTCTCAGCCCTCTCAAGGGATTAAGGTGTTTTATGGGGGCTCCTGCTCCCTGTGTTGTAGCTGGTCAGAGCAGCTTGACAGTGGCATGGGGACAAAGAGCCATAAGAGGGAATATTTGTCATATATATTGTCATATATTTGGAAGCCAGATCCATCCCATGTGTCAGGGCTGCCAAGATGACCTGGTCAGCATCACCTTCTCCTCAATCCATAAATGACCAGAGGGACATGCAGCTCTTCACAGGCTGTCTTGTGCTTCTCAGAAACTGCCATGAAACGATAAAGCTGCTGTCAAATAATTAAATGGTTTAATTGCCTCTATTAAGATGGAAAAATCTCCCAGTACATTATGCTGCTATCTTCTCAAGATGCCCTAATCATCAATTACTGATCTGGACTAGCTCGAAGGCTGCCTGCTGAGGGAGGAGTCAAGTGGGTGCAAATGCTCCAAAGGCTTAGGGAAATGAGGAAAAATAGTGTTTTATGAACAGGGAGTGACATCTGCAGCTGGGTCTGAGCTCTTTATTCAGCAGCCTGGAATATGCCAGGGGAAGGGGTCAGAAGAGAGCTGTTATGTTTAGAATTTCCACAGAGGCATTTTTGCGCTGACCTGTGGCCACCCTGGTCAGTCATGAGCCTCAGGCAGAAGACTTTGTGTCAAATTGGATGAATTTATAGCATGTATTTATATTTTGAGTTGGTTTACTCTTTACAGAAAAATCTCCCTTATGGACTGAAAGGAGCCCAGCAGCCCACTCAGTTTCAGAGTTTGAATGAGTGGATTAAGGGCTAATATGTTAAGCTTATTCTTTATCAAATGTGGGTTTTTTTTAATTTTTAAATGTTGATTTATTTAAATGGTTCTTTCCATGTTTTTAGGCTACTCAGAGAGGGTATTAGGCAAAACCAGCCTCCTAAGAAGATGATTAAACCTTTAAGTGTCATGGGGAAGAGTGGTCCTGACTGCTTTAATAGCTGGATTGTGGTTTCAGCCCAGACATTGATTCTCCCCACTCAGCCCACTGCTCGAGGACTATTGATCACACTTCTGGTCACACTCTGCAGCTGTCACAGTCCCCTTGGCCAAGCTGAGACTGCAGTGCTGCCTCAGCCATGCCTTGTACAACATGCCATGCCTTTTTCCTTAAGCTCCTTAACACTAACATGTGTTTTGCAGATAGATAATGTAAAGAACAATTCTGCAAATACCATCTATTAACCAGATGTCTCCACAGTGAGAGCAGATCTTGCAGAAGCATGCAGCACAGGTGATGAAATGACCTTCCTGCAGGGTTGTGTGCTGGTTAGGGGGGCCTTGTCTCAGGTCACATTCATCTCCTGGGGAAAGCACAGCTCAGGAGCCTCTTCCCAGCACAAGATCCTTATGTCAGTCCAGCTGCTTGGTTTAATGGGTGTATTTAACTATTTTTTTTTCCCCTTTTCACAGTATCCATTCGAGCTTGGCCTCGCAGCAGCGTTCGTGTTCTCGATGTTGGTGTGTCTGAGCAGGCTGTACACAGGGATGCACACAGTCCTGGTAAGGATGTGCCTGCAGCTCCGCTTTCCTACAGCTCCTCAAGGTGCTGCCCATGCCACCACAGGAGCAGGCGAATTTCAGGTTGTGCTCTGAGAGGAGTGAGGGAAGCCCTTGGGGTCTGTGCTGGGGCCAGTTCTGTTTAATATTTTTATTGATGACATGGATGAGGGTTTAGAATCTTTCATTAGTAAATTTGCAGACGACACTAAGCTGGGAGTGTGTGTTGATCTGTTAGAGGGACGGAAGGCTTTGCAGAGGGACTTGGAACAGTTGGATGGATGGGCAGAATCTAATGGGATGAAGTTCAATAAGTCCAAGTGCCGAGTCCTGCACTTTGGCCACAATAACCCCCTGCAATGTTAAAGGCTGGGGACGGTGTGGCTGGACAGTGCTCAGGTGGAAAGGGACCTGGGGGTGCTGGTTGACAGTCGGTTGAACATGAGCCAGCAGTGTGCCCAGGTGGCCAATAAGGCCAAGGGCATCCTGGCCAGTATCAGGAATGGTGTGGCCAGCAGGAGCAGGGAGGTCATTCTTCCCCTGTACTTGGCACTGGTGAGGCCACACCTTGAGTGCTGTGTCCAGTTCTGGCCCCTCAGTTTAGGAGGGACATTGAGATGCTTGAGCGTGTCCAAAGGAGAGCAACGAGGCTGGAGAGGGGCTTGGAACACGAGCCGTGTGAAGAACGACTGAGGGAGCTGGGGGTGTTTAGCCTGGAGAAAAGGAGACTCAGAGGTGACCTTATCACTCTCTTCAGCTTCCTGAAGGGTGGCTGTGCTGAGCTGGGGTCGGTCTCCTTCTCTGGGCAACAACAGACGGAACAAGAGGACACAGTCTCAAGCTGCGCCAAGGGAAATACAGGCTGGAATTAAGGAGGAAGTTTTTCACAGAAAGAGTGGTCAAATACTGGAATCATCTGCCCAGGGAGGTGGTGGAGTCACCATCCCTGGATGTGTTTAAAAACAGACTGGATGTGGCAACCATGATCTAGTTGAGGTGTTAGAACATGGGTTGGACTCGATGATCTTAAAGGTCTCTTCCAACCTAGAAATTCTGTGGTTCTGTGATTCTGTGATTGCAATTGGAGGCCGCAGGGGGTGATGGCGGCGGGGAGGCCGCGGCAGCCTGGGCCTGGCCTGGGCCGGGGGAGCTCAGCCTGCCATCTCAACTGGAGTTCTCCATTTCAAAAGTGTAATTGCGAGGAATGAGCTTGGGCAACCGACGCTGCTCCTTAGCTAAGGCCTTTGTGCAATAGTATCGCTGTTTGCAGCGGGAAATAGCCGGGGCTGGTTTAGCCTGGGAGTGCCGGCAGCAATCGCAGCCTGGTGAGTCACGGGGGCGAAGCGCGGCCAGCGAGCGGCCCTGCAGGGCCTGCCCACAGCAGGGCTCTTGTCAGCGCACAGGCACTCAAAAATGACAGGTTTCTTGTTTTCAGCTGGAAGGAAATGCTCCTCAAGGGATTGAGATGCACAAATTGTTTGTCTGAAAATAATTATAAAATAGCTGTGACTTTTTATGACAGACTTGCTGGGCGCAGTTGCTTAGAGACATCAGTGCTGCTTTAGGAACTAATTTCAGTGAGCTTGCGATAGTTGGTTCATTCCTGACGAGATGAAACTTTATTGATGTGTTATATACAGTGGACGGGGGGTAGTCCAACTTCCCAAATATGGATAAAAACTTCAGGCTATTTCCTCCCAGGAGTTTGATCTGTGTTGTTGGTTGCATATGCATAAATAATTGAATCTGTTTTACTAAGTAATAATTATGTTTGTAATGAGACTTGATAGCTGTAAGAAAGGGATCCCTCATGAGATTAAGGTTAGCTATAAAATATAGCTTGACCTTCCCTTTCAGACCCAGTGGATCAAAACAATATCTTACATCGAGGCTGCAGACACCCTTTCTGGGCTACTGACCTTAAGTCAATCAGTAAAAATTCTTTGCATACTTCTCTTGCTGGCCCATCATAATGAAAGACCCCTCTAAATTTAGATGGATTTTAGGGTAAAGAAGAAAAAGTCCTTTGTGCTTTTGACATGATAGAAAAGTGCTTTAAAATAAAATTTTAAAAAAACCTTCTTAGCTGAGGAGTGAGCAATGCTGCCTTCCAAAAGGGCAAGCGTGCTTGGCTGGGATCTTTATCCTGTGTGTGCCGTGGTGGGGATGGAGCTGGGAATGGATCACAGCTTCCACACACAGCCCCTCTCTCTGCAGCAGCTTGTCACCACAGGGACTGGCTCTGCTGTGCCACCTGAGTGATGGTTCTTTGGGGAAGAAGTGCAGTTCAGAGCTGTTTCTGTCCCTTGGTGGGACAGATCCTGCCCTGAGCTGTCACGTCACCAGGCTGAGGCACAGCAGTGCCCAGCCATCGGCTGAAAGAACCTCTGGGTTTTTAACAGAGGCCTTAACAGAAAGGATGTAATAATTTATTGAGTGGTCATAGCATTTTAGTAAAGCAAAGGAATGGGTAACAAAAGTAACAAATATCCATGGACTTGGTGTAACTGAATTTTTCCTGTTTGGGGAACCAGAGGAGGAGTGACAAGGGCAGTTGCATTGTGCTTTCCTGCAGCTCCAGTGCAGAATCTCATTCTGTAGTCTCAGCTCTACAAATCTGTTTGTACTTTAGTACTGCTGGACTTGCTTTTGAATGAGGAGTGGTATCAGAAAGCGCAGTGATGTCATTAGAAGAGATGTTACCATTGAAGACCTCCTGGAGAGGCAGCTAGCTGGAATGGGAGCTATCTGCATCCTTCCAGCTGTGCCAGAATGAATGCTATGCCCAGGGAAATGGGAACAAACACCCATGGCCTGGGCTGCTACCAGAAGAGCATCGCCCAGCCAGAGAATGGGGTGGCAGCAATGCACTCTCACTGCTGACAGGCAGTTTAGTTACAACCACCCATCTCCACCACCTCAACATCAGTGTCCCATGTGTGTGGAAAAGCAGGGGAAATGCAGGGTTCTTTTTTTTGAAAAAAAAAAGTAAAAATTTGGACACACTTTGAAGCAGTAAATCTGTAGGTTTTTAGGAGTTATTTTTAAGAAACAAAAAGCAGTTGGAGATGATATGACTGGTAATTGTTGTTTGCCTTTTTTCTCCAGAGAGTTGTATTTTAGAAAATATTACTTTGCTTTCCATCTTTAAACACTGCCCCAGTCTTTCATCCCTGCCTCAATGCAGTGACCAAGTTTTCCTGTCTCCCATCTGCTGAAGCTATTCCCTCCAGAGCCCCAGCTGATGTGGGGAGAACCTCGCTGGCACCGCAACTGAGCTACAAGCAAGAATGTCCTGTGCTGACCAGCATGCTGACTTTTTATAACCAAAAAGCCCTGAAGGGTATTTTTTCCCCTGAGATATACCCATTTAGTGTTGATGCATTTATTTCTGATGACGCTTCCCTCGGGGGGGGGGGGGTGGGGGTCTGTGTTCTGAAGCTCCCCCCCTGCCCCTTTGCTGGGCTGTAGTTCAGGTTTTTTCATACTACCGTTAATCCTGAATTTATCTTAGTTATTTTAAAGCTGATAAACACCCAACATACTCACAGTACTTCACACACTGTGTAGCACAGTGCTTAGGAGTGGAGTTTAGGAGCATGAGTGGTGCCTCACAGTAAGCCAATGTAAGGGCACTCAGTGACTGTGTACCAGACAGAATAGGAAAATTGTTCTTTCTGCTCGGATTGGCAATATCAGGGAAGCAGGGCAGATGTTTGGCGCTGTGTGGGAGCAGGGCTGAGCTGCAGGGCAGTGGCGGGGCTTCAGGGAAGGTAGATGGAGCCTGCGGATGACGCGACTGTGCCAAGGCAGCTGGAGCATCCCAGCAGGGCAGCCGGAGGTTTTCAATTCTGCAGGTAGTACTGCACCTTGAGCAAAATCCGTGCCTGCCCCTATTTAAAAATTCCTTTATAATTGCGGGCTTGGCGAGAGGCTAATCTGTTTACACAGGCAGACGGGCAGGAATGTGCTTCCTGGGAGTGCTAACAGCAGCTCCACCCCCGGGAAAAACTCAGGTGCTGCTCCGGGGGGCACAGCAGGGAGGGTCCACAAAGGAGTTCTAGCAGAAATGGAGCCATCCCTCCTCTTCCCATCCTGTCCTTAGCTGAACAGGCAAGGGGAGACATCATTAATTCTGCATTGCTAAATGTAGCTGTTGGATCTTGCCCACCTCCTCTGGGTGTTCAAAATCATCAACTGTCCATGCACACTGGGACTGAAGGGACCACCTTCAAACCTGTCCATGCACACTGGGACTGAAGGGACCACCACAGACAGCCAGGCATGTCCCGAGATCTCCAGCAGCTTCCAGTGAGGAGTTTCCAAAATGAGAAGCCCAGATATTGGTGGATTGGATGGGGGAAAAACAGAATAAACCACTGGACTCCTATATATATATATTTAAAATTTATATATATATTTATACACACACAAATTGTATACATATACTACTGTACTGATACATGCATTATAAAACACACAAAATTAACAAATATGACAATGAAATAAGAATTACTTCTTAAAAATGCACATTTTATTTTACTTATGAGCAATGCAAAAAGTATGTTCTCCCCCCAGCCCCATGGGTTGCTTTGTGCACCCAGTTTGGAGACCATGGGTGCAATGCCACTGGTCAGAGCTGATTTTCTGGGTCCTGCTTGAAACTGCCAAGAGCCACGTTACTGTACTGGGGCTCAATGGGAGGATAACAAAACTCAGAAAACTTTAATTAGGTTTGTAAACGGGAACTGTTTGCAACTGGGTTGGGAACTGCTGGAGTCAGCCGGGTAAATCTGAGCAAAGCTTTTGTGAGGAAATGTTAATGTCCAGTTACATTTCTTTAATTGGAACAGACAAGAATGTGAACAGCTTTTGAGTTTTGCTCCCTGATCACCCTTAGAGTGGTATTGAGGACTTTTTCTTCTAACACGAGCTGGACAAACATCTGTGTGGGAAATTGATGTACAGAGTGGGGATGGGATTTCTGAGCATCAGTGCTGGGAGCAGCCCCTAGCTCTTTTGTGTTGAGGCAGTTGCTTAGTGTTGGGCCAAAGTATGCTTTGTATGTAAAGGTATCATCTAAGAATTGACATCCAAACATGAATTACTGTGAAGTAAAGGAATATAATATAATGGTATTTTACATACTAGATATCTGTGATCAAGTTTGTTTATTTCCATGGCTAGCCTCATGTTTTGGATGAGGGAATAAATGGAAACTTGTATTAGGGATATGCAAAATGGCTGTAGGAGTAGTTTAAAAAGCAAATGTGCTGTGAATCTAATGGAAGTTGTAAACAGCTGAAGTTCAGCCCTACAGGAGTAATGCATTTACCAGAATGTCATTAAATATTTCTGTTGTGAAAAAGTCCCCTCATTCCTGCCTAACTCGAAGTGAAGCTCACATAAATAATTTTTAGACTGTGACCAAGCATGGCAGTAGTCAGCTGTCATGACTCATGAAGGAGATACAATCTTAGAAGAGGACATTTCTGTCTGTGGCTAACTTCAGCTTTTGCAGAGGTTTTTGTGGCTGTACTAACACTGCTGCCTCTACGTGACACTGGAAGGGTGGCACAGGAAAACTTGTTTTATTGCTTTTTACCTGGCTGCTCCCATACAGAGGGCTTTTGTTAGGGGCTACCTCTTGTCTCAGCTTTGTGGCTGACAACAATCAAGTTCTCAAAACACCTTATTTGCCTCTGTTAATAAATTAGGGTTTAACTATATGCTTGCTTCAGGCAGCGTACTGAAAGCCAGATTTCAGAGACTTGGGCAACAAATTTCTCCTTGCTGTATCCCTGCCTGGAGGTGCCTCCCTCCCACTGCTGGCAGAAACCACGGCACACGCACCACGTCCCACAGCTCTGCACTTTCCATCCCTGGAGCTTCTGCTTCCGGGATGGGAACCTGTCTCTGACAAAGGACAGCATCTCCCCCTTTATGCAAAGCAAGCAAGGGATAATTGCACTGATGTGATGAAATTGCTTGTGGGGTTACAGGAGGGAAAGGGTTTGTGTGAAGGCAGCTCACTGCAATGTTGTCCTTGAGGTGGAGTTGTGCACGTGCCTTTTCCCAGGTCATAGGTGGAGAATGCCCTCAAAACATAAGAGCAGCTGAGGAGGAGGATGTGTGTCCACAGACACATGCATATGCATAAGCTGAGGTTGGGTTTGTGGATTGTCGTGTTTTGTTTAGCCCGTGCTTCAGGTTTTCCCTGCACGTGGATGATGCCATCACTGCATCACTGGATTCAGGGTGCCTCCTCTGCTGGGCCCCACCAATGCAGATACCGGTCTTTTATCATCACCCAAACACCTGGTTTACCTTCCAGGTCTCACAAAGGCTTTTAAATATGATTTCTTTACAGGATGTGATCGGAGGAGCACTGATTTCGGCCGTGCTGCTCGTGCTCTTGTATCCTGCGTGGGACACAATAGATCACTTGCTGTTAACCAGCCCCTTCTGCCCATTGTTTTCCATAGTTGTGCCTCTGGTCTTATGCTACAACTACCCCAAACTAGACTATTACAGCCCTACCAGGGGAGACACCACTACCATCTTAGGAGCAGCAGCTGGAGCAACCGTGGGATTTTGGTTAAACAACCAGTACGCTGCTTCAGCCTACACTGGCACAAGCGTTCAGCCTGGGCTTCCTCTGCTCACCAGCACACTGGTGTTTGTGCTGGCCAGGTTCCTCGTAGGGATCCTGGTTGTGCTGCTGACCCGCTGGCTCATGAAGAGCGCGGTCCTTGGCGTGCTGGGCTATCGCTACAAGTTCCCCATCGGCGACCTGCAAGCCCGGAGACGCCTGGAAGTTGAGGTGCCCTACAAGTTTGTGACGTACTCCTCCGTTGGCTTCACGGCCACCGTGCTGGTGCCGCTGCTGCACCGGCTGCTGGGACTGATGTGAGCACAGCTGCTCCTCACCGAGCCGCCCGCGGCACCGCCGCTTCGGGGACGTGACCGCCCAGCCTGCTGACTTGACCAAAAAGTGTTTTGTGCCTTTCTGCACTGGTGTGGTGGGTTTGGCTCTGGCTGCATGCCAGGGGCTCACCAAAGCTGCTCAATCACTCCCCTCTCTCCAGGGAGAGAATATAATGAGAGGATCACGGCTCAAGACAAGGGCAGGGAGAGATCACTCAGCAGTTTTACTGTCACAGGCAAAACAGACTCAACTTGGGGAAATAAGTTTAATTTATTACCAAACTAATCAGAGTAGGATAATAAGAAATAAAACCAAACATTTACAACCACCTTCCACCTACCCCTCCCTTCTTTCTAGGCTCAGTTTTCTGCCTGAAGTCTCTAGTTCCTCCTACCCACCATCACAGGGGGATGGGATTGGAGGTTACAGTCAGTTCATCACGTGTTGCTGCTGCTGCTCCTTCCTCCTCAGGGGTAGAACCCCTCACACTCCTCCCCTGCTCCAGCACGGGGTCCCTCCTACAAAAGACACCTCTTCACAAATGTCTCCAATGTGAATTTTTCCATGGGCTGCACTTCATCCAGCATAGATCCCTTGAGGGATCAAAAGTCCTGCCAGGAGCCTGTTTCAGTGGTAGTCTTCAAACCCTTCCTAGGGCATCACCCTGCTTCAGTGGGGGATCCTCCACTGGTTGCAGGTGGATCTCTGCTCCCCATGGACCTCCATGGGCTGCAGGGGCACAGCTGCACCACCATGGGCTGCACCACGGGCTGCAGGGCAGTCTCTGCTCTGGCCCCCAGAGCACCTCTTACTCTTCCTTCTGAGATCTTGGTGTCTACAGAGTTGTTTCTCTCCCAAATCTTCACTCCTCTGTCTGCCTGCAGTTGGGCAGGTTCCTCCTCCCTTCTTAACTCTGTTATCCCAGAGGTGCTGCTGCTGTCACTGATGGGCTCAGCCTTGGCCAGCAGTGGATCTGTCTGGAAGCCGGCTGGCATTGGTTCTGTTGGACACAGGGGAAGCTTCTGGCACCTTCTGGGAGAAGTCTCCTTTATAGCCCCTCCCACCACAACCATGCCCTTGCCACCCAAACACAAAGCAACTGGCCTAAAAAATCTGACTTGGAGGAGTCGTGGGAATTGCTGTGCACAGATAACTTTGGGTTAGAAATCACTGACCCCACTGTGTCCCATAATTAGACAAGCTTCGCCCAGGCAACTAAATGTGACAAGCACACAAATCCCTGCCAGAGCAGCAGCAAAGGCTCCTTTGCTGTGGGGTTGGGGTTGCTGGGGAGTAGGGCCGTGCCTCTGCCTGCCTGGCTGTGGAGCTGCTCCTGAAGCTGTAGGGCAAGCCAAGGCAGGGCTCAGGTTTGGGGCATCAGGGAAAAGTGGCCTGGCAAGGTGGGGGGAGATGTCACCAGCCAAATACAAAATGCCATCTTGGGGCAGAGCTCATGGTGTCTTCTGATGGCACTGCCAGACCAGGCTGGTTCTGTGTGGATGGTTTTACCCATTATTACAATCTTAAAAAAAACCAAAAAAAACCCCACCAAAATGTAAGAGAAGGAAAAGCTAACACAAAATGTTTAATGCGATTTGCAATAAATTTCCTTGGATATTAATAAGAAAGCCTCCACTAAAAGATCCTTTGCCTACAAATAACTGTGCAGAGTTATTATCACAGCACTGAGGCTTGAGTTCAAGCTGTTTAACTCTGATTTAGTTCCCCTGGCTAGGAGAAAGGAAAAAGTCCTTCCTGTCATGCAGGGGTGACAAATAGAGTCCATAGACTGCATTGTGGAAGGAGCTGAGTAGTGACTCTGGTGACTACAGCATGTGACAATTGTAAGATGCCATCATTTTCTGCTGCTGCACAACACCACAGCTGGTCTTCCATGCATCCTGCAACGCTTTGTGTACACTTGTAGAATAGCAGGGAGGTGTGTCCATAGGAAGGGCATCCCTGTATCTCAGGCTGCTTATTTAAAACAATATATTCAGCTGTTGGACCAATGAGCTGTTGAGAAATACAGCAGTGAGCGTGGTCTGCTTGGCTAGGAAAATGTACAGTGCTATTGCTGCAGAGCTTCAAGCATGGCCCCCGTGCCCTGCCTGGCAGAACGTACAGTGAGAGCCAGCTTTCTAACCATGCCCACTTGTCTTCCTGGCTGCGAGAAAAATGAACCTGAAGAATATAAAAGAGGTGCTGTGCCATCCATTGACTGCCTGGATAAACATAATCAATTCCAAAACTGTAGCCGGGAGTTCTGTCTGAGCAGTGCGAGGCATGCACATGAAAGAGCTGCACCACTCTAAACCCAGGCTGCCAATCTCCAGAAGAAATGCAGGCAGAAATCGTAACCATTTTTAGATATTCTCAGGCTGTGGATAAACTGTTCTATAGCAGTTGTGTGGACTTTACACGTGCATGCAAACAGCTCCAGTGAGCCTTTCAGCAGGGCACATGGCCACTCACACCTGCCCCTGAGTGAGTGCTGGACGTGGGCCACCACGGCCGTGGGGTTCCATCCTCAGCCTCTCTCTCTCCCATACACCACAGAAGCTCTGCCATCAGGTTTAAAATACCTTTAAACACCTTGTGTTAAGAGAGCTGCATGACACACAGGTGCAGTGCACAACTGGAGCCCTGCAGAGGGGCCACATCACAAAACTGGGAAAAAACTTGGCAGCAAGATGAGCATTTAAGCTGGGGATTGGAATTACTCCCAAGAAAGGCACAGTTGGACAGGGACATTCATGCAGCTTTATGTGTAAAAATTCTGTTCTGATTCACACCTCTTTTATGCTATGGAGATTTTATAAATTATATATAAATGCTGCACAGGTATTTTTATAGTATTCACCTGCATGTGATTCATGCAATAAATGCAAATTCTATTTGGTTCAAATTTTAAAATAAACCTATTTTGCAGAGTTTGTTGTCCGTCTGTTTATTCTGCATCCTCTGTTGAAACTTGTAAATGACTGATGAGTCCTAGCTAAAAGAGCTTCCCAAGTGCAAGCACCCACTTCTCTTCCCAAGCTGTCCTGCTTGTCTCCTGCTCATTCCAGCTGCATGCTTTGGCTCCTCCAGAAGGATCCTGCTTTTTAAAAAACATTTTAAAAATAGATTGCTGGTCTACTAATGATTATTTGTTACAACACTTGCAGATGTAAATGTAATTAGTGCTGGGAGAATTTTGGGCGCTGGAATCACCTTCAATATCTGCTTCCAGTAGGCTAAACAGTTCACTGGAAGCCAATTTAATCTGTGCAATGATAGCATGACAACCCATGAACTGCAGAACATTTTGCATTAGTTGAGGAGCCTCACAAGGTTTTGTGGTCAAAAAGTGTACTTGAAACCAGACAGGGCCTCATCCTCCTCTCAGCATCACATCCTGCCTGGAAGTGGTGTCACTCCAAGTGCCCACAGCTGACCAGGATAAGCCCAGTTGCTGCAGCATCCCTGGGCCAGCTGGGTTGGGCAGGGCTTTCAGCTGGGCTCTGTGAGGCTGTGCTCCTGGGGGGCTCACAGGACCACAGCCACTGCAGGGCCGGGCTTGGAGAGGCAAGGTGAGACACATGACTCTTTCTGTATTTCAGTAACCTGAAGCACCAGCTCCTCACTGCAAATCCGTGTCTTTGCTGGCTTTGGAAATGCTCTTCATCCCTGCGGTGCAGATGCCTCTGCAGTTCCAAGGGGTGGTGGAGAATGAGGTTTTGTGGTGGGTTTGCTGGCCATGTTCTTTACTTTGTAAGACAAAGGCACCAGCGGAATCCTCTTGTAGGCACACTTGTATTTTAGAGTAAAACACTGCTTTTGATGTGAATGGAGTGGGAGGCAACTTCCAGAGTATCAGCCTGGGCTGTTGTGTTCTCAGTTCTGTCTGTGCTGTCTGTTCTGCTCCGGTGCTGCAGCTCTCCCTGCTGTGCCTGCCTACAGCTGAAGGGGTGATGCAAGACAATCTAAGCTGCCTTTGTTATGCTCTCAAGAGGGATGTAGCAGGCACCTCACCCATAGCTTAGCCCTCTCTGTCCTGCCTGGAGGCTGCCTTCTCCTGACCAGCTTACTTTGCAAATCGCTTTCTGGGCACGTGGTGCTGACCCAGGCTTCCTCCTCTCTGGGGCATCTCTGTGTGCTGGTGCCCCAGTGCAGAACCAGCTACTCTGTCAGAAGTCAAATGGATATTGCACATTTTGGCAGGGGTTAAGAGCCAAAGCAGCAAGCACTGAACTTCCTGCTTTAATTTTCCAGCAGTAACTTTGTCATGACCCCAGTCTCCTAATCCATCCAAGTTCCTATGCAAAATCACAAGCAACCTCATGACTTGCTTTTCTGGATGTAGTTGATGTAATTTAGGGAACAGAAGAAAAGTCCCAGTTTCACTTTTGACCCTTCTCAAATTGTGCTACAAGGAGAAGTTAGAAAACACAGGTGCCTCTCTGAACAGGGTGGAAGTGTGGCTGGGCAGTGGCTGGGGTCTTGCACATTTGCTGAGCCATGAGTAAAGCAGGGCCCTTGCTTGCCTCCTGCTCCTGTCAGAGCTTCCCTGCTGTCTCACTGTCTTCCCACCTGCCCCCTGTCACCCTGCTGCCACCCCGCCCTGGCAGCAGGCTCGGTTTCAAGGTCACTGGGCGGTCAGAGGTGTCACCTGTGCCAGGCCATGATCCCCTGGCAGGCTCCTGGCAGTGCTTTTGCCCAGCCTATTCCATCCTCACCTGCCAAACCAAGGCTGATTTAAATTTCAAGCGAGCACAGTGCCAGCCTGGAGATGGAAACAGTCCCAGGCATCACCTTTACATAAACACCCTTGTGCAATAGCAAGGGTAACCTGCAGGCAGCAGGGCCTGGGAGCTGCAGCCAGGCTCTCTCAGGGTTCTGCTCTTTGCAATATCACCACCAAAGCACAGCAAGGACAAACCCAGAGCTCAGAGCTCATGGCCAGCAGAATGGAACCCAGCAATCACTTAGACAGCACACTGAATCAGCTCTGATCTCCCTGTCACCAGCTCCCCAGCCTTTTCTGCTTGTGTTCAGATCCCCAGCAATGACCCTGTACCCACAGGGAGCAGGAGCAGGCCAAAAGTAATCCATAACTGAGGAGCAGTAGTTAAAAATCCCACTTCCAATGCTTGTTTAAAAAGAAAACCCAAGTTCAAAAGATGTTTAAAAACTGCTCAGAAGTCCCCACCAGCAGCAAAGGTTTCCTTTGCCAGAGCCCATAGCTACAGCAAAGGGTAAAAGCAAATTTCAGTGCTCAGTGGCTGGCTCCAGCACGAAGCTGTGTAATAACTACCTCGAGTACTGCACACAGCTATGAGCAGGCTGTAAATACCAGATAATTGCTTTGGAGCTATGAAATACAAAGCCTTGCAATAAATACACCAGACTTATATGAAGTGTCCCACTCATCAGGAATCACAGTTAATCCTGAGCTCAGCACTACAGCAGAGCTTGAATTTCATTGCAAGGCTGCTGGCACCATAGTTAACTGGAGGGGTCAGGGATTCTGAAGAGGCTTTTTAACCTTTCTCTCGATTCTCATCCTCTCCTTTTAGCAAGTAATGGTACTTACCTGGGACAAAGCTCGTGGTTTTAGAGCATTTAGCTGCCAATGCATGAGCAAATGGTATGAAAAAGAAGCGATCCTTAAAAGCCTCACAACACATGCCATTGCAGCTCAAGCCCTTAGTCCCAGCTTAATCTAGTCTTTACACTCAAAGGACAGCTAAATTCACAGGAGAATTGGGACACCCAAAGAGTCAGAAAATCTTGTGTAGAGAAATATATTTAGTGCACGCAAATATGCCTGCACTCTGCTGCAATGCAAATCTGCCTTATTGTCGTCCTAATCCCCGTGCATGACACACCAATAAACAAGGGGGGGTTAATACTTTCCATCTGCCTTGCAGATTGCTTCCCACACTGCGAGCCTGCCTGCTTACAGTTGTGTAGGCATCATGGAGAGAGAGATCCTGCAAATGCCAAGCTGCCTAATCCCCTGGGAGGTTTAAAATGTGAGCTGCAGTTTTCTCACTCTCCGTGGGCACTGGAGTCAGCCGTGCAACGTTTGGCAATAGCTATATTCTCATTTCACGTCTGTCATGCAGAGATAATTAAAATCTACACTTCCATCTGAGGGGAACCGTGGGGTTTCCAGATGGGTAACTGTAGAGCATATTTCATACTGGATTATCACTTGCACCAAAAAGCCTTGCCTGTTGCCTTCCCACCTGTTGAGATTATTGATGGGGCTGCCATTGAAAAGCCCTCGTGGGCCCAGGGATAGGGGTCTGTGCAGCTCCTACAAGCTTACCTCACACTGCACATCTCTGCTCGGTGGGGCAGTCACTGTGACACCCTTCCCAGATGTCCACTCTTGGACAGGCCACTGCTGGCTCTCACAGCAGAAAGGAGCCACAGTGCATCAGCCTAACACAAAATACTGGCTGTGGCTGGCCTGCGGCATTAGCAATGGGTATAGTATTGCAAAGGAGGGACAGCCAGCTCCACAAGGCTGCCAGTCAAGAGCTGCTTCAGTGTACTGAGCTGACCACCCACTTGGTGACATTCCTGCAGAAAGGAAGGATTGGGCACCACTATGCTGGATGGAGCTTCTCAGTTTCAGAGAGAGCAGAGGCACAATGCACGAAGCTGTGACACGACCGCTGCCAGAAAGCCACCTAGAAGGAAAAGCCTGACCCATGAGAGGTTCTCATGTCCTGGCAGGGGTAGAACTGCCAGAAAAGTAACCCCGCCCAAAAGCTGTATGGTCCCGCTGCACAGCTGGGGTCCAGAAAGCCCTGGTGGGGCTGGGAGTGCAGCGGGCCCACGCTCACTTCTGCAGACAAACATGCCAGCCTCAGGCAGACAAAGGCTTTGATAGTTTTCTGCTACTCATGCAAAGCACCACTGGCATATGCTCTTAAATGCACTTCCCCATTTGGTTTGGAGCTTCAAAAACTGCTAGGCTGACATCAACAATGAAAAAAATTTAATTCCACCCCCTTCCCTTTCTGAATTTAGAATGATAAAGGACCAACAGTTATGTCTGGAGCAGGGAAGCAGATATTACACACATCTTGCTTACAAAATAGCTCTGGTTTTCATGAAACAAGTTTATTTTCCTCCCCCAGCCATTGATGAGCACATGACAACCGTATAGAATAAAAGCTCAACTCCTTAGTTCTGCTCACATTCACTCAACATTTGCTCTAATCAATTATCTTATTTCATGCAGTAAGAAAAGAATGAGATTCCTGTTATGCAGCCATAATCAGTTACAGTATGAAGCTGTGTCTGTGGAACATTTCTGATTTTGAAAACTAATCATGTGCTCTGCCATTACATTTCTCTTGTAAAACCCTGGGCTTTGACCCAACTTGTTTCTTCCCGCCTGCCCTTTGAAAACATTGAGGGCACAGCCTGGTCCGAGATCCCACATTCCTTCCCTGCAGAAGCCAGCCAGATTGCACTGCACAGAACACATTTACTCAGGGAGACAGGATCTGTTTTTCTGGTTTATTGGAACATAAAAGCCCAAGCGGATGTCCCCTGGGAGGCAGACAAAAGAGGAGAGGGTGCTGCATGTGACAGTGGACGGCTGTCCGAGATAAAAGTCACGTCTTCACACGAAGGGCTCAATATTGATCTCTAGGACAGAGCAAGGCATGGTGAGCTCAAACTTGGTGATAACATCAGGGTGTACCACTCCAAGTTTCCCAATGCTTTGACCTTTGGCAAAGACCTCAGCACAGCGACCAGGAAAGAAAGCAGTGCCTGGAAAGAAAGTGAGAGAAAAATCAATATTTCTTTGGGCCGGAGGAGTCAATAGGCATTTAACGTGCAGAACAAAGCTCTCAGTATTAAATGGTTCTCTGTGCTGAGATGCTCAGAAGGGGCTCTCACATTCTTGCATTAAGAGTTGTCATGATTGATAGAGAATGAGAAAACACTGAGTTAAAAATAAAATGTAAAGCCCAAAGCATGGGCATTTTTCACACTCAATTGTTTTGACTAAGTTCCTCCTGCAACAGAAATTAGCACAGTTGAGTCAGAGGGCTACTGAAATAAAGAACTTTTGCAGCCTTCAGGCTATTTAACATCTGAATGTCTCCCACCTTAGTCTGTTTAAAGAAATAAAGCTTGCTGTCATCTGAGGGGTAAGTTGGCATGTCACCCTTGTTTGCCTGTCACATAATTAAAAACAACCTGCTTTCCTCATCTGAGGAAGAACGTTTTAAGCAGTCTGCTATACACCACAAAACTGAAACAATGAACCTCAAAGAAAGCCAAAGATCATCTTCCTCTAACCTCCACCCAGGTCCCAATTTTGAAATGTTACATGGAAGCTTTTTCCTAAAAAAGCAGTTAGATTTGCCATGAAGCACTTGGAGCAGCTGTGCTTTTCATGGAAAGACTTTCCTACCTGGGAACTTCCACGGGTGTGTGGTGGCTCTACCAGCACTATGTTCAAGCTGGTCTATTGCAACTAAACTTGCAATTTTTTGGCCTCTGTCCTGAGGTGAGTGGCATTTTTATCTGACGGACCTTGTAAAGACAAACTCAAACCAGACCAGCCAGTTGCTCCTTCTGAAAGCACATTTTTCCAAACCAGTGTGGAAGCAAGGCACAGTGTGTGGGACACCCCGTGAGCAGTGCTGCAGGCAATGCTGGGACATCAAGGGGAAGGGGAGAGGATGAAACAAAGCCACTGAATCCTACAGATTCTGAATCCTCAGAAAGCTCCTCCACCCTTCAGAGTCCTCTGCAAAAGGATCACAAGAATTTCTGGCAGCAACTTACTCTCTGGTTGCACCAAATGCTACGTAACGTTCAGGATCAGCCCAGGACATTTTACTGTGTGTACAAGGAGCTACTTAAAAAGGCAATAATGTCCAAATGAACCTCAAACCTCAGGAACATTTTCATGATACTCTGACCACTAGTGGTCAAGTCCAGAGATATTCTCTGTTACCTCTCCAGTGGAAATAACTCATTTAAGAAGTGTCTCCTATGAGGTTTGTAGTTGTAACTTGCAGCTACAAGAAAGCAATTAGGTCTTTTTCTTGCCCGAGTTGCTGCAAGTGCAAATTAACTTCAATGTCCACTTCAATTTTGGCCACCTTGAGAAATCTGACCACAGTAGTAAATGACCACAGTAACATTGCTTAAAGGCTGTTTTAAAAATATCCAGAAGCAGAATCCTTTAAATTATCCAGTTCCAGTCTTAGCTACGAGCACAAACCAACTACTTACACTGGATGTGCAAAGTGAAATTACCTCACCCTGGATGCTACTGGCACATGACTCCAGCCAAAGAGACACTTGCCACTGCCAGGCTGCACTATTCAAAACAAGATGAAGCAAATTTAGAAAAGAGTCAAATGTCACACATACAGATCACTCTGCAGATTGTCCGTGAAAACATAACCTAAAAATAAAGTTGCCTTTTACTTAGTGGTAAAGGCTCTTCCTATTTGTAAATAAAGATGGTATTGTACCAAAGATGGGAGCAGCACACAGAGACTTTCTTTTAGACACTTGACTGTAAGCTTGAACTGGCACAAAAGCAAGAGCCAAGCAGAAGTTCATAAGTTGGTGTGGTACCCCTCTATAAATCTACAGGAAAAAAAGAGCTTTGACAGTAGGTCAGTTAAAAAGCTGTGAGTCTGACTTGTCTGTTCTTCTGAGCTTCCTTCTGTGTAGTCTTGGGAAAGTTATTTTATCTTCTTGCACATCTAGACCCAGCTATGTCATGAGACTTAATTGTTTTTAAACTTCTTGTAGATATCTGATGGGGTCTAAAATAATACTGTCCTCAGTCAATCTAACAAGGGCAGTTTCCCAGATCTGTGCCACTTCCCATTGTGTGAAACAACGCTGTTTTCATACACAACAAATGCTCTGCTATCCATCAGCAGTTGTTGGTCTCCTAGTCCCAGTGAGTTCCAAATATGCTGCTCCAGGCTATGGGTTAGACACTGAGCAGAATTTTCCATCTCATGCAGCAACTGATGCTGGACCACGATGTTACTTTTCTTTGCACTGCCTTGCTGCTAAGAGGGAGATATATAATTAATACCAAGGGGGAACATTTAGGTCCCCAAAGTGCAGGAAATGGGACCTTCAAACAACGTCTCAATTTCTAGTTAAGCTGACCCTGAAATGTTGGCTGCTTCACACAGCAGTCACCAGTGTGCCCCATGCTCTGCAGATATGGCAATTGCAGGGCACAATTCTGTGGCTGGAAAAGATCAGACAATAAGAAAATATAAATGAAAGAACCTGTTAAAAACTTTAGAGTCCCCATCTGTCCAGCCAACACATGGCTCTTGCACCAAAGAAACATGAGCTGAGAAACAGGTTTACAGAGAGTTTATGAACTCTGGTTCATAATGGAACCATTATTATGGTAATTGGCTGCACTACAGAATGCTTCAAAGTATATTCCTGCCTGCCAAAAGGGCCTCCAGACTGCATCCCTCAGGGGGGATCTAAAGCTTTCCTCATCTGAGTGACTCTTCCTTTGACCACACAGGTGGTAAGGGAGGGAGGCTGGCTGATGTGTTGGACCAGGTGGTGTTGCTCCATGTGCCTCTGCCATGGAACCAGAATTTGGAGCAAATGTAAGCCCTAGGTTAAAAAATTCACATATTGAACGGGAAGCAAAGAAGGAAAAAAAACCTCAGAAGAAACATGAAAAACCTGAGCAGAAATGGGGGAAAGAGAAACAACCATTTGCAGCTGGGGGAGAGCTTTGACTGAGGGACCAACCACAAGCATAAAAGGAGACCTGAGCTAGAGGAACCTGCTGTGCTGGGGTAAGACACGGGCTGCAGGAGGACCTGAGAGACCCCATGGAGCAGGGCAGCAAACCAGGAGGGTCATCAGAATAGCTAGGAAACAAAGGTAAGGGCTCTTGTCATCCTCATTTGTGTGTTTATGGTATTATCAAGTAAATAGGAATGGTGGTTAGGATTTCTAACAAAGCTTCTGTTATGGACTGGGCAGTGTTATGTGACTTCAACTCTTGAAGTAAAGTAGAAGCTCCAGAGCAAGAGTCAAGGCTGTATGAAAGGCATGTGCTGAAGCTACTTGCATGCATGGGAAATCAGCAAAAAGTGCACACACTGTTACTTTGTGTAAGTCGCATCAGAAGCTGAAGCCCAGCGCTCTAAAGCTTCAGTAAAGCCTTCATGTCAAAAGCAGTCTTTCCAGAATCACTGGCAGCTGTGACCTGCAGCTTGTGAGCAGGAGTTCACCATAGTTTGTCCTGCCTGTCTATGCAGTATCATCTGAGAGTAGCATGGTTGTGAAGAGCATGGTCTTCCCCCAGAAGCTGTCCCTGGTCAGGGAGGCACAGAAGCACACCTGGAGGCCCCACTCTGAGCAGGTGTGTCAGGAAGGCATTGTGTTTGCTGCTGGTGCAATTATCCTGACAGGCTGCTCTTGTAGGTCCAACTGGTTGGTTGTACCATTAACTACACTGAGAGTTAAAATTCATTTTAAAATTGTAGTTTACTGTAACTTCTGCTTTAAGGGTAGCAGATTTATCCCTCTTGACGTAGCAAATCCTTTCTGCTCTGCACACAAATAAACTTCATAAGCTTCACCTTGAAATCTAGTCAGAGATTGTGTTGTCCTTGCTGATAGAGACCCAGACAATGCCAGAGGAAGCCTGAAGGTCTAGCAGTGGAAATCCACCTCTTAATGTCAGGTGTGTAAGTGGTAGTTAGGAGAAGGGTGGGGTGAAATCCAATATACCTTCCTAAGGAAGGGATGCCAAAGCCAGCCCTGTCTTATGCTGACACACTACACGCAAGGGAAAGACAAAAGCTGCTTCTCGTGGCTGCAAGTAAGAATTTAATTTCTAATGTTCAGTGATGTAGAAGTAATACCTTTAATTAAAGCTTCTGTAGCATGTCCTCAAAATCCATAATTGCCTTTCTGTATTCAGGCAACAGGGCTACTTTGATTGCTTTGGGGTAATTCTTTGGCCAATAATCCAACAGAGCATGTAGTCTTTAGCACATTTTCTGGCTAATTGACCCTCAAAGAGCTCTGAGTTCCCTGCACTCTTTGTTGTCAAACACCTTGCACAGTTTCTTTTCTCTACCTTTCTCTCCCTTCCTTTCAAAAAGAAATAGATTAAAGTTGTGTTATAGGCCTGCAGTTGCACTAAGCCTTCAAACCCACTTGTTTGTTCCTGTCATTTGAAGGAACACTGGAAGCTGAAGCTTAAGGAGGTAACAGAGCAGAGCTTATCTGGCCTCAGCAGCCTTTCATCTTCATTCTCCTCCCTTTAGTCCAGCTGCCCTTTCACTACCTCACCCCAGCTCACCTGGGGAAGTATTTTGCCTGTGCTGCACTGGATGGAATTTAGTTTTGTGAGGTTAGATGTTGGCTTTAGGATCAAGTTCTTCACACTTTTGACCGATTTCCTTCTTTTGGCAGAAAATGCAAGTCAAAGGCAGAGTCAGGGGACACTATCATCCCAGGCAGTGTGGTAAAAGGCAGCCCCCTCTTTCTCCCCACTACACAGCACAGAAAGGCTCCCAGAACCTTATGCAAACCAACAACCTCAAAATCAGACCTTGTCATGGAATGATTTATCTTCAGCTAATTCTTAAAATCACAGACACCTCAAATCTTCCATGATTTTTGGAACAAGCTGGGAGACCAATTGTTCTCATAAAATGCATATTGTCACCAGTTTTTCTCCCTTATATTCTTAAGTCTAGAAAAACCATACTTTGGGATCAGTGGGATATTTGTCAACTTCAGTCTCTTGATTTGTAAATGCTGACTAAAGCTGTGCCAGAACAACTGCATTTCCCCAGATCACACCTAACTGTGGTGACACACCAGGAAATTCAAATTAGTACAATTAAATTTAAGGCATGTTCTTTAATTACCCCCTCAAGAAAATAATTACCACTTGACAAAAATCACAGAATCAATATCTGTGTGCTGTGAATGAATATGTCCTTGTCTAAAGGGCATCTTTCATTCTGATCTCTTCCTCTGTTTTTCCAAAAGCCTCCTCATGCAGGGCAGAGCAGAAGAGGGTAAAGTGACAATCAATTATTTACCTGGACTGCTACACCGGATATCCAAAAATAGAGTGTTTGAGTCCTTGTGCAGACAGTGAGGCTGGGAACATGGAGAATCATCCACAGATTTGCAGTGGTCAGGCAGTAAATCATCTTCTCCTATTACAACTAAGTCAATGGCTGAGATCCTATTAATTTCTATTTCAGGGAGGGTGTGAGGAAAACTAACCCTTCTATCTCATAAGAACCCTCATATACAATCCCACAAGCTGGATTTGTTTTTCATTCTTGCTGTGGAATGTCCCAGGAGCTTTAACAGAGGTTGTTTGGTGTTGCTGGATGTCAGAAAGTGGTTCAAGAATGCAGTAGGTTTGAGGCACCTCTTTATTCACCTGTGCTAGCCTCAGACACTTAAAATTATCTGTGTAAAATCACTGTGTTCCTGCCTTTCCTAATGGAAGGTAATACTTGGGTGGATGCTGAGGCTAAGGAATGCAGGTATTTGGGGTTCTCTTATTAAATACTGCATGCAGGAAAAAAACAAAGAAGTAGGAAACCTAAAAAGAAATCTATCAAATTCAATGTATTTCTCTAGAAATCAGTATTTGTGTATAAAGCTCAAAAATTTGCCTTTGTGGGGCAGCTGTGAGAAACAGCAACTCTCCACTGGAGTTCAGTTGCTTTGCAGAGTTACCATTACACAGTTAATCTTTGCTATTAGGCTGGTTTATCTGATTTATCCAGCTTTATCTGAAATGTTATACTTTGTCTAAAAGTCACAAACCTAAGCTGATATTATGTCACAGCTATTCTGTCTATAAAACTAAGGAATTCCAAATCCCAAGTAAAGCTCACTTTTTTTACAAAAGAAGTCTTGCTATTTCACTTGAGCTAGAGAACACAAAGCTTTGAATATTAAAAAAACTCAATTTATTTGAGTCCTGTGAGTGTTTTTATCACTCCTTGGATATCTAAAGGAATGATTCATCCTTGCAAACAACAGAATCTGTCAGAAACTAGGAAACAATAAACCATATGCTTTCTGGCAGGGGGTGTAACATACTCTGTGTGTGCACAGCAAGGCAGCAGGTTTTAGCTTGTTAGGCTCTGCTTTCATACAGGCACTAGAGAATAACAAGAACCAGCTCTAAGCCAGGCTGCAAGTCTACTTTAGTGTGTCACATTTGGTTTGCATGTTGTTTAATCACTCCTGTCCCAGAGCAAGCTGCCCTCCTCTCCCAGTGACTTGACTGAGATAACCAAGAGGCACCTCATGCTCTGCTTTCACAGCTCCCCCATTTCATGCCTTTCAGAAAACAACACGACAAACTGGCAGGGTTTGACTGATTAATACATCATTAAACAATGAATCTCAGCAGCCACTGCAACTGTTCATCACTTAGTTTTAGCAAGTAAGGCTTATGTTGCCAAGCAATGCCTCGTGGCTGAAGCACAGTGGCTGCAGCAGGAACAGAAGTGCCTGAGCTGAGGGTGAGCTCAGCATTTCTCTGTGAATCTGTTCCTTCCTAGCACGTGCACCACAAGCTAAGTGTCGGAATCCAGAACATCCCTCTGGGTGCCCTGGATGCCAGAGCCGCTGGCAGGGGGCTCTGAGACCCTGGCATGCAGCCAAAGACACACGTGGGGTTTTGATCTTAGCCCATGGAGCAAATTACCAACTCTGTATGAAGAATTACAAGCCACACACACAAGTTTAGGTATTGTAGTAGAAGTAGTCACGGAGTGAAAGGAAGGATTTTTGAGTGCTGTACAGGGGGGTTTTAAGCCTTGTACGCAGGGGTCCAAGTTTTGTACATGGGGGTCAGGGGTTCTAAGATGGAGGGATTTGGGTGTGCCCTGTCCTCTTTCTTTCTCCTTCCTAACCTCCATGTCTTTGGTGATGTTGGCACTCACAGATTGGTTTAGAGTAGAAAGTCACCATTCAATATAGATGATAGGCATTGGGGAAAAGGTATAAACATGTAGTACGTAATATATGATATAAAAGATGGCACCAGCCCCCTGGGAGGGCAGTGTGCCTTTGTCTGAGCTGCTGAACGGGCCACAGCAGTTCAGAGAGAAGAATCTTTTGGATAACCAACAATAAACTACCTTGAGAATGGACAACAGAAGACTACTGAGCCTTTCTTTGAAGGCACGGGTTGGAGGAGAGACTTTTCCATCTTTCGGGGTCACCCCAATCCGGGGCTGGAAACCCCACAGCTAAGATAAAGTCAGTTTCTCCACCATGGGCAACAGGTATCTTTGAAGTCTGCATTCACACTGATCTAAACATTCGAGGCAATATCTTGCAAATTCATGTTTAAAATGTTACTGCAGAAATAAAAAGAAAAAAAAGGAAGATTAAATTTGAAGCGCTGCCCCGCTGCCTTCATATCAAAGCTGAAAAATCACACCAGACTGGAGAACTGCTGAACTATAAAATCTAAAATTGACATGCTTACATTTGGTGGCATTAATATCAGTATGGTAGTGAAAATGAAAGGAGATACAGCCACAGCAGGCTGAGCAGATGAGAATGGAATTGAAAGATGGAGCTGTAGGGATGGGCAAATGCAGCATTTCTTCAGAGAAGCCAGAACTTCACCCTGAGCTGTGCTATTGTTGTTCTTTCTGCTACTGCCTTGGATGAATAATTTCTTATATTTATAAGAAATAATTATGAATAATTTCTTTCTCTTTATAAAGAAGGCTTTGCAATATTGAAAACATAGTCTATGATTAAGAAATAATTTTCTATTTAAAAATGTAAAAAAGTTGGAAAAAGGAAATTAAAAAAGGAAATTACCTAAATCTATAATTATACAATGCAAACCTGTGCCAGACATTTAAAATTCTTGATGCAAGGAAGACTTTTATCTGTAAAGACTTGTTATGATGTGTGATTTAAAAAGATAGCTGCTTTTGGGGGGGCAAAACCAAAGGAATTAAACTCTGAAGAGGCCCCTCCAGTAAAGGAACAGCAGAAGAGCAAAGAGTTGTCAGGGAGAAGACAATGACATCTTGAGCTCAAGGAACAGAAATGCCAGTGATTTAGACAGTTCTGGTTGGTACAAAAACTGATAGAAAATGAAAACCCTTAACTGTCAGGAAAAATGCTACTACTCCTTGGAGCATGCCTAACCTGTCAGAATAAGATGAAATGGGAAGAAAAATATTGTAATCTTTAATAGTTAATACTTGCAAAAAGAGGCACTAGAAGACAGTATGACAGTAGAAGATCACTCCTGTCTCTTTCCAAATTGACTTGACACCTTTCCTCACAGTGTTTTTGCAGTTGCCATAGATTTTTTTTCCCCCTCCCACTACAGGACATATAGTTCTAAATGAGTCAATTAAAAGGAGTTTCTCTTCTAAAATAATCTTCTGGATTTGAGAAACTAATACTTTCTTTGTTCTCTAACTGAATTTCTTTTATTTCATATGTGGGGAAAAAAGTGTGTCAAACATAATTTGGTGATGAAAGTTTAAAAGACAAAGAAGTCTAAGCCTGTCAAACCTTTTATTATCCCATGCTGTGCTAAAATAATGTACTTTAACTCACACACCTTTTTGGGGATAAGGGTTGATACTTGAAGAGTATCAGGAAGGGACATTCAAGGAGTTTTAGAGAGGAGCTGAAATGACCGCAGGAAAGGAAAAAGCCCTTTCAACAGTGTAACACAAAGCTAAAGAGATGAGACCTATTTCTAAAATCAAACTCTGGGTTTTCCCATAAATTCTGTGCTGCTTGGCCTACCAGCATCATTTCCAACAGCAAGACACCTCTGAGGTATCCAGTGCCAGAGTGTGCTGCCAGATTTTGATAAACCAAAGCATTTGGAGATGACTCTAAATACTGTAGACTCCCACTTTGGCTACATCAATAATATAGGCAACCCTCCTGTTTCACATCTTTCCTGGGTACCTCCTTGGGTATTAATGCAGTTAAAATCAAATTTGAGGCATTAGCACCCGAGTGGGAAGATACTTGATAGAACAGAAATAAGCTTGGCACAAATTTATAAGGATTTAGTTCCTATAAATCTGAATACCTGCATTACAGAAAGAAGAGACTGGAGATAAAAGGCAATTAAAGGGACATAAAGCAAGCAGCCACACCCACTTTATTAAATAATTCAATGCAATTTTGAGTTGTTAGAACTAAGTTCCCTTGATGCTACAGAAAAATCTGTTCAAGAGAAAGGGATGAGAAATTAATTAGATCTCAAAGTAGTGGCCAACACTGGAAAAGCAACAAGAGCTAGTGACAAACATCCAAGTTTGTGAGAATTTATAATTAAGCCGTTTTAATGATCACTGCTGGCACTTCTGAAACCTCTTGCAGAATTAGAGTGATACATTTTAAAGTACTAAAAACAGTCAGGTTTAAGGAAAAAAGCACCTGTTCTTACCTCTCACTATTAATTCATTAAGCTGTCTGCAAGGTAGGGAGGGGATGAAACAGTGGAAGACCTTCAAGAAGAATTTATTTGATAAATGAGAACTAGCAGTTTTCTAATAAAAAATAATTATGTTTTTGTCCAAAACCCTATCCATATTTAGTGCTGAAATGAATGTGGTCAAAAATCAGAAAGTTCCTTAGAGACAAAAATGAGAGAAATAATTTGCACTTCAGAAAATGTGATTAATAACAGTGGCTGAAATTCATCAAGGAACTGAAAAAATTAGGAAAGATTAATTACTGGCTGCAGTAAAGACAGCATTTAAAAAAGACTTAAGGATATTGAAAACAAATTGTAGGTAGAGTACTTTCATTTACTAACAAGACTGCCTAAAGACACAGAAGTGTAATAAGTTTTTAATAAGTATTTATTTTCATCTGAGGTGGGGGGAGGTGTTATTGAGTAAAGTGTTGTCCAGTCCACTGAAAAAAAGAAGAGTATGTCTGTTACATCTACCAGGATGTTTCTAAAACACCAGGAGTCTCAGGCATCAGAATTGTGGTGCAATTCTCAGAGCAAATATCCTGCCTGCTCCTGTTAACTTGGAGTTCCAATACTGGAAATTCAGCAGTACTGGAAAAATGTTAATGTGGTGCCAGTATTCCAAGGTGGATGATCTAAGGTGATCCTCACTGTTAAAAAAAATTGTGGGGTAGTGGCAAAAGTGAAACTAGCAGGAGAGGAGTACAGTGAGTGACCAGCTGATGTGTTTTATTAAGAATGGATGTTTTCAAACAAATGTGATTATAGATAAACTTGTCATTTGAAAGACTATCCAATGGCACCTATAAGAATGCCAGTTAAGTGGACTAAGAATTGTCTGATACCTCCCAGTATGTCAGAAATGATATTTGGAGGCCTGGTAAAAAAAAAAAAAAAATTGGCATATTTCCTTTAGTTATCTATGAGTAAATAGACAATTATTGACATTTGTGACCAATGCAAAGGCTGCCAAGAGGCAGCTGAAAGGCCAGGATGGCCATTAAGAGCAATCAAGCTACAATTTCTTAAAATAAGGCAGGTATTCATAATGCCAGGCTCAATATAGGCACTAAATATCTGCATATAGCTCAGTCTCCCAGTTTAAGCTTATCACCAGAGATAGATGCTGCAGCTCAATTCCATACCTCTAACTTGGAATTAGTCCCAGACTTCCCTCCTCTTGTCTTGTGAATTGAGGTTCATGGTGTAAATCTTCTGTTAAAGTTGTTTATTGTGTAATTATTACTATAAAAGCCAATGTTTATTGATGTTTTTAGTTATGGAGCTAACTATTACACCTCTAATTTCACAGCTGAACCTTACTAAATGGGAAGCTATTACTATGATTTACTGTGGAATTAAAATTTTCTACACTTCACCACACCTTTCATTTAATTAAATAAGGGCAGTAAAAGGAAGAGAGTGCAACTTCTGGTGGTTTTTTGGGGGGATTTTTTTTTTTGTTTTTAATTTATTTTTTTTTGTTTTTTTTTAAAGACAACTGTCAGTTACTGAATGAAGCAGCATTTATTATGTACACATTTCACATTGAACACAAACAGGCTGACTTCCTAGCTTTGCTAAGCTGATCATTACCTTAAAAGAATGAATGGCATGAACATTTAGTTTAAAAAAAATTAATAAATTCAAGAGGTAGCTGAAATCCCTGAGAATCAGTACTGTAGAAAAAGGAAGCTCATGTCTCAAGCTGATTCTCTCTAGGGGTAGCTTGTTTTCATGAGTTTGCTATTTCAGTTTTGTCATGGAGGACAGTGGGGCAGACAGGGGAGCAGCAGCCATGCACAGATTCTCTGTAACATTTTCTGTGAACCTGTCGAGTTGTTTCATTTGGATAAAACAGGGATATTATCTTCCCTTTTCAAACAGCTTGTGCTCAGTTAAATCCCATGTGCAAAGTATGGAGACTCCTGAAAGGTACTGCCAAACCAGGGGTTTCTTCCTTAAAAAGGGACTCTTAAATGTTACATTAGGAGTGAAGATAATTACACCTTCCACTTCACTCCACTCCTTTGAAGACTGTGATATATAATCCACTGTCAGGATTTCCTAAGCCCTTCTTTATTCTTTTCAGCCTAAGTAAGGCTTTACTATGGACCCAAACCCCGTGATTAACATCACCTCCTGTGGTTGTTGTCCTGATCTCTGGAAGAAAATTGTCACCTCAGATGGTCATGCAAAAGCACAAAATCACTAAAATATTGCAGAAAACACTGAAGGAAACTTGAAATTAAGAATATCTTCCCATATAATAATGCCTCTAGTTTTCAGTTCAAGGGAATTGAAACCAATGAAAGTAAACTAAAAATTAAATAATTTTATGAAATTACCTGAAAACATGTAACTAAATTTATTGTTTCTTTCTACCTGTATTTTTATATTTTAAAAATTATTTACCTTCTAATCATACACATCCATACTGATATTTACATTTTATTAATGGTATGGAGTGGTTAAGTCTCAAAAATTGTATGCTTTTTTTTTTATTATGGAGCACATACAAGTTTGAGGCTTGATCATTTGACTGATCATTGATCTTTTCCATCTATATTTGATTATGGATGCCTCTGGCATAAAACAAAGATAAAAACCAGAATGCTTTTCTAGGCCAGTAGGATTCACTGTCAAGAAGGTAATTCTGTGCATTTTAAAGCAATGGGGAGCATTTCAGGCTTCTGTCTTTAAATCTTTAATTCTGTATGTTTAGTGGCAATAAGAAGGTTCCATTAGTAACTTCTGAGAAAGTGGAAGGCATTGAGTGTAAAATGTATGTTGTAATCCTCAAATTCAGTCAGTCAAAAGCCTCTCTTCCTTAAGGCTGCTGTAAGCAGCTCTTCTCCATTTATTACCTAGCTCAGATTACACCAAAGCACAGTGCAAAGGCCAGGGGAACATCACAATTTCACCCATATTTTCTAGCATCTGTACTTTTTTTCCCAGGTGTTGCTAGAGAGGCAAAACCACTCTGACCTTAAGGTCAAATCTCAGGGCACTGAGGTGTTGGCAGAACAGAAGGAGCTCAAATGACCATCACTGCACATATGGACCAAGCAGGACTCCAGCACAGGCATTTCATCTTCCAGAGGGAATTTGGAAAAGTGTCAAATATGTGCCCAACACATCTCTATCTGTTCTTTGCTGCTCCTTTAAAGCTAGACTTTATTGCCTGTATTGTTTTTCAATAATCAGTGGAACTATTTTCATCAGTTACACAAGGAGTAAAAATAACTGGCCTAAACCCTACCTTTACACTGTGTTGCTTACTGGTCTCAAACTTTGTTTAAGATTATGGACAGAGACAATACCTCTAAATCTCTCTAAATCAAAGCCCTAGGATAAATCTATTTCTCAGTGTACAAATCTGTAATTTGGCACAGGCAATAAAACAGCTTGGTGCAGATGCCTCTAAAAATCTGTGCCATGTGTAATGTCCTGATTTCAAACCTCTGAAGTAACTGGCACTGTTCTTACTAATCATTTCAGTATCCTGAGGTCTCTAACATTTTACAGGGTATCTTTGTTTCACTGAGCAGTTACCTTACTCCATCATCCGCTGGCATCTCCCTCACACATGCTTAACTGACAAACTGTGAAGCAACTTTCAAAAAACAAAAAAAATAACAAACAAATAAGCAAACCTACCACTAAAAAACCAAAACAAAATTCTCCAAGTTACTCTGACTTCCAACCATCTCTGCAGTGAAGGTCTCAAGCTAAGTTGGTGCAGTGACACTGCATTTGCTATGGCACCAGAGTATCAGCCATCTGCATTGATAGCAAGGTTAAATTCCAATGTCAAGACAACTGCAAGGAATCCATGTGCCATCCCAGGAGAGTTTCGGAATCACTGACTCACTGGTGAAACAGAAAGTAGTAGATGCTTGCTCTTTTTTTTTTATCACCAAAAGCCACAAACTGCTTGTAATATATTGCACATGACAAGGCATAATCCACCCTCTGCACTAAATGTGTCGTGGGGGAATGCCGGGATTTTGAGTGAGCATCGTAAATCTCACCGCATCAGGAATACTGAGCAGCACTAATATCTAGAAATAACTTCTTCCCTGTGTTAGGATTATTTCTGAGGCCTTGCTCCAGTTTCTTGAAATCAGTTGTCATGTTACAACACAGCATATAAAACACTTGCAAATATTTTTCAGCATAGAGTAAACTCTTGGTATGTCTGTTCAAAAACCAGCTACAGAAGAGTTTGGAACAGGACTAGAACATTTCAGTTTGACTTCACTGGCAGCTGAGTACCCAACTCCCAGAGGCTCTTTCTAACTCCCCCCTACCACACCCCCCTTCCAACAAGAGGCTTTGCTGTTACATGTTCTGTGCTTGATAGAATTAGAACCAGAAGTATAATTGTATTAAAGATTCTTCTGTCAACCTGGGCATCCTATTAACAATGTTCTAACAAGCCCATTGAGAGTCTGCCTAAAAATACTGAGCAAAATAGTACTTTCTCAAAAAAGCAAGGAAAAAAAGCATCAATATGTCTGACACAAGTGTGCACTCATGTGCCAGAAGACCACTTAGCTCAAATGCTCTGTTTGGCAGCTTGGCAGCACACTGCAGAACAGGGAGACACCCAACAAGCTTTCATTAAAGTTCTATAAGCAGCAGAGTTAGGTCAGGCTGCCAAGGACCCTGTGTCAGTGCCACTATTCCAGGAAGTGCAGAATGGAGGCACTTCTTCAAGCTGAGTCAGTTTGAGTCAGTGTCTCCTCTCTCTGAACAGCACTGCATGACATGTAAACAGAATCACAGCTGCCATCCCCGCAGCTGGCTTTTTCTATTCTGTATTTTCTACACTATTATTTTATAATAGATGAGTTGCTGGTGCTGCTCTCTTCCATCAACCTGTATTCTTGCAATGAAGGAATCAGGTCAGCCTGCTTGCTTTCTTTCTTACATGTACAGGCACATACACAGAGGAGATTCTGCATGTAAGGATGTTATTTTTAATTCATGGGCAGCTCACCCTGTATGGAGAAGGAAGAGGGCTGTTATACAACTATCTAAGCAGCAGGGTCAGTCTCAAAGACAGCAGCTCTTTGAATCAAAGATATATAAGGCATATGTCTTCACATGAATGTATAAATAAAAGGTACCTATAAAAAAAGAGCTATAGATAAAGCTAGAAACCAGAAGATGAGGTGTAAGAAGTTGCCTTTTCCAGGCTCTGTTAGCCAAGGAGAATACAGTGGGTGTCTGGCATATGCATCAGTTCAGTGAATTCCTATTTACCCTATTGCCATCAGCAGATGAAATCATTACAAACAGCCCATAAACTTCATGCTCAGGGCATATGCTATAAGTTCCCTTAAAAAGCTGTGAACTCACAAACTACATTAAGCTACTCAGGGCAGCTCACACAAAGATAGCAATCCCATTTTACATTCAGTGAATGCAGACAATGCCTTTTCACTATCATTCCACCATGCTGCAGTATGACAGCACATATAATGATATTAATCCTTAGTCTCTACTGCTGAGAAGAACCAAAAATTCTCCTCAGATTGTAGAGGAACATTTAAGTCCCACAACAGCCTCTGCTGTACACCGTAGTTCTTTCTTCCTTACCTTCAGCTGCCTTGATGGTGTAGCCATTCTCTTCATTTGGTGGTACTTCCAGGACCTGCATGACTCTGTCCAGCAAACCATGGATGATCTCAAAGCCTGGGCTTTTGTTGTAATAAATAGCACATAAATGTCTGTAGTTTCTTGCCCCTACATCTGCAGAAAAAGGAAGCAATTATACTACCTGGGAAATGTTATCCCATTTCTAACTGACCTTGCATTTTGTATCACTTTTCTTCTGCTGTCCTGTGAGGCACTTGTGGCTGAAAGGAGAAATAAGTCTGTAAAATGGCTTCTATGACAGACTGCCTGAGGAAATAATGGAATTTCTTTAACCCACTGGACTCTCCCAGTCAGAAATATAAAGAAAGATTTAAAGTACCCTATGCCTTGAGCAGGAAAGAGGGTGGCTATATACAAGGATCTTGTGTGCAGTGACAGGTACCAGGTGTAAAGCTAAGTGTTAAAGAAATTTATACTAGACAAGCCAAAGTGCAAATATCCAGTAGGCATGGAGAAGCTTGTGGTGCTGGTGGGAAAGCTAAATATTTATAGGACTCAGCTGTAGAACAACTACCAGCACAAAACAACCAGCCCACAACCTGAAATGAGTGTAATAATGTTAGCGTGGTGATCTGTGAAAATATTTTAATTCATAGAGGTTTCCCAAATCACAACTGATGCTTTCTGGGATCATCTTAGACATCAGGTTTGTGCTGCACTGCACAAACCCAAGACAGTGACATAAGTATCTCCCACTTGGGACAATTCCTTAAGTCAAACCCCTGCCTTATGCCTTCTGACATTATTGATTTCAGCAAAATAGGTTTCCCTTTTTTCAAATGTTCAGAATGAGTATGCAGCAGCATGTTGTTACACTTGTTCCTTGAGGCTACCCCACTGCAATGCACACTGTCTAGGATTAGGGGGGCTTTTGAGGCTTTACTAATCATGGGTTTCAGCATTTGGATCAAGTCAACAGGAACCAAGCTCAAAGAAACAAGAAAAGGAATGGGTTTTTCAGGCAGTATGCAGTTAAGCAGTGAAACTCCTTCACCACAGGATTTTGTGGATGCCAGGAGTTTGCACAGCTCTGAGGAGGCAGATGGAGTCCATAGCTGATAAATCCACTGCTTCCTACTACAAAGAATCACATTTATGCTGGGAAGTCCCTGAGCTACTCCTGGCCATAGAGCAGGGGAGCCCTCTGGCAGCATTACCCACTTCTACCTCAGGAGCTCTCCTGCTTCTGCCCTGACAAGCACTTTTAGCTGGAGTTACAGTCAGGCATTAATCTACCACACGAGAAATTGGAGAGTAAATGAAATTTACATCTTGCTTATTTGCTCCAACTAAACATTTAGTGACAAAAAAATCTGTCAGGAACTAAGCAGGAAAACATTTATTGAGTGACCAGAAATACACAGGTTAAAACAGACTGTAAAACACAGGAGCAGAGCCTAACCACAAGATGAAAGCTCAGCCTTTTTGAGGCAGAAATAATTCCAAACTTCTAGGACAGCTACTCAGTACCACAGCTGCAAGTTCTCTTATCAGTCACTGAAAGCTGAACTTACTGTGGCAGTAAGTCTGCAATTTGTCACTCAATGTTTTTTTCCTGTCATTATAATAATGTGCAGTGTTAAATAATGCTGGAGAATCCAATCCTGAAGTTAAAATGGCAACACAGGAAAGTAAAGGCTACAGGGGAAAAATATCAATAAATGCAGTGTTTGTTTTTGGGTCTGAACACTCTGGCTGCTCTGTCTGTGTGTCACATATGTCTCTGTTTCCCAGTTCTACTAAGACACCAACAAATAGTGCAGTCATTGATGGTCAACAATTTATTTTCATCTTATACTGAGCAAGAGAATAGGAAAAAAAAGATTTTTCCTTCCCTAAGACAGCATGTTCTTTGGACTAGAGGTTCAGTAGAATGGTTTCCTTTTTTGTGAGTAATTATGGTAGCCGACTTTGTGTCAACTATCTGAATTTTAATTTCATTATGATTAAGACAGTCAATGTTGCCTTCTTCAGACCAGAGTTCTTAACTAAAGCATCAGAAATAAACATGCACAACATTTTTTATACCTCATGTTTTCAATTTTGGTAAAGGAAAGGTTGTTTTTTTCAAGTGTTATAAAACTTACTCCTTTACAGAGTTCTATCACAACAGAGGAAGTTCACTCACCACAAGTGATAGGAAGGAAAAAAATACTGGGAATTTTAGGCAAAAGCTGGCAGATGTTAGAAATGCTTCAGTTCTTTATAAGTCACTTAAGAGCTCTCATGTCATGCCATGAAACATTTCTATTTTTCAAGTGAGCTTGCCAAGTATGTCAACCCAAATTATACATAAATATATATATGTGTGTATATATTTCTGAGACTTCAAAGCACTTCCTGGGGATGCTGCTGAAAAACAATCCAAAGGATGGGCAGCTGCTCAGGAATATGTGAGCCAGAAGAGTGCAGAGGAAAATAAAGCAACGTTGTACACTGTTTCCTTGCAAATTAGAGCTGCTTCAGAAAAATGACCTAGTGATCTGAAAAGGGACACCTGCTCATGCAAACTTCTCTTTTAGCCTCCCAAACTATTTTCTGCAGATAACCAACACTTACAGACAGTTGGAAATATGCTTCAAAAGGTGGCAGCAGATGTATTCACAGATTATGTAAATTGTGCTACCATAAGCTTGCCAGATTCTCCAAGATCACTGGTCAGAGGTGATTTTCTAATGGATTCATTTCTTTTGTTGGGGTGAGAAAAAGGGTATTCTCTCTTAGGCTTGGTGGTAAAGGTGCTGATTTATACCCTAAACTGGTGTAACCATCCCACAGAAGTGATTACCTAGAGCTACAACTTACCCACACAAATGCTGTGCAACATATTCAAAATCAGCACATTTCCTTCTGCCCTGAGAAGAACCATTTTTGCTCAGATTTGGTTCCATTTAGTTATATTAAATCTGTCACACATTTTGCTAATTCAATACATCAAAACTTTGTCAGGTAAGTCTGAAGAGAAGTATGTTCAATTCACCTTGGTAAGCACAAGTTCTGTGTACTTTATTAAAACCCAGAGTGTTTAAAAGAGCTAGGTTCATTCACACACGGATCACTGCAAGATGCCATTTCCAATACAGTTAATGTCAGTACTCTTTTGACCCATACTTTTGAAATTATTAATTGGGAATTCTGCATGCCGAAATCATGAAATAATAAAATTAAATTAAGTCAGTCTGATGACATAAGCCTTGCGCAAGAAATCTCATTCCATATGTGAGAGGACAACCCCACATTTTTCAATGTTTGCCTTTCTTCACCACCACCCCCACCTCCAAACTTTTTATTAGGCAAGTTTAATTTTGGAAGTCAATTTGGGGAAGACAGTAGTGACTCTAAACACAAGATTAAAACTCATTTCAGACACTGTTCACAGTCTGTAAGGGCTCAGTCCATGAGAGGGCTGCCCAAGAGCAGACAGCACAAAGCTGCTGTCTCAGAAGTCTTTGTCTGTTGTAATGATTCCCATCAAAATTAAGTACACCACAAAATCATTCTTTATAAAACTGTTAAGCAGCCATCTACATAAATGAAAGCTTTCAGGAGCTGCACTTGACAAACCTGAAATAAAAGTAACAATTTAACTCATAAACTTTATAATGCCAGAATAAATGTGCTCCTTAGTCCAAGATAAACAGCCCCACTCTTGGTTCTAAAGAATGCTGATGCTATTCTGCCATCTGTCCCACGTTTTTTGCATTCTAGCTAACTGCCTGCCCAACAAGGAATGAGCTGCACCACCAAACTGTCTGCATTCAATAAAAAAGAGCCTACACGGTTTGCTAAAACTGCTTGTTTTGCTTGGCAAGGCTCTTTTTTCCTTCAAAAAGGAAAAAAGGTAATCTACCAATTAAATTCATCACCAAAGCAATTTACTTGCCATTTTGTTTAGGTCTTACAGAAAACTTTGGTTTGCAGATTCCAGATACTTTAAACACCACCGCTAAAATCTGAAACCAGATAATGAAACAACAGAACCATTGCTACCACTGAATTTAAAGTCATGTCAGCCTTTTCACTGAGGCAAAACTCCATTCAACTCCTCCCAAAAGCTGTAGCTTGGGCACTCCTTTTCTCTCAATATACTATAGATAAAGACTTGAATCAGTAAAATTTAGGCTAATTTTTAACATTTAAAAATCTGGGGTTTACAGTTCATTTTATTGTGATCTATTTTTCCAGATAAAGGTAATTTGACATTTTGATCACAAACAGTGAAATCAATGCAAAGAAGCCCCAAAACACAGGAAGGATTTCACTGAAGCTTTTGGAAATTGAGTGAGCTGCTTTGCCTGTTTCACATACAACTGTTAGGGTAGCCATGCTTTCTTAGCATAGCTGGATGAAGTGGAAAGATAAGGATACTATTTTTATTAATGAGAGAGGAAATTTTATACTGTGGCGCTTTTTATTCATGGATACAGTTTTTTTACACAGACTTTTCCATTCTCTACCCTGTATCTCTGCTACCAATCTCATTCTTCATATCAGTTATCAGCTTCTCAGAAAATAATTTGTGAGAACAAACACAAGCAGTCCTGTTTAAAGATGATGGGAAAGGGATTCCTGTTGAGACACACTGACCCCAAAATCTTCCTCTGAATAACTGCTCTCTGGGATAGAATCTGCCTATAAATAAAATCTGCTCTTCCCAGGCTTGAGACATTCTGCTTTCCAGCTGGCACAGCCCTGCACATGACTGCAGTGGCCTGAGCAGGCTCTAGAACTGTAACAGCAGCATGCCTTTGGTATTTCTGCTTTCCAGGGATCGTGCCACTTGCAAGCACTACCAGCAGGTTCTCTCATGAGATACATCCCCGATAAGAATATCAATTACATTCCTGATAAGAATACAAAGTAGCACTAGATTAAGAGCAAGGAAAATAGGCACATCAACACAAGCAATTTAGAGCAGATTATTTTTTGGTGCAAAATTATCTTGTGTTTGTGTTTGCAGTTTTTCAGTATCTGTGACAGATTTTAAGGACTATTTAGATGCCTAAAAACAGTTGCAGTGTATCTCCTTGCACTTTTGAAAGGGCATCTAAAATGAACAATGTTTCCAGCCACTCTAAAATCCAGCCTGTAAACCAAGCTCTTAAATCTTATGCTGTGCACATTAACACAAAACCCCATTGTAGTATGGAATTACTATTATTATGGAAATGCCTATTTTAAAGGAAATACAGATTTACTTACTATCACCATTTGGTATGTAGATGTTTTTCCATTATCAAAGATTCTGAGGAACCTTCTCTTCTTACCTGTATTAGGATCTTTTACTACAATGTCAGAAATCTCAAAGAGTTTGAGAGGCAAGGGCATCTTTCTGTTGGCAGCAATAGTTTTCAGCAGCCCAGGAAGGAGGGTTGTACGTGCCACCTGCAGGACAAACAGAGATGCTGCAAGTCAAATACCTTCCAAATATATTTTCTTTTTTTTTTTGTTTTATCCATTCAGAACAAGAATTTAAAAGTAGTCAAATGCAAATACTGCACTTATCTCATGTTTAAGCAACTTTGATTTAGAATTTTTAAACCTGGAAATGTACATTCTCTCCATATTCTATATACTGCACTTTCTCAAAGAGTTTATAAGTGAGCGAAAGAACTGGTACCATTTCACAGGTAGCTGAGTTGCAGCAAAGAAAAAAATACACAAAGTGAAAAAAATTCCCATAAATTTACTCTCACTTATACAAAAGGCAAATTCTAAGTGCAGTTTTGGAAATATCAAGGGATATTTAAAATGTTATCTTTATTCTATAGGAAAATGCTATGTAATATTCAGTCATGGACACGTGAAATCTACAGAAAATGTGTTGAAAGAACCAAGCAAGAGACAATCATACCTCTGAACGTATCTGTAAGAACAGTAACATTTCTGTGTTCTCCATTCAAATATTTCCTTTGAATGGCACCTTTTTTATTTGTCAAACTAGAAGAGTCTGATTCAGTAATCTAATATAAGAGGGGTGGCAGTGACTGTCTGCTGCTTGACTGCAGGTTAGAAGTCACCATGTGCTCAGCCACAGTTACTTCCTATGCTTGGTCATGCAGCATTTCTGCCTATTTATCCTACTTTTCTTAGCCAGTGAGGAGTTCCAGCTGCACACTCAGTGTAAGGTGGACCCTGTCATCATCCTGCCCTTGCTGGGAGAGGACAGGGGATGGGGAGAGTCATCCTGAGAACCTCATCCCAGCTACCACCTAAAGATGAAAGTTTATAGTGCATCACAAAGGGCAATCGCTCCCAATTTTCAGGGAGGCCTACAGATTTTAAAAGATTGAAACTATTTTTGCCGCAAGGAATTATCCATCCAGTAATAACCCTGCTCAGCAGCACTGCTACTGCAGAGGTGTGCAGTCTTGCAAGAACAGGAATTCTATCTGGCTGGAGGGGCTGCCATGTTTTCTCTTTTTGTTCACACTTTATTGTTTGTTGGGGGTACATTCTGCATTTCTCACTGTAATCACCATGATAAATGATAGAATGGTAATGGTCTGAACAGGTTCCAACAGTGTCTTGCATGACTGCTGATTTGTGGTACCAAATAGAAGGTGTGCAAAAATTCTGTTCTTGAATCTCAGAGCAGCAGAAGACTGTCATAAATATTAGAGATATTATCTAGGAAGGTATTTCACAAACTCAGAGAAATCAGTTGTACTAAAGGTCTTAAGGGAAAAAAAGCACAATTCACAAAATATTAATACCTCACAGACTCCTCAAACTTTTCAAAATCTTTCTAAAGTGAGTTTACCTTTGTATTTTGTAGGCTAGAAAGAAAAAATAGGGGCCTCTAAATTTACATTGCTTGTAAACTAAAGAAAGCATCTTAAAAAAACCCAACAACCCTCTTGAAAAGAAATATAATACCTATGGGTACACTCTTTGGTATTTTCAGAATTGTTGAGAATACCACACTTCAACTTTCACTTTCTGCTCTAGCTAAGATCAAATGATCCAGAAAGAAGTATTGAAGTACTTCAAGAGCATCACAGAATTAAAAAAAAAAACAAAACAAGAGTAATGATGATAAATATTTTTAAAAAACTAACCCAAATGTTTCCCACCCAAAGCCCAGGAAGTTTAGAGATTGCTAAATCTAATAGTTCCTTTTATGCTGAATAGGTTTTCTAGATAAGAGAGTTGATCAACCATCTGGGATTTTCTGAATAAGATTGCTCAGTTTTGCCCCATTCTGCCACATAGAACATGGTACTTTGTTTTCTTGAAAAGCTGATAGTATTTCATACAGGAAGGGAGATTTCTCAGGGCAGTAACAGAAGATGATACGTTCAGCACATAAATATACACAAGCTCTTTAATGCAGGAAATGTAGCTTATAGTTTATAAATTTTCTTTTCTGCAAGTTCCTTTCTCTTTTTTTTTAAATATAGAACCCATGACAATATTGCTTTCAGGGTGGAAATGATCTCACCTGAAATTCTGCTGTTTTGGGGTTTGCTATGCGCACGGCGTTTGTTGCAGAGATGTCCGTGCGAAGTTTATCTGCAATATCTTCTTGAGAACACTGAAAATGAGACAAAAAACATATCAAGGTCAAGTGGTTAAAATAGACAGTAAGCCAATGATGAAATCTGATCTCAAGAATGAACAATAGAATTATAGCACTGCCCCATAATATAGCCTCTCACATGTAACACTCATAATACAAATTAAGCCCCAGTCTTTAAGACTAAGTAGGCAAACTGGTTTATTTATAAATGTTAATTACTAAATAAAATTAAGCTGGGTTAAAAAAAAAAAAGCAAGTGTTTATTTAGGCTTCTGTCACGGATTTTTGTAATTTATTTCTTTTTAAAACAGGCTCAGATTCTGCAGCCTGACTTGCAGTGGGTGAAGTATTTTATTCTGAAAATACCAATTGTAGAGGGACTGGTATGTCTTCTTTCACACAAAGTAAAACAATCCCTTGAGGGACACTTACAAAAAGTACAGTACTGTCTATGAAAAACAGCTCGTATGGCACAGCCTTCAGTTTTCAGAGCTGCGTTAAGATTCTTGTAGTTTGTTCAGTTTTCAGAGCTGCATTAAATTCTTGTAGTTTGTTCAGTTTTGGGGGTTGAAGTGTTTTTAAAGCCTGTATTCTAAAGGTGTGTTTTTAAGCTGGTCAGTAAAACAATATGCATTCACTTTATCAGGCTCAGCCAATGTCTGTGCACATACTGCAATAGATTGCTACTTCTGAGATCCACACTTCAGATTTCCAGAATTTATAGCTTTATTAGAGTAATAAAGAAACCAGTAGCAGACTAGGCATGTAATTGAGGATTTGCTTGTGCACTGCAGTCTCCCAGAAGTGCTCCCTTGGCACTGGCAGCACTCACAAAGTGTGCTGATAGACCAACTGAGAGAAAAATGAGCAGATGATACCATCTGAAAAAGTGGATTCTTGAATAATCATTTAAAAAATCCCAAATAACACAAGGAATGCTGAACTCAGGAGGAGAGAACTGTGTTAAACAGTTTTCAGATGTCTATCTAAACTTCAGCATGTTACTGTGATTTAACTACATGGATTCTGGCTAAACTGGAGCTCCTCTCAGAAGGCAACATTATTGTGTACTAGTGTAATTTGGGGCTCTACCCAAGAAACAAACTGAGTGCTCAAATACATAAGCAGTGTTTGTCACATAACACTGGGGTACAGAATATTCTAGCATAAATTATATCACAGTCATAAGCTTCACCTAATAAAGTGTTGGGGACACAGCAGACTGTGAGTTTCATCCTGCCACAGCAGAAATACAAATAGGAAATGGGATACCATGACAACCTTCATGACCTTCAAAAATTCTGCTGTTGCAGTTCATAAAGTTTCTTAGTTGTAGCAATGTAATGAATTAAATATTCCTATTTACAGGAATAGACATATTACCTATTTGGTGCTGAAAAAAATGAACTATGTGTTCAAAGAGCCAAGCAAGAATGCAGCACTCAAAAATGAATAATTAATTAGGAAATATTAATTTGGGAGAATAATATTATTGAATAAAGAAAAACTTTAAAAGCTTGACTATATGTACTGTTGCCTCAACATGATAGTACCCAGAGGCCTGAATACCTCTGTCTGATATTAGCACTGCGGCACAATACCACTTATTGTCCTGTTTACTTAAAGGAGTTAATAACCAAATATTAAAACTGGAATATATTTTTCAGAATGAGACCAAATTTTGCTTTTGAAGCTCTGTGAGATCTGAAGGTGTTAAAATTTTATTCAGTCCATTGAAATTACCAAATCTGGTTGCAATACCTGAACTTTTCAACTATCAGAAGTGTTTTAGCAGCCTGACATGCTGCATCTTAAAATATATGAGTAAGTTAGTAAAAAACAATCTGTGAGCAGATCACTCTCTCTTATCTTAGGAGGTTGTATACTTTCAAGGATTTATACCTCTGGCCACCTAGTAAGTTTTAGGTTCAGGAAGAAGTTGAGAAGTTCCCCAGAGATCTGAACAGAGTATGTGATGGTAGCTCCCCATATGCTAAAATGTGCACAAACTGGACATTTAGGCAAAGGCTTTGATCTTGCAACAGAAAGGATTTTTTAAAATGTATAGTATATTTTCAATAGCTGCCTATGCCAGTCTCCATATAGGGACAGCTACCACATACATTTGGAGGGCATAGGTGCATATTTAACTTCTTTGTTTTTAATAGCAGATCAGGTTCTCTGACCCAGTTCACAGCTAAGGGGTATGAGCAAGTGCCATGACAAAGATGTTGTTTCCTACTGTACATTCTGCTTTAGCACAAAGATCCTGCTGTTTGATTTCCATAGCACAAATTATGGCATCAGTTACCAGAGTGGCACTTGCTGCTGCAGAGTCCTAATTCTTGGTCAAAGACTACTGGCATGGCTGTAACAAAGAATACCTAAAACCAGTGATAACAATGGTATATTTTTTATCTGTAGTTGTTATCTATATACCATATGTCTATTTGTTATCTTTATTCAAAACCCTTCCTGTGGTGAAATTTACAAAGGATGTCCCCCTAGTGTCTGAGTATTGTAACTTTTTTATGGGTATTCTTAAAATAAGCTCTTTGCAGACTGAATGCAAAGGAATCGTGGGCAAGTGACAATACTAAAGAAAAATACAGAAACAGGTAAATCTCAATACACTGTAGGAATACACACCAGAAAGTACTATATTTCCATGCTGTTTTTCCAGATTATTGAATTATGATGAATTTCACATCTGGTGACCAAAGTCTTGAGAGAGATTTGCTGTCTTACAATTTCATCCTATCAAGTTAAAATGAAACCAGTCCTTCAGCAGCTACTTCCCTCTCTATACTTAGAACTGCATACCACATTAACAGTGACTCATTTAATTTCTCTGACCTACAAACTCACCAAATATTACACTGTGATTCCAAAGCCCTAGTAAACAATCAGCTGCCAAAACAGTACTGGATAATACTGATACATTTGTACAATAACATATCCTCAGACCACCCTCTGCAGTTTTGATTGCATCACTGTTCAAACATGCAATTAGGAAAAATATGAAATCGATGTAATATACCAGGGCAAAAGTGAGTGCTTCAGTGAATCCAGCAGCTGCCAAGTCCAGCCTCAGAAGTTCTGCAAGCTTATTGAGGGGGAGCTAAAACGAAACAAAACAGTTTTCAGCTTCCATCTAAAAGCATTTTGCTATTCTTTCCCGAGGTGATTCTGCCTGTTACATGATGGTGAATTCACAAGGGAGGGACTATGCTTGTGCGCTTAAAATTTTTGAAAGCATTAGCCAGCTGCCTTTAGGCTTGCCTGAGGAAATGAATCTCCCAATTAGAGATTTAATACGGGTTCCCTACTTAAACCCTGTATTTTTTCAAGTACCAGCAACCACTGGTCTTAGACTTATTCAAATCAGCGGGGCATCTGTTTTGTATCCCATCCATGGTAAATACTTCTCAAGGCAAAGCATGTCAAAATATTTAATTCCTAGGTTCTGTTTTCCCCAAAGCCCTTCTGGCATGCAGCAGTCATTTACTGACAACAGAGCATTCATCTGAAGGGGCAATCTTACTTGATTAGCTATGGTGTACGTTTTCGGAATCACCATCTGAATGTTGTTATAACCATAAGCTATTGCTGCATCTTCTACGATATCACAGGCATGGATAATGTCTGCTCTGGTAGGAGGGATTTCAACCTCTATATGGTTCCCATTCCCTGTGACGTGTGACTTCAAACACATCCTAGTCAGCAGCTTTGCCAGGCTTGATGGAGTTTCACTGAAACAAAACAAGAGAGTGGTAATTTGTGGATTTTGCAATGTATTGACTGGTTTTGTAAAGTAATCAATGTTTTTTCTGCATTGCCTCATATCCTGAACAATCTGTAAGTGCTTTATGGACTGTACACAGACTTAGCATTCAAACAGAACCAGCTCAGATTCTCACTCATGAGATGGTCATTTTCCTTTACTTCATAACAGTTGTGGGAAGCCATAAAGAATCATTCACCTTCTCTGAAAGCAGGGAACTCTGTTACAGAGTCGATCTAAGCACCCAAGATAACACCTGAATTTTTGATAAATTAAAAAAAAATCACGAAGTCTAAACATTTTTAAAACAATGCAATAATCAGTGCCTTCTACTACCTTTGTCATGGTTAATAACAACAGTTTTAATTTGCAGGAACACACCTGATTCCTACTTTCTTGTTAATGTATTCAGGTTTCACCTTCTCTGTTCGATAAGCCAGCTCCTAAAAAGAAAGAAAGAGAAGATTTTAAGCACATACACTGCCTGCCATTTCTACCTGAGAGGATTCAATCTCAGTAATCTAGCTTCCTTCTAACTGCCATACTACAATGACACCCACAGAAGACAAATGTGGAATATTAGGCTATATTTAGCATTCTAAAGTGAACAGCATTGTTGAAAATATACGCTAGTATGTGATGCAAAAGCTGTTCTTGGTTAAGCTGGAAGGGTGAATGCAGCATGAAATCCCCCTTATTGAAACTTCCGATAATTTCTGATATATGCAAGTAACAGAGTCACTGAAAGTTTCTGGTGAGTTCATCCTAAGTCAAAGCCCTAAAGCACAGAGTGGTCATGCATGAGATCTCATGGTCTTGTACAGATCAAATGACTTTTAAGAGGAAAAGGAAGGAAAACTTTCTATTTCTTTATTGGCACAAAAAAACCTACCAGTACTTTACTTAGCAAGTGTGCAACATATTTAAGAAAGTTATTTTGTATGTGTTTATGTATTTCTAAACTTCTTGATATAAAATCCTTAAAAAACATAGCATCTGAAACTTGGGGATTTTTTCTCTATTTTATCTAGGGAAGCTGCTTTGGTTACTGCAGAGATTTCTATTTTGTTGGATATCTTTTCAGGATTCTACATCTTTCCTCTGGTGATTAAAACTGACACTGTGAAAAGAAAAAGCTAAAATAACACTAGCTAACCTCTCAGCAAAAATAAGTTTCTTTCCCTCTAAACGGTATGTATTCCCTTGGTGTATCTGATTTTATGAACTCAACCAGAGTTCATAACTCAGAGTTCAGAGTTCATAACCAGAGTTCAACTCTGTCTTCAGTTTCTTTCAGGAAACAGGAGGAATTGCTTTCTTTATACTTATTAAGAGAATAAAAATGTAAGACTCCGTTACTGTGAACAGATCTGTCTGGGGCTCTGAAGTAAATTTGAAGTCAACATTCTGCCTTTTAGACCTTTACATAGTCGGTGTCTGTAAAGTGAGAGACTGAAAAATGCAGTGTTACAAGGTTATTTTAACTGAAGGGCATTAAAGCTTCCAGATCTGATAAGTACATTATGCTGAGGCTGATTTCAGTTGTCCATAGGCTTAAGGCTGAAGGACTTCTTCCTGCATTCATTTTTCCTGATCTGGAACATGTAGGTTTTAAAAGCTTTAGACACAGATGAGGACCTTTGACTGCAATCTTTACTTGTTCCTGAAAAAGTTCCTATCACAGGCACTCTAAACCATAATAGTGTATTTTTAATCTCATCATAATTCAGTGGAGCTTCAGAATGACTTTCCTTGACAAGGAGAAGCTGGAGCTGGAGTTATTTTTTGTGGGGTTACAGTAGGTTCTGACTCATTAATATAGAGAAAGTGTTAAGCTGGGTTTTGACACTACACCTCCGAACCAGCAGATGCTGCCACTGCTGGAAAAGAAAACAATGTCACTCTTAGCAGACTTTGTGTAAATGAAGCCTCTCCCTAAGGACACAGAGATATCCCAATGCTGTGCTTACCGGATAGATGTGGGTCTTCCCATTGGGATAAACCACTTCTACTGCTTCAACACTGAGAGAGACAGAAAAATGTAAGTAAAACTGGCTTTAACACATGGCCCAAATGTGGAGATTTATATATATGTGGCCCTGGAGATTTATACTCACGTGAATGGCTTCTCACAATATTCACTGAACATCGTGACTATAATATCAAGAACAATTTTTGCCTACAAAACAAACACCATAATCACATTGAAATCTGTCATCTACTTGTGTTGAAGTAGACAAAATATCTTAACAAGAAACAGGGAAAATATCTCATTTCACACCCTCTTCATTCTATTCTAATTTCCTAGCAGTCTAGAATAATACTGAATTTTAAAAAATATTTTCCTTCTGATGGAGACATTTGTGCAAAAGCTTGAAAATCTTTGGTTTTTCAAGGTTCTATAGTCTTTGTGTATCTTTTTTAAACTCTATTCCTTAGAAACACAGGGTTTTTATTACCATTTGGAACTGGGTCTTCCTAACCTATCTAATTAGTAATTTTACTGAAGTTCAAGTGAAAATGGACAGGCTGAAGGACTGCATTGTTTAGCAATACATTATCAAATAACCTTGTTTGCAAATCTTTTTGTTTTACAGTTAATATTTTAAGAGATTAGTATAATGAAATGTAATAATTAGATTCAGATGAACTTCTCAATCAACAAAGAGGTTTTTTGATGCCTGACAGTGTAATTTCCTTCATGTAAAAGAACAACATTATATTTATTTTTACTATCAAGACAAGCAGTAGCAAGAAACAGTTATTTATTAGTTTGTTTAGAAGCTACTCCCCAACATGCAAATTTATTTGTGTTGTTAACATACCATTTTGTAGTAGAGTAAGTTAAAAGCAGTTTTGCTCTTAAGCATCAAGTTACACACTTTAGGGAACTATCAAGAATGCACAACCTATATTCAAGAACAGGCAATTATAGCTCCTTGGCTTTCATGCTTCAGCTTTGAGTTACAGAATTTGCATATGGAAAGACTTGAAGTTAGCAATTATTGGCATGGCATCCCTGCTTGACAAAGATAACTAAGTAGAAAAACCCTTGTCTTTCTCCCCTCAGCTCAAATTTTCAGTAGGAAACAAAATGAATCTTTACAAATAGTATTCTGCCAAAACAGGAAGTCTTAGTAAATTTTACCCTTTCCTAAGTCTTTCAGATTTAGAAAAAGTGCTCAAAAAGAACAAACAGTCTCTAATTTACTTGAATTATTTTCTCATACAAGCTGAACACTTAGTGTCAACATAAAGATACAGTAAAATCAAAATTCAGTGAAAACACAATGCTACCTATAGAGCAAGCCTGAAACTATTTCCAGGGAATTCCACAGTCCTACAATTTTTGCATTGGAAGGTTGGCTCCATACAGTAAATGCCTTGTTGTTGTAGGTCTTTGTATTGGAGCTCTATTATCCAACAGGAAAACAATTATATTAAAGCATATCAAAAGCAGGAAAGATTAATTTACCTTGGTAATATCTGTGCCTGTACATTCAATAAACACATTTCTGGTATTTAGCGTTATTTTTGTATGATCTCCTAAAACATGTGAAAACAAAAACATGTTAAGAAGTATTAGTTTTATTGCAATAGCACTGATACTGATTTTGTGTCAGAAAGATCACTGTCATTTTCCACAGCTTAAAAAAGCCACTATCTACTGCAGCAACACTCACAGCTGTTGGCAGAATAGCAGCTCTTTTTATATTTGAATTTATGAATCAAAGAAAAGGAAAAAGGCAGCTCAGACACACTGACTGGGTTATGCTTTACACCGCAAGACTCAGGGATCTCCAGGTGTCCTGGCAGCCAGCTGGAAAAGCCAGCTAACAGAACAGTGGCCATCTGCTGTTAGCAAAGGGCTCTGCACTGCCACAGCATCCCATCTTCCCTGGGTTGTCCCACATTCACATCGCATGTGTGATGTATGTCATTTCCTTGGGCAGGAACAAATGAAATTGGTTTTAAAAAGTGATTTAGACTAATGACTATCAATAGTCATTCTGTGGCCTCCTGACACTGTCTGCTGATACCCTACAGGTTGTTCTACAGTAGTGATTTAGGTCCTAGTAAGGGTCCCTTCTGGGCATGGATTTGCTTTGTCCATACTGGGAGTTACGATATGTGCACCGAAGCACATCCCTATGCACTCAAAAATTTTCTCATCTGGAAGACGCACCTGAAGTGCTTCTTTTGCAAACTGGATGTGAAGGCCCCCAGAGGATGGTTCCCTACAAAAGTGGGGTCTGTTAGTAAGGCACAAGCAATCTGGAGCAGCTGTACAGAGATCTCATTCTGCCTGTTAGGTACAGATGGGCAGTGCACACCTGGAGTGAACTCCACAGCTGGGAACCATGCAGGAATGGGCACACACAGTCCTAGAACCATGTGGGATCATGTCAAATCCAGCCTCTTTGTCCTTCTTGCCTTTCCTTGCACCATTCATTCGTGCAGCTGCACCCCACCAGAGCCAAAGAGAGCATTAGGATATACATGGGAATTCCTGCTTCCTTTGTTTGACCCTGACTTAGCTTCTCTGGTTTAGCTTCCTATCTGAGAAATGAGGTCACAGCCAGACTGGAAGTGAGGTGCACCAGAGATCTTAGGAATGAGGGATCTTGTACTCCCTTACAGCTGTGCTCTATCTCTTTGCAGATGGAATGTAGTCAGCATCTCTGGACTCACCTCAAAGCAAATACAAGCCTTCACTTCAGTGCTCGTAGATAATCCAAACAACCAATACAGATGTTTACATTGCATTATCTGCTTAAAAAGCACCTCTGCCCTGGAAGCCTCTCTTAGATACTGCTCTCTAAAGCAGAGGCAGGTGTTAAATTTAGCTCAACCTTTTTAATTGGTGAAATATAAACAATATGCAGTGCTCATACAAGGAACACCCCCAAGCTGGAATGAACCTAACGAAGAAGGATCTGGCACAGTGGTTGACAGCATCTTCAATTCAGAACAGTTACTGTTACCAGTTCCTGCCAGAGAGTTTGAGCTGCCTTTGAAGAAGATTTGGGTTAGCTGGATAAGGTCTATTAGGAAGCACACACCCAAAGAGATTATTACAGCAGATTTATTGGTCAGTGCAGGGAAATTTACTGATTCCTCACCTATATTTCAGTATATAGATATACTGAATTATCTTTCTTTAGGGAGTAATTCTTGACATGCCATTAAATGGCTTCAGTAAACCTGGTTCTCAAAAATCACCCATGGTTTCTTTTGCATTCAGAGGAAATCCATATTTAGAAACAATGCAAAAAAAGTCTAGACCAATTTATTCTTTTTAAGCAAATAAAGTCTCCTGAAATCACTTCATTTGATAGCAATAGGATCCATAAAAAAACTAGTTCCCATTGCTGGAAAGTTTCTTGCTGTGACCTCATAAAATGGAGTACAAAGTTGCAGTTACCAGTTTACAAAATAACTTCTTGCTGGCTTATTTTACCTAAACAAAGTGGTTTCATAACAAAAGTTCCGAACTTTATTGAGTTGGGGAAGAGTATGAGAGGCTCAATGCAGAGGTTTGCATTAGGATTTTTACACCCTTCTGATGAAAATGAGAAAAATGAACACTAGAAGCTTAGGGAGGGAGCAAAAAAACCTGACTACCTTTAAACTGAAAGAAGGAAAGAAGACTGATGTAATTGTAAGTGAAACAATTTTAAGGAAACATAATAATCCTTATGACACATCAGCATTTCTGTCAGACACTAATTCACACACAAAACATCAGTAACAGTACAGAGCAGTCACAAATTAACCTTACCATTGATGATTGGTGGCATGGACAGAACAACCCCATTGCTGTCATAAATGACAGGGTAACGTGGCTTGTTTTCAATCAGGTGCAAATAGTGCCGCAGGTGGCTGTCAGTCTGGAGAAACAGAGCACAAACTGAATTTCACTTCAGCTCACAAGTGAACTTCCACAGAGCCACAATCCTTTGGTGAGTGATTGAGGGGACTTTTGAAGGTGGGAAGGATTGGGTTAGAGTTAGGTACTTTACTAGCACAGTGTCTGCTCCCAGCAGCAGGAAAAGTCTGAAATTAGGGAATTGGATTTTTAGTTTTCTTCAGAAGTGCTGCAGATTATTTAAGGATTCTTTCAAACATGTTCAGGCCATTCTGTCCAAATGATAGTCTTGTTCACCACAGCACACAAACACTGACAAATATCCTTAGTCTATAGGAACTCTACTTAAAAGTTATAAAAATTAGCACTGTAATACTTTTAGTTATAAATTGCTGACACATACCTAAATTTGATTCAAAATTTACATTTGTTCTAATGACATAAGTATGTGCTGTACCAAAAATCTAATTTCCTTTTAGTCTCTTTTGTTTCTGAGCTCTCTTACTCTTCAGTCAGAGACACTTGAGGATTTGTCTCCAGGGCCAGTGTGTGTTTTCCAACATGATAAGCAAAATACCAAAATATAGAATGTTCAATGGGCTGTTAAGCTACAGAAGACAACAGTGTTTTATTTGTAAGAACAATTTCTAATAACAAGGATATGAAAGATATTTAGCCTTGGAAATCTATCTTCCTCATTTAGTGCAATGAGTCTGAAAAATTCCACTTACCCTATACAGATCCATAATTTGTGAGGCTGTGTACTCCTGGGATTGATTCAAGGGCTTAAATTTAATTTCAGAAGGTGCTTTGGCTGTAAAAGTAAATGGACCAGTGATGGTGTCCAAGTCATGGGTACCTATTGCTACTAATGCTCTTCTCCTAGAAATAAAGAAGGCAAAATAATGTTTTTACTAGTAATACTTGGGAGTTTCTTAAGCGTATGATGCTCTATACTTCTATGCATTTGCAGAGCTTACTGAAAAAGCAGAAGGATAATTTTGAGAAGCCTAGAAATTATTTGATAAATAGCATTTTAATAAATATGATGAATAGCAACACAACTGTCAAGGCAAATCCAATGGGGATGTTGCTAAACACTTCTGTCTCAACTGTTGAATGAACTGTAACAGCTATTTATGCTGAACAGTATTGGCAGCAGACAAGAACAGGCAAGGAAATGAGAAGGATCAAAAGAGCTCCTAAAGAAGATTTTCCTTGGCATAACCATAACACCTGTATGCAACAGGGATGTGCAGTTTTAACATGCGATAAAATCATACACACAGACACTAAACACCTCTTCAAACTTAAGCACTAACCTGCAAATATTCTGGTGTAGTTTCTCTTGGAGGTCGATGAAACTGTCATACCGGTCCTTGGTAAAAGTTATGTTTCTGAGGACGGCAGCTACAGCGTGAGGCCGGATCTGGGCTGTCTGCAATTGACAACAGCAGCTCGTCAAGGGATTTGATTTGAGCTGCATCTGAAACTTTGATTTGATCTGCTACTAGGTTCACCCAAAACAATTTGTCTATTGTTCCTCCCACTCCTCATTCCTAAGAATAGATCACAACTAGTAGAGATATTTAAATGTCTTTAGCTCTTGTTCTGCAAATAAGATTTCCAGTCTCACTGCTCTTACAAAACCATACTGATATGGATCTTGCTGCTTCAGCAATTCTCAATGCATTTACAAAGGTGCAATAAACACTTTTACCTGATCTGTGATAATCAGCCTCTGACCTTCACCCTCAGCTGGAATTATCTTTTCAAACCTAGGGAGATTTATCCTAAAACAAAAACAAAAGTAAGTCTGTAGCTGAAATGCAGCAAACTCTAGAAATGTAGCAAGAATTATATGTAGAAAACTTTCTTGGTAACATTTCTTGGCATGTAATTAGCTAATTGTGCAGAATTTATTTTTTATAGAATGGTCAACAGATTACTGAACTAGGAAGGAAGAACTCAGCAAGACAAAGTCATTGCAGAAAAGGGAAATAAATTATTTGTTTTGGTATTTGTTAGAAAGAATCACAGGCAGGAGTTCTTTACAGAGGATAAGTCTCAAATGGCACAACAATTGAAAACTTTTTAGAACAGATACAAACCCAGAAACATTCTAGTCTAGTCTTTTTAAGTTATGCAATAGATCTTCTCCAGAGGAGAGGATGAATCTCATCTACACACGTAATTATACTCCAAATCCAAGCAAGTAGGAAGTTGTGTTTACTGACCAGAAATGGACCCATATTTCAACAAACCACACAGAGATCTCACAACTCTGCCTCACCTTTCCTTAAAGACCTGCAGTCCTCGGACCAACCCTTCCAGGCAAAGCAGATCATAGCGGTTGGCAGGAACATCAATTTTATAGAGAACGACATCAGACGCGCCCTTGGCCTTTTCTTCACCCTTTTCTTTACTTATAATGTCCTTCTCAGATGTCTGAAATCAAGCAAAAATGTGGTTTTAACCTGATGTATCTTAACATAGACAGCAGTAGGATAGTGATATGATAGGAGAGACTGTATTAATTAGAAGTTTAACACTGTAATTTGCATTTATACAGGAAATGGACACACCAAATACAAGAGATGACATAAAACCTCAAATTCAGAAACTGTAAAGCAGTGTACCAAAAGAAAAATTCAGTATTAAAATTTTAATTTCAAGAAAAAATATTATAGAACCAAGAACCTCCAGGCTGTCAGATCCCAGTAGAGATCTGAGACCTTATTTTTGGCAATAGATTGGCAAATGACTTGTCATAATCAAATTTATTCTGAAATAAAGCACAATGCATGACATTTAGATGTCTTTTGATAAATGTCATTAAAAACCCAATAAATTGAAATTAAATGGCAAAACCAAAACAGGTCTACTTGAACAAGATTTACATGGATAGAGTTATCAGGGCTAGCAGATCTCCCCAAGTACAGAATATAAATCAAAATGTTAAATATAAATTAGTTACAACTCAGGTAACAATGTCCAGGACAAATACATATTTTGTGGATATTGCACAGACGACTGCATATCAAACAAAGCCAAACAGATCTTGGAAAATACGATCAATACATGCTCTGTGACCATATTTATGCTGCTAAATAAAATGGTGCCTGAGATCAAGCAGCACGGAGTGCTGACCTCCAGGAAGTACTGCAATATGTCATCTTGGAGGCTCTTGCTTCCAAAGCAGTAACTTTTGTAAGTCTGGGGTTTTATTTCCAGATTCAAAATGTCTGTGTTAATACGGTCCATTAGAACATTGTAACAGGGGATATGCTGGAAACAATGTCATGCAAACTCTTACCAAAAATCAATGCTGTCAATATGCTACATCTACTCAAAAAGCAACAAATAAAAACATTACTTACAATTTCATCAAGCTCCAAACCAAACTCAAAGCAAAGCTCATCAAATTCTTCATCCGCTGTGAAGGAAGAGGGTGAATTTTGGTTAATAAGCAGACCTCAGACCTAATTTTTGTGTATGTGTTTACAATGTTTTCAAACAAGATAACAAATGCTATTTTGGGAAAAAAAAAAGGTAGAAGTAACTTCAAGATTTTTCCTTATATTTGCATCTGAGTAGCAGCTTCTTCAGTACATATTTGATTTATTGATGTGGTATTCTGACAGTCACAAGGGAGGCCTTCTGATCTCTGGAGCTCAGCACCACAGCCGGAACTGTCAGAGCAACTCTGGCTTGAACAGATAATGAAATCAGAAGGGAATAACTGGGCAGCTTCTGCCAAGTGCTCCTATTCTGATCAGACAGGTTGTTCTACAGAGGTTGCATCAACTGCGTTGCAACACGTGAGTAACACAGCCCTGTTCTGCCAATGCAGATCTGCCAATGCCGTGTTCTGCCAATGCACCGGCTGTCTGCAGAGCCACGGCTTCCGTCTGGTCTAAACCACTGCATGTCCTGAATGTTCCTTCAGCCGAGCTGTTCTTAAATCTGCTTCGTGAGTCAGGATGGAAGAACTGAATAAACCCTCGCTATTCACCGCTCGCTTTGCCTGCTCCCCCCCCTTCTCCCTCCTTCGTTTAACCAGATCCTAAAACAGACAGCGAAACTCCAACCAGAAACGCCATGCGGAGACCCGTGGTTGCACTTTCCCGGGAGATTTGGGCTCTAGCAGCGCGTGTGGGGGCAATGTGCTGAAGGGGCCCGGGATGACACACGGCTGTGCCTGGCGTGCCGTGGGCTGGCGAGGAGCAGGCGGCAGGGGAGCCACCGGTGCTCCGAGGCCTGAGCTTCCCCGAGAGCCGCAGCGCAGCCCCGGCGCACGGAACACGCGGGGCGCGGAGGGCGCGGCCGGCGGCACCGTGCGCGCACAGGGCTCGCCCCGGCCGGGCGGGCAGCGGCGGAGGGGCCGCGGTGCTGGGCGGGCGCGGCACGGCGGGGACGGCGGGCACTCACTGTAGCTCCTGCCCAGCGCCTGGAACAGCAGCTCCCGCTTCACGCTGACGGTCGGCATGGCGGCCCGGGCCCGCGCTGCGCCTGCGCCGCGCTCCCGCCAGGCCCCGCCGCGCTCCCGCCGCGCTGCCCGCGGGCCGCCTCAGACCCCCGCCCGCGCCCGCCGCCCTCCGCGCTCCCCGGCGCCGTGACACCGCGCCCGGGCGGCCGCGGGGCTGCTCCGAGCCCGCCCTGCGCCTGGGGAGGGGGCTGGCGGCGCGCCGAGCCCCGGCAGCGCGGCGGGCAGCTACGGCGGTGACATCAGCCCGCGCCGGGGCCCCGCTGTCGCCGGCGCTGGGCGGGAGGGGCGGCCCGTGCGGGACCGCGAGTCCCGGTGGTGCCGTCGCTCCCGTCCCCGCGTGGGGACCGCAGGTCCCAGCGCAGTCCCTGTCCCCGCGGGGGATGGTGAATCCCAGCGCTGCCGCCGTCCCCATGGAGAACGGGGTCAGCTGGGGCAGCGCTGTGCAAGTTTCGGGGGGTGGTTTCTTTTTGACGCCGAAGTTTTGTTTTGACGATCCCTGTCACGGACACCCCTGGCGAAGCGCCGCGGGCGGGAGGAGGCTGTGCGTGTGCCGGTGTAATTAAAAACGAAACGCTTGACGCCAAACACTGCAGGAACTCTTAAGTTCTGGGTCAGCTCATAAGCTCTTTAATGGTAAGAGCCTTAAGCACGCCCCGGTGCCGGGTCTCCGGGCGCTCCGAGGGGAAAAGCCCGCCGGGCCCGGCAGGGCAGCAGGTGCTGGGCGTGCGGGCGCCCCTGGGGCCGCGGGCGCGGGGCTCGCTCCGGCAGAGCCGCGCTGCCTCCGCCCGGTGCCGCTCGTGCGGAGCGGCGGCAGGCGCGGCGCTCCGGGCGGCGGGACCCGCGCCGGCCGCCTGTGGGCGGAGGGGGTGTAGCAGCCGCCAACCCCCGCAGCCGTGCCCGGGCTCTGCCCGCTCCCGCTCCAGGATCAGATTTCCCGCGGCCGGGGCGGGCGGCACCGCCTCCCCGTCCCCGCCTGCCGGACCCGCGGCCGTGGGCAGCGCCGGCGGCGGGAGGGGCGCGTCCTGCACGGCCGGGGCCGCGGCAGAGCGGCGCGCAGCGGGCAGGTGCGGCGGCTGGAGCTGGGGCTGGGGCTGCGGCTGGAGCTGGGGCTGGGGCTGCGGCTGGAGCCGGAGCCGGCGGGTCCGTGCCTCCCGCGCTGCTCTCCGTCAGCATGAAGGTCGAGTTTGCCCCCATCAATATCCCCCTAAAGAGGAGGATCCAGACAGTCGCCGTTCTGCAGTGGATCTTCTCCTTCCTCCTGCTGGGTAACAGCCTTCCTCCTTCCTGTCCCTGTCCCAGAGAGAAAAGGGCGAGAAGCGGCTGTTTCTGTGACCGGCGTTACGTGTGGGCATCGCTCGGTGCCAGCCGTGGCTCCACGTGGGTGCAGAAGCGGCCGGGGCCGAGCAGCTCCCCCGGCTATCCCCGGGCGGGCAGGAGCATCGCACTTCTTTCTTCCCTGAAAGCTTTGGATAGCTTTTCCTCTTTTATGGGGGTCTGTTTCATTCTGTGGGTTCAGCTTCAAATACGAGCCTAAAGAGCTTGTGTCTGTGGCTCCTCATTGAGACGCCAAGTAGGTTTCTGACAGCAACTTTCTTATCGAAGATGAGCATAAAGTCTGGTACATGACTAATGCTGTTTTCATTCATAATTTCGTAAAATAACTTTATATGCTGTAATTCAATAAAATTCTCATTTAACAAGGTAATGAAAAATAATGGGCATTGTTAGTGAATTGATTCAAATGCAGACAGTTCTGTAAATGTATGAAAAACATCCTCACTGGCTTTAAGAAAGAGTTGCTAATTCTACTTGGTAATCCTTTTCTACTGATTGTTCCTCTGTAATTAATTTTCCTAATATCTTAATAGACACCTATCATTAAGCACCTATTCACAGCAGCAAGTTGTATTCACATGGGTAGGCATCTTGAACTTGATTGCATGAATCACTTGATAAGGTAAGATAAACCTTAACTCTATGAGATTAAATCCATAGCTTTATAAATTGAGAAGTGGTTATTGAATAGTCTGTTCTGAGGTACAGAGCCACCTGTGTATTACTGGAAGTGCTGGAACAATTCAAGATCGTCTATGCTCTAGGATTTACAAGGAGAAAAGTAGTGTGCACTTATCTTCCTTGTATGTCTTACAAATATATTATCCTACAGGTGGTCTGATATCTTTCAGGGTTTATTTTAGGTTGTTAACCCACACATGAAAGATTTGGGGGAAGTATGGAGGGTATGAAGCATCTTCACAGATTAATCAGCAGATGTTCAGTTACCTCGAAATTATATGTAGTTAAATGATAAACAGTTTCTGTTTGTGGCTACATTGTAAGTAGTCTGTACTTTTAATTTTCTGTTATTGAATTAGGTCTTAGCATGAGCCATTATTTAAGTCTCATAAAGCAGTGGGAGTTCAGGGGCAGTAGAAGAAAACCTTTTTTTTTCCCTAATGGAGCAATACTGCTGCAGAAAACCACACCTTCCCGTGCTTGCTAGAAGTGATCGGGATGCAGAAAATCCCCTCTTTGTAGCTGAACGTGCAAAGGAGCTGTCATCTGCAGCTGGCACTGCCTGGGAATGTCAAGAAAAATCAACTCAGAAATAAATGGTCTTATGGCTGGTTATATTGAGTATAGTGAGCTCCTGTGATCATGAAAAAATGGATTTGCAAGAATGCTTTTTAAACAATTTGATTCTAATAATAAATATCTGCTTGTGCACCATGGGGATGTTTATCTTTAGAGCTGACCAATGTGACCTTGTCATTTCGTAGGCGGATGCTTTCAAGTGAAAGGGCAGCCAGTGATCTGGCCAAAAGGTTTCACTTAGCTGCAGGAAAATTCAGGTGGATGAATCCAAAATGACTTAAAGCAGTGAGAAATGGCTGGTATGTGATGTTCTGGACTGCCCCTATGTCTGGATTTTTTAGCCTTTTTTTTTTTTTTCTGAACATTTGTTGTTTATTTGTCAGCTTTGGATTCAATAGTGACACTTTCAAATCAGGGAGAGGATTCTGCAGGACAAGTGAAATACTGTGTGAGTTCATCACAGAGTAGGTTGGAGGTTTAGGTGTTCTTTGGGGGTTTGTGTGGGGCTGGAACTAGTTTATGCCAAGCACGGTCTTGATTGTCTGCCTTGTGTTACATATCTGCATGTGAAAACTTGAACAGATAATGCCCTATGACAGCTAATGATTCATGATATAGATAGAGGGATTCTGTTTAGAGCAGTGAATAAATGGGGTACAAGCTTAGCTGCTGAAGTTGTCCATCTAGGTGTGTTGTAATGTGCCATAGCTTAGTAAAATGAACTGTAGGACTAACAGATGAAGTAAGATAACTGTAAATTAGTGCCCTGAATGACAAAAGCTGAATTGGTCAATGATACGCTTCAAATCTGGGGAGTGACACGTGAAAAAGTGATGTTGCACACTGAGTAAGCTGTAAGGGGAATGTGAGCTTATTACAACTTAGAATTCACAATGTGACTTGGATGAAAGGTCCTTGGTTTTATCTTTCTGGCTGAAAACTGTAAAAAGCCCTTGCTCTCTAGGCTTGCTTTGTTGTAATGCTGCATGGTTTTCTGAGACCATGCAACTGATGACTGAAAATGCCCTCTTACTTTTGCAACTCACAAGATGGCCTGAAATACAGACATGCAGTTGTTGAAGCCTAAATCTCATCCCCACTGAATCAGTCTGCAAATACTGAAAAAAATAGCAGCAGCAGCCTGGTGCGAGCAAAGTTCTGCTTCTTCATGCAGTGTACCAGCTTGGGCTGGATCTGCACTAGAGATCCATTGCTTCTGCTGTGCAGCGTAGGCAGAGTAAACATGCCTCTGTCTCAAAAAAGCTGTACAGATGTGCACAGAATTTCATTATATACAAAAGGAACCTCTTTAAAATTCTGGCCGTAAGTTCCTGTGCTTCCTTGTTCTGTGCTGCAAGCTGCCAAAGTTCACCCTCAAAGGGAAAAGACAAGTTTTCATTGTAACAGTGATTTGACTGTTCGTTATCCAGGGGCATGAAACCAGAAGCAAAAATAAGTTCTGAAATACTGGGAGGTGAATCTGAGTTTCTGGATTAATGAGAGAAATGCCCATTAACAGATTCCCGCTGTGTGTTGGCTGAAAATGCCATGTGGTTTTTTATCTTATGTTCTCCAAGTCAGCTGACCAGAAAAGTTTGGATATAAGTTCCATGAAAGAGAGAAGTGTTTTAATTGGGCTTCTCTCTTTTGAAATACGAGTGTTACCGGTCTTGAGTCCAGAAAACTAAAGCTGTTAAAACTGAAAACTGGCAAATGCTATTTCTCACTGTATTAAGCACAAATCCAAAACAGCTTCAGGCTGAAGCATAGTGTCAAGCCATTAGTGTTTTACTGCTGAAACAGCACATACATGAAGTTTTGCAATCTCATGGTATCTACTTTGGATAAAAGGCCAAACCAGACAGTTTTTGCAGATGTAATTACAGTTATTTGAGATTCGTTCGCTTGGCCGGGGGCTGACAGTCCTGGGGCAGGTCTGGCCCTGTTCCGAGCTCGTGCAACACCCACACCATGTCTGCCTGTGAGCCTGGGTGCTGGCTGCTCTTGATCACTCCGTGCCACTGTCCAACCCAACCCCAGGCAGAAAGTCACCTGGAGAAATAAAATCTCTGAGCCTGTAAGTGCTGCAGGACTGAAAAAGCAAAGAGGTTACATAATCCCCATTTTTGTATCATAGGTTCATTGTGCCCATGCACTAAAGGAATTGTCTCTGGATGCAATGGATGTGCCCGGTGTTAGCAGGGAATTTTTGTTTTTAAGCTTGGCAATGTTTTTCTAAAGAACTTTGAATTAATTTTGCTGCATTTACCAGTATGCCTGATATCCTGATATTATTGGGAACCGGTGTAGGTTTTCTGTTTTTCACACAGCAGATGGGCATTTATCCTTGGTGTGTGCTGTGAGCCTCACACTGCACACCTGTCAGTGAGGTTCACGTTGTATCAGGAGGTAAAGCAAAGGGTTCATTTAAAGGCAAAACCATTAAAACAAAGAAAAATCAGTCCGATTTGGTTGAAATGCTGCTTTCCCAGTGCTTTAGGCTTTTGTTTTCCTTTCTCTCTAATGTACACAAATCAAATGACAGTGTTTTAGAAGAAAGTAAAGCTAGAAGGTAAGTTGGTGAGCTATGTGCTCCTGCTAACTTCTGTACCCCTGATGTGAAAATGGACAGTGGAGTTTGAACATGTACAAAATCAAATGTAAAACTGAGCAACTTGGGTGGAGTGGTGGTGTCTTGGGTCAGACAATAAGAGAGGGAAATGAGAGTTTAACCCTCCAGCAGGGATACCAGGGTTTTCCTCTGAGAAAAGCTAATGGTAGGGGAGAATAGTGCATCTTCTAAGGCCCACTTTTGGGGCAGTGTCTCTGGTCTCCTCACTGGGGATTTAGGAAGTGACTGTTGTGCAGGCACCCCTGTATTTATTTGCAAACCCCTTAATAATGCAAAATCAGTATATAATATAAGGTATACTTTAATATGCACAAAGCCACAAAATAATATGCTGAAGACATTGGTGTATATTAAACTACATCCTGTTCTCTAGTGATTAAACTTCTGTGCATGTAGGATGAAGCAGTCTGTTACCTGAACTTGTTGGAGACAGTTTTGAGTTGTGGATCTGGCTTCCCCGAAAGAATAGAAATGATGAAACGTTTGCCACAGAGTGAGCGATTGCTGCTGGAATAATAAGTGGTTTCTGTGTTGAGAAAGAAGGTGTCAGTGCTAAAGCAAATATTAATCTTTCCTGCACACATGCCACGATGATTTGTTATCTGTGCTGATTTGATTAATCAGCTATAGCTGGATAACTAATACAGTTTTGATCTTCCTCAAAGTATTTTTTTTAAAAGCCTCTTCTGATGCTTAAGAAAACTCAGCTAAGCTCCATGAACCTTTCCTAGCAAGCTGGCTGGTATTGCCACTTGTTTTTGTCACTCTGTACTCATCTATCCATGAAGTTTATTGGTGGCCTATGGGTAGGGACTGGAGTGGGATCACAGAGAATAATAGGGTGCTTATTGACTAGTATTTCTAGGAATGCTGCCTCTGTTCCCTCCATCTTAGGGAGGGAAATGAACCGGGTGTCTGTGTGTATTTGTTTGTATCTCTCAAAAACACTAAGAAAAAACAGCTCTGCTGTGTCAGGCCAGAGACCGTAGCCTGACAACCCCTATGTGAACATAAGTGATAGTGAATGCCTAAGGAGAAAGAAAAGAAATGGGAAACATGTAGACTAAATTTGGCATGCTGTCTTGGGATTTGGCAATTAGTAACTTGGGTATTTATGGTATCCAGGCCACTCTACCTCCGAGTCAGTTGTGTGTAATGCTCTGTATCTCTAGTTTATCAGTATTTGCCAGTGGAAGGTCTTGGGAACTTGGAACCAAATTTCAGCATCAACAGGCCTCTAAAGCTTGGCGTCTGAGTGTTTGTTTGCTGTCACAGCACTGCCGAGATACAGCTTCCTTGGTAGGAGTGCTCAGATACCTTTGTGGCTTCCAGTTGTAACCAATAACCTGACAAAGGCCCTCACAGGAGACTGATCCATATCCAACAAATGCTGGCTGCCCAACTAGTTTTGGAGTGAGCTCCTTTGCATGGTTTTTGGAGCACTGCAGAGAGCCTGTAGTGCTGCTTGGGGTGACACCAGCACCCCTGGCACCAGGGACAAACCTGCACTGCCCGTGCTGTCCGTGACTGCTCTGAGCATAATGGGAGCTTTCTCTTCTAGGGACAGTCTTGCATTTGGTGGCTTTCACAACAGATATTAATCAAACATTTTTGATGCCTTAGTAACTCCAAATGCATTTGAAGCTTCCAATTTCCAGATTTAACCTGTGCTGTTCTCCTGCTTCCTATGTCTGCTATTTAACTATTTTTTAAATTTGGTGCCCCCAGTTGCAAACTCAGAGCCTGATTCATGACTGAAGGATCAGGTGTGCAATCATTGGGCAGGATGGCTGCCAGTGCTGGTTGCTCACACTACACAGAGTGGTTTTCACCATTTGTTGCAAAATATGAGTATCCATGTGTTGCAAATGGGAAATGGAGGAGAAGTGACACACCAATACTGGTTCACAAACCCAGTGTTCAGAGTTCCATGTCAGTGATTCGTCTTTTAATCTGTATTTCCTTCTCCCCCCTCACCTACTCCCAAAATCCAATATATCACAGAGGTATTTTTCAAAGTTCTAATTCAAGTTCAACCAAAAAATTACACTTAGAATGTACACTGGAACTACATCCAAGGACACAATGATGCAGTAGAGTGGTGACAAATCCCAAGTTATTCACCTTTTGCCTGGAATTTGTTTATGAATTTAGTTAAAATGGTTGTTATTTATTTACTCACTGTCTTGTCTGAAGGAGAAAACATCAGGTTTGTGTTTACAGGCTCGTTGGTTTTGAGTCATCAGTGTTTAGCTCATCTTGCAGGCTGCTAATTTGTTGAAATAATGAGGAGGTATGGTAAAAGGAATTTGCCTCACATGTTTAATTGGGAATGCAGTAATCAACTTTGTCCTACAAGATGCTGAGCTCCCCTGAGGAAGTGCTACCAGCATACTTACCTCCCCATACCTTGGCTGCACTCAGGAAGGTGTCCTAGCTAAAGCAAAGCAGCCAGCTTGTTTGTCTGGTGGATGTTTGTCTGCACAGGATTAAGAACTGCTATCTGGGTCTTCTCACTGCTGATGTAATTAGCTCTCACAGCGAGGATGCTTGGCTACAAAGCACTTTTCAGCTGTTTGCCAGCAAACTGATAGTGAAAAGCCATGTGATTCTGTGTTAAAAAAGCCACGTGATTGATTCTGTGTTAAGTCAAAAGTGCTTCTGAAAGGAAGGGTAGGAAATTGAAATACTTACTAAATCTTGCATAACAAATGAATTGATTTATAGCTGCTAGAAAAAAACTTCTCGTACTTGTTCAAACTTAAACCAAGAACCTTGGCATCCTGTCCAGATTAGCATTCCTAGAAATTCTTATAGTTTCAGGATCTCTTCTTCAAGGAACAGGTAATGACTTTTCCTCAACAGACTTCTGTGCCCTATTTTGGAGTTACGCTGTTGTGGGATTCCCTGTGGAATTCCCTGTGGAATTGAAGTGTCATATTTCACCCGTGTTACTTGTCCTGCATTAATGATGTTCCTTAGAACTGGTTTCAGTTCTTGTGAGTTTTCCACATTGACTTTGGGGGTCTGTAGGCCTCAGTTGGCTGTGGTGTTTTTCAAGAGCTCTTGCTCCAGTGCTTTTCTGTGCAAGACCAGGGTTGCTTGCTTGAGGAGGAAGCAGTGAGCTTCTGTACTGAAGAATGGACTACCCTTGAAAATGCTTTTGTTTATGGTCATTTCCTTCTCCCTTCCTCAGAGCAAATGCAATTCCTTATTTTTCTGCTCATATTCCTGCTGGAAATGTGAATGTTCATCCCCTTCTAGACAAGATAGCCAATTCTATTCTGAAGGCACAGTCAAACTAGGCACAGGAACAAGCTGGTTGAAGTTCAGAAAAAGTAAATATTCAGGTTGGAGGAAATGCAAGTCTGCCTGTAGATCAAGCTGAGATCTCAGCGCAAAACCTGCACAGTCTAGGGAATCTGCTGACTTTTCAACACCAAGTAATGTCTCTCCTGAATGAAGGTGATCCCAACTAGGATGAGTGGATTTTACTCTTAGTTATCTACTTATTCTAAAGTTTTCAGTTCTGGTCATATTTACATTGCGTGAGCCAAATTATTGCCTGAAGTATTTCTGTTGTTTCTTCTTAAATCTGCTCTATTTAGTGGTGTATTTAGCTCAGTATGTTTCACTGGCGTAACTTCTTCTAGGATTTCACAGGATATTTCCCTCATGAAAGCCAGTCAATTGTGAGACATTCATTACTACTTCTGCATTGTAAAATATGTCTGAAAAATGCTGGGTTCCTGCAACTCTGCCCATTGAGTCTTCAGTGAGAACTAGGTCCTGTTTTGCTTGCCATTGTATAAATTAATGATGTTAAACCACTGGCTCCCTTGCAACCTGGACTTCAGCATCTGATCTATGAACCTGATGGCATTTGTTTAGGAGGTGGCAGAGCAAGCAGGCTGTTGCAGCGGTACCACAGGGCAGAGAGCAGCAGCTCCTACTCCTCAGACATCTCAGACCAGGGCTGCTCAACACATTCCAAGCCTAAAATTCTTCAAGTTCTACAAAGATAAAGTTTTCACAGGATTTCTCTGAGTAATTTTTTCAAGGCTGAGCCCCAAATTACACAATATATTTAACGAAACAATTTTTTCCTGCTCTTTGAATTGTGAATAATACAATTCTTATGTATCACTGTTGTAACAGAATGTTACAATTCTTACTTAATTGGGTTGAAAAGTATCAGGACTTACCTGCTGTTGTACTCCATAGCAGCACTGAACTTCCCCTTTGACTGACATGTTTAGTGGCTGAAGTGGAACCTCTCCATGTTTTGGTCTTGTGTAGTCCATCTCCTTGGCCAGTGACAGCACTTTTGGGTGGGAGTAGAACTACCACCCCACCCCGTATTATAGGTAGAGGAGCTGAGAAGGAGAATAGAAAATGATTGCCCAACATCCCTGTAATTAGAAAAGAGAGGTTGCTGTGGCTCCCTTTCCCTTCTTTTCTTCCCCAGCTTTCCTTTCTTCTCACTCCCTGAAGCGTTACATCCTTGTTAGCTCTTGCTGTCTCCTTTTATTTTGCCTTAGGTAAACCAGATGCATTCTACCAAACATCCAGTTGTGCCATAGCGGGAGAAATAATGGACTGAGGTGACAAACCCTTGTAATGTTTCACTCTCACTGTAACAACACCACGTGGAATAAGCTGAGTTCAATTTGTGTGCATTTGGAGTAAATCTCTAAAAACATATCAGGGTTGGGCATTCTTAAAAGGACACAGATGTGATTAATGCTTGCTATGCTTTCCCTTTTTGTCTCTTGTAGCAGAGTTTTGCTGTGGATTCTTCGTGATCCTGATCCTGGGCAACTTCTGGTTCCTTGCTGTTCTGTACCTGCTGTGGCTGTACCTCGACTGGGGAACACCATGTGCTGGGGGCAGACGGTCCCACTGGGTCAGAAGCTGGACTGTCTGGAAGTACTTTAGGGAATACTTTCCCATTCATGTGAGTAAAAGGTTTCTCACAAACAGCTTGAATAGCCATAACCATGGACAAACATCTAAGAGTCATCTTTGCTAAAATTCTAATACTCACTCTAGGTGAGCTTAACTTCTTTTTAAAACATGCAAAATGTGAGATTTAGTGACCAAAGGGGACAGGGCCTGGTTTTCTAGTTGGACTGTTGGTGACAAGGTAGTGCTTCAGCACAGTAAATCTAGACATGGTATCCTGACACATCCATTTAAGTTTGGTTTATCTGTAAAGCAGGACTAAGTTGCTTCTCTGTCCTGTCAATGTGAAATCTCCATAGCTGTTGTTTTTGAGGTAGATACTATAATTCCCATCACTGACTCTATTTTTCAGCTTATAAAAACTTCAGAACTGAACCCAAATCACAACTACTTACTTGGCTTTCACCCTCATGGGGTCCTGGTTGCTGGAGCCTTTGGAAACTTTTGCACCGATCCTCCTTTCAAAAATTTATTTCCTGGCCTCACTCCATATCTCCATATCATGCCCATCTGGTTTGGCTGTCCCTTCTTCAGAGAATACATAATGTGTGCTGGTAGGTAAAAGCAGAATGTCTCAGCTGTTGCTCCATATTTTAGCTTCTGTTACAAATGTAGAGTCTATTCCTCTACTTATATATGGTAAGTAATTTCAGAAGGATCACTGTGGATGCTAAATTTAACCTCTATTTTATGATGAACTGTTGTGGCAAAAAAATTTGGAAGGTTTTATTAATAGTTTTGTAAACTATGTCACTGAGTTGTTTTTTCTTTCTGAAAAGAAATTGCTGCTTTTCCTTTGAACTATTAGACAGCAGTCCTGAGTACCCATTATATACAAGAAGAGAAGGGCATAATAATTTGTAATTTTATTTAGTCACTAGCAGGCACTTGTAAAACAAATTCAGGCTAATCTCTTACCTGAAGGGCTTAGGGTTATACATTACAAATATCTTTATACTCAGAGATTAATTACTTGCTTCTGATTGAAGTCCTATGTTGCAAATTTGTGTAATTTTAATTGAGATGTAAACTCTAAAGAGAGGGACCTTTTTTCTCTGTTCTGAGAAGCATTTGTCATAAAGGGGTGATATTAATGACTGATTCTACAGTAATAAAAGATAAAAATAACAAGCAATCAAGTAAGAACTGAAAAAAGAGAAGAATGAAATAAGAACTAGTGCTCCCCCCCAGTGGTTTAATGAATGAGTTATTTTACATAAATTCACTCAACCACAGCATTTAAGCATGTTCTGATGCACAAGACTAAGTTAGAGAGACAGAGATCTAACTTTATTCATGACTGCAACATAGACACTGTGATCTCAGAGAAGCTGTTCCACTGCTCCATGCACAGAAACATGCCTAGGATGTTTCCCAGATTAATATCAGAATTACTTATCTATGTATACTTCAGCATATCAGAGAATGCTTTTCCATGCAAATGTATTTTCTGAGGGCGTTCTCTGAGGCTTGCAAAGGGAGGGATTGGCAGTGGTAGAACATTGCAATTTTAAACACTGTCATTTAATCATCGTCTGGAAGTCAGATTTACATGTTTTTGGCATCTTGACCCAAATATGCCAAATGGGAACAAATATTTACCTGCAGAATGAGAAAGCTGCAGTAAAAAGCACACTAAAGAAGAGCCAGCCTTGGAGCTCGGTTTTCACAGGTATGCAGCTGATAAATGAGAGGGAGACCTTTGGTGTAATACAGGCCACCAGTCCAATCATAAAACACTTGCAGAATCTTCCATGTCCTGAAAGCCATGCTCCTGGCACAATGTTTCATTTCCCAGTCTTTTTCTGCCTGGCTCTAACACGTGCAGTTGTTGCCTCTGGCAGCGCAGCTGCGGCACCCCCGGGCTGCGGTGTGAGCACGGAGCAGTGCCCTGCATGCAGGGCAGCTCTGCTTCAGCAGGAGACACACTTGTCCTGGGGAAAGGCAGTGGTTTCTGCTTTCCTTTCCAGGGAAAATGCATGCTGACTTGAATGAGCACCACTTGAATTATTTGTGAGTCCCAGGTCAGCTGCATTTTCAGAGTAACAGTGACTGTGAAGGCGGATGTGGCCAATGGATGTAGGTTTTTACTGAAGTCTGGACTTGCTTCAGTTGCAAACTATTCCTCTTGGTGGCCAGGTCTCAAAAGTAGATCACAGTCATCTTCCCTCTCTTCCCAAATTTTTATAATCCACATTGTAATGTCCCTATTGGAAAAAAAGACCAAGCAAGGAGCAGAACATCCAGAAGTGCATTTTGATACCAGCTCTGTAAAACCAACAATGTAAACTAGACTTGATCTCTAAATTGTCACTTAGATTATATGAATTCAACACAGTGTAATTAAACATAGCTTCTGGGTAAATGGGACCACTATAAGCCTTTGAAATAAAATGTAGGGCAAGAAGGAAAAGGAACCTTTGAAAGATTAGGTGCCAATCTGTTGGAAAATGGATTTTTTAAGGCACCAAGTCTAGAGAATGACCTAAGGAGATGATAAAGTCTTGTACAGAAGTGTGCCTCCAATTAGAAGCATCTGTATCAGCAGGAGTACCAGAAAAGCTTCATATAATCTGCTATTTTAACCTAAATATTGATGAGTGCCTGGGCCTGGTTACTAGAGAATGAGCTGATGCAGTTATTAGAAATGGTAAAAGTGAGTCTTTTCTGCTTCTTCTAATGCTGTCATGCCATTGCCTTAGATGGAGCTGCTGCTTTATAGCTGTGTAAAGAGTGAAGGGGTCTTTTTGGCACTGTAGCTCCATGTTTGAGTTAACAACTCTCTATACATTCTGTTAACCCCTCTGTGCCTGTGTTTCTATGCACCTGCTGTTCAGCTTTAGCTGCTGCCTTTCAGCAGTATCTGCTGCCATTCCCCTCCTCTGATCTTGGGCACAGAGTCTCTCTGAGGGGGAGTTAAATTGCCAGAAAAGCACACCTTGAAGAGCTCAAAACTCTTGCAATAGGCAAAAACATTTAACTCATCAGTGTGAAATCAAAGCACGTGCCCAAAACCAAATCTGTTGCAGAGTAAGGAGCTTGAACCCAAACCTTTGAAATCTGTTCTGTGCTGTTACAATTTTTGAAACATCAATCATATATTTAAAAATATTCTTAAATTCCACTGTACTTGTACATGAAGATCCAGTGGTCACTCTTAAAATGTTTCCTCCTGCAGGAATGGTTTCTGCATCCAAGGAAAGTGTCTCCCATGTGCTGAGCAATAAAGGAGGTGGCCATGCATCTGTCATTGTGATTGGAGGAGCAGAGGAATCTTTGAATGCACATCCTGGAAGTCTGACCTTGAACATCCTCAAGAGGAAGGGCTTTATTAAAATGGCTCTGAAACATGGGTAGGTCTTCCATGAAGCATGCTTTGAATGCAGATTGATTCTTAAATATAGTTCATATTATATAGAATTTGAGAATTTGAAAGAGTCTAAGTGTCTAAAGAACATGCAGATATCTGGCACAGGAGTCAATCTGTCCACCTAGATCCAATCTGGGAGTGTTGAAAATTCCCTTTGACTTTCATAATTTATAACAGTAGGTGTTATTAGCATATCCTGTTTTATTTCAGTTGTTTCTTGCACTAGCAAGGAGTAAGAATTATGAAACAATATTAGTAAATCTTGGCTGGTTTTTCTGAGTAGGGCCAACATTTTGCTTTCTGTTCTGTAAATTGAAGATACATTAAGGTAGAATTTTCTTATCATTTTAAACAAACAAACAAATAGCCAGGCCCTGTTTCATTAAATCACTGAGAATTATGGTCTGGGAAGATTTGTTTTCACTATTATTCTAAGGACTTTCTTTTGAAGATTGGCATTTGCAAAAGAAGTTCCTGGGAATTTTTGGTGAAAATCTCAAGAAAAACTAAGTAACTTTTTACTATGAAGCAGTCAGTGTGTTATTAAACAGAGATGGTATTTATGTCTTTTGAGTGATTTACACAGTATAAGATATTGTGTTTGTTCTGGACTGGTCTGGATGGTTTGTATATTAGAAATATTGAAACCAATGATCTGTTCCAGCTACACATTCTGAACAGCTCCCAGGATTAAGCATTGACATGTGAAGCAATGAGGAAAAAATACTAGTCTTGAGAAATCTGTAAGAGCTTTTTAAGCTATTAACTGGAGAAAAGGTGGTCTCTGAGAAGAGGGGCTCTCTGCTTTTACACAGAGTGCAAAAAACTAGAAACTGTTCTAGAAACTGTTCTGTGCCAAAATTCCAAGGGTGTTTCTTATACATATCACTAGGATTCTCATAAAGAATTTTTTGTGCCAACAGAATGTAACATTCTAGTCTAATTTGTAGCCAGAAAAAATACTTGTCTATTTGAATTAGGAGTTTACTGCCTAAATGAGTCTTTACTCAATTTTTGCTCAACTGTTGATAAATTCAGTGGGATCCTCAACACTCACTAGCTTTTATTTATTTTAACCATAAAGATTAGAAGAATATTTAGATACTTTTTTTTATTAGTAGGTTGATAGGTGTCTGGTCTGTCATATCACAAAGGTTGGTGGTGGTTATCTCTCATCTAAATTGATTTGGATTGAGAAATCAGATACACCTATGGCTCTCAAGACATTGATTTCAAAAGTATCTCCAACACATAACAGCAAGAGTGGGACACTTGCAAAATACAGGAATGGCCCCTTTGCTCCTTCACTTACTTAGATTCCAGTGATGGTCCTCATCTTTCTGAAAGGTCATGTCTGTCCAGAGCCCTCCTCTGGGGGGCAGTGCCTTTCTCTGCCCGAGTGGCTAAGGGCTACAACTCACATGGTCATGTAACCAGCAGGCTCCAAGTCATTCCTACAAACACCAGCGCAAACACCTGCTTCTGTGGGAAGCACAGGAATTCTGACTTCTCATCTGTCCAGCAGGGCTGTGGGACAGTGCAAGTCTAACAGAGCTCTTGCCCAAAGACTCAGCATCCAGTAATTGCTTCTGCTTTTGGAGTCTTGTTTTTAACAATTAACAAGATGGGAAGAAAATTTCCAACTCAAGTGGAAGCAAAAGGGCCAGGGAGGCTTACAGGACGTAGATGAGAAGACCCATTTGCCACCAGTGCCTGCACACATGCTGATGCTCATGATCTGCAGCAGCAAATACCAACTCGGGAAGGAAGGGGCAATGCAGAGGGTTGTGCTCTCTGGCCCTGACTCCTGTGCTGCCAGCACAGAAGAGCTGTGTTCCTCAGCTAGGAGCTTGTCAAATGTGGCCTGGATATGTCAGCAAAAGTCCTCTGCACTTTTGCAAAAGACATTTTGGTCCAAGGTAGTACAAATATCTGATACAAAGTGAAGAAATTCTAAAGACACAAAACAAATGATGAATCAGATAACTTATCTTTAATTTCACAATCATAAGTTACTTATTTCTCTGTCTCAGCCTCCTACATAGCATCTTGCAAAAGTCTTCACTAGATTAAAACAAATCCCACAGTGTCAGGGCACCACAGCTATTGCACCACAAGATGTTCCTGTTTGTCTTGGGGTTGTAGTAAAAAGTCGAGTGTTTACACAGCCACAGTAAGTACCAGGCTTTATGGTATTTCTTTTACAGGTGGCAGGGTGATAAATCCACTGGAGAAAGAAACTTTGAGCAGACAGTAGACTAGTCAGACTAGTAGACTAGTCAGAACAGTATGTGGGTATGATAGTCTGTGAGTCCTCAGGCTAAAGAAGCTGTTGAAGCAGTTGTTTTTTGCTGTACAGGTGGATGTTGACAGTCCACAGTGCTTTCCAGCCAGCTCTGTCCTCAGTGCATCCTCCTCAATCACTCACAGCTCTGCAGATACTCATTCTGACAATGTTCTAGCAATACTGCTATTTTACAGTAAGGTTTTTCTCAAAAGTAGTGGGGACAGAATAGAGCTAAGGTACAGAAACGAAGATTTAAGTAAAGAAAATATCCCTGAATCCTTCAGAGACTGCTTAGGATTACTCTGCTTTTTTTTCTTTAAACTCTGCAGAACAGTTAATGAAACTAAGCATTAACCAAAAACCATACTGCAGCCAAGGTTTTAAATACAATGCTGGGTTTACCTGCACTGATTCTATCCACTCAGGTTGTTTGTCCAGGAGCTAGTCAGTGCCTTTCCTCCCAGGCCAATTCATGAGCTGAATGAGAATTCATTAGGCTGTGCAAGAGCCAAAGTGGGTTCACGTAATTTCTGTGGGTAAGATGTGACCTCTGGTAATAATGGATTATAGCTTCTGTTTTCGAAGAAGTCCAGAGGAAGCAGGGTTTGGCTGGGAATTGGACAGCCGAGAAGGAATTTGGCATTGCACTGGTGTCTGTGAGGGTGTCTGGTTTTTATCAAGGTTTTTGTGCTGAAATCAAGGGCACGCATTACTCTGGTCAAAAGACAAGGGAAAGCCAAGATCTGCTTTTGATGCCACCCAGCTGGGAGCATTATAAAGTTAGCAATGAGGATTCTTTGCTTGCCAAGAGAAAAAAATGTAGTGGAACAAGGGTGGACTTGCTGAAATAGTAGTGGATAAAGACATACTTATTATATATGCAATAACTCATTTTCATAATTCCAAACAGTCACAAATTGCAATAGGTACCAACCAACTAAATACTGCCAAAAGCAAGTTGCTTGTTGTGTGCCAATCACTTTTTTTTTAAACACCAACCAGCCAAGGCATCCAAAAAGCTGCTGCACATGAGAAGAGTTGAATGCCTGCTGCTGATGAAATCCAAAGCTGCTGAAACTCTCTGTGCTGGTTATTGTGAAACTGTTTCCATGCTGCTGATGAGAACTGCAGTGCAAGTGCAGGCTGATGTAGAATTCTCAGTGTCCTCTTTGTTTTACAGGGCTCATCTGGTCCCAGTGTTTTCCTTTGGTGAAAATGAGCTATTCAAGCAAGTGGCAAATCCCAAAGGTTCATGGCTTAGGAATGTACAGGAGAAGCTGCAAAAGATAATGGGCTTTGCTTTACCACTATTTCATGCTAGAGGAGTATTCCAATACAGTTTTGGCTTAATACCTTACAGGCAACCTATTCATACTGTTGGTAAGTTCCTTGCACCTTTTCTAATGTGTTTGCAAATGTTTAAAAATTCATCAATGTGCTGCTAATATCTGTAAATTTATAAATCTGGTTCAACAGAATTAATTAGTGTACATCTAAAACAAGTATGTGAGGTTTACTGTCCTTCCCAGTTAAAGGGGGCAGTTCTTTTCTCCCTTTCCCCTTTCTGTCCCAGGCCAAATCTTACTCTTCATTCTCAGTTATCCATAGGCTTCTGTCCTTAGCAATCCATAAAGAAATTCAAGAGTTGTCCAGTTTTTCCAAGAGGGCTGCCACAGCTCTGCAGCTGTTGCTGTGGGTTCTGGATGCTTCTGATATTTTGTGTGAAGCCCAGAACCCTAATTTCTCAGCTCTGCAGAGAAGTAACAGTTGGATGTTGCAGCTGATGCACAGCCAGCCCAGCAGAGCTCTGGAGCAGGGCTGCTGGAAGGAGCTTGTGTGTTCCTGAGCTGGTGCTCATCAGGCCAGAGGGAGAAATGCAGGAGGAAAGGGAGAGGACACGTTGTGGTGCCACAGCCCTTGGGCAGGCTGCCACTTAGATGGCTTTGCAGGTCGTTAGGGTGTTTCCTTCCCTCTTGGCTTTTTCCCTTGGAAAGGTTCTGTCATGTTTAATTGTGAGCATGCCACATCAACAGGCAGTTTGGGAGAGTGCTTTTCCCCAAAAGCTTTCATTACTGCTCATCTACTCTCACTGGAGTGTGGAACTGAACATATTTTTCATGGTTTTACCAGTGCTATTGACAACCACACCTTTACAAAAGAGGTGATGCTGGGTCTCATGCAAAGGCAGTAGCTGTCTGTCTGTAAATTTTTTGATAAATCCTTTTTAGCCAGATTCTGACCTGAGTGAACTAAAGAAAATTGAGCTTTTCTAGTGTTCCACAAGGGACTTTGAAGGTGGTCCTCCCTTTTTATGTGGTTGATTTGATTATAAATAAAATATAAATAATTTATAATAAAGTATATAATGAATAAATTTTAAATATATAATTTAAAATTTAAACTAATTTATAATAAAATTTTAATTATATAAAATAAATTTATAATAATAAAAGTATTTAAGACAAAAACATAGCTCTTTTTATGTTAAATTTCAAGCAGATCTGTGTTTTATCACTTCATGCAGTTGAATATTTTGAAAATATTTAATTTTTAATGCCTGCATTGTACACAGGCAGGCTAAAAATGACACTTATTTTAAATCCAAAAAGTTGTCAAAGCTTTGAAATGAGATGTATTGGATGAGATCTATTATCTGCCTTTCTTTTTTTTTTTTGGGCTGATGACACCAGGGCTGTCTGACACTTAAAATGTCTTATTTTATGAGGCATTTCTTCATCATGAGAAAAGCACAGGAGTGCTACAAGACCAGAGTCTTGCAACAGAACTTGTAGGATCTCACAAGGTCCTTTGCCTTTTGTGTCTCTTTCCCCATGTTTGAGAAGTATCACAATGTCCCTGTGTCCTTGGAAGTGTGTGGGTTGTTCTTGCTATGCCTCAACATGGCTTTGAAAGCATTGGCTCAGCTCCTGAGAGCTGCAGTGAGCTCACCTGAGGTGATGAGCTGTGCTGCCAACGTGGCCAGGTAGGGGTGATTCCAGTCCTGGCTCAGAAGCCATGGATCCAAGAGCCATTCAGCTAAGCCAAGATCTGTGAAGTTTGAGTATTTTGGGCTTGATGAGTACTTTTGTTTTTTCTTTACTTTTTTTTTTATTATTATTACTGCTTTACAGAAATAGAAACAACTCTAAAATATCAAATTAAGCAAGTTCCTTAAAGCTGCACATAATATTAGAGAGATGAGTGTAGTTTTCCATCTCACAAGAAATCTTCACTCTTGGGAGAAGAGACTGTTGCAGTAGGCCTTGGGGGCTGTTTGCTGTTTCCAGTCCTGCCTCTGGAATTCCTGTATTGTATGTATATTGATTTCACACCCCTCTAAAGTATTGCTCAATCCAGGCATGGGTTCCCACCCCAGCTGTGTAAAGTCTGAGTTTCAGCACCACACAGGCCTGAGAGCTGGTGGCAGCTGGAGCTGCAGCAGGAAAATGCAGGCTCAGCTCTTTGTGGTTCTGGCTAGGCTTCCCTTTAGTCATCACCATCCAATCTGAAGTGGCAACATCTCTTAACAGGAATTTTCGGGTGCCTTTGGAAAAGTCCTGAGGGTGCTTTTAGCTCTCTGTTTTTCCAGGTTTCCTCTGTAATCCCAGTTGGGTCTGTTAAGGTGTTGGTGCTTCCAATGCAAGAATAGCTGTCAAAATCTGGTGACTGAACAACACAGCAGAGACTGAGATCATGGGAAGCTTCTCTTAGCAATCCACTTTTTAGCCATAGCCTTTTGTGGAAGAGAAGGCTGCCCTCTGGATTTCCATGGAGTTGCCTCCCATGGAGCAGGTAGCAGACTTTGCACAGTGCCTGGAGAACATTTTGGTTCCAGTGACATTTGTGGGCAATGGATGGTTCAGAGACACCTCATAGGGTTTCAGGGATTTACATGCTACCCCTCCCTAGGCTGAGGTCACACTCCTTGTGCAGTGAAATCCATTTTGAATAAATTGGAAGATAAATATTTCCTTCAGTCGTGTCCATGTGACAGTGTGGTTGAGGGCACCCCTGTTCTCTTAAGCACACCTCACACTGAGTGGTTTTACTATTCACATCAGAAGACAGTGAGAAAGTACGTTTTTTTAAATACTGTGTTGAACTTGTGGACAGTAGATAACCCATAGGATTGTATCTTGAAGTGTAAACTTCTCCTTCAAGTTAGAGCTTATCACTCTTCTCATTTGTTCTTCTGCTGCCAAACTGAAATGTTGGGGGGGGCAGGGGTGTTAATTAATTTTACCTGAACTTCAGCAAAAGGCAGTGAAAAAACAGACCCAGGGCTCAGGCTTGTGAAAGGCAGGACCAGGCTCCAGGGTAAGAAAACTGTGCTGTGATTCTGCAATCTGGATGGGAGCTGTGGTGGAGCTCTTACAGCAATTCTGCTTAAAAAGAGATGTCAATGAAGCTAATGCTGTTGTGTTTGATTTACAGTGGGAAGCCCCATCCCTGTAAAACAGAACTTGAACCCCACCACTGAAGAGATTGATCAGCTACATGCACTGTATCTACAGAAACTAAAGAAATTATTTGAAGAACACAAAAGCAATTATGGCATCCCTGCGCATAAATCTCTCATCTTCGAGTAGCAAATTGCAATTTGTAATTCCAAATCTCATGCAAAGAAACAGTGTCTGTCAAAGATGTCTTTCTTGCAATCCATATTTTGCAATCTGTAATTATCCTTATGTAAGGAATACTTTTAAGAAGGGATTATTAGAGGATTTATTGATTTTTATCTTATTCTTGGGTGGTGGGGGGAGGGATCATTGGGATGGAAGCCTTGAAGCCAGTGCTGTTTTGAGTTGCCCTTTTAGGTTCATGTGTGCCAGAAATGTGAGTGTGAGACTCCACACAGATGTTCTTAGCACAGCTTGAGCACAGGAAATTGCCCCAGCATGAGATCAGTAGCAGAAGTATAAACCCAAGAAGTCTTTGATTAGAGGTTGAGAGATTTACCAGCATTTATCAAACATGACATCAGGTTCTTCTCTGAATGTCAGAAACCCCTGCTGCTCTTCCACAGGAATGAAGCTGTATGTTTTCAGCAGATGGCTACTGTAAACCACTTACATGACAATTCAAGAATAAATAGGAGCCTTCAGCCCTGAATTGGATATTGGCAAAAGTGGTTTGTCATGGAGTCATGGAGCAGAGCAGACCTTCTGTTTGGAGAACAGTGTGTTGAGATTTTTGTGTGCATGTGTGTGCTGGGTGGTGGGAAGCACTGAATGATGTGACTTTTCTGGACAATCTGTGCTTTAGATCATAAGTTTGGAAGATGAAGCAGCTTTGGTAGTTTCAACCTCAGAAGAGATGGCAGGCACAGGACAGGAGAAAGAGGGAATTATGTGAACTCTTCATCCTGTGCAAATTAAAAATAATCCTATGTCAAGCACTTGCACAGTAGGAAGTGGAGCCCAGTTTGTTCAGTCAGTTTTGAAATTTCACCAAGGAAATTGTACTTGATAATGCCTTTTTTTCCCTACTGACAGATGTGGGGATGTGTTAAGCTGGTGCTGCAGGGTGACACAGCTGCAGTGTCAAAGCAGTGTGAGCATAGCTCTAGGGTGCAGCAGGTTAAGAGGATGCATTGTATATAAACTAGGTGCCTGAATTTGAGAAAAGGTTTATCCTAAATATGGATATCCACTTCAGAAAAGAAAATAAAAAAATCTTAGCCAAACTCTTTTTCAGTGAAAATGCCTATGTCTTGGAGATTATTGTGTATGGAATGAATTGTAATATATTACAGAATTTTTATGAGATAAGTTCTTGTATTTGTACATACTTTCTGCCTGCCTGCAGACTTTGCAGATGATGTTAGTGAAGAGTTTGCTCTGCTTTTAGCAGTTTTGGTGCCTGAATATTACATCAGTGAGGTGCTCTGACAGGTCACGCATGGGCCTGTCAGGCAGCCTGGGTATCTTCAGGCTCAGCTGAGCGTGGAGGTGCTCCAGGAATAGCAGTTGTGTATTCCATGGGCTGGAGGCTCTCAGGAGAAACACAGCTGGGGCTTTGAGAATAAGGTAGAACTCTGGAAAGAAGGTTCCAGAGAAATTCTGGAAATCCTTAAAAAGAGGAAGGTGTTAATAGAAAAGATTGGAAATTACTTCTATGGAGTGAACTCCGGCTGGACCAACACCCCAAAGCCAAACAAGTATTTGCCAGACAGAGCAGATGTATGTGCTTCAAAAAACCCTCCAGCAACAAGCTAGTTCCCTTAAGAGGGCTCTTCCTTCTTGTCATCCTATTGTCATCTGGATGTAAACAACATTGAGTCGTGCTCTCATGTGCCCTACAATGACACAAACATTCTGGAAACCAGGGCAGGAATTTGCAGTGCCTGAAGAAGCCCCTCTTCCCTGACAGACTGCTGTCAATGTGCCCACAACTCATCTCTACCTGAGATTTCTTGGTGCCATGTGTGCTTGCCCTCCCTTCCCACGCCTTTGCTGATCACTGATGATCACTGTGGTGCAGGCATCTTGCTTCCTCACTTTCTGCCTTCCTTTCCCTGGCTTGAGATCTCTGGTCTCTGGGCATGGAAAATACTGAGTGGTGGCTTATCATTCAGCAAAAATGGGGTTTAGGAGCAGGGTTTGAGAAGAGGAAGCACTGTGCCTGTGCCTGTTTGACACCAGCTTAAGATCAGGGCTGTTTCAGCTCTGGAAGGGCATGTTTCTTGGGAGGTCAGATGTGGCAGGTTTGTTACCTGGGAAGAGGTCTCAGGGTCCTGAGGATTGTACAAAGTGATGATCCCTGAGCAGTTGCTGTTTCTTAGCCAGCTATGTGATTAGGATTCCTTTGGATTTGACTCTTTATTTCCTGCCCTGATTAGTAGTAAGGATTGTTCATGAAAGAAGAATTTGGAGTCTGTCAGGCTGTGTTCTCCTAGTTCATCTGCTCTAATGAGGTATTTCTGCTCATTCTCAGTCTCTTCTTTTTTCATTACCTTAATGATACAGAAGATCAGGCTGTAAATTTAACAATACTAGCATTGGGTTGAGGATGGAAAGTAATAATGTGTTTTTTTTGATTAAACTAATCAAAACTTCTAGGGAATATGTGGATACTGATTTTGGGACAATATCTGGTCAAAAGGGTATCCTATAAACAGGCATTCCTCTGAATTCCATGAGGAAATTATCTGTGGGCTCTCTGTACCATCCATAACTGGCTCAGGTAGAACAAGTAGGGATTGTGTTGCTATGACTACTGATACTGTCATTGTTTCGTAACAATGGAGATGGTGAGAAACCCAAAAACAAAAACCCAACAAAAAAAAAACCAAACCAACAAAATCTCCAAACAACTCAAATATTTATTGTTGCTCAGTTACCACTGCATATTGCTTATGATGGTCCTTCCAAACTACCTTTTATTAACCAATTGTCTTGTGTACCCAGGGCTATTTGAAAATAGAATTCTGTCTCTAAATGTGATAGACAGGGTGTCAGCTGAAATATTTACCTCTGTGTTAGTGTGGCTCTGTAAAGCAACCCTGCAATCCTGAGCCTAAAGGCCAGAGCGCTGGCAGCCACAGACCCATTTTGGCTGCCACAGGCACCACCAATGCCCTGCTGCAGGCAGAGGAAGCTGCCCATATTTGTTGGAGCAAGTCTCCAGTTTGCAGTTCATGCTGGACAAAGCCAGAGCCAGGAGCTGGTAGGAATGGTGACACACCGTGCCCCAGCTGTGACTGGGAGAGCTGGCAGCACTCAGATTCCTGGTGGCATGGCTCACTCCTGGGGCCTGCTTCCTGCCGTGTTTCTCTTTGTGCCTTTCAATGCCACAGGTGATCCCAGGGAAGCCAGCCACCTATCAATAGGAGCAGCTCTGCCTCTAAACCTGCAAACACTGCCTGCCTGACACGCCCAGGATGAAGCTCCTGCCTGTTCCCCCGTGTGTGAGCACCTCTGTGCCAAATTCCATTGACAGAAAGTCAATCCTCGAGTATTTTTACTTTGTGAACTACACAGCGTAATTTACACTTTGTAACTTTTTATGGTACTTGTAAAATATGAATGCCAGTTGTTTCAATGATAGCTGTGGCAAGGAGGTGTGAGAAATAAAGGTTTGTACCAAAGTGGGCTTGTGCTATTTCTCATTTCAGTGGTGCTTCTGGTAAGTGACACAGCACCGGCTTTTAAAGTTTCAAAAAACCTTGGGGTGCAGGGGCGGAGCTGCGCGGGGTGGGGAGAGCTGCGCGGGGCTGGGGGAGCTGCGTGGTTAGGATAGAGCTGCGCGGTTAGGACAGAGCTGCGCGGTTAGGACAGAGCTGCGCGGTTAGGACAGAGCTGCGCGGTTAGGACAGAGCTGCGTGGTTAGGATAGAGCTGCGTGGTTAGGACAGAGCTCCGCGGGGTGCGCGGGTGAAGCTATGCGGTCAGGACAGAGCTGCGCGGTCAGGACAGAGCTGAGCGGTCACGATAGAGCTGCGCGGTCACGATAGAGCTGCGCGGCCCAGGCGCAGGGAGCTCGGGGGCCGGCAGGTGGCGCCGTCGCGCCGCGGCCCCGTGAGGGCAGGGCTGTGCGCGGCCGCAGCCGCGGGAAGCGGGCCCGGGACTCGGCCGGGATGCCGGGAACGGCCGGGGCTCGGCCCCAGCGCACGGGAGACGGCGCGGTGCTCTTGAACTCGCGTCCTTGGGTATCAGGATTTAGGCACGCGCTCGGGGTTTAGGCTGACGCGGAGGGACGAAGTCGTGCCCGACAGTGCGCGGCTTCAGAGTGCTTCCCTGCTTCCCTCCCTCCCCGAGCAGGAAGGGGAGGCAGGAGGATGAGAGGGGACAGCGGAGGAAATTAGCTCGTCCTCCTCCTTCCCCTTCCCCTCCTCCTCCTCCTCCTCCTCCTGCTCCTGCTCCTGCTCCTGCCGGGAGGCGCTGGCGCTGCTCGGGCTCCGCGGAGCCCAGGGCCGGCTCTGCCGCCCGGCTGCTCGTGTGCCGTGCCGGGGAAGGCGCTGCTGCTCGAATGCCTTCATTCGCTGCCTGTTTCCCTTCCGATTCGATGTCTCACCTGAAAAATACTCCGTCTGCATATGACTTTGTAGCCTGACATTTTAATTCCTGAGGCTGGGAGGAAGAAGGAAGGCACAGAAACAGTAACACAACCATTGCTGCCCTGGAAGCTATTGAAATATGTAATTGCTTTTTGATCTTCAAGAAAAAGAAAATAAAAATCTGTGAAAGAAATGTTTAATCTTTTAATCTCTCATATTTTTTGCTTGCAAAATCTAATTTTTCAAAATATAAGTGACTTAGATTTCTAATGTAAACAAGGATTGATGTGACTTAGACTTGATTATACTCCTTTAAAAATAAGGATTAAATTTTACTGCATCTGTAAGTCATGTGGAATAAAAAGGGCTTTTGAATGAAGTTTAGTGTCCCATGCCCTGACTCTCAGCCAGTGGCAGACCACCTTATCCCATATTCTGTCATTATTACTTCCATCAGTCAAAGCTCTATCAGCCATGAACCAGAAAGAGAAAAATCTCTAATTTGACCATAAAACCTGCTGAGGTGGAAAATATTTGCTTAACTGTCATATATTGTGTGGGTTGAGAAAATGGATGTTACTAGTGTAGCTGGGTTACCTATGGTGTCATGTGAAATGCTGTACTCCTGGCTGCCTCTTACAAATCAAGACAACCCATATTATTTCACTCTTTAGAACAGTAAAAGCTGAAATCCTGAAATGCAGCATGCCATTAATTGTTGGGATGAGCCATCAGAACACAGTGTCTTTGCACTCTTTCGGGGAATAAGCAGGCCCTATGTAAACACACCTTGCTGCCAAAGGGCATGTCACCTGAGTAATGGCTGTAAATTAATCCTGTTAGATTGGACTCAAGTGGAGAAAAGTGCAAGTTCCCAGGAAGGTCTCCCTCCCCCTTTCCATCTTCTCCTGCCTGGAGGGACAATAGGCCTTTCAAACTGGACGGTTTTCCGTGACCTCTTAGTGTTCATTTTGAAGGAAACAGGTATTGGGATTTTTTGTTTGATATGTAACTAGGGTCTAGTGGCTTGAGTTCACTGTGGCTCATGTCTGGATGTAAGGACATCTTTTGTGCATCTGTCTGCTGGAACTTAACATTTTTAATCACAAGGTGCAGAAGTGGGGCATGGGGTCAAAGCTGACAATTTCCTCGTGAAATGAAGGGGGTGATACCATCTCTAAACTTGCCTGGTTTTCATATCCAGCTTTTGTGCCCAACTCCTCCATTCTGACAGCAGCTGGAGAGCAGCACAAGAGGTTTCTGTTCCCAGCACTGGTCAGCATCTCCTCAGCATCAGCATCTCCTCTGGTTTCCCGGTGGAAGGGCCAGCCCTGTTACATCAACTGCTCTCCCAACAGTAGCTGACAGCACTAATCTGCATTATGTGGGATTAAACAGGCACAGTAATTAACTTGCATAAGCGCTTTAGCAACTTTCGGCCTTTGAATTGCAGCCTGTCCTGTGTATGTGGTGTAGGGCTCTATGGGCTGGGCACAGCACGGGGGGAAGTTGGGCAGAAGCAAAGAAAGATGGAATTTCAGCTGGAAACAGTGAGCAGGAGAGAGGAAGCACACTGGGTCACAATGAAATAGCTGTTGTCATTTTTTCAGGAGTCGAGGTGTGCTGAAAATCATACAGGTGTTGAAAAGGCAGGATGGGCACTGGTATCCACAGCTCTCACTGAACCCACACAACTCTGGAAGAAATGTCTCTGTTTCTAGTTCTATGTTGTGTTATTCCTATGTGAGAAGTGAAGCTGTACCTAGGAATTTATTCCTTCAGTTTTATAGTTTTTACTCATCAGGAATCATACCTTTCACTAATTCTTACTGCTATGCTTGGGAGATTCAATTCAAATGTGCAACCCTAAGCTGAACCAAAATGTAGATATGTCCATAATCTCCACTGTCCTTGAGTGCTGGATTCTGGTCAGTGGCCAAATGTCTGTTGACTTTAAGGCATCCATCCCAAGAAGCACTGTAGAAATAAGTCCAAAGCAATGTGCCTTTTCTCTTCACTCTTAAATATATCTGATGCAGCCAATTCAGATCTGCTTTGAATCAGAGAAACAGCAGGGAAGGATGAAATACACTGGCCTGTAGCAACTTCTCTTTCTTTGAAAACATATGGTGCCAGGGGAAAGGTCTCAAAGTCAGCAGGAAAACTTGAGAAGATTTCACTTTCCCACTATACAGTGTGTTACCCTGGGTCTTGTGTGGAGCTTGTTTTATTTTACATGAGACAAAAGTGAGGAGTCACCAGCAGGTCAGCTGAAATTTCTATACCTTGAGGAAAAAATGTCGATCCAGTCTGACTCGAAGACCATGTCGGTTTCTTGTTGGACTTGCAGACTCAGGGTCCTCCTGCAAACCTCACAGGAACGTGTTCTCAAGACCTTTTTGCCTTTCTGGGTGTGTTGTCTTCAGACATTTCAGAACAAAGCACTGCAAATTTTCTCATCACCCAAATAGTCCCATAGCAGAACAGATGCCTTAGGAACTATTGAGAAATGTGCACTGCTGAAGTAAACAGAACCCTCAGGTATGATGGACCTCAGAGCGGTGTCACAAACCCTGTGGGCATGAAGCACATCAGAGAGGCATTCAGTCTGGAAAACCTGTAGTGACCTTGGGAGAAGTTACTGCCGAGGAATAATCAGCTCGGGAGGATTCCACTAACAGGTGCTGATGGTGCAACAATTTACCTGAAGCATGTGAAAGCAAATACAAAAGGGAAAATTGTCCTCAGTCCTTTTACCCAGCTAACAGTAGGTCTGGTCTTGTAGTCTAGACATGGTCTAGAAGTGAGGACAGTGGGTTGACAAAGGACTAACCATTTTGTAATAAACAAATCAGAATTCATGAACTGATTGCCTTGGGATATGGAACAGACCCTCAACCTCTGTGCCTGGGTTAAATTCTATGGCACAGCATGATTCCTGCTTCCCAGGTATCTACTGCTGCAAAGGGCTGGAAGTTTATAGCCAGATCCCAAATCCTGCTGGCACTCACTGGCAGGAAGGGCTGTGCCACAGCTGCTTCCCCCGTGGCACCTGGAACCAGTCTGTACAAACACTGGTGTAAAAACTAGAAGAAAATAAAGTATTTTAGTGGCTGAATTTGCTTGTCTCTCAAAATCTAGTGCTGAAACCCTGACCCTTGCTGCAGGGTGAGCAGTCCAACTCGGAGTATCTTGAGACCTCATTCCCCTCTGAAGAAAACCACTCATGGGTGTGAAGTGCTCTGATTCTTATCTCAGTCTGAGCATGCTGTCAGTGGAGGTAAAACTAGTACCTGATACTTGGATCTTTTTTTTCTGAGTGCTGAAATTTACTTTCACAGAAGGAAGAGCTCCTAGATTCCTCTTTTAGACAATAATTTTTGTTTTAAAATCTGGTATAAACGCTATATATGCTCTATTCTACAAGAGATGGAAAAATTAAGTGGATACATTATTTACATTAGTAAAATAAAATAGTACAAGAAAATTATCCCTACTTAAAAGAACAAAACCAAAAGTATGAAAGTAATAACATGAAATGACTTTGAAGTTCCACTAATTGTTTTATAACTGGAATACTAGACCCCATGTCTTGTTTCAACAAGAATCTCTTCACCTGATTTTGTTTGGTGATAGCCTGGCACTCTGAACCTTTGGGAAAAAAACCTAACTGGTTTGGATACCTGCATGGAAATTACCAGTTCTAAAACTGCTTATTCCACTATCTGTCTGAAGTCCTTCATGGTGGCAGTTGAATAATAATGATGACCTGCTTGATATTTGTATGGCATTATTACAGATTTTGCTAACATGTGTGATGTATCCTTTTCAGTATTGGAAGGATATTTTAATATTGCTCGACTGTATTGCTGTTTGCTGTCTAGGATTTCACAGTGCAGGATTGTAAGAGCTAGAACATATAGCGAAGAGCATGAAATTGATCCTTTCCCTGTGAAATTGCTAATCACACGCCATTACAGTTTTTACACAGTCTCATCAAAAACATCTGATATTGCTTCCAATGAAGATTCATATTGCAGGACCCCTGTGACCCTTTCTCATATAAACACAACTTCTTTGCTTAAGGCAGAGTGCTATTTGTGGAAGGGTGTCCTTTTAGCTGTGTGCTGAGATTTAAGGTGCTCCTCAAAGGCCGTCTTGGGTACGATGTTTACTGCTTCATTCCCAATTCCTGTTCAGCCTGCTGCCACTCCTGACCCATCTATGCAATGGGAGGGCTGCTCTGCCCTGTGGTGGTTCAGAGTCAGGCACAGCCTCCCAGCTGGGCCTGTCTTACAAAGGCCTCTGGATTGCCCTTGCCATGGAGCTGTCCCACTGGAGTCACCTGCTGCTCCCAGTCAGAGGGTGGAGGGGGAGTGGGGCTGAGCCAGGCACTGAAGTGGTCTCAGTGGGCTCTGGAGACTGATTGGCTTTACTTAATCTGGGAGAAGGCAGAACCAGCTGTCATTGGAGAGTGCAGAGGGACAGCTGTGCTTTTAATCACTCACATTAAAAAAATATATGAAAATTAATTGGAGCATAGTGTACAACTGGCCCCAGTTGTGGTTCCTGGGCTCCGCTGTGGCCACCTGCTGGCTTGTCCCCTCTCCAGCCCTGGCTGCAAAGGAGGATTTGATTCCTACTCTGTTTTAAGCTGTACCCTTGATTGCACATGAAAACTGCACTCTTGGCCACTGTCCAGAGTTGTAACCTTGTTGCCAGAATTTATTAAAAAAGCCCCAGCCGGCCCTTTGTATCACTTAATCTTTTCTCTGATCATGAGCTGTACAGAGGTGCCTTTGTAATGCACCAGCACTGTTTGATGTAATGCCAGTGCTGCTATGGGCTTTCATTATTACTTGGGATAACTTTCAATTAAATTTTCAACATAAAAAATAGCTTTCTATCATGTGTTCACTGGCAATATATTTGAATTTATCAGGTATTGAAATAAACAGTATTGTTTAAAAAACAGTCTGAGCTTAGGTAGAACATGATTTCTCTACAGCAGTCAGCTACATTTCCTATTTCAATAATTTATGAACATTTGAAATACAAAGAATTAGAACATAATTCCCAGGTCCAGTTAATGTTTGAAAAGGGAAGTATAGCCACCCTAATTTTGGATTAGGGGATTGCAGCAAATGAGCAACAATGGATGGGAGATACAAAAAGTTAATTAATGAGTAAGTAAGTAGTTCTACATGCATGTGTGTGCACGTATGTAATAAAATGGCAGAACCTTCTGTAGCTGATTACCACTCCTAATAGCTCTCAGAAATTTTAAATTACACTTTTCATATCTTGGGTTCTCTTAACTCTCTCATGAAGCACTTAAGTTTAATTTACTGGAGTATAAAGCAATCTGAGGGCTGTGATTGCTCTACAATAGCTCTGATCAAATTAATACTGAAGGCAAGGTTTTTCTTTTAAAGTGTGCATTAGTTCCATTAGTACTCTCATCATCAGTCCCAGGCTTGTTCCATTTTTTCACATGAAGTGCATATCTGGATTCTCAAAACTATTGCACTTAGTACAGCAATATTGATGATATTAAATGGAGCACATAAAAATGTATATATACACAAAATTCACCTGGATTTCTGTTCAGATACCTGAAACATTTCCTGGTTTATCAGTAATTTCAAACAAATCTCTGCAACAGAAGAAATAGGCACGAAGAACTGGAAAAGGGGTCTGACAGAGGTTTTCTGATTTTAAGTTTGAAGAATACATACATGGAGTCTGACTTCACAGCTGAAAGCCATGTGTAGTCAGGTGACCTGATGCCATGAGTTCAGCTGCTTTCAAATGATTCCCCTCCACTAAAAGCAAGTGAATGAGGACTGAACAAATGAATTCGGTGTGACTGATTTGTGGCTTTAATTACATGTGGTGTAAGGTAATGACAGTCTTGGGCTGTGACAGCAGGGTGCTGGTATTCTAACTGCTCACCTGCTGCTCAGGGAGGAAACTCCATTTTGTTTATTCCCTGAGCTGAATCATTCCAGAAATCTGGCTGGGAGGACAGCCATAGCCAGAGGAGCTGAGAGGGCTGAGCAGAGCTGAGGGCACAGCAGCTGAGCGGGGTCTCTTGGGAGCCCCGCACGCTGGAGGAGAAGCTTGGTGGAGCTGCAGCCTCAGATGTGGGCCAGGAATGCTGCAAGGAAGCTGAGGAGCAACGTCATGGATTTCAGCAGGACACGAAAGCCACCCCTGGATCTTCACCCACCCCAGCTCCAGAGGTATTTGAATACAGAGTGAAGTATTCATGCAACAGGTGTTAGCAGAGATGCTCTGACTTGGGGGGGCAGGGGGGTTACTCATGCTGGTTTTAATGCAGCAGTGGGAAAAGGAGCGCCTAGCTTCTCTCTGGAGCTGGCCATCACTGCCCAGGTGTATCTCTAATGTCTGTCAGCACCTGGCTGGTGCTTAGCCCTACAGCCCAGAAAGAGGTTTCCTGAGCTAGGTCTGGAAACCTATAAAGGTGTTGGGATTTGGTTGTTAGTAAATACAGTATGTCTTTCTGTTTTGGTATGTAAATCTTTTTATTTATTGGGCAATAATATTGCATAGGGACCTAGGAATCAATTAAAAAACCCAACCTCATAAAACAGTTTCACAGGAAAAAACCCCATCAATGTGTTCACAGCATTTTTGGTTTGTTTTCCTTATTGCAAGCCCCTCCATGTTTCTAAGACCTTGTCTGCAGATGTGTTGCCACACAGTGGCTGCAAATGCAGAGTATGGAGGGAAGAAGGGAAAGGAGCCTGCATGGGGCAGGCTGGGAAGTGTAGAGTCCAGTGGTAGTTTCTGGTGGTGTGTTGGTTTAATTTTGCTCAGGAGATGAGGAAGAGAGAAGGCAAACAACCACCACTATGGCATGGTGGTGCCAGGCAGGTGGTACAAGAAATGGTGCAGAGTCACCTGCCCTCCCACAGGCAGGGATGTCAGGCACTGGCATGCAGGGAAGTGTCTGAAATGAGGCTGCTGTGCCTCTGCTGAAGCAAACAGGCATACAGGGCATGTCAGCCTCCCAGGTATTTACCCACATACCTCTGGCCAGGCTGTGAATTCTTCAGTTCAGCAGCAGCCCACACCCACGGCAAGAGTAGTCTGGCTCAAGTGAGAGGGATGTGATTTTTGCCTTTCAGTTACCAAGTATTGCATGTAATTGAACCTGCAGGGGAGAAAGGCTGATCTTAAGCTGATAATTCCTTGTTTAGATGTGACTTAAAATAACTGGCTTTGGGGAGCAGCAGTGCCTCCACTGATCCCAGTGAGAACTGTCATCCTGCCAACATTGGCTGCAGGTCCCAGAATTACCACTGCCACGACATCAAAGGCCCACTGTCCTGTGTTCCTCATCACCCACTGAAAGATTGACTAAAAATCAAGAGCAAGAGCTGCTCAGGGCCACCAAGCCCTGAAGAAGCTGGCTCAGTTTTAACTCCCCTCTCTGTCTCCTTTAGCAGAAGCTGTCAGCTACCTCCTGGCCAGGCTAATGTGCCTGGAATGCAGCTGATGAGAGGTGATCACCAAACCTGTCATGTAGAGAGGCTGCTACCACAAGCAGTGCTGACAAAACAGGATACACATGCATGAACTTCCCATTTTTTATATACATCTGGCTTTCTGTGAAAAACTTGTCAGTTCAGGACATCCATAACTAGCTTGTACTGCCACATTTTGAAATTTTAGCTCATGATAGCTAAATAAAAGCGCGTAGGGGGAGATGTCATTAAAAGCAAGTGATGAATCCTGGCACTGTCAGCATTTTGGATGATGTGAACAATTTCCGTGCACTCAAGAGCCAGTGATCTGTATCCTTGTTACTCATCATCACGTATCTGACCATAACTATGTTTTCTGTTACATGGCAGCAGAAGTATGCACATTGTTTTCCAAGTATGAAAAGGCATTTTCCTCGTGACTGGAGTCCCACATGCTAATTTGCCAGCTGCTAGACTTTGATCCTAGTCTAGTACAACTCCTGTGAGATCAAGGGCTGTGTTCCATTTAGCACAACAAGCACTGGGGACGATGGAGTGCGGGGTTACAGCGGCTGAGTTGTGTGATGTTGTGAGTTACAGCCTGCTCCAGAAAAAGTTGTACTTGATGTCTACAGCTCTTGCAGAAAGGGAAAAATCAGAACTTTCAGGGGACCCAAACATTTAATTCAACAGGAGGATTACCTGTGTTTTGGCCTGCCCTTCCCCAGTGCCAGTTTTGTTGAGCTCTTGCTAAATACAGTATCTTCTTGAAATACCAGTGGCAGTTCTCCTGCCTGCATTTCCAGCTGGCCACAGCTGGGCTGCCCTGCAGCTGGCACCTCAAACATGACTTTTTTGGGGCTTAGGTTAGCCAATCCCCTATATATAGCCATAGCATATATATATGTCCTAAACCAAGAACTGGGTTCTGTAGGCAGTAAGTGTCTCTTGAAAGCCCCACTGCAAGCCTTAATCTAAAAAAAAAAAAAAAAAAAAAAAATCTTTACTTGCCCTACAGAAAAAAATTAAAAAATGTTAATAGCAAATCTAAGATCCATCCTTCTGGATTCAAAGACTGTCATAATTTCAGGCTTTGTTTATAGGAACACCTATTTGCTGGGAGTTTTTCAGGTGAAGATTAGTTTTTCTTTTGTACTTGTGTCTGGCAAATGAAACATAGGAAAATTGTGTGCTTGCCCAAGACAGGCTGTGAGGCCTAGAAGAGCTTTGGGAGTGGTGTCTTCAGGAGGTTGGGAGATCATTTGATTGCTTAAAATTGAAAGTAGCTGTTTAGTATTCCTCTAGGCAAAAGACATTACTAAATATAATATCAACCTATTAAATAAGGGTGGTGGGGTGTAGATCTGTTGTTCCACACTGCATGATGGTGTGTGCAGCATAATACCAATGAATTTCTAAGATCAAACTGCAAGCTGGATTTTTTTCACTTAAAAAATAACTGCCCCTTTCATGGTGTAATGACTGTGATGTTGATTGTTACCTTCAGTGCTGGGTACTGAGGAGGGGATGGATGGAGGAGTATAAATAAAGAAGTACAAAAGGCTTCCTGAATTAGCATTGCAAGCTAAGTTAAGTATAGAAATAAAGATGGAACAGTTCAACATCTTATTTCCAGAAGTTTCTCCTTTCAGATAGTCAGAGGAAACTTAACATTGCTATAAAATCTGATATCCTCTGCAAAAGTCAAATAAGGAAGTAGTAAGGAGCGTTGAAAGCATTTTAAAGTATGTTTCTTAATAAATAAGAGTTCTTAATGGTTTGTACCTTTGTACCATGTTTTGCTTGCCTCAGATAGAGCAAAGCAAATAACACCTACAGGCAGTTCTTCTGGCTGATCCTATCCTGAAGGTATCCAGATTTCACACACTGATTTGTAATTCCACAATAGACTTTCAGCAGCAACACTCATTATTCACCACTACCTTTATATCACAGTAATTACAGTGTCAGCTGAGTAGTCTACTTGTCTATTGCAGACTTAATATCTTGAAAAAATTGTGCTCTAATATATTCTAAGAATACTGGACAATAAACTAGCCCTATAGTTTGCAGGCATTTCTAACACATCCACATGACACAACACTATTGCTTTATTCTTTAAACATAAGAGATGAAATAGAACTTTAGGTGTATAATGACTCAATATTTACCTGACCTGAGATTTTACATCCATACATCTTTGCAAATAATTTACAAGACTTTTATTTAGGTCTCCAGAAAACATCATTCATTTCTGCTTGTTTATATAAGAAGCAATTATTGCCAAACCCTCCCCTGGTGAACAGCAATACCTTACTTCAAGCAAAAGCAATGCTGCTGCTGCTGTGTTACCATCCCATTCTGGAAGAAAAGGGAGCTGACTCAGTGCATGCAGTTGAGCCCTCAGAGCTGTCTTCCAGGAGCCAAACAGGTTATGTGAGATTTTGACCTTGGTGAGGTGTGCTAATGACTGTGATTTAGAATTCCAGGCTTCTGTCTCAAGTAGAGAATTAAATGAGACAAAATGCCTTTAAAGCAACCCAAACTGCACTAAGCAAAGTGCAGATACAATTTTAAAAATTTACAGCAAGTAACTGGGTGATCTCCAGCTAAAGTATGCTCAGTTTTCCCCAAGCTGGTGTGTGTGGGAACTTACTGTACTGACCCCACAGAGTGTGTGTTTGCAGGAGGTCCCTTGAGCAGCTGTGCTGTGGGGAGGGCTGGCTGACAGCACAGGAGCACAATGCTCCTGGCCCACGCCCACTACTGAGCATACTGGCCCAGGAACTGCACTGGCTGGCAAACACCAGCCCCAAGTGTATTTTGTGAGGGATTTGTAGTGTGTGAGGATAAATTCATGTTCATTGTTTTCCTGCCAAAGGTAACAGCTATTTAGATCGGTGTTGGAACTTCTTGGAGTGGGCTGTCTCCAGAAAGGTACAGCATCAGCACTCAGGAGCAAATGCTGCTTGTGCTCAAGCTGGACCACCATTCAGAATAAAAGACTTCTTTGAATTGTGGTGTTCTCCTGTGAATGTAGCAGGGTTTTGGTCTCCTATGTGAAACATTTAGGAGATAGCCCTTAAAAAACATTCACAGTACATACAAAGCATTTGTTGTTTCCAATTTTTACACATTTGCATATAGTTTAAGTTCATTTCTTGGAAAAGTTCATGTCTTTGAAATATCAGAGGAGTGAAGAGGTACAGAATGCAGTGTCTTGAGGGACATACACATGTTCCATTAGCTCAGAAGTGAACATTTTGCAGCAATGCAGATCATGGTCTGTGTGTTGTTTAGCAAGCGTGGTTGTAGTCTTCCTCACACATAAACTGTCTGCCTTAATCTTAATCCTTCTAATCCTTGGACCTTTCCTGCATCAGGTAAGGATGAATGCTCCATGTGCTCCCAGCTACCACTGGCCTAGTTTCCCTAAACCCAGACCACCCTATATCTGAACTCAGTGTTGGATCACTTTAATCAGCAAAGAGATCACGCTGCCTTCACTTACTTATGCCTTCATAGATTTACTTCAGAATAATGCCAAGGTGGAGGAGGATTATAAAATCATACTATCATTGTTGCACCTTCAGCTCTGAAATCCTGAATGAGACCTTACCCTTAAATCCTCCTGCCTTTATCCTTTGTAAATTCTTTTTTTATTTTCTGTGTACTTTCTGATTGTACTTGCTGCTGTGAGTTCTCAGTTCTATCTGTTTCTAATGCTTCCTAATATGTTTCAATATGATTCATGGTATAGAATGGAATGTTAGTGTATGAAAGTATATTAGTATTTAACTTTAGATCTTTTTTAAGATCAGTGATCTCTTTCTCTAGTATTTTAGTGGGATAGCCTTAAAATGTATTGAATTTTGCAAGTACTATTACTGAATTACTGAATTTGGCAATTACTTTATTTCACATACAATTTTTTTCTTATGCATATAAAACCTCTCTGTTTCATAGTCTGATGTTTCTGGTATCACTAAGGAATTGCAATGAAGCAAAGGAGTATGTCCATCAGCCAAAACTTAAATAAGCCTCATTTTATCATTACTGAGGAGTGATTTGGAGAGTGAAGGGTTCCCTTAAGCAGTAGGTTGTGTGGACTGTCTGGTACAATCAGTAAGGAACACTGAAAATGTAAAATTGAGCAGACCTGGCATTCAGCTCAGCATTTCCCAGAAGAACCCATGGACAAGTAAGCCCCTAAATAATCCCTGTTTTAACACATGTACAAATGTCCTAAGTGAGGCTTTTTGGAAATAGTTCACTTTTTTCTCCACCCTGCTTGGCACATGTCTGCTACTCCACTCCTGCATAGCTGCAATGTCTCCAGAGTGCTCTGCAGAAGGGTGATGGGCAAATAGCACTAAACAGAACAAGCCCCAAAGCACTGCCTTGCAGGGGCCAAGCAGGAGACAGCCTGGCCCTGATCAGCTCAGCCTGCCAAACCAGACACCCCTGCTGCAGCCCCGATTGTTTGAATTCCCTAGTTAAGCTTACTGAAACTGGGATGGCTTTGGCTTCCTTTCCCTATCTCTGCCAGAAGAAAGATCTTTCCTCCTTTATAAAACACCCTGAAAGCCATTCTTTTGACAATTTAATGGAAGCATTGCTGTACTGCCCTACAAAGGAAATCCAAGTGTGTTCAATAAACTTAAGTTTTGCTGACTACATTTCAGGTGACTGATTTGTTATCCCAAAGTGAAATCAGATGCAACTATTAGGATGCAAGCAACCCCAAATTCAAAATCAGCTTTATGTATGAATCATAATGCAGTTTGAATAGTCATTCCCTGAGTGTACTGACTAACAGCACCTTAGAGTCGGTGAGTCACAAAACATTAACAGTTGGTTTCTGTACAACAGATCTGGAACTTATTGCAATATCTTTCCTTTTAAAGTGTATACTCTACTTTTGGCTTTTATACACCCAGCTGTGAGGGGCAGTTCCACCATTAATGTGGTTTGCACAGAAGACAGGATAATTGAAGGATATTCACCCAGAACATATCTTGGGTACATTTGGGCACCCACCTAAGCCATGGCATTTCTCAAGCTGCCAAAGATGTGGTAGTTTACCTCAATTTTCTCAAATAACCCCAAATATCCTTCCTGCGCAAGAACCCAAATTTCAGCTTCTGTTTTGGAAACCCTTGGCCACATTTGTTTTCTGGTTGAAGCCTTAGACAGCAAAGTCGTTTCATTTTCTGAAAACATTGTACAGTACTTGACTAAACAAAGCCCATTGAATAAAAGCAAACTATTGGAAGCCTTTGCAGCCTTCTCCTGGTAGACCAGGAAAGCACTCTTGGATTGTTTCGGCCGCTCACTGTCATGTTACAGAGTTTATAATGTGCCATCTCTATCTGTAACAGTACTTGTTTACCATGTTTATTTATTCAGAATTTCAGAAGAAAGCAGATCTGTCCTGAGAAGGGGCTTTTCTCCACCTGTCTCAAATACCGGTGCACACAGGGTAATCCAGACAAACCTGCTGAGTCTTACTAGGGTGGTCTAAAAAGCAAAAGGGCTCTGTGCCAGTGCTGCTTGAATGAAGAAACACTCTTAAACCTGTGCTGCACCAAGGTGGGAGGGGTGGTGGTGGGCTGGTCTGCAGCACGTCCAGGGCATCCATGCCCACGGAGCAACACCTGGGCACACAGCAAGTGCGGGGAAACCCGGTCTGGGCAGCTGCTGGGGTACAGTGTGGAAGGCTCAGACAAGGACTTAGGCCTGGGCTTGGATGGTTTTTTTGGTCTATTTGATGATTAAATTGTATTGTGAGATTCTCAGGATGCCACTGTCTTTGGAGCCCATAGGGATGAATGTTCTTCTGCAGGTTTGAGACACCATTTGATGATTTGATTCCTCTTGGCTGCCTTTGACACTCAGCTCCACTGTAAGGTTTCACTGGCCTAGAAAATGACAGGCTGCTTTTAAGAAAGTTCAGGAGCAGAAATAAATTCCATTTTTAATCCTTCCTCTGATTTTCTGTGGGTGACACAGTTTCTCATGGCATGGCAGTTCCAGGGTGTGGCAGTGTTGCCGAGTGTGCCTTGCAGCTTGTTTCACAGATTTAACCAGTTTACATGCTTTCCCCTAATTAGAAATTTCAGGTTTGTGGGGTTATGCTACTATTAATATTTGAATGACACTCTGATTTATCACAGTGGGTTGGTAACAGAGCTGTAGGATGAGAAAATATAAGCTAGGAATTTAAAGAAGTACTTTAAGCATTAACAAAGCTGAGCCTGTGTCAGGTGGTGATAAATTTTCCACTATACCCTCAATCACCTTATTATTAATGTCATCAATCTCTCTGTGAAAAGTGGCTCTGGGCATGTCCATATGACCAAGTGTTCTACTAAATAATTAATCATTGGGGCATGTTGCCAGAGTTTGCTGCTTTCTAATTTAATCTTAGCAACTTACTCACTTGTTTCTTTATTTGGAAACAAAAAGCTTCACGGATAAAAATGCGTCAAATGTACTGATATGAACATGAGGACTATTTAGCATTGAAATCTCATGTTGCTTGGTCTAGAAATGTTTTTCCATCTTTTAAAGCAACACCACAAAATTAACAGCTGTGAGAATGATCACTTCAGGAACACAAGCTGGTTTTGCTGCCAGAACCTGCACCCCAGCTGGCTCTGCTTGCCCCTTCAGTAGTAGCTCAGCCCTCTCTATGCTTAAAAGGGCATTCAAAATGCCACACTAACAGGATATCTTTAGATATAAATTATTACAACATCAGTTTTAGTCTTTCATTAAAAATGATCATGGATATGAATCCCTTTGTTGAACAGGTTATTGTCTGTAACTAAAGCAAACTAAGTTCTAAGCAAACTGTTTAAAAATGTTATCTTCAGTTACAATTAATTTAATTTAGACTAACACTGTATTAAGTTGTAGCATTCAATTATTTAATGAGTCATGAAGACAGTTGTAATTTTAGAGTCATTCCTTTTTCACAGTTTTGAAATATACACTGAAATATATTCTGCTGAGAGCATGAGCTTTGTCCCACTCAAGCTCTTCTTTAGTGGTTTCTCGTATTTCACATAAGAAGTCAGTTTGATTTTACTTTAAACATATGTACTGTCCTCTATTCCTAAATTTTGTGTCCCTCTGAGGATTTTCAGTTAAAAGCTCCCACATCTGTTATATCTGTGGCACTGTTGGGTTTTCCCCCTCTAGCTTCTTCCCAAGAATAGGTGGGCAGCAGCCTGTTCATGAAAGATTAACGCCAACCTTCCACACATATTTACCCATTCATAGACTCTCCTCTTTCAGTGTGGCTCGTGGTTTTGTTTTTATTAATTCCCCCTGGATATTAGCTAGAATTGGCCAAATATAACATTGGCTTGCTGTTCTCTTTCCTGATGAGTCAGTTGACTGTACTTCCAAATCAGTTTTTTCCTAAGATCAGTTGCAATCTTCCCTGCTATTTACCACTTGCTATTCATTCTCTGTTGTTGAACAAAACATATGGCAATGGTTTTTTTCCCCTTGACTGCATGCCTGAAACTCTTTAAAAGGGAACGTGAGAATAGTTAATGAGCTTCTCCTTCTGGAAATCAAAAAGAACCAAGCCAAACAAGAATTTGTGAATACATGAATGTGGTTAGGAACAGCCATGCATGTTTTCCCAGATACTCCTTCCCTGCCTGAATGCTCTTGGGTGATACAACTACTTTTTTCCTGCCTTTAATTGGGCTGTTTTAATGAAAATATAAACAAGCTACTATTCCATTTCCTATCATTATGCACAACTTGTGTAGGAAAGTTGTGTAGGAAAGGCTGTCCCCCACAGTCACTAGTATGGTGTCTTGTGCAGGTTAAATTTCCAATTATAAACGTATGTTATTCCCTCATTTTATTGGTGACTCTTATGTGTACTATCTGTCCCCACATTCTTTGGTTTCCCCATGGAATACTCAGCATAGACTCATGCAAGAAAAGTGCTAAAGTAACACATGACACCAATATCTTTCAAAGCCCTGCCCTGTAAAATCTACATTTAAGCAAAAGGTGTGGTAATATCTCTGATATCACGAAAAGCTTTACTTCTGCTGTATGTAAGCATGAGGAATCTATGAAGAACCTTGTGAAAATACTGCATACAGGTAGGAATCTTTAAATCAGCATGTTGTTGTTTGTGTATATATGTACAATTTCTTAAGCCTTAGGTGTTTGTAAAGTTGAAGTTGCTTTATCACGGTAGGCTGCACTTGATGTTTCACTTCTGATGCTGAGCTGAATTAGGAGCCATCAACTCTTCATTTACCCTGAGAACTATGAGGGATACAGCCAATAGCTGTGTCTATTTGGAATGAATATAGCCAGTTACACAGTTAGTGTTTGGATTTCAAATAACTGAAAAGTTTAGGCAAACTTAAATTGATGCACCCTGTAATAAAGGTGAGGCTGAAGTACAAAGTTTACAACAAATCTGTATTTGAAGTTAGTTTCTTTGAAATCTCCTTCTCATAAAACTTGATAGTATTCAGATCTAGCAGTTTAATAAGGATAATATTTAATTTCAAGTTACAGATTCCAAGCATTTCTCAAAGTGAGGCTTTTATCAAGGTGTTTTATGGCTCAGTTGTTGGTGCTAACCCAGAAATAAATAAGAGCAGAGGGTTCAACATGAGATCTGATACTGAGTAGATGAGCTCTGTGCTGTCCAGTGCTTTATCTCCCATCTTCTTTTACATCAAATCACTTTTATAGTTTTATCCTGAACCTTCTTTGCCTTGAAAGAAATATGAAAGATGGTGTAACACAAATCTAGGACTTTTCCCTGCGCTAATGTTCACGATGAATTTATTAAGTTCACTCTGTCTCTACCAGCATTAGTAAATATTTTGGCAGACAATGCATGAATTCCCTTCTGTTGCACAAATGTCTGCATTTTTCATCTTTGAAAACGGAGTTTGTTCTCCTTCCATATCTGCTTATAATTTTTCACTTTTTTCCAGTGAGTGTGTAACTGTTTTAAGTATCTCTCCACACTCCTACCCATAATTCAGGTAGCATCCCTTTTGCTCAAGCAGCTCGTGACCTTTACAGCTCAGGTAACTCCTGTGGATAATGTTCCATCTCCTGTGTTCCAGTTCTAAACACTTGGAAGTGGTTTTTCCAGTGACTGAGGTGACTGACTTAGTTGGCCTTTGGATTACAAGTATATATCCTGTTAATCTGCTTTTAGCAAGAGTGAACACATTCTCTGCCACTCGAGTAGATGACTGGAGATGCAAACAGTGTTTCTGCCCTTGAAAGGCGGTGTGTGTGAGGGGCAAGAGGAGCGGGACCCAGCCCCGGGCGGTGGCAGCTGCACAGCTCATGACCGGCTCCGAGTCCCTCACGGCTGGTGGCCTGTCGCTACGGCAGCGTCCCGGCTCACGGCCTCAGCTCCGCGATCCCGCTCTCCCCTTGCCATGAGCTGTGCCCTCACAGCCCCGGGCTGCTGTGCCAGGGCCCTGACCTGCCCCGGCTGAGCCAAACAAACCCGCCCTTGTGACAGTGGTGGCTGTCGCCGCCGCAGAGGCCAGCCCGGCACCCGCAGGAACTGGAGCTTTCCCCTGGGCCTGGAAACCTTCTTCACATTTGTTGTTTTTATTCCGCTTCTCTTTGGCAGGTGCTCATTTGTTTTGTTTCGGTATTATATTACACCGGTTAAATGAAAACCTTTAATTCTGAGGGAACATTTGCAAGGCCTGGATGAGTCAATATTGACAAAAGATCCTCGGGAATTGTTAAGGAGGAACCCAGCCTTGAGCAGCACCGACCAAAACCCTTCCAGGGGACGCCAGCCCTGGTCGGGGGGATGTGCCATGAGCGATCGCTGCCAGCAGAGATGCAGGCCAGGAACCCCGGCGGGAGCCGCCGCGTATGACTCGCTCCTGAGACCCCCAGAGCCGGCAAAGCCCGAACGGCGGCCTCAGGCCCTGCCGCGGCCCCGGCTCTTGCAGCGACCCGCGCCGGGCGGCTCCGGGGCACGCTCATGCCGCTGCCGCGGTCACTCACTCTGACCGGGAGACTTGGCAAAAAGCGTTCTTTAACGCCCCGGCGGTACGGGGCGGTGGGCCCGGGGCCATGAGGGGGCTCGGCGAGGCAGCTCCCGGCACCGCCGCTCACGGCCGAGCGCGGAGGCGGCGCCGCGGAACGACGCGCAGCTGACGCGGCCCCGCCCCCCGCCAGCCATTGGCCCCCGCCGCCGGCCCCGCCCCCCGCCGCCGGTGACCTGTAGTAACCCCGTTCCGCGGGAGCCCGGCCCCGCGCGCCACCCGGCGCGGGCCAACCAGGAGGCGCCGTGGCGCATACGGAATGAGCGCGCGCGGCGGCGGCGGCGGCGGCGGCGGGCGGCCCGGCCGCGGGTGAGCGCGGGCGCGCACTCGGGCGGTGCGCGGAGCGGGCGGTGCCGCCGCGGCGTCCCCGGGCCGGGGCCGGTGAGTGCGGGGCCGTGGGCCGGGGCGGGCTGCGGGGCCCTGTGCCGCCAGGAGCGCGCCCGCCCGACCGTGCGGTGCCGCGGGGCCCCGCCGGGCGTCCCGCCGCCTCCGCGGGGGCGAGTGCGGCGGCCATCCGGGCCGCGGGGCTGCCGAAGCCCCCCGGCGGGGCTGCCACGGGCCCGGCTGCCGGCGGGGCCGGCGGCGGCGCTCCGGATAATTAGCGAGATAATAGCCGGGCATAGGGGCGTTTTTGCTCTCTGCTCTTTGTGTTTGGGCTCCGCGGAGCGGGGCGGCGGCGTGAGGCAGGTGCCCGGTGGCGCGCCGTGTGCCGTGTCCCCGCCGCGGGCTCCGGGACCCAGCGCGGCCCCGCGGTCGCGGCGTGCGGCTCGTGGTCGGTGAGCGCGGGTGGTGCGACAGCGGCATGGCCGCAGCGGGAGCGGGCCGGGATTTGCGGTCTCGTTTCAGGATTGCGGGAGTGGATGCTGAGGTGCGTTCCCGTCCAGGACGCGCCCGGGAAGGATAACGCAGGAACGAACGCCTTTCACTTGTAGGGAGAGCAGCAAGCCTTAAAATACTACTGCACATAGTTCCATAAATAGCATGAAGTTCCGTGTTTGGGACTCATACAGAATCCCTGGGAAGTGAGAAAACAGTAACCTCCAGAAAAATGAGGGCAGTAACAGAATAAAAATATTTGTTAGGTAGTTTATTACCACTCAATTTTTTTTTTTACCTTACTGAAAAAATAAGCCCTTCCCCCCCCCCCCGCAACATTTAATTATTATGTACAGCAGCTGGCATGTAATCTTTTACTTATTGTAAAAGATTACTGCATTTTGTTTAGGTGTGTCAGATTCTATAGTTTAGCACTTTTTTTGGCCTGTGAAATGGGTTCGATAACACCAGATGTGAAATTCTTGTGTTTGAGTAGCCTCAGTTTTTAAGTGTTGTTATCAGTACGGAATTAATGAAAAAGATGATAAAAGATTTTGGTTACTTTAAAAAGTGTGTTAAGGGTAAGGGTAGTCATTTTTACTCAAAATACAAAAATTTGAGTTCACATGAAATTTGTTCAGGTTTTTGTTTTTTTTTTTGGTCTTGTTATTGTTTTAAACATCATGTAAAGAAAAACATGAAATGAAACCAAAAGCCTTAATGTGGTTTTTGACTGGTTACATTCTGCTCTTGATACAGTCTTTCTCCAGAGTGGATTGCCATCTCATTGTGCAAAAATTCACTGTGGCTTATGATTTTTATTTCCTGGGGCTAAAAAACCAGAAGCATGAAATAACAGATGTGTTATCAGGTCTTAACTGTATCCTAAGAGGAATGTAATCATCTGGGTGTATTCGTAAGACTTTATATTCATTGCTATCTGCAGCACTTCTCATACTATTTGTTCTGTGTGCTTTGAAAAGTTAAGGAAAGACATTTTTAAGCTTGGTAATTCTTCCCTGACCTGTAGATTTATGCCTCAGAAATGGCTGAAACTAAGCATTGTGACTTACAGACCTGTTTTTGTTTGTAGTTGCTCAGCATGTTTATTATTGTTGGTCCCTAGAAACGGGAGGTAGGTTCAGGTTTAACATTTGTTTGTTCGGTGTTGATGGCTGGCTGACAAACTTTGGTCAGTCTGAGGGAGCTGCTGCTCTGTGTGGTGAAAAATTTTGAAACTTGTAATGAAGTCAGTCTGTGGTATGGATCTAGTCCCTCTTGGCTTACTGACTTAATTCCACAGTAGTCTCTCTGACCTGCAGTAAGCTGGCACTTGGTTCTGAATGTTTGTGCTATCTTCAGATGTCCTATTCCATTTAAGTAAGGATGCAGGTAATAAATTCCAGCCTCAGTTTTATTCTTTATATCTCACAGAGGTGGGATGTTTTGGGAGAGCTCACAGCTGTGGACAAGGGGTAGACTCTCCATCCCTGTGCACTGAGTGCTGTGGGGCTTTGATAAAAGCACTATTAATGGCCTAAAAAGATGTGTGAGGACTGTGGTGTGTAGAATCTGGTTCCCCTTTTCAGAAGTGTTTATGGGTGGTTCCCATCTTCCCTGCTCCTTCTCTTTTGCTTGGAGAATCCTGAGTATGTAAGAACCCTGAGTAGGGCTTGTTGAGCTGACTGTGCTGGTGTAACTTCTCACTTATGGCACTTTCAAAACCATAATACCTGTAAGAAAAAGCTTCTCAAATCACAAGATGTAGTTCAGCCAGAAACCTCAGAAAATCAGAACAGTGTTTTTTGGAAAACAGTTAATCTCTGAAGAACTAGGGGAGTTGTCTTCATGTTTGACTTAAAGCATGGTGTGCTTTTGCTGAACTGGTGAGCATTTAAGCCACTGTTTTCCCCAGCCCCCATTCCGTGCTGGTTGTAGGGCTTTTATTCTTGCTTTCTGTAGACCAGTGAATGGTTTGAGGCATTGAGTCATACTAAAGACCCAATTTTTTGAATGGATTGTCAAGACTTCTGGAACAAACATAGCACGTGGCTCAGGACAAAATTGAAAAGAACTATGGATAAAGTGTTCTTGTTAAAGGAGATCCAGCTATGGATTAAATTTCCAGAAAGTAGCAGGAAGAACTGAATCCTGAATTGTTTAGCAGTCTACATTTTCTTTTAAAATACTTGTTCCAGTGGGAAAGTAACTAAACCCGTCCTGACAGCCAACTGCTACTTACTGCCATGGTGGCAAATCCAAAAAATAATGCAGTCTGATGCTGCAGTGTTACTGGACCTTAAACACTAGGCTCAGGTGGCCTGAATTCCACTGAAGGCCCTTTTCCCAGTCAATGGGGAATTCTAGGTAGTTCTGAAAGGCAATTCAGAGAATTTACATAAGACACTGAGTGGGGAGCTGCCTGAAAGCCAGCTACTAAGAAATAGGAGGCAGAAGGATTTATGTGGAATTTAGGCCATCTGAATATGGCCCTAAGAGGCGACTTAGTACTACTAAGTAAGGTGTATTAACACTAAGAGGGCTCGGCTTCAATTTCGATCCGTTTCATCTGCTGCCGATTACTAAGCAAATTTACCATTTAAGCAGCTCCTTAAGGGTGGCTGGGGGCTTCCTGGCTCTCTCCCTGGCAGGAGTGACCCCTGCTCCAGCACAGCCTGTTCTGGGGGCAGCCCAGCTAAGAGGGCTCTGGGGGTCACGGTGGCCACTGAGCTGAGCACGGGGCAGCCTGAGGAGCACAGCCAGTAGGTCAAGTGAGACAATTATCCCATTCCATTTGGCACTTGTTAGACCACGTCCAGAATACAGCATCCAGTTGTGCTCCCCTCCCTGGGACAAGGGAAATGTCAAAAAACTGGAGTGAGTTCAGTGCCCAGCTGCCAAGACTGGCTGGGGTTATGAGCTTTTGATTTGTGAGGAGAAGTAGAGGAACTGTGCCTGTTGTTGAGCCTGGAGAAGAAAAGGCTTGGGGGGCCTTTGCAGCACCTGTGTGAAGGTTTTCAAGAGAGTGAAGCCAAGTTCTTCACAGTGGTGCATGGTGGGAAGACGAGAGACAGCAGGTGTAAATTGAAGTCACAGAGGTCTGTGTCCATGAGGCATTTTTCACCCTGAGGTGTGTCAAGTGGTGGGACTTGGTAGCCCAGAAAGCTCACGCAGACTCCTTCTGTGGAAGTTTTTAGAGTCCAGCTGGATAAAGCCCTGAGAAAGCAGGTGTGATTTCACAGCTGACTCTGCTTTGAGCTTGAGCTTGTACCAGAGTCCCCCTGATGTCCTTTTCCACCTGAATTATCCCGTGGCTCTACCTACTTTCTGCCAGCAGAACAGTTTCAATGGAAGGTTGTGAGGCAGCTTATTTAGGGCTGCGTGTGGTCTGGCAGTGCAGGTTTACATGTCAGACTTGGAGCCGTATAGCAAGCACTCAAGCCAGTCCTAGGCAGCTCTCAAATGGCAGGACTTTATTTGTTTAATTATGCAGTTAGAGTTGGAAGAACCTGCTCTTCATCCCGAGGGCCTGGTCTACATCAGGGCTTGCCATGTAGTAAAGCCTGAGGGGCTCTCAAAGGATTCAGTACTCAGCTGCAAGATACAGTTTGGGATCTATTCAGTCTGTTGAAGGAAATCATGTGGACAAGGCTATATCCAAGATACAGTTTGGGATCTAATGATTTTGAGTCTGTTGAAGGAAATCATGTGGACAAGGCCATGTCCTAAACACACCTCCTGAACAAGTATTCCAGAATACTGGGGAGGGGCAGGAGCGCAACTCCGAAGGAAACTCAAATCTTATTCTGTATTACCTTCTGAATCAATTAGAGAAAAGTTATTCAGAATTCAAAATGGTTTGGATCAACTCTGTTCAAAACTTGCAAGAGTCTTTTGCTGATCCTTGGAATCCTTACCCACGTGTCCTCTCGTTCCTTAAGTGAGCCTGCAGCTCATGGGAAGTCAAGGTGCTGACTTCAGGTGTCTGTAATCCTGGAGGAGGAGGTGGCAATTTGTCACCACATGTGCATTGGGACGTTGTCTTTCCCTCAGTGTTCTGAGCCTTGTTAATTACAAAAATGCGCTAGTTAATTACAATATCTGAAACGGGACAAGTTGGCTTCTCAGTCCGATGAGTTTCCTGAAAAGCAGGGAAGATAAGATTATTGAAGTTACTGGCTTATGGATTTTCACTGTTGATAGTGAAAACAGCAAGAAAAAACTGCAAACCTTCTCCCATTGCACTGTAAAACTGGAAATCTAGTGCTTTGCTTTTTAGAGCTGTGTAAATGTCCTTACCTTGAAGGCTTGTATTTATTAGATGAAACCAGTATGAGACTTGGAAGGGGAAAATAGGTAATGAAGATTGGAAGTGACTTACAGAAGCTGAAGCAGCAGAGTGGCACTAGTACAGCACTGCCACGTTCAGTCCCCATCTGTTTGCTGTGTGACATTCCTGTGTGTAGAACATTCTCTCCTGAGATAGCTTCATAAGGATACTGCGAACAGAAAACTGTGTGAAAACTCTTCTTCTGCATCTTTAGAGGCAAGACTTCAGCCTTTGCCTTACTGCTCTCCGGGACAGGGTATGGAACATGCCTCACTTTGTTCAGAGTGGCTGCTCAGATATGTGAGAAGTCTTGGCCATCCTCAGGAAGGTTTTGCATGGTAGCTGTGCTTCTTGATGCCATACATCAATGTGCATGTGACCTAAGGTCTGTCGGATCAGATACACAATAAAATTTCTACCAGCTAAAGTTAAGACAGGATGAGAAGACAGTCTGTGAAACTGAGTGTGGTCTGCAGTCATTTCACCAAACCATTATTAAAATCAATGTTTATGAGCTCATTCTGTGAGAACCCATGAAAAACTGGAAAGTGGAGCATCTGCGGTTAACTTAGAATTTAGATGAGTTGATAATTTGTGTTTGGTAAAGAAGTATCTGTAGTTGGTTTTGAGTGTGTGGGTATGGAGAAAGGCAGAAGGGAACAGAAGAAGCAGGAGGTGATGGCTTGCAGGAGGATTTAAGTGGTTATGTAGAGAAACATCTGCTTTTTTGTGTCTGCAGATTCTGTGAGGATTTTTGTTTGTGAGTGCTGAAGAGAGGTAAAGGCAGCAGGCACCCGGGGAGACAGCTGTCCCAGGAGAGCTCAGGCAGGCAGCTTGGTGATCTTTGTCACAAACTAGGTTTGGTCTGTTCCAGTGTAAGTCCACAAATGACTTGGAAAGCCCTGGTAGCAGAACTTTCCAGGCACTTACAGCTGCAGTTTAATTGTCCTGATGAAGTATTGCTGCACTGTATTGTTGTAGAGAAGCTGTGAATAGAGAAATGCTTTTCCTAATGGACAACTTTGAGATGCATAAAAAACCTTTTCCAATTCTGCAGTGCTGAAAACTCTGTGGGTTTTATTTTTTCACCTTTCTTGAGTGGGAATATGCTTGTGGAGATTGTTACCTGCTTTTCTTACAATCTGCACAAAAGGCTTAACCTGGTGACATCCACTGCTTTCAAGAACAAGGTACAAATCCACTTCCCAGCACGGCTGTGTGCTCATGTGTGAATGTCCAGGTCACCAAGTCAAGACTGTTAGTGGGTGTGGGAAGGGAGGGTGAGGGTTTTTGATCAGGAAAGCTAGGTAAAACAGACACTCAAAAAAAATGTAAATCTTTAATTGACTAATAAAATCAGTTATAGTTAAGAAAAAACATAGTCCTCTGCCCAAATCTTGTGTTACACAGGCACAAATGCAGTTGTGGCCAGGTCAGCTTGTGAAAGGACTGACACATGTGCTACCCTGACTTGTTTTTTTGTGCATCTGTAAATGTGTATACATCTAAGATAACAGATTCTAAAAGTACGGTGGTTGAAACTGCATATATTTTAATTACATTATTAGCTTAATGTTTCATGATTCTCTGGGGGATTTTTTAAAAAGCAAGATGTATTTCTCTTGTTTGAAATGCTAGCGGCTCATGAAACATGTGAAATATTTATATTCTTCTTCTAGAAATATTTAATAGTCTATTCTGGACTTCCAGCTTGTCAGATTGTATTAATCTAATGCTGACATCTGTATAAGACAGACAAAATAATTTTTCCTGAGAATATTCCCAAAATTCCTACAGATGCTGTTGCTACTGTGGCACCTTTCTTTTTAAAAAAGGTCAGTGCTCTTGAAACTTAGCAGTGAAGGCTCTACCCAGCCACGTACCTCAATTTTGGTCATGTTTACATAATCAGAGTCTAAGGGTGTGTTTGATTTCCCTGAAGAGAAAAACAGGATTCTCTTCCACCCAGACCTCCCTCTACCTACGCAATATTTGTGTTCTGATTCTGAACCGCTGACTTGAGTGATCTTCTGGGAGGATGTAGCTCCTTCCTCACCTTCATCCCATTCCGAGCATATCTGTGGGCACTGGATGTTGTCCTCTGATCGTCACCACCTGTGTTTGTAAGTTTTGTTTTTAAGGGTGACACGTAAGGACTTGGAGCTGAGAACCGCACTTGTGTAATGCTTCTTCTCAGAGAATAAAATGGCTTCTAATTTAATGAGACCTTGTTCTGTGTTTGCTTTGAGTTATGCAATTGTTGAGCATGTTCATGACTGATCCTGCCTTGCTTTGCTTACAAAAGGAAGAGTGATAAAAAGAGAGAAAAGGATATTTGTTCCAGTGTGATGGAGAGAGGTTGTCCTGATACTCTGTTATTTCTAAAGCTAGAAAATAGAATGATGACTCTAATAAGCAGGGTAGACTTCTTTATGCCACGTTTAAATAAATTATAGTACTGGATTTTGAACAAAAGAGTAATTTTTCCCCAAGCAGTATAGATATAACATCTAGATCAAGTAGCTCTTTAGGAAAACACTGAATTTGAAATATTTTCTTTTTCCTTGGCTGTTTCTTTCTTTTGTAGTACCATATTCCCCACTGGCCCTAGAACTTTAGAGCAGCCAAGAGAAATAAAAACATACAAAGCAGTTTGCAGAGAAACAGCCTACTTGTCTTTCTGTAGCTCAGCCTTTTGTGACTTCCCATCAGTCACCATTCACTTTTGGAAAGCAGAATGTGCTGTTGGTCCATAAATAGACGGAGAAGTAAGGCCGAAGCATTAACAGCCAAAATCATCTTCTCTGGTAGTCTTTCCCAGATTTCATCCAGTGCTTGATTGGTCAATGGTTTGGCCATGGTTTCCAGGCTTTCCAGTTCCTTTTGGCAGTTTGGTGTTTATGGTGCTATGGTTGTATCCATAGGAGATGTTTGTTGAAGTCCCATTTCTGCTGATTGTGTCTGCAGCATTTCTGGTGTCATAAATTGGTTTGGTTTACTTGGAGTTTTTTGAAATCTGTAATTAAATAAGTGAAGTAATTTTTTAGCATTAGTTCCTAAATAATACTAGGAGGGAGGCAGTTTCTGGCCATTGCAGGACAATGGTTGCATTTGGACATATACCCCAAGTCTTAAGCAAAGTATTTCTGTTAAAACAGTTTAAGAGTCAGGCTTAATCATCTGTAAACCTGGGTGTTTAGGATGTGGGGTTTCACAGACACCACTGTAAGCAATCTGAGAAGCAGATGACTCTTGAGAATAGGTTTATAACCTGTGGCAGAGGTAAAGTTACCAAAAATGAAAATTACATATTCCCAGAACTTAGAGCAAATTTTATTCCTCTCTTTGTATTTGTGCTCAGGAAAAGCTGCACAGGTTATTTTTTGCATTTATATTGCTGCTAGAGTGAAGCACTGCTTTGGAGATGTCTTGCTTAGTCCTTACAGAGAGATTCAGTCTACAAACTCTGAAACTCCCAATGAATCTTGTGTGAATATTGGTTTGAGACAAGACTTGCTAGGGCTGTGGTTTTTATAAATTGCATTCCTGTTGTTTTTCTGCTGTGTGGCTTGAGGGGGATCTCTTCATTGTACCCAGAATGAATGTTGGATAACACAGTCTGAACCATGCACATGGATTGGGAGCAGTAGTGTTTCCTTAATAAGGTGGTGATCCTTTCTGAAGGGCTTGTGATTTCTATTGCAGGCCAGAGGAGAGGGGTTGTTCCTGTTCTGGAGTTTGGAGCACTAGAGTGGAAAGCATGGGGTGTGAGAAAAGTAGATATTCTCGTGGGATCTACTTAATTCCATTTATTTTGACAGTAAATCACTGGAGATGACTGGATACAATGATGATGTTTAAAAAAAAAGACAAACCAAACCAAATCTAGCAAAGCCCCAAATAATTGGAACCTGAGAATGCATTTATCCTTCAAAAGAGCAAGTGTATTAAAAGTGTCACCAGCTTAGCCTTTCAAATTAAATGGTGAAACGTCCCACTTTATCACTTTGATAACTTAGATGATGCTGTGGATATCCTTCTTGCTTTGAAATGTATTGTAAAATTCTCTTATATGTATTGTTCATCTGGTATTTTTCTTGTGAGAAATTTGTCTAAAGACTTGGAATTCTCACACTTTTTCTTGTGAAGTCTGTATCTTCATTTTGTTCTCTCAGATTTGTTTTGTTACCTGAGTATTCATCTGCTTCTTGTTTTTCAGGAGCTTCTGGTGTAAGGTTATCAAGTCCCTCAAGATTTGAGCCGAACTATGCATTTGTTTTGATGTTAATTAGTAGCTATAGGTAGGCACTTATGATTAAGCAATTGCATTGTGAAACCTGTAGAGACTTGTAGGCTTGGCTAATCTTCTGTTTTGAGGGAAGGGGAGCACAATCCAAGATGAGAGGGCTGTCTGCACAAGAGCCACCAGGAGTGAAGTCAGCAGGGCTGAGCAGTAACTGGGGAAAGGGGATTCTGGCAGTGGGGGTTCATGGCCACCACCCCATTGACCACCCACTCAAAACAGACCCTGACTCCAGTGCAAGAAGGGCTGTGCATGTGGACTAATGAGCAAGGAGTGGTGAGAGAGGTAACTGGTGAATAGGGGCTTGGGTACTCGTTAGTTGGAAGGCTGTGCATTTGTAACACTGATGCCCCTGGTAAAATGTGTAACTAGTGGAAAGTTTTGCTGACTTTGTGGGGTTACACCTAGATCCCTACTTTGTGCAAACTAGAATAAATCAAATATCTTATCTTGGTGTGTGAATTGACACTGCACACCAGGGAATAAGCCAGCATCAGGGTCAACAGTTAGCCTTAAAATCCTATCAAATAGAGTAGAAATATTAAAGAAAGAAGGTAAAGACAACATGAATATACAGGCTTACCAGATTTTGGACCTGGCCAAAGTTCATTGAAAAATGAATATAGGATAAGGGGTTGTAATTTTTACTGTGGCACTACATGAACTCATATTAATCTAAAAGTAAATAAGAACAATTTTCTTCATGTATAGCTTCTACTGAAGAAAAAAACACCAAAGCACCTTTACAGTTGAAAGTATGTGGGATTGTTTTGTTAATTTTTTTGTTGTTGTTGTTCTGATCTAATGAAAACATGACTAGGATACAGTACAAACCACATTGAATGTATGGCAGTAGACCATCTATTTTTGTTCTGTTTTCTAAGAAACAAATAAGCCATAACTGTTCATGCCTTAGCATTTCAGATTTCCCAGAAACTGGAGAGCTGATCTTAGGCTGTGTTTTGTAGTAGAAAACAGCACATGAAACCATTCTGGTGAGTCCCTTGGATTGGGATGGAGGGCAGAGTCTGCCTCCCAGTGGAAGCACTTAGGGGAGTTGTCTTAAACGATCCGGAAAATGACTGTAGGAATTTGGAGTGATAAGCTGGCGGTGATAACTCAGCTGCTACACTACTTCTTCAGTAGGCAAAGGTTACTGGTGAAGCTTCTTGTTATGCAGACTTTTTTCGTACTGTATGTGCTGGGGTGTTGATGTTCTTGTTTATGTACTCTTTCACGTTTAATTTGTGTCTATGGTTTGAAAATCTAGCACTGTGCTGGGGAAATTTGTGCTTTCATCTCTCTCTAGCAGTGAATTGGCAGATACCAAAGTTCCTCTGAGGCCTTCTCCTCTAGTAAGGTACTTTACCCATTAGTTTCTTTTTTTCTCTGTCACAAACATGAAAACATTTAATTTAGTTTGGCACTAAATGCATTTCTTAAATGCTCTATTAATAACTTGTGAAAAGGAATGGAAGCAGTGTATTGACAGTGTCTGGTGAAGTGCCTGAAATGAGTTAGGACACTTGTTTGCCATGAAGTGTCATGTATGTAGTGGGAGGGGAAGGAGATGAAAGGTGGAGCAGCACTGGATTGTGTTCTGGCATAGCTGTTCCTTTGTTCCATGATTTTAAGGATGTAGTTTTAGCACAGTTCTTTTTGGGAAGCGCTTTCAGGTTTGCTGACGAAGTTGTCACATTAGAACTGTGTTTTATAGTTCTTTATTAATAAAGATGTATTTGTCAGTCCACTAAATATCTAAATTGTCTTGGATAAGTTAAAAAAACCACCTTATTTAAGGAAAATGAGTTTTAAAATGTTCTAAATAGAACAAATCTGAGATGCAGCGTTACAATGAGGTTTGCATTTTTAGTTGATTTTATTGGAAGGGTGTTCATGTTGTGGGTCAAGGTAGCTTTAGCAGTGTTTAATTATTGTTCCTGCAGCTCATTAGTGTTGAAGTCACTTTGATCTAGTTTTATTTTTCACCTGGATCAAAGGTTTAAACTTGAGTTTGTAGCCCATGCAGTCAGACTGTGCGTTGGAGTCCTGCAGTTTTTTGTTGTGGGGGAAATAAATCTGTTTGTCTGCTTTGTGATGTCATTTTAGCTTTCTGTTTCTTACAAATGTCACTTTGTTTTGTTAGGAAGCAGAGATGTACAAACCTGGGCCCTTGCTGTCCTGCAGTGTGCAGTGATATTTCAGACAGTGGGGCTTGGGTGTACCTAAAAGAGGTTGATGTCAAAGAGAAGTTTTTAATACCCACTTACCGTTACCTTTTTAGAATAACTGGGTATACTAAGGCTCTGCTTTAGAGAAAGCACAGCTCTGTGTCCTTGAGAAATGTCAGTTCCTTCTATCTAGTTTAGTTCTGTGCTTCTGCATTTGTATCCCTGTTGTCTGTCAACACTAGGTGTGATTTTTTTTCCCCCCACTTGATGTAAATTAATCTACTAAGAGGTAAAGGAATCTTTTCTAGATAATAAAACTTTTTCCTTTGTATCAAAATTTAGTTAATACTGTAGAGAGTGTCTCTCTAGGGTAGAAGGACTTTGGTTCATGTAATTCCTACCTTTGTAGTGTCTTGGTGTTTAACAAGGACATAATAATTTATTTATCCTAATAACATGCTTTCTGGCTGCCTCCTAAGGAAATAGGAGTGTAAGTTTACAAACGTAGCATTGACACGTGAAGGACGTAAATTAAACCCCTTTGTATTTATAGGATGTGCATTAGCCTATACTCAAAGTTGAAAGGTATTTAAGCTTGTAGCACTTGAAACCCCCAAGGCTGAGCTCCTAGAAAAGTCAGTAGTGAGCTCATGAGTAGGAGAGCAGCAGGTTAATCCCCAGCCTGCAGCTGTGCCCTGATCCCGCAGTGTGCTGTGACACCCGTGTCACAGGGCGTCCTGCTGTCCCTGTGCTGAGCCCGCTTCATCCACAGCCCAGTGGCCTTTCATTTGCAGCTCCACTGCCAGGCTCTTCCCTCTCCTCCTCTGGTTTTGCCCTGTCTGTAACTCCTGTCAAGTCGTGGTTACTCAGTTTTCCAGAGCAGAAGAATAACATCTTTTGTAGTGCTGATTTTCTGTTGATTTAGGCGATTGCAGTGACTCACGGTAGGCTCAAATCGAAGTTGATACAAAGGAAAATCCACTATTGCACCCTGAGAAGGAGAAGGTTTAAACTGGATCAACAAGCTAATCTGACTCATTCCTAGCCACACAGGCACTCGTGTGTTGGTACAATGGAGGGCAAGAGTGGAATTACCTTTTGGAGATGAACGGTCTGTTTTTATTAGCAGCCCAGCGTTAAATCTGCCTGAGCCGAACTGAAACCACAGCCCCGGGCTGTGCAGTTCATGCACAGCCTTTGCTGCCCCAGCAGGCTGTTAAACTCCTACCTGGAAACTGGTTTGTTCCAGGTCATGATGCCTCTTCCCCGCCGGTCTGTGTGTGCTCCCCCGTGCTTTTCAGAACCACGCTCCTGCAGAGCAGTGCCCGAGTTTCCCTCGGGGCTGGAGCTGAGTTGTAGGTTTGATTATGCTGAAGGATTGTGTGGGTCGAGTTGTGGGAGCAGGAGTGGGAGTGCTGTGTTGGCTCTGGCCATCTGCCAGCCTTGTGCTCCTGGCAGAGTGAGGGGAAGCATTTAAAGAGCCTTAGGATTCACCCAGGCTTGTGCTAGAGGTGGGTCACAGCTGGAGGCTACACATGAGCTGAATCAGGTAGCTCAGAATTACCCTACTTGTCCTTTCAGAGACTGTTTATTCTCTCAGTGTCCTGAAGATCTGCTTCCTTTTGAGGGCAGAGACATAATCAATAGCAATTTTGGTCTCCCACCATCCTCTTTCTGTGTGAGACCACAGCAGTTCACAGAATGTGGAGCAGCGGGGAGGGCAGGGTCCAGGGAGGGACAGGTTGACTCCTGTTCAGGACTGGCAGTGAGACACCAGGGACTGGAGTTGATGTGGGAATTAGTTTCATTCTTCTGTGCTTGATTGAAAGTGTTTCAGGAGAACCTCTGGCTGAGTGCGTGCCTGTGTTATAGCCATGCAATCCTCTTCTAGATCTTTCTCTAGCAGAGGCTGTTCCATGCCTGTGACGAGCCCTGTGTGGTGCTGTGGAGCTGTTGGGGAAGGTCCTGCTGGGTGGGTGGGGGTTCCTGGGGGTCAGTGTGCTCAGCAGTGCTTTTCCTCCCTGTTGAAAGCAGATGTCCTTTGGGACAGAGCCATGGACCTGTTCCCAGCTTGACTGCTGAGGCACTCCTGTTTGCATCAGGGTTCGGGTCTGCGTGGAGAAGGGTTTTGGGGATGTTTGGGAGGCTCATGGAAGGTCTCCCTTGTGCTAGAAGTGATACTGAGACACAGGAAGCAGCCTGGAAAAGGGTAACTTGGAGGGGTCAGAGGCTGGAAAATCAGCAAGCAGGGGACAAGGACAGTGTGTGCACTGGTGTGGAAACCACAGAGCCTGGAGGGGTCTGCCAGGATGGCCTGGAGGGTGCTGGGCCCTGGAGAGTGCCCAGCAGTGCCAGGGCAGCAGTGCAGCAGTGCTCAGGGAACGCAGGAGGTGGAGGGAGGAGAGGCTTGTGGGAAGCAGTGAAGGGTGAGCTGGGGAGGTGAGGTGTGTCCTTGTGCCCACGCTCTGTTTCCAATTTGGGAGGATGTGCTGAGCACCAGCTCCTCTCCAGGGACCCAAAGTATCCATTTCCATCATTCAGTTGGGCTTGCTGGGATTTCTACCCTCTCTGTTTCAAGAAACATGTGAAAACATTTGTGCTGTACCTGTGAAGAGCATCTGTTTTCAAATATAACTGTCCCTTAAACCCACATTGCAAAAGAGACCTTCCCCTTAGATGGGTGCATGTTTGGGATTCTCCTCTGCACCGTTCATCGCCTCAGGCTCTCCTTGCTTCACAGTCCAGGGAGTTGGCTTGTGAAGCATTGGCTGTTGTGTCTGCGCACATTTGGTTTGCCTTCTTATTTTTATATGGATGACTACATGAGTATTTATAAATCAATAATGGGGATTTCTTTCTTTTTGGTCTCTTCTTTTTGTAAAAGAAAGGCTTACTCGCTGAGTGCTAGCGAATACTGCCAGCTCTTGAGTGAATTCCAGATGTAGTAAAAGCCTGCCTCTTCAGGGTTGCTAATGTTACTTTTTGAGTCCAGATGTAAACTAATATAGGCTATTTTTTGGTACAGTTTAGAAGTACTAAGAGTTTTGTTACATTATCTTGAGAACTCCTGTTGTTACATTCTGTGATGAAGAGATGGGGCAGTACATGAAGATACTTACTTGGTTATTTGTCCATTAAAGCCTAGCCCAGTGAATAACCTTTTTGTTCTTTCAGTGAATGTTAATAAATCAGAGGGGTTTTTTTTGCAAGATTCACCGATAAGAGACATTTATTATGTATTTCTACAACTATAAATTGTTGACCAAAATGGGTTTTTTTTTTGCAAGAGTATATTGGAGTCTCTGGGTTGGAGTTTGGTTAGTAAGTGTGAAGTCATGGAAGTCAAAAAACGGGGCAGTGAGCACCCTGGATGCTCACCTCAAGCAGCAAATAGTTAATCCACTGAAGCTGGAAAAGATTATCTTTAAGAACTGTGTAAATAGTAAAGTTTGCAGAAAGGTAATAGGTACAAAATGTTTACATTTGCCTTTATTTGCATTTTTATTTTAAATGTGATTTGCTGGCACAGGTTTTCAAGACTTCTTTCTGCGAAGGACAAGAAATTAATGTATAGTAGAGAAAAATCAATAAATACAATGATTACTATTTTATTAAGTCTTTTTGTAAAGTGTTCAATAATGTTTTATTACTTAGGCTGAAGTGCATTCTCTGTGTGGGTGGGTACACAAAGATAGGTCTGTTTTTTTTCCTGCCCCAAAGGATAGAAGCAGTGCACACTGAAAGGCACTGAAGAGTTAGAATTTCTCAGGAAGACAAGTACCATGAGCTGCTGAGTTCAGCCAAAGCTGCTGCAGCCACCTTGATTGTACAGGACTCAAGTCCGAGCAGAGCAGTGGCTGTGCTGTGTGTCACATCTGGCTTTGTGTTAACTTGCAGTGGGCCTAGATTCTCTGAGGTGATACAGTGCAGTATCAGGTGAGAAAAAGGTTTTATTTATTGCAAAATACAAGTGAAAAAATGGAGGATGTGTTTTATAATTGCCATATTTAATGGGAATTTTCCATTTTTAGATTTCATGCAGTTGCCTGTGACAGCTCCTGTTGAGTAAACTGAGACTGGAACATCTTGTATCAGCTCTTGTACCTGTACCTGCCACGATGAGAAGTTGCATAAGGTTCCTTTTTTTTCTTGTTAATTCATGCTTTTATTGTCATGTAATTGTTATAAGCAGGTCAATTAGTAAACACATTCCTTGAAGGATTTTTTCTTTCTCATCTAACAAAAGTTTTCTTCTGAAACTAAAGGGTATAACAGTATTAGTATAAGTAGTATATCAGGCCAAATCACTGATTATGTATTAAGAAGGATCAGTCCTGAAAAGTACTGGTTTATTTCTCCAGACTCATGAATGAGTGCCCTGGTTGCTGCTTCTTTCTGCTGTTGAAAAAGCATGTCAAACTTAATTTATGGTCTTGCTCTTTGCCATTTGGTGACTACCAGACTAAACATGAATGACATGTAACTGAGCAGCTCTTATGCATGTCCAGAACCCTTTGCTTGAGCAGATTTTCCCTAAGTTGTATTCTTGTATAAATTAGCAGCCCTTTGATCCAGGATTTCACCTCCCAGCCTTTCTTGCATCACTAGTCAGGGTCTGAGCACTGAATCCTCAAAAACCCCAGCAGGATTATGTGAAACCAGGATGGACCCATGTTCTGTAAGAACCTGAGTGTTTACAGCTAATCTGCAGACCAAACCACTGAGTTTGGTGGTTATTACATATTACCACATCATGTCATGTGGTTTTATTTGTCAGTGATTAAGCAGGAGATACCTAAGAACAAAATTCCAGTGCTGCAAATGCAGTAAACTTTCTCACTGTGCCATAGTCTCATACTTGCAAAAACTGCTTAGGATCATGTCCTCTGCTTTCTGTTCCCTGCCCCAAAATGATGGGTTTGCTTACACTCTTTTTATGGTCAGAAGCAGTCATCTACTTCCAAAATTAAAAAGTACAACATACAGTACTTCAATTACATGTTAAAACCATGTATAGTATTTCACTATATCTTTCAAAGTTTTGTTTTTGTTGGATACTACTTTTTTTTTTTAAAGGCAGAATATGAAACAGCAAACATTGCTTCCTTTATAGGCCTTCCAGATTTGATATAACCTTGAAAATTTCACTAAAACTTCTAATTTTTAGATTAGTTCTGCAGGTTGATTTTTAATACTGTATTTTCATTTTGAGTTTTTAAAATAGCATACATTAAAGGTTTGAAACAATAATTGTTACAGAGAAGAATGCATGAGCAAGCGTTTTATCTTGATATAAACAGTGTTGCTCTTTTACATTATCATTAAAAGTGGTTTTCTTAATGGAGGGTAAATGACCTTTTGTATAAGGAAAAAAAAACAAGAGAAAATGTACTGTCATGTTCAGCTGCATTGGTTTTGCTTGCTGTAAGTCATAATTGCCTTACATCTAGCACTCCAGCCTCAAGTCAGGGTAGAGTTTTGCTTCTACACTGTCATCAAAATGATTTTTTAATTGAATGTTTAGTGATCCACTTAGCTGACTTTGATGTTCTCTTGGGAATGGCAGTTATAAATCTGTGGGGCACAAAGGCATTTTAAATTGCATCTCCTTTGCTTACCTGGTATTATCCTCTTCAACAACATAGCAAACAAATCAACAAAATGATGAGTTAAAATGCAGCTTCTGTTCTTCAGTTGCACAAGAACAGGAGAGCCTTTATATTGCTACTAAGGAACTTGGCATCATGGCTCAGCTCTCCTTAGAGCCATCACCCTACAAAGATACTGGAGTCAATTCTTCTAATGAAACTACTGCAATATATTTTTCTTTCTTCTTCCAAAAAGCATTGCACTTTTCCCATGTCCAATTACAATGGTAATTGCGATTAGTTACAAGCATAGATGCTCTGTAAATATCACAGTCTGAAATCCATTGCTAAGACATTGGCACCAGAGCTCTCTCTCTTGCTGAAGTTTGCTCTCATAAGATTGTGAAGGAAAAAAAATGGAGTCGTACTTGGCCTGTATGACATGAAACTTCATTTGCAAAAGATAATTTTTAATCTTTAAAACATTGCATTTTGAGTGAAAAAAATTGTCTTAATTTTTAAAATAAACTGTTTTCAATAGATGACTTAATAGCTCACTTTTGTGAAGGAGTAATGGAAATAATTAGCAATTTAAGAGATGTACATCAGAGCAGAGTTCTAGTGCAGGATACTTGCTTTTCTGAGCCAGGGGACAGTCCAAGACATTTCCCTTTAGTCTGTGCTGTTGGAGTGTTCCTTACACCCTTTCTTGCAATGCAGCCTTTTATGAAATGGTGAGCAAAGCACAATTTATGTTTGCAATTCAAAGCAAAGCTTTCCAGGTTTGGGGGTTATTATGCAAGGATGAGCCAGAAGAGAGGGCTTGACATGACATCTTGGCATGGTTATCATAGAAATAGTGGAAAAGGTTCCTCTCTCCTTCTGTGGAAAGAATAAAGCTGTTTGGATAACTAACTGCAAAATGAAATGGGAGGCTGCTGTTCTGGAAGGGTTCAGTGCCTCTCTAACCAAGGAAAGTTAGGAAACCTAGAGAGACTATTAGAACAGCTTTGACTGTGTGTCAGATAGGGAATTTCTTTGAAGAACAGTTTGCCTAAAGGTATTAAATGAGTTGCTTTAATTTTCATATGTAGCAGTGTGTGGTTAAATTCTGTTTCTACCTTTTAGGCAGAGAGAAGTTCTCCAGCTTTATAAGGAGAAAAAAAGATGCTCATCTCCTGAACTGTGCCAGGCCAAATAATAGTAAAACACAAAACTTTTTAAAAAATGGGTAAACTCTTGTTGTGTGAACTCTGGATTCAGCTTTTAAACATCTTGTCCTGTGCTGCTATCAACAACAGTATAATTTTCTGGCCTGCAGTAGCTGATTGGCTGGCTCGTGATTATTTTCATTAAGTATCCTTCAGTGGCACCCTAAGAACATAAGTCTCTTCAAGTGATTACTGAGTTTGCCCTTTAGCCTATTTAAGTTTGTTTTCTATTTGTCATTGCTTTTTGCCTTTGATCTGAAAATTAAAATAAATGCACTTCCATTTAATTTTTTAAATATTTTCAACCTTCATTCACTGCTGCTTGTTGCAGTAAGTTCCTACTGTGAAGAGCTTCTGTGGTTTGAGTTTGTTTCTCAGGTTGCTCTGCAGAACAGACTTTGATGTTGTTTGGCTCCTTCAAACTGCCTGTAATGATGCAGTGTTAACAGTGAGATTACAGCAGTTTGTTAGGGGAAAAGATGATCATGAAATATTTTTGCTTGGAGTTTTAGGAAGTTTTATGTTTCAGGGAAAGATGGAATGAATTTTACCCTAGAAATGAAGAATGCTGGATTGATCCATTCCCAAAAGGGCTGCAGATCTAGGATTAATGAAGCAAGGTTTCTTTCCATTGCTACTGAAGGATTTATATGATTTAAACATTACTTTTTTCAACTCAAATTTCTGTTCATTAGGGTTTTCAGAAGTTAATGGAGGAAAAGTCAAAGAGTGTAAGACATCAGCACAGAATAATACATCTCATGAATAAGAATTAATTTAGAATTGTCAAAAGCTGTGCAGCTTACATATACATCATTATTAGTTGCTTGATTTATGATGCTGCTTTTAATAAATTGTATCAATAAGTTTGAAAGGTTAACCGAGTGAAGTGCATTTGTAGTTTATTATGTACAAAATGCTGTTTTTCAGCTAGTGACTCATGGACTGTTGCAGAAATTCATCTTTAGCCATTATGGCAACCATCTCTGATTTCTATAAGGATCTCAGTTATTTTGTTGATTTACCTTTTTAATCTTTTAGACAGATTGCATAATTTCATGACTCAACAGTAGAATACATTAGAAAGTTGCACCATCATTGTAGTCATTAGATATAGTAAATTATGCTTTTAAAAAAGACAGAGTGAATATCCTGGCATCATTAAGGACTCTGGAAAAAGTTGCCCATCTCTTCATTGTGCTGCTGTTAGGAATTTGGGGATATTTATAAGCTCTTTTCTGGTATTTACCCAATGTTACTTAGCTCATGTTTATTGATACAAGTGGGCTCATTGGATACTGGTTCTGAGACTGAAATCATAGGACTGATGGGAAGTCCCTTGGAATAAAGCAGCAAAGTTCTGTCCTATACACAGCTTTCCTTCTCTCAGGTGGCTGTCCCAGTGTGTCCAACACTTGGGAAACATTTCAGCATCCTTAATGGTTGGGGTTCCCATGTGCAGAGTGGTGGCATTGCCTGTGTTCCTAGGGCTTGTTTGGAGCCTGATGATTCACCGTCAGAGATCATAGGGATTCCTAGTCTAGGTGCACATGGAGGTGCTTTGATGTTGAAGAGGATCTTTTAAATTGTACAATCACAAAACTTTTTCAGATAAATGTCTGAGATGCACATGTCATTGTACTGCAGTCTGCTGAAGGGGGGTAGAACAGTTCCACCTCGTGTACCAGTGTCTGTTTTCATTTGTGTCTGGGGCTCAGCCTTCTAACTCCTGCATAAAGGCACCTACTGGGATATGGATCATACTGTGTTTAAAAATACCTTCTGCCAACAGTGATAGTTTATTAGTAACCTTTTCTTTTCCCTTTTCAGATCTTTTTGGACCCCTGTCTAGCTGATCCATGTTTCCAAACTGTCTCTTGTAACATTCTCAAGCCGCCAAAATGAAGTTGAAGCATAACATCAACCCTGTTCTTTTACAGTTCATAAACTTCATAGTCCTGGTGTACTCCCTTGTAACCTACATTCCTTGGTACATCCTGTCAGGATCAAAGCAGGCTATAGCAAAAGCCAAGCAGGTTAAAGCCAGACCTGTGAATAACAAGCCTGGGGGTGCATACAGATCTGTGAACAGTCTGCATTGCTTAGCTTCAGTTTTATATCCTGGGTGTGATACACTCGACAAAGTTTTTAAATATGCTAAAACAAAATATAAGGACAAAAAACTCTTGGGAACACGTGAAATTCTGAAGGAGGAAGATGAAATCCAGCCATCAGGAAAAGTTTTTAAAAAGGTAAGTCTTTTTACAGTCTGCCTTCAAGAGTTTTTTCCCAAGGTATGTTTACTTTTTTACGCAGCAGTTCTAGTCCAGTAAAGCAAAGCTGGGGTAAAAATAAATTTCTCTGCTTAGATTCAGTAGCTGTGAAAAGAAATTAAATTATCTGATTCCAAATCTTTCAATACTTGGCATTTAAACCAAATCTAAACTTTTTTGCACTCTTGAATAGATATCCTATTTATGATTTCAGTCAAAGAAAAAACACAAGTATGTTTTAGGTATTTGTTTTTAATATTCATCTGGTGATGTAAGTGGTTTTAAAGGTTTCTTTTTAAAGTGAATTTTAAAAAGTCTCCCTTTGTGTTATTCTGAACTGTCATCAGATAAATATACCAAAGTACTAGATGCCAGTATTCAGATGTGCCTTTCCATCAGACTTAGTTGTGATTTAAGGATTTGCTGTTCTGTCCAGGGAATTCAGGACTTAAATGAATTTTTTGTTTGGAAAAGGATTGCTCAGATTTGATTGAAGAATCTTTTATTTCTTTGAGTCTCCTTTAAGGTGAACCACTCTGCTAATCTGTAATCCTGATGTGTGTGGGAGATGTGATTTCAGTGTCTAACAGCTCTGTTGTTTCAAGGGACTGACTTTTTATAGTGTATTATATTCAAGCCTGTATTGTCATTTGCTGCTTTGTATTTGTTCAGACACGATGAAAAATGCACTTCTGCCTGAAGAAGGGCAGAATACTTCAACAGAATGTTCATATTTGTGCATCTCTGTGTGTTAAAGTCCTGCATTTCTGTATTTGAATTTATTAAATCCACAATAGATCATTTTTAATAAAGATTAGTTTCTGTGCAGATGGAGAAGGTTTCTCTTCATGCTCCTAGTTTTAATTCTGATAGAGGAGTATGTTCAAAATTGAATTTGGTTAATATCACAATATATGGCAAACTTCAGTTCTGTTAAAATCTTTATACAGACTTTTTAAATGAAACTTGCCCTTAGCTGTGGAGGTAGTTTTGCAGTATGAAGGAAATGCTGGGATGAGTGGTTACGTGTACTCTTGCTTGATGCACATTTTGCTGCCTCATTACCCTATAAAGAAACGGAAAGTTCATGTTGTACGAAGAATGGCTTCTGAGCCCAGATCAGAATTCTGGCTGCCCTGTTTTTTACATAAAAAACATGTGCCCTGTTTTTTAATCATAATTTTGAACGTAAGACTTAAGAACTTAGGAGCTTTAGCCTTTTCCATTATGCAAGCAAAGCGTTGTGAATATTGGAAATCCGAAGGATGTCTGTGTTGATCCACTTAAATTACTTGTTTGTGTGTATTTAGGCTTAGAAATTACCCAAGTTAGGTAATTTTGTCTAAGCTTGACACAAGGGTTCATTGTGGTCAATTGCCATACTTGCTCTCCTGGAACTTTGTTCCAAGTTGTGGCATTATCACACAAGTCTGTTTAATTTTTTTTTTTTCTGTTAGGGAATATAGTGTTTCTTAAGACCTCATATCATGTGTTAGCAAGTGAGGAAAATCAGAACATTTCACTAGATACCTTGTTGATTGTAAATGTCAGGGTTCTCTTCCTTTAATTTCTTTCATTCCAGGCAGTTTTTCTTGCCTGGTTCCCTTTAGCACAAAGCCAGCTTGCTGAGGTTTGGTGCAGTCCTTCAAAAAGGTGCACAAGTTTAATTCTTAGGTATGATGCATGTTATTTCTTGCAGGATCTGCAATATATATTATATCTGCAATCTGCAGATCTGCAATTTTTATATTATATGTGTGTGTGTATATATATACACACACATATATATATATATATCTCAAAAAAAGGTAAAATATTCAGCTTTTGATTATTGGGAAAACTAGGTGTCTTTGCAATTGTAGCTAAAATTATTTAGAGCTTCTTAACATCTTTAAGATCAGATACTCCATTAATTTCTTGTGAGAACAATGATATCTCAGATAATTTGTAATTTTAAAAAATTTTATGGTAGTCTATTGTTGCAAAAATATTTGTTTCTGTGCAGATTCCAAAGTAGCAGAAATTCATGGACGTGAATAAAATACAAATACTTGCTTATGCACTTGTTGCATTTCATAGTAACTCGTAAATGGTTAATTCTTCTGTTTCCTTCTGTAGTCTCCAATTTCCTTCTCCAATATCATGCATACCTAATATTAATTTCATAAACCATGCATTTAAGTCAATATAAGATAATGTTGAAAATACCTCTGAGATTACGATGTAATTAATTGGAAAAGGGACTTAATTTAACCACAGCTGAAATTTTATGATGCCCAAAAGATGAGCATCATTCTTTTGTGTTGTCCTAGTTACAGGTTATGTCACCAGGTGCTTGCTTTGATCTGTGTTGGTATGTGCATTTGGCTTTGTGTGTGTTTTTTAATTGGTTTATTTTTGAAGGAAATGTCCGTTTGTTTTGGGAGTTGTTTGTTTGTTTGTCTTGCTCAGCTTTAAAAAGGGTTGGTAACCAAGAACAGAATTACTGGGAACATAATAAAAAAGATATATTGAGGTGAATAAAACACAGCTTTGTTGGGGAAGGTGATGCATCTAAAGCCTGAGAGACTTGGGTACAACAGCAAGCACATGGGCAATTCTTGGGAATTCAGAACTCTACTCATTATTAGTGATACTGAAGCTTAAAGTGAAGGTCGAGGAAGGTTCTTGCTATGCCAAATCATTGAGCAGTGAGAGACTCACGATGTTGAAAACCATAGGTTGCTATGTAAGTGGTGTGTTAGGGTGGAGGTTTTCAGATATATTCAGCTGCAATCCATGTGTTCATGTGAAAAATGCCAGAAGTGGGCATTTCAAATAACCTCCTTTGTATTATTCTTAATATACTTTTACAGGAAGTTGTATTTAATTAATGATCAGTGGTTTCCAAGTCATAGTCAATGCTCTTTAAACCTTATAAGGTACTTTTAGGAAGACCTTTAAAGGTAACTGAGATCAGGTAGTTTAGTGACTCTGCATGAACCTGCAGCTTTATCAAGAACGTTTTATTACACCTTTCTACTGTAAATTTTAATATGTTTCTAAAATCCAGGTAAAAGAAGTGTTAGCTGTGTGTTTAGTCTCTGCTCCTCTGGATTTCCAAGTAGTAATGGAGTATTTGCTGGTGTTCTGTGCGGCGTGCCAGTGTGACTGAGGCTGCAGTTGGAGCCTGGAGCACGAGAGGGCAGCGTTCTCCATGGAATGCCGTGGTTCCAGGGAAATCCTAGAGTCCTGCTGCCTGCTCTCCGTGGGGCTCTTCAATCTCTGCTCAAACTCTCTTCTTAGGCCTTTCTGCCAGCTCTTGGATAGTTATTTTCTTTCCATTATTTACTAAGCAGCAGTAAGGTCTGAAAGTTGTGAAGTTAAACGTATGTGAATGGTTAAAGGATTATGATGCCTAATGCCAGTCTTACCTGTTGGCAGCAGAAGCAGAATGACAGAATTGTTAGGGTTGGAGGGGACCTCTGGAGATCATCCTGTCCTACCCCTGCCCAGGTAGGGTCACCCAGAGCAGGTGGCCCGGGAACGTGTCCAGGTGGGTTTGGAATGCCTCCAGAGAGGGACACTCCACACCTTCCCTGGGCAGCTGCTCCAGTGCTCTCCACCCTCAATGTAAAGAAGTTCTTCCTTGCGTTGAAGTGGAATTTATTCTGTTTCAGTTCATGCCCATTGCTCCTTGTCCCATCACTGGGAACCCTTGAGAAGAGCCTGACACCATGCTCTTGGCACGCCTTTGAGATATTTGTATGCATTCATGAGATCTCCTCAGTCTTCTCCAGACTAACCAGGCCCAGCTCCTGCAGTCCCTCCTTGAAGGAGAGATGCTCCTGACCCCTCCCCATCTTTGTGGCATCCACTGGACTCTCTCCAGTAGCTCCTTTTCTTTCTTGTCTGCACATTGGAAAATGTTAGCAGAAGCTACTGAGGGCAAGGCCAAGAAGGGAAATGGGTTTGGAGACATACTCCAACATGAGGAGTATGAGATAAAACTGTAACCTGCTCTGTGTCCTGCAGAGGAAACTGGTAGAGAAATGCAGGAGAAAGGGACTTAGAGCCAGTTTAGTAATATGTATATGTGAATAGCTGTTATTCACTGATGTGTATGTAATATAAATGTCATAGGGATGGAATAGAGAACCACTGGGCATGGGGAAGGAACACTGGAATTTGAATTTATGGAAGGCAGTAGGGAAGTAAAACTCAAAATTGCTGCATTGAAAAAGGTCTTACCTGTTCTCTCATCAGTGTTCTTCAGAAATGTGTTTTTATATAAATAGCTACAGCCAATGATGCTACAAATCCTTAAAAAGAATTTTTCCTTTATAAGAAAAGAAAGCACCAATGACTGGTCTTTCATTACATATCAACAAGCTTAAGATTAATTATTTAAGAGAATGAAAAAAAGCAGAATCACAAGTATTTTTTGGGGAGATTAATTTTTGGCCAATTACTGATTTATGTTCCCCAGTTCAGTGAGAGTGGTGGAAATTACTAAAACCTTTTACAGATTGGCAAGCTTACCAGAAACAGTAACAAGAATCTGCTTGTATTTCTTGGTCTAATTATTTGTGAGCAGTTTTCCTGAGGCTGCACTGTAGGCAGAGTATAATGATGGAAAGAGTATTGCCCAAGTCACTGCTATAAATTGTTTTCAGCTGATGAGCTTGTCAAGAACTTCCCCATCTGCCAAAAATACTGCCTTTGGGGGAAAAAATATCCCAAATTGGAATTTAAATTCCAAATTACCAAAATTTGCATGGACAGGAAGAGGTGCAATATTTTTTTTGGAAGCAGTGAGAATTTTCCTCACCAGAAATATCCTAGTGTGTTGAAACGAAAAGGGACTCCCAGGTTTTGGGGTTTGAAACAGCCTGTTTGCCACTGAAACAGAGTTTCTGGAAATAAACCAGGAAAAACGAAGCAGATATTTGTGTGAGAAATCTGTATTTTCTGATAGAATTGCTACATATTGCTGTTGTTGACAAATGTTGTTTGGGCTTGTTAAACAATATTTTCCCATAAAGACATTTATGAAATTCCAAGTAGCTGCACATGTACCTGTTTGTCCTACTAACAGGTAGGTTAATGAGCAGTGAAACTGTCATAGGTACAACTCATTGTTACAACTAATTGTAACTATGAAACAGTTTGGGGAAGTGTCTTGACAAAAGAAATCTACTAAATTTTATTTTTCTATTAGAGTTTGAGAGAGATTTTAAAGTATGTTTTATTAAAGAAGCAGATGTGGAAATACAGACTCATTAGAAATGTAGCTACGTGTCAAAAATTGTTAGATTTGACAGCCCAAAGTTTGAAATTTAGTTCCCATTGGTGAATGAAATATGGAAAAAAGAATGAAGGAGCTTTTCTAGTTCTAGCTTTTCTAGTTTTTGCAGTGTTTGCATTTATTACTAATAAATAATGCATTGTAAAGAACATGTCTGAAATACTTGATTTAAAAATTGTTTTTCAGAATTGTCAGTGTGGTTATATAAATAGATGGGTAGGTTACAGTAATTTAGAGTATTGATTTTCAGTATAAAACATAAGAAAATTTCTAGGTTGGGCTCAAAGAAATATCCTGTCACTTAGTAAGGAAGTAGTACTGCAAGGAGCAAGTACACACAGAAATCTGGGTAGTGAGCTGTAAATTCAAATCCAGCTTTACTGTGCACCAGCTTTCCCATATGGAAAAGTGAGATTGCCTAATGGATTCTACATGACTTCTCAGAACTGAGGTTTGCCAGTAATTTCCTATCCTGTCTTCTGTCCTGATTTTGTTTAACAGTAAAAAAAAGGCAAAATTATTACTACTCATCCCCTTGACATTTGTTTCAGAACAAAGGGAAAGGGATTTCACAATTTCTGACTGAGGGCCCATAGATACACTGCTTTTTGGATTTCAGTTTCCCTTTTAAATTTTTTTTTAAAAATGAACATCTGAGTGTCATATTTGTAGAATTGTAGCCCAAATATCCAAGAAAGCAAATATAGAGAATGTACTACGCTAACTAATGCTTTTCATGCTTTCCATAAACCAAACTTTTTTTAAAAAGTAGAGGTATGTGGGCCAGATAACCAGTCAGTCTTTCAGAAGGCTCCTGAAGCTACGAAAGATGGTGGGAATCATGTGCTTTTCCTCCTGTGAAAATAGAAACTGAGGTGGTAACATGCATGGAGATATTGCACTGTGATATGGTATTTATGTTGGAAGTTCCACAGGCCTTGTAGCTCTTGGCAAGAAAAAGTGTCATCTTTATCTTGAATAAACTGCAGTTACAATTCAAGCACGTGTTACTCAAACATCTGTGGATTCTTCACATGGGTGAAGATGTAGTAGGACATGTGTTAGGGATTTTCGTTTTCTAAATTGATTTTATTGTTCTTACTAGGTCATCCTTGGCAAGTACACCTGGCTTTCTTACGAAGATGTATACATTAAAGCTGTTAATTTTGGAAATGGCTTAGCAGTCTTGGGTCAGCAGCCAAAGACCAACATTGCTATCTTCTGTGAGACCAGGGCTGAGTGGATGATTGCAGCCCAGGCCTGCTTTATGTGCAACTACCAGCGTGAGTACCTGTCTTCCCTGAAGGTTTTGTGGCTTTCAGCCTTACAATCTGAAAACAAAACTCTTTCTTGCTTTGCTTTATGTGCTAAGAAACCTTTATCTAGATTTTACATAGAACATTAAAGTTTTCAAATTTAAAAATACTGCATAATGTGGAAACTGCACTTTGTAGCCTTTAGGTTTGATGACTAGAGAAACCTGTATCTATTGGCAGATGGGGAGAATGGTTTTGGTAAGTATAGTTTGCTCAATGAATTTGTGAGAGGTTTATTTTCTTTTCATCTCAAATCAGTACAGATTCCCAAGTTTCTGAAAACAAACAAACAAAAATCACACATGAATTCATTGACTCAGTTTCAGGAGTTGACGTCAAACCTTCATCTGTGCCTGCAAGTTTTGTTTTGTCTGGATATTTTGTCAGTTCTTCAATTTTGATTTTGGTTGGGCTTTTTTTCTTGGTCAGGAATATACTGAATGCTGGTCTCAGTGTGCTATAGTTGTTTAAATGTCTGTTTTATCATCACTCCTTAATATGTCCTTCACCTAACTAAGCCCAGCTTGGCTGAGTTCTGTGATGCTCTCAGGGGGACGCATCTTGTCCCTCAGGGCATGCCAGAAACTGCTGTTCCTCACAGGCTTTGGCCTTTTCCCTCCTGTGCTACATTTACCCTTTCAATAAGATATGGCTGTGGAATCTTCATCCTTGGAGAGCCATAAAACCCAGGCTGGCCATGGCTCTGAGCACTCTGCTGCAGTGGATGGTGTGTGCAGGTGATCTGTGCAGGTGCCTTCCCACCTAAATTGGTGATGGTTTTGGTCGGTTCTTCAGTGAGTAAATGCTGCTGGCCTGCCAACCAGAGCAGAGAACTGCACAGAATATTGTCAGATAAGATGCCTGTGCTGCTTTTAAACTATTAAAATGTCTCTTTGCCAGTTCCCTTTTATCACTTTTGGGATCTGTCAGATTCCTAGTGGTTATCCTGGGAATAAAATGCAAGGGCTTGTATCATTTTTTTTTTCCTTTGGAGCTGAAGCACATTTACAAATCCTAGGGAGATTTGTAATTTGAGGGGGGGAAATCTGAGCTGAGGGCTGGATGTTGTGAGCAGAATGGTATGTGTGTGTTTTTGGGTTTGCTGGATTAGAGCTTTAAATCCCCTTGCTGCGACGTGCCTCGGCACACACTCTGACGTGGTGTTCAGCATCTAAGCTGTGTCATCTTCTGTGAACTTGGCTGACTTGTGCTGGCAGATGAAGAGAGAGCTGTGCAGTGTTCACAGGCAGCTTGCAGGACAAATTGGAAGATTCAGATGATGTTGAAACAGTAATTGTGGCAAGGCATTGCTAAATGGCTTATGTTAGCATTTTTCAGTGTGCGGGGTTGATACCAGCTGACTGCTGTGGGGGTTTTGGGACATTCTTTCCAAGTGTGAGATGGGCTCAGTCTGATGGAGTGGGATGGGCCCAGAGCTGGTGTCAACAGAGCAGGTTCATCTGCTTTGTACATAGTGTTGGAGAGAATTCATTTCACACTATAGAATTAAAATAAGGAAAATGATGTTTGTTATGGATTACTTGCACAAACAAGTTATTTTATGGTTTGAAATACTTGCTTGATTTTAAATGTGACTTTTTCTGAAGTTCTCTTAAGTCTTATATTTGCAGGAGGTAGAGTGGGATTGCTAGATCAGAGACAGAAGAAGTTGTACTAACATGAAAACAATTTTCTTCCTGAGTACCTCTTCATGTGTGTGAACAGCTCTTCACCAGAGTAGGCAGGTAAAACACAGAAGTGCAGAGCCAGGTGGTGGAATAGGAGAGGCTAGGTTTCATTTCTCAATCACGCTTGAGCAGAAGTGGTTTTGTCAGAAGTAAATTTGGCTGAAGCCTTTAAAGGTGCATTTTGCTTTTTATTCTTGGTGTATGATGGATGCTGAAATACAAAGTTTAACACTCCAGTTACCTTGAAATAAATTGTAAAAATTGTATTTATTTCTTTAGGGTAAGGTTTTGTCTTTTTCTACAAGCTGGCAAATTTAGTGTTGTTGGGGATTTTTTCTTTTTGTCAAGCCTTTGGTCAGGTAACAAAGACTCACTTGTACTGTTGCATGTGTAAAGGTGAATACAAAATAATCCCTTGTCAGTACATTTTCAAGAGAATGAGGAGAGAAAACTAGCAAAACTTAGATTTCCCTGAAAAAGTTTTAGGTGCCAGTGTGGAGAAGGGAGAATTTCAGAGATGAGTCATTGCTCAGTTTTGCTCCCTCTGTGACATCACTGCACCATCATATAAATGGTCTCTCTTTCCCTTTGGCTCTGTCATATAGCTCCGAGTGTCTTAATGTACTTATTTGCAGATGAGTAATTAAGTACCCCGTGGTTATTCCCGAGATGATGCTTTGCCTTCTGGGCGGTGTTGTCAGCTCAGTTCTGCTTGTTGGCTCGGGGCAGCTGAATTTCTGCTCCGTGTTTATATAACAGGGGTCACTGCAGTGAGGAGAGAGAGCTCGTGGGAACGAGGAGAGGCACTCCTCTGGACTTTGCTCCCACCAAATTAAAGAAAACACAGTGCATGTGCATTTGCCCTGCAACAGTTCTGAACTATGATGGGCTGTTTTAACAAGAAAAAAATAAGGAGAGGTCAACTATTTACTTTATTGTGTAAGAAGACTGCTTTTGAATTGTTTTGGGTTAGTAACTCCTTGGATTTAAAATATTAAAATAAAAAATCTTAGAATACAACAGAACTTTATTTAATTTTAATTTTTAATCTTTGCTGCAGTGATTACAGTCGTAATATACAATGGGTTGTCTTATTTTCATAATTATGTTCTTTAAATATTCAGCTATATACAGAATAAGAAGCAGAAGATATTCAGATACCTGATGTGACAAAACTCTCAGCAAGAATATTATAATTATGGATTGTGTTGCTTGATCTCAGCTTTTATGAGATGTCCCTGTTTAGTGTTCTGCTTGGAAAATATTTTTTTTTTTTTTGAGAGCAATACTTCTCTTCAATTTTTAGCTGCCTTTTTCTTCCCTAGTCTCTTTTGGTCTCTTGTCATTCAATTCCATTGAAAAAGCCAAGAAATAAAATATTATTTTAAAGGTATTAATACGAAATCATTGTGTAACACGCTCACTAATGAGCTGACCTTACAAACAGGAAACAATTTTTCTTAGAAAATATTTCAAAACTTGACTATTTCTTGCTATTCTGCATGATTCTCATGATGTCATTTCAAGGTCTAATGACTGTGATGATTAAACCTTTATTACATTATTTTAAATAGATGGTAGACTAGGCTAGTCACAGATTTATTCCTGAGTGTGAGAATTCTCTGCTGATGACACATATTGCTGTGCTGTAGTAATTTGTTATTTACAGTCAATTGGAAAAGGTTAGTAACAGAGTATGTGAATTCTGGAAAGAGAAGTCACATGGATGAAAGCTGTTTCTTTCCTGTGTGCAAGAGGAATGTAACAGTGATTAAACTGAGAAGGTTTGCCTACTTTTCAAATGGTAAAAGCAGTGATTGTATGAGAGTGGATCCAGGAGAATTTCATAAGGTGATGTGGTTTTGGGACCCCTAATTAGACCTTGGAAAAGAGTAAACAGTCACATAGAGAATGTGACTGTTTTATGTCAGGTTGTTCATTATTCCTTCTGGGAGTAACTGAAGATCACACTGTATTTAAATTCAGATGTTAAGAGGCTTTTTAAATACAAAACTCTCCCATCTTTGAGTTGACAAATATTTTTACTGTGTTGCCTAAGTTGGAATAGATTAATCTCAGTTCTTTTTTGTAAACTGCTCTTGAAAATGTAACCCAGAGGCTGACCATTTGCCCTGTTTTGTGTTTCAGTTGTTACTCTGTACGCCACGCTGGGAGGCCCAGCAATTGTTCATGGGCTGAACGAAACAGAGGTGACCACCATCATTACCAGTAAAGAGCTGATGCAAACAAAATTGAAGGTCAGAAAACTGCTCTTTGGCCGTCTCTTTGCAGCGTGTCTGTTCACTATTGTTAAATGGCCTGGTTCCATTGTACAGAGCAATGATTTATTGCCTTTTCATAAGGCAGACACTTTTGGAAGAAAATTTATGTATCTGTCTTCATGTACAGAAAGTGGAAGTGTGCTTTTAGTGGATCTTAGGCTGCTCAGTGACTGGAGAATGAGCAATTTGCTGTATTGCAGAGCTGGAGTGCTGCCTGGAAAAACACCTTTACAAGAAACTGCCGTGGTTTCTGGGTGGATTTAGTGCCTATAAATGTAACAATGGGAAGAACAGAAAAATGTATAAAGAGCTAACTGTGATCATGCTCCTGGCTTGTTATCAGATGTTTTCCCAGCAGAGAATGGTTTTTACGTCTAAAGATGGGTGTTTAAAGAGTTAGAGCTGTTTTTCCATGCAGGGGGAGAAAAAGCTCACTAAACATTAGCACAGTCAAAGAACTTTTTTGGCTTACTGAGCCTGGTGAAATACCCAAGTGGAACAACTAATCTGCATGAGTTTCATCATTGTGTGTTTTGGGGAAACTGGACCTTTCAGTTAAGGAAATTGTTTTAATGAAAAACTGTGCTGCTGTGGAAATTTGAATGAGACTTTCCCAAACTTTCAAAAGAAGTTACTACAATGACAGTATCTATGCCATGCACATTTCAGCTTGCAGTGAGAGAATGTATTTGCTCTGCTATAGGTGATCATCTCTTCTTCCATGAGAACACTGATAAATGTCTTTGAACTCATGTTTTGCCTAAAATGCTTAACTAGTAATTTTCAATATTTTTGCTAGCTGTTGTTTATTTTAAATAGCATAATGGGAGCAGCCTAAGAATTATTGTGAGCTCAGTATCACCAGTTTTTTTCTGTGGTCTATGGGAAGGGAAAGTCAATTATGTCTGCAAATCACTGCAGTCTTATTTGTGGGGTTTTCATGAAATGAACCACAAATCAGTAAATGTTTGGAGAAATTTTTGGACTTAAAATTGGTAGGCTTCAAGCTTTGCAGTTATTTGAGCTTGGCAGGTTTATCCTTTAAAATTGTGAAATGCTTAATATTAGTGCTTTTTAAAAAGCATACAGCAGATACCATGGAGGTTTTTGTTCTTGGTTTTGGGGTGGGTTTTTTTTTTTTTTTTTTTTTTTTTTTTTACTTCCTGGCATAAAACGAATTTTTAATTTCTGAACCCATTTTTCATTTTCACAGGAAATTGTTTCTCAAGTTCCACTACTGCGACATATAATTACAGTGGATGGCAAACCCACAACGTGGTCAGAGTTCCCCAAGGGGGTCATTGTTCACACCATGGCATCTGTGCAAGCCATGGGGGCCAAGGCAGACACTGGTAGGTTTTTCCTCTTCAGACCATCTCTTTTGCTGCCCTAATTTGACCCTGTTGAGTAAACTTGAAGAAACTGCAGATTTCAAAATTCTGCAGATTTAACCATTTCTTATCTCCTTTTAAATAAAATCTGTGTGATTTTTTTTTTTTGTTTTATTGTCGTTGGTGGTTGGATTTTGGGGTGTAAGTTTGGTTTTTGGTTTTCAACAGGGTAAAAACTGATTCCACAATCAAGTGTCACAGGTTGAAGGGTAGTTTTTAGGATAAGCAGTTAATTCAGGATAGAAACTTAAAAAGCAATCTTATGATCAGACGTATTAAAACCAGGTTATTCAAGGCACAGAAGGAAAATCATTGCGTATTTTATAACAAAAGAAACCAGTAATTTGTTACCATTAAGTTTTGTAAAATTCACAGATAGCAAAATGTAAAATAGTCAATTGAATCTGATAGAACTTGGTCACTTATTTCATTTCTGAAAGCCTCAGTCTATGTAAATTCATTGAAATCTATTTCTGAATCTATTTCTGGTCTATGTAATATTTTTAGGACTCTGATTCAGAATTTTAGAACTTATGTTAATTGTAATCTTAAGAAATTTTTATTCTTGGCCCTGAAGCACTGCCCATCCTAATATTTTAAGATTTCAATATATTCAGTAATTGCCTTCTTTTGTTCTTATCCTTTGTGTTTTCAGAATCTCTTAACTACTGCAAGGTCAGGAATGTTGGATTGTATTTTAGGAGTGAGGGGGGTGGTCAGTCCATCTGATTTTGGTGTTCAGGAGAATGGTAGATTTGCTCCAAACATCATGACCTCTCAATTTCTTTGGAAGACGCATTTCCTTATTTGATATACCAGTTTCATGTACTACTAAAACAGTTTAATACAACACCAGCAGAAAAATTTTGGCTGTAACTCATTACCTCCCTGAAATTTTTTAATCTATGTGCTCTGTAAAAAGGTATTTAATCTTTCTTCAGTCTTTTAAATATCACATACTCTGCACTACAATAAAGAAACATTATCTTTGTCAAGTTAACCATTCATAAACTGTGAAATGCTATCATGAATTGTTTATGGTCTAGCATGTCCAATTAATATTAAGTAGATGAGCTATTGCTTATGTTTCTTTTCCTCTGTGTTATTCATTGTGCAGGATAGGCAGGATTCAGTGAGTGGAAAATTATTAAATGTTGCTCTCATGCTTCTCATTCAGTGTGTGCACCGTGCCTCATGCACTGTGTGTGATGTGATGCAGTTTCCTCTGAGTAAGCACAGTAGTCGTTGTATTTTCTTACTCTCAGCACAAGTATTTAAAAAAGCACTTTAATCCAATTAAATCTGTTGAACTTCTTTTAAGTATTTATGGAAATGGGGCCTCAGGTTGGCTCAGCAGTGCTTTGCTGCAGGTGTTGCAAAGGAGGCAGTGTGTTGTTCCCTGCCAGGGAACAAGATGGACCCAGGGCAGTGAACCTTCCCAAGGCAGGGATGCTCAGTGGTGCTTTGGACAAGCCAAAGCTCTGCCTGTTTTTCTCTCCACTGCGGGAGTAGGGGAAAAATAATAGGAAAACTGTTGTGGTGGATAAGGACAATCAGTCAAAGTGTTGCTCAGCTAATGCAGAGTTCCTACTCTTTGTGAAGGCACTTAAGCTTGACCACAATCTTTTTTAAGCAAAAGCAGAATGTAATAGCAAGAGTCCTGTGGTGCTGTATTGCAGCACTGCTGAAGTGTGTCAGTGTGTCAGATCTCCCAGCTCGAGAGGCTCTCCACATATCACACATGCTGTTTTTTAACAACTCGCAGGAAACAAGCCGCCATCCAGGCCTGTGCCCTCGGATATCGCAGTGATCATGTACACAAGTGGATCCACAGGAATTCCCAAAGGAGTTATGATCTCCCATTGCAACATAATTGCTGGGATAACTGGAATGGCCGAGAGGATCCCAAATCTGGGGTGGGTACCAGCTGTTACTAACGTGACTTCTTTACTTGCTGGTCAGTTGCATTTAATTTTAGATTAATTACTGTGTAAAATATGCACTGTTTTATATTGCTCTGGCTTGTGACACATCATACTATGCACTGACATCTGAGCATCTTCCAGCACTGTGCTAAATGCCATGACACTACTTCATGCACTCTTTGTTCTCTCCTCTTTGGTATGTGGGCAAGACCAGGACACAAAAACCTGTGAGGCCACCCTGCACTAGAGTGGTTGAAAGCCTCCTTAAGCAGTGCTTCCTTGGTTAATGTTTAAATTTGGCTTCTTTCTGTTTGGTGCAGTTTTTGGTGCGCTGAGTTGCCTTTGCAACCATAACACATGGTTAATTGTCTTGAGATGAGTAACCAGAGTAACCATCACCCTTTTTTCATGCCTAAAACCTACAGTGTTGTAGTATGCAACTCTTGAAACAAAACCCACGTGATTTCAGATATGCTCTCAAGCCTAAAGGCGTTTTCTACTTTCTCATTTCTGCAGTAAACTTTGCATAAATTCGGCTTAATGATGCATCTGAGGACTCTAGTGATACAGCATAAATACATATTTTAAAAATTCTTTTCAGGGAAAAAGACATTTATATTGGGTACCTGCCCCTTGCCCATGTTCTGGAGCTGAGTGCTGAGCTGGTGTGTCTGTCTCACGGGTGCCGCATCGGTTACTCTTCCCCCCAGACATTGGCTGACCAGGTATGTTGTAGGTGTAAGTCCTTAGAGTAAAAAAAAAAAAAAAAAAAAAGAAATTAATAAAAAATTACTTAGATCACTGTAATATTTCTTTAAAAACAGTACAAATTTTGTTTCTGATGTTAAAGATCTTGAATGTGTTTGCTAGTAAACTTGTTCTTCACTTTAGTCTTCTAAAATAAAGAAAGGAAGCAAAGGGGATGTCACTACACTGAAGCCAACTCTAATGGCAGCAGTTCCGGTAAGTAACTGAAGGTTGAATAATTTTTAAAACCTTTTTAAAAATATAATTTATAATTCAATTTTTAGCAACAAAATTAATACCATGACCATTTAGATAGGCCAGGTAGAATCTTTGATGTTAAGCTGCCTTAAAATAATAACTTTGGTACTTATTTGTATGTTGGGGATAAACAATCATGATATGAATATCAAACTTTTTCAAAGTTAAGATAGCTAGAGAGATTCAATTCCCATTTTAATTAGTCATTTCTAGCTTGTTACAGTGAAAGGGTGGAATAAAGAGAGTTGGCAGCTGGGGGTTAACTGCTGCTCCTGCCTAGATTTTGCTTTCCTCCTTTTCAAGAACATCTTGCTGTCTCTTAGCAAGGGAAGAGGAGGGAACCTGGGAGTGGGGTTTTCACCTGAAGCTTATTTGAATTTCTAGATTGTGTATTTTTTTTTTTGCTGTACTGAACTCAGGATTTCTGTTTCTTTGAGATAAAGTTCATCTTTTTATGTAACTAGGAAATTATGGATCGAATTTACAAAAATGTCATGAATAAAGTGAATGAAATGACCAGTTTCCAGAGGAATCTATTTATATTGGCCTACAACTACAAAATGGAGCAGATTTCCAAAGGTTACACTACCCCACTCTGTGACAGGTAATGTTAACTTCATTTGTAATGGCACCAAAAAAATCAAAGTCTTACCACAGGAGCAGTATTTGGTTTTCTTGTGCTTTTCTTCATTTTACCATTGACACTTTGAACATGAACAAATCTGTACTTCAGTGTAAATTGAAACAAAATCAGGAGTTTTTGTGATGGATTTAAATACTTACACAATTTGAGTGTTCTTTAACTTGAAACTAATTGAAAATTTACATTTATTGAATTTTCAGCAGGAATTTAATAATAGATTTATATCATTTTTGGGTAAGATGAGAATTTTATTCCTACAGAAGAAGTTTATTTCCAGAAAACTGTAGACTACCCATTTTTGCAGAAGGGAGCAATGGCATTGCTTTCTCAAATTGGAAAGAACCCAGAGGATCATTGAGTCTAACTCTGGGCTTCTGTGAAAGTAAAGGATAATGTATTTGCAAAATTTATACAACTTTTAAGTATTTTTAGGAGAAAATCATACAACTATAATGCCTCATTAAATCTGTGTTCTCAAACATTTAACCCATCTTCAAACCAGAGCATGGAAACAATCTTACAAATCTGTGCCTGTATTTCTGAAAACTTCAATGTGCTCCTTCAAGGCTTTCCTTGGAACTCATAAAAGTGTATTTGAAGACAGTGGAAACTCAGTTCAGATCCAAACCTAGGTTCTCTCTTGCTTTGTTTTGAAGCACCAAGATGCCCTTTTCCCTTTGCCTTTCAGCCTTATCTTCCGCAAGGTGCGGATGCTGCTGGGCGGGAAGATCCGCGTGCTGCTGTGTGGCGGCGCCCCGCTCTCGGCGGCCACGCAGCGCTTCATGAACATCTGCTTCTGCTGCCCCGTGGGGCAGGGCTACGGCCTCACCGAGTCCGCCGGGGCTGGCACCATCACCGAAGGTGGGTGGCACTGCGGCCCTCGGGGCTGGCACCGTCACCGAAGGTGGGTGGCACTGTGTCCCTCGGGGCTGGCACCATCGCCGAAGGTGGGTGGCACCATCGCCCTCAGGGCTGGCACCGTCACCAAAGGCGGGTGGCACTGTGGCCCTCGAGGCTGGCACCGTCACCGAAGGTGGGTGGCACCATCGCCCTCAGGGCTGGCACCGTCACCAAAGGCGGGTGGCACTGTGGCCCTCGGGGCTGGCACCGTCACCGAAGGCGGGTGGCACTGTGTCCCTCGGGGCAGGCACCGTCACCAAAGGCGGGTGGCACTGTGGCCCTCGGGGCAGGCACCGTCACCGAAGGCGGGTGGCACTGCATCCCTCGGGCACGGCACCCACGCTCAGCCCTGCCCGCCTGTCCTTTGCTGGTGCCACCAAATGTCATGGGGGCATCCTGGAATCAGGTGTTTCCAGAAATGCATCGAGCAGTGGCAGTGCTGATGGGGTGCGTTGTGCTGAAGCAGGTGACCCTCGTGTCAAAGGAGTGGTAGAGCTGCCCATTGTAGTGTGAATGGGGGCTTGGCGTTGTTGTACTTACCACATCAACTTAATAATAATTTTTTTCAAATTTTGTTGAGTATATTGAGATGTCAGGAATTAAAATCTTCCTGCACCAGATTTCCATTTTATATAACAGAACCTAATGGTTTCAGTTGCCTTTCAGTAACTGAGGGTATCTGTTAATAACAGCCATCTACTCTCCTAGTGGGATAAGAATTTTATCTGTGTTCTCTTGATAAATCGGTTGGGTTTTCTTGGAGGTTTGGTTCTGTGAATTAAAGTTCAGAATAAATAGCGGTTAATTTTCACTGAGAATGCATGACAACAAAAGATTTGTTTTTTTTCCAGCCATCTCTGGTTTTTTGTTTTTCTGAAAATGCACTTTTTTAAATTCTAGTTTGGGACTACACTACAGGAAGAGTGGGAGCACCTTTAGTCTGTTGTGAAATCAAGTTAATGAACTGGGAAGAAGGTGAGAGTTCCTGCTTATGATTTAATTGTAGTGTGTTTGTAAGAACTGTGTTTTTCTATTGGGCTTTCCTCAGTAGCAGTAATTAAAGACTATTTCTTGGCTGTTTGCATTTTAAATGCTATTTTTGCCTATAAAAGTTTGCTCTTGGGGAGAAGAAACATAAATTCCTTAGTAGTTTGAAAACAGAGAAATATCCAGACAGAAGTTATCAAAGCAAGTAGCATTTTGACTGGTAGTATGCATGATACCTTCAGTTGCTGTTAAGAACTTATTTAAAATAATCTTCACAATATTATTCTTAAAGTCATTAGAAATTGGCCTGTAGAATAGAAGCTTAATGGATACATTATAAAAATACATATAATAAATTTTGATATGCATTTGGGTATTTCCTTTCACTGTCGGCTTTTATGTACTGTAGAGTAGAAATACATAATACTTAAGTGTGTTTTGGACTAATGCAAAACCTTATGGATTTTTTCTTTTCTAAACTATGAGGCAAAATTATTTGGTTTTATTTCATCCTGTGTGAAACTGATAAAGCACATTACTTAATTCTGCCAGAAGAATGGCACAAATTTTTGCTTTGGAATATGTTTTCATTCTTATAAACTTAATAAAACTCCCCATCCTTCTAGGTGGATATTACAACACTGACAAACCATATCCTAGAGGTGAGATCCTTATTGGAGGGCAGAATGTGACTGTGGGCTACTACAAAAATGAAGCACGAACCAAAAAAGATTTCACTGTTGATGAGAACGGGCAGAGGTGGCTCCATACTGGGGACATTGGAGAGTTTCATCATGATGGATGTCTAAAAATTATTGGTGAGTTAATAAATTCAGGTGGACATGTATATGTATAGATATTCATATACACACACGGTTTTCAGGGCTGTGAAATACAGTAATGAAAAAACTTCCATGTCTTGTCATGCAATCTAAAGCCTTCCCATGTATCTCAGAGAAGTTCTGATACGTTAATATAAACTTGTTTGTGTGGTTTAGAAGCTGATTTTTGGTTCACTTTGAAACGATCTTAACATTGACTCCCTAAGTTTGTGAGACTGGGTAGTAATGAGGGAGTTAAATACAAGCTGACTGAGTAGATAAGCTGCCTTATATTGTATAATTTTGTACGGTTGTGCTCAATAACCTCAAGTAATTTGGGCATAATTTTTGTTCCTATTGTTGTTTTTCAAGTAAAAGGTGAACAGTTGCTCTTTAAATATGGATTTAGCCTGAAATAAATAACATAATGCCACCAAAGGGTGCATATCCTGCCTTATGGGTCTGGGCCAGACAGCACAAAATGCGTGCTCCTGGCTAACAGTGGCTTTTGCATAGTCCTATTTGTCTTCCGTGCACATGATGGTGCTGTCATATAGGAAATGCTGTTCTGAAGGCAGAAAATGCATGGAATTGCAATATCCCTAATTTTGTTGGGACAGACAGACTGATAAAATGCATTCTAGAAACCTAACATTAAAGGTTTCTGGTACATTCACCAAACACGAGTCAGTTTATATATTTAAATGCTTATTTAAATAAGCATTTCAGAAAAATGTAAAATCCACGTTTCAGAGTTTTGTATTCGGTAATCAACACTTAATTCCTTTCTTCCTCAATAGATCGCAAAAAGGATCTTGTAAAACTGCAGGCAGGAGAATATGTTTCTCTTGGCAAAGTGGAAGCAGCTCTGAAAAATCTTCCACTGGTGGATAATATTTGTGCATATGCAAGCAGGTAAGAGCAGCTTATACCTCGTTACTGCTCTGTTCTTTGTCCTCTTGATACAAAATGTTTTGCACTCAATGTGTAGAATTTTTTTATTCGGTTAAAAAAAAGATTTTACCTATAACAGAATGGAAGAACTCACTATCAAAACTAAAATATCTGAAATCCATTTTTATTTTTCCTTTCTCATTTGTTGTCATCATTTATTAGGAAATACCAATGACGAGTCTTACATTCTCCCTTCCCCTATCTGAAAAGCAGCTGAGCTCTATTGCATTAATTACAGGCATCACTCAAGCACTTTGGAGATTGTTACCTTTAGAAGCCCTAGGACACCTTGTTCCTTGCTGTGTTTGGTTGTGATTTGTCCTTCAGAGGAAGTACTGTGGTACTTCAGAGGAAGGTGGGGGGAAAAACCACCAATGGCCCTGTAGCTGGCTTGTGAATTAAAGTTACTTTTCTTTATCCCTGCAGTACACCACCTTGAAGCTTGAGGAAAACCACAATCTAAACACTATGCAAACACACAATAAATGACAATCAAATGTCATTTCTATTTGCTTTAGATGTGTACTAATAAATTACGTGATAAGGGCTCAAACTCTATTTCTAGAGTTTCTTAGCTCTTACACGTATAAATATACTTCAGGTGGTCTTTGTTTCCTTTTGACATTTGACACTGATGTTTGGAAAGTTATTTTGGAGCTTCTGTATGATCAGAAATATTCTGACTCCCATTAATGTCTCAAAAAGCCCCATTTTACTTTGGAAGAAGCCAGGATAAGCATACCAGAGAATTGCTCAGTGGTAATAAACAAAACAGTTAACTTTTGATTTGTTCACCTGGTTCTCTGTAATTTTGGGGGGATTTGTGTAGTCATTCTGTAACTGCAGTTTTGACAGTTTTGGATCAGTAGGCTGGCATACATTGGGCCAGCCACTGCTGAGGAAATTTCCATTCTTTTAAGTTTTATTTGTGGTTTGGACTCACTGCATGAGTCTCACGTTTGCTGGCTTTGACAGCCTGAAGCTGCAACTGTTCCAAGCACCCTCTGTAATCTGTGGACAAAGAGCTTCCTGCATATGATTTCTTCTCTTCCAGTATTGCAGTTTGCTATTGGACTCACATTAACACAGAAATTTGGTAATTTTGCCAGGTCAGCATAACATTGGAAGCTAAAATGCACTTGCCAGCCAGACACTTGACTCTGATAGGCCATGTCTTGTCTATTACTTAAAAACAGGAAAACCTATGAGCAATTTTTAAAGGTAATTTACAAACAAGAGTCCATCCAGACCAAGGACAAACAAGACAAGACATTCCAGATTGGTTTTCCTGTTGCTGCTGTACTTTCTTAATACTGTTGTGTGTAATGTGGCCTGAGTAGCCATGTCACAAGAGTCCCTGAATGACTGTCCATATGCACATTTCATTGTGGGCATGTGCTCACCTCAGCAGTCTGAGCTCAGAGAGGTTTTGTAACAGTGCCTGTGACCTTTCTTGGATCCTGCCTCTCCTTATACTTTGCCTGGGTGATCTCCTACGCAAGAGGAGTCCTTTATTTGTAGCTGTTCTGCCTCCCACGTGCAAAAGGACAAGGAGGGCAGACTTTTACAAATGGGTTTAATATGTGATTTGACCTTAGATTTTAGGGTGCAAAGCTCCTCTGAACATGGTAGAAGGGAATCAGAATTGTTTGCATGATACTGCTACTTCAAAAGCTGTATTGACTTCAGACAAAATAAGTGAGATAAGGAATAAAAACATTTGCTGAAAGGAATGGTGATTAGAGCTCTGTCGGGGGAGACTCCTACTGCTTTATCAACACTTCACCCATCCAAGACACATGAAGTGGGTTTCAAGCATCATGTCAGGAGAGCAAACATGACAAGAAACCTGAGGGAGTCCTCAGTCATCTCAAAGAGATAAGGACCCGGCTTTACAGAATAGAAACAGTGATATCTATGTGTAGTGCCATTAAATGTTTCTGACCACAGGTCTGAGAGCCATACGTGGGTAAATTGTAAGCACAGCAAGGGAATGAGGCTGCCTAGTGTAGGACAGACATTTTGGCAGAATCTTTCATCATGGAAGAGATGACTAAGGAGGTCTTGAGGACCAAAGTCTGAAAATTTCCACTGAAAATCACTTCCAAGACAAAGGTACCAAATACAAAGGATCGGCATAAGGAGCAGCAACAGGGCAGTGACTGCTCAGGAGGGAAGATGTACCTTCAGGATACCTCTCAAGACAAAACAGTTCTTTAGCGTTTGAACTGCAGCAAGTGAAGATTTAACTTTGTGGCATAGAATGAAAAAGTACATGTACCAGGAACTGAGAGCTGCAAGGTGTTCTTTCCAAGAAAAAAACAGTTGGATGAACCTGTTTGTCCAGACCAAGTACACTTCTACTGAAGGGGCTGAATTTTAGATGAACAGAAAGTTTGATGCTTACCCAGCCAGCTGATTACTTCTATGTGCTGTTTATCCCTGGAGACGCTGGTGATGTTGCTGGACAGATCTTGAACATGTCAAAAGACTTACAGGAACCAGGGATGAAAGTGCCAGAGTCCTTTGTGTCCCAGGTGCCTTTACACAGAATATGTACACAGCAGGGAGCAGAGTTACAAGGGTTCAGTGCAGAGTGCAGCATCAGTGTGCATGGGGGGAAATGGGGCAGAGGCAAAGGCAGAAGGTGAGATACAAGCCGTAGTGATAGTGAGGCTAATCTGAAATCATCCTTTAGTACATTTTCAGGAAGAGAAAAAAGAGAATGGTTTTGTGCTGGCAGGCAAAGCTTGTGATGATGCTCCAGGAAAGTCTGTGTTTATAATGGACTCTGGTGCAGTCTTCTCAACTCTGGTCAGATGCCCATTATGATTCATGCCAGTAAGAAAGGGGAAAATTGCAATGTGCAGTAACCAAAAGCATATTTAGAGGTAGTATCTTAAAATTATCTTGAAGACCTTAAAGGATATAGTAGAGTAATCTGCATGCTAGGGCTAATTTTCCATATTTTGTATTAATCATCTGTCTGGGGAGAATTGAAAAGATTTAACAATTCTGTAGATAGTTAAGATGGGAGGGAACCAAAGCCACAGTGGAGGATAGGATGAGAATTAGGAGCAAGCTTGGCTAGATGGAGATTTGCTTGAAAATAGCAGTAAGTTGAAAGAGAGGAGTTGTAGATTATACTTACAGCTAAATAAACTGCAGAAGTGAAGGTGAGAACCACCAGTTGGTAGCAATTCTGTAGGAGCTGACATGAGTCCACAAGTGCTGTGATGTTATAAGAAGGTAAAAGGCATAATCAGATGTATTGCCTACAAAATGCACAATGATCTCTTTGCTGTAACAACTATTAAGGGGTCTGAGTTCCACATGTAGCCCATCACAAGAGATGGACCTCATGAAAGGAGTCCAGGAAAAAAATGACAATGTCTGGGCAGAGACGTGTGATGGCATGAATTTGGAGGAAAGGGCACTGCTGATATGTCTAAATAAACCTAAGAAGGGAAGCAAGACTAAAAAAGTGACAAGGAGAATCTGTGAATGAATAAATAGCTTCTGTGGAAAAGAGAGGCATATCTGACAATTGTAGGTACACTTCAAAGAGGAAGAGTCAGGAGTTGCCATCAGCAGCAGCTTATCCATGCTATGAGTGATGAAGTGTTGGCATTAGTGCTTGCTGATGTTGGAGAAAGATGTAGACCAACATCTGTTAGATGTATCTGACCCTGCTTCAGGGCAGGTGAATTGATTAGGAGCTCTTCTGAGATCACTTTCAACTCTGGCTCTGTGATCTGCTTTGTTAGAATGTGTCAAGCTGCTGTGTGAGGTTCTGTGCACATTTTACCTAAACTTTACACCATCGGAAAAGCTTTGAACACCTGTTCCAGAGTGAATTGTGCTTTAGGGCCCAAAGACTCTGAGACCACAGCTTCCTACGTTCTGGCATGTCAGGAGCAGACAAAGAGTGCCAATAGTAGAGTGAGTGTATGGACAATCACCTGAAAGAGAAAGAGAAGTCACTTCCCTTACAGAAGCAGGCATCCTTTGAGATGTGTTGTGCATATGCTCATTCCACAACCTGCTGTCCAACCCCTCTTCACTGCAGTCCTCTACTCCTCTACAGTAACTGGACTCTGCAGTTGAGAGGAAACTGAGGTAGGGAAGCCGCACACCAGTCTCCATTCCGGGCTGCCAAACATGAGCAGAGGCAGGGCGCAGTGACATCGCGTGGGTGCTGCTTCCCAAAGCTTTGGGCATGAGACACAGTGGAATATGCATATGGACAGCACACCTTGAAGCAATCCCCTTACTGTAAGGTAAGTAGCTTCTCTTTCTACTTACTTTTTAGCAGGCAGAGGTAGTTTGTGTACTATTTCAGGAGGATTATCAGGTGAACAAAAGCCAGCTGTTAAGAGCAAAATCTCTGTATGACGTGTAAAACCCTCAACTTGAAATGTTATTTTTGAGGAGTTGTTTACTTTGCCAAATTCATACTAAAGTACATTGTGCTTCTCAGTTTCCATTCTTATGTCATTGGATTTGTTGTGCCAAATCAAAAGGAGCTCGCAGACCTAGCCCGAAAAAAAGGATTTAAAGGAACCTGGGAAGAGATCTGTAACAGTCCTGAGATGGAAAAAGAGGTTCTGAAGGTGCTAGCTGAGGCTGCTGTGGCAGGTGAGTGGCTGGGTAGATGGTATCAATTTTGTGGACTGCAATGTCTGTGAAATAGATAAGCATAGGCCCTAAAATACTTCCTTGGGTGTATCTATTTCATTCAACCTGTATGAAGTGAGATTTTCATACAAAAACCCCCAACAACAAAACATGAATTGGGTCAGTCCTTTTGTTTCATGCAGCTTCTCTTACTGTGGCCCATAGCTGAGGAAAGAATATAAAAACAGAGAAGCTTTGTAAGTACAATTCTCTGTATGTATGTGTGTATGTGTAGTGTTCTTTAAGATGTCCTGTAGTATCTTGCTGGCCTTGCTGCTGGTCCTAAACCAGTGTGGGCCAGCTATAGATCCATAATCATAAATTATGCATTAGGTATGAGACAGTCTCACCTGCTACATACCTGTGCAGAGCTGAAATAAACCCATGGTGACAGGGGCTCTCCTGGCTTGTGCTTGGATCTGAAGGATTTCCAAAACTAAAGCAGCATCTTTGTAGTTAGTGATTTTCAGAAGACTTTCCTTACATTAACTTTTCTAGCCACATTTGAAAATTACTCAGATATTCTGTACCAGTGTCCATAGTTTCTCGTGGGAGTTTGTAGCTTCTTGGCCTGTTTGTGTGAAGAAATGCCTTGCTTGTCCCAGCCTTCCATCTGCCAGTTCAGGTTGACTCTGCTGAGCTCTGCTCTGGGAGGGGCAGTGAACAGTCCCAGTGGTGGCTGTGATTCTGGCAGTGTGGATTGTTCCTCCCCCTCAGTATCTTTTTCATGCTAATTGGCCATGCTCTGTCAGGCTTTTCTGGTGCAGAATGAAGCAGTGGCACAGGGCTGTTTTGTTTGTTCTTTGTAATAATTTCTGCCTTATTTTTGCTTTTGGCCATCTCTGAGCACTGGGCTTTTTTCATAACGCTCTCAGTTATGGCCACAGAATGATTTTTTGAAATGATCATCGGGGTGTAGAATTTTCCATACTCATCTCTTGGCACTTTCCTGCAATGGACGTTTCCTGCTGTTGTGCAGTTGCTCAGCATCACGATGTTCTTCTGTCCCTCTTTGCCCTTTGTCCTCATCCTTTCTACCCTGGATAACCACATGCTTCCAGCAGTCTGTGCTTATTTATATTCATCTTTTCTCCATATTGCTTGTGAATATATTAAACTCTCATGAGATATTTGCCAGCTCCCATCCCTCCTGCCATGAGTGCAGTCTCAACACTGCAGCTGCTCTTTCCTTGCCCCACCTCTCAAGTGTGGTTTTCTTCACTGTATGGAGCACATGGCCAAAGTCTTTCTCAGAAGCTGCTGTGATGGGGAGCATGTACAAAGTTGCTTTCATTTGTTGTGGAACACTATTCTAAAGATAATTAAGTACTTAAAAATTGATGAAGGGTAGTATTTGGTTCAATGATTTTGATGTTATTTTATATTTGGTTTTGGTTTCCACTTTGATATCACAGGCTTTACTTTTAAATGCTATCGATTTTAGTGATAAATTGCAAAAAATCCCTGAAAACCCAAACCTAGTAATCTAATGCCAAAGGGACAAAAAGGGGCAGGAAAACCTAAAAATGGCAGGTTGCACATGATAAATACACATTTGTATATATTTTTGAAATTCAACTTGAGAGGATTTTATTATTATTGCTATTTGTTGGCTACTTTTCTTAGTTGTTTGATTTTCTTTTCTCATATCTGAAACCACAGCAGAAATTGTTGCAAATGATAGCTTTTTGTGCTGAAGGTGTAACATGGAGAGCACTGCTCTCTTTCAGTACAGGGAAGAGCCCCCATGTGAACTTAATTCCCTTGATCAGTTTAGAACTATGAGGAAAAAAACAAACTCCCCCATTTTTTCTAACCTAAGTAGCATGGATTTTAAGATTTTCTCTCCAGATGATGAGTACCATGATGCTGATAGAGCAGAGTCTCTATCAGAGAGATTGGAGGATATCATTTCCATGCACTGAGGTTTTTTTTGAAGTTAGGGAGCTGCAGAGATACTTGAACAGCTGGGCTTTATTCCAGTACTTCTGTGGTATTGCCATGTCTGGGGTCACCATTTATTACCGTGGGTCTTCAGGGCAGTCAGGACTTGGTGAAGGGAAGGAGAGATCTTGACTCCATTTCAGAAGGCTGAAATTATATTATGATATATATTACATTAAAGAAGACCACACTATGACTATACTACAAAGAACAGAGAGAAAAGAATCATCAGAAGGCGAGACAGGAATAGAAAGGAATGAATAACAAAGTTCTGTGACTCCCAGAGAGTCCCAGAGCTGCTGCCTCCTCGATTGGCCACCAAATAGAAACATCCCACATTGACCAATGGAGGAAGCACCTGCTGCATTCCACAGCAGCAGATAACAAATTGTTCACACTTGAAGCTGAGGCCTTCTCAGCTTCTCAGGAGAAGAAAATCCTAGCAAAGGGATTTTCACAAAATATCACAACCACACTGTGGAAACTGGACAACAGGTACTAGCAGATCCTGTCCCTCTGCTTGTGACCCCACAGGTGGTCAAACCAACCGTGGGGGTTGGAGGAGCACATCTTCATTTGGGTCACGAGCGTGAGAATACGATTTCTCTTTTTGTGCTTAACTTCTGGCAAATGGCTCCATTTAGGTTCTGTATTAAAAATGTTTCTTTTCGCAGCAAACCTGGAGAAGTTTGAAATCCCAGTGAAGATCCGTTTGAGCCCGGATCCTTGGACCCCAGAGACGGGTCTGGTGACGGACGCGTTCAAGCTGAAGCGCAAGGAGCTGACGGCGTTCTACCAGCCGGACATTGAGCGGATGTACGGGAAGAGCGTCAAGTAGCCCTCCTCGGCTCCGCTGCTGCTCGCTGAGCTCGGATCAAATAGGAAATACTTGAATTGCCTGTCTCTACTCAACACTTGAGATCAACACACAAAACCACCACTCCTCATTCCCAGCTTGAAACTGTTCTTTCTAATGACGTCACCGTGATGACTGGCAAGTTTAGTAAAATGTTATGGCAGCAAATTTGTGTCTGTCTCCTTTTTTCCAGTTTTCTCTGCTACCTTGTCAGTCCGTGGATTTTCCCGGGTCTTTTTGGGAAACCATGATTCTGAAGCCTCAAGTTTTTAAACATTTATAAATCCTGTATAATGTTTTATTTGTATCTTTAAAATTTGGATGTATATAGAGAGAACTTGGCTATATAAGAAATGGTTATACTGGGGGCCTTTTTTTACCTAATTATTTAAAGATAAGAAGGTATTGATGTTGTGACATTATGTACATTGAAAATGCTTGTAACAAGGTAATTGTTGAACAGAGGACCAGGTTATTTGCTGCTGTGCTATTTTTCTGTGTAAATCTGAGGGAGAAAATGTTTGACGTTCCAGCTTGTGTAATGCACCTTCAATATGTGCCTAATGGTTACTTTTATTTTTATCTGAAAATGGAAGGATGGTCGTGGCACAGCTCTGCCTCAAGGCAGGTACTCTTGCAGGTGTTAGTTAAAGCTCCTTTAGTACAGAAGATGCTATTAACACAGCAGAAGTTAAACCTAACAATAATCTCTCAGATACAGAAACTCCTTTTTTAAATAGCTCATGACCATTTCATCCAGAGCTGAATTGTGTAGTGCTAATATGAACTCTCATCATTAATTTCACCTTGTACTTTACAAGCTTGACTGTATCCTTTTAACAGAGGGACTGTAGCAACCTTTGTCTTTTCTCATTAGGTTTGGTCATTACAGTGGGTTTCCTCTTTCATTGTTTATTAAGGTTTGGCAAGACCCCTGCTCTACCCTAGCTGCAACCCAAATCTTCCTGGGGGGATTTTTAAAGTCATAATGACAGTTATGTTCTCAGCTCACACAGTGCCTAGCTGCCCTTTGTGCCATTAAAAATCTCCCTTTGATTCTCTGTTCTTTTGTCTTGTACTTTTTGCTTTAAAAACCTGATATTTGAAGCATTTGTCAGCCAGAGTTATTTATGTTGCTTGGTTTGTTACATCTGATTCTTTGGGAAAGAGTCTCAATTTCTGTTTCAATAGAGATCTGTGGATATTGTTTGAAAAAATGTGGGGGCTCTTTTCATCTTGAGTGAGAACGTTCAGATTTGTTTCAGATGTGAATTTTATTTTCAAAATATTTCTGGAAAGAATATTCAGGGTTACATGAGAATGTGAAAAGGCATATATCAGTCAACTTGGTGATGAAGCAAATACTAAAATGGTTTTAATTTGGAGATCACTCTCTTGTGTATCATTTGCTTGTAGTACTAAAACTCAGGGTCCTGATGCTTTCTTAGTGCCCTGCTCTGGTAGCACATAGCAATGCTGAAGGCCAGAAGCTTAGTTTGGGAGAGGGAGTTCCTGCTGATTGTCTTTGTGACATGAGGCTTTGGGAGGTATTTGATGTGCAAATTCTCATTTTATAAACCTCTGAAATATTGTTTTAATTAATGCTCTCCATTGATTATAGAAAGCAGATTCATAGGAGTTGAAGGTTATCAAGCAGGTTCCCTGATGAAACGATGAGGTGGTTTGTGCTAATGATGGATTTCCCCTGCTGCTGTCCATGACAAACTGTTAACATTTGGTAAATTTTGGTGTAAGTAATCAAATAGAAATAGAAGCAACAAAGAGAAATCAGAACCATATTTTTGAGATTATTGCCTTTAGATATCCAGATCATGAATGAACAAATAGACATAAGACAAATGTTGAAAAATGACTGAAGAATCCAAATGTGGAAAAATTGCCAAGGCTGTAGGGGAGTGTCACACCATGTATTAGACATTGCTAACATTTAAATTTGTATCTGTGCTCCATCAACAGGTTCTTAAACAGAACTCAGCACAGACTGTACATTGTTCAAATATTTTTGTGATTTTTAGTGAAAAATAATAAATTGTTGAAGTACTATGTATATCACTTGGTGCATTGTGCAGCAGATTTAAGAAAATAAATCTGCTTTTGGTTGAACAAATCTGAAGTCAGTATTTTGTTCTGCTAAGGGTTTAAATCCCCCTTTGAGAAATTGCTTAAAGGAAACTTTTTAAATGGTTTGGAAATAGGAGTTTTATTTTCTTTTTTCTAATCCAGTCACAAGATGGGGTTGCAGTCTAACTGTGCATTTGATTTAACAGTTCAGGTTTTTTATGTTTAAAATGGATGTGGTATATGTATAGTTTTTCTTTCATTAGGCATTAAGATTCATTGTGGACATTTTTATTTCTTCTACAGAATGTGAAAACAAAGCAGTTCATTAAGTTTAGTCTCAGTGCTGGAGATAGACTTTTTAAAAATCTTTATGATGAGTGTGGGGTTTGTTCTTATGACGTATAGCAGAAGACAGACTCCACTCCTGCTGGATTGTGAGTACTTCCATGTCCCATTGAGACCACCTGTGCTGGGGGTGCTGGGAGCTGCTGGGGGCTGTAATGGGTGTTCAGTGAGGCTGCAGCTCAAGTGTGGGGCTCCTTCCCCTGCTCCTCTGGGCTGCCACCCCGTGCTCCTGCATTGCTAAGCACAAGAACAGCTTTGGAGGGATTTGTTCCAGCCCTGCAGAGATGCTCTGCTTGCCAGCTGGCAATCTCCTCCATATTTAAATTTTTTTTTTTTTGTGTGTGTGTCTTCCCATGCCCTGTGTAACAAGAACAAAGTACCTGCTGGAATGCAGTGCCCTGTCCAGGGGCTGTGGGCAGCTGTGCAGGAGCTGAGAGGTGTGTGTTTGGGACGAGTGGTCTCTGTCACGTGGGGGATCTGCAATGCAAAGAGCTGTAACTTCAAACAATCTGAGTTCAAACTAAGAGCAAGGGGCATATACCTCACCTGAAGGGCCCCCAGAAGAGGGGGATTTTTAACAAAACTTTTGTAAATAAAAACTTATCAGGTCTCTGAATCGTTGAAAATTGTAACTACTTACTGTATTTCATTATTAAAATGGTTGACCAAGAAATTCCAGGAATGCTGTGAATATCCTTTAAATTTCACAATTCTTTAAAATGTTTTCAGGACTTTAGGCTATCATTCAATCTAGATGTAAGTGTTCTTTACAGAGCATAGTGTTTCTGGGGTGTGTGAGAAATTCAGAAGTTGCATGTCAGAAAAGGCAGTGTGAGTTTGCTGCTGCAGGTCTCCCGGAGGCAGGAGCACACCTCAGAGGGGAGCTCCAGCTGAGCAGGGCAAGATTCTGCAGAAATGGCAGTGAACAGCAATGTGAGACTGCAGCTAAGAACAAAGCAGGTCCCTACATCCCCCTGCTTTACAGACAGGATGCAGAGAAGGGTATGGAATCCAAACCATACATGAGGAACACCCCGTAAAGCTGGTAAGTTTATGCAGAAATTGCTATAGGACATAAAACTCCTTTGCAATAACCTTTGTCCTGCTAAAATTCACAAACTTTTTATTCTGTACTAAAACTACATTCTTACTACATAAGTGATGCAATGCAGCATTTTTAATTTTTGTTACTGTGGTGTATTAACTACTTTGGACTTGGTATAAAATAGTGTACATCTATTTCTTTTCTGGTAAGAGGAACAATTTTCAACTTGCCTACACCTTGGACCAGGCTGAAACATGAATTGAATGACCAATTGTATATTGTTGTAATGGGTTATTTAATGTAAGCTCATTTTCAATGTGATCTTGGTTGTTACTATGAACTGCCTGAACATTGTATACCCTAATTGAGTTATATTGTATGAATTATTTATTTGTAATTGGATATCATGTTTCAAAAATAAAATTAATTTCACAAATTGGGTCCTGTACATCCAGTTTTTTCAGTGGTACAGAGTTGATAATATAGAAATGTGTTCATTATTGTCAAGTGTTTCAAATACATGCGACCATTTTGGACTGAATGCAGGAGCAGGAATTACCAGGTTAGCCTAGATTTTTACTGCAGGAAAATTAATTATGTTTGGCCAATTTCTATTTGCATATGATCTGCCATTTACCTGGTTTTAAAAGCACTGGCTGTGGGAAATACCTGATGTAAAGCTGTAGGCTTATGACTTTTTTTTTTTCCTATCCAAGTGTGCTAGGACTTGTATTTAGTGTGTAATTTTCCTTAAGTTTGTGTGTTGAAGGGTCAAATACTAGATGCTTGCAGTTGGACTTCTTAAGAGATCTTGAGCACTCAGAATTTGATTACAAGCTCACAAACCATTGCTGGTGACAGTCCAGCCTGGAGGCGTCTCAAGAGAAGCCTCTGTTACCCTTTTTGTTGTCTCTATTTACAGGTTCCCCAAATGCCCAGGGTCATAGTGCTGACAAAATGTCAAACCTTCCTTGCTGTGAAGCTGATATTTTTGTTTATCTCTTTAACCAGCCATGAGAAGGCTCCAGCTTCCTCTAGATTCAGTTACATCCAAAGTAGTTGTTTATTATTTTCTTTCAAAAATACTGGGGGGTTTTTAGACTGAAAACTTATTTCAAATCATTTAGGATAATATGATTCACTTTAACTGATTTTTTGTTTTTCTTTTTTTTGTTAGACATTTATAGCTAATAAAATGCTGTTAGGGGTCTCTTTAGTAAAGAGAAATAAAGGTTCAGAATTATTATAATAGGTATTTATTGTAGCAATTAATTTCAGGAAGGATAAGTGTAACCATATCAGAAAATATGTTAATGTAACCTATAGAGAGGCATGAGGATCCAAAATAGATACAATAAAAACACAAATAAAAACATTGTAAACCTGAGTTGTTCTTACTGTCTACAAAAATCCAGGGGTGACAGACGGGAAAGGGAGTACCCAAACAGCTGAAAAGGTGAGTAATTTTTGAAAAAAATAATTGTAATACTTTTAAATATTTTTAAAACCCTGTTGTTATTTCTGTGTGTGTAGGATTTCTCTCTGGGCGCTGAGGGTTAAAGGAGAGCCAGGCCTGAGCTCTGCTCGGAGCAGTGCCCGTCCTTCGCTGCTCTGCTGTCCTGGGGAGCTGTTGGGAAGTGGTGGCCATGGCCCTGCTGCTCACTGAGTCACCTGCCCTCCCTGTCATGTTCTCCTGCCCACCAGAGCGGTGTGCAAGGGAGCTCTGCCTTTCCCTGGAGCTGATGTGAAGGGGATTTGTCTGCCCTTGGCAAGCCAGGGAGCAGGTGACAGATGTGCCTTTTCTTTGTGCTGGGCAGCCAGTGGGAGAAGAGTTTCTGCTTTGGGATGAAAGGTGCCAGTGATAAATGGGAAATGAGGGACTATTCCCAGGCAGGGCAGCTTCTGCACATGGAGAGCTGGAGCTGAGGGCAGAGCTGGTGGCAGTGGGGCTGTGTCTGCCCCTGGCTGGCTGGCACAGATCCAGCTGTGGGGCTGGAGGGACAGCAGCTGGGGGTGGCTGAATGTTTCAGAGAGTGTTGGCAAGTATTTTCTCTACTCTAGCTACAATTAAAATAGATGCCTGTGGGTTTTAGCTAGTAGTGTCTCTATGATTTGAATCCCAGATTTCATTATATGGACTGGCTTCAGCATTTAATTCCTGCTTTATGTGCAAACAAGGCTGTGGTTGTGTTTGAGGGGTCCCAGGACGAGGGAAGAGATGAGAATCTTGACTCCATGTTTCAGAAGGCTGATTTATTATATTATGATATATATTATATTAAAAATGCTGTACTAAAACTGTACTAAAAGAATAGAGAGAAGGATACAGACAGAAGGCTAGACAAGAATAGAATGGAATGAGTAATAAAAACCCGTGACTGCTCAGAGCCTCGACAGCTGGACCAATGATTGGTCATCAAGTAGAAACAACTCACATGGACCAATCAAAGATGCACCTGTTGCATTCCACAGCAGCAGATAATTATTGTTTTTCTTTTCCTCTGAGGCTTCTCAGCTTCTCGGGAGAAAAAATCCTGGCAAAGGGATTTTCATAAAATATCATGTTGACACAGGCTTGGCTTTAGCTGCCTCCCTGCCCAACCAGAGACCTTGCACAGGGCTGGCCATCAGGGCACTTCCATCTCCAGGTGGTTCTGGATGGGCATCCCCACACTGCTGCCTGGTCCCCAGTACAGGGTGGTTGGTGGAAAAGCAAACATTGTTTCCCTGTTGGGGGTTGGGTGGGTTCAGTTTCCTGGTGGCACACGTACCCAAAAGGATAGGGGAGCCTGTTGTGCATGAAATGTCAAAAAGATGTTTTATATCAGACTTCAGGGGTGCTCAGCCTGGCCAAGTGCAACAGCAGGAAAAACCATATACCATATTTGAATCCCTAGCTCCTGAATTTCCATGAATTCCACTGTACCCTTTCCCACTGCAGTACAAGTGTGTGTTTATTTCTTTCCCTGGAACTGCAATGCCTTCTATTGGTTGGGTAGGTTGTTTGGTTTTTGTTTTGGTAATTATCTGCAGATAATTGAGAGACAACTTTATGAATGTAAGAGTTAAACTTCAATGGAAAAGTTTATTTGGCTTCCCATTGATGTGCACTCACAGTAGTGTTTGGCAATGAGCCTGGTGGCTGGTGACCTTTATTCCTCTGAAATGGTGAGATTTTGATGTAAACCCTTACACTGAGTGAGTTTTCTTACATCAAGTAAATTTACATCGAGTTTCTGCTACTTTAGGCTCCTAGAGAGGTTAAGGGAGAAAGAAACATAATTTTGAAATATTAAATTCTTAATAGCAAAAGAAACTATCAAATTCCCATAAAATTCTTGTATTTATCTTAATAATGCTGGCCAGATACAGTTCAGTTTTATTGAAATAGGATTTGTATCAGGAATTTTTCAGCAAACTCTATTTTTGGTACATTTTCTAGTACCATATTTGCGTAGCTGTTTTTAAATCCTAAGCAAATAGCTTACAAGGCTGAAGAATGATTTGGAAAGCATAGTTCCTGCTATGTATTGTAGTTGGAAGATAGGCTGTGGATGTTTAACAAGCTGTAAGGAAGCTATTTACTGAAACTCATTAAGCATTTTATGTTTCATCAGTTCTCTGGATCTCACACACATTTGCTAGGTATTTCTGCCAGGTTTCTTGGAAACGAGGTGATTTTGCTCAATTTTGTTGCAATTCAGGACTTGGTGTGTTCCAGCTAAAGCAGTGTAACATAATTAGCAGGAGGGCTGAGAATGCCAGTGAGCAATCTGGCCGGTTCAGCATCACTTCCTCTTCCCTCCCCTTCTTGCCAGAGCTGCATAAGAACTGTAAAACAATCGGAGAACCAAAAAAGGGAGACTTTTCAAGAGCAATTTCTGTATCAAACTGGGTTGATTGATGCCCGTTGATATATTTCTGTATCAGAATGGGTCGATAAGTTGTTGGTTGAGTGCAGCTCCAGTGGGATATGTGCCTGTGCCTCTGCACTCCCACGGGCTGACAGGCACAAGCAAACATCTTGTGGGTGACCTGCAACAGGGCAGATTTAGGGCCAGAAGGTTTTGGGTTGTCCCTTCCTGGTGCAGAGCGCCATGGAGCTTCAGGGGGTGGTGGTTCCTGTTGGACTGTTTGATGTCTTTCCAAGGATGTTGTAAGTGAAATGTGCTAAAACTTCTGTCAGAAATTTCTTTCATTTTAATTTGAAGTCTGGATAAACTTGTGAAATATCTCTTTGAAGGTATCTCCCATATAGTTATTCTTCCATGTGCTCAGCAATGGAGGCTTTCTGAGCTTATCTGAGGTTTCCCAGGACTGGCAGGTGACAGGTCTGGTTGAGGGCAGCATGTTACTGATGGGCAGTGTGTGTTTTGCAGTAATTTTCCTAACATTTTCATAAATAGATGAGATTTGGGACTTTCCCCAGAATTTTTCCCAGTGCTACTAAGGGATACTTGTTTTTAAACCATTTTTCCATTTCCTTCTATCAGTTTTATTTTCTACCAGCAACTTTTCATTATACCATGGCCTGATCAGATCTTTCTGGTGTGCTTTTTTTCCATAACTGATGGTTTGTCTTTTTAAATTATTTTACAGAATTTACAAAAAGATGTAGATAAAATGGATTGCTTCCACAGGAGGCATGATGCTCTCTGTAAGTCTTGACTGGCAGAGATTTCTAGATAGGATTTTTTTCTGAAATGCTGCAACAGTGACTGTGACTGCCAGGTGTCACCTGCAGCAGCCTGTGCTCATGACATTGTGCAGGTGTGAACCCACCCTGTCTTTGTGCTCCTGGTGGAAGGGTGAGCAAATCTGGTGGAAAGAAATAACTCAATTTGAGAAATGCCTGCCCTGAAAGCAAAGATTTGCTGTCCTCGGCCTCTGGCTTGAGGGTTTGTGAATAGTCAGTGTTGCTGGTCTGTAGCAGCCCCAATTCAGTGGGCTGGATTGAAAACCTGATTATTGAAAACCTGATTAAAAAAAAAAAGGAAATGAGAAAAAAATTAAATTATCCTGTTATCCTGACACCTTTCTTTTTCCATTGGTATAAATATCCCATAGTTAATATTAAACAAGGTTCTGAATTGCCATGTGATGTCTAACATTTCAACTGGCCACAGAATGCACTCCTGGTGCCAGAATGCTGCCCCTTCACCCCTTCTCTATCCCCCTCTGTGCTGGGGGTCACTGGCTGCCCCTCTCCTTTGCTAAACCGTGGTCCTGGCCCTTGTGTGCCACAGGACATACCTGCTCAGTCACCTGAACTGGGCCATTCCCTGGCTGTCCCGCTCCAAGGGCTTGTCCCTCCTTGAAGGTGGGGGGTGCCAGGGGTGCCGGCTGTTCCTTGGGGCTCCATGGAGTGTGTGCTGGATGGGCCAGAGCCCAGGAGCCTCCCCCTTGTTTATGCCAGGAGTGATTTTTTATTTTTTTTCCCTCTTTTCTAGCTTTAGCTAGAAAAAGTTTGGATGGATTTCTAGGGCCCAAACCAATTTGGGACAGTTGAAAGCAGCACTCCAACAATTCCAAGTATTTGAATTATAATTATTTCCATCTGTTTGTCTTTGTTTATTTACTTTTTCAAGAAAGCTCCAGTAGTACTCAGAACAGCTTTATTGTGATAGAAATTTCTAGCCCATTGTGGTTTGAAGAATCCTGTGCTGATTCAGGGCAGCAAAGCCTTAGAAAGTCTCTTTAGGAACACATGCCGACACCATTTCACATCTTCTCCCCTCTTAGGGCTGAGATTACAGCCAGCCTCTGGCTTCTTTCAGATTTTTAAGACCTCTTTAAAGAATTGTTTGGTTCCTTCTCTTCCACGCTCTCTTCTGCCTGTTTCTGTGTGAGGCTCCGGCTATTCCCTGGTCTGCCGGAGCTGGAGCGCTGGGTGTGCCACGGGAGCGCTGGGTGTGCCACGGGGAGCGCTGGCAGTGCCACGGGGAGCGCTGGGTGTGCCACGGGGAGCGCTGGCAGTGCCACGGGAGCACTGGGTGTGCCACGGGAGCACTGGGTGTGCCACGGGAGCACTGGGTGTGCCACGGGAGCACTGGGTGTGCCACGAGGAGCACTGGGTGTGCCACGAGGAGCACTGGGTGTGCCACGGGGAGCGCTGGGTGTGCCACGAGGAGCGCTGGGTGTGCCATGGGGAGCGCTGGGTGTGCCACGGGAGCGCTGGGTGTGCCATGGGGAGCGCTGGGTGTGCCACGGGAGCGCTGGGTGTGCCACGGGAGCGCTGGGTGTGCCACGGGGAGCGCTGGCAGTGCCACGGGGAGCGCTGGGTGTGCCATGAGGAGCGCTGGGTGTGCCATGAGGAGCGCTGGCAGTGCCATGGGGAGCCCTGGCAGTGGGTGGGCTCCTGTCCCGGTGCTCTCCCGCAGTCTGGCCGTGGGACAGCGGGGCTGTGGTGGGGCCGGGCAGCAGGGCAGGGCAGGGCAGAGCCGCGCTTCCCATGCAGGGCTTGCACAAACCCCACCGGGCAAACGGAGCCTTTCCTCCCGACAGCAGCCCCTGGATTGAGCTCATTCCCCTAAACGCTGACTTTATACAGTGAAGGATGCTGTGGTGGCCTTCAGCAGAGGCTGCAGAATATTATACCCAGCTTCCACTTATCCACAGTCCTGCTTTGGTTTTCTTCCCAGCTCCCCTTAAGAAACAATTAGTATCCTTTCACCCTTTTTTTAAACTTTTTTATTTTGCTGCCAAGACCTTTCTCATAGTTTTCAGAGAGAAATAGCTTTAAAGATTGATGCATCTCAAATGCTTGCATCATCTCCTTGTCTGGTATCTTACTCCTAATTTATAAATCATTTTTAAAATCGGAAGCACGTGTTAGCTGCAGCAAAAGACTTTCTGTATTAACTGAGTTGACAGAAGTTTTGTCAAAATTTTTCCTAAAGTATATTGAAACTTTAATCCTCTTCATTATCCCTCCTCTTCATCTGTTTTATTCTGGAGTTTGTACCTCCAGCTGTCTGCAGGAGTTTTTTTGGTGTGAGCAGGCATCACTTCTGGAGGTGTTTACAGAGGTGGGGCTGGAGCAGCCTGGCTCCCCTGCAGCTGCACCGGCCACCCATCCTAGCCATGGGGTCCCCAACCAGCATGGGGTGCTGGGGACATCAGCAAACAAGTGTCACAGAGCCCCTTGTCACTGCAGCCACTCTGGGTGGGGGAGTGCTCCTGCAGCACTGAGGGAATCTGTAACTCAGACCGTGTGAGGTTGGATCATTTACTTGAATTTATTTTATTTCCTCAGCTAATGAACTGAAATGTTGGTATTGATAGTTTCAAAGAAAACAATCTCTACTGGTGTTTCTCTGCTGGTCTGTGTGATAGCCCTAAAAGGCAGCTTTGTGAATATCTTGGGGCACAGTCTGGGTGTGTTCATTCCCTGAAACTGCAGTGTAAGAAAACTCAGCTGACAGAAGCTGTGAAGGATGGTCATAGACGTTTATACTATTTAAATATAATTTAAGTAATATTTAAAATGTAATTTAATTTTTTTTTTCTGCTGAAGCTGACTTGTTTTTTTCTTTTCAGTAACTAGACCAAAAAAACCCCACAACCTTACAGGAAAATTGTGGGAAATGTTTGTAGCTTCTCAATGACTCAGTTACGATAGCAGTTGCGTGCATGACTTGGTGACTGCGAGATGACTTGGTGAGCAGCAGTGACATTTGTTTTCCTGTGAATTTGGGAATCTCCCACAAGAGCAAGGACCCATGATTCTGAGCTGATTCCCTCCCATTTTGGATCAAGAAAAAAGCAATACCTTTCATTATTGTAAAGAATTATCTTCCCAGTGCTACTTTATTTATTTTGAAAGGATTTTGACTGTCTATTTCACAATAGCAAAGCAAAATAAAAAAAATCTTTATCTCTTCTGAATCCATCCTTTGTAGTTTTCCTGCTGTAGGGGAGAGCCCCTGACCTCCCTGGAGGTCGTGTTCCTGCAGGGCAGTGACCCAGTCGTGGTTTCCTCTCGGTCCTGGAGCCAGTGACGTGTCCAGTGACAGAATGAAGGGTGCAAGTCAGAGATCTCGACTTCTCATACCCAGGTGTCATCACACCAACCTCAACAAAACGCATTGGTTTGGGGTTCATATCCCTCTTTTATTTGCCTGCAATATTTTTTTTCATGGATATAAGGATTTCTTTATTTTACCTGTTCTGAAGGCTGATGCCAAGTTCAGCTGAACTAAGATCTGACACAAACCTACCTGAGGGTAAGAACAGTCCGGTTGCTGCAATAGAGGTTGGACATTTATTGCTCTGTTGACTTCCTGCAGCCGCCTTGGCATTCATCTCCCTGTGCCCCATTCCCTTCCTGCTGAGGGTAAAGGCATGGATTGAGTGCTGCCAGTGCAGAGCCTGGGACACACAGCCCTGGAAACGTGCTGCTTGCCGGGTGTCCGCAGCCCTTGCTCAGACTCACATCTACAGGACTGATTTCCCCACTGAGGATTTAGTGCTGCAGAAGCAGCAGCATTTCACAAGTGCTGTGGTTGCATCCTAGGAGGAGAGTAGGGTCAAAGATAACAATTTGTTTCAGTCACAGCAAAATAATGGGGTGACACGAAGCTGGCTGGAATTTTTCTGTCTCCCTGTCTTGCCCATGCTGAGGAGCAGCAGTGCTGCCAGCCTCTGCAGCAGGGCTTGCCCCAGCCCCAGCCCTGGGATGCTGATCCCAAAAGCTTTGTTCAGGATGAACAATTCTGTGCCCCTGTCTGAACCTCTGCTCAAATCATCTGTGTTCTGAACAAAACGGGAAAGCAGCTGAGAAGAGCAGGGGCTGTGCTGTGGGCTTCCAGGGAAGGAGGAGGGACCCAGCTATGGATGTAAGCAGAGAGAGAGAGAGCTTGTTAGCACTCGAGGGAGAAACGGGTGGAGACAGGGGAACCTGTGGTCATGTCTGCTTTTTAAACTTTAATTGCTCCTGCCAACTCCTAGCAAGTTGTAATTCAAAATTCACAACTCAGATCCCCAGACGATTAAAGTAATGGATTTAGGATTTTATTTTTTTCTGGTTTCCTGGTTATCTGAGGCATGCAAAAGCCATGGGCTAAACTTAATTTGACTGCTTGCAAGAGCAAGAAGCTTTTTTCTCTTGCCCTGTTTCCTTACAGCAGCCTTGGATCCTTCTGGAGTGCTTTGAAAGCCCAGGGCAGAAGATTATTAGCTGATGTTAATGGGGAGTCAGAAGTGTGAATGGTGTCTTGGCAACAGCTCAGCTGTGTGAGGTGAGTGTCTCAGCGCTGCAAGGTATCTGTTTAAACGGGGGCAGTTGATAACACGGACGGGGTTAGTTCTGAACATCCCCAGCCGTGGACAAATTTCCAGTATTAAAAATCCTGGTGCAGAGGAGAGCGCTGCTTGCTCGGTTTTCCTTGCACTGTATCTGCCTCCTGAGAAGGAAGCCTCCACCTTTCATCTTTAGAAAGTAATATGGAGTTCATGTAGATGTGAGAGATCCTCATTAATTTGTTTTTTTTTTTGTTTAGTCCATACTAATTGTCCCCACTTTATTGTTATAACAATAGAAATCCAATATGTTTTGTCTGTGATTTATTTTGTTAACAAACTCTTTCGGTTTTCCACTTGTTTTTAAAGCTGGGTTAGAACCTCTGCTAAGTTTAGTCCAACAGAAATGGCCCCAAAAATCTGCATTACCCGTGTGTAATTGGCTACATTACAACCCCTTATTAATTAAAACGATGGCATCTGCAATTGGGGGTGTGTCCCCTGCCCCGGTGGCCTCTCCTGCCGCGGTGCCATGGCAATCTCATCTCCCCGAGCATCGCTCGTAGCCATGGCAACTCGGGCTGGGCATGCAGCTCCCTCCTGCTGGAGTCCCTGCTCTCAAGGTGCTGCTGCAGTCCGTGGCCCTGGCCTGGCACGTGGATTTTTCCATGTGATAATGAACCTATGTGGCTGTAACCTGACCAGTTCTGAAATGAAGGGCTGAGTACAATACGATAGATAAATTAAATGAAAATGCTAATAAATTAGGGGGCAAAGCCTAGGATCACTTTACTCATAAGATTTCTAATATCTTTAATTTAGCAAAATGGCAGCTTTCCTGAGCTAAATTACAGCAAGGCACCAGGCAATTTATTGGAAGTGTCTGAGCACTGGGTACCCAAATTAATGGCTGTGTTTCATTTTCTTTCCTTTCCTCTTTGAGTTTCATCAGACCCTAAAACGAATAATGGGGGCACGATAAAAGGACACAAGCCAAACACCAAAAAACCTAAAAAGGCAACTTTGTGTTTTAGTGATGATGTAAACTTCCCTACACTGAGATTTCTGATGAGACAGGATCTATCACAACTCCCACTCATAGGAAACCTGTTGTGTTTGTTGAATACCAGAGAGAGTCCACGTGCGTTGTGTTCGAGGGGGAGCTTATGGCAGAGATGTACCAGGGAGCAGCAAACATTCAACAGTGAGACCTGGAGGTGGCTGCAGAGGGGCAGATTTGTGGTGTTCTGGGGCACAGAGAAGAGGTGACCAGCCCTTGTTGCTATTGACATCAGTGGGATGTCATGAGGTGGTGGGAATCTTTTCTAGAAAAGGATGCAGGTTTTAAACCCAAAGGGCAGAGTATGATTCACCTTACAGAAAAACAAAGCAACCCAGTGACTTCAGTGAGGAATGATCTGAGTGGGTTTGCTGTGTCCTGTGGAACTGAGCAGCTCCAGGCTGTGCCTGTGCTGGTTGAGTGCCTGTAATAAAAGAGATATTTTCTTTCCTTAAAATGACGCGTAGTGGGGGGTTGTGAGCTTCCTGCTGGGAACTTTTGGGATCCTGTAACGTCTGTCAGCTCAGCCCTGCCTTCTGAGAGAGCTGCAGGAGCCAGTGGGGCTGCAGCAGAGGCAGGGCAGAGCCTGCTGGTCCTGCAGGTAGGGGTTGTGGTGTGCTCAGGGATTTCTGACCTGTGCTGTCTGAGTGACTCTGCAGCTGCCTTTCATCCTTCTCATAACTGGAAGAGATTAATTTTGTTTTATTCACCCCCACATCATGAAGGAGAAAGAACAACTTGATTCTGCCCTTGTCATCTCCAACTTACACCCTGGCACAGCTCATCACTGGCAATCTTGTGCTGCTTACATTTTAGTTATGTTCTTAGTAATCCTCAGATCCTGATATTGAAAAAAAAAAAAAACAAACCAAAAACAAACCCACTTTAAAGTAGACCAAAACATCGATTGGAGTTTATTTTGTTTTTCTTGTTACTTCTTGGGTTTAGAAAAAAATAATGACATATTTTGATTTGTTGGTTGGTTCAGCAGCAAATCATAAAGCCTAATTGTCAAAACTCCTTAATCCCAAAGAACTGGCTTTTAAATTTTTTTTTTTGAGTTTTTTTCATTGTTCTTTTTTTGCTTATGCTGCTAGCTAATTCTAATGCTGTTAAATCTGCATTCACTCTTTCATTTAAATCTGTTTTTTACAAATGGAAATGAATTCAGATTAGTATTTTCTAGGTCTGTGCTCCAATCCTAATAGGATATACCAGGCAACAAGGACCTGGAACCTTCCAGAATAGATGAACCTCTCTCTGCTTTTGAATGACCAACTATTTAAAATAAAAATATGTGACTAAAGCATGGGTGAACTCTCAGGAAAAAGAGGAGAGTTAGGAGCTGGAAGCACAGACGCTATGGCTGGAAGCATTTCTGGAATGTGCCTTGCAGCAGCCCCAGTGCTGGTGCTGTGGGGAGCAAGGTGCTGAGCTGCACCCCCAGGGAAATCTGGCAAAGAGAGTTAATTTTTGGGGAGAAGGAAGGAACTGGTTTGGGCAGCTCTTTCTTGGAGGGAGGTGTTGGGGAAGCACCTGGAACCCTGCAGAGCTGTCCCAGCCCAGAGTTCTTCCCAAACCTATGGGGTGTGATTGCTATTTCAGGGCTCAGAAAAATGTGAGGTATTTAGCTCCAGAAAAACACAGTCCTGCCCCAGCACAAACACAGCAGTTTGGTTTGATATGGCACATTGTGTTTACCGTCAGTAATGCCAGAGAAAAACACAGAAGGTATAGACAAGTACAAGGATGTGTACTGAGTGCACATGAGTATTTTTCAGAGTATTTTAGTGTTATTTAAAATCTTTTTTCTATCTCACTTCCCACCCTACAAGATAGCAGGTTGATTTTAGAGGGGTTTTAAGGAGATGCTTTGGCAACCTATTTTTGGAGGACTGATGTTGAAAATGAGATAATCTGGGGGAAACCAAGGTGACAAGAGTCACAGAGGGAGAAGGTGGCAGGATGTTTAACTCAGAAGGTGACAAGCCCAGAAATGAAGGCAAGGACCACATGAATCCCAGTATTCAAAGCAATGGCTTCCAGTTTGCATTTTCAGTTCACAGTGGCAGGATTTTGTGAATGAGGGTAGGCTGTGTCTCCTTGTTCTTGTACTCCACAGAGCACGAAGCTGAGCCCGGGGGACACGGGGACCCAGGCAAATCCTGGGGGGTGCCTGGAGGGAACAAACCTCTCCTGGGCTTTGGCTGAGGGGATGGAATGGCTGGGCAGGGTGGAGCTCAAAACCACACAGAGGGAAGTCTGGACTGATGGGGATGTGGATAGGTCATGTGGGAGAGAGGTTTTGGGGCAGGGAAAGGGGGCAGGCAGTTGGAAAACTCGCTGAGTTGAAGCTTTGTGTGCATCCCCTGCCATGGTGAGGATTGGGGCATGCTGGGGCTGGGTGAGCAAGCAGTGGTTCAGAAAACCGACCCAAACATTCCACAGCCCATGTGCATGTGAAAATGGGCAGCATGCTAAACACTCATCATTCTTAGCTGAAGAAAGGAAAAAATGGACTCCTTGCAAGGGGAGCACAGCCCCTGCTGGGCTGAGCCTTTCTGTCTGCCAGGGCACTGTTCCTCTTCCCCAGTGGGTGATTTATGTGAGCAATCACCACACATCAAGAGCTATATTGCAAATAATGCAGCAGTTATGTTGCTTTCAGGAACTCCTCTAACACTTCAGTTTAAGAATTGATTGTTTCTCAGTGACGCTGGAGCATCGAAATGCTCATGAAAGAGTCAGGAAATGTTGTAAGTAAGACTACACAAAATTCTTTAGTTATGTGATTTAAAGAAACATTTATTCTATGTGCTTAGATGTAATTTTTTTTGCATTTCCCATCTGCAACAGGAATGATTTTTTTTCTTCAAACACACTGCATTTCCAGAGCTTGCTGGGAAAGCACAAGGTCTCCTGCATCTGTGCAGAACTCCCCACTTCCTGTCACTTCCTAGTTTCAAATGAAATACCAACCTCATATGAAAAGACCACACAAGACCACATGTTGTTTACTTTGGGCTGATTATTCACATGTTACAAGCAGCCAAGAGAGTAAGAGAGAGTTTTCCCCAAAGTTCTAGAAGTGCAGTTCCATCAAAACAATGGTTATCTTTGCTTTAACAAAATTTTTTTCATGTCAGGCCACTGAGAAATAAAAGATTGCATTTGAAATATACATCCCCTCTGTTTTTTGGGGGTTTTTAATCATTTGTAAGTAAACCATCCCTGCTTAGAGTAAGCATTTTTTATTGCTAAATTTCTTTTCTTTGGTATAATTTTTTAATAATCCATTTGGGAATTTAGTTTGGATTCCTTTGCTCAGCCTTGTTGCGCTGTGGATGTGTGCTCTGTGCCCTGTTTCTGTTCCCCACATGGCACAGGGGCAGTTTTCCATGGGTGCTGTGGGCACAGACCCAGCAGGAGATGGAATGTGGCAGTGATTCCCAGGGGCTGCACGCTTTGTTCAGTTTGATGCCACGTGCAATCCCCTGGGTGTGCCTGATCTGCAGGGGGGTTCTCACAGCAATGGTGGGGGAGATGTCAGGAGGGCTTCTCCTTGGGCCTTCCCAGCTCTCTTGGAGCTCCTTCCAAATGTCTTCCATGCAGGAGGTATGGGAGGGTTTGGGGGGCTGTTACATTAGCCAAGGTCCTGGTAATGGGGATTAGATTATTCAGACTCCATCAGTTGTGCACACAAGGCTGGATTAGGAGTGCTTGTTTTAACTGGAGGAAATTAAGTTTTCCTGACAGTTAAGAAGAAAGGAATGCTGTCCCGTTAGAGCTGGCATGATCCTGCATTGCCTACAGCCCATTCTCTACCTTATGCATTCAGGGACCCTTTCCCTGCACGCTCACAGCTGTGGCTATCAGGACTATTACCAAAACACTGAAACACAGGAACAAATCTTAGCCTCAGGTTCAGAAATCACAGCTTAGTGCTTTCCCTCCTCTGCCTGGCAGAACCCTTCCCTTTGGAGAGGATGCTCGGGCTGCTGCTGCCTCTTTTGTATACTTTCTGTCCTCTTTGCTGTACACCTGGGGTTCATCCTGTTGTTGCTCTTTCCACCCCAGATTGCTATTTTGCTCCTTTTGTTGTGTCTCCAAAGCAGACTTTTGGAACAAGAGAACAAATAGCTGTTCTGAGTATTTAAAAAAGTGAATGCTCTAGAAAGTGAATACAGTCAACAGATGCCAAGATGTAATAGATCAAACTGAAGTGCTATCTTACTAGCTTCAGCTTGAAAGGGACTGCTGTTGAGAACAGCAGTGATGTAATCTGAGCTGTATTTGAAATCCCATGAAGATTCAGGTCAACAGGGTTGAGAGCTGAAATTAATGGATGTTTGCTGCAACAGCTACAGTAAAATGGGGAGGTTTCACAACCAAAACTCGGAGTGCTACAAACACACACGGTGAGGAGTGCCTGATGCTGTAGAAGAGTGAATATCAGAGGGAGAGGGCTCAACATTTGGTGCTCATGTGCAAACGAAAATCTCACAAGCGCTGAAGGTCACAGTGACCTGGGATGTTATCCTGACATGGCTGTGAAACAAGGATGGGCTGCTCCTTTCTTTGTGAACTCATTTTGTGGGACTGGAAGAAATAACAATGAAAAGAAATGTGGATTGTTCCTCTAAGGCCTTGCAAGTGCTTTCACTTTGGCTGGGCTGGATGTGTGCTACTGTGATAGCTCTCTCTGTTCCTTTCATCTCTGCCCTGCACCTATTTCTGGGAGAGGAGAGTGACTCTCCCCCTGCACGTGTTTTCTGTCCTTGGGAGGATGGAAGATCACTGTCACACTTAGGCTGTAGTCTTTACTTTATGGTGAGAGTTCCTAAAAGGGTAGAATTGTTTTTGTAGTAAATGCAGTGATGATCTCCCTCTCTGTTTTCAACCTCTTTCGAATGCTGTGTTTTTGAGAGCTGTGTTAGAACTTGACGTGGAGTACCCCGTAGTTCTGGCATTTTACTCTTAGGGCAGAAAAATAGACACAGACCATGCTGGAAGCCAGACTGGTATCCTGCCTTGTATTCACAGTTGCATTCCTAACACTCACTAAAATCCTGCTGGATTCAGGGGGAGCTCTGGGGATGTCTGAGGCAGAACTTGCATTGTTAAATGTTGATGTTTTTACCATTCCTAGATGTATGAAAATGAAACCCACAATGCTGTGGTTTAGTAGGACTAAGTAAGAGCTGTCTCCTTGATTTTAGAGTCTGTGGTTTCCCTCATGATTAAATTTTTGTCTGTTTTTCTTCTCAAATTCTCTGAAGTGTGATCAACTTTGAGAACACCTCTGAACCCGGACAAGTGAAGTCGCTGCATCTGTGACCCTTGCCCTGTTCATTTCATGAGAGAGGATCCTGCTCTCCTGTTCTCCTTGGCTTCCAAATATTTTTTCTAAAAAGCTCAAAGCAGAATGACCATGCCACGCTGGGGCTCTCCCTAGCCCACAGAACTGAGGAGGAGGGAGAGATTACCCGGGGTGAGACGTGAGCTTGTCTAAGTGGTGGCAGGTGAGGTGTAGCTGCTCCTGCTCGCAAAGGCAGCAGTGTCCCAGCTGCTGTGAACCCATTCTAACAAAATGTTTCCTGGCACAGGGAATGCATGCTTTCCTGTTTGATCTCTGGTTGTGTTTCACTGCACAGCTGGATGTTTTTCAGTGTCTCCCTAAGCTTTCTACCTTACACTGGGCAAGAAGCTCTTAACTTTTCCAATGATCTTTAATTCATGATCTGCAGTCAGGTGAGGGTTCCAGTTGAGCACTTGAATATTTTCAGTGGTTTGTCCTGTTTATTTCTTATGCTTAGCAATTACTGGCATTGCTGTATTTCTCTTGTAGTAGAAAGTCTTAAAAATAACAAACAAACAAAATAAATCTGAGATCTTCATGCTGCATGCAGAGGAATTTTTCAAAAGCTCTATAAATATTGATACATACCTCCTTATCTAATTTTTTTTTTTTGAAAAGCCTTCACTGATGTAAATCAAAGTGCTGATTCTGAGCAGATTAGAGCAAGAAGCTGTTCAGTGAGAATGAATGGACCTAAATAAGGACCTTTGCATAGCTGGGAGAGCAAGAACTCTCTCTTTGCTGAACAGAAAGAATTATGTGTTTGGATTTGACAGTGATTTCTCCTAAGCAATCCTAATCACATTTAAAGGCTCTTGAATTAATTTTTTTTTGGTGGCATCCAGAATTTAGTATTTTTCTTGCTGTTTAGGATCCAAATAGAAGTAAATAATGTTGAACACAGTTGAGCCACACAGAACAGCTGAATCTACTATTTGACTCCAAAAGCAAAGTAAGATTTGAGTTCATTCTGTTTTTAAAAGTAATGCATTCAACAGATAATTATATTTGGCAGAAGAAAAAGTAAAGAAAAAACAAAAAAGAAAGTATTTTCAAATCAAGCATCACTACATTCACTGTGTCACATCAAAAGAAAAGGGTAGGATAATGTGAAGTATAGGTTTCATTTATTGCATAGAAATCTATGTTGATAAAATAACTTTGTAACCTGTCTTAGAGGAAACAGAATTGAGGCTGTGATGACTTTGAACTCAAATTCTCCTATTAATCACTGAAAAGTTTGTAGTTTTTAAATGTGATTTCTGGTTATTGCTATCATGAGAGTTACCTGTTTGCACTCTCTTGACAGTCACTCCTAGCTTTCTGAAATTCAGTTTAGATGTTGAAAAGAAATGCCTCACCAAAACTCCAAGACTCTCACGAAACATGCCTTACAGTGAATGCTAAATTTAGTCTGAACTGTTATTACAGATAACATTGAGGTTTTCTGTTGCTTGTCATCTCTCAGAATCTGAAACCAATTTGTCTTTATAGATCTTTGTGTGCTTGGAGGGCAGTTGCACACTCTAGATGTGGCTTCTGGGAAATCTCTTGCCACTGCTAGAGCTGAGTGCCGATGGTCACCTTGGCTGTGAGATGCTGCTAAACCCTGTATTTGCTTCTATTAATTTTTTTTTTGGCTGCCCTGTGTGCAGAAAAGGCCTGAGAAATTTCAGGTTTCATGAATTTGGATCTGCTATGAAGGTTAAATAAAATACAAAGTAAAGCAAACTAAACTCTGAAGTTGGAAAGAAGGCTAATGCATATTTCTTCTGGAGTTATATTTGTATGCTTTCCTTAGTGAAGGCTCTAAGGTAGCAAGGCAGAGCTGTAACATTTTACTAAGTTTTTTATAGTTAATAACAGATCAGACCATTACTCCCATTTGGCATCCAGATGGCAACACAGTATATTATGGATGACACTGAGGAAATTGCCATCTTCCTCTAGAAATTGCTCGTGTCAAGTTTATGAAGGATGTCATCTATTTCTACAGTATGAAAAATAAGGGAGAGTGATGGAAAATGACACTGAACCTACAGTCCTGTGCCAGTGGCTCAAATGCCAGCCCAGCCCTTGTGCCTGTGGACACAGTGGTTGTTGCCTTTTTGGGTGGTGATCTGCCACTGTGTTACCATGCTGTGCCTCCCAGCACAAGGAAATGGTAGGTTTTATTAGATTAATTTCACTTAAGTGGCTGAACTGATGAGGCATAGAAGCGTTAAGAGCACGTAGTAAATGTCATGAATTTCATCCTGTTAGTACATTAACAGTGGGGAAGCGTGGGGCTTGTGCTACTTCTGCCCCTCACGCCTGCTCTGGGGGTGAGTATCTTGCTGCTTTTGAACTAGCTTTTATTCCAACACACTCACAGGCTTCAGAGTTGCACAGAACTTGAAAGGAGCAGGTGCTGATGTTTGTTTTAGGAGAGGCACTGCCAGTAACTTTAGGAGGTTTTGACTCAGGTGCTCAGTGAGGTGTGTGTTTTGCAGCAGGACTGAAAGTCAGTGTGTAGCTCTCAGCGTGGCACAACCTTAAATGCAAGACCAGATCAGGACCACAAACATCTATTTTATCATGTCTTCCTTTATGGTGTCAAAAGCAGCTCCAACTTTACTTTAATTGAAGTAATATGTGAGAGTGAAATATATTGATCATCTGCTTGATCACCACTGGTAGGTTGTCCTTTGCCAAATGTTGTGTCTGGAAAGTCTAAATCAAAAATAATACTTGCATGGTAAAACTCTCCCTTCCTTTATCCCCCTTTTCCCCTAGCAGTAAATTATCAAACATTTACTTCCATTAAATCTGCATGTGCAGGAAGAAAAAACCCCAACTCCTCTGTGTTTCCTGTTTCTCTTTTCTCTTTTTTTTCAGATGATAACTCTAAAAAAGCACGCACTTGAGTACTCTTTAGAGTGGTACTGTCAGCAAACACCCATCAAACAGGCTCAGCTTCCCACAGGAGCTGGCCCTTTAACAGTTGTTTGGTGTCTTTAGTCTTATTAACTCACTAACTGGGGCAAGAAAGATAAATGCAGCATCAGAGCATGGATTATGCCCGTAATGAAGGGTTAGGCATATATTTTCCATGGCAGCCTGCAGAGTCATCTGGGTCTCTAAGGAGGTTTCATGTTGTCTTCATAATAGATTCTGTCTTTGTTCAGTTTTCTGACTGTCCTCAAATTTTTATTTGGAGAAAGGGCTCACATTATATGATCCCTTAAGCCATGTTGTGAATTCCTGCCCCGTGGGATGCCTCAAGCCTCAACGTTTGCGTCCTTTGGTGACGGAGGTTGCTGCCACAAAAGGCTCTCTAGGAGACAGGGACCTTGAGAAAAGAAATCTGGCATCAACAAGTATGTTGTGACCTTTTCATTGTTGGAGTGCCTGGCTGTTGCTCTGCTTTATTGGCCTGAATGTTTTCCAAAGGGGGAATATGGAAGGTGGTGGCAACAGCACAAGGATTATTCTTAAATGTTATAGCCTTGTTTGGGATGGGTGCAAAGGTGAAGAGGAACACGTGAGAGGCAATTGCTGAAAGCATAAGAGATGTGTAAGTGAAATTTCAGGGAAAATTCTCTGAAGTTTGGGGAAAAGAATTGATCTGAAAGGAAGAAAGAAAGAGATATCAAAAAAGAAGTAGCTAGTAAGCTTAACTGTAAAATAAGTTTTTTTTCAAATTAAGCAAGCTTTATGCTGTGATCAATGGCTTTACAATATAATTTGCAGCAAATATAATTTTGAAACACAAAACTAAAACTCCAGTTTTTAATTTTGCAGGTCTTGTGTTTAGACATAAATATAGTTTCTGCAGAGTATGGCTTGAGAAAGTTGACTGATGGCATTAGTAGGCAAGTGGCATATGTTCTTCAGGTGGTTATTCCCCAGTGTCTTTCTATCCCTCCTCTTCATGTCTATAGAAGGCTCAGGAATTCCTTGCAGGCCTTTTTAAAATTAAACTGTTTTTAAGAACCATGGGCTAACAGATGGAGAAGAGCTGTCATCAGCTAGCCAAAGAAAACATAGTTGCAAAGAGTTTTCGTCAATAACTCTGCAGAATTATGCAATCCAGTCATCTTGCAGTTAAACTTTTGGGGAATTACATAAATCTATGGATACACCTGAGCAGTCTTCCTGTGTTCCTTTTGGGCGCTCCAGTTCTCCTTGGTAATTTTGTACGGAGTTTCACCCACATGAAGAACACAAGGGTTTGGAGGAAATAAAGGAGTCTGTTTGCACATGCAGGTGCCTACAGAGGAGCTGGTCTGCCCCTGCTCTGCTGAGAGCCCTGGGGTGTCCGTGCCTCTGGGTGTGCCTTTGTGTCCAGGCGAGTGGTGACACTGATGACAGGCTTTAGCTGGTCTTGTTCCCAGGATCAAGCAACTTCCAAGAGGATGTCATGGGCAGAGAGAAAGGATTTCTCCTTGTACTGAACCAATTTTCATTGACCCAACAATGCAAGGCACTTCCTCACAAGTCTGTGAAAGTCCTGCATGAGAAGGTGTTGCTAAAATCTGACATGTTGTCTTTAATTTTTCAACCCCCAAATTTTCCAGAATGGGGAGGGCAGATATCACATGGAGCTGAGAAAGCTGTGAAGTAAATATTCCCTAAAGTTAGCCAGAAAATCCAGAGACTTGCTCTGGGTTCTGCTTTAGCCTACAGTTGATGTGCTCTTGTTGCCTGCTCAGTAATTTGTCGGGAACAGGGAAGAAGAATTCAGACTTGGCAAGCGGGTGCTGCAGACAGATTTTGTCAGATGAAATCCCAGTAGACGTTAGCCCAACATCAACAGCTCCTGAGCTATCACATGGGAATGCACAGGGAGATAAAACCAACATCCTAAAGGGAGGATCCTCTATTTTAAGGTGCAGAGAGGGCAATCTGGCTAATGTAATTTTTTCCTTTCTTTCTGTAGTCGTTCAGAGACATGATGGAAAATGCTGGTTCCAAACACAGATGCAATTCTGTCTTTTCTCGAATGCTCAACTTCATCTAAAGTTGCTTAACTTCTCTCTCTTGCCTTTTCTTACATGTGAAGAGAAGTTAATCCTATCTGCCTTTACCTCAGAGGGATTGTAAGGGCAGAGTTTGGAAAAGAATTTGCTGTCTATGCAAAGAATCCACAAGTGACTGCAGGGAAAAAAACCCAGACCTACCGTTGGGAAACTCCAGCACCAGTCCACTGCTTTCTGGAAGTGGAGTGTTCTGTTACATAAACATCCTTGAAGCTTTGCAGAAGGGGTGACATTCACATGTGGGCCCTGACTAATTGGGCTTTGTGTGTGAAGAACAGGGATGGAGAGGATAAGGAAATGAAATCCCTAAGGTGCAAGCTGGGCCTCCTTCTTCCCATGGCCTGGGCTGTTGCTTACGTGTTGGAAGGGGGTCTCAGAGCCTCCTGTACCACTGAGCTGATGACTGGGAACTCTGTGGGCCCTGCAACCCAGGCTGCAGCCCAACTCCCCAGTGGGCTGCGAGGTGTCCTGCTCTGCCCAGCAGCCTGCAGCAGTTGCTGAGAGAGCCTCCCTCTGCCCAGGAGCTGCTAACGTCCCTTTGTGCTTAAATCATCATTAACTCAGTGCCTCTATTTAGGCATAATATCCTGCACACAGCATTAACTCTTAGCTGCTTCTATGGAGGCAAAATGCAGCTGCAAACATCAGAAGCTCCAAGTTGCTCCCCGGAGGAGTCTGCACCCCTCCACTGATGATGTGGAGAACCTAGATCCCACAGCTGCTGCTTTGATGCCCAAAGTTAGGCAGCACGAGCACTCATCCATCCAAAACTCACTGAAGACTCAGGGCCCAATGCTCCCCAGCCTCTCATCCTGTGGCAAACTGGAGCAGCAGGATGAGTTGGAAGTCACCACTTTGTTCTGCACACACTTCCTAAAGCTTTGTCACTAGTCCTGACCAAAGAAAATAACTTGTTTCCTCCTCTGTCTCTTTAGAGAAGACTCTGTATAGCAGACATGTAAATAACTTCAAGTGTCTGATATAAAATTCACATGTATATTTTTCTGTATGTTATGAGAAACACAGAATAACAATCTGCAGGTTTTCGATTCTGTGTGGCAGCTCTCAGGGTAAGAGGTCAGATTTAGCAACTGGGATGTAAAAGGAGCAGATTCACAAGCTGAAAGAGCCAGTGTGGAACTGGTTAGGAAAGAGTAAAATCTGAATTCCCAACTCTTTTTCTTTTCACAGCTGTTAAGAGTTCAGTGGGTTGAACTGCAATCCTTCAAGTTCATCTGTTGACTCCAACACAAAACTATTATAAACTGTGCCTCTAAAACACGTGATGAAACATTTCTTGAGAGCTATTTATTCCAACTGCAGCAGAGGAAAGTTTTCAGAACACCCGGCATTTGGTAGAGGAAAGGTCTCTTGAGCTTTGCAAAAGGAGGAATTATTTGCATACCGCTGTAAGTTGCTTTTTGATTATTTTTTTTTCCCTGCATCACTGAACAAAATAATACTTCTAACTTTCCCCCACCATGGAAACATGAACAAGTAGCACAAAACTATGTTTAAGTGCCTAGCAGTGAATTTCTATGTAGTTTTCTTTTTTTAATCATATGGATTGGCGTTTTATAATTCAGCATTGAATTCAAGATATTATATGTTTTCTTTCCTTTAATGTTTTCTGTATCTGAATAAGAGTTTATTCACTTACAGTACTAATGCAGAGGTATAACAGACTGAGAGCTTGAATCAGGTGTGGGGTTTGCAAGCTTACAATTACAAGGAGTAAGCAAGAGTTTGGGGTAACATTTTTCCAGGTGTTTCTTTTACATCTTTGCTCTGAGGTTTGATTTTACCTATCCATTTACATTCTCCTCTAGGCTTTAGCTCTGGTAAAACTCTTTCCATGCTGAAGATGGACCATGCAAATGTGACCCAAGCTATGCTTGATGCTGAATCCCCCAGCACAGAGAAGAACAACAGCAACGAGTATTTTTACATTCTGATTGTCATGTCTTTCTACGGGATCTTCCTGATAGGAATAATGCTTGGCTACATGAAATCCAAAAGAAAAGAGAAGTCATCCAATTTGCTTCTGCTCTACAAAGATGAGGAGAGAGAATGGGGGGAAGCTGTGAAGCCTCTACCAACCGTGGCAGGGCTGAAATCCGTGCAGATCCCCATGATGCTGAACATGCTGCAGGAGAGCATGGTGCCATCCCTGTCCTGTGCCATCTGCTCCATGGAAGGCAGCAGCGTGAGCTCCGAGTCCTCCTCCCCAGATGTGCACTTCACCATCCAGGAGGAAGTGCTGGACACTGAGCTGGGGGAAGTGTCAGAAACGCCCCTCAACGAGAGCAGCGAGGGTTCTGTGGAAAACCTCCAGAAGAACTCCTAGCACTCGCAGGGCTCCCCTGATCAGCTGCCAAAGCCTGAGTGGAGCTCCCACTAAGAACTCGTGGCTCTACCTTTCTGCTCTCCAACGAACTCTGAACAGGTATCTGTACTCCTGGGCCCAAGGCGTTCCTGAGAGCTGGCAGGACAAGGAAGCAGTGGTACCCAACTTCAAATTGTGACTTGCACATAATTGGGTTGCTTAACTTTAATTTTTCTATTATTATTTCTTAATATGAAAGCTAAGAACATGGAGAATATATATGTATTTTCTAACGAGGTAATTATTACTGGCATGTGTCTGCATATTTCAGAATTCTGTACATATCTGGGAAATGTTTGGGGAAGTTACCCTCATGCAAGTGCCTGGTTCTTAAAGATGATGCGTAATGCTCATTCACACAAAGCTGTGATGGACTAGAAATACTCTTACTGTGTTTTTCTTAGGACAAACCACAAGCCAGCAGCACATTTGCTCGATGAGGCCTCAAAAGCTGAAAATTTGTTGATGCTGTACTTGAAGGGAGATTGCAGCATGGCTCAAGACTGGCTTTAGGTACAGAAAGATTGAAAGACAAGGCAGAAAAAAGATGCAGAGTTCCTGTGCAGTTTGTAGAGCCTGGTTCCAGACCCATGACACTTCTCCGTGTCTTTGCTGAAGTTATACATGTACTGGCTGGTCAGGTTCACCACCTTCTGCTGCAATCCAGCCTGTGACTGAGTTACTAACAGGAAAGGTGGTTTTGTTTTTTGCTTTTGTATTTTTTAAAGATGTGTACATTTGGTCACCAAAGGCAAAGATCTGTAAGTTAAAGGAGATGTTAAGAGATCTTTGTTACAGGCTGTAAGACGCAGAAAGGCTCAAACTGATGCTGCTCTGTTACGCCCCCTTGAAAAATAGGTGGAATTCTGGATGGAATTTAACCTAGCAAGGGTGAATTCCTGGCCCCACTGAAATCATCAGCTGAGTCAGGGACCACCACAAGACTTTGTGCTTCTCTGTTGGAGTTAAATTCTCTATTTGAGGTCAGTAAAATTGTACCCATTTACATCATTAAAGAATCTAGACTTTCTGCTCTATTTAAGCCAGTGTAGGTAAGCATTGTGTTACATCTTTTTTTTAATCAGCTCAGATGTGACACATGCTTTTCTAAAAAGCTGTTAGTAACTAGTTTTTAAAACCACTACAGATTTCCCCCTCCCCCCATTTAATGGTACTGTGACATTTTTCAAATGCTCATGAAATTTTTTGCTAAATTATTGCACTTTCACAAGAAGTAAAAATTAATACAAAGAAGAAAATTAATATTTCAATCGTACCTTATATTTTATTATAACTTATTACAGCGTTTTGATTAGTTTCGAAGTATGAGGGCTGAAGAGCCTGAATCTAAAGCATTGCACAGCAAAATATTTGCAAAATATCTCCACGTATTTCCTGCACTAAAATAGCTCTGTGATTTATCCACTGGCATTGGAGCCTGAGAGACAGCTTGAAAAACATGAATGCAGAAGGGCAGGAATGAGCTGGAGCCAGAGTGTGCCGTGCTGCTGGCGCTGGGCAGGGCTCAGAGGGTTAATGGGATGCAGGATCAGGGGAGGGCTCAGAGGGTTAATGGGATGCAGGATCAGGGATCCTCTCTGTCTCAGCACAGCAGAACAAAGGCTCCATTGTGCTCCAAAGGGCCTGATTGGGGCAGACTGAAGGCAGCGGGAGTTTTTCCATCGGCTTCACTGAACTTTGGATCAGACCATATAAAGCTTTTTGGTAGATTTACTCTAAAAGGGGCTGTTTTAAGTTCGAAAGGAGCCAAATTAAGTTTGGCACTTTGCCTGGAATCACTTGAATCCTGAAACTTTCCAAACGAGACTGACATGTACAAGTTGTCACATTTTCCATTGCTTTCTCCTTCGTCCTTTACTTTTGGTATAAATGTATTTGTATCTGTAAAAAACTGATGTATATAATTCCTAACATCGAGTTGTATATAATTGTCTCATGTATTTAAAGTTTATTGTTTCTACTGGCACTAATTTTATTTAAATAAAGAAACACATTTCCTGGAAAAGTCTCCATGTTTGTTCACTACGTCAAATAGATTTCCAGTAACAAGACTGGGCACAATTCCTGCAGGATCCTTTTCTTAGCCTCTTTTTAAAATGATTCCTTGAGCTTTACAGTACTGCAGCATTATGGGCTGGCTGCAGGGCTGGGCCAGGTGCTCCCAATCCACTTTTGGTCCCTGTTGGCTGTTGGGCAGCACGCTCAGGGTGTGTGTGCCAGCAGGGACGCAGGGACACCCTTCTGCAAAGACCTGGGGGTGCTGGGGAGGCACTGGGGAGGCTGCAAAACTGCTATGGAAACTTGTGTTGCTTATTCAGCCTCTGGAGATGCCTGCATTTGGAGTTTCAGGGTTAGATTTGCATTGTAGCAAATTGAGTGGGCTAGGGCTGAGGTTATGGACAAGTATCTGACACAGATCTCTGATCCCACTGGATTTCCACTGCTTGGCCATAGCACACAGCTGGCTTTGTCACAAGCTTTGACCCTGGGTCTCAGTGCTGCTCTGTCACTCCCAGTATTACGTAGAGAGGAGGTTTTCAGAATCTGCCTCCCTAAGAAAAGGATAAATGTTTAGAGGCAACTTTGAACTTCCCTAAATCTGTTGAGTTACAAGTACAGATTCACCAGCACTGGTTAAGACCTGCATGCGTGGGGTAATTTGAGGTTGTTTCAAAAATCAGAGTGCTAAAAAGTTATATCTGCTCGCTTTCCCACAAAACAAGCTCCCTTTTAAATGATTCTGGGGCCTGGGCACAAGCTTCTGTGGACCTGAAGCTAGACACAAGCAAGGCTGTGTTTGGCTGCAGCCATGGCCTGTCCTGGGACACCGCAGTGTCCTGGGATAGTGGGTCAGTCCCAAACATCCCCCCATTTACCCACTGCTGCCTCAGGGTTCCAGGGCTTCCATTGCCACAACCGTGAATCAAGGAACCTCTGACAGCACTGGTGATAAGGAGGAAAAACAGAACCAAATGTAAATTACAGCTCTGCTGCATGCATCAGAAAGGTAGCTTATTCCAGCAGTTTCTTGTTTTAAACTGAGCTGCTATAAAGGGAAACACTGCCTGTTTTGGGGCCTATTTAAAACAAAAAGAGCTTCTAAACACAAAAATGTGGCCACCTTCTTGCAGACTGTGATGGAGCTGGTCTTGGGTTGCGGGGTTGGAGAAAGCATGTAGATAGTTTTGAATGTATTTGCCTTTGTCCTAAGGCATTTGTCTTTGTCCAAATCAGTGTTTTGATGACATCAGGGAAGAAAAAAAAATCTATTTTGGCTATAGAAGTTAGATGCTTATGCAAGTGAATGCAATGATGCCTTGAAGACAGCCCAGTGACCCCAGACTGCCAGGTAGCTATTACTCCAAAACAAAAGAAGTGTTGCTAATCATCAAAAGCCACAGATAGAAGGGGAAAAAATGCTCCCATTAATCTAGTTTCAAAATCCTTTTGACTACTAAGGAGTAAAAGGTAATGATATTGTTTTTTCCACAGTGAATGACATTTCCAGTGTGCTTCAGTAACTGAGTTAAGTTAGATTCAGAGCTAATAGGTCTTGGCTTGAAGGCCATGATAACTGACTGTAATTTGACTGAATGGAGGTGACTTTTTTTACTAATGCATTCTTCTTTAAAAGAACACAGCAATTAGGCTCCCATTTCTTGGCAGTGCTGTACCTCATACATTTGCTGCAGTTGTTAACACACACCCCCTTGGAGAGAAAAGGAGAAGATGGCCACATGTGGCCCGTGTCCATGGGCTGGCTCCAGGACCTACTGTGAACAGAAATGCTCAGAGATGCTCAAAGTGGGTGCAGCACAGAGTAGCTAGATGTGCCAGGTGCAATTGTGGCAAAGCTGGACCATGCTCTCCTGTGTTTGTTGATTTACCATGGTCATGTTATAATCTTTTTTGAATTTGTCCTAGTGGGAAGATGATTTCTTCCTGAGTTAACAGTTGGATCCAAGAGGTAAAAAAGTTGGTAAAATTGTTCAGGCTATTGGTTTTCATGCACTGATTATATTTGCCTCTGTGTATTTGGTTGATTTACTTCTGTATTTTTTCAATTTTCACACATCTCTGCAGGTCCTACTGTGTACAGCCAAAAATAGCTGTGCCTTCTTAGTGCATTGACACTTCTGTAAGCAGCTCAACCAGGCAAGAAAATGGAAAATAATCAAAAAATCAACGAGCACCACTTTTTCAAAGTTTAATTTGGTTTGGTTTGGGTAGGGCTCTAGTTTGTGTTAGGCCAGGTTAGACTGAGGCTTTTGACACACAAAAAAGTGATTAAAATTATAATGAAAGCAATTGGATGATGCATTACAGACTGTGTTCCCAGCTCTGTCCCTCAGTAATCTCTTCAACTGGCCCCTGGTTCTCTTGATTACTGTATGAAGCTACTGATATTGCTGTCTGTGAAAATATGAGATGTTTCTGATAGATATTAAAGGCTTGTGAATTTTAGATGAAAGATATGGTATAAATACAAAACCCATGACCAATTAGGACCAACAAATTTTTTTGCTGTCCTTAATACCACTAGATGCAACAGTAGCCACTGGCAACAAATGGCAATTTCTAGTACTTGGAATTTTCAGCTCATCCCTTCTCAGGAGCTGTGTAACAGGGTTTTTTTGCTTTGTTGAGAGCTGGAGAGCAGGGCAGTAGTTCTGGGATATGGGAGACTAAATTCAGTTCCCCCTTCAGCTCCAGGTTCACTGTGGTACTCTGGAAAATTACTTGCTTTGGCTAAGACTCCCTTTTATAAACTTTAAAGGAGAGCACACCTTCCCTGCCTAAGGCTGATGTGAAGATAACTATGCTGGGAATTTCAGAGTGCTGAGCTCTGATGGAAAGTGAGAAAAGGCAGAAGAGTTGTTTTTCCTTAGAAAATGAATCAACTAAAGAATTAAAGAATTTCCTCCGGTGAGAACTCCAGCTGTTTAGGTGGAACTATCTAACATATGAGTGTGATGCCTCCAGGCCCTGCAGCTTTCCTATGAATGCTGGACCTGGAGCAGCCTGCTGTGGGGCTGGCCCCCAGCCTAGGACATCCCTGGGACAGCTGTGTCTCATCCTAGGAATAAAAACATCAGCTAAACACGGCAGGTGAGAGGATGTGAGACAGGCAAGTGGTTTTGAATTCCACCCTAGCCAATGCACAAAACTCACTCTTCTCCTCAGCAGGAAATATAAACTGTGTATCTCTAAAGATGTACATCCCCCTTCTCCTTCCTCAGATCAGGATAAACTGATTGAACAAGGTTTCCTGTAAGAGAAGAGAGGGCAAGAGAAAAACCAATGCTGCTCCTATTTTTTAACAATGGGTATGGAGTGACACAGCAGCACACAGGCTGCCTTGAACATAACACAGCAGAGCCCCCGTGGTGCCTCTTTCCAGGCCTTAACTCAAGACCCATCCCATTGCTTTCCCTGCAAACACCTGATGCTACAAAAGGACCCACTGCAGCTGACAGTCCTGCCAGCAGCAGCAGCCCCTGAGTGCCAGTGATTGCTCCCCAGCCTGCAAGCCCTGCGCTGCCCCTGCTCTGGCAACCAGGGAACACTCTTGGCCCTTGCAGAAGCACAGAGCAGTGCTGGCACTGCTGAAAGCCCAAGCACCACTGGGACATTTCTCCAGATCTGACCTTCCTCACTCATCACTGCACGAGAGCACTGTGGAAATTCGGGGGATGTGCACGGAGTGCACATGGGTTAATTTTCATCAGCTGCACAGGATTTTACACCAAAGGAGTCTGTTGGCTTTGCTTACAGGAGTGAGTGTTATGCAAGAAATGACACTGAGGCCAGTGGGTGATGTGATGGTAGCACCTACCCATGTTTACTGAGAAGCAGCTCGTTGTGCCTCCACTGGAGGAAACAGCAGCAAGAGCCCTGTCACATTCTGTTTCTCAGGGTCTATCTGCTCAGCGCAAAGCATAATTAACTTCAGTCATATCTAATTAGCTGCTCTTTGGCCAGGACGTGTATCTCAGATGGATGCTCACTGTAAAGATTTTTTTTCTCCTGTATTCATCAAGAATTCAAGACCAGATTAAAATAATCATGCAGCTCACTTCTGCAGAGAGGTGCAAATGCCTGCTGAAAGGGCTGATCTTCATCATGCTGCAGTGGCAAGTAAAATGCTGCCTTAGAGGTGGCTGCTCGAGGCTTTTATTGCTTCAGGTGATCTATAGGTACTTTACTTACTGTTTGTGTAGACATTTACACAGTGCACTATGCATTAGTTTCATAATAAAACTCATTAAGAGCATTCAGTAGATCCCAGGATTTCTTCTGTGGAAAAATAATTTTTTCCACAACTTTTCTTCCATGACCTTTAGTTTGTCTTGTGAAGTACTATCAGGAACAACGAGAACATTATAATCATGTGGAAAGAAGAGTACAAAACATTAATATAGAATAGACAGAGCTTTGGGACTAAAAGTGTCCTGTATAGGAATATTTGTGAGATACATGTGTGCCAGGGAAAGATCAGAAACCCAGGAGCTGAGGGTAATAGTGCTAGCCTTGTATTTATTTATTTATGATGTCTAGACAGACAGTGATTTTCCCTCTTTTTCTGTTGAGAGCTGTGTCAGTTTGAACTGGGAGAGTCCAATAATTGTACTTATATCTGTATGTGTGTTCTTGATGTGCCTTTTTTTTCTCCCTTTTCTACCTTTTTTCTACAGGGCAGTAGCCCAGGGAAATTATTTTTTCAGGCCTATCCTTGCCTTCTTTTTCTTTACTGCATGAAAGACATAGCTTAAGGCACTTAAGTCAGGTTGAACCTGATTTTTTTTCCTATTCCTTGGCACTCTTTAATGCTGACTGCTACCATCTCTTTTGAGCGGTGCAGTACGTGCTTTCCTACCAGCTGCACACACTGACATATGGTTACCATCAATTTTATAGGGGTCTGGAAGCACAAGGGATTGTGTTCATTTCTCCTGTTATAAAGTGGGGCACAGAACTTGTAACTTCTGCTGGGGGTCACCAGTTCAAATGCAAACCCAGGACAGGACTGACCAACCTTGGTGTGGGGACTTGGTGGCTTTTGTGCCACTGGCTCTGTGGCTGGTTCCCTCAGCACGCTGAAGGAAGTTGTTTGAAGACAAAGAGGAGACATTAATGCTTCGTTCTGCAAGAGCAGCAGCAGCTCTGTAAGCTGGCTGAGTGAGGTAGCTGCTGAAGTCGCTGGCTGGCGGGGAAAGGTGGAGCCTTCTCCCCACTGACCTCCAAGGCAGACCTAGCAGGGGCAGTGATGATCACTGACCCTACCCAGCTGGTATCTGCTCACCAAAGCACAGTCCCAGCTGGCACCATCCACGAAAGGCTTCTGGGCCACGAGGATGGGAGGTAGAGGGGTCAGCAGCCCCTTTCTTACACTGATAGTGGTGTTGGAGGGTGGACCTTCCCACAGATGTTGCACTCAAAGTGGCATCAGGGTGTGGTGAGGGGAGGGACAGGTTCCAGGCAGGATTTGGGGAGATAACCCTACATGCCCCCCAAGCCCTGCAAGCCAGGAATTTGTCTTTCAGAAACAATGTGTCTCCCTTTCACGTTGGTTTTTTTTTTTCCTTTTTGTTCCCTCTGGGCTCTGGAAACATGCATTTTATTGCTACGCAGCAACTTCCCTGAACTCTATCTGGAAGATTAATGGTTTATTGAAGAACAGGCAGGATTTAGATTGTCATCAAGAGACCCATAAAAGTAAGCATGTAAAAAGTGTTATGGAAACAGAGCGTGGCCCCTTGGAGTTTTCAAGGCTGGAAGCTGGGCTGTACACATGCCCTGCATCCCGCTCCCTCGCCCCTTGCTGGGAGCACACGTGGAAGGGCAGTGGAGTCACTCTTTGTGCTGGAAATGAATGAGTCCCTTGCAATGAAATTTACTGTAAGTGCACCTTTTCACATGAGCCGGGTTTTTTCCAGGCTGACTTCTGCTTTGTTGGTGTGCATGTGCATCTTGTACGTCACTGGGAACACATTAATGACCATCAGGAACATTTCTTTTGGAATCCTCACAGATATCCCCAGTGATCCAATTTGAAGCACTGCCTGGAAAATGATTAACTCCTCTCTTTGGTCTATAAGGGATTACAGGATTCTGCTCTGCTGCTTCGGGCCACAGCCAGCTCATTCCTGTAGACATCCTCATGTTCCTCTCCAGGGACCTGTGCTTTTAGGGAGTCCTGCACGTAAGCTATTGTTGCATCTGAAGGCCAAACTGTTCCATTCAAGCATGGCTCCATAAAAGTGACTGTGCTACCAAGCCCTGGGGAAAGACTGGGCTGCAAGTTACCAGCTGAGCCGAGGCCCAGTGAAAACAGCACCCTGCTCCAATGGCAGCTACAGCCCTCAGCCCTTCTTTACCCCTCATCTCCTTCACAAGATTCATCACTGGTGATATATTCCGAGTGTGGAAATAATGGCTTCATAAGTACGCCAAGCATTGTGAGGGTAGCAGTACATGGACAACTACTGCAGCCAATCCTCTGATTACTGAACGTTGGCTGAAGTTGCCTCTCTCCCTGTGCTGCCATGGGATCTGCATGTTAAAGCCCAGACAGAGCCAAACAGGGAATGCTGGAGCTGTAAAAACACAGCTGGCTTAGAGAATGGCTTCCTTTGGTGGAGGTTTAAAAAAGAAGCTCTGAAGATTTGTTAGGACAGCTCATCCTCACACGGATCATCATTTGCTCCATTAGCTTTGATCCAGAACCTTCCCCCAGCACTTCAGTTTCCATGGGCTCCCCTGCCCTCCTCAGCACCATGGGTCACTTTCTGTCTATCGTAGTAGAAGTAAAATTAAAGTGTTAAAATAAATCCTGTTTCTTTAACTTTCCATATTTCTTCTCAACCCAGTAAAGGTGCAGGTTTGCTCTTGGCTCCTTGCATCAGTGGGGTTCCCCTATAAATGGCCTCAAAAGCTCCAGTGGCCCTGGATCCTCTAGGTTTCCAGGCATATCAATGGGGTCTCCTCACTCTGAATCTGTTGGGTTTTTGGTCCAATTCACACCAGATTTCTCACCTCCAGTCACAGAAGTCCCTGAGGGCAGGTTACCTCACAGCCTGCTTTTAACCTGCTGTTCATAGATGCTTGTTTTGCATTTTTCTGCCCACTGTGCCCTGCATCAGCTGCACAGCAAACAGGCTGCCCTGACACAGAGCTCTGACCCTCACGGGGCAAGCTGGGACCTGGGGTGCCCCAACTCCCCCTTCCACCTGCTGTGGGGTTCAGTCTGTCAGGGGTGAAGAAAAATGTTGCAGAGATGGGGCACACATGAGCTATGGCCACACAATTGTCTTCACACAGTGTTTCTGTGCAGGCCTCTGGCTGTTTAGTTCATGTGCATGGAGCAACTGGAAGTTATTGGAAAAAATATCTTAATTACACCGATTACCTCTCAGAAGAAGCTGTCAGGTGATAAAAGCCTTAAAATGAGGAGAATTCCTGCCTCCAAGCAAGGGCAGCCAGTGGCATGCAGTCTAGTGAGGGGCTGTAGGGGGCTTGCAGCCCCATGGGGCATCTCTGAGAAGTCTCTGTGGGGCACAGCCCAAGCCAGGGCCTTTGCAGTCCCACAGCAGCCCCACAGGGGTTCTCTGAAAGAATTCTGTGAGAATTCCCTGCCCTGGTCCATCAGCACCAGGCTGACCAGAGGAATAACAAACCCTGGGAGCTCCTCCTTAATCACACCTCTCAGGTGCTGCTGCTCACAACGTTATGCTCTTTCATCCCCCAAGGCCTGTGATTAGTCCCCAGCAGCCGTGTCAGGATACACTTTATGGTTTGATTACACATCCCAGTCTGAGTAATGTCTCTGGCTGCTCAGCCTGTCAGGCCCCATTAGCTGAGAGCATCCACGTCCCAGCACCGAGCAGGCTGCTCAGAATGTGCCAGGCGTACCCAACGGCTGCTTTATCTTTGCTGCAGCTTTAATACGAACTGCTCTGACATCTCCTCATCCTTTGCAGAGCTGCCTTGTGAAGGTACAAAGTGACTGTGAAGAGATTCAGGGAACGCCTGTTCCTGGGGCTGGGCTGCCCAGCGGCTGTGCCCATGGAGGGGCCAGTGGGACACGGGCAGTCCTTGGTGGTGACCACAGCTGCAGTCTCCATCACAGGATAATCAGAAGGCATTTCCTCCCCCAGGCTGAGCTCTGCTCTAGCTTTGCCTTGTTGATATTTGTGAAACCTCTAATTAGCTGCCCTTTCATCTTGCTTTGTATCTGAGGTTGATACTGTGTCATCTGCTTTTCTCAGGAGTTTTAATATTTCCAGTGACTTACGAAAAGGGCAATTCTGTCAGGCATTTTGTGACCTTTAACTTGGGAGAATGTCATTCTTCAGGATGACTGTGGCCATTTTGTCTGCTGTGTTCCTCACTGTGATAACTTTGTGGTGATGGTCACTCTAGAAAACCAGACTGCAGATTTTTAAGTGTGGACTAAGGAATCCCATGGTGAATTCCTTTCTATCCAAGCTGCGTACAAAGAAAATCTTGTTTGTTGTCTAATGCCTATAGTGAGGGACCTCAAATGAGCCAATTGGCCTGCAAAATCAGAAGGAAAAAAATCTTGAGAATAGTAAGTTTGTTGGGAAAATGGTATTTAGGTCATCCCAAAACTATTTATGAATTCAGGTCAAATTTTCTGAGTAGTTCCTCCTGGGATTTAATTTTTTTTTTTCTGGGAGTGGAATAATTTTTCCTTTTTACTAAAGTCAGGGGTTAATGCATTTGCCCAGAAACTGGGAATCCCTCTTACAGTTTCAGTCCATGCTTGGGTGGGGCTGGATAATCCATTCCCACTGAATTGCCAGCACTTTTGAGTATGTGAGGAAGAAAGGGCAGTACAGCCACAATATGTCCCACTGGACCTGTGTCCCTACAGTATAAAATATGTATTCCCTGGGCCAGAAAGAAAGAAATTACAAATACTCCCTAGTATAGTGGTTAGTGAATACGCAGAGGCAAGAATATATTGAATTTCTGCTATATAATCTGCTCTGACTATAACTGGTATAAAATGTACAAGAACACAAAGATGCTGTGAGATTTGTTTATCCTGTAGCCTGGCAGCCATAGTGCTCCCATAAGAGATGTTGATTCTCTCAGGGCATAGGTAGAAGTCAGTCTGGATCCATTGCTTCTTGGATTTAATCAGGGAATTAAATATCCTGTCATTTCTTTTGCTGTTTAAGAAGCAACTGTGTTTCAAGTAAAAGCCGTGTTGATTTAGTTTTTGGTGTGGAAGCATCAACTTACTTAAATTTGTAAATCATCTTTTTGACTAAAAGCAGTTAATCACACGAATCTGTCAAAGTGGGGCCTCGTTTGCAGCTGCCAAATGAGGGGATACAAGACAAGCAACTCAGCTGAGAGCTTGCAGGCTGGGGGAAGAGATGTGGTAAACACAGAGCTGAGACAGAGTAAGCTGGGATGTGGTTTGGGGGTCATGAGTCAGGCAGGCAATGGGTAATAGGAAGGTCTTTGACAACTGTGTTAATATCTAAAACAACCTGCAAAAGATAATTGGCCCCCACTAACTGCTTCAGTGTGCTTGTTAAAGGTGCTGCCAGCTACAACTGACTTTCATAATGCAAGCATAAGGGAAATATTCCGCTCATGAGACAGAAAGGACCATCTGACCTCTTTTCTCCTCAGTCTGTTCTAAGCCTAGAAGAAAAAGTGGAGCTAGGCTGACATTTATTTCTCTGAGAAGAAACCAGCCTGTCTTTAAATTGCTCTTTGGGTTTTTCCATCTGATTTTATAAATGACATGTTATTTTACTGCACCCTTAACTGGAAACAGACCTTACATTTTGATGAGAATATATATGTCCTGTCTTTTTCTTAGCAGCTGATAGTAGTGGGGAAGGTGAGGTGGGCAGAATGTCAGGGGTAAAATCCTTCAAAAAACAAACCCGTAAGCACAGGCTGCTGGATCAGCTCAGGACAACTCACAACATTCTCTGCTCATTTCCTTACACATCTGTTTTCAGTGGGAAAAATAAAACTCCTTTCAGGGTCAGGAAGGATGAAAATACTGGGCATAACCTATGAAGAAAGCTTGAATTTCAGCCACATCTCTACAGTTGTTTCCAGTTAGCTAATGGGGCAGCTAACAGTGGTGCAGCAACATCTCAGTGTTGGTGCCTCCCTCCCCCAACCAACCTGATCCACGGAGCCAGCAGCTGAACAGTCCCCATGGCAGGTGCTACAGAGAATGAATAGAACCTTCACAAGCATGTTTGAAGAGAACTTGCATTCCTCTAGGGTCTGGCTGCCCAATATCATACTGGGGAGAGGAGAACAGCTCAGAGTGGGGTGGCAAAGCAAACAGGACACTGCAGGGCGGGCCATGGAACAGCTCTGTACCTGACACAAACAGGTCACTGACATACTGAGGAGGGCCAGAGCTCATCAGTTTGGGTATTTGGCATATGACTGTCTTTGAGGAGGGTACCAAAGCAGTTTTAGCCTTAGTGGAAGTAGCAGGTGCCTAAACATTCCCTGTGTGCCTGAATCCTGTGCAGTAATTGGTATCTGGTGCTTGCTGCCTCAGATTTGTTGCAGGTTAATGCCCAGGCATTGAGCTCTCATTCCTGTGTACATTAGGATGTGCTGATATTCAAAGGGAAATGTGTAATATTCTGGGTTTGCATCTGTAAATGAATGCACAGCTTTCCTTGGTTGCTGGTTGACAGAGAATGCAGGAGCCAGTATAATCAGCAGCTCCAGGATTTATCTCTAAACAAATATCTACAAGAGAAAAGCAGCAGTGTAGCAGCTTGCACTGGATATAATTCTCATCAATTCAGTGAGTGAGCACACAGGATTTGTCTTATGAGCTGCCAGACCATGCACAGTCTCCAATCCCATGGCACTGCAGAGGTATCAAAGTTCACTAAGTGCATTTACCTGCTAGCACTCTGAAGCAAATATTCCTGTCTTAATAAAACCACAAACCCTGTTGGACAAGTCATGTGCAGCTGCATCCCAAAGACTGCACAAAATTTCTTTATTATTTTTTAATTCAAGAGAAGCCTAGAATAACAAGATAGTCAAAGGGGAATTTTAATGAGATTGATCTCAGCAGAAGAGTTTAACTGAAGCACATGGCTCAGAGACAATATCAAAAGGTGACATCCTTTACTTTCTTCCTCTAGGGGCCACAGCTGCTTTTCTATCAGCTGCACCTACTGTATTTTATGGCTAGAATTTAAAGATTCTTGTGGCTCATACCTGTCTTTCTTAGATGAGCAGAAAGTCTGAGCAAAAATACCTCAAAAACCCCAGTAGTTTTATCTTTCAGAGTGGATAAGAACAAAGTGTTAAATGTGTGCAGAGGCAGTGCTATCTTATGTTATATGGGTGCTGCTCTTAGGATTGTTAATTCCTGCTGCCTTTTATCCTTGAGATGTCTCTGCAAATGTGTTTTCCTTTCTTTATTCTGTTTTATTATGACTCAGAGACTTGTTCAAATATCTAAAGAAAACACATAGATCACCTAATTAAATTAAGGTTGGATATTTAATTGTCTTATCTGTAAACAATTCAACAGGAATTGAGCACACTAACATATTTGAAGGTCTGAGTATTAGTGCTAATGAAAAGAGCTGGGTGATGTGGTTTTTTTGGAAATGGAAAGATATTTCAAGTTTTCCCTCACTTGCTCAGTTCCTGACCTGACCCCCAGTTTCCCAAGGAAGGGACAGGGATGTGCATTGCACGTGTTATGGGAATGCACATCACTGAAACAATGACCTGACCACCCCTCCAGTGCCAGCTGGTCCCTGCAGAGCTGTCAGGTGGCAGCTCTTCATGTTGTAATGCTCAGAGTCAAATTTGAGCCTCCAGGCCAGTGATGTGAGAAGGACCAAGGCTGGTTGGGTTGTTGTACTCTGTACCCTCCATTGTTGTCTTTCTCTCCCTGCTGATGGAGGAGAGGGGTTTGGCTTGCACGTGGGGCGTTGGCTGGTGCTGAGTTGCTTTAGCTCTGGGTTTTGTGAAACCTCCTACAAAGCAATTTATTTGGGGCCCTGGGTTTTAGAAACTCACTGGGAAAGACAGTGGGAGTGTATGAATTAAGATAGGAATGGTGGTCCTTCAGCAGAAGCCATGTAGATAGAAACTGCATCAGGCTGAGGATGGTAGAGACTTTTTGCACATGCCTGATAGGACGGGATATTCAGTGATATTCATGTTCAAAAGATCTTATTTCTTCTCATGAACTGTCTGGTTTCCTTTCCCTTGGAGCTCTTGGTGTTCACTGTCTGAACAGATGATGTGGGTAAGATCAAATTCAACCTGACAAAATAAGTCAGAGGACGTGAAATCCTCCTCTTTTCCAGTCTTTCCTGTGAGCAAGGAATTGTCATTTCACCCAAGTGAAAAGTTGTTCTCAACAGGGTTCAGACTTCTAGATTTAGTGAAATTATGGTGGTATCCTACATATGGAGATAGTTTTGGGGTTTGTTTGTGTGGGGATTTACATTTTGCTTTTCTGCTTGTGATCCTTAAGGTGATATATTAAGAAGGTATTATGTAGTGCTGGCTACTGATTCTTTTCTGCCCTTCTTGCCACCTCCTTCTAAAACACTAGGCATCACAGGCCAGGCAGAGGGGCAGTACTTGAAAGGGGTTTTGCTTTGTGCAGGGATCCCATGATGTCAGGGGAGCAAGTATGCAGGGTAAGGGATGAGTCCCCATTTGTCTTTTTGGCTTCTAGATAATTAAATATGGTTTGTTAGCTAGGCTGTGCTTATTGTCTTTGTCACAGTCTTGTACAAATACAGACCTGAGGGCCATGCCTGTCCAGCGGAGGTGTGAGAGCTGCCAGAGTAGCTAAGGCATCAGTTTTAGTAAGGATCTAAAGCATCAGCTAAATGGCAGCAACAACTCCAAGTTGGAGTGTGAAACTGGAGGATCTTTTGGGAAAACAGGAGCTGTAACAGGAACACTTCATTAAGACTCTGCAATAAGCACAATTGTTGTTCTGTTTGGGCTGGTTCTTTCTAACCCAAACTTACAACTAAGCTAAAGAAACAATCTTGAGATGTGATTATAAGCAGAAGGAACTCAAATGTGAAGTAGGGGAAAGTGGAAAGAATGAGGCCAAGGAAAAGAAGGGTGCATGTGCAAATAGGTCAATTTATTTTTTCCTTTTTCTCAAATAACCTCCATAAACTTTGCTTTCATATTATAAGACTCACATACATAAGCCTGAACCTGAAGGCATGTGGTTTTTGGCTTTGCTAGCAATCTTTTACAAAACCAAAAGGGCCCTGAGGACAAAGCACTTTGTTGTTTGCTTATCTTTGGAAGGTATTCATTCAGTCTTGACGTTCTGTACTCTCCCTAGCCTCAAGTAATGTGATCCTAGGAGGTATTGCTTACAGCTTAATGGAATGTTTAGTCTTCAGGCTTTTATAGCACATAGAACTAGCAAAAAGTTTTGCCAGTCAGCTTGGAAATTTCCTGTGGTGAGTTACAAATGGTGTCAACATTAATGTTGGTGTGGGTGAAGGTAAGGGTCTCTGACTCTTTCCAAATTTGGCATTTACACTTCTAAGGTAAATGTTGTGCTCTAATTGCATAATACACCAGCGTGGCCCCCAGCCCTTCCTGAGGAGCCTTTTCTGTGGGGCAGTCTCCCCTCTTCAATGTGTGTGTGCTCGTGGGACTCGGTCTAACTGACTTGAACTGTTTCTCAGAGAGGTATTGTGATGTCAGATGTTTTTGTAACAAATCCATAAAAATGGGTAGCAAGAAATTGTGAAAGCTGAGCAGTGTAGCCTGGGTGTCCTGAAGGTAGTCAAACAGAAATTACTGAGCTGCTAACTGTGGTGCATAATGTATGAGTTAAATTAGCTTTGGTGCCAAAGGAATAACAGATGGCAAATTGAGGCTGATTCTTAAGGGAATCTGGCAAGATTAATTTGGGTAAGGATGACTTTCTACAGGAGAAATCTATTAAGCAATTATAATAAACAATAGAATTAGTAGTCATATAGATATGTGGAAGAGGAGAGATTTGCACAAAGAAGCCGTGCCTCACATCTATGATGTTTTTGTAAGGTCTCAATAATTAAGGAGCTAATTCTCCATCTGGCTTATGTTAGAGTACTAGAACTTCTTAAAAACCCTAACCAAACAAAAACATATACCCAAAACAAGCAAAAAACCCCAAAACACACACTCAAAGTTCCTCACAGAGATTGAGTTAGGAATAAAGCACTAGTTTTCTATGGTGTCTGGCAATAATATAAAAGGCAGAAAAAGAAAGTTAGGAAAAATAAAAGAGCATTTTCATAGTGGTTTTTTTGGGTTTTTTTGGTCTCACTTAGTCTGTGCAGTTTAGAACTTCTCATAGTGCTCAGAAGTTTCTGTGAAGATGTAGGAAGTGGTGACATTCCTTGAACTTGGAAGATACGATGTGAGGTAGAGGGTGGGAAAGGCAGACCATGGCAGTTTATAAACTCAGAGATAGGAAAAGGTGGCTAGTGAAGGCATATTCAATATTTCTCATGACACAGGGTCTATAAGCACATAATGAAATAACCAGCTGACAAGTTTAAGACAAACAAAACCCCCCCTTACTTTTTTTTCCATAGAAACATAATTAAATGATGGCATGCCTGGCCACAGGATGTTTTGAAGGCCAAATGTTTCAAACCATTATTACACAAATCAGTGGAAGAAAAAATTCCACCAAAGACTCCTGAGCAGTAGATACAGTCTCTGGCTGAGGAAGTTCAGAGCTGGGAGGATACACTTGGGAAATATTATTGTGTACTTGTGCTACTTTCTCTAGGCATCCCAGCTGCTGTGGGGGAAAGCAGCAGATTAGAGGGATCTTTGACCTGACCCTGTATGGGGAGTGTTGCTGGGGATTCTCCCTGGTATATTCCAAGGAAGCATCTGTCCTCCTCCAGCTCTCTGCCCTGTGAAAGTCTGGCTCCTGTAGGTGTACATAAAGCCAAGCCAATAAAAGCCATTTCCAGTGTCCTCTGGCAGGCCTCCTCACACATCAGGGCAAAGGAAGGCAGCACATCTCACCTCTTGGTTTCCTAATGCAGTGAATAAACTAAGCTTGGTGGGATTTCTGCTAATCCACAGCTCCACAGCCAGCCTGTTTCCTTCCCAGCTTGCTCCTGCAGCGTGGTTTATGCTGCCAGGTGAATTTTCCATTTTTGTATCCGCAACCAGCTGATTCTCTGAGACATATATCCAATGTGTGAGGCCCAGCACAATGAACTTGTTAAAATTTTACCATAAAAGTAAACTAATAACTGAAAGGTATGTGAGATAATTCAGTTGTTGATGCTGCTGCTGTTTTATCCACTGTCATTTAAAAGGGGGATTTTTGAGGGTGGGTTTGATTTGTTTTGGTGGAGGGGGGCTGTTTGTTTGATGGGTTATTGGGTTTTAACTCCCATGTTTCAGAAACAGCTGAAAGAAGTTTTCTCAGACTTTTCAGAAAAAAAAAAATCCACCTTGATATCTAAAAATGGGAAATTAAGAAAAAAATGTTTGAACAGGCTTAAGCATGAGTGAACACAGAAATTTTGCAATCTCCATATGGTAATGGTGTTTTTATGTATTTGACAGCAGCAGGCAACAGAGGGAACTTCTGAGAGTCCATTACTTTTCCTGTTTTCATACACATGGGTGATGATCAACTATGCAGATTCATTGAAGCAGGTGACTATTAGACTGCTTTTCATCCTGACTTTTGAGGAAATTAGGTTTTATTTCCTGTGTGCTATTCCTAAAAAGACCTAAAAATATTCAAATGTTCAGCTTCAAACTAAAAGAATCCGAGCCACGCAATTGGGTCCCATATGGAAAATGTTTAAGTTGGTAGCTCAACATTCATCTGTGCTCTGGTTAGACACTTAGTGAACAGCTGTGGAAGTAAAAAACAGATGAGTAATTGGATCTGCTATCTTTGGAAACAGAATTCAATACATGGTTTTTATTTTCTGTACATTTTGGATGCTCAGCATGATGGTGATGGGAACACAGCAAAGCAGGGAGCAGGTTCAATGAGTGTGTTGGCTGTGCCACCTTCCCAGGCTGGTGGCAGCTCTCCCAGAGCCCTTTGATACATTCCTTGGAATTGGGTTGAGGAAATCTGCAGTACTGCTGTCCTTTATGAAGTTCCCCTGGGCAAATACCCCTTGTTCCTGCTGAGTAATATTCTCTGGAAAAGGAATATCCCTTTGTCTGTGTGGACTAGCCCAGTTTGTGACTGTGCCTTCACACTGCAGCTTTCAGGCACAGCTGCTCCCCCTGCAAAGGGAGCCTGGCTGCACCACCAGCACAGAAATTATCTGACTTAGCAGTGAAAGGCTCTGCTTGCTGAGCTCTAACTGAAGTTACAAACATCTCATTTTTCTTTTGGAAGCAAAACAAACCCAAAAAGTTTCTACTTAGTCTAGTTTTTGCTTATACAGCATCTCTAAGAGAGTTCCTATCCAATTATTTGACAGGGTTTTATAAAGAATATCTAAATTGCAGGCTGTTTTCCTTAGTAAGGTGAAACTTAGCAAACTTCTCCTGTACCCTGAGACATGGTTTGCATACAAAGTGTGCTTTGAGGGGAAAATGGACAGCTTCTCCTTTTTTCTGTCCATCTTCCCACTGCATGTTGAAGGTAAAGGGAAAAGATAGTATTGTTGTTTATCAGGCAGCTCCATTTTGTATTTGTCTCAAGTTCAAGAGCTGCAGCTCCTGGTGTATTGTTGCTGCTGCTTTGTGGGATTTCCCCCCTGCTTTTGGCTGAGTGAAAGGCACAGAAAATACCTTGTGCAAAGGATGTGAGTGGTGATTGATGTGTAATCCCACTTTGCCAGTGGTGAGCACGGTGGTGAAGGAGGGCTGGCTGTAACCAGGTTTGGACAGAAGATAAACCAAAAGGCCTCTGTTACTTTGGTATTTGCAGATTAGGTCAAATGCAATCTAACAAAAGGATTCTCTTGAGAAGCTCTGGGGCATTTTGGCTTCTCTGTTTGTGGAGTGGAAAAGCGATGCTTTACAGAAACTCATTTGAAGAGGGGCTGCCTGTCACTCGGGTATTTGCTGAACCTGCTTGGACTTGGATGAAGCGAGGGCTTGCTGAGAGACTTGGGAGAAGAAAGGAGCTGGCTGCAAGCACCTGGGATTTTGCTCGAATTTCTGAGCACTGAGCTCCCCGGGTGGGAAGAAAGCTGTGATGGTCTCGGAGGACCATAAGAAACCTGATTTTTCTCAGCTGAGTTTGGTGGTGATCAAATGGCTGTCTTGGGGCTGGGAAGAATTGCATGGATTGGTACTCCTCCAAGTGGGATTTGGTGAGGCTGGGCGGTGATGTGGCTCGGGGCAGTTGCTTGTGGACAGCTAGAAAGCCTGCTGCCAAGTTATTTGAGGAAAGCTCTCTACTGTGTTTTTCCAAAATTAAGACTGTGTTCCCTTTCCCCTACTTAGTATTTTCTTGTTTGCATCTTGTCCAAAGATGCTTATAAATTAGAAATACTGAGCTTTCAGGAAACTAGAGCTTTTGTGGGCTGTGCTCCTGTGAGTTCTAAGATTTTCTGGGGGAGTTATGTTTTTATGTTTCTTTGTTTTGTTTTTGTTTTGGGTTGGGTTTTTTGGTTTTGTTTTGCTTGGTATCATGCACTGTTTTGTTTATTTACACCAAAGTGTTCCAGGAGTTGGTTTGTTTGGAAATAGTGGTGACTGCTACTACAGAGATAGTGCTACCTGCTTTTGGCACCATGCTCTGTGAGGAGCAATTTGTGCCTAAAAGATGGAGACCTCTGATGAAATGCACTGCTTTCTATATTGCTGAGAACCTCTCAGAAAGTCTTTTTTTATATGCATAAAGACATCCATTCCTTTACACCCTTCATGAAAAAACTAAAATCTGAGTCCTGGTGAAGTCAACAGTGCAGCCACCACAGAGATGTCAAGAGATGTTTTCACAATCTACAGATTCTGGCTGTCTGCCTTAGCCATCAGCAGCTGGTACAAACTTATCTAGGATTTTTTTTTTTTAAATAATCAAACTCCTGGATTGTGTGAAAGAGCAGGAAGTACCTACTTACCTGCAACGCCACTGGAGCCTGTTAATGTCTTAGTAGGTGAGACATTTATTTGTTTGAAAGTGTATTGAGTCAGAGAGGCCTTGTACTGAAACTTTTATTTTGGTTTGCTCAGTCACCTTAATCTGATAAATAACAAAACTGCATTAACAAAAGGGAAAAGGAGGAATTCCTTTCTTGACATCTCCCAACTCCCCCTGGAAGAGTGTTTGGCCAAACCCAGGACTGTGGACCTGGCCATACCTGTGTGCATGATCCAGAAAACTGAAAGCATGGCATAAGAACTGCCAGAACCACTCTCCCTGGCCTGTGCTCCTTGGAGGACTGGAAGGAAGGAATATCTGTGGAAGTTAAAAAAAAACTCACCAAAACAACACCAACAAAAAATTTTTTTGAAAACCAAAAGAACAACACCCCTCCCGTCATTTATTAGGTGATCCTTTCCTCAAAATGCTCTCCAATTCCTTCTCTAATTCTTTTGTCTTTTTCAGATAGAGAGCAGTAAAAGAAAATATTGAATTAAATATATTGTCTAACATCTGAACAATGGGTTTTGACTAGAACACATTTTCTTACCTCTTCATGTCAAAATAATTCATGTCACTAGATTGGGTATTTTTAGCTACTTTCTGACAATTTATCTGCTATTTTAATAGTTACCTGCAGCAAAATTTGGATAATAGATGTGAATGCTAATGGCAAAACCAGATCATCACCACACAAGAACAGTTAAGGTTGCTTTTCCCCATGTGCATTACTCTCTTTTTATTGACAATATATTCTATTTTCATTAAATGAGCTAATTATTAAATACTGGGAAGCTTCTGATCCTTCATAGTTCAGTTTAAGTTTTAACTGTCCAGACTGGGGATTTCATTTTGGATTTTTTTCTGCCTGTTTTGTATGATTGGCAAACTCTCTTGCTCTGTTTTTGTCCCTGTTTGGCCTTTTCAGATTAAAAGAATGTTGAGTAGCACGGGGCCCAGTATAGGTTTTTGGAGTACCCCTCTTAAGATGTATTTCAATCTAAAAATGAACCCCTTGTTTCTGTCGTTTGAACTCAGTAACTTTTTTAAGACACTGCTTTATCCTAGAGCAAAATCAGAGTCCACAGAAGAGCAGTGGCTCCAAGGCCATTCAGAAACCTGTGTCAGTACCTTTGGAGGGAAATCCTGGTACAATGAATCACTTTATTAACACACCGATCAATTCTCAAAGCACTCTGATAGCTTTCCTAGGCATCACTGTGCTTGAAATGCTCATTGACTCTTTCTCATTAAATCATATTTATCCAAGAATGTATTGATTCTGACATACAGTAAATGCTTTACTGACTTACATAAGCAGCTCAGTTCTTCGGTCTGTTTGCAAGAGCAGCCTTGATCCATTTTGCAGATCTGGGAGGTGTTTGCCCACTACACCCCTCTGCAAGTGAGGAAGATTTACATGACAAGGTGTGCACTGTAATAACCTGGCAAAATTTTACACTAGAGGTCCCTTAGAACTCCTGGGTGAGCCCTCCCTGGTCTTGGCAGTGGATGCAGCTCATGTTACAGAGCTGGGAAAAAGCTGCTCTTGAGCCCTTTGGCTTGAAGCAGCTCTCTGACTGATTCCTTGGGCAGACTGGCTCAGCAGGTGAACCTGCCTGACCTCCCTGTGCTGCCACAAATGGAAAGAATTCAGATGTGTTTCTGAAACGGGCTTATCTGCTTAAGTGTTTATGTCTTCATGATCTGTTGGTTTCAGAAACTCTCTGGCAGGCTCCTGGCTTCCAGTACTTTTGAAAAAGCTTTTTTATTAGTAGTCTTCATACCTACAGCAAGTTGTACTTTATGCCAACAATGAAAATATTTTTTAATGTGCTTTCACCTTTAACTTGACAGAATTAATTCCCTTCCCTGTGTTCTCCATCTAGCCAGATCTTCCATGTTTTCTATTTTTTTAATATATTTTCTAATACCCGTCCTTCCTCAGAAGTTTAACCACTCTGTTGTTCTTATTGCTGCTTTTGGAGTTTTTTCTCTCATATGGCTGTGAACTGAGATTCTTTATGTAATGTTTTGAGTTGCTTCCCTGCTGCATGCAATTGCCCTGCTCTTGTAGCTGCTGTTTTAAATTTTCTTTTAATTAATAAACCATTTTTCTGTAATTTCTTTTAGAAAATTTAATATTCTTGTGGTGGAATTCTCACATGTTTTCTCTCTTGTAATGTTATTAGAACTGACAGTAATGTGGTCATCAAAGAGCAATTTTTCAGTGATCCAGCTTGAGCTCTGTCCTGTGCTTGAGAATCACATTTTCATGTGTTTTCTGAGGTTATTTCCAAGCTTATTTAAAGTTCTGTATAATGGGTTTCATCCAGTAAGCACAGAGGTAGCCAAAGTTTCTTGATCTTGTCAGTCTTTGTGGCCTCTCTAATCCTTGGCACCATTTTCTGGTCACTTTTATCATCGTGGCTGGGCTTGACCTCTATTTTAGGTGGACGCTGTAGGCAAAGTCTATAAAGGAATAGTGCTTCAAACAAGAGAGAGTATGTAGCATGGATGGGAGCATCTATTCTCTGATTTCTGTAACTGTTTAAAATACACGGACCTCCAGCAGCAGAAAGATTTGTGTTCATCCCTAGGAAACATGTCACTTAACATTCTAGTATCTCAAAATGCTTCAGAAATGCAATGCTCAGCCTGAGATGTGATAAATATTGCATATCAAGCTTGACGTTTTGAAGCTGACTTTAATGTCTGCAAAGGAAATAAAATCTAAGATTGCAAAACACCTGAGCTTTTGAGAAAGCTCAGATCCCTACATTGAAGCTCAGCCCACCTCCGCAGGGACAGTTCTGTTAGTATTTGTCAGCTAAATAAAGCAGAAAGACTACTTCTGTAGGGGAGGTTATGCAAAGCATTTCAGAAAGCCACAATTAGCTGCTCATCTTACGATCTCTGGCAAATGGCTCCTGCTTGAGAGGCTATTGTGAGCAAGGCCAATTTGTTCACTCACTTTCTAGTGCAGAATAACTAATTTACATTACTCAAAGCTGAAAGCAGCTGATAATAGGAAGAAGAAATAAACAACTGTTGTCGGGCAATGAATGGAACAGTGTGTTTTGCCAGGGATAACTTGACAGAGTTGCTTAGAATTACAGTGATAGTAATGAAAGTTGCATGATGAACTAAAGTGCTGTGCAGAACAACAAGTCTAGCTGTTCTGGTAGACATTGTGCAGCTCAATTGTTCATTATCAGGTTGCTGAATTCTCTGCAGGCTTGGAAAGGCACATGAATAATTTTGTGTTTTACAAACTGTTGGAAGTAGAGATCAGGAGTAGGCTCTGCTGGTACTGCTTTTGGTTATTTCATGGTTGGAGCTTGTGTAAAGGTTTGTAAAGCAGTTTGATAATTTGCTGTTGTCATTATACTCCCAATAGTCATCTCATATCCAGCAGCCTCTGTGAGGAAAGTAATTCTTGAGACAGCACATAACAGCAGTGAGCAACAGCTTAAGAAAACAGCTAGTGAAGAAATCCCAATCCACAGGAAACAATAACATAAGAACCTTCATCTCACTCCCAAGACCTACCCAGCCCAGCATCTTCTCTGAAAATGGGTGCCTGTCTAGGGGAGAATGTGGGAGCAGAATTAATGAGCACAGCTTCCCTGTGAATGCTCTCACAGGCTCCCATTTCCAGCTTGGAGATTTCCTGAGCCAACAGAGCTCCTATGTATTTGGTAGCACTCAATAAATCTCCCTCTCATGAACACACGCAGTATTCCCTGAAACACTTGCAAACTTCTAGCATTGTGATATCCCACAGTGGAGTTCCTCAGCTTAACTCCTGTTCGTGTGAGGAACAGCTTAATCTATGGAGGAAAACCCTGAGATGTATTTTCCAAAACCATAACCAGCAGGATGGCCAAATCCATGTTTAGAATGACTGAAGTCATTCCCATAATCAAGGTGAAGTTGGAATTGGAAACAAGCTGAAGGTTTTCTGTGCACTGCAGAAAGTGCCACAGGACCTTGGTTACTCCAAGACTCCCACTGTTACTCAGGAGAATTGTGAGTCCTGCTCTGAATCAATGTACACTTATATTTTCACTATTTTTAAATTGTTTAAGACAGAAGTGAGCAAAGATTTTTCACACAATGTCTACTGGTATCTGATTCTCAGTAAGTTTCTTCAAATTTTTTTTTGCAATTACCCAAGAAAGAAGTGCTTCTTCTTAAGAAGAAATTTAGAAAAGAAGTACTTGAAGAAACAACAGATCTAAGTAGCTGGCGGGAAAAGAAAATAATCAATAAAAATAATAAATTATGCTAGGCTATCCTAGTAACTATTTATGACTTATTTATCTTAGGCTGCACTGCTTATTTAGCATGCTAACATATTTTAAAGTAGAATTAAATAAGTAGCTAGTGCCTTTGTTTCCAGTGAAAATATGTAAAATGGACAAGACTGTCAGCATGATTTAACACTTGTTTTCCTGGCTGCAGGTTTTTTATTTTGCTTAGCTCTTGCACAAAATATTTTCACTGAGCGAGAGCGTGACTAATGGCATTTACTCTGCTAAAATTTTGAAACCTTTCACTCTGTTTAGGAGAACCTTTGAATTGTAATTTCTTACACACAACTCTTTAATAAAAGGTAAAGAGTAGGTTGCTTTGTCATAAACTTGTCTATCTCAGGAAGGAAAAGGTTTTCTGCTGCCTTATGTGCTTTATTCCACCTGTGTGGGAGGCAATGGAACCAGCACTGCACTACTGAAGGGTGTCATGCCAAAACTCGAGAGGTTTATGACATTTTAGAGAAAACAAGAATCTTGACCCTACTCATCATTCAACACTGAATTTGAATGCATCTCCTCATTATTTTTTTCCCCAGTAATGTACTGAGTTTCACATTGCATCAGGCTTTATGTCTGGATATAAAAATTCTCAACCTGACTTGCAAGAGCCCAGACTGCTCCAGTGCTGGTCTTGGAAGACAACTGTATGGACCATGCAGTCCAGGCAGAGACAGCAACAAACCCAGGTTTCTATTGAAGCTCCTTTCCTCATGGATAACTCCTAAGGGTTTAGAAAAGTTTGTCCAGCTATTGGTGCACATTAAACAATCTCAGACAAGTAAAGGGCATTCTGATTTGTGCTAACAGTCTTTGAAGTTGAACAGCTAGACAGATTTCTTATACAGATCAAATTAGATTTAAAATGTATTGCTTTTTATTTGCCAAAATTAAAATGTTTCTTTTTGAAACAGAGGTCTTGAATGAAAACATTTCTGAAATAAGGAATAAATTAGGATAATTGTTCCTCCTTGGTGGTTGTGGAGATGTTAAACGGAGCTGCTATTCCCTTTTTTAACCAACCTATTCAGTTCACAGTTCTTCTGAATTGAGCTCAAACCATACACTGCACCTCTTAAAGCTCCTTGCTTTTCTGAGTAAGTTATATAAAGTAACATGGCCCTCAGAGGAAGGGCTGAGGGAGCTGTGGAATACTTTAAAATGTTTGGGAAAGCTTCTTTGGATTTCAGATCCCCTCTGTCTGCTGAAGAAGTTAAACATGGTCCCTTATAAGGGGGTGGAATGGTCTGGTTAATCCTTGGAGCTTCCAGCCACCACCAATATGGAAAAGGCAAGTTTAGCATCCCATCTTCTCCAAACATTTTTCTAGTCAAAACTGTTCTGCAAGTAAGGGACCTGCATATAAAAGCAGCATTTTCTATCTGATAAAAGTGATTCTATAGCAACAGTTGTACCTTGTTACTGCAATTCCACCTGGAAAAAAAGGTCTACTTTTGAGGATTTAGTTTATCAGGAATTGAGATACTTTTTGACTGTTTCCAGATGCCCATAATCTGGGCAATAAAGGTAGAAAGTTTATTTCCCAGATCAGTAGCCTGCACCTAAAAAAAAAAAAGGTTTCGCACCAAAGTAGGAACTATGCATGTCCAGAACTTTGTCTTTCACTCATAAAATGAGAGAAATTTTTATTCCCTGGGAATAGAAAAGAGCATATTACAACTTTCAATGGGTCATTTAATCTCCTTCCTCACAGGCTGTTCTTCTCTAAGATCAAGTAGTATTGACTGTACAGTAAACACATCTCTTCCTTTGGTAAACAATTTGGTTGAATTACTTCTAAATTCATGTTTAGCATTAGAAATACTCCTCCCATCCACAAGTCCCTCATCCCTGACCAGAGAAGGTCAAATTGTCTGAAACATCATCGATGAATTTAAAGCCACCGGTTAATTTTAAACTTGAGATGTTTTACAGTAGGTAAAAGAGCGGGTAAAAATGACTATTGCCAATGAGTTAGTGTGTAAGCTGTAGCCTTGTGGTCTGTGTACAGCAGGGGGTCAGAGATTAGAGCTGCTGTCATCAGGCACATTCTGCACTGGCTGGAGTTCTGTAGCCTCAGACTGTGCTTGAATAGCTCAAAAAGATCCACACCAGGCAAACAACAGCCACGGGGAGTTTGCCGATTCAGTGGGCAAGAAGTCTGAGCTGTCAGTCCCTTCAAGTCAGCTCTCCAGGACTGATGTGTTCTGGTTTGTTAGCTGTAAAGAGCACATGGGACCACACCAGATCCAGAGAGGGAAAAATGAGTGGTCTGGCAGGAAGTAATGGTGTCTGCCTCCCTCATTTCTCAAGGTAGCAACTCTTCCCTTCAAAGCTTCTCCTACCACATGTAGGAATACCTCAGTGTCTTCCAGTGGAATGTTTAATAATATAACCACCATCTGGCACGTGACAGGGTGCCTGTCATCCTCTCCCTGAAGGGAAGCATCTCTGATGTGAAGTGTCACGGCTGTGTTTGTGCTTGTTAAACACACATTGCTACGCAACTGTGTTAAAAAAGGAATAATGACAAAAGTGGTCAAAATAGGAGAGAAGGAGCCTTGTGATGATCCTGCATTCCTGGGGGAGTTTTCTAGATGGTCTCTGGCTCTTTCTGACAGATGTCTGACTCCAGAGAAGACAAACTCTGGCCTCTACTGTAGAGAACTCCGCCATGCCCAAGGAATGAATATGTTGAGCACAGTCCTCATTACACAAGGAAAATAGCCTTTTACATTTCGGGTATACACTGTGGGCAGTCTGAAGGCAAGCTTGGAGCCTCTAAGAGCTTCAGTGCCCATTTCTGGGTTAAACACCCTGTGTTTATGCAATGTGTATGTGCATGCACGTGCAGAAATGGCAGCATACTGTTGAGATACCTTGGGTTTTTGAACTGGCATTGCTCACTAATTACCAATGTACTTCAGTGGTTCACAATTTGTGCACAACAAACTACATTTTTCTATCATGAAAAAAATTATTTAGGTGTTTAAAAATTGATGGAATTCATGTCGAAGTTGGGAGGACCAAATTCACTCAAAAAACCCCCAAAACCAGCAGCCATTGAGGGAGGGTGAAAAAAAGGTAGTAAATTTTTGTATCATGTGCAAGTATTTATATGATCAGGTACTGTGTTTTAGGTTCTTTTATTCAGCACCAGAAGCACTAGTGTGGTACAGCATGGTAATTGAAACTAGGTTCCTAAAAACTCTTCAGTCAAGCTGAGGTTGCCATGGTGTGAAGTAGTAACTTTAGAGCTGAGAGCTGCTTGGGAAAGAATTTAAGTACAATATACCCTGTTGGGTTAATTTTTCCCAAACATTTAAAAGTAGATTTCTATGCCCAATTTTGTTCCTTATATAAACTGGGGGCTCCTTATATAAACTGGGGAGTTTTTTGTAGTGAGAAAGGGTATTGATGTGAGGCAGCAGTTACAAGAGATAGCTGTAACCAGGTAGTCAAAATAAGAAATATCACTGAGCAAGTTCCTTTGTGCTGCAGGACATTTGCAGAGTGCAGATGGTGCAGGAGCCATGCTTTTGTGTCCCCAGGTTGAACTCTGAGACACTTTCCTACATGATGCAATAAGACAATTTTTCCTTATGCTATACTAGTAATGCAGCATTCTCCCTCTTTCAACACACTCTACTTCTCACCATTCATGTTTTTGTCATGTTGCTCAATCTCTTTTATCTGTAAATAAAAATGAGGATTTTTTAAAATGAGAGTACCATGTGAGAATTTGTATGTGGTCCTTTGATGTGAACAAAAGCTGCTTTCCCATGCCTAGTCATCTGTCTCCTATGTAAATAGTTCTGATTGCCAAAATGTTACTGCTGAATTTTATAAGGCATTTGTGAGCAGAGGGAGAATGCATGCTTATTGCAGAATGTTTTCCCATCGTATCCATTTGACATGACTTTTAAAGGCAATATTAAAGAGTGTGCTTTAAAACAATTAACATAGAAATAGTAACAATGCAATTAAAATAAATCATACAGTTTTTGGTATTAGTTGACAGTATGTTGCATATTAAACTGCGAGGGGGAATCTTGCTGTAACTAGGACTTTTTTTTTGGCTCAATGTATGGCCATTAATTTGGTTGGATCCTGGTGCAGCTTTCAGAGAATATTGGGTTCGATTAACTGAATGATTTTGTGTGTTTCAAGCTCTGTCCAGGATTCTTTATTTGAGTAAAATTTCCTTGGATGATGGCTGGGCTCCTGCAGACTTTCCAAATGGAACATCTCTCTGCCAGTCACCACAGCTTTACTGTTAAGGCTCCTCTCTATTCACAGGCAGGCCCATGTTACTCTAATGAGGAGCCTGTTGCTGAGAAAGAAAATGGGGCTAAAATACATAAATATAAAATATAATTTAAGATACGAAAATCCAGGGGTTAAAATCTCCATCTGTTGATCAACTGTTGCTATACTTTGACAGGTTCTGAATCCTTCCTGTATCAAACAGGGATCTACACAAAATTCCTCTGCTTGTCTTTGCTTCTCAAATTTGTGTTTGGAATAATGGCTCCACACCTCTCTTTCAGTAGTTTTCCAAGCAAAACCCTTGAAACTTTCAGAATATTTTGAAATATGGATCCAGGCATCAATATGTACTTTGAGGGTAGCCACAGCTGGTTGCTTTGTTTGTTTGCCTTAAAATCATACAGTTATCTAACCCTCCATCCTGAGGGGAGTTCACTTCTCTTTCATGATCATTTATGTTCAGAGCTGAAACAGATTAACAGCTGCTAGAAAGCCCTGAGTGATAGAGCCAGACCTCTAATACTCTGATTCCAGCTACGGAAAGAAAATCATGGACTTCCAAACTGGCAGCAGTGTATACAGAGATCCACTTTGCCTGGCTGTGAATGCCTTTGGGTGCTGTGTAGGCATGTGACCCTGTAGGATTACTCTGTCCTCTTCCACAGACCATCAGGACAGCACGACATCTGCTTACAGCTTTGATATTCTCTGCTCCTCTCTCACAAGTGGACACTGCAAACTGGTGATCAAATTACTCCAAGTGAGCACCCTCTTCTCAGCACCAACAAAGCCAATCTGATTGCTCATGAATGGATGACAAAATGCCACTGAGGCTCCTCAGACTTTTCCTGTCCAAAAGCCCCTCTCTGCAGGCTCTATGAGCAGTATAGTGTTTGTTGCATTGTTTTTATACATATCTTCAATATCTGAAAACGCTCCTTGTCTTTGTGCCTTGTTTTGCTTCTTGTTAACAAACCAGACTGTTTCTGGGTCACCTTTCTTCTGATATTCCTTTCCATAATGAATTATGTCAAAAGGACTTATTTATTCTGCATAGATAAGGTCTAACTGAAGCAACAGGAAATTTTAGCTTTGTTCTGCTTTCTATCCAGTTTTATATCTAAATTGACTAAGGCATACAGAAATCAGATTAAGTGACTTCCTTCAAGTCACGCAGTGAGCAGCTCATTTTGGATGGAATCCCAAGAGGATACTTGTGGTTCCCAGCCCTCCTCTGTAACCTCCAGACCACATTGTCTCCCCAATGCACAGTGCAATGAATTCAGTCTGAACATTAAATTACAGCTTTGGCCATGAAGTAAGAGTTCCTGGGGCTCCCATATTTGCTGTAACTTGAAATTTCCAGAAGAGTTCCTCGTTGGGGTTTCTACAGCCTTCCCTGTTGACCATGCCCATGGCAGCGGGGCTCAGTGTGTCTGCAGAGGGTTTTCAAGGGCCACTGCAACTCTGCTGCCAGTTCTCATGTTGCTACACAGCAAAGTAAAATTTGTGGTTCACTGCCACAAAAAGGGGATGGCAAGCCATCACAGTGATTTATTCCAATTTTCCTGGCTTTCTCAGTCAGCAAAGTTACCCAGCATGGGCAAATTGATGGTGGATTCTCATCCTCAGAACAAATGTTTACTACTGGGGAGCTCTGTGATCTTGCTGTGGAGAAAGAGATAATGAGAGGGGCACTTAAGATCAGATAAATGTCTGTCTTTTGGGAGGGTTTGCAAATAAATGCAAAATGCCTTTGGTTGTTTGCAATCTTTCCAATTAGTTATAACAAACATTACATGGGAAGATGCCTCTCTAGATTACCTGAAGTCAATATCCCTTTATATCCCTACAGGCCTCTGAGAAACGCTTTCTTTGATGGATCACACTCTTGTGATCTGCTAAGGCTGAGAAAACCAGCCACTTGAATGTTCTCTTTACTGCCAAGTTTGAAAAACTGACACTCAAAAATCAGAAAAGAAAGACTGCAATTCAGATTTTCAACTGTTCTCTGAGTTTTTGTAACTCAAAGACCACTGCAAGTGGTCTCCTAGCTTGTATGTGATAGCAATTACATTTAAAACAGATGTAAAAAATTGAGCTGTCCCCTTACAAAGCAGAGTGATGGACCAACGATGTTTTGCCTACGTGAAAGTCTTACAGGCTGTTAGTAACTTCTGAAACAGAATAGTATAAAGCTAATGAACCAGATAGCAAGACCCATCAGGATAAGTTCTGCTATCCACTGTACTGGAGAAAACCTCTCGCAGTTTCTGATTCCTCACAGAAATCTGTGGAGTAGAATAGAAATGGTGCACTCTTCGCAAGAACCTCCCCTTTCCTCAGTAAAGATGTCAAATTGGTTCAATTTTGCCCCAGAAGAATAATAGATTTGACTTCGTGTTATTTTACTGGGTGATTTATTCATCTTATACAGCAAATTGTAATTTTTTTGTGAATTTCATTTGCTTTTTTGTGCCTGAATAAAATATAATAGTCTTTCCCTCTTTTGTTGTGCCTAAAAATGACACTGATCTGCCCTGGAATAGTCACCTAAGCTGTAGTTCAGATCTTTTATGCAGAACTGGGAGAAAATCAGCTTAATGTTATTCCACTAGATAAATAGAATAAAAGAAAAATAATTTTCCTGATATAGCACCATTTTGTACACATAGTTTATTAGATATCTAGTTCCCTCTTCTTTTTCTGCTTTCCCTTCACATCATATTGAATAGAAATTGTAAAGATGCATCAATTTTTTTTTAAAAAACAAGGAGACCAAGTCCCTTAAAACTGCAGATAGTAGTATACCCAAAGCACTCCTAGTGAGTAACCTGGGAGTCAGAGCTAATTCTTTGTGTGAAGTCAAGTTCCCACACTGAGTGCTAAGTGTCCCTTCAGCAGCTCTGATGTCACAGCACAAACATCTCTTCTTTTTGTGCCCTCTATAGAGTTCACACATTCCTTTAGTCCCTGTCTTCTTCCTCCTTTGCCCCTGCTGCCTCATCCACGGGCTGGGCTGGCAATGGGGCAGAAGGGCTCTGCCAGCTCATCTGGCTCCTGGGGCCTTGTGCTGGCCAGCCTCTCCCCTGCTCCCTTGTGCACAGGGCACTTGGGATTTTAGGAGTCTCAAATATTACTAAACTTCTAAAATCAGGCAAGGTTTAGAGGATCCTGTTAGTAGTCCTCATTCCTAGCTTAACAAACACAAACCTATCTTTCTTAAACTATATTAAACCATAGTTTACAGTGCTCTGACTGTATAGAATGCCATAAATCATAATTTAAGAACATCAGAAAGCTTCTATGCGATGTTGGAGTTTATTGAAATAACTCTGTTTGTTAAAATCAACATGCTTTACCAAGAGCAAGGCATTTTGGCATAAGCATCACAGTTTCTTAAAACTCTTTTTTTGTTCCACTCAAGACTAGTGTAGATAGGAAGGAGACAGAAACCAAACCTTTAGTCTCAACAAGGACAGTGTGAGCTTGTTTGTTCACTAGCTGCCAGAATGGGAGGGAGTTGCCTCTACTTTTCTCCTTGTTTGTTTACTTTTAATAGTTTAACTTATTTGAATGCTAGCAGGCAGGAGTAGAATCTGTATTTATTGGTTTATAAACTATTTGACAATAAAATAGTGGATGAAAGACTCTCCTGCCTCCACATTTCCCATCATTCCCTACAGCTAACCTGAAGGACAGATAAATATGTACTAATGAAAAAGTTTTTGTTTTCAAGGCTGAGCAGCCTCACCCATGGCACAGAAATGGATTCTGTGGAGCTGGGAGCAGTTTTGGAGGTAGAATAAAACCATTGTGGTAAACCTGGCAGTTGTTTATGTACATCCTAAGAGGAATGATCCTCAGAGAACACATGTATCTGGCCACAGTTTTAGCTCAGGCCCGTCTCTAGCTTGAGGCGCCAAGTAGAGCATCTTTGGAACTGAAGCCATGATTTCCTGGAGGATGCAGGTTCCACACACTGTCCTGCTGTGGCCAGGAAGGCAGGAGGTTTGTGTCACCACAGAGATTGCAGTGTTACACGAGTGATATCCTAAGGAAAGGCCACGGCAGCAGCACATCCCTCCCAGGGAAGGTGGCGGACTGTGACCTAGAAAAAACAGTGAGAGGAGGAGTTGTTTATAACAAGTCTTCATTGAATTAGGAATCTGAACACTGGTCAAGTTTTACAAGAGAACTAAGTCCAAAAGATTCCAGCAGAGGTGGATCCCTTGGCCAGCAGCAATGATACAAACAATCCTTAGACAAGAAAAAACACTCCAGCTCTTATGCCAAGGCAAAGGCTTGATCTGTGTGTTTGAGGGTTCACATGAAATCAAGAGACAGAGCTCTGCCTGGGAGATCAATATAAGTTATTGTTATTCAGCACCTGGATAAAATATTGTAGCAGAGCACAACTGTAACAAAGCCAGTCTGAGAAAGAGTGGAGAAATATGTGCACAGCTTATCAAATACTTCTACTTAATTGAGAATTTTCTCACTAAATTTTGAAACTTGGAAAAAGTTTAGGTTACTCTAGTAAGCCTGAATCAAGACTTCAGTTTGGAATGTAATGGTGCTCCGGGCCCCTTTCACAGAAGAATTAATTGTTTCATAGGTTCAGAAACACTGGTGCATCAAGCTCACAATAAACATACAGTGGCATGGTGCAGTACAGAGGGTTTTTTAAATGTGGATTTTCACTGGGGATTTGGTAATTCCAGGAATTGAGGATTTCATGTACCTGTATTGTTTTCCCTGACCCTCACAGTGCCCTGTCCATTCAGAATTTTCCTTCCTTGTATGTTTTAACTGGAATAGGATTGGGAAAAAGAAAATCAAGCTTATATGAACAAAAACATTGTCTGCTACTGTCCATTCAAAGGCAAATTACCTTGGAGTGGCTCACAATTTCTCCAGCTATGCCATCCTTTCCTTTTGACTGGGGACACCACTGGCTCCTTGTGGTATTTCTCTATGAAGTTGTGGACATTGATTTTGTCATCCTTGAGTTTAGTAAACAATAATGGGTTATTTTCTTGCAAGCCATTCTGTGCCTGTAATTCAGAGAATTTGTGTCTTAACCTACTTGGTATGTCCACAACTCCACCACTGCAGCTCATTTCATCACTCCACTTTTTCAAATCTCACATGGGTCTTGTCAGTGCCTTCTGATGTGAATGTGATACGAGGCCCATGAAGCAAGAAATTGTTATTCCAAACTTTTCTGAGTAAATGTTTCTGCAAGTTTAGCAACTGCTGAGCATCTCACATGTCACTCCTGACCTGCACAGATGAATGCAGGTGTCCCTATATGCATCGATTTGAGACACAAAATGCAGATATATTCTAATGCAAGAGAAACAAAGAGCTCTCTTGCTTTTTTCTTTCTGTTATTTGAAATGCCTTTTTGGCACACTTTATACATAATTCTTCTGGCCACACAGCAATGCAGCTGAAAAAATTGTCACAAAGTTCAACAAAGGGAAAGTGAGAGCCAGGGCTGAGTCATTGCATGTATGAGAGCTGGGAGGAGGAAGTGTTGGACTGTACTGACAGAGATTCAGAAAATGCTGAGGAATAATCTATCCCAGAGAATGCTGGCAAGCTATCAAGAAACAAAACAAGAAAAAAAATAAACCATGGCTCCACAAAGGGATGGAAACCACCCCCCACAAAGTCAGCCAAAAAAACTTTCCATCACAACATGAACATCAGTCCAGCTCTCCCTAGTTTTCCCAAGATGAAGCAGCTCTGCAGCATTGATACTTTTAGCAGTTAATTTAAAATATTGATCTAACAGATGCTCCGTGCTGGGCTGTTCACATGACCTGTGCACAGGTACTGCTTAGGAGGTCCCTGGAATGCCCGTGGTGCAATGTCATGTGTGTCAGGGAGCTGGGGGTGACAGTGTGGCTGGCAGGCAGGCAGCAGCCCCTCTGACAAGGCTCATCCTGAAAGAGGGTGCAGCCGGTCCAGTGAGAATACCCAGCTCCAGAGAAGAGTCCAGTGATCGCCAGACGGGTGGTCCAAGGTCAAGTGAAGAAATCAAGGCAAAGAGAAAGCACAAACTCTGCTTTTCACACCTTCCCTGCTTTTATGGAAATTGGATTCAAGGCTGTACAGCTGTCTGGTATTAGAGCAGCCTTTGGATGTAGGCAAGTGAACCTTTAAAGAAGGAAAGATGCTACAGAAAAAGATTATGGAGAAAGGTGATTATGATGATATCTCAAGACATCAATGTACCTTGTACTCAGCAGAGAGTACAAGGAGCCTTGAGAAACCTGGAGCCATGTCCCATAACATCCTGCATGAATTTGCAAGATAGTGTGGCTTGTTGCCTTCTGCTGTGCTTGTAAGTACTGGTGCTGGGTGCACGTCCCTGCACAGGTGGTTGCAGTCACACCTAGCTCCCTGTCTCAAAGGACCATCTCAGTGACTCCAAAGGAAGACACAAGCAACCCTCTAACAGCTAGCAATAACACAGATTTATTTACTGAGAAATTTCATTTCTTGTCCTTTACTTTTTGCACAAAATTTCACTGTTTAGAAAAAAAAAACTGTTTTCTTATACACAACACTGTGTATTTTCAAACTACGTTTGAGGTATGGCTCATAAACTTATTGATAACAAATTAATTTTTGTGTTCTTTTTGCATTCATGTGTGCCTTAAAGTACCTGCTAGACCATTTTTTTCTGTGTCACTCTCTAGCTGGTTAAACCAAGCTCCACTCTCCCACATCCTGGACAACCTAGCAGAACAAACAGAGGAGATATCAGCACTTGTGACTTTATGGGAATAGAGGGAAATTAATTCATTCTTTAATTTTATCATAGTCACATCCTTCTGATCACTGACTGTGAGTCATGTGGAATACTCTGGCCTTCATTTCAGTGGATTTGTTTCTTGTTCCTAGTTTACTTAAGGTTACTGAGGGATGTGGGTTGGATTTCTCTTTTCTCAGGATAGATGTTTGATTCAAACAAAGCAAGGGCAAAATCTTTGCTATGTACCTCTATTTGCATATTTTCATTTTAGGGTGCCTTTAACAAAGTCAAGTTTGAAAAAAATTCCTCTTTCTAGAGTTTAGTGTCACTCCACTAGATTGACCATTCCTTTGACATGTTGCCCCTGTCCCCAGCAATTTGTTCCTCAAGGATAGTGCATGGATTCTGTGGTGGTAATTGTCACTAGCAGCCCCACTAGAGCTGCTTCTTGAGCTGAGCCAGACCAGGCTCGAGTGTTTTCAGGACAAGGGTCAGAACATCCTCTCCCCTGAGTGCTCCAGAACGAGTTGTTCCAAGAAGCAATTCCCCAAAGGTCAAACTTTCTGATATAAGACCAGTTTAGAAGAGAGCAGTGGAAATCCTACATAATGATTTTATTAGATTCTTGTCCCTTTCATCTCCCAGAATTTTGTGCTCAGCAGTGTTCTTAGTAGAGATCAGTAGCAAGTAACTCTCATGAAAGGCCCTATGGTTTTCTGAAAGCAGAGATCTGTTTTCACTGCACAGTTCTGGCAGCACAAAATTACAGTAAGATTTCCTGAATCTTTGAACTGTTCCTTTTCTCTATAATCCCCATTATCCTTTGGCTTCCACTGAGGAGTTTCACAGAGAATAACTACAGCTGAGCAAATACAAGGGTTCCCTCATCCTCCAGACAGACAGTATGGTGAAGAATTTAGAGGAGGATGCTTTCCTGGAGGAATCCCTTGTGGTCATAGAGGGAGTGTCATTCCATTTGAAAGGATTTGTGCCATTGCAGTGGTAGATTTTTTTGTTACAGTCAGACAATGATTTTTCATATAATGATCACCCTGTGGGTCTGAACTTTCAAGTGTCTTAAAAGCTCCAAAGTACCCTGCTCTAGCCCTTCTGAGGTGGCCTTAAGAGAATGTCTTTGAGGTCTGAGTGGAAAAACAAGGATCAGAACACTAGAAAAGGGCAAGCATGAAACTCTGCCATAAGAAAGAGGTGCAAAGGAAATGGAGGAACCAGTGATTAAGGTATTTTGAATGCCACATTAGAAGCTGTAGGTCTTGGAGTAAGTTTGATACTGCACGTAGTAACTCTGATATATAATGAGCTTGCTGGTATTTTCTAGCTGACATCTCAGCTGTATGCTCAGTTGTGCATTTCAGGGGTATTTTCCCAAATACAGGCTAATGAATTATTAACTATATGCAACTCCATTCCACTAATTCCCATTGTTGCATCTTTTAGTGCATGCAAATGATAAAACATGATCTAATCACAAAACAAAGACAGAAACAGCAATTTTTGTAGATGTCTGTTATTCAAGTCAATAGTGTGCTTTCCTTCTTTGGTATTTGAATTTAAGTTTCATTTTGAAAGTTTAAACTTATCCTGCACCCCCCAGGGCTGGTGGGCAGCTGGTGTGAATTTTGGGGCACCAGAGTCACACGCTCCCTGCAAGATGATTTATGTAGCAAGAAATCAACTCCACTTCCCAAAAGCTGCACTGAACACCTGTCTTAGAGATATCTAAAGTTGTCACAGATTTAAGAAGTGCCATAACAGCAATCCTGCTCCTGAAGGAGTTTGCATTCTCTGGCTTGTTTATGTTGAGCATCAGCCACTTGGCACTCCTGTAGTCAAGCCCTTGTTGCTGCTGGCTCTGGCTCTGAATAGAATTGTCCAACTTAAATAAAGGGGGAAGATAGAACTGGGTTTCTTGGTGTGCTGAGAAATGTTCATTCCTTCCCTTTGGAGCAGGGAGCAATGCCCACAGCCTTTTCATGACTGAATCCTTCTCCACCAGCCCAGGAATCCTCCAAGTGAACTGAGTGAGAATGAGAAACCTTGGAAATGTGGGACACTGGCAACAGGAGTGAACGAGCCTTCCATGGTCTTTTCTCCGTGTCAGACCTCTTATTTTTAGTTTTGGGATGCTTTGGTTTCCCATCTGTGCAGCACAGGGCCTCAGGCAAGCTGGCAGAAGCCCGGGCATATTTCCACTGGAAGATAGATTTCCACTGTAGTTGGCCTTTTCTACTGCTAAATGCTTGGGTTTTGATGAATCAGCATTTTCCTATGGAAAAACATTCCTTTGGAGAATTTCCAGTCAGAACAAAACCTGGATCCAACACATTGCAAAATCCCTCCAGAACGGGATTTATTCTCTGTAGCTGTACTTATAAGCAATTTTACTCTTCCTTAGTTTCTCTCTATTATAAAATTAAATAGTAACACAGATGCAAATATTACAGGTAAAGGTATTTTTAGTGAGGATAACTACTTTTGCCCCTGGGAAGATTATAAAGTGTAGAGACATTTCCTAAATATAGAACCTGGAAAGGAGGTAAAAATCTTTCAGATTCCTGTAGGGTGAAATCATTAATTTTGAGACCTTATTTTGCAGTGCAGCAATATTAGAGGTCATGGAAAATAAAAATAGTTTAAACAATTCAGTATTTACTTTGCATTCTCCTAGTAAAATAGACTTAAATCTAGGCACATATTATTGAAAATCATAAATTTGATCAGACGCTTGTGAACACGTGTTTATATTCAGCTCTGGTTGATTTTGACTTCATGTTTCTTCTGGCTATCTATCCTGGACCAAAACATAGCTCATGCTGTTGGAAAAGAACTGTGGCCATAAATTGGTGTGGGTAAGAGCAGCAATAAATACAGCCCTCCTCTCTTGTCCTCTATAACACAGTAGGTGTGAAACAAGCCAATAGTTCAGACTTATATTTGTGGGAAGGCAACTGTACATTTGTCATGCAAATTCACATCCTTTCACAAATCAGTCATTCCTTTAAAATAAGCTTAATTATATTGTTTGATTGCATGTGTAACAAATGCAGTCCCTTCCTTTTCCTTGGATTAATAGTTTAATGCTTCTGAACCCACCTGTCCCTACAGGATTTGCACAGGATCTTTTGCAACCCATTTCAGCTCCCTACCTAGAGTTCAGCTGAGCCATAGATAATCCTTTTGCCTTAAGGTGAGGTAGCAAGTTAAGGGTGATTCAGTGACCTCTGGCATCTCTTTTCAAGCAGCTGAAGTTGAAGGATGAGCTCCATGCACAACCTCATCTCTGAAGATCTTTCTTCGAATAAAGCTATAAATGAAAAAAAAAAAAAAAAAAGAGGTGAAAACTCATCACTTAAGTTGCAATTCAGGGATCAATTTTTGCTTCTGCCGTTCTTATTGTAGGCAAGGCAATGCACCTTGATAGTTGTGTCATCCTGGGAAAAGAGATCTTCCTGTAGAAAGAAATCCTCAAGCTTGCCCCTACAATGGAGATGTCCCTGCAGGAGGCATGGTTTGTGACTGAGGAGTATGGAATTGCAGGTAGGCTGGCACTGGGGTGAGCTGATCTGTGACTGCACAGGCTCTGCCACTCACAAATCCTGTGTTCCAGTGGCAGTGTGGTTAATGGCTGGCCGAGTCTGCTGAGGGAACTTCTAGAGGGGCAGGATTTCATTCCCCTTCTAACCAGCAGTCCCTTGAGAGGAGACTTCTGCAGCAGGTAAGCCCTTATCTCTTTGCACATTTAAAATAGCTTGTTGCTTAACGCTGTTTGATTCCTCTAGATCCCTCCTGTTGGGTGTGCCCCGTTGTTTATGCTGTGTGGAGGCAGAGCAACACTCTAGCCAATTGTGGCGAGATCAGAGGTGCAGCTGAAAAATGAGAAATAGCAACAGAAAGATAAAATCCCTTCATTTGACATCTGCCAAAAAGAGAGAGAAAAACAAAGAAAACTAGAAAGAGGAAAAAACTGTGTATTATACCTTTTAGGGTTCTGAGCTGCAGAAGGCAACCACAAATACAGCAGAGCTACTTGGAAATTTTTAAGTAGCTGTTTGCTGATTGTTTGTAGATCTGGAAAGAATAAACATCATGAATTGTGGAATTTAGTTAGCCTACTTTAACTGGAAATAAATCTGAGGCCCTAATTTCCAATCAGTGTGATCCAAAGTCCAAGCATGTTTAGATTCAGAATGAATGATTTCTATCCTTCTCTAATTGGAGACTCATCTGCTTAGAAGACTTTATGCTGAGGGAGCTAAACCTGACTTTTTCCCTATGAAGAAGCCACAGAGAATATAATTTAAAGACCTTACTTTCAGTGCCAAAACCAGTACTCCATTTCCTCAGAGACTTGGCATTTGTAGCATGGAGTTCATCAAAGAAGCAGACTCTGCTTGAGCTGAGCTCAGAGATCACTGAGTTGGATATGTGATTGTTGGGTGACTTCAGATCCTGGTTGGGAAGATGTCTCTCTATGAGGGATGGTGCCAATCAAACCTAGAGGTGAGCCCCATCCCAAAGAAGAAGGGTTCAGCTGTCCTGGGCCCCAGCAGTGACAGAAGAGCACAGGGCCACAGGAGGATGGGCTCCTCTTTGGCTGGATCAGTACAGATTCAGTGTGAAAGTGCACCTGCCTCAAGAGGCTGCCCAAAACTTCTGTACTCTGCATTCTTTAAACACAGACTAAGTTCTTTTGCCTTTTAGGGAGCAGAAGGAACCCAGTATTAGTGGAAAAATTTCCAGGGGTAAGACTGAGTTTACTTTTCTCCTACTTAGACTGGAAAGGAGCCTGTCTTCTGGTTGAAAGCACAATTTGAGCTGATCTATGGGGTGCAGAGTTCACTCCAAATCTCTGATGTTGGGACTAAGGCTTTCCTATGGAGACTTTGGTGGTTTGAAAAGCACAGATTCAGCATATGCACAGTGGGCTGGGTAATTTGCAGGACATGCTTTGTTAGCCTATAGTGGCTCAATGCCTAAGTTGAAGCTTGAGCTGGAAGTTCACTGCTGATTTTTCCCAAAGAGCTGAAAACATTTTCACACTTCTTAAGCAATCAACATAACATTGAGGCAAAATTATTGATATATTTGCTTTTGTAACAAATTGATGTAGTCATAATTTTGTATGAATATAAATGTCCTTAAAATTAATCCAAGTAGCCTAAATTGTAATGCACACCAGGTTCTTTTTATTTATTCTACTCTTCAAATACTGCAGGTATTCCTAGCTCAGGGTGTTACCTGAATCTAAAAAACCCTACATTTACTGTTCCTAAGCAATCATTCAAATTGCTTTTCTGCAGTAACTTTCAAACTCACATTTTGGGTTTTTTCCAGTGTAATGGAACCTTTGGCTCAGGGTTTTAATGCAGATTGCTTTACATAAATCTTTAATGAATATGTTGAACCTGGGTCACTTGAACTGCTTTCAAATGATTTAATGCTGACTTCTGCTGTTATCAAGATCCCAACTTGTGACCAGGCACCCGTATTTTCCTTTCTTGCAGAAAAATTATACTACTCAGGAAAGGAAATTTAGCTTATGATTGGATGGATAATAAGTATCTAAGGAGGGACAAATATTTTTCTCTCTTTCATATATACATATGGTTGTTAAATACCTTGGAAAGTATGTTGTTTTCTGAATCTGATGAAAGTTTGTTAATAATAGAAATGGTTTAGAGTAATTCAGCTATTCTAGCAATGCATGCAGAAGTTTTGGAAAATTTTCTACAATTTATTCTTTCTGTGGAAAAAAAAATGCTTTGTTAGCAAGCCAGCTCCTACTTCCAGCTCCATTTTAGGCCAAACTATCTTGAATCGGTCCTAGAACCAGCTGTCTTTTTTGGTTCAGATCAGAATGGACACAGACTGAGCTTTGAATACTGGCTTGAGCTTTTCAGTGGTTTGCTACTGCTTCAATTTTGTATTTAAATCACTAATGATCAGATGATGATTATTATTCCAAGAGTGTTTAAAGTCCCAGTGTTCCTTTTGTGAAATGAACTGGTATAGAGACCAGCAGAAAAGTAATCATAGCCTTAATCTCCTGTTCTGTCCCTGGCACAATGAAAAAACTAAGGAGAAGGTGAACATCCTCATTCCACATTTTAGCTGGGTTTATTAATAGGTTTGCATTTATTAAATTAGTTTTTACTAGGCTTTCATTATGTCATAGGTCAATATTCTACGTGGGTACTCAAAGGGTGGGTCTGGAAGTGGAAAGCAAATTCTTTTTACAGCCATGATTTATCCTCATCTTGAATACTGTATCATATTACCAAAACATTTATAGTGTGAGAGATGTATGAGTCAAAGTATTACTTTAATAGTTTAAACTGAAGACAGGCCAGAATTTTTCTGTGGTGTCCTCTGATGTGTATATGTAATGGACTGAACAACCAAAAGGAAATTTGAATGTAGTAAATCAAATTGTTGCTCAACCCAGCAGCAGGAATTAGGAGAAAGTTTACACAGCTGCCTCTCAGCAACTGCTAATAATAAAGTAGATTTCTACCATCCTGTAGACACAAGAAATATTTTTACCTGGGTGAACAGCAGCACTTGGCTGGAAACAAGTGGAGGGAAATGTCACTTCTTTTTTCTTTTTTTAGACATTCTTCTCTTTTAATTGGGTATTATTTGCACCATTTGCTTACTTGGAGTGTCTTGTGTTGGAGGTCACCACGTGGCTGTCATCCAGCTCCTGAGGAGCTGCTTTCATCCTTCTCTGGTGGCAGGGGGACCCCTGTGGGGTGGCTGCTGTGGGCAGTGGGTCTGGCACAGGACAGAGCCAGGGCTCTCTGGCCAAGCACTAACACCAGAGACCCAGAGCACTTCTGGATGCCCTGTCTAGATCTCCTGTCCAAAGGGCCAGGGTGGATGCAGAATGATGTCCAGCTCTGTCATGGGTCTTTTGGATTATTACAGACAAATTGTTTTATTGCTTTGTTTCTCCATTTCCCCACAATAAAATGAAGTAATGTTATTTACCTTCTCTGAAGAGTGTGGCAAGTTTGCAGGTAGGAAATAGGATGAAAGTTAGGCAAGAGTTTTATTTTTAAATATTGGAACTTAATTCTTGAATACTATCAATGATTTCTGAATACTTTTATTTCTTATAACCACTGAGGTCTATACAACCTCAGTTCACCTCCTTCTGCTGACACCTTTAGATCTTCTGCTCCACAGCTGCCACAGAGATTCTGTAGGGCTCTGGTATCCTTCTGGGCAGAAGATAGTCAGGCTCTGAGATAAGCAGGCTCTCTGTGGATGCCTCTCTGGTTTTTGCATGCATTAGAAAGATCATCAGAAGACAGGAAGAAGGGGGGAAGGAAAGCACAGGCATTTCAGAGCAACAGGACTGAGTCTTTGCTGTAGAGCTCTGATGTTATGCTAGTCTGATCCCTACAACAAAATATTGGCATGTTCTAATCCATGTGGTTCTTTTCTCAGTGTGAAGCAGTGATTCACAAAGACTTGATCACAAGCTGCAGCTTTCTCTTCCCCTCCTCTGTTCCATCTCCATCATCCTAATGTGTTCATGCAGAGAACACTGCTTGGTACCATCAGGTGTCTGAGCAGGACACTTGCCAGGTGACAAGTGCTCCTTCCCACACTGCTGTTTGGGACTCTGCATTTTGATTTTCTTTTAGCTGGTGAGTCTCCCCAGACAGAAAAGTGCTGTGCTGAGACTCAGCTGCTGCAAATGTATGTGTGGCAGTACTCCCTGGAGTATACACAGCAGCTGGCTTAGAAATTCAAAGCTGCTTTGTCTAAGAACAGGAGATGATTTAATATATTTAGAGAGGGATCTTATCAAGGTTACTAAAATTCTCTGTACTCTCTGCACCCCTATCTGTAAATTCTTTTAGTCAGGAAGTAGATGAGGGTCTCAGTACTGCACCCTCTGCTGTGGGTGCACTGTTGTCAGGGCTCTGCACCCCCAGCGTGTGCTCAGGGCAGGGCAGCTGTGCTCGTGGCTAGCTGATAATGCTTCTGTTTGCCTGCACTGCTCTCTGCAGACTTGGGTGCTTCTGTGTACAGGGCTCTGGGGCAGAGATGTTGAAAGATGTTGAAAGGGTTAATATTCTCATATTTTGGTTTCTCAGACATCTTTGGGATCTGCATAATGCTGAGTGAATCAGCTGGGACGGAGCTCAGCACCAACAGAGCTGCAGTGAAGCAGCTCTGGGCTGGCTCTGAGCGAGATAACTTCAGTGTCTGCCTGTGGGCAAGGAGAACTGCCTGGGCTGGCTTCAAGGAGGTGCTGAGCCTTGGGGCAGGAATTTGTAGGTCCCACACACAGTAAATGGAGACAGCAAGAGGCCCCAGGGTGTGACCCAGCCTGGGTCACCCTGCCCAGCTGATCTCTGCCCCCTGACTCAGGAGAGCCAGGATCCTGACAGGGGCACTCGTTGGTAATCTGTCATCCTGCAGCACAGCCAGAGGGCAGAGCTTTTCTACACCAAGATTTACATTTCTTACAGCTGCTTTGAGCATGGTGCTCTTTTTGCTTGCTCTGGCTAGGCCAGGTATGGGCTTTTCTTTAGCATTTTTTTTGGTTAAATTGTTTATTTAGCACAAGACAATTGAAGGTTATTGCATCTCCTCAGTGCCGTGCGAGGTTCAAGCACCAGCAAGCAGTGTCTTTAAGCTTTGCACATCCTCATTGTGTGGTATTGTGGTTAATGTTGCAATCAAAGACCAGTCCCTTGCTATGCAATATTAAGCAGAAAAGGATTGAATTCAGTACTACTACCCTGGTAGCACTAATGTGAAGGGAAAAATAACCCAGACCAAGACTGTCGGCTCCCAAAGTGGTTTAGCTTCATGGAATTCACAGGACTAAGCTGCAGATCTGACACCCAGTGATACAGCCTGTGTCAGCTGAAGTGGAGCAGTGACATGAAATCTGTGTCATTGTTTGGACAACCCAAGCCCTGTCCCTGAATCATGGAGATGCTAGGTTGGATTAAAAAAACCTGTTGTGAAGAGACATTTTTATTCCTTTAGCAGACACAGGATACTCATATATAATATAAGCAGCAACAATAGAGAAGGTTTAATAATTTTGGTTCACATGCACTGTGTGGTTTAAAGCCTTTTGAATGTAATTCCAACCAGACAATGTGAAGAACAGGATGGTGTTAAAAGACTGCCAGGGAGAAACCCATATACGCACACAAGATGGAGTAAGTCTGTAAAGAAAATTGTTTTCTATTTAATATTTTGGGTTTTTTTCCCCTCCTGCCTTCATCTGAACTCAAATCACACCCAATAATATGTTTAAAGAACCTCCAGCCATTCTGCATTGTGTTGGGGGTGGTTTTGGCAGGAACCTTAATTTTTTTCCCTTAACTCAGACACAAGTGAGTGATATTTCTCCTGTGCTTCTGCTGTTATTCATAAATAAACCAGGGTGCTTATCTGTATGTTGGGGAGCTTAGTAATCAGGAAATTTATAAAAAGTAATGACTCACCTGAAGCTCAAATTAAAGATCAGCTATGATTCACCTGGACTCTCCTAATTGCCTCATTTTAGGTTTGAGACCTTAATCTGTTTTAAATCTAGTCACCATGGAAAAAAAAAAAGAAGAAGCCTTGCATATATGTATGTTTTGTTGAGAATAGGTTTGTCATTCTGACAAATTTTTATCAAAATAGGCAACCTAAAAATGTAGCCTCACAGGAGATTTATTATATTTGCCTTATGTTATATTGTCTTGTATTATATTTGACTTATTATTTTCAACTGTGAAGAAGTCTTTTTGTAAGCAGGGAAAAAAAATCCTGAGATGGTAAACAACTTATGCAGCCAAAGAGAATGCAGTTATAGAACAGCCATCTAAATCTTCCACACCATTGTAAAAAATTACCACTTAACTGTTTCTAGTTTAAAAAAGAAAAAAATCACAAAGAGAAGTTCTTAGGATATAGCAAGTCAAAATAAGGACACTTATTTACTTTTACAAAGTAATTAAGATTTTCACATGAGAATCACTGTTTTCAACTCAGCCCAAATCCTTTTTAAGCTTTTAAAGAATCATTGTCATAACCATGCATTCTTTTCTGTTTATTGTTTAATCCTGTGTAGCTTGCAAGTCAATTACTTCTCTGCAAGTTTGTGTTTATGCACCTAAATTTAGGCTGCTTTATTTGTTGAGTGTGATTATAATTCACTTATCTACTGGCAAGGAGGCAGATCCCTGTGTACTCTTCACAGTGCACTGGTAGATTGGAAAATAGAAAGAAATAGAAATAAAACTGAATGATCAGGGTGAAAACTGCTTGGGTGTTAACATTTCCATGGGGAAGAGTACTTAGGGTCTACTGCAAAGTTCTTTATTGTTGCAAGGATAGGAATCTTGTCCAAACAAAGTTTAATGCTGCATCATAGACCCTATGTAAAACAAGTCTGAACGCAGTCTTGAAATCAAAATTAGACTGGGGGTTGTTACTGCTTTTTACTGCTTTTTTATTCTTTTGATAGAAGAGCAAAATCTCTAATGAAGTAAAAGCCAAGCCCACACTCGCCCCCCATTAAGATGCAAAAGTGGAAAAGCTGATCTGAAAACAAATAACTGTGAAGTCAGAAGTATCACTGTGGCAGCCCGTGGTAGGTGAATGCCCTCATGTCCCATTTTTGTCCCAAGGCCAATTACAGTTAGAGTCTGTATGCACAGAAAGTCTAAAATTCTCAGCATCCAGGTCTCCAACACAGGTTCCCCCTGAATCTTCCTTTAATAGGGATGTTCTTATTTATTTTCTTTCCACACTTGAAGCTCAGGCTTCAGAAGGGATTTGAAATTGGGTGCAAGTTGTCTGTCAATGAGGGAAAGGAAGGGAGCTTGTTTTGTTGCCCATTCCTCAGGCAAAGGGGTAAGTTTCTACTGTTCTCAAGAGTTAATATGTAGCTCTAATACCCAATAGTTGAAAGAGAATAATAAATTATATTAGAAATGCTCTGGATGGAGCTTTAACAGTGCCTGGATTAATGTTTTTCTGTGGGCAAAATATTCAGTAGAAGTTGATTCATATAAACTGAAGCGTTCGTGAAACTTTAACAAATTCTCTAGGGGTCAGTCCTTTTAAGTGCTGTCTTAACTTTGTCAAGTTTAAAAGTCAAGCCCCCGAGACTGTGAAGCCTCAAGTCCACGTTCCATTGGATTCTGTGTGCTAACTGGCATTCCTGAGTGTCCATGGAACAGGGTTTTGACCTGGCCTGTGGGACCAACAAGAACTTTCTTGTCTGACAGAGAGATCCCTCTGCTTTTGTGGACAAGGCTGTGTGAAAGCAATGCCACAGGAGTTGCAGGAAGAACAGAAGAGAGACCTTTCCCGAGATGTGAACAGACAAGACACCGTGCTTTAGAAGACAAAGCAACAGAAATTGTTATCAGTGTTAAGTCCAGCTCCATCACCTTGCTTTCATAGGAGTCCAGCAGTCTTCAGCTCCCTAATGACACAATGCCATTTTTTGCTAGCCAGTCTTCGCTGAGATGTATGGAAAGGGTTTGGGGTAGTCTGCAGGGTGTGCAATGAACAGAACTTCACTGCAGTCAAGGATGCCTCATTGTGCACCACAGAAATATCCATTCAGAATTCAATTTTTCTGTGTGCCCAAACTCAGCCTTATTCATTTTCCTTTGGGGATTTCATAGCAAGGACTTCTTAAGAGCCTAATGAGAAACACTAGGCAGGCTCCACAATTGAGGTTGGGATCTTCCCAACTTCATATGGGAGAGACCACAGCAAGAGAGTAAGCATCATTTCATGAGCAGAGACATGTTTGTGCTCCTTTCTCTGAGAAGCCTTTCATTGAAAAAAGAAACATTTTAAATTTTGTTCAGGGCCTTCTTTCCATTTCCCCTTTCCTTTGAGTTACATCAAGAATTTAAAGCCCCTTTGCTATTCTCTGTGCTCTCTTTTTGCCTGGGAACCCTTCTCTCGAACCTGCTTGTGTTCACAGATTACTGGTTCTGTCAGGACTCAGTTTTGCTCAAACTGTTTCTTTTTCCCTCCATTTCAGGTGTGTGATGATTTTGAGTGACTCCAAGCACACTCCACTGGTTAGGTTTGAGCAAAGTAGGCTGTTGGGAAACCACGGCAAACTGGTTTCCTTTGGATCCAGGCTGTGCACGGCAAGGGGCACAGGGAACAGCCCCCACGAGGGGCTCAGGCCTGCCAAGAGATACCTTAAAGCCTCAGTTAGAGAGCAAGAGGGGCTTTTTGTGTCTGTTAATGACCCCCCTATTTGATAAGCTTTTAAATCTCTTAAAAATTCCACTTTGGTTGAGGACACTGAGGAGATGGTCAAATCTAACCAATTTGTCCCCTTTATTCTGGTATAACAAAAAAGGTTGTAACAAATATGTATAACAACAAAAAAAAGGCTAAAATGTCACTGTAATTAGTCTTTTTAGTAGCTTTTATTTGTTAGCTTACATATGACTTCATAATTGCAATTAAACTTGATATGGGAAGACTCCATCAACCATTTTTCTTAAAGAAAAAATAGTTTAATTCTGATAAATTCAAGCAGATTCAGAAGAGCAGCATCTCATTCAACAATCCTACAATATTTCACTACTTTTTTGGCCTTTTTTGCCTTCAGTGCACAAACATTCACTGCAGTGATAATGACATCCCACAGCCATGATAATGGCAAAGTTTCTGTGTTTCTGTCAGTGTTCTTTGCAGCTCTTTGCCACTTTGGTGAGTATTTCTCCTGTGCAGAACTGCACAAGTTTCTTGTCTTTGCTTTTAACAGAGGTAGCTGTTTTTCTGTCAGCAGAAACTCTACTTCAGCAGCTGTGTGTTCTGCTAAGCTTGTCTCAGGAAGCTCCTGGAAATTTCTTCCCTGTCAGAGCTTTCTGCTTTGCTCTTTGACACAATAATCTTTAAAGCATCTCACAGGAGTATTTAATGAATTTAAGCCCCAAGTGGTATGAGATTGGCATGCGGAGCTTCTAAAATTGAGTGAATGACAAATGCCTTTTTGGCTTGTTTGGAATCATGTCAACTGTCTTCATCTTCTCTGCTTAACTTTATAGATGTGATAAGTATGCCTCAAATTTTGTGCATGTAACTGCACAGATTGGAATTTACTTTTTTTTTTTTTTAATCCAGTAGTATGTAAATTATTTCCCATGGCATACCACTTCTGGTTTGGTGGTCTTGGAGAAGCTGTTTGCAGTGATGTAGCAACTTCTCCAAACACTGGTAAACCTTATTCACAAACCTGTCTGACTCAGGTTTTGCTGCATCGGGTGAAAGCAGGCCCATGGCCCTTGGCTTAGGGACTAAAACTGGGCTTTCAGGGGCAAGCACAGATGGGAGGAGCCTTTCTTGAGACACCAGATGATGCATGTTTCACAAATCCTCTCAGTAAAACCTGCTTGCTTGCTTTTTATCTTATAGCTAAATTCAGTTATAATAATTGTAGGTTGCCTACTTAAATCCCTTTTGCTGTTCAATTAGTTGCTGTATTTACCTCACACTTAGTCTTAAACCATAGCTCTGCGGTTTCTTCAACAGCTGTCATACTTCAGTGCAGACTAACCTCTTTAACTTAGTGGGGAGTATGAGTGTGACTATTTCATACATGCTTTTTATGATTACAGTCACTTGCAAACTGCTTTAAGTTCTATGGGGATAAAAGACTACATAAATCTCTGATTATGGTTATTATGACTATGCTAACAAGAGCTGGCTGAGGAACAAGAAATTCTGTCTCGCAACAGCCTCTAAGGTTTTGAAATTCCCCATTGGAACCAGATCAAACCTTTCACTGTCTGTGAAGTAGAGCTGTTGAAACATCCATTTTCAGATTCAGATTCTCAAGTCAGACTTTTTAAAAATTTGGGATCTTTCTGACTTTACTTGAGATCCCAGATACCTACCCTAACTAAACTCCAGACTTCATTAAATAGCATTTTATTTAATGAAAAATGTCCTGTCAAAAACCTTTTGAAGGGCTGTAGCATTCACTTCTAGTGTTTCCATTTCAAGGAGAAAACAACACACATTCTTACCCTCTACTTGGGAAATGGGAACTTGCTGTATTTCTTTATGTTTAGAGCTTTGTAAATAGATCCTAATGCAGATGAGATTAGTAAATAATTGCCAGGGGTGTGTATTTAGGGTATCTACCTTAAAAGAGTCTGAGTGTCACTCTCCCTTGGCTTTGTGCACTGCTTGCTTTCTTCAGTCACTCATGTGACACTTGCCAATTTTCAGTAACCACAGAAAACAGGTCTTTAAAACACACAGGGAGAACTATCAGATAATGCCAGCATGCAAAATGGTTTGTGTTGAAATGGAATGGAATTACTGGGTGACCTCTGGGAGAGTGGCCAGGGGGAAGGTGGATAACTATGTGTCTTGAAAATAAATTGTCTTTCCACTGCCTCAAAAAAGGAATGTGTGAAAGATGTCAAAGGTCTGTTACCAACTGGAGCTTTCAGACGTGTTGAGAAAGCAGAGCAGCTGCACAAGGCTGCCCACACATAAGTGCAGGTCAGAGCACAGGGTGAGCAGCCCAGGCAATGCTCAGGTAAGGAATGGACATTTCCTAGTGAATGATTTTGGCACTGTTCAACAGGCTCGCATCCAGATTTCATTCTGTGCGCCCTTAAATGTTGCAGAGACAATGTCTTCGAATATTAGTGTGTTTCAAATGGATATTTTTTGTTCTCTGACACAAAAGATATAACTAGGCACACCTCAGACATGGCAGGGGAAATGAAATCTGGCTGTGTGCTATGCACTTGGAGCCTCCTCATACTTCAGAATGGAAGGTTCCCATCAGTGTCATCTGGGACTTGCCCATTATGTTTTTTCTTCATACTCCTAAGCACAATTTTGAAAAATGGATGTGTTCCTTCTGTTGGAGATTGGGCAATAGCGCAGCAAATAATCTGTTCACACAATCACAGGAGGGATTTCTACCTGCACCCAGGTCATTATTCTCTTGGTTCTGCTTATATAGCATCTATTTCTCCCCCATTCTTCAACCTTCTAATGTGAAGAATTCATTGTACTGATTAATTTCCAAATATCTTTGGGGTTTTGCCATCTAAAATTTCAGTCACTTGCCAGCCCATAACAAGCAAAAATATCAAGTGGGGATTGTCTGAGTTCAAGCTTTCTTCTGTATTTTCTGGATGAGGAATATTTTCGGCACTGCTAATCTTTTCCACCAACCCTTTTTTGGAAACATGGAGGGCAGAGATAATGGTCTAAGTGAGGAGGGGCAATAAACTTTTTTGACTTTTTATGTAATATAGTGATGTGGTAATATCTGGGACGTGTCCATGTGGTCTGGTTGTTTGATGTTGAGCACTCCTGTGTGTTTCAAAGCTGCAGCTGATCATTCCCAGGAGCAAGAGCACAACGAAAGTGACTGGCAGGGACAGCTTAAATAATCAGAAATGCCCTTTTGAATGGTTTCTCCCAAGTCCTTCTTGTGTTTCCATCTTTCAACTCTTTCTTTTCTCCTGTTGGGACACCAAGCCCCACAGAACAGGTGGAGTGGCAGCAATATTCACATACTTAAAATTAACAAGGAAGGCACAGATGAATGTTTGGGTTTGGGAGGTTTTTTTTTTTTTTTTTTTTGTTATTGCTCTTTGATTTTGTTTTATTGGGTGGGGGGTTTGGGTTTTTTGGGTTTTTTGGGGTTTTTTTTTGTTGTTTCTATTGGATTGTTTTTCTTTTTGTAACAACTAGTTTAAGCATTTCTTGTAACCAGTCTTATCTACTCAGACAGGAGTGTTTTGTTTATTTTAGCTAGATGGCTAAATCCTTTAAGCCTCCCAGAAACTTACTCCTGCATTTCAAAGAGCTCTGTGAATACAAAGTGAAGAGAAATATAAATATGCAGAGTGAACTGTCACCCTAGCATTACTTATTACTTACTTACTGTGCATTTGCCTCTGATGATTTGAGTTCCTTTGTCTCAGTTCATTTCTGTAGCCTTGGTCTTGCTCTCTTTGGATTTCTGCTCTTACTGGCATTCCCATGTTCCCCATAGTAGTTTTTCCAGGATTTCTCTTCCAAACCTTGTAAACCTTGCTACAAGCAGTAGTGTCACACAGTCCCCCCATGTCCCACTGTTCTTTTACTTCTCTCCCTTGGCTGCCTTCTCTCCAGCTCAGATCCAGGACCCCACTCCACTCAAATTCTCTTGTGCTTTTTCCTATCACTCATAGAGGGAAACACTAGGAAAACATCAGACACTTGTGGATTCTGTAGATGGCAAAATGTAATGTCTTTTTGTAGAATGTAAAGCAAGTTCATGGCTAAGCCATAAATCCAATAAATTAATAGGGTCCTGTTAATTAAAGAACTTCAGAGATTGCCTCTGCTGCCACTAAAAGCTGTTAACATGCCACTGCAGAAAGTGACAATCTGCCCATGCAAAAGGAATGTTATTTCAAGTACTACATTACATAGGAAGCTAATTCCAGAGCTGCTGTTTTAATGATGTGAACATTCACAAATTAACCCCTAAGCACTTCCCTTATGCAAATGCAGCATGCACAATGGATGCATGTTGACACTGCTTTGAGACTTTTTCTTTAATTTTCCTAAAGGTTTTTTTTTTCATTCATCCCTTTGCATTTAGTCCCTTGGAATCAATGAAGATAGCCTGGTAAACCAGAAAAGCAGGTGGTTTGCTGCAGCATCCTTGAGGCGTTTCCACCAAGCAGCTGATGAGGTGGATTATAGCCTGCATGCCATGTCCCATGGACAGCCTCCTCACCTTTCCCACACACCAGGTCTTGGTATCTTCTGGAAAGCTGACTTTTCTGTCCTTCCCTGGCTGCATGAAGCTGAGCCAGAGGCAGATTCACAGGGAGGATGTGGGGCCTGCCCCATGTCCAGAGCAGCTGTGACCTGTGCTTGGCGTTCTGTCAGTGCAGCCTCGGGCCAGCACAGAGCCACATGAACCTGAACCCATCCTCCTCACCACCAGAGCTCCGAGGTGAGCAGCTGGAACCCACCCTGGCAGCATGGTGAAAATACAGCCAGTGGAGCTGGAAGCATGAGGGAATGCAACCCAGCTGGCTCCTAGGGTTTGCAGATGGACTCCCCCCGGGTTAATCACTCAGCAGCTAGAAATCAAGTGGAGCTCATCCCTGAAATGCACTGTGAAAACAGGAATAAAAAAAGGAAAATACATTAAGCCAATCATTATAACAAGGAAAATAAACATGCAAATAAATCATAACAGATCGAAAAGCAGTAAGTTACAAGGACATGTTTTTGTTGTTTTTTTATAGTTCCCACTGAGCTAAGAGGAGAAATTAAAAGGGAAAAACTTAACTGATGTTGAAATCAAATTGCAGCATTCAAAAGAATGTGATTAGAATATTTGTTTATCCACCCACCTCAAACACTCTTCTTCTCTTGGGGACACAAATATTGCAATCATAAGAACAATTTTAATTTACGTGGGAAATACATCTTCATTTTGCCCTACTTATAACTTGCTGATGGGAGATGAGACCCAGTGCTAGAAAATACTTTTATGGGAAGCTTCACTTGATAGATTTGAGAGAGAAAACATTGTGTGATCAGTAGGAAATTGCACTTCTACTGCCAGCAGTGGTGTTGTGGGTGTGTGGTAAATCCTTATGGCAGTTTTCATGGGTATGAGAGAAGCATTTGGAGTTGCTTGTGCAAATGAAATGAGTGGGATTCTGCCAGTGCTCAACAGCTGTGATGAAGTATTCCATGTAGGGAAAGTATCACTGGTAGTCATATTCATTGTCTTAATTTTTCATGTGCTTCCATTAAAGAACTCTAAGATAAAACTTTTAAGTCAGATGGAGTAAATAAACTCAGCTGACACGTCATCCTTCTGTTTTACTCAATAGTCTTTGGAACTGTTATGAATAAAAATACTGCTGTGTTTTTTTACAACTGTTTTCACTACAAAATGTGCATTTGTCAAAACCATTTTTAACGAAAAATGAACCAAACAATGGGATGACAGCTAGAATAAGTGAGTGAGGGAATACAAGAACTGAAATGAGGACTCAGAATGATTCTTTCTCAAGGTTACTTCTTAGGGTTGTTTGTGACATTTTCTTTGTAACAGCACAGAAATTAGTATTAAAAAAAAACTGTTTTAAAATGCCAATATGGGAAAAAATATTCTTGGTCAGAAATAAATCAGCACAGCACAAGTACTTCAGATCTGTTCGGAAGTTGCCTGAGCTCTTCTGAGAGCATGGTATGCCAATTCGGGAGTTTACCTTTCTCTGTAACACCTTACCACAGTGTTATTTATACTTCTGTTCTAAAAGATGTCTGCTGGGATGGACACAGCCTTCATTGTTCCCGTTTTCTCAGAGGAAAGGTGTTGATCAACCTCGACATTTCCATGTATCTTTCCAGAAGTTGGTTTCACTTGTTACTCCAAAGTCTACCCTATTTCTGGATAGCAAAAGCCAGCGTTTAAATTTCTCCAGTAGCAGGTCAGGTTCATGAAAAGCTGACATTTGTTAATGTGCTTCACTTCAATGAACACAGAGTTATTCCCTTGTCTTAGTTTAGGTTGAGACAAAAACCAGTTTTTACTTTAGGTCTTGAATATGTATGTGGGCCAGTACAAATATATTTGCAAAGGAGTCCTTGTTTTGTATCCCACCATTTCACTCATACCCAACCTACCCTTTGCTATTTACAGCTGAAGATTTTTTTCTTTGAAATATGGTTGCAGAAGAATATATATACATCTTGATCCAGTTGATAAAGAAATTGAGGTAGAATTTCCTCTTTATCCTTCTGCTTTCACTGCTATTGAGTACAAGGAAAAACTTTGAAGACAAAAGTGCAAAGACAGTTCCCTGAATGACCCATAGCAGATAATTTATACAATGTTGGTTTACTTCCATCAGGCCCAAATACGTATTTCCCATTTCTGCCTAGAGCAATGCAGACATAGGAGCAAATACTGTATCCTAGTGCTCGTGCAAGGATGTGTGAGCCCTGGGCTGGAAACCAGACACATCTAAATTGAGATTTCGGAGGTGTATTGGAAATAGCATGTCTCTTATTGAGGTTTAGGCTCACAGAATATAGAGGTGTAAGCTTTGGTTGAATGTCTGCTTAGTGTATGAGTCTGCATTTTGATTGTAAAGACAGGGAATATTGGCTTGAGCAGGATCTGGTCTTTGTCACTTGGTTTAAAGAAATACAGGGTTCTCTAGCAATGATGCCCAATTCTCTTCTCATACTTTTCTCCAGTTAATTATTTTGAGACTTCTGTATTTACCAAGCTCTTACAAATTTTTTCCAGGTGTTTGAGAGCATATGCTTAAGAAAACAAAGATTGTATTTTTCCTTCATCCAGCTTTCTTGTGTCAGCAGTGTCTTATTTAACATCATTTTGCTGGTAAAAGAAGTGTCAGATCAAAGTTCTAATGTTTACTTTTTTTTAATCTTTAAAAATAAGAAATTCATTGTTTTGGGGGCATTCTCTTGTTAAATCGCCTTGCTCCTTAGTGATCTTCTGTGCCTCAAGCTCTTTCTGTGGAATGTTCTGGCTAAGGTTCTCACATGCCAATGCTCTTTGTGTATGGAGGGAGATGGATTTCCTGGTGTTACTGAGTGACATCTAAGAGTCTCTCTCTTGGTTGAGAGCTAGCAACGACGTCATGGGAACAGGCAGTAGCAGGAGGATGGAAATTTTCCAGATGTCTTAGACTTCCTTTCGGCAATGGGGGTCTGGTGAGTTTAGCAGCCAAATCTGCAAGTTTTCAAGCTGAAATCTGGATTCTCTCTGCACTGGGTAGGAAACCTTCTCCCCTGCTCACAGCACATGGTGAGACATGTGTGTTTAGCCGTGTGTGCCCCCAGCTCCCCCAGGAGTTACGACCTCAGTGCCAAAGTCATTGAATGCTACTGATGGCGTTGCTGGGGGAGCATGAGGTTAAATCACAGGTGCTTGGTTTGTCCTGCTTTAGAGGTGGCAGCAGGCAGATGAAGGAAGAGTTTTCCAGACTGGAGAATGAGGTGAATAAATAGTGGGCAGGCAGAGTGAGAGACATGGGCTTCAATTGCAGCAGAAAGGTGGCAATTTAACTTTGGTGTTAGGAAACCTTTTGGATGGCAAAGCCCTGGATTCTTATCCTGCATCCTCTCCACACCTGACCTTGTGCCATTTGTGACAAACAGGGCATTTGCAGCTCTCTGTGATATGACCTCTACAGGCAACTTCAGAACATGTTTTGAATTATTCAAGTCTCTCAACCTGCATATCTGTGGATTGGCACTGGCTGTTTCTCTGTACATTAAAGCATTATGCCGTTCGCTGCTCAAGAACAAGCTTGTGCTTTCTCTCTGAAGCTCATAAATTTAATTCTGTTCTTTCCTGTTGATATTGGCAAGTATCTATCAGAGATAGTACCCTGTGTGTTTTCATTGTGGCCATCTGTCCTGGTATTAACAAAATGATTGCATAATCCAAACAACTGAATCCTCTGAGAGAGGAAGAAAAAGAAAGATACACAGGAGTCATGTGGCTGACATGCACCACAGTGATCCAAATAATTGTGGAATCAGAAATAATAATAATGTATTAGATTTCTCAGTGGAAAGATGCTTGATCTTCTAAGGAACATTAAAAATACAATATGCAATAAAAGCACTCAACTGTAATACAAATGTGTGCCTCAGGCTCCATAGTGTTTATAAAACAAAGTCATCATGGTGCATTTTAAAACTGAGAAACATAATTAAAATGCCTTCTTGACAAGGATAAGAGACATTCTCTTCCCATTTGACTGACTTTCCTATCTGCTCTCTCCCTGTTGAGTGCACAGGGAGTGAAGGAACCAGTGCTGCTCTGCACCATGAGGTCAGGGTGGTTGTGGTTCCTCATTCCTCCAGCCTCTGCAGCATGTCCAAAGCAGCCTCTGTAGGCACTGATATTAAGTGGGCTCTACCTAGAGTGAGACAGATGGGAAATTTGGTTTGTTTGTTGTAATTATTGAGCTGATGAGTCATATATGTTGCTTGAAAGAAGGCAAGGTTTTAACATGATGGAGAGTCTCAGCTGTCACTGACTCTGATTAATCTGTTGGGAAAAGATTGAGACCTGCAAGAGAAAGTTCAGCTGCTCAGGAAACACTATAAAAACCTGCAGGCATCTTCTGTTCTGTTACAGAAAACAATCCATACAAGTTAATTAATGATGTAACTTCAGGTTGCTTTGCTCTCTTACCTGAGCCTAAGTTGTATAAGACAGCAGCATCATTTCTGAGACCACCATAGGTGGGGTACAGCTGTGGGCAGTTTTGTGGTACCCCTAGAATTAAATGAGATTTGTGAGTTTGAATGGGACAAATGCATGTGGTGGTGATGCTTGTGATATTTTTCTTATTAAGAAAGAGACAAATTCTTAAGTTATTTGTGAAGAATGTAAAAAAGTGTAATTTTGTTCTAGAATTTCTAGATAAAAAGTCTGTGTCCTGCTGTGTCCTTTTTCAGAGTAAGAGCCAAGCTCACCTTGACTCTGAAAACAGACTGGTAAAAAATTAAGGTAGGATGATTACACATTGGCTAATGTTCTCACATGCAAAAGGATGATCTTCTGCTGTTTAAAAATTAAATTTTGATGATAGCAACGATTCCTTTCAACAGTTGTAGAGGTGGTAGCATTTTAAAAAACTCGAATGTTGAAAAAAATTATAAGGAACATGTCTGTTTTTCACCTCTTTTTTTTTTGTTAGTTATGCTTTTATGCTATAATTATTTGTTTGAATGCCAGTTATTTGGTTATTGTGATATTTATAGCACAGATAATTTATTATCTTTGGTAACAATTGTTTTTTCTAATGGTTTGTCTAATTCTGTTTCTTTTAACTTGGTAATGGCTAGGAGAAGCTCAGCCCATTGTCAAAAGCAGAGGCAGAGAAAGAGCAGTTTCTGATAAGTGATGCCTTTGATGTTCATATTCCATATTCCAAGAAGAGCACACAAAGACTATACCTTTGTGCTCTCAGTAATTTACAATAATCAACATAAGGTTCAGTAGGCTGGCAAGGAAAATGTAATTTATTTTACTCTCTCCGAGAAAGACTTCCAATGTATGATGTGTTATGGTTACTGGATAAGAGGATCAGGGGTTGGTGTAATTTATATATACTCTCACTAACATTTTGCCATTTTTTTCCCCTATATGGGAATTGTGAGGATAAAGAGGGAAGATTTGAAAACTAAAGAATATACTTTTGATCTCCTGGGAAACGTGCTTTCAGATAAAAGGCTCTTTGCTGCCCCTTTTTACCAACACAAGTTAGACTGGCAAAAATGACTGCACTCAGAGAAGATGGATGGATCTGCTGGTTGCAAACATTTCATCTAGAGATGATACATTGTGCTAACCTTGGTTCTCTGTGAAACAGCAGGGTAATGTGCTCTTTACTTTCCTTTTTAGTTAGAGCTGGTGCTTGAGGCAGGAGCCAGCTCTTTCTGTGAGCATAGCTCTGGTGTCAGGGGTCTGACAAGAAGCCAACAGCTCCCTCGTTGCTCTGAGGCTGCTGTGGGACATGGTGGGCAGGAGAGCTCTGTCAGCATGGTGACCAGCCTGGCCTTTGGCTCCCTTCTCTTCAAGGCCCTGTGCAAAGGCTTGGCAGAAGGAATGGCACAGTGCCAGTAAGGACAGGGACAGAAAGGCAGTGGTGGCAGCTTTCTGCATCAGTCTTCCCCACTCCTGGTTAGTCTAAAATGAATTTCTGTAAGCCTCAAAGGTCTTTACTACACTGCTGTTGTTTTAATGATGAGCTTAGTCCCAATGGTAAGAAGCCTTTGTGGAAAATTAGAAGAGCTTGGTTCCTTCATCTTTTTGGCCATAAAATCAAGGGGAAATTGCAACAGGCTGTTGAATCCCAGCTAAAATTTTTCCACTGGGACCTGTTCCAATGGCGAACACATGACAATTTGTAACCAGATAGGATGTCTCTCAAGTCAGTCCAGCTTGAACTTGGATAACTCAGGAAAGGAAAAAGAGACCCACAATGTTACGAATGCTACAAGAAATTATAGGCTTGAAATTGCAGAAGTCCTTGTGCAAAGAAAATATAAGTACAATGGAACTGAATTCAATAAAGATGAGCTATAGTAGGGATTGTGCCTGGAGCAGGACTCCACAGTTCCACACAGCTTTATTAACAAGGAAGAGAGCACAGCCAAGACTTTTTTAATGAATGTCTGATGCCACAGAAGGATAGTAAGGAACATTGCTCAGAGCATTGCTTGTAAGGAGTCTTGCACTTCTGCCTCTCCCTTTCCTAAACTCCATAGTAACTGGGGACAGAGACATATATTGTTTTATTGTGAAGGAAATTAAAACAGGCTCTGACTTGGAGGAAATCTTGCAGAGGAACCAAAAAGACTGCCTTTTGCAGTGTTTGTGGGTTCAAGGGTCTCTCTAAGGTAAAAGGCACTTTGGAGAAGAATTGGGGGAAACCTGTATAATTCTCTTCCTTCTCCTGAGCAATGCAGTGAGTTGTGCTGGACACAAATCTAGAGCTTGCTTAGAGCAAAGGAAGCTTGCACCATGTGGTGCTTCAGAAATGGGAACCCACCCCATCCTCTCATCTCCCCACACCACCACAGGATCAAAGCTTGGCCTTAAAGCAGCCTGTAATATGGCTGTGATTGCTGACATTTCTGCTTTTGCTATTTATTTCTGGCATTCATTCCCTTGGGCTGAAAGGCTGAGAGGTACAATCTATGTTTTGACAGGCTTGGTTTTTATTTCTCATTGAAGTGAGCTTGGAAATGGCTTCTTCATTGCATTGTCTTATGGACTAGTGGGGTGGTTCTCTTTTGTATTGTGGTGATTGTATTTCTTCCTACACTGTTATCAAGACTGCATTTTGGATTTATTCACACAGCACACATTTGTCATTGGTTTTCAGCAACATAAATATACGGTGACAAGAATGAGGTCCTTCAGTGTGAAGGAGGAGGTGATGACTTACAGTAATGATTTCATCTTTAACAGACTGGGCAGAAGGGTGAGTCTTTACCAGAGTAAGTGAATAAATGTGATTTATAAATGGAGCCATGAAAACACACTCACCTTTCTTCAGCAGGCTTTAACCTTTCAGGACCAGTTTATCATATGCTGATGTAAGGCTGATCCATCAGAATCTGCTGTTTTCAGCACCAGAAAAGAGGTACTGGTCACATGTGTCTGCTGACCTTGTCAGCTCTCTCATGAGTTAAATGTGAGCTTAAGAATGATGTATTTCTCTCTGCCCTTAAAAGCCAAATGGCTACATTATTACTTTAATATCTTTTTCTTACATTTCTGAATGTGGATAAAAGCCTGAAACTTTGGCCTCAGTGTACACAAGAGATATGAAATTACAAAGGCATGAAACAATGCCCACAAGTATTTAATTTAAACTCTTTTACCTGGTCCTTTGTCTTTTTGGGGAAGGAGAATTGATGTGGGGCAGTTTTCAGTATTTGAGGTTGACAACACTGTATTTTACAGATCCCTGGAGTAATGACCGTGTTCCTTTTACCTGCCTTGGCTGAGCACTGAAATAGCTGGTGTGGATAATTATTATAGAAGCAGAACTAGACAGTTAATATGTTGTTGCTTCGAGCTCTTTGCAACTCAAGTAGGTGTTACTGCATAGGTTATATTTGACTCACATTTTGAAGGTCACCTTCACGTCCTATGAGCAGTAGAGACCTTTCCTCCCCAGCTTTTGTTTTATAAAAGACTTTTAAAAACCCCAAAATACTCATGAACTTCAAATTAGAAGTGAGGGTTTTGGGTTTGTTTTTTTCCTTCATGAAGGATTCCTTCTCTTATAAGGAAAATGATCCCAATACACATCAAACCTGGTATCCTACTGAACAAAAGCAGGTAGCACTCCAAGAGAGCCTGGTTTCTTCAGTCAAGCTGTCAGTAGCTAAAATGTTATAGACTAATGACCTTGCATCCCCTCCTTTGCCATGCCATGGAATAACAGAAAGACATTTAACAGCAGCCTTTCAGCCTGCAGGATACACGCCTCAAATCCTGCATGCTGGTTCTCTTTTCAAGGTGATAAGGGCTTTTTTAACATCAGTAGAAGGCAAGATGAAGGGTGGGGTGGGTGTTTCAGCAGCAGGGTTTACTGCTACCTCGAGTTCCATGATCTTTGGGTGATGGCTCTGATGAGCAAGACCAGCTTTATTGCTGGGCTGAGGATTGCACTGGCTGTTATCTGTGGGCACCTTGAGAAAGCACTTGGAAAGTGCTGCAATGCAGAAAAAGCTGGAATTGAATCTTTGCATCCAGCTGGCAAGGGGTTAAAAGAGCTATTTGTTTTTGCTGCTGCTGTTGTACTTACTCCATTGGCATCCCAAGGATCACAATCACCTGTGCTATTGCTGCTTATTTGTTCTGAGGTAAAAAGAGTCACCAGAAAAAACTTTTTTGCCAACACAACTCAGTCTGTACTCTGGGATTTTACTGACAAAGTTCTACATCAGGGCAAAACAATGTCTGTAAGGGGCAGGAAAGTAGTGCAGGGAAGCACCACAACCTGCAGAAGAGAAGTGTATGGATTTAGAGCACTGACAGAAGTATCCCCCACCTGCCAATGAGGCATGGCCATGTGCAGAAGTGCTGGTGATTGACTGCTTTAATTTGAAATCAGAAGTTGACTGTTATGGGTGTCAACATGAGAACTGGTTGAGCATTCCCACAAACATATTTCTGAGAGGAAATGACGTGGGTCATGTGTATTGGAAACAGAACTCAGAGCATCTTTTGAAACGTTTACAGGTTTATTTATCTAAAGGCAAACAAAATAGATCAGGAAATATCTTAGCTCTTCCATGTCTCTTTCTACTTGTTAAAGGATAGGAATAACAATAACCCCAGGAAAATCTGAAATGCAGATATTAAAAATAATAAGCACTGTTTCAAATGTCTGAAGGATTTTTCAGAGTGTTTTCCTGGCTGGGTTGTTCTTTCCTTTCCTGAGCTGGCTGGAAAGGAAAGAACAACCCAGCCAGGAACCCAGCCCAGCACAGTGCCTGTTGTGCAGACTCCATCCCTTGTGCCATGCCATGAACACTTCGGGTTTGTCACCCCAAGCCCACAGCAGTGACACTTCAATCCTCTGTGCTTCCCTGTGTTGCAGTGCTCAAGTAGGGCACTCATCTTCCCAGCAAATCAGCCCCCCAAGGGCCTCCCTCCCAAGCCCAGCTGCAGCCCAGGGAAGGCTGGGTTATGCACATCCTTCTTTCTGCTGTCCACACAAGAGCAAAGAGCCTCGGGCTGCAGGGAGCTCGGGCCCTACTTCAGTCTGTGGATCCACATCCTCCCAATTGCTCTTCACATCTGGACCCAATCAGAGCTTGCACACAGCTGTGAGGTGATACCTGCACCATAAAGAGCAGAAGGTGCTCATGCTACACATGTGAAGTTGACAAGAGCTAGGACAGAATTAAAGATATTTGGGTTTTTTTTGGTTTTTTCCCACTGCAGTTCAAAGCTGTGGCTTTGGACTCTGAAATAATTGGTGCTGTTGTATGAAAAGGGCTTTTGCACAGAGTGATTCTCTGGAATAGGAATTTGCTTCCAACATCACACCCTGTGTTTTCTTTGACCATTGTTACTGGCTGTCCTAATCACTGCTTCTAAGAGGAGCCAGACAAGGCCTTGCCCAGGATTGTTCCAAGAGTTACCACAGGTGAAGAACCCAAGCAATTCTGAGCTTTAAAATGGCATCAGTGTGGAGGAGAGCATCACCCTCATCTCCTGTATTCAGTTCTTCACCAGCTGGGGGAATTAACAGGATGTTTTATGTTGAATGTTGAGGGATCAAGTGTGGCTGAAAGCCACGACCTCTCCAGCTTTCTGTTTTTTCAAAGGCTCATTCTTTTCCCTGATGTCATTAGTGTTGCTATGGAGTTTCACAGTGCTCCACTTGGAAGCTGTTCATGCAGTTACTTACAGATGCACTTAAATGACTTAATGAAATGTATACAAACTTTTATTGAGATGATCTCTGCTTTATTGATTGTCTTCAGTCTGCTTGGTTAGATATAAACATTGGGGAAGACTCAGTCTCGTCATTTGAGACTTACATCTGGCATTACACATCAGACCAAATGTAGGCCCCAAGAGCTTTGGCTTAAAATCCCCCAACAAAAGGCAAAACCCTCTTGGTCTGAAGATTTGGTGAGTGATGGACACTGGAGAGATGGAGAATGGAACTTGTACTTCAGTCAGTGTCAGAATGTGCTAGTGTTGAGTTTTTGTATCAGGTTTGAGAAGAGGGAAGATCAGTATTCCCTTCCCCTGACTGCTCCACAGGTGCTTGGGCCACTTCACTTTGGTTCAACAAGTTACATGCAGTAGGTTTCCTGTGAATGTTTACTTAGTTCACAGAAATACAGGCCAATTTAAGCTACAGTAAAAGATGTTAAAACTGTTGTCTTAGGTCAAAAGCATGCTCAGAGGTCTCGGCTGGTACCCAGTGGTTTCTGGTTTATGAATCTGAACTTTGGCCTCCCTCTACAGTTCTGTTGAGATCAGTCTCTGCTGAAGAGATTTGCCAGCATAGCTATGCTAACAAAACAGTCCTTGTGTAGACCCATCTTTGACTGAAGGAAAAGTGCATTTGCTATTAAAGTTCACCAGTTCTGTTGAGTGAAATAAGCCAGACCAGCAAAAAGACTTTGAAATTCTGTACTCTTGGGCTTTGTCTGCCAAAGAAATGTCAGTTATACCTAATTAGTTTACTTATACCAGCAAGGGCTCATACTGGAGGGTTGGCCTTATTTTCCTTTAGATTCTTATAATTGTTCCACTTGACATTGAACCTGTGAATGGAAAATGGAAGAGATGGGGACATTCACAGAGGGTGTCCTGCCATCCATATTGTTTCAGCAAATTAAGTATCCTTCTCTACTGAGTTAAATAACTTCATTAATTTTAAGAGGGTTTCTCACCTGAAGAAATCTTCATCAGATTCAAACCTAAAACTGCACTACCACAGAGAGAAATCAGAGCTTGGGCTCAGACTTGGCTACATTGAAGGCAAATACCATTCACATGCAGGAATGCTGTGGTGTAATGTGGTTTTGTTCATCATATATGCTGATGACAGATCTGAATGCTTAATCAAAACCCTGTAAAAAATAATTCATAATGATATAGATCTGTGAACTTAGATTATTGATCTTTAGGCCATCAAATATTACATATTTTTTAGTGGGGAGGTCAGTGCTGTGATCTCTAACTTCAATACTTTCTGTAGTGTGTATTATGGCTTGTCAAGCCTAGAACAAATATTAACTGGGATCTATTTCTCAGATGTATCATTTTTCTGTTCCCTGTTCCCCTCATTACTAGTCTGAGTGCTGCAGAATCCCTCAGAGATGTCACAGATGCTCTGACATTGCTAACTAGCCTGGAGCACATAATGGATTGTGAGGAAAGGCTGTCTGCCTAGGTATGACTCCAGCCATGTTGCCATGAGGATGGAGCAGCATAACAAGGCTTTTCTGAAATCTTTGTTGTGTTCTTGTGCTACAGAGGCTATACTTCTTATCCAGTGAGGCAAAGTCTGCTTTTGCTCACACCCAGGTGCTTTGGCCACCCTCACATGAAGCTGGATTGTAAAGCCAGCGTGTGTTCAGAGAAGTGAGAGCTGAACACATCCAAGGAAGACCCAGCTTTGCAGCCTGGGGTGTACCAGGCCTTCTAAAAGCACCCTTGAAGTTTTCTGATGTTGTTAATAAGCTCAGGTAAGGCTGTGCATACTCTCTGTTGCCCATCTGCTGTGATGCTGTGCTGTATTTACTCTGGACTCATGTTTGCCCCTGTTCTCAGCCCTCTCCAGTGAGATCCTGTTACTGTATTTACTGCTCAGGAGTTTAGAAAAGCTTGTCACAAATTGTGGCTCCACATGCTGCAGTTCAGGTAGAAGAGAAGACTAAAGGCTGGCATCACAGCCTGCTCTGCCTTTTACTCTGATGGTGATGAACATTAAGGCAGTCCTGCCATGGTGAATTATACTTTGTGTTTAAAATACAGATATCTGTATTTATGACTAAGCAATAATGTTAAGTATAGATTTATTAATTTAATAGAATTTAAGATGGTGCACTTGCAATAGGACTGACTTACTTAATCACTAGCCTTAACTTGAAATTTAAAGCTAATTCAAAAGATGTGGCAACAAGTCTGAAAAGGAAGAATATATTTCCATGCACTCTGCTTTTCCCTACATTAACAAATGTGCTTGTCACCTTACAATGGTTTCAGAATGGGAAAACAAAATATGAGAAGGAAAAGCAAATTCCCAGCATGGACTGCCAGTGTTAGCATACAGGGACATGCCTGTCTGCTCAAGGCACCAGAGACAGGGAGGGCTTGTATCAATTCCTTTCATCAGCATTCTTGCATGTTCTATGCAATAATGGAATTATTGTCTGAAATGTAAGGAACAATATGAAATTATGGGACTGCTGAGATCTCCTGGGAACAGATTTTTCATGATGTTTATGACCCATCTCACTTCTGGTTGGTCTGGCGTTTGTGTGAGTATTGTCTTTTCCTCTTTGGTGGTTTCAAAGTCTGTCTGACTGCACTGCTAGAAAGTTGGGTTAGTGGGAGAGGTGCAGGGGAAACGTGAGTGGCTCGTGTGGATTCCTGGGGCTTGTTTCAGAAATACCCTTTCAAAAGTAACCCAAGATGAACACACATCCTTAAATCTTATCTCCATCCTAAATTGCAGAAAATCTTCAGTTGGTTTGGGCTCCTAATTGCAATGGCAGCAGTATTCTGAAAATTACCTGCTGTCATGGTCCACAGAGGCAGTGAAGGCTGTATTTCTCTCATTAACTCTCTTTTGCTTTCTTGTCTTTCCATTTATGTTTTAAATTAAGTAGTCATCTGGCTTTTGGGCAGCTGAAACAAAGGATTCCCCAGGCTGGTTAAACAAAAAGTCCTTTCATAGTCACAGTATGAAAGAGAAGAGCTGAGAAGAAACGGGTCACAGCTAGGGATGCACAACCCCTGGAACTCCCAGCCCTCAGTGAAACTCACTCCAAGTTTCCCAGCCTGAGCAGTGAAATGTGTGGAGCTCTATTTGCCCTTTTGTTTGATGTCCTCTTCATTTCCTGTTTGTTAAGTGATCTGAAAGTAAAACAACCAGCCAACCAACCAAGGGAAAAAGCCCTTTCATAGTTACAAGCGGGGTCCAGCTGTGTAAGCTGTGTAAGCTGGGCTGCACAGACACTGCCAGGACTGCCAGAAGGGCTGGGGTCTCTGGGATCCTTCACTCTTCCTTCAGCCCTTGCAGAGGAATTGCTCTCTCCTTCCTCTGAATGTCTGCCCTCTTCTGAAAGCAGCTCTAGCAAGGCACTCAGATTCATTACCTCCTGAGCACAGTCCCTTTTTCATGTCAGCTCTATCAGAACTAATGCTGCTGGGGTAAGAGAGGGCACTGGGAGCACAGATGCCAATGTCACATCCGTCACCTGTGCAAGTGCAAGAGCAGCAGTCAGAGGAAAAGGGCTGTGGGGAAAGATTTCCCAAAGCGCCTTTTGATGTTAGTACTGAAGGTAAATGACCTGCAGGGACATGACCTGACTGCTGTCACAGCATGACTTGCAGTGGGTGTGTTACAGTAATAATAAATTGCAGAGTATGTCAGTAGTGACCTGTGAATGACACAAAACCAAACCAAGACTTCCTCACCTTGCCTGCTGCTACAGGAATATACAGGCTGCACAAGGTGTTCCTTCAAAAGCATTTGCTTTGCTTGAGAGGAGAGAGAAAAATGTAGGAAGGGAAACTCAAGCAAGAGGAATCTAAATGTACAGCTGCAACAAATATAAAAGTTAGACTACATCAAACTGGGTCTCTGCAGACAAGGGGGTAGGTAAATACCCCTCAAGCAACCCAAGCTCAAGTGAAAGTAGTAGTACTTAGTCCCAAAAAAAATCTATTGCTGTCTGAACCTGGAGTGTATTGACAAAGGCTTCAGTCTTTTCAATAGACTCAATAGTACTTAGTGAAGAGGGGGAAAAATCTCAGACATCTGTGTGCATTCAAACTTTTTTTCAAAGAAAGCAGCAGGAGAAATTGAGTGAATTGATCTTTCTCAGCATAACTTTATGAAAGGCAGCATGGGTAAGAAAAATATGCTTTTCTTTCTAAAAGAAAAATGTCACCTTCTCACCTACCATTCATAATCTCCTAAGTACTTGATTGCTGTGTCTATAGATAGAGGGTTTGAACACACAGAGTCATTTTCAGACTGATCCTCTTCAGTGACTTCTACAAAGCCACTTCATTTTTTGCTTCCCCTTTGCCATCTGCAGACAGTTTTCTGGCAGAAAATGCTATTTAAGAGCTATTTTGTGCATTTCCTCACAGAAGCTGTTCCAGGCAGCAGACAGGGTGCTGTCACTTCCTGACCCTCAGCTGGGCAGGAGCAGGGTGCAGGGCACAGGCAGTGGCCCCAGAGCTGGGTGGAGGATGCTCTGCGCTGCACGCTTGCTCCCAGTGTGTCCCAGCAAGGGAAGCCTTCCCACACTGAGGAGTGTGAAGCAGGCACTGACGAGATGGGCCAGCATCTCTCCTCCTGGCCCAGCTTCCCTCAGCCCTGGTGGGATGTGTTTCCCTGCGCTGGCCAGGCCAGGGACTGCTGGGTGGCCAGGTCAGAGAGCTGCCCTGGAGGGTGGCTGATGCCAGTGGGGTGAGATGACCTGAACCCCACCTCCATCCCAGCACGGACTCCCCACATCATTGTGGAGAACCTGCTGGGTGCTGTGGCTCTGAGTGCAGCTGGGGGCTCTGAGTGGCAGCTGTGGGAGGGCATGCAGGGGGCTGTGCAGCTGTGACAGTCCTGCAGGCACCTCACTGGCCTCTATCTCCACCCAAATGTCCATGCTGGAGAGCAGCCTGTGCTGTGCAGGGCAGGGAGCTGCCCCTGGAGCCAGCCCTGCAGAACAAGGAGAGTCATACAGCAATATCCCTGCTTTGCTTCTCCCAGGCTCCCATCCCTCATCACTCAGGGACTTCTGGCATTTCTGCTGTTCCCTCTGTGTGCAGTGACCTAGGGCTAGGAATAAGCAGCCATAGAATCCTGACACCACTGAATGTGAAAACTGGTAAAAATACAGAGACTTGATCTTGTGACTCGGCCCCTGGGTTGCATCTTCTCTTTCCTTAACTCCCATAGGAAACCAGCATAATGGCAGTGGAAGGTTACTTGTCCATTATTCCTCCCAAAGCTTGCTTTCTGCTTAAAAATATGTAGTTAACTCCTTCATTTTGTTCTCGCATTCTTATTCTTAGAAGGGTCCATAAGCTCTTGGGCAAGGTATACTTTTTCTAGTAAGCACTCTGTTTGCACTGAGAACTTCTACACATCTTTCTCAGAATCCTTCAAAATAGCCCAACTCTGGCAGTGAATATTTGGGATCTTCCTTGGCTTCCTTCCTCTCCTCATATTTTATTTAAAATTTTTAATTCTAGGAAATCTAGACAAGATGAAAGCTTTCAGCTCTGATATTCTAGATGCAAATCTTATTTAATTCCAAGCCGTAGACCAAGCAACACTGTAAACTGGGACTAAAACTGAAATGAAGGCAATCAATCACTCTCAAGTCAGTTCAGCAGCTCATACAGATGCATTCTCTGTGGTCTCATCACATTCATATTAATGGACAAATTAGCCTCTTGCATTATATTCCATACATTACACTCTGTAATTAGAAGCTAATTGGAAGCAGTAGGCAGCATGCCAATATGTGTAGCATTCAGATATCATTCAGAGCTTCAGTATTTGAGGAAAAACCTGATTATTTCTCAGAGACATTTCGAGCTATGTCTACAAAGAGAACATGCTTTTGCAGTCTCCTTCCTTTAGACTTCTAGATTCTGGGAAGCTGAACTACTTGTACATGCAATGCTAAGGGATTATATTTATAATTAAAAGAAATCCTTGAGGGTCACAGATCTATCCAACAAAGGTGATTGTTAGGCCTGCCAGCTGCCCAGGCTAACCTCAGCATTAAGAAACTGCAAAAGTGTGGTTATCCTAGCCTTGAGAAAAGACTCAAGGGTGGTACTTGGAAAATACACCATGAAAGAAAGCACAGCCCTGCACACTTCTCCAAGCCAAGGCTGCCTAAAGGTGATTGCAGGTACAGGAGCAGTGCCCAGTTCACAAGTTGTAATAAAGACTTAAAATTTGAGTGGGGAAGCTGCATGTGGCATTTTATAAAAGTGAGAAGCTCATCCCTTCAGAGGAGTAAGCATTCACAAGAACAGCTAATGGAGAATGTTTGCCACACATTAACCACCCTCAGGTAGCTGTTCCCAGCTAACTACGCCCTCAGTTATGTTTTTAGGGAGCTTTTGAATAGCAAGGATTGTCCATGTAAAGACAAACCTCATCCCAAAATAGCAATCTGTTCTCTCCAGGCATGGCCTGTTTTATATTCTTGGCTGCAGTTATGAGACAGTGTCTGCGGAACAAAGCTTGAAGCCCTTTGGTGGGGTAGAGCATTTGAAAATTTGGTCACCTGTCTGCAAATATCTGCTTGTGCAGTGGCACCTTGCCCAGGAGCAGGTGCAGCTTGTTCAGTCACTGGTTATGAACTCAGTATCTGTTAGCTCTGTTCCCATTTAGCACGCTTTTCCTGATCTCATCCCCTGGTTTGCTGGGTGTGTCTGCACCTTTGCTGCCCAAAGGCTGTGTGGCTGTGTCTTCCTGCTCTGATTCAGAGGTAATTGTTAATTTCCTGGGGTGGTCTCTCACTTTTTGTTCCCTGAGTTATTGTTTCCACTTTTCGTGGGAGTCATTGAAACTCTGTATACAGAGGAGAAAAAATTCTTCTGATGACTTCTAGCTGCAAATTTTTTTCCAAATACTTTCCCAGGTTACAATGCAAGAACATTTTGGAATCTGTAGAGGTTTTTGTAAAACCAAGCTGTCTGAATATTTGTGACTGGCAACCATGCCAATTCACCTTTCTTGTCTATGAATAAGGATGCTCATCTTTAATCAGGTTCCAAATACGTTCATGGCAATGGAGGAACAGCTAGAGAAAAATATATATTCTAGCAAGTAAGTCATCCTGTCTCTTTTGAAATCCCAAGGCAATAGAAAGAAAAGAAAGGAAAAGGAGACACTTAGAACTTTTCCAGAAGTAGTCAAGGATTGTTGCTTTTTCTTTTCAGATATCAGATTACATTTACTGGTTTAGTAAAGTTTAAGCATTGCAGAAAATAAAAGTCTAGACTTTTCATCATAAGGTCAGTGATTCAAATAGCCTGATTTTTCTCCTGAAATCTGACTCTTACTTATCTCCTTTCTTATGGCCAACTAAGAAAGTTTGTTGGCCAAATTGGCTCATTTAACAAGAAGTGAACATCTCACCCACACACTAAACCATTGGGATTTCCCTAATGTAGTAGATGTCAGCTATAACAAGTCCCTATTAATAATTAATTGAATTCCTATTGGGACTGCCTGAACAATTTTCTTTGCTTCTTGTCGAGCACCAGCACAGTGCAGTAGCCTAATTTAGTCTGACTTTATCATGGGCAAGTACATCCACCCTGTGTGATGAGACCACCCTGTCACCATTTTCCCTGTGCCATGGTTTGAAGCCTTCAAAGAAGGGCTCATAAGTGCAGATTTGTCATGTTGTCTTGAGATTGTGAGGGCTTAAAACCATGGGGGTGGCAAGACACACGTGTGTGTTCTGGCTAATACAGATTGTTTTAATACCTCTGATGACCTTGCTCTGGCAGCACACTGAGAGTGCCACAGCAGCCCTTGTATTTCCTCTGGGGCTCAGGGCTTCAGGGGAGTTGTTCCAGGGAGTCAGTCAGGGGGTTAGGGTGTGTGGTGTCTCCTCTGGCCTTGCCCTTTGAATGCTCAGGCCAGGATAAGGGGTGTTACTGAGCTGTGCTGTGCTCCCCTCTCAGCCCTGCTCAGCGGGTGACGGTGTGAGCAATTACATGTGTCCTTGTCGCTGACCCCAGCTGGCAGGGCAGTGCTTTTGGGTCAGGTTGGGGTGAAAGGCAGTGAGACCAGATGCCTCTGTTCTATCCATGAGTCTGGAAGCTTTGTGGTTTCCCATGCAGATTGAGATGAGCTTGACATGGTGCATTTAGAGCAAGCAGGGCCCTGCTCCCTGGCTGCCTCCTGCCTGCCCAGATCGCTCCAGGATCCTGTTCATGGCTGCTGTCTAAGCTGGGGGCCAGACAAGCTTGGGCTGACAGCACTACTGGCAACAACCAAGGCATTCCAAGTCTTAGACTTAGCTGGAGGGGTTTTATCAACATAAACATGGCAAATCCTAACAGAGTCCAGCACTTGTCCCTGTTGGCCCTGTTAAAAATAATAATGTGTTAAGCTGGTCGAGTAAGTGGACTACTCACAGTCAATCAGTGTGGGAATTTTGATATGAGTCATTTCTTACACTTGCTCTTAGTTACAGCTCTAGTAAGTCTCAGCTGTATTAAAGAGACCAAAATTAGTTTCAAAAGGAGGAGAGGAGAAAAGTGTTTCATTCTCTGATCGCCCTCAGTTTCTAACCACTATTTTCATTGTTCAGAGACATGCCAGAAATAATATTCTGAAAAAAAGAATACAAAAAATTACAGAGGGTCATTAGTATTCTTTAGTTTATTTGTTATATGTCACTAATGTGGAGCGAGATTTATTTATTTGTATGGGTTCCAAAGGACAAATGTCATTTGTTTTGCCTGAAGGCTTTAGTTTGGTGAAGTTATCTTCCTGGTTCCACCCCTGTTCTTTCCAGGACATGTGTCCTGCTATTTGAACTATCCCTTGAGCTGAATAGACATAGCTGAGCTGGAGTTTGTGTCCTGACCTGCACCCAAAGTTGCATGAGACTGTTTTAAAAACAAAGCCTTGAGGATTTGAGCAGCATTTATCTCCCTGAAGAGATATGGAATACATAAAAACTCTGAATCTACATACTTTATTTCTCAACCTGAATAGGTTTTGCCTTTTCACCCTACTGGGATAGAAAACTTGTACTCTCTCAGGATTTCCTGGCTCATGAGGAACCTCAGCTCCTCCAAAGCCTATAAGTAGCTGCACATCAACAACTATGTGAAACCCTGTGGAACAGAATTCTGCTTGGTCTAAAAGTGCTGGAGCAGTGAGGACATGAGGATGGGGCTGACAGGGCTCACACACATCTGCTTTGCTGACAAGAATTGCTAATTTTTCTCCCTTCAGGTGAGAGCACTCGCAAAACTTACCCCCTTTTGCCTCAGTTGGACCATAAATCTCACCTTTGTAGAATTGCAGAAGCACAGAAAGAGAACTTAAAAATCATCTAGTTCCACACCCGCTGCCATAGGTAGGGATGCCATTCCCTAGCTCAGGTTGATCAGAGCCCCATTTGACCTGTCTTAGAACACTTCCAGGGATAAGGCATCCAAAACTTCTCTGGGCAGCCTGTTCCAGTGCCTCACCACCCTTAGTAAAGAATTTCTTAGTAAAGAAATTCTTCCTAATCTCTCTCTAAACCTGTCCTCTTTCACTTTAAAACCCTTGCCTCTTGTCCTGCCACAATCCGCCCATAGAAAGAGTCCCTTTCCCTCCTTTTTATAAGCCCTTCTTATATGGTACATTAAAAAACCTGCACCGTGTCCATTTATTTTGCCATCCTATGTGTCTTTATAATGTGTAAGTGATTTTGGGAATCACTTGCTTCAAGTCCTCAAACTTTGCTGTAGCTGCAGAGTGCTAAGGCTTTATCACAGTTTGTTTTCCCTGTGTGAATGAATTGTGCATCTGAATCCAACATTTGGCTTCAGAGCTCTGTTGTGCTGTTACTCTGATAAGCCTTTGTACTTTCAGGCTTAGCTGGAAATTGCTTCTCAGATTTTGAAATCCCTGCTTAAATTTTGTGAGGAAGAGGGTCTTGAATGGAGATACAGGTTGGAAAGGTGAAGTTGAGTTCTAGTTCTCACCCTGACTTCCAAGGGGAGCAGTGGTTTGTTACTGCTGCTGTGTGCAAGGATGAGGAATCCTGGTGAAAGGCACTACAAAAGTTGACTCTCACCCCTAGTGGGAATGACTACTGAAGGACCAGTTAAGCTGCTTCCTTTTCCTCAGTGAGACTCAACTACTCCAGGTATTAATTATTCAAAGTTGATATTTCTGCACTATTTAGGAAGAATCTGGTGGCCCAAAGGCTCCAAGAATAGCTTCCCTTTGTTATTTTTTAATGTGAATGTTTTATTTTGCTTCATCATCCAGGGATGTTCTTGCTAAAGCTATGTACATCACCCTGCTGAAAGCACATGAAGCATTAAACCTCTTAGCCCAATGTTTTTACCTGAATGTTCAGGGCTTAACAGACAGCAATTTCTAAATTCAAAGTATCTCTATATAAGTGTATGTACAGAAATACAGGTACAGGACTGTGAGATTTTAATGTTGTTTTTGTAAACAAGTGGCCTGCAAGCTGCCTAATCCATCTTGCATCATGTAGAATGCAAGCCTTCCTGCCAGGTAGGAGAGACTGCAGCTGCTGCAGGCTTGTCTTGGGTTACAACGAGGACTTGAAGCAAGTGATTCCTAAAATCACACATAAAGACACATAGGATGTCAAAAAAAATGGACACAGCACAGGTGTTTTAATGTACCATATAAAAGGGGCTTATAAAAAGGAGGGAGAGGCTGTGAGAAGTTTTAGTTTTCCTTTCAGTGAAAGTCTGTTAGCCTTTCACACAGCCAAGTGAACTCACATGCAGAAACATATTGACTGAAACAGCATGAAGACATTTCCTGCTTTCGTCCTGCCCTTGAAGCCTAAACCTTGGGCCTAAATCTAATAGGTGAAGAATTTAGGAATATTATAATAAAGCCGTAAGTAGCTTTCAAATATACTTCAGCTTCCAGTTCTGTGTCTTTCCTGGTCCTCCCACCCATGGAAAAGAGTTTTCTCTGTGTACGTTGTTTCCCCTTAGGCTGGCAGGGAGGTACTGGTACTGCCAGGGAGGTACTGGTACTGCCAGGGGGTTCAGCAGGGCAGAAGATCATAGAAGAGATGAAAGATATGGCTCCACAGGTCACTGAAGATCCTGTGGTGAAGGTGTTTGTGTCTCTCACCCTCTGCCCCATCTCCACCTGCTCCACTCCGTGTCTCTCACTGCTTTGCCTCAGGCTCCTTCGGTGCTCACTGGACCCACATAGAAACTGATTTAATGAGTGATCTGAAAGCCTCATTGGTTTCATGCTGTGAGAAATTCTGTTGGCTGCTGAAGCTGGCACCTGGCAGACCTCAGCAAGAGGGTGGGCTGTGCAGCTGTGAGCTGTACAGGAGAAATGCAAAGAGGGACAGACTTCTATCTCAGCTGTGACCAAACACTGCTGCCTGTGAAAGTGCAAGCACAGTCTGAGCAGAAAGGCTGATCCAGGACAGAGCCTTGGATCCTGGAGGGGTTTGGTGGGGATGGAATGCAAGACATCTAAATCCTACACTTCACAAAGATAACAAATGCTTCATGCTACCACAAATCAACTTCCATGGTCGAGGGTCACTTGTTTCTTTGTAGATGAATTAAAAGTGGAAGGTAGTCTCTTCAAGATGTTTTTAGGATTTGGTAATGAGCTATCAAGTGTTGCTTGGTTGCAGTCCCACACATCAGAAGTTGTATTAGAAGACAGGACAACCTTTCCCTGTGTAATATTTGACATATTAGAACATACACCATACTAATTTCTTTGGCTTTCCCAGGCAAATCATTGTGCTGGCTGATTTTGTCTGCCCACATCTACAGGTCAGGTACTTGCATTTAGATTATGCATGTTGATTATTTTATGTTATATGAATACAGAAATCTTGAAAAATATTTATTGATTTAGGAGAGTGTCCACCCTGCTCCAAGTTTACATGTGAACCTGAAAAGTTCTTTATAAGATCTGTTTTATGTGAAGACTAAAAAAGTGAAGATTTGCTAAAATTATACACAAACAAAAGCCTCACATCTAATTAAGATTTCCAAGTATCATGACTAAAGTTATATTTCTGAGGGGATGAAATCTGCTCACCGATATGCTTTCCCTTCCAATGAGTGAGACATCAGCCTTTATCTAAGCAGCAGTCTTTGTGGCGTCAGAGGGAATTTTGTCTGCTTCAGAGGATCTTTGCAGAAGCTCTTCATCCCAGTTTTGAATGCTACAGCTTTCCAAGACTGTGTTTGGATTCTGATACACTGACTGCTGTCTTTCACAGCCATGACTTCCTGAAATGTCTTTCTCCAAGTCTTCACTCGCTGTTTGTAGAGAGAAATAGACCCACAGGAGAATGGGGGGAAAAAAAAAAAAAAAAAAAAAAAAAAAAGGAGAGAGAGAGGGAGAGAGAGAGAGAGGAAAAAAAAAAAAAAAGAACTTTGCCATTTTGGGGGTTTGGTGGTTCTTTTCACTTTTTTCCCAAATATGATAAAATGGGTTCTGGTTTCTCCTCCCTGAAGGACCTAATGGCTGAAAACCCAGAGCAGGGAGAAACCTGGAGAGGTTTGCAATGTCCCTGTTTACTTTTTGTAAAGTACTACCGTCTTACTGGCAAAAGAATGAATTTAACCTTACAGGAACTCAGCAGTGCTTTTGGCACTGTCTTCCCTGAGGTCTTTCGGTTACCAAATAAATCAGTGCACACAACAGCACAAGAGCAAAGTGAAAGCCAATCCCTACCTGCATGTCCAGGCAGCCCGAGGCTCTGCTGATCAGCTTCAGCCCCGCAGTCACGTCCGCAGGGGCTGCGAGCAGATAAGGCATGGTTATTTGATAGCCCTTCCACAATGTGCTCTCGTTAGCTGAGAATGATTCATGAGCTCTGAGAGGACTTTTCCAACTCTTTATAGTAGTTAAACACATGCCTGAAGTACACATGAACCCTGGACTCATCTGAAAAACCATCTTCCTTGTTCCATGCCTTGTGACTCTCCTTGCTACTATTGCATTTATTATTTTCACTCTTTCTCAGTGCTGGTGTGCCCAGCACAGGACTGGACAGCATAACAGTAGGATACTGGGTGGGTGGGAACACACCCCTAGGGAATTGCCCCCTCCACAATTCCCTAGACCCCCTCTCCCAAGTTGGCAGCCCAGGATTCCTTTCTAGATCCTGCTTTCTGAAAGTTCCAAGGAGTGCAGTGATGAACCAGGGAGTCCAACACTCCTCCTGCTGAGGTGCCCACCATCCTGCTGCCCCAAGGGCCAGGGCATGTTTAACAGATCAATAAAATAATTTAATATTTGTAATTGCAAATAGGTACAGACACCAAGGCTCCCTAGGAAACTCCCAGTAATTAACTGGGCTACATTTCCAGACTTAAAAATTGTATATGGATTGTGGTTTTTGAAGACATTGCGAGTTGCAAGTTACTAAAGCTATAAAGCACTTTGCAAGGTTTAAGAGATATATGTAATTACCCCAGGAAATAGGAATACTGTAATAAAAAGGCCTTGAAAATCTATTAGTATAACCATAGGTCCCAACCTACATTCTACAATAAGCCACAATTCGGATGGGAGTTCTTCTACAATGCTGGCATGTCAATAAGGAGAAAATATTAAAAGGCTTATATAAGTATTTTTCCTTTAATATGGAAACTTCCAGAAGCCAGCAGTAGCTTGAATCTGCGGTTGCCTGAACTACAGGCTGAAAACCAGCTTATTTGAGAAAAACCTGCTGAAGAATTGTTCTTTTCTGGAGGTGGATGGAATATAAATGGATGGGATAAACTTTGTAATATTTGTCTTTTGTTAAAACATACCAAATATTTGGTTCCCTCACTTGATACAGTGATAGACTGAAGGCATTCCTCTGACAGAGCCAGCAAATTGAGGAAGGTAAAATGAGTCTGAACATTGCCAAGGACTATATAAGACTGTGACAATTAACTGGGATGGGGGAATACATGTAAATACTCTTTGACAGAAAGGAAAATGTTGCCAATGTTTCTGTGTTGGAAAAACACACTGGTAAAAACAAGAACTTTAGTGAGACATTGTGAAAAGCAAACATGGAATTAGGGAAGAAATTATCAAGTTGCAGCAGTAAAATTGGGAAAGTAAAAGACAATTTCATAACAATAATCAGTTGTGTTTTGCTTTGCAGGGAAAAAAATGGTAATTTGGAGGTTGTTGAATGTCTGTAACTCTTAAAGACACTGATTTCTCCAAATCCAAAATGCTGCATAGCTCCTGGACAGATAAATTACCTGCATGAACTGAACTAAGTACTGGTCATTGTCTCTGGAAATCATGGAGGACATGAATATGTGAGAGGTGTATTTGGCACTGTTCTGTGCAAAAGTGTAGGCACACAGTTTGTGGTGACTGGGAGTGTGGCTGGGCTGAGCCTCATCCCCAGTGGGCAGAGCTGTGAGCAGCAGGTGAGCAGCACTGCCAGCAATGAGCCATGGAGTGCCCAGGGGCACTGAGCAACCACCAAAGGAACAGAGGGCACACAGGGGCACTGCATCAACAATGTTCTAAAGAACAAGAAGGGCAGAGGCTTGCAGCCTTCTGAGGTGACATGATGTTATGCTGTGCGGGCTGATGCCTGAAGCCTTGTGAAGTGGTGTGGCGTTACTCTGTATGGGCTGAAGCTTTCGGATATGGTGTGATGATACTCTGTGTATCGTGGCCATCTCCACTGTGACATAAAAAGGAGATCTGTTCTTTGTGAGTTTGTAGCTCAGGGTTTCAGCAAATCATCACCCACAGCTCAGAAGAGCATCGTTAGCCCTCACCTCCTGCCGAGCACCAGGCGCTGCTTCCCTGCTCGCTCTCCTCACGCGCCCCCATTCCCTGTGCCCCGTGCACCCAGGAGGGCAGTGCAGCAGGTCCAGGTGGAGCAGCACACCCCTATGGAGATGCCTGGAGCTCTCCACGCGGAGCCCCGGCGCTCCCGGGGCTCGGCAGGCCCGCGCCCCTCGCGGCCCGCAGCCCCGGCGTGCGGCCTGCCCGGCGCAGCGGGGCCGCGTCCGGCGGGCCCGGGGCGCTCCCAAGCGTGGGCCGGTGTTGACCTCTAGTGGCTGCGGCGGGAGCCCCGGGGCGGTGCGGCCGGCGGGCTCCGCACCAGTCACCCGCACAGACTCCTCTCAACGCATCGCCATTTCATTTTTAGGTGGCATAAACCCACATGCATTCAATCTATTGGTGGCTCACGGGGACTTTTTCCCAGAGTGTGTTTCTTTTCCATACAAAATGTTGCAGCTGTCTGCTCTAGGGCGATGTGTTATAAAAGCCCTAATAAAAAGCCCTAATCCACATCTTCAGGTTCTCCTTACCCTCCAGGAACTCCCTTTCATGATAGCCCACGATGTGCTTGGGCCCTTTCGCACTCATGAGGAACAGACTTCCACCCTCAGGAGCACCTTGGGAAAGGCTGCTCAGGAAGGAGAACAGGACGCGCCTGAGCTAAGCTCTCCCCAGCTATTGCATTAGAAACAGGAATGTGACAATTTGCAATGCGTATTTCAGATGTGCGCTTATCTTTCAGCCAAGGCCTTGAAATTTTTATTGAGGGAGCACAAATTTCTGCCGTCTCGCACGCTTCTGTGAAACAACTCTTTCTGGAGCATTTCTTCAGGAGAAGCCTGTAGTGATAACTGGTGTTGCTGACAGTACAGGCAGAACCAAGGGATCGCTTGTGATCCTGTGTGGGTGTGACAGCTGTTCTACACAGTGGTGGCCCCAAGAGAGCCCTCATCCTGACATTGCTAGGCTGAAGCTGAAGATTGGCCCTGTTCCTATGTCACAAAGCAGACATCCAGCCTCACTAAAGTCTGTGAAGGCTGTCAGAGGGTGGCAACGTTTGTCCCAAACCTTATCTCATAATTTGGCTGTAATTGAATCCAGCCCTGAGAGTCTCAGTTTGGAAAATGAGAAATGGGCTGTCTCTTACATCTCTAACCAAAAGTGGGCATAAATAATTGATAATAGATCAAATTTGCTGAATTGTGTAAAGGAAGTAATCTGTTTTCTTGCCAGCTGTTATGCTGAATAACCGAGAGGTTTTAGTGGAGAGTGATGACAATGTTTAACATCAGTTGCTTCATGCACATTGTTCTTATCATTGTTTCTAATTTGAAAATTGTGCTGGGGGCTAGAGGAGATTAACAATACGAAAGTGAGTACCAGGGAAAACAATATAGCTCTCTGAAATGAAAGAAAAACAGAATAATGTGTCTGGCAGATCACAATAGCCCTGAGGAAACTTCAGAGCTTGTCCTCCAGCTGGGAGCCTGCCACTGCTTGTGCAGGGTCTGGCAGGGCCTCCAGGGCTGCTGTGCTCTGGTGCATTCCTCACCCACATCCCTCTTGTACAGAAACTGCAGTGCCAGCATCTTTGTTCTTTTGTAGAGAAGGTAGCTCTTCACTGGCCTCCAGATGTTTACAGCTGCAAAATAGCTGAACTAGAGATCATCTGCCTGATAACTTGTATTCTTTTCAGTTATACCACTTGGCCTAAATAAAAGATTACCTCTTCTCACACCTAAAAAGAAAAGAGTGAGGTGTAGAAGATCATGACTGCTTGGATAGGGAGATGAGTGTGACACAAATTAATGTCAATGAGGGGAGGAGGTTGTTTCCTCTCTTCTTGTCAGCCTTTCCTGCAATTAGAAGCTATTTTGTAACTCGCTTTCCATGTGTAGTTTGGGGGCTCATGATCTTGGGATAATAGGAATCAATCACTTTCCATGGGCTTTATTTGCTTATATTGGATCTCATTTGCAAATTAATAACCTACATTCAGTTTTCATGATCTTAATCTCACTTTACACATTCTTGAGCAAAGAGCTGCTAGTTTTAGAAGCAAAGGGCTTCTATTTACGGTAGTCAGTATCACAGCAGTGTCTTCTGCTTTCACCTTATGATTCACAACATCAGCTCAGTGGATGAAATCCCAACTCTTAAAAACAATGTTAAGAGACCTTTTGCATGAGATGATTAGATTTCAGTCTTTGGCTCTAACAGCTGCTGTGAAACATTTTATGATACATTAACCTTTCCGGCTCTGTCATTAGACCTCTGAATGGGAGACTCAAGTATGTTTGCTAATTGACAAGTAGACTCTTAAAAGTGCTCAATTGTTACGAGTGAATTTAAAAAACAAATACAAGAAGGTGATGGCAAATTCAACCAGCTGAAAAGCACATCTTAAGGATGCAGCTGGTTTTGTTTAAACAGGAGGCTTGCAACTAGTGTTGTTCCATCATCAATGATATGATGTTCTTGCTGCCTTCTGCTGTAAAGGGTTTTGCTCTAATAAATGTCAATGTTTGTGTTTTCATTTCAGAAGGAAAAGGAAAGTGATTTTTATTTCTGTGGTCTGATTTTGGCAGGCTGCCTTTCTAGTATGCAATTTGAGTTGAAACCAGAAACCTTGAACACCGTAACACGTTTTGTTGACTTCTGTTTCCCATGCTTTTATTGCTTCTTTACCAGGTGTGCATTCAAATGAAAACAATGTTCTTTCAAAGCCACAGCTGCTATTTGCAAGAGAAAGCTAAAAGGTATTTGTAGAGAAACCTGTATTTTGTGGTTTCTTATTAACAAAGTCACAGTTCTGGAAAGCTTTGTGGTACTTGTACTGAATTTCATGTTGCTTCTGAAGCTGTCTTCCTCAAATATGTTCTGGAAAGCTTTGTGGTACTTGTACTGAATTTCATGTTGCTTCTGAAGCTGTCTTCCTCAAATATGTTCTGGAAAGCTTTGTGGTACTTGTACTGAATTTCATGTTGCTTCTGAAGCTGTCTTCCTCAAATATGTTCTGGAAAGCTTTGTGGTACTTGTACTGAATTTCATGTTGCTTCTGAAGCTGTCTTCCTCAAATATGTAGTTATGTAAACTCAGGAAACTGAAAAAGGGGGGGAATGGAGCATAATCAGATTAATTTGTGTATATTGTTGGAGTTATATTGCTTGAGATGCTCTGATCAGAGAAACAGGCTAGGGAAATGTCAAGAAATTTGTACATCAGAGGCGTACAAATACTGCTACTGCCTCTTATCTCCCCACTGCTGTGTTTCATGACTGGTATTACAAAGCACAGATTTAACAAGGAGGAAGCTGTAGTCATCCCTTTGCAAACATTAATTTGATTATCTACTCCCCATGCAGCATTATTATGTATTTGCAACTTGCATGTTGAATGCTTTTTATGCTGGAAATAATTATTTCCTAAACTCGATCCCAATCATTTTGATCTTTCTAGCTGTGGGATGTGGTTGTGATATTTTATGAAAATCCCTTTGCCAGGATTTTCTTCTCCTGAGAAGCTGAGAAGGCCTCAGCTTCAAATGTAAACAATTTGTTATCTGCTACTGTGGAATGCAGCAGGTGCTTCCTCGATTGGTCAGTGTGGGATGTTTCTACTTGGTGGCCAATCGAGGAGGCAGCAGCTCTTGGACTCTCTGGGAGTCACAGAACTTTGTTATTAATTTTTTTCTATTCCTGTCTCGCCTTCTGATGGTTCTTTTCTCTCTGTTCTTTGTAGTATAGTTATAGTGTGATCTTTTTTAATGTAATATATATCATAATATAATAAACCACCTTTCTGAAATAGAGTCAAGATCTCTCCTTCCCTTCACCAAGTCCTGACTGCCCTGAAGACCCACAGCAATAGTGGGATGTTTAGGGGTGAATTGAAACCTCCTCAAACTATGGAAATAATCCCTGTGTAAGTTTGAGCTACACTCCTTTATAATGACACCATTTGGCTGGCTTTGGAGTAGTTTAAATTGTTGCACAAAAATTTGCATTCTCTCTCATTTTTGAAGTAACAATCTTGGCCTCCTAATCAATGGCTATTAGCGTGTTTTGTGTGTAACAGTTCTTTGTGCATAATTATACTCAAGTAGAGCTTCCCTAGCTTGTAAAAATTTTTCATATTTATTCAGAGCAGCAAAACCCATGTACTTCTCTTAAACATCACTGGACACATCTGTCAGCCTCAGCTTGACTCAGCCAATCTTCCTTTTTAAAAAATAATAAGAAGCTATTCTCCTATAGTCTTTTTTCTATCCCAGTTAGATAATGATCTAATAAAGGAAAAAGTTGTGCCAAATGACTACTTCATTTGTCAAACTACTCAAAGTAGTAGCCTGTTGATTCCTTGCCTGGCCTGTTATGTTACATTACGGTGAATAATTTTTTTCCTGTGCTTCATTCTCTTTTCTTTATTTCATGAGCAAGGGCTCAAAGTTTTATCTCTGAGGATGGTACAATACACAGCCAAAGCAATATTCCCACCACTTAATGGAAACAGCCAGATGCTTAAATGTCTGCTTGACTGAGGTGGGAACACTGAAGTTCACTTCTTGTCCTTGGAGGGGAAACATTTGGGAAGGAATCCAAAACTAGATGAATTAAATAGCAAATCTCCTGTGGAGAGGCTGTTGGTGTTTCAAGATGGAATTCTGTTGACAGTAACAAAATAATGTGTTTTTTGGGTTTTTCTCTTTTTGAACAAAGAAGTTTTCACATTTAATTGGTTCTTTTGCTAGGTAGAGTTCAATTGCAGTGAGACATTTTGTTAATGCAGATGTTGTTGCGTGTTTTGTATGTCCGTGTCCTTGAAGTGTGGTTGTTATAGCAACAGACTTAACTATTAAACAGGTTTTAGTCTTATATCTGCTTCACAGAAATAAGGTAATTAGCTTTTTGCAGCATCTTTAAATATCATGCTAGCTAGTAAAAGAGATGAGTATCACTTATCCCCCTTTGTAAATTAGCTATAGGGTATTATTTTTTCCCCAAAGGCATTATCTCTAAAATGGGTCTGTTATTACTCTGCCTAATTTCTTTCTGCCTGAGAGAGAATGTGGGAAAATAATACTTAATCTACATATGCAGTGTTAAAATGTGCAAAAATGGTTACATTTCAAAGAACTCACAACCTGGATAATTTCAAAAACCAAATTCCAACTGTGGCCTTTTAGCATTGAAAGTCGTAGTCAAACTTTGCATCTGCACTTCATAATCCCCTGCTCAGTGCTAGCTATCACTGCCATCACATTGCTCCAAGCCTGTTCTGCACACTGTTCTCAGCAAGGGTAGACCTAGACAGACAGTCTGGTGAAATGGGCACTTTTGAGATTCCCTTTGGATCTGCTTTTCCCTTAAAATTATCTTGAAATTAAACTCCTTGCTGCTGTGTGAGCTTTCAGCTCAAAATTTACCTAGCAGAATTATCTGTGGTAGGATCTGGTTGTGGGAGCAATCTCTAAAATCTGTTTTTCCCTTCAAGCACCAGGATACAGGAAGGGGAAGGTGGGGGAGTGAAGGGAGAAACTTTCAATTTCTGTTTGCATCAAGGAATGTTCCCCAGACAGGAATAATGTAGCTGTGGAAAACTTTTTACCAGGGGTTCTGCCTGCAGTGATGCTGAGCCCTCTGCAGGAGCTCAGGTGGGGCTGGGCACACTGGGCATGGGCACAGGGAACCCTGGGGAAGGACAAGCCTATCCCTCTGTGTGCCTCTGTAACAGCTCGGGGGGGACAGCCCAAAGCAGCTCCCCTGGACACTCCTGGGTTGGTCCCACATGCAGATGCAGATGATGGGGTGCCAGGCACAGGGATGGGGAGAGGAGCCATGCTGAAATGCAAGGTTCAGCTGTCAGAAAATGGGCGCTGTGAGGTGCTGAGGTCCCTCCTGCAAGCAGCATCTCCTTAGGTATTGCAGCTCCCAGGGCTTCCATCTGACATCCACCTTTCAGAGGCCTGGGCTTTCTTCTGGGTTAGGGGGTTTTTTGTTATGTTTTGGGTTTTTTTTTTAATTTCTCCTTCCATTGAGATGTCTGAAAAGGGAAAATGCTTTTCAATGGCAAATAAATACGTGCAGGAGGAACCGAGCTTGTAGTGCATTGTGTATAACAGATTCTAGTGTAGGGCCTTTTGAGACAGCTTGGCTGTTATTCTGTCTCTGAGTGAAGCATTTAACTTCCCCAGCTATGTGGGATTGTGGCATCTTGATACCAAGTCTTGTGACTGAGGGTTTGTCACTTGGAACCTGGATCCAAAGTCTGACAAATGCAATGAGAGAAATTCTTCCCAGTCCTGGGGAGAGCTAGAGAGGTGGGGGCAGCAGACAGCACAGAGAGGGGAGCAGATTTGGGGGTATAATTTATTAAATTAAGAAACCTGAGGTTTAATTATTACAATACCTATTGTCATGATCCGATTAGCAAATTAGGAAAAGCAATGTTGCATTACAATGAAATAACTGCTGGTTCAAAGAGAACAGCAAGAGTTGTAGCTGTGTGTGCATTCTAGCATCTTATTTGCCCATGGCACTGTGGTAATCAAGCATACACAAATGATCTGAAATTAAATTTGTGTATTTTTGCACAAGCTAAGTGTGTGGGTTTTTTTCTGGTACATATGGCCCAGAGCTGCACCAGATATTGATAGTCTTGTTACTAGGTAATATTGATCTAGTAGGTAGCATTGATCTACAAGAAATGTTAATGACATTGATGTATTTTAAGTAATTATTATTAATTAATGATTTTTTTTCCAATAAGCTTCTGTGCTAAGTAGTACTAATAGGGGATCTATGTAATGCTTGCAGGACTGTATGTTTGCTCTCATGGCACAGTGCCTGCAATGTATCTCAGTAATTGTGTTCCAAAATTAGCAATTTTGCTGGGTTTGAATGGCTATAACTCATTGATTGTCATATGCACCACTCAAATCTGTCTAGAGTTACTGAACCTACAGTCCAGCTTTTAATGGTAAGAGGACAATCAGTCTTTGGAAACAATGTACTTGTTTTGAGGGGGAATTGAATCTTGGGTGAAAGAAGCAGGTTGGTTTTTTTCTTTCTTAGCTTGTCTTAAAAATAGAAATGGAAATCTCAGTCATGCCTTTAATGACTGTCTGCAAATTGATACCATAAATTTGTGAGTAGTGTTCTGCCACTTTAAAAAGCAGGCGAGAACTCATATGATATACTTGCACAATATGACCTTTTATTTTTAAAAAGGTAATTTTCAGCACAGCCTCCAAACCCTGGAGCTCCTGGTTTCAGAACTGTGTAAGATTTGTTTTGCAAATCTCTCTTGCTCTCTTGACCCATTACTTCCCTTGCAGACCGGTGTGGTAGCTGGACGCTTCTCTTCCTCTTCATTAGCTGGCCCCTAGAGCTCAGGCCACCCTCCCGAGCTGCCCTGCCTGCCGGGCCAGCAGCACTGCAGCTCCCCTGCATCACCTGCGCCTTCCCTGGGGGTGTGCTGCACATCCTCGCTGCAGCAGCCCGCACATCGCACATTGCAGTAGCACCTGCTGGGTTCTGAAGGGCTCCTGGGCTGCCCTGAGGAGCGGCACAGCCGTGCTGGTACCCGAGGCAGCCCTGCCACCCCAACTGGAGATGGATGGAGGGATCCAGCAGCTGGAGCAGCACTCCTGCCCGGCTCCCGTGAGCCCTCAGGCTGCACAACCCGCCTCCCGCTGGCTGTGACGGTGATTCAGCAGGAGCTCGGGTGACTCATTTAGCTGCCGAGGAGATTAAAATCAATTCCTGCTTCGGAGATGACAAACTGCCCTTTGGTGTCACATTAATCTGGGCTGGTAAAAACCAGCCCGGACTTGTTCACGCGGCCACGAGAGGGAGCTCACAAATCCCGGGAATGCCACAGGGATTTGTCAGCGTGACCAACAGAAGCGTTTTAATAATCGTTATTAGAAACAGCTGCTTGTTTCTTAATTCAAATCAGTTTATTTTGTACTTTATCGAGTTTGTTTTTTCCTGAAGTTTTTGGAAGGCGTTAGCAGATTTAACTGTCGAGGCAACCATATTCAGGCTTCATTCGTGATCATTCTGTTTGTTGTATTTTGGTTAAAATTTAACCAAATTCTGCCCTTAAACAAGAAAAAAAAATATCCTGTAAAAACCTGAAATGTCAAACATGGCCAATAACTGTGCTCTGTCTCACTTAGCATATGCATGTAACCATCCTTTCCCTTTAACTGGACTATACACATAACTATAGCGGGCTATGTGCAAGGTTACTTCTGTTCCTTTTAGCTCATAGGGAGCTCCAGAGGAAGGACAAAACTCAAAAGGTCCCAGTCTTTGTCTGCTGTAGTGTATTGCAAAACAACCGCTGGAGAACACACAGGGAAAAGGCTCATAGCAGCAAATCCAGCCCCCAGTTGGTGGGCCATAGAGGGATTTTATCCCCAGCCAGCAGGAGCTGCCCATGGGGATGTGACAGGCTGGCCTCAGGTCTGAGTGACATTGGAAGCAGGACACAGCAGCAACACAGCTTGTATCCCATGTCACATCACTCAAAGGAACTCCAGACCAACAAATATTCTCTAAATTATAGCCAGTACTTAATCACATCATAAGAAATTGGATAAAAAACCCCTAACCAACCAAAACCATGCACTAAACTTTCCAAATAGCAGAGAGAGACTGTGCAGCTGGCATGCTGAAAAGGGAATAATTTCTTGTAATTACAATTTAAAGCTTGGGAGGATTTTTTTGTGTTTGTAGGGATTTTTTCCTCACTCTTTTATTTTTCATGTGCAGGTTAACTGACTGTTTCTCCAACACCATATATACTTCTTGGGGGATCTTAAAAAGGAAAAACACTTGAAGGAAAAGAGGGCAGAAATCCTCAACACTTCATGCATGCATGAAGCTCTGGAGCATTTTCAAAGGCTTTTTTTTTTTCAGCTTAAGTCTCTAATTTGCCTCACTCTGAGATTATTCCCATCTATGAGGCCGATGTATTTCCTTCCATGGCACTCCCAGTTTGCTCCTTGTTTGCAGTGCAGCTGAGGAGCTGGCTGGCTTTGAGTGATTCCCAGCATGATGAAGTTCCTCTGACGTCCTGTAAGGAAGGAACCTCTCTCGCTGCCATAGATCTATTTATTGAACAATCAGGAAGATGCCTTAAAAGCCTTTATTTCCTCTGGCTGCAGCCTCCACACAAGCCAGCAGGCTCATTAAATAACCATTTGAATGATTTACACTTGGGGGTGTATTTCGCCTATGCTGCCAAGCCAAAGGGATTCTAAACATGCCAGAGTTTGATGTGGCTGGAGGTTGAAATGGGATAAAAGGCAGGGTTTCCACTGGCTGTCAGCAAAGGAAGAGAGGGTGAGTGTTCTGAGAGCTCAGCAAAGCTTGGAAAAGCTGCAGCTAAAAGAGCACTGAGGTTCATCCAGTCCTCTCACATCCCAATGCCCTGACCAATCCTTGTGCCCAGGCAGAAACCTGGCTTGGTTTTACAGCATAGTGCCTCTGAGACATGGTAACACCCACTAGAGATGAGATGTCCCAGTGTCTAGGGACCAGAATAGTCCTTCCTTTTCCATACCTCAGGTTGCCTTAGTGAAATCATGGATACAGCTTTTTGCAGCCAGTTGCTGGGGTCCAAACCACTTACTACTTCTCCTGTGCCTATATGGTGATTTCATGGGCATGGTTCTTTAGCTGGACCCCAAATTCATCCCCTCCATTAAGCAGATCCCCAGATGGTTTCCCCAGTCAGATCTGAGCTATGTACAGGCTGTGTTGGATTTGCTTTCTGCTGTGTAATCTGTACTCCCTTCACATGAACATTCCAGTGAGACTGGATGGCATGGCATAGAGGATCCAGGTTGTTGCTTCTTTGTCACTCAGGATTGACTTGTGCTGACTAATGCCTAAGAAATTACATGAACTTTTTACGACGAAAAATGTGCCATATTGATGGAATTTTCAATCTTGCTCAAATGTCAGGCAATCTGCTTGCAGAAATTAGCGCTCTCATTTCTTGACTCCTCGACCTTAATAACCAATGGAAATATCGAACCAACCTTTTAAAACTGAGATTACTCATTTAAATCCAATTGGAAAACATGGTGATGGTAAGGACAAAAATGTCAGGGAAGTTGGGGGGCTGAGTTATATTTGCCAGACACGTTAGGCTTTGAAATCTGCTGATTTCCTGCCAATTACAAGTTTGGAGCTGTTTGTGGAGATCAGTTGTGTTGGCCTAGATGTTACAGGCTGATATGAGCTTTTGTATTTCCTTGTGAAATGTGCCATTAGGATGGAACATGTTGTGCTCCTCTGTTTCTGGTTGCTAAGTACCCATTCTTCACAGCTGTACCTTGAGGCAGAAATTTAATAACCCTGTGATGTTTACTGTCTTCCCTACAGAGCTGCAAGATTTCTAGTAATAGGAAGGAATACAGTCAAACAGAGCTTTAACCATGGATAGAGGCATATTATGGACTGGTTTTCCATCTGGAGTGGTATGAACGTATGGAAATTAACTCATGTTTGCCAGTTTAGGTACTGTTCTAGTATTAGTGCGACCCCTTGAGAAGTGCACTTTTGTGGACAAGTACTGTATTGGAAGGAAAGGGTATGGCAGAGGACAAAAAGTAATTTTAAATTCAAAATGGCTATCTTCCCTGAACTAATACCTTATATCTCTGAAGATAACTTTCCTTGAAGCTTAAGACCTGGGCAAATATGTAGTAATATTAAAAAAAAAAACAACCAAAACAGTCATTTCTTTGAAAGAAAAAGTCATACCATTCCTATTAAAATGAATGCAAGGGATCCATGCTGTTGGAGCTGAGGAAAGCCTAAAAGCCAGCTACAATTTATGTTCTGTTTCCTATTACGAATTCTGTTGACTGCAGCTGTGGTGTTGTGGAATTTGGAGCTTTTACATTGATGAGGATTTGGCACATCAGAGCAGAAGGTATCTGCTGGTTGCTTGGGGAGATGCAGAGGATATCTGTGTGCTAGACAAAACAGAAGCATGTCATATAAGGTTCCTGTTTGTTGGATGAAATCTTTGCCCTGCTTGATAAGATGCTGATGACTTTGATATCATTTCCCATCCATGGCAGGGAGGCTGGAACAAGATGATCTGTAACCCAAGTCATTCTATATTTCTATGATTCAGTGGTTTCCTGGCTAGACAATTATAAAGTCTTTCCTCTCCTTTGGACCTTCATGCATTGCCCTTGTGTTCCTAGTGAGCTTAGCCAAGAAGCCCACTGGCAAATCTGTTGGAAATCCAGACATGTTCACATCTGGAGCTGCCCAAAGACATTCCAGTTTGAGCTTGCCTTTCCCTAGATTCTCATGTGTGAAAAAGCTGCAGTTTATTTCTCTCCTATGTATTTGCGAGAAGGCCTATTGCTAATCTTCCAAATAAAATTAAATTAGAGCGAGTTCACACATTTTTATTTGCTTTGAAATCAGCATGACAAAATAGCTCCCTAAAGGAAACAAGAGGGGGGTTTTTTTGTTTTGTTTCTTAGGATGAAACAAGGGAACAAAGGAATGTCTTGCAATGCAGGGATTTGTAAAGGAAGAAGCCCACATTGCCAGAAGGAAGGAGGAAAATGCAGTGCTCCAAAGAGAGTGAGACATTTGTGCTCGATAATCTGTGCATTGAACATGATTGAAACCATGTGTGATATTTGAATTTCAATAGAGTAATCTTTCATTGTTCACCTGTGTTTTGTTTTTCCTCTCAGACCCTTCTCTCTCATCTGAAGAGTCTGGGATTTTTTTAAGAAATCTCACGAGTTCCCATTCCATTTGTTATTGAGCACCTCGGATTTCTGGGAAACTACATAGGAGCACTGTGTTCCTTCACTTTTTGTGGGTAATTAACTGGCTCAACTATATTTGGACTTCTTTCAAACTGCAGAATTATTTACAAGAATGGTAGATGATCAGGTATTTTCAAAGAAAGTTTAGTAATAATGTGCATCTACTGGTTGCAACTAAATTCCTAATTTCCTGGCTGGGTTGGCTCCAGTGTAGGAGCAAATTTTGCTATCCAAAGTAGGATATTGTGGTGAGCATGCAGCTTGTCATCAGCCCTTCTTGCAGGGGCAATATTCAATATGTTTTTTAAGAACCCAATCCTAGGGTAGATTTTAAAAAGGCTTATCAAAGCCTTTTGCAGGGCAGTCCCATGTCTCAGAGGAGGGGAAATTCATGGTGTCTTTCACTGAGCAAATTCTTAATCTTGGGAAATCTTTGCAAGAATTTATGATAACTTGAAATGGTCCTACTTTGGGTGATTTGGTGAGATATTTTATATCTCAAAATAGGTGGAGCACTTCCTTTCCTCTGAAACAGTGTCTAAGACTTAATTGGAGATGAGATTATAATTAAGGTCATCTTTCCCACTCCAGCAATCAAAGCAGCTTTTCAAGCCCTTTAAAAAAATACTGTCTATAAAGCTCTTAAAAACTCATAAACACATCAAAGAGTTAAAAATAACTGCTGTTGTTTCCCTGTTGCTTTTCCTCCAGTGCTTTGAATTGCATCCTGTAATCTCCTGAATCTCTGCTCACAAGCCCTTCCCACAAACATCCCTTGCACTCTGTTAAAAACACAATCTACTGCTCTACCAACATATCCTCACACCTTGCTGTATATTAGCTCATCTTCATTACAATATCTTTAACTGGAATTTACAGCTGATTTTTGAGGCTTCCCAGTGGAATCAATGACTTTTTCCTATCAAAATAAATTATTTCCCAAAAGCTTCCTTCCTTTGCTGGGAATTCAATGCCACCAAAAGTGAAACTGATTTATTAATTAATTTCTTGGTCATTTTGTTTGTAGTTTTTTCCCCGAGGTGATCTATTTTGCTTAATTTACAAATGCTAATGGCAAGCAGGGTGGACCTATTGTTTATTCTCTGGGTGTGTAGCTCTGCAGCAGGGAAGAATGAGCAGATGTGTGGCTCCTGAGAAGCTCTTGTTGCCTTAGGCCACGCCTGATTTTCAGCATAGGTCTGGGCCAGGGGTTAGAAACTGGGAAAAAGGGAGAAGTCATTTCAGCTGAATAACTCTTTTATCTTCTCTCTGTTTACCTAACTACTGTGCAAAAGCCAGGCAAATCTACCTTTATAATCCTCTCTTGAGAGAGATGCAAGGAATAAAGATGGTGCCAGGTTGTGAAGAAAAGGAGCAGTGACTTGGAACAATCCAGCAGTGTTTACCCACTCTGAACAGCAGAGATAACAACAGAGGTGATAAAGAAACCTAAATCCCATATCAACAGCACAATATTAGAAGAGTGATTAAGATTATGGACCTAAGGGAATGTACATTGCAGTAATGAAAATGGAGTACCTGAGTTTCAGGTTACCTAGGAAAACAGGCAGGTTGGACTGACCTGTGCAGGCATTGGTGAGGCAAAGGGGCACAGGCTGATCCCATCAGTGCTGGGATGCTGTGCTGGGATCTGGGGCTGCAGCACAGGCTTGCTACATTCAGCTATTTGCCTGCTGGTAGCAGGCAGCTCCGTGTCAGGCAACCCTCTGTCACGGGCAGCTCCGTGTCAGGCAACCAAGCAAGGGCAGCAGAAGTGTGCTGCTTTGGAGCCAAGTAAGTTTGGATTTAAATTTGGACTCTTGGATTGTCTTTTCTTCTAAATTCTACCTCACATCTGCAGAAATTTTTCTATTTAATGAACCTGTGCAAATTCCAATGCCAATTGCTGTTCATCAGCTTCTTGGATCCTATATATAAATGTACACATGCTGTACTCTGGTCAGACCTATTTATAACTGAATACTGCTGCTTTGTACTTCAATGCAATGCTCACATATGGCAGCCAACTACAATTAACTAATTCATTAATTAACCAGAGAATTTTTATGTCTGGTGAGATACTTTAGCTTTGCTGCTCAAGGAAGGAGCAACAGACAACTGTTGAGATTTTTAAGGAGGCTGGAGTACAACTGTACTGAAAATCTACTTTCCAGCATTTACTATGCCCTTGAAGGATGAATTGAGGCCAGTTGGCAGGCTTCCCTCAACAGAGATGACAGAACTGATAACATTTTATAAGCTCCCACTCCATATTTCTGTTTCTTATGACTATTCTTGGGTCCTATGGGTGCTAATTATACCATTAAAATGCCAACTCTTCATGTTTTCTCTAAGAAAATTGCTGTAATACACACACTCAGTAACGCTTCTTTGGATCCCACTGATGGGCTGGTGGGAAGGTGTGACCCACAGTGAGTGAACACTTGCAGTCTGTCTAAATTGAGCAGAACTGACTAAAGCAAAGATGATGCAAAAAGCATGGCACACCCTCTTCTCCCTCCCCTGACTGGCCAGGCTTGAGTAAATTCTCAAGACCAAGCGAGCATTCCTTGAATGCCCAGTCATGTCCTGCCATGGAAAGGTTGGAGATCTCCTGTGCTACAGAGCACATGCTAGGGACACAGCTTGAATGGAAATACTTTTTTGTATTGTTTGTGAGGTTTGTGCTTTCCTCTGTTTTGGAAGGAATTATGCCAGCAAATTTCTTGTTCTTTGCACCACCTCTAAAGTCTGGTGCAAAATAAGTTCCCAGCATTTATCAGAAAGGTAGGATGTGCTCCCAGTTCTTAGGATTGTCTCAAATAAGGCATGATATTTGGTGTTGCTAACCTAAATGGTGTTAGGTCCTCAATTAGAGTCAACTTGTACTCGCCTACTCTTCAGTCCCTGACTTACACTCGGCTGTTAAAAGCTACAGATTTTCCTGCAGACCTGTCAAGTAAAATGGCTCATGAAACAATGCCAGATAACTTAATGTGGGCTTATAAGCCTCTTTTGATAGGGTTGTGACTGAAGCCTTGATTTACAGCCCTGTTTGCAATGCAGACATCCCCTTCAGATCTGTTTTTTCCATTTCTTGTGTAGTTCTCTTGTTGTTACTGTGCCTGCAGATGGTTTCCCTTGTTTGAGGAGATGGAAACACACATGCACAAATGCTATGTAGTGATGTAATGAGGCTGTTCAAAATAAAGCTATCACCTTCACAAGCCTGGAAGATGATTTGGATTGAGATGATGGACCCAGATGCCTGTTAGCTCCATCTTCCAAAACAAAGAGAAGTATGTACAAGGTCTCGGGGCAAAGAGCCTGAAGGTAAGCCCATCACTGAGGACAGAGAGGCCACAAGGCCCAGCAAGGGGGCAGGGAGCAGCCTGGTAATGGCAGTATCTGTGTCTCTGAAGAGCATTTGCCTTTTCTTCTTCTTGAAACAGTCTTGAAATTGTGAAGTACAAAAAGTCACAATTTGTTCTATTAAACATGTGTGCATCATGGTTATATGCACTTCATGACCTGATGTCTCTTCCCACATCCTGCCTAGAGCAAACAGCAGGTCACAGTGGTTGGAGAGGGGTGGAAGAGGACAAGTGTGCAGCCAATTGCTGTGCCAAAGTGGGAGTCAGGCTGTCCTGGGTCTGTCTGCTGGAACAGCAGCCAGCCTACCCTCCCAAACCTGGCTCTGCTTTACATCCAGCCCTCTTTGTGGTTCCTGCTGCAGTGGCAACTGTGTCTTGTATCAGGCACAGGACAAAGCATCTGCTGTGAGAGAAACATCGAGAAAGAACAGCAGTTTGAAACTCTGTTAAAAACTGTTAAAAACTGCTCAGCTGTTACCTGGAAAAGTGCAAAGGGACCCTGTCCTTTAGGATGAAAAACACAAGGTGGCACAAGGGCAGCCTGGAGAGAAGTATTGTCTTTCATTGACATTTCTGGGTGAGTCATTCCCCCTCGGTCTGACTCAGCACCGAGCACTGCCACACTCCCCAGAACAGCTCACAGCAGCCACTGCCCAAGGGGCAGAGCCCCTGCTGGGTCTGCAGGGCACCCTGGTGGCTCAGAGTGGTGCCTTGGCCAGGCAGCTGTGCCCAGGAGCGTGGGGCAGTGGCTCTGACCCTGACCTCCATCTGCAGCCGAGTGCTTGGCAAAGTCTGGCTGACATCTGCCTGAAGCCCGGGTTTTCTAGAATTTACTTGAAAAGCTGAACAGCAAAATGCCCAAATGAGACAGGAAAATCTTTCTGTGATGTGTAAACTGTTGCTGCTCATTCCAGGTGCTGATCTAGATCTTTCCCATTTGCCGGGAGAGGCTGTCTGCAAACTTCTGCCCATCTCCCGAGCAGCGGGAGCAGCTCCGGCTCTTCGGCTCTGCCGTTGCCATGGCTTTGCCCCAGTGTAAATGAGATCACAAACTGGCTACCTGCCACTGTATTTGGGTTTTTGTGAGAACTGAATTATGCTTGTCATTGTTTGCTTGGGTGTTTTTTCCCCAGCAAGCCTAAGAGTAGCCCTGCTCAGATAATCCTTACCTTGAAGAAGATGAGGTGTTGATGTTTCCTTTGAAAGGGAAAACGAAAGGAACTAAAATGAATTAGAGAATCAAACAGTCCCTCAATTAGGACACCGTGTCTCAGGGTGTATTTTCAGTGGTTTTGTCTTCAGTGATATGTCTATTAACTTTTGTTAGCACTTAGCTAAACAGAGGGCTGGGGGGCACAAGGTCCAAAATCAGCTCTCCAGATCTGCCACCAGTAATCTGAACAAATGGGGGTAAGTGGCTGAATCTTTTGATGCTGATGCTTACCTTAAAAAAAAAACAAACAAAAAAAAACCCCAAATAAACAACAACAAAAAACCCTGTATGCAATTTTTCTATTCTGGCTCTTTAGATGGTATTGATGAGGCCCTGGTATGGCTATGCAACAGCCCTCTAGCAGGAATATCTTCGGCAAAAATCTGTCTGATATCTAAAGTGTTAAGAGTATGAGTGGAGGTAGGTGAAGTAGATGTAGGCACAGTTGCAGGAGACATCTTTGATGTACAAAGAATTTTTTTTTCCCTTATTCACCTAGCTTAGGCAGCTGGGAATATTTTTCTAAAAAGGACTTTTCCATTCCATTTTGTTTAGTATAGCACATATATATCATATGCAGTACATATCATATGTGCACAACATTCAGAACTTGTGTGTTACGAACCAAATCATTGGATTGTCTGAACAAAAACAACTCCTTTTAAAATGCTGCAATGTCTTCTGAAAAAGTTAAAATTCAAACATATTCCTAAATGTTGTACCTTTAGAATTCTTTATGTGAGGATGTGTCTTCCTGTAAGAGAGTTATTTTTTATTTTCACCATCCTTTTATGGAGATTTAAATTATCTTGAGTTATTCAATAAAACCCACAAAATTGCTCTTTACACAATTACTCAGAGAGAGTGTTCCATTATGTGACAGTCACACAGCCACATAATATCCCTTTCATCATAACTTTCTGCTGCTTTTTCCCACTAAGTGTCTGAGAAAGGAAGACAAGTTCAAAATATTCCAGTGCTCGTGCTGGCCTGGGTGCTGCTGATGCCAAGGGAGACAGTCTGGGTACTTCTGTGTGGTCCAGAGAGGCCTGGTTACTGGGATAAATAATGTGGATGTGCCTCACTGCCCTAACCAGGGTTCTCTGACCTGACTTGCTTTCATCATTTCAGAGCATCTGGTTTCCTTTCTGTCCTGAGCACTGGCTTTCTGATGAGTGGTTTTTCCAGCGTTCTCATGTGAAAAAGGCGATGATGGTGATGATGCCAAGCATTTGAGACAGACTAAGGACCTGGTGGATTTTGAGGAACACTTACAGGTGTGAGCTTTAGGGACTCAGGTTTGGAGTCTAGTCCTTATGGGTCCTGTAATTCTTGGACCAGACTCTTTGGTCTCTCTCTTTGGTCTCAGTTTCCAGCCTACAAAAGGAGGAAGTTTCTCCGTTGCAGTGGGGTGCTGTGAGCATAAATGTTAAAAATCATTAAGCACTCTAATTCCATGGTAATGGAGGCTCTATAACAAGGATGGGCAGAGAGTAAGAAAGCTTTTTACATGGTTCAATTTACTTTTTGGAATCTAACAAGATGAAGCCAAGTCCTTGATGGCAAAAGTCAGAAGTTTCACTGATTCCTTGAGTATCAGCTTGGTTGAAAATTTTGCAGATGTTTCTATGATTAGAGCTTCCTAGACATGAGAAGAAGACTTTTCCTGTGTGAGCCTGTGCACAGTGCACCAGCAGTGGGAGGATTTCAGAGCTGGTCTCCTCATCCTGAATTCCTGCTGTGCCTGGTCAATAAGGGCTCAGAGATTTACTAAGTCTTGAAAAGCCCATAGGAAGAAAAAAAAGGTTGAATGTGTATCTACCCCTGAAAACAAATGGTATTTTATGATACATCAAAGTTTTCTTCATGGAAAATTATGGTTTTACTTTCTATGTTTGCAGGCTGAATGCTTTTCAGCCTAAGAGCCATTAAAAGGTTTGTTGTGCTGATCTGGCTGAATGAATAGTTTAATGATAAACAGTCAAACATGGCAAAAAAATATGAAAAGCTGCAGGTGCAGGTCTCCTAGCAGGGCTCTTTGAAGTCAGACTCACTTTTGAAGTGCTGTTTAGGTTTTACTCTCACCTTCCAGGAAGCCTCCTGGCTGGCAAGGAAGATTTTCTCTCTCAGAGCTGCTGGCAGCCTGGTCAAGGCTTGGCAGGTGGATGAGGAGGGGATCTGCTCTTCCTTACCTACATCCACGATGTTTGCTTTGTGAGTCCTTTCTGCTACTCAGGTTTCCCCTGGAATCCCTGTTAAACTCTTTATTTGGTACTGAGGCTGTGGGGAAAGTGTGAACCACGTGCATGGAAGCTGTAGGTCGCTGTGAATTTTTCTCATACTACTAATGGAAACCCAGTGCTTGAACCCAGTTGTGAAAGCTAATTTGGTTTCATAATTTTGGCAGAAAAATAATGTGTTAAGAGAGCTAAGGTCATCTTGCCTCGTGATGAAGTGGTGTGTGAGGTCTGAAGAGGCAGTGGGGGATCTCTCCTGTCTTGCATGGTGACTTTCAGCCATCTGCTTGTGAGACTTTGTCCTCTGCAGTGCTGCAACAGGGCATGGGCAAGATGAATGGGAACGGAGAAAAACTCACCTTGTTCCCCTTCCCCTGAGAAGATACAGCTCCTTCCAGCTGCATACTGGGGCACAAATGCCACTGCTGATACCCTGGGGGCCTGTAAACTCAGAGACCTTAATAGTGATGGAGAAGGAAAAATAACATAAAAGGAAAAGTTAGAACTCATAGAAGGGAAAATTTACATGCAAAGCAGGAATTGTTCCTCATTTGAACCAAAAATATGAGGAACGAAGTTGTAATGTGTTTTTCTCTTATCAGAATAGAAAATATTTCCAAATGCACTTATAAAGAGTGACACTTCTATTTATTTATTTATTTATGTTTCTTGGAAGAAAAAGAAGGCAAAACTTTTTGGGAGGCTGTGATCAGAATAAAGCACTAAGGGTAGGCTTTATGCTGGATCACATTTCCAGGTTTTTTTCATTCTATAGCTAAGCCAGGTGTTTGGAGTTTTCCTGCCTGCAGAAAACCAAGCTCTCTGCTGTCTGTGCCCTGTGCTGCCTTTGCCTGGCTCCCTGCACTGGTGCATGTGGCTCTGCAGAGCTCCTTTCCTCTCCAGAAACAAAGCTCTCTGCTGGGGTTCCCTGCTCCACGGGGGAGACCCAGAGGCTAAGCCAGGCTTGAAGGCAGTTCCTCTGTCTTGAATTACTTGCACCTGAATGGAGCTACCTGAGCATGTGCCAGTCCCTGGGAGTAGGCACTGCCCAGCCTTGGCACCTTACCCTCATTGTTAAGGTGGTGCCTGCTTCTTAGGAGCAATGTTCAATTTTGGCTTTGTGTTAAGAGTGTTCTAAGTCTTGAAACTCTCTCTTTTTGATGGTGAAGGATATGTTATAGTTAGCCCTTAGTAAGTTTGGTCTTTTCCATGAACTTTTTATGTGTTATTACTCATAGCAGTGTGTGAGAATACTTGTATGTGTAATGAAAGCCATTTGGCTCCTTTATTTAATTCAATAAGCATTCATTTAAGAATGAAGAATTTTGTCTCTATATTTGAGAAACCGACTTCATAAATAGCAGCCTTTGATATAATCAAGTTTTCATATGTCCTCAAGATCAAACATATCAAATAAATCACGTGAGTCAAGCCTCTTGTTCCCCAGTTGGCTGTTGAATTAATGTGCTAAATCTAAGCCCTCTCAGGGCCAGAGTTTGGTCAGAGGCATAAACAAATGCTTCCTCATCTAAGAGCATCTAAGAGAAATGCTTGTCACTGGATAAAAGTTAGAAAATATTAAAATGTAAAACCAAACTAGCAAACAAAAATAGAAAAATGTTTTCCTGTATATGTAATTACAGTTCTGCATATTGTGGAACCCATCAAGATAAAAGTACTTGCTCCTACTGCATAGGACAGGCAGGACAAATTGGTTGTTCCCTATTCCCTGCAAACCAGACTTGTGAATTCAGGCCAGCTGCCTTGTGTTAATTGTGTCCTGTGCTGACAGGTGAGCAGGGGAAAGGGGTTTGGAGGCGCACACCTCCTGGGCTCTCCCCAGAGATGATTGTCCCACAGGCAGCAGAGCAGATAATGAAAAAGCTGGCAGGGAGGATTGAAGTGAGAGTGGTGCAGGTTAACCAGTGAGTCATGGTGTAATGCTGGTAGCAGCAGGGTGTTTGCCAGGATGAGTCAGAGAATGGAAGCATAAAGGTACAGGTTCCTGAGACTGGGAGTGGTGGTTAGTGCCTGCCTCAATACTTGGGACATGTCCTTGTGCTGGCTGTCCAGAGAGGAGGCAGCTGGGGAAGCTCTGGTTAGGACACTTGGCCTCCAGGGTGGCTGGACACCAGCAGGCTCCACAACAGAAGTGGTGTCACTGGCTTTAGCTTGACCTGAACCTGGGCTGAGATGTTTCCCTTTGGTGAGATGTTTCCACTTCAGAGTTGCTTTGCAGCATGGGGAAAGCTGACTTGCTCCTGTCTGCAGAGCCAAAGTCAGCTACTTTCCTGAAAAAAACTGGAAATTTCAGAGCAACATGCTGCACGCTTTATCTGCCTGCCAAAATAAAGCTATTGGGAACAGAAAGGCACAAGCCTGGAGGAAGGATGATGCAGAAGCAATAACAATGCTGTCTCTGATCCTTCACCTCTTCTTTTACACTCTGGATGCTGACTGATTAGGAATTTGAAGGGCTAGCTCTTTTTGCCCACGTTTCTCTTTGCCATCTCTCCTGGTGGTACAGGACTGAGGTGCTGCCCCTTGTCTCATGCAGCTCCTGATTTTCTCTTTACAACATTCCTCCCATCAGAGAGGCAAACACTGATTTTTCTAGCCATTTAAAGAAATAACAGTCAAGTCAAGATACAGCAGAAATGTGTGTCAGGAAAACCCTAGAACATCTCAGATCCCAGTACTCCCCATAGGCTCACACACAGCGGAGACCTGCTGGCCAGTGAGGGTCACAAATAATTGTGCAGGATGGGATAGTGCTCAGGATTTGCATTTTCCATGGAGTTCTCAGGGCTGTTTTCAGTGTCCTGAGCTGCTCTACTTGTTCCACTTCAGCAGAGTGACTCCTGGGCCAATACTGAGATTCTCTAGCTCTCATCCTCTCCCTTCTTTCCTCTGGGTTCCTCTTGTCATCCCCTGTACCCATGGCCACAAACATCAGAAATCATCTTTGTCACTCCAGTGCTCAGTGGGTGCAGACTGTTTCCCTTGGCAGAGCTGGGTTCATAAACCAGACCAAGGGAACTTAATCAAAAGGTGATTTTGAAGTGGTCTCAAACAGTTTCCCAATGCAGCCATTTGCCTCCTGACACACATCCTGATCCTGCTGGGAAAGTAAGCTGGGGAGACAGGGCCTGAGGTGGCACACAGAGGGTCCAGGGCTGCCTCATCAATGTCTCTGGCTGGACCTGCTGCTGCTCTCCCTCCCTGTTGCTAAGGAAGGTTTCTATGGCAAAGGCCCACCAAGAAAGTGAGAATTAGAGAGAGTTAATGCTCAAAAAGGATGAGCTTGATATTATGGGCAGCTGGCTTCTACAGGGGAAATAATCTGCTGGAAAGGAAGCGTGGCTGTCTCAGGTGCTGTGCAGAGCAGGAGGTGCAGCTGGTGTGTTTGTCAGTTTGGCTCATTTTAATGTTGGTAGCTTGTGGTAAATGCAAACCATTAAATGAAATATTGGTTGTGAGATATTCTCATTACAGGAGTGTTCTCCTACAGGAGTGAAGGATGATATTCTCATTACAGGAGTGTTCTCCTACAGGAGTGTAAGATGATAAGCTGCAAGCTTCAGCCACACTTCAAAAACTCTTGCTGTCCTGTAGATGTGTCTCCATCAACTGGAGTAGAGGCAAATGGGACTTGAATCCCCTGAGCAAGATGCTCCAGTTGAACTAGAACTCTGCACACAAGACATCAGAAAGTCTTGGCATCTCTAAGGCTTGCCAATACCTCAGAGCTCATCCTCCTTGGTGGCCTGGAATAGTCCCAGAGTGGTGCTGGTCTGTCTTCTGTGTGTGCTGCAGAAGGACTTGTGTCTCATCCCTTGTCCTCTGGGCTACCAGTGGTGCCCCTGGGCTCTGAGTCTGGTGTTTGGAGCACTCCACAGGAGTGACTCTCCCACACCTGCACAGGTTTGAACACAGTATCTCTTCTCAAGAAAGCATTTTCATCCTGTGCCAGCTGGAGGCACCCTGGGAGGCACAGAGCTCCCGCAGATGGGACCATGCCCTGCCAGTAGAGGCAGGTCACTGGGAGAAGGTTACAGAGAACAAAAGGACACTTGTCCTTCTCAGTGGTGGGCGTCACATTCACCAGGGATTTGGTTCATCTGGGGCTGGACCTGTCTGCTGCAGTTGTTACTCAGAGCAAGGACATGGTGGCTGATTGGTAGCACACATGAAGTGGCTGCTTGGGGGGACCTGGACCTGCAGGAGACCAGGCTTGGTGCAGGAGGGGTGCTCCAGTGCTGCAGCCAGAGCTGCATGGGAGATCAGGCCCCAGGGAGCAGGGTGAGCCCCAGCAGTGTCAGTGTGCTGCATTGAGGGCCAGTAGAATGTCTGCTTATCAGATGTTGTGTATGGAAAATGGGCAGATCTGGGTTCAGGAACAGAGTTTCATTCAGCTGGATGGCCCTTGCAGGCTGTAGCTAACCTTGTGTAAATGGACCATCACTTATATTTTCTCACTGAAGTGGGACTTCTGAGATTGAGGATTGCTTCTTGACAGAAGGTGTGTGAAATCTCATGCTACTGAAACCACTTTTCCTTCTTCAGCTATTTCTCAGTGCTGTCAGTCACCCACTTTTAACAAGCTTTAATTTTGCTGGGGGGAAAAGGTATTATAAAATGGTATCTGCTATGTCCCGTGGCTGCTGGTTGTCTGTAGCCTGCCTGCCCTTCCAGACAGCTCTGGATAAGCTGCCAGAAGATCCTTTCCTTGTGTGGTACTGCTCTGATTTTCTTTCCTTCTGCAAGCCTATGGATGGTGCTGCTAATTCACTGAAGACATTAGCCTGGCCAGAGGCTGTCCCACTCCTTGCTCATGGAGGCAGAGTAAGAAGATTAAACTCTTGAGGTTAAATGAATGACCTGGCAGTTCTGCTCCACATTTCTATCTTGCTCTGTGGTGAATAGATGGTGGCTGGCCTTTATGCAGCTGATTAGAAGAAAGTGGTTAGAGAAAAAGCCTGCATTAAGGCCAGCTGCTATTTTTGGTCTGTGTGATGGGAGAAATACTAGCTCTGCCACTGTGTCTGCCCTCCACCCCTCCCAGCAGGAGGATGGAGGGAGGCAGGGGCAAGCAGAGCCACAGTGGTTCCCCCACCACCCCCAGAGCCTGCCAGTCCCACAGGTTCTCTGAGATCAGAAATATCCCTGTGGCTGAGCCCCTGGTCCTGCTGCACTGTGGTGGTGTCCCTGCCCTGTGGTGCCAGACTGCACATTTGGGTTTGGAAGCCTTGCATCCCTCTGGTAGCTCACCCCAGTGGTCTCAGCACCACCCTGTAGACCCAGCTCAGCCCCCACACTGCTGTGCTGGGGAAGCATCTCCTTGTCCCAGCTCACTCTGTGCTGTGAGGGTTGCACTGCAGTGGCAGTGGCTGGTGGCTGTCCCTGCCAGGGAGCCTCCATCTCCCTGAGCTCACAGGGGACAGGGGCTGGACCAGCACAAACCTGGCCAAAAGGAGGCACCTGGTTCTGCTCTTACTGAAATTTGGGGACAGATGTGCTGTAACTTTAACATTGGCTTTATAAACGTAAGGGTTGTTTGCACTTTAACTTGAAAGCTAAATATACTTCAAAGCTAAACTGACTTTAGCTAAATTTTTACATACCCTTGTACTGCTCAGAGGCTTTCTTTCACACACCTCTTGCACTGCTGCAGAAATAACCCCACATTCATGGGCATGGTCTCAGGGACACAGACCGAGGGCTACTTCTTTGCTGTGGGCTCAGGAAAGAGATGTCACACTCATCTCACATTGCCTCAATGTTACCCTGCTACAAGATAAATAAATACTTGTAGAGGAAATAATTTTCTCAAAGTTACAGAAGACTTCCTTAAAATGTGCATCCTACTGATTCCTCATGTTCTTGGATGCTCAGACTTGGAAAGGCTTAACTGAAATCCAAGTGGAAAGATTGCTGGTGGGAAGCACTTTGCAGTGTGTTGGTTTTAAGAGGTGCAATAAACCACTCTAATGGTGTGCCAATCCTCCAAGCTGCTCCATGGGATGAGGACAGATTCTGCATCCATGATCTGGGCTCCAATCTTTCTGACAACATCTTATCCAGACATGCTTACCACAACTACGAGTTACAATTTTTTAATAGGCATTATTTATAATTTAAAGATGTAGCTTAAAGACATTACAGCCTGCTGCCAGAGCTGTGATGTAAAATCTGCAGAGGTCTACCCCCCTCCATTAGACATTACTGCAGAAGTGACTTAAACCTCCTCCCTGAGTTAAACAATTCTCTAAATGATATCACTGTTTACAGTATTAGCAGAGCACTCAGCAATGATGATCTGTGCTCTGACAGCCTGGGAGCCCCTACAAGCAGCAGCAGATTTACACTTTGCTGAAAACTGGCTCATTATCTGCAGCAGCAAAACTCCTCTCATAAATAGTCTGGTGTGCTCAAGCTGCAAATGGAGTTTGTGTAGCCTGTAATAAAATCTACTTCCTGAACGCTCTCCGAGGTGTTTTAGCTCTGATTTGTTCTCCTTCCACACAGTGAGGGCTCCAGGTGGCAGCCAGAGGCACTGGTGTGCTGCGGGCTGGGGAGCTGCAGTGGGGTGGGCTCATGGCCACTGGGCTGCTCATGGCTACCCAGGAGTGTCACAGAGGAAAGGGCTCAGGAATGCCCCAGCAAAGCAGGGCCACTGTCCATCTCCTTAATGGGTCTGCAGCAAATTGGGTGCTCCGGGCACCTCGCAGCAGCTTTGCTTTCAACTGATATGGCCACACTGCATTTCTAACTGGGTTTCTCCTAATCCTGACTGGCTTCAGCCGGGAATGTGCCATGCTACCTCATGTCCACACACACACACACACACACACACACACACACACACACACACACACACACGAGGCTGTTAACTGCTAAAGCTGTTGTTCTCGCTACACAAATTGTTCAGATTTCACTATGTCCTTCCCTGGATGTCCATTCAGAGCACTGAGTTCTTTGGTGTGATTATGTATTAGATGAAACAGTTTTTCCTCCCATCAGCTCTGTGTTTGCTGTTTTTCATGTCATTGATTGCTCGTGTGCTCTGAGACGGGAAGGACAGGACCTCCTGATCTGCCTTCTCTCTGTTCTTCCTGACCTGCTATGCTTCAGGTTTGTTCTTTCTCTTCTGTTGTTTGTCTTCCTTTTCTATTTTTTTTTCCCTCAAGTTCCTGAGCTGGAAAAAAAGCAGGCAGCAGAAAATGCAAGAGAGGGAAGATCGCTGCTGTTTACAAGAAAAGCTAAAGCCTCTCTAGCATCAGCCACAGAGAGGTTTCCTGTGTAATTGAGGTAAACACAATTCATTTGGGAGGGCTTTTTTCCTGTGAGATCCATTGCTTCTGGTTAGATTTGGCCTCTTCCAGTCTCCAAATGCTGAAACACCCTCCAGTCCCTTCTGTCATGGTGCTTGGGGATCTGCTGCCATGCCTTGTCCTGCAGGGACAAGGAGGTGGCAGAAAGCCCTGTGGCAGTGAGGTACAGCAGGAGCAGCCCATGAGATGTGCTGGAGAGGCAGGGATGTGCGGGGCAGAGGGGTGTGACAAGCCCTGTTTCCTGCCCTCCTTCCAAACAACCACTAGACCACTAGACATGGCACTGCCTTGGCCCAGCCCAGAGCTGTGTTGGTGTTCCTCCAGCTCTGGAGCCAGGGAAAATGCTTGGTTCCTGCTATGTTGGTCAGTGCTCCTGCTAAGGGGTTTGTGTGTGGAGGAGAAGACAGGTCCCAGCAATCATGCCTGGCTGAGTACCAGAGGCAGGCCCAAGAGCTCTCAGAGAGCCCCAGGATGGGAAACCTATTACCCCAGCAATTCAGAGTGGCATGAGTAGCTCTTGGAAAACAGCTCTAAAAGACAGAGAGAAGCTAGAAATACCCCTGTCTTTCCATGAACACCATGAAGCAGTCCCTCGTGGTTGCACAGCTGGGGTGCATTACAAATGGCTGATGTGGGGAGAGCTGTCACCCCAAGCCCACCTTCCTGAAACAAAGCACTGCTGCACCGTGAATGATGACATTTTCCTTGTCCTGTTTTCCTGTGTGCTTGTGAGTGCATAGCACCAGAACCTTACAGCAGCTCTCATCCATTTACCAGCAAGGAGCTGCTGAAAAAGCCAGAATACAGGGAACAACACTGGATACTTACAGAGGAGGGCTGGCCCTTGGTTCCATTGCTTGTAGCACAGCGCTTTTCATTCAACAAGAAAGGCACAAACCAGTTATAGTCCAGCTAATCTTGCTGATCTTCTTTCAGTTAATCCATTTCAATGGAAGTTCATTTCTACTTGTACAATTAGCCTGGCAAAGGCAGATACTCCTGCAGGAAGAAATCACCTGCAGGAAGAAATCACCCCAGCAGAAAAATCACTCTTGAGATCAAGCCTGGGAGACGTGGGACAAACAAGCAAACCAGATGTACAAAGATAACAAAATAGGAAATTGAAGAGCAGTTTATGCTGCTGTCTCTCCTAAGCTGGCTCAGTTGTTTTGCATGTGTGACTAATGTTGCAGAGGCAGCTGCTGCTGACAAGAGCCAGCATCCCATCAGGACTGATGCAGCACCAGCCAGACTCTGCACATGCAGGAAAACAGCAGGAGATGGAGATGGCTGCTGGGAGCCTCTGAAGGGACCATAGAGGCTGGGTGCTTTCAGCTCTGTTGCTTTCCTTTAGGCTGTACCTCTCTAGCTGCGTGTGGAGCTGCTCCTGGGGCTGTGTCCTCTGACCAACTCCCACTGGGCAGCTGTAAGTGTCCTGCAACAGCTACTTTGGTTTTACTAAAAACGTCAGCAATGTTTTTATTTTAAATATAGGAACATAACAAAACCCTTTTTAGGTTTGTGGAAAGGGTTTGGAACTTAATGCCCAGTTAGGGCAGATTTGAACACAAGATTTAAAAGCTTAAAAACAGCATTAGAAAAAGGAGGAGGCTTTAGAGCTTTGCCTTAGGGACGGGACATACTCAGACATGGTCTCTAAAGACCCATGCAAAGTCTGGGAGATACTGATGGCAGTGGTGGACTCCCACTGAGCTCACAGCAGGCAGATTTTTGCCATTAATTTCTCTGTAGGCATTAACAGAGCAGAGCTAGCAATGTGATAATGGACTCTGCTACAGCTCTGCAAAAAGTGAAAGCAGAGTGTAGTAAAATTTAATATTTCTCAATAACAGCAAATACTCAGAACTGTGAAGATGCTATAGATATCACAGAAACATTTGGTAACTAATTGGCAGAGTACTTGTGGATACTTTTAGCATTTCCTCTGCTAGAAATGGAACTGAAAAGGCCAAGGCTGATGCAGTTATAATCCCATTTCTGTATTTACTGTGTTATATGACCTCAGGCAAGAGCTGATCAGCCAATTCCTGACTCTGTGTGCATTGCAGAGCATCATCTCTCAGTCAGCCTGCACCTCTCAGACATCTCCGGGGGAGTGTGGGCTGCAGCACTGTGTTCAGGTAGACCAGCAACAGGCCTGTGGACCCTTTGCTATGGCCCCCAGACTCCCAGATGCCATTTCCTGATTGCCAGCACAGGCAAACAGGTGCAGGTGGGATGCAGGGAGCCCATGCTGAAATGGGGAGCAGCACTGGGTGTCCCAAGGTGTGGGTGAGAAGAGCTTTTACTCCTGGGGGATGTGGGGGAGCATGGCTGGAAAAGCCAGCTTGGCAGTGCAGAAAGCTCACCCCATGGGTTGTTTGGGTTCATCTTGGGTGTGGCAAAGAAATCAGCAGTGGAAAAACCTCCAGAAATTTCTGGAAAGCCTCCAGCTATCTGTCTTTAAAGGTAACACAGCCTGTTTCCTCTTTGCTGGCTCACGTTTGCTACACTGCAAACTTGGCATTCTAAAGGCAGGTGAGGAACATGGGGATCAGTAACTGGGCTGGTCTGACAGAGCAGAAACAGATGCAAAACTTCCCAGGTCAGGATAGCCCTGGCAATCGTGCCACCACACTGCTGGGGGCCCTGCTCCAGTGAGAGGGGACTCAGCTCTGGGCTTGGAGGAGCTGGTGAAGTGCCCTGGAAAGGGTGAACTCACCTGAACTCACCCAAAGGACTGAACTCACCCAAAGGACTGAACTCACCTAAAGGGGTGAACTCACCTAAAGGGTGAACTCACCTAAAGGGTGAACTCACCTACAGAATGAACTCACCTAAAGGAGTGAACTCACCTAAAGGGTGAACTCACCTAAAGGGGCCGTGGGCAGGAGCAGAGAAGGGGAGGGTTGTGTTCCCCTTTGGTGGACCCAAAGCTCCAGCTGGTTTCTCCTCCAGCCCTGTGAGCATGCAGGAGATGTTTCAGCAGGAAGTCCCTTGGGAATTGCTTCATCTGACAGATACACTCACACACACACAGATCTCCTGCAAGGGCTGTAGCACTGGGTTAGACTCAAGAACATTCTTTGCAGATGCAGTAACCTGACTCTGTGATTCATTTGTCTCATGACTCTGTGTTAGCATCAGAGCTGCAGCAATTTCAGGTTTAAGGAAGATCCACCCTGTAAGTAAAAGAATAATTTACATTGAAGTAGCTAATTGGCATCTCAACACTTTAATATATCCACTTACAATTGCATTTGGTGTTAGAGAGTGTTATGTGAGGTAGCTAATGACACTGTCTTCCTTCCCCTTTGAGCTTTCTGCAATGGGCAGAAAACCATGCTGCAATGAGAGGGCTGGTCTCTGTAAATTACTTGCTAAATTGAACTGGATTCTCAAAATTAACTTTAAAAGTCAGTTGAACTGCTCTCCCAGCACTGCAAAGCTGAAAATTATATCAAATTCTAAATTACATGTGAAGAAAGCAAACTGGCTAGTCCTGGGGACCAGAACTACAGCTTTTATATGCTATTAGCAGTAATGGCCCCTGACAGACTTCTCTGGAATAACAATACTTCCATGGATGGGAGGATACCTTATTCTGGATGCAGGATATTTTGCATCAGGCTGTAGTTGTGTCTCAACATATTTATATGATATTTAATTCTCCACTAATTCTCTTGCCAGAAGGAATGCAGAAAGCCTCCTACAGATGCTATTGGCCACAGAAATGTTGAAAAGAAGATCCTATTTTCTGATTTCTAGCTTAAGAGAGGAGAATGATATTTTCTTTTCTTGAAACAAGATTTTTTATCCTGAAAAATGAAAGTCTCCTTTGAGTAAAGCAGTCTGCAGATTCCTGAACAGGTAGAACCCTTAGAAGCTAAACAGAAGGGGAATTTTCAGAAGAGAACATAGTTCATTTTATGTTCAGATGATTCTTACCTTCAGTTTATACTTCATTTTTATAGAAGAGCTTTAAGAACAACTTCAAGAGCTGTATAAAAATTTGTGTTGTGTGAAATGAAATGTTTGGGGTTTGATAATGTTTGGATCCATGTAAGTGTTGGAAAAAACGTAGCATGGATAGACTCTAAGTGTGTCTGTCCTTACATGGCCCCAGCCACCACCCCCTGTGCTCCCCAGGCTTGAGGATCAGGCTGGTGAAGAAAAAAACCTTTCAGAGCCTGCCCAAAGACAGTGCCTGAGCAGGGGAGGGCAGGGAAGCTCTGCCCAGCACAGCTGGGAGCAGCTCTGTCCCCTGGGATGGCTCCCCCCTGCACCTCACCCAGAGGGCTCCCCAGCCAAGATCCAGGCTTGTCCCAAGGTATCCCAGCTCCTGGGGGCTGCAGGAGTGGCACAGGGCCTGCAGGACACTGGAGGGTTGTTCCCTGCCCATTTACAGAAGGTTGTAAATGCTCACTGGGTGGGTTTCAGGAGGCACATGAGCACATTCCTGTGGGACCCCTGGGAACCAATGCTGAGTGTTCACAGAGACCTTGGACATTTTGTCCCTTGGATCTCCTCTTACTTGGCTTGGGGACGGTGGTCCTGTCACAGCTGTGTCAGGTCCTGTCACAGCCTGTCAGTCCCCTGCTGCCTGCTGCTCTCCGGGGCACAGGACAGAGAGGCTCTGCCTGTCAGGGACTGGTGCTCTCCAGAGATCTGGCTGCACGTGGAATTGTCACACACTCAAACAGGACATAGGCAAGGGACATCATTTTCTCCATGTAATTATTGGTCTAGATGGCCAAAGCTCTGTACCCAATGAAGTCAGCAGGGCTGCAATAAGTTACCCCAGTGCACAATGTGGCTGTTTATAAGGAAAAGCCAACCCCAACATTTTCTTAGCTTTGCCAAGGCAGCTTGGAAAGATGAGCTGTTTCAATGTAGATGCCCAGTTTTAGGCAGCCAAATTGTTTCCAAAAGTCATAATATTTTTAGGAGAACGGCATCCCTGGCTTTAGTTTCTTTTGCCACAAAATGGGTAAGTAACAGACACACCAAGGAGCCAAGGCTGGTGCCTTCCTTGTGAGAAAGTCAAGCTGAAGACCTGTCTCCAGCTGCCCAAGTCAGATCTGGTGGCAGAACTGGTCCCCCACACCTCATTCCTAACCTGTGAATGCCATGCAGGGTCTTGCCTGCTCTCCTTCCATATTTTCTGCTGTCTGTAGCAGTAGCTGCACTAAAGCACCTGCTGCTTTGTACATCTCAGTAGTCTTTGCTAAAAGGGGGGTAAATCACTGCAGTGCCTGTGCTCACCCAGCAAGTCTTTATAAAGCAGTGCTCTCCTTCTTCTTTGGCTCTTGAAAGATGTACAGTAAAAAGGTCAAGCTATAAATCCAACTTTGTACTCATAGGATATGTAGGAGGACAAATAATCATATCTTGTCAGGCAAATGACTCTTTAAATAATTTCCATCTCCACACATAGAAAGTCACAGCTACTGAAATGTACAGCTCAATAGGTAAGATGTGCAGCTAGCCTAGAATTGCAGTACATCTATTTTCAGGTGCCACAAAACACATGTTCATCAAGAAGGCTATTAAAAAATTCATTTCCTAAAGACATCAGCACTAGGCTACCGAGGAGATCAAGTACTGGGTAATGAATTTCACAGGCAGCATAATGTGCACTATAAAAAGGTGAGCTGTGAGGCAAAGTCATTTCCTAAGGAAAAAGGCAAGTGTCTCAATGGCCTTGGCAGAGGATAACTATATTCTACTTGATCTCTACAGTTTGATATGTAATGTATATAATTTTGAAAGGTCCCTTTCTTTTTATATTTATAGAACAGTCTGCTTTTGGCTGCTTCTTTGGAGAGGTGCTATAGGGCAGGAGTTAATTTAAAAAATACCCAAGCCAAAGGTGAAGTCTCACTTTTTTTTTCCATTCTGGATATTTAAGCTGTAGGAGCTGATCAGCAAGAACTTTATCCACAATAAGATAGATTCAGAATTTATAAAGAAAATTATTAAGCCAGGCTTACTGACTCATGCACTAAGATAAGTCAGGAGGATAGTATATGGAAGAAAAGGAAATTACACAACCTGACTAACAAATGAGTTAGCCAAGAAAGTAACCACTGAGGTGTCAGCTCGAAGATAGAGGGCTCCCAAAGCCTGAGGTTGCCCAGGGGAATGCTGATCTTCAGGCAGTCTCCAGTCCCATTTTCCCCAGATGATTCCATTATTCTGCAGCAGGGGCCAGCTCCCAATTATCATTTATCTTCCCCATGGCTCATGGTGGTAGCGAGCGACAGGGATGGGAGGCCTCCCCAGCCTCATTCATCACCTGGCTTTGGAGAGCACTTCAGCAAGCATCCAGTATTAAGTTAAAAATGTAAATGTTTCCTTTAGCAGGGTTAATGAAATAAAGCTAATCACATTTTCTGGCTGCCTACTTGTGAATCAGATGGATGGGAAAAGGTGTTTGAGCAAGTACTGACTTTACTGAAATTTTCTTGGAAGGTTGTTGTCAAAATATTGTTCATCAGGACCTTGACCTGCCTGCCACAATTTATCTTGGCATATTTTTTAATATCCAAATTACTTCCCATCCCTTTTGTTTTCATAGCTGTGCCTGAACAGTTTGCCATTTTTCAGAGTTGATACTCCAGCCTGTTTGGAAGGCTGGTGGGGAGAGCTGAGGGGGATCTGTAAGTGGCATCCTAGTTTGGAGCCAAGAGATTTGGAGCCTGGTGTGGCTCTCTGTGCATGAAGCAGGGACCACCCCACAGAGGACACATTGCTCTGACCAGAAAGGGACTTTATGGCCACAGCAGTGCTGAAGAAAACCAGAGTTCTCTGTGGCTTCCCCTGCAAAGTGGTTTGTGTGGCTACACAGTAAACCATATTTTTGAGCTGTACATTTGCCACTGTGTCTCCAGGTGTTTGCATTGCTGTCCCTGACTGTCCCCACCTGGGAGGGGGACATGGGGCTGCCAAGGCAGTGCCAGGTTGTAATAGGACACGAAATGAACGACACACACACGCTGAAACGTCCAAGGCAAAAAAGCATCGTTTATTTCTGACTCCAATATTTATAAATTTTTAAAAGTGGTGGTGGATTGGGGGATGAAATTGCCACCTCTCTAGCTACACTGGTTAAACCAACAGTCTATGAAATTTCTCTTCTTTTAGAAAGGAATGTAAAACAATCATTATTTACACAAAAGTGCGTGAGAAACTCCATTACAAACATATAACCATCAGAAGGCTTAGAAGAACTTACAAGAACAGGGCCACAGTGCCAAGCACTGCTCTGTCCATGGTGGAGGATGCTGGTTCCTGCTCCACATCTTCTCTAGGCTGGGAATGAGCTTCAGCTTCAAACCAGCCTCGTTCCGTGGGATATCACACAATTTCCTGGCACAGAAACAAGGAGCACCACGCAGCTCAGAGCTGAGGGAAGTTGTTGGATCCCCCTGCGTTGGGTCAGATATAAATAAGACTGATGCAAAAGGTGTTGCCAAAAGGAGAAGCAGGCAGTAGCTTTGAGCTCTTGTGCTGATTCAGAAAAGTGCATTGTGCTGATTCTAAAAGGAGCAAAGGAGAACCAGCATGAAATAAAACAAAATCAGTGTTTTTGTAATAAGTGAAAAAGTAACAAGTGATAAAGTTTGAGGATTTGGCGGCTTTCCTTCTTTTCCAAGTTTTTTTTTTCAGTTGTGACAGTAATTTTTCTTCTAGAATAAAAATATCCATCTACTTTTCCCTGCAGATAAAAATCCTATGGATGAAAGATCTCCTTTGTCACAAGGAGGAGGCTCAGTAGCACCAAAGACAGAACATCTTGGCCTTAGAGCAGCCACTGTGCCCCAGCTATTTGTAAAAGTTTATGCTACTGTGGTTGCAGCAGCTTCAGACCATACATTCTGAGTGAGGAGAGGGCCAGGGGGCTGGCATTTTTTAAATAGAAATTAGAAAGCCAAAAATACATTTAAACAAAGTTCAGCCTGACTATTGCTTCTAGGAAAGCAAAGTCTGATGCCATGAGGGAGACTGAAAGCTCATGAGTTTGCACAGTAACATTTCTCTTGTCTAAATTACCCAGTAGAGTATGGTGGCACTTGCAGACTTACATACGGAATAAAATTTTGCAATCTAGGTTTTTTTTTCCCTTAGCTTCTTGCAGTGTGCTAGTCACTATCAAGAAGTTTCTACCTTGTTGCATTCATGTTTGTAAGAAAAAAAATCAATTGATAGTGTGTTGGATCTGAGTAAATTTACCCTTGCAGAAAACAGTTTTCCTGTCAGATTATTATATATGTCAAGTCATATCACCATCCCAAAACTTACTTGCAGGGATTTACATGTCTGCTGTTGTTATGCTAAATGAACAACAAGCAAGGAATGCTGGGGTTTTCCCCATTTAATGATTTCTCTTTGTTTTTACCTTTTCTATGTGTGTATATGCTGTTTCTGGCCTGGCTCTTACACACTGAATAGGGGAGTACAAGATCTTAGTGGTTTGTTGTGCTGCTATGAGATTTATCAGCAGGTGGCAAAACATGTAGCCATGGTAAAAATATGTTTCTTTGCAGAAATTATATGTTGCATCTCATCCAAGCAGTCTCATACCTTCTCTTAGGTCAAAGAGGAAAGAGAAAAGTAGGGATGGGAGGTTTCTTTTTGTGTTCAGGCTCAAGATATGTACAATGTGAAACTAAATGGTATCTAAAATTTGAGCTAGGAAAAAAGATCCACTTAAAGGATGTACGGTTTTGGAAAGAGTTTAATAGAAGACAAAGAATGACCATATGCTTCACCTGGAGAGCTCAAGAGACAGATGCTGTGCCCCTCCTTTCTGTGTGTTGGCATGAGCTTAGGGCAAGAGGAAAATAACCCAAAAATACTTACCCAAGGTGACCCTGAGCCAAGTTCTGTCAGGGAAGGATCCCACTGTGTCCAGTAGATGAGGTGTCTGAATGGTGGTGACTGCAGAGCAGTAGGAAAACTGCCCTGATGTGGGTGACCCCCTTGAAAAACGTGTGCTCAAATTTGCGTGAACACTTAATTCTCATTAAACATTTTAATGGAGTGGCAGAAAATGCACCCCACAGCTACACCCAAACAGATTTACTGTAACTTGAGCAAGAAGCCAAACAATCTCAGTGGACCCAGATTTGCTGACATAATCAGGGAGACACAGAAGTAGTGTAAAGCCCATAATTTCTTTTAGATCCTGTCTTGGATCCTGCTCATCCAGCCCAGAGGACCTGGAGGCTTTGAGGCACTCCCACCAAGGCATTCCATGAGTGCCTGGCTTCTGTGCCAACATAAAGCATGGGGCTCTATTTCAGGCTGATGCCAGGAAGGGTTTTGGGAAGCATATCACCCAGCAGCAATTGTAGGGGCTGGGCAGTTGCCTGACAACCTCTTTTTAAGATCTCCTTCCCCAGGTGTGTAGGACCTGCCTTGCTCTGGGGCTGCAGGTTTTTGTCTCGGCAGAGCTCTGCACGTTGGACCATGTCATTACACAGCACATCTGCTGAGTGGCCGTGGGGAACTTCCAAAATAATTGTGCCATAGTTATTCGCCAGGGTACATTACATTTGGAATCAGAGGTCACTTTCCTTTCTTTACAAGGGAAAACATTGTGAGTGAACCTGCAATTTTGAGTACACTAACTCCAAGACATTTGCAGATACCAAGTGGTTTCCTGGAATAACAGCCTCTCTCAAGAGAAACGTCAAATGCATTTAATCAGCCACATTTAGAGCTCTGCTACATCTACAAATGAATTATTAACGACCTCAAATGTTTTTGAATGATCCAAAAGTCAGGAATAACGTGGCTCTTCAGCTAATCAGCTGTGAGTCAGGGCTTCTCCTTTCCACTTTATGCACTGGAGGCTCTGCACCTGCCTGCTGCTGCTAACTGGAGTTCCTGTAGCTCACATTAACCTCTTTGGAGGCTGCTGGGTAGCTGAACAAACACAGAGTGCAGCTGACATCCAGCTGTTTCTGTATGGATTTGTGCACCACGTAGTAAATAGCCCTGGAGCCTGGGGGAAGGCACAGGATGCTCCAGGGAATGGAATGCTGCTCCCACACTGCAGTCACCACTGCCCATCCCACTGAGGTCCCCTGCTCCTGTGATGCCATGTGTGACCTGGCTCATGGGAGTGTCTGGGCTGGCTCAGGTGTGTCTGGAGATGCAGGTTTGGATCATTATTGTTCTCATTAGCAGCAAGAGTGGCAGAGTGAAGCTGTGAGACAAAGCGCAGCTCAGGCTGCCTGTGCTCCAGCCTGGCTCCCCTTTGGCATGTTAAGAAAATCATGGCTTATGTCACTTCTCCTGCAAAGCAAGTGTCTTGTAAAGTGCTTTGGGAAACAGTTACAACTGTCACATTACATGCAACTCAACCCCCTTCCACTGCACTGTGGAAATACCCTTTTGGAAGGAAATAATTGCTACAATCTCATTTCTCCAGTCGAGGTAATTTGGTTCCATTAATTTTTGAACCAACAAGTGTTCTCATTTAAGAGCTCCAGCTGACAAAATAATGGAATCATCAAGAGGCAGATGTAAACAAAGCACTTGCAGTAGCATATGAATTAATGAAAAAAACAAAACAGCATTTACTCTTATGGGTACTAATAAATGAATTCTAGGGTATGTACAAAGAAGAACTACCTCGGATCCTGAGGAAGGTGTTCAGTAGCTTGATGTATTGGGATCAGATACAGAATTTCTGTTCAGTCTGCCTGTTGGGGAGGACCTTAAATATGAGGACACAATGAAGCAAGCTTTAGGAGGAAGATTTGAGCAGAAACAGTTTCTTTGCTGGACAAAAGCCACTGACACAGAGAGTATAAACCAGCTGCATCTGGGATGCTGTCAAATCATAACATAAAAAGGGAATTAAAAATCTGTTCCTCACTTTGCCTGAGTTAAAATTGCAGGGTGGTCACTTTATTTTGTATATAATTATAGTAATAAGCTTGATAGTGTATCTGTTATGGATTATGCATTCTGTGTGCATTATTAACAACATGACTGTTTGTCCCACTGCACCCATAAGGAAAACACAAACCACAGACAAATGAAAGCAGAAGCAGCCATGGCTATTAAGAACAATTAAGTACTACACAGCCTCTCTGCAGGGGGGGGCTCTGGAGTGGTTTAATGGAGCAGATCTCATGATGGGATGTACATTTGGATAATGCTGTCTTGCATATTCAGGTATAACTATTGCTCTGCTGCAGGAGCCCTGGTTGCATAGCAAGAGGCAGCTACAGCTACCAGGAGAGTGCTGCCTATTTAATATTTTCTCATTTCATTTAATTCCAATATAGAGTTGGAGATGAGTTTGTTAGAAATGAAGCACTTCATAGGGAGATTAGTTGTCTGCTTTCTGTGGCTTGAAGAGGGAAAAGCACTGATGTAACTTCTTAGCTTGAAATCAGCTTGACACTTCCATATAGTTCTGTTAGACAAAGTTCTGTTGTTTCAAGCACAACCTCCCTTTTCTTATTTGTGAAGATGAATCACAAAGTCCCCGATGGCTTGCACATACTGTGAGTGAGGTGTTCTTCTAAAAAGTGATGGAGTTACTCATGCCAAGATTAGGATTTTCTAAAGCTTATTTCCTGTTCCACACAGTGTATGACAGCATCTGTCTTTTGATGCATAGATTTGTACTACTGGTTTCTTAGATCCAAAATCATTCTGGTATCCAAAACTGTCATTGAGCTCTCCCTGAGCAAGAGCCTGGAGGCAGTCAAGCAGTTCCCCAGGGCTTTGGTCAGCTCAGGAGCTTGGGCAGCCCAGGGCAAGGGACTACTGCAAGCTATGGCAGGAGGGGAATGATGCTAAGGGACTCCCACCTGTCATGTGTCACCACGTGTGACATCTCTTCCAGATCCTACATATGCCTGGAAAAGCAGCTATTTTATTGTCCTAAGCGAATTCAAGGAACAGTGACTGTAACAGGGGCTGAGCTCCTGTCTGCTGTGAATGCTCAGGGTAATGGCTACACTGAAGATGAAGTTTTATTTCTGCGGCCTTTGTACTTCATTAGACATTGCCTTGCCAAAAATCATCCCCACCCCACTCAGCCCAGATGAGCTGCTGCAGAATACCACAGGGAAAACCACTTTTAAACTATAATCCTGGAAATGAGCTGTCCCAGTGAAAACCACCTCTGACTCACAGAGTTATGCAAGCACATTTCCTTCTGTAAAAGAGCCAGAACCTTTCCAGACCACCTACTGCAGGTCATAATAGGAGCTCTAGAGACATTTCAAGTGTCCAGATTGTGTGCTGAATAGTAAAGGTTTTCTGTGTATTTATGTGACGTGTAATGGTCATTTCGTGGAGAAGGAAATGATATTTTAATCAGACAAACCAATGCTGTTCCCCACAGAGGAGTTCCCTGCCTGCCCTGCCTTGGAGCTGCCTCTTTCTTTGTGGTTGTCATCGTGAGAGATGGAGGGGGACTCATTTGCAGAGCTTCCCAGAGCTCACCTAGGAAGGTTCCATTTTGGTTTTTTTCAGAGCTTCATCATCAAGCCTGTCTCAGCTGGACAGTTCATTTGTGTTCCTCCTGCTGCCAAGAGGCACAGATATACCTCTTAATTATGTGAGGCCAAATTTTCAGTTGCAGGTAATGCAGTTATTACATTGATTGACTTCAGCAAGCTCTTTAGATACCCCCTGCCCTTAAGGGTAACACCAGTTGATGTTCTTATGGCCCAGAAAACCACAAGCTTCTGCTTACAACTTAATTTGTAGGAAAAATAATATATTTCAGAAGAGTCATCTGTAGAAGTAAAAATATATTTCCAATTAGTATGACTTTATCAACTGTCACAAAGATACAAAGTCGATTGTCCAGAAATAATTTATTCATCAACAATAAAACACTGAATAGAAAAAGCCTTGTAAATAAAACTATATATATATATAATGCTTTATTTTTTTATTCGATACTGCACAAAAACCACTACAGACAGTAACAAAATAATCCAATTAATCTTAAAAATTTCAAATTATAATTTTCACTCTTCATTTATCATGTTTTATTAACAATGCAAAGGTCATTTGTTTACATATTTTACTTGATATCATGAAATTGTTTCTTAAAACACTTGAAGCAATTTGTTGTTTGCCCCATAATTTATAACATATATCAATAAACAATATAACAGCTCTGAGAAAGATATGCAGACTGTTCAATGGTAAATAGTCTACCATAGGTTGTTTAGTGTGAGAGCAGGAATAAATCACAACTGAATTGGGATAGAAGTCAACACATTGAAGAGAAATAATGCTTGGGGAACAATTACATGTTTTCCATTGCTCGCTTGGTGATGTGATCTCTTTCAAGCTCTGATTTCTCCTGTTTTAGATACTCCAGTACCTTTGCCAGCATATCCTCATCCAGGTACTGCCTGGTTTGTGTGTCATCAGCTTCCCCAGCCACGGAGAGCCTTTTGCTGAGCGAAGCCAGCTTGGCAGCCTCCTGTGGTCCCAGCTGGTTTAGGTGCTCTCGGATGGCCTGCTCCAGGTGCTCCTCTTCCTGCAGGTTGCTCTCAGAAGCTGCAGCAGGGACTCGTTTCATCTGGCTGGTATTGATCACCTCGGGGTACTTTGCCAGCACCTTTGCCAAGTAATCAGCCAGCTCTTCATCCTTCTCACTCAGTTTCTCGTAGTCCGTCTGTCGCCTTTCCAAGTCGCTCATCCAGGCAGCTTTAGGGAACAGGTGTCCTTTCAATCTTCTGGGAATGTAAGACAGTCTTGGCAAATCATTTTCTTGATTAAGACGATTTAGTAAGTAGGAGGGATTCTGATTAGCTAAATTGTCATTTCCCAGAAGGCTGACAATATCTTCAATATTGAGGTCCTCAGGTAGATTTTCTGGAATAAGAGGCTGCTTCATGTACCCATTTTTAGAGTTTATATTATTTTTAAGTATATCACTCTGTCCTAGATTGGTTTCAGTTATCTCATCGAGGTCTTCTGGGAATTCCATTTCCTGCTCAGCTTCCAACCTTTCGCTCTGAAGCTGCTTTTTTTCTCCGGCTTTCAACATGTCTATTAAATCCTCAGGAGGAATTTGCAAATTCCTTGAGATTTCTATCAGCTGAGCTATAGCCTGAGGATCAAGTTGTTTATCCAAAAACATGGATGCTCTTTTTTCCTCAAGTTCTCCTCCAGTCCTTAATTTCCTATTCCCAGCACTACCCATCAGCCTCTTCAGGTAGAAATTCATTAGTTTTGAAACATCCTCTGACACTTGATCTTTATTTTCTCTTCTTATTTCATCCTCAAGGAAGTTGAGTTTTCCTGATCTTTTCATTTCGTCGTCAATCTCCTCTTCGTGTTTATCAATTTCCTCTTTGCTGTCTTTTATCTCTTCCTGGGTTTGGCTTTCCACTTTTTCCTCGATGGGATTCCAATCTTCTCCTCCAACCACATCTTCGTAGGCGATGTTATTCACTTTGTACACATCATCTTCATCATCTGTATACAATTTCTGGTCCTCATCCAGCCTTTCTTTCTTGTGGTTACTGGGTCCTGCCATCTTGCCCAGCTCCTGGAACACCGACTCCAGCGTGGCCAGGCTCTGGGGGGTGTACTGCTCTTCCACGATTTCGTTGGTGCGCTTGAAGGGACTGTCTCTTGAACCCTCTTCATAGCGCCCAAGTGGCATCTTGAGGTACTTCTGCCACCTCTCAGGCCACTTGTAAGCCTCATAATCATCAGTTACCCCAGCTGGAAAGTTGTTATCTGAACTCAGACCGTAGGGTTTATTCTCCTTTGGGCCGGCTTTTGACTCCTTCTCAGCTTGCCGCAAGGCTTCCAGCATCACCTGAACCCACTGGGACTCTTCTTCAGTCAAAGAATCCCGCACGTTGTCTGGGAGGTGAAGCTGGTCCTTGCTTTCTCTCTGTGGGAGGAGGTAGGGGACACTTTGATAGGAGTTGTAGTCAGGGCTGCTTTCTCCCTTGTTGGTTTGCTTGCGAAGGTCCTCTATGTATTCCAGCGCTTTGATCATGTCGGGATTTGGGAGCCTTTGCAAGCTTTTCATTGCATAGTCTGGGTCTTTCTGAAGCAGCTGGTGCTGCTGGAAGGAGGCTGCATCAACCCAACAGATTAGGACAAAGAAAAAGGTGAGAGCACAGGCTGCTCCAGGCTGGAAGAGTTTAGTTTCTGCCATGTTTAAAATATTTCCTTTAAATAAAGAAGAAGAAAAAAAAGAAGCTGTTAACACATGGAGACAGGCTTAGGAAACAGAGGTATGCAAGAAATTTCTTATCTCTATGCTCCATGTATTTTATGAACATTAATTGTCCAATGGCAGCACCAAAGTACAAAATACCAATCCTATATAACTCATGAAATACCCATAGACACACCTAGATGTCATTTTGATTGTGAGAACAAAGCAGCTAAATGACAAAATTGGTGTATCCATACATTTAAATGCTGCTCAAAATACTAATATTAAAACTACAGACAGAAATATTTTGTGAGATTGCTCCATAGGACATCTAATTTCATGCCAGGACAATACTGCTGAATAGTGCTAAACTGCAGTAAAATTAATGTAATGAAGTGAACATGGCATATAAAATTACTTGCAAGTTTATTTCAGTCAGCACTTATAGTACTGAAGCTATAATTTCCTTTATTTTGCTATTTCTTATTAAAAATTTATTTGTATGACAAAAATAGAATATCAGTTAATGACTCTATGATTCATCTTCCTGGGGCAATGATCTCTTATATGAGAGGAAAAATATAATTTATCCTAAAGGTACAAAATAATTTTACTGAATCCTTGAAAGCCCATCTTGGAAATGAGCTTGAGTGGGTATGTTCTGTGTGGTGATTTCATTCATTTCCTTACTCATTCACTTCAGCAGAAATTGAATCAGGTCCCAGGACAGGCAGAAACCTGACCACTGGCAAATTTGGTTAGAATAGATCAGTAGAAGCCCATGTCTCCCCAGCTTACACCAGACAAAAATAAACTCTGGAACAGAACTGGGAAAAATACGCCTCTGACAGAATTGAGATGATTACAGCATCATTGTGCATGAGGATAGAGCTGCAAAAGCCCAGCCTTGCAGGGAGCTGGGCACCCTCCACACGGCACAGGGGGAAATTGCCATCAGTCATTCCCCAGGACACTCTCAGGCACTGGCACACTAGGGCCATGGGAGAGATGGGACTCTTTTCTGACCCAGTTGCATTAACAAATAAAGTACAATAATGAGAAAGGAATGACAGAGATATCAACTGCTTTGATTAAGTGACCTATTTTATTTCCTTTGGCTTTTGGTGAAAGCATCCTGTTGAGAGTCTGGTGGTTCATGAGAGCCTGAAAGAGCTGTGTGCACCCGTGTTTACCCACTGCTGGAAGCAGAAAGTGAGCATGAGTATGTTCATTTCAGCTCACTTGTAGATTTTTCCACTCCATTTTTGTCCTTAATGTGACTTAACTAAATAATTAAAGCACTATCAGAGAGCTGCTTATTTTTCTCCCTTCAGTATGCATGAGCAGGCTAACAGGCATAATAGCAAACAATTTCCCCACACTGTTCTGACTTCAAGCCTGGATACATTTGAGCATTGATTTCACAAATGATTAGTTCAACAGCTAATTAGACAGTCCCACCCTCCGGATCTGAGTTTGCCCTGAGTCAAAGCCAACACATTGCTTCGTTTTCTGTCACAGAAAAGGCATTAGCTCTGTACATAAACATATATATCCATTTAAAAACACAAACAAACAAACAAACAAACAAGAAAAAACAAACAAAAACCCCCAACCAAACATAATCTAATTTTCTATTTCTCTAGCAAATAAGTGAAATTAAGACTTTCTTTTTCAGCAGAGAACGATTATTAACAGAGTTCACTTGACCAGCACATGTGAAACTGTCCTTTCCAAGGGATGGGGGAAGGGAATCATTCTATAATCAACTGCCAAGCACTCCCACTCACAAAGACCAGGAACTCACCCTCCTTCTTTGCACACAATTTGGATTGTTACATCTTTTGCAAGAGCTGTCAGCATCCCACTGAAGTCAAAATGCAGCCAGGCAAAGTTTAGTTTAGTGTTCCACAAGGATGTTGCTCAATTGGGTATTTCCTTTGCAGGAATAACAGATCATTGGCTCCTCTCTACATATTTTGTGTGCATTTGCCTCTAGGTCAATTTTTACTTCTAATTTATTGGTAGATAAATTAGATATTTGAAAGGCTTGTCAAAGAGATTTGGGAATGATTTATTTTACAAGCTATCAGTTCAGGTCGTAAATCTTGTCATTAAACATACTGTGCTATCCAAGGTAAGAGGATTCCTCCCCAGCCTTTCAGACTTTAATTGCACATTTGTCTTTAAAACAGGACATTTTAGCCTATCATCTTTAGGAAATATTGTAAACATTCTCTCCTGTGCCTCTCAAAGGACAATATGCTAAAACAGCTCTTTTGTCTTCAGATCGATAACTGTGAAGCCAGTCTAGATGGAGAGCGTATTTTCTCCTCTATTAGAACCTAACAAACAGGAAAATCATCTTTTAGCCAACAAATGAAGATTAAGAAGCTCCTCTTTACACAATGAGGCAACCATGATCAAAATTTAACACATACAAAGGCTATACAGACTGGAAAAAGTTCCCTAAAAAACAGACACAGAAAATATCTTCCTTCTGGGATGTTTCCATGGTAGCAGTAATTTTCTCTCTCATTCTCCTGGCAGTTGTTTCTGATGTGACTCTAATGTTTCCAGTGAAATTTAGCTATGAAAACTCATAGGTTTTTCCTATAGATGTGTCCCTGCTCTGACAGCCTTAGGTGAAACACAAGAGCAGTTTTCCATAGGGAAAATAAATATATCGTGCACTCTTCCTCCCATTTCTTTTTGCAATAAATAACACGACAGCAGCAAATTTGCCTTGTTTTAAAGCATCCCTAACCCTTTACCCTGTGGAAGGAACTGAAAACACAAACAAAACAGCAGCGAAGGGTAAAAGCCCAAACCCACGGCAGTCCTAGTGAATATAAGGACTGTTTGCATGCGGATCCATCTGGGAAGTGACTCGCAGGGTGTTTGCATGCGAGGGAACCCCCCGCCCATCCGCTGAAGCGCGGTGTCGGCGAGCCGGCACGGCTGAGCGCCGCCGCTCCCGGGAGCGCTCCGCTGCCCGCCGAGCCCCGGCCGGGGCTGGCAGCGCACGGACACGGCGAATATGCATTTATACACACATACATGCGGCTTCTTATGGATACAATACATACAGCGATGGGTGACGTTTTATAGAGATGTGTTCCCTTGCCAGCCCCAGCCCCGGCACCACCGGCTCTCGGTGCGACTTCACCGCTCTCCCGGTGTCGGATCCTCCTGCGCAGCCCTGGGGCTCCGCTCTCCCTACATCCCAATCTACATCCCTGCATCCCAATCTACATCCCGGCGGCCCTACAGCCCTACCTGCGCTGCCGGCGCTCCGCCGCTCCGCCGCCTTCAGCACCCGGACAGCGCCCGCTTATACCGCCCCGGCCGCGCGTCACGGCCGCGCCCCGCCCGGCCCGGCCCGGCTCCGCCCGGTACCGCCCGGTCCCGCCCCGCCCGGCCCGGCCGGGCTCCGCCCGGTTCCCCCCTCCCGGCCCGGTTCCCCCCTCCCGGCCCGGCCCGGCCCGGTCCCCGGGAGCCTGGGCGGGCGGAGCCACCGCCAGGCCGCACGGCACCGGCACACACCCGGGCAGCGGGAAAAGGTGCGGGAAGGAGAGAACGGGGAGAAAAGTAAAAAAAAATATACGGTGGGGAAAAAAGGCACGAGGAAAATAAGGAGAGAAAAGCGAGGCAAGGAAGAAAGAAGGGGGAAAGGGAAAAAGGTTTAAAAAGGAAAAAAGGAAAGAAGGCGGCAGATGTGATGCAGCCAGTGCCTTCTGCTTCTCAGGCTGCGAGGGAGGACTTGATAAACCCGACCTACGCCTCGGGTGCAGAGCAAACCAGCAGCAGGGACGCACGGCCAGGGCTGTGGGGCAGCAGCGACGCTGGGGACACGCAGGGGCTGGGGGTGGGTGCGAGCCCGGCTGTGAGGATGACTCTGCACGCCGGGGTCAGTTTGTGTGGGTGTGTGCCTGGCTGTGCCCGTGCCTTGGCAGGAGACGGCCTTTCAACAGCCACGGCCAGCAGGGGGGTTTTGTTTTTTCTCTTTAGTTCATTGACTGAGCTATTGTGGCACGTTTCTGGCTTCGTCTCAGGGCAGGGATAGTTCGTGGCCTTGTCATCAGGTGTAGGAGGCCCTGGAGCAGCTAGAGATGGGCTCTCCTGAGGGAAGGAGCTGAGAGGGAAGGATATCCCTCCGCTGTTTGTCTGAGGTAGATGGAAAAACTGAAGCACGTTGGGGGAATACAAGGCAGAAGGTTCCTCCTGCCTGAGCAGCCCCCATCCCAGCCTGTGTGCCCTTGCTGTAGTGGCTGTGGCGTGGGACAGGGGCCAGGCTGGCGCTGCTCTGGATGGGGATGGGGCCAGAGAGGGACTCCCCCTCCCTGGGGCACTGCCAGGCGCTGCTGAAAAGGCCCTCATGGTTTTACCTCCAAAAAAAGGACGCTGCTCAAAAAGGGCAGCACTTGCACGCCTGGATCAGTGGGGTGAGTAAATACCACCGTGCCATAAATCACAAAACACAAGATGTAACACATGGCTTCAGCTGATGCTCAGAGTTTTAGCTTGCTCCTTCTGCTTCCTTTCTATTACAGAAAGGTTGTTTTGCTTTGGCTTTTAAAAAAGGATTCCTTTTCCCCAAAAATAAATCTTTCCTGGCAATTTTGACCTTTTACAGCACAAAATGCAAAAAACCCTAGGATGAATGTACCTTCCAAGCCAATAAACATTACAAAATTCAATTATTGTAAGAACAGTAAGCTAGAAATAATTGTAGCCATGAACAGACAACAGGAAAATCCTGGCTGTATTTGCTGTAGCTGACATGGAGATCTGGAAATAGAGATCTTGTTTCACCTCATGTAGTTTTACAAGTAAAATATAGTATCAGTTTTTGTGCTGAAACTCTTCAGCAGCAGCAGCTTTATTCTGGCCCCAGATTCCATCCAACACACACACTTTCATTACCAGACCCAGGAAGAAAAGAGCCCAAAAATACTGCATTAGGGCCCATGATAGCAGCCCTGAGGAAGGGAAACAAAGGCATTGCTGCAGTAAGCTGAGGGCAAGGTCCAAGTGCCCTCTGAGCAGCTGGGAGCTGTATTGTGCTCACATCCCCTTCAGCAGGGCTCTGAATGCCCACAAAACACAGCTCTGCAGACACTGCTGCCACTGATACACCTCAGTCCACGGACAGAATACTCCATGTAATCAAAACCAACAAACAAAATAATAACAAAAACACCCAGCAGAAAATTAGTCAATTCAAACTTTCAGGAATTTTCTTGTGCTTCTGTGGGTGCTTCCAACATGCTCTTGTGCATTCTGTCACCAAATGACTAATGCTTATGGAGCAAATCCTTTCCCATGAAATCATCCTGTTGAACCCCATCCATCTATCCCTGATCTTCTGCATTAGAGCACATTTCAGACAACCCAAATTATTTGGCACATGAGCAAGATTCCATCCTCCTTAACCACTCACCTCAGATTTACAGCATATAAAGTCAGCCAGACACTTGGCTTAGGTCTCTGCTGTGGCTGTTCTGGGTTCAGTGGATAAAATTTTCCAAAGGCTCTCTACAATCCAGCTGTCAATTTTAGTCCATATCAAAAAGTGTTGCCTGGATGGATTGCATCCACACAGCCCTATAAGGAGGCCCTTAGTGAATGGACTTTTTTTGGTCATATTGAATGTACAGCATTCTTTCCCTCAGAATGAGTCATGCAACTGAAAATTGGATCTGTTCTGTCATCAGAAGTTCCGTGGCATTTATACAAGAGTAAGATGACATCACAGCAGCTCTCAGTTTTAGGAAATTGCATTAAAATTAGCTCAATATCAACTGTTTAAGCAAAGGAGCCGGGTAATCTTGTATTTCTGAGTGCATTTGACCATGTGCATCGTTGTGTGGGGAACAGCCCAGCTCTATCTGCAGTGATTTCTCTGAACAGCTTGCCTTGTCACATGCTCTCCCTCACCTAGTCATGCATCATGAGAAGACAAAAGTTAATCAATCAACCCTGCACCTTGCAGCAAAAGGCTTTTCTTTCATTTCATGCAAGAAAGAGGGCATGGGGTTGGGAGGGGAACTTTGCTGCAGCAAACAGAAGCTGTTTTGTCATACCCCAGCTGGAATATCATCATCCCTGCAGTCAGTGGGAAAGGAGAAGCCAGGAAACTTGTCTTGAGGAGGAAGCATGGTCTGGCAAAGGGCCTTGGGGTCACTGTCCTTGTGCCCAGGCCCCAGGACACACCAGCACCAGGGGGGTGATGGTGGCCAGAGCCACAGCAGTTCAGGGACCATGGGCTCCCACCACACCTGCCCAGCTCCCAGCAGAGGATGGGATGATGATCTTGCCGGGATAACCGTCCCAGCAGAAACAGGGAGGCAGCTCATTTGTCTGGCTGCTGGGGCCCTTTTCTAAACACCAGAATGGTTTGCACTTCTGCAGCTCTGGCTCTCTCCTCCTCTAATTGGTGCCACCAAGATCAGCACTGCTTAAAAATAAAGCAGGGTTGTGTCAATATTGATTATTTCCCTCCCTTCTTCTGTTTCTAGTGGCAACTAAAAATAATTTACAATTCATTACAGACATGACATCTCCTGCAGAATAAATGCCATTGTCACATTTAAAATTCAGTCCATATCTGACTTGAATATCTTCATTTACTCTGAATATAATGAGAAAAAGGAGGTTTTCTTTCCTCAGAAAAAGCTCATTTGCCATCATCGATACAGATTCTTTTAAATTATTTTAATTTTAAAATACTTGAACTCTGCTTGTAGCCAACATCAGACTCGTCATTTTCTGCTCATTTTGCATGCTTGAAAGATCAATCATATTTGTATGCAAATATTTTTGGCCTCCCTAAATTTAGTGCACAATAAATGGCTCAAATTTCATTTCCAAAGCCATAAGGGGAGGGATAAATACAGCATTGTAAGGAAAAAATAAGGGTTTTGCAGTTTTTAACCGCAGTCCTTTAAAAGCAGGGATGTCAAGGCAAGAATCCACTGGCTGTAGATCACTGGGCTTTATTCAACACTGCAATGAGATTAAGCAGGTTTAACACCAGCCTGCCCTACACACCTCCCTGAGGGGACACTTCAAGAACAGGAAAACCTAAGGAAAAACAAAAAAAACCAAAAAAAACCAAAAAAAAACAAACAAAAAAAAAAAAAAAACCAAAAAACCCCAACAAATCTGGACTTTTATCCAACATTTACAAGTTCATGATTTCAGGCTGCCTGCCTATAAAAAAAAAATAACAGAAGAGGAGCCTTAGGCAAGGCTTGGCTGCCCCCCTGCACATGGGGGTGTGCCCAGTGCTCGGCCGTGGGATCATCACTTCAGAGCCTCTGCAGCCCGGCGCCAGGGCTGAGCTGTGCCACGCCTGCTCAGAGTCCTTCCCTAGGGCTGTGTCCCCCCTCCAGTGCCTCTCCAGTGACTGCAGGAGGAGCCCAGCCCCGCTGCCTCACTGCTCCTACCTGCCCAGTGACCTGCACTTACTATGGGATGCCTGAAGCTTGGGGTAATCAGGCTGCACCCCATAGGAGACACCCCCTGCTCAAGGGATCTATCAGCTCGGGCAGTGCCAGAGGGGCAGAGAAGCCTGGGCTGGAAGGAGCTGCAAAAGCAGCAGATGAATCGACAGGGAAAGAGTTTACTGCTACACTTGTTCCAGGATAGCAGCCTCCACTTTGAGTACCCTGCACAGGAATAGCAAAACACCAACGGATTAAGGAATATATGCCTTCTCATAGAACCACAGAATTATTTTTATCTCCAGGCCTCCCACACACATACTCATATATTTTCTCCTGTGGAGTTTCAAGGCTTTTCACGAGCCTGTGACATCTGCTTACCAACATTTGGTGTAAAAATATCGATATCTGCTCTGCATAGCTGTTTCTGAGTGCTACATTTACCAGCCAGTAAAGATCAGGAGTCTCCTGGGAGCTGGCTGGATCAAACTGTCATGATTTCAGCACTGCTTTGCGTCAGACAGCAGAATTTAAAGTCAAAACACAGATAGTTCAGGGAGGAAGACAATGTGAAGCCCTGAGTCATACCCTGCTGAGGGTGAGGAGAACAGATTAATAGACAGCAAACATGAATGAAACTGAAGGGCTCATTTAGTCATGCGGCTGCTTCTGAAACCCAAAATAGGATTTATTTTTAGTCGTCGGGCATAAAAAGAGGATTTCTTTGCACTTTGCCAAGGAGAAGTAGAGAAAAGAGTTTTAATTAGCATGGGGCAGACTCCCCTTTGCCTTGACACCCCGAGGGGCTCAGCTGCAGGGCTGGCTGTGCTCAGGCAGGGGTTGCTGCTCACAGCCTGCTCTAACAATTCATCATCCAGGGGATGCTGCACGACCCAGCAACTTTCAGCATCATTCAGATATGGAAGAGGCAGCCTTTACTCCAGCCCCAGCCAACTCTACTCTGCTAAAGTTGAGGCAAAATAGTCTGCTTGTAGCTGGGGGGGTTTGTCTGGGGAGCTGCTCTGCTCCCCATTGCTGGCTCATGGGGAAAGGAGACAAAATAACCGTGTCATGGCAGCTGAAGAATCTGCACAGGTTGACCCCAAATCATTGGAGATTACATAACTGAAACCTTTCAGAGCAGCAGCAGCCAGCAAAACCAGTTTGCCTGTGCCTTCCCAGTGCGCACCACCTGCTCCTGTCCAGATCCTCAGCTGGTGTGAGTGCCCAGCCTGGGGTTTTGGCCACCTTGGGGTATCTGGCTCAGCCAGGATTGCCCTTCAGTGATGTTTTCTCATGAGAGAACACAAAAGTTTTACGTGGGAGGGAAAAAAGTTTGCACAGCAGTGATCTGTACACACATTTATGTGAGTTTTCATTTTAAATAAACAGAGAGAAGTGCTTTCACAGCTGTGCATAAGATTAGGTCCCTTATTTAGTCCTCTGCTAAATCATTCAGCAATTGTGCTCTGCAGAAACTTCATGATCTTGGGGCTAGGTCATTTCTATTCCTTACTTACATTCAACTCTCCTTAATTTTTACATTAATCACTCATAAACATGAAGAAGCTCAGTGATTTTGGATCTCTGTGTCTCTGGCAGAAAAGTGTCCATTTTGTTATCTGCTGCCTTGTCTGACAACACAGGATGGGGGTTAGAGGAACAAAATTGCCACTCCAAATTAACACTTCTGTGCTTCCTCTTTTTTTTGGGGGGGAGTCCAGCCTTTCCCAAAGCATGAGCCAGCATGCTGCCATTACTGCACGTGGGCAAAGGTTCTTCCACCCCCAAGCCATTAGGGCAACAGGTGCTTTAGCAATGGAGCATGTGAGAGTTTATGTGCTAAAGGCAGGAGGGCAAACAGCCATGCTCTGCTCCGTGCCACAAACCATTATCACAATTTTCTCCTGCATTGTCCTTGTCAGGGTCATTCGTTTCCCTGGTTTTGTTACAGCCCATTTTGTGGCCATAGGTTTGTCCTTTGCTCAGTACATATGTGCATGAATTCCAACCCTATTGCTGCGGTAATTTATACAGATCTGGGTCAAAATCAAATCTAGTATTTGGTGGAGAATATGACAAAAATAGGCGAAAGAGACTCAGTGCAAGGCACAGCACAGAGACAGCGTTATGGAATTCCCTGCTTCTACAAGAAAAGAGGAAACAATATGATTTGTTAGCTTGTGTGGACAAGGCAAAACCACTTCATGCCATGGCCTTTTTAAAAATGTATACTAAATTAAAAGTTTAGTCAACATATAATTATGAGTGATTGCATCAAAAAGAGAGCACAATTTCATGTCCCCACACGTGGTTATGGCTGTTAGCATTTGTCACATCAGCATCAAAGCAGAAATCTTGTTGGTTTAGGGTTCAGCTGTGCTGACTTTGAATTTCAGGATATAGACCCAGGGAGAGCTGGCTGGCATCAATGGCAGCTTCCCTACTTCTGTGGCTGTGGAATGAAGTCAAGTCCAGAGTCTGAGTGCAAAAAGCAGAACAGATGCAGGTTAATCATTTACCCCCCACTGCTGCAGGCTGTGCTCAGGAGTGAGCCCAGAACCAGCACAGCCCACTGACCTACTGACACCCACTCCTGGGTGCTGAGGGTTTCCTGCCATCACACAGATGTGCAGGAGGCAGATTCTGGGCAGCAGGAGACAGGGAAATCAAACAGTGTGATCTGTGAGCTGCACAGTTCCTCACTGGGCAAGTGTCCATGGAAAGGCACCATGTTCCATCCAGCATGGGATGGGGTGGGAGCCAGAGGGTGGGTACAGCTGGCTACAACATGGCATCCATCCATTGCAATGTTAAGAGCTCTGTTAACATCTACAATTTGCTTTTTCTTACCACTTAGTCATGAAAAGGTCTCTTGAGGCAGGAAAAAAACTGATGGGCAGGCTGCTCCCTTCTCTGGCAAAAGGCAAAATACAAGTGGTGACATTGTTTCTCCAAACAGGCTCCAATCTACAGGACAACTACTAACATTTCTGCAAGCTGGGAAGAACATTTGTTTGGATGTCCAAACTGTTTTAGATAGCAGTCTCACATCTCTCTCAGCTATAAGAGCCTTGACTGGCAAGTAAAATCCATATAATCAGGTGAAAATGCTGTGATTTTCCCCTAAGGTAAATACTTTCTGTCTTACACACCTCACTGGTAAGTGCCTGAGATGGGCTGAGTGCCCTTCCCAGCCCTGAGGCTCCTGCTTGGGAGGGTACATTTTTCATCAGACTTGTAACTGCTGCCTTAATTTTGGAGCATTTCTGCTGCTGCCACTGTGCTACAAAACATCACCCCGGGTCCATCCCACCAGCAGCAGGGCTGCAAAACCCGAAAAGCACAGCCCAGGAGCTGCTCACAGATGCAGCCTGCATCCCCAAGGACTCAGGGGCCGTCTTCCAAAAAAACACCAGGTATCCTGTCATCTGCTCCTCCTAAATTCAGCATGATGCTGAATCTCATAGAAGTGTTCTGCTCTCCCAAAGTAAATGGTCTGAAATTCAAGGCAAAAGCAATTCATTGCAGCTGTTTAAAATCAGGTCATGAAGCCCTCAATGAATTGCTGTCAGCATCACCCCAGCGTGGCTCACAGGTGCTCCTGTGTGGATGTGGGGTCACAGGGAGCTCTTTGGCTGCCTCTGGGTTTCCACCAGAGTACCTCAAAGATGGACCAAAAGGCCAGGTGCTCTGCCTGGCACTGGAGATCTTGTCTGAAGAACTAAATGGATTACTTGTGCATGCCAGGATGTTTTCACCGTCTGTTGCAGAGGTAATATTGATAGGGTTCTCAATTGTACATAACCATTTCAGGATGCTATTGTATGAAAAACACACAAACAAAACCAAACCCAGCCATTCCAGGTTGCTGGTGCTTGCTTTGGGTCAGGGAGCCATGGCCAATCTGTTTGTTGAGGTGGATTCTGCTCAGTTTCCCCCGGTGTGCTGGAGGCTGTTGTGGCAGGGGTGTGTCCCCATGGTGTTGTGCTGTGCCTCAGTGCCTCTCTGACCACGGCTGCAGAAACTTTGTGGAGCCCCTGCTGGCTGGTTCTCACCCTGATGCACAAAGATCCCTTTCTCACTCCCCATCCTCTCTTCTGCAAGGACCTGGCGTGTGGCATTCACATTCTCTGAACAGAGAGAGACATAATTCTCTCTCTCAGGGCTTTTTCCTGGAGAAGCACAGAAAGAAAGAAAAACAACTCTTATCTCTACTTGCTGCTCCTGTTGTTTGTGCACATGTGGAATGTGTTAAGAAGATTGCTTACCTGAAGTGATTTGGCAATTAGATTCTGCTGAGGATTGTTTTGTTTCCTTGGCCAGTTGGAAAAAGCTGTGTCCTATCTGTCTGGAGACAGCCATGAGTTTTCTCTAGTTTGTAATTTAGTATAGTATAGTTTAGTATCTTTTTTAGTATAGTATAGTATGGTATAGTATAGTATAGTATTTTTTTAATACAGTATAGTACCTTTTAATATTGTACAGTATAGTACCTATTTAATATAGTACATTATTCATGTACTATAATATAGTTTCAATAAAGCAATTGTTCAGCATTCTGAATCAATGGAGTCAGATGCCAATCGTTCCCTGCACTGGGGGCACCCTGTATTGCTGTACCTGGTGGTGCCTGGCAGGTGCAGGCTTGGTCCTGTGCACAGGCAGAGCCCCCTGAGCTCCTGGGGAGGACATCAACCCCATTTTTATTATATTTTTCGAAGCATGGAGGCATTTTTTATGGGACAAGAAGGAATGGGAAGGAAGAACTGTAACGTGAGGAGACACAGCAGGAGCTGGAAGTGAAGGCAGCAGCCAGCTGCCAGGGATGCAGCTGCAGTGCCTGAGCCAGCAGAGCACAGAGACCAACGCTCCTCTGGAAACCATGGACACAAGCTCGAGCTGGGAGGAGCAGATGGTGCAGGAGCTGAGGCAGGAATACTGAGTCTTTCTTTGAGGGTCTGTGCCAAGGAGGTGGGACCAAAGGGTAATTAGGCTGATGAGCAGTGATATTAAATGTATTAGATGAGGCTTAAATGTAATGGAACTCTTAGGAAAAATCAGGTGAAGGGAAAAGCATAACAGAGTAAATCCCAGCACAGGGAAGCAGAAATACAAAACCTGCTCCCAAAAGTAAATCCATATAAAAACTCCAGTTCTGTTTCCTGATTTTTACCTACCAAGCACATATATGAATTCTAGCCATTTATTTGCTTTTAAAAAGCAGTAAACCCACAGGATTCAAAATATATGCTTCAGCTGTAATGAGACCAAATCTATTTGGAATGTGCACAAAATTAAAAACATATCTAAGAGCTTTGAGCAGCAGTCAGTGTTTGCTGAATGAGAGCCCTTAACCATGATTTTTAATTAGTATTGACAAAAACCTTAATATGAAGTTTATGTCGTTGCTTCTCACAGCTGCATAGACAGCCAGGGCTCAGAGACCATCTATCCACAGCAACACCCAGACAGCATTGACTTGGAAACCAAACACAACTGCAGAGGCTTCTCTGTGCCAGTGGCATCAGACAAAACCAAACCAAACAAACCAAACCTCTTTTTGTAATTATTATAACCAAGTCCAACCAGTCCTTTCACAAAACAATGACACTTCAGGAGAAAAGAGCCAAAAAAAAAAACCACAAGCAAGCAAAAAATTTTCAGGCAGACAGATAATAAAACAAGCATGCAAATTTGATTGCTTTGTTGATCATTGAAAGCAACACCTACAAAGCTGCCTACAATCCACTGATAAATGTGCTATCTTCCCATGGCTGTATTGCATATTAGCTTAAGACTTCTCTGACCTACAGAGTAGCTGTTGAATTTATACTTTACCTTGTGCTGAAGTAAGTCTTAAATTCATAAAGCAACATGAATTTTAATAATGCTGAGCAAGTCTTGCCTGACATATCAGCTGCATTAGCTTAAAAAAGATGGATCACCAAATACAATATTATACAACCACACGTGCAAAAAAATTGTACACACCCCAAAGAGGTGGCTTGATCAGATTTTTTTATGCAGAAAACAATGCAAAGCAAAGCAATTCAGGCTACACAGTTTTCTGAGTCCCTAAATCCTTACATAGCACAGACAAAAGTTCTGAGATGACCCTGTGCCTTAATGAGGTCTCTAAGTACTTCAGGGGCTGTGAATCATTCCTCTCCAAAACTTACTGTCAATTGTCTTGTGAGCACAGAGCTTTGCAAAGGAGTTGCCATCTCTATACATTTCTTTCTTCTTCGTTTAGGGGCTACCGAGATACCTCAACATAATCTGGAACAACTGTGATATAGAAACAACTCCAGCTGCAAAATAGCATCCTAGAAAGAACCAGGAGTGCTTGTTTTGCTGGGTGACAGCAAGTGTGTGTATCCACTGCTTTGCACAGACAGAGAAGGCAGACATGACCCTAAATACGAGCAAGTGCAGCACTTGCAGGGGACAGAAATGGTGGATGGTTAAATTAACCTTTCACAGACCACTTCAGTGCTGACACATTCTAACATATGTTTTTTTCTGCAATCTTGCCTCTCTTTCATCACATTTCTGAGCATTCTCTACTGCGTCCAACTCAATGAAACCCTGGCTGGACCAGCAGAATCTGCTATGAATAGTTTGTGTTCTAGTTCAGCTGTTTGTGTAATGATTAAAGCTCATTACACCAGTTTGGGGGAACATACAGCATTTTCTTCTGGTCTGAGTTCAGGTTAAAAAAACTTTATATGTAAGCAGGAATCTGTCCCTCTGTTTCTTTCATTCTGGTTTGCAGTATTTAACAGCATCCTACTACAGTGGAGTGTAACTCCTCCTACAGAACAACCAGCAGAGCAGAAAAAAAAACCAGCTTCCATTGTACTTTTCATATCAAGCTTTCCATAATCCTCCTGTAGACTTTCTTGTAGCAGTCCAGGGCAGTCAAAGCCTTGGTGGCCTCGCTGCTGAATGACAGTAACCCTGTGACCATTCCATGTTACACGAACAAAAGTTCTGTAAGACATTTGCCAATATTTGTTACCTAGAGGCATTTTGAACAGCCACCTTCACAGAAAGTCATATCTCAGAGACAAGAATGTTTCCTTGACCAATTGTTTGCTATTCTCTGGTGCAACCCTGAAATATTTTGAAGTGGTTTGCTTATGACTCAAGAAAAGAAAAAATAAGTAAATAAAAAAGGAAAGATGAGAGTCAAAGATTTTGCAGTTGATGCAGTCAGCTGGCATTCATGACCTCATGTACTATTTAAAACTAGACTGGAGGTGCAGAAGGCAAAGGCAGAGTAGCAGATAACTTGCAAGATTGACGAGGCAAAGAGAAGTTTCCAAAACTGCAGTGTACCCTTTTGCACTGTCGTACTGGCATTAGTCAGTCAGACAGAGAGCTTTCATCTGAAGCAGGAATATTAGCATGCAGTGCCTGACTACATTTCCATTTGAAGCTGAGCAAGGCAGGCTCATTCTCTCCAGCAAGTCAGGCTGATGCATTCTCCCAAGAATCACGTCTTACAGAAAAATAACCATGAAATATTAATCATTTCCTATTTAGAGCTACAACTGTCACAAATGATGTAGCTCTCTCATGTACAACCTCTTGCTGAAAAACTGCATATGGAGCACAGCAAACGTCCCCTGCTTCCCGGGCAGAGAAAGAGCCTGGACTGTGGGAGCAGGAGCAGGGATAGTGCTTGAGTCCTGTGGCCAAACCCAACCCAGACCACCCCCTGCCCACTGCCAGGTCACCCCACCTCCCCGCACCATGTGCCACGTGTTTAGAGCCAAGGAAATGCTGCCAGCCCCTGCTCACAGAGTTCTGGACAAAGGGGCTCGGGATTGCCCCACACACCAGGCAGCACTGCCATCCCCAGCCAGCAATGAACACAGCACAAGAGCACGAGGAGGGCACAGAAATCCATCTGTGGGAGGGTTTGTGCTCGGAGCACGCCTGTGGCACTGCTGAAGGATGATCCTGGAAGCTCCACGTGAGCTTGGAAGCTGCTCATTCAGGGCTCAGCCTCAGTGACTTGCAAGGACTGTCATTCAGGCAAAACTGCAAATGATGAGAAATAATGTCTCTGCATAGCTGATAGGCAATCCAGAGCATGGAACCATTTGCATAAAACAGTCATTGTCATTTCACACATACAGATCTCTGGCAGTCAAAACCTCACAGCGGATCATTCAGGCATCAAGGGAGAGAAATTAAATCAGTTGTTTGCTACAAATAACTCATCCAGTTGTATCTGACATGACACTGCCTCATCACTAGATACTGTCAGTGCTCCGAGGTATGACCTGTGCCCAGGATCTCAGGGCATCCATCCCTCTGTGACATCTGAAGACACACGCTTGGCTGTTGCAGGCTGCTGCAAGTGGGCCAGGAAGATCAAATTTTTCACGTGGGTCAGGGGGCAAAAGCACTCCCAAAATAAAGGTGATGTTTATCAGACAGAATTGGGTGATCTAGACCACAAGAAATTAATGGCTGTAATTGAATGTTTGTAACTGGGACATTTTTGGGTTTGATGATAATTTTTTTTCTATTATCAAATACACTTTCAGTCACATATTTAGCACGTGGCTTCTGATCTTTCTCAATAACAATTATATTTTTATCCAAATTAGAGCTTCCTTTTCACAATACAGCATTTGTTACATGTGCAATTTCTTGAAACGGTGTGATTCTGTAGCACTTTTTCCCTCCTGATACAATGGAAATCAGTTTTCAGACAGAATTAAAACATCCAACTATTACCTCTGTTACCAGGAACTTCTTGGAGACAGAGAGGGAAGCCATTTCAATGGAGCTGGCTTCAGTATCCACAAAAAGTTTCCCAGCTTTCAGTTCCAGTAAGGGTTGCAAAACACTTTCTTCAGCCATTGCAGTGTGATACCATCCAAGTTTTATCGGGCTAGAAAACCTTGAAACACTAGGGCAATTAGCAGTTGCTCTCTAATGCTGGAAGGCAAATCAGGGTTGCTGTGCATCAGCACTCACCCACTCCCCAGCCAGGGAGTGGGACTGGCTGGAGGGGATTAGCCCCTTGCTGCCTGTCCACAGTGTCCCTGAGGGTAGGGTTTGTGTCAGACACCCACAGCCACCTTCCCCAGTGGTCTCATCTCACTGGAAGCTGCTCTGTCCATTTTGCTCCATCTCCACTAGCACTGGGCAGCCTGCAGGAAGAGCTGACAGAGAAAGCAGGTTCCCCTTCCTAACAGAGCTAGGACAATGTGTTTTCCCAGTCACTGAAAATAAAGCAGCTGATGAAGTTTTCCAGGCACAGTGATGGATCCAGGGTGAGGCTCCAGCTTGTGGTGCCCTTCTGCTGGCTGTGTGTACCAGGCTGCCTGCAGAGCTGTGTCTTTGCTGCAGGGACTCCATCCCTTAGCCTCCCTGTTCCCAGCTTCTCCCCCTGCAGAACAGACAGCTTTCCCTGCCCATCTCAGCCTGAACACTAAGCATTCAAGACTGAGAAGTCCCTTTACTACAAAAAAAAAAGCATAAAATTTTCAGCAGGTTTTGAGGGGGGTATGAAGGCAAACAACTCACAGGATAGAAAACTGCTCAAAATAAACCACGTGAAAAGAGAAACGTGACATAATAGCCCCTTGTATTGTGACTGAAACCAACTGTCCATGGCTTTGTACAGAAGTTACCTGCAAAAATTTCTGTGTTCTACAGCATTGTGGCATTAGAGCAGGCTCTAGCTCTGAAGAACAATGAATTTAGTACAATTTAAAATATAGTTGTTTACAGCCTAACTAAAGAACTTTTAATAATCTCGTATCACAGGCTATTTTAAGCTATACCACTAAAATGCAGTGGTGAGAACAAAAAGGCCAGGTTCAGCTATTCAGAGCAGTGAATCTTTTTCTCCTGATGTGCCATACACTGAAAGGCATCAACACTGTAACAAATATTAAGAAATCTGTCACTTGCTATCATCCAGCTGGAAAGAACAAACTCCCCAGGGCTCACTGTTGACAGCCCTGAAAGAAAGAGCCTCACCTGGAATCACACTTTATTTCATCACAGGGAACGCTTCAGTGTGCAGCCCTTCCCCTTCAGATATGGGCAACTGGCTATTTTCTGCACTAATTAAAGGATGTTAAAATGAAATCAGACACTTCTTATTGCCTGTCTCACATTTTGTGTGCACAGGCGTGTTGAAGCACAGCTAGGGGTGGCTAAATATTAACCATGAACAACTGGAGAAAGAAAATCAATAATTTCTAGATTAGTTGCCTTTTATTTCCCCATTCTAGTGACTAGAATTTCATATGCCATTTACAATTCACAATTCACATGGCTGAAGCACCCCTGGAACTAATGAATAACCACACATCCAGATTTTCCCCCTACACTAAAGGATTTATGGGAAATGGAGCACTGGATCCCTGTGGGCAGGTACATGTGTATTCGCTGACAGCAAATCCATGCTGGAACTAACACAGCTCTGGGGATGCCGGAGCAGGGCTGACCTGGGCTCACCCCAGCAGGGTGCACAGCAGGCAGGGACGGGTCCCAGCACGTGCTCAGGTGGGAATGGCTCCCTCACTCACTCCCAGGGTGTTTGGGCTTTCTCTGCACCACAGTGCTCCTTTCCTGGTGCAGCACAGGAGGGAGGGAGGGGACAGGACAGTGCTTTACCAGCAGCCATGGCTCCTCTGCGAGCCTCAGCCCCAGGTACCCGGCATGCTCACTCACTGTGGGGGACCCAGAGCCAAACCAAGGCTGCCTGAGCCCACAGAAACACCTCAGGCCCTGCCCCACCCTCACCCTGAACCCCACACCGCCCCAGCACCCTCCATCTGCAGGTACATTTCACTGTCAAAAACATCACAGCCTTTCCACAGACCAGACTCTCCTAGAGACAAAACCACACCAAACCTAAATCAGAGCAGGTACAAGAAATGCCAAGAGTTTCCCCAATGGAAATTCATCCACGTTCATCCACACACCTTGCTTTGCTATGGCTCTACTGCCCACACAAATGCCAGCTGGGTTTGTTCCTGCCAGGAGCACATAATGAAACCCCAGCCTCAGCTCTGTGAGCCCCAGGAGCAGAGGTGAGAGCACAGAGACATTGGGGGTGCAGCCAGGGCACAGCCCATGGGGTGAGCCCTCGCTGCCTGCTGCTGTGCCCAGCAGCACTGAGCAGTGCCAGGGAGCAGGGGGCACACAGGAGCAGGGAGAGCAGTGCTGCCTCTCTCAGGGCTCAGCAGAGAGCTCAGGGCTCTGCTGCTTCAGCCCTGCCCCTCCCCAGCGCCAGGACTATCAGAGAAATTTCACCCGATTGGTGGGAGGAATGATGAGCAGGACTCCATGATATCACTCCATGATATCAGAAGGCAAATTAATTACTTTATTATACTATATTATTCTATACTATATTACATTACATCTAAACTGAAACTGCACAAGCTCTCCACTGAACAAAATCTCATGACTGTCTCCTGCCTGACAGTCTGGACACGCACTTGGCCCTGATAGGCCAAGGAAACAAAACACCCTCACTCTGGGTAAACAGTCTCCATATTGCATTTTACCTTGGAGCAGCAAATGGTATAAGAATTGTTTTGATCATTCTCTTCTCTGCTTCTCTCAGGTTCAGAGAATGGGAATCCCACACGGGAGAGCCCTGCTGTGCTTGTTCCCCCTCTGGAGCACTGAGCTGACTGCTGGACTTCTCTGTCCACAGCACTGATGGTAAGGTTTCCTTTGCTCAGGAGCAACTGGAAAACCCAGTGAATGATCACTTGCTCAGAAAACCACCACAGCTGGCATGATTAAGGCCTGCCAGTGGAGGATAGAGCAGGGTAATAATGCATGCTGTCCCCACTGTGTGACACGCCAGCCAGCGCAGCTCAAGACAGATGGCTGCTGCCTCTGACAGGCGCCACCAGAAATCCTATTTCAGACAAGTTGAATCCATCCATTCTAGCTAAACACCAAAACATCCCAGCTTGGAAGCTCCATCTCCTTACTGACAACAGCGAAGGAAAACAGCTCAGATATCAGTCACACAAGTTTCTTTCAGGTATCAGTCACACAAGTTTCTTTTTGCTGTTGGCAAGTTAAGAAAGCGTGTTCAAAACAACAGTAAATAATCTGCCTAACAATTCAGAAATATCTGCATTGTTTTGTGCCTCTGTTACAGCATTAATCTCCCTGGAGATCCTTCAGTGGCATGGACTCACTCAAAAAGCAGTAGTGCAAAACCCCACATGGCACACAGTCAGCTTGTTTGTCACACAGGCTGCTCTCTGGAGCCCAAAGTCTGAAATGCATCAGGATAAGACGGGAAACAAGATCAGCAGCAGTCTCTGCATCTGCCTGATAGCAGCACACAGAATAAGGACAAATTAAGAAACACAGGGCCTGCATTTGGGTATGTCACAGCAAAGGTTATCTTCGTGCCAACTTGTCACCTGGATTGATTCTAATGCCTTGTAAGTCTCTGCTAAGGGCACAGAGTTACCCATCTGCAACAAGAGGGAACACAATCTCAACATGTCCAGGTACAAAATGTTTCGAGCTCAGGTGGTTTTCCCTGTTGATGAAGCTGAGTCACACAGGTGCTGGGAGTGCACACAGGCTCATGTGCGTGGCAGCTGCCCTCAGCCTCCACCTTCTCTCAAGTTACCAGAACAGAGGGTCAATAGTTACAGAAACTTATTGCTGCTGCTGGAGCTCCTTGAAGGGGAGAGGTGAAACCAAGAGTGTTTCTTGCTCCAGGGGAATTCTTGCCTTTATTACCAACTAAAATCACAGAGAGTGACCATTACAATTTAAAATCCTCTATCTATGCTTTAATTTCTGTTCCCGTGGGGGGATTTTCCCACTGCTGCAGTGGAACACCATGTTGCTCTGCCACTGTTGCTCAGCAGCACACTGACCACTGGGAAGCCATCCTTGTGAAGGTGACACTCCTCAGGACACCCCTCCAGGCTGGGATCCTCTCTCCAAGCACTTTCTGGGGGCTGGAGTCAATGGTCTTTCCAGGCTGCTCCAAAAGAGGGCAAACCCGGGCAGCCCAGCCCACTCAAGGGGCTGTTTGAGAGAGCTGGGAGCTGCTCCTCTTGCTTTGGCTGTCCACAGCTAAACTGACTCCACACTGCACATCAAGAGAGCTCAGCCTGCAGAAGGTGAACACCATCCAAAGTGATCACATTTTGAAAAAGTCAGCCCAAGTGCTGGAACACGTTAGTGACACTGTGAAAAATGTCTGCTCTGTAGTATCTGCAAAGGGTGACACCAGGTAAAACCCAGCCCACCCACCACACCCACACAGTCCTGCTTATCAGCTCATGCTCAATTTCAGGCACCATTCAAACAAGAGAACAGAATTTTTTTCATCAGCATCAAAGACTAATTATATTTTTAATTAAAATGACTGCTTTCAGATTGAAATGGCCTTTATAATGTCTCTGTTGCACTGGAAAGGGATGAGAGGTGAGGAACTTCCCTAACTGCTGCTGGTACTGCACTCTGCTTCAAGGTACCCTGTGCAAGGGTAATGTCAATGCATGGGCTCAGCCTTAAAATTCAGCTGAAATTTTAGAAGTACCTGAGTTCATATGAAGAAATAGCAGCAGTGGCATTGGCCACCGTCAGTCCCAAAATAGTTTTAATCACTTCTTACTCCACCTTTACTGTAATTATATGAGCCCTCCTTTGCAATAATTACACGTCATACCATGGACAGATGGCTTTTGATTTAGTGATCTCCTTCAGTAACTAATGGTAAGATTAAGACAGTCCTTCATTAAACGTTAATGGTTAATACATCAATACATCTAATAGCTAAAGATATTAGAGTAGTTTCTTCCTATTCAATTATTGTCCAGAAGGATGGCTCAGGAGGGCTTCCATAGGAGTATGGGGAGTTCTGGGAAAGGGTTAATCATCCCTCATGAGTCGCTAAGCAACAGTGTTCTGCTCTTATGGCATGTTTTGCCAGCCAGAGCCTTGCAATGATGCAACCCCTCTGCATCTTATCCAGAGAGTTGGCTGAAAACTTGCCTGCCCAATAGCAAACCCCTGGGCTGCTCACGGACTTAAATTTAGCTTCTGGTAGCTATTAGTTTTCAGATTGATTTATAGCATTTAATTTTCTGTTCCAAAACATACTGTTTTTAATATGAGTTAAATGATGGAAAAGAGGTCTAACTAAAATGCAGCTGTAGAACTAAGAGCAAAGAAGCCCTAATATTCAGCAATAATCACATCCCACTAATAAGCCACTTCAAGAGACATGTCAAATACAACAAATAAAAGCAAACTTGAAAGACTGCAGAAATTCAGAAGCCAGGTTCAGGCTTCAGGAAAGTTCTCTTCTCCCTTCCAGAGGGAAAAGAGAGGTACAAGGAGGGTACAGACAGCTTCAAGCAGCTGCTCTGGAGGTGCAACCCAAACCACACCAAGACTGCATCAATCATCAAGAATTACTGAGGGCTGGTAACTTATAAATCAGTCTTAATTATTTGTGTTTATCTGGCAATACATAGCTCATAAAGACCTTAATCAGAGAGAAGGATGCCTTCTATAATGAGTAAGGCCAAAAAACCAGAGATCTGGGAAATACATTTCCAGCCTTTGAAAGTTAATTTTCAGGGACTCGCTTCTGCACAGACTTGGGGAACATTTAAATCCACACATGAACATCAAGATCGTTTCGGGCACAGCACATGTAAATCAAGCACTCCTTGCCCAGCCTCAGCCAGTCACTACCAGCCAACCTCTGTGAAACAACACAAAATCTCTGTGCTGCCAGCATTCACTAGCAAAAACTACTAATCAGATTTAGTGGAGCCAGGTCCTGCTTTGTTCCCTGCTGATTTCCTCGCTGCCTTATATAATACAGTGAGACCTGCTCACAGTAATATTCTGCTCTGTGTTTGTTACAGGGGATGTAGCCTCACTGGAGCAAGGAAGGTCCCAGCCTGAGCTCTGGGCTGCTGCCACAGGATCTGTGCAGGAGTCAGACACAACCCCAGGGCTGGGAAGGCAGCCAGCAGCTCTGCAGGTGCTCTGACCCTCCTTTGGTCACTTCACTGATCACTGGGTCTTAGCAAGGTGAAAAACCCCAGAGCTGCTCTGAACTAACAGTTGGGTTGATAGATGAAAGTGTCTGGAGAGGGGCAACAACCTTCATGAGCAGGAACTTGGGAGCAGAAAAGATGTCTCTGTAAAGCAGGTCTCTGAATAGTGCTAAATTTACTTTGCCTTCTGGAAGGTTGCTCCAAGCAGGCTGGGAGGTCTCCTTTGGAAATACTGGAACGAAAGACAAAGTCTGTGTGAAGGAATCTTACATTATATTGCCTTGCTACATTATTAGTTCCTTAGGCAATCGAATCACAAGAAAAAGAATGAAAAGCTATGGATTTGGGGAGCTGGGTAGCCTAGCTTCACTGAGAAATAAATGATGCATCTAGCTTTATTTCAGTCTCAATGCTGGTATTTGTTCCCTACATTTTGTAAAGACATTTAAACAAGTGAGCATTTTTTATAAGAATGCTGGGGTATAGTGTGTTAAGTTAGTTTTCATCTAAATTTCTTCAAACAGGATGACTTCAATATTGATGAAGAACAAAAAACCTTTGAGTGAAGAAAGACAAAAAAAATCCTTTAAACATACTCAAATGCTTGTTTCAGAAAATTCTCTATTTTGTAATGAACGGGGTTTGCTTATAAAATACCTTGATCTCTTGCCATGTGTGGATGGATTATGTGAGGAGAGGCTGAGCAGGCTCATGCCTAAGACCACATCAGCTTCTGGACTTGCAGCTGGACCAAGGAGACTTGTGGGATGCAGTCACCGTGGGAAACCTGACTGGAATGACAAAAGTGTGGGGAGTTGGCAGCATTTCTGGAAGCAGAACCAGCAGATGAAAAAAAGAGCTCAGAGCCAGAAGGAAACCTGGGAAGAAGAAAGCTGAGGCAGCTGGAGGTGTTCCTGATGGTTATTCCCCTCCTGCTCAGACACAGGAGCTCGAAGGCACACAAATATGGCTGGGCACTCAGTCAAGGTCCTTCCTTCACTGTTCAGCTTGGTGCTTGATTTACAGGGCCAATGATATTTAAAATCCTTGTTGGAGTTCGTTTCTGCCCTGGAAACTTGTCCAAGCTGTGAAATTCAGCTCTAGCTCAGATGTGAGCTCCTTTGAAGCCCTCGTGGCTGTGTTTCAGTCCTTGTTCAGCTATGACCTACCAGCCAAAGGAAACCTGGACATTTTTAAGCCAGGCTTTCAAACACACTTGCTAAATCTCTACAGTTCATGGTGTTTCAGAAGGGACAACAAGCTCCCCTGTCATTGAGTGAACTCCTTCCTGTTCACTGAAGCTAGGTAGACTCCAAGTGCCCAGGAATGCAGTCAGACTCTTTCAGGTATTCTAGCAGCGGGGATGGACAGTGACTCAGGGAAGAGAAGTGGAAGTGAGTCATGAAGCAGCATTTCCCCTTACTGAGCCAGTGTCCTAGCTGAGCCAGGAGATGAACACCAATGAGATTACATGAGATTTCTGCTGCTTTTTCTGAAAAAGCTAATTTGCTAAAGCTGGAGGGGAGAGCTCGGAATGCCCCTCTTGGAAAGGCAGAGCTCCCCGCGCCACCGAGGCCACTCTCACACAGGAGTAAAACACCCTGCAGCAGGGACCTTCACTGCTGCGGCTGCCTGCTTTTCTAGCAATATGGAAATAGAGCTGGAATGGGCCTCTGAAGGCTCCCTCCTGCACAACAGCATTAGAAACAATTATTAATTAATATTATCTAAATTACTTCTATAGGACCAGGAAATGCATACGGACACCCTGAAAAAACAGGAAATCTCAAGTAGTGCTTGAATGCATGAATAAGACACGCACTCCCCCTACCCCCCACAGGCATGCTGCAATACAGTCAGACAAGAATCTGGGGCACAATGATTCCCTATATTGAAAAAAACCAAGCAAAACTGACAGCAGCATGCATTTACTCAGAAACAGTAAGGTAGCCTTTTTGTGTGCCATTAATTCACCTGTACTTTTTCTAGCCTCATAAGCCACACTTCCCCATCAATCTCCTGTTTCAGTATCCAGATCAGATCTGGTTTAGCTCACATTTCCACAGAACTCAACAAACCCTCACTCCACTGGGGCAGATGGCTCAGAATATATCAAACTCTTCTCGTGCAGTTGCTCCCAGGCATCTTTCACTGAAAACCTTCCCCAGGGGGGACTGGGCTAACCTGTCACCTCTTACTTTAACTTACTTTAAAGGATGATTATTGAAGATAAAGAAAACTAGTTACTTATAATAATTGCTGACTGATTTTTTGGGAAAAAACAATAATTCTTCAGCAGCTCTAAATTCTCATAACCCTAAAACTCATTGCTATACTTATAGCTCCACATATAGCTACATTTGATATTTATGTCTAGTCAGGCTCCATTTAGCCAGGGAAATGCCACTACATGGAAGGAAGCCATCTGTTCCAAAACAATCAGGTTGACCTTGTTTTCCAGCAGGCTGGATCTAAAAGAAGGGCATGTCTTTGTCTCTCTGAGGAGACAAGGTGCCACGCTCTCAAAATTCAGAGCAGCTTCACAGGGACACTCAGAATCCTGCCACAAAGTCCAGAAGGGTGTGACAAGCAAGATCAGGCTGCTAGAGCAGGGGGTGCAACAGGCATTTCCATCTTCATGGGGCATGAAAGCAGGATGGATCCTGAGCATTCTGCTCATGTCTCCTGGGAAGCAGGGAGCAGTTAATCCCTGCACCGGAGGGTGAGCTACTCATCTCTCTTTGGTACCTGTGAGAACAGCCCCTGGCTGATGCAGTGGAGCCATCTGATGTGCTGGTTTCCATGGGACAGAGCCCTCTGGAAATCCCACAGTGCCTGATCAAGGATGGAAGATGAAAGAGAAACTAATTTCTGACCTTAGAAGAAAAGAAACGCATCCCCTCAGGCACGGGAGAAGAGGCACCTCTGTAAAGTTTTAAACTTTTAAAATTTAACTTTTTAAGCTCTTCTTTTTCTTATAAAAGAAACAAAGAACAGAACTATCACAATCCCATCTCTGAGTGCTCTGTCAATAATTAATGATGACACACCTAATGAAACCAGCTCTGGCATTACAAGAACTCCCTAATGCTTTGCTGTGTGAGTAAGGCATTGACTGCAGCCCTGGGGGGCTGGCAGCTCCAAGGAGTCTTGATCAGCTCTCCCAAGCACAAACTGGGAGGCCAGAAGTGAGCAAAGAAATCTGATGATTTGACCAGCAAACAGTTGTGCCTTTTTCTGCACTGTGATCACTAATGAGCACCAAGGCAGGCAGCAGCCAGGCCTGTGCTCAGATGAGAGGGCCTGAGGGAGGGAACACCCACCCTCCAATGCCACCGGGCTAGGCTTGGACACTGATTTATGCCAAAGACACTGATTTATGCCAAAACCTGCTGGACAGTTTCTGGGTACTGTTGACTTGGGCTGGAAAAAAGATTCTTGAACCCATCCTTTAATCCCAGTTTGTTTTAGTCCTTTGTGTTAATCTTTCTCCAATTATTATTTTTCCAGACAAACTCACATTTTTGCTGAGTACAGAGAGCAAAAGATTAAATGGCTGGCTGAATCAGTCATTAAAAGAAAAACCAAAAAGCCTATACTTGCTTTGCAATTAAGAGAAAAAAATGTGTCTGGAGAATAGGGAAAAATTTCAAACTTGTTTTTAAACCTTCCAGCCCTTCCCACAGAGAACGCTTCCAGTAATAGAAATGTCAGAGCAAAGGCCATCAGCTGTCCTCATCCACAAGGCAAGGACTCCAGGGAGGGAGCTCAGAGGCTCCCAGGTGCTCAGGATTACGTGCAGACCCAGGATTTGGTGTCCCAGAGGAGTTCTTGTTGCTGATGGCTTCTCAGTGTAATACACCTCACATGGCCATTTTCTCTGGGTGGCTTTTAACAACCTCTTCAGAATCTTTTGCTTTCTTGCATACACATCTTTCCAGAAATCCTTCTCTATTTTTAATGTGATATTTGACTACACAATGCATCTGATTTCCCAGGGAACAACAGCTCTTCAGGAGGACCCTTTTTAATGAGCAACTGAAAAAAAGCATCTTCTGTAGAATCAACATTTGAGACGAAGAATATTGATTCCAGAAACGTTATTCGGTTTAGCTTTTAACTGGTTTCCTCCTTTTGTTTTATTCCCACACTTCCTAAGTCCCTGTTTGATTTCCCCAATTTTCAATATTCCTCAATTTTTGCTGGCAGCTCTGGTGCGAGACCTTCATTATTATTGCATGTCATACAATGTATGCTCCATCTGCAAGCAACACTCTTTGCTTTGCTGACACCTTTCCCCCTTCTGTATAAACAACCACTCTAGGCTCTGAGATCCAAACGGGGCTCTATCCCACAAGATGGAGTGGGATATCTATCTAGGCTCAGTGGCTTGTGATGCTGAAGAATCCAAATCTGACAATAACAGGAGTTATTATTAAAGCCAGGTAGGCTTATAATGTCATTTACTTATTAAAATCACATCTTACATACTGAAAGTCTCTCCAGGGTCTGAAATTAATAGGAATTTGAACATAGCAATCTCAAAGGCTCAGAAGGCAAAGATGAAAAGTTCCAGAAGAGATGTGCCACAGGACCAAAGTTACAAATCACCCATGACAGACACCCTTTTTCTCAGGCTTTGATTCTGCAGGGCACACAGTCACTTGGTTCGTGGTCTCCAATTGCTTGTGACAGGGTATGTACAGAACCTCTCACTGCTGACATCTGTAAATTGGGCTCTACCACTACCAAAATCAATGCAAACCTCATTTCCTGCTGATCACACCTTCCATGGGGGTTTGACAATGCTCCTCACTCACTTGAGCATGTGATCTGGGATCACATTGCTTCCCAGTGATCTGGGAAGCTACAACCCTCCTAACTGGAGCTGCTCTCCCCATCCTTCTGGCTCTGGTTTCCCCACCCAGGACAGTCAGCCTGTCGCTGGCATCCCATCCCAGATTTCACCATTCCAATGAACCCCCCTGCTCCCCTCCATAAGATTTCATGTATCATCTCTGCTGGGCCTTTGCTGTTACCCCTCAATATCTTAATACCCACCCCACCAGGAGGCCTGGCCCTGCTCAAGGAGCAAGGCCAGCTCTTCTGAAAGGGTCCAGACTGGCCATTGTATCTGCTGACTGAGAAGTGGGCTCTGGAAATCATCTCTTTGCAGAAATGGCAAATCATCAGCTCTTGCAGTTCCAGGACAACTCTCTTCCACAGGGATGGTATCTGGTTTCATCTGCCAGGACTTTTTTTATCTATCAAGAAAACTCAGCCCATTGAATCAGTACATTTTAGGAAGTTGATGATAGGAAGCTGTAGAAGTTGGGGCTTAATGTGGGTATGGAGGAGCTGATAGGATCAGTTAAACTTTGCATGAAACAATTCAAGAAAGCAAGCCCATAGTAAATTTACTGTGGCCATTGTGGTGAAAGATGAAAAACAAAGCCAGTTTTCAAAAAATCATTTCAAAGTTTCTCTTTCAAGGGCTGTAGTTAATTAGGTTCTGCCTACATATCCCTGGGCTTTCACAGGTCCATGAAAACAATGCCCCAAGACAGAAAGGTTCATCAGACTCAAATGGTTTTGTTGTGTGGGCTCCCTCTTATTTGTCTGACAGGCAGAACAACAACTTCCTGGTCATATTGTATAGATAATTAAAGTCAGAGTTTGTAAGCACTCCTACACTCCCCACGGTCCCAGCACTCCACCCGTGTAGGCAAAGCTAAATCTCATATTTTGTCAAGACCAAGCGTCATCCCTCTGTTCTAAGGCAGCTTCAACTGACCACGTAGGGGCTGGGATTGCTTTGGGAGTAAAACTGCCCATCTTATTCTACCTCTGGCTAAAAGGCAGCAGCTCTTGTCCAAGACATTTAAAACTAGAGAGGAAGAGTTCAGCAGTGAATAATTCAGTATTTAGGAATTTATGTTTTGACCTTGTCTGAAATAAAAGTACTACTCACCCAAAACAGAATCTAATGAATTCTTGGATCATGGCATGTTGGCAGCTGAAGTTTAAAGCTCAGCACAACGAGTGCAACATCTCTTGTCATGATACCAATTTAGCAGCAGCCCTAAATGATCCAGTCACCCCCAGAAGATGTTTATGAACAGAAGAACTATCAGTGAACAAACCTGGACAGCTCTGGGGGGAGGATGGAATGAGAGAGAATAGAGATAGTGCAGAAGGCAATCTCACCCCTGAGGAGCTGCAGCTGTGCTAATTAGCAAAGATTAGGAGCAGGCCTGCCCTTAACAGGCCACAGCTGTGTCCAGTGAGGATGAGTGCTAAAAAAGAGTGGGTTAGCAGCCAAGAGCTGGAGTTTGTTGGCTGTGCTGTGAGGAGCTGCCCGTGAGAAATCACGGAGAAGGTATGGAAGTTTTACAATAAGATGACAACACAACTCTGCTGTCTTTGAGAATGCACAACTATAGGCTATGAGATACGTACAGAAATCCAGCCTTCCAGTAAAATCCATGTCTTGCCCTATCAAGGGCATTGGCTTCCCCAAGAGCTCTCTTCTAGAAAACATAAATATGGTTGAAGGGGTTGTGGCAAGTGAGATGTAGATGATGGTCAGAACTATATTATGTAAGCTTTACATGAAATTGTTAAGTCATGCCTGTGCTTGACTGATACCAATGACTATCCAAAAGCTATTTACAGTGGTATCAACAAATCAGTGAGATCATTGTCCTCTTCCCTCACTTCCCAATACCTGGATTCTAGCAGATCCAGGTAAATCAGCTGCGTCTTCATAATGAAAACAGAAATTTAATTATTCACAAGCATTCCCCTTGAGCTTTCTCTGGGCTTTTTGTGAATGATTAACAGAGCAGCTGCTGCAGACAGCACTCTCAATCCCTGCTTGCTGGCCTGTTAACAGCAGTGACTCATCAGCACATGACGTCAAAGCCTCCTCTCCTCTGAAATGGCAGGAAGGAGGTTTCATTAAAAAGATAAAAAAAGGTATCAACATAACAGCCTGAACTTCCTCCCAAACACAGGGGTTTGGTCAGGGGTCATCTCTGCTGCTGCTGCCTGAGCATGCACCCACAGCACCTTCGGAGTGTAAACTTTTCTGTGGAGACCACAAACATACTTCTTCAGGCTCTCTGATTTATCAGATACTAACTGAGAAATGAAGACAAACCTCCCAGCCCTAGGCCTTCTGGCAAGCCCTGCTTGTGCACCCCAGGATCCTCCCTGCTCAGCAGGGCAGTGAGTGCACGCCCTGTCCTGGCCGTCCCCATGCTCGTGGCAAGGTGGGAGATGCTGCCACAACCCAAAGCAGCCGTTCCTCAGTCCTTGGAATGCCCCAGTGATGCTGCCCAGTAACACCTGATGAGGGTGCCCAAACAGACAGGCAGAGAAGCATCATCAAGTCCCATGCTACCAAACTGCAGAGCCTCTGTGCCTTGATAAGGCCATGTGAAATGTGAAGATGTGAAAAAGTCATAAATGAACACAGCCCTGAATTTGTGAAACAACTGGGACTGAGAGCCATACAAGTCAAAAGCAGAAGAAGTAACCTAGAAAGAGGCTATTTTTATGTAGTTTAAACACAGATTTTTACTTGAGGCTGCGAGTGCTGTTAGATGAACTGTGGCATTTTACCCAGAAAACCTGCAAAAGTGATGGAGAGGGGAACAAGCTGGGTAACTTGAGATTTAGCTCTCACATGGGATTAATTACTAACATCTGTGATATATATTTTCTCTGCTAGCTTTAGGCAGCACAGCCAAGCCCCAGCCTCCTGTGAGCCCAGGCAGCAGCTCTCACTCTTCAGCTGGGAGTGGCAGGGGATATATTTAGCTCCAATCCTGGCTGTCTGGAGGGCAGCATCACTCACAGCTCCCGAATCCTGACCTCCCCAGCATGGTGTTGGAAGCAGAAATACTGCTGTTAGCTCCATCTCTTCACCAAAGTTAGTCAATTAGGGAGCAAAGGGGTTTGGAAAGTGCATGGGGCGATGTGGGGCTGTCCACACACAGGGGGTTTGTGGCAGACATAGAAAAGGCTGCTGGGGTATGGCTGTGCTCACACCCGAGCTCCTTCCCCCAGGCCTGCCCAGGTTACAGGATGACTGAAATGGTAGACCAAACATTTGTGACAGAAAAGGTGCAGAAAAAACTGTTACACACAGGTCAAGGGATGCCATGACACCGGCCTCTGCCCAACACACTTTTCTATTTAAAAATAATCAACAAAACTAACACCATCTTTCTGTCATTTTGGTGTGACATGCGTTTCCTGTCTGACCTTTTGGCTGTTAGCAATCTTAGCCTTGGCTCAGTTTAACTGCTTGCTTTTCTGTGGGGTCTCTGTTTACCTGCATTCCAAATCAGTTTTCTCAAACAGATCTGCAGCAGAGATGGAAAGTTCACAGCAAAAATGCCCTCTGGGTGTCCGAGTTAACTCTGGACAACAAACACACTAAAATGTGAGTGCAAATACTCTTCTTGCTCATCTTTCTAGAATTGATTAGCAATGAAGGCTTAACAGTTTTCCACATGGCTCTTAATCTCATATTTGGACTGTAAATAAAATTCCAGTTTGGAAAAGCACCAAGCTGCCACCTGATCTAGCAGCAGAAACACCCTAGGCAAAGCATCACGAACTGCAAAATCCACCTGAGCTAGACCGAGCTCTGCAGTTACTCGGGGGGAGAAATGGGAAATACAACAGCACAAATGTGGTCATTCCTCAAACAAGGCCTGCCGACAGACTTTGCATTCTTGGCAGAAGCTCACACAGAAAGGAGACAAGAGAGAAAGGTTGTGGAAGTGCCATCAGCAGGAGCTGAGGGTGAGCAGAACAAGGGTCCCAGGCTCCACTGCTCTGCTGTCCCTGGAGAGACAGAGCCTTGCCTTCCCTCTGTAAAAAGTCACTTCAAAATGAGTAGAGAGAGGAAGAGACAGGAGGTGAAGGTGAGTTTATGCAAGACTAGACATCAGGAAAAGGAAAGGAAGGAAAACCAGGCTGGAGAAAACAAGGAAAGTTTACCAAAAAAAAAGGTGGTAAAGAGAATGGGGGCAGCAGCAATGCAGAGAGCAGGATGTGTGAAAGCTGTGGATAATACCAGCAAAATGTGTGGAGACTGCACCTGAAGGCCTCCTGTGCAATCTTCCTCCTTGCAAAAGCCTCTCCTTCCCGTGGGGTGGCTCACCCTCTTTGCCCTGCTCTGCAGGGATGCTGGAAGCAGGGCAGTCTGCCTCTGCTCCCACCAGCTGCTACTGGGCACTTCTCTAATGCTCTTGGCTGCCCTCCCTGCCTAAGAGATTTCCTGCTTCCCCAAGCTGTGCCAAGGGGAAGCTGCCTGCCAGAGACCTGGGGACCTCCCTTCTGCTCCTGGCCAGGATCACCTTGGAGCAGAAGAGGAGCAGAAAGCATTTTCACTCCTGTTGACTTGAGGCACACAGTTACTGCTCAGCCTCACACACACAGAGCCCTCAGCAGCTATACAAAGTCATTACCAGAAGAAATGGCAGAAACCCCTCAACAACCATAAGTACATTTATAAACAAATTTTGTGTTTCCATTAAGGAACCGAAGGCAAATGGAGGTTCTCTCTCTATAAGAATCCATTGGCTTTTCTGTCAGTTTTTACCAAAGTAATCTGCGAATGTTTAGGGTCCCAGATTTTTCCCCTTTATGGCAGAACTGGATGCTCCAACATGGCTTTATGACAACCTTCTTTGCACATGGCACACAGGCTTCTCTGCCTGTTAATGCATGGCAGGACAAGCCAACCAACAGCAAACCCTTGCGTCTTGCTGCCAGCCCCTCAACTCCTTCTGCTGTCCCAAAGGATTTCATTTCCCATTTCTTCTCCAAGCCAACACATCTTGGGACACTGTTAGGGCACTCACCTCCTGAACAGGACTAACCTGGCCACCACACGGTCAGAAACCAGCTGTCCATGGGTGCTCTTAGCCCTCCCCTCCACAGGCACCAGGCTGCAGCTGTGCCCAGCTGTGCTCCAGCACCCCACAGGAGAAGCCAGCCAGCCAGAAATCACCCCTTTTGAAATTTCTTCCTTCTCTGTCTGCCTTCCAACCATAGCCCTTATCATATTTTAACTTTCCTGCCATCCAGAAAAGCCCTGCCTGTTAGGGGTGAGCTCTTCTGCTGCTTCCCAGCTGGAAAATTACATGTGGGAACCTCACACCCCCAGCCAGAACCTGTCAGAATTTAAACAAGCTTCATTTCTTATTAATTTTATCTTAAAACAGGACTCTAGAGTTATAACAGTGAAAAGAACTCCTCTTTTCCTATACCTGGAAAGAAACAGCTGTTTCCTCAGTGCTGAGCCAGCCAGGCAGGGGGTAGTTTAAACTCAAAAATGCAGGTACCCCTTTAAAGCAGTCTGAGCTTTCTACCATGTTTGTAACAGGGTAGAAAGTATTTGCTGAATCCAGGCCTCATGCTCAGCTGTTCTGAGCAGTTAAGAGTGTGAGAAAACAGGAGAAAGGAATGATGCTCCTGCTTTTAACTGGTTTAGTTGCTATTTACATTTTCTGACCAGCAACCACCACCACCACTGAATGCAGTTCAAGAGAATCGAGGTTAACACCACCCAACAGCCCTTTCTGAAGGCACAGCCAGCCTGGAGCTTCACTGCTCCTGAGCATTGCCTGGGAGCTGGGCAGCAGAACAGAGAACCCCCTAAAGGGCTGCTGCAGGGAAATGGAATGGAGGCTTTTCTTTATCTCTGCTTGGTATCACAAGTACTACTGGGCTTATGTTGCAATAAAGGAGCTGGCATTAGGAAAAGCATTTCATCTCAGAAGGGGAGTTTAATTTCAGGGCAGATTCTTCAGGAATGTTCTGAAATGTCCACCACAGGCTGATTTGAAGAAGTTACAAAAACATCACTCAGAATTTAAGATCCTGCCTGGGACTGAATAATGAACAAGATTTCTTGAGGTCTTAGGCTTTCCACTCTTGTGCCAAACTTAAACATAAATATTGGAATATACATTAGGACATAACCTCTTTGACAAATAATTGTTTTCATCATCATTCAGACAGAACTGTCTCGCTAAATGTTGATGTTTCCTTGCATTAACCCAAGCAGAATGAATCAATGTTTTACTACTGTATTTTAAAATAACTTACGATATTTCATTGCTCTCTGCGGTATCTTTTTGCCAGCAGAACATTCTTGTCATTGCCATCATAACCCTGTGTCAGCCTTTGCCAAGCAAGAACTCATTATCCAAGCCAGTTTTCCCTCTGAGAACAAGCAAGGACCACCTTGTCCTTGACAAGAGACACCAGAAAAAACCCTCCTTCACTCCAGTGTAGCTGTCAGTTTATAAACCCAGCCAGCTCCTTGTTCATTTTCCCAGAATATTTCCTTCTTGCTGCGTTGTCAGATGGTGCCTTCAGAGCTGTTATCCAGCACAATACTCACCTAGAACCCCACCCTAAGCCCTCTGGAGAAATAAAAAGACTCTTTCAGCTGAAACTTCTGTGAAGATGTTCCCCTGTGACTTGTCATTGCTGGCTCAGCCCAGCTAAGGCTGACTCCTCACTGGGAGCTTGGAGGAGGGCCCTGAAGTGTGATCTCCACAAGGCAGGGAGACTTAGAGCTGCTGGTAATTTATTCATGCAAGATCCTGGTCCAGAGGGCAGCTGAAATTCTTAGCAAGCTGTAATGAATTTGTCACCCTGTGTAAACTAGAGATTCTACATTCAGCACTGTTTTTTACAACAGACACACAAATTCACCTCTGCAGGAGAAAAACATTCTATTCCCCATGGCAGAATCTGATGCGTAATGATACAAATTGGGTTTGGAGCAGGAACTCCAGAAGAAAGAAGTCTCAATGGGAATTCTAAAAGGAGATGGCATAAGGGTGACACCAACTTGAAAACACCTTTTGTATGCTCCCCTCACCAATTCCTTTCAGCGTTAGAGAATAGTAATCTTACCACACCAATACACAGGAGTAACCAGATTTCTCCAAATGGCTCAGTCCACGGAAGTGTTCCCTACCTCATACTCCTGAACTCTGAAACCTCCAACTACAGTCAAAAGGCAAAAATCCTCAGCTAAACTACTACTGTCCCCTGGCCTATTGGGGCATTCCAGACCAGCCACAAGTTTGTCTTCAGTTGTGACTTCAGATTGTCTTCAGCTTTCCACAAAAGTTGAACAAACTTTATAGTGTACTGGGAGTGCAAGTAACATGCTATTTCTTTCTAGTCAGCCAAAGGATTAGCTTTGAACTACTTCCTTTGCGCAAAAGCATGTGATTATAAGAGCTGTTGAATAAGTAAATTAAAAGACAAGGTTAAGTGAACTAGACAACAGAATCTGAAGTAACTGAAATTCATAGTATTGTATACTGTTGGTCTTGCTTCGGGTTTGCTGAACACTAATTTCAAGAATAGCTTTTTCCTTTCCCTTAGCCTGTGTCATTAATCATGTTCCAAGGCAACAGGTTTCCATGACAGCAAACATTAACTCTCTTGCAGCACAGTCTGTTATTTCTGCTACAAACACAAAGCTTTCACTAGTATACTGTAACCCAGCCCAGCTACCTTCATGAAAAAAGATCCCTGAAATATGCTAACAGACATTTAAATCAACAGCTCTATTTCCTTTGTACCGTGATCCTGCCAAGGAACACGCACACTACTGAATTCAGCAGGAATGCTGTCAGCTCCCCCAGAAGGACACTGTTACCTGAGCTCAGAGTTCTGTCAGCCCTCTAAACCAGAAATCCAGTGATGCAGGAGGATGATGCAGACTCCATGCTCGTAGAGACACTGGATAAAGGTAATGAAAACCCCACCATACGGATCAGCTGCAGAACTGAGACCTTTGTGTTTAGTCATCTCAGGCAGGGAGAGAGCAGCATCCCCCTCACAGGAGCTGTGACAGAAATACCTTCACACGCACTTCCAGTGGAACACAGCGTCAGGGACAGGCAGGGATGGGAGCTCTCTCTCTCTCTGAAAACTGCCTTGTTATTTTGAGGGCACTGTGGACTGAACATCTCTGGGTACCTTCAAAAGCCCCACTCACACTCTGATCTTCCCTTATAAGCCAGCCCCACCCAACACCTCATGTATTGGTTCTGCATGCTCCCTTACTCCAATGCAGCACTTATTCCTCCTAAGCAGAGGATAAAAAATATGTTCTCTATTGAAAGGGCTGTGAAATAAAGGGAATAAATAGTAATTCACTCTTTTGTAAGTACATTATTCTATCCAAGGAAAATTCAGATGCAGAATCACACCTGAACTTTACCTTGAGTTTCCCACTGGGTTTCTGAGAGCACAGGTGGGTTGCAGGAGCAGCTGGGGAAGGTATTGAAGACTTTCAGTGGCTCTTGGTTAAACAAAAGCTGATAGGAGGCAATCTAAATGTCAGTTTTCTTAAATTATTTGTAAGAACTGACACCTTTTAATGAACACTCAGAAATTCACAATGAAAAAAGAAACAAAAATTATAAAAATTCATGAACCCTGTGTGATCCTGCTGCTCTTGCCTCTCACTCATCATGATTTGTCACATTTCTATTACTTTTGACACTGTTACACTTGTTTTTATCCCAGTCTAATGTTTGTCTCTTCTGCCATGGTATGTTCAGAGGTGTATCAAATAGTTGCACAACAGAGAAGCAGCTCTGTCCCAACCACTGAGCAGCAAGATCACACTAAGAATCCTCCAGGCAGGGATGCTCACATGAAAATCAAGCAGCTTTTTGTTACATGCAGCTGGTGAGAGCAAGGAAGGGAATCTAGGCTAGCACCATGACTATGATTAATGGTTATTTTAGTAAATGCAATTTTGCAAACTAGGACATGTGCTGGAAGCTTGTCAGCAAGGTGAGAGTTTGGGTAATGGGAAAAGACTATTGGATGGGGAATATTTAAGGAGCTTGCTAATAGTTTTTTGGATAATAATTTCATAAAGTTTCTCAGAAAACTTTATATTGAGCATTGCCTAGGACAGTCAGGCAAGTGGGAAAGAAAAACATCAACAGCAAATATAAATGGCAATGCTTCAGAGATTAGTGAATATGTACACCAAGATACATGCACCTCCTGCTCCAAGAAAAATCAAGGAACTAAGACATCAGGAGATACAAATCTTCTGATGAGCTAGGCACTGCAGTGCACTAATCTGTGTAGGGTTCTGTTAGTGGCAATGAAGTTCACAAAGATGGGAACACATGCAGTCTGACAGCAACCTAAAGGTGACTCGACAACAACTGGGTTCATTTGGGCTTCTTCCCTTTGGAGAAAGGCCTGAGTTAAACTGAATTCCATTACAACATTACTTACCTGAGTGATCCCTTTCTCATTGAAGGTTGTAAGAAGCTTAAGTACAAGTTTTATGTTTCAAACCCACCTGTTTTTGAGTATGCAGGCAAAAGTCACATCAGCTAAGGCTCACCTGCCTGCTTTGTGGAACTCTCCTACACACAAAAGCAGCAGGAGTCTGTAGATGTTTCTTGAAGCATGAACATAATTCAGCAGTTCTTTTGGAGTACTTAACATGCTTTCCATTCATCTTTGTAGCACAGAGGCAGGTGGCACAACAGGCACACCATATTCCAAGGAATTTTTGCACTAGGGTAAGGAAACCAGACTAATTCCTTCACACTTCTCAAGCTGACACTGGATTCACCAGTTTGGCAATGCTATTTATTTCAGATGCTACACTGATATGGCTGGTGTAAGTACCTCTACCCAGTCCGTTATTTTCTTCCATCAGGAATTCTCTTCAACTTGGAATGATGCAGAAAGAAGCCTTCTAGCTCTTCTTAAAATGACTGAAAAGACAGGCTTTTGTACCAAGAAATCTTTTTGGTACTCTTATTTTGATCTAATTCAGAATTCAACCAACATGACGGGTTTAAGAGTCAGAGAATCATAGCATGGCTCCAAAAGAGAGTAAAATCAAACTACTGATGATTTCAGTCAGCAGAGGTCACTTATAAAGGCAAAGAGCAGAAGGAGCCTCTTTGCACATTCTGAAGTGATTTCTTAATCAATTTAACACTGTACTTTAAAAAAACTTAATTTCAAACCATGAGAAAATAATATACAAATCATATAATTCAATTAATTTACTATTAAAATGGATGTCTTCAGAGCTATTAAAGGCCCTTCAGCAATTTTCACTGTCTTTTCCAGGCTGAAAGTATGCCTTTGACATCAATACAGAGAAAACAGATGGATAAAGTAATTATAAAAAAGAGCAACATGATGCTATGAAGCAGTTTGTCACAGTTTTACTAACAGACTGGAAAGCACAGTCAGAATAGTGGGCTGACAATCTAAGCTGTGTTGTGTGAAAGTGCCCCCACTCTCCAAAAAACCCTAGTGTCCCTTCTGTAGGAATATACAAACTGAAGGAAGGAGCAATGACAAAATCAGAATAAGCATTCAGGATATTTAAAGATTAGAAAGACCTCTGAAAGAAAATATTGATTGTACATCCCAGAAATCAAGGGGAATGTACATATTGAAGGGAAAGGCAACGATTCTTGGATCATTGTGGCATATTTGATAACTTCCCTAATTTTTGTATAGAGTAATTTCATGATTGGACAGAAACAAAAGATCTAGCTGAGAGTTCTGGGCTCAGATAAACAGAAATTCTCTGAGCTTTGGATTCTGCTAAAGGAGGACAATCTCTCTAAGGGAGCCAGTTCAATCAGTTTACAGAGCCTAAACTGCACTGCAAGGCAAGTTAGCACACCTGGCTCCACACACACTCCGCTGGAATGGTTTGTAACACACAGGAGGGGCACACAGCCCAGCTGACTCCTCTCTACTATGTTATCCTTTTCACAGCTTGCAAAGTTATAAAAAGCTGATTAAATTGCTCAACCTTCAAAAAACAGGGCATCTTCAACTACTAGAAAGCTGATCATCCCAACAGGTGAGTGAATTTGAGACTGGAAAACTCTACTGGGAAATACACATTTGGGATACCAAAAGTTACACAAGATTATCTTCCAAAGGCTGATTTTTTTCTCTTCAGTTTTCTCCTACACTCACGCTGCACAATTTCAAAGTTTGGAACTTTTGGAGAGGTCCAGAGAATCTAGGAAGGGGATAGGGAAATGAGGAGAAAGACAGAAACAGGCCATCTGCATGCAGCAGCAAAAAGAGGATTCATTAAACTTAGGAGAAGCTTACCTTCAAACAGTCTTCCAGATTAAAAGGAGGCATGGAGTGCACTCTAGGAGCAGTTGGAGCAGTCTTATTAGCAGACTAGAGCAGAAAAGAAAAGGAAGACAGTGAAAGAAAGGAGCTGCCCCAAAGAGAAGCATATTTCCTCATATACTTCAACAATTAATCTTGACACAACAGGTTTGTAAAATCAGGGTCCACAACAATTTGGCTTTTAGAAAAAAATTATTATTACAGCAGAATAACCATTACATTCAAAATAATGGACATTTGTACAAAAGTAGAGTCATACAGTCAGCAGTGAACAAAACTTGTAAAAAACCTCTTCAAAGTATTGTCAGAGGAGCATTTTGTGATGACAAAACCCGTAGCTAAAAGATGTACAAAACAAGAGTTGAGTCCAGTAGCCAGAAGAGAAACTAGACTGGGGCAGTAACAACTCTGAGAAACTCATGTACAGAGTAATGCAAAGCACAGAATTGTTAAACCCTTTGCTACATTAGCTGACCTTCATCTTCACCATTATACAAACAAACTCCTTCAGTTATTGGTTTTTGGTATTTCTCTGAGGATCTGGCACATTGGGAAGAATTTCAGGAAGTGCACTTTTGAGGTGCATACAGCACATACAGCAGTTTTCTCTCCAGGTAGTTTAACATTAAAATGCAGGCTTGTTCATGTATTCTTCCACTGTCTAGAAAACAAAACAAAACAAAAAAAAAAGAAAAACAACTGATGCACTGTGGAATGGTACAGTAATATTCATAGAAATCCTCTTGTCCTCTTTGAGGACTGCTGTAGTTTTGCAGGAAATGATATAAAATTTATTAAAGTGCAGAAATAATTCTGCTTTAAAAACATGTAACAGAGTGGTTTAAAATCTGACATTTAAATCATGCCATAGCACAGCTGTGGCTAAACTCATCATGCCAGTGGCCTTTGCACACAGTGGCTGAGTTCCATGTGCACAGGGAAAACCTGCTCAATTCCTACAGCACAGCCCAAGCCAGTTCTACCACTGTGCTGCTCCCTTTAGGATTGTGATGGATCCTTCACTACCAAGGAAAAAAAAAAAGAATGAAACCCATCACATTCAACTGGTTTTGCCATTCCTGCCTCAATGTCACTCATTACATTCCAAGTTACAAGAGAATTCCTGCAGGGTTCTGAATAAGGGTTACATATCTGTGCCCTGCAGAAAAACTACACAGGTGCTTCTGAATGAAAGCAGAGTTTGCCAGCAAATACTCTTTCCAATTTTAAATGTTAATAGTAGGTCATGTTTCCAATGCTATTAGTGAAATAGATTTTTCTGTATTTACATATACATATGCATGCATTAAATATAACCTTAGATTATGCTCTTATATTAAAGAAGTATCTTAGATACATCTTAAAATGTTTCTTAATAAACTCTAGCAATTAAGCTGCAAGAGAGCAACAGCTTTATATGAAGACCCTCCAGATGATAGCAAAAGGGTTGAATTGAAAGCTTATGTAACTGCACTGCTGTACCTGTTGAAACTGAATGTAAGACACACTTGGATAATTAAGTACCAGAAGTGCTTAGCTGTGTTTTCATCTCCTGTCAAATAAGGAAGATTAGCAAGATGAGGTGTTTGCCTTTTGTCCTCCTCTGCCTTACCTCCTGCAACATGTCAGAGTCTTCTATGGCTTTCACTGCAGTCTTCTTTGAAGTCTCTTGTACTTCTCCACCAATTATAAACTCATCAAGAATAAAATAAGCTTTTTCAAAATTGAAGATAATATCCAGCTCGCACACCTGCCAGAACAAGAGGCCACAACCACATTTAAACCACTTTTACAGTATTATAAGCACTACTAAGCCAAAAGCTGTTGTGATGATCAAATATCCTCAGCATAAGCAGCCCTGTGCAGGTAGCAGGGTGAAGAAACAAACTGCATGTTATGTAATATTGAAGCTTCTGCACATGTTCTCTCCACACATACAGACTTAGAGCAAAGATGTTCCACTTATTATGAAGTTCATGCTGGCTGTCAGAGATCCAAGCAGACTCCCTGGCCCACTAACCTCATCACAGGTCCTACACAGCCCTTGTAGGATGGGTTACCTAGGTTCAGTTTCACAGAGCAAGACAATTCCCTGCCCAGCGTGAGCCACCAAGCGTTTTTTAGTTTTGAGGCAGTACAGACACAAGTCATGGCACACTGATTTAACTAAGATATCAATTAAGGTAGGCAGGATCATTTCAAAATATTCAGAGAAAAGGTGGGTCTCTTTTACTCTCTAAAGACTTACTTGGACCTTCTCTAAGTCTTTTCTTTAAAAACACACTGATTTTATCTTTTGCCTCTATGTCTTTAATTGTTAAACAGTATTATGAGACAAACAAAACCAGTATACCTGAAGATGTCAGGAGAGAGAATTAAAACAAATAAATCAAACAAAATTAAAACAAACAAAACACAAGCAAGCCTGTTTTGAGTTTTTTAATAATTTTCCTGAAGCTTTCCCTTCAAATTCTATACCAAGACAGATATACAAAGCATCAAGATTAATTCTGGGAGAGTGGGAAAAGAATGGAAAAACAATCTTATGACGATTTCAGCCCTGTTTTATAAAATACTCTAGTAATTAATTTCATTCTGGATTGAGAGCTCCTGCAGGGCCAGTGCAGCAGATGGAACATAAGCAAATCAGTTCCACATAATTTTGTTTATCAGCCAGACAGGAATGAGTTCATGGGAGAAAGTGAAACCTACATTTCCAAAGTATCTGTCCAGGAGCTCCACGTATCGATGAACGACCTCTAGTGTCAGCAGCTCGTTATCCTGGTCTTCTATTGCACAGCAGAAATACAAACTAGCATACCTGGGGAAACACGGGCAAAACATGGCAGTGAACAGCTGGGACCTCAGTGCTCTGCTCCTCTCCTACAGGTCATTCATATGACACCTAATTCTTATCTAGTCTCTATAATAAACTTTTTTTTCACTCTCGTAGTGTCCCAGAGAACACTTTTGAAGATCAGATGATTTAACAAATTATTATTTTAGTTAGAAGAACCAACTCTACACTTGGTAAAGTGGGACACCTGTAACACTGAAACAGGCAATAAATCAGTAGTAAGTAGTTCCTTCAGGTCTCCGTCCTCCTGCTGCAATAGCACTACAGTAAGTGGGGTTAATTAGACTGTAGGAGAAGCTACCCCTTCTAATTAAAAAAATAAAAATAAGGCAAAGGTGAAAGAAGCCTGATGGCTGTCAAATTACTGTTTTACAGAGGGCCAGAATGCATGAAGCTGCTTAGACCAAAGAAGCTTTGTAACTAACTTGCACCAAAATTTTATGTTTAAACCAACCCAAGATCTATTCAGCTTGCTAATACTGTGGCTTGAGGCCAACTTGTCATAGCTTCTGATAAGATGTTTATATCCCTCCCATCACAGCATGGAACTCAGTTTTTGCTAAATGGGAGATGATTAATTTACCCAGTGTACTACACATTAAGGCTACATTTGTTTGCTACAAACTTTAGGAGAACAAACAGGCAGTTAACATTAGGCATTGTGTAACTGGGGACCAGTGATTTCTTTGGAAAAGGAAATGGGAATTAACACTTTCCAGAGCAACAAATATTCCAAAACCAAAATTTGACAGAATTATGAAAGAGCCTTGGAACAGTTTCTCCAATCTCCACAGTTGATAAAACCCAGCGCACACATCTCAGCCAGGATACCCTGTGGAATTTGAAGGGGCAGTGAGGTCTAATGCCTTCTAAACACCAATACCTGTTAGGTTACTCATGTTTTTCTAATTTGAAAGACCATACAAGTATTTTGCACCCCACAATTACCCTGCTGGTTTGTCCAGGGACACTGCCTTGTTATAGCCAGATTGCCAATGGCAGGCTCTTAACTCAGCCCAGCGCTATGAGTGTTGTTTGCTGCTTTTCCTTAAGTGAGCCTTTCTTTTTCCTCTTCCAGCATGTGTTATTCATATGAATAGTTATTATACGTTCTTACAAAATTACTCACACCTTTTGTAAACAAGCTTGAGGTCTTTCCAGTCAACAAAACTACTTGTTTTTTGATTGCGAGACAAAATAATCTGAATAATTCCTCGAATGATCTTTTTCTTCTCTTTATCAGGTAGCGTCGTGTACCATTTCTGAAGCCTTAACTTCCCCTGCCGACTGAACAGCAGTATAAAGTGTATCTAGAGTAAACAAAGCAACATGGTTAACACCAGGGCCATGGCCAGGGAAGAGCATTCCTCTGCCTGGCACCAGAAATCCTCCTGGCCACACACCTCCAGCCCTGGCATGACGCTTGGACATGGTGTCAGTGAGGTCTGGGGGAGGCTCAGCATGGGAAAGATCTCTCCTGTTTCTTTCTCAGGCAGCTCTCCCCTCCCTGTGGCACATCTTCCCTAGGTAAGTCCTTTACATCCTCTCCTTCCCATGCTCCTTACCTTGTGCAAACAGCAGCTTTGCTTCCTTTTCTGCCCCTGCCCTGGGAAACAGGAGGAGCATCACCACTTTGCAGTAGTGAGAAGAGGGCACCACCCCCTCCTCCAGCAAAATCAGATACCTCAGTGAAGGGAATAAAGACATCCACAACAGGAGCAGGGAAATCAGGATCAGTGTGGCAGAAGGCTAGAAATATGAAGACTGAGACAGTAATCATAATCACTAACAACTCTGATATTTCAGATTACAAAACAGCAGATTCCTAGAAGAGGCAATAAGGGACAGAAGAAACCTGCTTTGGAAAGGAAGTTTGACTTGTTTTACTGAAGAAATCAGGATATTACAAAACTCAGACAACTGTAACGATGAAGGACAGACCTCAGTGAGTGATACTGTACTAAATAAAGGACAGTCTCTATACTGTTCAAAAACTTCCACTTTAAAGGTAGTCATAACTTTACAAGGTTTGACCTATGAATGTTTCATGCTTAGCATAAACAGTACTACTGAAATACACAAGAGCCAGCTTTTAAATGCCAGTGGGGCTGTGGGAGAAAAGTATCAATTCACATTTATATAAATAGTACTATTAGCAGGTTAAAATAACTGACCATAATGTATATTAGCAGTACAGTATCCTATTCACCCAGAGCATAAAAATGGCTTTAAGAATACAGGACATCAATTTGAGCACAACATCCTTCTCCAATAAGACATCTGCTAAATGGGAAAAAAACCCCTACAAACCCACCTGGGGGGTGGAGGGGAGACAGAGATGTGTTTAATGGCTGAAGACATCTAAACTGCCCTGCTCTTGCCAGGCATCCTTAGTGCTACTCTCACCAGCAGCAATAGCAGGCCCCAGGGGTCTGCAGGAAGGGTAGCTGTAGCTATATCCATGTGTGTGACAGGTACACTGCCAGCTGTCCATACACTGACTGGTGGCTCCCCCTGATCCTGGGGGGACCAGGGAGAAGCACAGGAGCCTCCTCCCAATCCTTGCAAAGCCCTGATCCAGCAGGTCTCTTACCACATCCCTCACCATTAGCCTAACCTTATCCTTCCCTAGAGGTTTTTCAATCTATACCCTAATCCCTTCTGCTCCTTGCTTCCTGTTCCAGTTTATTGCTGTACCTATATGTCATCACATTTCCAAGTGAGGATTACAAAGTTAATGTTCACAATCACTATCAAGATTACAATGCAGATTTCTGTGAAGATATTCCACAATCATCCCACACTCTGGCAAAGTCTGAGCAGAGAAGTCAGAGAAGTTTCTACACAAGAAAAAAAAAAAAAAAGGAAAAGCTACTGGATTTTAAACAAAGCATTCATTCATAACTCAGAACCATTCTCTAGCTATTGAGTTGCATAGTTCTTGAGTAATCTGGAGATAAGAGTTCTGACTATACTGAGAAACACTTCAAATGTGGGATCATTTTAGAGAAAGGAGGAAGGTTTTAGTCATGTGTGTCTTTGGCAGGATCTACTGCTGGATATAAGGCTCTTGCCATTGTTAGTCTAATGGGCTTGATAAAATTACAAGGATTTTTTTGCATTCTGTTGAGTCCAATAATACTCTCCAGACAAGCTTGCTAAATAAAAGCAAGTATGCTGCTGGCAGGACACATGGCCTGATTACAGTGAAGAGCAAAGCACCATGGTTTTGCCTTTCTCTGTTCATATTACCAGCTGGGTTTTAACACGGGAATCTGCTAGGGTTCCCCTTCCCAGGTGATGTAGGGACAGCACTCACTGTCCACACACTTGCACACTGAGAGGAGCTGGCTGAATGAAAGGCTATTTTGCTTGCTGCACAGCACATTAACTCCAAAGCCCTTGTAAAGATGACGGTGTTTTGTAAACAGAGCATAAGTTCTGCAGATAAGAGCAGCAGGTCAGCAGGAGTCCATCTAAAAGCCATTGGACAGAGGTAGCAGCTCTTTGATAAACAAATTTCTATGAATATGGTAAATCATCAGATAGGAGAGGATGATCAGATTTGACTGATTCCCTAAAGATGCAGGGAATGAGTCAATGAATCTCTATCAAAAGCTGACAGCATGTTCAGCATAAGACTGTGAGCTTTGTGGCATCCTTTGCCTGCAGTGCTCGAATAGGAAAAGAAAATTAAAAGGTATTCTGGTTTAGGGTCAGCTGCTGGACCTAAGAGACCTTAAACTGGAGTGCCTGCATGTAATACACATATATACCTGCAGAACAGCAACCTTATGCCTCTAAAAGGGTCAATACCAACAAACCAGGGAATCACTGTGAATATTACCACCACTTTCTGCCAGTTAGTTACTGCAGGATGTTATGCTTCACCCACAGGAAAGTGAGCTGCTTGCTCTCCACTTAAAACTGCTTTGAGAATTCCACTGTTTCTTCTACACATGCAGGTGATGTCTCCCCGCTGCTTTTATGAGCTGAGGCAATGTTCCTTGTAATCAGAAAATACCCATTAATGCTCCTAAATGCATAAACGTTCCTACACAAGCTCCAAAAATCTCATTGTTTGGGTCTCCTGTCCCACACTGTTTCATATGCAGACTGTAACTGCATACCTCACGTGGCAATTTTATTATTACAGTAATATATGCAGCTAAAAAATAGAGCCCTTACTATAGCACAATTCTAAATTTTATAGTCTGCAGCAAAATAGTGCACCCTCAAGCCTAGGTACATATCACTGGCCAGCTAAGAACTACTGTAACAAAACAAGTTATGGGAAAGCTGCAGATACTTAGAAGCAAAAATATTGTGTGTGAGGTCTCTCCTCTTCTAGTTCTTCCTTCTTCTAATTTCTGAAGCCCCTTCAATCAGGGGAGCTCTGTAGGAGGTAAATAATACATTCTTAAAAGGTTAAATGGCTTTCAGCATTTTCAATTTCAACATCCAGTGCTGTTCCATTCAGTTCAGCTTTGCTCTGCCCAGCCCCACTGTCAGGACACAACACATTCCTCACTCTCATTGCTCTGTTCATTACATCCCACTGGAAAGACTCTGATGCATCAATAAACCTGATAATATTGAAGTACTGCACAAACACAAATCTAACAGCTCATCTGTTCCTTGCTCCTTGGCTGTGAAAACATATTTGCTTTCCTGTAGTGCTGATGACAAGACAGATGTTGATTAAGAAATTTTTGGTTTGTTTTCAGCAGCCAAACTGCAAAGAGAAGTAGATTATCCTGAAATGCTTTACTCATCTTCAAAAGCTCTAATTCCAGAGGAAAACAAAGGCAAATGACTTGCTAAAAGCAGAATACCTTAGAAAGCAGGGTGCTTGGTTCCCTTCCTTACCATCCCAGGGCACGCTGGCTGTGACTAACCATCACCAGACCCAGGGCTGATGCCAGAGGGAATTTTTAGGTCCAAGACTGAGTGGGTTGGGATGAAGAGTACAGTTCCTAAGAGAGCACTGGCTTCCTTCACATGTGGAGTCTGTGGAGACAAGCTTTGGTCTGGGAGCTGAGACTAATTTTATTAGCTTGTTTTACTGAGTCAGTCCCAACCACCCACAGCACTGTGCAAAATGACCTCCATAAACGTCAGTAAGTAATCCAAATGACTGCCTTTTTTATTTGGAGGCTATTGGAAAAATAGCTTGTTGGGGTATTTTTTATATCAAACATTTAAACCATGGAACTCTACCCCCTTCTCATGCATCTATGAATCAACTGCAGCAGTAAGTTACTGAACAGACTGGAAAGTTATGGCCCTCTGTTCTATCAAGATTTACACAACTGTACCAGGATAAAAACCAACACCCTTAGTTTCAGGGCTACAAAAAGAAAATCAAATGCTAGACTTTGACATGAAATAATTTACCAATAAATAGAATAGACATCAAAAATGCAAAATACGGAAGGTTTGCATATTCATGAACAACAAATACAAGAGAGACAAATGAAACTAACACACACTGTGATTTCTTTCCACCTTCCTTGGGAGACCTTGCCCTCCTTTAACTACTGGGCTGTAATAATCTGATAAGCAGCTCACCCAAGCTTGTCTTCTGGACTGCTCCCTACCAGGACTGCAGGTCCCCTTTGGTGCAGCCTTCCCCACTGTTTGGCCATTACACACTTCAGACTTATCAAACATATTACAACTGGCTCAGTAGGTTCAAACTTGGATCATTTTTGCCTTTACAGAGGGTTTAAAATTTAACCTAATCTGCAACAATTAGTACAACTGTCTAAAGGACTACATTCCATTACATACAGAACAAACCACCAGCAGGGGTAGCAGATAAAAAAAGAATACATGGGAAAGGGGCTTTCCTAGCTTTCCTTTCCTACAATAATTTCTCCAGTTCACTGTTTAATAACACAAACATGTAAAAGATGCCCCACTTCTTCCTGCATGGTGATCTCCAGGGGTGTGCAAGAGGCTCTAATTCATTGCACTGTGAGAAAGAAGAATCTGCACTAGAACTGCTTCTCCTCTTCCTGTAATTCAACCTGCATAACATTTGCTGACTGGTTCCAAACCTGTTCTGTGGCATCTGGCTTCTCCATGTCCCTGGGGGAGGACAGGAGGATAGAGGTGGCAACTCATCAAGGAGCCTCAGGGGAAGGGAGGCAGAAGAGGAAGACTGCAGAAAAAAGAGCAAGAATCCTCTTTCCTGTCTGGGTGTGTGGCTGGGCAAGGATTTGCTTGGTGAGGCAGCTCTGTCACTTCAGCAGCTCCGGGCTTACACTCTGCTTCAGCTGTAACCTCTCCAAATTTGGTTAGGAGCCCTTCAAAATCAAAGCCACCTTTATAAAACAGACACCTGAAATTCACATGTAAGTAAAATCTGCAAATTAGGAATTGCTATCTTTAAACAGACATCTTGGCAAAGTGAGGAAAGGTTCAGTTTTCCTTAAAAACTTTCTGTAGGGCAACAGACAATACAAGATATGCTAATCAATGAAAATTCCCAGACCACATAAAATGGGAAGTGGGATGAAAATCCAGAACTTCAGCTGCCAGCAGAAGCCTGGGGAAAACCAGCCTGACTGGCTGTACCTGATGGAGAGAAAGCAACTTGTTATGTGAAAGTTCTTTTTTAACTTATTCTGATTCCCCTGAAGTCTGCTTGATCTACTGCCACTGCTTTAGTCTAACAGAGTTCCTATTCTGCTTCTCTTCTATTATTTTTAATTCTTTCCTCTGATATGAAAGAATCTATTTCCCAACATAGACAACTGTGCAGATATTTTTATCAGTATTTAGTTTTACATCACAACTCAAAATGAACAAAACCTACTTTCATTGAATTTTCTCTTTTAAAAAATGTGAACATTCATATCATTCCAGCCATCAGCTATTTTTTTTTTATGTCCAAAACATTTCAAGAATAAAAAATTCCTTTTAGTTTGTGCTTTGTTTATTGAGGTTTGTTTTGTTTGGAGGAGGGGGGAGGTAAATAATGAAATTTTTAAAGAAATTGTGACGATACAGTTGGTTTGGAATGCCAGGTGTTTAGGGTGAAATGAGAAGCATGCACAGAGCTGACTTATTGACCTATTAACAATCTACCCACCTTAGGACAAGACAGAATACTAACAAACTCAAGTGCAGGTATTTTGGTATTCTGTTGTTACATGAAATCCCATCTGGCTACTGACTTTTAACATACACTCTGGGGTTTCAGATGCTTCTAAAGCAAATATGTAAAATTCAAAACAGACTACTTTATTAAAAATATTAATTTCCTTACTTGTTTGCTCTGTCACTAAAACATTTATTCAGAGCAGCACAGGAGGTGACAGATGTTTGCTAAATACTGCTGGCTCTCGGCTTTAAAATTTCAAACACGTACTTAGTCTGCATGATGTAAGCAAATAAGGAAAAAGAAAATATGCACAAACCCAGCAACACAGAAATTCTGAAGCAGTGTATTGCTGCCTACCTGGCACAGGATTCTTCCTCACTTAATCTCCATTAGGAATATTTCTGAGCAATTTCCCCTGAACAATACATCCAAAGTCCATGCAATAAAAGCTGTGCCAGATCATTACAGGCACACGTGACCATAGTTACACATTGATTTTATGCTTTTCATGATGCAGCAGTCACCCTTATCTTATTACTGAAGATTTTAAATAGACCAGCACACCAGCATTTTAAGGATATTTATAACATATGGTATCGATCCAGACAGCAACAACCTTCTCGATAGCCTCACTTGAGTTAAATAAAACTATAATCAAAACAGTATAGCTGAGCTCAAGGTGCTCCCTCCTGATCCCTAAGGACCAGAAAACAAAGCTCAAGGAGCTTTCTAAGTGCCCAAGTTCCCTCTAGCTCTGCTCCAGCTTATCTCTACATCCAGCAGGACGAGTCCTGCTGACCTTGGCTCATCCCTCATAAACTGGTGGCATTCCTTCACCAGTGTCCTCCCACAGCATAGGCATGGACTGGTGACATTCCTGCTCAGTGTCCTCCTACAGCACAGGCATGCCTGTGCCTCCTCCTCACAGGCTGGGCTGTCCCACCAACAGCAATGGATTTCCTGCTCTGGAGAGCAGAGGCAGTACAGCTTTCCAAAACAGCCCCAAAGGGGTAGATGCAGGCAATGGCATCCAGTCCTTACAGAGGATAATTACTCCTAATTTTCTTGAATTACTATTCCTGCAAGTGGAATTACTCCAGTTTTCAGGTAATAAGCAAGCAGAGACCCAGGCTGGATTTTGCCCCAGGCTCTGCCATAGGAGAGCAGGCCAGGGAAGCAGCCACACCACTGTCCCTTCAATGGCACTACAGGACAGACACAGCAGGGATGCGAGGTGGCTGAGTTCACAGAAAGCAGCAGTTTGAAGAGATTTGAAACAATTATTGACTAGGTAATCACATCCCTTCTGCCTCCTAGGCTGGGCTCTTGTAGGTGTTTTTATTTGCTTACACGTTTTTGGGAGGCAGAGGACCCCTTTCCTTAGGTTACTACAAGGAGGAAGGGACCAGAGGAGAGGCTGAACAAGCTGCTGAGAGCTACCCCCCAATTCACTACAACCCCAGTGCACTTTACAGGCACAAGAAGCTATTTTTCCAGCCTGTTCCTTGAACTCCAAGTGAAGAAACAGAGCTAAAATCTCACCCAGTGGGTTCCAGCAAAAGGTGCAGCTCTTTTGGTTTCATTTCCACTTTGCCTTGACAGTTATTTGCAAAGCCCTGCTACATGAAGGCACTGCAGTGCCCCTCCCCTGCCTCTGACCTCTCCAGGAACAAAGTCAAAAACCTTTGCTCTGGGACAGGGCAGGCACACCCAGATGGTGACAAGCTAACCTGGCTCCTCAGGCAGCTGACAGACACTGCTCCAGCCTGGTGATTCCCGTGCCTGGCGGAGCAGGAACAGTGCAGACTGGCAGCAGCCTCACACCCGTTCCTCCAGCTCCCAACAGAGATGCTCACAGAAAACCTGAACTCCAAAAGGACTGAAGCTACGTGTGAGTTCCGATCATGTTTATAATTCTGAAAGAGCACAGAATAATCTTTTGGAATCACTGAAGCATTTAACTTAGGCATTTTCAATTGAGAAATTCTCAATTTTCCCTTTTAAAATGGCATTTTTTTCATTAAGGTAAAAAACCAACATGGATTTAACCTAAGCATAAACATAAAAGAAACAACCACTGTTTACAGAAGGAAAGGCCAGAGCAGAGAATCCTCCAAAATGCTTTATATGATGGCCCAATATTTAGCCTGTAGAATGAGAAAGGATCACAAATTCCAAGTTCTGTCATGAGACTTCAAAGAAAGGAAATGCCTGAGGTACTACTGCCTCTTTCCCATCCCATCTCCTGAGCCCAGAGGCTGTTGAGAGTTTCATACAGCACTTCCCACAGCTTCTCCTGAGTTCAGAGCACACAGGCACTCACCCAACACTTCATCTGCTCTCCTTCCAGCACACAGCCTTGCACAACAAAGGCACAACAACATGGTACATTTCTGCATTTTATTCAAACAACAATGTTGTTTCATTGTTCATTCAACGTTTCTCATTCCTTTGTAGTTTGTGCCCATCACTTACCCCAGGGGGCTAAGCAGAGGATGGTGACCACAGAGCTCCTGTGCTGGTTAACAAGCCACTGAGAACTGCTTGAGTGTCTGAGCAAAACCATCCCCAAGCTCCAAAGGCAAACAGCAAGGCAACAACAGGCACTTACAGGTTAGTGAAAAGGGATTTTAATGCCCTCCCTAACAGAGGAGAGCAGATGGACATACTACATAAACTCAGCAAGCTAGAGAAGAAAAAACACTGGTGAATGAAGTACCTGGGGTTCTGTCTGTAATATTGAGAAACGCACATCAGGACATTCCAGGCCAGACAGGCATGTCTGGCCAGAAAGGCACGCCAAGCTTGCCTTCAAACACACAAATGCAAATTGCACCTGCCATCCTACCCCAATGCCTTTGCATGCTGTATTCCTACTCCCAAATGAAGTGCCATGCTTGCAGGACTGGATCTTGCAACTCCCTCTCTACATTGCAACATCTGCAGAAATGCAAGGGCCCAGGGGTGGCCACTCAAGAAAGCACAGAGCCAACGCAGCCAAGAAAATGCACACGACAGCCTGCAGGCAGAGGACAATAGGAAATGAAAGGGCAGGGATGGAAATCACTAACTGGGCACATGTGATACAGCCAGAATCCTTTTCACACGAGCAGGACTGTTTTAACTTAGGCATCACTAGCAAGACCACGACTGGCTCACAGAAATGCCTGATGTGGATGCCAAAGCATAAATCTTGCAAGTACTTGAGGGAGGGGCAGCTCTATCTGCCCTCCCCGACTCACCAGTTTCCTCAATACTTTCATCACATTGTCCTTTTTCAGCTCTTGCAGGTAACTGATGGCTGCAGAAGGTCCATGGGATCATTTATAAAGCATGGGATTTTGAAGTAACTAAAGACATGGAAAAGCAGCAAAGCCTGTCATTTTCTTGCTTCCTGACAGGCCCAGCTGCCCATTATCCCTGCAGCCTTCTTCCTGCATTTGCCCACCCTAAATGCCATGGCTTTCTCTAACGCCCTCTAGGAATCCCACATCCTAATAACTCCTGCAGTTTCCTTATTTCTAAGCAAAAAATATATATATTTTCAAAACCAAAAATTATTACATTGCTGTTTACTAAGAAAATAATCAGCAGATGATCTACCATAACATTTATTTTGCTTTCCAGGAATGAGCTTAATATCCAGGGACAGTAAAGAATGAATGGGAATTCCTGCATGGCCTGAGTGCGCTCCAGTATTAAACAGTGACAATCTGTAATGGCCATGGGCACTTGGAGAAGAAACATCCAAAACTGGCAAGTCAGAGATTACATGCTTCCAAAGAACTGTAAAAACATTTTTCCTCACAAATCCCACAAAATGCTATTCTAAAGTCCAAATGAATGACAGTGAGTAACGGAATGCCAGATTATGGATCAGCCCCTGAGCTGTACTCTGATCTAAGCAGCTTCCAGAAGGGCACAAGCATGAGGAACAGGGCACGTGTAAAATCATCTGGTAGTTCCATCTCCAAGAATCACAGGTTTAAGAATTAGGGGACAAAAACTGCATGCAGACAACCCACCTGTGGCCCCACCCTCTATGAACTGCCTAACTACTGGGACATCCACAGCACACTCAGCAGTGGATTGAAAAGCCATCTACGCTGTGTGAAAAAGTATTCCCATTTATTTTTTATACATTTAGTGCCTAAAAAATTCACAGCATGTACCCTGATTCTTTGTATAGCAACCAATCTTTGTAGTGTTCATGATTTCACGTGTTCCTATCACTTCCCCTGCAGTCATCTCTTAGCAAGCAGAAAGTCTACAAACTCAGGATCTTCTAACAAGATGCCATTCCATTGCCATTATGTACTACCACAGTGAAAGTTCACTGCAAGACAAATTAACAAAGAAATATCACATGAACTTTTTTTGTCATCTAGCGTAACAACTGCTGCCTTCAACAACACACTAATTTATTTGTCATTTTCTCTCCTCTCATCTGTTCTAATTGTTGCCCTCCTTGTCTTTCAGAGGTAAATGCCTGGATTCAAAGCTCATTGTCCTCTGAGGCCAACACACAGGCGTATCATGAGTGGAAAATAAGCAGTCATTCTTAGAACTGTAAATAGTAAATCCTCTGCAGCACTGAACACGTCTTTTGCAGATCTACGTCCATTTTCACAACTAAGGGCATTGAGGGTGTTGATGAGATCAATATTCAGAAGAGCTGAGAGTTCATTTCTGACCACGAGGGAGGTGTCAGCAGCTGCAGTCACAGCAACTGATATTTCCACCCCGACTTTTAGATCAGTGACTGGTTATCAAATGTCTTGCAAAGTGGAAACAGTGCTTGCCAACTCCTTTTCTATTGAGGCCAAGTACATTTTTAGAGCAATGGTGCTCGATGGGATTATTTCGATCTTTCTCCAGGGTTTCAGATCATACCCACAAGTACTAATTTGTCTCCCTGTAGTGATGAGTACCACAGGTAGGAGGGAATCAGACCCTTTACTATACAGGCACCAATCCTGCATGCAGAGCTACACAAGCAGAGCCCTGTATTTATTCACAAAAGTAATCCTGATAACACTGAGGCAGCAGTAGGATCGAGGTGTTGCAACACTTACAGGCACAAGAGACTAACAGCAACACATGTCCTTGGGGAGACGTATCTTTTTCTCCTCTGTGCTCTCTCCCCACTCTCTGACTTTGTTGAGACAGCAATCCTTCATGACATGTATCTCTGCTGCACCCACATATGAGAGGAAGGAAAATTCAGTCTTCCTAATAAGTAATTTTAAAAAAAAACATGTCACAAAGCACAAGCTGGGCATAAAAGCTGTGTTTTTCAGTTGTATATGAAGTCAGCTTTACTAAACAGACTCTTTCCTGAAACTTACATGGAAATCTGCAAGAGAGCAAACAATTGGAACAAACCTCTTGCTAAGACATGGTACCATTTGCACAAGCACCTTTAATTCCATCCCAAAACACAGTTGTGGCAAGCACAACTCATTCCAAAATTCCAAAACAGAGGAATCGGTCTGTGGAAAGTTTAAATGATCTGTGTAAAGTTCATCACTTGTGAGCCTGGATAAGGCTAACTCTTGGTTTGTAACCCAGCAAACCCTTTCTTCTTGACTCATAACCAAGTGTTAACAACTCCTTTCCAGAGACTAGATGACAGAGAAATTTAAAGCTGGAGTTCCCTGACAAAAGCACCGTTTCATCAGCACCAGATCCTCAAGAGAAGAACAGGGTAAGGCTGACAGCACTAATATAATGCAGAACACCAGCAAGTGTTTGTACTATGGCCTCAAAAAAAGGAAAAGTAAAATTCTTACTTGTAAGAATGCACACTCACCTTGTACAATTCTAACCATCAGTACAGCAGCCAGACTCCAGATCGTCAATAGCAGCACTACTGTAAAAGCAGTGCTCCCCTGGGACTATCGTGAGTGCTTTGAAAACTGGCATTTGTGAAGTACCCGCATCAAGGAGAGTTCTGAGATCAGACTCCCTGAAATCAGCTCCCATATTTACTGACCTTCAAGGGCAAAACAGGAACTCCAGTTGTTTACATAAGCTTTACCAGAGGGAACTGGGTATGTAGGGCTGTCTCGGGGTGTAACCAGAAAAGTTACATCTCTACAGGGACTTAAGGTGTGGAGACTGCATTACCATCTGTAAACTCATTACTGTGCATATTCTATTTGCAAATATAATGACAGGTACACCTTTCTAAATACAGGAGACTAACACATATTTAGCATTCTGGCTAAACCGCTGAAGAGAAACAACATAGCTCTGCCTTTGAGGATAGAGACAAACAACAGCACTTGGCCTCCACCGAAGGAGCTGAGAGGCTTCTGTTCAGCTGCACTGCCAGTAACTGGTATTACAGGTGCACACAATGGGCAAATTGTGCAAGACAGCAGCTCGGGGCATGCCCGTAGAACCTGCCTCAAGCCTGAATTATCAAGCAGTGAGATGGTTTCTCTATAAAGAGTCATCACTGACCATCTCACTACCTGGGAGCAGGCAGTCCCCCCCGTGGGGAAAATCCAGCTATTGTTCTCTGGATGTTTGCCATCATTCTTAACAAAAGAGAGCATCCACAGCAACCTTTTCTGATCTCAGCAAAGCAACACCAAGCGCAGCACTGGAGAGGCAAAGGGTCTCCCTTCCCGGATCCTGTCCATCCTGTCCGCCAGCCCTGTAACCCCGAAGGGCTGCTGCCCCTTCCAAGCTCGAACACGCCACTGCCAGCCCTGGAGCCGGGTCGCACAGTGACTCTGGTGACCGATAGAAGGTTCAGCACCAGACCCATATGCTCTCGCTGATGTATTACCTGATGGAAAGGTGCAGCCAAATCCCAACAAGCCCCATCAGACCCGGCAGTGGTGCAGAAGCACCGGGGCTGGAGGTAATGCTGCAGTGCAAGCCCTCCACTTACCTGACAACAGGGAATACACCTGGGGAAAAGCTCTTCCCAACGATCCCGTCACAAGAAAACCCACCGCCCAACACTGACCCGCTTTGCCCCCGGTCAGCCTGGAGACAGACAGATCCATACGAAACCTCACTCGATCCTTCTTCAGGCACTGGAGCCGACCTGCACCTCAGCTCTCGAGTTACAGGAAGACTTTATAAAGCCTCTCTGTAACAGCCTGGTTTTCCTTATTGTCTGAGAAAGGCTCTCGGCGTGACCCGAGCTCATCCCGAGGGTCGGAAAACAAAGCGGAAAAGAAGCGAACTTTCATTTGCCCCGAACAGGTGCAAACCTTGCTGGAGCCCGCCTGGGAACGGCTTTCAGCGTGCCGCTGCCGAGGGGCAGCCCCGCTCCGCCCGGCCTCGCTCCGCGCCCTGACAACGCGCCCGTCCAGGGGCCCGGCGGCTCCGGCGAGGCTCGGGCTGCTGCTCCCGCCCGGCCCGGCCCCGCTCCGCTCGGCCCCGCTCACTCACCATGGTGCGGCGGCTGGCTGGGAGCCGGCCCAGCCCGGCCCGGCCGCCTCCGTCCCGCCCGCCCCGCTCAGGTGAGGCCGGGCCGCATCGCCTTCCCACAATGCCCCGAAAGGGAACTCCCGCCGCTCCTCCCGCCGCTCCGGGGAGCGCCCCGGGCGCGGGCCGGGCTCCAGGGACCGCACCGCCGGGCGGGGGCCGGGGCAGGGCCGGGCAGGGCTCCACAGAGCGACAGCCCGGCAGCGAGGGTGCTGGCAGGCCGCGTGTGCCGGGCCCCCCGCACGGGGCGGCCGCACCTGCTGCCCCGAGCGAGCGAGAGCCGCTCACAGGGCGCCTCGGCATTCCCGACACCAATAAAACACAGTTCATGCCATCCACTGGCTCCAGCTACTCCCCCGTCAAACATTCATGCCCTAAAGACACGGGTAGATCTACAGGCATGATTGCTCTGCTGCCCATCTCCATCAAAATGGAACTCTTATAGTTTAAATGCCTTCAGTGGCTGGGCTTGGCTCAGCGGTGCTTTGTGATGCAGCTGGATGAGAGGGCAAGACATCAGCAAATCCCTATAACCTGTGGCAGGGATTTGCTGATAAGCAGCTGGTGCCAAAAGAATGTGTAACATCCAAGACTCAGCACTTGAATCAAAAGATCTAAATCCCGGCCTAAGGCTTCTCAAATTTGTACCAGGAGTCCGATCCAGATGCAAACTACCACTTGAGCATAAAGTGAGAGGACTTAGCATGCTTAAGTCCCCTGTCTGTAGTCTAAAGGAGAGGCATCTCCCAGAGCACAGCATGCATCAGTTCAGGATATGGATCCCAACTGCTCACGCAGGGAAGAACTGTGCCCTGCTCCTGCATGCACTGGTGCAGGTAAGCCATCAGTGAGAAAGGGAAAGAAATCCAAAGGGACTTGAGGACTTCAGGGATCCCTGTGGTGTCAACGACAACCCCTCTGCAGCCTCTGGCTTGAGAGAAGGGAGACAGATCCCTGGCCAAAAGCAATTGCACAGCTGGGTTGAAATCTGCTCCCAGTTGGAAATGCAAATTTGCAAGAGCAGAGAGCAAATGCGGATGTGTGCTCCTTATGCTCATTCAACAGCATGGTGGTAGTTTCCACATTTCCCTAACTGTGCATGACCCTACTCCCCTCAGCGCTCCCTAAGTTTTGGGTTGGTCAATACAGACACACTGCTCCTGCTTGCTCAGCTCTGGTTTCTGCATGTTCCAGCCCACCAAGCAGCACATGGCACGCTGTGCCGTGATGCTGCTGGCTGCCCAGTGCTCTGCTTTCACTTCTGGAGTGCACCACACGAAGTACAAGGCCCAGCTGCCCCACAGATCTCAGAGATACATCTGCTCACTTGTCCCTGGCCCCTGCCCTTCCCGAGGACACATCCCCAACCCATAAAGCAGCACTATCTCCAGAGGGCAGGAACATCTCACCCTTTGTGCTGTGGGGTGCAGCACACACCGTGCTGTGCTGCCAGACAGCACTGGCCTCACTGGTTTTACTGGGGCACCACCTTGCCTTCAGTGAGCCTGCCAAATACATACTTAGTACAATCAGGATCTGTTAAAGCAGACTAAAACCTTTTACCACATTCTCTGAAAGACCCACACAAAGTGCCACAGTACGCACACTGCCTCTCCCAGGAGATAAAGGTCTGCCTTCCTCACAGCCATGTTCGTACCCCTGTCCCTTGCACCCCCAGCTCTACCTGCTGTGGCCTATGCAGAACAGAGGGCTGACTCTGCACTTAAACCCCAAACACTCCCTTGCTGAACGGGGAGTGTTCACAGATTGCACTGAAGCTCTGGGAAAGCCAGGTCTCAGAGAACACTCAGAACTGGATTTGCCTAACACACAAGAATGTGGACACCACAGTGCAGCTGTACTACGGATGTGAGGCATCAATACTTGCATCTCCAAAAGGAATTTAAAATAAGGGATGAACATACCCCTCACTGCCTACCTGTCTAATTTACTCATGTGATGGACAATAATTTTTTTTTGCTTAACAACTGTTCCCCAATAATTTTACTTCTCTATGCAAAATTCTTACCTAATTAGGCCATAAACTCAAGAGAACCAGCCTGCTACTTGTGTGTTTTTGCAAATAATCAGAAAAAAAGTGGCAGCAGCAGCAAACACAACGTGCATAGAGTGAACATTAAGAGCAGTGGCCAAAGTCAGCCCATTATGGCCAATCTTGGAAGCTGGGAGAAAGAAGCCCTACAGAAACAAGCCTGCAGATATAGCCTCATGCCTAAATTAGGTGCTTTCCAGCTCAGAAAGCCAGGCTGCACTTAATGACTGCCTAACTAGCCATGGCAAGGACTTGGAATTCTCTCCTCCCTGCCTCTCTGTCACTAGCACTGTGTAGCTGCATAATTTTCTGATAAAGAAGATAACCATCAGTAGTTCCTAGCTGGGAAGTTTGAGCTATTAGTGTCACTCAGCAGGGGGAGGCAGCTGGGGCACACAGTTGTGCCAGGTGAACCAATGAAGTGAACTTATGTCAGTTAAATGCCACAACATGAACTCCTTCTACTACTTCCCTTAGGCTCAGTTAGTTAACTTGAACATGAATGTTTGCAAAGTAATGCATATTTATTTCTCTAACTCAAAACTGCTGCAAAAAGCAGCTTTGAGACCCTTCTTTTTTGGCTTCCTTTTCTGCATGGAATGAATATAAACATTTTCTTTCTTAAGGGTTCTTTGAAACAGGCTTTTAAGAGAGGCAAGGAGCTTTTTACTACTTTGGCATATTTTATCCTCTTTGCTCATATTCCACTCTCCTAGCAGCCTGTCATAGTCAGAAGTAGAAAACATTCACAGCAAGAGTTAGTGGATTCAGTGAGCCTTGAGTGCCTACACCTGATGAAAAACTTCCCTAGCTTCTAAGAAGCAGTTTTTGGTGGCTCTGGGCATTATTTATGTGAAAAGAAGTAATTGCTAGAATATCAGATGCCTAAACCTGCAACAGGCTTTGTTTTGGGTCCTCCTAATCTCTGCAAGCTTTGTGCACTTCAGAAGCTAATCCTGAACCATATAAGTAAAGCTATACATTCAGCAATGATTTACAATTAATTGCGAAGTTATTTTCCTGTGCATTTTAAGAGGAACAAATCCTGTCAGCTTCAATTAAGAGACACACACTACTGTCTAAAGAACACTAGGGAATGAACAAAATCTAACATTCTCACTTCCTTCTAAACAAAACTGCACAAGCTTTCCTTCTGAAAAAAACCAAATGACCCTTTTATTGCAGGAAGAGCCTTTTCACTGACACTGAGTACCACAACAAATGAGACAGAGCACTGAACACTTATTCTGATTCTAGCCAGCAGATGCTTTGGCATTGTTTTTCAGCACCTGAACTGAGCTCACAGACTACTTCAGGTAAGTTGCCCTGTGCAAACCAAGGAGTTGAGGCTGATGAACACTCCACTTGGTGATTTTATAGGAGACCTGCTGTGCAGGTTTTTAACCACTTGATACTGGGTCTGTGGGGGAAAGAAAAAAACTTTAAAAGCCCAATTTAAATTCAGCTGCAGGAGGTAGCTTTTAATTACACTTTGGATCAATAGAGAAGCAACCTAACACTTGCACTTGGTTACTAGGCAGGGCTTGTACTTTTTCAGATTGCTTTTCCTATGTTCCTTTTTCCTTATTTGCTCACAAAGTCTGGATTCTCCACAATTTAAGTGCAGAACAAAGTATTCATATCACTATTGCACATACCAAATCATGTACCTGTGCCACAGATGTTGATACCTTATCAGCAGCAACATGTTCAGTAAGTAGTCCAAACCTTTATAAAGTATTAGAAAAGTGTTAAAAATAGCAATCCAAATAATTATAGTCTGTACTGAAGTGATAGGTGTACACAAGCACTTAAAGGGTGTCAAGTAGCATTTTATTTCATTTCCCAGCTGTATAAAATTAAAAGCAGGCCAAAGGTAGACAGGCATTACCAAAGCTCCATCGAGAACTTTTTCAATCCAGAGAAAACTTGTTCCTGTAGCCCTCTTGTGTTCAGCTGGATTAACAGCTATTACAGCCACAGTGCCCTTCCTATCTCCCCAAAATCACAGCTCTGCATGCCTTAACCACACTGCCAGTCAGTTCTTTGTCCTGTACACCTTCACTCACTCCGTTTCTTTCAAGGTTTTCCTCTTTCCATCCTGGTTGTAAAATGAAAACCCATTCAGGCTTTCGTGCTCACAGGCAACCCATGCTCCTGAAACAGTGGAGTGCTCAGTTGGTATATTCATACCACAAAACAGGGAACCACTGCTTTGGAGTAGGACTAAAGCAGCTCTCATTGCCTGTGAGCCTGCTGATATTCCCAGCATTTCTTTAAAAAAATAAAAGGACTGTAATGAACACAATTTGTAGCCTTGTTTCTCTATTTCAGTTAACGCCTGTGAGTTCAAGATTTGAGTGTCCCACAAACACCATTTAGACACATGCGATTCTCTGCCCTTGCCGAAATCACCCTGACATTCTCCAAACTCTGCCTATTGACAGTTCTGTTTATTCCACACCTTCCCCGCCAATCACCAAGTTATGGCTGCACTGCTGTGGGTGCCTAATGGAATGGAGTGTTGTAACTGAGCATAAGGAAGTGGCTTGTTTCCTGAACCACACTCACCTTCCATGTCTGCTGCCTCAGCCATCCTTCATTCAACCACTGCAAGAGAGATCAGGAGGCTCGGGTGAGCAGGGCAGTTGTGCTTCAAGAGCTGCTGTCACCTGTGTCAGGGAGCCAAGCTCTAACATGGATGTGCTGCTGTGGAGGCAACCTGGAGAAGGAGCCATATACTATGGAAGAAAGAAAGAGAAATGAATGAGAACAGAGAAAAGATAAAGGACAGCGCTAGAAATGACAGCCAGCCATGGCTCAGCAGCAATGCCATCAAGGACAAGCAGTGCCCACTCGTGATCAGCTGCACAGGTGCACTTGAGCTCATGCAAACTTAAGAGTTTTGATAGATATAAGCATGCAGATTTTGAGAGCAGCTGAAACAGGCTTGAGAAAGAAGACTCAGTATAGGTAGTGCAAGGCATAATATCTTCTTTACTTGAAAGACAGCTAGAGTAGCAAAGCCAGGAGCAATTTAAACCCTAATCTGTATTTCTCTATAAACAAGGTAAAGAGGAGAAAAACGTGTACCTCCACAACCCATAATATCTTTGTGATACAAAGCAATTTAGGAATGAATGTACCAAATTTTCTGCAGACAAACCAGTCAATTCCACCAAAATTAATAAAATACATCAAGAGTAAGTAAAAGAATATGCTTCTACTTCTTTGTGTGACCAGATTATACACTAAAACTTGTCAGAGACCCTGGGTACAAATGTGAGTCAGACAGCAGGTAGTTACAGCAACTCAGAGCTGCTGATATGTTGTGGGGAAAAGGGTCATGCATAGAAACAGAAAGCAAAATTTCCAATGACCCCATGTATTTCACTTTATGATTTAATATTTGATTTTATGAAAAAAATTGTATAGATTTTATTACTGATATAATTTTGATACTTCCATTGCCAGAGTAATAAAACAAGTAATGCTGTCTTTGAATCTGTTCAACAATTAGCTTTTGCATATTAAAAGTTGAGCAGACTACACAGCTGCCTAGAGCCCATGGCCTTACATCTTCCAAAGGGACAAGAAGCTTTATAGGATCACTTGATAGCAGTCACTTAAGAGATCCTTGATCCTTGCCTTTTGTGAATGAGAGGTCACATTGAAACTCCCTGTAAGATGGTTAGTTGATGACAAAATCAGTTTTTAAATGTTAGGCTGGCAGAAATTCCTCATTTTCTGTAGTGTTTGATCACGGTATTTCACAGTGAATCAGGTTATTCATCACTGAGGACTTGGTCAACAGAGATAAAAAAAACTTAGAGAGCTTTCCTTCTGAACTGTAGTGGTGAATCTGATCAACATAAAAATCTTTCCCTTTCTGCATCTAAGGTATTCTGAATCTCCTCAATGAGTAAAGTCAACACTACAGGTACTAAGATCTGGCACAGCTATCTGAAACTTAAATGAAGTTTTCAATATTAGGAATTTGAGAAGTGATCAAGTGTGCAATCTCAGTTAGAAAACCAATACATCTATTTTATGCTTTCACTCCAAGTACACCATTTGCAATTATCCAGCATCTTCAACTTTAACTAGAGTTCATATGCCTTATTCAAAACATAAGATGGGTCTACACAGACATCTAAACAGGCTTTTCTGACTATAGATCAGCAACAGCTACATTTTTTCCAGTCAGTTTTCATTGGAATTTGCCTTGGGAAATGTGAGAAGTTTAAGCAATTCAAAATGAGACACATAATGTTGAAAAAAAAAATCCAACAAAATTATTATATACCACACATGCTCTTCAGCCCTCATTCAAAGGTGGCAAGTTTGTCAAACTCTTCCAGATTCCCTCTCTGGCTCCCAAATACCCCAAGGAAGCAGTGAGCCGCACAACATACTGATCAACCAACATTCAGACATTCCAAGTGTTACAAAGCCACCCAGTGCTGTATTTGAGCCTGTGAAGGCTGTGAACAGCTGTGAGGGATAAGGATGCTTTCCAGTTTATCTCCATTCCTTCCCTGTGAGAAAATATCATGAAACAAGTGCAACCACCTTGTGTGGCTGCAGTTTGTGTCCTCTGTATATGTTATATTGTAGGCTGTGCTCACCCCATCCAGCAAAATCAGCATTTCTGTGGCACCTCAGACAGGTCCAAGGCATCTCAGGAAAGGATCCTGTGGTACTCTGTAGATAAGAACCTTTGCAGAGCTCTGAAGGGCAGCCAGATGAACCAGAGCTGATGTCTGTATGAGCTGGCAAGCAGAACACAGGATAGGGTTACACATCCCTAACTGGGATCACACAGCAGTTGCTCATGTCTCAGCTCACTGGTTCATTGTGGGCCTTTGACCTGCTGCAGCTCATTCAGTTCCAATACAACGCACCCAACAAGCTCTCCCAGGAACCTACAATTTGTACATGGGGCACGTAAAGGAAGAGCCAGAGCACAAAATGCAGATGGTGTTTCACAGGATGGAAAAAAAGATGGATCATCCAAATAGACTAAGTGAATATCAAGAAATATTTTATTTTACATGTAATCAAAATTTAAAAAACAGACAAAGAGGAGCAAAGGACAGATTTATCTAGATTCTCTTAACTATGTAGGGTACAGAAATACAACTGGGAAAGAATTAACACATATTAGTACCCTTTGCTCCCCTTCCCTGCCCCAATGGAAGAGGTTACACAAGCGAGATCTGTAATGCTTCAAATCAAGGCTTCTCAGTAATTGCACACTTGAGCTGACATAGCTAAGTATGTTCAGTGTGATGAGAGAATGAGTGCCTTCAAAATAGTTGTTTATAAACAAAACTACTCTCTCTTTAGTGGTTTGTGAGCATTACTCAATCAACACCAAGAGTATACTTAAAAGACTAATGATTTAGTGGCCATAACTGTCATTATATCTGAACTGACACAATCTTTAGGTATATCGATTATAGAAAATAGATTCCTTAGGCAGTAGAGAATATATTATCTAGTGGCAAAAACATAATGTAAAGAAGCAGAAGAAGTATTCACAGGGAAGGGAGGGGGGACAAGCAGGGGCACATTGAGTAATCAGAACTAAAAAAGTTGAGTTCTGGAGTGCTAATTGCAAAGGAGTCACACCTCAGCATGGTGGGTATAGGTTTCAGAATGTCTGGGTTGAAAAATATGGTACTCATTACACATCTACATCAATCTCCCACCTTAACCCACATCCTAGATCCTCCTAACCTATTACAGTGGGATATTAAACAATTCTAGCACTGTAATTCATGTTCTGCCCTACATGCTGTGAGGAAGAAGGCCTCTGTTCTCTTCCAGAACCAGACAAGATGAAGTCTGAAAGTGAATGCAGAGACTTCCCAGAGCTTATTCACCCCACAACACTTTCCTTCCTAGTTTAGAAGGGTGAAGGCCTTCAGAGCATAAAGCTGCAACTGTTCTTCCAGTGCAAGCTGATTTCCTCTCAACATCTTAGAAATAAGCCTTCCCAAAAAACCTAAGCTGTACAGCATGTAGGCAGAGTTGAATCAAATGGGTGTGACAAGTGCTACATCCTGGACTGAAGGCAAGACAAGTTTTGGGATCCCCACAAAAGATGGTTTTGTTTATTCTTCAGTGGCCCAATAAGGCCAGCAAATAAAAACTCTTCATGCAACTTCCAGAAAAGGCCCATGGAAAAGCAGACAAAGTAACAGTAACTATCAAATTCTGGATTCTAATGCCCTTTGGAGACTATCAGATTTTTGGCTTAAAATGCAAGTGAATCACGATGGATTAATGATCTTAATCTATTTCAGCCTACAGCATGGTCCAATGCAGATTATTAGTGTCAAGTTACACACCTAGGACTTGAATTCACTAACACTCATAGCACCACTTGATTGTTGCTGTAAGTAAAGACAGTCTTACCCTCAATTCTTCTGCCAGAAAGAGAAATTACCTTTGATAATTGTGTAACACCACCTATTCCAGGCTAGCTGACCTACCTTTTTTTGTCCTCACACATATTGCATCTGTTTTCAGATAAATCTTAACAGCTCCAAGCTTAAACTCTGTGACATATCACCTTAGCTTCCAAAGTTACAAAATAAATTCTTCTTTACAGTATTCAAATGTAGGAGATTCACTCAACTGACAAACCAGTTTACTGACAGCATCTCTCACTAGTTATTTCCTTTATGTGCCAACTGCACAGTCATAAAAGCCTCACAGCTCTTCTTCAAATTTCTCAGCTTTGAAACAGGAAATGATCAATATAGATACCTCAGGATTAACAATCCTAGGTGCAGGGAAAAAAGCAGCTGTTCTGTACCTCAGTAATTATTGCTCAGTATTTATCTGTTTTAAGCAACATCAAGACACTATTTGAATTTGTGCTGTACTTTAGCAGAGACAGGTTCCCTAACATTAAAGAACATCAGCCTTTCCACAGAAAAAAATCTCTTAAATTTAGCTGGCCATTTTTTCTTAACTGTTCCTTGTAACAAGGCAGGTTTGTTTAGGTTTCCATTCTAACAACATTACAGTTGTCAGAGTACATGGCTCATACCTGTGGCCAGTCTTTAGAGTAGGTGGGCTGCACGTTTTCATAACTACAGAAGTTTATCAGCTATGCTACAACACTACATAAAAAGCCCAGGATTGTTTGCAGACTCACCAGCTACCTACACAGAACAGCTGTTTCACAAAAGTGATTTCACTAACAATTGAACTTGAAGACAAACACTACAAGAAAGCCAATAAAAGATCTTGTGTGATCAAAGGTTCTCTTACTACCTCATAGGAAAGAAGTTTAAAGTGGAAGGGAACTATCTCCTCCTTCCATAGGAATAACCAGTGAAGGAATAACCATAGGAATAACCAATACCTTTTGGAGGCAATTTAGACAGTGACTGCCAAAAACATTTCAACAGAACTGCTTTTTGGACGAGAGAATAAGTTATTTTACTATTTGCACAAATTGAATTTACTACACTCATTTTACTCTGGTAATGTTTTAGCTACAAGGTATCTGTACAAGATATATCAGCAGAGATAGCACATTGTTAACACTACATATGTAAACTGAGAGACAACAGGTCCTTCCACCCAGGTGTCATATTGCAGATAAACTGTGCATGTCAGTCCGAGAGGCTGCGGAACCACACTTCAGCACCACGGAGATTCCCGGGGAGCCCAACAGGAAAGCTGTGCTCTACAAGGGTGACTGTCCATCCTGGAACAGCAGCAAGAGGAGAATCAAGCAACCAGTGTTCGCAGTAATATTCTTGAGGAGGGTTCCTTTCATTCGGTGCATATTGCTGTACATAAGGTGCATAAACCTGCCACAGAGGAGATCAGCGGGAAGAGAACCCAGTGGCAAGGCTGCAACCAACTACTGGCGTCATGTCCCAGATCTGGAGGAGAATTGTGGAGAATTAATGTCAGACTCACAAGTCCTCCAGCAAGAGGCATAGAAGCAAACAAAGATATCCCTGGACACAAGGTAACAACTCCTTTTTAACCTATGCTTGAGGAAAATCTCCTAAAGAGTTACAGCAGCATTATAAACCAAAAGCCAAATTTGGGGCTCAAGAGTCTTCTTCAACTTCTGTGTAGGTCTGTTTTAACAAGTGCTATGCCGTTTGTCACAAACATGCTTAGAGCCAACAAGAACAGGATGGCACAGTCTCAGTTCTGACATGCATGGTGAATGTAGAGCCCAGCACAGCAAGATTCCGTACCAGTGTGAGCTCCATGTCACTATCAAGGGCTTTCAGTGGCCATGCTCCAAGCCATGGAACTCAGAGCAAAGGAACCTGCACATTTCCTCAGGTCTGTGTGTTTGAGGCTGCTGGCAGATTCTCCTGCTGCCCATGCCTGCTATGTTCAGAGACACAACAGCTGCACTACATACAGTGGAGTTAAAAGTCATTTCCTCATTCAGCTGCAGAAGATCAGGTTAGCAAATACAATTCCTTCTTCACACAATACATAGCTTGTAGCAATAGTTGTCAGAAAGAAAGGAAGAATATACAAAAATGAACTCTCTATTCCTAGAAATGCAGCAAAGAGATGCAGCAATACCTTCACAATCCGGTCGCTCCCACAAGTCACCATTAGCCCTCTGGAGATGTCCATGGACATGTGTGAAATGTTGTGTTTGCCTTCATGAAAGGTTGCCAGGGAAGTACGGCTGCACAAGAACAATTGAAATGAAAGCCAGCTATCAGATGAAGCTTCATGGCATCATTACAGCAGTGCAAAATAAACAAAAGAAAATTAAGTTGCTCAAGTACTAATAAATCTATTCCAAGAGCTCAAGTGCCATATTAAAGGGGAAAGAATGTAATTAGCAAGTCATGCTAAGGCACTGCTTGTGGAGTTGTACAGGTGTGACATTTCCTGGCCTTCTGCAGCCTGACTGTTAATAATACTAGAGCAGAAGTGGGACACTGAATTAGCAAATACTTCTACTCTTGGTTAACAAAGTCAAGTTCAGCCACATTTTCCCCCTGATGGCTACAGAAGCCAACAAGGGCACAGCATCCTACTCTTCCAAAAAACCCAACCCCAAGAAAACAAGAAGTCCCCATAATGAAAAACCCAATTACACAACAAAAACCCCCAAACACTCCCAAAATTTTCACATCTGATTACTCTGTTCATACCAACAGAAAAGGGGTTCCTTCATTTCTAAGACAAGTTTAATGAGACAGCAAATGATGTTTAACCTGATTTGTTTGCATGGGGAAAATAAAATGTTGAGTTCTGAAGAATATTCCCAAAGTTTTAAAAAGTGTACATGAACTAATGCATATACATGCTGGCAGCTGAAATGCATCGCCTGGCACCCACTTAGCAATGTTAAGTGCAATCAATAGCTTTTAACTAAACTGAAATGTTGAGACAAATATATCTCAAGTCTAGATCTGGGCTCCTGGAAAAGAAGAACTAAAAAAGGACAAAAATGTTGTAATTCTACATCTGATCCAAATGCAGAGGCAGATGGGGGATCTCTGCCATCACTTTCAGTCCCCAAGCCTAATAGCAGAGAGTCAGCTCAGTGTGTTCTGTAGCACTGTGTGTGGATGTGGAGCAAGCCCAAGGGTTTCTGCACACCAGCAGTGTTACTACAGTTGATTACTCCCCAATACTCACTCTTCATCCTTGATCGACTCAAAACAGGAATCACAGACACGGACCTGGAACTCAAATCCCATGATTGGGTAGCTCGACCGTTTGGTGCTGCACTTGCCACACACTGCTTGCCCACATTTTCTGCAATGATGCTTCATGGAGGAAGAAGAAAATCAACAAGTCACTATACTATGTCACTTGACCACCATACTAAGTGTCCACTGCACAATAAAAACAACAAAGCTTCTGTTTTGCAACCTGTTAGAAAGCAACCTGCTAGGAAACACCCTGTTTCTTCAACCAAAGACCAATGTCTCTGGAATTCTGAACAGTCATTTGGATCATTTATGGATTTAGCTCCATACTCTGTGTATATCCTCTTCTCTGGCAAGCTCCTTCTGGGAGAAGGGGAAAAAGAAGCTTGAACAAGCAACCCTGTTAAAAACATTCTGGTGTAGTAGGAACAGTGCCATTAGTGCTCCACTGGAATGAGCATCTACATTCTCTGCTATGGGGCACTGTTTGCCATTTTACACAACACTTGAGGATTAGCTGTCCATAGTTCCAAAGCATGGGAACATTCAGAGCAATCCAACAGAACACTCCTAGCACAGCCTGCTTTGACCTGTGACAGAAGTTTGATGCAACACTTTCACAGAATTTGGAAATGTCTTAGCAGTGCTTAGAAGCCATAACTTCTCAATTTACCTCACTTCAGCAAAAATACCAAGAGATGAAAAGATCTACCAGCCTTAGTGATCTTCTGTTTACATTTTGCTCAAGTGCTGAAGTACAGCTAAGCACTGAAACCAGCCATCTCACCTGTCTCAACCCTATTGTCTTTGTGTCCCACATTTGCTTTATATTCCAGAAGAAAGGTTGTTCACACTTCTGACAGGAATCACTTTCTAGCCATTGAGGAGCCTACAAAAGAGCAGGAAATGTAAGCAATCAGAATTGTTTTCCCTCACACAATAGTCAAGGAAGTTTAGGAACCCAAAGTAAAGTCTTACTTGGAAAGATGCCCTGGTTCAGTTCTGGACGTTACAACAATAAATTGCCTAGAGCATAGTACCAAGAAAGTTTAGCACAAAAACCTCAAACCCAAGAATACAGTTACTGGTTACCTACACACCTCCTACACTTTTTAAGTCTACAGGAGTATATTATGTTACTGCCTTAATGCTGCAGGCATTCAAAGACTGCTGCTCTGGTTGTCTGGATGGCTTCTAAGGACCAGTGTAGTCCAAACTGCAGAAGCTATGAGGCAATAATCCCCTTTAAGAAAGGGGGTGTCCAGAAGTAAATTCTGTGAGTAATTATCTTTTCTTCTTTCATGGGATTGCAGTTTGAAATAATTAGGAATTCATCTGCATTTTTCCATCCTGCCCCCGTCTTCATTAAGCATCCCTTCTCCCACCCACACACTTTTCCTGCCATAAATGGACTAGGCCAAATGAAAACAGAGCTTTTACACATTTCAGCTCTCTCAGATACTTTAACTGAACATCCCTGTAAGTGACAGAAAGAGAGGCACAATATTTTTAGTACATGGACTAGAATTTGAACATGTATATTCTATACAACTTTATACATCTCATGAGGAAGTCTCCCTGAAACTAGACAGGAGGAAAGCTAGAACAACAAAGCATTTTCTCTTTTCAATTCACTTACATTGCTGACAGTGAGAAAACAAGAGCATTCTCACTTGCACCACCATGGATATGAACTGATGCAGAAAGAAAGTGTATGGCTGAACCAATTGCTGTGTACTGACATCTTAAAAAAAAAAAAAGTTGCCTGGGGACTGAACCTCTGCCTTTGGAACTGCATCTCAAAATTTGCCTCTCACTTCTTTACCTGCTTTGACACAAGTTGAGAACTTATTTCAAGACCATTGAAGCACAGTCCTTTGGTGTCTTTTCTGCAAGAGTCTGACTGCTTCAGATTGTTCCAGAAGCAAAGGCCACAGCCATTCCAGTGAACCTGTTGTCTCTTTGAGATAAAACTCTAAGCAGTCCAAAGCATCTCCTGCACTTTTCCTGTCCTGGGAACTCATTTACTACAAAGCAGCATGGACAGCTATTAGGACAGAACAGGTTTCAATATTATCATTCAGCTTTAAAGTGTCAGACAACTACAGAAAGTCACATTAGTCTCTGAAAAGGGGAAAAAAAAAATCTTTGACCTATGGCATGAACTTACCTCTTCTCGGCTGATGTCCATGTTCCAAACAGCAATTCCCCCATCAGCTGAACAGGACACCAGCTGCCGTGTCAGCTGGATGTAGCAGATAGCCTGTACCTTGTCACTGCCAAGAGAGCACACACTAGTTACCCACAAGTATTTAAACAAAGCTTGGTTTCTCAGCAAATCCTGATACCCACTTGTAAATATAGCTACTGAGGAAGCCCCAAACTGATTTTCAGTTTGCTACATCCACTAAGTAGAGCTCTGAGGATGAGCTGTCACCTGAGCACTACCCTAGCATCGGGATGTTACTGAGAGTATTCTTACAAGCCTGACCAGAATACCAGAGGTACAGTTCCATGTTAACATTTGCTGGCAGTAAGCCCTGATGGTGAACTCAGTGTCAACTGACTCAAAGTGCATGTGCAAATACTCTTCTGTGCCGGCAAGGAGAACCACTTGTCAAAACAGAAACAACTGGATAAATAAAGAGAAATATGTGTTTCAAGATGCAGCTAAGCAGCAGACAGAGGTTCCATTTTTGCTAACAAATCACAGTAAGTCAGGCTGTAGCTGCAAAGCAAAGTGTGCATTTACTAACAAGACAATTTAATCCTAAAGGAAGTCATGTCAAAACAAAAGTCTGCCCTAGGAATTTAAACAAAGAATCTGACTAGTATCAAACTGCTTTGCAACATCTAAACTGAAATAAAAAGTCATTCTGCTTCTCAGAAGAACTTACTTTCCCATTCAGAAGGAAGAGAACTTAACTGTTACAAGTCTTCACCAGGACACATGAGGCAGCAGTAACAGCAGTATAAAGTCCTCCAGTCACTGACTTCAGTTACATTTTTGTAACCAAGACTCTATTTTTAATTCATTAGCCATAAGACTAAACCCTCGAGATTTAACAAGAGTTCTAGAGCTAATGCTATCAGTCTTGATCAAAGGTAGATGGAGGCATCCATGGAATTAGACAAGAGGAGAACACCCTATACAAGTATCTTTAAATGCAAACAAAATCTCTACTACCAGTGCATTTCTAAGTAGAATATATCTTCAGCAGTGAACTGCCTGTCAGACTGAATTAGAGCCCTACATTTAAAAATGGCAACTAGTGTTGGGTCTCTAAAAATTAAGAGTTGATTGTTACAGACAACTACCTCAACTTCAGAAGAGGGGAAACATGACACTTTCTGAAGTTGAGAGACTACCCTGTAATTTAGCCAATCAGTTATCACCTATCAGTTATCACTGACAGAAAGACAAGAGAGAACAGGAACATAGTGAAGTTTATTTTATATATACACATGAACATGCTTATACGTAAAGGTTCTAGCCCTTCTCTCACAGGTAACAGTGCAGTATTTACAATACAGAAATATGTAATTTTTGCATAAGGGCCAAACCAGATGATTTAGGATTTTTACTCACCTCCTTCTATAAACTACTTCTGTGTTAGTTCTAAACCATGGTAATATGAACGTATTAAACGTGAAAAAGAAAAAAGCTTTATCGGTAAGGCTTTCCTAGTACTGATTATCCTTCTTCCCCTTCAAAGTACTCAGGGTTCTGCTAAGAGTAATTTTCTCCATTATTCACAATGATTCAAATATCTTGCCACACTATTTAGTCTTCCTGTGACTGTGTGCTCATTACAGGATGTGTATGAAAAATGAGACTCCATTACATACTGATGTCCCTGGAGCAGCAGCGTTCGCCCCTTCCTTCCACCAATATCCCACATGATAATGCTGTGGTCAGAGGCACCTGAGAAGAGCAGCCGTTGGACAGGATCCCACCACAGGGAAGTAATACTCCCTAGGAAAGAACATTCTGCAGTTAGACTAAGGGACTGGCTCCCAACACAGTGATGCCCTCCTGGAGCATTAAAGAGAAACCTGAGGTACTGCCTTACACCAGTAACATATTGAAAGCCTTGAGGCAAAGGAAGCATCCAACAGCAAAGTGCAGTCCTGACAGAGGGGCAAGAAGTACTGGACAACAGAACAGATGTCCCTAAGAAGACAGATATAGCATAAGCCAGAAAGTCTGAGTTCTGCCCCTTGTATCTAGGTAGGTGATTTTAAGAGTTGCCAGGCTGCCATGTGAGCTTTGGAAGAGAGAAGCACCAGCACCTGCAGAGCAGAAACCAGTATCTACAGCACAGTGACGTGCTTGGTCAGTGGTTGCAGCACAGCTCGCAGTGTTCTCAGCTAAAGCAACTCCCTCGCATAACCCTTTACAACCTCAAAACAGCTGGACTAAGAAACAAAGTGAGAACTTCACTGCTGTTAGCAAATCTGCCACTACTCACTAAATTACAAAACTAGATTTCAGAAGCCCCAGTGCAACTGTGAATTAGGGATAGAAAGAAATGAGTCATCTGACAGTAGCAGCCTTATACGAAACCCATACCCATGGTAACATAGCCAGTACACTAAAAGAGTAATTTTGTTACTCATGCCACCTATAGTTGTGAAGTTGGGACATTTTATTTCCTTGCAGAAATCTTTCCATTGCTCAGTTGTCATCAAAAGCCTTGTTAGTCCGAAACCAAGATGATGAATGGTAATTAGAGCCCAAATCAGTTCTTTCCAATGCTCTGAAGCAAGAGATTTTTTTTTTGCCTCCTTTAGGGCATGCACACCAAAAAGGCATTAACTTTGAGTACTATCTCAGCATTACACAGAGCAGGCTGTTATACATGGTGAATTCTAGAAGCTGAGAACAAACTCTGAAACCATTTGAACTGCAAAGCAACTGCTTGTTTATGAAGTCACACTTCTCAAGAGCTAGAAAGGAATCAAGACGAAATCAGACTTTTTAAGTCTGTCAAACACAACTGCACTCAAAGGAGAATTAGATGCCATTTAAGTTTAGAGTTACTAGATCTTGAGAATATTACACAAATATGGTGGAGAAAAAAAAGTTACACGTAATCTGACTTGCTTTAAAAAAATAAATAAAGGAAAGAAGTTGAAAACTAGTACTATACCAGCTGAAGAAAGGATTTAAGGATGACAGTCCCCTTATGGAAATATATGAGCCAAAGATGGCTGCTGTGTGGACAGCACTGCTGAAGTTGGTGCTTGGAAGCCCGTCACAACTCAAGAGACAGAACACACACTACAAGAAAGTGCCACACAGACATACTGCTTTCAGACTAACTCTAACACCTACCAAGAAGTTGCATTTGAACACAGACCAGTGCAAAAGTATAGAGAGGCAATGGAGTCTCTAGGGCCAAGAGAATTATTTTGTTCTAAACTGAAACAATCTGAAATTCTCCTTGAAAGCAGAAGAGACATTAATCACTTGAAAATTTCAACTTGCCTCCTGCATTCAAAAGCAGCAGTATCATTTTACAGTCATCTGTAGATCAGGAGTCTACCCAGCTTTAACAAAGCCTACTCTATACTTCCAGCTGTTAAACAAGGCAGCCTTTTCCAGTGGGTCAGAAACTCATGACTCAGTAGTTCATCCCTACCCACATGCAAACTGTCAGCTGATTTGAAAGCTGAAAGTACCACATGGGAAAAGGCATTCTCTTGTTTATTTTTCTCAGCATATTATTAAGTTACACATTATTCTGTGATTTGCATTCTTGCCTTACTCATGGCAGCAGACAGTGGCTCTGTATCATGCTATGGACCACCCGATTCTTCATTTGATGTAAGGACTTCAGCTGTACTGCAGAGGATGAGACCTTTGCCTTAGACTAGGCAGTTTCTCCAATGTTGAGACTAAAGCTTTTAAAGGTGGCCATCTAGTGGATAACTTGTGTTTAACTGAATGCATATGTTTACTTTTGTTTTTCAGCTATAACAAAAATATCTGTAAGTATTTATAAGGCTAAAATTTCCTTTCCCTTCAGCAAGAATGTTTGTTCTTTAACAGGAAGTCAAGTACAGCTTTCAACAGCTTATGATAACCACTACCTTGGACTGATTTTTCATTCAGTATCTACTCTTAAGAGGCAGATATGCAACTGAACATCTCACCCCAACTTACAAAGAGGTACCATATCTGGGACGAGTGGCTTTAAGACAAAGAGTTACTTTACCTTCATGCCCTTTAAGGGTTGTGATAACTGAACAGGTATTCTGCTCCAGCTTCAGAAGAGTGATCTGTCCAGAATAATCACCAACAAATGCATGCTGAGTTTCATGATCATATCTGAACACCAGTCAAGGAGAAGCTTCATTTGTTCAAAAAGTATTTTACATAACTGAAACAATCAGCTACAGAGTTGAAAAAAATTGGAAAAGAACATTTTAATATGCCAGATAAATGTTTACATCATCACTTTTAAAGTGGTTGGAGACTGTAATAAACCTTTTTGATTCCTTCCTTCTCATCACACTTCCCTACATGTGCAAGTAAAACTGTATAGAAAATATGAGAGAAGAGTTTTAGAAAGCCATGAGATAATCCATGCCCTAGTTTAAGGCAAGCCAAGTAGCTTCAGGCCATTGCTAGCAGCTATTTACAGAACACACTCATGCTTGTCTACAAGATGCCAAAACTAATCAGACTACTTGTTGCAGTGCAGAGCTCTCTGCAACCATTAGGAACACCTCACTGGACACTGGGCTGCATTCAGTCTTACCTAGTATCTTCTCCAATAAACCCTTCATTTTCTAGCCTGTTTGTAGCTGATATCCCCAGGAGAGGAAAACCAAGATACAAGGATGCTGACCCTCCACAACGAGTTCACTTTACAGTGGAAGTACACCCCCAATGTTCTAGCAACTGTCAAGGTGAGGCTGTCTCATTTCTTGTCCTGTTCTCTGGACTTCCCAGTTTACCAATGCAGGTCCTTGAGTGTGGTATTGAAAACTGACCTAATTTCAAAAAGGATTCTGTCAGTTAACACTGAGATAAGAGCCACACCACATCCTAACATGGGATCCATTGACAAGGTGGCACATTGGGCAAAAGCATTATACCTGATAACAGTTCTGATACTCAGTTTTTGCCACGATGAAACTATGAACTCCAGAAACCAAAGCATGGCAAGCCAATGGAGCTAGATAATTTGCTGCTTTTAGAAGACTTCTGCTATTCAGAATATAAGCAAGAGCTATGAAAGACCCATGTAGCTGACACCACATAATCCAACAGCTGTATATAAACTTAGGTGTCCTCCTTGAACCACAAAAAAACACAAGCAGCAGCTACAAAAGTAGCCTCTGGTACCCAACAGAGGCTAACTTTAGGACAGTCTACCAAAAAGCCCACCACCCTAAGTGAAAATGCAGAGGCTCTGCCATCTGATGACATTCCAAAGTCTCTTAAGCCTTCAGGATCATGAGATAAACAATTTGCTTTCAACAAATCCTCTAACTCCCTGAACATGTGATCCTTTATTCATCTTGAAGTTCAGGCTTGCCTTATCCCCACTAATCCAGTAAAGAAAAGGCACTCTGCTGTGTTTCTCAGCAGTTTACACATAGGATCATAAACAAACAATGTTCTAAGGAGCCTCCTGATAGGGAGGCCAAGCACCTAGTACACACACCAAGCAAGCTGGTTCTTCCAAACACAAATCCAAAGGCAGATAAATTAAAATGGATTTTGAAATGTCAAGTTCTTCAGTGGAAATTAATTTTTATATTGATACAAAAGGTCATATTCTTTTCTCCATTTTAATAATAAACTGTGCTGTTATTTGCAATAGCATTAGCTATAGAAGCCACTGAATTCAGTGAGGCTCAGACTGTTCCCCAGGCTGCTGTGAGCTGGTCTCCAACACACACAGCAGCTTTAACCTATTCTGTGCTGCATTCAGCTGAGGTGAGCTGCACACGGAATGTTTTGTGGGACACGACTCCCCTGGACTCTAAAAAAAGAGCAGCAGTACAACAGTACAAACCTGGCAGTTCTTCAGGCAGTAAGGCAGGGGCTGCACAGATGGGAGACCTCAGAAGGACAGACATGCAGCTGGCAACTGAGATTTCCTCCCAGCTTCTTACCAGAACACAGGTATTCAGCCACTCTAGAGAGGGCTTCATGTTTTCAAGAGATGATGCTGACCTGTTTCAGTTTTTCAATCTTGCTACTTCTAAAACATTATTGCCATCAAACCTCATACAGCAACCAATACCTTCAATTCCAATACCTTCAATACCAGCCACATCTAAACTGCCACCAGTAACAAGTGCTAAAAAAACAATTTTAGTTTAGTTTAGTTTGCTTTCAAAAGCTTTGATATGTGAACTGCCTTGCAAGCTACTGGGTATGTAAGATTTTTACATAGGGTAAAGAATGCCCTGAAGTACTTACAGCTGAATAGACAGAGTGTCTAAGCTGAAAATGCTGCAGTTAAACATAGTTTACAGAAAGCAAATTGTACACAGACAAATTACTACTGGTGAATGAAGTTTCAATATACCTGGAAGCTTAAAGATAGAAAAGATTAACTTGAGCAAAGACAGAAAAATTAAAGCAGTCCAAAGGGGTTTCATGATGTATTATATGCTCTGGAAGGACTCAAAGGCACACTGGCATCTGCTGAACAAAGTGACTTGCCCAGGAAGTCTGTGGGCCAGGCTATAGATACTGGCACTGCCACAAGATGCTACAGACAGACACCTCAAAATTAGGAACTAGTGCAGACTGGGATTTCTGCAGCTCAAGGTCTCTTCTGCTATCAATAACCACTAACAGAAATAAAGGTATGAAACTTCTAATGAGAATAATGGTTAGCAGATTTGCGAGATGTCACTCTAGTTTTTATACATGAAAAGTTGGGAACAAATTGAGGTAAAGGAACAAAGTACTCTTCCATTTTCAGGGTAGCAATAATTTTTTAAAGGATACTGCAGACATGAGGCCCAAGACGTGAAGTAATGTCTCCCCAGCATGCTCCCACTCCTGGTGCACATCCAGCTGATACACTTGTCATGACCTGTGCTGATAAGCCACTCTGATGCCAGGCAGAAAGTAATAGCAGACACTCTATTCTGGTGAGCTGCAACAAGAAAAAGATTCCGACTATTTTCCCCCAAAAATCAAAGTGCTGTGTACTTTCATTCTAATTCAGGCAGACAGAGGTTGAGGATAATATCTAGGCTATGCCCCAGGGAGATCTTTCACCATTATATTATACTTGCATCTTGGCTGAATGAAAAAGTTCCCATAGTTCTATTTAGGATTTGCCTTCTGAATAGCTCAAGTGAACCAAACCCATCACAGAGAGAAGCTGAGTTCAGCCCAGATACCCAAGGTTAAGGAACAAGCAAACTCTCAGCTTCCTCTTTGGCTCAGGACTTCTGGGGAATAATGCAACACATCTAAAAACTTGAATTGCTTTACTAAACCCATCTTTTCCTAACCCCAGAGAGCTATGCTCACATTCATAATTCTGAGCACCTGAAAGGGTATCTAGTCCATGGCATTCTAACTGCTTCCTGTGACAGCAACCAAATCCCACCCAGCTTTGTTGAGAATGCTGCCACTAAGCAAGAAGTTACACATGCTTTAGAAAGAAGCCTCCCCTGCCCCCAATTCCTTGACTGAATTGTCAAATCATGTCCCTTAGGATAAAGGGAGGTTTTGTTGCTTTAAGAACAAGGTCTTTTTCTCCCAAGCAAGAACATTGCTTCTGTCGGTGTCAGGGAGTCACAAGACAAACTGCACTTTGTTTTGCTACATAATCTGGAGTCTTTAAGAGCTTCCTTCAGGCCTCTCACATTAATATTCCTATTTTAAACCAACAATAGAGTTTTGTATTTCTCTAAAGGATGTGTGTAGACAAATGCTGAAATCAGTATCTCTATAAATATTGGAACAATCCCACAAACCCTGTTTCCCACATATTGGGAAAATTAGCTCTTTTTCATCCCTGCTGCTCTCCTAAGATGACAGAGAAGGTATGGACTCTTACCTTGGGCTAGGAGTACCCAAGCCCATTGGTTACAAGAAGTAAGGAGAGACACTGCAAATACCAAAATCACCTTTAGAAAGCTCTCACACCAACACTCATGTAAGTACAACTACTCCAGCTGAACAGCAAAATCCAAGCTCACTAGCTCTAGCTCATTACATTGCACGCTGATGATGTAGTGAACTTCATGATAATGACTACAGCTTGGACTCAGCTGTCTGACAGAACATTTTTCTTATGGCAGTTATCCCCCAACTAAGTGACAACTATAAAATCAGTCAGAATTAAAGCATATCTGGATTTGATTAACCTGTGACTGTGTCCGGTTTCCCAAGCACTGCAGATACCTTCCCTTTACATAAATGTTAGTGTAGATAGTGGTTAACTGTTTACCTGGATAGGTCTTTACAAAGTTCATCTTATTAAAGTCCTCAGAAATATGAAACTCCTAAAAACAAAGTGAAACTGTTAGAAGATACCACAGTGGCATAAGCAACTTTGATACCCAAAAAGGAGCAGCAACCTCACAGACCAAAATTTGCATAGCAGCAGTATATCCCACAAAAAACAGGCAGCTTCTCAGGCTGGAGCAAAGCACACTGAAATACCAACTGTAAATCAAGATTCTAAGTGAACTGAATTTTCAACAGGGAACATTCTTTCAGAACTGAGTTTACTGAAGGTAGATTAAAGAAAAAGAGAAGATCTCACTTGTCCCCAGCAGGAGCAAACAAAACTGTCTTGTAGTACTTAAGATTTGCATGTTTGTGACTTCACAATGGACAGGTTTAAGTGACAGTGTTCTCTATTTGATCCGTTAGACTTAATGAAATTATAGAAGTCTCAACTTGAAATTTCCAGTTATCACGAGATTTCTGTGCAGTTCTTTGTAGGCTATTCATAGCAGTTATCTGTAGAATCTCCTTATGATACTCATGCAGTACCCTGGCTCGTTATGGGGCACTTATTATTTTGACCTTATTTTCATAGAGAAAGGAAACCATTAAAGCATCTGAGAGTCACAAGATTCCCCTCCTTTACCAAGGGGGGAAGAATAAAACCCAGTTTCTGTTCTGCCGAGTGTATGCTCTCCAAGACAGGCACAGCAACTACAGCAAGAGTATACAAAGAGAGAAGAAAGAATTCCCAGCAAGCCTCTTATATACTTAGAGCTGTTGTTCAAATTTCTACATCATAAAAAGATCTGCAGCAAGCAAATCCAGAGATATGTGCATGGCAGCATACAGACAGATCCATACTCCTGGCCAGGAGCAAACCAACTGCAGTTCACAACCCCTGTCAGAGCACCACCATGGCACTCTGCCCAGCTTACTGTACTGCTCTCAAAACAACTCCTTGGCAAAGCGAAATTCTTTGGGTCCACTGCTGCACTAATGGCTCAAGGGCTTCTTGAGGCTACCTGGCTCACATCTAGCCAGAAGAACCTTTGCTTTGCAGTCCTCCCACATGCATCTCAGCTGAACTGCCAAGAAGCTCAGCCATTTAGCAGTAGCTGCATTCCAAAATGAATGGAAAGAAAACAGACTATCAGCTGCCAGCAACACATGGACAATCTGAGCAATTCTAACCTACATTCAGGAGAAAAGTCACAACAACTTACCATGATAGCTCCATTATCCTGGCCAACAAAAATCCGTCTGCTGTCATGATGATAAGCCATGGCAGAACATGGTGCTGTCAAAAAAAGCAAGTACATTACAGTATTTAAATAGAGATATTAGGATACACATGACTTTAATAGAAGTCAATTCTTTCACTCAGGACAAAAGCTGTTTAAATAATTTGATAGAAACTAGTCTGCCTAGCTAACATCCCTTGGAATGACAGTTCAATTCCCACGTGTGAAGCTGAGGACAGGAACACGACTACTGTAACTCAGATACACCAACAGGAACCATATGCAAACATGATTCCTGCCACAAAGGTGCAACTCACCTTTGTGAGGAATTTTACACAGAAAAAGCTGAAAGCTGAAAAGCTGAGCTAACAGCAACAGCTGGTTACACTTAAGAACTTGAGCTCACTAAAATTATCTCAAATGCAGCCCTGAAAGAAAAAAAAAATGTACACCTTGGAAAGCTGAGAGCATTCTTACATCTCAACTTTCAGCTAGTGGTTAGAAAAGCTCACTTAACTGACAGGCAAGTTATCTGCCATCATTTGAGGCACCTCCAGCTGCAGATCCACATTGATTTACCTGGTGAAGGATGTGGTTCTGACAGAACACTGCCACAGATCTTGTCCACCATGCAGCTAGTTTCAAATCAAAGTCTGAGCTAGATTTGCTGCAAAGCTCCCAAAATCAAGATCATTGAGGGAATCCAGCCCTTGGGGAAATGAAAAGGAGGTATTCCTACACACAGCACAGGTACAAAACCCATACTATGCCTGGCCACCACTTACCACATCCATATTGTACTTACATGCCATGGTGTGATAGATGCTGGGCCAGTACTGCCCACTGTCTCTCTTCAGCCATACTCGGATTGTCCTGTGTCATGGGAAGAGCAGGGAGAAGCCAGCTGTAAGTGCATCATCCCCTACATCTGACCCACTTCATTACCTATGGATCAGCTCCCCTGCCCTTAGCTTTTGTGCTACTCAAATGTAATAGAGGAATGACATACAGAAATAACAGCACTCAAATACTGCTCTAACATAACAAGAATACTGGCACTAAGAAAAGGCACCCTTGGATTTGGAAAAGTTTTCTTTAAAACTATTTATACATGGAGTTTCAGTAGCATGAAATGGAAATACTATTTCAGCTCACCTCAGAAATTGCTACAAATTGCATCCCTTTACCTCCTTCTTGGCTCTGGTTGATATAAATCAAATTCAAACTGCAGAAACTTTCTATCTTTGGCAGAGCAATCCACAGTTTATTTGTTTATTGCAGATTAAGCAGATATATTAAAAAAAAAAGGCAAATAATTTGTTATGGAAGTCCAAACTTTCAAATTTTTACAGCATCTCTATGTAACTCACCCTTCAGCAAGCCAGACACTGAATATTAATAACAGAAGCACCTCATCTTCTGGAACAGGACAATACTGACATCTCCATCCCCAAATACGAAGAATTTATAAAGGACAGCATATCTAACTCAGTATTATTTCCTCTAAGCCATGCCTCTAATCCCTCATGTAGGAATGCAAAGGACAAGCAACATTAGTTGCTGTTGTTCTGCTTCTCTGCCCCAAATATGATCAGGATTGATGAGCCAGTCAAATGTTAACTGAAAAGCTGATGACTTGGACAGCACGCCAAGATTCTTCATAAAATTGGCTTCAGTTTGTAACTTTCCAGAATCATCTCTTGGAAGGAAAGGATAAGTGGTCTTGGGAACATTTAGCATTATACTACTCTGATGACTGCCAAATCCTGGGAGGAGGGATGTCAGAGTATCAGCAAAGAAGTGAAAAGCTATTGTCAATTAAAAGCATTCCTACAACAGACACATTGAAGGGACTCTACATCAAGAAGTTAAGAGCACACATGTGGACAGTGTTAAGGTTAAATCATCTTGAAATTTCATCTCCAAACCATTGTTTGCCTTTTTGTTACTGTTTAAATCCAACTTCCTCATTCCTAAATGATCTGTAAATATATGTACCTGGAAACACTGTCAAGAGGCTTCACTGAGATATGCTGTTCTATTTACTTTTAGCTAATAAAAGTTCTGCTATTTAGAATTCTCTAGAAAAATACTAGGGGACTGATTAATGAGACATCATGTAGGATCAACAATAAAAAGTTTAACAAAAAGAGCACAGAAGGAGACAGTATCTTGCACCACAAACAGAACTTTCAGAAGTTTTACTGCTCAAGATCCAACAGTAGCATTCTAATTTTGCCATCCATTTAAAGGCTTTTCTTTAAAAGACCACTCAAATATAAAGCAGACAATGCCCACCCTTAATGAACTACTTTTTGAAAACTTGAAAGCAATACAAGTGAGCGTACACAAAACAATGATTTTCAGCTTTTAAATCAAGTTACTTTTTGACCAGTTTAGGGGCATATGTACATTAGTCTAGTAACGATTAGCCACTAAATATTTTGCATTAAGACTGTCTCTCAAAAGCTATCCCTTCCTCTTTACAATAATCAACAGCCTACCTTATGTCAGTGAGTCACCACTTCAGAAAAGCAGTTGCTATTTCTTGGTAACACAGAATTTGGGAAAAATAATGTTTTCAAGTCATTCTAATGATGCCAACCTAATAGCACAGGTTAGCATCTATGCACCTTTACCAGCTTTTTAGAGCAGCTCCATCATACTCAAACTGTTCTGAACATCTCAATGGTGGACTCCACCCTTACTAATTCAACTCTTCACTTCTAGGCAAAGTCGTGTAATTATCTTCTGTTTTTAAGAATTACATGATAAGTTATCATGGTGATCAAAACAATGCATTGGTGATTTTTCAAAAGCAGACTTAGCTTCCTCTCAGTATTGTGGTTAATTGTACTGAACTAGAATAAAGGAAGCAAAGATTCAATTTTTCTAAGAAATTATTTAATGGGAGTATAACTTCTATGTAGATCATCAATGGTAGAGCCCCTCAGTGAAGTTGAGAGCCTAAGCAAATAGCTGCAAGACTGAGCAAAATTAACTTCTGAAAGCTTCTTATTTTGGTTTAAGTAAGATTTAGACTCTGCTCGCCTCATGCTTACAAAGATAAGCTGTCAGACAGCCTTATATCTAATTATATAAAGCTCTGACTGAGCAAAATTTGAAGAGATCATTTCACAGTAGTCAGCAAGTGACCTCTGCCAAAATGTTACTTCTCCCTGATTCTCGCTCCTACAGACCTGCTTTTGTGATGCATCTCCTTATGTTGGGACAAATTAATTTGTAAAACACTAGTTCTTAAAGGACTAGAGAAGTCCTCCAGTAATGCTGCTCCCACAATCTCCTTCAACCATTCAATTGCTTTGTTATGACAACTGCCTTAGTCTTTAGCACTTTCCTCAAAACTTGGTCTTTATTTAATGAAGAATCCTGGGCTCAGTACCTGAGAAGAGCTGGCTACCACTCACTTCTCCTTAAGCATTCCCTACTAAGGGCCTAGAAAGACACAGGGTTGTTTGACAGCAGTCTCAGTAAGGATGCAAAAATGCTGAAACTCATTAAGAAGCACCCAGAGATAGATACAGACTTTTAAAATTCTAGACTCATGTCTCTGAGAGTGGCAGGAGGAAGCAAAACATTAAAAAAAAAGATTAGAAATTCCCTCCAAGCTTCCCTAACATTCAGTACTGGACCAGAAGCTGCTTTCAGCTGGGCAGCACGCACATTTATAGAAGCACAAATCAAAGGAGATTTGGCATAGGATTTTTTAATGTAATATAAAGAAAGAAACTCAAAAGCCATGCTCCAGCAATACTGACTGTGGCCTTACCAATTTCTAAGAGTTTCTATTGTTCTCAATCACTGTTTCATTTACAGAGTGAGTAAGCACCCAACAGTGCTGGAGGAAAAAGCTGGGGTTTGAGAGCAGAGACAATGCTGTGTTCCAACAGTGCTTGTGCTCCTGCTACACCAGCTGCCCTCTGAAAGCCAACAGCACAGGTGCCACGGAGGGAGAACGATGAAAGAGCAACAGCCAAATCCAAACCTGTTACGGCACTGCTGCAGGTAACTACAAGCTACACCAGCCCTGTTCACAGCACTGCATCTTCCTAACTCCTTCAAACCACCACCAACTACTTTCCTATCCAAAATCGACCACTGGCAGTTGTTTTCCTAGCAAGAGCAGAATACTGCCTCTTTCTGGTAGTTTAAACCAAAAATATTTATAGTGTTATCAACCTTGTTCCCAAAACAGGATGAGAAGTCTGGTTTAGTCAGAGTGCAATGGAAGCTGAAAGACACAGCTGATGGTTTTTATCAAATTTCTGCTAAAACTAAACCATGTTTTGACCAATATATAGGTTCATAAGTAAAAAATCAACAAAAGCTAATGCTGTACTTTAAGCAGCTATTGATGGTCACCAAACAGCAGCACTGAAATGTGCCAGTGACTCCAGAGCTCCTGTTAGCCTGCAGTAAATACAATACTTTCATCTTGCATTTAGGGTCTTCATGCCTCAGCATTCCCAGCTGCAGCTGGGAAACACTCCTCATGCCTCCCTCCCTGCTGAGGGACACACTGCAACAATTCCCAACATTGTCTTGCAGCCAGGGTCAGACAAGATGCCAACAGGGACGCAGAGTTAATCATCCTTTCTAGATAAGTTCTGAGAAAGCTTCACAGATGGCAAGTGTCCTGCTGAAAAATCCAATTGGGAAAATTAACTCTTTGTCTCCTGCAGGTATTCTTGTTTCTTTTTTCCTCTTTAAAACTTTAAAAAAATCATAGAATTTTGTTGGCATTCCCAGATCTACTACAAAATTTTTTGTATCCTCTGAAAAAATTAAACCATTACTTTTCATCCTAGGAAATATAATTTAAAATAGGAAGAACTACAATGAGTAGCTCTAGTGAGAAATAATCTACAACACTCCCAGGGAATGTTTGGGCTCCAATGTTTTCCTCACTACCCAACTTGTAAACACATTCCTCCGACTGGTTATTATGAAATACTTGACAGCCTTAGCTGCATTAAGATGCAATAAAAAATACTTTAGCCCTGCTCTTAGTACACCCAGCAGCTCTTGTGCTCCTTGTACTCTGCACTTTGCTGCCAGGAGCATAAGCAGTTAGGCAGTACTAACACCTACACCCCACCTGCAGCGAGCAAACAGGGGAGCACTGTTTGACAACATGTTGAACTGTAGGTGAAAGCTCTGATGTGCTGTAGGAGGTATCCCAGATTAGAGGTAATACAGGTTTCTGAAAGTTTAAAGATTTAATTTCTCACAGTCAGCTGGGTGACACAAATTCAGCCACAAGTCCACAGACTCACTTGGAAATTACATACACCAAAGGTGGGTGGTGGCCTCTCTCTCCTTGCACAGGTCTGTATCTGACATCAAAACTTGCTGAGATAAAGATGCAGCTCCATCCTTGGCTCTTATCAGCAGTCTAAGCATGCAGACTGCTTAACCTTCGGCATTAGACCTCGAGTTTAAACGCTGGAACAGGCAAGCCTCTGCAAGCCTCCACCATGAAACTCTGTGAAGGCTGAACCCTGATCTGGAGTCTTAAAAATCATTATTTCCTCTTCTCTCCTTCAGGAAGCTCATCAAAGCAAACTAAACACAAACACAAACAATCACACCTAAGTGACTGGAAATTCCCATCCAAAAGCTGTTATCCAACGTGTACTGCACAAAGCCACCTCCATAGGAAGGGATGACACACACCAACTAGACACCTGATCTGTTTGCACTTTTTGACCTAAAAATAAATGCTGGAAAACCCAGTTCAGATAACACCATTACTCTGCTGATTTTCAGCACTCATACTTTCCTATTTCTCACAAGGTCAAGCTTTTCAAACAAAAATTCATGCAAATATTGATTCAAATTTAGTTTTAAAAGTTTTGTAATGAAACAGTAAAATTTTCCCCACACCAAGCTACACCTCAAAGAATGCACTTTTGTACTTTTAAAAGCACACCGTTGCTTCCAGTGGAGCCACCGTTTCCTAAAAAGCATCTACCATCCCTCTTCACTTTTAAGAGTCACTTTCCACATGGCACAGGTGAAATCTCCCGCTTGCAGATCCCTCACCACTCTCCTGGCCACAATCCTCTGTACTACGTGCTTCCTCATTTCCACTTTCCTTTCATCTGAGTAACTGTTTAGCGACATAAACAGCTCCTGTGGCAGACGAGCCAGTGCCGAGAACCAGCGTTAGACTCTGAAGACGCCTTCTCTTCCAAGCAGAAAGCGCCGTGCACAGCAGCTCATCACCCCCTCTCCCCTCAGATCTGCCAACTCACTCCCTGGGAGGCTTCAGCCAGAGGGACGCAGGTGTGGGACCCGCACACCGAGCCACCAGAACGGGCTCGTTCCACCGGACCAGCTCGGGAAGCTCCAACTCTCCCGACGGGCAGGGGAAGCAGCGACACACTGCAAGCGTTTCAGCCAGCAGAGCGGAAGGCCGAGGAAAACACATAGTCCCTGACTCCTGGATCTGCTCATGAGCCCTGCAGGACCCACGCACACACAGGACGAGCCGTGCTTTTCCCGGCGCTCCGCGGGGGAGCACAGCAGCTTCTCCGCGCCGGTGGGAAAGTGTCAGCCCCGCGTCCCGCACGGGCGGGCCGAGCCAATCCCCCCTCACGGCTGACGGCATCTTCCTGCCCGGGACCGCGGCTCCCCTTAGGACCGCAGGCACGGAGCCCCAGCGCGCCTCCCGGCAAAGGCACAGCGCACACCCGGACTCCCCTCAGCAGCCCCCGCTGCCCCGGCTCCCTCCCCAGCCCCGCGGCCCGGCCCTGCCCGGCGGGGAGCGGGCCCCGGTCACCTGTCCTCGCCGGCCGTGATGACGCCGTCCTCCTTGGGGATGAGGAGCGCGGCGCTCACGGCGTCCTGGTGCCCCTCGACCTTGCTGAGCAGGACGGGCCGGCGGCTCTGCGGCCGCGAGTGGATCTCGGCGGCCATGGCCCGTAAGGCTGCGCGCAGCGGCGCCGCCCCGCCGCGGTGTCCCGAGTAGCGGCGCAGCCCCACGGCGCGCCGCTGCCGTCACGGGCGGGGCGGGCCGCCGCCAGCCGTGCTCGCTGGAATAGAAGGGCCGCGGCGCCGTATTTCATAGAAGAGCGGAGAAATCAGTCTGGCGGTGGGGGCTCCGGCCGCCTGCCCGGGGCGGGACGTGTCCCCTCCGGTGTGCCCCCCGGGCGCAAACACGCGTTTCTGGGGCCTGGGCCGCAGGGCTGGCTGTGCTCTCCCGTGCGCTCTGTCCAGGAGAAGTCGCTGCCGTGACCCCGGCTCAAGGAGCCCAGTCGCTGCCCGTCCCCGCTGGCATGGGGCCACCGCAAGGCAGCAAGGAAAGGCTGCTCCCCCTGGGGCAATTAACGGAGGGATATGGGCTGAGGCAGGACGTGTAGTCACAGGAAATACATTAGCTCCTTTCTGTCTGTTAAAGCAGCTGTAATCCTTCATCCTGTAAGTTCTTAAGCAGCTGGGTTGTGCTGTTATTTTCTCTGTGTTCACTGCATGGGAATGTTGGCCACAGAGCTAGGTAACCAACAGCAGAATTCCTCCCGTCGGTGCTTGGTTTTTGGTCTTCTATCTGAATACCAGCATTTCGATGTAGCCAACACACCCTGGGCTACACTGAAAATGCCCAGACAGAGCTGAGCCCAAAGAGATGAGCTCCAAGATGAGGTGCAGACAATCCTCCTGGAGCAGGGTGCTGGGGACTGTGTCATTTGATAGGCTGTCGCAGACCATGTCACACACCTGCAGTCAGGGAGGGTGAATGAGGCTTCCCCCGGATCCTGGGGGAGGGCAGCAGACAGCAATTATCTTTTTCCTGACCTGTCCCAAGAGAGGAATTTTGTAGCTGAGAAAGCCAGTAAGGGAGATTGGTTCCAGCAAAGATTCCAGCAAAGGAAACAGACACAGGAAGAAGGGGTCCAGCTTGAAGCTTTTCAGATACATGTGGTTAAATAGGTTTGTTTTGCCTCAGTTTTTTTTCCTGCTTCCTTATTTTTCCTCTGTATTTCCAGAGTGACTTGGCCACTGAGGACAAGAGTATTACTCCAGGTCTGGCCTAACAAATCATCCCAGTCAAAACAACAGGCAATGACCACTGAAGCAAAATACCTGGCATAGCTGGATCTAAAATCCTTTAAACACAATATTTCAGGCCTTGACCACGTTTGCTGCGCAAGGTTTCCCTGTACTTGTGAATAGCAATGCAGTGCTTGGCCCAGTGGACACATCTGTAGTCAGAATGATAATTTGTGATCCAAGCCAAAAGACACCAAAAGGCACCTCGTTGCCCAATGCTCTGGTTATTATTCAGACTTGTACTCACCTATTCCTCTGCTTTTTAAGCCTGACCTGCTTAGCTCCTGCCAGTTGTCAGAGGTGAGTTTGGCTCTCTGCCCGAAGAAGGGAAGACAGTGTTCTCCACATACAGAGACTTCGCAGCAGGGATTCTGAACAAACGTGCAGCTCTAGGATGGCATATCCACAGGGAAATGTTTTCAAGAACTACTATCCAAACACTTTTTTTGATTACTAATGGTTATGAGCTGTTTTTAACCTCCCTTTCTTATCGCATGAGACATTCCCTCTGGCCTCATCATCTGCTACTCCTCATCCTGCTGACCTTGCCTAGGGACGCGTGGTGGTGTTTCGGCTTGGAGGTACATCCTTCTACCGGCTCCTCCGTCTCCTGGGTGGGGACCCCGTCCCGCAGGAGGGGGGATGTGCTGATCCCGGCTGTTTTCCCGCTCCCGCACGGGGCCCCCGCCTGAAGGACCGGCCCCGGCACCGGGCTGCGCCGTGCGCGCAGGGCCGCCAGGGGGCGCTGCGGCCGCGCCGGGCCCGCGCCTGAGGGACGGATCCGCCGGAACACCGGGAGCGGGGGACGGCGGGATATAGGGATGTGGGGCAGCGGGATATGGGGACAGCGGGATATAGGGATATGGGGCAGCGGGATATAGGGACAGCGGGATATGGAGACAGCGGGATATGGGGATATAGGGCAGGGGGATATAGGGGCAGTGGGATATGGGGATATAGGGCAGGGATATAGGGATATGGGGCAGCGGGATATGGGGACAGCGGGACAGCAGGATATAGGGACGGCGGGACATAGGGATATAGGGACAGCGGGATATGGGGATATGGGGACCGCGGGACATAGGGATATGGGGCAGTGGGATATGGGGACAGCGGGATATGGGGACAGCGGGACAGTGGGATATAGGGACAGCAGGATATAGGGATATGGGGCAGCAGGATATAGGGACAGCGAGATATGGGCATATAGGGACAGCAGGATATAGGGATATGGGGCAGCGGGATATAGGGACAGCAGGATATAGGGCAGCGGGATACGGGGATAGGGTGACATGAAGACAGGAGGATGTGGGGCAAGGGATATGGGGAGAAATGGGGATGTGGACAGTAAGATATGGGGAAGGGGGAGAGAGGGACAAATAGATACAGGAAGATGAGGATGGGGACAGCAGGATATGGACATATGGGAAGATGGGGACAGGAAAGAGGGTGACAAGGACAGTGGGATGTGGGGAGAGTGGGATATGAGGACGGGGGGACAGTGGTATATGCGGACAAGGACAGGAAGATATGGGGCAGGGAGAGAGGAACAAGAAGATATGGGGATCACCCATGGGGACAGGGGTACGGGAACAGCAGGATATGGTGACAGAGGATCTGGGGAGAGGAGGACAGGGAGGCAGGAGGATATGGGGACAGGGGGAGAAGGGAACATGGGGAAGTAGGATATGGAACAGGGGGATATGGGGACAGGAGGAACCTCCTGCTGAATCACTGCCTTGTGTTGAGGCCAGCCAGGCAGGGGAGGCACCTGTTCAGCCCCTCTGCTTGGCCCTGCTGCTTAGAGGACACTGTTAAGAGCTACCAACCAGGAAAAAAACCCAAACCCAGAAAAAAAACTGTCCAAACGCCATAATTTTACCTCAGAATGAATTTAAAGGGATTTGGGGGGGGGGAGGGGGGGGGGGGGCTTTTCTCTGGTTGATGGTTTTGTTGCTGTTGTCTTGGTTTGGGGGCTTTTTTAAGCCCAAAGTGGAGCATTAAGGCTGGCATTGCTTCTCAGAGGGACTGACAGTGCCCCATCCCCCCCAAAGCTCTATTGCCACTGGGGACAGCCGGCAGCCAGCCCAGTTCAGGGGCAAGAAGGCACAAATCTGACACAGGGCTGTGCTTCCCATGGGCACACAGCTGCCAGCAGAGCCTTGAACAGGCCAGCTGCAGTTGGCCGACCATTTCAGGAAGGGAGAAAAGCTCAGGTTGGTCAGATAACAGCAAAAAATACATCCTTGCCTTCCCCCTTCTCCACCACCTGTTCTGGTCCCAAACCAGCCAGCACGCGTTAGTCTGGACGTGAAACAAATGCTGCCTGTGATCCAAGGAGACAAACCCAGCCCTTCTGTCTAGGACAGGGTGGCTCACAGCCAGTGTAATTAACTGATGGCCACAGGCTCCAGGTGCTCAGTGCCCCGAAGAAAAATCATCTGATTCACTCCCTCTATTGCACAAATGCCCTTCAGGAGCTTATACTCTTAATTACAGGGAACATGGTGCATTAGGAGCCCAGATCCTACATTCAGAGGAGATGCCATGGACCTACCAAAAAGGCTTGGGGAAGATAATCCTTGGACCAGGGTAGATTGTGCATTGGCAGCACGTTGGAATGGAAATGACACTGTGTTAATGCACAATGCATGGCACACGCATCCCAGGCAGGACCCGATATATCTTCCAGTCTGTACGAATTATCCTCACCATGATCTTGAAAGCAAAAATTAGCATCCCTGGGAACTTGAGCACAATCTGAAGAAAAGAGAGGACAGCACAGCACTGAGCTGCCATCCTGCTGTGAGCTGGCAATACACACCCATCACTACTGCAGCAGCAGCACAGCAAAGTGTCATCTAGTAAGTAAACAGTGCCCACCTGGCCATAGCAGCAAGCCCAGAAACAAGAGCAAGGAGAATGCACTCTGGCACCAGCACCACCCTCTTGGGGAGGAGGGCAACTGCAGCCTCTGCCTTTTGGTTCCCCTACAGCCTTTGATAGGAGCTGGTCTCCTCCTGGGTGCCACATCCAATACAAGAACATCACAGCTTCCTGGCACCGCAGTAATAATGGAAATTATTAGTGTTAGACAAGTTTCAACCACTGCAGGTATTGGTATTATTATTACTAATGAATGCACACAGTTTAAACTGGTGGGGCTAAGCTCTTCAGCTTTTAGTTTCTTTGAAGTATGAGGGAGAGTTTTTAAAATGTTGCTTACAAAAGAGATATTTCAGTTTCTTGCTCTTTTTCATCTTTATTATGCCACATTGCTGCTGGGAGGCAATGCAGCCTTGTTTTTAAGGGGGAGGTTGCTGTCAGAAGAAGGCTGCCAGCAGGGAATATGCTGTGATGCCAAAGGGTGAACAGCTGTTGTCCCTTTACAGGTGCTGAAGAATTGGCCCTTCCCTACACTCTCCACTCTGTCCAGCAAACAGGATTTGAACAATGTTCATGAAATGTGGAAGTTGTAAAAGAAAAGCAGCCTTTTTAGAGCTCTCTGAAGTTAGAAAAACAAAGTTAAGACATGGTTTGGCAGATTAATAGCCTACTATTTTACCTGTTAATTACTTCATGACTAACTACTTTCTTCATTATGTACCTGGCTCAGGAAACGTATGGTAAGGTTTACCAAACTCTCTCTACTTATTCTCTAGGCTAAAGCAACTGTAATCACAAGCATTTTCCACAGTCATTCCCTGCCAAGGTTTTCTGCAACTCCTGCTTGAAGTTACCATCCATTACTACAATGTTAAGCTTCTCACATTCATGTCTCTGTTCTTCCTTGAGGATAGACCCCTAGCCCTACTACCCTCAAACATCGAAGGGCTCAGGGGCCCAAAACCATCTCAGCTTTGCCAGAATGACAAAGTTCAACTGTGAAGCAGTTGGGAGTAAAGAAAGAATAGACTGAACCAAGCAGTGTGAGCATTCACCTTAGACCTGACAGTCCTAGAGACAAAGATGACTTTGAAAAAATTAACATGCCACCTCTACTGACTGCAATCAGATTCCCCAAAGCCTTCCAAGAGCAGCTGACAGACTGCTACACTGAGGGTTAATAGACTACACTAAACACTGCCTTAATGCAAAAACATCACACTGGACTCATTACTCTGTCAAGCAGGACTGGAAATGTGATATTAATCAGCTCCCAGGATGGAAGAGCAGTGTTTTTACAGCACTACTGAAGAGCAAGTTTTTAGCAGCTAACCTGACCCCCACCTTTTAAGGCTTTTAACTCATTTCCCTTCACCCCAAGCTCCTCTACCCAGTTTATAGGCAAATACCACCAGTATCTTTGTTCAGACCTGCATTTTAACTTTTCTTTTACAGCATTGAAAAAAGGAAAAAAGTGCTGCCTAGGAGTGGCAGAGCTAAACTCCCCTTTTTTCTGAGTGGTGACATTTTTCACCCTTGGACTGCAGAAGACTGAAGTTCACCAGGAGTAGCTGCAATGTTTAGCATTCCCCCTCAGTTTGCTCAGAGCTCAGCTGGGGCAGGTAGTCCTGGCTCCAGCAGGCTAAATAATCCTGTTCACCTTTGCCAAGCCACCCTCTTCACTGTCTACTTTTGGGAAAAAAATACCCAGTTACTCACTGTTCATGCTCTAAAGCAATCATCTTATTTTACAAGCTATTTCAGGACTAACAGAAGGGACTGAAAGTTGTTTACACAGAAACTGTGCTAAGGCAAACCTGAAAGCTTATGTCACTGCATTTTTTTTCTTGCCCAAACCTAATCCCAAACCTGCTTGCTGCCCAGACCAGACACTGCTGCTGTGTGTAAGTTCTGTGGGAGTTCAGTTTCAATGCCAACCCTGAAATATTTGAATTCTTAACATAAACATCAAATAGAAGTAACTGGAAAATTAATTCTCATATTGCAATTTTATTTTGACATTAAACCAGCAGCTGTTACTCTGAAATACAATCCTGCACCACTCTAGAGCCCAATGACGTTTGGCACCCCAGTAGTCAAAAAAATACAATGTGTGTGTGAATTAAGTCCACCTCAGGTCTTGGCTCTGTAGTTTCTGTGAGGCAACATTTCTCTATTCTTGCAGGAAAAAACATATCCAAGACAGATGCAAGACAAACCAATGCAAATGTCACTGTAATTGTTTACAGCCCAATAACTATTCTGTTGTTACTTGTGCTCCTTACTTCCATGAGATGCAAGGAACTGAAGGCAGGTGTGGTTGGGTTAGGCAGGAGAGATCTCCTGCTCAGCACTGGAATCTTTAGTTACGTGATCCCCATACTTACTTATTTTTTGGTTGTTGCTTTTGAGTGCATTTTTTTTTCCTCATTCCCCACCTGCAAGGTTCACTTTCTCTTCAACAAGACAGGAAGATAACAAGGCCATGCTAGTTTCTCCATTCACCTATTGCAGACCGAGCCCTCAGCATGCAGCAGGAGCATCCCTCTCCCAGCTTACATGGATTGGGTGGTAGGCAGCTAATACATCCCATAAAACACCTACAGATTTATTATTTTTGATGGCTGCAGTGTTCAACTTAAGCAGGAAAAGAGAGGCTAGCAGATTGGTTCAATATCTGGCAGCATATTATGAGCTCTCAGCCTGGGGTTTGGACTGGGTTAGGACTGACCATGCACAACACATCTGAATGTATTTTCAGCTGGAAGCATTTTCTCTTCATCCTGTTTTCTTACCTGACCAAGAGGCTCAACACTCCACTTTATGGACATATGCTACAGTCACCTACTTCCACCAGGGCTGAGTCTGCAGGAATTTCTCCCCTGAGACCAGCAGCCTCTTCTCCCTGAGCGTGCCCTTCAGAGCTGCCAAAGATTTCCCTCACCTACCCTTGGTTGCCACAGAAGCAGTACAACAAAGAACCATCTGTGACAAGCCAAATGGATTTACTGCTTATCTTTAGGATAGAGTTTTGCACTCAGGAGACTCTAGCAAGGGGCATGAAGAGATGCCTGCCCGTGTGCATACAAACTGCACCACAAGGGAACAGGAGGAAAGGCCCCAAAGGTGCACTGAGATGTCCTCATGGGGCAGCTTTCAGCAGTAACTTGGGCATACAAAAATACAGTTCTCTTCAGATACCAAACCTATGGATAATTCATCCACAGCAGAATGATTTCAGAAAAGGTCATGAGAAGGAGGGACTAAAACAAACAAGCAAAATCCAAACAACCAAACAAACCCCATCACAAAAAACCCAACCAACACCCCCCTACACACAACAAAAAGGTCTCCTAAAAGATCTCCCTCCTTTCACTCTTCTTAAATCTCAATTACACAGGGCTCTGGACTCCAATATCCATCAGCACATCCACGATCCACAACACTGACTGTTCATAATGCAGTTTTATTTTTTTCCTTTGTACAAAAACAAATATAAAATTTAAATCCAATAGAAAGTGTATACTAGCAATGACAAGTTTACATTACAACGAGACAGGACAATGCGATGTGTATTGAACACCACATTAGTTTTAAAACTCTCAGTGATACATGCACTATATAAAAACTGCTAGAACTTTTATTCTATTTCTACCAAGAATATCCAGGTACCAAGATACTCAAGAACCAAAAGTAATCTTGATAGGTGGTATCTACAAAATTAGACCTTTTCCACACACAAGAAGAAACCAACATTAATAGAAACATTTATCATTCTTTGTTAAAATCCTCTCACAAAAAGCCATACATAAAATTCTTAGTAGATACAGAAAAAGCTCAGAAGCTGCTAGCATAGGTAACCATTCAGTAGTTTAGAGAATCTTTTAGACATTTTGAAGAGATACTGTAATTTTCAATCTGTATTTTCCCCACAAAGCCAGAACTATGTCGACTCCTGTTTCAAAACCTAGTCAGTGGTTAAAACTAGTTCTTGAGTGAAGTCAAAGAGTAGTGTACAAAATATTTAACAGAACAGGGGTGTGCCTGTTTACTTCTTGAAGAAAGTCTTTTCCACATTCAAGGTTTGTTTATTTGTCCCATAAACAAGATTGTACCTGAGGGGTGAAACAAAAACAAGGGTTACCATCATCTGCAAACAGAGTTAAACTTTTTTCCATGAAAGCATTAAGTCCACAGAGCACAGCCAAGCCACCTCACCAGTCTTGTCCAGCCTCCCTGAGGTCAGTGAGCCCAGGGAAGTGCATGTTTGGATAGGTGGCCAGCTCCTATTTCTAGAGACACACAGCCCTGTTGATGCTCTGTGGAGCCTGGGGATGGGGCCTGCTGCCAGCAGCCTGCTCTTCCCCCAGTGCTGGCAGCAGCACCTTGTTCCCCACTGACTGACATTGATCATACACATCGCTGCAAGAAGGGCAATCCTACTCTGGGAGACTCAGCCCACACTGCAAAGAAGCAGTGAGCATTATATTGGAACACTCACTTATGTTCAGAGCAGGCTGGAGCAGCACCCCAGATCCCCAACCCTCTATTCGACCTTGGCCCTCACTATCTGACTGTCCAGAAAGCTGGGTCCTATTCAGCAATTCACTACCCGTAAAGAGCTGTTTCCTCTGCACTCAGGGGAACTATGGCTATTAAAGGCTCTTTTATACCCACAACCTGCCACACTTCCTTCTGTTACCTTGACAGCCAAAATGTTTTTTTTTTTCCCTGCTCCAAGTTGTATTCCCAATAATATAAAATTAAAGGCAAAAAAAAACCCTGCAAGTGCATTTTTATAATAGTTATTCAGTAGTTCCAGACTTCTTTTACCACTATTACATAGCTGATACTCAACTTCTAAGCCAAAAAGTACTTACAGATGCTGCTTACCTGTAGGATTGTGCCGGATGAAAAATACAAATGGTCTGTCTACTATGAACCAAGGAGGGGATGACCTGGCTATTAAAATTGCAGCTTGAAAAAAAAAAAGTCTAGAGTGAGACAAATCAAGCACAATAATGCATTTTATACTCTATCAAAGTAAAGTTTCCTTGTAGATGTATATATGCATTTGTGTATATATATCTGTAGGCTTGAAGAGGTGCAGACAAATGCCTAAAACCTACTAACTCGGACATTTAAAGCCACACAGGTCACATGACCTTTCTTACAGGAAGCATTTAAAAAGACATAAGACCCACAGAGAGCTGGAAGTCTTGGTTTGTCACCCAAAGGCTGTAGCTTACTCCTCTTTGTAACCTGGATAGCCAGAACGTGCTATCAGTGGCCTGACAAAGTCTAAGCTATGAGAAGACACTTCTAGAGAAGTATGCCTGTTAATACTTCTTACAGTGATCAACACTGGCAAGTTGAGATTTGACTGAGAAATCACATAAACCCCATTAACTGATGTGAGTCCAAGCACACTGCTGCAGGGATCTCCCAGTGGGCTATCTTTGCCTAGTGCCAAGGCCTTCTAATGGACTTTTCCCAATTACAGTTATCAGTACAATTGCTTACTTGTTGCTGCAGAAGCTTTGGTTCCATCTTCACTAACTTCAATTTTTGTCTTTTGCAGAACATTAGATACATGAAGACCTTCTGTTCCTGGAAGACACAAGGAGAACAGCACCTTCAGTAAAACTCACTGAGAGAGTCCTGAAGTACTGTGCAGCTAAGCAGCTCTGTCAGCATGGCCCAGAATACTAAAAGCTGCTACAATCCTGCTGGAATCCCAAAGCTGCAGTGCAGAACAATACCTTTGAATACAGTCACTAAGTGAGTAATTACAAAAATAGGGACTAACCTCCTTCCTCCCCAATTTTCAAGTTTGCTTATTGTTGGTTTAAGTTAGAAGTGCTCACATGCATTTTTAGTTTTAATTTTAAAAAATCTGAAAAATTTTGCTATCTGAATTTAAGTTACACTCCCATGTGTCTCAATGTCAGAGGAAAAAAAAAGCACTTAGCAACATACCTTGCTTTCAATGAAACACAGGCATTTGTTTCCAAATTAAATGAGCACAAGGTAAGTTTTTTTTTGTTAGACAGTTCTATAGAAGCTAATCAGGATTTTAATGAAAGCAGAGAAGAGAAATAAGATGACATTTTACAACCATGAGTTCAAAAGTGTTTACACCCCATTTTCAAATACTAATATTTACAGCTCTGAGTTGGTTCAGTCCCTTAAAGTGTGAATGTTTTTCACGCAGGCTTTCTTAGAGCTCAAGTCACTAAACACATACTTCAGGGAAGGTTACACATTGTAGTTGCAGTATTTGGTACAGACTAAGGCATGGTATTGTTTAAGTCCTGCCAAAGATTTCAGACAATGCTTGAGACCCTCAGGTTGCAATATCAAATCTTAACAAGCTGACAAGCATGATTTACTGCTGTAATGTAAGATGAGGGAGGAAAAAAGCCACTGCAATGTTGAACAGAAGCAAGCAGTCATGCCTGGCTGGCTACAACATAAAACCAGCTCCAATGTCATGGCAACACTTAGCCAAGAGAAAGCAGACAACTGCATTGGTAAAGCAGCACTTTATTCAGAGCTAGGAACTATGAAGGGTCACCGTGAATTAAAACAAAAAAAGCCTTACTTGTTATTTTTGCAAAGTTTGCCTTTGACTGGTCAAACATATCTGTAATACCAAGTGCTTGCAGAGGTTCCTTTAAGTCTGTTTCTGCTTCTGCTGTAAATCTGGTTGGAACAAAAAAAAGATGCATCAGTACTATGCAGGAAAGTCACCTGAAGTATTCCTTCTCCTGTATCAGATGAGATACATTTAAAACAATCCCCCAATCACTCCCTGAAGAAGGAATGGATTGTATGAGTACTTACTTTGGTAAAATAACCTGCACTCTTTTTGCTACCATGGTTGTCATCCAGCTTCCTATTGTTTTAGTGCTGATGTGGGGGATGATAGCAGAGAGTGGCGTTGTGCTTTCGGTGGGCAGTGCAATCAACATGCTGATCATTTCCCCGTGGTATGGCAGCTCAATGATGTTGTACCACAGCTCATTTGGGGTACTTGTAGTGCCTAAAATAATAGAAACAAACGAACCCAAACAAACTAGTGAGCCATAGCCATTACAGCCTTAAATCTCTACCTTAACACAATTACTACTAGAAGAGTCTCTCAGGAAAGCTTTGCCCACACCTCAAAACCAACTCTAAGAGTCCAAGACTTTCTGTTGGGCAACCCTTCAAAAAGCATAGGCTCTGTACAGATGCTAGTATGACATAAAACACAGACAGGATGACACTATGGAGCATATACTCATTTAGCATACATATACAATCTCACCAGCCCAGATTAGCAAGCCAGCTATGCTAGAAGTGACCAGGTCAGTGAATTAACTGGATCTCTGCTTCAGATCTCACCTGTACCAGAACCAACTGTGAACTGAGAATAAAAATAAAGCAAGGAATAGCAGCAGACCATCTTTCCAAACTGAAGAGTTTTGCAGACAAGCTTCTTCCTCCAAGAGTTATTGCAAGACCTCCTGGTTCCTGTCTGAAGTAGTCTGTTGCATTTGCTTAATTTTCTTGCTTAATGAGGATCTGATTAGGAAGCAATCTGAAGTCTTTCAAGATAGTGAAAAGCAGCCACTTTGAGGCAGTGCAAGAGGCCAATTAGATGAGATGGAGGGAGATAGCAACACATCCAAGTTACAGCAAGACTGTCTTTGAGCAACCCTCTCCTCCTCCAAGCTCCCTTTGCTTACTGTGGGATTTCTGGCATGTGGCTGGAAAGCAAATGCTTTTTATAGTAGTTTCAAGTTAAATTTTGTCAGTTTAACTACAGACAGTATTTCAGGCAAGGTTTTAGGATAACAACAAGATCTTATTGTCTTTCCCCTTTCTTCATCTAAATCTGTACTCGACAGTCCAAGCTGAAAATCAACAGCTTCGTTACAAATTTAATCTTGTTGCCAGCGCCATGAAAGCTGCTCTAAACTCATATTGCTACCAAACTGGCAGCATTGCACCTCTGTTTTGCAAGAATCATGTCAAAGTTGGCAGTTTCATTCTTCCTGTTATTATGGCAGTGGTTCTCAGGCTGGATCCTACACATCTAACACTGGTTGCAGAATTCAGCTCCAGGACAGTCACACAAGGCAAACTGTCCAACAGGTAAATGCTGCTTTCCTGATTTGCTACTATCGTTACTGAGGCAAACTGAACAGGAGGGGAGCTCAGCTTCAGTCAGCTAATGGGACTGAAGATACTTAAGATATTTAAACTTTTAAAGATCCCATTGCAAGCATGGATAAAATAGAAGCCCTGTGTTAGGAAATCCAGAGATAAAAAAACCTCATTTGAGTCCTCAGGAAATGAGTAACTCAGCAGTATTTCTTTTGTTCCTTTTTAGCCTTAATTTCTCTACCTTAAACATAGGCCAACATAATGGATATTATAACCATCATCAGAAGTCAAAAGCTTTCAAGTCTTGCTAAACCCCACCTTAAGTTATGAACTCATTTGAAACTCCAGAATTAGTATATACTGCAGTATATACTCACACTTTCAGCAGTTAAAGTATTTCATTACCTCTGCTCTAATATACAGGTTTGGGACAAAGTCACAGCTGTAAAGTCTACTATTATTAGTTGAGCACAACTGACAGTTCAAGTAGTTATTCAAAAGCACAGTGTGTCTTGCTTATAGATTTATAGCAAGCTGTATTCTCAGGCCTATTTCTCAGAGTGTATTTAGCACACATGGAAGTTAGTTCCAGGCAGCACTTCTTAGAAGGATGCAACACAAGTTTTTAATCAGAGCATCCATCTTACTTTGACCACTAAAATCCCCATAAGGCTGCAAACTGGAGCTCTGAAGTACGTTGTCAGTCACATCAAGCTGCTGGTGTCAGCTCTGAGAGTCTCTGATGGAAGTCTGGCAGAACCTGCTGAACTTCTTTTCACTTGTGACTCAATCTGAAGAGCAGTTTCACACCTCAGGAGATACAGCCAACATTCTAACCCAGCTCCTCTGGCTCCCATAGGACTGGAGACTGTGCAAGTCCCATTTCTTTATCTGCAGTAAAATATAAACTGAAACTCCAATCTTTCTCTCATATACAGCTCACCATCAGGTAAGCCTCTACCATACTGCCTGTTGGCAGCTTTCTTTTATTCTCAGCCCTTATAAACATGGACTTTTGTTTCTTACAGCAAAGCTTAACCAGCATGCAAATTTCTCAATTTGGGTACTTCAGACTTTTCCTTTTGAAGGCAAAGGATAAGGCAATACTTGACAGAGTATCCAGCCTTAAGGCAACTGTGTTAAGTACCTTGCCCATGCCTCAGCAGCAGGAGACACTTCTGTAACAATCCATCTATATCAGCTCCAAGAAGCAACACCATTGAACACCACATGCACAGCAAGCTCCTGGAAAGAGCAAATCCTACACCCTTTGTTGGTGGTAGTGGGAGTCACTGAGCTTACCACAGCGGAAGATGGACAGCTGGGACAGCATAGGAACTTGGTAGGTCTTCCCATCAGCTCCATAAAATGGGCGTTTCTTGGTATTTTCAGGTCGAAAACGTGATTTCCATAAGCCCTTGAAATACACAGCATTCACTAACACCAGTCTGGTCAAACTGCCTTCAATATCATCTGGAGCTACAACCTGATCAATCATACCTAGAAGAAATAAAGGAATTCTTGAGTATTTGCTGTTGTAACACTGTATTTTTGAAGAACCTGACACACATTACTTTAAACCCCTTGGCCCGTGAGTGTGCCAGCTCCTCATGGGACAATATATTAAAAATTCATAAAGTCAGTGCTATTCTTTGTCAAAAAGTAAACTTCTGGGATAACTACAAATAAACATATCTTGCTAACCGATAGCCTGATGTTTTAACAACTAACAAGGCTCTACCTTTTCCAGCATGTAAGCAGATCTAAGACTACATGGCATAGTTTCAGCTGGAACACCTCCCCATTCACACACTGCTTGCAACATTGCTATGCAAAACTGGTGATGTGGTCGAGAAAGAATTTGACAGCCTCACTTGACAAATAACACATCCAACATCATTAACACACTCCTCACATCCAGGAGGGACTTGTTTTAGCTCCGGAAGGTACCAAACACATAACACCCCTAGAGTGGGAACATGCTGCAAACGTGATCTCTGGCTTTAGTGTATGTAAGCTTTACAATTGGTTCAAGAGGTCTGAAGCATGAGGAGTTCTGTCAATACAGGGTTAGTTATGAATCCTCCACTAAATGTGAGTCCTAAGAACAGGGGGATATCGTAGGACAGTTTAGGGCAGTCAGAGCAAAAGCTGAACTGCCCTTTAGCTTCCTGTGAGTCTGATTTACTGAGTAAAACATCTGAGTTACCTGAAAGCATGTATGTTTGAGAAAGCATGGACCCAAGATAACTGTGCTTGGATTTCTCACCAGGTACATGAATGCTGCTCTGATCCCATGGATGGATGGGATGGACACAAACCCCAAACACATCCCTCCAGGCCACCACACAGGCACATCAGCTGGGGCAACAAGACTGCTGGTTCCTGACCCACCAGCTCTAAAGCATCACACTAATACCAGCTAAGACAGTTTTGAGCTGCAGAATAGAGCTTTCTCTACCTCCCTATATCTTTCTCCAGTATTTCCATCAAAATTGGAGGTCTCAGGCACCACCCTGCCATGGACAAAGGCACTCCCCAATACTCACCCCTTGTTTCATTTTTCACCCATTGGTTGATGGAATCACATGCTGCATTTGGGTCCTCGAAGTCCACACTCTTGACACTGCACTGAAACACCTCTTTGTTCCTTGTAACAAAAGGCACTTCCATTTTAAAGCCACTCTTTGCAAACACTGCATTAGCAATTGTTACAATGTCTTTATTCTTTTTTGAGACTATCAGCCTGTTTATCTTCTTTAAGGCTTTACCAACTCCTAGTTGGAAAAAACAGTAAGTTTAATTTAGAATAACGTGATAAACCAACAGTTACTTTATATGCAACTATTAATGATATGAAAAGTCAGACATTAAGTGCTGGACTAGAAAAGGAAGACCAAAGCAAGCATTCTGAAGGGACTTCCAAAACACTCCTTTCTTATATGCATAACACTACTGATTCCCAGCAAAAACATGAACTCCACTATGATGCCTGCTGCACCTCTAGCTGTCTGCTCAGAATGTTACAGATAGCGCTTGGAATTATACTGAGGTTCAAATATTAGTGCAGAGCTACAAATCATGCTCTTCCGCAGAACAAACTGTTTCATATCTCATAAACCAGATCAATTGTCAGTTCTGTGACAATGACAAAAAGTCAAAGGGCCAGCCTACTCACTCAGAGTTCTGCAGGATTTGCATAACAAATGGTCTTGAGCATCGGAATGTAAAGCAAAAATTGTTTTCTTTACTTCCTTTCCATTTACTGGAGAATAAAGGAAGCTGTCAAGAGTTTTATTATAAACTTCCAAGTTGAGTCTTAGCTTCCTTAAAAACTACGTCCTGGCCTAAATCAGCTACAAGCAGGAGTTAATCTCATAACACATGAGATTGCCTCTAAAAAAAGGAAGAGGGAACGCAGTAGGTTCCAGTGCTTAGTCAAGATCCTCAGGACCTGAAAGCAGATTGTACAAAGTGCTTGCTAGCTCCTTCACTGCGTGTGAGGGGAAGCATATGGCAGCACAGAAGAACTGCTATGCTCACCATACCCAGTTCTCCCGTGTTGCACCTCTTCACTGAATGCCTGTCTACACGGGGAAGCTACTGCCATACAGGCAACTTCATGTTCAAGCACTGTATCAAACAGCATCCTTGGTGGCTGTTATTAAAGGGTTCCCTCTGTTTCCCAATACAATTTAGGCAGAAACATTTCCTGACTACTTTCTTATGTAGACAAAGAACAGATACGAAAGGAGTAAATTAGTTCAGAGTTATTCTCTTAGCTGCATGTAAGAAAAAGCCTCAGATGGCTTTGCTGTTTCATGTATCATGAATGCTTTAACAGCACCACTGGTATCAATTTCTACATGTTCACTCTCCAATATTATGGGCAAATTCTTTTGGAGAACATACCATAACAGAGGTTCTCAAACTGTATTCTGTGGACCACTGGTGGTCCACGGAGCACTTGCTGGTGGTCCGGGGAGAGCTGGCTGGTCTCATGATGCTGGCTCTCCTCTTTGCTTCCAGCTGCTAAATTGCATTAAAAGACAGCTAAAGACAAATTAAATACTTTTCAACTAATACCTTTCCAAAGAAGCAGTTGCTACAGTTGCCAAAGGACTTTAAGGTAGTCATGAAAAAGAGCAAGGGAAACCTGTGCAAGGACAGAGGCAGCATCCCATAACCAGCCTCTGACCAGGCAGTGGCTACCTTCTAAGGTGTTTGAGAACCTCTGTGTCTCACAGCTAGGATTAGGAAGTCTGAAGGCCAAATAAAACCAGTTGACATAATACTTCAACATTTTTGCAAGTACTTAGATTTTAAGCATTCAGATATTCCTAGAGCTGATGATCCCATGAAGAGATTTCAATCTACATCGTTTAGATGTTAAGGTGTTTAAATAATTTTGTTGTACTTCAAATCCAGGACCAAAACAGCAAAGCAAATGAAGACAGGACAACATGTTATATGACAACATGTTATATGACGATACTGCTCAAGATTTAAATGTGCACTTACCTCCTGGAGGGTTTTCTATTCTTGGAAGTAAGGCAGAATGCTGGCACTAAGATGTTAAGTCTTGCTGGCAAACACTCACAAAAATAGCATGCAAATTAAAGCAGTAAGAATCTTCAGCCTACTCCCTCTGGAGGGGCAGACATTGGCAGAGGAATATGAACACAGATGCATGCAGTGTCAGGCACAGGCAAGCAGCAATGGCTGTTTCAAGAAGAGGGCACTACAAGAACTACACATACAGGGATTCTGACAGCAGAAACACACAAACAAAACTGAAGAGCAAAGTGAAAGTATCAATTGTATGGTTAGTTTGCACTGCTTTTAGTGAGGTGCCAAGATACATCCTCTTGCCCCGTTATCTAAGGAGTGGCACATTACAGGTTGTTCAGCACAGCCTGAAATGGAGCCACTTTCCTGCTCAGAGCTAGCACTGGACCACCATCCACCCTGTTCTGGAATACCAATTTGGCAAACACAAAGGAAGTTCTAGCCAGGGCCCTCAAGTCATTAACCAAGCTGCTTATAAGCCAGTTTGGGTATATGTACATACCCATGCTCAAATTGCCAATTAACTTCAAGGATGTCCATTCTGTGCTTTGGTAAACAGAGTTAATTGGTGCATGATGCAATCTACCACACTTTGAAAGCCATCTCATACATCATGGAGAGTCTGACAAAACAAACCCAAAACCACCTTAGGATCACTGACCATTTACACTGTATCTCATCATAGTTGTCAGCTGCTTCTTTGTCTTGCCATCAGCTCCCAGCTGCAACACCCCCAGGACAGATGCAATCCCGTGAGGAGAAACAACAACATTGTCCTGAGGCTTAGCTTTCACTATTTGATTGAAGACCTGGATTCCAACATCAGAGCTAAGCTCCTCCAGAGGATAAAAACTGAACTGGGAACATACAGACATTAAAGTCCCAAGAACAAAGAGGAGAGAAAAGTGCCAGTTCATGATTCCTGGTTGGAGATACCTGTAAGAAAACAAGAGGGGGAAGTTGAGTCAGCTTTCACAAGTACAGCATTTTTAACATAAATTCTTATTCCCCTAAAGAGCAGGCAAGTCTTGCACACGTGCCACACACCATTCACAGAGCTCTGGCAATGGGACACAACTCACTGTGTTTTACTTAGCACTACCAGGATTTTAGGTCTAGGGGTTTCCAGATGTAATGATAATCATGACATAGCTAGATATCAGTGCCTATATAAAGGAAAAAAGCCACCAAAAGTTAGGAAACTCTCTCACAACACCCTAGTCCAGATAGTTTTGTGTCTCACTTAAATGAGCCTTGGCATTCTGTTTAAATTGCCCTTTATGGTAAATGAGTGCTGAGACACATGGTAGGGCCCTCACCCACCAGTATGTGATGCACAGTACACCTCATAGATCATTTTCTGCAGTGAACAGAAGCATACATACATATGCAAACAGACCTTCTGTTGTGGGAATTTACACCTGCCTAGAACAATAAGAGTTAGCTGCATAATTGGCATTCTCAATAACAGGAATGTAGAGGAAAATTTTAGATTTTAAAATGCAAATATTGAACTTGGATTTCAACCTGTACTTCTCCATTTAAGAAAATAGAGCACCTAATGTATACAGAATGAAGTTAATATTCAAAATGGGTGTATCTTCATCTGCAGGTCTAACACATGACAGAACTCAGTATTATTACCCAAGAGCTCCAAAGAGCTGAAGCACAAGCAGCATCAACATTTTGTTCAGGACCTGATTATAGACAGCCAAACCCAAATGTCAAATACTGAGCACTATAACTACTGTGCTGTATTTCCTCCTCATGAAACTGCCTTCAACCCTTTTTGTTAGGGAAAAGAGATACTTAGAGAAATATGGAATAATCTCCAATTTGCTTAAATTATATTCCCAGTTCACAACATTTTTAAGACATTTCATTTACGCAGTTCACAGCCCTGACTTCCATTTCCAGGCCAGCCAGGAGCCTGTTCCCTCATTGACTTCAGAAGAAAGGCTGCAGAAGGTGTACAACTGAATGAAGTGTTATTTGCATAACAAATGCAAAACCAGGTCTCTGCTGCCCAGGAGCCCCCTGTGCAGCAAGCTGGCACACTTGCTCTTCTAGGTGCAGCACCCCAGGGTGCTGGGGCCCAGCAGAGGCACAGCCTTGTCATTCCCAGCCTCCTCCCACACACCCCAAGGAGCTGTGCCATCGCCAGCCTACCTACGCCGCGAGTTCAAACCACGCTGGAGCACTTGACTACCAGAAAACCAGCTGGTGTTTGTACAGATTTGCTTAATCATCTTTTAATAGCATGTACTTTAACTGTGCTAAAACACTTGAAAGTGACAAATACAGCATTTCCACTTTCTTCTACACCATTTGGGGGGACGAAGTTGGCTTTGTCGCAGTTTATCGTTGCAGAATAAACCAAATGCTGAAAATGCAATAATGCAGGAGTTTAGACATCTTTGTCCCCCAAACCCAACTTTACTATACTTCTGACCAGAGGAACTTGCTGATTTGAGTTATGCAAGAAAAAAATGAAAACTCTGTCCTATAAAGTGGGGTAGCAGCCCACCTAATAATTAAGTCTTCTCCATAAACCTACTAATCCCCCAAGCAGTTCTGAGGTCACTTAAACACAATTCCTTCCAAAGGAGCTTCATATCAGCCATCTACTGCAACTACTCAAGCTTAGTCCAAAATTTAGACTGGACTGGGCTTGCTGCAGCTGAGACCAGCAGGAAGAAAACCCAAGCACCACGCATTGGGTTTGCAACCCCCTGAGGCAGGTTACGTGAGTCACTCCTACAAGTCACTCCTACGTTTGTCTTGCACCCCTCACCACCAGCTACAGCAAGAAAATGTCATGGGGGAGAGCCAACAGCCTGACAGGGAAAGTAAACTTGCACTTTTCAAAATAAATTAAAATTGTTAAGGAACACTCTTCAGTGTTCTTTGATGCTAACACAAACCACCTGAAACCTCTAGTTTTGTTCTTAAGGGCAAGAATTCCTTCTCTCACAGGCAGCAGCTCCACACTGATGGCACTGCTGCCTTGTAGGAGGCACTCCAAGAAAAGCTACTTTTAGGGCTAGATTTTAGGGTTTACTTTGGTGGTTTGGTGGCCATCTCTTCTCCCAAACCTGGAAACCCAAGGGGTAATTTAAACAAATTCTTAATCCAGATATTAAGCAGACTTATAACTTGACCTAGTATCTTGGCAAAAAGAAACTTCAAGGCCCTAAAACTCTTACAAAGTCTTACTGGATACACTTTGAAGCAAGCAATGGTGCATGTCGGTGCAACACAGCCTGTCCCACATAGTGATGGACAGGGACAGTATCAGGTAATCACAGAGCACAGTTTGAGCTGCAATCTGAAAACCAGGCTTTTGACCAAGGGAGCTCCACCTGATCCTGACAGCAAATCACAAGAAATTAGGCTATATTGAGGGCAATCTACCCTTGATACATTATATGGCAAGAAACATACTATGAGGGCAGAGACAGCAGTGACACTTTGAAATCAAATAACACAATGTTTCATTGTCTTTTAGGTACTTCATCTGCACAAGCCTAACTGAAGTCAGATTCTTCTCTTCTTGACTTTCCCAGACTTTATTGCAAGTCTCCAAGTTTCCTATTTCACTGATGACAGCCCCTGACAGACTCAGGGTGACAGCCTCGTATTTTCCCCATAGCATGTGAAGCCATGTCAAAACAACCCAACTCTGCTCCCAAGGCCACTGCTGGAGAACTTTGTTTTTTTTTCCGTTTCAACCGCTTACCTCCTGCATCCCAGAATTCTCCATATTTGCCTAACCTCTCCCTCCTCACACACCATTAAGACGGGTTGGGGGTCTCTGTTTTGGACCACAATCTCTAGCAGATACCTATTCAATAAGTGAAATAAAGTCATGCAGTGCTCTGAGCATGGAAAAAGAATAAAAGCACTTTTGATCACAAGTTATGGAGCAGTCACTTCTTGCCCTGGCCCTGCTGTGGCCACTGGTAACTGAGGAGACAATTGAATCTCTGAGAAGAAGTGGCACCCCTGCAATTGAAGTTTCCATCATGGATTTCAGTAAAATCAATTTCTATGCAGTCCAGTATCAAGAAGTGCATTTGCATATCCTGAAAGAAACAGCTTAAGCACAGTGCTGGGAGAAGAAATCCAAAAGGATGTATGATGTGTAGGATGGAAAACAGCTGACCTGCTATACAGAATATCAACAAGCTTTCAACAAGCTTTCATAACACTGAAGCTAAAAACTTAGTGATAGTTAAATCTGAATCTAATGCTTCAGAAAACCAAACAAAAATACAGGCTAGGCATTTCTTTGCCTATGACCTTTATATTTTTTATAAAGTTAAACTGAGGAGGAGGAAAGTGTATAGGCAAATTCATTTACATAAGTGTGGGCTTTTGAAAGATGCTGGATCAAAAAAAGCCCCTCTGTAGGGTAGGCTGCCCACTTCTTAGACTGAGCACTTACAGGAAGGACAACATCCACAATTTAAACTTCTCAATACGCAATGGAAATGCTGTCACTAACCCAAAGAAATGTAGCCAGTGTTATCATACATTGCAACTTGTTATGCAAATCCAGTTCTTAGCCCTAATGCTAGAGTTTCTGAGCAAAACAGATCAGTGTCACACATTCATCTAGATGAGAGATGCCATCTCCACAGCAAGCACACCAAGAACTCAACTCCCCCTGGCTCACAGAGCAGCACCGCCCCAAGTCCTGTACATCACACTGAAGCACCAGTTATAACTCCATCTAACTGCAGAGCCTAGCCTAAGCCACAGAAGAATTTTTAGACAACTATTCCACTCAGGCACAGAGCTCTGGGGAAGGCAGAGGAGGACACAGCAGCACATCCTATGTACACTGATGGTTCTGTGCTGTATCATGACAGATGATGGAAAGTCTTCAGGTTCCCAATCTTGGGATGAGCTCAGCTTCATGCTGGTGTTGCAAACACCCAGATGTATTGGGCTGGATTTTCAATACTCACTAGGCTCAGCTATTCAGATTACCACCATAGTACCTAGTTTAAATTTTTTAGATGGAATTATTATGAAAGTAGTTATATCAACAAAGATGATGTGATGCTTTCAGCCTACATTTATAGAATGCTTGTTACAAAAGCAAAGTTATATTAATACAGGCTGTTTAATCTGTGTCTAGAAAAGCATTTGGTGGAGCAGAGAAAAGTTACATCTTCAGCCCCAGGCAGAAAATACTGCTAACAATGAAGGTCCTCCTACAGCAGAAAACTAGCTTAGGAAGGACTACATTTTCAGAGAGCCAAACCAAGCTGCTGCAATCTTCCCAAGAGGAAGAACAGAAATTAGTTTGGTTCAAGATCAGAGGCAAAAACATGATCTGAAAAAATGCCAATATTTAATATCTAAGTTGGAGAAAAGGCCTGTCCCAGAGAGGCTAAAGAACACTTTGCAGTGGATTGAGGATGAAATAATCAACTATACATAGATTTTTATGTACGTGTAATGACTGCACTATGAGACACTTCCAAGTGTTTATTTTCAAGCCTGACTTCAACAGCAATAATGTAAAATCCAAAAAGCTCCTTCTTGCAGTTGCAAGATTGATTCTGTAGTTTCTTTAAAGATATATCTTTGAAGCATGAAGGAGTTTAGAACCAGACTGCACTTCTGTGAATAGCTGTAACCAAACAGCAGCAAGCGCAGCTAAAGGGACTAAAACTGAAGAGAGCCTCACAGCATAGCTGGTCTCACTGTATTAGGCCCAAAAACCTCAGAGCCCCTGAGCCCACGTGGCAGGCACTGGGCAGCCTCTGTGATCTGAGAAAGCCAGCCTGGAACAAACATTCAGGGACCTCTCCAAGCCTGAGATGTTGATGTTTCCATGCCACTGTCATCTGGGCTACTAATTTAAAAGTCTTATTTCAATTGACATGTGAGCTGAAAGAAAGCAGCTTCACTTCAGGCATTTAACCAGTTCTCTTCAGCAGGACTGAATAAATACTCAACTAAACTTGTTAACAGTCACTAAAGGAGCTGGCTGAACACACAGCAATTGTTTCTCCCAAGCCAGGAGACCACTCTGGGTGCAGTAGGAAGGTCATGTGCTGAGTCTTGTTTTCTAGCTGGTGGGCTTGGCAGCATGGTAAAACACTCCAGCCTCTTGGTACGCTTCCCTGCACCTCACAGGTGTTCCTGACTAAGCCTTTTACATACCAAAGCCTTCAGCTTCAATATCCTCTCCTCATCCCAAACCTGAGTTCAGCCTGCTGAAGTTCTGGCTCTTCTACATGACAGATCTGGGAAATGTTTCATCTTCCTTCCATATTTTCTGGTACGTCCTGAATGTTGGCTCTTCCTTTTCACCTAACAACTCCTTCTATTATTACTCAATACCTGGAAAGTTTAGTATATGCAGAGCATTTCCAAGAAAGGATGATTGCTAGGTTTTAAACAGCTCAGTACTCACATTGCTCTGAAGAGGAGTAAGTTACTGTCAACAAGATATAAACATAACTTGTACGCAGAGATAAGCTGGAAGTGATGGGGTTTTTTAAAAAATAATTTTATATCTTAAGACTTTGGTCTGACTTCAGGCACAACAGCCAGCATTGCCTATGAATGCAAAAAGCATGGTATTGGGTCTGAACATTTCCTCCCCCAGCCTTAATCCTTTCTATGCTATTCCTATCTCTCCCAGGTTTTTAGTGCATTCTGGAAAGCCTGTTCAGCTGTGTCCAACCAGCCTCCCGTGCCAAGTGGGAATTTCCCTGCAGAGCACCAGCTTGTAAAACCAGCTGGTCCCACACAGGAACCATCTCTTGGTCCAAGCACTGCTCCTACATGAGCAGGAAGCTGGTGTTCAGTGCTTCTTTATGAAGAGTCCTGACCACCACTGTTTTCTGGGAGTTTCTGTTAAGCACGAAGTGCAGAGAGACCAGCTCCATTTCAAACTGTCTGTAGCCTCATGACCAGGCTCTCCAATTCACAAGCTAGACTAATTTTTCTCACCAGGATCTACCTATCTTCGACAGCATTTGGTGGTGGTTCATGGTAGTTAATTACAAAGATCAATTTCACATCATGCAAAGCTGACCAGAGTTTTTTACTTCACCATTGAGTTGTGACTGTACAACAACTACAGAGACACAATTCAGAATTTCAAGAACATAGATAGGCTTTTATGTATCATTTGCTTTTACTTCCATCCCTCATTTATACATGATTTAAAAAGCCAAATTTAGCTCTGCTTCATGAAGCAAATTGACAGGGCAGGGCGCTTAGAGAGACTACTATGGTACTGCACAATTCTGTCACCATTCTCAAATTTTATGTGTTCTCTTGTTACTGTAGGTTCAACCACAATTGCTAAAGTTTCTAGGTATTATTTATCCCTGTATTTAAAGTAGTTTCCACAGAATTCTCCAAGACCTAGTATCAAGTCTTACAGTATCAGAAAGATTAAAGAGAATTATGTTTTTCATTTACTGGTGTCCCTTTATTAAAGAAGTGGTTTGGTTTATCTTCAGTTCTTTATTCAATGTGGGTATTTTAACATAATGAAGAAACCAGCATGGGACAGTCAGCTCGTCAAGAGTAACGCTGCAGAACCAGTTTCCCCAAAAGAGGGAGCACAGCAGTGTTCCACAGCATGGTGGGGAGGCTGTACCCTCTTCTCTGGACTCACCCCAGTAGAGGGAATAGGGTTCAACAGTCATAGCAATTGCCCAAACTCAAGCTCCCACTTTTAGTTTTTGAGTGCAAGAAAGGCCTCATGGAACCACAGTTCCCACATTTCTTGTACATGAACTATGCTCAATGTGCAACCACAGGCTCGTTAGGAGCCAAAGGCAAGCCTACAGCATTGCAAGCTCCCATTAACGAGGTACAGGGTATTAATTCTTTGGCAATGGGCTGTGTAAGTACAGATTTATGAAGTAAATAGTCCACAAGGTACTGGGCTAACCATAGCTAGCGTCTTATCAGGTACCTCACCTCCACCTTCATCCTAAATCCCATCTCCACTTTAGGATTTTACCATCTTTTCTTCCTTAAAAAAATATTAAAGGGAAACCCAGTATACTTATTGATTTTCCCTTGGTGCAGGTATCTCAGTGTCATCTGAAAGCAAGACTCTCACACCACTACATCCCTGCAGCACAAACAAATCTGGTTCTCCTTTTCTCAAGTAACTTTTCATCTGCTGGCCAGTGACACATGCCCTGCCTGCCTCTTGCACCTACCAGGCTGGAAGAGTAGAAACAGCCTTGTGGAGATGGCTCCACGGCCACTTGGGAACTGTGCTTGGAGAAGATTGAGTGTCAAGACCTTTCAGGATACATCCTTCTCCACAAGGGTTAAGACACCAGTATCTCTAACACTTCAACTTAAAGAACTGTCAAGCAAAAGAAAAAAACAACCGTGTAAGAAATAAAGAAAACTAAAGGTACAGAATGGAGTCCTCGAGCCAATAGTTAATATTTCAGAGCTTTGAAAAGGTGGGTGAGTTACTGCAGAGTAGAAGAGAGATGACTGTTGGCCTCCAGATTCTACAACTTTTAGGTTTAGGTTACTCTACAAAAGAGGTACTTACATTTCCTACTAAACAATGCTACAAAGCCCAATTTCCATCACTCCATACTCTATGGTTCAGTCAGGGTTTATAGCATAACTGAAAATTAGGCTTTCTCTGGAGCCATACTATTTTTCATTATTTACATTTTTATTACTCCTGGGAAGCTAAGAGAGGTGGCAGGAACTATCAGCAATACATTATCTAACTACAGCCAACTGGGTTTAGAGATGCCTGATTGGTAACAGAAGATGGGGAGACAGTTTCTCAAGAGGACTTTAAGAAACCTCACTTAAAATAATGCAAGTAATATTGAATTACTTGCATTATTTTAAGTTTTTACTTATCCCTCCTCCTTCAAGAGGAAAGACTACAGCAGTAACAGTGTTGGCAGTTACTCTAAAGGTACATACAGTTGATACAGTCATTTCACTTATATGAATTGGAACTCCAATATTCTCTGTTCATAACAATGACATTCATAAAAACTTGCACTTACACAAGCTCATTGATAGCCAAAACCTGATACTTTAAGCATTTGTACATAGGCAATGCTACCAAATGACAAATTACTTGGAGAGATCAGGAATGCTGTTCTAGCCATTTACTGCACTTGCGGATGGAGATCTGCAGAGTAATGGGTGACTAGCCCTTTATTTATTTATTAATCACACTGTACAACATTAGCAATCAACCACTTCCTATTTGCAAGCTAATTTAGAAACCTTATCTGAAAAACTAGATAGCAAATATAACCCTTAAAGTGTAACGTAGCCAAGTTATTAACATTTAAGATGAAAAATGTATATTGATTTTCTGTATTCAGGACAGCATCACTGAAACAGACCTAAGCTCACAGGAGATACTAGTTTTTAGCAGCCTCTTCTCAGCCATTCCAGCCCTAGCTTGAAGGTTACCCAAAAAGGATAAGGACATTCACATTTCTATTCACAGCACAAACATTTACTTATATTCATCTTTTCCCCCCAGAAAGCTCCAGAAGCAGAACTAGCCAACCACAAGAGCATCAGAAATCCCAGATGCTGTAAGGATGCAGGAATGAAGCCTTGTGCTGGGAGCCTCATCCATATGCTCAGGTAGACACCTCCTCAGTCATCTGCAGGAAGACTTACATTAACCACCTAATAAGAGAATTACCAGCTTTTTAAAGACCTGTATTTAAGAAAACACCCTTTTTGTAAACCGACCTCACTTCTGACTGATCCCACTGGCTTTACTACAGGTTTCTGGGAAGGCAAGACTTAAATTTCCATAGTAAAAAAAGGGACAACTGAGTATGAACTATGCACAAGAATCCTCCAAGAGCAGGTCGTGACCTGGCATATTAAACTGTCTGATTCAGTTCAGCCTGAGAGTTTGTAGGCTGAGTTGTGAGCTGTGTTGGCTGAGCCTCCACGGAGTCCATCACTATTTCTGTAAGGCAATGACGAACCTCTGCAGAGGAAGTAGACAATTAGCTGGGAAAGCAACCTCTTCAGCCGAGCTGCCAGAGCAGCTGGAGGCCTCGGCTTGTTTAACTGCTGAGAAAGCCACATGAACGACTCTTTCTGGAAGAAGAGGGTCTATAGCAAGAGGGAGACACACAGATAATGCACCAACTTCTACATGGCATTTCTTAGATTGCTTCAGGATGTAAAGTTACAGGATAACCGAATGGAAGATGAAAGATTAGTCATGTTCAGTTCTCCTCTTGGTTTTGTACCTGTTAGCTGTCAGAGCCAATGGGAAACTGCCCCTCTCCTAGTCAAACAAAAAACCTCAAACCTCATTGAGTTTTGGGCAAGCAGAAGCTTACAGTTCACACCAGCTGACAGAACCATCTCAGAAGCAGTGAGAAACGTCACTAAATACCTCAACATGCCCTTCTGCAAGAGGCTTAAAGAGCGAGCTGTTAAATAATACAGAAAGCATCTAATATAAAAACAGGCTTGGTCAAAGCTACATAGCTGATGAACATAAATTCATATCCCCTGTACATCAGCCAAACTAAGAGAGCTAGAACGTACCAGCATTTCTCACTAGCGCGTCTGGAGACTCCAGGGGGATTTGCTACAGTAGCTTACAGTCTCTTGGCAACTCATATTTCTCACAAACCAACCTACTTGCACGCCAAGGCCTCTACACATACACAGCCTTGAACAGGCTTCTTCAGTTCAGCACTCGCTGGCCGTCAATCTTGCTCCCTTCCACAACTGCTTCCACGGTCCCAAAACACTGAAGAGAATTTCAGGCTGCTGTTTCCAAAGCCCAGGATGCCAACAGCAGACTGCCTGAAGCCCACACTTTGCACCACATGGCTGAGCATGGTCAGCAAAACTGGCATTTTCTCCACAGGGGCATAATTCCAGAAGATGACTATGCTTTCATACTTAAACTGCTTTGTGGCATAATTATTGGACCCCAGCATAAGGCACCTTCTGATTTCAGCATGAAAACAAGGAAAAAACATCCTTCTGGCCATTACAGGTGAACACCAGACTACAGAAAAGACACAGCAGTTGCCAAAATGCATGTTTTTGCACAGACACAACTGAAGGAGAGGTGCTAATGGATTTAGAAAGCATTTCAGTTAGCATTTAAAGTGTATTTCAAGGCCATGATAAACAGCTCAAGAACTTACAGCTTATGCTAGCACTGCCACTAAAATTGCCCTGTACTTTTCCAGTCCATCATTACTGGCTCTCACTTCAGCAGAGACCTCAGCTCTGCTTACAGAAGTCAAGTATGAACCAGAGTCTATCCCTAAAGAGATAGGAACAAGCAGAACACAGGACAGCTTTCTTTTCCCCACAGCATGCCAGCCTAAACGTGTGTGTAGCTCCAGCTGTAGAAGGCTTTAACCATCACAGAGGAGACATCTGAACACAAACATGGTTGCACATATTCAGCTTTCCAGTTTTTACCCAAAGAAGCTATTTACTTTAATAATAATAAAAACCTTCTTGTATTTTCATACATCCCTAACTTACACTGAATCTTTACATTTACACTAAATCTTTAAATTCATATGTAGGCAACTGACTACTCCATGCTACCACTACCAAAAAGAGGCAATTCTTTATATCACTACACTTATTCAAAAGATGTTTATGGCTAGTATAGGTGCACTGAATTACATGGTTTTTACAGGCCAGCACTTTGCTGTAAAACATGATTTAGGTGACTGGAAAGATGCTGAGGCACATAAAGATGACTGTATCTAGCAAAACTTTACAGATTAGTGATGATTATCCATCTTTTCCCTGTCTTCTCATGTATAAAACCTTGGACCCCAGAGAACCGCAGAATTCATTTAACAGACTAAGTTGACTGGAAATGTTTTGATGATTAGAAATTATTTCCCCATAATTAGTATTACAAAAGAATGCTCTTTCATGCATGCTTGTGATTAAGCAATTCAAGCAGCCCAGATAACCCAAACCCCAGCTTCCAAGAAAAACCTTCCACTGAGCCTCAGCTTTTTAAAGAATGAGCACAGCAGTTCCTATCAAGAATCAAAAGCCACAACCAGCTGCATGAGCCAGGTAGATGCTGTGCCCACCACCACAAATCTCCACCCAGAGCTCCCTCTGAACTGATCCCTTGCTGTGGATACATGCAATTTATATGCATCTCCATTGTAATTCCTAGCAGTAAGGTGAGGTGGTTATTTTTCAGTATTTATACAGACATATTCACTTCAATCTATTCTAAAAATACCTGGTGCAACTTACTGGGCTCCCAGCTTGACATTTTTCTGCCTAACAGATGCTGGTAAGAAACTCTAGGTTAGGAACACATTTCTCCCTGTGAGACTTAGACACTCAGGCTAAAAGTCTCCACATGCCACTAAGACATGCTATTCTCCTGGTTGTCAATGACAACACCAAACAGAAGCTTCAACACTTCTGTATACACCTTGAGACAAAATCCACTGCGGGTTTCTGTTTTCTTTTTTGTTCTGACATGAGTTTCTATTGCCTCCCACATGAGATACATAGAGCTATATATAGATATAAATGTATGTGTGACTATAGTGATGGCCATATCACCAATCAGAGTGATATGATTGGTGAGGAGTTCTTCCACCATCCTCATACCTGGGGAGGGCATAAAACAGCAATGCCCAGAGAAGCTGCCTTCCAGCATCTCAAGAGCACTTGACACAATTTACTTACAGGTTGCCTGACACACAACTTGTCTGTAATTGTAAAAGGCTGTGGACTAGCATTCAACACTCAAAGTTTGCTCCTGTGCCAAACAGCTGCTATTCTCATGAGTTTAATCACACCCCGCAAAATGCTAGATCTCCAACCCAGTACATGCAGTTGAATTAATCTGCTTAATAATTCTGCCTTTTTATTTGCATTGGTCTTCCCCTCACACTCCAAAGGCTCATCTCAGCACTCAGCAGGCATGCAGCTGCTTTTCACTTTCCTCAAGGATGTCTGCAGTTTCTCCGAAGCTACACAGCAGCACAGCTGCTTACACCTACGTACATTTTGTGAACAGTCCCTACGAAATCAGGTTTCTAATGAATTCCTGTGGCAAGCTGGGGACAAGACATCACTGAATGCTCACACCAGAGAAAGTGAAGGAACAAGAGGTCATTTTTCAGTGCAGTGAAAAAAAAAAGTCATTCTACCAGGTTTCTCTTTCAGGAAGTTGCCCAAGAATGTGATTACAACCACAAAAGCCAAACCCCGTTCAGAATCATATGCAAGCATGAGAAAAGGAGAGAGAAATAAATCAAAGGCCTCTAATCCATAAACAGATATTCCCTAGTTTTATGACGAAATTGACATTTTAACACCTATTCGCTACTACAATGGTTTCCCCAAAGGTATTTTTCTGTTAAGATCCTCCAACGTTGCACAGTACTGAGCCAAAATATCAAGCACCATTTTCACCAAGAGACAAAGGACTCTGCATTTCCAAATCTTCCCAGAACGCGATACACGAAGCAGCTCCCATATCACTCCAAAGTGAGCCGAGGTCAGAGTTTTGGTTAACCAGCTCTCCGCTTCAGCACACAACGGGATGCCACCAGCACTATCTAAATCCTGTTACAGTATCAGAACATCACCCGGTCCTCCCCAAAGGGCAATGGCCGTAAATGTTTCTCCCCCGTTACTCTGTCATTCGAAAAGCCAAGAGCATTTCAGTTACTAACTGAATTATGATTTATTACTTCTATTTAGCACAACGCCAGCAAGCTCTCTCTCCCAGCAGACAAGGGACACGAACGAAAGCGAGCAACTTCCTCCAGTTCCCAAGCTCTCCCAGCGCAGCCGGTGCCCGGGAAGTGCCACCTCTCCCGCACCCGGGAGCGAAGCGTCTCCCGCGCCGCGGGCGATGCCGCTACCCGCGGGCTGCCAGCCTCACATCCCGCTTCTTTTGGGGGAACAGCCCTCCCTGCTTTCACAAAGCCGACACGCAGCAGAAACTCGGCGCGCCAGAAGCCCCGCTCCCGGCACAGCGCCCACGCACCCGGTGCTGGGAAACTTGTGCGAGCAGGTAACAGGAGCGCGCCCAGCAGCCGCCGGAGCGACCCCCGCGGCCTCCGGGCTGTCAGCAGCCAAACTTTGGGTCCCCCGGTTCGTCCGCCCGGTGTCCCGGTGTCCTCCCGCCCGCCCCTCCGGCGCGGCCCGGCCGTGCCCGCACGGTGCCGGGCGGCCCCGCTCACCTCGCTCCGCTCCCCGCCGCTGCCCTCGGCCGCGCCGCCCCACGCCCCGCGCCGCTCGGCCGGAGCGCGGCGGCGCCGCCCGGCATTTATGGAGCCCGCGGCCGCCCCGCCCGCCCGCCCGCCCCTCGCCCCGCGCCGCGGGCCCGCCCAGGGCAGCGCCGCCCGGCCGGCAGCGGGGCGGGGGCGAGCCCCGGGGACGGGCTCGGTCTGAGCTCCGTGTGCCGGGGGTGCGCAGCCCCGCTGGCACGGCCGGGTCGGGGATGAGGGGAAGCCAGCGGTGGAGGTGCCCACGGGGCGAGGCTCGGCCCGGCGGGACACCCCGGAGGCGGTGAGGGGACAGAGACCACCGAGGCCAACTCCATGCGGCCCCTTCCCGGCAGCGGCGTGCTGGGAGGCTGGAGGATTTTGGCCAAGGGACTCCTCCCCGTGTGCTCCCCACTGCGCCCACGTCCTCACTAAGGGATGAGGAAATGGCTCAGCCTAGGACCTCCATCCCTTGTATGGCCCTGGGGTTTTAATCTGCACGAACAAGGGATCAGAGGGAGGGAAGTTGTGGCTGCTTCAGCGTAACAGCACATGCACAGAGCGGTGTGGCAGGACAGAAGTGTAAACCTGGAAAAACACATGTTAACTGTAACACCGACTGACAGCCCTGCACTCCTTGACCGACAAAGTACAAGAAGGAATTTCCACTCTTTGTACAAAAACAGTAGTGCTGACAACTTCAGGAACACCAGCATTGTGTTGGTGCAGCAGTGGACAGCACTGCCTTGTTAAGTCATCGTTTCTGCTCCCGGTTTCCAAAAAATTATTCATGCACGGCACAGTTCAGCTTTGAAGAAACAGGATGAGTATGCAATAAACCACATTTCTTCCCTCAGGAGTTTGGACTTCTCTGGATAAAAAATCAAAACAACCCATCTCCTGGCACGAGCTGGAGCAGCAGCGGTGGCAGCTGCTGCTGGTCTTTACGGTGGAGAGCCTCGTGTCCATCAAGGTTGGGCTCTCAGTGCAGGGGCCCTGTGCCTGGGCAAAACAGAAATGATGGAAACATGAATGAGAGAAGTGGCACAGCAAGGCAGTGCACAGAGGCAAGGAGCTCAGCCTCAGCCAGGGCTCGGGGAATTAGGCCAAGATAAGCTGCTGGTGCTAGAAGGCTGGGCTGTCCAGGAATGAGTTCTTCATGGGCAGCACCAGCTGAGGTGAACATTTGTTAGGCTACTTATTAAGCAGCTTGATTTTAAAATTAAAATTTAGCCTCTTTTCCTAAAATGTTTTATACCGTCATTTCTACTCAGATCCATTTCTGAATTGAGAATGGAGATTAATTAAGAAACCAAAAAAACCACAAAAATACCCAACAGCCACCTTTTGCATGTTTTTTTCGTATTAACAGAGACAACCGTCGGGTATCCATTTTCTCTCAGGCATGAAGGCAGAAAGCTGCAAAGACCATGTCAGATCTCCTGCCCAGCCACTCAGCATCATGAAAACCACATGAGAAAATACCACTGAATTATTTTAGGAGCATTTTGGTACAATCTGGCATATAGAAAGGTAGCTGTAGAGCTAGACCCTGACTAGCTGGCTGAACTCAGAACTTGGAGCAGGAATCCTGGTTCTAGTCTGACAGCCTGAAGACCTAAGCCCCCAAATGCCCTTCTCTTGGATCTGAGCCCATCCTCCTCACGTGCAGACTCAGTAGAAATGGGACAGGGAAAAGGAAGTTGTGTTTCAAGCCAATGAAAATGACATGAAATTGTCCAAGTTTTGATTCTACCCAGTTTGGACAGCACAGTTCCAGTCCGGTGAAGCTGGAGCTGAAGAGTAAAAGCCAGGAGTGCAGTTCCTCCCCTTAATTGTTGCCACATTGCCCACAGCTCGTTCAGTTCCTGACTGCGGGCAACCACCTCCCACCCAGGCAAGAAGTTCCTACTCCTTAGCAAGTGGTTTAAGTGATCAAATTGTGCAAAACAGTTAACAAGTCGGGCTTTTCGGAAAGAGTGAGGCACCACACCTACTAAGTACTTTGCATCAACAAAGAATTTGTGGAAATCAGGCAAAAATAGCTGAAGTCAAGAGGATTTTGAGGTGAAGCTGCCTGAGATTTGCCCACCCAAGCAAACAGCTGCCAAAAGAAGAGCACTAGCATCCCCTCATTTTCCCCCTACCCGCTCAGGGTCTCAGAGCCCCACCAGCTCTGCTGCCTGCCCAGTCCTTGTGTGAGGCATGTCATCCTGGAAGGGGAAAAAAACAACAATGAGCCTTTTCTTTTTCTGAATTTATTCTCTGATTCCTTTAGGTGGGACACACTTGGTTGCCACTAGAATTAATTTCATAGATAAGTACCTATGCACAGAGATGAAAGATGCGTACATGAAAGCAAAATTCACTGACGAGCTGTATGTGCTGTGAGGCTATACTTAAAAGCAGAGAGGTTCTTCAGATGGTATCTCACCTTAGAAAGGGCAGATTTCAAACCATACACCACATTGCTAATAAGGATACAGGAAATCTCATCCCTTTTTTCCACTTGATGCAAAGCATCTCTTCCCTCAAAGGGAAATGTTGATGTTTCCCTGTATGATTTAGGCTGAAAGAGGAAACTGACAGGCAGAAAGTCACAGTAAAATAGAAAAACTGGCTCCAACACAAACAAGCCTAAGCTTGACAAAATAGGCTGTAGTTTTAACAAGCAGGTTAGGAGAAGACCAAGGCGGAGGCCCTTAAAGAAATTTACTGCCTTTTGAGGCCAAAAATTTGAAAGCAACATTTCTCAAGCAGTTCAGATAGGAAATCCTACATAAAAGGGGAAAAAAAGAGAAACTTCCCAGTTTTCATCCATGTTTTATAAAGCTAAAGAAAAAAAAAATATGGTAAAAGTGATAAGCCTAAAGAATTTATTGTTTCATGTATGGTTTTGACAGGTTGCCAAGAGAGTGGTGCTGCTCTATGGAGAGTAGAAGAAATGACATTTTCTTTGCTTTAGATTGTTATAAAATTTTCAGTTCTTTACAAGCCCCCAGATGGTTTTTATAACCCCTTCAGGGGTTGCAACATATTGACTGAGAAATACCGATTTATATAGCAAACTCCACTCTCTTCTTCCTGGCAAAAATTACTGCTTTGTATCTGTGTGTACACACAGTGGCTGAATATAAATAAAACCCCAAAAATAATGAGATCTGAGGCAAAATCCACCACCTGGCAGTACATTAAGTTGGATGAAATTTCCCTAAATTTACACTGGTGTAAATAAGAGGAATATTTGGCCCTAAATCTTTTAGGTGAATTTGGGATTGAGGATTAAAAAGTTTGTACTGTGTTTCACCCTGCAAACAAGCAGGCTGCCTTCATTGGTGTCAGAAATAAGGAAACATTTCCAATCAACAGTTCTTTGGAATTGGAGGATTTTTATTGGCTTTCATTGTGTTCATCTGCAGTGTTTTATCTGGGAAGTATTGGTGCCTTGGGACACAGCAGGCTTACAACAGAATCACCAAAGCAGGTGACCTTAGCACCTCAGGAGGAGCAACTCTGAAATGCTTTGCCTACAATGAGCAAATAATTACTGAAGTAAACAGTGTGTGCAGTTTTTGGGTTTATAGACCACTATACTCATCTGTATTTTGTACATTCACGAGGGTATAAGAGAATTCTTACTGAATGGTGACTTCACAAAGAATGTCTAAATCCAGAGTGGACCATGAAGAGCTCATATCCCTTGAGGGACTAAGCCTGAGCTCTTGCCCACGCTCCTGTACAATCAGGCTGGTGGTTTGGCTCCCTGGGTGACTCTGGTCACTGCTGAGACTGCCTAGGTAAAAAAATACCACAGTACCCGGTGCTGTGCTCCACCTCACAGCTAGGGAGGAGGCAGCACCCCATTCTTCCTCTACCTCGGGGTTAGGTGATCACTTACAACACGGGGAGTGTAATTTTAATTCCAATGAAGGCAGGTGCTGGAATTCCCAAGAGAAGTATCTGTCTACCCTGTCTGAGGCTTTTCTGGAGAGAGAGAGATCTTGGTACCTTCCTACTTTGCATTAAAGAATTAAAACTGCATTTGAGCAGGCAGAAGGAAAGGAAGAACACGGCATCGTAGCTTTGTATTTAAATCATCCTTTGGGAGGGTGGAGACTGCAGTTCTGCTCCTGGCTTGCCAGGCAGAATACTTTTGTATTTTCCATTAGTCAGCCAGTGGATAAAATACATGAAGAACCCCTAGGCTGGTCAGAAAGTTTAACTGATATCCTTGTACTCAGCATCTCCTCTGCTCCTTTGCATTGCAATACCTCACTCTTCTTGGAGCTGAGCCTTAACCTGTGCCCTGTAGCTCTGCACGGGGAAAAGCAAAAGTGCTGCACTAAACTTTCTGGCAGTTTTCATTATGCAGATTTTGAAACCTTTAGATCACAAACTTTCTCTGTCAAGGCACGCACACAGCTCACAGCTCCTTCAGCCCCCGGCTCACGCTGATATTGAAGCAGCAGCGAGCTGCTTCCAGATTACCTTGGATTTGTGTGGATTTAGGGCTAAGTCCCATCAACGAAGCTGCCGCTTAAACTTTTGCGCATTGCGTTGAAGTTGTAGGACCCAAGTGAGCAGAGCTGGCGAGGTTTTAGCGTTGGTTCAACTCTTCCTGCGCGCTTGGACAGCTGTTAAAAGAGCAGGCAGCAGAACAGCTCCAGACCTGAAAGAAGGCAGCAAAGCAGACTTGGCAGAGGGAAAAAAGCACAGGCAAGTCAGCTGGCTCAGGGGAGGCGAGTTGGGGAACGAGCCCAACGCACAAACAAAGCAAATGGCAGCCTCGGGGCTGGCCCGGGTCCTGTGGGCAGAGCCGAGCCCCGGCCAAGGCAGGGCTGCTTCCCAGGCCGGGACAGACGTACGGCCAGGGGGATGCTGTGAGTGAATGGCACCGGGTTTTGGCTGAAATTTGCCTGTTCCTTCAGGCTAGAAATGGTGCCATTTGCCATTGTAAGTACCCTATTCAAACCACGGTCTCTATGGCACTCAGCTGAAGGACTAAAGAGCTCATCTGCAACTGCTCAGTGCTAGGAAAAGCCAGCATTGCTGCGTCAAGCCTAAATTAACTTCCCCGTGTGGGCAGGATGTAGCGCTTAAACTCCTTTGACATGTATTTCCTAGAGACAAATGGCAATTCCCTCTGTGGCCCATCATTTACTATCTACATAAAAGCAGAAGGAGATGATTAGAGTGGGGAACTGCCCTGCTTTTGCTATATTTAGTGCCCTGTCAGCTCAGCCTATAATATTCTGCTCTTCAGTTGTAAATAATACTCTAAGGAAGGGAATAAAATGAATATCAAACATGGAGAAGCTGGTATAGAAAAGCAGACAAAAGACTGCAGGTCCAGAGCACATGGGAATAAACCTTCTACTTGGGTTTAAAAGCTGAAGGAGGCATGAATGGAGCTCGTCCCTCCTCCTGCCCCACGGCTGAGAGCGATAGAGGGTTGCAGTCTTTGGGGTCTTCCAGCAGCAAGCTGCATAAATCAGTGAGTCTGGCTGGCTCCTTCTGCCTGGCACCTGACAATATGGTCTGACGTGAAGGCTTCCAGCACTATACCCAAAGGAATTCTCACATTTATATTTCAAAGAGTTCTGGGAGGCTGCACAGAGTTCTTTTACGTGTATTTAAATCTGCTCAAATTTGTTCCTCTTAAGAGTGAATTCCTCATCATAAATCATCATCGGGACTTATTAGCTTAAACTCTACACATCACACACTTGTAAGGAAAAGTACAAACTATATATATGCCTTAAATAATCCTGTGGTGGCTGGACATCTTACTGCAATAAATAGATTTTCTAGCAACAGCCTCCTGAGGTGAAGTGGAATATTCTCATTTTACAGAACAGTAATGGAGGTGGTCAGTCCATGGCTGTTGTGGGCATCTGTAGAAATGACCACAGATCTCTGGTACGTCAAAATCTTTGCTAACCCACAGGACCACCTTCTTCTAAAACCAGATGGAAAGGCCATGCATAAAGGAAAAGAACAAAGAAAAGGGCTTGGTTTGGTTTGTTGCCAATGAAGAGTAGAGGAAGAAAGCCATTAACAAAGCTTTTTCCCATGTGATTCAAATTAGGGCAGCCCATAATGGCTGAAGACAATTGTGCTTTTATTCTTTTTCAGTGATATTTTTAAAATTTGGGAAAGTTTTTGTTGCTTTTACCATTACACATAAGTAAGTTGAGTTTGGTTCCACCACCAGAATGATTCACCACACTGAAGAAATTCAGAACATCCCCAGCAGAGGAAGTACATTACTGAATTTTAAATCTTAACCACATCAATACAGATTTTTCTGTGCTGGGAAACAATTTGTCTACAGTCTAGAGGAAATGCTCTCTAACAAATGAAAAATGAATCCTGTATTGTAAACCCTACTTAAGTTCACTGGGTTGTTGGTTTGGTTTTTTTTTTTCATGAGTAAGAAATGAGTAAAAACAAACAAACATCCTTTGGGAAATGCACCAAAAAGACACATAAAACATTAGTCAGGCTTTTAGCCATAACCTACTTGGAGATCCACGGTCTCAGTGAGTTTTTGGTCATGCTCTTCAGGAAATACGCAACACATGGTTTATTCAAGATAACTTAATGCAAACAGCTCGAGGCATTTTGGTTACAAGCTGTTGGTTTCTCTATTACTGACTCGTTCTTCTGGATACCTGGCTCTGGCTCCGCATTCTGCCTGAGACTGGCTTTTGTAGATTTTAGTTTCTTCAGTTCTTTGAAAATGAAAAAGAAGAGGTGATAAGGAATATAAAGCAAAAAGAAAAAAATATCACACACACAAGAATTTCAATCTTGAAGTTTCTCTTCACTGTTTTATGGCTTCTTTTGTCTTAAAACTCTCAAAATTCAATTCTTAAAATTAATATTTATGAAACAAGCATTTGTAAAATGTGCTTGCCTGCCAATTCCAGTGAATACTTACTGATTAACCATTTTTCCAAGACTACCTGGGTGTTTTCATACTCTCAGTTCATAATGCAGTTCAGTGCATTGCCTTCTCTGAGAGTTCACACTCTGAAGCAGCAGCACATGAAGGCACTTTGCATTTGATTGAACAGAGTTTGGATCTGTTCTGCTCCATATGCTGAACATGTTTGCATAATCTATCTGCAGGAGTTAACCAAAAAGCCTGGAAGAAAGGACGTTTGATATGATAAATAATGGGAAGTTGTAGAGGTGAGGCATTTAGGTCTACTTCCTGCATTTTATTGATAGGGAAACAATAAAAAGCTAATATTCTCTCCAGAGATTGACAGATTAAGAATTCAGGTTTTTGGTTTGGGGTGGTTTTGTTGTGTTTTATCCACCCATTCAAGTGGCTTTTGGAGCTAACAAGTACATTGTATCCTCTGAGGATAAATTCTGATATTCAGGCCAAGAATATGAAATCAGTTTTGATTACTCTTCTCTTTCAGAGGCCTGTAGAGACGAACAAGGTTAAGGGTTTTGATTTCAACCTGCTTGGATGAAACAGGCTGCTGCTGAGCCTGCTGGAGAAAGCAAGCCATGGGCCTGCTCAGCCAGCAGTGAACACCTGAAGGACAGAGTCCAGAAGAGAAATGCCGTGGCTGTGGCTCCCCAAAGGTCTGAAGCACCCTCTGAGGTAATTGGCAGCTGCAGCCTGTAATCACTGGCCACTGGGGCTGGAAGGAAGCCCAGCAGCAGCCAGGGCACTGTGCGAATGTCCCCTGCTCCTGCCTGAGCCAACCTGGCTGCACTCTGTGCACCAGGGCTTGCCCCAAGCATGGCACTCAGCTCTCTGCTGCCACAATCTTCCCTCCTCACAGGGCTGCCAGACCTGACACCTCAGCATCTCACCTTAGCCTGCCTCTTCCCAAAACAAAGGCGTCTTCTGAGTTAGCAAGCTGAAGTGACAAACAGGAAATCTTGCTTTGGTAGTGTTGCTAAAATAATGTGTAAGATGGCAGATCAGGCAGCCTTTCGCTAAAAGTAAAGGTTTCTTGCCTTTCCACGAATAAACATACTTCAAGGCTTGTTTTGAAAACCTTGTTATTTCTTAGCAAGATATTTCTGGTCGCTTTATTTTCCTGCTGCACTTGAACTCTAATCATGCTAATGATCTTCATCTTCTGTGCCTTCTCTCAGGTTTTTTTGTGACCTCTCTCGGTCTCTAGGGCTTGGCAATTAAAAAACTCAACTCTGGGTAAGGTGAGGTTTTTCATATTTATATATATATATATAGATAGATATATATATATAAAAGTTTCATATGTATAAAGCACCTACCATGATATTGATAAACATTCTTTTTCTATTTTCACCTGTTTATTTCTCCACTCACCACCTCTGGTGTATTTGATGCCTCAGTGTCTTAGGTTTGCCCACTCCCTTTTGCATTCCAGCACAAGCTTCTCCCAGGAATCCTCTCTGCTTGGGAGGAGAGGTTCTTGCCTGTGGTTCAGTCCAGACATCCCATTGAGTCAGTTTGTGCTGCAACAACAATAAAGACAGGATTAACTGGTTCAAAGCTTAAAGAATTAATTTAAGAGATGATGGGAAAGGTCCTTTCCTGTGTCCCCTTCTTAGAGATGGAGTTCAAGCTAGCAATTTCTTGAGTTTCTGAAGTTAGTGACATTTCATTTTCTGAAGGCAGAAGTAGACGGAATGGTTCACAATTCAAACTCATTCTTTCAGAAGAGGGTGGAGTTTGTTTTAGTAATGCCACACTAAGTTGTGAATTAATATCTCCATTTTCTGAGGTAGAAGGGCAGTCTGCTTCAGAGAAGTGGCATCTATGTAACAACAAAAAAAGAGATGAGCTCAAATCTAATTCTTTAGGTTTAGTTTCTACTGTGCTTTAGGACTATAAGACCGACTACCCACTCTCAGTCAGTCTGTAAGAAAGGTTTAATATATTATCATACGTGGTGAATACATAAAAAAACATATGCCATAAATATTGTTTGGGGATTTGGTTTTTTGTTTGTTTGTGATTAAAAGGTAAAACCCAGCAGCACTATGGGAGACAGATCCTCTTAAAAAATAGAGAAACAGGAAGGTTCAGAAATTTTTTTTACAACTACCAATAACGAGCACCTTTAATCACAAAAGACATTTCTTTAGCACAAACAGCTAGACTGAAGCTTAAATACATTACATCTGCTCAGGTCAGTGCTTGCAGGGAATGATACCACAAGGGAAAAACAAAGGAAGCGGGGAACACACAGGATGCTGCAGTGTTCCCAGGCCTCAGCACTGCCATTCCCATGGTGTGTGGGTGTTGTGGACAGATGCAGCCCATGCTCTTGCCCTGTGGTTATCCTCCACAACTTCCCACCCACTTCATTTATTTCTGTCCCTTTGGGTGGCAGTGCCAGCTCAAACTCTGTCCAGATGGCCAAGGCCAGCCCCTGCCACACACGAGATTGTCTCTGCTTGGCCCTTCCCCACTGCACCAGCAAATTCCTCTTTCTGAGGCTTCAGCAGATGCACCCATCCACGGATCCTAGCACCCCCAGGAAAGTGAGGTAGGATGCTCAGCCTGTCCCAGGCTGCTCAGCTTTCACCGTGCCAGAAGGTGGGAGCCTGGACAGTTGCACCAGCCAGTGGTTCCCCCAGTAAATAGGAAGTAATTAGGCACACTGAAGCCATCCTGTGAGGCTGAACAGCTCTGCTGGAGCACATTTCCCTCTCAAGTCTGAACCTCTGGCTGGGGCCCAGGCACCAGGAGTATCCCTTCCTGAACAGAGGATGTTGCCACAGTGATCCATCTTGCTGTGGCTCCACAGAGTGACTGCCATTTCCACAGCTATCATAACAGTTCTGGGGGTGTGTTCCAGTCTCCAAGCTGTGTATGCTGTCTGCATTCTGAAACCACACATAAGCTGGTGGGCTCATGGACCAGTCTTAGAAAACCTCAGCTCTACACCAAAGTCTCTCTCAGGGTCTTTCCTGGGTCAGCACCTTTCACCCCAAACACACACAGCCCAGCCAACCAGAGATTAAAGCTACCCCTTAACCAAGACAGGACACAGTGAGCCAGAGGCTGTCCCACATCCCCTCCTTCTAAAAGAAAAACATGACTTTTTCTATTTTTGTTGTGCTGGATTGATAGTTCTGCCTTCCCCACTGTTTTCCAGTGTCGTAGGAGGGAACATAAATCAAGGTCCAAATTCCCAAGCCTTCTCTGTGCCCATCACTGCATGGACTACCCTGGCCACACAAGAATCCTTTTTCTTTTTTTCTTTCTTTAACTGGGCTGAGATGATCTATATTTTATTTGCAGCTTTTGTTTTGCTCTAGTCCTGGCTTGCCTCCATCCACTTTTGTCAGCTAGGATTTTGCTGCTTTGTTTTCCAGTTGCACCATTTGGGCCCAGTGGATAAGCTGTTCAGTCAGAAAGCTCCCACACAGGCAGCAGCATCCTTGGCTCAGGCTTGCTCTTGCCCCATCAGGCTTGACAACACTTCAGGAATGATTGATGTGGTAGCCCCAGTGCCCTCCCTTGGGATGACAGCACTCAGGAAAGCTGTCAGTGCTCGAGGAGAGAGGATCACCCCAGAAATGATGGCTGGTTTCAGCTTGTCTCCAGAGCCACTCACTCAAGGATCATAAATACATGGATTGAGGTTTCTACCTTCATGAGTTCCTGGATAATTGACACTGAGAGCTGCATTTCTGCAGTTGAACGTGGATGTGCCTCCCCCAAGTAACAGCGCCATGAAGCAGCCAATAGCTACAGTTCATTTGGTGACTCTGTGGTCCAGAGGTCATGGAGGGCCATGTAAAACATCTGCCCAGGTTCAAATAACTGCAGATAAGTCCCCTCACAGAGGGTTCTTCTAACACCACCTGGAGGGGTAAGAGGCATGTGGTGTGTGAAGCAACAGGAGTCAGACACCTTATGATGCCCTGGCCTTATGGTATCATTCTCATGTCCTGTGGCATCCGAGGAAGCTATTTTTGGCAATCATATTATCAGGAACGTCCAGGAAGGTAATCCAGATGGCAATGAGCTGCATAAAGCAAATTCAGCTTTTCTGAGGAGTTTCCCACTTGTTTCATACACTAGACCAAAGGTAGTGTTCCTACCTGGTGCCTTTAGGCCTGCCCCTTGTGGCTGGTGTTTGTTCAGGCTGAACAATCATTTGTGTTCAATAAATGGCACATATCAAAGCAAGGGTTTAGTAACTTGTGGGAGAAAGGCTGGGGGTTAGGCACAAAGTAGCTTTGAGAGAGCTCAGAGCACCAGCATGTCTCATCCATCCAATTCTTCCAATTCCTTCAGATTCCCTGTGCTTCTAGAGAAACCATTTCTCACTATCAGTCTGGACAGCCCTGACCTCAGAGGTGCTCTGGACTTTGCTTTCATAGGGTGGCTATTTCTGTCACAGAGGAGCTCCTGGTAGCTTGCCGTGGTTTCTCTCAATACATCTTCACATATCCAATTTTTATAAGCTTTTTCTCCATGTTAAGTGTTGAGCAATCTAATATTACATCATTTGTACTGAGTGTTCACTGTCATCAAGAACAGAGAACTGCCTACTGGATATGATTTCCTTTCAGAGGCAAAACAAAGACATTTTTATCAAGCCTGTTTCAGTCAAATACAGCAAGTCTGACCCCAACTTTTCACAGGTGTGTAGAACCAGTGTCAGGCAGTCACCAAACACCACAGATCTCCCTCGCCTTTCAGGAGCTGTCTGTTCACACTTGCAGAGCAACACAGGACAACTGATTTCCAGTTCAGCAGCATTTAGAGTCCAGTTTGCATAGAAATAACTAATTACCCAACATCAAAGACAGAGAGTCAGTGTCCAACACTGCATTCAAGATGCACAGAACCTTGCTGGTCTCTTTTTGTGATCACTAGGATTGGCTTGCTCTAAGACATTGTTATGAAACAGATTCAAGGTACATTACATCTCTGGTAATGACCCCCATACCTTCAAGACTCGATTTTCGAGTTTCCTGTTCGCACGTGCCACATCTCTTGGCACTGGCATGGCAACTGTGTGCACAGAAGTGGCATGTGTGCCCACACATGGCCAGCTACCTACCAGATGGACTTGGGCTCTGCTCCTAGGCGGGACACACGGGTCCCTCAGAGCAGCTGTCTCCTACTTTTATTAAGTTTCTGTCAAAACAGTTGCAGTATTAGAGCAGCAGAAGACAAAACCGAGCTTAGGCTCACTCAAGCAGTGCCAGCAGCTCCTTTGATCCTGCATCCATCTTTCCTGAACACACTGCATTCAGCAATTCACACCTCACACCTCACCTTCTTTTCTTGTACAACCCTCTTGCCAAGCATCCCTTATATTTTATTACCAATTCCTATTCTTTGGATAGTTATTCCCTTGGCATGACTGGCTGCCTCCCAGCTGCCTCTGACACCAACAGAGATGAAGTGGGGGAAACAAAAGCAGCAGATACTCTTCCTTCAGTCCCCACCATACTCACTGCTCCATCCCCAGACCTCAGTCCTCCCTCCATCCTTTCTGGATGTAGAGTGGGAGAGCTAAAGCAAGCAAGTGGGATGGTGCTGAATGCCATTTTCTTCTTAATTCTTTATAGCAATCTCCATTGGAATGTTTTAAAAAATCAAAAATCAAAAACTAAAAAAAACCCAAACAAACAAACAACAACAACAACAACAACAAAAAAAACAACAAACCAAAAACCACCAACCAAAAAAATTCACAAACCAAACCAAATCAGCCAAATTCCATTGTCCTTAACAAATCTTGTCCTCAAGCACTTCACATTTTGCCTTTTGGTGCCCATTTAACAAAGACTCCCTTAACACTGGCAATTATCATGGATTTTGCCATGTCTGACTGGAAATCTCTAAGCAGTCATTTGAATATCAGGCACTTTAAGATACATCATGACAGCACCATCTCTATTCACACTTCTCCAATATGCCCTTGATAAATCATCTCCTATATTTTCAACTCCTTTTCTGGATTGGCATTCAAACCTTCACTTGGTATTTCTGGAGTGTTAACAGCTGTCTCCCTATTCCTGGTGGATGCTTAGTGAAGGTTCTTGAAAATAATCTCAAACACCCAGTGATGTGTTCCCAGGGCTGCTCAAGCTTTCCACAGATGCACTGTGGACACCATGAGGGGCACTGCTGCTGCAGCCACCCCTTGTGACACTGATATCTGGGTTTGCTGAGCACTGCTTGAGATTAGAGATACACTTATAAGAGACAATGCAGAGGTGGGATGGGAGATAAGTTGCAACATAAAAAGAGCAGATGGGGAACTGAGGCACACTTGGCTTTCAACCAAATATGCAGAGCATGCTCTATGTAAAATATGTGAGAACGAGGAGGTGGCACTGAAAACCCTTAAATCTGTCAAAGGAGAAAAGAATAACAATTCTGGATTATTAACAATGACCCATTTCACAACTCAGGAAAAACCCCGTACCTCCAGTGGCCAAAGATTTAGCTAGTTCTTTGGGGACTTGGGTTCACTCCCTGACCTGTGAACAAGCTCTCAGTGCAACCTTTAGGAAATCACTTCATTTGCTTTCATCTACCTCCCCGTCTGTAAAATGGGAACAGTGACATTTCTTTACTATGGTGCCAGACAGCAAGAATTTGGAGCAGGGAGATGTTCAGATGTCACAGTCTACTACTGCTCCTAAAAAGTTGAATATTCGTCATCTTTATGAGTGGTTTCTGATATGCATACAACAGAGGGTAGCTAGCAAAATGAAACAATTAGTTCTGTGACATTTTCAGCTGCCTAATGAGTTTCTCTTCTGCTTGTCACACAAGCATTTCAGAATTGGAGCTTGTGTTACCAGTTCTCAATATTTTATGCTTTTTCAGCCTGAAATTCAACAGCTGTTTCAATATTGCAGTTGGAGCCAACATATTCCATATAGACTTTCTTCAGTATGTTGCCAGTTTTGAAAACCTTTGCCATGCCTCTTTGCTTTTCGTGGCTTGAGCATGGCTACCTCTTCATTAGAAATCTGGCAGTGGAGTTTTTCTCCTACAAATGTGTGAACTGAGTTTGTTTTAATGTCAGTCAGAATAATTTCTCAGGAAACTCAGGTTTCTGTCCCAGCACTTTCCCCCCACTCTACCAAGCTGCACATCATGTGCTTGTTAGTCAGTTTTCCACAAAAATACCACAAAAGTCATGCACAATAGTGCTCTTTCCAGCCTTTCTACTTCTCTTTCTAGGTTCAAGAAGCTACTGTATTTATCACGTACGTTATTGGAGGGATTTTTTTTTTTTTGGTCCAGACCTTGTTTCTTGGAGGTGGTCCAGAAAAAAATATCCTTATGACAGCTGTATATGCTATTGTTAGTATTATTCTCTCAAAAGTACTGCATTGAGGATAAGCCTCCTTTTTACTCCTCCTGACACATTAAAAATCCATCTGGTGGGATCTATACTCTGACACTGGCCTTTCTCTCCTGTCCTGAACTAATCTCCCACTTATGTTCCCTGTCCTGACTTCACCAGCCCTAATGACAAGGGACATGAGAGTCTTGCTTCCTGCTATTAGAAATAATTACAATGTCTGTATTGATTTTAAAATTAAACTGACACTATCTTTGTCACCTGTACATAGATAAATATTCTTTCGAGCTTTTCATTCCTGTTATGTTGCACATCACAAGAAGGAGCCCCTTTGTTGGAAGGACTCCCTGCAGCAGATCCATCACTGTCTAGGGCTGGAACACACCTGCAGATTATTATCTCTGAAAAGCTTTCAGCCATGTACTTTGGAGCACTTGAAAGAGATTTTTTTTAATACCGTATTTAGGACAAAGGAAAATATACCTTTGTATTCGATAGTACTTGAAAGTACTGTGAGAAAAATGGGAAAAAGTATCTCTTGTGTGAGCCTTCCTTCACTGCTGGATGCCCTTTCCCTTGGTTCCTCCTTTCTGCTCTTGGGGACCCAGCTGTCCCACGAGCCCTGCCTGCTGAGCCTTCTCCTGCCACCCTGGGCTCGGGAGCGCGGCATCAACACAGACAGCCGTGGGCACCCACATCTTCCCAGGGCTCAGCCAGGCACAGCAAAGGGTTAAAAATTGTGAGCCACGGAAAGGACGCAGAAAACGGAAACCAGGCTGAATTTAAACTGAGGACCTCATTCTTCCGCCAAGCCAGTCGGTTTCTTAATCAACTGGGGCCTTGTTTCACAGTCAGTCATCAGAGGCTTTAGAAAGTCCTTCTGACAAATCTGTAAGGGGAGATCCACAAAGGATGTCTTTTCTGTGGCATTCTCTACCTAGAATATGCAATGCTGGGGACAGGGCTGCCCTCAGTGGTGCTTCTGTGCCGTGGAGCACAATGCACAATGATGCTATAGGATACTTCCCCTACTGAGCTCCTGCTTATTTAAATATGCATTTAATTAAGGAAAGTACCATAGGAAATCAAGCAATGAGCTTTCCCAGTGGTACTTCTCCTCCTTCCTAGGAGAAAATCTTTCTCAGGTTTCGGAAGTGCTGCAGTCTGCTCCAAGTCAGACCTTTCTTTCTCTCATTAGCTGTGCAGTCCTGTTGCTCACTAGATTTCTAGCTCCTAAGGAAACAATTCTTCTTTTTTTTTTTTTCTTTTCAGTCCAGTAGTGCTTTAAATGATTTCTGAGAACTACACTTTTATTACTCATTATTATTGAGTCAGGAGGAAAAAAAATACCTCACATACTAGCAGAAACCTAATTATTCTTTGAAACTTTGAAATTCCCTTCTTCTGTGGTGTTCTTTGATGTGCCTATTAAATAAATAATGATTTTTTACATCTAAGGTTTATCTTACAGTGCAAATACACCATTATCCTCAGTGTAAAAACACTTTTCATTGTTAGCCACCGTAAACATGGGCTGAAGCTGTGATTCAGGAGTGCTTGAAGCTGACCTGCCCAGGTATGGGGCAGTGTAATTTTTTCACATTAACAACTTGTGAAGGAGAAATGGGCCATGGAGACAGAGGCACTGCAACAGGGGGAGGGAAAGAAGAGGTTACATCAAAATAGAAATGTCATGCAGGCAAAAAGAAACTAGCAGGTACTCTAAAGACAGAAACATATCTGATTAGAAACAGAATATGAGTCTTTTCATAAGATTTTTCAATCACAGCCTCAGGCACTTTGTTTGACAGCAGGAAATAGGATGACATTTCTGGAATGGTACAGAATTAAAAATAATAATAAAAAAAGATCAGAGTTTACTGGAGAAGGAACTCAATAAAGACTTCAGCAATGGTGCATGCAGGACATTACTATGTAAAGTCACCTGAAGTAATGTATGTTTATGTATTTTCTTGGTGTGATAATGGCTTTTACTGTTAAGTGTGCAGTCTGGAGTCCAGCACTGCTCAGTACCTGTTCAGCTCTCTCCAGGTCTGCCAGGACTTGTGCTCTGTGTCAGTGACTTGTTTCCCTCCCTGTCCCCCCTGGAGGCTGGGAATTGCCTCATTTGCAGCCTGGGATGGAGCTGTGCCACTGTGGGCAGGGCCAGGCTGCACATCCTGAGCTGCATAGAGGAGCTCTTGTGGACCCCACAGGCTTTCGTGGGGAGGTGTGTTATCTGGGCACTGAGAGAGTCCCAAACCTCTCTTCAGCATCTGACTTTCACCCAAAACGTCCTGGCCTGGGGAAGCCCCTCTGATGCCACACAGTCCCGTGTTCACCTTGGCTCGGGTGCCTGGCGCTGGGCTGGCAGGCAGGACCCTTGTGGAAATGCCCAGCTGCCTGAGGTGGGCATGGGCACAGCTGGGCAGCCTGGAGCTGTGTGTGCCACAGACATCCCCTGCAGCACCACGCCAGGAGGAGCTGAGGGACTCACTGCAGGGGACAGCGCAGAGCAGCAGCACACCCACACCGAGCACGGGGAGAGCAGCAGGACAGGGCAGGAGAAGCTGGAAGAAGAACTCCTTTTTTTTTTGGCTTTTATCCTTACTTTTATGTCCAGAGTTCTCTGAGGTTTTGTGGGGTTTTTTGGTTGGTTTGGGGTTTTTTGGTTTTGTTTTGGGTTTTGCATCACAGATTAAACCCAGAAATCTTCTCCTGTCTCTCACTTTCAGTTCCCCCCTATGTCTTCTCAAAATTTCCCTGATCTGCTGCTCCTCCCAGAAGTTTTGTAGCACCTTTTATGTGCAAGCACACTCATCAGACAAGTCTGGAAGAAGCAATCACCACAGGCTTCTCACTGCAGAGAAGGAATCTTGAGCTCTAGCAGCAAGATTGGCAAGCATCCTGGCAGAATGCTGCTCTTCCACTTGTTTCCCAAAATGAATGTCCATTTCCAGAAACCAGAGGTGATAAACCTGGGATGTGTTTACACCTGGAATGGAAAAGCTGTGTTTAAAATGAAGGCATAAGAAGAGCAGTGAGGAAAGAGTGGTTTATTTTGGGTTGTGTTCCCTCGCAGCGCTGTGTGAGCGCTGAGCCCCAGCCCCTCTCCAGCCCTTCTCATCCCTGTCCTGAAACAGGAGCAAAGAACAGAAAAGGAAATGGAAGTGAGCTGTGCTCAGTAATAAAGTGAATGTGGGAGAGGGCATTTATCTGGAAACCAGAACTCCTTCCAGGCCTCCAGACTGTTCACTTGTATAAATGTATCAGCAAACCCATCAAACCATCCTTGGCTAGCTGGTTTCTTCCAAGAGAAGGCTCCTCGTTTTGCAGTCATGCTTACTGGAGCTTGGTGCAAGGCTCCAGGTTTTGTGTGCCTCCTACATGAAGTAGCTAAGAGGAGCTTTCAGTGGTTTTCTGATTTTTAGTCTCCTGAGCTGCTGGATCCAGTTCAGCCCTGAGCATTACTCACTTCTGAGCAGTCCAGTTTCTTTTTAGGCAATCCACTTGAAGGGAAGGCTACCAAACAGAGCAGCATTTCTCCTTCAGCCGTAGCAGATGGAGCCTCCTAGGTCAGATTCTTGTGTGCATAGTTATGGCCTGACACAAACTGAGCCTACAGTGAATGTCATCTGCTTTGTACTGGGTGAATAACACGGTCTGAGTCAACCTCACAGCTCGGGGACACCCAGGGGCAAGAGAAGGGACAGGGTGGGAGTGCACATGTGGGATGTGAGGAGGCCTCTTCTGTTGGAAGCAGCTTGCACTTAAATGGGATTAAGCAGTTTCATGAATTGACACCCTTAGTTAGATGGGATTTAGCTTCCAGGCCACTCTTAGTCATCACGGTTTGCAGCGTCCCTCCTGAGGCCGCTCCACAAAGCGTGTGCACAGCACACCTTCATTTCCAGCACTTCTGCTGCCTTGTTTGGCCTGGGAGCTGATGGAAGGCTTTCTGCATGTCAGCCCCACTAGTTCCTTACCAGCCAGGGCAGCCAAAGCTGTGAAGACCCCTCCAGTGCTCCTCTCAGACTCGGGGATGCAGAAACCGAGGGAAGCCTTGGCCCTGGGGTCTGTCCATGCCACAGCCCAGCAGCTGTGCCTGCTGTGACAGGAGTGACCAGCCCAGATGACATTGCTGCTGCTCATCAGGCAGCATCAGCCCAGCTCCGGACAAACATGCTTAGCTTCTCCAGAGCAAGCTGATTATATCCTGGGCAGCACAAAAAAGCCACAGGCAGGTGAATTAACAGAGAACAAAAATTAGCTCCAGCCCACGTGGCTTGCCAAACTGCAGTTGGTTTCATGTCCTCAATTGAGTTAAACATGACAGCAGTTCCCAATACAACACAAGACTTAGAAAAAGCCCTAAACCTGGCAGGGTGGGGATGGCAGCTCCTGCTGTCTCAGAGGATGAACTAATCAAATTACACAAGAGGGAGAGGGTGGCAGTGCTCAACTTTCACCTTTTCTGAACTGTTGCAATTTTTCCAGGAAGGGTGTTGGTTCTTTCAAGAAATCCACTCATCTCCTGTAGATTCTCATAGTGAAAGTGCTTGCAGGTACTTTTAAGAAACAGCCATGGGCCACACTTGTGGTTCTCAGCCCCAAGTCTGCTGAACAGCCTTGCTTCTCCTTCTCTTCACATCGTGGCCAGGCAGGGTAGCACTGTCCCAGTTCAGTGGAACTTGTGAGCATGCCCAGAGCTTTACCCAGCTGCTTTGGCTGCAGTTCTGTCACTGGGCAAGTGAACCTAAAATCAATGTCACTCTGGTCCTCTCCTTGTCCTGGCACTGGCTGCATGCTCCTGCCTCTCTTCCTTACATCAATGGTGATATTTTTCTGACCTCTGGAGCTGAGTGGAGTTCCAGCTGCCAATTTGAGCAGAAAACTAACCCCACAAGGAAAAAGGAATATGTTTTTGCTGGTTTAAACCATATCCATATACCCAGAACTGATCTGAACCCTCTATATGACAGCTTTGAATAGTAAGTTACTGTAAACTTAGGCTCCTCTTATCATTCTGCAAGATGTCAGATATGTTTCACAACCACAGTTAAATTTTTGAAAACATGAGTGTATCTAAAGACCTTGTTCTTCAGGAAGTCTTTCTCTCAGGAAAAAAAAAAAAACCAACAACCCAACAGTCTCTTCTTTCTTTCTTATCTCAGGGGAAAAACCCAAATCTGCTTCTAGGAATTTCTTTTTTGAAGCATTTTCAGGAAACAAAAACTTGCAAGATTGTTACCCACCTTCCCAAACAATGAAAACAAACAAAAAGAAAAAGGGGGAAAAAAGAGAGAGAGAGAGAAGAAAGAAAATTTCAGTTGAAGAAGCAAAAATCTTGGATAATTTCTCATAGTCTTTTACTGGAATCCAATAAACACATTACCAAATTACACTGTATATTTTACTAGGCCAACATATCTCTGTGTGTATTAGAGGCACAGCAAGAAGAAAAACAATAAAAAATATTAACCTCCTTTGTATAACTCAGTAGAGTTATAAAAGATCTAATTGAATAAACTACATTTGACAAGAACAAATGGTGACATTTCCATTTAATGTTGTCTTTTTGGCTTCCTGACAAAGAAAAGCTTAAGGAACCATGAGTTTTGTTTCCTAAGGGCAAGTTCTTCTTCTTGTATCAACTCAGCAATCAATAATAAAGTATAAGCATAAGCACTTTTAATTTATGAACTGTATTCTTTGAGTGAGTTTAATGGTTTAATCTTACGCACGTTGCTGTGTGTTTATTTTTGTTGTACTGCATAGAACTGCTTAATGGAAAATACTGCATTAAAGCAGTAAAGCAGCCATATATGTAGAAAAACAGAAAAGGAATAATTAAGACACAGTGAAATTAACACTGTGCTGATTTCTTTTAAGCAGAAGAGCGCCATTACATTGAGGGGGAGCAAAACCCCAAACAGGGAGCTTGCACTGGTATCATCTCTCAGCAAAAGAGCACCAGATGACCAGGCTTCCTCTTCCCTGACAATCATTTGTCACTCTTTCCCTCAAGGAGTAGAGTTCAGCACTCCTGAATTTTGGTACCTGGCTTAGGTGCAGTTTTGTAGCCAGCTCCCAGTTGTGCCAATGTGGCTCGTCCAGCGTGTCCCCTGCAAACCAGCACCCAGTGGAGCTGCCAGCCTGCATGAGGCTGGGAGTCAGCCAGGAGGGGTTACGTGTGTTGGTTTAGACTGACCTAGAAAGGGCTTACCAGCAAAAACACTTGTCTATAAAAATATCACTCCCTTTTGTCTCTGGGAGTAAGGAGTGGACTTTATGAGACTAGCTGTGGGGTGAATCACTGCTGCCCATTACTCACAGCTGAAATTGGACGTGACCTGCACCTGCTGTTAGGGAGAGGGTGGCTTTTCCCACCCAGCTCTCAGTCAGACCTGATCAGGATTTTCCCAGTGTGTATTTCTCCTGTCAAAAGCATGCTCTTTCACTTTGGACTATTGATGTTAGACACAGATGGGCTTCTGGTCACCATGCAGGTGATAATGTTCCAGTGAGTTTCAGTTAATGTTAAATGGAAAGTGGCTCAATCTGCATGTCTCTCTAGAAAACACAAAGCAACTGTCTTGAGAATCAATGCTGATAATACTCTGAATTTGAAGCAAAAAAAATAAACACAGCAACAAGGAGCACGTATCATGTGGTGACTCCAGTAACTGTTAATAAACTGCAGTATCATGCAACAGGAAAAGCAGGACATTTAAAAGAGAGACAAATTTTCAGAACTGTATTCTAATTAAGACCATGCACTAATTATCAGATTGCAAATCATTTATACATAGCCACAAGCTTTACCTGCCAAATCCATATTCTAGTGTAGGTGAGCACCATGGGCAGGAGCAACACACTGGAAGAAGAGGCTGACCCAGGCCAGCTACAGTGGATCATGGATGTCCTAGGAGCATTCAGGGGCTGGAAAGAGCCCTCTCACCCCTCTTTGCCGAGGGAACACAAGGCTGAGGCAAGTCCACATTTGCATTATTGGATGGGGGATTTTTGTTCTTCTTGGCCTATGAAAACGTGATGAGACAAAGCAGCAGGCAAGGAGGATTAGTTTGTAGTTCTAGCTCAACCCACATCACACACAACAAAGAAAAGAAATACTTGCTCACCGAGCTGCTTCAAGCAAGGATAAAGTGCTCATGACCATGTGTGGGCTCAAGTAGCTCCAATGGACCTTACCTTTCTCAGAGAAGTTTAACTTCTCAACATGGTTATGCAGTCAGTAATTAATGGAAAACTCTATTATCTGGCATTTCTACACCAGCCAAACTGAGAGCCTGCTCTGTTTTATTAATGTCAGCTTTCTTACTTCTAATTTATGGAGGAAAACTTTTCTGGAAAGCCTAGAATTATGGTCCCTTTCAACCCAGAGTGGCCTGGGTTGGAAGGGACCCTAAAGACTATCCAAGTTCCAACTCCCCTGGGTTTTTACACTTTTTACTAGACCAGGCTGCTCAAAGCATATGGAGAGTATATTTCTTAGCTCACTTTATATTACCAGTAACCTGACTTCTGCTAAGTATTTAGCTGAAATAGATTTAATCAACTCATCAAAATAGGATTGTTTGAATCAAGACAGTTCGTGTGTCTCATCACACACACAAACAGGATTCTCTTTTATTTAAACATGAGTGTGTGTATGTGTACATGCAAGAAAATTAAAAAAAAATTGCTGCGTTCTAAACAAATTTAAAGCAAGCAAAACCCATAGGAGACAGAACTAGAAAAGACACCCTGTGGCTGGTTTGGATCTTAGTTTGTCAATGTGCTTATCCCAGGAAAGTCCATGTTTCATCCTAAGCTCCTCAGTGGAGGACAGCACTGAGATTGTGAGTGGAAGATAAAACGTGCAAAACCACTGAACAACTGGCAGTGCTGGAGCAAACCCTGGTTCAGGGCTGGTGCTGAGCCATAGCTATTCCACCAGCCTGGATGCAACTCCTCTGAGGCTGGAGGCAGGCAGCCTACTCATTTCCTGATGAGCAGGGCAGCATCTTCATCATCCACATGCAAACACAAGAGAGGGATGTCACAAACTAACCTGGAATGTAGAAACAATTTGTGCATCACTTAGCAGAGCGAAGGAAAACAGTGCATGAGTGATTGCAGTCCTCGAGGAAGGGAAAACAGAGAATAATGTTGTCAAAACTTAAGTAAAACACAAATGAGAGTGTTTGTGTGTTCCCTTGTCTGCAGTCTCTGCTCTCCAGCCGGCTTACGCAGGCTCAGCCCTCACCTCGGCAGTGAGACAGGAAAAATCGTGTGCTCAGCTCAATATGCCATGATTTAATGCCCTAGAAATCAACTTAATGTTTAGTATATTTTTTTATAGCTTGCAATTTCAGTTGGACCCAGATCACTTTTTCAAAAAGATCATCACCGTTTTACCTTTTCTAGTAACAGCGAAGTTATTATGGATGCAAATGATCACATTAGAGACGTTGCCACGGAAATAAACTGCAGTGTTATAGGCACAAAAATAAAGAGCCTTCTGCAAAAGAAGATGTGGCAGCCACAGCTTCAGGAAAGTGCTTTTTTGATAGCAAATGATGAACCAATTGCTCCAAACCTCTTGAGCTGCAGGAGGTAGCACAGCAGCCCCATTTTGCACTTTTATAGGACTGTGCATAATGCCTCAAGTCATTTTAGAAACAGAGTGCCACCTACCTCATGGCTTGAGGTTAAAGGGTAGTTTTGTCATACCAAGAACTCATGTGGGACCTTGGGAAGGGTCCCTGCACTACAGCCTGTTCCTCCCATGCTGAAACACAATCCCAGCAGCACGGGTTGCCAAAAAAACAAGTCTCTTTTGCAGTGATAATGGGCATTGGTGAGCATGACTAAGACACCTTAGAGCAGAGCCATCCTTTCAGGATTTCCCCTTCGGCAGGAAGATTTCTTCACTGGCATATCCTGTGAGCCTGTAGCCATGTGACATCACAGAAATGTGTAAGGGGGCCAGAGTCTGATGGGATTTAGGGACCCATTTTATAGGATGAAAAGAAAAACTCATTAAAATCAGCACTGCTTAGTTACTCTTCCATGGTGAAGGCAAAAAAGGCATGGACAAAAGAACCTCACCATCAACTAAACAAGGATTTTGAGAAGAGCCATCTCCTAATGTTGCTCAGAGGATCCAGCAGAGCACTGGAACACCAAGCCCCCCAGACAGGCTGTGTGCAGAGGGAGGCAGCTGCTGTGGGGGGCACACGCCAGGTACTGGGGTGGGAAGCACAGGAGTGGGTGGGTGAGGAGAACAACACTCACTGCACACAATTCCTGACACCCAGGAGAGCTGGTTTGCATCTTGTGGACTTCCTCCAGAGCACAGGGAGGAAGGAGCTGCTCACAGCTGCTCTCTGCTACCTGCTCACAGCGAGCAGGGTGCCTGGCTTTTCCAAAGGGCATGTCTGTGCCAGGGAGGGGACAAGGGACAGCAGAGTTAGAGAGGACACAAGCCCACCGCTCTCACCACAAGCACCTTCCTTCAGTTAACACAAAGGTTTCTACAGACATCCTCAATGTTTTATTTTCTAATCTGCTTTTCTAGCCCCAGCAGAGGAATCAGAGGATGAGGCTTGCAGTGGCTCCCATGCACATCCCTGCCTTAGCTGATGCTAACCCACCCTCTCCAGCTGGGATTCTGCCTTGCCTGGGCACGGCTGCAAGCCACCAGCCCTGGCAGCTGCCCGTGCCCAACCTGCACGCTGCTGGGCTGCTGGCCAGCCCCCCCAGGCACCCTCCCCCGGGGAAAACAGCCTCCCTGGGAGGCACACGGGCAGGCACAGTGGGACAGAGCCAGACCCTGGCTCCTGGAACACCCAGAGGCTGCCCTGGAGTGGTGGCACTGCCAGAGCCCACCCGCTGTCCGCGCTGCGTGCACACAGACTGACTCTGCTTTCCCAGTCTCTGGCAGACTCATGTCACAAACAGTCAATTAGCTTTGTGAAGTTAGATAAACAAACAGAGAGGAGATTAAAACTGATTAACTGAAGGGCAGGAAACATGAGAAGCTGGTTTGCTAGAAAGAAAAGCTATTGTGCTGAGATCTCCAGTAATTAGCAGCAACAAGACCTACAGAAATGTATGAGGGAAAAAAAAAATCCATGAACCCTTCCTGTTTAAATGTTCTCCTTTCACATGTTTTGCTTGGAAGGCTAACTTAAAACACAAACACAGACTGGGTCTCAAATATGGCATAGATTCATGTTCTGCAGCAGTCATACACTTGGATTGTGAATGTGTATCAATGCAAGTCCTTTCTTCCCCCTCCAAATTATGTATTTTGTTAACAACTATCACATTGACAGCTCTATCCCTCCCTCCAAGCACCTGGAAAGCAATTTGGTTACTGCTGGCAAATGCTGGAAGTGCTCCTTGGAGCACAGTTGAAGACTGAAGTCACTGGAGAGCCAAAGGCCTTTGCCAGGACTGACCAGTGAGATCCAGTAATAATTCAGCAATTCCAGCTCAGCAATGGCCTACGTGAGCTGTTTACAGTCTGCAGTGGAGCTGCTGTTGATTATGCAGAAGCCTACCTGCTTTCAGCAGCTCAGAAGTGTCCTCCACCTGGCTCCTGGAGCAGCACAGAGTCTGCCCGAGTCAGGTAATGAAATTCCCCAGGCAGAGCTGGAACCTTGACCTAGATTTCAATGGCACTCCAAGCTGTATTTATGCATCTTCAGCATGGCTGTGTTTACTCCCTTAAACTGCAGATAAACTGAAAATTAAAGAGAGCCTGCAGGTTCATGTCTGCTTTGCTGTCCTGGCTTTGCCTTGCTTTGTTGGATAACTCAGAAGACAACTTGAATCCAAACTGAGACTTGCTGCAATTGATTGCAAACCTTAGCATACACTCAGAAAAGCAGCATGAGCAGGCCAGCAGTAATTTCACTGGGAAGGGAGATGGCAGGTGTGATCCTGACTGAGTGCATGGAGCTCATTAGCATCAAGTTATTATTCTGCATTATGGTGTGTCCCCAGTGCAATTACAGCTCCAGGATGCAGCTCTCTGCACATGGCTACGGATGGTGATTACACTCGAATACAAAGGTGAAGGAAAGAAGTACTATTCCACTTCCCTGGCAGCAGATTGCAAAAAACTCAAGGTAAATCTGTGTGTCAATGTGAAATAACATAAAGAAGAGCTATGTGGCCTAATAGCCACTCAGCAGCATTTCTGGAGTGTCCTGCCCCCTTTCCAATACAGGGTAGCACTTGGCTATTTGGACCTGGCTTCCAGAAATCATCAGCATCAGTCAGACACTTCCCAATCAGGCATCAGAGGCAGCAGGATAAGGCCACTGCAGAGGATTCTGAAAAACCTTCAAATACAGGGCAGCCCTTCTTCCCCTTCCCAAAACAAACAACCACAGATGTGGGGAAGGACCCAAAGCCTGACCACTTTCCATTACAGCATGTGATGGTTATTGCTGTGCAGGAGCTGGGGAGGTTTTTACCACCCAGTAATATCTTGTGGGAAATGAGCAGAGCAGTGGGCTCCTATGTTTCCTTTGCTAATTTGCCCCTTTTGCAAGGAGCCCTTTTTCCAGGCTACAGTCACAGACACAGGAAGAGCTGTTTGACTCCTTGAGCAGTGATCTTGTAGTTGCTTAAAAACCAAGCTGGATGTCCCTGGCTGGGGCTGCTCCAGGCAGAGTGAATGTGGGTATCAATGCTCTTTGGAGCCTGCTGGAGCCTTGTTCACATTAAAAAGCAAATGAGTGGGTGTATATTAAATATACACAATTAAAGTGGTGTATATTTATATTTCTGTCTAAAAAGAGCTCTCCCACAATCCCACTCCACTTATTTCAGCAGAGTGCTGAACTGCCATTAATTTACAGCCACCAGAAGAGAGAAGAAATTAGAACATTTGACTTCTTTAAATAAATATTTTCTATTTTAGTGCCCAACATGTGCACTTCCTTCACAGCCCAGGCAAAAGGTATCAGCAAAGGTTGACAGTACTTGCAACAGCAAAAACACATTTTGAGAAATCCCTGTCATTTTCTGGCATTGTGAAAGGCCACCCTGTCCCCACAAAAGAGCTGTCACCAGCAGGAGCTTCCCAGCATCCAGCCTCATGGTGACACGAGTGGGAGGCCCAGGTCCCACAAGTGCAGAGCTGGGCAAGAGCTCTGCCCTTCTCAGCCCGTCAGTTTGCACTCAGGATAATCTTGCTGAGAAAAAAACCAACAGGGCTGAGAGGTGGAAAAGAGTGGCAAAATCAAGGCTCTTCCTGCACTTGGAGTCAGGCAGGGCTAGAGGAGCTTTTAAGATGGAGAAGGGAATCCAAGTCAGTTTTGAATGCATGGGAAGCTGGAGGCAAAGTATGAATTTCCTTTTCACCTCTGGCTCTGTGTTTGTCAGGTAGCACAGCTCTCCCCCAGCGTGTTCTTTGTGCACACCAGTGGAGACCCCACTGAGCTCAATTCAGCTCTGTGCTGCTCCAGTGTCTCAAGGAGCCATGCCTGCACCCAGGACTAATCCTGGAATAAAGCCCTGCTCTATTTATGGAAAGTGAGAGAATGAGTGTTCAGCTGGGCAGGAGGTGGTGCTCCCACCCTGCTGTGGGCTGCACCCTCACCAGCAGCCCCTCTGGTAACCCCTGGGCTGCTCAGTGGGTCAGACTCTGCTCTCATTTGGCCAAAAGCCACCCCACAAGATGCTTTGGAGTGACACTGGCAGGGAGGGAGAGTGAGGGGAGCCAGCCCACCCCCCCTCTTCACAACGTGCAGTTCTGCCAGACTGTGCAAACCCCAAAGCTCTTCCTGCTGTGGGAAATGCTGTGAGCCTTTGATGCCCAGCCTCCTCCTGGGCACGCAGCTCCACTCCCAAGATCATGTCCACCAGTCAGGCTGACAGCTGGCCAAGAGGAGCAAGGCTTTGTCCAGGAAGGGACATTAGCTTCCCTTTCAACTGTTCCCAGAGGAAATGTTTGGACAGTGGTCCCCATAACGAGGGGGGTATTACCTTTCTGCTGTTCTGCAGAGCTTGTGAAAGCCAGGCACTGCCTGGCACGGCACAGCCTGCAGCAGCTGGGGCCATTTCTACTCTGGCCCTTTTCCCCACGGATACATTCATGAAATTACCTCTGCTCCAAGCCCATTGCTGGCCCTGCTTGTGCAGCCCAAACACTGTCCTGCTGTTTTCAGCTGGGGCTGTCAATAACCCTTTTGCAGGATGAAGTCCCTGTCTCTGAAGCACTTGCACCAGCAGCCTCTTCTGTTCATTGTTAATCTCCAAAGCATGACTGCAGAATGATACAGTTGGTTAAATGAGAAAATCTATTTTTCCAGCCACCCTGATGGCACTCTCATGCTCTGTTGTGCTGGCCATGACCCATGACCATGTGTGCACTACAGTGCCCAGAGTCTCCCCATTTGGCCTTACCTCACTAGTGTGACTTGCTGGTGAGGCTGTTTGGTGTGTCACCCACCCTGTCCCTCTTCCTCAGCTCCAGTTTGTTCCTCTGCTCCTCCACATGGCTCAGACAAGGGCTCTGATGCTGATTAAAAAGAACTTTAAAATACATCTGGTTGAATTTACATCTTCAAAGGTCTCTGAGAAATGTTAATCTGTATTTTGGAAAAAAAAATTAAGAAGTACATTTTTGAAACAGCTCCTGTTTCAGCATATGTGATAAAAGGTGAGGAAACAGGGCTGGAGAGATGAGTGAGGTGTGGGAACCCATTTTCCCTCCTTTGGCACATGGCTGGGGCAGTCACTAGGGGCTCACAGGCAGCTGTCCAGGCTTGGCCCTGCCTGGTGACCACAGGCAAGTGCAAATGTGTGGGAAGACACAGGATAAAATAGAGTTACAGGATGTGGGACGCGCCTGCAGAACACCATGGCAGCACAGAGCAGCACGTGGTGGCACCAAGAGGGATATAGTGGCACAGAGAGGGACATGGTGGCACAGAGCAGCTTGCCCTGGCAAGTCCACTGGTGGGGGACTCAGCCTGCCAATTAGAGCTGCCTGAGAAAAGCAATATGAATGAACAACAAAGTACCAACCAGCAGCACTTGCAGATGCCCTAAAGGTGATACAGGTTCTTTTATGTTCTCCTAAATTAGATTCATGGGAATTCATGTGGCAATGCCAATACTGCAGGCTCAGGAGCACTACATCATCCTTTATGGGCACATTAATGTGGCTTTCAGTCTCTGTCACATTTAGTATCAGCAATTATTTCACACACAGCTGTAGATCAGCTCCCTTTTGATCACAATCTGCCACCCTTTCCCACCATTCAAATTTATAGCAACATTAATAGTTCAAAAGTAATAGTGTTTACTGTGTACTGGGTTTCAATAAATGAGGGGGGAGCAACAGATCCTGAACAAAGACTCCAGAAAGCACCAAAGATGAACTGAATGTAAGCTTTTTCACCCCGATTAACACATCCTTGTCTATTGGCAGAAAGTTTCCATTGCAGCTGTAAGAAAATAATTCCATGGATTATGTCACATCAATTCAAAGTGAAATTCAAAGCCAAAGAGAAAGCAGAAAAGTATTCCCTGTGTTCTTACAGAAAATATCACTGCTTCAATTAGGTGCTACAGATGCTTGGGGTAAACATATTTTCCACTGGTTTTCTTAGAACCATACCCACTTAAATCTCCAATATTCTTCTGCATGTTCATTTCTCATCCCAGTTTAATACCACGCCTCTGGGTGTTAGTGGTTAAGGGGATACTGCCAAGCAATGAAAGCCAAGGAAAGCTGGGATAAGAAGGGAAAATATGGCCTTTATATAGTAAATAAACTTTTCAGCCTTAATGTAATGGCTGCTGTCAGCATAACTCAGAGGGGAAAAAAAATAACCCAGTGCTAGTTGTACTTTTCAGTTCTTGGACCATGTGAATGTCCAGTTCTCCAGTTTTGAATTGCTCCCAATCCAACGGAAATAACGCACACAACTGAGCATTCAAGCCTCTAATAAATCTCATCCTTGTGCAGAATCCCTGGGATTCAGAACAAAACCAAAACTAGATAAGACTCCTCAATATTTCAGTAAATACCATCCCTCCAGTAAAATCTCGAATTGTAGGAAATCTATACATCTTTTTGATTAATTAGGTTGGTATTGAAACACTGAGTAATTAGTACATGTGAGCTGCACATTAATACATCACACATATATGGATCTCTTCAAAACAATAACCACAGTTTGCAGCCTTGTTGCATCCAAAATATGAATGCTCTGGAAGATATAAACCTCCTCTCCTCGCCAGAATCCTTCCCAGAAAATTTTCACCCCAAGTTACTACTGTGTGTATCCTTCCCTTGCAAAAGCGTGGGCAGAGGAGAAAAGGGGAAGAAATCACTGTGTTTATAGGTTAAACTGCAGCTTACTTCAGAGCTAAAACATCCTGGCAGATGGTACCCAGCATCTGGGAGAATGCAAATGCCCAGATATAAAATTTGTTTTCTTTATTCCTCTTTATTGGGACTCCATTTGGTTACAGTGTATTGTGGCAAGATCTATTTCCTATGCTTGTCTCTTAAATTTCAATCTCAAAGCAACGTTTATAAACATTACAACCTATCAGTTATTGCTGTAGTGCAGAATCACTAATCTGAATTCAGATCAGCCACAGTGAGCATAAATATGTCACATAAAAATACATCTAACAACACTTTCCCAAACAAACATCTAAGATTTTTTTTTTCTTAAGAGATGGCTGAGGAAGAAGAAAAAATAGATTACATTAGCATACCTCATGAAAACAAACGGTTTGACCTTGTAGGAATAGAGGTAGGAACAGCTCCATTAGTCAAGTAAAACCCCCTAAAATTTTAAAGGTTGGCTGTTTGGGGGCCAAGAACCATCTCTCTTCATTCCTCCTTGACAGCAGCAGGCAGCACAAGCCAAGGAGGGCTCTGCTCAGCCCTGCAAGAGCCCTGTGCCACACGGGCTCTGCCCACAGTCCTGGGCAGCACGGGCAGGATGCCACAGCAGCGGCCCTGAGCCTGTCCCAGCTGGTCACCAGTGAGCTGACAGGGCCCCAGCGGGGAGCACACCCAAGATGGCACCGGGCTCCTGCCTGGGGAGCCCTGCTGGCTTCCCCCTCCTGCCCTGCCCTTTGCTGTAATTAGCTCTGGGCAAGTGGGAAAAGCTGGGTTTACCCGCTCTGACTGCTGCTGCAGCTCCCCCGGGCCCCCTAGGGATGCCATGCAGATTTTGCTTTTCATCAGGGGTGCTGGAAAACCACAGGACCTCTTTGTTTAGGATAGCAAGTCAAGGCTGCTCCCAGCTGAAATACTGCAGGAGAAAACAACACTCAAAATAAGATAGCTTCTTCCCAGCACCATGCTGAAAACCTTCTGTGCCAACTTTCCCAGGGCTGAGGGGAGTGAGCATCTCTATTTTGCTTGCTAAATTAGCAGCTAAGGGTATCAAGGGCTATCTGCAACAGCTGTACACCTGAAAAACCTCGAAAATATTCCCACTAGAGGCCTGGGAGTAAGAGACCTGGAGACACGTCTTTTAAAGGTTAGATCTCTCCTTAGCATTGGTCTCTTCTTCTACCATGAACACAAGTGAGAGTAGTCAGGTGACAGGAGGATGCTGGTAAACACAACCTGCTGCAAAACCTGCAGACAATCCAGCTGCTACCAGAAATGTAGATGGAATGGGAATATTTTCTTCAAACCAAGTAAAATCTAATCCTAAAGTTTCTTTCCACAGCCCAATCCCCTCTGTGGTGCATTTGCTCCACGCCCTTCCCTCACTCCACATCCCTCTCCCGCGGTCTCTGTGGAGGAGCAGCATCACTGCTGTGCAGGGGCTGCTCCCCCTGCAGAGGCTGCAGGGTTCTTTTGTGTACCTGAAGAGCCTTCCTCCCCTCCTCCTGCCTGCTGCTGGGCTGGCTCAGCTGCCTGCACCTGCCTCACCCCCCTGCTCTGGCCAGTCTGCAGCTGCAGCTTTGGCAAGTGCCAGTCCCACACGGACAGACTAATGAGAGCTCTTAGCCATTCCACAGCATTTGGAAATCAGCTTGCTGCACTCTTTGTCTGATTCTGAGCACCTCAGTTATTGACTGGGTTATTTCCTTATTGCTGCCCTCGTGTTATTGGCAGTAGCTGGAGATTTCCTTCCTGCCCCCTCCTAAAGGGGTGGCTCACTGCTCCCCACAGTGGCATCTCTCTTGCCTATGGTCAGCTCCCAGCACCAGGCACAGAACACCCCTGGCCAGTCTCCTGGAGGAATCTGCAGTCCCCCAGGTGGTCCCTTGGGGCTGTCTCAGGGTATTGATGTTCCCAAGGGTGTCACAAGCTGCAAAAAGCTAAAGGAGGTTTTTACACTCCATACCCACAATGGTACACGACTCTGCAGTGAGGTCAGGTGTTGTCCAAAATTTTTCCCTTATCTCTGGCTAAGTAAATAGCTGCATGCATGGAAAAGAGAGAAGAGAGAAACTCCCTTTTGCAAATGTTATCGTGGTGTGCAATGCACAGGCTGACAAGATAAAATGAGAGTGTGCTTTTAATAGCAAAAATATGTTTTCTTTGGCCTGAATGCAACCCAGGGTTTTCCAGTGCTCAAACTTCAGCTAAAGAGATATTAATTATATAACAGGCACAAAAAGAGACCTGAGGAAATTATTCCTTCTTCCTCCTATTCAGTGTAAGGGTACAGCCAACCCTGGGTCTGGGATCACAGAGGGATTCTTCATCTGTTCTGAAAACATGATTCCTAATTTTCCCTTCATTTCCTTCCTGCTAACGACCTCCTTGGTGCACAAAGCCTTGGAGTTTATCCATGCTCTCTCACCAGGAGCACAGCTCTGGGTGAGGCCAATCTGCAGTCCATTGCTCGGGCCCTGAATACAAACACTGACCCTCAGAGGGGCAGCTGGAGCCCACCAAAAACTGATGCCAGAAGTTTCAGTTCTTTATCTGGTGTCAGGAGGGAGGTGTGGGGTAGAATTGCTCCCTTCCCAATGCCAGGTAAATGCAGCTTGCCAGGAAGGTGCCACAAGGACCAGTCTCCATGGGAATGACCTCCATCCCTGCTGTCTGCCCATGCCCCCAGACCCTGGTGCCCATGGCTGCTCATCCTGGTCACACCTCTGGCCCTGCTGATTAGAAATACAGGCAATTAATCTCCTGCCTAAACTAACAGCAATTCCTTCCTGTCAGGGCACAGGAACTGCTCTGAGGGATTGTCCTGGGAAATTAGCAGCTGTAACAATTTCCAGAAGCCAGTGAGTGTACAGGCAGTTCCCAGGGCAGATGATTCAGTGGATTCATCTTGTGTTTTGTTCTCAGCCTCTCAGCCCCTGACACCAGAGCCCCCAGAAGAACCTTTTGCCTCAGCTTTTGCCCCACAGTTTCCTGGCTTTACACTTGGCATGAGACAGACACCACTGGGAAGACACAGGGGAGTTACCACACAGGGCAGGGAGCAGCACCCCCTGAACAAACACCAATAGTAAAATGATGTAAACAGGATTTTACCATCACCACCATCAGCCTTGTGGATATTTGCTGACTCTGAAATTTAATGCTGGCTGTATTTTTTCACAAGAGTTTGCACAACCTGGGACTACTTTAACTCAATTCAAGAAACCCAAATCAAAACCAAAACCCAAATGGTCAGAAATCATTCATATGACTCTTTTCTTATTCTCATTTTCCAGGCTGTGTTGAATAAGATTTTCTCCACACATAACTGGGGTGGAAGGGTGGGAACAATGTAGATTTGAGGAGGAGCCCTCAGATAAAGCTAAGATATACTGCAAAAGACAGACAAGAGAAAAGAGCTGAAGCAGGGCAGAATGATACAGGAAAAGGGACATGTTCCTGATCTATCCCATGATTTTATAAGATGCTGTAAGTGAAGTTAGTTTTAAGAGCTGTCTGCAGCTGGTCTTCCTAAGGAATTTTCAAGAGAAATCAGTAGGGCTTCAACTTGATGTTAACCCTCCATATGGGAACTTACTTCATTTCTACTCATCCCTCCAAGTGGAATATGAGTGGGGTGATGCTGGGGTCTTCTTTCCAGCCACTGGATCAAGTTTGTTATCTTTTATGATGCAGGTACAGGATTACTACTCAGGCAAAATAATCCAAATGTACCCTGTGACCCAACTCCCCTGAGCTGCAGCAAACACCTCTGAGGTTGTTTTGGAACACATCAGTGCTGCAAAGCCCCCAGTGAAACCTCCCAACACTCACAGCCAACACAACAGCAGCCCAGAAGAACCGCAGGGAAACAATGAAGAGTCATTTCCTGCTTCTGGCACTGGGCAGAAAAGCTCAGTCTGTACCTACAGCCCAGCAGGAGCCCTGTCACACAGACCACAAGGTGGGATGCCATTGCTTGACCCCACACCTTTCCAAGCAAGTCAGTGATGTTCTGGTTCCTACACTCTTCCAAGCCAGGGTTTAGCACGTGCTTCTCGCTTGCCCCATCCCTGCTGCCCAGCCATGCAGCCCCACAGTGCAGGAGAGCAGGACTGCAGCCAGCTGGAGCCCCAGGCAAGGCCATGCTCATGGGGGCAAGGTGGTGCTTAAATACAGCTTAGTGCTGTGATGCTCTGCAAGGGGGGAATACTCTGCAGAGGAGAACTCAGAGCTGTGCTGCTGTCCTTAGCCAGCACAATGAAATGCTCTGTCTTCCAAACCCATGTGTTTTCTCTTCATTTTAAATCACAGTGCTTCCTTTGAGGCAGAGCTGATGACAGAAGAAGAACAATCTGCCCTGGCCATTTCTGTTGCAACCCTTGGAAAATATTTTGGCTGTCTCTAGGGCCACTGTGTATCTGTGTAATTAAGCCTGACTTACAACACCTTAAGGTGGGCCATGGGTGATGGTTCAAGAATCCCTGGGTTTTCCAATCTGTGAAAACTCCATTTGGCTTTGTCCCAAATCAGAACATAAAAGGTCATGGTTTTGCAACCTCCCTGGTAGCGTGGCACCTCAGAACATTCTTGGCTTAAAGTTTCCTTGTGGGGAATCAGCCACATGTACCTGCTGAGATGGGCAGCTGTAGAACTGGCTCAGAGCAGAGCACCTGCCCAGGGGCAGGAATTGCTCACAGGACTCTGCTCAGCTGCTGGCCCAGAGCCACTGCTGGGAAAGCAGACAAGTATCAGCATGCCATCAGCATCTCCCAGAGGAAATGTCTCCTCCTGATTTCCTTGACAGAGAATTGAATTCCCCTGCTCCTCCAAATCAAGTGCTGGACTTTTCTTTCTTAAAAAAAAAATTAAAAAACACTATGTTTTATTAAAAGCACCTATTTGTCTCAGGAAATAGTGAGGGATAGTGAGGGCAACCTCCCAGCCAGCTCAATGTTCTGTACAGCCTCTGCCACCAAGAGACACAAGCTTTCCAGTCAGGAGGTGCCTTTCCAGCCTGGTGCACCACACTGCCTTACTGTCAGCAGAGCCTCAACTGGGACAAAGCATGGGGAACCTGCTACACAAGCACGGGGGTATTTTGCTACACCAAGGAAAGTCCATGACCACATTCAGAACGTGAAAGGTACAGAAGTTTCTCAGAATTTGTATGAAAAGTTGTAAACAAAAAAAAACCCCAACAAAACACCAAAAAAAACCCAACCAACCAACCAAAAAAACCCCAAAAAACAAAACACACCCTGAGTTTTGGTTCTTACTCAGTATGGTCACAAGAGACCAGATGTTTTCAGGCTGATAGACAGAGAACTCAATAGCAAGTTCAGGCCAGTGTCAGCTGTGAGTCTGTAGGGTGTAAGTGCTATGGACAGGATCACCTCATATTTCTAGATTAGGAGACGTCTTGAACTCAACGGTTTTGCCATGGTTAAAAGCAGATCTTTTGGAAGAACGGAAGGCTAAAGCAAGGGGATATGGTGCTTATTCGGTTAGACAGACTGTCCTTTCAATAAATTAACAGACCTAGATGAAAGATTTAATTAAAAGGCTCTGTACACAAGAGCAGTTTAGGGAAAAACTTGAACAGAAAAAAACTTTGGGAAAGAACTTTTACTTGTGAGTTGGAAAACCCTTGACTGTTTGACAGGTATCATGATGACTTCCAGAGATCAGTGATGAACGCTGAATCATGGACATTTTGGCCAAAAAATTGTTCTTACCAGCAACTCTTCTGGGAAGCCAGGGCCTTTATACATCTATAAACCTGTTGTGTTCTGCCACAGATATTGTGCTGCCACGTGCATAGGTAATTGCCAAACCTGCAACCACTCAGAACACAATATGCCCTCTGAAAAAAGGTGATTTGAGGAGAACTAGGGAGAACATAGTAAGTATCTCCTTTGGAGCGTATGGCAGCAATGCCATAAAGCCTGGAAGCTGATCTTTGCACTGAGAGCAGGAGTTTTCATTTATAAAGGCATAACAGAGCAGGAAGCAAGAGCCTCACAGACTTGTACTCCTAGGAGTGATGTGTGGTGAAACATGTGCTAGCCCAAGCACAGCACATGGAGCCTGCTCAGCCAAACTCTCTAGGACATTTCCTGACCTGTGCCTAAGAGCTGAACATGCAGAACATCAATTTTGCAATATGTTAGTTGTACTTATTAAATAACTTTCCGTAACACATACAGATAATTATCTTCTGTCACGGCCTAAGAAAACACTTTAAACAACAGTTTCCTCAAAAATCAAACAGAAATTTATATCAAGCTGAGAGATGATGACAGACTTCTGTGGAATTAAGCAATTTCTCTCAGCATTTTTGTGGGCTTAACTAAACTGAGAGATTACAAGCAGAAAGGAAAGAACCACCCCCAGATTTTCCATTAAAAAAAATAGTGAGGAAACATTCTGAAAAAACTATAGAAGCTAAACAACTATTAGACATGACGTACCATAGCCTTGACCTCCCATCAACAACTGTTGTTCCCATTCAAATCGATTGCTGATATGGTTTTCTTTTCACCCAGCAGCTCCAGATGTTTTTTCTGAACATTCCTGCTTGCCAAAGGAGAGCATTCACAGGGAGCAAAGGAGAACACAGTAAAAAAAACCCCAAAAAAACAGTGAAACCTTTAGGTCTCTGAGCACCAAGAGACCAACCACAACTGCAGCATCTCTTCCAACAGCTCCTCAGGGCCAAGGCTGGCCCAGGCCAATCTCCTGGGAGGGCACAGCAGCTCCACACCACTTTCCGTCCCTACAACCAGATTTAGGACAAGCTAGGCAGGTAGTGGCCCATCACGCACCCTGTGAGAGGAGCAGAAGCAGGACAAGCATCACAGAGAAGCAGGCTGCTTCTCCAGAGCAGTTCAGGGAAGTTGCAGTGATTCACTCCTAGTCACAGAGGGGAAAAAAACCCACACAGAGGTATTAAGAAGTCAGATGGATTGATTGCACCATCTTCCCACAATGAGAATCTCAGATTAAAGCCCCTCACCTGCTGCTTCAGGAGCACTGTACAGCCCTGCAGAGAGCAGAGCTGGTTATTTTGATTGCACAGATGTATGATTGATAGGAGAACAAACCTGAATCATGCTGGATGCTGCTGTTAAAACAGTTAGGATAAAGTGTAGTCATCTGACATAGAAAACCACATTGTAAAATTAGAGATGAAGTCTGCCAGGATGGATTTAGTTGTATTTCTGAAGTGCCCATAAGTGATGTGGGTACTGTCCAAAACAATTAAACAATGTACTTGATTGCTAGAGGAAGGACCAAAGATCAGCTGAAGTTCACAGAGGAGCTTGTGTCTTTTCACACAGACTACAGCCAAGGTGTTCATGGAATGCACACCCTGTACGTAGGCTGGAACTTCTAATGGGCTTTTCTAACACATGTTATTTTGTCTTCTGGAGCATAAAAATGACGTACCAGAATTCACATTGCTGGTTGGACCTGGGAATCCTCACCAGGTTTGTAGTTCTGATACAACCCCCATGCTCCAGGTGCCCTCACTACCTCTGCCCAGGGAGGAACACGGGAGAAATGCTGCCTCAAGCCCGGACAGCACATTCCCCCTGCCATCCCCCAGCTTGTTGCCAGACATGGCAGTAGAGAAATTGGGGCACTTTTTAGCTTTTCTGTCACCTTTCCTTGGTGACACAAGCCTGTGGATGTCTTTCATATTGCAGGCAGGAGATCCTGTCAGCGGAGATAAATCTCACTGCAAATGCTGCTTACACACAACACGTGATTCTGCAGGTCACTGCAGCAATTCTCCCTGCAAGTGTGTCCATGGGACAGCGTGTTCACGCATTAATCCCTGCTACCACCTGAAAACTGGTAACTCCCTAATGCAGCAAACCGTAAATCTATAAATTCCAGGATATTTAACCTGAAATAGAGCAAAAAGAGTGAAGTAAATGGCAGTACCTTATGCAGACAAGAAAAGTTGTCTACACAGATTTTCTGAATGAGGCTGGGAAAGCTGATTTGACTTCTCTCTTAAGTCAGCAACAGAAGGGAAACATTCACGTTCGCACAGTCATTAGCTCCTTCTTCCATGATCAGGAAAGAGTTAAGTACCCAAGGCCTGCAGTTTTTCCAGGGTGTTTTACATTTTTCAGGCCTTAGACTGAGAGCCATTGAGCACGTTACCACAGGCAAGCCTCTCTCCAAGGAAAAGCCAGAGCCTGGGAGGCTGGGGCACTGCCGAGCCTGCTCCGGCGAGCTGGGACAGCAGCCAAGCCACACAGAAAAGGACAAGTCAGGTAACTTCTTACAGCAGCTATTTTTCTGCTTACTCTTCTTCTGCCTGCAAAGAAGCACATGAACCAAAAGGCACCAGAGAAGCACATCTGAGTGCGTGGGAGGCCAGGCAGGGAGAGGGAAGGGGGCAGAAAGAGCAGCCCCACTGAAGGGCTGAGGCACCTGGGGCTGGGATTGGGGTAAGTGGGAGAGAAGCGCAGGATGGGGTCGGGAAAGGCTTGGGACACAAATGCCCAGCCCTGCTGCAGCCCAAGGACAACGTGCAGGGAGCGAGGGGGACAGCAAGGAGCTCCAGGGCACAGCAGTGCCCAAAGCAACACGGGGTCCCACTCCACCGGGGCAGGTCTGGCCCTGCAGCAGCAGAGTCCTGAGTTTCCTCTCCTCTGCAGAACGTTTGGTTCGTTATTTTCAATTAAAAATAAGCGAGCTGTGCTCGCCCTGTCAAGGACACTGCCCCTCAGACTGCTTCTCTGCACAGCACACTGAGCTGATTTAGAGGGCAAGAGAAACTGGGTTTGGAAACTGCCGTGTTCTGGGGGTTTGGCAGTGTGACAGTTTCCTGACGAGAGGGATGCATGTAATGCCCTTTCCCTTGCTGTTCTCCTCAGCTCAGGCATCTGTAAGCACTTCTCCTCGGATCAGCTGCAAGTGACATATGGAAGAAGTTAGATTTTAAGTAGAGCTGATTCTGCTCAGGCACAAGATTGTTGGTGACCTGGATCAGAAGGGCCAGTTCTCTCTCAGTCCCCTGTGGAGGAATATTCAACAGATAAACTTTAATAGGTAACAAAAACCACATGGGATTCACCAGCTTGGACAGTCATTTACCCATCATTAACAACCATTACTCCATCCTCTGCTACTACAGTTATGCTGAGTAACTGAAGAGAATAAATAGCTGTTGAAACACCTGAGCAAAAAAAGAACACATACCCTAATACTGGATGTATTTTGCTACTAATAATGTACTTATCAACCTGATTTTGCATGGCTCTGATTTCTGATTACGCACAATCCAAGTGCCTAAACATATAATAGCAATTAGCAACTTGCACACAGCAAAAAAGAAAGGTGTTCCCAGGGGCTTCATGCCTGTCTCTGCTCTCTCTTTGAAGTGGTGAATGAGTTGCAAGTGGTGGTTGCTAAGAAAATAGGCAAACACAGGCTAGTACTTATCCAAACTGTGATCAGCATTGCACCACCCTGCCTTCTCCCTGTTCAGAGGAAAGGCTCATTGTTTTCCCTAGGGAGCTATCCAGGCCAGCCCATGCTGCCCAGAGCAGGGCCAGGCAGTGAGGAGGACAGGCTCTGAAATACTAAAATCAAAGTTAAACCAGAAGAGTGTAGTCCTGTACTTGACAGTCAGTGGTTCACAGGCCTGACCATGCTGATTGCAGCAGAATCTCTTTCTCTGTATTCAAGCAGAGATGCTTTTCCATTCCCCATCATCTCTCTCTTTCCCAGGACAATCCTCTTCTGTCACACAGGCGGGACCCACCATGCCAAAAGAGGGGAGCACAAAAAGCATCACTCTGAAGTCCCATCACAGCAGTGGTTCTCAGAGATGCCCTGACTGCACAGACTCAGCCATCTGCTGTGATACCTGCATGCAGTGAAGGCTCTCTCTGCTCTGCCAAGAGCTCCAGACCTGCCAAGGATTCCTGTGGCAAAGCCTTGGCAAGTCACAGAATATTCCCATTCATTTTCCTCTCTCCATAAATTGGCCAAAGCCACCTCCTGCAGCTCAGGCTTCAGCAGAGCTCCTGGGCAGAGGGATTATTTCTTCCCAGGATCCTACACACCCATAACCCTCAGCGCTCTTTCCATTAACAAGGTTTAAAACCCCAAAAGCAAGCAAGGATGAAAACCCAGCAGCAGCACATGGTTTGGAATGCAGCCCTAGGCTCATGCCCATCTTTGTGTGCCTCTGCTCCAGTCCCACTGGAAATTTGTGGAGTTTGCTCAGAAATGGAGTGCCAGTCAGGCCTTGGCTCCTACTTGAGTCATTGAGGATGCATTCTGCATCATGACACAGTCTTACCCCTTCATTCTTTCCCTCAGTAATTTATACAATTATGCCCCAAAATATATGTTTTGGCATGAGAGCAAGAGCAGATATCAAAATACTATTTAATAAAAGATTTTAAATTAAACTGCTGGCTGTCTACAACTCTAATTCCCTCCCTGCATTTAAAATTTAACCTGAAGCAGAATAATTATAGCTTTCTTTTTCATGATTTTGTGGAGAATTAAAGATATAGGTCAGTACCATGCAATTGTGCAGAATGCCCCCTCAGTCAGAAAGAGGAATTTAGACTCCATATCACCCCTGTGCTAGAAACTGATGCAGCAAGCAGGAGGATGCCAAACTCACCACAGAGCAGCTGGGGGAAGGGAGGGGGAGATGCAGGCACCTAAGAAGCTTCTCACCATTTCAAAGCATGGTTCTGCTGTAGCAGAGGATGTAATAAAGCAAGGTGGGTGTTTCACATTCCCTGCTGGGGCACCAGGGTTAATTTTCTCACTGTGAAAGCGTGAAGAAGCTCCAGCAGCAGCAGTGTTAAACACAAGTTCTCCAGGCTTACATACCATTACCTCTGGTGAAAGTAACACAACATGGACTTGGGCAGCAGCTGAAACCTTCCTTCCCAAGTGCCCTTGGCCATCCTCAGGACCTCCCAGAGACTGTGGTAAGTGGCATGTGCACAGCACAGACAAGCCCTGACATGCTGTGCTTCAAGCTTGCTTATCTCACTGGTGTCAACATGCTGCAGGACCCTCCCTGTTGGGCACCTGGGAGTGCACATTGCCAGGAAAAGAAGTACCTGGGAAGGAGTTCAGAGGCAGGCACTTTTTAAAGGCATTTTCTTTACTATCTTTTAAAGAAAGTTAAGTGCTTCTTGCCCTCCAGAGGAACCTGAGAAGGGAATGTGCATGGGTGCCAGGGCATAACAAGCATGTATTTTTAAATACATTGCAGGTTTTGTCTGTGTTTGGAGGAGGAGGCATGCCTGGCAGACAGCAGAACAAGAACCACACTGGAGAAAGGAAATAATGTTCAAATTAGGTGGGAGGAGAGGGAGAAGAGGAGAAATAATTGATTTCCTGAAGTCTGAAGGTGCTTGGCCCAGAAACTACAAGCCTGAGAACAAGAAAACACTAATTATATTTTTAAGTGCATATTTCAAAGTATTTGTCATTTCAACTCACCCAACATATTTATATTAAACTGCTTTTCTTTTCTTGGAGACTTGGTCTTTAAAATGTTAATTGGTGACTAAAGAATACCCTTAAGGAAACAGATTTGCTGGCATTTCTGGCTGGGTATGTTCAGATTGTAGCTTTGAAAGGCTGGGGTCTTGGGGTGTTTTGTCTTTTTCCCTCTAAAAAGAAAGTAAAAAATAGCTTACAGTTTGCTGAAGCTGTATTTCCTCTGAATACCTTCCCACCCCCATTATAAAGAAAAAGAGCAAGATTTGAAAGTTTGAGAATTTGGTTTTTCAGTGACCAAGGCTGGAAGGATTTCAAAGGCTTCCAACTTCAAAACTGCCCAAATACCATATTGACACAGGCTGCAGGTTCTGGCTTTCAGAAGAGTGGCTGCACTCTTGTCCCTTTGCTGCGGGTAGCCACATTAATCCTTCTTATAAGGAGTGCACCGAGAAATGAGGCTTTATGGAATAATCTCATCTGAAAAGCAGAAAGGATGGGAGGTCTGACACATGAAGCTTTGTTGTGAGCTGCTCTTGGAGCTGTCCAGGTGAGATGGAGGAGCAGGCGAAGATCCTGCAGCAGAGGCTGCTTCTCCAACCACAGCCTGGAAAACTTTTCTATCCAAAACTTTAATTTCTAGTTTGTTGTGACCTCTGCTAAATGGCAGTTAGATTTATGCACACAGCAGCTCCAAATGCATTTTTGCAAGTGTAATTTACTCGTTTTTCAGTTGACCTACTTCAAGTCAGGCCTGGTATTAAAGAAATCATTCAGAAGGCACTACAAGCTCTGTGCTATATGCTAAATGCTGTGGTAATGGGTGATGCAGGGACCCCAGGCAGGTGCAAAGGAGAGCCCTTTATTGCCAAAAAACCTTTTGGAGCAGTCGGCTGGTCATCAGTTCACACGGCTGTAAGGCACAACAAGCCCAAGTCAACCAACCACGTACACCACGATGTGGACATGATGTGGACATGCAGCACATCTCTCACATCTCTCCATCCCTATTCCAGCTCTCCCATAGCTCCCTTCTACTTAGCCTAAGCAACAGGCCAGGCCCATGTTACAGGTTCCCTTCCCTTTTAAAGCCTTGCCTATCAGTAACAGCTGAACACTTACCTGTGTGTGCCCCCTGAAGAGCAGGAAAGGGAAGCTTAGAATGACAGCATTCTACTCTTAATTCCTGATGAAGTTGCAGCCAAGCTGGCACACAGGCAGCAGGCTCTGGCTGGTGGCCCTGTGCCTGGCCAGCTGCTCCCTCCCTGCTCTCAGGCCTCCCAGGTAGCTCCAGCCACAGCTGCCTCCTGCTTTCTGCCTCCAAACCTCCCCGGTCCAGGTGCCTGTAGAAGCTGCACAACTGAAATCAATCACCTTGAGATTTTTTTTTTTTTCCCCAAGCTAGGTGTTTCCCTGAGGCTGAGTTTTTTCAAGAAGATTTTAATGGAAATGTTTGTGTCAAGAATAGGAAGGAAAAGGAAGAATCCTCATTTTGACTCAGTGAAAACCTGGCAGAAATTTATCAAGATGTGGAGCAATGCTTTGACATGAGGGAAGGGTGGTGTCAGCAGCCTTCAGTGTCCCTGTATCTGCTGCAGTTGGAGCATGTCCTGTGCCACTGCAGAGAGAACAACTACCCCGTGAGACAGGGGAGAGACAGGGGTGAGGAGGAGAAGTTAGGGATACAGAGATGAGAAGGAAAGCAGCACATCACAGGGATAACAGCTGTGATGAGGGGCTTGAGAGGAGCCATCACCACGGCAAATCTCCCCAAAGCCAAAGCCAGAGACACTTTTGGAAGTGGCTGTCTCACAGCTGCCCCTGGCACCTGGGGGAGCAGCACACACCCCACCCTGCAGGAGAACACTGGGAGCCTTCTGCTGCTGCTGATTCCAGTCCTCGGAAGGATGGTGGGAAGAAACCAGATACACAGAGCTGTGGGGTTGAGACTGTGCCTGAGCAACACCCTGGGAAGGGAAGGGAAGTGCAAGCTGAGGAGGCTCTGTGGAGCCTGGAGCTGGAGGAGAGCCTGCTGGACCCTGCCGTGGAAACTGGGCTCAGGCTCCACACAGCCACAGGCTCTCCCTGGCTCCTGTCGGGCCTGGCAGCTGCAGCTGAGCTGGGATGGAAGAGCAGCTCAGAGCACGTGCTCTCTCCCTGCTGCCCTTTCCATCTGCAGTGCCAGCTCTGCCCGCGCTTGGCATCGCCAGCGGCAGCGACCAGCCCGGAGCTTTGGAGCAGGGGAGCTTTGTCCAGCTTGAAGGATGTTCCAAATCCACAGGCAAGCAGCCCGGCAGCGAGCAGAGGGAGGGGCCAGCCCTCTATCACGGCTGTGTTCTCCTGCAAGCACAGCAAGGCCCTGCTGCCTGTGTCAGGCTTCACCGTGAAGGTGATGGCAGGTCATGGTGGTATCCTCATGGTGGCACTTTGTCCACGCCCCTCAACCTTTATGGCATTTACAGGAGAACAAAACTGCCAGTGGCATCTGAGGTCACAGCCTGCATGAGGTCCTAGGGCTGCCTCTGATGCCCGAGTGTGCTCACAGCACTTCAGTGCTTTTATGCTGAGTGTGGAAATAATTTCAGTAACAGACAGCTGCACACAGACTCACTGAGAGCACAGCCTGCTGCTGCCTGCAAAAGCACCTCCCTGAACAGGACTGAATTCAGGGGATACCCCAGTCTAAATTTGGGAATCACTGGCCCTGAAGCATCGGGACAATTAGGGTCACATCAGCATCACAACCCTGCTGGATGGCAGCTAGCCATCCACTCATTTCCTGACTGCTGCTGCTCAGGACTGGAGGGGGCTGTGGTGCTGGACTGTGTCCCACAGGGAGCAGGAAGGGGAAGGCATGGCACAGCAAAGCCCCCAGAACAACCACTGCAGCAGGGAGAGAACTGCCGCTCCTGCCAGCTGAGAGCCCTGGGACACACCAAGGGACATTGCAAAGAGCTGCTGGTCAGCTGGCAAGGGCACAGAGACATCCCCTCCCTGCTGAGCTCTCCCAGCCACCAGCTGTCATTTGGACATTGGAAACCCTGTGCTTACCAGTGATTCCCACTGCACCATCAGCTGCTGAGAGTGTGCAGGAGCACCTTTGCTGAGACAGCTCCTTGAGTCAGGCACAGCTCCTGCCATGTGCCCAGAGCCGTGACCCCAGGCAGAGCCAGCACACTCCTCCCTGGCCACCACGGCCACCCTGCTGCTGTCCCAGCCTCTGCTAGGCTGGTCTCTGCCCAGCCCAGCTCGTGCATGCTCACTCAGCCACAGAGAGTAAAACCTCCTAGAAAATACAGCTCATCTGCAGTAAGCAAGGGTGTTGTGCACCAGCCTGTGCATGGCTCTGGACAAAGGATCTGTTGTTGGGGGGGGTCTTAGGAGGTATTAACATGGGAAAGCAGCTTAACACTGACCTAACTACTCCAAAAATATTTTGTTTAGTTCTCTGATCAAACTTAATATTTGTATCAAAATTAACTTATTTCAAAGCCCACGGCATAATCACAATTCTCAAAGGATATAACCCGCCAAAATCTTTCCAGGGAGCTTTGTGTGCTTGCCACGAGCTCCATCCCTAGCACAAGGCAGTGAGCTGGGGATGACAAGAGCAAGGGTGCACACTCCCAGCTGCCTGTGAGATGCCAGCTGGTCCCATGGGTGATTAACCATGTGCAGGTACCTGAGGGGGTTTCAGGCACAGTGTGCACAGTGGCAAAGGACCCCACAGTTCCCAGCACGAAGTAATGACGCTCTGCTTGGTAACCCGGGGCACACAAGGCACCTGAGTGGGCAAATGCCAGAGACCTGGATCTGTCTATGGGGTCTCCTCAGGCAGAGGAGAAGCTCTGGAGATGGCAACTAAACAGAACCTAGAGACAAACAGCACCTCTGAGACCAGAGAGGCCAAAGGAGGCAGAGCAGCTGTTTCTCATTCAAGTGGCTCAACAGGCTTCACAGCATCGGTAAAGCACATGCCTAAAGGGGCAAACGGTGGGCAGGGTCCTAAAACAGCACAAGGGAAACAGTGGAGTGGTGGGGCTTTGTCAAGAGGAGGGCTACAGGGAACTCCTGCCCACCAGAGTGCTGCTGGAGAGGTTTACAATTCTTTCAACTCCTATAAAAAGTATTTAAAAATCACAATATTCAGACTCACCTTTACAAAAAAAAAAAAACAAACAAAAAAAGTCTAAAAGGACTTCTGCAGCCCAGCATAAGTTAGGGCAATGGGTGCACTGCAACTTACAGGCATGTATCAGCACTGTATTTCCAATAACTATTGTCCCAAAACCCTTTTAAAATGATAGGAGGTTTACAATAGCACTGTGACCCTGCTAACCGCAGGAGGGTTCCTCCCAGCTTCCCTTCAGAGAGCTGAGAAAGAAATTATCCTCACAGAAAGATCATTACTGTGAGCTCACATAATCCCACTTTTAATCAAATGATAATTTAAGTCTAAGTTCCACTTCATGCATTTAGAAAAACATTCGTGTAATAAACACGCCTATTAAATCCTCATCCTCAAAAAACATCATTCCCACAGTGGCCATTTAACAAGGCAGGGTAAAGAAACCAGTTCAGTTCAGAATTTACACAGCTATTTCATCTCTTCCTCCGAAAAAGCTGAGTTTTATATAATATTAGAATCTCATATAGTAGTTACAGAGCCCAAAAGGGAAACTGTAGCAGATAAAGCACACAGATATTTAAGCCTGACTTTTTTCCTTCAGCAAGATAAACCTACACCTATTCTGTTAACAGTCTTCCTTGAGTAATGTACTGACAAACAATTGCTTGAAACCATAACTCATGGGAAGTTTTAGGGACCTGATTTGCTCCTTACTAACAAAAATGTGAAAATTGACAGGAATGTCAAGAGAGTTGAAATTCATTAGCATGAAACTCACATCAAATGCAAGGAGCAAACTGAGATAAATGCCCTCGGCAGGCAAGGCACAGAACACGCAGCTCGCGCGGGATGCGCTGCTCACCGCAGAGGCCTCTCCATCAGCTGGTGTGCCACAGCAGATATGAGGAGCTGGCTCATTGTTCCTGCTAAATTATGCATGCTGGATTGGGGAGGGAGGGGGGAGGGGGTGGGGTCAGGAGTGAAATCAGAAATCATTCCAGTTCATCGTGTGCCAGATCACTGGAAACGCTTCAGTAGCTGCTGCTGGCAGCAAGGCAGAGCACAGGCTGTGCAGGCAGGCATTCCCCACTACAGATATTCCCTTTCACCTGTGACTGCCCTGCCACTTAACAGTAGGGATGGATCAGAATGATGCATCAGTATCTTCTGCAGTGGGCTGGAGAAAGTCCTCTGTGTTAATCCCACATTGTCACAGTGATCCAGAATTGCCTGGCTTAATCAGGAATGAGCAAATGCTTTGGGGCCCAGCAGAGCAGGAGTTCTCCCTCCGAGCAGCAGGATTCTGCCTGCACCCAGCTGGGCACCAGTGGGAGGAGGACTGAATTCTCCTGTCATTTAGCATCGTCACATCAAAGTGGGTGAAGAAAAGGCACAAAGGAAGGCTGGGCTGGGTCCTCCTCTGCACAGCCGTAGTGGAGTGTCGGGAAAGCTTCAAAGATGTGTGCTGGAGGGAAAAACACAAACAACCCATACATTTTATACATATATATGATGTTGCTGTGGCTTATAAAAATGCATAAGTGTTCAAACCCTTGAAACAGCCTGAAAGACAGGCTCTCGCTTCCCAGCCATCCCTAGCTTTGTGCTGAGGGATGCAGGATTGCCATACTGAACTGGATATTCCAGTTCCTCTTAACAACAGCCCAATACAGAGTTCAAGGCATTTGCTTATTTTAATTCATAGGCAAGTCCATCCCACAGTGGAAATTCTTCCTTTTGGAGATGCTTATCTGTTGGCTGGGTGTTTAGTCTTAAAAGGACTGAGTCCCAGAGGAGCTGTTCCCAAATGTCTGGGATGCAGTGGCTCCCAGCAGACCACCCAGCAGAGGCAGGCACCCCAGGTGCTGTGAGCAGGCTGGGTGGCAGGCCACAGGAGCTGCTGGAAAGCCATTTGGTGACTTCCCACCCCTTTTCCCAGCCCCACACGGTGCTGGCACACTCCTTTTTGCCAGCAGGCCTGGGCAACACAGCTTCAGAAGGTGCTGGCACAGGTGGAGCCACCAGCACTGGCAAAGCAGCCCTGCAGCCCGGGCTGCTGGCACGGCAGGGGTGCCCATGGATCACCCACAGCAGGAGCTCACTCAGGCCCTGGGAATCCTGCCAGCAGCCCCAGGAGCTCTGCTCACCCCTGGGCATCTGTGACAGCAGCTAAGTGCTCCTTATCAGCGCTGGGAAGATATGGCAGGATGAGAGCAGAATAACAAAAACCCTGAGACGTGATTTATGGAGGAAAAAATAAACTTAGTATTAGTTTCCAATGGCATTTAAGTTTGAGAGGCCAGCCAAAACTTCATTTTTTTTTTTCTAAAGTTTTTTTTTTCTAAGAGTATTTCACTGAAATACTCTTTCCTACAGGGATTTCTCTGTGTTGTGCTTAGGCTGTGCTATAACAATAAACAGGCATCCTTGCCTCAAGGGACTGCAGATACTGCCAAAGCAGGCAACATTTTAAACCTACAATAACCTTTCTCTAATTGCAGAAGTCAAGCCAGACAGCCCAAACAGGCACAGAGCTGGGAGAGCACTTCAAGGAAGAGTGACACAGCATGGGCTTTTACCCAGGCACCGCTGCCAACTGGCTTGGAGAGAAACTTTACATCACCCTAAAGCCCAGAAACTGCCTTCGAAAAACTAACTGGCTCCTCAAATGCCCATACAGTCAATGGTTTGTGAACTGAAGCCAATGTGTGATTTCCCAGCCTCCCCAACAAATGGTGGGGACCAAGAGGAACACAGAGATGCAGCCCCTGACATAGAGACAAATGTTTCTGCACTGAGCCCCAGGGAATGCTTGCGGGGAACCAGAGGAAGGGGTTCCTCTGGCCCACAGCCCACATGCTGAGAGCTGGTAACATTATGCCAGGAAGCAAGAAGGTAAATGACTCTTTCTAATCAGTCCTCCCCCTCCCCTGAGAGCTGAGGGTAGCAGAGAACTGGGGCATGTTGGGGAAGCTGCTCAGCTTTGCTCCTTAGTTGCTCATTGCTTTTCACTGATAAAGATCCATGGTAGCTCATTGAGCATCAGCCCTGTTATGGGGCTACTAATCGTTCCAGTATAGCCACTGGAATATTTCAAGTGGGTTGGAGAGGGATCAAAAGTCTCTAAGCAGGGTGATCCAAAGAGTGGCATTGAATGCAGGTGCTCTGACAGAGCCCAGGAGCAAGGCCCTGTGGCTGGGAGGAGACCTGGGCTCCCTTCAGCTCCCCAGCAGCACTGGAGTGAGACCAGGCACAAAATCCAGCCCACTCCAATCCTTCCTTCCCAAAGCCTTCGTGGGGCTGTGAACCACCTGGCTCATGTACTAGAGGGGCTCAGGCAGTTATCTGTAAACCGAGTCAATTTTTAGAGTTATTATTTATGAGCTAAGAGGATTTAATCTGAAATCCTACATTGTTGGGGTTTAAAAAAAAAATTAAATTGAGAGCAGCCTCCCCCCAGCCTGGTCCGCAACACTTTCCTCAGTGATGCTCAGTTGAAAGGATCTGGAACTCATCACCACACCATCTGCCTCTCTCTGCCAGGTGATCAATCATCCTGAAAGTTTAAACACCCACAGTGCCTACTCCATTATAGTGTTCAAATCCACCTATTTTAAACAGTGAAAGGGAGGATGTGCTGTCCCCTCATGGCACTGCAGTCAAGCCCCAGCTTCCATGTCTGCCAAGCTATAAAACCCCAACGTTTCCCACTTTTCACAGTCAGCACTAAGACAAGGAATCTCCTTAGGATGGACAGGCAGACAGAGATGGAGAGCTGTGTGTGACACCACCCTGCAACAGGGCTGCAGGAGCATCCCAGCACACAGGCCTGAGGAGGGATGAGCACTCCCCAAACCCACCTTCCCTCTACCCACAGGCAGAAACTTTGCCTGGGAGTAAAGAGCAAAACTAATGCCTCATCCTGCTCTGGTGATCAGCTCTGGAGATGCACAGAGGGTTCCTCCTCCATAGGACACAGGTAAATTCAGAAGCCAGTGAAACCAAACAGGTACTGATGGCTCCATTCCCCTCTGCTAGAAGCAGGTACAAGGCTGGCCCAGACCTACCAGCTTTATCCATCCCAAAGGGACAGTGATCAGTCTACAGAAAAAAAAGTGTGTGGAAACTCATTTTCCTTGTGCTGTCTGCAGGAATTGCACAATGTGGGTGTTTTGGTCCACATGAAATCACTGCTGGAGAACAGGAGTGGCCCCCAATGCCACTGAGGTTGGCTTTGCCCTGCCCTGCATGGCCCAGCACAGGTTGTGTGTTGCCAAGGGAGGTGGCAGAGATCCCAGTTCTTGTCCCCCTTGGGTCCCCCTGTCCTGTACAGCGCTTTGTGTCTGAGAGGCATCGCTGGCCTGTCGCGGTGGGGCTGTACAGAGACCAAGGAACACAAGAGAGCTTGCCAGGAGAGCAGCAGCCAGCCTTGTAATCCTGCTGGCATCTCTGTCAACAGCAGCACATGGCTCCCATGCTTTGGGCTTGGGACACAGTGTGCAAGGCACCAGGGCAGGCACTGCTGCGTGAAACACCGGGGGAGGTGTACAAAGCATTTACTGTCATGTCTGCTCCCAGCAGATGAGTAGGCAGACTATTAACAGAGATCAATTGAATGCAGAGCTTCTTATAATGACCCCGGATGACATATGCTGTCATCCCTGGCTAAGAACAAGTCCTGATCAAAAAGTCTCTGTTTGTCCAGATTGGCAACAAATTGTTTGTTTTCTTAAACAAGAACACCAGGTAGTCCACAAGTTCATGATTCATTCTTCACCACGAAGATCTCCACCCCAGGTTTGTCTAACAGACAGCTACCGATTGACCCTGTAAAACCTTTTCCATAGCTTACCTGGAGACACCAGCCAGCTTCATTGTGCTGATCTTCATCTACAAAGAGAAACAGCTGGAGCAGCTGAGGGTTCTGCTCACCACTTCACACTTCCAGCTCCTGAATGTGGCTCTCCTGTGTTGGAAATGACCTGTAGCTATGCAGGCTGCAATTCTGGAAAACAGGTTCTGGAGGTTCAGGAAAGCACCCCAAAATTGTCTCTATTGGCACTTAATAGCAAAGGAAGTAATTTATGGTACTGTTATGGAGTGCATGTGCAGAGTTTCCAGGCACACTTACAGACAAGCCTTCCCTAACTCCCTAACTGTGCCTTGTTGTGATAGGGACAAAAGAAGAAAATGGAGTGGCCAGGGGAGGAAGTAAAATAAAGTTTAAATATATGAGGATTTTTTTTAGATGAGTATGTGATTTAGGGAATTTAGGGGAAAATTAGGCATTGAAGTTTTGTACTAAAGCATCCTGGCTTTTCAGTGAAGATATCCAAGAGGCACCTGCACATTGAACGATTGCCAAAGGGACACCGAGCCATACTGTCACTTCAGAGAGGCCACAGTGGGCACCACGGGATCCATGAAAACAGAATAAATCTGACAGATGCCCTACATTTATGAACTGAAAGAGAAATTTTCCTGACAAACTGCACCCAAGCCAGTCGTGCTGTGCTGCTGTGTGCTGACTACAGGGAAACTGAGGCATGAAATGCAGTGTCCAGCCTAGATCTCTTGAGCCTCCATCCAGCTGAGGTTCTCTCAGTCCTGGCCATTAGACAGGACAGGACAGACCAGAACAGAGATGAATCCAAGCCTGGGTGTGAATCCCCCTTCAGAGCCACTTCACCTGCCAGAGCATTGCTGGGTAGAAAAGGATTTCCAGAAACACTCACCTGAGTAACAACTCATTGTCACTGGGAGCCAAAGGTGGCAATTGTCCTTGTGCCACTGACCAGCCAGCCCTACTATTGTCAGTTAGAAATGACAAGGCCAGTCCACAAGACCTGCTGCCTCTCAGGACTTCTCCCACAGACCCATGGAACTTGTCTTGAAGACAGGTTTCATGAAGAAAAAGGCTTTTTTGAGCTAACAAAGCCACATGAGGATAAGCCAAGACTGATAATTAAAAACTATGGAAAATGATCCAAAAATTAAAAATACAGCTAAAGTGTGTGTTTTGGGAAAATACACTAAGGGCCAAAATTGAATTTTCCTTAAGTCAGCACACAAAATAATTGGCTAATGACTGAGACACAGTGCTGCCCACTGAGATTTCTCTGGAAAAGAGAGGGAGAGAAATGTATTCAAGACGTAAGTCAAGTAGTGTGAGCTAAGGTGTTTTAATTCTCTCCTTCCCCATCCCCAGGTTTCACTCCAGTGTCACTCACAGTGCTGGGTTTTTACCAATGTCTACATCTGACACATTTTCAATGCCCAGAAGTGAACAGCATTCAAAACACAGCGCAAGCCACTTGAAACAGCTTTCCAACATTCACACAAACAACCTGGGGCCTTTGAAAACATCTCAAAGCCCCCGTGTCCCACAGAGAGCCTCCCTCAGAGGGGGGAGCTCTGCCTTTGGCCCGCAGCACAGGAAAAGGCTGAGCTGCTGAAGCAGAGGTTAGTCACATCTGCCTGAACATCTGGTCACCATCAGCGCTCCGAGGTGGGCGGTGTGATGCTGGCCCTGAACTGCTGCCATCTCTTACTAATGGACAACGTACAAGCTCGTCATAGGCAGGGCTGTTTGTTGGGTTTCTTCCTGTTTCCATGGGTTTCCTTTCCCAACACCCATGTTGCAGGAGAAGCAGTAATCACATCCAGCAGACACCTCCCCAGACACCCAGTGCATACACAGCTCTGTCAGCAGTGGTGGCACTGCCATCCACCCTGCAGGGACAGCTCCACCTCGGCCTGGAAACCCTCTGCTGCTGATCCTAGGCCAGTCCAGGCTGTTTGCAGCATTCTCAGATCACCTCCATGGCATTAAAAAGTTCCAATCACAGTGAAATGCTTATAGAGTTTGCAGTTATAAAGAAAATGTAGGCTGGCAATTGCATGTTTGACTTTGGCAGCAGGAACTCCCTCTCACCCCTTGAAACCCAGGCATTTTTGTCAGAAGTGCCTTCTTTGAGGCAGTCACGCTGGAAAATGGTTGGCCAGAAATGTGTAAATTAGTCAGGAGCTCTGTGAGTAACAGGAAGGGAGGTCTCAGGACCAGATGAGTGCTGCCTCGTCGCTCAGGCTGCAGGGCTCCACGGAAAATGGGAATGGCATTATTCATCCTGCCACTCACTGGAGGAGCACGCTTCCCCTGCAAGGCCAGGGGGGTGGTGTGACCTCTGGGACGTGTCTGGGCAGTGCCAGGCTGGGGACACCATGAGTACTGCCGTGGGCCAAATGGGGAACGGGAGCTGTCCTTATGCTGTGTCACCACACAGTCCCAACGCACGGAGGAAGAGGAGATTTCTGCTCCTGAGAGAGAGAGAGAGAGAGAGAGAGAGAGGAGATTATTTAATGCAGCTGCATGGGGTGACAGCCCCAAAGCCAGCTGTTGTCAATAAGAGAGCAACTCTGCCAGTGGGCATTGCGTACGTCATGGGCTGTCATGGGCTGCAGCCAGCTCAGCCTGTGTCAGCACTGCTCCAGAGCAGAGAGGAGCACCACATGGCACTGCACTCCTCAGCTGTGGAGAGCCTGTAGATCCCAGCAGAGCCCTCCATTAGACCTCTCTGGGGAACTGCATGGTGCAGGCCCCACCACCCCACACAGAGCAGAAGAGCCAACCATACCCCAGCCCCTCAGAGGAGAGGCACCTGGGGCTGACCTGGGTCTCTGAAGAGCCTTGCTGTGCACGTCAGGCTCCCTCACAGCCTTTGTACTGAGCCTGAAGGGATTCAGAGCAGAAATACTTGAGCACACACTTTTCTGAATCAAGGTCCCAGCTCCAGATTGTTTCTCTGTGTTCAAACGACCAGGTTAATAAATCAAAATAAGTTCTCAGAAGAGTCTTGTTCAAAAAGGATTAAAAACATCAGTGTTTTTGCCAGAAATAGTAGGCTCAGATACAGGGTTTGACCCCTCTTCTGCTGAACACACAGAAAACATCTGCTTTGTCAAGCAAAACTGTGGAGTAAACTGGATCAAGGTGATTCTGACCATGTTTGTGGTTTCTGAAATCTTTTCTTCAGATGGATAAGAAGCTAATTCATATCCAAGTGTTATAAAGTCGTGATCTGCATCAATTTATGGGGGAGCTTTTATGCTTCTAGGTAACAAAGCAATCTACAAAGTGTTTAAAAGAGCACAAGACAGAATAGAAGCACTTCCACGGCACAGTGTGAGGCTCTCCATTGTTTGTTAGATTTAATGCACAAATACAACAAAAAAAAAGAAGTCATGCTGACAAACTAGCAAGTTTATGCCTGTTCAACACTAGACACTAAAATTCCAGTATTCACCCATCCCAGAGCAACATCACCAGCAAGTCACTGCCCCATTAAATGCAGAAATTCACAAACATAGCAGAAGACCCAGCTCTTGCCAAGAGAAGTCACACTGACAAAAGCACTTTGGGGCTTGGCTGATTTAGGCGAAAAGGTCACCAAATCCCACTGAAACCAGGTACCTCCACCCAAGGTTCTCTTTACCACTGCCTTTGCCCTAAGTTGTCGAATATCCCATAAAATCTGTGGGCTAAGAGAAACAGTATTTGTTTACCTTCTCCCTAACGTGGAGGAGGCTTTAGAAGGATGTGTGATGCCACATTTCCTGTGAGCGCCTGCCTGCTGGCATGGCCCGTCCCGGGGCAGGGCCGGGCTGCTGCTGGCAGCAGAGCCTTCTGCGAGATCACCGCCTAAATTTAGCTGCTGCTGCTGAGATTGTGCCACTAAGATCTTATCACCCTGGGAAACACTCTCGGAATTGATTTAAACAACCACGGGCACACGAAGCAGAGCAGAACATCAGAGCTAAAGGGCACGGGGTGTCAAAAGAGCCCCGGCAATGCCTGTCCCTGAGCACGGAGCCCGCAGGATGAACCTCACTCCTGAGTCCTGCAGAGCACCGCTGGCCTGGCTGCCAGCTGCACCAGCAAGGTGTGGCAAGAGAGAAAGGGGCCCTTCAGGCTATCACTGACAGCTCCTAATTTCAGAGATTATTTACACAACAGTGATCTCCTGGACTCACCTTCCTTTTGGTGCCGTGATGACACAGCTCAGCCACTTTGAAATGGTGTGAGGTACTCCCATGTTTTAACTGGAACACTATCACAACTGTTTAGCTCTTGGCTTCCCTTACTCAGTCAGGAGCACTTCTTACAGCACTGGGCCACCTTCCAGGCATAACATCTACCAAAGGTACTGAGTATGTCCCAGTTTTTCTCAGAAAACAGCCCAGAGCAAAGCAACTGCAATACAGCAAGTGCAGGAGAGAATCAGCAGTGAGGAGTCAAAGACTAATTAAAACCAAACTGGGAAAAGAGTAAACCAAAACTGCCTAATCTCTGACCCCAGGAGAAAATTATTGTGAGCGACAAACAAAATCAGTTCCAGTCACGCTTTGCAGAGCCAGCAGTACACAACTCTGCAGGGCAACATGTGAGCAGGGCCAGCCCCAATGATTCCAGCACCCAGGGGTGCTGGACCAGCACCTGTTTTCTGCCACTGGCAGGAGCTGGAAATGGGCACTCCCCACCTGCACACTGAGAAGGGAACCCATAGGTGGGTGTGGGGTGCACCTGAAGGATGAGGCAAACCTACTGCAGATGTGTGACCTCTGTAAGGCAGCACCAACCACACCTTGGCTGGCTGACCCAAACCCACTGGAGACGAGCACAGCAATAATCCTCAGGATCTGGAATCCGAGGCACTGCACAGTACACAAGTGGAACGGCCACTTCTTGACTGGGGGAAGGGTGGAAACTGCATGCTGTTAAGAACTGCATTTCCAAGCACAATCAATGCTCCTGCAAAGTAGGACCATCCTCTCCCCAACATCTTCCAGCAGCCTGTAGTACTAAGCATGTCCAAAGACGGGGGGAAATAAAGACAAGAGTAATTCAATTAATGTAAACATGTAAGGAAAATGGAAATAAAAACAGTCATTAATTATTTCTGTTCCCACTATGCACATCCCTCCGAGATACCCTGTTGTCTGTGAGTGTCCAGATTCATCAAGAAGGGCCTTAACTTTAATCCAGCTGGCCTCTCTACTCCTACTTCAGATGGAAGAAAGGCACACTGAATATCTCATCACTGCTCCAAGCAAGAACCATGTCTGCACTGCTATTAAAAGCCCCTTCTCCTGCAGATACACTAAGGCTTCCCTCCCTTCCACCCACCACTGACCGGCCTCCACAGAGCCATTCTCAGCCCCCAGCATCTCCAAAGAAAGGCATCACCATTGTTTCAGCACATCCCTGACAAAGAGGAGTCCTACAAACTGAAACAGGGAGTGATGCTGCAGCATAAGAAAACAGAGATTCCAGCCTGAGTGCCTGAGATCACTGCAGTTTGTGTGCATTGTGTGCATTACTCTGCATTCATCCTCTTCCTACTTGTTCTCATCTTTCTTTCTAAACAATAATGGTTTGTGTTTGTGTTTTTTTTTTTTTTTCCAAATAATAGACAGGGTTCCAACCTCTGGATGCCTGTTCAGGTGTAGAGTCCTGGCGTGCTGTTGAATTTATGTTAAGCCAGCTCATTACCACTGAACAATGGCCTGTGAATTGGCTATTGCTCAAAGAAATCACTTATCAAGGCCACGTCTACAAAAACAAACTGTTAGTGCAAAGTTTTGAAGTGTATGAAAGAAGGATAAAGGAAGAAGGATGTTGCTGTTAATCTGTAAGATTAGGAGATGAGAGATCTGTTTTTTTTGTTAAAGGGAGTCTCCCTGTGATGTTAGGCGAGCTATACAAAATCCCTGTATTTTCATTTCCTTCTGAATAAAATGAGAATAATACTATTTTCCTATCCAGTGGAGAGGTTTGGATAACTTCAGCCCTAACGCTCTCAGTGCCGACCATCAAAATGTCTGTGAAGCGTGAGCTGAAAGAAAAAACAACTCAGCCGACCACATCTGATTGACTGCATTTTTAAACTCAAATAAATTGACTTTCATCCAACTTCCAAAACCCAAACCGACTACACACGATTAGGCTGAGAATAAGCATGAGAAATGGCACTGTGCAGGGTAATTTTCTGGAGAGGCTGGAAGCCCCGGGAGAGGGGCTGGGGGCGAGAGCGGCTCCTGAGCCGTGACCGGGCGGCTGCGCTGTGACAATCCCATTAATGCGCTGCGGCGGCTCCGCGTCCCAGGGCCGTCTGGAGCCGGGGCTCGCTGCTCTCCCTGCCAGCCCGGCTCTGCCCTCACCCGCGGCCCGATGGCTTCCGTAGCGTTGAACCGCAGTCCTGCCCCCGAGGGCAGCCCCAGCAATCGCCGTGCTGCTCTGGGAGCCGGCCGGGGCTGCGGCGGGCTGGGCCTGCGGCCCTGCAGCAGGAGCGGCGGTGCGCGGGCCCCGCTGCGGGAGCCGGCTCTGCTGAGGAGAAGCACTGCTAAATCCCTGGGCACACCTCGCTGGGGAGGGGACGTGGTCACTCCCCGCTGCATGAGCCAGGTGTTCTGAGGAGAAGCACTGCTAAATCCCTGGGCACACCCGGCTGGGGAGGGGACGTGGTCTCTCCCCGCTGCATGAGGCAGGTGTTCTGAGGAGAAGCCACGCTCGGAGCCAGGCCCGGGAGCTGCAGTGCGTTGGTAAATCCCTGGGCACGCCTGGCTGGGGAGGTGTCGGGACCCAGGGCATTCCTCCGGCTGCCCTGGATGGCTCGAGACCCTGGCAGGGAGCTGAGAGACCTTGGCATGGAGTCAAAGACACCTGTGCCTTCGAGTTTAACCCATGGGAAAAATTACCAGCTTTGGGTGAGGATTTACAAGCCACAAGAGTTTGAGTAGAGTGATAGTTTATTTGTCACAGGGTGAAAAAGTAGAATTTTGGGGTTTTTAGAATGGGGGTTCAAGAGGCAAGATGGAGGAATCTGGGCATGTCCTGTCCTTCTTGTTGTCCTCCATCTTCTGCTGGGATGGTGGCACAGTTTGATTGGTTTAGAGTAGAGACAGACTGTCTAACATAGGTGATAGGTATTGGAAAATTATTGTAAATAAAGTACACGTAGTTCTTAGTATAAAAAACTAACACCACCCCAAGGGCGGTCAGTGGGCCATGGGCTGACCTGCCAGGCAGACCTCAGCAGGTGAGAGGAAGAATGTTACAGATAAGAGAAAATAAACAACCTTGAAAACCAGAGCCGAGGAATCTCGACTTCTTCTTCGGTTGCGGAGCTGGGAAAAAGGACTTTCTAACACCTCGGGAGTCATCACAGGCACAGAAACCTAGAGGGAGGGGACGTGGTCACTCCTCTGACACCTTGCTGGACCGAAGGCCAACTGCATCCCCACCTTTCTGGAGAAAGGGCTGCGCTGCCTCCCACGTGTTTTGCACAAGGACGCAGCACAGAGCTCGCTGCCTCCGAAGCCGGGTCCTGCTCTGCTGTGACACAGCACAGCTGGAGCTGCCAGCCACCGCTGTGAGAAAGGGCTTTCAATCACGAAAAGGGAGAAAAAGAAAAGAAAAGAATCACTTCAAGCTTGGCAAAGCTTTGTGGTAAATGTTCAGTGTTTCTCCCACACAACCTCTGCATCAGCAAGGTTATTGTTATTATTGTTATCACAATTTAAGATTACAGGCAAATAGCTTTTAGAACATACAACGGGTGACTGCTTTCAAAACCCATCCAAAATGTCGATGTTAAAAGGGGCTGCTGCATGCCCAAAACATCTCCTTTCCCATTACCATCAGCAACCCTGTGCAATCCTCCATAAAGTAAAACCACATGCTGGAGCATTAATGATAATGGATGGACAGGCTGAGGCTGCCAATGCCGTGCATTGCTGGGTGTAGGTCAAGCAAGACAGAGCACAAAACAGACACAGATATAACAAATGCTTTCAAATAATCACCCTCCAAGCAGTAACCATGTGTGGAATCAAAACCATGATATATTCTCTTGCAGACAACTCCTACCTAGAGGAACAACTGAGAAACGCAGACAAGTCTCTAGGTGGCCACCAGGTGTGGGCAGCCAGCACTGCCATCCTCATCCACCTCTCAGAAGCCCAGGATGTCCATGGTGGATGTGGAGGCAGGAGATCTCCATTCAACCTTTACAATACTTGTGAAGCATTTTCATTGTCAGCACAGCTTCCCTCACAAACTACTCAAACCAAGCTTTGGTGACAAGCCTGGTCTGAGGCTTGTCATTGCTCTTGCCATAAAAGCACAGCAGAACACAGGGAAAACAGGGCTCCATCAGACCTCACAGATACACCAGAATCAAGGAAAGTTCAAATTAAACCTGGACAAAAATCCCCTGCTCTGTTTTTGGTAAATTGTTTGCAATGCAGCTGCAGCAGGTCCCAGGGGCACCTTGCCAGGCAGCGCTGCAGCAGCCCCCACCCTCCCTGGGGAGCACAGCCCATGGGAGCACCACCTCGCTGGCTCACCATGCATGGTCTGAGTCACCAGGGGGATGGACGTGGTCTCTACACTTCAAAAGGCTCCAGAACATGCTTTCATTAATCAAACAGCTGAAAATAAAACCCAGCAGCCAGATAAATGGGGCAAGGGCTGTGGATCTGCAAGACATTAGAAGAAAGTGTTTTATGGGTTTTCCTTCCTTCCTCTCCTCCCTGTTGTTTTTTTGGCTAAAGGCTCAAGGTTTTCTCTGAACTCAGCTTTCTACATGCCCCATGAGTGGAAGTGACCCAGCTTGTGCCAGCAGGCTGGCTGGTACTGTGGGGGCTGCTGGCCTGACCTCAGCCCCTGACCTGGCAGCTCCCACTCTGAAACCTCAGTCCCAGGAATTCTCAGCTCCCAGCACCTCGAGTGCTGCCTCTGGGGTCACACTGGCTGCTGGGTTTGTGTGCTGCACTCCCCCAGACAGAATCATTGCAGACAGGCTGTGCCAGCAGCACAACAAGGACGAGGAGCAGCAGGAGCCCTTCCTCAAGGCCAGCCTGCCCTGCTGCGTGGAGAGGGACCAGCTCCAGCCCCTGGCATGTCCCACCAGCACCCCTGCTCCTGGCAAGCCCTCCACCTGAGCCTGCCTGCCGAGGTACTGCACCTCTGACACCCACACACCTCCTGCTGCCACCTCTGCCTTGGCAGCAATTCCCCTTTTCCAGCCTAAACCCAGGAACCAAACACAGCACAGGGCACAGATGGAGCAGGAGAGTCCTTCAGGATGCCCATGCCTCAGTACCTGCTTACCAATGCCAGCAAATTACAAACTAAATGCAACCTCTCAGAACAAGAGATGCCTGGGAACAGGGATCCCCTGTGTGGGGAAGCACAGGGACAGCCCAGGGCTGGGCTTGTTCACAGCTCAGCTCCATGGCAAGCAGAGCGAGGGACAGAAAGCCCTGGGTGCTGATGAAGGCAGGCAAAGCCAGCACACTGACACAGGAAGAATTAGATGCTGGGGAGGCTTCTGGCCTGTCATCACCTGGAACTTGTAAACACAACAGTGGTTACTACCAGAGCTGAACAATGAGAACAGTGAGAAAACAGAAGTCTCCACTGAGACAATTGCTGAATCCAAGCAGCTATGGGAAGTGAAAGATTTGCTCTTCCCTACCAGAAAGTGCTTGGCCTCCCAGGTATTGTCTGGGCTGCTTTAACACTTTGTGCCAGGTGCTGCAGGGTGAGGTGGCTGAGCAGCTCGAGCGGGTGTCAGAGAGCTGCACCTCAGGGTGGCCACACTTCCAAGTTTGTGAGAAATCTAAACCTCCTGAAATCTGGTTTCACTCCAACTTGCAAAAAAAGCTAACACTTGTGAAATTTCTCATGACACAGAATGACTTTCCCATCTAGAAAGAATATCTGGTAAACATCAGCATGAGGCATTTCTGCAATCAGCTGTTCTCTCCACAAAGCCCAGTAGCGCCAAATTAAAACAAGATGAGAAAACCACAGCCAAATTCTCAGGGAAGCTCTGCTTTCCTCCTACCCCTTCCTCTGGTGTCCCAGCTCACACAGACTGCCTGGAAACCCTCACAGCCTGTCTTAGTTGTAGATTTTGGTTGTAGGGTTGTAGATTTTGGAGAGCTGTGAGCACAGTGCCCTCCTCAGTGTGAAACCACTGAACCTGCCAGTGAAACCAGCTGGTGGCCAAAGCACCCCACCAAGGCCAGTGGGGACCCAGCAGGAGCCTCAGTGGAGCCCAGACGGTGTCACTGCACATTTACTCCACCAAGACACTTCTGGTGGTGGCAGGAACAACCTGATCAGCTACCTTCCAACTACTCACCTCTGGACAGTGCAGCAACAGCTGGAAGAGATGGCTGGAGTGGCAGGAGGCCACACAGGCCACACAACAACCACTATGCCCAGTGGACAAGGAAGCCCCCAGGGGAGTATCAGTGCCATGAAATACTGCATTTCATCTAAGCACAAGGTTTCACAAGGGCCATTTATTCACCCCAGTTATGTGCACCCACCCCAGTGACCATTACCAGTTTCCAGACCACTGCATCCAAAGGAAGCTGCTGGTGGTGCTGTTCCCAGCACATGTGGTCATCCTGAGAGGACACTTCTGTCTAACACAGCCAAGAAATAAGGGAGGGACAGGAACACAAACAAGATCTGCTTGCTTAGTTCTGCTGCCAGACTGGAAACAAAACTTCCAGCCACTGGAATGGCCAAAGTATGTTCCCTTTGTACTCACTGCACACTCACAATCTTTTGGGTTATCCTGGGAGGTTCCTTTAGTATAATCTCATTTTTTTATTGTTTTAATCGAGAATCCCTGGGGCATTTTAAGCCAATTCTGGTAAAGCAAAAGCAAAACCACAAACCACACTTCCACTTCAACCATCCACTGGTGAAGCTTCAGGTTCAAAAAGCAGCAAGGGGCCAGGATGACTCAGGTGTCTGCCCAACACCTGCTCGCACAGTCACTCCTTGCCAGGAGGACAGGGAAGCTGAGCAAGGATCAGGATGAGCACTGATGGTCTGGGCTCCCAATCCAGGCTCTCCTGTGAAGGCCATGAGCTCCCAATCCAGGCTCTCCTGTGAAGGCCATGAGCTCCCAATCCAGGCTCTCCTGTGAAGGCCATGAGCTCCCAATCCAGGCTCTCCTGTGAAGGCCATGAGCTCCCAATCCAGGCTCTCCTGTGAAGGCCATGAGCTCCCAATCCAGGCACTCCTGTGAAGGCCATGAGCTCCCAATCCAGGCTCTCCTGAGAAGGCCATGAGCTCCCAATCCAGGCTCTCCTGTGAAGGCCATGAGCTCCCAATCCAGGCTCTCCTGAGAAGGCCATGAGCTCCCAATCCAGGCTCTCCTGTGAAGGCCATGAGCAGGGCAGATCCAGCCTGAGGCTGGTGCCAGCCCTCCTGTGTCTGCAGCCTCTGACTAAGCAGCACCACACCCAGCAGGGACAATCCCAGCTCCTAGCACAGTGACAGAACAACACAAGGGACAGTGTTAGAAGGGCTGGGAGGCTGGGAATGCTTCATCATTCCTCCATCTCTCACACCACTCCCAAGAGAGCAGCAGTGAGCCAAACCTAAGGCAGGAGTACAAGGAGGGACTTTCTCCTCTTTCTCCCCACCAAGGTGCTGAAACCCAGTGAGGCCAACAGGGAGGAGGCTACATCAGAGCAAGCATCTTTCACCTCCAGTCAGTTGTCAGAGTATTTCACATCATCTCGTCCAGTTTTGGGAAGGGAGGATCAATCTCCAGCAGCTGTGGCAGCTAACAGCCCCAGCAGCTCCTGCCTGCTCCGTGCCTTCCAGGCCTGCACCCTGTGAGGCTTCTTCTGATGCAGAGATGCTGCTGGAGATGATCCCAATTAAAGAAGTGAGGCTGTCACAACTTCAGTTGCACGAGGGAGATGAGAAAATGAGCAGTGTCACTGAGTGTCTGCAGGAACAAATTTACAAACCTAATCACCTCCCAGCATAGCCAGGCTGCCAGTGCCTGAAGAAGGGTGATAGGGGAGAAGAAAGCTTTTGGGACTCTTAAAGAATATAAATTCACCCTCATAGGAATTGGATCTGTCCCCGCCTGTAATCAGCAGCAAAACTGAGATCCTGAACTGGAATATTAATACAAGTGCTCAATAGGAGATGAAAACCTCTCAAAACCTCTCTCAAATAATGAGAATTAAACATCAGAAACACAGCACAGCAAACTGCAATGCAGTTGTGCTGTCGGGAGGAGTCTGCTGAAAGGGGAGGCTGAGAAATTCCATGGAAGATAAAACTGCCTCCTGGCAGTGCCTGGGACAACAGATCCATTCTGAATATTCTGACTGCTTCCTGGCACACTGACTTCTCATTCCAGATACCCTCCCAGACTTGGTTGTGATCCCTGTTTCTCCTTTAAAAATAGGAAAATTGAATTTTTAGTGCAGGTTGATCGGGTGCATCCTCTGCACCCAAAGAAGACAAACACATGGGAACAGGAAAGAAGCTCTTACTGTAACATCTGCTGTGTTTTGTATTCTGTATTACTGCTGTTAGGGTTTGGGGGTGGGGAACATCTCTGACACTTCGGTGAGGTACTAAGTATTTGGGGTGTTCAACTTAGGACAGTGTATTGCAAATGAATAACTTTTCCTGAAAATAAAGTTGATGGGGAGCAGCTAACAGTGAGAAGGACAGAGCTTCAGGGCACAGCTTGCTGCTGAAGCCAGGCTGCAGGCACACCTGCCTGTGCCAGAAGAGGGGCCTGACAGAGTGATCACCCTGAGGAACATTTTGCAGCTGGCAGGCAGCTCTTGCAAAAGGCATTTTTGTTCTCTGACGTTTGGTTCCCCTCCATGAGCGTGGCCACAGGGGTTACAGAGCAGCAGAGCAGCTCCAGCACACCGAGCCCCTGCAGGTGGGCCACAGCCCCCAGCCAGCAGGCACATGCCCAGCTGGAAGCACATCATCCCCAGGTTCCTTCCCAAGGCCCAAGGGGTGCTCAGGCCATCCTGTGCATCCTACCCCATCCTCAGGAAGCTTCTGCTGCCAAGGCCTCCTCCCTGATGTCCACGAGCAAGCAGCACCCTGGGACAGGGATGTGCCTTCACACTTACTGCATCAGGGCCCTGAAGACTGAAGGAAAACTGAGTTTTCATTTCCCTGAGGACAAAAGAAAGGTGCTGGCAAACAGGAAAACACTGTCTTCAGAAGGGGACAAAGCAGAGCTCCAACAGGAATATGCCCAGCTTGGGCAGCTCCATCCCAGCTGAGCCCCCTGCCCTGACATGTGTGCTCCACTCCTGCATGTCCCATCCCAGCCTGTCTGTCAGACTGGCAGCACTGGTATTTGGAGGTTTACTCGGCAAAATCCAGCAGCAAGACCTTACATCTTCAGCACACAGACCCAAACAGCTGCTGCAAAGCCAGGTTTGTGTGCAGGAGGTGCCGGGAAGGATGGGCAAGGAGTTCCAGGCTGCAGTGGCCTTCCTCCCCTGAGCACTGTCAGCAGCACCACAGGCAAAAGGAGCTGCAGAGAATCCTCCTGATTGCCTCCATGAATGATGGGAGAGAAAAGAAGGATGTGTGCCACACAGACGGGGTACCACAGGGAGACCCCAGGCCCTCTGTGTCCATCTCACAGCCCAGACCTCTTCTTTGGCTTCACTTTGGCTACTGCAGAAGTTTCCTGTTCCTGATTAGAGAAAAGCAAAGCCTCAGGGCCTTCGATCTTCATAATTCACTTTGCAAGCGAGGCACAGAGAGAGACAGACATGACCTGGAACACTCTGTGTCTGCTCCTGCTCTGCCCTGCCAAAGCAAAGGTCCCACTCCTCGCCTCATCCCTGCCCTGCTCCATCACATCTGTCCTAGAGTGATCATTCAGTGCTCAACTACTGATGAAAAGGGAGAACTCATAGCATTTTTTAGTAAAACATTTTTATAGCAAGCTTGTCAGTAGTATATCAACTCTTCTTACACACAGCAGATGCACAGTAACCACTGCACATGACATTGCACAGCATCAGTGGCTGAGGCTGCCAAAAAACAATAGAACACATTAAGAAGAACTCTATTTTCCCCTGTCACTTACATGACAGATCTCCCTAATTGACTACTTTGCCGTCAGAGAAAATTAATGAATGAGAGAGAAATGGGCTTTCTTTGTTATTAGTACCTCTGTTGCTTCCTAACCTATCAGGTTAATTTCGTGTTAATGAAAGTGAGGATTAAAAGCCCCGGTTGCTGGGAGGGTGGGGACTGGGAGTGAAGCTCCATAAGGAGCTCAGACACGCTGGACCACGGCTGGGCTGGGAGAAAGCATGGGGCTGGGATGCTGCAGAAAGGCACAGCCTGGGGAGAGCAGACGACCCCGGGCTGGGGCTGGTTCCGGCAGCTCCCGTCCCTCTGTCGGGCAGTGCAGCCGCAGCAGCAGCATCACCCACCCGGAGCCACCCTGGGCACCGCTCGGGCTGCGCAGGGCAGCAGGTGAGGGGCAGAGTGACCCTGGGACTGCGCTGGAAGGGGACACAGACCCCGAGCCCGGATCGCCTGCACGCATCCCCGACACCGCTGCGCTGCTGCCACCGAGGGGGACAGGGACACACGGCCGGGAGAGGAGAGGGACAGGGACACATGGCTGGGGGAGGAGAGGGACAGGGACACACCGCAGGCAGAGGAGGGGGACAGGGACACCCGGCCAGTGGAGCAGGGGGACAGGGACACACGGCAGGCAGAGGAGGGGGACAGGGAGCCGCGGGCGGGGGAAGGATGCCGTGTGCGGGCAGCAGGCGGAGCTGGTGTGACAGGGACAGGCGGGACCGGCCCCGCAGTCCCCGCACCCCGGGACCCCGCCCAGCGCAGCCGCGACACACGGGGACAGCAGAAACCAAACAAAGTAACTATCATAACAACAACAATAATAACACCAATAACACGAAAAGTAACAATAACAGCAATAATCTGGAAAATCTGCACAACCCAAGAGGTGACAATAGAGGAGGTGACAATAGAGGAGGTGGCCATCGCTGCTCCAGCCCTGCACAGGTGGCCGGTGGGCGCCGATCACACACAGACCGTGCAGGGGCTGGAGGTGCCACACATCTTCAGCAAACGAGACAATTCCTGGTTTGTGTTCCCGTTACAAACAGGAGATTTCTGAACCATCTGTTTTCCCCTACCAAGCGGCTGCGAGGCTTTGTTTGTGCTGGGAGCAGAGCACGGCACCAACACAGGGGAAGAGAAGCAAAGTCCCAGCCCAGACCCAGCAGTGTAAATCTGGGGATTTACCGAGGCATTCACGAAAGCTGAATTTGGCCCAGAATTCAGGAAAGAAGAGTGCTTTCAACATTTGCTTCCCCGAAAGAATCAAGACTGCCAGCTTCTTTTAGCCGAGCCTGTGATCTCACTGACCACGGCAGGGGTTCCCTGGCTGCCTGCCCTCACCATGCCAGGAGTGGGGAGCCAGGGAGCCCCCCCTGCCTTTGTGCCCGTATCCAGGCATCAGGGACTGCTCCCGGGCAACTCATCCCTCAGAAATACCACTGTGCTTGCTTCAGGGGAGACAAAAGACACAATTGCTGTTTCGAGGGGCTAAACAAAAGGGGAAAAAAAACCCAACAGCACTCATCCCTTCAGGTTGTGTTAAAGTGATACCAACAAAGGAAAAGCTCTCCTGCTTCTTGTGCCCCCCGGTGCCCATGGCTCGCTCTCTCAGCACACGCCCTCCATCACCCAGACCGTGCCAGTGAACCACGAGAAAAGCCTTTCAGTTCGGGTGGGACTGTTCATCGTCATCCCTGTGAGTACATGGCAGCATCTCTGCCCCCTCTGGGAGCAGGGTTACCCCAGGGCCGTGTCCCCACTCCTGGGCATGACACTGCCAGACACAAAGCAGGATCCCACTGTCCCCAAAAAAGCACACACCTCAACATTAGAATCTCGGTTAGAGGGTGTTAATCAATGCTGCCCACCTTGGCTGCTCTCCACCAAAGGAATCAGCCGCTCAGTGCCCACAGCACCACGACCCCAGTGGTCACAGCCATGTCACTGAGTGTCACAGCCATTCCCACCAGAGTGAATCCTTTATACCAAGCTCAACACACACCAAAGGTAAAAATCCCACTGCATTTCCCTTCATCCAGTGTTGTGATGCCATGATCCTCTCAGCACAACTTGTCAAACTCCCTGTTCAGTTTCCCACCAAGGCTGTTTTCCCCAGTGCGCTTTGCTGGGCCCAGCACATGGGATGGGAAGCCCTGGCTGAGCTCACTGCCAGCCTCACACACCTCATGCATCCATCCTCTCTGACTGCTTACCAGGAAGCTCCTTTAAGGGTGTTTGGGACACAGACCTCCAGCAGACCCTGCCAACCCATGCTCCTTATTAGACTTTTTTTAAAAGCCTGAAAGAAATGGCACAGTGTGCAAGGAAGAAGTATAAAACAGATGCTGCAGAGATAGGAACACTCTGGAAAATGTGAATCTTTGCCTTCCACTACTAAATCTCTTCATTGAGAAATGTGCCCTCTGACCCAACACACCAACACAACCCCTGCACACCTGCCTGTGTAATACAGAATTTGTACTAGATATATCCTGTGCTTAAAATACACAGGTTTTACACTGTTAAAAGCAGTAGTTTCAGAGCCATTTTCCTTTGACTCGAAGCCCTTTTCCATGATCTGTTGCAGGTAGGTGAAACTTGTTACTTTTTTTTCCAAATGATGAAGCATTTCCCCCAGGCTGGATACTGATCTTCTGCCTCTTTCTTTCAGGTAAAATAAGATTGTGCTAAATAGTCACACTCAAGTACTTTTGGCATGAGAGAGTAGAGAGAAGGCCATGAAATCTCTCTTTAAAGCTGTTTCTCCCAGGAATCCCACTTCTGCCTTGATTCCCAAGTTCATGATTATCCCATCCATGCCCAGTGCAGGTCTGTAAGCTCGTGTTTAGAGAGCACTGCCCTGCTCTGAGCCCCTCCTCTCCCCATGAGCCTCCAGCCCACACTGGCACACACCACAGCAGGCCCGGGGAGCCAGCCCCTGCAAGCTCCTCTTGGCTGCTTCCCTACTGACCAGACATTCTCTCCAGCTCTGAAAAGCCCTGCAGAATTTCTAGGAAAGATTAAATAATCACCCTCGTAGATGTAACATATCACAGTAGGATTCATTAAAGTCCACAAATTTTGCAGAGCTTGTGAAAAGCTCTGCAAAGATGTTTCTAAGTGTCCTGTTCTGTAGGTTTTGGTCCCCAAATTGAAGGGTTCATGAGCATTACTTGGCAGGGCAGAACCAGTTGGGAGGGCCCAGAGTAGGGACTTCCCTATATCCCCTCCAGAATTCAGATATATTCAAGGGAGAAAACACCTCTTTGTTGTACTGTTTGGAAAGTGGGTATGCCCAGATGTGGCTCTTCTTTGAATAATTTCACTCCTCCTTCATATTCTTCCCATCCCTTCCCCGCTGAGATTTATTTAATCCTACTTGAGAAAGAAAACTAATCAAGACGGGAATTATTTCAGCATCTGTTGATGCTGAATCATGACTTCATTTCTCCCATCCTTTTTACTCTTGAGGATTTAGCAATTCCCTCCAAGACTCTCAACTTCTCTTGTCTTCTGTTAATTAAAAACCAGCTAGGGTTGCCTGCTAATTGCACACTGGTTTAACAAAGCCTGGCCTGTTGCTGTGTTTATTTTAAGTGCCACATGAATAGGCAGCAGCAGGTTTTACTGGCACTTCTCTTCAAGTGTGTGGTTTTTGCATGTACTGTGCTGAGTTGGGAGAAAGGTCTCACTATAAATATTTCTCTTGAGAAATATTTAAAAGAATATTCTTATGTTTCAAATCTTGCATAAAATTGACAACAATGATAGATTTCAAATACCAACAAAGGAAAACCAGCTTAACCACCGTGACCATGCCACGAGTTTGTTCCAGTGTGTCCTAGCAAGGGGGGGTGAGTCCCCACGGCTGGGGGCATCCAGCTGCTTGGGCAGCTCAGCCAAGCTTCACCTTCAAAACCCATCTGAAGATGTCACTGTCTATTTTTTAGCACCTTAGAACAGCTGTAGGAGTCACATGGCTTATTCCCATTCATTACACAACACCCCCCTCACCTACTGTGCGTTAAAAAACCAAACCAAAGCAACAGCTTTCTGTAAATACAGTGTTATTTTTTCCTGCAGACTCCTTAGCATCTCTGCATGGAAATTCAGTGTCTGCCTCAGTGACCCCTAGCGGGATGTCACAGCGACAGAGGTACACCCTGAGCAGCAGCAGCAGTCACGGCGCATCCCAAAGCGCTCCCCTGTCCTTTGGCTACAATGAGTCCATCAGGCGCGTTTGGTTTCGGTCATAGAAAGAACTCCTGCTCCTCCTCGTCGCTGCTCGTGGTTTCGGTCATATAAAGAACTCCTGCTCCTCGTGGTGCCCAGCCGGCTGTGCGGGGCAGCCCGGGGCTCCGTGCGCTCTCGCAGCCGCGGCTCGCCGCGCCGGGCCGGGCCGGGCAGCGCCGGGGGCTGCCGGCGGGAGGCTGCTCCGCAGGGCCCTGGGGAACAGGCTCAGCGGGCAGCTCCCCACGGCCAGCCCGGTGTCCACGTCGGTCTCCGGCGCCCGCTGCCCGCGGCTCCCGGCCGGAGGAGCCCGCAGTGTCCGGCCCGCCTGCCCGCGCAGCCGGGGCGCTGCTGCCGCGCCGGGAGCGCAGCGCAAGGGCCTCCGGAGGTCACTGCTGGCCCGCTCAGAGCCCAGCGCTTCACTTGGGTCGCACCTGGTTTTACCCTTCAGAGCTCTGACCTCCTGGCTCCTCCGCCCAGGACTGCCCTGTTTTACAGAGAGTGGGGCTGGCACACAGTCCTGCGGGATTCTTCCACTGCCTGTAGTGCCATGCTGCTGGGAAAGCCCGATGTTTGTTTCCAGGGTCCTGGAGCTGTTTTGAACCTGTTGAAAATTAGAGAGAAGCCGGTTATCACACCCTTCTAGCCTGACGGACAGTGATGCTCTCACCCTGGGGTCACTGGCAGCCTGAGTCAGCACACCTGGGAAGTCCCTGCCAGAGGAGGTTGTGGATACAAAAAAATCCACATGTGCTCCAGGGGAACACTGGGAAAGGAGAGCCACTGCCAGTTACCACAAGGGGCTTCGGGGGGAATGACAGCTCCATGTGGAGTCTGTGAGCAGAACCTCGGATTTAGTTTGCAATATGGCAGGAGGTCGGGGCAGGGGGTAAACTGCAGCTACTCAAAAGAAAGATTTACTGTATGGGCTGAAGAGGTGAAGAATAAAGCACTAGGCTGTCAGCCTGCTGTCTGGAGCTTGGACACAAGATACATCCTCAAGTTCAAGTGGATTACACCTTCCTTTGCCAGAAGCATAGTGCAGCATCCCCAAAAAAGCTTCCACATTTCCCACCAGTGAATTCGTGTACATCTGTCAGCTCAAAGATCTTGTATCTACAGCAGGAAGAGCCACAGAGTAATTTAGGAAGGGACCTCTGGAGGTCACCTGGCCCAGTCCCCTGCTCCAGGTAGCACCAACTTCAAAGCTGTGTGAAGATACCCAGGGCCTTGACCCCTCCAAGAGGGTGAAAACCAGTTTATAAATTGATATTGAATGAGGCAGCAAGGGCTGCCCTAAGATTACTGTTCAGAGCAGCATAAAAATAGGCTGAACCAAGTAATTAACTTTACTTCTAACAGAGGACTTCTGGGAGGAAAAAAAGCCAGGGAAAATAATTTAAAATCCAAATTACAAGAAAAAACAGAGGTGGGGGGGGGATCATTAGAAAGGAAAAAAAAGCACACTGAGCCAAACTTCCATTCTACTCACATGTATAATTCTCACTACATATGATCTCAGCACAGACTTTGTCTTTTTTTAAATTTTATTTGTATTCATATAACCTCTGGACTGCACACTTCAACAGAAAAGGCAGAGATTTCCTAGGACACATCTCTTGCTCACTTTTCCCCAACTGCAACTCACTTGTGATCTCACAACCCCAATTGCAGGCGGTGCTGTATCAACATTACACTTACAAAACTTCTGGTTTTGGATGCCAAAAATCTGCTTTGAAAAACATTTATACAGCGATGACTTATCAGGAAAAGATTAGGCTCTACAATTTTTTTTTTTTTTTTGAGGCAGAAGAGGAGGATGTTAAGCTAGTGTGCCCTAGAAAGCATCAATAATCTGCATTTCAGGCAAGCAGTAATGATGTTAATTTAACTGTAGAAAAACATACCAAGGATCAGTGCTTATATTTATCAACAGCATCACAGCACTGGCAGACACCGATTACTGCATTCACAAATTCAAAAGAAAACATGAACAAAGTCGTAATTTCCATTTTGAACCGGTCCTGCTTTCCTTGGCAACAAGTGGATGAACCCTCCTCTTGAGAGCCACCACAGACATACCTTGAGCAGAATTGTATTTCCTTCATAGTCCTGTGTTTGCCACCTGGTGCTGCTGATGGGAGCGCAGGGGTTGGGCAGGAGGGGCACCAGCTGCCCGATCTCCTGCACCTCGAACTGCAGGGCTGCCGAGTCGGGGGGCTCGGCCGTCACCCCGAAGGGCAGCTGCTCCAGGCACAGCTGCACGGCCACGTGGGGGGTGGCGTGCAGCACGAAGACGCACAGCGTGCTCTTCTGCAGAGTGCCTTCCTTCCGCAGGATCAGCTCGTAGAGCCTCACTGCGTCCTCGTAGTTCTCAAAGCTGCAGTAGAGGGTGACGCGCAGGATCTCGGGGCCGCGGCGCACCCGCCTGACGCCCCACACGGGCAGCTGCTCCTCCAGGCCGTAGAAGTCCTGCTGGCATGGGGCACAGGCGGGGCTCTGCCCGTTGGCAAACCGGGCACGCTGGTACCGCCAGGGAGGGCGCTGGAACTGCTCGTGGACCTGGACAATCCGTTCTTCTCCCAAGTCCTCGTGCAGAAAGAGGAGGATGGATATTCCAGGAAAGCTGCGGCTCCTCTTGCGGTATCTCTCGTAGTATTTCAGCGGAGGAATTCGCTCAGACACCAGGAAAAGGCGAATGTCCAGGCACAGCCACTCCAAAACCCGATCCACAGTTTGCTGCAGAGGAAATGAGCGTCCCAAGTGGGTGAGGAGATGCACGGTCATCAGAGACTCTGCTCCATCATCCATCGCAAAGACTCCAGGCAAAAAATTAACACAGACAACTTGGTGCCTTCCTTTTACCCTTTGCCTCAGGAACACAAGGGTGTACTCTGAGCCTTGAAGAGAATGAGTTTGGACTCCTACAGGCTTCGCAGTGGGTAAGCACAGTGTGCCCCTGAGGGGCCAGGTGCAGAGTGACAAGGCTTTAAGCGAGCAGTCCCAGGTCACATCCCAGCGGAGCTCGGCTCAAGGCTCACTCCCAGCTCCGGAGCTCTGGGCACTGAGTACCTGCGAGCCAAGTGTCCAGGAACAGCACTGCATCCTCCTGCTCCTGCCGTTCACAGCACAGGACAGCAGAGATGCACAGCACTGCAACACCAGCAGCGATTTTCCAGGGTGAGGTGATGCTCGCTTGTCTCCTGGCAGTGGAAGTGGCCACTCCAGACCCAGCCGAGTCCCACCAGTGCAATCACTGCCTTTTGTAAAGCCCATGTGGCACTCCTGGCTGAAACCCTCAGCAATTTTCCTTGTAGTCAGCAGGCTGGCTTTGGCTCATTGTAAAAAGCCTGTGATCTCTGCGAGTCCCACCCTTCTGGGGCACACAGATAAGCTGCTCTTTGAAAACAAGGAAGGAAAACAAAATAACAAAAGAAAAAAACCCAACCGTGTGAATATAACAGATAACAATAAGGGCAGATGTAAATCAGGAAAGAGGAGCTTTGGGAAAAAGCCTCTACTCCCAGTTACACCCTTCACAACACAGGTAACTTGCTGCCTAACTGGAAACCAGGTCCTGGGTTATTGTACATAGCCCATAAAAGCTGGGTACCAGGCTTCCCATTTTCAGTGCCCTCTTTGCTTCTTTTTCCTCCTTTGCTTTTTTTTCCCCTGAGATACCCATGTAATCAGCAGCCTTAATCCAAGCCCAAGGGTTTTTTTCTTGCTCCTTGGGTTTACATATTGGTACTTAACTTAGCTGACTGCATGAGCTACCACAGGAATGCTGAAAATACACTGCTTTCCAGGTCTCTTCTAGTGTGGACAATAAATCACACTGTCTCTACATCTCCCTGTTTGCCAGCCCAGCAGCAGCACAATACAGGTCAAACCAAACCCACTTCCTATACAGAGCTGCCCCCACTGTAGCCAGCATTTAAATCAAAACTAGGGCCTCTGGTGATCTGTCCAGCTCCATCTAATTAAGGGCAGCACATCTCTCTCTGCTGACATGCCATCTTCCCTCTCAAACAGCCAAGCACACAAAGCAGTGGTTCACTGTTCAGGAATCCCAGCATTAATAAGTCAATTAATTACTCAAAATGCTGAACTTTTTTTTAAGATGACCCTAACTTTATATGCAACCAAGTAAAATCTCCAAGGTCTAAAGGTATAAGCAGCAGTGCCTTGGTTTTCTTTAGGGAGATTGTTCACACTGGTAAAAACTCACATTCATGCTTTAAAAGCTACACTGACACCTATCTAGAATTAAAACTGAAAAAAAGAAAGTCTGAAAAATGAGGAAAGGGATTATTTTGCACCCACCTGCAACACTTTGAGCAAGGAACAACTGCTGTTGGGAAGGAGACAAAACCAAAATCCAGCCTTCAGACAATTGCAGGAAGAGAGTGAAGAGTGCAAGTGCTCAAAACATTAAAATGCTCTAGATGAGCTCTGAACAACACAATTTCACTAAAATATGGAAAAGGAAATGATTCATCAACTCCTTGCTACAGGGCAGGGGCAGGCAGTCATCTGCCTTCCTGTCTGTGAAGAACAGGGGAATTTGCCTGTACAGGAAAACACTGAAACTAAGAACATTCATCAGGGTGTGCTTTGTGGCTGGAAGCAGCCCCCATGAGCAGGGTCCCTGTTCCCAGCCCAGGTGCAGATCCTTGGGCTGTAGTGCACCACAGCCAGTGCCTGTCCACTGCCCCTCGTCCCAGGGAGCAGGACCCCCACTCCTGCCCCAAACTGCTCCCCATCAGGGCAGCGAGGAGGGAGCAAGGGCAGCCTTTCCTCGAGCAGCCATCACTGCTGATACAGCGTCCCTTCACGTCCAATCTACTGCCCCCAAGCCTTGGGATAAAGCCTGGGTGCAAGGGCCCTCACTGCTGCAGCGGCTGAGCCAAGACCCTTCATCCACTGCTGGTCTCAGGGGAAGAGGGGCGGCTGCCACCAGAACAAAGTGCTGCCTTTTGCTGGGTCATCTAAGAAAAGCAAAGTGCTGATTTCACTCTGATCCCTGAATGGAATGAGTCCTTGCCTTCCTCTCAGGCTCCCCTTCCCCCAGCTTCCCCGTCTGGCTGCCAAACGGAAAAGCACATTTTTCATAGTGACCTACTGAATGTGCCAAGAAAGATTTCTTCAAGAGATTAGAAAAATAGCAGCTCAATCATACGTGAAAAGTGGCTTTGCTGAGGGGAGGGGGGGGACAATTCTTATATGGGACTCAAAAAACTTGGGGCCCCATTGCCACAAGGTGGTGACTGGTAACACAGCAGAACATCCAGGAAGCTGCTGGGGCACTCCAGCTGTGTGTAAGAGCAGGACAAATATGAGCTTTTGTATCTGGCACTAATGCATACACTGGTAAGCCCTGCACAAATTAAAGTCCAAACATAAACAACTAATAAACACTTTATGGGATGAAACCTCAGAGAATACTGTCTGCTGTAAGTCTAAAATTCTACAGTGGAAAGGCTTTTAATTAATTTAATTAAAAATTCCTTTTCATAATCAATTCCTGAGTTGTGCCTGGTCCTCTGCACTGTTCCAAAGGGCAAAGAGCCCTTTGCTCCAGCTGACACCACCAAAACTGATGATGTATCACAGGATTTAATAAGTTCAGAGCAACATCTGTAATGAAGGTACTTTACAAAGATTATTAGACCGTAATTAACTGGAGAGAAACTGAGTATGTATTACCTAAGCACCTTGGGAGAAGGCCTCATTAAATACATGACTCAGGCTTCCTAATTTCATTTAAAAACTTTTTTTTTGTTTTTGTTTTACACCAATCTCAAACTCTGCCTATAACAAGGACAAAACTACTAAATTGAACTGCTAGATGACAATTATATACAGCATACACAGTACCGAGATAAAAATCAAGATTAAGGCCTTACTTGTATACAAAAGTCTTTTCAGAGGTTGTCTCTGGCTTCAAACCCTGTGACTCCAATCCATCACCACTCTGGAGGAACTAAAGACCCAATGACCAAAAGACCAAAACCCCATCTAACTACTGCATTTATTTAAGTAGCCTTCTTTCCCAAGCTATTCTTATTTCTTCTTTTTAGCCAGCTGTCAGAAAGTGGCGATCCAGCAAGGGTCTGTCAGCAGGCAGAAAATACACGGTGAGTCAGGATGCAAGCACATCCCCACGCAAGGAGGAGAAGGAGACGAGAGCACGGCTGTGCAGGGCAGAGGGAGCTGTGCAGGGCAGAGGGAGCTGTGCAGGGCAGAGGGAGCTCTGCCTGTCCTACCGGGCACAGGCACAGCGCTCCCGGGCTCTGCCGGAGCGAGCCCAGCCCGGCAGCACCGCGGCTCCCGCTCCGCCCAGCGCCGGGAGCTGCTGGCACAAGGGAGAGCTCCGAGGCACCCAGGAGATAAAATGTCAGGTGAGAGAGGTTCCTGGGAACAGGGATCCTCGGCACTACAGCACACGCTGCCACAGGGACAGCCAGGATTGAACCACATCTCGCCCGTGCACATGGTGACTGCAGTAAGGAGAGTAAAGCAAAGTTATCCCCAGGAGACGCAGGCTTTGGGGCAAGGGCAAGGCTGAAAGCAGCGCTGACACAGAGGTGAGCTTCCTAGTAGTCACAAAGATGCTGTAGAAAGGCACTGCAGCCTTGGCTGGTTGTCATACTCAGCTCTCACCAGGTTATGTGTCCTCAGCCAATTGCAGGGCACTTGTAGACAGTTCCATTTTTCCTCAGTTTCAGTTTGTCTAAAATATTTTTTTAAAAAATCCAAGACACTCCATCCAAACCAAGACCCACTAAACATAATGAGCCAATTGGAGGTTGTAGCAGAAACAAGTATTTGGTAACAAAGATCACAGAAGGAGTCAGGTTGGAAGGGACCTCCATGGGGCATCTGGTCCAACCTCCCTGCTCAGGCAGGATCAGCCCAGAGCACACAGCATAGGATTGGGTCCAGATGGTTCTGGAGCATCTCCAGTGAGGGGAGACTCCACACCCTCTCTGGGCAACCTGAGCCGGTGAAGAAGTCCTTCCTCACATTCAGGTGCAACTTCCTGGGCGTCAGTTTCTGCCATTGCCTCTTGTCCTATTGCTTCACACCACACAGCAGAGCCTGGTCCATTCTCTTGACACCCTCCCTTCAGTCCCTTATAGACATTGATTTGATCCCCTCTCGGCCTTCCTGAGACTCAACAAGTCCAACTCTCTCAGCTTTTCCTGTGGTGTCCTGACTTTGGAGAGCCAGCATTTGGCAGTGACCCAAGATGGCATCTGCAGGATCCCTCTGCCACATCCCGTGTCATACTTCCACAGATCAGAGTGGAACGAGGGGGCAGTCAGCCTGCTACATGTGAATTTAAATGCCCAGCTCCAGGGACTCGTTTCTGAAAGATTTAACCCAGCATTTTTTATATACATTACACCTCGATTAAAAGTCTTCCAGAAAAAGAAAACAGGCAGATTTGAACAAACCCAAGACTTGCAGGGCCCGGTTTGTTTAATCAGCTTACATTTGGCATTGTTGCAGGCCACTCGGAGCAGGATTCTTGGAAGGCCAGCAGCAGAGCGGGCGTCACTGCACCCTGCCGAGTGCTAATAAGAGCCGGTCCCCAGGAGGTGCTGACCTCGCCAGCCAGGCCAAGCTCCAGCTTAAGGAACAAGTCAGACCCACGCACTGTGAAAGCTTCTAATTACTCCCTTCCCTGAAGACAACCTTCCTGAGATACAGAATAATACACCCAAACTTCTAATTAAAAGAGCCTTGGCCTGGATCCCACCTTATTCTGGAATTGCAGATTTGCATAATTAAGTTGATACCAAATGCTGTGACAGACAAGCTGCAGGAGATTATTAGCCTCATCTTGAACAGAATTTCAAAAGAAGCGAGATCCAAACAGCCAACAAATATTAGCAGAAGTGGCTCTCGAGGTCTAGGAAACTCAGGCATTATTGGGATTTGGGGCATGTTCTGGTAACTTTGCAAAGGAAAATCTGCACATGAACTCAAAAGCCATTGTAAGGCACCCCCAGGATCTAATGTAGCATCATTCTGAGGACTTCAGCACTTCTTATTATGAATTTTTCCTCCCAAAACCAGGACTACTAAAATGAACTCTATTCATAAATAAGGGCTGGAAGTTGCACTTTCTGGTGCATATCCATTTTCTCCCTCCAGTTTTACTCAGGCAAACAGGAGCATGTAGCTCTCCAGGCACCTTCCTTGTCCTGTCTACAGCCAGTCCAGGTCAGCAGTTCCAGGACTGGGGGAGCTGAAACAGGCCTTTCCCTCCTGGGCAGCAGTTTTGTTCTTGCTTTAGGACAAACAGCTGCTGAGAGCAGGCAGACTGTCAGGCTGGCTGGAGACCCAGGCACATACTCATGCGAGGTATGATCACACCACATTTGCAAGATTTTCTTTGCAGGTGAAACATGTGGGAAAAAAAAAAGGTCAGAGATTGTGTTTAAGAAGACCAGAAGCACCAGCCTAAACCTCAGTGGCTTAGAGTGGAATAGGGAAGAGTGCACTTACCAGTCTGTGCATTTCCCTAAAAAAGCTGCCCTGTCCTTGAAAAACTTGGCTTAATTTAAAAGATTGTAAAATAGAGACATTCAGATTACCATATTTACATCTAAGTTCCTTAAAGCAAGGACTAATGCTGTGGCTTTCTTTCCACATATTGGATAAATACAGTGTGGTCAAAACTGAGCCTTCAAGTACTAACCTAATGAGAATAAATGACTAAGATTAAAAACAAGAGGATAAAAACACCACCAGACTAAACATGATCCTAACAGCCTACCTGGACAGAAAGCATTCTCCCTGGGCAACGAGACCATATCCATGGAGTTTTCAGAGCACACTTGTTACTGCAGTTGAAGTGCAGAAGATGCAAAAGAAGCTAAAGATGCTAGAAAGTACAGAAGCAGAGCGATTTGAGAACCTGGAGCCTTATCTTCTACCCTTTGGAATAGTATTTTCACTCTTTTCTACTATTCACCAAATCCTAAAATCTCATTTTTCTGTTGCTCTTCCTTTTATGATGCCATTATTACCTGAGCAGATTGTGAATAAACACTATTCCATGTTGATATCATTCTATATCACAACCATGAGACAACAGCAAAGTGGTGCAATTTCAGACATTACTCCCTCACCTGTGTTCCAGTTCATAAAAGACCAACAACTTCATTTGAATCACAATTCCTTGAACCAGAATTTATACTTGCCTCTTTGTGAAATTTGCATCCCTGGAGGAACGCAATCCCTAGCTTCATCCAAGAGTGCAATGAGCAGCAATTTCTCCAAGGCAAGAAGCAGCTGAGCTCTCTCTTTGTGGAGCACCCAGGGCTCAGGCATGCAGAGGGGCTTGGGATGAATTCCTGCAGGTGTCACAGGCGAGTTTCCCAGCTCGGGCTGGGTCACCAGTGCCACACCAGCGCTGGTGCTGGTCACCCTGCTGGCAATAGCACTGCTCATACAGCAGAGCAGAGTCAGCAGCAGACCAGCACCTGTGGTGAACACACCAGAGCAGGGCTCTTACAAGGGCTCAGTGCTGAAGAATCCAGCAGGTGACATTGCTTGGTGCATCGGTGCTGCCCCTGCTGTCACACTTCCCTCTGGGTACCACAGCAGCACTGACCAGCTGCTCACTGCTGCCTGGGGAGCAAGCTGCAGTACCAGTGTCATTCTGCCCAGTGCAGCACTTCATAGTAAGAACCTCTATACAACTGAAATGTCAGAGTTCATGATCAAATTTCATCACTCAAAGAACATGACTCGTGCACAGGAAATACCCTGTTTCCAAGATTTCAGGTAATACTCATTTTGGGAGGGCTAAATCCCCCCTGATTTCCACAATACCTGTTTCCTTTTAAAGGTAATGACCAGTGAGCCCAAGTCCTGTCATATCGTGTTAACTGCAGACCCGCTGCTGAAACAGCAGAGCTCAAGGCACCAGGATTTCAGCCTTAGACAGGGTTGTTAGTATTTTTCTGTTAATTTCTTGAAACCTCTCCAAGTTCAGGATGTGCAAGACTTTCAGTACATGCTAAGTCTCATAAGTCACTCCAGCTGTGCCACAGTTATCTAAAGAAGTGGTTACAGCAAGGGAGAAATAAATAATAAACATATTTATCACTGCCAACTAATCCACATCCTTCTGTGGCGTGTGGAAATCTCAAAAGGCTTTCAGCTTCTAAGAAACATATTCAAGAAATAAAATCTGGCATTATAACTTAAAAAGGTGTCCCATGACTAGATTAAAAAGCCATGATTTTCAGATTCAATTTACAGATCCGTTTTGCTTCATTATCTGACACTGTGTCTGTAACTCTCAGTCCTCATTCACCTCAAACATTTCCTGCACATGGGAATTTGCTTTTCCTGCCAGTCCGTGCTATTCCAAAACACATTATTAGAAGTTTTGAGACACAAACTGCATGAGCAGCTTGTCAAAGACGCTACGGGGCGCTTAACAGTGCTTCAGTCAAGGAAGGGAGAGGGTGAGAAGGTGTACCGGGAAGCCCTGTGAGACTGGCGGGCAGTGGGGGTCCCTGCCCGGGGCACACCTCCGGCTGTTCAGAGCAGGTCTGGCCTGCACACCCACATCCCGGTAATACACATGGCAAGTCCCCCAGGCTGCCCCGAAGTCACCAGCACAGGTTAACACACATGGTGAGCACGAGTTACTGAACCTGCGTTTCACACCGCTCTGTCCCGTGACATCCAACTCTACCTCGGAACACGTTTTACTCCAGCCCCTCCTCGCTCCCCCCAGAGAGGCGCCTTCCTCCCCACAGGGCAGCCAGAGCGATGACAGCAACAGCCCTTTGGGGCAAACACACCTCACTCTGCTGCCCTGAGCATCCGCCGCCTTCGCTTCAGCTCCTGCCACACCAAGCATCACTGCTCTGACAGGGTTTGAAGGACATGGTGCACAAATGAAGCGAACCACAGCAGCACAGTGCTCACAGAGGATGAAGAGAGCAGCTTGAAGATCCAAGGGCTCCTCTGCATCTGTTGTACTTGGAATAAAAGTTAAATTTTAAACTGCAGGAGGAAGAACGATTAACTAAACATCACTGCTGTATATTCAAATGTTACTTTTCCTACCCTGTGTTCATCTCAAAACTACTGCATGCATTTGCTCCCATGGTCTTACTCCCCATAAAAGCTCCAGTTTTGGAGAAGAAAGGAAGGAAGGAAAGAGCAGAAGTGAAGTTGTTTATACAGTTGACACAATACTAATAATAGTACAACAGGCACTGTCTTGGGGCAAGAGGTCCAGCCATGTCCATGGAGTCACACCAACCACAGCTGAAAGATTCAAATATTAAATGCAGTTTGGGGGCACAATCTACGAACACTTCCCTGCACAGTGAAGGACAGAAAAGTGGGTGAACTATTGTCCTGTACCTTTATCCAGCTTTCAGCTGGATATGTCAGTTCTGCATCATACATTTTCAAATGATACATTCCAGAGGACAGAGGAAACCTTAAACTCACACTTCGGACTGAGCACAGTGGTTATTACATTTATTGTCCAAGCCATCAAAATAAGAGTATCAACAGAAATTCAGCTGTGTCCCAGACACACACAAGATGATGCCAGCTGTGCACATTATTTAGTCCAGTTCCAGGCTGTCAAACTCTCACTCTGAAGGGCTCCATGGAAGGGGGAGCTCAGGATCAGAGCGCAGCTCCCCCTAAGCACCACGAGGAACAAAGCAGAGCCAAAGGTTTGATTGAGCTATAGAGGTTCTGGCCAGTTTTGGACATGCAGAGGCCACAAGTACTTCCAGTTTTTGATGCTTATGAAAAGACTGGAACCCCATCTCTGTGCAAGCTTATCCACACAATTATGCATTATGAAAGGCTCTATTACCATATGTATATATATGCAAGTACCACCCATCAGGTACTACACAATTTGACTGCAGTACATGTGAGTAAAAATACTTCAGCCATCCAGCATGTTTAGTGCAAAGCTTCTGTTTCCACAGGGTGAGGGAAAGTAAATCTGACACCAGTGAGCGATTCTACATGAGCAGCAGCAAGTAGAACAAATTGTGTTGCATTGGAAGCTTCAGGGTCATCAGAGCAAAGTTTGTCTTTGGAAAAGAGTAAAGACATTGCATTCAGGAGTAGTTTAACATCACAGACTTGGTCTGCTTGGCATTCATTTATTCTGTGAATTGCCAGTGGGGAAATTGTATGGATCAATTCCAGGGGACACAAAGAATAAACCAAAGCTGTAAAGGTAGTGAACAGGGAAAAGAACAAGAACTGCACCAGGGATATATATGATTATCACATTTGTTATGATGGTAAATAAGGACTACTTTAAGTCCTTTTAAATAAACTCATGTACAAGGAAAGTACATGCCTACACATCTTTAAACAGCTATAAAACTCAAACCCTACTCTTAATTTTAAAAATACCAAAAAATTAAACTCCTAGTTTATTAAGTCTTGTTACTGCATTCAGCTGCACATTCTTGCAAAGAAACCAAACTTATTAATAATTGCACTCACACATGTAACTACAATCCTACTGATGAAATTTTAACAAAATTACAAAGAAGCTTTAAGTAGAAATTAAGAAAGAACTGAAATTAGGTAAGGCTTAGCAGAATTCTACTATAGATTGTAAATGAATCCCACTAACATGCAAACATCAAACTCACCTCAAGCACAGTCCTAGTGATGTCTTCTTGTCTCTTACCAGAACTTTCACATTCTCCATTTTTCAATCCTCTACCTCATGTTCAATGGTAAAGGGCATACTTTTGAATTCTGACTTCAGAAGAAGTATCTTCCTGAATAATATCTTCAAAATTCTAATAAAATGGAAACTATGCTCTTAGTATTTTTACCGAAGACAGCCATCAGCACCTGCTGTTCTTCTGGCAAACACTCTTGCCCACACGGTTTTAAAAACACACTCTCCAACACCTAATTTTACAGTCATTCACACAACATTCAGCCTCAGCCTTCCAAAAGTCACCAGAAGTAGGAAGCTTCAGCTGATGTACAATAGAAGTACAGAGGCAATGCACGGGACAAAGACCTCCTGTTCCACATCACAACACTCACGTCTCTGTAAACTTCACAGGGAAAAGGACTTGAACCCATTCCTCCCTGCAAAGCACATGAGAAAACATTAACATGCAATATAACAACATTGATGCTAATAAAGAGTCAGTTATACATAAAAGAAAACCTTCACATTGGTACATGGAAGAGTGATTTACATTTTGGAGGAAGATGTTTCTGATGACTTAAAACAAAATCAAAACCCCAGATCAGCTCTCTGTGTTTAGTACTGTCATACTGGCTAAACAATGACCACATCTCTACTGAAGATTTTCATACCCTGTGCAGAGACAGAGATGTTTTAGTAACAGCCAGCAAACACCTTTTCAATATGGCCCAGCTCTTTTCTTCTGGGGCTAAATTCCTGATGGACAAGGGCAAAGAAGCTCTTCAGCCACCACCTCCTTCTGCTGATTCGAAAACTGCTCTGTATGTGTAGGTGTGTTGGGGGTCTGCAGTAAACTTAAAGCTTCATAAAAAAACCTTCCAAATAGTCAAGCTAAAATATCATCCTCATTCCAGTCCCTCTCTTTAGAAGAAATACCCTACTCTTGAACAACAGCCAGGACTTGTACCTTAACAGGCTGGAGAGCGGTAAAATTGTGGACACATTGTGAAAAACACTCTCCAGTCACACTGGAATGTTGCACCAGCACCATGCACTTGTTTAGCACAGCCCATCAAGAACTGCTCTGGCAGATGCTCTACAACCAAGCTTTTCTTTTTGCTTCATTTCCAGCTCTTCATATTGGAAAGCCCATCCCAACTATATTTTTCAAGATCTATGGGTGAAAGTAATGTGAACCAAGACAAAAAATACGGCTTTGAATTAAAGCAGAAAAATAGTTAAGGCTGGGAAAGCACAGAATATGTGCACTGGTATGTCAGAAATATGGTTTAATAAAAACTGCAGTACAATGCACACTCAAAAAGTTCTAACTGTGAGAAGAATGATGCCACCAAACTGCTATTTTTAATCTATTTTTGCAGCATACTGTCAAGAAGAAAAAAGTTTCAGGGTAAGAACTAAAAATTTCATTACAGTAACAATTTTTTATTGCATGTTTAAAATGCATTTTTAAAAACAAATAGTGCACGCTGGCTTCAGTTTAATCTCCTGAAATATGCATTTATGATGGGAAGCCCTGGGGCTACAGCTCCATCTATGATGTTTATTAACAAAATATAATCCCAGTACATCCCCAGGGGACAGTATTTAGTTCCAAAAGATTGTCAACCCTGTACTCTAACACACTTAAATTAGTTGTTTGTGTACACTAAATCCATTTATTTTAAATTTATTTTGTCTACATTTAGTGAAATAAAAACATCGCCCTGTACAATCCACCATCAGCAGTGAGTACAACAGCAAAAATTATTATACAGTTTATACACACTAAAATCTTGTCCTTTTTCCTACAAAGAAACCAGAAAAAAAAAACTAATCAATATAGAGTTTAATTTAGAAGAACTCAAATTACAGAAGGGAAAGCCAAAATTATTACGGTCTTTTCTGAGCCCCCAGAAGTTCCTGATTCATGTTCTTGGAACAGTGAGTGCAGCTGGAAGAGTGAAGCATGCTCAAGTTGTCTTCTCGGATCTTCAAAAGATTAGCAAATATTTAAATTAAACATGTCTAGTTAAAAAAAAACATTTGAAGCAGAGCAAGGTAAGTGGGAATTTTGCCTTACCACTTGTGGTTTCTTTTAAACCCAACTTATACAATGCGCGAAGTGCTAAGCAACACTACAGAAACACATTTACATCAACACTGAAGATCTGGGGAAATGAAATTCCAACAAATTTATTTTTTTAAATGAGCTGTATTTTCTAAAGTCATTTTTATTTATCTGTTTTCATACAGTATTGAAAACAAACGCGGCACATTCACATTTTCCCGAAGAATTGCAAGGATGATCTCTACAGGGATAACGTTGAAAAGCCTGAAGCTCAATTATTTCATGTCAAAAACTCTCAAAAGGAGTAAAAGGCTTGATCTGAATGGTCTAGAACATGTACTGTAATTTAATAGAGAAGATGGTCGTCTTAATATTAATGATTTAAAAGAACTTCCCAGTTCATGCGAAGAGTATAGTCCAAGAATAAATCAAATTTTCTGAATGCATTTTATGCTACGTAAGTGTATACTTTGCGATCCTCAGGTGTTCGTGCCAAATATTCTCTCTCAATAAGTCCTTCAATACGTTTTTTAATAACAACTGGACTTGGTAAGAATCGGGCCTTCAGCTGCTGAGTTACCTAAAACAAAGTAAAACCCAACAATATAAAATCACAGCGCAAGGAAGAACTTGAAGTACCCTAACAGAACACAGCAAACAGAAAAATGGATTAAGACAGAGATGGTGACAACAACGAAGAATAAAAAGCAGCCTGCAGACTTCTGACAGTCCCTCCACCTGCTTGCTCATGTTGGGGTATGTTTCAAAGCTCCACAGAGGCATGGACACAACCTGAGAATGCTCCCAGTTTCACAGCTCTAAGGGAGTTCAGGAGTGCAAAATGTGTCATGTCCTGGAGCTGTGTGAGCTTAGCAGTGAAAAGCAGCAGGACCGCTTCTCTGCTAAGAGCTCAAATCTCTCTAACCTGGACCCAACAGTCAGTAACAAGAGCAAAGCCAAAAATAATGTAGAGCACACTGGTTTGCTTTTCAAGCAATTTAACATCGTAACAGCACTGAAAGTAGGAAGGAAAATTAGACACAGCCATGAGTACATCCTAAAGTGAAGGGTAAGAATTTAGGTATGTCTTCAGACGGACGTGGAGAAAAGAAAGGAGGGGTTAAATACAGCATCTCTCAAAAGCCTTTCAGAATCGTGTTAGTAGGAGCTGTGCAACTTTAATGAGATAAAAGCAAAAGCAAAACTCTGTACCAGCATACCTCTGCTACTAGCACATTGTGTTGCATCTTCTTTCTAGATTTCATTATCCGAACTATAGCAGCTTCTATCTCATGTTTTCTGTCATCATCTACTTTCTGCCTTGTTTCTTTCCTTTCTGGATCAGATTCTCCTTGTTTGGCAGCAACTTAAAGAAAACAGAGAATATAAATTATGTTAGCAAAATTAAAATGTGTTTTATTGTGTGTTACCATCACTATTTATTTCATCTAGACATCAAGTTATATTTTCCTGAGTTTTGACATTCTCAAAGTTGATTTTTTTAAAAATGAAAAGCAGCCACAAGAACATACTAACACTTTCTGGCATATTTTGATAGCAACTGACAAGATAACAAACTGTTATTTAATTACGACTATCTTAAAATTTGAACAGTACTCAAATCTGCTTACTGGCACAAGCACCAGCACTTCTATAAGCTAATGAAGTGGTTATTACACACTCAGCTTCCCTTTTTTGTTAAACCCAAATCATTGCCCAAAACCATTATAAGCTACCTGGTACTTGAAAATGGTTGTTGTATCATGGGCTAAAAACATCACTCATTTCACTGCAGTACAGCAACTTATGAGGCAATTTTCCTATTTCTGAATCAATCAGTAGCATATTTTTCATTTTATTATTTAATCTGAATTTTATTTTTCTTTCAGTATTTCCTGTAAGAGATAATTACAAATTTTGTAAAGTAAAAGGCTTAACTGACTTCCACACTGTTCTTGGCATTTGAATTTTCATTTCGATGCAACTAATCACAAAGAAAAAAAAATTTCTCCTTTTACCTCCACCGACATCAATCCTACAAAAGATAATTTGAAGTTATAAGGCAGATTTGGGACTGCAAGAGAGTAGAATATAAAGCTGACTTACCCGTCTGAATCTTGACTCTGTGTAGTTTAGATGTGAACTGATCATTCACTGTAAATATATGACCATTTTCTATTTCTTTTGACTTGGGCTCTTTTGTGAGAACACGCTGTGTTGGTTTGCCACATGCAAGGGACTGTAGGGCTCTAACCAGTTCTCTTTCAGGGATATCAGTTTCTTGCTGAATTTCCTAAAGAAGAATACTTAGTTAGCTTATGGCTGTGGCAGAAGTATCGTGTGTTGCACACAACATCAGGGATTGCTGAAAAGTAATACTGTGACAGTTGTGGCACTTGAAAGGCCAGAACTCATTCAGCAGCAAAGTCTCAGTGGGTACTGTGCAAAATGATCCACCTGGGTCAGCACTCAGAGAATTCTGTCACACAAACAGTCACCACGAGCTGAAGGAGAAGAATGAATAACCAGCTGTTCCATTTCCCTGCAATTTCTGAGAGGGCTGAAAGGATTTGTTAACTGTTTCCAGGGTTTGTTGAACAGGGTAAAACCAAACCTTCTGACTAACTCAGTGATGGAAAACATCCATGATGTTCATGACCATTCCTGACCAAGAGCTGCATAAATACTTTTGTGTTCAGCCACGCTGTTAAAAAGATCTTTACAAATGGAGCAAACAATGTCTGGTTTCACTGTAGCACACAAATACTCTAGATCATCATGCCTCCCTTCTGAATAGCTCCAACAATTTCTTTACAGCCCAGATGCCTTTGGCTAGGACTGCTCCAGGTGAAATACAAAAAAGAGCCCATTATAGTGTGGCAAATACATGAACTTTGAAGAAGACTTTTTGTAGAACATGCACATAATCTGGTGTACCTCTGCCAGCGCTCTCAACAGTCAGCTGAGAGATGGATGTTAGGCAAGTCAACAGTGGTCATGAGCTAGTAAATAAATTACACTGGATGCAGAATGATGCCTTAATATGCTCTAGGAGAAGGCCAGCTATGCTGCTCTCTCAGACCTAATGTGTTTATTGAGCTCTCATTCAGTAAAAGTTCATTTCTTCTGATCTCTTTTTTCCTATTTCTAGCCTGAGGAAACTGCAGACACTTCTGATTTCACATTCCCATTCAGACTCTTGAGGGACTCATAGCAGCTAAAGAGAAAAAACAAACCTTGCAGACATGCAGCTGTCCACAAGAGCTATCTATCCCTTTTTCAGCTTCCCCAGCTTTGGTTCCAAGGGCAATATCAAGCCCTTACCTGTCCCCATAAATTCCTGATTCTTGTGGCACACAAGTCCATGTGATGACCTCAGGTTAAAAACAGCAGTAATAACTCCAAGTGATCAAAATGCTAAGATCTGCAAAGAACTATAACAACTTGTTAAAAGTTCTTTAAAGAGTGACCAGAAAAAAATCAAACTAAATTCTATCAAATAATGTTATTTCTTGAGTATACTCAAGTTATTTCTTAAATCAACCCAGAAAAAACAGCCACTTTTCTGTCATCAGGCACCACTGACAACATATAATAAAAATGATTTGGATGTACTGGTTTTGACTCAGACTTTATCAGGAACTAGACTGCACCTCATACACAGCACCTCACTACCAGCTCTGTGATGCCAAGGCTCAGACAAAACAGGCATTATTTTTCACCTTGACCCAACACTACACACAGAGTGGTGCCTTTATGTGAAGCCATGCAAAATTGTTTTTGACATAAAGTCAAGTGAATTGGAATGAGGTAAAAAGAATAAATCACCAAGTCAAAAATTAAAATAAAAAAAAAATCAGGATTTTTAGTACCTTCTGCTTATAGATGATTTGGAAATACTAAAATGTTCCTAAGAGTATTCTTACCATAATGCATTCAGAAATACTTATACCATTTGAAGTTGTGAATATCCACATATTGTAACTATTGCCCAATATCAAATTGTTTCTTCCCAAGCAGCTCAGAGAAAGTCACTATTTCTTCCTTTGCTGCTTTATTTCAAACACAATTGTCACCTTCACGCGTTTTTTTTTTTCAGATTCAGTACAAAGTAGTATTAAAAAAACCCCAAGAAGCTATAATCCTTTACAGGGTCACAACAAAAAAATCTTACTGAAATGGACTGATCAGCATAAAATGTAACAAACAAGGGAAGGTGCAAGATTTTAGAGCTCAGATAAAAAAAAGCCTTAAAGGCTACAAACCAAACCCAACTTATTAATGATGCTATGCCCGTGACATGCAAGCTCCCAAACTTTGATTTTTGATCAACAATTGAAATTAATCCTTTCAAATCTACATCAGTTCCACAAGGCCATATATATATAAATATATATATATATATATATTCTGCTTTTAACAGAAGTGAAACAAAGAGCAAAAGGGAATTTGAGGGGGGTTTCATGCTATCCATCCTTATATAAACCACTTTTTGCTATTGTACTTCACACTGCAGCTAAGCCATGAACACACTTGAACTATTTCACTTTTAGAATACCTTAGAATTTTAGAATTTTAGAAATTCATCCAGCATTAAAGTAAGGACCACGAAGAATTGCACTGCAATATGCTGCCTCAGAAGGAGCCAAAAATTTCAAGCTGAATAAAAAAAATGCAGCTATGAATGTAAATGGGAATAACAGATGTTCCTGTGCTCTCTTTCCCTCGCCTTTAGCATAACGTTTTCCTGAACATATTTTTATGTAGATATTTGATGTAGCAGTGAGAAATGTATACTTCTTCCTAATCTCCAAAGATGCCTTATTTTAAAAAACACATTAGATTTGTGCACAGGAGTAGTACTGATTACACAATCTCAGTGCTAAAATACTACCAAGTGAGAGCTCTGGCTCGGGGCTACAAAAGAGATCATTCCAGGTATGGAACTCTGTCAGTTCTATACAAGAACACAGATTATTAGAAGGAAAATGTGCAGAAAAACAAAGGAAAAGAACTGTCATTTTGTGGAAATAATAAATGCATTTTTAGTTTTATTTACAGACTACAACTTGTGTACCTTCCAAAGCAGACAGAAAAAGATGGAACAGGTAACCTCATTTACAGTTCTAGTTTACAGTTCTAATCTGTCATTTTTGTGGAATTATTCCACAAATTAACTTCTACTACGGTCACATTTGTATTTCTTGTTTGTTAAACATAAAGAACCACGCTTATTTCTGATGTCATTACAAAAAGTGAGCTTCACCTTTTAAAATACTGAGCTGTATGTAATGTAAACCAACTGAAAAATATGTTGAGTATAAGACTTGATTAGAAAATGAATTTGTAGAAAAAATTAGCATTCTTTAAAAGCCTGCATGAAGATTCTCTTCCACTTCAGTAGCACCTATATGGCCAATAGCTGTTTTGCATATACAAATGAAATGTTGCTGTATGGGAATAAAATAAATGTATTTCTTTTTTGTGAAGAAATTTTTCCAGGAAACGATCCATTAAGTTTCCACAGTATTTTATGGATAATTTTTGCATTATCAGTTTTTTTTTCCTCAATCACATGGCTTAATGGCTATTAGAATTATTATGAGGATCTTATCAAGTTTGCAATTAATAATCACACTGAATGCAAAATAAAACAGCAAAGTCTGTTCAGCTGTGAAGGCAACTTCAGATGAATCTGTTGAGCTGTGAATCTGGAGAATGCTGTGTATCAGACAGCTTTAGGATACACCAGCACACACAAGTCAGCTCATGTGCTCTGCTGCACTGAAAGCACTCATCTGACACAACAGAGAAGGAATGGTTGCCCAGCACTCAGCAGGATATCCAATAATCAATGAACAAAGATAAAATGCATTCTCCTCTGAAGTTTTCATAAGCTTTCCTGGCTGGGGTTAAAGACAACTCCCACACACTTCACCAAAGAAACCAAACAACACAAATATGCCTCCTTAATGTTTTAGTTCAAGTGGGACACAAAGCAAGAGCTTAAGAACTCCCAAATGAGAAATAAACAAAACATACAACCTAAAAGCAGATGGACATATTTCTCTGTCATCTGGTCTTGGTAAAATCAAGTATAATTTAGAGCATGTATTAAAAACTGTATTTTTCATTGCTCTCCCAAGTGTTATTTATTCATACATAGCTAAGGCTCTACTACTCATTAAGCCTGCAGTTTGGTAGAATAAGGAAGTCACCAGCCCAATTTCAAAATCAGCTTCAAGAAAAAAAGAAAGCTCCCCCCTCCTTGTTTTCAACCCCTCAAATATTCTGCAAAGTACTCAAAGCTGTAATGTTCCTACAATGGATTTCATAACACACAGGACTTTGTGTTCTAAAATAACATTTTAAATTATCAGTAGTTTATTAAGAGTCTCTTATCAAATCCTGCCTTCCTTAATCACTAGTGAGACCATTTCAAAGAAACTTTCTTTATTAACAAGGTAGAAGTATGCCAAATAAGCTGAAAACACAATCCAAACAAAAAGGCAGATGATTACTATGCATAGCACAGTTAAAAGCAGATGAGAAAACCTGGAAATCAACTGTTTCAAACTGCACCCACACTGCTTTTCAAGGCTGCCAATGCTCTCTCAAGCAGAGGACAATGTCCAAAACAAAACTATCAATTTATCTTAACAATATAGTGTTCACACAACTAAGCACATGATCCTCCTCCTCTCCTAAAGCCTTCTTCATCATCATCATCTCTTAGCAGACATTTCAACCTTTCCCAACAACACTCTATAGTCTCCTTGTTAAGAATCTATCCAGACCCTTTTTCACTGTCCTTTCTGGCTGATCAGCTGAGACAAAGGCTGAAAGTTCTTGGATTCATCCTCCAGCTCAGTCCAGCCTGCCAATTTTACTTAGGTACTCAAGAAGCCAGGATACAAACCCTTCTCCACCCTTTGGCCTCTAAATCCAGTTTTTCAAAGACAAAATGAGGAAATGGAGCCACCTGCTGCATTTCAACTTCAGCTTTTCTACAGCTCAATGGCCTAGAACAACCACACTCACACTTCTCAAACATTTCTGAAACCTTCAGCTCCCAAATAATTTCCTCCCCCAAAACTGCTTCCCAGGTGAATTGCTAATGATCTGCTTGGCCTGATCCACACTCAAATAGAGTGAGAGGCACCTGATCTTCAAATGCCTAACTCAAGAGGACAAGAAAGTGCCCATAGCAGTTATTTAGAATCAGGTGAGAAACCCACACACTTACCTCAAAGGTGTATTTTTCTCTGTTGTTAAATAGCATTAATATTGTCATCTGGAAAGTGGAGACTTGCAATATGTGCTTCCGTGTATTTGAGCCAGTTACTTGGGCACCTCCTACACCAACTTCTGAGCCATCTTCCTATTTTAAAATTCCAAAACTACTGTTAGATTATTCTTCACTGAAAAAATGTTTTATCCTGATAAGATAAAAGTTTCATGATGAAACATTTTTCTAGGAGATTAGCCTACAGAAGTGACAAAAAAGCAAACACCAAGGGGCATGACCAGGATGTTCCTCCAGCAGCTGCTTTACAATGCCAGGGAGACTGAGCTCCATACAGAGCCCAGACCAGGCCATCCACAGCCACTAATCAAACAGTGACCATTGCTAAGGATGGAGACTTCACCACCTCTGAGGCCCCTGTTCCATCACTTGTCCACCCTTCAAGTTTTCTTAAGCTTATCTTTAAAGCTATCAACATACTTATCCTACAGTAACACATTTCCAACATCCTCCCAAGTGCATGTTATTAATACTTTGTTGTAAGAATTTTGCTTTCAATTTGCATTGCCTCCCACAAGCATCATGCCATTACTAGTTCTAGCTTAGCATTTTAGTATTGGTCTAATCACTACAAAATTCCTTTCTTGTACACATACCAATTCAGCATTGTACTTCTATAAACTCTGCTAGAGTCTTGTTTTTGAAAAAATGTTGTCTACATTGCACTCTGCATATGAAAAGCAGGCTAAACTTGGCTTAGCAAAAACAAGTAACAAGTTGCTTTTCGCTTTTCACTGACAGTCAAAAAAAATCCAAACCACTGAAACACCCCAGGTCCCTTCAAGAGCATATTTATTACTTTTCTACAAGTAAAAGATGATGCTGAGTGATACATTCAAATTAAATTCTGAGGGGAAAAAAAAGTCAAAGGAAAACTACTGCACAAAGGGATCAGACTATAAGGCTGATGGAAAGCATATTTTTCTTAGTCTTACATTCTCAATGGGTTTGCTTTTATTCTACAAAATTCTGAAGTTACAAAAAATAAAAAAGCATTTGCTTACTTTTAACAAAAGATACAATATTTATATAATCTTGGTTCTCTACCTTTTTAACAGGCCCATAGAAAGTGGCATTGAGATCTGCAGAACCCATGTGATGCTGGAGTGTCAGCTGTCGCCCACTGTGTTTGGCTAAATAAAATCTGTAATGGAATTGAAATGAAAACAATATATAGCTCACATTTTGTATTGAAGAGGAAATACATGTAAAAAGTTACACAGCCTTTTGGAACTATTGAGGAGATTCTTAAAACATTTTTGCTTTTTCAAAATATTAACTTTTTGCCAGAATTTTCTCCCAAAACCTCAAGGATCATAATGCAAGTATTGCATTCTCTAATTTTCACATGAACTGAAAAAGAACAGTTTGCCAGCACATCTTTAACAGTAAAGCTGTTAAAAAAGCATCTGTGCAGGTTAAAAAAAAATAAAAATCTGTATAGGTAAGTTTAGAAAGTTCCTTCTTAAACTTCTACCTAAAAATCTGCAGGAATACATACCTTCTAAATATTTCAAAAGCATGTCTGGGAGCTGGAGGGATGTTGCACTTTGGTGTGGCTGACTGGGTAGGCCAGTAACCCGTTGTGAGGACACGCACTGTGAGATCAACACCTCCTAGTGAGACCTAAGGGTAATTGGAAGAAAAACTATTTTAAAACAAGACCATGTTTTACCATTTTGTCTGTATCAATGTAAAATACTTGGAATTTTGTCTAGCTACAAAAGAAATAAACCTATCTATAAACATTCTTTTTACAAAACCAGACAAATACATTGATTCATCACTATCAGAGTAGATTGTACAGCAAAAATCCTCTACATTATTCCCCTCTGGCATTTAAGAGCATAAAGAATTGAACAAAAGGAATTCTTAATCAAGAATGAAGCATCTGTGATCATAAACAGAACTTGTGATACATGCAACAAATCTTTGTAAATGGGTTTTTTGATGACATCCAATAAAGCTGGGTTGCATGAAACATGTCAGTTTAAAAATAACTCTTTCTAAATAAATGTACTCTCTGGAAGTAGAGAGGAGATACTGCCTATCTGATGTTGAACCATCGGGAGCTTATCTCTGGACTGCAATGCCAACAGTTAGTCACTTTGGCACAGCCCAGCTATCCTCTTTCCCTAAGGACAGCCTTGACTGAATATTCAGCACTCGTGAGGAAACGTTCCCCAGCTCAAGTGCTGATCTATAAAGATGTGTTGGCAGATGATAAAGGTCTGGCTACCAGTATTTGGGATACCATTAGGTATCCCAAATAAGCTGAGCATTATTAAGCTTAAAATTGACTACTTTCAGCTTTAGGAGGTAGAGCCAATACATTCAAAGAACACACATTATGGACAAAAACCCAAAGCAAACAATATTCTAGTTACATAAATCCACTACACAGAAATAGAATACATTATGTTTTAGAAAGTCAAAAACTTCCACCTGAACTCAAACTTTCACTATTCAATAGCAGAGTAGCATTCCCATGCACTACAGAAGAGTTTTTGTATTGTGTGTAGTGTGCACCAACCAGCTTGTGCCAGGAAACTTCTGACAAACCTAAACAAGCTTCAGCAGTTTTCTCCCTCCAGCCAAAGTGTGGGAAAAAGCCATCAGTGCAGACAGAAGGATACAGAAAATATATTTATCTGGAACTGAAACATTTGAGCTGAGATGGCAACAATTTCCCAAATTTTTTTGGTCTTTGCCAGACCAGAACACAGCACTAATTCAGAATGCTCCCCATCCTACATTATAAGCACTAAGCAGTTGGTAACACAAAGAAGTTTTGGCAGCACTTTATTTTACAAGATGTCTTTTCAGCGTAAAAATGGTATGAACTAGTGGAAAGTGCCCTGAAGTGACCCAGTCTTTACAGAACTCCAAGAAATGTTCCAGGATCACAGTTACAGAAATCTCTCAATCTATAAGCCTGGACTTTCCCTGGTGCTGAGCTTTCCACTTAGAGAGCAAATCAATCATCTACACAGACCTTGGCACTGCCTGTATCTCAGACAGAGGATACAGAAGGAAATTTTGCAGGTAGGACTATTGTGAGAAAAGCAGATGTCTGACACCTCTAGGAGGCACAGTACACATTCAAGGTACTGAAACTGTTTACAAAGGAGCAGAACAAATGATTTCATATAAAACACCATATCACCAGCAATTTAACAGTAACAAAATCCCCCAAATCCTCCTGTATTTCCTAAACAGTACTTCTGGAAATTTCATTAGATAGCCACGATTAGGCTGACCACAAGGAAACCATCACATAAACTGCTGGTGTCTTTCCAAGAGAAAGATGAACTTTCAAATAAAGCCTCACAGAACATCTGTTAATATTTTAAATTCATCTTAGCTGTATATAGCTAAAAAGAAGATAGAGATATAATTTATTAACTCACTTATTTTAAGATTGTCACATAAAGTACATGACTCTTTAAGGACAACCCCACCCTTTCCCTACATGTGCAAGCCTGTCATGCTACCAAAAAAAGGGAATGCTCTAACAAATTTTTATTGAAATTTATATTTCAAGCATTCCAGAAGCAAAACATGACTAGCCTCTAAAGCAGAGAAACCAAACAAACCAGTAGTGAAGCTGCCTGTCCAAAAACACCTTTATCCACTTCCTCTCCATCCTTTTCTGAATCCTCTTAGAGAACATGCTGTTCTCCTACTCATGATGAGTCACAGAATGCTGATGAGGAGGATTTCAGCCAAATGCTTTAAGACAACAAAGATTTCATATCACCTCGCACAACCAGGGACACTGGACAGAGTATATCCATGAAAATATTCCTGGCATTCAGACTTCTGAAACTGACTCACACAGGTTTGATGTACTGACCCTACTTACCTGCACACAGGGAACTACTTGGCTGTTTATTATACATTATTAAGTGCTACTGAGCATCACTACAGAAAAATGTTTTAGAGCACGTAAACTGATACTCAGAAAGAATGCTATCTCCTTAAAATATTCCAGGGGCCTACTTTTTACAAGATGGTGTCATTTTTCCAATTACTAAACAATAAATCAATTACTAAACAACTAAATCAATATTTCACAACTTGCAAGAAAACTTTAAAAACTAAATTTTGAAATCCGCAATAAAATAGCAGTTTTAGCAAAGGCATTAATTGTGCCAGGAAAGCTCAAGATGAGATGGTGTGCTTTGCAAATACCTGCAGCATTTTTGGTGCTCTTGGCAAATACACACGGCAGCTCGTGCTGAAGCTCGCAGGCGGGGAGGCTGCGCTGGGAAGCGCGCACGGCAGCCGGCCCCGCAGCGCCGCACAGCTGGCCCGGGGCGGGCAGGGCGCGCCCCCTGGCGGTGCGGCCCGGCAGAGCCGCGCACCGCGGCCCGGCCCTTGGGACACACGGATCTACTGCCATGGAACCGGCACCGCTCGAGACGGGCACGCAAGTCCCGGCCGACTCCGGCATTCCAGGAAATGCTGATGCAATTTATAAGAAACAATCGGCACAAGCTGACCGAGTCTTTCTCCGCACACACATTTACCAACAAATGAAGAACCGCAAGCGTGGACACGTGTGCAGGGTTTGCACTGAAGCAAAAGGTCAAGCAGATCCCAGCACTTACCCCTGTCGCCTGAAGATGTTGCCTGAATTCATCCATCGTTGTGTTTGAGATGCTCATGTCCCTGAACATTCCTTCCAGTTTCGACGTGAATTGACATCCACATTCAGTCTAAAAACACACAAAATAATTTGTTGTACCGGTACTACGATAACAAAGCTTCTGAAAGGCAAACTGCAAGACTTAAGTTAGCTTATAAATCCCCAAAATTACATTTCTGTACTTTCAGTTACTGGAATTTCCATTTGCATTACATTCAGATCTCAGAAAATGCTCCTATCTTTATATAAAGATCTAACCCTACACAGATCTTAACTTGCTTTCCTTCTCTTTTCTCCATTATTGTATTTTTGTCTTAGATTTCTATATTATATTAAAAAAACCTGTGACAGCTTATCAAATCAAGACATGTACTTTCATCTGCTTTTAGCACAATTCTGTAAAGGGGAATGAACCCTATTTATATCACAAGGAAACTCCTGTTGTCCTAGGAGTGTTTTATTTTGAAGGCTGACTGCAGTTACCCAGCAAGACTCCCAGACCTTGTGAGAATCAGGAACACCTGCACACGGACAGATGTGCACAGGCAGGACAGAGTGCCTGTTTCTAACACATACTGTGAATGCACGGGAAAGGAAGCCTGCTAGATTCAGCATCCTGAGCACTCTGCAGCTCTGTAAGAAAAGAGGGCACTTCATGTGCACTGATTCATCTTGCAAATGTGTGTGTGCCCTGTGCTTTCTGAATCACCAGGCTCAAAGTGGTGGAGAGGTAATTGAGAAGGAATTATTAATACTGAGAAATTGGGAGAAATCTGATACAAACAGCCTTGGCTCACTGATGGAATATGAAGTTCAAAAATAAGCATCAGTGCAGTTTGATTTTAGGATCCCTCTGCTCCAGAAGTGCTCTAATCATTTATCATTCAACTTGAGAGGAAGCTGCAATAGAACTTTGTTTAAGGTCTGTTCAACTTTAGGCTTTACCTTCTTCTCCATCTCTTGGTCTATTTAATGAGTATTTACCCAGCTAAGGAAAAGGTGTTTCTAAAGACTGATACAAATATTTTTTTCAAAACACTTAATCAAAAAGGAATTGAGTATTAGCATCAGTCTGCTGATGGAGACAACTAAAAACCAGCAACACAAGCAGTAACAAAATTCTCCCATGAATAACAGAAAACACAGGACAAAACAGTCTTCAAATTCAGTCACTGCAGTTGTCCTACTATTTAAAAACTTAGAAAAAAAACATGTTTTCTAGATTGCACTCTCATCACAGGGGCTTTTCAGTACTTCCCTCCTTTTATTTCCATGAAAATATTTGAAAAACCTTTTGTATTTTCTTCTGGGGCTTTCAAAATCAGCTCTGTATTTAGCAGCCATCAAGATTAATATTATCTCTACATCTCATGTAAAAACAGAAAAAAACATATTTATGAAAAACAAAAAAAAAAGAGAAATCCCTAAAAAGTATGCAAGTACTGTCTTACCTTTAACTTGGAGATCATATTTTTCTCAGAGTCATCTGAAACACTCTTATTTGTGAGAAGTCTTCTTGCCAAGTGCTGCTTGTAATAGCGTTCAAAAACATCTTTCTCTTGCATAAACCTGAATAAAACCATTGCCTTATCCAATATAGTTTCTACTTCTTGTTCTGTTAGCTGTAAAAGAAATAATTTGCTGGTTTTAATCTTCCAGCATAAGTGTCTTGCACAACCTAAGTACTTCAAGTAATTCACAGCAGCAGATGGTCTAACAGTAGCCAACAAAACTGGTCCAATATATGATTGGCAGCAGAAAGAACAGTGCACTAACACAATAAAGTGGAGTAAGAAATACTAAGAAGAAATCTAAAATGAAGGGAAAGGAAAGAGCAAGGGAGAAGGGAAACAATAAATTGATAGAATGCCTTGATAAATACAGTAAAAGTTTCTGGGTAAGTTTAAAACAGCATGAGGGAAATCACTATTAGGAGCAGAAAAGTTCATTTGGAATGAAAGCTTTTAACTGTTAAGACATCTTTTGTAAAGCCTGTCTAGTGCCACGCAAATAAAACGATTATTTGTTTTATAAAAAAACAGAATTTACTATTTGATTCCCAAAGCCCAAGTTGTATGCTCTAATACTAAGTTTTATTTAGAGTAACTGAAGTCTCAGCTGAACCATCCTGTCCAGTCTGGATTCTGTACCTCAGAAAATGTCATGAAAGCAGCTAAGACTGAAGGCAACAGACGTATTCAGAACTAGAAGACAGATATGGTAATAGTTCTCTGGTATGTAAAAACAGTAAAAAGCAGCAAAGACAAACCCTTTTCTCTAAACAAATTAATTTTCAAAAGAAATTATTAGATAATGAGACTAGCTATTCTCATTATCTAATAATTTCTTTTGAAAATTAATTTGTTTAGAGAATAAATATAAAGTAATATAAAGTAAAATAAATATAAAGTAATAAATATATATTATATAATATAAAAATAAATATAAAGTAATAATAGGTATATAAATATACTTAAGGAAATTATATGTAAGGTTTCAAAAGAAGAGAGTTGCAGATTCTACCATAACTTAATTGTTTTTTGAGACAGTATCTGCTGTAAGTAGTTCGGGTGTGCTCTTTCAGAGGGAGGTGACAAGCCACACAGATCTCCTTACGCCTGATTTTTCTGTAAGTTTAGATCTAAAGTGTTATGAGCTCAGACGTGTTACACACACCTTCTTGAAGGTAAAATTATCGTTTCTCTTAATATAAAAATAATTCTTAAAAAGCAGCTTAGTTTAATTCCATCCAAGTTTACAGAGTAAAAAGCATGATATTTTGAGCTGATTTATACTTACTCCCTTGACTCCCTTTTTCAGCTTATCGTCAATAAATAATGAGAGGTACTCTGGAGACCTGGAGTTGAGGTTGAGGAAGTACTCGAAGTCACCCGCAATCGTCTGCTTGAAGAGCCGGTCGTTATTGAAAGATTCCTGAAGGAAGCGATCAAACCTACTCTTCAAGTCCAGTAAACCCTGGCAAAAATGAGCAGAAAGCAAAACCATTTTCACTGATGTGAAGTTGTAAGCTGGGAAACAATAATAATAGATGAGGCCATAGAGAAGACCAGATATACAGTCAGAGGTTCTGATACTCTCTGTCCAGAATTGTTAGAAAGTATCTGAAATGTCATTTACCTTTTTCAATGTCTATTGCTGCCATGAATCTCTTATGGAAGCAATTTTCACATAAACTGGCTAAAATATTGGTGTCAAACACTGACACCCTTGTTCAACAGGTTGACTTCCTGTATTTTTGAATCAACAACTTAAAGGAGGTATTTGTTGCACTCATTAAGCCTTTTCCATTTCAAACAACATAGACAAAGTCAGTATCATAAACACAGCATATGGGAAAGCTGAGGCTGAGCACCCATTAAGTGCATCCCTAGAGCTACTGAACAAGTTTGAGGAGAAAACACACTGCAACAACAGGCCTAAACTTGTCAGTGTTTGTGTTTCCCTCTGATTCAATCCAGGGACATGTTCTGCATTATTCAGTCGTGTGTTTCTTGCTGATCATTAGGAGTCACTGGGAGCATATGAAAATTAGATACATGCATCAGGTTCCTGAACTGAAGCACCTCCTCTGAACTAAACCATTGGACTCTCAGCACCATTTTTACATCTCCATCCAAGGTTAAAGCAACTGAGTATAGAAGGGGGAAGCATCTCTCCTGAGCACCTTGCTAAGTATTTATGATACACAGAGGATTTAACTGAGACAGCATTTGGCAGGCAGGGGAGAGAATTTCACTTGAGAGTTAGATTTGTCATGGACAACCACTGCCTGCAAAAACTCTTCAAGTTAAGGGATATTCACATCTTCAGGTTCTTATGAAATTATTCATATGCGGTTACTTAAAGAAGCCATTCAAGAATTACTCAAAGAAGTAGTAATATTTCTTAGGAACTCACCATCTCACTTAAAGGAATGATCTTTAGACAGGCTAATTAATGCGTATTAGAAATTTTAAATTCAAAGTAAATCCCACTATCTCTCTGTTTACCAAGGTTAGCTCATGTCTCCTCTCCAGGAGTACACCATCTGAACAACCTGGTGTTAAACAGGAGAAACTGTTAGTACCTTGAATTACAAAAGCATTTCAACATCCCTTCAAACTATTATACAAAGTTTTACATCTAATCCCCTGGCAATGCTGTTGCAAGCATCTCACCAATTATGCTCAGGGTGATGTCATGTTGTGGAAGCAGTGCTGAGCTATGATGGAGTTTTTTTCCTTGATGGTTAATGCAGCTTCCATGTCTGCCTCCTTAGTGCTATTGTCCTTGATAGATTCACATGAACATAGCTGAGATGAAAAGAGCAAGGTGGTTTCTCAATTCATAGATATTCCTCTCTATTTCCATCCCCTCAGTGGAAGTGGTGGATAAGCCTTTCTGGGGTTTTTCAGTAACTGAATGTCAATCCCTGCCCCAGGACGTCTTCATGAGATGTCGGAGTCCGTACTGAGGGGCTGAGCTATGCCAAAGCACACAGGCAAGTCTTCCTCAGCCTCATTTTGCTTTCCACCTTTGTGACAGGAAACCTTGATACTATCTTTATAATTAAGTTTTTAGATCAGTCTTTCTCAGTTAAATTTTTTTATGATACCTCTTTAGGCTCATCAGGAGCTAAAATTACTTCAAAGTAATACAGACCGTTATTTTCCACAAAGTTTGCACTATGTGCAAACTATCCCCCCTCCCCTGTTTTTTTTTTCTCTAAATCACACCACCACAAATGTAAGAGTCCTTAATCATTAAAGCTAATAATTTTTCAAGGGCATTCTCTCTTTTTTTAACCAGGCCTTGAAGAAGTGATTATTGTGCAAGCCTGGTAAGAAGTTTGCTTCAGCATTGCCAGAAAATTAATAATCCAATCAAAAATGTTTTTATACTCAAATGGCTTCTTCAAAGAGTAACCAGTTCTAGTAGTAATTGTCTTCAAACAAAACAGCAGAGATTGACAGACATACATTAAATGTTTCTCATGAAGAACAGACACAAGGACTTGAACCACACATTTTAAAAAACCACAGTGTTTAATGAATACACACTTGCACAATAAATATAAAACATCTTCTAGCTATAGAAACACAGCTTTAAGGTTCAATGAAGTCTAAAGGTTTTATATGCAAATTTCAAACCATATTCTCAGAGACAATGAAAGAGAAAAGATGACAAATAATTCTGAAGCATATTTTGTGATCTTGATAAATTAATGGTACACATCACTTAGTGAGAGAGAACAAGAAACAACACTCACATCTTTTAACATGCAGAACTGTTCTGTTTCTTATGGAGACAGAGAATGGAATGAGTCATTTGTTATGACTGATAAACACATTCACCTCTCAGTCACAGCTAAGCTTGCCATGAAATACTGCCATGTGATTTTTGCCTCAATAAACACTGATAGCTAACGTTACATAAAATTAAACGAAGTGGACACTATAAAGCTATTTGTCAGCAGACATACAACTCACTCTGGAGACACAGCATTTAGGGAAATCCAAGAAGTTCCCAGCAGTTAGATAATTAGGCTGAAAAAGTTGTTTATTAAAAGCAAGTACTAAAAGCACAAAAACTTAGTACGTGCTTTCCAACCAATTTCAGAAAGAGTTCTAAACATGTCTGAAGATTCAGAGAACGTACATTAAAAATAATTTATAAATTTAGCTTATTAATAACAACACCTTTTGAATCAATACTAAAGTATACCTTATAAATTGTGTATGTGGTGAACTGCTAATGTGGGGCATGTGGGAAAGAAAAGGAAGGTAAAGTATTTAACTACCTGAATGTAGTCAACTGGATTCTTTCCTTCTCCCTCTTCAGAAACCAGTGCTTTGCCTTGCTCTCTCAGGTATGAGCTCATGCACTCACACATAGTCTTCAGACCATTTGGCACACGGCTGAACAACTTGTACATGCAAGCAAGGTCTGCAAGGAAGAATGAGAGATGATGCAGGACACCTCTGTGTTACACTTCTGTAACTCATTCATCTCAGAGCTAAAGCTGACAGTTGAAGTTCAGCCTCTTGAGCCACAGAAAGCATCCTGTAACAGCTCAGGCACCAGATTCTTCTGATCTCCTCTTTCCTTTAGCCCTGACAAGCTGCTGATTGCAGCAGCATCAAAATAAAAAGCAAAGACTGTATTCAGTTATTCTGTGTTGTCTATAGCAGGGAACCTCCAGGCCAGCAAAAGATTATGTTAATTCTAAAGGATAGTGAACCTATTAGACCTTCAGCAAGATTATGCTTTCCAGGGGTATTTAAGAAAGTAGCTTCCAAGATTATCATTCCCAAAATCAAGCATTGCATCCAACTTTTTTTTTTTTTTGAAAAAAAGTTAAACCAAATAGGACAGCACTAATGAGATGCTTGTTTCTGTATCAAAAGCAAAAACTGGTAAAAACTTAGAGTTTCATTTATATTTGTCTTAAAGCCAGTCATTTTTACACTACTACGTTTCATCCACCTAAAATATTGAGAAATAAGGCTTAGGCTAAACATTACTTTCCAAAATAATAATCCATCCTTGCACCTTTGTGAAAAATCTCATCTTTACAAAGCAGCATTTCCACTCTACTAGTTAATTGAATCAAACTAAGGCTGATAAAAGTTAAACAAATTCCTGTATTTTATGAATGCCCTTCAATATCCTTGCACCCTCAGCCTGAAGGTTATCTAAACTGGATATTGAAGAAGAAAGTCTTAAGTATAGTATTATTACTTTCTTTTTCAACAGAGTAATTATTTTTTACAGCTAGGAAATGTGCTCATTTTGTGCTCTGACTATCACCTAGTAATTGTGAAGCTGCTTTAATGAACAAAGGCCATTAATCTAAGCAGCAAGGCTGCTTCCCATTCTCATGGCTTTAGAGTGAGCACTAATTTCTAAATATAGATACTACAATCCCTCTCTTTGTTATGCTGCTTTAGAAACTTAGGTTCTATTTCCATAATAACTTTCATTCAGTCACTCTGTCCCACATTAACCTCTATTAGGGAACAGAAAATCAAGCCAAGCCCTTCTGTTTCAACCACTTCAATAAGCTGCTTCTTATCCTTTAGAAATGGCCAACTCCTTTCTGCAGCAACACCCCTTCCCCAAGAATTGGACCTGCAATGCTTCTGTTTAAGTCTTTTACACAAGTACTTTTTAAATAACTGCCTGTGGGCCAAAATAATGTGATGCATTTTCACAAATACATATACAGAGGAATGGAAATAATAAAATAAAATGGCTCATGGTCAACTGGTGACAAAAACCACTACAAGAGATTTGCACTTTTCTTATGAGATAGTTTACCAAAAAACTACCTGTATCTGGCACTAAACAGAAACAAGTTAAGTGTATGGGCTCTGTTTTAAGAGCCATCTAATAGTCACTGAATATTCTCAGATGTTTGTGAAACAGTTAGTAACTGTTTCCCCAGTTACAGAGAAACACAGATGTTAAGCTTGACTTATTCCACGTTTAAAAACAATAAGCAGTATCAGAAGCATTTGTGTTTCACAAATGATGCAGTCTTACCTTCTGTCTTCCCATTCTTCAGCATATGAACTAGCCCAGAGTTCTCCATTTCCACTATAGTTTTCATATGCTTGGAAATAAGCTCCCTCTCAACAACTTTCACAATGGGTTCTTCTGTTGATTTATCCAGACAATGCATCACCCGCTCTATTTCTTCATTAATTCTAGCTTCTACTTTCTTTATATATACAGAAGCACTGTTTTCAGCTAAAAATTTCTGACTTTCCATCTGTGATTAACACAAATTAATACTTTCAGACTTTTTTTGTAAAGGGTAAAAAGAAAACATGTCAGATCAGCATTTATAAGCAAGTTCAAATCAAACACAGCACATTCAAGATTCACATACACAACACAAAATAAAGATTCTATTATACTAAATGTGTTACATAAGGGGGTACATGCAATATAAACAATGTATTTTTCAAAGTAAAACAACCCAAGCCAACTTAGTTCCCAGTTACCAACTACAGTTTCAGCCACAGTTTCAAAGAAAACAAAGATGGGGAAAGGGAAGGATCAAAAATTCCTTCCAAATATCAGTTTATGGTAGTTCTCCTTATTCTCATTAGTGACAATGCTAAGCACATTATTTCATGTCAAATTGTTTTTATTCATACTGGTCAGCAGAGTCTTTGGAGAAAAGATGTCTCATTTTTCAGGGAAAGCTAAGTAATAGAACTTAAATGACAGTGATTATTTTTCTTAATTTTATATAAGCACCAATGAAAACCAGAACACTGACATTTAAATGGCTGTGCAACATATGCTTCTGCTTTTCAAGGAAGTTAGGAGATCAGAGCATATAACAATTGATCCTGGGTAAGAAATAGGAGACTCACAATTTACCTTATCTAGATATTTTTAACATGATTTAAAATTTTCTATCAATTTCCAGCAATAGATGATCATTACACTCAACTAGCACTAAACTGGCTTTCCTCTTTCAAGTATCTCACAAAAAAACCCCATCAGAAAATATCTGGAATGTATTATTTGGTGGCTGATCAACAACTGGAGAGCCACTGGGGTATGCTTAGTTCCTTGACTTGGTTTATTTTATTACAAAAAAACTCTCACAAATGTGGAAACTATGAAGGTATCAAAGTTTCCTCAAAGGCAGTTTGACAGGTTTCCAAGCCTGAAACAGTTTGAAACTTTCATGCTACTGGCATTTCAAAAAGACTGTGGGGGCAAAGCAGATGTAGACTAAGTTACATGAAATAATCTAAAGCAGGCACAAGATTAGCATGATGATTATTGTACATGTCACTGGCACCCATAGCTCAAAACTACATTCAAATTATGCTAATTCTGTAAAATCTGCGTTACTTTTTTCCTGCAAAGATAGTGACTATTTTTCTTATTTCATTTAATGGAGATGGACATGCTCATCAAAAAAGCAACAAGTATGTAAAGCACCACCAAATCTGACAGTTCAGAGATCTGAGAGTTATAACAGCATTCCAAATATGGTATTAGAATATTGCTGTACCTGAAAAAATTCTGCAGACATCTCCAAAAAGGGAGCCTCAAAGTCTTCTTCATAGACTGACCTTCCTTCAAGACCTAGAATCATTAACATCTGGCAAGCATTTCTTATTGCGCCTCTGCCAAAAAGTAAGTTGTTAACAACTTGAGAAATCTACGTGGTTGTAAGACAGAGTACACAGCAGAATAACAACTCATAACACAATATTAACTTCAATAAAATGTAGCAATAGAAAGTCCATTCTAATCTGTTTGGTACATGGCATTTTCAGGAACACTCCACAAGCAAAGTTGTTTGGTTTTGTCCAAAACTAAAGAGCTGACAATGTTTATTAAGTATTTCAAATGCAATGACAGGGACAAATGGCTCAAGTTCTACTAAGTCATAAAATTATGAAGAATATATATTAATATATAAGAAATTAACCCAAAATAGTATTTTAAAGAAAACTGCACACATAGGTCAGAACTGAGCAACTGCAACTTCAAAACAACTGCACACGTGGAAGTTGCTATGCAAAGTTTGAGGTTTTTGGATGGCTGGCTGTTTAAAAAACCAACCACACAAAAATATAAAGAAATGAAAAAAAACCCAGCTGAACACAAATAAATGCCACCAAAATTCAAATATATCAGCAAGTTAATGAAAACAAAAGAAGTACATATAGAAAAAGATTCCACTTTCTGGCAGTAGGGGACAATACACAGCTGTAGCTAGGGAGTCTCTTTCTTTTCCTGAATTGCATGTTGGGTGATCTTAGTCACAGAAACGCAGGCAGAGTAGCAAGGTAAATATTGAAAATTACACTAACAAGCTTCCCTGTTTACCATTATGCTAAAATATAATACACAAAGAAATATGTTACTCCAGAATTGAAGAAATTTTAGTCATAAATGCGATCTTAAATAACGAATTATTTCTGTATGTTCTTGAGTCACTCTTTAAAAACTGACAGCTATTATTTACAACAAGACTCCACTTACAAACATCTTACCTGTCCACAACTTCCCCTTTCCTCTCTCTTGCAATCATATCCAGCAGAGTTTGCCTCAGGTGATCCCTGATGCAGCCATAACGTACGACCTGATCTCGAAAAATGATCAGGCCCAGGTTGTAGACATTCTCCACGTTGTTCTGTTGCACATACACTCGGTCCTACAGCAAGGGCATGAACAGCAATAACACTGTGAATTCACTGCATCAATGCTATTCAAAAATACAAGAGATCAATTGCTTCTCTACAGTGGAAATAAGACCAAACGTATCTTTTCTCTTAACAGAAAGAAATTATGTATACCCTTCAAGATTCAAAATCACTCCCATTTTCCAAAACTTCATTTACACTGGGATTGCTATTTGGCTTAGGAGTATAAGCACAGCATTTATGACTAAAGCAAGCCATAGCAGATCTGTAGCCTTCCCACTTTTTAGTCTGCGTGCAGAGGCGTCTCCAAGCACTGACTAAATGCATAGCACTATTTGCAAGAGGTTTTACTTACCTACTCAAACCCTTCCATCTCTTTCTGATCTTTAAGAAAAATAATTTAACTTCCCCCTCCCTTCCATGCATCTTCCTACCACACCTTTTAGGCAAAAGATATTCAATATTCAGTGAAATTTCCTGAAATAGCATAATTACAGCAGCAAATATAGAGCCAAAACAAGAAGAGTTACAATCAAAATCTTTATGGTTTAGTACTGCAAAATTGTACATAAGACTTCTGTAGACATCCCTCCTTACACCCTCCCCAAATTCACTTTCATTCCACTTGAGCAATATTTCAAAACTTTGTTATATTTCATTATAATCTCACCCAATCACCACCTCCTCCCCCAAAAAAGAAGAGGGAGAGAATAAAATATTTTTTACATTTCCATGTATGTTTAACTTCTATCTCCCAATATAATCTCTGTCCATGGGAAGGACCAAGCTCCTCAACTATCCATTTTTTATGCACCTACATTTAAAAACCAACATTGATCTTCAAATCAGCATTTTTAAGACTGCACAGCCCAAAAGTCATCATACAGATTTGACTGAGAGTGGTAAACAGACCCTGAGTCTCTTACTGCTACCTGAAGAAATGCTCCAAAAATTTGTCTCTTCTTTCCTATTTCTCTCTCCCAACTTAACTCTGAAAAAAGGAAGGCTATTAATAAAGTCACTAGCAGACAGAGAATGCATGCACTACTGGGTCAGACCACTTAAAGCAATATTAAGAATAGAAAATCTGTGAGTTTTACAACCCCTTTCTGAGATGAGCAATCATTGTTTTTGTTAATTTCTGTCAGGGCATAATCCATTTCTCTAATATCATAGTTTGGGCAATTACTAAAAATACTGTTTTGCTACCATTTAAGCATCAGGACAATGACATTAGAAAAAGCTAGGAGTTTTGTACCCACTCACAAATCTGACTAGGATGAGGTTTTGTAAGAATGTATATAGCTATAACAAAAACAATAATACTAAAAAGAATCAAATTCTATAAAGGATGATGGTTAATTTATGAAAATGAGTATAAAGAGTAGCTTTCTCCACTGGTTCCATCACTATCTCAAGTGCTTTATTACATATAGAATTAAAGAGTAAAGCTACTCAAACACCTGGAAAATGAAGCCATTAAAAGAACAAATGTTATGCTTCAGACTATGGAAAAAATATTCCAAAATTGCAAGTTTACATAAATTCTGCAATTTCAATAAACAAGAAGGAACAGACAGCCCAGCACTTAGCACCTGTATTCACATGGACAAATTATTCCTAGACTAAATTATATGCCAGATTGCCACTTGGTGACCAGAGGAAAGCAAAACACTGGGTGCAGCAATAATGTGTGATTTCCCACTCTCTGCCTTCAGACAGGCAGCCCTGAATTTAAATGAAAAAACAAGATGGGAACATGTCAGATATGCCTCCTCTGTGGCTCCTGAAGCAAGCTCAGCTGTCTCAAAGCACAACATTTACTAACTGCTCTCATGAAGTCAGTTCAGAGATGTGTGGCAGGCTAAGTCTTTGGAATAGGTTACTTTTGCTTTTCTGTTTTTAGAAATAAGGTTGTTTATTTCACTTCCTTATTTACATACTTACATCAAGAACAGAAGTAAATGTGATTCTCAAGTAAGACAAGGTTAAAATACATTTTCAAAGAGATGAAAGCAAATTAAAACGTAGTGTCTAATACTATAAATTGAAGAGAAAAGAACATAATTATTATTTCAAGAAAATATTCAGGCCTCTGAAGCACAGGCAGCAGGGTATCTAAAAGGATTAAAGCTATGGCCATGACTCATCTGCATAGCTTCTGTTGTGGCAGTGCTGAACATTGCCATTGTGAAAGAGTAACTCCTCTCAGTTTATCAGCAGCCTCTGTAGTAAGCCAGACCTCTCAACAATACCCAAACCAGAGCAGCAATATTAACATTTCTGATGCTGCTGATTTGCTCACCCTTGGTAACAGATCACATTTGCTGGAAGCTTCCCAGTCTAAAAAAGAAAATCAGAGAGCCCCGTTTGGAAACAGGTCTGACTGACAAGGCTACACACTGCTGAACAGAAATCACTTCCCATGGGGAGAGCAGTGGGTGCATAAAGGTAGGAGTAACTTTCAGAAGACAGGATGGAGTTTCAGACAGCAATTACTGATGAATTACAATCCTGTTTACACTCCAGAATGTTCTGAACTGAAGTCACCTACTGCAAGGTACTGCTAGCCACATTTTACCCATCTCTGCACGGATGCACTATCTGGATGATGTAGCAGCCTTCAGACACCCTTGTGTATACAGTAAGTGTCTTTGAGCCTAGTTCTGGAAATAAAAACAACACTTCTCTCTATTACCTTGTGTGTAAGCCATGGACAATGAGAGTCATTCGTCAAAACTCACGTATCCAACCTGCCAGTGGCCTAAAAAAAAGACACCAGCTTTGTGCACAGCACAGATGAGAAGAGCATGCTCTGCCCTCTGAAAAATCCACATCTGTATTTTTGCAGGAGCAATTGTTCACTTCTGACAGTATGAAACTGGCACTACCCATAGGCCTGTAATGCACTCAGGGGTGTGACTGCTGCACTTGCATACCTGAAATTGCTTTAAATTTAGCAAGCACAAGTAATAGAGACACCACAGAATCCAGTCTAACCCAGTTTCCATTTGACGTTCTAAGAATACACACATTCACATTGCTTGGAGAAAAGCCCAGACTCCACCTCCACTGCTCCCATTCCACAGAGCAGCTAAATCAAGCCCACTGTAGGTATGTTTACCTGCACTGCCACTGTGAGGCTGAATTTCAGATATGCCCAAATGAACTTCACTGCTTCAACCTGTCTTAGTAGCTGACTTGACTCAGCAAAGATGCTGCTTAGCACATGACTGCTTCAGCGCCCCACTGCTTGTCACAGACAGAGCCAGAATTTACAGAGTGTATTACATCTACTCTGGCACCAATTACTGCAACCTAAACATGTAAAAAGGAAGAGAGCTTGTGCTGTATCAAACAAAATCCAGTGGAACTACATAAACTTGTAACTTCGTCAGGGAACCTGGAATGTCTCAAAATAATCAAGACAAATCTTGCACAATAAGTGCAAAAGATTGCAAAATTCTCATACTACACCTGCAACAGAAATGAAAGCAACAGACTTTCACCAGAGAGCAATCACAAGAGACAAGGCAATACACATTTTTAAAAACATAACTATAAGGCAAACTTGAGAGTGTCTTGTGGAGGATGTTCTGCATGAACAATGAAATCCTGCCATAACCTCAACCAGCAAGTGTTCTAGTCGTTAAACACCATAATGCACAAACCCCACTGTACAAAACACATAGCTTCCTAAAAAAGATTTATTTGTATTGATTTTTATTTTAAAAATGGAAAAATTAAACAGAGGAAAAAATTAAGGTGGGTTGAAAAGATGTTTGTTTTGACTTAAATCGTACAGCAGCTAACAGGTGAAACAAAGTTGGAAAAAAAACGTGTCATTAAAACAGATACAATTTAGTTTAAGATGTTCAAGATGTAAAACCACTAGGCTGGAGCAGGAATACAAGAGAGTAAGACCAGAATTCAAGAGGGTATTAAATGTTTTACTTTCACTGATGTCACAGTGTGGCCTGCTGGGCAATAGGTACATTTCCTGAAATTGATGTGTAATCGAGATGGCCTACAAAACAAGACAAGGATTGGGTCATGCTTTACTTACAAACATAAGATAATTACAGATACTCCTGCTAGAGCACAAGCATTTTAATTTACAATGCCTGGTGACTCAGGTTATACAGTGTTTGGTGCTTTTTTTAGATAAAATATTTTTAATGTCAGTTATATTAGATTTGCTTGAATAAAAATGTATAAATTATTTCTGAAAAAGCATGTAATTATAAACCTGTCAGTCAGACTCAACATCAGAAAGTAAGGACAAATCATTATTTTATAAAATTCTTGAAAATTGTTTCTTTGAAAAGCAGTCAGGTCTGATCTTTCACAGGTGCTTTATAATTCTGTGGTAGTGGCAGTATTCCCAAACTTTTTGAATGAACACATGTTTAAGACTGGGAAGTTTTTTACTCTTAGTCTTTTGTGAATGAAGACAATTATGTCTGACTCAAGAGGACATCCCAGTGACAAAGGTGAAACGGCAAATCTTTCAAAGTAGTCTTGTTTTAAATCATTGATTATTCTTTAATTTGTAATCTAAATATGTATTACTGACAATCTGCCTTCTGTCCCTCCAAGTCAAAGGAGGGAGACTGCCCATTGTATTAGAACTTCACACTAGACAGTTCTACCTAATAAGAATTAAAATTATAACTATGAGCCCCATATTACATTACAGAGGTTTAACAAACATCAGTGCCCCAAAGTTCATATAAGCATTTTGAAAGAAAATTTTGTTCTATTTTTACAACTATACTATAAATATATTTTATTGTGGATAGTTTTTTCTCTTTCTGTGGTACAAGGGGAAAAAAGAAACTCTGTGGGAGTCAAATAATTAGTCAAGCAGAGGGCTCAACTGAACACCCACTTGAAATAATTAGGAACTGTCAAACAGCACACAGAAGGCTACATAGTCCAGAGGTATTCAAGCTTATTTATTATTCTGTTCTCAATCTAAAGGACAGCCAATGAAGTTCAATTTACACTTGAAGGAATGCTGCAGATTTGCTCCTCCTGGAACCTTGGTGGAAAAGAGAAGGCTGGCTGGATGTTTGAACAGCACTCTCAGACTTCAAAACAAAGTCAAGTCATTGCTCTTCTGACTGCAAATAATACTCAGGAAACAGCTCTCCTGCTCCCCCAGGAGTGGTAACTCAACCAGGCAACCCTTCCTCAAAGAGAAAAGGTTTTGGCCTTTAATATACCAGTCAAGCCACTAAAACAAGGAAAGCTTATAAGCCAGTTTTCTCTGCCACTGTTTGAAAGATCAGAAATTTATTGATTTTAAGAGCAGCAGATAACATTGCATTATCCACTACTTTGGACAATCCAGCACCGCCTGTGCTGAAATAATATATAATATTGGGCTAAAACACAACAGCTGCTCTCCTAGAAAGCTCTGGATTCCATCTTCTAACCTTTCTGAAAATTCACCACTACCTTTGGTAGATTAATCTAATCATTAAATATTCTTGAATATGCCTAGATGCAGCTAGCAGCAATTGATTTTTATTTTTCCTTCACAAACAGATTAGGGAGTCCAAGATGTCTCACAGCAAAGACAGTACATCTTCAAAACAATCTGTCCATCTTCCTTTTGGCACACAAATCATTCAGTGTCACTGATGGCATGTTATCCAGCACTCTATTTTTTGATATGTGGTCTTTTTCCTACAGAAATAAATCAACTCCTCCAACATGAACGCCAGTAAACCAGTTTAAAAAATTGTTTATGATTCTGTAATTACTTCAAATTCTTTAAGTTGTAGTAGCTTATTGACCAAACAGGACTTTATAGCTAATACAAACATGGTCAATGTCACAGCATGAGATCTTTAGCAGCTACAAGACAAGATCTTAATTCCTGGTTGTTCAACAAATAGAGTACATTTCCAGTTCATCTGCTTTTTGGACCAAAAAAGTCCATTTTTGTCTGTCCTTCACTGTCAAGTACTGCATCAATTATTATATTTATGATACTTTGGGGGAAAAAATATTACACAAAAAAACCACAGCATCTCAATACTTCCTTTTGAAGTCAAAACCTTTGTCTAGAAGCTAAGCAAAAATACTCTCTTGCATCCTAAAACATCCCAAATATTATGGGAATTTTAATATTTAACAACTACCTAAAGCATAACACAATCCAGACACAAAAATGTTAGGCCCTCTCTCTCGGAAAAAAAGTCTTTTCTGTTGGCTATAGGTGAGAAATGGCAAGCATGCAACAAAAAACCACATTCTATGTACACTGCTTAATCTTTGACACAAGTTCTTAGTGAACAGCAAATGATCCAACTACAATTTAACATTCAAGGACACACACTGCACCTAAGCAAAATTATCCTCTTTGAATCCTAAAGCTTATAGAACAACCACACTGGAAGTTTCAGGAGGCTTTACACCATAGTGCTTTCCACAGTAAGAAAACACCACTACCTGAACTAACATCTAAAAATCTGCCAGAATGAGTCTGACTAGCTTATTTTTTAAGAACTGCAAAGTTCAAATATTTTTTAGATCAATTTTTCAGGTGATAATGAGACAACCTAAAACACGAATCCAATTACAATTTGTCAAACACCTGCAGCAGTCTTGCATGCACACAGAAAATTGAAAACAAGGGACAGATAGTAGTCTTTGGAAGAAGACTGGTAAGTATGGTAAGAGGACAATTTACTACACTGTGAAATGTGTGAAATAGCAGAATACCCACCATATACATCAGGATGTCTCTAATCATCACCATTGCTGTTTGATGATCATTCCATGCTTGGTTTAGTGTTTGTAGAAAGTTGTTATTCAAGGAGTTTAACACATCTTCTCGCACCTGAAGTGAAAAAAAAAAAAGTTATATTGACATAAACTCAAGTCAGTTTCTCCTGCAACATTTAAATCTTAAAAACTTAGCTTCAGCACAAGAATTCTTGCTCCTCTATGGACCTGAATTTTGCAAACAGGTTCTTTCTTTTCCTGGGTGTTGACTATCCCTACCTCATATTTCCCGTCTGTGGAAAAATAAGTAAGAAAAATTATGCTAGAAACAAGAGAAACAAAATAAACATGGGTTTAAAATTTCAAAGGAATTCCTGAAGTTTCAAATGTTAAAAATAGTCTTTGACAACTCCTCATAGCTTTCATTTCCTGTGTTATAGTGTTTCAATTGCTGGTAATTTTACTATCACAAGTAATTTCAGAACATTGGGTAGTAGCAGTAAATGCTACAAACAGGAACAAGTACATGTGGAAAATTAGCCATGATGACATTTAGAGAGACAGGCTGAGATAGCATAAAGATACAGCAAACAACAGTTCTGAAAAAAACCAACTGCTTGGTAAAGATCAGACTCTTACATTAATACCAACAAGACTTCACAACAAGTCATCTTCGTTTTTTATGAATGTATTTGCAATTTGCAAGTTAATCTGTCTCATCAACTTCAGATTTTATGACTATTTGCTGCTAGTCTCCCTACTAATAAAAAAGCCCATCCAGTTTCATATTTTGATTTTTTCCAGCAGGCATATACTGCAGTGCTCAAACTTGAAACTAATGTCAAAGAGAAACCTGTGGGAATGTAAAAAAATTGTTCCAGAGTTAATAAAATGTGGGAATCGACTTTTTACATAACATGCAAAATATATTCTGCCCTCTGTTGTAACCGAACAGAATGTTCACATTCACTGATTTGGACTGATACCTGGCCGATAGTGTAAATTTCAGTACAGAGATTTAAACAGGAAAACAAAACACACATGCCAGGCAGCCACAAGCTGCACCAACATCTCATCTCACCTGACAGGCTTCATTCTGTTTTATGAAGTCATTAGGCCAAACCAGGGTAAGAGCATCCTGTCTGCCACACTACTGTGCACACTCACAAACTCAGATGAGCAAACCAGAGACACAGTGGGGAACATCATCCAACACAATGGTCTCAAGGAAGAGAGGGATGAAGGAGAAAAGGAGAGGAATGGAGGAGCAGGAGGAGGAAGAGGAGAGGGAAGAAGGAAGAGAAAGAGAAGAGGGAGGAAGGAAGAGGGGAAAGATGAAGGAGGGGAAACTTATCCCAATAATATTCACCTTGTTACTGCATCTAGGCAATATAGGTATGCGTAAGTTGTTCAAAGCTCTCTTACATCTTCAAACACCTACTCTGCACACCTGAGCAAGGCCTCTCCTCCTTGCTTTTGGAAAACATAATATGCAGTTATGAGCACTGCTTAACTGCATCATTTTTTCTGATCATGATCATCATTTACCCTTTGGTCTCCCAAATGTGTGCTCTGTTGTCAACCAGTCCAGGTAGTTTTTAGCCAAAACATAAACACACACACAAAACTTCACATACTTGTGAAGAATATGCAGAATCTCCCAGAACAAGAGAAACAAACATGACATGGTTTATTTCACTTCTTTGGTCAGTATGGAAAAGCTTCATAAACATTATTTGGTAGTTCATCCACACTGAAAAATTTACCAAAGCATGATTAGATTATAAGCAACCAAGGGTAGTTACTGATCAATTTTATGATATCTTTTACTTTGACAACACAGAGGCAGCGTGCCCTTGTAACTGCACACATCCCACATTCATCACACTAATCCTGCTGGGCCAGCCAGGGCCAAGTCACACAGAAGGGGGTGGACACCTGCCACCAGGTAGCAGTGACAACTTGCTTCCAAGCAGACACTGGCACATTCTGCAATAGTGGCACCTCTGCTCCATATGGTGTGCCACATGGATTTCTGGAAATGGGCTTGAAATTCAGAAATGGGTGCTGTACAACAGAGCTACCTTCAGAGTTTTTCCCTGTGAAGCTTGTCAATGACGTTTTTCTAGGTTTATTTGAAACTGCAGAAGAGGCTTGCAAAGTCATTCTTTCAGCTGCTACAAAAGCCAACTAAACTACTGCCAAGCAAATTATCATTTACAGCAACTTCATAGTTAACAAGTGTTCAAAACATTCCTTGTATGGGCCATTAATTCAGCAATACTACAGGGAAACTGCTGTAATGCACAAAACATCTTAGCCATGCAAAGGTGCAGAGTCACACCACTTTGGTAGAATAAATGATCTGAAGTAAAAAAATGCCATACTCACACTCTTTGAACAAAGAGGAGACACAGCTGCTACTCTGCCACAGCCTTAGAAAATTTCAGATCTCACAGATTTTTATCAGCAGAATGTTACTTTAAATTAGCTGAGCTTGCGGTGATTTCTGTGACAGTATTTGAAGTAAACTGCAGGGAAAGCCAGCTTAGATAGGACTGTCCATACACAGACGTACTTGAAAATAAATTAGCAACTTTGTAATATATGTAAGGTCTTCTTACAGTTGCAAGGACAAAATTTTGTGTATAACTTCAGGCCCAACTATATTTTCTACTGGATACAGGTCTTCAGGAAATACAGAAACTTTCCTGTTTGTTGGCATAAGCTTTCAATACCTTTAAATAACTCTTGATTAAGTGTACATAAAGACGACTTATGGCCTACTATTTCTATCTTACAGTGCCTGGCCTGATGCAGCAGCACAAATAGTTCAATTATGTAATTTCCACTACTGTAAGGACAGCCAGAACATCCTGAGGGGAGCAGCAGTTCAGAACAGCACTTTCTGAACCAAGGCCTCAAGCTCTCAGAACTTTTATTATAGAGTTTCTTTTAGAAAAATCCAAGTAACTAAAAGATAGTATTCTAAAATCTTAGGAATCCCAAGTAGGTTAATGGATTGACTACCAAAAATGTCTGTTCATCCCTGCAGCTGCTATCCTACTGCTAAAAGGAAAAAACAAACACTGAAGACTACTGGGGATTCTCAACACTTATGTACTTTCTAGCAATTCCCTCACATCCTTTTGCCCTCCATCTAATAGCAGACTTGCTCAAGATCATCTGAAAACATCATTAAGAAAATAAAAAGGCAGATAACACTTCATACATTGCCAGTCAGGCTCACTCTAATGCTCAGTAGGTAATTTCCTCCTACACAACTTCTCGTGTCATTCCTCCCTATTTCATTGATGTTATGGAAATAATTTCAAACTCCCTGATGGAGATGACTCTCATCTCTCCCTTTTCTCTGCAACACTAAGACAGCAAATTTTAAAGCTTGCAAAGGACCCCAGACATAACTTTCTGAGTCCCAGAGTAGACATACTTCTTTCAGCCTATTCCTGCACCAGCACCCCACTCCTGCATTGAGCAGCTCTGCGCCCTCCTGAGCAAAGGTGCTCTCACTGCCTGCACTGTTACTCTGAAAGAGCAGCTACTGGACCTGCCCTGAGGGGCACCACTTGTCACTGATGGCCATCTGATGGGACTCTGAGCCATGGACCACAGCCAATGGGTGTGACCACCCAACCAATTTCTTATCCATTGAACTGCACTCATTGAATCTATCTCTTCCCAATTTAGACACAAGAAGGTTACGGGGGACCATGTCAAAACCTTTACAGACATCCAGAGAAATGACATCTGTAGCTCTTCCCTTGTTCACCGACATGGTCACTCCTTCACAGAAGGCCGTTGGGTTGGCCTGGCAAGACTCACCCTTGGTGAAACTGTGCTGGCTGTCCCAAATCATCTCCCTGTCATCCATGTACCTTAGCCCATCCTCCTAGGGGGATCTGCTGCACAATCCTCCCAGACACAAAGGTGAGGCTGACAGGTTGGAGTCCCCAGGGTCCTCCTTTCTACACTTCTGAAAGATGGGTACAGTGTTTTCCCTTTCCCAGTCACCTGGAACTTCACCTGACTGCCATGACTTCTCAAGTATCATGGACAGTGGCTTGTCCACTACATCAGCCAACTCCCCTCAGGACTCTGGGATGCTCCTTATTGGGCCCCACTGACTTATGCATAAAATGAACATTAAAAATATTATCCTTAGCTTTTTTTTTAACTGTAACACAAATGATGTTGCTTATCATCAAATGGTTTAGACAGCTGTGTGTTTTAAAAGCACAATATTTGTGTGCAGCAATAACACATGAGGCTTGAGAAGTGTGAAGGAAGAGCATCCACATCAAGCTACAAGATTGTCAATGGGCAAGAAAAGGAGAAATTAGTGAAGTATCAGATGCACAGGAATTAAATACTTGAATGAAGATGAAAGGTTTCAGTACTTTCAAAATCCAACAGTATTTTTAAATAGCTCTGCATGTACCATACTTAAATAATGATGTCAGTACACAGGTAAAGACAAGTTTTAGCATGTTCTTACCCTGTAGTAAAAACAAGGCAGCTCAAGAGAGCTGACTTGTCTCAGTGATGCAGAGTATCTGGCTTACTACAGCCTTTATCCCACAGCCAGAACACGGTGATTTAGAACTGCAAACCACTGGGGTCTGCAAGTCTGAAACCAAGCATTTGATTAATCACATAAAGATCAGAATATTGGGTCACCAGAGAAGATTGTTTTAAAAGGACCAGACACAGGAATATTAAGTGTCAGAAAGGCACTTCTCTGCACTGCTATCTGTGCAGTCCTCTCAGCCCCTGCACTGAAAGTACAAAATCAGAACCTTCTGCTCTTCTGTCAGCCTGCCACAATCAGCACTTCAAAATAATTAATTCTGCAAATGCATAATTTTTAATATGCAAAATAGCTAGGAACTAAGATAAGTGGCAGAATACCTAGGAACAAAGATAAAAAAGACACCCATCAAATTAAACTAGGATAAACTAAAGCCTAGGAATAATAAAAAGTTTAGTGTCATGATTATTAAGTGCAGAGACATACACAAGAACAAGGCAAAAAAAGTCTCAGCCATTTGCCACATTTTATATGAATAGTACAGACTATGAATGCACAGATAATGAAACCAGAAGTTTTTGAGAGTCACAGATGCGCTACAATTATAGAAAAGAACTGCAAATTATTTAACCACCTCATAGAGGATGTCTCCTCTGGTGCACACAGTAAAAAAAGCCCCACATTCAAAGCAGTTTTAGACTATACTTATCTGGACCACACCTTTGAAAACTAGGATTTTAGAAAAGAAATAACACATTTCTGTGCCACAGCAGAACTCCAGTTGGAACACACAAAAAAGTCCCCAAGCATCCTGCATTATTTAGCCATAAATCTCCCATCCATTCTCTGTAATTCAACCAGAAGTAATCATCCAAGACACAGGACGGTCTCTGACTTTCCTTTTCAGATCTTGTAAAAACAGGACAAAAATCTGACACTCCATCTGAGCCCATGGCCAGAATACGGGACCAAAGTAGACATGTACCTCTCTGCTCTGGATGCTACCATGAGGAGTAAGGCAGGCATCTCCCACAGGCTTACACTCCTATTGCCATAAAATATCATCTGGAGTCCTAAAAAGTGACTTCAAGCTTTTTCCATTTACATATTTATTATTCAATTCTAAACTTCTCTCAAAGACTAAAGAAGTGGTTCTATGGTTTAACACGAGTCCTGAAGATTGCTTTTCTCAGATGACAGATCTTCAGAAAGTTTCTGCAAGTCATTTTGACTGACCTACATGGTTTTGCAAAGGCTGACATGGCAGAATGTGAGCTACTCAGGACTTTTGCTGTTGCTGAGTTGCTGTTTTTGAACAGTGTCTACCACCTCTTTAAAGAGCATAACCCCAGCACAACTGTCTCGTTAACCTGGGAATTAGTTCATTAGTCTATAGAAAACAAGTTCTTACATTGGTATTTATTTGTTCTACAGTTGAAAAAAACTGACTGGCAAACAAGACAAAATTTGGCCTAAGAAAGTCACAAAATGCCACCAAAAATGACACAAACCGTTAAAAAAGTTACCAGTCCCTAACAGTTATTCTTCAAAAACAAAAAGTTGTTTCCTGTTACACTTCCTATGATCTGCCTTCCATCAGTAATTTACCAGAAACAGTACCTGAAACATGAAATCATTTGAGCTTGATGTTAGCTCTACACTACCATTTTTGGGAGAAGCTACACAACTGCAGCACAAGGTAACATAATAAAGTTAGATTTTCTGTCATTTAAATAACTGTTCAGAATTCTTTAATATAAGACACTTCTATTTTAATTCACAAATGGACAAACCTTATTTATTAGATGCTCAGTGACCACTTCTCTTAGTCCAGTGTAGAGTTTTTCACCATGTTTATGCAACACCATTGTATAAGCATTTCTATACAGCTCCTCAAAACTGAGCCCACTATTGTTCTTACGCTGAATCTCTTGGATTGCATTTTTCAGAAGATCCCAAATGCTGTTCACATATTTCTCATCCATAGTCATCTGTAAAAATAAAACATTACGTTACTGTTTTGAATTAAAAAAATATAGATAATATGAGGTAATTGCTCTGCCCCATCTTGTTGATTCCATTATCACAAGATTTCTCAAACTTCATCAAAAGAAAAGCAAATATTTATGAGACTAGTGCAGATTTCAAGAAATATTTATGAAAATTGTAATTTGCAAAAGTTTAATGCTTTTTTTTTTCAGAACTGCAAATGCCCAGAATCCAACCCCAGAGCCTTTGGAGGTGGAAAGGCAGGTAATTGTGGACAAAAACTTCTTCCCCACTCCTCCTTCATGGGTTAACAGTGATAGATGGTTAACTCCCATATTAACAGATTATTTGGTGCCTCATAAATTGTACTGCTATACTGATCTGCTTCACCAGACCCCAGATCAACCTGCACAACAAAAGATAATAATGTCTGACACAGATTTAGGAAACTTGGTCATCGCTTGAGCTAACTAGGGACTAATGGCTAAAGAACTACATACCTACAACTTAAATAATTCTAGGTACCACTGAAAACCCCCACCAATGCCCAACATTAACACCTGCATTGAACATATTCCCTTTGCACAAATATGATTAAATATCTTTCCAAATGACATGCACCAAGCACTAAGCATCTGCTTGATCTGTTATTCAGATGCTGTAAACTTCAGCAAATACAAAGAAAGAAAGAAAAAAAGAAAGATTCAGAGAAGGAGAAAAACTCTGACAAGAAATAGTCTCAATACAACAGCAAATTTCTACCTAAAACCTAGTGTGAATCATTTCACACTTGTGCTTTACCAATGCAAAGGTGCTTCAATATATGATGTTTTTTTTATGATGTTCTATAGATAAAGCAGTATCTGGGATTGCAAGTAAGCATAGGAAAAATTTTAAGATGCCAGTATTGCTTAAAGCCTGTGATTCAGACAAGTTTTATCACCCAAATGAAACAAAAAAAACCAACCCCAAACACTTTTAAACTGAACCAATTTTATTTAAAGTTAAGTTTGCTTTAGTTTATACAAAATCAGGGACAGATTTAGTATTTCATAGCTAAAGAAAAGGGCTGAAGAGAGAAGGGAAAAAAGCTGCTATTCCCAGAATTACTACAGGAAGTGAAAATATCCCAGAGTCTATCAAGACTGTCAAAGTAGTCTTGAAAATAGGAACTGAAAATATTAAAAGAGTAAAGAATAATGGTAGGTCATTATAGAGGAAAATCATGACCAGCCCTAATCCACCTCTCCTTCTCCTTCCAACAAAACCCACTAAGTGAATAGAGAAAAGATATGAAGACTAGATTTGACTGCATTTGTAATCAAATCCTATTATTTAGCAGAAGCTTTTTACTCCAAGTATATTTTTACATGTATTTTGAAAATATCATACCAAGTTTTCTCGGCATGATAAATAACAATACAGCTGACAATAAAGAGAAGCCATGCACTGTCTTGGAAGGGAATGGGCTACTGAATAAAATGAAAACAAGACATGCAATCTTCTATCCTGTGCATCGTTTGGAGTCTTGGTTAAATACAAGGATTTTTATTATGAAAATAATCCTATTGTTACTTTTTCCACTCCTCTGATACCAGATCCACTTGACTACTAAACTCTATGTACCCCAAACTTAAGATGTGATATTATAGATCTAAAAACAAAAACAAAATAAAATCACAAACATGTTGAAAAATTTCTAGCTCCCTATCTCCTAAATGCAAAGCCTCAAAGTAACAGAGGAATGGTGAATGGAATGTCACGGTCCTTCCACACTTCCTTTTTCTGCTATGTACAGCATTGAAAGGTCAGTAATTTTGGTTTTAATTTGCATTTGCTACATTGGTGCTCCTTCAGGGAAGTTATTTTCTACAGCCTTCCTGAACCAGCAATTTCATAAGTACTGATAATGAAGGCAACCATTTAGATTTGCAGACAGCAATCCAAGTAAAAGCTTTTCAGCTTTCCTTTCACAAACCCGAGGTTTTGTTTTCAAACAAAGGAGAGGTTCCCCCTGCTAATTAAAAAACTCTCAGCCAACACAACCTTTCTATCTCAACTGCAATTTAATTGCACTTGTATTCTGAGCAAAGGTATGATCTGTATAAACCAGGCAAATCACTGGGCACCAGCCTGCAGAGGTGTTACAGTGCTCCTGTTTCTGGGCTGGTCACAGGGAACATCTCTGTACCTTACACACAGAGATAAAGCAACACCTCCGGTAATTCAGATCCCTTCAGTAAAAAGCTAAAAGCAAACTGTTAATCCTTGTACTTTCAATCCAAATGCTACAAAAAAAAGAAGGAATGATTGCAACATTATTTGCTCCGAAGTCCCTGAATACAAACAAGAACACAGAGCTTTTTGCCACTTAGGAATTGACACACCATGAGCTACTCTGACAGCACAAGAAAGTTCGATAGAAGGTAATTTTAAGGAGTACACATCTCCATGAGGTAAATATTTGAAAAAATACTATAGAATTATCTTATTACCTTTTAGGATTAAGCATTAAAAACTCTGCTTTCAATGCAGCTTCTTATTCTGTTTCTGACTCAGATTAACATTAGTGAGGTTTTACGGGAACAGGTTTGCTCAAGTTCTAGAATATCATGTTAGAAGAGCACGGTCTTCCAAAAAGATCCAGCATAGCTAACTTGTTTGCAGCAATGTTTTCTAACAAAGCAAAGACTCCTAATACTTTAAATAATTCCATTCTATTTGGCAGTAAGTCACGGCAGTAAAGTTTGAGCAAAAATGTATTATTTCCTCCCTGCTGCTGAAAAGTTGTTTAGCATTTAAGCAGAAGAGATCTTCCTCTATTCTCAAGGGTATGTAAGAATTGCAATGACTAAATCTATTCTTGGATTATTTAACTCACAGGTTCACGTCTTTTCATCCCATTCCTTAATCAGGCTTGTAGGCAGATTTAAAATCCAAACAAAAAACCAGTAAGTTGTTGATGCTACTAGAACACTGGCATTTTTCAGAATTCTCTACAAAAGCATCTCTGACAACACAACTGCAATCCTAATCCCCCAGTCTGACCCACCAATGAAGATTTATGCAACTCTCTAGATCCCTAGCAACAAAGTCTACAAGAGATCCTCTTCCACAAACACAGGATAAGAGCCAAGATGTTTTCCCCAGATTTCTTCTAATGGTTATATTTTAGAACTAAAATCCACAGTTAGAATACAGTTGCCTTGCTTGTGTCTTTGTATTCTTGCAGATTTAAGCAGAACACTGATTGCTGCTTCTGCTGGTCTTTGAAAAAAAAACCACACAGGTTTGGAAAGGCTTTCAGAAGCAAAATCCCAGTAATTTCAGTAGTGTCTACACCCAGATTCACCAAGATAGCAAGAAGCCAGTGTCCAAGCAGAGGAAACGTGTTAATGCACTCACGCTTATCTGAACATTACCTTTCTTGGGGAATGGGAAAGCGACCAAGTCTGTTGTTGGCAGGAGAGAGAGCTGTTTATAAGAAGCCGCTGGTTGGAAAACTTCCACACACTGCTGCCCAAATGCTAATGATTCAAAGATGCAACTCGAGCACAAACATCTGAACTCGGAGTGTAGCACAAGTACATCTTGAGGAAATCAGACTAAAGTGTCAGTGTACATGAAAGTACAGTCATTTCACAAAAAAGAGACTACAAAGGACTCAAAAGATCCTTTTGTTCCACAGTGTGGGATCAGATACACTCAAGCCCTTTCCTTTAACAATGTTTGTCAACCCTATTAAAATCATCAAGTCAAATAAACAATCACTGTCAGCAATCTATTGCCATTATCACCTGTAAAGCAGGTAAAGCTGGCAACAGTCCTGAAGAGACTTCTGAGTCTCTCCCTCCTAGAAGCTTACAGGCACCACTCGCTCCAAGTAACCTACACAGTCAGAATGAGCAAACAGCCCAATTCTTGTTATTTTCTGATCAACATGTAACTTAATACAAAATGTTATCAGCCCCCTTCTAGACATGTAGTTCAAAGAGCAGTGCAACATCCCATCCCCAGGGGGAAGGAACAACCCCACGCATTAATGTCTGCTAGTGCAAATGGCTGGAAAGCACATTTGGCAGAAAAGAACCCAAGGCTCTTGGTGGACATCAAGCTGATGACACACCAATGGGCCCTTAAGGCAAGGAAGATTAATGCTATCCTGGGCTGTGTATGGAAGAGTTGCCAGCAGGCCAAGAGCTCTACTCAGCACTGGAAAGCCACATGTGCCCAGTTCTGGGTTCCCCGGTACAAGAGAGACACAAACACACTGGAGACAGTTCAGTGAAGGGCCACAAACAACCCTGTGGACCATCTCTCACAGGAAGGACAGAGTCAGCCTCTAGAGCCAGCCTAGAGAAACCCTGCAGGGATCAAATCAGTGTATGTAACATCCAAAGGGAGGGTGTACTGAAGAGGGAAGCAGCCTCTGCAGTGGTACAAGTGACAAGAGCAGATATAGAAGGCACAGACACAGGAGATTCCTTGTGATCATCACAAAAACTTTTCTGTTGTGTGGGTGACCAAGTACTGGCACAGGTTGCCCGGAGAGGGCTGCAGAGTTCTTCATCCTTAGGGACATTCAGAAGCACTCCAGATATAGTCCTGAGCGACCAGCTCTAGGTGACCCTGCTTGCGCAGGAGCAGTGGGGCAGGACAGGATGACTTCCCAAAGTGCCTTCCAGCCTTAACCACTGGGGGATCTGGTGACACACATCACAGCTGGAGGCTGAGGAAGCTGGAAAACCAGGCTCCCTGGAAAAGTGATCTTTTCAAACTGCCTGTACCAGTCTTCCAATATAAATGCATTGTACGGTAACAAAGGTGAGCAACAAAGTACTTGAGGTCACCAGTGGAACCTGCTGTTTGCTCCCTAGCTTCTACCAACTACAGTCAAAAAAAAACACTAAAACTCTCAGATTCAGGAACATCCAACATATCTGCTCCTGGAAATCCATATTACTTTGCAGAGAAATAAATGTTTTGGGGTATGATTTCCATTCTATTTACTTTTAACTTCTACAACTGTTTCCTCTGAACACAACTTCATTCCACATTCATCAGTTTTTTTTCCTTGTCATCATTTTGCCCTCAACACTACACAGCTCACTCCTCTTATATAACCATGCTTGAAATGCTGTGAATTGCAAGGAAAAATTACAGAAGTAAACTGCTAGGAGCTTGCTGAAATCTTGACAGTTTATACCAGCTTTATGTAGCTATTTAGTCTTCTTAACAGGAGGGGGTTAAAAAGGAAGCAAGGAACAGGGAAGCAGATGTCCTACAGAGTGTCAAGCACGAGGATCCCCAGAAGTCCACCAGCAGCAGCAACAGGAGATACACAAACCAGCACTCTCAAGATTAGTGACCAAACACAGCTTCTTATCCTTCATGCAGAAGAAATTTCTAGACAAGTTCTAGAAAGTTCACACAAAGATCTCAGACCAAGCTTGGTAAATCTCAGGAGTTTTAATACTGTCAACACATTTGCAGGACATTTTTACTCTCAAATTTGTTACAAACACTACTACTCAGTTTTTCTACAGCCTAGCTGGAGAGTGTTTGCCACGATTCTACACATTAGCAGGTGAAACACATCAGTGTGGAAGTGATTACTGCAGAACAAGGCTTCTCAAAGTTTTCAAAAAAAGCAACCATCTGCCTCATTCCTTCCCATGACATCCTTCACATGTCTAATATCACAGAGCACTGGGACAAGAACCAACTGGAATTACAGAATACAGGTGTTTATGCTCTCTGCCTTGAAGGAAGTGAGAGGATACCAACAATTAAAGTTAGTTAGCAGTGCTGGGAGTAACATTTGCACGTAATAATTGCCACCTATTCTCACTCCCCCATTTCCTATCCCTCCACAGAAAAAATGAGAAGGTCTGACCACTGTCATCTGAAACTGCCACCACAGGGGCACAGTCCTTGAGGCAAAGGAGACTGTCACCAACACTGTTCCCTTTCACTGCAAGACAGGGCATTCATCAAGATGGTATTAAACAGTCTGTTACACAGTAACTCAGTATCCTGAGCCTGTGTCCTTCATTCTGGATGAAGTTTGGCTGAGGTTATCCAGAAAAGGGCAAGAGCAGCACATTTCCTGCCTCAGAACCTAATCACTATTTGAATTTTTATAAACCCTTTGAATATTGTTAATTTAAAAGACAAGAATTTACAATGACAGAGATACATGGTCTAGCATTTGCTCCAAGAATATCTCTGAAAAATGGCATATTAAGATATGGAACTACATTTTTTTCAACTACAGAGCAGATAAAATGTATTCCTATTAATGTCAAATGGAGAGCTCAATGTCCACACTCTTCTGAGTTCTTCAGTTTTCCTCACTATGTAACAATGAGCATATCTGGAAGAGGATGCATGGGCTACACACACTCTCCCATAAATAAAAACAACTACAAACGAAGTTCCACAAAGTTCCTCAGCTGTGTTATCTGAACAGGCTGGCTGTGACACACCAAAAGCATGACTCAGGGCTAAGAGAAGGAGCATGAAGAAAGTAAGGGGCACCCTGTCTCACTGCTCTTCTCCTGCATCTGGGCTATTAATCTTAGGACATCTGTCAGGAGTCACAGGGAAGTCCTAGAAATGCTATACCAAAAGTGCCCTAATAAGAAGGACACCGTTTGCTCCTAGTGACCTTTAACAACAATCCAAGATGGCAGTACAGTATTATCCACATCTCCTAAGGAGTGTCAGGAAAGGCCTATTACAGCATTATAATCCCTCACAGGGTGTGTGTGGTGGGGGGGAATCAATGCCTATAACTTGCTTATGACATCTGCCAGTTGTCATTTACAAGATTAAATACTGACACAATTTTTAATACCCGTGCTTTGTTCTTCACTCTTCCCTTGATATTCGAGCATTGCCCTTGTTTGGGTGGACAAACCCTACATTAAACTTCTCCAGATTCCTCCTGCAAGAAGATTCACAGCCTGCACCATGTTCCAGTCCAGGGTCAGCAGATGAGTAACCAGTGCTGAGAGAAACCCTCTGAAGGCCAAGAATCAACTCTAGTCTCACCCTCAGAAAGGCCTGAGCCTCGGCAGGCAGGGCTCCCTGACAATACTCAATCAGTGACAGAACTGCAGGAATTGCAATATCCACCTCTCCTTCCCAGGCTTTACTCAGCAGAAGCAAGCAGAACATGCAATGAAATCAAAGAGAAGTCCTCCTTCTCAACAAACATCCAAGAGCTGCAGTATTTTAGACTAAACCCTTTCCTTCTCCACTTGGCTTGAATGGGTTCTGCAGCACTGAAAAGCTGTTCTGCCAGCACGGAGCAGTTGGGTTAAGCAGCCTCAAAAGCGACGGCTCCTTAAAAGCAGGAGTCACTCCTGCACCATGAGTGACACATTTGGTTTACCTCCAAGGCATTGTCTCAGGGCATGCTGGCCTCCTCACAAAACAAGGGCTGCTCTGGGGTAGGAGCTTGAAGAGGAAGGCAGGTTGGCCGGCTGGTTTCGAGCTTCACAGCAACATGCAATATGTTCCAAGAACTTCCTTTTCTAGTAAATCCCAGGAAAAAGGATTTGTTTCTTCTCTCAAAATGCAATACCTGCCTGTATTATAGCTAGGCCTGACAGGAGTTTCACTACACAACAGCAAAATTTAACAGCCTACATGAAAAGTTTAAAACAAGTCTTTATTAGAACATGTAATACTGCAGCAACAGTTTTGACATGTTTAGGCAACTGAACAAAATTAAGGATCAGATACTCATTTATCTGTCATATTTTAGGAACCCATTCAGGAGGATGAGACTAATCTTGAACTACCAACATACCTCTCTTACTCTAGATTTCAACTTCAATTTAATACAGTTTCTTTGTTTTTCCCAAATGCCCTTCCTCATCTTTAGTCTTGCAAATCTATGGAACTTAAAATGCTGAAGGGGAGAAAACTGAGAAAAACAACTCTCAAACACCTGCTTCATCTGAACTGAGACTATGAACTATGTCATTTTGAGCAGCCATCACTTACCAGATAAACACAAGGCAAAATATAATAATAAAGGTTTTGTTTCATTTCTTTAAAAAATACAAAAAAACCAGACATTCTGAAGAGGCAAACAAACTGAAACATGAAGTTACACAGTGGTGATTCTGTGAACAAAGACAACTTTCTTCTTACAGACATTTGCACACTCTCCCAACACTATCCCATACTAATGGGCAACTACAAACTGCTATACTCCCCAAAAATCAACGCATGGGTTCACTTTGCAATTTATGGTGTTCAACTTACAAAAGGCACCTTCAGTCACCTTCTATTAATACAGATAAAAAAGAACTTATTAATACAGACAAAGGCAGAATACTGCTTGTCTGAGTGGGCCAATGAAAAATGAATGCTGGATCACCAGTCTCATTTTTCATCCACTTATTGGTGTATATATATATGGATTCACACAGATCAGCCTCCAAAGCTCTCTCTAAAACCTCTATCAGCAGGTTAAGTAACAACAGGGGATAAAGTTGGTAGCACCTGCATCTGTGATCATTTATACAAAGCTTAACTCTGTCTCTTCCTCACTGTGAGTGACTTATTTCCCACAAGACCCAAACTGCCTTGCTACTTATTTCCCACAAGACCCAAATTGCTTGAAAAAAGCATATGCTTTATTCAGCAAGGATTAATGGATGTTGTCCTCCAAAAGGGCTGGATACTGAGGAAAAGCAAAGAAAACACACCAAAATAATCTTCTTTTCAACATAAACTAAATGCTACTATTTACACTAAAGAGCTTATTCTACCAGTTGCATGCTTTGCCCAAAGAAGACACCAGAATAATATTTAATTAAAATACAGAAATCCAAGTTTTTAAATAACATCTTTTTCCCCAGCATGTGCAGACAAATCTAAATGCCTTTCAAATAGCAAAAGGCATTTGCTGTGAATGAGTAAATCTCCCTTGCCATGATGCAAACTTCTGCCCACCTGACGTTACATTATGAAACTTGTTTTTTAAGAAGTTGCATTTAAAAGAAAACAATTAATTGGTTTTGTTCAAGCTTCTAGAAGAACCGAACTAAGAGGCTAAATCTAGGAAGTTCTAGGTCAAAAGATAGTTGTCACCGATACAGAATGGAAGTGCTTAAACAGCCAAAAGAGTGACATTATTAACCAATGCTCTTTTCAAAAACATTCAGTGACATTTCTACAGTGCTCATTACTACAGCACCTGAAAACAAAGGACCATAAAACACCTGCAACGAAAGTATTGATTTCCCAAGAGCACTTCAAACTAACAAGGGTAAAGAAGAGCTGTCTATACTGCTGAATATACACTCTCCATACACGCTATATACTGCTATATACTGTCTACACTCTTACTTCTCTGCAAACTTAGAGCAGAAGTCCAGATCTAAAGTCACAGTTCAGAAAGTCTGATCTTTCACTTTTAGCTTTGGAAATTAACAGAAGCATTTTTCAGACCTGAAGTAAGTTTTTGACTTATTTTAGTAGATGTACTGTCACTTATGGTGCAAATAACACATGGGGAAAAAAAGAGTGTATTGTGTCAGGATTGCTTAACTCAATAAAAATCCATTCTGAATGAAACAGAGGAAGAAATATAAGTGTTTGACACCAAAAATCCATCTACTTCCTCTGTCCTACCCAAAAAAATAAAAATTATTACCAGTATTTTGAAAACTAATGAGACGTTTAGAGTCCTCCTGACTCATTTCAGAAGTAGTAATCCTAAAACAACTTTCCTCAAACTAAAGCTATGGAAAAAAAAAATTAAAAGGCTTGTGTAACAGGAGGAAATATGTTCCTGAAAGAAATACACTAGCTTTGTTTCTATGCTAAACAAAGTTGGTGTTAAAAGAAAATATTTGAACATAATTAGAACAGCAGAATATTGAACAAAGAAAATCTGGATTTCTGGCACTGAGTCATCCCTCTCATATGTCAGTAAGATCCTGGAGATCTGTAAGTGTGGGGAGGGACAGGTACAGCTCAGCTGTGTGTCTGTGGCTGTCAAACAGGCTCTTGGCAAAGGTAAAATGACAAGACAGTGCAAACAGTGGCACAAAATTTATAAATTACTGGAAATGCCTTTTCCCATTTACAAATGGGGCCAAATCCTAAAAATTTCATTCAAGCCATTTAGCATTCTACTGCAATAAAAGCTTGTAAGAGCCAAGGACAAGTTCTTCAAAACCTGAGGACTGTGTGACTGTGAGCAAACTACACAAATTACACTTGCCTGCAAATTTCCCCAAAGCTGCTTACTTGGGATAAGGGGCCATGTGCAGGCTCTAGCACTGCAGGAGAAGGAAGGTGGCTCCTTCCTCTTCCACTGGAGTCACTTCCAATTTACCAAAGACTTGAAAGCAGAAAGGGAAGGTGTTTACTTACACATAGCAGCACAAGATTTACTAGCAAAGACTGAAGACAGCTGGAAATCTCAAATTTCAGTGGGAATTAGGTCCCTGACTCTCTTAATTTCCTTTTACAACAGTGGGAGCTCAGCACTGCCGGTGATGAGCAGCAGGTTGTCCTGAGAGTGCCATACCTAACAACAGGTCACTATCAGCAGAAGCAGCACCACTATACCCCAGACTGCTCAGATCATTCCTAACTGTAAATTAATAGAAATATTGCTTTTAACCTAGTCAGAACAGACTAAAACTTTGATTCAGTATGTGGTCACATGTCCATTTAGTTTTAAGACCATCACCCAACAAACCTTACAGAGTAGAAATAAAAAGCTTTAATTTAATAAGGGATTAAATTAATTAGGTTTTTTTGGCAAATCTTTTGTATTGCTGACTTCTATAATATTAACATTATAATAACCTTTAAAAATGACAGATGCTGCATGCCTCAATTCCAGTTAAGAAGTGCCAAAAGAAAAAGCAATGCTGTTCTGCCCATCCATACCTTCTGTGGAAGGCATCAAGTCTCCTCAGGGGTATCATCTTTCCAAGTGAAAAAATCTATTAGTTCATTAACTTTCCAGCTTTGATGACCTGAATTCAGAAAGCTTCCCTGAACCACAAATAGCCCATTCCTCACCTACTCAACATGAAGGCAAATCCCACAGGAATTGTTTCTGGCTTCTTTCAATTAACCTACAAGTAGCTCAGTATTTTACAATTGTCCAGAAATCAACACTATGTAAAGAGGAAATCTGTGAAATACACAGCAGCTTATACAGATTGCAGACGCATTTCCTGTAGTCATTTCAAAACAAGGAACACAATGAATGATGACGAGGGGGATGAAGGAAGAAAGGGAGATGGTGGGGCTGAAGGGCCTTGAGAGGTTTTGGGGGCTTGATAAAAACTCCTTCATAATAACAGCAGCAGAACAATTTGAGAACTTACATAGGAATAGAAAGATAAAATTTTATGGTAAACAGAGGCAAACACAGGATGATTCTTTTTTCCCCCCTCAGCTTACTCCAGGTAGGAGAAGAAAGATAAAATTTTATGGTAAACAGAGGCAAACACAGGATGATTCTTTTTTCCCCCCTCAGCTTACTCCAGGTAGGAGAAGGAAGACATAATAATAAATCTCTTCCAAATTTACAGATAATCAATACCACTGTGTCCTGACAATAACCTCTCTCTGGGGCATTTTTGTAGCACATGGTGCAAACACCATGATCAGATGCACAGATCAGCAGTGCCTGCAAGACTTAAAACTAACACTGAAATTTTTGCAAAAGAAAAAAATTCACAGCTATACAGAAAATTAAATGTATGTAATATAAAAAAAAAAACAACAGGTCCACTCTGATGCTATCAACACTTTAAAAACAAAACTAGTGTGGAAGTGAAATGTTTATTTCAACAAAGATTCTTCACCTACAAAATGTAAGAAAAAGACATGCACAGCCTATGCTCAGACCACATGCAATCTGAGAAATTCATGTTATGAATTTATTATATAAGCTTGTCCAATTTTATATCACTCACATGTATAATTCAAGTTATTGCCTTAATTTATGTTTATTCTCATTAGCATGAAACAAAAATTGCCTTTTCCACAAATGCACCTCATTCATAACCATAAACCAATAAAGCAAGTTATCTGCTCACATTTTGCATGTATTATACCTTATTTAAACTACAAGCAAGACAGTTTCAGCCCTCAAATACTGATTTTACACACAGCTAATTAAAGAATTGAGGACACTCCACTGCAAACACCATCCACACATAAGTGTTTATTACAGTTTTGTCCTCCTTGCAGTACTCATGTATTAAGTGCACTTTGTACCTTTCCTAAAATGTTGAAGTCAATATACAAGTTCTTTTGTTAAGCCATCTAACAGTATTTACTTATGCTGAGATGCCAGTGCTTGCACTTTCAGAAAAGAAACATCAGTCATTTAAAAATTCTACTGGCTTTAACTGACCTTCAGAAAAATAAAATAATCATGTGATTAAAAGTGTGCCTGGCCGTGCTGGAGTTTTCTACAATGCTACTTTCCTGCTCTGTGTTTCCACAAAACCTGATTCAGAATGAAAAGCATGACCTTACTTCTCAAGAGCTGCTTTTCCACTTGTACAGCTACTAGAAATCAAAGATAAGATCCAGTGAGCATATGTACAAGGTCAAGAACCTATTACAGACTGTAACACAATCACTCTCTTTTATGAATGGACTCACTCAAACTATCTTAAGAAAAATCTGTCCCAGTCTATCACAAAATGTTTTCACCACATACAGAGACACTGACACTGCACATCAGTCACGGTGATGGAAATTTAAAATCACCTGCACTTGGACTACCTGCTCTAGAGATCAAAGCTTAAGACCTCAGAATACTTGCTTGAAATTCTGAAAAATGGGGTCACTTATGCTGTGTGTACCTGTCCAGAACAGATTAAAAGGAAAATTTTGAGAACTTTTACAATCTTTTACAGAAAAATAGCCTAATTTTATGTTACATACTACTATTACAATTATTCATGTAGAATATCAAAAACTCTTCTTTGGTTTTATAGCTAGTCTCATAGAGTTCTTTTACCTATCACTACCAGGGAAAAGCAGTAACTCCTGTTTAATAATGCATTACTATACAACTCGAGTGAAGGGATGGAGAACCCTAATGAAGCCACTTGAAAAAGCTCAGATTTAACCAGCCAGTATAAAAATCCTAACAGATCACTTCAGCTTTAGCCTTGCAGTCCTGTGCAAAATCAAGCAAATTTCAAATACAGCAAGATTCATAAATGGCACTGCTCCTTCCTGAGCCATGCAAAGGCACTGGCTCAAAACTCTGTACCAACACAAATGAAGATTGCTCAGAACTTAAGACCCAGTTAACAAGGAAAAACAAGAAAATCTGTAACTGAAACCTGAACATCAGAACTGAGGAACTGTAATGAGATTAGGCAAAAACTAAATGGTAATATGCACCATGTGTTACAAATAAAACAACCAAATAAAAACCCACCTACAACTAACTGCTCAGACTGCCCTGGAATTAGTGCTGTCACCTTTTAAAAATTCTAAATGTATTATTAAGACATTCAGTTTGCTCACAGCATTTCATGAAAAAAAATAAACTGTGAAAACTGGAAGGCTTTCATAAGCTAAACTGTCCAGTAAACAAGTATTTCCATGTTTTTCTTAATTTGCACAAAACCCCCTTCCTTTGAATGAGTGTTTTAGTGTTTTGGTCTGTTTTATTCCTAGTTTTTAAGCCTACCAAAATTTCAGTTTGAATGTGAACTCATGACTGTGAACGCTACATGGGTTTAGCTCAGATGCTCTCATAAACATGTCTGAGAATATAAAGTAATCAAGATTCACAAGCCAAGCATGTAAAACATGGAGTTAACCAGGTGATCTTGCAGCACTTGGTATGTTCACATGATTTTATTCAGAGCTGAAAAAGCCTGCAGTAAACCACCCCCCATTCCACTCTTTTCCCACATTCCATGCCTCTCTGTGCTCTCCCCAACACCTCACACAGGCTCTGAGGGCTACAAGCCACAGCAGATCCTCACGTACCGCTTACATAACCTGAATGCTTCAAAATTTAACCACACTTCAGTGTTTTTTCTAGAGGCTATCTGCTCTGTGATGCTCAACATGGACCAAATTTACACCAACTTCTGGAATTGATAGATCTTCATGTTGTAGGCTGAAGCATAAATTTAACAAACCTCATCTCAACTTGCATCATCAATTCCCCAAGACTCAAAACAAACCACAGAAGCAGTTGGTGCTCCCTGAAAAAAAAAAAAAAAAGCCTTCTGCCTACACAAAGCCTAGAACAAGTGGCAGTTAGATAGAGGAGAAAGGAGTGTTGGCAATGAAAATGTGAACCTTAATACTTTTTCATGGAAGAGCTGGAGTTATTTACTTCTAAGTTTATGTAACTTTCTCCGAGGAAGAAGTAACATCAATCGATAAACAGTTGAAGGAAACCAAAGGTTGTCTGTCTTTCTGCACAAGATTGATCAAAATGAGAATTTCCTTGGACACAAGTATTTCAAATAAAACGAGTCAGAAGCTTACACATTTTTTAAAGACTTGTTCTATTGCAAGTGCACGTGTAGAATCTCTCTGAATGCTGAGCAGAATTCATAATGTAACTGTGTAACACTGATCCACCAAAACAGTTCTGGGAACTGGCAAAACACTACTTTGTAGCACTGCTCTAGAGAAGAAAGACATCTCCGCAGGAAAGGAAAATTATTGGAAGTATTCAAAAAAACCCCTCCAACTGTAATGATCAAACGTAATAACCTGCACTGGGTCATGCTGGCTTTCAGAAAGATCTCTCCAACCAATTTTATGGTGACACCTGCATTGAGAGAAGAATGAGCTCTGGCAAAAAAGTTCAGTCAACACAGCTCAATGTTGCCTGTTTCAATTTTGAAAATTAATTCTCCAAATGCTTTCTGAATTCCCACATTCTAAATATTTCTGTGAGAAATGCCTTTTTTTTTTTTACTATGTAAAACTTTTCCATCAAAATACATTTAAGGCTACAGTTTTCCACTAGCTAACCCGTCACAGCAAAACAGCTCAAATACACTTGCAGGAAACATAATTTACACATTCTAGATCTCCCTCAAAGAAATCACATCTCTCCAAAAGTTTTAAGTGCAAACCTACCATTTTTGGCACCATTTTTGACAGATCAACTAAATCATCTTAAAATCAGATTTGCTGCAAACTTGTTTGAGAACTTTGAAAGTATTCCTGCAGCCAGCAGTAATGGGCTCACTGAGAGTTCAGGAGTGAGAGCCAATCTGAGACCCTGAGAGCACCTTGAAACCTGGAAAAAAACAACCCCCAACACTTCTTCAAAACAGGTGCAATTCATGTCCTGCAGATGTACCAAACCTGCATTTTCATATAATGTACATGAAATCAGTAGACCACTGCACTCTTCCAAATCATTTTAAAAAACCCAACTTACTAACTGCAGTCAATGTACATCAATAACATGACATTAACAATAACATGACATTTCTGAAATATTGTTATTTTTAGCATCCATATTCATATCTGTTGCAGTGTGTATGAATCTGAAACACCAAAGTTTGAAGACTGCTTGAGAAAAAGGAACCTTCTATCTTTTGAAAGCCCTCTTCCACCGTTCCATCTCTGGCTTTAACATCACCCTGAATGCTCTCTGGATAGACCTTAGGTAAATATGGAACAGCTAGATTTTATGGAGGTGTTAAAAGTACCAGAAGTGGATACTGAAAGTAGCACACTCCAAGTCTTCTGTGGTGGTACATAAGGATAACTGCACAAGCTTAACCTCATGAATTGGCTTTCCTGAATATACAACAAACTGTCTCAGACAGTTATTGCTGTTATTCTTTCTAGGTCTGAAATATGCTCAAGTCTCAGACAATGCATCCTCATCTGGACAACCTCTGATGCAAAGATTATCACAGTCTTTAAGTCAGGATGAACAAGAATGCAAAGTTCTTTGCAGTAAGTCTATAAATTAGGAAAAGAACCACTGGTTAAACATACAGAGAAACATTCTTCTCACTTACTTTTGATTACTGTACAACCCCCTTGTGTACAAGCAAAACAGTGTATCCCATGCCATTGCCCCTGAGTAAGAAAAAGCACATCACAGCACGCACCAGGAGCTAGCAAATCTTACTGGATACTTGGGATGACAGATAATCTGGCGCCAATTACAATAATAAAAAACAAATATAGAATGAAACTAACTCCTAAGTATTAAGATCTCCATGTAGAAGATTGGTGCTTTTCCAATGTTTTGGTCCACTTCTATACAATTTTTCATAAGGTAGAAAAGGTAAACTTTGGTAATGTTTGGCAAATTATTATTTCTCAATTCCTTTAACTGTTATAAAACATAATAACAGAAGTATGAAGGACATTATAAAAATGTAAAATATTAAAAAAAACCCAGAACCTGGCATGAAGGAAGTTATGCTAACATTGCTATGCTCCAGGAACACCACCATTCCAATTTGGCTGTTTCTAGCCTAATGTAATAGTAAATAGGTACCTCCATGCAAGAAGCAAACTAATCTAAAACAGAAAGACCTCCTGAGGAAAGATGATCAATAAGAAGATAAATTGAAGAAGCCTACAAAGCCACCTCTGGAAGCACTCTTAATTGAGAGCTGAAGAGCAGAACCACCACATTTGGGACAAAGGAGCCAGGATCCATAGCTGCTGCATGAGTACCACATTTTCTAAACACAGACTCTACTCCCCACGAAAATGCACCTCATTGACACAAACAATCCCACTGCAGTCTCTAGCACCAAGTCATTTCCTGCACCAAGCTTCACAACCACTTAGGCATACACAAAATGTGTGTTAAGATTTTTACATCAACTACAGCTGCTGACTTCTGCAATTAACAAAGGGAAACCCCTCCAAATCTCTCAACAAAGTACATGCTTCTTTTCTATAAACACTTTATCAACAAAATTGTCAACAAAATGTCTTAGGTAAAAAAAAAAATATCTGAGGGGACACCTGGAAAGTTGCTATCACCAGATGTCCCCAAACAGTTGCAGGCCTTGATGACTTGTGACTTATTGAGTTATTTTAGGAAGAAGACACTTTGTTTTTTCACATTTTAACCTAGATATTCTTTAAGCACCTGAAAAGAAAGACAATGCTTGTAAAAACGGTTTTTAAATACTTGACAATGTTTAACTTCATGTAGAACAGGGCTCCCCTAGAGCATTTCTCACCCCTGCAAAGCAAATTTCACAAACAGAAGAGGTGAAATATACAAACTTCAGTTTATCACATTGTCAGGTCTGCCTTTGTTGTCTGACCCATAGCTACATATTCACAGTTGGAATACATGAATCTGTTTATCAAATGAAAAGACTGCTATCTCAGGTGCAGCTCGTTACAAAACATACTGCTTTTGTCGTGGTTTATTTTTGTACAGGTTTTCCTACTACTTGTTAGTAAAACCGTGGCCACATGGCAGGAAGTCTTCTCCTTTATTTCTATAATCCAAAACTGACGTTCTTAGAAAAGGCTTTTTAAAGAAATAAATTAAATATGGAGATGAAAAACCTATCATCAGCTGAAATTCCTAATCTCATAGCCCACTTTTTTCTTTTTAGTTTTACCACTAAATGCAACTATCAGTGATCAAAAGTAGAGGAAAGAGTAGAACAGTGTAACTCATATTGCTGTAAAGCTGGCTGCTTTACTATAAGAGACTATAAAGAATCTTCTAATTTCATCAGCAAGAGTTTGGATGAAGCAAATATATTGATATATGCCTTGCCAGTGAAATGAGATAAACAGGTACGTCCAGTTTCTCTATAAAGGCACAGCACATTAGTTCTACACCACTGCCTACTGGGATCAGACATAGCATCGAAAAGTTCACACTAAACCTGAAAAGCCAACGCTAAGCCTTAAAAGCCAGAGACTCAGCTAAGTATCTCCTTTTTAGCACACACCCCGCTGCACACACACGCTTCCTGATCCTCCGGCAGACCGAAGCTTTCCTATTCCTCTCGTTCCCCAACGCCATTACTCGTGCTGTAGTTGTTATTCTGTTGTAAGCTTTAATTGAACCGACTGTCAAAACACAACAGCGTTACGGCACTTCAAATTAATAACCTGGCTCCTTCCCCTCTGTAACTCAAAGCGAAGGCACGCTCACGACTCTAACGCACCTGCAGCAAGTTACCTATGCCTACATGTTTATAGTAGCACCTTCTGAACAGCTGGCATTGTGCCACCTAAATTTTATAATCGTACGACTTAGAGCCTCTTCTACGGAGCGGAGAGATAAATTCAGCAAGAGGAAACTCCGCAGAAGACATAAATAAATATTCCCCCCCCACCTTCCGGGGCTAACTAATTTTGTTGGTGAAGGCGCATAACCTTCGGCTCCCTCTTTGAGGCCTTTTCCTTGAAAACAAAGAAATCGGTCCCCACTGCCCCCCTCCCCACTGCCGTGCGTGGATTTTCATAATTGATTTGTTTGATGCGGGGGGCGATAGTCGCAGGGACCAGTTCCTCCGCCTCCCACTCTCCTCCGTGCGGCACCGCTTCCCCGAGGAGCGCCTTCCGCACGCTCCCCCCCGCCCCGCCGGGCCCGGGGGTGCCCGCGGCCGGCTGACAGCTCCCCCCGCCCCGCTCGCACCCGCGCCCGCCGCTGCCCGCGCCCGCGGCCCCGGCGCACAGCGCGGCCCGCGGGGCGCCGGGGCCTGCGGAGGCCGCTGGGCCCGGCCAGGCCCGGTACTCACGGGGAAGGCGCGGATCCGCATCTTGGTGTCCTTCCGGCTGCCCGTCCCCTTGCTCAGGTTCGACATCTTCGGGTCCGGCGGCGCCTCCGGCGCGGGGCGGCAGAGCCGGGGGACGCGCGGCGGGGCGGTGGACCCGGGAACGGGGCCGGGGGAGGCCGCTGCGACCTTCGCTGCGAGTGCGGCCCCCGGGGGGGCGCGGAGGGCGCGGGGGCCGGGCCGACCGGGCCGGGCCGGGCGGGAGAGGCGGCGGCGCGGGCCCCTCGTTCCGCTGGCGGCGCTTCCTTCAGCCTCCGCCGCGATGGCGGACAAACATCGCTCACTGCGCAGGGCCGGGCGCCCCCCCTTCCCTTCCTTCCCTTCTCTTCCTTCCCTTGCTCTCGTTCCCTTCCTTCCCTCCCCTCCCACCGCCCGGCACACTCGGATCCGGCCGCGGTGGGGCGGGGGCGGCGGGAGGGCCGGGGGCGGGGGCGGAGGGGGGCCTCGCCGCTCTCGCGAGCTTTCCGCCGCTCTCGCGAGACGTCGCGTCTCCGGCGGGCCGACACGGCCGCGGCGGGCGGGGAGCGGAGGGCGGGGAAGGCGCGCGGGCGGGGAGGGCGCCGCCGATTGGCGGAAAGCAGCCCCGCGCGAGGGGGGCGGGGCCAAGGCGGGCGGGAGGGCGGCGCGTCCCGTGAGGGCGGCGGGGCCGCGGCCGCCCGGGGAGGGTGTGCGGCCCCGCCGGTGCCACAGGAGCAGGGAATCACGGCATTGTCGGGGTCTGAAGATAAAGCTCATGCAGTCCAACCATCCACTCAGCGCTGCCCCGTAGCCCCTAAGCAACTGAACCACATCACCCAGCGCCAGACCCAGACGCTCCTTGAACGCCTCCGAGAATGGCGACTCCACCACCTGCTCCACATCCCACTCGTCGGGCTTGTGGCAATCGTTTTATTAGGTTTAAAGTGCATGTTTTGGTGCCACTACAGGGTTGTGGCAGTGGGCCTCACAGCTGCTGCAGCCCCGCGGGCAAACGGAACACGGCCCCGGGCGGGCAGCACCTGCCCCCTGCCTGGAACATGGTGACAACCTGGCACTGCGTCCCTTTGCCTGTTCCTTGCCCTTGGCAATCTCCCGGTGCCAGTGCTGCCCCCGTGAATCATGCCAGCGGCACGCGGGTCCCGCCGCAGAGTGCCGTGATGCGAGCCAGGTGGATTCACCTGTGCTCTGTGTCTGCACAGTGCCAGGTGTACTCACCTATGCTCTGTGTCTGCACAGTGCCAGGTGTACTCACCTATGCTCTGTGTCTGCACAGTGCCAGGTGTACTCACCTATGCTATGTGTCTGCACAGTGCCAGGTGGATTCACCTGTGCTCTGTGTCTGCACAGTGCCGGGTGTACTCACCTATGCTCTGTGTCTGCACAGTGCCAGGTGTACTCACCTATGCTCTGTGTCTGCACAGTGCCAGGTGTACTCACCTATGCTCTGTGTCTGCACAGTGCCAGGTGTATTCAGCGATGCTCCCTGGCTGCACAGTGCCAGGTGTATTCAGAGATGCTCTGTGTCTGCGTTGCAGTGCATGCTTGGGAAATGAGGGTGCCACCTGAGGCAACGCTTACATGTGCCCGGAGTTAAATATAGGTTGTTCAGCAAAGGGCAGTTGCTGTAGAATGGTTAGAAAATGTCAGATTCCGTAAGTTAACAGAGGGGAACTTCTGGAAGTTAGGCTGGTCAGCCAGAAAAAATCTATGTCCCAGATGCCAGGGAGCTGACTGAAAAGTTAGTGGGTTTTGAAGTGAAGTGTTCATCAAAACATGTCTTGCTCAAGATCCCCCAAAGGAAGGAGGTGGCATTCCCTTCCCAAAGGAAGGGAATTTCTTTGGGGTGACTCGTGAACTGGACTCTGAATACCACGGCATTGTGTGATGCACATTTTGCATCCTGCTCCATGTACCTCCATCATCAGTGTTTTCCTACAGGTGCCTGTAGACTGCATGTGTTCGCAGGACACAGAAACAGCTTTCCTTCTCTGAGCTAGTTTACCTTCTGTGCCAGTGATTTCACCAGTTTGGTCTCCTGGAGCTGGTTACAAACACTTCCTGTTGGGACTATGCCTGTTCATATATGACATATTTTTTTAATCTCCTGATCAGAATTAAGTATATACGCCTAGAGTAGGTGTTATATAAGAGCAACACAATAAACAATGATTGCAACATGACTATGCAATAGGAACCAGTCCTTTTCAAAATTACAGTATAGTCAAAATGCAGATCAAAGATGAGATGAGAAGGGAAAGATTACCTGTTGTTAATATGAAGAATATGGCTTACACATTGTTTCAATATAATTTCAATGTAATTTCTCCTCCTAAGTATTTTCTTTGCCAAATGAGGACAACCTCTTATGTTAATGCAGGTTTTTTTTCCCAGTCCATAAACTTTCAAGAAAGAAGAAAAAAACAACTTTTACTGTCCCCATCACTGCAGATAGCTCTGGATTAACTTCTCTAATGATTGCTTCTGTGCTTCCTGCACTGGCCCTATGCTTGTGGCAGCCCTGGACAACCAGCCTCTTTGCCTTCTAAGTTGCTCTGAATGCACATTTTTTATCTAAAAGTAGAAGAGTGCTGACTCACCCTCAGACACTGTTCAGACTGGCACATAACACCCAACAAAAATTAAAATATTCTCCTACTAAGTAATCTCAATTCTCACATCAAATAGCTTTCTTTTACACATGAGTTTATAGCTACCACACACTAGCACAAGTGTAATGATAGCTCTAATTTTATTACTAAATGCTGATTTTGGAGCCTGAGCTTTCTTTTGGTGTAGATTTATGACCCAGTGTGTCACATCTGCTAACACAGATTCCTCTGGAGCTCCTCCTTTGGTGTCTGAGGTCTGTGACTGTCCAAGGTGCAGAAAATTACCATTTTTAGTGCAAATGTTCTATTTCCATACATAATGTACAAAAGGAGGTTCCACTAAAAGTTACCCTTTGAGCTTACATAGAGAACTAATTGAGATGTTTGTTAAGTGCTTATAATGTGAATTCCAGGTGGGTCAAACCAGAAGGAAGGCAGGCAGGTGGGGGAGGACAGATCAGCACAGGAAGCATGATGCACCCTGTGGCTTACCCAGGTCACCTCAGCTGTGTCCCAAACATCTCATGTCCTTCTGTGGTCTGGCCACGAGGGAATGGTTCTTGTGCACAGGTGGGTCACCCCATTGCAAAGTTCCCATCTGAGCATTGAGCAGCCTTAAACCCAGCCTACAGCAACCACAACAGCATGCAGAGCTATGAACACCCCCAGAATCATTTACCCTAGTGCAGAGAAGGGCTTAGCATTATCCTAAGAAGTCATTCAGAGTTTGGGTTTTATGTTTTCCTGAAGTCCTCTGATTTTAGATACTGATGATCTCACTAAATGACAGGGGACATTGCTTAGGTGCCTGCCAGCCCACACAGAATATCTCCACCTGAGTAACACATCACCTCCTTGCTGTCAGCAGCAGAAGGATGGCTCTTTGCATTGATCTGTATGTCTTGAAGGTCACAGCAAATCTTTAATTATTTAAATACTGGGTTTATCATCTGATTTATATCTTAACTTATAATTTTAATGATGTGAAAAGCATCAGAAATTTTAGAAGAATGTGAAGAGCACATTATATTGGAATTGATCTAAATTTACATTTTTATAATTAGGCCTTTAGGCAGAACACAGCTTGTGTTAACTTCCAAAAAATATTCAATATATACCTGTGCAAATATGATTTCTTTATTTCAAATCATGACTTTCTGCTTGGTAAGGCTTAATTGTGTTTCACCAAAGCCGAGAACTGTGATTTTTTTTTTAAGTAACCATCCTTTCCAAGGAATCATACATGCATATTCTCAGGTCTTCCTTGCACAGGGGTGAGGGATTGAAATACAAAAACATAAAGAATAAAAGTATTTCTATCACAGAAGGATGCAGAATGACCATATCCTGGTCTGCAGTGCACCTGAATGCCTGACTGCAAACTCAGGGACAAACATTGCAGGGCTTGAACTCACTGTAAGATAGGTAAAAAAAAATAATTCCTGAAGTGGTGGGAAAAAATGAGATCCCTCCCTGTAAAGCCCAGATTCAGAAGGAGGGCTTTGCCCACTCCAAATCTTTTTTTTTCACTTTTTTTTTTCTGTGAGTGCCATCACTGCACGTGATGGTTGCTTTCAGATTTGCATAATTGATATGTGACACAGTAACCGTATACAAGACAGTTCAAGCATCCGATGAATGAACCACACACTGGCTTTTAATTGATTATATTGAGGATTCTGCCAAAAGCAGAATCTTATTCCAAGTCACTGAAAGAAAAAAAAAAAAGCTCAGGACAACCTGATAAATGTATACTTGTAATGCTTTAATTACTTCCCTGCAAATCACAACCAGATGACTGATTTGTGTACAGGCTTCCTAGATTTCAGTAGGTGCAGGGACAATAGCTTCCTGTAGAAACAGGATCAATATTCAGAAATATCATTTACCAGGGCACTATTACATTTCTCTTTGAAGAAAGAAAGTGAAATTTCAAGGCATAACAATTTCAAGGCATAATGTTTCACAATATTATTTCTCTATCCATTTAGAGGCTTTTTTTTCCTTTTGTGTATGTCCTGGATGAAGAAAAAACTTGTTTTTATCTTCCTCAGTCACTATTTCAGAGGAGTGTGGGCCAAGGTATAATTCACTGTAATAAAGCTACTTGCATTCCAGGTAGATCTGTAAGTTTGGAGGTTTGTTTTTTTTTCCCTATGCAATAGGAAATGTACAAAATATTTTGATTACTTTAACAAGGAGCACAGTTGGGTTTTATTTTTTGTTTTTGTTGGGGTCTTTTTTGACATGGTGGGGGTGGCTGAAAGGCCTGGGGATGCAGTGAAAGTCTGTGGAGTGGCAAGACAAGAAGAAAAACAAGCAGCATAAAGTTATTTGCTTGCTCACTCATGGAAACTTGTTGCTTGGAACATTTAGCTAGGATGTGTTTAAATTTAATTTCTATTGCATTTAAATGCCACCACAAACACAGTAAATGCTAAAATATGGCAGTCTAAATAACTCAACAGTTTCAAAATTAAAACAGTCTAAATTACTTTCAAACATTTTTGCAAGCAGGAAGAGATGCTGAGGTAGTGTCTCAACCCTGTTTTCTGTGTTCCTGCCCTGACTTACAGACAGAGCCCTTGCTGCTGGGCACAGCTGAGGCAGGCTGTCCCTCAGAGCCCTGTGCATGGCTTTGCACAGCAGCAGCAGCAGCAGCAGGCTCCAGCAGCACTGGTTGCACAAGCCCTGCCTGCAGTGCTGGCCGACTCACAGTGGGCTGTTTACAGCAGGGCGCTGAGGATGGGCAGGAGGAGATGATGAGGTTGCTGTAATGAGCACATCATGTAGTGGCACATTTCAAAAACAGGTCTAACCAGACAATGCACATAATAACCAAAATTAATGCTGTCCAAACACCGCTGGCTTCCCTTTCAGTACCTGACCCACTTCAAGTTCATTGGAATAATACTGAAGTCCTTAACAGGCTAAGTCAAGTGTCAGTTCCAGTGCAAACTCCCATCTCTGATGCAGGTCGTCAATGGCGATCTTGCACAATGTGACTGCAAAAGACATGAGCAAACCATGGCCTGTAACTCCTGTAATTCCGCAGCACTGCAGCTTCCCTGATGGCAGCAATCCACGCCCTGCCTGGGTCTGTGTCAAGCAGGGACTGCAGCAGCACCGTGGGTCAGTGCCTGTGTCCTCGCTGCAACAGGAGAGGCTGTCCCATCGGGAACAGACAGGCTCCGGGCTTACTGCCCCAGTTTTGAGCTGTGAAACCGCTGCTTCACTGTCGAGGGCAGAGTGTAAACAGGCTTCCAGTAGTGTGACAGGAGATGTAGTTGGAGCACACTGTTTGTGCAAGGCTCACATTAGAAAAAAAAATTGAAAATCATGCAACAGAGTTCCAGCCAAGAGTGAAAGCTGCAGTAGTGCAGTCAGACAAATGGTTCAGATATCTTTCCTATCACATCACAACAATCTGCTCTTAAGAGGTGAACAAATATGAATATATTGTGTCAGAAGATAGCCTCAAAGAGCCACATGCTTCAAAACACTCAAGGCAACCTTTCAGGAAAAAAACCAACCTGTTTTCTGTGACAAACCGCAGAAGAAAATACTGTGCACCAACCCAAGTAAAATTAAAAAAGCTGCACCAGTACCGTCATACCACACAAACACCTACCAAAAGGTATGGGGCAACTTGTTCTTGGTGTATAAAGCACCTACCTAGGAAAGTGGTTTCTGAGAGTACTGCCATTTAAATCTAGTAGGAAAAGAGAGCCCGACAAATTGGTTGGAAACTGAAGCAAGATCAAAAACAATGCAACACCAAAGATAATTATTCCTTACAACTACTTACTTACATATGTGACAGATCCCTCATTATTCAACCTGTCAAATGAAGCTTAGTAACCTGCTAAATACCAAGTCAGAGTCCAAAGGGGGTGAGTTATGTCAGGAGTAGCCACTAATGCCACGTTCTTCCAGAACGCCTGGATTTATTCACTTCAGTAGAAATAGCAGCAGCAGCTCTTGGCATCATCTGCAGATGCAGGTGTGTAATGTAGACTTTTGGGAGCATTTACCCACTGCTTTGTGTGGCACAGACAGCGCTGATGGAGAATGTCTGAGATAGCTGACAAATCTTTCTTCTTATGAGATCTAGTGTCTTAGTACCAATTCAGTTTCTGTGGGACTGGAGGAAGTTACTTTGAAGCTTGAGGGAAAAACACATTTCACATTTTTAATGGTTACAGTCACTAGAGATTACTTTATTTGCGGCTGTTACTGACTTTCACGCCTCAGCTATTCTGACGTTTCCTGTTTGCTAAGTGACAGAGAATTGCTTGCCTTGCATACTTAAAATGCCTGTACATTTGTGGCCTTTTCACATTCTCTAAACCTAGGTAAAACTCTAGGTTTCCCACAGGTACATTGCTTCTAAAATGTACACATTGTTCTAAAAGTTACTTCTGCATGAGAGAAGACTCTACCCAGGTGCAGTTTGCATCCTTTGCAGTCCTTTACACTGCCACAACAAGCCTTGTGCTGTAAAGTGACTAATGTTCAGTCTCACATCGGGCATTTAGTGGCCAAGCATCTGTGCCAGTTTAAGATGTGACCAACATTCAGGTGTTTGTCATCACTCTGCAGCAGCTGTACAGTCAACCCAGAGTATAAAAAGCTATATTAAAAAAATCATGTTTAAATTCCAGCAGAAAAGTCAGGTGGGTGAACTCACATCACTCCTACCAGCACTTACTAACCTGCTGTCTTTGCACTAAAACCCATGATGAGAGCCCACATGATTTATTCTGACATTTCAGCTGTACCAGGAAGAAGGTAATTTTCAGCTTATGGCTGGGGATGGACATCTTCAAGTGGCACAAAGCCATTTCTACAATGACTATGTGACTGAAGCCTCAGAAAACAGTCATTATTTTACAGACAGCTGGTAAACATCCTCTTCCAGACCTGGTTCTGCAGGCTAAAGATGCCAGGCATCTGGAATGGGCATTCCCAGGAACCAGGGCTCTCCCTGGAATGAACTGGAATTGTGCTGCAGTTTTCCTGATCTGCCTGAGACAAAGCATGCAGGTTAGTCAAGCCTGCCTTTGGCAGCTGTTTGATCTGTTTCAAGCAGAACTTGCCTGAAACAGAGTAGTTAGTGAGCATTAATTGCCCTGGTTACACCTTTTTGGTAGAGTTGTGTTGTTGGTCACTCCTGGTTGTGATGAAAATGCAAAAACTGGGGACAGAGAGAACAAGATTTCAGCAAAGGGGTTTGCAAAATGGTAATGGCACATGACCATCAAGTAGTCAAGTGAATTGCATAGTACAACTGTCCATTTTTTTTCTAGTTCTGATTAAAAAAATACAAAACATCCAATGAAAAACACAACTGTCTCTCAGCCCTTAAACAGCTCTCAAATTACAAGGTTGAGTTCAATGCAAGAAATGATCTTTTAATAGCTTTTATTTCATGATAATAAATTCAGACAAGATGCCTCTTTAAACCACAAGATTATTGCTAGTATCTTTACTACACTGTCATCTGAGAGCCAACAAACAGTACTTTTATCTGCCACTAGACAAGCACAAAAAATAGACAATTTCTGCAAAAAGGTTTGCAAATTATGCAGACAAGGCAGGGAAAGGTGTGGCGGGAAGGAGGATGTGTTTTCAGGAATGGGATTATGGTCTTTGGCCTTACAGTCTGAAAGGAGGCCTAAAGCAAGGGAGAGAAAGAAAAAGATCACATAGTAGATGTATTGAGCCTGGTGGGAGCATGCATGAGATCACCTTGGTATGCATCTGTCCCTTGTGCAGACTCCAGGGCTTGACAAAGCAGGCCAACGTGTGCTGAGCCTGGCTTATGGAACAGTCATGACATGCGCGCAAGGTAAAAAAACAACTTCGGATGCCAGTGAGTTATCTTAGAGAAGTACCTAAAGAAATAATGTCCTCATGAGAGAGCATGGTGTCTCGGTAGCACAGACCCATTCCCATGAAATTGCTAGAGTTTCTCAAGACATTGAAAGACAAAGTGCAGAAAAAAGAAGAGCTACATACACCTAAATAAAAATCTACATGCAAGACCATCTTCCTAGGATGGATGCATCAGATGCATGGCAACATTTTTATAATATAAATACAATGTATCAAGAAAAGTTCATTGGTACTGATGTACTTTACACAAGCCTCCTGTGCTGATAAAAAAGAAAATAAATATTTGATCAAACAGTGACACCTTTTCAAGGTGATGCTCAGGTTGGCAATCACATTTCTTAGTGTCTCTGTCTGACCCAAATTCTTTCTAGGGATTGAAATCAGCTGTGGCCAGATCTCAAGGCTTATTTGGCTCCAGCTTCATGGCTAGGAGATGTTTTATTCATGTCATTACTAAAATCACTACTTCAATTTAAAATGCTGTCAGACAGTCTGCAGATTCTGCCCATAGAGGATAAGCCAAGCAATATTCCTCAAATGAGCTGTATTGCACATAGCACTCTTGAAAATCAATTTTTATTGCATATACCATTGATATTTCTTAATTTGAGCCAACAGCAATTTCAATACCACTGTAAAAAAATATGACTCTGTAAAACACATCTGGTTTAGTATGGAGAGACAATACTAGTAGTAATGTTAAGACAGACAATAAGATTTATTTCTAGGAGATATTTTTCTTCTCTCTTTAATGGGATCCTTCCAATATCTAATTGGGAGTGGAGGAATAATAAAAAAAAAATTCTAGAAATTTCTTAACCATGATCTCTCTGACCAACTTTTCTGGTTCTTCTAATTGAGAAATTATAACAGCTAGGGATAGGCACATGTTATTATCAGAAACCTTTTGCAACTGGTAGCATGGATCCAGTTATGTGCTTCATTACTTTCTATTGGTTTCATGAGTGTAGTATTAAAAAAACCAAAAAGGACGCAAAAACACAAAAAAACCCAGTCTCCTGGCACTTTTAAAATGCTACAATTTCATTTTTTTGTGAACATTACTACAAATTTCCTTCTATTTTACTTTACAGGCCATTGTAAGGGATATTTCTGATGTCTGCAGTATACAGGACAACTGTGTGTATACAGATTTATTGGAAACCCCATCAATCTGCCTGTCTTTAAAAAGGCTCTTAATTAACTTGCAAGGGTTTGGGCTCACATTAGCTAAAGACCCTCAGAAATTCTCCTCCTCAAAGATTTCCAATTTTATTTTATTTTTTAAGTAAAGCAGGCATCTTAGCAGAACATTAATTTAACAAATGTGTGTATTAATGAAGTGAATGTGGGATGAATGTTAATTGCAAACCTTGTCTCTAGTACCAGACTGTTCAGGAAAATAGAAGTAAGTAAATTCTAGGGTAGTCCTGAGGTGTTTCAGAAATAACAGGAACAACACTTGTGCTATTTTAGCCATTTTGTTGTTGAAATGCTACCACTGTTTAGCAACTCCTAGACATCAGGCAACAGCTCAGCAAACCTAGGTTTGCAGATTTCTTAAAACCAGGAACGTCAAAGAGTTTTCTTCTGCCAAATGAGACAAAGTCAGCCAAATGGAAAGGTGTAAATCCTGTCCTCTTACGCCCTGAGCATCTCTAGCCCCCTTCAGGGCCTGGCAGAGGTCGAAGCTGTCAGCTATTAGCAGCTGTAAAGAGCATGAGGCATAATGCCAGCTTTTCAATTAAACAAACAAAAATACTTTTCTTGTTGACTTTTAAAGGCACGTATATTTCTTTCACACTTAGTGCTCTGTACATGGTCTTATTTAAGTGAGTGGCTGGAAAAGTACCAAAGACTTTTATATGCTTACATTGCCAAAAGGAAGACTGCAGGATTTTTGAATTCAGGATCTAGGAAGACGTCCCCCGCTCCATCTCTGGGCCAGCTGGACTATTAGGAGTTGGGAAGATTTTTGACCAGATTGGAAAGTCCTAAAGGTCATTTCACAAGCCCCATCAATCAGCCTAATGCTGGGCCAGTTGCCATAGGAAAACACGTTTAAAGAATTTTTGATTAGTTAAAAGGGTGATTTCATTTAATTGTAGATTTTTACCCGGGAAGAGTGGTGTGTGTTTGTTTTTTTATTTATTTTATTAATTTTATTTTTTTTAATTTAATGCTGCTTTCACATTTCAGAACTACCCTGACTTAAAGAATTTATCCCAATTAATGGACGTCTCTTATTCAAATACAAATGTTACCCTTAATAATATATTCCAAACACTTCTTCACCATGGGTAAGAGAAAACATTTATAAATACATTTCCAAAAGGGGGAGAAATGATTAAAAGTGACTCACTTACTGGAGTTTTGTGTAAGGTATAGCTGGTACATGATATACAGGAGTGGTGTTATTTAGCACACACACATGGGTTCCAGTGCTGGGCTGTGGAAAGAGTGCCATACAGTGCTTGCTGACAAGAAAACATGTTCAGTTGCCTATGAGAAGAAATGCTAAGATATTCTAGAGTTGCTTTTTCCCCTACAGCTTCCCAGATGTTGGAAAGCATCCAGAAAGAAGAGTAACTTCAAAGTCTGACTCTGTGTACTTTCTGCCAAATTCAAAAAACATTCATATGATCTGAGGAGGGCTAAATAGCTCAAAAAACATGTGGTGGAACAGGTGCAATTCTTTCCACAGGGAACATAATTTTTCTATTTTCCAGAGCACAAACCATTAGCACTCTCTGTCTCTCTCTTCGTGTCCTTTTCCATTTCTTGTCTCTTTCCTAGATATTCCTCACCAAAAAAACCCAACTAAGCCAGCCTTCCCAACATAGAAATCTACACCATGCCAGTCAATCCTTTGCATAACTCTGCCAAGCTCTTTCAGCACTAGCTTATGACATTATTTTTAGGGTTTTCTTTCTGACTGAAGCTCTTTGCACCGGCATCTGGGACTCCTCCTCCAGAGCAAGCTTCCAGAGCCACCATTGTGAAACTGCTGCAGCACTGAATGCAATCAGAGCAAGGCAGGAGGCTTGCATTCATTGCTGCAGAGGTGTTACTGGCCCTGATGTCTTGCTTTACAAACATTTATATTGTATATATACACATAGATGTATATTTCTTCTCAGTGAGGAAGGACCTACCTACTCATTCATAGCATTATACTGACATATATCTTGAGGAGGCCTTCTAAACCTGAAAGTCAAACATTTAATTAAAAATTAATATGCCTTTCAGGCTTCCTTGCGCATGAGATCCATGGGAGCCCAATTGCTGCGTGTGGCGAGGCAGTGCCAGGCTGCCTGTCAGGTGCACAGTGCTTGGTCAGACCCTCTGCTGACAGGAAATTCATCCAAGGTCCAGTTTCTGCAGCCATAAGGAAAAAAAGTATCTACTTTTGGTTGGCAGGAATTTAATGATTCAAGCAAGATTTTTACTCACAGTGTTTTCTTCTCAGTATTACACAGTGGGTGGAATGCAGAGGACTTTGCTCTGTGTTTTAACGAAGACCTGTAGCGATGGCAGAATTTTTCATTCAGTGATTTTCCAGGCCTACAAGAATGACTTGGCTTGAAGTATTGGGTGTCCAAACACACAGATTACCCAATACAATCTGTTCTTTTCCTGGTGTTCATTAGTCCAAGTCCTGTGAATCAAGAGCTCTCTTGGGTAATCCTGCATGCATTCTGATGACATGCATGGATTCACAAGATTCTTCAGGGTTACTTTATGTACCAAGTGCTCTCATACTGGAAGGCTTTTGAATAGCTCTGCCTTGTCTTCCCTTCTTTTAAAAACTGTGCAAGGAAATATTTGCAATACACAGAAGACACAGGAACCACAGAAACAATCCTGAATGTAGGATGGATTTTCAGACCATCATGTCAAAGGCATTACTTGTCAGAAGAGCCCAAAGCCTGGGCATTTTCCATGACAGCAGTGACCTTGCTGCTTGTGGCCAGTCGCTGTTTTGGCATGAGAATATTCCATTGTTAATCCCATCTCTTTTCCCCAGAGCATGGAAACCAAGGCATATAGTTGAGGATGTTAGCCTATGTTAGAAAAACAGCCTGAAAAGGTACTCTAATTTTCTTACCCCATTGACAATTCTCTCACTTTCAGGCGTGGAAGCAGGAAATTATATCTTCTCTCTAATCCCATTAAAGAGATCACTCTTCCATGTGAGAAAAGAGGTGTTGCCTAGAACCCTGGCAAGTTTCATAAATTAAACACCATTAGAAATTTTGGTATCTGGATGTTGCCATAGGGCAAAACAAGGAATTTAACTGTTGGCTTACAGGCAGCAAATGGAAGTCTGGGAAGCAGTGGAAGCCCATGTAACTTAGACTCTGTCATCCTAATGGCCAATCCTTGAAAATACTTGTCACTATAGATTTGGGTTGGCTTTACCTGTGACATTCATTCCTGCATCTCTGCAACCAGCTGTAGTGAAGACTCTAGTAACTAGCCTGTACATGTTACTGGACAGCAGGATTATTGTTGTTTTTAATGTATTACACCATCAGGCAAGCTGTTAGGACAGAACAGCTGTACAAGTTGGTGCTAGCCTCCTCCCAATTAACTGCATGGTGGTTCTGCTTCTCAGAAGCTCACATCTCGCCACCTATGCATTTGTATTTGTTTATTTCAGCTAATAAAACGGGTCCAGAGTACAGGTCTGATGGCCAGCGGCTCTGGAGTTACATGCTGGATCATCAGCCCTGTGTCCCATTGCACGCTGCACTGCTCCTCTGTTTTCCCCCTGGGAAAATGTGGACATCACCATTCCCCTGCATTGCAAGCACCACTTGTGCAAGGCTTTGAAGAGAGACACAGCAAGGCTTTGAAGAGAGACCAGATACTCTGGTATCTGATGTTGACTTTATACAGTACTCACACCCATCAAACATGGATAAAATTAACATTTTAGAGCTAATTCACAAACCAGTTTAAATCTGTTTCTCACAAACTGTCACTGTCAAAGAACTGAAGGTCCTTCAGGCTCTTCACCTGCCTGGCAGTCTTTCCTTGCAGCTCACACATGCTATGATGGCCACAGATTTTCCCAGTCAAGGTTCAATTGGAGCTGGTTTGTTTGCATTGTTGTGCCTAAGAAACATGCTGCTTTGCCTTCCCCACAAGGCTACTCTGTCAGACTAAGGAAAAGAAGGGAGAAAAGAAAGGGAAACTAGCAAAGCAGCACGAAAGGAGGGGAGCAAAGCCCCAGCACGCTCCTTGAGGGGCTACAGGCACTGCTGTGCATGCAGGGAAGACAAATTGCTCCAGCAGCAATGCGATCCTGCATGCTTTGAAATGGTTCCATGCACACAAACACCCTGCAGCATGCTCGCTGGCCACACAGACAAATGCTTTGCTGAACCACGTAACTCCATGCAGCCAGAGATAGCGCTGCACCTCTGAGCTGGAGCTCGTGCTGCAGTGGAGCTCCTGTTTTCCATGTGCACACATCATCCCACTGCAATGATTCCACAGCCAGCTCCCACACTAACTCGTGTCCCTCCACCTCCATGAAAGACCACGATTTGGATTCCCCTTCTTTCAGCAGGGAAATCCAGCATCAGTCTTGGTCATGACAAAAAACAGAGCAGAGCTGGCATTCACACAGCTATAAGAAGTTAGCTGTACTTGCAAACCATGTTTGTAAAGGCCGGTGATATCCAGGTTTGGGCAGCTCTCTGCTACACCCATTGTGAGGTCAGTGCCAGTTTCCCAGTGTGTGACACAAGTACACTGGAGCATGGCACACACATACATTGATTGTCTGCTTCTCATCCTACTGGGGGCCCAGAGATGAGCACCAGCAATTTATCTTGCTTCTTGGACAGCTCTTACACTCTTTGACAAGTTCTTTGTTCTTCATCCGTCTGGAGCAGAACTAGTTCAAACAGACGGGACAGGTGTGCAGATATAGGTTCTTATTCTTAAAAAAAATAGCCTTTCAACACAGCTACTCCCTAGCCTCAGAGACACACTATAAAAAACAGTTTTGATGAAACCAAGATGGTTCAAGTCAAGAAAGGAAAACACTGGCTTTGGCAAAACAAATTATCAGAGGAAAAAAAATCAATCTCAAGGGAAATGCTGGAGATCTCAAATAGTCCTGGCTCCACATTTACATTAAAACCCTCAAAATCTCAATTTTAGTTTATCTAGTGTTCATATCAGTGCAAAGCCAAGCACAAAACCAAAACAAAGACCACTATTGTCCCCCAATTAATCCACAAGGGCTATTAGATGGCTACAGCAGAGGTCAGAAAGGTGCAGTGCATTTTTGGTAGCTAGCCTAAGCTAGAAAGACTTTTTAAATTATTGCTAGTTTACAGAAAGGTATTTTCTCTTCCTGAGGATGAGTGTAACTAGCTGCAGCAGACGTCAGAGCAATAATTGAAACTGTGTGGTGAATCTTTATAAAAATCTAATGCTGGCTGTTTTGGCTTTATTGTTTTGATTGGAGAGGGAGGGAAGGACCTTAATGCATTACGATATAAATCAAATATAAAAATATAAATCAAATAAATATAAATCAAATATCAATATAAGTCAAATACAAATACACAGGGAAGTCAGAAGACAGAATAATCATCAGCAAGCACCAAAGGGATCATTTCTCAGGTTTTCTTGGTAGTATAGATTTTAGCTCTTGTCCTCTCTGCTCAACTGCTCAACACACTGGGCCTTTCAAGTTTGTTCATTGCTGGTTGGATGGAAGTGGGTAGTTGAAGGCTAAAAGGAAAATTACAGGGATTTTGGGGTAATCCTCTGAAGGGATTCGCCAGGGTGAAGGCCACTCCTCCATCACATGATCCAGCTGCCCTCCAAGTACGAATGTCTGGCTAGTCAGGTGCTGGTTAGATCATCACCAACACCTCCAGTTTCGAAAGCAGAGATCAAAAAGGAGATTGCAGTTGTAGGCAGAGACAGAGGAAACACAGGCTACCTCCAACTGCTTCTTACCAGTTGCTCTCAGCTGGTCTGTGAGTTTCTCATCCCCTCAGCTCAGCCTACCAGACACAGGTGTGTCACTTTCATTGTCCAGCTAAGCCCTTACCCCTTGCAGAGCCCATTACAAAAAATAAAGCTGCTCTAACATCCAGCAAGCACCTGCTATCTTCCTCACTCCTGATCACGGCATTTCTCCCTGTGCAGAAGGAATAGGAGCCATCATCCCTTTGTGCCTTTAAAAAGCAAGTTGACACACATTGGTCACAGAGAAAGCACTTCATGTTTTCAGTCTTCCTTTCACTTCAATAGAATTTACATTTCTTCCTGAGAACTCACATTTTTTTAAAGTCACTAACCATTCTGGCTTTAACATTTATAAATTTCTGGCCAAGAGCCCTGCTACTTGACAAATCAGCAGGGTTTCCTTAGAGCTTCAGCCTTTGGACTGCTCTTGTATTACCATCAAAGATCTCCACTTGGATTTTCCAGAAGAGTTTACTACTCCCTATTTAGCATTCCCTACTCAATTACAAATTTTGCTTCACTTGCTTAAACAAGGGAATTGTTTTTTGTATACTTCCCTCTGTTCATAAAGTGCTTTGCTGTCAAAGCTCAGGTCCAGTTCTTGGGGATCATGGGAGCTGTTGTCCTCTGGAAATTCACACCTAAAGCTGTAGAACAGCTTGCCCTAGTGACAGAAAAGGATATTAAACTTCACCTTTGTATAGAATGGATCCAAGTATGTTTCAAAGATACCCCACGGGATATAGTTCACATATTCAGTTCAAACCAGGAAAGCTAGAGTAAACATGTATTTGCTAATAATTGTATGAGAAATCTAAGCATGCTGTATAATTAAAATTATTGCAAAATGTTACTTGGAGGAGTACAAGCAACAAGGAAGCAGATTGTTACCTCTGAAGCACCAAGAGAGCATCAGTGGTAGGTGGTTCAGTGGGAGAGGATGGCCAAGCAGAAAGTTCCCTGGATCATCAACAGACGAAATAAGATTTGCAATTTAACAGTTAGAGGTCTTAATACCCACAGGCACAGGAAACCTGGGCCCACCTCTTAAGCACAATCCCCAGACATTTATCATGCCACAATGGAGGATATCTGGATTATCATTTCAAAATTAAAGGAGCAATCTCTCATAATATGAAAGACAAATAAAGCTACAGCCAGCATTTACCATTTGTTGGTTTGACTTTATCAGGGGTGTGCTGCTAAACTGCTTTGGGTTCTTGAACCGGGCCTTTGGAGATTTTGAGTTACATGGCAAATGATTGGTGACATGAATATTCCAGGGAAGGCCCTCTCTTCAAATCCCAGGGAAGGGACACTGGTGAGGTGGAAGGGAAATACACCACAGAGCCCTCAGATACTCCTTGTTTAGCAGCACCTCCTGCACAGGCTGGTACTACACTATTTCTTCATTTGGCACAGGCACCTCGTCATTTGGAGTTCCATTTCCAAGGGAACAAGATGCCAGAAAGCGACCAAACAGCTCCATAGGCTCCTGTGTTGGAGCTACAAGGCCGGAGTACAATACAGATACAATAGCAAAGCACCAAAGATTGATGAGCCTCAGCTTTTACCCATTTTTGCATTATTCTTGACTGCATTCTTCCAGTCTCCCGGATAACTGTGCCATCTGTGAGCTGTAGCTGATATGAGCCTGGCCTCGGCAGTTGGGACAAGCGATTCTTTGTAGCTCATTGCTACAGTGATGTTACAGCTGGAACCAATTTCATTAGCTAGCAATCAGAGGGGGAAAATACCAGCAATGAGCCATTTTTTTTGCAGAAAACAAAGATATCGGATGCTAGCTCTTGAATGTGAGTAGCCATACAAGAACTGAGAGAAAGGAAATACCCGGAGGAATGTGCACAAAGACTTTAGCCAGAAAGTTTCATGCAAATGTAGCTCCAGGGCCTGTTTCTCCTTGGCATGAGACATTCCCAGGGGTGCAGGCCTGGCTCCCACAGATCAGAGGGGTGCTGAGGAAGGGAAGCATCAGGGGGATCACACACAGCGAGAGCAGAGCTCCGTGGCAGCAGACATGGAGAGCCAGGGGAGAGGGAGCTGTGCCACTGACCATCCAGCTCCTGGAGGAATCATTAATTTCCTCAATTCCCTCCCCATCGGTGTGCTCAAGAGCACCTGTGGATAGGTTTTGGACCTGAGCTGGTGACTTTTTCCAACTTAATTCCCCTTTAAAATATTATTGATGGCCTCCTATCTCCAGCTCAGCTTAACAGATAACCAGAGGGGCTGGGGTTTTGAAAGCTTCCTTGAGGACAAAGCCTGCACTTGTGCAGTTTCACTGCTGTTGAGTTAGTCTACATTAAAGTCATTTAAATTTTGCCCAGGGTCTTTAATAAGAATTCAAATATAACTGCGGGGGGTTTAAAATATGTGTTTTGAAAATTGGAGCCATCCAAACTATGCAGGACAGCACATCTCCTGTGTTTATTTTTATTCCTGATCTAGACTTTGCATCAGCTGTCTTCATGGTTTGGTAGTGTGAAGTACTGGAAGCCTACCAATGCATATATATATATTTATATATATATAAAACTTCCTTTTTGGTTTGCAGCAGTAGAAGGACAGATTCTTTTTCACTTTGAGTCACTAAGAAGTCACTGTGCAGGCTAATTTAAGACAAATGTGAACACATGATATCTGAACAACGGATGTGAAGCTGTGTTTGAAGGAAGTATGCTGAAAAGCCCTGCATCCTTAGGGGTCTTTGGTAGGAGACAGTGCTGGCAACCACTTGGAGAAAGGATTCTGTTACTGCTGTGGTATTTTGGGCTCCGGGGTGCAGCATTTAGAATGTGCTCTGCTCAGACAGTCGTGGAAGGAGCCTCTCCACCACGGCAACTCACATATGACTTTGCATTGTTGGTAATGATCACACAGCAGAGACAAAAAGAAGAAAAAGGAGGGTAGCCTTGCATAGGCAGACCATGACGGTCTATGACTGCATTCTCCAAGGCTGTAACCAGGAGTTATAAATTGCTATATTGCATATTTTCACCTCTCATCTAATTGAAGAAACAGTGTATACAGCTTTGCAGATGGCCCATTTATTTTGCTGAACTACCAAGGGCTCAAGGATGCTGTTTAGAGCTAACTGGGTACAAGAACAACAAAGGCCAGGGGAAATTGGCTCTTGATAAAATCAATTGTCAGGTATGGATGAACATCTTTTTTGCAAGGTCACAGCACCTCCTTTCTGAATTAATGAACCTTTTGCCACAAAGGCAGAAAAAATATAAGGCACACTTACTGACAAACTGCCCGGAATGTTGCAGAAGTTTCCAGAATTTCACTGCAGCACGGTCGTCAGGCTGCTGTTTGGATATCAGCACTGGATGCTGAGTGGGCTACAGGAGGGAGGAAGGGCTATGTGCAGGTGCAGCCCCTGGAGGACTTTTCAGACACGTTTCACCTGAAGGTATCCTGTGCCCATCGCAAGAGGCTCAGCCTCACAGGAGAACTGCAGTGTGCAGTTCTGTCTGAGCCTATGCCTGTCCACCCTGTGTGTTCTGGAAAGCAAGAAACCCTCTGAAACCAAAGGCATCCTGCTCCAGCCTCCCCCCTACATCCCCAAACATGCCTGCTCTGCTGCACCAAGGGGCAGGTTGGGCCAGTGCCAGATCTCTGCAGTGAGGTCCAGAACAGGCTGGGAGACCTGACTGTGTTGTGCCAAGACAGACCAGAATCACTATCACCAGAGCACAGCAACAGATTGGAAAGGGGAGTATTGTTTCCTTCATTTTACACAGAGTGGGATGAGATAGAGAAACATGTTGAATGTTGTTTTTGACTGGGGATTATACACAGAAATAGCTGCTGATTTCAAAATTCTAGGAAGTGTTGATTACATTGTGCCGAAGGAATAAAGAATCCCCAGTGACACCAGAAGTGTGTTATAATTTTTTTACCTCTTGATTTCTATTATTTTACTTGGAAGGTTTCTGTTATCTAACTTGAGATGACAGAGGTGACTGGAGATGACCGAGGCCAGGGGCTGTGAAGGATGACCCACAAAAACCAATCCTGACTTGAATATTCTTTATCCAGATTTCTTTCATAATCACAAACAGACCAGAAAAAAACTAATAGAATCAATTCAGTAACCAAAGAAGGGCTAAAGCAATAATAAATGCAATTATAGTATGATTTACCTTGTGCAATATAGATGTAGTATATAGGTATTGTATTTGCAGGGATCCCTGTGGCAGGGAGGAATGATGAATCTGACTCCATGTTCTCCAAAGGCTAATTTATTGTTTTATGATACTATATTAAAGAATACTAAACTAAACTATACTAAAGAATACAGAAAGGAAACTTACAGAATGCTAAAAAGATAATAATGAAAACTCATGACTCTTTCCAGAGTCCCGACACAGCTTGGCCCATGAGTGAAAACAACTCACAGCAGAAACCAATGGAACAATCACCTGTGGGTAAACAATCTCCAACGTCATTCCTCATGTGAGCACAACACAAGAGAAGCAAATGAGATCAGAATTGTTTTCCTTTTTCTCTAAGGCTTCTCAGCTTCCCAGGAGAAAAATCCTGGGCGAAAGGATTTTTTTCAGAGAATGTGAATGCCATATGTAAGTACTAATGTGAGTTTTGGATAACTTACCTGAATTGCGTCTCCAAATCTTTTTGATAGTTGCTAATCTTTGCTACTAAAATCACTGTATTGCTTATTTAGGTGTTATACAATGAGAAAAAGAAAATATACTAAAGTACTGAAAGAGAGGATACTTAAGTTCTTACTGTTATTGCAAATCCCACCAGTGACTCAGGTTTTATAAATCTTAAAATGAGTTTCATTTCTGTATAATTAATTTACACATTAATTTATACATGGAAGGCAGTGAGCATACCTATACAACTCTTAGATTACATGGTGTTTATTCCCCTCAGGTATTGCTGGCTGGCTGAGCTGTGGGGCTGTGTCTGTGGGTCCAGGACCACCTCTTGCCCTGCAGCAGGCAGGGGTGCTCCTTGGAATCCCAGCAGAGAGAGAAAGCCAGGAGATAGGCCATCTGTTGTGCTGGCCAATGCTAGCTCCAACAGGTGCGTGTTTGAACAAATATTTGATATTGTCCAGGAAATACAGAGGGGTGTGTTACATGTTTCTGTGCTAAACTAGTCCTCTGTGCACAGCACAGGGAATACAGTGGGCACAGTTAGTTAGAACTGTTAGAACTAACAGTTTTGTTAGTTCTCTTCCCCTAGGCCTGGCTCTGACCAGGCTTTGGCTCATGAGGCAGCTTTTGAGAAGAGACCTAGGTCCCTTCACGAGGTCACAGAGCAGTCACTGGTGGTGTGGGACAGAAAGGCTGTGGGGAGTTTAGAGGAGGCTGTGGGAGGGCAGAGACAGCACAGGGCTGGTGGGAGGGCTGTGATTGCCAAAATTTCAGCAGTTCTGTAGTTTGGAGAAGGGCTTTGGCCCAGATTTTGATGTGCGGGCTGAACACACTCAGCAGTGGAGGGCTGAGGATCAGAGACAGAGCCACGAGCACAGTGCCTTAGAATCACCACACCAAGAGCAAAACCCTCCCTGCCAGACAGGAACAGAGTCCTGGCTCAATGCACAGTCCCCTGCAGCATCCCACACCCCCTGCAGCAGACAGCAGCAATGAGGTGGTGACACAAGGCTTTCAGCATCCACAGGGCTGCCTCTGTGGAGGACAGCAATTCCTGCTGGACAGGAGGACAGAAGCTCGTCTTTATCAAGGAGAGAGGGGTTTTCCCCAAACAGTTCTTCATTCTGTTCCTTCAGGACTCTCAAACCATTCAAATCTCTCACTCTACAAATAATTATTTAAAAAATAAACCTAGGAAACGAGATAACTCCAAGCACCAAACCCCATGAATTCATTGCACCTAACAGCAACCACTGCGTTCCTGTTTACATCCCGGCTGCTGTCCTTCCCTCTCAGACAGGCTGGGTGGCTGCAGACACAGCCTGGATGATGGCAGCCGCATGCAGGGAGCTTCACCTCCTGCTTCTTGTCAGGCCTCTGGCAGCAACTCCCAGCTCAGCAGCAGTCGAATGGAAAGTGCTGCTTCTCCATGCGAACCTCCTGTCCTTGGGTAAGGGTGGCTGTGGACTCCACCATTCCTGCTCCGCTAAGGGCAGTTTTGAGAAACCCTTGGCAAGAAACCTCCTCCGCTCTCGTCACTCTCCCGGCTCCCTGCCCTCCGGAGGTTGGGACCCGATGGTCCCGGCCGTGCCAGGCAGTGTCCAGCCGGGGCTCAGCAGCGGAACGGGTGACCCGCCGTGAGCTGCCGTCGTGCCGGCGATGCCGCGGCCCCGGGATGCTCCTCGGCATCGCTCGGAATTCCCGACACAGCCGCAGCTGCGGGGAGCGCGCCTCTCCTGCGGAAAACAGCCGGGCCCGCGGGGGCGCGGAGGGGACCGGCACCGGCACCGCACCGCTCGGGGCCGCTCCGAGCGCCGGCGGCGCTCCCTGCCCGCGGCCACCGGGTGCCACCGGGTGTCACCGGGTGTCACCCCCGCGGGCGAGCGCGGCGGGGCCGGGCCTGGCCGGGCCGCCGCCCCCCGGGCCGGCAGCGGGCGGCGCGGCGGGACCGGCGGCAGCGGCAGGATGGTGAGCGGGGCGGCGGGGCGGGCCGGGACAGACAGACAGACACACAGACAGACAGCTCCTGCCGGGGACCGACAGATAGACGGGTAGCTCCTGCTGGGGACAGATATACAGACAGGTAGCTCCTGTCGTGCACAAACAGCTGCGGCCGGGGACAGACAGAGGGGCAGCCCCTGCCGGGGACAGACAGACGCGCAGTCCCTGCCGGGGACGGACAGACAGACAGACAGACAGGCAGCCCCTGCCGCTGGCCCCCAGCCCGAGAGGCGGGGCTGAGCGCCGTTTCGGGACAGGGTGCTGACCCGCACTGGGTGCTGTGGGGCACTCGGGCACACCCCGCCGGGCTGCTGCGCTCCGCCAGCGCTGCCCGGCTGCCGTCTGGCGCTGCCCCGGTCCCAGCGCTGCCCGGCCGCCGTCTGGCGCTGCCCCGGTCCCAGCGCTGCCCGGCCGCCGTCTGGCGCTGCCCCGGTCCCAGCGCTGCCCGGCCGCCGTCTGGCGCTGCCCCGGTCCCGGCCGGGTCCCCGCGGCTGCCGCAGCCGGGCGGGGATGCTGTGCCCCGCCGCAGCGCCCGGCTCCGGCCGCAGCCGCCACAGGCACCCCGGCCCTTCCCTGCAAAACACCGCTGCCTGCGTACTCCGCCGCGCTGAGTGCCTGTGAAACGCTGAGGGAAGCGCTGCGCTGTTTACTGAGAGATGTAATGGCTGTCCAACATTATTGCTTTCTCTGTAGGCCGTCAAGCGTTATTACTTCTTCTCTTGCAATATAAAATTAGCAGACGAATCTGAAATACAAAAAGGTGGCGTGTTGGGGCAGCGTTTGAAAAAACAGTACATTTTCTCCATGTTCGTATATTTGCTTTTGCAGTATGGGTTTATAAACACGTGCCTGAAGTCTTTGGTGGTGGAAAAGTATGGTGAAGAAACATGGGAAAAATTAAGGTAATGTGTTCCCAATAAATGTAGCACATTGAAAGAAAGCGCTCAGGAAAGCAGCATCAGGGGATATAATTTCTTATTGGTAAATGGTAGCTGATGTGTATCTCAAGTCATAATTAGGAGTAACTAAAAGGGCAAAAGCAAGAGTTTCTTGCTTTGTAACACTTCATCCTCTGATACTAATTTGTCCCAATTAATTTGTCATATCAGATAATTAAAGATGACATTTAGTCTTATAGACAATTTTGCAATAGACTTGCTGGCTCACGGTGACGATATTGAGAAGTAATTACACTGAAAAGATGTCATCCTTAATATAAAGTCAGTTTAATTCCAGTACTCAGACAAACAGCTAAATCATAGAATCATAGATCATCTGGTTCCAATCCCCCTGCCATGAGCAGGGAACCTGCCACTAGACCAGATTGCTCAAAGTCCCATTCAGTGTGGCCTTGTTATCATATCTGGTTTGTTTTGTTTTTATGAGCTGTATGATATTTCCAAGATATGTAAATGATACTTAGATGCCATATAATCCATCCACGATATATTATCATCCATTGAAGCCAATAAAAAAAAAAATCAGCAGGTTTGGAAAGCCCCAAGAGCTTGATATTGTGGCCGTATTGAACAACAAACCAGTAGACAAACTAAGACTCCACTTGCACTAGCACCCAACAGTATGATGTCCTAATCCTTGAAAGAGTTTACTGTAATACCAGAATGTGAAATAGCAGACTCGGTGAGGTGGACACCACCATTCAGCTGTGTTGAAGCAATTTAATTAATTTAAAGCAATTTAATATTAAACGTACATCATTAGGTGAAGTTGTGGGTCCCAATATAACGCTTGAGGGAGGTTGAGGAGTGCATTCACAGCAATCAGTACTTAAGAAATGCCAGCTGGGTCACCCAAGCATGTTGTATTTACAGCACTGCTGAGACAAGGATATTGTCTTCTGTGTTGTAGGCTGCAGGCTGGAGTCCAGGATTCTTTCTTGACTTTTGAGGTTTACAAAGATGAGATCACAATGCAGCTTGTCGACAAAGCCTGCAAAGTATTAGGTATGTGTTAGCATGCCTCAAAAATGGATCATCCTGGGTCAGGCCTGAGACTGCAGCCCAGGTTTTGTCTCCTCTGCCCTTGGGAATGCCTTCCTGCAAATTTTCTGCTTTCAATCCTAAACCATCATACAGCATTGCAAGAACTTACAAACCTTCCTTATTCCCTAAAGTATCTTTATTTTCTAGGTGTCCCTGCTGACATTGTTCTGAGGGAGTTTGGAAAGTATTTCTTTGAATTCTGTAAGCGCTCAGGCTACGACCACATGCTGAGGACACTGGGTGGGAATCTCTATGAGTTCATAGAGAACCTGGATGCATTGCACAGCTACCTGTCTCTTTCTTACCAGGCAAGTCTGACTAGTAACTGCTGAGCAGGTATGGATGGACTCTGCCAGAGTTCATAACACAGGGAACAGCATCTCTTAGGTGTGAATAAATACTGAAAAATGTCACCAAAGCATGTTCTCTTCTGCTATGTTCTGAAACAGATTACTCCTAATGTTAAGATAATTTCTAAAAATGGTTGGTTTAGACTAGTCCTCAACATTAGGTATTATTTACTACATTGGCTCTAATGCATAGCAGATTTTTCTTCATAGGTGAGAATATTTAATTTTCTGTTTTCCAGCTTATTTATATTACAGTGTACGTTATTAAGGCATGAGATGCTTTTGTACAAGTGGAATTCATCAGCCTACTTTCTGAAAAAGTGGCCTTTTCCAGAAAAAAGATATTGAAGTTGTGGTTTTGGTTTTGTTTTTTCCTCAGGAGATGAATGCACCCTCTTTTAGAGTAGAAAAGAATGAAGATGGGTCAATGCATTTACATTACTATTCAGACAGAAGAGGTCTGTGCCATATTGTGCCAGGTAATGAGACTTAATGCAGAGTACAGATCAATGCAATATACATACAGAGCAATCATATATTTGCAGGTGCACTCAGAGTTCAGTATCTTTTTTCAGATGAGGCTTGGCCATGGAATTGAGGCCTGGTAGAGTTCAGTGTCCAGACTCTGAACTCATTATTTCCCTACTGCCTGATCACTCCTAGCTCCCAGTAAATTTCATAAAAATTTTTTGTATGACAACCCAGACCATAAATGCCCATTCTTGCTGTAGAATTCCCTCCCTGGAAGAAAAATTCAAGTTTATGGTGTGTATTGTGTCCAACTGTTTATTAATTCTCAGTGACTCGTGCTTTTTAAATTCCCGTGAAGTAGAAATTCTAGTTGAGTTGAAGAAATTCATCCACCCTGTAGTACATCCAATCTGTGAATCTCCTACTGAACCCTGCTCCAAACTGAATCTTTTACCAGCATTTACCAGCATCTCCAGAGCTGTGCTTGTGCAAGCATTAGAGAGCTATAGGTCTGTAAGGGATTCCTTTCTTTCATAAATGATACTGAATTTAGTTCATCAAAACTTCCCCCTTTGTCAAAACTTACTTGATATTGAAAGCACTGAATTATTTGGAATTTCAGATAGAGCTTTTGATGTCATTTTTATGTCCAGTATTTTGCCTAATACCTGACCAGAAATGAGAGAACTGATTGTGCATCTGCATGAAAGATATTTCCTTCCTTTCAAAACACAGTATTCTTCAACGACTGAAATAGATTGTGTAGCAGAATCTCTTTAGACTCCCTGAACTCTTTGGGTTGATGGGAATTCATATTATTGCTCTATGGCTACTTGAACACATTCTTCAGCTATCCTGCTGAGCTGGTCCTGGTGAAAATCAGCATTTGTCCTCAGCCAAGGCAAAAGCAGCAGTAACTTTGAAGCTGACCTCCTATGAGCGCATTCTCATCATGGCAGCTGTAGCAAGGACGGCATGCGTTGCTTTCTTCTTCCAGAGTTCTTTGGAAAAGTGATTTCTGAAACAGTGAAATTCCACTGGGGGCCCTCTAAAAGGGGAATTGAAAAGGTTTTGTTCTTGGCAATACCTTGTCTTTTGTTTCCCCTTCAGGAATCATCGGTGCAGCAGCCCTAGATTTTTTTAACATTGAAATTTCAATGAAAATAGTCAATCAAACAGAAGAAGAAGAAAGAACTGGGAAAAAAGAACATATTGTTTTTCTTGTCACTCAAAACCCTCTATTTCCATGCAAGGAAAGAAATGAATTTTCTTCCTCATCTCAATGTCTTGTTGACTCTGAAAAACAAATTGAGAACCAACTGAATAAAGAGGTATTTTAATATTCATTATTACCATATTACTAAAATATATTTAAAATGAAAACACCAGTGAATTTCCCTTTGGATTTATTTCAACAGGACCTTGAAAAAGCCAAGAATGCAAATGGAGACAGAGGAAACTCTGCTTGTCTTGTTAAGAAAAGTCACTGGAAAACATTGAGAGGAATAATCACACTAGGAAAAGGTGAGAGATCATTCAGAGTGAGCTCATCTTCATTTCTGAGTCTCTTCAGCTAGAAAGTCAGTCAGCCTCCCTATCCCCACCCACCCATCCATTTTGAAGTTACCATTTATATTTCCTCTGCAACTTTTCAAAATGTTTCTGGTTAAGTTTCTTTCAGTTTGACATTGATGATCAAAGAAAAATTGCAGATAATAAGCATGCTTAGTAATGACAGATACTTAAGTGGAATATGACCTGTCACTTTTGTCTCTTAAACAGGGCTTTCATCTGAAACTTGTTCTTCTATAAAATGCTATTGTGTGGTGAATTTGATTCTTCATTCTCATGTCACTTGGTTCAAGATGCTGAATTTAAAAGTGTGGTTTTTAACTTGGTAGATACTACTCCTTTCCAAAATTATCAACTGTAGTAAATTTTGAAAGCCAAATTACATCCTCCACTACCAAAAGTCTACTGCTAATCTTGTAATCTCTTGCCTTTATCTATTCTTGCCTTTATCTTGCCTTTATCTATTAGATGTTTATATATGTTTATAAAATGGAAAGAATTTTTCAGTCAGGATCTTTTGATTCCCCAGAAGGATTGAGAATCTAGCTCAGTATTGCCACGATGTCTGCATTCTGGGATGAGTGAAAAATTGAACCTGGTATCACCTGGTGCAGTGCCACATGCATTACAAGGGCAGATATACTAAGTAAGAAATTTAAAATAAAAATTTAGAGTAGCATTATTACTTTAAAAAATTAATTATTTACCTATAAATGTGAGTTATCAAGAGCCAGACTTTGATAAATTAAAAACCCACACTGACTTCCCCTGAAGCAGTAAAAGGTCTAAAAGCTGGGTTCTAAGTTTGCAGTATTTTGCACCAATCTCCTGAGTGACTCGAACATTTATTCTCAGCAGAACTTACTGGAGTAACTATCATAGCCACCTTCAGGGGGAAAGAGATCATTGGAAGTAATCATCTTTTTGATTCTGGTTGTTTACTGGGAATCCAAGTTTATGCCATGAAGATCAAAGGTTTTGGGTGCTTCACTCAAAAGATGAGCTGTTTTGGTATTTTACCCGTTGTATTCCTTTTACAAAAACATCTGCTAGTAAACACAAACTACTCTATAGATTTGTGACCATTTTGTAAAAAATCTTGGGGTAAGTAAACTAGAAACCAAACAGTAATTCTGACTCTGTGCTATGGACATTGTACATATGCTTTATTGTACAGGAGACTAAGACCCAGATCACACTGTTTTTTTCTCTTAGTGTTCCTTAGTAGCTGGCAAAGTGTATTAAATCCACTGCTGTGCACATTTTTGTGGGATGTGCCTGTGTTATATTGCTATGGCATCTGCAGATTCATAGAGAAGGAACATCTACAGTTGTTCATCTATTCTTATTTTTTCAACATAATTTCACGCATCTAGTGCTCTGTGGTTTTTGTGTGCTTAAGTTTTAGACACTCAGCCAACTCAGATTAGTTGCTGATCAGCTGTGGGTTACACTGCAGAGCATTTAGCACAGATGGGGGCACATTTATGGGCCCACACACTGTTTGCTTTGTCCTCACTCACTATGATACAGGGTCCTGTCTCACTGAGTGATAAAAAGCCATGCTGATTGGTTTTATGAAGTGCAGCCTGATTTTAAAACTACACATTTCTCTCACCACAGGTAAGCTCCTGAGAGGATTTGATCCTGTTTATCCCAAGAGCCTCTGGATTGACACAAAAACATTTTGCAATGGACTTCCTTTTCATATGGTTTTTGACAAAGAGGTAGGACAAGCATGTGGTCAGGGCCCTTAGTTTGCATAAACCTCAGAGTAATTTCCCTTTGTTTTGACTGTCCTGCAGTTCCCTGCTGCATGTGCTCTGTGTGCAGTGTACACTCACAGGATTTGCAGAAACACTCTATACAGAGACATATCACTGCAGATAGAATCTCCTTTAAATTCATTGAGTTTCCCATGTCTGAAACATCTGCAGATATGCCAGCAAGGTTTATTGCAGCAGTCTATCTGTTACCAAGTAGTGAGCAGAATTTTTTGAGGTTTCTGGTTGCCCTCCCGTCCCTGGATATAGCAGAGTCATGTCCCATCCTTTAAACATGCTTTGCATTTACAAATGCTCTCCTCCCAGTTACTGATCTGTCCCAGGGCTTGGAGGGCTTTGCTGGCAGCTGAGGCTCCATGTGCTTCCTGAGCCTACTCCTACATGCTTCTGCTGGGAAAGCCCAGCCACCTACTGCATCAGGCAGCATGCAGCCCCTTTGGGACCCCAAAATCTCTTTACTTTCTGGGGCAGGATTGAGTCTCCTCTCCTGGGCACACACCCTCTGCAGCCCCTTGGCAGGACTGCCCTCTGGCTGCTTCCCAGCTCACCTGGGTTCCCACCAAGCTGCAGGTCCTCCTGCTCTGAACCCTGTGGAGAGAATATTGGCTTGAGACAGGAGCAAAGAAAGGAGAAGCTGAGGATGGGAGAGTAGAAGAACCCTGAATACATTGCCCTCAAGGAATGTGTTTTGGCATCGTGCTGATCGAGATACCAGAGCATATAATCTGCTTCATGCCACTGCCCACATCAGCCAAAATACAGTCTTAAACCTTTCAAGAAGGCCAGTATGCATAATTTAATAAAATTACTAGTGTGCAAAGAATAAAAGTCATACACCCATTACTGGTAGCCAGGTCAGAGCTTCAATAGCCGATGACAAACAGAGAAGAACGCTTCTGCAGAATTTAAGAGCTCATGTACAGTCAGCAGAGTAAAGGAAAATGACTAAGCCTTTACACTTTGTTAAGAGAAAGTAAGCCATGGCATCTATTAGAAAATTAATATTTTACATAATATTTTACAAGGCATTTTATGCTACAGTTATTTTTGTTTTGGAATACAAGACACTCCAGTATCTCAAATTTTCTCCTGCAGAATTCTCCCATTTTCTCCTGTAAGGCAGTTTGTGAGGCCTGCACAAATGCAAGCAGGGATACTAGCAGGTAGTTTTGGGGCTTTTCACAATTGACAGGAAGGAACATTTTAATAACAGCATTCCTTACTTGGGGCTTTGTCTTGCTGTGAAGGGCTGGGTAGCTCTACACTGACGAGGTAGAAACTTTGCTCAGAAATGAGCCATTGCTCTAGAAAGGCTGAGTCTGTGGAAATGTTATGAGCAGCTGCTTGGTCTGAACCCAAAGGGACATGAATTGTAACATTGGTCCATATTTTCTTTTTAAGCTCAAAGTGAAGCAAGCTGGGGTGAGCATTCAAAAGATTGTACCTGGCCTTCAAACCATGGGCATCTGCTTGGATCAGTATTTCAGGATCATTCACCCAGAAGTACCCTTCACCATCTCCAGCATTCAGAAATTCATCAACAGCCAATTTGTTTTCCAGACTAGAAGAGAGATGATGCCTGAGTCATGGAAAGAGCGGCCCATGCTAGAGCTGAGAGGTACTTCAGTGTTTGCAATAGCCTAAGTGCTCCTGTGGAATCAGGAATTAGGCTGAGGTGCACTCCTGACCTCACTCCAGTCCTATAAATAGCCCTTGGGCAGTGAGGAGATTAGATGGTTCTGTTTAGAGAAGCAGTAGATGCTTGTACACAAATTCTGCTGTCACCTCACCAGATTCTGAAGGCTTTCAGTCAGAAGCAACAACTCTGCTCCTATTTGAAAGGCTTAGAAATACAGCGATTTTCTGATGCTGCAAAACCCACATGTGAATACATGGTTTGTTCCTAATTTATGCCTTTGAGGGGAGTTATTTGCTACTGGCTGGGTTTCCAATGTGATTAAAAATAGATTAGTTCTCTGTGCTTTCATTTTTTGTAGCACATTTTCAGGTTCTGTCTTCACACACCCCCCCAAAGCCACATAAGAGAGTTTACAAGTTAAAGTTATCTCAGCAAAAAAGATATTGTATTTGCTTTATTTTTACTGAGAGGACTGAATATGGGATGATCCTCTGCTTGGTGTAATTAACTATAATAGCAGTTGGTTTAGTTGTTATGTGACTTCAATTTTTCTTTTCTGAACTATGTAATGTGACCTAATTTTCTCTTGTTTCCTTTCACCTTTATGTAATGAGTGTCAAATCTTGTTTTCCCGAGATTCAGAAAAAAATTAAGGGTTTAGGGACAATCTTGAAAAAAGTAATGCTACCAAAAAAAGGAACTTTGATCAGTCATGAGTACAACTGTACTTTCTCTTATCCTCTAGGGGTTACTTCACATGTATTTCTGATGTTTCAATCCTCTTAGTTTTAAAGCTGTTCATCCATTAGCCCTGGGGATGAGGTGAGGGAAAGAAAGAAATTGGAATTCCTATATTGCTGTTTAGAAAACAATGATACTTATGAAGTAAAAAAAAAAACCAAAAAAAAAAACCCAAAAAAACCCCAAAAAAACCCCCGAAAAAACCCAAAACCAATAATAATAATAATTATAATAGTCAGAATCAAATCTCAACTAAAACCCAAAAACCTAGACTCCCCACCAAAAATCCCGTTAACTTTTCAGGCATTTTTTTTTGTTACTTCTTATTTAGAGTATGATTGTAACTGAAAGCTCCAATTTCCAGGGAGGAAAGTGCCATTGACTTTACTGGGACACAAACTGTGCACTGTGAAATTAAACTTCAAATGCTTTGCTTAATTGCTGTGAATCTCAGTTCCCCTGTGCAAGATTCTGACTGACTGGCTTCGGGAACAGCCCTAGAACTGGGAGGAGAGGAAGGGAAAATACAGAGAGGAACAGAAAAGAGGAGAGATGTTATGAGCACTGGGGTTCTTCATGAGGAGGAGGGATTTCAATCCTAGTTGGGCTCTGCCCAGCACCTGCAATAAAGGAGTTACTGCTTCCTGGGTTCCAAAATTTTGTTATTGGCTCCTCTGAACACGTTCACCTCAAATTCCTAGGAAATAGATTCCTGTGATCATCCAGACCCTACAGAAACCCTCTGACCTTAGAACTAATCCACTAGAACTAACACCAGTAACGCAGAGCACCCTGTGAAAGGCCTGAAAACTGAAAACACTGCTGAAAAGCCTTGCCAACACTTGTTCCCACAGGCCAGATGATGTGGATGGAGCCCCTGCAGTGCATGCTCTACCTGTGCTCGCCTCTGCTGCGCACTCTGCACGAGCTGGAGGAGCGGCAGATGCACATTGCAGACATCGCCCCCCACGACGTCACCAGGGACCTGATTCTCCTCAATCAGCAGCGCCTGGCAGAGATGGAGCTCTCCAGCCAGCTGGAGAGGAAGAAGGAGGAGCTGCGGATCCTGTCGAAGCACCTGGAGGAGGAGAAGAAGAAGACCGAAGCTCTGCTGTATGCCATGCTTCCCCAGCACGTGGCCAACCAGCTGAAAGAGGGCAAGCGAGTTGAGGCAGGTGAATGAGCAGGATGCATTTGGGATGTGTGATTTGTGCAACAGGGGGTGGGGATAGAGAGACTGGGGTGCTGGCACAGCTGCTTTGCCACTGCCCTGGAGTCCGTTCTCTACTTGGTGACATCGGTGCACAGGAGGATGATCACAGCCCCTAATTTCACTGATAATGAAAATTGGGCTATTCTATCAAAGAATGCTTTGGGAGCTCTTTGCCAAAATTGTTCCTTAGGTGGTGAAAGGTGGTAGTGCTGCCCATTCAATGAACAGAATTCAGTGTTTCAGCAGTAATCTGAGATTTTGGTTTTAACATGGGTATACAGGAAGACGAGGGCTCAGAAGTGAAGGGAGTAAAGAAAGAGGTCATTGCTAGAAAATTCTCTTAGTACCTTTATGCTATTTATAAATGTAGGATCATGATGATTCCTGTTGTTATTAAGGGTAGCAATAATATGCTTAAATTCCCTTTAGTAAGCATATATATGAAATTAGGGATAATGAGTTATGTGTTTCCTGTATATGGTGTATTCACATGTTTGGGTTGTTTGAGATGTGCAATTATTCCTGTATTGATACACTCTTACATTGACACCTGTCCTTCATCTCAGCACCTGTGAGAGGCCATAGAATGATCTTTCCCAACAAGTCTCAAACAGATACTGTGATTGTGCAGCCATTACAAATACCACTGCTCTTTCTGCCCACAGGAGAGTTCAAGGAGTGCACTATATTGTTCAGTGATGTGGTGACCTTTACCAACATTTGTGCCCAGTGTGAGCCTATTCAGATAGTTCTCATGTTAAATTCAATGTACCTGAGATTTGACAGACTAACCACAGTGCATGATGTGTACAAGGTAGGTACTGATCAAAAAAGGCTGCAGAAATTTTTGCTGGTTTTTTTTGGTTATTTGTTTATTTGGGCTTTTGTTTGTTTTTGTTTTAAGCGTACTTGAATCCTCTTCACCACAGCATGATTGTTGATTAAACCGTAAAATATTACCCATTTGTAGTGGCCACACAAACTGAAAAACTGGGAGAAGTAGACATTATTGGACAGGAATGCAACTTCTATCATAGGCTAAAGTCTCCTTCCACAATGCTGATACCAGAATGGCTCTTCTTTCATATATCTCTCTCTCCCTCCTTTCTCAAATGCCTATCCAACACGAATAATTTGCCTAGTTCTTTTATTTGAACCTCTTCTAAATAGGTCACTTTGTCATTGTCTCTTTTGGTGGGAAATAGCATTATAGCCAATACCCAGACCATAGGTAGATTTCTGTTTCATGGAGATCTTCAGCAGTGGTATCCTCTCCTGCTAACCCCCACAGAGCATGAATCAGACCCACACTGTACTTGTGGTCTCCAAACTGTGCTGGAAAGATCAGAGCCCTGGCTGGCCTACAATTATACTGTTATTAACACTTCCAGAGGTACCAGATTTGATGTGCTGAAGAACAGTTCCTAAGTTTCTGTCTGTCCTCAGCTCATTAAATATTTAGGAAGGCAGAAATAGTAAAGGGTGAAATCCAAATCTCATTTATTCATTGCTCAGGCAAGGCTTGCAGTTCATCCCACAATAAATTGTACTGGGAAATCAGAAGCATTTCTTCCTTGGCAAGGAATCTGTATTCAATAATTGAAGAATCCAGGACACGGCCCACAGATTTCAGGATGAATTAGCATCATATTCTATCTAATTCATCCATCATAAGTAAATGATCTGTCACTATAATAATCTCCTTTTGAAGCCTGTACATAACTCCTATTAATATTGAAGGAATAACTGGGGTATAGAGAGCAAGGATGAGATTACTATTGCAGGGAATTGGGAAAGCAATGAAATAGTGACATTGATCAAAGAAACTTGGCCCAAGCTTATAAACATCTGAAGTTATGACTAAGTCTTGTTAAATTAAATCTTCTACTATGGCTGAAAAATAATTAGGGTATCTATTTGCATTAGTAGCTTTTTACAGTTGTTTTTAATTTGTTATAGAAAATTACTGACATCACTGTGGGTTTGGCTGTCTGATAGAAGGCATGGACAGTAACACATTATTTGAGATTGAAATGAGGGGCCGTTTTAAGTCATTGTGTTAATGAACAAACCCAAATATTAAGTTGTGTTTCCACTCTCCTATTGGTGTTAATTTTTAAGAAAGCAAATTAGTCTAATCTAAAAGATCTCTTTTTTACTGTTGATAAATGGGCCAGTGAAACCTCATAAGAGCAGTTTAAAAATGTCATTACCGTGCTTTTACATTACCAGGCTTTTACAGTGGATTTTGAACATTTAAGGATTCTCTGTTTCAAACAGGTCTGTTCTATTCCCAGCAAAATTTCTGTTACAGGAACAAAATCCAAAGCATTTCTCAGGTACTTTAGCATGTATTTCAAGGAGACTGGATGCCTGGAGGAGGACAAACCCTTCAGCATTTGTCTTGCAGGCTGCAGCTGTTGTGGGAAAACAGCTAGTTGTAGGGAAGGATGCTCCCGAATTGTTTAGCTCACACTCTGTGAGATCCTTGAGACTGGCGGTTCCTGAATTTTGTGTGAACCCCTTAATCATAGCCAACAGTGAATGGGCTCCCTTGCTTTATTGTGACTTTTAAAAAAATAAATCCCTCTCAACAAGAAATACGCTTTCAGCATTAGTTGTGAATTAGAGCTAATTAACAGCACTCATCTATCAGGTAACCTCCCGGCCCAGGAGGCTGTGCCCCCGGCTAGCTCTTTGCATATACCGGGGTAAGAGGAAGGCAAGCAGTCTGACACTTGCACAGCAGCCCTTTCTCTCACACTGATATCTAAAGTGGGTCAAGTGAGCAGGGACAGAATGCCATGGAATTTTTAGTGTGGAGTGAAGAAAAGGATCTCCATCTCAAGGAAACTCATGTGTGCTAAAGCTTTTCAGTGACTGGAAACATCTTTGAAGACAAAGGGGGGGTTGGTGCAGATGAGAAGAGCCCTGAAGAGCAAAACACTAACCTGAGTGAGATGCAGCTGGCATGCTCATGTGCTTGTCCCTCTCCATTAAAGGTGGAAACCATTGGAGATGCCTACATGGTGGTAGGGGGGGTCCCTGTGCCTGTACCCACTCACGCAGAGAGAGTTGCTAATTTTGCCTTGGGCATGATAATGGCAGCCAAAGGAGTACAGAACCCAGTTTCTGGAAATCCCATCCAAGTAAGTTAACACAAAGGTGCATGTGTGTCTGTCTGCTTCTTGTGCTGAGCTTCTGGTTAATGTACTGCAGCAGCCCCTCAAAGAGCTGCCTCTGACTCTTCTTTGGCTTTGGGCAAGGCCCGTGAGGGCACATTTCCATGAGGAGCCTCTCCCTGTGGATATTTGATATCATACTGGCATCCAGTGTTGTGTTGAGATGAACTTTTCGGTGGCTGGATAGCATTAAGATGTTAAATAACAAGTGACATTTTTGGGGGGTGTTTTATCTTTGTAAAGATTCGAGTTGGGATCCATACAGGTCCTGTCCTGGCGGGGGTTGTTGGAGAAAAGATGCCTCGTTACTGCTTGTTTGGAGACACGGTGAATATCGCCTCCCGGATGGAGAGCCACGGCGTGCCCAGCAAAATCCACCTGAGCTCCAGTGCCTACCAGTGAGTAACTCTTGGGGAAGCCTTACCTGCTCAAATCCACTGCCTTGGCACTGCACCTTTCAGATGATGCTTAGTTACTCATTTATTTTAAGCAGCTTGTAAAGGGAAGTCACCTCTTTTAAAGAGTCTTATTTTTTTCCTAATTATTACAAATGTACTTATATATAGGAGCAGAGGTTTGAGAGAGCAAAATATTTTAAAAAACCTGTGATAACTTATTTAGAAATACTGATAAATTGATGTAAGTGCTAGAAAGACAGTCAGAACATCTAGAACATTTAATAACAAAAGGCTGTCTGATTGAGCACCATAATTTGTAGTGAAACAGTTTCATTTACACTTACTAAATATTAACTGCATCAAGAGCTATCCTCTTCATGCAGTAATTTACTTTCCAGAAACTCATGTTTGTGAAAAATTAATACTACATTTCCAAGAACTTTATGTGTGCATAAAATCTGTATGCAAGAGTGGAAGCAGAGACAAACTACAAAGGAAGGAATACAACAACATTGTCTGGGCACATAGGAATGATGTTGGGAAAATGAGAACTCAGCTGGCATTGAAATGGGAAACAAAGTTCAAAGGCAGTCAGAGGAGCTCTGCAATGTTAGAATATAAATAGAAACACGGACCTGCTGTGGCAGGTGATTTAGTGACAATGCCCTGAAGAAAGGCTGAGTTACTCAAGGCCTCTCTTGCTTTGGTCTTCACTGACGAGATCTTCAAGGTCCCTGCACCAAGAGTCAGGGTTCAAGGAGTAGGTGAACCATGAGTACTGGAAGAGGATCAGAGCAGGGACCTTTTGAGACATCTCAATCTACAGAAATGCATGGGAGCAGAAGGGATCTGAGGCAATGAGAGCTGGGTGGTGGCACTGCAGAGCTGCTGGCTGTCAGCTCTGGCAGGCCATGACTGTCAGCACCCCAGCAGCTGAAGAAAGCTACAGCTGTATGGAAAAATGGCAAGGGTGACATGGTGAAACTGCAGGCTGATCAGCCTCATGTCAGTCCCAGAGAAAATCAAATGGCCATTTTTGGACACATGAAAAAGGCAATTGGGAATAGCAATGTCTGGATGTAAAATAAATTAGTCAATCATGCTTGACGGACCTGATTGCCTTCTCTGATGAAATGACTGGGGATAATTCTGTCTAGCTGATATTGGCTGCCTCAGTTCTTAATTTCTATTTACTGGTAAATAAGAGCCCTCCACCCTACTGAAGTATTTGACTATGTAATCCATTAATTTTTGATCAGGCTGTATGTGTAATGCTATGAAAGCACAGCATGCTTGAATAAACAGTTGAAACATATCCTCAGTTCTTCACAAATTGAGACTCTTTTCCCCAGAATGTTGTGATTTGATCACTCGACTCTTTGAAAACATCAGTGTCATTTTTACTTGTCTTGAATTTTCATGTGTCATTTTGCTTCTGATACTTTAGGTGCCTAAAATACAAGAATTTTGAGATTACTGAAAGAGGAGAAATAGAAGTAAAAGGCAAAGGGAAAATGCACACATACTTCCTCATTAGAAATAAATCTGCAACTGAGAATGAGATTATGGGAAGGCCAATGAAAGATTTAGATTCTGGCCGTGAATCTGTTCAGTCCTTTCCAGAAGGCAAGACTGAAACTATACCAAGTTCTCATCAGCCAGGTAGAGTCAACTCAACACATATTTTCCTCCTTGAACAAATGAACAATTGTACAATCCAATTAAATGTCCTTTTTTATTCTTCTTTCAGCTACTCAGACTCAGCAAAAGAAGGACCAGACCCCAGCTATTGCAATGAAGTATGTTGATGGCCCCACAGAAGCACAGAACAGCCTCAAAAGGAGAAATCAGATGAAAGCTGGAGATTTAACAGGTAGTTATTTAGTTGCCATCTCACAAAGAGCACAAAACTAGGAAGTAACTGAGGCTTAATCTTGCAAGTTCTTTATATTCATCTTCTGAATAACCATAGTTTTGTCAAGCCAGAAATTCATGCCAATATATACACATTACCCTTCTGCACAATCTTTAGGACCAGACAAGTTTCACCCTTGGAGCAATCCCAGGTGTTGGTTTGCACTAGTGAGAAAGAAGCTGACAGAGCTGTCAAACCCCAGAGCCCTTCTGGGAGTGCAAATAGAATGGATAAACATTAGACAGCTCTTCACAGGGACAGGCCCATGAACTGTTCATGTACACATCTTTTCCTAGGAAAGATGTAGTTATGGGAGAGCCTTACCTACTCAAGAGAGACCTCAGTCCTGCCTGCTGCAGGAGTCAGAAGGATTTATAGCCATGCTCATGTTCTGTGACCAAAGTTCATTCTCTTTTGAAGTAGCTGATACTGAGATAACAGATTTGATGCCATAACAACCTAATCTAATGCAGCAAGTCTTGTAGTTCTATGTATGTGTTTTGTGGATTTTAAATAGACTAAATATGTTGTCGCTAATTACTCGAAAATATTTTACTGCCTTCCCTCCCACCTGCTTAGATGGGGTGGTTAATCTAGTATGTGGCGTGCTGACAAACAGAAACCTCTCTGGTCCTTAAAAACTCACAGTGCAGGAGTGTTTCCTTTCAGGCAAAACTTGTGATTCCAAAAGCGATGGGAGTCTCCATGGCAACCAGCATGCAGATGATGGTCCTCGTCCTCCAAACCAGGGAAGAGCCAAACGTGCTGCTGAAGAGCCACAGAATAGAAATGTTCGCTCTAATTTTTGCACTTTACTCTAAGTTTCTTACTTTTACATTAAACAGAGAAATTTTATTATGATTTTGTGCATTTTGCTGTTATGGGACTGATTTTGTATATGAGTACCACACGATTTTGTAAAAAAACAAGAAAAAAGACATTTCATCACAGTTTTCAGTAAAAATAAAACAGTGGAGGAAATTTTTTTAATCCATCTACATGGGCCATATAATACTCCCAGTAGAGAAAGAAACCCTTGCAGGATGCTTTGAAGATGCATTTTCAGCCTGTGCCACATCTTTGAATATCCTTGTGTAAAAATCATGTGTTGGTATCTGATGCAGCAATCGAGAAAGAGGTGACTCATCCAGCTAGAAATATTCCTACTCAAATGAGCACTTGCCATAAAAGAAACATTCCCTGAAGTGACCATCTGTCTTGACTCCAGCACAGCCAACAACTTCCCCATGTAAGGTTAGCAGCATGCCACCTATGTTTTAACTGCAATAACAGCTTAATTTCTTGACTAATCTTTGGTTGGGTAAAGACATTATGAAGTAGAAGTGCAGAATAGATCTAAAACAACCTGTATTTTTGCATCCTGAAGAGAGAATGATGTGTACTTGATGGCAGCCAACAGTAGAAAAGAGCACCTGTGATCTCTGAACCAGCCATACATACTGTGCATGGAAGGACATGGAAATGGTGGAGCTACAAAGCATCAGATTTGTCACAACACTGAAGGACTGTTCAAGGCCTACAAATGAGTTACAAGTTTATTTCTCATTTTTTCACCCCAGCTAGACAAAAATGAAAAAAAAAAAAAAACAACCAAAAACATTCAGGACTGCAGAAGGAGACTGTCAGTGCTGGAATTAAAGTCGCTAGCATCATTGAAAATGACAGCATTAGAGATCAGCACTACCTGGTATCAGAGGCTGCTCAACTGAAATACTTCCATGCTGACAAATTCTTAGATTAGGCCTGATCAGAAATGGGAGAGAAGAATTGAAGCTCATTTGTCAGAGAGAGGAGCAAAAATACAATGGATATAAAGGTTGTAGACAATTTGGTGCATCATAAATTGTGCTCTCACTCCTATAAATGGAGCTTGGAATAGGTGGGTGGCTTTGACAGAAGATGTGCCCTGCACACTGATTTATTACCTTTGGCTGTAGATTCATTGACTAAGGATGCAAGCATGAGACCAAAGTGAACTCTGGGCAAGAACTCACTGGAGAAGGTGATAAAGTTACTCCTCTCTGACAGTCTGGAGCATCACATTTCCACCTCTGTGTCTGCAGCAAGAGCAAGGCTCTTTAAACACCAGACAGAGAGCTAAGACTGATGAAAGGCATCTCCTCCTCTTTATAGTATAGCCAGATGAAATTTCACCTGGTTAGAGTTTTTTTTCCAAATCTCTGAGACAGTAGCTGGACAGCTCAGTCTACAGGAACAATTAGTGCAATTAGACCAGCAGAGGAGGATGCACAGAGTGAAACCATTGCTGTTGTTCTCCACTAAAGAGGTGTTCAGGGGTTTGCCAGGTGTGGTCCCACACAATGAACACCTGTTAGCTTCTGGAGCACCTCATAAGCACATGCTCTGGCTTAGCTTCCTCCAGAAAAGATCCATTGAACACTTGCTTTGCTTAAAACTGCCCTTCTTGCTCTGAACAATCTATGGTGTTTAATGTTGGAATGCTTCAATTGCCAGTAAGTGCTCCATGGTAAGTTACTTCATGCTGTCCTGTGGTAAAAATGGTGTGCTCAGTGGTTTGTCCGTGGCATCTGCTACAATCTGGTTCTCCTGGAGGTGCAGAGCTGGGTCAAATCTGCACATCTGCTTCTAAAAATTAATGTGCCTGTGCATCATCATGTGTTCTTAAATCTGTAGGCACTTCTAAAGATTGCAAAAATACAATTCAAAAATAAATCTTTTCATTAATAAACCGACTGCCATTTGTCAGTGATTACTTTGATTCCTGTCCCTCTTTTTCCTTCCACCTTTTCTATTCTCCTTTTCCTCTAGGCCTACAAAAGTGCTCAGTTTTTGTGTCAGTCACATAGCTACAGTGAACTGACACAAAAAGGGTGGGAGAAGGAAATTCCCACCGCTGCTTCATGGAAGCTGAGGCTTAGAAAAATTAAAAGTTGAGACTTTTGAAAGCTTTCTAAAGCATATAGATCCCCAAATCCCATTAAATCTGGTGTTAAAACCTTAACTGTAAAAGTTTGGGTACCTTAAAGGCCCAGGGGCCAGATTTTTCAAAGACTTTTGTTACTTTCCTGAGGGAAAACTTGTTTTAGGTGCTTAATTGATCACATATGCAGTGTTTAATTCCCACAAATGATGCTTTCCTTAAAACATTTATAAAACCTTCCCTGTAAAGCCTTCTAAAATGGGCTGTTTAGTAAACTTTCCAAACTGGAACCTCGTTTACATTAATTCATTACTTTTGACATTACAATGCAACTCTGTATGGATCCAAGCTGAACATAAAAATACACCAATAAAATAGCAGTAAAACTGAAATTATTACTTCAATAGTGAGGATATATTAAAACCACACTTGAATATAAAAAACTATGGTGAAATTCAAAATGAAAAAGGAAACACACTATTTCATAGAAGTATACAACATCATGGAAAATCCAGAGGGTATTTTTTCTACTGTCTCTGCTTCCACCTTAGAAAACTCAAAACTTTCAGAGCAGACAATGAGATTAAAATCTTCCTTAAAGTTATCTGTGCAAACATCTACTATTCATGTATTCTTTATACAACATTCAATCATCAGTGCTTCCTGTACAGAAAGAAATAGCAGTGTGCAGTATTTTGATTCCATAAATAGTTGTAATCAAAATAAACACATGGAATGTTATCTTCACTTATATGATCAGACTAACAAGCACTGCTCATTTTTTGCAAGCTGTCTGTGGTTCTATCTCACAGTTATGTTGTACTTGCTTGCTGAATTTCTGCTAATGATTTTTAGTCTGAGCTGTGCTGAGAAGCCATTCCTAAAAAATTCTGATATCCACAGTTCTTCCTATTTTGACTTGGTGTCCAGCCGTTAGTCTCCAGCTGGATGAGCACACCATGTGAGAAGCAGATATGTAGTCACATTTTCATACCAAGAAGTACTTACTGTGCCCTGTGCTCTGTTGGAAGTGGACCCCAAAAGGACATAAACTCATTGCCAAGCTTTGCAGAAATCAGGGCAACATTAACTGACTCTATAGTATCTCCTTAACTTTGATGTATTAGTGAAGCTTGAAAGTTTTACCTACAGAGAAAACCTCCCAGGCTCTTTGATAGCTCTTATTTTGTCACTTGCGTCAGACACCTTTCTGTCAAGGGAATCGGCAAACACAAGTGGTGACACGGTTTCTGCTTTTTGTGACAAACACACCAAACCCAGCTTCAGCACCCTGTTCTCATCAGTCCTGGGGTAAGGGGTCCTTGAACACATTGCACAGGAGCACTTTGTGGAGGCACCTTTGCCTGGTGTGGTTTCATCGCAGTGTCTGGGCTTCCAGTTGGCTTTGTTGTGGCTTCCATTTCCATGCTGAACATCAGGGCAGTGACCCAAAACACGGCTGGGTGATGCTCTGTGGGCATCCTGCCAGAACGTTTTGCAGGAGAGGAACCTGACACACAGCTATCATTTAAGGCCAATTGATCTCAGGAATCAATGGGCCTTTAAAAATTCACCAGCTCACATATCCTTTTCAGTGGTGGTCATCAGATGTTTCGTGCTCTGATTTTGTGGGCTGTTGAGAGAACCTTGCTTTTCAGCAAATGATCACATATCTGTTGGTAAGAGGAAACTCACAGCCTTCACTTTACCCCTGGAGAAAAAAGAGAAATCATTATGAGGATTACAAAGGTATAAAACATGCAAAGAAAGTAAAAAAACAAAACCCCAAAACACCAACCCAACCCAGCAAGGAAAAAGTAAATGCTTTAAAGTCTTGCATGCTACTGGAGGCAGGATTTCATGCCATTCACAAGGCCATCCCAAAGGACCAGGCATGGTGCTCTCTGCTGGAAGCATCTGCCTTTTTCCATTGAGTCTCACACCTCCCTGTCAGTGCCTAGCCTGTGTGTGCAGAGCTGTGTGTGCACAGAACCCTGGGGGTGCATGTGCACCCACAGAGACCCTTCAGTAATTTTAGTATAATAGCCCTGAAAAGAGTTCTCAGCCTCTCTTATCCTGTATTTAAATATTTAATGGGTTTTTTCATTTACCAAACACAGCGGGAATCCCTTGGTAGAAATAATACTTTTGCATGTATGAATTAAAATATTTTAGACATGCAAATTAGAGATGATTTGTTAGCAGTGCTGGTTTTTTATTACTTGGGTGCAATGGCACTCTATATAAATTCAAGATGATACTTCTAGAGAGTTAATTTTAAAGCAGCAATATTCATATCACATACAGGATTATAGCTTTGGAGCAAAATGTGAGGAAGCTACAATAAACTAAGAATAGGAAAACCTGACATGAAGCAGCATGCTGGAAAGCAAAAATGTCATCCTTGTAAAAAAATTAAGCTTAATACGCTTGCTGAACTAATTGCTAGAAATTACCTTGTCACTATAGGACACGAAACAACATGACGTGCACACGCTGTTGTTTTCAAGGTGAAAAAAAGGGAAGTTTATTTTCTGATTCTAACATTTATAGATTTTTAAAAGTGGTAGTGGATTGGAGGGTGAAAGTGCCACCTCTCCAATGACACTGGACAAACTAACAGTTTATCAAATTTCTTCTCTTCCATAAAAGATTGTAGAACAATAAGTTATTTACAGAAAGTGTGAGAAAGTTCATTACAAGAATGTAAACATCAGAAGGCTTAGAAAATCTTAAAAATCAGGGTGACATTACCTTACTGGTGAAAAGCGAAGATGGTGTGTGTGTGAGACATTTGAGTATATAACGGAAGCATCCACCATTAAGACCATAAAAGATACTAGATGTTTTTTTGGTGTAAGAAACACAAAGCTTTGTGCTTCAGGATATCACCCAGCCTACTGAGGGGGTGATGTGAAAAGCTCTTCCCACAACCACTTCTCCTCCCACAGCAGCCAGCAGTGAGTGCCCATGAGTCACTGCTCAGCTTGACAAGGCAGCTCTAATGGCAGCGATAAAATCATCGCTGCTGTCCTCTGGCCACGGGGCACCCGGCAGCTCCCCAGGCACTCCATGTAACAGATCTGTGCTGCACTTTCGATTGCTTTGAAAGCTCTTTCCCCTCTCGAGCAAGCAGCAGGATTTGCCATTGCCATCCCAGGCCTGCACGCTGCCCATGTTTGCTGCCATGCACACCTTCCAGCTGAGCTGGCTCCATGGCAAAGCTCCAAAGTGTCCATGTGCACCCTGAGTGTCCCTGAGTGTGAGCTGGCTCCAGGGCAAAACCCCGAAGTGTCCGTGGGCACCCAGAGCCCTGAGTGTCCCTGAGCCAGCAGGGCATGCACAGAAACCCAGAGTTACAGGGTCAGGGTGCTTTGCAAAATGATACCAGTTCCCTGCCAGTGACTAAATTTAGGTGCCCAACTGCTGTAAAATGCCTGACCCTGAAATGCCCTTACAAGAAAACCCAGGTGCCTCTGAAAGCTTGACCTTATTGTCCCCTGCAGCCTCTCAGAGAGGAGCTGGGCCCCAAATCAGCTTTGCACAGGGAGTGCAAAGGGCTGGGCACTGGTCTGCTCTGAGGATTTAGGGGCACAGAATAAAAGCTGTTGTGCTGTGCCATGCACAGGTGCCTCCACACAGGTGACACAAGCCACAGCAGGTGTCAGCCCTGGGGTGGCCACTGGAGTCCTGTCCCAGGACATGCATGGGCAGGCAGGCAGAACCTTGGACTTCTCCTGCTAAAACACCTGCCTTGAGGCCCTTTGGATGATTGTCCTTTTGAGCACAGCATGACTGGGCTGAACCCAGGAATCAGCATGAATTCCCAAGGGGGATATATCAGCACCAGGATGTGCTTGGGCTATCATATATCACAGGCTCCCTACTGCTCACAACAACCTGTGGTTGCTGTCCTGTGATGGAAAGCTTCTCATCAATGAGCAGAGACACTCAGGGCTGGTGCAGCAGCCATTTCACTTAATTTAGAAGCTGTCCTCAGACTACTTTTTTCAAGGTTGAAAGCATTGACTTGTAATGTTTCAGTTACAGGGGAAATATGATACAATACATCTAAATCCATGAACCACACTTCTAAAGGCACAGTGCAGAGTTCCTTGGTATTTCAGTGCTTTTTGTCCAAAGCTTAAAAATCCCTTTCAAGCTTAGCTTGTCAGAACATGACGACAATCTGCAAAACTCTGCCTGGCTTTAACAGAGCAAAGATTTCAGCCAGCTACCACTGCCGAACCTCATGCAGTGCAGGGGGGAGCACAACTTCCTCAGAGGAGGTCTCCAGTCTGCTCAGGGCCCATACACATTCAAACAACTGTTTTGCTGATAACATAACTAAAACCCAGAGCAAAGTCCATGTATCTAATTAGGAGAAACGTGTGACCAGCCCAGGCAGGTGGTGCTGTGAAGGCAAATCAAACCTACTGGCACTTGCAGACATGCTCCTGGAACAGCTTCACGTTGCTGGAGTGGCTGTAGGAGAGACAACTGGCTGGTGATTTTCCAAGCCCTCCCTCCTCTTCCCTGCTGAGCTGTGCTGCAGCAGGAGGGGCTGGTGGCTGGGCACTGCCTGGCACCTCCAGGAGTCCAGTGCTTGGAGGCTTCCTGCCAGCCCAGTGGGACCTTGTGCTGGAAGGAGCAGGAGCTGGGGAGACGGTGGAGTAGCGTCTCACAGTCATGGCAGTATCTGAGGAGCAGAGAAAAAAGCAGAGATAAAAAAAAAATACTAGTACTATTAATAATAATGACAATTCAGATATCCTCAATGTATTTTTGGAGAGTGACTTTTTACATGTGCATATAGTGCTAGAACAAGGGGCAAGAGTTTTAAGCTAAAAGGGACATGAGCGTTCAGGAGGTGAGGCAGTGGCGCAGGTTGCCCAGAGAAGTTGTGGATGCCCCGTCCCTGGAAGTGTTCAAGGCCAGGATGGATGAGTCTTTGAGCAGGTCTAGTGGAAGTTGTCCCTGCTAATATCAAGGGTGTTCAAACTAGATGATATTTAAGGTCCCTTCCAACCCCAAATGATCTACCATTCTATTTTTAATCTCTTTTTTTGAGGCTGAAAACCATTTTGTATGTGGTGAAGCTGAGAGGCAGAGGAGGCCAGATAGCCCCTTTAGGTCCCACCTTTTGCCCTAGAAAGCAGCTGGAGAGGAAGAGCCACAGGGCTAGAAGCCCTTTCCAGGGTTAGAAAGCCCTTTCCACAGATTTCCCCTTGCCAAACGACCATGGAGCTGCTCCCAAACTGATGACATCCCCTAGCCACCAGCAGCCCCTGCCTGAGGCCTTCAGGCTGGTAACCTGGCCCCTGGGTCAGTGGGATTGGCAAGAGCCACTGTTCATCACAGCACCCCTCTGGCTGCGTGGAAATCCACTCATGCTGCTCAGCCTCTCATCTCATTCCTTCACACAGATTTGTCTCCACGAAAACTTGTGGGGCCATTTCTCCAATTGCTCTCACCAAGCCACATTTTGCTCTGATCCCTGCTTCATTAATTCCTCCAGAACTCCCAACCAGACTCCTATAACTGAGTCATATTTCCAATTTTCTCCTCTGATAAAATTGTGAAGAGAATGTATTCCTATATATTGACCCCTCTCTGCCTCAACAGGAACAAACTGTTTTATCTGCAAAAATAATCCGCACATCTGGCGTGATGTATGCAGCCAACCCGTTATTCTTTGCTATTTTTTGCATCATTTTTCTCATCTTTGACTAAGGCAGGATGGGTTATGGTATGGTTACGAGGGCTGGCCCTTTTCTGCCTGGAACAGAGAGGGGACAGGCATGTGGAGGAGAGTCCATGCCTGCGAAAACCCAAAGCAGAAAGTCAAATTCTACTTAAGCAAACTGAACTCTTTGAGTTGAATCCTTTGTTTGAGCAGCAGTAAAATACTGCACTGAGCTCATCTGGTGGGGATGCGCCCTGAAAAGCCCACAGAGCTGGGGATGCAGTGCTGTGGGTTCGCTGAGAGCACTGAATGGGGCCAGGGCGCTCCCGTGGAGTTGACCAGAAGGCAGCTGGCAGCTCATCCCCCTTCCCTGCGGGCTGGCACATGCTGCAGGGGCACTGCCAGGCGTGCCAGGACAGCCCCTCGCCGGTACCTGTCTGCTCCCTCGGCGCTGGAGCGGCCGCGGCGCCTCCCTGCAGGGATGCGGGGGATGCGGGGGATGCCGGGGATGCCGCCGGTCCCTCCGCACCGAGGGCGGGTTGCTCCCATCTCCTCGCTCCGCCGCTCCCATCTGGCCGTGCCGGCGCCGCTGTCTGCCCGCAGCCCCGCAGCTCTCCCCTCAGGGCCCTGTTTTCCCTCTCCAGCTTGTGGATCTGGGAGCGCATCTTGCGGATGACCTGCAGGAGGTGCGGGCTCCCCTCCATGCTGCCCTGCCCTGCGGAGCGGCTCCTCGGCCGCTCCCTTAAAAGCCCCGGGACAGTGGCAGTCCTCCCCCCGTCGGATCCCGGCCCCGGGAGGGCTGGACCGAGCTGTCGAGCTGCCAAGAGAGGTCCATGACTTATTCATCCCGGGGCTCGCGTTTCAGAGCGGAGCCGGCCCCGGCCCGCCGCACGAATCACTGTCAGCGCGGCCCCGCCGCCCCGGAGAAACCCGGCCGCCCTCGCCCGCCCCTCGCTTTTCTCCGCAGGCCCATTGCCCTTGGTTTGCCCAAAATGGCCAGTGATCATCACCGTGGCACGGAGAGTCAGTCACCCTTTGCTGGGCAGCAATTCATCTCTTCACTAACACGGGGTGGTTTACACTTTTTTTTTGCTCTGTGTATCTGGAATTTCAATTCCAGAATTAGTAATTTCTCTCAGGAAAATTACGTTTCTAAATGAAAGCTGATACAGTGCAAGAACTCTGCTATTAACAGCAGCTGTGATGGACAAGCAGGGACACCAAAGCTCTCCTGGAAGGCTGCAGCAGAGCCTGGGCCCTCTCTGGGCACCAGGGAGGCTCGCTGGAGTGGAGCTCTGGCAGCAGTGCCCAGGAGTGTAACGAGAGACAGACCAGGCACCATTCTGCATCAGCAAGAGAAACACAATCCCCCTGCATTTCTCTCATCACCTAGTCCCTGAAGCCATCTTTCTTCTGGCAGTAAGATGCAAAAACCTGTGGAGCAGTCTTCCCACTCACCAAATCCTAGTTCAAAATACAGAGCTGAGAATGCCAGAAAGTCAACAGGGAAATAATTTAACACACCTTCTGCTTTGAGGTCCTTCACTTCCCAGTGACTCAGGAATAACTGAGAGAGGAAAAAAACCTCATTTAATCTGTGTGCATTTTCCCGCTCTCCTGCTGGAGGCTGTGGGAAGAAAGGAAAACTGTTGTGAGATGCTTCAAACATGAGATGACTCAGTCTTTGTTTTTCCAGAGGTGTCAGAAGGGCTGTGGGTCTATGGGGAGGTGCTGCTGGCCAGCATCAGCCCTGCTGTCACCTCCTGGGAACCTCTCCAGAGGGCACTGCATGGTTCAGGCTGCAGGCAGAGAGGTGAAACAAACGCGAGTTCTCAGGCTGCAGATGAAGCCCACAGCACCCATGCATTTTTCTTGGTCTTGGACCCAGGCTTAAATAACAGTGTAGGTGCCCCTGTGCTGGGGATGACATGTAGGGAGCATTATGGGTCTATTTCTCCAGCAAGCAGATCAGGCACTAAGCAGTGACAGAACCCATGTGCAATTATAATATTGCTGCTGACCCTGCAGCTGGCAGGTTTGGCTGGGCAGGGGACACTTACCAGCTCAGCAATTAGCTTACCCCAGCTGCAGCTGCAGACATCTCATGCCTTGCCTGCTGCTTCTCTGGAACCAGACTGGAGCAGGCACAGACCTTTTGATGCACCAGAAACGTCTGAGGAAATGACTTTTGTCTTGTAACCTTGTACAGCTGCCCTGCTGAAAGGGGCCAGATGACTCGGGGGTTTCAGACAATGAAAGCCTGGCAAAGCTGCCTTTGCCACTGCGCTGACCAGTGTGTTCCCTGGAAGGAGAAAGAGCTCCATGCACCCAACCTTGTTTTTTGTAAATTCAGTGGGGTCCAGGACGTGTGCTTACCCTGCCAGCTCCTGGATGCTGCTGCTCTGCGTGCCACAGAGGGAAGCATGCTGGGTGCCTCTTAGCCATGGCACACTTGCAGGCTGCAGATTTTGGTGAGTGCATCTTCAGTGTGCCTGCCTGAGCCTACTGCAGACACCTATAACTGTGTGGGTTTTGCTATAAAACACCTCAGCTTTAACAGAAGGGGCAATTCCTCACAGCTGAGATGCTTTAGCAGGTTGTCCTTGGTAGGATATGGACCCAGGTAGAATTGTTTTCACCCTCAGACATATCCAAAGCTCTCTGCTAGGAGCCCCATAGCAATATCTCTGTGTGGCTGCTGGTGGATGCGCTCTGTCTCAGTGGACTGTACAAACTGCATACCAAATCATACTGCAGCAGAAAGCACAGAAACCTTGTGGAGCATCTTCATCCAAAGCACGGGGAGCTCAGCTCTTTGTTCTGCCCCTGCCCAGCAGCGTGGCATGCAGCAGCTGTGTGTGCACGGTGGTGCGTGCATGCCTGCTGCAGGGGCTCCCTGGGGAAAGGCTGCACTGAGAGCTGGGAAGGGACAGTGTGAAAACTGTCCCCAGCAGGAAACAGCACCTGCACAGCCAGCACCACGGCTGAACAGTTTTTGTAGCTGTCTCACTTGCAAAATCCCTCTTGAGGTAAGTGAGATAAAAATCAAAAAGGACTCATCGCTACTCTAGTACAATGATTTTTTTAGCTTACCACAACATTTTGTCCTGGAAAATCCATCAGCAGCTGGTGTGTGGATGTTTTCTGTGAAATGCTGCAGCTGGAGGTGTGTCCTGCCTCCCAGTGGCACAGGAGTCCCGGTGCAAAAAGACAGAGCCTCCCTTTTCTGGGGCTAAACCCGACCAACAGAGCACAAGTATTGGCATTGCATCTCCAGCCTTGCTGGAGAGGATGGGGGAGAAGCACAGCAGCCCACCTGCCCCAACAGGAAATCCTGGGGAATAGAACAGCTCACAGGGCCATCATCCCAGCAGCAAACCTGAAGCCCAGATCTCTGTCGGGGCCAGAGTCTCTGAGAAAGTTTGCTGTTAATCAGCCTTGAATGTCAGCAGCACTGGATATATGCATCCTATAAAACATTACCAGGCCAAAGTGTAACAGCAACTCTGTTTGGGGTCAATGCCAAGCCTTCCAATTCTCACTGTGCAAGAACACGGCCGTGCCCTGAGTCCTTGCTTGATTTCTGACATGTTTTATGCTTCACTGTGGTGCAAAAGAGCCCAATTCTCTTCTGAATTTGGCTATACCACTTAAGGAGGTAAAAAAGAATATTTTGATAGATTTAAAAATTAACAAGAAGATTTTTGAGTGTGTGTGCTGATTCTGTTTTGCTGACACACTTCTGATAATTTTTCCTCCTGAAAGGAATTTTTACATCTGAAAGGACTGGGTGGGTTTAATGTACAAATTTGATCCTATATTTGCCTTCTCTCAGTGGCTTCTCCTTTTAAATGGTAAAGTAAGAGGTAAACAGTAAATTTAAGAAGAAAACTTATATTTTTTCCCAATTTTCATTTCTCCCCTTTCATTCTTCTCAAAGTTGAGACATTTAGATGCTTATGCCTTTAAATTATCCCTATGCTTTACTTGGTCTAACCCATTGCCTGAGGCTCAGCAGCAGGTTTAAGATTGATGCTCCACTTGAATTTATTTTCTTCTGAGCACTCAAATAACAGCTTGAATGCAGTGGGACATGCAAGTCTGCAAGGCCCTTCCTCACCTGAGCCCAGCCTGCTGGCAGCCACATCAGTGTCCCCACAGGTGCTGCTCTGCCAGGCCAGGTCACATTTTGCTTTGGATGCATTTCACCTGCAAATGTGCATCCATGTAAAGAAATGCATCCTTCTTGTGAGAAAAGGATTTGACAAAGTAGATTTTGCAGCAGAAATTAGAAATGTTCTGATACTTGGACAAATGGCCCAGTCTCTCAAGTTTGCTGGTCATCTCTGTGTTCAAAGCAGTTTCCTGGCCCTGCACTCCCTGGGGAGGGTGCTGCTCCCAGCCTGTGTTCACCCCCAAAAGGTCCATCCCTGCAGGGCCACTGCTCCTTCCTGCGGCCAGTCTGGGCTCCTCTCCAGAGCTGAGCTGCCACAGTGAAGGCAGGCAGGTACAGGAGCTTGTAGCAATGCCTGCAGCAGCGCCTCAGGCTTTCACCTGGGCAATCAGCTAATTATTCACTGACCAGATTCATTACAGGGCTGTTTGGAGCACCCCCAGTTTTAGCTGTGGGGGTACCTCCCCTCCTCTTAGCTGGCACCACTCTATAGCCTAACAGAGGAACCTGGAGGCCCATTTTGGTACATTCTCACAGGTACAAATGCCAAAAAATACCCCTTCTTATTCTGAAAAGTGTGGCTTTTGGGTCTTACCTATTGCACGGCTGAAACCTGCTATTCCTAAGCCCCTTCTGAAGGACAAGGGGGAGACCAAAAAATGCATTTGCTTACTTTTAACAAAAGATACAATATTTATATAATCTTTACCTTTTTAACAGGCCCATAAGAAAGGGGCACTGAGATCTGCAGAACCCATGTGATGCTGGAGTGTCAGCTGTCACCCACTGTGTTTGGCTAAATAAAATCCGTAATGGAATTGAAACGAAAACAACATATAGCTCACGTTTTGTGTGCAGCTGTTGGGACACCCGTGCGGGAGGGTGCCATTGCAGCCGTGCCAGCAGGCAGGTGTCCCCCAGAAACACACAGCCCAGCCAGGCCCGGTTTCAGGTGTGTGGAAGGGCTGAGGCTGTGCCTGTGCAGGCGGAGCTCTGCGGGAGCTCAGAGCGGCCCGAGGCAGGCACGGCGCTCCTGTCCCAGCAGCACATCCCTCCTGTCCCAGCAGCACAGCCCCTGTCCCAGCAGCACATCCCTCCTGTCCCAGCAGCACATCCCTCCTGTCCCAGCAGCACAGCCCCTGTCCCAGCAGCACATCCCTCCTGTCCCAGCAGCACAGCCCTCCTGTCCCAGCAGCACATCCCCTGCCCCAGCAGCACATCCCTCCTGTCCCAGCAGCACAGCCCTCCTGTCCCAGCAGCACAGCCCTCCTGTCCCAGCAGCACAGCCCTCCTGTCCCAGCAGCACACCCCCTGTCCCAGCAGCACAGCCCCTGTCCCAGCAGCACATCCCTCCTGTCCCAGCAGCACAGCCCCTGTCCCAGCAGCACATCCCTCCTGTCCCAGCAGCACAGCCCTCCTGTCCCAGCAGCACATCCCCTGCCCCAGCAGCACATCCCTCCTGTCCCAGCAGCACATCCCCATCCCAGCAGCACATCCCCTGCCCCAGCAGCACAGCCCTCCTGTCCCAGCAGCACATCCCTCCTGTCCCAGCAGCACATCCCTCCTGTCCCAGCAGCACAGCCCCTGTCCCAGCAGCACATCCCTCCTGTCCCAGCAGCACAGCCCCTGTCCCAGCAGCACATCCCTCCTGTCCCAGCAGCACAGCCCTCCTGTCCCAGCAGCACAGCCCTCCTGTCCCAGCAGCACAGCCCTCCTGTCCCAGCAGCACATCCCCATCCCAGCAGCACATCCCCTGCCCCAGCAGCACATCCCTCCTGTCCCAGCAGCACATCCCCATCCCAGCAGCACATCCCCTGCCCCAGCAGCACATCCCCTGCCCCAGCAGCACATCCCTCCTGTCCCAGCAGCACATCCCCGTCCCAGCAGCACATCCCCGTCCCAGCAGCACATCCCCTGTCCCAGCAGCACAGCCCCTGCCCCAGGAGCACAGCCCCGTCCCAGCAGCACATCCCCTGTCCCAGCAGCACATCCCCTGCCCCAGGAGCACAGCCCCTGCCCCAGGAGCACAGCCCCGTCCCAGCAGCACATCCCTGCCCGGGCCGAGCCAGCCCCGCTGGCCCCGAGCGCCCCCGCGAGCAGCCGGCACATGTCACCCGCGGGCGGAGCGCTTTTCGGAGCGCTCCCGGCAGAGGGACAGCTGCAGGGGCTCGGCAGGACCAGCCCAGGAGGGAGCTACGGGTCTGCAGGGATGCTCTGTCCTGGACATGGAAGTGCTCCAGCTGAGTGGGATGGGGACCCGGGACAGAGGGACACGGGACAGGGGGACAGGGGCTGCCTTCGGGCACGGACACGAGCAGCAGCGCTCGGGGGAAAGGCAGGGCAGGGCAGGGCCCGTGGGATCGCCCCAGCCTCGCGTGTAGCCGGGCGTGAGCGGGCAAACCCGGGCGCTCGCTCGGCTTGAACGAGACCTCGCCTTCCTCATGACTAATTAAACTAATTAAACGCTGCCTCTCAGCCACGGCCGAGCGGGGACTCGCTCATAGCCTGGACAGTGAGGCAGTTGTGGGGAGTGAGCTCCACAACCTCCTAGAAACACGATGGCAAAAATCAATTATATGTGTAAAGCATTCTCGGGTTTCAACATCCCATTAGGTAATGATGACACAAAGTTATCTGATCAGTCTGTTAAAAGGTAATTGTTTAACTTATTAATGTCTGCTATGCATCCTTTTCCTTTTGCAAGGACCATTGGCCTGACTGTGCCTTAACTCCCACATGTATGCAGAAAATCCCACATGCACTATATTAAAGCTTTGATTTTGAACATTCAAAGTTCCTGAGAGGGGTCTGAATTCCAGCAGGGGATGCTCAACACTTTTGAAAAACCAGGCTTAACCTGAAAATGTGAAATAGAAACACTGAGATACATCAGTCACACCTGAAAACCTCGGCTATAGTTTTGGACTGGGCTGGCAAGAAGTTTGGCCACAGAAACATTTCAAACTTCTAAGAAGGCACTTCAGGTGCCGTGTTGAATTTCCAAGGCTCTGTCCCTTTAAATGGATCCTCAAGTTAGTGTGGAATAATCAGAATTAGTCTCTTTTATGCCAGCACCCTGCAAGCACAACATATGCTGCAGAGTACAAACCCATGCCTCATGCAAGAGAATCTTTGTGCTCAGCTGGAGATTTTCATAATGAGGAGCTCGCAACTGGGGCCAAAGTTACCTGCACAGAGCTTGCAATAGCTTTCAAATTAAAAAAGCCCTCACTCATGGGAGAGAGCATCACAGTTACAGAGCACAAAACACGTCCCAAAATTATTATGATTATTAATAATAATAATTTCTTACTCTGCTTTCTTTTCTCAAGCAAAACAACCCAGATAAAATGTGAGCATATTTGAAACCCTGCAGCTATAAGGTATCTCACCACAGGCAATCTGTGCAATGACATCTAAATCAGAGCTTCAGGCAACATCACATGGCATTTGCAGGTCACAAAAACTATCACAGCATAAGTAACACCCTCACTGTCCTAACAAAAAGTGAGTGACTACAGCTAACTAAAGCAGCACGTGGGGAGCACAGCCTAAAAAGCACACCAAAAATGCAGCTTCTGTAAGATGAGGCGTAGTTCGTAGGAAAAAAGGAAACTGCTGCTATTCAGATATAAGATGCTCTAGTGAGTTATGAAAAACCTCAGCCTGGACAGGGATGTCAGTAATTACAATTAATGTCAGTAATTACAATTGCACTTTTGCATTACAGAGAATTTTCTAAAAAATACCTGTACATTGTCAACTCAATGAAACATTACAAACCATGCACATATCTCATGTAGGCTGTGACTCCCAGATTAAAGGGCACTCCTTACTCTGACTCCCACCTGACTGTGCCTCAGAGATGCTCTCGAAGGCATGGGACATGCCCAGGGCTGATCCCAAAGCTCTGTTGGGTACAGCTTCCCTGAGGGACAGCAGCTCCTCCTCCCGCAGTGCCATCAGCCAGAACTGTTTGGGTGCCAGTGTTTTTGCATCTTGAGGCTATAGTGAGAAATACACACACCACTTACTGACTAGGAGGCTCTCCCAGATGACCTCTTTACCATCCTCCTTAAAACCACTCAATACTCTCTTGGCCTGATAATCTTCATGCTGTGGCAGCTTTCCCCTAACACTGCTGGTTTCACTGTACTTTTACTTTTTCCCATCTCCAAGTGCTCCAACACATGCCTGGAAGGCAGGAAAGTTACATGATATTTTCCATAGCTAATATTTCACCAAGGAACTGTGCTGGATTTTTTTCTTGAAAAGAATAATAATGTTCTCATTTCCTCCCCCAGCTGCCCAGCAAGCTGATGGCTGCCCAGAGCTGCTCTCTGTGGACTGCGAACAAAAACAGGCTGGAAGGGCCCGTGCAGGGAGAGCTGTGGGCACCCAGGCTGGGGTCTGCGTGCTCTGCCACTGGCCCTGAGCCCACCCTGGGCTGTCAGGAATGGCTCAGCCCCAGCACAGCCAGAGGGACCGGCCTCATTTGGAACAAACTCTGCGTGTCCCTGATTTAAGTAATTTTGAAACAAAAGCATCAAGTTGGCATTTGCCAAAATTTCCCCTGCTTTTCCCAACTAAAATTGGTTATTCTGTTCAGTTTTAATTAGCAAATAATTTCAGTTGTGTTTCCCCAGTAGGAAGGGTTCTGTGTTTGAAGTACAGGAGAGGTCAGCCCAGAAGGAGGCAGTGGAGCAGAGCTGTGTGAATGCCACTGCACAGGGCTTGGAGCGAGGCAGGGCATTACAATCCTGAGTCCCTGTGATCCAGTGTTTTTCTACAGTTTTGAATGCTTTCCTTTAAATCCCATTTCTTTGTTCTCATTTGATATTTGATTTAAACATCCTTTGATTTTAACTGCTTAGGTTCAGAGCTCACTTCATGGTTTTAATTCATAGTGACTGTGAACACTGATTATTTTTGTGATAATCTAAATATTAAGAGAAAAATCTTCTGTGTGCATACCAAACTTGTTAAAAATTGGTAAACACATTCAAGTCCATAGCAGATATCCTTGACAGATCATCTTGAAGATTAATTGCCCCGTGTTACTTACAGCTGAAATATTGAGTAGACAGTTACCAGTTTTAAAAATGTTCAAACTTATGTAAAAGGTACCTGCAGCCTGGAGCTTCTCAGCACATATAGGACAGACATTCTCATGCTGAGATGAAAAAAGCCACATTTAAAGTTACGTATGCATGCAATTTCACTTCCCAGATCCAGGTCCATGGATGGCCAGCATAGGGGCAGTGAGTCTGGAGTATGAATAGTATAGATCATCTCCTTCCATTTCTCATTTGGATATTATCCAAAAATAAAATAAAAAAAAATCCTTTTCAGATCAATATTACATTGCCAAGATAACATCCCTCTAGTGAATGTTAAGATATAATTACCCTGTAAGGAATGATTCCTATTAAACATTTAATACACCTCCCTCTAATTGAAATTTAAGCCTTTGGTTGTGGTTGGGTGTCACTAAAGATGTGATTAAACATAAAATATGTATAACACTTAACTCCTTTTGGGATGTTGAGATAGCTTCCACTAAGTAACAAACATGAATAATTTCTTTTGCACTCTGTAAAGTTTTTAAAGAAGCTCAGTTTGAGTCTGGCTTGCACAGATCTCCTTCCTTGGATGAAAGGGAATCTGTCACCAGCTTCGCCTACAGCACCGGGGGATGAGCCTCCTCCAGCTGGAGGAAAAGGTGTAAGAATAGATTGTGAAATAATTTACTGGAGAAACCCTCAGCTCCAAGAACAGCCAACCATGATCTTATGGCTGCCCTAGACAAAAGGAGTCTCAAAGGGGAGTTTTTGGTAGGAAAAAGGAAATGGTGCAGACCTCATGTAATGCTACGAGTTTAAAAAGCAGCAGTTGTGTGATGAGCCTTTTGCTACAGCATCAGACAGGGTGAGCGTGAGATTCAGTGCTACACATCTCACTTCTGCAGTTTGGGATGCTGAATTTTATCATGGGAAAGGGCCAAACCCCATCCTTGTAATCATCCTACAGCCTCACATGCCTCCTGCATTTCTTTCATTCTCTCCCCTTAAACATGAGCCCATCCATGGTTTAATGCTTTGTTTTCTCCCCCTGCTGCAGCCTCGGTTCAAAGCTAATGTTTGTGCTAATTGCTTTCACCCTACTATGTTTAAAGTGTGTGAACACAGCAGGGGAGGGAAGAGCCATCTGGAGCAAGGACCCAGCTACACTCAAGCCTGAGCATCTCCAACACCAGCAACAAGGCAAGCCCAGAATATGGGCTGCTTCTCAAGTCCCAGAGGGGGCTGTAGAGCTGCTTAAAATTAACCAAATCCCACAGCCCTTGGATTTACTCATGAGACTAATTTTGTGTGCAAGCTATTGGGAAAACAGTCCAGGGGTTTCCTTACCTCTGCTTTACAGATCACAGTTTGGCTTCAGCCCAGCCTGCAATGCTCCCTCAGTGCAAACCATGCTTCTGCAATCCAGTTATTCCCAGAGATGGCCACCAACAGATGTAGTTGCTCATTTCATGTGAACATTAACTAGAAACAGTCTGTCTCCAAATCACCTTGATGGCTTCTGAAGTACCCATCCACACATCATCATAAACCCAAAATGAGTCCAGTGAGACCAACAAACCAAGGGACAAGAGGACTGGGTGCCCACTCACCTCTCCATACAGCACAGTCCTGCTTCCACCACTGATGACAATATATACACTATATATGGGTTCCTCCCATAGATAGATAGATATATATATAAACAGCAGGTTTCTGTATATATATACAGCATAAAGCAAGTTACAATTTGGGCCAGCCATCATTCCTTTCAGCACACCACTGTTTGTGCAGAGCGCGGTGTCCAGAGAGCAGAGCCGGGCCTGTCGGGGTGAGGATGAGGAGGGCTCAGCTCCTGCTCAGCTGAGTGCTTGCTGCTGCTGTGCAGTGCCCTTCTCCTTTCCTTGGGCTCTTTCCAAGCCCCAGGTGAGGGTCACGCTGTGGCTGCACTGAGGCTGGAGGAGGGCCATCCCAAACCAAGGTGTGCCCGTCCCAACCACTGCCCTCCTTCCCCCAGCAGGCAAGGACACTGGGCGGGTTTCCAAACCTTAGCCAAGAATTCTGGAAAACTCCTGATCTGCTGAGTGAGATGGCAGCAGGTGCTGGCAGGAGCTGCAAGCAGGTGGAGGCTGGGTCATGGCACCTCTACCTTGCACACAGTGAATTCAGAGCCCAAACTTGACTCTGGCCTGCAGGGGCAGGCTACAACTCCAGCTGAGATGCACCAGCTGTGAACTTGGGGTGTTATGAGAAGACACAGGAGGGCAGAATGAGGCAAAACACCGTAAAATTCCTCCTGGTATCCCCAGGTAGAAAGACATAGTGCTGGCATCTGCCCTGAACAAACCTGTGGAGGCCTCAGGGCAATCACCAGAGTTTCTCCAGGGGAAATGAGCTAAACAGAAAAAAAAAAAAAAACAGCTTAGCAGAATTGTAGGGACTCTGTGCACTGGAAAGAATTCTAACACAGGTACTATGAGCAGGGACTGCTGCAAGCAGGGGTTTTCTGTGAATGAACATGGAGTGTGGGAACTCCCAAGAGCTGGCACAATCACTCCACCTTATCCCCACATGATGCAGAAATGGAAACAAACATCTCATAAAGGCACATGGACTCCCAATGTGCCCTGGGCAAAATCTGTGACTATGAGCTTCAAAGGAAAATCTGAGTTTTCTTGGCCTGAAGCAGGATGTACACCAAGCTTGCTTCCAGGGTGACTTCAGTCTGGAGCCATGGAGAGAACCCAAAGCCATGTTCTGCAGATGTCATAAGTGTCTCTATCAGCTTCCACAACATGACAGACAGTTGGGATGATCCTGATCTCCACCACTCTGGAGAGTGCTGTCACAGGAATGAACCAATGCACAGAGCTTCAAAGAGAAAATTTTATGGACGCTTTTATACACATACACAAATATTTTAATATAATGGTAACTGAAATGTTATCCATATTCTTAGTACTGTCATAATTAACTAAAAAGATATTTTTTAAAATTTTGTAAAAATGACATATTTTACACATCTTCTATTTACAATTGCAATATGCTTAAATGTTATAAAACATCCACTCTGACCTTTAAAATATATGTATACTAGGACTTAGTATTAGATATATTATAATTTATAGCAAACTTAGGGTTTGCCGTGTACCTATCTATTCAATGGGAATTTTGTAATCAGCCTGGCTTAATAAAGGCTGCTCAAAACCAAAACTTGACAACAAAAAAGAAAAAGAAAAAAAGAGAGGGAATGTGCAAATATTGGGGCAGGCAAAAAAATAAAAAAAATTCTCAAGCTTGCATTTTTTAAAATAACATCGTGAAGACTTCCAATAAATTAAAAACTTAACCCTCAAATCCTTTTCCTGGTATCGTCCATCAACTTAATTTTCAGTACTATTAATCTAAAAGGAAAAAATACCCTCAACAACAAAGGAGAAACCCCCACCCCAGACAGCAGATCTTCCCGAGGCCGTGTGCTCCCCACGCTGCAGTCAGGCATCAGGGTTTGCTGGAGGGGCTGCTGCTGGCACAGAGGAGCTGGCTCTATGGATGACTCGTGAGTACGTGCGCTCCATCCCTGCATGTTTTGCTGAGTCCTCCTTGTAGGCAATCTTTTCAGGAAAAGAAAAAAAGCAACAGTGAGAGAGATCTGACTTATTTGGTGTCTGAAGGGTCTGTTGTCTAACCAAGGGTTTCCCATTTTTTAATTGTTACACAATGATGCCAAGGATATGACAGAGGAAAAGGACCTTTCTCTGGTAAATGGAGGCTGCAGGGGCAGGGATGGCATCCTCTGAGTCAGGGGTAAAATGGGGCTGGGCTGACTTCTGCCAAGCTCCATGGGGCTCCCTGAACTGCACCACTCTCACACAGGTCCCCTACGCTTTGCAAACTCCTGGGCACCCACATCAGCACCTCCTGACCGTGGCACAGACAGGCCCAGCTGTGCCCACGCTGTCATTTGGGGATGCAGCAGCCCCACAGAGCTGCCCAGGCCGGGCAGCAGGGCTGGGACCAAGTGCCAGGCTGAGCCTGTGGGCAGAGCTGCAGTTGAGCAGCAGTGGCAAAAGCTCTGCCCTGTCCTAAAGAAGGAAGATCTTTTTCCTGAAGAAGCTCTTCTAACCTTGGTAAATGCTCTTTTTCCCTACTTCTATAAAAGCAGACTGAAAGCCTGTCTTCCTCCATGGGTGCTTTGTTGAAGCATTCAGAGCAGAGACAGGGTGATCCCCACTGGTCACACAGCACCAGCACTGGAAAAGAAACCTCTCCCCTTGACAAAGCTCCAGGGGGAACCCTACACCATCAACCCCCAGCTGTCCTTGGCCAGGGCTGCAGGGCAGCCACACCTCAGGTGTCACCCGGGCAGGCATGAGCAGGGACAGCTCCAGCAGCTCAGGCAGCTCTGGGCAGGAGCTGCTCTCACACCGTGGGCTGCAGGAAGGGCACTGGGACTTGGGCACGCCCTGGCAGCCACTTTTGCTGCTATTGGCACTTCTTTTGCATCAGGGAGCTCTTGTCGAGCTGCCTCATTGGCCTCCCCAAAGTTCACAACTAGGATCCTAAAGAACAGGCCTCTCAAGACTGCTCATGGACAACACATCACACATACAGCTTAGATCTTTTTTTAAACTCCCTGAGAAGGGAGTCATTAGAGATGAAATGAAACAAACATACCCAGCAGAAAAACCAGCAAGTGAGGGAAGTATATGACATTAAAAGAAAAAAATAGATGTAAGAAAAATGAACATACCACTTTTGGCTATAGTATTGAGGGAAATGTTAGACAGGGAAGAAGAGAAGCTGTATAAGCAAGGACCATGACAGAGCTGTCAGAAAAGAAAAACAAAAAAGAGAAAAACAAAAAAGAGAAAAACATATGGTGATGAAAAAGTCACTGTCAGTAGGTGAGAAACAAAGCTCTCTTGAATACAACAATGGGAAAGATGGCAAATTGTACTGGTGTAAAGCACAGAGCACAGATGCAAGAGAGCCTCAAGCTTTCCAACTGTGAAATAAATATTTCAGCCACAGTTTATGGCATGTGATTTCTCTGAGGAAATACTCTGCTCAGAAGCAGGGAGTTCATGAGTTCACTGCAAGTGGAGCAGAGTTTTCTCAAAAGCCCCCACTGCCCACAAAATGAGGCTGTCGCTTTTTAGGCTTCCCCAAAGGATTGCAAGTGGGAGACTGTTTTAGGGTGGACTTTAAAATTCAGACGATTTTGGTAAAAGAGATGACAATTTTGACTTTTGTTGGATGAGCTCTTTACACATTAGCACTGGTTTGTACAAGTAATTTTGTGTTATTTCGTACGAAGAAAACTCAGAGCTCATGGATATAAATACAGGTATGAGCATTCAACAGAACTCTGCAAATGTTTTATGAATGCTGAAGCTCGTGGGCTGCTCATGCCTCATTTGAGCTGACCATCCATTTTCCATTCTTATGGGAAACAGTGGTTCACACAAGATAAATGGTGCTGCCTATGCACGCTGAGTGATGGCCAAAATAACTTCCATGTGAGATGCATGAATATTGATTAACAAATAACACCCCTAACTCTTACATACTTAACAAAACAGTGATAAATACTAGTTAGGATAAAATCACTGGAAGGCTTGAGGTTCACAAATCTTTATACACCTGAAGAGGAGAGGAGCTCAACTCCCAGACCTGCAGCCACCCCTGAGCTCGACCCCATCCAGCAGGCACCAGGCCTCCAAGCAATTAGGAGCTTTACAACCAAGGAAAAACTCACTCAATTCCACACTAAGTACAACAATGGGCAAAAAATTCAGGTCAGTCCTTATTCTACTCATTTGTGAAGATGAATAATACAGCATGGGGTAATGGAGAGCCATTTAGGCACTTCTGTGAGGTGCTACCACTGATACCAGTGGTTAAACCAAGGTACTCTACACCAACAGTGCTTTTGGATGCTACAGGCACCTGGAAATGCAGCACAGCTGCTAGAGAGGAACTATTTATCACATGCAATCTAAGGTAGCCTGCCCATAAACATGCAGAGATATAATTAAACATGGTTTAATTAGCACTTCAGTATGCAAATCGCTCAATATTTAATTGAAACTGAAAATATTAAAAAAAAACTCTGCCTGGACAGAGCAGTAGAATAGCTGCAAGTGTGCACTGGAGTCCAATTCAGAATTTTGGGATGCAATTCATATAATCTATATATGCATGCTCGTCCTTCTGAAGCTGCTAAAATGCATGGCATCTATCCTGACAGTGTACTCAAGTATAAAAAAAAAATTGAAAAAGAACTTTCTCTGAAAGCTGAATATAAATAGACACAATAAAGATACCTCCTGTGGTTATAAGCTACATCTTAATAGCAATTTACTGTCCTAATTAAATACATCACAGCTATAGGACAAAGCATGCAAAGCATAAAGTTTAGACTAGTTTAGACTATTTTTCTATGCCTCTAAACCCCAGTCAGCATTTAGCCTCACAAACATTCAGCTTTTCCATATGTAGCAAGGCAGACAGAAAACAGACCTTTGTTGATCAGATATAGAATATACTTCTATTACAAAAAAAACAGAGAGGAAGAAACAAAAGCCAAAACCACAAAGAAAAATAAACTGTTTTCTGTCACTACTGCATTGCAAGGTTTTACTTCTAGTATTTTGCTCTACAGCTTCACTTTTCACTAGAAGACACAATTAGCCACCCTCATGGAGCCCAACCAGCACCAAAATAGATGTTCTGACCTGTTCATTCATAACTACAGAGAGCTCGCTGAGCATATCCTTGTAATGAGACTTCATCTCTCCCTGATACTCAAACTGGTCCTCCTTAATGAGGCGCTCGTTGACATCCAGGGCATGGCCACAGGCTTCAGCAAATTGCCTGCAAGCACCGAAACACAAAAACAATGACACAGCTTTTGTAGTAATGAAAAAACCTATCTATACACACACAGTGCTGCATCTCTTCTCCCCCTTGCAAACTGCACCTCATGAGAAGTGAATTTCAGAACTCATTCCCAGATCAAAAGGATGTATTCCACTCGGGTAGCCCAGAACTCCAGTAAATGTTTCTCAGGAATGACTTGTCAGATAGGGTAAATGCAGATGTAAATGAGGCTGGTTCAAATCAGCATGATTTTGTGTCTTGCCTGCCTGTGCCATGCAGAGTGTCCTATATGTTATGTGACGGGTGAAAAGCCTAAAATTAATGTTTACCTGAAGATTTCCTTCAGAAGTTTAACTTGATTATCAGGATATCTCTTAGCATTTGACTCTTCAAGAAAAGCTCGAGCATAGGCCATTGGTCCAGCATTTACCTGGGTGAGAAATACACAGCTTAGGAACAGAGAACAAGCCATACATTGTTGTCTCTCTTGCTCTCCAGGGCTTGGAGACTGGCCTCAGGCAAGCTAGGCTGTGAGAAGAACATCCCCTCAGTCCTTTTGTCAGCAGGATGGAAGGTAAAGAGTTTTATTGAGGAAACAGGAGCCGCTCAACCTTGTACAAGCTGCAGATCTGTGCTGGCTTTCCAAGTCCCCAGCCAGCTGAGCACCCAGACACGTTTGTTTGTACACATTTCCACGTGAGCACCAGGAATACATGTGCCTGTCACAATCCCAACTTTCCTAAATAGGGAATGACAAAGCCAATCCAAGCAAAACTCCCTTTAAAGAATCCACCTGCTTGTGGTGGGCCATATTCTCAAGTGATATGCGACAGTCTTGTTGGAAAGGTCTTAGCTGTCATTTAGAGTAGACTTGAATTAAATAATTAGCATATAAAACCAGCAGTCATCATGCCAGTGGAAAACTTTCCATTCCTTAAAGTGTTTAGAGTGGGATCTAACAGCTCTATAATATAAGATATGCCAAAGACAAAGACAAAATCTGGAATTATGAAAATCAGAATAAAAATGTAGGTAGATGCATTGAAAACAAGAGAAAAAAGGCAGCAAATTGACATTACCTTGACACTGACACTTCCTTGGAGCTTGAGCTGCAGTCGGATCATGTCCACTTCCTCCATTGTGCAAAGCTGATTGAGCTCTGAGACCTTCTTGGACATCTCATCAATGGCCACTTCAATGGGGTTCAGCTCTGTGCTGGTTTGGCTTATGACCTGAATCCTCTTCTTCACGTAGGGAAACAAGTGACTGGCTACTCAAGAGAGAGAAATGGCTCAGAGAACTCGCCCAACAAGAGAGTATTCAGGAAAGCAGAACAATTAAGTCAAAGTATTAACTTTTGACTTTGTCAATCTCTTTACTAATCCATTAAAATTAAGTTTTAATCACTGCATGAGTAGAAGTGACACAGCAGGCCCGAATTGAATTTGATGTACCTGTCTCTGGAAGAGCATTTCCTTTTGAACTCATCAGTGTTTGATACCAAGCTCTGCCCCATGCAGGTGGCAAAAAACTCTCAGTGCTCAGATTTTAGAATCCGCAAATTTCTTCTGCTGTGTTAAGGCACCAAATTTTAAGTCCACACTGAATTTCAGACAGCTCAAACCCTCACATCAAACACATTTCATGTTAGAGCCAGGAGCCCCTAGCTTAGCTGAGTTGGGAATCATTCACTGTGCTAGTGTTGGCTGGGAAAGAGTTAATTATCCTCACAGTAGCTGGTACATGGCTGTGCTCTGGATTTGTGCTGGAAACAGCACTGATGGCACAGGGATGTTTTGGTTATTGATGTTGTGATGCTTACACAGCATCAAGGCCTTTTCTGCTCCTCGCCCCCCACACCAGAGAGGAGGCTGGGGATGCACAAGGATTTGGAAGGGGACACAGCCAGGACACCTGACCCCAACTGACCCAATGGGCTTTTCCACACCATATGGTGCCATGCTCAGCATATAGAGCTGGGGGAAGGAGGAGGAAAGGGGAGGGAACATTCAGTGGTGTTTGTCTTCCCAAGACACTGTTACATGTGCTGGAGCCCTGATTCCTTGGAGTTACCTTTACCTGCCTTCCCAGGAAAGCAGCAAATGAACCCCTGCAGTGAATCATTACTTTGCTTGTTGTTTGTACAGCTTTTGCTTTACCTGTTAAACTGTCTTTATCTCAACCTATGAGTTTTTTCACATTTACACTTCTGATTTTCCCCATCCCACCAGAGGACAGTCAGTGAGTGAGCTGCTGCATGGGGCTTAGGTGCCAGCTGAGGCTAAACCAGGACACTCACCTGCAGATGAACCTACTATTAAAACATCACCCTTAAAGGAGTGAAGAGGTACTTTTAACATTCAACCTAAATACTGCCAAGGGAGCTGACAGAGGAATTATTCACCTTTAAAACTCTATACTTCTAGCCTTTGATGGATCTCAGGGAGTTTGGCAAAGGCACTGTTATGGTGCACTAAGTCTGATCTGAGCTAACACTTTTCTGATTGCCCTACATGCTTTGGAAGGTCTCCCAAACTCCATGCACATCCTTCTCCAATAAGCATCTGCTTCCAGTCAGCTCAGACCTAAATAAGCTCCAGTTTACAGTGTGTCTGTCTCATTGGTGAGCAGGAAACCCAGGACCAGAGCTGGAAGCATGAGCCAGGCATGGCAGAGAGCCAGTGAGCCAGGACTGCAGCCACGCTGCACTCGCCCTCGGCCCAGCAGGCTCTGCAGCAGATGCAGCGCAGGTGCCACTCCAGCCCCCCAGGCACAATGGACTTCACCACTCCTCCAGCCATAGCAGAAGCCTTGCTTCTCAGACTGAAAGTGCTGAAGTTTACACAGGAAGCAAATGAAAACTCATGACTTTATCAAAGAGGAGTGAAAAAAAAAAGAAAAAAAAAAGAGAAGAAAAGAATGTTTCCTTTAGTGAAAAGCACTGAGGTGAGGTAGGTGCCAAAGGAAAAAGCAGGGGAGAAGAGGAGTCATCAAATTCCCACCTAATGCCAAAGATGGAGCAGGGCCAAGAGTGGTGGGAGCTGATGACAGCATGTAACAACCCAGGGAAAATTTTCTGCCAGAAGAACAGCCCTCTCTGTTTTTGCCAGACAGACCATAACAGCTGCACTTTCAAGTCAGTGAAACTACCTGCCTCACTACAGATCTCAAAACACCTATTGCTGCCCAAGCACTTAAAAAAACCACTCACAAGCTATTCCTCCTTTCTTCTCCTTGCAAGCAAAGCTGTGTCATGTAACAAGACACCCTCAGACATCAGTGCCTCTTTTCTAGCTTGCCAGAACAAAACTTTTAGGTGACTATGCTTGCACTGTAAGTAGTTTTTTTCACTTTGTCCTTTGGGGGAAGCAGATGCACTGAAGTTGGTAAGGAACTGGATTTTCTGTCACCTGGGAGCCTTTGCTGCAAACATCAGCCTCTCTGCCCATGGCTGCTCATGAGAACGCCTCCATCTCAGACAGTTCCTCATACATCAAAATTCAGACACGTCAAGTTTCAGTAGTAGTCTCACAAAGGAGGCTTTTTAAAAGAGAGATTTCAATCACGATAAGGAGCAAAAAATTTCCGTTTAATATGACTCATTAAGAGAAGACATATCTAGTGCTCCTGACATTCCTGCCTTAAAACACTGATTGAAGTCTTACATCTAGCTTAAAAAAAATTCTCTGTAATGTATCTTACTCCCATTTTGAACAAAAATTTCTATCTGCAAGTTTTGCTCTTAGCAGAACAGACATCCTACTTGGCTTTTTCTTTGAATTGTTTATTATTAAAAGAAAATGGTTCTGAGTGCTAAGCTGCCTCCAGCAGAACCACTCCCAAGTTACATCACTGCAAGAACAGTTAAGATGTCAATTATAAGGAAAAATACGGCAGCTGAATGGAAATAACCATCCCTAAGCTGGTCAGCAGGTCTGTAAGGAAGACATGGCCAAGACCCACAGTGAAAAGATGAGTTATCATCCTGCACAACTGACTGATGGACACCTGGCACTTGAGCTGCCCCTGTGGGCTGGGCAAGGCGGGATGGAGCAGGGGAGAGCCGAGCAGACGTACTGGTGAGGATGGTGCGCCTCTTGCACTGCTCCTCCACGCCGCCGTGCTTCTTGCCCGAGAGCGTGAAGGGCGTCTCGAAGACGAAGCGGTTGATGTTGTGGTGCATTTCAAAGTCAGTCTTCCGATCCTCGGCCTCCTTCTCCTCAAAGAAAGGGGTCACGTAGGTCACCTGGATGTAGGCGTATTTGGGATCCAGGTCCTTGGGGTTCACCTGCGGAACAGTGGCACAACAATAAAATTATGTTAAGTGTGATGAGCTCCCAAGGCATCCATAACATTTTTGATGTGTTTATTTATTTATAGCCATATCGATGCAAACTGAGACTTCCAAATGTAATACTCAGATCATGGTGGATACAAAGGTATTTTACTGAGAGTTCCCTAAGAAGAGTGGCACCTTTGACTATAGCTATTGGCAAAAATGGATGAAAGCTAAATGAGACAGAAAACAACCTGCTTCTGCACTGCAGCAAACATCTGCCTGCTCCTCTTGCACCCATGCACTCAGTTCTCTCCCTTGTGCAAAACCACATGTCTTTCTTACCTTGTTGGAATCCTGGATGATCTTCACATTATCTATTCCAAACTTGTCTGCATAAAGTTTCATCAGCCTCTGAGAGATCTCAGACAAGCCAGTTAATTTGGGCTCTTTATAGATATACTCTTTACCTTCCTCTTCTTCAAAAAAGCCCTGTTTAGAAAGGAACAAAAGGATACAGTGAACATAAAAGCCATGGCAAAAGCTAAAAGAGGTGCTTACATAGGAATCAAAGTTGCCTGTATACCCACCAGAGCATCCAGTAGGCCCCTTCCAGCACCTAAGTTAAAAGCTTACCTCTGTTCACTCCTAGCAGACATGTGCCCAGAGGTCAGTGTTTATACTGGTCTGCAATCTCCAAAGTTACCCAGGAAAAGATCCCTACACATTTATTCACTCAAGAGACTGAGCAGCTTAAAGAGTTAAAGGGCTTTCTTGAAAATGCTGAAGTGTGTATGATGAAAAAACCCTCATGGATTAAAAACTAGAATTAAAAATTCTTTAAATCTTAATAATTTGGTTCAATTAACAGCTGATTGCTGGACACTGCTGCCCACAGCCATGGCATGGGAGCACCTGGGAACCCGTCTGCTTCTCCTCAGGGCAGCTGAAGAGAGACTCTGGTGGGCACCTTGAAAGGCCATATAGAATTGTAGCACTTCCAGAGACAACTACCAAATTATTCACATTTGAAAAGAAAAACAAAAAAAAAAAAAAGGCACACAGACTCTGTTCCTTTGAAACAAAGGTACAGTCTTGTTAAGGTCATTATTTAATAAACCGGATGGACTTGGCAGAGCTTTAATAAAAGGGTCCACTAAGAGCTGAACATCAATCTGTCAGGCTCCAGAAGAAATGCCAACCTCTGAAAATTAACAGAGGATTGCATCACCTGCAGGTGAGACACTCAACTGCCACAAGATGAACATGTACATCAGTGCTCCAGGAGAAGCTCTCCCAGCTGGGCAGAAAGCAGCAGGTGCCCCATGAACAGGGACTGCATTTGTCCCAATGCCATGAGCAGCACCAGCCCCCTCCTAGGATTTCACGTGCAGCTTGGTGATGGGCACCACTGCAGCTACACTCAAAGCCTCTTCCTTTCACCTTAATGCAAAGTGAGCTAGGGAAACACCTGAAGCTGCAGGGATAGGGGGAAAGGCAGACAGCATTAGTGATGTCAGACCCAAGGCCCTTTGCACTTCACATGATGTGGCTTCGATGGCCAATTCTACAATCTGCCTAAGCAAACTGCTATCTGTAGAAAAACAGAGAAGCAGACATTAATGAAGGCAAGAGATATCTCCAAAATCTATTCAGAAGGTACTCATGCAAAATCCAGCTTTTTAAACTGGAAATGTGTTTCAACTTTGCCCTCTAAAATTATTGATTAGGCAAATCTTCACAAAAAAAACCCAAACAGAATTAAAATAAAATAAGCTATGAACTTCATTGCTTCTTTAGGACCCCCCAAGCTTTATTTCAATGGGGATTAACAAATATGTGCATCTCTGGCGTCTCCTTCAGTGAGGACAAGGGGCAATAAAATTGTCTTTTAATTTGGCAAGTGTCAGGAGTACTGTGGGCATTACTGGAAACCAATAACTAACAGCTGCAAGAGCAGCTCAGCTGACAGCATCTTCTTCAGTCTCACAGGGATTGTCTAACATTGCATGATTTTTAACAACATTATCAATTAAATTCCATAGGCATATGAAGACCTTCACAGATAATTAGAGAAAAAAAAACAACCTAGAGCTCCAAAGTTGACATCCTACAAACATGTGTTGAGCTGGGCAGGCAATTGACTTCCTATTGATTACACTGAGAAAATATCCTCAGGATCATAATCTGGTTCCTGATCTTGTTTCCACTGAAGCAAAACTGCTTTATGTGGGAAAACCTCATTAGTTTGATGCAATCATACTTAAACATGCTACTCTGGACTGTTTCTGTCAAAAGACATCTGCTTTCTGTTACTTCAGAAATTCAGTGTTTTCAACAAAACCCCCCATGTTTTCCAAAATGATCACATAGCAAGCTACAATATAGTTTATGCTCTTAAACCCTGATCCTGTGTATGTCTGCATGCTGGAACACAGTGCTTACATGGCAAAGCTCTGCTGATGCTGCATGGCACACTGAGATGATATCTCTGTTAATCGTTTCACTTAAAATAAATTCCTGAAAATAAAAACCTAACAGATTTAGTTTTATCTCTAACACAAGAGACATCATTTAAGTACATATTCCCTACAGTATTTCAGCTGACAAGTGACAAGCAGAAGTTAACTGTAAGCTATAAATAATCATGTCTGCCATATGCTATATGTCTGGCAAAGACTATTAAAAGTAAGATTAAATACATTTCAGAAGCCAAATATCCTCCAATTTCAGGATTTTAAAATATTAAGCAGCCAAGGTTACATTATCAATGCATATCCCTGGATTATTTTCATCCTGGCTGGCTTGGTCCTGCAAGGACAACGCAGCCTCACAGATGGAAATTATGACAGAGAGCAGCTGATGGTGATGGAAGGCAGATGACCTCCTGAACAGCAGGTTACTGGTTTCCACTGAGCTCTGATGCTCTGAGAGACAAGTTTTGACCCAGGCCTATCAGGTGGGAATTCTGATAAGGCCCTTCCTCATCCTCGCACACCTCCAGACACAGCCTTGGAGCTCACAGGACATCAGACCCTTCTCTGCCCTTTGGTGAAAGGTGCTGAGGTAAAGCCTTCTGCTTGACCTTGACCCGGTATTGGCATCTAATGGTTCTTTCCCTATCTCATCCCACAGTGATTGTGATCACTATGGAACTCTGCCCTCCAACTTCTCCAGCTTCTTGTAAACACAGCAGAACAAACCCTCAGCTCTACCTTTGCCTGACACTGCTCTGAAAAACAGGTCTTGAATGTCTTTGCTTATCAGCACAATATGAGTTCTTAGCATTTCAGTATATTTAACAGGATTTTTTTTTGGCTCTTAATTCAAGAAAGACACTGACTTCTCAAACGCTCATCTGTGAGTAAACTCATGCACTGGCCAGTGTGGTCACTTGGGGGTGCAATGAGATACTGTCACCAAAGGGCTTTAACAGAAAGTGCAGTCTAAACCAGCAGCTGCCATGAGATCTGGCTCCCTGAGCTGGCAAATAAATCTTGCTGGTGAAAACAGATGACTGTGTCCTCCCTGAGGATCACATTAATTCAAACCATCCTTGCACAGGGTCCCTGCAGCAATGCAGTAACCAAATTCTGCCTCTGCATGAAGAACAGCTTTCAGGTGCAGCAGCAGATCATCTTTCTGCACTTAAAAACCCCCAAAATTCTCCCTCCCAGTATTAACATTATTCTTTTGTCATTTAATCTGCTTTCCCTGCAGCTTTTGTTTCAGTTAAGGAACAGCAGCCACATCACATCTCTCCTGCAAAGGGCAAGGGGAAAGCAGTGCCTGTTGCCTTTAGAGCCCAGTGACTGGGGGGAACAAACAGAGGAAGACACAGCTGTGACAAAGTCATACCCTTTAGAGCACTAAAGCTGTTTAAATGAAGTTGCCTTTGTGGCACTGGCACCTGGAAAGTCATTGCACTGTCACAGAGATGCTAGCCCAGTCCAGCAGAAGTGCTGCAGCTAAATTACCCCGTGGGAGAGCCACTGGCTCTGGGAGAGTGCAGGCCAGGGGCTGCAAGTAGGACAGCCCTGTTTTGCCCTGTGCTGCTCCCATTTTGAGGAAGGCCAGGCATAAGGAAAACTCTGCCCTTCCTCAGGTGCAGCTCACTTTCTCCTTGCATTTGGCAAGTTCAGCTTTGCTAATCTGTCCAGATAGCCAGGACCTGCCATTCCCCCTGAATCCCATTTGCTTGCTCCTACAAGGGACTGCCAGGACCTTGGCCACGGCCACAGCCTGCCCAGAGTGCTCCAGTGGCCACTGCCATGGACCTCAGACTGACACAGCAGCCCTCCCCTTGGGAGCTGCAGTGCAGGCCAGGAAAGCAGGCTTGCATTCAAACAGCATTAATGCCACCCCAAGACTTGCAACAGAGGAAGAAGGGCTCCAATCCCACTCCCAGGGAAGCTGGGAGGAACTTCCACTGAGATGAGATGAAGCAGCATTGGGCCCCACAGTGCACACACATGATGACAGGTACAGCTCAGTAGTTCAGCTAACTGAACAAACAAAAGTTAGTTTGCAGGATGCAACGATGAATGCAGCAACATTATTTTATCTGCCATAAACCAAAGAATCGAGAGCGCAGGAAAATTAATGCTGAGTAACAGTAGAGGGAAGGATGAAGGATGTGTGAGGAGAATTAAACAAAACATGCAACAGAACTAGACTTACCACAGCCTTGAATAAGATCAAAAGGAGAAAAGAGCAAATTTCTGCATTAAAATCTAATTAGCAAACAGAATGATTCACATCAATCTGTTGTTTACACACTTTATATTTTAGAGCACAGGAAATTTTATGCTTGCCAAAACCAGGACTAAAAGGAACATGCTGGATTGCTACACTGGTTTGTGGTGGAAGAAAGCACAAAATAATGCTTCAAGGGTGCTGAAGCACAGCAGAGGGAATAATGCTATTCTACAGTACATTGCACAGAACCAGAGGCAGCCTGGAAGCAGAAGGCAGAGTCAGTGAAAAACAAAAGAAAGCATCTACTGCATACTGCTCTGCTCCTCTATCGGAGGAGAGTGCCATATATCAAAGATGCCTTATCTGGTTCTATCTGTGTTGTAGCTTGAAAAAACCTGCCCTGCCTCAGTCTCAGCTTTGCTTTATGAAGTCAAGAACTAAAGCTGACACAGAAGTCTGATCTCTAATACACCACTAAATCCACAGTAGTGGTTTACACAGAGGCAGCTGGGCTCTCCCTCCTGACAAAAATCCTGCTGGGAGTCTGACCCACGAGGCAGATTTTACCCTGTGATTCCCTACCAAGTGTTTCCCTGAGCTCTGTCAGGAACAGGTCTGAAATCTCTGACTGTGGAGACAAGAGCCCAAGCTCACTTACCTGCCCATAAAATGCCACCCTGTAATATCTCCCAAAGAGACGTTTCTCAGAGTTCACCACCTCTGCAACCTTCAGGTAGGAGCGGTGGATGTCGTAGTACAGTTCAGACAGCCTCTGCATGGACAGACAGACAGAGAGAGGGGAGCTGAGGGCATGCCAGCACCTTGGGAAATGCCACCACAGCTCTGCACAGCCGTGCTTGCCTTAACTGGCTTCCCAAACTGTGGTATTTTCTGGGGTCCCCCGTGGCAGGAAGGAATGATGAATCTGACTCCATGTTCTTAGAAGGCTAATTTATTGTTTTATGATATTATATTATATTAAAGAATACTATACTAAAACTATACTAAAGAATAGAGAAAGAATACTTACTAAAGAGTTAACAAGATAATAATGAAAAACCCGTGACTCTCTCTTCCAGAGTCCTGACAAAGCTGGACCATGATTGGTCATTAAGTTAAAACAATTCACATCTTGGATAAACAATCTCCAACCACATTCCAAAGCACCAAAACACAGGAGAAGCAAATGAGATAATATTGCTTTCCTTTTTCTCTGAGGCTTCACAGCTTTCCAGGACAAAATCCTGGGCAAGGGGATTTTTCAGTGACACCAAACCTTGGCAAAGATGGCGGGACGTGCTAGGGGAATAGTTTAACCTCATTAGCAGTCACTAAAGACTCATTGCAACGTTTCTGTCATCTTCTGAGGGGTTTGTGGCAGTGGAGCCTTTGTGCATAGGCTCACAGAGAATCATCCCACCACCAGACAGTGCTGCTGGCCTTGTGCAGGTGAGAACAAGGTGCCAACACATCCAATCAGCTCCCAACCCCACACAAAGATGTGCTTTCCACATTACCACTAAACAGCACTTTCTCAGGATAGTGAACCAAAGTTTCAGCTAAGTTAACATCTGGTTAGCTTCCTTAGCATACAGCTTATTGCTACCTACCACTTTGTGTCTCTTTCAATTTAAACCCAGAAAAATCAGTAAATGCAATTATCATCTGGCTATCCATTAGGTATTGAAATTGCCAAGTAAATAAGAAACTAAGAAACCCTGAAATTGTGAAGAAATCACACAATTTTTCAGCATTTTCTGAATGTAAATACAATGCAAATGTGCTCTTGGTTTGAAACCCTTGTAAAAAATCATATCCACTGGCTAAGACAAGAGGTTTATTTGAAGTCTTTCTACAGTTACTGTTGCATTGATGCTGAAAAGAGGCAGAAAACACATCAATGTTTTTTATTTTCTCACAGCAAAAAACATTAAAAGGAGAAATTACAGACAGGAAGAAACAAAACATTCTTTTTAAAGAAAGCACATTTTTTTCCCTAAAAATTTTGATCTTTACTGTTGCCTTAGGATCTTTAAAAAGACCCAAACCAAACACGCACTTACTTTAAAGTCCCTCTGCTTTTCAAAAACAGCAATGATAGGTTTGTTGACCTCAGCGATAAGCTCATATCTCTCAGACTTCCAGAGGTACTCAACACACAACTCCAGCTGTTCCACGAGAATATTCTGCAATTTCGCAAATGCAAATAGTTCAGTGACGTGACAGCTGGTGGTGTTTAATTAATAGCAATGCAGTAAAAGCACATACCCACTACTTCATTTTTATTCTGGAACTTCTATGTTAACGTTTATTGCAATTGCACAATGTTTAATCAGGTATTGGTGACCTAGCTCTTCTTTAGACAAAAAACCTGAAATAATGGCAACATGAAAATACTTGAATAGTTGACATCTCATGCAGAAGAATGGGTTAGCTTCATGGGCTTCTCCCTGCCCTGACTTTCAGTTCTGGTACTTTATGTTCTTCTTAGCTAAACATCACTGCAACAGCTGTGACATTTCACTCAAAAGCCGTGTGCCTTTTAACATTGCCTGAGTACACTCACTCTAATTTGCTGTAACATGCACAGGATTCCACTAGAAACAACATTCCGTTAATCCAGAACAGGGATATAAATGTTAACATTGCTGACCTCGTTATAGGGAGTATCTTGCATCCCAGAGTCTTCCTTCATAGCACCTTCTTCTTTAATGTTGGGGGTAATGCTCAGAAAAGCAGGCCATCCCATGGAAAACAAGCCTTGAAGTGCAAGTCACAAGAAAGGCTATTAATGACTGAGTGAACAGATACTTCAAGAAGTTACTAGATGCCATTACAACTGAGCTGATGAGTTCATTTCTTTTGCAGCCCAAGTAATGAGAAACACAAATGGAGCTGATGGAATTTATAAGACTATTCCACATTTTCCTCAATTATATAAATTCACTTCTCCAGGCAAAGGGGAATGCTAGCATTCTCCCAATGCAGTGTTATTCCTCTCTCTGGCATTTTGGTTCCTGAGCTCTACGTGCTGGCAGCCCTGGCAAAGCTTCATGTGCAACACTCCTTTGTGCACAGGAATGACCCTTGGCAGGCTGAGGTGACACAGCTCACACTTGGGGAAGCTGCAGGTGTCCCCCTGTCAGGTGTCCTGGGAGCACAGTCCCCAGCACTGCACAGCCCAGGGGAGGTGGCTCCAGGACACACTGGGCTCATGCCCGTGCTGGCAGTGGCTTTGCTGTCCTGCCCTGGGTCAGCAGTGTTGCCAGGGCCCAGCCAAGGGACTGCCTTGCAGAAACCTCTGGCTGGTGGCAGCAGCTACAGATGGAAAGGCTCATAAGGAATAAAACTGAGCTTAAATCGAGTATTTGCTAAGCTGAGGCCTTTAGTACCATGGTTGCAGCAGAAACAACTTGCACAGGCATCACACTTTACAGATCAGGGTTTGCCCTGCAAGGATTTTCTACTGCTCTAGAGTGGAGAAGGTAAAGCTGCCAGGAGAAGTGACAAAATCCTGGCAAAGCCCATGTTTAATTTAACAGTAGGAAAATGCTACTATAGCTCAATTAAAAAAGCTAACCCACAGACATTGAGATGGGAGTCTCCACCCTCTCAAGTTTTGAAAACTGTTTAAGCACAGGTTTAAAATCACCCAAGTTATTCACTCCAGCTACTATAATCTTTATTCAGGCAAAGTCTTTTACCACTACTAAACTGTCTCACAACTATTGCTCTTCACAGAAAGCTTCCTTCTAAAAGGAGGCATTTTTTCTTCCCCAGATATTTGCCCTTGACCCTGGAAAGTGCTCTTTGTGGAAATTGCTAACATATCTCATGCTGAGAATTACTATGAAATACAGATTTCATAAACTAAATAACCATTGGCATAGAAACATTAAAAACATAAGCCTGCACTTTGTTTTTAAATAAGTATCATAGATTTAAAAAAACCCCTTTATCTATACTAAGTTACATATGGACAACCAGATATTAATTCCATCCCCCTGCCCTCCCAGCTTTGGACAGCCAAGGAATTGGACATGGATTTGCATGCTAAACACCAATTAACCCAAGAGGGATTTTCCTGCTGCAAAAGCCCATAACCAGAGACATTCTGAGCAATCCATCAAACCAGCCAAAGAGCATCAGGAAAGGAACTCACGATGTTTCCAACATTGCTTTCTACAACAGCCTTCAACATGCACTAGAAAGAGTTTTGATTTGGTTGACATCTTTCCAGATCAGTTTGATCTCCTAATCATGTTATTTGACCCACAAACAGGCACGGTTAGAGCACTCACTTCCTCCATTGTGAGTTGTTAGTAACACATTACTATCAGAGACTTGAGCATCTTCCAGGAGCATACGTGAGGTACAAATCTTTTCCATTTTCCAGTAACCTATGATATTGTAAGATGGTATTAGTATACTGCTACTGGTATGTGTTAAAACATGCATATTTAATAACAACAGACTGACAAGTGAAGCATTCTCTATTAGCACTAGCTTGCTAAACATTTATTTAAACCTCTTTACACAAAACACACTTGCACTGTTCCAGTCTAAGACTAGCGTTTATGATATATTTTAAAAATAAAACATTTGGGAAGAATTCAAGCTGCTTTAAAAATACTTTACATATAAGAAAGGAAAGCAGGATACCCCAAATTATTTTGAACAATAGTATTTCTAGATATACAGATCTGGTTTTGGATATGTTGATCTTACCTTTTCTCTTCAGGTATTCTGCAATGAGAGCAGCAATATGAATATAGCACATAGCAGCCTGTAACAAGAGACCAACATACATGGATAAGTTACAGTACCCTGAATTACAGCATACATGTGATAAGGAGCACACACTTTAAGGACTGCCAAATCATGAGGCAGAAAAAGGAAGACAAAAGTAATTGAAGAAAATAAAGGATTAAATGATGAGATCCTCCTCAAGCATAAATTTCACGAGGTGTCTCTCATAAATGCATGGATTTTTCTCAAAAAAAACATTAAGATGACTCAGTAATAAGGCATCCCTGGGTTATGCAGTGGAATTTTGCATCACCCATTTAGTCTGTGATGAAAATGACAGCACATTATAAGCAAAGCTCCTCTTCTGGGCTGTAGTGGGGGAGAAGAAAATCCTTTCTGTGAGTTACTCACTGCCCATAAACTCCCCTACACCACAGCTACTGTGCCTGTTAGGGGTAGGCAGCAGAGGTGCCAAAGTGACACTGCCCTCAGCTTCCCTGTCAGCCAGTTTCAAGCCTTGCTCCAGCCTACATCAGGTACTCAAGGTCAGGCAAGCTGCGATGAGCACATCACATCTCCAGGTGTTTTCAAACCTCTACTCCTCTGATTCCCAATCTATGACAGACACAGTATGGTTCTCTTAACTCCCTACTCCTGTCGGTGTTCCAAAGCCCTTTTTATCAGAACAGCTCAGCCTGAAGACAAACTGATTTCCTGTTCATTTATTCACATTACCTCTGATAAATCTCCATTTCTCGCGTGAATCTTGGCCATGCTTTCGAGCCATGTCCTGCGCAGCTCAGGTGTGCTGGCATAGGAGTTTGCCAGGCTGTACTGCAGATCCACCAGCATCTCAGGGTCCTTCTCGTGCTCCTTCATCTGAGCTGTGGCCATCAAAACCGTCCTGATGCGCTTGGTCAGATCCTTCACCTCTGCTGGGAAATTAACGTTCTTGGGGAAAGATAAGCAATGCATCACTGAAACCATCCAAAGAGCCCCATGCTGCACCCCCAAACAAGATAAAGTTCTGCTTACAGAGGACCTCCATCCTCTTCCCTATCTGGGCAGGCTTCAGAGCAGTCACAGTTCCAGAGCATGCACACATTGCACACAAACCCTGGGTGTTTCTCCTGATGTGCCACAGCACTGCAAGATGGCCCAAGTCAGTCACCTGTTCCACTGCCATGTGCAACAGCTCTGCTGAAGTCAGGGAACTGGAACAGGTGTTCCTTAATTGCTTACTGGGCCCAGAACTGGATCCTTGCACACTTTCCTCTGAGCAACAGCACCGTGTGCTATAGATAGTCCTGCTTAACTACACTCCCAGCATGTTTCACCATGGGAATAAAGCACAAGTCTGGCTCCTGACCTTCTCACACTGTGCTAGATTAAAACAGAGTCCTTATATTACTCACACCAGCTGTTCTCAACATATTTAGCTCAGCTCTTCAGTTTTTCTTTTTCAGATAAGCAGTAAAATACATTTGTTTTCAGACTTATTTCCATCCTTTGTTTTGTTTAAAAGCAAAACATTCAGAAAAAGTAAATGAAATTAAATACTCCCTCCTCTATGTCACAGAGATAAGCAAGTCACAGAAGCAGTGTGACTGTCTGCAGGGCTGTGAAACCAAAGCTGGACTTAAAAAACAAATAGAATTGTAATGACATCTTATTAGATAACACATCGAATTACTTCTGCTAACTATCTACCAATTTGCTTATACTAACTTTATTATCAATCTCAGTGGAGATACCCTAAGGTCACGTTCAGAGAAGAACAACACCTCCAAAGCATAAAACTGAAAAGGCACATTGACACGTGTTTAGACAAGAATTGTAAAAATTAAACCAGAATATTTTCTCAACAATTTTTGTATAGACAATACCTATAATAGCAGGGGTAACTTGTCTAAGAGCCAAGTATACCTTCAGTGAGCTACTAAGGTTTTACAAAACCCAACTGCTGTGCCTGTTTTTGCTACACATTTACTGAACAGAGGAAAAGGAGCAATTGTAGACTAAAAATTGTTTGTTAACTGCAATTGTGTTCCATTAGTCCCAAAGCATGACCTCTGACGTGAGGCAAATGAACAAAATAAGCAATAAATAATAAATAATATAACTTTCAAATAAAATATTTTTGTTTAAATATTATTTTCACTTATTAAGCTTCTGAGTCAGAAACACTTTCATGACTTCAGATTGCCTGAGAAAGGCACGCTAAGAATGCATAAATCACTGGCTAATACAGCCAGCAATTTTATTTACTGAAACACTTGCTCCCGTGAAATTGTTGACCTTTTGCAAGAGGTAGTGATTGACAAAAAATGCTTCTTACTTTCATCTGCTTGTCTCCATTAGCAAAATTATTTATAATTGCGAGCGAATGTTGAAATCGAGATCCGCCAATCCCCGCATCCGCTATCAGCTGGCTCACTGCCTTGATGAGCTGCACAGGGAGCAAACACAGGATGCAATTAGCAAAGAAATCAAGAGTTTCAGAAGAGTTTTTAACCCCTGTTTTAGTGTGACTTGATGTACTTGTAATTTCATACAGTGAAATTTCATATCTGTCCTATAAAGGTAACATGTACAAAGGCAAGGACTGTGACTAATCTTTCAAAATTTTGTAGCTGCTCACATTTTGCAGTGTAAATATGTTATTACTGGACTTTACATGTCTGTTCCTGTACTGTCAGATTCTCTTTAGTTCTCATCAGCTGTGCTCCAACTGCTGCAAGCAGCACACGAGTCAGGAATAGCCATTAATCTGGCAATGCAGATACACTCACAGCTGTTGTCTCTCCCTGGAGCAGAGCTGAGCAGCCCAAGAACAGCAGAGAATCCAGTCCAACTTCAGACTTGGCAGGAAAATCAAGCTGCCACAGAGAACTGCCTGTCTGAGGACTGCAAAAGGATTGCCTTGCTTCAATGTATTAAAAAAAAAAGATAAAAACTAATGCACATCAGTTAAATATTGATCTCACACTTCACTTACCTGTAGATGGGACCTGACTATTGATTTCTGCTTGTTAAATTCAAAGTTCTTCCTCATGAAAAAATAAAGAAGAGCAGATGCTTCTGTCTGAGTTGAACGTGACCTATGGTTACAGCACTTCAGGATTTCATAGCAGAGGGAACCACAGAGATCTGCTTGTCCTTGGAAGAATGCTGATGGGAACTATTGAAAAAAAATGTGTGAACAAGTTCAGTACTACTCTCAGGTCTTGGTGCAGTTATTCTGAGTTAACAATTTTTTAACCTCTCAGTAACTCTCCCACAGTTATTCATACCAGGGTTTAAACTAAGCATAATCCCACACTCAAATTAAGATTAATTAAGAACTATACTCATATTTTCCTACAAACACTGTATGCCATCAAACTGGCCTCTAGGAAGCCCAGAGAGCAGCTGGCCACAGCAAGCCCAGCAAGCAGCAAGGAATCTGCCAGGAACGCACAACAGCTAACCAGGAAGAGCAGGGGGAGTTCTGCACGGGCATAAAAGCTGTTCAGCAGAAGGAAAATACCTTCAGTGGCAAAGTCAGTGAACATCCAGAGGTCAAGGGTTTGAAGAGCAGGAGACAACAGAGGGCTCTCCAAACCATACCCACTGTTACCAGCAGGGTGAATGCAACAGAAGACTGAGCGAGGAGAGGTGGAAATGTACACATGGGCTATAGATCTTAATTACTGCCTGAGGGGTTCTGCTGCAGGAACCACAACAGATCCCTGCTCCCACAGAACCATGAAGGGAGAATTCAATCCCAAAAGCTCCAGGATAAACGAGAAGGGCAATTCTGGATACTTAATCATTTTCATTACATGGAGTTCTTCCATTCCCAGCTGTCTGGGAGGTCATTTAAAGCTGTGTGTGGATGGTTTACTTCATAGTTCCCCCATGTACTCCAGCTGCACTACTGGGAGAAGCACAATTTCCTCCTCCTTTCCCCTGAGACAACCAGAGGGAGGCCACATGCTGTAAACTCAGCTACACTCTTGTGTTTCATAGAAACACTTAGCAAGTGAGGCCAGGTTTGCTTATTGTCACTTCCCCAGAGCAATTGTTATGTAAGTGCTACATTCTGGTTGGTTTTCAGAGGATCTCATCTAGCTCTGTGACTTGGGAATTGTGCAGCCTTTGCAGCTGGCACCAAGTGCCTAATTGACCGTGACAATTAGACAAGTGCAATGCAAGCAGAGAAACAGTTTGACACATATCCACACTGTTTCCTGTGTTTAAAACCAGGTATTTGTAAAACTATTAGTGTGGATGAACTTTTGGTGAAGTGTCTGGAATACTCTCCTGCTGGTTCCTCTGGGGACAGCAGTAACCATTCACTGCTGGATTCTGCAAACCAGGGATCTGCCACAAAGACCACGGACCTCAAGGGTTTCAAGCTGTCTTCCATAGGTGGTAAAAGCAGGAAAGGCAATGGATACACCACAGAGCTGGACATCACTCATCTACTTACATTAAAACTTTCCCCTACTTAGCAAATTTTTCAATTTCAAAACAGAACTGTTTTTTCAGACATTGTGAACTTCTTTCTTTTCATCAGCAATAAATCAGACCGTCTTTGTCAGGAATAATTATTAATAGAGGAAGTTCAGAACTCTTGCCAAGTGTTCAATTGTCCCCAAGCTGTACTTGCTGTAAGATATTGCTGGGCAGGACTAACAGAATAAACCCAGAGTTACCTTGCCCACAAACAGCCGGAGAGCAGCAAAGACGTGTTTGAGAGCTGCTGCTGACTGGTTGATTTGCAAAAAGAGCATGTGCGTGTCAAAGACCTTCTTCATCAACACATTCTGGCAGTCAGATTGTTGGAGCTGCCTCTGAAAAGTTCACAGACAAGACAGGACATTGTGGTTATTGAAGTGAATAAACTGGAGAAGGATCTGCTGGACATTACCTCGGAGTGCTCCTAGAGAGATGTTTATTTCAATGTAAAATTTTTGCAGATGATTCTTTCCCAGCCTGCTGCAGACTCTTTCAAGAAAAGCACTTTGCTATGCCTGCACTACTCATGGATTGCATACGTTATATTTAAGGGTTAGGCTGACAGAGAGGGAGCCCTAAAATGTGAAAGGAGCTGTTTTCTGTATTGTGGCTATGAGACCTTCAGCAAGTCAACTGGGCTTGCTGAAGCAATCTGAGCAATTTTAAGGAGGCAGAGGATTCACCTTCTGACTTGCAGAGATAGAGATAATAGGCAGGTTGGAAATCTGTTGCTGAAAATCACTGAAATCTAGTGGGACAAGCATGGTTCAGAAAAGGTGACTAGATGCAAGACACTTCCAAGCAGAGCAGGGTTGTACACAGCTCTGGATATGCAGGATGTTCTTCTTCCACCTCTTTCCATCTAGTTTGGGTACTATGAACCAATGCCCTTCTAAAAGACCATCACTGAGGACTGGCATATGTTATTTCCCTATTCTGCTGCTGGACATTTCAGGTTTTCTGTGTGGCTGCTCCCCCAGGCCTTCCTTTCACCCCGTATCCCCCCAGTTCAAGCAGAAAAGAAAACCAGCAAAACATACCTGGTGATTCAGAGTGTAAAGACACAACAGGTCGAGGATTGTGAGGGAAACTTCTGTAGCAATGTTTGCCTCTGTGTCTACATACTGAACAATGTCTGTTTCATTGGAGGTGCCTGCAGCAGAAAAAAAAAAAAGAAAGATTAAAAACAGTCTTCTGAGTATTGTTAAAGATGATTTAATTCTGCAGTCTGGTCCTTAAGTCTCGTCACAGCAGAGATGGGGTCCTAACTGTACTTTAAACCAAAGTGGTATTTTGAAGTAAACTGCTCATAGGAGATGAAAGGGGAGGAAATTTGAGTCAACTCTCACCAACTGCACCAGTGATGTGAGTACAGTCTCTCACTGTTTCTGTTCATCCTCAAGGAAGGGAAGAAACCTAATCGGGAAGTGGTATAGGTGACTCCAATCTCATAATTTTAAGAGCCTCTGGTCAAGAAAATGTCTGTATAGAGCCTGATCTAAATCCCACAGCATTCCAGAGGGAAGTAAATAATTTCTGTACTTACTTGCAGTGCTACTGTCTATCATCTGCAAGAGTTTGGGGTTAGAAAGTGCATTTTTCCCCCGGATTATTGGTAATGTTTGAGATCTGTGGTGCTTGTGGCCATCATGACTTGAAGTAGAATGCATCCTGCAATTGAAAGGTACCATTAAAAACAGAATTAACTACTGTGCCTATTCAGAATTTTCCATGTTAGTTCCATGCAGTGCTTCTCAATGGCTGAATTAAACAAAATGAAGCAAAATTCTTCAGAGAAACAAAAATGAAGGAAGTCAGTGAGGTGAACAAAACAAACATGTGCTGTGATTTATTGAAATCACAGGGGACAAAACTTCCATTAAGCACTAAAAAAAAAAAAAAAGCATCAGCTTAAATAACTTGCTGATGTTTAGAAAACTGTCTTTGAGTGAAGAAAAACTGAACTAAGTTCTGTTAGCTCAGAATATAAGAAAAATATATCCTGTTTAAGAAAGAAACAATACAGTTTCTATGAGATGAAAGAAATGATGATAAACTGACAATGACAGTAAAAATGCACGTGTGCATATTCATGTGTTCTTTTAATCCTCTTTGATGCTGACCAACACATTATTAATTTATAATGAGACGTTTAGACCTAAAATACCAATGATTATTATAAGTTTTGAAAGGATTTTATTTTTGTAACTAGTGTAGAATTCAGGAAGATTTAACATCTCAAAATTCAGGTAACTTTTTAAAATACACTTCCTGTTTACTTTTAAAAATGTGATTTCATAAATTTACATGATTAAAATTATTCTAGGACAGAATTACTCCCTGAACATAACACTCTAAACCAACAGCTTGTAAGTCAAGCCAGAGAGACTCAACTTTTTTACAGTTTGAAGCTCTGTGGCCTCTGAAATTTGTTACATATTTTGTCAACCTCTTTTCAGTCAGTGCTGTGACAGAGTATGAGGGCTGGAGGATGAGAGCCCAGGCTGGGGGTTTACAGAGTTAGGAATTCAATGCACCATTACCATTGTGAGAGCAGCCCTGATGCCTGGCCAGAGGAGTTGGAACCTTTCAGAGTTCCATTATTCTGGGTGGCCTGGACAAACTTAAAAGCAGCTGCAATTTTCCTGTTAAGAGAAAGAGAAAATAAGTGTTCATCTGTTATGAAACGTGACATCGATTTTGCCATGTCCCTGAAGGGTAAATGCAGCCCTGACTAAACCTGGTGTGGAGCAAGAACTGGTTCATCTGGTGACCTTTAATTTTGACACTGCATGACATACAGACAAGTTTACAGCAGTGATATAAAATTAAAAATGAAACATCAGCTGAGACAAAGTGTGCATCCCAGCTTTCACAGCTGAACATTATGTCACATTTTTTCAGGGAGGCAGGAGATTTTTTTATTGCTGTGAAACAATTATCTATGCCCATTAAAACTAATCTTTCCATTAAATGGGTGGAAATAAAGTGTTCAAACTTCCCTTGTTTGGCATATGCACAGAAATGTGGTGAAGAATGGCCCCAGTATTTTGAGTTATAAATGCAATAATGGTTATCACATCATGCAATTCATCCTTTATAGCAGATATTTACTCAGATATGCAAAACATCACAATAACATCACTTGCATAAAAGAAAAAATGAAACATACATTGGCTTCAGTTCCACAAAGGGATTCTTTCAAGAGAAAATTGATGTCATCTCATTAAAGTCTAATAAATGCTGCAATATTTAAACACTGCAACACAGAGTCTGTAATACAGAATTACCTGACAATATTGCGTTTCCCTAGATACCTGAAGTTTTGCAGACAAACCCTGAAAGATAAAAACAACACATGTTATGCCTATTAATGGCTTTGTACTTTTGAAAAAAAATGCTGAATCTCAGTGCCTCAATGGCACATGCACCTGCTAGTAAGCAAAAATAACAGAACGCAGCAGCTCCCAGCCTAGGGACACACGAGGTGTGGCAGCACTTTGCACACCCACATTCTCTTTCTCTGCAGTTGAAGATTTCTGCATGGTGAGATTGGCAAAGGCAAAAACCTGCTGCAAAAGCATTGCTGCATCACCAGCTGAAGGTAAATAACTCACATTTCAACTACAAGATGGTGAGGAAATTCCAAAACCAGCCACCTGCTGCATTCTGCAGTCATGCATAGATAGGAGTGAGCAAACCACCCTGGGGATGTGAAAAGCAGGTCATCCTACATTGTATGACTTTTCTTATGGCCGAGAAATTTTGAGGGGCTAAATACTTTTCTCAAGGGAAAAACAGAATCTCAACACCAAATGGTAAACTAATATGAAAATCTGTTTTAGGAGGAGGACCCAAAGCATTATATCCCTTGTTCATGGAAATTACAACATATTGGAGGATATGTATCTCATTAATAATGTCTCATTATGACTTTGAAAGACTATAGCAAAATAATTTAAGATATAAGAGCTATCTCAGACTAGTCCAACATATGGACAAACCCAAAGAGGAATTGTTTGCAGCCAGCAATTTAGAATATTCAACACAAAAATCAAACAACCACAAAGTAAACTTACTCTAAAATGCTGAAAAAGTCTGTAATTTCTGAGAAGGGTGCTCGCAACCAGTAGGAAATCAGTGCATCTAAGGAGAGATATTAAAATATATTATGTATCCATTACAAGGAAGTAAACTTAGCCCAAAGCCTGTAAAATACACTGATGATTATTCTAATTTAATGCTCACTTGGATTCAGTATTCCCAGTATTTTACAGCAACATAAATTAAGCAGTGTGTGCACAGCTTTTACCTTCTGAAATGGTTTTCATAATGTGAAGGAAGCACATAAGAAGGCTTCTAGTTTCAGCTTGATCCAGCTTGTCAAAACGAAGAGCTGACCCAATCAAAGACAAAGGTCTCATGATCTGTTGAGGTGACAGCAAAGGGCCTCATTAAGCACAGTGATGGACTCCCCCCTCTAGCAAACGTTTTCAACATTTGCACATGTACCTTTTCACACGTGTCAGTTCTCTCACTGTTTTTTTCATTGGTACTTGGGTTAGATTCAAGACTTGCTAAGGAAGCTCTGGAGTCAGCATGGTTTGCTGCAGAGATAGCTATTGATGAAAAGGCTGTAAATGAAAGTCACAGCAAACATGCTAAACTAAAACATTTATGGATACAAAAACCAACAAAAAAAAGGAGAACTTAAAATGTGTCACATGCTGGATTGAGACAAGGGCTTTGAACTTCCAATAGCAAAGCTATTGATGGGTATGTTTAGTACTGAAAACATGCAACAAGTTGAAGTACAATGATTCAGTTTGCCATCTTTCATGGCATTAAAATGGCCTGTTGCATTCTGTAAGAACTGACCTAAGGACACAAAAATCAGTGGAAAGATGCCTGAATTCATTTCCCTGAATTGTGAAATAGGGTTGGAGGTAGTGAATAAAATAAGTTGTATTTCTACTCTTCTGTTAAGCCTGGAAAAACTATGAATATTTGCCTCCATGAGACACCAGGAATTTTCAGGAGAAACCTTGGAACTATTTTTAAGTCAGGCAGAGACTAAAAGAATGAACTCAGGCAAAGGGATTTCTTAGAGCCTGAATACTGGCATCATTCCAAAGCAGGAGAGTAAGTGAAGCAGTGGAAATAGAACAGCTTCACAAGAGAAAGTCAATCCAAAGACACCCAAAGGGAAGAGAAACATTGCACACCATGTTTCCCTGGATATGGTATAACAGAAGTTAATGATGTCCTCCATGAATTCTAAGCAGAAAGCACAATGGATTGAGATACACACACATCTGCCTAGGTGTCTGTTCAATCTGCCATTCGTACCTGCAATGGAGTTCAGAACATCTTTGGAAAAGGAGGTGTCCACAGAGTTTGCATGTTTCAGTGCTGTCTGGCTCTGAAACCCACCAGTCGTGCTCAGGTCATCCCTGGATCCCTGTATTTGAAAGAAACAGAACCAGCTCCAGTGCTCCATGTCATGATCCATAACTTGGATAATGACAGCACATCCAGGAGGCTTTTCTTAGACTCAGAGTTTGAGCACCTACTTCCAGTTGTTTTGACACGACAGCCTTAAAGGATCAAGGCTTGCCATAATGTGCTGAGAAGTTACCTGCCAGATGAGACTCTCTCACAGTGGAAGCTGTAAAGGACTGATCAAATCTAACTAGTGCTTGTTTCTGAAACATTAACACAGCACCGGGAAAGGAACATTAGTTGCCATTAGCAATGCTCAAATGAAATGGAATTTAATTTAATGGAAGGACTGAAAGATAAAATAACCCTGCAGAAATCTGCTTCTAGTTTTTGAAGTGTTATGGTTATAACATATCTTCTATGAAACAAACATATCCCTCCAGATGTGCAGTTTATACAGATGTTGTCTGTGGCAGTAAAGCTGTTTTATGATGTTTCTGTACCCCTTTCCTCCTTCAGTTGTAAGCATTCCCCCGCCTTCTGGAATAGCTTATGGTCCTTCAGTTGTAGCATCCTTGGGTACACAAAGCAATCCTGCAAAGACTCTGCAGGCAATGGGAGGTTTTCTTTACACCAGTGTGTGCCAGCCTCCTGCCTGGGGACACGTCCTCAGAGCCCAGCCTGTGGCAGAGGTGCTGGACACATTGTCTGGGGCTCCAAATCTCTATCCCTGAATTTCCAGCCCTGGGACAGCAGTGTCCTGGCTCTGTTCCAGACCCCCATTCTGTTCCTTGACAGTACAGACTCCCAGGGTTCTGCAGGTGCTCTGCAAATTGAGACCTTCCAAATTAAACTTTGCAGATGCAAATACATCAGCAATTTCAGAACTAAATTCTGCTACCTAACTGGTGACCAGCATAAACTTGGACTTCCTCCCATTGGGTCAGACTGGCTCACTTTGATAATTTCAGTGCTCTGACAAAACCACATGAATTACCTGATTGGAAGTGTTGATATTGAAGAGGAACATATCTTTCATGTAAATCCTTGGCATATTGTCCAAAAGCATTCCATAGAGTGGCATATACAGGTTTGCTATTTGTGCTTGTTTGGCCTGAAAATAAGAGACACAACATAATCCCCAAGAAACTAATAACTACATACCAGTAGCTAAGGAAGTTTCATGTATGCTTAAGTGCTGCATGAGCGAGCAAAGAAAAAGGACAAACAGTCTCTTTACCGGCTCCGCGTATCGATCATCAAACGAGTGCTTGGCCATCAAGTTTTTGAGCACAGCCAGGGCCAAGTGCCTGATGTCCTGGTCCTCTTGCAAGGCAAAGCCAACCTCCCGCAGCAGGACTCCAATCAGGAAATGCTTACGGCAAAATTCATTCGTCAGTGTGTACTCTGGAATGTCTTGGAGTAGAATGGACAAGAGGGTTTCAATTATATATAGGTTACATACATCCTTCCCACCCCCTTCATTTTCCAAATGTTCCACTGTTGGACCTTGATTTCCTGGTCTGACTGCCTCACTTTGCTCCTTCAATTCTCAGAATGATCTAATCTAGTATTATTATCTCTTGAAATCATGCAGGTTTTACTATTTAATAATAAAAGATGATTTATATACATGTTCCCACATGAGGATCTCAACTGTTTGCTCATTAGACTATTGACTTCTTGGAGGCACAAAGTCCAAATTGTTGCTCTCATATCCTAAGTTAGAAGAGTTCTAGAACACAGAGGTCAAGAGCAGTTCCACTTCTGAAAATGAGAAATAACTTTTGCCTAAGATTTGCCACAATGCAGTGGTCAAAGTAAAATTCTGCTCATTTCTGCAGTCATATTGCTCATACCTGATGTTCGATATTCCTGTGCTGATTCTGAAGGCGTCATAGTATCTTCATTTTTCATAAACATAGGAAAATGGGAAAAAAATGCACTTCTTAATTATAAGTTAAAAAAATATTTGCATGCTTTTTAAAAAATCTGACTCCAATTTGAACTAAACAGCTTCTATTTAAAAAAAAAAAAAAAAGCCCTGACTGTCAAAACTGAACTCATTTTTTGATGCTGAAAACCAAGGTAAAAAAGGTACAAGAGCCCAGTTTTTGAGCTTCTCCCCCTTCCTGCTGTACCTGTTGAAATCCTCTCCTAGTTTATCACCTCCCAAGGCTATAGCAGTAGCTTTACTGATTTAGTGAATCAGTCATCACAAAAATTCCAGTTAAAACTCCCAGTGAGAAGCTTCCACCTCCCACCCCCTAAATGAGCTGCCAGAGGTTGCATTATTTACAGGCATACTGAAATTTTATTTTTAACTGAAAATGTATTATTTTTAACTGAAATGTTATTTTTATCACATTGCTTAAGTACCACACCTGAAAAGCTGTTTGGGGCTTCTGAGCCTGACGTACAGACATGGCTCTGGAGAGAGTTATTTATTACCTGCTCTTTGAACCTCCCAACAATTCACTGTTGCACAGAAATCCTCCTGAGGGGGGCCTTACCAGGAATGTTTGAAGACCTTATGGGCAGGCACAGAGGGATGAAGTGCTCATGGTGACAGACTTCTTGGAGAAAGTCAAATTTGAACTGGTGTAAAGTCTGAAAATCACAACAGGCAACGGTTCAGTTCACATTAAAACAGGAAAAATGGTGAGACAGAGCTCCACTATTATCTCTACCTCAAACTTCACACTCACACCCAACAACAAAACCTTACAGCTAGTTATGCTAAGCTGCACAAACAGTAAACATGTGGTTTTCATCTCTGTTATCAAAAGAATTTGTCTCAGACAAAAAAGATTTTTGGATTTTTAAACTATGATTTTTCATTGTAGGTGATTAAAGCTACACTGGGACTTTTGATGACATATACCATAGAATTGCATCATAGTGAAGTATCTTCTCCAGTCCACAGACATTTTGAACCATTATAATTATTATGACTTCTTTTTTTTTTAAATAAAGTTTCCGCCAAACAGGTTACACCCAGAGCTTACTGACAGTAGTGAAAACTTCCTGTTGATGCCAATGAGTTCCACCTGCAAGGGATTTGGGTAATATACAGTTTAGGTATTATATCTTTAATATCTCCCTTCAAAGAAGCCATCCAGATCATTTTTGGAGCCTTGCACCTACCTCAAGAATTTATCATTCCTTGTGTAATGAAGTGACATTGAGATATAAAGACAACACACCATTTCCAGCAACACATTTTTATTTCCATCATCTCTTCTCACTGTTCTCCGGGGCCAAGCAGTCATTGAGCAGCAGGGTTACTCTGAATGCCCTAACACTAGAAAGCACTTGTAAAAGTCTTTTAATTTGCACAAAAATTGGATTGTAGCATTTCTGCTGCTACCAACAGGCTGGGATACCTAGAAAATGCACTTTTCTGAGTCTACCAAGTAGGGGATGGTAGAGAATTTTCCCCTAAAATATTTTACTGCACTGTAGCACCTCTTCAGGAATACAGCATGTTAGCTGGACTTGCTAATGGCAAATAAAGAAGTGAATCATCTGAAATGTGTTCCCCAAGAGTAGCTGTGACATTTTGAGGGAGCACAGAAATGAACTGATTTCTAATGAGGTATTTCAACTTTTGAATACATGTTTCTCAAAACAATATTTAAATGTCAAAATATGGAATACCATAAGGGATATTTCTGTGGAACAGAAATTATGTTGCTTCATCCAGAATTACAATAAATTCAAACTGCATTGCTACAGACTGATACACCTACAAAACATTCAGGCAACAATATACAATTAAAATTTTCTAAAAAGGTAGGTCAGACTGCAGTATTTTTTTTTTTTTGATACATATTTCAGCACATTTGGAAGACTGACCCCTGCTTAGGCATTGGACTGAAATGAAAATGATGCAAGGCCTCTCTCTCCTTGAGGTCAGAAATCTCTGATTTTATTTTGTGACTATTGTTTCCAAGTGCCACAAAGCTCCAACTGTACATCTGTCACAGCTGCACAGTGAACCTGCCCCCACACGCTGGCAGACAGGTCTGGAGGGGCGCTGGCAATGTTCACACACTGACTGCCAAGAAGGTGCTAAGTACTGCCCTGCACACTGATTAATCTTAGGCTTTTCCACTGACCATTAATGGGCTTTTTAAATTAAACATCTGTTTCTGTGGTTGAATGTATTTAGGGAAGTTTGAAATGTGGAAGCAGTTTTCAGATTGCATAATATTATTTACAGAATTACAGACTTCAGGCTATGACAGTAGTAACTGAGAGACTCCATTCTACAGCTGTTCCAGAGATTCAGGCAAAGACCCGAGTTCAGAATGAAGCTGGTTTTGGTAAAAAGCAAAGCAGACCTGGAGTAATCTCATTCTTTAGCTACAAATGAAGATATTACCAGTAAAGAATTACAAAAAGTTAATAGACAAAAGCTTTGTGAGCTTTCTGGGTAAAGATGAATCATTCGAAGTGTATATCTTGACTACACTGTGTTACTAAATATATGCTCTGGCGTGGAAGAGAAAAAGCCTGTGACTCATCCTGTGATGGATGAAGAGCAAAGGAGCCACACTGAGTGATTCAGGGACCTCTTGCTGTTTGAAATTTATTGTTCAAACTATATCAGTGACTAGTGCAGGCATTATAGAAGAAGATCAGGCTGCAGGGAATTTTCCTCTTAGCCAGCACAAACTAATTTGGAGCTGATTTACCTTCTTGCATCATCAGTGAGGTAAGAGCATGGCACTCACACAAAGTAAAGATGTTACAGTCTCACTTGAGTTTACACAATGATAACTTTTTAATATGCTCTTACTTTATTCTCCTCAAAGAAAATTACTTCCAGCTGCTGATGATATTCATAGACAAGTGTGCTTTCAAAAAATTAAAGCTTAATTTGAGTCTTTTGGAGTCTTTGATCTGAGCAGTCTGTGCAGTCTGCTCTTGCAGTTCTCACTGAGTAGTTGTTTGAACGTGGCTATTTACTCTCAGAGAAGGGGGCACATGGATTATTAAACCCAAGAGGTTTTAATCCACATTTACTCTAAATGTTTTCACTGTCTTGAGTTCTGAGCATGGGGAAGTCATGGAATCATAAATAGTTTCAATATTTTCAATAGTTTCAAAAAATATTCTGCTCGTCTGAATATACTTTAGAAAAACAGACACAAACAAATAAATCAGAGCCATACCTTGCTATCTCCAGCTCCAAACATACTTATGTAGTTGTTGACCATCCTGAACACAAACCCACGATCCATAAATGTGAAACAGCGCTAAGAAAGGCAAAAAAAGAATTACTATTTTATAGAAAAATACCCAATACATGGCCTCAGTTACCTGGCTGGTCACTATGTGTCACCTGTACATGGGAATCCTGTACACAGATGAGGTAAGTATTAGGCAGGTCAAGGAACATCACAGACCTGGTGAATCTCCCTTGATTTTTATATTTATTTTCAGTTATAATGAATGAATCAAACTTTTCTTTTTCGTTGTGTCTGCAGCCTAAAGCAACCACCACAGTGCACTCGAGAAAGCCTCTCTTTTGGCAGCCACTCCTGCATGGCAGCACTGCATGCACCACTGGAGGAGGCAGCGGATGGGAGCTGAGCTCCCATCCCCTCAGTGACAGGGCAGGGACTGGTGAGGAGCCAAGCCAGCCCCAGTGCTCATTGCCTGAGCTGTGCTCTCTCTCTGGGACAAAGTGTGACACTACATTGCTTTGTGGTGAGAACACAGCTCCTCCTCACTGGTGGGGCTAAATATTGACAGAAGGTGTAAAGGTTTTGAGGGCCCTGGCTCTGCAATTACTGACATGTTTTCCTTGCAGAGTCAGCCTACAGGTACAGAATGCAATCTTGAATTTCCCCCTTCTGTGCAGTTTCTGAACTTTGCAAAACTAGCAAAGCCTTCTGCTACACACATTCAAACATGATTCCTTGATTAGGAACAGTTAATCCACCCACTGTCATTCAGAAATACAGCATTTAAAAAAAAGAACATCAGCTCAAGTCTAACTGAAGTCAGATTCCTTACCAAATGTTTGACCCATTTGAATATAAGGTAAGAATCTGCAAAACGTGAAAACTTTGACTCTTGAAGAGCATAGACAGAAATTAATTACAATTGCTTTAGAGCAGATTTACATGAAGCTTTTGCATCCTCTAAGACCAAAGGCCATAGAAAACGAAACAGTCACCACTGAATTTGGAAATTGAGCCATCATCTGCTCAGAATTTGTTTTACTCCCTTTGACTGTACTGGACTGGAGCTTGTATTGAATATGGGGAAGTGCATGTGCTGTAATGACAGAACACCTCACCTTGAGAAATTTGGCAGTGCTGTAGTTTGCATTCCTGGTTTCCTCAAGAGCATCTTTGTACTTCCAAACAACATGGTCTGCTAAAACCATCACAAGTGTGTCCAGCTCAGCTTGAAATGATTCTGGAAACCTCCGAGTTCGAGAAACCTAAGCAGGGAATAGATCATCAACTTAGATCCTCAAGAGTGCATAATGCTGCACATCAAACATTCAGGCCAAGAATAAAGACAATAAACCACAGGCCATTCAATACAGAAGAAAAATATTCCCAGAGTTCCATGGATCTATTCTGAGCAAAAACCTGAAATAGAAGAATCTGGTCCATGGGAAAGGGGAAATACATCTTCAACCTATCCTCAATCTATCTTTGTACAATCAAGAACAAGTTTGAGCCTAGCAGGTAAGATAATGTTTTGCATGTCAACCTAATATTTTACCAAGTATCACAGGATTTATTTTATTGGCCAGTCAAGAAGTAAAGTTGAAATACATTCAAATGTATTTGCCAGGATTCTGCATTTCATACTTTCCCTAAGAGATTTTGTATGTAAACTTACCTTTATTTTGTTTGTATCAACCAAGTGCTGTGCCATTGATTTTAAGATGACTGCAAAGAAGAACCAGGAATGCTGTTCAAAAGAAGGAAAAGAGTGAATGAATAATGGTTACCTGATAAACACCTTATGATGATTACCATTCTTTACAGATGGATTGCATGGCTTGGTAATGCACAGCGTTAAACACTAGATGACAAATAAATTTAAAGATCTAAGTGCCATGTATTTGAGTAGCACTGGATCATGTCCTTAAGAGAGATGAAGCCAGCTCAGGCATTTTGTCACTGTGGCTATTTGCAATAAGGAGACTCCAAACAGCCCTCCTACAAACTTCCCATTCCTACTGAGCACTGTCTTCATGGTTTGCTCGCAGGGAACTGGCAGAAAGGTGTGATGCAGAGAACCTCAGAGAATAACCTGCCTTGTGAGTTCCATCAGACAGGTAATTTGGCACAGAATAGGATGGTACTTGAACAGAGTGGTTCTTCAAATACCATTTGAAATGGTGAATAAGTGTGATACAGGTTAATATCTCAGGATATATGTGAAACAAATACACTCCAAAAGCTTATACATTGAAAAAAACCCCAAACCTCCCCACAATAAACCCAACCACAGGGCACTTTTTTGTGTCCCAGCATTGCTGCAGGTTTTCTGCCTTTTTTAGACTATTTTTTGCTAATGGCTCAATAAAGAAAATCAGAACTGGTTCATTTTAAACAGGTGAACACATTTTTGCCTCTGGGAAGTCCTGGGCAGGACTGGGTAGCTCTTGTACCATAACCCAGAGGCCCAGGGAGGGACCTTACAGATGTATGAATTTCATACAGATCAATATTTTCGTCACATCTTCCAAGTTAAAAGTTAAAACAAAGTATATTAAAAGCAATTGCCCACATCATACTGTGTAAGAATTAGGTCTCAGGTTCTGACTGAGCTGTAATAGACAGGAAGAATTTTATTATGCAAACTACAGCATCTTCAGATACGTGTTATCCTGAGAACATGCAGCAGTTCTGCTAAGTCTGGCTGTGGAATCACTGCAGGACATGATTTGCACAAAGGTCATACAGGGAAAAGGAAGGGGAGAAAGAGAAGCGAGTTTCAGGCAGAAAACCAGTAGTAAAAAAATTACAAATGTGCTAATTCAAGCTATCATTCACCTTTAAAACCTGTTTCACAGTTACTTGTTCATTTGACTTCAGCAGCCCAGTCACATTCTTGGCTAGCTCCTCATGGACAGTTCTTTCATCAAAGGATTTGGTCCTGAAGACGTACTGACAAAGAAAGGAAAAATGAAATTTCAAAATGTGCATTAAAACAAATACAAAAAAGCCTCAGTAGGAGATGATAAATCATTTGTGTACCACTAACAGCTGACAGTCTTTGCTGCCAAAAGATCTTGACTGAACAATCCATTCACATAAAGTTTAATTTCCCTGGCAGTAATGGCACAATACTACTCCCCTACAAAAAAAGCCCTCAGTTTTAAACACAGCTTCCTGTTGATTTCAATTTAGTGTGAATCAAGAGGAAATTCTGCTTAAAATTAGTGCTATGATTTACTATTCAATAGATTGTAGGATCCTGACACCTCCAAACTGCTTTTCAAGCCATTCCATCTGGGAAGAAAAGAAAAAGCAAGCAGAGGAAGTGTGGAGGGTTTTCCACCCTCCTAGTCCAGGTCACCTCTCACCTGCTCCTTCCTTCCAGAGGCAACAGCTACTCACAGCTGGTAACAACTCCTCATCCTGAAAGGTGTAGAGCACCCACTGCAGCTGACTGATGGGCAGAACTATACCCCTTGCAGAAACTGAGCCCCCAAGGGAGGAATTTACCAACCAAGTTGCTAGGAACTCATAAACCTACCATGGCTATTCAACAATTTAGGCTAATACTTTGGTACCACTGAACCTTCCCTAAAGCAAGAGCTCTGACAGTGATTCAGTTGGGATTAAAAATCTTTTCAATACAACCAGGTCGGCAAAAGAAACAAATATTTCTTGAAAACATGTTATTAATATTCAGCTTTGTTTCCACAGCAGATGCCACAAGCTTCTCCCTGCGCAGTTTGGCTCTTCTGGGTCCAGTTATTTAAGTCAGTGTAATTTCACATTATTGCTGCATTGTGAGTCACAATTCTCGACTTACTTATTCCCCAAACAGCATTTGTAAAGTAGGTATTTGTTTCCTTACTGATGGAAAACAAAGAGATTACCAGTTATTGGGTTTTGGCTGCTGCTAGAAATGAGAAAACAGACCAAGCGGACTTATGGTGTAACTTAATGATCAGCTGTAATTTCAAAGATTATTAGCTGGTCATGTAGTAGATATCTACTGCAATTTTGAAAAGGTATTGAGTAGAAGTTTTAATACCCATTTAATTACCTACATTTATGTGTTACATAGTTTATTTATTTCGGAGCCTGAAGAGCTCTGCTGGACCTCAGCAAAATTCTTCTGTGCTTAAACTGGGGTACTTGAGACTAAAAGTGAACTACTCAGAGGCTGAGGTGCATGACCTGTGAGCACATACATTCACGCAGGCTGCAAGCAGCATCAAATGCCTCTCACTGGTACCTGTATAGTTGAAGTTTCACAATCTTTCATGTTATCTCCCCCTTCCCTTCTCTCAAACCCCGCACAGTGGGAAATTCTTGCTTTAGCATCATTTCAAAGACTGACACCCTACACTCCCAAAAAGCTCAGTGCTAGTACATTTGCACCAGGTTTTGGCTCTAAAATATCAGTTCTGGTTATCATCTGAATGCACTGCAGCTTCTCCCTCCTGTGCTTGCTCAGCTTGGTGTTTTATGGGAAAAAAAGCTGCAGCAGCAGCAGAGACCTGAGCAGCTGCTTGTCCTCAACAGAAGAGTTTTAAAGTTTCTTAACCAGAGTCTCTCAGTGGCAGAAAGTTATGATGCAAACACAGAAAGAGCTACAAACAAGTAGAACTAAGAATAAACAGGAAAAAAACCCACAAAACCACCAAACTCAACCCATCTCTCCACAAAAACATGAACATTTCAACACCGGCCATACCATCACGTAAGAATTGATGCAGTTGTCTAGCTGTTCTTCATGGCACTTGGCAACAATGTTGGTAAGAACTCTGCAAGATAAAAGAAGAACAAAAATTGAGCTATTTTTTGTCATAAGGCAGAGAAAATCTTCTTGATACTCACATTGTACTCTTCTTGTAAGCTCATCTAAAGCAGTGCATGAGCGATGTGATCCAAATGATGAAGAATGTGCAAAATCTGTCCACTGGGAAAATCCAGTCATTTCTTGGGCTTTCCACTGCTTGGACTGTGCTGTTATATATGCATTTGCTTAACATTGCACCCAGTGTAAAGGATAATAACTGTACTGTCACCACAACAAGAGGAAACACTAACTAACTGAACTTTATGCAGGCCTTGGATACGTAGGGATGACAAAAATTAGAATACTTCAATGAAACAGAGTCAAGAGCACCTTTCTCCAGGAATGCTACTTGCTAAGTTCTCTCAGCCCTTTGTGACTGTGCAAATCCTCTGATACTCTGCTTATGCTGGCACAGCTCCTCAAGGACAAGCTCAAGGCTGGGCTGCAGCCCGAGCAGGTCCCCCTGCAGCACCATCTGCCCCTGCCCTTGCACTCAGGCTCAGCACTGCACCCTCAGCACTGCTCAGCAGGGAGAGGCTGCCCACTTGGAGACACCACAGACAAGCTTGGGGATCACCAACAGGGAAGGAAATTGCCTGGATCACACCAGCACTCACTCTCAAAAACCTGAGCTCCTACAAACAGCAGGACACTGAGAATTTAGCTGTGTGAAAGTGAGAATGGCAGCAAAGTTTTCTCTTCAATTTGTACATGGACCATCTTTGCTTGAGCTCATCCTGTTCCAGAAAACACAGATCTAGGCTAGAAGTCTTCAACTTGACCATATCCTTCCCTTTTGATTATTGGGAGCTCAATTTTTCAGAATACTTAATATAGAAAAGACTCTGCAATTTTATAAGCTTATTTTTATGTTAAAGAACTCAGGGATAGGCATAGTAACAGTATGACTAAAATAGATTAATAATATGCCTGACTGTGGCCCACATACAAGTACTCCTTTTGACTAGCTTGGTGATTGAGTGACTTCTGGCAATTCTTATGATTGGATCCAAAAGCTTTCTAAGTCCCTTAAGTGTTTTTAATTTATCTCATTTCTTGCTTTTAGTTGGAGAAGCAAAACTTGTAGCAAAACATAAAAGCTATGACAATTAGTTGTGGGCATTCTGATCTTTTAACCTTCATTATGATTTGAAACTGAAATGAGTTCGGCCAAAAATGTGACAGAGAAATGATGACACGACTGGGCCCCCAGACAAGTAAATAACCATGAGTATGAAAGGAATAATGTTTTCTCCACAGCACATAAGCCAATCCATGCTCTCATTCTGTTGTTGTTGCTTTCAAAAAGTTCAACACAAGCTGCTTCAAGCTATTCAGAACAAAACAGAGTGTGTATATATAGGACACGTCAATGAATGACACACAGCAGACATGCATATTCCCACTGGCATCAGCTCTGCCAGCACAAAAGACAAGACACCACACACATGAGAAAAACACTGAGAATCCTTCTTCTTTTCCTTTTTCCTTTTTTTTTGGGGGGGGGTGGTGCCCAGGTGTGTGCATAGTCAAAATTTGAAGCATGGAAAAAATAACACCCTTCCATTTTTCCATCTAATCATTAAAACTGTATTTTAAACAGCTGCTTCTTCTGCAGCATTTGCCCAGCCAGTTAACTGATGCTGAAATTCTGCCCTGAGACACAATTCATCATTTTCTCTAGACTTAACATCAGTTGATTTGCTGGCCACAAAAGTGCCCCCAACAAAGGTCTGCTGGCTTCTCCCCCTTTAGAAACAGTGTCAGTGATGAAATCCCACACACTTATGAGGAAAGGATCTTTTAATCCTAGTACCTAGCTATGGTGAAACTGGACTTTGCCCTGAAAAATGATCCTTTGATAAAGCATATTGAAACTCTAGCTTTCCACGGCTAAGATGGGGAACTCTGCTTCATTGCTCCTTGAAGTTTCCCTAAATAATCATTCTTCAGGAACAAATTCTGAAGCACAATCTCTGGAAGGAAAGAAAAAATACTGACAGCAGATCAGTTTAACAGGGTTACAGAGGACAGTGGTAATTTTTTCCTACTAGCAGTATTGTAGTCCCCATGTTTAGCTGCTGGAGGAAGTACAACAAAAACATCACTATGGACACAAGTAAATGCAACACAACTTTCTGCCCTCCTGCAGAGACCAATAATAATAATCTTGCCAGTATTTTTTTCCCGCTGCCCTGATTAACAGCATCAATAAAGACAATTTCATTATGTGAAGGGTGAGAGACTCAGCAAATCATTGCAGTTGTTTGCCTGCTCTCTGGAAAATGCTTCTATTGCTCTTCAGTTATTGCTGATATATTCTAATTAAAAAATGCCCCTGAACGGTGTGACCTGGTTGTTTGACTCTGCACTGGATGCAGCAAGATGTTGAGCTCTCCCTGTGCTGAACTCCACATCCTCAGAACCAAACAGACACCAAAGGTGAAACCCAGCTTTGGCAGGAAGCTGGTAGCTGCTCAGGAATGAGACCTTTCCCTAGGATTGCCTCAGGGTGATCAAACATGCCCACCACGGTCAATAATTTCCAGCCACATGATACCAACACTTCCACGTGTTATTTGCAGAGCCCAGTGCTAGGGGGGAAGCAGCATTCTCACTTACTGAGGTCCAAAGGAGCAGCTGTAACTGGACTAAGATCTGCATTAGTGCCCCTGAGTGAATCCTGTACATCCCACAGGAGTCATCCACATACCTGGTCACAGCTGTTGCAACTTCATCATCACTGTTTTGCACCAAAACCCAGAAGAGCTGGTTCAGGACTACAGGAAGAAAATTCATAATCACATGGATCTTCTCAATCCTCAGCAAATTCTGTAAGGGAGGAAAGAAGCAAGGTGAGAGACTTCCAGTGCAAGCAGTGACAGCTGGCAGGTCCATGCTGCTCTGCTGCTTCAGCAGGTAAAATACAGAGCAGCCACTGGCCTACCAGCAGCAGGAACACAGGGCAGCTTAGCAGAGAACTGGTTCCCCATGAAGCTTGCTTTAAATATGACCATCAACACAACTGTGAACAAATTCACAACAATATTGTCCAGAATTCCAGTATTTTGTGCTATACTGACTTAAGGGCAAAAAAAAAAAAAAAAAAGGAGAGAAACCCAAACCAATTTTTATATTTCACGAAGGATACTATCTGAGGGCAAGAAAAGAAGTCAACTATTTCTAAAACATGAATTTTCTAATATTTTTAGGAAAACTCTTTTTTTTAAATGCAGAGATCCGATAAATTCAACATGTTGTGGCTAAAATACTTTTGTTAAAAGCACAGTGGTAAAAATGAATATTAACACACTAATCTGACATTTTATGTTCTTCTCTAATCAAGGAAGGTATTGAGCTTTTAATTAAAAACAAACAAACTCCTTTGAATTTCTCCTATGTTTTTATTTCAGGTATTTCCAAATAATTCCAGAATTTCTAACAAAGGTACTAGCAACATATAAATAAAAGCAAACTACCATAGGGAAGATTATTTACTATGGTTATACTGCATAGTTAATTTCTTGTTACATACAACATTGTCTCTGTTTTCTAATAAGTTCACTGGAACATTTTTAGAAGGTAAACTACAAACAGCAGATAAAGAATGGTGCAATTCAGCAGATAAAGAATGGTGCTGGTGGTTTAGACAACCAGCTCTACTGTCTAGCAAGTTGTAAAGCTTTTATGGATTCCTAAACTTTGCCCATTATGCTCAATGGCTTTCCAAAAATTAATTAAGGACTTCATTCTGTAGAGGTTTAACCTCTAAATAACACCGATGCTTTGATTTGTGAGCACACAACTTAATAATTTCTTTAAATCAAGAGAGTATTTGAAAACACAGCCACTCTTTTGAGGTCTGCAGGTAGAGCTGCATCTACAAACAAAAGTAGTGGCCATCCTTATGGATTTGTCCAGGGAACTACCACGATTTATTGGAAATATTGTTTGCTTATTAAAGAAAAATAATCTCTCCCCAAGCAGCTGGTATCTGATCAAAGTACACTCCTACAGGAAAACATCACCAGTGAAGGAAGGGAGAAAGCACCTACATGGTGCAAACACCTAAACCCCCAAACACCTGCTGGATTTTACAGAGTGCTAAAAGGAAGCACAATAAATGTCATATGTATGATGTTCCAGTCAGTTCAGAGATGGAACAGAGTCACATCTGCCCTCACTTTTCTTGCTTATCTGCCTTTAATGTTCCACGAGCATGGTGCACAACAAGAACTCTGGATTTCAGCACTCATGAACATATAAAGAATTAGGACCTTACATTTATCTGCTGCTCTTCTAATTTGCTTATCATACTCCTCTCCTTTCTCACAGTTTTTCACCTCTACTGAATACAGGCACATTTAATGCAGCTCTTGCTTCATCTTTGTAGATGTTCTTTTTGGTTTCAGAACTTGAAAGGCAACAAACACCCTTGATTTGTACACACCAAATACCCTGAGCAGCCCTTGGAATAGCATCCAGGTTTTTAGAGGAGGTAAGGATAGAAGTTATTTAAGGCAACAGAGGATTATCAGCAATACTGCAGCTCTACAGCTCCCTTCCCCAGACATTGCTGGAGCAACATTCCCTTATCCCCTGATGGGATCAGAGCCTGGCACAGGCTGGATTAGCTGCTGCTGGGGCAGATGCAGCCCTGCTCTAGATGAGAAGGGATAGGAGGCAGCTGGTGACCAGCAGAGCATCTGTCACATCAAGTCCATCTGACTGGAGCTGTCACAGACCCTCTGCCCCCTGCTAAACCTGTGCCATTGTTGGAACTCTGCAGTGGGGGATGAGCTGAGAGAAAGCCTTAAATACAGTTGTACAGTACAATTTGGGGTTTGTACTATACAGGTTACTTTACCTTACAAGAAGTGATAAAGTTTGAGGTAGGAGGCTGAGACAGATCCTTTTCCCTTTCCTGGCACTGATGGAAAAATTTATTCAGGTATGGATCCTAAAACAGGAAACACTCACATTAATGTATATTATAGGTGATTAGAATTTAGTGCCAGAAATTGGTTACAGCAATCACCCGTGACACCCATGAACACACTTGGTCCCACCATCTTACACAGCAGTCACAGACAGAAAATCAATTTATTGAATCCAACCCACTGGGCAGCACAGCTTGCTAAATGCCAGGTGCTTTGACAAACCCTTTTTCACTCTTGTGAGTGATTAATTTTTTCCTCACAACCTATGGGATTTCAAAGGCTGGACTTTTTTATTTTCTTTCTGGTGCTTAGAATTTATTTCCTTGCTGTTTAAACTGATATTCCACAATTTTTCTATTGGTATAATGTTAAACAATTTTTATTTTTCCTTGAATTGTGTCACCTTAAAATATGTATTCCATCATTGGCATCTTTCCCTTCTGTATTGAAATAATCTTTAAATGTTCTAGAAACAAATTCATGCATGATTTTAAAACCCCTTTCAGACTCCCCCCCGACACTTTTTGTGTGTGAGCAGGTCACAGAGCTAAGAGGAATGTTGGCTTACCTGAGTATTTACTGTTGATACAACAAAAGTGGAGACTTTGAAAAGTGGTTTCCCACTGTCTACCCATTTTATATCACTGCCAATCTGCTGTAAAAGCAAAAACAACAAAAATATTTTTCCACCTGTTTCCTATTTATTGAAGTTTGCATCAAATTTTCAGTGCACAGCTTTGCAGGTGAGAGCGCCTGAGCTGCACTGGCTGCTGTGCTTTCACAAACACCATCACTGCAGTACAGACCCACTTTTCAGCACAAGACCAATGCTACCATTCAAGGGACCAGATCCTGCCCCACCCTGTCCTCATGACAATGGCAAAACAAACACAAGGAGGCAGAAATAATCCAAGCTGGACTGGATCAGCAGGAAAATATGATATCACACCACAAAACTGGAGAGTGAATCATGACTGTGGATCACATCAGCTGGAGAATGAATGTCATATGGCCTGAGTTTGTGAAAGAAGCTCTTTTTGACCACTCTGATTCACATTTGAGGAGTTATAACACTGTAGAATACATAAAATACACTTTTTCCATATACACCTGTGAATCAGCAACACAGGACACTCAGCTCAGTGCTGCATATATTAGTTCCTATGGTCAGGGATATGTAAATGAATAAACCAGAAACCCTATTTACCATTTACACTCCCCAGCAAATGCAAATGGAAATCTGATCTCATGAAAATCCCTTGGAAATGACAGCTCTGGGCCACGTGAATAACAAGGAGGGGGGAGTGAATACCTTTGTGCTGGCTGGCTCCTGAAGGCTCAGGTAGTTGGGGGGCAGGCTGCTGGCCACTGGCACCTGGTGCTCCTGGGAAGCCAGCTGGGCGTCTTTCAACAAAGGGAGCCAGGCAAAGCCCACTGTGCACAAGAACAAACAAATGGAACTCTTTGGAAAAACAAAGTTTAAAGGAAGACAGTAACATCCAGCCAAAAACTTTGAAATCCTTATTTGAATGCACATAATGTATATTTATAATTGAAAATAATTCTACTACAGGTACCTGGTGTTTCCAGAGCCTCTTTCTTTTTGGCATTGGCTTTTGCATTTATGTCACAGGTGACATGATAAAATGAAAACAGAATGTGGTGTTTCTTATGGAGTTGAGTGGGAAGTTCAATTTTCACCTGAAATGTAAAATGTTACACCTCACTTTAGTTTAAAAATCAATTAAACCAGGCATCAGAGATGGGCTAAATGAGTGACATCTCTCTACACAGAGTTCTAAGTACAGCCTGCCTTTACTGGGTAATGTTTGTCCCATGGTAAGAAATGCTCTCTTAAGGAAATTGTTTATGATGATCATCTATCAATTTTACTTAAAACAGCTTTTTTCAACTTTGTCTTGGGGAGGAATATTTTCATTAATGATGAAAGACCATAAGATGAAAGAGGACAGAACTAAGGAGTGGTGGACTCTGCTTAGAAGTGATCACCTGCACTTTAACAGCCAGCCCTGTGCTCATATTTTCAGGATGACCAAACTAAAACTAAAGCGACATCTCTGCTACTGCTTCATCATCATTTCATAACAAAGACCAAGTAATAAAGGCTGACATGCAAATAAACTTTTATTTATAATTTCTGCTCAGTCTTAAACCCCATATCATGCCATCCATAAAACCCTACATACTCTTTTTCAGGTATTATTAACCTATTGGAAGAAAAACACAAACTAATCAGAACATGTTGCCATAAGAATAAAAATGACCCTTTGCTCTTGTGAGCTGTGATGAAATTTATCCAAGCTAATCCTGTGCTAAAGTAAGGGTCAGAAATGGTTGAGAAATGCTTCCAGTGTTAAATCAGCTTATGGGTAAGAACCTAATACCATAAACACAGATACAGAATGGGCACCCAGAGTTACAGGTGAAGACAACTTTCTTCTCAACAGCCTACATTCTTTTAAATTCTGCTCCTGCTTTACTAGGGACATTAGGACAGGGGCACACCTCTTCCAGCCAAATTGGCTACTCACATCTGAACTCAGCTCCTCATCCAGGTTGAAGTAATGTCCCCAAACCAAGTGGCTCACTAGCATCACATGAAGGACACTTTCAGATGTGTTAAACCCCAAAACACATCTTGTAAAGGATTAGCAAGGAGTTAAAAATCTCTGAAAATGTAATGCTTTAAGTTCCACCCCAGTTCCTAAACAGAAATCTTAAAATTGATACTTCAAATGTAGTTGTACATTATCTGCTGATCTTACCTCAGCAATTTTATCAAAATAAATTTTTACTGAAAAAGGAAATTTTACCAACTATGAGAACAGTTTGGAAAATGCTGGCTATAAACTCTATGCTGTTTGCCAGTCTCATCACTACACATGAAGCAGTAGTGGAAAATCCAGAACAGACAGTTGACATTCACAAGCCATCAAACACACCAGTCCCTGACAGGGTGAAATTAATTTCACCTGCAGGAAGCCTGGGGAATCAGCACTTGGTGTTGGTGAAACAAAAAGATGCATGTGTGAGTAACATTTGGCAAAGGCCACCACGTGAACTACTCTATAGCTGCACCCTCAGCAGCAGCAGCTGAAGGACTTGCTGCAGCCACCACACGTCACTGTACATTCTGTTCAGACCACTGCATCAACAAAATGCCCCGCTGCAGATCTTGGATGTCAGGGAGGGATTTGTTCTGACACTTGGCTCCACACTTCATCATAATGTTTACTATTTCCATTAAATTCAGAGATGCAGCTGGATCCTTAATGTAATCCAGACATGCATTTTAGAGAGCTGGACGGTTCCTAATTAATTCTACAGCATCTTAACTGTACTCAGAGAATCTTACAAAAGGAACAATCCACTGAGTTGATTTAAGAAAAGAAAACAAAACGTGATACTGCGTGTCAATCTACAGAGCACAGCCCTTCCACATACACAAGCAATGGCAACAGAAGCATTCTGTACAGATATTTTTCTCTCTCATTGGCAAACGTGTGGGATTGGAAGACATTTAATGAAAGAAAAAGCAGACTGACCTCATCATAGAAATCAGGATTCTGGGAATGATGTAGCACAGCAGTGTAGGCTGAGGTTGTAAATAAGGGTCCACCTGGCTTCCCATAAATGCACTGATAAAAGTAACATGTTTTCATTACATTGGGAAATTCTGCTGAAGATACTAGTATTGTTATATCTAATATGTATGCACATTTAAAACAATTATCATTAAAGATTGATCATTACTTTATCAAATATTAAAAGAAATGTTTTAAGTGCTCAAACCTGGATTTTTTAATACACCCTTCCAGTAAAAGACCATTGATTCTGTGATAATTACCCTATGCTCAATTAAGCAATGCAGACTCCTTAGACTTCTTCCTTGCTGTTATCAATTTCAGAGTTTTCTGCAAAAAGCTTTACAAAATCTATTTCATTTTTATGCACTTCAATACACAATACAGTGCTTTTACTGACTTTCAAATGTTACAAAAGCTATCCCTATTAAGAATCTCTTTTCTGGCAGTGTCCTGTCTGGGAGCTCTTGATTACTGAGTAATGGCAATTTTATTTATTGCTGGGAAAACTAGACCCCAAGTGTACTATGCAACAGCCCTTGGGCAATACCAAAGTTAAGAATTAAGTCTCAGATCCTTCTAATTTTGTGCCTCACTCTTTTCAATCAAGTCTCGAGAGCTCAATGAGAAATGCAGGATAAGTGATAAATTCTAGAAAAAGCAAGCTGCACTGTAAAAAATGGTTCCATTTTCTAATGTCATCTCCTTCCCCCCCCACCAGTCAGAATGTTGGCACTGCAAAATGGAATCACTGTGACCAGCTGGGATCTAACAGAACCACAGTGCAAACATGGAGGGATGCATGACAACATCCACTCCTGAATTGTTCTGGTTCAGTATCACCCTTATTCCTGGGTTTGTAAGTAATGTCCTCAGAAACAGCACCCTCTGCACACACTGCTCTTGCAGCTCACCTTGAGTGGCTTTGCACCTTCTTCGTCAGAGCTTTTGAACTCAATGCACACTGTTATATTCCGTGCCTGGAGAGACAGAGCATATTAAAGCTGAGATCAGAAAGGGGGTAGCCAGAAAAACTCAGGTAAACTACAGAGCTTGAATAAGGCCTTTTCAGAATCCAAGAGAAACATGCAGATGGTGTACAAATATTTATAAATGCCTGTAAGTCCCAGTGATATCACTAGAAATAAAATTTCCAAGAAAAATGCAAAATGCAAGCCAGGCCTCAAAATGACTGAGTAAAAGCAGACTCTTAAATGACCAGAACTTACATACATCTGGTCCTTAACTAGTTTTCAACCACCACGGAAACACAAGGTGATACCAGGTTTCATTTAAGAACTACAAACATTATCAAGATTAATTTTATCTGCACACATTTTGTAACTAAAATAAAGCCCTTCTGAAAACTGTGAGGAAGGTATTACCACATTATCTCTCTTTGAATCACTGTTACAACTTCAAAGTAATCCATAGATTCATTAAAATTGTACCAGTGTTTCATGATTGCAAAAGGCGAAAAAGATGAGGAGCCAACTCAGTGGCATCACCATTTTCCTCTCCTTTATTAATTCTCCTGGATTCCATGAAAGAGCTCATGCAGGCCACTGCTACCCCACGTTGGCCTGAACAGTCACATCTGTACCTTGTTGAAGTGTTTTTGGCTGTCATACTTGAGGTGTTTTGGATAGATGTATATTTGGTTCTTGTACACCCTGTAAGGTCGAGAATATTTTGTCGATTCCTGCACAAACTCCTCAACTTCCACTGTAGGTTGATGCTCCTTTACATTATGGAATGGCTTGATTGGAATAAAGGATGAAGTAACACAGTCTTCAAAAGAAAAGAGAAGAGGCCCATCACATATTGTGTTTGTTTTCACTGTCTTACTACTGAGAATAAGTAATACTGAGATGGAGCACACAAAATCCTGCCTTAACCTACGAAAAATGACTGATGCTGAGATGCCTTAAATTTACACATTACCTCAGAACAGTGGCAATAGATCATCCTTAAATGATTTCTCTCACTTGAATTAAACTGGACAGCACTGGTAACCTCTTTTGACACCTACAATATTTGGTGACATTTGAGGGTGTAACAGCCCCATTGATATATGGAGAACTTCGACAGAATGCACTGAGTGATGCTGCTTCTCATCAATTTTACAGCTCAACAGCTCATTTAAGTTTTTCTATTATCTAATAACATACTAAATAAAATGAACAAATGAGCAGTGCAGCACTAGATCAAATATATGATGCAATTGGGATAACTGGAATCAGATCAGGAAACAGAAGACAAAAATAAGCCCTCTGTCACTGAGACTGGGAGAGATTAAAACTGGACAGAGAATACTTTCTCTTCCTATACCATTAAAGCAGTGAGGCATTTAACTTCATGGGGAACTCAAGCTGAGAGGGGCCAACACCTTAGAGAAGTCCAGAGCAACCAGAACTATTTCTGGGAAAAGCCATTGGACAGACCGTGCCTACAAATTCCTTCCTCAAATCATAGGATAATCCCCAGGAAAAGTCTACCAATATGTTGTGAGGAGCTGAAAGAAGCTTGTGATCCCTCACACACACACCATGCCAAATTTTGCTTCCTTCTAACCTAGTGCAAGAGGAAACTGCCAGTTTCAGAGTAATGCAGGTGCTCTGCAGCCCAGGGAGAAGTGGCTCCAGGCCAGCTGCAGCAGTGGGGTTTCTTTCTGCTCTTTCACAGACACTGAAAACTGAGCTGCATCTGGCCAGGTACAGGATGAAACAAAGAGTGGTGTAATTAAAGGACAGCAAATCAAAACCACTCCCCTGCACACATTTTCCTACACAATGGACACCTCTGTCAGAACTGTCTCAAGGCACAATTATGGATGGAAAGCCTACTATTTAATTAGAATAATTAGTTTAAAAGTAGAATCATACTTGGATGTTCCAAAGGAACACAATCAACTGCAATGTCCAAACAGCCAGGTATAGTCTGTATTTTGCTAATCTTCTCTGCTCTGCAATGAGATAAATGAAAACATTTTAGAAAATTAGAACAACAGAGATCATAACATCACAGGAACTATCTGAAAATGAAAAACAGACCCTTATTTAAGATATTTAAGTTACACTAAACACATTTAACATATACCTATTGGCTATTAAACTCAAATCAAATGTAACAGCACAAATAAAATATTATTTGGTTTGTGGTTTCTTTTGTTTTTTCTTCAGCCTTCTCTTTGCAAGCATTATTATTTTGCAGAAAAAGGAAGGAAGTGATGAAGCAAAATTTATGAGAATTAACTTATCTACTTTTACTTTCTAAAACCCGAATGAAATATTCCCTAAAAGGAATTCAGTGAGCACTGGGATGAGAGGAGTTCACAGCATTGTGGCTTCTGCAAGTGCCATGCTCAAAAGGGACCAAGACACATTCCTTGTGCCCGAGCAATTTGACCAGTGCCAAAACCACAATGCTAGATCTCTTTTGTCCAGGAGATGCTTTAGGGACACAAACACAGCAGCGGTGACACTAAGGAATAGTCAGTGGAGTGTCCTGAACAGCAAGGGGGCACAAGAAGTTAAGAGCCTGATCCAAGCCCTGTAGCCAACATTCAAACTTTCTATGATCTCTTTTTATATAAATGGAACAGAAGTTATTTAGATTAATTCATTTTTAGGCCTATTTAGAGCAGAAGAGACAAGGAGAAATACATGGCTCAATTCTCATGTCACTTATCCAGTATAAACACAGACCCTGCTCTAGGATTAACCAGATTTATACCTGCATGGAAGCTACCCAGCCAAACCTCCTCAGAAATTTACAGGCTGTAAAATACTTGGAGAAGGTTTTTACTTGCAATGTCCATTCTTGAGTTTGCCACGGAGACTCAAACAAACACAAGCATGGAGTGGGGAAACCCACAAAAGAATGATTTTGTATCTCTGTCACTCTTTTTTGGATTTTTTTCCCCTGAGATAATGTTGGGTACTTCACCTGCATCTCCCCTGATAAAAGCTGATTTAAGCAATCACTATTTTTAGGTTATAATAACATTTATTTTAATGTGCCAAATGACGTCTCAATTTTCCTGGAAAGTCCAACCTCAAGCACTCTTTGGCAGGTAATAACCTAATGTGAAAAACACTAATGTAACATAATTTAACATGGCCACTTTGGCACACTGTGTTAAATGAAGGAAAAAAAACTCAGCTACAATTATTCTGCACAGCTTTATAAAGCTTCAAAGCCAACTAGAAACTTGTCCTTACCTTCTGTATTCTGCTATTAGTTTAATCAAATCTTCCATGGAAATCTTATTACTTTCTTGCCTGAATAAGGGTGAGAATCGGGAGTCTCTGTCAACATTTCCCTGATTATCTTTAAACACTGGCCTATAAAGAAAGAAAAATGACATATTTATAAACACTCATCCGTATGTATGTATGTATGTATAAATATAGATATATATATATTTGAGCATTTGAAATTGTCATGAAATCTTTTAACAATGTTGTGATATGAATTCTTACACAAATTCATGGCCTCTCTGCAGATTTTCACCCAAGAGAGCCCTGCCAAGCTTTATGCTTGCAGGACAAAGAGAATTTCAGTTTATTCCATGTGCATCCCAGACCTCCAAAAACCGCAAGAGCCTCTCACCCATCATGGACATGACTCCTCCCTTTAACAAAGAGATTGATTCCTTATTTCAAGGAATCAATTTGAAGAATTCAATGTATCAGTAGGTAGTTTCATCCATAGTTATTGTCCAAGAAGTTATTGTCCAAGGAAAGTCATTATAGTTTTAAAGAATGGAAATCATAGCTAGTTGTCAAATCTCAACCACCAGCTCTTACCACAATGAAACACGTGCTTTTACAGAACCAGGTTAGACACCTCAGTGAATGTTCCTGTGCATTAAATCTGCCCTGTGCCCTCCAGGAGCATGACACCAACTCACTGTGGCTTAGCATTCCTTCACAAAACAAGTTTGAGGAACACCAACTAAATTTTTGATGAGCCAGCTACAAAGTGCCCAATGAACTGGAAAAGAAGGATATCCATCTATAACTGAGAACAATAAATATCATCTGTTGTGTGCACAGGAAAACATTTCCACACATTTCCATTCCTGCTCATTGACACTTGCAGGATTTAATTAAGACATTGCAGTGCCCTTTGTATATCCTCAAGGGTCACACACGCTGGCTGGACCAGATAATGTAACAGCTATCCAAATTAATGAACCTTGGATTCAACTGCAGCATGAAAAAACATTGCTTAACAAAAGTAAAATGTTCCTGACACTAAGTGCTGTTCTGTGAATCATTTGGCCAATCTTGCTTCCTTAATTTACTTCTCTGTTCCACTGCCAGTGAGAAGAAGAATTGATGCCAGGACAAATTGTTGCCAGATGCAAAATAACAGAGCAAACCTTTGGAAGAGAAGCCCAAGAATAAGTATAAATGCATTGTATCTTCACTTAATTGACTGAGAGAAGCATCCCTATCTCATTTCTTTGCAACTGTCAGGAATGATCAACTCTCTTCTACCAGATTTTTACCTCCAGCTGTTGGAGGGAACAAGGTCCACACCAACACATCATGTCAAAAAGCTTACTAGGGAGAAACCAGACCTCATTTCTGGCAGCCACCACCTACTCTACAGATCCTATTAAACTGCTGTCAGAAAAAAAAAAAAAAAAGAAAAAGGAAAGAAAAAAGATTTCATAATTATTACAGTATAGGTGACATGATGATATTTCTTGAATTCAGCACTGCTTCCTCCTCCAGAGTAACAGAGAGGACCAAAACATTGGGTGAGTGATTTCCACTGTGCCACTGGGCTCTGCGGTGTGATGCTGAGCAAACACAGCTCTGCTGGAAACTATTAACTGATTCCAGAGCAGGCTCTGACACTGAGCAAACCCCTGCTCAGTGCAGCAGGGTGTAGGGGCACTCACCAAGGAGGGCTGCAGATGCAAGTGAGAAAGGAAATGAAGCTGGAAGTAGCTCACTCTGGGTCTGTGGTATCGAGCACTGCCTTCCAGGAGGTTCAGGGACACAGCATCATGATCCTCAAGGTATCTTCAATCCATAATTTCCCACTCCTACCCTTTGGTTTGGAGTCAGAAGGGCTTTACAAAGTCATCCTGCCTACAACCACTGCTCCAGAGCATCAGTGCTCCCTGGCTATCACACGCTCTGCCTCTAGGAGTGGTTCAGCAGCATATCCCTACCTAAATAATGCACCCAGGACAAAATTAAAGGCATGAAACCACTACAAAACAGGGAAGTATTTTTCATCTCTCCAGTTTACACACAGTACTCCATTTATATAAAGTTCTTACAACCACATAAGTAGTTTAGATGTCCACTGAAAAGAGGATAACCCTTCTTAAAAAGGTATATTTTATGCACAGGTCAAATTGTACTGGTGTCTCCATTCCCCAGGTTCATTAAAGCTGAAGAACTGCCAGAACAGCAAGTATTGAATGTTAAGTAACTGCGGTCCCGTGTTTTGCCATATCCTTGCAGGTGGAACAAGAGCACTCCTTATCACAGGGATCATACTGAAGGCACTTGAGAATGACAACTGTCACATCAAAACAAGGAAATGCTTTGCAACTTCTACAGTCCAGGAGTCCAGTATTTGTCTAACACATTAACAATGTACCATAGTGCTGGGTACCTAATTACAGAGGTATTTTAAGAAAAATTTAACTGAACTAAACTCCTGAGGAGATTCTAAAAGTGATAATTCAGGGAAAAGCAAGTTGATAGATTACACTAAAAAATCACTGAAACATCATCTCAGTACTTAATTGTTTATATGATTCTGCTCTTCTGATATTGTTAGCTGCCCACAATCCTAAAAACTTGTGAAGCACAGAAAACCTGCACATTGTTCATAATTTAATTTTGAAAAAGGTTACTCTTGAAGTAGTGGTTTATGATTTGAGGGAAAATTGCTCACCTCCAGGGTTCGACAACCAGTGCTGCATTCATCTGCAGCAACTGGAAATCAGTGCAGTCTCACTGCCTTCAGCTACCTCAACCTATGGCAGCTGAACTGAATCAGCAGCTGCACAGGCTGCTGAAGGATTCCAACATTAGCCTCTAAAACATGAAGTCTACGAGGGTGGAGAAGTTTGAAGGAGTAAGAGTGTAAAAACTAATCTCTGTGAATGAAGTTTCCCCCCACATCTACAATATGTAGCTGAGGCAGATATTTGCAAACTTTGGCAGTTCTGGCAGGAATCTGAGACTCTGACACACTGCAATTCTAACACGTACTGTAATTATACCTGCAAGAGCACACAGACACCAGATTTCCCAGCAGGAACTCAGGGAAGAACCCTGAGTCATGCTTTTGAGCAATGCTAACAAACTGGTGCCACAGGAGCTAATTAAGAGTTTCAGTCACATGTGCAATACTCAGCTGTCAAGAGTTTGGCTTGCTGAATGCATACGTAAAAATCACACTGTGGCCATCTGTAACTGCTTTAAGGAGGGAAATTTCCACACAAAAACAGGAGTGTGGTTAATGCCAGAATGAACTGACTGGAAAACACATTTCCAAACCCAGGGTTTTGCTATTTATCATAGCCAAACCATTTCTTTCCCCCTGTAGTGTGATAGCCTCATGTGGAAACTTCTATTTTCAAGCTGTGAAAACAGAAATAGATTTTATACTTTGCTTTTACCAAAGCCGGACCTGAGCAATGTTAACACACAAGCAGATGTAAATGAGTGTGGAATTTGAATTTTCTCAGTGGACCCTAGCTTGGCAAGTGTTTAGGGGGCTCTCAGCCTCACTGGGACAGTAGCAGCAAAACTTCACCCACGTCTGTTGAGATTTCCCTTGGGCAGAGCAAGTGCAGAGCTGCAGCCACAGTTCTGGGCTGGGGCACACCGTGGGATGCACTTGGGCAGCACAGCTGTGGCACACGCAGCCCAGCAGCTGAGAACCAGAGCAGAGGGGCACAGCCCAAAGCCTGCTCCTGCCCACTCCTCATCATGGGGCAACAAGGGATTGACACTTGGAGAATCCTATGAAAAGAAAATTGAAATTCTTCCCAAATTAGAAGAAAACCTTTCTGTATTTTATTATATTCTGGATTTTATTATAAATCTGGTAGGATTTGCTGAAGCTGTGGAAGAATGTTCTAAGCCTTCTTTATACCCATGAGTGCCTGGCCAGACCCTGAGCTAGTTAAAATCATCATGACACCTAAAGACACCTACTACAGCATTGGCTGAGTTGCAGAACATATCCCTGATGGTATTGCCACAGAGCACAGGCAGGTGGGCAGAGTTAATAGGGAGCTTCAGGTCAGTCTGGTGCCAAGCCTGCACCTCCTGCCATCACAGTCTGTTACAGGGTACAAGTGTCTCTATCAACCCTTCAATATGATTTTGATGAATGGTCCTCTGGGCTACACAGAAGTAGCAAATATTTATGAGTATCCTTGAGCTTGTGATGACAGATCAAACCACATTATCTGTCCTCTTGAGCGCTCACCTCTCCTGTTCTTACTGGATATTGACAAAAAAGTATGTACATAAAATATAAATGAACCCTTCAAATGGCCATACCTCACTGTATGTTTTCTTCTTTGCCATCTAAGCACCATATTCTAAAATCAGAAGTTTTCCCCTGCATGTCATGGCAACTGTGCCCTCCTGGTGCTCCACACCAGAAGCACACACACACAGAGCTCTCTCTCATAATCATGGGCAGTGCCACAACACAACTTTTCCACCCAGCACTTGCTCTTCCTTTCTCCCTACTGAGAGCTTCAGGCAGCTCTCCACCTGGCCTGCTACTGTGAGAACAGAAGCCACAGAGGAGGGGGAATGTTTTCACTTGGCAATTGACAGCTTTCCTTTTTATATGGAATATGGAAATTTATATTCCCTGCTCTACGCATGGCAGAAAGAAGGGAGAGCTGTACCAGGCGGGTCTCTGTCAGGGAGCTCTCTCATCCCAGGGCAGCAGTAAGTTGGAGATATTACACAAGACTGAGAAAGAAAAAAGGGAGAGGACAGAGAAAGCAATTACACCAAAACTTGAAGGGAGAACAAATGGGAAAAAGCCAAATTTGGTAAAAGGGGATCAAAAGGCACAGGCGTGCCTCAGTCTTGAGGTGACACCAAAAAATATTATACAGGAGAAAGAAGTCCATTGCACTGACCTGCAATAAAACCCAGATGACCAGATGAGAAAACAGAAGTTCTCCATCACCTACTCACCATGAAAAATGCAGGAGTACCTGAACTGTTATCCCTCAATATGACTCCCAAAGCATTTCAAGTCCTTGGTTAGATTTTCCGTAAAGCTTGACAGGCATCAAAAATGAACAGAGCTGCAAGAACAGGTACCTGTGCACCTACTTTCTGGGTGGCCACTGCAACTTTATTTCAGACCACAATTATCTTTGCAGGAAATTCTTATGAGAACTGTGACTTTGAAATCTCTTTGGTCATTTTTAGCACCCAATGAATGGTGGTGCTCATGATAAATTGATATTCTGTCAGCTGCCTTTGCTGCTCTCTGGCAACTTCACTACATACCTGAAGAAAAGACTCCACCACAGCAACATTTAATGAGCAAGTAACTGACGTTTAGCTGTGAGAAAAATAGGGCAATGAAACAAAAAGCCTGCAGGATATTCTGGGGTCCTGGACCAGAGAGAAAGCTTTGCTTAGCTTCAGGCAGAAAAAGTGGAAAAGGATAAAAAGATAGAAGTCCAAGGGAATAAGCTATAAGATGCTTATAAAATCATGAAAAGAATGAATACATACCTCACTGACCAAGCAAATGGCATACGGTATTTCCCCAGCTTGCTGCAGAACTGTTTATTGGATTTTAACACTTTCTGTGCACACTGCAAAAAAGGAAACGTGAATTATTCATCAGTATCATTCTAACATCTTAAATGCTGCATAAAGTACATCCAAGCTGAAGAGGCTATGGTGTCCTACAATAATTTGGCCTGATACTGCTCAGAACCAAAGGTTCTGGGGTGGACAGACAGCAGAGATATCACAAGATGAATATGATGCTGCTGACAAATTAAACCCTGTCACCACTCCTTTATTCAGAACTGCATTAAAGTTGTTATTCCAGTTTTCTGTAACTACCCAATGCAGGTGCAGTGCCTGCTCTCAGAGACAGAGAGGTGCCTACCCCAACTCTGCTCCTGTACAAAGTTCCATAGCTCATAATTTCTAAAACATTGCTGAAAGAGAACATCTCTGTACTAAGGCAGAACCAGCACAGCAATGCACCACGGATGTTGCAGATAAAATGGAGCTTCATTCTTCCAGCCAGTGCAACTTGGACATTTGCTTTCTGAAGCGTGGTGCTCCCAGGAGCCTGTCCTGTTCAGCAACCTGAGATTTGTCAGCACGATTTGCAGTGCCTTCAGCAGGCTGAAGCTTACAGAGAAGGAAATGATGTTCCTGTTACATTACCTTAAAAGAATCAGGATTCTTAATGTAAGGCTCAGCACTGCTGGCAATGTTTCCCGTAAGCACCTTTTCTATTTTTGCCACCAGTACAATCTCAGAGTGAGGATTACTGATGGAGAAAAGAGCCTGTGGATAAAAGGGAGAACAGTTCAAAAGTATACAGTGATACTGAAGAAAGGAAATACTGCCAGTGCTCTCTGCTGATGGAAAGAGTAACAAACCATATCCAGAAAGGATTATTAAGGATTAGTATCTCTACTTATTCAACACAGCCAGATGGAAAAGAAAATCTTCGTGCTAGTGCTGAAGTCAGCTTGTGCACATGCAGCACCTTGCAAACTGACTCGAGTCAAAAAGCCGTGTGACCGTGTCAGTATGGCCTAAGCTAACTGCTCCTCTTGGGCAGCACCCAAGAGCTGGCCTGAGTCAGTCATTCCCCAGGGCAAGGAAAGGAGGAGAAAAGGTAACACATGCTGTTTCAGCCCACAGCTTATGGCAACAGCAAGAATGTGGAAGCTCTCTGAGATTACTGCAGCACCTAGGTGCTGCTCTGAGTTGTGATATTGTTTGGCTGGTTGGGAGAGGTCAGCAAATGGACCCAAAGAGCACAGGAAATATGGGTGCTTTCTCTAAACAAGAGACACTAACTTTTACCAGTTCTGATTGTAAATGGTCTCTACAGGGAGCTCAGAAAGTGGGTCTGCACAACTGACACACAAAAGAGAATTTTGTTGAAAACAAGAACATAGCATATGAAAGTTTTCCAATGAAAAGGAATATTACCAAACTAAAATAAGTCACACGAGTTACTAAGCCATGCAAGTCACATGTGGAATACCTGTTTGGGGTATTTCAGCCACTCTTCTGGGAAGCCTTTGACCTGTGGTTCTTCCATTTCATTTGAGTCAATATTTTCAACTGCACCATTTTCCAATGGACTTGAGGAACCTGAAATCATCTGTCTAACCAGAGTGTGGTTCAAATCCACATGAAAATCAGCAGAGATCTTCCTGCCATCCCTGACATCATACAGTGCCACGCTCACAAAGAAAGGCTCTACCTGCAGAAAATACCAGAAACATAATACAGAGATAACTGAGAGGATGGGGGTAAATTCTATCTTTTAATGGGTTTCTGCAACTAGAAAAAAAGAAAGTAAACAAATATTATTTACAAATTATGAGATACATTAAAAACACACGTTCACAAACCCCTCAGATTAGTTTCCAACCATGCAATTAATTTTAGGGGCTTTTAAAGAAAGCTTCTTAACAGAGGAGAAGCTGACAGCTTAGGAACTCAAAGAATCAAAAGCAAATAGATAACTAATTATTAGAGTAAATGAATAGAGCCCCAGAAAACACACTGCAGGATGTTTAAAATGTAGATTGAGAGTCATTATAAAAGAGGGAAGAGTGAGTGTGGGCTTTCCAGGGATTGTCAGAAATGCAAGACAAAGATGACAAATGTGAGGGGATGGAAAATGTTTACTGGTACAAACACAAAGGCGTGGGTGTATTATTCTGTGGGAAACACATGTTCCATTTTGCTGGGAAACCAAGAGCATTCAAACCACTCTGACAGTGCCCACTTATCCTATGGCAGAGTACCAGGGAATTCAGTCCTGTGACTGAAAGTAACCTCCTGAGAGCATCCATAGTTCTGACAGAATAAATCAGCCTCAGGATAACACCTGAGCTGTCCAGAAACCAGAACCTTAAACTGTGGAGATAAAGAGCAGTGCATAGCAGGTACAATGTCCTTTGCTTTTCAGCCTCTGCAGTGAATATTGCATGCCCTTGGTGCAGTTATCATGGCTTTATTTAAACAGTTATTCCATTCTGCCAAAAAAAGATATTGATTACATCATGCTGAATTTGCACTCACTGTAGAGGTCATCTTCAAATGAAAAACAAACAAATCAACAAACAAAATCAATGCCTCATATGTAATATATGAAAGTGGAGCTGCTGGGACACTGATGTCTCATAACTTTACTGCTTCAGAGGAGAACTAACTAAAAGCTATAGGCTGACATCTACATTTCAATTTTTCCTTTTTTTTTTTTTTTTTACAGTAAGAATAAGCAAAATTTTCTGTTTTGTCCTGGTTTTAGCTGGGTTTTTCCACTAGATGAAACAGCTTGTCCTTTCTATTTTGCCTTCTCTCCTGTAACTTTATCTGCTTGGTTCCTTGTCTGTCCCTGAAAAACAACAAAAAACCCCCAGTTCACCAGCAGCTGATATTCCATTGCATCCCTACATAGGTCTTGGCAGTTTAAACTTGTTCTTCTTATAGCAATTGTTAAGAACTTTGAAAGGTTTGAAACATTTTTAATCCTTCACTGAACTACAGCTAAAAGTCTGCAATACTAATCAGCTTCAAAATATCTATTTAATCAGTTTTGTTATTCAGTCCAAAGGGAGCACTATGCATTTGTGATACAGCTTTTCTTTCACTTCTCTCTCCAAAATAACACATGTATGAAAAGAAGAAAAACCCCAACCAACAAACCAACCAAAAAAAGAAAGAAAAAAAATCACACAGAAAGAAGAAAAGCTCACATTGGTTAAGGGATCATTTTCATTTTCAGTAACACAGGCCTGGAGATTCCAACTGAGGGATTTGCAGGTAACCAGGATCCTCTTTGCAGGCTTTTCTTCAAATGGCTTTATCACTGAGTTTGTCCCTGCAAACTCCTTTCTCTGAGGATTCAAGGCCTGAAATAAGTAGGGCAATTTGTTATACACAAGAAAAAGCATCATATTCCAAAATGAAGATTCTTAAAGGTCTTTGCAACCACTGAAACACCTGAAAACCTCAAAAGTCACCGTTGGTCTCTTCATATTACTACAGTAAATGAGTATCATTCCTAATTTATTGATCAGGAAGCAAACCAAAAAGATTGCCTGAGGGCATATATAATGTCAGATGCAGAATTAGGGATTTAAATTAGTTTCCTATAATTTTAAAACAGACTTCTTTCTTGTTTATTTACTGTTTCTAAAACTTTATCTTTTAATTCCCTCTTATAGATTAAAAACCCTCACATTTTCAAATTATTAACAGTACATTTAGAATTAGAGTCTAGGCATTTCCCACTTGTCCCATTACTTATATACCACATCACAATTTCAATTTGTTTAGTACTTTGAATAAAGGTCTTATAGTTGATTGACATCAGGCTCAAGTTTAAATATACACATATCCCAATGTTACTTAAGCCTTCTTTTTAGCTAAAATAAAATTTCCACTTACATCACATTCAGTGCAAGAAATAACTTTCTTTGAATCCTAACATTAAATGTTAAACTTTGCTTTAATGCTTGTTTTGAACTAATTGAGAGCTTAGCTCAGCTGAACTGGATGACCTCCAGAGGTCACTGCCATCCTCAGCCATCCTGCAGTCCAAGTGCAGAGTCTGTACAGAAATCTCTGTGGACTCAGACAGATCCCCTCCCTCCTCACTGCTGAAGCCCTGGGTATACCCAGCGGCTTCCTGAAGTGCAACCCACTCTGCTGGCTGAGCTAACCCAGTTAGTTCATGCCACCTGTATTTTAAAACTTCTAAGAATTAAAAAAAAAAAAGGAAAAATGAAATATTGCTTACTGCTATATCAGGATCCAAAGAGAACAGGTTTAGTCGCTCTGCATTTCGAGAGGCTTTCACTGTTTCTTCTGTTTCTGTGATGTACTGTGGTGACAGAAAATAAATTAGTTTTCTGCACAAGAACAGAAATCCATAGAGCTCCTGGACTTCTACATGAGTGATCCATGCTTCCCTTGTAACATTTCCCACTTCTGCAGCAGTTATCCCCAAGCACCTCCAAGCACTCCTTGCTTGTGAAGCAGGGCTTTTCAGGCCATGACACACTTCTAAGGAATCCCAAAACAGATCAATTAAGTAATTCAAGTTTTTGTATGCTCACATACGCTATCCATTGAGGAAGATGTCAGATCTCTGCACCAAAATCAGTTTAGAGATTCCCAAGCTGAGGGAAATAACCCCCCAACAAACCAGCCCCACAGAAAAACACCTGAGCCAGGGGAGGGCAGAAAGGGGAGCAGCAAATGCCCCTCAGGCTCAGCAGGCACACAGACTGCAGTGCCACCCAAAGGGAAGGCTGGCAGTCCTCTCCCACCCACCCCGTGCCACAGGGAACATCAGACATACCCATTTCCTTTCTGACACATGCTTAAGTTAACAGCAAGCTCTCTGACAAAACCAACTCCACCTTCTGAAACTGCCTGGTGCTGTTCTAACCTACCTTCTAAAAGTTTATCCTTACGTCTAACTGCAAAAACCTTTTTCCTCACTAGTTAAGCTCATTATCCAATATGTAAAGTAAGCCCTCCACATTCCCTTCCCCTCAGAGAGCCCATGGGATATTCCAACTGCTCAATTCCTTCAGTCTTTCTTTGCACTTTGATTTTCTCTAACTTAAAAAAAAAATAAATTAATCTCTGAAATATTACGAGTGTCCATCTTTTCTGGTAGCCTAGGACTGAGTACAAGCCGTAGCTGACATGGCACAGGATATTCTCTTGTTCAATGTTTCGTGTCTCCCACAGCATCATGGTATTGCCATTTCACACTAAGTAACAAGCAGCAGCAGCCCAGCAGGACCAAGAGCTCTGTGTTCATTTCCCAACACACACTGCCCATGGCCTGACCTGCAGACGCCTCTGGATGTGGCTCTGGTAGCCAGGATTAGATAGAGATGGGACCAGGATGGGACTAGGGAAAGGCCACAGAGCACTGCTGCAGCCAGGCCTCTAGAGCCAGGGTGGGGGAACAGGAATTACCCATGTAAAGGGCAAGAAGAGCATCAGAAAGCAAGCTGACCATCTCCTATGGCCTTGCAGGCACCAGCGGCCTTTGAGATATCTGCAATATACCTCTGAGATATCTGCATCAACCAAACCATTAAAAAGAATCTACCCACAGACAAGATGGTCAGACACTTCTGCTGCCCTTAATACATAAACTCAGATCCATTTCATTTGGTTGGTTGTTTTGTTTGGTGATTTGTTTTTTTTTTTTTTTTTTCTTTTTCACATTCTAGGTGACCACTTCACATATATGAATATGACCTACAGTAAAATTCTGTCCTCAATTGCATAGACAGCTTTCAGTTCAAATCTGTGTAACATCCTCAAACAACATTTGGCTCTGTAGGCAGACAGCATCTAGAGCAGCTCACTGGCAGAAGGCTACAAACAGATTGTGCACTCGTTTAAGAGAAAGCAGTGAAGCATTTCCAATCTAGCTTTTCATTAAAAAGCTTCTTAGCACCTTACACAATTATCTCATCCACATGAAGCAGTTTATGAGCTCCAGAGGACAAAATGCCTCCCCTGGTAGCACATGCATCTTTCAATGAAGTTACAGAAGGCAATGAGCAGTCCAGAGCTCACTTCCCTGCCAGTCACACAGGAAATCTTGGCTCTCCAAGGGCCAGATTCTACTGAAATGCAGTTCAGAGGAGCAAATCTTTCACACACAGCTGAGAGGACCACACCCTTAGTGATTCTGATTTAGACCCTTCACAGGTCTAAATCAAAACACACTGTGGAGCACCTACTCTCTTCGTATCTGATGGATATTTTCTTACTTAAACAAAAGGATGGGCTGCTCAGAAAGGATTATTCCTGTCACTTGTTGTGTCTCTTACAATTGTAATAGACTGAGCTATATTTTTCAACCTTTCAGGATATTAATGATCAGGTATTGGCAGGCATTTTTCACCTAGGAAGTTCTTTCCATTAGACTCATAAAGAAAAGTGTAACATCCATTACTTTTGTGAAGTCTGGGTGCAAGGTGCTCTCTGAAGAATCTGCCTCTTCTTGAGAGCAATCATAATTCACTGGAGGTTCTGCAGGGTCTTGAAGAGAAGGAAAAATAAACACAAAATGGTTTTATTATTCTTGTTATTACCATAGGGTTTAAAAGATAAAACCCCATATTTCCATGTCATTTCTTTTTACTCCCTTCGGACTCATCACCTCTCCAAATGGAAGCAATGCTTTGTAAACCTCTGTTCTCCTCAACCTCATCTCTCACTGCTGTTCACTGTATCTTAGTCTATATTTAAGCTTCCAAACAACAGGCCTGACTACTCAGTGAAACATCCCACACATTCACCCATGACAAATATTCACACCCATGACAAAGACACCTTTTCCTCTCAGTCCCTTCTGATGCAACACCAAGGGTTTATTCCAACCAAAGATTCTGGATTCCCAGTAAAGGGAGGCAGGCAGGACCTTCCCCTCTCTCTGGGAAAGGGAGGAATGCAGTCTGGACTCCATGAGCTGCAAACCTGTGGGTCCAGAGAACAGCACTGAACACAAGCCCTGGGCTTTACCCAGCTCACCAGGGGGTGCTCTGCTCTCATGTGGTAATTCAGCCCCCTGAGAAAGAACTCACTGCAGTCACTGAGGGCTCTTCTTGCCAAGAAAGCCTCATGTCTTTTGACAAGTTAACTCTATAGTACATTCCTGTTGCTTGTTATCAGCTTTTTTATCAGTAGAGACTTCTGTTTTCTGTTAGCCTGTGTCTCTGACCTCTTATGCACATATTTCTTCCTGTTTTATTAATATTCCTTATGGGTCACATTTTCAAAAGTACTCCTCTGATTCTGAAGTGAAAGCCTCTTGTGCCTCCAAGTTCTAAAAACATCTTTGTCTCTATGAGTATCCTGTCCTTCCAAAATTAGAACTTACTATAAACATCAGGCTAAAGAGTTCAATTAGCTCTGAACATCCCAAAGATTCAGATGCATATGGATGCAAAGCTTTGACTCAGCTCAGAGCACACGCATTTTACATCTGTATTATGGTCTCAAGTGTTTTCAGCCTTAGAATTTCAGCTGGAGTGCATCCAAACTGTATGTGGATTTATCATGTGAAGGAATGAGTTACTGCCACATGAAGACTGCAGTATAACAGAGCATCCAATTCTTTCTTCCACAGTGAGAGCATAATATGCAAGCTCAAAAAAGCAAGAGGCAAAAGTCAATAAGCTTGCAGAGAAAGAGCCATGTACCACAGCTGGGTTTTTTTTTTTCTTTTAAATTATTAGCTCCAGATTTTTAAAGAAAGCATAATGTTGGAAAAAGAACAGATCAAACCACTCTCCAGCACAAAACCTTTTTAAAGCTTCAGAGTTCCAGGACAGTAAAACACAAAGTACCAGCGAGATCACTGACAGAGAGGACTAAATTTGAAAAAGAGCTGCATATGCAAAGTGGAGCCACGTTGCTCCTGCTGACTTTGTGGGAACAGCTTTACCTCCCCTCCAGCTGCTGGAAAATGATCTGAGGGGAGTTAGCTGAAACTGTTCAAGGATTGCCAAGACTGGTGCTGCTTTGTCAGGAATCAATAGGTACAGAATCCATTACAGACTCAGGCAGTTCAAATGATTAAATACTCATATGAAGGTTCCACTGTTTTCACTTGTTTAAAAACGCCCGGCAATACAAGGGATTTCACTCTTACCAAGTCTCAGATCAGTGAGATCTGCACTCTTCCTCTCCTGAATGGTTCCCTCTGGATTTATTTGCAGGATTTTGTTGAGAGTAAAAATCCAGTCATCCATATCCTGCTCATTTTCAGCTGCCAGCACAAAGTATGTGAGGTCATTCATTTTCAACTCAAAGGCATGTTTCCTAAGCCTGTTATTCTGTTGGAACAAAAAGAAAATAAAAATAAACACTAGAACTAATACAAAAAGGTAGTGACAAAGGCATCCATCTTATGGACTTGTATATGGCCACTCCTTAAAAATGACATTTAAGCAAACTTCAGTGGCTTTAAAGAAAATTCAAATAGTGTGATATTAACACAAATTTCTGTCAATTTGTGCATTTAAGAGCTTCTGTGGCCAGACATATGCCCTATATTTCGCCACAGAAATCTAAGATGGACGATGGTTCAGAAGGGAATACCTCCCATGAGGAACAAAAAAAAATCTCTGGTCACAAAATGCAGCACTTCTACATGAGTTGGAGTGGTCTGCAGAGAACAGCTCTAAAAAACAAGCTCTTACACTTGACCAGCACACCCGACACCCAAAAAGATAAATCAAAGTATTGCTAAGTTATATAAATATTTGGGGGAGAGTGGGAACAGGACTTTCCAGGAGATTGCAACAGGACAAATTCCTGCACAGTAACTATTACAATGGGTACTTCCCACATCTACTTTTGTCTTAGATGGATTTTAAAAACAACTTAGGGGATTTCAACAGTTTTTCATAAAAAGCAAAGGTGAGGTATAGTGCTGGTCAGTTATTGCAATGCTATCCTTTTCAAGCACAAAATAAGAACAAATGCCCAGTACACTGGCAATAGACTGAATTCTGAGAGCTGTTCTCTGTCACCAGATTCTACCTGCAGGAGATGATAAGTCTATCAATTTCTTTTTCATAAGAATTAACAGGTACTTAGCTACTGAAACAGCTCAGTAAAATTAAATAAAGTGATGGGATCTAACATAATGTGCTTAGTTTCTCAATTTACCCAATTAGTGAGGCACATATCTCCTAGTCTTAAGGAAGCAGTTGCATCAATTTTCTCTCCACCTTGCTTATATCTGAGAGGACAGTAATGCATTCTATCCCCTATTGTTTCACTGAACTTTTAAAGCTGACTGATGATGGACATCAGTGCCACCATTTTGATCTCAACATTCCAGAAGATTGCCATCACTTTGTTGACAGATTTAACCTTGGAGTGATGCTGACAAATGAAAAAAAAAAAAAATCATCCACCTCATAACTGGTCATTTCACTCCATTTTTTCTTCATTAACAGTCTCAAATATCACCACAGTGGTTGCCTGTAGTTCTGCACCCTGGAAGTAATTTTCTGCACAGTTCTATATGAACAAGTGATTGAGGGGTTTCTAAGCCAGATGATGAGATGATAGTGATACTTTGATTTAGGAGGAACAGAGGCAAAATCTGATACTGATTAGCAGAGGAGGATGATAACCCAGGACACTGAGAAGCAAGTTCCATGAACATTTTTTTCCAGCAGCAGAGATGATTTAGAAGATTCCTACCCAATCTGTTGCTAATCACTCACTCCAGCTCTTATATTACATGTCATGACCCAGATCAGGAATCACTTGAGACTGAACTACTTCTTCTGGAGCTACTTGGGTCAATGGGGTCAGACAAATCTTGGCTTTTCAAACTGACTTGGGATTGTCTGTGTGCATGTGTGCTATTTTTCAGTTCTGCTACTGGAAATTCTCTTGATAGGGAAATTTTCCTCTCAAGTACTTTATAGAGGTGAATATTCTTTTGGTGTTATAAATTTTAATTCATCAAGTGCAGAGTAAGAACAGGCTTGGGTTTTGTAGCAATTGGTTCTTCGGTGTTCAGTATTTATCCTGATCCTGAAATTACTCCTCTCCTCCAGTCATACATACAAGATAATGTAAAACAAGGACTAAAACTTCACTGAAACCTGTTATATATACATAAAATTATATAAGGGCTTGACTAAGAGCTAGAAGTCAAGCAAAACTATGCCAGGGATCTTAGGTAATGTCCATTTAAAACATTTAAAGCCAGGTTACTTGTAAAGTAAATTATGTACACCAGTTTATGCACAATCCATAAAAAAGAATACTCTGTTTCAATTTTACTTCAGATAAGACAAAAGCATTTAAAATGAATGGGTTTATTTTCTATTTTATATATTTCCCATTATGACATGGCCAAGATCTTTAAATCAGGTCCTGAAAGACTATCAGACATTATCTAATACAGCAATACATTTTGCATGCTGAACCTTAAAAACATCAGGCAGAGCAGGAAAACTTCAATATCCACTTTTCCATCTGCACTTCAGACTTCTGGCAAGCAGATGAGATCTACAGCAAAGTCTTTGTTTCAAATCTAAAGCCAACTATTTTACCTTCCTGATCAGTTAAAAGGGGAAAAAACCCCAACAGCGTACCATTTCTCAGTTTGCTCCTCTATAAAACTCCTTCCATATGGTATATGGACCTTGACTTCTAATCTACAACAATTAATTTCAAGTTCAAAAAATTTCTTTCAGAAAGAAGTAATACAAGATTCAAAAAAGAGACTATGAATGAGCTACAAATGAAACATCAGGCCAAGTCTAATGCCTGCAGGGTCATTCTTCCAAACCAACGAATTGTTTTGGAAGCATTTTGTATTTTATCTGGAGATGATTTCTCTGGGATATTTACTACAATTTTGATATTCTACCTCAATCAAACAGGAGCACAAAGTCATTCACAGAGACTTAAAATAATTTATAGTAGTATTAAAATTCATTAAATCACAATGTACATATCACATTTTTTCACTAAAAATTCAGATTTACCCAACTCTTTCTCCGCATTCTCTGGTCTCCCTGTTTATGGCAACTCTAAGCCAGGTTTTGTTTTTTAGCCCTATGATTCCTAGTCCATCACAGACTAGTACACTCTTGGCTAAGACTCTAATTTCTTTCTAGTTAAGTTAGCTCCAATTTGAGAGTTCCATGGTAAATGCCAATCAAAACCTATCACAGAAACTTGTATTTGGGGGCAGGCAAGAGGAGAACCCACTATGCAATCAGTGTGGGACAATCTGGAGGAACACTGTAGATTTAGAAAGCAGCTGTCAAAGGTTCAGGGAGAGGAGGATTTCAAAGGTTTCTTGAGGTTTTCTTTTGTCAGAAGTTGGTCAAAAAGGGCTGAAATCTTGCAGTCAAACCATTTCTGCAATCCTAGAGCATCATGAGAAACAACACAGCAGACAGGGTACCTTCTGGGGTGGCATTAATTATGTACATAACAAGACCCTACAGGGCTGGACTGGAGCTCTGGCTGAGACCCAGCTTACAAGACAGCCCCTGCTGCAGGCAGGAGCAAGCAGCAATTTCTCACCAGGGTTTCTCTCTAAGAGTCTCCTCCGTGGCTTCTGCTACACTTCCAGGCTACTTGTGAGCATCTCTAAAGCCAATGGACTGACACTGGCAAACATCACTGTCCTACATGCTTATCTCCATCCTTTCCTACCCGTTTGGGAAAACAAACACCCTTCTGAACAGCACTGGGACAATGGCCTTTGCCCACCGAGCTGGGGACCGTCAGCAAATACTTGTTCCCAGGTGAATCACTGGGAACTGATCACTTTTCTTGCTCCAGAGGGGTTTAGAGGTAAAGGGGGGACACCACAACCAAGAAAACATCTTATCAGGGGTCTTCCCTTGTGCTATCTGAAAGGTTTCTTTCAAAGCAATCCTCAAATCAGCCTGCCTAGCACTGTTACCAATCTCTACTGGTTAAGTTGTAACATATGGATTAAATAAAAGGCATTTCCTTATTCACTGACACATTGGGCTAGATCAGTCAATAGTCACATACCATTCAAGGTAACTTCTTGTTTAGAACAAAACAAAAGAAAAAAAGAGAAATATATTATAAGAATCAGAGAAAAGGAAGAACAAGATGGGAGAAAAAAGCTAAGAACACAGTCTAAGGGCAACAATAGAAAAAAAAGGATTTAGACATTTCTAGATAACAAACAATAAGGTTCTGTCCTACCTGATGCCATTAAGACTCTCTATCATGTCCAAAAGTGATGACCTTCAAGGAGGCTCAGGATACAAGATTCATTTCACACTTGCCCAACAGGCAGTGCTTTGTAAGCTGAATCTCTTTACCCCACAACAAGCAAGCATGAGGTAAAATCTGACATCTCAGAAAACAATTTCAGTGAAACCCCTCCCAAACATTTCACAATGTTTTTTCTCATGTTCACCATGGACAAAGAGCGTGTGCATGGTCTGCTACCATAATTCAGCTGTGCTTTTTTGTAACTTGTCAGTCTGAGCATCTGCACCAAATAAAGAGCAAAACCATTGGTGGTTTCATTTCCTGAAACTGCTAATGAGACCATTATTCTGCTAATGAACGTGTCCTTCCACTTGCCTTTTCAAATGCATCCTACATCCAAAACTCTACAATGAAATAAACTGGAACTTACCTGCACAACTCCTGTACAAGAATCCAAAAAAATACATCCCTTTGGCTCCTTAGATATTTTTTCATCTTTATAAAAATTCATAATGTACGAGTTATCCGACAACTGCGTCAGCTGGAAGTAGCGCTTTTTGAATGACTGCAGTGTGGGAAAGAAGAAGCATGAAAATTTTTCTGTACTGCAAATTATTTCCACTGATACTTTATTCACAGGGTTTAAATAACAGGTAACTCCTGACTGCACTTCCATCACTATTCTGCAGACAAATGAAATATTACTTTATTATAATTTAAAGCAATGTAATCAAACCTGAGATATAAACAATGCAATCAACCCTGAGATACAAACCCGAGATACAAACAGCTAAGTGACAATGGCAAAAAAGTGTGCCTCTGTGGGGAAAATAAATACAAATGGAATAAAGAAAGAATAATGTTGTTTCCTTACCCGAACAGTAATGCTATTGTTGACAGTGCTGTTGAAATTCCCTTTATAAAGCCATCCAGACTTGTAAACTCCTGCTGCTAATCCTCCTCCTCCTCCTCCTCCACCACCACCTTTAGAAGATGAGTGGGATGTTGTGTCCTATAGGGAAGACAAGGTTAAAATTGCACAGACGTGTTTTCTGAATTCCAAGACAAAAACTGCAATGTGTGAATATCTGCTTGATAACAAATAATCACCCTTTCATTCCTTTTGAAATAAGACATTATTAATAGCCCTCCCATACATAGGATGACATGAGACAAAGCCGTTCCACTAATTTCAGAGCTATTTAAAATATGAAATATTTTACAGGAGGTAATGACCCTCCATTATCATTCTTTATTTGATATTAAAGTAATAAATAACTTCCCCAGTAGAAAAAAACAACCCATGCCAAAACCAGAATACATACTTCATCCTTATCCACATCTTCATGATCGATTTCAAAGGAATGTGATGGCAGTTTCTCTGGTCTACATTCACTTCTGGGAGGGGGAAAAATGTATTTATTTATTTTTTAAAAACAAATAATGTACCTGCTATTTCAGGGAGGTAACCATACTGAGCCCCCATGGCAATGTCAGTACACCTTTTGCTGTGATCCTATTGTCTCCTTTAAAACCGTGACATTTTCAAAATACTTTTTTCCTAAGCCACATGTATCTTTTTCCCCCCCAAGACTCTGAAGCTGTAACTGTTCTATACAAATGATACAATACCAATTTTTGGTCTCTTTGCAGATGCAATGGTCTCATTTGCAATGCACTGGTATTTTTGACATCTGTAAAGCTTTAATAGTCAGAATATTTGTGATGGAAAACCATTGTAGGTTTTCCAATGCAACCAGTAGCAGCTGTTAAAAATTCTTTTACAAAAAGGAGGCACCACACCTGAAATATCTACCAAGTGTTCCAGGTTTCCTCTGAACAGCAGCAGAATTTTTGCTAATGACTCTTTCTGTTCCCAGGCACTCAGCAGAGCACACACTAAGCAATCCCATATCTTTTCCCACCCGTCCACTTGCTGAAGAAGCAAGAACACACCGGCACAAAGCATAAAACATGGTGTAAAAGAGGTAGTGAGAGCTCACAGAGAGGAATCTAAGGGGTTAGAAAGAGCTGAGAAAAGCCTCCAAGGAGGAACACACTCAGAGAAAAACCAAAGCAATTGCTAAATATTTTGATCCTGTCATGCACACGGCGCTGAGCTCTGTCCTGGTGCCACAGCAGGGCTGCAGTGGCCATGCTGAGCACTCACTGCCTGCCCTGGGTGCTCAGCATCACACGGCAGCTGCTTTCAATCACAAAGGCTCAGCATTCAGAAAGAACTGCTCTGACAAAAATCTGCTACACCGTGCAGCCATTACTCGAGTTGTTGCACGAGTGTGTGACCCAGCACAGCAAGGCCTTCAAGCACACCCGAGCACGAAGTCCTTCAGCACTGCTGAAGGCTGCTGAGTCCCAATATGCTTGTTTATGCATGGAAAATCCCACAGAGAAGTTCAACACACCCTCAGTGAATGGAGTTACTTTAGCTACAGTTAGACCTGGTATTGTAAATGATATTCCTTCCCCACAATGTAAAGCTAAACACTTAACACTCATCCAGTGCTTGCCAATACAATGACTTCCTATAAAGAGATTGATACGAGAGTATGTTCAGATTTTTAAAAGTATGACAGCAGGTCTCTTCAAATGGAACACAAACCAGTAAAAAGTGGGCATCCATAGCTATCAGCAGTGAGATACAGTATAATGACCAGGATATAGAATGTCCCTTTATTTTTCTTTAAAAGATTTAGTTTAAAACACCAAACTTTGTAACATCAAGTGTAAATCAAGGTAGAAGAGGCTGGAAACAATACGAAATGAGGTGGATCTCAAACCAGATCTGTTAAAGGTATGATAAGCTCAAAAGCCATGGCAGTTTCCAGCAAAAAAAATGCAGACAACCACCTCTATAACTTCGTGTCTGAAATATCAACAAGTGTGGCACCCAAACCTTCCCTACGAGACACAAAACACAAGATCTCATGTCAGTGCAATCCTCAGTACAATGTATGTGCCAGCAGGGGGGAAAAAGTAAGATGTAAGACACCCTGGAACCCTTGGAGCATGAACCCATGAAAGCAAATCCCATTAAGCACCACACTAAAATATCCTTTGTAGAAGGGGATGTATGTAATCAGCTAAAATGTACTTTTGTGAATAGTAATGCACCCACATCTGCCCCATGCATATTTCATAAGAGTGAAGACATTTAAGGTTAAATGGAAAACTGCTGTGCTACAAACATTTTCCTTGAGCACTAAATGCATTAATTTTCTAAACCAATCAGCAGGCTGGGTACTTAAGAAAGGGTGTGCTTATAATCTCTGATTAGCAAAACTGCTCTTAATGGCTTTTTGTACTACCACGTATGCTGTTCATAAAAATATCAACCTACAGGAGCAAATGCAGGTCTTCAGGAAGGTTTGCAGTGCAAAACCCTCTGAACACAGCATCTAACTGGGCCATAAGACTCAATTTTATGAGTTTTTTCAGTTCTTCAGCAATGAAGTTAGTACTGGTTTCCATCCAACCCAAGGTTGGAGCACTCATTCATTCCTGTCCTATGTGCAGGTAAAAACCTTTTTCATCCAGTTAATTTTAATGACTCAAACTCCAGGAAAGGAGGCAGTAAAACAGCTCATTCTGGCACTTGGTGATTTTGGTAACTACTCTCTAAAACCTCCCTCAGGGGCAGGACACAAACCTTCCAGAAACAAGAGTATGGGTAGAAACTCATGTAGGAATGAGCACAAAATTCTTCATTTCTTTCCACTCAAGTCAAGGAACTTGTTCCCGCTCCTCCCAGCACTTTCCCAGTGATTTTCATGTTCGTGTGCCTCCAAGCAGAGAAGAAATGCCCCTTACCCTGACACTGGCACACCTCCACTGCCTTGTACAATCAGCTCTCCTGTACATACAGCCATAAAGCACTGAAATCCTACTCTCTGTTCCACTGGGTAACTAAAAGGAGAATGAATCCCAGTGAAAGGTGAGTGACATTTATGCATTATTAAGGAAAACGAAAAGCCACCTCTCCTGTATCAACTGTGCTCTGAGAACACAAATACACTTGTAAGGATTTGAATCAGCACTAATGGGGTTTGTTGATACCAGTGAATTCTGCAGAGTCTTGAACTTTTCTGAAGGACCTTTGCTTCCCCTTTTTAAAAATGCAAGGCACTAAAAATACGGTAAAACAAGCACAGCTCAGAAGACAAAGGAAAGTGCAAATATGGACAAAGCTTAGCAAATAACACAAGAGAAAAATAATGGGAAAAAATAATAAAAAAGGGAACTTATGCGAGTTCTTACTGTGGTAAGTGTCGAAAGTCTTCTGAATAGGATTCATATTTGTAGTTCACAACATGCCAGTGGGAACTGTAGTATTTACAAGCCTAAACAGAAGAAACACAAACAATACAATAGAATTACTACGAGGGTTTCGACTCAAGAAGACTAGAGAATTGATAAAGTTCTGGGCAGCCCAAATGCTAGAGAACATATTTTTCTCTTTTACAGCTGGGTGCTCAGTTCTTAAAGGAAAGCCAGAGTCAGATGTTTCCATATTTTGAAGCACAATTTCCCTTTAAAATCAAATGCACTGAATCACATGAGATGGAGGAGGGAGCTGATAGCATTTTAACATGCTTTACTGATTCTCATCTGCTTTCTAGGAAGCATCATTAAATTATATAGTTACTGCCTCAAAAGACATGATCTAGTTTAGGCCTGACTTCCTCCATGGACATTGATTACACATTTTTTGTTTGCATCCTGTTTCATTACCTAAGTCTTCCACTGTAAATACATTTGCCTTACTCTTTTGTTTCCCTTGTTGCAGCATAAGTGCTCTACTTCTTATTCTGCCCTTCAGGATTGATCTTTAACCTCTTAATAACATTCAAGAATATATTAATAGGACTACAATTTTTCACCAGTCTCATTTTCCCTTCCACACTGTATTTGCTGAGTCATGTCATCATGTAGTTTTCACTGTCTAAAAATTTTCTTGCTGGTTTTGCATTCACCTTTGAAAATTGTTCTTAGTACATCAATCTCCCTTTAAAAAGGAAGCCAAACCTGAACTATAGGGAAGGGCTTGCCTGTGCTGTCAAATAGACCAGAATATCTGTGCAATTTATTTGATGCAGAACTTTTATCAGTGCAGTTAAACACAACATGACATTTTGAAAGGAAACAAGATGCATGAAATATCTAGAGCTATTGCTAAGATGCACATCTACATGAAAAATGACACTATGTCAGAATTTCCAGTGATTCTTCATACAGAGTGTAAATTGCAAACTGATATTTGTACAGTATGCTGAAGATTTCACCACATTATTATTTTCTCCCCACACTCCACGTGAAGATTTGCGCCAGCCCACTTGAGATGGAAAGGAAGAAAGAGAGGGATCAAGCCCAGAATCCAACAGTAGAAGTTGCTGCCCAAGACCACAGGGAAAAGGAGGTACATCAGGAAGGAAAAGGGATCTACAGTGGAGAAAGAAGCAGCAGGACTGAAAGGAATCTGAGGTGGGAACAGTAAAGACAGTCTCACAGAAAGGATATGAGACTCCAGGCATCAAACAGAATGGAGCAGCAGATGGATCAAAGGTGTCTAAATGCCAAGAGCTGTGCAGGGAAGGTAGAAGGAAAGAGAAGAAAGGACAATTACAAATTAGTATAAAAAGGTTGACTGCTTCAACTGGGAGTATTCCCTCTCTTCATTCCCAGCTTCTTCTGAAGTGCCCATGGGAGTCATTGCTTGCACAGGGCTCTCTGCCTCAGAGGGATAGAGAGGGGATTATCAGGCTGCCGGAGAAAACCTCAGATGGGCTGTCTAAATTACTCAGCACCAGCTTAACAGATCTCTTTTTCTAAATCTTGTGCAAAATTGGCAGAGTATGTAGCCATAAATTATTTTAGGAAGTAGTCTTCTTTGTATTCAGAGTCTTCTGTGACAGCTTTATTTGGTTTAGAGTGTGGAAAAGGTGGCAAGGAAGTGGGTGCACATTTATAGGCACTTCTCTCCCTGGCAATTCAGCACAACCAAAGGCACTGAACACATTCCATGTGGATTCAGCATCCACCTTCTCATCTGACACAAGACCTCATTATTTTACAGGATCCAGAATAAAGAGTGACCATTAGACAATACAATCCCATATTCTCCAAGAATGAAGATAATGTTACAGCATTATAACTGACTCTCTCTGTGCTTGCCAGGGTCAGGTTCAAAGCTACCCCTGAAAACCACTCCAGCACTGATTGCCCTTGGCCTCTGAATGTAGAGATAATAAAAAAAATAACCACTTCGCACCCAACTTTCTTGGTCACTCTTGCATTTGTGTTGAATGTGTGTGACAGTCACCTAGGCTATGAGAATACTCTTACAAGAGAAACATATTCTCTATTATACATAAGCCAAGGAGAAGCTTCCAGAGCATTGTGAGGGTGAGCCCAGAACTTCCATTTCACACATCATTCCTTTTCTCCTCAGCAAATGTAAACCAAGTGAACCTTCTACAGAAAGGACCACTTTTCCCCTGTGGTACTTTCATTACTAAGTATTTTATTTAACAGATGCAATTAAAGCCCACAGAGAGCTCTCAATGTTGGCTTTTATTGCAAACATTATAGGCTGGTGTGTTCAAAAAAGCAGTTGTGAATAACATATAAAGCAGGCCACAGTATTTTAGCTTGTAACTATAAAGGTTTATTGTGCTCCTCCAAGAAAAAGCTAATCAAAATAAAAATCAAAGGGGACAAAGCAGCACATTCAAGTATCACTCAATAAATTCACAAAAGACAAGCTAACCCAGTGCAACAGCTACCACTGTTCTGGAACTAGCTTCTGTGGGGAAACTAGAGCTAACTTAAATAGTAACACCAAAAAAAGATTTTCTCTTCAGAATATCCCAAATGAAAATTAAATACTTCTGCTAACCATACTGACTTAGAATTATTTTTTTTAAATTGGAAATTATTACTGGAAATTAAGTTTTAGCAATGAGGAACAACACCTGCAAACCTGATTTGAGGAGCAAGTAAAACCTTTATAGAGGCAGATATTTCAAGAAGAGGCTAGAGCTGGATACTTCCTGGCAAAGAACAGAGGCACCAATGCAGGGGCTGTTGAGCTCAAGTGAACTGTGGGGGAGGAAAAATATAGACGGAGAAATGGAAGTTTTGGGATGTGGGAGGCTTGGCACATGTTTGCATGAACTTTCTACTGCTCTGTTAACCAGGCAGGCAGCACAGCCCATTCCCAGGGGCCCCATCAAACTAAGGTCTTTCCTTTGTTTTTTTAAATTTTTCTTTTTTTTTTTTTTTTTTGTTTGTCCAGATGGCCTAATTTTTCCTTGCAGGGACAGAAAATCCTGCAGACTTTTTCCATGTGTAACTTCTTATCGCTGTTTCTGGTGCTGACAGCATGATGGCTACCCCTGTGAATAAGGCATTTAAGAAAGATTTACCCAGCAGTGGAAAGGAACATTTTGGAGGGAAAAAAACCCAACCCCACCAACCAACTCACAAAAAAACCCAAATAAACAAAAAGAAAAAAACAAAAAAAAAAAGGGCGGGGAAGTGAGGGAAACAAAAAGGAAACAACTTCCCTGCTTATATCCTCTCTAAGACAGCACTAGCATGTGGCCTTCAGAAATGGAGATGCACATACAATAAAAGTTATTCGTGGAACAAGAGGGCTCCTTGCAGAGGAACTGCATGCACAGAGAAACTCTGTCCCCCCACCCTGGCAGAGTGGCCGTTCCTGAGGTGGAACAGGGTAGGGCAAGCACATGCAGGAGCCTGGAACAGAAAGCCAGGACCTTCCGGAGCTGGCTGCGGCTGCAGAGGAAGCTGCAGAGGTGGCCCTGGGCTCTGCCCATGACGTGCACAGCCCTGCTCACAGAGCCTCCCCTCTCTCCTCTGACCTCATCTGCAACGCCAGAGGAAGGAAATGTGTGGGGATTTGGGGAGGTGGAAGGAGCTGAGATCACCCCGGGTGGAAATCCAGCCCAGTGAGCACAGCAGCATCACCAGCGGCTCTTGCCAACTCGTACCTTCATTCTGGGGCTCTCAACACTGTGCCCAAAATAACAGTTCACATGTAAAGTCAACGCCAGTGACACAGGCAAGTAACAAGCCAAAACATTGAAACACTATTGCTTTAAAGTATCAAACATTTTAACAAGTATTTATTTATCTTCTGTGCTATCAAAAGACTCACTATCCTTTAATAATCTATGTCTAGCCCTGACACTACAGCTCTTTCATGCACTGAAAAAACTTAGATTTTGAAGATGGGGAAAATTACACTGTGATGAATGACAACAAAACTTTCTGGGCATCATTGTCAACAGGAGTTCCCATTTTAGTCTAGGAAAAAGGTAAGAACAATGCAGATTGGCCTGCAAATCAAAAAGCCTCCGAAATCAACACTATGGGCACACCACCATTTTCAGAAGTTATACAGGAGGCTGTGGCTTCTTTACATTGTGATTAATAAACCCATGTTTCGTAATTACTTAGAGATCCTGTAAACCCAACCTGCAATACCTCAAATAAAAACTCCCTCAGATGAGCAGCAAGGGTTTTGTAAGCTTACTACAAGTGACAACTCCCTCTTGTGTATCTAGAAAACCTCAACAGGAAAGTTCAGAGACACCCACATGAACACTATATTATCACAAAGTTAACTACATCATTCACTGAATGAAATTGCAATATTCCCACACTGTTATTTCATTTTGATTTGTTTTTCACCCAGAAAGATCACTCCTTCTGCCCCTGTACAGCTCCTACACCTCCTCATTCATGGGGACAGCCCCTCTACAAACATGTTTCCCAAAAACTCATCCACATAGCACCTTTTTTTTTTTGAAGGATCACCTGGCTTAAACTCATTTCTTAAAGGAGAGCTGACAACTAATATTTATTTACTTTCTGCATTTTTTTTACATATACCTAGAATTTTATTCCTAGAGATACACACACACACACAAACACCATGTATTTGTGTGCCCATGCCTGCATTCTTCCTGAAAATGCTGGCTTCATGCAAACCAATATGGGAATAAGTACATTGCAATTAGGTAGTTTAAGTTCCTCAAACTAAATGCAACTTTGAATAGCAAAGTGTACTATCCCCTTATATTTCCAAATGAAATGTGGGGAAAATCTCAAGAATTCCCATTTGATCTGCATATTCAGGATACAGACTAAGGAAAGGCGATATTAGGAATGTTTTTATTACCTATAAGGAAGAATTTTATTTTGTTTCTAGTGAAGAGAATATTTCTTTTTGTCAAAATTATGGACCCTGAGGACAATGCTGACTGGCATTAATGCAGCAGACGTGCAGCAAACTCTGTGAGGAATGAGAAAATTCAGAATTTGGAAGGAAGCAGCATGATAAAGGAAGTCAGGAATACTTAAAACAACAAACCACTGAAGACAATTTTATTCTGGCTTTAAAAGTTTCTGGAAACTTATCCTTTCTTGGAACCTGATTTAGTTCCTCAGGCTGGTCCTGCCTAAGAAAAGTTAAGGTGGAAAAAATCCAGAAGGAAAAGATCGTAATACAACTACAGATATAGGAATAAGCAATTCATGAAGTATTAACTTTAAAATAAAGCTAATACTTAGGAGCTATAAATTAATAAAGGGACTCAGATATTTATCAATCATAAAATGCAAAATATTTATTCTCCTTGCAGGCATAAAATACTTATTAAGGGATTATTTATTTGCCTTGGTTTTATTTTGTTTTAGATTTTCATTTTGCAGTTTCAGCAAAACACAGGTGGGTCAGACATCTTATTTAAAGTCAATTCTTCTGCCTCACCCATTGCAATAACATTTCAATATCACCAAAAGGGAAAGTTTTGAGTTCCTGAGGAACGCAAAGGCAGTATTAAGAGAGCTCAGTGGACAACCAGAGGCAGAAACCCTCCACTACAGGTGGATACATCAAATGCCATCAATACTGAAAGCTTTCCTCAGCAACATCAGCCTCATGTCTCCATTTGTCTTGTCAGCTCTTTTGGATCCATAAACTGATACTGCCCAGGCAATTGAGTCCTCCTGGTGTGCCTCTAAGTACTGTTTATGGTTGCTTGAGGAACGGAAATCTGGACAAATCCTCAAGCTGTCTTTGTATGGATTTTGGTAAGGGCTGGGGAAAAACACCCTCATCCCTGAAGGGCTATAGCCATGAAAGGGGTAGAGGTGGAGGAAAAGCTTTCCCGCTGCCACCACTGGGAAACACACAGCCAGGAAGAGACAGACAGGCTGTTAAGGCATCATTACAGACTTCTGACAACCCTTTACAAATGACCTTGATCTTGTAGACAAGACCCTCTGAACACTTCCAAGCGCCCAGAAGAGTGAGACAAGAGATCATGGATCTGAGGTCTTAATGGATCTGAGTTTCAGTGCCATGTCCTCACACTGCACCCTACAGAGGAAATTGGTTTCCCCTCCAAGAGTAGATGCCTCTTTTAGAGCTCACCAGCTTGCTCCATGTCTGTCTCAACTTGCTGAAGTACTGAGGTAGTGAGCAGTCAGAGACAGCTGATACCAAAATGGCTTCAGCATACAGAGCTGGACATTCCCCAGAGTCTCATCAGGAATTGGGCATTTGGTCCTGGGTTGCCACAAGTCCAGGTGACCAACAGTCAGTCAAGTGTGCCCAAGGTGGACACCTTCACTGCGCATATTGTGCTATATTTGAAGAAAGACTCTTTCAGTGAGTGAAGAGTTGGCTTTTCCACAGTTCCAAGACAGAAATGAAGTCCACCAACTCCACTCCTGTACACCTATCCCAAAGTGCTGAACACCTGCTGTGAACACAACAGGCTGCTGCTAGGGCAGTAACATCTCTGCAACTGCTGCAGGGGACAACCATCACAGATCTTCATAGAATCCCGTGCTCAGTTTTGCCTAATTTTGGACTGGAAACCATCCTCTTCATAGAGTTTAATTTATTATGTATATACGTATATTTTTTGGCTTTGTGGCAAATTGGAACATACGCATTACTACTTTAAACAGGGTCTTCACCCAGCTACTCTTCCATGCACAGCCTTTAGTCCTATTGTACTGGTTTTTCCCACTGCTTTGCTCCCCTCTCCCCCTCCCCCTGGCTCACTGGTACAGCAGAGAAAGCTAATAGATGCACTCAATATGTGTTTCACCAGGTTGCCATTAGCATCCCCTTGGCGTACTCAGCCGTAACGATTCCCTACACTGCGTTCCATTTTTAGACCACCACTTTCTCTGTAAAGCCATGAGGGCAGTGCTGGCCTTGCAACTTGTGGAACCTTAAAATAAAAAGCAGACCCCAAAGTGCTGAAAGGGCAGTGAGGCTTCTGGGAAGGTAGATAACTCCACAAGCTATGTTATCTTCTAACACTGCTGCCAGATTAACAAAGATGGCAAAGTTCAGGCAATCTGAGCTGGCAGTAAATTATTATTGCTCTTTTTAGACCTGCTGAAAAGAAATAGGGCCAGCCTGTAAAATGTCACATTGCATACAATTCAACAGCTACATTTCTGCCTAATTTTGGACTCAAGGATTTCTAATCCCTGTGCTTGTCTGCCACTGACTTTTCCTCACAGTTTCCTCTTGCAATTATAGAACATATGAAATACTTTTTCAGACCAGAAGCGAGGTGTGAAAAATCCCAATCTGTGAAAAAAAGGCTGAGAACCATCACATTATGGGCTAATCATAAGTGCTTGGAATTTAACGCCTCCTCAACACTGGCCAAAAATTTGGTTTCATAAACCTGTTTTGTTAATGCAAATGGTGAGCTATTTTGCACATCCATAATGAAAGATGGGAATGTTCAGGGGTTTATCTAAAATAAATTCCTTTGAACAGCGCAACCAGCTCCTCTAAAGTCCTTCAAAATGATAAAACCAGAAACAACACGAAATATTCCTGAGGCAGCAGGATGAGAAATCTTCTCCTACAATCTGAGATCAGGTATGGAAACAATACAATCATAGGGGTTTTTTAAAGATAGAGCAATTTTTCACTCCTGGTAGGCCTCTAACTGTCAAAGAGGAACTTGTTGGACTTTCTATTATGGTAAAGTGAAATAGACCCTAAGTACTGACAATAAATATAAACCCCCAATCACCCTTCACAGTGCACCTACTCCTCCAAATGAGATACATACCTTGTAACAACACCTAAGAGTCTAAACCAGTGCCAATGGGTTTTCTATTTTTGGAAAGGTATCAATATTTTCAAAGTGCAAAGCACATGCAGATCGCCGATCATTAGCAGTGATGTAAAAATACCAACATCAATAACACTGGACTAGTGGTGACAGGGAATGCAGCTGGAAAATAGTACAATGACAGGCTAATTCAGGCCATTTGCATTTTTTCTAGATACAAACATCTCACAATAGGCAACTGCAGACATGCTGTTAACCCTCCCCCCTCCTACTGGCCTTCAGAATTCCAACCTGATTCAAATCACCTAAAGCACATTAAAAGAAAAAAGATGTTCATTATAAACATAGCAAACCTCCCCCAAACTCTTAGTTGCACTTAAAATTAGATACTCACCTCTCTAACAAATAAATTTTCTGCTTTTTGTTCTGCATCTTCAGGTACAGAAGGATACAGTGTCCTGATTTCCAGTGAAATTGTGTCTATCTGACAATAAACAAAAAAAAAAAAAATGCAATTTAGTCAAAGCCAAACAGAAAAGCAGTTGTGTCTCAGGAAGAGGTTAAGAACCTTGCTATCATGGCTTGCATTTTTCAGTTTGTCGTGCAGCCAACACACATGCATACCAACAACTGCAACCCAGCTCCTGCCCACACACACTATTCAATACTATCAGCTAAGGCATTAATTACAAGGAAGAACAGTGTTCAAGTAGATTTCTGGGAATAAAACTGTTCCAAGCAAAGTTCCTTCAGTCTCTGAGGTTTCTGATAAAAAAAAAAAGTCAAGTTTTCCTTACATCCTCTCCCAGACATACATGCCAACTCCAACAGTGATATTTGCTTCCTCCACTTCCCTTCTCCACCTCATGCCTGTTTGGGGAGGAATGTGGAGACAGAACTAAAAGCTTTGATTCAAGAGGAGCAGAGTCGCCCCAGGAAGCTGTAAAAGGAGTGCCACAGGACAGCTCAGCGGCTGGAAAGCAAGGAGAACCAGGCAGCAGCTTCTTGGAGGGACATTTCCACCCGAGGGCACAGGCAGCAGGACACTGGCGCTGCCTGCAGCCTCTTCCAGCCTCCACAAATTAGCCCTATTTCTGAAAGCAGCTGCTGGCTGAGCTGTCTTGTCAGGCCCCAGAGCAGGAAACCACAGAGAGAAGTGGATCTCCTGAAGTTCTCCACAAGGAGCCAAGCTTCTCTTGGCTCCCAGCAGCAGGCCCGGGCCACCAGCAGCGCCTGCGTGACCCTGTGCTGGGGCTGGCCAAGGCAGCCACTTCGCAGAAGGCTCACAAGAGGAAGCTTTGGGGTATTTTCAATTAACCTACAGATCTGTCCCACTCGTTTTCTCTGCCATAAGAGAAAACAACCAAAAGCAATGCCCAGCAGCCCAGATTATGCTCTCAGTTACAATGGAGTAACTCTGTCATTCAAGATAGCAAAGGACTGAAACCCAGACAAATCTGGCCTCCCAAACACATTTTCTCTTCCACTACAAAAAGACCCAGAATTTTCAGAGGAAGGCCTGAGGCAGACAACTGGTTTAGTATGAAGAATCACCACATACTAATTCCACGAAGCAGCTTGCAGTACCTCCTGCATCCCTGGAGGCTCTCCTCCATGTCCTCACCCTCAGACTAAAAGGTGATGTTTTCTCTCCATAAACTGAAGCACCCAAACTCTACACAACAAGTGCCTGGATATTATTGACTGCATTTTTCCTCAGAGTTTAAGTGAACTGCTCTGATTTACCTCCATCACTTTCCACATGAGTAGTTATGAAAAAAAGGCACATACCACTCAGGCAGAAACATCATGGGATTCCCCAAACTTCTGCTTTATCTGGAGAGATCGGGATACAATATGATTAAACCATGGCTCTCACAGAAAATGATGGGGGCCTCACAGACACCAGAAAGAGAAAAAAATCCCATTGTTCCGACAAACAGAACACCGTTTTCTAAAATGTGGGTTCCTGGGCTCTACCCATCTGTGCTACCAATGCCTGCATGAAGTGATTTACACAGTCATTGAGTCTATGAGTAAAAGAGACAGAAAGTAGAGAAGTATGAATTCTCAGGCCATGCTTAGTAATACATGTCTGAATTCTTGGTTGCTTAGGGACTTCCCAGCAGTACTCACAGTCTCTGAAAGGCACCTTATTCCTTTTACTTCACACATATGTGACATTTTAAGCAGTGAATTTTTTTAAGCAGTCACGACAAGACACAACCCCTGAGCACAGCTGGAAAGCCTGGGATGCCCCTGTGGCCCATGATATGGAGCTTGTAATGCAGATGTAATGCACCCTGTACCTCACGCTGACCCTGTCATGGTGGTGAATAAGCTTCAGAGAGACCTGCTCTGCTTGCCCACAGCAAAACTTGCCTGCTCTTCGTATTGCACAGGAAGCAGTGTCAAGTATCTTTGATTACAGGTAAGACATAGAACAAGTCAATTTTTTTACCTAATACAACACTTCTTGTCAACTGACTGAGAGAGCTGCTATTTGCCTTAGTGGGGCCATTGTGTCTCCCTGTCCTTACACAGCCTGTTAAAAATACTGTAGCTGAACACGACAGGTAACCCAAGCCCACTGTTGTGCCCGTGGTACGTTCCCTCACTGTCCTCCCCAACAAGACTGCACTTGAAAGAAAAAAACACAGCCCTACAAACCTAAGAAATCAAGTACCACTGGGCTTGTTGCCTTTGTAGACTTTGACAAAGACTATCACAGGTTTATTTACAAAAAATTGGGACATGGAAAATGTTGCATATTGTTATATTTAAACTTGTGTTAAAAACTACAAAGAACTTCCCTTCTGAGAACTGGTTACATTTAACCACTTAGCTGCAAAAGCTTGGCCACAAAGGCTCTTCCTGTTCATAGTTGATTACTTTCAAAGTTAAATGCTCTTAAAAGGCTGATCAGGCATGGCATTATTCACCAAAACTGCTTTATTCAGAAAAGAACTAAATTTCAACAACAGAATATATGCTTCTGAAACAGTCATCCAAAAAAAAAATCAGAGATTTTATTTAGAGAATTCAGTATTTATAAATATGCTGTGAATTCAGCCTAATTCTCTAATGTTTAGGCAATCATGGCAATTGTTTGTTCAACCCAGAGACCAATTACCCTCTTATTTGTGCATGCAAACTGTGGTAATCAAATAATGCAGGTATCAGCCTAAAGCATTCAAGTCTATAATTCTTCTGAATTATTTTAAATTTATTTTATATAAATATCCTATATCTAACCATGATTTCTGGCACTGCCAGGCTCTCTCATTTGCATAAGCTGTTGGCCTCAGGTGTTGGATGAGCAATAAGGTGCAATTTCACTAAGCATCTTCTCTCGCCACATTCAACTTCTACAGTGAAGGACACAAGTTAATACTGCTCTTCTCAAACACTGATTAGGAATAATGTTTTCAGGCAGTGACTGCTTCCCAGTGACATGGTGAATTTAGCATTTGAAATGGGAGTTCAAACTCCATTAGCCATTTCCAACATTTTCAGTCCCAATATATTCCAAACAGCTTTTAGTCTGAAAGCATGTTAGCAGCAGTTAAATCTTTAGAGGGATGCAGCAACAACAATGGTATTTACTTCCTGCAAAGGCTGCCCTTCAGAGAGACATAACTACACACTGGCTGACGTGTTCCTCTCTGGTAATGCTGAAGTTCAGGCTCTCTCATGAAAAGCTGCTCAGCCCCACTTTCATCCAAGTAAACAGATTTACTAAACATTACCAAAACATGCAATGACATAGTCCATCAAAATAAAATAGAAGGCTGAGATGGAACTATGCTGTATAAATACTACAGTGCTGAGGCTGCTGTGGTACAGGGCTTCCCGACAGGCTGCAGCCCCAGCACAGACCTCACCACCTGTGGGGGGGCAAGGAGAAAGGAAAGCAGGAGCAGAGCATGTTTAAAAGACAGATTTTGCCCCATCACTCCCTGAATCACATCCAGGGTGAGCAGCTATGTTTTGCCCACAGCTTGCTTTGCTGACTGTATTAGCTCTCTCTATTTATGGTTGGAGTACCTCCCTAAGAGTCCAGACAGCTCTCACTGTCGTGCTCTGCCAGCCCATGCAAACTTGCACGTCGAGGATACCCACAACCCCATTAATCATGACCGTAATGGACTCAATTTCTGCTCCTCTAAGAATGAGCAGATACTCACTTGGAAAGAGGGAGCTAAATCATGTGCTATTTGAAATAACTCATGATTTCACCACTGTAGCTCTTCTGATCTTAGAAATAAGAGTCAGGTTTCCAGGGGATTTTCCAAGGAGTCTCCAAGGCCTGCATTCCAGCTGCCCCTATGGCATGCACATTTCATGTTAAGAGACAGTGTCCTTATCTTGCTCCCTCCCCTTACAGATGCATCTGGTTCTGCTATGAACTTCTGTATCCAAATGAACAACTTTTGTCCCTGCACAGCATCTAGAAAGCAGAGGTTTCACAACCTGAAAATCAGGGAGATTTTGGCTTTTGTTCAGGGCTAAAAAAAAGAAATCTGGAAACAATCATGCCTGCAGTGATGGCAAGTAAAGCCATTTCACAACTCAGCCCCTCTTCTTCTAAGGCCCCCGTGATGCATGGAGAGAACAGGGCTCCCAGGTGGGCTTTCAGAAGCCCAAAGAGTCAGGAGCACATCAGACTGAACTTCAATAGGTTTTGCATTATGCAGGCAAGTTTTGCCATCTTACACCTGTCCTAAATTTAGGCAATGAATTATTGTTTCTATTGCAGGTTGAAAACCAGGCATTCAGCCATATTTATAAAAATAGTTAAAAAGAAGTCTGAGTTCTGCTTTTCAAACAGATTTAGGAAAGTCATACGTTAGAAGGAAGAACAAATTTTCATGACCCAAAGAGTTTAACATGCTTTTATACCATACAAATTTAAGTGACTATTAAATACTTTAATCTACCTTTTTAATACAATTAACTTATATTTACCAACATACAATTAACATATTTAGTTACTAAACCTCCACACAAGAAAAGCTATTAGCAAAGGAGTGCTGATCCTGCCAGCCCTCCTTGCCACTAAGGAAGAGCAGCAGTGATTTTAAGCAAGACTTCAGATCCTAAAGATTTGAAAAGAGACTGCTGGGTGCTTGGTAAATTTCCAAAGGATGGAAGAAAAGATAAAAAAATACCTATGAAAGGATACAGCAAGTATTTTGTTTGGACGTATGACAGTGCTTAGGAGCAGGAGTACAGATGTATGACAACAAAACCAGGTAACACTAAGATGTCAAAAGTTAAAGGTGGGAGTGAGACCAACGTGAAGGAAGGTGTCACACTGCCTTCATGGCTTCCTTTCTGGCAAACACACTGTGGAGAAGTGAGAAAGAGGAATCCCAGACAGCAGCAGCTCTAGTTGCCAAGGAGAGTGTGGCCAGGTTTGGGGAACAGAAGGTGATGGAAGCACAGCAACCCAATGGTGAGGATGCAAAACTACCAGGATCATCACCAAGCTTTTTATAGGTACAACAGGAAGCCCATCAACTCCCTCCTGCTACCACCCAGAAGTACACTGTAAGCTATGTGCTGATGACAGACATTTTCACTGGCCATTATTTCACAGCACAGCAACAGAAGGGAAATTTGTTCATGGGATACAGGAACAGGTGAAAAATGAAGCTGAGCTCATAATGCTTTTTCTGAAATGAAGAATGGACTATGGGCAAGCAAATGAGTTATAAGGAAGAAATTGCTCGGAAAACAAGAAGTGGAGGTGGTGTGAATCAAGTATTTTTAAAAAATTTTTTAAGGGATTATTAAGCATGGTTACAAAAGAAGTGAAATATCTTTTCCTCAACTGGAATTAAACCAGAGAAGGCATCTGTAATGCATACATCTTGCACCCTTCTGTGGAGATGCTGGGAATGGAGGAATAGAGTCTATCACACCCAGATTGATATAAAGAATTCTCTGCTGTTCCACAGACTTCACGTAAGATGTTGCAAATGACCAAAAGGAGTCTTGTGAGAATAACAGCATTCTCTCTGAATGCAAGTCAGAAAGAGAAACAAATCTGAGAGGAAACAACAGCTACAATAATTCACCCATAACTGACGCACGTGGTGAACATGACAGATCCAAAAATGAAAAATCATTATTAAAAGCAGAATTTTCTCCTATGTTCACTACTTCAGCCAACTCTTTTGGTTGGGCTTTTACTCTGGAGAGACTTTTGCCCACAGGCCCAAATTGGGGCTGTATCAACACTGAGACACAAAGTCTGCAGCAAGTGAAATCATTAGGAGTTAAACAGAGCTGGCCACCATTTCCTCAGGCATTATCACATTAAATGCCACTCAGAGCCAGCTTGGGTACCTCCTAATTCAGTCAGAAATGGATCTCTTTCTACTCAAATGGCTGACCCAGACTTCTGTGCTCAGGTAATATTTCAGCAGGAGGGATCAGGACTGTAAATAGATACTTTGCAACTGGAAAACCTGCCTGCGACAAAAGCCCTGCAGTCCTGTCTGGTGACACAGGCTCTTGCCACTGACTTCAACAGGAGATAACAAACATGAGAGAGGTTCATGGCAAGGATATGGACCCTACCTACCATGGCCTTTGCTCATCTGTGAGTACAGACCCCCTCTACCATGCAATTACCTCTCTCATATGTCTTAATCTATTTATTATAATTATTTTTTTAATTCAAATAGATTATGCCAAATAGTTGCAAAGCATAACAGAGGAAACAAAATAGAACTAGCTTCTAAAAAACCAGGCAACAGCTGCTCAAAATAAAATGAAAATAAGGATATGAAAATATGCTTGACAGAGGTCTTCAGCAGTAGGACAAGATTCTTCTCTCACTGAGTAGATTTGCTCCATGGATTTAAGCTCAGTTACTCTAAATCAGAGAGCTCAAGGGCCTTGTGACAGCACACAGTATGTCTAGTCAGCTCTGTAAAGCTAAGTTTCAATTTCATAAATTGACAAATGTGCAAAATGGATAAAGGAATTAAGAATAATGAGGAAATCTATTCTGTTTAGCTTCCCTCAATCCCATGAGCACATTAACTCAGTTAATGCCACCAAGGAAATAGAGCCATTTAGTAAAACAAAGCAGTCAATTAGATTAAGCTGCCCTCCTAGGACAGTAGCAGTGCCATGAGCTGATGGGAAGGGCCCTCACAGAGCAGTTACAATTGGTCACAAATTGAAATGTCTTTCCATTAGAGAATGCCTATTCATCAAAACCTAAACATTATACAAAGATGGGGTGATTTTGCACAAGTTGCTGTTCAATGCAGGCAATGTGCTGGGGGACTTGCCTGGCAACACAGCTCCCCAGGCACCCTTCTGAGCACCCAGCACTGCCCCTGGAGAGCTGCCCTGGCCCTCCAGGCTCTCAGGGCCTGCAGTTTGCCAGGACAAGCCATGGGGAACTCAGGATGAGGTCAGGCAGCTCCATGGCTGTGGGCTCAGGGATCCACTGCTCCTCAGTGTTCCACCAGGAGAGCTTTCCTCAGCACCAGAGACTTTATCTAGTGGCCAAATACATCAAACAGAACAGGATCAGAACTTACAGACTAAATTAGACTATAATAGTATGGAGAGATTCTAAGACTGGGCAAACTAATACCATGCTGAGCAAACAGACAAGTATACATTATAGAACAACATGTTTATGGGTTCCTGAAATGTATGGGAACAACCAGGACTTCACACTTTATCTAATCCTGAGCAGTAAAATCATGCATATATTAATGTCAGAGAAAAAAAAAACCCAAAAGCCAAGTCAATTTGGTGGGAGGGAAGTATAGCATTATGCATGAGTTAAGAAAATCTTAGAGAGCCCTTGGACAATTTCTGGCTCTCCCTCTAGCAGTGGAGATTAAATTAATGAACAGAACAAACCTAAGCAAAGGAACAACACATATTTGCCTTGTACTTACTGAAAAGTCATCATCAGGGAATAATATCAGATCCTTAAACTGGCTGTCCCCAATATTTTTTTCGATCTCTGTGATAACAGCTTCATAATCCAAAGGCTCCAAGAGTTTGGGTTTTTCCTGCTATGGAAAAAAAGAAAAGATCAGGTGATCTCTTTACACACAATTTGCTTTCCTCCCCCTTCATAAACTGAGATCTGTGGCATTTTTGCTTTTGTATACCAAAGCATGAATAACTTCTCCTTTCATTCCATTCTGCTCAGCTTGTTGCATCTGAGCTCATGCATGAGAGCGAAGTGAGGAAGTTGGGCCACTTCTAAGAGCCACTCTCCATCTCAAAACTCCAGACCAATCTGTCAGCTCATTTCAGAGACTGAAACCACCATGTTAATTTACCTGGAAGTCTCAGGAATTCTCTCTCGCTTTCTCCATAAATACATCAAGAAAATTGATGGACACAGTTTGAATTGAACTTAGATAGGACTTTGAGCTAATGTGTTTCAGAATAAGTAACCTACTTATTTCTTCACTGTCTTACACAATTCACCTTTTGAACTGCTGGCAGCTTGTGAAAGCCACCATATTGTTTCACTTGGTAATAATCCAGGGTTATTCTCCTGGGATAAACTATCTGGCATCCACCTCCACAGCTTTTCTTGTCAGAAGGCAGGACTAGTATCGTCATAGCAGAACTACGATTGCCTGAAACAGCGCTAAAGTAAGGAACCGCCACAGGAAAAAGTAAAGTCACAGTGTCTTGAAACACAACCCAAAAATAGAAAAAGAGAAGCCTGCCTGACATGCTAGAATACATTAAACAAATGAAGAGTCATGTACTAGAGTGAGAACATTTGCTCAATTCAAAGATGTAAGCATCAGGAAGAGTGAATGAGAAAGGGCAAGAGAACTGCCAGAAGGGATGGAAATGAAAGGGATGAGAGAGAAAAAGGACACTAGTGGAAAGCAAATGCAGAAACATTTACTCTCTTAGTGTGATTCAAAAGAGGACATTAGATAAAGTAGTATTTTATCCACTGTTCTTCCGTTGGGCTATTCAAAATTATGTAAGATTTTCCTCTGTCTTCCCTAAATCAAAACCAAGGTGTATTGAAAAAGAAAGCTTTGACATCTCCACAAAACAACTTTGTCCAATGAGATGGTCCATCATATATGATTTTACCTATTTCATTCATGTACAGTCCATTATAAATATTATGATTCAAATGCAATAGCTCCTCTCTCTTTTGACTTTGTCCTAGAAAGTTCTTGTTTATTCTGTAATCTCAAGGTCTTTTATAAACATTGTTTCCCTTCTATATAGAGTCCAAGACTCCCCTTGGCACCAAACGCATCTATGAATAGCTTAATTAAGTATACGTAACACAGCCACACAAATTAGATTAAAACACCGGAGTACACATGTTCTAAGAAAGTTATTCAATTGCTGAACAGCTGCTGCAAGAATCACAGAACAACTCAGGACCTCTGCAGGTCATCTACTCCAACTCCCTGCTTAAAGCATCAAAGCTCCACCAAGGTCTGGCAAGGCAATTAAAAAAGTTAGAATTGCTCCTTCAGCAGTTCAATCTATTACCTCTCTTCTTGATCTATTAACTCTAACGCTTCCATTTGCACACTTAAGAGTAATAAAGTTCTAAAAATCATTATTATTTAGCACTCATAGGCCACAAACACTATCTACTGATTCTGAGACATTAAAGGATTATAAAAGACAGGCAACATCAACACATAACAGTAATAAATCAAAGAAAACCACTTTAATGTTTGATTTAGGTTCTGTGACAGGACTGGATTCTGGTTTTGTGATGTCCAGTTAAGACAAGGAGCCCTTCCAGGACATAAGACTTCATAATAACCCAGCCACATCACCTTAAGCTGCCCCAAGCCAGTACTTAGCCCTGGCCTGCCCCAGTTGACTCACCAATATCTAGTCCTGCTCAAGGAGCTCTTGGGCTCAGTTTCAGCCATCTCCCTTAGGGAGGTCTCTCTGTCTTTTGCTGACAGTGGCTCCCCACAGGAACTTAATGAGGTCACTTGGCCATGTCACCATACACAGCTTGCTCTCATTCCCTTCCAAACTGTGTTAAGGCACTGCAGCATTTTTTGACAGGAGTTTCAGACTTTTTGTCATTAAACTTGTCATTGCATCTATTTATTAAATATTACTTTATAAGCATACATTTCAAGGAGTTAGAACCATGAAGGGAAAACACCAGTGCACACTGAGTGTACCATCTATGATGTACCACTGGTTTTGGTAATGATACCTAGGCCTGAACAAAGTTCACTCAGTTCAAGTTCAGCAGAAAGCAAACTGTTACCTTCAGTAGGAAGCCTCATAGCAACCATTTACCAGAAAACTCAAAGTAAAAGTAATATATGCACTGACATTTATGAGCCACCAGTGCTTCACACAGGCATTTTTCCTATGTAGTGGTTTCACTAAAACATGAACATTTTCTACAGAAAATCTGTGACATTGACTACACTGATAACCCTCCCTTCCCAGAGCTGATACTGTCACGCTAATGATTTTGCAACAATCTCAACTCTTACTAAGACAGATATGCCACTGAAATAATAAAATGTCTGCTCTCCAAAACAAGACGTGTGTCAACACAATCTTAATCTTGGTCAGATGCTCCTTGGAAACATCATGAATGTCAGTTTTCAGAATCTACTAAAAAAACATTAAGAAAACAAATGACCTAAGTAGTCATTTTCCTATTGAAGTTGTAGACTAGGGAAGAGCCAGGAAACCCCAGAAATCTTGGGACTTCTCTTGAAATATAGGGAAATCCCATAAAAATGTGTAGCATTTGCAGGTTTTCTACGCCAGTGGAAACCACCTTTTTTGCTGGGGCTGGCAGAAGGAAGAGGTATTCCTTCTTCCCCCTGGAAATCCCAGTGAGGTTGGGGTGAACGCAGCTACATCCCCATCGAAGTTAATATTCTGCAGATGTTGGGGTGCAAGTGGAGGCAGGGTAAGCTATGCCACATTGCCTTCTCTTTGCTCTTCAGAAACCAGCAATGCTCACAAAGCCATTGCTGAAAGCTGCTCTAACACTCCAGGGGAAAACTTCTCCTTGGCAGCTGCAAGGTCATTTACATGAGACAAAAAATACAGCTTGAGAAAACCCCGGAGCAGAGGAACACAGCAAGCATATGAACATCACTGTTCCCACAGCACTAATTCTCCTGCTCTCAGTGCTGCAAAGGGCATGATCTGATGGAGGCATTTTAACAGATGTTAACAGAGAAGTCTTTGGAGAAACATTGCACATCTGAACTAAACACAAGTAGGTATGACATTATGAAACCTATAGCAAACTTTTCACTGAAGCACTTCAACATTTATGCTGATGTTTTCCTACTGATGCAATAAAAATTACATTCTTCCTTCCATGTCAGTACAGCAAAATCCTGTGTAAAATGCAATACTGTATTATGCCAGCTCCCATAAATCAGAGATGCAAGTAATAGCCCATCCTTGTCAGTACACTGGCTGCAGAGATAATTTAGTCCATTCCCTGCCAGCATCAAGCATGATAGTATAATAAACATGATGCCTCCCTTCATCAATTCTGCATGTTCTTACAGACCATAAGACTCTGCTCTGTGGACACTGGCTCCATCCTCTGCAGTATTTTGGACTCAGCAAGGCTCAGCAGCGCAATGCTCCTGTTGCAGTTGTGATGGGAAGTGGCAGCTGGTTAGTTAGCAGCTTATCTCTGCGGCTGTGGGGTGGCTGCTCGGTTTTTTCCTCCCAAGCAGACAGAAGCAGTTATGTTGGGATTAGCAAATTCCTCTCTGCAAGCACTAGCAGAGATCTGTAAATGAGTGGGGCTGATTTAAAGCTAATTTAATAACCACAGCACTGCCTCTTCTCAATTTAACTTGTCTGTTCTTTTTGGAAACAGGCCAACCTGGCAATCCGTGCCAAAATCGAATTATGCTGGCTTGGATTTCTGTAATGCTTTTTATATTCTCCATCTCAAGTGAGTAATGAATTTAGTTGTGCTGAAATGGTTGTGAATACATCTAGTAAAAAGGCACTCTTTGACTCCTCACCTGCTACAACATCTCAGCAGTACCATTTACTTCACACCCTGACAGTGTAGTGCAGCTTTGTATGTTGTTGAGCCAGCTTTTCCACACTCTTCTGGAACACTGGAGAGATGTTAAATCAGAGCCAACACCATAAGAACACAATATAGTCTCACAGGGGTGAAACCAGCCAGATTCCACCAGTGATATATGGCTTCATTGCCATCATCTTCTGGTCTAGGTAAGAAAAGATTATATTTCCCAGTAGTAATTACCCAAAATATCCACATAAATGATATTACAGAATCAAATATGGTACTTGACTTGCCTCCAGATGCACAGACATTGTGCACTGATGCTAGTACCCATCTTTTCTTCATAATTTTATCTCATCCCCCTAAAGCTGCATTTCTGTGAGCACTGTCTGAAGGAGGAAACTATGTAACAGAGACCAATAATCTCTGAACAGTCATCCCAAGAACTTCCCCATTCTAAAAATAAGCTAGACTAACTGCTATGATTTCTATACTTAATGTCATATTATTCTGACACCAAATAATGAATATCTAGAATTTACTGAATTTAATAGAGATGCTTAAATTAATTCCTTCTCTTCCATGCACCAGGTAGGAAAAAAAAAAAAAAAAGGAAACAGATAAACAGAAAGAAGTTAAGTTGATGAAATTCAGTTACCTGGACTTCAGTTACCCTAACCCTATCTCTGTGACAGGAGGATCCATGTTCATAAAGAGAATCAAAATTATTGTGATGGCCAGATTGGCAAAAATCAAGCAAGACTCAGATTTTATATTTCATCCAAGCTATGGCTTGTCAAAAATGACAATTCATTCTAATATACATTTGAAATACTGAAATGGGCACTTAAAAGAGAAAAGGCCCCTTACTAAAACAACAGCATCACCTTCCTCCATTTTTTTAGACTTAATGATATTATGAACCAAACCAAATCCCACCAAAACTCACCAGAGAAATTAAACTGCTTTCTAGGATGACACCAATATGAAGTGCTTCTCACACACCTTTGTTCTTCTTTTCCTTTCCCCAGTTAAACACTGTGTCTCTGATATAACACATGTTTTTCTACGTTTTCACATGGTTAATATATGTAGCTAATTATATTCCACCAGGGCAGGCCAACTTCAGCTGAATATTTCTTTGCCAAGCCTGTCCAAACTGAAGCTAAAGAACAGCCAGAACTCCATTACTTTTGGAGAAAATACAGTAAAAAGGCTTAATTTAACCCTGTCTCAGATATGCCAGAGATCCAGCATGCCCAGCTGGATGAGATGTGCCACCTAAACACTCAAGGAGCTGAAGCTGAGGCTATAAAACAATTTGGGTTTCACGGAGTCGCCAAAACTTTTGCATTTCTGTAGGACCAATGTATGTCCCTATTCACAGGGCAGCAGAGCAGTTTGATGCCTGGGGTGAATTCCATGGGAAGGATATCTCCATTGGGTGCACCTTTTCCCCCACCAGATCACGGGTGAGCAGCCCAAGACTCCGGGTACTCCTGGCAGGGAGTCCCACGGCAGCACCTGTATCCAGGGGGCACAGACAGCACAGCCACTCTGGGATTAAGGGGTCCCCAACAGCCTCAAGCAGCTGAGCTGGGAGTGACAGGAATCACCCACTCAAAATGCTTCACCCCACAGGCCTGCCCTCCCTCTGCTCCCCACACACTCTGCATCACGTAACAGATTTCCTTTAAAGAAAATAAGTTTTGCATTTCAAGCACAGGGCAAGCAACTCCAGGTCTGCAAAAGGTATCTGGTGTATGGATGGGGAGGCACAGCCAGAACCAGCGGGCAGACGGTCTCTTTTGATTCACATCTTCTTTATGACTGCTTGGCCTGTTCTGCATCTATTTACAGTCAACAAACTCTCTGGCCACATTATAAAGTCTTCCTTTGGCTCAGTATGTGATCCACAGTCAATAAATTTATTAAAATTAGTGGTACAAAGAAAATTTTCTTTGACACACACCCCCTCCCACCTTAAAATACATTCACTTGTCAGGTCCAAAGTGTTTAATTTGTTATGACTTTCAGTAAACCTTGGAGAATTTCACTTGGAAAGAATCCAGTCAGGGCTGCACAGCACAACTAATATGCTCTTCAGCGTCAGCACCGAAGCCAACATGCCAATAAATTTCATTAAGGGGATTTCCAGTTCCCACACAATTCTGCTACAGAGATAATCACAAAGAATTACGAAGAGTCCAGCCCCCAATTCCTAGCGCTTCAGAAATTACCTGCCAAAACCCTATAGTACCCATCAGCACAAGAGAGCAAAAGAAAGGAAACCTGCTGAAGACCCTTCTGGGAATAACAACATTGAAAAGTAATTTTCAATCTTTAAAGCCTCTTTATTAAAAGAAAATTCTGATTTCAGTAAGTGACCTGCTTCACTAAATGAGACTTACTTTGTACAAATACAGCGGGGATAGGATGAATCCTAATTGCTTATACTACCATTGTTTTATGGATCACAATCTCTGTAAGTCTACTTTGTATTATGTTCCAGCTTTAAAAATTACTGTCATAGAATTCAGCATGTCTTGAAAAATAGAAACACTTCTCATGTGGATGAGCTAACTCAAAACTTTCATGTCAACTGTTGGTCCAGCTGGAGCCCTCGGAGCCCTCGGGGCTGCTCCAGCGCGGCGAGTGACGAGCGACCAGGGCTAAGGCTGCTCAAACCACAGAGAGCTGTTCTCAGGCCACTGGGTGTGACCTACTCCTTCTAGTGCCTCCTGTTTCTCAAGACAGAACTTGTCCTTCCTTTCACTATGAATTTTGAAAGCTCCAGCCCTCATAAAACTACCTTCCTCCTGGTTAAACTGTGGAAGTCACACAGGACTGTTGGTTCAGCAAAGCATCCAGCTGGGGAGGGTGAGAGAAGAATGCTTTGTGCCATGTCCAACTTGGTCATATGCATTTCCTGAATTCTGCTTCCCAACCATGATTGTGCACCTGGCATTGCAGCCTTGTGACTCTGGATGGTCCATCTTCATGGACTAGTGTTTGTCCTTTTAGACAGTTGATAAAATTACCAGTACAATCTGTGAAAAACATTCAGGGTAACACAGGAACAACTTTCTCTGCTTATGGAGTATCTTGAAACTCTCCTTAGGAAGCAGATTAAAAATTTTCATTTAATCATGAAACTACTAAAATCAGCCACTGACAAGAAAGTACTAAGTTTTATATTTGGATTTAACTGGTTGGCTTCTCAAAATGTCAAGAATAACAGCTTCTAAATACTGAGGACTTCTGAAACCTAGACTAAATATTTATCCATAGGTCATCTCAGGGGAAAAACAAGACAGTTTTGTAAAGCATCGTAAGCTTTTGGGTTTTTTAAAAATAATTTACATAGACCTCTAACCTAGCAACACTCAGCCACTTTCTCTCCCCTTACCTGACCTAAACCTGGGGAAAAAAAGTGCAGTTTTAGCAACAAAAGGCTTTCTTTGAATCTCCCACACAGAATCTATTCATGAAGAAAGCAAGCAAAAGCCAAAGACGCAATTCACTGCTCTTCATGCAGGCATCCGAAGGGACAGGTAGGAAGTGGTAGAAGGGGACTGGGCAGAAGGGATGGCAACTGTGGGGAGCAGAGAGGAGCTGCCAGCAGAGCTGGAGTGTTCTGCTCAAGCACTTGCCTTGTTAGCGATTACTTCAGCCCAGGGAAGGAAAAGGGCATTGTCCTGCCCTGTGCGCCCCAAAGGGGATGCTGAAGTGAGTCTAGTTCAGCTCTTCTGGGAATATGCTTTGCTTCATGTCTGCTTCTTCCAGCACAGCCTCACGCAGGCAGAGCCATGGCCTCAAGCAGAAACATTAACAAAACCAGCCTACAAGCTGCACACCGTGGATTTGACCAAAACTTGTCAGCTTCCAGTATAAAGTTTATGTAAACAGCACTTCTGAGTCTGTTGGAGTGTGTGTGTGCATACACACATACACACACAGAGATATGTATAACTTCACATAGACAGTCTTTGTAGGCTCAGGAAAACCTACATTTAAAGAAAAGATACTCCCAATTTTTGCCCTTAAGCAGCACTCCTAGCAGAGGCAGAAGCCCAGCTCTGACACCTATAGCATCTACACAGCAGTAACAGAAGGGGATAGAACAACAGGCAAATTGGTCCCCTCTGTTTGTGCAAACGAGATGAATTAGGGAGACAGAGGGATCTGCCCATGGTTATCAGTGTACAGGTTCAGGGGAAGTACAAAAAGAAGGATGTGCCAGGCATTCCCACCTCACCCACCCCTCCACTAGGTTCATCCAGCACAAACCTGCTGCTAAAATGGGGCAGATTTTACATAACACCATGCGTAGGACGGGATTGTCTTTAAAACAGTTTTATTTATTTTGAAACTTAGGATTTGTTTTTAGCAGACTTTGGTTTTAGAATACATAGAAGAGTTTGTTTTTCAAGGACTGAAGGGAAAGCTCTCATGTCTGTTTGTTAGATCATGCTCTGATGCTGAAGACTTTGATCACTATTGTATGTCTGATGAAGTTGCAATGCAGTGCAAAGGCAAACATTCATTGTTCATTTTCCATTAAAACTTAAAATTTAGTTGTATGAAGACCTAGACATGTTGACTAAGCAAACAACTCTTTTGAAAAGGGCTCAACCACTTCAGAAGCTCCTGAAGCAAAAACAACTAACAAAAATGCATTAGCTCTAAATAAACTTTTAGAAGGTATCATTTAACTTCTAGAGTACTTATTACTAAGTCACTGTCCCATGGGGCAAATATCATGTATGGTGTTCTGCTTCATTTTACTCAGTGAATATACCTCTTTCTCTACCTGCACTAGGGTTACTTATTTCTTCACAAGTGATAGGTATTTGTCATGCTACATACCTGAGTAAGTTATTTTAAGTATTTCCACAGAGGCTTTATCTGTAAAATTCACATCATCTGTACATGACCACTACAAACTACTCAGCTCTCACAATGACGTTAGACTTGTAACTGTTTCCTTGACATCAACTCCCCTCCCAGTCAATTATCTGGCTATCAATGCATTTGCACACACAGGATGTAAATGAGAGCAAAATCTGGTCAACCACACTGAACTCAATCATCAACCTACTAACAATTAAAGCTAACCAGATAGTAATTAGTCTTAGAAAAAAAGGAGCTTCCAGCAAATAATGTGAGTCCATCTACAGAAAACACAGGTCTAAGAATAGCATCTGAAGAAATGCACTCTTTGAGTAAGGTCCCCACGTACAAAATCCTTTACAGCTGCAGTGAGAGCTGACATCACTTTGAAATCTGTGTGGAGGTGCACAGGGCTGATGCATGAAGGAGAGACTGGCTGCTGGTTGATAGCAAAAAGTGCCTGTAGGCCAAAGATTTAACATGCTCCAATTATGAAATATTGGGCAGAAAGACACAGATTGCAAAGCACAAAAGTAAAGTCAAGTGTGCCTGCATTTCCTAAGGGCTAAACAAACTACTGAGAAATACATCTACAGAGTAATATGACACAGTGACCCATCTTAGTCTATCTTATGTTTGAAAAGAACAGAAATCAGCACAGATTCCCCTGCAAAGCTGAGCTGTGCTGCTGACATAAAGGAGCCATCCACGTCAGGGGAAGTGCAGCGTGACCCACAAGCCTCTGATGAAAAAGGCTTGTTTCCTATTTCCAATTACAGGCAACAGGCCCAGGGTTACAAGTGCTCTATGTTTTAGGTCAAACTACAATGCATTGTTGATATTTCTATTTAGCACCACTAAATTGACTGCTCAGTTTCTGTTATCTGAGGACACACACAAAAGGGAACAAATATATTTCTCTTTATCTGCAGGCAGGCTGCTGGCTTATTGTTACCATTTGGACTTTATTTCCAGCCATCCTTTCCTGTAGGGCTGCAACCACTTCTGGTGAGCGCTAATAAAGTACAGTCAGGATTTGTACAAAAATGACAAAAATCCCTCCTCACCAGGATTTAAGAGGATAAGTCAAGTAAGCAGTGCCTGCCTCCCACCAAAGCCCTTTGAACTGCCAGGGTTAGATGCTTTCAGCAGCACCAGCAGCTGATTCCTAAGACCCTTGACCATGAAGCTCAAACGGGTCATCTTTGACTGCATGCCAATAGCTCAGGGCAGCAGAAACCACACCATAAAGTAGCCTTTACAAAAAGAGCCACTTCCATGTAAAGTACCTATCCAAAAGGCAGCTAGTCACAAGTAAAACCCAAACATTACTAGATGAACCACAAACCATCTTAACTGGTGACCAAGTGTTACAACTGCAAAGTTATTTTCCTTCCTATTTAAAAAAGAAAATGAGAATACTCTTCTTGGTTGCATTATCACTGATTCTGTTACACTGAACATGCTGAAAAGCATCAAAAGAGCCCTCTGCATGCACATGCAAACAGAGTAACTGGATGAACAAAACTATGGAAGGAAACCAAACACCTCTTGCCTTGAGGAAAAGGATTCTCCGTCTCTTCTTGGGGAAGCCATTAAAGCCATTTTATGAGCTAAAGTAGACTTTGAAGTGAAGAGATTACACTGAAAACCAGTACTTGCCTAAGACTCCTCAACAGCAGGCTCTAAGTATTTTGCCTCTTGCTGTCTGCAGTTTCAATTTCAGCCCGGAAAGTCTAGGCACAGCACAGCTAATGTGAGCCTCCCAGCGCCCCACGGAGCAGTTTGAGGAGGCTCAGTCCTGTCCCAAAGCCATCAGTGGCAAAGCTGCAGTGTAGCCCACAGGGAAGAACCTCACCCTAGCTTTCCACCAAAGGTTATGGAGCTTTCTCCAGCACCTCCCTGCACTGTCTTCTCCTCCTCCGGGCCTTGAGAGGTGCCCATCACGAACTCTGAAATAGCACAGAGGAACTTTCCAGAAGCAGCACTATGAATTTTCATGGAACTTCCAGGCATTTGCTACAGGTGTCAGAGAGACTGTCAAACACCGCTGCTCTCAGAATGTTTCTGACCAGCAATGTGAGCCTATAAAAGTCTCCCTAATGTGCCTGAGCTCGTAAACTCCTGAACCCCCCGTGCTTCAGCCTCATTCTCCAGTGCTCAGCCCCTAATCGCAGACTGAATGAGGCTTGGTGACTCCTACATAAACACCAGGCAATAAATCCTACTCTTTCCAAAGTGCAGTCCTAAGAGTGACCTGCAATTTCTTAACTATTTCTCAGAAGAGGTGGAAGAAGCATGCATACTCACACAGCTTAATCTTTGAATTTCTCCTTGATTCACTCTCCTAGTGGTCCTTCTCTTCCTCCGCAGTTCACTGGCCTCCCTTCTGAATCTCCCACGAAAGCTCATTGTGTCCGTAGGAATTAAGCAGCCAACAAATATCTGTTTAAAAACTGTGCTCTCCTATAACCTCCTTCTTTCAGCAGCTTCAGCACAACAACTGGAAGCTGCATATGCTGTTCAGGGGAGAAGTAGGTCTAAAAGTTACATGCTGTATCCACAGTAACTGAACAGAAAGAAGAAGAAAACCAGCAATAACTCATTTCTTCCTGTGAACAACATTCTGCTATTAAGGCAAGAGCGTCTCATTAAACCATAAATACACCCAGTCTCCACCTCTAATGCAAATCGAAATAGGAAGTTGTAGAAAAAGTGCTGCAAGTGAACATCTATCTTTGTCTCAAACACCATTACATCCTTTCTCCTCACCACCCTCCCCGATTCGAAAACCAAAACAGCTGCACTTTTACTTCATGTGTGTGTGTGTCTGCAAGATAAAAAAAGTCATTCACAGCACAGCCATCTCCTACAGAGCCCCTCGGCAGCACCTGGACCACAGAGCAGGCAGTGACAGATTTGTGCTGCCAGGGCCGCTGCTGCTTTCGGACCAAGGTAGCAGTTCCCCTTCCAAAGCAGCATGAAACACCAATAAGAGGAAGAGCCCTGCAAAATCCTAAATTTGCAGACAGTTAAAAAAAAAAGGGAAAACAGAGAAATTCATATGCTAACATCCAAAGTACATTTTTGGCTTGTCAAAAGCAGGTTTTAGAAGTGTTTGTAACCTGCCAGCTAAGAACTTTCTTGCTTCACATCCTGCTCCCACGTCAGGAGTAAAGCTGCCAGGCTGAGCCTGCTCCCCAAATGCCGCACACATGGGAAATGGCAGCAGCTCCCCTTGCCCCCTACCCCATACAGGGGCAATCCTAGCAGCACCTTGGCAATGCAGAAGCCCTCACTCAGAGCCTCAGAACTGCAGTGGCAACAGGAGTGGTGACATGGCCAGTGACATTACTCTTAATTAAGGTAGGAGACTGACCCAGTGCTCAGCTGTCTGAAGGCTGGCAGGGCACAAAGGTCTTTTAAAACTGAACAAACTCCCTCAGTGCCCACACACGTGCAGGCACACACACAGACCCTTTCTTCTTTGTTCCAGCTGAGGATGCATCCTGCTGCAGCAGCAATGCTGCACTCCTGCACTCCCCTATGCACACAGCCCTCACGAGGCATGCATTAGGTTTTTATTTTTATTGAGTATCTGTGTGCATAGCTAGGACAAAGGGATAGCTTTTCTGCTTTCTCATTCTGTATTTTTTGCCAATGGGACAATAAGCATCATTCTCACAACTTGCTTGAATTAATTAGTTACTCTGTTTGAGATCTGCAACTTATCCCGAGTGCCATTTTTTTTTCCTTTCCAAAAAGTAATTCTGAGTTCTAAAAAATCTAGGAACTCTTTCACACATTTCTCAAGATTAGTAACATTTGATCCAAAGTAACAAACCTCTGCAGGAGTTCCAAGGATTGTTCCATATGCTAGGTTTCCATTCTGGGAGAGCAGAGACACTGAGCCCAGCACGTCTGACCTGAACACTACAAAACCACAGCTGTCTGATCAGTTGCTTTCCTCTTCCAAAGTTAAAATGTGGTGCTACTCCTGAATTAACCCCTCACCTCAGCATTGTCTTTGTCATTCAGCTTTGCCTTTGAGATCGCCTCCTTTAAACTGAGAGCTACCAGCCTGCTGTGTGGTGCCCTAAAACAGATTTCACTGCACTCCTACTTAGTGGTGAAAGGCATCTGTCTGGCCCCAGGAAACAAAAAAGACAACAGAAACCTTTTGCCAAGGTATGCAGACATTTCAAGTAGCCACCAATATAGAAGCACAGCATTAACCAAGCTGGAATCACCCTTGTTTTCTCTCAAACTACCACGCTATCTCTGCTGGAGTCCCTGGTGCCTCTCATGTAACACAGGGAATGCGGCTGCCAAGACCAGAGCTCCTAGCCAGAAGTTAAATTTAATGCTGGAATCATCAGCTCTGCTGGCTTAACTTTGGGCAGGTATCAGCTCCTCTGAGGCTCCTTTGCTTATCCACTCCTTAACTCAACTGTCACACACAACAAGCAGAGTTCATCCTTCCCTTCCCTGGCAAGGCTCTCCTCAGCTTCCTGCCTCCCACAGCACAGAGGAGCCTGGCCAGGGTGCCCTTTCTACTGAGATAAGGGTCACTAGCACTTCCTGAAACTTTAATGAACTTGAATCACTCCAAAATAATACAAAAGATGAACTCAGGTTCAAGCTTCCAGCTGGTCCTCATCCAGTTTGCTCCACTGAGTGTCTTTTGTCCAAAAGATTTTCATTCCTAATATTATTACTAATCCTCATTTACTGCCATATCTCTGGCAGATAGGTTTTCAGGAACAATACAAAAAACACTGTATTTTCTCAACACCAAGACATGAAAAAGTTGAAGCACTGAAATAACAAATAAGCTACAGCATTCACACAGAGATATGAACCAAAATAATAGTAAACAACTGCAAATAAAGACTCCACTTTCTGAGATCTATTTTGGATGCAAATCCCTCTTGTAATAGGCAATAACAAAACCATTCAAATGTCTAATAATGCTTTGTCTTGTAGCAAAGTACAAAGCAAACTTCATTAGCATCAATGTGACTGTAAAAGATTTCCTAACTTTTCCTCAAGATTTCTCTATCTCTTCAGTTAAAGATGCCAGATAATTTAAGATGATTATAGAATTGGTTATGTTATGTTAATATGAATAAAGCTCCTGTGCTGCTTTTTAAATTCAGAACTATAATGTGTAAGGTGAGAAGTATTATCCATACCTCAAGGTATTCCAGGAAGACAGGTATTTGGTACCAGGAAAACCACAAGCCTTGGTTCACATTTGTGAACTGCTGTACCCAATTCATAGAGTCAGAATGGGGATGCTGAAGGCCTTCAAAAAACAATCCATTATGTAAAGTAGTCTATTAAGTGTTTAATTGCCTTCTGCTCTGCTTTGTGGGACATGTTCATCTGCTCCCAGCAGTTTTCAGAAATGTATAAATATCCATATAGGAAGAATAATGATATTTGATATCTCTGCTCCAGTTAAGGAAAAAAACTAAGCATTCCTTTTGCTGCAGAGCCACCAGCATTTAATTTTCCAATGGGGGTCACAAGTTCTTTAGTAACTTTAATTCCCTTTTCCTCCATTTCTTCTAGAGTTGCTTATTTCCCTTTTAGATCTATTAATTGTCATGCTTCATTTATTTTGGTCTGAACTGTGATATACAGCAATATGTAAAAAATACCATAGAACAAAACAAATTCATTGCTACAATACATCATGTGATCATTGGAAAATGCATTTCAATAGTGCTTTGCTAGGAGCCATAGAAAGATACAAAAACTCAGTTCCTAAAGTGTGTACCTTCAACTAAAATAAAAGACACCCCAAAACAGGCTGAATATTTGCTGTGTAGCAAATAATTCACCATACTGTCCTTCTAAAGTAAGATAATTTACCAACTCCAACCAAGCAGGATCAAGGACTGATACTTTTGTTTCTCACAGTGGCATTTTTTCCACCCAGATTTAGAGAAGAAAAAGAAAATACCATGCAAACATCAAATTCATAGCAAATTTCAGGGAATGAATGCTTCCCTTCAGCTCAGGACTTCTGTCTGGGAGCAATGCTGACCTGAACAGAGTGCAAGTCAAAAACACAATCTTGACTTATGCCAGTGTATAGATGAATAATTGTATAATCCTGACTCAGGCCTTTTGTTGAACAGATTTGAGAAAAAGTTTAATTAACAAGTAAGAAAGCTTCTTTTGCTAGAAACAAGCTGCATCAACTGCATATTATGCTATGCTAAGGTTGAATTCTGAAATGAAACACAAGCTTTTCATAAAAACAATTGTTTAATTTATAAACTAAGACCCCTGTGATGACAGTGACACTGCCATTCAGAAACTCTGTGCAGCCCAGACCAGGACTGAGAGATCTTCTGACGCACTTAACATTTCACAGCTTGGCAGAGTGCAGATAAGAACCTCCCTACCTCCCTTGGCTTGTGGCTCTTCTAGCTTGTGGCTCTTCTAGCACTTCAGAGTTCCTGGAAGAACCACTGCAATAAAGTCACAGAAAAAAAACCAGAGGATGCCAGCCCTCCCCAACAGCCAGCCCCTGGGGTAGGACCAGAAACAATCCTGCTCTCTCTGACCATGGTTATAGGTTGGCACATGGGGAACAGGCAGCTATTAGCTCAGGTACTAGGGAAAAGAAGAAAAATCATGGTTCCTGGAGAGGGTCAAAAAGAGATCTTTATATTTTTCTTTTTAAATTTAAGTATTTTCACAAAATTTTCTCCAAAACTTGGAGATGTAGCTGGTGAACTCATTTTCTGAGGCCAATAATGAGGAGATTTACACAGCTAATATCCCACAGCATCCAGGCAGTGCAGGTGCACAGGCTGAAGCTGCTTTTCATGTCTTCGGTGTTAAACCCCAGCAAGTCCCCCACCATGGTCTGTGACACCCTGAACGGGGCAATGCTGCCAGAAGCCAGTTTTGTTTTTGGACAAAGGCAGCAGGATCAGATATTACACACTGTTTTTCTGTGGTCAGAATGCTCTCTAGCACATTGATTGCACTGAGCGGCCACACACTGGATGTGTTTTTTTTCAGATGTGACTCTCAAAAACCTCCTAATGGGACTGTGAGAGTGAAGCTGAGGTGACAGGGACTGGACACCATGTTCACCTTACCTGCATCGTCCGGGCTTCGGGCAGAGCGCGTGCTCTGCAGCTTTGTGTGACTGCCCCAACAACTGCACTGCCAAACGCTCCATGCTGGACAGGTAAAGCTGGTCACTACACCAGGGCCCGGGACAGAGAGCTGCTTTTCACTAGCACCCAACAAAGACCACAGAAAGCACCAGCGACCTCCATCCCAATCCCTTTGTCGAAGACTGAACATTCTATCCACTCCTCCTCCCCCATCAAAAAACGCCCAAATCAAACCAAGAGGTTGTATTTTGGAATTAAATGCTCACTATTGATCCCTACATATAAATATGTCCTTTTAAAAAGAAAGAAAAAAAAAAAAAAGAAAAATATGAAACCAAAACAATGTAAACAGAAAGGTAAAAACAACTTAGAAAAACTACATCTACAGCAATCTTTTGCAAAGCCATTCTAGTATTGAATCAACTGAAATGGAATGACTTTTTTTTTTTTTTTTGAGAAATATGACTCCACAGCTTAAGCTGATACATCAAGCCTTGCATACAAACACTCCACAAAGCCTTTAGAGCAGCTGGTGCTTGCATTTTGCCCACACGTCCATACAGCTCACTCTGACCAGGCAAAGGGCTGGGAATCCATCACAGTTAAAACGACATCAGCACACAAGGTGAGCTCTCCGAGGCAGGGGAACGGTGCCCCTGCATAAATATCCATGAAAAGCAGCCCTTCTATCTGTCAGAGCTCTGCTAACAGATCTTTCCAGAGAGCACTCCCTGATGTCAGAGACTCTGCCTGTGTCAATCCATCTCTGCTCTTCCCAGGCAGATCATCGTGCTGATCTCAGCAACTCCTCCCTCTGTGCCTTCACCTTCTCTTTGTGCCCCAGCTATCAGCGCACTCACACAGAGCACCTTTGGGAGAGGCTGCTGTGTCCTGAGTGCAAGGCTGAAACTGCCCCTCCAGCTCAACTGGTGGTGACAGGAACCACACACAGGTTGTCTGTGCCAGTCTCTGCCTTGCCAGAGAATTCACCCGTGGCCAAAGGGGTCCCTGACGGGGCGAGGAGAAGGCCTTGGGAGAGCAATTTGGCAGCACCCAGCCTGATCACCCACACAGCACCCAATGGCCATTTCACCACCTCAGCATTCCCATGTAAACACAAGGGCTGGCTGCTAACATCCACACCCCAAAAGCCACTTGCTACCTCCCTTTGCTGAATTTACAGCTCCTAAAGAGCATCCTGATAGGGAAGCAGGCTTGGCTGAGCCAGAGGCAGCCCCTCCCTGTCCCCCAGCCTGAGGATGCTGCTCCCCCGGCACACACCATCCTGCTCCCAACCTGCCACCACAACGTTTCTGACAGGTCACCCCACAAGAACACTGATGGAACAGCAGCATCCTTCCAGCAGCTTCCCAAACTGGAATCCCACCTGCACCTGGCATGAATATAACACATTCCTCTGCCACAAGGCTGAATGAAAATGAAAAGGGCCTTGGAGAACCTAATGATGGTCTCATTTACAGACACCATCACCTCAGCTCTCGTGTTTGCTGCCGTTCCTCTCCTACCCCGTCAGCCCTCAGGGCACAGAGCCCGGGGGGAGCACAGGGAGCAGGGCACTGGTCCTGTGCCACGGTGCTACCAGCTGGTGCCCTGTGCCAGTGCCAGGCTGCCCAGGGCACTGCAGCCCCACGAGAGCACAGCTGAGCACAACCATCACAGCCTGGGGACAAACTGGGCTGCACCTACTCTCTTTAAGCAAACAACATGCTGCTTCTTACACCAGCAATCAGATTGGAAGAATAAACTTCCCATTAGAAATGTTGTCCTGCTGATGCGTACAAAAGCAAAATATGCAATTACTTTAATTTCTGCTTTAGTTTTATCCGTTGGGAAATTTCACATAAACATTATCCCTTTTGTTTTCCTCTACTTGGACTGGAATCAGCCCTTGATAGCAACACACATAGTGATGAAGGGACATGAAAGGTGATTAAATAACTTAATAATCTGACTTTACGCTATCTCCAGACATGAAAATGCAGCTGTGATTTTGGCTCCTGTTGCTTGCTTTTCTGAATGTAATTTCAATCCTTTTTATTCAGGTTGATGCTATGCTGCAAAAATGATTTTTTCTTTTTCTGTACTAAGAGAAGCCTCAGATCAACATATCTGGTTTATAAAGAGAATCCACATTTTCACCCAATTTTCCAGCTGGAATAACTGAAGCAAAAGGAGGTTGGGCAACTCGTTTACTCAAGGTCACAATCAACATCTACAATGCTATAATATTGACATAAAATATACTAGAATCCTCTCCTTTTCTTTTTTTTTTTTTTAACACTAAAACACCCCTCCATACATGTGCAAGCTGACTCTACGTTATTATTGTGTTTGATATCATATATTTGTAACTTACATTCAATGTCACAAATTCCTGTATACCCTCTTCTAGTGCCTGTGGGTATCTTAAGCAATTGAGAAAACAACTGCATGTAATAATTCATCATCTGGATCCTATAATTGGAAGTTAACGATGGCATTTTGGAAGAGACAAAAAGCACACAAATTTCAAAAGCAAATAAGCAAGGTTATTTTCTCATTTCAGAAAAAAAAAAAAAAGGTGTGAAGGGTAAAACTCTGCAAGTCAGATTTACATCAATTAAATCTGGTGCATGGAAAAGAGAGAAAGACAATTTGCGTCCTTTTGACATTGCCTTCTCTTTTTGTTCTCCTGGAACACAGAAAATAAAACATCATCAAATTGTGCCAACATCTGATATGGTATTTCTCACTCTGACACAACTTTCTGAAAAAGAGAATTGTTTCACCTTTCCAGGTCTTTGTGTTTAATTTCTTAATTAAAAACTGCTTATCCTAACTCAGACATAAAAAATATGCAATCTTCAGTATTACCGAAATCCATAAGGAAAATACCCGAGTGGCAGTGCTTAGGGTCCCTGAGTGAGCCCATGCAAAGTCATTAAAACTACATGCAACCCAACCTTGACCAAAAAAGAGATATAATGTAATCCATCAAATTGTACTCCTTCAGTTATCCCACTCCAAATTTCAGTTTTTGTAAGCACAGTCATAGCACGTAGGATTTAAACCACATTTTTGCACCTATGTCTGGAGGTGCTTGGGTAGAAGTACAGAACGTGGTCACTGGAACAGAATTTCTCCTGAGTACCCTTTCCATCTGCACTCATGCAGGTTCTCAGCCTGAGACAGCACCAGCATATTTACTAGTTCTCAAAGACTTCTCTCACACAAATTTTTTCAATCATTCTTCAAACCTACACATTTTGTGACAAGGAAATTCAGTTTTAATGTTAATTAAACATTAATTTAATGTAAATTTTATGTTAAATTCTGTACATTTTTCCCCCAAAACATGTCCCCCACAAGTTTAATTCGATGATCCCTAGTCCATCTTCTCTCACTTTTCTGAGAAAAAACTGCAAGCAAAGTCTACACACCTCTGACCACTCTTGATTTGTATGACTTTGATCAATCTCCTGACAGTTATTTCTCAGGCCAGTCCAGGCCCAGTCTTAATGTACAAATGTAGTCGTGGACTAATTTTGCTGATTCTCCTTCACTCTTCTCTGTAATATTCCAATTGATGTAAGTCTGTCTGATTTCTGTGAGGTATTAAAGGCCTCCCAAGAAGTTGCTATAGAACTCTGCTATCCAAGGATAGACCAAAAAGCAAAATTTATTTACTATTTCTTAGTGAACTGGAAATCAGCTTCAAAATGATGTTGTTTTTGACACAGTAAAGCTGCTCTAAGCTTCCAGGTCCCAGCCCCTGCAAGGCAGAGCTGAATCACAACGATTCCACTTCCTTCACACTTTCTGGATGATTTTCTCCAATGGGATAGGCCAGTATTCCTCCCCTTGTGTTTATCTATCCCCACTCCCATACGATGCTCTTTGTATCCAACACACAGACACAATTGTTTGCACCTTCACTCTGGCCTGATATCAACCCTGAACTGGTCACTGACAACTGACTCTGTACCAAGAAGTCTTTTTTTAATTTGGAAATTCTGGGGGGTTTCTAATATGAAAATTCTGGAAAGTCCAAAAAATTCCCTTTTACTGGGAAATTGCTTGAACATCATGACTCTTTAAGCGCCACTTGAGCTGGAAACAAAAGAATTGGTCAGAAAATCAGAAACTAAAAGGTTAACTTCTGATTTCCTACAAATACACACCACAGCCAGGCATAAACAAGTGCCAGAAAAGGATGCGGATGGGAAATAAAGCAGAGTTTGCTGCAGTTCCTCCTCACTCAGCTCCTTGTTCTGCCTGAAACACTACAGACACGTCCTGACTGTAGGAACAAAACCTTTTTTGAAAATATTTCCAAGAAATACAGTTGTCTTTTGAATGCATTTTACAAAACACAATGTTTAGCCACCAATTCAGATTCTTTCTGCAGGCTCATGTAACTTAAAATTGCTTTTGAGTTCTTTTAAAAAGGAAAAATTGGCAAGCACTTAGCACGTACAAAAGCTTTTGGCAGCTTAAAAATACTGTGTAAAGAAACTTCTCAGTGGGAGCTGGTACAAACTTTTATGTCAGCTCATCTCAAACATTTCATCTGGGCAGGTCTGCTTTGGTGCATTCTTCAAGAATTGGCTTTTTTGATACAGTAAAGCATTTCAGAATTACATTTTATTATCTGATACTTACAGTTTCATTTAGATTCAGAGAGGACATACTGGTATAATTCCAGGCTTGGATTCACTTTAATATTTAATATAAGAAGCAGAATAAGCACATGTTAGTAAACATTTCTATTATTTCCAAATAGTTCTTCAGTTCAAACTGTGTTTATGAGTATTCTGTATACTTCCATACATTCTGCTAAAATATTTTGCGTTTGCAGATGAGTTTGAGGAATGAGCATCCTGTCTGTAAGAGCTGCTTGGTCAGAGGGTTTCTGAACAAAAGCAGGTGACAGATGCACAAACACTCCAGTCACGAGTCCCTCCCCAAGTGACACCTTTGCTGTGCTGTCACCACAAAAAAAAATCAGCTGCTACAAGGGGCAAATGGTCATCACGAAGAATCAGCTGCATCATGAACAACAAAATATACTGTGTATCTGAAATACTGGAAAGTGCAAAGCGACAGTGAATGTTTCCTGCTGGATGCACCAGATTCAAGGTTAGGATTGCTTTCCTTTGCCTTCGACACATGTGATGCTCACATTCATCTGGAGGGTGTCCTAGGGAGCACATGTCCAACACCTGGGAGCGGACAGCAAACAAGGGACTTGGTTTCTTTCCTAACAGCCCAGTTAAAGATAAAAGGAGATCCAACTGCAAGGGTGAAAGACCAAAGGAACTGGACATTCTTGGCAACAAACAAGCTATTAGGTAACTGCTTAGATCACTGCACCTCCTTAAGGGCTTTGCTTAAAACCAAAGAGCTGACAGTGGACAATAGCTGGAGGAACTCAAGCACTGCAAAAGCCAACCTGAGTCACAGCTGGGATGAGCAAAGTCAGGCTCAAGCACCAGCTGGCAGGTGGAGAGTCCAAACAGGCAGCTGGATGCATCTTTTGGGGGGCTCTAGGGAGGTGAGAAAAGTCTCCTCAAGCTCATGGGAGAATAAAGACAGGGAAAGGGCTAAGGCACTGCAAAGACAGATCAGCGGTGTGAGCAGTTTTTATTCTTTAACTTCAAGCCATAAAAGTAATGGATCCAAAAATGAGAAAAAATAGGCCCAATTCCAAGAGCAGTTTCTGTCAAGAACTTCCCTGTAATCTCATTAAGATCAGATCTCCTATAGTGATGGCTGCGATGAATGTTTGCACATAATTTACTAATGGCAGAAACATCTCAGATGATGGGGGAGCATCTGGTTCCAGGAATCTACATTTCAGTAATTAATCTCTTTACTGCTAAGTCTTATACTCTGCACAAGCTAATTTTAGCACATAAGTCACAACCTGTGGAAAACATCAAGGTAATAACACCAAACCCTTATTTGAAATGCCAAAGAAAGTCATGAGTGATTGGTGGCATGATGTTCAACTCCCAGCATCCCCATTTCAGAGCCAACCACTGACTGATACAGCCAGGCCACACACATTTTCCACTCCAACTTCATGATTTCTTTTTTTGGAGAGAGAAACATGCAAGCAACACAGAATGAAACTTCTGATCTGGTTTACTGCTTTAAGTCAAAACCTTTTTCTGCTGGATTTGTACACATTTAACTGAGAACTGAATCTGGCTGACTCATCTTCATGCAAGTATCAATACTAATGAAAAGAAAATGAGCACAGCAGTTGACAGATGAGAAGCAAGGAAAAACAAACACCAAAGACACGAAAAATTCAATTCAACTGGCTCCATACACTGTACTCAGAGTGATCCCTGAGGCAGAAAGTCCAACAAACATCACAATGGCTATTTTTCATCGAAAACCACACACAGAGAATCTATTATTTTTTAAGCTAACCACAAATTGGCAATAATTATTAACAGACAGCAATTGTAAAGTAAGATATTGCACATAGTTTCTTTCTGTTTGGACAGAAAATAACATTTTGTTCTGAAGAGGCACCACATTAACAGGATAATGAAAGTACATTTTTATAGAATACATTTACTTACAGAGTTTAAAATAACAGAAATAATTGAGCCCCACAACAATGAAGTAATAAGTTTCTGTCTGACTGGAAATGTGTGCACACATGTACAGTTACCACACCTTGGCATAGGACATCATGGCCCATGGTCTGAGCCAGCTTCAGCTGGACTGGACTTGGAATAGTGCCTTGAGATGATGTCAAACCCTTGCCACCCAAAACATCCTGAAGTATTCATGTGACTTGCTTTTTGATGCTGAATCCTAATCCTTTCACTATTGTGGTATTCCTCACTCCAATCACTAATTCAAGCTGGAAGCCTTAATTATTCAAGGAAGTGATTTGAAAGCTGAAAGACCAGAAATGGTTCTCGTATTTCCTCAACAGTCCATTTTCTTTCATCTTCCTTAGCTCCAAACACTCTGAAGATAAACCTGCTCCAATATTTCTGAACAACATTACTGCAGGGAACAAGAGTTCCGTTGAGTACTTCAGCAGGTAGTTTAATTTCTGTTTTACTCATAAAAGTAGAGCTGCCAGTACTAGCTGACATCCTCAAACAGGCTGAAATGCTGTGTAGACCTAGAAATTAAATCTTGTGTTTTGCCTTTACAAACCTCTCTTTGGTCAAGGGAACATCAAAACCATTTGCCTGCGTTTGCCCAGTTCCCCTTCCACTACAGGAGATGCTGCAAGCTGGAGCTGGTCTGCATTTACCCCCATAATGACAGCAGGCAGCTGATAGTCATGAAGCACTGCTGCCTTTCATCAAAACCCTGTACGGCTCAGGAAATGTAGTCTAGAAGTCAGAATCTCTTGAGAGGTTTTTTGAAATCAGGTGACAATCCCCCTGAGATGCACAGAAACAACCAAGAACAAAGCTACCCACACCAGGTTTTGCAGCACACAGTTGACCACACTTAATTTTGTGCTGCAGGTGCATTCACAGTATCTACTCATCCATTCAACTTTCTGCACAGCTGATGGTGGATGGTTGAGCAGCTGCTATGAAGAGAAGTGACTCCTGTTACCACATGACCTTGCTTTGCTGCCCAGAGGTTACAGAGCAACAGAGACCCTCCACATACACCAAAACCAAATAGTTCTGATGGATGGAAGAGTATGAAGCATGGAGATAAAGGTTCAGAGATATTTCTCTGTCTCTCAAGAGCAGTGCAACTTTGCATAATGCTTTTGTCAAAAAATGTGCTAAGGTGGCATTCTGGTTTATTTAAACTTGGTTTAGAACAAGTGTATTAAGATTGGTGCTGTAAAGAAGAAATTTCATGGAAGTGAGAAATATCAGGAACAGTTCTGTTGCACTCCATTTAGATTTCCAATCCAGGCAGGGAAGAGGAATGGAGTATATTTATGCTGACATCAAAGCAAAAGATGGTTTTACACTTTGGGAAGGGGGAGATAGAAGCAAGGCAAGGGAGAAGAATTTATTATCAGTGAGGAAGAGGCATACTCACTCTGAAGTAAACCAAAGCTTTTGAAGAAAACAAAGTATAAGGCAAAAAGCAGCATTAGAATATGATATATCAACAGAGCAATGGTGCGTAGCCCTCTAAAATCAAGTATCTGACCAAAGTTTAACAGCAGTGTGCCTATTTAATTCCAGATGAGAAGAAATTTCCCTCTTGGCTTCTTTCTCATCACTTAACTCTTCCTCTCTTACACACTGTCTTTGCCTCGACAGCCCTCCCTCCCAGCAGCTTTTGCTTTGGCAGTACTTTTGGCTGGCCAGCATTCTCTGAGTGTCTTTATGGCTCCCTTCTGCACTCAGCACACCTCTTACAGGGCAGAACTGTTTCCAAGCTAAATCAATATCCCATATTTGTGGCCAAAGGCCTGAAATGGACTCTGGACTCAGCCATACACGTTTAAATCCAGCTCAGTGCTGCTCTGAGGATTCTGTATTGACAACAGCAGAACAAAGAAAGCCCAGCCCAGCTCTCAGGGCTGCAGCCAGCAGTGAGTTAAGGCCAGTGAGAGGCAAGGGCTGAGGGCTGGCACCAATATCGTTTTCTGAAAGCATGAGCTTAATATACTGTTCCTTTGTGCTCTTCTGGAAGCAGCTGCAACTGCCCCTAATTCAGCCAGAGAGACCCAGTCTGCCAGAGCCTGGGCCAGGGACAGCGAGCACACGTTCGGATGTGAGCGCTGCTGCCACTGTCCCTGCTGCCACCACGCTGCCACTGTCCCTGCTGCCACCACGCTGCCACTGTCCCTGCTGCCACTGTCCCTGCCAGCCAGAGGCTGTCCAGCTGCCCTGCCCACCGCAGGTTGGTGCTCCAGCAGTGGATCCCTGCGGGAACGCTCTCGCTGGTAGTGCAGTGCAAACACCTGTGTTGTGCTGGGAGAGAGAATGGAGCATCACAGGGGGACTGTGCGCTCCTCTGGCACGACAGACTGCCTGTGCTGGCCCAGCCTGCCTCCTGCGAGCCACAGGCAGTGACAGTGCTGCTGAACTCAGAGTGTGCTGTGATTCTGTGAATCCTGCCTAATGGAGATGGGCTCCTTGTAAGGGAGCAGGGAACCACCTGCTTCTCAGCCGAGACACTGCAGCAGGTTTATCACTGTTACCACTTAATGAGATAAACTATGTCGCTATGAACTATCAACCTAAGCCACTCCCACAGCCTGGTCAGTACAGTGCCAGCAGCAGCCACACATCCCAGCACCAAAACCTCACAGGGGGAAGCAAAAGAACAAATTATTTGAACAATGTCATGAGTCTGGAACTCCTTGTGCAGCCCAAGACATGCATAAAAAAGCCAGAGATACTCTGAAGTTATACCTAAAGGCTGCTGGTTCCAAATACACACATACATATTTTATATTTCTATCCAACACCTCACTGTCTACTGACAGCATGAAAGAAAATACCTCTGTTAAATTCTGAGTGAAATGCACTACAAATCAAGTCTCCAGAACTTCAAAGATATTACTGTGGCTACTTTAGGTGGCTCATCCTGTGTCTAGCACCCGGCATTTAAATCTGTATTTTAATTATTATTCAGTTTATCTTTTCCTTATAATTCATTCAAGTATTTAATATTGTGATAAACACAGGAGAGACACAAACAAATGCAAAATCTGTGCTCATGGCTGACTTGGTGTATGAGTGCACCCCACCACGTACAGAGCTTCAGGAACCACTGCTCACCCAGTCCCAAAATCCCAGATTACACAGATCAGATTACCCAGTCCCAAAATCCCAGATTACACAGAACTCTCCTACCTTCCTCTGTGTGACAATCCAAAGAGCAAAAAGATGAATAGAAATACAGAAAGCTTGCATTCGCTAAAGCCCACGAGAGCTGGAGCCAAGCAGAACAGCAGAGCATCATCAACAAAACTGTGACAAACCAAGCACGTGTGTGCACAGCTCTGTCTGTATAAGTGCCTGTGCCTCAGCACTGTGCCTGCACATGGCCAAAGCCTGAAAAACCTGACTTGTCTTTTTCCTGCTTCTCTTATGCGGGTTTGTTTCTCTCTTTGTATTCTTGGCTTTAATCAAGTTCCTGTGCCTTTCTATAGGTCAATTTTTTTCTCTCTCATGTAGTATTTTAAACACACATCCTAAATTGGGATTTTTGTGAAATGCATAAATCACCCTCCCAAAGCACTCCCAAGGAGTGAGACTTACAGACTTTCTGTGCCTCTTTAATTTATATCCTACTCTTTCAGGTAGGCATTGCTTAAAAAAAAAAAAGCTTACTTCTTTTTTTCCCTAGAAAAATGAATAAATTCCTCATATATAGGAGAATGTTTTCATCACTTTATTGCTTTGAGCCCACACACTTCATAAGCTGTCATAAAAAATTTGGTTAACACATTCATAATAATTACATTTCACACACTGTCATACTATACACATTGCTGCAACACTAATAAGAAGTGAAAGCAATATAAAACATTGCTCAGAGTACCAAAGTCAGATGGAGAAGATTTGCTCAGTGGTAAAAGGCCACTTTTAACACCAGCTTTTCTTGAACCATACGCATACACTACGTGGTACTGCAACACTGAAGAATGAAAACTGCCCCACATTTCCTCCCCTCTGTAAATAAGAAACTCTACCCAGAGCCACAGCTGCTGTCTGAGCAGGTAAACACCAAAACAAACCCAACATCCTGCTGAGGAGCAGCAAAGGACACTGTCCCTGGTGCCCAGGGCTGGCAGTCACTGCAGTCACTCACAGGTCTGAGTGGCACTGGGCACAACACACAGAGAAGCTGCAATGGTAACAAGAGGCGGCCAGAATGACTCTGAAGCAGAACTGCATTTTGTGCACCACTTACTACTTCTCCTCTTTACACTCTAATGTTATTAATTTATTCAAACATGGGCCTGTTTCTGTTCCTGCTGAGGTCAAGTACTGAAGTGGAAGTTAAGGTCAAAAGCTCCATATGCTTATTGTTGCTTAAAAGTGTATTACACATTGATGCTTCTGACTTAAGCTAAGAAGTCATGAAAATTTTGAGTATTTTTTTTTTCACTTTGCAAAGCAAGATTACCCAGAGCTGCAAAGACAATCCCTCCTCCGAGACATTGCAAGAACGCCATTCTGTTCCCAGGGCTGAGCCTCCAAAAAGCACTGCAATTCCCCACCATTTGAGTACACACAGACACATTCCCACATTCAAAACCAGTAAGTTATGAGTCAGAGATCCTGCAATTCCTACAGTTGCCACCCATTGATAGCACTTCTATTGTACAGGCCTTCAGGAGAAAAATGCACACAAATGAGATGAGTGCATGAAATTATTTCAACTAAAAGGAGAAAACTAACACAGACCGTACAACAAAACTTAAGGAACACAGTTCTGGAGGCAAACTTCAACACTAGATGATGGAAAATTCTCAAAGCCATGCTTCTCTTCTCTCTACTGCTTTTAGAAGAGTAAAAATTCATTTACAAACTAACTGACCTGAGAAGCAGCTTGGGCAGCATTAATGAAGTGAATATTGCTGAGTTCAAGCTAATAAGTCAGCTCAAGTTACACTATTTTATTCAAAATGCAAAATAATTTTTACATTTTTATGTAGTTTATTACCAAGGGCAGGAAAGCTCATGGTGGGGGAAAGTAGGATCATATCCTCAAATACACTTTGCTCTTATCACACAAACCTCAGCTGGCATAGTTTGTAATAAATTGCATGAATAAACCCAAAGAATGAGCTACTAGATAAAGCTCAACTTCAAGTCACAAATTCCAAATGCAAACCATCATCTTGAATGTTAGTGCCACCTTTAAAACACCAAGCAGCTCTACATAACCCATGTACTTCATTTTCTTCCTTCAGGCATCTTCCTCTTCTCCTTTTTGTTGTGGAAACAGCATGTACAGCCATTTGCATTCACTCTAGAGAGGTATTTAGTACCTCAAACCTCACCATCTCAGTCTTATTTTGAAAGCCAGTTCTTGCAGACATGCTCTTAAAGGCCCAGAAAACAAGGGTCAATTAAATCACTGTCACTGAGCAAATTGATTGAACTTGTACACCATATTAGAGGTTGTTTGTACACTTACTTTCCATGTCTCTGGCAAATTCCAGGATTTCATCCAAGAGAAGATGACATACCATAGTGATTGACAGAGAATTTACAGTTTTCTCTCTCCAACATCTCTCCCAGCTCTGTGGATCCAGTCAAGATCTAAAACTAATGATTTATCTGTCTTGCCTAAGGGTAAAACCAGAGTCCTAAACTAACAAACAGAAGAAAAACAATTTCTCTGAATAAAGACATCAATCCTCACGTTCTGCAAGAACCAGAATGTTAGAAATGCCTGCTGTGATGCCTAAAGGCTTCACACAGTGATTAGTAGGTGGCCATTGAGCAATAGCTGGAGGCTCTGCCTGGGACTTCTTCCTTTTTTTCTCATAGAGTGCACCCACCGAATCTCCTGTGTGGAGATGCCACTCGCAAAAACAATTCCCAGAAGAACATCCTACCGGGATGTTCCTCTTCAGTGACCAACAAAGGAAAATGGGGCACATCCCTAGAGCTGTTTATTTACTTGAAGTATTTTAGGGTAGACTGCTGTTCTCTCTGATTCACGGTTGCTTTCCATATCAAGGCAACACCAAGGTGTTACTTTTGCTACACGCAGGACAGGCAAACTTGAAAGAACAGACAGCAGAGCCTGGTGGCTTCAAAAGGCTATTCAACCAGAAGGCATAGTTTGTCTCCTGAAATCAACACCAAAGGCTCACACTTTCAGCAGGGCACATAGAGGCAGTGGCACATGAGCTACAGAAGAAGATCATTTCATCTGAAGGCATGAAGAGACAGAATGCCATACATTCAGCTGGCAGGAGCCAAATGATCACACCCAGGGCCATCAGTGTACTTCTGGTATTCTGCATTTGAGATTTCCTCACCTCTCTTCTTTGGGCACTCCAGTTACTCACTACCCTCAGACACCAGCACTTGAGAATCTCATTTGGATCAGTTTAGCTCCTGGCATGTGCTCAATGTGCTTAATGGCACTGGCAACCAAACACTCTTTGATCATCTACACCACTGCCTCCACTCTATTATCCAGACATAATCCTCAATGATCTACAACAGACCCAGGGGAGAAACTAATTTGTTAGGACCACAACATGTTGTATTAAGGCCCAGTAGCCTCCAGCTCTCTTTATCATGCTGCGATTTCAAGTAACATGAATTCAGGTTAGAAACAGGACCATCCATTCTGCCACAAAGTGCTCTGAAGCAGCACTTTTTTCTCAGCTTGCCAGGTCTCCACATCATTCCTGAGCCTAACTAAAAAGTTTAATGGCAAATTCATTTAGATATTTCCATAATTAACTGCTTCAAAACAAAAGCATGGTAATAATATACATCCTGAAGAGAAAGATGTGTCTAAAGTCAACATTTGCCCAGCAGCCTTCTTCCCAAGTGCCTGCCTGCACCTACTCCAGCCCCAGGACAGGGCTGGACCACTCCTCCTCCTCTTCTCAAAGGGAATGAGAGGGAGAAAATGATCCCACAAAGCTCCTGGGGAAGGGCAGCCTTTTGGCAGGACAAGCACCAGTGCATTTACCACTGACAGAGAAAACCTAAGCCCCTGCTAGCACAGCTGGGGAATGTGTTTGAGGGGATCTCAGAGCCCACATCCAGCATCAGGTAACACATCATCTTGACCAGAATGTCTCTCCTTCTTCCACAGCTCCCTCCACACTGCAGGGTAAAGCCTCACCTCCCTGAGAGCCCAGGGACCTATGCTCTTGGAGCCCTGATCTCACAGGACTTACCACACAAAGAAACACAACTCAAGCTGCTGATGAGTAGTTTTGGGTTTGGCAGGGCTGGTACAGTGTTTGCTGCCACAACACCCAAGAGTACCCTTTTCTTCCAAGGACTGAAGCAAGTTACACAGATGATCCATACTCGGATGTGCTTCCAGACATTTCTCACTTCATCAGGCTTGAAATTACTACCAGGAAGGACCCATTTATTCATTTAAATGCTGTTGAGGTCATTTATTTAACCGTTGGGTAGAAAAAAAATAGTTTGTTGTATAGACAGATATACTTTTAGAGCAAAAGAAGCTTTAACATCAGATTGACCATGATGAAATCAATTTCCTTCCTCCTTATGACCATGCAACTCCCCCCTGCACTGGAGAATACGCTCAGCTGATACATAAAGCTCTGCTGAGATTGGGTCCTTGCTACTATCATTGCCACAACTCTACCACACACCTCTCCACGGGCAGCAATGCTCTACTCAAAACAGCTGCTCAGGACAGCTATTAAATTCTCTAATGCTACCCTTTACCACAGCCCTGTGTGGGATCACGAGTATCATGGGAGTGCACTTTGAACTTCATCAAATCTCCACCATTTAACTGATATAAAAGAGCATCCTGACAAACTGAAAAAAATATTATTTTCAGTTTCTTGGTAGTATTTTTATCAAGTGATAGCCGCAGAGTAACAAATCATTGCCACCTCAGATGCAAACCACTCCAGGGTTCGGGAAATGCTCACCATATGTGTATTTGGCAAGGAAGAGCAGTAACTAGGCAGTAAGAGTACTCCTCATTCTGAAACAGTGATTTATAATCAGGAACAACCCTGTCACTTATTTCTAGTAAACCTACAGTGCTTATTTTATTCCCCTGGCAAAATAAAAATTTAATTCAGGAAGAAAATGACGCTCAGAGACAGACAGCCCTCCTTCATTAAAGAACAGAGGCAACTCAGTAACTCGGAAAGCAGTGATCCAGCAAACATTGTGCTGCTGCAAACTGCTTGAAGCAAAGATATATGGGACTTTATTTGCATATAACTTCATATGAATTCCAATTGCATCCTGGGTGCAAGTAAAGATTGGTGTTTTTTTTGTTTTGTTTGGCTTTTGGGTTTGTTTTTGTTCTTATGATGAACAGACTTAGCAAACATTTCCTAAGCTGTCTGCTGTTTGGAATTCCAACTCTGAAATAAAGCATAACTGTGCTACCGGCTCCAATGCTGCCTATCTCACAAACAAACCCCACCAACAATTAAATAAAAGAACATTTACTTTATACAGAGCCTATGTGCAGCTTACAGCTTCACCTATAAAGCAGCATTATAAATACAGCATATCTAGCAGCAAACTAACCGAACTGACAAACTGCCTGTCAATGCTCTCTCTCTGTGAATATATACTCAAAGGAAAAAAATAATCACATAACATCTGCAGTAATAATTCTGTCACCTCTCTCTCTTGGTTAAAGTGTACCATACCATTATGATGAGAGTCCTGGGTCTGCTCATTTCATCATCACTATCCAGCGGCAGAATTTCATGTGACAACTCCTCTCGTCGCCGGCGCCTGCAGATATGTGGACAGTTCCTCTGTACCACAGAACGAAAGGCTTGGAGCAGAACAATGCTGGCAGCACAACCCATATCTGCATCCTGAAGCCTACAAAATAACTTCTATGTTTATGCTATGTTTGAAAAACAGTGGCTCCTTGTCCCTGAAAACAGCCTACAGTGCAGCTGCAGCCAGCTCGCTCTCCAATCACTTCCTTGAGCTCTGATCATCTGATCACAACCAAATAGCTTGGATGCAGACAGAGGAAAGATTTGATCCGCTGAAACAGAAACACACGCAACATTACGATGCTTTCCTCTCCCTCCCTCCCTGCTCCTGAAGTCGCATGAGAAAATGTGCTCCCTCTCTTGTACAATCATCTGCCTCCTCCGATTCCAGTTTCATGGAACTGAAAGTATTAAAATTCCCAGTTCAAAAGAGCCAGCTGTTCATTAAACACACACAGAGGCATCCACAGCAACTGGCTGGATCAGTTTAAATACCTTCTTAAAAAATCGTACGTAGCAAAACAGCCAATATCTGCAAAGTTATAAACTCTCATTATCAGCACTGCTGGCTTTCAAACACTCTGCCTAAGGGTTTTTTTACCACACACACACACACAGAAAAGAAGCTCACAGAGGGATTTGCCTACAATGTTTTCACCACTTCTTGCAATTTTCTGAAGCACAGCGAGTTCATTTGAGTTGTAAATGTAACAAGTGGCAAAAAGGCAGAAATCTGTGAGCTTCATCCAGCTGATGCTGAAACAACTGTGGAAGGCAAAGCAGCAGCTCTGAAATGCCTCTCAACAGTGGGGCTGCTCTGTGCTCCTACACACGACCTTCTGCCTCCACAGAGAAACATCTTTACACCTACGCAGGGGCAGGGTCTCACTCTGAACCACACAGTGATGACCTTCCCAGAGGGTGAGAAGAGAGGGTTTCTGTGTGTTATCAGTGGGTCCAGGCTGGGGGAAGCTGCTGCTGGCAGCCAGCACTAACAGCTTGCCTCTCTGGCTCCTGCCTGGCAAGTCATTCACAAAGCAGCCAGGGATGCTCAGCAATCACATGGCTGACCTGGAAACACGGCGAGCACTAATGGGAGAGCATGTAAGATAATAGCACAGGAGAGGAAGTTAGCACTAAAAATACCTACAGAAAATGGATTTCTCCTACACATTAGGAAAACTAAAAATTTCCAATAGCGTTTCCAGAGCAGCTGCTTTTAAGCTAATATGTATAACTTTATTATATGTGCACCCAAAACCATATTTACCTTGCATCAAAAGGTTTTCATTTCTAATGAAGGCCATGAAAAGTTTTGTCATCAATTCCTATGGCGGTATAATGAACTTTATAATGTCTGTTAATGAGATATCTGTAAATAATACGCTCTTTCACAATCTGAGCCAGGAACCACACTGAAAACTTTTTATGGAAGTACTTTTTCTGGGCTTAAGTAGAGTTTAATTGCTCAGCAATCTGGCAGAAGACATCATAATTCTAATTAAAGCATTTCCCAGAAAAGGTGAATCCTTTAGATCTGTCCTTTAATAGCAATAAACTCAGCACCATTATTTCTTCCCTTAACTTCTTTAGAGCAAACAGCTTTAAATGCACGTGGAAAACAGCAGCACTTGGCAGGCACTGCACAACCTGACCCCCAGGCCTGCCAATGCACCCACCTGGCTCTTCCCCCTCAGATCCTCCTGGGCACACCCTTCACACGCTGGGGAGATGTCCCTGCCCCCGCAGCAGCAAGCACTGCAAAGGGGGCCCCCCAGAATGCTCATTAGTCTGACTTTCCTAATGGGATTACAAGGGCACAGTGGCACAGCTGAGTAATTCCTGCACCAAAGCAGCAATCCTGCTGCTGCTATTGTTTGTGTTTTCATCAGCCCCCTGCCTGCTCCAGAGACACCTTGGCCACACCAACGATGCGCTTGGCAGCTGGGACACCTCCATTCCTACTCTAATTCCAGCAGCAGCAATACAGTCCTGGGTAACATCTGCTGCTGGCTGTTATGGCAACTGCTCTGCTGCCTTGGGGGCTGCTAACACATCTCCTGTCTGTCTGCACAGCATCCTCCTTCACTCACCAGTGCTCAGCTGTGAGAGTTGGCAGCATTTTTTTGAAATTTGTTTCTATAGCACAGCCCAACAGAGTCGCACATGTGCACGCACGTGTGTCTGAATAGCACCCTAGGGCTCGACCCAAAGCTTCCCTTTGTCCTCAGAGAGGAAGCCCATTCATTCCAGGGGTCTTTGGATCACACTATTCTCTGCCAGCGGCCTTAGTAACTTCATTACAATTATTTGTGGATTAAGCTATTATTAGACACAAGTAGAAATGACACAATCTTGGCATTTTGGCTCTTTGGAGAGAAAAATGACACTTAGTCTGAAAGCAAGTAAACTAACAAGCCAAAGCTAAGCTAAAAGTAGCCTCCAGCTCTTGATCAAAATTCAAGAACTGAAAAACAGCTAATGCACAGGGGAAAAGAAACCACTGAGGAGCTAAAAAAAAAAAATCCCTTCCGTTTTAAGGAAATCTCACAGAGGCATGAGCTATCATTGGAAAGGAAACCTCCTAGCCCAATAAAAATGCCTGGACACAGACAGGGTATCAACAGCTTTGTTTTACAAAGGTAGGGATCTCATTAGCATACATTATGTTTATACACCAGTTATCAACAGTGTTAGTTACTCTTACAGTGAAGCACTCAGCACTATTTTGTGTTAATTAGCACTTTAATCCAGAAACAAAATTCAGTGAAACCCCCTGGGAAGCAAAATACTCCTTAGTGCAAGCAACTCTTTAATTCCCCATTAGGAAGGCTTTGGCAGCAATGCTGGGCTAAGGAATATGCCCACTGGAAACCTTCCACTGCCCACTCTCACCCCACTCTTATCCACCACCCGTTTTAGCTATGCTACATGGACATGTAACACCAGCATCATGGTTTGTGGGGACAGGCTGGGAAGGAGACCACTAAAAGCAACTCAGTGAAGAAAAGGAAAAGAAAAATTAGATAGGCAAGACAATTGTTTTAACCCAGAGGACTTCAGTGACCCAGTCCTCACAAACTCCCAGGGCTGGGTCTGTGTAGCAGCCGAGCTGTGCAGGAACAAAAGTGGGTCACACTTGCCACGTCTTATAAAAGTCCATGATAAGAAAGCAGAGTTCAAAGGCATCTGTATCCTCGAGCTTACAGCTATTCCAGCCTCAGCTTCCACATGAAAGAGATACCAGCTCTGCAAAAAGGCAGCCAGGGTGTGAGGAGGCAAACTCTCTTTCATACTATGTCTGTAGCAGACAGTAAATGCCTTCTCCTCCAAGCACTGGGTTATTTCTCTTCCACAGTATTTCTATGTTTCTGTTTCTGCAGGCTGCAAGATTTTCTAAAGATGCTAACAAACATATTCTTACATACCTATTTCATACCTCATTAGAACACCACATTAAAAGCTGTTTTCCTCCCCACAGCTCACTTTATTCCACTAATTTTCCTTGGTCTTCGTGGCATTTGAATTCCTGTGATCATAATAAACAGGATACAATCTATTGGTATTTTGGTCTTCAGCTGAGGGCTTTAAAGAGGCAGGCAGAAAGGCAAGTGTTGGAGAGGATCCTTTAGTAAGAGGATGACTTGTCAAATTCAACACTGATCCTTCTTCCACCCCCAAAGGAGGCCGTGTTTTTCTCAACAAGGAGGATGGCTGCAGGTTAGAGCCCCCTTTGCCATGAGACCTCTCAGCTGCCAGCATGACAGGCACCATTTTGTTTGGTTGGGTTTTTTTTTTTAATCTGGAAAACAAGCCTGCCTCTCCATGGTATTTTTGCATGACACATGCTGAGAAGCTCCACAGAAGCTCTTGTAGTGTGACAATCCTAAAGCAGCAGTGGCAGGTGAGCCCAGGAGCCCTCAAAATGAACAGGAACACCCCTGGAACTGCTTACAGCAGCGTGTTTAGTCTGGCCCACAGAAGCCTCAAGCCACGAGCAGGAACTAAAGACAGCATAGCAGTACAAGCAACAAGAACTCACTGTTACAAATGATAAGGCTCATGCCACCATTACAACTTACCATTAAAGTTACCATTCCATATCCTGGTACAGATGATGAGCAGCTCCCCAGCAGCACACAAACAACACAAGTGGCCAGCGGCTGTCACCCACAGCTCCACACACAGACCCACAGTTCATAGTGAAACTTCTCTGAAGTTAGTCTATACAAGAGGCAGATAAACATTTGAAGCAAGACATGACAACAAAATTACACTCTCTGCCTTGATGCAAATGAGGATCACTCACATTTTGGTAAGCTCATGCCTCATTTCTCAACTATTAAACATTTATCAGCCACCCTTTCAAAACAAAAAGAGCTGATACACGTTTTCTTAGCAAAGGTCTTTGCCTCCAGTATTTATTTTCATAAAGGCTTGAAGGCACTTGCAAAGAAAGCAGAGGGGAAAAAACACACCCAAATCTGAAAGGCTCTTATGATCTGTTACTCCAAAACAAACAGGGGAACCCTAACTGGCCCCCAAGGAATGAGCACGGAGACCAAGCTCAGATAGGTGCAGCACTCCAAGAGATGGTCTTCATGGCAGGCAGCCTAACGAGACAAACCCTCATCAATAGCCCTCTTTTCCTCGCACATTTTATACATGAGGAAAAGCTCTAAGTACATATATCTGAGTATAAGCTCAGGTCTTCCCATGCACTTTTTTCTTATGACTATGGCCTTAAAGCAATGTGTGCCACTCTGCACCATGTCAGAGTGGCATCTCTCACTGCCACAGAGGCAGCGTTTCCAACACTCCTCAAGGAGCAGCCCTGTCTTCTCTTTGCAAAAGTTATGTCCCAAACCTTTCACACCCAGCCCAGAGGCCAAGAGAAGCTGTGCAGGGCTAGGCTGAACCATTGCTGCCATACATTTTGAGGGAGGAGGAAAAAAAAAGTGCTTTAAAGGACACACGGGGATCCCACATTTACTTCAAAGAAAGCTTATGAGTCACAGGTGCTACAAGCCATAAATAACATATGTGCCTTCCACTCACTCATAACATCCCTCTTGCACTCATCTCAAAACGTTCATCCACTGTATCTTCAAGTGTCGCTGCAAAAATGGTTAAATGTCAGAAACACTGAGGCCTCAAACAGCAGAGGGAGCGACTAAGAGTCAGAAAACACAGGCTTTGTAATACTTTAGTGTCACCCTGATTTTTTAAGACTTTGCTAAGCCTTCTGATGTTTGCATTCTTGTAACAAACTTTCTCACACACAGTTCTGTAAACAACTTATGTTTTGCACTCTTTCACGGAGGAGGAGAGAACTGATGGACTCTTGGTCTGTCCAGTGTCATTGGAGAGGTGGCACTGTCACCCTCCAATCCACTGTCACTTTTGGAAAACTATAAATGTTGGAGTCAGAAAATAAAGGGCCCTCTTTTTTGTTCACCTGGAGAGCAGCAGTGTCCATGTCGTCTTTTCGTGTCGTATTGCGACACTTTAGTTTCCACCAGCTGCTCCTGAGTGACCCAGGAGAGCAATATTTACTGCAGTACCTGGTCAGCACGACTCCTGAACCATTGGCAGCTTTTTCATCTTGAAACCGTTTCCTTCTCGCAAAGTTCTCCTCGACCAACCCAACCGATTCACAACACGCGAGTTACAGTGAGCGGGAAGCCAGGAACGAGAGCGCACGGTTGTGACGGTGCGAGAGCTGCCCGAGCCCTCCAGGCCGGTGCTTTCTGCGCAGCGATGCTCGCAGGATGCTCGCCGCCGGGCTGGGGCACCGGGCTGCGGAGCGAGCCGAACGCGGGCGGCTGGCACCCTCTAGGGAGCAGCGCACGAAAGGCCAGCTCGCAACTGCTGCTTCCCCACTCCGCCCACTCCAACAACTGCTGCACGCACGGCAGGAAAGGAAAAAAGACAGGTAAGCACAGAAAGAGAATTCCCGTGACTGCCCGTGCTAGCGCTGCCTTTCTCTTCTCAATATTCCCTTGTTCTTTCACGTTGATGTCTGGTGCAAAGGGTTACACAGACGTTGTGTGGAAGATTTAATTACTGCCACTCTTTACGTGGCCCAAATACAGGCTCCCCCATTCAATCTTCCAGCTGATTGCAAAAAACAAATTGCAACCACTTGACAAATAATAAAACAAAGTGATAAAAACAGTCGTGTAAGGACTTCCAACAGGCTGATGACCAAAGCTGGTCTACAATCCCGTAACCTCTGGAGCTTCAGCCTCTACAGAGGTTTCTCAGAATATTCTCTTTACCCAAAAAGTGAAATAAATCTGTAATCTGCATACAAGTAGTTTCCACGTTCTTATTTTCAACTCATGCGAAGCACCCTACAAATTTTCAAGAAATTTCTCACTTTGACAGGTAATTTTCCACAACTGCAGCCTCCGTGAGATCAATGGGATTATTCTTAGGTCAAGTAAAATGAAGAACTGCAACCCATAGGCAGTGATGAAAACCTCCTCATTTCAATGCACTTCAGTGGCTTCTGGACCTAGCACAGAACATTCTAAAATGCAGCTAAGAGCATTGTTGTGGTTTCCTTAAGCATGTAACAGGAAAAGAAATCTTTGACTTCAAACCAGGAAAAACAAGTACTTAACCTACAAAGCAAATGTTTGTTTGTTTTAAAAAAGAACTTTTATTATCCCATAAAATGGTGGGGAATTAGTTGGAGCTACCAAAACTCATCTTTTCTTTGGCACACAGTTAAATAAAAACATAATGTATTAAGATAAACTCTGTGAAGAGTTTTCACCAGAAGTTATAACCCTGGCTGAGCTCAGACTTCCAAAGCAAAGATTCTACAGATAAGTCACAATAGAAAAAAACCAGCCATCACCCTACTGGCTCCCAAAAAGAACTGGTAGCAAGCAATTATCCTCTTTCAGAAAGATACACATTTAACTTCCACACAGCCCCTCAGACTGCATTATCAACAGCTTAACACCTCAGCTGTGTTGAGGTGACCTCCACTTCCCTAGCCCAATGGGAGAGCGTCTGAAAACCAAAACTGGCATGGAGGAAAAAACCCTAAAAAGATCACAGTGCCTGTTTTCACTCTACCATGTTGGTTTTGTGGCATTCCTTACAGCTAAACAGATGCTACTCCTCTGTTACCTGTCACAGTCCAAGATCTCCACGGCATGCATAAAGTCCAAAGCCTTCTGTCTAGATGTTTCACAAATCAATTTTAAGGAACAAAACACACCCAGCTACATGGGAAGATTCTCTTCCCACAGAAGAGCAAATGCATTCTCCATTTGCTGCCCTGGTACCAGCCCTGCCACTTATGGAAACACTGGAAAGAGAACCAAGCAACAGGGGAGACCAGGCAGGAACACGGCGCAGGGCACACGGAGACAGAGATGTCAGCAGCCACTCACGAGGCTTTAGGAACAAGGTGTGGGTTTGGATGAGGTGCCCTTTGTACAGCAATGTTCTCTATGCTGAATGGCCTGAACAGCGCCATGGTTTAATAAACCAACACTTCTTCTCTACAATGTAATCAAAGGCTGAAAAAAACCACGGCAAAACCTCTCACCCACACCCACAAACTCCGGACAAGAGCCACAGAAACCTTCATTGTTGACATCTCATCTTCAGGATGAGCAACTTATTCTCTATTTCTGTAACAGCCACAGGTTGCCATAATCCAAAACTAGTATTTCTGTTCAAATAAAAGCTAGAAATACAGAGCAAACACAAATAGAGATAGACTGGAGTTACTTTCAAAGAGATCACTTAAATCTGGATTAAAGCAGAATTTTAGACAGTGACATCTTGGTAGAAAATGCATTTCTTATTCTAATTTGCCTCCAACCTAAGCCAATGACATCTTTGTATTTACAACCCAGCTAACAATAATAACAAAACCCAGAACTGCTCCATAACCAGAGCACTTTCAGCCTCTAACTCAAAAAGATAACTCTTTTTCGGGTCACAAGAGAGCCTGCAAAGGAAGATATCTCTTGGCACACTCCAATCTACTTGTACACTCCTTTTGTTTTCAAACAGCTCAAGTAGGAGAAAAAATGCCTCAACATTTGAGGTAAGAATTTAAATAACACAAATGAATTCTTTTATGTTTTTCATATTGTTTAACAAAGAAAAACTAATGGCTCACAACCAAGAAAGAGTGGAATCAGGTATTAAATGAACAGGTCATGCTTCTTAAATGAACAGGTCATGCTTCATACACAAATGGCACAGATTACACAGGACAGGTCTAAATTCAGGCCATACCAGATAAGATAGAGAAGTAGGATCATATTGATTGCAAATGCACACATGGTAAAAAAATTTTGAGAAATGCTGTGTGGAACTCAGTGGCAGGCTGGATGGTATCTTCACCTCATTTACAACCTTCCAGCAGAGTTTCCCATTCTTCACTATATCAGCAGTTACAGTAACTACCTGGGAGCTAAGCATGTTTCTTTGTTTGTCTGCATGAAAAATAAAAAAGAATCCAAATCCCACCATTTTTTCCCCTGCAGATGAAGTCAGGCCAGAGATGTACAGTCACTTATCTCTTGGCTCCCACTTTTGATGCCCTTCCTCTCTCTCAGGGCAGACTGACATTACAAAAGTAGCATCCAGCACCTTCTGCCTCTGAGTCAAGACTCTGCATGTGATGGAGGTCAGCAGCAATTCCCCCCTGGCTTTGCACATGCACACTGTTGGATTTTCAAGCCAAGAAAGCCCCTTCCAAAGTCCCTCACCAAAATAATGGGCTGTCCCAGGGAGCCAGGAGTTGAGCTGCCTAAAGCATTCCAAACTAATTTAATACATTTTAATACAAAAAATCAAATGCCTTGAAGCTAAGAATTTCTATTGTAAGCTGGGCAATCAACAGCTGAAAACAAAGGAGGAAGAGCTGGAAGCAGAGGCCAATACCAAAATGATCATCAACAACCAATATGACACTAGCACAAGCAGAGTTCAGTATAGTTCTGGATATCATGCCAGGTAACTCTAGCAAAGGGAGTACTCACACTACTGAGCTTGAAAGTAATGACATGAACACCCTGCTGAGACACCACTCAAAGTGCATGAACAGGCCTGGCCACCTTCAAGAACGATCCAGCTGCAGAACAGACCTGCCAATGTGCCCAGGAAATCATTGTGGTTGCTGTGTCCAGCTCTCAGGTGCCCAGCACAAATCCACTGACACAGAGGATCGAGATCTTTGGAAGATCACCAAGGCAGACTGAGGCTGGAGGAATTGATGAGGAAAATACCTTTGTGCAGCCATAAGAAATGAAGGTTGATGGAAAACCTTGTCAGTCTACACTCCCATAGGGTTTAGAGAAGAGAGAAGCTTTCCACACAGACATAGCAGCAGGGGATGAGACAACAAACAGAACACCTGTGATAGTGGACATTTCAATTAAATACAGTAAAATAAACTTTCAACCATGAAGGGTGGTCAAACACAGGGACAAGGCATCCTTGGAGAGTGGAAAAGGTCCTGAGTAACCTTATCTCTGTGGAACTGCTTTGAACAGGGAGCTGGACTTGACAACCTCCAGAGGTTCTCTCCAAACTGTTATTTCATGAATTTGTAAAACATGGCTTATTCAGCCTGACAATCTAGAGCCTGAATTTGTGCCCTCTTTGGGACAGCCCCAAACACAACCAAAGCCATCTAAGCTAAGCCATCTTAGCCTTAAACCAAAGGCTAGCAGTGATGAACTGGCCATTCAGGCCATACAATTACTCTTCACACAAGGCTCTGTTTCTAAACTAACCCAGAAATGAACAAAGGAGGCTTCCAATCAGGCTTCTTTCAACTCTAAGTCAGCTGTACAATCCCTGCTTATTATTTCAAGGCAATTTCACTTTGAGGCATATACAAAGAGTTCAGCCAGAAGCAAGGAACCAAAAGGAACAATCTCATTCAATTTCCGAGCATAAGCTTCTGCAGCTGCAAAAGGGAAAATTAGGCACAAAATGTGGACAAAGTAAAAAAAAGAAATGCAAAGTAAAATCTGTACATATGAGGCCAGCAAAAACTGTGTTGTCTCAGGTGCTGCTCTCCCATCACCCCACTCCCCCAAATACAGCTGCAGATGTATCCTTGCATCGGTCAGAAAAGATCCCACAAGAAGAATATGGATTGTTTCCACTAGCAGTATAATAATGTGGCTTCAGATTCCTTTGTTATTATCAGTGCCAAGAATCCAAAATAAAGAAGCTAAGAGTTAGGACTCTCTGAAAGTTTTTAAACATATAAATATTACAGAGCTGTCTTGATTTTTTTTTGTTTGTTTACATATTACCCAAAAAATCCTACCCAAATCTGACAGGTCCAGGGGCAGCCAGCCAAGCACCTTTTCCCTGTTTGACCATGTCAAGTATCACCTAAGCATGACACTTCTTGGGCTAAAGCACACAGGGCAAATTATTAATTTCTACAGAGCAATCCACCTACAGAGAAACCTACTGGCATAAACATCAGCCCTCACCAGACAAGGAAAGGGATCTGTGTGTGTACAGTGCCAACACTGTAAGAGAAGTTATCCTCTTGATTGCAATGTGGGGGCTGATTAGCCCCAAACCCTTTCCCTTCTTAGCACGTCTAGAAGCTCAGGGAGGCTCACATTCCTGCTGCTGTACACCAGCCAGGAAGCCCGGGCTGCACAATGGAATAGCGAGACCACCCAGACAAGAGCACAGAAAAGAGACAGGGTCCCTCAGACCCACACTGCTCACTGGGACCTTGTCACCCTTCAGAGAGGAGCAGCTCAAACACAGCTCCTCACACCACACCCAAGGAAGTGCCTGGAACCCACGGCTTTGCCCTTATCACCATGGAAAAGGAAAAGCACCCCAAAAGACAAAACAAAACACACCAAACCAATCAAAAAGCATCCTGCCCCTTTTAGAAACAATATTGCTGGGCTTTTGTCACAGCACAACAATGTGCTCACTATATCAAACCAAGTGACAGCTATTGTAGCAGCTAACGAGTGAGACTGTCCCCTGGACAGCTTTTCTGTACAACATGTGGTTTTCATTTTATGTCTCTTGTCAGGATTTCACTCCCTTTCTTTTATTTGACCTCCAGAAGATAATAAAATCATACAAAATCTAAAACTGACGAGCCTTAAATTTCTGGCATCCATTAACGCTCACATCCACAAGGCTGTTGATTGAACAAAATACAAAATAAGCAAAATCAGGCCAATTATAAGTTGTTTGGCCTGTATTTGTTAAGTTCTAACACAGTCCCTATAAACATATGTCTTCTGGTTGGTATTTCAGGAAGAAATCCTTAGAAGAATAATATTTTGATTAGTAACATGTGTGTTTTGAAAGACTAATACTGAACTCCAAGGGAGATTAAAATATGAGTAGAAACTATGAGCTAAATACACATATGTGCAAAGAGCTTTCATTCTCACTGACTGAAATGTCTGGTTACAAGTAATTTGTTTTTATTATTCAAGTCCTAATAGCCTGTGCTATTGACTTTTTGGAAAATTAACTGATATTTATGAAAATATCCTGTTCTTACAGAACCACTTTAGACCATTACTTTAAAAATTACCTAGCATATAACAGAAGCAATGTCATTCTCTAGATTATTAGGACACATCTCAAATGGACTTCCAAAGGATCCTAGTAATTTTAGGTAGTACCCAAATGTTGACCTCTTCTCTTTTTAGTCTTTCAGGACTTCTCAATCAAGCAAGAAACAGAGATCAGCCAGAGACTGGTTTTCAAAAAATCACAATTATTTACACTCACAAAGGTATTGATTTACTTCAGGGCATCAAGCAGTTCCCTGTGTGCAAAATGTGATTTTTAAATAGGTGACCAACTTCCTAGGCCCCCCCTCATTCTTCTGCTGACAGCTGGGCATTCAACAGCGTTATGTGTTTAAGTAGTTCCAGTAGAAAAAGTGAAAATGCATAAGTAAATTATTTAGATTTTACTGAGTACACATGGGAACTCTAACCCAAAGGATTGTTTATAGCTGCTTTTTAAGGAAGTCTGGTTATCTATGCTGCCAAAGCTTTCATTAGAACATGTGATATCCAAGTGAAAATATGATGGTACATGCATATTCCCTTTAAACACACCCCTTTCTCACACCAAGGGAAAATATTCTCAACTTTCTCTTACATTTCAGATGCAAATTTAAATGCAGAGATAGCAATTTTTCATTTCTGCTAAAATTCACTCCAATATATAATTAGTGCTCTAATTAAAGTTAACAATCATTTATCACTTTCTATGCAATGTTACAATTATTTCATGGTAACATAGAGTTGCAGCCAACAGAAGAACTCTCACCTCGATGTCATTTATGCTTTTGTCAAGCAGCTGAGCAATTAGGAACAGTTACAGCTAAATACCAAACACTGCCAGGCATAAGGGCAGACTTGGTTACAATTACTCACTCTCAGTATCAGTGCTTCACTCTTGATGTAGTAACACTAAATTCAACACGACTGCTCTTCACAAAAGATCAGGCTGGCAATTTACTGAGGAGACTGCTGGGGCACAGCGTCGCTGGCACGCACAGACACCAGGAATGGAAGCTGCTGCATTTCCAGGGACGCACCTAGAGATGTCCTCCACCCAGCACAAACGTGTCTGCAGATCTCAGCTCTCTGGGAAGCAGCACCCTCTGCCTTTCAAATCTCATCTATCAGCATCTGATTTGAAAAAAACACGAGTTTAAAAGCCAGCCCCAAAAGACTGGTTGGTGCACCCTGACAGGAGGTACTGCCCTAACCAAGACATCCTGCTGAACCAGGGCTCACATGACTGCCAGCCAAGAGGAACAGGCAGGGTGAAAGGTTAAGAGAGGGTCACTGTCACACAAGAGCTTGGGTTGGAAGGGACCTTGACACCCCTGTGGACAGCATGTGCTTGGGGTCTCAAGAGATAAGGACATAACTCCTCTCAAGAAAGTAATGGAGAAGATGGATCTATCATTTTATTCCAAATATAAATTTATCTGGTGATCTGCAAAGCACATCAAATGGCACTACAATTATTACTCAGAGTGCTGAGGAACCTTGTCACAGCACATGTCACAGCTGAGATGGCCATGACACACCACAATTATCACCACACAATTTCAGAAAGCTTCAACCCATACAGAGCAACACCATGCCTCATCAGAAGGCTTCAGGTATCTGCCCATACAGAGTAACACCATATCACCTCAGAAGGCTGCAAGCCTCTGCCCTTCTTGTTCTTCAGCCCAGCCTTTTATCCCCTCATGTTGATGCAGTGCCCCTGTGTGCCCTCTGTTCCTTTGGTGGTTGCTCAGTGCCCCTGGGCACTCCATGGCTCATTGCTGGCAGTGCTGCTCACCTGCTGCTCACAGCTGCACCCACTGGGGATGAGGCTCAGCCCAGCCCCATCCCAATCACCACAAACTGTGTGCCTACCAAACCTGGCATCTGCCTATGACACAGGACTTCGGGAAGCTCTAATCTGATCCAGAAGAGCAAGCCACACCAGTATGAGCCTGTATTTTAAAGGCAAATCTAATCCCACTTTCCAACTTGACTATGCAGACAGAAATCTGAAGATGTTACACTGCAGTCAAAAGAACTACAGCATAATTCTGTATTTTTAACCAGAACCCATTCAATCTACTTAAAGGAACAACTACATTTAGATTTGGCTGTCACTGACATTGTCTATGCCACCGTAACAACAAATGTTGAAGCCCCAGATGGGTTAATATTTATGAGAAAGTCAACAGAATATCAAAAGAACAGGAAACAGCATTTCCTGCCAAACTGTCTAAAAGCAGTCATACCGTTACCACTGCACTTTGCTGGCTTTTATTCTTGTTATCTCACAGACAGATATGAAAAAGCTAAAAAATCTGCCAAGCTGAGCCCATGACAATAACAACTAGAATGTATTATTCCTTAGTCATGGCTCAATTTTAATTTCTTTTTGCACCCTTATGATAGAAAAAAAAAAAGTATTTGTTAAATTGTCCATGTTAGTTAATGCTAGATGGCAGGATGTGTTTGGCATATTGGGTCTGGGGCATGTCTGGAGCTCTGACACTGGCAAAAAAAGTCATACAGCTCTCTTGCACTACCTTCTTACCTCACCGATGTTAACAACAACCAGCTGCATTGCAAACTGTGCCAGGAGGGTACAGGACATGCTGCTGGGATGATGACAGACCCAGTTACACACTGAGCAGCAACCCTTCATTGTGCATCACGGAGCTTTCACACCTCAGTCTTCAAGCTCTACTTACAAGTCACTTGCTGACTCCCATTCTTCATCACACAAAATCTTTCTCCAAAAAATAAAGACACTCAAATTTCTTATCTGAATCCCTCTGAGATCCTTCAGGATGAGGAAAGAGGATCTTCTGAAATACACATTTGGAAAAAGTGGTAGAAAACAGAAACTCAGAGGCCTTGGAGCACAAAGACCAAGCAGCCCTTACACCTTATTCTAGCACAGCTCAGTAGCCATCATCATGGAATTTAAATGCAAAGTTTTTGTCTTAAAGCCCCCCCAAACCAGGTATGCCACATTATTCTAAGGAAACTGATTTTAGCCCTATTTACCTGAGTCAATTTAAAAATAGATCTAAATCCATTGATATGTTCCCACATCACAACATGGACTTGTCTTTCACACTACACTGAACAGGAACCACTGCTTCCTTCAAGGAAACAGACACAGGAAAAGTTCTTCTTGAAAGAGAGTCCCTCAGTATTATTTGAACTATATTTTACCTGGTGAAAAGTCATTCAAATAGCACCTATCAACACAAATCCAGGTGTTCAATGCAAAACCTCACACTGAAGGCAGAGGAGAGGCCTATTACCAAAACCAAAGGCTTTGCATTGCCAGTTTGGGGGAGAGAGGCAGGGCTGGGCACAGCAGCTGCTCAGGAGGGGAGGAGCACAGAGATTACCCACTCGCAGAACTGGCAAGGAGCATTCCTGGAAGAAGTGGGTTTTGATGTGGCATGGATGGCAGGCAGAGATAGGGTGCCTGACACAACTGACACACTGTTCCCTGCACAGAGAGGCATTAACAGAGGCTCTGGGACAAGTGGGAGAGGGACACAAAGCACAACAAGGATCCAGGACTGGAAGGGGTGAGGGCAGCAAAGCAGGGAGTGGGCAGATGTGAGAATGAAGAAATGAGAGAAAGATAATATTTAACTGCAACATACAGGCCATGGCTAGTGGTTTTGAAGGGTTCTCATTGTAAGAAAAACTCTAGGGAAAAAAAAGGAGATAAACTTCACGTTAAGGCACGTAAGACATTGTGTCCCACTGTACTACTGCATCCTTATTGCAACACAAGTAACTGGTAACACTCACCTGAAACCCCTCTGCAAACAGTTTTCTCCTCACCCTTTCTGAGGAAAGAATATATAGAAGGCAAAAAGCATTTCATTGCCAATATCTCCAACCAGCTGGAACTATCATGGCTACATAAACCCCCCCAAAAACTACCATTCCATCTTCCTCCATTTCCAAGCCAATTGGAGTTAAACCACTTGGAGCTGGTGTGTTGCATGAGCTCCACTTCTTTTAGAAAGTATACAGAAACATGGAAACAACTGGGTATGTATTTGAAAGATAAAAAGAAGCAGGTGTCTTTCAGAAGACACCTGAAGAAAAGTAATCATCTCCCTTGACTACAATTTTTTTTTGTTGTTTATATTAGGGATTTCCTAACATTACTATTAAATCACAGGTTATTATTTGACCAGAAAAGCCAAATTTCTGTTCATGGATTTCCTGGATTTCTTCTTCTGTAAGTTCCCTTACAAAACCTCCAAAACAGTTTTCATTGATTTAGGGGAAGCAATGAGGATAATAAAGAGACCAACCCTACTTAATGTTGTATGACTTCGTTTCCATCAGTGCTTGAGATTTTAGCTGTTTAATGAAAGGGTGTCAGCAGAACAGAGGCACTGTGCAATCACACAGCTCAAAGAAAAAGACAACTGTTACTCATGTAAAAGGCAACTGTTGCCTGGAGTGAGATGCAGCTTTGGAACACGCAGATGCTTTTCAGTAACTTGCTTTCAGAGGAGAGCCCTGCAGATATTTACCGTCTGCATTGCTTCTGTAATTGCTCTCCATCCACTGCTGGAAGTCCACCTGCCACCCATGAATTGGAGGGGAAAACATGTGCCTATATACTGATAACAGAAACATGATGGCTCAGCACATATTTTACTATGCAGTGTAAATATGTGAATACAAAAGGTATTCACACACCACATGATATTCTAGAATATCAAAGTGCTCATTACTGGTTTTAACACTTACTCATCACTCCCTTTCTCTCTGCACACAGAACCAGAGGTATGACCCACGACTTGTTTTCCCAAAGTCTCTCCCTGTCAACACACTATTGTTCAGTAGAACAAACTTTTATGTATTTTGTTTCATATAGCTTAAAGTTCAAAGCCACAAAACAGTTCTATCCCAAGGATGCTCAAATTTAGGCCCCTGAATCATTTTTCAGACTTGAGACCACTTGAGGCTAAGTAACAAAAAAGAAGAAAAAAAGAGAAGCCAGGAAAAAGACTGTGCACTTGTATCTTCAAAGAGAGACTGAGATTGCTACAAATACCACAAGTTATTTATGGCCTGTGAAATGCAACAGAGGCATTCCTAACAAAAGACATCAAGCCTGGCCTGTACCATGGTACTTGCACAGCAATGGAGAAAGCTCTTTCACGGGACAGGCTCCAAAGATGACTTATTATCTAAGCAAGCACAGTCCAGTCAATGGCCTCCAGGCTGACTCCAGCCCACCACGCTCACTCAGAGACTCAACAAGCTCTGAACCCTTTCTCCTGCACCTACTCACAGCATGGAAAGGAGTGCTGTGTTTGCTTCCAAAGGGGAGAGAAGGGAGATGTGGAGGACTGGCACTCTGCCCTCCCTCAAACTGAACATACATTTTGCAGTGTCTGGGTATAGGCAGCCTTTCCTTCCTCTGTTCTGTTGACTTTTTGGCTCAGACTCCCCCCAGGGCTGCCAGAGCTTGCAAAGGACTAAGAGGGAAAGAAGGCAGGGAGCAGAGAGTGGGCAAGGAGGAAGCTGCAACAAGCACCTCACAGCAGAAGAAAGAGGCAGAAAAACTAATTTAAGGCTTTGTTACACAGCACTGTGGCCAGAGGATACCACAGCAGTCTTCCCCCTCCCTCTCCTCATGTTCCTCTGCCACACGCTTTTTCTGTTCCAGGGCCTGGCAAACACTCAGATAACAGGAGAATATTCTCACACTTTAAAAATATATTTTCTTCAAACCATGCCAACCTCTGCCCCTAAACCACAAGGAAAACCCAATCCAGAACAAAGATCACTGAGGAATTTGCATCAAAAGATAGACACATTAACCCTCAGTTGAAATGGTCCAGGCAGCTTTTGGATAAAAGATGTTTCTAGGCCTTGCTTGCAGAGCCATTGGGCTCCCAGTGTGGGGAGCCTTTAATTTAGCCCTAGAAATGCAGAGCCAAAAGACACTTAAGAGTCCAGAATTTCATTCTTGCCTATAAATTAGAAGTGCACTCCTCAAAGTCATCAACCTGAACATGGTTACCAAAGCAGGTACATCTAGCATGGACAAGCAATACATTTAGACAATGACAATTTAAAAACTAAAATACAAAGATAATAGATTTTCTTTTTGCTATTCTAAACATTCCTAGTCACTCCACTTTCAGAGAGAATATTTCTGCATTACGCTTGTGATAAACAGCAACGCATTAAAAATGAAACCTTTTTTCCCCCTCTATCATATCCAATTCAATTGCATTCATTAAATTGCATTATATCTACATCATTTAATTTAGGTCAACATGTCAAAGTAAGCTAGCATCATGTTTGCTTTAAGTCAGCCAGCATTATTCTCCCACCTGAACAGCCCCTTTCAGACTCAGTGACAGAACTGCCCTCCACTTCCTCCACACTCCATGAAGGAAAAACTACACTGCAATTAAAAAAATCACTGCAATGCTGACAGCACACTAAGCTTCAGCACAATGAATATTATACAACTGCACAACAGCAATAAGGGGAAGAACAATTAACAGCAAGTTAATTGTTATTTATTAATTACTGCATTAGGAATTCAAAATGTAATACAGTGTATCTTTCAACTTTTGAGGTTTCCTTTTTTTTTTTTTCCCTTTGGGTTTGCAGATAAAATCTTGTTTCACAGAGGCAGCAGAAGACTCTCCTTGCAGGGAGGTACCATCTCCCTTTCCCCATACTTTCCTGAGATTCCAGTGACAGTAGCTGCAATTCACACTGCTGTCTGCACAGTATGAACCCACACACGTCACAGACATAACCAGATTTCCCCATCTGATGTACTTTTATACAAGCTTAAAGAACATCTATATTATGTCATCTCAAAACATTACACTGTGTTCCAAAACATGCAGTATTTGGGTTCCAGCTGAAAAGTAACTTTAGAGTACCCAAGTAAAGAGGCTGGATGTTGGCTCCCAGTGTAACACTGGGAAGGAGAGGCTGGGCAGCACCACCTACCCCCAGTGCTCCAAGGAAACTCTCTTCCTGTGTAAAATTTGAGAACAAAAAATGCAACATTGGCCTCTTCCTGTCTGTATCATGAAGAATAAAACTAGTACCAGAAATTGCAAGTGACCTACAAAAAAATGTATTTAAGCAATGCAATTTAGGTTGTGATTACGCATCACTGACATGAAGGGAAAAAAATAATAGACTACTGCCTTGAGCACCCAAACTAAAAAATGGAGGAGTGGTAAGGAGACTTGGGAAATTAAGAAAAAAAAGAAAAAAAAAAGAAAGAAAAGAGAAGTAGAAAAAGCCTTCCCAGCTCCAGAAGGCTTCACTGACACACATCACCACCTAACACTAATGCAGCTCAGTACTCTCCCATTTGTCTGTTTGTGCTCTGCCCAGAAAGGGACAATGTGAGCTGAAGTCATTTACTCTAAGCAAGCATGCAAAGGACAGGCAGCCTTCAGTTTTCTTACATTTTTCAAGACAGGGAAAAATTTGCCCATGTCAGAAATGAGAGGAGTAGGGGGAACTATGGAGCCAGGCAAATTATTCATCCGTGTGGGGCAGGACAGCCTGTGAGGGGGATAAACTTGGAGACAATCATTCTATGGCTTTTACTATAGATTTAGTGCATGAACTTGGGCAGTTAGCTCCTGGTGTTTTGTTTTTCTTTTCAACAACAACAGGGATAAAGTTGGCTTTTGCTAAAATAAGAATATACAGTTGTTATAAAACAGACAGCGAGTATAATTCAGATTCAGAAAATTATTTTTGAGTTCTGTGAAATGCACTTCCTGTTCTGTGAAACTGGAAACATTATACACACGACAAGCAACTCTTTGTGTAATAATCACATCTGTGTCACTACTTCATAGGCTTTTGACCTTATGCTAGAAAAGTTACAAACATGTTTTGACTTCTGGAAGTGATATATGCACTACAGAATTGCCTGTTAGAAACCACAACAATATTAAATTATCTCTCTGTGTATCCATCCTCCTCCAAAGCTAACACAAGGCTTAATTTTCCAGCTTCTCTTTGCTACTGATGCTCATTCTCTCCCCCTCAAGACCCCCTATTTCACCTTGCAGGCAAAAAAGTTAATGCAACTTATATAAACCGAGAGCATTTTGAGTTACTCAAGCTGACTCACCTTCCATAAATTTAAAAGAAAGTGTTAGTCAAGTGACAAGACAAGAGTAAAAGCCCTGCATTTAAATCCAAGTGCCTGGTTTTAAATGGCACTGCCTAAATGACTGCCCAGGGGTGCACATTAATGGCTTATCTGCACTAGTTATTCACCAACCTGACGAAACTTTCTTGCAGCTCTCTTCGTTTCTTTCCTTCGTTTTATTGTCTTCTTCAGCCTCTCCTTTCCCACAAAGTCTTTTCTTTTTTCCCCCATTTTCTCCAGTGCTTTTCTTCTTTCTAAACCATTTTCTTCCCTTCTCTGTCTCCACCCTCTCTGAAGCTCTGTTCCCTTATCTCCTTTCCCTCATTTCTGCATCACTTTTGTCCCCAGTGCCAGATGAAGTTCCTAGAATTGCTCAGAAGCAGACTTTGCCCCTTTTGTCTGCCTGCAGAGGAGGGAGGCTTGCAGCTGGAGAATGTGCAAGTAGTGCATTCCTGCCTGTACCCTTTGCTTGATTTGCCCTTACAGCTGAGCTCCAACACCAGCTGAAAGCAATCAGAGCCTTGCCCAAGCCAGACCAAGTGTTCTTGGGATACCCCAGCTGAAAAACATCTACAGAATTACTTGTCAGACACTCCAAAACAACAAAAAAATTCTAATAAAGGAGACTACTTCCAAACGTTGTGGGTCTTGTGCTTGAGCAAGTAAGGGATGTCACACAGGCTATAAATGAAAGGTAAGTTTTGGAGTGTAGATTCGTGAACAAGCTTCACAGGTAAATGACAAATATAAGCAAGCTTTTTAATGTTTCAACATTGCACAAGGTTGTTAACATTCTAAATATGCCTGTCAAGTAGTCTGCCCTGAGCAAACCCTAACTCATCTCAAATGCCAAGGCTGGCCATAACAGAACTCCAGCTCCAGACCTGCAGGTGAGGCTCCCTTACACTGGTGTCATGAACAAACTCTCCCAACCACTAGACCAGGAGGAGGCTTTCTCTGTATGCACAAGCTCTTAAGATTACTGCACCAGTTTGAGTTTTTTTCTCAGGAAAATAGGCAAAAAAAAAGTAGTTGCAGGTGTGTGAAAACAGTGCCTGTGCACCTACGTATGAGCTCACAGAGTCTATTTTGGGTACAACACCACAACAGACTCACTGCCTTTATAAATGCGTTACTTGGCTTCACCCTGGACTAACAGAAGACATCAGGAGAAAGGAGACTTTCACAGTGCAGCTTCTGTCTCTGAACTAGCTCAGGTAGCACTGTACCTTCTCCACAGATGGGGTTTTCAGTGATACTTCATTCCCAACATGCAAGCCCAATCCCATAATGAGAAGAGACCATACAGAGTAGGCACAGTCCAAGCTCTGGTATCATTATCCAGGTGCCACGGCAGCGGTTGCTCCCTGTGAGGCTGGAAACCACACACATCACTCTTCTTGAGAGACTAAAACACACCACCGGAGTCACAAACCAGTTCATTAGCCACACAAAACTAGAAATATACAACCACAACATAAACAGAGTGTTATTTATTATCTGTAAAGTACATACTACATGAAATACACACGGGAAACTAAGGGGATCTGTTCTTTCAGGGAGGAATTATGGTGGTTCCAGGTAAGGTAAAAAGGAGAGGAGCCCATATTGTGCAGAAGAGAGAGCCATGTAATCCAGCCTTCCACGTGAGAGAGAGCCAGTACTGAGGGATTGGACACCACAACTCTGTGCTTGGCTGCAGTGGGATGGAAAGAAACCTCTGCCAAAAAAAAGACACGTGGAGCAAAACCCAATTCCAGACTGCTATTAACTTGTTTAACGATGGAAGAGAGATGAGGAGCAAGACCTGCCACAGCTCTTTTATAAAAGCAATGTCACAACACTTTATGTAAAGGATGAAGACTGCAGCCAGCAGTACTTAGCCAAATTAATTGAGATCTGGAAATAATAGTATAACATGAAGTTTAGTACTAGCTGAGCAGTTAGCAAGCTGATTTCTAGGAGAACTGACTGGCCCATCCCCATTTTAAAAACTTCCAGTAGAATACTGCTGCAGTGACAGACACAAATGAAGCAACAGACATATTAATTTCCCTTTCTTGTGCACAGCTATTCAGCTCTCCGGGGCAGTGGCAGCGAGTGTTCATAAAGCAACTTTCAAACAAGTGTTTCCTATTAGAAGAGACAAAGAATTTCACATCAAAGTTTCAAAATACAATAAATTATTTACCTTCTAGAGGACGCTGATCTATTTCACCAGCTAGATTGGTGAATTGCCATTACTACTTGAAAACTTAAGCAGGCAATGGAAACAAGCTGAAGTGCAGCCATACACCATTAACACCTGATAGCAGCACTCCTCCCACCTGCTGAGGAGTTGGGTAATTAATGTAGAATGTGTTACCTCTGCCAAAACACTGCAGTTACTATCCCCTGCCAGTGAGATACACACATATATTCCACCTTCAATCTCTGTTTCCACTTTTTATCTTCCAGGGCACTGCAGAAGTTCCTCTCTTATACAACACCAAATTACAAACATCCTTACTTCTGCCAGCTCATTTTTCCTGACTATAATGGCGCCTTCCTTTTTTACAAACAGATTTGTGTGCTGAACACTAGCAACTACTAAATGACTAAATGAGCAAAAGTAAAGGTGAAGGACACAAAAGAGGAAGCAATCTATATGAAAACAGTAAGGAGCTGTAAGACACAACACTTTAAGATAGTTTAGACATTTGATCCCTATGCTCCTATGAAAGGTTGCACCTAGAGCAGGTGCTGTCCAGCAGAAGTCCAGCTGCAACTCAGTACAGGACATATACAAAAGCAGTACCAGAAGGCTTAGTTCTTTGCTCTTTACCCATAATTCTTTACACATTACACGTTCATGCTTTCCCTCCTTTGTAGCTGCCAGTTATTTGCAGAGTCTTGACAGCAGCTGAGCCAACTTTCAGGACACTCCAACACAAGCCAGATTTAGTATAATTGGAATATAAGGTGCTGATACATCCAGAGCAAGATGTGCTGAGAACCAACAGACCTCACTGAATACACCCAATTTTTCTCTTCTGTGGGAATATTCACTTCTGGTACAAAATGTCAGTTGAAATTCAGCCAGAAATTTCAGGTTCTGTGGAACTTTTTTACAAAAGCAACACAGCTTTACTGCAATGGCTTTGCCATGCCAGCATCCCTGAGTGCAAGGCACAGAGGTGAGAGGGAACTAGCACACCTCAGCAGACCTGCCACCCTGGCATTCCGTGTCACAGATCCAGAGGCAGCAATCACTGTCCAGGACAGCTCCACCTGGCAGCCCCAAAACTGCAGCCTGGCACATCTGCCAAGAGATCTGCCTGTTAGCCAAGATACAGTGGTTGATTCTGCTCAATCTAGCTGATGTAGGTAGAGAAGATTTAACTCTGAAGGGAGCAGCTTTGTACTCCATCATGAGACCTCAGCAATAAGGCATTTTATAAAACTTTGCCTTTCAGAGGCAACATTACTGACAATCCAAAAAAGTATGGTAAAAAGATGGTAACTCCATGAAGTTCCCCAGAGCCATACATATTCAACACAGCAAGCAACTCAGACTTCAGAACCATTGTGCCTGCTGGTGAATAAAACACATCTGGAAGTCCCTCAGATCCCACTGAGCGGTATAACTGAAACCAGAATTTGGTCTGGCATCCTCAAATCTTAACTTCAGTATCTTTCAAAGACCATATTTTCAGATCTGACTGCATTTGCCTCAGATATTGCATCAAAAGCCCCGATGAAATCCAGCAGCAGTGTATTTCATCAGTCAACAGGAAGTCTCACAGAAGACTCATACAAGTGGCAGATGATTTTTGTCACCCTAGAACTGAAGTCTCGATGTTTTAAAGGCAGATTGAATAAAATACAATGTGAATACAAGAGGAGTAATTAATTAAATGCTATATTAAGATAGCAGCATAAGATTTGTTAGCAACACATTAAAACACCACCGTCCTTCTAAGGAAACAGACCATGAATTTCAGATTTGCTTAATCAATTTAATTCTGTTTTGTTTCTGCATTCTTGCAGCAAAGGCACAGCAGAGTAAAATACATTACTAACAAAACTTCATTTATAATACTCTAAGATGCGACACTACAATAGTTTAGCTAGTCCTTGAACTGAAACATGGCCTCTTAGGGGACCACTACTCAGCAGTGTCGGGTCAGAGTTCAAACCAACCATGATGGATCCTTGAGGGTTTCCACCAAAACTCCATCAGTGTAGTGCATCCTGTTTGATAATGAGCCAAATTCTGATCTCTGTGCCCAGCAGGTGGGACCATGTAAATCTGTTGGTGGTGGAGTTCTAGGGATGCTTTGGGGTTTGACAAAGGCTGACAGCACGCACATTTGTGGAAAGTCAAGAGAGACATGTAACTTCTTCTAAGTTTTCAAAAATCAGGAGTTTTGGAATACTTTATGAAGACCTTCAAAGCTGACTGTAAAAGCACTTTAGTGATGTAAAGAAAACAACACACATTTGATGTAGAGGTAACTAGGAACTGTGAACTGGCTGCTGTCTCTAAGCCCAGCAGTTACTTTAGCACAGCTGTCCATTTGTACTGGGCAAGAGCCCTCAGATGAGGGAAAATGCCCATGAACTTTACGGGAACATGCAGAATTGCTTTCTGTTTTATGCAGAGAGGATGTATTACAGCTAGGCTGCTGTAGGGTAAACTGATGACTGATGACCTTTCACTTAAAACTTTCCCTCTACTTCATGAGCTGTCTTGCCTGAAAAACTAGAAAAGAAAAATATTTATCTGAATTAAATGATTCACAGAAATGATATGCTTAATCATCTAAAGAGTCATATAAGTCTCATAACTCATAGCTGTAAGTCCAAAGCAATCTGAGTATCAAAATGGCTAATAAATGACTCACAAATACCTAGAGATTTGAAAAGCCTCGTGAACCATAGCAATTTGCAATCTATGCCTACCAGCTAAGGACTTAGGTACAACTGTGTAACGGAGGAGAACACTCCACTGATGGAGAGACACGGGGCCTGAAGCCTCACGCAGCGCATTTTAAAAGCGAGCGCAAGTAGGAAGAACAGGGTCTGCGTTTCCGTGGCATTTGAGGCTTCTCGCGCGGGTTTTCCAGTGGAAATCACCGGGAGCGCACACGCTCCTCGGCAGCGATGGTGCCACCCGGGCCGTGCGGACCGACACTCCCGTGACTGTCACACACCGGGGACCCGCGCCCGTCCCGGCCCCGAGCACCGCGCCCGTCCCGCTCCGGCTGGCGCTCCCGGCCCTGCCTTCACCCGCCGCCGAAGCTCAGCCGGAGGGACAGAAAACCGGCGGAGGCGAAGGGAGGATGCCGGGCTGTCAGCCGCCGGCCGTGGCGCGGGGAGGCGCGGAGCGGCTCGGGCGGGCCAGCGCTGCCCGCGGGCTGCTCCGCTCGGGGCCGGGCGGGCCGGCGCTCCCGGCGCTGCCGCCGCGCCTCCCCGGGACCCGAGCGCGCTTCGCACCTGGGCCGGTGCCCGCTGCCCGCGGCCCCGCCGGGCGCTGCCCCGCCGCACTCACCCGCAGCTGCAGCCGCCCGCTGGCGGCCGCGGCGGCCGCGCTGTGCCGCAGCTCCGCCGCCTGCCCCGGCCGCAGGAGGCTCCGCGTGAAGCGCCGCGTCCGCTCGCCGGCCATGGGCGCCGGCAGCCCCGCGCTCCGGCCGCCGCTCCCCGCCCGGGCCGCGGCGCCGTCAGGAAGCGGAACTGGGGGTTTCCCTCCCGCTCCCCCCGCGCGGGGGAGGTGTGCGGGGCGGGGGCCGCCCGCCGACCCTCCCCGGGGCAGCGTCGCGCCCCCGCCGCCCGCGCCGGCCATGTGCGCGCCCGGCAGCGCCGGCCCCCGAGGCGCCGCGGGCACGGCCCCGCGCCGGCCCGGCTGCTCGGGACGGCTGCGCGCCGAGGGGTACGGGGGCCCCGGGGGCCCCGGGAGCGAGCCCGGGCCGGGCCAGCGCAGCCACACCGCTTTCCGTGCGTGTGGTCACCAAAGGATGCTCTCCCGGCAAGGCTGCGGGTGGGCTCGGCGCAGGGAGCTCTACTCTTGGTGATAACCACTTGCTAAGGTGGGAACCGCGGTTCAGGGGATGAAACCGCAGTGATGTCCGAGTTTCATGAGAAATCTCTCTGGTCATCACCACCGTGCCGTGAGCTCTTGGAAAGCATCCTCCCAGCAGCACGGAGACCCTGCACAGATCAAGGCTGGATGTCTCCCAGTCCTTCTGCCAGCTGGAACGGCATCCCTCTCTCTTCACCATGGAAAACTCAGCCGATCCACAATTAAGTTTAGCCATTTAAGCCCACAGAAGTTACACAATAGTCACAGCTCTCCCAGCCCCCAGCACAGCAATGATACCTTGTGTTAGTAGGAACACAGCTTTATGCCTCAGCACTAAAGCTGCAATGTGGAGAATAAAGGATTGCTGTAAGAGCTGTATCTTGATTTCTTTGCACAGTAATACTTACATTCTCCTCCTAATGCAGAGTTTTCTTTCTCCAGTTAAACTGGTAGGGATGGGAAAGGAGGTAACCATGAGAGATAGCACACCTGAGTGCATGGCAATCCCTGTAAGAAAAGATTGAAATAAAACCCGAGGAGTTTCAGGTGTAATCCCAGAAGGGCAACACTGCTGTCCACGTGTGAGTGCAATAGCTGAAGATGCTAAAACACAAAACCCAACAGAGTCAGTTAACATTTAGTTAGACTTTGTATTAGAGAATTAAGTGTGTCAAGAACTCCTGGATTACATCCTCACCGAGAAGCACCATGTGTGGACACGGCAGGTTACAGTGTGGTACGAATTCACTGCAGCCTCCTCGTGGCTCCCAGTTCTCTCCTCCAAGCTTACTGAAGATATGAAAGGCAGCAATGATAACAGAGTTTAAGTATTGCTCTGCACAGAAAATGTTTCCCTATAAAGTGAATTATCTGAAGTGTGCTCCACAATTGGCTTAAAACAATTAAGTACTCTAGCCATTTTTTACTGGGCAACAGGTGCTACATTGTAATATCTTGGAGATGACATTTGTTTGAAGCTAAAGCTCAGTAAAAAAACACTACTATACTGGAAAAGATTTCTTGAGAAATTTGACAAAAAGCTACTGTGAGATGAAAAAGGAGACTCCATTCATTTTGCAAACAGTCCATATAAGGCTCTTTTTAGGAATGCAGCCCGATGTTGCAAAGAAACAAAAAAGAAGAATGAGTAGCCTCAGAGACTAGGGAAGCATTCTGCGTCAACACAAGGATGTAATTTAGGATAAATTTGAATGCAATTTATTGCAGACAGCAAAGAAAACACACATTGCATATGTGAGAAAGGACAAAGGAAATTAATGGTTTCTTCCATTCAGCATGAGCATGTACATTCTGAAAAATGGTTTTAAGAAAATCATCACCATAAAGCAGCCCAGAAATGTCCAGCCATGCCTGTCTTTGGGCACAGTGCTGTTGCTCCTGCTCAGATGTGGTCAGCTCTGTGGTCAGGCCTGTGTTCCACAATACTTCTCCCTTCACAACTGCACATGGGCAAGCTGGGGTTGAGTGAATATGCAGATACTTGTCAGTGAGCATTTGGCTGCTGAAATCTATTAGTAGACATCAAGAAGTAAAAGAGCCAGCTGTTTCTACACCACAAACATTTTCAAGCCTGCAGGGAAGCAAGAAATATCCACAAATACTCAAATAATGAGCAAAAAAGGCAGTAGGATTAAATAGAACACATTTCTTGTTATCATCCTCCTAAGTAAACATTCAGGGATAGTCTAGGAAAGGACCTCTGTCAAAGACAAGCTGAGCCTCTCAAATTGTCACACACAGTGCAAAGAACAAATGGCCAGGATTTTACACGCATGTGGTTGTTAACCAAAATCTCTTATGCAAGAGTATCTCTTTGGGTGTGTTTCACAGTTCTTCTGTATTTCAGAAGTTCTTTGGTTCTCAGATTTCAGTCAGTTGTTACACAAGGCCACTGCACTCCCTAAGAGGCTTTCCATTTGATTTTGGGTACCCCACAGTGTGGTTCTGCTAAAAAGGTATATGTGCTATAAGCTGTTAATTCTCCACCTTTAAAAAACTTTTACCTTGATAAACATGTATTTAGCATTAGTAAAATAGCAGCAACAGCAGAGTAACTTTGGATATCCAATTGATCTCGGACTAGAGATTTTTATTTACAGAAACAAGTCATTCTTAAAACATGAATTTGAGTCCTATTCCTACAACTACTTAAGGCTGCCCCTGAGAGAAGGATGATATAGCATCACTGATGGAGAGCAATTTGGGCACAGCATAAAATGGCTGGCACTAACTGTTTGGACTGGGTTTCACACTCAAATTTGGCTTTGGATCTGGAACACTTTTTCAAATTTCAAGAATGTTTGGAAAAATTTTGTTTCAATACCACTGCTAATCAGAAGCAAAACCCTTCAATTTGCAGTTGCATTAAATAGCAAGGCCATGTTAGTCTTGTCTCTGTTTAGCAAGATCATGAAAACTATTTTCTTTCACAACTGTGTGTGAGCTTGAATAGACAAAAGTTCCACTTTCTCACAAATTCATCAAAGAATTGACTCCCTTTCCCCCACAGACCATTTCCCCCAGGCTTACAGCAAAACAAAAGATAGTGACACTCTGTTTAGGTTTGCTTCTTTAGCATGTTTGGTAATCTAACATTCTAGAGCTGCTTTTTGAAGAAAACACCGAAATCTGTCATTTTATATATCTATACTGGCACAACTTACCCAATATGCATTAGTTTTCTAACACAGACATCCAGCTTTGTTATCCGGGGATTCTAGTTCATGCCAACAGGACACTCATGAGTGTGTGTGTTTAAACATTTTACCTAAGTTTTCTTTGTCCCTGAAATGGTCATTAATTTGATTAGTGAAAAAGGCATTTCTTATGTATTTCTTATACCATTAAGCTGGTGCAAACATACATTCAAGACAAACACTTTTTTTCATTGAGATAACACCTTCCCCTCCCCGTGTCTCTGCTGTCCTTGACCACAAATGCATTTCTGTCTTATTATCAGCACGCACTGACTGCAAAGTGAAACTAACTGCTGGGTTTTTTATCATCTGAGCTGCAAAAATCCCAACACATACTGTAGAGTGTAGCTTCATTTTCTCTTGAGCTTTGAACTTTTTACTGTGGGCAATGTAAAGAATCTTCCTGTCCATGAGACCTTCCTTAGATTCTAGAACAGTTTTAAGTTGTCACTAAATGCTGATGCAGATGTTTGCTGCCTGGAATTTGGGAATCTCCCCCACTACTAATAGCACAAGAAGGTTGACTCCTTTAACAAGATTCTAAATGCAAGTGTCTTTTACATTGGTCCAGTAGCTCAGAAGCTTTTTAGTCTTCATTATTCACTTCCCAGGTAATTCCCACTCCATCTGATTTGTTACAAATGACAGCACTGCACAATCTTTAATTGTTCTGCCACCTGCAGAATATGACATCCAACCTCCCACAGGCGCTGCCCTTCCCAGGATGACCGTGGTTGCTCTGGAACACAGCTCAGCCTGCAGAGGCACAGCACATCCCCCAGAACTGAGGAGAGCTTTCTCCCTCCACAGCTGATACCTGCACTGCATCTGCATTGCTTCATCTCACGGTGGATGAGCTCAACAAATTCGAGGTGATAGATCTGTTTGAAGTTTAATGTGTCATAACACAAGATAGCAACAGAAGGAAATGAAAACCTGAAAACACAAAACACCTCCTTCAACGCTCAAATTAAGAACTGCAAAAGTAATACTCTTGAACATGCCTTTAATATCTGCACATACAGGCTCACTCTGCTGCAAAGGTTACACTCTGTAAAAACAGGCTTATAGCATAAAGGATATTAGAAATAAGTTTCCAGCCCTTCATTTACCCTGTCTCTGAGGCACCAGGTTGGGTGTAGCTGCCTGAGTAGGAGCATCCTTGGCATCAGTAGGGCTGTTTCAGCAAGGCAAGTAAGAGGGTCATGGGGTGGCTCTAAATATTTCAAGCTTCATGCTACTACTCTGTGAGTACTTCATGACCTACTCTGTGAATGCATATAAATGTAATTATTTCTGCTGGATTTGTGAGGATGTAGGCTCATCACTGAGGAGCTACAACTGACAGATCACAGTGGAACTGTTTTTATTAATCAGTTAACACATGTATACCTTTAATGAACCAGGATCAAGTTGGTAGTTAAGTGCAAATCTCAAACACTGGGCAAACAGTGCCCTTGTCCTTTTTATAAATTCTTCTAACTGGAAAACACACTGTTTGTAGAAGACAGGCTATGTCATTATTTTACATGTTCAGCAAGGTCAGAATGTCTTTCCTTAATTACAGAATATCAAATCTGACCTCACATTTTGTTACAATGCCAGGGCAGAATTCTAGTCCTTCTAGAGAGTTAAATGCAAGAAGTTAAGAACGATACAACACTGCAGGGTTAAAAAAAAATCCTCCATATTTATAGGCCTCCAAAGTACTCAAGTATGCAATTTAAATGAAAAAAGATGTATACATATTTAATGTTATCTCTGACCAGGGCATGCAATCACATCAGCAGCCAGAAAATCCAGTATGTCTTGTGGTTCTGAATTCATTCATGCTTTGAACTCTAGAGATAAGCTCCTCTCCCATCCCAACATCCTTAAATTTAATACTACAAGAAGCATTTATTCATCCAAACCAGTTTCTTTAGGGTAATGTGTCTTTGCATGATGAATAGGCATAAAATTTACTGCCAGTTTTTATGTGATATGGCTTTAAACCTGAGAGGGCACTACCTAATGGTTAAGGCAATAATCTGGACACTTGTGTTGATTCCTATTCTGCAGGATTTATCTTCTCTATCTGACTTTTCTCCAGAGGATGGGAAAAACTATATTCTCACCATGGATGTAGTATAAAGGGGCTCAAGTGTTTAGTTCACAAGGTCCAAATGAGTAACAAGGCTATTTATGTCTATATGTAAATATTTGTAAGAATAGTCTCATTCAGAGCTGGAGTTTCACAAAAAAAATTCCATCTAAATATTGTATTCCATTTTCTGGTTGGCTGTATAATTCACATTAATCATTCTCCCAGTAAACAGTTTCAATACTTTCCCCTTTACTATGGTAAAAGTGCAAGAGCACTGCTGTTTATAAAGCATTCAAACACTGTATTCAGACCAGCATTATAAATACCTCGCTGGAACATACAAAAAAAAAAAAAAAAAGTTCTTTTCACTTCAGCTGTGCTAATGCAAACCCTTGATTTTGTGACAGCTGTATGAGCCTCTCAGGAGAAGATTCACACATGGATTTAAGCACCTTTATGGAGCAGAAGCATTACTCAGTGATTCATGAGACACTCACCCTGTAAGTGCTCAGGCACTCACAGGACTACAGACATCGTTAAATACAGAGTGCTGTTCTTAAGTGTGCAGAAAATAACAAGTTTGGTGTTTAAACCTTTTTCTCTGCAAAGCTGTTTTGAATTCTCAAGCATGGCAGCACTGAGCACTGTAGCCTTTCTAAGACTCATTCTTCACATCCCCTCTCTGTCGAGTCATCAGGCTCATTTTGGAAATTCTCATAAAATTCTAACATGGAAGCTGCAAGGAAAATCATGTCAAATCAATTTCAAGTTAATCTCAATCACTGGAAGATTGATATGTTCTCAATTTCAAAATGTGACTCCATTATCAATTACATGAAACGTACATTGCTGAGAGGCTCCATTTGGTATGATGGATGCGGTGCCACGCATGAGTTAATTGTGACACCAACCCTCTTGTAAATAGACTGAGGTCCATTGTCACAAAAACCAGATCTCTGTCATGTTTTGCATTGGTGAAAGTGCACTTAATCACGCAAATTAAACAACAGCTCAAGCAGCCTTTTCCCTTTTAAAGTAGAAATTCTCTGCTCCATGTAGCACTTGACAAGTGTGCATCATTAGAACCACCTCTTTAGTTTAAAAAATTGGCAGAAAATTTAAATATAAAATAGCAGAAGCTTAAGGTAGTTGTGATCACAGTCTTAATTTAGGAATATTCAGAGCAGCTTGAAACTTCTAGTAAGTGCTCCACCTGCACATTTTTCACTGTACTTATAGATGATACTAAAGGCAAGATTAATTATCTTCATGCTTTAAATTCTCATTTTCATGTCCCATACCTCCATAGCACATACTCTTCTTTCACAGTAAGCATATTTTACCATTTGTGGAAGTCAACCAGGTCAAGATCCTGACCTTTCCGTTTTTAAATGCTGTTTTTCCATGGTACTCTATACAAAGTGTACTTGGCATTGAGGATTGAATTCCAGGATCCTCTTTTTTCTTTTCTAAACACAGTCTGCTTGATTTTTCTACTGCTTGAAATGATTGATAGAATGACCTCTAAATTTAAATTTTAAAATGCATTTGGCCTGCTACCTCACAGGTAAAAATTCCCAATGGAAAAGAACTGGCATGAGAATTGAATGCAACCATAATTCAATGGGTAATGCTCTTGGGTGAAATCTGGATTTTTTTTGTAATATTTTCCTTTTTTAAAAGCAGATGTTACACAAATGTTTTTTTCCTTCGTGAAAATACAGAGCACATAGAGGATAAGATCTATGGTATAAAACAATAAACAGCAAAACCAGCCAACCTGACTTTACTTCTGCCAAAACTCTTGGGCACTGCATATTCACAAGCAGTCCACTCTTTGGAACAGGAAGACATAACCATAAGCAAGAACGAAGCAGGTAACAGAAATGAAGCAGAAAGCCCATTATGTATTTCAGTCATTTTTATAAAGTGGACACAGGTTTCAATAGAGTACAGGTCCACTTTAAAGCAGGAGGAAGTGAAGGCTGAACCTACTGCTGCCCCTTTCTTTTGGTGGTTTGTTGGGATGCAGCAACACATCTATAGCAATGTACTGCTGCCATGGTGGAAAGCAGCTGCTGGAGACTGGAAATGCTGCATGACCAGATGGGAGTGAAAAGGACAAATGTACTGGACATGATTCAGTACTTTCCTTTGGGAGGAAAGAACTTTTTTTTTTCCTTGCTCCATTTGAGAAAAAAAAAATAAATAAAGAAGACTAGATGCTGGAGTTCACAGTCAGAGCACTCAAATTGTGGAAAAGGTTGTTCAGGAAATGCATCCACCAGCTTGCACATCCCTAAATACAGCCAGGAACATCAGTGAGTGGCCTCTGCCCTTATCGTTGACTTCCTCCCACCACCCTGACGGCACAGGGGGAGGAATTGTCCTCAAATGTCACAGGAAAAGCAGAGGCCTTTCCTCTGCTCTCTCTTGGACTGTTGTTGTATTGCTGTGCTGGAAAAGTGAGTAGCAGCCACAGCAGCAGCTCTGTGCAATCTTGTCCCTACCACAAACACTCGCACGCTGGCTACTAAAGCCTGCTCCTTGAAGTGGAAACGTGGTCACATCGTGTGGCTTTGGGGTAAGCTTTGTTCTCTATTTCCACTCTTGCCTCTCACACAAAGTGATTGAAATCATTTTTGGTTTCACTTCGTGAGCAAATGCTCACAGTGAGACCTAATCTTTTCACACTCTTTGCCACCAGAATGCAGAAAGATTTAAGATATCTCCCACAGCCCCTCTGAAATTTTGTCTGGACACTGCAAGAACACTATTGCCAGAGCTGATTTAGCTTGGAAAACACTCAGATTGATGTAATCTGGCTCTTTATAAAATGCCCAGAGACTTGAATTTTCCAAGTTAGAAGACTCTGGGGCCCACTCCCACTTCTGAGTCAGAAGGATTGAAAAAAGTGCTACACTATAAACATGTGTCAAAAAAAAAATGTAAACAGGCACTCTGAAATTTACTTTCTAGAGATTTAGTTTTGCTAAAATTTGCTGCTTTCTTCTTCACCTACAAGGGAGCTTGTGGAATAAGAAAAAGGAGATAGTCAAGTTATCTTCCCTCTGTCCTGGTCAGTGACAAACAGGTAAAATACTAAAAACCCTCAACAAATCACATGGATGCATTGGCAGGAGAAAGAGGGGCAAATGTCATCCCTGAAGTATAAACTCTTTGCTTAGCAGCTGATTGTAACCAATTTATGTGAGTGAAAATCCAGAGTTTAATCTAGTTTCTGTGATATAAGAGCCACCGCTGGGTCCAATTTGCTTGCACCACATAGAGTTTGTATGCCCCCGAGCAATCACTTGATATTTAAAAAGAGCAATACTAGAATGGCAATAGGTTTACCTTTAAATTAAATTTAGATGCTTAATAAATTAAAAATAATTGTATTTTAAACAAAAATCATTTTCACCTATCCAGCACAAGGCCAATTTGAGGTCAAGCTCAGATTGTAACTCATATGATGTAAATGAAAGCAGCAGGTTGTATGAGCATACTCCACTCTTGAGAATCAAATGTCTTCTTCTGATGGATTTCTTGAATCTTTGGAGTGTATCACAAAATCTATAAATAGAAGTTCTAATACAGAACAGAGTACAAAAATAGTAATAAATGATTAGAAAGTGATTTGTTCTTAAGTGAGAGCACAGATGGGCACCATAGCTACATAACATCCAATGGAGAGAGCTACCCATGGAGACCAACTGGAAATCTGAACAGGAACTTCTGCCAGCATCAGTCAATGTAAAATAATTCTGCCCCTCTGTCTGTAACAATGACAGGTGCCAAGACATCTCTCTTTCTGTACTCATAAATAAACACATTCAACAAGATGGAATAATAAGTTACTCTGCTTAGGGTAACTCTATATACTTAATGTAACTAGAGAAGAGTGTTAAAAACTGGCCTGCAACTGTACTCTGAAGCTGTTATCAGATTCTGGCTTTTACTTGATAGTAACAATACATCATGTTATTGAGACTGACCAAATCTCATTAAAGTTCATGGGATTAAATCCACTCATTTTACTGGACTCTGCCATTCTCTCTTCCATAAGCAAGAGGGACCCACAACTAACTCACTACTGAAGTACCTCTTTAACATGAGGGAAAAACTCTCTCCTGAAGTCTACACGCATATTCTCATTCAACTTTTATAGATTAATTGATGTGGCAGAGGGGAAAGATGCATATATTGCATGCAAGGGAAGATTTTGACAGCAATTACCACCTCCTTTTTTCTATAGGATACCTTTTATGTTACCATCTGCACAGTGGAACACAGAGCCGCTCATTTCCCCAGGTGCAGAAAATTAACTTTAAAAGAAAGCCTTCCCTCCCTGTTACCTCCTACAGTGGAAACAGTCATGTAGAATATTCTTGGCCACCTTTGCCTTCATCATGTCATGATAGTAAACCACCTGGGGTTTTAATTTTACTTACTGCTACCATTATCTAACGGGTCCCTGTAACCTCCAGGCCCAAATGAGGTTTCACTACAGACCACTGTTTCTCATTAGTTTATAAGGCAATAAACTACTGACTCATGGGTCAGAGATAAGCAAACAGAAATTCTTCTACCCATGTTTGGAGAGTTGGTGGGACAGGAAAACTGGAAATGGCACTACGAGCAGCCGGTAGAGTTCAGAGCAGGTGCCATTTTCATGAGCAATGGGTCTTAAAACTACATTCAGAGAGCTGAAAAAAGATGCAGCTTGAAACATGTCACACACAAAAGATAACTGAAAACAACAGAAAAGGCTCCATTAGTGCACTGCCTGGGACTTGATACTGCAGATTCACAAAGGCATTTACTGATTATTTCTCCTAGAGCAGTGTGCTCAGTAGGCAGATATCAAGACCTAAAAATCAGTCTCTAGCATCAGCATCTGCCTACATGATAAACTGGCGAGATGACTTTGGCTGCACTTCTGGGTCCATCACAATTAGACTACTGCTCTGTTTTCTGAACTGCTTCATCTTCCTTAGGGCCATCTCTTCAGCTTTGGAATAAAGCATTTCTTCCCTGCTCAGCCAGATGATCTGTAATACTTAATAGCTCCTTTGAGGGGTAACAACAAAAACATCAGGGGCTAACATCAGGATTGCTTTTATGACTATTTAATATTTATTTATTACTAGTGGCACATTAATAATTATAGTTCCCTGAATTTCCCGTTTAACATGCAGAGAGTCTCTAACTGTGTCCTTGAATGTTGTTTTATGTGGAACCCAACAATTTAAAATTTCTAGGCCCACCTTCTCATCACCTTACATTTGCACAGAAGTGGAACGATGCATGCAAATCAGACATAACATATGCCATAAACAAAAATGGGGATATTACAGTCATTCCCTCCCCAGAGATGCACAGGATAAAGTCCCTTTTAAAGCTCTACCCCTACCCAGACTTCACTTGGGGGGGTGACACTTGAGTTTCTGCCAGCTGATTAGTAACAGGTGAGAGATAAGCTCTGTCCTGTAAATGGTTTCCCACCTGTAGTGAAAGTTACAATTAGATGATTAAACAAGAATATTATTAATCCATTAATCCTAAAAGCCCAATTCACTTGTCATTATTTATTCCATTTTACATACTCCCTTTTTACCTCAATTTACCTCAGATTAGGTAAGGAAGCCTTTATGTAGAAAAGACATGTAAGGGCATAGGGGTCATAAGAGTTTACATCTTTTTTTGGAGGCAGGATGAAGGATATCCTCAAGGCTTGGTGTTAGGTCTCTTTCCTCCACATACCCTTTGCCTTCTTTTCTTCCTGGACTAAACTCTCTCATTTTTCTCATCACTGAGAGATCTGCCCTCACAGTAACATCACCATCTTGGTACTCCCATTGAGGTGTCAGACACTCTTGCATCTTTCTGCTGCTTGGCAGTTTACTCTCCTCTTTCATATTTGAGTACTCAGTTTCTCTGAAGTGCAATGTTTTGGACCTGGACTGAATGTCAAGTAGTGAATTTCAAACCATTTTTAAATGTCTGAATATTCTGGTTATCGACATCAAAGTACTGCAACCCTTCCCTGCACAGCTTCATCTACAAATGTTAATAGACCATCTTTGTTCTACTCTTATGTCAGTAGCCAAAAGATATATTACAGTTAAGCTGAGGACAGCTTTCTCTTGAAATTTCCTTCTGTTTTAGCAAAGCAATTGACACCTGACCTTTGGACCGTTTTCAGCTGGTCGTGTACTCAGCTAATGATGATTCATCTAGATTCTGCTGCCTTAGTCTGTTTATGAGAATGTCACGTGAGAATGTGTTCTCAGTGTGCCACGTATCTGATATAGCACAACCCTGCTCTGGAAGGTCAGCTGGTCTGTCAAAGAAGAAAACTTTACTGCCTGAATGCAAATGCTTTGGCATATCTCTTGCTAAGGCAATTTGGGCTACAGAGTGCACAGAGAATAAACAAGATGCAAATTCCCCCATAGATATGTGTGCCCCTCCTCTTCTGGATAATTGCCAGTTTTTCATGCCCTGTCTCAATCCTTATTTGATTGCTGTGTGCACCTAAAAGGCCACAGTATTCCAGCTTTTTATTGCAGCAGGGAAATGGAGAGATGTGAGGCCATTCACTTCCAGCTTTCCCATGTGCTCTGACCAGCCTGCAGCCATGTCCAAGTGTAACTCCACCACCCTGCTGCTTTTAAGAGACAGACACACGGTCATGCATTGATAAGGGACAGAAAAATCCTCAAGAAAACTGGAAAGGTGCTGTAGAGTGTCTGTGATGTCCTTCTGCACTGCAGACACTCTGGGCTGAAGGCTGAATATCTCAACCCTATAGACGTTTATTAGGGCTTTATCCTGGAGAGAGGGATTCAGATTAACTCACCTAAATAGAAAGCTGATCTGGGATTTCCAGCATTTCAGATGCGTGCCCTAGCCATGCAGCTGCTGGATAAGACATGCATGCTATTTCTTTTCACTGCTGTGGGATGTTGTCCACAAGATCCCTGCCCAATCTGTCAGGCAGACCTGGAATGTATCAGCCTGTGCCCTGCAGATGAGTAAGTCAGAAAGATGCAGACTGTGAATACTAAAAGGGGCTAAGCATTACTTTTGTGCACTGGTACATAATACTTACTAAAGTGAGACTCCGGGGGAGATTTCAAGAAGCCAGAATGTGATGACTTGGGACACTGGTGCAAGTTTAGACATAAACAGGAAACTAGCAGAGTCATAGTTTTCTGAATTTTGAATTTTTAATGAAGTAGCAGTCAAGTATTTCAACTTTGAATGGTATTAAATCCCATAGTCAGTCAGTGACATTTTTTATGCTGTGCTCTAAAACAATTTTCTAGAATGTCCAATGATGCAACATTTAGCTATTCCTGTACATGACTCCTGGAGATCAGGGATTTTAAGTCAGTGTAAAAATATAACCCCCTCCCACACACATTGTCTTTCTGTGTATATAGGACAGCAACACTCAAGAGCTGTCCTGCAGGTAAAAAGAACATTGGAGATTAAAATAGTACACAAATAAAATAAGTTCAGTATATATAAATACATAAAAGTTTAAGAGCTTTTCCCAGTCAAAGCTTTTCAAACAGAAGTATCATACATTTAAAATTTTACAACTCTTCTGTTTAAAATCAAAAGGAAAAAGTCAAACCAGTAAGCACCTGGAATGTTCTGCAATTCTTCATTTCTCATTCCACTCAACGTATCATTGGGTAAATTAGTCCTGTTGATGTCATCTTCACATGTCAGACTGTGACATGTCTAGTTTTATATGAAATACAGATATTAGTAAGTAGCCAACTTCCTCCCAGTCTTTGCTTGCTTACAGTCATAAATGACTACATTTAGTCTATATTTAACCCTCTTATTTTTTCTTATCATATTTAAACTTGTTGCCCAACCTATGGATATAAAAAATTACCTTCTCAGCTTTTCATCTGATGTTTTCAAACTTTCGCTGAAGTTATGAAGCTACATAGACATAAATACAAATGTCACATGCACAGTCATGCAAGAGAAACACCAGTATTAGAGTGAGAAAATAACATTAACTAGGTAAAAAACAAATGCATCTCCTCTTAACATAGATTCACATGAAAAGGGAAGCAGGAAATTGCTTGCCAAAATAGTCAATATCAGAATACAGTACTTTCAGATTCTAAGGGAAGACTTGAAGGTAGGAAACTTTGTCTGGGGTTTCAGCTCTGGCAGGATCAAAACCAGTACTGAATTACTTTGGACTAGATCAGAAATCCAGTTTAAAAAGTAGCTGTACTATTTGACACACAATACTTCAGCATTCTTGCATAATGCCAAAATGCAGGACCCGTTCATTCTTTTTGATGCCTGTCATCTTTGTGTATTCCCAGAGAGCTGAACTGGTTTTGTACAAAGGTACTGCTTCAGCCAGACACAGAGCAGTTTCTGCTGTACAATAGTGTCAAAGGAATGGGGAACATGGGAATGAAATCTCTCAAAAAAGAGAAAAACTTTCCCCATCCGCTATTTTCTACACAACCAATCCCAATTCAAAATATGAAAAGGGTTTAAAGAGGACAATTTAGAGCAAGGAATTCCTGAACACCTTTTGCTTAGGAAATGTGTATTGAAACAAACAGCCACAACAGAGCCTCCTCCTATGCACTCCATGTGCTCTGAGCAACTTATTACCAGACCCATTATCAAACCGTGTTGCCCAGGTGCTGTGGCAGCAGTTCGGTGGGGCTTGTAGGAGCACAACGTTGCACCTAAATCACCCAAATTCCACCTGGCTTCATGGTGGATGGCAAATCCAGTTTTAAATTGCTGCAGTGTTCAGCTGATGGTTGGGAGATTCCAGGAAAGCCCACCAGCTCAGAGCAGCTCCCAAACACACACAGAGATTTTAAACTACTTGAGCTGCTGTTTTCAAGAGATTAAATGGGAAAGAAATAATGGTCTGCAGTATCACAACTGCTTTTTCAGAAAGGCAAACATTAGAACACTCATCTAGGGTCATGGCCTAGAAAAATGCCTACATGATCTTTTATGCCAGATTTTCTGCATGTTCTTCATGGAGGTGTAAGCCATTACCAACAGTCTACCCACCAGGTCTGCATTTTGAGGACATTTTGCCTCACATGAACCCTTTGTAGGCATTCTTTTCTATCACAGACCTAAAGTTCTACATACTTCCAAACTTAAATTCTATCCCTCTCTCAGCTCAAGCAGAAGTCAAAGTACTGTATAATAGTGCTAGCAAAACATGTAAAATCACACTGAGTGGGAAAGTGGAGCTGGGGGCAGGGTGGCACAGAAAGAGAAAGAGAAGTCCTACTCTTTCAGAAATTGGAAGGGAGAGACACTGCAACTGTGGGCTGGCACTGCTCTGTGCCTGGCTGGGACCTGTGGGTTCCCATAAGGGCAGGTATTTTTTAAGGAAGTGAAGAAAGGAAGAACAAAAGCATAAAGCACAATCTTTAAGGTTTCTCTTTAGCTTCAAAACCCCCGTGTCTCACAGAGTACATTTCTTACTTCAGATTTGATCCAGCCATTTTCCCCCTTCAGAGTCTTAAATGCTTTCCATATGTTTAACATTCTTCTAATGTATTTTCCATCTATATAATGCATTGTCTATTCTATTTCTATTCAGCCACTTTGTCTAATCAGCAGGACACTCTCTCTGATCCAATAACTAATTTGCCAGCATAAGGCTGGAACTCCTCTGTTATCTAGGAGTACTCCTATTACTGAGAGTAATTTGCTAATATACTATAGGTAGCACTTCAGATGCTGGTGTCCTTGCTTTTGCAATATTAATTACTAAGAATCATATTCCACAATGCTCTAGGTTACAGCTGCCCCAAAACATATGCTTATAATTTCCTCCTGGGTTGAAACTTCCCCAGCATCAATTATTTTCTTGTGATCCCAATCTGTGTAAGTGTTCTGGTGCCCAGGACAGTCTGAAGTATATTGGATTGCATTTGTTTCAATTTAGCAGTCCTTGTTGATTAATAGCTCTTAACTCATCTCCTCACACAATTTCCTCCACGTATTCAGATAATCCATCTTCTTCTGCCAGTGTTAAATTAAAGCATCATCTTTCCTTTAGAGAATATCATGGAGAGGTTCCCACTCCCCAGAACTAATACAGTATTTCATAACTCTCTCCTAGGTGTCCTTACCCAAGCCATCCACAGCCTAATGAACTTCTGCTCCCAGATTGTTTTCCTTCAGGAGCTTTTCATCCTCCAGACCATTCTGTGCAGAATAGACACCTGGAGGTCCAAATAAGGAAATAAATTGTTTGCTCTGGTTTGGTTGTTGGGATCAAAACTAGCAGAGAACAGCTCAGGCTCAGACAGCAGCAGGTGGCAGGGCATGGAAATAATATGGGAAGAACAGGACAATTCAAGCATGTCCTGCCACCCCACGTGGCTGCCTTCCAGACTCACAGCAGTTCTGCAGCTCTTGTTACATGGGCTCTCCCCTTGGAGCACATGGTCCTTGAACCACTTCCTCTATGTTTCTGTACAATTTATCTGCTTTCTACACTTCACACAATGCCAGACAAGCTTCTTAATACAACCCCTCAGACAGCTACAGGCTGCTGGCTTTGGTTCCTTGAAGGGAGTCTTCAGAAATGGAATAAGGTTGTGTGATGTATTTTGAGAGGGGTCAATGTGTGGGCTGAGCCAAATGCCCATTACGGCAAATCTGTCCCATCAGGCTCTCCCCGGGAAGTCACTGCTGGGCTGGCAGCAAGGCCTGAGCCATGCCAGGTAACTGGGAGGTCACAGGGTGCCAGCACTAGCTCTTGAGCTGGTGAGGTGGGACTGTGTGAAATGCTGGCACCCTCACCTCTGACACACCTGAGTCAGGGAAAAGCAGTGCAGGTGAGGATCACTGGAAAGAAGCGCCCATGTCCTCTGTCTGCTGAACTGTCCTTTCAGACTAAACCTCAAAATGCTTCTCCCTTGTTTAGACATCTTTTCTGATGTCTAAGAACTACAGAAGTATGTTCTCATTCTCTGACTTATTCTGTGTAGGAACATAAATCAGCTCCAGATCAGGCTCTGCTATTCCAAAGCTCTTCACACAATGGCAGGCATTACTCAATAGCACTGTGGTGGATTTAACATGTGGTGGATTAGACATGGGGAAAAGAGCTACAATTAACATTAGTGATGTGTGGCCCTGAAATGAGAAATATTTTTAGTTCAAATGTGGAGGACAAAGTAAGCCAGTAGAGCACTTATGAGCTCCCTCTTGAGGTCTGGGGCTTGAACCTGAAGGTGGCTCAGTAGGCTGGTGAAGTCAGAACATGACGGCAACACTTTTCTTCCCAGGTTTTTTATGCAAGTTATTTTTCCCCTCAGCTCCTCTTCAAGTACACTGGAATAGAAAGCATGACATGCTCTGAAATAATTTTTATAGTGTGTAATTTGGGAACTGTTTTAAATGTTAAAAATCCTAAAGTACACTAGGACAGCTTCTGGGAGACTGTGAGCCTCCCCTAGTTCTTTGACTAATACTTATTTAGTTTTGAACAGTAACTGGTATTCTAGGCTGCTCCTTAGAACATGTGATCACCCTCCACCAGTGAGGAGGTGACCAGCTTGGTGATGCAGACTGGCATTCCATGTGTCACTGCTTCCTGCCAGATCCTGCCTCTCCCCCTGAGCCAGGCGTAGTCCCAAGGTCTTTCTGAGCATGGCCAAAACCCACATGCCACAACCTGTTAACAGCCACTGCTCCACACCTGCCCTCATCAAGTGCTTCTCTCTCTGCTTGGGAGAGCTTTGGTTCAGGAGGGACTCCAGTCAGGTACCACGTGCAGACAGTTTGCAAAGACACAAGGCACTGCTGCTCTGGTCATCCCAAAGCACACCATAAAGTACAGCCACTGTGGTGTCCATAGCCTTTTCCACTTATTTAGTCATTTTTCTTAGAATCATAAGCTCTATCTCCCATCACCACCTATCAGATAGCATAATTTGAAAGTTGAGTTTGGATATTTCCTCATCTACCTATCATCTTTGTAGAGGTATCTGTTGTAGATCTTGGCCAGACATCTGGCTTGTTAGTCTTATCTGAACACCAGTGTATTCTTAAACAACCAACACTTCAGCTGTACAACCAGAGCCCACCTCTGTGCTGGGCTCCCCATTTCTACTAAAATTAACAAGACTCAGCAGCTATTATGTGCCTTTGAGAATTCCAGATTATGTCTGCACAGCTTATGAAGACAAAACACTAATAGGGAACATAGTAATTCTCAGGCTAGAACAAGGAAAAATCCCAGTACCTTGATTTGAGGCACCTTAGAGAAAAAGCTCTGCTACCTTCTATTCATATTATCATTCTCAGTAGCTTAAGAGAGCAAGTCGCTCCTTCACAGCGAGTGCTTTCTAACTGCTATCAAAACTGATTTCATTAATCGTTCTGCATAAATTCAGACAAATTACTGAAGTTCTAGAAAGAATGTAGCACTGAGAAGGAAACAATTCCTCATGTTAGCGACTACAATCTGTTCATCCTGCTGTGCTCTTCAAACTTGACAGCCATTTTCGGAACCAGCAACTCATTTTAAGTTTGCATTCAGGAAACTTTCCAATATAGAAACGCCAAAATAGAAGAGCATTCCCCTCCAAACAATGATGCCACGAGTGCTGAAAATGGACTGTTTAAATGATTTAAAACCTTCTGCCTGGGTGGGGCTGAGGAGGGATTGCCCAATCTGTAGTTCCTCGGAGCATCAGTAGGTTGCAGCAGAGTGTTAAGTACAGCCTGGGACGAGGGTGTTCAAAGGGCAGGAGCACCACAGGACACTGCAGTCACAAAATGTGACTGAAGCCAACACAGCTAAGTCTTGGGAGATATGTGGGAGACTTGAACCTTAAGAAGGTGGGCTTTAAATTACCCTACAGCCAGAAGTTCTGTTTTCGTAGCATGCCAGTGTTAGTTTTGGAGCCTCATCATCTGCCGGTGACATGATGGATTGACATCACTGATTTGGGAAAGGGAAGTTTCATTTCTGTGGTACCATCTCTGCAGTTTGGTTTGGATTCAGGAAGGCAAATGCTGCCTTTAGATGTTTTTCTTCATAGAACACTACAGTGAAACCCAGCAATTTATGGGAGAACGAAAATAGGAAAAATCAAAGCAGCAGATTAATATGATACAGTAGTTGTACAAAAAGTAAATTTTGGCAAAGTAAAAACAACACAGTCTAGTACTGCAATAATAAAACCACCATACAGAATTATTTGTCTCTTGATGATACATTTGGATATAAGAAAAAAAGAGTACTTCAATCAAGGCTCCCAGCAGTTATTAGTGGGGTCTCTGTTCCCTTCAATTGTTCTTTTTCTCTAATTTGATTGTAAATAATAACTCCACAGCTGTGTCTTCTGTAACCAATTCCATCTCTCTAAGTTCCTATATTTAGCCTACGTACAGGCATGCGCAAAAAGTAACAAAGACATGAAGAATGCTGCTTAGCCTTTAGCAAAATCATACAAAAGAGCTAATGAAGCTCACTCTAATAAGCTTTACTGAATGACCAGCTGTAAACCTTCATTTGTATTCTACAACAGGAATACTCAGAGAATGTGACCCTTCCTCTAAAGGTATTGAGTTACTCCCTTTCCAAGGTATCACACTTTACTGAGTAACAGAGATTTCTTGTGAACTGAAAGCAATGCCATTGCCAGAAATGGCCCTGTGCAACTGGTCAAAGGATGCTTCTCTATACAAAGGAATTTCAGGTAATAAAACTTCCACTTCTCTATTTTTTAGCTAATCACCAGGCTACCTGAAAAAATAAACATCACATAACTATGCTGCTACTGATAACAACACCTTCCTTTTCACAATTTCTTTTGTCTGCATCATATCCTAGACTAAACCCACCATTTCTGTGCTGTTGTGCTACCAATGAAGCCAGTAGCCAGTTTTTCCATTTGCAGAGGAATATGACTTAGTGACTCATGCTTCTGTACAGTCAAACTATGGACACTCTGGCTAACATCATTTATAGTAACCTTGGTGCATCCCCTGTCCTAATGAACCAACGGTGTCCAGAGAAGCCGTGTGCTGTGTTCTTGCAGCACATGTTGCAGTTGAGATGGCCATGACACACAGAGTGTCACCATACAATTTCAGACGGCTTCAGGTGTCGGCCCATACAGAGTAATGTCAGGTCACTTCAGAAGGCTGCAAGCATCTGCCCTTCTTGTTCTTTAGCCCAACCTTTTATACCTTCATAGCACTTGTGTGCCCTCTGTTCCTTTGGTGGTTGCTCAGTGCCCCTGGGCACTCCATGGCTCATTGCTGTCAGTGCTGCTCACCTGCTTCTCACAGCTGTGCCCATTGGGGATGAGGCTCAGCCCCATCCCAACCACCACAAACTGTGTGCCTACACTGTGTTATTCAAGAGTTTACACAATCACTGACACTTGCCTGAAAGCAGGGCAAGTACAGAAAGATTCAAGTTCCTCTAAGGAGCAGATGAATTATGACTGTCTACTGCCAATATTCTCTTCTCCTGACAGAGCCTGGGACCAGAGCACACCAAAGGAGTGAAGGTAGAGCTGGTGGCTGCTCTTCTTCCAACCACCCCAGGGAGCAGCTTCCAGGTCCGGGCCTCAGCTCCCAATGCCCAAATGAAAATATTAATGCAGGTTTGTGCTGTAGCACGGAGGGCACACACACCACAGTGAGCTACACTTGGTACCTGCAGCTGGCTGCCTGGTTGGGGTGCCAGCACAGCAAACTGAAGACACTGATGAGATGAAGTCAACTCTGTGGAGGGCCACCAAAATGGTCAGGGGGCTGGTGCATCCCCCTCCTGCATGTTCTGGGACTGAATGGGGGCAGTTCTGTGGAGCAACAGGAGGCCCATAACTGCAGCATGTTTGCACAGACCAGCCTCAGTTGCTCAGGCTGGATCCTTGTGTAAGGAAGTTGAGAATCTCAAGTTAATACCTTCTGTTTTCTAGTCATGGATTTGGCAGAGGACAACACTGGCCAGGAGACATTCTGTGCTCATTAAATACTGAGGCAACATGGAGAACATGAGGAACAAACCCTTTAAATAAGGCAGCTACATTTAGACAGTAGGAGATGCATTACTGTCCTCTACTTGGAGTTATTTCAATTGTGCATAACAAGAGCTGGAAAAGAGCCTGGACAGCCAGAGTAGAGAATATAAAATCCCTCCAAAATAACATACTTCTCTAGAAGCTTCAATAGCTTTTGTAGCAAAAGGTATATGCTCTTGTCCAAAGAGGTTTAGAATAGTGGTTGCCTGGAAAGCACCAGTAAGGAAAAGTTTCCACCCACAAAAGTAACCTAGCAAGTAAATATATCTTGAGAGAAATATCTAACCACTCTTTTTTAAACCCAGAAAATAATTTCATTAGGCCATCTTTGCTAACTGCTATGAGAAGTAAAGTATAATTTCTGTTTCTGATTGAACGTTTTTCCCTTGGAAAATTCAAGCTCTCCAAAATTAGAATTTTCACCTTGAAATAATATCCTAGTGGGGAAGAACATAGGAAAGAAAGTTCATATCCCTTTCTATTTGTGTCAGTGTGCTGACTGTGAATTCACACAGTTTCCCTTACCATATAGAAGCTCTTGTGTCCATGGTGCAGCACTTGGCAGCAGAACACAATTAAGTTCAAGGTCAGATTAAATGGTTCATTTCCATACAGGAACAGGGCAACAACTACTCTCTGTGTGGAAGGTTTTTAGTGGTGAAAGCTTGCAAGGACAGAAAATGCATTCAAGAGGGAAATATCAGACCATTGTGAGTCATGGTAAAGCACATCTGGTTACCAGAATTTTAAGTTCATTGTATTTTTTGTAAAAGGAAGCTATAATATTAACAGCAGACTTTATAAAGTCTGCCTCTTTCCTGCTGGAACTGTTTCATTTTGGGTAGATAATTAAATATTCACTGAGCCAAAGAGGACTACAAAGAAAGAAAGAGTTGTGACCAGGAAAACCAAGGCAGAAAACTTCATTTCAAAAGAACATGTGAAAGGAGTCAGTTTCACTTCCACAAAAAATTTTTACAGTATTTAACTTTTTTAAACCAAAGAGTTAGCTTGGCTCTGAGATCCTCATCTGAAACATTTACATTCTTGAAACTCAATAGCCACAAACAAGGTAAAGAAACTAGAGGAGCAGTATAAATTTACAATTGGTACAATATTCAGTTCTGGTTGCCATAGCAGTATCTGCATTATTTTTCTGGACTTAAGGTAGACAGAGAAGGATCAGCTAGCTTCTCTTTTATTTTATAGAAGTCTTTAACAAAGCTATACTTGTTAACGTGATTTCATTGGGAATGCTCCATACACAACATTTCAAACTAAGAATAAAATTGTCCCAAATCCACAGGGTAATTTGAATACAATGTAAAGCTAAAAAAACCCCACTCCCTTTAGTTATGAAGGGCAAAAACTAAAAATATTTTAAAATTACTATAGGAGGTGAAAAAACTTTATTCCGTCTCTTTCAAAAAGAAATGCTTTGTTCAGGATTTCACACATTTTCAAATTACATTGTTTCCCTTGATGAATATTCTAGTATGGGTCTCAAAGTCCTCATTTAGTATGACAATATGTTCACACACTTTTCATGGTAAGGAAGAACGCCAAGATTACAGCTGAAGAGGCCAGATTTGTAACATGGCAGAAACAGTCTGGGAATTCCTGATTTCTGTCTTATTTATTGGCAGCCAATACCAGATTTCCAGCAGAAAAGGCCTTTCATCCAGAATTAAAACAGCCCTCCCACAGCATCATGCTGAGAACAATTTTGTGGCCAGTAGAGGCAATGGTAATTCCTCAAAGGCTCCTCAGTACCTACATAGATCCTTGGGAGACTTGCATTAATTAATGTTTATAAATACCTGAAATTAATGTTAGAAGGATGACAGCTTTGTCTGGGGGCCTGTGCTGGCCACAGTCCTCTCAGAGAGACACAGGGCAGTAACTCCAGAGGAAATCCTGCATTGGCAGGCAGAAAAGGGAAGACGAGAGTCAGATTCACAACAGTGTAGGTCAGAAGGGAGGTTCCAGAAACATAAGCCAGTTATTTGGCATTAAAATACCAGGTAGGAAGAAGGGAGTGAAAAGCAGTGAACCTCATCTCAATCTTAGCTCCTGGAATCATTTGGAGTTCCAGCAGTTCTCTCCGTTTGCTCTGGGAGTTTGCTCCCACTCATAGCAATATCTGCCTTAGGATGGCCACTGTTGGAATGTGCCAAGTGCTCTGCAGAGCGCAGTAATATTTCTGCAGCTGCTTTCAGAGCTGGTAAAGTACAGCCTGAGAGACAGAAGATCTTTGCCTTACACATGGGACAAGTTTCTGCAGCTGGAGCTCAAGCTTTGCTGAGCCAAACCAAGGGCTCTCTTCCCTTTGCCTGCATTCCTGTGAGCTAAATTGCTTTGTGTGTAGAGAAAAAAGAAAAGCATTGGCAGTGAGTTAAGCTACACTCCTCCCATGTATATGCAGCTTTGTGTGCATTGACAGGATGCTGAACTAGAACTTAGTGAACTCCAGGTTCAGAAAGATCAACAGATGCTCCTTTGTCTGGCACCAAATCCCTCCTCTGTCCCAGTCAGGATCAGGGCAATCTAAATCACTGCACTGAGCTCCCCTGGAGAGAGGTGTTCTCCCTCAGGAACCAGACAGCTCAGAGATCCCAAAGACCCAACCTTTGGATAGCCAAGGGACACCTTGGATTCCCTGCTGTTGTTTTCCTCTTGCAAGCCTTAGGCCTCCATACAAATACATATTTGAAATCAAGCTTGAAAAGTAGAACAGGGATTAAAATATTACATTACACTGTTAGGACTCTGGAACACTGAAATAAATCAGAAATGCCTTTAAGCAAAACAAAGCAAAAGAAGATGCTGAAGCCTTTCAATCACAGATAGCTTCTTACCCAGGTACTGGCACATTTTTTATTTCTCAACAGCAGGAAGTCTATGGTTATTACATCTCCCTGTTTTCTGAGAGAAAGTTATCTTTTCCCTTGACAGCTGAAAGAAAAAAACTTCTGAAAGAAATTTGATTCAATGTTAAACATTTTAGATGTCAATATTATTTTGGCGTCCAATAAAAGGAAGTTAATATAGTTCATTTGACTCAAACTTAATTGGCTTACTTATAAATTTAGAGCCTCATTTACCTACTGATATTACTTAAATCACACATTTAAATGACATCTCAAATATTAAAATAAAATCTTTTGTCAGCTCCAGAATGAAACATTAAGGCTAATGTCTTAGCATTCCTATTTCCTTTTCTTAAAGAAAATACTTACCAAAATATAGGTTTGATTTCCCAAAAATTTTCAGATCTCTAACTATTTATTTAAAAGTTAGACCTGGTATGAAAAAATAAACAAATTTTCATCATGTCATATAAATGTGAATTGCTACAATCAGACCAAACAAAAGAAAACAGGATGGAAAAAATGAGTTTAACTTTACTGCTGGTTTATCTCAATCCTTGAGTTTTCTTCCTTCTTACAAGTCAATCAAACAGCAATATATAAAAAGCAGCAGTAATGCACCTGAAGACAGCGAAGATGGTGTAGAGTTTGCAGACATGTTCCATGTCTGTAAATCTCAGCAACCACCTTGAAAACATGACCTGACTTCTAAAGTGATAAGGAAATAGAGGTGATGATCTCAAAACAGTTGTGGTCTGTAAAGCACAGTGAAGATTTTTCCAGAGTTGTCCTTGGTTTCAGAAACAACATAAATTTCAGGCGATTTTTAAGCTGACAGGAAGAAGATGCTTTTCTCCCAGCCTTTCATTCATGACAATTCACATACTGTCTATAGAAATTTAAGTTTATTTAATAATTCAAATAGCATAATATTGCCCAGAACAGAACAAAACTTAACATAAGAATATCTAGTGAGGGCCCATCTGTTCAAGTAAAGAATGCTAATGAAGACTGAAAAAGGCAATTGCACTTTTATTTTGTTTTTAGTTGCTCTTTTCATCTATTCATAAATTGCAAATGAGAGAAGTGAAACTGTCAGTATATTACACTCATGTCCAAGACCTCCACTGTGAAGTATCCCACTTCTCCCTATGGGTCTTTACAGCTTTTAGGAAAACCCTCTTAGTATAATTCCCACACTAGCCCACTAATACTTTGCAATTTGGCTTCTGGCTCCCATCCCTGTCTCTCAGATGTCTTTGTTTGCTTGCCCACCTCAAAGACAGCACATTTTGTAACATTAATTAGGACTGGACTGTGGCAATACAAAAATTGCATCTCCTCCAGGAGCTCTTCTATACCCTAATAACCATTTGTTTGGTGGATTTTGACTGCCCAGCAGGAACACATGGCCTTGGTTGGGGCTGGGGCTCTGAACTGAGACACTGTGAGGCAACAGTCTCTGTACAATAGTGCTGAAAAGCCCTACTGGAGACAATTTTGTCTCTCTAGAGTGTCTTTCACTAAAAGATCTTCTTCTTCTTTTCTCTTACGCTCATTTAATGGAAATAAGGAATACTCCTCATTAGAAGTAACATTTGCATCCAATTCACCCCCAGGTTTTTTATGTGTCATTGCACCAAAACCAAGGGAAATACCAGAAGAATCCAGTGAGTATTTCAGTGGCATAAGGACACAGAATAAAGGGAAGATGACAAAGCAGCAATTTTATACTAACAGATGCTCACTCTCAAGATTTTCTCCTTAGTAATAATGCCAAATCTTTGAGTTTAACCAAATACAGGCAGAGGAACAATGCGTGGCTGTAAAACTGTTAATTTGCAATCAAGAGGGAGAGTTCCCAGCTCCAGTGGAATTGGTGGAGGCCACATCAGCTCCTGCATAATACCTGATCTGAAGTTATGCTGTGACCAGGTTTTGGAGCTGCAGCTGCCTGTTCTCCTTTATTTACTTTATTTCTATTGTCCACTTAAACTACAAGCTGCGCCTGCCAGGAGCTCTCTTTCAGGAAGCTCTAAGGCCCAGCACATTGGATTCCAGTCTTGGTGAAATTTGACAGAGCTTGCTCTAACTCAGACTACAATAATAATACACTACATTCACAAGGTTTTATGTTAATGAAATGGAAAAAAAAATTACTTGCCTGTCTTGATTTCAGCCCATGGCTTTGCCTCAAGCTAAAACACACGCTAAGTGAGCTTGAACTAATAATGTCATCTCTGTGATTGCTAATGATTTAATTAAATGACTATAGTTACATTCAAATAAATATCTGAATCTCATTTTCTGAAGTGCAAAAAACTATTTTAATTAAACCTGATTACAGAAGTCATCGAAGGAAGTATTCTCTTAGTACTTCTACAGGGAAATGGAATCCATTAATCACTTTGATCTCCACATTTGAAATACTACAAAAATAAGTGCCTGTAAAAGGAACTGTTGTCATGTTTTATAGAAATACATTGGTACAAAATCCTGTCTTAATGGGAAATTACAGATGGGAAATGAAAGGCTACTGAAGCTCAAAATTCAATAGTGCTATTTCTTCAAAAATATATCACTCACTATGCAAGTGAAATTATTAAGATTTTTTTTCCAGACAATGGCAGATTTTCAGTTTTAGAAGAAAATTAAGAATATTGTTGTCTTCTATGATGGGACTACATTTGCTGTGGGAACCACCACACTAAATTTCCATACAGCTGTGTTTGTCCTCAGCCAAAAAGTGGAATTAAAATAGTTTTCAGAATTCATATTTTTGATTCTTTAATAAGTAAAAAAATCCACTCCAATAGAACCTCAGATTCAAATAAACACACACAATTTCAATGACTCAATTTTTTTCATATGTAGCAGGTTTTCAACATAAATAAATGCAACTGAAAATAATTTAATTTCTTTGACACATTGACCTAAATAGGCTTATTTCAGAAAGCAGAGGTTTCTACCTGGACTGACATGCCTCAGTGTATTAAAGTTACTAGAAAAACATAAGGCATGTGTTATGAAACAGTTCAATTCTGCTGCAGCTGCTGGACTCCTTTTACTGCCATTAGGAGGATCTATGGAAAATAAGGCTTGTAAGAATTTAATATTAAACCCTTCAAAATTTGGCCAGTATAAATCATTAGCTTCAGTATAGTCTCCTTCCTCCAGGATAATTCCTGAAGAGCAAGGCCTAGAGAGCTGCGTTGAATTGCTATTAGTTGGGAAAAAGTTTTATTCAATTGTATATAATGGGTAATTTCTGAACATCTTGCCCAAAGATATTTAAGTCTGGACTGCTGCAACCATGACCTGCCTGTGTCCTGAGCTTTGTGATCACATCACCCTGTGGTTTCTATTCCCCTGTTGCCTGAATTTTGAGTGCTCTTACTGTGCTGAACATGTTATGGTTTCCAACCTGGAACATTCACATTCCCCCCACGTAACTGAAGCAAAGATGCTGCTGTTTCTTGAATTTTGATAAAACTTTCTACAAAAACATATTTCCACAGCTACAGACTATGTCTAGGTGCTAGATAGTCACACTGCATCTTAAATGTGTACCTCTAAAGGTACAGTCACTGGAGGCTCTTCACATTTTTAACAAGCTGCTGACAACCATGGACAAGCTTAATTTTCTGCAGATCCAGCCAGTAGAATATTCTTTGAGAAAAAAAAAATAAGGCTTTCTGACATGTTATAAAATTGAATCTGTGTTTTCAAACTTGTGGGGCAAGATCTCAGTCGGTATAAATCCCTTCTGTTCACCTCAGTCTAGACAATTCAATTTAGGCTGCCTGAGAATCCAGAGCAGGGTTTCCTTCTGTGATTAATAGCTATCAGATGATGTCCTGCAGAAGGACCGATGTGTTCCTACTATCGTTCCCTTGCTTTTTGTATCTGCTATTTACAATCTGCATTGCCATATTCCTTCCAACAATAAGATTCTACTTTAATTTCCTGTACATTGCCTGCTACACCTGGATTATACGTTGCAGCTATGAAAGCTAGAAAATATCTAATTAAAGATATTAGTAAAGGAGACTTTGATCACATCTTGAATACTGGTTTTGTGCCTTTTCTAGTCTAACTGGGTGTGGTGGTGCATTTCCCCCCATCCTCCTCCCTCAGGCTGCTCTGTGATCTCAGGAATCCTGGTGAGGCCTCGTCCTTGGCTAATGGCCCCATGGCAGTTAAACTCCCCTGGAGCTTATCAGGAACAGTGGCTGCAGCAGGAACTTCAGTTGCCTAACCAAGGAAAGGGATGAGAGATAAGCAGTCATCCCTGGGCAGCCTTGGAACGTGACTTGCCTGAATCATAGCCCAGGGAGAACAATACTATTGTTACTGGACTTTTGAAAAATTCCAATAATTCCTGTATTGGGTTACGGCCAGGCTGGACATTGACTGATGACTAATGCCAATCATCCTGCAACCTCATAAGCAGCGGTGCTAAATGAGGCCCTTGGAGCTCCCTGGGGTCACAGGGGGCTTTGGCAGCATGTCCCCAAGTGGGACAGCTCAGCTCACCAGCTGACCTTTGCAATACTTGAGGGTCACCCCGAAATCTGCCGAAGGGCTTGAGCTGTGACCCCCATGATCGAGGCTCCCCTCTTGTCTGCTGAGAAATGCAAAGGCATTCTTAAAGTGTTCCACTGAATGCGAGGGGAATGTCAGCAGGTACCTCTGTCCATCTGCTCATACACACCCTGTGTCAGTGTGGGTGCAGGTGTGAATTGTCTGAAATACTCCATAGCAAGCATGGTAGGAATGTTGCCATCTCAGATCTAGAGTTACTGCTGTGCTTATAGCAATCCTATTGCATCAGCCATTGATTAAGGACTCTTAAATGCTTTTGATGTAAACTGTTGACCAGGTTGGAGGCTAAGTTTGGGCTCAGCCTTGCTTAGGCTCCATCAGGGCACAGAAAGCAAGGGGGACTATTCTGAACCTTATGACCCAATGTGAGGGTCTCCCTCACCTGATTGCATCCTCAACCTTTGTGTCCCTACCCCTCTGCATCCTTACCCTGTTGTGTTTCCTGTCTCTGTAAATCACTCTAAACACATTCTAATCTGAATTCCCTTTGCATGCTTCATCCATGCAATAATAGAGTGAACTGTGCTGTCAAACTTCATTATGTTATATTTCCACAAATTTCTAGTAAACCTGCTTTTGCTAATAGCTTTGATGATGATGCTTTAAGCAACCTAAGCCACTCATTTGTGACACTAGACCCCATTGATAACACTCCTGGCAAATATTTAAACCTTTCCAAGTACCTAGTTAATATTTATACTAGACAACACATTGTAATCAGACAATTAAAATCCAAAAAGAGAAAAGACTCTCTGACAAACACAATCAAACCTCTCTAGACATAGATCTCCTTCTATGTCTCCTCTACTGACATCACCAAGTGAAGCTGACAGATATAATAGCACACTTAAATCACATAATTTTTAATCTTATTTTAGGAATTTTATATAATCTGCTGGCTGCTGTGCACTGAAATAAGAAATGATAAGAAACAGCAAAAACCTAGACACCTTCATACAGACAGCATCTTACTGACAAGCTATTTTAACCTTTTCCTGCATTTCTCTTCTACTCTGTTGCCAGCTGTCAGAAGACATGGCAGAAGGGCCCTTTGCTGGCATTTCCATTGTCCTGAATCTCCTCTTGACAAAAGTTAATGAGCCACTTCACCTCCATCCAACCCAAGCTTTAACTTCTGACACTGCTGGAATTCTGAATTTTTTTTCTTTTATCCATGCTGTGCCTTTACAAGGAATCTTGTTAATTAAATAATCTCAAATTTAAAAAAAGAAAAACAAAACAAAAAACTTTTAAAAGTTGCAAGTTTGGCCCTTCCCACCACAGACTGAAGAGCCATATGATGTTTATTAGCATGCAGCACACGTTACTTTGAGTTGGCTGGGAGGTTGATGGGGTTGACTTGAATGCCATACTGGTACTCACACTGGCAGATCTCCAGCTCCTCTTTGCTGCCTGCAAACCACATCCTCCCCCTAACACGATGCTCATTTCCCCATTGCCTGTGGCAACACCAGCTTCTGAACAAATTCCTGTTCTTCCTGAGTTTTCAGGTATGGGAGGAGCTCATACACAAAAGTAAGGCCTTTGTGGAGCTTTCCAGATAAATGACTTTGAGCTGTTGAAAAATTTACTCTTCATTTGACTCAGTGCAGCCTCTTTGCCATCTTTGAACAAGTCAGTTTTGAACTTATTTTTAACTATATTTCAGTACAAGTATGACTATAGGTCTTCAGTCAGCCTACTCATGAGAGTCAGTGCTTCATCCTGAATTGAGGGTTGAAGTTCTTTAAGAAAATGAATTTACTGAATTATACAGAATTATTTGGGTCAGCCAAAGTGATGGAAAACTGAATTTGTTGAACTGTTTTGAAATTAATGGGGAGAAGGCATACAAAAAACAATTAGGAAATAAAATTAATGACTTTATGGCAGCATAGTCTGGAAAGCTTTCACAGAGATAATGGAGAATGTTCCAAACCAATTCTAAGACTCATATTTTTGGGGTTTTCTGTTGTTTATCACATGATTTCAGTTCTTCAAGACATTTGTTGCAAATTACTAAAATGGCAGTTCAGCTAGAGATGCTGCTGCATTACTGTTTTGCAAGATTTTGTGTGACTGATAAATTCTTCCTCTTAGAGGGCAGTGGAATAACCTCTATAATTCAATTATCCTTAACAGAATAGGTGCCTGGAATTAGAAAGACTTACCTGAATCTCAAGTTTAAACAACTCTTTATAGGCTAGCACTTCACTATCAGGTTAGTTTAACAAGCAATTATAATTATTGGGAGACCAGTGTCTCTATTAAAAGATCAGGAAAGAACCACTACAGCTCCAGCTATGAATATAATTGGACATTTATTGAAATGTGTCTGCCCAGTGTTCTTTTTCCCTTTTTAACAAATTCATTTTAGAATTAGAATGCAGTACAGCAGTGTACTCAGAGATATTTCAGGGAGAAAGATGACTGGTTTTGGCTAAGCTTATTTATTTCTTTTTGAAATCTGACAGTACAATCAACAACCCCTAGGAGTAAAAGCACACACAAAAAAATTAAAAATTATTATTATAACTATTTATGTGCAGCACAACTTAAATTTTCAAAAATTGTGACTAAGTTGATTATTCATTCTGTATTTGAACACTCAGGTAATTTGAAAAGGTGGAAAGCTCCCAGGAGCAGTAATTTACATATCTCCCTGAAATCTACTGTTTCTAATTATAGACTCACAAATGCAGAAGTACTATATCCTTCCAGAAACGAGGTGTGCTGGAGAAGCCTTGACCATTTTCAAATCTTTAGAGGAAGAATTCTAACATTCAGATTCCTGCCTGCAGAAAACCAAAGCTCTGGCAAGACCCTGTAGCTGAATAACCAGGATTCTTAATTAGTATTTACACAAAGGTTCTTAGAATTTCTTCTCAGATCTGAGTCTTTAATCAAATATAAAGGAAACTAGCATAAATTCTCTGAGGAAAATGAATGATTTACTGTATCTTAAATTATGTGAGAGGAAAGTTAATTTGTCCCTGGAATACAGTGATTATCTGTGGTGGAACTCACCACTTCCAAATGAGCAGGCAGAAACAGAAAGGATTGAAGAATATGAGAGACAGAGTGCTGAAACCATTTGTTGTCCTAAGTCAATAAAAAATAAAATTTATGTGTGGTCCATATCTAAGGCTAGGCTTAACTCCCTCGAAATGGAGAGGAAGGGATTACACATTTGGGTGCAGATTGCTGTATCCCAGATTAAAGGCAAGTTACTTTTCAGTAAAGCATATTCTGTAGTAAGGGCCATTTTCCCATTTTCACTGTGATCCCAATGCTAATATGCATGTTAATAGGGATGAAGAATTGTACTGGTTTCTCACTTGGTGGAAAAAATTCTTTTCTTATTTGAAATAAGTAAAATATTTATGGCTTGCTTGATTGTAGGTGAAGTACTATAGCTACTTGGTGAAGTAGCTATAGCAGATGGTCTGCTACTATCATTGTTACACACAGATATTTTTGAAATCCTCTCTGGCTTCAGCAGGAGCTGCAGGACACAACATCTTAATGCTCATGGTGACAGCCACCAGGGGAGAGGACCCCAGGCTCCATCAGCAGACAGAGAAAGCAGCAGGGATCAGGCAGAACGAGCACAGCCACGGCTGTGGGCTGGGAAACTGAGCTCTCTGGGGCTCCACCAGACACCCCGAGGCTGCTGCCCTGAGCCCAGGACACCTCGGCAGGCTGCTGACCTGAAGGGAGGGGGTCAGCTCTGACTCCAGCCCAACAGGGAAATCACAGTCCTGCTGCAGACCTGCAGTTTTCCAGGGACGTGCATATATACAGGGAAGAGAAGGAAAGTTTCAGCTACAAAAAATGGTAAAAAAAGAAATGGCTTTTATGTACAAGTTTTAAATGACATCTGCAAATGTTTTTAATCAGGCTAACTGAGTGAACTTGCTATATATCCTCTTGGAAGGATGATTTTAAAGTAATCTAATAGTGTAAAATAATGTGCAGCTTTCCTGAACAAAACTAATCTAAAATCTGCCAAATATGTCACTCAATAAGTGCTTTGTGAAGCCTATAAATGGGCTTATTAAAAATAAAAAACCTCTTATTTTGAGCCAGTAGTATAAACTCCAGGCTGAATTCAAGAACAAATATAAGAAACAAATCAATTTTTTCTTTTAGCTATCTTCATATACTTAGTGATGACAGAATAAATTGTCATTCAATCTAAATTCAGCAATTATGTAATGTGAGACAACAAAAGCCCTCAGCAAAAAACAAAACCTGCAGTAGATCTGTGCAGACCTTGAATTAGGCCTCTGCATTTCATGCTGGAACAGATTAATAAATGTTCCCATGTTCTGATCTGCTGGTAGAACTATGGACTAAATGTTGAGCATTGGACAAAAAAAAACCAAAAAAACCCAAAAAAAAAAAACCAAAAAAAAAAAACCTTAATGCTGCCGCTAATTAATTTAAGCCCAACCAAAGTGAAATAGAAATTTTACTGACATGTATACTGACTTGAAGCATAAACTTATGACAAATGCCACCTGATACTTAAAACAATGCTAGACAGAAAAGTCTCAGTACAACCTTCCCAAAGTGACACCACTGTTAATAACTGACAAATGATCCTGACAGAAGCTTTCTACACCTGTGGGCAGAATTTTCCCACCACCAAGTCAATTTCCCAAAGAAGCATTACTTTGGGGTTGACAAGCATGAAAGACTAAATCAGGCTGCGAACAGTCATACTAAGCTGGAATTTCATGGGAATGCAATTCCTGGTCACCCCAGACAGGAATTACTGTGGCAGAGTGGAAAAGGAGGTGGCAGAAGCAGAGGGCTCCAAAGGGGCATGGCATAAATCAGATGAAAACAGAACACCCTGGTGTGTCCTCAAGGATGGGGCTGGGGAGAAAGGTGGAGGGCAATTCAGTCAAGCAATGTTTTTCTCTTCTGATCAAAATATGAAAAAGAATGAACCACAAAGTTTAACAGATCCCTTTTTCCCATTACTGAGTTACAACAAGCTCCTTTCTGCTTTGTCTTTCACTTCTCCCCAGTGCTTTAAATGACCTACTAACTCAGGTTTAGATCTACTGGGAAGGCTGGATAAAATAATACCTCTGCACAACAACTTTTTTCCTCTTCTCTTGTTACAAAAGGAGAAATGATAAAACCTATCTTCATATTTGAAACCATATTATAACAAAAATACTATATAAATTAACAAGGGGGTCCTTTCATTTGTAAATAAAATCAATTAAAAATTACTGAACAACACAGAATACAACTGCAAGATGCTTTTTTTTTGCTTGAAGTGATTGACTTGTTTGATGGATTTTTTTTCTGCCTTAACTAAGGCAAAATTATGTCTGTGATGCACTGAAATATTTTGCATATTGCTTTGAAAAAAGAAAGCCTTAAGGAATTGCATGACACAGTGTTATCTGAGGATTTTATTTTTGTTTCTTGTTTAGGAAAAGAATTAGGATGTCATCCAGTTATCTATCAACAGGACTCCTTGCAGATTTAACATCTGGTGTATAGAAGAATCATGATTTTGTGCATATTGTGTTAAGAGCTTTTGTTTAGGATCATCTTATGTTTGCAGACATAGAACTGTTCCACATGTACACCAAGAAACAAGCCTTACCTAACCTGTGTTTTGAAATTACTATTATAAAATTCTATGAAAAAACATTGTCCTTTACCACCCAAAGGAATACCATCACAGTGAACAAATTTGCATCTGCTGTTGTTCTATATTAGCAGAGCCAAACAAAAGAAGAAAGCATTAATATTCATTTGTTTTTATTTAGCTCAGAAAAGAGTCTGACATTGTTAAAGAAAGAGACACTGGGCTAATGAAATCCATAAATAGATTTGATGACATGTGGGAGGAAATCAGCTGGAGCAGTAAGTGAGGAAAAAAGAATTTGGTTCTTGAATTTTTCACAGATGAGAAAATCCCATCTGATATTAGGAAACAAGTCTGTGTTCTTGCTTTTTTTCATAAGAAAAATCTAGCATATGTTTATAATGACATGAGATAAACTTTATTTGCTTCTGTAAAAATAGTAGCAGTGTCCTGTATTTCTGTGCATTAAATCTTACAATACCAGCATAATTAATTTGTTTACCTGACAGTTACTACTATGGTATATAAGTCTCTCTGGAAACTCACAGTAGGTTCTCATTGGTTTTTTTGTATGTCCAAGCGTGGTCCTTTGTGACATTTGGGGATTTAAGTTTTTTGTTTCACTTTTCTGGCTCTCCAGAGCCATTCACATCCAAGATCACTAGAACCATGCAGGCAGAAAATGTTACACCATCCAGATGTTCTTGGTCTAGACCCCATACAAATTTTTTCAATGCTTTAAGATTATATGCATGACATCTGGCCTTTAATGCCTTTATATTTCTAGTATTTAGTTCTCAGGCAGTTTGAATGATTATTTCCTGGTCTCTTGCAGCACTCAATTAAGTTTCATCCTTGACAACCTTTAAAAAGTTGCCCTGCTCTGCCTGAACAGAAATCTCACAATCTCAGACTCCATTAGAATTCTCTTGCTGAGAGACTCAGTGGTCTCAGTGGAAGACACAGTCTTCCCTCTAGTTTAATACAGCTGGAAAGCAGCCAGTTAACTTGAAAACCACATTTCACTGTTTCCGTTTCTTTATAGCCCCTGGCTGCAGGATTAGCCTCCAGCACCAAAGGAAAACACTGCAGTGCGTTATTTCTAGGAAGACAGAAATGGTGATACTAAATTGTTCAACTTCATAATGAAAAAATAACTTTAAGGTTAAAAAAATACCATGTAAATTTTGAAATTTGTGATGGGTTTTAATCTGGTCAGACATCAATTCAGTCATATCTTTGTTTTCCTTTTCTCACATTTTCCCTTCCCTTCAGGTACCAGTATATATCACCAATCCTTTTAAGTTAGAAAAAATAGGTAAAATTAAGAAAATTAATGTTAAAATTGAAAGAATCACTATGATTTCTTCAGTCATTTAGAAGGATTCAGTCAACTTCCACTCAGAATAGTTTTGGTGCCAAAACCTTTCCCAAATATGCATGGACTTTTAAAGAGAACCCAGAACTTCCTCTGCTTATGCCAGCCTTGCTGGATGAGGCAGATGTGAAGTGCCATGATTTTCATATCAAAATTCGTGTCTCCACCACTTCAGTGCGCAAATCCAGTACGTTTGACAATGGAAACTTTTCCAGAAGGGTCTGAGGCTGCAACCTGTGCAATCTAAGAGTTTTGTGATTTTTGACAGATGGACAATACATTGTTTGTGCTAATGAGAACAGTTTCAGATAAAACACCAACATTTCTAGAAGCCATTTACAGGACAATTAGTTTCGGAGAAATTATTTTATAAAGCTTACCTCCACTAATTAAATTATTAAAGACTGTTTTAAAAATTGATTCCATCAAGTTTGACAAAGTTAAACCAAAGCTGTTTTTTCTGTCAGTTCTGACTCAAGTCAGTCACTGCCCAAGCAGGGAACTGCCAGGGAATGCATGTTCTGACTGCAGGGGAACAGAGCTTGCATGAGACCAGTCTGGATTAACATCAACATACCCCACACAAATGGATCAGGAACCTAAGGGGAGGAAACATTAGTAGCGACTTGGACCTGCAAACACATCAGTGAATATTTCATTCAGCCTTTACTGAATACACAGAGCACAAGATCCTGTTGCCATCAGTTGCAGGTAACAAGTGTCTTCTATTTATAATTCAGATATTTTGACTATCACTGATATAATTTTCATTTGCCTTTGCACACACACAAGAAAAAAACACTTGCTAGAGCAAATGCTCTAAGGTTTCAATAGACGGCTAGAGGGGTATAATAAAGTAGAAAAAAATTAAGCCTTTGGAAAATTATTTTCCACAAAGGAACCTTAAAGTCCTTGGCTGAGCTAGCATACATTTGTTTTTCTGGAAAGAGCACATATACTATTGTAGTTGATTACTTTTCCAGATTTATTGGCTTTGCTCTACTCACAAAATTATCATCAGCTCTCTAACACCAATAACTGGATGAGAGTTTTCATGTCAGGGATAAGGCCTTGACTTTCCTCTAAAGCATTCCAAGTGTTTTTCCAGTATGTAGGCTTTCAAGACTGGTTCTTTTTATCAGCCTCAGAACAGAGGGAATAGTAGTGGAGTAGTGACAGTAGTAAAGAGACTTCTGAAAAAAATCACCAGCCCCATCACTGTATTCCTTGCATACTGGTCAGCAATCCTTCTTCTGTCCTCCTAGGGCAGAAAAGAAAGCTGAATCTCTCTGTAAAACCAGGGAGCGCAGACATAAATGATCTGAATGGAGGGAATGTAAGAAACAGGCAAGACTTTCTCAGAAGAGCACTGAGTCACTGGGCTGGCACCAGAGAACAGAGGCAGGAATACCCAAGCATTCAGGAACGTTCAGAATTTGGCTCAAAACTTCCATTTTCTGTAGATTTGGATCTTTTACAGCCTTGCTTTGAAGGAATGAGTTTTACCATCAGTATCTTCTAGCAAGAAAAAGAGAGGTCAAGGCATTTGGAATATCTCTTAGGAATTCTTATTTATAACAGCTCCATATGAAAATTTACCAGAGAGAGAAGCCCAGAAGCAAGGACTGTCTGTTCTCATCACAGGTTGTGCCCAGAACTGGAGAACAAATGCTTGCAAGCCCACCTATCCCTTTAACAGTATTACTGAACTATCAACATACTGAGCAGGCCATGAGACAGTAAAAGAACAAATCAGCTGAAGTTACAGGAACCCAGACTTGTAACCCTGCACCAAGGAGAAACTATTGAGTCAAAAATGCTGGACCTCAAATATACAACCTGTATTTAACACGAGGTAGTCTGATACTTAGTTAGTAGCACAAAGTATCTTCTCTACTATCATAAATTCTAATTAGCTGAATTTTGCCAGTTGTCCCTAATTTATGACCTTATTTGTTCTTACACATGAATTTGTAATATACCAATTTAGAGAGTCTCCTAGTCCTAACCCTACACATAACATTATGCATAATGCGCAGTAACCACAATTCACATCTCAACCTTGAAATATCAACATGGTAAGAAATTTATTTTTCCTTTGATTTTAATGCAAAATAACCTACTTTGTCTTCTCTAGCTGTAACCCTCACCCTCCCAAACTTCTGTGTATTATATAACACCACAGTAACCACTAGCTGCTCCATGTGATACAGCAGTGGTAAACCTCCTTTCCCAACTCCTTACTGCTCACAGCTAATGGAAGACCCAGCCAAGAAATAATTTTAAGGCCTGTGCACACTAAAGAAATAGGATGTACTTCAGGAAACCCAGAACCAAGTCCTGAGACCAGAGTCCGTACGTCTATGCAGTTTAGTGCTAAATGGTTTTATTTACTTGTGTCCAGAATGTCTTGGAATGCCTCACTAGGTCTATGCAAATATGATAAATGGCATGCAAACCCAACATGACTTGCATCTGGTCCTTTCACAGATCTTTGCCTTATGTTTCCTTTCATTTCTCTTTTTGAGGTCAATATGAGCACGTGGTCTCTCTTTCCAACATAACCATACAAATCAGCTGTGACTGGAACATGTAATGTATTCTGCAACTCCATTTACTTGTTCTGTTCTTGAGTGTGTGCCTCATACCTTTTTACTTGTCTCTTTATCCTGACATGCCCTTTATTTCGATTTAAGCCTGTGTTTATACTTGGAATCTGTTAAAATACTAACAGTAGAGTTAATCATTATTATAACAAACATGGTCTAGCTCCTCACCTTTAAGTATCTCCTGTTTTGCAGTGTATGAATCAATCTGAGAAGACACTTTTGATAGCTCTGAAATTGAAGAATTTGTCAAAAACATACCATAATTGTGACACTTCAAACACAATCCCTATTACTATACTTAATACAATTGTTTCAAAGGCTCAGGGTGTGCAAAATGTTCTACAACCACTATTACTATTTTTTAATATTTTGTATTTTTAAATTGTAGGCCACATTGCTTCCTCCTCATTTTTTATTTCGTATTTTAAAGTTGCAGTCCATGTGACTGCCTCATTTTTTCCTTCAATATGTCAAAATTTTTAATCACCTTCATCCTGAAAGAGTACTCAGAGCGCATGAAAATGCATACTGCCTACAGCCATACTGTCTCCAGCTGTGATCTTGTCAGAACTCATAAGATAAGTGGGTCTGTACTTGAGTGGCAGGGCTCTAAGAGCAGTACAAGGTAAAGTTACACTGCTAAAGCAAGGGGCGACTCTTCCCAGGGCGCTCCACCGGGCTCTGCTGCCTTGTGTAGGTTGGGTTTGGTCAAGCAGGTCAGCAGACAGAGCATGTCCTCAAAAAACCACCAGTCCCACAAAGCTGAGCAGAGTGTGACTGAGGGGCAGGCCAAGTTCCCACCTGAGTACTGGGTGTTGCTGTAGTGAGGTAGCTGGGCTTCCATGGGATTAGAAACCAACATTGCTGGACAGCTCGGAGCCACTAAAACTTCAAAATACGCTTGTCATTGTTCACTTGCTACAAAAAGTTGGTAGTCCAGAGATGCTGAATTCTAACCTGGGCAGCTCTTCTTGCTAAAGCCTATTACTTTCAGATGACCTTGTTATTGTGCTTGAATTCATGAATTGCTAAACTTAATGTACTTCTTTGTTGCCTGTGATTTGTTACAGAGTGACTTCTGCATATTGCAGAGTTTGGATAAATCAAGGTTAAAACTCCAATGAATTTTGGAATACTTGTTGATAAACAATGCTGAAGAACACAAGATATTTATCATTGTTAGTATTCACTGGCTGGGCTAATCCATATTCATAAATAATTCCTTGAATAAGTGAAGCACTAACATTTATAGTTCAGATTTGTAATTATCTCTAGGGTTACAGACAAAAGCAACACCTCCTTTGCTCTAATACTGCTCTAACCCAAGGACAAAAGAGAGAAGGAGACAGGCAGCTGTCCCTGTGCTGTGCTTGGTTTGTAAACAGCTCAAGTGCTGCTCATCACAGATGCCACAGGAGCTGTGCACACACTGTCAGCCCCTGAGCTGAGGGTCCTGGCTGGGGCTTTCCATGACAACCATATTCTGTTGATACCATGCCTAGAATAAAGTATGCAGTAAGAAAGGACAATTTCATCAGGAAAAAGGTTTTGGTGGGGTTTTTTGTTTTGTTTTGTTTTTAAACTTAAACTTCTATGATCCAGTGTTTTGTATTTGCAAAAAATATTCCATATTCTAGATATTGTTTCCAATCTTCTGTTACCAGACAGGATGTGAGATATGGAAAGGAAAGAAAAGGCAAATTATTAACAATTTTAATTGTTTTCTGCACACTGACAGATTATAAATTGCTTGTCAGCAGTGGTGCAACTAGATGGAGAGGCTGACTCTGGCTTGTGGCTGAAAATGTTTACAGAAATGCAATTTTAGCAATACAAGCCCTGATCCCAGCCACAGTGTTAAAACTAAGAAGTTGGTGTGCAAGTGTCCTTGCTGTCCCTGCCAGCTGAAGGCTCTTGAGCAGCTAGAATCAGCTTCACCACAGCCTTTTGTCACAAAAACCATGCAACGTTAGCTTAACATCACACAGAAGCAGACCCAGAATATTTTGGTTCCATATTTTGTGACAGTAACGCATGTAATACGTCTTGAAAATGCAGTAACACTTCATGCAGCAAACCTGCTGGCTGTGGAAATGCCTTTGACACTTGAAATACTCAGTATCAGTAATTCACATTAGGGAAAAAAAACCCTAAACCCCTTCTTTAAATTATATATAGCAATTCTGAAATTAAAAAACCCCAACAAAACAAAAATAAAATAAACCACCAACCCCCCACCCAGACCCCAGATTAATTGAATAAATGCAATTTGTAGCTGCATTCTAATGCCAAGCCTCAGTCTGGAACACTTTAGAGCCAAATGACAAGCTCATAAAAACAGGAATTTAAAACAAGAACTGGCATGACTGTCAAGGTAAGAATATGAATGGTTGTTCTTTAACACCTATTGAACTCTTTTCTGAGCCAATAGTAATGTATAAAAACCAGTCTATAATAAACATTTTAGATAAGATCTAATAGATTGACATTTGCATTTAACATTTTAGAGATTCAAAGTCATTTGATCAAATTAATTCCTGGTGAAACACAAATCACTTGTGGTAAAGCTATTCCATACAAAGTTCTGTTTGTGAGGGCCTCCTTAAGATATTTCCTTACTTTAGTCATGCTGTAAAAATTGTTGTGGCCATGATGAAAAAGATTGATATGGAGAACATCACAGCCCTTAAATTTTGCTTTTTACACCGCTGAGTGTCTTCTCTCCTTCTTTCTAAAAAGGTAATGGAAAAATGGCTCAAAAAAGCTGTTGCAGGTGCTAGAACAGTTCTGAAAGTCATAGCAAACTACTGAAATGAGCAGGCACTTCATTTGCCACAAGAAGAGTTTGGTATGTAACTAAAATACCCCAGATATCACTCACTATAGACAGAAAAGAAAATAAAGCCCGGCCTAAATGGAAAAGAATAACTTGTTTTCTAACCCAAAAGGCTCTACACTGGCTGGAGTCCAGGAAAGCAGCACATAGGAGTCCATTAGCTGAGATGAAGGAGGTGAGGCCTGAAAAACTAATTGTAAGAGAGCAAGGGAAATGGATTAGTAGAAGATAATGTATCAGCAACAGAAGATTGGAAGGCTAGACAAAAACAGAGTAAGAGAGTAACAGAATGAATTTGGTATCATAAAACAAGAGGTCTTAATGGCCTAATTAAGAAACCCAACAAGACCACAACTTATGATATAAAATAGGAGTTCTTCAGTGTAAAAGTGACCAAGAAATATATGGATATGCAATCTGAATGTAAGATGATAACAAGCTGCCACAGTAACACCTGTGAAAGTAACAGAGACATCATCCACTTTATTAAAAGCAGATAATGCTTGAGGGAAGAATACACAACATTAAACAGCTTTGACTACAGTATTGGCTATAATTTCGCTCAAATGTAGGGGACTGGTGAAGTCTGACTTACTTCTGCTAACAAATGAAAGCAGAGAATGGATAGAAGCCCGTAAGTGTCTATAAATACATCACAGGGATAAATGCCAGGAAGGGGAAAGATCTCTTTGTGTGAAAATAGAAAATGCTGGCACAAGAATAAAGCAGCATGAGCTTTCCCTGAATAAACTGAAAACTGGATGTCAACAGAAGTTTTTTAACCAAAGGAATGACTTTTTGTGAGTAACAACCTCCCTACAGGCACAGCAGACCCAGTCCCTTGCTGAGCTCCTAGGAAGCAGTGAGAGGAGCCTGTGCTGACTGGGAGTGTAACTTCCTCACCTCCAGGATCCTCTCCAGTTTTCTTATTACTTCAGTGCAGGCCTGGTGAAAGCCTTGGAGCTGACATAATAAGGCAAGACATAATAAGGACCTGCAGACAGAAGCTGACTGTGTGGTCTCAGAGATTTACTCTTCTCACTGCAAAAGTATTAGCATCAATCTGCCTGGCACATGAGACAGACTAATAGGAGATGTATTTGCAAGATCTGACTCCCTCAGACTTCTGAAATACAGTATCACAGACACAGCATTGCTACCCAAATTCTTTCTAATACTTCTGTCTCAATTCCAATAACAGGAACTAAAGCTGGGGCACATCAGGGAAGCTCATTGACATTGACACAAGGCAGAAAGTTGAGAAACACTTTACAGATCTAAAAATAAAACCAAGCAGACATAAACCAGTGAACTTTTTCCACAGACCTCTTTGTTTTGCTTTCACTGCTTTTTCTTTTTTTTTTTTTTTTTTTGGGGGGGGGGTGGAAGCAACCAGAAACTCAGGTGCAAGGCAATGGGAATTTGATAAATGGGAGGAGGAATACTCGAATATTCTAAGTGCCACTAAAGGACACACAGCAGTCAGACACTCCCATAGAGACCTTGCATTTCTGCTTCTGGCTAAGTTGCCATCCAGATACTCGGTTTCATCTTTTTATTAGAAAAGAAGGTAAGTAGATCTTGATTTTTCAGACATAGATGAACACTACAGTGCAGCTGGTTCAGTCTGGGGAGCAGCTCCTTCCAGTCTGCCTTCCCAACCAAAGGAGAGACTTGTTTAACCCTCCAGCACCCTGCAAGGGGCTTCCATCCCCATAGCAACTGCCCACCCACCTCTGTCCTCTCCCACCTGACTCAACTCCCCCTTGGGTCTGACCCATATGCCAAAAAATAACATCAGCACTGGTAATTGCATACTCATCTTCATGAAACAAAAGGGGCCCTAGTGGCTGCAATTTGAACTTTAAGAAACTGTGATTTAAAAACAAAGCACAAAGCCCAGCAGTTTCTGTTAGTAATTTGCATAATAATTAAAATTATATGATGCTCTTTACAGAAAAACCTTCATTATAAACAATATTTAGAGGAACAAAGTATTAATTTGACATGTGATGAGGAATTAGGTGTATCACATGTTTCCAGTTGAAATATGAAAATGATTGGGTTTTGTTATGCAAATATGCAGCATTCCACTTCTGCTAGACTACCCTTGTGAGGTTTTTGCAACAAATAATCTTAACAAATAAGATATAAAGAGAATATTAAAATATAATATATTTTTATTATAAAAGAATCCTGTGTCTGTGTTACAAAGACAACATGCCACAAAACTCACTTTATTTTTTCCTAGATAAGATGCAGTTGCCCTTGGGAGAGGCACATGCTTGCCTGGCACCTCCCACTGCTGCCAGGTAAGCCCCTGTCCCTCTTGGAGCCATCCCCCCAGCACCACTGAATTTACAAACCCCTCCAATCAGCCACCTCACCAAAGTCACTGCATGGCACCCTGTGGCTCTCCGTGCCTGCTAATCCATTCTCAGGGCTGTCCTTAAAGAATTCCCTCAAGGCAAACAGACTGCAGGCAGCATATCCTGAGCTTAATCCTCTGAACTGGTGGGAAAAACAACCACCATGCTCACCCACTCTGCATTTTGCCTGTTCTCCAGGGCACAATGACAGGCAGAAATGCAGGGGGGAAAATCATTTTCTTGTGCATTTCTTTCTGTTTCTAGATGACCTTTATTTGTGGAGTGGAGCAAACTGCAGTGCAGACTGTCAGAAGAAAACCTCACCAGGGCATTCTTTCAAGGGGACTTTTTGTTTGGTTTGTTTCTCTTAATCAAAGAAACCTAATTCGCATAGAAAGTGTCTGTTTGCTCTTTGTGTCTGGAAAAACATAAGAATTACAATGTTAACATTTCCAAATGGCAAAAAATGAATTTCAAATAGCTGGCAATGACAATGCTTGATAAACACATGCTGGCTGAAATTCATTTCTCTTTCACACCCACTATGCCTGAACTCCATATTAACCATATGTTTTTGCAGATTAAGTTTAGTTCTGTGCCTAGTTTATAAGCCCCTTTGTTACAATGCAGCTATAATAACCTAAAGTTCCTGAAAATTTAAGCTAAAGGGAAAAATAAAGCTAACTGTGAGATTTGCAAAACCATACAAGAGACAGAGCATTTGTCCTGTATAATAAAACCCTGCCAAAACTTCAAGTAAGCATTTAGTAGTGACAGTATTTTGCTATGAATCATACTGTCTGTTGCTGGCTTCAATTCTATTGATAATTTTGTACTTATTGTACAAATTCTGTGGTTAATATTATAGAAAGTTTAATCACACAGAAATGAAAGTATGATAACATTTCACATTCAATTTCAGCTTCAGCACATGCCACGAATTCTGAATATGTACCTTGTTTAGAAAATCACCTTGTGAAGTTGCTGGCTCTTTTTGACTCAGGTGACACTGGCTGCTCTCACCAGTGGACCACATGATGGCCATATGACTCTCCTATTTGTATCAACTTGCCAACAGCAACACTAGCTTATTGAATTTTAGTTAGAGCACTTTGCATTACATTGGATGGGTTATAATTGTAACTTGAAAACCACTGTGCCTCTTAAATCACTCAATTGTTTACAGAAAAAACTTCCACATTAAAAAAAATCCTTATATCCAACTGTAGTACACAAATTTGCATGCAGCAAATAAATCTACCACCACAACCAGGATTGTCACTGGTAGTTTTCTTCCTAAGCCCACTTCTGCTAGGATTCCTCCAGGCTCTTGGAGGGGTTCAGCTGGGTGCTGGCAGAGCCTTCGCTGAGCCTGCTGTCAACACAGGGCACTGCACTACTGAGGGCTGGACATTCACAGAAGAACAGAACCCAGTGCTCCAAAGACCTTTCCATCTCAACCCAGAAACAGGCAGCAACATTGAGGAGACAAATCACATCTGTAGAGTTCACCCCTGAAAACCTCCACCACTCCCTTTTAAACTAATTTTCTTGATCCACTTCCCCATGACTCAGTCCCTGCTTATATATTGAGAACATCTTTCTGGCTTGTTGCTTTGGAAGGCAAAAGGAAGAGTAAACTTCTTATCCCTCCCCCACTTCCCCAAAGCATACCTGTGAGTCTTCTGATGGAACATTCTTCTTTTGAAAAATGGAGGTTTGTCAAAACTGAAAAGTTTTGAAGAGCAATGTAACTTTGTTGACTCTTCAAACCTTGATTTCTTTCTAGCTCAGATTCTCACAGGCTGAGAAGCAGCAAGGCTTGGAAGCTGTGGCTGAATCTGTGCCATCAAAATCTATTGAACCCTGAACTGGTGGTGGGCTCACCAGTCAAACAGCCAAAGCTCTGAGGTGTAAAGTGAAACTGCACAATTGGTTTCAGACACTTCTGTTCTACTCCCCCTAGATGACAATGTCTGTTTCTAGGAAATGAAGTTGCACTTTGATGCAGAATTATCTTTGTTTTTCTCTCTGTACATGGAAATTTCAACACTTCAAGATCTTTCATTATATGAGTAAGCATGTAAAGTCACGAAAAGGTGATCTTCTGGCTATCTACTCTGCGAGGACAAAGCAATAGGAGACCATTTACTTGAGAAGTCTTTAAGTAGAGTCTGAGGTCATCAAACACCCTTCCCTTCTGCCAGGACGGAAAATCTCAAGCATCTATGAGGTATGGGGTGTCTATTTGCTCTGCCTTTCAACAAAGACTGCTGCTGGCATATTAGTCTTCCAATAGAATATATTTCCATTCAAGCTTTATTTCTCAAATGGGCAATTCACCTAGGATGGCATTCTCAGTACCCCAGCACTCTTGACACTACCAGGAAAGATTTGTAGAGCCAATAGTGTCACAGCATATGTTGCAGTTGAGACAGCCACAATATAGAGTATCATCACACAATTTCAGAAAGCTTTAGCCCATGCAGATCAACACCTTACCACTTTAGAAGGCTTCAAGACTCTGCCCTTCTTGTGCTTTAGCCCAGCCTTTTATCCCCTCATGTTGATGCATTGCCCCTGTGTGCCCTCTGTTCCTTTGGTGGTTGCTCAGTGCCCCTGGGCACTCCATGGCTCACTGCTGTCAGTGCTGCTCACCTGCTGCTCACAGCTCTGCCCACTGGGGATGAGGCTCAGCCCAGCCACACTCCCAGTCACCACAAACTGTGTGCCTACAATTGCAGCTCAACTTTGTTCTGAATTCACTTTCCAATGTGATTGTACCACACACATAGCAGCTTTAGTCAGTGTTCATGAAGGCCACAGCAAACATCCCATCACACAGTAACATTCATAGGCAAAACCTGGCTAAATCAGTTTTGTTCCCTGTGTACCAGAAGCTGGACAAGCTAATTTGCACAGCTAGCTTACCTGCACATTTAAAAAGGGACCTGGGCTGAGGGAAGATTCCCTGCCAAGCTCTGATTTGCCTCCCTGCCAGCACAGCCATTATTTCTCACATTATTTCTGTTACAATAACATCTAAGAGCTTCAGCCCTCGATGGAAACCCCACTGTTACCCCATACACAAACACACAGCAAAGACCAGTGCCCTTGTTGCAATGGAGCCTGGCTACTGAGCTTGAAGCAAACAGATAGAGAAATACAGCTTTTCCCTCTTATATTGATGGTAGCTCCCTGCTGACAAACACAGAATCCTGGGAAATTGAGGTCAGGTCCTCTAGCTGTTTTTACTAAGAAAAGGAGCAAATCAATACTGTAGTAAGGTTAAAGAGAGTATGCAAGCAAGGAAAAGAAGTAATCTGGCTTTCCTGCTTATGAACTTGAAGGGATTTCTGAGCACTTCCTCAAGTGTCAGGCTAGTGCTGAATGCTTCCAGGAAACAAATAATGTGACCTGGCGGTTTTGCTCACGAATCACTGTGCACTGCAGTCAGTCAGCTCTGCCAATGCAGTGCCATGCACATCCTAGTGGGAGCTTCATGTCCACTTCTGGAGTCCCAAGCTTACTATTGGCAATATCACAAAGCAAGACACCAAGGCAACCTTTTGATGTGATTAGAAAGGAGATGCAGATAGAGCTGAGTGTGAAAGAATGGCCAATCCCCACGCTATTTATTTAGTATTGTTACTTTGAAAAATTCTTTGGACATGTTGTCAAAGCTGATCCAGGAAAATACTGTCTTGAGCACTCCTGAAATTGGCTAAGTGACAAGATCAACTGACAGCAAGGAAAAAGCTTTCAAATGACTGGAAGTATTGAGAAATAGAATAAATGAACTGTTTTCAGGACTGTTTTGAACAGTAATGCTTGTATGTAGAATGGTACAAATACCCCTATGATACAGAGTCCTTCACCAAGAGGTCTTTTTTTTTTTTTGCTTAAATGCTTTTTTAAAGTTTATTTCATGTTCCATGGCTGCTTGTTACCCAAGGCCTTTGCTGCAACCACAGAGATAATCAATATTTCTACCTGATTACAGCATGTAAGACTTGCCTAAAAGAAACTCTTCTGTGGCAACAAGCTCTGTGGAAATGAAGTGTTGAATCTGCATCAAATATCTGAGTTTAGGAAGAAAACCTGAACCATAGGGCCACATAAAGTATAGGGAAACATTGGCCACACTCTGTCTACAACAGTATAGAACATGTTTATACCTTTAAGGGAAATCAGCATCTTCCTGAATTAGAGAAACAAGTGTCATCAGTATGGAGCAGAACATTGAAATAGGAATGACTAGGAATTGGAAGGAAAATTGGTACTCTGTTGCCGAGCTTGCAATTCAGTGGACAATACCACGCACCATCACAGCCCATAGCATTTTATCTTTATTTTGTCAGTTTCGATCTATCTCAGATCAGAAATTGCCAGGAACAGTTACTTCTTTAACATTAATCCAGACTTGCCTCTCTACTCAGCACCAGAACCACTGGTCCTGTGAACACCCCTAACTGCTGAAGAGTTTTCTAAGTAAACAATCTTAGCAAAAATAGCCCACAAACCAAAAGTGCTTCTGTTTTCCCCCTTAGAAAATACAGTTTTGTTGGAAGTTCCATAATTTTATATTCTGATATTATTAATTTGAAGCATTCAACCGTACAGAGATGTAAGCTATTAAAAATTATTCTATAGCTCCAAAATAATACTTTTAATGAAATAAATATTATTCTTTCCATGGGGAAAAAAAGAAAGCCTATGATCAAATAAAAAACAAGTGCAAATTTTAAACTTTCAGGATATTCTAGAGATGTCCTGTCAGTGCCAAAAACACACACAGAAATTTCAGTCTATCTCAGGAAGGGCAGGTTGTCTGCAACGTGACATCGTTGCCAGATGCACTTCATGTCTTGGATGCCAGTCAGGTCTGAATAAGTATGAACTGAAAATTGCTCAGTCTTTCATATTCCTCCATCTCCTTACAGGTCAGAACTGAGACCTGCACTGTCACTTCACAGGCAGTTATCTACTTTGTGACTGAAAAGGGGATTTGATTCTCTAAGATTATCAGTTGGGCACCTTTACAGGCAACAAATTAAAAACAAAACCCAATCATACAACCTAACCTTCTTATCAAGGGCATTCATAAAGTGGAACAAAAGCCTGACAGCTCTGCAATGGTTAGTTTTGAAGCAGGTTCAGGTAACTTAGATTTATGGGAATTTGATACAAATTCTGAACATCTTTTTACAGTCCAGCACTACCTGAAGCAGTGGGGCTGGGGAGGGGCAGCTGGAGCTGCTCTGCTCCAGCCCTGCCCTCAGACCATGCAGTGCAGTTTCAAAACCCCACAGCACCTGAATTCCCAGCCCAGACCCAGGCAAGCAGACATGATGTGGAATTTGGTGTGGCAATGGAGAGGGTTGATGTGACACTCGCTTTTTGCGCTGGCTGAACCACACCACGTTCATTGGCTGACCAGCACAGCCAACGTGGCCATTCCACACTTGAGCTATATTCCTCACCAACAGCACCCTTAGGAAGTACTGATTTATTTTCCTTTTAGTACTGAAGACTAAAAACATTGCTAGAGGATGCCCTCTCTGTTCTGAAAGAATAACAAAATCTCATTCATAAATTTAAGGTCCCATCATCATTTTCTCAAATAGATACAGAAGCCATTACAGCAATTTTGACACTTTCAAGTTATATTCTAAAACTCCTTTTCTAAGGGAGGGAATTTTTTCTTTATATTACTTCATATTTTCTTTCAAAAATATTCTGCCTTTGTTGCTGAGAGAGGAATACTAGCTGATAGTAAGCGAAATTGTTGCCTCCAGACAAATTGGCATTCGCCATTCAAGCAGAAAAATAAATTAAGTGCAACATTTAGGCACTCTGCATTAGGTTGTTTAAAAAAATCAACAAAGGGAAAACAAATACTATGTCAACTATTCACTGTAAAAAACAAATAAATAAGAATTTCTCTAGTACTTGTGCAGCCATGTAATTCACTACCTCCTTAAAAGTATGAAGCTTTTAATAGTTTTGTGGAACTGGCAGTCAACTTTATTTTTTGGATAGAGATATGTGGCCTTGGTAAATCCTAAAAACTACATCTGTTCTTTTAAAATTTCAACATGGTATTTAAAATAACTAAATTATAACTATAATAGTATTGCTATTAAGAATGTTAAACATAATTATGATATTTTGCCACAGTCTGGAGGACTATATTACTGCTTTACCTTGTCTTTGTGGAAGGTCTTTCTTCCTGAAGAATTCAAGAGTGCTTACACATTTTAAGATGCAGAAAGCATCTCAGATCATTTCACGCACCAGGTGAGGCCATCTCTGAAGGAGAGTGTCAATTTTACTTTCCTCCAATACTGTAGGACAGGAAAGAGAATGGAAAAATTTGAGCATAATGCAGTTAACTACTGGGACAGCTGTCATTTGGCAAAAATCTTAACAGCATTTACTATGGAGCATATACTCCTTGTCACTTGTACCCCATGAACAACATGTATTGCTAATGTCAGACATTTTACAGCATAAAAAGAGGCTTTGGTGAGCTTCTACCATGAAAAGAGTGTGAAATTTGTCAATAATTCGTGTAGTTTTTCTGTCAATCAGTGCTGATTTTCAATCACTATCACCCTGGCAGAGCCATTAGCATTCTTTAAGGTTCCCTCAATCCCTACATGTTATTAACTTTGCATCACTAGGAAATTTTTTCACCCTTCTGCTCATCCACTTTCCCCCATTATCAATAAAAACCTTGTCATTCCACACACAAAATTATAGCTCACCCTACAGCTAATTTCTGCCCTTCAAACTGACCACGTATTCCTTGTCAGAGTCAAGGACTTCCTTCATCACTTGACTCCTTCCCAGAGCTCTGGTCTGCAGGTCACCAAGTTGAGGGGTCCAACACAGCGGGGGCTGGTACTGCTCTGACATGGACTAAATGTATGAATCGTCCTCCACATTTTTCCTAAATCTGCCCTTCACAGTCCTTCCCCTAATATGTATGACCTTGTATTCTCAACACACCCCTGAAATCCTGTATGTTCTCCATATCTCTATAGGGTCACATGTGTGCCTCCCCTAGAGCATATTAATTCCCCACAGCAGTCTGGGTGAAGCAATAGCCACATCTTCAAAGGTAGGTTGCCAAGCCCTGAAAGGGCAAAAAAACTGTGTGATACACTGGTAATGCACTCTTCCACTGAAAAACATGAGTTAGTGTCTACAACTGTTCATGCATTTAGCAGGGCACACAGTCCCTCTTACAAAGCATAGGATAAATCAGAAAAGAGTAGGGGCTTTAAATACATTTCTTCTTAGTAACAACATCAGCAATTCAATCTCTGAAAGCTCAGGTTATTACTCTTTTCTCCCTAGGATTTAGGGTGTGATGCACCCTTCTTTCCCACCAGGAAATAATTTTAAGAACAGAGAACTGAGTACTTAAATATAAGCAGCCCCATGACTATTTCTACCTGCCAGATGAAGTTTAACAAAGGAGATGGTAACGAGGTGAGCTACAGGAGAGGGGAGGGGAAGAAAGAAACAAAGGGGGCAGTAGCTGAGCCTTTGTGTCTCCAGAAAAGAAAGGGGTCAGAATTATTGACTCATGAGAGAAAAGAAAATCTCAAATTTCAAGACCACTTCTCTTTTCCAATTCATGGTGTGGTCCTGAATTAATTAAATAAATTTTAAAAAATGGTCTTAAAAATATGATGAAAACATCCCAAACTCTGCAAGAGTACAGATTTGATTTGTTCTCTCAACCTGCTTCCCAAGATCTGTTACAGTGTGGCTATACTAACAAAGTCCAGTCACATTTTACCAGGTCAGAAGAACTCATAAAGAATTCAAGGTTCTTTAAAGGGAGACAACAGGTGGGAAAGCCACACCTAGCAGAATGCAACATTAGTATGCAAGGAATTTGGATGGATGCCACTTTTTGGCATGAAATGACTGGAAGAGACTTGCTGAACTAGTGAACCATACCGATGCAAGGTCACTGTTGTGTTAAAGGGTTGCCCTGCCACTTTCACCAGTTTTCTTTTTCAACCTTATGTCACCATTCTTCGAGCACTACCTTTTGCTGGAAGCCTGGGCAATTTCTCCATCACTTGGCTGATACCTGGAATACTGCAGACTTCTTCTCTGTGCATAGGTATATAGTCATACTCTGCAGAAAGATTCAGGAGTCAAATGAACCCAGTTCAGCTGTTAACTCTTTCCTCTTTTGCTCTCAGGTAATTTGACACAGTCCATACACAACCTCCCTGTATAAGGGGAGAGATTATTTTCAATCAGAGCAGGTAGAACAAGTGTTAAGCTCACACTGCAGCTGTACTGCAAATTTGTTATGCTTTTTTAAAGAGAAGGGTCCAATAATTTCCCTGCTTCAAGGTGATTAGCCTGAAGTAATGCATGGTGAATGACAAATGTTTGGTTAATGAATAATTTGACTATTTTGCTTTGCATGTAAATCTGACCTTTATAGTGAACATTACTGCATTAAAAAGGTTCTGCATAATCAAAACACTGTACAGCCAACATCTGTTATTCAGAAGACCCGAGGGGTAGGAAAAAAAATCACAGCAAATCATTTGACCTAAATATGTTTTGCTCTGTGATATAAAGTGCACTTTTACTGTCTGACTTGCTAAATTCTTCATGCCTTAGTGTGACACTGTTTGTTAACAGAAGTATGTAATTTGTGTAACCTTTGTGTTTAATGTTGTAGCTAATTGTTATTCTTTAATAGTGTATACGTCATTTGTCACACAGTGAACTGTAGATGCTAAAGACAGATGGACCACCAGATGGACCCTGGGAAGGATTGGTAAAATGTCAGTGATAAGCTAACAAAATGAAACACAGTAGACTGAAGAGACTATTCAGCTCAAAAGCCTGACTACAGAAATAAGTTTTGTATTACTCACATTCATTAAAGTGCACTTCAGCCATGCTGTTTTGACATTTTTTGCTTTGTGATTTTCAAAGCAGCCAAAGCTTTTTTTCCTTCCCCAAATACGTGTTTGATAATACAAACGTGGCAGAAGTGATCCTAGCTTTTAGAGGTGATCCCTTTTGCCATCAAGGAATTTAACCACAGTTATGTTCAAATCCACAAGTGCCACAGTTCAGAGCTTGAGTAAACAATACGACTGCAGGAGTTGTATTGACAGAAGGGAATGATTGCTTGCTCCTGGTCAGTTACCATGACTTGGATTCCCTGATTCTGGCCATGCATATACTTTGCACTAATAATCACAACAGACTTGTTTGGGTCTACCCATGAAAATTGCAATAAATAAATGGAAAAATCTTCAGTGGGATCAGGATATTTGACACAATGCACAAACCTAGTAAATCACAGAAGGCAGCCAACTAAGATTGCTTAAGAATGGCTTCAGGCAGAACCAATGCTGCAAAACAGAAACACAAAATACAGCGATTTATGTATTTCCTCTTTTCATATGGTTCCACATCCATTGTTTGAGGAAAGCAGCTATTTCTGTGGAACACAGGAAAAAACAAACATAAAAATCTCTGGCAACCCTGGCTGTGATTTTTTACCAATGCCATATGTCTGATCCATCTATGCCCTCATAAAAGATATTTTTATGGTCCCAAGCACAAATCAGTTGTCACCAGAGAAACATGAAAATCTCATTTTCACTGAGTTGCTAGATATCTAACAGCTACCGTCAATATTGCCATATAAGTGAAGCAGGAAATGAAAACAAATTATGGAAAATTTGGGAATTGTAGTACTTCTCCATTGGGTTAAACAAACATCCATTGAAGAAGAGGTTTCAACTTTTAATTTTTCTTACTTTCCATTTGGAAATTTTTGAATTTCGAATTGTTTTTACTGAAAGTGTTTTAAAACAGAAAAACCCAGCAAAATTCTGCCGTTTGTCATTTGATCTAACAAAGGTAAGGCAAATAAAATGAAAAGCCATTTCAAAGAAGGACAGTGAGGTTGGCTAAACTTATGGATGCACTGTTGCTTCCCATCTCTTGAGATCTTTAAGTATTTCTGAAAGGCATTCTGTGCCTATAAAAAAAAAAATAAGAGCTGGATAATGGGGCAAAATATGTTATGCAGTCATTTAAAGAAGATAGTCAGAATAGCTGAAATATTCCTTTTTGTTAAAAAGCACCATTAATCAATCTGACATTTTCTACCAGCAAACAATACGGCACAGAATGAAGTCACAAGCACACATGTTCATCATCAGAATGATGGAGTGGTGCAAAAATGCTTATAGAAGACTGTGCATAATCTAGCAACATAAAATCCCTCTATGTTCAAATATATTTAAGCCCAAAAGGATGAAGGGCATTTCCTTTCATTTTAACCCAATTATGACTCTCAAAATACTAGCATTTTCATGTTCTGTGTGTTGCATTTACACACTGCTCCTTTGGCTTTTTTTCTTTCAGATGTCACCATATGTTGACATATCTAGCTTAAGTAATGTTACAGTTACCTTATATGGCAGGAATTTTTGTTACCATCCAGTAAATAAATCAACTGAGGCTAAACCCACTGACATCAGTAATGCAGCTGCATTTTGCTCAAAAATACGTGAACAGATCCAGAGGCGAAGGCTCCAATATTTGTCAAATCAGACTCTCAAACAAAGCACAACAAAGGTATTTGCCATTACTTTGAAGGTACCATGAGCATTAACAGCACCAGCCTCAGCTCGCTTGGTGACCATCACAATGCCATGGGGGTGTGGTCCCAATTTGTCAATATCCAGCTGAAGAGCCACCTCGGGCATTTCTCTGTTTCCATCTGCTTGCTCCCACTCTCAAACCTGCAGCAAACAAGCTACACAAGCATTTTTGAAAATGCTTCTTGTTTTGCTTTGTTTTGATTGTGTGACCCACCTGAGAATCCTGACCTCTAATAGGACAGGTGAAATGTCAGTGAACTGGGACAAAGGCAAAAATTTCTTTTATAGCTTTACAGCATTAACATTTTACAGGATATCTCAGAATACAGAAGTTTTGTTATGGTGACACAAGAGCTGGACACTATGGTCTTCCACATGGAAAAATGGAGCTTTAAGATATCTCAGGAGGTATTCTGTAATCATATCTCAACTTTATTCATTCATTCTTACCAAAGTGGCTTCAACCAAATCCTTATCACCTCAAAAGAATTTCTACAAGACTTGCCTATTGTTAGTATTCAAAATTATCAAAGTAGACCCTCTCCCAGGTTTCATTTTCCATAGCTGGGATTAACTCAGATCTATGGGATTATGCAACAGGTAGAGTATATTTTTCACTGAATGTAGCCTGAAGTTATTGGCTTTTCGAAAACAAAACTTTCTGGCATCTCAAATAATTAAATAGAAAATGTGAGAAAATTCTAATCTGTAAATCAGTTATATTAGGGGAACTAACAGGATTTGAATATGACTCATGCATTACAGTTTGAAGTTCTTGATTGCTGTCTTAAGTGTCAGGTTTTTTTGAGGCAGAAAAGAAATTAACACCGTAAAACTCTTCTAATAACAGCTTTTTCTGAAGAAATACCCTGGGAAAGTTTAGTATGGTGTGAAAATTACATTATTATCTCTTAAAACACACAATGGAAGCACTTGAAAAAAAAAATCACAAGAAGATTGATAACAAAAACATAGTTAATGTAACTTTATAGCAATGAACAGTAATAGTACAGATTGATTCTGCAGATTTATAGCAACAATATCTTCACTTGTTTGTCATGTGTTAAAAAACATTTCATGGTGACAAACACCACAGTTTTTCTCTGTGTGTTTACATCCATGGGCGTGTGAAAAGCATCTGAATAAATGTGGGTGTGCGCATTTGTGCACTAATAACAAAATCATCCACCACAGACCCAATTTACTGCGCTGGCAATGACAGCGGGCAGCAGCTCTGCATAGTCACTGACAGCATGGCACAGAGTGTGTAATACCTTACATCACAAAAGTTATTTCCTAGCCTTAGGAAGCCAGGAAAAGTTTGAGAGGTGCATAAACCATGTATACTGTGGTGGTGTATGCAACAGCTCTTCAAAGGAGATTCCACATGAGCTAAAAATTTTGAAAATATAAACTCTTCTTTTGTCATAATTCATTAGTAAAGATGATTACAGACTCAGCTTTCAGACAAGAAAAAGTTACTGTATTTGAAGATACTAAGATTAAAAAAAATTAAAATAAGCAACAATAAACAATAGTCCTCATTGTTTTCAGTGACAGCTGAACAGGAACTACTACACTCATTTTTTTCAAATTCTTAATGGCCCATCATAACATATCTATATACATAAAAGACACAAAATCAAGTCCATCCTGGAGAAAGCTAATGCTCATTTTTCTACCCATTTCTGTCAGCAAAGATACCATACTACCATACTCTGTAAGCCACAACTGCCTTGGGTCTTGGTTTGCACAGCATTGATAAGAACATGGTTTTGGTGCTCTAAAGCACTGGCACAATTTACACACTACCTTTGTTGAAACAAGAGGAGACTTAAAAAATCATGCTGGTTGCAGGCTGACCCCCTCAGATCAGTAAAGAGTTCAGTAGAGACATCCCTCTTAAAAAAGCCCTCTACAGTAGTTTTCCTTTCTAATCCCTAGAAAATGCTAAAATTTCTGCTACTCCTAGGAAACAGCAAATCAAGAAACCGCTGAAAATAATAATTTATAGTCTCATATTAAAACTTCAAGGTTGTGCAGATCATGGGCTTTCATTTGCATATTCAGTTTTGCACCCGGGTTCAGCTTAAACAGCAATAAATCCCCCAAACCTTCAAGGATTAGGATTTTAAAAGGCAGAACTACTTCTGGCCCTTAAAGACTGACAAAGCACCAAAATTAATTACAAAAAAACCTGTCCCTCACTGCAATGTGGCTGTTTCCCTAATCTATGAGCCACCGTTGGAGTCTAAATTCACCCACATTCACTTGTTGGGCTCCCCAAAAACAGCAAGAAAGAACAATGTGTGACACTACAGTGTTCTGCTGCAGACCAGGGACATGTGCAACCCCAATCTATGGCACAAAATCAGAGCCAGGGAGGATGGGGATCCTCTACCTTACAGCTACACACAACAACCTGATCGCAAGGTGAGTAATAACAGCGAGTAGTGGACTCTGCTTTGGGCTCCAGCTCATTATGTAAACACCTCAGTGAAGTATTTTCCTTTAGTAAAATAGGTAAAATCATAAGTTTCCCACTGTTTTTGAAGTAGAAAAGATAATACAGAGAGACTGAAATCCTTGAAACCATCCCCAAAATCAGAAAGAGCCAGGGTGATACAGGAGAAAAATTAAATGGCTGCTGAAGCCAGATACTTGGAGCAGTTGTCAGACTGAGTCCTACAAATGTGCTGGGAAATGAACATACCCACTAGTCACTTGTAAAATTCCACTGCTGTTTGATAACATCTCTAAAAAATTATAGAACTTCAGGCCATGTGCCTAAAAATAGCATCTATAGCTTTGCTATCTTTTGCATTAGCTTGGATTAAATATATTACAATTCCACAGAGAGCTCTACATTTGCAATTAGTCTAATTCTTGGAAAGGAAATTTAGTAAAGCTTTCACAAAGCCCAATAGAAAGAAGATGATGAAGTTAGTGTATTGTAGTACAGCTGCTGACTGGGCTGGGAATAAGAAAACTGGATAGTAAGATGAGACACTGCATTTCTTTTAAAATATCGATTATTCCTAATTTTTATTTATTACATATAAATAGTAGTGCATGCAGGATGCAGCCATGAGTTACTGCACAAAAATGTAGAGGAAAAAGTGACTCTCTCCTAAATAGTCTCCCATGTAAGCGCACACCCAGGTGGTGTTTTTCAGATGGAAATTATTGAACAGAGGTCACCCAGCACCCTGGCTATTGTACCAAGCCCAAGCTAGTGAACTGTGTTGAAAATTAAAAAGAAAAGAGCCATAATGCAAGTTTTTGTCTTCTATACAGGGAATTGACAAATCTTGCTACGCTGTATAGCCAAAGCAGGAAAAGCAAGGAAAAAAATTGGAAGCGCCAAGCTGAGTTACTCAAATTCATTCAGCAAGGGAGCAGCAGTCACAAACAGAGCCAGTGTTTGTCTTCCCACTGTGCCAAGCTGCCACTGCTGTATAGTGAGATTAGAACAACATTAAGGAGAAGCACTTCACAGGAGTTTTACAGTCCTGGCTCCTGGACATGTGGCCAGGCTGTCTCATACCACGGAGAGGCCATTCTTTTCCTCTGAATATTTGGAAACTAACAGGGCAGCACCACCAACTCTGCCTATGCACATGGGATTTCTGTGGCAGAAAGAACAGATGTACAGAAGAACCAACACTTGTTCTGCCCCCATCACAAAGCTGAGACACAGCCCAGGTGCCCTCAGGGACTGCAAGAGGTGCAAGCACTGAAATACCTTGTTCCTTTTCTATAGGCTCTGCACCTGTTCATAGGAATGCTCTATCTCCACATGCATTGCACAGACAAATACAGGATCATTCTTAAACACAGACTGAAAAATTTTCTCTCATATCCAGGTCCCTGGGATACTTTAAACAAATAAGACTGAGGGTTCTTCAAATTCAACATCCTACCTCCAAGAGCTGCCAGGTGTAGACTACAAATAGAGCATAAGAACCCAGTACAATCAAAGTGTGGTCTTTTCCCCTTTTGGGAGGTTTTGCCATCCACTGGAATGGAGATTTCTGCTCTGCACCATCATGATTGAAAGCTACCAACTGCTAATTTTTTTTTCTTTAAATTCATTATATCTTGTCTCTACTATGGCAACAAGCTCCAAGATTTAATTACCTGGTGTGCATGAGAAGCACTTTCCTTGAGCAGTTAAATCTGATACTGAGTCGTATCATTGTTCATTACTTTGTCTTCAATTTTGTGAGAAATAGTAAATAATCACCCTCTCCTATTCACCTCTTACTCTCCTATTCACTTTCTCTGAATGAAATACCAGATCATTCACTCAGATATCCCTTACTTTAAAGTTCAACTGTCATTATAACTCAGGGAGAAAGCAGGGTTTTTTTAAAAGTTTTCTTATGCCAGAAACATTCACAAGGATTTTTAATATCCTTTATGAGATTGTCTCTGCATATATTTGTAATTCACAGTTTTGAGTTTTAATAAAAATGGCTAAAACATCCCATCTGCATAACACTGATACAACCTAGTTTCAGCTCTCATTCATTATTAACAGATAGAACTCAGTTATTTATGAGAAGTTTCTTATTCACTTCCATGCATGCTTCTTCAGCTTTTTTTAATGAAAAAACCCACCAACACAAAACCTAACCTCTCAATTCAGGAAAAACAATTTTAGATTTCTGTTCAAGACCTTTCATACTCTTTGGCAAAGTTACTTTTGATAACTGTAAATGCATAAAGATGTTTGTGGGTTTGTGGTCTGCTTTGTTTTTCTTTTGGATTAATCTATACTCCAAGATTAGAAAAAGATCCTATAAAATTAGGCTTCTGTTAGCACCATGCCCTGCTAAATAACAACAATTGTAATTTCAACAATATCTAAGTGTTTCACCTGTCTTGCACACTGTGTAACTCATTAGAGGACAGAACAAGCTGCTATCTGCCACAGAGGAATTTTTTCCTACTTTTTTTTTAAGGGAGTACCATATTGGAGCCCTCATAAATCACTAGAAATCTCTTGATATCACTAAAGCTGTGCCCTTTGATAACCTGGGACAGTTTGGTTTTACAGGGTCTTTTAAGATGCTCAGTGGGTGACACTATAATAAAGACAGCTGATTTTAGGTCTTCTCCAGCATGTGCTCTGAGGAACTGTGAAGAAAATACACTGTTTGGTAATTTTGCTCATGCTTCAAAGGAGAGCCTGCAGTAGTTAGGTCTCCATAAGCATTGGGAGTTTCTGTTTTCAGCTTCTCAATCCATGTCCATCCCACAGTGGACTTCTTGGACCTTGTTCCTGAGCACTGGCTGACATGGTTACCCACAGAATATCAGAATGTAAAACTGCCTCAATTTCTCTGAGTCAAAATCCTGGCTTCAGAAGTAGCCAAAAGTGAACCTAACACAAATAGCAAATACATAAATGGAATTTTTATCAGAAATGTTCTCCCAACTTTCAATTCATTTGGAGATGCAGCAGACACTCAGACACAGCCTTTAACTGTGTGGTCAAGGCAGCTATTCAGCCTGCACACATTTATAGCAGCATAACAAAGGGGCTTTACTGATAGAGATAAGAGAAGAGAATGGCATACACAACCCATTGTGAATGTCACTTTAACTGGTCATGAGAGAACCTATTAAAACACCTAGGGCTTTTATTTGGATAAGGAGAAAGGAATCACAAGTCGCACAAAATGAAAAGAAAGCACTGATTTATTACAGTGCCCTGACCGTTGTAGCGTTAGAACCATCAACTATAAGAAAAAAAAAAATCTGCTGGTCTTGTGAAAACCTAAGCAACCCAGCCATCACCTTCATTAAGCTCCAAACCCCGAACAAGCCTTACAAATTCAGCTTGATGAGCAGAACTAATGGTCAATGGTCTGATAAAGCATTTTTTCCCATGAGAAAAAGCTGATGAGTTGAAATGAAAGCATTTCATGAAGGTATTGATTTTAATAAATTTTTTAGGGGAAATAGCTCCTTAGTCCTGATAGGATATTAAATCCAGGAGCACCAATACATCTAACCACTATCATGCAGTTTCTAATTAACCCACATTGCTCTGGCTGAGTCTGACTGGAAAACTAGACCTCTTTTGCATATCACAGTAATTATCCACTCATCCTATTAACTACTCTTGCATGCTTTATTCTGTCTTCTGGCAGGACTCTACCAGTTTACACAAATAAATATCAACCCAGAGAAAGAGCAGCTTCAGACACAGCTCAAGATGGGACACTGAGATTTAGCTCCAAACTCAGTGAAGGCTCATTTTTTTATCCACCAGGAAACTCAACATGACTTCTACTGGAGTGCTGAAACAGCCTTGGGATCTCAGCCCTTCATCTTGGATTTTGGCAAACCAGGGTTAAAGCATCAGTGCAACGAGGCCAAACAAGGGTTTGCAGTGAAGTCTCTGTGGTCCAGAGGGACTGAACTGTCTCTCAGAGCTCTCTCCATAGAAACTGAGGCAGGATGAGGATAAAAAGGGACCTGGTATGAGGGAACATTTAGTGAGAGAGGAAGTTTGTGAAGAAGGGAAGAAAGAACATTCTCCTGAGGGGAATGCTGTGTTCCTCAGGGGCACTAGAATTTGAAATCAAACGTTCACAGATTGATTTGATTTCAGCTTTCTGTCCAGGCACTTATTTCACAGAATCTGTAACAAACTGGCCCCTGCAGGGCTCACACAGGTCATGTCCTGACTGCTTTCTTCCACGGCTTACTCTGAATGTTTTCAGGTTCTGGTTCAGTGAGATTCCAAGGCAGTTCCTTGAGAATCCCCAAGCTCTTTGAACACACACTTCAACAAAAGCGAAGGCACTCAGTATCTCTCAGAAACAGGCTCTTGAACATTAAGGGCTGCAATCATTTCAAAGCATCAGGGAGTTATGCACTTATTTCACCTGCATATTGATGCAGAACATAGACATTAAGTATAAGGTAGCTAAAGGCAATTATTCTGATCATTAAAAAAATCTAATCAGAATAACTTTGAATTTTGTAGAGACACAATCAGAGAACTAGTCACCTTCCCATTTTCAAGGAGACTTCTATATTTTGAAGCATTAAATACTAACCATTTATGCAATGCTTAAAGCACTCAGGTTTTGTTTAGAAAAAAGCTACAATTACACATACCAACACAAAACATTGCAAAATAGTAAAATAATATTGCAATGATATTTCTTTCTCTATTGGGCTAAGAAAGCAAATTCCTAGAAAAAGCAACCACTTTTTTTTTTTTTTTTCAGTATAAATAATATTACAGAGGCAGAAAAACTTGGTTTTAAAACTGATTTACCCAACTCCATCCTTCCTTTGTTACTGGGACCAACCCTTAGGGCTGATTTAGAGCAAGCACCTGCAGTAGCTGCACACTGGGGAACAAAGCAACAGTGCAGAAGGTGATCTCAGAAATCTCTAGTGAATGACAAACCAGAGGTTAAAAACCTGTTCTACCCATCAGTGAACATTAGACAGGTCAAAGCTGCCCACTCTCAGTGATGTTATGATGACCTCCCTGGGGTTAAGTAATCTGTACCAGATGTGGATCTGAGTAGTTATTGACTTAAGACAGGGCTCATAGTACACAATTCATATCACCTTCCTGTGGCAAGCTTGAGTGAGAGTGACATGCCCCAAAAACCTTATTTTCCTCTCTTTCACATATTAGCTTGGAGGGCAGGGGAAGGAAAGGGGCAGACAAAGCATTGCTCTTGTCCACTGAAACTCAGCTGAAAGCTTGGCTATCTCATGTGATGGTTATCTAATTGATTCAAATGTCACCTTCTTATACAGAGCCTTGTAGCTTTCCCAGACAGGCTGTTGCAGTCTCCTCTCTCATTTATATTTTTCAGAGGCTTTTCTTTTAGTCTATGAAAGGAATAAAATATTATACAAATTATCTCACTAAATTATTCTCTTTAAATGTCTGCCTTCCTTTTCATGTTTGTCTCTGACCTACTGTCGATCCCATTTACATGAAAAAATTACTGGAGCACTTCTCCTATATCAGCATTCATTAGCAGCTCCAAGTGCCTGGCACACAACAGGGGTTTTGCCTACTATGCAGTTTGAGGATGTTCTCGTCAGAAATAGGAGCAGATAATGAGGAAAGAACACAAATCTATACGGTTTCTGTCACCACTGCTCTGTTTACTTCAGCAAGCAGTAATGGGGAAATGTTTTCATATGCCAGCTTTTCTCCTGGAGTTTGTGTAGTCAAAGCAGTTTTAGGTCTGTTTTCTTCCTTTATTGCTGTTGTTTATTGCCCTTCCCCCCATCCTGTACTGCACATATCAAGGTGTTCTGAGCAGCAAAGTTTAAACACACATGACTGTATACTTCTGCTTCAGGAAAACCAGGTGCGTGTGTTAGGGCTCATTGTAAAATGACTGCTCCAAGGATCTGCTTGAAAGTGTTATCCACTGAAAATGAAAGGCAATTGTACTCAGGATTCCTGGAAATCTCTACAGAAGTCAGGTTGTCTGGCTGGAAGAATGATTAAATAAATTTCTCTACAAACAGTACATATCTTTCTAGCCGCTGCCCTGTGACACTGCTGCAGGAACATATACAGACAGAAATCTCCCCTAATTGAAACATTTGAACTTTAAAAAATTTCCAAATGAAAATTTTTTGCATTGAATACTGTTTTCTTATTGTAGTTCCTGAGCTTGCCTCCCTTTTATGTCAGCTTTCAATGAAGGCTTACTCCATTGTGATTTTATCCTCAGTACCTAGCAAAAACCTCTAGTATAATTTTTTTCTTAGCTGTCATAATGATTTGACTATGTTTTACATATCATATAGCTATATATTTAAAAAACCTTATCCAAAAATAGAAGAGGTATTTCTGATGAAAAAAACTAGCATGGAAAATAAAAACAATACAAAAACAAAAACAACAACCCCGTCCCCCCACAAAACAAACAAACAAACAAACAAAAAACCAAAAAACCTAAAAAAACAAAAACAACCCACCTTCATGTGGGGAAATAGAGAAGGCTGAATAAAATACATAGCTGTACTTCTGGGAAGGCTTGAAAGCAGATACACAGTCTGTTCAGCTGCCTCTGCTAGACAGGAGACAAGGAGAAAATCAGTATCTAGGGAAGGAATTGTTTCACTTGTCTTTTAAATTTGGTTTTTACTCTCCCCAGCACGTTGGGAACAAACTAAGATTCTTTCACGAGAAAAGGCAAAGGGATTCTGTATAGCTGGGTCCTGGTTTCCACCCTTCTGCAAGACTTGTGCTGATACCTTTCACTATGAAGAAACAAATCCTGACACACAAAGCTGTGTCAGGGCTACCCCTGTGGCTTTTCACAGCAAGGTCAGAGCAGCAATTTAACTTACTGTTTAACAGTCAGCTCTTAATTGGAAAACTATCCGCTGTGACACTGCGGAGTAAGCGAGCTAATCACCAGGCTGGTGCAGCGCAGCACACAGCAGGTGCTGCCGAGAGGACGAGCTGCCAGCCTCCAACGCAGAGCGAGGGAAGGCGAGGAAGGCGCAGCCAGACACGGTGAGGGGATTCCTGCACCGCTGCAGCCAGGCAGGGGGTGACTGCAGGGGTGGGGGACTTGCTGCAGCCGGTGGGAGCCGTGCATTTGTAAAGATTACGCATCAGCAGGCCTCTAAAAGTTACAGCTTTGCCACAACAGAGCCTTGGAGTCTTTGGGGCTTTCATAGCAGCCAGTGTTTGACCCCCATTTGCCCACCCTGAGCACAATCCATACTGGTGGGTTAGCACTTCCTGACGTCTTCAAGCCCTCTATTTTACAATACTTTACATTCCTTGTGGAACTGCCCCTCCCCTGCTTTCCTCTACTCCTGTCTTCTATTTTAGCTTTTCCCCATGAACCTAAAAAGAAAAAATAGCCTTATTTACATTGCTTTCTACACTGGTAAAGAAAGCTGACAGGTGCATCAGCAACAAGCATCCAAGGGTTCCTATGATTAAACACTCAACTTCACATCTGAGGAGATAAAAGGATTTAAAGACCTTTTTTTTTTTTTTTTTTTTTTTTTTTACTCCTAATGAACTAACTTTAAATATTTAATGATTCTTAGAAAGCTTTTGAGTATGTAATTTTTTTAAATGGTACTTTCAGGGAAAAAATTCCCAAAGTAATCCACTTCTATTCCTTTTACTAGCTGATTTCTTTGCTTTATCTGAAGTGACCACTTACCTACTCGAGGAAAAGTTTGGTTAAAGATTATTTAGTTTCTAAAAATAATGTGAGGTGACATAAAATTAAAATCAGCATTTCTATGTGTCCTTTTAAAAGCTCTTAATAATAAAAATAATGTAAATGCATATTTTTTATTTGTAATGAAGACAAACAAGAAATAAAAAAAAACCACAAAAAAGTTATTAGAAAAAATATTTTCTCATGCATATACTTGACTTCCCTAGTTACACCACATTAAATAAAAGACAAAATACATAATGTAGCTGTATAGGACAGGTCTCCATGCACTGCAAGCTTAGACATTTTCTTTGATCCATTCTCAATTCTAAATCACAAAGTGATGGACTGGAAAGTGATTTCTCCTTCCCCTGTGTTAAGGTATTGCCCCTGAAACCAGTAAAGATAGGATCTCATCTGAATCCTCTTAAAAACCAGTGAGATGATTCACCAATTTCAATGGTTAAGGCAGAGCCTTCCAGTGCAGTATCACATCCCTGTTAGAATGAGAACACTTTTTAAGATAGGTAAAAATCCTGACACTGGTACCTTGATGCCAGTATCAAATATGAATAATCCCTTGCTGAACAGTAATCCTACACATTTTAAGATGATGTTTTCCCACATCATCTTAATGCTACTGAAAAGCAGCAGGGAATCCTATTAATGCCACATTCATTTTTATGCAAAAAAAATGTCTCATTTAAGAATAAAAGTATATAATAAACTTGTATACTGAAACTAATGTCCAGATTTCTCTCAAACTGAAGGTCCTACCAGGGAGGATACCCCACTACCCACATCTTTCTGCTGGAAAATGCCTCACTGAAACCAGTGGTCCCTTTCTCCCAGTCTAAAAAGGAATTTGAGCAGTGAAAACCAGGATTTGATAGTATTGTTCATTAAGATGGAATAAAAAGTAATAAATGCTGTCGAAGTTGTCAACAAGCACTCCTCAGAATGGATGTGGGCACACATTAGGTTAGGAGAAGCCTGCTTTTCTTCAGGCATTCCTTTTACAAATCAAACAAGACAGGAGCCCATGCACAGAGCCCGCCTGGCACTGCTGGAGCTTGCACCTGGTACAAAAAGCCTGGGCCCGGGATAGCAAGAGCCAGGTGTCAGCTGATGGAGAAAGCAGAAGGTAGAATGAAGAATCAATGTTTGGCCCTTAGCAAATCTCCTGTGAGGACAGGGGCTAACCCACCTCCCCTCACATGGCGAGCACAGGCAGCAGCACGTGGCACAAGATCGATGATGGCCTCCCTGCACTGCAGCTGGCTCTCCAGGCTGGACAGGAGAGAGCCTTTCACACGGTGCAAGGCAGCCCGTGCCAAATGGGCTGTGCCACTAGAAAATTACAGCAGATGGGCCAGAGCATCTGCTTTGCAGCACAGCTTCATTGAGAGCATGTGAGTCCTTTAGGCCTCCTCTTTGGGACTGCAGGAAGATTTGAGTCCTGCTGGTTATTGTGCACCTTGAGAATCCAGCCCCAGAATTTGCTCAGACCTTTCCCTTTTCAGTCTTGACTCAAGTCCAGCTCAGACAGAAAGAAGAATTAGAGAAAAAAAAGATACAATAGGGAGAGCACCAAGGCTTTGAAAGAAGCAGCACCACTCACAAGGCACATAATTACATTACTCACATAATTACTTTTCTTTCATAATTTTTCTTCTTTTCAATAAAATAAAGGGTATGCATTCAGCTGGAGTAATTAGATTTCATTTAATAAAATATTAGTGTTTAATTTTGAAGGGAAAAGAATAGAAATGTGGGAAGAAAGAAACACCAGCTGTTTTTGCAAAGGTAAAATCAAACAGACAATAGCAGCTGAACATTTTTAAAGCCCTACCCATGGAGGACTGCAGACCCTCAGGACTCATGCCCACCATCTCCCACAGACGTGCAGGAGTTTTCACTGACTGTACTTATGTTTTCATCTGTTGACAGACCTGGAATGAAGCTTTGCATCCAAAAGCAAGCTACAAATGCAAAATTAAACAAACTCTATGTCACAGATCATCAGCCAATCTAATTATTTGGCTCCAATGATGCAACATTCCAACAGGAAAGCAGCATTTAATTAGGCTGGCATAAACATTTTAACGAGAAATAAAATGGAATTCAAACAAATGCCATTGGTGGGCATAATCTTTACATAACAAACAGCAATTTAAATTGTACAGGTAACTTGTCAAAATGCTATTACCTACATCAAAAATGGAGCAAGAAAAAGTAAAGTTATACTTCAGAAATGCACTCTTTCCAGGGTCCAAGCCTGGAAAAGTCTCCAAGAGTTGTGAATCAGTGGCCATGTCAATCCCAGGAGTTCTTGGAGTCAAGAAATAAGGAAGGGTCCAGAAAGACTCAAAAAAGAAGGCAGCAGGAATCACGTCCTGGAACAATCTCATGTTCACATCTAAAAACCTGTGGGAAAAAGGGTGGCAAATGTTCCACAAGATTAATTGGGCTGGTGGCCAACTTTGGCTCACAGGCTGTAGATTAGGCATTCTCACTCTTAGCTGCAGGGAAATACAATGTGAATATTCGCTTGACTTACCTGTTTTCAGACTCAAAGACTGGATTTTAACCATAACTTCAATATCTTGTGAGCTACAAAGCAGCCTCCTTAGAAGCCAAACCTTTCTTCAGCTTTCCTTGGGACCCCAGCCTCAAATCTGTTGCTGCAGTGATTAGGTTGAAGAGTTAGCTCTGATTCCTATCATCTAGGGCTTTTTGATTCCTTGATTCCTTTTTCTGCTGCTCCTCCTCTCTCTCGTTTCTCAAGGTCGGATCTTTCTCTGTAAGCAGCGCACAAGCAAGATACAAACTTGAGAACAAATAAAAAACCAGGACTGAGTTCAAAACTGCAAAGTACCTTGCTCTGAGATAAAGTCAGGCCCTGAGATTATTGACAGAAATAGGTTGCAGCAGATGGAGGAGCTCCAAAAAGAGAGAGAGGACCTGTGAATGCAGCAGGGCATCTTTGTCTTGACTCTCTTAGCAGGTAACGGCCCCGTCCTCAAAGGAGTTACCCTGAATTTACACTTGTACAATAAAGAATTGAATCCTTTAGGCACTGCCGAGTTCCAACAAGCAAAGATAGATGAGCTGCTCAGGTACAACTGCATTTTCTATGTACAGTATCCAAGCAACCCAACAACAACTGTGCTGCAAAGGCAGCTTTTCGCTCCTCCTGTTCTTCTCTATCAGAGGCACTGGACTCCCACTTGAAGCCTGAGCACACCTCAGAGGAAATGATGTAGCCAATCCAATAAAAGAACACAAGATTCAATATCCAGTAAGAGAACTTAAGTGTGAGGAACTGAAAGAAATGCCTGAATTCACCTGATAAACAGATGACCAGCTGCAAAAGTAATCATCCACAAAAATACAAAGGAAAGCAACCCAAATGCACTGCTTGCCTATAGAACAAAAGGATGTGTTTTATTCCCCATTTTTCAGCAGTACTAAGAAGGTGTTTTCTGGAAGACAAGCACATTGAGGAGAAGAATCCACCAGCTGAGAACTTGGAGATTACCCAGTCTGAATCCTCCAAAACTGACTCCTCCCTTACCACTATTGTGACCACCATTGTAGGCACCAGACAGGCACTCTTGGGCTCAAGCTCCATTTTCAGACTAATCTGTTCTCTTAAGGTGATAAATTTCTATATGGATTATGGATATTTCATACTCATACAAAGCATGAGTATTTATAAGAAGTACAAAAATGAGGGCTGATTGAATTAAAGATACAAAATAACTTCTCTCAGGTACTGACTTTGTAAAGATGCCTTTAAATTCCTCATGTTAAATCAAAATTGCGTAGCTAAGCACTTGTCTAGCTTTACCACCTCTTAAAATACACAGTACTTTACTATTGCAGGAGTGTTTTGTCATTTCCCTTAAATCATCCTTGGCTTTTAGTGTCAATTCTCATTTTGAACAGCTGCAAATGACTCAGTTGTCATAGAAGATGAATATAGTCATCATTTCATTTACAAATGAATTATTTCTATAAAGTACATTAAAATTATTTTGAGCATATATGTTTAGTATTCAAGCAGTACAGCTATGAAAATAAAGGCAAATGTCATAATTTCTCTGAGTAATGAAAAAGAGAATTTCCTTTTGTAAGAGCTGCTGATAAACTGTGCACAGACTTTCTCATATTTTTAAGGGAATCAAATAATCTGATTATTGAAGAGGGTGGAGGCAAAGTCAGGTTGGACTTGCTACCCAGTATGTCTGATATTCGATGCAAAGCAATCAATCCTTCATGATTAATACAGAAATTTCCTATCTTCCAAAAAAGCCAAACACATCTTCAAGTCCTGCTGTATGTCTCAATGCACCAAGTCAGCTAGAAAAAAATTTTGTTCTACCTTTGAAATAACAGAACTAGATCAGACTTTGGATTATTTAAAATGATGTAAAAAACACTTTAACATCTCATCTAGGTTTTGGTACCTCATAATTCACCTATTTCCTCCTGCAAACCTTTAGTTCCCAAAGCATGAGCTCTTCAGAGTTTATCAGCAGCCTCTGAATCTAAACATAACTTGAAGGCAATGCAAAATGCTATCATGTTCTGGCCTGAAAGAACTTTCACATGTATGTCAGTTTTGCTAATCCAGGAAATTTAGTTCCTGGTTTCAGATCTCTCAGGATTACTTTTGGACCACAGACTCTGATGTCCCAACAATTACACTGAAGTACACCTTCTTCAAATCCCCAAAATGGTATTATTTTTTCTTCAGTGGTTTATTGAAGAAAATCAGTAAGTAATTACTCTTATCTACCCTGCCAAAAGCTCATGGTGAAGGCCTGGAAAACATCCCAGCCATGAAAACAAAAGCATTTCCCTTATAATAGGGTGTAACATTTGTCACCTAGGCTCCTCATTTCCTCTAACCAGGTTTCAGGTTGAAAGGTGTCAGTTTGACACCATATGCAGAGCTGCTAGGTACCTAGATTGGAAGTTAGCACTTCTACTTCCTACAGACACAAGAAGTACACATAAAGGTTAGAACAGATGGTAAGGAAGTCAGGAAACATATGTTTTTATCTGGACACCTCCACACTAAGAAATGAAAGAAACCACCTCTATCCTTTTTTAAAGCTGCTCTTTGCTTTTCTTGAGTTGCAGTTTAACAGAGGAGAGCTTATTGTGTTCCCATCTCTGCTTTTCACCAAGTACACTCATTCCACCTCTTGGAACAAGCAGTGAGCCCTATCCCTCCCTCTGCTGATTTCCATCACCCTTGGGAGAATGTAACAAGCAATCAGGGAGGGAACTCTGCAGTTATATGCAGTGCTGCATGAAACTTTCTGACTGCCTTGCAAAATTGTAAACAGGAAAAAAACTAGAGCAGATGAATCAGATTTTGCCAGTTACTGCTTTGAGTTTTAACTGCTCAAACACTAATTTGCAGAGAGGCCCAAAAGACACATAAACCTTCTACTGGGATAGTAGTAATGCAGATAATAAAGGAATATTTCCATTTTTGTCAATAATAAATATTTTGCTTTGAATGAGAGGAAATATTCAACCCCCCAAATGTTTAATTTACAAACAATTGTTCCAGAGGGACCAATTTTCATCTGCTCTTCCTGTTAAATTTCAAGATTTTGTTGAACTATCAGTCACAGAGTCACTGCATGACTTTGACTCAGATATTGCAGAACTTCACAGAACTCACAGCAGAATTGCTCCATTTTTCTGTGCATAGGCATCTCCACACTGATCTGTTTTTTAAAATATACCAAAGTCCATGATATTCCTCTCACTTATGGAAAATTATGGTAGTGTGATAAACATCATCACAGTACATTGCTGCTAAATCTACTCTGTCACTGTTTCCACCTCAAAGGCAGAAAGACAAAGTGTTATATCCTAGATGCACAAAGATCAAACTGCAAAATGGCTTGTTTTAAATGAAAATGAGGAAGGATAAAAGCTTCCCTAAAAAACTACAGCATTTCTTCTGACACACTAAGAATACACACAAAGAGAAAAATATTTGTCTCTGCATAAGGGTTCATAGAAGGCTGATTCCATTTCCACAGTCCTCTTCCCAACACACAGTAAAATGTCTTGATGTTTTAAAAAGCTAATTCTCTTTCATGCTCCCCTGAACTTGCAAATACCTTTAATCAACAGTCAGATGCTTTCCTTTGTCACTGTTTAGTTATTTTATAAACACCTAATCTTTCTGTCCAATTTGATTCTACCACACCATTAATCATTGTCCCCAAAATTCTTCTTCATGAGGATGGATCACGAATGCTTGACAAGCACACACTGCTGTGCTTCAGAAACACCATAATGACAATACTCTGTTTAACGATCAAATCCCAGCCTTCTTAATGGCCATAATGGGATTTCAAAGGAAAAACTTGCTGGAAACACATCTTAACTCATCTTAATTCCCCAGGAAGACAATTGAGAGGGATGCAGGCAGTTTTCTGCTGCCCGAACAGTCTGCAAAGGGTTATAGGCAACTAACTCCTGCTTCCTCGAGATGAGTGAGCCATCAAACCAGTGACATTTTCCAAACTGTAGGTTTGGTAGTGAAATCCATAATTCCAGGGATGTTCAAATGTATAAAATTATGCAAAACTTGTCTGTAAGGGCAGTTTTGCATAGTAACTGGTTATGCAAAATTTGGAGCCTTCTGGTGGATCAGTTTCAGGTGGATGGGAGCCTCCATTCAGCAGAAACATACCTGAAAATGCTCTAAAGCCTGAATAGAGCAGGGTACAGTGAAATTCAAGGAAAAGTACATCCCAGATTCTTGCAGCATGAATGTTTGTTGTGCTGGACATTGCTGTGATATACTAAAACTGGGGAAGTCTTTCTTGTCTTTTCTTGCCATGGATTCTAAAAAACTCATGCTTGTTGGAGACAAGCACTTCTCCAAAAGTAATCACGACACATATATGTACACTACAATCATGGAACAAAGATTTGAATAGTTTGAAAGTCCCAAGATCTTTTCATTAAAACATATCTCTGTCCTGAAATTTAATATCTCTAAAAATCACTTAATGATTCAACAATTGCCGCTCATTTGGTTTTTTGCTGTCTGAAAGGATGAAAGTTAAAAAGCTTAAAAATTACTTACAATTATGGATTATTCAACATTAGCTGGAGGAAAAAGATTATTGATCACATTTTTCTGTTACTACAGCATGCGTAGATGTGACATTTCATTCACAGTTGTCTCCAGAGTTTGTGATCATTAGGACTTCTACAAGCTGGTTAAGAATCTTAAAAAATACAAAAAAAAAAAAAAAAAAAAAAAAAAAAGGAATGCACAGTCCTTAACCAGAAATAAGTTGAAGGGTGTTCTGCCTTCATTCAAGAATATTTTGACTAGCTGAACCTCAAATGATTTCTTCACAATATTTTGTCAGGATTTATTCCCCAGAAAAAGTAATGGCTTTCAATTTTTTATTGCTGCATTTCAACAAACTGAGGATAAATTAAAAGTATTCCCTCTGATGCATTAAGGTAGAGTATGATTCTTTATGCTCCAGTTACTGAAAGAAAAGGGGAATGAAAAGACCAGAGCAGTGAAAATAAATGAACTAAAAAATTCTATGAAATATACAGTTCCTTTAGCTCTGCAACCTGGGCAGCTTTTCCAAAATCACTAGCTTCAAAAGATTCTAAATATCCTAAGAAGAATAGAAGATGATACTCAGAAAGGACAATGCAGCAGAGCTATTGTGCCCAAGTCTTTTTATGAGCTTAACTGTTTGCTTGACAGGTAAATTGTTAATGCCTGCATTTAAAAAATCCTATTGCACAAAACCAAAATAGACACCAAACCCAAAATTCAAAGAAATATATAGAAGATAAGGGTTTAAAAAAATGGTTGGTATTCCCTATGGAAGAGATGTAATCTTTGACAAACACTGGTCATGTGAACAGGTATATTACAGGAAAAAGTGGGTGGTGGGGCACTTCCTCCTCCCCCACTTATTTCTGCCTTTTATGTCAGTGCCTGTCTCTATGGTCCATTCCCACACTTATTCCTTTGTCTTGAATCCACTGCTTAGAGAATATCTACAGGGCAAAATACAGATATGTAAATAACTCATTGTTCTTTCTTCAGCCTCTGAGACACTTCTAAAAATTTTCTAGAAGTTGTACTTGGAGACCACACAAGAGCTGAAAATCATTCAGCAGTAAGGGGAGTAGGGGAGAAAAGGGAAGGTAGAATTTACATGGGACACAAACATAAATGTTATGTTTGGAAAAAAAAAAAAGTTTGGAATCCCTGGGACAAAAAACTACTATTCTGCTTGAAAACCTACCTGTCAGGATAAGACTGGGACAAGGATTCAGAGTATTTACTGGTAATAGGAATGAACAAGGGCTGAGTGCAGACACAGCCTATAAAGGTAATCAAGAGCATGCAGAAATACTCACACAAGCAAAGGCAGACATGATTTTGGGCTGCATAGGCAAAACCCAGTAACAACCACCAGGCAAGCACAGGAACCCTGCTCCATGTGACCCAGATCTGACAAAACTGACAATGTCACATCATCACAGCCACTGCTTCTCCAGCACAACAATCAGACAGAGAAAGCTTCCCTAGAATTAACAACAGGAACGAGTGAACGTTAATTTCCCTTTCAGTGGAACATGACACACAGCAGGAACTAAAACTTGATAAATAAAATAAATTTATTAAGCAGATAGAAAATGATCTCTACAGGCATAATGCTGCTCAGCTCTGCTGAAATTAAAGTCTCAGTCCCTCAAAGAACTCAGCGAGCTTATGCTGTGCTAGGGGAATGCTGACAGGCAACTGAAGGACATGGTTATTTCCCTGTGTAAAAAAGCACACCTCAATTTCAATGAAGAAAGATAAAGTGCAATAAATATAACAAATATATGCCGCTTGATCAAGTGAAGGCTAAAGAGCAAAAGACTGCCGTAATGAATTATTTAAAATAAACACCACCATGGAAAAAAAAATAATTAAACATGAATAGCACTAATGGAATGAGAACAAACACATTTGGAATAGCAGGTAAATTTAGAAACTACTAAAAATATAGTTTCTGGGGAACCAGCTAAAATACAGTCATTTCAGTCTTACCTAACTAGGCTGAGAAGAGCTCTCATATCACACACTAGCAAAGTGACACTGTTACTAGGCATTCAGGAGAGCTTTCCTACTTTTACCACCCAAAGTCTGCTGCTCTTTGCACACATGAAACAAAATTACAAAAGCCCCCAACCTCAAAGTCCAGAACGCATGCATGAAGCACAAAGAAAAAGAACCTCTTTTAAAATGGACTTCAATTTCTGTTATGGGGAAAAAAAAATCTAATATTTTCTTATGTCCCCAATCGTGAAAAGAGAATTTTTAATGCATTTTTCAAGTCACAACAGCAAACAGCTGCAGCTGCTAATACCCCCTACGTGACAAAAAAGAATAAAGTGTCTCAATTTCTTTTAGGATATATAAGATACAAATTACAATTATGTATATTGAGAAAAAATACAATATTACATAAATCCTCAGGAAGTCAAATCAACACCTTGTTTACCCATACAAGTAACTAGTCACCTGCATGACAACACAAAGCAAATTGGTGGTATCACAATGACGATTTTTTTAGAAATCAAAAGACATTTAGTACTGCTGGCTTCTCACAAGTAGATCGCACAAGTTTTACAATGCAATAGCATTTTCACCCTTTTGCAGAATAGGAAACAGAGCTGGAGACAGCAAATGATTTCCTGAAACTCTTTGACCAGGCCTGCAGTAAAACAAAGATGCACTGTCCACAAGCAGTGCTCCTGCTGCAAGCCACAACAAAAAGGCCAAAGACAGGAAAGGAATGAAAATTATCATTGTCAACTGTAAGAAAAGCATAGAGAGGGAAAGTATGATTAAACTGTTACAGACTAGAGCAGGTCAGAACACACTGCTCTTTTCAAGCCATGCTGTTCAGAATGCTGTTGTGAAAGAAAAATTTTCACATATGTCAGCCTTTTGGAGATTTGCTCTAGATCTTTTAGACCCTTCACAGCCTGACTCATTATGAATCACACAGATTCTATGCACCTAAAAGTCAAAAGAGTTTTTGGCTAAGCAGACTTTCTGAAACCACAACATTGAAAACAGTGTTTATCTGTTTCTGGTTTTGTATCATAAAAAAATAAATGGATATTGAAAAAATCTGAAATACTCTAAAGAAAACACAATTTTTGCTCTCAGTCCCCTGTAAGACTAAAACCAGACCTGCTTCATGCATTTCTGGGTTCCATATTTCCCTCAGTGACTTGAAAATCCCACTGTTTGTAGCTATAAACCTGTCACATTTAAAGTGTTAAATTCATTTTAGAAAGAAAAAATTACAAAGAATGTTCTCACAAGACAGGCAGCAATATGTCCCCATAGGTCATAAAACCTGATCAGCCAATGTTTAAGCAGCATGGACAGACATGAGCCAAAATGTCTCATTAAAGTGTTCTACCAGAGTTTCACACTTCTCTGAGATAAATTACTCAACCCCAAGACCCTTTCACAAAAGAGCCTTTTTCCAAGAACCTGCCTTAGAGCAAGAGCATTGAATAGAATGCAGAGGAAGGGGTTTTGTAGATTGAGATGCCCATGACAGTTTTGTATTTTAACAAAGGTAAAGTTACAGTTTAAGGGAAGGAATTACAAGTCTAATAAAATAATTAATCCTGTCTGTATGGAGCATGAGGGCATGAAGGTTCTTTTTCCTCATGTGATTTCTAAGAGGCCTTCCTATACCAATAACAACTGAAGACGTTCCTTGTAAGTGCTATGTGTTTCTACACTTGCAAAAGAAAGTTACTGATTACATGAATATCCAAACTCTTCAGGTAACTTACTATGTAGCAAATGCTTTAACAAGCCTATTGCTGTGGTCATTTGAGAAATAGTAAATTTATACTCTTCATGACTCCAGTCAAAGAAACTCACACTTTATCAACAGAAAGTAAGTCAACTTAACCAAACATGTCTTTGACCCTAAGAGAGAGACTTGACCATTGCATTTTAGACTGCTCAAACACCTTCAGATCAGCAGTAATTCCTGTTGTCCAAAATAGTGGTGGGGGTGTGGGGTTGTTTGCTTTATTTTTGTTATCACATTGAAAACACTGTTCTTGGGCTTGCTTTATGCTACATTTGTTATTTATACTTAATAGTTTTTGGTACAATTTCTTATTAATACATGCTTCAGACTCACAACCCCCCCTACATTTTGTACTTACACTTGTGCTCCACATTTTCAGTTTCCCTGAGGAAGCACAGCTCAGTAAAAACCTTGTTCCCTTTCATTCATGGCTATCAAACCTTTCAGCTACATTTATTGAAGCTGCTGCATTTTTAAACACATTGAAATACTGACTCTGCAGTCCAGCCCACAGCTGCTTACAGGAAAACAGCGTTACCTCTGAAGCAGAAAACAAGGCTAATCTTCTCCATTTTGACCTCTGTGGAGAAGCCAGAGGCAAGCAGGGTTCTCAAAAAAAAGTGGTCAGAGTCATCCATTATGCCACCAAAAAAAAGAATAAAAATACATAAAAGAGCAATTATTGTAATAGCAGGCGGAGGGAACCATGAAAACAATTGCACAGCCCTAACCCACATTCTTTTGTCAATGATTATCCTCAAATGGTCCCAAGAAATGAAGCAGAAAGAAAACCCCTTAGTGGAATAACACTCATTAAGCAACTCAATTTTCAGCAGCAAGTGAGGGGCTGTCACAAGTGAATTGTTCTTAGAATTCCCTCTTGGGACATTCGCCACCTGTTCATTCCCCCTCCTTGGAGCCAGAGGAAGGCTTGGAGCTGCTCTCACAGCAGCAGCTGGCTGGTGTTACAGCCTGCAGCCACACAGCTCGAGCTGCGGTGCCATGAATGTGGGGTGAGGCCAGCTGATCTATGGGGGGCCTGGCTGTGCTATGGCAGGCCTGTGCTATGGCAGGCCTGGCTGTGCTATGGCAGGCCTGGCTGCACTATGGCAGGCCTGGCTACACTATGGCAGGCCCGGCTGTGCTATGGCAGGCCCGGCTACACTATGGCAGGCCCGGCTGTGCTATGGCAGGCCCGGCTGCGCTATGGCAGGCCCGGCTGTGCTATGGCAGGCTTGGCTGCACTATGGCAGGCCTGGCTACGCTATGGCAGGCTTGGCTGCACTATGGCAGGCCTGGCTACGCTATGGCAGGCTTGGCTGCACTATGGCAGGCCTGGCCGTGCTATGGCAGGCCCGGCTGCGCTATGGCAGGCCTGGCTGTGCTATGGCAGGCCTGGCTGTGCTATGGCAGGCCTGGCTGCACTAAGACAGGCTTGGCTGCACTATGGCAGGCCTGGCCGTGCTATGGCAGGCCCGGCTGCGCTATGGCAGGCCTGGCTGTGCTATGGCAGGCCTGGCTGTGCTATGGCAGGCCTGGCTGCACTAAGACAGGCTTGGCTGCACTAAGGCAGGCCTGGCTGTGCTACGGCAGGCCCGGCCGTGCTATGGCAGGCCTGGCTGCGCTATGGCAGGCCCAGCTGTGCTATGGCAGGCTGGCTGCACTGTGGCAGGTCAGCCACGCTATGGCGGGCCTGGCCAGGGAACTCCTCATCAGAGCACACGGGGCAGCGGAAGAGTCGCACCACACTGGGCCTTGAGGCTGGGCACTCCACAGCAGCCCCAGCTAGCCCCAAGAACAGGACATGGCCAGCCAGTGCCTCGCTGCCACTATGATGCCTTTGTGCAGCTGACCAAGGCCAATGGGCCTGCACAAAGGCACGCCTCACAAATCGGCTGCAGCAATCCCAGTTTTCAGGTATCTTTTATCAATCACTTTCCTTGTTTCCCAGTTTTTTTTTCCTCCTTATCTCTGATTCTGATAGGCAGCTATTGACTACAAAGGGAATTTCTTTCATCCTGTAAATGAAGCCAGATAATCAAGCTTTAACGTGAGTTTGGACTAGAATTAGGGGTTTGACATTCTTAGAAACAACATAATAGAAGACCACGATGCCTACATCTCCTAATTTGGAATTAATTTCCTTACACAAAGGTCTCTGTAAGGGAACATGTATCCCCAGCCTCTTACAAGCACAAACTCTTGCACTGCAACAACATCCCTGATGGTGACTGGCCTGGGAAGGATCCAAGATAGCTGTTCCTATGCTCTGATTCAGCTAAGCACTTAATCAAACTGCTTCTAATCCTGTATTTATCATACTGACCTGAGGCCTTCATGGACATGCTTAGTGAAAAGATTGCTTCTTTTTCAGTAGTTGTGAACACCTGTGAGTCTCTTACCTCAGGTCTGTGAATTACCCATTGTAAACACCATTTTACTGTCAGTTTTTTCTCCTTCTGATGCTCTACCCTTCTTTCCAGTATTTCTCAAAGACTGTGCTGCTATGTGTTATTATATTTTATAAAAAAAAAAAAAAAAAAAAGAGCCCACAGCAGAGGTTGCTGGCTGAAATACCAGGTAAACCTTGATAGAAAGGGAGCAGAAATCCAGACTGCAGTAAGACACCACACGGTAGGTCATGCAGGTTCAATGAGGAAATTTCTTTCCAATACAAAAAGTTAGAGCAGACTCCTGCCATCTGGAGAGTGCCATGCTGGCAAGCATGCATTAATGCATTGCATTTCAATGGGAGCAGGAGGGAAATGCCTGGATGAGCTATTTGGGGAGCAGCAGGGGGCCCAGCAGCCCCATCTCTCTAGATGCAGAGCTCCCTCTGGAAGCTGATGCAGGGGCATCTTGAAGAACAGATTCTAACTGCTTGAATTCCTTTTTCTTGCCTTTTCTCTGACTTCACTATTGGGAACTTTCTGTTGCTGCTTTTCATGCTGTGTCAGAGTTAATGTCCGATGCTTCACATTGAGGCCAAAATCTCAGGGCTGGGAGGCTACATCAAAAAATGAGTGTGAAGAGAAGGTGAAAAGCTGCAGAGGGTGAGAACATGAGAGGTTTCTTTTGTGGTTGGTTTAGCTGTGTCACCTTTGTAGGCATGACCACATCCTTAGGTTTCTTTATATCTTCGCAGGAGGTGGGTGGGCTTTGTGTGGGAGTGAGACTGAAGTTTTGCAGTGAAAAAAGAGGAAGCCTGACTTCCCACAGGAGCCTGTTTCCAAGCAGTGGCTCTGTAAGCTGGATGTCTATGCTGTACTTTCTGGAGGTGAGCACCAGAAACCTTGTCAATTCTTGTTGCTCTTGAATCAGTTCTAATTATGCCTAAAAAACTCCAAAAACATAAAGTATGGTTAAACTGGACACTGTTAGTTATTGGAAAAACATCAGGAGAAAAAGAGAGTGGTTGGTAGGATTGTTCCATGGCATTCCAGAATATATACATGTAATTACAGAGGATCTATAGATTAATGCTCTCAAGGTATAGCCTATGACATGGAATGAAAAAATCACCATATTAGTTTAAGGTGGGTTTCTAAGCTTTTTTATCTTTTCTCCTTTTTCTTCTTTTTCTTTTCACAGCTAAGAAAGGATGAGCTTAAAATTCAAGTCTAAGCTTCAAGTAGGGTCTTGGTAGCCAGAGTTCAGCTTTCTCTAGTTTTTGGTTTGGTTTTGTTTGTTTGTTTGTTTGGGTTTTTTTGGTTTTGGTTTTTTTTTTTTTTTGGGGGGTGTGTGTGTGTGCTGTTGGGACTCAGAACTCAGACAGGCAAAGGGAGCAAAGGATCAGCCATTGGGCTGAAGGCTATTTCTGTTGCTTGTGCATGGTGACATTACTGTTGGCATAATTCCCATGTTCAGCAGTTCAGGTTGAGATGCATTATGGATAAATGTAGATGAAGATCTGGAGCTCAGAATTGAAAACATCTTTGTTTCCTCAGAGACCACCATTTAAATGTTGATGAGGTTGGAGCCAAAGGCAAGACATAGGTAGGAGCTGAGAAGCCAATACAGCTGTCAGCTGATGCAGGAACAGGAAGAGAATTATTTTTAATGGGTGAAATTGGCAGTTGTTGTCTCCAGTAAATTGCATGTCACTGAAATATTTTGGTAGTGCAGCCAAATTTAATTTCAGGATAAGTTGCATATTCCTTCTGCAGTTTTTATTTTCCTTTCATGTTTGTATTGAGTTTTAAATGAGAAAAGTAGAGGTCATTCTGAAGGAATAAAAATATTCAACATGCCATCTAATTAATAAATGACAAACCATACTCTATTAACCTTCAAGTATACTTTATGTGGTTGACATGCTAATGCAATGTACTGTAATTGTTAATATATGGATTCATCAGACTGCACTGACCCTAACAAGATATCTACCCATTTCTTTTGGTAGAAAATTAAAAATAAATCATCAAGAGGAACTCCTTTTCAGAGTTCAAGTCTAGAACATGCTGTAGAATTATACAGTTGCACCAGGAATGGCTTAGAATTGTTACTAGGAAAAAAATTTCATGGAAAGGGTTGTCAAGTATTAGAAACATCATCCTGGAAGTGTTTAAAACACATGTAGGTGTGGCACCTGGGGAAATGTTTAGTTGTGGGCTTGGCAGTGCCAGGTTAATGGTTGTATTTGATGATCTTATGGGTCTTTCCCAACTTGAATTATTTTATGATTATGTATATCTTTTAAAAAAGCCTTGCAATGCTAAATTGTTTTCCTCTTTGTATAATGCTTCCTCTCAAACAATGTACCTGTTTTATGTTGGACTTTCTTGTAGCTCCCTGATTGTTTGATACACTTGATTCCTGTCAAGTGCTGATAAATGGTGAAATGAAACTCAAGAATCTCTTGGCCACTGGAGTTTCATTCTGGCTTTTTAAAGTCTGGAGGGGTGGAATGAATCTCTCTGCCCTGTGCTACTTTTAATCTTTTTCTCTGCTTGTGGGTTGGCATCCTTAAAGTTTGAGCTCTTCTCATTTGAAGAGAATCTTATTTTCCCTGCATCCATTGTGAGTGATCCTCCCTAAATTTCAGTGTCTGGAAGGTTGGAATTTGTTTGTGGACACTTAGCAGCTCATAGTAAGCAGTGCAGCATTCCAGATCTGCATTTTTAACTTTTTCCTTGTTAGACAGATGTCATGGACTGATATATTTTAGGTTCAAAACAGCCAAATCCTCATTTCCCACTCCACTCTCTCTGATCCTTTTCTGGATCCTTTTCAAGGTTATTCAGCCTTCCCTGGGGTTTTGCTGCCCAGTTAACCTCTCTGTTCCCAGCTGCAGTTCCCAAACTCTGCTTTGGGACTTTTAAGGAAAACTACAAGATGTTGTATCCTTGAAGGCTGTGTGAACTGGCATTAACAGGGTGGTGTTAGGAGTTCTACAAGCACTGTTTTTCCCCCAGAGATGTAAATGATTCCTCTGCAATAGCTGACCTCTACCAATGCAGGAGATAACATCATGTACTGTCTTCTTGCATGTTTAAGAAATAGTAAGAGTTTGAAACAGTTTTTGTTTGACAGGTGTAATTTTCTTAAATCTGGCACTGGAAATACAATTTCTTACAATGGGAGACATATAGCAAGAATATCAAGTCAGTATATTTCCGTGTATCTGTGCATATTATTTAAAATAACATCTTGTTCTAAAGCCTTGTTTAAGGACATATCAAAGTGTAATTTTTTAAGGTGTTTACTGTTCTATATTATACAGCTGGTAAATTTAGAGGAGAAGCATTCTTGTCCTCATCAGAGACATCAGGTAGTTGTGGGAAGACAGGAGTCATATTCTGAGCAGATGTGCAGTGCTTTTGAAATCATGTATGCAGGCAACGTGGAGGGAATGTGTTCATCTCTAATGAATATGGCTCTAAGGCTGCAATTAAAACTGTGACTTGTGCTCATTTCTATTAACTGCTTCAGCTGTGCTGTTGTTGTTCCTAATAGGCAATAATACTTAAACTGACATTAGGAGAACCAAAGAGTGCTGCATTTGCAATTGTTTACTTTAAAGTAAATTTTGCTTCATTGTAAGTGTCCAGCATGATTATTTGGGAGTCACTGCTGATAACTGAATGCTTAGAGCATTATGAAGTAGAAGCTAATCAGTTTTCAGGAACTGACTCATTGTGAGATAGTAAAATGTTTTCCCATTCTGGCCAACTAAAGAAGTTTCACTTAGCAATAATGATTTTTTTTTAAAAAAGGTATTTTTAAAAGATTTTAAAACCAAATGAACTTGGAAAACAGCTGCTGAGAAGAATTTCCAGTAAAGTCTTTCATCTGTGAGGTTCAGAGCAACCTCTAGGTCAATCACTTTGCTGTAATTTGTGGAAATATAAATGCCTCAATTAACCAAGTTTTAAATAGAAAAGGGGGAGCTAGAAATTGTGGGCTTTAACATATTAATATATCTATGCTTTTCAGCAGCTGGGGGAGAAGTGTGCTAATCTCAAGTCAAAATGAAATATCTATTATATCCTTAAAATTTCTGTAAAACTTTTCACAAATTCATCTGCTTGGTAAGTACTGCCACATGGTGTTAGCACAACTAACTAACCTGATGGAAGAAGATACTCCTATCTGAGGCAGTTTAATCAATCTTTATGATGGTTATCAAATGTAATGTCTTCAAGGGGCCCTGTGTTAGATTGTGTACTGAAGGGCAAGCAATTGCCTAATGGAATACATTGCATGCATTTAGTGAGTGAGAGCAGAGCAATGATCTTGGCTAGAAACAAGATGTAACTCATAGATATTTCAGGTGAGTGCTTTGTCTGCTAAATGAAGAAGAAATAGTATTTAAAATTATACAACTTGTTACTATTTACAAATTATTTTTTACTTTGAAAAGAAATATTTGAAAGTACTGCTCTGTCCTGATTTATTGTTAGAGAATTTGAAAAGCCCCCCTTCTCAATGATCCTATACCACAAACGAATAAAGTTCCTGGGATAACTGTGGAGGTTGTTTGATTGTAAATCTAGTTATAAAAGTTCACAGAGCAGCAAGATAACCAAAAACCAGACTGCTGCTATGTTGGTGTTTGTGAGAATAGAAGTGAACTTGGGTATTTTGGGTCAACGTGCTCTTGTGAAACAAACAATTAAATAGACAATTAAGATGCAGTCTTAACTGCAGGTACAGGCATGTAGGCACACAGTTTGTGGTGACTGGGAGTGGAACTGCAGCTGAGCCTCATCCCCAGTGGGCAGAGCTGTGAGCAGCAGGTGAGCAGCACTGACAGCAATGAGCCATGGAGTGCCCAGGGGCACTGAGCAACCACCAAAGGAACAGAGGGCACACAGGGGCACTGCATCAACATGAGGGGATAAAAGGCTGGGCTAAAGAACAGGAAGGGCAGAGGCTTGCAGCCTTCTGATGTGGTGAGGTGTTGCTCTGCATGGGCAAATGCTTAAAGCTTTCTGAAATTGGGTGGTGGTACTCTGTGTGTTGTGGCTCTCTCAACTGTCACATATGCTGTGACACAAGGATATGTTGCTAGAATAGGCTATTGGGCAGAAATGTTGTCTGCCAGCTGTTCTACATACCTTTAGCTGGTCACTGCCAATTGAAGACCCCTATTACAGGCAACAAAAATATTTTACACCTCTGCTATGAGGAACCAGACTATCCTGTTTTATGGTCCTTTTTTGACTCCATGTAAGCTAACAACATCATGGCTCTAATGTACTAGGTCTCTCCAAATCTGTAATCATGCTGCCAGGATGTAAAACTCAGCAACTACAGTCAAGTGTGAAAGGTATTCTTGCCTGTTCTGTTCAGAGAGCTCTAAACCCCATTCCCTGATTTGAATATAGTGGAGATACCTCCTGCTGTCTTCTTTTTTAACAGGTGCTATGAAGCTGTCAAATTTCAACGTGTGTCACCATCAATTTTCTTGAGATGGAAAAAAAACTCCAGAGTGATTTATTCTTCTGTATTTGCTGAGGGAAGAGGAGGAAGCTACACTGCTTTAGGGGTTTGGCCAAAAGTGGCTGATGTTGTGCTCATGTCTTTTCTTGGTTAAAGTCATCCAAGGTCTGTAACTGGCAGAAGTGAGTGAAGATTCATTTCCAGTCACTTTTGAATTTCTTTCTTGAAAGACCTTTCTTGAGTTGAAAGGAGAATGTTTTCAGTGTGAGGTTTGAGCTCTCATCTCTGGGCTGTTTCATTCCCTTGCAGTTCATGGTCTTCAGGACTCCACTACAGTAGTATCAAGGCAGTGTGTATGACATATTTTTCTCTTGTAAATCTTGTATAATGCTTCTAGGTCTTGCCCAGTGGAAAAATAAAAGTCCTTATTATGTTTGAGGCAGCTGCATGGATGCCAGTTTGTTGACTTAACTAGCCTTGTTATATACATAAATATAATTGATTGACTCCAAAGGGCTTTTGTCTCAATTGGAACAGTGTATACCAAAGGTTACTTGCCTCTGATGAGCAGGAGTGATAGGAAATGAATGCAGTATTTCCTTTTTAGTGATTATCCCAGGATATGGTTTGTAGTCTTAGAACTGTCAGCTCTGGCCTTATCACTGTCATGTGTCCTCACCATCTGTTCAGGGTTCTGTTGGTGAAGATCTGAGGCTTAATTGGTGCTTAATATTAAGCAAACAGTGATAACAAAGGAAAAGTCATTACTAAGGCTAAAGTATTAGTAGTAAAGATACTGTGGCAACAGCTTTTATTGCACTTGTTGTCTGAAGCATTGGCTTCTGACAGAAGGTAGGCTATTTGTATAAAAGTCCTATTTACAAGAATGGCAATTTCCCACACAGCACTTAAACTGAACCAGTGAGTAATGATGACACATCCTCAAGATTCACCCAAGTTCACCCAGGTGATGCTGCGTGTAAGAAGGAAATGGCAGATTAATCATCAAATATAAAATCAGGAAAAAGTAGGTAGGCAGCAGTACCACTGAATATACAGGTTAGAAGACCACAAACTGAACATAAAGCCTCTGCTGCTGCTTGAAAAAAAAGCAACAAATTTGTTCTTGGGTGAATGAATAGACTCATACTATGTGAGACATCATTACAGTCCTGGAGGTTCTCTTTTAGGGGACATATTTTGAGAAAGATATAGACAAAACTTGTAGCGATCTGCTTTATCCTTGTTCTCTTAGATAACACCAGCTATGAGGAGAGTTTCAGATGATTAATTTAGAGTGTGTGTAAGTTTGTTGTGAACAGAAAGGTGAACTGATGTTCTCTGTCTCCCACTGAGAGCAGAGTAAGAGGTTGTTAGCTGCATTTTCAGGCTGGAAAAGGTTTCACAAGAAGATGGTCTGTTTTCCATCACTGGAAGCCTTTATTGACAGGTTAATAGCACCTGTGTGGGTTGGATTATGTATCTCTCTCTTGACTTGGAGCAGGGCAGTGGATGACACAGCTTTTCTAGGTTTATTTTCAGTGAATCATGTAGCATATGGAATCTTTTAAAGTGATGATACCGATGTCTAGCTGAACTGTTCATGCGGGTTTTCAAATCTTAGCTATAACTGCATTTAAGAAGACTTGAAGATCAAGAACCACTCAGGGTTTTGTCCCAAAGTTTGGATCCTTGAACACAAGCAGAAAAAAAACAGTTCAGATTTTGCATTATTTCAACTTTGATTTCTGGCTTCACTGGCTGAGCAGATGGGATCAGTCCCATCTCAGTGTGCTGCAAGGAGAGTAATGATGATTGCGACTCTTGTTGAGGTACTTGGAATATTTATAATTCAGAGATTAAATTAGTTTCAAATTGTTTGTAAAATTAGTGTGTGTTGTTGATCCTACACATTTGTTGTTATCATTGTGGCAGGGTTTTTGTCAACTTAGCAAATATGAGTATAAACCCTGCCCTGCTATAATCTGGAAAGTAAGGACACTGACTTCGGATATTCCAGAATTTCAAAGTCCCTTCCCCTACATAAATGCTGAAATCTTGAGAGCTAAATTTAGTCCAAGGTATTTTTATTTTTTTCCAGCTGAAAAGAGATCTATGAACTCCTAAAATAGCAACTTCTTTTGGTATTGATGACACAGTAGTTGCATTAATATTGTTGCTGTGAAGTCTAAGGAGGTTTTTTTAGGAAAAAATTTACAGAAAATAAAAATATGCCAATTCCGCTAAATGTTTAAACAGAAATAAAAGGAGTTTGTTGTTTTCAGCATAGTAACTGAAATATAGAACTTCTGTTCCCTTTTTAAACACAACTGTGCCATAACATCCAGAAATACTTCCTATTAATTTTTTTCAGGCTTTGCCAGCATGTAAATAATGCCACAACTGGAAAAAGTTAGTACCCAAAATAAAATGGAAATCAGCAACACCACAATAGCTATATATGATGTGTTGAGCACGCACAATGCTGAGCTATTGTTAAAGGTCTAAAAAGCAGATTGGCCAGCAAATGAGGTGGTGTGCCAGACTGCTGCTGAGAGCGCTGACAGAAGTAGCTTACTGCTTGATTTAACTGGTGCAGCACAAAAATGGGTGGAGAGGAGAGAGACGGGTTTTGCAGCTGCCTGCAGAGCCCAGATGCTGTGTGCCTTTGTCACAGAGTGCTGCCAGCACATTTTTGTACAGGCTGGAGATGGGGCCGGGCCACAGCCCAGGAGTGCTGCAGCTTCTGCTGCTCCGTGGAGTAGGAGGAGGTGTGATGGACCAAGCCCCTTCAAATGCATGGCTTGACTTGGATGGATTTTCCCCTTGGGAATATTGAACACTGCACAACCTCCAGAACACCTTCTGGGTCAATGATTTGACTTTAAGGATCAAGGATCCAGTTGAGCAAAATACTGGAGCTCTTCCCTTGCATCCCAATCTATTCTAAGCCATCAAAGCCTTAGATATTTGCAGAAATTCATGTTAAATCTGAACAAAAAGAAATGCTGTTTGAGTATTCATCTAGTGTTTCATGCAAGGACTTTTGTTTTGCTGTGTTGCAGATTATTTCAGTCCTTTCTAAACTTTCAAGGTCAGCTGTGACTTTGGGTTTCTGCAGTACCATGCAGGCGCTTTGTATAATACCACACCAGTGTTTTTAACTTCTTCTCAGTACATATTAAAATTTATGCATGCCTTTAAATCTTAGTGGTAACCTCATTGAAAAGTTCTGTATGGTAGTATCTACTGAAATAATATTTCTATTTTTTGTCTTACATGGTACCTTTTTGAGAAAAGGTGCAGTCCCAGTGCTTAAATTGCTGTGAGAGACCAGGTGCCTTGTAAGACTTCTGCTTTTACAATGCTGGTGTTTGAAAGAGTTCATTAAATCTTTAAGTATCTACATTTTCACTTAGTGTTTCTTAGTAATTTTCTAAGGTGTTGGTTAGCAAAAATAGTCAGGACAATCTGCAGAGCTAAAAAATCTGAACAACAATAATTTTTAAAAAAGCACAAAAACTGAAAAAAATCCCAAACCATCTCATATCTTTTTTTCTAGAAAATGCAAAAAACTGTTCAGAACTTCTTTTTCACTTGACCAGAACTGAATGGGACGTAACAGCTTGGTTTAGAAAGTATTTATATCTTAATACTTGTCCCTTGACTTTTGTGGTTTCACCATCAGGGTTTCACAGAAGCAAACCTTCCAAAGCAAATAAATAAATAAAATCCCAGCTGACAAGCTAATATAAATGGTATGAAACAGAAGGGTAAATGGGGAGAGGGGTGGGGGGAACTGATTTGACATAAACAAATTAGAGCTGTTGACAGTGTGGGTGATTTTGAGAAATGCAGTTCCATTAAATTCACAGATATGAATCCTGACAAATAACAAACCATGGTAATTTATATAAACAAGGAAAGGAAATAATGAGTGGATGTGGAAGTCTAACAAGAATTTGGTTGTAAGTACAGCACAAAGCATTGTGGCAGTATGGACAGAAAAAGCTGAGAGCCTCTGCCATGATGAGGCAGCACTAATGTGCACTGTCCCACTGGAAACAGCCACAACATTGTGCCAGGATAAGAAGATTGAAGGAATTAATGTGATTCTTTGCCTTTCACACTTTTTATAGAAAAGCCAGAAAGCACATAATTAGATTGTAAAGTCAGACAAAAACTGAAGTCTCTCAGTGCTGTGCTGTAGAGGAAAGTTCTGGTGCAGGTGTCTCCGAGGCTAATTCAAGCTATCAGACCCTCTGCACTACACAAGCTGTGGATATGTGGCTTTTCGGCCCCCAGACGTCCTTTTAATTCATCTGGTGTTTTATCTGCTTTACACTGAAGTTTCTGTGCAGGCATGTGGTGGTTGTTCAGTGGAAATGGTCAATACCACACTTGATGTGCTGCTTCCTGCCTGCAGGCACCTCATGGGGTTTATATCCTTCTCTTCTTTTTTTGTGGGAAGAACCTTTTCCACCTTTTGTTGAGGGTTCTTAATGAGCAAATCTTTTAAAATATTCAAAGCACTGTATTTATTTAGATAAAAGCTGTTAATTATAAATGACCAGCCATATGGCCATTAAGACTAACACATAGTAGGATATAGAGGGAATGAATATTTTAGATAATAAAGGACTGTTTTAGAAAATAGAAACTTCCTTGATATTATGTTTCATGTAGGTTTAACAATGGAGTGGTGATTGGTAGCCTGCAGTGGTTTACACTAAAGAACTTGGTTTTCTTTTCTTTTATGTTTTTAATGCCTCACTATTGAAAATTGGCTATTAAAAAAAAAAAAAGCCACAAATGAAAAGCCTCAAGGAAAGCCAGATGGCTGAATATTGGCATTTGAAATAAAAATAAAATATTCAGCTATACATGTGTCTCTTAAATACACTTAGCTGTAGTCCTTTGTTTGCTAGCCAGACTGTCTTCTCTACTGCTTTTGCACTGGTAAATTTGAACTTGCTTTGCATATTTTTCAGTAGATCAAAGTTGAGCAAAAATGCGGTTAAGGAAGTTTTAGTCCTTATTGGTTCTAGCCCCAAATCAAAGATACAAGGTCAGGTTTTTGCCAGATGTTCTAACCTGAAGTCTGGCAGGTTTGTTAGCTTTTTTTGAAGCTCTGCCCATGGACAGGGATATTATTAGCAACCTTTTGAACTTGCCTCAGCTTTTCCTGATAACACTGCTGTTGTATGAAATTTCGCTGATATTGAAAATCTTTAAACTTTGTCTGTAGTGATGATGTCCTTGTTGCCTGGAACCCTGTTGTGAAAAATGAGCGACAGTTCAGGAAAGCTTGTGTGTAGATAAGCAGATACCACCAAAAAGTGAAAAGTATGGTGGAGACATATGAAAACCCTACAGAAGCCCAGCCAACTCCTGGAGCAATCTAAGAAATTCCCTGCAGGTATTCAGTGTTTTTCATCTGATCCATAAAAGAGCAACCATTGTATTGTTACTGCATTGACACCCTCCTGCTCTGGTGGAAAAATTTCCTTTTAATATTTCCTGTACTTTCTGGTTTTAGTAGTCAGGACACACATTTGAAGACGGTAATTGAAGACTGGGGTAGCATCAATTAGTGCCACTGATAATGCAGCTTTGGAAAATGTGTCTGTCGGGTATCCAGTGATGTGGATAGTGCCTAAATGGAACCTGCTGTTTTCTTTCTACCATCTTGGTTCAAAAGACCCTTGATGGAAATGGGGATGTTTGGGTTTCTCTCAGCTATGTGAGAAAGCTGAAGAGGTTACAGCTCACTCCAGTCAGGCCTGTTTTCTTCTTCCATATCTCTGTCTCAGTTTGGAAATGAAGTTGAGCTGTTTTTTGTGTGTTTCTAGCCTGGACTTGCTTTCAGGGTGACTTTGCTACTGTCAGAAACTTGTCACTTCTTCCTGTCTTGAGACTAATAATTCAATCTGAAGAACCAAACTGCTGGTATTTGAAATTCAAAATGTGGTAAGAAAACTCCATCATGTAATTAAAATTGCCATGGATTACTGTTGTGTGTCTCCCTGTGAAGTCTCTTTCAGGCTTGTTTGCAACCTTCATCTTTGCCCTATTTGCCCAGGAGTGCTATGAACTTTTGTGACGTGTGAGACTGTAAATACCATTTTGGCAAGTCCTTGTGTATCTAGGGAAGGCTGTGGGTGGCTGCAGCTCTACCTACCTTACTCTCATTGCTCTAGGGAGCAAAGAAGGCATGAGCAGAAATGAGACATGGTGGGGGCTGGACCGGTGGCGTTCCATCAGGTCTTCACTGTCAAAGTTGCTGCCTACAGCACTATATTTTTAGAGCAGTTATATATTACAGTAATGCCAGATGCTCTGAAGGAAGATTTGGAGAGTGAAAAACGGATTAAGGTTTATTGTAAAATTTCTAAATCTGTGTGAAGGCATGCAAGATCTGATTCCTGTTCTTCAGTACAGGGATGATTCACCACCCTGAGAAAATATTAGGAAAGAAATAGGCCCATCTAACTGCTTTAGATTTATGCTTCAAGTAGATGAAAGATTATTTAAAATAGTTCAATTTTGGAATAACTTTTAAGTAAGCACAGAGTTTTCACTTTTTCTTAGTTCTTAACTTATTCCAGTTGTCTCACACAGCAGCAATAGCCAGCAGAGATTTCCAGCACTTTTCTGTACTCACAGATGCTACTTGCCCAATAAATGAATAAAAAGTTTAGTCTAAGTTTGTGTCTGGCACCTGACTGACAGAAGTACTTAGTACAAAGTCAGATATCTGACCTGCAGAAAACCTAAGTAATGTTTAAAATATTAATGAATAGCAGAATTATAGATGAGTAGACACAAAATATTTTGACTGTTCAAATATTGGTAGTGTTTAATATTTGTAAATTAATTCAGCCACCAGACATTTTGATCTATCCTGGTTACTCAAAAACTGAAGCTGCAGAAGCCATGTACAATTCCTGAATATATAAAAATGAAATGGAAAACACTGGGTTCTGCTGCTGAGACAACAGAAGATGACTTAAACAAAAGCTGTCATTGCAGCTGTTATCACAGGTTAGGAAAACCGTGCTACTTATACTTGAAGTTCCACAGATAATTAGACTAGGTGCCCTCTGAACAACCCTACTCCAAATAACAAAATCCTGTTTGTCCAAGGAATCTAAAACCCCTTGGGTGCAGACAGTGATTTGGGGTAATTTTCTCCCACAGCTCAGGTCTTGTTTCTGCAATGGCAAGTTGCAGTTCTGGAGGTCCTTTCTCGAATCCACTAAAATCAGCAGTCTGGTGAGACAAACTCACAGCAGACCAACTCCCACAGGAATTGTTGTAGTCCTAGTGTTAGCAGTGATCATTCTACCCTTCAGTGCGAATGTTTGTACTCTGCACAAGGTGTAGCACTGTGTTCAGCAGCCTCATCTTTTTTGATGTCAGAGTTTCCTTGGTTGTGTTCTTCCTACACAGCCTTTCACAAAAAACGTGCCCAAAACCTGGGTCCAGCAGACACACTCCCCTCCTCACTTTCCTTTTCTTCTAAGACTCTGCAATCTGCTCCACAGCAAGCATGAGAAATCTCCAGGAAGTTTGTCATTGCTAGGAATGTCTCACTATTCTGAGATTTTGGTTTATTGTGTATATGAAGGAGAAACTCAAGAGGTTTCCTGGAAGATCAGCAGTGCAGGGTCACAGAGAGACTCATATTCCAATATACACAGTGCTGCTGCTTATGGAATATGCAGTTAAGGCAGTGATTGGGTCTTTCTGAGAGCTGGGCAAGGTGGTCAGGCTGATCAGAAAGAAAAGTCTCCTGAGATATGGCTCCCAGGATTTTGCACATGATAGAAAACTCTTTGCTTTGTGCTGGAGTGTGAGGTGACATGTCACATCCCTGTCAGGGTGCCTGCAGGATGGTTTTTATAGCCTGTATGTCTATAAGGGAGCTTAATAGGTTATAATGAATGTCCAAATTGTACATTATTGTTCAGAGAGATGCAAGCTTTGTGGGAAATCCATATCAGGGAAGGAATTTCTGTGCTCTTCAGTAAGCCAGTGCTATTATGATCCGTACAAGCTGATTTGGGCCAGTCCTATGAGACTGCAAACTGCTTCCTGTGCTTATGGGGCAGAGAATGGCAGTAACCTCACCTCAAACACCACTGTCTGTGTCTCATCCCATGCACTGCTTTTTAAGAGGCCAAGAATATTATTTGAGTGCATCATACTGAGCAGTGGTAGAAAAGAAGGGGCTTTCTTGAGTTGGCTGCTGGAATTTCTGTATGAATCCATAATGAAACTTCCAGATAATTCCCACTGCTTAAGTTTAATCTAGATGCAGATATTTTTACTGCACTCCTTCCTTCATTTGTTGAGACCATTGTTGAGGAGCCCTCTTACATTCTCATTTCTATTTGTAAAACCCTTCCACTTTACCAGATGGAAATTTATTCACTGGCTCTATCTTATTTAATGTGAAAGTCAGTCTGTCTGTTCCATGTATCCCTACAGTCAGGTCTGTTTTCAATCCTTTGTGTCACCCTCCCAGTTAATTTGTCTAAATTGTGCAGTGACAACCTTTACTCTTAAAGCCAAAATCCCTTAGCTCATGTCTGTCTTTATTGCCTTTCTTCCTCCTTGAAGCTATTTGCAATTAAACCTCAGTGAAATGTGAAGCACCAGAAATGTTAGACTATCTTGGCAATGAAGAGGCATGAAACAGATGAATAATGAGAAGCACAAGATAAGAAGCAGTAATGCCACTTCATTCTGGAGTGCCTATTCTGGCAAGGAGTTCACAGCACCTTTTACAGTTTTGTATCCTATTTATGAGTCATAGGAATGATTAAGAGGGGGAGAAATCCTACCAGAGAAGAGTCTTCAGATTTGTTTAAATTATGGAAATTAAAAACTTCAAGGCCTTTTTTGCTAAAGATTAAGAATTAGCTATCTGAGATTGCTAATGCACTTCAGCTTAGAGAAGTGTGTGGATAAAGGAAAGAGGAGACCCATGCTTGTGCTTTTTTCCTTGGATTTTCCCACTTTGAGCAGTGTGTGAGTAGAGCTGACACAACATCATAAACTTCCTTCTTTTGACTTCTTCCCAGATATTAACCTGGGACAATTCTGTGTTCATGGATAATGCATGTTTGTGAAAAATATAAAAAACAAAGCTTAGTGAACAATGAGCATGAGATTGCAGAGATCTGAAGATTTTCCTTGAAGCTTTCTTAGCTTGTATATTTTTCCACGTGCAAAGAACGTCTTGGAGCTATGGAACACAGTGGACCTCTTTCTCTGCTTTTGTATGGATCTCTCTCCTTTTTGTCACTGAAAATTGCCAATACTGTGAATATGCAACACTGTTAATTTTGTGCTATTTATGGCATTGCTTTTAACAATCTGGAGACCAGGAATAAAAATTCTATTGAATATTTGTGTGGTGTGCTGAAGGGGCAGTTTGTGTAAGTCACAGTGGACAGGGATGCAGTAAGAGAAACACAGAGGCATTTGGTCTGCTCAACATAAAGTTCAGCTTGGCTGGGGCAAAGAAACTCAGAGGCAAATTTAGTGCCTGCTGCCACTTTGTTTGCATAGCTGATTGTGACTGCATGTTACAGTTTGAGTAACTGGAATATAGGACACCTACGTAACGGAATGTTTTTAGGAGACGTGCCATTGTCACTGCTCTTGGGTTAGAGTAGATGAAATTTTCTTCTTTCCCCTCTTCTTTTTTATTTTGTTACTGGCAGGAAAAGCTTTTGTTCAAGCTTTCGCCACTAGTAAGTCTTGAAATATCAGTAATATGGAATTCTCTTGCTAATGAAGGAAGAAACAGTATCATTACATTTCTTTAACTTCTGGGCCTTTACCTTCTGCCCACTGCTCCACAGTATTTGGCTTTATTGATAGATAAACATGTCCCTTGGACAAGACCAAGATGTCTCATGCTCAAGAGATATTCCTGACTTCCTATGCCTCATTTAAGTTGGATTTGGTTGTGATTTTAATTAAATGCTTTTTCAATCAGAAAATGTTGATTCATGGAAGCCAAAATATTTTGGGGAAATGAGCTGATTTGCAACTTCTTTCATTGTGGTGACTGTCTGGCTTTCAAAAAAGATTCTATTTTAGATCTTAGTAACTTGAAATAAGTTCAGGCAAGCCACAAGTTTATTCCATATGCTTCCTTTTGATCATCTTAGGATTAATCCAGAAAGGATTAATTATTTTAAGTTAATATGTTATTTAAAATGCCTCATGACTGTCTTTAGGTGACAGAATCTCTTTTGCTATGGGGTCTGTTCTTCTTCATGACAACAACTACTTCCCAACTGTGCTTTCTCAGCCCTCTCCTCTTCCCTTCAGGATAGAAGTTTCATTTCCTCTTTCCTGTTATAAGCTTAATATCAAGAAAGGTGGGAAAACTGAGTCAAGCCTGCATTTCATATTCTGCCTGCTATCACACTCTTTCTGGAAATGTTGATGACTTCTCTTTAATTTTTTTTTTTTTTTTTAAAGAAAGAGTGAGGCCATTTCCCACTGAAGAATTTCCTCACGTAGAATTTCTTACTGGTTCTGCTTGGTGCACCCTTAACATTCACTTACCCTTGGCCTTTTTCTCAGCAGAAAGGTGGAGTTGCAGTTTCTTTGTACCAGGGTGGGTGACAACACTTGCATCAAAGTTTTATTCCTAATACCACCTGTGGTTTATTTATCTACTCTCACAGAAAATAAAATTACACTGATAGCAGGAGAAAAAAATCTCAATCACCTTCAGAGTTTATTGCTGGCTCTGTGCATGATGGTGCCAAGATAAATATATATCTTTTTTATTTTTTCTGCCCATCCCTCCATCTTCCCCAGCCCATGTTTTAGTTGTTTGGTCGGTTTTTACTTCTAGATATTTACAATAATAGAGTAACTGGCCTTTAAACATATAAACTTGAGGGCAGTCAAGGCTATTGCTTGACTAGAAATATTTATTTCTTTCATTTACCCTGCACCAATGCAGAACACTTTCATTTACCCTGCACCAATGCCGAACCCATCATTCTTGATATCATGTGTAAAGCTGAGTATTTATGAAAATAAAGTATTTATTTTTCTTATCCATATGACCAGGTAAAAAAGTTGGTTTCAGGGCTGTTCTACAGACAGATAGTTTTGTCACAGAAAGATTTAATTCTGTGCTTGGCCTTTAGCAGTGCCAGGCCCATTTTCCAGGAATCTGAGGTCATTGTTTTACAGGAATTTTACTCTGGAAGATGTGCACTGCAACTTCAATGCACGTTTGCTTATTGTTTTCTGGATGAGATTAGTTTACAAAGTACTTGGTCCAGTTTAGATGATAAACAATTTAATGTTCAATATATGTTGCAAGAAATTGATTTTTTAAATATAGATTGAACAAAATCGGTATTACATATGTACAAATGGTCTGATCTTAAGTAGCCTCATGAATCCAGGGTATTGTAAATTCAAATAGTCTCTAAAATAAAGGACATCTTTCCCTGGCTGCCAGGGATCAGTATTTCTGGCACTTGTGTGTGGCGGCATTGGTTTGCATGCTTATATACACAGTTTTTCCAACCAGTATTTTCTCAGCTGTAATATATAAAATGTGAGTCATTTTCATTTGGTCTAATTAGAGTTTGCAAACAGTAATTCCAAACAAAACCAGTCACACTGTATTAAACACTTAACTGTGGTGAGCAAGAGTGCAGGTTTTGTTTCTGAAGGGTAGTCTGTGTACAAGAGGTATTTAATTAGTTTTCATCAGAGCTATGGATCCTCTATTTGGGGATTAAAAACAAGCCAGGAAAATCTGGCAGGGCTGAATTGCTGTGTGCAAGCTCATGACTAAAAATAGTGCCAAGATGCATATAGACACTAAAAAACACCATCATAAATTTACTGAGAAATCCCATGTGAAAACAAGGGTTAAACTCTAGCTTTGGATTCACGCCGCTTACCTCTCCTTTCTTCCATCTGCCTATCAGGCACAGAGTTCTTATGCTCTCCAGTATGCCAGCTCTTGAACTGACTATGGTTGATCATGAGCACACTATAAAATGCTTCAGTGTATTTTGAGAGTTGAAAGGACTAACAAATGCAGTATATATGAATGTGATATATTTGTAATTAATTTTGCACACACACACAGAGAGAAATGTGTTAAAGAAGTGTGGAGAATGTGGTTTGACCATAAGGATGCCAGGGGATCTTAAGCTATTAATGCTGGAGCTTTGTCCTTAATTCACCCTGCCATTTCTAGGTATTACAGTGTGTGGCACCAAATGTAACACACTGTCTCATATCTAGTGTAAAAAAGCATGGTATAATGTGAAGTGTATTGGGCAAAAGTAGTCTGCTGTGAACTGAGCTTCAGTCCATAATTTTCTTGGTGTATATTTAGGACAGGTCTGTGCAATCACTTTGGGCTTTTTGTACATGAAGTGTTTGTAACACTGTAAAAAAAAAAATCCTGCAAAATTATGCAGTGTATTTGGAGTACAGAGTGTTTAGCATGATACATTAGAAAACAGGTACTTGGGAGAATCTAATGGCTCAAGGTAACAGTGAAATCTATATTTTGCTTCATTGCAGCCGTGTCTATGTATTGTGTAAATCCATAGAGGTATATTCAAGGTGATTAGCCAGGATTTAGTTCTGTGTGGGAGCAGGGGGAAAAGGTCTAATGGAAATGTCGACAGACCATTAACTAGAGTATCACTAATGGGTGATATAATAGAGAGAGATATTTTTAATTGTAAAGGGGTTAATTGGTATTCCTCATTTACATTCCTTTCTTCCTGAGTGGTGGCAATTTGAGCTCATCCAGTGATAGGAATGGTTTTTATACTGAGAGAATATGAAGGATCATAATATTTTCTCTAAGAAAATATGCAGGAGGGAAAACCAGAAATATATTAACTGACATATGATGATTATCCAGCTATAGCTGAGGGAAAAACTGATTTTCCTAAGAATTTATTAAGGGATCGCCTGCAGGAAATTACCCTTTCTTTAGTAATTAGAAGAATTTGATTTTTTTAAATTTTGTTTTACATCTGGGCATGAAAAAATAGCTCACATTGGTCAAAGTGTTTACTGTGACTTACATGTTGCAAACCTCAACCCTTTTCTCTGTGGAGATAGGATTTTCTGAATGTAAGAGAATAGCTTCTGTTAACATAGCCCATGTCTAGTCACTTAGACACCTGAAGTGAGGCTTATCTTCCTAAGCTGATGGGAACAAATTGGGCTCTTGCTCCCTGTTGCCCTCATGGGATCTTGGTTGGTCCATGACCAGCACAACTGGTCAGCTGATGACAACAGGCTGCCCCGTTACCTCTCACCTTGTCACCAGCCTGTTCTGACAACAGATCTTCCCCTGGTGCTGGTTAAGCTTGGATAATTGTGCAGGGTTTAGGTCAGGAACAACCAAGGAGGGCTGGGGGAGTCTGGCCATCAGCCACCAGGGCAAACTGCCAGCAGCGCCTTCTGCCTGCACGACAGCCAGTCTCCATCACCCACCTGCAGCTCTCCATGCTTGGGTTGGGCTCCAGGGGCCAAGCACCTCCCCACCCTGCTGCCCATAGGCCCTCAGGAAGCTCTGAGCTCCCAGCTCCTTACACTGCTGCTACTTCTCCGAGTGGGACTCACTGGTTTGGGTGATGTGAGTCCCTCCTCACCACTTACCGCCACTGTATGAAGCCTTCCTGCCTGAAAACCTCTTTGAGGTAATTTTCTTCATCTCAGGAGTTACTGAGACTATCTTTGTCTCATTAGGAAAAGCAAACAAACAAACAAGCCCATGTGCATGCCCTCTGTCTCTTCTGCTGTGGCCATTTCTTCTTTGGCTCAGAGTCATCTTCCCAGTGTTCTCAAATTTCTCTTTTTTTTTAATCATATCTTCTCAGTTCCAGTTTCCCCCAGAGTTCACTGAGCTGTGCATGTTTTCTCTAGAGGTCTAACAGGTTTTTCATTCATATTTCACTTGCCCTCCTGTCTTGCTCTGAAGTATATAGCAAGAAAACTTTTATGTGGATTTCTATTAAGTACTGAAAGAAAACACATTTAAAATACATTATATAGTTGTGTGGCTTATAGGTACAAAGTATATTTCATTGAACAAATACCATTTTTAGTTTCTTTGCAAAGTTGATGCCTTAAAGAATTTAACCAACAGCAGCAATTTACTCATAAATACCACCTTGATGTACATGGCACAGCTATGTTTTAATAGAAGGATTTGCTTTTTAATACAAGAATTTGTCTGTCCTAAAGTACAAACTGAAATTTCTTCTTTGAGTCTTTCCAGTCTTCAAATGTTTACTGGACTTTTATTTAGTGGTCCAGATGCTTTTTATTGTGAAAGTGAATAAAGCTGACTTTCCCCAGCTTTGCCCATTTCCCAATGGATTTATGGGACTGCTTTTTCTGTGGTACTGCGAAAAAAAATGCAGATTATATCAGTAAGTGCAGATAGGAGACTTCAAGTTTCTGGAGAATTTCTCTTCTCTCATTCCAGGACCTCTTGCTCCAGACTTTATAATCAGTTGCTTTTACAGATTTTGTGCTCTGTAGGACTCCAGGCACACTTGTTTCAGAGTTCAGAGATGCTGTGGGGCTCACTAGAACTCCTTGTTCACAGCTGAGTCTCTCACCAGCTTGGATGAAAGCAAGAAGTTGGATGTTCCTGAATGAGACCCAACTGGCCTGCCTTCCATCTGCTGGTCTGTGCTGGGTCCTTACTGCACACTGATTGCATAGGCAGGGTGGTCCTCTCACAAATAACATCCACGTGGTGCCAAAATCCCAGGCTAGTTCTCAGCTTGATCAGCTTCCCAATCTGCTTCACCACACGGTCAAGCAATGTTTGTGCCAGAATAAGGCCAAAGGAAGAGCTGAGGGCGGCAGGGAAGCAGAGCTGCAGTCTTGGTAATATTTTTTAAGCTGCTGGTTTATACAGATTTGGAATGCCCAGAGATCGTCAAGTGTCTGGTACAGCACTCTGCAACTTACATGCAGGGTCACATTTGTGTGATGTTTACAGACCCTTTTCTGCCTTAAGGCAGCTGGGTGGTTGCATGAACTTGCCAGAGTTGTGGTTTCTGGGACAGGGAGCAGTGCCTGTCAGCTCCCTGGCTGCCTCCAGGATTTTCTTCATGGAATCTTCAGCAGGCTGAGTCCCAGTGCAGCAGTGCCTGGGCACTGGCCTCATTCCCAGTGAAGCAGTGTTTGTAGCACGGGGAATTTTCACTCCAGTAAAAGTCACGGATCACCTTGGCAGGGGTACCATTCTCACGCTGCGAAGTGCCCTCTGCATTGTGGAGTGCAAGGAAGTGAATTGGTTGAAAGGATCACCATCCTTTTGTTTTTTTCAGATTCTTCCTCATTCTCACCCAAAATTAGTTCTGTTCTGGACCACTTCCATGACCCAGTTCCCTGCAAGCCCTCACAAGTGGGAATGAACAGCAGGGTGGGGAGGTGACAAACAAGCTTAAACTGCCTGGCCTTTGTACTCCATAGGAAAAAGAGTGCTTCTTTGGGGCTAGGAAACTGGGGCTACCAGAGCAGAAAAAGAGCATTGTGTGAGTGCAGCTCTACTGGCACAGCTGGGAATATCCTGAGTTATAAACCCACCTACTGCCCCCTGTATGAGCTGAACAGTGAAAGCACAGTTTTGCCAGTGCAACTGCATCTATGTTGGGGGATTTTACCAGCGTCCACTGTGCTATAAATACAGATGTCTGTATTTGGGACCTGACCATAGAATGTATCTTTACCAGCTTTAATTGATTTTAGCTAGGAGCTAACTGGCTCCAGAAGAACTACTTATAGCTTAACATTTCTGTGGAAAATGTACCATTTAGTAATTAAGGGGTTTGGAAAGCAGCCAGAATCTTTCCATCTAATCCAGTTTAAGAAAAAAGAATCAATTGACTCTTTTTTTGAATGGTAAATATCATGAAATATTTTACAAAAAATCATGGTTAAAAATAGCCCAGTTGTACTAGCTGTCATGTTGGATAAATCACTTGCATCAGGATGTGATCTTTGTGATTTGTGGTCTATGCAAATAAGCACAAGGTTTTGCTCCATATTTTGTATTCAGGCAAAGTTCCCTGTGGACTTCAATGGGAATTTTGCCTAAGCAATAACAGCAAAATTGGTCCCATGTGAAAAAACCTGATCACTGGGGAAAATTAAGAGATTTTTCTTAAAGGCACAGATGGCAGTTAAGCATTTAACTTTAATTGGCTTTTTACATGAGTAGGGACCCCTCTACTGTTTTACCTTTAGAAGAATCCTCTCAGAACTCTAGAGAGAAGAGAGAAATGTGCATGGTCGTGGTGGATGCTCTGTTGCTGGGAGGGATAGAGCCAGTGTGCTCCAGGGAAGTGAAAGAATGCTACAGAGGGATGGGAAATAACTGAAACAAATGCTGAGATGGAGCACTGAGAGCTTCCATTTCTCTCATTATGTCAGTAGTTTTACTTGTCATGGCAGCAGTGTGTGTGTGTGTGAGGAGTGAGAGAGGGGCAAAAGGATGGGAGAGGGAGCAACTGCACAACTTCAAGGGTTTATAAGAGTGCTTGAGGGCAAATGCATGAATGTCAAAGCTTATCTGGGGCATAGAATGAAATAATTTGGGAAAAGCGGCCTTGAAGGCTCAATTTAGTATTTCAGCATGTCAGGTTGAAAATTAATTGCAAATAGATCTTTAAGTTTTCCCTTTGCTTAGCATGACAGTAGGTGGGTACTAAGAGCATGAACAAAGAAAAGAGATGTTGTTTAAGGTCAAAGTAATAGTAAACTCTATGCTTGGGTTTGGATGTAGTTTGTTTTCTATGCATTTTCCTCAAATTAACCCACTTCCATTCAAAAATATTTATTAACTCAGGTTTCAATCCAAATAAAAATCTAAGTAGCTTTTTTCAATTGGTGCTAAAGGCCCATCACAGTGATTGCTAAACTGAGACTTAGAATGAAACATAGGCAAGACTGTCATTGAAGATTTCACTTGCCTCACACATGGGCAAGATAGTAGGTGTGAGGAAACTGTAGTTTTATTGGGGAATGAAGACACAAAAAAACCCACTGATTTGAACCCAATGCTGGAAGCAAGAAAATATTAGAATCCTCTGTTGGAAGCAAGAAAAGCTAAAGATCACTGCTGGAAAAGCTAAGGATAGTAGCAAGGCCTGGGTTAAGAGATGTGGCCTGGGATCAGGCAAGGAATCTATACTGCAAGGGACCTGAAGTCATTAGAGCAACTGCAGACTGGCAGCAATAAAACTTGCGAGTCAGGACCAAGCTCACAGGAGACAGAGAAAAGCAATTGAAGCTAAGGCAGCTCCTGTAAAGGAGAAAAGCTAAACTTGGTTTTATTCTAGCTTAGCTAAACAAAGAATTTGTTAAACAGCGAAAGCAACCTCTTGATGGTGCCGTATTTGTAATTGTGGGTGAACTGGCAAAGCTTAGCTTCTGCTGAGCTGGTTCTGGCTCGGTCAGCCTTTGGTCTCAGCAAAACCTGACTGATAGGAGCCCTAGTTTATTTGATTGCTTCATGGACACATCTCAGCTTCTCTCTTCCCATTCACTGGGATGTTGGGTTTGGGTACAGGGATCTATATTCCTATCATGGTCCCCTAGGTTAGGTGTCAGGAATTTCTAGGTTTAGGTCTCCAGTTTCTGGTTTTTATTTCAGATTTTTCTAGGATTTGTGGAGTGTCCATTCCTAGAACTCTTCATCTATGGTCTGTTGGTCAGATAAAGAAATCTGTCATGGAAGTGCCTTCTCTGGAGAAGCTTCAGGTGACCTGGGGCTTGGTGCATTCAAAGACAAGAAACCTATTCTTTTTGACCCTCATAAATGTAAATGATTACATAACAGTCTCAACTCAGGTGTTACTAGGTTCTGGCCTGGAAACATGGGATTTGCTTTTCTTGGAGACCCTTCCTCCTCCATTCACCAGCCAAGCAGAGACTGAATCACTGGCACTGACTCTAATCCATTTGTCCTCAAGCTTCTCTTATTCAGGGACAGGCAGACTGTCTTTCTCAGTCTCTAAGTGGTCTGTTAGTATCTTAAATGAGTATTCTCTTCCTCCTGAGAGCCTTTTGTCTCTGTGCTGCCTGCAGTCTTCAGGCCTTGCAAATCCTCAACCTGTCACTGAGGCTGAAAGGACTTGTCATGCCCTGGACAAAGGAGCCTCCTGCAGAGGTTTGCTGTCTCCTCATTACAAATTCTGTGCTCCAGTCCACTGCCAGCATGGCCAGGCAGAGACTGGGGTATCCCACAACTATTTTGAGTAGTTGCCCATGAGCAGTTCCACAGCACATTTTTCATATTCTCTTTTCCTGGTTTGCAAATGTCAACCACAGGTCAAGCCACATCTTCTCTCTGTATGTATATTTGTTATATATGTGTGTGAGCATGTACGTACACATACAGAAATAAAATGGGTTAATCTTTCAGGTATGTAATGAAGCCTTGCACATGTTCTTCAGAAATTCAAAGAAAATGCAAGTGGAATCTGCTGGAATTGAGTGGTTGTAAACTCTGAGAAGGACATGGAGCAAAGGAGATAGGGAGAGAGGATTGGCAGCTACTGTGAGGAATGCATGGTTCTCCACTGCTGCCTGTTTGGAGGCTGGGAAGGCAGGTGTTGGCATCCGCAGCATGAGAACACAGGCAGTAATTTGTGGAGGTGCATATATTTGTGCTGATTAGGCTTCTTTTATAACCAGGGAGTGAAAGCCATTTGTGGGTTCATTAGACTTGTCATTAAAGATGTTTAAAGGGGAGCAGCACTGTTCTCTGGAAACCTGAGGAAAAAACAATGATCAACACAAAACATGTTACCTGAACTTTGATCCAGCCCTTCTGTCACTGATGCAGGAAATGCCATGTTCAGTTCTGTAGGTGCTTTTTCCTGGATTGTGAACTAAATTAGAAGCTTTTATGTGCAATAACCAGGAATGGAACTGCCAGCCTTGCAGAGGTTGTAACTCCAGCACCCTTCCCACAATCTAACTGGAAAAAAAACTGGACATTTCCTTCCACAGCTGATGGACACATGATTCCCAGGAACCCTGGGGTGAGAATGAGAAGATGTGGAAACTGCCAAAAAGGTGCAATAACATAGGTAGTCAGAGAAAGGATTGTATTTGAGGGAATCTAGTTACTGGGATGAACAATGTGGTGAAAACATAGGCAAGTGTTTCACACTTTGAGATTGAGTTGTAGTGCTTCAAGTTGCTTATGAAATTGTTATGACTTTAGTCTTGTTAAAATTACTTTAGCCTTGTTAAAGTAACTTGGATAGAAGTTTGAGCGTGCAATTTCTCTGTTTTCAGTGCATGACTTAGGGCAGAGGTAGAAAAGATCTTTAATTCTGAAAAAGTATTGGGAATAAGCAGCTATTATGTGACAGGAATCTCCAGCTAATGAAAATTAAAAAGTTTCTCAATTACCATATGGCCACAGCTGCTCTTAAGGTATCCTTCAAGGAAGGAAAAAATCAGAAGCAGAGCTGGGGGCTAGCCTCTGGGCTAGGGAAGGAACTCTCTTCACAGGACTGCCTCCAGTACTACACTGTATGTTCTTCCCTTCCAGATCTTTTTCCTTAACACGAAGAAACGTCCTTCATATCTTCAAACCCAGTCCTTCTGGCTTTGTAACCCTTCCTTTTGAAATGGACTCTTGGGGATGTCATGGGGAAAATTCACTCCCCTGTTTCATGGCGTTGCAAGAGGTGTACTGGGACGTGCACTATTACAGTGAAACACATGAAATGAATTACCAGTGAATATGAGAGACAGAGAAAGCATCAGGCTTTCTTCAGGCTGCAGTTCCAATGCATGAAGGTGGTCACTGTGTTTTTCAATGTGTCTAGTTGGCTATCTTGAGTGCTGTTGAATGTGGGGTAATGTTGATATTCCAGTTGTGGGGTAGTAAATGTGCAAAAAGTTCTCCTGTGCTCTGAAGGTGAGGTCTTATTTGTGTACCAGCACTGCTTTTCACGTGAACATGTGTTACTTTGAAATTATTTCATTCCATGACCATAATTTCTTTTATTAGTTTTAGGAATAAATTCAACTGTTACTGTAACATCAGAATTAAGATTTATGCTAGAGAAAAATATGCCTGTAACTTAAAGAAGAAAGAACAAAATGTCATTTGACAATGGGGTAATGCAATCTCTGCACATTCAGCCATCACAGCTTTGGTGCAGGGAGTGAATGCTTTTGCTTTGTGTCCAGGCTGCAGGTTTGGGGGAGAGAAAGCAAAACTGCACATACTCTGCAAGGAGGAGCTATAACACAGATTGATCCGGTTCAGAAGAAAGGAAATGTTTTCTTCCAAACCATTACACAAATCCTGGATGAGCATAAAACTGTGTAGTTTCACCCTGAATGCTTTTCAAACAGAATGCTTCTTTCCAGAGTGTGCATGTCAATATAAGGCAAATGGCATAAATGTCACGCTCAGTCTGTCCGAGCTGCGTAGTTTTGTTCTCGTGCAATGGGAGCAGGTGGTGGGAGGTTGTTTTGATGGGCTGAGAAGCTCCTCCCCTCCTTCCCCAAGCAGCATTCTCATCTGCGTCAGCAGTAATTGTGTGCCTTGCACTGCTTTTCAGTGAGGGCGAGTGCAAAAGATACATCAATATGAGGTATCAAACCGAGCCTTAGGTGTTGCTTTTAAGCGGCTACTCATTTCCTTGAGCCATAATATGGGCTAAAGGTTAACTTACACGTTCTCCGTGGAAGAACAATTTCTCTTTTTTTTTGGGGAAGGGAGAAGGAGGCGGAAAGGGCGTTGTTTCATATTCTTTCCTACCTATAGACTCCATGTGATGTACAGCGCTGCTCATGCAGAATCCCCCCCTCTCCTCCCCACTGGATTATTTGCTAATCAGACTTCATTGCAGTGGCGCTAAGGGCGAGACTGTTGCCTAGCTGGGAGGCTGTGCCGGCGCCCGAGCCTCGGAGGCAGGAGCGACGCCGCTGCCGCGCCGGCTCCCGGCGCGCCCCAGCTCCGGCGTGCCGCGTGTCCATGGGCCCGGCGCGGCGGAGCTGTCCGAGGTGCTAGGATGCTGGTTGCAGCCGGATTGCAGCGGGAGAGGAGCCCCACAGTCCTGCTGGCACCCGAAGGTAGGCTTGCTCTTTGTTTGAGAATCCCTGATTAATCAACAGAGCAGCATCCACGGACCCGGGCAGCTGAAGAGAGCAAGCCTGCCTGTAGTCACGGGGGAGAGACAGAGACGATGCCACGAGCCAGACTGTTTCAGACCTTCTGTAAGTGGCAATGAGCGAGCAAGCATCTTTCCTGCTGCAAGAAGCCATTTGGATAGGATATTTGCTGTTCCTTATATTCCTTTCTTTTTGTCTCCACAGAACATACTCAAATGAGGCACCTTAGAAATCTCTGTGTTAGTGCATATGATGGTGCTGTAATCGTCTGTGTTGTAAAGTGGGTAAAAATCATCCAGTTTCTTCTCTGCTGGACCTCAACGCAGGGTGTTGTTTATACCCTCCCATTATCTGTACCCTCTCCTCTCTGAATGTGGATTTAAAGAAGCAAGCACCTGTCTTTTCTTTCCACTTCATTTTTTAAAAGCCAAACTTTCCATGCCATTTTAATTGTATGTTAAGAAGATCTGTAACATAACACATTGACTTATAGTGATGTCGAGTTCTACAATCTGGGCAATTCTGCCAACAAGATTTAATGCACTTTAACTGAAGAAAAAACTGAGCCTAACTGAAAATCTGTTTCTTATGGTGCTGAAATATCCCTTCCGACTGCACTGAGATAACCACAGGAAAGGGCTTTTACAGGCAAAAGTCACCTTTGATTATTGCACTTAGCGGTCCCCGTGGACTTGAATTTTGGTACGTACTTATTTTAATACATCGTATGAGCATGCTAGTAAAATATGGTGCTAATTAGAATGAAAAAAAGAACATTACACAATGAAATAATGAGTTGTCAGAATGCATAGTGATGAGGTTGCATGTATTTTTAGATGGTATTAATCAAGCCATTGCTAAACTAAAAGCTGAAGTCTATTTGACTGGTTTTGTGTACTTCACATGTTGATTGTACTTGTAATGAAGACATTTGGCAGCTGTTTTTTTTTGTTTGTTTGTAAAAAGCACTGTTAAATAATTAAAACCATCATTTTGTATTTTCTGATGAATTAATTGAAATATTTTTTAACATCTATGATAGTCACTTATCAGACCCACTGCACCATTAATATTTTACAGCATCTTAACATGATGGTAGTGAAATCTCCATTTCATTTTCTTAAAGAGGAGGAAAAAAAGTCCATCAGCAAGAAGCTCGTGACTTCTTCTGAGTCCAAATGCACTCTTATTTGCATAGACAGTGTGTGTATATGTCTGCTTGTTGTGTGGTTTTATTTCTTGTTGTTATTTATAACTCGTCTGCATAATAATGGGATGATAAAAAGTCATAATTGCACTTTAGTGCTGGCCATTCTGAATCTAGGTTTGTAATTGTCTAGCATCCACACGTTTAGGAGGAAGCCTTATTTTCCTCTGGGAATAAAAGTGACAAAAGTGTTGCTGTATTGCAAAGTAAACAATGGCTTTTTACGTCCTAGAGTCATAGAGGAGTCATTGTTAGCAAAGACCTTTTTCCTTTTCAAAAGGCACCTGGAACAGGGCCAAAATTCAAGGCCCAAGCTATTTTTTTTAGTTCTTAAAACTATGGGGAACACAGCTTTCCCCTATGAAGGGTAGGACATCTGTAGGAATTGACTATTCCTTTAAACCCATGCAGTAGCAATTTCAGTCTACTGAAGGAGACACTTTTAACCTCTTTAAGTGAAGGGCTCGGCACTACTTAGCTTTAGTGATTTCACCCAGGTGCTAGAGCTCAGGCTGTGCAATACAATGAGAACCAGGTATATAATCTGCAATCCCAGCCAGAATATAAAATGTATTTTGTACTTCCAAATGACAGTAGTGATTCCTTGGTGGTTTTTCTTTAAATATCACTTGACAACTATATATGGAGGTATGTAGTGGGAAAGTTGCAGCCGATTTCAGAAGGTCTTTCGTCTTTGACATCATGATTTCCAGCAACACTGCATGTGGAAACAGAAATGTCATTTTATTGTTAAGAATGAGCAGGGAATGCAACACTAAAAGGCATTTCTTAGCATCTTGTCTCATCATGTTCACTTGTTTGGGTATTTCAAATATCACTTGATATAAGGCACAGTTATGATAGGAGACAGAGTTCTGCAAAGTAGTCTCTAGTATATTTTTCCCTCATTAAATTTTTCTTGATTCACTGCAAGTATTTTTTTTACACCCAATACCATTAGGCCCTTATTAGTGCTGCTGTGGTCAGCAGTTTGTGAAAATTGGATGCGGCTGGCCCGTCTGCTTTTATTCTTTCAAGAAGCTAGAATACAACAGCTCAGACTCGAGGGTTGAATGGCTGGTTATCCCTGTTTGTGCAGAATCCCTCTGATATAATGAATTTAGTGGAGGGAGTTAAAAGGTAATGAGAAAGCAGATGTTCTTTCAAAGAGATGAGGCAGTGTTTGGGAGGGAATCAGGCAGTACTGGAGAGGTGTGTAGTAGGCCTTTATAAATTTGAGATTGGATTTAGGACTTTGGGCAAGCCCACACTTGTTTTTCTGTGGTCTCTTCTCCTATGCTAAATTTTTTTTAAAAAAATCCCTCTGGTTTGGAAGAAGGCAATCAGTGCCTTTGTCATTACTTCAAAAAGCTCCTTCAGTTTAATGTCAGCATTGCCAATTTTCAATGCAGCACAGCTGCAGCTTATGGCTGTCAAGCAAGCTGAGAATTCAGCAACTGATATTTTGGGGATCCTGATGTGAATAAGAGAGGATGGCATGTCAGAATCTTCACATGGAGCACTGCTTGGATACTGTCATATTCAGTTGATTACTCGTATTCTGAAATCAATATTTTTGCACACTGATCATATGAAGAGGAGGTGGTTTAATCCCAAATGCTGTATACATGGCATCAGAGCCAAGGATTAGATTAGAAGTAAGGTATGCAAGCGTCCTGTGAAACACAATGCACTCTGCTCTCACAGAAATTGTATCTGAATCAATACAATGATCTTGAATTTAGTTATGCAAATATTTTTAGGCAAACCAGCAAGGGGACTGCTTGCCCTTGCCAGTAAACCAGATGCATTAGCAAGGAAAAAAAAAATCTTTCTTGCTTTACTCCTCCTATGCTGACAGCTGAATGCACGAGCCGTGCCAGTGTGAGCTCTCATCCAGCGGTACCTGGGGCAGATGTCAGTGAGCAAGATGGGTGGGATTGTGGCTTTTCTCAGTGAGGTTTCACAGAGTGCTAGTCTTTAAGAAGCAAAGTGTACATGATGGAGAACTCCTTCTTTGTGTCCTTGTGCTCAGGTGGATTTTCAAAGCTGTTCAGTGAACAGTCAGAAGCAACTTCCCCCAAACAATTTTTGTTGACTTCTCAGTATGTTAGCTTCAATAGCTGAACTCCAAGGCTTTTCCTCTGCCCCGCTGTCTCCTTTTGTTCCTTCACAATGAGGAGGGGAAAAGAAAGGAGTGTCTAAAGAATTTCTCAAGTGGTGCAACTGCCAGTTATAATTTTCTAGGACTGCTTGATTTCAGAAAAAAAATGTACTGAAAGGAACTTGATTACAAATACATAGGTGACTGCATACAGTCCTCGTTACTGGCTAACAAAATCCCTGACCGCAGTGTGCATGTTAGAGATACCAGGATTGTGGGGCCTCAGCTTACATTACTTATTTAGCCATTTGCATTTGTACAGTTTTAATCAAATATGAATGTACTCAAACAGAACCCTTGCTTGTGCCTGTATCTGCCCTGGCAAATGGTTAGGGATTGCTCACTGCCTGAGTTTACCAGTCATCAGAACCTTTGCTCAAAAGCTGGTCAGTGCTGTCCAGCCATTTTCCAAGGATGGGGACAGGCGGGCACTGCACGGGACTCCAGGGGCCATATGTGTTGATTGCAGCCTGTTGTAGCTACTGAGCACATTTATTAAGGTAACATATTCTCTGAAGTGGCATTAATACCTGTAAGTAGAATTGGTCCTGGTGTGCTGCCCAAGGAATACTAAGACTATAAAAATGTTTACAGTAATTAATTAAGCTTTTTGCACCTGCTGTTTGCATTTTTAATCCCTACTTAAGTATAGCATGCACAACTGTCCACTATTAGTAAAGGTAGTGAGTAAAATACCACATACATGGGAGATACAAAGGGTTTGGATCAGAAAATGCTTGCTGCTTGCACAGAGGCTTTTTGGAGTTAGTGCCATAAGAGCAGGTTCAAGGTTCTGAAACATCTGTGTGTCCCCTGCTACCCCCAGGAGTACCCCAAACTGAGTGTGGTGTCACAAGCATGCAAGTTCAGTAGCTACAGTTGCTCGGTACTGTGAGATTGGGCCCTTGTTAAGACAAAGAATAGATCTTGATCAATTCAGTAAATAGTAAACTTTTGCATGTGTTTAGTAATTAAAAAAATCAGTAGCAAATCAGAATAAGCAAATCAGAATGTAAAGTCTCTCCTCAGTTCATGAAGCAGAATAAGGGATTTTTATTTAATTCTTTTGCAACTGGAGTGACATTATTCTCCTGTTTAAAAAATAAACATCATAACACAAGGAGATTCAGCATATCCTTAATTCTCAGCTCATTTCTGACCTCCAAAAATAAAGGAAGAAATGAGGGGAAGAAATGCAGTGTAGTCACAAAAGACAATGTAAAGCATATCATGTATCTTGGGGAAAAATGGATAACTGCATTTATTGAAACCCTGTTGAAGTTTTCTTCAGTATAAAATTTCCTATTATATTTCAGAAGTAAACCATGGTCACTGAAGAAATCAATGACAATAGTGGCATTCAGGTCACTAGGGTGAGATTTCACTCTTGGGCAGGTTTATTTGAATTTAATTCAACATATGCTGAAACAAAGTTTTACTAGAAGTCAAAAGTGAAATACACAATAAAATAACCATTTACCAGGGAAACAATCCAGATTTTAACCATCAAAAAGCAGATCTCATTTGAGGAGTTTAGAGAAAGGGGAGTTAGAGCTGTCTGTGCTGTTAGCATTGCTTTTAATCTTGTAGCCTTCATGCTGTAGAGAGACACTCAGGAAGGGGCTTTGATATCTGGCTTTACTTTTCTTGATCACCAAGGTTAGGAATTAGTCTGAAATGATGTCTGCTGAAGAATCATATCATTCACGGAGTCTATTCAGCTCAGTGTCAGCTTTCCAACATCCTCCTGTGCAGACTGTGCTACTTATGGTGAACATATAGAATGGCTGAATGCATATTGCAGCCCAGCAGAGTTCCAGCCAGCTCCAGTGTCAGAGCTGTGTGAAATGGCATGCAGGCACATGGGGCTGCACTAAGACATTCACTGCTTTTACCCTGCAGGGATTAGTAGGAAATGCTTATACCCATGCTTGAAAATGCTTAAAGATCACTTCAGTTACCCTCAACATCAGCCTTATTTTCATGGTTAGGCTTAGTTGATAGAAAAGGTTGTTCTTGGAAGGCAGGAGAGGTAATAGGAGAAGACCCTTTGCATCCTCTGAGTCTTCATAATTTTAACAGTTGTGATATCATTGTGCAGAAATAACTTTGATATGCAGGCACAAGAGAAAAAGGGGAAATTATCAGTGTGCTTTTGAGGTATTTAGAGCCTGAAACTTGCTTGTTGCCATTGTCACTTCAAAAGTTCCCCCCCAGTCAAAACAGGGGAAAAACATTCAACAGCAGAAATATATTTCTCGACTCTTTTCATCCCTTGCATTTTCAGAGTCAGGGCCCAGATCTGAAGGCCCAGAGTGGATTTCTAGAATCCTTAAGATCATTTAAATTTATTCTTTTTTAATCAGTGCCAATCTAGATCAGAATTTTACTTCTCCAGTTACGTAATAAATGTTAGAAATATAACCTTGTACTAAGAAATAAGGGAAAGATTTTTGTCACTGATTCCACAGGAACCCTGCCTCTAAAATCTGTGTGCAGACAGGATTCTTATTGCCTATTCAATAAGATCCTTTTTAGCTGTAGTGTTGGCATGTTCTGAGGCTGATTCCGAGAAGCCACGCCATCCTTCTTCAGGGAAGGGAGGAATGCTGTAGCAGTGAATAAGCAAACGTGCCTTAGAGAGCTGAGTTCAGCTGCCAGCTCTGCCAGCAAGTCACTCAGAGACTCCTGCACCAACTCCCTGCCTGGGGGATGAAGGCTTCACATGGGGCTGTGTGCAGGTAATGCCACTTGAGCTTGTAATGCTTCTGGACCTCACAGTAATCAGTATTTAAAATAAGATGGAACAGTCCTATTTTTTTTAAACTTCTATTTTACTAGTTTAATAAGTTTAATCCAGTCCTATCCAGCACGGACTTTAGAGATAGACAGTCTGTCTCTTGAAATTCCATCATGCCTTTAGTCTCCTGTAATATTTGCTGATGTGTCTGTACACTAGAGCTCTTGCTACTCCCAGGAGTTCTGTTGATGAATGGAAAACCTTTGGGGCCTTTCTGTAGAGTTTTTAGGCTGCCTGCCACAGACCCAGGAATGACCCAGGGGTCTAAGTGTTTCTGCTCCAAGGTGTTTAGTTGGGGATGCTGTAAACCTCAGTGTCTGTCATACCTCTGGAATACAGATTCTTGGAGACCTCAAGGGTCTGTTCCCTTTCAGACTTTCTGTCTGAAAGTCCCAGCTCAGCTGGGCATTCCTGTCCATTCTTGGAGCTTCAAGATGTTGGGCAACAGATGACCGGGGTTTATGGGCTCATATCACATTAATATGAAACACAAGAAAATATTTCACAATATTTCTTTCTGAATTTTGAGCCTGAAGAATTCTATTAAGTTTTTTGTTTCAAAAAAATGGAAAAATGCTTTTCACCTGAACTTTAGAATATCCTGCAGATGTTAGGAACTTTTTTTGGTAGTCAGAATAGGATGGGGTTTTTTTCTGGTAATCTGCTCTCTCACAGCCTTATCTAAACTGTAAAAGAGGACCTGTTGTGTTGTGATGGGAGCCTTCTCAGTTCAATTCCAACTGAGATTCAGGATGGCAATGTTTATGCAACTGTTGGGTACAAGGAAATGGAAAGGGGTGGAAAGAAATGTTTTTGGGATTTAAACAGTGTAATTTTTTGGATCTGCATTGCCTGGAAGAAGATACTCTTGGTTTTGTCTCCTCTTGTCTTGAGTAATGGTTGTTCTGTCTTCTGAATTGCTTTGTTTATTATCCTTTAAATGGGAAAGTCTGAAAAATTGTCTCTTACAGAGATGTTAATTACAACTGACACGATCTTGCTGTTATAAACCATAAGCTATTTTCCTACTGATTAAGGTATTATGTGTTTTTCAACCTGCAGGAAACGTTGCTTTCCTTTGTTCATTATCTCCTGCAAGATGATGAGTTCTAATCAGGAGGAGGTCACTTTGGGCGCTTTTCTCCAGTATATTGAAGATATGGGGATGAAGGCCTATGATGGCTTGGTTATACAGAATGCATCAGACATTGCTCGAGAGAATGATCGCATGAGGAATGAAACAAACCTGGCTTACTTGAAAGAAAAGAGTGAAAAGCGCCGAAAACAAGAAGAAGCAATAAAACGGTAAATATTTTGATAAAAAGATGAGTGGTCTGGCAGAGTAATGAAAAGCAAGGGATTCAGATATGGTAAACATGCGTAGAGCAGTTGATTTCTAAGCAGCTTCCTGGCAGAAGCAGCACAGACCGTTGGCCTCTGTCAGGCATCTAATGTGTGGTTTACATTGTGTAGACATAACTTGAGCATGTGTGGAGCCTTGAGCAGGTGTGATTTGTAACAAAAAGTTTGGGTGTTTGGAATAGATGTAGGTCTAGTGACAAATGGGTTGTCATCCTCTTAGTGCTTTTAGATGAACAGTTTATACTTTGTGCAAAAATGTATTTGTGTGTGAGCAAGACAGGGAGAGTCTCACAGGTCAAAATAGACTCTTCTTGAGCTGATGTTTTAAATATGGTAAATGTTCAAAGTCTGAGGTGTTTTGTTTTTTTTTAAAGTGTCCATTATTTACATTTTCCTTTCAATTCTGTGATCTCTGAAGTCAGTAACAATATTGCAATCACTTACAGGAAAATGGATCAAGCCCCTGATGGGCAGAACCCTATAACAGCTCTTCTTGAACAATTCCATTGATTTTAATTGACAGTTAATGAGAGGAGCACTTGCATGACCTGGCCGCTTGTGCCAATGGATATCAATGAAATCTCTGTAGCCTCTTGGAGGGGAAAAAAGGTTGAATGGAATAGATATAAATATTTATTGCATACACATTTGCCAGTACAAAAAAATTGGTTTTTCTTGAGGTGAAAGTAAAATTCTGTAATAGAGGTAAATCCTCCATCCAAGTCTTTAACATTTAGATGTGAATGGATGGCTTGAGCATAACTGATAGGAGGTCCTTTGAATTTTTTCCCCCAGCATGAATCTTCTGTATTTCAGTTTAAGTGATTAAATTTTATGCTATGTCTTGGGTACAGTACACCCAGGTATAACAGACATGCTGTGCTGTGAACGCTCGAGCAACGCCTCGGTAGTCTGATAATTTTGATGGAACATTAAAAGGAAAAGAGCAGCACACACAGTTTGAGAGAGGAGGGAGATGAAGGAATTTAAAGCAAAAATATGGCTGCTTTATGTTCCATGAATTGGAACTACTTGGATTGTCAGTAATTTCATTGGAATGATAAAAATAATGTGAAATTAAGGTGAATACATCCAATTAGACTGTACTTGGGCTAATCTGCTTGTATGTACTTTTTATATGTGTGACCATAAAGGTTACTAAGTACCAGAACAGATTTTGTTATGAATTGGTTTCTTGGAACATGAGAGAGTAACTTGTGCACCTACCTGCTTTATAGTCCTCTAGCCAAGCTTCTCTATGTCATTTGAATAGTAGTGACAGTATTTCCTACCATGTGGTTGGTTTGTGTGGTTTTGTTCATTGATCCTGGCAAAGGGATTTGATGAAGAGCTCTGGAGAAGTACAGATAATTTAGGGCTGAGCCAAACCATGAAATTCTTGCCCACACTCAACTGAGATCAATGAGAACAGAATATTTATCCTCAGTCACAGAGCCAGAAGACAGGAGGTAGAGGACCAGCAACACTGTGGGCTTATTAGAGGAACAGCATGTATTTGTATGTGGTTTGGAGATTCAACATTTCCTCAATACAGTGCTCTTCTGTGGGAAACTGTTTGCAGTGATCCCCTCTGATCCCTCCCTGTAGGCACACAGTTTGTGGTGATTGGGAAGGGGCTGGGCTGAGCCTCATCCCCAGTGGGCAGAGCTGTGAGCAGCAGGTGAGCAGCACTGACAGCAATGAGCCATGGAGTGCCCAGGGGCACTGAGCAACCACCAAAGGAACAGAGGGCACACAGGGGCAATGAAGGTACAAAAGGTTGGGCTAAAGAACAAGAAGGGCAGATGCTTGCAGCCTTCTGGTGTTGTAAGGCGTTATGCTGCATGGGCAGACACCTGAGATCTCCTGAAGTGGTAAGGTGTTACTCTGTATGGGCAAATGCTTAAAGCTTTCTGAAATTGTGTGGTGATATTCTGTGTGTTGTGGCCATCTGGGGCATGTGCTGTGACACCTCCCCACTTGGATTATCTCAATAACACTGAGGGGGGAACAATATCTGCCTGAGGAAACAAAGTAGGAAAACACCTCAGGAAATCATGAAAAGCATTTTCTTTAAGTCTTTTTTGCTTTCTCCCTTGTAAACTTGGAGAGGTAAAAAAAGATACTTGAGATCAACCTTTGGTTGGAAAAACTAAAAGCAATGGCAAACCAAGGGAAAATACATTATTTGATCAAAGAAACCATGATGTCTGAAGTCACTTAGGCTGATTGCAATTGAGTTGGCTCCCTCTAGTAACCTCCAGAGAGTCATCCAAGACCGTGTTGTCTATGAAATGTAGCAGTCAGGAAAGGTAAAGTAGGATCAGTGATTTCTCTTTTGTTCTGTACTATATTCTTTATGTCTTTACCTTGTCTCGGTGGATATTTATATTATCCCTAATTCCTGAGCGTGTGGCCTAGATAGCAAGTGGTGCACATGTGCAGTGGTAACTGCTACCAATCTGGAGACTCCCAATAGCTGAAAACATTCTCCTTAGCAACAAGGGAGGCATCCCCTGGGATTAACTGCAGGTAGATTTTTGGGGAAGAGAGGAGGTTCCCACAAATACTCTTCTTTTGCATGTGAGAATCAGAATAAAGCAGCCAGAAGCCTTTGGCACCTACAGAGAATTACCTGCTAGTCCAATTATTGAATTATGTAGAAGCTATTCAATTTTAGTGTTCACATGGCCTCTATTAGAAGAAGGCTGTTTGTGTATATTAACAAGATAATAATGAGTAATATATTGTCTAATAAAGTGGTGGTATTCACACACAACACTACTTAGAAGCAGCTGTTATTTACCTAAATCATCTCATAACTATGCTGAATGACTAAAGTTCATTGAAATGCATTAGTCTGAGCAGTTCGGAAACAAGATCTGAAAAATGACCTTAAAAATGTTTGATTGTACATTTTGCTTTCCAAAGGATACATTGGGCTGTGTTTCTTCAGTAGCACTGATGTACCTTCAGTGGGATTGCTGTCTCATGGTGTCTGGCTCTGATAGGTTAATTGTGGGGAAAAATGTATGGATCCACTGTACATTGAGGGAGATAAACACAGCAGCATATTGGATTGGGAAAAACAACAGCAACTAGTCTTTGTCTAATCTTGCTGGGCTGAGTCAGCTGATCTGATCTGAATTTCTGACCTAATTTTAGTATGGTTCTTAGCGCTCATGCGGAGAAAATAAGGTTAATGTGCTGATTAGCAGCTGAGAGTAAGGCACAATAAATACGTGTGTATATAGGACCTAATGTATAGATGATTTTTCTTCCATCATTTATTCATCTGGTCTAATTACATGATCATTGTCTATTCAGGGAGCTGTTTCCAGATTAAGAGAAGGTACTGGCATTTTGCCCACAGAGCCTATAAATTGTAAATAAAGTTATGGAACAGTATCATTTCCACTGGCAATACCATGGGAGGTACATTTGCCATGATACAATGTCAGCTGTAAGCAGCATTTCTGGGGATAGAAGGTAGATTTGCCTCAGCTATTGTGGGTGCCAGGAAAAAGGCGAGTATTTGGAATTTATATAGGGCATCTGTTGGAATTAGCAATTGCTTTCTGAGTCACCCATAACTGACATGCACATATTTAGATACTTCATTATTGTTTTGTGTGGATCCTTCACCAATGTTTTTCCTTTTTAATTGAACAAATATAAAAGCTTGGTAAGAAACAAATAATGAACCCTCCTCCTCTGAAGACTCGGCTATGTTGCATAAATCAGAGTGCATGCTTTCAAAGGTCTGGCTTCTATTTTTTGTGCATCATTCAAATTATTGTCAGGGAAGTAATTTTCACTTGTAACACTGTGAAGATGTGACTACTCTACTTTAAAGCTGGTGGTGTCAATGGGCATGAATTTCTGCCTGCCAAATCCTCGACTTAGTCATCAAAATATTTACTTCTAATGGTTTCCCTTACTTGTAGCTTGTTCCCAGGACCTAAATGGCTGTATGGAAAGCCTTGCTTGTGCTTGTATCCAGACAGATGCTGTCAAGAGGAGGAGCTTTTAGGAGCACTGTTGTGTGCTAAAGCTAGCAGAAATGGGCCAGCCAGCCAGTGGCAGAGTTAAGCTCTTGTAGTAAAGAAGGAATTGTAATGAACAGCTGTCAACATAACCTCTTCTTTCTTTGGCAAGCCAAGTACTGAAGACTAACCCATCAGCAAAAGTAAGATCATATTTTTCTCTTGCCTTTTTTTTTTCCTTTAAAATGGCCATGGAAGTAATTGATTCAGATATTATCTTTCTGTAGTTTTCTGTCATTCCTATCCTTAGTTTCCCTTGTGAACAAGACGTAAATTATGTGTCCTTTAGCTAAAAGTTGTGTTACCAAGCGTGGGTGACAGCAAGAAAATATAAAAAGATTTCTGTGCATGGGATTATTCACTGCCAAAAGCTCTGTTCAGCCGAGAAAATGTGTGTAATCTTAGACTATATGGACATGCTGAAGAGTTTTTACCAAAATATTTTTATCAGAATAAAAAATAACCTAAAATAATTTCATTAGGAACTTAATTTTTATAGTTTTGTCTTGAAATCAGAGCAATACTTGAGGTGAAAGTATTTTCTTTTTTTTCTGAACATGTTTCTGTAGTTGAAATTCTGTGTAGTAAACTGCACCTTTCTAAATTTGCCGGAATAATTATGCTTGCTAGTATGCTTATAGCCTGACCTCAAAAAAAAAAAAAATGGAGAAAGAAGTGCATTAAATATTATGGGTCATGGTGACAGCCTCAGCTGAAATACCTGTAAACACATTATTGGGATATTATACATTACAAGCTTGTTAACCCATTGTTTTTGGCTCAGTGTGTTGATGTAAGTTGTGGAGTTTTTTTGCTTTTTTTTGTTTATTTGTTTGGGTTTGTTTGTTTTGAGGCTTTTCTGTTTGTTTTTTGTTTTAATTCAAATCTGAGTTCACTTGGTGAATGTCATTTTTGGGTATGAGGTCAGTGGTACGTGCTCCTTTGATCAAAAGGTTTGTGCTATGAGGAAGCTTAACTGGGACACTGTTGTTTTCTTTATCTTCCTCCTGGACATGTTGCATGCTCATTTCATCCTAGATTAAGTTATTGCTCTGATACCACTGTAATGGTGGAAATGGCTGATGGGGTGTGATAGAGACTAATTTTTCTATGATTTCAAAACCTTTTTCTCATGAAAATATCCTGGGGTGTCTTTTGTAAGTGGTTCAGTGTAGCAAGGGTAACATTAATAGTTGGTTTTTTTCATCAAGAGTAAGAAAAATGGTTGTGAATTGAGTGACCTCCAAATGTATTTTTGTTGCTTTTATAAGTAAACAGATGTGATGATCTCGCCAACAAATCCTCCCTTCCAAATGCTCATATCCATATGGCTGCCTGTATTATTGCCACACAAAATAAACAACAGACACAATACAAACTATTTTATATTGCTGTTTCTGTTATTCTGAGAAGTTTTATTTTAGAACAGTCACATGATTAATGTCATTTAAAATTTACCATAGAGGCTGATATCCAGCCTCACAATCCAAAAGACCAAGAAAATAAAGCAGAAATCATTATCAGCTTGCTATACAAATCTTGATGTTATTTTCAGAAACTCTTCCCTTTTAGGGCTTCTGCTTACAACTTTTACTTCTTCTCAGGAAGTTTACATGGTCTCCTTCCCTTCATTGTTCCACAAATTGCTCAGATCTATACTGATCCCCTATGGTGGGTGCATCTTTTTCTCTCAGGATTCTTTTGCTCTATTTAAATGCACTTTAGGAGTGTGGGCTCATAGAGAGCCTGGAAGGCTTCTAAAGGGGTTCCAGCCCCCTATTCTTGTTAAAACCCAGGGGAAGTGCCTCAAAGCTGTTGGTACTCCGAGGACTGCCCGACCACCTGTGTCAGTGGGTGAGCTGGCCTGGCTCTGAGCCCATCTGGGTGTGTGCTCCCATCCCAGCTCCAGGCCGTCACTCTGGAGGTGTGCTGTACCTCTGGACACAGCCCTTGGCACACCGCTGCTGACAGAGCCTGGGGGCTCCGTGGATCCTAATGGACAGTTTGTAGCCATTTGTTCCCACTTCTATTTCCAGTGTCTTCTCCCACTATCTTTTGATTACTCATCAACTACAGGATGTAGTTAAAATTATCCTGCATTTCCTCTAACCCAAAAGCCCTCTCAGCAAGAGGGATGCATGTAGAGCTGTAGAAATAGAGATATTTTGCATGATCCTGTAGAGATCTGGTGGTGCCATTATATGGAATAAAAGGTTTGCATTTGTTTGGAAAATATCTTCAAGTATGTTACAAAATTGCAAAAAGTAGATTAGAGTTTAATTTAAACTGTTATGAAGACTGGATAAAAAATAAGGAAGACTGTTCTCAAGCATGCCCAGATGAAGTTTGTATAACTATTTTAGGATGGACTTCATTAATAGAGGAATACATTCAGTAATACAGCACAATTCATATGCAAATTAAAAGCATTGATCTGTTCTGGCTCAGGTTTTCCAGTAACCAAAAAGTGCTCTGTGCTTAAGTTCATTGACCCCTGACAAATTTTGTAATTGCCTGTGACCCAAACTTAGAGCATGTGTTGCAACCTGGAGGAAAGATACTTGAACAAAAAACACGTAGAAAGAAATCTCACAACCCATTGAAGCAAAATTGCAGCTAGCCATGGTCCTAGACAATGGGAACACACAGCCCCAGTCTGAGATCCCAGCAGAACTGATGCTTTGTGCCAGCATTAGAATAGTGAGAGTGAATCTTTCTGTATCTTTAGGAAAATCCATCATTTAACAATAACTGTTCATAAAGTTGAAGAAAAACAAATGTTTCCTTTGAGCAAAATAGCTCAGTTCATTGCTCTTTTCAGGGCCATGAATCACAGCTGTATTTGGCTGGATTTAATATTAATAAAGATTGCTTTAAGCCCCATCCAGCTGGCAGGCATCTGTGCCCTTTGCATGTTCTCCTCAGCACCCTCCTGACAGGCTATGCATACTTCTGTTTATTTATTTATTTCTATTCTTTCACAGGGAAACATAGTATAATACTTGATTATTTAATTGGGATGTTTATTTCCTTAGCCTGAAGTAGAGTCTGCTCTTGGGTGGGCCCGTGGAAAAAGAGAATGTCACACCACTTCTGTACCAGAAGCATCAGATGAAGGGCATCTTGTTGTCAAATTATGCTGTATCGGTGGCTAAAATTTGTATGAAAAGAGATTACTGATTAGATTTTTGTGTGATTGGATTAAAATAGAAGCAAGGAGAGATGAGAGAAGAAATGCATTGTAGAGACATTATTAGCTGTGGATTTTATAGTTAATTTGAGAATGCTTTTATTTTTCCTTCTGGCTTTCTACTCTAATTTAAGTTGTAATCCTAAGTGAAGTCAGTTAAAAATATATATAAAAACAAATAAATGCACAAAACCCCCACCATGAAAAGCCCCCCATGACACCAACCAACTAAAAAAGGCTTTTGTGTGGTGTATCCTGAGCTCAGGGTCTTCCTTCAGGAAGAGTAGAGCCCTTGGGAGAGCCCTGCTGGGCTGGGGCAAGTGCTGCAGCCCCCTGCGAGCTGCCAGGACCTGGGAATGAGCCGAGGGAGCTGCTGTGGTCCCACAGAAGGTGGGCGTCAGTGGAACTGGTTTTCATTTCCCTCTTTATTGCGCAGTACCCAAGGTCCCCAAATGGAAATTAGATCTCTCTGGAACACTAACCCAGTGCATGCAGAGCAAAGCCAGCTCACAGCAGGAGCTGAAATTGCACCCAACAGGTGACTAAAGGGGCACCTGAGGAGTTAGGGGACTGCTCATTTCCTTCCCTATATTAGTGGGGCACAGAATAAACTGCAGGGTGTCCCCAGTGGTGGTGATGATTTACATCCACAGTTCTCTCTGAAAGCTGCAGAGGAGCAAACACTTCCAATGGACTCCAGCAGATGTTTCTGGAATGTGTCAAGATTGAGAAGGCCAAAGCCAGCTAAAACCCACAGAAATATTCCTGCCAATAAGTGTGTTTCTTGACAAAATGGTAACATTTTAAAAGATCAAAAATGAGAGTAACTGCAGGGTTTTCCATAAATTAATAAGATTTACCTGGGTTTAATCCATTTCTCTTTTTGGTGGATTATACAGGGCATATCTCACCAGTAGATCCTCTGTGAGCTGAGGGCACTTTAGTTATTAAGTTGAGATCACATGTTGGAGCCATTAAGTGAATTGCTTTGAACAGCCTTCCCCTGAATGCCAGGGCAAATGCTGTATTTCATACCCTTAGCTAATTTCATGCTGTAATTTAATTTCGGAAACATACTTTTAATTGAATCTTTAAAGACAAAAGGAAACTGCTGAGTCCTTTACTACTGCAGAAAGAGACTATTCTCTAGATGGGCTACATTTTTAAACAATCTTCTATAATTAAACACAAAGTTTGTTTTGCTTCTCTGTGTGCAGCTATGGGGTAGCAAATTCCTGGTGTTTGTGGAATGCTCAGGGCTGAAGGAGAGGTATTGAGGAGTGTGAGAAGTTATTTATCTTATGTTCAGTTTTGTGACTCTGATGTGAGACAATCCTGCAGCCGTCCACAATAAGTAAACCAAGAGAGGCTAATTAAAAACGTAGTCTGCTAACACCAAAATCACATTAGTAGGAGCCTGATTGGTGATCTCATTTTTCTAATTTTTGGTGATGAGATGAATTTGAGCGAGATATTAACAATTTTGTCATTAAAAACTCAATAGCACAACAAAATCAGTTAATTTCATCCTGAGGCTACATCCAATATTTTAGTGGTTAGATTTTGATATTCATCTTCTGTAGGCAGAAAGATTCAAGGTAGATACAGTTAAAATTCATATAATCTACTATGTAATTTTGTTGTGGGAGAAGCATCTTGATTGGATCAGTAGTGATGTAGGTCTTCAATTTTTTGGACATCCGATTAAAAATAATAGCAATTGATGCTAAATGCTGGTCACTCTAAAGGAGAGGAAATCCTGGAGCATCACTTTGTGCTTTAGTGCTCTGATTTCTTTAAATCAGCAAGTGATTAGAAATGGAGATTTTCCCTTTTATTGCTATTGGAGAAAAACCTAGAGTATGTGCTGGAAGTGAGATGTGCAGGGGTGCAATAAAAAGCATAAGGTTAAAAAAGAGAAGAATCTGAAATTAACCCATGAAGCCCCAGCAGAGTATCTTCTAATGAGGGGAAAGAACAAAGACAACATCATGATCTTTCTGTGCTGAGAGAGCTCTGCCCTTCCATGTGCCCTGAGCTGGTAGCAATTACAGGCTGGATGGTGCTGTAAGGTTTGAGAGCAGCCCCTTATGCAATGAGCAGAGTTAGGGAGCACATGTAGGGGTATGGTGAATCTATCTGGCTTTAACTAAAATGGAATTTTTATTTGGTCTTGTGGGAAGGAAATACTGAGAGAATCAATTGTCTTTTTTAGTACAAGTTATCCCTTTTCAGGCACTTCTACAAACATGGAGACCAAGGCCTGACTTTTATAAAAAATTTCAATTACTTTGAAATCTGTCTGCTTTTACATAATTGCTCAGAAGCTTGGGCACACTCACTTTTTATAGTTAGGCTCCTTATAAATTATTGTCTAGAGTCTCTATCTGAGATTATTTCAGGACTTGATTATCTTTTCTGTGAAAGCAGTAGCACACAGGAATTTCCCCTGTATGTGCATTAAACACTGAAGTCCATGGTATGCCAGAGGTCTCAGAACACTTTCTGTTAGATCCTGGCATCATAGTGAGGTTCCTGAAAGGGCAGGAACAACGTGCTTTGCTGGAATTGACTTCAATCTGGTAAAAGAGTCCTATGGCTGCCCCTACAGAAACAGAATCCCCTCAATAAACCTGCCTTTGGGTTGCAAGCAGCTCCAGCTGCATTCCGTCACCAAGTTAGGAATGGCAGCCCACATGATGCAGGTCTTCATTAGCCTGCTGTATTAGCAAGCTGCTTAATTTTGGTAGCAGATGTTAGGACTCTGATGATAAAATGCTACCTCAGCATCAGGAACACCTTTCACAAGAAAGGTGATGTTTTCCTGCATTGAATGTCAGCCTGTGTGTGGATTACCACATTAAGAAATGCAATGAGTGAATTTTAAGGTTGGTTTGACACGATTTTTATTTCACTCGAACAGCCATCTTCTGTTCTTCTTTTCTGAAGAAATTCAACATTCTTGGTATTTAAATGGAAAAATATTCATGTACTGCAGTTTATGCCAGAATGCAGCTGCTATCAAAGATTGAACTGCTAGTGTTTGTTACATGGCTATTGTTCTGAGATTAAAAGGTTTTTCAGCAGTTTATCATAAATACAATTTCAGAGATAATTTAAATTGTTTCAGTTTTATATCCAAACTGTTAGGCAAAGCAAAGCGCAGTTTTTTTCCCCTAGGAAATCACATTTGTGCATTGCTGATCGGAATTGCGCTGCCTCGGCGCTGAAGCGGATGGGAGCCGCATTCGTGCTCGCCATGGCAACCCCTGGCTCACATGACACACTTCGGCTGGTGCAGCCAGAGCTGCATGGCTTACTGAGCACAGAGCCGCACACACCAGCGGCCATGTGCCTGCTCCAGCCCAGGCAGCTCCTTAAGGGGAAACTGGCTTTGAGCATCTCTGCTTTCACCTGCTCCTTAAAGGGAAACTGGCTTGGAGCATCTCTGCTTTCACCTGCTCCTTAAAGGGAAACTGGCTTGGAGCATCTCTGCTTTCACCTGCTCCTTAAAGGGAAACTGGCTTGGAGCATCTCTGCTTTCACCTGCTCCTTAAAGGGAAACTGGCTTGGAGCATCTCTGCTTTCACCTGCTCCTTAAAGGGAAACTGGCTTAGAGCATCTCTGCTTTCACCTGCATCATGCCTGCTTTGCTTCTCCTCTTAGATGCTGTTTTGAGTATTTAAAAAAAATGGATGAAGGTTGAAAAGGCTTGTCTCATAGCTTCCCCCCCCCCCCTTCTGTCTGTCTTTCAATGTGAAAAAAACCTAAAGCAATGCGGTTTTTACTTATGATTTGTTAAATTAGATATGAAGGAGCCCTTTGCAGTTGAGTGAACTACACTGAATATATTGTTTTCCTGGAAACCTTTGTTGCTCTCACCTCCTAGAGTCTACTGGATTTCAGAAGAGTAAATGAGGACAGAGCAAAAAAAAATGCAAACTAACCCATGTCCATTCCATTATCAACAAAGCATTCCAAAACCACCTTTTACATACTTCCTCTTAGACCTGATGATGATGATGACAATGATATTAATCTCTGGCTCCTTACCCAGCAAAACATAGACTGATAGAAGTTTTCCCTAACTTAGCTTTATTAAAAGGAATTATATGTGGCATTTGATTAGGAAATCTGGAGGGCTGCAGTCTCCCAGGAATGAGTGGGGGTGTGCAAGGAGAAGTTAAGAGCTGGGGCTGGAGCTAAGCAAGCGTCTGCTTGTGCCTCAATGTGCACAAAGGGAGCAGCAGCAGCGCAGAGCTGCCCTGGTTCCTTTGCTGTAGGGCAGGTGCAGCATGTGCTGCTGTCAGTGTCTGCCCACTGGCACCGTTTGTACTTGGAAAGGCACTCCTGAAAAACTGATCTTTACTAAAACAATGGAAAGGAATCACTTTCCACTTCTCTTTGCCCCTCCTCTGTCAGATGCTTGACTGAAGTGATGTGGTTTTTCTTTCTCATCTAGTTGGAACCTGAGATTTTTGTGTCAGGAACTTTGTGTGAGCCCAGCTACACCGCCAGGTGCCTAACTGAAATGGAGAAAACTGCACAGCAACAAAACACTGTGAAATACTTCATTTGTCTCAGTTATTGCCAAAACCCCTTGAAGTTATTTAGGCTCCTGTCTGCTATGCAGATGTAATTTATCAAGCATTATAGAGACACCAACTCCTAAGTCCCTGTGCTGAAGTTAATTTTTGTGATTTATGATGTTGCTTTCGCACTTGAGGAAAATCTATTTTCAGCGTCCAGTTCCAGGCTGTAAGATTTTCATCTTTATTTCCTAAGTAATCAGTTAAGGTGCAAATACTGATAATTAACACTATTCAGTGAGAGACTGCTTGTTCCTTCTGTTTCAAATAAGTTTATTATCTGATTACCATTTTGGGGAAGATCTATGGTAAGGGAAAAATAACCTGCTCTGGGAATTAATTTAGAGAGTTACTTGTACCTAAATCAACCACTAAACAGAGAAGCAATATTATCTTTGTTACTAGGGACGCAGTGACAAAGTGTGTATCCATGCATCTCTGCCAGTGATTGTACACAGATTCTAATACAAAACCAGCCTTTAAATAAGGAGATATGTAAGGGAATGTGTAGTAAAACTCTTTTGGCAGAACAAGGTTTTCTAGGTTACTGTTTTTATTGTATTTTATGACAGTACTGATTTTTCAGCATCTTATTTTTTGTTATTGATACCTGTTCTGATGTATTATTAGGAGGGAAAGGAAACTTAGAGAGTATGTCTTTCCAGGGAAGGCACTGAACAAAGGTCCTCTCCACTCCACTAAAATGTAGTGAAGATTTTGACAAGCGCTCCCAGCAGTCTGCTGCTGCTCTGTTGTGCTGTGTGTGCAGAAGGGGAGGAGTGGCAGCAATATTTCCCCTTTCATGAACTGGCTTTTTAGAATTCCTTCATGCCTACAAGTGGGATTGCATTTTCAGAAAAGGTTACCACAATCCATTCTTTTCCTGAGAAACTGGCCCAAACCTCTATTCTATTGTTGAATTTCAAATTTCATTAATTCAGTAAACTAATGAACTTTGCTGTCTAAAGGTTTGTGTTTAAACCACAGGTTTCTGTATTGTTTGTTTGCAGTTATGGCAGTGGAAAAGGCTATTTAGGCTTGTGACAAAATATTTTGACTAGCCTCTTCCTACTTAGTCATTTGTTTGTTGTCAGTATATATTTATTGTGAATTGTATTCCCAAGAGATTACAAACAAGATGGTAGCTTTCACTAACTGATCTTTGCTGCCATTAAACTGAATACTGTTCTAGGAGGTTCTGTATGACGTGGATTTGTTGGACTGGGTCTAAAATTTCTGGAAATAATGTCTTTACAAGTACACATCAGAAAAAAAGCCCAATAACTTCATTGCAAGACATTTAGGGTTGCTAAGAGACGAAATGTAATTATCTGCCAATTTGTTTACCATTCCCAAACACTTGGAAGGGGGAGAGATGTGGGCTGCCCTGAATTCTAAGCTATGCACAAAATAACTGAATGCATTTTCTTGTCAAATGCAGTTTTAAGGGCATTTGGAAGTGACAGGAGAGCTTTGACCTCTGGTTTCTTCCTAAATGTCTAATATCGATTATTGTCATTTCCCTCTCACTCTCCAAATATTCAGTATATCCATTTTAACTGATAATACAAAAAAACCCCAAACAACTTAAAAATTAAATGTATAGAACTATGCAGTTTTTCTAGTAAGAGAATTAACAGCTGTGTTTGCTTGCAAATGATACATTCTTTAAAAGTAGCAGCAGCGTTCAGTGTTCCTGTGTTATGATGCTGTTATTAATTTATGCTGATGTTAATGTAAGGTTGACCAGCATTTGTTATTGATGCTTTTTGTGTCTCTTCCTCTAAAATGTTTGGTGTTGGTTTGCACTTTGAGACAAATACTGCAATTAACATTGGGTGCAAACGTAGTTTGTGCCACAATGAGGATTTCATTTCTTGATGTCACAATGGCTATTATGTAGACAATATAAGATTTATGCCATCCTAAGCTATTAAATCTCTAGGTTTTTAATGCATGCATCTGGTAAATTAAATATGGGCAGTAAATAAAGAGAAGCGGAGATTTCCTCCCTGTTTTCAGAATGGTAACTTCTTCTGTTGCTCTTTCTTTAATGGAAATAAATATTCATTCTTAGCCAATGTGAAACCCTAGCTGTAAAATTGAAGACTTCCCACAATACTAGAGGAATAAGCAGTTCTCTCCAGCCTAATAGTGAGCTCAAATCTGAGTCTGTGTTCAATCAGTATCTCTGACAATGTAGTGCTGAAGTATGTCCATACAGGTGCATTAGTATTTTGTGGGATGTTGGTCTGGGAAGGTTGGGACAGGCTGTCCTGGAGTGTGGTCTTTGGCCTCTGCACCTTGCCCCAGCAAGAGCTGGGAACCTTCCTGTTTGCTGAAATTCATTGGGATGTATGAATGTAGATGGTTTTACCAAGCTTTAGCAAAACTAAACTGCAGGTCTTTTCCCCAGAAAAATTGTCCCAGAGCAACTTTATCTGGCAAGCCCTTCTTTTTAGAGGCTGATCACCTTCTGAGCCAGCTCCTTTGGGAAGCGCAGAAGTTTTAGGGATACAGCGTTGGCCCCTCAGTGTCACTCTGGCTCATTCTCTGATCCTTGTGGCTGCAAAAGTAGTCTTGGTTTAGTTCTGATTAAATCCATCTTTTAAAGTCTGCATCAGAACCAGGAGGGCTTCAGGCACACTGGCCTGGGTCGCAGGGTATTCTTTTAATTTCCAGAGGTGGAAATTCAGCAGCAGAAGCCTGTATTGTGTAGCTAAAGGATGAAGTCTGTTTTCCTCCTGACACCTTCAGACTGCTCTGGAAGGCTGTCTCAGGCCATGCGAGCTCAGCAAGGGCTTCCAGGAGGTTGCTTCTTCTCTTCATGGGGTCCCTAGGATCTGCAGTTGACTCCCACGTGTGACACCAAGGGACTTCCAAAAGAGAGGGGGTGAAGTCTGTGATCCCCAGGTGATCTCTTGTGACTGCAGTGACACCCCAAGGGCTGTGTCTTGCTGCAGAAGTCCTTAATGTAAGGAGATGCCACACGATGAAGGGGTTTGCTGAAAACTTTCTGATTTGTTTGGCGTTTTTTTTTTGTGTGACAACTTTTGTTCTACTTCAAAATAAATGAATAATACTTCAAAATAAATAATAATAGGAAAAATAGGATAATATAAATTATATTCCTTTATACATTTCAGCTTCTGGTTGCCCAACTGTTGAGATGGAAAATAGTTGAATTAGTATATTCCCTTCCCTCCTCTTTGTACAGAATCTCATAACTTTTTTCTATATTGTTTTTCCTTTAATTTTTCAGAATTACTTTGGAGTGTTCTTTGAGAGCAAGAGAAATGCAGTGACAGAAAAATAGAAAGGGTGGTTGGTTATTTCTAACCTTTGTTTGTTCATTTCATGTAAATAAGGGCATGGAAAAAGCTTTTTTCAGTCTTTAATGGCAAGGCCATCAGAACTGCATATTTATTGTAGACCTTCTATCATAAAGTGCCTTGTAAATGACTGGGATGTACACTCTAGTGATGTTATTGACACAAGGTGATGCTGTTTAGTGATTTTACTTGATACTACTTGCAAAAGAGATTGTAAGATTTTTTAAAAATTAAATATATGGCTGTTCGTACTTTTATTAATTAAAGAAATGTAAATAATTGTTCAGAGTGCATTAACAGTTAGTTTACACATAAACATATATATATATATATATATATATATATATATATATATATATATATATATATATATATATATATATAAACCACAGTAGTCCACAGAGGTAATGCATAGCAACTATTGCTTTTTCTAGCACATCTCCTGCTGTACAGTCTCACTAAACCTCCAACTGAAAGGTCAATTCCACGATTAAATGGCTTATAGTTCAGCCTCTGTGTGAAAAGAAACAACACTTTGCCATTATTTTTGGGAATAATTTTTTAGGAAGCCTTCTATCATCCCATATGTTGGTTTATGCCATGATCTCTTGTATTAAGACAGAACACAATTTTTCTGCTATTGGTGGAAAATCTGTCAGTATGCCTGCTGGCCTTTAGTATCCTTGACACATTTGTTGTGCCTTTTTGGTACTTGATTGTGTCTGTTTGATTTCACAAAGTTGTGGTAATCTGCCTGGAGGGTCCCTATGGTGCGAGGTCAAATTCCACATGACCAGCAGAGGTGCTCACCTGAGCTCCAGCCTCAGTGCTCTCTGTCCCTGTCAGTCATTGCTGGATATGTTTTATGGGGCAGAGCAGCCAGCAGTTGCTCAGTACTTGGCTTTACTGCTATGCAGGGACTGGTGTGCATATAAATAGTGCTGTGGCGCCTCCTGCTCCCTGAGCCACAGGGGAGCAAGGCAAGGGACTGCAGAGACTGGGGGACAGTGGTCCAGGAGGTGGCCTGGGTGGAAAGCTCCAGAGCTGGGGTCCTCTGGCAGCTGCAAATCCCATCACAGCACAAGCCCGGGGTGCAAGGCAGAGCTGCTTTCCCAGTGTCACACCAAGCTTTTCCCTGTGCTCCAGAAGAAAGCTGCTGCCACCTGGCATGGGCCTGCAGCTCCTGAGGAAAGGCATTTGTACAAATAAAAACACAACGACAGGAGCTTTCTTTCAATCCTTATTCAGTTAACACAAGCATTGCACATGAGTTCAGGTGTCTGTTGGAGGCTACTGGGTTACGTTTAAATTAAGTGAATATACTTGGTACAAGAATCAAAGGGGGTTTTTTTTGGTGGTTGGAACACAGTTTTGACTCGTTACAGTGGTGTGTGTATACTGGTTGTGCAATGATCTTTACTAAATAAAGTAACACAGAAAATATGAGAACTCTCAGCATTTTAGCCTTTGAAACTTCGGAGCTGCCATGTAAAAGGAAAGGAAATTCAGATCTGCATTTTTTAGTAAATAACTGGTACACCCATGTTAGCATCTGGAGATCATTTTCTTTCTTCCTATTGATAGAGGATGAAATATCAGGAAAAATTTGTGGAGGCTGGAATAATTTTTCTCTTCCTGCCTTAGGTTTCTTGTTTGTTCATAAAATTACCTTCCTTAGAAAGCTGTCAGTCTATCTCCTGCTTTCTTACAACACCTAAAGTGCATATTGGGCCTGTGTGTATTCTTGCAGAAATATTGCATGATGTTGCTTTTTCCATTCTTAATCTGAGCAGCCTGGCAAGAGCATGCTGAGAGTTAGAAGCTTCCTGCTTTGCAATCTGTGGGTAGAGAGCTCCACAATTTTCCCTGTTTACTGAAGAGACCTCAAGAATCGTGGTCTGAAGAAGATGAGATCAAAGCAAGGCAAAGAAACACATAAGATAAATTATGCTAAAGTAAAAATATTCCAAGTGTTTAGAATTCTCCTGGTCTAATATCTCCAAATACAGCAAATAATAACCCAGCACCAATTGTCTTTGTGCCTTTTTGCTCTACAGATCATTAGGTAATAACTATGTATGCCACTGGAAATTTTTTTCTCAGCTTCCCTGTTAACGTTTTTCTCCTACAAAATAATTGTGAGGAATTGAAAAAATGTTATGTAGACTTTTAAAATTCTGGTTTTTAGGAAATTCTGCATTTTTTGAATTTTACTTTCCAAATAAAACCAAAATGAGAGTTGTTTGGTTTTGTTTGGTTGGTTATTTTTCCTGTGAAATGAATTTAAAAAGCAAAATCCAAATTTTTTCTTTTGATATGTAATTTTAAAATACTGAAATTAAAGGTCACTTCATGTTGAAATATCTACAGGCTAAAAACTTCAAATGTGACCTCTGAATATGGATTCAGTGGATATGCTCACTTCTAAGTTGGTTTTTGACCTAAAACACTACCAAAAGTGGCACAGGCTGCAGATGGCCTGGCTTTCAGCAACATCTTTCATCATCTTCTCACATAAGGTGAGATTCCAGATTAAATATGGTAAAATGTAGGAGTGGGATGGGAAAAAAACCAAAACCCAACCAAACCAACCAACCTACTGGAAACATTCAGCCTGCTTGCTTAAAATGCTTGCCCATGTCTGTTGTCCCTGTAAGGCTGTGACCTCCAGATCCTTTGGGTGTGCGTTCTGTCCTGAGGCTTTGCTGTGGTTTCTGTGCTGATGACAGCAGGAAAATGTGCCAGCGTGGGCTTTCAGTGAAGTGCATAAGGAGCAGTCTCAGGGCAGTAAAGGGGGTCTGAGTAAGGAGACACCTCACAGGCTGAGATCATCTGAAGGCCAAAGCAGTTGATCCATGTGTATTTTAATGTGCTTTGTGAACCATCAGTGATTTAAGGTGCCACTTGTTCCGTAGTGCTTGTCAACCTGCTGGAAGAAACTCTCCATGACCAGAGGCAGTGAAGCAGAAATAGGAGAACTGAGAGGCAGCAGAGAAATTGGAATTCCCGGTTGTCTTCTGCCAAAACAAAAGGAACAGGGTGTTCAGTTGTAGGTTGTGTGTTAGCCAGTTGCAGTCCCACAATTCACCCTTTCTATTTCTTAGTTTGGGAACTGGAAACCATTTCTCCTGTGTCCTCTGTAGCATATGGAAACCTTCTGTCAATTCTCAGGAAAAAAACTAAAACAAAAGAAGGTGTAAGATCTCTAAGAAGATGTAAGATTAATCTTTAGCAAGTTATAGTGCTAGGCTGTGCATTGAGGAGGGCCTTTAAATTTCATTGAAAGAGAAAATTGAACTTTGTTTCATTTAAAACATTTAAATTTTGGTTCTTTGCCTTGGTTCTTGACCTAAGCCCAGGACTGTTAATATTACTGTTATAATTTGCATATCTGACTTTATCTTTTTCCCATTTTTTAGTCGCGTAAATCAATGCAGGAGAGCAGATGTGCACATGAAGAAAATTGAGGTGCTTATTTGCTAAAGTAGCCTTTCCTAGACAGACTGGTTTTGGACAATCCCAGTATTTTGGGAGACTTACAGCCTGCAAAGTTTAGATGAACTGGTTGTTGTGTTGGCAGTTTTATGTGTGTATTGAGCACTGCAGTTCTCGTGAGTACAAGGTTTCTCAGCACACAACAGTCACCTTTTGGTTCATCAAGTTGGGGATCTTTTAGCTTTGCAAACCACAGCTGTGTCCATGAGCAGATGGGGCTCAGGTTCAGCCATTTTCAGATTAAATTCTGCACTATGCCCCAATGTAAATGTCTCTAACACTATGACCCAGGTGTTAAAATTGTAGCAGAAGGTGCCTGGATGAGCAGGATTGCCTGAATATTTACTGTATGTCTGTAAGTAACTTAGAATTTACGAGGGGATGCAGTGTCCATATGGTGCAGACCTGCCAAAGCTTATGGTTTAAAATTCTGCAGTAGCCTTAAGGTAGCTGAGGTGAGTGGGGCTTGTTTAGAAGGGTGAACATGAAATGACAGCTTGACAAAGAAATGCATTGCTTGCTATTTTTCTCTCCTTCTCTGTGAAGTCAAAGCATTGATCTATTTTTAGTTTGAACTAAAACAAATTTCAGGTTGTTTAATCAAAATTGATTCTTTGCCTCCTCAGTGGCATCTTCAATTTGCAAGAATTTCCAGTTTCTTCATTGTGTTTATGAGACTACATGATACAAAGATATCTAATCTTGCTGGTTTACTACTGTGCTTTTTAAAGCTTGGGATATTTATTAGAACCAGTCAAAGACCAGCAGGCGTAATTTGATGAATAATTTGTTTGACAAGCAGTAGCAAAGTTCCTCAGATGATTCATACTCTCTGATTGCCTCACCTAAAGCTTTGTACTTGCTTTGTTTTCACTGCTGTGTCCTCATTTGTCTCTTTGCAATACTTTCTGCTGAAAGAGATGCAAATCTCTTTTCCCAGTCCTTTTCATCTTTCTCTGTGTGTGCATAGGAAACAGTGGAACACCCTAATCTGAGCATTTTAAGCCTGTGGTGGTTAAGACTTTTACAGGATGCACTCAGAGCCCACTCACCTGAACACAGAAGGGGAACAGGAGAAGCAGTGGTGCAATTTTTAGAACAAATGTCTCTCATAATCTGGTGAAACATCCAGGAGCAAATTTAGCCTAATCCTAAAATTAGCCAGTTTTCTCCCACAGCCGTTTTAGAATCTCATTGCATACATGATTAAATATTTAATTTTCAGCCTAAAGGAAGTAATTTTGGGAGTAGAGTTCTCAGCCTCTGAATTTTTATTAAAGTTTTATTTTCTTTTTATTTATCAAGTGCCTCAAAGCATCAGAAGGAGAGAGGTCTTCCCAATAAGGCACAGTTTGTGGCTATTTTTCATACGATGGGATTTCCACTTCTTCTAACATCTGTGTTGCTATTCTTTTAGGGCCTTTATGCCTATTCACGGAGGAAACTGTTATGACAGTCTAGTCTTTATCCTCTTCCCTGGAGACTGATGCACTTGATTTCTTTTTTGTTGATTTTTAATGGGAGTGTGTGATGAGTCTGTGGTCAAGTCACACTATATCCACACAGGAAAAAAGCCTGTGCGGTCAAAAACCCTCCCAATTCTGTAATTGTAATGAAGGCTTGTATGTCAGTTCTAAATGCCTGAAGTAAACCATTTCCTGGCCATGCTGATAACACATCCTATGGCAATAACCACATCTCAGCTATGGTAGAATACTTGTTGAATTGATATAGTACCTATAAAGAAAAAGAGAATGAAGCACCCACCACTGCAGAAAATGGTACATTTTCTTCCACTTCGATTTCATTGTATTTGTCCAGATGAGAAATTAGAAATAGATTCCAACTGGATCTACTAATAAACGGATCTTTAATTAGTATATTCTCCCATTTTTCCCAGGCTTACAATTTGTCCTGGGGCAATGAAGGCTAACAGAAATCTAATTCAACTTCCTTTATTTACCGGAATAACATTTGGGATGAACTTATTCCTGAACTGAATTTACAGTAAACCACTGGAGAAATGTTATTGTTTTCATCTCTGCGGGGTTTATATTTGAGTAGCCTGTTGCACTTTGACATTTTTAGAGTAAGAATGCTGATGTAGGGGGTCCTGATTCAGCTCCTGTTCATTATTCATTTGTACCCCGAACAAATACTTCCGTGGCTGCTGCTTGCCATGAGCCATCACGCTGCTGAAGTTGCCAGAGACCGCAGCAAGCAAAACAAAAGGTCACGAGCACCCCAGGTTTTTTTGGCACTGCTGCAGCAATCCTTCCTTACAATTGCATAAGCGAGCAGCAATTACGGCGCAATCAGCGCCTTCCTCAGCCCGGCATCATTAGCGCCTTTCTGCCGTGCCGAGCTGCTCCAGCCCAAGGGGGATGAAATCCTTCCTGAGCTGTTCCTTCGGCTGATGCCGGCGGCAGCTGCTGGCCCTGGCTGTCCCTGGAAGGTGTGACCGGCTCGGGAGGAGCAGCCCCGGTGCTGCTGGCCGTGTCTGTCCCTGGAAGGTGTGAGCGGCTCGGGAGGAGCAGCCCCGGTGCTGCTGGCCGTGTCTGTCCCTGGAAGGTGTGACCGGCTCGGGAGGAGCAGCCCCGGTGCTGCTGGCCGTGTCTGTCCCTGGAAGGTGTGAGCGGCTCAGGAGGAGCAGCCCCGGTGCTGGCCGTGTCTGTCCCTGGAAGGTGTGACCGGCTCGGGAGGAGCAGCCCCGGTGCTGCTGGCCGTGTCTGTCCCTGGAGGTGTGACCGGCTCGGGAGGAGCAGCCCCGGTGCTGCTGGCCGTGTCTGTCCCTGGAAGGTGTGACCAGCTCAGGAGGAGCAGTCCCGGTGCTGCTGGCCGTGTCTGTCCCTGGAAGGTGTGAGCGGCTCGGGAGGAGCAGTCCCGGTGCTGGCCGTGTCTGTCCCTGGAAGGTGTGACCAGCTCAGGAGGAGCAGTCCCGGTGCTGGCCGTGTCTGTCCCTGGAAGGTGTGAGCGGCTCGGGAGGAGCAGTCCCGGTGCTGGCCGTGTCTGTCCCTGGAAGGTGTGAGCGGCTCGGGAGGAGCAGCCCCGGTGCTGGCCGTGTCTGTCCCTGGAAGGTGTGAGCGGCTCGGGAGGAGCGGCCCCGGCCGGCGCTGCTGCCATTGCGTGCAACGGCGGAGCCGCTCCTGCATCCCGGGAGCGCTCGGCGCGGCAGGGCTGTGTCACACCCGCTGCTGGCTGGCCTTGCAGGGGTTACCTGCAACAGCACCGCGCTTTTCGAGGGGATGATCTCTCGTTCACGCTCGGTCAAGTTTCATCTGACTCTGGGATGCTCGGGAAAAGAGGGCACGCAGAGGAGTTTCCTTGTGCCTCGTGAGCGCTGTGAAAGGGACAGAGATGCGCGGTGCCTGGATCTGGAGGGATGCAGCGATAACGCCTCCGTGTGCCTCTGGCACCAAGCAGGAATTGGGTCAAGAGCAGCAGCTTGCTCGTGTGATGCTTGCGAGCGTGATGGAGAGCTGGCTGCTTGCTGCAGGTCTTTTGCAAGCTTCTGTAAAGTTTGGGCGCCATCAAAGAGACTTCAGGTCCAACCCAGTAGGCTAATTTCTGTGTACCAGTAGTACCTGCCATGTGGAAGACTTTTACATATATTGGTACATTACTTTCAGAGTCCTTGGTTAAACGGGCTGAGAGCAGCATCTTCAATAAAAGAGACTATGTTATAAAACGTTGTTTGAATTAATTTCCCAAGCACTTTAAAACATTTCAAAATTAAATATTTTAAATTTCTAGTCATGTTTGTTCACTTACTGGGGTGTTTTAGTTATTCTCTCTCTCCCAGACAACTCAAAAATAATGACTCCTTTTAAAGGCACTGTGATTGGCAGGACTATTCCTAAAGTATTATGTGGTAGGTAATTTCCACCCATACTCTCTTTTCAGACTTGGGATTGATAGGATAGGTGCCAAGCTGTCACATTATAGCCTTTGGTAATTAAAATATAGGATGGCATTAATATTGCTCCTGGATAATTACTTGTTTTTTGAGCAAAGCTTTGACAGACAATATTATGGAAGGTCTCCAGAAATTTGATTTTAAAAGCTCCTCTCATGCCACAGAAAACAAAGATAATATTTTGCAGGTAGGGCTATTTAGAGACCAGTTGGTACCATTTAATGTAGGAGATGGTTGAATGATTTGTGGAAAATAAGGTTATCTGACAAATTCAGCCCATATTTCAGTTAATAAATAATTCATAAGCTAGTCGTGGCTTCCACAATGCATTCATTATTCATAAGGGCTCACTGAATAATTTGTGCAAACAAATTTCAGCCTATAGAGTACCCGTGAGTTGTTTTGTGCTTGTTATTCTTTGTGTGCGAGTGTGGTGTTTGGTTTTATTTTCATACTATACAAAACTTTTAAGTTGCAGGGTAGTAGATAACATTTAATAGCTCCCAAAGCAAATGGAATCCTTTCCTGTGTGAGACAAAAAGTATTTTTGTCGTGCTTTGCCAGTGCTATTTTAACATAAAAGCATTGTTGGGGTAGGAGCTGTTTACATGTCCAAGCAGAAGGCCACACAGATGCGGTCCAGTTGGGCTTAAAATTGAAAGTCCAAACACCAAATATTGTCTGGTTCTGCATGAATTTTCTCAGGTAATGTTTTTATGCCTAAGTCTATGTCTTTTCTTCCTCCTGGTTTTTTTTTTTTGGTGGTTTTTGTTTGTTTGCTTTTTTGTTTTCCCCCTGCAACAGAATTTTTGCATGTGCCCCTTTGCTGCTTTCCTTTTTTGTGAAAATTGCAATCAATCTGATTTCCAGGAGAGGTGGATATTGAGGACAGGAGAAAGGATGAGGAGCAGGAGATGATAACAGTAAAAAAAAAATCTCCTGGAAATTATATATTTTTTTCAGAAGTCTCCAATAAGAGGACTTGATCTGATGTAAATAAATTCTCAGCTCCTCATAAGTCAGACAAGAGCTTAAGGAGGGGTATCCTATTGCCCAGAGGAAGAAGACTGGAGAGACTCGTTTAAACTCCCCTGTCATATGCAGCACTTTGGAGGACAAAAAGTTACCAAAGCAGGGCTTTGGAAAGAAAGATTTTCTTTTCTCCCTGCTGTTAGAGACTGAAACCTGAAGAAAGTCACTAAACCTGTTTTCCTTTGCTTCCCCCTTTGCTTTGCCTGCTTCTTACCTTCAGACTGTGAACCCCTAGCAATAGCGACCACGTCTCACTGTGGTTGTGCCCACGGTGGAACTCTGGAGGTGTGTGAGGGATGCTGGAGGCAGCAGCACCGGAGTGTCCTGCTTACAGACCCTTCCCTCAGCCTCCATGGGAGCAGTGGGGTGTATCCTCTGCACCTCCTAAGTAAGGCTGCTGGCTTCTATTCTTCATAATCTGAAACTGAAAGCTGCTGGATCAGAGGTTGTCAATCATTTTAGGAGACTCAGACTGATTTTCTTCCTTTGCATCTTGTCATACTTTTTTAATAATGGAAAAATCTCTATGTATAAAATGGAGGCAGCATTCCTTAATTGCAGATTCTGAGACAGACTAAAGTTCAGAAGCCATATAATTTCATTTCCTGTAGGGAAACAACAGGAACCAAGTTTTCAGTTTTCATTAGAGAGAGAAGATGAGTTATGAAAAGAGTTAATAAGGTACTCCTTAAGCAGCTGTGGAAATGTAAATTTTGAGGCAAAAGACCATTTTGTCAGTAGCTCGGGTTGACAGCTTGTTAACACCAGTGTGATTCAAAGTGATACTGAGCTGGTTTATTTGGAGGGGCAGTAGAATATGGTTTCAAACTGCTACTTATATCTGCATGTTTAATGTCCCAGGTTTTTGGTTATTGTCAGGATCAGATGTCTTTTGCACCAGACATCTGGAGTGATAAGCCAACTCCATGTTTTGTGTATACACAAAGGTAAATGTGATGGAGTCCCAGAATTACTAATGTGCATCTTGATGAGAAAAACACTCACATACATCCTAATTATTCCTGCTTGGAAAACAATAAACAATAATGTTGTCTGATATTTATACAACTGCACCATCCAGAAGCTCTGAGGAAGATTAAACCAACCTCATGCTTCACACTCAAATGACATTTCTGAAGGCCTGGGTATTGAGTGCAGCTCCAGAGAAAATATGAGGCACTGACTGTTTGAGCTTCTATTTGGATGCTAGAATAAGGTTGGAGGAGTCCCGTGAGATGTGTGATGTTCAAGCTGCAATCCTCAGGCAGGGTCTGTTTCTGGGTGGATTTGTGATGTTGGGAGGAGAGTCTGGATGATTTGTTCAGGGGGTCTGGATGCCTCTGACCTGCTAGGACAGAAGCTGGAGACTCAGCTATCAAGTAAAGCTGTAATTTTGAGAGGAGAATCCCTACTTGGTATCAGACACAAGCTGGTGACCTCTTACCATCATTGCATCAGACAGCAATTGTTGTAGTACAAATAGTTCCCTCATTTACACCCACTGGTTCTTCCCTGGGAATGAGAGTAGAAATGAGTGTCCTCACTGCCATCACTGGATGTAGGCCCAGTTTCTAAATTAAAAGCATATTCCATATGTGAGTTTAGGCACTGAACCTTGATGTTTGGCCTACAGTCATAACTCTCTGGATCCAGACAGCTCTCAAAACTTTGGAAAAATTGAACTGAAGCTCTAATTCTGGATTCAATTTTCACTGCCTGTTACATGCTTTTGTAAGCTTTGCCTGTCTCTCAGCCACAGAAATAAAGCTGTGTTTTCCAAATAGGAGGTAACCAGTTGTTCTGCTGGAATGGGATGAAATAGCTCCAAAAATATTCCAAGGTAGGAACAGAGCACACTTGTGTGTGTATGTTTACAGAGAAGAAATATCTGTTGAGCCTCCAAATAAAAGAGTTGTTTTTAACCCAAACTGTAACATGAGCCCAGCTGAAGGGCTTTTTGTCTGAAAGAAAAAGAAAACGTCTGTATGAAAGAGCTCATCTTTGACAAGCCCTCAGTTCACCTTTAATCCTTTAATATGTACCAGTAATAATGATACAGTTGAAGAGATGCCATTAAGCCATATGTCCTTTTATTGGTCTCTAGGGAGTATTTGCAAGTACACAGAGATAAGTGGAAGTTATTGCTGTGATAATCAAACCATGTGAGTCGTGTGCCATATGGAAATTATATATTATTTAATAAAAAAGCTTATTTTAGATTAAGCAACAGTTTTCAATTTTAAAATATGTATAGGCTTACCTGTATGTTTTACACCTGGTATGTAAGATTAAATAAATACATGTGTCATGGAGAGGGCCAAAATTCTGTAAGAAATAGCAGAAAATTATATGATCAGATCTGGAGCCCTCAAAAAGGGTACCAGTTTATATGTCTTCTCACACACTATGCTTAAATTATCATACTGCCCTTCTCCCTGTGCTTTAATGGGTACTAATCAACTGTATAATCCAATTGTCAACACTTTCATTGCTTAGGTTATCAGTCTGTATTTTTTACTAAACTCTGCTATCCTTATGTCTAAAAAAGTATGAGTTTTTGAACAGAGAAATTCCCAGCAGGACACTTCTGATCCCTCAGTAAATAGGAGAGAATGGAATTAATTTCATTTCTTCTTTGTTTTCTTGGTATAGATTTTGTCTTTGCTAAAGAATTGGTTTAGATTTTATAGTCTACCTACTAAAAGTACCCATTTATAAAGGATGTTAGGGGAAGGAAAAACTCTTTCATTGTAGTCTGCCTTCCCTGTCCAAGAAGTTATTAATCTAAAATCTATCCCTTTTTAATTTGCCAGATTTGATCAGTTCAAGGCACTTACAGAATTTTCCCTTTTGATTACAGCTACTATTTTGGTAGCTCAAAATAGAATATTTCTGCAGGTAGCAGGAAGGTATCCCTGCCTACTCCTGACCAGAATATCTTCCTTGAAACAAGAAATCCCTCATGAAAGGACTTCAGACCTAATCCTGGATAGGGATGAGGAATCACTAGATTTTAATTGTGTATATGCTGAATGAAGTAGGAATTGGTTAATTGACACCAACACAAAGAATTGCAGTCAACAACCCAAGCTTGCTCCTGCTGCATCCAGTTGATGGAAAGATTCTCACCCACACAAATAGAAACAGAATCAAGCTCCAAATAGCTCCACTATTTTAGCACCTATTTGGGTTTTGTGATCTTCCTTTCTTTTCTCTCCTCCTGACAACCTACCTGTCAGGAAACTAACCTGCTATTTAATCTAATGATGTGTTTACATTTATTAATCAATTTGAATATATATTTTCCTTAGTGCGACTTTCTTCCTCCTTGTCTCCTCCCCCACATCTAAGCTGGCATCATTCAAAGTGATAAGTATCTTCCTTCCTTTTGCACTTGAGAAAGTGGCTCAGAAGTTAAAGCATTTCAAAGAGATTGTTATCTCCCCATAGCTATTGTATAATTAAACATCAGCCTCCCCATACCTATGTAGATTCTCCTTGATCTTTAAGTAGGAAAACAAAAGGAAGAGGCATCTCCTGGAACAGACGAGCATTAGCTTTTCACATTTCTGCTGTAAACTGACTTGCTTTGTTGGAAAGAAGCTGAACTAGGGCAAAAAGATTTGCATGCTGCTACAGAAAGCTACTAGTATGATCTCTCTACCGATTGATTAAATTGTAAGGATGTATGATTAATTATAGCTTGGTCAAATGTGACCTTTTAAATGTAGGACAGGATGTGTGCAGTGACTTGCAAGATTTAAAGTGGAGTTTTAAGCTGTGGATAAGGGGGTGCTTTGCTTGTCTGTTTCGCTCAGCATGTCTCAAATAGGTTTTAGCTGTAGCAAATTAGGCAGAGCTAGATGAAATGAAAGCCACCTCTGGCTGAATTATCCAACTTAAAACAGCTTTAGCATACTATTTTTAGATTTAAATATTCTTGTTTCATAGTGGGAGATGCCAAAGTTAATCTGCTTATGAAAATTCACATTTCTGAAGTTTCCACATGGGGTCTGTTCAAGAAAATAAATTTTCTGTTTTAGTGTTTTAAACAAATTTGATTTTGGATTTTTAATTAAGCTAGAGGAGGCAAATTGCTATCTAGGACCACATTTTGCTATGGTAGGTAAATCCTTACCAAGCCAAATTTTCAAGCATGTAAACTCGGATTGTGCCACCAGCTTTGATGAAGTGACAGGATTTCTGCCACCAGCCTAAGAATTTTCTTCTCTGGAATCAGTCAGTGCAAGTGGCAGGTGAGGGGAAAGGATGACATGGCACCTAGACACTCCTTATTTTCAGCTATTTCTGCAAAAAGTAAAAAAAGCCTGATCAAAGGTGTTCAAAAATATCTCTCCTATTACTTGAAATGACAGCAGATGTACAGAGCTGCAGCAGGCAGCTCAGCATTTTGCTTGGGTTCAGACTCACTGCAGCAGGGTCTAATGAATGCATCTGCTAAAAGCTCGTTAATGTTTGAGTTCTAATTCATTGTTATATATAACATAACCATAACTATTAGTGCTGCTGATCTACAGCAGGGGGCTGAATGTGCAAATAGCTTTTCCTCTAGTCTGGAACTAAATGTTGCTGGCCTGGCTGCAATCCCAGCTGGCTGGTTAAAGAAACCTGTCAAGGGATCACAGGAATATAGACATCAGTGGTGCATTTGGAATTAAAGCTTGCTCTGAGCTCTTGATTCTTTTATTCCCCTTAAAGATTTCCAGCACAGTGCAGTGTGGATAACTCTTTTTAGCACAAAGAACCTGTCCAAGCAAGTGTCTGAAGTATGGTTTCAGATGGGTTTTCTCTAAGGAAAATATTTGTCTTTAAATCTTTTTAGCTCTAATTAAGCCTGCATACCTATATTTCATGTCTGTGTGAGCTGTAATTGCTAACATTTGCACAGAGGAACACATGAGGGGCTGCCATGGCTGCTTTGTAAAATGCAAGCAAGCAGAATCTAGCAGCCAGGACCAGTCAGTTTTAATGACTGACTGGATATTGCAAAAAAAAAAAAAAAAAAAAAAAGGATGGAGCTCTGCAGCATTTGGAGCCTGCTCAAAATAAATATGCCTTCACTTCAGAGCTGGCGATTGGAAGCTCTTCTTCCCTTTAGGAATTAAACTCCTTTGTGCAGCACTGCCAGGGGAAGCTTGGGGAAGGGCTGTGCTTGGGGAGGAAATGCAGCCACAGGGCTAAGATGCCTCCACTTCCCTCCCAGGCCATGATGGAGTTACCAAAACACAAGCCTGGGCTAGCAGCTTAGATAACAGCTACAGAAATAAGTCAGGGTGGGAGGAGAAGTAGTTGTAGTTGGCTGGGTAGAGCAGAACTGGAGCCATGTCTTGGCTCCAGACCTGCTGGGCCCTGGTCCTGCCTGTCCTGCCGGTGCAGCAGGTAGGTGAGGGTGTGGTGGAGCTGTCTCAGCCCCACTTTCCCTCTTTCCCTGAGGCACTAGGAGCTAATAGGTCCGTGGCAGAGGGGATGCACCTTAGCTCAACTATGCTGTGGATCCAAGCCTGAAGCAGAATGCTTCATTTCTTCTGTTTGTGGGTTTGCTTGTTCTGGGTGAATGGATGAAAAGAATTTCTCTGGAGCACAGATATGTGGGAGGTATGTGCCTTTCAGTCTCCAGGCAATAGCAACCTTGCTTCTGGAATTGTCTTTTTGGCCTGATTTTTCACCTTGGCTGGCTATCTGTGTAAGTGAAGGCATAGTTTGAGATTGAATTATACTACTGAAATGTTACTGATGTGTTAAACTGGTGTGAAATCAGACTCTGGCTACTCATGTCAGCTCTCTGGGAATAAGGAAGGAGCTGAATTGTTTTAATCCAACAGAATCAGTCACTGCCTGTAAATCTGGTACCTTGACTGAGAATTCAGAGGGACTTTGCTGTCCTCAGGTGAGATACCAGGTGAGGTACATGAATCTCTACTAGTGAACCAAAACCACAAGTCTATTGCATCAGCTTTTATCTACCATGGTTAAAATGGAATTTAGACTCTGCGGTTATTACTGTTACTCATTATTAAAGGTCTAATTAATGCTGTTGATTCTTTATTATTTGTTTAGAATCCATTTTTTATTTCCCACTTCATGAATGTTAGCAATGTAAAAACAAAGGCTGTAATTAATTGAATGACTTAACTTTTTCAGTATACATCAGTCCTGCTCTTTTCCACATGCGTATCCATCCAGAAGGGCAGAATAAAAGTGACATATGGTAAAAGGAAGCAGAATGTCTAAGCTCAGGTCATTAAAGTGGTAATAATAAAGGCTTCACTAAATGGAAAATACCACCAAGTCTACTCTAAACTGTCTTGATCCACACTCAATTCATTTTTATTGTTTATAGTGTTAATTATTTTTTGGGGAGGGAAGTTTATATCAATTAAATTCATAGCATGGTTGTTAAATTGTAAATAACTAAAACTGCTGAAGCTTTTCCTCTAATAAAATTGTAATTGGCCTTTTAAAGTAACTGCACTAATAAATTTTCCTTTTCCTCCTCCTCGTACTTAACAGAGCAGAAATCCTTAGCTGCCATAAGTCAGCATCATTCTTTAAGTCCTGTGAAGTTCTCTAGCCTACACCAGCTGGGAATCTGGCCCAAAGCAGGGCTGGGACAAGGGAAGAGAAACATCACCTCCAAGGTATTCACATATTGGACTGTTACTCTAGCTGAAGTCAGTGCACTGCTACTTATAGAGGAGCAAAACAGGACATTACAATTATTTGAACACATTGAGATGGTTTATACACAGTGATAGAAAGTTGGAGTAAAAAATATGGTTCCATTTTGCAGCTGCTGCTGGTTACCTGTTAAACTGGTTTTGTTAGCAAACGGGACCAATGGTAACTGCAATGCCCCACTCTTCTCAGGATGTGTGGGTACCAACATGCTGCTGCTTGGAGCAACTTCTGATCCACACTACCCCTGATGCCAACACTGTGGCTGCAAAATGGGGCAAACCCCCAGAACCCATCTCATTTTAGTCCCATGGCTTGAATGTCCATAACTACACTTTTGAATGGCCTGGGCACCTGCTGTGGAAGGACAGGAGCCTCCAAAGGGTGAATGCTTTTAGAGATGATATGGAGGATTAAGCCAATCTTAGGCAGTGTGTGTGGTGAAGCAAAGAGTCGAAGGAAGGTCTTCCATACTTTGAATAGCCTGTCCCCTCCTTCGTAACAATCTTACACTGTTCTGATGTTTTATTTTTATTGTCTGTGCCATTTCTGATAGCAGCCATGCCTAGAGATAATTTCTTTCTTAAAATGACCTTAGACATAGTAATTCTTTTGTGCACAAGAGTGATTCAGGATTCCCTGCCTCCTACTGTCAATATATTTCTGGGGTTTGGCTGTGAAGTGTCTCTCTCTGTGGTTAATGTGCTTCCAGGCCGCTTCATCTACAGATTCTACATTAAATATTAAGGCTTGTACGTGTAACCTTTACAGTTTTGCATGTGTACAGAAGATTTTGGACATGAAAATACCCATTTCCAAATGAAGTGACCCCATATTGTTGTGTTTCTACCTGCAAATTCCATGTACCTTTGCAGTCTAACAGCAGGTGTGGGGTATTCTAGCAGCAAAATTCCATGCATGGGAGCATGGCAGAAGCCCCAGGGTGGAGCACAGTCCTGGTACTTGACTCTGGTTTCAGGTGCTGGATTGTGCAAGTGCATCACCCTGTTCTCCCACAGGATATAGGGCAGGGCTCTCCCCCATACTGCCAGCAGAACCTCCTCTCCCTGTAATAAGAGAGTTTTGGGCAAGGCTGCCACCCAAATATGTCACATAATGACCCAGTTGTAGCTGCAGTCTCCAAGCTGTACACAGAAAGCTTGCAGGCATGGGAGTGTGTGGACAGACCAGAAATTGGCCTTTACATGTTAGGTTGCAAGGAACCTGCTCTGGTGTCTAATTATTCCCAGTCTGCAGGGCGGCTGATTCTCTGTAAATAGCACTTAGTCTAGTCTCAACATGTAAAAAGTGGATGACAATTAACATTTATTTTTTTTCCCCAAGTATTTCATTTTGACAGAACTATAAACAAAAGCACTTCTATGCATCTTTCTTTGCTGAATTATTTATTTGAATGTAGGTATGAATCATCGTTATTGCGGAACACAGTGCAGTCAGGTCCTAGTACTAAAACATCAGTGCTAATTAGCTGGAAATAAAATTGTCAAAAAAGCTTGATTCTAATTAGGGTCTTTTTAATGTTGATACACTGTGGACTTGATCTTCCTCTCAATGACTGTGTAAATCTGGAATGCTTTCATTTCCTCTAGTATGGTATTCATGCAAACACAATGATAACTTTATGGCACGTTCTAATGGTTATTATATGCTGTTAGCTAAATGACAAAGCAGTTCAAACTTTAAATTGATTAAGTAAAATCAGTCCACATGTTTTCTGCTGCATATCTAAAGCTCAGAAATATTATCAGCTATGCAATTCCAGAACCATAGATCTGACCATATTCTGAAAAATAGCTACATACTCTTACCTATTTTACATACAAATATGCATGTATAATAAAATGACTCATTTTTATTGCTGGAATTGTTCAGTTTGTATGGCAAAAGTATTAGAGCTGATCTGCACAATAAGAATATCATGTCATAAGTGTTGGAAGTTATCAAGCTTCTCTCAGGTTTCCCCACATAGTTCATTTTGCCATTATCTTTCTCTTTGAAAGCAGCTGTTTTTTCTTAAGTGAAGCTCAGCTACTTCTTGATGTAATTCCTCACTTGTTCCTATCCATTTTCCCAATTCTGCAGTATTGCCTCTGCTTTGTACTTCTGTCCCAAGAGGCTTCTAGAACAACCTTTTGATGTGTGGGCCCAAAACTTACATTTAACCAGATGTGAAATGAGTTTGGGTTTAGTATTTTACTCTATGTTTTCAAAACTGAGACAAAGTTTGGATTTGTATCTGAACCTTGCTGAACTTTGAAATAGGTCACATCCAATGAACATCTCATCCTTGATAGGCAGGAGTTTTTGAATCCTGAGTTGACTCTCACTGATTCCCAGTGATCGGCCTGGGACAACTGAGCCATTTTTGCAATTTCCTCAGTCCAGATTTACATGCTGTAGGCTGTTCTTTGTAAGGTCCATGCCCTCTACTTTATAAATCTAAAGACAGGGAAAAAAGTATATTCTTTTGTTTTTCTGAAATGAAAGTGAATGTAAATCATAAATTATTTTTGTTAAGAGTTAAATTTAAATGCAGTTGTGCCTAACTAACATGGTTGCAGGCTGTTAAGCTATTTATTTTTGCAGCTACTTAAGTAGAAGCTGAAGTAGAAAACATTTTTTACAGCAAATAATTGACATGTTGTTTTTCTGCTTTATAAATTGCTTAAGGGGGGGCTTATGATTTTATTCATAGATTTATAAATTTGTTATAACTGTTTGGATAATTCTGTGGCTAATCTTTGAGCTGCTAAATAGTTTATAAACTATTTGCTTTTTATTTTGAGAATTTTTGATTTAGAATTCAGAGGCTATCAGTAGCTGATTCCCTGTGTTCTTGACTAGCTCTGGGGTCTTGCTTTTTCACAGCCTGTAGGATGGGTGTTGGGATCTTTAAGAGTAACTGCAGTAGTATAGAAATAAAAGTGACTTTAGCTTGCTTGATTTAACAACACAGTATATTAGGCATCTGGTATGACCATCCCACCTGGAATCTTGCTGTCTGGGAGTATTTTTTAGTGTTTAGTCCTGAACCAGGTCTGAACCGATCCCAGATTGGGGTGAATTACCTCCGATATAGACCAAGGATTTGCTCACCCCAGGATCTCTGAGGTCAGGAGAGAATAGAAACTGCCCTCCTCTTTAGCTGAGAATTAAATTAGAGAGGTCTTCTGAAGAAATGGATCATTTATTTTTCCACATAGGCCCTGAATTAATTTCCAGATTAAACTGTTTCCCTGTGTCAGTGTGCCTTGCTGTCCCGAGCTGTGCTTAACGGAGGCTTGAGCAGTTCTGTTGTGCTGCAGCCCCATTAGCACAATCTGGAGAGGCCATGTAGGGCACTCACTGATGTACAGTGACACACACATTTGTGTTTGATGAAATATGACCCAATAAATGGAGAGATTGCATTTATCACCTGTCTGAGGGGGCTGAGTAGGAAACAGGAGATGCTTAGGAAAGGGCTGTTCAGCATGCTTTAGGTTGTATCCCATTTCATTCCAGAAACTCCAACTCAGTTCTGCTGCATTTAAGATGACTGTAATGAGGGATGTAATGTCTCTATGAATTACCTGAAAATCTTTAAAAAGCTCTGTCACTATTCTTTCCCTTGAGATTAAAGATGAATCTTGGGTATTTGCCATCTAGGAATCTACCTAATTACCCGAGGTTCTACGTCGGTCAGTCAGAGATATTTTATGAAGGACAAGGGAGTTCTAATGTTTATAAAATAAGAAATTAGGCACATCATTTCCCTGCAGATTGGTTTGGGGAGACAAAATTCCTGACAGGAAACTCCTATTTCATGAGAAGATCCAACCCCTCAAGTAGGTCATCACCTCACCTGTGGGGCTTGATTGCACAAGGACCTCAGACTGGGCAGGAGGCAAGGCTCAAAGGCTGTATGACTGCACCCCAGAAAGCTAGTGGCAGTTGGCAGTTCACAGATCCAAAGGTATTTCCTCTAGTTATAAAGCAAAATTCCCTTTCTAGGGGGACGTTTCTAGACCTGAGTAAAAAAGTGTAGGGGTGCTATTAGCCTTTCCGTTCCCAGAGACGGCCTCATGCACTACTGCTGCAGCTTTGCAGCCCCTTTATTTTCACCACTTTCCCTGCCTTTCCCAGGCTGCACTGAACTCTACTCCCTGACCAGCTCCCACTCCTTCAGGCCATTTCAACGAGCAAAATAAGAGTTGCTTATATGGAGCAAGTACTTTTGTCATCCTGTGAAAATCTGTGCTCTCAATTGGCTTGTCTCATTGGCATTTCCCCCTGGCCGGTTCTTCTGGGGTTTGTATGGTGCAGGCTGGCAGGAAAGGGTCTTGATTGATTGTCCAAAAGCAAGGTGAGGGCTTGTGGGTTGTGTTTGGAGGCTTCAGTGGGTTATTGCACCCATCCTCCTCACCTTCCTGTTGGAGATGGCTAAATGAGACATTAGATGCTAAATGAGATGACACTTGCTGATTGCTGCAGTGTGCAATCAGGTCTCGTTGATACGCTGGACTTTACAACAGTTTGTTATAATTCTTAAAAGGCAATGAAATGGGTTTATTGTGCTGTAATCTATCCTAAAAGAGCACATCTAGAAAGTATTCTCAAGTACTTTCAAGAAATATTATGACACTTTGTTGACAGGGTAACTCCATCTAGGAACAACACAAGAAAAAACTGAAAAGACAAGGATTACTTGACTTTGAAAAAAGAGTAAACATGCTTTATCATAATTCCATGACATTTCTTTGAGCTGAAATTAGGACCATAAGTTCCAATAATGATGTTAATGCTAAATATGTCTTTTTATGTATTGTCACAAAAGTGCTTTATAAAACATTGGGGAAATAGACAGTTATTTGATGGTTTCTGCTAAATAATACTTTACATCATGCTTCCACAACTAGTTTTCTCCTTAGAAAACAAGCAGATTTCTCCTTTTGCTAAAAAAACAGCTTATTAAGCCTTGATTTTATTTTTAGATTATAGAAATCTATTTCTAAATCATAGTTATTATCCAAAAACTTAACATCTTGGCCTGGAGAGTATGTGTAGCAAAAGTGATTTGATTTTCAGGCTGAGTTGCCTGAACTGTATTTCACACATTATAAGATGCATTAACGCACACTAGTAGAAAAAACTTGGCCTTGAAAATGCTCTGCTTAAACATATAGAAATCCATAGGCTGAGGTTATTCACCTTCCAGATATGACGGCCAACACAGAATTGGAGAAATTTCTTTGCAATAATTAATTAAATTACCTGGGAAATAACACAGACATTATTTTAACATTTCATTTAATACTTCCTTGGGCTTTCTATAGCTGGGTAAACCTTAGCTGTGATTTGCGTTTGGATCAATGAAGCACTTCCGTAAATAATAAACTTGTTTATTCTCAGTGGTAGTATCACACTTCTGTCCCATGGTATTACAGTGAAATAGAGCCTTCAAGATAATGATCATGCTTTTATTCCTACCACAGAAAATGATGACTTATTTGGCTCTGGCCACCCTGTAAACATCCTAGTGCATAGGAATTGAGCAGAGAAATACGTAAGACATCTTTATTATTTATACATACAGTGATATTTACTATATGTGGTTGCCCAAACTAGCAAAACACATTTTGATCTAAGCACAGATATAAGTTCTCAGGCTCAGCCTCAAGAATAAACAAAATGGCAAAACAGAAACTCAAGGAAATGATCACAGAATGAATATTCTGAAGTAGTTCCAACTTGTTTTATTTGCTGTCTGGCTTAAATCATCAGATCATCTTTCTCTATCAGGATGTCAGTTTTGGTTTTGGAGAACTGCTTGTTGCAGATGAGTTTTGTGAGGGAATGGCAGTCACTACAAGAAAGTCAGCAGTTTCATGATGTGGTATCTAGAATGCTGGAATTATTTCCAAACAAAGACATTTTGGATACCGTTCTTGAGCTGGCATTGAAACCCATGTCACCAGGTCTAAATACAAACTTCAGGTTTGTTTGTGAACTCAAGAATCTGATCAAGTCATGTACTAAGGTGGGCCTGTATCAAAACAGAGTGAGTGAGGATGTTTGACCCTGGTGTAGGTCAAACATGTCGCATGCTCCTGTACCATCACTGGGCTTTGTGACACACAATACAAAGTCAAAGTACATATCTCCAAAGTCAAAGAACATTACACCTCCCCAAATAGTGTCCTTGCATTGTCATTGCACTCATGGTCACTCTCTGAGACACATAGAAGGCAAACATGGTTTTATGCATTTCCTCGGTGGAGTTGAGAGTAGAATAGAATAGAAGAGGGTTTGCCCTCTTGAACTAGATGAATTTTGTATCCAGTCCAGAGAGAGGACAAATGTCATCCTATGTGGAATATTGCCAGTTTGAATCCTGATGAAAGGATTAGTATCTTTGGACCTGAGCCCTGAAAATGCCTGATTTAATACTAGGTCTTTTACAGTTTATCCTGCCAGCTGATGTTTTACCACTGGCACCATGTGTTCACATACAGGGTTATCCAAAGGGACGCCACAACTCGTGTCGGACATGTTGTAGTCATGTATTCCCAGTGCCAAACTGGACAGCCACTTCCCCTAAACCCTGTGTCTATCAACTTGTATCAGAGTCCCTCCAGTGTGTTTGGATGGTGCTTTAGGCTACATATCTTTTAAGTAGCTATTGGTAATTCCAAGAACTACAATCTCCACTTCAACTAGGCTTTGATTCCAAGGCCTCTGTGCTGTCAGAGCTGGAAGTCATATCCAGCATGGACAGTGGCTTCTGCAGACAATGTGCTGCCTTTTAAAAAACCACACGCTTAGTCTCTGACAAGTGTTATTTGAGAAAGAGAGGACTCTGTCGCATCTCAGGGTCTGACTTTTGATAGCTCCACTCTTAATTTCCTGCCAAGGAGTTTCTGTTGTTTAGCCCTTTCTCAAAGATATTCAAGTGAACTGGAAACAGGCTGAGGATGGGCACTAAGAAGTCTCTTCTTGTATAGCTCTCCTCACCTGCCATGATGAGGTGAAAGGTGCTGCTGCTATCAGCTCACCTCTGGGTTTTTAGTCCCCCACAAATGACACCTATAAGATGCCAGGCTGCTGGGAAAATATTACAAAGTTCAGTCTCAAGAGCTCCCTCTTATTTTATTAGATAAGCTATGCTAAATTTGTTTTTGAGGAGGTTTTTTGGGTTTTGTTCATTTGTTTGTTTGGTTTTTGTGTACCTCCTCACTGGCAGAGCATGAGATAAGAGAAAAAAAGTCTTGACTTAGCTTAAACACAACTTAGCAAAGAACCAAAACACCAGTGTATTATTAATGCCATTCTAATTCCAAATCCAAAACACAGCTTTGTAGCAGCAATTGAGAGGAAATTAACTCCATCCCACCTGGAACCAGGGCAGTATTACAGCAAAACAGATTTTGCATTGCTTTATTAGAAAGCATTGGACTATTCTCATTAAATGTTCTGTACTTGGGATTTTACTGTTAACTGTGCATTGACACAGTATCTTGTGTGAGTGATCCAAATTTTAATGATTTTATTCTCTCCATCCACATGATGTATCATAATTGCTTTTTTGGATGAGTTACAAGTTGAGCGTAAATATTTAGTATTAATGAATTCAGATTTATTATGTGCAAGTGTATCTGCAGTGCAGCAAATATGCATCCATCCATGAAGAATCTACTGTGCTCAGGGCAGGACTTCTCCCTTTCTTCCTCATCCTCCTCTTCCTGTTTATCTGGCTTGTGGAAAACAAAATAACTTGTTTTTCTCCATTTGTTACTGATCCCCTCAGCCTTGGCACTTCACTGTGTTTACTGGACACACTCTTGCATTCCTGTCTGTCATATCTTTTGTTATGAACAGATTGTCCAAATACTCAAATCTGTTCACAGGTTGCTGGCCAAGGGCTAAATCACATTGACAACATGAGGTATTTTATTTTTTTTTTTTTTGTATTTATATTGTATTTTACAGACTTGCTTCTCCTGCTGTTGTGCTGGGGAACTTTGGACAGCAAGGTGGGAAATAATGAGACAGCAGCTGTAGATAAGCCAAGAACACATTCTGCTTTGCTTTCCAGGTCTGTGGCCTCACTGCAAACCCCTTTTGTGCTCTAAGGCCAAAGACTTGGTCTTCTCCTGATAAACTGCCTTTTCATTTGTGTCAAAAGAGAGGGTATTGGAGAGTCTTCCTAGCCTCAACAGCTCCTTCCTGAGTTGGTGTGTGGTGCCTTGTGGTGCCCCCCTCTCTGAGGGCTCTGAAGCTCTGTTCAGACCAGCGTTTCTGTGTATTTGAGAGGTGAAACTCAAAGCACACAGAGAAAAGCAGAAGTGTGACAAAGGGTGGTTTTGGGTTTGAGGTTGCAGCTTGGGAATCATGGCATGTGAATTCTGGTTTTGGCTCAACTGTTTTTTCTGCATCATCTGCCAACTTTTGAAATGGAGCAACAGCAGCTATACAAGAGGAGGCGATCAGGAGAGGCCAAGATAGTGCGAGTCCCTGAGATTATATCGCTGTGCAAGACAGCCCACAGCTGGGTCCCGTGTACTCAGTGGGGTTTCTGAACTCCTTGCCCTCCTGCTGACCTGCAATTCCTCTTGTGGGCCTAGTTCTGCTTTGTCACAACAAGCTTTGTAGGGTGGCTTCTGCTTTCCCCTGTGCACCTCATGCCATCCTTTCCCCTTGTCCCTAGATTAAGAACAAGGGGTGAAAAATGTCAGAGGCAGCACACAGCTGCTGACAGCCGTGCTGGGGCTGAACATTTGCACAGAAGCTCCCTCAGTGTCCAACATGGTGTGCCCAGGGTGACTGGTGGCTCTGCTGGAGCAGGGGGCATGCAGAAAGGAGGAGAAAGAACTGTGGAAAGATGAGGCTAAAATTAAAGGCTGAGAGAAATGACAAAGAGAGCAGTGGATGTTTCTCTCCAAGAACTCCTCATGAATCCTTAGATTTCCTGCTGCCTTCCCACATTTTATAAATGGCCTGAACAGATGACAGTTTATATATATAAACCTAATGAGATGCTGCTATTCTTCTGTGAAATTGGTTGGATACCTAGTGATAAGCTAATATTTAGTAGCAGTTTTCCCTCTCATGACAGTATGAGTCCTAAATATCCAGTTTTATTTGGTGTCTTTTGTAATAAGGGAGATGATATTCTCATTAAGGCATCACTAGACTAGAGCCAGGCTCCCTCTGCTCAGGGTGGCTGGTCTGACAAGATGCTCCTGAGCTGTTCCAGCTCTTGTGGTGACCAGAGCTTCCTGGGGGCTGGCTGTGATGCCTATTGGGTATGTGCACACTGGTCCTACTGAAAGTAAAAGGTTTTAAAATCATAGAAAATTTGTTAACACTACCTCAGGAAATGAGAAAAAAAAAAATCAGTGCAGGGGAATAGGAAAGAGGCTGTGGAGACGACCTTTTTCTGGCAGCAATGGCTGGCCAGTGGCTTAGTGTGCATCTCTTAATCAGGAGCCTCTGCTGGCCTGTGGCTTTAAAGTTTTCTAGGGCTCTGCACCAGTCTGTAATTGCTCTGTGTCTGAGCTGACCTGGCCTGTGGTTAATCATTTACACATATTCCACAGACTTGCCCAGAAAGTGGTAGACATTTTCAGAGAGCAGGATAACTACTTCTCTAATGCCAGCAATAAAACTGCCATTTATATGTAAAGGCCCAGATAGCTTAAAATTGAGTTGGAAGTAGTGGATGAGGCATTGCTTAATTTTTCTCTTACCCTTTCAATATCACAGTCAATTTTTGCTGCTGTTTTTAATAATAAATTGAAGAAAATGTGCATGCTGTAAACATTTTAGCTATGATTAAAGTCTTAATTTTTTTTTTCTTTTTCCTTTTGCTTTAAACTAAGTCTTAGTAAATAAATGATTTTAAAATAAGTTGGAGACAAGTAATAAGGCCTGTTCTGAATAGTTTCTAGGCCCAGATGTTGACTGATGGAAGGCCTTTCTCATATAATATGTTGTAATTTACTTAACACTGATAATATTTTATAGCCATAACTGCTGTGCAGTAAGAACTCTATGGTCATTCTTCAGGGAACTCAGGTCTAAAATTGCATATAAAACTTATGTGGTGCTGGAGGTTCAACTCACTGATCCACTCAGTGGTTTTATTAGCAATTTAAACTAAAAACACCTGTTTGGAAATTTCCAAGCTATTTTGGAGAATTCCAAAGTGGGTTTCCATTGTGAAAGTGTCATCAGAACAGGCTTGTATTGCCAATTGCCATATATCACTCTCATATGTCTTAGAAAGAAATGCCTTAAATTGTTTTGCCCATTGACCTCCTAGTCACTTTAAGCCCCAGTGGACACAGGCTTCTTTGAGGATCTAGATTTACTTAATTTTTTGTTTAACTTTCCAAGTATAAAGTTAAAACTTTATAATGCCTTAACACAACAAAACACAGTCTATCAAATACTACACTGCAAACTCATCTTAATAATCTAAGTTTTCAGGCTCACTCAGCCTGAAAATAAATTGAAATGTACTAGAATTAGGTTCCTGCAGGAACATTTTCTACCACTGGAGATCTAATGAGCAGGTAACAGATAGACTGGGCAGAAACCTGAAAAATAATAAAACACATTAGGGCTGGAAGCTAGCAAAATGACAAAAAGTGCAGCAAAACAAAAAGGAACAACAATTGTCATTATTCTCAAAGAATGCCAATAGAATTATTAAACCACATATTGGAACATTGTCATTGGAAGCAGCACTAGCTGAGATTGAAGCTTTCTGCATGAGACTCTGTGAGTGGTACATGTGTGTATAACTGTCTCTGGAGGAAGTTTTGGGAAGCTTGAATCTCAAGAACTTTGTTTTTTGGGTGATTTAGACTCTATTTTGACTCTCAGTTACCTTGCACTTTGCAGTTAAAAAGCAGGACAGAGATTTGTCTGGCTCACATTCTTGCTGGCCACAAGAAGCACAGGGCACAGAGTGCTCCTCTGCAGGGACAGTCTTGGACACTTGTCCAGCCTTTCATATTCACTGTAGTCACTGAGTGACTTCACTTGGGAGGGAAAAGCTGACCTTGGTTTATTTGCATAGGAAACAGAGCAGCTTGTTTACACTGCTCTCTGGCTCTGTAGTCCTGACAGAGCACAGTGGGACAGACCTGAGCCTGGCTTTGACAAAGGATGTGAGGAGACTGTCCAGGGAAATGAGACAGAAGGGCTGGGGAGTCCTGCTCAGGTTTCTCAATTTTGTAGTGGCTTCTTTCAAACTTAATACATAATGGTTTGAGTCTCTGGTTTCTAAAACAAAATGCAACCAATTTGCTCAGCTTAGATGTCTTCTTTCTATTAGTCTGCATCTTTAACAGTTTTGTGACTTTGCAATCAGAGTCTTGCCAGCTGAAATAGCTTCAGTTCATATTCTCACAAGCAATGTAAACTTTTTTTACATTGGAAGTGATATTGATGTCTTTTTAAAAGGGATCTTTAGCTGCTCCAATTGTACATCAGTATTAATACAGGAATACAGCCTTTAATTTCCTGTCTGTATTCCTGTTTAATTTAATAATTTTTAAAAAATTAATCCATATAATTTATTTTTTCTTTCCAGTTCATTAGCTAAATTTAATGTTTATCTCATGAGAGTGAAAAATGTAGGGAAATAGTTAATTTCTAGTTGTTATGCTACTTCTGGTGGAAATATATAACAGGAATGCATCTGGCTTTCCTTTTTCTGCTATGCGCTACTCAATTCTGCTGAAAGTGAGGAATAAAATCAGTGCTGTTCATTTTCCTATAATTTGAAGCAATCTATTTTCTCTTAGCCTGAAATTCAGAATACTTCCCAATGCCACTGTGTTCAGAACATGAAGGAAACACTCCTCTCTTCAGTCCTAAAAAAGAAAATTCAAATGTGGCTTTAACATGTCTCTTTGCTGATGTGGGCTTCCTCTGACACACACTGATTGCCTGTCATACTCTTTAAATCAAAGCTATAGATCTGCATGCTCCATACTACCCCTTCTAAAAAGCCATCTAATTGTTTCTGTATGTAGCTTGAAGGGCAGTAAACACACATTAGTAAGTATATGCATAAATGACTGCAATGTAATATGAAAGCTTATACTTTGTATTTTTTTTATCTGCATTTTATCTGCATTTCAAGAATTATAGATGCTAGCATCTAGGAGATGACCCAATTTTGTCACTGTCACAGGAGGGAATCTCTCCTAAGGAGATATTTCTTTCCTTGATACTATCCTTTTGTTAGCCTTCTTGAAGCTGTTCTGGGTCTTGAATCAAAGCTATCCTAATTTTACTGGATACACCTATGAAATATCCCCTTTTTAATACGTGAGAATGGATTAAAAGTGTCAACTTAGATCACTCAAAAACATCTATGAAACTCCATAGTTTTTACTTCCCAAGCTTCGTGTCCTACAACCTCAGATTGCATTTAGTTTTCCATTCCAGAATCCAATAGCAGGACTATAAAAAAGCCTTGGCTCTCATTTTGACTATGTTGTGGATATAAGGCAAAGCTTGAAAATATGGCAACAGTCATATTTAACTGTTTAACTCAAAACACACCACGGGAAACATACTGATTTTACCCTTTTCCTCCACAAAGTTTCTAGAAGGCACTTTAGAGCTGCAATAAAGTAATTGTGCTGCATCTGTCTTTTCTTACCTGTAATATCTACTCTTGTTGTAAAGCAGTGTATCCGCTGGTTAAATAACTAGGTGCTGCTAGCGCTTCTTTAACTATTGTTTTCTTTCACTTCTTCACTGAGGTAAAAATAAAATAGACCAGAATAATGAGCTGTTCACCACCAGGAACATTAATATTTCTGTGTGCCATTCTAGGTAGGGTACAAAGTCATTTCACATGCAAATTCACAGAAGTGTGTGTGAAGCCCAGTAAGGTTCATCCTTCTAGCACCAAGGACATGGTTTAGTGGTGAACATGGTGGTGCTGCTGGGTTCATGGTTGGATTTGACGATCTTAAAAATCTTTTCCAACTTCAATGATTCAGAGATTCTATTTCTTAAAGTGCAGCAGGCCATCACTACATTTATTAAGTGGGTGAAAGTGCCTATTAAAAGATATGCTGTCACGACTTCTCAACAGTAGACTTGAAAGTCTACTGTTCCAGTTTTATACATAATGACCCAAAGTGTTTGAATTGAGGCTGCTCTGGTTTAAGATTTTTATCATGAGACCACCTTGGAGGAAGTTTTTTGTCTTAGCATCTCAAAATTGAAAACTCTGGGCTGGCTGGTGCAGTAAGGACAGAACAACAGGCCCCTGTGTGGGCACAGGGCAGGGAAAGGGGTATCCCATATTCTGGAGAGAACAGTATTTTCTTGGGTTTAAAAACACATAAACAATTAAAAAGCATAGCTGAATTGCTCTTCTGAGGGACAGAAACCTTCCCTGTGTGCAGCCTGGTGTGCAGATAACTGATTTGGACTTCAGTGCTGGGAGCTCACACACAAATTGTCTCTGAGCTTCTTCCCCTTTCTGTTGTTTTAAAGTGGGCTGCTGCCTGCTGTGTAGCTGTGGGAGGGGGAAATCCACTTCATATTATGTCAGGGTTATTGTTCCTAGATAGAAGACTTTTCAAAGGGGTTTAAGCAACCTGGAAATGCACATGCACTACAACTTATTACCAGCAGCTTTGCAGATTTTAACAATAATTCTTGGAGCAAAGGAAAGCAATGGCACATTATTTGTGGTTTGTCATCTTTACATAAAATCAGGTCCAGACTTTGTGTGACCGTGGCTGCCACAGCTCACAACCTCAGAGCACACACAGCATTATTTCTTCAAGCTGAGACACTTGAAACATAACATTCAATAAATGACAGCTCTGAAGAGTTGCCTGAGGAATAAAGGGAATTTACATCCTTTCAGTGTGAACAGCACAGAGCTGATCACCTCTCATGCAGGGAACTAAACTAGTACATCCCCCACTTAATTTACCATTACACCATTAAATGCAGGTTGCAAGGGTTTTGCTTTTTGTTTTAATGTTTTAGCTCTCTAACAAATCCTCACACAGACTCTCACAGCTTGGAAAACAAGCTGTTGCTTTAGCAAAGTTCCATTTCACTGTGGCTTCATAGGTTGTAGTGATGACCCTTCGGGCAATGTAAGTACATGTCCCTAAAGGAGCATTTAAGCACCACCTTCCTTCACTGTCAGAGCTCATTGGACATGGTTTTTGCTCAAAAATTTGGCAAAAAGCTACTCTTGCAGGAAAAAAAAAAAATCACAATGCAGCAGTTCCCAAAATTATCTGATCATCCCCATCTGCAAAAGTAATTCTGAGAGTGATGAAAATCAGCATGTGCTAATTTCTGGTAGTTTTGGAAGTTTATTGGCAGCTTTTATCGTAGCCAGTTGTCTCTGGTGTTAAATTTCTGTGTACATAAAGACCTTTTAGTAGTCTGCTGGAGTTCCTGGGTCTGGCCCATTAGATCCCTGCATGGATACAGAGGAGAAAAGAGTCTCCGTGCTTTGCATTTGGACAATTCACCTTGATTTCTAAAGGAAATGGAGATGCAATGAGTGTGTTAGAAGACCTCAGTGTGGAAAGGGTTCAAGGGGGTGCTGGGTACATGCATGAGTAGGGACAGAAGTGTGTTTGCTGGCTGGCCTCTGTCAGTGCCCTGACTCAAATCACTAGGTCCTGACCACCTCTATGCCCACTGCACTTGCTTTTCACATGCTCTGACGTGTAATATTAAATTAAATGTGTTTCTGAAAATAAAATGTCCTTTTTAATTTATTTATATGAACAAATAAGTAGCTTCTGACAACCCTGGCTAAGAAACTGACATCCATCAAGACAAGGAAAGAGGTTTTTTATATTATTATTTCTAAATTTAGATGTGAAGCACATTAATATTCTGTTATGGCAATAATGATCACTTTGTTACACATAGAAAAGTGACATAAGCAGGGAGATCTTCATGAGAACTTTGTATCTTAGTGAAAAAAAACTCTCCAGGCTCTGAGAACTGTTGATACTGATGTACAGGATTTATTGTAGCTTTATTTAGCAGATGGAGACTCTCCTGGGAGGAAGGAGGGAGGGACACCCATGTACACATCTGTGATGTGATTCCCTTTCCTGTTTCCTGGGTTTATTACACTAATCAAAAATATTTCACTTAGTTTTTTGAGTCTGTTTCATTTTGCACAGCAGAGATACTCACTGCTGTCCACTTAAAATACAGAGTAGTGATTGTACCTAATAGCACAAGGGTACTAATTCTAGCTGTAAAGTCAAGGTGATGGGCTCAGGCAGGGCTCTTCTAGGTAAAAAAGGATTTTCTGGTGGAGACTTCTATAGGTTCCACAACCTATGACAGCAGAATGATGTATCCAGCAGAACATTTATATAGCTAGGCTGGGTAAACTGCAAACAAGGTTGTTTTTTTTTTTCCTGTGCAAAGACCAGTCCAACACCCAGAGTCCTTGTAAATGTGAAAAATACCCAAATAAGCCTTGCAGTGTTTGTAAAAACTTGCACTGTGCATTCCCCTAAAATGAAATTTTAATATACAATTTGTAGGCTAAATTTTATTTAGTCCTATTTAAAGTGCTAAGGTCCAGATGTTTTTTTAGTAACTACCAACTGACCCTGAATGTCAATCAAAACAGTACCTAAAATTTTACCCAAGATATTCAGATAAATGCCTGATCAAAAGAATGTAAACTTCCAAATTTTGTCATGTGCTGAGGTGTCTGGAGGCAAAATTGCTCCATATGGATAAAACAGATCTGGACTGGTAGCAGAAAACTGTCCCTTCAGTGGCACCTGCATCCCTGCCACATCCCTGCTGTAACTGTGCTACTGAGACCTTCTCCAGTATGCCAGGAAGTGCCTCTCCCCTTCTTACCTACTCACAGGGCACTTAGACAAGGAAATGAAGAGCAGGTCAGCTCAGGGAATGTATTTTGACCTGCAAATTGTGAATGACAATATTACCAGGAGAATGGATAACTAGATAACTAGACCTTCAGGTCACCAGGTGTGTAAAAAAGTAATCTGTATGTTTTGCTATAGGTCATGCTAAAGTGCAAGGGGTTTTGTCAGGGGTTTTCCTCCAAACTGAAATGCTACTCTTCCTGTTCACTGCCACTAAGGACTGAAGAGTGCTTTCAGAGTCCTTTCTCTTTGGAACTGGATACCATAGAAAGCATTTTTAAAAACTATAATGTCAATTCAATTTAAGCTCAGATTTTTTTATTTTTTTTAAAGTAGTGTCATGCTTGCTTGAGGGACTGAGAAGTGCTTCTGTACAATCAGTGTTTGAAATAAGCCTGAATTGGGAAAAGCTAGACCCAGTGTAACATCTCAGCCCACCCAGAGCACTTGGTTTACAGGTCTCTGTCTTAGAGTTTCACCACATTTCATTAATTTCTTCAGGTTTTAACTTTTCACAGCATCAGATCCACAAAAGGGTTTTTTTTAATCTGTACAGATTTCTCTTTCCCATTGAAACTTTGAGTCAAAACTGAAGACACATTTCCTTCCAGAAATGCCCAAGATTATTTTGTATGTTAATTTATTCCCATATCTCATTGAAATATTTACTTAGCTGCAGTTGCTCAGGCAGAGTGGAGTCTGAGCCATGTGGTTTTCCAGTGAATGTGATAAAAACACAGCCTTGGTCGAGCTCCACCTGTTTTTGACAGGATGCAAAACCCCACTCCATTAATGTGAACATGCATTTGCACTCAGTTTAAACATTGCATATGCTCCATGTCTAAGTCTAGGTGACTCTGAACATATGAGCTTTCATTTGCTGGCTTTTAGCTGTGCATCCCCCAATGCAAAATTAAAATTAACTGGTTCCATATAACAGCAGAGCACTTTCCACCCCCGGCTCTTCAGTGTTGTGTATTCACAACCCACAGATGTCCCCACGTGCATCAGCTGGTCACCAGGCACAGGTGGGCTGCAGCACTGGGGTCCTGTACCCCAGATAGAGCAGGGAGAGTTGGTCCTTCAGAGGAGAGCAGTGCCAGGACTTTGGGGATGCTCAGCCCAATGCAGGCATCCTTAGCCCCTGGTTTAACAGACAGTCTGCTATAAATAGAAGCAGTGCCAGTGGAAAATAGAACTAGTACCTGCACTCCTGCTCAGACTCATGAAACAATTTTGTTGAGTTCTCTGTGGATTTGAAAGGTCCTTACTCCTCAGTTACTCCTTTCCAAGCTATCTAGCTTATGTTAGATTTGTTCTAAAAATAGCAAACAAAGTTTTAAATTTATAAGTTTCTCATAAAATGTTTTGGGCTTGTTTTGATTTTGCTTTTTTTTCCCCCTTTCCCCCAAAATTCCAATTCTTGCTGGAATTTTCAGTGTTTTGCATCATAAAAGTAGTTCACCGCAGAGCACACCAGATCGTCATTTGAAATCAGATTTTCTGGCATCATATAGAAAACCTGCTGTGGACAGTCTTGGTTAGTTTTGCTTTCATTATCCATTGTGCACTGCGGAGGGATTACAGCTGTCTTTTGGTTGCTCCCCAGGGATTCGGTTAATCTTACAGTGCAGCCACAACATGTGGTGTGGCAGTTCAGTTTCTTCTGGAGAATCTTCTGTGAGTCCTGTTGGGGATGGCAGACTCTCAAGAGGAGCACAAAGGGCTTAAAGTGTCAAAATGGGCAGTGGATACACATTTGTGAGTGGTGCTGCTTACAAGAGATTCATGAGGCATGAGCAATTTCCACAAAGCTTCCTGGGTGTTTCAGTGCAATCATTTGGGTAGTCAGAGCGGGATTGTCATTGCATGTCTGCAGGATCAAACCCTGGGCCTGTGGGTTTGACAGGTGGGATAAAAGAATAAATTTTATTTTGTAGCACTAATGTATTCTGTATATCCTGAGAGGCCTGACTTCTTAAGCAGCACCTGATCTCCTACCTCAAAAGCAGAGGCATATGGTAGAGGGAAGAAGTTTGATGTGCATAGACATATTGGCTGCTCATTTCAGGCAGTCCTCCAGGTGCACAAAATGGCTCTAAACCTGACCTTTGTCACAACTCATTTATGCTTTAGCCTATATCTGAGAGGATGGTAGTAGTATTATCCTCTGGATCTTGATTTGAGATCATGGTGAGTCATTTGAGTATTTCAGACAAGTAATGAAGAAAAAAAAAGTGTGTATGTTCTTTAGGCATAAGAAGGGGGAACCCTGAAGTGTTATTAAAAAATAGAGATAAATATGATAGTGATAAATGTGTGTGATTTGCATGTTTAATTTTTGTGATAAAAATGGTATAGATTTGTGTAAAATCATACCTAGAGTGTAGTTCCTGTATCCATGATTGTGATCCTGTCCTTATTTCTTCAGTATTACATTTCATGGTCTGTTGAAATCATGTTTAGGGAGATAAAAATAGTATATCTTCTGTTGTTTTGGCATCCAACCTCTAATTTACAAATATAATTTATGCTAATCTTGAAAGTGCTTCTCAGATACAAAGTAAAATGTGTCATCCTTAGTATATGTGTGCATAATTTATTCTGATGGGGAATAGACTTTTCAAAGCCATTTCAGCCCTTCATATGCAGAACATTTGATACGAGCAGGGCAGCTGGATGTTCACTGCTGTAAGAGCAAGGAAATGGTTAAAACAGCAGTAGCTACTGTCTTAACCCAGAAAATATAAATACACCATGGGATATACTGTTGTTTGCACAGTCAAGCCAGTTTGTATAAGATCCTTGAGTTAGGTATTTTTATTCCTTTAATTTTTGCTGATGATTAGTCATTTCTGCAGAGAATTCTTCCTATGTTATCAGTTAATTTTTTAGTGGCTTCTGTCTCTGACTCAGATGGCTTCCCTGGTGCATTAGAAGCGTGTCAGGGGGGATTAGCTCTGCGTGGGCTTGCAGCTCCCCGGAGGGAAGGAGCCTGGCCATCCATGTGCTTCACTTGCCCTGTAACTCCCGGGTCTCCCCACTTCCACAGAGAAGCCTGCAGAGACTCCCAGCTCAGTTTCTGCCAGCAAATGAACCAGTATCTGTGATGAATCCTCTTCAAGCACAAGAGGAGCGAGCAGCTGCTCTTGAAATGGTTTCTCTTGGCTACCTGGAACTCCAGCACTTACAAGGATGGTGACCTTCTGTGGTCCCTGACTGGAATGTATCACAGCAAAGAAATTAAAATACCTTCAAAGATGACACATCCCCAGCAGAGCAAATCCCCCTTCCTCCTGCTTTGGAGGTCAAATCTCATAATCAGGTGTAGCACTCTTTTTGAACTTGTGACAAAAAAGCAGAAAATCCCATGCAAAGCAGCACAGGAAGAAAAAAGGAAACCATACAAAAATGAGAAGAACTATAAAGTAGTTCTTAGTGCCTGAGGGATGAAAATAATCCAGTGTAAATTTAAACTGATAGGAGAATTTTTGCATTAAAACCAAGAACAAGAGTCAATGGCTGGGAAGAAAATCCGTCTGCAGAGTATTCTGACTTTATGGTCTCAGTTCAAGATTTCTACTCCTTACAGCTGCACTGAGGAATTTAATATTCCATTTTGTTTATAATTAAACAGTGATACCTAGTAATACAATAGTTTTCATACATCTATTAATTAGTTTTCTGGGAATTAATCCAGTTTCTGATTGGACCAAGTAATGAAACTGCACAGCAAATTAAAATTGTTCTTTGCAATATTAAATAGGAACAATGCAAACTAAAAAGACCACACTGATTGATGCAGTCAGTCTCTGGATACTTTCTGTTTGCCATGTATTTTTCATCAATGTGATGAAAATTTATTTGCCTTCGTTTTCTAACTTAACAACTTGAAAATATGATCAGAGTCAACAGAAGCATTATGACTCATGGCAAAACAAGGTGGACACGACCAAGCTGTTTGCCTTTAGAGTACTTTCTGTATATATTTCTAATGTTTGGTCTTCCTCTGTATCTTTCACTCTTGTGATGTATAATGAAATGAATAATATAAAAGACTTTCTCCTCTGTAGTTCTTCAAAGATGTTCTTCCATTATTCTGTGCTGTAGTTACATCAATATTCCAGTATCTGCTTGGTGGAAAAGAGCAAGCAGAGCACCAGAAGTGAGCTGTGAAGAGTCCAGCCCTGCCATGACCACAGTCTATGTGCCAGCAGGCTGACACTGCTGTAGGAGCAGCCAGGCCAGTGTGGTTTAATGCTACCCCAGTTCTGAACTCAAAAACTCAGCTGACAGACAAAACCTGTATGGACATATAATGAGATCATTGGCTCCATCAGTCAGATCACTTGTTCATATTTTAGGAAAATGAAAGCTGAAATCTGCTGTTAATGGTTTAAGACAGATCTGACTGTTTTGGTATTTGCTATGATGGTTTAATTCCATCACTGTGTGGAAGAGGGAGAGGAATGGAGGAATGAGGGAGAGGAGTGCTTCCCTTGCAGAGCACCCAAGGAGAGAGCGTGTAACCTGGTGGCATTCGATGGTCTGCATGGGCCTGCTGAGCTGGGGTTGGAGAAGGCCTGTAACATGGTTCTGAAAGGAGAGATGGTTTACAGCAATCTTCCTCAAGGAGTCTGCCACCAACCTTGGCATTGCCCTTTTCTCCACCTTTGGCACATCAGTCACTAGACCTGAGCAAACATTGAAGAGCATTTTCAGCACAAAGTCAGCTTTGATGAGTTTACTGTGAGTGATCATATGATTAATTTTGTTGTTATATAATCATGGCTCTCTTTGCAGACAAATGTCTTGCATGTTTAACAGTTATTTAATGCTGTACATAGTTCTTTGTCAGAGAAGCATTTGATCCTGGCCAAGTTCAAATTGAAACTTCCAAGAGGAATAATTCAAATCTGCATTTCCATATATATTAATAAACTATGTAATACTTGCAGCAACTCACATAATATAGTTTTGAAATGAGATAGAGCTCATTATCAGCACAATGAGGAGCACAGAATCTTACCTGTCAGAAATAATGGAGTGAGACCTGCACAGTTCCTTTCTCTCTCACTGTCTCTGTAGTCATTGCTGCACAGCAAGTTATGTGTAAATCTTTGTCAGCTTGTTGTGCTGAAGTGGGACTCATGCTAGCCCCAGCCAATTCCTGTGGCTGTGAGCAGGAGGAGTATATAAATAAATCCTTTCATTCTGTCTGGGTTCATGATGTAACAACAGCAAGACTGCGCATTGCACAAGTCCAAATGGGCCTTCAGAATGCTGCTACCTGAGGGCAGGGGATGCCACATTTGAAATCTGCCATCCTGCTTTTGATCTTGTGCTCTGGGTGAGAGTCTGGAGTCATTCCTTTCTCTTTACACACAGGGGAGTTTGGTCTGCATTGCTGAGGTGTGAATTTGGCATCCCACTGTGTGTTGTGCTGGTGTGGTCAGGCCCAGCTGGGAAACACCCGCTGCCCTATACTGGGAATTGCTATCAGTGTAGGGAACAAACCTAAGCCTTCTGTGATCCTGGTCAGTGACCGGGGCCCAGGACCAAAGACTGGAGGCTAGTCTTCAGCTTGTGGTTTACAGAGCTTAACCAGCAGCTGAGCGTTGGCTCCTGCATCCAAGGACAAATGGATCCTCTTTTAAATGGGGCTGAAAACAGGGACATGGTGCTGTGCTGTTTTCGCTTGATAGCTGAGCAGAGGATGTAGGAAAGCAAGACCAGATCTATTCCAGCTGTGATGCTGAACAGCAGCAAGTTCTGTTCCCATCTGTAGCCACAACCTCTCTCTCACCTGGCTGTAGGCTCTTTGCTCTGGAGAAAGTGTAGGAAGCAGGTGAAGGTTTCATCTATGTTGAAATTAGGTAAAGAATGAAAAATTAAGGGGGGGAGAAGGATTTGAATTAATTATTTAATGATACAGTGCATTTAGACACCAGGAGTACATTTTGTAAGTTTTAATTTCTGGAATACAAGATGCAGCATTTTGGCAAAAAAAAACCCAAAAAGACATGCTTCATATAAATGCAGTTTTGCATATTCTTAGGAAAAGGTTGAAATATATCACCTCAGGGGGATTTGTGCAAGTTCATCCAGCTTGCCATAGGAACCTGGCTTATAGTGGATGGTTCAAACACCTTCACACAGCAATGAAGTAAATGCAGTAATTAAATAATGTAAACTGTTAAGAATTGTAACATTGGAGACATGGCAAACTGAAATTTTCTTTGCTACACATGATTATCCAATAGACTTAAGAAAGGAAGCAGACTCCCCACCTGCACTCTTCATCATGTTTGGATAGTAATCTTCTTTAAATAATATGACAGGCTCTTTCTGTAGTCCAGTGTCAGAGGATTATACTATTTTCAGAACAATTTATGAAAGATTAGTACAGGCATAGTTAATCATTCAAACTAACTACAGGTTTTTTAGAAACATTCAAATTAATGAGTTCTACCTCTTGATCTTTCTGGCTGCAAATCCCTTTGGAATTGACGCCAATTAGGATTTAGTTACAACTTGGCTATGAGCATGGACCAGTGTGTGCATATGTGTGGCAGGCGTGTGTGCACACATTTACACATTTACATATGTGGGTAGGTGTCAGTGCCCCTGGAAAGTGGCACATGGTCAGTTAGACCTGTTCTGTTGTTAACCAATTCTGAAAGTGGACATCTCCACTTGGAGAGGAATAAGCAAACAAAGGTTCTGCTTTATCATGCACAAATCTGTATATTGCTCATTGCCAGTCTGATGCTTTTAGGACAATTAGATATGGCTTGTGTTTTACCTACAGTGATGATGGGGTGGAAATTATGTGGCCTTGCTTACACTTCCCACTTTTGAGAAATGTTCTTGTCTTTTAAAAAAGAAAATGTATTCCAGCACCAAATAAACTACACCAGACCAAGGCAACATCAAGAAAGAAACTTTCTGAGAAGGACTTACCCAACTCAGGGCTTTACTCTGCATGAAGGGGAAACAGGAGCTAATTAGAGATTTCTGATGCTTCACAGTTCTTGTGCTGACATTTCTATGTGCCCACAGTGGTACCATTTCAAACCTCCTTGCAAACAGGCCCACATTGACCTGTGTGTGTTGCTGAGTTTCTTTGCATAGTCACTGACTTGCCTGAATTGAAATGTGCTGTTGGTTTGCAGTATAAACACCAGTAAGAGCTGTTTTTCAGAACTGATAAGCATGAGTGGAACAGGAATAATATCAAGTTCTCAGTCATGCCACCCACAGAAAAATGCAGTGTTTGGTATGGTAGCACTTGTTTCAGCTGAACTTTCCTTCTTCTTTACCTGTGTTTCTAAATGGCTGGAGGTTATTTTCTTCCCAGTGTCCCACCTGGTGTCCATGGCCTTTTCATCTCCTACACTTGTAATTTACTAATCTGAAGCTTCTTGTGTTGCAGATTTATGTGGATTTGATGAGCTGTTGAGTTTCCTATAGCCAAGTAATTTTTAGAACATTTCTTCTGTACCATTCTTTAGTCTCAAGGGAAAAGATTGATTGGATGCCGTGAGCCTTGTTTCCCAAGCTACATGAGCATGTAGTCAAAGATGAGTGTCAGGGAGTGTGGATCAATACACTCTGTTGTATTTCTAAAGTGTAATTCTTTGCCCTACTCACAGTCTCCTGTTTTCCTGAAAACTCAGTTCTGACTTTCAATGTTTGAAATTTGTTCTGTAGAAAATTTCTAGTTACAATAATATGAAACCTAAAAAAAAAGCTTTTTCTGATTTTTTTTGGTAAAATTCTGAGTGCATAGCAGCGTATCTATGTCTCAGTTGTTGGCAGCTTATGTTGAAAAATAGACTTTTCTAGCAGTCATCTTCTTTTCAGAGAAGAGCATTGCTTGTTTTCAAATTGAACAACATGATCTGCTTGTCACAGGCAGAACTGAGACCCTGGTTCCAGATATGGTTCAGGCAAAGGAGGACCTTTTCCTTACATTTGTATTTTGTGTTACAGCATAGGTGGAGAAGTAGCAAGAGGAAATGAAGGCAGCTACGTGGGGAAACACTTCCGCATGGGATTTATGACAATGCCTGCTCCTCAGGACAGACTGCCACACCCCTGCTCCAGTGGCTTCACTGTCAGATCCCAGTCTCTTCATTCAGTTGGAGGAACTGATGATGAAAGCAGCAGCTCTCGAAAGCAGCCGCCTCCAAAACCGAAGCGAGACCCCAACACCAAACTGAGCACCTCATCTGAAACTGTCAACACTGGAACTACGAGCAAAAGTGGGAAACTACCAGACAGGACTGAAGGTAAACAATGTAATTCTTTGGGAAAAAGGGGGTTGATTAACCAGTCTTAAGATTATCCTGTTGCATTTAAGAATTAACTGTATCTTTCCCTATTTGTGTAACAGTGCCAACACAGGTATCTTAGACCCCTCATGTCTAAATGTTGGACCAACTTTCCAACTGTTCTGGGTAGTTTTGCCTTTGACATTTGTCACAGAACTGCACCACTTACATGGTCAGGATGTATACTGGAGAATGAGTTGAATTTATTCCAAGTGAAGGGGGAAGAGATTGCTGTCAGCTAGAATGTAGGCCAATGTTATCTGCCCACCAGCCAAGGACCACTGACCATATCACTAGCATGGTGCAAACCACAGCTCTGGAAAGGGTCCTCCTCAACAAAAGAGTGAAGAAATTAATAAAAAGAATACTGCATAACCCTGAAACTCCACAGCTACGAAATATAGTCCAACAGTAAAAATTTTAGCCAGGATGATATAATGGACTGCCCAAAGCTTCTGTTTGTGTCTGAGTCTACATTTTCTCTTCCCATTCCTCCCAGTTACATTTCAGCCAGTGCAGCATTCAGAAGAGAATTAACAAATAGTTTTAGTAAGGATATTGCTTCCTTACTCTGCACTGCTAAAGATGAGCTAACGCTGTAGGGGTCATCTCCTTCCTTTATTCCATGCTGTAAATACATTCTGTGCAGCAGTAGGACCAGCTGTACTCTCTCCTAGGAGGGTTCAGGATGACTCTGCTTCACAGTGTGAAGTGTAGGAAGGAACCCATAAAGACAAATGGTTTTGATCAGTGCTGGTGTCTCCCACTGCTGTGTTACATATCAGTTTGACATCTGATGCAGCACGTTGTTCCCCTAGTGTGTATCCCTTTGCTTGGTGCTGTGGCCAGAAATACTTGTTAGCTACATTCATGCTATGACCCCTTTAACCAAATCTGATTAAAAAAAATTGTCAATGATAACAAAGATGCCAGTGAATGTGTAAATCATGGTGGAACATATATCTATGATTGTGAAGTTGAACACAAGTGCTGAGCAAAGCTGTGGATTTATTTATTCTCTTGGTAGTTATTGTGCATATGACATTTTTCATTACTTCCATATCTTGTCTTCTTCAGCGACCATGACATCAACTCCATGCAGACTAACATGACAAATGCAAGCATTAAGTAACTGTCCTTAACAAAAGCAGTTTTCCACAATTTTACTGGACCAAAGCCTACATAGAAAGCATTTAACTTTGAGATCTAAATTCTCTTATCAGAAAGTCTTTCAAATTTTAGCTTAGTATCAAAAGAGGCACAAACTTCTTGGTCTGATATGCTCTGAGGCGAAAGGCAGGAGCTCTTACATTACTCAAAATTTCTTTTAAAAAATACAACATTTTAAAGTATTTTTATAATTCTTTAATATATCTCTTAGCTCTCTTTCTCCCTGAATCTGCCCAACCAGAATCACCAAGACTAGATGAAGTTTGTTTTGCAGACAGGGTATTAGGAAAGGGTTTAATGGTTTTTAATTTGTTTAATGACTATTCCTACAAGTGTGAATTGAGTCACACAGTACATGGTGCTGTTCAGAATAGCCAACCCCAGCACTATCTCTAGGAAGATTAGGAATGGAGTCTGTTTTACATCCATATCCCAGCCCTTTTCCTCATTTGCTGAGAACCAAGAGAATTTGACAGACTTGAAGTAGCAATAATAACAATGATAATTGAAATATATCGAAGTATTTTGCCAGCCTCACGGAAGTCATGGCAGACCCCTTAGGCAGCTTTTGTCTTCACAGAACTAGATTTTCTTCAGCATTATTGTCAATCTGGAAGGCTCTGAAAATTTTCTTTTCTTTCCCTCATCTTCTTCTGCCATCTGAAAATTGAGTCCAATAAAGGAATATGTAGTCATGTCCCTTCTGACAGATTTCAAAGATCAAAATTGGTTGACATTTCTGTTTCCAAAGACACTTTTCCTCCTCCACTCTGTGCAGGTTGAGCTTGATCTATCCCATCACACGAGTTATGAGTGGCATGTGTGGTACTGCAGCCTTGTTCACTCTGGTTCCTCTGCATGACAATGGTGCCATACCAGAGTCCAAGTATTGCAGAGCACCTTGGATTCTCATCATTGTCATCAAGAGCTGAATATTCATTGCAGGATCTCTGGAAAGAACTGATGAATGAGTAATACTCCATCACCAGCATAAAAGATAATACCTAAATGTTACTTTTCAGTGTGAATAAACGCCTTCATGAAACATTAAGAATCTCTCTGATGTTTAATTTATGACATGTATTATGCTCACTCTGCTGCTTTGCAATTAGAGCAGCAATGGGCACTTTCAGGCTAAAATGAAGAAGTTCCTGGAGGAACTCCTTTCAATTGACAGAACCCTTTAATCACACTGTTGTTTTCATGTGTCCAGAATGCCTGCCCTGCTTCCATGTATACCAGGTTTCACCAAAGAGTTTAATACATAGAAATATCAGATTGTAGCTTTTTTGGTTTGAGTTGGCTTTTCTTAAAGGAGCAATTTTTTAGCACAGATACACTCAAGTGTGGTACAATATGGTGTTTAGATGAACAGACTGGATTTCTAAGATGTTTTGCTCTCACTAGGAGAGGCTTTGTTATCACCTGTGCACTCCAAGGTAACTTTTTGGATGAATTTTCACAGTAATCTGGCTAATATAGGAATGTTTATATAAAAACTATGGTCATACATTGATGAGAGCCTCTAAAGATGAGCAGAACAGATGGAAGCCCAAGTTCATTACCTGCAGTGTTGATTGATACAAATATTAGACAAGTTTTGTCACTGAATATTAAATTATTATCGTTGCGCTAAAATAAATTACTGGCAAATTTAGTATATGAAATTTTGCTCAGAGAATCCTATGAAACTCTGATTCTACTAGTCTTGGTTTTTGTGGGCCATTAGTTTTTGCTGTATGTTTTTACCTATGTAGCAATTCTTATTCTAGTAGCAAACTTGGAATTTGAGATTTTGTACGTCTGCCTCTTCCCAATTTCAGGTGAAAAATTCCATAGGATACAGTATTCATGTTTTCCTTTGGATGTCTTTGAAAGCTCAGGTCCAAGAAGAGGCAGGTTTAACTTTCAGTCACTGTTGTCTGTGTTGTACCCAAATATTTGTATATGCATGTGTCTCACACATTTGCATGTACTTGTGGTGTTTGCAGGCTGAATGCCTACAGCCTTTTCCAGGAACTATGGGAGAAAATGATGGAAAACCCTCTTGTTTCTCCATCAACTACCACGGAATCTCTACAAAGGAGTCATCACAAAATTGTTCCCAGCACAATTTTTTATGGCTGTGCAGAATAATTCAGACTATAATGTCTATTGTCTGAGCTGGTGGCTACTTCGAAAAGGAATTTGCTACATTTTCTAGACAACCAGGGACAGCCTCATCACTCATTTTTGTTAAACATGTTTACTTTTTGCTTTTTGAAAATGATTCTGTTTATACAAACAAAAGCAGGAACTGAAAGTAAATTTGATACTCTTTTTGATCACGGTGAAATCAAATATTGAAGATTATCCCATCGTAATATCTGCCATAACATTAGATTGGTTTGAATTTGTCTGATTTCACTGCAGAAGGGGCAGAATAAATTTGGTCATGAGCTTGAAGGACCTTTTCCTCCTGAAGCACAAATAGCAGCAGTAACACCCCCACTGGTTCTGTGCACTTTTCCTATAAGTGCTCTGGCTTCCATATTTGTGGGAGTTCAAGAATCTTCCCTGAAGTTGCAGTGGCACATATTGGCCCTGTCTTTTGCAGCAGCACTTGGGTTTGTTTTGTCCATCTCAGTCCACCTTGGCTCTGCCTGCAAGAGCCCTCTCCAGCCTGAAGGCATCCTTCTCTTTGACTGCAGCTTTGTTGCTGTGTTTCCACACTTTGTGTCCCTTCTTGTGCTTTAATATTCCATTTTTTACTCTTCCGGCTGCCTCTCATATGCACCCACTGAACGCCTTCCACCCAATGCATTTCTCCTCTGTGACAGATTTCTAGAGAGTATTTTGGAAAAATGTGGGTTGTCTTTCCTTCAGAATTTTCAAACTCTGATAGGAACAGCAAACAAATGGAGCTGTGCCCCATGCATCACACATTGGAAGTGAGAGGTGAACTGAAAAGGGAAATTTAAAATAACATTTCAGCATAGAAGGCATATCTAATCTTGATCCTGAAAAGCTCTTTATTGCAAAAATACAGGACTATAATTAATAGATTTGTTTTCAGTGTCCAATCTCACAGAAAAAGGAAGTAATAAACCAGTATAATTGGCTGACATAACCAGCCTCAAGCAGTGTTTTTTGATATGATCACTGCATGTCTACAGGAAAGGTTTACAGACCTGCTACAGTGCAAATAAAAATGAAAATACATAAGTAAACTTCATTTTGAAAGTTATTTTTTGTTAAAATTCTGCTTAGTAATATGGAGTACTACATTATATAAATACACATGAAATATATAATTTAATTATAAAATTTAATTTATGTCTACATAATACACACATGTAATGAGAAAGCAGGTTCTATATACTTACATGTGCATACAAACGTGCACACAGATACCAGTTAAAACTTTTTCACAATGCTATTCATGGTTGTGATTCTGCTGCTGCCAGAGCCAAAGGAAAATTTACCTCTGATGTGAGAAAATACTTGCAGGGGACCCACCTCTTGAACCCACTCAGTTTGTTTCATGTTTTCCTTCCAAGTGTCTTGGGAAAGAAGATATCCTTCTTGCTGCTGCCTTCTAAGGCCTTGCAGTGAGCTCAGCAGTTTCTAAGGGTGGGCAGCTTGTAAGGAAAATTTTTCTCAGGAGAAAATCAATAATGGTAACTGTAACTGGGCTTGCAGTACAGTTGGTCTCTCTCATAAATCTAGTTTTCTGTCAGCTAGACTGGTGGCTCTTCATTCTAAATTTGAACTTTTGCTACTCTCATTAAGCAGAGTTTGGATTAAAGGGATTTAGCACTTTTGCTGGTTTTACATAGAGCTGGTTTCCTTTTATTTCCTACCTAAGTGAATAATGTATTTAACCTGAACTTTGAAATAGTGCCCTCTGTGGTAACCATGACACGTCTTCCCTTATAGCCAGATCTTACTCCCAGATCTTTTCATCCATGCCTACTAAAGGAAGAAATCTCCTTAATGAGCCCTATCAGACCTAAGCAGTCAAAAGGGACTGACAGCTGGGCTCTGGTGGGCTGACCTGTGGGCAGTTGAAGATGCTCCTGCTCAGGGCTGTGTGCTCCTGCTGGCATGGCAGCCCAGAGCTCACACAGCACAGTGTTTTAGGGACATGGGTGTGAGGAACGAGTGCTGCTGCACCTGTGACAGGAGCTGTGGCAGAGGAGTGGGGAGGTCTGGGGAGCAGCATCCTGCAGTGCAGTTTGTCAGAGCCCTGTGCAGGGAGCACCAGACTTGTGCTGTGGCTCTTGCAATCAGCTCCCTCAGAGCCTGGGCCACTTGTCACTGTGGCTGCAGTGCTGCTGCAGTGCTGCTGCAGTGCTGGGATGTGGCCTGGGAGCAGGAAGGGCAGCATGGCAGAGCAGCACAAAGGTGTGCTGCCTCCTGGGCTCCAGCTCCAGGGCATCCTCCCCAGGCAGGGGCTCCTCAGCCAGGTGCTGTCTGAGCTGCAGTGGGTCATTGTGCTGAGAGGCCTCAGTGCTTGCATACTGTACATTTTACAGCTGATTTTCTCTTTCCTACAGCCTGCACTGTGTTCTGAGCACAGCTTTTTTCTCTGTGGGAAGCTGCAGCTAGGATCACATTAGCTGTATAGGTATAATATGAGCTGCTGTTGAGCCGTGTGTAGAGCAAAGTGTTTTATTTCACATACCTTAATCTGATTCCTGATCTCAGTGCTGTCTTACCCATAATTGTTTGTATTCTGCACTGTATCCCTTGCAGCCTGTGAGGCTCAAGAGAGCTTAACTTGAATCTGTGCAACTGGGAGAAGGGCTGGCACTGATGAAGGGGAAAGTCAAAGGCAGAAAAGGCAGAAATCACAGGCCTTGTCATCAGTAGAGTGAGGTGGACTTGGCTTTCAACTGCTATGCCTGACTCCAGAGAAGTGTGTATCCTGTGTGTCCAGGTGGCATGAGGATGGATATGGTGTCTTCAGCAGTGTTAGAGCCATACAGCTCCTAATGGAACCCTGGCATGTCTTTCCCTTTGCTCAGCCCTTCCTCTCCCAGCCTCCTTGCTGCCCCAGGGATTAGAAGGATGCAGGGCAGCACTGGCCTGTGTTGGGATTGTGCCCAGCAGCTTGTTCCCACCGACCTGCATTCAAGCAGGTAGGACATGGCAAAGATTTTGGTCTGTTCTCTAGTGTTTAATAGCTTAGAGACTTACAAAGGCTTTGCTTTTTGGGCGGGGGTGGGAGTTGTTTTTCAGTACTTTGGGATTTGGTTTTCTCTACTTTTGCAGAGACTTCAGTTTGCCCCTCCCTGCAGCATGTCAGTTTTCAGACTGCAGCTTCCAGAGCTTCTTTACTTCCCTGCATCACCTTCTTCAGCCCTTCATTTTTCCAGGTCTGTTTCCTCATCCCTCAGATGAGGGCAAGGGGAAAGGAGGGAATGAACATAGCAGTTCTTATAGCTGTTATAATAGCTTTCTGTGCAGAGCAATGAACACAATGTGATTTTTGGAGGGATTTATAAACAGGTTTTGAAGCCACAGAGGGAATATGTTCTTACCCTCAAGGCACATATGCATGCTCATTAATGTTAATGGAAGCTGCAAGCATTGAACAGAAAATAGACCAGGCAGTGGTAAAAGACACGAAGCTCTGTTACCCACTTGGGAATCACACGGTGCCCAGGACTTGGCAGTTGGTACTTTAGCTGCACTCTGCTAGTCTATCCTGTGTACTTAGTGGGTTTTTTTTCATTCTTCTTAATTTAACAAAGTTGCTTTATGTATTCCTCCTCGCTCTTTTCACGATAGGATGTTGTTCATTTGCTGAGACTCTGCACCAGGGTTAAAAAAGCCCAAAATTAAATGTGCAGCTCCCCTGCAGTACAGCTCTTGCTCTGCTCTCAAGAGTGATGGAAGCTGTGATGTTCTTGATAATGGAAAAGCCTTAATAATGTGAGTTCAGGGAGTGTTTTGCTGATTTACCAGATTACTGCAAATGCAGCCAGTCCAGGAGGAGCTGCCTGCCCTCCGCTGAGGCCAGCAGGCTCTGCTAAACATTTGTGACTCCTGCTGCGAGCATGTGGGCTTTTCTGCACTCTCAGTACAGAGCCCCAGTGCTCCAGGGCTCAGGAGAGTTTATAAACCTGGTCAGAAGCCCAGGTCCAAACTGCTGGTGAATTCACGTTATTCTGCCCAGGAGTTCGCTGGACCATCCCAGACCTAAGAGCGGTGTTGGGCATAATGCAGACATAGTGCATGGGAGATTTTCTCAGGCTGCTGTCCTCTGACTGCACAGGTCACTGTAGCCTCTGGACATGCCAATCATGCAAGGAAATGTGAGCCACTCATTCATGCAGTTACCTGGGATCTAGGACAGAGTATTAGCATGGCTTTTACATCATATGAAAGTCACTAGGCTGCTTTTAGAGGCAACCCACTCCTGGAAGTACTTCACATATGCTCTTTGAGGTGTCCAAATCAATAATCTCTGCCAGGAAGACCAGACTGAAGAGGGAGTCTCTGAAGAAAGCTAAAGTGTGGGTGGTCTTGTTCACTGCATGGTTAATTTGCAGCCTCAATAGACAGACTCCATGTAAGGTTATAATATCAATAAACCTATTCATTGTCAGCAGGTCACTGTAAGTCATCATATTTGTGACTTTATTTCATTTTTTGTTTTGTTTATACCTCAGGGGACCATAATACTGAAATATTATGAGCTGAAATACTATGAAATACTAGATTCTTGCATTATTTTGCTTCACTGAATGGCTCTGAAGTCAAGGCCAGGAGAGGAGGGGAAGAGAAATCCAGGTTAATTCTCTTGCCTTGTTTTGACAGCACATCACAAATTGTTAAGTAAAATGAAATGCCTCTGAAACTGCAAAAATAACAATCTGAGAATACTCCTACTACACTTCTGTTTTGCATAGTGTTTTTGGCATGTTTTTCTGTTAAAGGCATTGTGGACAAATGAGTAAGGGCTTGAGGGATCAGACTGAAATCCTAAAGCCCCTGTTTACTCTCAGAGCTAGTCTGTGATAATAGATGCGTCTAGAAAAAATAATTTGGAATTAAAGACAAAAGCCACAAAACAGATGCACTTTTCATTATACAGCAAGGACATTGGATTTCCATCTCTTTTTCTTACCTTATTTTTAACTGGTGCCCTAATTCTCTTCTCACTTTAACAACCAAATGAGACAAATCCTCATGGAGTGAAGCATGACTGAGCTCTTAAAACATTTTGTGCCCCCTGCACCCACATTGGCTTTACTGGGAATGCACAGGGCTTGCAGAATCACACCCCACGAGATTCACATCTAGCTCCAGGTAAGATCCTGTCATGGCCAGCCTCTGTTTCATTGGTAGCTTCTTTCTAATGACTGTTTGAATATAATAGTTCTTGGTTGGTGCACTGGTTTGCTGCTTTCATCCCTTCCACTTGGCTTAATGCTGGATGACATCAGGCAACATATGCCTGACATGCTGCAACTGTGTTTGGCACTTCATGCTTGTCCGTCTGTCCGTCCGTGTGCGAACGCTGCTGTGCTGGGGTAACGTGCACAGCCCTGACAGCTCCACAGAGCACAGCTCCCTCCTTGCACTGCCATCACCCTGCCTGGAGGTCACAGTGTACCAGCCTGGGCTTTTCACAGATGCAAGAGGGGAAAATATATAATGATGCACACATAATTTTAGTGCTGATTTTAGTGGCCGTAACTTTAAACTGCTGGCATGTCTAACAGGAAGTGCATATCCCAAAGTCTGGGGTGCTTTGTAGCTGGCTGCTAGTTCAGGGTGAGGAAAGGCTTAGAAGTGGGCAGTAAAAAGCTGAAGCATGGTGTATTTGACATCAGCAAGAGCTTAATATCCATTTCCAGCACAGTGGTATACTATTTGCTGTGGCTCCCATAATTTCTCTGAGATATTCATAAAGAATACTCTACCTTCAAATTCCCAGCTCTCTTGCATATAATGATTGAAGAATTACAGCTTCCCTTATGCTTAGTGGTAAAACCAATACTACAGGTACAGGACTCTCTGAGCATGAACATGCCTGGAAAACAGCAGTATTTCCTTTGGGTTGTTGGCCCTAATGGTGCTTTGTGGGATTAAGGAGATTGCTGGCATTCTCCCCTCCATGCATGACTGCAAATGGAGCTCTCTTCTATTTCCTCTGGGTAGAATAGTAAAGGATGGACTGGCTGTAAACCTTGCCTTAGAATCACTGGGGTGATGCCAGAAGTCTCAGTTTTAATGGGGTTAGGATTTTGTTTATGACAATGGAAGTCTCTTAACATTTGAATTTTGGTGAATAGGATGGTACGCAACTTTTTGATTAAAAGAAAAAAAAATCCACAACCAAAAAAAGCAAACATACCAAAGTGTGCCAAGCACAAACTTGAAGGTATAGGACCAGTGTGGATCCAAAAGCTTGATAATATGTCTAGCCTATTTATTTTCTTAATTATTAGTGTTTGCAAGCAAAGGCATGAAAACTCAAAATGTTCTGTAATTCTGAATTTATTATTTTCTGTTAAAGATGAAATAATTTATACTGGTGGTGTAGCCAAATATCTGCATTGCCTTACGATCCCAGTTCTGCAAATGTATGCTTGCATGTCAGTAAGTGTTAAGCCAAATGGAGACTTCTGTAAAATAATACTAAGCATTGTCTCCCAGGGGTGTAAGTGGAGGAATAGCCACTGGCTCAGATGACCTTGAGCATTTCACTTGTCCCTCAGTGTCACAGATTCCTCCTTTGTAACACACAGATAGTGATAAAGGGATTGTTTAGTGAGGTAATTTGCAATCAGCTCATGATGAGAATGTTTGTGCTCACATTGAAAACTTGAGATGATGGGACATTGCTTTCGTGAGCAGCACTGTAGAAAGAAGATTTTGAATGGAAAAGGGAATATGTGAAAAACACTGTCCTTGCTAATGTGAAATGCCACACACCTGCAGGGTTTAATTTGTGAACTCAGGGCCGTCACTGTGGAAGCCAAGACTTCAAGCAGCTACTCAGTGTAAGAACTGCTCCAGTTCCCTTTCCCAGCCTCCTGTGGGTATCACTGATGCTGCAGAGTGCAAATAAGGATGGCAAAATCTGAGCTGCCTTTATGGTGCAGCTCTGAAATGCTGAATGCCAGGGGTTTACAGAACAGACAGTCCCAGGAGATGGTGTGTAACAACCCCCACAGAGCTCAGGCTGTTCTGAGCTGTGCTCTGACGTAGACTGTGCCTTGGTGGTGGGGAGAGAGCTCTTCCTGCAAAGAGCTTTGCTTCTGATGAACAACAAAATGAAACAGGCTGTAAACACTAGGTTATAGCAATAACTTCTGCTTTCCCCTTCCTTTTTCTGCTCCATCTTCGCCTTTTCATCCTCCATCTTGCTTCTCAGCTGAAACAATGAGGTCAAGCCTGACATTTGAAACAGGAGATGCTTCTCCTAAAGGTTGTTTGGAACTGCCCAAAACTCTGTCAAAATGGCACTGTCCACTGCAGTCATAGCAGGTGAATTTATGGAGATTAGGCCCAGCTGCTTGACCCTTGTAGATCAACACTATTACAGGCTCTACTAGTTTCACTACACTATCTTCAAATAAATGCAGGATGGAATGATAGATGCCAGGCACACAGAGAAGCTCTGAGTGTGAGGCAGCTGATAACTGTGTGGCCTGTCTGTAATTTTGTAAACATTTTATTTGGAGTTGAGGAGGGAAGAGTCACCCCTATGGAGATGGAAGTAAAATTAATAGCTGGGAGGCATTTTTCCTCAAGTAGATTACAGTGAGTATTTCATACCACTCAGCCTCTGACCACAGTGCTGTTACTGTTCCATTTCCAGGCACTGCTGCCTGCCTGTGAGCTGCTCAGGCATTGTTTTGTCCACTTCAGCTGTCATCATATTCACCCAAAAATGTGCAGTGACAACTTACAGGAACTGCTTCTGCAGGGTCACCTTGTGGCCTTTTCATAAAGGAAAGAGTGCCCCTTCCACTGAACTCTTGTTCATTGTGGCTCATTTGCTTTCTGCTGCTCCTGCTGTGCTGACTCATCTGACCCTGGCCATCAACCTTGTGCTTTGTTTTGAAATGTGAGCTCAGTGGTGGCAGAAGGACCTGCTGGATGTGTCAGTCAGTGGAGCTTTGTACAACTGCCTCAAGGAAAGAACTGTGCAGAGCCCGCTGGACTTCTGGGGGAGAGGGGGCTGCTGAAATCTGCTGGTTCCTTGTCGCTGGTGCAGGAGCCAAGGAAGCACAGGAGCCTCTGTGGGGCTGCTGTGCCCGTGGAATAGTTGGACACAGCACATCTCATGTTGAAGTCCCCAAGAGCCCAGTATTCTGCACAATACCACCTTGGTAGGCCTGCCAGTTTGATTTAATGGGCTGCAATTATTTTAGAAGCTCGGCAAACAGATTGTTACTTATATAAGCAAATAAAGCATTTGACCTACTTATGTTGGCTGTAAATAGAAGATAGGCATTGCTGTGGATCTGAAAAATGAGGAGTCTCATATCTCTGGATAAATTATTCAAGTCTTTGCATTTAGTAATTGCTAGACTTCTGGTCTGGTTGTTTGTGAACCAAAACAACAAATCAAGTGAGCAAATACAGACTATTTCTCTAGATAAATAAAGTAGGTGAGTTAAACTTCCTGTTTCATTTAGCATTTATCTTAATCTAGCTTGATTTTCTTTTTTTTTCTCCAGTAAATAATGTTGGAGTCCACTATTTGGGTGCATGTCCTGGTTTTAGAAATCCCCCAGAGCCAGGAAATCTTGCAGAGATTTGTTTCATTCAGTGTCTCAGTGAGCACTGAGTCAGAGACCCCATGTGCTGTACCTTCTCCAAGAAGTTCATGAAAGTTCAGCAAATGATTTCCCACGTTGTTGCCCTCGGCTGTCACAGCCAGCAACGCATTGCAGTGTTGTTCCAGGGAAGCCAGGAGCTGCATTCAGCCTGGGCCCTGCCTCTGTTACCAAGAGCACCAACAGATAATGCCACAGAGGCCTTCAGTGCCTTTGGGCAGCAGGCAACAGGAAGAAGCAACTCAGCCCTCAAAGGGTCACTGCTGTTGTGGTGTCCTCTACACTCCAAGCTCATGTGATGCAGCTGCATAAGGCATGTCTTGATGGGACTTAGCTCTTCACACACCGCCAGAAGCTTCCCTTTCTGGACAGAGGAGAGATCTTTTCTTTCTACCGGCCAACAGAAATGCTGCTGCACTTGAGCCATCCCATGGCACAGCCTGTAGAAACTCAGAGCATCACCATCTTCTGTGTGATAGTCAGGGAATCTGATACTTAAAGAATAAGATCATTAAGGATACAGGGCAGCTGCAGAGAGGGAGAAGGGGCAGCTAGTGCAGGGTGACAGCTCCATGAGAATTGTACCACAACAAAAATGCTGATCTGGGGGCTTGGGAAGGCTGGTGTCACCCACTGTTCTCTGTGTGAAGTGCAGTCAGTTTGTGGGGAGCTATAAGAATAGAGCAGTAGCAGTTAATTCACAGTAAACCAGCAAACTCTTCAGGTTTCATGTTCACACTGACAGTCAAGACTCCATAAATGGTGCTATAAACTAGAAGGGCTTTACTGATGTTTCTGCTCTGTGGCTGCTTTACTGTTTTGTTGTACTCTGCTGTGAACATGCTTAACCCCTCAGTGCTCCAGCTCTATACAGGCTCCTGCATGAGAGACACCAACAAACAGACACATAGACTTTGTAAATTAATTTGTCTGCATGCATGATTCACTAGTTCTGTTTCCACATTCTTCACTAATGATGCTTGTGATAGAGAAATTTCCATACAAATTGCCTTTCTCTAGAATTCCTCCAGACTATATAGAGTTACAGAAATTTTTATTGTCACTGTAACATTGGTTGCAAAACCTGTTTTGCATATTGCAGAGTTCAGAATGAACCAGAACTTCGAAAATACTCATTGCATGTGTGGGCAGCGTGAGGATCTTTCCCCAGTAATCCTCCCACCTCTCTGTCCTCAGAGCCTCTTCCACTGGAACTTCTATAACTTAAATCCATGCATTGCAAGAGATCTGGCCCTTTGTGTCTGGTCATATTAGTTGAAGGATATTTTTCTAGATGGGTACTCAGAGAGTCACCTCAAAGAAGTTACTGTGAGATTTTCGTTTGCCTCCACTTGCACTCAGCATATCAGTTTTCCTGTAAAAGGAGGATGATTCAAATTGACTATTCTTTCCTTAATCATCCAAAGCCTTGCTTTTTCTGCCTTACCAGGCCTATGCCATCTGACAATAACTTTTAGCCTCAGTGAATAGTACAGAATAGCTTGATTGCAAATAATTTGTAGTTATTTCCCAAATACCCCTTTCTTTTTTTCTTTGCCTATTCAATGTTATCTGGAAAAATAGGGGACATCAATTACTCATTCTTTTAAAAGACAAGAAGGTGAAGTTCAAAATATAGGAGAGCACAAGGCTGGGCATTCAGTAGGAGACATTCATATTGTAATTTTTCATGAGTTTTTGGAGACCTTCGCACTCTAGGAAAGGATAATTGATGGAGGTACAGAGAAGTGAGGGCTGTGAAGGAGAAAACCTGGAAGTCAGTCTGCTCTGGATGTGGCAATTTGGGTAGGGAATCTCTGTACCATGCTGACACTACAAAGGTTTTGACATATCCTGGCACCTCTGGGTCTGCCCTTGTCTTGACGTTGCAGAACAAAGCATGGGTAGCCCCGGCTGTGCTGGGAGAAGGCTCTGGCAGTGAGGCACTGGTGCCCTGGGCTGCCTTTTATGAGCCCCAGGAAGGTTTGGCAACCTTGGCATGTGCAGACTCTGTGGTGCTGGGGCTGTTCGGTTCTGTGGCCCTGAGCTGGACCTGAGAGCAGACTATCTTTAGCCACGGTGCCTGTCAGCTGCAGTGGTTGTACTGCTGGAGCAATGCTCAACTCGGTTTAACTGCAGGCCCTGATTCTGCTCTCCTTTGTACTGATGTTTAATTCTGGACTGTCACTCCCAGAGCCACAAGCTCTCCACCACTTTCAATTAGAGCAGAAATCAATCATTTTAAATGCCAAAAGAAGTCGTAGCCAAAATAAAGGGACCAGAGTACTTTTGAGGATATGTCCTTAATCATGGCCTTGAGACATGCAAGTAGCACATCAGCATTATTTCATGACACTGACTTTAAGTCCTTTCATTTTTAGTGTAGTTTTGTCCTCTTTAAATGCCCAAATAATTTCCAGTAAGAGCTAATAAATTCAGGAGGGGGAAGAAATAGGTGCTGTTTGAAACCATTGTGCTGAAACCACCTATTGCCTGTTTGAATTAATCAGATGGTTCTTTTATTCCTCCCATGTGCTTCCCTTCTTTTAGAACATCTTTTAGGAAAGGAGGAGGTAACCTGCAGGGAAGGACCTTGTGTCCATGAGGACAATGTTATTTTGAGAGCCAGATTTTTTTCTTGAGAGAAATGCATTCTCTGATGTTACTTCAAACTGTTGATGATGTTTCAATAATCACTTGTTAAGATGCATCTTTGTGTGTCTATTTTATGGCTGTTCACAGTGTAGGAATATTTGCCTTCAAATATTTCTTGGAGAAGAAAATATGTATGTTCATCACTGCATGTCTCCAATAACTACATTTAATTTTTTTTTTGTTTCTACTGTTACTTTCCAATGATAGGAATCACTGTGCAAGTTTTGATATAAACAAATTAAAATGAAAATCGTAAAATTAAAATTAAACCCTTGCGTAAAATACCTTAGAGCCTAACATGGCAGAAGAGAAATACTGAAATGTGGCATTAGGAGGTAAAATGATAGGTGAAGCCCCATGGCCTGTGAAAAGACATGATTTAAACTTAGGTCTCCCAAGTGTCAATCTTTTGAACAGTTCAGAAAACTGTGTCTTTTAAAAATGAGTTTCACTAAGACTATTCAAACTTCATCTACAGAGAGAATGAAATCTAACCCAATAGAAACACTTTTAGGCCCCAAATCATTCCTTCATTGAATCTATAGCCTCTTGTAGAAATTGAAAGGGAGCAATTTTCCTGTTTGTGGTTTATTCTGTTTGTTACAGTGAACAGAAAAATTCACTGGAATGGTCTGTGGAATGCAAAAGCTGGAAAATACCCAAAAGACAATATAAAACAAAATAAATAATAATTTTTAGATGTTTTCACTCATTCCTTATACAGTGAGCAAATAATAAACAACAATCTAACAACATATTTTCATATTTCAGTCTCTCCTTAAAGAATAAAAAATATACTTCAGAAGGATAATACGAGAAGCATTCTCTATTTCCAAAATTAACTATGAAAGGGAGATTATCTGGGTATCTCTGAAAGCTATGCATAACCTTTGCACTACAAATTTCATTTCAAAAATGTCATATTCTCCTTATAGAGTAGGGCTTCCATGAGGCTATTTTAAGCACTGTGCTTCTTGCTTCAAGATGAGACCTGGAGTTACCAGAGCTTCATCTCTTCTTTCTCCTGAAGTTTGTTAGAGCCAGATAGTTACTTGGAAGGAGTGTCCTACTGAACACAGACGGTTCCTGCTCAAGCAGCAGGAACTCTAGGGAGTTCACTTTTGTTTGCAAGGATTGTTCTGCCTCCCGGTTATCAGCTGTGGTAGTTTGGGTGGCCCTGATGCAAACAAGGAGGTGCAGGCACAGCATTCAAAGCTCCCAGGGCAGCTCCTGTGGGGACAGAGGACCATGGAGCAGGTGCTGAGCATCATCCCCTGTGCTCAACCTCCCCACAGGCCTGGTGCTCTCTTGTGCTTGAGTGTGTCTGTAATAGAAGCGCTCACAAGAGGTTTGTGGTGCACTTGCAGATGGATGTTTGAGGAAAGCTGCACCTGGTGGGGAAAGAAACGATTCTCACTTTCATTTCTTCCACTTAGCTTTGGATCAGGACTCGTGTGCTCTGACACATACAAGTAGCAGAGCCTCAACACAAGTTACAGGCAACAGTTTCATCAAGGACATAGTCATTAATGTTGGAAAGCACTTAATTACTCCATGTTTAGAGCAGACAACATGGCAGTATGGGTATCACCAGTATGCCAGCATGGTTCACTTTTCATAGAAGTTTATGTTCCCAGCAGGCACCGAATGCTTTTTCTGCCTGATAAATGTCAAGTACTTTAAGCAATCTTGCCTGTTCCTCTCTGGAGATTGCCAAATAATTTCCTTTCATTGGGTTTGGGATCTTGCCAGGGCTTCTGCATTCATGTACATCTATCCCTGCCAAATGTTGGTAACACCGGAACCGCACAAATGCTCCCTGCTCCTTCCATTGGCTTTGCACGGCTCTGTTTAGCTGCAGGATTCCTGTTGCTTTTCTCTGTTGTTTTGGGCTGGAGCAGGAGTTCATGATTCATATTTCATTAACAGGTGTGCTGTAGAGTTCAGCTCTTGCTCTGTTTCAGAGCAGAAACCATTGTTAAAATAATTTGTCTTGCACCACAAACTGAAAGACAATTCAGTTTGCCTCCTGAATGCCCTCCTGCACCTGAGGGAGTTCCTAGTGGGTGTGAACAGTTCCTCTGTTCCTAGTAACGATAAAAAACTTTCTTTATTGTTAAGTCTATCCATTTACCTGTGGATTTTCTCTAGTTAGTCCTGTAGCGGCAAATGTTCATGCTCTGAGGAGCATATAGGAGGTAACTTTTAAGGTTTGTAAAATATTTAAACAATTTAGTTAAAAATTTTAATTTGAAAAGTCCAATTTGTCATGAAGGGGGAAAGATCTCAGTAACACACAACCTCCTGGAAAGAGATGGTTTAGTAAAATAAACTACAGCAGAGGAAAAATGCTTTATGTAGCAAATGGAAAGTAAATCACCTTGTCATGTTTTACCCTGTCTCATACAGCAGAACTGGGTCATTTGACCTTTTTGTTGATAATGTCACCAATATATTCTAGGCTAGTGCTACATATCATGAAAAGGCACATGAGGCTCTGTGTGTCATTGTGGTACTTAATTTCAACCCATGCAAAAATACAAGACTGGATGGCAGAATGTCAATCAATTTTCCTTGACATTTCTCATATCCTCATTTGTAATGTAATAACCTGTGGGTGTTGTATATGGGAAGTCCAACATCCAAGGACAGGTTTAGACAGTGTAGCAGAACCTCTTCAGTTGGATAAAAATTGTGAAAATGGAATGAGAAAAGAAGAGAATATGCTTTTTCTAGCAATTTAAAAACACAGTACTTTTGAGTACTTTTGGCTGGTTTTAGAAAAAAATATCAGTTAACATTAGCCTTGAAAGACCACAGCACAAGAGTAACTTGGCTTTTGATTGTTTTGTGATCATTAACATCCATCCAGATAAAGACATCAGAGAGTGGGGTTGTGGCCTTAAGACACAGCCATTCTCAGCATGACACCTGTGGCACAGAAGATGTAAAAGGCAGCACTGGCAACTGGAATCTGAGGAAGCAGAGGAGCAGGAAATGTTCTTTTCTCAGGTATCCATTAGTGATGGCAGTGTGATGCACAGGGAACTGAAGACTGTGAGAAGCCTGTGTTTACAAAATACAGGATTTTCAAATGTAGCTGAAGTAGAGTTCAGGTCATGTACAACATGTTCACAAATGATCAGGCAGTTCGTGCCAGTTTCGTTGGCTGTCTCTTCATTTTAATGACAGCAATCTGAAGAAGATTGCTTTTGACAGGGTTGTAAATCAGATTAACAGAGGTTGGAGAGAGGACTGAGATCAAGTTTATGCTAGTAGAATATATAAAAACAGAATATACAAATAAGACACTAAACAGAAATGAAATAGTGATTTAGCTGGAAGCAGGCAAGAAAAATCTGCCAGTATTGTCAAATACATCACAAGTAATATTTTCTGCAAAGCCCAAATGATTCTGGTAGCCTACATCTTATTCCCAAAAGTCTAGCCTAATACATTCAAGAAAATTAATTTGGGTTAATTAAAAAGACAAATTTAAAATGCATTAGGATATATCCACACAGTGAAAAACTATCAAGCCACCAAACACCCTTATCTATGGTAGCTTTTGCATGTCCCCAGCCTGCTGCAAAGTGGAACACATTAATTGGAACCATCATGAAAGTATAATATAATTTTTTGAGTCTTTTTTGTTCCTTTTAATTCTGGCAAGATGTCTTTTCCTTTTTGCTTTGTTGTACCTTAGTTATATGTTAAGCTAAAACAAATGCCAGTAACAAAGAGTAGTCTCATTACTTTGTACATGTGCAGATTCACAGCTCCTTATTCCTGAAGAAAACTTGTTTATCATCTGCCTTTACTGCTACACCTTGTGGGAATTGAACAGAAGTTATTTAGCAGATCAAAGCATGAGTGTGACAAAGTGATGACACTGTTTGAATCCTCCTCTGATAGTGACCAAACCACGTTAGTAAGGTGCTTTAATGCAGGTGCTTTAATCCAGCTCTGAGCCAGCATCCTCCCAGGCTCAAAATGCTGGCTTTGAGCTGGCAGAGCACAGCCTCACTGCTGGCTCAGGAATATGTTTATGTCTGTTTCTAAAAGAGAAGTTGCAACTCTGTGAGTGCTGCCTGCCTGGTTTAGCATCAGACATTTGCTGGCTGTTTGCTGATGGGTCAGCAGAAGGTGTCTGGAGATTTCTCTGAGCATTGAGTTCAAACTGGCAGATGTGCAGTAGTGAGCAATTTGGAAAGGCAGGAAAGCTACCATTCTAACCTGGCCACTCGTTTAGGTCTCTGTGTGTGTTTGTTTGTTTGAACTGGGGAACTTACCAGTGACGTATCAATTACCTTCTAGAAACATAAGCTAGGTTTAGTGTATGGGATAAATTTTGTTTCTGAACAAGTTTGTTGAGTCTGCTGAGGATAAAAGCTGACTTCACTAAACCTTTAATGAGGCATTTTATTAACCCTAACATTTAATGAGATGTTTTATTAGCTCTTTATGCAAAGTGAACAAAATGCGGTTTGCATGAATTTTCTTATTGTTTAATTCATAAAGGATAATTTCCAAGAAACCCTTGACCTCTCCTTTCAAATGAATTTCATCACAATGTTTTGATTTATAATTTCAAAGACAAGGTTTGTATAAGTAACCGGTGTAGGTAGGATCCAAACCTGTGAGATACTTTGTTATTCCTTGACTTCGCAGAAATCTCATGAAGAGATTGAGATTCTAACACAATAGAGTCCAGATAAATCCCTAGAATTATCTCAACAGCAGATTTTACAATTTGTGTATGAGTGTTTTCCTTCTCTGTTAGTGCTGAGACAATTGTGGTGCTTTATGCAAGAAGTTACTATAAATAAAAAGGCCTTGATTCATCACTTTGTCACTGCAGAGTTACCTCACTGTCATTCCAGTATGACTGTCCAGGACCTTAACTGTTCTCTTGGAGCCAAAATGAGGTCATTTTGGTATTTAGTGTTATGTTGTTGGCAACTCTTTGGGTCTTTAAAATTCCACAGTGTTATTTGAAAAGTATAATATTTAAAAATGGAAAGTCCCCTGTCCCAAAGAGTTTGGGAAAGAACAGATGTCTCGGAGGAAGGGAAGTGTTCACTAGTTACTTAATCCTGGAGTGTCAGAGCATTCTGGGGGAAGTCTAGGAGTGTTTTGAATTGAGTGTTATTTTTATAGTGTTCTATTGATGTAATACCAGAGAAAACCAGCAACAAGCTGGTCCCAGGAACTCCGTTCCAGAATTATGACACTGTAACAGAGACTTTATGGTTGACAAGGTGTGTTACAGGCTTCTGATGAGTTGATGTTCTGTTCTGTTTTCAGTGTCAGCCAAACCAAGACCTCACAGTGATGAGTACACAAAGAAGATTCCACCTCCTAAGCCGAAACGTAACCCAAACACTCAGCTAAGCACATCTTTTGATGAAACATATATCAAAAAGCATGGCCCTATGAAGACAACCCTCACTAGGGATGCCTCGCTCTCACAGGTCAGCAGTCCTGCTCCAGACACAGAAGAAGAGGAGCCTGTTTATATTGAAATGGTTGGGAATATTCTCAGAGACTTCAAAAAAGATGAGGATGACCAAAGCGAAGCAGTCTATGAGGAGATGAAATACCCTATATTTGATGATGTAGGCCAAGACTCAAAATGTCAATGTGAATATGACCATCACACTTGTTCTTCTCAGTGTGCTACTCCCACAGTGCCTGACCTAGATTTCACCAAGTCTGCAGTGCCATCTACTCCCAAGGGCTTGCTTTGTGACATACCCCCGCCATTTCCAAACCTGCTTTCTCACAGACCTCCACTGCTGGTGTTCCCACCAGCACCAGTGCAGTGTTCCCCGAATTCTGACGAGTCTCCTCTAACTCCACTAGAGGTCACAAAGCTTCCCGTCCTAGAAAATGTGTCTTACATCAAACAGCAAACTGGAGCTTCTCCTTCTTCACTGCCACCTCATACACCAGGCCATCAAAAACTGGAGAAAGACCAGACAGTATCTCATGGAACTAGCACCCCTGGGCACACCTCCTCACCTCCTCATCCTTCTACCTTATACAGAACGCAGTCTCCACATGGTTATCCTAAAAGTCACTCTGCCTCACCTTCTCCTGTCAGTATGGGTAGGTCTCTTACTCCCTTAAGCCTCAAAAGACCTCCACCTTATGACTCTGTACATTCAGGAAGTCTCTCAAGAAGCTCTCCATCAGTGCCTCATTCTACAGCCAGAAACACATTGCAAGAAGGAGGGAAGATGGTCAGTGTGTCAGTCAGCACCTACGGGTCATCATCTCAGAGCAGTTCCCGCTCTCGGACACCCACCAGTCCTCTGGAGGAACTAACCAGCCTCTTCACCTCAGGACGAAGTCTCCTGAGGAAATCCTCCAGTGGCAGAAGATCTAAGGAACCTGCAGAAAGTAAGTCTTTGATGTAATTTTTCCTCATCTTTGTTTAATAATTTCTGCTACTGTACTTTTCCAAATCAAATACTTGCAAAAATTAAATAACTCAGAATTCTGAATTCCTTATATAAATTTCCTGTAATGAAAAGAAAAAAAGGTGCTTTAGTATTCATATTGTTATGTTTCTAAGGTTTTTAAGTATGCATACTGCACTTAGAAGTACAATTCATGGCTTGGTCTTGCAAAAAGAGTCAGTTCTTGGTAATTTTTCCACAGCTGTAAAAGTTTCAAGTGAGTTGGGATCTTCCAGCCTTGTCACATCCTTCCTTTCTCGGTGGATGCTAAGCAGCTTGTAGCAAAATAACCAAACAGTGGCTGTTTAGGGTTATTTGCAGGGATCCACTGATCTCCCTTAACTTGGCCAGAAATCCTGGAAAATATGATAACAACCAAAGGTAGCAGCTTAACCTTGGTTAAGCCTGGGGCAAAGGTTAAGGCTGATGATCTTGGAGGGCTTTTCCAACCTGAATGATTCTGTGATTCTGTGTAAACCATTCTCCTTCCATGCTGTGCCATGGAATATTTCTTTCAGCTGGACTGGTGTGACTGCTTGGAAGGTTGTGCTGTGAATTGATCTGAAAACCAGCACAACCTACAATGCACATAACCTATAAACCCACACAGGAAGAAATGCACAGAAGGAGGCTGTGCAGGAAAACCTTAAGCCAATATTCACTTGTCATATGCTGTGTCATAAAATCAATGTTCCATATGCATTCAGCTTTCCACCATGTACACCATGTACTTCTGAGCTAATGAAATATGGAAACTCCTTTTGAAATCAACGGGAGTCACATGTCTGAAAGCAGAACCAGGCACCAGTATTTCTGTTGCAAAAATGTTCCTGTTCAGTGGGTGTCCTGCAGTGGAAGGTCGTTCTAACACCTCCTGTCTCAGTGCAAAGCAGACTTGGGATGCTTTCTCCTCCACTTCAGTAAAATCTGTTTATGACTTTGAATTGTTGACACCTGCCTAATGAAAAAGCTGTCTTTGGAGAGCAGCTGTTCTCGTGTTTGTGTAGGTACTGTATAGCTAAGCTCTATGTACGATAAACTGCACTGGTTTATACCTGATAAAAGAGAGTGTTCTGGTTTCCAGGCTACTGTATCACTACGGAAGGCAAGTGAATTCCACACTGTTTCTGTTGCCTTTGTGCCACTCTGTTATGTCACCCATCACAGTGTGGTCACAGCAGTTTGGGGCATGCTCAGGGTGCTCAGCAGGACACCCCCTCTGGGTTTCCAAGGGCAGAGTCATCTGCCTTGCATCTCTGCAGCTGAGTGAGGACATGCCTGTCTGTAAGAATGGAGAAGCTTGGTGGCAATGGGTTAGGCTGGCCTACAACTCATCCCTCTTGACTCACTGACTCCACTTCTCCAGCCTCAGTATTATTCTTATTTATCTCTGTGCACACCAGGAATAATAACTCTGCAGTCAGAAGGTGGAGGTGGGACTAGAGTTAACAAGATACTGAGGATACTAGTTGGTGCAGCAGTTTGCCTTATTTGCCTTTAGTATTTTCATGGCCTGTAGTCATTAATCTTGTTTTATGAAAGTTTCAGCTCCATAATTCAGTAGGGTTTCATAAATTGATTGCAGTAGTAAAACTACAGTAACACTGGATTGGTGTGCTGGATGGAAGCAAGTTTGTATCTAAAAGGCAAGATGATTCTTGTAACTGGGAACAATTATTAGGGATGTGATGTGATATTTATAAATAATTCCAGTGAAATGCTAGGGAGATTTTGGCAGGTAATACCAAACATTATTAAATATGCTTCTTTTTCATAAGTGAGCAGAAATCCCCTGTGAATCCCATGCTACACGAGTTCTACTCAGGGAGGTTTGTACTCTCACCAGTGTAAGGAAGTTTGGAAAATAAAGAAATTCCTGCCACGAATATTGCAAGTCTGGGAAATTTCAGCATATCTGTGCCGCTGTTTCATACCTATCTGCAGAATATGTTTGCTATATTCTACTTGACTGAAATTGAATGCAAAACTTTCAAAGGACTTTTCACTGATAAATTTAAACTAAATCCTGCCCTGCAGATCTGTACCAAGAGCAGCCTGGTTTGCCTCTCAAGGAGCACTGTCTTTGCTCCTTGGGAGGTAGAAATCTGTTCCTTATTGGCCACAAATGGTAAGAATCAGAGAGATATGAAATTGAAATTGTGTTCACTTATTTAAGAAACACACATTCATGTTATAAATAGGCACCAGTGGTGAAAAGACTCTGGAGTACAGCTGTGTTGAGTAAATGAACAGACTGCCCATCTAATCCGATTGTAATTTGTCTGGTATTTACAGTATGACTTAATCCCATGGGATTACTGCCCTGAGCAAGAATCAGGTTTGTGTTCAGATATTGCAGAGGTAGAAGACACTCTAAGATTTATAGAGAACACATAAAGGTCTTGCATTTTATGTCTTTAAATTCTACATTGAAATGATCCACCATAAAGAATCTAAATTGGGAGATTTGAACACAGCATTTGACCAGACTGCCACATTTACATGTCATGATTTACATGATGATAGACAGGGGAGGCTGGGCTACTCATCCGATATGTTAAGGAAACCCTGATCCTTATTGTCCCATTTTCTAAAAACCCTTTTGTATGCTTTTAACATTTTAAAAATGTATTACAGACAAATATGAAAGTGGGGAGAAAATAACAAAGAAAAGTAAATTGTAAAGCCAAATCAGAAATGAAAAAAAAAAAATTGGTAGAACATTATGCAAAAAGAATTGCAAAAAGATGGAGACAACCCTACAGAAAACTGAAGGCGTAGAAAAAGAAGAATGTGAAAGAGTGGAAAAAATAAATATTACTAATTGTCACTGACTGTTCCTTTATCCTTTCTGTGTTTGTGTGGGATACCATGGCAGCGTGCCTTAACACTTGCTATACCCCTGTGAAACACAATGTCAATCCTCAGAGGTTAGAGGGAAACTATTTAAATGGTACCAGCACTGCAAGGTGTCCTTGGGCTGCTGCACTGTGTCCTTTTCTGAAGTAGCTGGAAGGTGTTTAAATGTAGCCACTCGATCCACCTGAGTGGAACCACACAGTCCCTTTGTTGTCACTGTGTACCCTGAGTGTCTGTGTCACCCGTGTCCTTCAGTAAAGAGGGATTTATGAAAGGAGAGGAAGGGAATGGTCTGAAGCTTTTCTGGAGCTGCATTTGCTGCTTCTGTCATTTCTGCATCATAGAAACATGCTGTACTCCATGAGGAACTAGCAGTGGAGTCATGCCTGAAGGCATCCCCACATCCTACAGAGCAGGATGCTGTGCATCTGCTCTGGCTTTCAGGCTGTGTGTGGCTCCAAGGCTTTCTTTGTGAGATGGTCCTGTAAATCCTTGTCAGGACTAGCCTTTCTTTCTGGATATTTGTTAAGGCTTCTCTTTCCTCACAGTTTCCTGGGAGCTTCGTGCCAGTTTTGAGTGATTATTGCAAACATTCACCTGCATGAACTGCACAAGAGAGCAGTGACCTCAGCTGTGTGCTCTGACTGGATGAGCACAAGGTGTGAGATCAGAACAAGTGATGCAGCACAGGTTTTTGTTTTCCTAAGCTGCTCTGTAGGGCTTCAGAGCTGCTTTGGCGTTTGCCTACGTGGAGTTTCACTCCTCAGCTTCTAGTCACATAAAGGGAGGAAATTCATGAACTTGCTACTTTGAAAAATCAGTTATAGTGATTGAAAATTAGGGTAATTATTAACATTTCCTGTTCCTGGCTGATACTGAATTAAGAATCTAAACATATCAAATAGTGTGAGGAGAGGAGGGATTCTGAAGTAGCTCAGTTGTTAAAAAGGAGTTTAGGCTGACTTCAGGCCACTGAAACTTAGAGTGGAAATTCTTTTTCCTTTTCTGTTTTTTTTTGGTTTGTTTTGTTTTGTTTTGTTTTGTTTTGTTTTGTTTTGCTGCTGCTTTCCAGGAAGCTAGATATCCCAGAGAAGTATTGTATGTCCCATTCCAGAGAAGTGTCCAAGGCCAGATTGGATGGGGCCCTGAGCAATGTGATCCAGTGAATGGCATCCCTGCCTGTGGCAGGGAGATTGAAACTGGATGATTTTTAAGGTCCCTTAAATCCAGGTCATTCCATGTTTCTCAGTCAGCTTTGGGTTGCTTGTTAGATAGAATAATGTGGTGGAGAACAGAGTTTGGGAGATGCATCAAGTGAAAATTCACCCCATGTGGGCGTGAACCTCTGTCTTTGTGCATGAAGTCTGGAATGAGAGGCACAGGGCAGGATTCAGTTGATGTATTTCTAACAGTTAGGATGAGAAACGTTGGCCGATGCAGGGTGGGATTGGGATGGCATTGTGTGCATGCCTCTCATTTGTATACCTGCTCGGCCTCTGTTGTCATGAAGTGGAAAAGCTTGCCTGCAAGATGAGGCTGGCCATAAAAACTGTTTTAGATACTTCATTACATCCATTGCTCAACTACTGCACAGCTGCACCGCTACACTACTTTTAGCATTAGTGACTATTTGAATGCCTTCCTCATTTCTAACCTCTAGGTTAATATTTTTCCAGACTTTTATCCAAAGGGATGTCAGCCTAATTCTCTGTTCCTTTTTCTGCAATGTAGCAGTTGATTCTATGCAGTATGAATGCTGTATTCAGTCTAATGAGACAGCTACAGCTTTTCAGTTATTCCTGAACCTTTGAGCCAGAGGTGTACTGGTTTCTCCATCACTGAAGAAGCATCCATTTCCATAATAGTAAGATTTTGTAATCTGATGAGCCATGATATGTGTGGGATTAAATGAGGTGATCAAAACAGTCACTTCTCATTTGACAGTCCTGAAAGTAGGTCTGAAAGCAAACACTTCATGGGAGCAGGGGAAAGTGCCAGAGCACAAGGCAAAGAGAACACCAGCTTTGAAGAGAATGACACTCATCCACCCCTGGAAGGATATGATCTTACCTCAGTTAATTCCATTTAGTCAAACCCCAAGATGCCTACCTTGCTACATCTATTCTGACCTACCAAGGTATCAGCAAGCCAAGGAGTTGAGCATCAGAAACACTTTCTGCAGGTGCTCCTTCTGAGTGCATACTTGGGACAAGGCATGGGTACACCTGCACCCACAAAGGTCATGATCTGCTGGGGTCACCTGGGGGAGCTCTGTCCTCCCCTAAGGGACAGGTCTGTTGGGGACTGTGCCATGTTGTGGGACAGCACTGAAAATTCCTGAAGTGTACACAGGGGAATGACCAGCTATGGTCAGCATCCTTCAGGAGCCAAATTTCTGGGGTAAAACAAGATTCACTTTGCAGTCCAGTGGTCTTGAATGCTGCTTCAGCCATGCCTGCTGTTATCCTTCCACAGTAGTCCTTAGATCCCTAGCGAAGGAAGGTGTGCACTGGACTAAGTATTTTGGGCTTGATCAGCTAATTCAGCCAGCTGGTGACTCTTGTGGAAGCTGACATGTGTTCCCCAATTAGCAATCAATAGACAGACAATAACTGGAAAGAAAAATCATAATGTGTCATTAAGGTCGTTCAGCCAAGCCCACAAAAGGCAGGAAAACATCATTTCTCCAGGGCTGGTTTAGTCTAAAGGGGAAGCAGTGAGCTGCAAAGCAAAGGTGCGAAGGGGAAATGTATGGAAGCATCCACTGCAGCCCTGTGGCACCTTGCACATCCCAGCCTGGTGATTCCATGCCACAGCTCCACCATCACTGCCCCATTTTGCATTGCAGGACAGCAATTCCATTCTTTCTCAGCACCAAGGGTTATGTCAGGTTTAAGAACTTGTTTCCAGTGGATAAATCAATGGACACCTGTTCCTTGATTGAAATACAGACTGTCTGTTTACTGTCTTGCTGCTCTCACACAAAAGTGGGTATGGCCATTTTAAGGGCATTTAGTCATCCGAGTCATTGATGGTGGGATGCTCCTCCATGCTTCAGATGAAGGAATGTCTTTGTGAGATGCAGTTATTAAAACAGAAAACAAGCATTTTGAGACAATATGTAATATTTTTGCTAATTGGTACCATGGCATTGTCTCATCTTCTAATTCAGCAATTTAGGCTCATCAGGAAATCAGGCCCTCCCGGGATTCTGAGGGTATGCAGAAGCATTCAAGAAGACATAATTTCATAAATAATTGCTCAGGTTTTTCTGGAAACAGCTGCTGTCTCTGATTGATGTATACAGATTTATTTATTCCTTCAGTTTATATGACTTGACTGCTTGATAAAATTTCTTTTTCTGAAGAAGAAAGAGGTGAAAAAGAGATAAAGTTATTCTCTCTCTGTTACAATTCAAGTAAAAGATGGTTCCAGGTAAAGAAAGGAACGTTTCTTTAGGTTTAACGTACAGTAAGATGTGAGATGTCTGAAAGTTGTCAAAAAAAGTGGGTGAAAAATGCCTTAAATTCACTTACTGGCACCCAGTTCACTATATTGTAAATAAGCAGAGGAACATGTGCTGCACTTAAGGATGTGGATAATAATAATAATAGGTTCTCAGTTTTAAGTGCCATTGATTTTCCCCACTCCCCTGAACAGAGCTTTCTAAGCCAGAGAAATATCTTGACCTTTAGACCAAATCCTCAGCACTTATAAATCACTGCTTTTTATTTGAAATTGGGAGAGGCACTCCAGTTTATACCATCTGTGTCTCTGGCTTCAAGAAAATAAATGTGTCCTTTGTGACTAGAACAGCTTGTATTCAAAATGGTGCAGTGATACAGCAGGATGCTGAATTGGAGAGTTTATTGCTTTTCTGTTTCAAGCAGGACCACACAATTTATGGCCAACTTATGGGTGCTCAATCTTAATGGCAAGAAATGCTTAATCTAGTGATGTTTTCCATAAGCACATATTGGCTTCAACAAAACTACTAAAGACATTTTCTTAAAATTTCCCACTGTGGTTTTTTCAGGGGATGTGGTGTCAGTGAAGGGTATCAGGTCCTATTGTGAAAGAACTAAGGAAAAAAAAAGGAGGATAGGAGTGGAAGTGCTTTGATTTAATAGAATGGTGCAGGGTTATTTATGTTTCCTCCGCTCAGGAAGTTGGCACAGACACATCGGATGAAGCTGGCTGGGCTGGCAGTGCCAGTGGCCTGAGAGCACGAGCTGCCAGCTATTTCAGAACTTCTCTTTACAACCAGGCATTGGGCCTGGAAATGAATCTGTTTCTGAATGAAGAGTCAGATTTTCTTTGCGTTAGGATTCAAGTGCATTTTTGGTTGTTAAGTCCTAAAAGTAAAACTAGAGTTTATTAGTAGGAAGGTCTGTGTTTACTGTAAAGCACAGTGCTCATAAAGCACTTTGAGCCCCATTTGACATTTTCCACAGGCAAGTGTATAGAGATAGTATTTAAGTCTCTTAAGCCAAATCACAGGGAAGGAGATCCCAGTGTTGTTTAGGAAAAGTAATCAAAACCACCCAGACCACACCTCCAAACCAAGGACTGTGAACTTTAGGATGGTGAAATACTGCACAAGTTTAAAACAGAGCAGATCTTAACAGTTTCCTCAAAACTAATCATAAGAGAGAAAAACAGTTTTGCAAACAAAACTTGCATTACTTTTTCTTCATTAACTGGAATATCTACATCATAGCTAAAGGAGTTGCTTGAGGTCACTGTTAAATTAAATACTTGTGCACTCCAGCTTATGATCTGAACACTGGTTCAATGGCTTCTTGAGGTGCTGTTATTGCATCTTTACAAGGGAAAAGGTTTAATTAAATGCCTTATCTGTTCTTACAGTGACACAGCTGTAGAAGAACCTCTGCAATTTAAGAGAAGATGGTGCTAACTTTGTGGGGAGTAAAGGAAGGAACAAGGTTTATTCCTTCACTTCCAAAATCTGATATCTCTGACTGCTATTTCTCCTCTTTATATTTCTTAAAATGTTTTTACCTAACTGGTTTGTGTAACAAACACTGGCAATATCTTGAGCTGAGGGGTTTATATATCCATTTTAAAAGGATACACTTTTTTTGGCACGACTGATTAGGTTTCTGCCTGAGAAAGTTCATTTTTTAAACCCCATCCTTAAAGACCCAATCCAAAGGTCCCTGAAGATCTACTTCAGAGGATCCCATTATAAGTTATGGCAAGAGGGTCCTCTCTTTGTCCCAGGCTGCTGTTCCTTGCAAAACCACTCTGTACTTTGGCCTCTAGAATGTTGCAGTGAATAATATAAACACTGAGTAGTGAATGAACACATGATATGCTGCACGTTTATGTCAGTGTATTATCTAATCTACCCAAAGAATCACTGAGGCTGGGAAAGACCTTCAAGATGGGGTCCAACCTGTGACCAAACACCACCTTGCTAAACAAGCCATAGACTGTCATTTCCTGAACCCTTCCAGGGATGGTGACTCCATCACTTCTCTGGGCAGCCTGCTCCAATGCTTGATCACTCTCTCAGTGAAGAAGTTCTTTCTGATGTCCAGCCTGAAGTTCCCCTGGTCCAGTTTGCTTTCATCAGTTGCCTGGAAGAAGAGATAATAGTCTGATAAAGAGTCTGGGGTTTGTAATGGAGTAGAGGTAAATGTGCTTCCCCTGAAATTTTCTCTCAACCTTCCAAGACTCTATCAGCAATAAGAAAAATCTCAGTGTTAGAAATGGTTTTATTTAGGTTATACATGTAAAAGATTCAAATATGAAACTATGAAATTGCTGGGGTGTACAAACATGCTAGGTATAGATAAGGTGAAAAGTACAGGAACACTGAGGAAATAATTGTGAGGATAATCATGCATATTAAAGAATCAGGTTCCTTTACATTCAATTTGATGTGAAGGTTCATGTTCCTTTCTCTCCTTTGAATAGAATTATCCATTCCTAATAATTATTTTATTGTTAAAACAGTAACATGCAATTAGCACTTTATCTGGCATTGAAGAATGAGTAAGGAGAACCATTGTTCTTGTAACTACTCATCTGAAAGAGAGAAGCTGTGTGTTTAATTTTACTGAAGATGGCAATTACTTTATTTTTGTGTGTGAATTTGAATTCATGACTCAAAAAGTACCTTCTTCCAGGAAATCTGTAGCTAGTTTACTGCTCCAGCAATGTTTGTGTAATTTGTGTGTAGTTTGCATGTGCTGTAACACAGACAGAGCCTTGTGCCAGCCACAGTAGCTGCTCTGCACACTTGTGAAGGCAATAATTGTAAGGCCTTGCAAGCACAGGCATCAGCCAGAGCTGTTACAAGACCATCTGCAATTCTACTTATTTCCTCAATATCGGAAGTCTGTGCTGGCATGGCTCCACAGTTGCTTTTCTAGCAAGAATAAAACCAGTTCACAAAATGAAACCCCTAATTAGAAAGTGGGGAGGGCCTAAAATAATTAATTCTGTTCAATGCATAGAAAGCCAGAATGACACAAAGGTTTCATCCTGTAATAGGGAGGAATCTTAAGCATTTACTTGCAGAGCAAAAATTTCTTGGGATCCTGACCTAGAGCTAGGCAGAGAGGCTGCACAGCAGCATTAGGTGTTTGTGCCTGGCTCTGTAAGAGAGAGCAAAATTCAGATGAGGTCAGTGTGCAGGAAGTGTCAAGATCTTCTTTTACAGGTAACATACTGGATAAAATGAGAGCTGTGCAATTGGCATGTGTGCTTTAATAATGAAAGGCAAATTTTCTAATTCATTAATGAAGCCAATAAAGAGAAATGTGTTGATAAAAATGTTTTTCATACAGCTGGTTGAACCCTAGACAAAATAGCCACGAAACAATTCATTTTCACTTCAACTTTGAAGTTGATATTTTTATGTGCACATACAAAAGGAGGGGTTTCTGTCCCCAGTTTCCACAATCCACGGTCTTTACTATATCTTCATTTTATGACTAACATTTACTACTGAATCTGGATAAAAACATACTCTTTAGAAGAAATTAAAGTGTTCAGAAAATGGAAAAACCTTACATTCAAACTCCTGAAAGAGTTCAAAGGCTGTTTTTCAGCAGAAAACTTGACAAAAGAGTGTTGACAAGTTTAATATAGTCAGGACTTCCATGAAAGATTGATGTTTTTGAAGTAAAGCTTTGAAACATAAGGTCATGAACTTTCTACAAAACATTTTTCTTGAAATGTCTCTATACTTCAGCTCTTTTGGTTCACTCTTGCCTTATGATTTCTTGCCATACTCTGCTAGGGTGTGTGCAGGACCCATCAAACCATTGTGTCCTCATTCAAAGATCCAGGGTGTGTTTTAAGAACCTGAATCACAGAATGAGTGAGAGGTGAAATGAACAGGGCTGAGAAGGAAAGCCTTTAAGTGAGAGTAGGTACCATCCTTTCAAATCAAGTGCTAGGTAACATTTGAGCCATCTTTACAGAGATTGATTTTCACAGTTTCATTGCAGGTTTCATTAACAGAGCTTTCTTTGATCATTATGGAGTTTAGAGGTGGGCATGGCAGTCTGTGCTTATGTGCAACATGTGTGTTGCTAATTTGTCCAAGGCTAATGGCAGTGAAACCAAAGTTTCACAAGCCTGCCACACTCAGACTCTTCAGGCTCCTTCCTTCTCCTGCTTAAATCCCATCTGCTGCAAGCAGTCATAGACCTTGTTCATACCCACCTGTGGGTATGAAATGTATGTGCACACATTTAGTTTTTTAACTGAAAGCACAGCCTGGATTATCAGCAGATCTGGGGGCACAAACTTTGTAAGAGAAATGTTTGCAGCTCCCTATGATCAGCTGTGTATGGAATATACATTCGTGTGAATCAGCACGGCTGGCTAGCCCCAGCTGATAACTGCTGCAAGGAAAACCCTTGCTCTGCTGAAGGCAATAACAGAATTCCCTTTGACTTGTTGTAATTAGCTTTTTTTGCCCAAAAAGGTACCAGAAGACACAGGCTTCTGTTAAGGTTTTTCTAAATGCACATCACCAATTTCCAGCTTTCCAAGGTTGGAAAGGAAAGTTATAAAAAAGATAAGTGCAGTGAATGTCACACAATAGTGTTCTGATTAATTATGTAATTGTGACTAGTCTGAATTAAACCGAAAACTTGTTAATAGACTGCCATTTGATGTAATGTTGAGTCCCAGGACACTGATTTATTTGCTGTAGTAGTGCATCTGTACAGTGCACATCTTCCAGATGGGGCCTCTTTGGTCAGTTGATGGAGCTGTATGATTTGCAGCAGAACAGGCACAATTAAGAGATCAAGCACAGAGTGAATAATTAAGAAATAATGATGGCCCAGTTGGAAACAGGTGATTGTCATCACTTCTGTAATATATGCCAAAATATGATCATCTTGGATCAATCATAGAATCACAGAATTAAAGGTGGAACAGACCTCTAAGATAGTCACAACTGTCAGCCCAGCACCATCACAATGTTCAACACTAAATCATGTCCTCAAGTGCCATATCTACACATTTTTTGAACACTTTGAGGGATGAAAAATGTCTTACCTTATTTAATAGTAAAAACAGGTTTTCCTTTATTTCTATCAATATACAAGAGGATTTTTCTTCTTACAATAGGGCGTCAAATAATGTTGAATATGTCTTACACTGGTGATTTTTTTTTTAATTGTCTTTAAAGGTACTAATGCCACCAGCTGAAGCTTATTGAAACTTAAAAATTCCATTCTATTTTTCCAACCAGATCATAACTTTCATAATTTTCATTGAATATTTTTATTCTAAAACCTTGGTTGAAAAATCTATGGTATAAATATATTGCTATAAATCTATCCCTTCTTTTATTAGTCTTCAGTTAGTGGTACTGTGGCTTTTTCTTTTCCTGTCTTGTTTTCCTAAACAGGATTGCACACTTAGCAGGTTTGGGACAGCCACAGAAAATCAACTAAATGCATTTTCCTCAGCAATCCCTCTTCCCCTCCCTTGGCTGCCTGTAGCAGACCGATGTGATCTCCACTGGATTTCACCAGATAAAACAAAAAAGCCCTACACTGTTCACAGAAACGTGCTCCATGTACACCAAGAAGAAGCTCAGCCATGTATTCCCTAAATGTTAGATGGTTTGTGAGAATTTCAGGCTTTCTATTGATTTTGCATGGAACTAGGTCAGAGCTGCTTTTAATTGAGCAAGCTGGCTGCTGCAACTCTCACTTAACTGTAAAAAAGGGGTATTAAAAATTAATATGCAAAGAAAACTTCTGCTTAATTAGCAAGTGGATGAAGTCAGAATAGACAAACCACTATAGTTAATAAAGATGAGGCTATGGATTTCTTTGACAGTGTAATATGCTCTTTCTTTCTTTTTCTTTTTTTTTTTTTTTTAATGGCTGAAACACTGAGCATTATCCATGTTTCTTGCATGTGGTACTAATAGCTAGTTATTTTTCTTTGGGAGAGGTTGGGATAAATTTACACCTGTGCAGATCAGACAAAGCACTGTACATCAGGAAATCCATTAAAAGGTGGCTCTAATTTTTAAATGTGTAGTAAAGGTAAATGAAAAGCCCTGGGGTGCAGACAGAAGAAACTCTGGGGCTCTCTGGCAGGCCCAGTATTGCCCTGCATGCAGTGCCTGTGGAAGGGGTCAGTCAGGCACAGGCTGCCCTGGTGCCAGCAGAGGCAGGAGGGACACTGGTGGAGCTGTGCCTGGGCCATGTCTCAGGTAGCACTGACCCTCACACACGTGTTGGTTGCAGTCTCATCCTGCATCTGCCCCCCTCCAGGTGTGCCCTTGGGGTGTCTGTGCTCCTGCTCCCTCAGCCAGGGCCATGCCTGCCCTGTGGCCAGATGAGGTGAGCGCTGATCTGTCGAGGCTGGAGGGGATCACAGGAGTTCTGGCTCACATCTAAACCCCATCCTGAATGACATTCTTTGCACCTGTATGTGACTGCTGAATTTTAGACCATTTGCTTCCCCCAGTATGTGAGTTCTGCCTAGAGTGGTATATTATTTATTTAGGTTTATAACAAACACAAAGGAAAAAAAGGAATAAATTAATAATATATGGATTAGCTTATACATATCAGCTCACAGCTGAGAGAGATGGCAGAGAGCAATCCTCATTTTAAGTTCCTTAAGACAATTGCTTTTCTTTCTTCCCCCAAACCCCAAGCAGTAATAAAGGTTCTGCCATTTATCACTTAGCATTGCACTAAGAAGTCACCTGGACCTGAAATTAATTTGTGTTTAAGAACAGAGTAGCAGACTGGCCACAGACTTATACTTATTTGAATGATAGCTTTTTGGGTAAGATGTTTTCTGTAGCCGTAATTTCAGTTTTCTTAGTTCCAAGTTACAGCTGACTGTTTCTCACTTCCTTTAGCTTTTCCAAGTTTTCTGGGACCACAGCTCACGAGCCAGCCTTGCCTAGTGCACAGCTATTAGGGAATCTTTCCTAGAGGGGAGATTGTACATGCCAATTATCTGTAAAATATACAGTTTATAGGAGATTTTAACATCTTATACTTTAAATGGAAAAGTCTGAGATTCAGATGAAATAAATAAGAAAAATGCATATCTTTACATATTGAAATAGTACGACAGCTGAAAGTGCTTGAAACATTTGAGTGCCTTTATGGCAGTTTAACCAACTGTGTCCATAAATATTTAAAGCAGTGAATTATTTCTTGAAATTTACATTTTTATGTACCATTTTGGTGGAAGAATTATTGAACAATACAGATGCTTTCCATAATAATTTCAGCTTTTCAAAAAGTAGCACTTAACTGCAACAGGATTTTCTGATGGCCACCATATGACTCAGTGAGCTCCCAGCATAATACTGAGCTTTGGCATTTCCAACCTCCAAATTAAGGTTTTGAACAGCACAAGATAACCTAGATCCAACCTATGTTTCTGCACTTCACAAATAATTTTAAAGAGCTGTGCAGCAGCTACTGTTACCTTTCAGCTGTGTCTCTGTATACATAGATAAATCTGACTGGTAAGAGTTCCTGTTTTCAGGATGGGATCAATAGGGATAAAGTGGCTGTTTAAGTCCTGCTGTAGCTTTTGTAAAGGTGTAAAATATCCTGGTTTGCTTTTCAGGGGATGATAAGATCCCCACCCCACAGGTAACTACAGGTGTGCTCTGCCCTCTGCCAGTGCCTTGTGCCAGGCAGCAGGAGCCAAAATGTGGAGCAGGGAATGTGCTCTTCTCAGACACAATCATTTGTGCCACTCAGCTTGCTCCATGGAGCTACACTTGCAGCAGGGAGTAGTTGACAAGATAAAACATCCAAGTGGCTGGCACAGTCAACAAATGGGCCAGGGATGGGCTGAGACCTGGCAGGGGAGCATTCTGCATTTCTGGAGCTGTCCTGGGCGCATTGGAACTGAAGTGCTCTTTCAGTCGACCAAGTAGCAGAGTGATTTTTTAATTTATTTTAATTGAGTTTGAGTATGATTCCCACTGACATTTATTAAAGAAGCTGAAATTGTTCTAAACTTCTCCCCAAAATATTTGAGTAAAAGTGAGGCAATAATTTCCTTTTCCATTTTTTTTTCTGTATTTACAAGTGAGCTGGAAAGTAATATTACAGAAAACTACATAAAACACTGACATATTGTTTTCTGTCTGTGTATCATTGTTGCTGATAATGATCACCAAATAATAATGATTCAGGCCCTGTGATGGGCTACATGACATTATAATCTGTTTCAATCTGCTTTTCATTTTTAGAATATATTACTTTTCAGATAAACTATGAACTGAAAATCTCCAAGAAAGGATAGTGGAATGTAAATTTACAAAGTCTAGACAGCCAGCTGAAAACTGATTTTCTACACCTTATAAAAAATTAGACTATAAACCAAATCTTTATTTAGTCCGAATAGTTCCACAGTTTCCAGCTGGTTGCAAAAGCTGTGCTTTGATTCAGCTGACAGTAAAAACTAAGAATGCACAAATCTTTTTTATCAGGCAACAAGTACAAATGTTTCTCTGTTAAGTAAACTGAAGTAGATAAATCCTTAGCTACAGACTCAGCCAGAGCATTTCCACTGTGACAAGGGCTGACTGCATGTGTGTGAAATTTCAAGGGGAGGTGTTCAAGTAGTGTCAATGAGGCACACACGGAGAAGGTTTTCACTAAGGTAGTCACAGCATTTCCAGGAGCAGCTGAATGACATAGTAAATTAACTCTATTGAATGATGCATTAATTTGGTAGGGCACTTGGAGGGCCCAGTTCTTACTTTCTAAAAACACATTCTAGTCTTCTGGCTTTCTCTTCCTTTTGCTGTGAAGAATAAACTTCAATCTAGATACCATCCTGTACGAGTGGGAAAGAGGATTGTGAGCATTTCCAAAGAATTTTGAAACTTTGTTTTTATCTTTCCTTTTCTCAGATAAGTAGTGTTTTAAAGAAGTGAATGTTATTGGTGTGAAGAAAAAAATCACATATGATTGCATGCATCTGTTATGTGAGAAAACACATCAGTATTTTTGATAGCTCGATGCTGTCAACTGAAACAGTTCTAATCCTGGTAATTATTTGGGCTCTCCCTCTCTTTGCACAGCTCTTTGTATTAGCAGGTCTCTCTGTGCACTCACAGACAGATCTGTGTCACAGACATCTCCTAGCAAAGGTCCCTGAAAGGCAGATGTCATGTTATATTGATAGACTGTTATTCAACCTTGTACCCCACTGGGGTTACTAACTGGAAAAAACAAACACTTTGGATTTTCACTGCAATGTCTTTTTGCTTACACTAAAATAGGTAGGTGACTTAGAAGTTCATGGAAGAGGTTTGAGTTTTGAAGGTCTTTGTCACATAAATTTTACGGAATTTACAACTCCCAGCCCGGGGTGGTTTAACAATTTTCTCATGCAGTGTTACTACTTGAAGGCTGTGGTAAGATACCCTCAATATTAAATTTTACTATTAACCAATTGTAATTAACAAAATACGCTAATGATGAAATCTTGCACCACATATCCAGTTAGATATTTTCACATGTCTCCTGTTTGATGTTTCATTGAGGAAACCCCAGCCTGACTGTGTTGTTGCTCATTAAGGTCATGTGCAGACTGGAATGTCAAAGAACCCAAAACAAGGTGAGATTTTGTCACTGTTGTGCGTGGGTGGGGTCTCTGCCCATCACAGCTGTCTAGCAGTGCATCTTCCCCTGTTTGCTGTGCACAGGTAACAGCCTGTGCGGCACTGAGCCATGGGCAAATCAAAGGGATTTGAATGTGGTCCTTTTCTGGGACTGTATCATCTGAGTGGTTGAACAGTCTCAGTTCCAGGCCATGGGGATGACTGGGAGACGAAGTGGCAGCTCGGACTGTAAATCCTGCCCTGCCATTCAGCACGGGGCCCTCAGGGAGCTGCTGGCATCTCCTGCCTCTCAATGGCTCCTGGCGTTTTCTCTTTGCTTGGCTCTCTCAAGTCTTCCAAAGTCCCTTGAAGCCACTAAGTTTTTGACATAGAGCTCAAGGGAAGATTGTTATCTCTATCAAATGTGGATTCCAAGACTGTAGATACATACAGAAATTAAGATACATCGGGGGTTGATTAATAAATCTGAGTGACTAGAAATGAGAGTACCATGGGTTTGAGATATAAAATTCCAAACTGATTTTTTTTTTCAAAATGAGGTAAACAGTAGCTTTTAATAACTGAGTAGCACAGTAATTAGCTCTTACAACTAAAGAGCAATCTAATGTTTCTTCTGTATCTAGTTTTCCATGTGAATTTTTCATAGCTACAGATGGAAAGAGCAGGAATTAATTCTTTCTCCGTGCATTGCTCAACCTGCAAGAAAAGAAATTGGGGTCTTGAGAAAAGAACAGAAAATCACCAGCCTTGAAGAAAGCAGACATCACTGCTTCACTTGAAAAAATCATTCAACTGTATTTTGAATTGCTCCTCTTTTCATTGACTTGTGGTGTTTCAAACAGAAAGTAATTTTCTGACTCCAAGGCTTTTCCAACCAAGCGCAATTTCATTCCCTAGGTTATGGTGCTGGGCACACCCAAAATGGATTTGTGTTGTTTTGTTTTGTGGACTGTGTGCTTTTATTAGAGCTTATGAGAAGTACAGATATGTTGCTTGCACAATATTGCCTTAGGAGAGAGCTTCCTTAGAAAGTGCCTGAAGAAGAATTTGTTCCTAATAAAATGACAGCTGAAAAGATTTCAAATATTTCTATAAATTTTTAATAAACCATAATTTGGTAGGGAGCCATTTTCCAAATTATCTTCTTGGCATATGAAAGTTGTAACAGAAATGTTACATTTTATCCATCTGCTTCATGGTGTGTGCTTTCAATAATTAAAAAGTGTACTGCAACCTACATAAACTACAGGGGTGTGGCCTAGATGGTAAAACCATGCTATAAACTGCCCTAAACAGATTTATGATTGATAGGTATGAAGTATTTTGCAAAATATTATTGCATGATGTGGATGATTAGCAGTTACTCTATAATGAAATGTGCGCTTGTGTGTTTTGTAGAACCACTGGACGAGCTGAAGATCAGAAGCCACAGCACTGAACCACTACCAAAGCTGGAAAACAAAGAGAGAGGACATCATGGGACAGCTTCCTCCAGGGAGCCAGGGAAAGCTCAGGAATGGGATGGAACACCAGGCCCCCCCATGGTGTCCAGCAGGCTGGGGAGATCCTCTGTCAGCCCAACCATGCTGGCCGGAGGCAACAGCTCAGGTACGTCAGGTACAGCACAGGGAAGATCTCATGAATCTCCTTGTGAGATGAAGAGTCTCTAAAGATACACTGGTGTAGGAAGCATCCAGATTCTTTAGACCAAATATTTTCTAGATTTGGCCCTGCCCATTGAGTGCTGCACTGAAAAGGCTTGTGCTGTGCTTGTGCTGGAACAGCTGGGATGGTGTCACGGAATAGAAGCAAGTAAACATGTTAGCCATCTACTTTAAAAGAAGTAAAGGATTCCACCTGACATTGAAGAGGCAAAGACACTTCTAGGATGGCACCTCAGGAAGTTCATAAATTCAGGGATCACATAAAGTAACAAAAATACACTTTGCAAAAGCAAGGCTGTCTTACTGAGGGGCACAGTGACAGGACACAGGCAGCCTTTGCTTTCTGCTTGTACAGAAATTTCTAGAAAAGTGACTATGGATTTAAGAAGTCTCAGATAAACACCTATTCCTTTTATTATTCAAAAATATTTACATATTAAATAGTAAATTGCCATAAACCATGGCATTATAATGCAGTCTTGTTTATAAATTGACTAAGACAAATGGAACTAATAAATGAATATACATCTATAAAGAGATATTTATGGCCCTTGCACAAGCACTGTATTGGTACTTTAGAGGTTTGACAGCTCTCATAAAAGAGTAACTTCATTAGTTGGACTGTGAGAGATATCCCCTTTAAGGACAGTTGGCATGTCTAGTACTGAAGCCTCATGGTCAATGTTCAGTAAGCATAAGAGCACGAATGAGCTGCTCAGACAAGAAATCATTCCTGCCTGAGAGATCTGCTGGGCAGTGAGTGGCAGCAAGGAGTGTTTAAAGTGCTGAGTGAGCAGAGGTGCTCACGCCTCACCCAGAACATAACTTCCCTGTGTGATAATGGGACTCACATTGTCCCTGAATTGATGAAAACGACACCTGAAACTCAGTGTATAAGTTGAAGAGTCTTTGCTGATGTGAAATGTCATTTGGAGCAATCATGCAGTCCAGCTTTTCTTGCTACAGACGCCCCAAACAGTCCTTCCTGGTGCAGTGAAAGTGACTTTTCTGCAAAACTTATGACTCTAGCACAGGTGTTTTTTGTGCTACTGCCATTTTCTTACTTGTCTCTTCTTACAAAGCTTCCTGATAAGCTCACAGCTTTTGGTAAAAAATTCTGCCTCCAGTGTCTTAGACTGTCATCTGTGCTAATGCAGGTTAAAGGATGGGTTTAAAGCTACCACATCAAAGTATTGGGACATCTGATAATTAGACCAAAGGTGTGTAACAATCCCTTCAGTTCTGCAAGATGACACTATGGACCAGAGTAGTAAAGAAGTTAAAATTGAAGAGTAAGCTCTTAGCAAAATATAACACTGCTGTCCAACATTTCTGCAGCAGTTTTATTTTGAAGAGTTGGTTGATCTCCAAAAGCAGACAAAACATGTTGGCCTCAGTCTCCATTTGGCATCAGCAAACTGTAATAATTGTTGAATCATGCCTTGATTTAGTTAAGTGTGACTTTGTCTTACATTGCTAGGACTGTCAAAGAAAAATTTTATTTTTTGGCTGAATTTTGACTCCTTTCTATGATTAAAATATGAGAGCTGATTATGACTTTTCTTTCCCTGCAGATTTACGATATTTCATTTGATGAGTATTGCCTCTCATCTGCCCTGAATATTTTTTCCCTGTGTCTCTTGCTGTTGCCTGAGCAACATGTTTTACCTTTACTTGGTGGGGCACTGCATTGAGAATGCTGTACACAGTTCTCCTCAATGGACTTGTACATGAACTGTAATAGCTCATTCTCTACAATTAAATTAAAACTGTAACAGAATGCAAGAAGAGATATTTAATACTTTGGTATGAATAAAAATGCTTTCTGGAGTCAAGGAGATGAAGTAATTCTGCACTAGGAATTAGAACTTAGATTTACGTCAAATAAAATCTAGGCAGTCCCCAGGTCCCCAGTACAGTCATCACAGTCATCACTGCTTTTGCTCTCTTTGCAACATTGTAGATAACAGAAAAAAAAAGACTACTTTTTTTTTTTTTTTTTTTTTTTTTTGGTGCAGACATGTCCTTGAAACACACAGTTTGGTACCTGCCTCCTAGTTCACACTGGTACAGGCGTTTATAAGGGCAATATTGAAATAATTTTTTTAAATGGGGTTGAATTTCTCTGCTGCAAAAGAGAAAGGGTGTGAATGGACTTCCCACGGGCACTCATCAGTCAGCCCTGCTCCAGCACAGACGAGCTGGGAACTGGGGTGGCCTGGCCAAATACCTGAGTGAGAACACTGGTTTTTGGTGGGTTCTCTCCAACTCTGAAACTGCTGGTAAGATCAGAGGGAAAATGAGCCATCTCCAAACAGAATCTTGAACTTTCTGTCCATTTTGTTCAAAGAGCCTGGGCTGTCAGCTGCACACAGTTATCACTGTCTCTAGTGCCTGATTGTTCTGTGACAGAATTTGTCAAGGGCACTTTCTGTTTCTTGGCATCCTATAATTTCTTATGGAAAGCAGTGTGATTTGGGGGCATGCTGACTTTTAGGAAAGTCAGTGCAATTATAATGAACAGCCAAACACAATCTGTAACACAGAATCTGTATAACTTCACTCCAGGAGACTTGAAGAGCATTTTCTGGAATGTTGCTGGTTTTTTCCTCACAGCAACAAAGAAGCATTTTGCATTGCCACCTGCTGCTGGAGACAGGCACTGCCCTGCCTTTAAAATCTCAAAAAGTGTGTTGCATCCTGGTTTTGAATTGCCACCAGCTTGTCACTCAGCCAGCCATAAATATTCCATCTGAAAAGATTGTAGGTAATCAGGAAGGGAGGAAATGCCCACCATTCATTGGAATTACTGGCTATCATTGTTGATTTCCAAAAGCAATGAATATTTTAAGTTCATCTATTTGGGAATGGGGCAAAGCTTGGAAAGCCCAAGGCACAAGATGCTTCCATTGTTGTAAGAAGGGAATAGCAGCAAAAAGTCAGTTCATGCCAGCCAGGTCTGTGCACAAACCCCTACATTTTCTCCTCACAGGCAGTGTCACTGTGCTCCTAAACCCACAAAGATTCTCCACATGAAGGCAACTTAGTGCTGGGGTTTTAGGTTACTGCCCAAGAGGCCCAGACCTTGCCTGCACTGGTCATTCATGTTCTCTGCTCACAGGCTCCCCTAAGCAGGGCCTGTCACCTCTAATGAAATGAGCAGTACTGGGAGCTGCGCACTGAGGGCATCCCACCAATGCCCATGGTCCTGCTGTGAGACCTCCAGGATGTGGGACCACACCAATTCTGGCTGGAGTAAAAATATTGCCTCGGTGTAAGAAAAACACACACAAAAAAACCTGAACAGAGATACAAAACACTTACTTGTATTTCAAAGAAGCCAGGATATAGCAAACGCAGCTAAATCCTACAACAAAAGCTTTACAAAGAAAATAAACACCCATATTTCGGGATACAAAGTATATTCCACTAACAGCTTTTTGCTTTGGGCAATATATCCCCTAAACCTAAACAGGGGGGTCTTTTTCAGACATGGTTTTGCTCATTACCTGACTTGGGTTTGAGACTTGCTAAATTTTGACCTATGGATATCTGGTAACATTGAGTTCCACAGGTTCAGTGCTCCCCTTGTGAAAACTGCTCCGTTTGATGTGCTGCTGGGATATTTTAGCACTAATTGGCTTCTGCCAATAGCAAAGTACTAAATGCTTTCTTTAGATAGCATAATATTATATAGTTATTGCACCATAATGTTTCATAACTTCAAGTTGTATTTCAGCTTACTCATCTCTTTTCAGGCCAGTATGAAGACACTTGGTGTGATGTATTTTTCCAGTATACATGCTTTCTTTTTCTTTTTTTTTCTTTTTTTTTTCTCATGTGATTGCTCCCAGCCTGTCACATTGCCTTGTTTAATTCAAAACGCATTTCTTGGCAGCTGTAGCAAATAAGCAATATTTCTCTTTTCATGTGCAAAGAAGAGACTGTGACAGGATAAGAAGCTTCTCCAACGTAAGTGACAGCCAGAGCATTTTTTTGAATTAAGATTAGGATAGGCAGAATGAAGGCTTCCTTGGATGAATAAAGAACTCTTTCCATTAAGATCCAAAAATAAAAATTCTGAAGAGTTGTTATACTTCTGGAGAATAGAGAAAGCCATAGCACGTTGGTATAAAACTGATTGAAAATATTTCCATAAAATCTTGTGGCATTTCAGCACTGTGCATTATTGAAGAAAATCCTACAACACCCCATGTCCCAAATACAATCAGCCAAGCCTCTACATCTTTAGTCATGCTGGCAGCCCCTGCAGTTTGGAAATCCAGCCATTTATATGAGTGCTTAGACACATAATTAAATACACAACTTTAAGGCAATCCTATTTGTGCTTGGAAAGCCTGTATTTCTGTGTTGCACAGTCTGTCCTAAAATTCTCATCTTAATGCTGCCCTTTGGAACTAAATGCTTGCCTGGTTCCACGTGTAACCCTCCTGGTGCTGTCAAGACTGAGTTTAAACCCTAGAGTGCAGTGATGCTCGGCCCATTCCAGCTGATTTTGTCTGTGGGTTTGGTGTCAGGGGGCTGTGGTCCCATTCCAGAGTGTTGTGGCCACTGCAGGTCCGTAAGAGGGGACTGAGACCCAGTGTCCCACTGTGCCCTCCCAGCACTACACTGCACCTGGCTCCCAGAGACCTGCGGTGCATTTTTCATACCATGTCACCCCGAGAGATGCCACATGTGACGCTGTGCAAAACAATACCGCTACATTTCCAAATACACCAGGTGAATTTTATAAACATTTTTGTGCATAATATTTCACAGCCTTCTGGCTACCCCCAAGAATCTGCTGAATTCAGACTTCATGCTGCCCACTGATTGCAAGGGGCATCTCTAAAGGCTGCTCACATGCCCTGCATCCCCTGGCCTGCAGAGCCTTCCCCATGTGCCCATCAGGATGGCTGATAGAGCTCAGCTCCATGCCACAAAATTCTGTCACTATGGGGACTTCTCAAAATGTCCAAGAGTACTCATTTTAGATGTTAATACTGAGCTGTCTCAGTATCATCCACAAGAGAGAAACATGAATTTCTAAACTCTAGGAACCATCCCTGATATTTGCTAGCAGTAGCTTTTCCTTTAAGATTCTTGGCATTCAATAGAAAAACCCAGATAGCCCCAGCAGAGTGAATAAGTTGCCAATAGCTGAAAAATCACATGCTGCAGAATACAGAGCAGTGAGTTGTGTAGCACTTAAAGAACAGACCTTTTATGGACTATCTTTGCCCCAAGTGGTGCGCTGTTACTCAGACCACTAATTACATTAGAATGCAATATTTATTTGGTCTAAAAATATTTGCACTGAGACAAAAAAAGCTGGATGGAGACATGTCTGAAGCACCTTTTGGTGAGGATCACCATGGAAATCACAATAGTTTCCTTAATACTGGAACACATATTACAGGGAGATAAAGGAACTAATACTTCATCTGTGTGTGATAGGTTTTATTTCTTTGATGCCAGATGAAAGGAGTCTCTTTGGCAAGGAAATGGTAATCTCTTGCTGTTGCTCATAGATCCAAATTGGAAATTATGACACTTCTTTCTCCTTTCCTAAAGCAAAGAAAATAATTCAGAAGCATAGTCAGACAGTGTCTTGGAGTTTTTTATGTGCTGAATGTCTGATTCTGCTTGTCACAGCAGAAACAGAATCTTTACTTAGCAGTAAAGAAAAACAACTGAAAAAAACACAATTCTTGTCCTTTCTGAAACCCCAGCAGAATTCCAGGAGATGAGAGATGAGATATAATAATGAGATCCATTATTGTATCTATATTACTGAAAGGAACAGTCAGAAATCTGGCACACAGACAGTGTGAAATCAGAACAAAAACAAATCTAATCAACCTTCAGAGTAACTGCTCAAGTCCAAAAAAAGCAAACCAGCAGACTGTGTACAAAAGCAAGGTTATGGAGGAGGCCAGTCTGCTCCTTTCTGTGTGCCTATGGCTGTGTTGACTCGTGGTGTGTTTACAGACTGACTAGGAGAGAGTGAATTGAATAATGCATTCGGCAAGCGGCATAAATATTTTTGCTGCTCAGCCAGCTGGATGTTAACTAACCTATTAATATTTAGTTGATGAATATTCACCCATACAGATGCTTTCATTGGTCTAAGTGCTCCAGCATAAGTGGATAGCTCTTCTCCATGCCCTATTGAATTCTGGAATATCTGAAGAAAATAAGCATTGAAGGTGACAATGAGAAAACATCAGTGAGAGTGGAAGAATCCATTTCAGCATGTTGCTGGTATGTGGAGTAATGTGCCAGCTGTCCTCAAGTTTCCAAGGTGTGCCAAGTGACTTTAAGGTCATGCTGGCAATAGGCATCTTCTTCCTTTCAAGCTGGGGCCCAACCGGTGGCCAGTGGTGATACCAGAGATCCACACAGGAAATAGAGAAATCAGTGTAAAACAAACACTGACACAGCAGCTGTATGAATGAGGCATGAGAAAATACATTTCAGACAGACACAGGCAAAAGATGTGCTTCAGAGACAAACTTGCTAAACCACCACTGCACGAGGCATAGGCCCTTACTTTCTTCTTGGAAACATGAAATTGGATAGGAGGAATTCTTCAAACCTTATTTAAAAAAAATCAAAATTCTTTAAATTCCAATGAAGCATGGTATTGTAATTACTTGTTATTCATGGTAGAGCAGCACTGTCAATGTGAAAAGTGAGACTGTTATTGTACCAAGTCTGTCTGGTAAGTCCGAATGTTTTTAGTGTTTGCCTACTAAATACAAAAAAGCAGCTGCAGGGTTGGGAAGAAGGTTTATAAAACATGAGGAGAATGAACACGTTGATCTGAGCAGAGTCATAGACTGAGAGGTTGTCCCTCGGCCATATAAAGCAAATGTCAGGACAAAAAAATTTCTTGGGCAGAAACAGGCAGATCCCTTTTTCAGGAAAAGACAGTTTCCTCCAGACCAGCTGAATGCTGGGGTAGTGCATGGGAGTCAGCATGGCTTAGATATAAAAACTTTCATCCAGGCCTCCTGAACTGCATGGTCACCTCGTGTCAGTGTGTACAATAGTAACCTGTGCTGGAAATCAATGGGGAGCCTTCTCAGAAATTACTCCATATAAAGCAGCAGAAGGAAAATCAAATAACTGTGTCATTTTTGTGAAGTTCTTTTCTGAAATGGAGCTTTCTCTCAAGGCAAACATTGCTCCTGTTATCATTTTGATTCTGGGCAGCTGACTTTGCCACTGCTAATGTTTTGATTTGTCTCTTCTTGCTACTTTATGTTTCTCAATACATTGCCACTGACATGAGATTCCCAAGTATTTCTGGTGTCATTCCAAATCCCCAGGTGTGACAGCATCTTCACCACTTTTACACATCTCCTCCTTAATTTTCTATCATCTCATGCTTTCCTTCAGCACAGTCAGTCTTTGGGCTGTCATGTCCCTCAGCTCTGGGATGGAGAGGTGAAACCAGAAGCCTCCATAACTCCTTTAATCACTGCTGTATTACATGAGGAGTAGAAAAGGTGCTGGGGAGCAGGGAGTGGGGAAACAGGAATTTTCTTTTGTGTTCTTCCTGTCTGCTGTTTTGTGCTCTATCCTTCAGAGATGCCAGAGCAAAGAGGCCAGGACATGGCATGAGTCCTGCCTGAATCCCTCTTCTGATCTCAACTTCTGCTCATGATTCAGCCATATGTCCAAGACTTTAACTCGTTCCCAAGGCTGGAGTCTCCATTTCAAGGGAATCCTGGATGCAGTGTTTCAGCTTGCTGCAGCAGTACCCTGCTCCTGCTCACTGGTGTTTCTCTCTCTCCCTTTCCAGAGTCTAAATCGAGTTGCCGGCTGGGCCGCTCCGCGTCCACGTCAGGAGTTCCTCCTCCGTCGGTGGCACCGCTCAGGCAGCCCGGCGACCTCCAGCCGAGCCAGGTACCATCGTTAGCCAATCGGGAATGACTCCATGCGCTGCAACATGCCAAATGTCCCCACCTCTCTGTCTGTCATTTGTTACAGTAAATGGTTCTTTTGGTTTATGTCTTTATTTTCTGTGTGTGCGCGTGCATCTGTGTGTGCGCATCTCTCATCGGCAACGAAATTCCACTGGCCACAGCCAGCAGAATTTTCTTTGCTCTTAATTCCTTGAATCTTTTTCTGTCTTCATTCTGTAATATAAATGTAGTAAAACTGTACAGTATGAACTGGCTGGGTTTTTTATTTTTTCATGCTTTCTGTACTTTTTTTACTGTCTTAAAATTTATCAAACTTTGATAAATTTAATCTATGTCTTTATGTAAATTTCTTTTAAATGTCTTGTCTAGAGCACTTACACCGATGTTGTCAATGACTTGTACATACTTGACTTCTGCCCAGTTGTACTTTAATATTTGTGCCAGTCTCACATCTGGTTGGAGCTTAATGCATGATTGTATTACACTGTGATTTATCACTGTCCTGAAAACTGCTCTTACAGCAAGTGATTTGGTTTAGTTGAAGCAGCTAGACTCTCTTCAGCTATAGACCATGTAGTGCTTACAGGACTATTAAATAGTGCACTGTAGTTATGTTTATTGTACATTGTTAGGAATCAAAAAAAAAAAAATCAAAGGAGCAACATCTCCTTTTATCTTAACCAGAGATAATTTTTTTTTGTTGTCACCAGAAACAAAACTGCCACATAGGAAAAAAAATGAAAGTGTTTGGGTTTGGCAAATTTCTCCAATAGAGAAAAAATTGAAAAGAAATAAAGACATGGGAAACCTATACTTACCTTTATTTTATATGCTAATACTGATATTGTAACATTTTGTTGCACAGACCTGTATTATTAGTTTGACAGAACTAGCTGAGAGTAGCAATTGAAAGAAGAGGTTTTGCTTAAACATCATGTGAATGGCTTCTGTCAAAGCACTGTGGCACTGCATCACTGGTGTGTACGTGTGGGGTGCATGTGCACAAGGAGACAGGAGCACAGATGGATTTAGGTGCACATGCATATGCGTATGCACACATAGGCACCCTTATTTAGATAGAGAATTTTTTGCTGGCTTTCAGGGAGTTAGTCCCCAAAGTACTATTGAATGTCACTGAGGTTTGAGTGGAAATCTGCCTGAGGACTGCTTTGCAATAATCACATATTTGTGTTTGTATCTTGGTGAGCTGCTCCAATAATGTCTCAACCAAAGCAAAGACCACAAGAGTAAGGTTGATTTACTCACTCCAGACAGCCAGCAACTTGTTAGGAAGATTACATTTGGATAGCCAAGTCTTTACAGGTTACAGCTCTGTAACCTGTATGAACTAATATGATTGTAATACTTCTGAGTGCTGCCAGACATGAAGACTGAGAGAACCCTGCAAATTTCTGAAGCATATTTTACATAAGCAAATCAAATCTATAATGGAGATTCAAAAAGACGGTCCATTTAAATAACACATCAAGTGTTCCTTCATCTAAGGAAGAAATTAGGGTAATTGTACTTCCAAAGGTTTTCAGTGTCCCAGTGTTCATGTAGTATATATTTTTGATTAAATGGGTTTTACAGCACTCCTGATGCTTTGCTGTTTACTCAGTGGCAAAGGCACCTTGGGTGTTTTGAAGGGATTTTAGCCTGTCAGTTTATGCTAAGAACTAAACAATAAGCCTTGAAAGCAGAAGCTGATGTGAGAGAAGAGATAATGAGCCTCTTAGAAGCTGCAGCCAGGGTTCACTGAAACTGTTGAGGGAAAAATCCACCTCAATTCATACAGAAGAAAGGAACAAAGATGATGAGAGGAATTTTCAAGTGACTGTAGGAGGGTGATCTTGTTAATTGAATAATGTATGGTACAGTCATGACTTCATGAACAACAAGAAAAGCTAGAACAGGTTTTCTCTCCCTAAGTCTTCCCTTCCAGCTGACAATCTCTTACTGTCCATCTATTACGTTGCCACTTACTATGATAGCATAACTTTTAAAGGTGTGGATTTGGCCCTGATTTCAGAGGAATGACAAAAGTCTTGTCTCCATGGCAGATACAAACATCAATTGTTCTTTCAACACCTATTTTATCTTAATGTGCAAAAAATGGATGATGATTGAAATGTGTTTCCAAGAGCTGGGCTGTTAGCCCATTCTCAATCTGCTGGATTGTGGCATACAGGGTATCTATTTTCGTGTGCTGTGGCTATTGATTGTATTGATACTGCTTTCCTTAACAATATCATAATGAGCAAATTAGACTTTCCAAAAGATTAAGAAGATGTGTTGTGCTATTCCCCTCCTTGTTGATCAGATGGGCACAGCTAACACTCAAACAGGAATATAAGATCTGGGAAAGGGCAGATTACTGTTAATTTGTTTTCTCATATCTCCATGGATCCCAGACTTGTGGTTTTCAAAATGCTTAATTTGAAAAAAAAAAAAAAAAACCAAATTTGCAACTGAGTTCTCAAAACTCATCATTTTTAGCACAATTGTTCAAAGAAGTAGTGACAATGCTTACTAATTAAAAATAGATCTGATGTAAGGAAACCTATATTATAATTCCAATCATATATTAGGTAATTATGTAACTATTGTAATATAACTCCCCTATGCCTTATTTTCCTATTTCTTTTTGCTTATTGATGTAGGAATGGTGAGGATTAATCAGTTAGTATTCACAGAATATATCTATGGTATATTGATGGGAAGCAGTAGAGGGATCACCTAAAAATAAGAAGAAAGGGCTTATGAGCAGAGATGAATTATGTGGCTGGTCTCTGATGGAGAACACTAAAAATTCTGTAGTGTAGGGGCAGCCAGCTTTTACCAAAATGCTGAGCCAGATTGAGAGCCTGTCTTCCATCCTTAGTTCTGAGAAATGGTGATGGCATTTGGAAAGCGTTGGTTGCACAAAGCAGCCTTGGATAAAATCACAAATTGTCTCAATTTAAACTGAAAGATAAATGTAATTTTATCCTGGAACTGAAGTTATTGATTGTTAAAGGACAAAGTTTAGGAAATTAAGGAAGTAGCAGAGGAAGTCAGGTGGGGGTCTTGGAACTGTAATGATGGCAGGAGCATAGAATGTTTTTGAGCAACAAAAGTGCCACGTAGCTGTATTTCCTAAATGCATATCTAAATAAAAAAGTCCTAGAGAGAGAGGTATAAGTAATGAGAATTATTCTAGACAGGATGTATTTTCTGTAAAAGAAGGAAAGAAGGAAATGTTAAACATGCAGAAACAGGCCATTGTCAAGTGCCAAGAGACAAACCAGCAGGGAAGATGACCAGACTGTCTGAACAGGGTTTTTGCTGGGACTCAGGAAAAGAGAGATTTCATTAAAGTTGGAAGAAGGGACAGGCAACTCAGGAGGACAAGGGCAGCATGAGGTAATGGAGGGAGAAAATTAGAAGGGCCAAATCTGTCTACTCTCATAAAAGACAATTAACAATGTTTCTATAGATACATCAGCAGCCAAAGGAAGTCTAAGGAGAATCTCCATCCTCTTTTTGCATGGCAGAGAGAACATAATGACTAAAGATGAGGAAAAAGCTGAGGTATTTAATGCCTTCTCTGCCTCAGTGTTCAATAGGAGCACCAGCTGTTCTCCAGGTACCACCCCCTGAGCTGGAAGATGGACGCAGGAAGCAGAATGAAGGCCCCATAATCCACAGGGTAATGGTCAGTGACCTGCTTTAACACTCAGACACACACAGTAGGATACCATCTGTTTATATTAGAAAAAAATTTCTTCATGGAAGGAGTTGTCAAGCAACAGACCAGGCTGTCCTGAGAAGTGGAAGAGTCCATTCTACCATCCTTTGAGATATTGAAAAGACTTGTAGATGTGGCACCTGGGGACATGGTTTAGTAGGGGGCTTTCCAGTGCTGGATTAAAGACATTTTTCAGCCTAAGTGATTCTCATTCTATAAAGGTATGACATTGTTCAAAAAAGTTACAGGGAATGGAGAAATGTTGTAGAAATTAAAGTAAGTTCTATCTTAGAGAAAAGAAGTGTATGAATAACATTGGAGATAATAAAAGTCCATCTGTGTTTGGCCTTTATGTGCAAATGAAAACAAGTAACTGTCTCCTGTAGCCATCTAAGTGGACAGAGAACAGCAGAATTTAACCACTTTGAGAGGTTTCTAAAGTACAATAAACAGAGTCCACAGTTGCCCCAGTAAATAACTCCTCACCCATTTTGATGAGCTGGCACCTGACATTTCTGTAGCAGGCATGGTCAAGGGTTTCACCCTGCAGTGGAAAATGCTCAGTCGTGCCACAGGATAGCCACAGTGAGCAAAACTGTTCACCTGTGTAAAGCAAGCAGGATTTGGAGTCACAGGTATCACTGCTATGCAATGATGTTTCCCTGCCATCCTTCACCTCAGGGTAACAAAGGATTACACTCCATCGATGAGCTCAGATATCCCTGTGGCACACAGGCTAGGTGTGCACTGAGCATGTCCGTCACAAAAGAAGAAAACGTTTCAAGCAGACTGTGGAAGTCCCTCTGCTGGAGAGCAGAACGTCTTGCATCCAGAGTTTTAATGCACATAAAATCCTCTCTGTATCACTGCCATGCCTCTCTGAAACAGTCTTTGGCACAGAAAAATCCCACTGATTTCCATTTTAAGAAAAAACACATAAACACCTTGGGAATTTTTTTTCTGCTAATGAACTTTGCAAAGTGAGGTTTGTTTTCATTAATTTGTAGACAGTGATTGGAAAATCCCATGTACCAGGCTGCATAGCAGCACAGAGGTACATGTTTCTAAGATAGATGGTCTGAAGAAAACCACACTCTTTGAAAACAAAACTGCTGATAACTAGGGTTTCATATTTTAGCTTTCCTGCAAAGCAGAACCTATTTAGATTTCCACCAAAGTGTGTTCCTTATCTGCAAATGTGCAGCCTCTCTTCATGCTGCCTGTTAGTTTCTTGCTTTTCAGTGGCCAGACAGCACTGTCTTTTCCTGTTGCCTCCTCAAGGTATGTTATCTTAATTCTGAGGGTTTCTATGCCTCTTAAGGTTTGGTGTATTTTTGTGGGGGACCAGGCAGTGATATCTAGCTCCAATTTAAGCAAGGAAAGAAGATTTAAACTTTACAGAGATGATCAAAGTAAAATTCAGAAGCCACGCTGAGATTAGATGGAATAACTCAGAGGAGGGAATGAAAATACATCAACGGCTATAAATTAAGGAGTCTCAATGTGCATTGAAGGAATGAAGAAAAAGCTAGAAAATATATCAGCATCAACACTGAAACTTTTTGTGGCTTATTTTAGAAAAATTGCAGCTCAGTTCATTACTTGCCTGATATCTGCCTGAGCTCTCTGCAAGCTGAGGCAGCATTTTACTTTCCCCACATGACCACATTGGTAAACACGACAGAAGGATGGACAAACTAGCCATTACCCTCCAGAAATCAGGACAGCTCTCACTTATTTTATGATTTGTATCAATATAATACAGCAAAGGGGAAGGGACTCCCAAGAGTGGGCTTAACCATTGTCTTGCACCAAATGAAGTGAATCCATCAATGAGAATGTGTCTTTGATAGACAAGAATTTTAGATACAAGTTGGCTCCTTAAATTCATATCTAGGTAGAAAAAAAAAAAAATACTTGTACAATAACCAAGTGCTGAGGGATGCTGGTGCCTGGGGCTGGCAGGCTGAGGGAGCTGCAGAACAGACATGGAAATCCAAGGTTCACAGAGCTAGGGAGCAGAGACCAGGAGCGTTCCAGCAGAGTTTTCCAACATAGCAATGTGGGTAGAGAGGTATGAAGTAGATTTTCTACTTTGAATATGCAGCTGGGAGGGTTTGTCTTTTTGTTCATGCCCCCTTGGCCTGGGACAGGGGTAGTGCACACCAAGGTGCATGAGCAAGGACAGGAGAGAAACCCTTTGGGATTGTTTGGGTCTGTGCCAGAGGCAGCCTGGGTGAAAACGCGCTTTAGCAACTGTTCAAAATGGACAGTTTGGCTAACCCAACGGGATTAGGAAAAGCTTGATTTACCCCAGAGCTGGGGAGGCAAAGCAGGGAGATGCTGAGGTTGGACCCCCATCCCACTGAGGGCAGGTGGGCTCAGCTCTGGGCTGAGGGGGAGTAGGGCCCAGCAAACCCCTTGGGCCAGCCCATCCCACAGCCCTTGTCCCACATCCTGCATCTGCAGGGGAAGCAGAGGCTTCACTGGGGCTGCCCCACCCGCTCCTGCCCTTCCCCAGATGGAGGCAGAGGGAGGGGAGGAGAGGAGGAGAAAAGAAGGAGGCTTGTTCCAGCCTCAGCTGTTAAATCTCTACTCCTCCACACAACAATTAAGATAATATTTTATTTAAGACTCAGTATTTACATGCTAAATGAAATGCAACCAAAATGCATCTATTGTATTGTGAAAGAAAAAGAAAAATCTAGCATTAAAACTGATGTGAGACCTTCAGGGTAACTCTTATTTAATTTTGTACTCCAGCTAAAAAATTCCAAATACCTATTCTAATTGTTCCATTTTAAAACAAAATCATGATGGAAGGGAAGTACCACAAAGAAGCTGAAACATATTTTAGGTGCTTTTCATGTGCATGAGTAGAGCAATACCTTGCTGTTTAAGTTCAGTGAAAGCTCACTGTAAAAAATATACAAAACTTTAAACTAGTAATTTGGAATTAAATTTTGACAAGTACGAGTACTCTTCAGCAGCACAGCTATGTATTTGTCTCATGCCTAAGTTCCCTCTATATTGGGTCAGTTAAAAATCACAAGCCCAGCTTGCAATGTCTCTAGCTTTAGCTGTGAATACAAAACATATTATAGTCTTTGTATGCCTTGTAAACATTGTGGTCACCCTGTAATTAATGAATGCTGGGAATGCAAATTGTTACCATTATGGCTATAATTATTTTTGAAGGCACCTAGACTCAGTACTTCCCCAATGAATTGACATTATCATGCTTTAGTTGGCAAATGTGCATCTGAAAGTGAATACTCTGTGAGCATAAACAAAGCATCTGTGCTCTTCTATTATTCTCAGCCTAAAGTTGCCATTTTTTTCCCCAGCAGTAGTGTACAAGAGTTCAAGGAGTCAGCAAACACCCTGCAGTTGTGGGGCACAGTAGCAGAGCTGGGTTCTTGATTCTGCTGTTGATAAATTCCTCTGCTGAGAAATGAGCACCTATAAATCAAGATCCACTGTTCTGTATCTGATCACAGCAGTCTTTCTTTCAGCTTCCACTATATGAAAGAAATACAGTCATTGCAGGTAGATGGAGAACTCTGTGGACTGAAGTAGTCCTTCGTCCAGTTTGATTAGTAGGGAAATGTTAGTAAAAAATTAATTGTGCTAGCAAGGGAATTTGTGTGTGTTACAGAGCATGGACCCATGTCAGCACTCAGTGCTGTCACTCTGTGCTACATGCACTCCTTGATGAATCTCAACCTAGAACCAGCATCAGAATATCTTGGCTCTTATCATGCACAAGGATTTGCATAGAAAGAATCAACTTCTGTCATCCTTGCCCTCTGGACCAAAGGGAAAAATGATCCCCGTGAGCTGCTGGTTAAAGATCTCAGGGGACATGCAGTCCCAGATTTCTATTCAAAGGGAATATCTAACTACTGTGCTAATTGCCACTCTTATAATTTTCTCTGTCCCTCTTTTCTCCTCTAATTTTCAGAAGTTCTGAAAGTCTGTTGTGTATTTTGGACATAGAATAGCAAAACACACGAAACAATCCATGGAACAGTGGCAACCCTTTTCCTCCCCCTGTGTGTACATGCCAAGTGTTCCTCTTGAGCCACTGCAATGCCTCTGAGATGTCTGTTTCTGTGCTCCTGGAGCCAAGGTTATGGTTGCTCCTTTTTGATACTTGATCTTTTTCTTCATCCAAAATATGTGTCCACAGTGTGGGAACAGTCCCATGCTGCTTGCTCTGTAATCAGAGCCCCAGGGGGCTTTGGTCTGGACTTTCTATACACTATTTATTACTTTGGATGGTAGCTTCTATTTTTGTCTGAGAAGATATTCACTTAAAGGAACTTAATTACTCCTTATGTTTAGCCATCCCATTTAATAAGGCTTGGGATTGTCACTGGATACAAAACCTGCTTAATGTTGGCCACCAGGATCTACCACAATATTGACTGTGGTGGTGTCCAAGAGTTGTAGTAATTTTTTGGTAGACAATATGCATGGAACAAAGGCTGTTCCTGCCCCAAGGATTCATAAGTTCAGTGCAATAGGTGAGAAAGTAAGAGGTTGCAGATGGAAGTAGGTTGGTAAGGGTATGACTCTCAATTAAGGAATTGCTTAAGGTTTGGTTTTTGTGAAATTAGAAAGTGCAAGAAACTATTTGGGGTGCAATCTACTGTGTTTGTGACAGTGATTTTACATCATTTATGTGCCATTGATACAATGAAATACATTTGAATGTCTAAAAGTGGAAAACCAGGTGTATTTTACTTAAAACATTTTAAAAATTATGTCTCTCTCTCAAATGTCCCTGTCATGGAGAAATCTTTAGTGTCTAGTGTATGCAAAGAAAAGGAACGTAGGTGTAGACTGAATCTTGTGGACACTGGTTTTGCAAAAGGCAGGGAGAAAGGAAATCCTCCAGGTCCTACCTGGGAGGATGGACAGGTATGGAAGAACCCACAGTGGGTACAGAGAGAAGCCCAGGGCACAGGCACTTTACTGATGGGACAGGGGCCAATTTTACCTTGAGATGCTCTCTGGATTTGACCAGTGTATGTATTTAGAAACCTGAATCCAGAGCCATAGGATATTACTTTCTTGTTCAGACAGAATGTTCATGAGAGTCAGGGATCTGTCACCCTGACTGCTGCCACCTTGAAAGAAGTGCCAGGACATGAGGCACGAACTGTGTCCTGCAGTGTCACACAGCCCTCTGGGGACTTTGCACTGCAAAGAATCCGTCGGATTTTGGATTTATGCGATTTGCGCCTTTCTAAAGTGCAGCAGAACCCTGTGCCCACAAGAGGGAGCGGTTGGATTACTTTCCACAGCTCCGGGTTTTTCCTGCAAAGACAAATCTCTTGCACACATGAAAGCAAAATTCTGCTGTCGACAGTCCAGCTAATATGCTGTCAACATTTTGGATGAGAGCAACAACAAGAATGTTAATGCTTTGGGGAAGGCTCCACATTGCATTGTGTTGAGTTTCAGCTCGAATCTGGTCTTACCTAATCAGTGCATGGGTCCAGAGCAGTGCAAATGGTTTCTAAATATGCAAATTGCAAATAGAGAACACTTATTAAAAAAAGTAAAATAAATTTCAAAAAAAAGGAGAATAAAATGCAAACCTTGAAGTAGATGGAATTGTCACATCCATTATCCCTCACCTCCAAGTTACACCTGACTGATTGGCTTGAGAAGCAAATGTGTCCAAGCTGTCTTTTGCTGGCAGACAAGCCTACTATTGCTGTCCCAACATCTTTTCTTCATCACTCAGCTGGGTTGGTCATGCAGCAGGAGCAGGCCAGTGCATTGCTTTGCCAGGGCTCTGGTTTAGGTGTGGCCCCACACTGCTGGAGCAGCCTCTGTCCCACGGCCGAGGGGACAGGAGGCACAGGTGGATCTGAGCATGCACTGCTGTCACTGTAGGTGCCAAGGCCCGACATGGGTTTGGTGACTCTCCATTAGGGTCATAGCATGGGGTTTAGGCATAAAATAAGTGTGTCAGGGGGAGGAAGTAATGGGTGAAAGCAGGTCAGCTGTAGAAAAAGTAATCCCACAGCAAGAGGGTGTCAGATGTGGGAACAGAGTCACTGGTCCAAGCACCACACCTCGAGTCCGTCATCCTGCCTCGCCGTCGAGTGCCCGCATGGCTGCCACTATTTCAGGTGTGGTGGAAGAGAGGAGAAGAAAGAGTATTCCATTCCTTTACCCTGATATCCTATTCTTGCACAAACTTTGTAAGCTTGTCAGCAGAACACAGAAAGAGGTGAGCTCCGTGACAGAAACTGCTGAAACCTTTCAAATGCAATGATATTCTGACAAAGGATGAAATAACACGGCATTTATGAGGTTTTCAATTTTGTGCTCAACATTTTTTTACTGTCCTTATCTAGTTGTTTCTCAGATTGGGAGTTACAGTTTCTTGAACAGGCACAGGACAGACGTGAGAAGATCCCACCTGTGTGGTCAGAGGTTTCAGGGGGGTGCTATGTTGTGCCTGATTTTGATAGAGTTGAGATGGTGTTTTTCAACACTTTGAAAAACAGTCAGCTCAACAGAGAGATTTATGGGGACAGATGTTGCAGCCAATGCAGCACAATGAAGGCAGTTGTTTCTGGAATTTGAGGTATCATCCAGAGCCCCTGGAATCTGAGGTACCCTCCAGAAAACCTGGAAGTTGATGCCAACTGTGTGTCTCTGGAGTCTGAGTGCTTGAATGTGGGGCCAACAGCCAAGCATGGCCTCTGCACCCTTTCTTTTGAGAGTCAGATTTGGGCATGGGTGTAGAGAGTGGGATCCACAGGAACTAGTAACTAATATTTCCAATAAGACACTCATGCAGGCCAGTGACAGAGAGAGATACAACCTTGAAAGTCTCATGCCACCATTGATCAGCCATGCCTGAGCTGTGATTCTTGCAGCTCGCTGAATCAGTGAGAGCACTGTTTCTACTGCCTAACACAGAAACTGAAAATTATCTGGAAGTTCTTCATCTCATTTTCAGCTGCTCTTGCACCATTGTACATGGGTCTACTAAAAATAGGTAACAGCCAATGCTAAACAAATATATAATGTTGTTTGTGTGAAATAATTTCAGTCCAAACATCAATAAGTTGCCTATAAAATTATTTAGTTTGGTAGCATTGGTAGCATTCCTTCCTCTTCAGGGAATCTCTCTTTAAGGCATATGTAATAAATTTACTTGTTCTCTTCTAAAACTTGTAAATTCACTTCAAAACTTGTTCTGAGCCTTTTGTATGCAAACAATATGTTTTGCCACAGTCCCAGAACAATAGCACTTGCTAAGTTTATTTCAAATGGTCTTGCAACCACTCTTGAAGACATTGTGCCTTGGTTAAAATTTTATTTTAAAAAAACCCAGAAGCATGCAATTTTTTCCTTTTCCCCACCCCCTTTTCTGTGTGTATTTATGTTTAACTCAGGGCAAAAATTTTGTAATATTCTTAAAGGAAAAGATAGAAATAAAAAAATGGCATGAATTCATGAAAGCATGGGTTTATATATAGGCATTCTCTGTAAATGAACCAAACATTCTGTATCCTAGGTAGAACAACCTTATTTGTCTGCTCATACGCATCTCAGTTTCCTCCACACACTCCCACTTGTCCTCCTTTTCTGAGCTGAGTGTATTGTACCATGTTTCTGTTGGAACTGCGTGTGCCTGACGCATAGAACACCACACGGCAGCCAGGTTGTCCCCACCGTCTGCATTGAGTCACAACCATCCAGGCTTTGTTCTCATGGCTGTCACCACCCCACCAGACTCTCTCGGTGTTTGTGTAGCCTTATACAGTATATTGCACTGACTGTACCTGTAAAGTATCTCGTCTGTATACTGTATGCACATAAATATGTATATTCACTCATGTATGTATGTATAGGACGTTTCTCTATCTCTGTATATGTACGTGTGTTTGCTCATAGTCTTTCACTAGAAATGTGTGGCTATTCATATACATTATGTGTATGTCAATTAAAAAAAAAGTATGAATGCCAGCACCCACTTTTGATAACCTACTTTTATTCTCATTTTGTCTTGTTAAAACAATGAAAATAAAAACCTCATGTATTTTAAATGAGAACTTTAAAAGAATATTCTTTTTACTAATTTTTAAGGTTTCCAGTTTTTCAGATCCAAAATGGGAAATATATTGGTGTTTCTCCTGACAGTTTTCTGTAGGGGAATAATATTTGGAAACAGCTCAGTCTGTGTAGTTTTGGCTGTCTGTGTCTTATGCAGATCAAGTGCTCCAAGGTATAGAAATGCCCTAAACCAGCTGGATCTTGTGCTGCAGATCCCAGCTCTATTCACATGAGGGACTTGCTGTCAGTCTAGGGGTGACTCACATGCATAACACCTTACATGAATAGATACTGGATATAGAAGGGCCTTAGGCTGGAAAGAAAGTTTCTCCAGTTCATGTGAGCATTAGGAATGGATAAAAATACCCAGCTTCATAAGTGCATTTTATGGGAGCACTGCAGACTATTTGTCAGACCTCTTACCCTTTGCAGTTCACAGTAACATATAATTGCTAATTGATTAAGCATTTATTAAAACAGCTAACTATCATTATTAGCCGTTTGTAAAACGAATCACCACACAACAGTATGCAGGCTCAGTTATCTCGCCTTGAGGCAGCAAAGCACTGGCTTTTCTTAAATAGCAAAATATTTCTGTTAGTCAGGAGGATGACTAATAGACTTTTTCCAGTTGAGCATGTATTTAGGTTATCCATTGAATTGAAGCTTAAATGATAATCATCTGTATTTCTCTATGAGACATACAAGTGATAAATTTTCTCCCTTTACAGGTAATTTTATCATTGTACTAGCTTGTCCAGCTGGACCAGTCTCAGTGTGCAATCAGTTGCTGCAGCAGAGTGGCAGCAGCTACTCAGAACAATCTCAGAAAACAGATCTTTATGCAGGAAATACTGAGAACCTTGTAGGGTGATGGATACACTGTAAGGAAGACCCTTCACCCCAACTAAAATTGAATGATAGGAAATCCTTTTCATTTTTAATTCAAAGTTACAGGGTTAAATTCTGACATCACACACATCAACAACAAATTCCTGTTTTACTCCTAAGCTGTACCTAGAATGTCCAAGGAATGCTTTTCCTCAACAAAACATAGGCTGGAGAAAGGACATATTCCACTAATTGAGATAGGAGTTTATGGGCCAGTGGCCTGATCTTAAGCCTTTACAAGTCAGTGGCAGTTAGTGGACTCGGATTCTCTTGGCCCTTCTCTTTTTTTATTGTCTGGAAAAGCACATTTGCTATCTGGTGTTTCTGATCAGAGTTGTATGATTCACAATAGGAAAAAATAAAAATGAGAAAACACAACGGCAATATGCACTTTTAAAATTAACATTGGTCAGATCATGGTTCTTGGCACCAAACTTTTAAAACACAATCAGAGAAAAGCAGCACTTTTTTTACTGTTGTAGTTTGCTTATGTTACAGGTGATATGTGTCCATAGGTTAACAAGAAGCTCAATGTTTTCTTTGTCCTGCACTGTCATTGGCCCTTCCTTTTAAGCTGGATATTTAAATTTCCTTGCTGCTCTGGAGATCTCAATTTGAGTACAGCCCTGCTGCTGGCATAGGCTAATCTGAGTTTGCCAGGTCACCCCATGGTTGAGGAGCTGCTGCTCTGGTTTTTTGTGTTAGTGCTGATTCACACACACTGTCAGCCAGCACCATCCCTTCAGAGATTCCTTTTAAACAGAAAACAGAAGCAAGGTACAGGGATTCTCTGAACCCAGTGAATCCCATTTTCTAAAGCACACAGATACCAGGCTGAGTCTCTTGCTGTAACTCACCCATTCTCTGTGCCAGGAAATCATGTCTATATTAGATTTGGCTACTGTATACTTTAGCCATTCGTGATATAAATCAAACTGCATGATGTTGCTGTGAGGTAACATCAGACGTGGTATCTCATATTGAGGCAGGCTCTTACATCTTTGTGTTCTTCAGAAACTCTCAGTATGGTTTACAACTTTAGCAACTGTTGTTTAACTGCACTTCAAATTGGAGTTAGAAATAAATGATTAATTAAGATATTTGTCTTTTAATAATGTCTTTACACATTTTTAAAAGGAAGTTGTGACCATGTACGAGAGTATGATCATCTCTGAACATTTGGTGTTGGTTTTTAGTTATGTTTTCCTGAACATTTTCCCTCCTTACAATCAGTACAATATTTAAGAAATGGCATTTAGTCTAAGAAAATGATCCTTGACTCCATTTCATTATCAAAAATGGAGAAATGTAAGAGCATATTTCACAGTTTCTCATAAGTAAAGCAACCTTAAAGCAGTTTTCAGTACTGAGGCATTTTCCCTACATACATTATTTTGTTAATTTTTTATTTCTTTAATTTTAAAATTCTTTTTGGCCATTTTCTTGAAAGTACTAGAGAAATTTAAGGACTTAGAACCTTTGGTGGTAAACAGGTGTGGTGAAGTTCTTCATCTGTTGCAGCAATAAAAGTTAGCTAAATCTTGGGTTCAAGTACTGACTTCAGTAGAAATAGTGCTGAGGGTCATGTGCTTTTTTATAGTTTGGAAAAAATGAGGTCCAATAAAATGTGGAAACTAATGGAATTTTTGATGTCTCCCCATGTAACATTTTTGTAACTTTAGGACAGGTTTCAATGTCCTCTTTCTTGCAGTTCTTAGGTCTTCCAAAGTTACGGTGCTGTTTCCATTCACTTTCATTCTTCCATTCCCAATTTTTGGGCCCTTCTTGGTCCAAGCAGTATCCAGAGCATGCACCCTGCTGCCTCCAGCTCCCTTGTACATGAGAGCTTTGGCAGTCCACATGACTCTGTGGATGCAGAGGAGGAAAGGACCTTGCCTGCAGCAGCTCTCACTGCTCCATGCCGCCTCTCAGTGCACTGGGGGAGCTGTTCATCTCTGCATGAGATTTAGAATCTGGCAGCTTTTCAAAGCTGCCACGGCTGAGAGTAAGAAACACGAACTGCAGCTGGGTTGTGCCGTGGGCATGGCCACCCAGCCATGGGCAGGGCCAGCTGCAGCAGCCACTGGGGTCACAGCTCAAACCACCCTGCTGTGTGAAGTCTGGTTCGTGAGCAGTTGAGGCACACATGCCCCAAGCAACACCTTCCAGCAAGGGGAAATGCTGGAGAGAATGGATTAGTAGTGCCCCAAAGCAATCTGGGACACAAGAGTGTTACCCTGCAGCTGCTGCACTGCAAAATGCAGTACACAGGAGACCTCTGTATCACTGAACTTTAGCATAGTGTCTGTCCTTTGTCCCTCCTGTGACTGACCTAATACAATATTGTATTTTCCTTTCTATTTTACAGTGAATGACAGGAAGTATAATGGTGGGTTGCTTGAGTTCTGCATTTACTCGTTAGCAAAGACATAGATGAAGTTTTGATTTTCATGAGTGATCTCAATAGGAATGCACTTTGTGATGATCCACTAAGATGCATGAGATGACTTTCCACAGTATCCCCAATATCAGTTAATTTGCAGGCTCTTCTTTTGAAAGCGTTTACAGAGTGTGATCAAGCAGTACATTTTGGGCAGTTGTTTGGTATTAAAAGTAACGGTGACATTTTGTAATTGAAAGCAATGAATCATGAAACTGGAGATCTGGAACCAGAAGTGCTGAAGGTTTACTAATCATTTGTTAACTTAATTTTAGGATAAGTATTAATTACTCATAATCTTGAATCTTTGGGAGTTCCTGGAGTTCCAAATAATCTTGTCACTCATTTTGAAGTGGTGGATTAGTCAGGCCATAGAGCGAAACACAATGTAGTCATGGCTTTTAGTGACTTGTAAGTTTGAAAAAAGGTACCCAGAGTTTTTTTACAGTACTGCATCATATAATTACATTGAGTGACAGTGCAGTTCTTCCAGGGATTCTAGTTTCACAGTTTTTGCAGGGTCTCTTGTTTTCATTTTTTTTCTGTAGTAGTATCATTTGAAATAAATCATATTTCCAGGAGTTTAGGGATTCGGAATACTGTAAATCAAAACCTTAAACACAGCAATACAAATGTTATAAGAGCCCTAAAATGTATTGCACATGCTGTTTCACAGGTTGAAATAGCAGGTGCCAGTGAATGCTTTTAATGTTAAATATATACACGGTAAGATTACAAAGCGTTCACTCCTACACATTTTGTTGAAATAAAAACTAGTGTGATGGGGAAATTCTTTCCCATGTTCTTAGAGGGAAAATAGAGATTGATCTTGTGTCCCTTGAAAAGAAGAATTTGTGAAAGGTCAGAAAGGACGGATTGTGTAGTGCTTAACACTTTGTGTGCACACTTGTGCTTGTGATACGACTGCATAAATGCACAGGGTCATTCTAATGTGGCTGCTGGCGTCAGAGGAAAGCTTCTAGAAAACACTTGAGGCACTCCTAGGGAGGAATTTGCAGTTCTGCTGCCCACTGTCCCCAGGGAGCCCTCCCAGGCACTCCAAACTGCATGGAGAGTGTCTGCTTTCACAGCTCACTTTGCACATCCTGCGTGTTCCTGAACAGACTGTTACTTTTAATCACCTTTGTATTAATAATCAACTGTTATTTTGAATTTGACAGTAACAGGAGAATGAGTTAGCAGTACCGAGCTGTATGAACAAGTAACTATCCTGGGCCAAATTATGCTGTCTTTCATGGCAATATTCCTCCAGAATGCCTCTGTCAGAGAGAGGGAAATGACTGCAAATTTAGCCTGTAGTTCCATCCTGACTTATGGACTTTTGCAGGCATTGGAAGTAACATTCAGCAGCAATGCAATGGTTATAGCTCACAGTTAGCAAAGGAAATCTTGTCCAACATAATTTTCCTAGTGGTCTTCTGAAGTATTTTAAAATCGTTTTTATTGAGGTTATTTCTACTGTTTGTTTAAGCAAACTATAGTCAAATTCTTGGACCCATGAGGTCAGACAGTAAATTCCTGTTGGCTTCAAATGGGTGAGGATCTCTCTGCTCAGATTTTCTGAAACCTGATTCTGGCTGAACTCCTTCCTGCCTTGGACAACTCCCCTTTTGTGAACATGTGCTAAGAGGACCTGCACGTCAAGCCGAGTATCAGATAGCGAAGTCACTGTTGCTGCTTAACATAGCCCTCCAGCGTTGCCCCGGGGCACAGGACTGCCTTCTAGGAGTGGGATTTCACACCTTCCCAGTGGAATTGCCTTACCCGGCCAGAGGGCTGGGAGCCATCCGCACCAGAGAAAGTGCCGTCAAGAGTTTCAGTGGGAAACAGAGTTTGGAAACTCCTGTCTGAGAACAGGCATGAGGGAGGGAGTACCTTTTCCTCCCAGAGGATGGTAAGTGGCTTTCAGAAAGCCTTTCTTCTTCACTCTCTGCAGCCTGCCAAAACAAACCAGCATGCTTGGCTCTGCTGAATGATGTGTAGCACTGCACACAGATTGCACTGTTAGAGACCACTTTGCTTACAGATCCAGGAGACTCCTCCTGCTGCCTTTTTTATTTAATTGTATTTTGTGTTAGCTTAAGTGCACTTTGCTATAGCCTCACTCAGCTATTGGGCTTTTATTTTATCTATGTTATGCAGTTCTGACAAAGAAAAGGCTATTTTTATACAACAGCCATTATGTGTAAAATAGTTTTCCCCCATTCTTCAAGAGTCAGCCCCTCTTTTCATCCAGCAGAAAAGGGAGATGCTCATGAGGGCCAGAGGCAAACAGCATCTTCCTGAGTCCCATAACCTATGGAATTTCAGCACAAGAAGTGGGAACCTACACAACTAGGAAAAAAATTATGAAAATGCAACAGAATCATGGGGCTCTCCTATTGCCCAGAGCTTCTGATTTCACATCAAATAAGCCAACAGCATTAAAACAAGGCAAGCAAAGAATTTAACAGACAGGATGTCATGAGGTGAAACAGCTGAAGGGTATATGCTGTTGTCTAAAGCCCTCATGTAAACTATAGTGGAAGATACTTTTTTAGGTAATTAAAAATTCATACACTATAAAAGAACACCCTGTTCACAGATGTGTCCAGAGCATGATCATGTGGTCACGTCAAATATTAGAAAGGGTTCCTTTAAAATGAATGAAAATTGTCAACATTTTCAAACTTAGTGACTACTAAGTGTGTACAATAGACCTGTGTACAATATTTCAGGTACTTCTTCTCCCACGTGGCATTTTTAGCAGCACATATTTTCACAGGCACTCATTAAAAATTGTAATCACTTTCAATGACAGGATTCCTGAAACACCTCTTAGCACTGGGAATTAGCATGGCTTTATCCTCCTACCACACTTCACCCAGTGGCCTGACTTTGGAGGAGCAGAGTTGCTCCTGGCACTTGCTCTCCTCTTGTCTCCTGCCTGCCCAGTGTTTGGTGCTAAGGTTACCTAGGGCTTGGCTCGAGACAAGGGGATATGTGTGGGACTTACATAGCACAAAATGTCTTTTTACTAAGAGACAGCATTATCCATCCATGTATTTATGTAGCTATTTTAGTAACACATGAATAAGTAAAATTTTTCACAGCGAAGACAGTCCCAGGCCTGGTGCTGAGGATGTTTCACTCTGTACTTTTAGTTCTGCTCCTGGATTTTTCTTTTCACAGCCATCATGTTTTTCATTTGGAAAGGCTATGCTACATGAGGTCATTTGGTTTGTATGTAACTTACAGGTATCACAATGTCTTTTTCAGTGTCATTCATGTGTTCAGGAACTTGCACAGCCCTGTTTGGGGCCTGTCCTGATGCACTTTGCCCAGTGCCCTTTATAGCAATAGCCCAGTTCCTGATGGGCCCAATAGTCTGACCTCATAGTGTGGATATTCATCCACAAAAAGATACAGGATGTTTTCTACAGCTGTTGAACACAGCTAACCTGTGTGTAAAGTTGTGCCCATCAGTAGCTACTTAATTGTATCATTGGATAACATTTTATTCTTTTTCGATCTGCAGCTATGACTCTCACTGCCAAACCAAACAATCCTGCTAGGTTAAGGACAGAGAAAGAACCATGTTCATTTACATTTCTCTTTCTTGCTGCAAACACCCATGTTTTGAGCACTTTAGTGGAAGTACTGGTGCAGTGTGTCACAACACAGCGAGGGCAAGCAGTGTCTGGCAGTCAGGGGTTGGGGTGCCCAGGGCCAGGGCAATAGAAAACAGAAATAGTCCTCTGTGACACCAGGGGCTTCCTGGCAGTGTGAGTCACTGTCTGTTCCCCAAAGCCTATTCTGAGTTTTCCCTGGGATTACGTGCTTTTCCCAGTAAATTCTGATGTGGCAGGAAGCTATGGCATGTACTGACCTCTGGCTTCTAGTCCTGGCCTCTAAGAGCAATTGAACTGGACACGTTCTGCCCATCAAACCTCTGCTCCAAGACAGCTCTGTGGTCTAGCTCAGGGCAATCTAATTTAGGCAATACATGTATTTGGAAACCATTGGGACTGCTAATTATCTTTCTGGAATAATATGAAGTTTCAAACCAATGAGATATGAGATCAGGCCCACTGCTAATGTAGGCACATAAAAAATGTACCATTTTCAATTTACAGAGAAGGGAACTACTTTGTCTAGCTTGTTTTTTGGACCTTCATAAAGCATTAAAACCCCACCATAAGGGATCTTTTTTTTACTTTGAAATACTTTAATTTTGCTTTGTTTTGAGGAGATGTAAAATTGTTTTATCTTAGTTGAAGATGGGTTTGTTACTTCTTGTTCCATGGCACTACCAACACAGAACCCAAGAGTACATAAAAGATCTTAATAACATTTACTGCCAATGTTTTGGGAATAAAAAATAGCAGTAAACTGAGAGAAAATAGTAAAAGTAAGGTAAGACAACCTTAGACTGGTTTCTTCTAAAGATAGTGAAGCTGGTGATTAAAACTGTGTGGAAAAGCTCAGTTTTGTATAGTCGAAGGAGTTTCTTACTTTTTGTTGTTGATGTTCAAGTTTGGTACAAGCATTTGCTTTGAAGAAGATTTTTGAAGGAAAACTAGAGACTGATGACTAATCTAAGGGTGAGTGTGTTTACCAAGAACATGTCAGACAGTAAACACTGGTTTACTCTTGCACTCAGTCACATTCAGGTGAGAGAATTTATCCAACCACCCTATATTCCTGTATGCTACCTACACATCCAGTCATCACACAGCTTTTACTGCCTGCTTAGGAGCAAAGAATTGAGCCTATCTCCAACACATTCTTGGTGAATGTCCAAACTTCTGGGCCTTTGCCCGGTGTTTTTCATCACTCTCTTGCTCTATCTGATTTAAAATAAAAATTTTATAAAAGGTGTCTTATACCTTGAATAATCTAATAAGTAAAAATGCCTTTAAAAATTATGTGCAATCAGTAAATTTTGTAATCCAAAGGATATTATGGGATGTAGTACCTGATACACATCCTGGAATCTCCAGGAGGTCCCTTCTTGCAATCCTAACTTTAGTTTCTAGCTCTTTCTTCCCTCTTCGGTAAGAACAGGCTTTGGGCCAAGACCCTTTGGTCAGAACCAAGTTTTCCTCTCCTGTGCTCTGTCTTGCTGGGTGTTACCTCTGGTGCTGATGCATTTTGTGCCTGTCTGTGTACATCCACATGTGCAGCCAAGCTCTGACCTGCTGCAGTACGTGCACCATTCCTCAAGCAGGCTGGGATCTTTCCCAGGAGAGCTGTATAGCTGTAAAATGTTCTGAATACTCTACTTTTTTCCATAAATCAGGTTGTAACATCATTATTTTTTGTGTCTCTCAGACTGAACAAATTCCTTGCTATGATGTAGCAGGGATATTAACAGCCTGGTGCATGACCAGAGGAGCAGGCTAAAGCCAGAAAGGAGGGAGGAGGTGAGAAAAATTAGTGCTAGAACTAAGTGTGAGTGCCATCAGTCACTGGGAGGATTAGGCCTAAGACTGCAGTGTTAAACACATAAGCTTTAAACACCTTAGCAGCCCTACTGAAGTCATCAAGGGTTTTTGCTGTGATTAACAGCTGGGTTGAGTCCTGGCCTGTGAGCCTCAGTGCCTGTTATTTGTCTAGGGAACACTGAAAATGTACTTAACACTCTGGGACTTCATATCATCAACATGGTTAGTGTCATTTCTGTAGTTCATTGATTTGCAGTGGGGATTTCCTCTCAGGTCTATCCTGCAGCTTCCAGTGACCATGAAACTTTGTTCCTAATATTTTTTATTTTGTTGCACTCAAACACTAAACAACTAGGCAAAACTATGAAAAAAAACCCTTTAGTATTTAGGCTTATTTTAATATTAAAGCTTTTTTTTCCCCAGGCCTTTCAACATTGTATGTGTTGACTTGGTATATTTTAGCAAATTACTTTGCCCATCCCAGTTCTACATATTTCCCCTGCACACACCATTACTCAATGCAGTTCCAGGGGAGGATTGTGCCAAGGGGACAGTGTACCTAAGATGCTGACAGGAAGGACTTAGCCATCAAACAAAAATAGCATTAAAAAAATCCCATGCAGACTTGAAAATTTGCATCAGGAAAGTGGGAAAATTCAAATTCTTCACAGTAAATGATTCAAAAACCATAGCAAAATACGATGGCCAGTATGAAAAAAGGATTTTGGAGCTGCCTACTCTTGGGGATATTTTAGGTGCTGTTTTGCAGGGGGTGGCAGAGTGTCTGTGTAACTGATACTTTCTACAACTCCATTTCTATCTTTGGGAAGTTGCAACCGGCATTTTAGAACTCAGCATGTCAAAATGCTGCTTCTGTCCTCTTGAATACCTCCTTGAATGCAGGAGAGCAGTCCCACAAGGCACCGTGTTGGCACGGCACTGTGTGTAGCACGGTGGTGAGCGGGGATGGCGTGGCTGTGACACTCTCACGGGGCTGTCATGGGTAATGCTTGGTGATGCTTGGTGGCTGGAGCACACGCGTGCTGCGGGACTGGCACTGGCACACACTCTGCCTGTGACGTGATGGGCTATAAAAGAGAAGGTATGAAGGTATTTCCCGGGGCCTACGAGAGGAATTCCATGCTCAAGTGCTGTTGTCGTCAAGCCTGGCGCAGAAGCCGCTGTGCTGGTGAATATTTGTGTAATGAATTGTGTGCAGACTGTGTCCCTGTCCTTCCCCACGGAGGAGGACCCAGTCAAGCTGAAGACACTGCTGTGTAAGTACTGACCCACCACTGGTGAACAGAGTGGCACGAAATCTGGGTCAGGCAGAGCCTCTCCAAAGATCTGTGGAGTGGAGCCAAGGGGTGGGAGGGGAGCATCTCCAGTTCAGATAGGGAGTTTTGAACCAAGCCTGGGCACCTGAAGAGAGAAAGTCTCATGGCCATGGCAGATGCTGTGCCTCATGCCCACCTGCACCACAGTAAACATTAGATCACACCTGAAATGAAAGATAAGTATTCAATTAAAAGAGCAGGCACAGGAGAATTCCTGAAAAAATGGCTCAGCCATTCACGAGGACACATTGCAGATAAGTTACCAGTATAATTCAAAAGTCATAAGAACATTCAAGGACAAAATCCATATTATGGTCTAAACTTGTTTTACTCACAGTGCTATCTAGTGTTTAAGGTAAGCGTGATTTTGTGATAAGGCTTTTATCCTCTTTTGTCCCCCCCTTTTTTTTTACAAAAAATATTGACATTCCTGTATTCTAATAATTCTTCTGTTTGAGCACATAATTTTTTATTACTTTTTCTGGTAGGCTTTCTTAAATTTATTCCTTTTGCTTCATTTTCTGCTATAAATCTGAACATTTGCTTAATCTCTTATCAATAAATGCTAGATAGGCTTCAAGCTGAACAAAAAAACCTGCTGAGATCCAAGGAAGTTGGATCTATAGGGGATTCTACAGGGGATTCTAGGCAAACCAGGCCCCAGTTCTAGGGTCTTGGTGTATGCCCATGCTTGGCATTTTAAGACTTGTGAATGAAAGTCATATACATCATTAAGTGTACTCAAATACCCTAAATAATAAAGATACGTTTCCTTCATGAACCACAAATTCTGCCAAAGTATTGCTGTAGATGTTCATTTTCATGACAAAAACAGAGATGTACCTGGACAGCCCCTGTGAATGTACCATGTGCATTTACTTACACACAAATCCTTAACTATCGGGAAAAAAATGTGGGGACAATCAAGACATCACTTCACATTTGCAAAATAAGTGTTCAGAGGAAGTTTTCTGAGCTGCAGGTATACAGTAATGTCCAATACCAATGAGTCCTTTCAGAAGAATTTACTATTAGTGATTTCTGTTCCGGTCTAAAGCCTCTGAAGACACATTTTCAATTGTAAACTCCCCACTGAACTCAAAAGAAGTCACATTCTCAGCTTCAGAGGGGCTGTGACATGTACTTAAAGCTAAACATATGCTAACCTCCCCTTTTGGATCAGGATCACGTTCTCCAGTATTCCACATGCATGAAAACAGGGAGTTTCTTAACTCTTGTGCCTTCCAGTTAATGAAATATCACAGAGTAGGATAGGTTAATCCATATAATTTGCATGGAGTTCATTAAATCATTTTAACAAAATTTAGCAGTTATATTTAGCTTGATACTCAGAAATGTTAACACCCTGCTTTTAATGTGACAGATTGGATTTGGAAAGCAATATAAAATGTGGGTTTCAGTGTGTAGAATTTTTTATTTCCACAGCTTAAGGATGTTGTTAAGATCCATGTGCCTTTTTAAGATCTATTCTATCATTTAAAGTCCAACCAGTGCTAGATTGCCAAAACCATTTATCTTTATTAGATTTTAGTGCTCTGGAGAAGTTAAATCTGGGATCTTCTATTACCCTTTTTTTTGTTCTTAAAGAAGTAGTTAGAAATAAGGACTAGCTCTATTTCTGTTGTTGTCATAGAGATTTTTATTCATAAAATTAGAGCGTTTCAAATAAGAGTAAGCTAACTTTGCAAATAAAAAGCATATTTAATCTATGACCAAGACAGTTATTTGTATGTTTTTTCCCTCTTTTTATTTTTTTCTTCCTCCATCCACCTCCCTCAACAGGTGACATGCATGCAGTGGTTGCAAGGGGACCACACGATGCTGGACATGATTGAAAAAAAGCGTTGCCTCTGCAAAGAGATCAAAGCTCGACAGAAATCAGAGAAAGGACTCTGCAAACAGGACAGCATGCCTATCTTGCCGAGTTGGAAAAAGAATGCTGGGACCAAGAAATACAGCCCTCCTCCTTATTCCAAACAACAAACTGTTTTCTGGGACACTGCAATTTGACAGGCCTGTGGAGGATGCCCTCTCCACTGTGCAGCACCAAGCACAGGTAGCCTGCTTTCTTGAAAAGGCAAAGACTCTAACCTAAGACTTATCTGCAGGTGGTGAACTTCCTAGGAAAAAACACACCAGTACAGTGCTCACCTGTCAATCAAGAGAGAGATTTAAGTTTCCGACTGGATTAAGGCATACATATTTATCCAGGATTTTTTTGGATCCAGAAGATATCAAAATGTAAATATGTCACCAATATATTGAAAACACCCAAACTAATACACTGTTTAAATATATAAATATATATATATATAAATTCAAAAATTTATGGAGAATTTTACTATATAATGTTACTGTTATACTGTTTTATTACCTATTTTCTATGTTCTATTCTACTGTTCACCCCCGCTGCCACCATTTTATTTCTCTGACCTGCCTAGATGTGGCCTCTGTACAAAAGCATGTGGTTGTACGTGTTGTTGGAGAGGACAATGTACAAAACAACTCGGTGCTAGGGCTGTAGAAGATAACTAGAGTCGTACTTGTTAGATATCCTTAGCTAGGGGGGTGGGATGGACAAAGGAGAGAGTTCTGGTGGGAAACAGCACACCTGCAAGCACTGGAAGTACAAGTGCTTAGCGCGGGTGCCCAAGTTGCATTTTAAATATTAATTGTTCTGCATCTGTTTTCCCATAATGGTAACCAGATTAATGGCCCTTGGTTTTATATGAACCAGTTACTAAAATGATTTGGCCAAGGAACTAAATTTTCTGCAGCATGGCCTGCAACAGAATCTCTTCCTTGAAGACGTTCCATTGATCAGCAGAGACCATGGTTCACTGTGACTAAGCATTGTGCAGCCCTTGGTGGAGAGAGCCGGTGGCTCAGCGGGGTGAGGCAGTGCCACTGCAGCCGCCATCCCTGTCCACATTTACTGACGGTCCAGAAAATAAAAGTGACAAAATATGTTTACATGATTGTTATTTTTAAATCCAGCAGCACATCCTCACTTACGCTGTGTCAGATTTCCCCGTGTTGTTTCTGTGGGCTGGATTTCAGACCCCTTGAAAGGCTGTGGGGAAATCCCTCTTGGTTTCATGCCGTTTTGAAGCAGAAGCCCACGTAACGTGTTCTCCCAGCTATGCCGTTTCTTCTTCCTGGCTGCTTCTGGAATTGGCTTGCAATCCTGTATTATATTACACCCATTTTAACAGAATATTATGTCATGACCAAAGATTTATGACCTCCTGGTTTTAATGGGAGAAAGGGATGGCTCATACTGATTATGAGGGTGAAAGCTGTGCGGTGAAATATCTTCCAAAAGGATCTGTTGAGGACGAGGGAAAATTGTACTGCAGTGGAGTAGGGGGGAGAAAAGATCTATGGCATATATTTTGTATATTAAAATTTCTATCTATGTGTCTGAAGTTTGGTAGTACAAAATTCCCTCTTTAAAACAATCATTTTAATGTTATATTCACCAAGAAGAAAAGGTGTGTTGTTTGAAATTTCTTGTTATATTGGCTTTTCTTTAAAATTATATTGACAGCATTGCCACAGCTGTAATTGCTGATCAAAAAAGACCAAAAATAACAAATTTTAGAAGGTTTTTGTAATCTATATTGCAAAAGTTTGAGTTTCAGTAATGTTTTATCAGTAGTAGTTTCTTTTCAGCCTCTGAAATAAAGTTTTTAAATATTTTATAACTAATTAACTGATGTATATTTTGATGTCCAAACTGAGATTTCTGTAAAAGATGAAGTGTGTGTTTATATGTGTGTATGTATATTAGCATTACTGTATATGTATATATGCATATGTGTACACACATATACATGTATATATGCATGTATCTATATATACCCATAGATGTGTGCATACGTATATCCGCATACGTTAAATATTGGTGTGTTAGGAATATACAAAGGCTGGAATAGGTACAGAGTTGAAATGCAGATTTGAAGACCCCCTCACAGCCAAAATGACAGAAGACATGAAAAAACCGGGAGGCTGTGAGGGAATCTTTGAACATGCTGCATCCAAAAGACACCAACTGTTTATTCTGCTTATTCTCTCTTTTTAACGAAAGAAAATTGCAGAAGAAAAAGTCCAGAGATCTCACAAAGTTCCAGAATCTGCTGGAAAGAAGGAGACTTGTTGGTCATGAGAAATCTGTTGAGATAACAGGTTCATTATGCAGCAAGTGTTCATGGTTTGTCTTCCTTGTAATGTGGCAAGAGAAGAATTTCCCATATCCATGTGTGAAATACTTAGCTCAGCCCTTTTCCCCAGCTGCACAAAGTCACTGGTGACAAAATGCAAGCAGGCGTTCAGTCAGCTCTGCCAGTCCTTGTCCTCACTGGTTTCCTCCTAGAGCAGCTCCTTTAAAGCTGCGCTGCCAGAAGGTCACTGGCAGCGCAGACCCGGGCACACCTGCCAGGGGAAGGCAGTGCCAGTGTGAACGGTTCTGTCCTTGCTGGGCACACCTGCCGGGGGAAGGCAGTGCCAGTGTGAACGGTTCTGTCCTTGCTGGGCACACCTGTGGGGGAAGGCAGTGCCAGTGTGAACGGTTCTGTCCTTGCTGGTGGTTGTTCATATCGTGTCCTTTCCATATCAAGATGTAATAGGAATAATGATCAGGGAATTGAAGCGTTCTTGTCCTAGAACAGACTTGCTTGTACACTTAGCCCACTGCAAACTCCTTGTTTTGCTTTTATTGCTCAACACTATTTATGTTGTCCTTCCTAAATAACTGCCCACGTGCTTCCAGACCTCCATTGTATCCCATGGAAACAATGGCTTTTTGTTTTAAAGTGCGACAACATGAAAAAGTAAAATATAACTTAGCACTTACCTTCAAAGCACTTTAGAAATGTGAAGTAAACCTCATGCTTGCAAGAGCCGTTTTACTGAGGAGGGATGTGAGGCTCAGGCAGAGTAGTTTCCAAGGGTCAGGGACAGAGCCAGAGCAGGACACAGCCACTGCCCTGTCCCATGACTGCTGGCCCACTCCATGGCTCGAGTAAAAGACACATCGTCCTGCCGAGAGCTGCCATCACAATGCTGTCACACATTTCCTACACCACTTCTTGTCTCAGCAGCTTCTGTGTCACAGGGTGAATGACAGTGCTTAGTTACACACGGTCATTAAAGCTGTAGTCTGTATAAATATGCAATCTGTATATACATACAGATCACATATATACACACACTTATGGAGACTGTATATATGAAATTGTTTGGTATGCACTTATTTTGCTTTAAACTCCTGAAGTTAAACATTATAGTGTAGCAATTTGTGTAAGGTGCACTGTGATTTCAAGAAAGCACAGTAAAGTCACAGGTCTTGTTATTCTTGCACTAAAAATGTGTTTACGTATATTAGCCAATGTATGTCTACTTTATTGCTCCTTTTGACAAATTAAAGCAAATGGTATAAAATAGTATGGGGTTTTTTGGTTTGGGTTGTTTATTTTTAAGTGGACAATGGCACTATGTTTTTAAATGACAGGGTTTTTAAATAAAATGAAATAATTCTGTGTTCATTCCAATGTAATACATTTACCAATATCTTGAAACTGAATGTCATGTTGCTTTTTTTTATATTTCATTAGAAATTGTCAGGTATGTGCCTGAGATTGTGTAGGACTAAGGAGTAGCTAGAGGCTAACTGTAATCATATCTTATTAGCCGTTTCTATATACACAGTATAAATACATATTAATTTTCTTTTCATTTTTGTACTTGATTTTTTTAGGTAAGATGTAATTAAATGTACTTTGATACTTCTGAAGTAATAAGATGTTGTTTGAAGATCAATTCTGCTTTCTTTAGTGCATTGACAATATTTTACAATAATTTAGTGCTTATTTATTTGTGCTCCAGTGTAATTATAATAAAAAGCAATAGTTTAAAATATTTGGCTGTTCATTTTTATTTGATAGTTTAAGTTAAGAGACAGGTTATTCACTAAGGATTAGCCAGAGATTCCTGGGAAGAAAAGTCAAGTCATAGATGTTTATATATAGCATTCCCTAGGCACATTTTTAATCGTACCATTTGTTGGAGGAAATGAATTAATTGCTTTAATAGGTTAGTATTTGCAAGTCATGCCTCATTGCATCTAATGCCATGAGTGCCATCCTCAACTAAATCCTTAGGATAAGATTTCTCTGAAGAGCAGATATAAATTTTTGTCTAAGGACCTTTCACAGTTTGGAATGGCAGACGCTCACCACAAAAACACCCCCTTCAAAGATCTCCATTTGCAGAATATCCCCAAATGTGAGAGGGAAGTATTGCACTCTCCATAAAGCTCTAAAAAATCTGCTCAAAAGTAAGCATAATCTTCCTGTACCCAGACAGAGGCTTTAGTCCCATTAGGATGTAAAACCCAGCCCTTGCAGAGGAATTCCACAACTTTTTTAAGAAGACATCCCCCCTAATATTTTTAAGAAGGCATTCTGTAATTTAAAAAGGTTTCCAAGAACAAGTAAGCAAGTAGTTAATAAAGAAGTCAGTAAAAAACAGTAATGCTCTTGCAGTGGCACTGAGACCATATTTCTCTCCTTTCATGACAAAAAGCCACCTCTAATATACAAAAAAAGGTCTTATCCTTGTCTGCACAGATCTACATGGAGAAGTGCACCAGGAGGGAGAAGCTTTTGGTTGTCCTCAGCAGGAGCTGCTTCTGGGACAGATTGCAAATGATCCAGAAGGTGCTTTCCAAGTGCTTCCTTGCCCCTGGAGTCACCTGCTTTCCCCAAGGCACAGCCTCTCTCCTCAGCAGCAACCCCACTGACAGGGCCCATATATAGGACAAAGAGCTTTGCTACCCCTTCATGCTCCTCTTCCTCCCCCCAGCCCCTGACACAGGTGTTCAGAATGAGCCATCCCCTGAAGCAAAGTCCAGCCTTTTTCTCACTGGCTCTATGTGCTCTATGAAGACCCCACATGGATGACTAGAAATTAACACTGTTTTACAGGGGCTTCTCCAGCCCTAAAAGAGGAAAAAATAATTTGTCCATTTCTCAGCTTCACATCTGTGCTCTTCAGTGGTACAGTTCACAAAGTCCTGTGTCCTAGCTCATTTCTAAATGATTGCCATGGTGACTTCCAACATTCACCTTACCCCACATGACATGCCTGACCACTTCTGGACACAGCAGCACCTGAACAGAGAAGGAATTAAATGGAAGCACTGCCAAATGCATCAGGGAGCATAAATATGGGGCAAAATCAGACATTTTCCTATTTTAAATATGTGTATTCTCTTTCTTTGCCACTGCAGAAACACTTTTTATATACCATTGTTTTTTAAACAGAAGAGGTTTAATTTAAAAGGAGACAAGACCATAAAAAGCAACAGTTGAGTTTTACACTTGTATTTTCTCTAAGTTTATTTAGAAGTGGAAAGGTGCCTGCAGTGCTCTATCTTGGGTCTTTGCTCCTTTTGCATTTTGAAAGCCATCACAATACCACTGGCTGGAGTTGCTGCTGTTTCTCCCCTGCAGTCACTCGGAGTGACCTCAGCTGGTGCCAGAGTGGCTGAGAAGCAATTAAAGCACAGAGGGGCTTGGCTTGCTTGGCAACAAGTAACCTGCCCTGAGCACAGCAGGGAAGTCAAGCAGCCCTTAGAGAGAAGATGGGCCAACATCTCTCAGATCTATGGCCAGCACTCACAGAGCTGGCAAAGGAACTGCAGGAAACCAAATAAAATTTACAAAACCAGAAGACAACTGAAAAGAAACACTGCTCAAAGGCAAGATTGAACACATTTGGCATTTATTTTCTAAACCTGCCAACATCTCTTTTATGTGCTTTTTTTTCCTTTAAAACCAGGTTACACATCTGTCACCTTTTAATGGAGATTTTTGGCACAGGGGTGGTTGGTGGTTTCAGTGTTTTCCCCACCTGTGGTATATTTTCTTCTTCTTTTGTCTCCTTCTCTCTTTCTGTCTTAATCCTTTCTTTCATGATGTGCTTTGGGAAATATATTTGTAGGTGCAAGTGTTCCCATCATCTTTTTTTTTCCCCATTCATATTCTCTACCTCCCCTGTTCTCAGCCAGCTCTGTGCTCTCTTAACCCTCATGAAAACATACGAGGAGAGCAGGAGGATGAACCACCATTGATTTTATTTTAGAAGGTAGGTTTATCAACGCTGTTGTTGGTTTATACACAGCAAGTTCCACAAGGGGCTGGGGAAAGAGGAGCGGCTGGGAACCTGGTGGGAAACACGGAGCTTCAGCCTCGGGCACAAGGGTGTCCCTGGGGCAGCAGGGCCAGTCACAGTGACCCTGCAGGGAGCCAGGCAGAGAGGGTCCCTTTCCGTCGCACAAGTGACACCCACCAGGAGGAACCTCCTGTGGCAGGGTCTTGGGGACCATCGCAGCTTGCGGTGTTCGGGAAGCAGGGAAAGCAGCCGAGTGTCAGCCCCGGGGGAGAGAGCAGCCCGCACTTCCTCAGCAGGGCTCCTGACTGAATCCCTCGGTCCTGCTCTCCATGACCTTATACTTTCTTTGGACATTAACACCTCTGCAAAGTGGGTGTTAAATGGTGTTGTTAGTGTCTGTAGCGTGGTTTATATCCACTTGAGAAGTGTAAATGATTCTACAAGGTGCAGGGCAATGGAAAATCAGCTTTCCCCAGGCTCCAGCTGGCTGGGGAAATTCAAATTAACTCCTGTGGAATCCAGCTCCTACCAAAGAGCTCTATTCTTTCCCAAGTTCTTCAGGGTTTTTTTACTGTTCTTGTAAACACAACAACTGAATGGCTGGTGTGTTTATTTATTACGTTTAAAGAGGCTAAGATGTCCTTGGCCAAGCAGGCAAAGACATTCAATTTCTGCCTGGCTTTTATGCTCATTTGAGAATTTTGTCTCAGTTTCTGCTGAACTATGTGGCCCATCCAAGAAGCCCACACCTTCTTTCCCTGGCACTTACTCTGTGTGTGGGATGTGGTGGCACATGTTGTAGATGAAATCAGCTGACAGGACGTGTTATTCCCTGGGGTATGTGTTTCACTGACTAGGCACTACCTGAGAGTGTCTCTTCATCCTCTGAACTGTGTCACTTACAATTTCCACACTCACCATGGGTAAGACTTCTCCCTTAGGCTTTGGTCATCCCTGTCCCTGGCCATGGTGACAAAACATCTGGCCTAGCTTCCTAAAAGGCATCTAATTTGGTGGTACATCCAAATCAGAGGACAAATTTTGAAACTAACTAGGATCCAACCTGTTAAGGGTACTCAAGGTTGCAAACAATGCCATCAGCCTCAATAAAAACCAGACTTCTACTGCTTGTGCAGCAGCAGTCAGCAGGGGAAAACCTACAGTACTGCACACAGGGTCAAAGAGGTAAAAATCAGCACCTGAAAGGGTCATTTAAATTCACCTGAGCCACCCAATGCCCCTTGCAGTGCACCTGGCAGCACGCCCTTGGGTTTGCAGCCTTACAGGAAGGTGGTGACCTTTCAGGAAAAGCCCAGACAGGCATCTCATCCGAGCAGCAGCTCGGGGCAGCCCTGGCACTGCCCACCCCTGTTGGGTGTGCCTTTAGGTGTGACCAGGAAACCGCTGCGAGCCCTTCAAACAGGTACTGCCCAGTCACCACAGACAGTGCTGGAATGACCCTGCCAGCATTTGTGCCAGGGATTTACTGCTGTGGACTGACAGGAGCTGTGAATTTGACCAGTTATCATGAGTTTTTCCCTATACTTTTGGTGCTGTTTCATTTATCCTGGAAAGCTCCCCTCTGTCTCATCGCTTAGGTCTATTTTTGTAGACACAGACAGAAGTACAAATCTCCAGTACACTATCTGAATTAATACTCTGTGGCTTGAAAGAAATGCTGAAAATCCTTCATAATAGCAGGATTTGAAATAAACTAAGTAACATGTCTGATTTTTTTTGCCAAAATTTTAATATTCCCTGATTTTCCATCTGCTTTAGGAATTCAAATAATTTTTTGAAAATTGATACCAGAAGAAATTTCCAATTCTGACAAGTTTTAATCCAATAGAAAAGCAAATTTGAGTTCATGCTTTGTTTACTTCCATAAGAAAGTTTTCTTACTGTCTGTTTAATTTCCACAGAGATACTATTGCTTATGTTAACAGGGTTCTACAACACATAAATCACCTTTCAGTCCTTCCCTCTCTGAGAAAGAATGAACACGTAGTGCTTTTCACTCAGATTTTTCTTTCTCAGTACGTCCACAAGATAAATGAGAGCTCTGCTAAGTGAGGTTAGTGGGTTTAAGGAAGGGAAGATTGTTTAGAGTCTCAGTGTGGTGAAATATAGCACTTAATGTACATATTCTGCTAGTTCAAGGCATGTTTTAGGGAAGTTTATACTGTTTCCATGACAAATTAATAGGAAATTGGACAAAATGCTGACTTTGGATTTTTGCTTGCGGTAAAGTGTTCTCTGTCCTTCAAACTTTATCTTGACTGAAGAGCACTAGATTACACAACCGAGAAGAATAATTCATGGTACATTTTACTACTGTTCTAGCATAGACAAATACACTCTTCGTTTTACTCTGGACCAAAAATATTTTTTACACCTTTGATTTGTCTTTGTGTAGACTGTTAGTGGCTGTCTGATACTGTCAAAGGTAAATCAAAGCATTAATGAAAGATCTGTGTCAACTTATCCCACTGTTTCAGAGAACATTTTAAAATGCTGGAGACCTCAACCTCCATTTTTGAATTTAGTCCCATTTTCTACAGTGAGCACCTTGCAGATGCTCTCCACATTCCTGCTGTTAGCTAGTTTGCTGTGGGTCTTTTGTGCTGGGTTTTGGGGTTGTAAGTCTTGTTTTTATTTTCCTGACACTCTCCCATAAACCTTTGAAATAAAGGATAAATTAGTTTCTGTGACAAGGAATGGGCGTACCACGCATCTATTCATGTATGTATGTACACCTTAAAACCAAAATGGGTACCTGGTTCCAAGTGCTCCCATAGAAGAACAAGAAAACAGGATCATGTGCCAATTTAGCATTCAGGGCCTTCACATTAAGAAAGTCTCATACTATGTTATGACAGCTCCAGCTTGGAATCCCAATCTGAAGATGTCATTTACTTTGCCATAGATTTTGGCAGTTATTTACTCAGACATGTGAGTAACTTTCCCCTAGAGAGTTCAAGAAATAATGTTACATGCTCCCACAGAATTCGAACAGCAGTATATGTTTTAGGTTAACAAATTATTATTGTCTTAAAAGAAAATAGTTTTCAATGTCACAGTTGTCAAGTGCTATTTGATGGATGTAATTCTGCAATAGAATGTGAAACTTTAAGATGGTGTCTTCTTTTAAAAACTCTTCTGAGGGGCATTAGGCTCTAGTGTATCTAATTAATGCTTTAAATATTCTTTCCTATCAGTCAATCTTTATCTATCTTTGTTATCCAGTATGGACTGCTCATTGAAATCGATTGTTCTTGGTCTTTTCAACCGTTGATTGTTCTTTCATGGCTGAACACTTTAAAATAACAATATTGATTTTTCTTACATTATAGTCCTCCTCATAAGTCCTAACTTGAGACTGTCACTGTGGCCTAAGAACATATGGGGACACTTAGCAGTTCTGAATTTAGAGTGAAAAAGGTATGCTTAGTGCAGTATTCATCCAAGCATGGATCTTAAAACAGACAGTCCAAGGATTCTGTATTAAGACCATGCTTTGGTTTAGTTTTCTTTTAAAATTGGTGAAAATATTTACTCACAAATGTGAAATAGTGTGATACGAATCCTAGAGTGTGCTAACTGGAATATCTTGTGTCTTCGCAAGCCTTCGGTTTCTTGAGTTTCCAAATTTCATGGGATCAGAGTAGGACTAGAGAATAATTTCTGTTCTCTCTTCTTCTGCTCAGCATGTGGAGAGTGTAGGGAATCTACTCCATCTCTTGGACCTCTGGTGGCCCAGAGCACTCACCATGTACTTGAAGGTGCCTTTCAGGCTGGTACTCTCTGATAGCTGTTCAGGGAGGGATGTTCACATCTGTCTGGTCTGGCAGGATTAGCAGTAGCATGGCAAATTGTGGTCTCATGTTGCTGCAACACTCAGGCCTGGCTTTGGGGAAAATATTAATTGGATCACTTTCCATTTTCACAGGAGAAAGAGGAACAAACTTCTTTGTATATTATAAACAATAGGACATATCAGGAAGATAAATGCAAAGGACAGGAAGTACAGTTGATTAGAAAATTTGAAATGGAAGTCTTTTTTTCTAGAGACTTTTATTTTAATAGAAAAAGATATTAAAATTATTGTTTTGTTTAAAAATATGAAGCAATTTTTGAATGTTGGAGTGCCCTAATATTAATTTTGCAAGTGGAATGTTTTTTTTTTCCATTTTGAAATGGATTTTTACCATTAAGCAGGTTTTACGTATTAATAAAAAAACTCAAGAAAAAAGTCACCATTTTTGGTGCTGTTACTCAAGTTTAGGACCTTGGAATAGGAAAGACTAGAAACCTTGTTTCTTTTGGAAACAAGTTGAAAAATGATTACATGATCCACAAAACAAAAAAATCTGATAGGAATTGGAAGCAGCAGAGCATGACATTGACACATAAACACCAGGACGGTGGCCACAGTGTGGTCTTTCAGAAGAGCTGCCTGTGGGCATAGTGTCAAAGGACAACATGAATATCAAGAAAACCCTAAAACAAGCCCTTGGATTCATGAGAAGTGGTTGTCTCTGTGACCACACAAAATGATGTGACTAAAAACTGAGGCAGAAAAAAAATGCCTGTTCTGTAAGGTAGAAATTATTTTTCTTCAAGAGAAAGCTCTGTTGCTTTGGACTTTGCTGGTGATTTGAATTGTTGCCTGAACCCCTCCTATTCTGCTTTCACTCATCATATCATTGGAAACTTAATAGTTGAAGTGATTAACAGGAATATTTAGAAAAGGACAAAATCAGGTAGAAGAAAAGTTGATGCAGCAATTTGAACCACCATAGAAGAGGGAAGACATGATACTGAAAATTTTGTAGCTGGATCCAAAAATGTTAAATAATGAACAGACTGAATATGTTTTAGTGGAGGAAATAAAACTACAAGGGAGAAGATAAAGATTTACTACTGTTGTATTTAATGGAGTACAGGAAAACAGCCAAAGATACTGTTAAAGTTTGAGGCTAATTATTCAGAATAATTAGTAAAATAATATACCCAGTAGAGAAAGTGGGAAAGGATTTTTGCGTGTTTTTAGCCCCTCCATCACCCATATTGGTGGCATGGCCCTTGTGAAACTGTCCTCAAGACTGTGATACTGTGGAGTCAAGGTATAAAGTGGATACAAATATTTTTCTAAACAATATAGAGTTTTGGGAAAGTTTTTTCTGGTTTTGAAAACTTGATCCATTATTGCCAGTGCAAACATGGTGCAGGGGATGATTGCACAAGGGCAATAGTGTTAACACACAGCATGAGACATGATCTCTGGGTCTTGGGTCCCAGATAGAGATATTTTGCATAAGATGTTCCTCACTGTCTTCAGAGGGTTGGAAATGGTGATGGGAGATGCCGGGTTGTGCCTCAGCTGTTGAGATGAAGCCGTTGCTGTGAGGTTGTGCCGTGGTCGCTGGATGTGTGCGGGGCCCTGTCAGGCGCTCCCCTCACGGGCCCACCTCGGGGGGAAGCGGCCTTGGCCGTCACCGCAGGGGACATGCGGCTCACAGGCCGAGCACCACAGAGCACTGAGAAAACATCACCATCACGGCTTAGCTCTGGAAAAGGGTTCCTTTGGGATTCAGGGGAGACTTCTTAGCATCATCTGAGAAAGTCTTTAACCCTTTTCCCTGACAGTTGTTGTCCAAGCTAACAAAGTACCGTGGAATACAAGCATCAGTTACCGGAGAGGCCTCATAACTTTGGTCTGTATTTTTCTGCCATCTGTGTGACTCTCTGGCCCTTCTTTGTAAAGGGGTGAACTTCTAATTTTTATTTTCTTTTTAATTTAAACACTATGCAGTGTGGCAAAGCCTTTGGTCATGAGCAGGGCTCCTGGTCAGATTGATTTTGGGCAGGGTACTGAGGTAGGCCTGGAAACAGCCATTGGGCCTGGGCTGCCAGCATCAATTCAAACTCCCTGCACGCTTGTGACAGCAGCAGCAGTAGGGGAATGTGGCACGACAGGGAGCTGAGGCAGGGTGGCTGCTGCAGGCGTTGGCCAAAGGACCTGTGTGTTCATTGAAGCTGGACCGGGGTGGCCAAAACCGTGGTGGTGGTGGGCAAATGCTCATGAGCGCTTCCACAGTAATCTCTGAAATACCCTGGATTTAATTTTTGTGTCAGGCTGCTTGCTTCTGCAGAGAACAGTTTATGGTGGAGTTTTGTGTTTACAGAGAGCTGTTAGGCTGCCCTTTAAAGTGTTTAAATAATATTGTATCAACACGGTGCAGACTGATATGTATCTTAGCAACTGTGTCAAGTTCACGATGGGCTAAAAATCCAAATGGGAATCAAACAATCTGGAGCCTTAAAGCTTAGAAAGCTGAAAATAAGGAGAAAATTACTAGGTTATTTTGGATTCAACCAAGGCAGCCCTTCAGCTTAATACCATGCTAATTGTAGGTTAACAAGTACCTTAAAACTGTAATTAAAATGCAATATACACGCAGTATCTACAAAAATTATAAAAAAATTATGTTTCATAACAATAAAAAAAATTGAAATAACAGAAGTACAATTGAAGTTCAAAAGGGGTGAAGTCTATAACAAAGCAAAATACTGCTGGTTTTATTTACATTTTACACACCCATTGGTTCTTAAGTCTGGAAAACTCTATATTTGAATACCAGGTTGAATGCTGTAGATTTACCCAAGTGTATGTGAGCAAGAATACGGGTGAAGGTCCTGCTGTAAACATGAGCAAATGCTCATGACCCACTGTGCTATTGCAAAAAGTCATGCAGAAAACAGCATTACAGGGAGTTTACAGGCTTCTGGGTTTGAGACAGGTTAAGTGTGTCATAAATTGTCCCAGAACTAGCAACAGTCACTTGGCATCACATTCCAATGATCTACATTCATGGTCACCCCATTTATTGTGTGACTATCTCAAATCATTCCTGAACATACTGTGTGAGCAATTATTTTTGACTTGAACAGACTGAATTGGTCTTGTCTGCAGAACCTGAGTTGGGTCTGCAATGCCCCTTACCTTAGAGAATGAGGTTTCCTCCACAAAGCAAATTTCAGCTTCAAAGTGAATCGTGTAAGAGTTGTTAAAATTTTCCAGGTACACATTTATCCAGAGATGTGTTACTCAATTGATGGTTTGTATGAAGCTGATATTTGAAAGCATTGTTAGCTAAGCCTTCTAAGTACCTTGAGGATCATTATGGGTGTGAGAGTTTCTAGTTATCAGGACTTTAACTCACACCTCTCTGCCAGAATATTTACAAGGCAGCACTGGACTTTTTCCGTTCATCTTTTTCCTCTCCTCTCCTTCATTCTCCTCTCTAAGAGAGAATGAAGGAATAATAATGGCCCAAACCAACACTGACACAAAGCTTGTTTTGGGTGTTAATGGTTATGGCCTTGAATGTGCTGGACAAATCACTGCAGTAAATACCAGGGAGACTCAAAAAATAGTCTGGGCCCTGAGGTTCCAGGTTTTGAGAAGGGATGCACTGTGTGAGAACAAAGCTTTTGGTTTGGCGCATGGAGATTAAGGGATCAGTTTGGTAAGATGGAGTGAAAAGGCAGAGTTATTAAAGTTAAAAGGATCTTGAACTTGATTCACCACGTGATGTGAGAAGGGCACAAGGGGCTTATGTGGTTATGCTGCTTCTTGTGCCGTGTGAACCTCTGAAGAGTGGAGGTCCCATCTAATCTTAAATTACTTTGTCCTTCCCAGTTCTTGTGTCATGCCCGAGATGTGAGATTTCACTGACTCTGTGTGCTCAGTAACTGAATCTGCCAGCTGATGACTTGAATCTTTCCCAGGAATCACAAGGGACAATCAAAACATCTCTGCATTTTAAGACACTGAGAGCATTTCACCATATGAACTTGAGGATTTTTTGACTATCCCTATGTACTGGGGTATTGGAAGAAGCATTAGAGATGGGAAAGAACAGTAACTTGGAAAAAAGAGGAAACATTTTTTAAGAGTTATTCCTTTGGAGGTTAGATTTATTAGAATGGGTTAGATTTATTAAAAATGTAAATTTTGAAGATCTAAATAGAAAAGCAGTGGAGTGATTTCTCAGGAGCTAATAATCTGTTCCCAGCAAATATTTTAAAATAATTTACTGTGAAATCAATTTTATCAGATGATAAAATCACATGGGTCTCTTCTGTCATGAAAATTCTCTGAAATGAAATGACTTTTTCAGTGAAATAACCTATTTTTCCATGCAAAAAGTATGGTTTTGCAGGAAAGAAAATATTTTCCCCTCAGGAAAACTTTGCCTGAAGAGAGAAAATTAAATCGAGAAGCTCTTTTCCAGTGAATATCTTACAGGTAGATGAAGATGCTGAGTACTCTGCAGTCTCACTGCCATTGAAGCAGTCAGCTAAGGGAGTTGGATTCCCTCTGTCAGCCTAGGCTGTGTTCAGGTCGGTTTTATTCCTGTGAAATTCCCAAGATCCTTTCATGTAGACAACAGGAAAATTCATTATTGTTCTTCCGAAACATTCTTTTTTTTTTTTTTTTTGTTAGAATTCCTTGTCAATAAGGGAGAAAAATATACATTTCTAAGTTTTTTGCCCTTCCTAGAAGGAAGAAATCCTTCAAAATTTTATACTCTTTTGAAGGAATGGAAGTGATTTTGTCAGCTATTCTACTGAAGACATTCACTGGATTTTTGTCCAGCATCCCATGGGGATTTTGAAGCCACACACAGGGAGTGTTTTGTGGTGAGATGGAGCATTGTGCCTAGTGGAGGTGCAGCTCTGGGTTTCCAGTGGCCCTGGACACAGGATTGTCAATGTTTCAGGGTAAAGAAGGCTGCCTACAAGGGCTCTAATCTCTAGTGGAACTTCACAGTCAGTATTGTAGTCAAATCTGACAGCTGTCTAGTGAAATGACTTTTATTAATCAATCCCTGTTTTTTCCACTTGTTCTCCCCTGCTTATCTTTCCTCTGGTTTATCTTCCCTTGACTTCTGTCACCTTTCTCGTTATGTATCACCCCCCTACTTTTCTTTCCATAGAAATTTCCTTCTTGGAGGTGGGAGGACAAGAAATTTGTGATAATCAGTCCCATTTCCTCCTGATAACAGTATTTTTAACGTTCATGATATCTAAAGATACTGTCAAGATATGAGAGAAAAAAGAACTAGACAGTGACACCAGCATTCCATCTGGTACAGTAAAAAAAAAAAAAAGTAAATGGAACAGCCTGAATGTTTCTGCTAATGATAGTTCTAATGACACCATGCACCATCTTAATAACAATGCTCTTCTCTCCATGAATGGCAAGGTATTAATATGAATGTGTGTACTTTTTTTTAAAATCTAAAATACTTTGATTTAAGGGTCTTGATCCTTTTTGGTCTTTGCTCCCTATTCTGGGATTAATTTTATTGATTCATTGGAACTGATGCTTACCTGATACTTTCCGAATGAATAAGGAGTCCTTGGACCTCAAATAACAGCTCAAACTTTGCTTGGGAAATTCAGGAAAAATTATGGCACGTACTGATTTGTCTAAGTCTGCCTGCTCTCCTGCCCAGCAGGTATGAGTGTGATCTGCCTGCAATTTTAAATGAAAATTTTTGGTGATTGACTAAAATAATGACTTCCTGAGCAGTATTTCTATTTCAGTAGAGTTTATTGGTATTTTGTAGCAATAACTTTTTCCATCAGGAGAAAAAGGAAACACATCTATTTCCATCCAGGTTGTACAAGAGGAAAAAAACCCCAAAAACCTATGTAGCTGACAATCCTTTATTCTGCTTTTAGACACTTTTAGAGAGAATATTGCAGTTTATGCAGCCCATGATGCACTAAGATGACATCAAGAGCTTGAAAGAAATATTAATTCTCATTTCAACGTTTGTATTTGACTGTAGATCACAGTTCTGAAGGGGATTTTGTCTCTTGCCCCTCGCTTACAGTATTTCACACACCAGGTACTGCATAGAACTCAGCTATTCTGTTACAGGTGAATGTATTTGTTTACCTTGCCTAGCTAGTCTTCTTTAGAAAAACTGCTTCTTTAAATGACTGTTCTGCTCCCAGATGTTGTTTAACATTCAACTTCCCTCCTTGGCTTGAACCATATCGCAATGTTCTCATTTGTTTTGAGATTAGCTGTGGTTACAATATTTGACTTCAGCATTTTGAACACTTTGGAGTTAAATAGCACTTAAATCCAAGATTAATTATGTTGGGTTTTCCTATTAAATAAAGAGTTCCATCTGCTAAAAGTACTTTGAGTTGAGTAGTTTCAAGTATTAAGAGCAAGGCATTTAAACTTGAGCTTGCCTAAATTCCATTGTTTGAAATCAAAACCCTTTCACTTCCTTTATTCTTGTTGTCAGATTACAATACAATATTTAGAAGAATGTTTTCTCCAATTTTATTAGTCACAAAGATATAACAAGATGGCATTCTACTTTTTCATTCAGCACCTGGAAAACTTTCATTTCAACTTGCTAAAATAAATGATTTTTCATTCTTCCTGAATGCAAACAAACACTCAAAACCAACCCAGTGTTGCTGTCCTGTTGGTTTTCACTTCGTCCATGCCTTGTTACTGGACAGTCTGTGCTTGAGTCATGGGAATTCTGCACTGACAAAATACCCCTGCGCCTTTCTCAGTAGTAATACTTGGGATGATGCTTCAAAACAGAAATTACAATAAGAACATGGGCTTTCCTGATTTCATGGAGACTTAAGATGTGACTAGATATTGTTCTCATCTCTTATCTCTAGGTTGTGGACAAAGCCACTGAGTTCTGCACTCTGGGAGAACAGCAAGCACGTAAGGAGCTACTCTGGATCAGGTAAGCATCTTTGGGAAGGCAGAATCCAATTGTCATGATTTTTTCTTTTTTTTTTTTTTTTTGAGTGGAATTTGGATTGGAGATTCCTGTCAAGCAGTTATTTTACATTGAATTTTGTAATATTTTTCTCTGGAAAGAGTAAATTCTGCCTTAAGCAAATTTATGTAAATCGTGGCTATGTATTTATTGGGAAAGATGTCCCAGTGTTCTTGGAGAAACTGGGAAACCTTACCTTGAGTGAAGTCTGTAGCCAGCCAATGTCTCCTCTGAAAGTACCTGTTGAAGGCACTGTTTGAGGAAGGACAAAATATGTGATACAATGCCACCACTTTTTCTTTGTCAACATCAACCTCTCTCCATGTTCTCTCTTTCAGTTAGTTAGTTAGCAGTGAAAGATATCCCTGATTAGTCGTGTTCTCCTTATTTTTATTCTTCCCTTATCATAAGGGTATTTTTTCCATTATATCCCATTTTCAGATTTGTTATTTCATCTCCCCACTCTCTTTCTTTTCAACATACTAAGAAATTAAGAAACGGAAGGTAGTAGATGAATTCCTGAGAGCAGAGATTTCAAGATTTGATCCTATAATGCAGAGTACTTTCATCTCCAATTAAAAGGAATAATGAATGAATCTGTTTTAAACACAAATTCAATCACCAAATTATTTCCTTTTACCTATGCTACTGTGGTTTAAAATTTTCATACAGCACAGGATCTAATGGAAACTCTCTTCTGGATGAATAGGAGCAGAGTCTTAAGATACTGCAATTTGAAATAAAAAAAATCATTAAAAATTTAATTTTGACCTAAAACATGGCTCATATAAAATTTTCTGCTTCATTTTAGAAGCTGTTAGTTAATTAGGAAAAAGGTAAAGAAACTTTGTGCTCTATTGCATAACTATTTCTGTATCTTTTAAGGAATTTTTAACATCTAATATACAAACAGGAAATCAAGTATTGCATCACTCTAACCAATAATATAAGTTCACGAATCAGTCAAAAATAATTTCTTATCTTTGTGGGCTTTAAGTCACACAAATATATATATTTTTTTATGCACCAAAGCAAATGTAAGGACATGTATGGATATTAACTAAGGTAAGTTGGGTGAACTATGTGTCCTCAGGAAAAAAAAAAGAAATAAGTTTAACAGTGTAATTTAAAAAAAAAATCAATACAAAACTTAATCTAGTAATCTCTTTCCTTAAGGTCATTGAGTTTTACAGAAACCACAAGGCTGTAGTTACAGTGATATTTTCATATAAAATTTATTAAATATTCCCACTAAAATAATTTAAGGTTGCAAGGCAACTATTATTACTCAATGCAGATGCATTTTAAGAAAAATACAAAGCCACACAATGATTTTAAAATAGTGATCAGTTTTGTGTGCCTTCACAAAGTGAATAAATAATCTTCGAGTTTTATTATTTTTCTGTTAAAGATAAGCATAGCATGTTAAAAAAAAAAAAGAGCTAGAGAGAAAAGTTATATGCAGTGACATTTACTGTGTGGATCGCAGGAGAGTTTACTTCCTCAAAATCTTCCAGATGACTGTAAGTCTAACACCTGTTAAATGACTCAGGAATATAAAAAATACAAATGGAAATTATGAAAGTGAGATATGCTTCAAGTTTTTATTTTTGGTTATTATGTTACTGAAATTTTGTCACAGTTAACAAAAACTGGGAGACATTTTCGTATTTAATTTTCTGTCTTCAGCAATAGGTAGCCTGACCATCAGAAATTTTAGTTGTTGAAAGAGAACCAGAGCCTAAATCCCAGCAATCCAAGAATGACCAAAAAAGCTGAGGGTAGGAGAAGGTTTGCTGATCTGGAGGCTTTTCCAGGCCATTCAGTCTGCTCATTGCTATTTATGGATGGCTGAGTACAGACTTAATTCAGAAACTGAAGTTTTCTTAAATTATGTCAGACACATAAAAAAAAGTTGTATATATATTTATATATATATAATTGAGATGGGTATGTGTTTGTGTAAGGATGGTGAAGCACTGCATTTTCTTACACTTATCCTTAGCAGTTTTGTTAAATCTGCTCTCCAAAAGTGGAGCTACAAAGCCAAAGTCTAAATTTCTGAGAAATGGTGGCATTGCACCTCTTTGCTTAAGCTTTAGGATGCACTCAATTCCCACAGATTAAATGCTGGGGTGGATTTGATATCACAGTCAAATTTTTGTAGAAGCTGCATAAAGATGATGGGTACAGAGCTGAAATCTGGTCCAAGAAAACTCTGCAGCAACTGAGGCCTGCCTTGGATGCCTTCCTCAGTTTGCTTTTCATTCTACCATCCCAGGGTACAGGTAGATTCCTGAGCTGCAGAAGTTAGTTGAATACCAATAATACCCTGGCATCATATCTCAAAAATAATCAGCAGTTTAGTTTTGAGTCTTTTTTTCTGAGTAATCTTTTTCCTGGGTGTGTGATAATCCATCTGCCAGAGCCCTGTTGTTTTGTGGCTTATCTGAAAAATCTGATTTTTGCATCTTTATGTACCACCTGGCTCACAGGAACAAAACTGAATATGAACTGCAACAAAGAAAATAGACTTAGGTTTTTCCTGAAAAATCTTCGTTGTAGATGAAACTATTCAGTTCCTTAGGGACTAACTGAATGTTTCTTCTGGTGCTACACTTATCTTTTATTGAGGCTGGGTTTTTTCTATTATAAATGCCTATTCTTATTTGTGCTCTTAATAAAGTATTTTGAAGAGTACATGAGGGAAGAGAAAAAGTGAGGAGCTAGTCTTTTCTTTACCTATGTAAGCCTGAATATTTATAAATAAAAGAATGTGAAGTATCATCAATGTTATGCTGGAATGACTTTACATTCACAGAATACTGAGGCATAAAAAGATGCTAACTAAAAATTCTGCATTAAGAAAATTTCAATGCATTGTTATGCACTCAAAAATCAGGAAATGATAGCATTAAGATTATGTGTTTAACCAAATGTGCTGCCTTCATATTGTCATGACAATTCTTTAGATTGTAATAACAGACTGCATGTAGTGCTGCTATTATTTCTTATGGGCTCATATCTGACAGCCTAATACACATCTAGAATAGAAAACAACTCTATTTTGGTTTTTTTAAAAAATAATATGACATTTTCATTTTTCAACTTTCATACTCTGAGAGTTTTAAAAATCCAGGAGGAAAATCCGAGCATGACAGAGAAGCCTCTCCCTGGCAAGGTTGGTTAACCTGGCACTTTTCCTATCAGCCCTTGATCAACATTTACATCATGGAGCTAAAAGCAAAGTGTTGCAGTCACCTGTGCACTTCAGGACAAAAAAGGTGCTGTTAGAGAAATATTTGGGAAAAGTCTTTCACAATTGTGAGTGCTGTTTATGGAACCTGCTATTAGAACTGCAGCATTTACCAGGGTTAGCCACAAAATATCCAACATAACATGGGTTCTGCCTGCACTTGGAAATGAAAATTGGCGATAAATTGTTGGTAAAAGTTTACTTAGGAAAATAATTTACCTCATCTTCTGATTTTTATGCTAGCAAAGGATCTGCAGAGTTATGCTGTGATAAATGTTGGGCGTTGTATTTGGAGATGACAGATGTTTAAGGTATTTTCAGTATTTTGAAGCAGTTCTTTTTGGTTATATTTTCTGTCTCTTGTATTGTTCAAGGGGCAGTCATGAATTGAAAAAATTTTCCAAGTCACTTCTGTACAATTTTGGCCCAGGACAAGATGCTGTGTTTAAATTGCATTTAAACCCTGGCCATTAGTGCTGCTCCACTGTTGTGCCAGCACAGAGTCCTGGGCTTCTTTCCTTTCCTGTGCTGCATGAATTTTACCTTCTGGGAGCCCATGGAATCAGCTACATCCTCTTGCTGAGAGCAGCTTCACCCAGCCACGAAGTGTCTATCCATGTGCACTCTAAGATTGCAATATGCAGTGAGAACACGGAACTAAATTGATAAACAAACCTGGCTTGTTCTTTTCACAGGCTCTAACTCCCTCTTTCACTGAGCACAGATCAGAAGGAAGTCACTTAAATCTAGTGAAACCCATACTCCCAAGTGAAATTAAATAGACTTGGGATAAGTCTTGCAGAGTAAAAAAATACAGCTTTTTACCATGTACCCTTGAGGGCTGTAGTAAATATGTTACATTTAATGTAGTGTTTTTATGAGCTGAGAACACAGCCAGCTGATTTTTTTTGTCTCTATTTAAGACTGTATCATATCTGCACTTCTACTTTCAGTAAGATCTGCTATGATTACTCTGGAGATTTGAAAGCCAAAGCACAGGCTTTATCACAGGGTTGTTTTAAATAAATATTTGGTTTGATTTGGTTTTTTTCTTTTGCCTGACTATCACCACCTGTTTAGCATCTTCTCCCATAATAAACCAATTAGTGCTTAGAAGTTAATGAGGGGGATGCTGAGTTTTGGGGCTGGCTGGCAAAAACTGCTGGGGAAGGGAAATCCTGCTCATGGGAGAAAAGTAGGATCTTCATTCTTGGGTGACAGCCACAATGAAAACTTGGTGAGTCTATTGGGACATACTTCCCATACCAGTGGCATTTTTCTATCTTATGTTGACAGAAACAGAGGAAGTAACAGGGTCTACTGGATTTGCATGGGATGACCAGGCAGTATTGGTGAGCGGAAGTGAAACACAAATAAAAGTGCTGTTCTTGTAGGGGGTTTATTTGTCAGACTTTCCACCTCTCCACCTTTCTCCAGCCCATTTAATCTGCTTTGACCTTGTCTTAACTTCTGGTTTCTCCCATTCTTGCTCTCTTGCTTCTGTTCTTCCTTCTCTTATGAACAATCAGCCAGTGAATCCTCTCTCAGTGAGAGTCTGTAATTGAGGAGCTGAGGTGTACAGGTCCCTCTCTGATGGGAAGAGTCTAACAAGTGGTGAATATTTTCTGCATTCCCCATTACTGTGTTTAGACACTCCTCGCACACATTTTTGTAGTCCTTTCTCATCTCTAGCTTCCAGAGAACTCCTTGTACAGTTTCAAGCTTTGGGAATATACATGGTCTCCTTCCATGGGATGGTTGTGCAGAAGCTGAAGCATGTCCAATCACTCTCCAGACAGCGTGGTGGGAGCTTTCTGAAGGATAAGTCAGCTGTGGCAAAGTAGAATGACTCAGCCATAGTTTTAACCACTAAGGATTGTATAGCTACGTTTTTCAGACAAGTAAAGCTGGACAGTAAATCAGATGCATTTTTAAACCACAGAGCAGAATGAAAGTGGTGGTTATGATACAAGCTGTTTTATCACCCTAGCAATTTTCCAGTGGTCTCAACTATAATTTTAGTAAATCCAGCTGTGGTGTTTAGAAAAAAAAAAAAAAGAAAAAAAAAGTGGGGGTTTGGGGGTTTTTTTGCCTTTTAAGCTCTTGTTTTCTTTAATTGACCAACTTTTCACATACTGTAAAAGTTCAGTGGTGAATGGGAAAGGTTGATTCATTTCTCTGAAAGCTCTACCTGCCTCTTTAAAAGCAATTTTTTGTTGTCCCTTTGTCCTGAAGTTGGCAATTTTTCTTTAACAATCTGTATCTTGTGGTCTAAATCAGCCTTATTCAGTCAAAGGAAGGCAGGACTGGCATCTTTGAACTAGAGACATAGACGTAGCAAGGTTGTTTTTTTATAATCCCAGAGCATACTTTTTACAAGCCTGCTCTTTAATTGTGGTGGACATGATGGCCAGCCTCCCTTCAGAGTACTCTTCCAGGGAGCACATCTTTTTATTTTTGGCTGGGAAATGAGAGGGTGGCCTGGCAGGGAACAGCATTGCTGGAACTCACCCGTCCCTGCCAGCAGTGACTCCCAGATGTTTGTAGGATCTTTTCTGAAGCCATGATAGCCTAAAAGAATAAGACAGGCAGGATCTGTGGGCAGAATTAATCATTTTTATTAGATTGATATTCTTGGAAAAAGATATATTTCCAGGCACTCAGCCTGTCTTCATGTATGACATTGTGTTCTGCATGGTCTGCCATGGGCTGACAGGTTGAGTGCCTGCCATTTACTCTGCTTCTCCCAGCTTTCTTTTTTTTCCCCTGTTCTTCTAATAAAGGCTATTACCTCTTCCTGCAAATGCTGACTCTATAATATGGAGCCTTCAGCAGGTGGCAGAAACTAAACTGGTCTGGATTGCTTCATCACAAACCTGAGGTGGAACAAGTCAGAGGTGGCCCATCCTGAAATGAGGAAGAGTGTATTTCTATCCTCCTTAATCCAGGATTGATTTCTCACTGTATGCTCTGCCCATGACAATGGCCCTGCAGGATGACAGAGGCTGTAATTGAAAGAATGAGGTTATTGGGCAATGTGGACCTAGAGAGGTTTGCTAGAACAGTCCTTAGCTGCTTGCGTACCTTTTAGACAGATTTGGCGGTTTTTCCCCCTTTTCCTTGACACTGATTTTTGTTTTACAATAGGTCCCTGAGTCAATTTCTTGCACAATCATACTGGAGCTGAGCAATGACAAAGAGTGCTATAGAAGTAATGACTTGAAGTATCCTTCTCTTAAAACTCCTAATAGTTTAACCAATACCTACTAGAAACACCGATGTGCATATTACAATGATTTCTTTACTTCTGCTTATGACTCTATGAATATCCAAAGTATGCCTGGAAAGTGCAAATAGTATCATTTTTATGATTTGCCTCTTCTAAATCCAGTACTTTTTTCCCATATGATTCTTTTCTGAGCAGCAAAATCTAATGAAATTAACTTTAATTTTGTAAGTCTAATTTGGCTCTGCAGAAACCTTGCAATGGAGTTGCCAGGTGTTTCTGCTCATGGTCAGTCTCTCCTCACTCTGGTATATAATACTTAGGAGATGAATAAGACGTTTCTTGGAAGGTATTAGTTTCCTGGGTCCTTGTTTGGGCCTGTTAAAAGACCTCTCACTAATTATCAAATGAGTCATGCAATCCTGCTGATTACAGTGTAAAACGTTACACCTGTGAAATGTTCTGCCAGATAAAAGTCTCTCAAGTATAACTGACTGTATCAGTGTCAAAGTCAGCTTTGTCTGTTATGAAGTAAAAAGCTTTGTATCACGTGCACTACTTCTTTAAGTGTATCCATAGCTTGTCACTTAAATTAACCACACCAAGCTGTGATAAAAGTGCCAACCTCCACACCTGAGTCCACTTTGGAGCCCTGGAGTTAGGCTTGTTAAGGGTGATGAGCTTCAGGTGTTCTGGGAGTCATTCAGCTGTCTGGGAGTGTTCCCATCATCCAGGCACTGCACCAAAGGAGCCCTGGGAGTACCTGGGGCTGCTTTTGGCTCGGAAGGAGAGTGCAGCCGATATGGGTGCCTTGGAGGTGAGGAGGGCTAGGAAAGTTTTGTGGTGTAGTTTAGAAGAATATCACAGGTGTGCTTCTCTTAAATGTGGTAAGCTAAAAATCTTCATTACTAAGACATCTTTCTTTCCTCTTTTAGAGAGGGCAGTAGTTGTGGACTGAGAACCAAGTAATTATTTCCAGAACAAAGGAGACTTGTCCTAAAGTACCTGGAAAGCTGTGAGTAAAGGTAAGTCAGAGACCTTTCAAGGTGTCCTATCTAAAAGACAGTATTATATGTATCTATACTTTGGATTTAGTATTCATTGAGGGGCATAGGTAATAAACATCTTAATGTCTTTTGCTTGGAGTATCAGTGACAATGAGGTCTCTTAGGGAAAAAAAATTATCATTACTGTCTGTACTTATCAGGCAGACAAAGAGTTGGAGGTTTTTTTTTGTAGATTTCTTGTTGTTTCTGGCTTATTTTGCTTCAGATCCCTCCATACCTTGTTCAGAGCACAAAGGATTTTAAAGCTATCGGCTCTCAGTTGAGGTGCATCCATTTAACAACATACATCACAGTTGTAAAAAAAAATAAAAATACTGTTCTTGAAAAGGAAAAAAGATTAAAAATGGCGTTGAAAAATGAACTTACTCTAAGGAATATTCTGAAAGTCTTTCAAAAATAAGAGCATCTCTGAAACCTTACAATTGTTTATTAATAGAAATAAGCTCTGAAATTGTAAGTCTCAAATAGAACCAGGCTTGCTACAGGTAAGCTGAGGGCAGTATATCTGTGTTTGAGAGAGAATGTCCAGAGAAAGGTGAGGGAGCAGGGGAAGGGTCTGAAGCATGAGTCTGATGAGGGATCTGGAGAAATGGAGGCTAGAAGAGAACCATGGAGCTGTCTACAGCTACCAAAGAGAGATGAGATGGGGGTTGGTCTCTTCTCCCCCTTAACAAGTGGTAGAGCAAAAGGAAATGGCCTCAGGTTGCACCAGGGGAGGTTTAGATTGGTATTAGGAAAACTTTCCTTTTGGGAAGGGTTGTTAAGCCCTAGAATGGGCTGCCCAGGGATGTGGTGGAGTCCCTATCCCTGGAGGTACTTAAGACACGCGGCTGTGGCACTTTGGGATGTGGTTCCGTGGTGGACTTGGCAGTCCTATGTTAACAGTTGGATTTGATGATCCTAAGATTTTTTCCCAACCTAAATAATTCTATGGTTCTAATGAAGCCTTCCTTATTTAACGACATGGGTATAATATGGTAATTCAGGAAATTGGTGATCTTATTCAGTTGATCAAGTTGAAGGGAATTACTAATGTTATGGCTGTTTATACCATCAAATATCTCTCAGCTGTGTGGGCTGTTCCATGGCTCCTTTCATGAAGACTTAATCTGTGATTTATAACTCACAGTAATGAGTCAGATTTCTGGTGGTTTCCCCATTGCATATGGAGGAAGCATTACTGTAAGGTAAAGCCTTAATTATTTATAGCAGTAGAAAATCCTAAAAGTGACCTAATTTTTTCCAGCTTAGCATAATACTGGGTCTCTCTGGTTGCTTCCGTATAGCTTCCCACAGTACATATTAATGGGGCGAGCTCTTTTGTTAAAAAGAAATTTTACAGCAATTTTGGAAGAAGAAACCAAGGAACACATTTGCTCTTGATAACAGGTCTAGGTCTCTTCTAGTCGCAAGAACAAGATTGTACCGATGGGTTCAGCTTTTTTATTTCCAAACGTGTGGAAATTCCCAATTTTGGGGTTTGTATGGCTGCATTATTTATTTTTGTGCATGAATAAATAAGAGACCAAGAAATGTGAATGCTAAATGAAGCTCAAAATTACAGGGGAGAAATTAACAGTGTAGCAGAAAAAAAATGGAAAGGAGATCTCTAACAGCTAATGATTTGGCTGCTACCACAGTTCCTATTGCTGTGCTGGCCTTCAGGGTAAGTTTTATGCTTCTACACCCAGAGTCGAGAGGGCCTGCTCAGCAGGGGAGGAGGGTCAGGTCTCTCTTATTTTGGTCCATCACAGCCTTACCTAGATGTCTAAAGGACTGCCAGTAGCACTGCTGAAACTGTATTTGAGAAAGGCAGAGGCACCTACTAGAGCAGGTCTTTTCCTTGTCCCCTGTTCCAAGCAGAAACCCCAAAGCTGTGATAGTTGTGCAATGCATTAAATATGAAGAAGTGCCTTGCCAACTCTGGTGCCTGAGGCATGGGTTTCATTAAACATACCATATTCACAGAGTGCCTAACTTCTAACTGTAAATGCTAGCAATTAAGTCATCCAGACTTTTAATGACAGCCTTGAACTTAGTTGCCTTGGATCTTGATCTCTTATTGTTTCAGTTTTAGAACAGAAATCCCCTAACCCCGTTTGCTCTAGTAATTGCCTTATCAATAAGAGCAGTAACCATCTTGGGTGGCCATGCATCTGGCATGTAATATTATATGAAGACTGTAAAGCAGTTAAAAGGATGGAGTTGTTCAGTGCATAATAGAAGTCTGGATAGCCAAGTTATTCAGAAAGAGTGTTACATCTGTAAAATGTCTTTAGTTTATCTTCAGTCATTCTCTAGTGCTAGTTGCTTTGGTTTTTTTTCTCAAATGCAATGCAGTCACCTTGTATGAAGTCAAAGTTACAAATTGGGAAAAACAACTAAGCCTCAAATAGTTATTAATAAGTCAGAATAAATATTTTATAAAATTTGAGTTGATTTGTCTTCCTACTTCTATGAAATTATTTATGCATGCAACTAATTTTGAGCCTCATGCAGTGTTGCTGTGTGTAATAACTGGCTTGGCTTAGGCAGTGAACTGATGCACAGGCCAGAGGAAAGCTTTCTGCATAGCCAATCCTCTCCATTTAAAACAGCAAAATTCAGCTCAGCTGGAATACATCCACATATATGTGTGTATTTAAATAACTGCAAGTATAGGCACACACTGTATAAACAGCTGAAGAGAAATCACTGAGTTCCGCAATAGAACCAGAGAGAAGAAAAAATGGAAAGCAGGGTACACAAATCTGTGGGGAGTTGAGAAGGGACTGCTTTTTTCAGTTTCCTGGGAGACAATTTGACATAGAAACAGAAGAAATCCTGGCTCAAGCAAAGGAAAGGGTTAGTGGGTGCTCTTTAGAGTGCTTGTTCCCACGCATAAGCTTTCACAAGTTTTAGGGCTTATTTAACTGTATGCCACTTCTTAACAGCATCAAGTAGAACTAATTACTTGTTTATATTTATTTATTTTCCAACAATACAGACTTTACTGGCAAACAACTTCTTTCCTCTCAAAAGTGACTTTGCAAGAGTGCATTAAAAAATTACAAAAGTTTGTTTTGTTTTTGAGGGAATTTTTCTAAGGTTCTCAGACCTAAAATGCAGAATAAAGCTAAAAATGACCCACCCAAATATGAAGTTTAGATAAAATTGGATGTTCTAAAAATACTTGCAGTTGTTCTTGCCTCTGTTAACTTAATGGTAGTTACAAGAAATTTTTGTTTGATAACAAACTGAATTCTGAGTCACATCCAGTATTAGATTTATACTGCATCAGGTATCTTCATCTTGTCAGTGGGAATTATGTTCTAAGATTTCTATATGCATCTTTAATTGCCTATGTATTTTCAATTACTCTGTTATAAAGCTTCTCTGTAAATAATTTTTCATGGTTTCATGAGGACGCAGGGTTCTGAGGATTTGCTCACTAAATACAAAAGTAAGAAAGAATCTTGGTGGTGTAGAAATTATGTGCCCCTTTTGTATGAAGTTTCAGAAAGTATGCATTAAAAATGAGAGTAAATGCAGAGAACTACAAAATTACTTAGGCTATAAGGACATGCTGTGTATTGAAAGATGTCTACTTGGTCCATTAACTTCTCCAAGTAAAGGTTAAGATGCTACTTAACAGTGGTCAAGTGTCTTTGTAGGGAAAAATTATAGAGAGCTCTTGTATTCAGCTGGAAAAGACAGAGAAATCTAATCGTGAAAAGTGAAGCTATGTAAATTCAGACCAGAGATAAGGCAGTCTCTTATCAGTGAGGGTTATTCATCACTAGAACAGCTTACCTAGACATGTAATAATTTCACCTCCATTTAGTGTATGAATGAAGATCTTTCTAAAAGAGATGCTATAACTCGAAAGCAAATTATGGTCTTGAAGAATAAATTATTGGGTTATGTTCACTGGCCTGTGTTATGCAGGAGACCAGACTATGCTTCTTAACAGTCCCTTTTTGCCTTACACTCTGTGACAAAGTAGCTGCCACCAGGATTATTTGGAGGTGTAAATCCATCTTAAATGTACATCCCTATTGAGCTTGATGAATTTTGTAAGCATACTTTATGGATCAGGCTGAGAAATTACTGTCCACAAGCACTTGACTGGAACTGTGTGTAGGAAAAACTTAGTCTTGTGGATTTTCTAAATGCCTCCTTGTAGTCAATCCCAATCCATTAGAACAGTAATGGTAGGAAAATCTCTGTTGTTATCAGCCTTGTTTGCTTAATTCCACTGAACTGTCTAGTGAAATCCTAGTAAGGCTGCTGGCATATTTACAGCTATCTGCAAAACTATTACAGGCTGATGGAATCTGAAGGACAGCTTGTGATATCAGTAAAAAACACCAGATGTTACATGCAGGCAAATGTAATAAATTAACTGACATAGTTACAATTGATAGGGTAATGGCCAAAATTCACAGACACTTTAATAATGGGCGATATATAAATATGCTCACTGCAATCAATTGGGTTTTTCACATTGTCTGGTTACTTGCAGGAGCCTTGTTTCTTATCCTGTCTAAATAACTAAGAGATCAGGCCTTAAGTAAGCTTGTGCAGATCTGCTGTACATTTAACACCCTATCTCAGCAGACTCTTAACACTGGCACAAAAGGTTCCTGTAGTGGTGGTGAGCAGTTCTGGGATCAAGCTCGGTTATGGCTGGTTTTTTTGTAAACAAAGAGGACAAGGGATACTGCCTCTCATGGTAGACCAGCAGCTTTCACCAGCTAAAGATACAAGGTCTCTTTAGGGAAAGAATTGTTGGCCCTGAGTGTGACTTTTTCCTTAAAAAAGGACCTCAAAGGACACCATGTTCTCTTCAAGGTCAAACTGACATGAGCACAAAAAGTCTAGATGAGTTTCAGGAAAAAAACTATTGTGCTCTTTGTACAGACTCCTTAAAGGAGCATGCCAGGTTTGACATCATGGAATTCAAAACAAAATCTGACTCTTATTAACTGTAATTAAAATATGCTATTTGTGTCAGCTAAGTACATAATGCCCTTAAAAGATGATTATCTTGGGATCTGTCAAGGTTGAACTGTCTCTATAGTAAAATCTGAGAACATATTTCAAAACTGACTGGATTCCTATGAAAATCCATTAAATCCTAGTAATTCAACACGTCCTTGTTGTCAACTTCCACTGAAAATACATATTTATTTCACTAAAATTATTGTAGTCTATCCAGTGGGAGTCATATGCTTTGGTTTAATTTGTGACTGACTTAGCTGTGTATTTTATAGCTACATGTTAGGATGGTCATACAGAACAGTCTCAGTTCGTGTTTTCGTAAGGGTAGTTTTAAACTGACTTTCCTGGAAAGCTGGTGTGGGTCCAGCTGTCCCTTCTCAGCAGGGTGATATTAGTGAGTGCTCTGGAGCCTGTCAGGGTTTGCTCCCTTTTTTCTGTGGTTTCTGCAAGGTGGAGGCCAGGGCTGGGCAGCAAAGGAGGCAGGAATGGGATAGCCAGGCCCACTTGTGTCTGCTGCTGTCCCTGCTTGCCCCATTCCTAAGGGCTGGCTGTGAGCCCTTCTGCTGCATGTAGTAGGGACAGGCCTTGGCACCTTGGACCATGGCTGGGAACAAACAACGTTCAGAGTGAGGCATGGCTTTTTTTGTGACTTGAGGAGTTCCCTTGCTGGTGGACCTCTGCACAGGCTGGATGAGTCCCTGCCAATGCCTGCATTATGCTCAGCTTGCTCTGCTGAGCAGGGAAAGCTTTATCCTATCCCGGAGAAATGCTGAAGGGCAGCACCAGTACCATGGGTGGGATGATGTGATTGTGTGTGGTAGTTTTTGACCAGTACGTCGTGGCTGTGAGACCCCAAGGGTGTGTTTGAACTGCTTTTGTCTTGACTGTTGCAGGTAAAAGTAGCCTCTAATATGGTTCCCTTTGTTACTTGGCTTGGTTTTATAAAAAAGGGTAAAAATTTACTTCTAAATGAATCCTCAGGATAATCTGTGTCTGAAGATCATATCAATCAAAGCTGAGACCAATTTACATCTGTTCAAGGCCAATTCTGAGTGCTTTCCTGGTACAGTTTTCTTTCACTTTGTTCAAGAACCATTGTGAGAGTTTCTGTAACTAATTTAGAAGCAATAACTGCATAGATAGATGGTGTTCAAATGTTCTTGAAAAGCTTAGGAATGGGGGATCAATTCCTGCAGCAGTGTTAGAATGCTGGCCAGGGCATTTTTATTGAAAAGCATAGAATATTCTTGGACTGGGGTGCAGCTGGCTCATTTATTCCATGGTGGAAAGTGGCCTTTTGAGAATGGAAACCAGCATTGCAAAAGACAGATTTCCTAATTAGCTCTTGTTACTAAACCCTACACTAGGCTACAAGTCATGGCTTGTGGCAGCATTCTAAGGTGTAGTTTTGACCTGCTAAAGTTGCCTATACAGAAAAGTAATTTTACTGTGGATGAGCTCCTTTGTCCTCAGAAGGAAATTATCAGTAAGTCAGAAGAATGTCCAGGTGGCTGTGAGCTCTTAAATTACTCTCATGGCACCATTTAAGTTTTCATTGACAACATCTTTAATAGTGCAGTTTCTCTCCTACTTCCTTTTTTAATCCTGGTAAAGCATTGCAAAAATTTTAACAACTCAAAGGATTGAAATTGTGTTTGAAAAGCTGGTTAATGTGGGTTTGGTATCTTTTTATGTAACCAAAATAGTTACCTGCAGATAGTGACAAATGTTCAGAAACACAAACCAGACTGAGACAAACAAAGCATTGCTGTGGAATTTGAGGTAAACAGGATGTAAATAGAACATTTGGAATAAATGTGCTATTTCTAGAACAAGCAATTATTCAGCCATTTTTTCTAATAACTTTTTCATTAAACTCATTCTTATAGATGGAAAAAAAATCTGTGTGTAATGTATAATAGTTCTTAGAAGAGATTCCATCACAAGTGTGTTTAATAATGCTGATTGTTGCGTTACACATTTGGAGGACAAATGACTCCTTGCAGCGAGTTTCTACAACATCCAGTGCAGCCAGACAGGGCAGGTTTGCAATGTTAGAGTGAATGAAGGTGCAAGGCATTATTAAAGAAAAAATAACATCATAAATAACTAATTGTGATTAGTGAGTAGATGATCCTTGGTGTCACAATTATGTTCACAGTCACTTCCTTACCTGCTTTCTGGAGAGATGGGGAGGGAGGAACAGTTACATTTTCCTCTTCCCACATGGCTGTCAAGCAGATAATTATATTACCTCTTGCTACTGTCATAATTCTGTAATAATGGGGATCAGTGCCCACTTTAAAGAAAAAAATCTAAATTCATGAGTTTGCTTAGCATCTTAAAAAACCAAATTCATGGGTTATTTTAGCATCTGACAAAATAAGGATTGAAGTGAAAAGTAAGGCAATCTAGTTTAAGAAACAATTTCTGGAAACACAACCTTGCAGTCACTGAAGCCAAGGGCAGCATGTCAGTTTTATCCCTGCAGAAGAAGGATGAGGCAGCTGGTCTTTTGACAGAGAAGGATAGGGAGCTTTATTATGATGTAGAAATTCAGTGAGAATTAGATAAAGTCTTGAGCTGTCACTTTAAACAGCAGATATCAAAATATAATTATAATAATGTATAATTATTTCTTTAGCTGAATTGAGAGCTGAACAGGTATACACTATGGACTGAAAAAAATTGCCATTGAAAATTCTGAAAAAGTGAAGAGGTAGTGGAGGCAACTTCCAAGGAAAACTTTTGACTGTTTGGGATGGGGTGTAAATATTGTCTGAAAAGAACCATTTCTTTCCCCTGCTCTAGCTGTTCATACTTATAGTCTGGTGGCCACAGTGGAGGTAATCCTTACCCTGTGACACAGATCAATAGAGCAAAGTGACTATTTTACAGAATTTGTGCTTGCATTTGACTGCAATTCCCTGATCCTGCTTAATGGATAAGCTGCATGCACAATCCTATATTGTTAATTTTTTATTTCTTTTTTTTTTTGGGAAGAAAAATACTCTTTACCTACTGACTTGTATCTGTGGGTTTACTTTTTCTTGTCTAGAATTCAAATTAACTTTGACCATCCAACATCCATAGAGAGTGAGCGGTATCGGAGCCAGTGCAGAACTCTTCTTTGAGGCACCCTTCTCTCCTGACAGAGAGCAGCTGACAGCTGCTCTCTGGATATGATTTTCAAACCATTTCAAAATCCTTACTAAAGTCAGGGCATGACATCTACTGCTTCTCCTCTGGTCTACTGCTTCTCCTCTGGCCATAGCACCTGTTATCTGAAACAAATAATGTCAAATCAACCCATTCCCTTCTGTTACATTGTAATGTCCATTGTGGACGTGTCAAATGTCATGTTATCATCTAAGTATTTCTAAGGAGTCCAAGTATTTTTCTGCATGTTGAAGTTAAGCCAGCTGGGATATTTTCTTTCAGCATCCTGTCTCTGCTAAAACATCTGTTGATATAACTGAGTACAGCTGCAATAGCATTCATATTACAAGGTATCTACAAGTTTCACAGCCAACTATGGGAATCTTTAGACACAGTGATGGATGGTTGTGACAGCAGCAGTAACTCATTGTGACTGACTCATTCTTAAGTCCTTACAACCACTTCATGTCTAAAGCTTACTGCAAGGGCCTGAACTTACAGGCACTGAGAGTTCAACCTTGCTCTGAAGCAGCAGGTGCTTGCTATAACTAGGTATGGAACAAAGCCCAAGCAAAAGCTTAGTGCTGGTAGAACACATAGGCTTTGCTGAAAGCCTACTGTAAATTTTTAACTGCATAAATAAATCATCTGATATAAGAAATGTTTCTTTAGGACTATCTTCTCCCTTAACCACTAGTTTAGTAAAAATATCCTAGTGTGTGAAAACTTAAAAACAAACTTAAAATGCTCTGTTTTCTGAATTAATTGTTGTCAACTTCTAAAATAAATGGTAAAACAATGGCAAAGTGTATAAATGTTGCCTCTCATGTTAAAGTAAAAATACTTTGTTATTAGGACTCAAAATTCTGCATTTCATGAAATAGCAGCTGTATCTTATATTATGTAAAGGCGAGCTAACTCCATGCTTGTCTAAAAGATTTCCATCTGTTTATATAGAGTGAGGTGCTAGAAGTGCCTGGAAATATATTACAAAGCTATAAGAGGAGGGGAATTTAATAATACCATCTGTATGGTATAATACTTGGCAAATAAGTATTGTATCATATAAGGTTTCTAACCAATTTAATCTATAACTCATGTGATCTGGATTCCTAATTGAAGTGATATTTAAAATTGCACCAATTTGTGAGTAGAACTGGATTCTGTTCAACTGTCAGGAGTATTGTGTTAAAATAACCTGCTTCCCACTAAGCTTTAAAACATATCTGGGTGATTTTAAATTCAGTGAAGGTGCTGTTAGTTATATACACTTATCTGTTAAAAGCTGCCTCAGTAAAAAGGCTTAGATCGTTTAAGGAAAATGAAACAGTTATAGTAAAATAATATAAAAAGTATGACAGGCTGTGGGTGAATAGCTACAGCCAATTCCAGCTCTTCAATATGCCTGTGACTTCTGATTGTGCACATTAGGGAGCAGAATTTGGGCCAAATTGTAAGTATTTAACTAAAAAGTTTGATATAGAGAGGTATGAAAACAATAAAAGAACAGCTGGCAAGCACGTTCTGTAAAACAAATTGAAAATGAAGTTGAAGGCAATACACTTAAAGAAAAAGCTTTAATTCTTGCATTCATTTTTTGAGTCTGTTTTTAAAGGAAATTTGAACACAGGGGAAAAATTAAATACCATTAAACACTTTGAGGAGGAGGGTGATGTCATTGTTCCAATTCATCTACCTCAGTGTAGCTGGTTCAAATATCAGGCTTCCAGCTCATAAAGTGCACTGTGAGAATAGGCCCACAGCAGAGGAAGAAGTTGAGAAGAATCTGGAAATGGAAAACAAGAGTCTGATATGTAAATTGCTTGTACAGGTGACTTACTATAATAGAAGGCATTTGTTGCTTAGCAGCAAAAACTATAAAAAACAGTAGCATTGTTACAAATTGTTATAGAACTTGAGGGTAGCATGAAGAAGATTGGTCAGCTGACAATGATTGCAGGAGATGTCAATTACTCTGAAAATATTAAAAAAATGAAGAGCCCAGAAGTGAAAAAGATTGAGAAGATACCCTGTTTTTGTTAACCAATGAAGCTACATAAATCATATGCTTTTAGTCACTTTCATAGAGGATGTAGCAGTCAGTACTTTAGGACAAAATGGAAGAGTGTTACTCTTGATTGCCCTCCTTGCATTCAAAAACCTTGTGAAAATCAGAGTTTTGATCAGTTATGTTTTGATTGCTCTGTCTGTTCCTTAATGAAGAGGACAAAATTGCCCCAAGGAAATATGAAGAGATTGACTATTATTGATTTCAGATTTGAAACAAAGCAAGGTTTGTGCAGAGCAGCAGCATCTCTTATAGACCAACTAATTCAGTATCAAGGGCTGTCCTATTTTGAGCAATTTACAAAGTGAGGCTATTCTGTTGGTCTGCTGCACTTGCAACCAGTGGACTTGGACATACCACAGCAAAACTGTCCTAAAGCACAAACTCTCTAAGTGAGAGGCAATTCCACTTACCTGACTTTATATTTTCCTGCTTTATTCTCCTCCTTTGTCATGCTGAGTGCTCGAGTTACATCCTTACAGGTAACGGGCTGGTGTCCCTGTGGCTTGTGCAAGGGGTGGAGAATGCACCAAGAAAGTCTAGACAACATCTGATCACATCTTGGATTCCAGCATTGGCTACTCAGGAATGGAGCATGCTCTGTTTGTGGATGAAACCAGCCCCGCCTTTGTAGTTTGTCTGTTAGGACACGAGTGCCTGATACCTTTGAAGGTAGCGTCACTATCTTCAAAGTCAATTCCTTGGGCAAAAGGAGCACTTTCTTGCTGAGGAATTCCTCTACTTTGCTGTTTAACCAGCAGAAAAGTTTGTGCATACTGAAAGGTGCTCCAACTCCTTGCTGTTGGTAAAAAGCTAGGATAGATGTTTGTGTATCCTTTGGTTGGTCTAGGAAAGAGCACCCCAGTGCGTAGGAATGTTCCAGGTCAAATGCCTGACTGTGGATTCCTTCTGTCACATGGAGGTACAGAATGAACTTCTGAGCCTCCAAGAATCTGAATTGCATGGGCTCTTGAGAAAAACTTGACAGTATTCACAGCATCTCTCTTTTGCAATGTTTTCTTAAGATCATTTGAAATCTATTATGGGGTTTTTTTAGTTATTATTTTAACCTGGGATGGTGTCAATTTTTTTTTTTACTATGAATCTGCTCTGTGGCCATTGGAATAATATTAAATTAGGTGTGCATGTTCAAGACTTATAAGACTTACTTCATATCCCATTTTGACCTATCTGAATCCAAAAAAGCCCTACTGGATTAGGTTAATGGTCCCTCTGAACTAATATCTTGCCTTTGACAGCAGCCAGACAGCAGCACATGCTGAGGCAAGGAATATAAACAAGGACAAACACATGATCTTTGGTGTAGACACTAGTTTTTGGTAATCTCTAACCTTTTTAACACTAAGGCTGCATTTGCATTAATGTTTTTAACAGCCCTTTGAGATTTTCTTCTATGAACTTGTTTAAATTATATAGAAGTTAATGTTGCCTGCTTCTCTGTTGGTATTCAATGCTTTTGATAGTGTTTTGCAAGCAGCTACATGTAATCAGGGAAAAAGTTCTCCCTTTGGTTTTATTTCTGAGTTTGCCACTCAGTATTTTCATTACTAACTCTGGATATCAGTGTTCATTTTATCCACTCCTCTGATATTTAAAAGTCCCACTATGTTTGTTGCACCCTCTTCCAGCCCTTTCACCAGAATACTGAATGGTTTGATTTGTCTCCACATGGAAGCTGTTACAGGTTTCTAAGATCATCTTCATCACTCTTGTTTAAGTCTTTTTCTGTCCTCTGAGATGAGAGGGAACACAAAGTCTCAAGGAATGGCTGTGCCGTAGGTTAGCAGGGCAATGCAATGGCATTTTCTGTTTAGGTTCATTACACTTCTAATTGTGCTTTCACATCTTTTTTTCCTTCATGAGTGCTGCTGAGCATCAAGATGCACTTTCCACATAACTATTTATATAGAATCCAATGTAATTTTCATGTTATATCTAATTAAGCAAGAATGAATTAGGATTAGTTTCCTTGCATATGCAATCCTACTTTGAATTTTTCTTACCACTTTCTTGCTCATATGATAGAATGAAACTCTTTATGTTTCTCAGTCAGTTTGATACCTGCACTTTTATTATGTAGAGTAACTTTTCTTTCTCTTGAATATTTCCGTTTCTGAGAGGATTTTACATAGACCCTCTAGCAATTCAGTTTCTTTTAGAACCCTTAATGCTTCTTGCAATTTCAAGAATACCATTAGATGAGGCCTTGATCTGTCACTTTCTCAATAACTCTTAGACTTGAGCACTGTAATAACGCTTTGTAAAAAACACCCTCAACTCTTGCACATGAAATTAATATGTTAGGTAATTTTGTTCCTTTTGTTCCAAGTGGTTGTTTCAACCACTTGGACACGCAACAAAGATTAAATATCCTGTCCTAGATATTGCTGGGTCCTTTTTGGAACATTCCTGAAAACTGGTGTCCTACTACTGGTTTTGGCTGTAGCGTGGATTTAGGTAACAGGTGAGGAAAAACAGGTTGATGTCATACTATTGATGTTACTTAAGCATTAAATCTTGCCTCAGTAATTCAGCAAAACGGAATCTACCCTTCTTATGTTAGTGTTTTTACCCTTCTTAGTTATGTGTTTTACAACACAACTAGAAGTCTTGAGGACTTCCATCTTTCTTACCTAACTTTTGTTGCCCCCTCTCTCTTCAGCAGTGGGCTTTGCTACAGCTTTGGCACCTTAACGCTTGTTTAAGGTGAAGGGGAGCACTTTAAAAGCACCTCTCACCCAAGCCATACAGGAGGACATTGTCTGTCTGAGAGCCAGCACCATGGCAGCCAACAGGGACAAGCAGTGCATCAGCAGGCCTTGATGTTCAGAGTGGCAACTAGAAGGAAAGAACGTGGAATGTAGTGATGACTCTATTTGTATAGGAATGATTGTTTCTATTAAGTCTCCTGAATATGAATTTTCATGCTTTGACAGCACATGTAATTTACAGTTTCTTGTTTATAGAACTAAAAACTTACATGATGGGGTTTTTTGTTAGCATCAGGAACAGATTATCTTTTCCTTGGATTTTTTAGCATTTTCCCATTCAACATGTTCATCTTCACCCTTTAAGTAACTCTTTGGTTTGTGAAGAAATAGCTCTGCTTTATTTCTTTCTTGGCATAAGTTTTCAAATGTTGAAGTCTAACAAGCAAACTCAGATATTGCATCAAAGCATTTAAAAAGGATCACCAAAATGATCATGGCATTTTTTACACTGTTAAATGTCCAGTAGCAGAATAATATTTCCCCTGTAATCACATAGAATTTGTGATTTTTGCTCCTAGGAAGCAAATTTTCAGCAGATGGAACTCTGTTGGTTTATTACCTCCATGAAGACTGAAATTAGAAATTCATCACCTTTATCAAGGTCTAATTTCTTTAATTTTTCTGCCAGCATATACATCTGCATTGTATTACCCACTGTCAGTTTTCTATGGTTTCTGCACACAGCTTAAGCAGTTAAATTAATTGGCAAGTAATCAAAGTCTTAGCCATGTTAATGTTTTCTTGTAACTATCTTATCTTATTTGGTAGTGAAACAAGAAATCTAATGACTAATCATCTTGATTTGTGAAGGTGGAAACATAGGAGTATCTGCTTTTAATCCTAGATTTTGCAATGGGAAAAACCTTCTTTGAGCTATGGCTTTAGGCAAGGGAAGATAGATACCTCCCTAAAAAAGATGTAGTCAATGCAATTTGACTCGGGGGAAAATAGTTGCATTTGTGAATTCAGAGTGGGCGATGGCTCTTTGCTGCCAGGCTGCACAGCAGTGCTGCAGGGCTGGGTGCAGACACCAACTCCTGGCATTTGCGGCCCAAAGACACCCTTCCTTTGCTTGCTGCTCTCTTTTCTGAGCCACAAGCACTTGGCAGGAAGTCAAAGGCTGGTGGCACACAGCCCCCTGAGCACTAGCAAGGTGTGATGCAGCAAGCAGCTTTTCCAAAGGACTGAGCCAGGAGAGTGCCCTGACATGTGCTGCTCTCCTTACGAGAAAGTTTGTGCAGAGCATGGAATGATACATATGAAAGAACCCTGCTCTGGGTTTGGGATGTGCCTCTTCCCCAGCTAAATTCTCTTCTCTCAGGATGATCTGTGCGCTGTAAAAAACAAAAATCATAGTACCAAATGCCTAGTCAATGTCCATGATACACAGTCGACTCTTGGTTAAGTTTTATTAAATCTGATTCAGCAAATAAAAACATTGCTGCTCTGTTTTTTCCTGCTAATGCAACCCTGTTGGAAGGAACATTTATGAGCCAGGAAACTTTTTGTATGTTGCTTTAAGGATGTAAGTTGATCTACTTGAATTTGGTCATCAAAATGGCTGCAGGTGACTTTAGGTTAAGAACAAGAATGCTTATTGAAGAGCAGAGCTGTGACATGCGTACAGCTCTTCTTGAGAAGTGATCCCAACTTGCTTGAGAAACACAGACATGGTGGATTCAGCCTTTCAGAAAAGCTGAAAAACACTAGTTTTCTTGTGTTAACTTTGATTGTCCATTTCTAAAGGTCCTGAGACTGATGCTGTCTGTAACTTAGATTTTGCTGCAGCCTCAGTGGACTAGGTTCATGGTAGTGGACCAGGTCCTTCAACAAGATACTTAGCCTAGTAACCAGGACTAGATTTACTCTTTTATCTGTACAGTTTTACAAATGTTAGAGAGGAGTGCTTGCAGCAGCTCTTGTTGACTGGTATTAGTGATGCTGCTCACTTCACAAGCCTGGAGTAATCCCAAGCAGGAACAGGAACTATAAATACAAAGTACATAAAAATGAGTCCATCTCCCTAGAAGAGATTAAAATAATGGAAGAATTCATTGAAAGATGTTATTAGCTTTAATAGTTAAAGGACACTATGATACCTTCAACATATAAGATACCAGCTAAAGCCTGCCTTGTAAAGTTGATGTGTTGGGAGCTAAATGATTTTCAATAAAGCTAACTCAAACTTTTTTTTAATCTCAGCTGAAGTCCATTATTGAGCATTCAACTGGAGAGAAGGCACACAGAGACCCTCTCTTCCCTTTCCATTCTCAAACTCTAAAGGATTAAAGTAATCTCTCCTATGATAGGAAGTGTAGAGAAAGCATTTTCCTGGCTCCCCCTTCTCAGCGTCCCAGGGGAAAATATACTCTTTGCAGGAATAAGGCACTTCCTTTCTGGCAGTCTCCCCCTGCCTCTCTTTTGACCACTTAAGCCTCTATGAGCCGTACTTGGTCCCTTAATGAATTCAAAGGTAAAGTCTAAGCTTATCAGGCATAGCATTTCTCTAATGTACTTGAAAATGCCTATCTTCATGTACTGTAGTCAGCATCCCTACTCTTGCTTTATACTTGTGCAGCCAAGAGAATTGTGCATTTTCCTCTTTTGGTGTTGTTTTATGTAAGCTGTAAAAGTTCAAGCCAGTGTTAAGTGAAAATTCCTGCCTGAGATGCTGAGAAAACCAAAGAGGTCCTTAGTATGAAGATTTTTAAATAACTATGTTATAAAAGAGTACATTCTGGGGTTTTTTTATCAGGCATGTTTTACAAATAACTGTTGAAAGGGTATTTTAGAAAAAAACCCCAACCCTATGGCTTATCAGCACCAAAATTTTCAGTTTCATAGTTTGTTTTGATTTGGGCCATGTTACTGCCATTTAACTGTCAAGCAATCTAGGTTTAAAAATTTGTTCAGTTTCAGCCCATGCTTACTTGTAACTCTCAGTCAGCACCTGCTTGTAAATCAGGCAAGATTGAAGTGAATTTAGATGCTAAGATGAAAACACTCCCTTGAAACAGAAAAATTAACCTCTGTCAGCAAAGTTGTAACTTGTAAAGCCATTCTATTTTGGAGAAAATATTATGGAGCATTGTCTTCTTGAGACTTATAAATCAGTGCTTAATATATACTCTATGTAATAAATATTCGGGCTGAATAATGTTTTATTTTATTTCTTAAGCTAAAGGTCTAATTGCTAAGCTTTAGTAGAACCAATTAATTAAGGATTGTATAGGGATATGAATGGCCATACTGAAGGTGAACACTGCCATTCAAACAGAAATTTCTTACATGTACAGAGGTGTAAGAGACTCATATATTGTTTATATATCCATAACATTATTCCCCTGCTCTTCCAAATGAAGTCTCTAGCTCTTTGTAGACACTAGTTACAAGTTAAAAGCAGCAATGACTGCTTTGAAAGTAGCACTTGGCATATGAAAACTGTCTGCTAGGTCTGCTCCTGAATGTTACAAGCTCTCAGGGCAGCACCCACAGGAAATAGTACAAGGCTAAGAGAGTGAACAAGCTACCCTGGAGTACCTGAGCAGAAAATATACTCTGGTAAAATGTTTAACTTTTTTACAGTGGCTGTATTTAGCATTGTTTAGTTTTTTTCCCCTTCTGGTGACAAGTGAAAGATTTTATTTCAGTCTGAATCACACTCTTACACATATTTTGGGTTACCTGGATGATATTTGGCTCTTTCACTTACAAACAGTTGCCTGATTGAGGGCTGATTTTATACTAAAATCCCTCAACTTTTCCTGGGGGCACACCCCAAACGTGAATGCAAGTAAAATTTCATAAGTAAAATAACTGTTATTCTATCTAGAATTCACAAATTCATTTTACCTATTCTACTATGTGCCAATACAATATTGAATTAAACAAAATATAGTCTGGAGTGATGCAAAAGACTTTGTGCCCACTTGTGCAAGCCAACCAGCAAGCCCCCAGTTAAACACTATATTAGGTGTGCAAGAACAAATCCCATGTGTTTCAACAGGAAAAGGAGAACTTGGTTTTGTGTTCTTCAGTGAAGACAGTCCAAACCTACCATGAGTGAAGCCCAAAGCAAGAGTTTTTTATTCATTGGTTTTTTGGGGGTTTTGGTTTCTGTATTTTTAATTGGAGTAATGCAAATTCAAAGCTCCGGAATTATGGCTGTGTTTATATGTAAAATGCTTCCATGGTGAAATAATGGCAAAGGTCTGAAAACTAATTAAAAAAACCAAACTCAAGTGAATAAAGTAAAAAAGGCGTCTTGCAACCACAATTTATACATTGCCAAATTGTCCCTGAGCACATGCTGCAAGAATACATGTGAAATTATTGAGGGGAGCTTAGAGCCTTCTGTGTTCACAAGCAGTTAACCATGTGCAATGAAGTTCTGGGGCCAACTTTACCTTTGAGTCTTTAACACACTGGCATTCATCCCACCATTTATACATGTGAGACCAGAGCTCTTGATCCTGCCAAGGACAGAGAGTTCCAGTTGTAAGCGAGGAGCTGTAGTTACAGCAGACAAGAAGGTTCATGCAAGAAGCAGGGAAGAGCTAAGACCAGATCGATACCTGGCCTCTGAGCATGGGACAGGGGGCGGTACTGGAGCAGTTCCAGAAATATATTCTTACCTCTTTCCTGCAAAATCTTACTCCATGGCTGACTGACAGGGGGAAAAAATTATTGTTGATCAATGAATGTGAACTGTTCAGAGCCCATCTTGAGCTGATTTCTAGAATAAGCCTTTTTCCTACACAAGCATCTCCAACACCATGGTTCCACAGAGGTAGCCCAGGGCTGTGCAACCACAGAGGCACTTTGTCTTGGATGGAGGAGCAAAATCCAGCATTGTTTTGTGCCACAGCTCCTGTCATCTCGTTATGCTCCCCTGGGGCAGGGCCTGGTCTGTGGTAAGATCAAACCAGGCAAGAGACTTTAAAAAAAAAACAAAAAAAAAACTAGTAAGCTATATAGGAGAGCCACTCTTCCCAATCTGCAGGCCTGGGATGCTCCACTAAAACTTTGTGCAAAGTTTTTAATGATACTGGTTTTTCTAATGGGCACAGTAAATTCTTCAAATGGCATGTCTGATTGCTGTCACGTACTCTTGTAACAAAGCAAGCAACCACAATTACTAAGTGCTCCAGCCAACAACAATCTGATATTAAAATAATAATGCAAAATAGCTGGACTTTGCAGAGCATTTAGGTATGTGCATAAATCCATGAGATTTGATTTTACAAAGGTCTTGTCTTGTTCAGATGATGTTTTTGGCATGTGAATCTTGATTGTTGCATAAAGCCACAAGGGTCCACTCTGGCCATCTTGAGCAGCCTCTGACATACAGCATGACACAACATCACAGAAATCACTGCAACTGCTCTTGCCTGTGGCTGAGGCTGCATGTTTATTTTAGAGTAAGAGCCGATATGGAACTTTGGCCCTGCTGAAGTCTGGAAATAACATAACAGCCCCAGCCTTTAGAAAGGAAGAGCTTTTTCAGAGAGGCTTAAGAAGCACAATAAAAGTCAGACATTGAAGGCTCTCAGTTCTTTGAAACTTTATCTTCCGGTGTTATGTGTGGGATCTACTTGGTCATGTCATCTATGTAATGATTCCTGCAATAATTTCCCTATATTTTTTTTTTTCCCAGTAGAAAAAAATCAAGTTGTTTTGTATTTTATAAGCTCAGGTTGGAGCCCTTGACTGTCAGATCCTTTTGCTGAGTAAAAGGGTTTGGAAGCAACTGACCAAGCTGTCTTTCTGTGCTTGGATCATCCACCTGGAAATTTGGGTGCCACAGCATCATGCAAGAGAGCTGAACGTTTTCTTCTGCTTTCTTACAACAATCTCTCAATAATTTCTCTTCTATATGATACAAAACTCTATACACACACAAAGCCAAGTACTTTGTAATAATTGAACTATATACTTACATAGTATATAACTACTTATAATTTTAAAAGTATATAATCACACAGTTCATAAAACAAGTAGGCATGAAGAACTATCAGGGTATAAGGGGAAAAAATTAAATAATGCAAGAAGCTTGGTTGTTGTAGTAATTTAAGGTCTGGAATTCATTTAAACTCTAAGTTGGCTACAGTGTACTTGTGAGTCCTTGTTGCTGTATCATGATACAAGGACCCTGAGTATCCTCTCTGAACGCATGAGCATCACAAGCCTCCTTGATCAGCTATTGAAGTTCTGTTAAAATATTTCAACTACAAGGTTGAAAATCCTTCTTGTGTGAATCTTGTGTCTTGCTAGACCTGTCATATCACCCAGATCTTTTCTGTTTCACTGTTATCCTGCCTCACAGTGAATATGGAGAGTGTTTAGTGGCAGTTGCAACTGATGTAAATTGTCTCTGGAAGGCTGAGAAAGTGATACTCTTTTGGTAACATTTTGACTCATTACAGAACTTTCCCTAACAATCCTGGTTGATCATGTTGTGATATCAGCAACTTCTCACTTACAATTATTAGAATTACATGGCTTAAATTATTGTATACATGCTGTAATCACAATTTTTCTTCCCAGAGTAAGATTAAAATCTAGCTTCAAGTCTTTAATGACAAACTCTGCTCATAATATATTTTCTATATCCTTTCTTTCTTGCTTTTTCTGGCATCTGGCAGGAAATAACTGTTCCACTTTTTAAAGTAATATTCTCAAGTACTGGACTACTTTATAAAATCCAGTAAGAAAACTGCTTGCTTCACAATAATAGAAGACACTTTTATAGATATTAATGATATAACTCTTGTTGAGACTAGCAACTGCTTAATGTTTGTCAGAAGTAGAGCACTGGATCCTAGAAGAAATAAATAAGGGGAAAACTGCCTTTAGATTTAAAAGTGAATCTTTAAAAAGGAAAGACATCTTGAAGCAACTAGAGATAAAGCAAAAATCTTCAGACTGTAATGCAGTAAAGACTTCAAGGCTGTATATGTGCATGTGTGCACACTCAAATACACATGTGCATGTATGTTGATTTATGTATCACATGTGCATGTACATTGATTTATGTATCAATTCACCTGAAGTCAGTGGAAGTTGTCAACATGAGGTAGTATCTTCAAGAAAATGTGTTGTAGTACAAAAAAATCAGAATTTTTTTATGTTACTGAAAAATTTGATTTTTTTTCTGGGCTCACTCATTCAGGGATATTTCTTATATTTATTGGATTAGGTACACTAACAAGGATTCATTCCCAGTATGCAACTGTCCTAGAACTATAGTATAGCCTGAAAAAAACCCACCAATTTTGACACAAAAATGACTGTGATAACACTCCTATCACGGGGTACAATCCAGAATAAATTATCCATTTGTCTGTAGAATACCATCTCCATTATTCAGAAAAATGTGTGTGGTGTAATTTTTCAGTGTAAAATAGGCTTTTTAGTGATTTTTTTAGTATCTATGAATTTAAATGAACACTTTTAGAATTCTATTTTTCTAATAAAATCATAAGTATAGCCCAGAAAAAGCCATTTGCCTGAACACAGATTATTGACTCTTCAAGTGTGAGTGATGCACAGCAGAAAATAAAGTAAAAGTCACAGACCTTTCTGCTGTAGGGTAGTCATAATTCAGCTGGCTCTTATACAGTTCTAGTCTATCCAGAAATTAATAGATTAAAATTAATAGATTAAAATTTTCCTGTGCACTGAATTCCTTAGTTAGGTGGGATTTCCAGCCATGGTGAGCTTGGCCCAAGGAGACAAAGACAAGCCCCATAGTTATCTCAGCCTAGAAAAAACTACAGAAAGCTTACAGTCATGGCTATAAGTTGGTAGGTCTTCCTCTGGGAATATGTCTTTATCACTGGAATACAGCTAAAACTGGATACTGTGTTTATCTAAAACTTATCCATAAAACAATATTTAAGAAGGAAATTCTTCTTGACTTATCAGGAAAAATCCCTGAGATGCAAATATGAGAATGGTTTAATGTAATGTATTGTGACTCCACAAGAATCAGAGAGGAGATAAAGGCAGGATCATTCAGTTTTGCAATACCCTTTTCATCAAGGTGTTTTATCAAATCACTTTCCTCTTATTTCTGTAGGTATGATATTTGAGAGTCTGATGGTGTCATGGAAGGAAAGGTGTTTGCTCATTGCTCACTCTTGCTACCACTGCTCACTCGTGCAGCCACTGGCATGCTCTGTCTTCTGATGAAATGAAGACCACACAAAAAGCACCCCAAACCTTGAATTATTTCAATCCTGAATCTTGAGCTTAAACTCTCAAAAAAACAACAAAATTGAGCTGCTCCAGGGGTTGCAGCTGGTATAGTGGTAAATTGGTATTCTGGTATACTGGTAAAGTCTGCTATTCTACATTTGCCTTCTATGTGAATTATCTTGTCTGAGATAGAAAGATTTGTGAGCTGTTTTGCTGCATGGCCTTCACTGAGCACTGATAGGGTCTTTCTCTGCCACCCATTTTCTTATTTTTACTGAATTCATAGAAACTTCATAACTTTGGGCTGTCTCTTGAAATTTTCCAGTAGGTACAAAGTTACTGGGGTAGACTGATGTGCTTTACACACAAAATAAGATTGCATAAAGTTTATTCCCCTAGGAAAACAAAATAAAAAACTGCAGTGCTAATAATCCCTCTAGAGCAAGCCCAGGCTTGCTGAAGTCTAGTGGCAGTCTTATCACTTGATTTCAGTGGGAACCATGTTTGGTTGCAGAACTTTATACCCAGTTGGAGCAGTTCTGTGCATTGGAATTGATAGATGTGGAACACATTTAGTACATGATACAAGCTGACTCAATGCTAAATTTATTTCTTGTGTGAATCAGTGCTTTTACTTTTATTATGCCCACAAAGACAGTATTAAAGATGTGCAGTCAGACCCTGATTTTTTTTTTACTGCTGCCTCACAATGTGGACCACAATGCACAGCACAAATGGGAGCCTGTTGGAGTAAGGGGATGTGTGTTTAGATGCATTTTGTGACTCTGTTCAGAACAAGTTTTTCACATGGACAATGTTAAATATGAGTCTGTGTTGCATATTTACCAATACTGTGGCTTGGAAATTAAAAATATTTGAAGTAGCAGCAGGAGGCTTGATTAGTTATCCTGGAAAAAGGAAAACACAGTTTGAAACATTTGGGTGTTAAGGATGGGGGTCATAGAGGTGTAGTGAAGGACCTCAGGCAGAACTGCAGCTCTCAGGAATAGTTGTGTGGAGCCCAGCAGGCTACTCTGCATAGGTGGCTGGCACCAGATGCTTGTAGACAGGCAAATAAGCCAGGCACCACTCATGATTCATACTTTTGCATACAGAGGTCTTTATATTTGCAGCTCTCCTCACTCCCTTTGCTCATAGCCAATTCAAGAGTAAAGGAAAGAACTTGCAACAAAAAAAAGAGAAGTACAAAGGCAACATGGTGATATATTATTTTCATTTAGAATTTATAGCCCTCCTTTATTTGTACAAAAGGTGGAACAAATAAAATTTACTATCATTTGTTGTATTTGGAAAGGCAAAGAGTCTTTTCTCTTGAAATAGAATTGAAGTGAGAAGCAAGAGACCTTCTCAATTTCTGAAATTTGAATACTGAAGCAGTCTGAATTCAAGAGTTTGAATCAAGGGCTATTGATAGCTCACCTGTCTTTGCAGGCCATTTCCCTGTCTGAGCTCTGAAAGTCTGTTCTGTTTCTCAGCCATAAAAACATGAATAATGATTCCTGGTCCCGCATTCACCTCAGCAAAAGTGGCTTCCCCCAAGACTGCACTGTGGCAAGCTTACAGGGTATTCTCATACACAGGAACTTGCAGAAGACATTCTGTAGTTCATTGTAGTGAAAATAGGAGTTCCTTCTGGATGTAGCTGCTGGCTGTCAGCAGACTTAGCATCTGTAGAAATTATGGTAGTGTTTTACTCAAGTTATGAGTGCAAGAAATCCCACGTTATACTTGACCTGTTTGTCCCAAATGGAGACAAAGAGACTGGGTGGCATACAGCTCAAGCATTAAGACAGAGTGAACTTTTACTGTGGCAAAGAAGAAGCAAACCCTCAGCTTGAAAAGCTCTTCCAGTTCTGAAAATCTCAAGGATAGTAAGAGAAGCATCTCATGGGGACTGCATTTCTCATCTGACCAGAGGCCATGGCGGGGTGTTTGGGATCAGGACAAGATTTGATGCAGTGCGTGTCCTCTCTGTACCCTCACTGCACTGCAGGGTGGAGTGCAGGAAAGATTCTGACTGTTCTCCTTTCTTGCCCCTCCTGTCCCAAACCAGCACCCTCCAAGGCAGGATATGTTGCTGCTCCCGGTGCAGCAGCATCTCTGTGGCCTCTCACTCCCCTGTTGCTGTGCAGAGCAGGGGCTTCACCACCAGCTGCTTGGACTGAGGGTGATGCAATGCAAGGGCTGAGTCCTGCCCATCCCTCTGTCTTCCACACAGCTGCATTCCCTTTGAGACAGGGGGTTGTGTTGTGTGAAGAGGATGAAGCCCTAAATATGAACACAAAAACGTACCCTAAATCAGAAATTAAAAGTATCAATTTTTGATAAGTTTTGGGAGGAATGACCCAGGAGTTTCCTCATGACCCAGGAAAGCTGTGAATGTCATGTAATAAAGGACAAAGGTATTGTCTGTGAGAGGGCTGAACAGATAGATGGAAGGGGGCTATCTCCTTCAATTGAGCTCCCAGCCCCTTGAAAAAAACCCCAGCCCCTTGAAAACCCTGAGGGCCCTTGTGTAACAATACAGCACATTATACCTACTGGCAAATCCCAGCAGTGGTGATAAGATGGCTGTTGAGTTTGTTTTTCATTGTGGCTGCCATTCCTGGGCTCTCTCTGCCTCTAACCCATCTGCATAGTCTCAGCTCACCCTGTAACTCTCTTGCAGGTCAGACCTGATCAATGCATGTGGTGCTGGGCACCCTCAGGGAGTCCTCAGAGCCTGCCACTTCTGCTGTGGGTATTTATCACAGTGCAGGCACTATGCACCCAGTTGGTTTTTTGGCTTTGCCCATGGGGGCAAAATACAATTGTCACCTCATCTCTAGGAGTTCTGCTTGCATTTCCATCATGGCCTCTAATTTTACGGAACTTTTACCAGAGTCCTGTACTTTAACTCAACCAAGAGTGAAGCTTTGGTCAGCCTTTTGCCTTTCTGCTCTAACAATTCCCTGAAAACATCTATACTGAAGGATATCTTCCTGTGGTGAGGCTGAGTAAGTGTCTTTGGCAAGAGCAGTTGGGTCTGAGAACTAAGCACAGATCCATGAAGGGACCCAGAGGGGTGCATGTGTCCTAGAGCAGATGGATAAGCTCGGTGTGTTGATGTCTGTAGGACTACTGATAATTAAACAGAAAATGCATCTAGCAAAGGCAGCATCAACACGCTGGAGACACAGAAATATCAAGGCAGCTTAGCACAGGGTTACTAAGTAAAAGGACTTGTGGCAGCAGAGTAGCTAGGGCCGTATGAACTCCACAAGGAACGGGCTTCCTGCAAAATGGATTAATGTCTGCTCTAAGGAGGGCTGCTTAGCATAGCCTGAGGTACTAAATCACTTTGAAAACCAGTCTGATGTACACACCAGCTACCTTAATGTAAGCTAACCATGGTTAAAGTGGTACAACTACCCAATGTAGACATGGCCTAAAGCAGTGCAATAAAATTCCCTTCTTTTCCAAGCCATTTGGGGTTGTGTTGGCAGGTAATATAATCCTGGAGGTAGAAAAATTACTGTATTACCAACTGAAATTGGGAGGGAAAGTCAGTTAACAATATTGCTAGCACTCTTATTGCAGAATCAGCAATTACCATACAATTCTCTCTGGTTCCTAAAAAAATTAAAGTGAGAACACGCATCCTAAATCTCAGGAATATGTCATCCCTAAGAGCAAAGAATTTCTTATTGTTAGCATGTTATATATTTTTGCATAATTTATTTTGCAATGGGTTATTCAGACCTCTGAAGTGAAGCCTGCGTCCCTTGTTTCTCACTATATACCTTATTTTCAACATGTCTCTGTGCTAGGAATCTACATTTGGGGAAAAAAACTTAATATAATTCAGTATGTATTTATAGGCTCATAAGAATTCTAAGTGGAAGTTTAATAACTTATTTCATTTTATGATATCAGTTTCATGATATTTTCTGCAGGATTGTATTTTTAATTCCTTCTGCAGTTCCCTGGTGGGTTAGATGTCAGGGTTGCTTGTCATTATAATAAATCAATTAAATGATTGCTATTAATGATTATGTAATGTAAGGGGGAAAAAGGCATTTCTAGTCCTGGGGCATGTGTGTCTAGGGATGGAGAGGTTTCTGGTGTGGTGGCTGAAGATTCTCCTTTGCCAAGATGGTGTCAATATATTCTCTTCTACTCTATCTTCAAACAGTAAAAGGGAGTAGTAAGTTTTGGTAATATTACAGAGTGTATGGGATGTTTGCTCAGCTCTATAAGAACATGAAGATACTTGTGAATGTCATAAAAAATAAGAATTTGGCCTAGGAAAAAATAATTAATGTCCTGCCAAAGTGTGATTTGCCATTTTGAAGCAAACATTGAGTGGGTTTTTTTTTCTTATTTTCACACTTCAAAGTTAAAATTAGGATACTATGGTTCATGTGAGTGTAACCACCATGTTCTGCCTGTATAATGTTCTTTGTTACCAGTAAACTGTATTTATAGCAGACTCCAATATTTATCTATTATTTTTCATTTCATAGTTCAGTTATAACTGAAAGCCTACGCTCCAGCAAGTCCAGCAGAGTACCTGCTCTGAGGTGGTCCTAGAAGCACAGATAGCTCATTGTATTGAGCTATCCATGCCAAAAAGGCTTGATGTCTCTGTGGAAATGGAGCCAGAGAACAGTCTCTATTATTTTCACATGAAAAATATTGATATTGAGCTTGTAGCATCTAAATCCCACTATTTTTCCTTAGAGATGTGAAAGCCTGGCTCAGTGAACTCTCAACAAAGTAAGAGCTGTTTGGGTAATGCCACTCGTCATTCAAGGATAATTTTTCTTAATAGTGGGCTTTGCAGTAGACCAGAAAAAAGGAGGAAAGGAGCCAAAGAGAAGCACAGTCACCTGAGAAAAGTGGTGTGTGCCAACTGCCTGTCATTACTGCAAAGTTAAAGGGTATGCTGGAATGAGAAATAAGGGCATATTTTGGTTTAGCTATGCAGTGGGAAATTATGAGCATTTCTGTATATGTGACCAATCTTATATAGTCAGGAAAAACTTCACTGAATAAACCTAAGGAAAACGTCTTTCATTTAATTTTATATGAATATTCTACAAGAAATAGCCCTAAAATACAGAAGAAACAACTGAGCTGATGGCTGCCTGCCAGTTGCACCACCCCTCTATTGATCCATCACTGCAAGACTTTGTGATCACGTAAGCTCATCTGCTATTAACATTTTTAACCTGAGGTGTTTTGTATTAAGTGGTTTCCATAATAACAAAACAGTAATTGAAGTGATTTCTTAAGAGTCTAGATTAAAAAGAAAACAACACTGATAATTACAGTATTTGAGGTTAATTACTTGGGGCTTGCTTCATTTCAAATGGTGTGCATTTTGTGCTCTCTATGTGCATAAAAGGTGCAGCTTGTGAACTTAACAAAGCTTAACTCCTTCCTTCTGATTTATATTTTCAATTCATTGTCAGACTGCATAGAAAAAAATCTGCTAGGTTAGAATAGAGCCAGAAGAGAATGACTGAAACAAATTAACAAGCAACCAAAAGCAAGAGGACAAAAATCCTGTCAGGTTCACAGAGCTGATCGAGAGAGAGTATGAATGAACCTTAATTCCTTATATGCTTTTTGACTCTGCATTTAGCTTGATGTTATAATACATCCTGATGTACTAAAGAAAGTAGAGTGTATACAATATGGGAAACATCTTCCTCTGCAAGTTGTGTGTATTAGGTAAAGGGAGAGGTTAGGTCAAGCTGACTTTCATCTTTCCATCAGCTCTTTTGGATAGTAGGGAACTTCTTTGGTTTTGATTTCTTCAAACAAAGGTTGCTCCCAGTATGAATCCTGAGATAGGAGCAGTCTGGTAGAAGTTGGAGGCAGTTTGTTGTGCTGCAGTGTAACATTAATTACAGCTGTGGGAGAAATAAGATTAAGTGGAAAATATAAACCAAGTCATGGATATGCTTCATTTTGTACCTTGCAAGTTGTATGCAGTTTGCATTACAAAATTCAGTGGGTGTATGTAGCTTGTGATCATGGCCTTATCTCTGTTCTAAAGCTTAGCTGTGGTACAGCTTTCTCATACATTTAGTTGTGTGTTCCAATAAAGTGGATGAGCAAGCTCATCAGGCAGTATTAATAGATTCTTCTCTTGGAGTTCATTATCAGCATGGCATTGGCTCTGACTCCCCAGGGCTCTCTTGTCTGTTTTTACATTCCCTTTTGTATTTGCACATTCAGACTATCTAGATTTAATAATTCACTGATGTATTAATTCTGCAGGTTGCTTTTGAACTCTTTGTAAGTAAGACTGTCCAGCAGGAAGAACAAAACTGAAGTCAGAGGCAGATTTCCATGTGAGACAATCACCTGGAGATCTTCTGCACTCCCCTGGCAGGCTGCAGCTTTTTGTTCCCATCAGGTGCTCTCTGTGGCAAATAAACACTCTATTCAGGAGAGGCATCCCTAGCCTTTTGACCAGTCAGAGTAATTTAAGCACCCTTGCCCTTGCATCTGCAGTGCCAGGGCAACAGGTAGCAGCAGGCTGTGTCCTGGTGCCTGGCCAGCTATGTCAAAAGAGAAAGCACCAAACTCCTGTGATTTGTGTACCTAGCCTGGCCCTCAAGCACTTCCCTGCTACCCATGGGAAGATTGAACCAGCTGGGCTGCAAAATCCTGGACCTGCTATGCTTACTAAAGAGCTTCACCCCAGGAGACTGTTGTGTCTAGCTAGGTGATATATGGGAACATCAGGGTTTTACTGCCTGGTGTATTCACAGGACCTGGAAAGGTTATGACTTGCAGCCAATGAAATGATATGATCCTATTCTTAGTTTTATGTAGGTGATCAAATTTTAAAATAGGTACATTCAGGCAAGGGACTACAGCAACTAAATGCCTTCTTGCTTGACAAATGTGTGTGGCTTTGAAATAGAATCTCTAAATTTTGGTGATAAAGTGTACTTTCTGTTCAGTTTTAATTCTTGCTTCTGAGCAGCCAACTAACAGGAAGACTAAGTTTTTTTTTCCAGTCATCTAAGGATGTTCTGTTTGAAGTACAGGTAAAAAATTGTTTTCTTTGGTTTACTGGGAACTGTACATGAACAGTTACTATTGCAAGTCCTCTTTGCTAATGAACAGCAAAAGGGCAGATTAAGCAATTTTCAGAGTTGTTGAGCTGAAATGGGAAGCAAAGAAGATGGGAACTTGTTTCCCTGCCAATTAAGAATTTGCATACGGAAGTGAAATGGACCAGAACCACTGAACCCATATCATCAGGATTTGACTCTGCTTCACAGCTGCAGGGATGGATAGGGCTGTGGGTGATCTAACTCCTGCTACACTTACACAGGCATACATTAACAGTTCATCCCCTGAAGTCAGTAGACTTTAACATAACACATTCAAATCGTGCTGAAGAAATAAACTCTTGCCCTATGGGTTCTATACACCCGTAGAGGGACTGGCTGAGTCCATTTTTGTATGGACTTTGACCTCATATAACCCCACTGCCTTCATTAGGACCCCACAAATGTAATTCAGCAAAAAGCCATGTTTCCTGAAGTTCAGTCTATGAACTCAAGTTTCTGGGTGAGGTAGATAGGCACATGCCCTAACTCTTTTTCTAAAAATTGCATTCAACTCATCATGAAAACAGAAGACTTTGGTTTTTCCCACTGGTATTTATTATTTTCTGATCCTTTCATACAGGAATTGGAGTTTGCCTTGGTGTCACTCCTTAAAGAGTTTCCTTCCCTCCACTGGCATGCACATTTTGTATCTTTTAAAAATAACCAGATTTAATAGACCAACTGAAGGAGTTATTAATTTTATTTTATTTTTTACACTAAAATTACTACGTTTGTTGATTTTCAGAGTATTTCATACTCACTTAAGAGATGAAAACTAGATCACCTCGGTTCTAATGATGATCAAATTTATTTGCCTTTCTGTGGTCCTACAGCCAACAAAACAGTTAGTTAAATATTTATCAGACTGTTGTCATTAGAGTGATATTTTGAGAGATTCTCATCCACAAAAGTGTGCTAATTCATAAAGCAGAAGTACTGTTTCATAGCTTTGTAAAAAAAGCAAATACCTTTGCAAAGTTGCACCTGCCACTTTTGCTGACAGAGCGTGGATGTTTAGTTTTGTTGGGGTTTTTTTACCCCTCTAATTCATGGACAGAATAAGGCAGAATAGGGCTTCAAAGGATCTGATTGCACTGAGGGTTCTGCAGCACATCTGTGGTGTGCAGTTTCTCCAAGGAACAATTTTCCTCACACCTTGCTGTGTGGTGCTCACACCTTGTAAGGTGGTACCATCCACTGGGACTTTCTGCCTTGTTAATATTAGGGAGCCCTTACACTGCTGGAAGACACCAGAAATTTCAGCAGTCCCTTGTGCAGGGCTGACTTCCTCTCAGCTTGCACGTTAAGCCTATTTGCCTAAGATGACTGGATTTCACATTTGAAAAACACAACCACAAAATTTCTGGTGACTGCTCCCTGCAGCTTCCCAGGGGTTTTGGGCACTGACAGAAACCCAGTAGTAGATAAGATTGTTCTGACTGGTTTAGAGAAGTGATATATTGCAGGACTCTCAGAATTGCATGTTTTGGCTGTATGAGAATAGGTGCATATTTTCCAGTTACATATTTCATTTTTGAAACACTTCCATCGTATTTGCAGTCCCACAAAATCAAAAGTTTGGAGACAAAAGGAAATGCTGCATTTTGTTTTTTCAAGTCTAAGCTGCACACAGTCAGAATCTGTAGTCCTGGTTCAGTTACCTAGGAAACAGCTGTAGGATGGAATTTATTTATTCTGTCTGAATAAGTGTCTGGGATATATACATGAGGCTTATCCTGCTCGTACCTGTGGAAAATCAGTGAATTCTTTTATTGTTATGGAGCTGATATCAGGCAATTATTGGCACTATTTAAATGGTTAACAAAATCCTCTGTTATTCCCAAAAGAGAGAGGTGGAAGAACTGTGCAGTTATGAAGCATTTATGGTGTTGGTTCAGAGAGGGAAACCCCAGGAGACCACAGCTGTCTGCAGCAAATGGAGACTGGAGTCCAACCCTTGCATGAAAGAGAGCAGCACCCACCTGGAGCATGGTGTGATCCAGGGCATGGGCTGCCCACAGCTCACCAAATCCAGAGATACAGAGATCAGGCATGGGGTCAATCTCCTCATCCAAATCACACCCCAATAGCCAAGCTACCGAGGTTGTGAACTTGGTCAGTTCTGTCTCTAGAGGACCCTGTAAAACACCAGCTCTTGCAGGAAAAAATCAGGCAGAAGTCCAAGTGCTCTCACAGAATTACTTTCACCTTTGTCTGTGCATCCTCACCACCCCCTTCTAGTGTCATGCCACGTGAAAAGCTTGTGTTTCCCGAGTATAGGACATTCTCTGATTCATTCTAGCTCCCAGAGGGAGTCATTACTCTGGCTCCTTGCCTCTATCTGTTTCGTTTATTGTTTTGACAAGAGCACAGTGTGTTCCCGGAGTGGCTATCCCAGTATGCCCTGGGAACCTGGGGGAGGAAGAGATCACCAGCCTGTTCCTCATTCTCATCCTTCCTTGCTTCCCAAAGCTCCCAACCACGATAACCTGTACCCTTGGGAGACCAGCCTCACGCAGCAGTACTCAGGGTAGTGCATGTCCAGTCTGACATATGCTGTAGGTTTCATGTTTTGTACTACCAGGAAAAGTTCAATGATACACAGATTACATCCCAGGCTTTATACAGATTTTTTTAATACAGTCATTGAGGCCTTGTTGGTAGCCCAAAGAGGACTCTTCCAGACCCTAAGGGTGACTCTGGGTAGTGGAGATACCCATGTGTGGGCTTGAAATAAAGCCACTAAGTGAGGTTCTTCACTTCTGCTTCCCATTGCAATTGCTGTACAAAGGCAGAGCATGTGTGCCTACTTTTAGTATCTGGTGTAGTAGTGGCTGCACTGGACACCAGCAATTTCCAAATCAGGCTAGTCTCAGTTTGATTTGGGACTCCGAGTCCCTGGGGCTGAAGCTATACCTCCCACTCGACAGCCTGGGCAGCCCTGCTGAGCTTGCACCCTGTAATCAGCTTGAGTGCTGGTCCTGTGGTGGAGGTCAGGTTTTGGCTGCACTGCTTTAGCCAGCATGTTGTCAAAAACATCTCGTATTTCAGTATAATTAGATGGTACTGGGAACATTTGTATGAATTGAAACATTTTCAAAATAATATAGCAATTTTAATAGTAAATCAGCCTTTGATTACTACTCACTCTAAACTCTCCCACGGGGTGCACCAGGTGCACCCCTATTCTAAGATAAGCCCAGTTGTGTTTTAGATTGGTGACTTTTATCCCTGTTTCATAAGCTGTGCTATGATGCTGCTACTGCTAAGTGCAAAGAAGGCTGCTTGCTCTGCTCTGATTTATGCACCGTGTAGTTCTAGTTTTAATAGGATTAAGCAAGAGGGAAGTAAAGGCAGAATGTGGCCATGCATTGTATTTACTGTGAATGTATCTTTATTGTAGTGTTTTAGTATTTCAGTCAAAGATCATAAAGTGCTTTACAAAGCTGGTAAAATCATGAGCCGTATATTATGAATGGTAAAACTGACTCCAGTTAAGAGAATTTTCCAGTGTCACACTGAGTCAAGAGGAGGAGGAGACTCCAAGTTATTTTAACTCTACAATCCCTCCTTTAATTGATATATTATTTATTATAATTAATAGGCTTTTCTCGATACTACATTAGCATAAAGCAATCCAAACCACTCAGAAATTATTTTTAAAAGCACAGGAAACTGTTAAACTCATGGTATGAGCATGCAGGAAATTAAAGCATGTAAGAGGTTTATGAATTTAACAGATGGCAATCTTAGCCCTTGGTACATATGATGCTTCAAGTTTTTGAGGACACTTATTTGAGAGGAATTCATTACACTGCTAGTGTAGAGAATTCTTAAGAAAATCTTGGTTTTGCCTCTAGATGGCTCACCTGGAGCTGCCATTGCAAAAATGTTATCCAGAAAGGAATTCCTACACTATACTCTCAGATATAATGGGTTGCTTTTCCAGCAGCAACGGAGAGTCAATCATGCAAATGTATTATATCTGTGTAAAAACATTCTGCTAAATTGTTTTGTCTTTTGTAAGAACAAGAATAACAGATGGATTAGGGACAAGGAAGATTTATGAGTAAAGTAACTTTCTATTAGTCATTATCATGAGTCACATCTAAAATATCTACAGGGAGGGCTATCTTTCTGGCCATAATAAACATTTTCCAGGTGCAGCCACTGCTGTGGGGTAGGTGATGTGTTATGCAGCAATCACATTGCTGTCTGTCTATTGTATTTCTGCCTCGTGAATAGGAAATGGCATTTTGCTACAGATTACTGTATGTAGTCCTAAAATTCCAAAGTATATAAAATAATAATGGATAATTTGTGTTTAATTTAGCAGCAATTAAAAAATATGAGTTAACTTGGGGAAGGACCTAGCAAGTTTTACTTCTCCAACTAAATAATGTAGATCATAAAGACTTGTCAAAATCCAGATTAAAGTACATATTTCTTATTTTGTCCATAATAATTCACAAAGAAATGGAAAAGGATAGCTGGTGGCTGAGATCACAGTGATGAAACCCACCCAGCTTTCATGAGCAGAATTCAGAAAAAGCTGTTTGCACATTGAAGCTCCCAGGTTTTGTGTGGTGAGAACTGCAGTGTTCAGGGGAGTCCTGTCCCAGCCTGCAGACACTGCGAATTGTATTTAGGGTGCTCAGGGGATAGAAAACACACACCCAACACAGAAGTAACTGTGCTCTTCTGGGGCTCCAGCGTACCTCACTGGAGTCTCAAGCAAATTCCCCAATATTTTTATTCTGTGTGCTGAGCGTTTGGGGATGTTTCCAAAGGTTTCTTTGGGGTGGGATGAAAATCGGCAGGAAAACCACTTACGTCAGTCCATTCTTCTGCCTGCAATGGAGACTGGATTTATCTCTCATCTGCCGCACAGGAGCAGCCCCTGTTTTTCGGCGGTGCCCCGGCCGCTCCCGCCTGCGCATTCCACCTTTGTTCTGCGGGAGGAGCTCCCCTTGCCGTGGATATGTATTCCACACAGCAGGCGAGTGCGGGGCTGCTGAGCGCAGCCCCTGCGCTGCAGCCTGGGGAGGAGAGCACTGCTCCACATCCTTCCTTGCATTTTAATCGTCCCGAGAAAGTTGAAATCTCCATTTTCTGAAATGGTGAGAGTAAAGAAAGGGGGAAAAACAAAAGTCAGGTAATGAAATGAGGATTAAACTAATTAGATTTGTTTTGTTTTGTTTTTTCGAATTGTACTATTTAGTCACACCACTGTCTGTGTAGTAGATTAAGAGTGTAATCTGTAAGAGTATGTCAAAAGTGTAATCTCAGATTGCAGAGATGAGACTGGGAGATTCACCAGATGCTTCTCATGAATAACTGGGACATACAAGAGTCATGACATATGCCCAGACTTATAGTGAACAGGACTGAAATGTCTTGCAAAGTCTCCTGCCTCTCTGAAGCATGATTTTTGGGGAAAATCTTCCTAATATATAGTCAAAACTGGAAAAAAAAATGAGACAAATATTCCTCACTGAAACCTTGCTTCATCTCAGACAAATTGCTTACTTATTGTAAGCAAAAAATAAATTATCTCAAAAACTACATCTTGAAAAGATGTTAAAAATAGGTTGTGGCCAAATAGCTATTATGTACTTTGATAAATGTGTCCTTAGAAATAACACAAGTTTCTCAGGGCAGCGTACATCTGTGTGCCTGCATCGTGTCTCCTGGTCACAAGCCTTTTTCCACATATGCAGGAATCTCACTGCCTTTCCTCAGACCCTGGGCAGCCAAGTTCCTTTGCTCCTTAGCATTCACCTCAAAAAACTTAATGTCTTCTCTGACACCACAGAAGGAGTTTGCCCCCCTGCACACATGTCACTCCCCAGTTCATTATATGAGAGGCTGAGAATTTGTGCCTCCCAAATGAGGTGCTGAGAAACACCACACAAAAGTGATTCTGCTCCTGTGGATATTTTCTAGTGGGAACTCCACTGAGATGTGAACTGCAGAGCCTACTTTTGTGGTCTTTTCTGTGTGCCCAGTTCTGTAAATTACAGTAAGACTTAGGTATGCTCCAGCTGGAAGGACAACGTGTTTAGGAGAGGCCATTATTAGAAGAAATTCTACCTCTTCCCCCATTTCCCCAGCACACATCAAGCCTGAAATCAACCCAACCCTACTCTCTGTGAAGAATTTGTCACAGTTCAGCACAATGGGCAAGCCCAGCTCAAGAAAAGCCCAGAGCTACATTAACACAGAAACCAAATATGTGCTGCTGGGTGGTTGTGTGGAAAGGAGGGTCCCTTTAGGTCAAGGGCAAGGGCAACAGCTGAGCAGAGATGTGGCTGCCTGCACTGTCACTACTGTGCCTTTTGTATGTACATAAAACTTTGGTTTCCAGGGGTTTTCAGACACAAAAGTCCCCCTGACACCCAAACAAATAATCAGAAATAAAAAACTCGTGGAGCTGTTGATAATAAAGCCAGAGAATGGCCATTCATAGAAATATGCACTACATCACTGCTCCTGACTGCGTGGTGATTCATCACCATTTCCCTTCTCTCGCCTTTTATTCTTCCGATTATTTTTGCTCAGGGATCCCTTAAACTCTTTCCAGCTAATTGTAGGTATGTTTTTGTTTGAAATGCTAGATCTTGGAAAAAGGCCCTTTCAATAGGAGTATTTCCTATAAGTAGGTCACTGCAGTAAAGAGGTTAGACGTGCAGCCTTTGCTTACAAGATGCTTTGCTTTCTAAAGCCTTTAATGCAGCTTTACAAAAAAAGAAAGGAAGGGGGGAAAAAAGATAGCCATTTGTTGACCTTTGTCTGGTGCTGGGTAAAGTGTCTTTCTGACCAGTGCAAGAGAGACATTAAACCAGTGATGTACAGAACTATATTTATACTCTGAATAAATAAACTAAAAATATCCCTTCAAACAGGGTAAGCTATAATTTTAAATTGTAGCACTTCTAAAGAGCTTTCACTGATATCAGACACTCCCAGGCTCCAAGCAGAACAGCCCTGCAGTTTAATCAAATAACTGTGAAACCATTGCCACAAAATTGTAACCAAAATGTTTGTGTAATGTTATGTAGCTACGGAAACAAACTTGGGCTTCTAGAATTACCTTCTTAACTGGTTCATAGCAATGGGCCTGTTGCAGAGTTTTGATGAAGTTATCTGTAAGGCTGGGAGATTTCTCCTGTAGCTCCAAAGACAAGTAAAACCCCATGTTCAAGAAAGGGCAGGTATGAAGTGATGTTGGGCCTGGGACTGGTAAATCAAAGGTTCTTTTATGCATGCAAATACCACATGTTGTTTATAATTGTATTTCTCAACTATTTTATTATATAACCTTTCTTTTCAAACACACTTAATTTCTATTTTAGCTAGCTGGGGTGCAGATAAACATACAATCATTTGGTCACTATGTATTGTACATCTCAGAAAGCATGACATTGAAGTTACTAGATTTCTTATTTATCTTTTTTTTTTTTTAATATGAATTACACTTATTTACTGAGGCTTTTTTGTATTCTTCCCTACTAAGCTCCATTTAGGGTTTGTCAGGAACTTCTGGTATCTAGGAGTGCTTGAGGATCAGGAGATTCCGCCACCCTTTTCCTTCTCCTCCACCCCCTCAAATTTTTGGTGACAAAACACCAAAACTATTTGTGCAGACTGCACAGTCTTACTTTACAGTTTCACTAAAACAGGAAAGTTTAGTGCAGATTTTTCGTTTTCTCCATGAAAAAAGGTGAATGTTAGATGGAATATTGGTTTTCTGCTGGGGATAACACAGGGCTATATTTTGGATGAAAGCCACTTTTCATGCACCAATAAGCAGTGAACAAAAGCTAAATATTCTACCATTCAGTCATGCTGGAGATGAGTTTCAATAGTATTCTGCCATTTCTTTCTCTTTTCTTAATCTGACAAAATGTCATTGAAAACTTTCTGTGTGGGTGGGGAAGGTAGGAAAAAACTTATATATTGGTGAGAGAATAATTTTGCGTGATGTCTATTAAAGAATCTGTGTTTGAGATGAAGAATATGCAAGTTCTAGAGTTGTGGCCATGGTGGTGCTCCCACGGGCAGGTGGGGAAGGGCAGAACAGTCCCAGCTCTGCATGGCCAGCTTCCAGGGGTTGTGGTGGCTCAGAGCTGGAGCTGGTGGCTTGCAGTGATCTTGTTAGTCAGCTTCCAAGACAGGCACCAAGCATGGGTCATTGCTTCTGGCCACAGCTCAAGCTATAAAAGGCTTATTTTCAGTCTTCTTTATTATTCACCCTTTGGAGGCTGTACTACTGTTACCTGCAGAAAGTATGGATGTAGCTAGTTGAACTCTACAACCAAATCCCCTGTGATAGAACCTTGTAAGCCATCTGCTTTCAGCAGACAGAGACAACAACATGCAGCATTGTTTCCAGAGACAATTTTTCAGGTAAATGAGATACCTGAGGGTCACCAGGCTCCACTCTCCACTCCTGCCCCCAGAGGATCATATTCTTGTCATCCCTTCTGCTGTAGCCTTAAGCAAGTATCAAAGAAAAAGTGCTTGGTTATACTTCCTATCTCAAGAAAGCAGGACATGGAATTTCTCTTTCTCTGCAAGCAATACAAATACTAAACATCACAGCCTCTGGAAAGTGGGGCATAGCTGGGGAGCTCCAGGGAAAGCAAGCTTTTCAGGAGTTCTGCTGATGGAGAGGCAGAAGAAACCCTCAGCAGAGCATCAAAAAGGGATCCAACAAACTCCTGTCTGCAGCCCTAACAACTGCACTCTGGGCAGATCCTGCAGTACTTGTCTCTCTCCCCCTGGCAATCCTGCCAAGGAAGGCAGACTTAAGAAGGACTATGAGTGAACCCAACCCAGGAGATCAGGCAAACCTGGCTTGGGACAAAGGCTCCTGATGTTATTTAATGCCAGGCACTGGCTGCCCTCCTAGCCAGGCTAGAGACCTGTCAGGAAGGTGCATGACCTGGGACAACTTTCCCACTTGTCCTTGGCCAGCTGACAAGGAGCCATGGAGTGAGAGCTGAAAGCAAACATCAGGGCAGCTGCAGTAAAACCTGAGACAGCAACTACTCAGCAAAGTTTAAATCTCTGTATTCTCCTTTCTCATACTGGAGTCCTTGGGAACTTCACCTATGTTTGTATTGCACATTGTGTGGAGAACTTGCTTTGGGGTTCTGACCAGGCAAAGGTGTGACCTGTCTCTATCACAGAAGGCATGTCAAGGTTCATGGATTCCTCTAACTCTCCTAGAGCATTATAATGAAGATTATTTAGGCAGATACTAATTTTTCACACAGAGAGTGGAGTACCTTTGGACCAGCTGTCTTCAACTTTAGGCCTTCTTCTCTTGACAGTTTTCACTTAAGTCAAAGACAAGCTGGATTCATCTGGCATCTTGGGTGTGGGTAGACTGGGACACTCAGATGAAGCACTGATCATCCTTCAAGGTCAGGGATACCATCTGCAGTAGCCATGGCTGCTTGGTGTCAGAAATCCGTGTTTTGCTTACTCTTGGCAGGAAAAGGCACGGTTAATCCTATTGATTAAAAGTAAGACATCTTACAGTGGAAACATCATTAACAGGCTGTGAGCCCAGTGCTGCTGTGACCTACTACAACCCCAGCCTGTGCAAGTCACAGCCAGTTCAGGTGGACTTGCTTTAAGAGTAGAGCGTTTAGGATGTAGGCTGAAGATGAGGGCCCTGGCATTCCCAGATGACAATGCAACAATTGGTGTAAGGTTTCAAAATAATTTTTCAATGACTGAAGAGACTAATTTCTGTAAGTAGTTTGAGTTCCAGATTTCATAGAGCCTGTGAATGTAAGGGAGGGGTCTGAGTATTTAACAGATCCCTAGTAGCATTTACAGAAAGTAAGGGTTTGTAATGTAGACAGACCATACCATCTAACATAATCACTCTGGGCCAATTGATCATGTTGTTCTCAGTGTTTCTTTATCATTTGTTTCTAGAGGCTGGATTTATTTTAAGTGGATGTAAGAGAAATTGTTGTTTGCAATGAAAGCTTGATTACTTAGGACTAGAAACCAGGATTGTCATGGATTTGAATGACAAAGATGCAAATTTTCAGCTTCTCCTTTGTTCTTTTGCAATAGGATTGTTGTTTCTTTTTCTAGGGTTGTTGAGACTACCAAGTTACCTAAGTTATTACCCTCCCTTTACCCCTGCAACATTGTGTTTCCATCTGCCACATTGTGATTATCTCTTTTGGAGGACTTGAATGAAGAAAATCTTCCAAATGACTCCTCTTGTAGAAACATTTCTGCTCTAGGCTTTAGGAAACATCCTGTAGCTACTCTCTGAGGCTGATGTATTTTTAGTATAACATGCTGTTTTCAGCAGCCACCACCACCAGGCAGTGCACCAGGCAGCAAAATGTAATTACTTAGTCTGTGAATCCTGCACAGGAGGCAGACACTGTGAAGAAACTGGCATTTCTTGAACTGCACAGGATCCAAGTCCTAAGTATGAACAGAAAATGTCACCAGAGAAGTTGTGTCTACTATCTCAGTGATCTACATAGGTTACATGAGATTATTTGAATTCTTTTGACAATTTATGTACCCATGCTATCTCCTTTGGAATGAAATGTTAATCTTGGTTATGATTCTTAGCTTCAAATTACAGAGGGTTACATTCTTAAAATCTGGAAAACACATTGAATGTTTGGTTGTATGGTTGTTGATTCCTCAGTAAACCTACACCAGAGAGCAGCCCTGTGGGTCAGAGTCAGTGATTCAGCTCAAGAGACTGGAGTGGGGAAACCTTCATATTTTCTTCTGGATGAGCTACAACACCATGTAGTATTATACATCAGCAATGAGGACTTGTAGTAAACCTGGAGTTCATAGTTTATTAAAGACTGCCAAAGAAAATGCCTGAAGTGCTGTTTATTTGCCATAAATTATTTCAAGCACTATTACCATTGCTGTAGTATTAATGTTCCATGAGATATTTTTATATGAATATTATGTTTATTTCTAGTTGCTTGAATACAAGCAATGCTTCTCAAAAACACAACTCAAAAATTCTAGAACACTTACAAATGTAATTTTTATTTAAGGAATCTATTTAATTGATTAAATTGTTTGCTATAAATATGTTTGACTTAGATGTCTGTAAATGGCTTACAAAGAAGCAAAGTCTGCTACTGAAATTAATTTTTTTTAATGCAACAGCCTGCAACAGTTTTTTTACAGCGCTTATTCCTCCTCATCAGGCCTCTGTGAAAATGACAGAAAATACATGGGTAGAAATTCCCAGTTCTAGTGATTTCACAGAAAAAAAAAAGGTATAAAACATCAGAAGAATGATGATTTATTTATTAAAAACAAAACTGAATTTTCCATTCCTTCAATTTGCAGCAAAAGATAAGATAAAAAATGGTATCATTCTTAGGGAAAAAAAAAAAAAAAGAAAAGCTGATATGTATTAACCACTTTTTTCTTTCAATATTGACGTCTGCCTTAGGCACAGATCCTCTAAACACTTACTGCGATTTTAACTTCAAGCATAAAACCGGTCACAAAATCTCTCTAATGGGATTATTCTCATGCTTACAGTTAGGAACACAAATATGTTTCCAGGCCCATGTGTCTTCTGAAAAAGAGAATTCCAGGCCTTCCATCAAGACTATATTTCCTCTTGTATGGCTGAGGCAATAAGTGCTAGATGGCTGTTCTGGGGAAACCATCTATAGAATTACTTCCATCACTCAAATTGTAGGTCTTATTTTGCTTGTTTTCTGGTCCTTCATGAATATTACCGTATGATAAGTGTTGTGCACGGATGTTGGTTATAAAATGGCATGGCCATAAAAATTAGCTTTGCTTGTCTGTAGCTGTGTGCTGCACAAAAAGTACATACATCTCATTAGTGCCTAAGGAATCAGTAACTTAGGCATTGTCCGAAAGCAATCCTGAATACCATTTTTCACTTTGTGCCAATCAGGTGGTTAATAGCATGAGAGCTGTAAAACAACACAAAATGCCATTCTCTAGTGAGAAATACTTACGAAGTCCCTTGGTTATTACTGTTTTGAGGCTGCTCACGAGAGTGTGTGAACACAGGGAAATTAAAGAGAGATGGAATGGAAAAGGGAGGCTTTAGTTCTCACTTGAGAACCAGCACTCAGTTTGGGAGTAGCTCTAGATTGGCATTTCAATCTAGAGACCCCAAAGCCCAGGTTTAAGACCCACATGCTGCCACCATGCAGGATGAAGTTCTTAGCCAAACATTTCAGCAGTTCCTGAGTTTCTGCATAGGGTGTAGTGTCTTCCAAAACAATTTCTGCTTCAGAAAGGAAAAAATAGAGACTGCTAGAAGCTGATGTTTTACACTAACTTGCAAAAATTGGAAAGTTATGGGCTGATAGTGATATAAGAAGAGTACGCCAACATGGTCTAAAGAATATTTTTATTTGTCTGTCGCAGCTTGTTTTAGGAAATTACCTTTAAAAAGGGGAAAGCTGAATTTGCCACTGATTTTTAGTGGAAAGTATTGTCCTGTAAAGGACTTGAAAGGCAGACTAACACAAATTTTTCTTAGTCTCTTTGCCTACATTTCTTCTTTCTGGCTGTGAAGGCAGGTCCCTGCCTGCCATCCTGCACCCCAATCCCACTGGAGTTGCCTGAGCTCCCATGCTCACTGTGGGGATCCCAGCAGTCAGGCATGAGGTCTGCTCCTTGTGGGGAGGAAGGAACCTGAAGGGCTCTTTGATGATGGTTCCTGCATATTTTGATGAGACTTTTTACTTATTTTTTTCTTTACTTTTTCATTATATGTCTGTTTTAAACTCATTAGAAAATGTGTTCCCTGGGAAAAAATTCTACAGGCTTGAGTTTTCATTATATTGTAGCTAAAATAGAAGAAATTTCTCATCTCTTACCAATTTGAAGTATTCAAAGATCTTAAATATTTTACTTGAGTGACAGCAATATCAGTGATAGGTCCTATTTGTCAGATCATTGATTAAATGTATAATAGTAGTTGAATCACTTTTTGCCATATATCATACAACAGTTGGGGTTTGATCATGCATAAATTTCTTTGGAAAAAAAAATTCTTCAAGAACTACAACTGGGCAAACCTCATTGTTTTGGAATTTGGATAACTGTATGTATATTGTTATAGTGGGTTTACCCGTGTCTGGGTGCCAGACACCCACCAAAGCCACTTTATCACTGCCCTTCTCATCTGGACTGAGGAGAGAAAATATGACAAAGGTTCATGAGTTAAGGGAACAGAAGAGATCACTCACCAAATACCATCAAAGGCAAAACAAAATTTGGGATATTAAGTGAATTTATTACTAACAAAACCAGGGCAGGATAATGAGTAGTAAAATAAATCTTAAAACCACCTTCCCCCCACCCCTACCTCCTTCCCAAGCTCTGCCTCCTCCCCCAGTGGCACAGGGAGACAGGGAATGGGGGTTATAGTCTGTGCATTGCCCCTTGTTCCTGCAGCTGCTCAGGGAGAAGAGTTTCTGCTCCTGCCTGGGGTCCCTCCCATAGGAGATATTCCTCCATGAACTTTTCCATCATGGATCCATCCCATGGGCAACAGTTCTCCAAAAACTACTCCAGTGTGGGTCACTCTTCCACTGGGTCCAGTCCTTCAGGTACAGCCTGCTCCAGCCTAGGTCCCTCACTGGAATTCCTACCAGGAAACCTGCTCCAGTGTGAGCCCTCTCTCCATGGCTGTGCAGGTCCCTGCCAGGAGCCTGTACAAGCTTCTCTTGAGTTCACAGCCTCCTCTCAGTCATGCCCCTGCTCCAGCATGGGCCTCCTCCGGGGGCTGCAGGTGGATCTCTGCATCCCTGTGCCCTCCATGGGCTGCAGGGGCACAGCTGCATCACCATGGGCTGCACCTGGGGCTGCAGAGGAATCTCAGCTCCAGAGCCTGGAACAGCTCCTGCCCCTCCTTCTGCACTGACCCTGAGGTCTGCAGAGCTGTTTCTCTCGCATATTGCACTCTGCTCTTCTTGTCCACAATTACATCTATTGTGTTATCACAGAGGTGTTACCATCACTCCTCATTGGCTCAGCCTTGCCCAACAGCAGGTCAGTCTTGGACTTGGCTGGCACTGGCTCTGCTGGACATGGGGGAAGCTTCCAGCAGCTTCTCACAGAAGCTGCCTCTGTAGCGCCCCTGATGCAAAAACCTGACCATGCAAACCCAATACAATTGTATCTCTCACTGGAACTTGACACAGTGCAAATAGAGAAGTATTTCATGGTCTGTGATGGGAATGATCAGTTTATGAAAGGAAAGAGAACCTCACACTGAATGGGTATTTCCCAATTCTCTTCATGAAGGTTTCTGTTTAAGCACTATATTTCTTTCTTTTCATATTTTTTCTAAATGCTTCTCTAAATCAAAAGTTTCATTGCTCTGATATATGAGGTTTTCAACCTGAAGAAGGTTTTTCCTCTTCCAGTCTGCATTTTATGTGGTTGTTTTTTACTGAGACCTACACAATGACTTAATCAATACAAAGTACCCTCTAGGCAATGAAAGACCACAAGAAAGTGCAGGATCATTAAACTGAATTACAGACAAGCACTTAAGGAGACAAATAAGTATTTTGTTACTATAAAGCTTTGCTTTTTTATAGCTATGATGATTGAAAATGTTTACAAGCATGCATGGCACAGTGGTGGCAGAGGGGAAGGCTGAGGGAAGCACTCTTGCTGAATGGCAGCAAACTTCTGCTGCTTATTGAAAAATGGTTGGGAGCTGAAAACCAGAGCCCTCCTTCTGGTGTGTCTGGAGAGCCAGTGAGGCAGAGCCAGCTCACAGTGCTCTCCTGACAAGCAGCTCCAGCCTGGGGCCAAGGAGGGAGGAGGCGCTCAAACACTGAGCAAGAAATGCAGCTATCCTTTGGTGTGAAAATGTCAGGGTGAATTCACAGATGAGAAAATGAAATGTTGGTCACCAAGGAATAGTGCACAGGTCCCCAGGGACACCTTACAGACAGATAAGTAATTTCTGCTTTAAATACACAAGTACCTCCTTCTGTTTTCTCTATTTATTGCTAAAAATCTCTCACTTAGGTATTGAATATTAATAGCTATGATGATTTCTACTGAAGTAATTTAGAAAAGTCGTCAAACTTCTGTAAAAAGTTGCTTGTCTGATTTCCAACATCCTCCTAATCAAGTTTTTTCTTTCCTGTTACTTAAAAAAAAAATCATGCTGTTCATCCAAAATTCCCATGACAGATCATGCATGTACCAACCTTCCTCACCCATCTGTCTTTCTGCCAGGACTGTATATGAACACTTTCCTTGTAAAATTGAGGAGCAAAACTAAAATCCCTATTTCAGCTGATGTAGACTTTGGCACATCTCCCTTTGTGGGAGACTAGCCTTCTTCTTGGGATAGGATTACATATTTAATCTTAATATCTTGCAGCTGGCATAATTGTTTAGAACAACAAAATACTAAGTAACTTTCAAAATAATCTTAAACAAAGCACATAGCTTTTCTGTGAACTAGAGCCTTCTTTTGTCTTTAAGGTTGCATAGCTGAAGGAGAAAGATGTCTTCATAAACAAGAAAAGTCACCTAACAACAAAAAATATTTATTCTAACCCTCTTACCCTCTGCTAAAAATATGTGGGTAATGGCTTATACCTGTGCTAAGCACACACCCCTCCATCCTGTTTGTGGGGAGAGAGCAGTCCCATGTTAAGATTATGTATCTGCATCACTTGTGAATTTATGCAAGCAGATCCTTAACAGGAATTGAATCACCAGGTAAGATTTTTGGGTGAGTTTTTAAAAACTGTTTAGCATTGGCTTAGCTTTGCTTCATTTGACAAAAATTCAAGAATTCATTATTGACTTACAGGAGAGCAAATTAGGCTTGTTATGAATGCTTTGGCAAACACCTTTTCTTGGTTGTCACACGTTTAAATTGTGATCCAAAACCAAGTGGTAGCCTAAAGTGTGTTGAAAGCTGTGTCTATGCACATGGGCTTGGACCCTACTCCTCTGTTGATTAAACTGCATCATGATTAGCTACATTTTTTTTTCCTAGCAATTAATGGTCTTACACCACACTTCCAGTTCCGTTCATGCTCCATTCCTGGTGAGGCATCAATCATTGGTGTGAAGTCTGGGGAAACCTACACAAGCATGGATTCACCGGGGAAGGAGTGGAACTGAAGGGGTTTTATCCCCTCATTAGCACTGGCTTTATACCTGCTCCTGGGAAAAACCCTCTAAACATTTATCTACTCCCAGCCTAGAACTAGAGCTAGTCAGGGAGCATGCAGGAGATGTCTCAGTTGCAGAAGACTTACAGCTTCCAAAAAGCTGCTGCCTGTGCTCTGAATCTTGCAGGCCCAGTCTAAATTATTATAAAGCTGTGACCATACTTGAATGCTTGTTTACATGCACAGCCATAAACTGTAGAAGACATACTTAAAGGCATTTTTTTATTATAAAGAACTTGATATAAACAACTGTAGCTGTTGTACTGCTGGTATTTACCCAATAGGGAGGAGAAGCGATCTGTGTTGGTCTATCAAAACACAAGAGGTGGCCCATAAAACAAACTGTTCAGATACAGTCCTTGTTGTGAGAATGTTTGAGTGCTTACTTACTAGAGAGTGCAGCACAAGAAGGATTTAAATGCACTTTGCATTTAAATGCAGCCACAATTGCCATTACCTATCAGCCTCACAATTTATGGCATCCGTCTTTTTTCAGATAAAATTGTAACAGTGAGCCAGTTTAACAATATGATCTGAAACATTTACAATTTATTAGAGCTGTCAACATTGCTAAATATCAGAATTAGAATGAAAAACCTTAGTTTCCTTAAATTAGGAAGACAGAGAGGCCCCAAAAGGGTTCTGCTATTAAAAAATCCTTCTTTATATCTGAACTTTGATTTTCTATTCTGTTTCTGCCACTTTGAAATGGGTGAGGCATGGTGAGAAAGGGGATAGGACAGGTCCCATTCAAGTAAGCACTCTGCTGGTCAATGGAAACTGGAATTTGTGTCAAGGTCATGGGAAAGGTCAGTGACCTAATTTGTTTTCCTGCTCGCAGCAGAGCACTTCATGTGCTCCAGAAGAGAAGAGAGAAAGGCTCAGATCTTATGGGCAATGCCCTAACACTATGAAGTGCTCCGTGTCATCCACCAAAGCATTGTGCAGAAAGCTCGCCTTTCCTACAGCTATGAGTATGACAAGCCCTCAGATCTCCTTGCAGCCATTCCCATTAATCCCTCACAAGCAGCCAGCAGCCCACACCACTGCCTGGTCATCTGTCACCAATATCTAGCCATGTTTGTGCTCCTTCCCTCAGCAGCACCCACTGGGTATGGACAGGATGGATTAGTAGGGCTTGCTTACACGTGAGAAATTCCATCAAGGAGCTGGGATAAAATCAAGAAGCAGGAGATAAAACCATTGAACACCAAATTTGCAGTGAGAATCCATTACTGATTTAGGCTCTAAATACCTCTCTGACCCAGGCACGGGCTGCCACTCAGCTCTCATGGGGAAAGAGCTGACACTGCCCTGCAATACAGCCACAGCACCACCCTGGGATATGCTGTGCCAGCAGCACAGGTGATATTGGTGGGGATATAGGACAAAACACAGAAATGGATCCCAGTTCCACAAGCACCATGTGGCTCAAATAATCTGAGTCTCACAAGAGCCCATGCCCTTCTCATTGCCAGCATGTCAGGTGAGGGTCAGAGCTTTGTCAGATGTTGAGCTGAGGAGGGATTTTGCCAAAAGAAAAGGCACCAGCAAGCTGCTTGCAAACATCCTGCCATCTGCTTCCCTAGAGTGCTGGGGAAGGAGAGAAAGGGCCACCTTGATGCCTGGTGTAGCCTGGGACCTCTGATGAGAGAATGCTGCTCAGTGGGAGCATTTGGGAAGTACCAAAGGACCACTTCCCACTTGCCAGCATTTTCCCATCTAAATCTCCATGAGATTTCCATCTTTGCATCTGTCTAAGAGGCAGAAGGCGCTGGGAAGCGATGGTTGTCCCGAGCAGGCTCACCCTGTGCTCAGCTGCCCTTGCTGGGTCAGATATGGACCCCCATACTCTCAACACCAATATTCGGGTCTACTCAGGGGACGTAAGGCCTGCCAGGGTGACAGGCAGGTGTGGGCAGCAGCTCAGCCCCAGTGCTGGGAGCTTCCCAAGCTGCAGAGACAAACCCTGTGTCGGAAAGCCTGTGTGGCAGTGGGCTTCATATTTCTGTTTGCTCAGGCCCCTTTCAGGCAATCCCAGTTCTGCTGGTTGTTGTACTAGAAGCACACACTCACAGAGCAACCAGTTAGTGTTAGCAGGGATCTCTAAAGGTCATCTAGTCCAAGTCCCTGATGAAAAAGAGCCACCCTGAGCCAGATGGACAGTGGTTGCCATTGAAAAAGCCCAGCTCTTCCTTTTTTGCACCATCCCTTCAGATACCTACAGATATGCAGAAGATCACCTGAGCCTCCTCTTCTCAGGCTGAACAGCTCTTATATCTTTGGAGAGATACTCCAATCCCACCTTTCCTATTACATGGCAGAATGATGGTGCTCTGATGTGGAACTGGCCCATGCACAGAAAGTTTCTCCCATGAGGAAGTTTGAAAAACAAAACTATTTAGCAACTTATTTTCTCAGTACATTTCATATTCATATCTGGATTTGACCTGATCTAGGTAAGGTGGGTGTACTTAAACAGGGAAACACTATAAATAGACCTCTCAATTCTAAAGCAGTTTTCTAGTGTTTAGACTGAGGAACAGAAGAAACACCTTGAGGATCTCCTAATGTTCTTTGTGCAGGTGCCTTCTGTAAATTTAACCTGATGTAAACAAAGTGGCTTGGTATCCAATTCAGTTCTTCTTCATATTTAGGATCAGTTGTACATAGCAGCAAAAGGAAAGCTTAGTACCGTCATCCCATCTGATATTCAGGCACCACTGCATTGACTTCTTACATTCCCATTCTTGAATAGCATTAGAGTGAGGTAAAAAGTTAAGATAATGCTGAAATCCTCCAGTATTCAAGTTCCAGTATTCCAATGTAGGCAACATTTATGATTGCCTCTGAGATGCAATTATTGCTTTCCTAGGATATTCTCCCACATGAAGGAATCCAAATTTAGCATCATCCTGAGTCCATATACTCCCTGAAATGCACAAGTTTGGGAGAATGGTAGATCATGTCAATTGCAAAACCCCTCTTCTGTGTTTTAGAGCAGATTCTGGCAACTTTGTGGTGTTGGTCAGCCGTACTGTGATTTTCCTTCCCAGTTCAAGGACTGAACCTACCAGCAGAAAGCCAGTTGAAGCTAGGAGAGACTCACTGAGGGAGTTGCAAATGGTTGATAGCACTGAAGCTTCCATACTACTATCAGTCCTGGAAGCCTGTGAGTCAGCAAGGCCTCAGGAGTGCCAGCCCTGAGGAGGAGAGCTGGGTGTCCTCAGGCACAGCCCATGCTGAGGAAGCTTCCCCTGCTCTGCTCACCAGGCTGGAGACCCTTGGCAGTGTTGCTCAGGAGCCATGGAGAACACAGCCTGGAGTGTCCCAAGGGAGGGAAGAACTCCTTCCACCACAGAGAGGATCACAGCCCTGGGAAGAGAAGCTGGCAGTTGAAGGCAGGTCTTTGGCAATTCAGGCTAATTAGAAACATGGTGTATTGACTTTGCTGTGAGACACCCCAGCTTTTGCCATTTGAGAGACATGCTTTTCTCTAGTATCAGTATTGCTCACAGTCTGTTTCTCAAATCTGGGGTTGTTTGCCATCTGTGAGGTTATGTATTTATGTAGATAGATTAAATAGCTCTCTGACACACTGCTTCCATTTCTATTGTGCTAGTTTATAAATTTACATGGTTACAACATTCTCTAATTCAGTGTTAAGAATAACATCTTTAGACACAGACGTCGGTAATATTAACTCCCGCCTCTCCAAGTATGGCAAGCAACTATTAGTGGCATTAGTATTCTATTAGCAGACATTTCACAGAGAATGAAATTCACTTAAATTAGAGCTGGCTGAAAAAGGTAATACATGCATTAAATATTAATATAGTTTCCTCATGAAAATATTCCGAGGGCACATAAGAACTGTCATTTCACTTTCTTTTCTGTTTGTGGAATATCTGTGATCATAATTTTCTTCCATTCATTCTTTATTTAATGAATTGATTATGAATATTTGAAAGTCAAGCTGTGCTGTTGAGTTGTTGTTCATCAGAGAAGTCACACAGTCCCTTTTACATATTCAAGCATTTATGAAGCAATTCCTCACATGTGCTGGATAAAATCTTGTTTCCACAAATTCTCTGTGATACAGCTTTGAAAGTCCTGTTTTATAAACAGTTGAACACAAATAACTTCTAAAAGTCAAGAATTGTGCATGTTGGGGTCAGTTCAGCAGCACAGATTCTACCAGATGGAAATGTTCACATGCAGAACTAACCTAATGAAACAGTAAGACCATGATAGAAATGCAGATCTCCCCAAGTGGCTGCTTGTCTTTAAAAGTTGAATTATATTCCATTTTTTAGCAAATCTAGGGAGACACTTATCTTCAGCTGTAGCACCTTCAAATGCCTATTCATTGCATCCTGTCTCAGACATCTCTGGATGTGTCAGTCTCTCATTGCAGTGACTAGGGAGGCAGTATAGATATCCAGCTTAGACACGCCATATTTGGATAACTTATGCTGGGTGAAATGAATGTAGCTGAACAGTGAAAGTCTCAGGTGTTGCACTAGTTGGTTATTGCATCTCCTGCAGCCCAAAAATTAAGCTAGTTATGAAAATTATAGCTTGACATGGATACAGTTGTCAGTATTTGTTGCTCTCTTTGTTTGGGTTTCTTTTTTGTATTAAACTGGCACTCTTAGGGAGTTTGATTTTTTTTGTTTGTTTGTTTATTAAGTGAGGTTTACAGGTTCAAATGAAGTCATTTCTGTGTACTCTCTAATTTAATTCTATGTGATACTAAGCACTGCTTAAGGCACTTGTTTAGACTATTTCAGTATCATTACCTAAAAGTATTGGAATGACTTGCAAAATTTGCGGCCATGGAAAAAAACATTGTGTTGCTTTTTTGCCTTTGAAAAAATCTGAACTTGATAAATATTCAAACAGTGCAACAGGGCTTCTGACCTGACTAAGCAACTCCAAATTCAAGATATTTTAAAGTCTAGTAGAGCCTCTCATGAATTGTAGAAGGAGTGGTGAATAATATTTAATCAATGATCAAAGAGATATAATGAGAAGTAAGCTCTACAGCATCTCAGAATATTATTGCATGAGGTTTTCAAGCACTATTATCTTCGGGAGCACTTGAAATATTCATGTATTTAGGCAATTGATAATTCTTGAGTGCCTCCCAAAATAATATTGGATTTTTCATTTAAGGCTTTTCAAAGCAGCACAGAGTACTCACTCCCAGAACCTCCAACATCTGCAAGGCAATTTAGGCTAACAACCCAAAACTGGAGGCACTGCTAGCCAATATTAAAAATGTAGATCTTAGCTGCATTGCAAGGAATCAAATGAATTGTACACAGCGCACACCAAGATGCCAAGCACTGATCGTTTTTTTTAGAACAGATGTAGCCTCATGCTGTTGAATCTTCATATTCAAATAGACACATGAGAAATGCATAGCATTTAGCACATTCCTTCAGAGCAGTAACTCCAAGGGTGAGTTAAAATAACTAGCATTATTTCTCTGACTGTTAACAAAAATAAATTCATACTGCATATCTTTGTCTATCTCTCAGTAGAGTACAACACAGTTTTAGGGTCTCCCTGTTTGTTTCCTCTGAAGAATATTCAGTAAATGCTTTCCTTTGCAATGTGGGCAATTGCAAGGACTGTTCACCTGCAGATCAGGGTTTTTCCACAGTGTACAAATAAGGCACAAGGACACGCTGTCTCAGTGGGATGAAGCAGATATGGCACCATGCTTGAGCTGCACAATACTGTTCCTTTTAATACACATTTCATTTTCTGTACAACGCTAGAATCTACAACTTGGCTTTAATAGTAACACAGAGCTGAAAATGTGACAAGGACTTTACTGACAATAGCAAGAGACAGCCTGGCTCCCAAAGGGTTTGCAGCTTCTCCAGCTGATATAGGGGCTTCAGGATAAGCATCGAAAGAAAGGCAGCCAGCCTGTCTTCTGTCCTACTCTGTTTTGTAGAACTCCACATTCCGATTAATTCTTTGTTTTTATATTGGGAAATTCATTGCAACTTTCATTCACTGATTTTGATGTCTTGTTTGAAAGGGAAGCCAGTACTGAAATCATTGCAACTTTCTTCACTGATTTTGATGTCTTGTTTGAAAGGGAAGCCAGTACTGAAAGGCTGGCCAGCTTGTGAACTAGGTGATGATAGCTCTTCCAGAAAAAATTATTTCATGAGGTACAGAAACAACATGCAAGTTCTTTTCAGAAATATGAAAATGTTTAAAAGAGGCCATCTTACAAATTTTTTTCATTAAAAAAAAATCTCTGTCTTTTAGCATTATACAGCCAAACTCTAACTATTAATCTGAAAAATTCTGATCTCTATTTTTTGCAAGGCTAGGAGAGACATTGGCTTTTGCAGAATTTATCAGCTATTTACAAGTGTTAATATTTGCAAAGTTCCTGAATTGGGCTATGCATCTCTAAGGCTATTTGGAGAGAGATAAAGGCAACTTTAAAAAAAAAATACCCCATCTCTCTGCTATGATATTATTAGATGCTTTCTGGGTATGTCCTCACTTGTTCTGGGTTATTCCATTCCAAAAGTCTTATGTTTTGTCCTGAAGATGCTACTGTCCTTGGAATCAAAGAGATTACCATTTTCCCCCTGAATTAAATGTACAGTCAGATTTCTCAGCTCCTATGCCCTTTTCTTTCCTTACATCTCTCATTTCTAAGGGTATTTCTTATAACTTCAAGTCTGCTTAAATAATTGGCCCTAGAATAACAATTCCACTCTATGATAACTTTAGAAGTCTCAAATTCATTTTGTTCCACCCCACAACACACAAAATATGATCTTCAGAAAATATCACAAAACAGAAGTTCTGGATTTGTCTATATTAAATATTGCAGGAGGAGGGAGGGGATCACATTTTTTTTGGAGTCTGTTTTTTTTCCCTTTTGTCCCTCTGTTTGGAAGTGATCTGTACCACAGGAGTATTCACATTATAAACTTGTTGAATTTGTACTTCTTCAGAAAATTTTAATCTCTGACAGTGGAGACTGATCTAAGGAAATGCACTTAGTCAAAATTTTTGGCCATTTCTTTTACTTCAGCACTGGGGACAGTCTGTTTATTGGGAAGGACTTCTGATATTTGGTGATCTGCTTGCCAAGTGTGCTCTCTCTCTGATTTATTCATCAATTTTTACTGCAAAGTTATCATGCCATGGATGATTATATCATCCTGCCACTTAAGGCAGTCCAGGATTCTTCAGGAGGAGCCTTTCTCTAGAAATTGTCTGGGAAACTTAACCCATTCATTCATCCTGGTATATGCTAGCACATGCCACTCCTCACCAGATGAGAAATGAGATTAGAGCTTTCTCAGAACTCAAAATGTTCATGGATTTCTCTCCTGTTTGCTGCCTGAATGTGGGCTTTCCTGGCTACATATTTGATTGTCTTGCTTGTGCAGATTCTGGCACTGTGTGGAGTCAGTGCCCTCTCCAAGAGCATCTGGGTGCTGCTGGCTTTGTGAGACCACCAGAGCTGTTGGAACAAGGGTCCTCCTCCAACTTCTTCTGCCATCATATTTTCTGCTCCAAAAGCTGAGCACACCTTGCTCCTGTCACTTCATCAGAGGTCCATTAATCACTCCCTGTGCACAAATGGCTGCTCATGTCCTCGTCTCCAGGTCAGCTTGCTGAAAGGACCTGCACAGCTGCTCTCTGCCATTTCCAACCCAAGCAGCAGTCTCAGGACTCAGACTGACAGAGGGGTAAAATAGCCAATATATGAACACAGCTGTACCCTGTGCTAGGATAGACCCCCCACTCCCATTTGTCAGCATCTTCATTCAGACCTTTCCATTGCTGGCACATCTCATGGGCTCAAAGCAATTTCCCAGACAGGTGGCTTAAATGCTACTCACAACTTTTTTCTCCCTGTGTGGTTGTGAGGCTTTTGTTTGCCTGTTTGCTCAGAGCTAACATTAGAAGAGGTTGAAAAGGCAGCTTGAAAAATAAAATTTTATGAGTATATTTACTATGCATGACATATTTACATACACCTATATAACGAGGTGTGGGAGCTTTGCAGCACTTCCCAAGGACACATGAGCTCTGCCTCAAAAGGGAGACACATATAAATAAATGTATACTCATAAAACTGCATTGACGCTCATTGATCCTGTTACACCAAAGTTTTACATGACACCCTGCTGGTTTTCTGTCCTGGGAGTTATAATTCCTGCATAATTTCTGCCAGTCACCTGGCCTCACTGTGTTAGTCTTACTTGAAAAAGAGGTGGGAACTTGGTCTCACTGACGTCAGTGGTAAAGCCTTCATTAAGTTCACCAAAAGAAAATGTTCTTAGCCCTTAGTTCTAAATGAGAGGTTTGTATAAGTGTCTTCAGCAAAACAGGCTTTTGCATCTCTAAGGGGAGCTGTGTTGCAAAGACAACACACTGATAGACACTACCCACTGTAAATTAGGGGACTAAAGGGTGATGGCACAGGGACTTTTGAAGAGAAGCAAAGTGTGAGGGCTGTTGCACTGAAAATTTTAGCACATATGGGCTTCAGCCCAGGGTCTGACCACACAGCTTTCTCTCTGCTTTTGTTATTGACATTGACCAACAGCAGGAGTGTCTCATCAGGTCCTTACTAAGGTCACTGGTTTTGGAGAATACACTTAATGCAACTCCGATGATTTCCTGAGGAATCCTAGATGGCAGATATATTGATTGATAATAATTCACAAACCCTATAAACCTATCCTCTCTTGCATGGAGAATAGGGCTACCAGAAGCTGCTTTTCCAATGCAATGTCTTCAGACACAAGAAATAGACTCATAGAATGGTTTGGGTTAGAAGGAACCTTAAAGATCATCTTCTTCCAATCCCCCTCCATGGCTAAGGACACCTTCTACTAGACCAGGTTGCTCAGGGACATAGTCAACCCTTGAACACTTCCACAACTCTGTGCAGCCTGTTCCAGTGCCTCACCACCCTCACACTAAAGAATCTCTTCCTTACAGCTAATCTAAATCTACTCTCTTTCAATTTAAAGCCCTTCCTCCTTATCTAATTCCTGCATACTCTTACAAAAAGTCCCTCTCCAACTTTTTTGTAGGCCTCTTTAGGTGCTATAGAGTCTACCCAGAGCTTTTTCTTTGCCGTGCTGAACATCCCCAATTCTCTTAGCCTGTCTTCATTGGAGAGGAGCTCCAGCCACCTAATCATCTTGGTGATTCTCCTCTGGGATCACTCCAGCAGGTCCATGTCCTTTTTATACTGAAAGCCCCAGAGCTGCGTGCAGGACACCAGATGGATCTGACCAGTGTAGAATAGAGGGGCAGAATCTCCTCCCTTAACCTGCTGCACACAGCCCCTGGGATGCAGCCCAGGACACTTTTAGCTCTCTGGGCTGTGAGTGCTCATTGCTGGCTCTTGACAAGCCTCTTGTCAACCAACACCCCAAAGTCCTTCTCCTCAGTGCTGCTCCCAACCCATTCGCCTCACAGCCTGTATTTGTGGTTGGGATTGCCCCAACCCATGTGCAGGACTTTGTGCAGGGCCTTGCACTTGGCCTTGTTGACCTCCATGAAGATGTGTCTGCTAATTTCCATGGTAAATGCTGGCCTTCCCACCAGGGCCTGTTGTCACCATCTGGAGTTGCCATCCCCAGAGGAGTTTAAGAGGTGTCTAATGCCGGGTGATGTGGTGTGGGGGTTTACAGTGATAATTCTGGGTTGATAGTTGTTCTTAGTCATCTTAAAGGTCTCTTCCAACCTTGACAATTCTGATTCTAAGAAAAAAGAAAATATTGTATTAAACTATGTGGTTAGAGAAAAAAAGTAGACCGCATCTGTGATTCCCTCTTGCAAGAAATAGCTTCATACTGTGCTCTGTTTCAGAAGGATATTTACCTTTGTCTTATGTTCCACTTTGGGTTACAAAGAGAGAAAAAGAAGAAAATGTTCAAGCACAGATTATGTCTTTGTGGTAGGACCCAGTCCTGTAGAAATACTGAGAACTTGTCACCAAATTAAAAATGTTTATTTCTATTCTTCATGTCGCTTCACTGTGATATCACTAGAGGAATCCAAAAGTAGGTGACAATTATTATTTTAATATGTAGAATATTATTCCTGAAGAGATGCATTTTGCTTAGATATGTTATTTAACCACATGGGCAAGCAATTCCATTACGGAAATTCAGTGAATGAATGGTTGTGGATACTCACTATATTCACTTGTCTTCAGATTCCAATGTGCAATTTAACTGTAAGACCTTTCAAGCTTGACAGAACAAAAGCCATTACTTGGAGGCACTGGCAAAGGGAACTGTGGAGTCCTAAAATTTTGTAAATATACCTGGAGGTCCTTGAGCTTTAGCTACAGAAAATGGAATTCAGCTCAGAGGCAAATGTGTATGCAAGGGCACTGACTGTACTTTGCACCAGGCCCTATCGGAAGAGCTTTACTACACAACATACCTAATGGCAGCAGGATGCCAAGGTTCTCCTTCATCATTTATATAGGCAAATGACCATGAATTTTCCTTCTATACCTTTAAAATCAGATACTAACAAGCAGTTGTGATGTAATCTTAATTGAATCCTACTGAGGGGTTCTCCTAATTCAGAGCCCATGCGCCATACACACTCTGTCAGTGCAGCCAATGTTCAAAAAGGTCACAGTCTGACTTCAAAGGAATTACTTTTGTGTGGAAAAACACTTTTGTGTGGAATTACTTTTGTGTGGAGAGGCCACAGGGCCCAGGGTTTATCTACATAACCACAGCCAGAAGCAACTCAGGAGAACATCAGGTCTAAAGGTATCCTTCAGTTTATCCCATACTGAGCCACATATCTTGCAAGAACTGTACTGGTTTCCCTAAGAGAACTGAGGCTGAAGGGCCAAACATCTTTTTGCAAGTAGGGATTTTTATCCCAGTCTTGACAGATAAAGCCTCATAGTTAAGGGCTTGCTAGCCACCTGTTTTAAAAGAGCTTTGGAACTTTTAATGTGATTGTTCTTCAGAACTGATTTGAAAAAAAAAAAAAAAAAACAAAACCAAAACAAAACCCAAAGCTTCTATAAACCATGAAACACAGTTCTGCAGTGCCTAAGGCTGGACATAGCCACCACAGGCACTTCAGCAAGTTGAGCAAGTTGGGAGATGAAAGACACAGCTCACAGCAGCACTCAGTGCTACAAAGGGTTGCCCCGAACTTCACAGAATAGAAACTATAAGCAAAATATTAATAGAACTAAAATTTAGCTATCAGTAATATGTGAGGATAATTACTCAACTGATTATGAAATGTCATAACTTCTTAACCTCATGAGTTGCTTCATAGAGTTTTAATAGGGGGGAAAATTCTGGTTTAAGAAATGAATAATTTCAAAAAATGTGTGTTAAAAGCCAAAAATATTGATAGGCATCACTGGAGTGAGGCAGAGAAACAAAAATCGCTGTAGGAAATAAATACTTGAAAGATGATGAGAAATATATTTGGGGCAATTTTCTTTTTATTTATAGCAGTAAATTTAGGGGTTAACTCCAATCAATACTGATATTAGAATTATAAAGACAGAAAACTAATGGGAGAGGAATTAATTGATTGAAGCTTTTATGCCTCCTTTTCCTGATGTTTTCAGAAACAAAAATAGAAGTACAAAATTATGATATAAATTAAAATCCAGAGAAGACTGGCCAGAAAAGCACTAGACTTAAATGAGCATTAAAACAGCACCAGCTTGTTCCTGGGGATCTCATACTATTTATTGCATGCTTTGGTAATGAAAGGTGCCAGACTCACTCTTCTTACTGTATAACAACACACCAAGGGGTTCTGGATAGAATACAGGATGATACTAGGGTGTCTCAGAAGCACAGGCAAAGCCAAATAATGCCATCTGGTAGCCAGGTTTTAGTTAGTGAATGCAAAAGCTAGAGGAAGGTTATGACAAGCACACCAAAAGTTAATAATACAGAGATACAGAGACATTAATATTTTCTCCCCTGCCTGATTACCCCAGCAGAAAGTCTGCACCATCCCATTCTCTGTAAATTACTTCATTTACTTTTTAATTTTTTTTCCCCTGGGCATGGTTCTGCAGCATTTAACATGTTTTGAGCATTGCTGACACAATAAATTAATAACCAAGCATTAAAAAAAATCTATTACCCCAAACTCTATCTTCCTAAGGTACAATCTCTGCCTAGAATTAATGTCATGCAAGCAAACCCTTCTCTTAAGCGCAAAAAAAAAAAAAAAAAAAAAAAAAAAAAAAAAAAAAAAAATTACTTCTCTGACAAGTGTTTTCACTAGGCATAAATATGGCATGAACAAGGTGTGGTTTTCCTTGTGCTCCTTTGCTATCAAAACCTTTACTGCAGTCTTTGCATTCTGACATGCCTGATAGCCAGAGGAAAGGCAGCAGTACTTTCAGTTCCCTGCTCCCAGCAGACCCTAACCAAGTGCTTGGAATCCTACTACCCTCTGTCCTGCCCTTTCATTGGTCACTGCTACCACCAAAGGTTCTTCACAGCATTAAGATCAGGGTGAAGATAGTTTGGGCAGACGCTCATTCTGCTTTAAGCGCATCACCTTGTACCTTACCTAGGAGGGTCAGGACAGAGTTTGCTTCCAAATGAGCTGTGGGAGATCAAGGCCTGTTTGACTCTGGTACAAATAGTACAGAATTCTGGCTGCAGTCAAGGATCTATTAACTGCCTCGCACCAAACCACCCAGGCTGTTGAGGGTTGACCCTGAGCATATGGTACCTGTACTGCCACAGACAGCCAAAACCCCTTCACTCTCTGCATCCAAGCCCATCTTGCCTCCCATGTGCTGGCCATGTGCCCCTTGCCAAGCTGTCCTCTGCAGCAGCTGCCGTTTGGTGCTGAGCGCTGTCTCCAAGCTGCCAATGTGCAGGGCCAGGGCAGGCAGCAGCCGGAGCGGGAAGAGGGGCAACCCCCACAGAGACAGCTCATCCTCCAGGAGAGACACTCATGGGGAGCCAGGCTCTGGCTCTTTGGGAAGAGTAAAAACGTGTTTTAACTCGTATTGGCAATGAAGATAAACTACAACCGTGCTGCGGGTTGAAGACCTGTTCTAGCCCCTGTTAATGAGAAGATAAGAGGCTGCATTTTATCCATAGTGGTTGGCTCTGAAACTGGCCATGGCCTGTGCCAGGTGAGCTCTGCCAGGGGAGACACCTGGGTGCTGCTCTCCATCAAAGGCTGCTGGAGAAGGAGGCTAAGCCCTCAAGGGAACAACTACATTCTCAAATTCACCTCCCTGGAGCCTGAGTCAGCATAGGCAAGAAATGTTCTGTAGCAGAAACATCATCCATTGTCCTTTTTTTGAGGATAAAAACTGTCCTTTTCCCTATGAACTCTTTGGTATATGTGGAGGCATCAAATCTGGTGGACTGAATGTGAGATCCCATGATGGAAAACTGGGAAACAAGTCATGAATTGTTCAGCATACAGAGGTGGCGCCTACCTATGGCAAGCAATTGTCCTGGTCTTTTCAGCCTTTAGAAGCCTGAATAAATAAATTGCTCACAGAGCAATAGTAATGCAATAGTGATATACATACTAGGAGTTGCCCTTTAAATGCCCCCTCTGGCTTGCTGGATAATGCCTTTATGAATATTTGTATTTCAGTTAGGCTGTGTTTCTGAAAAAGAAATAGCTGTTGCACCTGCATGGAGTACATGTGCTTGGGCAGAGCCAGCCAGGCACGTGCCCATCCCATGGGCTAAGGGTCCGATTTTGGCATGTGCATGGTGGCTGTTAGCTGGCTCTTGCTTTGGCCACTCACCCTGAGGGCTCAGAGAGCTTGGCAGGGTTCAGGACCTGCTCTGCTCTGCTCTGCTCTGCCAACAGGGCTCATACTTGACATTTTGGAAAGTTCATCAGCCAGGCCTGAAATTCTGTGTATGGATGTAAGATACTGGATTAAGACAACTGTAGAATGTGAAACTCTAACAATTTTGTACAAAATATGCCCTTTCAGCCAGTAGCAAACTGAGCCAGCATCCATGGCCCCTTGCTTATGAATGCAATCCTAGGGGTTAGGCAGGCAAAAAATAACTTTTTCTGCATTAGTATGCCAAGCTTATTTAAAGCAACCAGGATCCTTGCAACTTCTTGCAAGTCACTTGAAATGAGAACATCCTCAGTGGTTTTCACTGTGGGAAAAATTTTACACAGAGGTGTCCAAGCAATGCCAGTTTTGTACCTTGGAACAAACTTGTCTCGAACATTATTCATCTGTATTGGAGCTACACGGGAACCTAAGGATGCCACTAGAACACAAGGTACCTAAGGATGTAAACTCAGTTTGTTGGTTACATGGAACAGTGAGCTGAAGGCTGTATGGAAGCTCAGAAAGCTGAGAATCGTGAAGCAGGATTTGGTTTGGAAAAATATGGGTTGGATTTAAAAAGGTGGTGCCATAGTGTTTGGCTTGGAAAACATGCAACACAGAACAAAAAAAGAATAAAAACTTCTCAGAGAAAACATACATTATTCAAATATCTAGAGTATTTTTACTGACAACCTTTAAATACAAATAAGATTTTTCTGGGGTGTTTTAAGATATTTAATAGGTGCTTATGCAATTGTGTTCCAGAGGAACTGAGGCATGGAGAAGGCTATTGAACATAACTATCCTCATCGTGGTACAAATATGGTATTCCCAACCAACCTACATGCTTCCATCTGAGAGAAGAGTTGCTGGACATGTCATGTCAACCTATGGAAAGCCTGTCATTTTCTGCAGAATCGTGAGGGGACTCCTGCATGGGTAAGTTTCCTTGGCACCTATTTTTTAATCCATCTAGCAGAATATATGCAAATCAGCGCAGCAATGGTATTCTCCCACCCCTCTGTAGATCTGTGCTCTGCACCCTGGCTAATGTTCAAACTGAGAGTGCTTCTACATGGCCTGTTTGTCACCAAGCTTAGCTCTGCAGTGGAACCCCTGGGGAATCACAGAGGTAAGTAGAGCTTTCACCCCTCTGGTCTTTGAGCCTCCATCCAGCTTGCCTTGTCCTTTGGTGCCTGACTGTCTTAAACCAGTGTGACAGAGACTTATTGCCCAGTGTTGCCAGGCAATGCTGATCATGTGGTGCTCTAAAAACACTGAAGGAGAAATCAGATTGTTGAGGTGCCTTCAGCTCAGCAAAACGCTGGAGCCCTCCAGGAAATATTTCAGTGAAGCTGAGGTGATGGGTAGAAAAAGACAGCAAGCCTGGGGAGGGAAGAAAGGCATATTTTTTGTTATTGTAAACATATGTACTTGTCTTGATTCATAATGGGAATGTGGGTGGGAAGCACAGCTGGGAGGACAGAGGGGAGAGGCTTATTTTTATTTTGAAAATATGTGCTAATTGTGGCTCAAAGCAGGGAGAGAGGGTGGGACAGTATATGATGAAGAAGCCACCTGCAGTAAAAGTGGGGAAGGAAGGAAGTTTTTACTATCTGTCAATTGAAAGTAGACGTATTTCTTCTCTAGTGACTGAACCTCAGCTAGGCAGACAGCCTCAGAGCACTGAGTAACTCACATTCAGCTCTGCTTCTGGCAACAGCTTTTATAGCTTGGTTCTAGCACCTTTTATTTAGGCTTGTGTGACCAGTTGGTTTTGGGTGGAATGAAATGTTTCAGCTGACCCAAAACTGACATTTGTTTTCACTCAGTCTTCTAAAAAGCATATTCTTTCCCTTTCAGGCATCAATTTGTATTATTTTTGTGTTTGTTTAAAGCCAAGTAGTGGAAATCCAGAGGCATGATTTATCGATGCAAGAAATTGGAAAAAAATTTCTTCTTTTCAGCAATGAAAAATACAGCAACATCCACACCACTCCCCCATGTTGTAAGAAAACTCTCTTTAGGCCTTCTGCTTTTTGAGAAACTTTTAACATCAGGTTATGGGTGATTCTGAGTGGCAGGGTAGCTGGCCAGGGCTGTGTGTTCAATACCTGACTACATACCAGTATTGAAGCTGATAAGCAGCCAGTCACCCAGTTGCTCCACACGTTGGGTAAATGTGCAAATGCTCTTTATGTCATTGATTAAGGTGGAGCTTCATCCAAAATAGATTGGCTTCATCAAGAGAGACCCATAGAATTGTGTTACACTATCTGGCAGAGATAGTTCAGACAGCAACTCACAGAACATTTTTTGAATTAATAGGTTAGTTGCTGCTGCTGTGAGTTTTTTTGAGCATTGCTTTATTTTCATTAGAACCCAGAATGTAAATGTATGTCATGAGCAGAATGCGATCTGAGGGCCTAAGATACACTCTTGTGGAGCTGTGCTGGAGGGGGTTCTACCACAAGGAGCAGGACACACATCTTGTTCTTTAGAACACCACACAAATTCTAATGGGCCCAATATTTCTGAAATACTAAAAGAAGTTCTGCTATTTCCAATTGCTGTTCTTCTAGTTTCCTCGTAACCTAAATGATTCAGCCCTGCTCCTCTGTAAGTGGGTCTTGGACCAGTGACCCTCAAGAGGAAATAAAGCAGGAATTGTTTTTTTGCTTCTTTTTAATTTTTTTGGGCAGCTAAAAAAGCAAAAGGGCACATAATTCCCACTTCTGCTTTTACCTTGGAAAAATCCTGCTGTTATCCTAACTGTATTGTTTAGGTGTCTAATACCTTTGAAATCTACTCCTAAAACACTTCATCCTTTATGCAGCAAAGTGCAGTATTTTATGGCTGCCAGAATGAGAAAAAGGCACATTAAGGAGCAGATGAAAAGTAAACTTTGGATTGCTACTCTCTGAGTTTTAAAAACCAAGAGGGAGTTTTGGGAGGGAGGAAAGAATGAAAGGCAAAAAAGTCAGGGATACAGTGATATACTCTGAGTCTATGGCCAAGATTTCCCTGCTCTCCCACTCAAACAAGAGTTCTCATTGTCTGGGTTTTATGTGAATTATTATTAACCACAACTTGACTTCCTTATTCAGCTTACCTACTAAGCATGCTTAACAGCCTCTGATAACACTCATAACTTGCCTATGTCTAGTGGGATAATTCCAGCATGAAAAACACTATGTAGAAATTAAACTCTACTCTGCATCATCTGACACAGTTTGACATGAAAATACAGGAAACAAATAGATACAGCCAGGACTAATGTACAAAGGCTCACAGACAAAACATTTCTCCTAGGCACCCTGAAATGCCTGACAACGTTTTTGCTCTTCACATCCAAAAGACGGCCAGGAGGTGCTCTTGAGAAGAGCTTTACAGTGAGCTTCATTGAAAAAAAGCTCCTAAAAGACCATGCATGAAGCAATATAGAGAATGAGTCAATTAGGAAATCATCCATGTCATGGCATACTGAAGTTCTGTGGCTGGTATATATGCTACAGTTTTCCCAAAAATAGAAGTGAGGAAATTGTTGTTCTAAAACTTGAATGTGTAGCTAATTTGACCGTGATCTCACAGAGGGCTGTTGGGAGTTCCTATTTGTTATTATTTGGTGATTAAGCATAGCTTGTACATCTGAAACTCTTTGTCTATTCATTCCGCTTTTAGACTTGGAGCAGCAGATGCCATACCAACTCACAACAGAAGATGATTCAAGCAGAGATTTCTCTCTATTTTGGGGATTTGCAAAGGCATCCTCAGCCCTCAGAACTCTGCTCATTAATTCCTCGACTGCTGTCATAAATCTCATATTTTGATAACTTACTCATTAGCCTAGACAAGCAACATGTAACCCTTGGCAGAGTTCAGGACCAAGCTATATGGTGGAGAGAAAGCAACAAAATGTATCTGGCTTCTTCACTGAAAATGTAAGCCTAATACATCCACACTGTGTTTTTCACTGCCCAGAAAAATAGGTTGATGCTTGGATTTCCTAGGCTCAGTTCTTTTTTTCAGTCAGGCTGCATTTTACTCTGATGCACTCTCATTTCACTTAATAAGAGTTGCTGTTTTCCAGTGAATAGAGAATCATTAATCATACATTGTCTCTTCAAACACAATCCACAGACACTTTTCTTATTCTAAAGAAAAGCCCTCCCTCCTTCTCTTGAAGTGCCATATTTTACAAAAGGTTTCCCACTACTTGGAAACTAACCAGTGACTGGAAATCTGTGTCTCCAAAGGCCATGGACTCAAGAAAATAAATAATTACACTGCCACCAGCTGTTTAAGTTAAAAGTGATGTAACTGTTGAGATTTGTGCTTCCATACACACAAACAAGATGAACACTGGTCAGGAAGGAATTTTTCATAAGTACCAAATTATTTGACATACTTAAATAAGAATTTTTAGCCAAGAAAATACACACACAAAAATATTTTCCAGCATGAACAGATGTTAAAAGTTTGATCTTTTGTGTATAATCTGTAGCAGACATACAGAAACTCATAGGAATTTATGAAGTTACTTCATTTCAAATTGTGATGCATGTCTGATGAGAATATGGTTAACTGGCAATACTAGCAGCATCAGTAAAGGCCAGCTCTCTTACAGTACTGACAAGCAAGCACTAATCTATTTGCTGCTTTGCAATCAAAATTCCAATGGCAAAACTGAAGTTTTTTTGTGGAATCTTGACATTATGGTGAAATTATTTTTCTTCTATCAATTCAGAGAGAAAAACAAAATCAGGATTTTTAAAGTCTTTCCATCCCTGAAAGTCTTGCTAAATCTCAAAGTCACTGTAAAATAGGATCAATTTTAAAGGGGCACACAGGGAGCAAGGCCTCCACTGCCAAACTGCAAGTGAAAAACTTATATGCACATTACCAGTTACATGCTATTGTTTTTCAATCACTGTGACAAGAAACATGCTTTGGTTTGGTCTGGGCTGCAGGCATATTGTCTATGCCATGGGTGTCAATGTAGGCAGATAAATTATTGCTATAGATCCAAAACTTTTAATGATGGGCTCAAAACGAAATTATCAAATGAGTTCTTCCCAAGAAGTGCTGAGGGTGGTATTTGTGAATTTCCAAACCAAGTATAAAGTGATGTTTATGCGCACACATCTCAGTGATCAACTGGGAAATCCAAGCCTGGATCATAAAACTCCCCCACATAAAAGTTTTCCTTTTAGGTCAAGTGAAAGTACTGTTGGAAGTACTGAGGAATAATCTGTTTTCTCAATAGAAGTTACATGACTCCCCTGCCTTCCTAAGACTTTTTCCATGTCTTAGATTTTACGATTGACAAAATAATGACAGCTGCATCCTTTCTAATTTCTTAATGGAATGCAGCCAACAGTACCCAGAAGGACAAAAGCCAGGATTGAGGGGAGCTGAGAGGGGAGGGAGCTTACATGGGTAGAAAACAAGTACTGTAAAAGCTTTCTGAAAACTTACAACCCAAGTATAATTACTAAAACAGCTTTGAAAGGAGGGAGTTAAATTACTGAATGTGACTGTAATCATTCTGCTAGTTTAGATTGCTCCAGTATAAATTAAATTAAACAGGACCTGGACTGCTAATTAGCTACCCTACCCACAGGTGATCACAATATGTGCCATGTAAAATCCCTGCAAAGGCAAAATTTATACACCTAGAAATGACAAGAGTGCATATTAAAACCATTTTTGCAATTTACAATAATAGCAAAGTCCTTTGATAGCTCCTCAGGAAAAAGGGGGGAGATGGTGGGGGGAGGAGCAGGGAGGAAAATCTGTATACATTTAGAAGCCATGATTTAGACAACATTTCCCTTGAATTAGTTTATTTTAAAAGAGAACAAAGGGGTTGTCCTGCTGGGTAGCTTTTCAGCAGGGATGCCCTGCCTGCCTTATTTCAGATCTGCAACGTTATGTGGTTTCAATTAGTGGTAGCACTTGCAAAACTAGCAACACAGACATTTTGGCTTGAAATCTGACTCCAAGGCAGTGAAGGGTACTTAAGATCTACTCAGGGGTGGGTGGAGAAATACAGTATATTTGAAACAGTGTTGATCTTCTGTCAGAGTGGTGTCACTTCCAAAACCCGTCTGTGTTTTTCTGGGCTTGGTTTTTCATTTCTTCTTTGTTTCCCTGTTTAGAAGTTGATTTCCACTTTTCTATCCTATTTCCTGTCTCTTTTGTCACCTGGTTACTTACTAGGCCCTCAGTTATGGTTTTTTTTCAGGCTTCGAGGGCAGCCAAGTAAGCTAGCTAAGCATGCTGAAAATACTATGGCACTTAAAGTGCTTAATATTCACAGATTTCCCTTCTTCCTCAAAGTTCTTTGCAATTCTATGTACTCTAAGATCCCTGTACTATCAGGGACTGACTGGTTTTATAGTCCATCTGTCCCCTTAATGCTGTTAAGGAATTACTAAAATATCCTTATAAGGCAAATGATAATTTCTTTAACTTTGCAGACAAGGCAGCTGACTTCTGGTGCTATTCCACATCAATGTAAGTGTCTCATGTAATACATCTGCTGGCAGAAAAAAGCCTGTGTATGATGATTCGACAAAGTTTCCCAGTCCTACTCATCTTAGCTATCTTGATAGGCAGGTGACATTTTGATGAACAAAATAACAAATGTCACTGCTGTGGTGACAGACATATACAATATTCCAAATATCCACTGAAAGAGAAGTGTTTAATATTGGAATGAAAGAGGCAACTTCTTGACAGGATTTCAACATGTATAACTATAATATTTTTAGCAATGAAGTCAATAATATGTCTCACTATCACATCCATCATGATGCTAAAGTAGTTTTTTATCAAGACTTTCCTAGATGCTACTCTAGTATGGTGATAGTCAACATAGTAGAGCTGAAAGGAGACTACAGCAAAACCATGAACCTCTTTTTCCTCCAAGACTTTCATTCCTAATCTCCACTAAAGGACTTACATTTGTTTTCATGGTGGTGAAGGCTGGAGATCAAAAAGAACCCTAAATATCATTACCATGTATCTGTTTCGCTAACCTAATACTGGCAATAGGCCTTATAAAAAGCTGGCTGTAAAATCACCACGTATTTGGCAATGCTTCATTTTTTATTTGTGGTTGCTATCAAGATGAAACAAAATTTGGGGGCTGCAAATGGAAATGGAATGAAAGTGTAGAAAATGCTGCTCATCTCAAACCCCAGGGTGATCATCTGCTGCATTATTCACATGTCTGGTCAATAACATTTGTTTTTATCAGTGTTACCTCAGCCTTACTTGCATGGCTATTTAGCCTGACTCTCACTCGTGCTGGGAAGCAGCAACCTGAACTAAGGAGCAGAGGAAGGAGCAGAAGCATGGGACATGGATAGACTTTTCCTTTCTGATCTAACAGAAATCAGAATATAAATGAGCAGTTAGGTCACTGCGATCAAACATCCACAGTGTAGTTCAACTGATTTGAGGCTGGAACACCAAATTTACCCTGGGTTTCTTCAAAGGCTCTGCAATGGGAGTGCCTTACTTCAGAAGCAGTCTCTCTTTTTAAGTAATCCACAATGATCCACAGTCATACAAGCAGGCTTTCCCCAACTTCATTCATGCTACTTAACAGCTTTATATCAATTCTAGGAATAAAGATGCTCACATTCCACTGACTTAAGAGAGTAGGTTTAATGCACTCTGCCATTTCCCACCATCCTGATGGGGCCTTTTTTTTTGTGTGTCTGTGTGATTAATACATGTACTAATGCTAATAAAACACTTATGGAGTTTCCCAGATGTAGACATGGCCCCTTAATCCTTCCCTGTTCTGCTGGGGATAATCATTTTTACAACATGAGATCACTTGCACCAGTGAAGTGCATTTTAACACCTTTTGCTGTTATCTGTATGGACTGATGATCCTAATAGAATCCCAGCAGTGCATTTAAACTTTATTTCCTAGGTTAATCAGGCTAAAAGACAGTTAACTAAGTTTCCCAAAGGGGGCCTTCTTTACATTAAGAAAAAAAAAAAAGCTACTGGAATTGTTTATCGCTAGAAATTTTGGTCAGTGAGAAAAGAAAGGGAGTAATGCTATAAAAAGAAATGGTGTTTTTGTCTTGTAGTGGACAGCACGGCACACCATAAAGAAAAAAAAGAGGGAAATATTTTCTGAACAAAGAGCTCATGCCAGTCCCCCTCCTTTTTTTTGATCTTTAATCCCTTCTCTCCTAAGTAGAATGGCAAAGGAGCCCTTCTCTCTCTCTAATAAATAGCTAGCAAAAGAAGGCATTCAATGCTCTGTCCCTTTGATCAGCACAAAGCTGTCAGCTCCTGCCGCTTTTTTTTCTTCTAGCTCTTGTTCCTGGTTAAAAGTGGAAGTAATACCCCCTGAAAGAAATACCCTAGGTGTCCTGCAAATCATCAATCCTATTTTTTAACTTGTTGTTTTTCAGTGGCCCACCCTCCTGGCCTGAGCAACCTCCTCACTAACACCCCTCTTCCTCTTTCCACCCCTTTTCCAGAATACCGGTTTCATTTGATACGCAATTCAATGTGCCAGTCTGACCTACTGGGACCTTGCTGTCTGAGACTCTACCACTGCGCAGACAGGGGAAACCTTCCTTCTAGCAATAAACATGTTTACTTCCATTCATTTCTCCCCCTGTAAAGGAATTTTTTTTTTTTTTCATAGACACGGCAAAGGGATTTTTAGAAAATAGCTTTTAATAATTTATAATGCAGCTCTAACTTTAAAAACAGCAGAACACAAACAATAAATAAAAAAATTACAGGTTGTGCTTGACCGAGTGTCTGAGATCCCATTTTGCTCCAATCTTCAAGCTGCTGCATTTCAGCGACATCACTGCATCTCAGCAGTAAACAATCTGCAAATATTGCTGCCTTCAGACAGGTCACTCAGCACGTTTTAAAGCAGGCTCCTTGTTTACTGCTCAGATTATCTGCAATGTGCTTTGCTGCTCCTCACAGTGTCAGGACCTGATGCACAGTTTGCAAATATTATGCAAAGGAAATAATTCACAAAGGCAAACAATTACAACCGAGTGTAGAACAAGAGAGTGGCTGGTGGTGGGAGAGCAGGGCAGAGGTTAGGTGTCTGTGTGTGTGTGTGTCTATGAAGGGTTGGAGGGGGGAGGAATGGGGAGTAAGGAAAAGCAACTGTATAAAAGAGCATTTTTACCAGACAATGTCATAGTCTCAGTGACATGTAATGATGTTTAAATACCTTCGCCTGGTGATTGCTGCACTGGGTGCGTTCTGTGGGCCTATAGAGATATGTTTTTCAAAAATCAGGATGGAGTGAATGCCGCTCGTTGTTCTGGCTGCAAAATGTCAAACTGCAGTGGAAAGAAATACAGCATTGCAGTGGTGGTGCACTGAGGCCCCCGGTAGGAAAGCAGGAGCTATTAAGTGGAAAATTCCTGCAGAGGACGTGTTTCCATTTCTAATGCGAAGAAAGAGGGTGTTGTTTGAGGCTGGCAGGTCTGTGGAAAATACAGAAAACACAGGGAAGATGAGAAAATGACCTCATTGAACTCTGAGAACTTAAGCAAACAAACAGCTTCGGCCAACATACCACATTCTTCTGCCCAAACAACAAATTGACCTGTAAATTATATAATCCCCCACAAGCCACCGTGCCTCGTGTAAATGTGGGGAGGGAGAAGGGGGCTGTTCACTGCAGGGGTGGGGAGGACAAGCAGTAAAACCTGCTGCAGTAGGAAAGACTCTTGGGGTGAGCAGCCTGTCCTCCCCACAGCACCACCTTCCACCCCAAATGGAGTCCTCACATGAGGTTCAGGTTTAATTGCGCTCTGAATACCAGCAGAATGATGGCACTAGTTGTTTATTATAGTATGAACTATTTCAGTACAGCATAAATTTTCCATTTCAAAGGATCCTGAATGCCTTCAGGGAAGGGACTAGGTTTTGTGAGCAGAGGGTGGCCTCTGTAAAAGTTGGTGGGGGGTTCATCTTAGGGATGGTTAAAACCACATTCTTGGAACCTGAGGGGGGACTCTGACTCTAGAAGCCTTTTTAGGGGCTGTGTTTTCCCCTATAGAGGCCCCCTGTAGTGTTGACTTGGGCTGCCTGAGTTACCATTTGATATTAACTGAACAAATCCTAGTGTAAAAATGCAGGGGCTAACCAAAGGCCATGGTTCTGCTGGGGTTGTTGTTGTTCTGTTGGCGGAAAAGGCAGATGTGTGCCAGCGTCCCAGCATCTGACTGTGTTGAAAGGTTTGATTCATTGTACAACTGCTGGCCTTGGTGTTTTTCCAATAACTAATTAATTGAACACAATAGAAAATTATTAATAGGTAGAACAGCAGATAAACCATAATTCAGAGTTTGCAATAGTATTATTTACAAATGAGCAAGACCTTTTCTGTTTGTTAATAGTACATTTGCTGTGGAAACTTGTTCTCAGCTACCATGTAATTCCAATGTACCCTTTTAATGGATAGACTCTTTTTTTTCTTGTTTACATTGTTAAAATCGTGTTGTCCCCCACTTGCAGTTGATTTTGAGCACAACCAGAACCTGCTCTACCATCCAGCCTTTTGCATGGACTCAACTGCTGATAGACAAAGTTAGCTTTGAGCTGTTCCTGCAGCTTTAAAGTCTACATGCTTTAAGGACAGACATAAGTATAAACAGATAAAGGGTTTGATCGTGCATCTTTAAAGCATATGCATAGGAACGTAGGAATGTGCAAGGTTCAAATATAAGCTGCAAAGAAGAAGCAGCTGATGCAAGATTCACAAACTACAGGTGCACATTCAAATTTCATGTAAGCCACTTTTTAAGTCTGATGGTTTGATCCATTCTGTCATTAGGCACCACTGCCATTAATGCACTGAGGGAGAATTCAGAACACCCCTGCAGCTCTAAAGAGTTCATTAGATTCAGTGCTCACGTTCCCTCACCAAAACATTTTAGAGCAAGATAAAGTGAATTACAAGATAAGTGCTGAAGAGAAAGTGAGACCATCCCAAACACAATCCAGAAATGCAACTCTTCCCTCTTGCAGGCCTTAAAAAATATAAATAACCATTCTTTCTTTTCCAGTTTGACATCTCCCTGAATGTGGAGAAGACAAGGCAAAAAATGACAGAATTACATACTAAAAAAAAAGTCTGTACATACAAGGCTTTCACCATTATTTTGTAGATATTATAAGTTGTTTGTAGAAAGATCAAAAAAGGTGGCTGAAGATGGGGGCATGTGGCTATATCAAATTCAATTCTCACACAGCTGTTGCGTATTGCTTTTCAAGGCTCCAGTTGCCACTTATTTCAGGTATGGAGGAGATAGTGTTGTGGTAATATGAAAAGGAAATAATTCTGATCTGTGCAGCTCAGTTCTGAAAACCAATTTGTCCAGAATCCAGCACCATTTCAGTTTAACCCTAAATGCCTTCCCCTCTGCAGCACAAGGGCCAAAAGACATTCAGGAGCTCCACAGCGTTGTGTTATTCCCTTTCTGGAAATGTTTAACCAGGGCAAACTGTATAGTGCAGCATTTCTGCATGGTGCCATGGATTCTGTTTCTCTTTTCCTTGTGCTGTGTAACTAAGGGGCACTGTAAGGGGTGCATAACTTACAGACTAGAACAGCTTTCTCCTCCACACTCTGACAGGAAATAAAAAGTGCCCAAAAAATCAAGAGAAAAACAAACTCTATGAATGACAAAAACAAGCACTATGAATGACAAAAACAATGCCAAAACAAAAGTTTCCTGCACCTAATAAAAGGGAAAAGTCAGATTTTTGCTCATCCTCACCTTGTGGTTGCAAATGGCAAAGGAAGAGAGGTAAAGAGTGCCCCATCATTAGAGCTCTGGAGTTTAGCACCCATTGCAGGATTAACTCTTCTGAGGAGTGCAGGACTTTGGTTTTTAATAGGTTCTTTGTCTTTACATAGTGAACTCAGCTCATCTTGTAGCTTCTGTTTTGCATTCAGTTTACAAGACCTGAGAATACCTAAAGAAACTTCTAAGAGACTATTTTAAATAAAAACATAGGCATGTTTTTATGGGTGATGAAGTACAAACCTGAGCCAACAAGATTGTAGGCAAGCCACATCCAGCTCCTGCCAATGCACCTCAGTGCTGCCCTACATAAAACTTTCAGAACTGTGCAGAAGTGCCTGGTTAAACTAACTTGTGCAGGAGTTTCAGAAAGCAAAAAATAGATAATAGAATAAACAAAAAAAATAATGCTTGTGAGTTGTCCCTCTTTGCATCACAATATCAAAAGTCATGGAGTAAAAGAGACACAGAAATCACTAATCAAGCTTTGGCTTTTATTTATTTGTTCTTAAATTTTAAATCATACAATTTCATCACAGCTGGGAAATGTGTGGTGTCAGCATTCCCAAGCTTTAGCACTGTCCTCTCATTCTGATCCGAGTGGAAATAGGACACCTGGCCTCTGAGCACTGAGAGAAGCATTGACTCCCCAGGATTCTACTATCACTGTGTCTGCTTTCCTAACTTTTATAAATCTAATGTCTTGAAAGAAGTTTTGAAATCAACTGGTAGAAGACCTGACTGTGAACGAGTCTTCCTCAATGTTTTGCAGTTTAGGTGACTCCCAGTGCGAACAACTGGAGGATGAGGACCCCAGGACATGACAAAGCCTAAGCTCACTGTTTTATCTGGATGCAGAAGGAAAGGCCCCTTGGCCGGCAGATCAATGGTTTCATACTGAGAAAAGAACAACAAAAAAGGAAACACCATAACAAGATGTGTACACAGGACTTTTGTGGATAAAAGGTGTGTAATCTGCCCCAACACTGATGAGCTGGAGACCTTCCTCTGTCTCAGGATGTCATCACCTCAGGATGTGGGTCCTGCTTAGGAGGCAATAAGAATTATCAGGTGTTCAGCAAATCTGCCTTGGAAAAGCACTGAGCTTTTGCACTTGAAGGGCAACTGCAAGGAGAAGGTAATCGGTGTTTTCCACATCTCTTGCAACTAGACTTGGTTCAAAGAATATTGAGACAGAATTATCTAGGACCATATTAAAAACCTTATGTTGAGTGATAGAAGGGGGTACAAGCAAAAAGTGAAAACATTCCCCTAAATGCAAATCCTCCCACATACCAGAAGAAATACATAAATCAGTCAAAGTGTGGGTCAGTTCGTAGCAAAATGTTTGACTCAACAAGAGATGGCATGCTGCTCAGCCACTTTTGACTCAACTGAGTGCTGCCAACCAGCTATGAAAAAGCCATGGTGGTAGAATCAGCTAAACATTTGGTAGTGATGCCCCAGTAAAAGGCTTTGGAAGGGTTGTTCCCAGGTTCTTGAAATACCTATGGCACAGCTAACCTCTACAGATACATTTAGGTATTTTTCTTACAGCAATTATCTGGCAATAAGTGCTTGATTAGACTTTCTTTCTGATGAGTTGCAGTGCGAGAGCTTGCCCCTTACAAGGAAGCAAGGCTAAAATTTGCCTCTTCTGTTGAAATGGTCATTTGCAACAAAGATTCCTCCTGCTTTACACCAGTGAAGCAAATTAAATGGCACGTGGGACAAAACAATACCAATACTAAAGATCTGATCTCTATCAGTGTCATGATTTCTCTTACCAAAGTCTCAAGGAAATCTCCATGAAGATCATTAATTTCTATAATATGCATAAAAGAAATCTGCAGGGTTCAGGGAGAGGCAAAAAGGGAGACTTTTAATATACCCCCTTTTCTGCTTTTGGTTGTAATTCTCCTAAGTGATGAGTATGATGCTAGAGTCACTCTATCCAGCATATGCTAGAGTCACTCTATCCAGCATAGTGGGAATGTTACCCAGTGTCACTACAAGTATTTAGTCTGATCAGCCCCATAAGCCCCCCCCCTCCCCCCCCCCCCCAGAAACTAATTGTGAGGATTAGGGCACACCAAGACACTCAAGCTCCACTCCTGTGGGTTTGGGGAGAAACAACACTTTTAAACATTCCAGCTACAGTTCCCTTGGCAACGTACATAACAACAACTCAGTAACACTATGGGTTTTTGTTTTCTTAACCCTTCAGGACATTGACTGAATGAATACTTCCTTGAGGAAGCTGTTCAGTCAACCAGATATACTCAAACACACTTAAATCCAGCAGGCCCTTTCTCTTTAAAGAAACAACAGCTGCTGAATTCCGTGTCAAACTGATCTCCTCCCCTAACATTAAAGGGTTTAATTCAAACACACACATATACCATTAGTAAATCCTCCATGGAAGTTTGTATGAAAAAAAAAGACAGTAAAAACCAATCCCCAGATGTCAATGTTCATATCATTATGAAGTTACCGTGGATCAGAGGACACAGAGAACAATATATCACATTTTATAAAGCACATAAGTACTCTTAAGAAACAAAACAATATTAGCATTTGTGTAGATTATAAAACATAATATTGTTCCTGACAGTAATAGGAATAATAATGGCTACAACAACTTTATAATGATTTCTCTGGGAATTTAAAATACTTTGTAAATATTACCTAATACTATCAAATAATAAGATTTACACCATCTTTGTGAAATACATGAGATATGCCCCTGAGTTTGTTCCCCAGCTCAATGAACTGGAGCTTTCTGTGGTGTTAAATACATCTGTTCCTTAGCAGTAACCATTCCTGTTGTGCAAAAGTTTGGAAGAGGAACCACCTGCTGAATACTTGTGCAAGGTCACCAGAACTCACCTGCCCTCACAAAGAGCTGCTGTAGGCTTTGGGCTGTCATTAGTAGACATAATTAATGAACGTGCTTGCAAGGCCTCAGTTAATAGCTGCAACTGTTATGGTACTCTGCAGATTTCTTTAAGAGACTTGTCTGTGCACTATTGTCTTCCTCAGAAGTTTAGATTTATGAAAGCATGAAAACCTTTATCCTGGAGACCTTTTCCCCAGGTTGAGATCAACAAATGATGTGTAGCAATTGTCTGAAAAGAACTTACCTTTCTTTCTCAGTATACAAGAAGGGACCTGACCTAGCTTTTTAGGAGAGCAAGAAAAATTGTAACTATTCCTTAACTAGTAGTGTAGTGATGCACACTTACTTACACAAAGGAAGAGATTGAAGCCACAAAAGTAAATCAGGGATCAAGCATATGTTAGTGCAGCCCAAACCAATCACAGTTCATGACCCAGCTTTTTCAGCCTTTCTCTCCATAAGCTTTAATTTTTGTTATTTTCAAAAGGAACCTGTGTAATCTTCCCTTGGATCTGTCCTGTGATGATGAGGCACCTTGTCATATTTGTAGCTTCAAGCAGACAGAAGAAAGAGTTAAGTACACCTGCAAAATGAAGGCTCTTTAGCCTTAAACATCTATGATTCCATTGTTCCAGCACTGCTATCCATAGAGAGTGCTTACCTTCTCTGCAGCAGCTCCTGTGTAAATCTCTGGGAAGCAGACCTCCCTCCTCACCACACCCCCACCCCCAGCCTGAGCTCACAACCATTTGTTAAAAGTTATGCAGCATCCTCACTAACAAACATGTGGTTGCCAGGGCATCCTTGTTCCTGAGCCAACTACTATACTAAGGCTTTACTGGCAGCCATCCAGCTGTGCCTCATTTAAGAACCTCTGCAGCAGTAAGGGATGTGTTTTTCCTGTTTACAGGAGAAGTCAGTCAGTTTGTTGATTGTCTCCTGAAGACCTGAATCATTTGGGGAAGCAGTAATCTTTCACAGCGGACTGTGAGGCAGAATATTTCTCCATATTCTTTACAATCCAGAATTTAAATCTTAACTGCAGAGAGCTGGGATTTCTGCACAAGCCCAGCTAGAGTAGGTCCCAGACAGGTTGGTGTGGCACTGTGAGCAGCACAGCCCCAGCACAGAGCCTTGCATGGTGGCGCCCTGCAAAGCTGGGCTGGTAATTCAGCACCGGTTCTGCAGTGCGGTGGTGCTGTCTTGCCTGGGAGGAGAGAGGGAGTATTAGCAGCTACAAACCCCATTTCACTAAAGATTTTACAGCATCACAGCAACATCAATCCCAGCTATCCTTGCTCTCCATGTCAAGTTTTCTTGGGCCAACTGCAGTAAAGAAGAAAGGATGGCACTGGATAGCTATGGAAGGGCCTTGCTTGCCATTTCATTTAGTGCAGGTGACACCCAAAGATGCAGCAGTACTGTGGCTGATTCCAAGCTGGACTTCTGCCTTCCCAGCAGCCGGAGCGGGCATGGTCACAGAAGCTGATGGCAGGGGACATGTTGCCAACAGTGGGCATGGGCTGCTGCCATGGTGGGAGCTCATGTCCTGAGAGCAGCACCCAAGATGAATGAAATTACAGAGGAGGGTTGCACCAAGAGGATTGACGGAGTTTTATTGCTCATGCCATGATTCTTCTGTCCTTAATGCCTCCAGGGTGTCACTGCTTTCATTTCTTATTCCTAGAACAATTAATGAGCTGCATTTGTGCCCTTAGCATTGTTCCATGGTACCTTTACAGTAGCATTCATGCAGTAAGAGCTGGATGAAGAAAGGAGGGGAACATCCAGATGGAGATGGGATGTTTTGGATCACATATTCCTGTTGTCCCTAGAGGAGAACAAGGTTCCACACACTAAGGAAAGTTTAGACCAAAAAATCTCAACAGGAGGTAGATGCCATCATCATTGCAGCTGTCACTCATAACTGGTGCTTACATACCAGACCTTTTATCTGAGAATTAATTAAATCTAATCTACCTGAACCCTGGAACAGGGAAGTGGAAAAGGCAATGAATGTTTTCATTTTCCAGCTCTGTATTTTGAAAAGGCAAGAAGTAGATCCCTGTGCTTAAGACCATCAGAGCTTTACAAATTCAACTTTTGGAGGTCTCTTTACAACATTGGGCAATTTGTTTTAATAGTAACTATACCATTGTGCTAATTTGGGCAGCAGTTTACAGTCAAATCCTGGCACCCATTTTATCCGTACTCCTTATGTGTCAGCATACACTCTGGCTTTAGCCTGGGAGAAGCCAACATGGAAAGTCAAGAGACATTAAACACCAGGTTATATTTAAGGTTTCTCCCTGCAGGATGGATAAACATCACTGAAATCACTGTTCTGAGACTGCAGGCACAGCTATTGAGGACAGCCCAGATGCAAGCCCAGGTCTCATTTGCAAAGCACAGAGTGGATTAAAAGGTATGATTGCAGTTCTAGTTAGTAAAACTTTAACATAGCTTGCCACAGATGAGCTAAGAATGGCATGCATTAATAGTACAAGAGTAGAGATTTTTGCACTCTAAGGCTGCCTTTGATATTGCTTCTGTGTGCTGTGTAATAGAAGTGACTGATACCAAAGACACGTGCCCAATGGGCTAAGTTAGGACATTGTCAATGTTCTACATCTTATATATCTATAGAAATATATACACATATTAAAATACATTAGGAATTACATATGTGTAGTGCTCCTGGTTGATAGCAACTGAACTATTTATGCTCTAGTCTTGTTGGGGGAAAGGACATTGTGTTTGCAATTCATTATGTCCCCAAAGAAGTAGTAAACACTGTATCTATGCTATGAATAAATATATAACAGATCAGAAAAGCAATGTAATTGCAAAAGATGAATCACAGACCTGCATCAAGCCTTACCCTGATACCACCCAAGAAGGTCTGAGCATCAGTATTCAGCCCTCAGGTCTGCACTTATAGTTTTAGCATTTCAGACCTAAGGAAAGGAAAGAAATAAAAGAAGACAAGAATTTAGCTTTTGTTCACTGTGTGAAAGGGGAGTGTGTAGCTCCTCACACAGTCCCACAGGACATGCAGAATGCAGTGACTGCTCTATACAACCTTCCACTGGAAGAATGTGCAGGCAGCAAAAGTATTTGTGATACTAATTACAGATTAGAAAATACTCATTTAGGAAAATGTCCCTTGGCAGGGTATTTCAAAATAAACTAAACATATTCCTCTCCCAACTGATGGAAAGGGCTGTATTCCTCTATTTAGTTAGAGAAAAGGGGATTAAAAATGCACCCCATTTGGGATGAAATGGGTTATAAAAATGAGACATAAAGCACTTTACATCAGTGCTGACAAAAGCCCAAATTAAAGAATCGTCCTTTCGTTCAAAGACTGAAAAATAGCAGACATCTAGATGGAATAAAGGTTCATTTAACATAATAATCTATTCAAAAAAGTGGTATTCATCTTCCTAAAATACAGCAATGAAAAAAGTCACTCTTTGTCACAATTAAAAAAAAAGAAATTAAAATGTTATAACAAATATTATGGCTCAGTGGAATGCCACACATAGTTGCAGCACAGATTTTACCACAAGATAGACTTTTAAAATTGAGGCAATATTTTGAGACCATATTGCACCAAGCCTAAAACTTGGAACATTTTGACTCATTTCGTTTTGCATGGGCCTTATCAGAGCAGCAAAAAACATCAAAGGTAAATTAATATCTGGAAATTCCTGTGTAACTTACAGTTTTGCTGAGGAAAAGCCATGCACGCAGCATGAACTGGTATTAATAAGTGTACAAAAGAATGCATTATCCCTTGCAGTATATATATATAAATGTTGGCTATACCTATGGGTTTTTTGGAAGTAGTGTTGTCATGGTTACCATTCAGCTGTCTTTATGTTTTAATATGCCTTGTTTTGTAAGGTTGAGGTTCAATTCAAGTTCACGTGAAGCAAATCAACTGAAGTTTTCAGACGTGGTCTTTAACTTAATGTGTGTTGTTTTCTGAGAGGCCAACTTGCAATACTTTTGGCATGACTTTAAGGGATGTCAAGCACCCTCGGATGCAGAGGAAGCCAATGCTCTGTATGCAGTGACTGAGTCATGAATAATCTGCCAAGCTGCACAATCCGTGACAGTGTTCTTTTCCAAGGCTATAAACCTGTTTCAGGTGATGTGGGGAATGTTTCTGTGCTCCTACAGGCCAAACCTACCACTGTTAGACACTAACTGAACAGTGTGTCATTCTCTCAGCAGCCTTTATTTATTTGTCTGAAGCTACAGGAATGCTTGACTGTAATGTAAAACATAAGCTCAACTCCCATGTGTAACATCAATATTGCAATATCTTTGGTCCATTGAAACAGAAAACTCCATTTTCCCTTTCCCTTTGCAAATTTCCTCATCTTCAAATGTTGGGGGTGGATGGGTGTAATATGCAATTTGCCATTGGTAATTCATTAAAAAGCTGTAGTTTCAGCTCCAGTTGAAAGAGAAACTCAGCAATTAAAAAAAAAAAAAAAAAAAAACCTAAAATGAAAACAAATAACCCCAAACAAAAATAAACAAACAAACCATCCCCAAACAAAAACAACCAAAAACCCAAACAAACAAAAAACCACCTCCTGGCCAGGGTAATTGAGCATTATCCCAGCTCTGTGTGGGGTTTGATTGTCTTCTGCAGATATTCCCAAAGAGCCAAACTGACTGGTAAATGTCGTTTTTTGCTTTTCTATGGAAACAGAAGAACCTGCTCTTCAAAGTAGCCTTTTACCCTATTAGTCTTAAGAAAAACCTTTTCACAGCCTCCAGCATGCCATGTTCTAGAGCAGTTCCTCTTTGTTCTAGGTTCATCTCATAGGTAGTCTTTCAGCTTTTAGTATTTTTAGATTTTGACTCCTGTTCTCTCAGGAGTGGGCACAGGCAAGCAGGCTGCAAACACTGTGTTCCCCGTGGCAGGTTTTCCTCTGTCTTGAGCACTCATAGAGTGCTAGGAGTACTCAAAGAGTGGCTTATTTTGCTCTTGATTGCTTGGCTGTTGATGCCTTTGGTTTGCTTTGTTTCCTTGGGGACATCCCTCAGCAGTGGGGCACAGAACCATTTCTTTTCAGATTGTCTCTATGCATACACACATCTCACAAGTGCATAGGATGCAGTTGTTAAAAAACCCTGCCCTTTCCAAGAACTCCAGAAGATTTCTGAGGCACCAATTTAGCCAAAAAAGAAAGTTCAATATGTAGGGCACAAAATGCAGCATAAACCACACAGAGACCCAGGTCTGCACTTGCGTTGTACAAATCTGTGCTTGGTCGCCACACACCTGTGTGTACATAGACATTTGGGTATGCAGGAGTCACATGTGATGGCAGTGTCACAGAGGGACATAATGAATGTTATCATGGGCTGTAGAAAACACACTCCCACCCTCTCACCTGTGTTTATTCAATTCATTCATTTTTCATTTTTCTATCTTTCAGGGATCTATTCAGACAAATAACTAGTTGATATGTCATTATATGTGTGTATTTGTAATTAGAGACACTCAATCGTATTCTTTTTTTATCAGACATCTCAACCTTATTTCATTATTTGACTTCACAGTGTGAATTCTTTCTGGCTTTTCATCTGTTCTGATACTAAATGGGCCAGTAAATTATAAGCTTTATCTCCTAAACTCTACAGCATCATCAGAGAGCTGAAGATGAGTTGTAAGCAAATTGGACTGAGGGAGGCCTCCTTGGCCCCTGTATCCAATTCCAGGGTATGTTCAGATGAGTGGAAAATGTTTGCTGCTAACCCCAGTGCAGAGCTTCCAGTTCATTGCACAGGAGATCCACTTCCATACACGTGATGGTGTGGTCTGTGGGAGGAAGAAGAGAGCTCTGAGGAGCACCTATTTGTTATGCTGTGGGCTCTGGGGACTGGAGCCGTGCAAAATAGCATTTGAAATGTCACTTTCTAGGTCATAGCAAGAGATGGTAGCAATAACATCTCTAACCAGGCTGCCTTTGAAGAGCAAGATCACCTGCTTTGCACTGTGTTAAACACTGAAGTGATCAAGGGCTGGCACTGCAGGGTCAGCCTTCTCCTCCAGTAAGTTCAGGTCTCCATGTGTGAGGATGTTTTTATCACAAGCTCCAGCCTTTTAACAGGTTATTAGCAAAGCACCAGCAGGGGGTCTGAAAAATGAAAACTACTTTTTGATTTGTTCATTAAAATCAAATAATTATTTATAGTTTAACTGATCAAACTCTCTACTTAAAAAAAAGGGAAAAAAAAGGTCCTCATTCTGCCTGCTTGATATTAAATGGTAAAGCAGCACAGGAGTGAAAATACCCTGGAGCCCTTTATCATCTTCATTATCTTCACTGGTGAAGTGAGTGAGTGAGTGGAGAGGTGTGAAATTCCAGCAGAGAGGAACATGCTGTTTTAAGAGGAAGTGCTGACATGCAGGCTACAATTAGACAAAAAATGACTGCTGACATTTAAAAATCATTACAGAGAGGAAATTGTGAGTGTAATTATGTCATCATTGACACTGTTCAAGTGTGCTGATGCATTTTTGCTGATCAAAATCAAGTGTTTATATTTGTAAATAGAATGCACTTAGCAACTCTATCAATGGAAATGTTCTAGCCAAGAACTACAGAAAATGAAGCCAAGTTACTCTCACAAAACTTATTTTTTCCTCTTTATTGATTTTCAGTATTTTGGTCTGAGAATCATTTCTTGGTAATAGAATTGTTTCTTGTTATTTAGTATTTTGGATGACTGTTTGATTGAGCCTCCTTTTAGGGTTGTTTTGGTTTGGTTTTTTTTGCACAGAACAATAGGAATGGCGATTCTGGAGCAAGCCAAAGGTCCATTTTGCAAATGTGTGTCCTGTATCAAACAGTGGCCATCACTGGAGGACTACAGGAGAATTTAATACAACAGTAAATATATAATTATATTAACTATACCAGTCTCACAGTTTCCAAAATCTGCTACTCACAGACTTCAAAGACTACTCAAAAAAATCAGAATAATGAAGCCTCTCTGACTGGCTTTAGAAATAGTCTGATACTGGAGTCAGTGCAAAGGGAGACATGATGTCAGCAGGTGGCAAAATATGTAAATGTTATCATTCACTTGGAGAAGAGGAGTTTGTTGACTGTGCAAATACTGGATATTTGGCACTGCATTATTTAACACAGTTCTGCCTTGAGCCCTGTCGCAAGTCCTTCACCTATGACATATGTCACTCAATGACAGGGAAAAGTGACCAATCTATGATAGATACAAATGCTCAGCTCAGAATGGGCAAAATATGTGAAGGAGTATGTTTCTGGCTGATTCCAAAACTGGATTTTTTTTTAATCTTGGAGATTTTGAATATTATGTATAAATACACTTTATAAATGTGCAAGCAGAACTGCTTACAAAGGCTCTTGATGGAAGAAAAGGTCTTGGCTTCTAAATTGAAATGTCCCTCCAAAAATGTCTAAAAATGCTAGTTCTCCTGTGGATGGCATTTTGTTCACAGTATTCTGGAACATATTTAGGGCGGAAATTAAGGAAAAGACAAAAAGTGTGAACAAGATGAAGGATGCTTAATAAGGAGGTTCTCTACAGTATCAACATAGTTACTTTGAAGGCTGTGGCAGAAACAAAAATATGAATATTGAATGTCAACTACTCAGGTTGAAATTAACTATTCCTCAGCCTGCATCTACTAAGCTCCAAAACACCCCTCAGTATGTCTTTTCTGGTTTTATAAGAATTGGTTTGTCTGTGCCTTTCAGTTTTTGGGGGGTTTTATTCAGTCCTCACTTTATTGACTTTACCCTTTGGGAAAGGATTTTTTTGCAAGCCACCTATTAATTTTCTGGGTGTCCTCCTGCAGCCAGCTTTTCTTCTTTTGACATTGGGTCCATCAGTTTCCATCAGTGTCCCTGTTGTCTGGATGTCAAAACATATATCCAGTCAAACTGTGTTAGCAGAATAATGTCAAGCAACTCTAGAGTCACCACATCAGCGAAAGAGCTGCTCTCATGATGTCATTTTATGATTGGCTGAATACTTAATTCATTTGTAGAGTTATAAGGATTTCCCTGTCAAAACACAGAATCCTTTGTGCCACTGAAATGGTAGAAATCAGTAGTTAGGGAACAATCCACACTGTGTGTCTTGGGAGAGACCAGTCCCCCAGGTATTTCAGATGACTGCTTATTGCAGCAGGAAATACTGAAGAACTCATCAAAGAGGGGGCCACAAAAATATGTAATAGGGCTTCATTAGAGCATAAAAATATGACAGGATAGTGTTACGTTATTGTGATTTCTATTATAACATTTATTTATAGGCTACTTTCATCTTTATCTCCCTTTTCACTAATTCAGGCCTTTCTAGATTTATTTTCTCTTTGGAACTAGTGCTTTCCATATGTTATCTTAGTGGAAAGCTTATTTAATTACAGATTTTAACGAGCTAAAGGAAATATATTTTCCCCATTTTCTGCTGGTTTTTGAAAGACAGAAATTGAAAAAAATTCATCTTTCTCTGTACTGTAGACTGGTGCCACATACCTAATCTCTTTAAAAACATCTTTCCAGAATGGCTGAACTCTGAAACTCAGCCATATCTAATAATTATTTGTTTTAATACATCTCTAAGTGTATTTTAAAAACATCACTTTGTCTGAAATTTTGATAAACACAAGATTGACAGAGCATTGTTGAGTATCAGGACTGTCAAGTAGTTAGATCCCCACCCCTACCAAAGGGAGGCAAACACAAATCAGTACCATGCTGAGCACACCCAAAAGCGAGGGCTTCAGTACCATTTCAAGATCTGACCCCAAAAGCAGTAGTGGAAGGGCCTACAAGAGACCCTCTGGATTCTCAGCAGTGAATCAAATTTGCATGTTGCCTTTGCTTTTAACTTAATGGTGGGGCTTTGTAAGAAAATTTATTTTATTTGTTATTCTTAATTTTAGGTTTTTGTTAAGCCCAGAATGGGTATCCCATAACATCCAGATAAAATGTATCCACCTGCACTTCTGGAGGCCTAAAGTCTAACCTGAGTCTTCCTTGACATTCATCTTGAATACCTAGAATCTAGCCCCTACAAAAGCTCCTGGCCTCTGTAACACAGCAGTCTGGGCTCCCTTTGCATCACCTGACAAACACAAGTGGTGTTGGGCTCAGAGTCTTGATGGCTGCTTTGCATGAGGCAGAAGGGAAAAAAAATCCCACTTCGCAAATGAGACACTGCATCAGCACAGATATTAGAAAAAATATGGTAAGCAATAAAAAAATGCAAGTCCTTGGAGACTGGAGGGTGTCTCCTTATATTGTCTGCCTTGCACAGTATTCTGTATAGGTTATGCTTTCATTGCAAAACAATTTGTCAGCGTCTTATTTGCCAAGACATTGTCAATATAACATAATGCAAGTCATGAGCTGCTGTCTGACAGCCCAATCCTGTAAGCTGTGTCCTTTTATGCATTAAGGACTCCTTCAACAACAAAATAGAAAGAGCTATTTTTCCAGCAGTTCCTCAGACCACTCACACAGTGAGGTGTGACCTGCAGAAGTTCCATGACAATGAGGAAATGTCAACATTGAAAGACACCTGCAGTGTTGTCTTCTTGCAGTGAGTATTAGCAACAAAGCCAGTGCAAAGCAGTAACAGTGCTCAGAAGAGTGATTCTACTGAAGGACTTTGGGTACAGCAGTAGGAGAGACCATGGAGCAGTTACAATAATCACTGCTATCTCTTATCTGTTTTGATTACATGGAAGGATCTACCCTGTCACCTATCAGACAGGGACCAAATTTTAAGCCCTTTAATCTCCTTTGTGAGTAAGTATCTATCAAAGCTGTCTTCTTTCATCACAACATCAAGGTAGGGGATCTACCAATACACTTTTAAATAAGACTGCAAAATCATTAGAACAATGTTATGTTGTTGCTACGTATTCAGTAATAGTAACAGAAAAGGGTGTTGCCTGATTTTAGCAAAACATATTCTAATAAAAATTATTGCTTGATCCATTCCATTTTGAAAAGCTTCAGCTGAGCCTCCAAGTTACACTGTCATAAATGAGACTACAGCAGTCTCCAAAACTGTTCAATCTTACAAATCCATGCATACAACATGCTCTCGCTACTATACAATGACTTAAATTAATATATGACCAAGGTGTAGATAAGAACATGCAGCAGCAAGTACAATGGCCACTGTGAGTAAAAGAGGAACAATTTAAAATGGAATAATATGGTTTATCAGCAAAAGATCTGTAATTTTTAAAAACTTCATTCTTTTCTCCTACAGTAAAGTAAAACCAAAAATATCTGGAAATCTGAAAATATGGAAGCAGAATAATAATCCAGCAAAGAATGGTAAGAAAGGAAAAAGATATTATCCAAATTTCATTGTTGAAACATTTTTGATTCTGAAAATACTGGTAAGCACACTTAAGTTTTATTAATTAAACTTCAATTGTTATACATGTGAAATGAATTATGCAGCCTGTAAATCTTAATTACATTGTTAATTGCAATAATATTATGATCATTTTGTGATGTCTTAAATCAGTCAAACATTTCTCAGTTATGGAGTTGATCAGAGCTGATGGCATTTTGAATATAACACAGTGCTTGTACATTTTAACAGAATTTATATCATTAATTATAATATGTTGATTAGAGTTTTAAACAGTAGTAGCCATAAACCAGAAGAACACAGCAGTATTTGGATGCAATATGATTTTAACATTTCATGCAGCAAATTCTTCAGGTTAAACAATTGTTTTTAATTATGCAAATATGCATCATTCATGCACTGGGGGTTCATGTCCATCACAACAGTGAAGCAGCTTCAGATTGAGACACAGATGCAGTTGGCAGAAGCAGCACCTGTAGTGAGACAGCTCAGGAGACTCAGGTGCTGTCACGCCAGGGCATTTGTAAACCTGTTCACTGTGCTCGCATAATGTAAGTCATTATTATTTACACACATTGAGCCACTGCATCAATTTCATGCCAGATGAGTGTCTGGCTTCTCTTAGCATCAGTTCAGCCTCAAGTAATTAATTTAATTATATCAAGTAATACATTTAATTATAAGTAGCCTCAGCTACTTACAATTAAATGTTGAAAGCAATCATTGGTGTATTTGGTGAGAGCAGCCCTGCAAGAGGGACTGAAAGAGCTATCAGTAGTCCATAACCAGGGAAAGGCTTCATCTAAAGTACCAGGGTGCAGGTTGAGCACATGAATTCCAGGAAATTATTAAGTGACAGGATGGATTGCTGTTAGATGGAGCTCTGAGAAGAACCTATAATCTTGAAAACACAGCTTAAAGGTAAGATTGAATAATTACAGATAATTAGTGTGAAGAAGAGATACCTGGGATAAATATCTGCATACACAGAAAAGGCTGGTATACAATGAAGGAATTAGGTTGGCAGAAAAGAAATGAAAACAGCATAATTGGCAGCAAGAATTGTACTGGACATTATTAGGAAAAGCTTTATAATGCTAAGAACCAGCCCAGACACAGCTTGCTCTTTGCGAAGCTGCGGAGGTGCTCTGTCACCAGGGTTTTAACAACAGACTGGACTAACATCAATCTGAAATAAAGTAGATATGGCTGGGCCTATGCTGGGGCAGTCCTTGAATGACCTTTTACATCCTCAGCACCTTAAGTTTTCTAGGATGCAGAAAGTGCTTCATGGTGCTGATATTCTGGAAATTCTTGCAAGAACTGGCATTGTGTAATGCTCTGCACTACAGGGGGAGATGGTTTTCCTGTTGGGACAATCCACAGCTCCCTAAGGAGTCTGCTGATCTGTGGCACTTCCCTGGGCAGTGGCTGCTGCCATCAATCTCATACTTATGTCCAGCATCCAGCTCTGGATTATATTATTAAACGAGGCTGTAGTACAAACCTTCCAAACGCCTCAATCCTAGTCAGACCTCCCCCTGAAGTGTGAGCCACAACTTACAAACACAAAATGTTATTTTTCTATCAGCTTTAGTGATATCCAATGAAGTCTGAATAGTTTTCCAACTGACTAAGGCATGAAAAAGTCAGATTGTCCTCTCCTCAAAGAAAGATAACTCATAAGTGACTCCATATAAAGGTGTGCAGTCTTAGACAGAGGCAAATCTGATGTAAATGGGTGACCCTCACCAGAGCCTGTTTGCTGCTGTGAAAGGGTGGGACACAGCAGAGCCTTTGCAGCCCTGGTTCTGGTGAAAGATTTCATTGTGCTCTTCTCGTTTGCCACTCCACAAGGCAAAGTTCAGGTTGTGCTTCAGTGGGATCCGGGAAGCCAATTCATGTACTGTGCTTTGTGTCTATTTTAAGACCAGGCTCTTCCCTAGCCTGCCTTACAGCACTGAGCCAAATTCCCTTCAAAGCTGCATTCAAATGTACCTCTTGAGCTAAAGGGTCTAGTAAGAAAAATAAATCAAAAATTTGAAAAAAAAAAAAAAGCAAAGACATTAATAAGAAAGCTTCAAAATCAAAAATGTATTTATTTTGTTTTGGTTTTTATCCATTGGCATTCAATTCAGTATTTCAGGAGACAGATTTAGGGCAGAAAATTTATAGGTGGTGCAAACAATTCCCTGGTACCTCTCTTTTTTTTTCTTTAAGAGAATGTCTAACTTCCTGCTCAGTAGAACAACTGCAGAGCTGATCACAGGAAAGATCCAACAACCTACTCCTGTTACTGCTTGGGTGATCCCATGCTTTATTTCACTGCAGCTGAACATCTCCATCTTCCTCAGATGCTTCTCAGCAGTCTCTTTGTACATGAGTTTATAAAAAAGCTTTTCAAATCATTGAAAAGTAAAGTAGGAATATGCCATGAGTGTACTTGTAGGTAAAATTAAGAAATATTCTGGTTTGATTTCTGAAGGTTGGCTACAAGCCCTGCAGCTCAAGTTCTCTAAATATGCTTTCAAAATAAAAAATACTCACTAAATGCCTCTTGAAAGAGTAAATAGTCAAAGCAGCTTTGAGCTTCATTTTGTGCCTCACTTGCAAATAGTTATGTGACCCAGCCTCACACCTCAGCCTCTAACTCTGCAACAGGTCACCCCAGCAGTGTTACAGGCTTTAACCTTGCCCTGCCATTCATGCTTAATGTGGTCACGGCTTGATTTCTCATGGCATGCTAGGACTCCTGGCCAACTTTCATTGCTAACTGGGAAAAAAGTCACACTGACAAACTGAACATTTCCAGTGCAATTACAGAAGACAGAGTGGCTTTTCACTCCAAAAACACATCTATCCACACACATGTACGTGTGTATATAGACAGAGACAATCATATGTGTGTATAATATCTTGGCTTTATGGTGCATTTAAGAGTTACAGTGCTCTTCTGAGAGAAAAGCAGCCATTCCCCTTGTCAGAGAGCTGCAACTCTGCCAGTCAGTTCAGTCTGAGAACGCCAAGTGAGCCATTTGAGACGTGTGATCTTTCAGCTGCACAGCATCCCATTCATCAAACGCTTCAGCAATGTAATATGTAAAGCTGGAAAAAACAGAAGCTGCAGATGCAGGAAAAATCAATTAGCAGGAGCGCCCATATAAGAAAAAAGGCCTGCACAGAGTCACCACATTACCATTCTGAATTTCCTAAAGTAACCTCCTCCCTTCTTTTGGGTGATCTTGGAACACTTTCTGTAATTAGGATGAGAGGATAGGAGTGTTCTAATCCCCTAATTAGGCACTGATAATTTAATAGAACACTGCAGAATTTAATGTCACTCGGTAGCACTAAGCACAAAGTTGGCATTATATCCTTTTCTCCACTCCCCTGCCCCACCAAAAATTTCAGATATGGCAAGCCTCAACGTTAGGAAAGAGGCTGTTATAGTTTGCAAATAGTTTCCATCTGGAAGAAGGCGCACCCAACAGAATTCGAACAATGCACACTGCAATCTCAGTTACAGTGGCATAAATTAGGATCAATTCCACTGAGGTCAGAACAGTTATATCTGGGAGACACGTGAGGATTGAGGCTAACTAACTGCAGGAGAGTCAGTCCTCATCTCCTCTCCCATAAGTCAGGCTGGCCCTAGTTTCCAGTTGGACTCTGTCCACATAGTGGGCCAAACCTGGCTTTAAATTTCAAGAGAATAAATGTGGAGACACTGATTTTACTGGAGCTATTCCCAATTACAGTAGTGCAAAGTTTGACCCAGAGACTATTTTTATAGATCCAGGCACTGAGCAGTGGCCAGCAGTTGACGTCCCATCACACTCTGGCCTTGCTGGACTGGAACATTTAGAGTACAAAGGCATTTTTGGGTGAGCTGGAGTACCACGTTTCAGACCCGTGTTTGATCACAATTATTTCTCACTTGGATGAAGGCAGCAATTCCCAAAATAAAATGCACATGTGGAACACAGTTATCTACCTAGTTCCTCTCCTCCCCCAGGAATATTTTTTGACTTGTTAACTACTGGAACCCGATCCTCATGTAATACAGGAAATGTGTAAGGGTGATACCAACGACCTTAGCAAAGTGCAAGCTGTGAATAGCCCTGCTGAAGCTGAGCAGCCAGAAAAGACAAAAATGTTGGCATGCCAGCTGTTGACTGCTACTGCAGGTGAATGGCTTTTAGAAACATTTAAACCAGTTGGAGTATAAACAGACCAATCTTCACTAATAGTAAAAATGTGAGAGAGAAAAGGTAATACAGCATAAGAAGTGCAGTGACCACATACAGCGACATGAACAGCCAAGAGTCTTCCTTTGATGGGAGGAAGGCAGAGCTTAGCAAGAGGCTTCAGGAACACTGGTGTGAGCTGTAAGGCTGATGTGGGTACTCCAGGAGGAGTACTCTCCTGGGGGGAGAGGAGGAAGCAACACCAGCTCAGGGGCCTGAGGTCTCTCTTGCCACCTCTTCTCCCAGAAGGGTAAAAGTGGCTCTGCACAGCTGAGTGCCCCTTAGGGCAGCAATTATAAGGGGGGTGAGAATGGTAACTGTATATGAACAAGGCCCCATTAAGGATTCCCTCCCATTATTTAAGGTTGAACTGATGCAGAGTTTAATGAACCACTGCTGTCTGACAAATAATAAATACACCACACAAATGAATTTCAGGGTTAGTGAGACTCTTCATGAATTTGAATGGAATTTAGCAAATAATCCCGGATGAAACAATGCAGAAAAAAATCTAAAATGTCAAAGCACTTCATTTTAGTATTTTCAAAATGGAGTGGTTCATTTTAGAACTGCCAAAATACTTTCAAAACTTTCAAAACCAGCTTTTAATCTGTCCATTTTTAAATTGCTCTAAATTTTAAAAGGAAAGACAAAAAGCTTTCAAACACATGAAAGAGCCCAAAATCAAAAAATGAAGCCATTCTTTTGAAGTAAAACTAAATATTTTGGGTTGAAAAAAAAATAATTTTCTTGATTATTTTTTTTATTTTGCCAGCTGCATTTCAAAACTCAGTTTGACCAAAACTAAAATGCAATTCTGAAAAAAAAAATAGTTTTTACAACCATTAACAAATATGTATAGACTCAGAGAGTGGTTTGGGCTGGAAGGGACCTATAGGGGCCATCTATTCCAACACTCTGCAATACACAGAGACCCCTCCAATAAACCAAGCTGCTCAGAGCCCCATCCAACCTGACCTCGAGCGTTTCCAGGGATGGGGCACCTCTTTGGGCAACCCATGCCAGTGTTTCACCACTTTTGTTGTAAAAAAATTCTCTCATCTAAATTCAAGCTCATCTAAATTACCAAGCTTCTGTTCTTGGTAATCTAGTGCCCAATTAATGTCTCTGAGTTTAATGGAGCAGAGTGAGGTTCATTACTTTCCAAAACTATTTGAGCTTATTGATCTGTTTTAAATTGGAAAATCTGAAAATATTTGTTTTTATAACAAAATAACAAATGTTCCATCGGAAAACTCACAGTTAAAAACATTAACCATGCAAATGGTAGGTTTAGGTGCTTGAAGATATGACTGTTCTCTGCAGTGCTGTATCAGAATCTGTGCCTGCTTAACCCGATCCTGGAGCTTTTTTCCAGCCCACAGTCCTTGAGCATCCACACTGCCCTGGCTTGCTTGCAGGCAGATCCTAGTCTTGCAGAAACAGTGGAGTGGGACATCAGCTCACATCCAAATTCTGTTCCACAGCAGCACTGCTGTCACGTGTGCTCTTGTCCTACTCAAGCTCAGCCACACAAGACACTGGAAATGTGGCACTTTTGAGCCCCTCACAGAGAGCTGGAAATGAAGCACCAAACTCTCATCCTCCTGAGAGGATCAATACTTTCAGCCAGAAATATTTGGCTTGCAGGTGTTTGACTGTCTGATGAATAGCACTAATTTTCTACAGAAAGCAGATACTTTTTTTTTGTGGAAAATATATGCTCACAAAACTCAACTTTTCCTTTAAGGAACAGATGGAGATGGAAAATTTTTAACGTATCCGATGTAGCAACATGTGTGGTTTCCACATACCCCTCAATCTTTTCTGCATGTCCACTGACTTGCCTTGCTATAGGAAATTGCACTAAGGGTGATTGGCTTTGAACCCAAAGCATTGCCAGTTTCTCAAGCTCTATCCATGGATCTATCAATGATGTTTCCATGTGTGGACCTTGACTTTTCTCAGACACCAGTTCTGTTAGAGGTAGAACAACATGCTACTGTACTGCGTGTCACTGGATATTATGATCACATTCCTATGCTGGCCAAAGGGAAGAAGAGGGTGTTTGCAAGGCCCTGTAGGCACAAAGAACCCAGAACAGTTCCCCAGGAAAGGGGAGTCAGGTTTTGTAGCCATCTCAAAAGGCATGAAATGTTTTATTACCAACACACATATGCAGACATTCTAGACTTTATTTGCTTCCAAAATAAAGACATATTATTGCAATAGCAAAAGAAATTCATCTGTGTTTGAGGTTTGTTATGATTTGAGCAAAAGGAAGGAAATCCAGGGTCAGAGATCACTCCCTCCCTACTGTCTATCACAACAGGTTACCATCCTTAATTTTACCCAACTTTGTCATATTGGAGGCTTGATCCTTAACTTTGACGTTTTTCCCCTTTCTGGAATTAAGCCAGAACCACAAAATATTTGAAAACACAGGGCTTGATGGAATTGAATATAGTTTTTCTCTGTGAAAGTAAAACCAAACTGAAAGTGTTTGCCCTTTCAAAAGATGCCTTTAAATTTACATGTTTCCTTCATATTTATATTGGCTCTGGTTATTTGATAAAAGCTGTAGGAAATGTATTGCAAAATATTATTTTAAAAAGACAAATAAGGAAACTTTAATTTTTAATTTTTTTTTCAAATATATTCTGTATTATTTTATAAATGCTTTCCAGATTTGGCTTGACACTATTACACATTTCAGGATTATCGAAAGGTTAATTCAATGATACTTTACTTTGGAACTCCTTTTTTTTAGCATTTTTTTGTACCATTGTTAATTGATTTTAGTGTTCTCCTCAGAAATATTTGATATAAAATCACAGGTTTGAAGATCAAAATCAAGAATACATATATATACACAAATGCACAAATCTATATGCATATATATACTTATACATACATATATATATACACCTGTGCATACATATGGACACATATATATGGAGCCCACAGAAATTACTCATTAAAATGCAATGTGTTCAAGCAGCCAACTACAATAAGCACATCATTTATTACTTTAAATTTCTATTGACTTTAGTGATAACTTTTCCCGAATAATGAATGTACATTTTAGACACAGTAAAACTTAAGGAGTTTAACAAAATATTTTAATAGAGCTATGCTGAAAATAAAGAGAATTTCACAGAGGGAGGTTTCAGTGGCTGATATGGAGGGAGGAAATTTTCATATCAATAAATACGGTGGCATCTGCCAGGTAAAATGTTGTAATAATCCTCTGGGTGCTACTTCCCTCCCACTAATGTGTTGGACAGTTTAGATTAACACCATATGCCTGTTCATAGAAGGAGCTGGAAACCAATGTAAATACAGAGAGAGTTCATTTTGCAGCCTTGTTTTCCCTGCACTCCTGCTATCTCTGGGATAGGGGTTGGTGGTATGCACAGAATAATGGAAGAGGAAGAAAACAGTCCCAGGAACGGGTCAAAGCATGGAGGGAGAAAGCACTGGGGAAGAAGAGAGAAGGCAGGGAAATACTTACAGAGAAACTATTGCAGCTGCTTTCTAACAGACTGAGGTTTTCATTCTCTTCTGTATCCTCTTCACATCCTCTTCCCAACTTCTGACCTTGCCTTGCTTTGACCTCAGGTAGGAATTGTGCTCCTAAGGCTGAGCCAGACTGCTCACCCACACCTAACCCTGTCCACAATGCTTCTCTAACGCAGGCTAGCAGCAGTCCATGGCGATGATTTATTATAAACTAGGTGCAATTGAAGTTCTCTTGTCCTTTGGGAAATATTTGTAGATAGAGATCGTTATGTAGCATCTGTAGTTTCCAAGTATCCATATGCAGGATAAATTAGTCGAAAAATTATTCCCTGACTCTGCATTTACACTGGAGTCTTCTTGGCAGAAAAGGTTGTTTACTTATTTGTAGCAGTATAGCAAGACCTTTCCCCTATTGTTTGCAAGCTTTAGCCAGCAGATGAGAAATATAGGCGACTTCAAATTAATATTTGTACCAAAGCTCATTTCTGACTGAATTAAATTACAGCTTCCAAAATGAATCTCAGAATTAGCTTGTACTGTGCTTCACTGGCACTTTTGTATTAACATTTATGGTGTCAGGCCCATTCATTTTGACATACAGAGCTCTCCTCTGCTGTCACCAGACAAGTTACTGTCTGTAACACTAAGAAGCACATGGACACATGTAGTGTGTAGTGAGATTCAGGTGGAACTCCAGAAAATCAACTCCAAACAATTTCTATGGATTAGCTTCTTCAGATAATGGGCAGTGATGAATGCTCCATTATAGCAGAGGCAAAAATGTTTCTGTGAAAAAAATTAAACCACATGAATTGTCTTTTTTCTACATGGACAGCTGTATAAAGTCTCCTTGCATTGTTTTTTAAGAAGAGCTCTGGTCTGGCCTGTTATTTGTGAAAATGGTTCCATGTTATTTTCCTCAATGCCTTTGTGTGTGAGAACCTAGGACTAATATCATTATGTTTTTCACCCTTTAGTGAAGAAGTATGCTCCTACCAGAGGAGAATTCTGGAGTAAATAGAATAAAAATAAGCAAAACATTTGCAGATCATCACATTGGTTCTATTAAAAAAAAAAAAAAAAAGTCAGAAACATTATGATCAGATGTATTGCAATCCATCCCTGGTAAAATAATGAAAAAATACTCACTTAATTAAAAGTGCCAGAATTCAAACTAAGTGTTATTCATAAAAAATGGTCCAGTTAGCTGAATCCATGGTGTGACAGTGGCAGCTATCATATAAATCAGCCATGCTATGATTGTTTTTTCCTTTCAGAGAATTCACAATGTGTTTTTAATTAGAGGGAATCCAAAAACTATGGCAGGTTTCTGTGCCACCAGTCTGTCACTACCTGGTCCAGTAATGCCAGCATGATTTAAAAATTAAGGGTGGCAATGTGACCCAGGGCTTCAAACCCCAAGCCAGGGGATAGCTTCTACTCCAACATTCCAAGTTTTCCTGGGGAAAAGGTATCCTCATATTAAAAATAGTTGACTAGAAAGTAAATGAGAAGGTCTAAATAATGCCCAACTACTATAACCACTGAAAGTTGCCAGGCTCAGAGCTGAACTGTGCGGCTTTTATGCAAAAGATGTAATTTTTTTCCCCTCAAAACTGAAAGAGGGCAGAGATTCAATATTTTCCCTTATTTTTTTCCTAAATAAAAGGGATTTCCAATGGTTTGGCTTCAGTTCTAAGTAGACAAAAGGAAGTGAGAAGCGTTTTCTAACCAAACTGCACAGTGACATCGTGAGGTACATGAAAAAGTTAAGCAATTGAGTCAATTTCTTGGCTGCAAGATTCCAATCTGAGGGCAACTTACCTTATTTTGATGTTTCTGAAGCCAGCAGGACTGTTTCCTAAGACAATGAATGGGGTGAGAACTCTGTTCATGGCAGATTCACAGAGTGTAGAGGCTTGTCTGACAACAGAAATAACAGCTGAAAAATTTGTTTACATTTAAACATCATTTCAAGAAGTGCTGAGATTTGCACCATAACACATAAAGTAATTTACAGTAGGTTAAAAAAAAAAAAAAGAAGGCTCGATTCTAAATTTTAATCTTTTTTACTCTTCCTTACAGTTTAAACTCTTCCTGCTCCACAACCACAAGTCCTCAATGTCTACGTTTTTACAAAAGGAAGCATTAGACTTTTAGACAGGTGTTGGACTCTGGGCTGATGGTTCCCAAACAAAGTTCAAAAGTCAAATGAGGGTTTATATCTCTGTGTTTAGAAAGTGCAGAAATAACATTTCTAATTTCTCATAAAGTGAGAATTTATATCCTACAGTCCTACATAATGTCTGTGACTGCAGTACTGTTAGGCTATGACAGAGTGTCTCCCATGGATAATGTTATTTAATTACAGATGTATAGATGTACACAAACACACACAAAGCAACAAAACTGTATTCAACAGATAACTTCAATCATGGAAAGATTAGATAATATAACTGAGATCTTTTACATAGGACTAATCCCATTTACATCAATGGAATAATTTGCTATGACAAGGGTTTAGAGGGTCAGATCTGTATAACAGCCATCTGTGCTCCTTAGGTTTTATCCTCAGATAACATTATTCTCCAGCAACAGAAAGAAAATGCCACGCTGACAGGTAACCCAACCTATTCCCAAACAGCATGCCAGGCCCGAGTGCTTGGGTGTGACATTTGACTGCTTTCACACTTTGATTTATTCTGTGCTCTCACCATTGCCCTGTTCCCCCTGTGCAAATTCCTGCAGACATTAGCATGGACACTGTCACCCTGCTTGTCCCCTTGTCACAGCTGAGCTCTGAGCTATTTAGCCAACACCCTGAGACTGAGCCCAGCCGAGGGGGGGACACTGCATGGTGCCCTGTGCATGGCAAACGTGGACTGAGACCCTCAGGGCTGTGGCAGCCACTGCAGCAGGCACCACAAACCCTAACTGTTACTGGGAACATACTTCTGTATTAAGGCACCAAATGTTGAGCCTTCTGTAAATGTTTGAAAGTTATGCAAAATAACCTTCACTACAGTATAATATTGCTGCTATTATTATACTTAAGAAATTAATCAATTTTACATATTTTCCTAACAAATGTTCAAAGGAAGACTAGGACCATACTGCAGGAATTGGCATTACCCGCTACCATAAGTTAACAGTGTCTTTTTTAGGCAATATTCTGTAAAACAAATGTAAGAATTCATAACTTAATTCTGATAGAAGTATTGCAAAATCATGATATAGTTAAGGGTTTTTGTAAGACACTATGTAACAAGCTTTTAGTTTTATTTTTTAATAGTTTAACTTGCAAATCAGAGAGGCTTTTTCTCAAAACCAAAGAGAAAACCTGTCCCATTTGCAATGAGCAGCACTAAGATGAGAAGATAAGAAAGCTTATCAGCAATATTTGCAAACTGATTTAGGGTCAGCACCAGAAGCTCTGGCTCATCAAATGTCTTTGCCAAAGGCAGGTTTCCCCAAGAACGTGAGACGATTAAATTTCCAGCACAGGATACCAAAGAGAGTAGAAAGAAATGAGATGTTAGTGGATGGAGAAGGGCTTTAGGCACATCAGTATTTTTTCTGAGAAGCTTCTCAGATGTGAACTTTCCCATGGAGTAACAAATCTGCTGCAATGGGAGAGGATTTCAGAATGACTGGCAGATTCTTCTCAGTCAAAGCAAGAGCATCCTCAGCAGCTGAGTGCCCAGAGCACATGGTAACTGGCAGTCCTGGATTGAGAGCCAGGCTCTCCACCTGCCAGGGCATCTCAGCCTGCTCTGAATAGCAAAACAGGCCTTGAACCAAAGGAGTACTGCAAACCTATTTTGTAGGGGCTAAGGCACTCTCTGGCATCTGGGAAATTGTGATTCAAATCCCTGTTCCAAAGTGGAGTAGACAATGTGTAGGACACAAAAAATGAGAGCGATGTAAAGGAGTGAGGAGCCAACTCCAGCCACTCAGGAGCTTCTGACTCAAGTCAGGGCACCTAGAAATGAGAGCTGATGGTCAGCTTTGAAGCCTGATCCAAAGGGACCACATAATAAAATAAAAAAAAAAAAAAAAGGCTAGTGTTACCTGTGTTGATGTGCTTGTGTGAATCCTCAGCAGTGTCATCCTGACATGAATCCTCATCTCTTGCAGGAGGATTCCTGCTGATTCCCAGTAGTGCTGCTTCCTAAAGTGACTTAAAGGAAAAGATTCATCAAGGAGGGGAAGCAACAAGGTGAGTCCAGAGGAAGACATCTTCATCAGCTAGTAAAATCTGTTCTGTCAACTTCAGCTAATGTGCCTCCCAAGCTGTAAAACAAAAATGGATTATGTGTAGTAATACTATAAGACCAGCATGATACTCCAAGTAGTTTCCAATTAGCATAAAATATAAGGTTTTCATAGAAAAATGTTGCTGTAAATCTTCACAATTGAGAATTTTGACATTCTTCCTAATGCTTCCTATGAAAAAAGTGATGAAGAACAGGACTTACTCTTGGGAGGAGATAACTCCCATGCTGTGCATGCACACTGCAACTAAGCTTTCACTGTCACATCTCTATGGCACACAAGAAGGAAATAAACCACCAGGAAATATCAACAATGACTTTCAGAGGAAGAAATGCAGCATGAAGCCATGCGGTTTTGCTGGAATTGGATAAGCTGGACACAGAGTTGTGTGAAGCTCAGAACTTTAGTTTACTTTTGCTTCAGCAAATTGTGCCAGGAGGCTGGCTTGCTTTGCTCAATTTCCCAACAATGAATTTTACATTTTTGTGTGCTGGAAAATCAGAGCTAGTGCTAAACCTAGATAAATTTTGCCATGTTCTCTCTTCCTTTGCATGTTACCAGCTCAGAGTTAATATGCTCTCTGATAACATGGGGGAACAGTGGTACCATGTATGTTCAGAATCATCACACTAAATGTTTCAAGAGCAAACAGAAGACCTAGTGTTGATTTCATATGACCTATTGCCACAGTCCTTCCAAGGTCACTTATAATCCCTAGAAAGAGAATATAAGGGTTTTTTTTCTGGGTCAAGGACATGCATGGCTGGTGTGATCTTGAAAGCTGCAGATCCATGCCTGCCAGCCATCAGCTTTGTTTTGTAAATACATTCCTTCCCTCTATGAAACAGCAAGTCCCAGCTTTCAGGTAGGGTGGGACAGAATCACCGGACACAGGGCTGTGCCAGGGTAACAGAAGGTGCATACTGTGTGCTTAGTGAAATTGGTTTTTGCATGGAAACTCATGTAACCATTTAAACCAGAGTTATGGTGGTTCACACTGAGCTGGACCAGATGAGATTATCATCAGTGCCAGCTCACACCACTGCACTGTTGTAACAGAGCTCTCTCAAGCTAACTCCTCACAGTTTCTGTGGGTAGAGAATAGTCTCAGAAACTTCTAGTATGGCTCTTCTGGCCAAAAATATGATTAGGGGCTGTCACAAGTGAGACAGAGTGGCTGGTGTAACAGTGTTCTGACAGGAACAGCACTCCGTGTTCAGGGATTAGCACAGTATAGCCTGAAGTGCAGACTTTGGTTTCCCAACAGAGACTCTTGATCCACCCTTTCTTCATGTGCCACACTCACAGCCCTATATGACCAAGAAGGTGCTTTTGGAAGAACATTCTGTGTCCCAGTGGGTGCCTGTGCACAAGAACTGTGGTTACCAGCCTTTCACAGCAGCTTCACTAATTAATGGCATTTCAAATCTTCATGCTACTTTTTGACAAATTACTATATCATGCATTTGGCTTGTGTAAAAAGTACTATTCAGTCAGAGATCTAACCACAGAAAAGAACATTTTTAAAAGAGTGTTTATATTTTGTAAGGATTAAAGAAACAATATGACATTTTCCTGGATCTATAAACACCACAAAGTAGAAAGAAGTATTGGGCCAATAACAATGTCAAAATCTTGTAGAAAAATGAACATGAAAGCTCAACTTTACCAAATAATTCATATTTCTATTTTTTTGGCTTTATGATATATCATTTATGCAAGAGAGAATAGTTGTTATTATTAACTTCTTTTTCTGAAAATTAAAATCCAAAAGATGTTCACCGGTAAGCAAATTTTTCTACATCTGTGCTGTCAGAATTGAATCCACTGATTATATTAAATGCATTTTCCTGGCCACTCTCCCAATGTGGAGAACAATTCAAATCATGTTTCTTTGAACATTTAGCAGCTGGCACTTACTGGCTGCAGAGTACCTGCCAAGAAGACACCGTGCTTACAAACAAAATTATACACCTACTTACATGTACACACAGAACAGGTCGTGTTTATCCCTGCACTAATACCAGCTTCCACAGTGCTGGAATGAAGCACCTTCATTAGGCAATTACTTCAGCAATAAATTTGCCTCTATTATTGCTTTGCAGGATACATTTCTTGGAGAATGGGCAGTAGCTGCCAGTATCTTTGTCTACTGTGAGTAAAGCAATAAAAAGAATTGATCAGATGAGTACTGAAAATGCATTTCAAATGCAGAATAAGTTTCTACCTTGACCATTCAAGCAATATAGACAAGATAGATGCATTCAGTCTGTCTGATCATCCTCAGGATATGGATCTCCTACTGGCATTCTTCTGGTGGGAGCAAGAAGTAATTACAATTGCATTTGTTCTGCAGTGGCATTTTCTTTCCTTATTGCTCCTTTTTACCCCACACTGGGAATGGCATTTCATGGGAATGGCACACATGGGAATGGAGATTGCAAGATCACTGCAAAGCAATGCTGTGATATTATTAAAAGGCCATAAATGTATACAGGGAATTATCCTTTAATGCAGTGAATACAAAACTGAAGCAGCTATGAGTTGGAGGACCTAAGCATGGAAAAAAGGTTTAACCTGGAGAAATCTTACACTTATCCCTTGAGCTTAGCTACCTTTTGGAGACAGTACCAAGTCCCTCCTTTCATGGGGGCCCCACTGGTAGAGGGATCTTCCTCACAATATTAACACCACGGCTTTGTGCTGGAGACAGCCTAGTCCAGAGTCACATCTAACCAAATTATTTCTTAGTGTTCTGGCCACTCTCACTTTGGAGTACTCAGGACCCTGGATCAAGGCTAAGTTGTGGTGGGAAACGTGACCTGCTCCAGAAACGGTGGTGGAAGTCACTGCGCCTGAGTACCTGCCTGTCCTGGCTGCTGCTCCAGACACTCCAGGGTGAGTGTATTTGACTGTCAGCCTTCCCTGTGCCCTTAGAGCCTGCAGTTTGCAGCGTGCTCAGTGCTGCAGTGCCCTGCTCTGGCACAGCTGGGAGGGGCTCTGCCCTGCCTGGCCCAGAGCAGCAGGGCTGCCTCCCACAGCCAGCTGTGGCACATCCTGGAGACCAAAAATGTCAGCAGATCCTTGGTGTCCTTGGTACCTTCCCCAGCACCTTGACACGAGCTAGCCAGGGAAGCTGTGATTTGGACATGGAATGGTACTTAAAACTGCAACAAATTGCTGCCAATAATAATTAAAAAAGGAGTTAGTTAAATGCATGGTATGAATGGGAAATAAGATTAGAGATGACACTTAGACCAGGAGGCCTTTTTCAGGCTGTGGAAAAAAATAGACCACAGTTATTTTTCCCACAGCCTGGAGAAGGCCTCATGTCCTAAATGTCATCTCTAATCTTGCTTTCTATTTCTAGTGTATATTACACTGCCCTGCCAGTGCTGCCATAGTTAAAGTGGTGTCAGTGTTTCCATTGTAAACCCCTATTTTCAGAGGTTTGTAACTCAACCATAAAAATTTTGCTCTGGGCTGAAACTTAGAAAACAAGTTCTAGAACTGAAACATATTTAATTATTTTTCTTCTTGTTATTAAAAAAATCATATTTTAAACACAAAATTTTGCAAGCCATTAGACTATAAGAGAAAAACACAATTTATGAAGTTTGAAATTACTCCAAAAGTAATATTAACAGCTTTTTGAGGTAATTGTGAACTTTTTTTGGTTTTAATTCCCAATACAGATATATTACAGGGGCTTTTTTTTTTTTTTTTTAAGAATTAATAGCCATAGTTCAAATAATTGGACTTTTAAAATTTTGAGTAAATATTTACAGGACCAGATCAATAATCTGTATTTTATAAAGGCTCCTAAGTACCTATTTATATAAAAAATGTAGCAACAATGAATCAAAAACAAGTCGATAATGTGCTTTTAGAAAACTTCATAAATGTAGTTACACAGGCCAATAGTCTGCAAGGGATTTTTTCTACATGAAAAGAGCCTCTATTTAGCAAAAAACCTAATTCTTGCAGCAATATTCAGATGGGGTTCATCCATCTTTCCCTTTTCCATGTGCTGCTGCAGTGACAGAGCTGCATATCCAGTTTGGGTGAGGCAGGAAAGGTGCCACACAGGGCTGCTGAGGTTTGCAGAGCACCCCAGGAGGCTGGGCAAGAATTATTTGAAGTGATACAAAGGGGTTCTGGCAAGGATTCTGATAATATCATTGAATTCTGGTTACTGGAAAACAACAGCTAGGAAAACCTGCCAGATGACTGAGGAGCTGACAAATACAGGAAAGTCCCATGATTTGGAACATGAGAAATACTGAAACAAATAATAGAAATATATACTTGACAGGGAAGTACCGCTAGAAGTATGGCTTCAATCATTACATGCACTCTGCCCTTATGTTGTGTGCTGAAAGGCATCACTATTTTAACAGACAAAGACTTTGATTTTGCAATTGGATTTTTACCAGTGAATCCTATTGGAAAGTTTTTGGGAAAGGAATCTCTGACTCAGAATGTACATTTAAAGAGCAAAAGATTGCAGTAATTTTCCTCACTGAGATCTAAATAAAACCTTTAGATGGCAATCACATTGGGAGTTTTGCAAAATTAGTTCAAGGGACAATCCAGAAGTACTAATAAAATCAGATCATAACATTCTGTTCACACCAAACTAGATAAAGACATGTCTGGTTTAAGGCATGTTTGTAACCATCTGTATATTCCATTGACCTCTAACACAGATAAATACATTACCATTTAATAACAAGGAAGACAATTATCAATACTTGTATTCATAGTCTGGCTTGAATTTTGTTGTAAATACTAGTATTAGTCTTGCTTCAGGTATTGTACCTAATTTATTTATTACAGATGACATTTTTCTAATAATGCTTCAGTTCAGTTCCTACCTTTTTTTATAACCCCAGTTTAAACATTACAAGGCATGATTTTATAATCCCTAGAATAAAGTCCATTAAAGTCACTAAATCACTTGAAACCTGGTCCAAATCCTGCTGAGGTGAATGGCTCTCTCGCAGTCAATTAATTTGGAATGATGTTTTACTCCCCCTAAAACTCCAATAAAATCTCTGTTAATGTTTATGGAAATTGAAAGCATACATTCCCTTTACTTAAATGACTAAATCATCTTTCCTACCTTATCATTTAAGAAATACATGCTTCATATATATGTAAATCTTGTGATAAGTTTTATTCAGCATAAAGGTTCCAGAGCCCTGGCAATGACAGGAGGACTTTGTTGTCCACCTCCTTATTCTCCAAGATGTCCAATTAATTTTAGTGAAGCTACTGGAGTAAGGTACAACATGGAGAACAATATCAGAGCCTGATCATCCATTGTCATTAAAAAAAAAAAGTGTTATTCTTCTATCCTTCTATTAAAGGAATACTTATTTAATGTTGGTTAGATTTCTGACTCTTACAGGAAATGTTGCATCTATTTCATAATTGACCTGACTTGTAAAGTTATAAGTGTGTAGCTACTAAAAGACCACAGAGGCTATTTTGGAAAATATGACTGGAAGCATATTTTCTTTGAGAAAAGGGGAATAGAAGACTCTAATCCAAATATAGTACAGAGAAAGGAGAAAAAAATCTGGGAGATTTCAATGTTTTAATATGCTAAAACACAGGAAAGCATGCACACTGTGGCCTAAATTCCCATTACCTTTCTCATGCAAGAAACATTACTGGGTTTATAGGGACCAAATTTTTTGATCCTTTCATCTTTTTTTAATATCTTATTCACAGTTGCAGTGTCAGCACTCTGCAGGATTCCCTTTAAGCACTGGAGCTTTCAGATGGAACTTCTCAGTCTTTCAACATTTAAGCATTTATTTGTCTAAATTTATGATGTTTCTTTGCCAAGAGAGAGGCTCAGAAAGGAGATGGACTCCTCCAAACACACAGTAAACAGTCAGCAAATGAAAAGGCTCATGACACCACGTTTTGTTAAGAAATTTACAGCAGGTGACCTGCCCGTTTTCATGGTGGCAGCAACTGTATTATTCACCCCACGTAATGAATTGGGAGGTTATGCTAATCTGAAGAGGGAAGCTATCAATTGTATATGTCCAGACCACCTCTCCCATTGATTTTGTAATTAATGATGAATGTACATTTTGGGAGGGAGAGATTGCTGAGGAAGGAACTTCACGTGCAGAATAAAAATGTTACAGTAGCCTAATCAATTAGGTATGGTTGACAAATTGGTGAGGGATGACACGACAAAGCACTGTGCTTTAGCAGTGGTCGCAGAGAAGATGTCACATGATATCTATATTAATCTTTCTACAGGCTAAATGTGATCCCTTGCATCAGCAGGACCACGGAAAAACTATTTGGTATCTCAAAATCATGTGTCTTTGATGCTGACTTGGAGTCTGCTTGTTTTGTTCACAGACAAACACATTGTAATAATGCACTAGGTGCCAAGATCATTTGTAATTTGAAGCCTGGTAAGAGGCTTAAAAGCCACTTAGAATATAATTTTAGATAATAAATAGCACACTTGGACATGGGCTTCACCAGTCTTAAGTGTCAGGAAAAGAAGGTGTGCCTTTGGAAGTGGGTAGGACATGCTCTCTTGGATGTAGCCTGTGCAGAGGTTCATCCCTCCATCCCCAGCAAAGGCCTCACAGCCTCTCACTGCAGCAGCAGCTGCCACAGGATGAAGTGACAATACATGTAACCCACTTAAATATTCAGCTTCAGCTACACCGTGACCTGGGCATGGACAATAAATGCAGCAAGTTCTACCATTCCTTCCCAACAAAATCTAGAAGCCTGCTGCAAAAATGCAGTGTTTGATTCCTCAAGTCTGACTCACAAACACCACCACTCCCCACACACAGTTCCCAGCTCATCTGTAATTATTGCTAAGAATGACAGAGGTGTAACAGGGACTAGGACCATGTCCTCAGTGAGCCATACCAGCCGGCAAACAGCTCTACATCACGTCTTCAGAAAGGTTCTTCTTACTTTTGGGTGACCTTAAGGACTTACATTTCTCTGTGTGGGGATGTCTCTGGATGTGTAACATGCACAAATCATATTTTATTTCCCTCCCTAAATGTCTTTGGAAATACAAAGCAAAACAAGACTGGCTTTGGAGTGAATAAGAAACACGTAGGTGAGTGATCTATCAGTTCTTAATTCGGCAAGTGCTGAATTTTTACAAACAGCATTTCTTCCCTGTAATGGTTCAGGAAATTCAGTTTTGTGACAAAAGCTCAAAAGCTAAGATATATTCTCTTCAAGGCAAGACCAGCTTACTGAACAGACTTTTACCTCACTGCAAATTAAATTCAAGCTCAGCACACTGTGAAGAGGAGAAATCACTTCTTTCAGCATAAATCAGGGTTAACTTGCCTGATACCTGTAGCATGCTAAAAAGATCCATCCTCATGTAATTCACAGGGCCTTTCAGAGAACTTGCATTGAAGGTAAAACTGAAGGAGCTGCACAACAATCCTCTGCCACTGCACTGTCCACCTCTGTATGTCACAAGTACACCAGAAAGAGCCACCTCTCAAGGTTTGGTGCTTTGGGTGGATGGAGGGGGTGGTGTTTGTTTGAGAGGCATGGCCATACCAGCCACTCCTGTCTGTGCCGCACAGGGAAGCGGAGCAGTGATGTGCACACACAGCACCACACTGATCCTCATCAGTAAGCTCCTGCAGAAGCCCTCCCACCCAGGAACACTCAGCTAGGAGATCAGATCTGTGGGAGCTCCTGCTCCTTCTCCAGTGGTGCTTTGCTTCACTCACCTTTCAGAGTGCTCAGGGATGATGACTGCTGCTCAGATATTGCTTACACACACTTTGGACCAAGAAGCTCTGTACAATTTATAATGACTGCAACAAGCTGTGGGCACAACATAAAAATCTGGGTTTCAGTAACTGGAAACATTAGGAACATTAGCAACATCTTCTGAAGAGAATTGGATCTCCTTAAATTAGTGCTCCCCCTCACTTCAATGCAAAACAGGAGTAAGCCATTTCAACATAGTGCTGTACCCTCATTAATAATAAGCATTAAAAGGACCTTTGTCACTCCATCACAGTTGAAGTTCTTGTCACATAGCCTCAGTTCAGCACAACATAACATGTCATTATTCTACTTGTTATCTCCACCTTGGACACCAGCAATCTTTTTTAATTGTGGGCAGGTAGATTTCAGAAATGGTGTTTCTCTTTCCTAGGAGAACATACAAATGGTATGTGTGGTTTTTTATCAGTGAAGATGGTTATTCATTGCTATTTAAGAGTAGGTTTTCCAATGCGTAAAAGTCAAAGAAAGTTGTATTCACTTGAAGACTTGCATTGAGCTGTGTGTTTGTGGGCTGGAGCTGAATGGAAACTGAAATGTTTTGTGGTTTCCACTGTCCTAGTTCTGTAAAAAAATTACTGGTTTCATTGGATACAGGTAGCTTGGGGAATGTGGGGTTTTTTTTTAGTTTTTCCAAGTACTTTGTTCACATAGTAATACCCCTGTTTCCTAGCAGGTATTGCAAAGTGAGTTAGAGTGGGTACTAGGGCAGGGAAAGAAAGAGAGGAAGCAAGCAGAAATGTCATACTGAAGTTTAGGAGCCTGGAAGGCAGGAGATGGACCATTACAGGATCAAAATCTAGAAAAATCTTTACCTGTTGCTCAAAAGTACAAAGCACAGAGTACAGCAAAGACATTAAAGATGGTTCTCTTTATATGCATGAGTATTTGTCCTGTGAGGCGGTATAACACCAGTACAGGATTTTCCTAAAGGAAATAATAATCCAAATATCTAAATTCAGCTTTATAGGGGAAGAAATCATACAACAGACAAGACAAATACCATAATGAGGAAGAAGGAACTGAAATTATTGGTGCACTTTTCACATGGAAACTTAGGCATGAGTGGAAGAAGTTCATAATTTGCTTTTACAGTTTCGTCCCTTGAGTCATTTCAGGAACAAACTCCTATAAGATTGCAGTGCCTGCCTCAGTTCTGTCTCTGGAGAGAGTTTGTAAACCTTTGTTTAAGTGTTTCATAAGAGCTCTGTGCTATTTCAGGTTCCTTAACTCCTTTATTAAGTTAGTCAAATCCATTCTTGACTTCTGAATTAAGCACAGGAATGAACTTTGTGGGAGTCCCAGCTTTCCCTACAACTGATTTCAGGTTTGGGATGCATTGTCCGAGGTTCATTCTCCAGGGGGTCCCTGCACTTATAAAAAGGAAATAAGCACATTTCAAAGAAAGGGTAAAAGGTGCCAGGGCCAAGGCAACTCCAAGTAATACATCATGGAGGTGGAGGAAGTGGGGGGTAAGAAAACTTTGGGAAGATGCTTGCAGTGTTCCCTGCTTTTTTCTTGTGTGGTAACACTTTATTGACATAACTACAGCCAACTGACACCACCATTAAAAAAGAAAAACCAAAACCACAAGAATAGATTGGGCCTTTTCAAGACCTTTTAGCCTCTCCTTAACACCTCACATATAAGTGTCAAATATTGTCCAGACATTATTTTATTGGTATTTTGAGACACTCTACTTTTCAGGACTGGGAACTTTCCCAAAAGCCACACTTCAGCTTGTGGCTTGAATAATTTTGTGAATTTCTAAGACCCATTTTATTCATTGGGTCAGAGCAAATGATTATAGTCACTTCTTCTGTCTCAAAAGCTGAACAACCTTAAACTAGCCCAGAAATCAATGTTTCAAGTGGCAGAATTCTTTTTAATGAAATAGCTCAGTAATTTGTAATTTTCCTAACACAATGACAATCAGAACCTAATGGAAGTTGCCTCTGTCTTTTCTTCAGGAACACCCCCTCCAATAATGTGTTTTGTATAATGGCAGATATGTCTTCCCTCAAGACAGATATTTTGCAACTGGAGTGCCATAAGTCAAGTTGCTTTTCTTTATTTTGTATAATTTAATTATTTTTGTTGTTTAGATTTTTTTCCTTCAACTGAGTAAGTTCTGGACATTTTTGTTTCTGTCTTCAAGATGTAAAGAATCACACTTAGAATTTCAAATAATTTCATTCTACTTGATTCTGAGGTTTTATAAATCAAGTGTCCATTTTTTTTTCCAAAACATTTCTCAACACACCCCATAAAATCTAGCATCTCTTCATAAGCCTTTCCCTATTTCTATCCATGGACTTTACATTTGCAACATAACTAAAATTGCTGAAGTTGAGATTTTAAACCACTAAAAATGAAGAATTTAACAAACATGAATTCTGTATTACCTGGTCAAAACCACCAAATCTACCCAAATCTTCCAAAGTGATTTAATGATGAAATGGAACATAACAGCTGCATTTTTCATGTTGTTTCACACCAGGTTAACATTCTGGATTCTAAAACAAGTTTTAATTTGCTGCTAATGCAGAGCCACATCAGGGCTGGTTTCTCTGAGCCCCAACAGCAACACTGCTCCCATCACTGCTTGCAGAGTCCTGCACCATTGGTACAGTTTACACACTGTCCTTCCTTTGGATCTGTGCCTTAAAGGTACAAATTTACTAAGGTATGTTTTCATTCTGCTATACCAGCATCTTCCTATAAATTAGGTACAAGCAATCAGAGCTCATCTTCCTATGGCTTTGTGCAACATATTTTGTAACATCATTTCTGCAAAAGCCGGATTTTTATCCTGCCTTGGTCTATCTATGAAATATGAGAAATAAATTCACAATGAAGGAAATACTATCACAGTTTCTGATAGTTTTTCCTCATGGGCAATATGAAAGACTTTTTTATTTGTTCTGGGGTATCTAATAAGACTCTGGGTCTCTCAGGTCTGTACACTGTTACAGCTACTTGCTGCAGCTTTGCCCAACACAGCAGAGGTGTCTCATTTTTAGAGCATAGCTTAAAATTGTAATTTTTCTGGCAAGGCAGGTTTGGTCAGTTAAGGACCAGGTGATCATCTGCTGGCTCAACAACAGATTATCTATCACAGCACACAATAATGGGAAAGAAAGAAAAGTGTCTCATTACCCCAGCCATTCATACACAGCCCAAACCTCTCCTGACACCACCGAGGCACAAGACCAGTGTTGTTAGAATATTGAGAGCCACAGTGGATCACATCAAATGCCCACTGAGCCCAAGGTTTGTCTCCAGCAGGGTTTCCAAGGAGCTGAGCTGGGAAAAGCAGGGAGAGAGCATGTATGTGTGGCAGTTCCCACAGGTTGTCCCACAGAACAACTATTTTTAGATGCAGGGATTTTCTGAGTGGTTTCAATTTCTGCAATGTAATGGTTCTTACTTAATTTCTCATCCAGGGGGTTGTGCAGTCTCTCCTTGAATCCATGTAAAGTTAGAGCAGCCCCCACATCCTTTGGAAAAAGTTACACATCTACTGCCTGCTGCATGAAGAAACCAAACTTTATTTGGTTTCCTTTGAACTTGGCTCCTACAGCCTTCATTCAATGGTTCTTTTGCATTAGAAGAGACAGCAAAGAGCCAGCTTTGCCCATTGTGCTCTTCAGTAAGTCTGTCACAGATTTAAACTGAACAGCCCAAGCAGACACAGACCATTCTTACCGTGGAAATAATTCCCCACCCTGCTTGGACTTGTGTGAGCATGTCCCAGTCGTAGCACATTCCGTTTGAGGTGAAAGGACTGGAATTATGTACACTCTTCAGCACGTGGATGAACACTGGTTCTTAGAGCTGCTCTCTGGTTTTTCCCTCATTTAACACTTGGGTAACACTTTGGCTGCCTCACAGCATTGAGACAATGCTTTCGTAGAACAAGGTATTATAATCCCAGGATTGTGATCCTGAGTTGTAAGGGTCAGGTCAGAGTCTATAATTTTGTATGTGAATTTAGGAATGCTTTTTCCCACATGCATCGGTTCAGATTTGTGCATAATAAATTTCATTTGCCCATACAGTCTCCTGAGGTACTTCTGTGCTTCCTGATAGGTGGCCTTCATATTCACTGCCCTGAATAGCTGATTTCCTATTGTCCCCAGACTGTCTCACCTGTTCACCTTCTTGTCCCAGCAGTTTATGGTGTTTTTACCAGGACAGACCCAGCACAGGTTATGCAGAACTCCATTCTTGAGATCCATTACATTTTTTCTTCATTTCCCTTAAAAGTCTTTGGCACGGGACTTCTTGAAAAGCCTTTCAGAAATACAAGTATAACAAGGAGCTCACCCTTATTCACTTTCTTATTGACCTCTTCAAAGCCCTCTGATAGATTTGTAAAGCACAGCTCATGTTCCATCAAAGTCTGCCCTGGTATGAAGAGTTTTCCTTTTCATTTTAGTTCATAATCAGATAACAGTCAACAGATCTCAGCCAGACTAAATGTAAGTGGAAGCATCTCTGCTTAACAGATTTGGTTTATTTTAACCAAGGCAAGACTGAGCCACTGAAGTACCAGCTGCTGGTGGGTTTCTTCTGAGTCTGATTTGCTCACTGGGGACCCTGAGAGCCGGTGCTGACTGTGTGACAGTGATTGCCATTGGAAATGAGAGCAAGGGGGCTGAAAAAGGCCTAAAAAGGGTTAGAAGCTCATTAGCAGCCCCTAATTCTCTAAGTTTCCTTAGAAATCTCAGCCAGACTAGTTATTGAAAGGAGATACTAAATTAGGATCCCACTGACATGGAGGACTGGGGAAGCGCTGATATTCCTGTACCCATCATGTCCTTGTTTTGGGGAGATGTCACATCCTGCTGCTCAGGACAAGCACACCAGCCAGGGAAAAATGACAGAACAACCCATATTTCTGTTATTCAAAGAATATCTGCCACTGTCCTCTCTGTAGGTTCTGTAAATGTCCAGCTATGACAGCAGAAATGAAAACTATCTACAGCCTTCATAGCTGCCAAAGCTCTGTCACAGTTGGGCATTTCTGTATATCCCTTTCTCTATGCATAATAATAATAATATTAATAATATAATAATTTATTATTATTTTATAATAAATAACAATTTACAATTACCATGGAAGGAAATGGATGTAAAAGTTTTGAGTGAAACAGGAGAACAGATTTTGCAGAACTGGGGCTTGGTGAACAGGAATGTGATCTCTGTTCTGAGACCATAACCATTAAATGAGAAAAATACTTCCAGGAATAAGGCAGAGGCTGTGCTGGTATCAATCATGTTGCTGTGGAGCACAGGTACAATGCAAAGAGCACTGCAGAGAGCAGTAAACAGATGGGTTTCCACTGCACCACGTGTTTTACTGAGCATTTGGACACTCATATTTATAAAAATGAGAAAAATAAAAGGTCTTTTGTTCTATTTTTTTTACCAGTGTAAATACCTTTTGTAAAACATGAGTTTGTCTCTCTTTGCCCTTCTTTTTTAAGGGTGAAACATAAATTATAGATTCTGAAAAGGAATAAACAAAAAGTATGAAAGCAAACGTGGCTAAGTACCCCAATTTTCTAAGATTTAATTATTATCAGTAAATAGCTCCCTTTTAAGAGTAGCCCTAATTGGCTATTAACAACAGTAGCTACCAATTTCAAGGCAATTAATATTTTAAAATAATGAGATGGCTAATATATTACATTAAAGCATACAGTAAGCAGAAGTCTTGCTAATTATATATATTATTCTCCCTACTTTGCTTAATGAAGGTGTCTGGCTTGTAGATTAATTCATTCTTGCTGCAGTTTTTATTTTTTTTAATCAGTGTAACTAATCCTCCCACACACTATTGTAGCATTAAAGCAGAAAGATGTGGATGAAACAGTGAAAAAAGCACAAAAAAGAACATTAAAATGAAGATTTAGTTTCAAGTTTCAGAACCAGTTGCCCAAAGTAAAGAATTAAGATGTGGGAAATTAGAGAGAAAAGGCAGAAGCCTGAGTCAACACTTATTTGACACCTTCTACCTAATGCTGAAAACATAAACCTCTTCACAGAGGTAATCACACCCAGATCAGTTTGATTTTCAGAACATAGCAGCTCTTCTGACAAAGATATTACCACTCCATAGCTTAAATAACTGCTTCTCCTGTTTTCTCCAATGCAGAGGCAGGAGGGTGACTTGGATAAATGGAGATTTCTTCCAAATTGAGAGCTAATCTTCAGGAAATAATAGCAATGTATGAATTGTTTACAGTGAAAATCTTCTCTTTTTTATTAGTCTATAACTACATTTCACTCTCAAATATTTGAGCGTAAGAGTTTCTCTTGGGTACGAATTTGTCTAAGATCTTTTTCTTATTTCAAGTCACTGGAGTAGACAAGACTAACATGAAACATTTAACATACATATCTACTTATCAAAAAATAAATATATTACCAGTTTGTTGGAACCTGTTGCAGTACATACCCTGCAGCAGAGATAAAGAGTAACCTTGGCCCATGGATCATGTCATAGCTCAACAAACCATTGCTTTGTACTTTATCGGTCTTTGGTACCCACACATGGTTCTTCAAGTCAGCTCCCTAACTTTTCAACCATTACAGAAAACACATTTTAAAAAGAGCAGTACAGGGTTCAGACAATTCAGGGTTCAATGGCCACTGAGTAAGTGAGCAGCAGCTTCCTCAAGTTAAAAAAATCCCTGTTTATTATTCAGTCTCATTAGGGTCCTTTAAGGTCTGATATGACAATGGGAGAGGGGATGAAAGTGCTCAGATATACAATTGAAAATTTATTACATACACCCCCTTATGTATAGGATGTCAGTCTGTCTCTATATCCTACTCCCAAATTGAGCAAGAATCCAGTGAAGATGATAAAAGATGGGTAAAATGTCCTTTCTGATGTCTCCCATCACTTGGAAAATGCTCATTATGGAGCTGCCAGTAGAGAACAGAGCCCTCATTCCCACACCAGCCTCAAGGACTGACACAGGGCAGTGAGATATTACCAGCTTCTCTTTAAGCAAAACCTGAGAGAAGCATTTTATTCTTCTACCCCTGAGTAAAAGGCACCAGGGCAGGAACACAGACTTTCTTGTGGGCACAGAGGCCTCTTTTCAAACCACGCAGAGGAAACGTCAGGTTTGGGGTTGCCAAGTACCTGATTTCAGGGTTCATTCTGTTACTGCATATAAATGTCTCTGGTGTGTGTTTGGCACGACATGTTATCCTAGACTGATCATATGTTCACAGATTGTGGAGAGTGTGTGAAAGCCTTTTTTGCTGTAGTTATTGGGCGAAGTCACGTCTGTTACCTGGTACTCATGCAGAGAAATCTGTAATCTGGGAACAGATGGTCAGAGTGAGTGAGAGAAAGAGAGACAGAGAGAGACGCTGTCTGGAAGACTGCAGAGTTTTTCACTCAGAGGAGATGAAAGAGGAATGAACAAACCCACCACAGCATGCCAAAATCATGAAAATATAGAAGAATGTCAGTCCTGAAGGTCATTCCATTAGAATTCACCAACTGTCTCTGTACCATATGTGCATATCAACACACCAAAGAGAGCCCACCATCCTGTTGCACAGAGCTGGAGGTGGTTTACGCAGCCAAAAATTGTGAAATCGTAGACTTCCCATTTAGAAAAGTGACACACTGTAGTCTAAGCATACAGTCTGAGCAGAGTCTGAAAAAATGTATAGCAACTCCTGCTCTGGATTTATTACAAAATTTCACTGGAATAGGCCAGAATTGGAAAATTCACGTCCTAGTGTTCAAGCACTACCCTTTGTGGGATATGCTTGGATCTGAGACTTTCTCAGCAACTTGAGGGGTATAGTCCAAGCCTGGCTTTGGAGTCCAAGTGCCTCTGGAACTGGTGACACCTGCTATCAGGACAAGTCCATCCTTCCCAAACGGTTACATGAAACTGACATTTGCTACCAAAAGGCAGCATTGCATTACTCCCAACTAAAATTAATTGGATCTAACCTGTCTTAAAATTATTCAGCCTTCTTGATAGTGGGGTTTTGGTAATCAGCAGCCTATCCAAAGGTACTGGGTGCTGCCCTGTGCATGTGAGCACCCACCTTGCTGGTCTAGAGCCTGCATCTTTAGGTGGGAGTTCTGATGGCCTGAGGTGCTGTAGTTCTCCCAGGAACAGGACACAGGCACATATCACACTGTAGCTGAGGCAGCACACAAGTTGACAGGGTGAGAAAGCCCTAGCTGAGGGTCTAACAGAGTCCCATGTTACCAGAATCCCAGTGATGCCTGTGTGCCCAGACAGTTTAGTGCAGCTCTGCTCCAAACCCACAGCTGCCATCCCATCATTAGCCACAGAGGACACACATCCCAAAAAACAGACCTCGGGTGAAAAGCCATGACCACACCAAGCCCCCTGTTCCCAAAGACATTGCTCAGGACATTTCAGCTGGAATGCAAATGAAAAATCTCTCAAATGAGAAGGCAAGCCCCCAGAGATGCAGTGCAGCCACAGCCCCTTGGCATGGCAGGGCCACGTGGAGCAGGGCAGGAACAGCTGCAGAGGGATCAGCCAGTGACATTTTGCTCCCAGAACGACAGTGTGCAACAGGTATTTAGGGAAACAAGGACCAATTGATAAAATCCTCCAGGCCTGTGAATTACACACTGCAGGGACTCTCAGCATGGACCCTACCCAAAGCTGCTCACATAAAACCTGCCTGCAGGAGCAGGAAAAGGAGGAGAATCAGGACACTCCCCTGGGTGAACCACTGGATGAAATCAGTGGCATTTTCCTCACACAAAACTCATTTGAAAAGATAATCAAGCCCTAATATAACAGGATGGTTTCACCAGAAAATTGAGGAGTTGCAATCTCACCAAGTGATTGTTGGAATGAGTCTGAACTTCTAGCCCTTTCAGCCTACAGCCAAAATCAGATGAAGCTGATCTTAAGAACACTTCAGTTTTTAGCCAGCACAAGATTTTACATTTGGGTGCTATCCAGTACTTCAGTTTTTCACAAGAAATCCACATTGTCAGATATAGACAAGCAACCCTGTATTTTACTATTTATTCTTCCAGCAATGTGTCAGTCAATTTGCAGAACTAATTTCCAAATAGGACCAAACATTTTTTGCCTCTCAATAAAAATGAGTGACTTCAGCAGACCATTCAAAAGAAAATTCCTCTTCCTTCTCCTCTTTCTGTCCTGGCAAATGGCAGCAGAGGCAGAGCAGAATAACAAGATCCAGAATTAAACATGTTGCCAATGGAGTGAAAAAATCCATTCTTTGACAGTAACAAAGTGATCTATCATACCTCATGCCTAAACTACAGAAGAAGACAACATCCTTTTGGTCAGTCTCAGTTATTAAAAGTATTTTCTTTGAGCCAGAAAAAGCTAGCTAAGACACTCTAGAATAGTATAAAGCATCTCACAGGAGAAATGAAATACAATATCTCATTGTGCAATACAAAACAAAGGCTTCGACTACAGCTTTATTCATTTGCCAATTCAATTATATAGATGGTGATCCTGCAAACATGCAAAAAGGGCAAATATCAACTTAAAAGCCCAGAACAAGCATCTTTGCTCTCCTCTCACTTGCAATTTTTTACCCTTCTGAGGCAGTATGAATTTGTATTGCATGGGTATTACAAAGGCTGTGTACCTTTCTTTTCCTTCTCCATAATTGTAGAAGTTGTTCCTTCTCTTAGTGCTGTCATTAAGGAAGATGTCTCCTAGAGACTAGAAGGCTAGTAAAGGTACAGGGAAGTTTTTTTACACATAGTCAAGCAGTTTTATACAGTGCAACAGATCTCTTGCAAGAAAAGTTTAAAGCCCTGCACAACCTCACTGAATACAGCACATGGTGCTTGGTGTAAAAAATGTATTCGTTGTCTTCTGCCTGGGAGAACAGAGATCCTGAAGCTTCATAGAAGCTGCAGCTTTCATAAAATGAGAAAATTACTTTGAGTTTACATCTTAAGGGTATTTACATACCTCTGTAGTGTCTTTCACTATCCCCTAAATTCTTCAGGCCCTTAATTCAGACAACTGAGTGATGTTCACCCTCCACCTGCAAGAGATGGGTGTCTGCAAAGAGAAACCAGCCACAGGACAGAACAATGCAGAGAAAGGGTTAATTCAGAAGCACTGCAATGTTCTTGGTATTGTGCTGTTAATTAGGCAGTGGGATTTCAGCCATCTGAGTATTGCATACTGCACAGAAATGAAATAACAACAAGCTCTAATAACAAAGCTCTAAATAAACAAAGAGCACAAGGAAGCAGAAGAGAGCCATTTTCAGCGAAAGCCGAGCAGCAAGGTCCAGTGTGTGTTGGGATGAGCAGATGACTCAGATCCAGAAAAAGAACTTAGAGAGAAAGCACAAGAGGACTCCACAACTCTTTATATGCTATTTCAATTTGACAGACACTTGTCCTGCAGCCTGAGTGAAAGCCGTGAAGAGTGGACATGACTGTGTCACCAAGGATATGACAAGAGTCCTTCAGGAATACACAGGACAGAGGGGATTGAGAAACAGCCCTCCAGGCAGGTGTTCAGCCTGCAGGTGCAAACCCGAGCACAGGCGAGGCCAAGGCCAGACCTGGTCTGGTGCCACTTGCAAAGAATTTGTACCTGCCAGTACAGACACAGGGCCAGGGGACAGCTCTGCTACAGAACATAAATGTACTACCAGCCTAAAAGCAGATGGGACATTTAATATTTTTACGTTGGCCATTGGTACAAAAGCCAACTGGTTTCAATTATGTGAATGAAAAAGCACCAGGAGTAGATAAGAAAAAGGCAGACTTTTATGGTGTGGCTTAGATGTATCCTCCATCCTGACAGGGAAATTAAAGGCATCTCATCATCTCATACAACTGTTGTGAGGCAGGTGGAACATATTTTGGAATAGTATGAGAATTGAAAAATGGCCTAGGAAGTCTGCCATAGCATCACAGAAATTTAGTGAGAGTACAAGATGGAGTTGAATTAGCTCAAACTGTAGTAGGGACTGTGTTGCATATAGGTAAAACCTTATAAAAAATAAGGGCCTTTTTACCCTTGTAAAATCATGGCTATAGTTCCCTTCACACCCAAATATTCTGAGGTGCAAGTAACACAAAGGCAATTCTTCTAAGGTTATACAGTAGCACTACAAAACATGGTGCACATAGAGGCCAAAAAAATACAATTAAAACTCTTAGTGCTTTCACAACCCTTAAGCTAAAATACAACTTCATAGATATAAATTGTGCAGACATTAATAGATCACACCTGGGTAACCTCTCAGACACTGCATCATTTTATCTGCCAGTGAAACTTTGGTAGTGATTCTGATAGATACCAATGGAGGTATAACAACAGCAACTGAATCTCTTCACCTCTGGTGCCAGTTCAGCACTCACAAACACGCTGCAAGAACAGACACACGTGTTGAGATCAATAGTCATTGTTTATAAGTTACTTGGCTCTGAGCATGCCAGCTCTTTGAAAGACTCTGGTGAGCCTGAAATCTGTAAATGGTTTTTTTATTGGTGTTGATGATAGGGATAAGCTAAATTACATAAGCTGGAATTGCTTTAAATATTATTCAAGAGGAATGTTTCCAAAGAGCCCAGTGTTGCAAAAGCCAACAGTAATTTATGCCTCTTCCAAAACATTTGCCATTTCAGAGAACTCCAAGCTGCCTCTGTTCAAAGTGCAACCATTTCTTTTAAGAGAAAAGAACCTGTGTTCAGTATTGATCAACATCTGGAGTTCCCAAATGTGCTCAGCACCTTACAAGGTCGAGCCCTAGCCAGGTTTTTGGACACATTTGGAAATTAACAGTGAGACCAGAGAACCAAACCTCTGCCTAGATTTCATTTAGTGTATATTTGCACTGAAAGCCACACTAAATCCATCAACAGAACAATTTATTTACTGCTCCCGTCTTTTGAAAGGCACAAGCTTCTCAGAGGCCCAGCCACGAAACAAGTGTTCTGGTTGATGTATAAACATGGGACACCGTGGCCATCTCAGCTAAAAGAAACATTTTGTACACACCTCCAAGAAGAATCAAAACAGATCACCATAAGCAAACAGGTGATCATGATCAATACCAATGGAGGTAGCATGTCAAAGGTCCAGCCATGACTGAAGCCCTGTCAGCTTGGCATTATACAAACATCACCAGAGACAATCCTTGTCCAGGCAAGCTTGCAAACCAAACGGACAAAACAGGCTATGTGTAATAGGGAAAACAAAACCACAAGGGAATTAAATGTCTGGCCAAGGGTTACACCAGCCAGTCAATGGCAAAGACAGAAATAGAATCCAAGTTTCTTAGTCTACTCCTTCTGGCAATGGGAACTATGTGGCCCATCAAGAGCCTGATTAGTCCACATTTGGCAAGACCTACTACAAGTCCTTCATTAATATTTAGAGACATCATTTGTTCTCTGCTCTATTTTGCTTGCTTTCTTTCTCCTCAAAATAGAAACTTTTTCTTTGGAGGAAACTGGAAGGAGCTCCTTTGTATGAATGGGGGAAGTAATGACTGCTACGGGATGTAGCAGATGGATAAATAACTCCCCACAAAGCAATAAAGCAAAACTTCTTTATTGCAAAATATTATTCCTCTCAATGTTCATAATTGTAACTGTCAGTTGCCAAATTTAGGATGGAAGCTACTGTATTTTTAATTGCATATTGAAAGCATGTAGAGCTGAACAGTGCCTATTAGTCCACTCAAACAGATGTTATCTAAGTCGATACATAGTTTTGAAAACAAGAGCCCATATTTAGACTCCAAATTTCTTTTTTTAGGCACTTGCTTGATTCCCAGGTGGTGGCTTAGGGTAGGGAGGACCATGGATAATGAGCATCGATTTGCCAGCTGAACATTAGACTCCCAGGTTAGAGCCCACCCACATGCACACAACTCCCATTAGGGGCCCATATGTGGGGCTTTGAAAAGCACTCACCATCCATTTAACTCTTCCTCTCTTCCCACTGGGCTTCTGTAAGTTTTCAGACCAGCACTTAGCCCTTCCGCAATCACACCTGAAAGGGATTGCCAAATGACACAGAAGCAACAAGATGAGCTCTCTATCCACTACTTGAGAACTTGTCAAATCTCACAGTATTGCTTTCAATTATTATGCACATTTCCCAGTTAGTATCTGACAAGTATTTCCTTTATTTACAGCTAATTTCTTGAATAAACCCATTTGCATTACACAGGAATTGAAGAATCAGCCCCCTTTCCCCTATATTCTATTAAGTATGTTAAAAAAAACTTCCATATCTTCTGGTTTCCAGTCATTTACGGTAAATGAGATTTGAATTCCAGACTCTGGAGTGCAGCCATTTAGGATATGCAGCTTTGCAAAATATTTTCCACAATGAAATCTCCAATGATTTGAAGGTACTTCACATTAACCTAAAGCAATTTATTAGGGCAAAACCCTCTAAACTACTGACATATCTGGTCAAATTAAAACATGATAAATCTGATGATGGGATTGTGGTTATTATGCTGTGGTGAAAACTACATTTGGAGAAGCTGGTGTTTTCCATATCAGCAGTGTTTCTTACAGTACAAAAATGAAATTACAAATGCTTTCAAAAGAAAGAGGTGCCAGCTCAATGCACAGCTTTTGTGCAGTAGAGGGTTGAGATTTGGAGTAGCATTTTTTTGTGTGGAAAAACACAACAAGAAATGTCAATGAGCTATCTTGGAAAAGAACTAACAGAACGTGTTTTGCAGAATTGGGTCCTTTTAAGCTGAAAGTATAAGTGCTACTTCTACGGCTGTATCTTTATAAACCAAAACCTTCAGGAAGGAATATCACATTCTATCTTTTGTAGAGAGGAGTCCAGAAATATCATTAGTCAGTGAAAATTGAGATATCTGTGATTTGTGCAGCCAACAGCTTCCTGCTACCCAAAACAAAAAAGTTACACATGCCAGATGATGCAAGGAATTCAAGCTACTGCAAATTGGCTAAGCCACAGTAACTGTGTGGATATATTCACCAGCCTACTGCAACTTCAATTCAATTTAACTTAGCCTGCTATTAAAGAGGGTTTTCCAAAGTTTTATTCTCTTGCCTTTGCTGCTTCTACTTAAAACATACAGAAATAAATATTGTAACTTGGATGATGCATGGTATCTTGTCAATCTGCAGAATCTAAATTCATTTTTAGTTCCATTTCTGATCCTGTGTTTATACATAGGTGTCACACGTTAACAACAAGTTGATAGAAGTCCCCAGTTACACACTCTCTGGAATTTTTTTTGAAATCCAAATACAGAAATGCAAACAGATTCTACTGTAGCTTCAGCTCATATCTGATGTTTAACAAGTCTTGTATTTCCCACAGAGCTGAAAGCAAATCCCTTATTACTTGAAAGAACTTAAACACATTTCACTTTCTCAGAAGCTATCTATTTTCTGTCACTGTTTTTGACATTGCTGCCTTTGCTAGCTAATGCATTCTGTGATGGTACTTTAAAGAAGATTGAAGATTGCTTATTTAATTTTTTTTAGGGGTTTCCCTCACAAAGAAACATCCTCATGTCTTTCAGAGCCGAGGCTGTTCTGATTTACCTGTAAATACCTTTGCATCTGTAACAAAACCAGGCCTTTTTCAGTGCAGAACTCAGGATTACAGTAGGTGCAGCACAGGATGTGCCTACAGGGAACACATGGATATACCAGCCCCACTGCTTTTTGATCACGCCCATGTTCTCATGCTATCAGAGGCTCAAAAGGAGGCAGGAGCTGAAAACAGATCCTTAAGATTGGCATTGCTTTCAATTCTCAACACAGCAGGGTAGGAGGTTCACAGGTTTTGTTGTATAGAGAGTGTGGCCATACACACTTGGAATTTTGTAGTGTTTTCCATATGTTTCACAAGTCACAAGCTATGAAACAACTTTCTACCCTTCTGGCAAATCCGTTTATCCAAATTTCTACCAGTATATTCAAGGCTTCAAGTCCTCCTCAAGGACTTCCAAGTGGGGGAAGAAAGGTGCAGACCTTATAAGCTATGTTTCCAAAGTTTCACCTTCTCTTGGTCTGTTCTTTAGTCAAGTATGTCCGGCCCTGCAGGTTAGGATCTTTCCATGTCTATCAGAACTGAATTCTGCACATGACAGGCAAAGGAGTATTGGATGAAACATCACTGAAACCAACAGTATATCAGCGTAAGAGAGTCAAAATTAAATCTTACTGTGCAAGAGCACATTCCTGCACGTGAAGCCTAAGATGAATGGCTGTTTGGACTTAAAGCTACCCTTCTGTGGACCAGCCTCAGTACATGGCCACGGAGAGGTCATGTGACTTTCTTCTTGTAGTACAGTTGCTGTCATCCCAAAGGCAGCATCAACGTTGCCAAGATACTTCCAGACCCTAAATCAAAATTTAAAGCCTGAGGGGAAGAAGTCTCAAGCCATAGCCATGGCCAAAATCAAAGAAACAAACCCTTGACTTGAAAGGAATGTAGAACAAAGCACTGCATATTCATGCATTTTTTGTGTCCCACTAAATTAACAACCCACTGTAATGGGGTTAACCAATGCTTAGAAAAATTCTGCAGTTCTTCAGCTCAACCAATCTCTTCTGAAACCAGAAGAACTTGTTGCTTAATGCCCATCCAGTTTCCCCGCTCTTTAAGGGGAAAAAAAGAGCAAGGTTTCCTCAGAACTAAAAAAGAAGGACAGCAAATCATCCGAGGACCCCGAGTCTTTAGGTAGATCCTCAAAAATGCCAGAAGACACTTACCCTTACTAGGTTGGCTTTTTTCTTGGTATCTGCAGACTATTATAAGCAGGGGAGAAAATAATTACTCCTCTCCTTATCAGACTTGTCCAGCTAAGACAAATATTTTGTGTGATGCCCTATTGCAGAACTCAGCCATGCTATAATTAGCAGCTGTGAAGAATCAACTCCACAGCTGTCAGCAGATCCATCTCTACTTTCCAAAGGGGTTTGTTATATGACTTTGAAAAATATGGACACATAGGAATTCTGAACAAGTTCCTTCAACTCAGTGGGAAATAGTAATCTGATGAGAATCGCACAGTTCAGACCTTTGCAATACTGAGTTGTAGCAGGCCCAGTTTATAACATCTAAGTATTAATTCTAAAAAAAATCCTTGTTTGCTTTAAAAGTTTCACTCCATCTTTTACTGATGCTTTCCCATAATTTTGACTGAACACAATCACTGAATTTTTTCCTTAAAAGTACTTTGAAAAACTACACTGGCAGTAATATTTGCAAATACTATTTCAATGACTTCCCAAGGCAAGGAATTCCCTCATTAGCGAACCTGCAGCCACTGGCTGGCTGGTGTGAAAGCAGAAAGTGGGGAAGCTCTGAGCTCTTTTTGTGCCAAGACAGTGGCTGCTACACAACTGGGGACCACTGAACCAGAGCTTGCTTGGGTCTTCTGGGCCTTGGGCATCATGCTCTCACTTCACCTGGGCACCGGGGATGACTTGTTTCTCACGAATCCTGACCTGCTTTGCCCAAGCAGACAGAGATGGAAATACAAGAGCAGTGTCACATTTAAAACAAGGGTTGAACTGAAAGTAGGGAGCACCACAGCTCTTCTGTCAGGTATTACTGCAGCTTTGGTGGTGTTCTTATGGAAATTCAGCTGCACCCCATGTGACAGCAAAGGAGAAGAGAGAAAAGAGGGTTTCGTTACACTTTTTCTGTGAAGGCCATTTCCAGTAAACAGGATCTGTAAGGCTATACTATTTTACACATTACCAAAGGTAAATAATCTTGAAAGATTTAAAGGAATATTTGTGTCCAGTGATATCTTGATTGGTATACTCAAAAATGTAAGCTTGTCAATCCCTGCCTTCGGTAAGAGTAATCTCCAAGAAATATGTTTTGTCTCAAGCAACACAGGCTCCAGACACTTTTGGTTTAAAAGAAAATAATGTGAGGTATCTAAAGCAACTTTCAACAGTAACTATTGCACTTTTTCTCAGTGACACCAGCAGGACTCCCACCATTGACTAAAATCTAAGGGTTGATACAATTTTAGGCAGTAAATGATGTACAGTATTTTCTTAAGTCAAGGACAACATTTTGGTCAAGGGTAGTAGAAATATCTGAGCAGATTGGCCACAACAACATGACCACTATTCACATTCAGCACATGGGATATCCTGATACAGTTTTGTGAGCATGAGTATTTGCTTTAAATATCTTGAATAAGGTCTGACTCAAAGCTACTCAACTCCTCAGGAAAACCCAATGAGAAGAATTTAGGTTTTACCTAAGAGAGGCAAAGGAAAAAGAAATAAAACCTAGAACTATCAGCATTTCTACATGTTCTAACTCACTAGAATTTTTTAAATGTAATAAAAAATGCTGATAAATATTCAGAAGGCTGCCTGAACTTTTCTAGAACAGAGTAATACTAGTATGAATTGAACTTATACTAGTTGATGGATGAAACCATTGTCCTATCAGCCAAGTTTTTTTCACGTACTTTATGGTTCACTTAATGTTACTTGGCTGTGCAATGAAAAGCTGAAAAGTGAATGTGGCTAGATTTTTAAAGATGACTAATGTGTGTGACTTCGGTACATTTCATTGTTTTAGTGTGTGAGGTCACTGCCACCTCACAGTATTTGAATGATAATTTCTTATTTGCAATAAATGTTTTTAAAGAAATAGTGCCATTTGTTTCACTTAGAATTCTAACTTCAAAATGTCTTCATATCTAATATTAAGTGTTTACTATGTTAACCACAATAATAGAAAGATTATATCAATCATTAAACTGTTGTTCTATTGAAGTCACACAGTATCAGTTCTCTGATTTGCTAATGCTTTAAAAAAAAAATAATGAGCCAGAGAAAGGTTTTAAAAATGTCTGTGTAGCTTTTCCACCCTGGGCTGATGATCATTAACTACTAATAGACAGTAGCAAACCCTTGTAGCACATCATAAGGCCGGGCTACTCTGTCAGGACCACTGTAAAAATTAGGAAAATATCTTTCCAAGGGCATTAGTATTAGTTTCACCTGTGATAATTTCAAGGGGTAGAGTGAGTGATCCAGGCTGCAATACCAGATATGGTGGCTGAGACAGACCCACAAAGCTGATGTAGAGTATTAAATCTTACAGATGGATAGAGCATTACTGGATTGAGTGATCTCACTGGTAAGAAAGTTAAAGCTATGAATTAGTTTGAATTCCAGGTGTCATTTCTTTGTTGTTAGAGCAGTTGCTGTCCTCTGAGAAATAATCTGCTCCTAACACGTGCTATTCTATTATACCAGAAGAACACCAGAGGTGTACACGGTACCTTACAGGCAAGCATGAGAAATGGACTGTGGCAGAGGCAGCTATGCTTTAAATTAGATTTTAAACAGAATATTGGGAGCATACAATAGTGGCAAAAGCAGGAAGAAGAGTTAAATTTCATCAATAATGAGGCAGGCAAGTGGACTGAGTTTTGGACTGGACTCACTGCACATCATCCTCAGGCCTTACTTATTCTTCTTGAAGGTCTGTGAACACTACAGAGCTAGTCTGTGCTTCACACAGCCTGTGACTGCAGTGAGACAGACCCAACAGGGGTGTGGGCAGATACCAGTGAGGGGGGCACTGAGGGCTCACCCTGATTTCTACATGGAAACACTTGTTTGTGTGCAGAATATGAGTGTGCCACACCCAAACCTTGGCGCTCCAGCAGCATCTGCACTTAGGTGCTGTAACTGCTAAGTGCCCTGTAAAGATAAATACTCAGTGCCTGTGATCCCTGCAGTTATCCTTATGAGCTGCATTTCCAGTCTGGCTCAGCCTCTTACCAGACCAAAGAAAATGTGGCAAACAAGCAGTTAAGAACACTCGACTTTAGACCAAAATCCCCAGCTCCACACTGTCTGAATCAGAGCTTTTTCCAAGCTTATAAATTTCAATCATTCATCTCACCCAGGAATTGACAGTGTGTTGGGGAAGTTATAAGACCAAATAAAGGGAGAAGAAAAAATAAGAGCAGAAAGCACCTGTCTTTGCAGCTGGTCACCAGGCAGACCTTTAATGTGCTGCCTGCTGGGAAACAGGGATGGTCTCATGTTACACTGAGGCTTCAGCAAAGGATGGAGTTTGCAGAAAGGAATCCTGCAACTAGAAGATGTGAGGCTTGGGCTTCAGCCAAAAACAATGGAGAGCAACATTAAATGAAAAGTTCCATAAGTTCAAACGCATTCAATCACCGAACAACACACAGCTTTGTGGTTTGAAAGAATTTAAAAAAGAAGTTTAAATCATCACTGCAGAGCTACCAGTTGTTTCTAATTTTGAAGAACAATCAGTATTTTACCCTTAACTACCACCAAATGCTTCCCAGAGTGACCATAGTCACCCATAAACAGACTGAATGTCTACATTTAGGAAGAGCAGACCAAACCTGATAAAAGCCAATACGCTACTTTGAAAATTGCTTTACTGCCTGAAGCAGAATTTCATCTTTCATAGGCTAAATCAACCCTAATAAGTGACACCAGTTTTGCTTTAAGTCACATCCTTAGAAGCTCATTGACTACAATTGAGAAATCATTGAAGAAGAGTGATTCCAAAAGATTAGTAGAAAAATATACATAATGGTATTAAAGTAGACATTTAGAGGGTATAATCTTAAGAATATAAATGCTGGAACAGAGAGCAGTAGAATACAATTTAAAAAAACCCTAGAAGTTGGACTGAAAATCCTGAAGCACTGAAATCTGCACAGTTTTACTCCTGAAGTGAAACAGTGGAAAAGTGAGGACAGGACTACAAAATATCTAAGAAAAAATGATCAAAGCACTACATGCTTAGGGGCTAAAATACATATTAGAAATCAAAATGCTCTTTTTTATATAGTCTCAATAATACTGACTGCTATGAAGGGATAAAGGCATTAACCAGTGCTTAAGGTGCAGATCAGTAGTGACCTGCATTTTCAGCAGTGACCTCTAATTTCAGTTTCATAGCACAAGACAAAGAAGAATCTCTTTCTGAGGGATCTAAAATATCTTGAACTCTTCCTGATTTTGGTAGGAAATGAGAGGACAGTAACCTTCCCTGATGAGGAACTGAGAAGGGTGTATATTGCCTGCAAAATGTTGCTGAGAAATGCACTGCTGGAATCACAATTTCAGGGACATAACATTAGGGATTGATGAAAGAGTTATTTAAATGCTACAATATTTTAAAATTAATTTCTTGAATGAAGCAGAGTTTGAAAAAATAGTAAATATTTTAGAATCATATACAGATATCGTTCATACTGGCCCTTCAAGTGAGCAGTGAGGTTCACATTAACAAGGGTATTTGATTTGTTTGGTTTTTTTTTTATCTTCTGGCAGATAACAAACCTCTGCAAAACAAAAGAATCCATAAATTGTATTTCAGCTCTTTGTTCTTAGGTTCATTACTAGAGATTTAATGATGTAAGATTCCTCTAATCTCGGATTTTATTATTCTATTAAACAAATGATAAATAAAAATTTCCTCTAGACATACAGAGGGAGGGAAAAATCACCAAAATATTGGAAAAGGATCCAGGTTTTCAGTCAGTTGAAACATCCCTAATTGGCTGGCATGTTTTCCTGCACTTATTACAGTGAATGCTGCCATCTGTTTCTTACTTCAAAAGAAATAGTCAAAACGATTAGCAAGCCAACAGAGAAGAAAGTCTTATCATGCATATAGAATATTTTAAAAAGCATAGTATCCACTGGCTCCCTGTGGATAAAATATTTCTAGCCTTGACATTTTATTTCTAGCCTATATGATTACTGGTAGAATAATACTCAACCATCTTCCATTTGTGATAATGGGACACGTAGAGATGAGAGAATTTTGACTCTAGGTTTTCCATTTCCCACTTTAGGATTTGCTTTTTAAGGATCCTGGTAAGGGTGTTTGTGGTGAGCCAGGCCGTGCTCTGGATCACAGTTTGGTGGCTGAAGATAATGAAACATTTGCCAGTGCAAAATATAATCTTTAACAGCCCAAAGAGAAGCCTACAAACAACAAGCAAAGAGCATGAAGGAAAGCACACACAATGTTAGGGCAAATAAAAAGACACAAAAGAGCCAGAATTCCCTTCCACTAGACTAGTAATGTATCATCAACAGCGCCATCATCCCAACTGATCAAATATGCATCCCATGGGCTATTTTCCTAATTGTTAAGCATCATAATGAATTGCTGATATTTCTGCACTTCACCATTTAATTTCATCAACTGCTGATTAACCTGATGACTGCAAAACTCATGCTTGCAAAACCAGTAATGTTTTTACAGACACTTTGCCTATACATTAATGTAGGACACTTACTTCCTTGAGTGCTTTCAGATTATTCAATCCATTATGGGAATGCTGTAAAGGCAAAATTCCCTTTTGACCTGCATGGCCACAGTCTGAAAAGCCAGGGAGTGGGAAATATAGCAAAGAGGATGTGCAATAAACCATGGTAGTTGCTACAGTCAAGAAGTGACAATAGAGTAAATATGAAATAGAGGAGGGGATTCACTCCCATGAAGCCTGTTAGGTGTGTTTTCACCCTATCAGTGCAATGGAGAGTAGCAAGATTCATAACTTCTCTCCATCCTGTTATTTTCCTATCCAACCAAAGGAATCCAAATCTGGGTCTGTCTGAGATTAGGAGAAATAAGAGATTTTGCTCTCTGCCTTACCCTCTGCTACAGGGAACAACAATAATTTCCAAGCAAACTGCTCTTATATCATCCATTTCTTTGCTTTGCATCACAAAAAACTTTATTAATTCACTTTTATGCTTTGCTTTTTCTTCATATGTCAATGACGGTACCAATAGTATTTCCATTTAATTTGGAATGTATTTGTATTTGATTTTACAACTGCCTGAGTAATAGAAGCATGAGACACACAGGCCAGGGCAGAGGCACACCAACCAGTGACCCCTGCCTTCACTACTATCTGTAGGCCACAGAAATAGGCAATTTTAGAATGAACAGCATGCCAACATATTTTTTGATACGGAATGTCCAGGCTGCAGAGGCACCTGCTCAGAGATGCATACAGCAAGCAGGCAAAAAGAACAGAAGACAACATGGACGGGGGTAGATAGCAATATAGGGAGGAGAAAACCCCAAAACAACAAACAAACCACAAAAACCAAGAGATGATTAAAAAGTCACCCATGAACATTTGCTATCAGTACCTGTGAACCAACCACAAACCATAAATAAGAAAGAACATACAAACTTCAGACCAGAACGATGACCCTATCTCAGCTGACAAATGTGACTGGTGACTGGAGTTTGTGTTTTTCATCTACTTTCTTAGAAAAAAACTAAAACAAAATTTTAAAAGGAAGTATCCACACATAGAGTGTGGGAAACAGGAGAAGGCTACGAGCTGATGTGATAGCTGCTGGCTCTTGCAGCTATCTTGAAAGGAAAACGTGAGAAAGTGCAAGAACAGCAGCACTTACATCACACGCGCAAAAGAGCCACCTGTGCTCTCACACTGGAGGTTCTGCTGTAGCCAGGGACTCAGTTCTCAGGCAGAGGGACCCTTGAAAATGCAGATAACTTCAGGGGAGATATATGAGCCTCTAAAAAGGATGTAAAAAAGTACAGGAATTCAACCAACTCCTCTGTGAGCATTGGTGACTACTACACAGGCTTGATTTGTTTTAGAGAACTGTGCACTAGATGTTTCTTAACCTAAAAAAAAAAAAAAAAAAAACAACCCACAACACTAAAACAAAACCCAAAAACACCAAACAAAACAAAACCATATATACCAAAACCAGGTATAATTTTCTTCTAGAAGTGTCACCATTCTCCTGCCAGAAGGGAACATTTAACTGTTATCAATAGGCAAATCTGAAGTTGGACAGAGATCCCTAAATCCACTTGTCACATACATGTCTACTGTGTTACCAGGACTGTTTTTTGACAAATGACTTGGAAACCAGCCTATTCATCCTGTACAATAAACAGCAAGTGCTGGAGGGTATTTATCATGCAAAGGGTACACACCACAGATTGCCATGCTCACTGCATGACAGCCACTGAGGAAACTCGTTGGACACAGACTCCACATTCCTCATGGAAGGGAAGAAATGTCATTTAAGGTAATGTGTACAACCGGTCAAATCAGTGCTGACAAATACATTTGCTGACAACTTCAGCCCTTTTTCCAATTACCAGCTGTTTGCAAACAGACTACTGCTGTGTTTGTTATTGTAATTGTAGGACAGACAATTGAAGTCCCTGAGCCAAAGCCCCAAACTCTCATTGACTTCACTAGGCTATGGGAAAGGGCTGTAGATGAACAAACTTCATGCAAAGAATTTGTGAAATATTCACTTGGACTCTTTCCCACTTCTTATTTATGCTGTGTAACTGCATAAAACTGCAATACAGTTTTTTGGTTTGTTTTTTTGGTTTTTTTTCTTCTTCCAGGCTACATATCTGAACTCTTTTAATTAATACTTTAGTAGCAAATAATTTTTACATCTGAATGAATAACCACATTCACACAAGACTAAAAAATTGTGAAGAGCAGTCATCATCCAAATGTTTGTGGCAGTACAAATATCCATGAGTGGCTGACACCAAAAGGCTGCAGTAAGCCCGGGATGAGCCGTGGCAGCACTTGCCAGCATAGTTTTAGTCCATTCATGAAGCTACTGATGGATCACTAGTCTGAAGTGGGAGCAGTCTCAGAACAAACTGCACTGCAGGCTGATACACTCGCTCCAGGCTGAAATCACCAACTAATCTGTCCTTCCACAAATAAAGAGGAGCTCAAAAATGGGAATTAAACATGTAGCTGCTTCATTTTTCAGGAGCTGGAATTACACTGCCTGCCTCTACAGGGGGAAGTAGTCGTCTTTATAATTCAGCCCACTTTGCCTGCGTATAGTGAACAATAGTACTAACATATCTCTTCCAAAGTACTCCAGGAAAAATTCTTCAGAGGATTTACCATTTAATAGTGAGATTATGATACATTTACCTTTACAGAATAACATCCTCTTTTTGTAATCCAACTGGATTTTAATAGCTTTGTTGGAAGACTCATGGGACGTGTCAGGTACAGCAGGATACCATAATCTGATCCTTAGCTTCTTCTAAGTGTGTTAAGCAGTATGGATCCTCTCAATTGAACATATCAGAAAGTTTCTCCTTGATATTCAGGTGTGTTTTTATATGTTCCCTTCCTCTCCTCTTTATAAAGTAATTTTTGTCCACCTTGGGCTTCTCCTATCAAATAGTGGGTGCTGAGCCTAGATTTTTCTAACCAAGTCATCATGGAGCAATCAATCTTTTTAATGGGGCACTGAACAGAACAGCATAAAGTGCAGAATACAGTGCAGAATCACCACCTCCCAGTGCTACATGCATGTGGACATTTTGGACTACGTCTCTTTCCCTGAAATTCCTTCTCCTGGAACATGCCCAGTGCAAATCAAACGCTCTGATTATTTATATGTTGTCTTGCATTGAAATCCCTTTTCAAGAGAAACACTCCCCCCAAAGGCACTTGAACAGCCCAGAAATTCATGAGTGATTGGCTGAAGCTCTGAGCAACAAGACGACAGCTTGTGGCATATCACAAAGATGTTTTCCATCTTTTGATTACCTTATTTATTTTCCAAGTATTGATTTATAATGTTTACTACAAGGAGCATATAAACACAATAAAACCTGCCATCTTTTAACATAATAAAGAAGCTCAAGCTATATACGTGCCGTTTAATTTACAATAATTTGTTCCTTCTTGATAGCAGCAATTAATGAATGTGGAGAAGATAACATTGGTTTGAGTGTTCAATGTGACACACAGAAACATTGCTGTAAATGATCCTAAAAGCTCATGGAAAAGGGAACTGGCAAATAACATAGGGTATGATGAGCTGAGCCAAGAATGTGATTTTGGACTGTTTCCATTGTGGTTTTCACTTCAGAGTAATTTGTATGATTTGGAAAGCCAGCAATATAACTCTGTGTAGGGATGGGTTATTTGAGGTAACCTCTATGTTTTAAGGATGGGGTATTTTTATAGCCATGGACCAAAAATTAGGTCACATGCTACAGCTTCCTAGAGCTAGGAAGACAGAGAAGCCACTGTTTTCAATTCCTCACATTATCTTGTACCATACGGAGACATGTATTTTACTGTTCTTAAAATACATAGCTATTAATATGCTAATGGCACAATGAGCAAAACAGCACAGCCTAAGAAAATATCCTTTTAGCAGAAATATTAACTTTTCACATTCTTAAAGGCTACTTTTCACATTAAACTCCTCATGAAATGCAGTGAAGTAGACACATAAGACTGTAATATTTGAAACTTTTAAATTATACTGGATTTTAATGCATTTCAAGTCCATGTGACAGCACAACTTCTTTAGTGCTAGATTTTCTGTGATAAACTTTGAGATAATTTTTAGAAAAAAGCTGAATTTAAGCTGCTAAAAGTTAAAAGTTGCAGTTTGTGCATAAAAACACAGCAATAGTGAGCTCAACAGAGTACATAAAGATGAGACTACCATAATTTAACATATTTGGACATGGACAATATTTTCTCTAGCACAGAACATATGTAAAAAATGAAAAAAACATCAAACTCGAAAAAAAACCCCTTTGAAATCAGCCACAAATTAAAATTTTACAGCAGGGCCTTTTAAAAACTTAGGTTCAGATCCCCCTTTGTAGTGAAGTTTCAATGGGGAAGAGTGAAAATACCTAATTTACATCAAGGAAAAACTATAAAATCAATATATAGTGCCTGTTAAACTCTCATTTTACTCCCCACTGCATTGCTTGCAAAGAGTAAAACATTTCCAAGATTTGTACAGGACCAATCTGACATCAGTTCTGGAAATTATCTTCACTTACAGGGTGAATTAGAGAAATATTCATAAGGTGAGTGTCTTGAAACATCCTGATGTCCTTGGCCATAAGTCATGTGAATAAAAATAACCAAAAAAATGCAATTCTGTAGCATTGTAAAGGAAAATTTAAAGAATTGTTAAACAGTACTAATTAAATAAAATCACTGACACTTAATAAACAAAGGATGTTATTCTTTCTCCCTTATTTTTTCAAAAAGGTTGACATGGTATATATATGTGATTGCTGCGCATAAAAATCTAATTTATTATCATGATCTAAGTGAGAACTGCAACCATTTTCTGACTCATTCCAAGTTCTGAAAGCTCAGAAATATGGAATGAAGCTCACAGCCCCTCCACAAAAGAGATCCCTAGCATGGATGTTAGGCCTCTCTCCCACCCCTGCTCCTCACAAGCCCACCCATCACAGAACTCCTGGGTGGGAGAAGCAGCATGCTGGGGGCTGGTGGGACATTGGGCTGTCACACCATCAATAGCTGAGTACAGTGTTGTCCCCAGGAGCATCTCAGGCTGGGGTATTGCAGATCCCAGAGCTAGCTGAGATAATACAAGAAGAAAATCAATTAAATAATGAGTTGAGAGTTAGAATGTGAATGCACCAGCACACATCTTGGAGTCACCACATCATCTCCCTCCATCTGGTAATGGGACCTAGTGCTGTGCTAGGGTCAAGCATGGGCCTGAATCCTCCCATGACATCCCAAATCTGTGGTACTGCTGCAGAAGCAGTGGCTGCTTTGGCTAAAGATTGATAAGATTGATAATCTGTCTGCACTGCATGGACTTCCTCTCCAGAGTATTCCTCTGCATCGTTTCACTCCTAACACACTAGACACCAATGACCACCAGCCAATTTCCCCTTGTTTCCTTTTACTTCTCACACATTTTCTATTCATTAATACTTTCCTCAAGTACTCACACCTATTTTTGCTCCTGTTCATGAGTGAACATGCTCAGTTGCCTTTCATGTGCTGTTGTGGATCTCCAAGACTGCCTCTGCTTTTTCTCATGTCCACTGACAGGGACTAAATGGGTTCTGGTCTGGACAAAAATGTGTAGTTAGGGTGACAGGAAACTTTTATTATCAGACACTTACTAAAGCTTGATAAAGGTTTTATGAAGAGAAGAAAATCTGATTTTTACAGAGGCAAGTCAAAGTCTACTGGGAATTAAAGGGATTATGTTGCTCCAGAGGATGTTCAATGCAATTGCCACAGCTTTTGCTGGATGAAGATTTTACCACCTTGATCTGGACTGCTTAACTGACACTTAAAGCTGGAGAGTTTCCTCTGGAAGACAAGCTTGGTGTCCTTTTAGAAAAAATATTGAAATTAGTTTTTATAGGGAAAGAAAGACTTTGGCCACCAAAAAGGTCAGCTGACATATTTTTCTGCCCATGGAGTGTTAAGTGTTACCTAAGATAAGCAAAAGCACCACTGTGAGGCAGAAAGGCCAGAGCATGCACTGTGCCAGGCACGGCAGCTTCCTTTATCCCTCCTGCCATGCAGCAGTGCCACATGGTCAGCAGTCAGCACACGAGACAGATCAAAGTCCTTGTAATCCTGTTAGGAGGCTCTTGATATCGCCTGAGACAAGGGGAAATGAGATTTGTGGATAATCTCAGCTCATCTTCGCTGCAAATGCCTACAAGGAAAACGTGACAGTAACCTGCCACATTTTACACAAAAGTCCCCTCGTCTCTTGCTCTTTTGTGGAACAATGTAACTCAGGCAAGTGGAAACACAGTGGTGCTTTCTAGTTCACTGGATTTTTTACAAGTGCAACCGTACAAATATATCCAGTTTTTTCCCTTGACTGACCCCACTGGTGGGCTGTGCAGAGGTGTGCTACTAAACCAGAAAAACCACAATTCTGTTGTGATTAGAAACCTTTGGGATGTCAAAATGTAGCAATGTATTTGCACTTTGGCTGTTTGCCCTAGAGGTTTACACCACTGGTTTTAATAAACCTTTCATTTGCAGAGCTGGTGCAGGAGCAACCAGAAAACAAACCCAAACTGTCCAGAAATGGGCAGGACTGTGAAGCAACTCAGCACAAAAGAGGTGATGCTGCTTTCTCTTCATTTTATTTCCCATGGAGCCAATAAATAAGAAGGCTGTAAAACCTGGACAGAAGAGCTGATTCAGTAGGCAAGCTCTGATCTCCAGCATGTTCACTGAAAGTTCTGGTTTTTTAAGGAAAGTTGCCTTGTTCTTACATAACCTTCGACAGTTCGCTACAGCAGGGTAAGTGAGGGAACAAGATTAACAGATACGAGATATTTTTACTGCTTCACCCAAAGATTCACAGAATTTTCCGGGAATTTTAACACTTTTTCAAAACAATGTGTGATTCTTCATGTTGCTATCAGTGCTAGGAGAGACTTTTACATAGCCTCCAAGTGATTTGTACTGAGCGATCTAAGAAAATTATTTAACACCCTCTTTCAAACTAATAAATCTGCTAAATTTATTTTTGATAGGAACAAAAATTCTTTTATTAAATATACATGCAATGTCACTGCATTATCAAAGTGGAAATCAGGAGGCTGCTACTCCTGCTAACTGCTGTGTGTTACCATGAACTTAGCCATGACAAATGCTTTCTGAGTTAACTTACAGGAAATATATTTGTGCCTATTAGCACAGATTGTGTGATCAAGGAGCAAGGTCAGTGAAGCATAATAAATGTAAGTTAATATCTGCCCTAAAATATGAAATCTATTTATCTAGGTGAAATTGCTTGGCTTCCTTTACTGCATCACTTTCTGCATCCCTCCTTTTGCTAAGCATTTATTTTAAAAGAGAATGGTGTACACAAAGCACATAAAAATTTTAAATGAACTTACGTTGCAATGCTGTTCCATCAGTAGGATTTGTTTGCCTCCCTACCATGACAATCCACTGCTGATATTTTTACCAGCAAGTCCTCCAAACAATCACTGACTTCAGGTCACAAAAGATCCACCACAGATGCAAAATCCAGAACTATTTCCCCATATTCTATAGCTCCACCAAAGCAGAAGCTGAAGGTATGATCACATCTCAACAGTCAGAGGAAGCACCAGCTGTGCAAACACATGGCCCAGCCTGTGATAAAATCCTTTTTCCTTTCTACAACAGCTGCAACAAAGTCAGGGCTCCTTGGATACAGAAAATCACTGTAACTTCTCCAGTGGCAGAAAACCAGTGAACAGCCCCATAACAAAGAGCACCCTGGGCTATCAGTTAGCCTGGGATTCAAGAACATCAGCACTTCAAAATCTTCTGCCATGCAATAGGCATCAAAATCAGATCTTCAGCCACATCTCCTTAACTTCACCAACAGCACTGCAGATCGAGACTCTCCTGCTCTGTGCTGAGACCTTGAGCAGAGCTTTGCATCCAGGCAGGCCAGCAGGGCTCTGGGGGGGAATGCTGTGCGGATGGAAACAGCAAAGCTCATGTGCAAGTCTGCCAGCAATGCTCCCCCAGCCCGGGCTTAAGACCAGAGCCTCTGCTCTCAGTGCCTTTAGCAGGGCCAGGGCATTTATACAGGCAGCTGAATCTAAGGGATAAAGGACATGATGACCTTGAAAATGGGTCTTGGGATAGGAAGAAGATCTTCTCTTTGCCTCAGAGGCAGGACCAAATGATAAGAAAATGTGAGTCCTAGATTTCTTCTGCTTTCAAGCCAATTCCCTAAGCATGCTGCTTTATTTTTTATTCTTCTGTTATCATAACATTAAAAAGTGTCTTCCTTTGAGCACACCTTTTGAGATGTGGGCCTGATTTGTGAAGGGGGCATGCTCAGCACTTTGCAGGACAATCAGGGAAAGGATTTAGGCATAAACCAAATGGACATACACCTAACCACCAAAAACTTGAACATTTTAACCACAAAAGGAGTCTGCATGTATAAGACCTAATAAGGTCTTATACACTAAGTCCTTGCTTCATAGGACTGAAATATATCTGATGATGCAGCAGGAAGCAAATTTACCAATAAGTCTCTTTGAAACCATTCTGGTACCAAAGAAAGGAGACAAAACAACTTCTACAGCCTACTAAGACTCATGGCCTGATATTTGAGAGCAAACCAAAAATTTTTAGCTGTTGAGAAATGAGACGTGCAATCTTTGGAGCCAAACTGATCACTGGTGAACAGTGAAAATATAATAATGTCCACATTTACTAGGCAATCTATAGCTATTTACCCCAGAAATTACTGCACACAAAAAAAATTACTCAAAAAACCCCAGCCTGAGAAATCTTGGTGTATGCTGCTATCATCTTCTGCTGTTCTTTAAGGAATATAATGGAAACTAATACCAAAAAATGAAAATATTAGATACTTTTGTTGTTATTGGAAAAAAGTACAGGAAAAACAATTCTATAAAGAAGAGACGCTAAACTCTGTTCATTTATCCTTTTCACTTTTTTCTATTACTATCAATAATTCCAGAAATTCTTGAGTTCCACAATGAGAAGAAAAGGTTACTTTTTAGGGGAAGTAAAAACAGGAAAGGAAGGGGAACTAATATGACAAAAAAGGGAAGATTATCTTTATCTTCCTTCACTCAAAATCTCTCTTTTTCTCTTAATACTCATAGTGGTCTCCCCACCAGGCTGGTTCTAGTCTCAGCATTCACCTAATTTCCATTAGCATTAATAATTGACATGTGCTCACATAAAAAGAGAAATATACTTTACTTTGTCAAGACTTAGAACTGGACAACAAATTTAAATGAAGAAAACTTGGAGAGGCTTGGAGACAAATAAAACCATGCATAAAAGTCCATAAAGGATAAAGAATTCTTAACATACTTGAAAAGATTTCACACCAGCAGTAGAAGGCCTAAAAATTCATGCAAATGAATAGGACTAGAAAATTTTTATACAACAATGCATGGAGTAATCAGGAAAAAATGCATACAATATGAACTTATTGTATTAAAAAGAAGCAAAAAAATAGGGCAGAAAACTTTAAAATATTTACAAGATAAATTAATCTCATGAAGGATGCTAGGGACAAAAAATGTTGCAATTATCAGACAAAACCAGTGGTCAGAACTGAATACCTTTCCAGCCTTCAATTCATGTCCTACATAGTTTTAATCCAGTCATCTACATTCTTTCTTTCCCAACTTGGCCCTCTGCATTGTAGCAGTAATTTCCTCAACTATATATTTCAGTATACAGTTGGATACATTAACATTTGCAAAAATCTTTAGGCCTATGGAAAGATAATAATAAATAAATACAGATAATGATGAGTAGGAAATAACAATCAATCAGTCAGATGCATCCCTGTATAGCGTGGCCTTTTCCATTAAAATCATCTTGACCTACAGGGCCATCAGCTTCCATGGAGACACGAAAAGATAAATTAACTGGGCATCTGTTCTGCAGATTTTGAAGAGGTGATCACTGAGCCTTTCTTTACAGTTTCAGTCTACTTGATTTTTGGCAGTTTTTAATTGATTCCCTGAATGAGTTCCAGGAACAAATATTCTACAATGCAGTGTAGAGATCCACAATTTTCACTTCACTTTTAGTGAGCTAAGAACCTTTTCTCATATCAAAGCAGAACGCTCAACACCTTTAACAGATAAAGATACCATCAAAGCAGCAGCAGCTGCTGAATATTTTCTATCAGGATTCTTTGAGACATTAAACTGCAGGAGAAGTGCTTGGAGCTGACCAAAAGGTTTTGGTAAAACCAATGTGTTGAGTTTTAGTAACATTTAGGGTTTCACACAATTGATTAAATCAAGTGTTCCTCTGATTACATTTTCATAAAGATTAAGAATTAGAAACTGAATTCAGATCAGCCAAGATTTGTGAGTTTTTACAAATGTTTCCCTAAGCAGATTGTGCAAAAGAGTTACAACATCAAACTATTTAACTGAAACACTTTTCATTTCTTTCCCCTATTCAATCATCAAACAGAAGTATTTAGTTAATCAAAACACTTCATTTAAGTATTGAAGGTGTGAGGGTTTTTCATTGTTTTTTTACTGCTATTAGCTTCAATTTCAAAGGCAACAGTGGTTCCAAACACTACATAGAGATTTTTTTTGCCAACTTTTTCAACTTTTCAAAAATTCACCCACTGTGGAAAAAAAACAGGATGTCTTTGCCTTTCCTCTGAAACCTGTTAAGACAAGAAATTTTCATCCAATCAGATAGAACAGTTGGAACTACCACATAGAACATCTTAAAAACATTATAAATATTATAAATCACCAAGCAAAATACTGATATTTTTCTACCTCATTACAACCCACTTTCCTTCACAGCCATTTAAATCAGAAGAAGCAGGCTACAGATTGCATTTTCCCAATGACAAGCTGCACACAAGACTTTTATTCTAAGACAAAGTCTTTTGCAAGACCCCTATGCATGCACTACTCCTTAATCTCTTCCTGGAGGTAGTCAGATTTGGGACCAAAAAGGTAATGAGCCAGACAGTAGCACTCTCAAGTAATAAGGATATGCCTTTTAGTAAGTGTCAAAATTCAGTTCAAGTTTCAGAACCTAATATATTCTACTCATCTACCACCTCATCCTGAAAGCATCTAATTTTCTTGTGAACACCAACTGCCTCTATCCATAATCCGAGCCTTGTAGTTTTGACATAGCTGAAACTGTTCCTTTCTTATTTATCAGCATCGCTACTTTTGACTTCAGAGTCTGTATGCTCAGGCAGGATACAGATGACAAATAGAAAACTGTTCTGCAAGAGAACTGAAAATTTCATCTTTCTCCATCCTCCAGACACGTCAAGACAAGGCTCTGCTCCCAGGATCCTACCTAGGGCAGGGTACTCTCAGGCCTTTTTGCTGGAACTTGGTAGCATCCAGTGTTCAACCCACCCCATATCAATTCTTAGTGGGAATGTACAACTTACTACCAAATATTTTAACTGCAACTCCCTTTTCGTAACAAGTTTGACACGTTTTCTCAACACAAAATTGCAAACACAGGTAAATCCTGAGTGCTCTTGATTCTAGACAGAGGACTGGCACGGGCTCAGACAAAGCCTAGGGTATATTATGTGTAGATGGAGGAAGAAGGGGGTCATAATTAGTCTCCCCTGTATACTAAGGAGTGAATGCTTTATGTAGAGTGTGTTCCCTTATCAACAGGCAATTCCTATGACAACAGAGTTTGTTCCTCCAAGCAAGAATATGATACTTAAGTTTTAGAAATAGTTTAAAAGTATGCCCTAACTACTCCCTAAGGAAAAGAGAGCAAACTCAGGGAAGTGCAATATTGCCACTACTCAACCACCCCGGAGAAATGTTGTAACAGAATCATTTACCACTAATCAGAAGAATGAGTTCAGACAGGACATCCAGGCTTGTTACAAGCCTCTCAACATCGTTAAAGAGCAGGGATAGGCAGCAAACTGCTGTCCTAATCATAGTGGAAAACACTTGGATTTTCTTCACCAGCTCTTGCAGGGTTTGCCAGGGGTATCACACCATCTTTAATGCTGCAGCAGAAAAGAGGAACTGCCTATGTGGATTTGACAGCCTTGTTTCTTCTAACCAAACAATCAGGAATTGCTTTTAAGAAAACTCTCTTGTCTTGCAAAAATATGCACCCATACATTACTTTTCTGCAGAAAAAAGTTTTCATGGTTGCTTAGCGCTGCACGCAGATTGCATTTCAGAGATAACCAAAATGACAGCCCTTTGCCCCCCTCCAGAGTTTCAGTGGACACCATTGTGTCTTCCCTCAGTTTTTCAAAATAGTTCCACAGTTCCTTCTATGACAGTTATGCTATTTGTAGCTTTGAATGTGGAGGCATGGGTGATGAAATTTCACCCTCTATAACAGCACAAATACCAGCAAAGAATTTTACATATACAATATTACCAGCTGACCAAGTGCACAACTTCCTTGCATGCTTTGACTTTACACCAAGATGTCAGAAGTCATAAGAACAGGCTGTGTAAAAAAGCTCTGATGAATTGAAAACTGATCTTAAAAAAAAAAAATTCAATTCAGGTTCTGAATTAAGGCACAATTACACAGTTAATTTCAGAAAACAGGTGGGGACTCACCTGTTTCTATGTATGTTACAAGTCTATTAACACTTCTCAAACAACCATCTAACAAACTCCTGTGTATGAACACCTAAAGGAATATATAGTCACTCACCACATCCTTTCTATCCTGATGCACAACTTTCCAGTCTTCTCTGGGTTAAGTGTCACAGATCAAGCTGTTAGCTGGGAATCTATTTAGAACAGAGATTTCCCAGTTATCTCAAAAGAGCTTAGCTGTGTTGCTACTTTTCCATGGAGACCAAGCTCCAAAAACCAGGTACCAAAATTCAGGGTATCCAATCCCTACTGCAGCCTCCTGTTCAAAGAGACAAATCTCAGAATGCTTCATCCTAATTTCTAGAGGCCTTTTCCACACCATTTTTTCCCCAGAAGATCTCCTCACATGCCTTCCTCAGCATAACAGCTATACCTGAGTCTCCTCCTCAGTATATCAGCAAAGTAAAATTCATATTGACTTTTACAACACCCATTGATTTCCTGCAGAGCTGGGTACAATTCTGAGGTCTGATAGTCAACTTAGAACTATATATTTGAGAAACTGTCCTGTCAAGGGTCCCTGTGCATGTCAGCCACCACAGATGGAAGGGGTAGCAAAAAGGATCATCACAGCTGATTGAAATATTTAGTTCTATATGCACAAACTTACCATGCAGATCAAAGCTCCCCCAGCACCCCTGACACAGATGAATTGTGTGCAGATGCATTCCCGAGGCCTGCAAACTGCAGAGCAGAAGTCACCACTGCCTGGGGGGCATCCTATGCTTATGCAGAGCTCCCGGTGGAAATCAAGGTAGTAGCAGTTAATTGCTATGTGTATTTTATAGGAAGCCAGGATGATTTTTCTCTGGCTAACAGATGGTGCATTCTGCTATGACATGGTAGCTAGACTGCCACAGATCTCGTTCCAGTCTCGGGCAGGTGGGTTGGGAAAATGGGGACAGTGAAAGATGTGAGTTTGTGTTTGACACAAATGTGTCATTTGTTGGTTTTAGGCACGCCTGTTCCCCAGAGATGACCTACAAACCTTCCTAGGGTCACCACTTCCAGTTGTCTTCACACACCACATCTTACGATTCTTCTCACAAAAGCAGAAATTTACCTCTCATGGACAATTACATTTTCTTCCTCCATAAAAGTGCTCAAGCATGCATACAAATATTTTTTCTCATTTGCAGCCTAAATGCATTTATGATCAATCCATATACTTGTTCCTGTGCCAGTGCTGTCTTTTAGATTAAGTAGTTCCTTGTCTCTGATTCTATGGCAAGCTGCCGTGGTAACTTATTCTCTTGTTACAAGGAGGTGGAGAGCACCAAAGATAATTAATACCTTAATACAGAACCAAGCTCTTCTAATGTGCATTTTAAATAAGCATTTTCCATTGAACTGTGGAAGGGGAAAACTGAAATTTTGCAAATCTCAAACTTAAAATTAAATTATAACCTGAGAAAAATCATAAAAGAGAGGGAGAGGGAAATGAATCTGTAAAGGAGAGCAATATGTTTTTCAAAAAGTATTCAATTTAGGCTCAGTTTTCTGCCACTGTGATCTCTGATTATTATTTCCATTTTTCTGTGTTTAAATTCAGTTAATTGATTTGGGTTGAGATTTACTCCAAATTTACTCAGAGAACCCCATGCAGAAAAGCTTTGGGATGGACAACCCAGTCATCACAGCCACATTCTCAACACACTGATCATCTCACAAGATGTGACCCTGATGGGGACTGGCTCTGGACAAGAGATGATGCTGGTTCCAGCTCTTAGTGTCAATTCCCAGCCCCAGTGAGCCACAGAAGAGCTCTGCAGCAGGTCTGCTCCAAGTTCAGTTCATGGAATACAGATTTCAGCCCCCATCTCCTTCTTCACACTATTTAAAGAGAACTGTTGTCTCACTGTGTGTTCATCTTTTCTTCCTACCATACCATTAATGCTATCCTGGATTAACTCTTCAGGAACTTGTTCACTGTTTTGACAGCACAAGTTCCACCTCCTAATGAATACAGACATCTCAGTATATGGATATAATGCACCATGTACTGGATTTCGACAGTTTTTCCTTAAATATCTGGAAGCTACCTGGAAGCTACCTAAACAAATCCAATTAGCTGATTTTTTCTGCTAAGGCTAATTAATTTATTGCCACCAAGAAAAAGAAGCTAAAGTCTTTTTGAGACCTCAGATCATAGATATTTCAGCTCTCCGCAGTGGAAGATGGCAGTTGTCATAAACAGTAAATATTTCTAGTACAGGAAAGATTTTTCACAGGACAAGTACCTTGAGATCCCATGCAAATTGCTAGGCCTCATACACCTCATCCAAAGTGAGCAAGTGAATGAGAGAAATATGGAGAACACGTGTCAGAATCAAACTTCAGTGTATGAAGGTCCAAATACGGAATTAGAGCATGAAGGAGATAAGTTTCTTCCCTTGCCTTTTCCTCAAGGGTCTGGTATTAGTACTTCTAAAATTACTTGAATAAAATCCATTCTTACTCAAACTTTTTATTTTAATGGAACTTTATATCTGCAGTTCCTTATTTAGCACTACTGAAAAAAAGTATCAAAACTATCCCTGCAGTGGACACTGTATCTTGTGTAGAAATCTTGTGAGCCCCCAGCCTTTCTGGCAGGTAGCAGTCAAGAAGCAGATAAAAGAGGACACAATAAAGGCAACTAATCAAACATGGCATGAAAAGAGATCAACTGAAAACTTAAATCAACAGTGCAACAAAATATCTCACCAGTGCATACTTCACTTCCTGAGAACAATCAGCAAAAGAGAACCAAAGTACCAAAGAAGTGCCCTGTGATCTTAGTCCTCCAGTTTACAGCTGAAGTCACATTCACAATACATTCCCCTAGTACATGGAAAGTTCAAATCCAAAGCTACGGCTGAAGAGCACATTGCAAACTGATAGGTTTACAGGTTCACCAGAATGTACTGGGGAGCAGGTCTGGCTCTGCACTGCCAGGACAACGTGGGGATCAGAGCAGGAAGCTGAAGACTTAGTCATTGCCCAGCCTGTAGAGGATGTGTGCATCCCAGCTGTACCTCTAAAGCCAGTGGACTTGCACCTCAAGAAGGCAAGTTTAATGCAGAAGTATCTTGTAGATGCTTTTCTCTTTTAACCTTGTGTAAAAACAGCCTGGAACACCAGCTTTTGGAGAGTCAAGGGTGAGGAAGAGAAATCCCACCTTCAGAACCTTCTAAAGACCTTATTTGCAGCAACACTGCATCACAGGTTCATGAGTATTATCCATTACTTACTAGCATTTTATTCTCCCGCAGACATACTATGATAAAACTGCATCCTAAACCTCACTTAACTGAGATCAAGCATATCATGAACAGCATGACATAAGAAATACTGTTTCTTAATATTGAGAACCACTTTTCATAGCCTTTGAACAGCAGGAGCAGTTTTTCTTGCATTGGATCAAGCACACTTGGATGGACATCAGGGTTTTGGTGTTACTGGGGATTTTTGGTGTCAGGTTATTTTGTAGGTTGCTTCTTCAAAATCTACACACAGCTTGAAACTCTATTTTATTTAATGCACTCCAGTGCTCAAGGAAAAATACAAAGAAAATTTAATGGAAAAAAGTTCTTACAGGCTTTAAGGCTTATTTTTCAGATGCATTGCTCCAGAAACAGAGTAGGGAAAGAATGAGAAATAGAAAAGTCATTTTCAGAATTCTAATTCACCTATGAGGATGATCCTATTAATCAGCTTTCATATTGTTCCCAGTGACCTTTTCCTTCCTGTCATACTATTATTACCCTCCTGCTGGTTTTAAATCTTCCTTCCTGCATCACTGAATAAGAAGAAAGTTAGTTTAGAGCAGTCCATGACCCCAAGTACATGAGAGACAAGTGCTGACTAACGATTAATTTTCTCTGAATCATGTTAACATTACTCTCCAGACCCCATCACTTCAAATACAACTGATAAAAAACACTGGAGTGTAAAGTCAGGACTTTTGCAAGAGCAGTCTTTCTTAAACCAAAGCAGCATATGCTTCCCTTTCCATTAGTGCCATAAAGGTGTTTCCTGGCAGACCTGTCAACAAGACTCCAGATTATTCCTATGAATATGAGCTGGAATAAGTTCTGAAAACTCAAACAAGAATATCTTGCTAAGAGGGAAGAGATAATTTTTTATTTCCTCTAACTTTACAGTATGTTTAACTGTAGAGGGAAATTATTTTTTTCTGTTATCAGGTGCTAAAATGTCCCTGAACAGGACCAGCAATTGGTTTTTCTTGGGACACTTATAAAAGACTAAGCTGGAGAGTCTACACAGGCTTTCTTTCACGTCCTGCTGGACTACACTTATAACTTTACATTATCACTTTTCAGCACATGAACCAATTTTTCTTTGCGGAGGTGAGCAAAATATTTATTCTAAAAGTGATAAACTCTTACATTTGACTCACAACAGAGGTATTACAAATCCAAGTGCTTAAGGTTGTGACTGGAACTGAATTGACTATTTCCAGTGCCTCAAGTCCCTTGGAGGTAAAATAACTCAGAAAATCTAGTAAAAAAAGGAGTTTACCCTGAATAATTCTAACTTCTATTAGTTTAATGAATTGGCTGATTTTGTCTAGGTCTTCTTCCTTCCCTAGTTTTGCAACCAGATGTACAGCAGTTTAATTAGGAAATGCAACAACTAAAAATAAAATGGAAAGAAGAATGAATAATCTTGGCTTAGAGACCACATAGACCTCTATTCCATGGGGTCCATTTTCATGAAGAAAAATTCGGTAGACTAGAAGGTAACATTGTTTCCAAGATTATATCATGTGTTTTAAATGGGCATCACTGACAGAATAATGAACTAGCAATTGTGTGGAAAAGTGCCAGCATGGGATCTTCAGATTCCAAATAAACTTGAAAAAAACTCAGAGTTTCAACAATGCAATGAGATTAAGTTGCCATTCCCATTATTTCCTCGTGGTCACATTTCTAACAACAGACCCAGAAGCCCAAGCCTGACAAACATTTTTCCCTGAGTAAATGCACTTCACACAGCCTCAGCTAATTAGACTGAGCAGGATAAACTGCATATCAATAACTTGTGGGTTTCTGAGCTCTCTGGACCATGTGCAGAGTGCTGTGGCTGGATGGATATTTGGGGGGGGTGACTCAACTAAACCTGCTGCAAAAGCATCTGATTCTAAGCAAACTCAACAGGAATACTTGCCTCCCAAATCTGGATCTGAGGTGCATCTGTTCCTCACATCAGCCTTTTCTTTATCCCTTGCCAGTCTCTCTGACAGGAGCTCAAGTGCTGATCCCACGCCAGGGCACTGAGTGGCTGCAGCACAAAGCCCATCCCTGAACTCCCACACCAGACTAGCACTGTCTCTGCTCAGGCTTTTCCTTATTTCCCAATTACATTATCCAAGTAAGCATACACTACCCTCTCCTACAGAGATTCACAATTCCAAGGGGTGTCTCTAAAAAAAAAATATAAGAAGGTTAGATAGGTGATCAATTACAGCTTCCAGAGTTATGCTGCATGAATGCAAATAGCTAAAATATTAATAAAACCCTAACATTTTACATCAGAGGTGTAAGTCTGTGGGACTGCAATGCAGCTATAATGATGTGTCAAGGTGTGTACGTGAAGGGCTAGAACTGACAATAGCAATCAATGCCTCCATGTCAGTTGTCACCCATTACCTTTCAGACCCTAGTCCAAAATTCAATCAAGTCTGCTGCACAGGGCACTTACAATCCCTAAACTGTCCATGGAAGAAGTGAGAAAATGACAAAATAATCCCCTGCACTAATTAGGATACAACTGTTCCTTTCAAAAGCTGATGCACTTGACTCTGGACTATGAAGGAAACAATAGTTTTTTACTAGGTCCCCAGACCGAAGATTTGCTCTTGGGCACTAACATTAGTCCTTACAGATAACTTATAAGGAAATTATGGCCCTATCTAAACACAATCTTCTGCCTTTGGAAGAAGTTGTGCCTCCTTTACTCAGAGCCTTCTTTCTACGACTGACTTCTGCCATTCAATTCAGGCCAAGGAGGGAGAAACCCATATTTGCTACCACACAAGAGAGTGCTCAGGCCAACAGGTTTTAAGGGAAGATGCACATGCAGAGGCAGGTGCACTGAAGAGCTCATACAATGAAAATGGATCACAGTGTTGAAAGTTGTGACTCCTGGGCCAGTCTGGGGTAGTTCTGGGCAAGCAAAATAGCAACTTACGAATATTAGAAATGTTAAAATCTTCCTTACCATCTGTTATTAAGAAATCTTGATGATTATCAGACATCTTCCTCATAATGCCATTAATGTCATCAGGAAGCAAACATATGTGAATCCCAAACTGATACACATTGCGTATCATTTTCAAACTCCAAGGCTGCTGTTGCTAAACACCCACATCTCTGTTTAGTCACTGAGGTAAAAGATATGTTAAGTACAAGTTCATTTGGACTTAACATATCTTGTCCCATAACATTTGGTGTGAACTGACACTGCTGCTTACCTCTGAAAATCAGATTACTTGGTTAGACTCAGACCTTGCAAATTAGCTGTGCAGATTTCAAAACGCCACTCATCGTGCTTCTCATCAGGTTCAGTCTTATTCCCACTGAGTTTCATGATAAACGGCTCAGAATCAATTAACTCTATGATCCTGAACAACTGATGATATACCAGATCTTTCTAATCCTGTTATTTGATAGAGAAACCTCTTACACAAACAAAGAGCACTATCACATACAACAGAGCATGGCTATGTGACTCTTATTCCTTAGTATTTAGCTTGTTAAACCTCAAAAGGCTTCATCCAGTTCAGAAACATCTACAAGCCAATTATACAGACTCATCCAGGAACACAAGTGAAAAATTACACCTTATATCAGAACCATTTTTCAAAAAGCTACCACTTTGCATTTCATGCAAAAATAAATGTGTCCATATATATGTGTTTTCATATCTTAATGAATATATACATATAAATATATATTCTCACATGTGAACAAAAACATAAATATATAAACCACAAGATAATACCTCGAGAAATCTGGCCACACATTATGTTTATAAAAACACAGGGAAGCCCTTCTGATAGCAGCCATGGTACAATATTTTACATGTAACAACTTTACAAAACCAAAGCAAGGCTGTACCAGTGGTAACTTAATAGCAGTCAGATTCCAAATAAAATACACCGATTTTAAAATATCATAAAATACAAGCATGACTTTCAAACCAAAAAAGAAAAAGCCATCTTGTCTAAAAGAAATATGTAAAAATATGTTCTAGACAAGGCACTTTGATAAAGAAAAGCTCATATAGACCAGAGGTAACTGCTGCTTTTTTAATTCTCTGCCTTATAGTTGTCTGCACTCTCAAGCTGTTGTACCTGGTTTACACCACACATCTCTCAGGCACAGATGAAGGCAGCCCCACTTCTGACCCTGGGAGGGTGAAATCATTTTGAAACTCTTCTTTTTAATCAGCTATTGATCAGCACCAGGGACTTGAGTTCACCTGTATATCTGGTAGCACACAAACACTAGCACAGAAGTATTTTCAGCTTCAGCTAAATAAGAGTTCTCAGCCAGTGTCTGTTTTTACAGGTTATTTCATATTCCTTTCTTAAATCCTCCAGCTGTGAAAAGGTAGCAAATAAACACTCCTAGTGATAGAAAAATCTTCTCTGCAGCATATATGACAAAAAGAAATGTGTTTGCAAGCATGTGCTTCTGTATCTGTATACGATGGGGTCCCTGGTAAAGGAGGAAGCATTTGGCAACACCCAAACATTTCCCATACACTTCCAGAACACAAAATAACTCCCTTTGAGCATGTGTGCTCCCAGGGGTGGCGGGTACCATCCCACAGACATGGGGCTCAAGCTCGATAACAAATCCTGGCTCAAGCCACGGGACTGGGCAAGCCGAGTGCTGCAATCTGGTTTAGATCATCACCCAGGTGCAGCCCACACCCAGCTGATGCTGCCACGTGCTGAGAGGCACACACCAAGGCATTCCTAAGTCTCAATATGAATTTTCTGGTGTCCATTAATGCACCCATTCCCTCTCTGCACCACAGCCCTTTGCCTTGGGCAGGGGTGCTCCTTCAGCTTGGGCCAGCAGGCAGTCTATAACACAGGGAGCTCTTTGGTGCATTTTGTCACATCCACATAAGCACCTCCAAGACACAATCCCCTGGCTGCTGACAACTGAAAAGCTCCTGCTGACTAAAGCAAACTTGGATTCTAACCTCCACCTTCAAGGAAGAACCTGTGTGATCACCATAAGATGGAGGCTTTCTCACCAAACTCTAGCACCTGCTTTTGATAAAAATGGTAACTCAACACATTTTTCAAAGAACAGACTTTTTGATAAAGTCCTTCATCATTTCCTCTTTATAATAAAGTGTGTGCATGCATACCATGTGTCATGAATGGGAAAACCCTTTGGTGAGGGTTACCAGGCACATAAAAAAGTGAAATTAGATCACTAAACCTAAATTACCAAGAAGCACAACATTAAATATAAATGTGACTAAAGCCAGGCCTAGCACACTGGAGGCAGCTATTGTGCCTCCTGCTCAGCCCATCCTGCTTCCAGGAGGAATTGCAACCTTTCTCAGCCATGCAGGAAATGACACCTGAATTCTAGTCCAGGGGCAAAGCTGCAGCATAATGACATTCTAGCCATCAGATTTTGTTCCTTTCAGTCAGCCCTACAGTCCTCTCAGAGCTTTCTGTCTGCATTTAATCTCTTCCTTTTATTGCTACTTTCATAATAAGGAAAAGTTGGGATTGCTGACACAGTCCATAGCAGTTTCTCTGGGCTTAGCATACCAATTTAAACAACTTTTTGTTGTTATTTACGGAGCAAATTTTACTCCAAGTGCCACAAAGTCACTCTAAGTTTTGCTTGTCAGCATGCCACAGTCAGGTTTCTGAGGATCACCAACATGTACCACAGAGCAGACTTCAAATTTACTATACATGCATCAATAGTAGTCCCTGACTATTTGAAAAATTAAAGAGCATATTAAAGCCTGGGGGTTTTGTTTGTTGATTTGGGGGCAGGGGGTATTTATTGGCTTGTGAGGAGGTTTTTTGTTTGTTTGGGTTTTTTTAAGACAGCACATCATTTATTTTAATTGCACAGGGCATATGGCAAATCTTCCACTGAAAATTTTGATAGATACCAATGTAAGTAAAAGATCATTCCAAAATGACTAGTGTGGTTATTTTGGCAAATAGTACACTGGCAAAAAAAAGTTTTTAAATGCAAACTCAATTTAGTAAATTTTTCCAACTGTAAAAAAGGGAATACAAAATAAACCATTTAGGCTTTTTGTTTCAAATGACCTTTCTAACGAAAAGAAAAATTTAAAGGGCAAAGCAATAGGAAGATGGAATGAAACATTTAGTTTCATGACAAATTAAATGTTTCAAGTCAACCCAGAAACATTTCCAGGCCAGAAACCAAACAGAAATATTCTGTAATTCCATAAAACTTATGAATAATACCAAAATAGGTATGGGTTATAAAGATTAATAAATTTCTAAAATGTGACACCATACTATCCTGCATCCATTATCTTGATTTACAAACTGAAAACCTCCATTTGTATTCTCTCCAGATTGCAATTTGGCTCAACTCTAAGGCAACTTTCCATTGAAGTATTTAAAAAACTTATAATAGCATAACACAAAAAGCAAAGAGCCAAACCTGAGGTTCAGAAAATTATTTTTAAAGCAAAATAAGACTAACGGTTTATGATGGCTTAAACAACTGACTGCTTGTTATTGCTTTACTCTGGACTACTAGTGAAAAGTGTTACTACTACCAGCCATTCATAAGGCAAAATACTCCTAATATTTAGTCCCAGAAGCTATCACTGCTCTTGGAAAAGCTGTAACCATGGAAGGGTATGAAACAGCATCAAATCCACTCAAAACCTACATGCTGCTGTTCAATACAAAAAGACTAAAAATTCTGAGAATCTTTGAGGGAAAGCACCAAGGTGTCAGTAGTGGCTGGAAGACCCTGGAGCAAGAGAGGGACTGATTGGAGGCACAGGATAGAGTATGGACAGCTGGGAGTTGTAAACATAGGAGGAAGCATCTCGTCTTGTGCCTCTGAGAAGGGAGCCTTTATTTCACAATATTGAAGAAGCAAGCTCCGGTGATAACTGAGAAAGAAAGAAAAGACACATGTAAAGAGTTCTAGTTTAGCAATACCTAGAGTCATAGAAACTTTTTGGTTGGAAAAGATATTAAGATCAAGTCCAACTGTCAACCCAGCACTGCCAAGTCCAACACTAAAGCCTATCCCCAAGCACAGCCTATTCTAATGCCTGATCACATTTCAGTGAGGAAATTTTTACTAATATCCAATCTAAAGCCACTTCCTCTTGTCCTGTCATTTGTTACCTGGGAGAAGAGCCCAACTCCCACCTGGCTACAGCCTCCCTTTCAGGGAGCTGTAAAGAGCAATAAGGTCTACCCTGAGCCTCCTTTTCTCCCGTTCCCTCAGCTGCTCTTCAGCAGACCTGTGCTCTAGACCTTTCCCCAACTCCTTTCCCAGCACCTCAATGTATTTCTTGTGCTGCAGAGCCCTGAAGTGGACACAGGATTTGAGGTGTGGCCTCACCAGTGCCCAGTACAGGGGGACATCACTGCTCTGACTCCACTGGCCACACTGCTGCTGCTACCGGCCACGATGCCATTGGCCTTCTTGACCAACCTTAGCTAATAGGCCAATACTGAGCTGGCAAATAGAAAAATGCTTCTAGAAAATCCACCCTCCATGCACATGGCAAGCTCCAATGGCAAGAGAAAAGCTACTATAAGGATGGCATAAGAAAAAAAGGAGCTTAATACAAAGAAAGTGCTGTTAGAAAATAAGTCAGCTATCTAGGGAAGAGCAGTTTGGATTTCACTGCAATGAACTGTGATACAGTAGCATGAAGTTGATGTTAGAAGAACTCCAGACCCATGAAACACTGAATACTTTAAAAAGTATGGAAAAGAAAAACCTTTAATTATAAAAACTGTAACGAAATACCGTAACTATATTCCAAGTGTAGTATACATGGCAGGAGGAAATGTAGACTTGAAAGATAGAAATCTCTGAATAAAATTTCACCTCAGAACCACTACAAAATTATTCAGGGAAGGTGAAATCCTGCCTGGGTGTTCTCAAATCCGCCATCCACTTCCCAAGGATTGAGTGAATACTTCCCTCTGAGATTGCTGCCTCTCTAGTTTCTCTCTGTAGTAGAATAAGGTAAGCAAGGGTTTCACCTGCAGTCTTCCTTCTAGAAAATCTTCAGATCCCTGTCATGTTTATCCAAACTTACCCTAATGCTCATGCAGAGCTGCTGTGATACTTAGTTCCACATTAGGAGTGAGTAGAGGCTCCTCATTTCATGTCTTTCCTAGCTACATCCAAAGCAGTTGTGTTGGATCCACCTTGCTGAAAACAACAGCCATTCTGTAGAAAACAAACTTCATTGTCCAAAATAAATTCAGTCCTGTAAAAGGCAGTAGTGCACACATTTGGTGCCACTGGATGGTTGCTGAAGACATTTGTAAGAAACTCTGTGCCCTAACGTAGCCATCTGATTTCATCCCTGAGAAGCTCATTAGAGATAAGAAAAGCAAAATTCAAATGGTTTGGTCCTTTCCCTGAGACAAGTCCACAATAACTCTGCCTGCCTGGGAATGAGGAGACCAAGAAAAACAAATACCATAGGTAGCCTGGAAACTGAAGAGCCTCAGGGGAGCTGCTGAGGTGGAGTGTTATCTGACAAGGCAGCAGGAGAGCTCGGGGGCTGAAAGCACACACCAAAAAAGATGGGAAAAAATTGAACTGGATTCTGGGCATCCACTGAGAGTGTGAAGTAATGGGAACCTCAGAAGGTTATCAGCTAGGAATGGCAAACAGCAGCAAAACAGAGCTATGGCAACAGAGCCCAAGGGTTGAGCTGGGAGCTCACCAGGAATGTCACACTGGAGGACACACAGAGTCCAACAGCTTTGTCCAAAATGAGTTATTGCATACAGGGGGTAGAATGACTCTCTGGGTTCTGCCAATGAAATCCAGGCTCACAGTTTCATTCCCATCTCTTAGGACATGTCTACGTTGTGTATTTGGCCTGAAGCCTGAGTTCGGGGGCTTTGGCCTGGCCAGTCTCCTGACTGGTTGCTGCTCAAGTCCAAATTAGCACAACCAGCACGCCTCCCTGCTGAGAGAAGGCAACTGAGAGCCCAGAGGCAGAAAAGGGAAACTTCTCAACCCGCTCGTCAGCTGGGTTTGGAGCCCAGCAGCATGAGTGCTCCTCCTCTGCTCCAGAGCAGTCAGTACGAGGCTGCCCATGGCAGAGCAGAGCTTTCCTTCCTTCCACTGCCTAAGAGCTCAGAGGCACAGAGGAGCTGGGCTGTGCCACCTCTCAGCTGCTGCTTTTTGCTATTAATGCAGATTCTTGTGTTGACATTGCATCAAAGCATCTGAGCACACCTCAAGTCCAGGAAAGCTGGATCTTTGCTTCTCAGAAGTGAAACCTCAGTGTCACTGACCAGGCTGAGGTCAATGACAGTGTTTATTTAACAGTGGGAATCGTTGGTAAATGGCGACATAAACATTGATTCAGGCCCAAGTCAAACACAGAATGCAAACCTGGCCTGAGTGGGGCCCAGCTTACCAGTTACTTAGCCAAGAAAGCAGAGCAGAAATTCAAGAGGGATGAACTGACAGCGGAAAAGCACAGCTAAACAAAAGGACATGTCTGCAACGCACCATCACTGCCTCAATGGAGGCAGTACTGAGGCAGCCTACAAAAGCCCTCAAATCATGAAACACTGCTTGGGTGCAGAGATGCCATTCATGTCAGGACATGGCAGAGCTGGATTTGCACTGCCTGGTTCCATAAACTATTTAATAGGGATGGTACCCAGCAGCAAAACTGCAGATCTTACACCCTTCCAAAACAAACCTCTCCAGCTTCTTTCTTCATTTGCCTTACCCCTTTTGATGTGCTACCAAACAAGTTAGCAGGCAAGAATGTTCTGAATAAAATTTAAAAAAAAGAACAATAGTTAAGTGTTGGGAAAACACTGATACAAAGTAAATGTCACATTAGTGATTATAACCATAAAAAAGAAAACCTGACAAAACCTCACAACAACATCAAAACCAGAACTGCAAGGAACATACTGTTACAAAAGGGGGTTGACAAGCAACATTCTCATTTGATTCTGGCCAAAATGCAATTTATTTCTGTCTTTAAAGGTTGTGATGAACTGTGTGTTGGGTACTGATGAAGAGTAACTCAGTAAATAACAGTAAAATAACAAGCCAATTTCAGAAAACCATTATGTTTGTATAGGATTAATGAATAGAAAAAAGGCAAAAGTCATCAAGTTATTTTTAGAAATTATTCACTCATCTCTAGCAATAATAATTAATTACAAAATTAGAAGGCATGTGGCAATAGACTGATTTGTTTATAGTGTGTCTACCCTAAAATACAATTAATTAAGAAAAGACAAGTAGCTAAGTTACACAATGAAATTAGATCTTGTCTTTTAATTGCAACTAATTGCATCATCACCTGTCTGTCCAACCAGTATCTAAGCCAATCACTGGCCTGCAAAAGAAGAGACAACATTTTGGCTAAAAAAGGTATAGAAAATAGAAATCCTTATCAAAAGAAATATACACTAAATCCACAAACAGTGCATGTTAGACTCTACAGTGCATGTTAGAGGTCTTTTCCAATATAAACAATTCCATAATTCCACGGTTTCTTCAATGACCCCAGTGACCCCTGATACATAGATTACGGATCAATAGCATTTTAAAAATCAGAACAGAAATCCTATAGCTGAGGGCAGCAATTGTGTTAAGAATTCCTACCCCCAGAGCAGACTGCAAGGAAGGATGATAGTTAAAAGACCTGTATCTGGTTGAAATTTGGTCAGCTGCTATTAGCAATGTGCCATTTATCATGCCTCACACCTGCTGAGCTCATTAACATAAAACAAGTTATACCATGATGGTTTCTCTTGCCAGACTGGCTCTACTTTAGGACTGATCAGCTACTCAGTAAAAACTTTATCTGCAGGTAAGGGACAAAGGGAAAAAAACTAACAGTACCATGACATCAGAACTACTAAAACCAGGCTCCTGCAAACTCTGGCAAAAGATTTTTCAGAGTTTGGGGCATTTATAAAGTACTACTTCCATGTACACACCAATGCCAAATAATGTGTGAACTTAGCATGTAGCCTTCTGCATTGGTAGAAAATGTACAGGACAGAATCATGGTATCTCCTTTATACATACTCCTCTCATTTATTATTTAAAATTTTGAGAGAATAATATTTTTTCTGATAACTCATCCCTTTAAAACTGAAATTAACCACAAAGTACAATCATGCAAGCCATATTTCTTTAGGAAATCAGATGACAAAGAAATGTCTGGATTCACCTGCTCCTGATATTCTCACTCCATTCATGTGTCAGGATTGTCAGTTCACTCCTGACAACACAGACATAGGAATATTCACCTCAAAACCAGCGGTTTGGGGTTCTGATCACATCACAAACAAACTTCAGAGTTTCATGAATACCAGTGAAAACACAGCACTGTGAAACAAAAACTACTCTACCAAAATATCCCAATATATTTCTGGATTGATGCCATTCCTACATTGCAAATTCACAACTATTTTAGATTTGTGCCTTTTTTTTTTCTTCAAGGCTATCAACTCAATAGTTTTGCTTAGAGATTTGCTCATTTTGACTTATTTTTTTTTCCAAGTGTATTTGCCTTTATACAAATGTTGGATATCTCAGTTTTGCTTACACATTGAGTGCTCAGATGATTTGCTCCGATGGTGCCGGTAATCTGCGAAACTGAAATACGTGACAGAAAAGCTCATGCAAAAGCCATTCAGAAATAAATCTGAGAACTGGAACCAAGGCTAGGAGTGATGACATGTTTGTATCCATGCTACATAAACACAGAAAGCTTTGGGGGTCTTTAGATCATCAGCACCCACATGTACAAATATGGGAACCAGTTTCTAGTCTAACCTCACACAATTGCCCCAGAAGCCTCTAAAGATCAAAGGGGATCCAAAGTTAGAAAGCAGAAAGATAAAGTTACTGGGATTTTCTACAGCAGCAGTAGAACATCTGGTGCAACGAACTACTACATCTCAAATTATCATAGAAAAAACCTACTGCCTCCTTTTCTGTGTTTACAGAAGGAGGATAGGGAATAAAATCAAATTCACTCAAAGAAATGTTCATTAATAAAAACAAACATGCAAAAATATAAAAAGCTCAGAGAGCTGGCTTTCTGGAAAGCCATGGCCTTCTGAAATGAGATCACACTGAAATAATACCTGCATATTTGGGGTTTGGGGAGTGTGATTTTCACCTTAAACACCATTAAAATGAGAAATTGGTCACATAGGCACTGATCAATGGACACGACATCCATGAAAAAGTGCAGCTCATTTTTCTGTTCAACATTAAGAGTCTTGTGATAAGCATGTAGGAGACAGTGTGCACTCTATAAATATTATGTGATGATGATGATTCTCCTTTGATAAATGTATGAGCTGTGAGATTTATGTATTTCCATAGCAACTTTAAGTCTTTGTTTGTCTAGTAAAGAAAAGTACCATCAGTAACATCACTGGCAGCTCAGCTTTCTTGACTTGCATGTAGGAAGAAAAAGGGATGGAGACAGAGTAATAAATATGAAGGCTGGCATACTTGAGATTGTTTCAGTACTGTAAATTGCTTTCTAACTATTTAAGTACAACAGTTACATGCTCTCTGTTGTATTCAACTTAAAAGTCCCATCCGTTTGCTGATGTAAAAATTAAAGACATGTAACATCTCGTCCTTCTCGATTTGCTTATACACATTCAAAAACATTTTCAAGACTCAAAATCCTAAGTGCTTAAGAAAAAAAAGGATTATGATATCATTAGCTGCATCCCAGCTCCCTGAAAACCCTCCTGTCATTATCCATTAACTGCAGCACTGAAGATACAGATTACTGGCTTCATTGTACACTGTGCTAAAGGTAAATAAACATTATCTACAAGGAAGGTGCAAGCTTTTTGAGATTCAGCATAAGTGAAATATGAATGATCAGGAATAGGAAAGCATTCAGCCTCTGTTTTAGCAAGGTCTAATTTTTACTTAGAGTGAATGTTTAATAAATAAGCACATCATGATACAATGGGTCTGGAGTGACTGGGACCATGGACATTCATGTCCCAGGTATCAAAGTGGATTATGCCCCACAGTACAAGCTTCTCCCTTGCCATGTACAGCTCCTGCTGCTTTGGCTGGCTAGAAAGCAATGCCTTGCCATAAGCAAAGCAATGTCTTCAACAGCTGAAATTTTCTAGAATTTATCATTCCTGCTGCGATAACATTCTGCATGTGTACATTTCTTTTGGGGATTTTTTTTTCCTGCAGAAAGGATCTTAGCAAATCTAAATGATTTCTTGTGCTGTGTGATGAGTATGTTCATATTATTCCATCAAAAGTTCTGTCTCCTGCTTGCTAAAGGATCTATACACCTGGTATATATTTTTTGTAATGATATTTTCTACAGTTTGCCATATGAGCAGTTGTCAGCTTAGAGTAAAATCTGTTTCCTGCCAAAATTTCTGTTCTACTCCACATCTCACTTGTTTATCAACCTGATTTGTTATGGGTAGACTCCTCAAGGATATGCATCAGGTCTCTTGTTAATTTATTTTTCAGCAAGTGTAATAAAATTTTTTTGAATACTTGAAAAAGTCAAATAGAGCCACGTTGTTCAATGGTTTACACTGGCATCATTCTGCCAGGCTTTACAGAATAGTGATTATTTAAACCAGCTGTTTATTTAGTCCATAAAAACACTGAACAGCAGGTAAAAGTATTAATTACTCATTGTGAAAAATTAAAACAAAATTCAGGAGCTCAAATTCTGCCCTTTAAAACCAATAAAAATGAAACCTTACTTTAGGTGCTTTTTATGAATAATGACTGAGCCGACTGGGGTACTACTTGCACCATTGTGGGTGATCCCAAACCACATTATCCCTGGAAAAGGAAACCAGCACAATATCCCAGTCTGTCTATAGCTCAAGAGAGGGAAGAAGCACGCTAGGGTAAGCAGCCTCTGGTTTGGTGGAATCCCCACATTTCAGTTCATGGGTTAAATGGTATTTTTTGTATTCTGCATATACAGAAATAATTTTCTGTATTTCTGTGCAAAAATGCTCAAAATTGATTTTGGAGCAACAAATCTCCTGCTTCCTATATAAGTACACAAAATATCTAAAGGGGAGTAAGAGTAATTCTTTCTGACCTAAGGAGTATGAAGCAGGAGAGTTCAGAAAAGAGGGGAGGAAAGAAACTGCTGATCCTCAATCTCCCTGTACCAAAATAGGTTTGAGCCTGCTGGACAGAGCAGCTGAGCCAACACACTTTGAACCCTCTTGGGATCCAATTTCACAGTTTGCAACACAGGGCAAGGGCTCCATCCAGGACAGATTTACACGGAAAACTAAACAGGTGATCTCCTTACTACCACTTTCCTCTCTTGCCCCTGGAGCTTGCAGCAGCTGTGCAGTTTGTTTCTCCTCACATGTGTCACTGAAGATGCATCTTTCCCATTGCAATTACAGGGGCAACTGCTTGCAGAGCAGGATTTACAGATCCACTGTGGTTTGTGCAGAGCCTTCGGTTTGCTGAATTTCAGCAGACAGGTGAGCTGGGCTCTTGCACATCATCAGATGTTTCACTTCTGTCAAAGTGCAAGCACGAGACAAATTTTTGGTACCCGATAGCAGCAGAGCTGGATTGTGGTGGCATAGAACAGCGAGTGTCAGAGATGGTTATGAACGTCAGACAGAAAATGCACCTCCCTGATGCACCGGAACTAGCATAGAGTTTGGAGAACTGCATTGTGTGGTTTAAGAACTTAAATTGGTGTTCAAAGTGATGCATCCCCTTCAAGCTAGTGGAAGCTTAGGCCCTGACTTTGTGAAATAGTCTCAACAAATCAGAAGTCACCTAGACTACACTTGTTCCACCTGAGCCAATTTGCATCTTATCCCAGGAAGATTTCACACCCATATATTTGTCCTGGCAGGCAGGCTTCTTTACCACCAGGCTATAATGGTTTGTTGTGTCTCTTCCACCTCCTTTTCCTGAAGCTGCTGTGTAAGCATTTCCACCCACCACTCAGAATAAATTAGAGACATCATGCTCTGTGACAGAGAGACAAAGTACCTTGCTGTGGTCCCAAAAGCTCTGCTCAATCTCTGCTAAAGGTTTGCTCACCTGAAAGGGTAATCTCAGTTGATACCTGGTTATTACAGGTGACCACATGTCATTGCTCTGGGTTGTGTTAGCCAGGATGGGCCACGTGTTCTAGGGTGGTTCTTTGAACTCTGGAAAACCCCACTTGCAGCTGCTCCTAACCCCTGCATGGTGGTTCCAGACCTTTTTTAATCCTTTTGTGGAGTTCTGTCCCTAGGGAGCTACATTTTTTCTGAAACATCTGTATTGCTGAGTTTATTGCACAGTCAATTGAAAATACTGCCTGTTGTTCCAGAGAATCACTTGGATTCAGACAGTAGGCTCCATGGGTCTATGATACTCAGGGGGATGAGCTAAGATAAGCAAAGAATAAACCATTTTATCTGAAATCGGGGAAGTGAACGCTGTTCACATGTTTCTGTGTCTCTCATGAAGAGCTAAATATCTGCATTTGTTAATTCTTCATGAAATGACATGGACTGGGTGCAGGGGAATCTCTTCATACCATCACACTGCTGATAAAGACACATCACTGTAACAGGGCTCTATCTAGCTGAAAATTTCCATCAGCTCAATTAAGTGCTGCTCATAGTCTCTGCAGATGATCAGCAGTTGCTGCTGCACACACGGGAGAGGTCATGCACTTATAGATCAGTTAAAGCCAAACACAAATACCAGCAGTCAGCTGAATCCAGCAGGTTGCAGATGCTCCTTGAAAAAAGAAAAGCCTTCAAGATGCTATGCAGTGATGGCTACTTGCTACAGAAATGAACCAGTGTGTGCACGGTGCTCATATATGAGGCTGTAGGAACATGTCCTCATATTCCTTACTCATAAAAGTCTGACAATCATGTCTCAGCCTGAAAACCTCTTAGAAACACTGATGAAAATTACTTTCCATCATCAAAAAAGTATTCACACCTCAGCAAGAAGCCAAATAAGGACACTGTTTTGGGAGTGTCCCAGACACTGAACTATTGTTTTTAATCCTCTTATTTAAATACGCACAAGCCCAGAAATCTCCTAAGGTGCTTAGCACTGCATTTGACAGAAACAATCCATGCCTGTGCAAAGCTGAGGGAAAGGGAACTGAGCAGACACGCCTGCAGTCCTGAGCAGGGAAAGTTCATGGCCTGGGTCAGCAGACTGCAGGCACAGAGCAGATCAGCACAGGGTCACAGGCATCGTGCCTGCTCCTGACAGGACGGCTGGCCATGCCTCAGGAGGCTCTCACACAGCCCAGATTTCAGATGCCCAGGGTACTGGGGTCTCATGTACAGTGCTAGGCTGGCCTTTCCCAGTAAACCCACTAAAGAACCACAGTGTGGAAGGAGATCATCCTATGAAGTAGATTCTAGACTAAGAGGAAGCTTTCATTTGTTTTGTTTCTCAAAAGGGTTGTATAAACCCAACAGAATTTCTGTTTGCAGTCTCTCTGCTACACAAAAGCAGCTGGATGCACCCAGAGCAACTTAAACAGCAGCCTAGGCAAGGACAAAAACACAGTTCTGTACCTCTGGTTCCTTCTCTCTCATTCTTTTCATTGTCTTGCCTCTTTTGTTCTCATTTTTTCTTTCACCCTCATTCTTTACCCGTTATTTTTTTCTTCCTTTTTGCAATTTCACCTCCACTGCCATCTGTAACTCCTCTTCAGTTGTGGTGCTACAGTGCTACTCAAGAATAGTTTATGCACACTACAGAGCTGTGTGTAGTTGGTGCCACATGAATTGGGGGCTCTTAGGTGATAGAATCTGCTTGTACTTGCACTAAAATAGCAACCAGGATTACTGAGTTATAATGGGAGGAAAAAATTGAGACCAAACCTGTCTGCAAGACTTCAGATAATAAATATGGTTTGTTTGTTGGGTTTGGATTTTGGTTTGGGTTTCTTTTTTGCAGGGAGGGGTTGGGTTTAATATTAGTAAAAGCAAGTGAATACACATCCATGAGAACTGACAGAGTTAGGAAGATACAACTTAGGCAAAATAGGACATGCAAGACTAAGACTAAATGTCTATAAAAAAGTCACTACACAATATTGTGAAATCTTGGGGGTGGAGGGCAGGACTGGCTGGTTTTAGTATCAGATTTTTTTTTTTTTTTTTTGTTTCTAGGCCAAATTCTCATTATGAACATCAGAAACAACAGAAGTACACACAACTAGGCACCATGAACATTTGTGCAACTTTGACAAATGTCAGAAATGGGGAGAAAATAAGTTGTGTGTGACGAGACCTAGAAAATCTGTTTGTTCCTGGTAGCTACTCCTTAGCAGCCATCAGCTCTGCTGTTAAAACAAACATCAAAGGTCTGAAATTCCACAATGACTTTTGATGTCTGCACAAGTTCAGTAGTTAAAGTTGAAGACTTGTCACATGAGGAGTTTATGCCAATTATAAAGCATAAAAAAGAAATCACACACATGCAGGCATATGTTCATTATTAAAACAACAAGTCCACCAACTCCCCTTCTCCATTGAATGTTTGGCCTATTTTATGAGAAAATAAAAATGAGAAATAGCTCCAGTTTTCAAGGTAAAATACTTGAAAGAAACAAATAAATGTCAGTAGTAGCTTTCCCTGCATGCCTTCCTTTTTCTACTGAACTGTGCTGGTACATTCTTCAGCTTAACCCTCACATGCCCTCGCTATTTTTCTGTAATGGATACCTTTCCCCTGTTCCAGTACAGGAGTCTGGATTGCTACTTTTTACACCATTGACCAATAGACAAGTTGGTTCCCAATGCCACCCAATGGGATAAAATAATTTTCCCTATTCATTTAAAAAAAGAAGTTAGATTACAGGTTGTCTGAATGTTGTCTATCATACTTGCTTTAGCTGCCCCCCTTAACACTGCCAACGCTACACAAGGCTGTATTTATCCCCTAAAAAATTAGTAAACAGACCCCAAATAGGTGCAAACTGGCATAGCTTTTTAAAAATAATTTTCCAAATTTTTGTGCAAGCACAAGCTATAATATCTTAAAGCTTATGGGAATATTAAGTGAGAGTGGGAATAGATAATCTACAAAGCAAAATCACAAACCAAATCAAGCCAAATTGCTTATTTTCCTGTCAGGTAATGGGGCAGGGAAGGGAAGACTGCTTACTGAAATGATTTTTAGTGGAGTCATTTTCAACTTCAAGTGAAATTCTCCAAAACACTGTAACAATTTCATATCCAAACCTTGTTGTCTTTCCAACAGGTGAATTCCAACCTAGTGAATTTCTTGGTGAAGCAACTTATGGGGGATAGTGATATGTGAGTATCTCTCAGAAAGGGTGTGACATCTTCCCAAGACAAGCAGATTCCTGTTGGAAGCACAACTGTGTTTCCTTCCACTTAGCCTGATTTGCTGCTGCAAACCCAGCTTCCCAGATCCTGCACTGGACAACAACCTTGCCACAATGACTGTCGGAGCAAACCAGCAGGATAGTGCTTGTAAACCCTCCAATCATAGCTGACATATTCAGGGCTTCCTGATTTCCTGCCACTGATTTTGGAGCCTGACAGCCACCACGGCTCCAACCTGAGCAACCCTTGTCACTTCAGGGAGCTTCCCCAGCTGCTTCCAACAGGTTGGGAGCTTCCCGGAGGAAGCTGGCATCCTCCTGGTGCCCCAAGGAGGATGGCAGAGCCAGGAGTCAGAAGTTATGACACCTCTTTTATTTAGGAAAACTTAAACCATGTTTTCCCATTTTCCTTTGAGTGGAAAATTTTGAAATGTTGCTTTTTGTTCCAATTCAGTACAAAAACATGCTGGAATTCATGTCTCCTCAAGCACAGCTCCCCATCATAAAACTTCTGAGTCTCAGCTAGTTCTTCTGTCTTCAGTGCCTTTGAAAATCACCCCCTGAGCTCTCTCTGATGAAATCATAAAAGCAACTTCATGCTTCTTTATATTCAGTCAAATACCAGATGTTTAAATATTCTCATCATCCTCAACACACAAATATCTCTTCAAAAGTTTTGTTTCACAATATTGTGGGAATTACTCTCCTTCATACAAATGCTAATATTAGAATGCTGGAAAGACAATTCATGCATAAATAACAGCATTTATGGCTATTCATTGTTACTTGGTGTTCATTTAAGTGTTGGTGAGTAAGGGAAGAGCAACTGGCATGGTCTGCTTTGACAAGTGCAGAGCGTTTGACATTGTTCTGCACAATGCCCTTGACTCTAAACTGGAGACACAGATTCGGTGAGTGGATCACTGGTGGTGGGTAGGGAATTGGCTGGTCAGTCACACCTACAGTGTGACCCCACCTTGAGTATAGCACCCAGCCCTGGGGCCCCCAGCATAATGGGGATGTGGATCTGCTGAAGTCCAAAGAAGGCCGTGAAAATGCTCAGAGTGCTGGAGCTCCTCTCCTATAAAGACAGGGTGAGAGAGTTGGGGTTGGCTCAGGCTGGAGAAGATGCGGCTCTGGGAACATCTTACAGCACCTAAAGTATGTAAAGGGGACCCACAAAAATGTTGGAGTGGGACTTTTCACAAGGAGAGAATAGGGGATGATGGCCCTAAACTGAAAAATGGTAGGTTTCAATTAGATTAGTCTTTACTGTGAGGGTAGTGACATCTTGGCACAGGCTGTCCACAGAAACTGTGGATGTCCCAACTCTGGAAGTGTTCAGGGCCAGGCTGGATGGAGTACTGTGTAACCTGGTCTAGTGGGAGGTGTCCCTGCCCATAGCAGGGGGGTTGAATGAGGTGATCTTTAAGGTCTTTTCCAACCCAAGCCATTCTATCATTGTTTTTCTTGCAAAACAATTCTATCAATCAAATAACAGCCTATGATTTCTGTGACCAACTATACACCACATACAATGAACAGGAAACAAAACCAACATAAGCAACAATCTGGGAACTTATTTCCCAAAATCTGTAAACAGTTAAACAACTTTACAAAAAAAAGTTACAAAAAGAGTTGGATGCACAGAAAAATAGTGAAAGCTATCTTCTAAACATACTACTAACATTTCTTCAGCCACCTTGTTCAAAAGAGCATGCAGCACAAAAGAATTAGCTGTGCCACCTCTTCCCATTACCAGGGCATGCCCTGCTGCCTCAGCTGAGGATGGGCTTTTCCACAGCTGCCTCTGGTCTACCACTGCTGCCTGGATTGTGGGAGCTACAGGGCTGCTGAGGAACATGCCATTTGTGCTGGAAAGCACCCTAAAGCTTTTGAAACCCCAGCTGCCAAAGGCTGCTCTTGGGAAAACAGGATCAATAACATCTTGGTGCAAAACTGTGTCACTGCAAAGTAACACAAAAGGGTTTTGTGCCATAGTAATCGGATCCCATCGACAGCATTCACATTAAGAAAAATAGGAAGTGATGAATGAGACTCAAATTCTTTTTGGTATGCAGCAGCAGCCAAGATTTCGTTAAGACCAGAGACATGGTTAAAGAATGCAGTGGCCATACTTCCTTTTCCTATGAGCTGTTCTGAGTGGCTCTCTCTACAGTATTTCTTTAGCAATGAACTTAGACCTGCTCTTTGTTTTCTGGGAAATTGGGTCACACAGACTAAGGTGAAGACAGAAGCCAGGTAAGGTGCAGTATCCTCCATGTGAGCAGCACCCAGGAGTGACATCCTGAAAGGAATATGACCTTGACATCTCTGGACACTCTGCTCCACTTCACTGATATCCATTTCTAGAATAGTTATGCATTCTTGGCCTCGCATCTCTTGGGACTGGTGAAAAACATGGAGATTCTGTTGGCTTTTCTAAACAGATAAGGGCTCTGAACAGTTCACAGGACTATGTCCTGTCACATACAAGAACCATTAGCTATAATTTCTGTTTGCCATTCAATTCTTTAACATTCACACACACCATTTTCAGGGGAGGAAACTGCAGGGATCCCCTTGCACTGGGAAGGTGTAAGAGAGTCAACCTGCAGGAGGCAAAGAGCAGGCAATGGAGACAATGAGCTCATGAGCTCCTCTGCTTCAAATAACACCTGAAAAGTCTTTGTGGATAAAGAAGGGGAAGCAGAAATAGGATGTTTCTGCTGATCTTTGGAAGCCTTCCAACTTCAGCTTTTCAGCCGATTCAGATGCATTGCAGGCTACTAACTCCAAAGTTTAGCAGGGACAGAGACACAGTAGGAAGCTGAGAGGCTCTTTGGCCCACTCTGTGCTCACCTGTCTGGCACAAGGAGAAACAGAGTACAGCCACAGCCCCACTGAGTCAGCACAGGCTCCTTGAGGGATCCTGGCAAGCATCAGTGCAGCCAGTGAAGCTGAGGTCAGAGTGTCACAAGTTCAACTGCAGCTAAGCCTCCAATATCCCATAGGAAACACAAGCAAATTTGCTAGCATTCTACAGAGGAATACACATAGCTGTCTGCACCACAGAAGCCTCAGAGGATTACTTATCACAAATCGAGTCCATCCCAGAGCCACAGTCAGAACAGCTTTGGGCTCAGCTGCAGCTCATTTTTGGCAACACATAAGCACTTATCCCTGTTTGAAGGACACCCTCAAACACAGTGTCAGAGTCACATCAAAGGTTTTGGTCGAAGGGGGAGGATAGCAAAACTTTTCATGAAGATTTTCCCAAGAGTGGAATGCCGTGTAGGAAGTATTTTTGCTCCTTAGTATTTTACACATATAAGAGCAGCTCAAGTCCTTTGGGAATGTACAGTTTAAGCCTTGGATTGTCACTGTGTTATCAAGCCAGGCATACAGTTGCAGTAGCAAAAATGGCACACAATCTGAAACTGCAAACTCAGGTGACAGCCAGACCTGGTGGAACACCATATGCTATTTTTAATTATATTATTCAGCAAATTTGACAGATTTAATAACTTCACTGTAATACTTATTGCCAAAAGAATTGTCTGTTGACACACTGTGCAAGTATTTTTGAACCATGTAATAATATTAGCCAAGACCAAGACAATTATTATAATTCTAATTATTCTAAAACCTGGAACATTAAAGGTCACTAAGCCTGGCTCTTGGCAACTACATTTATTTGCTTTCTGTTTCTGACAACTGACTTTGAGAAACACTACAGGTGCATTTGTTTTCAGAAGTGTCCTGTTATGAGAAGTGAAATGCTCATTCTCCATTAAGGAGAACATCCCCAAAACCATTTACAGTCCTTCATTGTTGAACGCTAAAAACTCTTCTCCTAAAGGATGTTATGGTGCTAGTTATTCACTTATACAGCAATTTTATCAATTTTTTGTGGTATTCTACTAGTCACATTAGTTTTCTAAGATGCTTCCAAAGCAGAAGTTCCCTGTGGTCTTGGAGCATTTTTATTAGCTCCTCAGGAAGCCAATAAATTGGAGCACTTGGTGTAGAAAATGAGATCCTATGCCCTATTTGATATGTGTTTATGTTCCATTGGAATAAAGAGATGTGCTACAGATAGAAATTCTGTTCATTAGCTTGTATTTATTATCAGACTGCAGCTGCAGCCTTTGGGCTGGCTGACATACTTAAAGTGTTTTCTAATATAATAAGTACTTTGGAGGAAAACAGTGTTAGCATTATGAAGCCAAATTCTAAGACAGTTACAAAAAAAGCTACTCTTATTTACTCAGTTAACTTGCTCTAAGTTGAGCTGACATTAAAAGCAGGATTTGGGCTGCATACTTAAATATATGTTAATACACAGAAAGAGAGCACAGTGCCAAGCTGTCTGAAATTGCACAGACTCCCACTAGTGAACCCACACCACACAACACAATCTGTCATGTCAGGAAGACTTAACAGCACTGGTCCAACCCAATCCAGTTGGGACTAGCCTAACCCAGCAATCTCAGCAATGCCCATAGAGCCCTTTGCTCCTGGAAGGCAGCACAGCCTGATCCAGAACTTGAACCACTCCACTTCCACATTCATGCAAAAGGAGTCAGCTCAGGCTCATTTTCAGCAATTAATTTAGAGTCTACATTTAGACTTGATTTAGACTTAGTTGAGTCCTCAACTCTTAGAGGTGTGAGCTCCCTTTTTGTTGCACAGAGTAGTCCTAGCAAATAGTGACAGTTCAAAATAAAACTTCAGGAGAAATTATGTCTAGTGCTAAACTAATGTCACCACTGAGTGTTACAGAAAAGTGGATGAATCTAGTAGTCATTGCAGATATGTTAAACTCGTCACATCTGCAAACTCAATCTACCAAAAGATGGAAAATGCCTGAAATGTATTTCCCCAGGAAGCAAGTTCACATGGAAGAAACAGCAGGAACAATTTCAAAGGACAAGGGATGGAAACACAGGAGCATTAAACAGTGCAGGGAGAGCATGGCCACAGAACAGTACATTGGCCATCTTTTTTATTCACCAGCCACTGGAGGGAAGACATCAAGTGCTTTAACAATGGATCTCAACATTTTTGTGACAAGAACAAAAAATTTAACTTCCACAAACAATGGATGTCACCTTGCAAGACATGACCTTTCTATGCTGACTCCCAGTATCTTGTCATGGTTCCTGGTTTCTTCTTTACCCAGGTACCACTCCATATATCCAAAGTCTTGTCTCACTCCACTGTTTTCAGCTTATAAACTTTGACCCCAGCTCTCTAGCTCCTTGCTTGTTCTCACTTATCCCTCATTCTCAGTCTTTCTGACCATGTCTTTTTCTTCCACTCTACCCTCCACACTCACTGATTGGCTTTTGCAGTCTCAGCCTCACTTCATCAGAAGGAAACTTGCCTCTCAGCTTTCTCCTGCCTTGCACAGCCCTTAAAGCCTGGTTGTTCCACCCTTGTCCTAAGTTCTCCTCCTTTCTTATCATCTCTGCACCAGAAAAGAGATATTTTCTATCTGATTTGCCCCACATCTGCACATCCAGCAGAGGTGATCACAAGGAGAACACACAGAGCACCTGGATGCCCTGGGGGGATGCTCAGAGCAGCACTCAACCTGAGGTGAAGTCATCTGCTTCCACTGAGCAAATCTGAACCAAAATGTTTGGATATTTGGTTTTGATCAAATCCATCCTAGGTCAATGTCTTGAAAGAACATCAAAAGCAATCCCTGATCCCAGAACCACCTCTGACTTGAAGTTCTCCTGGAAACACAAAAGCATATCAGTAGAAGAGAAAGTGGGAAAATTCCTTTCACCAGAGTGAGTAACATTAGGAAGGTATTTCAGCTGAAATACAATACAGAAAAGGGACTCTCTGCACACACACATTATTAACTTGTAAAGAATACATTTATGTCAGAATTCAGAGATTTTTCTCTCAGAGAATTTGCTTTAAGAACAACTTCCTAAGTTACTCCAAGATTGCCCAAGCTCCCCACACCCTGAAATAAAGAATTACAGGATGTACTTTCCTGAATGGTTTTGCCTAGAAATCAGACTTGATGCCCTTTTATTTTTCCCACAATATTCAATGTATAGCAAACATGTGGCATGAAAATTTTTACCCTAATAATTTTATAACCTACTTGTAAGAAAGATCTGTAATAGTGGGTTAAACAATCTCAAATACCACTCTCTTGCCATCAGGTCTGATGAAAAGATACAGAAGAGAAAACTGTAAATACAAGAAACCTTGGAAACAGATACTACATAAGAGCATCAATGCTTTTTGAGCAGTATGTAAAAATGCAGACACACAGATCAAGATAGGAACAAACCTGAATGAGGTTTTTTGGCCTTGAGCCGAATAAATAATTCTTCACTCTGGAATTCAGCATTAACGGGTCATAACCGCCCAACTGCTTGGAAAGGGTCAGGTTCAAAAGGAAACCACTGGGTTTGTCCATTGCCTCTTTATGTCTGACAAATGGCTGAGGGTTTCCTGGAGATAGAAAGGTTGTGCCCAAATGCTTGGTGTTGAAAGATCAGAGAGATCTTTAAGAATTAGCAGAAAGGTGAAAACCCCCGAGGCATGACTATGAAAAAAAAGCTGAAAAGAAACCAGATACATTAATATTAACATTGAACTCATTTAAAACAATTAATTACTATTTCAGAGAGAAAACACTCAAAGATTTAGCTGAGTGTAAGAAATAATAATAGCCATGTTACCTACACCCTCACTAGCAAAGAGCAGGTTTAATATTCCTGATGTTTTTCAGACAAAATGATTGGGAACCAGATGTTATTTTCCTCCTTCCAGGAAGGGAAATGACTAAAAATTGAGTACACTATTGTGTTTGAAAATTTATTTCCTAATCAGAGGCTTTTTGTTTTGCTTGTTCATAAGTAAGCTATTCATGCCTCTGTATTTGAAACACCTACTATTTTGTGTGCAATAATTAGTCCAAAATTTACTTGAGTCCCCTGCCTCTCACCCACATGTCATAATTTGTGGGGGGAAAATGTCTCAAATACTTTATTTCATTTTTATAATGGCTTGTTTCTTTTAGTTTTTTCTGCCCATAAGCAGAAATTTGGACTGAGAAGCTGATTTATTATTACATTTTTTATATAGTTTAACCTAGAAAGGACCAGACAGTCTAATATCCATATACTGGTGTGCACAAACTCCTTTGCATGTGTAGCTAACACTAAAATCCTCATTTTCAGTCCTCAAATGTAGTCAAGTGGTTGGTACAACAAAGTCAGCAAACGCTATTGGTGTAACAGTTAATTGAAGAACCCAAGATATTTCATATAGAAATATTTTGTATTCTGAAGGGAGGGAAGACATGCAAAAGCAGAAGTAGTTCAGTCAACAGTGTACAAGAGAGGAGCTAGGCTGCAAGTATGGCTTCATCCTTCCCCTACAATATCTCCAGCCACAAACATCCACATTCCCAAGCATTGCTCTCCGAGGGGCTCCTTGCTCTCCAAGTGTCTCAGGCCCTTAAGGCTTCCCTGTCCTTACCTGCCCTGGGTGTCTCTGGCTCAGCCTGGGGGCTCTGCAGGGAGCAGCCCCCAGTGCCTCTCAGCCCTCTGCCTGTCCTCTCCCCTCAGATCCCCATGCTGTTCCCATTGCCACATATGGGTGTAGAATAAAGCAAGCTTGCTGACACTTGTGTGTATGTCACTGTGATGATAGTGTGGCAGGAAACTTATCACATTCGGAGTGTACTTGTGAAAATCCCAATCTCTGCATGCTGCCATTTGTATGTGTAACATTTCAAGGAAGCCAATTTAATTACCAAGGAGAGGTCACGGTGCTCTGGGTACAGAGACCCTTTGTCCATGCAGAACTACACCACTTTTTGACCTTCTTTGCCTCAGATGTCACAAAACTGCAGGAGTCTGCTATCTCATCCCTGTCACCACCATCTGGAGCCCTTTTCTTCTTTTCATGTTACTCAGGAGACCCTCTGGTATTTTTAGGAATATCAATTTACTCTTTTTCAGAAAAATATCTATGGAAGTATGCCAAAGAAACACTCCACAAACCCAGCAGATGCATTATGTGAAGACACCTTGCAGTCATTAAATGAGGCGACTACTCTAAAGCCCATCACTTCCCACCGCTTTTCACATCATCATGATTTTTTGACCTCTTAGTCTATACCCTTTAACAAGGATTTAAATACACTAAAAACAGCACAACACCCTCTGCCTGCAGTTTGCCTTAAATAAATCTTTTCTGACTTCCAGCCGTAGTTTTCATTTTATTCTTTTACTCTCATTTATAATGACTCCTTGGCATCCTGTTTCCTAACAACATGCTATTAGCACTTCTGGGTTGTAATCCCCTCTTTAGCTGCCTAACCCAACACCAGCATTAGCATCAGCGTTATCGTGTTATCATGTAACAGAGCTGCATGAAAAATTACAACAGTTGTGCAGCAGTTACAGTGTAATTATTTAGTGCCACTCAATGTGAAGTGCTGCAGTAATAAGTTGCATAACCAATTAAATTTCTGAATTCTGCTCACATAAGAAGCCACTGAAACAATGTCACCATAGAGGTTTCTCAGTCCTGTCTGCGACTGATTTGTGCCCCTGGTGTTCGAACAGGAGCCAAAACCTGAGGTTTGCTGGATTTTTCTACTACTCCCAATAGCAAGGAAAACACACTACTGTGGTCTGGTGAACTGCTACAGTTATTACAATCGATGTTAATATGGGAGAAGATTGCTTGGGGGGAAAAAAATTGTTAGATGAGTAAATTTATACTCCCCAGGGGTGTTCTTCAGCCTTAGACAGAGAAATCATAAGGAAAAAAGTAAATTACTTTTTCCAGCAGACTTTTATAATCATATTACTGCTTATAAATATAAATTGTATGCAAATGAGAAATGAGTAGGAATACTGATGCCTATTCATCTGTCTTGTGCAGTGTCCAGGCACATCTGGAGAACCACTGCAACAGGCTGATTTCATAAATATGACAGTGTTTCTTTTTGAATAACAATGTTTTCCATTTTCCTGACATATTTGTTAGTAAACACCACAGAATAAGTAAAATGTAGCATTAATTACAACACAAATGCAATAAACTTTTGTAACCAATGTTAATTGATTAAGATTTCACTACTTTCTTTCCAGCTTAAAGCTGGCTACCAACTCTGTAATACGCCTATAAGATTCATATGCATCACTCACAAAACTTAACAGTATTTTGAAAAACTTGAAAAATTTAAGTTACAGTTACCTTTGGAAAGGCAAGAACTCCTGTGTATAAATCAGTGAGTGTGCCTGTATCTGTATTTTGCTACTATAAGGTATAAATACATACAAAGAAAATAAGCTATATGTATTAGAAGACAAATAGAAGTCTGAGTAGCAGCAAGATTCTCAGGTCTTGGTTCCTTCTGAATTAAGCTCAGATTCCCAGTCAGTAGCAGGAATTGAGAAAATAGGGGAGATTTTACTATCCATACCAAGTAGATGCTTGAGATCTTTCCTTTTAAATTAGTACTTGCCTGATGCAAATTTCTGCAGCATTTCCTGCGCAACTGTCAAAGGCTATGAATTACATTAATCAACGAAAAATGAGGTGGGTTGTTTTCATGAAGTTGATTCTTCCCTCTTGCTTAGATTGGATCAGCTTCCCATTGGTTACTTGGTGTAATTCATTTTTTGGTCTATAAAATTTTATAGTAGAGTACAATAATAAATCAATCTTTATCTCTAATTGATGCAATTCTGTGTTCAAAACAACAACATTAGATTATATTTTGAGAAAAAGAAAAACCATAGTCTCTGTAATGCTATCCTATGGAAAACTATATAAACACACAGTTTTACACACACAGTCTCACTGAAGCATGGCTGCTGTTACAGCTCTGTGATGGGAAGTTTGAGGCCGTTCTTATTTAACTTCTGCTCTCTTTGGGAAGAGATGAGAGAGAGAGAGATTACATATTTCACTTAAAAAAAGGGAAGGAAGTAGAAACCCTAGTATTCACCAAATAAAAACTAAAATAAGCACCTGTGAAGAGCTGCTGAAGCCAGGTCACTTGACAAAAGAGGCATCAGTATGAGACACCACAGCAGTGCAAACAAGAGCAATTTTCAAGAGCCAGCAAATCTGAATTTTACTTATTCTTTGAAGAATCCCTTGTGCATTTTTGCCCATTGAAAGATCCACTGAATTACTAATAACTGTCATGGGACGATTATTTCAAACTTCTGTCCTTCCTGGTTTTTTACTCCTGTTGAATGAAAAATTTGCACCAAGGAGATACTCTTCCACATCAGTCGGGTCTGTCCTAAAACTTGAACTCTGTGTCAGCAACGTCTGAATTGAACACTGCCATGAAGAGACCAATTGTAAGATTAATTCAAAATCAAAAATCAATTTTTTTTGAGCCACTCAACTCCTATGTCTGTGCTGTATAGGACTCGATAATTTTTTCCACATTTTGTAATTACATAAGGAGTGAAACTATATGAAGTGATCTTATGGTGTTGTTAGTAGTTATTAGATAATACTTTAAAAGTTTTTAAATTTACTGATACCATTTCTCTTTTGCTGCATGACAGGTAGAGTATTTCCAAGGTGTTCCAAAGAACAATATAAATATTTTATGAAGTTATGAAAGAGCCACTACTGTTTGAGCTCAGGGAATTGTTTCCTTCAAGCTACCCTGAGTTAATAACTCATGGGCATCTCCTTCACACAATGTCTTTAGGCAGCCCTAGGTCACAGGGAGGTAAAAACAATTCTCTGATTTGTTCCTGCTCACAAATCTGACCATCAATGAACATCAGTGGTAGAGAAACTCATTCACCTTGAAATCCCAGGTTACAATATTGTTTTAAAATATTTTTGCCTTTTGTCTGATGCCTAGGAAATGTGGAACTCTTCATGTTTCAGTTTGGCTTGATTTTTTTCCCTTTACAGCTATTCACACCTGCGCAAAGTAGGAGTATAAAGCCTGAACAAATTGGAACTTACATTCCTTGGGAATATTTTACAGGTATAAGGTGGCAAAAATCAAGTAAAAAAACCCACAGAGAAAATCAGCCCCATTAGTTTTGATGAACACTATGAAATTTCAGAATTATACCAAAATTTAACATCCATCATTGGTGCAGATAAAGGTGTAACAGGGGCAAGATTTCTGGGACTAATATTGTGATGCTAGTTTTTTGCTTTCTCTCATCTTTGGTGCAAATATAAAAATAAATTTTAAAACAACACCAAAAAAATCAACTTTCTCTCATATTGAAGTGTTCAACCAGAAGACCCCAAGAGGCTTCTGTGATGGCTCATTTATAATATAATTCAACAAGAGCAGTTAAGTGATGCTGTTGTACAGTTTAAATGCCTTTGCTAATTTTCCTGGCCCTGGGGGAGGGGGGGTTGTATCATGTATTTCATTTGAAGCAATATAAATTTCAGAGAGCAATCAGAAACATTCCCTAAGGAGTGCAGGGGGACATATGGACAAAGAACTTCCTTTTATAAATACACACCACGCATTTTTTGTAGCCATTCTGGCAATAATAATGTCTATACTCTATTTCCTCCACTTCTTAATAGGGAGGCTGCTTAAATACTAATGCACACTAGTTATGGATAGACTGTTGTCTATCCATAGACATTTTAAGACTATCCATAGACTATTTAAGTCTATAAGACTTAAATACTAATGCACACTAGTTATGGATATACATACGTGCACTATTAACACACATATCTATGATCAAATACACACACAAAACTGAAATTAATCATTTTCTAAGCAGAGTCTGAAATAACAACCAGTCTTCCCAACTCTGGGAACCCCGTGGCTGAAAGCCACACACAGACAGTAGTGCCTTGGAGATAAGAAGATGAGGAGCTGCAGGAGTGGTTTGCAGATTTCTCAGAAGATCCATCATCTCACTGCTGCGTGGTGGTGGGTTGGACACACAGTTCAGTGTGAACAGAACCAGCAATACTGATCATCTCAACAACTCTCCCCAGTTCACCTCTTTCCAAAGGCAAGCATTCAGATTACCTAGAGCTCCCTGGTGCTCACATACACTGTGAACACCACGACCAAAAAGCTGTTGAGCTGGACTCCAGCAAGCATTGTATAAAAAGACATTCACCTGGGTCTTGTTGAATTGGCACAAAGTTACTCATTAAAATTTATGGCCATCTTCTGTAGTAGACAAGACAATCATTTAAACAGCTGTAAAATTTGCAATTGCATGAAAGACTAAACACAAGGAAAAGAGCAGAAGGTATCATAAATCAAACACAGGTCCTTAGTGTAACATTAACAGCCAGAATCTCCATTTCCAGTGACAAGGCTTAAAAACCACATCGGTTTCACATTGCTGTGTTTTTTTTTTTTAATGTGCTGGATTACCCAGAAGGTAGCCACCCTACAGTCCTAAGCCTAGAGGACTCTTCAGGGCAGTAATGAAAGAGAGACAGGGAAACATTTACTTGGTTCATTAATTTCAAGAGCTCAGTGTTTTTCATTTTATCTAAAGTGGAATCTTGTTCCTCCTCTACACATTTGGTGGGGCTCTGGGATGTGCCTTTAAAATATAGGAAATTCTGAAGTGTTGATGCTGCCATTGAAAGGGCAAGGACATCTGGATCATTGGGCCTGACTTCTGTGAAAGGTTAGCAGATATTACAGGTGATAAAAGTGCTGCAGATACACAGACCTAAAGAAGCTTAAATCACACAGAGGAGATGACATGTACATTAAGACAGCCAAACAGAATCCAGCCAAGCACTGTGGCAGCCTGGCTAGAGATTGCTCCATGTGCCTAGGTCCATTGCAACTCCATGGGAGCAGATCAAAACAGGAAAAGTGTTTTCTGTCCTTCAGTTAAAGCAACCCAGTAGATCAGCAGTATCCAAATATTATTACACACGGTAAATTCTATGTCCTTCTCTGCTTTCCTTTTAGACCTTTGGGAAAACAGATGGACCCTCCTGCACGTCCTCTAGGTCAAAAGATTTGTTGAACCAAAGAAAGAAAATGCCAACACCCTCTAGCAGCTTTCTGTGCTTCTCCTTGGTCTGCTGTATTTTTTACTTCATCCCTTTAAAGATCGAGCTTAACAAGCCTGAAATACCAAAGTCTATGTATTTAAAACACATTGAAAGAAGGAATTCTTTTTTTTCAATACTTGCAATGGTACTGGCCTTTTTGATTAGCAAGAGCCAGCATTTTTCTCAAGCAGCTGTAACATTTCTCTTCATCATCTCCCTTTCCCTACAGATGATAGTGTCAGAGCAGCTGAGACCAGAAGCATGAAGGCTGAGATACCATGAGAACGGCTGTTCTTGCAACAGGAGTTGTAAAATGCATTCAGAAGTCACAAGAGATGTGGCAGCAACACAACATGTCCTTTTCTATTTAACAAGTTCATTGCTTTTGGATACAGCTGTTCCAATTTCTGGGAACTTATTTGAACTGAATGTTTTAGTGCTGTAAAAAGTCTGTGTGGTATCAGCCAGAATAAAGTCTCTTAATTTACTTTCTGCTTTTTGAAGTTTAACACTAACACCATTTCTGCATATGTTGTTTTTAAAAATAATTATTTTCATTAAATAATGGCAATTTGCTCACTGAAATAACTGAGGAAACCCCTGTGTACTCCAGTAAGCACTGGCTGAGGCTTCCAACATCAAACTCCGTCATCCTTAAAGACTTGACCCAGCACCATTAAACGTTACTGGGAATTATGCCATTGGCTTCAAAGGGAGTAGGAACAGGCCCTAAATAAGCAAAACTTCTAGTTATTACTCCAATGGGAGTCATCTTGTCAGGCCACAGAACGTGCCTGCATACGCCAAAAATTCAACAGTGCTTTTTCAATGATATACATACACTTCCTAGGAGTGTTCTGCGTTTACGTATGCACAAACCACTCCAATGCATGTATCAGGTAATTATACAGAGAGGCACAAGGGAGTTCTAAGAGAGCCTGTGTATGAACCCCAGACTGCTTACCCGATGGGTTCAGGGCCCTTCCCCAACATTATCCCTCCAAAATATGCATGCACAGACAGAAAATTAAGTCTCACATAGCAAATTGCCACAGCATGTCACAGGAGTTTTATAATTAAGCTCTGCCCAACTTCTGCCTTACTCTGAAATGAAATTAATTGAAAGAGGGTAGAATTTCATGGGAGGCTTTCCCTCAGTAGTGTTATTTGACTGATGGCTGATTTGCTGACAAGTGAGGCCGACTGTGTTTGGACCCCACTGCCTTCAGCAGAACAGGGTAGAACAAACCCCATACCCAGATATGTGAATTGCCTTTGCAGAGTGGAACCCTACTGCTGCAAGAGTTCTCATTACCCACACAGCCACATGTTGAGACAGGACAAAAACCTGTACTATTCATCTCTGGTGTCTATGACTTGGGGTATTTGAGCCAGTATACATATTTGGGATTTTAACTCAGTTGGAAAGCTGTTTTCAGTACTTTAGAGAGTGGTCCAGCAAGCAGCTAAACTCAGGGGTGCCTAAATTACAGGATCACTGAATATGCTGACTTGGAAGGGACCCACAATGGTTGAGTTCAACTCCCAGCACTGCACATGACACCCCAAGAATCACACCATGTACCTGAGAGTATTGGCTAAATGCTTCTTGAACTCTGCCAGGCTTGGTGATGTGACCACTTCCCTGGGGAGCATGGTCAGTGCCCAAAAACCCTCTGGGTGAAGAACCTTTTTTAATATCCAGCCTAAACCTCCCTTGAACACAACTTCAGGCCAGGCATTGGTCACCACAGAGAGGAGATCAGTGCTTACCCCTCCTCTTTCCCTCACAAGGAAGATTTAACTGCAATGAGGTCTTCCCTCAGCCTCCTCTTCTCCAGGCTGACCAAATGCCCTCAACTGCTCCTCAAGTGGCTTTCTCTCAAGGCCTTTCACCACCCTCATTTCCCTCCTTTGGATGTTCTCTAAGAGTTTTACATCTTTCTTATAATGCAGTGACCAAAACCGATCACAATACCAATAAGCATGGTTTAAGAATTATACAACTCCTGGTTTCCTTTTCCCCTCTATTTCCTTTTCCACTATTATTTATGCCTCACCCTTCCAAGCCCAAAAGTCAACAAGGTCAGAAAGCTTTATTGAATAGGTTTTCTAAATCACATTTAAATGCAATTTCCAGAATCCATTATGCCAAAACAACCTAAGCCTAACACACTTTTGAGAACTCAGCCATTGCACTCTGCTTTTCTAAATCATATTACACTTACTCCACTTTACCAGCTTCTACAAGGCTCAACACATGTCCACGCTTTTGAACCTTTAACTTTCTTTGTATTTCACATTTCACTATAAACATTGTCTTTATCCTGCACACCAAAGGAATCAAGGATGGATACAGGCCAGGATAAACTCTCAAAATATCTCATTGTGGATTTTTCCTCCTCATTGCAGTATTCATGACTGTATTTGAAAACCACAGATATGCAAAAGAATGACTCTTCTTGGTATGAAACAGCATATTTAAGTTCAGGTTTCAACCTTAATGAGTTCAAACCTATCTAATATGCTGAATGAGTAAAGAAAATCTTTAGCAATACAGAAAATATATTTTTGAGATTATACACCTCTGCTTGACAGAAAACAGATTCTTCAGGGAGAGAAAGGAAATGCAAGAGGCTTGAACTCAGCAGCTCAGGAGTTAAACTACAATTAAACAATGAGGTCCAACAAAGATGATATTAGCTAGTAACTCTTGAGACGCCTACCACACCGAAACCCATCCTTTGCCAGAGATTCTTGTTGGATTATTGATTCAGTGAGAGTGCAATTTTTAAAGGAAATTAAATCCTTTTGGAGAAGGACAGTTCCAAAACCTTTAGATAAGGATTATTGTAAAGGGAATTGAACACTGGAAAGGGAACATGCATCCACCCTGAAGAGAAGGGATAGCGCATAACTGCCTTGAAGACAAAGAAAGAGGTGGGGGAAAAGAAAATATATTGTTTGATGTTATCTGAGACGTGATAAAAGAAGTGTGTCCTCTTCTGAGAGTTTTTAAAAACAAAGAATATGATGGATGTGCGCACATACTAAAAGGAGAGGGCTTCTCTCCCTCAAAAAAACACTAAGCTCCCCCACCCAGAGCAGTTTTATTTATCAATACCATGCTGGCTGGCACAAGGATTGTACCAGCTCAAATGCCTTCCCAGCCCTGGGTAGATTTGCTCTGCTGGTAAGATGAGAGGCAAGGGTTTCCCCCAGTAACCCTCCAGATGAACTTGCTGGAGGCCTCCTGTGGCAGGAAGTCAATTTATAGACTTGTGACACACAGCAGCTGCTGCCGAAAGCTCCCCATGGCTTTCGTAGCCACTCTGACCACTGCTGCCACAGCCTCCCTGCTCCAACAGGATCTTGAGAAACAGAAATTTATCCCAAGGGTTCAGAGATTTTCAGGGTTTTCTCTTTTCTACATCAGACTGCTCACATGGAGACTGGCAACAGAAACATGTCCTCGGCTCTATAACCTGTTTAACACTTGTGCTAAAGGAAGAATGCTGAAGTAGCTCAAAGTTTCTGTAAGGCCTGGAGAGCCATCACAAAACTGAGTTTTATACTGCTATTTGAAGCCACTATTTGCTGAGCAGGGTGTTAGCATGGTAGGAAGTTGGATTTGGTCCATTCAGTAGTTTTAAAAACAGCCCATATTGTCTCCTACTTTAAAATCTATCCGTAATACAGGTAAAGAATTGATTGTGACCCTTGTATTTTACTAATAGCCTGCAGTTTGCATTTCTCCTGAGCCCCCACCATCTGGCATTTTCAATGTACACATTTCATTCCTGTACCACTTGCACTACTTTTTCAATGGTATCCTGCCTGCCACATTATTTCTCTTGGATGCAAGAAACCAAGGAATTCCAAGAGCTGTTAATGGCATTTTTCAGTTCAGCAAAAGTCAGGAAGATTTTACCAGTTGGCATTTTTTTATTATTCCCAACTCAAGGAACAGCTGCTTTCCCCCCCCCCCCCGCTGGCATCCTGCCAGGAAAACAAAGCCATCTAGTTAAGACAGATTGTCAGTAACAGACTTTAACCTGATGAGGTAATCACCAAATCAAGTCCTAAGAACAAAGATAAGGAACACGGATTGCTTTACTGAGAAAATGAATAGGAAATCCCTCTGAAAATAATAGTAATAAAATTTCTGAAAGTCTGAGAAAAACCTATCCTGTAGGGCAGAAATATTCCATGTAGGCAGTCCCGACTGGAGCTGCTATTCTCTGTGCCATGTTCAATGTGCCAATCAGATGAGAACCTGTTTTCTTTTCTCTCCTTGTGAAGCTGCCTTTTTAAAAGCCAGAATTTTGCTTCAAGTAAAATACTTATCCTGGACAGGCTATTCAGAGAGCACCTTTTTCACTAAAATTCTCCTGAAGAAGCAGGGAGAACACCTTAGCACAAGAGATCAAAAAAACTCATGCAGACTGACCTAAAAGTCTTCTGAAAGCATCTAAGGGTCAGGTGTGGGGGTGGCATGCACTGTTATACTCAGTCAGGTAAATGGCCAGCCAACATTCACAGCTCCCATAGCTTTCAGAGAAATACCTACATATTTTGCCAGAGCAATTCACTAAGCAAATGCAGAGTACACTTAGATTTATAGTTGGATACTGTAAGCTAGAAACTCCTAGTGCTGTAGAGATTCAACCCAGAATCACCCCAGAAGGACAGCAAGGTCCTTACAAATCTTTTATGATCTTCCTCACAAATGTCTCTACATTACCCATCCAGATTGCATTCTTCTATTTCCCATTGTTGTAAAACAGTTACATCCCATTCTCCATCACTGCTTTTGTTCCTGCCATCCTTCACTAAATTTAAAAACCAGCTCTGGAATATAATCCAGCTACTACTTACCCTGGCTCTAATAATAATATTGTGCCACTCTAAGAAAGCAAATCTTTTCACCTGCATCCACTTCAGCTTTTTCACCAGTGAAAATGAGTGCACAGCTTTCCAGCTATAGTCAGTCTCTGATACTTTTGGATGAGACTTATTTGCAGTGCTATTATTGTAATTTATTACATCCCATCCTCCCTAAATACCATTTTCCTTGCTGCAAACCAAAGATCTCTTTTTCCTGGCATCTAGCAACCCTGCAGTATCTTTGTTGACATCCTGCCAAGATCTTTGCAGGTTCTCAGCAAATCTGTTAGTCTCTGCTGGGGCCAGCTGCTGTCTACAACCCTCACATATTCTGAGTTTCGTTCGATTAGAAACCCCCCTGAATATATTACATGCGTCTGACCTCAAGGGTAATCAGATGGAAAGACACTTCTGCCGACCACTGCAGAATCCTTAGCTCACTAGCCCTGAAATTCAATTTGTATAATATCACAATGGGTGAGAAGAGATCAGGTCAGAAGAAGAAAGGAGTTTTCATCCAAGTCTTCCTCCAAAAGATTCAATCTTGGCATCATGTCCAGGGACATTTATCCCACTCTCCCAAAGAAACAGATGAAATCTCAGAAGCTGATGAGATTTGAACTGTTACCAACTTTTAAAATAAGCTTCAGAGCTGTCAGCATCCCAGTTCCAATCCTTCACAGACTGCAACATATTCACATGATTCAGCATTATTTTATTAGATGTCAAATTTTTCATACTTCAAGAGATTTTTTTGGAAAACTGAAAAGGTTGGAGTGGTTTTCCTTTAAGTGGTCGCTTAGACTGCTCTGGCTTTTGTGAAATAAGATATCTAACATAGTATGAACATACACTAAACACCAACTGTTTGGTAAGAGAGAACCATTAGGCACAAGGTGTGCTGCAGAAACACCTGCTGAAAGAGCCACAATGCACTCCCCTCAGGCCCCAGCCATGCAAGTACATAACGTGCAAGTGGTATGAAAAGCAATGGCTCCGGGACTAGATGAAAACTGAACAGGACTTCAAGGATCAGTGTGGTGGATTGACATGCCAAACCTGGTAGTACAGTTTCTATATAGGAACCAGCCCAAAAGACCTACTCTCTGCAATAACCATAAAAAACCAGGACTTTTTACCACTTAAATCTCAAACGACTGATCCCCAAAAACTGAGGAGTACTGGGGGAAAGACACAGCTTGCAATCATATGCAGACCTAAGAGAAACAAACTTCCAACACCTAGAAAACAGGTGCACACCAACTCTCTAGCCACTGCCAGAGATGCCTAGATACCACAAACATGCCACAGTCCCAGGTTCAGTGGAACTGCAGGTTTGTAGCTGTTTCTGGATCCAGTTTTAAGATGGCACATTTGTGACCTTTAAGTGGTAATAGGCTCCAAGGTAGCAGTGGGATATGCTTTTCAACTCCTTCCAGTCTAAACCCATGCACTTCAGTTTTTACCCTCCTTGGATTCCAGAGCTGGGTCAGACCTTTGTGTCCCATGCTTTCTACAAACTGGGGTTTGGCAGACCTACCTTACCTTCTAATTGTTGTTTTGTGAAACAATAATGAAAAATGAAACAGGCCATAAACACAGCAACTGAAGGAAAAAGTAAAGCAACTGAGCTACAGCTTGGAGCCATGTGAACATGCTTGTTGCAAGAGATGGTCTTTAGCTGTTCTGGTTTAATGCCTCAGTGTGAGTGGGTACCACATGATAGGGCTGTTGATATCACTACTGACTGTCCTTGTGGAGCAGCAGTTATTGCACCCTCCAGCCCAACTTGGCAGCACTTAGAAGAGCACAGGCAGCACCATCCAGCCACATGAAGAGTTTTTCTCTAGTTTTGTACAAATGGAGAATTACCAGGTGAGAATCTCAGAGAAGAATATCCCAAAAACTGCATTCATATAGCCATCACTTGGTCTTTTGGGAACTCACCACCTTACACATCTGTAAAGATCTTCAACCAAGATGCAGTAAAGTTACTGATGCAAAATGCATCTTTAGCAAGCCTACCAGTACCAATGCACAAACTTAATGTGTGGCATAACAAACTACCCATCAATAAGTGATCAGCAGCAGCTCTTGAGCTCTGCCCTGTAAGTGCACCCTGTGGGGTGATGACATCATTTGTGCTAAATGCCAACTGAACTCCAGACCTCTGTTCTCAGCTGACTGAACAACCCCACAACAGATTGGGGGTACCAAAGGACAGGCACATGCTCAGTCAACTCACAAACCTTTGCTAACATGACTTCCCCTTCAATCCACATTAGTTCCAGCTAGACAGCATTTGTGTCACAGGAGTAAAAGGCAAGACAGGTAGATTAAGGGGAAAGGACTGTACCTTTCTTTAGGACTGCCATATTGATATCATGAGAGTCAGTGCAAAAGCATGCCTCATCTGATAAGTCAGGCGCAAGACTCAGTATTACTTCTTCAGAGACAACTCATGCTGCCACTAGAAAATGTTTCAGCTACAAGAGTGCATCTTACTTCAAATATTCCACACACAATGGTACTTTGAGTAACTAGGAAAAGCTGCTTCTTCATAGAGATGATCTATTTATAAATTAGAAAGCTCTAAGACAAAACAAGCACACTCAGAGTAATGCAAGATCTTAAAAGAATGTTGTTGAGGAAGTCTAATAACTGTCTAGAATAAATTACACTACATCAACAACTAACTGTGAGAGCAGAATCAGAGAATCACAGAATAGTCTAATTCAGAAGGGACCCACAAGGATCACCAGCCCAGCTTTTAAGTGAATGGCCCATAGAGGGACTGAAGCTAGGACCTGGGTGTTATTAGCACTATGCTCACCTCCCAGACAGATAAATACAAAGCGTTGGAACTTCATTTGAGTCTGACCACACTACCAGTGTGGTCAGGTATTTTATAGGATTCACGTGGATGTTTCCACACAAAATTTGTTCCTATTACCTTTGACAGTATCTTTAAAAATGAAGATATTGTATAAATTGCTGTACAGTTCACAGATCGTTCCAGTTTTCGGAGCTCAGAACATGCCCATTTACATGTGTTTAACAGTTCTGGACAGCTTGTTCTGCAGTCCTAACCCCACAGACATCCTTCACCACACTGTGAGGTGAACTGGCTCTCAGCAGCAGGAAGGACATGGCTCTTCACGAGGATTATCAACTCATTTGTTGGATTGATGCTTTGAACACTGGTTACTATTTTCCAAATTTTCTTTTATAATGATAGCATTACCCTACTGGCCAGATACAAAGGACAGGTGATTAGAGATCTTTCAGCAAAAAAATTTACACAAAATACATTAAGGAGTTAATTAATGCCTGACACTGGGAAAGGGGACAGCACTGGTATTCCATAAAAGGGAGTCCCTGCTCAAGTAAACAATGTATTAAATGTTGCAGACTAACAGCAACATGGCTAAAGAAAATAGTTTTTAAGAGATCAGTCCAGGCAAATTTTCAGGTTTCAGTCCAGAGAAAGCATCTTTGACATTAATTGGGATTTTGACATATGCTAGATCCTTCACCTGGGAGAATTTCGAATAAGGCAATATTTTTCTTCTCACCTCTTTTATGTATTTCTCTCAAACATTTAAGCACCTGCATTTTGTACATTTACTCATTGGTAAAGTCCTGGCTTCATTTTTGTTCCTATGAGGTGTGACAGTTTTCTCTGGGCCTGAGTTTTTCCACTTGCTCTAGCAATATTCATAAGCTAAGTTTACGCATATGCTTAGATATACCTTGGACTGGGATTTAAGAGAAACAGCTCTATGAATTTGCTTGCATATCCAACTTCTTTCCCTGTGCTGTTATCCACTCAGAACAAAAATGCTCAAGTTTCAAATGAATTGTTCCAAAGATTTGTAAGCATATTAGGAAGATGCCAGTCACACTAATTTAAGCCACCCTGCTGTGCAAAAGAAATTGTTCAAAAAAGTCATGCTCCCTCTGAATCACAATGTACTATAAAGTAATCTGGTGTAACCAATTCAAAAAATATCAGACTCATAACTATACAATGTGAAATGTAGTGTTGATAAGATGATTTTTAATTAGAATTTAAAGCTCATTTTGCAGTTACTCTACGAGACCCATTTTCATCTTTAGCCACCTAGTATTGAAAATTAAAGATTTGCTGGATGCAGTATTTAATAGGTCAAACACAATGAAATTACAAATGTAGATAATAAGGGAGAATCCTTTATTCAGTGAGGAAAAAAATCAAATCTAGAAAAGAGTACATACAGAGCAGAATTGGTTGGAAAGCTTTCATGAAAATAGGTGCCTGCCTTGTTCTCCTCGACTCCCTCTCAGCTCCCTCAGCAAATTAGCAAAATACTAGAGAAAAAGCTGTTCGTAAAAAGTAATTTAAGGAAAATGATATCATTTGAAATTATATAGACTTTTTCCAGTCAAAACTACTTGAATGGAAGAAGATATTACTATCTGTTAAAAAAAATTAAAGTAAAATTGTTCTTAATCAAGTTTCTTGATTTCAAGTCCATTCTTCTCTACATGTAAAATAAGGACAAATAAGATTTTTCATTGAGGAGCATTTGAGATACTGGGTTTTATTGCAACTTAGGATATACTTCTATGTCACTTTTTTGATGACTCTTAGTATTAAACTATGCTTTAAATGTGTATTTTCATGAATAAATCATTTTTTCAAATGTAAAAAGGGTTGAATGAACTATTTAAGATGAGATGTATATCAGTTACTAACATAATCTGCTTGTCCATTTCAGAATCATGCTCAATTTCCATTTTGATCAGAAGGTTTTAACCCTGTCACTGACTAACTTCAATGATTTGTCTGGTCACAAGGTGAAATCACATTGAAACAGTGCTTCCAAAACTCTTAAACATCACAGGTACATGAAAAGAAATTGAAAGTGTTGCTTATATGAAGATTTTTATTTTGCATTCTAATATAATAACTATAGCAGAATCCAACTTTTACAGTGTCAAAAACAGGAACTCAAAAAGTGATTGCTGAAGAGCCTGTTGTGACTTGGAAAGAAGCAATTATAGGAAATCTCACCTGGAGAAACACAATAGTTTAGTCCTGTAGAAACAGCTCAAGAAACTCCTTATAAAAATTATAATGTCCACAACATTAATGGAAACCTTGACCTTCTTTTTTGCCCTTTCCATCCAACTGTACAATAATTTAAATTAGCATGAAAACCACTATTTTCATTCTTACCTTACTGTTTCCAAATTATGTACCCTTCCAAAATAAGGGTTTTTCCACCCTTTCCCCGTTTCCCCATTCCTCAGCTCATACCATACAACCTCTTTTGCATCTTGGTATAAAAAATGGAAATGAGAAAGAGAAAGGAGCTAGACAAGTGAAGAAACCCTCTTCCCTGATGACTAGCCAATGCAACTTAGTTTAAAAAGTTTTTAAAAGGGAATAAAGCTTTGTATCCATAAAAATCCAGTTAGTGGGAAGGGAATCTTGGAGCTATGAAAATAGTTTTGTATCAGTGTTTCAAAATACTCAAAAGTATTTTTCCTACCAAAAAAAACCCGAAAAAAATACACACACACAAACAAAAAACGAACAACCAAAAAAACCCACATGAAACAGAAAACCCCATCAAAAATCCAGTCTATTAACTAAACATCAAGTTTTGCCCTGGCTCTCATCATTGGGTTTGGCACTTCACACTCTTCTGGGAAGTGTTAATTGTAGGGATGCTATGCTTACATCTGCACCTGCCTTTTGCAACAACTCCCAGCTGCTTCAGTGGAGAGAACAAAAGCCAATTCCCAAATTCAGCCACTCAATCTTGACATCTAAGGATAAAACACATTCACCTTTTATGAGCTGGCACAAAGCCCATGCACTAGTTAAATTTCACTTCAGTCCGTTAGGATTTTTGCAAGGACTCTTCTGGGTCTTTCCATAGATGCGATTTCCCTCTTCCCGAGTGAGCTCCTGTACATAACTCAAGCAACCAACAACTCTCAGGAAGATCTCACTTGGTCTGATTATATCAGAACACCACTGACTCCGCTCTCTGAGACCATTCTAGTGCTGCAACTTTGGATAGAATAAGTAAATATTGAAAACACCTAGGTCAGCAGACCTTGTGGCTTTGTGCATTGACTCACATCTTTCTCTGCAATTCTCTTCCCTTTTGCAACTTTAAATGCCTGTGAGGGGATTTTTGTTGAAGTGTGTCAGTGGCAAAATCAGGGCACCAGCTTGTTAAATAAACAATCAGCCCTCCAGCCATTCCAGAAAAAGGATGAGATTTCTCATACTTACATTTTTTGTGAGTTAAGGTTTATTTAGGTTTCGAATCCCTCAAGGCAAGCATGCAATGTGTAAAGCAGAAGCCCATAAGAGAAACATTTCACCCCTATTGCTTACCAAGGAACAAGGCTTTTAGAAACAGATCAGAATGCTGCACTTCATTAAACATCAGCCTTCCTTGTCTAATGAACTTTCTCCTTTATTTTTCTATTGCATTCACTTGTATCTATTTTTAAAAGGTAGCTTAGCTTCCACACAAACAACATATTAGGAGACCAATGGCACTTAATGCTTACACTGTAAGAGCAACATCCAACTAAGGGAATTATCTCTTCCTTTTTTAATCTTTCTTTTGAGTCTAAGAAAGCATGGATGTTACTCAAAAATAGTTCAGGCTGTATAGTTAAACACAACTGGTCTGAAAGAGACACCAAAGAATTAGCAGAAGAAATTCATTCTTGTTTGTTAAAACATCCAGGATCTCACAAATACTAAAGGTTTTATTTGTGTCTACCTAGATACATGCAAAGATATAAAGGATTATGATTTTCCATATGAATGCAAAGATTTTCAGAAGGATGCAAAGAAGCCTGACACCAGAAACCTTTCTCTCTTTCAGATTTGATTGAAGAAAATGATACCATAATGGAATGGCTGGCTGAAGTTCACAAAGCTTGAAAACAACTCTGGACCTGTTCTCAAACATTCACTGTTTCCCAATGGCATTAGAGAGAAGTCTGAAGTTTCTTCAACTTGAAGGCTATTCAGATCCAGGATGGAATGATGAGAGAAGGCCAGCAATACATTGAGGTTCTAAATCTGAATATAGCTGCATTCAAAAGCATTGGGTCCTAACTGCAAGAGCTCCTTTATAAATAAATCAAAGATTTAAAGAAAGCCTACTGAACTCTCAGTCTAGTTGAAATGCATACATGAGGTGAGTGGAAAGAAAATACTCCATTTTATTATTGGAGGAGAATTAGAGTTCCCTAGTGAGCCCCAGCAGAATTAGCTGCAACTCTTACCATGTTCAGTGGAAGCTGATGGTGACCCATCACAAATGGGACCCAAGTATATTCTCACCATCAGGATACTAGTTTAATTTTTTTCATTTTGCACAAAATAAAGCAAATGTCACCTTAGGTAGATTTAGTGTGCTTTTGAAGGAGCAGAGAACATAAGTGGTTCTACAGAAAAAGAAAACCACATCTACAATTTCACATCTTTTGCTTATTAAAGAATAGCAAACTTTTCCAGAAGTTTCTCCATTGTCTCTTGTGACCACTGACTGTCTCTACACTGCATTATTTTGTGAAAAACAAAGAAACTTTTTATAAAGTTCACCACAATTTGTTACTGCTCAGCAGGAACATAATCTGGACTTCTTGTAGGGCTGTAACCCAATTTATTTCCCTGTCAGACCACTTGATGGATGTGTCTTATAGAGTTCTCAAATAGGAGATAAAACTTTTTACCACTAAAGGCAGATAGTACTTTGCCTTTCATCTGCCATCCATGGGTTCAAGCAGCACCTGCTCAGCAAGGCTTCACTAATTCAGTTCAAATTTTTCAACAACCTATTTAAGGTTTTTTTTTGTTTTTTTTTTTTTTTTAATTTAGAATTAAAGCAGAAATAAAACAAACATTTCCATAGGTCCATAGGTGAAAATATCCAGTCTGGAGTTCGCACCCTGAGCAGTATTCCTTCATTTTCACTCACAGCAATGCTGACCTTAAATACAGCCAAAGAATGAATATTTAGACCAGCTGCACTGAGGCTCTGAGTGAGATGTGTGAGCCTGAAAAAGTAAGACACATGCACTCAAAGCTTTCCTAATATATTCCCCTTTGTAAGAGTGATAATATTTCAGCTCTCAATGCTGTCTTTATCAAACTCTAAAATGTACAACCACACCCAGAGATGAATGGGAAATCCCCTTTGAAAATGTATTAAGGCAATATAAATTATTTTTCTCACCTGTGCCAAATATGTTTTTCTAAGCTTAAAGGCTGGTAACACACTGAGTAATGATATGCTATTATTTAAAACAGAGTATTTCCAATTTGTGTAGCAAATAATTCAACCTTTTCAATTTATAAAACTGCAATTTTAGAATGCAAATTTTCCAGAAAATTCACAATAGATTGGATAAGTTTCAATGACCAATTTGTTTCCAGGGAACTAAAGGCAACAATCTAACAGAATTGGAGGACAGAAATATCTGGATACACACATTTTATACCCAAGGTATCATATGATGATTATTAACCACCATTCTAATCCTGTGAATGGTGAGCAGACCTGAGAGCCAAGCATTCTACATGAAAGAGCAACAACATGCCTGTAAGAGTTGTTTTAGGGCCCGGCAACACGTTAAGAGTCCAGGACATAGAAATTCAACTGACTTTGCAATCAATACATTGATTAGTAAAAACTCTAAAGTGATTGCAAAGATGCGGAAGAGCAAAGCAGGCTCATAGCACACTGATTTTGAAAAGTCAACCTGAAACCTACCTACTGCCCCAAGCTTTCCTCAATAACATACACCAACTTTTAAAATCAGTGAGTATTTTTTCTTCTTCATTAAATTAAGCCCTTTTTCCAATAACCTAGATATTCACCTAAGGCTGGAGAAAAGGAAATCAGCCTTTGGTAGGGGTTTGAATATTGCCTATCACTGTGTTCTGCTCCTCTTCCCCAGTCCAATATCAATATTCAAACTAAATGCAGCTCAAACTCCATGGATATTTTTTTTTTTTAACATCCAAGAAAATGTGAAGCAACTTTGACTGTCAGATCTGCATCTAGTCTTCTAAATCTAAGAAAACACAACCCATAGCTTTACAGGTTATTCTGCACCATTTGGAATTAATTCATAATGAGTCTGTGCAGTCCAGGATTCTTCACTGAGGGTTAGATCAGACACCACCTTTCCACTCTTCTGGATCTGTTGCTTTAATGAGACATTTGCAAACATCTTTGTGAAAAGCATAAAGCAGGCAATGGCTAATAAAAGAGAACATCACTAAGACATTACTTCCTCAGCAAACAAGTAACTGGGAACTTCTGGGAACTATCGCAGAAACCAAAGTTAAAGATAGTGCATTCAGAAGCCAAGATTAAAGTTTAAAATAATTATATGTGTTAGAAACACACTTATTAAAGAAAAAACATACACTCAAATCCTCCGAAAAGACATACTTTATGCAGAGAATATCTTGAAAAATGTGCAGTAGATGCTCAAAGTCACAACTCCCCAGAAGAGCTTTTGCTGTGCAAGTAAAACACATTCAGCCTTTATGGTGACATTTCAGTGTCTCCACAGCATATCTGAGTGTGCTTATAAAGCTTTTGTTCCTCTTGTTCCCAAAAAAGAGTTCACTGCTTTCCATACACTATTTGTTTCTCCAAGGGAATATTGCCGATACAGAAGCTGCCATATCAACAGCTGGATAATCTTCCAGGTTTGCTTCTTGAGTCAGAACTAACACTGAGAAGATGGTTATGTCACCAGATTCATAGCATTAGAGATGATGTTGCAAAATTGGAAAAACCTTAATCAATTTAAGTGGCTCAAAGTTTGACCAGCATCAAGACTGAAAAGACTATAAAATACTGGAGTTGCAGAAAAGATGATAGCATTGATTACAATATTAACAGTCAAGATTTCTCTCTTAACACTCAAGGGCAAAGTTTACTTAAAACAAAAGGGAAAAAAAAAGACAGTATGAGATGGCAATTTCTCAGTTTTCTAGCGCTGGCTGAATTAGGTATGTATAACCTGTCTGCACGTAACACCTCCATTCCCCCAAACCAGCCCTCTTTCAGTCATTTTCAAAATACTGACTTACACTCCTACTGAAGGTTCCCACTCTAGAAATACAAACTGGCTCTCAGTTTCCTATCTTCTTCTAAAGGTACTCCTCTAAGGAAATCACCTCTCAGCAGAAATTGCACCTTATTATTTTCCCTCTTCATTACATATGTCTTAAACTTGAATCTCTTAAGCCCCCCTCATTTCGGATGGGATTAAGTGCAGTACGAAGTGTTTGTCCTGAATGAAACAGGACTACAAGGCATGTTTTCGTTCCAGGATTGTGCTACTTCAAGAAGTAAGAACTGCAGAACAGCATTAAGGGGTAAATTAAAAGATTTCAATATTTTAGTTCAAATGTTCACCCATATTCACATTGAAACAATTAGGTAACACCCGCAACGCTATAAAAACAGTACTTGTTACCAAAAAATACTATAAAAGCCTATAAATAATTTAAAGATTAAAGTCTGCTATCAAGTTTCCATAAGCATCTGTGAAATTCCAGTCAATCTAACAGATAAAACTAGAAGTTCTACTTCCACACTTATTTCAAAAGCCAAGAATTATCACAAAGTTCTCAGAGTTTAGACGTAATAAAACTGTGTTTATGAAAAACATATCTATTTCAGATTTGAAATGCCTACAAAAGCAGGTTTCTGATTGTAAATTAGGCAGTTCAATATCCATCAATACACATTAAATTTATTTTAATCTTTTTCACAGAACTAGTTAAGAATTTAGCAGGTTTAAGACTTGACATGGTTATTCCACAATCAACATCAAAATCATATTTCATGCTTTTGAATGCCAACAACTATTGTAAGAAAAAGCTATGTAACAAATTACTCTAACAGCAGGATTTTACAATAGAGGAACACAGGAGTAATTTATAATGCATTTGTTGCTATTAAAAACAAACAAACATTTATAGTCTGTGCTAATTAACTTTACTGCTGAATTAGTAGTATTCCTCACATGTCTTAATTAGAAGAAATATTGCAAGTATGGCACTAAAGTCAAACCCTTCAGTGCGGTAAAGGCTGACACATTTTAAAACCCCTCTCATCCTCTAACACACATGGAGCCTTTGGAGCTGCGTGCACCAGGTTCAGGACTGACACCCTCCACTACACATGAATATGTCACGGAGCAGTTTAAGGAGGAAATGTCAGAAATAAATTACCACAGTTTGAGCACAAAGTCTCAGTGCAGTTATTAGTAGATCTGCCTCACCCATAATCAAGCAAGTCCCTCCTGGTCCAAGGCAGGGAAGTCAATATACCTAAATACCAGGGTACATTGTGCCATTACATCTGTCCATGGAAGTGGAAATTCAGCTTGGCTATGACTGCAATCTCCATCAGCTGTCACAAAGGACATGAAGCATTTATATTGTGTAATTTGTGCATCAATAAACATTTCACCGTTTTGTGGATTTTTTTTGTCTTGCTGCTGCCAATCCCAGTACTATATTGTGGCAAATCTGAAGACACATCCAGTTTCTTCATGAGAAAAAAACAACAACACAAGTGTATCATCTTACCTTTACTGAAGTCAACAGTCATGTCAGGATGAAGCTTGTGTGAAAGCAGAAAAGCATCTGACACCAGAATCACTGAAATACCCATTGGAATGATCTGGGCTGTGCTCAAAGAGTAACAAAGGACCTGTCAAAAGAAAGAGAACATGGTGAATGAGCTCTGTTCCCCACACCCCTTTGAGAAAGGGTTCCTCAGCTTCCTGAATTCCCTCATGAACAGCAGCCATCATGAATGCCAAGTCATTAGGTGAGATAAAGAACAAATTCTGCTTTGCTCTTCTCTAGACACACTTATTTTCTTCACATCTTGAATGAGAGGTCAGACTTATTAATTAAAACTGTTATTTATCTTAATTGTACAGTAGTGAGAATTTGTAATAATGCCTCAAAATGTCTGCACACTGTGGGCAATATTCAAGGTTTGACCTAAAAGTAAATTTAAAATACCAACCATAACAGTTTCTACTGCAGCCATGAAGTGTTGGCTGATAAGCTTGCCTATCAGGAGTCAGATATTTAGGTGCAGATCCCTGCACCTTATATTGGGTTTTAATTTTATGATTTAAAGGAGGTCCAATAGACTTCCTCCACAATGACCATATTTCTGCTGTGCTACAAGGCAGAATGAGATTCTACTACAGACACATGCAAATGCCAGTCCTTACTGTTTCAAAAATTTTCCAGGACTAGATACCATTTTCTTTAATTTAATTAGAGCAATACAATTTCTCATTCAGAATTAACCTGATTTTTGTCAGCCTACATACAATATATTGTTCAAACTCTATCAGTGCCACCCAGTATTTTCAAGCTTTTCTTTTTCAGATGAGGAAAAGCAATTACTACCAGCTTGCCAAGCACAGGATCTCTAAGTATCATTTCATGAGCACTGAAGACCATGAGGTTCAGAACCTTGAAGCTAACTTCTTGCTTGCTCTTTTCTGCATCTTCAGTTTCATGCGTTGGAGAAGGATGTTGTATTAGAACTCTAACACTAAAATTTGCTCCATTTAGTTTGGATATAATGGTTCTAAGAACACCATAAGTTTGGGGGGCTAAAGTAGACCTCAGACCTTGTAGTAGCCATGAACACATGGATCAAGTGCTTCAGAACTCTATCTGTACTCATATTACTGAAACCCTTGTAAGTCTTGACAGAAATAGAAAAATTTGCTTCTGAATCAGGCAAAGATGTCTCTTATTTAAAAAAAGGCATTGAATATATAAAAATGTGAGTGCACACAAGCATACTTTTAAATGACCATCTTCAAAAGCTTAGAAAGTGTTTCTTATATTACATTTTCCAGTGGTTTGACTGCCACAAAGCCACCTCATATTACAAAAGGACACACACAACTGCACTACTGGCACATTAGACAGCATAATGCTCAGAGAATTAAACTGAGCTTGTTTATAAATTAACCATGGTTATAAGTCTTTGCATTAATCTAGTATTTGCTGCATTGCTACTGATTTGCTCAAGTGTGAATAAATCAAGACTCCTGCCCACGTGCCTGGAAGATTGACAAACCACAGACCACATGACAAAGCAAATTTAGAATTCCTTGTAGTGTTCAGCATCACAGTTCTACAGATGTTGACCCTGACTAGCTGAAAAGCTGATCAGCTGATCAAGCCTTTAACTATGGTTAACAAACCAGAGGCAGATGGGTGACAGTACAAGTGATACGAACATTCAAAATGCCCAGACACATGGAGCTAGCACCACTTGTTCCTTCCAGGAGATGCTAATCAATGCAAATCTATGCATTAGTTATAAGGTGTTTTAATTCCAATAATAAACATTGTGTGATTGATGAATTTTTCCCAGCTGTTGTATATATAGCTGTTTAATTAGAGCATGCTGGCAGAGGCTGTTAATCCTTCATTGAGTAGCTGACTCCATGGCATTGCACTTTCTGCAGGGCAGGGTGACAGTTGGTAGAGGGACTTGGGCGGCTGGTCAGGGGACTTGACATTTGGCAAAGGATCAAGGCATTAGATGACAAGCCAAATTCCCTCAGCTTCCTAAAAATACTAGCAGGCTGAGAAACCAAGGGCCTTAACTGCCAGTGCTACCGACTTTGATGGACACTGGACCTAAAAGCACAGGAGTGTCTACATCATGTTCCTGGTGCTCCCAGGGAAGAGGGGTGCCAGCCAACCATGAGTACCAGGAAGGAAACAAAACCAGCTGCCTTTGAAAACAGCCTAATCTGCCAAAAGCTCTGGCATTTACTTTATGTATTTGACCTCCTGAATCCATATGATTCCCTTGCTGGAATACTCCATCAGGGAAAGGGAATCCCTGGCTTAGGTATCATATGACATTAGCCTGACCACTTAGAGGTGGAGATTCCCAAATGGGTACAAAACAGGAGGAGCTCACGCTACTCCCTCACTGAAGCCTTTAAGGCCTGTCTCAAGGAATGACATCCAGAGGCCATCAGGGTGCTTATTTCCATCCACTCAGTGCAACACAAGTGGAAACAGAGCTGCCAGTTGTGAAAACAGTTCCTGTACCACACGTATCTGTCTGTGAAAAGCTGAGATTTCCAAAGTTACTCCACACATGCCAACAGTTTTTAGATGCTGTCAAGTTCAGTAATATACTGGTCACTTACAGATGAAAGCAACTATACTAACAATTCCCTGAGCCAACTAGATATTTAGAATACTGACTTAAAGAGTTCAAAAGCTTCCTATTCTAAACCTTGGTTTTGTTTCATAGGGGCTGTTGTAGATTAGACTCTTTACAGTACCAAGAGATTCAGAATTCAGTCATTAAACTGGGTCCCTGGAATCAGCCAAAATTCATGTCACAAACAAATGAAAACCCTTATTGTATTCCAGTTGCAGGGAAAAGTTACCTTGCCAGCAGCATAATCTTTTATACTGAATGACAAGTAGTACTGAATGCACAAATTCATCTATGTGCATTCGCATTCATGTTGAAAAGTTTATGAAAAATTAAAGTATATCTGTTTAAGAATAATTAATTTATTATTTTTAACTCCTGGGTACTTAAATTTGCCACTAAAAGTTTTTGATCTCAACTCACAAAACTCAATCTCAAATGCAAAATTCAAAAAATTCAAAAAGTTTTCTCCATTAGAAAAAAATTCTTATCCCTTTTTTCAACAGTAAACTTTTCAGCTCAATTAAAAACATTCATTATTTATATGTCATGCCAATATACAGGAAAAAATACCTGTTCTAAAGATCACCGTTTTGGTGAAAGAGTTTTAAGCCTAGTACCAGAACTACCCTCATGGGTTATGGTTCTCTGCATGTGGTATCTGCTTCTATACAATGAATTAAATGAAATATTAGTCTCATCAAATCGTTCCCCACCCAGGTACTTAGACATTTTGTCCAAGGTAGTACCATAGTCCCCTTATTTTAAAGGAAAGTAACAGATGAATGCAGACTACAGGGTTGCGAGAAGAGGCTTAGACTATCTCTTCTCCCTTGCCTTATCCTTAAATCTAAAACAAGACAAAAAAAATTTAATATTTGAGATTATTTTAAAGAAGGGGTTACTTCAAAAGGTCTTTTTATTGCTTAGCAGCTCAGCAGCCTAAAGGCAGCTAAAACAAGACTGCTCACTACTTAATTTCCCATTTATTTCTAAGAGAGTTGCAAAAGACAAAATTCATATCATAGGAAGAAAAATCACGAAATAGCCTGGCAAAACTTGCAAAAATCAGCAGTGCCAAGTCTTACACCATTCTATTCAGCAGCTCTGCTGGATGCTTTGCCTGTAGCAATTCAAATTTTGCAAGCAGTGACATGGAGCTTACCTTATCATTTGTCATAATACTTTTCTAAAATACAAATTATCAACTTCACAAGCTTAGGAAAGCTTTCCCTGCAGCTGTTACCTGGAGAACACTTTACTGAACTTACCAGAAAGTTGAGAAGAAAGACAAGACAATTTTATAACCAAAGAAGACATAGCAAAGCTTCCCCTGGTTTTAGCAATAGTAGGATTCTTACACAAATCCATTTAGCATTTCATACCTGAGTATGAGTGGTACATGAAAGCAGAGCCTGACCCTGTAAGCAGTTACTCCAGAAGTTTAAAATCTGCTTGGTATACTTTGTCTGCATACTTCATGCTCTCATTTATCTCAACAGCTAAGGAAAAAAAGGAAAATACAAGGAGAGAACAGAGAGCTGGAAGAAAAAAAAAAATAAAACCCCACAGAAGGAAAATGAAGGGGCTCACTTATTTGTTGGGAGTTGATCCGCTGGAGGCAGCAGCAACCAGTTTCCTTGGCATCAGGTATCCATTACAATACAAAGCTTAACAAAGGAAATCTGTGAGTAGTGTTGCACATGCCCCACAGTTTTTCCATTAAGATCACAGGCTTCTTGGAGTTCACTCTCCTGATTCCCATGTTGTCCTACTCATCATTTAATACACACCAGTATCTTCAGTCATAGTGCAAAACCATGAAGTTCCTCCTGTATAAACTAAGAGGTTATATAAACCTACAGATTTTCCTAAATTACTTAGTAGACACTATACCATATCTAAATTGAGCCTTAATACCAAAGAAATCATCAGTAAATATAAAACTAAAAATCTATACTAGATATACAATTCAAAACATAACACTTCCCACTACCTCTGCTGCTCTTCATCTCCTCCATAAACATAGGTTTTGAAACTCCCACAGTAAGTTAAAGGGTAATGATTATTCAGTAGATATTGAAACAAGATCTCCCATGTCCTCTCTTGCCATTTAAATCTGATCACCTCTCCAGAAACAATTTTTTTTTTGTCCGAACACCAAATTTTCTGCATAAACTAGTAAGTGGGTGAATGTAAAATTTTTCTAGTAATCATTGCTATAAGTGTCTTGATGTCATTTTTCCGGCTGAAGCAGCGTGTAACTTTTCAACAGTGCCAGCTCTCAAACAAGCCCCACTCCCCAGAGATCAAGTTACTTCTGTGTGCCACCAGCCCCAGGACAGCCTGGGGACCAGCACACCTTCCCACATCCCCCTCTTACTCCACTGGCCACTGCCCTGCACCTTCCCTGGGCTGGAGCCTTGAGCTGCAGAGACATCAGCCCTCACCAGGATAGAATTTCTCCTGCCAGTGAGGGCCATTTCATCACCCTGCTCCATAGCATAAGCCAGAATTGTGTTACTTGCCACGTACTGATCAAATGCACATCATTCCTCTTATCTCCTGATTTCATACCCTTACTACTCACCTAAGAGAAAGCTCATGTTGATGAAAAAATAGGAGAAAAGCCCAAGTGTACTATGTAACACCACAGAATGGCTAGGTCTTGACATCAGCTTCACAGATAAGGAGAGGAATAATCCATGCAGAAGTCACTCTCATGTTGTTTTAATTTTTTATGTCTATCAAGAAATAAAATCAAGGTCCTAATAGTTTAATCTTTAATGTAGTCAGACCTTTGCCTACCCAGTAGCTCTGTGTCCATTGAAATGTGAACTTTTTCCTCAAAAAAAAGCACAGGATTATGGCACTGCATAAAATTTGCAGAGAAGTTCAAGAAGAAAAAAAAAGCAAACAAGAACAAAAAAAACCACCCAAAACCAACAGAAAAAGCCACTCTTCTCACACATCTGTAACACACCCGGGACTGGAGGCCGAACTTTAGGAAGTCTTTGCACAGTAGCCATTGAAAAGCAGAGCTGAAGCCAGCTTTGGTGCTCTGAGCCAGCCTTTTTTCCTTTTTCTTCCTCTTTCTTAGCAGAATTATCCAGCTTTTGCTGTTTCCCAACACAGTTCACTATTTTTGTTAAGCAGGCTCAGATGACAGATGATGTTCATCCATCTCAGAGTCTGGACAGCCAGGTTTTCAGAGGAAATCCCATGGGACTATTAGGACAGCTGTTCCCTCAAGTATTCCCTTCTGTTTTCAGTTTCCTTCCCTGTTTCAGAGTCAGGCAGGAAATATCTCATAACAATCCCAAATTCTGAAGTCCCAAAGGAATGTAAAACAGCCTCTAAGGCAAATTTATTGACAATCTGATCTAAACACCCACAAATCCAGAAACACCCTAATAACATTTTTGAGGAAATGATTTTCAGACTTTAAGACAGATTTCTGTACCAGCATAAGATTTAGAAAAAAAGCCTTAATGAAAGCAATTACTTTTCAAATACCAAATGACAAAAATTCAAGGCCAAAACAAAAGCAGGAGTTGATCCATTGAGATTTAAGCACACCAAGACACCATGTGAAATCACAATTCAAATTTTTAAAACCTTGAGACTGACTCTAATCTTCAATGCTGGACAAAGAGGGTGAGAAAAATGGTTTTCAGTCCACTTGTGAAAGACTCCACACATTTCAAGTGACTTCCACATGCCCAATGCAGCCCTTCCTCCACCGGGCCAAGAACCTGCTCCAGTTACTATATTAGGTATCACTCTCCTGTCTATCAAAGACCTTTGGTGCTCTGACAAACAGTACTCAGCACACAGATAACCACTTTGGCCCTGGATGCCCTCTTATATTGTAGTTTAGAACAACCCTCTCTTCCCATGGACGTTGCTCAAAATTGCTGAGCTTTGTGACAAAAAACACCAGTAAACGTGCAAAGAAAAGCCACAGCAAAGAGACCATCAGCACATACATCTCAGTTCCTTTTGGTTCAGTGGAGTTGCTTCATACTTAAAACAGTGCTAATGAAAACTGAATTTATTGCACTAAAATTATTAAGTGGCCATTCCTATTATTCTCTATTTTCTCCAGAATAAAGTAGTATTATTTCTTTGAATTGTTTCTATACACAAGTGTTCTTTCCATAGCCAAAATATTGTTTCTCTAAGAAACCATTATAATTTTTGCTTAATTGAGTTTTTCAAACTCAGCTTCTAGCATTATCTAAAATTATATTTTTTAAAAAAGCTACTGGATTTTCTTGATGGAACAGAGAAGCATTCTGCTGAAAAGATGATGGCAGCATCTAAAGATGCCATAGTAAAAAGCAAAATAGGGAACACAGAAACAAAAAGTCAGCAAGAAAGAAAAAGGCAACAGTTACTTCTCACAATTCTCTATTATAGAAGCACCTCACTTCTAACCACTACCCAAGTAAGGATTCATGCTGCACAAACTGGCAAAGTTGACACTTACACATTCACCATGTTACAGAAAAACATTAACATACTGGCTTTCATGCACATACTGTCAAAGACTTCCAAAAAAGTGTACTTATCCTGCTGGAAGGAAGTGATAACTCAAAACCTAAAAATACAAATATATTTTATTTAATATAAGGAGTTGATGCAGGTTTATTAATAAGCAAGGGAGAAATAAGCAATCAGAACACTTACACAAACTCCTATGCTCACATGCCTGCATACAGCCTTTTTTAGCACCTTTCTTTTTCCATCACTTTCCCCCACCAGCCCCCACCTTGTTATATCTGGTCTCAACTGTATGCTTTCACCCATGCCATGTAAGATAGCAAGGCCACAAGCCAAATTCCACTCTCAGTTACACAGACTCAACCTTTAACGTCAGAAGATTCACACCAGTGTAAACCAATAATAGATTTTGGCTGCCCTTATACACCCAATTTTGGCAGGTGGATGGAACAGGATTGGAAAGTTGTATTTATTTACCTCAGGAAACTGGAATTCACATCCAGCTTAAAAGATATTTGAAAGAACTTTTATGGCCCAAAAAAGCTAATCTCTAACATAATTCCCCACAGCATAAAATCACTATGAAGGAGAGTTCTTGTACAATTTATTTTTATGCCCTTAATTCCTGTTTAGAAGAGGTCCAGGAACAAACAAGCAGGATGCTGCAGAGCAGAGGCAAGGTGTAATTGCAGCAAAGGCACAGGGGTAGGACTTGGAGCCAGCACTACTTATTGTCAGCCCAGCTGCTTGTGAAGGGTTGCCATTCCCCTGTGGCTTCTGAGAGCACTGAATTGCAGATACAATGGCAGGGAAAGGGAAGGGAGGTAAAAATAAAGTGCCCTTTGAGAATTTTTAATAAGCCTAACAAAGAAATCATGCAACTTGGGAAGATGTAAATCACTTCTGAGCTGAAAAGCTTGTTATTTATGCAATATAGACAGCTATTTCAAAATTGCCATGGAAGTCATTAGGAACACAGTTTTTAATTCAGCAATAAATGCAATATATGATGTATATAAATAAAATGTATAAAATTGGAGTGAAGACAGATTTTCAATGTCAACACACCATTAATTGCAAGTAACAGTCAAGCTCTATATTATCATTAGAAGGTGGGCTGCTTCTTCAAATTAGGACTCCTGGGAAAGGAAATAACGCATATTCAAAAAAGAAGCTGCTGGCCAGTGCACCCTAACGGGCTTAAGATCAGCCAAGGGAGGATCACTGCAGTGAGGCAGAGTTACAGCCGGAACATAACATTACTGCACCAAAGCAGATATTTAACTCTTGGTAGTCCTACAAAAAATGCATATGTTAGGCAGAAGAAGTAAGCCTGTCTTTCAGGGAACAAGCAGCAGAGCAGAGAAAGATACCTACAGGACAGCAACACAGTAGAGGTGGCTGAGAGAAATGTGTGGAATTAAGAGCACTTCAAAGCTTTGCTTTGAGATGCATTTGGCAGATATGTCATCCACAGAAGTTTAGTGTTGGGGCTCAAATAAAGAGCTAATTGGTGGTACTGGAATGGTAACTGTCACCCACTAAGCAGAGAAGAATTGAGATTCAATGTCCAAGTCAAAAGATTTCACATGGATTATGCAGATTCAATTCTACTGAGAAGGATAGTGTGAAGTTGTTTAAAGGAACTCCTATAAGACACCTCTAGCACTGGATAAGATCTGGAGGCAGATTTGCTTGGCAAGGTTTTGCACCAAGTCAAAGTCATTTAGTTCCTCATCATCCTGGCGCACTAAGAGCTGTTTCAACAAGTGATCACAATGGAGCTTTTGAGTTTACTTCCGTAATATTTAGGAAGCTCCCCTAGCTTCAAGCCACACAGCTTACTAGACCCAGGCAAACAAGAACATTTGACAGCAGAGCCAAGCCAAAGAGCTTAGCTGGGATCAACAAGCTGTTAGAGCTGACTATACACATTTGAAAAAAATATTACATAAAGTGATATGTATCTAAGGTCACTGTGGGAGCCAGGAAGCAGTGCCAAGACATTCTTGCAGGCTTCTCCCTTCCTTGGCTCGCCCTCATTCATGGACAGAGAGTCCAGCCCAAGCCAGGGCTCAGTGGAAGCTTCTGCTGGCTTTACCCACCTCTGACGACTGTCGGGTCATGTTGCAGAGTCACTTATATTTAGATGAACAGGTGGGCAGCCCCATTTCCAATTTAATCAAGTTAACGCTTTATATTTCTTCATGGTTTCCATATTCTAATTAGCTCACTGTTGCAAATTAGGGAATGGGCTACTCCAGTCTGTTAGAAGTTAAAAATGCTATTTCTCTACAAGTAAACATATTTCTTCTCTTTACAGGGAGAAGTTTTAGTGCACAAATTTGAAAGCCCATGACTTTTCTAACATCCCACATGGAGATTTAACAGTGAAAAATGCCCAAAAACCGTGTTAAAATTGACAGGAGAGATGAAAATTTAGCATTACTTTTAGAGAGAGAGTTTATGTGTTCATTTCATATTAACACTGCCACTTTCCTACTTCCTAGTGGGAATTCTATGGGATTATAAAATGTTCATAGAATGGTTTGGGTTGGAAGGGGACTCAAAGATCAGCTAGTTCCAAACTCCTTGCAAATGGAAGGGATACCTTGCACCAGACCAAGCTGTTCAAAGCCCCATCCAACCTGGCCTTGAACACTTCTAGGGATGGGACATCCACAGCTTCTCTAGGTAACTCGTGCCATTCTCTCTATCTTCACAGTAAAGGATTTCTAGCTAATTTCTAACTGAAATCTACCCTCTGTCAGCTTAAGCCCATTAGACCTTGTCCTGTCACTACATGGCCGTAAAAAAAGTCCCAGCTCTCTTGGGGTCACAAGACAACAGCAGCAGAATCCCCTCCCTTGATCAGCAGGTGACACTGCTTTTGATGAGGCCCCAGATGCTGTTGGCTTTCTGGCTTGCAAGGGCATATTGCCAGGTCATCTTGACTTTCTCATCAATCAACACCCTCAAGTTCTTCCCTCAGGGCTTCTCTCAATCCCTGCTCTACCCAGCCTCTGTACTTGGAACTGCCTCCACCCAGGTGCCAGACTTTGCCCTGGGTCCTTGTTGAGGAGGTTAGCACAGGAGGTTAGCACAGACCCACCACTCAAGCCTAAGTCTTTCTGGATGGAATCCCACCCTTCCAGTGTGTTGGGAAATTTGTGGTCAATTTTTAGAGGCAAATACACCATGTTCTACAATGGAGGTCTCGACAAAGCCTAGAGCCCTTTTTGGCCTCCCCACTCCCTGTATCTGGAGATATGCCCTGGATACTCTCCCCACAGCACAGGAAGAATCAGAGTAACATTCCTCAATATATTATGTCACCAGGCTGGCAGAGGCCCAGGACTCTCCACCCCCAGGCTGCCAGCATGACACCTTTCACTTGCAGAGCTCCCACAACCCACACATCTTTCATCTTTCTCAGAGGTCTGGAGAGAGACAGCACAGCCAGAGAGTGACAGACACTCATCTCACCTGACTGCACGACAGCAGACCCACTGGGCAGCTCTGTGCCTCTACCTTGGGCCAGGTCCTGGTTTCTGTTAGTGCAGTCCAGCCCTGGGGTATTTACCTCCAGATTATTATTGGAACAGATAAATAGAAAAATGAAACTAGATTAGCCTTTCAATTAAACCAGCAAGACATCCCAGTGTCTTCAGGAACACCAGTTATTTCTTTCTGTTCCTATAGAAAGCAGAATTAGCTTTCTGGTCTTGGGGATTTTTTGACACAATCTCAGATTCGCCTCAATAAGTCACAGGGTATCAAAGGTGTACATGCCCTGTGGGAACCCCAAAGTCTAACTGATGACTACTCGTATTTTCCCTCTGTTTCAAAAATCTAAAGAGATATGATCATCATAAAGTGTTGATAGAAAACCCCAAGTGACAGTCTCCATTTTCACTCATGTTTTATGATAATTTAAAATAACATAGTGATAGTAAATGTGTTCACAAAATGACATGATGAGCAGGCAACTCCTCCCATTGCCCTGATGACAGGTAGGGTTAATGTCAGCAGTGTAAAGGATAATTAATCTTCAGTCAGTGCAGCTGCTTCACATAATTTTATCCTAATAGTGAATATCGCATATCTTTGGCAAGTCAATTTAAAGGAGTAGAAACAGAATACTGCATTCAGATGTAGTTTACCATGATCACTTCCACCCTCATTGTAGTGAGTTCTCTAAACTCATGAATTTATAGATTTCTGGTGCTGTTTTGTTCCTATGAACATCTGAATAAATTTGTTAAACTTACTGTCTCTAGCGACAGGAGCCTCCTCTCTGGGCTTTGCAATAAAAGACATGGCCTTTGGAGCTCAGGGTAAAGAATCTAAGTTTTCATTTGAAGTCTTTGCAGGTCTTTTTAAAGCAACATCCATGTGGCATCCAGCTTGTTCATACAGTGAGAGACAGGACCATTATCAATCTCCTACTCTTGCTGGAATATAAAGATGGACAGTAAAATAGCCAGTGGAACTGATTTCTAGCATGCAAATGAACAATCTCTAACTGCGCCCACCATCCAGATGGAACTTTTCCCCTAAAGGCAAAGTTGTTTCTCTATAAACAGCTCCATGAGAGATAAAGGCAACTCATCCTCCATTTTTATCATACAGGCATATTGTTTAGGAGAAAATTGTAACACAAAAGGTAGAAACCTTGATAAAAGCCTTTGAGATGGAAAGCTCATAGACCATCCCCAGAGAAGCTGGAAGAAGCTGCAGGACATCCCTGATTGCTGCTGTTGCTGTTTTGCAGAAAGGCACACGAGACCCCCCCCAGATCCCATGTTCTCTGTGCCATTCACAGAGCATTGCATTCCACTTGGCAGCATATTTCTTTTCTGTTGTATAACTTTGCAAAATACTGTGGCTAAAATAAAAAGGAGAAAAATAAACCTTTAGGAAGGCAGCATACAAAAAAGTTCAGAAGGATCCAGAGGTGAGAAATATAAGGGAGGCAATCTAATGAGGGTTTAATCTGTGTAGCTCCAGTAGCTCTGCACAGACCTAGGGAAGTAGACAAGAAAGCAAGAAATTATCATCAAGGAGCCAGAAATAGAGCAACATGGAAAAGTGCACCAAATGCAAAAGTATCACCCACTGGGTGGCCTGTGTCCAACTTCATGGAAAGCAGCAATCAATCAGCTTTTGACAGCAGCGTTTAACGTTACTGAGCTAAGTGGCAGACTCCTAAGCAAAACGAGCTCACAGAGAAAGTGGCAAACTTCAACTTTGAAGACATTAATTAAGAACAAATCTGAGAATCATTTTCAGAGAGAAGGTTGTGTTCAAAGTTGCAGCTTTGGGCATTGCCACCACAGGATTTAACACCGAGCCCATGAAAAACAGTGCAGACTTTAACAAGTTTTTCCATAGGTATAAACAGGTGCTGATAGTTCCAGGTCCCAGAGCAGACATGAAACCATGCCTCCCTGTGTGAGATTACTTCCACAGTTGAATATGAGTACAGTCAACATGCTTGAAAATTCTGCCAAGTTATTCTGCCCAAATGTGAAGTTTTCACAGCCAAAGAGTACAAGATTAGCTAGCACCAGGGTACAGAAATGGCCTGACTGGCTCTGGAGTCTCACAAGTAGTTTAGCATGCAAGAATGGAGTAAAAACAAAAATAAAATTAAAAAATAAAAGTATTTGCAGATCTACATCTCCTGTTACTGAGAGTGGGAGGTAATGCAAACAAAAAGTTTGAACTAATGGAGAGAATTGCCAGATATACAAAAGGGAGACCAATTAAATGATTGGAGCAATGCTACTGCAAAATGCCAGACTCAGGAAACTGAAAAAGCTCTTAAGGAAATACCTGGGCATGTCATTTGGCCTTCTAGAAGCAATTCACAACAGTAGAAGCTGTTAAATACATCCAAGGGCACGTTAAGACAACAGACATTTTCCCCCTCCATTTTCCAGGACATTTAACAATTCAGATTTAATCTTGCAAGTCTCTGCTACAGCTAATATTCACAGGAATATTTTCTAAGCTAATTACTAAGACACAGGTATTGCCAGAGCTATCAATCTATCTTTTAGGGTATTTTTAAACACATACTAGGAGCCCATTTTGCTTCCTCAAAGTATTAATGATTTCCTGGTACAGAACATAGACTTTACATAGAAAAATTGCATTCTTTTATTAGAAATGCCATCTGATCATTTCTACAACATAAAACAAACCTAAGCAAACCTGTGTTCTAGAGCAATGAAATGGTCTAAGTTGGAAAAAGGGTCTACAAGTATCTGTACACAGAGGACTCAGACAGGAGCAGGTGAACCACCTTGACTTTCATCACTTTCCCAAGGCCAATATCACCAGGCCCTTCATACAGCTGGGGACTTGACCTGGTGTGACTGCACAAAGGAGCAGAAATTGTGAGAGGGGCATAAATATGAGTGAAGGATAAGGTTCCTTTTGCTCAAGTCTCATGGATAGTGTTCACCTAGATTGAGGTGTATCTTTTTTTGCCATGTGCAGATTAATCTGGAGGACCCCCAGAACAAGAGATTATAGGGAATTATGAAGACAGAGAAATGATGTAGATAAGCACAGTTACCATTATCCTTTTAAATATTATGAAATCTCATTTTTGAGGGGTTTATCAAATGTGAAGGTGCTTCTTCTGCAGGCACATTGTTGTACACTCTTGTTCAGAGTCACAGGAAATTTCTACAATCAGATTTCTCTGCTTCTCAGCCATGCTGGTACTCTGTTGGATACTGCTAATATTTAGATATCTCCCTTGACAGCAGTATTAGAGCACCTGGCAAACATTAATCACAGCACCCTGTGTAACTGTAAACACACCGCAGTAAGGAAATGAAGCAGAAGCAGCCCTCATCCAAACAGCAAATCTACACTGAAGTGGTAAATTGATCCACCTTATCTCAAATCTTCAGCCAGTTCTTAAACACTAAATTATACACCTAAGATCTTGCATGAATCATGGTATTTTTGAACTTTAATGAAAATAATTCCTTTGTTAACTTCACTCAACAAGGACACTTCACGGAGTTTTCATACATAGAGCAAATGGACTCTCAAAGAAAAACATGCAAAATGAAAATTATTTTTGCAAAATTGAAAGCATGACGTATTAGGAATTCTCTGAATAATGACAATATGCTACAGTTTCCCTCCCAACATACCCCACTTAAGTGAAATAAACATGAGAGCAAAAACTATCTGGCTATCAAGAAACAAAGTCAAATGTTTTTGTCCAAAACCACAAGAACTAGGATATTATGGAAGTTTCATTGATGAACAAAACAATGTTGATCAAACACTTTTGCTTTTCAATTTGATACTAGTAGAATACTTTTATCCAAAAAAAAAAAAAAAAGGCATTTCATAATGGTCAGATTTTGGCCCATACATCTAGGGCAGTAAAGAGACAGCCACTACCCAAAGTCATTCCAGAAGGAAGCAACATCTGCAGCAATTGAAATTTAGTTTTGCCTGCAGCAGAAAAAATAGGGACAGTACATACATTAAAAAACATGGTGATCATCAGTAATTAAGAAACCAAAGACAGTTCACAAAGTAGTTTATTTTAAAAACAGGAGAGACAAAGAAAGAAATAAAAGAAAGTTGAAGGAGGAACTGAAGTCTGTGCACAGTAGTCTGTGATCTCACAGAGGAAATACACTTGGCCAGACTTGCTGGAATGCACACAGAGTAACACTATTACTTGAAAACTGCATATGAGCTACCAGTGTCACCCTATTTGCAAAACAGAAGCCACAAAAAGATGAGAATTGCAGCTATAGTATAAACACTGCACTAGAGCTAGACAGATGTGTCTGGAGACTCAATAAAAAAATAATCTAATAAACAGCAGGGACAAAAATTCCAAGTATTTGTTACATTATTCCTTTGTTAGTAAGGATTCTAGACCAAACAAAACCCAGTATCACAAAGACAGCTGTAGAAAGATATCCCTGTCATGGACAGAACAGAATTCACCATGAACCTATGATAACCACATAAAATAAATCTTGAGGTCACTGACTGCAGAGGTTAGAAAGATATTTAGTCCTTTCTTTCTGCTGTTTGTGACAAAGGAAAACTCCTCACTGAGTTGTACCCCAGGTTTCCTACACCTGCTTTCCTACACAGGAAGCAAGAGGAGCACAATTTTTCAGCTTCTTCCTCTTCTGCCTAAACCAGAAAATATTGCAGATAGGGTTCCATCTTAGGCTCAAACTGAAGTTCAAAAGCTGTTTGACATTGATGTTGCCAGATCCAAACTACTTTCTGGTCTTTGTGGAAGTTCACAAACAATCTTTGCTCTTACTACTTACAGAGAAAACTTCAAGAACCAGGCTGCTGCCTCTAGGATAGGCTCTTTCCATTGTCTTGCTTAAAAGGTTGCTGGATCACCAAGGCAGATCTGGTTTAGCTCCATATTCAGAAAATATTTCCCAGCACATATCAGGAATCATTTAAGACCATTTCAGAGCACAAAGAAGAAAATAGGAGTGTCCACACACATGGAATAACTATATTTAACCTCATTTTGTGAAGGTGAAAACCTATGTGCCTAATTTAAACCTTTATTTCAGATTTAATAAATACACAGCAAGTCCAAGTGGGGAAAAATATCAAGATACACTCTCACTGTAATTAAAATTAGACTTTACCACTTCAAAATGCATCCTCTCAGATGCACATTTGCTTTAACGCTCATGTGAGAATCCTAGGGGACTTCTTGTTGTGGGCTTTTTAAACTAATATCATATGCAAATTTGGTTGATGAATAATATTAACTGACAAACAGCATACAAGATATTGAGAAACAAAATGGGTATTTAGAGTGAAAAAGTATCTGAACTTTGTAATGGGGCCTCAGCAGCTAAAGACCAAACCTTGCATATTCATGAAAGTAATTATTTCACAAGGCAAAAAAAGAAAAATCACCTGAACAGCACATTCCAAGGGGGATGGAAACACACTAATTAGTTTGTTGTGATGGACAGGGAACAACTATGGCCTTAGAAGTCATTTTTTCTTTCCCATCCTTTTAATAAGAGTTTAAAGCTCCAAACTCAAATGAGAAGAAATGCTACTTGACCACAAAAGGAGCACAATCATCACAAGCTGCCGAAAAACATGGAGAGAAAGGATCAAACCATTTCAGAGTTTCTTTTTAGCGCCCAGTGAATAGTGCCCACTGGGTGCCCATTAGAATATTCTGTGGTACTTGTGTGGAAGCCTTAGGTGCCCAGTAGGGATTGGAGTCACTATCAATTCATTACCTATGGGATGGTCATCAACTTGCAGAAAGTAGTGCTTGTTCTTGAAGCAATTACATTAGAGCAGATGAAAGAGTGGATATTCCCTTCTGAGAGAGATATTTTTAGTTCTATCCTATGATAAAATCAGTACCACAGGTAAAGGGTGGATTTGCAAATTACAAAGTTCTGGCAGCAGTTCAGATCATCTCCCTTATTCAGCAACACATTTATTCCTGGGGTTAACCTTTAGCATGCTCAACTGAATAGCAAAGACCTGCACAAGTGATAGAAAAAGTAAATGTAAGCATGCAGCAAGAGAAGCATTGCTACTGCACAGATTACTTTCAAATTCCTGGCTTAGTCTAAGATTTTAAATCAAAGTTCCCTGAATATAACCTGCAAAGTTATCCAGGAAAATTCTGAAGTTAATTTATTGGAGGAAAGGATTCTTAGCAATATGAGAGTATAAAATTTTCAATGAATGCTCATACATTCATATGGGCATACTTAAATGCAATCAGGTACTAGAAACAGTTCTTTGGAAAAGCAGGTGACTGTATTTCAGAAATGCTGCAAGCTTGATGCATTAAGAGAAGAACTAAAGGAATATTAGAACTGACCATAAAGCCCTCTACACTATAATATTTTTCACAAATATCCAGTTAACTTTTTGACTCATTTATAAAGGGATGTCAGTGAATGGGTCTATTATCCCTTGGAGTAAGATGAGATGCATGAAGTCTTTGAAAGAGGCACAAGTAAGAGAACCTCTTATATCTGTTTTAAAAGCACTGGAATAAAAGTTTTGTTCAGACCCCTTTAGAGACAACAAAAAAATCCATCCATCCAACTCCACTAACACTTCCTGGCTGCGCAGCTTATAGGATAGGAACACAGATTACAGAGCTCCATGTTTTGTCCACTTATAACCACCTGTTAAACCAGCAGTTACACTTCCTCCCTTGAACTGTTTTTATAATAGCTCTCTGCCAGGTGATGTTAAAATTGTGATACTGAGTTAAGAAAAGTGTAAGGAAGCCCTGATGCTTCCATTGTAAGCCACTAAACAACCGCCAAAATCCAATGAAGTTTTAAAACAAAACATCCACACTGAAGTGCTACCCTGAAGTACATCTGAAGATGCATCCCATAGGTCTCGTAAGATAAATCTTTCCAGAGTTCTAGGCAGCTGCAGGCATGCCAAAACAAAAGCCCTGCCAAGGCTGCAAAATGACTGTTTGAGTATTTTAGTCTAGTGCTGAACACGTGCTAAGATAACCTCCACAACCTATTCACTAACACACTTCTAGGCTCGTAGCTTGATAATTCAAGCCTGAATCTCCTTCCAAACAACCATTTAGAAGATACACTTTGTTTAAAACTGGAGTTCAACTGGAAGAAGATGGCAGGATTAAGCTGTAAACCTCAAGGCCACAGCTGGTATGCTATTCTCCTCAAAAATGAGCAATACCTATGTTCATTATTCCAGTACAGCTCATGTAAATATTGGGGTTTAGCCTCTAAGGGTAGAATGACAGCATGTTTGTCCTGTAAACAGCCATGAATGCCTGTGATATTACATAACCTGCAGGACAAAATCTCACCAAGGTAAATGTTTGTACAAAGTGGTTAAGTAAAACCATGTTGGATGACAATTTTTGTGTAATAACAGGAATTAATAGAGGAAATCATGCACACTGAGATTCAGTTGTTTTGGGAAACTGCATCAGAACTGATCAAAGTTCTCTCTTTTGTGGAAGTTTGTCACAAATAAAGCAAGAAAAATGTCGTTTATGCATTGTAGAAATAATAAATTTAAATTCTCATTTCTGTAAAAATAAATTCTTCATGATAGAAGAGATTTTATCCAAGTGTTTGTTCAATGCTTTTGCTAAGTGCAGTAGAATATATGAGGTATTTACTAAATGGCCTCTTTTTATTTATTCCATGCCTATATTTAAAAAGAAATTAAATCCCTGGAACAAATGCTAGGACCCATCAGGTAAACAATCAACACTGAACACATCAGCAAGACACTGGAAAGAGCAGCATAAAGCTGCTCCATACTAGTTCCATTGCAAGATGCCTACAAGCAAGACAATGGGGTATGATGAACCAAAGTGTAATACCATTTTGTTATTCTGCCTTTCTTTGATGATTAACAGAATAGTTTTACAGTTAGTGTAACAGTTAGCTGGTTTTACAAAAGTAAAAAATAAAATCAAGGCACAGTTTTCCATAACATTTTATTTACCTACTTTTGACATAATTAATTATTTACCTCTGATGTAAAGTAAAAAACTGTTTCTCTTTTAAACCAGGCTACAGATCAGGTGTTACATAAACAATTCCAAAAGTAACTCCTCTGAAACTACAGCATTCATTTATCTTTTCCTCTGGTGCCTACATACTGACAGATGGAATGACATGTTTTGGGTCAGGGGGCTTTTCCACCAAGCAGAACAAGTCAATTTACATTCTCATCAAGACCTAACAGTCTGTGTTTGAGTTTCCTTTATTATACTGGTAAAGTATCCTACTTTAAAAAATACTAATTTACCCTGTGAAAAGTAAATACTTGAACTTTATCACACCTTTCTTCATAAGGCTCTAGGCCGGACTGTCCTAACCAGAAAACTCCTTGATTTACTTAATCAAGAGCACAGCTGGTTTGATGTTGCATAAACTCCCACCTAGATACTTAGTGAGAAAACTCACTCACATCAGGTACCAAATTCACCCTTCACTCGTGCTCATGTAATGCCCCAGACAAGGGGAATGCTCTTTTCTGTGGGCTCTGGAATTATCCATGCTGGATGACAAAGGGAATAAGCAACTATGGGAAATTAAAGATGCAAAAATAGGACACGCAACAAGTTCAGCTTAAAAAAAATGACCCCTAAACTTGCATGGAAAAAACACAAGTTAGAATATAGAAAACATTTTCTTAGTAAATAAAAAATTCTATGAGGTGGCAAACCTAAAAGTTATAAAGCAAGCCTTGAAAGAGTGAAATGGGGGCAGAGAATTAGCTGGCCATTGTTTCAGGAAACCTTCATGTCACCAACAGGATTTCATTAATATTTGAGGGGAGAGGGCCATTGAAACACATGGAGAGTTGCAGGAGTGTCAGGGCACAGAAGAAGTGAATCTCACTCAACAAGCAGTATACATTTCTATGCACATCCAACACTGTACTATCAAAGATACACTTATCCTATAAAACACTCATCAAATTAAAAAGAAGTGGCCTAAAAAGGAGTGAAGATTGTTGTAAGGAAATTAAAGAAAAATCTAAATTGATAAATGGCTGACCTACCTCTAGAGGCTACAGGTGGCATGAGTTATTAATTTATTGTGGGCTTCTACTATAGCATTTAAAACTGGTGTTCCTACAGAGAACTCACAGGTATTCCTACACCAATTAGAATGCTCAATCTCCTGCTTATCTATCATAGAAAAATATCAGATTCACAATAAATAACCTGCAGCAAAGATTTTTAAAAAGTATTAAAACCAGTTGGGTAGAGGAATTAAGCCAATCATAATTTAGAAGTAAAAAGATCTCTCAAAAGACATTCTGACCTGTAGGAAACAACCCACAGGCTAACATGCTACGCTCAGGGGCACACAGTTTTGAGAAGCTGCATGCTAAAAGCATATCAACTAATGGAAGATTTTGTTTTGGTTTAGGGTTTTTTTCTCCTCTAGTGAAATATTGTAAGTAGGAATTCTCAAATACTTGGCAAGGTCATCAGATGATCACAGTGAAAGTATTTAAGATAACATTGAAGAAGGAGAAAATGATAGCCTTTTCATTAGTGCTTACTAGAGAGGCCACTGGGGGATTTTTGTATCAGAAATAAGATTAAAGTTCTGCCTGACACCACTGTTACCATTTCAAACCCTAAATAATCTGCTCAAAATCACTGACTACGTCAGAGACAGCTTTTGTATCTACTAAAAACATGATTGCAGCCAAAGGAGCTGTTTAGGTGCCAGATGTGAAAGCTACCAGACACACTAAATAATTTAGCTTCTTTTCAACTTTTTGTTGCCCCAGACATGCCAGTATAGCTACTTATATTTACTTCTTAAAGACTTAATTATCACTTCAGTCAAGAATTACAAAGATAAAGTTTGGTTCTGTTTTAGCATTGGAACCTGTGGGAATTTTCTCATTTCAAAACAACCAGACCAATCCAAGGGGTCTTGCCTAGGTACAGAGGTTTGAAGAGAGCAGCAAGTCCAGCAGAATTCAGAAGTGAATCTGGCCAACACAGTTTTTCAGGCTGGCAAGTTGATGAGCAGAGTAGCCTGAAAAACCAACACCACCCAAACACGGGTCAATTCTTCCAGTCTTAATACAATCCATACATCCCATGGCAGATAGGATGTGTAGACTTGTGAATTCTTTCCCCCACCACCCCTCATCCCAAGCCACTGACACCTGTATGTGCTTCAGTCTTCACAGGCAGTGACAAACTGTGCCAAACCTCCCCACGGCTTCTGAAGAGCAGCCATACAGTCACTGCCCAGCATGAAAACACAAGTCTCTAAAAATCAAAACTGGGAAGATACAAGTACAGGCAAAACCAAAAGCGAGCCCAGAGCAATATAAGAAAACACAACATATCTAAGTCAACCAATATGATTTATGTTGTTACCCAGAGCAGCAGCAGCACAAGATCCTCACTCCACAAAGCAAGAGCCTAATGGTCATTGAACAATCTGACTTCACCCCATGTATCACAATTACAGCAACACCTGTGGTAAATTACTCAAACCCACAGTGTTCAATAACCCTTAACACCTTTCATATTTTGTTATTTTTAATGCACAGGGGCAAAGGGGAAGGGTAACAAACTTTTTTTTTCAAGAAAATTTGCCTAGAGACAGTTGCTCCAAGTTTCCTGGCTTTCCCTACAGAAAGTGATTTTCCTTCCATCTGTCAGATGTTTATATCCTTGTTGCATTCTAATCATTGAATTATTTACAGCGGCAAGATTAGTTGTGTAGGGGCCAGATCTCATTTGCTAGACCAGCTAGGCTAGGCGGGCAGTATTTGAGAGAGGGCTCTGTTCTTTCCCCACATTGCCAAGATTATAGTTCAAGGACACTCCAAAAAACCTGTTATTTCACCACTATTACCAAAATTTCAGATGTTACATGAATTTTATAGTTTTGCTTGAGCGATGTCAGTTCTACACAGAACAGAGAAAGTGGAACCTAGAGATGGTTGCAGCCCATAACTCTGCCATTGCTACCAGATGACTGTGGCTTTATAAGGAAGATGTAGCAACCCAGTTTGTTGCGCAGCTTCATGTTCTTCCTTGTCTAATACCAAATGTTCATTAGAAGGAGCAGCCTAGTTGTATTAATTTTGAAGCTCATCTTCAACAACTTATCTCTCCTATAAAACAGTCATGACTGATGGAAGCAGTGAGATGGAGGAAACAGCAAAAGCAGAACATACTAAACCAACTGGGTAGATCCACCCATTCTCTTCATTTTAACCAACTCTGCATTGTCTTCCAGCTGTCAGATCCATAACTTTAAGTAAAAACAAAACTGCTTTTTCTGCTGTTCATAATGCTATATTCATAAGAATTCATGTCCAGAAACAAAACTCATCTGACACCACCACAGAGTTTCCCTGCTTTGAGCCAGGTACAGCCAGCATTCAGCAATCCCTGACTGGATTGTTGTCCCTGTGCAGGCTGCTGGCTGACAAAGGTAACTCACAGTATAAACAAAGTTCCTGAACCCTTGCAGGCCACTCCAACCTGGCTTTTGTTCCTCATGTCTGTAGCAAAAACTCAGTAGCACACATTTCACACTTCCATAAAGTCATGTGTGAATGAGAAAATGCACTTGCGAGAACTTTCAGAGATTGTTCTATCATATTTTCATCTAAAAATTTGAGGAGCAAATCTATAGTGCAGTTTGTTATTTGGAAAGAAAATTCATATATGAAATTCTCATAGGACAGTCCTTCAATATTAAGTGAATGCAAAAGCAAATACCATTATGTAAATATTTAATGAAACAGGAACCATGAACACTGAAAATAAAAGGATACAAAAGCCACTGTTTTTAAGGAACATGCATGTTTTGTTCTGATTATGTTATGAGCTATCCCTGTCTCCAAGGTTCTTTCACCCTCCAGCCAAGCTCCTCACCTGTCCCCACATGCCTATTGCTCATTGCTTTGTCTCCTTTCACCTTCAAGCTTCTTGCACCACCTGGCTGGGGCTCCATCATCCAAGGCAGTGACATTCTCCTATTTTCCCCATCTGGTATTTGCTCAGCAGGGCAATAGAGGTGCACACCCTGTCACCCCACACTGCCATGGTTCAAGCAATGGCTAGTGCTGGTCCTGAAGTACTTTTTCATTCCATTATAGTGCTTTTTTAAATATAATTTATCTGTTCCGAAGACTGAATCCAAAGGTCTCTTGAATTACTCCTCCAAGCAAAGAAGAGAACTATTTAGTGTGAAATGAGAACATTTTTAGGAGAAGTGTTTGTACTGCTATTACTGGTCTCAAACCCAGACTTTTACTAGGGTGAGTGTTCTACTCTCATTGTTAAATCTGGGCAGCCCAAAATACCATCTAGCCTATAATTAAAGGTCACAGAGCACAGTTCTAGCTGACTGTCAAGCCTGCAGTGATCACATACACGGGAATTCACTAAGTCCTTTTCTTAAGAATATTAAATGTAGCTAAATTAAAAGTAAATTCTCAAGGTATAGACTTGACATCATTTTAAAAAGAGGGTAAATGTTCTAAAGCATGGTCTCTATTTCCAGGACACAGCAGAGGAGCTGTGAAGCAGGGGTCTCATGCACAGCCCCTGCAGGTTCACATTTAACAGAGTCCTCAACCCACAGAGAGAATTTGACTCCCAAATGAGCAACACACAATTAGCATGAGAATTAGTCAAAACTCTAGCAATAAGATGACTCAGTCTACTGTATGGGGAACTGAATCTGTAGGCAGGGAAAGTTTGAATGATTTTCTTGTTATTTCTGTTGGCATGTGTGGTTGGTTGGTTTGTGGTTTTTTTAGCGGTAGTGTTGGTTTATCATTAATGCACATCAAATCCGAGGATTTATTACTTAGGGGTAGTTCACGTGTAGTACTATAACTCTCACTAAGAATACTACATATTCAAAGGGCAACAGTTTTTCCACGCTGACAGTTGTTTCTCAAGGGCAGCAGGAGAAGCATCTAGCAGATGACTTCTTAGATCACTGAGCACAAAGGAAAAAACCTCTTCTGTTCTCTAAATATTTTACTCAGCTGCCACTGTCACTCTTCGGGAGTTACACAAGTCTCCTGAGAAGTGGCTCAGGTCTAATCCATGGAGCCTCAGACCTATGATCCGCCTTCTCCAACACATCCAAAATGCCTCAGAGGTGAGTGAGGTGTTCAGTCCCTGCCTGCCTACATATTTAACTTGCTTTTCTGCCTGAGGCCCTTTCTGTCACAAAACCCATGGAAGCTCATGTGAGTCAGAGTGGGAGCAAGAGGAATGCTGTCCTTAGTTTGTCTTTTTATGGTCTCCACAGGTGGTTAGGACTCAGAGTCCCTTTACTACTGCCTAAGACTCTAAAATAGAAAGTTTTCTTCTGAAATATGTCACTTAACTTCATTGTAGGAGAGAGACATCACTTCTTGCAAAGCTCAAATCAAAGAGCCAATACATAGTACCAGCAATTACATTTACTATTTATTACATACTGTGATATATCACACAAGATGTAACATATTAGTATAACACACTACTGCTAAACAGCTCATATTGGTTTACACTGCCAAGAAGGAACACGATATACACCACAGCACTGTGTTAGTTACTATGAGAGTTGCCATCCTGAATTAGTTTGAAGGTCCATCAAGCATGGTATTGACTGACACCAGTATCAGATGTTTAAGGAGGGAGTCCCTATGGGGGCAATTATAGACTAATTTACCCATCAGGGAAATTCTTCTTTAAACTCCATCAATTATACCCTGAGGCATAGGGATTTATATCTCATGTTTTTAATCCTTTCTAACTTAACTCTAGGTTATCTTATTACACTTATATAAATGCTTAACCCTTTTTCAAAGCCTACTAAGCTTATTTCTCTTAGTATAACAATTATAAATTATTCATAACCTTCCAAACATGTAGATAGACAACAAAAATACATGCTAACTTGAAAATTATTAATGGGAATTGAATAAAAATACATTATATGTACCATGGAAAATTCAGCAGGGCTGATCACTGAGAAACCTATCACAAACATTCAACTTAATGTCTTGCAGCAAACTTCTGTGGATTAGATACAAAATTGCATCTAGAATGGCAAAGTTAAGTGTCAAACATAAAAAAAAAAAGAGCAGTGTTTGCTATGTTCTCACCCTATCAGTAAGCCCATTTATATGGTGCTTCCTATGTTACAGTATCCAGTACGTCATCCAGCTTCTCAACACACAGTCACAGATGGAAGTCTGTTTTGTCAGACCTGTAATTCAGCGATTTCATGGAGAATAACACACAGGACTGCTGTGGAATTTGGTAAGAGACCCTGCATTCACATGGAAAGCGGAGAAAATGTCTTTGGCATCCCCCCTCAGTGGCCCCTTGACAGGAAGGCTGTACACAGCTGAAGTTTCCTGCTTGCTGCAGAGCTGCTGGAAATGTACTGAGGTAAGGAGGCATGGGAATCACATCACTGTATTAACAGGCACTTTGCTAGCCAGCCTGAGGAGCTGAACAAAAAAGGTTTATAAAACACAGAGGTAGAGGTCCTGCCTGTTCTGTACATATGATAGGACATAGGTCACATCATGGGATTCAGCAAGGAAAACTGCATGAGCAGTAGGACTTGCCACCTGACCACACTGAGGTCTGGAAAACTTATATTCAGATCTGGAGAAAAATCTGAAATTCACATAATTAATCCCACACAAACACATTAAAGAATTTTTTTTTTTTTAGTTGCTCTGAAACTATACATCAGCTTCCTAAGGACACAAAAGGGACTCTGAAGTTGATTAAAACATGAGCAAATTTTCCTCCAGATAAGGCTACCAGGGTGAGGGAAGGGCTTTCTGGATACAATTTAAATACACTTCAAGGAATAAAGCTCAGCTGCCCTCTGACTGCTGCAACTGCCAAGATTTTTCAAGTGTTTCTTCCTCCTTTCCTACTTTCACCCTGGGAATTTGATGCATGCCCAACTACCATTCCTAGGGGCAATTCACATCTTCTAAAGTGCCTGCTCTGTACAGGGCTGTTCTCTGCTCTCTTGTGCACAAATATAAAAGACAGACCCCCTTCCCCACTCAAACCTCAGTCAATCCACACCAACATCTACAGGCAGGCACAGCAGAGACAGGTTGGGAAGGGGAGGCACTTACCTCTCCTATGGCTTTTTTACTGTGTATAAATCATTCCTTGTCTCCGCCAGAGAGATCAGGGAGACTCCATTCTTGTCCACAGTTCTCTGAAGCCAAAAGTTAACATAAAACTTCCCATAAAATGCCTGCCTTCTAACACAGCAGAAATTAAAAACCCCTGTGTGAATAATTGATGTCACGGCTCACCGGATGAAGAACCAGAAGTATTTCACATCAGTCCCAAAACTTCATTTATCCTAAATGTCATGCAAGATGAAAACATTTGTTTCAGCTCAAGTGCCCCTACTCATTTTCCTGCATATAAAGTTGTTTGGTTTAGGATTAGGGGTTTTTGTTGGATTGGAGGAAGGGACAGATGATGGAAGTTACAGCAGTCAGGGGATTTTTAATAAAATCTAAGGAACTAAATTCTTCAAAAAACCAAACAATTTGCCACTAGTTTGAGCCATCACAGTTGTCACAGGAAATCCAAATTCATATTCCCAAACTCAAGCAAGCACAGAACAATCTGAGCCTAAGTATCCTATATCATATTCCAGCACTGCATCCAGGAGTCTACAATTCCTAAGGATGGAAGGATGCATTAGTAGTATCTCACACCATCTGAACTTGCTCTCTAATCAGCACTCCAGCCCTGACTTGTTTTTCTTCAACTGCAACCACTTCCTGGATTGGAACAGTCTAAGGATAATTTCATGTGAACCAACACTGATTTTCTTAGTGAATACACTCAGGGAAAAAAAAAACCATCACCTAGTATGAAACTAAAGCTGTAATTCTATAAAACTGATGGGCACAACTTCAGAAGCAGCATTAGTGGAAAAACAGAGGATTTCTTCCATTGGTAAGAGATTTTAAGATAGAATAGACCGTACCAACCATGATGGTGCAACTGAACAGGGGAGCATTCAAGGAACTTGCTCACACAAGACACCTTCCCTCTGTATCAGGTACCAAAATCCTGCTTGCACCTGCTCATCTGTGCCTGGAGAGCTGCTCACTAAAAGAATCACTACACCAGCATTACTGTATCACCAACCCCAAAGAGCACTCCAGGACCTGGGGAATACACAACAAATACCAACAGAAGCAAGATTGTGGCTACTTAAAGTACCGCAGGCAATTCCAGACACAATGCTTTGTTGTTTACCAACAGAACGCTATTCAGGTCAAAAAAGCATTTTAGATGCAGCATACTGATTTCTGACTACATTCTACCTATTTAAAACAGCTTCTGCCAGTCACAGAGAACTGAAAAGGTACCTGCTGGCACTCCAGCACTTTTTATCTCTGAAGCAGTAAGTATATTATTTAGGAGCATCATTATTGGCAACATTTCAGAGCCATTCAGTGCCAGAATTTTTAAAATCTCATGTATAATTAAACATCTATCCACGGCTGGAGTGTAAGACAGAAGGGAACAGTGCAGACAGATTCCAGTCCCCTGACTAAGGGGTCACTGGGAGACAATTCACCAAACTTGCTTTTTAAAAAGTCAGAATAAACCTAGACATGATTTTTTCCCTTAGTTATTATTGGTAGCAAATAACTTATATTTTGTTACTCTAAGACCTAAGATAAAACACCTTTCCCTATGGGATAGCATCTAGCCTCTGAATTCCAGTTGCCCATCCACTACAAATATCCTTATCTTTTGAATACCTGACAAATGTTGCATTTCCCAGCAGAAAAATCCTTTTTTTCTAGTCCTAACAGGTTTCCCAGCACAGACACCACACTGCCTCTCAATGCTCCTTTGATAGGCTTTCCAATTCAGTGTGCTCTGGTCGATGACCCACACTCACCACAACTCCACATTTTACCACCTCAGAAGGTCTCTAGAGAGGTGCTGTACACTGAGCTAAGGCTCCCAAGGCAGCAATCAAGTCACAATAAGCAGAGGAGGAAAATCCTTTTCTAGTGACATAGACTGAGTGACTCTAAGGCAATTCAGAGGCATTTTTATTCTCTCCTTACAGAAATACATTAACACACTGAGGCTCTAAAATTAACCCAGAATGTACATTGATCTGAAGTTGTACAATATAAGCCTGCTGGTGGTCCCAGACACAGCAGTAGTGGAAATGCTGCAGACTGAAGTTACTTTTCAGCAATCAGGCAGAATGCTGTTTGAGCACGAAATGTTTAAAAATTGCATTTTTCAAGGGCAAATTATTGTGCTTAAAAACACAGAATGTAGTGCTGGGTAGTGCTAGGCCAGCCTGATATCACATAGAAATATCAGAAGAGAAATACCCAGCATAAAACTACACACAAAAAAAAATAGAACAGAAAGTTCCCAGAACAGAAAAGAGCATCTGAATCTAGACAGGACTGCACTACAGCTGAAATGCCATCTACCTATGCACTGAATCACAACCCTCAAGTCTGTAGATATTCCTCAAGGAAAAAAAAAATTTAAGTCCAAAATTAGTTCACAATTTCTACTTTTGTTCACAGCATGGTTATGCAGTAAAGTTCAATTAAAATAAGCTGTCAACAGCCAGAGTTTCCTTTCCATTTGTCTGATTCCAGAAAAGTGGATTCCTCACAAAGAAAACTCATTTCCAGTGAAGCAAGCAAGGTACCCTCATCAACTGTAGAAACAAATCTCCACTTTTTAAACTAAGGCACAAATAATGAAACTTTCACTGACTCCACTCCCATTAGCACACCCAGGGAACTCAAACAGGTGAGAAGGTGAGAACAGATCCACGTCAGAAGCAGCATATGCTTCCTCACACATTACACCTCAGGCACCTGTCCCAGCAGCCTTGCTTCATCTGCCATGCTCCTCACAACCAGATCCACATCCAGTCTGTTCACAGGAATGGATCTAGCTTAATTCAGTGGACATAGGAAGATGTTCATAAATATAGAGATTATATTTAACATCTACATCACTGGAAACTTCCTTTATTGCCTAATTCATTCTTCCTTTCAGGCAACTGAAAACTCATGCTCAGAAGGGGTTTTATTCTTACTTTCCACAAATACCAGGGCAGAGACAGGCATTAGCAGCAGCACAAAGGTTCTGTATTCCAATACTTTTCTTCATCAGAAAAGCTGCTGGGAACATCAGGAACAAAGGAACTAACACTGTTACACAGTCCTACTCCAGCTTCAAGGCCTAACACAAGCACACAGCTAAGTAAACTGAGTCTCTCTAATAGGAAAAAAATTAGAACAAAAGACTGCACTGATCATACCAGTAACTAAATATACTTCAATCACTTCAGTTAAAGACCCAAGCTTGCCAAGTCAAGCCTTTATAACATGAATTTTCAATTTCCTGGAAGGAGGGGGGAAATCACAGCTACAGAACAGCTGGATGGTCTAATTACTGCTGCGTGAGCACTGATTTTGGACAAGACTTCCAGCTTCTCCAAGCCAAACAGCACTTACAGGTGAAAAGCTACAGCCCACTACCCTCAATATTCAGGTCATTCCAAATGAAATAAGCCCAGCTGTTTTCCTTTTGGTTCAGTGGAAGATCAGTTCACAAATTAAATCTTTTCTTGCAAAGCAACAGCAAAGTGTAATTGATTTTGTGATGGCAGAACACAAAAAAAAATATTCATTAGATAAGGGGGGGAGGGAAGATTTAGCTAGCAGCTGAAATAAGGACAGGGTGGCACTAGAGTTGCCGGTCTCTGTCCAAGTCTCAAAAAATGATGGGGAAAAGGATCCTTGAAGAGAATTATTATACAGGGAAAGATGAACAGGAATCTGATAATACCCCCAAACAAAATTACTCCTTTCTGTCTTTCAAAAGACAGAATTTTGTCAGGAAGATCAAACCTAGAGATTAAGCACAAGCAAAAAAGATTCTGGAATACTCTTGCATTTTCCACTTCTGGATCCTCAGTATCCTTAGCCCAGAGTAAGCAGCAAAATGATTTATCACAACAACAGATAACCTAGCAGTAAAAAATTCATTATGGATTTTTTTTTAATTAATCAAGACCTATGTGAAGGTATAATGACTTGGGATTTTCCACTATCCCCCTCTCATCCTCCCTGTAAGGAGGTTAAGCAGAGAAGCCCCTACTCACTGGCAGGCAGGTCTCTGTTACAGTGTAAGTCCCCACTGGTTTCACTGGTGTACTACTGGAAAAATTAACACAAAGAAACAGGATTTCATTTCTGATTTCTCTGATTTCATTTCACCCTCCAATTTTATGCAGATTTCAGAGTTAGTAATTAAGACAGAGAAAACAGACTAAAGACATTTTCCCCAGATGAGACTGGCACACCCCACTTCAGAGTAATGAGCTTAGTAATTTTCTGTTGAAAATTACATTAGCTGGTCTGCACATTGACATAAGAATGACTCAGGTGAATTTAAAACAGGTGAATCAAAGTACTAAAAACCAAGACCAACCACAAGAAAAGTCATGGGACCAAGCAGTCCCTTGGGAAATGCCAAACTGCTGCCCACCATGAGAGCAGGGCCCCTGCCTAAGGAACAGAGTTTTGGGAACTGCAGCAATGGAAAGAGTTGCTAACAGACAGGAGAGATGATAGGAGCCCCTTGTAGCTACCCTGCAGCAGACAATAGAGGTTGTACAAGCAGCCTCCAGATTCTTTATCTTAAACCTAGAAACATCTGGGGAAAGCCACGTTTCAGCAGCACAGTAGAAAGGCACCATCATTCCTGCTGCTTATCTGCAGGAATCTCCTGGGAGTGCTTCTTCCTGCATAAACTGTAATTACATGGGCCTAATCAGTAAATTCCATGTTATGTTTCATCTCTTAAATGTCTACATTGCTTTCAATTCTCTCTCATAATAGATCTGAGTGAATATGTAGAAACAGAATAAGTGAAGAATTTACCAAGGGCACCCCTTGAAATGGAATGGGCTTATTTCCAAGGCCACATAGAGAAGTGAAGGGACATAATACTGTAAATGAACTACAGCTTCAGTCACCTAATACATCTGCAGCAACTGTTTTGGCACCATGTCTTTGAGCCAACAAAGATTTTACAACAACATTTGAATATACAATTTATTTTTTTAACAACTTACATGGAGGCTACTATGACAGTGGCTGTATAGGGCTGAGAGAGAAGTTTCAATTACAGATGTTCTTACTCTATTAAAAAAAAAATCCTTGTTAGTCTCTGTCTACCAGTCTAGTGAAGCAACCAGTTTGGAAAAGCATCTTGTGTGAATACAACAGCAGTCTGAGCACTCTTGGCATCTTCCATCATTTAGCAAAGCCTAAAGTCCACAAGGGCAAAACCAGCCCATGCACAGTGTGTTGTGTATTACCTTTTTATATATATTCTGTATTATATTGAATCCCTGAGGAACAGTCATCTCTACCATGCTTATATGCTGCAGTTTGGAAGGCAATTTCTTCCAGCAGACAAAAACAAAGCAAAGGAACTTAATATTTGTTCTGCCCCATGATTGATATTCACTTTTCAAACAGATACCTCCTTCAACACATAGCAGAGGAAAGAGAATATTGGGAATTTGTATTTTTTAAGATTTGATTTCTATACAGTTACTTAATAGGGTATTTAAATGTTTCAAACTAAATTCAATACTCAAGTAAAATAGAAATTAGTCTTAGAGACGCCATCTATACGTATAGGGACAGACTTCTGAGAATTTATTTTTCAGCAACTTTTTGGAAATACCCGCCATATTGACATGATATTGTTACTTCTCCCATCTTTCTCATGAGGTTGCACATTAGTCAGAGTCTTGAACCCATCTGTGGAACAACCTCTACTGCCTGAATAGATTTGAATCTACATCTTTCAGGTGAATGCACCAATGTCTGCTAAGAAGCTGTCCTATGAATGTTTAAACAGGCATTTCACACTGCTGGTACTAGAAAAATCCTTCCCTAATCAGACTTTAGGTGTCTGTGGCCCCTTTATTGATGTCCCTTGCCCTTTCCCAAGCCTAAAGGGAATAAAGTGGAAAATCTCAACCATGACCTCACACCCACCGAAGGAGTCATCCTGTCAACCTGAATTGCACATAGAAGCCAACACATCAAACTAAGCTAGTCTTAGAAATTTGCATATTTAAGTGCTTAACTCATGTTATGCCACTCTCTACACATTCAAGTTGATGTGCACTCAAGATGACCTTTGTACTTCTGATATTGCAGAAGAAAATACCTTCAGATTTCATCATGCTCAGTACTCTACAAGACTAATTCAGATGACATTCAAAATATTCAGTGCTGCGATATGACAGATAAGCCAGCTACCCATTGTTGTTCACCCAACACACAACATTTTTTATGATTTTTGTTTCTCTCCCAGCTTTCATTTCGCATGGAGTTCATAGCTCAAGCCCACAGAGCCAGCCAAGCTTTGGGCATACAGAAAAACACATCATGGAGTCACGGCAAAAGTATCTTCCATTTCACTACACTTTGCATCCCAAAATCTACTGCAACCCTTCAGACAGCTTAACACAAAGCAACTCATAAGGGAATAGGATAAAAAAAGGTATCCAGTAGCAGAAACACAACCCAGACCATCCCATCAGAGCAGTAATTTTGAGCTAATCTAGAAGTATTCTTAGAGTTCTAGATGAACCTCAAAATAGTCATGGATGAATTGCTCACAGAAAACATATCTGGAGTGAGAAATTTAAATAGATTCCAGAAATCCTTTAATACCACCTCACTATGATACATATCCAAGGTTGAGTTGGATGGGGCTTTGAGCAATCTGTCCTTGTGAAAGGTCCCATGGCAAGGGGATTGAAGTCACATGGTCTTTAAGGCTCTTTCCAACACAAACCATTCTGTGATTCCATGCTCCAACACTTAGCCAGGTATGAACTAATAGTTACAACATAAAACCTAGGGAACATTCTTCTATTTTAATTTTTTTACATTTACACATTCATTCAGGAATTAAAAATTAAAAAAAAAATATTGATGTGGGACACAACCCATCTCCTTTCATCATAACTGCAAAGCTATCAAAGCAATTGCTCTCCAGGACAGTTTCTTATGTGCAGGTGGAATTCTGTGCTCCGATTCCTCAGTAGCTTTGAGAAATATATTCAGGAATAAACCCTGTGAATGCAAAAAAGAAACTGGCCTGTGAACATTTTGATCACAACTTTTTTCATCAGAAGCACCGAACTGCTATTTGATTATTGAATACTTTTCACACCAATTACAGCTAGAATCATAATGGTAGGCACGCAAAAAAAAAAAAAGTGGAGCCAGACTAATAAGAAACTGCCACAAATACCAACACAAAAGCACTGAATAAAAAGTTGTGCTGAGAAATTCTTGACATAGTTCTCCAGATGCTGACTCACAATCATATTCCCCATTATATGTGTAAATATATTTACTTTGCCAATACAGTGGCCACAATAACACACACAATTGGTTTTGACAGCAGCAATAGGTTTCTTGGCTTTCTCCCATGATTTACAACCAGAATAACAGTCTCACTCACTCTCAGATGTGAAAAAAAAAAATTCAGCTTGCTCAAACCTATTTAAGCTATGCTTAGGCACAAACTCTCCCATTACAACATTCCAACTACCAGACAGAACTTTAAATACTTTCATTCAGCAATTACAAATCTATCACTTTTTTGAATTGTCATTGAAAATATTAGCCATAATTTCCCTCCTAAACAGAAAATTGAAAACACTCTGGCCACCATGTATCAAGAGACTTAATAACAACTAGGCAAATTCAATTGCATTTGTTTTCTATTTATTTTCATTGCTTTCCAGTGCTGCCATTGGCCAATAGGATGCAGTTGAACAGGAAGAAAAAAACACATTTATGAATGTATCAAATGCATTTGAACATCATTAATTGATCACAGCTATAATTAACATGCAAAGGAATCATAGTTGATGAGACCAAAAACATACAAAGCAATGCTAAGCAAGAATTGACTCCATACCCAGTTTTCTCCATTTAAAGAAACATTAGTCATGTGTTAGACACATGAGGACCCAAAACAAATACCCTGACAAAGGACACAACAGATACCTAAGTTTATGTAAGTTTGGGGAGAGACTGTAAAACTTAATGAAAGAGAAACCCCAAAAGGTAATTAAATAGTAGGAGCCATCTCACTTGGATCATCTCTGAGATGCAAGCTATTGAAAAGCTACCAAGGGTGTTTGGGGAAAGTATTCCCATGTACCTGCCCTATTTGTAAATTCTTTAGCCATCCACGTCTGGTCACTGCTGCAGACAATAAGTAGGCAAGGTGAACCTTTAGTCTTCAACTGTATAACTATTCTGATTTTTATGTCCTTACAATGGCATCATTGTAGTGCAGGCCATCACAGCAATATTTTACTGTGCATGATCAAGGAGAGCTGCAGAAATTCACCAGTGTGAGCTTTAGCACAGAGTTCGTGCCCAGAGCAAATTAATGAGTGGCCAGGAGGCCAGGAAAATTTGCCAGTGCTAAACTCAGTCCTGCTGTGACTGAACATTTTCTGGCACTTCAGCTAAAATTGGTGGAATCCAGCCATTAATATGCTGAGCTTAAGAAACATGGGTCAGTAGGAAGCATTTTAGGTGTCCAGCTTTGACACAATGGAAGCACAGCCTCAAACCTCATTATTTGTGGAGCATATGCAAGAAAAAGTAAAAAGCATGTAGAAAACAAAAGACATGAGAGGTAGGGCTTTTTTGCTTGTGCCTTTTTTTTTATTTAGATCCCATCTTCAAAGCTGGGATTTAAGACACTTCTCATGCATAATTTCTGGCAAGTGCATTTACAATATCTTGTTGACATTTCACAGCTACACCTCAGTAAATACTTCAGGCTGTCGGTGATTATTTATTGTTAGACATACATCTACCACAGAATATTTAATTTCAGTAAAATATTATTCTGGGTTAGGAAGCCTAAACAGGGACTACTCCATAAAACACTACATGTAATTCAATATGGCAAGCAGAAAACACTCAACAATTGCCCTGTAACTGTCTAGTACAAGCTGCTCTACTCTGATCTTTTAAATCAAAATGGTCATGGCCACATATAAAACTGTATATTCCTTCACATCAGTTCCTACCCATTAACATTTATTAGTATTCAGATTAGTCAAAAGTTTAACATTCTGCATCATTGTATGGTGCTTGACTCCAACATCAAATATTACGTAAAAGAACATAGATCTATGCCAGTTATCAACATTGCCAACCATGACTATGCAAAAAAAAAAAAAAAAAAAAAAAAAAATCACATGCCCTGGGACCCCTCCCCTCTCAAAATAAGTTTGACTTTTCAACCATACTGCTCCTCAGTCACATCCATAATCAAAACTTCAGGCTGCTTTCTTGGGAAACATCGTTTCTATGTCTATTTGACACTTCAAGGTGTTTCATATCTTGCTTATTTTCAAAGCAGATGACAACAACAATAACTGGAACTGCCTGAAAAGAAGTTTTACTCTCACGCAGCCAAAAAAAAAGCATGACTAAGTTAATTTCCCTATTGCTTAAGCATTATTCATGCCGGAGGACCACTCTGACTTTCTCCCACACAATGGAAACTGTCATTGGCACCAGTGAAAGAAGATATGGATCTCTTTGGCAAGACCCACTGACCACTGAAGTCATCAGCAAACTTTCAGTTGGTGTGAGCTTTGTGTTACATTTTAGAGTCAACTCCTGACAACCTGTTCTAGGTCAAAGTGAAAACACTTCTGCTGTTACAAGACTGCAGACCAACCTACTCCGTTTCTATAATAGACCACAGAATTATCCACTCCAGTTGGGCCCATTAATTACTGCAATAACTGATACTAGACTCATTTAGTAACTCAGCTCATTACAGGATAATTACTATTGCAAGGTTTGCATGAGGAGGAACAGAGGCCCAAGGACTAGTACAGGGTGTAGAGTCTCCTTCACTGGACATATTCCAGAACTGTCTGGATGAAATCCTGTGCCGTGGGCTCAAGGATCACCCTGCCTGAGCAAGGCAGTTGGACCAGGTGACCTGCTACGGTCCCTTCCAACCCAACCCATTCTGTGATAACCCCAGTCCCGGTACTCCAAAAACTGAAAATCCCAGACTAACATGGCAGCATCTCCTGACACCAGCTACGGCCAGCTGTAGCCACAAAACAGACAGTGGCTGCCTGGGGCTGGCAAAGTGGCCATAATAACAGAAAACATCCCTGGGTGATAAGAAACAAAGAGGCTGCTGACATTATTGCTCTGTGCCTGCTTCCATCTTCATGCTCCTGCTGCTGCCCTGGGAGACTTTGCAGCAGTTAAGCAGGCTGAGGGATCCCAAAGCCACCTAACCCTATATTCCCAGTGTCCCCCAGACAAGGCTCTTCCCTAGTTCCACTGGGTCACACAGAACTGACAGGTTTTGACCCTTAGACAAAATTGCATTCTTGGGGCAATACACCCTATGCAACCTCCAGCAGCCTGGAGTCAGCCCTTTCCCAGGTGTATGTTAACTTCTGGGTGCAAAGTGTTAAAATGCACACTTGTGTTACCCAGAGGCTTAGGCATTTAGAGCTAAAGCAGCAACATTTGAAACTTGGAAAGAAGTAGTAATTTGTAGGGCACAGAACACTGCACACCATGTCCCCAAATAGCAGCCCACATAAATAAAACCTATACCAAAAACTGGGGCCCTGGTGGAGGTTTTCACAAACAACCTCAAGGAATATATTTGCAATCCTTGGCTGTAATTTTGTTTCTATCATGACTCCTCATAAAGACATTCCTGAAAATGTGAATTTCAGAATCATCTCCTGAACTCTCAGGAAAAAAAGGCTCTATTATCTGTCCTTCGACAGGCAATCAACAAAATTGTTGCACATCAAGTGCTTTACTGCCTCATGGCTAAAATTCTTCTTCCTTGCCTTCTCAAGATCCCCACACAAAATAAATGGTGACTATCAGGTATAATCTTTAAAACAAAAGTAACTTCAGTAGCCAAGGCATGACCATTTCTATTAGCCTTTACCGTTAGTTCAGTATCTTTTAATAGCCATAATTGGTTCATTTATTTGAGACCCACAAACAGCTACAGAAAGCTTGACTCAACTACTTGGACTTGGTTCTTTGCCTAGAGAAAAGAGAACTGTAATTGAGGAGCAGGGAGTTCTCCAAGAGAGGAGAATTTCTCCATGTGTGAAATTACTGGTGTTTATGCTGTGGATCGTAATCTTTGTTTTGCTACAAAAAACATATTTTCCCTTTCTTGCACTAAATCATGCACACACTATGCGACCTGGCCTTCTTTTCAGGGAGCTGACTGCATTTGAATAAACAATAGCAGTCTAATGTTTATCAAGTCATTAATTCCTCATGAAAGCATACAGCTGTATAAAGAGCCTTTTTTCCTTAGAAAAATTCAAGTGTAAGTTATTAAAAAAGAAAGCAGTTGCATGACTGTAGATCTTTGAGATTAAAGATCATCAGGGCTAGCACATAAAGCAATCAAAACATGGAAAATTTATGTAAAGAGACATTTTTACTGATTTGTTACTTGTTTCTTTCTGTGCAACAGCTATATTTACATATGAATGTAATTCTGGATCACAAATAAAATTTTATCAATTGTACTTTTAAGTAGCATTAAAAAATAGTAAACCAGTAGGAAATTCTCAAACACATGCTTGCCTACAGCTCTTATAACAGTTAGTTTGGGGGGGGAATCTATCTCTGCATCTTGTCAGTGTTCCCTTTATTATTATATCCTTTATACTCTAAAAACACAACCAAGGATAAAAGTGTCTAAAAGTCCTTAAATATAGCAAATACAAAGGCTTATAACTGTATGCAGATGGAAGTTACGGAACTTTTCCACAAACTTCAGTCATTTTTTTTTTATTTTACACCCTGAAATTTCACTTTTCGTTAATTTTAAGTTGTTAGTAAGGGTTGAAAGCAAATTATGCTTGCCCTACCAATTCCCACTTTACTGCTGAAGGTCCTTGTCCCTTGAGTGTCTGGGAGGTGCTCACAGTGCTGGGAGATGTTTTGAGCACTTACCCACAAGACAGACATTACAGTGAGACAGCTTTGGTGTCCATAAGGCCACTGCCTACAATCAAGTACCTCAGCATACTGATCTGGCATTTCCAAGGCAACAGAGGCAGTTTGGAATAGAATTTGGACCGTGCCAGGAGGAGACTGAGGCTGTAACTCAATTAGTGCATGCCTCCAACATAACAAAAGGCAGGTGGAGTTAAAGAAACACAGAGCAAAGGCAGAGAAAGCAAATCCTATCCCAGCAGCATCCCAGAAGGATTCAGTGAAACGTACATAGAGAAATGGAAGCGGTCCTCTCTTTCTTACAGTTAATTAGAAAGGCTTCAAGCATGTGCTAGAGGCATGTATCAACTCCCCACACTGGTTTGAGCTTTTCCCCTTTATCATCATGCAATAATATATGCAGTCCAGATTCTGATCCCCTTGCTGATACTGAATAGCATCCCTGGCTATGTCAATACAAAGAATTCAGTGTAATACACCTGGAGGTGAATATGCAGTCTCAGTGGATACTACATTGCTCTCCAAGCATTTAACTGGGTATATAAATACCCTTTTTTGGGATAAGTGCTGCAAACCTTGACTTTGATTTAGCCAAGTCACTCTACAAAGGATTCTTTTGGGTTTAATGGGGCTGTGCATGGAGTGACACTTCAAAGTCAGGACAGTAGCAGCCAATCCAGTGCAATGAATACCTTGCAATAAAAAAATATATAATTCACAATTCCTTGGTCTCCAGATAGTATGGAAAGTTGTAAAATAAGTGGAAAACATGGCCTTTCTTCCCTTCTTTTTTGAAAGGCAGTAAAGCCTTCTCTAACAGCAATGAGCCATTGCCATAAATCTAAATGGAGAAAGCCTGTTCCCTGAGCAAAGACAAAACAAGTTACTGTATATCATCACAGCAGAGGAAGGATCTAAAGATCAAAGGGTAAACACCATTTCCTGCAATGTGTTTTTCCAGGATACAGCTTACTCAGCTCCTAAGTTGTTCTACAGTAGGGGGAAAAATAAAAGGATGAGAGACATGCATGTTTAGGCTCTGGTAGATAAACACCCAGATACCAAAAATAGAGCCATGCTTGTGCAGTAGAAACAGTGTGTCTAGTCATTGAAATGACCCCCTTATTGTTATATATTTTTTCCCCCGTAGTATTTAGTTTGATATATTCTTTTCTCATATTCAAGGGATCTTTAGGATCCCTTGAAGCTGAACAAATGAGAAGTGTGGCTCTGGACTCTATCTCCTAACTGCATGTCCGGTTTTGCTGTGAAGAGCAGTGGTCACTTGATGGCCCATGGATAAACACCATTTCACCACTCTATTCATAGCATGGCATATAGTTTTCTCGAAAACACATCACAAAAAAAAAACCAGCTTTAAATACAAAAGCAATTGCGATTTTGTAAGAGCTTTCTGAAAACTCTTACAAATTCCAGCTCTCAAAGTTATCAAACTAAAGACTCTTCCCTGTATTATATCCTTTACCTGTATTGATGATTCCTTTGCATTACAATGTGGCAGGATTTTCCCAAGATATTCTTACAGAGTCACTGGAAATATGATGGATTCTCACAAAAGTGCTGTGATAGGGAAAACAACAGAAGTGATCTGGAGTCCTTCTCATACACTGAACCACTCAGAAACACCTCCCAGTACAGTCGCTCTGAGGGACAAAGATCCTTGTCCCTTGCAAAGAGAAAAGATGGGGTAGAGGTAGATGAGCTGCCACTGCAGGAAGATTAAATGCCACACTGAACAGTGCTGGCTTTCAGCACACACACACTGCCAGGTGCTACAACAGCTTGAGGCCAGGCAGCCAGACCCTCCTGCCACAGTGCCCACATCAGCAGTGCCAGGGGAGAGCCCTCAGCAAGGACTCTGAGGCAGAACATCTTGGGGAGTGCTGAGGGGCCAGGAGGCAAAAGCCATTTTTGAATTTCTGTTAGGACTACATAAACTGTTCTGTTCACCACATGGGCACAATTCAACAGTGAGAAAGATCTCAGCTCAAAGACAGGGGATTGAGCAATTAATCATGGAAACTGGTGTTACTAGCTGACACAGGTAGTAAGGTCTATAGTCTAAAAAATACACAGAGCCCTGCAAAAGCCAGTCATAAACCTCTCTCAAAAGAAACATCACTAAAACAGTCTTGCATGCCTCCTTTTCTATTTTTGTCGTCCCCCCCCCCCCCCCCACAGGAGGGAGAAACTGAATCTGCCCTGGCATCCTAACACCAGTCAGAAAGGGCCATAGCTGGACTGAGGCACACACACAGCAGTGCTGGTCACAATTCAGAAGCCATCATGTAGCCACTTCCCACCTGACAGACAGATCTCTGTGGACATAGGGAAAATAATTCTTGCCATGTGGTAAGTGTGGGTGAAGACTAACTTTTCCAAAAGGTGTCTACCACAGGCAGCCCAGAGCAAAGATACTTCTTGGCTTGTTTTTACCCCAAAGCAAGAACCTGAGGTTTCTCTTGATTTATTTGTTTTCCCCTGACAACTAGGGACTGCACTCCTTTTGTTGTGGAAGCCAAGGGCAGCTTCATTTTCCTGTCTCCTGACAACCAAAGCTCTATGGCAGATTTTCCTGACTCAAGAAACAAACTACTTATTTAAGTGCAGAGAAAGAGCTTCAGGTGTGCCCCAGAGCTAGATATCCCCTGGTTCTGGAAAACATTTAAGGATAGACTTCACCCTCATTTGTCAGAGTAGCTAGCAGTGGTAGGGACCTCTGTCTTTTCTTCACCTTATCAACTGTCCAAACCCTTAGGTACAAGAGGAAGCTTTCTAGGTGCTCCCCAGAGAGTCCTTGCAGCCACATGGCTGCAGCTCTCCTGCCCCTGTCCTGTGATCACAGCCAACACAGAGCAGGAGGTCTCTGCACCACCCCTACTTTCACAAGTACATAAGCTGACAAACCATTTCTTTCTGTCCATGTAACATGTTTCTGCCTCTAGGAGCACAAATGCACCCCTCAAACCTTGTGGATAATGTTCATGATAAACTGACATCACAATTAGCCCTCCTCTATCTTCAAGCTGCCAATAACTTGTACCAATATAATTAAACACTATCCATGCAGGAATCAACATTTCTTCTTAGTTATATAGCAGCTTTCCATCCACTGATTTCCATGCAAAGGTTTTGTTTTAAAGGGTCAAAATAAATCACAAAAGCCACTTTTTCACACAAAAGGTGAAACTGAAGCTATATTGAAATGACATCAAGTAAATGAAAATTAGTGAAACACAATGACATTGCACATTTACATTAAGGTGTCTTTTTAAAATATCACAGCTACAATCAGTTTTGGCACTGGAAGCCACAGATTCTCCCTAGCTTCATTTTCAGTGTGTTTTCTGAGCACTAAACAATTCAACCAACCACTTAACTCTAAGCATGTGAGTAGTCTCACCGAAATGAAAGTTAAATGCTTTCTGCATGTGAATTATCCTTAGTTCTCCAAAAGACATTCAAATTGTATTTAAATATAGAGAATTTTTAATTCTGCAAAAGTCTAAAAATAAACAATTTACTATCAGTTTATAGCAAGTGCTTCAACTAGGCAATAATGTTGACACTCATTGGCTTAGCTCTTTATTTTATAGAGAAAATGTACAGAAAAACTCACTCCATTTACCAATCCTTTGGGAGACTTTCATTACTGGTCTTATATAACAGCAATTGAAGATAGAAACAAAATATTATTTAACAAGGTTTTATATGACAACATAAAGAGTGACTACTAGCTGAGTGTTGATCCAGACAGGTTTCTGCCAAGGGCACTTCCCTGCCAAAATACACATCCAATAACCATACATAAATTTTATTTTTAATGAATAACCGCTAAAAGGTTGCACAAACAGAGTAAACTGTGGGTAACTGTAGGTTGTAATGAATATCTGTTGTAGCAACATTAACCATCACCTCGCACAGGCTGACTGCAAGACAATGTCACCATCACCAGCCCGTTGGTCAGTGGCAAACCAAATTATGTTGGAACACTTCAGTGGTTTCCCTTAGTGAGAAATCTACACCCTTGCAACATCAGCTTTCTCACTCTTGAAGCATCCCTCATATTTTTCCTTTTCAGACATTTGGCTTTGGGAGGCTTAGAATTTTTAAAGGAATAGTCACTGACCTGGAAAGTCACTGTGGCAAGACTGTTCCCTATACCCTGCCCGAAATATAAACATGCTTATGTGCAGGACGTGTGGTCTGAAGTCTGAAATAGGAGTCTGAGATTTTAAAAGTCAGCTACCAACTCCTTGTGTGACCTTGGCCAAGTCTTTCAACACCCTTATCCTTCAGTTCCCTAACTGTGTAACGAAGAGAGGGATGCAGAGGGCTTTGTGAAGGTTATCGATTGATCACTGTTTGCAAAGCCTGCTGAGGTGCCACTGGGAAAAAGCTTTAAACTGTATGTGTTTAAAGGATCGATGCATGTTATTACATTATTATTGAAATAATGGTAAATACATTGTACCAAAAACCTGGGAGAAAGGAAGAGACAAACAGCTGCAGACCAGCCCACAAAAGAGGAATTACATTTGGTATGCAATGTCTGATCTTGTAACAGCAAGAGAGCACAAGAAGAGCTTTTCCTAAGAAGGGGTCTGATGCCAAGGGCACTCAGCACCACCAGAAACTAGGCATCCTCACTCTTCTCAAGGATTTATTTGGGAGCCACCAATTTAAATCTTCACACTGGTGACCATTCATGCAATTTTCTTCAAACAGCTGCCTTGTAATTTTCTTGTTACAAGATCCTTTTTATTTCTAAGCTTTCTTCAGCCACATGTATATTTAGCTAAATTCTGATTTCCCACCCATGCAAATGCAAGGGGCATTTTACACTTTTCTTAAGTACTGACACATTTACGACTGTAATTTCTCTAAAATGTCATTCAGCCAAGATTGATTATTTGCTGCATAGTGAGTAGAGGAAAGAAAGAAAGGAGCTGTCAAGCATTCTTGCTTTTCTCTTTGGGGTGGAAAAATAAGCTTATCTTTAGAAAGACAGATCCTTTTATTAAAGGATGAAATGAGCACTGAACAAATACTACGAGGAATTCCAGCAATGCTGATACTAATAGAAGAAATAGTTAAGATGGCAGAAGAAAACCTTGTGTGTTCAAAGACTTCAAATACATTTGTACAAGGTGGGTCTTGACCTGGTAAGACTCCATTAATTTCCTGGGGCTTGCAGTTGCATGTGGCCCCCTTCGCATGATGCACTGAACCCACTGCCTCTCCCCAAAAACAAGGCCATGTTTTCACTAATTTACTCCATTTCTCAATCTTCCTCTTATGTGTTATAATAGTAATTCTTACCTTCCTGTGCCAATGAAATTCTCCACTGGAAATTCTAAGTATATTCTATCAACATTTAGTTACTGGTTTACTGTAGAATAATTATATAATCAAAACTTGCAACAAGCTGCATAGAATGCAAAATTGCCTTTTTCAAATATTTCTCTCTCAAAAACAACTAACAAATAAATCCACCTCTATTCCCCACAACTCAAATATCTGCAGTAACTGTTTAGGCAGATTAGAGCAGTAAAAATGAAAGGAATCCTGCTAATCCCTGTAAAACATTGGCCAAGGACCAGGTTCTGGTACCCTTATTGACAGAAAATCGCATGGAAACCTGAGAATCTTCAAACTGACTTTAACAACTTGTAAAGGCTATTAAATTAACCAATGATATCTGTGAATAACAAACCAAAATCCCAACAAATGGCTCAACACCTTTGCCAGTGCTGTTAGAAAAGTGTGTATTTATGTACAGTACAGTCACCTACAGTACAATGTGCATTTAGTGTAATTTGACATGGGAAAAACTGCTACCTTGTAAAGCAATGCCCAAGCTTCAGCACAGCTCTGAAAGCAGCTCTTTCCCACAGCAGCTCTCAGATTCAAGCTCTTCCAGCCCCCCGGCTGCAGCACACCTGACCAGCTCTCACAGCTGCTTTCAATCCCCAAATTACAACACAGGTGGAGCTTAAGGCATTATAGCAAAACTATTTCAAACCTTACAACCTGTGTGGGTTTCAAACACTACCACTGGTCCCAGAAACAGCTTTTTAAAGTACTAAGAACTGGGTAAAGGCTCTTGAAAGAACAAGGAAGGACAATAACTTTAGAAGGCTATTTTTCACTCTGCATATTGCTCAGTCAAAACAAAAATTTCCAAGTCTCAAGGTGTAGTAAGCACTACACAGAGGAAAAGGAGAAGATGTAAGAGCTTAACTCCAAGCTACTGCAAGGTGATTTCATAGCAAACTAAGCAAAACAGAGCAATCTCCACGAAAGGCCAGAGTTTATCACAGGTTGTGGTTTGGCCCAGTTGGCTGACATTCTAACTCTCCATCTGAGCCTGAAACTTGGCAGATAACACAAGTTTCTTTCCCGCTTCTGTGAGGTATCCCAGTTTCTTCCTGAGCATTCAGACAATTTGGCCTAAAGATCACTTCTGCGCTATGGACATGAACTGATTTGACAAGACAAACTACAAAACCAAAAAAAGTTCCAAATTAAAAGCGTGATATGAAAATAGCACTAAAGCTGACTCACCACAAATGTTCTCTTGACAAAAAGTTGTTTCCTACCCCAGCAACAGGAACCAGCCCAGGGATGGAGCAGGCAGGGCACCGCAGAAGCACTGTGCGAAGAGACAGAGGCCTCTGCAGTGGGTTTAAATAGGCTGAGCCCCAGGTGAGACTCATCAGGGCAATCAAGGCTCTCAGGCCCCGCCCTCTGCAAACTGTTAATGAGAGTTGAGGAAGCAGCTGTGAAACATGGGCTGAGCCCCACCTTCAACTCTCCCCTCAGAGCTTCCAACCAACCCCAGGTTTAAAATATTTTTTCCTCTTTTTTCCAACAGCCTTGAAATTATGTCCAGTTTTGTAGGCATTGCTTTAAGCCTGACACTAACACATGAATTTGATGCTGGAAACAGAATCAGTTAAAAAAAAAAAGTGGGGAGATGGAAAATACCTCTTTGGTTATAAAGTGCACCCCATGTCAATGGAGAGTTGCTCCCAAGATTTTCTGTCCTTTGGAACCATTCAGGTCATGAGACTTTCACCAAATCCCTTCTCAAAGTGTTTCCCTCAAAGTGTTTCCTGGTAGCCAATTTTTTTTTTTTTTTGCTCAGTTTTGCAAAGGATTAATTTAGTCACAATAATGAATCCTTCAGCCATCCGAAAGTCCTCTCTCTTCTTAATATGTGGACCTTTGGAATATGCTAGACAGTTCACATATCCTCTTTAGTCATTGTTTCCTCCTTCAGATATTTCTTTTGGAAAATAGACTTGGCAGAGAGCAGAAGACAGCTCTATTACCATGAAGCCTCCAGTGACTGCAACTGGAAAAAGAAAAGCTCCTTAGTTAAGTACTTCGGTGTGCAAATAACACATTTTGGAGTTAAGAGCAATCTCCAGAGTGATGATTCTCAGAAGCTCTGTACGTGGAAATCTCGCTCTAGGACAGAGAAGGATCTTTAACCAGCTAAGGAATTGGGGAGGAAGATAGTGTTTTCTCATAACTAAAGCACAAGTTGGATCATCTGAAGCTTCTACTGGCTTGGACATGAAACTACTGTGTGGTCTCCTGTGCCTTTGTTTCCCTATCTATAAAATGTATTTATGGGAATTTGGCTTCTTTTTCTCCCTCTCAGTCTTTCTTATGAGTCTCAGATTTCAACCATGGGGCAAGCAAAATTTTGGAAGGAAAAGGATACCAGAATTATTTATGCAAAATTATTTATGCAAAAAGGAGGAAAACCCCAAAGAGTTTCCCTCAACATTTTGGTAGATTTACAACAGGAAACTGGGTTGATTCTTCAAAGTTATGTGTAGGAAGAAACTCATTTGTCTCTGCTCTAAAATGAAAGTACACATGATCACCAGTCTAATCAATCATGCCTCTTGTGTTTATCTAGTTTGGTGTGATTTGTGTTTGCAAGATATTCTTTTTGTTATAAAGAATTCAGGCTCCTATGTGTAGTCAAAACCAGCTCATCAACACACAAAACAATCAATAGCTTGTGTAAAGAGGCAGGAATGTTCTTACTGCTCAGCAATCAGTCACACTGAGTGAACAGGGGCAGATTCCTTCTAATTCCTCCATGAAGGTAGCCAGATTTACAAACTACAGTGGTAAGATCTTCTGAACTGGTAAGTCAGAGAGTTTGCTGAAATTATTCCAGTTCATAGTATGGGGGTTCTTGGTAGACAGACTACGCCATAAATTTTCTATATGCACCTCCCTGTCCTATTATATGCATAAAAGATGCTGTAATATGTGCCATAAGTACCAAAGGACTATTATGTATGTTTTATATAAATATATTTCTACTGCCATTAGTAGAACTACGACAGCAGAAAACAAGCATAACAAAGACAAATCAAGTGCCATATGGACACATGAGATTTCAAAGAAAATTAGCCTCTCCATCTAGACAAGATAACTGACTCATCCGTAAAGACATTATGTACCAAAAGTAATAATTTTAATGAAGAAAGGAGGAATAAGCCTTTACATTAGAACTGAAAACAAATAGTAGTAAAACAGTAAATTGAGCCAATAAAGTCCAGTAAAAACATGAATCATTCAACCCAACAGAAAATATTTGAAAAATACTGAGTGGGAACATGCCACAGAGACCAAGATGAGACAAAGTAAACATGTCATGTAGAACAGATGCTGCAAAACAAGCAAAATGGCAAAAATAATTATATGTTAATCAAAGTCTCAAGAGCAAAAAAAATTGATATATTGGCAAGCATCAAAACAGCTGCATCTGACTTTGAGCAACAGAATTTACAAAAACCCCACCTGCAAATCCAGCCATGGAGGAGATGCAGGTACAACCTATGCCAATAATTCCTATACAGATATCTCTGGCTTGCACTAGATAGTGTCTAACACAGTTGAGTATCTGAATCCATGAATGAAAATATTCACCTATCCATAAATAATTTCTAGGTACATAATTTCTGCCAGTCTTTGTATCAGAAGGGGACTGATGAACCTCACCTTTCCACTCTATACTTCCAAATTAAGAAAACCAAAGTTAGCTGCCTAGACCACAGTCAGTCTTCAATATTCATGTGTTAGAGGAGGTTAGCAATGTTAACCATGCACAACCAAGGGGAAATTCTTGTCCAGTAATAGATGAGACCTAATCCATGAGGCCTGAGTAGTACATATTTAAGTCAGGAATTACCACTCAACATGAGCAATGCCTCCAAAAATGGAATCTCAGAAGAGAAAAGCATTAGAACAGTGCAAAATACTCCCAGTTCAGTTAAAGAAGTTAACAAATGTATATATAAATGTGAAATTTGAGAGGGTCTGAAATTTAAAAACACATTCAGATGTGTTGTCTATGATTATGAAACACAGAGAAAACAAAACTGTAGTTCAGTAGGGCTAACTCAGTTTCTTTTGTTTCTGGAACCAGAAATTTGACTAACCTTTAGCACTGGTGAAGCACTAGAATTTAAACCTGAGGGAAATAAATTCTCATTTTGACAATTCTATTGTAAAAAAAAATTAAAAAGTCTGACCCCTCCTACCTGAGAGACTGAAAAATAATTTCCTTCCTAAAACAGATTAATTTTTACAAGAAATAATAATGAGAGAGTTGTGATCATGCAGAAGCAGAATATACATAGTAGACAATTCCCACCAGGAATTAATGCTCCTCAGAAAGCAGAAAGAATTTTTTATTTCCTATATTTTCTCCTGTTAGAATTCAGCTTTCCTTTCTTGTTCAGAAACCATAGAAAAATGGCTTTTGCTCAGCTTTACATTCATCATGGCAGAGGCTCAGCCAATAAAAGTAGAGAGTAAGTGTCAGAGCACAGCAAAAGACAGCTATGGATGGCTCAAAGGAGGAGGGGGAAAAAGGCTGGGCCAAATATAGCTGGTTTAAGGACTGATTGTGACCTCTAACCATAATGGATTTTGAATACTAAAAAGGGGGAAGCTAAGCAACGCACACAGCTGGAGAAAACAGCATCATGTGACCATGCTTATGCTCTCTCCATATACAGGTACATAAAGGCACACATCCCAACATCTTTAGAGAAAGCATTCATTTGAACAGGATCTCATTACTGTTCTAAGCCATCTTTAGCCAAATTTTCTCAATGTTAAAAAAAAAACAGCCAAGAAGCTGCAAATCTATCAGAGAAACCTGTAAAAACAGAATCAATCCAGTAAAACAGCTAACTTTGATGTTTTCGAGTGCTTTGCAGAATTAAGATGGAAGAAATTGCTTATGAAGCTTTCAGCTCTATTCTGCTGATTTTAAATGTTGTACTTGCAACTGACTGGCATTTGAAACATCAGATCCCTATTCACCCATAATATTACAAGTCACCTGGTAAAACACAAATAGAACTAATTAAATGCCATACCTAATTTATTTAGTCACTTCTTGCAAGCTAAATGGAAGAATCCATCCAGTGCGTGAACTTGTACACGAAAAGTCATCCCTCTGCAATAAAACATTTATTTTAACCTCCTGAGCTGGACCCAGCTGCTTTTCGTATATCTATAACAAACTTGGTGCCAAATGAACTGCTTATATATTTTTCCAAACAAGCCCCACTTTACTTTTTCCAATCAGTCCAGACAGATGGCAAGTAAAGAAAACACTTTAGTGTCAATCTGGTGGAGACTGTCACTGAAGTAATTTTGCCAAGAAAAAACAGACTAAACATTAATGAGGCCAAATAGAGAAGCTTGTTTTACAGGCTGGAGGTACTAGATTTCTCTGGACTTACAGAAATTCAATAGTAGCTTTAAAGTGCTTGCAAGGAAACACTTCTCCACTTTCCTGCAGCATGTAGCAACTGTATTTTAACTGGGGTAGCAATGTTCAGTCCACACCAGCAAGAATGGGTATTACATTTCTAAAGCATCGACAAGGAAGTGTTTATTTTCTTTTTTTTTTCTTTTTCTCTTGATGTGCACAAAAGTTTTTGCACCCTTGCAATGATTATATTTTCCAGTACAAAGAATGAACTTTGTAGAATTTGCCTATGGTGTTACCAAGTCACTCCTACTGAAAGCCTTTGCTGTTCAGCTTTTGAACACTATCTGAAATAATACCACATTGGTGCACAAGTATCAACTCCAGCCCAATCTCTCTTGCACCTGCTTTTGTGCATGTACCTAATAATGCCAAGAAAAAGGAAAGAAGATTAAGGAAGATGCAAAATAAAAACTCTCTTTGACAAGGTGCTTGCTTTGCCTTGTCAAGACACTGTAAGATTTTTGCCTACAAGACCCTAATCAAGTTTGCATTATCTAGTATGCCTTGCACCTGAGATACAATTCCCTCCAACTGCAGCACTTTTATTGCTTATCACATGCTATGACCTGACCAGATACAATAATCACCAAAGCAAAATTAGCCTGTGTGCTGCATAAAAATCTGTGATTGCCTCAGGAGGTTTCAGACAGGTTGGTTACATCCTTGGCATCCAGGCCTCCTCAGCAATTAAAGGATCAGTTAAGCAAGAGGTACAGAATGCATAATACAGGTTTTTAAACAGTCACTTCACTTTAAAATTCATCATAGGAAAGTTATCCTTATAAAGATAACATCAGTTCTCTTTATGTCTCAAACTTAAGCCTTTTGGAGAAAACAATTTCTTAAGGTGCTCAGACACTGTTTTTATTGGTAAGTTTGTGATTCTCTTTCCTATGAAGAGAAAAGGCTGCTTGATCATTTGTAATTCTTTTTAACACAGCTAAACTTCATGAGAAAAGAGGGAGAACAGAGAGACATGCACTATTTATATTAACATTGCCTTCATCAGTAACTGGTGCAATTGCTCTTGTGTCAGGAGAGGTATGTAAAGTATTTTGAACTATCAAGGCAGAATTTTATTGAGCAGTTTCCAATGGTCAGGAAGATCCAAAGGTAAAATGGTCTCACTATATTACATTTCTCACCTTTTGTTCTTCAGCACTTCTTTTGTAATGCTCTTTCCTCATCTTGTCTTTTTTAATATAATGACTTGTAAGTATCTTCCAAAAATACCTAGTCATTTGAGGATGAATTAACAGGTTTCCTTTCCTCTTTTGTACATCTTAAACTGTGGTCCAGACTTTAGGGAGGACAGCATGTTGGATGGGAATCAGACATACAAGCTGCTGTGTGAGGAGCACTGTGGAGAGTGCAGCAATGTCTGGTAGCAGTGTAGATCTTTACAGAAGAAAAATTATTTTGAAGCCTAAAGAAACATGAACAGATTGAATTATTTGCCCTAACTAGCTCATTTTGGTGTTGGTTTGCCTCATTTCCCCACAAGAGTATTAAGTTTATCAGTGAATTCACCAGACACCATAATTTCACGCCAAAGTAGATACAAGTCTAAAGAAAAGGATCTAAAGATACAGGTATAGATAAATAATCAGGGATGAGTTTAAAAGATATATCCAGAAGACAAAGCCTCAAAAGATGCTGTTAACTAGATTGCTTTGTGCTAAGGACATTCAGTAAACAGATTATCTCTAATAAGCTTATCCTGTATTAAAGCGCTGAGGAGTCGATGCTGTGATAAGACAGTTTTCAAAGGCAATGAATTACAGACACAATCTTATGCAGGGAGCAGAGTAAGCTTTCCTTTCTCCCACAGTGCTGCTCAGTGGCTCCCTGCACACACTCTATGTGCTGATGAACACAGACACACCAGGTCAGTCATCCTGGGAAAAGCCCACCAAATTAAGTATTAGAAAATTTTCAGGACAAGAAAAAAAAAATCTCAGCTCTCAAAGCCACCTGTAGAACTTTCAGCACTTTCACAGAGACATGGAAAGAGCAAACCCAGTGTAAACTTTGCTTGAGAACAGAAGTGTTTTCCTGCACGTATTTTGATCTGGAATAGTGACATAAGTGTTTCACGAAGAAACCCTCAGACATGAATAACCATGTAAGGACAATGGCAATAACCATGAAACTCATGGAAGAATTGCAATATGGTTTTCCTTTCAGTACAATCTTAAAATCAAGAGCATTAAATGATCAGGAGTAAAGGGGGGAAAATTACATGAACAGAAGTTGCCAAAAAGACCAAATCAGTGAAACCTATGGTATTTACACAAATTTTTTGAACTGGGAAATTCATTAAGACTTGTGTAAGTCATGAGTAAGCTTCTAATTTTCATAGTGGAAGAGGTCACGCTGTTTCTGGGGCTCTCAAGCATTCAGTTCACAGAGAAGTCCCTCTACACTCTGCATTTGAATTCGGAATACAGAACGCATCGTCCAATTTGTTAAAAATCTTTCTACGACTGCAGTAACAAAGTCAGCATTGATACAACATCACTTGCTGCAAGCTTTAAGGAAATCATTCCATCACTTCCAGCACACACCAACACATAGTTGATCTATGAAAAGGCCAGGGAGCAAAGAAATTCTCAAACCAGTGAAAAACATGTGAAATAATCAGAAGGATGTCTAGCTAATAAAATAAGATTACAAATGCTGAAAGCAGTAGACAGGCACAATATAGACAAGAGGCTGGTAAACAGAAAGATTAAGGAAATATGCGGCAATTATCCACTAAGAAGTAAATTCTTGAGTCATGTTACAAATCAGCATGTCCTACCAAATCTAAGTAGGAATGTGCCAATTAGCAGAGCAAACATTCCAGTTCTGAGAATATCTGCCTGCAATGGCCTATGTTGGAAGGTGAAAACACCAGGTTTGAGCCGTGGACTCAGACAGTGATATCAGGACTCCGGCCAATTTTCAGGGTATCTTTTCAGAGTCTGATTAGGCACACAGCTCTAATGATGGCTGAGAGACTGGTTGTCATGCAAAGTGGTAAAAAACAGCCTAGTGTTTCCGTAAGTTTTCACTGTGTATTTTTCCACCCTCCAGAAAAAGCATGTTTGCTAAACACAAACCGTGTAACCTTGTTGTCGTGGATAATGCATTAATTATACAGTTCTACAATTAGCAGCTTCAACTTGAAAATAAAAAAAAAGTTCACAGGTTTACAGGCTGTCACAAGAAAAATCCACAAAGTGTTTCTTTCTGTTTACTTAATTTGCTTGTGAAGTTGCTGTGGAAAGAGAAAAATAATGATGCATAGAAAAAAAATCCTCCAGAGAATCCAGCCATTGATTAAAAAAATGTTAATTAAGAATGCCTTCAGAATGATATCTAATTTTGCATACAGGAAAAAAGCATCTAAGAGAGAATTAAAGGCAAGTCCCATGATATAGATGCTTTGGTTTGGATTAAACTGCTAAAAGCCTCAGACTTTAAACACCATAGGAAAAAAAAAAACACCCTACATATACCAGAGAGAGTATTAGCATTGTAGGGAAGAAAACTATACAATATGATAGTGTATAATTGCAAAGACAGTGGAAATAAAATTTTAATAAATCACTTTTCCTCCAATGTTTTTAAGAGCTCTCTCCTTTTCAGCTAAGTCCTTAATTAAACTTCAGCTGCAGTATAACAAATCTGCAAGCTTCACTGTCTGGCAAGTTGTTGGAGAATGAAATCTTGATCTATAAATTAACTCAAAATCTACATATCTGAAAGTACAGCACATGGCCTCAGGCATTTAAATCCCATAGGTGGTAGGTTGGACGTAATTGTTTCCACCATACTCTTTACCCTGAGCAGACTCAGGACAATATGAATCCCCTTCCCCACAAAGGGAATAGATCAATAAAGCCTATCAAGATCCATGAGCTGACTGATTACCCAGAGTGTAAGGGAAGGATGAACATGCTGATACATACAGAAAGTAGATTGACGTTTGTGAGAGCATGCAAAGGATCCATATGGGCAGATAAGTACAAGCTGAGAGTGTTTGAACAGAATTCCACTTCTCCCAAATCTTACATGAACACAGGACTGTAAGATTAATAGCCTCCTGCACACATTGGTTACCACACACCACATCATGCTGACAATCCACACACATTGCACAAGCGAAAAAGGAAATGGCTGATGTAGAAAACATTCCAAGGGTTTCATATTTGTGGAATTTCTCTTTTGCATTAGGCAATTCTTTTATTTCAGTAATTCACAAAGAGGTTACACATGGATCCTGAAAGGGCAGACTCAGCCAAAACAAAATGCTCAAGTGAGCATCTTTATTTAGCATCACAGATATAAAAACATCTCCAACCCTGCCAGCATATGTTCACTATCAAGGAGAAATGTACCCCAGATTTTTTTCTTCCTAAAAAGTGGGCAACATAGCCACAGAGAGGGCTGGCCAATGAAACTATGCATGTATTTCCTCAACATGGGTTTCTGTGGCAATCCTATCAGCAACTCTGTCTGGTTTCTCACAGTGATTCATCACCGTGCTGGCCCAGGAGGCCAGAATGATGTAAACTAATCTGGAGCTTTCAAGGAAGCATGAGGAGCATGGGCACAAAGCTCTCATCAAATTTCATTTATTGCCTAACTCATTTAGACCCCTCCGAAATCCCCAACATAAACTTTACATTTTAAGCACAGGTAAAGTAGCCTGCTGACCACTAACTACTGCCAAAATAGCAATTGCTGCCTCTGCTAATTCTCCTTTTGAGAGTATCAGTGGCCTCTGGGGAAGCAACCAAACAGAGATGCTAATATTGTTTATAAAGCCTGGAAGCAGCCAAGCCAAGCCCTTTGAATCCAAATAACTTGAAACTTTGAGCTAAGAAAAAGAAAAAAAGTCATATTTTATTTCCAGCTCTAGATTCTTCCTTTAGTGAGATGAGCACAAACCAGATCCAATTGTCTTTTCTTATACTAACAGCAGATCCTGCTGTAGCAGCAGGGCCCTGCTGAGAGAAAAGTGAAGGTCCAGAATTTGTGCAAGTCTCTGCCTTTGAGGATTTGATTTCTCATATTCATACAATAATTTAGCAGATCTACAGGTAGGTATAAAAATTTCTCATTATGGCATTTAAGGTAGTGAGAAGAAAACTGTTAAGATAAAGGGTGCCTTTATCTGAGGTGAACAGAAATAAAGTCTTTGCAGTTCAAGGGAATGTAGCAGAAATATTCTTGTAAGGGGGGAAAATGTGGAAATCTCCAAACTCCATCTGCAAAAATGCCAAAATAGAAACATTCTGGGGTTAACTCTCATATGCAGACACATTCATTGTCAGTATTTTGGACATATAAAGAAAATTTCAGTGAAAGTTAAGCCAGTACAAAATCCTTCAGTACTGCCACAATGCTAATGATTTTCCAAGCACCCAAACTAAAAGTACTTGACTTTTTTTTTTTTTAATTACCATTGCCCATTCTTTCTCACTGAGAACTATGAAACATGGATCTAAGTCTCCAGATTCTGCTACTAATTTGTTTTGGGGATAAAAACATTTATTTTGAACACATGACAACACTAGGGAGAAACAGAGATCACATTCATAAAATTTCCAAATATTTTAACTTTAAAAAAAAAATCAGACATTAAAACTATCAGTAAGGAAGTTAGGAAGTCTAGAGTATGAAAAACAGACACTTTTTTCCTCATTTAAGTTCTTCAGATCTTCAAAGAATATTTTATAATGCTACTTGTGCTATAAATTCTTTTAATACCCCTCATCACATGTGTTACCTCATCTATATTGTTATACCAGCAGAGACACATCCACAGCTTACAATAATCCCTGCACACTGTAGAACTCGATATGTTCAAGTAAGCAATTCTTCATGGTTTAAATATATACATAGAAAACAATCTTAAAACTCCTTCTTAACTCTGTATTAGTTCTTTCTCTTTAATTCATTCAGACACCCAAGAATAGCATACTGGATAAGGAGATTCAAATGTATGCAAATATATATATATACATATTTACACAAATACAGCTGAGGTTGAATAGATGTGATCCAGTAGAATGGATAGGAGACAAAATATAGTTGCCAGCTTCCCCTACAGTAACAGTTCCCCATGGGAAAGGAAAACCATGAGCTAGTGCCATCATCTCCAAACCGAGAGCATTGTTTCTGGTGATATGACCCTGAAAATTCTTTTTTCAGTGCCAGGAAAATCACTGCACTGATATCAGCATCAAGCTTTATGTTATTTAAGGAATTTCTCGTCTTTTAAAAGAAAAATGAAATATTAATTTTTAAGTGGTGTGTTTTTACAGTGTTGCTCATTAAGTTCATTCTTTTTGTTGCCAGGGGGACAAGGTAGACCAGCTAAGAGCACAGGAATTACCAAGGCTTGATCATGGCTTACGTGATGTCCTGCTAGCAGAGGAAAGATGCAGTTCAGAAATTGTCTAATACTTCGGGGAAGACACCACTGCTCTCACTCTGTGAAAATCCCACATATATCTGCCACAGGCTAACTTGCTGGCATCCCTCACAACACAAACAGCTTTTGGTTTTTTCTTCTGCATCTCATCCCTTTACTGCTGCTTTTCAGATGGCCCATCCAAGGGGATCCCTTTTTTACCACTCATATTATGCTTCTAAAGCCATTCTGATATCAGTCATTCTGGAGTCAAAATTATTCAGATACAGTCTTTTTTTTATTATTATTTCTAAGCTGGTTACCTAAACAGCAGATAAAAGCCATTGTCTCTAAGATCCACTGCTCTTTGGAGTACATCATGCAGTATAGCTCATCCCAGATACTTATGAGAGATTTTCTCACAGGATTGGTCCATGACTGTTGAGACTCATGCGCTAATAAGCAAAATAAGGGAAATGCCAAACTACTTGCTGCTTAGTAATTTTTAAATGAAAAGCCATGATTAAAAGGAGGATAAACATTTGCATCCCCTGTTCTCACCATTCCCCTGCTTACCTTCTCCCAAACCTCAGCAAATTTTTCACAAGCAGAAACAGCAATGATGCTAATTCTGCGAGCATGAATGTTCTCAGTGAACACACTGAGTCAGCAAAACGTGGTACAAAACCTCTTTTTTCTCCATGTTGTTTAGAATCAAACAAAGGGAAGGAGCCACGTGTCCTTTCTAAAGGACACCTTCTGTTAGCAGTAAACAATGCTCTTAATATTAAACAAAGCTACTGAAGAGCAAAAGAAGTCACTCTTTACACACCTCTCAGCAAAGAGATAGAAGCATGAGGCAAAAGGATGCCATTCCCCCTTTCCCAGAAAGAGATCCTGCTCTTCCTGCCCTTTGCTAGCCAAGCCTACAGGTCTCTGCTGTATGGCAGATGAACGGAGGTCACTGCATGTGACTTTCCAGGACACTGAAAGACTGCTCAGCCCCAAAGGAGCCTGTCCACAGTGCCAGGACTGACTAATAGGACTCAGCTTTGCCTGAAGCACTTGAATAAAACCACCCTTTGGCCATGTTGTTCACAGCCCCTCAGACTCTGGGAGCAATGAGGCAATGGTGCTGCTCAGAAGGGCAGCTGCAGCACCCTCTCATTTTCTCGGCTTTACAAAGTGTCATTTTGTGTTACAAAAGGGCTTTAGGGTGGGTAGACTGCCTGAGCACGTGATGAACTCTAGAACCCATGTTTGCTCTCAGAAAGCACATGGTCATCAGTTAACACACACAAAATACAGGAAATTTGAGGAAAAGGACATTTCAAGACTGTGTGCTAAAACTGGAAAAGTTGCAAATTCATTCCTTAAACTGCTTTTTCCAAAGAAACCAACAAACAGCTTTGCTCTGCCCTCAACACACCTTCTAATGGGCCTGCTCATTGGCAAAAAGAGGCTGATTTTAAACACAACTCCAGAGCTTTGTTGCCCCATGAGAAACAACACTAAGTGACTTTCAAACTTGTGAAAGAAAATTGATGCAGGAGTCACCTTCCCCCACAAGTCCCACCACAAATTCCAGCAAGTGGGAAACTAAATAAAGCATTAAGGAAATTAAATTATATTGAAAAGTTTAAATTTAAAAGAAATTGAAGTGACCATTAAGTGGTGGAATTCAAGATCCCTGGGGAAGTGAGGAGGGCACGCAACAAGCTCCCTATCCTGGTCTTCAGGACAGCAAACTTTGCACTCTTCAGGGATCTGAAGAGTACCATGGGAAAGAGCTCTGAAGGGAAGAGAGGCCCAAGAAAGCTGGTTAATATTCAAGAATCACCTCTTCCAAACTCAGGAGGGAGGTATCCCAAGAAAGAGGAAGTTATCCAAAGAAAGAGGAAGTCAGGTTAAAATGCTAGGTCAGTGTGGATGAAAAAGGAGCTCCTGGACAAACTCAAACACACTCAACTCAAAGTCAAACATTCAAACACAAAAAGGAACCCTACAGAGGAGGGAAACAAGGACAGGTGACCTGGTAGGAATACAAAGAAGTTGTCCAAGCAGCCAGGGACTTTTAAAAAATACTATTCTCAATAAGTACTTCTTGTGAGCTCCAAAGCACCAGAGAGCCATCATCAAGATTCCGCCAGAAATGCAGTTTAGAATCACATGGAACATTAATATTTATTATGAATCCTGTTTTGACAAAAACATCTTTCCATGTTCTCTAATCGTTTTTACAGTCCCCTAGCACACATCCTGACAACCTTTGGGGCACACTAGAGCACGAGCATTTACCACTGTTACCACTTTATAGCTCCCTGTTTAGACTGTAAATACAATTTTGTTGATGCTGCATGAGCTGCATTTTAAGGCTACAGCTTTCTGGGTACTGGCACATACTTTATCACGTGTTTGATCAGACAGTTGCGTGCTCCCATCTGTGCCACAGAAGATTCTAATCTTTCTTGGATAGGTAACAGTTTTATCTGACAAATATTTTCAGAACACAGCAGCTGAGCTACCATTTATTACCATTTCCCAAGAGGGATTTGACCTCAGGACCTCCTGACATTCTGCAGCAGGTACTATTTCCACACATCCTGCTTCAGTCGTGAACAGTTTTACAGAGCTGACTTTTCTAAGAGAAATTTACCTTGTGATGTTTACAAAATCATAGAAATGCTACTGGAAGATATAACTGTCAATTTTAAATCAGTGTATTTAAGATGTCAGTTATAGTTATTATAGTACTATATGTTTTCTTTTAGTTCAAAGCACAAGCATACACAATAATTTTCAAGGAATAGAAAAGCATCCAAGGAATCAAAAAAGCAGGTATTAAAGTCAAGTATACCACTGCTGGAGAGAGAGGAGTGGGAATCAGGAAGACATCAGCCTGGATTTTTAGTGGGGTTTTTATCACTGCAGTATCAATGACCTTGATGACAGAGAAGAGCAATTCTGGGGCATTACTAGTGACACAGCAATCCCAGGTTAGACTTTCTGTGGGACACAAGTTACTTACATGGAAAATCTAAATTTAATCTCTCTCCCTCAGTTTCCTCAGCTGTGAAATTGGCAAAATAGGTATTTAATTTATTATCTAGCTCCAGAATGTGTTCAGTAATGGTAAAAAAGGGAAATTTCATGAGTCTTAGCAAAGAAAAAGTATTTAATTCCTCTCTCCCTGACAGATAGCTCTACCCAGTTCTGACCCTCACACTTCTCTCTCCTTACTCATTCACTGAAATCATGCCAGATTACATTTTAGAATAGTTTATTTTTCAACTGGACATTATAAACATTTTATTATTGTCACCCAGTGACAATAATCTCTTGTGCTGGAGTTCTAGTGTCTGTATGGCATTTCCCAAACTAATATAAAACTTCTTTTCAGACATAAACTGTCTACCTCCTGGTCTATTGAGGCCAGAACTTGTAGTTTCCTGGGCAGAACTCCCACTGGAAGATTTTGCATTTCCTATGTACATCAGTTGGTTGATACCAGCTCCCATGTTGGTAATGATTAGTGCACTGAGTCTGCTGGGCCTAAACTCTTCACTGAGCAATCTAAGGCTTGACTGGGTATGACAGTAGGTTCAGTTCTAAGTGCATCTGGGCCACAATTATATCATTAACTATCTCTTTTCTAGTTTGAGTTTGTTTGGGGGGGGTTCTTTAACACCTAGAGTTACAGTCTTAGTAAGTACAGGTTGGTGCAGATAATCAAATCAGTGAAAATATCAATAAATATAACTCAAACATTAGTGCTTTTTTTACTTTTTGTAAAAAAAACCCAAAACTTCAGCCAGAGATGGGCAGTTAGATCATTATTAACTAATATCAGCTAGTCCAACCACTTCTTGTTTGTGTACTCCTTGTTTTTGAGGGAGAGACAACAGGGTTTTATTTTTACATTTCCTATAAATGTTCCCTGAACAGGGGTGGAAGCTTTCAGTCACTTTTCATTCCTGATAAATTCAAAAGGCAGCACAGCATCTGACTGACTAGCTCAACAAGCCTGTTTTCCAGAGATACAATTAAATGGTGTTGAAAAATCACATCAGTAGGAATTACTAGGTACTTTGGACTTTGGAGTTCCTGAGATCCAAACACTGTCCTTGACTTCCATAACATTTACACTGGATTCCTCATGAACAAGGATTCAGGAACCCAAATTTAAACATGTCTGCTCTTTACAGCTCTCGGGCTATATCTTTCCCTTAATCCATTTCTCTTTGCTTACAGAGCTGGTGTGAAAACCTTATGGCATGTCTACACTGTTCAATGCAGAAATCCCTGCACCAGCTGGTGGGAGTACCCAGCATAGCACCACGCTGAGCCATTAGCCTGGGTCCTGGGAGCAGTATAGATATATTAGCATGGCATCACGCCCAGGCTAATGAGCTCAGGCTAGCTCTGCATTATACTGCTTTGATCCAGAACGAGCTCCTCTGCAGCTCAGGCAGCCCCTCACTGCACAGAGCTCGCTTGTCTCTGTACTGCTGAATGTTATCTGTTCCACACATCACAGGCCTGCTCCTGCAGACCCACTGCTGTCTGAGTGCCATGGCTGTCTGAATTCTAAACACTCCAGTATGCAGAAATGTCTGTTCCTAAACTGAAACTTATTTATCTATCCACACATTGCAATCTACAAATAAACAGAGCACCTGCATCTCGCCACATTTCCTATTCAACACTGACTACATCACATGCTTATATTGTGACTGAAACATGGAGTTTTAAATGAATCCCAGTAATCATCTGTTAGCTCTTTTGCCTTTAGTTTTGTGTGGAGAGGGAAGAATTCTGCATTTTAGTCTCATCACCCAGGTCTAAACATCTCTTCTTAAAGCAAAACTTACATTTTCTCTCTCTGTTGGCAGAAGCCCGTCTCTTGAATAGAAGAGAGAAGATCATTGAAATAGAAAAAAACATCACTGGTAAGACAGGCTGACTGACAGACATTGCAATTAACTAAAAGATTTCAACTGCAAAGTATTTCTGTGTCATGGGCAACAGTAAGAATTAGAGGGACATGCACATATATGTATGTAACTGTATTTGTTACTTAGTAGTTATACCATGTCATCACTCTTAAGAGAGTTCTTTCTTCCTGCATACATATTCCAAACGACCAAACATATGTCTTTGATCTGCCTGAAAGGATAAGTATCTTACCAAGGGTATGAGCACATGAATAGCTAAGTAAAGCTCCTGACACAGCAGAATGCATTTGCACACACCTACGACAAAGGCTAAATGCTGAAATGGAACAATCAGAATAAAAAAACACTGAAAGGAGCAAACTTGTAATTACCAACACGAGCAACATCCTTTCCTCATCAATCCTCAGGCATGCTTATATTAAGCCATAAAGGGTCAGACAATTCTGGAGGGGATAGCCTTTCAGGGTTTTTTTTGTTTAATGCTTCGGAGCTAAATCATGCTTTCCTTCCCCAGAGGTGCACAAGACAAAGAGGAGGCCAGATGGAGCCCTCTTACCCTCCCCACCACACCTGGGCAGGGGCCAGCCTCAGCGCCGCGCCCAGGGGACTGCCTGGAGCTCTGGCAGCCCGGGCAGCCGCTCCCAGCCAGGGGCTCGTGTTCGCTGTCCCTCGCCCACGGGCGGGGATGGCAGCGGGAGCAAGGGGCACTCTATGGCACGACCCTGCGGCAGGGCACCTCCGACCGCACTGCTGCGCTTAGCACAGCCAAGGGCCACGGTCCATCCCCTCGGAAGCGCCGCCATCCCTGCGTGCTGCAGGCAGCCGGCTACATCCCCAGAGCCAGCGCTGCCTCCAGGCACAGACACCGAGCCACGGCAGAGCCAGACGGGCTGTGCCAAGGGAGGACAATAACCTGGGCTCCCGGAGCAGCAGCGGCTGCTGCCCGCCGTGCCGCCCAGGGATGGGCTGCAGGTTCCCAGCAGGAAACTTCAGAGGCGCAGCCAGCACCTGGAAGCACTTCAGAGGCGTACCCTGCGAGACAGGGACGGCACTTGCAAGGGAAACACACGAGACGAGCTTCCAGGGCTGCAAAACGGCTCCCTGGAGCCCTCATAAACAAACCAATTTAGGTTTATTCTGCTCCACGGCGCAGCTGCAGAAGCGGCGGCACACTGCAGGGCTGACAGCAGCAAAAGGGGCTCGGCGCCGGGGGACACCCCCCCTCACCACAGCTTGGCTGCAGTGACAAAGGTGCTTGCAAAGCTCCCCGGCTCCCAGAGCCAGCCCTGCGCTCGTAATCATGATGGAGCACACGTGAGGGATCATATATGGAAGCGAACAACACGGGCAACAGGGTGAAACCATGTTAACGAGGAGACCACCCTGGAGCACAGCAACCAGGCCTGCCCTTGGCAGGGGCACGCAGAACACGGCACTGCCCAGAGCCGCCACATCCCGCGGCACTGCAGGGTGACACACCTGCTCCCCGGGCAGAGCCAGCGCTGCTGCAGCGAGCCCGGCTGACTCCTCAGGCCCTTCAGGACCACCAGAAGCACTCTGGTCAAAGTACAAATGTGCTCTCAGGAGGAGAAAGATTTCTTACACCAATCAGCTCCAACCTGCCTTAGAAAGAAACCAAAATATGGAAAAAAATAAAGGTAAAGGTAGAAAGGGCTACAGTCTTCATTGTCATTGATTGTATTTTCTCATTTTGTTTAGTTTTCATGGCACATAACAAAGATACTACTTTAAGCCTAGAAGAGAATCTCAGTCAGTGGTGACAGTGAGTGAATAAAGACACCCTGTACCTCTGCCCTCATTTTAACACTGATTTCATTAACTACATTATTCTCAGCACCGTAAAGTGGCTGGGGCCAAGTTACTTGGTGCAACTAGTCTCTCTTGCAGAAGAGCCTACAGCTACTCTCCAGATTCTTTCTCTTTCTCATGGGAATACTTCAGGAACACTGTATTTTGCATCTAAAGCAGAGCAGGGCTAGCATACACTTTTCCTTGGGAGAAGAAGTCCTGTAACAGTCACTGCAGTGTGTACCAGCAGGAACCAGCACGTCACACCACAGCTATAAAATGCGCACCAGTTCCTCCTGCACTGCAGCATTGGCAGAGCCTGGAGGGCAGGCCACTCCAGGGTTTGCATAAAAACCCTGTTCCACTGTTCATTCCTCTAGAGAGGATGGGGATGTTCCATAGGACCTTTCAAAGACAACTAAACCTAAAGTACAAAACACATCACAGGGGAACCTGGGAGGGAGCAATAGATCTCCAGCTTGACAAAAGTTGGAAAGTTTTCATCTGTATGGCAAATTGCTCAGTCCTCTTCAGTTGTATTCATATATTTTCTTCATAATGCCAGAGCAGGAATTTCACCTATATGGAGCTCATTACAGGTTTTGCATGGGCATACTTAATCCCCCTCTTTCCTTTCTACTCCTAAAACCTTCCCACCTTTAACAAAAGTTTAGCATCTGCATAGCCTTTATATTCTGTGCAGACACTAAGGACAGGAGCCCAGCACACTGCACTGCACCTCTCAGGTGTGTCAGCCCCACAACAACCACACTGCTCACATTCCTACACCACTGCAAGGCTGCAGCCCTGCTGAAGGTGAGCAAATCCCACTGCTGTCAGCCATAGCTTCTCATGCTCTGCACCTTTATCTAGGTCTGTGCTCACTGAAAGGAGTCTGACAGACTCAGCCAACCCATCATTATTTCTGAAGGCTGCCCCCAGCCAGTGGCTTAACCAGTCCCCATCAATAGAGCTGCTGATGTGCAATTTGCAGAGGAGGAAACAATCTTAGAAACAGTGTGTTGTGGGACAGACCTCTGCCCACTCTACCAAATCACATGCCACCTTCACATGCACAATACAAGAGCACATTTGACTGTAAAGAGGTTTTTGGGGAAAGAGACTAACATATAAAGATGATAAAATTCTGCCCACCTAGTGTTCACTGAGAAGGGCTTTGTCCATTTCTTTGATTGTTTATCAAAATTCAAAATAAATCTGTTTTCTCAGTGGTAACAGCATCATAATCATTTCCTATCCCCCTTACCAAAAAAACCCTTAATAGCAAAGGTATTTTACAGGCAAACATTTCTTTTTTAAAAGGCAGAGCTCATCTTATTTTAGAATCCAGCATCTACGCCAAGACTTCACACTGTGCTGAATGCATTACAACATCTACCAAAAGTGCAAAATACATTTTAAAAATGGCCAGGCAATACACTGAATAGTTGTGGTTTCTGAACACTTGCCAGTTTTAGTTAGAGGAGGTTTTTTTTACCCTGTGTAACTTAAGGGCACATTGAGAAAGATATGTGTAAAGCGCTCCTGCAATCTACTATATCACAGCAAGGAGATTTGCAAATGCTTTTGTTCACTGAAGCACAACATATCCAGAATTACCCCTGTACTTCCCTTCCCTGTCATGTGGTGTTATTCCTTTTCAACATGAAATACTGTATAAAGAAATTACCTTTGGCAGTTACAAACACCAAAGTCTACAATACATTCTGGTTATTTGTGGGAATAGGATGCTGTGACAACCAAGGCAAAAGTTACTAATTTTTTATTAAGTTTAAAACCAAGATAAGTTAGCCTTTCAAAAACAAAGAGTAGTAGGAATCACAAGGTGCAAAATCTTAGCCTATGATGAATCAGATTAATGAATGGCTTGCTTGCTAGAACTGCTTGTGAGTACAGTACTGCAAGAACCAACCAGACAGAAGATGCAGGATTTAGGACTCATATCCAGATCTCACATGAAAACATAATCTGAACCTTTGCCAAATATCAGCATAATCCTAATTCAAGTTTGCAAATAGGTTGGGATGATTCTTTTCCCATTACATTTTAGTTATGGACACTTCTGTGGGGGGAAAGGGCATAGGGAAATGGCAGCAAACTAGCAGGCAGTCTTTGTAAAAGAGACTGAAACAGGATCAGGGTTCTCCCTAAGGAGAAGGAAAATAGCTGCAGATGAGTCGAGTAAGAGAGAAATGTAGACAAAAGCAGAAGGCAGTTTAAAAGATTTTTAAAAGCCCAGCAACAAGAACTATTGGAATCCTAATTTCATTAAGCAGGTCAGATCAGAGGGTGTGAAACCAGAGCTTGTTGGTCATTTTCTAAGTTGCTTTTCAAAATAAAATGTCAATTACTTGAAACCAAAGCTTTTGGCAGGAATATACAGACTAAGTTTGTCTGGAACATTTTCTTGGGTACAAAATGGCATTTCTGATCAGAGAAATCACATCCCAAGAGCAGCCAACAGCCCTGTCACTAGGCTAGTGCCCTGGAATGGCATTGCAATCCCTGCACCGAAGGTGAGGGAATCCCAGGCTGACAGTGACCCTGGACAGTGAGGCCACTTGACCTCACACAGCAGTCTGTGCATGCACCAGCCCTGAGAGCACCCAAATTAATTCTGCACCCAAATTAATAAACCCACCTGCTCTTCTGATGTAGCTGGATCACTTTCACAAAAAAGACTCTCACCAACCCTGTCTAGTGTTTCTGCACCTTCCAGGAGGAACTACCTTGAGTGTGTCTGTACCCAAATCACTCCCAAGCCACTGCCATTGTCATTGTCATGAAAAATCCACACATCGCAATATCACTAACAGTTTTGTTCAAATTTTGTCACTTCATTTTGAGATGTAACTAAAATGCAAATTATATTCATATATTCCCTTATCCATAAAAATTCATTCAAGTCCAGATAAACAAAAATTATAAAGCTGAAGAAAACACTTTCTCATGACTGAAAAAGAAAACCAAGATGAGGTTTCACTTCATTTCCTCATTCAACATTTTGTTCAAACCCATATATTCATGTGAATGCTTTGCAGGCACTGATTATACTAATTCTCTGTTCTCCAGGGGAAAAATGACCTGTACAAATTAAAATGTAGTCCGTGGCCATGCCACAGATATGTTTTTATCTTCTCTGCACATTTTTACTTTTATCTATGTTTTTCAGTTTTTATTTTATGTTTCCTTCCAGTTGTCCAGGGAGTTCTACTAAAAAACCTTATGAAGTTCCTGTGCACAGGAGACAGACACTGTTCCTAGGAAAGAGGAGACTGCATGTTAGTTCAGTTCCAAAAATGGCTCCAGGTGCATACAAACACCTCAGGAAACACTTGGTGTATGTATAGAGAACAAACACCTGCAGATTTCTACCTTAGTTACTCAAAAGTGCCTGGCTCCCATGATTCTCCAACAGGTCAAATTTCTGAGGATTCATGTGGCCTGAGCTGATTTCAGGTCTTGGAACAATGACTGCATCAGCCACTTTCTTATGTATGGAAACAAAAAGAGCTACTAATTTTGAGAACAGTATTACTCACTCCTGAAACTGAGCATGCTAGTTATTTACAGCACAATTTACAGCTTGACCATTAGTCAGCTGTTAAATTATGCCTTGTGATAAAAGAAGGTTTAGATTTGCTTCCTGAGCAAATATGATCAAGCTTGCAAAAAGTGAAAGCAGATGGGAAGTTCTATTGCAAAATTACTGCAGAAACAAAAAAGGAAAAAAGTCAATGGTGAAATATTGATGAAAATAAAATTCAGATGGAATGAGATAATGTGCAAATCACTTGGTGAAAAATACATCTCCAAATATGATTTAAGAGACATTTCAGTTCCATGGTTACACATTTAATTTTCCAAACCATGAAATGTTCCATTATTGTAATAGCTTTGATTGGCTGTGATTCTGCCAGCAAAACTACTACAGTATTGTTATAATGATAAATTTTGCTGCAAGAAAGGGCTATTATATAAGAATGACTCTTTCAGATATTTATAGAAAGAGTTTTTATTTATTTATTTTAAGAGGCTATAATGAGAGAGGCTGGATTGAAAACAAAGAAAGAAAGGAAATCAGGGCCAATCAATACAATGTTCTCAGTTAGTCTAAGTTTTTCATATTTTAAAATGTTTCAAGGCCTCAGAAAAACACAGAAGGAATCTACATCTTTTACTGTTGTTTTTAATATGTGTGTTTTCACCTCTCTTTTATGACTATTCACTGATTCCTTCCTCCCTTCCTTCCTTTCTGCCTCCTGTCTCCTGTCCCCACTTTTCACCCAAATGATAGCATGGAATTGAAAATATATTTTCCTGTTAGCTTTCATTCTATTTTTTTTTCATGACTAGTATTCAGATAGGACAACAACTGTCCAGAAACAAACTATAAATATATTAATGTTTAGCTAGCTAGCTACCCATCCATATATACAGATAAACATGAAATAAATGTGTGAATCTAAGGCAAAATTAATGACAAAGGTCAACAAATACCACACAATCCCACCATAATAAGCCTCAGAAAGAGTATCCAATTATTGTAATAATACATTTGAAGTATAATAAAAATTTAATGTAGGGACTCATTTTCATTTAAATTTCACAAGTGTTGTGGGAAATACCTTTCATCACCACTCCTGAAACCTGAGAGCAAAACCACCACTTAGTGCTAGGAAGTTCAAGTGTAAATTTGTAAAATAAATCTTTTGTCCTTTGGGAGTAAACTAGATTAGCAGACAAAAGCAGGAGAAGTAAAAATACAGCTACAAGCACATTCAGCAACAAATAAAGGCAACAAACAGGAAGGTGCATGCATGCTGCAAGCAACAGTCTGGTAAAATTATATTTGTTTGTTTGTTTTTTCAAATATAAGCAAAAAGTTCAGAATTAAAATCCATTAGAGAATAAATTAATGGATTTGTGATAATCCCAGAGGACAGGCTTCATTGTGTTAAGCGCTCTATCAATCTGCTTCTGCTGGTATTTTCTATTCTCCAAGAAAGTGCCTACCTTCAACATCCAAAGGGAGACTCTAGCTGGCCCAGGGCAGCCGCAATGCAAAAACAGAAGTCAGGCACTAACCCAGCAACTCTTAGTGCTCTTCCTTAAGAGGCTAGGAAAAGAGAAAGGAAACCCACCCTCACAGCTTTTACTGTTTTCTCCTCATTGTAAGGCATGTCTTAAGACACAGCTGAGCATACAAAGCACAGTGTAATTGGTGAAAGTCATAAACTTGCTCTACAGACCTTTGTCTAAATAAGTTTCCTTCTGCAACTTCCCTGTTGTGGGGTTGCACATTAAGGTGGTAGCTGGTAAAAGGTACTGCCAGAGCAGCAATCCAAGAGGTCCTCACGTCACAGGACCCTGCGCCTCAGTGACAAACCGCCAGATGTACAAACACCCAGCACACGCCTGGAGGTTAGAGTCCTAGGGAAGTCCTACTGCTCCTGCTTTTTCCAAGCTGCAGAACCATGAAATTGTCACCAAATGGTTGGAAGCACAAGCCTTTGTGTCACAGCTCTGCCGCTTTTCACAGGGCACTCAATTCCAGACTGTGGCAAGCTCCCATTTGTGTCACTGTGGGGATGTCCACACCTCCAGTACCAAACTTGCTGGACTGAGTCCATCTGTTGTTGCCTCCTTCATTTTGTGGCTGTTGGGAGCTTGGACAGACAGCTTGCAGTGCCTCTCAAAACACTGTGTAGGCAACACCATGGTCTGCAGGGCCAGGACCAGATTTCTAGCACCATCACCATATGTCTCCTGTCAGAGCACATAGCATGGATGTCAAGTCCAAGGAAGAGCTCTCTCGTTAGACATTTTCAGGCTCCTCTCAGGCCATTTGGACATGCTCTTATGGTTCCCACCAAGTATCCTGCAGAGCCAGGCTCTTGGCAACAAAGCCCTTGCATTCACAAGTGAATGAGCATGGAAATTGTTTCATTAACAGCTCTGCACAGACACACCTCAATACAATACCTCAATAACAATATACTACCAGTTTTTCATCTCACAGAGGGCTTGAATAAATGAATATGCATCCCACCTCTGTATTGTAGTCACAATTTACTCGGCTGAAGTAGTTACCTAAACTCCTCACTGAACATCTCCTACTACAACTGCACACACAGCTGACTCAACATGACTCTCAATTCCACACACAGCAATGGTGCTGTGGGACCTTGTAGGATGATGGTGTTCTGCACTGGAGGCTTTGAGAGTAAGATGATTCAGAATGAGTGATTCCAAAAGAGCCTCTAGATTCATTCCCATCTGCCCTACTCCCACACCACACTCAATGTGTTTCTTCCCACTCACTAATAACAGCTCTTGCCTCCTACGTGCTATCAACACCTGACTGTCTTTTCTCACTGCAAGAGAGTAAGCTCTTATAATGCATTCAAAGCACAATTTTGTCTGACACATTTGTTTTAGCTAATTCTCTTAAGGGTTTTTTTTTTTTTCCTGCTAGAGCTGTTTCATTTGTAGGAGCAAATAAGCCTGAATGTCTCCTGCCACATCTGCTACCATCTCCTCATTCAATAGGCTGCTAAAGGTTACACTTCACAAAACAGGATTGCGTTTTCCCACACATCCTGAACCTGATGAGAAAATCATGACCAGATAGGTACCTCTCCATTCATCCCTTCTGTACTTATCAGATATGCTGTGGCAAGCAAAAAGCTGGGAGTTGATTCCTATGTGGGCAGTTCTGCCTTTTCCAGCCGTGCAAAGAAAATCCATCGATCTCAGGCAATGCTCCACCTTGAAACACTTCCATGTCCCTCTCTTATGCTTAAGCCTTTATAGATCTTATAGCCACCTTATAATTCAACAGACTGGGTTTAAATGAACTAAGATTGAGAGAACACAGTTTACACTCTCCCTGATCATGCTTAACAGGACACAGCCCTGCTCCCAGATGTAGAGCATGTTTTCTTTCTCAAGTAAGATCATCCTGGTGATTGGGACTCCTGGCAGGCCACAAGGGAATCTATCTAGCCAGAAGGCTTTAATGCTGGTTTAGCACCATAATGAATCAAAATGTTCTGCCAACATTGACTTTTTTACAAAAGACAACAAATAAATCTAGCCAGCAACATTTCTATACTGGCTCCTCTATGTTTAAAGAGGTCACTTTCCCACCTAATGATTAAACTCAGCAAGGAAAAATGAGAGAAGATAGAGAATCTAAGTTCAAAAACTTTCAGCTTAAGGAATAAAAAGTTTCCAAAAGCTCAGGCTGACTAACACTGTCATGCTAGAAAAATTGAGAGAGAAATACAGGCCAGCATGAACTCTAACCTTAATATTACTGCAACTTTATCCACATATTTTACCATGGTTTCCTAAAAAATGAGGCTCACACAGTCACATAAAGCCAGCTTGTCTGTGTCTGATTATAAATTCCCTCTCCTCCAGTAACTTCTGAAGCCATTGGCCAATTTTAACCAACTTTGCCAGAAAAGCAGAGGTCTGAAAAATAACCTCCTATTTCTAACGTGGAGACAAGAGACATCCTCTGAAGAGTGGGGCCTTACTTTGCACTTCCACTCATTCTGGAAATGTGGGAGCAGTTTTGTGTTATCTGTTTCACAGAATTCTGATGGGTGGACACAATGTTGGCATAAACAGTAGCTGCAACGGGCACTCACATCACAGACAGGGACCTTGGCTATCTCTCCTCTGTTACAGGGAGACCAAAGTGAGGGATAGGAGCAAGAAAGACATCCAGTCTGGTAAGGCCAGCAAAAAACTGCCAATGATTTCATCATGTTGGGCACAATGGTCCCTCAGCAATACAGTGAACAACTCCATCCACTTTCCAAGGCATGTCAGAGCTGCAGGGAGATACTCTTGCATCAAGCTTCTCAAAAGCTGCCTTCATTTGGTTCCATGCTGTTCTGCAGCACAAAGTCAGCAAGTGCACTTTCTGAGCATGACATCTGTGCTTGCAGGAGAGGGAAGACAGCATCTCAATATACACAGGTGTTCATGTTGTAAAGCATGTGTCCAGAAAGCTGAGTGTACAAAAAGAGAAGTGCCCTTTATGCACTCTTTTGGGAGCTGGGAGCCACATTAACAGCTGCACAATTGGAGGAGAGAAAGCAAGATCAGATGGGTCAATCAGATGCAGAAGTAAATAGGAAACCTCAGGTACAAATTTTCTATAGAGCCTAGGTTCTGCAGGAGCACAGGAATTCACCAGTCTCACTATTTATTTAGAATTATGCAGGTTTTCCACAGCCAGGATTTTCCAGGTCTCCTATAACCACTGTACTGTGCACCCTTATGAGCCAGTTGTTTCCTGCTTGGTTAAGTAAGCTCAGTACTTACTGTAAATTCCACGTTTGCAACTACAATCAGCTGATCTCATCCCTGCAGAGTTTTATCAGGTGTAAGAATTAACAGGCTGCACACTCCCGTACGCAAGGGAGAGGGAATACTGAGATGAGCACCTTCCATCCCCACCTTCCCACCACATTCCCCACACACACACCTGTGCCAGACAGCACAGGGCATCCCAGCATGGCCAGCAGAGCCCTGGTGGGTGGGGGCAGGGCAGAGGAGGGCTGGCCAGCGTGCTGGCCTGCACCAGGCGTGCCAGGGAACCACGGATGATGGCAGCACAAGTATTCCCCAGCATAACTTCATTTTCTCCAGGTTTGTAATTCCCTACTGCCACTGCAGAGTTTCCCAAGGATTCTTTCTATACTTGAGCCTTCTCAGAGGTGGCAGGGGAAGGGAATATTTCATCTTCTCCTGCTGCCCAAACAGAGCATGTATCAACCACCTACCAGTTATTCAACAAGCAGCAGCTGGTAGTCTTGAAAGTCAGCCTGAATACTAAGCTATAAATCATCATGATTTTCTTAAACTGATGCAAAGGCTCAATGAAATACAAAGCTCTTGATGCTAGACATTGTACCAAAACCCAGAATGAGGATGTCCCTGCTTAGGACTCAGGGTTGCCATAATATATACATGTTGGCCAAGAAGATTCCTTGAAATCTGTTCAACTCCATAGGTATGTTTGGAAATCTTACCCCTCTGCTCCTCAATTTCTTCAGTCTTACTGCCAAAGCAGGTCCTCATTCCCTTGCACAGAATCTGGCTCTGCACAAGATACTCCACTCAAGACACTTCTGCAAAGCCATGACTGTTAGGCAGTTAAAACCAACCACCCAGTTTGGTTGGCTGCCCACAGCAGCACTTACACCAAGGCTGCAAAACACTAACGAACTGCCTGCTAAATAAATTGAACTGGATTGATCTTCAAACTCCTGTGGAAAGATTGCTTCCCGGATTTAAGTAAGCTAGCATTTAGGAAGCTCAAATAGTTCCATAGCATTCTGCAGCCACATCTGTAATTTCTCCCTTGTTTGCAAGAAAAAATTTGCAGAAATGGCCAGAAATCAGACCATAAACAGTTTTTAATCCAGAGAAACTAAACTGAAATATTGAAAAAATGTGCTGAAGTTGTAATCAACACAAACCATTATGCATGCACCTCTTTCTCATTACATTGTGATTTTCTTCTCCATCCATTTATATGCCTATCCTAAGCCCTCCCACACTGGATACTTCCAGAATCCCTCACTTACCAACTCGCACCTTCCTTAACCCCCACCCTGTCTTCTGTCTCTCACTACCCCTCCATCGAGAAGTCTCCCTCCTCCCTGCAACACAGCATTGCTCCTGTTGTATTCCAGAGTACCCAAGCTCTGGGTTTCCCTGTCCCTCTAAGTACACCAGGCAGAGGAATTCCCCTTTCAGACTCTGCACCTTTTGACTTTTGCTATTATATGAAGGAATATATTTCTCCATTCACATTTCTATATAAAACAGCCCTCTGTTAATCTGGGCACAACTTTGTTCACTTGGGACACTGCCTAACCTCTCACTGGGCTGTCATATCACAGACAAGTTTTCAGGCTCATTTTCCCTGAAAGCCAAAGAGGCAGATCAGGTCAGATTTAGGACACTGGAGAGAGAGCCTTTGCTAACTGTGATTCTGCCCTAATGGTCCTCTCAGTCAAGAGGCCTCCTCAGGTCATAGTGGCCATTTATAACCAGGATTTTACTTCTGTTAAAAATATGCAAATCACTTAAGTTTTGCAAAAAAAAAAAAAAGCCAAAAAAAAATCACCAACACTTTGGCACAGTTTCCAGGGAAAAGGCATAATGTTGTTGCAGCTTGAGAGCAGTGAGAAAAGCTCCTGATGTCAGCACTACAGAGGTGAGGAACAGCATACCCCCAGGACAAAGGCTCCCACACCTCTGGCACACTTTCTCCATGAATTTGTGCTGTAAGCTGCAGTTTCAGAACTGGCACATGCCACCCTTTGTGACCCTTGCTGGCTACCTCACGGCAGTCTCATAGCAGCTGTTTGCCAAGCGGGGTGGCAAAGCATCTCTGGCCACTGAGAACTGCACACCAGCAGAGACCTTGGCAAAAGCTGCTGCTGCAAACTGAGGATGGCACCTCCACTGATAATAGCACAGAAGGGTCTCAGGAAGAGCAGAATGCAGCTTCTGTTTTGGTAATGATTCACAGGATCACGGAACCATTTAGGTTGGAAAAGACCCTTAAGAACAAGTTTGATTAGGTGTTTTTTGAAGATATTTGCAGTGTATTCTGCACGTTTTCTTACCCTTTAAGCAAACAGACTCTGTGGCCATAGAGGAAAACCCCTGAAAACTGCTAGCCATGACCTCTCACCCTAACAAAATAACAACATATAGGAGCATTCCACAGTTTCTATACTGAATAAATACGAACATAAATACAGCAGATTTACAAATGTCAAATTAAGCTCCATTGGGATTCCTTCGTTTTAAATTACAGCATTTACTTTGCAAGTAACTCTACAATAATCAGGCTTCCAGAGCTTAGAAATCACATTTTTTCTGCCACTTTTTTTCACTCTCCAAGACAGTTTCTCTTCACATCATCATGAGCACTGTTGCTCATTCCTGGACAATGTTATCTTTTGGGACACTGACCTGTTTTGGGCTTCTGAATAAGGCTGAATCTTCTATGGGATAAGAAACTATCCAAACCCCTTCTGAATTTCTTGCAAGGCAGACAGGTATTTCTAAAACTGCTTAGAATTTTCTTCCATCCTGTACATACTTTCCTAAGCAAATATTTATTTAACTGACTAAAGTATTAGAGATAATCACTATAATTATTTTAAGGCATAATTTCAATTTCCATTTAAAACCACTTTATTAGTTCACCATTTAAGACATACTCAACTGAAGCATCATGTCAAATTGCTAGTGTAGATGCAAATGTTTTATTCTAAAAAATGCCAAGTAACACTGATTCGTAATGCAGATACATCAAATAAAGGATGGACATTAATAGTTTCAATGTTTTTGGCATGCTTTCTTAGAAACAAAATTTGTTTTATTCCAAAACCTAAAAACTGGGAAGAATTCAGCCATAGATACAATGGGATTTGTTATTTTTCACACTTTTTGCATGAATGAAAGAGATTCTTTCCATAGTATTTCAAAACAATAATGTCTCTTCCACAAGTATCAATAGGTCTGCACAAGAAACTCAACTTTGCTTCTGAATTTATTCACAGAAGTTATAAACAAACCTAGTAGAAAATCTACTTCAGTATCTGAGTCTCAGTGGCTTTTCCTACATTTCCTAGGAAGCAACAGCTGGTACTACAGAACTAGAAGTCTCTTATTTTTCAGGAGATATTCCAGTACAAAAGACTAACATGCTGTAATTGCGCTTGGTTGAAGGACTCAGAGAAGAGAAACACAAATGAAGAGCAAGTGAAAGCAACTGATTCCCATTGGTAACCCAAGAAAAAGGCCAATTCATTGGACTATTCACAGATCTGCTCAGTGGGAGGAAAGAAAACACCATCACAGGAACAAGCATTTTCCAAGGGAATTTTAAGTCACAGAAGCCAATGATACAAGGTTCCAAAACTACAGGAGGATATGCAGCTGATTACACTAAGAAGGAGTTAGTTTAAAATATGACAATAGCAGACAAGCTATTTATCTGAGATCTTTCAACTCAGTACCACAAGGAGGAATAGGAACATGGAGTATTACTCTGTCAGGAGATGTGTTAGGTCAAGAAATTTGTTAGTATCTTACATCTAAAGTCTCAGTTTGGAGGACTGCTCTCTTTGGCATCTTGTAAAGTCATGAATATAATGAATTTCAGAACTGTATTGAAAAACCAATTTATAAAATCACAACAAGAAAATCTACTATGTGGTTTACAAAAGAGCTAAACCCTCTGCTGCAAGCATGTGCTGAACAGCAAGGTGTTAAATGGGGTCTGCTGAGATTGCCAAAGTAGCAATAAAATAGTTCAGGACTCCTTTAACTTTCATTTCTCTCTGAGAAAATACAAAGCATTTTGTAACAGTTTCAGTGGGCATAAGGCAGGGATTGCAAACAACAAACCTGGCCTTGTAGTAAACCTTCTTAGGAAACACTGGCCCTTTTTCCCAGAAGAGCATCATCATAGTTTAGTCTCTAGTTTTCTGAAGTTCTGTTTTCCAAAGCTAAAGCAAGACCATCCATGAGGATCAGGTGCTTAAAAAACAGTAAATATTCTAAGAACCGATATTTGGTTGAAAAAACAACTTTGATAGAAAGTACTTCATCCACCTCCCAATAATATTGAAGCACTCAGTCACACTCAAAGTTGTGCAAAACCAAGGAGAAGTTGAACTAATTACAGTCAGTGGAAATGCTCAGTGAGAATCCACATCCTGCAGTGCTTAAAGATGCTGTACATGCAGTATGAATTAAAACCGCAGATTTATTTGCTTTTCTAAAATTGAGGTTACATACACACCTTTCCCATGTGAGAGGATCAGCTGAACTGGAGTAAAGATGCATCCATTCCAGGACGACGGACTGGACTGTTGAGTCTTGAAAACATGTGAGCCTGCAGCACAGTAACGTGAAAAAAGTTCTCTCCTGTCGGTGATTTTTTTTTCTTAAATATTTTCAATTAAAATGTTGATAACACCACCTACATCCCCAAAAGGCTCATTCAGAACTGTCCATAAAACAGTACAAAATCACCCCAAGCAGAAGCAGATGGAACTTAAAAGAAATGGTGGCAAGTGCATCTTACACAGCACTTACAGCACGTTTTGCCTCAGGGTTTATACATTTGCTCACACAAATCCTACCATAAACATTTGAACGGGTTGTAAAGATACAAGATGAACTAGATAATTTCATTTCAACCATGTCAATCTTCCTCTGCTTAATTTTGTTTCCTTTCTCTCCAATTTGTCAAGTTTAGGTGTTTTTAATACCTGTAGAATAAAAACAGGACTTTTTGGTAAGAAGTAAGTTCTTCAAATCCAAATCTCAGTACTTCAAACTATACGATCCTAAGGACTTGACCTCACTAAGGACTCCATGCTATCTGCTTCAAGAATTCTACTGCTTTTTAAGGAGTCCTTAAAAATGTTTTCATTGTTTAAAATACTTTTCCTCAAATCCCAGCTTCTTTACCATGCTACTGCTCCCTCTACATTCTGGTGGAAAACTGCTCTCTCTACTCCTCTGCCAGTAGTGTGGAACCTGCAACAATCAGTAGTTTCTGCTTGCCTCTGCTCATTCTTTACCTCCCTGCCAGTTGCTGCTTATAAAGTAGATACCTGTCCAATGATTAAAACACTTACTCAAAAACAATTAAGGGCTATTTTTTAATGGACATTCATTTGAGGGGAAAAATCATTGCATGCTAACATGCTTCATTTGATGCAAAGCAAGGACTTTTTAATAAATAATTCATATCAACAGAAGACAAAATTTACTGGCCTAATACTTTTAGAAGCTCAAATACAATGAAGTAAGTTGTACATACACACACATGTACTCAGCTGTATTGTATTTTCAGATTCCCATTATCGCAATAGTCCTTATCATCTCTGATACATGGAAGTTCCTGTCTGCACCAGGGCAGAAGACAGATTTCTTGCTAGTGCATCTCTCAGTAGATTAGATAAGGAAAAGCAGAAGAGAGCATAACATTTACCCCTCACTCCGTAACTTGGTCAGTTATGCAAATACAAGTAACACCAAAAAGTAAAGACTTTGAAGAATTATCATCAGCAGGTCTCTTTCTTTTTAATTTAGGCTGAAAAAATTAGGATTCATGAAGACAGATCTGCAGGGGTCAGTCTATATTTGTATATATATGTCCTGCAAGTTTTCTATATGGCTATAGTTCCCACACACTGTCCAAGAGAAAATGTTGAAATAGAAGCAGTTCACAAATGTTCCTAGCACAAGCAAGGATCCTTGCAACCCACAAAATGTAGAAGCATTTTATAGCATTTAAAAATCATAGTGATAAAATGCTTTATTTGTGGAAGTATAAGTCAGTCCCTGGGCACCACTTGAATTCTGATGTTGAGCAGTAAGATAAGCAGGGTCCACAGGCGAAACAAGCATGCAGAGAAGAGCATCAGTGAACATGGGCCTGGGAACAGGCTCTGCACACTGAGCATGGTGCTTTGAAATCCTCAAGATGCTGCTGAGGCATGAAGCATATGCACTCTACTCCCTACCCCCAGAACAGACTCATTCCTAGTATTCATTTGGCCAATGACCTCAGTGAGAAGAGCGTTAAGTCCCTGTTGAAAATGCAGATTTGCTACAGAAACTCTATAAAAAGTAAATCAAATTTTAAAAAAAATCTCCAAAAAGCAAGTGTTTCTTTCATCTGTTTCTGACTTCCTTATTATTTCAGTGTTGGATGTAGAAGAGTAAATAAATCTCATTTTATATCTGTGACACAATTCCCAGCTGTGGTTTCCTCAAGTCCTTCCAAAGCAGCTTTTTGGCAAGTTAAAATGATTTGGCACAATCACAGTCACAGAAAATATATTTTATTCCTGAAAAGATTATTCAAAGTTTAACAGGCTGTAAGAGCATCACATCCACTGAAGCTCTCAAAAACCAGAGAGAACTGATTCTCTCCTGCCTGGTGTACAGCCCTCACACCTTATAAAAATTTCCTCCAATATCCTCTCTTTGGAAACTGCCAGCTTTATTTCAAAACCCAAAGATACAGCAATAGGTATTGTGGCAATGTTCATGGCTGGGACACTTGTTCATGAGAACCCTACTAAAACTCTGTTTTTAAGTCTCATTTAGGCTCAACAGCCATAATTCAGCTCTCAGTTTGGACCCTCCTGTGCTGAACCCAAACCACTGCTATGGGGTGAAATCCATTCAAATCCTCCAACAGCTTTCCCACTGGGATTGTGACACAAAAGTGTTTCCATTTCAGTATCTCCTGAATAAGAATCATTTATTTTTACAGCGCGCCTCCAGCATTTCCCACACACTTACCAGCTGAAGAGAAAAATCCTCAACCCCATTCTGAATTTATCATCACAACACCTGCTCTCTGTCAAAGCTCACTGAGGACCCCAAACAAACCATCCTCAATGGGCTTCCAATCACTTTGCAATTTTGTGCTGCTTTTCAGCATGCCAGGCATATCCCAAACAGCCTAACCCACAACCAGATGGTCAATACACAGGGGAAGACACCCACAGACTTTAAAAACAAACAAACAAATAAATCAGAATTACCAGTATTTAGTGTCTGTTTGTGTTGTAGCATTTAGGCCAGGACTTTAAAAAGTGCCCGAGAGCACATTCACAATGTAGGAACCCACTCCCAACCTAGACTTTATTTCTGCCAACAGGTTGAGTGGGGAGCAGAGAGGGAGAATAAATCTAAAAAGCACTTCCTCTCCCCCCTGTTCCACAAATGCATTATTCATAAAAGCCAGGGATTTTTTTTATTACCTGGGGATTTCACTTTTATTATGTTCAAAGGACTGTTTCAGAGAGTACTCACTCCCCTGCAGGCAAATATGCAGGGTTTTTTTACACGGCAGTATAAATTACACTGAATATCTAAATAATACCAGCAAAACCTCAACAAAATCAAATAGCCAAAAACATTAGGGACAAATTGCCCTTGCACAATTTATTCCATTGTTTGGTGGAACTCCACAGAGAATCTGAGGCCCCTAGTATACTGGATCTAAACTGATTTATTCTTACTATCACAGGGGAAGTCAATAAACTACTCGTTTGCTTAAGTTATACCGACATTAAAAAAAAATCCTAAAAGACTACAAAAATGGCTATTTTTCCTTAACTTCTGAGCTTCTACAAAGAACTGAGCAACATAAAGATATATGCTGTTATTATGATAAACCTGATTAGTGAAGACAAGGCATAACCACAGCTTAAAACAGAGAGAGAGAGAGAGAGAGAGAGCGAGAGAGCGAACAATGCTTTTTTTACTCTCAACAGAACATATTTCAGATGCTACCTCTGCCTGTTGTAATCACATTTCCAGTCTGAATCACAAATACTCCAGAAATCTATCTTGCTCTGAAGAGCCAAAATATTTATTTTTATTTGACCTCCTACTAGGTGCATTCATGAGAAAACAAATGGATTCTACTTGGGGCATGTCCATTTGTGCCTGTATCCCAGAAACCTGAAACCAGGCCAGCATTCTTCTGATTGAATAAAGCTGAGTTGTCTGGGTTAAATCTGTTGTCAATATGCCTCGCTTATACAGTGAAATAGTTTCTTGTTAAGCAAGACAGAGATTTACTGTAGGCAAGATCCAGACTTCAAATGCAGCAGCATGGAAGGGTGGGATAGAAATGTATTAATTCTTCAAGAAATCGGATAAATGTACCTTAGTAGGAAGCTCTTTTTCTATGGATAATCATGGTCTTGAGTCAACAGACTTTGCCTCCTTAAGCTATCTCTTGCATCAGAATCCAATTATAGCAAAGCCTACAGAAAACAGGTTTGGCACACTTTAATATTTTGGTATTGATCTAATTTAGCTCTGGTTTCAATTACAATGGGGAGCATTTTATCAAGAGATAGATTTTGTTTGTGGGACTCTAAATTGCTTTTTTTTTTTCCTTATTGTCTCTGATCTTACTATCAGTGCACTTTTTCCATGTTTATTGCTTCAGTTTTAGAGGTTTCACCCATTTTATTATGAACTTTTTTACAGGAAAGAAATCAAATCCAGCTTTTCTAAGTAATAAGGAGTGATCTCAATACATTTAAAAACTGGGCTGGGGTTTCTGTAGCAACCATTCCACAGTGATGCAACTGAATTTGACATCAAAGAACAAATGTATCAAGTCATCCTGACAACTGAAACACTTGCTTTAAGAAGAATGCCTACATATATCTGGAACAAAGAGGGATTATCCTAAGCAAAATGAGTATTTTATTTAGTAATATATGTATACCGTATCATCCTACTTGAGGCATCTTTTCTCCCATCAATGTGCATAACTGCCACAAAAATTTGCTGAAGTTATCCACAGAAACTGAGGAGACTAGACCGTTTTATTTAGTTTTCAGATGTATGGGAGAATTATCTCATTTTCCATTTAATGACATACAGAAGATATATGGAAGTAATTTTCTTTCTTCCTGCTGAATTTGGCTTTAAACTCTGCAGCTTTATGTCTTACATTCATTGAAGGGAATGTCATCTCTACAACCCAAAATAGTTCCACATATTTATAAACTCCATCTAAGAAATTACCCCTGCTTAACAATGTGTACACTCCAGCTACAAAGCCCAAAGCCTGACAACAGGAAAATTTTTCTGCACTGTACTCTCCCAAAATACAAATTGCATATGTTGATTATCTGGAATGTTTGCTGAATTAAAGGATTATGAAATCATATCAGTGATTAGAATCATACACTGCTGAAGGCAGATAGCTGGAGTGTTGAAATTTCTAAAAAGGAAGCTGTCAAATAGTAGGAAGCAATTTGCAATGATCCATAGCTTTGTGAACAAAATCACAAACCTAGTGCTCTGTTAAGCTCCAAGAAGTGATAAAATTTGAATTCAGAGTTTATAATTCCAAAATGAAGTCCATTTCATGGGCTGCCACAATTTCTAGAAAAATGTAAGACTTCACAGAGATAAAGGAATGTTACAAACTCACTGGAACTGAGACAGAGTTCCTAGTGTTTCTTCAAGCATGAAAAGGCATGACACTCAGGGTAGACTGCTTTTTAAAACTCCCTGTTGGTATTGCTGGATGTGAGATACAACTGTTCAGCCCGAAAGAGAAATATGCAGTGCATCCCTCTCCAGCTGAACAGCAACAAGAACTGTGCAATTTTTTAGCTCAAGGTAGCTTCTACCTGCAACTCCCTTCTGATGCAGAAGAAGAAGAGTGCAGCTGAAAATTGCAGCTTGTGCTCTTGAGACTATTTTGGAAAGAAACCCATTTTAAAACAATTCAGGTGCTTTTCAAATGTCATTAAAATAAAAAATTTGTTTAGGCTGTAATATGTCAAAGGCTTTCACATCTACAGTGGAAAAATGGATGTGCTCCTGTATAACCAGTGCACCTGCCCTTGAGGCTATAGTTCTTCCAAAACAGGTTCCTGTAGTTAGATGTCAGGGGATCATTACTTGAAAAGAAAAAGATTATTCTAGTAACAATGGTCGTTTGTGTACAGGCTTCTGATGAGACATGCCACTTAAAGATTCAGCCTTAGTTTTAGCATTCCTGCCTCTTGAGCAAGAAAACACCTTTAAATTTGACCCCAAAACTTAAGAACTCAAGCTGCAGTATTGAAGGTGACTCATCTGCACATGCGAGGCTTCACCCATCAAGCAGCTCTTTCCTGGGAGCAGCAGAGCAGGTACAAGCTGTGGAGTGGGGAACCAGCAAGAGGCCAGCAAACACTCTGCAGCCAAATTTCTGATTTCGTTTTTACTACTATATACCAGCCCTGGCAGCTGCTTCTTTCTCAGCTGCCCAGCTTCTCTGGGCTGTAGTGACTCAAGGTGGGCACCTCTCCCGCCTGTGCCAATAGCGAGGGCTGTGAACTCTGGTCTGTCCCGCTCGCACGGAATTACCCCGGCATCAGGAACATGTCACTGCCTGTTTGTGCCCGGTTCGGCCCGCAGGCTCAGATCTGCAAGGGAAATCAGGATCCTGCAAGGTCTCAGGCAGTCCCAGAGCTGTGAAGGGGCATTCCCAGCACCTGGCTGGCTCCATTACAATTGGTGTGGTTGTATCTGTACAAGGAGGGACTTGCCAAGTTTCCTCGTGTTCACGTTTATTGCTGCCGTGCCCCAGGTAATGCAAACGGCAGGTAATTTGAGCATTTCTGTCCTTCTTAGTTTGCGTTCTCTAGGATTTCCTAGGCACAGCTGACATCTTAGGCAGCCTGCTCCATGCACAGACTTTATACCCATCGCTTTTATACCAGGGCTTTTTTATCTCAAAGTAATCCCCTGAACACCGCCCGTCCCGCAGCCCCAGCGCGGAGGTGGCTGGTGGCAGGTCCCCAGGCCGGGCTGCGCTGGCCGGCGCCGCCGGAACGGGAAAGCCCTCATCGCTGCCGATTGTTTTCCTGAATGCCTCTGCGAACAAGGGCGAGAGGAAACATCAGGAGCTGGCCTGCGGCCAGCGGCACGCTGCCGGCGGCGGCCGGGGCAAACACGCTCCGCCTGCGCGGCCGCGGGGTCCCGGCGCGGGGGGACGCGGCCCTCGTGTGCCGAGCGCGGCCGCTCCTCACAGGCCCTGCGTGCCGGCCCGGGCAGCGGCAGCCGCGCGGAGCTCCCCGCCCCTCAGAGCGCTGTTCCGCTTGGAACAAAACCTGCCCGCAGCCTCCGAGTAGAAAAATAAAAGCGGTTTCCTCTCGCACAGGTGTGGTGGGGCTGTGGGGGGAGCACCCCGGAACACACCGGGCCACGCCAGAGGAGCCACCACGAGCCCCCTTGCCCAGCTCCACCAGGATCACATCCTGGGAAAGCCTCCCACAGCAGCCACTGGCTCTTACAGGGTGGGGGGAGAGGAGGATGAGGGACAGCCAGAGGTGCTGTCACCAGGCTGCCCTTGCCCACACCCCCTCTGCCATGCACAGGCAGTTGTAAGGCTGCAGGGTGCCCCATCCAGCCTCCCAGAGAGCCGTGTCCTGGTCACTGTCCAGCTGCCCATGGGGCAAAGCCAGGCTAGGATTTCACCTTTTGAGATGGGCACGTTGGGAGCACATGTGAAAGCAGTTAACTGTGCAGTTATTTGGTCACAGGAATTTACATGCTCAGCTGCTGAAGCAGGAGGCTGTATGGCTAACTGGAGATGTTTAATAGATTCGTAGCAGTGGGTGGTGGGGCTTTTAGGTCCGGCAATATGTTCAGCTCCAGACCAAGAAACAGCAAGTTTGTACCTCTAAATCGTTCCTTTCAGAGCAGAGGGGTGAAATCCAACACAGGGCAGAGACAGGACCAGCCATGCTTTACTCTCAAATCCAGTCATCTGTGGAATCAGAACAGCACGTGGGACCACAGCTTACATGCTGCCAGAAGATCACTTCCTCCCACTACCATGTTCCAGGCTCAACAGGCAAAGTTTGGGAATCACCAATTTACAAGCATCAATAACTTGCAAGAAATTTTCCAAGCTCTACCAACAACATGTTTTGAGTTTGCAAGAAGTTCCATTACAGAGAGAGCTGTTTAAAAAGTAAAAATTAGCGCGATCAAGATAATAAAATAAATACTGCTAACCTAACATTCCTTTGCCAGGGTGAAACACAAGGCAAATCAGGCATTTCCCACAGCTCTTTGCAAACATTGCTTCTTTGGAAGCAAGATGGATGGAGCAGTGGTCTAGGGCTCAGGACACCTGGACTTCATTTCCAGCTGTGTCACTTTTCTGCTGAGTGACCTTGGGATATTACTGTAAAATGACACTCAAAGAATCTGTGAATGAGAAGTGCTGCACAGGAACTAGGCTCTTCTGCCATCTTCCCACAGCACTGACACACAATCCTGTGTCACAGCTGGCATTTCTGTCTCAGCTTGCTTACAGTCCTAATCCTACAAAGAGTTCTCTGTGGAAGGGACTTCTAATAGAGCAGTTCTGTTTGCAAGAAATTAGTCCAAAAGAGATGTGTGAAGCCAGAAGGATACTTCTACCTGGATTTTTAATAGAGTTAAGATCCAAGAGAGGACCAAGAGAGCATTTCAGTTTCAGGCATGGACTTTGGGGCATTAACATTATTGCCTGTATTTTTAAGTCCCAGTCACAACTGCAGCAATAAGGAAAAACCCAGTAATGGTAGGTGATAACTAGGTCTGTTTAGTCGCACAAAAGCACCAGTCAGGTTCTATTTCTGTAGACCACTAGGATGTTATGTCATTGAGAACAGTATCCATATGGCTGTAACACCAGTTTTCCATACTCTCTGGTAAAAGCTTTCCAGAAACCAAAATAAGGTGGAATCTGTTTTAATCCTGCCTTGTTTACACACTCTAGGACACCTGTTTTCAAGTAAATCCTTAGCAGAAGCCAGTGAATCGATGTGCTTTATCCTGTAGGACTGAGGCCTCAATTTTAAAATCTTTAAGGGACACTTAACTGAGCTTTATCGTCAGAGGAGGATCATTTAAACATCTGAATCTCCCAGGAGCCATATACATGATTTATCTGTCTGAAGGTTTAGAATCCCATCCAGCCTAGGAAACAGAACCTTGGACAGGCCACCAGACATTTCTCTTACCTTAAGGCTGGTTAAATGCCCACTGCCAAGCTCTCTGAATATTGAGCTTCAAAAAGATTAGTCAGAAAAACCTAAGAATCACACTTATCTGATCCAACAATATCAAATCCTTCATGATGTCTACCAGAGTGAAATAAACAAACTCTCTTGTAATAAAACCTTTTTTTCTCTTCTGAAACAAATTCAAGTTTTTCATAGGTTTAGAAAGCGTGGTTCTCTCCAAGGCAGATAAGCAACCAAAACAGCAATGAGGGGCTAAATATACAAATATATTGCTTTGTAGATAATTTTATCTATTTGCACTAATTTATTAGCTGAACATCACTGGCATGTACAAATTGGCTCTAACCAAATCATCCAACCTTTTTTTCCCATGTTTGCCGTTGTCCACACATTGCAAAATTCTCAGATGTATCATGAAAGGCCTTATAAGCCTACATCTCAAACAGCAAAAAGTAAAAATTATTATCAGATACGTGTCTTCGGCTGCAACTTCTTCACTGTAAGAGACAATAGGTGCACTCACATTGGGTTGGTAAGTTAAACAAGCCTTTCATTCATTCAAAAGCAAACATTACACAAATTCTAAATTCACTGGTAAAATTCCAGGTCACAATTACTCTTTATATAAATGTCTGCCCTGGTGGAATCTGAAGGAGCAAACACAAAGAAGGTAACACCCTGTAGGCGTAGAAACATGTTCAGTTCCTTGTTTAGGGCTCTGACAAAGAATACAGTCACACATGAGGCTGAGTATCTGGATTCTGTGATATCTGTCTCTGTCTCCAAAGCTGGAAAGGGCACCAAACACAAGGAACCCTTTCCAGAACACATTGCCTGGGTGGGCTGCTCCTCTGTGGAGTTCTCAAAGTCCACGTGCAGGGCAGGCTACTATCGGTCAGCCTGAGATCTGAGACTCCAAGAGGCATTGGGATCATGTTCCCAAGGCAGCCATATGCCAGATGCAAGATCATATTCTCTAGCAAGGCTGCAGCAATTCAGCAAAAATGAATGTAATTCCAAATACTTCAGCCTCAACAGATCTGTGTTTCCAGATCATGGCATCACTGGAACGTTTCCAGACAGTTCCACTCCCATCAGTTCCATTTGTCCCGAATCTCTGGATGGTGCTACCCCTCTGAAACACAGGTACACACGAGATAAAGAGAACATGTTGGAATGAGCTTACTACCCAAAGCTTCAGGGGCATAAAAAATGGATGCAGATGATTAGATCAGACTTGGATCCACCTATGATGTTCAACAGGTCCTGGCTGACAGATTCTGCTGGGAAATGATAATAGACAAAAGCAAAGGGAAGGGAAGAAGAAGAGGTAAGTAACAGACTCCTTAGTAAATTCATCCCTGGTGAGGTCATGGAGAAATCGCCAAGGCCCTCCCTGTTTGTGGCATATCTAGAGACACCTAAAATAATATTATATGGAAAAGGCTAAGATAGAAAGAGTTTCTGTTTTATTTGGAAAGTAGTTACTTATAAAAACAAAATAAACAGGCAAAGGGCCTTGTGGATCTGCTGATCAGCTCTGCCTGTCAAATTAAAAAGGAGCTGTGGGTGTTTCCAGATGATTTTAAGAAACATCTCTACCTCAAGGCATCAGTGTTAACCCCAACAGGGCATTGAAGTGCCCTTTAATCACCAGTACGAAAAGGAAGAGATAATGATGAGAACAGATGGGGGTCAGTTTCACATCCCATTATGAAGCAAACTATATAATCCTTACTCAGGTGGGAGCACAGGCTTTAATTCTGTACATCACAGCAGAATGTGATACAGTAAAACAGGACATTCCTGCATTATTCTGAAATCACACTCTGGACCCCATTTGATACAAGAAGCAAAGATGATTAAATAAACAAATTTTAAGAGATCATGAGGTAACTCTACCTCCTGTCTACAAGAAGATAAAAAGGCTGCATGCTACACTGCAAATAGTACTGCATCTAATAAAAGGCTGCGTTGTTAGCCCACAAATACAGAGGACAGCATGGGGAAATAATTTGTTTGACTTGCCAGAGTAGGTAGCAAGGAATAGAAAGAAGGAGAGCATTCTTAACAACTGTTTGATTCTGTCATTGCAGGAGAGGAAGAATTGCCCAAGGCAGGGATATTTCCTGGTATGGCACAGGGACTTTGATAGTCAGCTGGTAATACATTTACCAGCTATCTAGTTTTCCCAGAAGTGTCTTGACCTGAGCTGACTCATCTGTGTCCCAGGAGGCTGACTAATCATTCTGATTTATTATCCTGTGGCCTGCTAGCCATTTCAGCTCTGTTTACATTGGTGCCAGTACAAAATTTTATACAGGGCAAACTAGGTTCTATATAGGCATAGTTATTTAAACTAGATTCAAAACCAAGCAGAACTTATCACCAAGCATCCACAAAATTGAAATAAGTACAAAATGACACTCTGCTGAGCAACATCTGGAAAACAAGCTGAAAATTTAAAGGGAAGGCAGAGTTACAAGACAAGCTAATAAGCCAATTAAGCCTGAAGTTAATTGGTAATTGTAGGCATCCTCCAATGAAATTACAAAATTCCAAGGACTGCTTGTAACCTACAAAAAAACCATATCATCATTTTTAACAAGGCAGCAATGGAGTACTGTGTTGTGGGAAATAATCTCAGTCCTGTTGAATTAAGAGCTCTTGGTGGTGAGCATATACAAACCATAGTGTGGAGACCAGCAAAAAAGTCTCTTGGAAAAGCCAGAGAGTGTGGGCCCACATGCCTTCATTTGCACCAAACCTTGTTCTAAATGAAGCTCTACCCCAAAAAACATCCTTGGGATGGGCATGAGTGTGTCAGCTTTGTGTGATACTGTTATCAGACTGCAGTCAAGGAAACTTCCACTCATGAGACCTAAAGTAGACTAAGCAGAAGACTTAACAAGGCATGGGAAAAAAAAAAAAAAAGAAAAGAAAAGAAGGATAGCACAGCAGACAAAGAGTATTTTCCAAAAGCAATCTTAAACCCACATGCTCTGATATACAGGAGTACCTCACTACCTAGAGTAATTTGCCTATTCCCACCAGTATTACATTTGAGATTCCACACTGTTTGTATCTTACTGATTTAAACATAAATTGTGCTCAATTTATTTTGTTTTGCTTGCTTTGGAAACTCAGCTTGGGATCTGAGATTCTCTCTGACAAACCGCTTTCTCCATTTCAACCCATAGTAACAGTTTGTGGGACAAATAAAGGCACTGACAGGTTCTCTGCCCAGAATTTTGTAATGGAGAAGTAGTGAATACCTCACTGTTTCTCAAAGCCAGGCTCTGAACACTTCCACTAGAATTAATAAGTAGTAGAAATGTCACCATCTTGAGTTTCAGGAAATTTACAATACAAAGATAGGATACTGGATTATTGAAAGGAAGGTGTATGCCCTGTGGAAGCGAGGTCTTATTTTCTTAGCAGATCTCTTGTTTACAAATTAGTGTTTAAAGAGAAAAAAAAAGTCCCTTATTTAAAGAAAGTGCCCAAAACTATTAATCTTACCCTCATTTCTGAGAGAAGTATATTGCTTACAGTGGCCTTCACTTAAAAAAAATACTGATGCCAACAAATCCCTGCCAGCTGTGCATGAGAAACAATCTTAACTACACTGAACTTTGTAGTATTAGTGATGTTTCCAATAGACATCTTTAGCCACTGATAAAAATATTTTGTATTTCTTCAACTCACTCACATGAAATAGTTGTTTCAAGTGGATCTGTCATTGTGGTTTCCTGGATTTCTTCAGTCTTGTTGGAAAGCTTGTAAATTCCCATGGCTGATAGCAAGCTAAGGAAGGAAATAAAAAATAGTAAATACCACTTCAGTGGTATAAGTCCTTTTATGCTCTTTTTTGGCTGAGAGTGCATTTCAGGAGATTATTATCTGCTTTTACACAAACTTCAAAACAGTTCCATCTGGGAATCCATCTGTATGTCCATTTTGCACCCTCAATTGAACTCCCTTCCACCAAATCAGGCTTCACTAAAGATATATATTGGTAGACTAGTATTTGGCTGAATTAAGTGAGTCTGGGCTGCTAGTTTATTTTACAGGAGCACTTGACGATATCAATACAATAAATGGATGAAGCAACTGGATGGAAAATTACTCTTTAATATCATATTACTTCCTGCAGCTACAGAGCAAAATATGTGAAAGAAACAGTAGGATAAATCAGATGATCTTTTTCCATGTTCAGTGACTGGGTATTTAATATCTGCTGATTTTTAATTATATTTTTGAAAATGAAGATGTTTTAAGCTGAAAACAAAATGCATATAGAATATATTTACTACACAGAGGAATGTCAGCAGAGCAGCTTTGTGCAGTTATACCTCTTTTTGCACTCAGATCATGTACTAAAATTGCTTGTGCTGCTTACTGCCTGTATTGCTGCAGATGAGACCAGAATGCAGCCCAGCACAGCTGCAGAGAGCATGAAATGTACAGCACAGACTATCAGTTACTGACTCCAGTTTACTCTTCAGAAAGCACCTAACTGTCCCATATGCTGTAAACAATCCCATGACTCCTGGAGAATGTGAATAATACTGAAAGAATCACGCTTTCTGAACAGAAGCTTGCAGATTTTGCTGAACTTGTTCCAAGAGAAGAAATAGGAAGAAATTCTGAGTAGCATAATGCTGTTAGAAGAATATTGACACCGAGTTGACCCAGTGACAGCACTCAGAGCTGATGAAGAGATTTAAATGGTGCATTCTGGTGAGGGGTTCAAAAGTCAGAAGTCATAACCTAAAATAATTGTGTATACCGGAAATTCAAACTATTTCACTCAGGGTCAGAATAATGAACTCATGGAATTAGTTGCCAACTAAGAGCATGGAAACACTGCGGTCTAAGTGGCTTGGAGACATCTTGGCACTTTTATGGAGAGAGAAGGGATTAAAGGATCTAGTGACAAAACAGAAAAGTGGGGGTTAAGAAAAACTCAAGGGTGGACAAGCCTCTGGGTTCAAGTGGCATTTTCCTCTCCAAACGTCATTTCCTCTCTTTTATGTCACTCTTCCCAAAGACATCATGTCACAATCACTAAAGCTTAGATGAGGAATGAACTCCTACTGGATTGAAACAGGGATGAAACGGCACTATCTTTTCCTCTGCTCCATAATAGAAGCTGCCAACCAACAAGAACAGACTTCTTTATCTATATACAACGCCATGCATTTGACCCACTCAATCTAATGCAGCACATGAGGTTTTCTCATATCAGCCTCTTCCTGTAACCTTATCTCCCACAGTCCCATCAGAATACTACAACTGACCAGATAACAGAATTAAACTGAAGTAGCCTAATGTCACAACACGACACAAAACAACTGTCTAATGTACATTTCATTGGTGACACATAGCATGGGCACACTATTTGCAATTGCAAGAAGTACATGGAGCTACTGGTCAATGTTTTATGCACTAATTAAGTGACAAAACACTAATAAAGGCACTATTTTAGACATTTTTGCCTTGTCTTGTTTTAGAAGAAGTCCTGTTCCCATGAAGAGGTTGCATCAGATATAAAAACATTTCATTTGGAAAGTACATACATGTAAAAAAAGCATATGTAAAAGAAGGTGCATTTTTAATTTGTCAGGTATTAAAGCAAGACTTTATTAGAAGTCCTTACTGTTTGACTCTTCCAGAAATGGTTCCTGCAAGTTAACTTGTACATTGTAGCTGCTTTTCTTTGCCTCTCACATGAGTTGACACCTACTGCACCAGTTGAGGCACGCAAGGACTTCTCCAACCATCTTGGTACTGATCTGTCCCAAGGACATGTGGGATACTCAGATATTCTGTGGCACTAGCTCAGTGCATTGTGCTATGTCCTACTTTGTTGAGTTAGGCTCCAATCTCTTGGTCTCCAATGTAACTGTAAAAACAAGATCTAAGAAGAAGAGTAGGTAGATTATGCCAGGATGCTCTTTACTGATAAAGACCATCAGTGCTCTGCTCTTTGCTCTGATAAAGCTGTCTTGGAACCTGACTTTGCTCAACAGCATAAACCAAATCATGTTTTCCAGAGGCAGGTCCACCTGGATATATATCAGCATAAAATCACCCAGCTGTTTCTTTTCCAGAAGGTGTGAGGGGATCCCTTTGCCGATGTTTTGTGGAACACACAGTTGTGCCTCAGCAGACTCAGTAATGCTTACCTGGGTTGTGTCCGAATCTTGCTTGCTGATGGGCTTCCTCACAGGGAGAGGCATGAACAGATTTTGCAGCTTTCTAATCCCAAGGAAGGTCCCTGACTGTGTCTAATCAATGGCAGCAGCCTGCCAGGCCAGACAGACAGACATCCTCCAAGCACTACAGGAGAGCTTGAGGGGAGCTGATTCAGATCAGCAATGAGCCAAGGCAAGAGAGCATGGGGCAGGCCTGCATTCAGGGAAGAAGATTTGTCCAGAGATAACAAAGAATAATTTCAATAGTTTTCTGAATTGCAGGGAGCCTAAATGGAGCAAATTTTGAACTTTTGGAACATTTGCCAGTGGTTCAGTTATCTTTTACATATGGCAGAAAAAAGCTTGTGTCTTATGCATTTTACATAGAAAGCAGCTTTGTCAGCTCACATCCTGGGATGTGGCATTAAAGAACATTTCTCTGATTCTACCCACACAGACAGCTCAATTTCCCCAAATCCCTCAGCTTTCAGTTACCACTAAAAACAGATGTCAAAATCTTTGCAGACTATATTATTAAAACAGGTAAACATTTGTTTGTTTTTTCTCTCTCGTTTTCTTAAAAACACTGTAGAATCACACTTTCTTAAAGCATCTCTGAGGTGCCCTAGAATTTCAGCTAACCTACATTTGCTTCTATACAGTGTCAGTCTGACACCTCTACCTGTCTCTGCAGAATCCCACAGTACTGTATAATATGCCTCCAAAACTTATCTAGGTTTCATGTAGTAGAGATATTTTATACTTTGGGACTGATAAAAAGATAATTCAAATTATTATTATTATAACAATTTGCTCTATGTAACACTTATTCCTTACAGCATAAAGCCATTTTTTTCAAATGTGAATTTGGTTTTGTTAAACCAAACAAGTGGCTTCTAATTTAATCTGCAATTAATTACTTTCAAAATTAGGAGATCTTAAAGCATTGAATCTCCCTCTTAGTTAAAAAGAACAATTAATTATAGCTCAGTAATCAATTAGAAGCTATGCATTAATAATATTTTGCATTCTGAGAGACAACAGTTATACAGACAGAAACACATTTGTGGATGGATACCTCAGAAAAGGTATCCAGGAAGGAACTCTACAGTGCTGATTCTAAAACAAAATTAGACAGGGACTCATCAGGTTGAAAAGTGCTAAGATCTTGATCTCCTTCTTCCTTTCCTTCCAGCTTTCCTACGTGCTCCATTTTGCCATTTTGGTCCATGATTCTGTTTCACCTGTAAAGATTTTTCTTTAACAGAACAACTCTCATGAGCATTTCTATGTGTACAAGATCAGTGCTTAAGCAAAACAAGTCACCATCTCCTCTGAATACTCCCATGCCATTGTGATGTTATAGTGATTTATAACAAAGAATTTATATCTCATTATTCAATAATGGGTGTAATTCAGATTTCAGATTCTATCTGGCTCCATTAATTATATGTCAATGATTTTTTTCCCTTCCTTTTCCAACAGAAAAATAAGGTGCTGCCAGAACAATCTGCCTGAAAGGTTCAAATCTCAGGGCAGCAGTTTTGAATCAAATGGCTCTGACTCAACCAATGCAAGAATGAAAACAGCTATTAGAGATTCCCTGACAAGTTGCTACAACAGGGAAAAGCCAAGAACTGCTTTTCACCTACCTACCTCCATGACTTTGGCTCTGTCCTGAGTGGTACAGCACAAAATGCAACACCAGGAGAAAAAAAGACCTGGCCTGAAACCTCTGTGGCTTCTCCTATGGCTGGCACTAAGCGTTCCTCCTTTCCCTTCTCTGACAAGGGACTGACAAGGGCAGCTCTGCAATTCAGAGGGAAGTACTGCAAGTTACACTGCAGCAGGGCATGGGGCCAGAACAGGACTCAAGCTTCCATTGAGCAAGTTAATAAGGTTTAAACAGGTCTAAAACTTACTTCTCAAAAAGCACCTAACTGTCCCATATGCTGTAACTGTATATATAATAAATATGTGTACTTTGTAGCTTCCGACAACCCAGCCATTTATCTGATTTCAGTACCATTTTATATTTATCTTCTACGTAAGTTCTACCTGGACAAGCTTTTTCTTGTCCTGGTTACCTAAAATTAAATATCAAACACAGGAATGATTTTGTTCTACATAGTTAAGACCACTTCTGGTTTGCTACTTTTGGCTATCAATACAGATCTGAAGAAGGACTGCTTCTTATCCCTCCTGAAGGCTCAGGGACACACTGGGAAAGCAAGCAAGCAAGCCTGGAAAAAAATAGAAGAAGAACCCCTCCAGGATAAAAAAAAAAATAAACCAAAAAACCCCAAACATGCTGGAAATACACAGAGAGCAAAGAGAAAAGTCCTTAAATTCAATTCAAGAGCATAAAACTTCAAGTCATATAACCTTTCCCATATATTAAATAAGAGTCCCATGGCATTTTATTTACAGCATTTAAGGAAAGTACAATAGAGGAAGTATCTCCTGGGGGCCAATTCGCCTCTTAAACATGTTCACCTTTTTCAGCATCACTTTTATCTGCAAATTTATGAGGACAACATGTACCTGACCTGCCTCCAACGAGACCACAATTTGCGAAATATCAAGTGGCTACTTCTGATGAGCAGTAGAGAAGGGGTGAGGAAGCTTTTTCCCCAACTCCTCTGGTATGACAGACAAACAGCCTCCAAAGACTTCCTAGAGAAACCTCCATTCAGGTAGAGAAAAAAGCACAGAATTATTTGGACTTTAAAATTCTTGGAGAGGACTCCCCCAGAAGAGGGATATTTAAGATTAGGACCTCTGTATTCTCTCCCTCCTCCCTCAGGGACAATGACACCAGCAGGTAGGAAAGAGACTGATTCCTCCTCAGATCTGTGTGTCTTCACTATAGCAGCTGGTAACTAAATATTCTTAAATTAAAACCAGAGCTGGACAGGTTAGGTCCTGATAAACACAGTACAGTTTGCTGTTTAGCAATTTTGTCAAACACTTCATATTTCCTCAATACCATCACTCATAGGCTGCCGAAGCACCAAAAAGTGAATGAATCATTGAAATTGCTTCAAGGTTTCTGGGGAAAAGTATCTGACTGCATGAGACCAGCTCATGTGTCCAGAACTGCCACTTGTATAAAGAAGGTCCTTTAAACATTGAAAGACTGTGACCTGTCCTCCTCCATTTGCATTTTCCTGACCTTTTACACTTGCCTTCCTCTATTTGTGTGCATCTGTTTGCCATTTACCATTACCAAAAATTCTTCTTCCATCAATGTTTGCAGTTCTCCTGCAGTTCAAGACTTTTGCTCAGGCCAAGCTGTCACATTAACCTGGCTTCTCTGAAGGCACTGCTTGGAGCTAAATCTGTGCAGAAAAGCCTGGAGAAACAGCAGGGGAAGTTCAATTAAAGACAGTACAGGAGAAAAGTTTCATGTGTAACCTCTCTCCTGTTCTCCAATGACACATCAATCTCCTTGATCATTCCTACAGATAACAGCAAAACCAACAAATGACACAAGAGAAAAGGACTTGTCAAAGTAGGTGGTGACCTGTACCACCAATTTCTATATTACAGGGATGGTTTTGTTTCTTACTGGCACTTGTTTTCTGCTGGAGACATATCAAGGCTTGAAATTCTTGATCTATTTCTGTCAGCCACTAGATCACTCTTTAAACTTTTATTTCTGTGGTGGGATACAAGATTAAACATAAAATAATTCACCAAAATACTTTTGCCACTTGAAAGAACAAAAATTTCTTATTGAATATATAAGATTTTTGATTTACACCTCATGGTCACAAAATGTGTTTTCCACTTGTCTCATATGGGTATCTTCAGGCTTTTCCAGGTGCTTTCGTTCCTTTTCTTTTTTATCCTGTAATTATGCAAGGAGAGCAACTTAACACTGTTGCCATAAAGATGAAAGCACTGAAAGAGTGGCATGTTTAACACCTTTCAACCAATCAAAAGAGCCTGAGAAGACGAAGAGAGAGAACTCATTATCAATGCTTTTTGTTGGGGTATAAGGAAAATCACCTAATGACTGTCGACCTTTAAGCTTACTTGCTTTGGTTACAGGCTTATGCCACTGCTTAGCCAATGTGGTCTGAATTAAATTCCAGGTGAAACAGTCAGAATCCTTCTGCATCCTTACATGGTCTGACTGTCCCAAAGGGGACAGCCTCTATCTGCTTGCCCAAACACAGATTCCCTTCACTTGGCTCTGTACCCAGAGTCGTAAGAAAGTCATTTTAGGAACAGTGTTCTAGGTTTCTTAAACACACAATATACATTGGAATAGTTACTGCCAAGGATTAAAATAATGCCTAAGTGATTTTTTCCAGGCACTCCACAATACAGTAATTTTTTCATCCAACAGCCTTTCATGTGACACTTTTATATAAAAATGTTTACAGGAAATAGCAAACTTGCCTTTCGTTCCTCAGGTTACATGTACCCCCATAAAATGCAAATGCTGAGTGAAGTTATTGAACTACCTGACACTTAAAAATGAACACATCTAAGTATCCTGCTTAAGATCAAATGGTGGCTCCCAGCAGCTAAACGGATATTTCAAACACTGGATAACTGATTTTTTCCTGGCCTCCAACTGCCACTTTTAATGGGGAGTTACACAGTGAATCTTTATTAGCAAAGACGGTGGGCCTTAGGGGGTCAAGCAAAGGCAGTTTCCATTTGCACTTGCGCAGTGTGATGCTCAAGCCTTTATCATTGTGCAGACTTGTAAAATTTGAAATGAGGACTGGGGACTGTCACAGAGACAAAACATCCAGGAACACACAGTCTCACAGCACACCAGAGTCTATGTGCTTTGTAGCAGACCTGTAGGAAAGCTGGCAACAGCTGCTGAGAAATGCCAGCCAAAATCCCAGAATCCGCTTCTGCAAAGACTTTTCCAAAGAAATGGAAATGTTTCAAATCACTAAAAAACTTCCAGGATTCTCTCCTCAGAATAGCTCAATAGCAATATAAAATTGTCAGTTGCATGCAGTTTTCCTTTTATCCCATCCTTTCCCCAAACTTTTAGGAGGGGTGTTTTACCACAGAAGTGAGGGCCAAAAAGCCTGAAGGCCAATTTGCAATGAATGCCTTTACCAGTTGCATATACAGAGAGAGGCACACTGAGCCTCTGACGCAATAAACTTGAAGTTCCCAAAGCTGAACTTAATGGACATGGGCTTGTGATTCCTAAAATTTCTGTGGGAGATGCTTTGGCTATTCCCATGCTGGGCAAAACACAACACAAGGCACTCCAGCTGAATGGGAGTGACTCATAAGGAAGCAGCAAAGCTGTCCTAAAAAGGACCTATCATCACCTTCCTCTTCCATTCTTGCTGGAGAGATATCAAGGCTTTGCTTCTCTTCCCTCTGTCCTTCCTTGCATATTTTTCAATCAAATGATTATGTCAGTCTTCCTTCCTCTCAATAAAGAGAAGCATCCAACCCTTCAGAATTCCAACTGCAATCACCTGCAAAACCAATGAACAAGAGCAACAGAGCACATGTGGTGCTGCATGGCCAGCAGGTGGGAAGGATCCCTTCCCTTGGGCTGCACTGGCTCCCAAGGTGTGCTGTGAGTGTGGCTTTATGCTCGTGGCTACTCCACAGCAGCTCACCATGCTAGGGACACAGGTGCAGCTGCTTGTAGGCCAGTGTGTCCTGGCTCTGTGACATGCCAGCTCAAAACTCTGTGACAGGAACAATCTGTTGGGGCAGGAATTTCTTACTTGTCCTTTGCTCACAGTAGAAGTCAATGACAAAGATACACACTGGGTAAAAAGGAGCTTCAAGCTCTCTTCATGTCTTCTCCCTCACTGCCAGTTTTGGGAAGAGAGCAGTTGCTACTAAAGAAAAGGAGCTTCACATTTTGCCATGTTCGTTGTCATGGTTTTTTCCCCCTAAGGCCTTATCCCAGTTACTAGAGAAGTAAATTGGCAGGCAAGAAATGCTGGCAGTCAGGAGTCCTATTGCCACAGGGCTGCTTTGTCTCTCAGTGCAAATAGTCAGTTATTTCTTGTTTATGTTTACCATCAGAGCTGCAGTCAGTCACAGAAGCTGCAGTTCCAGCCTTGCAGCTGCAAGGGGAGATACCACACCCTGCACAGAGGAATCTTTCAGGAGAGGATGCTGAGGTGCCTGCTCTTGTGTCTCCATGAGCACACCCAGGCACAATCTGAGGGTTTTGGGCAGCTAGGACAGAGTCTGGTTCTTCTGCACAAGAAATCCAATTGACCAGCAGTATGAAGTATCAGACATTTCAAATCATCAGAATTTATCCAATGAAAATGCTGTTTATTTGAAACACCTTGTTCCAAACCTGCAGGTCAGAATCTGGAACCAGCCTGGATTACCACTTCAAAGCTGATGATCCTAAAAACTGAAATTCAAAATCAAATTAAAAACCACCAAAAATAAAATTTTCTACAACTGAGGAACTCTGTTTTACACTCACCTTGGAATGTGTTTTGTTGAATGCAAAAATGAGAATCTTGGCAAAGATAGCAGAATTTTATCACTTGCTTTTTTCAGAGGATAAACTACCTGCATGGGATGAGCATAATGGAACTCATTCTAATGCTCCATCAAGAAGAGAGTTCATGAAAAAGTAAGAACATATATTTTAATGAGTGGAACCAAGATAAAGGTTCCTGAGACTTGGGCAATTCAACTTTTCTAAAAGCTTATCCCTTTGCAGTTATTGTAAACGTCATTTCCTCACACTCAGGACCCACACCTGACAATGTGACCACACAACTCCTCTGGACTTTGATGTAAGGGTGAGCCTGCAGGCAGACAAACAAATTGCTTTGGCTCACATCTCTCTTTCTAGCATTTTTGTCTTTCTTCAAGAATCAACTTGGATAAAAGCAAATCTCTTGAGAGGAAAAACATGCTTCCATTTCGTGAGGACCATCCTTTATCCATCCTCAGACTGAGAAAGGAACATTGAGCTCTAGGAAAGGAAAGGAATGCACAAATGCTGAACTATCTGATGAGCAGCATTTCTATGGGAAGGCAGGAGGAGGAGGGTTTCAAAGAAACATTTGGGTTTCTTTGAAAAGGTATATGCATTTTGGGTGTACAACAGGAAAATTATAACTGCTTTAGAAATGATTCCCAAGAAAACTTACAGCTGTTTAGAGGCAAAATTTCACTGGGGGAAGAAGAAGCATCGTGGGTTACAGGAGAGGTTCAGAGAAGGCAGCCAGGCTGCCTGGATTCACAGAGGCACTGTCACATAAAGTCACATATGGACAACTGGCCTCCCAGCCTCCACTCCCAGATAGAAATAGCCCTCTGGGATGTAAGAGGGGAGGGGGCAGACCAAAATGGAAGAATTACCCTCCCCCTGGCCTGTGCTAGATTTGTCTGCAGGCGCGAGCAGTCACGGGGTCTGTGAAGCAATAAGATAACGTGGCATGGCAGAGCTTAAAAATAACATTGCTCATTGGAAAACATCAGTGTCCATTACATGGGACAAACTCCTGGGGCTCCATGCAAAAAGGTTTCCAAAGTTCTCTGGGATGGGAGTCCAGATCTTGAAAAGCGGATAGCAACAGCAAATAATTTGTGGGAAAAAGGTAACTCCCAGGTTTATTCAGGCATCCAGACAGTACTCTGAAACTGCCTGTTACATCAGGCTCCACAGCAAGGAAACACTGACATCTCCAACGTGTGCATTTCCACAGGTAATTAGACCTTACTAAAGTGCTTCTCTATATAACAAAGGAGGTCAGGAGAGTCTGGGTGTTTGGGATTAAAAGGGTTTCAGACATGGATATAGCTGAAAGGAAAGCTATAGCTGAAGGAAAAGCTGCTTCTACACAACCCAGAATAAGTTGCAATAAAATTGTATAGGATTGCTTTGCATGCACTGAATAACAGGTGATTTCACAACTTCCAATATTCATACTTTAGGCAAGCTTTTACAAACCAAATTCAATGAGTTCTGTTCAAGGGACTCTTGCAACACTGTGGAGCATGCAATATCCATAGGTATTGCAACATCTAATTGCAAAATAAAGGCTGTTTGCCTCCAAATCTCCTCATGCTCTCCTTCCTGCCAACGGTGACAATGTTACATGGAGATGATTTTCTTTTGAGTTAGTGAGTTGAATCAGCTCAGTAGTCATCTGACAGGCACCCAACACCCAAGTCAAGGAAAGTAGCAAAATTGCAAGGCCAGGAGCTAAGGGGAGCAAGACCTTCCCTGTAACACTGAACTATTAGCACAGCTGCTTCTGGCACTGCAGTGCTGCTCGCGAGCTGTTCAGAGGTGAGAGTTCTGCAAGTCACTTCTGTGCCCAGGTGCTCCAAGGTGGACAGGAAATCAATGCTGCACCCACCACATATTGTGGGCCACACCTCTAAAGAAGCAGGGAGAAGCAAGGTGTTTGTGAACATTTATTGGCACAGAAAAAATACCCAAATTATCTGTGAGTGACAAGCTAACACAGGGAGTTTTTAAATACTCAGATTCAGAAATCAAGCGCAGCAGCTCACTACCACTGACCACAGAAAAGTGGGTGTCTTGAAACAAGTCAGACAATGTAAGGTTTGCTGGTAGCTCTTTCCTTTTTGTTCTTAGCTGAGCCCTGTGCTCTGACCAGGTTGCACTGTACACTCCCTGTTTTGCCTCAATACATTCTAGCCAACTTCTGCTTTTCCCTCAAACTTCCAGGCCAGAATTACTGGGAGGTGACCATCACTGTACCTTCTAGAAAAAAAATAAAAGAAAAAAAAAACCACAGCACGGAACCATTTTTTTTTTGTGATGAAATGAACACAGCCCCTAGTGTGGGTTCCCAAAGGATAAAACCAGCATCTTCCAGAAAGAGTTCAGAGTGGGACCCAGCTGAAGGTCAGAGGGCTCTGGAGGAGCCCTGAGTGCGCGGCTCAGTGACACAGCCAGGCTGACCTGCTGGCTGGCAGGGGCAGAGGGAGGACTTCTGTTCTGACATAATGTTATTCCTCTGTCCCCTGTCCCCTTAACACTTAATTTTGTTTGTGAAGTCTTACAAATTAAGTAGGTTGAACAAGACATGGTGGGCCACCAGAGCTGCTGTGGGGAAAGCAGTGGGGAACAGGAAGGTGGAAGGAGCAGGACTGGTCCTTCTCACCTGAAAAATTGAGAAACCATCAAACTGTGTGACTTCTGGTGGAGACTATACTGGGCCTCTCTTTGTATCTCTGCATGATTCTGTCATTGGGCACTCAGACACTCTCAAGAAAGAGTGAGAGGAAGAGGTTACCTGATCAATCAAGTATTTCCTTCAGCTGCAGCTCTTTTTCCTACAGGAAGCCCTGGCTTGTATAAACCACTCAAGAAGCAAACATCAAAGGACTCCTCTATCACTTAGTCAGGATAATAGACTGTACTTGAACTCTACTCAGTGAAGTGAAACTTCTTAAACTGAGAGCTGGAGTTTAATTTGTTATTCCTGGCAAACTGCCCAAGAGGAAATGGATCCAGGGCAGAAGTTTGTTTGTTAGATAGCAGTGAGAGATTGACACTTTTATAATAAGCCACAAAAGCAGGGAGAATAAAAAGAGCTGCTGAAACTACTGATTATTTTAAGATCTGCTCTTAGTGCTGCATCAGTTACAAGATCTTCTTTTAGTAATTGTCAAATAATGGAAATAAGAGACCATGAAACATCAGTAAGAAGGATTTTGAGCAGATATTCTGCACATGAGGCTGATTCAAAAGAATAGGAGAAAAAGCTCAAAATCAGCTGCGGCAGGTCCTTTACGAACTGGAATCCTTCCCCAAAGACACAAGGTGCTGACTGCCAGTCTTGTCCACACCTTCACCACATTGCATGTCCATAGCCTGCCCACCAGCATCAAAAATGTAGTGCAAGGAGCTCTCAGTTGTTAGATAAGGTAGGTTACAACCCAGCCAGGATCCCACTCCATCGTGTTGTCCTGTAGCTCTGCTGCCTCTGTGCCTCGAGGCACAGAAACTCACAGACCCTCTGCATTACTGTGGCACAGCCTCAGTCACACCAAGCCCCAGAAAGCCAACAGAAAACATGACCTGTGGTGAGCAGACAGCAAAATGGTTTCACTGCACTGAAATTCTTTGCCATTTTTTTCAAAACAACCAGCTGCACCTGACAGACACACCTTAAGCACAAACATCACATGAACATTACGCAGTGATCTCTCAGGTGAGCTCAACTAAGATACCATCTTCTAAATAAGAAATCTGAAGTTCCTTTTTGACTGCAGGATATATAAGTGTAACCTCTTTATTATATATTAACAGTGAATGCATTCCATGGTAACACATGCCATTTTGGAATTTCCTTTACTGTCAGTAATTTACAAGCTGCATTAAGACAGACAATTCAAACTAATGAAAACTCCTAACAAGAGCAAAGCAGTGCACTTACCATAAATACCAAGAGACTTCATCCCTTCAGGCAATTTTTAAAATATTTTTTTCCACTTCACTATGCCTGCAGCATAGGTTAAAGAGCTGATTAGGTATATACATTTAAGAACAACTGCAAATATTAAGAAATGCTACTCGGCACATTTGGTAGTAGCTCTTCTGAAGTTTCTTGCACAGATTTTGCAATGTGGAAGAATTCTAAATATTGTTATACCTCTTTTCTAGATATTTTGTTCCTTTGGTAAAGTATTTTATTTGGAAAGGCTTTGTCTAAAGGTTAAACAGTCCCTATGCAATCCCTGAATAAAAGAGTAAAGCATGTTTAGATGTCTGGCCCCAACTGCCAGTGTCCCATGCCTGCCAAAACTTGCAGCCTGTGTGGACACTGGCAAATCCCAGAGTACATCTGCCCCCAAGTCCTGTCCTTCCATGTGGACAAGGCAGAAGTGGATCCACCCTCAGACCCTGCAGAGATGCAGCAGAGAGTTTTCAGCTGTTTGGACCATGAATGCTATTACAGACATTCCTCATCATTCAAAGAATAAATAGCACCACACATGGAAGCATGCTGTGGATCAGTCTGAGTCCAGGAGCAGCCAAGCTGACCCATAGTGGCTCTGCCATACACCACAAGAACAAAGTGAACCTTGTCCAAATACATTTCCTGTCGTTTCTGCCTGGGTCTTGGTGAGATTGTCTCTTGGGAAGGAAAAATTCATCAATAAACATTCATCCATAATTAAGCAAATAGGCTATTGGAAAAATTTAATAGCAAATAACTAATAATGATTTTCATACCATAAGAAGACAAAAAGAGAAACAGGAAAGCATGAAATCATAGTCTGGCTTTCTGCACAAGAACCACAGAATAAATCATATGCTGTTGATACACTGCTTTTAGATTCTCACCCAATAGTTATTATGACCAAACCTACAGCAACTCTGTATGTAAAAACAGAGGAATGAGACTGGTGGAGACTGTTTGGTTCTCAAAGCCAAGATAGCTGTAAACAGGTAACATCTTTACCTTTAAATTAACAGTTTTAGCTGATTGGGCTGTCACTTTTCCATCTGCAAACCACTCAGCATTTGCCTCCTAAGCTCAGGGAAAAGGCCTCCAGAGACTGTGAGTCAGTGAATGAAAACTGTTTTGGGTCCCATGGCAAAGAAAGTACTTTGCTCTCAAAAATAGATACATTTCTTGTGGGAAAAAACAGCCCAGCTCCTTCCTCTCCCATAGATAACAATGTAAAATGTCAGACACCTCCCAGGCTCCGTTCCCAGGAGATCAATAGCATTGCAGTCATTACTTCGGTGGGTTTTTTCCTTAAAGGTTAATTCATATCTAACCGAAAATTGTGACCCAACAGTTCACTGCTTATGGGAGCATGAGGTGTGGAATGTCAGGCTGCCAGTAGTGTTGAAGTGCTGCAGCTGCAAAAAGCTACAGCAGGATTTGGGCACTTGGAGACACAAAACTGGGCTGGGAGACAGGTTAAGTAAGATTGGATGCAGGGGAGCAGGCAGGGCCTGTGTTCAGTGCACAACAGTGAGAGGCTCCAAAGCAAGGGGAGGAGGTTGCATGCAGTGAAAACCCGCCTGCTTTTTTGTGTTTGCAGCAGAAAGCCCATGGGACGCATTCACTGTGTTGCCAGTATGTCCTGCAGGTTTGGGGCTCCACAGTGACAGTGGAGCTATGTGGAGTGAAACCCTAACGATCACATTCAAGGGTAAAAATTGGTCCATGTGCACCTTTTTAATGCAAAGGCTTTCCCCCTGAGGGTTTGGTGACTGCAGCACCTGGGGCCCTGGCACAGAAAGAGCTCTGCCAGAGCCCCCAGGCCAGAGCCCTGTGCTGCTGGCAGCCCCTGCTGCAGGGCACGGCAGCCCGGGGGCTGAGCCCTGCTGGGAAACTGCACAGAGGGTCTGCCAGCAGCACTGCCACCCTTCTGTGTCACAGCCCTGCATCAGGCTGCAGCTCCTCAGGAGTCTGCTCACCCTTAGCCTTGCTGGATCCCTACACTGCACCTCACACCTGTATTAACTTCGTGCTGAGATTGCAGGCAGCCACCCTAGGGCAGGGGCAGAAGCAAGGACAGATGTGAGATGCTACCCAGAGGTGATCCTGGTCCATTATTCTCATTTCACAGGATAAATTCAACACCAAATAGTGAGGGAAAAAAAGAAAAAACAATCCCAGACAGGCAGTTAAACTGAACCCCAGGCTGTGCAGAACCACAGCAGGCTCCACAAAGCTCTTGCAGTCCCAGGGGAGTAAGAAAAAGGGGAGGAAACATCACAAGAGATGACTTTGCTTACTCACATCATTGGTGCAGACACACTTGTTTACATTTGATTGGCCTCATCTAAACTTTGCTGGAGGTTGACCATAATATTTACAAGCTGAAAGAACAATTATGTAGCTGAGAGCAGCTGAATGGAACAAAACAAAACCAGAGACACAGAAATCATGTCATTTGCTAAAGTCAGAAAAACAAACTAAGCCATCAGACCACACATCTGCCTCACGCTATATAAATTTACACTGTGGTACTATTTGTGCAGTTTTACTGCAATATGGATGTTCTTTGAGTTTATAAACACTTACAGTGCTTATGTGCTCCATGTACTTATTTGTACCATAAAAATTTATATGGAAGGATATTTCCTCTGCCTCATCTGTTTGTTTACAGAGTCCACCTTTAAAAGACCAATATTCTTCCCTCTGGGGCCTGTTTACAGCCTGCACCTGTGATAATTTCTTCAGTTTCAACCTCATGGACTGTATTTCTTACATAACTGTTTTCCCTCTTTCAGACACCATTAATCATCCTTCTGTCAAGATCTTCTTCCCACACCAGGCTTTACTGTACATTCCTTGCGTTTTCGTACCATGATGTCAGTCCAGAATGGAACAAAGATAAGAATTACTCAAGATTTTCCTTCAAATGATCTTGTTTCTACAAAACTGTACATAAAATAAAACCCTCATACTCACCATGGAATTGGGAAAGGACCAGGCTTGGGGATTTGTGATTTTCTTGTATTCCATACCCTTATTTCTTGAAAACTAAATGCAAAATTATTTTGGAAAAATGAGTGCAGAAGTACAGGGAACAAAGCAAGCACAACACAGCTTTATAATCAATGGTAGAACAATTAGGCAAGTATGTCATTACACTGCAAATATTTTGAAAATAGTTTGTCAGCCATGCTTGAAAAATTATGATTTTTTTTCACACTTTTCAGTGTTTGGGAAAGTGAGATTGTTGCATGCATTTAACACCTTTTTGCCACTGCAAATGATTTAGAATAGCAAGAAGCAAAGAGTGCTGAGATGCTACTTCCATTCATTTGCATGTTTCAGAGATAGGATGGACTCCAAATTTTTAATTCTCATTTTCATTTTATGAAAGAAAGCAAACTCTATTAATCTGTCAAATCCCTATTCCTGGGCAAGCATTCATACTACTGTGGTTTTATTGGACTCAAGAGTAGGTAGGTCCAAATAAGTAAAGATCTCTGCCTTATTTTGTTGTAACACTAACACCATAAAGAGTAAAGACTTCACCTAATATCACAACAAAGCATCAGAGGAGCAGTGTTGTAACCTATCTGGCATCAAGCATCAGCCTATAAAAATACTCAGGCAGGTCTGTTCTTCTCTCGGAGTGAAGAAGAGAGCTGTTCAGGCAGAACAATATTTGTTTTATTGACAGATTTTACTGTTATCTGTTACCCACCAGTGGGCCCCATTTGCAGTTTTCATCATAGAGTAATTGCTTATTAGAGACATTAGCAGGGCTTTTTTTTGAAAACTATTATGCTAATAAGGAACAATCATATTAGCAAGGTGTGCTCTTTACAACTTTATTTGTTTATCCTCAGGGACTAAACTTCTGAAACCTCAAACCTTTTGTTACATACTGAAAGATTTGGAAGTAAAATGTCTGAAGTTTTTTTTCATGTCTGAGAAATTTGTCCAATAATAATCAGTAGTTTTATTGCTATCATAAATAACAGGAGCTGCCTCTGACAGAAAGATGCTCACAGGATTGAAGGCTATTCTGTACACAACCATTTACTAGCTAAGCAGTCTGGAAAAATTATGTTGCTGCTGTATTTGCATATTTTCTTATTATAAATGTTACCATAGTTATAACATATCAACTTTAGTATATTATTAAGCCCAAAGGGAAGGAAAAAACTGATTGTAGCATAACTTCCAAGGCTCTGGGAAAACACCTGTTTCCCTTATCCTTTGAGCTTTAGGGGCTTTTTAACCTCAGACTCGCCAATAAACTCCCTTAATGATAACTTAGATGGGATCAGTTATACTTACACATCCCAAGACTTCTAACAAACTAACAAGTACTTACAGCACAATTTCACTCCTGCAAGAAAATGCTTTTTCACCATTGGCACAGCTGAATTTTTTGCTATGCAGCTGCTGTTCATTATTTTGCTGTGCCAGGGGTATTTGTACTACACACAGGCAAAAATTTAGAAAGCTGTCTTGCAATGGGTAGTGACCACAAGCAGAGTGGAGTTGCAGATTCCAACCTGACTGCATACCAAAGCAGCAAGACATTATTATTTATATTCCAGTAGCACACAGACCCAAATTTGGGATCACAGCCTATTGTGATTAGGTGCAATGTAAACATGCAGGTAAAGAACATCCCAAACCAAGAGGCTCATACGTAAAATGATGACAAAAAAAAAAAAACCCAATACAAACCAAAAATGGGGGGGGGGGAAGGGGGGGGCAGGGGAGAAGCAAAAAAAGAAGAGCAAGCATACCATAGAGCAGGAGAAGAAAAAAAGGAAAGAACAACTTGCATGGGGACTGACCAAACACAACTCAGCTCACCTCTTGCCTGTGGCTCGCTTTGGCAGCCACGAGTGGAGGATGTGGCTTTGGATTAAGTAATCAGACAAGTCTGTGTAAAAATGGAAACAGAATAGGCTAGACTTTGTTATGCAAATATATAGATACTCAGCACTCAAAATATCCTAGTGTATTTCCCTTCTCCCTGTTTCTATGTACATACAGACCTGCATGTATGCTCGTGTATGACTCATGATAATTTAATCCTGTTGCAGTGTAAGTAAAACACTGAAAGAGGAGGTAACAATGTAGGGAATCAGACATGTTGTATCAAAATCGCATGTGTCTGTGGGCTGCAGTCCAAATTTTGGAAACTTTAACCTTTGAAATTGAGTGAGCACACCCAGATACTACCTAAACTTTCATTTCACTGACTTCATATGAGGAAAGAGGGGCAGGAGGAGATGAATTCTTATACCAAAATTAAAACTTCTTGCAATAGTCTCTATAACTGTGCAGAGGCAAGCTGTAACAGCAAAGAAAAGAGAAACATATAAAAAGCACAATGTTTTTTTCTGAAGCCTCAGCCACTCTTCAGGAAAGAGACCTATCACTTTACATGATACTTTACAAATCAATGCTTCCTTCAAAACATGGGAGATCTTGCTTCAGTACTGCCTTTGTGCCAGAAAAGTCTCTCTGAGTAAGGGCTGCTTCACTTCATAGCCTGTGCAGAGTTCCTAGGGCTGAAAGCTCAGCTCAGTATCTGTGGCTGGCTGCCCTTCCAGCCAAGCCCCTGCTCTGCCTGTACAAGCCCCCTCAGCTATGCCAGAGGATCCCATCTGTGCCAAAGGACTTCTCTGCATCTGGAGTGGCAGGATAAAAGCCAGCTTTAGACAGCTGAAAGCACACAAGAGCATGTGATGCAGTCCCATACTTTAGGAGACCATTTCAGCAACTCCTTAAAACAGGCCTGTGCCCAGTAAGGTTTGCCCTTTGAGCCTTCAGTGTAAATTGCAGTGCATACTCTTCTTGTGCGTGCTTCAGCAGAATGCCAGGCTCACAACATCCGATCCAGCAGAACCAGGGGTGGCACAGACCCTTCTGCTTATCTTTGCCTGCCCCAGATTTTGAAGACTGCTTGTTTCACCCTGCCAACACACAAGTGTGACAGCTTTCCAACCTCTTCCTCAGCTACTTACATCAGCTGGCAGAAATTCTTCAGAGATGGCAAGAGGGCTGGATATTTACAAGTGGTGTTTATTTTTCTGGAATAGCATATGCAGCCAGCTGCATGTTCTCTTCATCAAAAAGTCTTGTGATCTGAATTATACCCTCAAGCGAGTCTCCTGTGTCTCTTGTCCCTCTTGATCAGCTTAAAAAAAAAAAAAAAAACCAAAAAAAAACACTATGCCACTTCATGGTGTGCTCTTCTTACAAGCATGATCTTGTTGTTAGCACAGAGAGTATGGGATGGCTTTGAGAAGAGCTCTCTCTTCCAGCAGGTTTATATTTGAAGGTGACAGTAATAAATGGGATCAGCCTGTTTCTCACTTGCAGGGGCTGAGCCTCAGGCTGGGACAGGCACTGCAGAGAGGAGGATTTGTGTCCAGTTGTGCTCCAACACCACCATGGCTTTAAGGCCCTTCTCTTGGAGTCACCTTTGCTCCAGGTCATTGGTAAGGGAACTTGCATGTGAGGTTTGTCTTGGTTTCCAGCCTAAATCTGTAGTTCTGGTCACAGTCTAGCTTAGGAAGAGAGACCAGTGCTGGCTTCACACACAAGTGACTACAAGTGAATAAATATCAGTGATGCCACAGTAGACAGGAACAGATGAACTGAGGCCTCATCATGCACCCAGAAACATCTGAGGGAAGCAAAGCCAGGCTCAGGCAGCTCCAAAGCCCTGCTCTCCACACTCTTGTCACCTCCCCTTCAGCTGCACTGCCTGGGCCCTACTGCTTCTGCACAGGGTGTGACAGAGAGGGGACACCCTCCAGCTCACACAGCAGGGTCACAGCACCTTCTCATCCCTCTGCCTCACCCCTGTGCAGTTGTTGGGAAGGCAGTGTCCCCAGAGACACTGCCAGTCTGACCAGGAAGTTCCAGGTGTAGAGAGAAATGGGAGCACCATGTTTCTGAACAACTACAATGAGCAATCATGGCTCAAAATTGCCATTTTAATTGTCTCCCAGCAAAGTAAAGCTTGCACAGAATACATTGCTGAAAATAATTTTTTTCCCTCCACTCTTTCCATATCTTTTTTTTTCTTCCAGTTTTGCTTGGTTTTATTTTTAGCCTGGTTTTAGTGTCCAGCAGAAATGCTAGAAGAGCAGAAAAGGTGGGGATTTTTCTTATTGCTCAATGGGACAGAAAAGCCCCAAACCTCTCAGTAGTTTTGCACTACTGCCCTGCCTACCACTTGGGGATCAATTCAGCAGCACTGTTTGGGTTATGTGCTGGATATAGACTTAGTTCCTCTCCATTCTGCTGTTCCTGCAACTCCATTAAATTTCCAATGGGTATGTGAAAACAACATTGTATATGTATATACACACATGCACAGAGACACATAAAACAGAGCTCTTAAAAAGAGTTTACATCCTGGGAGGAAGCCAGCATTGATTTCTTTGTATTCAGAGTAACTCCTGACTTCTGAAGGAGTTCATGTGTCTGAGAAGCAGCAATGGAAATTTGTCTTTCAGTGTTTCTGCTTATCATTCATCAGGGTTCTGGAGTACATTCACATTTTTGTAAGGGCCTGGAGAAGCTTCACTAAAAAGCCTTGTTCCCATTAGCAAATCTGTAAAATTGTCTGAGGGATTGACTGACTACAGATAGATATTGCACATTCATTGGCCTTGCTCCCCAGCTCCCCAGCTGCACCACTCAGCTCCCATACAGCACCACTGCTGCTAAAGCCCCAGCATTTCATCCACTCATTCACCTGTCACAATGCAGAATGAGTCTGTGAAGTATTAGTGTAGCCAAGGAGCGCCCAGGACTAAGGAGGCATCTGGCACAGATGAGTCTGGGTGATGGCCTGCATGGTGAGAAGCTCAGGTGGTGAACACAATGCAAACCTGCAAACGTGCTCCTCATGTCCAAGGAGAAGAGGCTGCTGCCATAAATCACCTTCTCTGTGAAAATATTCTGAAATGACAGCATCAGCCTCTATATTTGAGAGAGAAACTAACCAGTTTCCTCAGCCTCTCTCAAACTTTAGCACAGACACAAAGAAAATGAAAGATAACAAAAAGAAATCTATCTGAGAAGCCATTTATTTTTATCAGCCTGGACCTTTGGGGCACAGTTCATGCAATTTCTTCTCTGCACCATTCCCCTTCTTGGAGTCATCACACTTAGGCAGTAAAAGATCTAATTTTAGTAATTGTCAAAAAATTGGCAACTCCTGTGTTTCTGAAAGAGTTGAATACGGTGTTAGGCTAAGTCACAATCTGGCACCCAGGTCAAGTTGGGATTTTTTGCAAGGTCAGAATTGCTTAAAGGCAGCCCCAGAGATGGAGCACAGATACTTGACTTGAACTAACTAGTCTGGAAGAAATATATTCAAAATGAATCAGGTTGTTGATGAACTCCCAGAAGAGAAATGTCCTTTGCTCTTTGCAATAAGAACAAAAATGAATGAATACAACAAGGACATTTATATACAGGGGGTGATGGGACACAAAAGCAATTAGAAAGGTTGGATTTACCTTTGATTGCTTCTACTGCCTATAACTGTCAGAGTTTCAGAGGAGAGAGATCCTTGTCCTGTTTTCCCATACATCTGGGGCTCATGACTAAGAACTCTGCATGTTGTGCTCGGCAGCAGGGTGGTTTACCATGCTCCACACCGAAATCTTCCCAGGGCACCCTCTGACCACCATTTCTGCTTCCACCTGCCAGGAAAGTATTGGCCCTGCAGAAACTTCTGCAAACAAACCCTCTCAAACAGCAACAGCCACAAGTGAGCATATTATAAACGGTAAAGGAGCACCAAACAGTTCTTTTCGAACCAGAAAAAGGCTGCTGTCAAGTGATTTAATTTCCCTGCTAAATTGTATAGTGAAAAAGAAATTGCATGTAAAGACCATGTGACTGGGAACGAAAAGCCTCTTGTTGAAAGCTTTCATTTGCCCTTTATCACACTGTTTTGCTTCATATTCTATAAATAACTCATGTGCACTGTTTTTCCTTTTGGCCTCATAACTATGAACCGGTTCCTCACTGGCTTTGCAGAGTCTGAAGAAAAATCTCTGGAGAATGCTGTAAGCATTTGATAGAAGCTCACAAGTGGATTAATTTCAAAACAGGGCTCAGTTGGCACATTCAAAAATATATAATAAGAGCTCTTTGTAATAGATTCATCTCCTTCTGTAGCAGAAATCGGGAATCGGAGTAGCTTGGTTTCTGCAATCTGATTTTAGTTACAGTTAGGCTACAATTTATTTTTAGTAACAAACTGTTTCCCTGAGACAGATTTGGCTGCTCATTAGCATTGGGAGTCTTCTCTGCAAAAAATATATTGTGATATTTCCGCTTAGCTTTGACTAGACCCACCCATTTAAACATAAACTCCATTCTGCAAAGACAGAGTAGATTTGATTACCCATCTTGTCATTGACAGATGATAAAGATACTGAAAATCAGTTGTCCCTCTTCCCTAAATTTTTTACTTAGTATCATCACACAGTTTTCCTTTAAAAAGGCAGGAAAATCTGTTAATCTGCATTATGAGCTTAATGAAAAGAAGCATAATTGAAAAATTGTTGTAATGAAAGAGAGTAAAATACCAGTTGTGTTGGATTTGTGATTTTCTACCACTCAACTACTTCATCAAAACATTGGCTGGGGGAATCCTCCACAGTGACTTTTCTAGATGGGTTAATTGGCAGGTTGGGATCCAAATCATTGCCTTCACCAGCTGATCTTTCCAGAGAGAGTTTAATCTGCTTTGTTTCCCATTTCACCACTGATGTCAGCTGCAGTAGCAGCCTGGTTTTACTTATCAATCAGTATCTTCCAGGCCATTTTTTCTGCTACACCCACCCAGGTAACCTCCAGGTACTGAGACTCTAATTTCCAGCATCAGAAACGCCAGCTTTGGTCAGGCCAAGGGCCTCTCCAGCCTCTCTGCAGCAGGAGGAGAGCTTTTAACCAGCTGAGGCCGTGGTGTTTCATGGCTTTGAACGCCTGTTCTCCAGATGTGCTTAGCTGGCCTTATTAAGGGTTACCCGCAGCAGGCAGATTTACTTCAGCTCACCCCTGTGGAGGATGAAAATACCTCCCCTGCAGCACACCACACATCAGGAGATGGTGATCCTGACACAGAGCAACCTCTTAGAGCCATGGTCCAGCAAAGCACAGCTCCCTGCTGCACCCCACATCCTGGGGTGAAAGTAAACTTGCTTCTGCAAAATATTTGCTTTAGTAAAGATGAACTCTACCAGGTGCTCAAAGGAGCTAGTTCCAAAACTGGCAATGTCAGAGAGTTCAGATGTGCCATATGGTAGATTTGGAGCACTGTGGGTTTGGGGTTTTTTAATTCTTTAGCTCCCCTAGCCACTATTAACAAGGTGTCATGGTTAATTTATTTTCAAGGTAGACAAGCTATTGGAGTGGATTGCAGTCAATGACTCCCTAAAGCTTCAACCACTGCAATGTCCTGATAGTTCAAATGTTACATACAACTTGTAAAATTCAAAGACCACTTCTTTGAACATCTTTGAATTACCAAAGCATATAGTACATTTCCATTACAAAAAAAAAAATAAACTTTTCCCCTAAAGACATTGTTTATTTTTGTTAGTTCAACTCATATTTTCATATCTAAAACAAGATATAACCCCCACTTTATAAGTATGAATACAATCTTAGCAGTTAATTGTCATGGCATTACAAAAATACCACTGAAATGGGTATGAAAATTGCTCAGAGCAATTTGTAGAGCCTTTTCAGAAACCAGGGAGTGCAACATCTCCTCCAATTCATACATGTTTACACACAGAGCTTTCACATATTTACTTGATTTTGGCAATTATGTCAACTGAAGAAACATAATTTCCTGATGTAAAGGGCTCAGACTTTATAGATTTTTCACTGAAATAATTCATAGATTTTTCATTGAAATCACAGCAGCTGATTTAAAAACTCTTAACCCCCTTCTTGTAACTAACCTTGACCGTTTGACCCTGAGAGGTTTAACAGCTAATTGCCTCTTTGAGGGAGGGGTCTGAAAACGGATTTCAAAGAAAAACAGAGGTCGTTTTATCTCTGACATTCGTGTACAAGTAGGCAGTGGCAACCTTCTGCTCTGGGTTTCCCTCGTTTCAGCTGCCTCCATCCCAAGAGCTGTTATTCGAGCAGGAATGTGGGTGCTTAGCTCGCCGGTGATGGTATCTGTGCAGCACCACAAACGGCCCCACATTCTTGGCATATTTGGTGGCCTGCATCAGCCCCGCTTGGAACAAAAGCTCTTGTTTTGGACACATCACTGCAGACTGTTGCCTGATCCAAACTGTCTGCCTCCTTCTGAACTTCTAACCAGAAATGACAGATCCGTTTGTAGTTTTTTAACAGATCTAGCCTCAGAAAACCTATCTGATACTGCCTAGATAGGAGCTGCCTTTTGCATCCAGGTTTGTTTTTAACTTACAGCACATTCTTCACCTTAATACCCAAAAGACAAAGACAATTTAGACATAAACACTAGTGTGAGAATTTTACTTGAAACAAAATTCAAGTATGTGCAATGAACACAGGTGTAAGTGCTGTTTGAAGGACCATTGCAAACACTAATTAGGAAACTGCGTTCAGAACTGCACCCAGCAGTTTCACTGGCGTGTCTGGATATTCAGTGTGGCCTCTCTGTGAAGAGCCCTAGCATCTCCTGCAAAGAAACAGCATCTCTGTGTCCCCATCGACGAGCTGCAATAGGGTAAAGGTAGCTCCCATGGAGTCCCTGTCACAGGCCAAAGGGAACAGAAAGGTGAAAACCTCAGATGCAGGGCTGGCTATTTGCCCTACTTGCTAGGCAGACAGTTTTGGTAGGAATACAGAGTACCAATTCTATTTTGAGCAGTAAATGAATAAATTTAATCCTCATCTACCAAGGCAAAGCATTCCTTCTCAGGAGAAAAAAAAATCTTTGAAGAAATCAGATAGGGACATTGAAAGGTCCCAAAGTAAGAGCAACCACCTCCATGTCCCTTCTGAGAGGTATTTCACTCACCCCTGCCCTTTAACATTATGACATGTCATAATCACCCAAGCAATCTTTTCCAGTACTTGCTATCCCTAATTTGGATAGTCGTTGTTTTGTGGTTTTTTCCCTTTACTTTAATGCCTTCTTTTGATATTTTTTGCTGCAATTTAGTTCACTAATTCCTGTTCCATCTTCTGCAGGGACTGAACTCTCTCTAAGCATCATACTGCTCTTCTTTACAGCAGCCTTTTCTGTATTTGAAGACTTTTGTAATTTTTCTTCTGGTCTTTGATTTCCTACACAATCCAAATTGTTTCAGGCTGCCTTCTAGGTTTGTTTCCTGCTTGTTTGATCATTCCCACTTTGGAATCTCTCCAGTCAGCCCACATCATTCTCAAATCTACCAATCATCTTGGGATGTCCTCTTGGGACATTATTACCACATATGAAACCATGTTTTCCCAGCCAGGTTTTAAAATGACATCTATTAAGCTGAGGGTTGTGTCTTCAGTGCACAGTTAACTTGAGTTATTTGCACTTGAGTTAATACCTCCCCAGTCAGCCTCATGTCAGAGTCCCAGGAAAAGGGAAGTGAAGGGAATCACAGGAAACCATTTCATCCATATCCCACCTCTGAGGCACCATCAAGTACAAAATATCTACAGTCTTTTTGAAATACTCCAGCAGCAAAGTCATCATGACCTCCCTGGGCCATCTCCACAGGAAAAATTCTAAAACCCAAATACCTATTTATCCACAACTGCCCCAGTAAGTTGAGTGTCTACCTTGCCACATAAACCCAGCACAGTTTGCCTTCAAGAATATCATGTGGAATGGTGTCCTAGCTTGTCTTTGCAAAAGGGTTCTACCAAATCTACTAAGCACAAGTACAGAGTGGCATCATGATAATTATTTATCACATTTGTAAGGACAAGAAATATTTTTTAAGTATCATCTAATGCTTTATGCCATTATTCATTTTTAATACTAAATAAGCATTAAGGTTCTCTAAATTCTCCATGGCTTCCTCCCTCTCAGCTGCCCTTGCATTTTCAAACACACTTCATGCATTTGTCTTCTGGACATCATCAGGAGACTCCACATTTCTTACAGAGAATGGCAGATAAGTAAGCGTTTGCAAATTTTTCATATTATAGGATATCGTATCAAGTCCTGCTGACTTGCATAATCATTCTTATCTACCATGTACACCTGACCTGTTCCTTTTTAGTCCTGTTTTTATTAAAATTAACTGGTTTAAGCATCTGGTCATAATTCACCTTTTCTGTGGTGGTTGAAAGGAGAAAGACATCAAAGAGATGACCTATTATTTGCTCATTTCCATATTAAGCAATAAACTTCTACTTTCCTCCCCTTTTGTTGCTGAAGTATTTTCTTCCTATTCTTCCTTCAGTAGTTGCAGCTCAGTTTTAGCCCAGGCTTTCCAACTCTCCCTTACATGTCCGTGAAATCTGTCATACCAGCCCCCCGCCATGCGGGTGTCTCATCCTGTCCCCTCTCTGGCACTGCTAGGCAAGAGCAGCTGTGGCCTGGCACGGCACCCGGGGGTTGTGTCCCCGCACAGACACCGCGCTGGCCTGGCCTGGCTGAGCGCGCCGGACGCTCGCTCCGGGGCAAGCAGCACCGGCCCCAGCGGAAAGGCTGCCGCTTTCCCAACAGAACCGAACCGCACGGGCCCTGAACGGCCCAGGCAGCCCAGTGAGACACACGAGTGAATGCTTCTCTTCAACTCTGCCAAAATGAAAAAAAAGCAACAGGAGACACAGCAGAAGCAGAGGCCTCGCATTTGAGCTCTGCTGAGAACAAAAAGTGTAACAAAGTTTGACTCTTTGAAGATTTGGTTGCTCCTTCCCTGCTTTTACACAAGCTCCTTTGTCACACACGGTGCACAGGAATGTGCTCTGAGCCCACAGAAAATCTTCAATCCACCTCTTAATGAGACAAAAGGTTTCAGAGAAACCCAGATGAAACAGGACAAGGCGTAGTAATACAGCCAGAAGGACCCTATTGATCTGCTTTACAAGTGGAAAATACTAGGAAGCTAATGTAAATAGGAACCAGCTGCAAGAAATGTTCTGTAACCTTAAATTAACTACCTAAGAGCATGACAGGCATCTTGCTGGTAGTAGTGCACTTCACACAGCTCCTACAGTCACACAATCCTAGCAGCTTCAGTGGGAAGGAAAATGAAATCCTCCAGTCCTTAGGGAAAAGTCACAGTTTATCTCTAGAAAGCATGAAGCTGCAAATCTGAAAAGATGCCAAAGTTGACAGTTAACTGCCACATACTGCTGAAGTCTTTTTTTCCACCTTCTTCTTAAACTCTTTCTTCCATTCCCAGGCCAGACTCGAGGTTGGAAGTCAGTGAATGAATTCCACAAGTACTACAGTTTGTACTTTCCCCAACAGCTCAAAAGCGGAGGTATCAGGTTTCACAGCCCTGTGAGGAGGCTGGCACGGCTTCAAAGCACTTCAGAAATACCTCTCACTTTATCCTGAGGAGACAATGGCTCCTCTGCAGGGACCTGCAGCAGCCTTCCCTCCCAGAGCCGACTGTGACACAACCCCAGCTCCTGCAAAGTACCACCAACGCATCAGGAAATTCACGACCTTGTGCCAAGGCAGAACTTACCTGTAAAGTCTCGAATCAGAGAGCATTCGCGATCTCAACGTATTTAAAGATGTCTTGGGCCTGTCATGATTCAAAAGTGAGTTGGATTTAAGTCCCATGTTGGCTTCAATGCGCTAGTCCTGGTGGAAAGCAAGTGCTTTCGACAAGCTCTTTTAGGTACCAAAAATAGCTTGGTACTACATTATCAAAACGACACAATCTTTAATTTTTCTCTTGACTGCAGTTAAATTTTAAAGAGACAAATGGATCAATTCCAGAATTTATAAAGACAGGTCTCATAAAACCTTCCTATTCTGAATTATTTCAGAGATAGCCATTTTTGAAAGACATCATTTTCTCCTTTCTCCTTTGATATTAAGAAAACTCAGCTTTCCCTAGTTCCCTGCATAGATAGAATATGCAGGATTTTGTATATTTTTGCCAATCCATTTACAATCAAAACCTTTCACTCCATCTCAGGAGTGGTTGCAAACATGACCTCAGTAGAGACAAGGGCATGCCAGAGAAATGTATTTTTACTAGGAATACCAAAATGAAATAAGAAATAGGAACAAAAGAAGAAATACAAATAGATACATAAAAGATAAATGGATATAAATATATCAAGATCAGCAAAACTAAGTAAATACTGCACTGAAAATATCCTTTCAAGCTCCAGGTCAATGGAAAATTTTAATTTATAACTGTATCATGTGCAACAGAGCTGCTGCAATTCCAAACATGACAACTGGGTGATATACGGCATTTCCCATGTTCTTATATGTCCTAGTATTTCAGTTATTAAATGACAAGCTGAGAAACAGTAACACAGAGACAAGTGACAATAAAGCTGCTGAAAGGATTAGTCGAAATTTGTCAAAGTGTGATGGAAAATATGGGAAGAACAAAACATGAGCTGCATTGGTGCTTGGAAAAAACAAAACTCAAACCACTTGAGAATTTGAACCAAGGTCAAACTGAAACACTAGACACATTCATGAGGCAAGATGGCACATATTTGGGTGATCCTTGATAGAAAAGCTTTCTAAGGGAAAGGGAAAGGGAAAGGGAAAGGGAAAGGGAAAGGGAAAGGGAAAGGGAAAGGGAAAGGGAAAGGGAAAGGGAAAGGGAAAGGGAAAGGGAAAGGCCAGCTGAAAGCATGGCAGTCGAGTGCCCATCATCCCCTCTCCCTCTTCAGAACCTACTGGAACAAACCCTAAACAGGCAAGAAACAATCTCAGCATTGCTGCTCAGCCATGGGTCTCCTCGCTAAAGAGCAAGGAGAAACAACAGCCAAGTTTCCAAGATTTCCAGGAAAAAGAATTTACCCTGATTACTTAATCCCCTTTCATCCTGTTAATCTGGTGCTCTGCCCCTGCACTAGTTCAGTCCAGCCCCTGGACTGTATGTGGCTTTGCTGCTGCACTGTCCTCACAGCACTGTCTCACCTGAGTGAGCCATGCACAAAAATCAAGGGAAAAAACTTTTCAACTAAATTTGCAGCTCACTCCATTAATGTGTGCTGGTTTTTCTCTGTGGGGCTGGCAAGGTTTGGGTGCTGAGGAATCTATCCTGCTCTGTTGTTCCCATCCACAACTGGCATAACTGTATGACTTCAGATAGGTTACAAAACGTTGAAACTGCCTTTCAGAGCCTCGTCCCTGTCAGAACCATGTCAGAGAAATGAGCCATTCTTAGGTGATGCTACTAAATTTGGGAATCTCCCACCAGTACTGAATGCAAAGCTGGTAAGCCAAACATCCAGTGCGTCCCCTTCCACTTCCTTTCCAATAATCTCATCATGAAACCTTTATGTTTTTCTAACTTCCAATGCTGCAATGATGTTTCAAGCCAAAGGACCCAAATGCTGTAAAGTCAAGAATCAGCTGCATGTTCCTTGAGGCAGAACAGTCACAAAATTCAAAAGCAAAATGAAAGAAGAATCTTTGAGAATACAGTTTGCTTTCTCTAATGAGTCCTCAAAAATAGCAATGGAGGAAGCAAGGTTAAAAAAAAGAATTATTTTGAGATAACATTTTAAAACCAAAAAAAGTAGAATTTGAAAACATAGAACATAATAAAGATCAGCCACAAGCCATAGTACTGGCTTCAGTTTCAACTTATTTAAACTAAAGTTTTCAACTTATTTAAACTAAAGTATGCTGTCTCTTTTCCAACGCAGGCTCTATGAGCCCATATATTGTTGAGTAAACTTTTTCCCATGAAACCATTCCCACTCCAGTTCAGAGATAGGCATTATGGTCAAGCCATGTTTCTAACAATAATGTTTGCTTTGGCAAGTTGTAGTGTGGTTATGTTGGCAAACAGATGCTTCAGCCTATGCCATTTATTTGATCCCAGTACATTCCAAATTATTTTGATGAAACTTCAAGTGTGATATGAAGGGAAAGTCATAGCTAGTAAATCACCTGGAAAGACCCATAAAAAGGACAGGTCTTGATGGCCTCACACTGCCAAAGAAACAACACTGGGTTGCTGATCTGTTACAAATTGGAAATGCTTACAGAAAAAGCAGGGGTTCTTTTTATTGCAAGAAGTCAAGGAAATATATACAGCACACAGAATAGTAATATGACCCTCCAGCAATGCTCACCCTAGAACAGAAGGATCATAACTCTGAAGAGCAGTCAGCACTTAAGTTCATGAAGTTACTGAGGCAGTTGTCACAGCATTCCCCCACTCTCTCTGTGTAAATTGTTATTTATGTGCATACACATGTATGTGCACAGACACACGCTTTTAAATCTGTGGCTTATTAACGTAAAGGTGAGAGTTCACATCAAGCAGGAGGAGGAGAGATTTGTTTCTTTATCAGCACTATCTCACTTCAACAGAACAAAACAGAAAAACACTGCAAATGGCAATAAAAGAAAAAGAAGATATTTAAGTCCTTATGTGATGAATGACAGTTCATGCAAACATGCTTTCTTTGTGGTGATCTTGATAGGTTTGCTGCTCCTTAACAGTGCTGTAACAATTGTACTGCTTTTCCTTCAAATACAACTTTTTTCAAAGAATTTACAATATTTGCAAATTATATAAATCACTTTTTATAGATCTAAATACCTTAAGAAGGTAGTTTCAGAAGTACGAGCAAATGGCTTGGTTCTCAGAAATGTGCCATAACCTCAGAGCCCAATGTAAAAGACAGCATCTGTCAGTGCCTTGCACTTGTGGAAATCAGGGCAAGTCCAAAAGCTGTAAATAAAGATACTTCCCATGTCTGTACCACTGAAGTAATTTCCAATGACTTTATAAAAATCTCACTTTCTTTTAAAACAGTAAATAGAAAAAAATTCATAGTGCTTAGCTCTGATTTCTGTTCACACAGCTCTTCCCCACAAATGTTCAGATTCACCTCTCCAGCTTTAAGCTGTCCTCAATAAGAAGCACAGACACGAAATCCCAACTTTCCCTCAGCCCAAATGCTGACTGCTCAGGAGTTAAGAATAGCAGCAGCAAGCTGATAGAAAACTGGGAAAAGGAGAGCATTTGAAAATTAATGCTTGGATTCACAGCATTATCAGGACAGGCTGACTGACAGCTAATCTTAGATACATCTATAGGAAATGTCATTATTTAATTTCTTTTACTGCACATGTAACAGGAAGTATTACACAATTGCTACAGTTAAATGTAAATACATGGCCTCTAAATTCACAAATATTCTTCAGATATCATCTAAACAGGTAGGCAGATTGATATGTATTTGTCTTTCCCAGAAGGCATCCCTCAAATTAAACAGCAATAGAAAAAGATTGCCTAATTTCCTGAGCAGCCTGCTACAGAAGCAAGAACCATGCACAGACCTCTCTCACATGGACAGAGGTCCAGTTGAGCTTTCACCTGCAGGAAAGCAACTCCAAAGTTACCTTGGTCCAACAGCAACTGTTGAACTGCAGCCCACCTCACAGGGGTGGGAACTGAGACCTGGGAATATTCAACATCCTCTGAAACACAAGCAGTTCAACATTTCCTCCAATGGATGAATATCCAGCTTTAAACATATCCTGCAGGACATGTGCATCTTAACAGAAATCAAATCTTAGCTTGAAGCCCACACAAAACCCATCATGTCATGTAATGCATTAATGAATAAATACCTAGGAAATACAGATGTTAATGCTGTTGTGGGATAAAAGTAGAAGGCAGTTTTCAAGGGCAACTAGTGACCTTTGGTTAAACTGCAGTTGGTGCTGTTGGAGCATTTACTGGTTTTACACATATACCTTCATACACACAGACTTTCTTAGACAGTCACTCTGATGCCTTCCCCATTTCCTTTTTCCTTATCTTCTACAGTTTCACCTAATTCCCTTTTTCCTTCTTTTTCTCTTGAATCAGAACATACCTATATGATAGCACATTTTAGGTCCTTCAAGAAAGAAGAAACAAACACAAATAATTTGCACTACTCTCTGCAGACAAACACACTGCTGTGGACACTGCTTTTTCCTTCCAGCACATCAGTTTCCTTCAACAAGCTGCACTCCAGCAAACGACTGGAAAAACACATCTTAAAAACAAATTAATTAGCTTCCTACAAATTAAATTTTTCCTTTCTGTATTCCTAAAGCTTTTATCTACGATTTCCTCTTTTACTCTTAACAATGCCATTGATTAAAGACAAATTACATTTCTGTAGGCATTGATTTGCTCAAGCTTTTGATAGAGCCCATTCCAGATGCATTATCCAATGCATAGCTCCTGCTTGGGAAGCTGCCCCGGACTCCAGACAGCGTTTGAAGAGCAGTTATGCAATGGATGCCACAATGCCCGAGCAGGCAAATTATCAGCCTTTCCAAGGAGCCTTTGGTAGATGAGCCACGCACACCGCCCCGAGCGGGGCTCTGTGTGCAGGAGCTGCAGCTCCCTGGGCACGGGGCGGCTCAGGGTGTGCTCAGAAGCTGCTGCACAGCGACCACAAAAGTGGTCATTGGGAGTAGTTCAGAACGCTTCACAAGAATGCTTTGATGCTATCCAGAGCAGTGCTACTGGCCGGTAGCTAAACTATAATTATGCTGGCTGGATCAGAAAGTCAGGGTTGAGTTGCAAGAATTCCCTTCTCGGCCCACCCGTTCCAGACCTTGATCAAGGCCAATGTACTTTTGGGAAAGTTCAGTTCCAGTGAAAATGTAAGCCTACAGCTGAAAAGCTCCTGGGTTTAGTTTTTGTTTTAAAATCTAGGTCAAGTCATTTTCGTAGCAGTGGCAGACTTTCCACGCAGGTGGGGATACTCTGTACGCAAGGAGGTACTAACAAAGAAATGTTTACAAAAATCTAACGGAATGTTAGGAAAAAAACAAATTAGCATCAGTTCATTGTAAGCTTTGTCTCTGGCCTGACTACCATCTGCGATGGGGATTTTGTTATGCAGTGAAACAAGAGCAAGATAGAGCTTTAAACAATTGCCTCGAGCACACAAGTCCTGTGTTTATTCCTAGGAACATATTAATAAATTACAAAACTGAAGGAGGACCACTTTGACCGTGTGGACTTCAGGAAATTACTTCATCATGACATGTTCTGACTGCTCTGTGACCAGCCTAATTCCCACTTTTTTTGTTGAGGTCCATAACCACCATGCACCTGAACAGTGGCTCTGAACTCGGTGTGTCAGGGATGAGTGATCATCAGCACTGAGATTTCCCACCAAGCTGGGCTGGGTGCAGCCACTGCCTGGGCCGGGCAGAGCTGTGGCATCGCCCTTGCAAACACTCCTGCTCCAGGGGCAGGGCCATGGGCAGGGGAAGGGCAGCACTGACCCTGGCTGAGCCCTCCTCTGAGGTCACTTCTGCTTAGCAGACACCAGGCAAGGCCAGAACCATGTGAGAGAAGTTAAATTCAGCATCCAGGCTCCACCTGGATCATCCCATTTCCCTGGGCAAATATCACAATTGTGGACTTTGTTAGGCTTTTCCCAGTCCTTGTTGTCTGTTTTTACCCCACTGTATCCCTCCATAAACTCGTGTCCAAGCTTGAGCCTAGCACCCAGCTTTCACCTCCTTCAAATTCTGCTGGTGGGAGGACGGGTGACATCTATTCTCTGCTCTCTAAACTGGATCTAAAACAGGGCATCAACTAAACAATAATTACAACCTCCAATGTGTTTATTTGCTGGGTGCCTCAGGACATTGGTTTAAGGAAGGCTGTGCACAGCATACTCTCACACCAACCCCACTTTCAGACAAAAAACCTGGCAGGGAATCACAAAATTTTTCCCCTCAGCCCCAAAGAATCCTTATGATAGTGAACTTCCTTTAAGCAGCCTTATGTTAAGTCTCACCGTTAAAACAAAGCACTGCACAGAACAATACACTAATATCTTATGGATTGCTTCATATGGGAAATAATTATCTTGTTAATTCAGCCATCTCTCAGAAATTAATGCTTTTTTCCCTTGTCTTAGGAAGTCAGGGTACCTTATTGTGCTGTGTATTTCAGTTTACTCTGCCATACATTACCCTGATTAATTCTGGCAGTGACAAAGCTGGAGAAGTAATTTAAAATCATGATCACACAGAGGCATTGCATTTTCCTGCAGCAAAATCAGCACTCCTGTTTAACTCTCCTGACCTTTCATTTCCTGTGAAGGAGCACAGGAGGTAAAACCTGTTTCTGCAGGCACTACCTTAGGAGTTCTCACAAGTTTGTTTTTGAATTATTTTCCCTCATAATAAATGAAAATGCATTCAATATTATACCTAGAGGGACCACAGTACTGCAATGACACCAAACAGCTACACTACAGGTGGAATTAGGCTAAAACACCAAGGCAATTCAACCGAGCAAAGTCAATCTAAATTTATCTTTGTCAACCTTCAAGAACAACAGAGAAGAAACCATGGAATGTAAATGTTAGGGATGAGCAATCTGACTTGTTTCGTGGGTAAGGTTTGCTTTGAATAAATATGTGGAAATACTGAAAACAACAAAATATGCAAAGATGACAAAGGGAGAATTTAAGCACATTGGACTTGTAATTTGTTTCCTTTGAGTTTCACTTCTTGTTTCCTTCTAATTATAGCTCCTGAAATATTTTTAGGGAATAATTATAATATAATGACAGTTATTTATGTCAATTGTAAGTCATAGATGGCTTAACTCCTCTTTTTAAGAATTGGCCTTAACTATTTTCAGACTAAGCACGTACTTCCTGTAACTGCCCAAAATAACAGCTGGTGATCACTGGAGCTAGAAGAGCTGCTGCCTGCTGGAAAGTAACACTTGCAATGTCTAACAAAGATCAAATATAAATTTATCAGAGAGCACCTATCCAAATGTCTGTTACGACACAGTCATTGATTTTTCACTGACAAGCTACTGAAAGTCACTTCTACTCTGCATACACACAAACCTAATAAGCAGTAAAAAAAACCTCAAGAAAACAAAGAAAAAACACCTCAAAAAGCCATTAAATTCTTATAGGTTTGAGCACAACTCTTCTCAAGAAATCTCACCTATTCAGCATCAATTATATTGCTGTTATACAAGCCAAACATCCTGCTTCAATAACTAGGCTGTTAAGCAAATGGACTGACAAACCCACATGACAGTTATGACATTATTTGCTTAGCAAGTATACGTGATTATTTTACAGTGATGGAAGTTTCATTAGGAAACACTTCCACTGCACTGCCAGACAGCAAGGTTTGCAACACACACTATGGAAAAGAGACTCCAATCTGCACACCAAGTTCATTTGGGATCCCATCAATAAGAAAGTCATGTGTTCTCTGAGCCGTTAGTCTTCTGGTTTCTTGTTTCTCTTATTCTACAGCCAGGATAAGTTTATTAGGATGCTATCTCATACTGGAAATTTCTGCCTTTGAGTAATGTTATTACCTGTGTAATCGTGTTCTAAATTGTGTTTATTTAATCATGTTTAAAAAAAACCCCAAACAAACAGTGAGTTCACTTTTTATTTCAAGTGAAGTTATTCCACATACCTAGTCAGGAACAAAATTACTCAAGCAGGTAAAATCCTCCCAGTATTCCATCAGGCCTTCATTTCTGAAGATACTAGAGAAGACCAAATCCTTTAAAATCAAAATAATTCTGTTACATGGAAAAATAACCTTATTTCCCCTTCCTTTATCCCTCCCCCCATATTTATGCTATATGCCCATTTATTCACAGTAAACTGAAGAGCCTGTGGTTTCAGCACCCACTGCCTACTATGGCAATTTCAAGTTAAGGATTTCATACTTTCCCCTGTTCTTGGGTCATTTAAGTCCAAGCCAGTGCTGCTCACAGGATGTCTCCAGAAAGTTCTGCTGGCTTGTTGTTTCACTAAGGCAGCCCTGTCCCCAGAGTCAGCATATGGCAGTCAAAGAACATTCATGTGCTAAAAGTGCTTCACAGAAAAGAGGAAAGCAAAGGAAAAGTTCAGAAAGGCACCAGGAGCTCCCTGGTAAGGTGAAGAGGTGAGGAGCTCTACAATAAGAAGTTCCCTCCTTGAAGCATCCAAGGGAAGCGGTACTAGGAGGAAGAAAACTTGCTGACTGTGACCTTAAAAGAGACTTCTGTTTTGACAGGGAGAATCACAGGCATCATATCTTCAAGGCAACTTTGAAGATCTGCATTTCATAGAGCTTCAGCTCTCACAATGAGACCGCTGCAATAACAAACACAGGCTCCCCAAAGCACCTCTGTGTCTGTGGAGCCATTCTTAATTTAAGGATACACTTGCTTTGAGCTTCTGTGTTTAGTTTACAGGCTTTGTTTAGTAGAGATCACTTTAGTGATCTCACTCTTGAGATGAACCTTTAGTAAGCATTGGTCTTCCTGAACAGCAGCAGCCCCCAGAGTCAGGGAAAAGTGTGACTTCCACCAAGAGATTGCAAGGAAGGGGGCTGAGAACTGCAGACTGGGCTTAAACTGCTCATCTTCTGGTGAGACACCTTGGCTGTGCAACAGTTAGAACAAAGCTCAGGAGTGGAAAGGACTAAACACAGAAGGAAGCTTTCCAGCAACTGAGCTTTTTTGAGCGAGATGGCATTAAACAGATCTGAAGGGGACACCGAAATCTGGAGGGAGAAAAAGGGCTGGACAGTACTACTGTTCTGAAAGGACAGAGTTTTACATAGCTTCCTTACCAGCATTTCTTTGTTACCCAGCACTGCAGGAGTTATGTATTTCTTACTCATTACTTAATCTTCCTAACACCTCGATGAAGGTAAAAATCAGTTTTGCTTTGCTTACACAAAACTAATGCAATAATACCAAATTATTTATTCACATTTATGTAATGTTTTGAAAGAGACAAAACTAAACAGCTCACTTGTGTCCCACTGTTAGCTCTAATTTTAAAAATAACACAGCAGGCAGAAGTCTCTTGATCTTTCACATCCATGTGTCACGTTCAGGCCCTTCTCCTTATCTTTCACCTCAGATGACAACCCTCAGGATTACCCTCATGACTGGGAGACTGGTGATGAGCCAACAGATTACCAGGCCACTTCACACAGCCTAACAGGGAAGAAATCCAGGCAAATTGCCTCCTGGCAGATTTAGGGAAAATTTCAGCTTACCTTTCCCTGTTCCCGCTGAGGCGGCACCGACGTGTGGCTGAAGGAGACGGACGCTGCGCACCAGCGGGCCGCGTTCCCACAGCGGCAGGCACGCTGTGAAGAGGCTGAAATTAATGCAAAACATGCTGCTGATAAGGGCAGGCTGTCAGGAGCAGCCACATCCCTGCCAGGTGGCTGAGGAAAGCCAGACCTTGTGGGGAAAGGGCGAGTGCTGAGGAGGAGGCCAAGCACCCAGAGGCGCTGCAGAGGCCTTGGCGCTCTGAGGAACCCCGACCAAACTGGACTGCTCTGAAACCACGGGGCTGCCTGAAGACACCGCTGTTGTCTAAGAAGACAGTTTTTCTCTGAAGTTAGTCATTTCACGGACAAATAATGACTTTTTGGCCCTGTATGGGCTCAAATGCATGTTTTGGACTGAGACCACCACCACAGGAACTGGAACTCACCTGATTTCCTTCAACATTTTAAAAACAAAAGCCAACCTGGCCTTGACTGCAGAAGATACAGCATGAGGAAGAAACAGTGACACGTTTGCCTTGCACCCAGCTCAGCTGACTGCAGAATCAGGATGTGCCAGAAATAGGGGGCTTGTTTTGCTCTCAGTCCTGCCTGAAAAAAACCAAAAAGCTGAAATTCTTTTTCCTAAATCTGCCTTAATCAAATTTCTAAACTGGCTAAAGAAAAATGAACTGCTGTTTTAAATTCACAAGCTGAAGGTGAAGCAGTAAATTGATAGATAGTGAAAATTATAATTTCTTTGTTCATTCCATTTTCAAAAAGGTGGAAAAACAAAGCACTACCACTGCAATGATGAAACTGAGCAGGACAGTAGCCATGTCCACAATAACCTGAGGAGAAAGCCCCTGACATTTCAACTTTATTGTACTTTATTGACAGTAAATAATTCACAACAAAATAGACATTTTATTCAATCTAACTAATCATTGGTTATTACAATAGAAAAAAACAAATGCAAGCAAACAAGAGGAGAAAGACTTCTCACTTCCCAGTCTGAGAGATGGACCCTAGGAAAAGCCCCATGAGCAGAGCAAGGTGCAGCAGGAGGGACTTTCTCCCTGCTGATGTTCCAGGAGGGGTCAGCCATGACATTCAACAGCCAAATGGTGCCAGACTGATTTTAAAGTTAAGAAAGAAAAAGTAAAAAAGAAAGGCACAGATTGTGACAGCCATATACAATGCCACCCACAAGCCTTTGGATGGAGAGACAGGAGCAGAGCTATAAGTCACAACTTTTCCTCTTCAAAAATTACTGGTAAAAGTGTCAAAGACATTATCTGGTTGTTTTAGTATTTTATCAATTCTATAGCAGCATTGCTGCTCTAATGGCTTTTCCTTGCAGTGCTCTATTCTCTACAAACACTGTAGGCCAGTTCTCCAGTCAGGTCGTTTTCCTCAAATTAACCAGCACTTCAATTTCTATAGACAGAAGTACGGTCCAAGACTGGTTGAAAAAGCAGAACCATTTTACCAAGTCATAACACAGCACAGCTCCACTTCCTGCTGTTCTGATTCAATACAGTTCATGTGCCTACAGACACTGATTTCTCTAAGAGGTATTCAACATCTACAGAAGGCAGATTGGTTTTATTTTATTTTATTTTATTGGTGTCCATGTCCAAATACAATTGTCAAGTATCCTAATACAGCAGAAACAGGAGTTTTGAGGATCCTACCAAGCAGAGCCTTTCAATAGGTTGTGGAGTGTTAGAGAGACTTCCCAGCAGTTTCTTTTCCATGCTCCTTCAATAATGTAAAGTTGCAGTTTCCAAACCATCCACCGATTCAGATCAGGAATCCAGAATGGCACAGAACCTTTTACCAAAAAACCTGTCCCCAGCGAGCTTCACAAGGCACTGAGTGTTTGAGCTCTCCCTCCATCCTTCCCTCTTGAGGCCTCGCACCCAGCCCTACTCTGTCTTACAGCAGACGTGCAGAGCTCTTGGGTTTCTGTGACATCCAAGCCCACCCACTGCAGGCACACATTAATATTCAATTATCCTGTTAATGCTATTCCAAATGTAGAACAAAGCTTCCAGCCTGAAAACATTTAAATACAGAAGTCAGCATAACACCTGCTTCCTCAAATAGTCCTTGACTGGCCTCCACCTTCTCCTCTGACTTGTAAATGTTCTTTCAGTAAACATCTGGAAATCACAGATTCCTCATTTCATCTTTTTTGATAACAGTATCACCTTTAAGATGCAAAGACAAAATAAAAGTTTTTCTCTAAACTGAAAGTCCTGAACTTTTTTCCACTTTCACTTTTTTTTTTTTAATGGGGATCTGCTAAGTTCACAAACAACTTATTTACAGTATCTTCAAAGACACATCTCAGTGAAAATACTGATAGGCAGATAAATACAAGGTGAACTGGACAAGGGTGAATACTGTCACTTCACAGTATTTATACCTCCCTGTCACCACTGAACTAGTCTCTAAGTGTGCAGGTTGAAAAAATCAGACAAACAAAAAACCAACCCCAAAAAAACCCCCGAAATCATCTGCACCATAAGATGGCTTGGAGGCCACACAGGAAATGGGCAAAAAAATTTGCCATAACTTCTTTATTTTCAGTATTGTTACTTTAAACTGAACTAGTTTGAATGAAGCTGCAGAACAAGAGCTCCAGCATGTCCCCAGATGGATTCAGTGGGCATTGAATGCTGTGCTCCAGCTGCTCCCAAGCACTGGGCTCAGCTCAGCCTTGCAGGAGCCCCGTGAGGCTGCTCTGCTGTGCTGGCCACACAGCTCCAAGCAGCACGGCTGGGGCACCCACTCAGGCACACCCTGCTCATCACCCAGCCCTGCAGTGAAACACAGGGCACCAAACAGCTCCAGCTGAAAGTCAGCTGCGAGCAAGATGGACACAGTGCTTGGTTCTTAAATATGCACAAAGTTAGGCTACAGCACCAAAACATGCATATGAACATGGCCTGAGTTTTCTTGCTGCTTTCTGAATTTGTACTTTTACTGAAAAAAAACCCGAAACAACGCTATGGAAGACATGATACTTTAAATACTTAGTAAAGAGGTTAGTATCAAATACTAGGACAAAAATTTATTTAGAGTTCCACAACATACACATCAACTCAATCAAACTGAGCTTGAACACAGCAATCTTTGCCAAAACCCAAGCGTGTAAATGCTCCTTGTGCTCCTGGAGACGGCTTCAAACGGTTTTTCCAACCTCTCTCATTTTCAACTAACAGCACTAATAAAATGCATTCAATACAGAGTTTTTGAACGCTGAAGCTGTGCCAGTAATGGAGCCAGAAAGAAACTCAAATAATAACCAGAAACTTCCACTTGAAAAAAATTAAAAGCAAAATAAACTCCCAAGCATCTGAGTTTTACCAGCAGATCTAGGACTGATCCCATGTGCTCATTTTCAAACTTAGAGAGAAATGACAATCTGTTCTGTGGCAGACAGTGCAAAAGAATTCATAAAAGATAGTATAGCACTGTATTTTTGAGGTATTTATACTTTAATTTAAAAGGGTTTAGTTCACAATCATCTATTTATTAAAGTTTGTAATTCATAAGAATAAAAATCTATGCAATAATCAAGAGTTTTATGTTTGGTAATGAATACACTTTGTTGCAAAAGTCTTTTCAAAACATTTGCTGAACAGACATCTTGAACTTTACTTAGGGAAAAAAAATAATTAACATAAGCCCTATGCACATTAACATCTTTAACAAGCTCCTTCTTTGCCCATGTGCCATCATTAACATGAATGGAAACCCACCAGATCAGCACCATCCCCCCTGCCATCCCTAATGACCACTGTCAATTCCTACACTTACGTAGAATTAATTTTGTTGAATTTGTTTTCATTTTGTTTTATTTAAACTAAATTTGCTCACAGAAGTGTAACTGTGAAGGTACTCCCACCAACATTAAATGAACTCACTGGTGCCTTTTAAACCTTAACAGTAGCTTCCAGCACCTCCAAACTTGTGACTTTAGTAATTGCCAGATTCTGCAAATTACCTGGAACAATACAAAGCACAATGGACATTAAATACTTTTCTATGCAAGGCACTTAAACATCAACACAGGCTAATATTTAGCAACCAAATCAACACAGTGAACATTTAATTTAATTCACAAAGATGGAGAAGACTGAGCAAAGGAGATAATGGTGAGTCATTCTTATGTTTTTACTTCAGAATATATGCAAACTTTCATTGCAAATAAACCCCATTTTTAAAAAAAATAGCAAAAAAAAAACAAGGCTAAAGATAAAATTTAAATGGGTAACTTGGAAATTTAAATACTGGTCTGATGCACGTGGCTTTCTTTTTAAAGCAAGTGCTGCTTCTTAGGTATTAATGGTTCTTTGGAAAAATCCACATCACTGCTTATCAAGGCTAAAAGGTGAGCTACTCCAGATCCACTTGCCCCTTTCTACATCAGAAAGCAGCAAAGCCTCTTGTCTGCTACTGCTTGGTATCAGAACCTTTGGGAGGAGACTGCTCTGTCAGCAAAGGCCAAGATTTCCAAGGCAGCACTTGGGCAGGCACAGGTCCCTCTCAGGCTGCAGCCTCCCCACACAGCAGCACCCTCACTCTGCCAGCATCACCACTGCTGCAGCTGTTCCCACTGAATCTGGAATGATTTGAGCGTTCTTAAGCTGAAAGTCCTTTCTTAAGTGAATATTCTGACTTGACAGGGTCAAAGTGGTTTTATATGTGCAGTAATACCAGCAGAGCTAAGGGACTGGCAAGCCTCCAGCAAAAGGAGAGGTGAAGAGCAGCTGTGCAATGGCCCCTTCATCTGTACTGCAGTCAGAAGTGGACACTGCAGTAACCACAGCCTAATCCCAGACATCATCAATATCTCAAGGGGAAGAAACCCTTTCTTTGAGGGCTGACAGCCTTCCTACAGGTAGAGCCGCTGCTGTGCCTGCCTGCTTTTTCCTGATAACAAGAATTCTTTTGAATGTGCACCAGCCCATGGAGTTGCTCTGTGGAAGCACGAGAGACCAATGGGGACCTGACATGGCTTCAAATTCAATTATCACTTCAGCAACATTTTACTTGGAAATCCATGATCTCAGAATTTTTCCAGTCCCCAAAAGAATTAAGACTCTGCAAATGCTATGCACAGAAGAATTTTCATCTGCACAGAATCAGTGTAAAGCAGAGGAGAGTCACAGAAGAACTTTTCCCTGTCGTGCCTCTTGCACTGATTTCCAGACAATCATCTGAGTTGTGCTTTTTAAATTTTATGCTGAAGCCTTGCTAAAGCTTCCAAGGGATTTTACATGCTGTGAACCCTTTCCCCAATTCAGTGGAAGGAGAGCTGTATCCCAAAAGGTCTCCAGAAAAGTGAAACAAAGGCTTTAGTGAAATAATGCAAGGAAGCATACTCCCTACTCCACCTAATTACACTTCATTCTTAAGCTACGGTGGTCCACAGCCATTCTCAATGACAAACAATGGAAACATCACAGAAACCTGGTGGGACAATTTCAGATATTTGAGACAGCGTACCAAGAAAATAAAAAAGACCCAAAACCCACTACAGCAGATAAAACAGTATCTAGTTTATTACATATAGAAAGAGATTTCCAGAATTTACAAACACCCACATTTTCATTCCAGGGAAAGAGTCAATTTAAAAAGTTCACCCTTTTTTGTTTCCATTTTGCTTTGTGGTTTCCTGTTGGTTGTTTTTTTGTTTGTTTTTCTTCTTTACAATATATACAATGGAAGACTTTGATTTCTTTTTTCTGATTTTTTGTCAGTTACTGTGCAATTGATGAATTCAAGTTGACACTTGTAAATACCGATGTACAGTAATGTTTGTCTTTGTTGCAGTTAATACAGACTATTATTTTACAAGGAGTACAAAATTATTTTTCTTTTGGAAAGAATTCAGCTCAACATTAGGGTTATCTTACAACTGATAGTATCAGTAAATATGACTGTACAATCAAGGCCCAGGGACCAATGACTCGTATTATATTATTTTCTGAATTACAATCTTAAAACAAGAATAGTACCCTACTCTATTCTTAGAAGCCTTGTTTTAAGCAGGTTCCCCACTCTGTTTACAACAGAATATAGTATACCTCAGTTCCACATCAAAAAAGATGTGCTGTAGGAAAAGTTACATTTTAATTAAAAAAGTACATGTATAAATCAAAACCTATGTTAAATATTTAATACTCTTCAACCAACATTAAGTCTTGTATGTAATAATTTACAATGATGATTTGTCATACAGGTTTTCAGCAGCAAATGAAGTTGTGTAAATGTGCTAGTAAAATACCCATTCTCACCATGATGTAGTGGTGGGCACATCAGTTCATGTGGCCAGCTAAGTCCTTATGGTAGAGGATGAAGTAAGAGAGACTTGTTGTCCAGGTGTCACAGTGCTTCTGCTTGGCACAACACAGGATGTGCAGCTCAGTCAACAACTCCTGAGGTTTGTGTGAAGTAAACAAACTGAACTGGATGCATCGTACCCATTTACAGAGGAAGAGGAGGAGGAGGTGAGGTCCTAGTTGTGATAGCATGAAACATTTATAGTCTTGATACCCATGAGTTTAAAAGAAGGATTTGTTGAGGTTGTGTAGGTCATCATTCTGAAATTGAAAGAGAAAGAAAATTAGCATCACGAGCACTTTAAAACTTTTCTGCAATCATTTCCCTGCCCCTCATTTATTTTTCTTCTCTTTAAAAGAGTTATCATTCAAACTGAAAGTGTTAGCACCTTGAAAAATTATGGCATACACAGTTGAACTGTACTCAAGCATGTGAATCCCAAAAGCATTTAAAACAGATGTTGGCAATAAAATTCAAAGCAGTCAGAAACACATTTAAAACTTGCAAGAGATTCACCTAAGCAGAAACAATTTAAGTGTCCATACTGATTAAATCTGACAAGCTCCTGAAACAAGAGAAAGGAAAGCTCCAAACACCAGCCTGCTGTTGGCATTTTTACCAGCTGCAAGAAAGATTCACTGCATGTCAGGCCCTGCAAGAGGCCTTCCTGGCCACCTGCAAACACCAGGCTGGCCTGGAAAGGATGACCAAGGAATGGAGCACTCAGGGCACAGCATTACCACCCCCTATTTGATATACAAAGCTCTAGAAAAAAAAACCTGTACATAGAAAATCCTGGTAAAGCCCATAAATTTATCTACATTCTGCTTCCCTCTGAGGGTGGGCAGGGTAAATAACAAATTCCTGCAATCCTGTTAATGCACAGCGCAGGTTTGGAGGGGAATGAATGCCAGAAGTTGCCTTTGACCCTGTCCCCCCAGCTCTCCTCATCTCCTGCAGCCCCCGACCCAGTGCACAGTGCACCAGTCTGGGTCAGCAAGTCCTCTGGACTCTGCCTTTCTGCTGGTTCTCCCCAGGCAGGTTGTCAGTCCCAGCCCTGATGAGGAGCAGGCAGTGCTCAGCAGGATGCACTCGGGGCTGGATGGCCTCGTGTCCTGCTGGCAGCTGCTCCAGCCCCCGTGGGGAGCACGGTCCCTGCCGGGGGACACAGAGCTGAGGTCACACGCTGGGGCACCAGGGCTGCCTCCCACTGCTCCTGAGGCCCTGTGGCACTGGCTGGCCACACACACAGCCCTGGTGTCCCCCACTGCCCAGCACCCCTGGGCCTCCCACACCACAGTCCCAGTTCCTCTCTGCACACCACTGACATGCAGCCAGACCCACTGGGAACCAAACCACAGCACTGAAATGAATCCAACTTGTCTTTTAACTGGGGTTAGAGGACTACCAGCATTTACATTTCAATAGTTTTGCTAAAATCTGCTGAAGCAAGACTCATATTTGACATAAAAGTGTGTCTATTTCTTTGTTCAATATTAACTGCGCTCCTGAAAAGACAGGTAAACAGTGCATTTTCCTCAGTACAAATAAAGGCTTCCCATAGACACGTTGAACTGAAAAAACTGAAAAGACCTCCTGTCCTATATTCTTTTAATTGCACAAGAAACAAAATTTACTTTGTGTGGTCTTTCAAGTGAAAGGAAAGTCTATCCCTGAAAATGATGTGTGGTATGCTGTGAAAACTCCCTGGAGACTTATCTCACAGATCTCTTATTTACTTTCAACTTTCCTCTGCACTCACATTGCGATCTACTGGAATGTTCCTACCCAAATATCTATACACAGCTTCACATAGCTGTCAGCTTTCAACTACATTTGACCTAAAATTAGCCAGTAATGCCATACTTTATTAATAAAGACAAGCAACAAAAGAGAAATGGCTTGTTTAAATGGAGGAGCAAAGTGTGCATGACGTATGTGCTGCATATCCACGGTGGGTGTTCCACACCCAGTTCCCATCCAGCAGGGCCAGAGGAACTGCTGGGTGCCCCCAGCATGGACCAAAGGTCCAACCTGCCCTGCACTGACAGGGCAAGTGCAAGGACAGCAAGAAACAGCTTTTCTACACGGCCAGACTTGATTCTGCTAAGAGATTTTAAGAACATAAATAATACATGATTTGCAGTATCAGAGCCAAGTTCTACGCCTCTTCACCAGTATTCAGGTCATCTGAACTCAAATACATCACATATTGAACAGAACGACTTGTCGCATCCAATTTCTCACCAATTCCATCAATATGGCCAAGCAGTCACCTCAACCACTACCGGAGGGCATTTATTCCTGGATTCCAAAGTCAGAAGAGCAGAGGAAGAAAGAGGGTAACAAGTCTATTGGAAAAACAAAACACTTCCTAGAGGAATTCACGAAGAAAAGAAAACTGAAGAAACCCACAGTTACAGAAACCCAAACACTTGTACATTGTAGTCCTGCACATGTGTAAAAGGAGTGGAAAAATCAGAGAAGCCTGAAATACCCAAGAGCTGGAGACAGGATGAAGAGACAGAATCACACAGGACATGACCTGGTACAGGCTGAATTTCATACACACGTCAGCTGCAGGCATGACAGGACACAGGCGCATGGAGCAGTTTCAAGCTTGTACTTACACCTCCAGATCTTCAGCAGCACAACGTGGAAATCTGTCTGTTACCCTTTCCTAAAGATGTATTGGTAGCTTTTGTTTTCTTTTAACTTTGGGAAGGAAAAAAAAAATCAACTAGGATCTTTGCTAAGCACCATCTGAAACTATTGATTGCAATTACTGGCTTTCATACCCAACTCCTCTGACCAATCTCTTTCAACAAACCATGAATTGAGTAACCGAGAATGACAACCCACACTACTGCTACAGTCCAGTGGTGCCTGTTCTGTCTGAATGCACAAAGATGCGTAGGAAACAGACAACCTGAGAGCAAAGCTGCTCCTCCGAGTCACTGGAAATACACTCATCCTATAAACCTTGGATCCATTACTTGTGCCTTATGCACAGCCAAAAGCACTATCCTCAGTTTTAGCATACATATGTTCTTTGCTGGACTTCAAAAGTATTTACTGAATTTTTGACAAAACAATCTGAATCTCCTCTCTCCTCAGTGAGCTATTGCAGTGTGCTTTAAGGTGAAAGAACCTTATTTGGAAATGAAGTAATGGGCTGGATACCTCCAGCCATCAGCATTTCCTTAACAACACACAAAACAGTGCAGAAGACAAGTGTTTTAATAGAGAGTGTGAGGACAGCAGCGAGCTGAGGTAAGGATCATTAAAAATACTGACATCACTGTTGGCAACCAGAGAAAAGGGAAAACCTGTGTTTAATCTATTTCCTATTCACCACAAGTTTCAGCTGGAGTCCCCAATAATGCAGTTTGTGGTTGACTTTATGGAAAAAGTTAGTGATGCAAGAAAAATATACTGAAACAAACAAGCATCTTTAAAAGTTCCTACAAGGTACCTCTGACAAGTAGTCTCTGCTCAACATCTGTTACAACACACATGCAGATAACACTGACGCACGTTCCAGCTGGCAAAGCTTCCTTCTCAAATCTCTTAGTCCAGGATGGATAAAGCACAGCTAGCTGCAGTTTCTATTACAGCTGAAATCCCATTCTTAAATCCAGTAACTAAAAATAAGGTGATATTTCATTTTATTTCCATTATTGGGGAGCTGGAGAAGAGGAGTACTTAAATTTTGAACTAAGAGCAGAATGTCTAGACAGCTTAATATATCTTTTCTGAAGTTAAACAGAATTTTCATACATAATATAGATGTGTTGCTAAACTACACTTAAAGTGTAATCCTTACTCCTTCCTTACAACCCATTCTCTTTGAAAGTAACCAAGGAGGAAAAAATAAAACAAAGCAAACAAAAGTGAAAACTCAAGCAATGTTCCAGCAAAAGGCTTTCCAGTAGCCAATTTAAACTTCCATTTGCTATTAAGAGCCAGTAATGTGTCTTGTCCCTAAAACACCAATAGAAATGCCCTTCCAAAGAGTCATTTAATTTCGAAACAGTCCAATAACATGAAGTTGCTGTTGAAGTTCCACCATCATGTCAGCAAATAAATGCAACTACTTTGTCACTGATTAACACAGCAGGGCAAAACAGAGCTCCCACACATCAGACCTGCTCAGCATACTGTGACACCTTCCCAGTGTCAGCTGGCATCTGTTTAGGAAACGACTTCACAGGTGACAGAGCCAGGTCAATGAAAAGATAGTTATTGACTGAAGAAAATGTAGATTTTTTTTTCTCTCAATCTAAATGAGGATATTTTGCAGCTTTGCCATTAATCTTGTTAATCCAAACACATTTTCCAGAACTGTACCTATCACATCAATCCTTTATTTGAAACCACGAGCAAGGACTAGACACCCTGTCATAGTTACTAGTTAAGAAACAAAAGGTTTTAGAAGTGCATTTGTTGTTTACTTTAGGATCATACAGATCACCTTATTCTGTGTGTGGCAGCTTCCCACATAATGAACAAATCTAGCTCCTAAAAAATAAAAAGCTCATGAACAGAAGCTCGAAACGAAAGGAGAGCCGTTGCGAACATCCTCGGGAGGACTCACGCAGGATTCCAGCAGCCCAGCTGCCCGTGCAGCCTGCCGCACCCTTTACCTGGACAGGAATAACGGGGTGTCTTTAGAGATCCGAAACAAAGTAAACACCTTAAGAAGTCTTGGAAAAACTTTTTTTTCAAGAAGTCTTGAAAAACTCACAGCTCGTCTTGGTGACATCTGCACCAAGTCAGATGTCATCGCTCATTCTAGGCAAACGGAGCGCACCTACCCACAGAGCGAGCGCGGCCGCGCTCCCCACACGGACGAGCAAAAGCAGCGCCTGTTTACATTTCCCCGGCATTATTAACGGGCACACAGGCACGGGCAGCATCTCCTTCGAATAAATTAAAAACATCGACCAAAATTTGAGCTAGCTCAAGTAACTCCTTTTCAAAGAGATGCAAATAAGCTGCAGCTCTTCCCCACTCCCAGCGATGCCGAAAGAGCCAAGGAATGCAGGCAGGAACAATGGCTGCTCCAGTGCGTTAATTGCAGCCCGGGTCTAACAAAAGCAATTCCAAACAGAACCAAACAAAGTAATTACAACATTGCTATTTAACTTGACAGGCTGTAATCTACATTTAATAGATAAGCTTTTCTCCCTTGCACCCCAAAATGCCTATTTCAGCTTTCCCGTGAACGTCTTAAATGGGGAATTACTGAAGATTGGGTTTCACCAAGTCCTTTCCTACAAGGCAGAATAACTGAATTTGGTGTTTCCACCCGGTTTTGTCTTTTATAGAGGTCATTCACTGCTGGAGGAAGGAACCCAAAGATCACTTACAGATGACCACTTACGTCTTTCTGCTATTGGTTCAGACAAAATTCATGTACAGCACTTGAAAAAAACCAAAGCCATCCTCACTACCGCAGAAAATTTTCTTCTATTCCCCAGAAAGAGAAGGTGGGAAAAAACAACAACTATGAGACTTTGAAAATAAGATGATGAGCCAGAACCAGGTTTTTACATTTCAGAACCCATTTCCTGGGATGTAAGTACAGTGGGAAAGCACAAACTAAACCACACACATTCTTTGGATGAGCTTCTGCCCAGCAAAGAATTCGTATGTTTGACTTCAGCTTCACAGCATGTCAACCTGATTACAACTCATTCAAGAGAAAACTCAACCCATCACTGAGGTCAGCAAGAAAGGCTGCAGCCACAGCCACAAAGCCAAGGACTGCCTGCCCCGAGCACCTGCCACGGGAGAGAGTGAAGCTGCTGGAGGTCAGATTTGCCTGGTTCCACCAAAAAGAGGACACCAGCCAGCTCCCTGCACAGGCGTAAAACATACAGGGAAAAGGAAATCACAACGTTTCTATGCAGAAAAAATATTGAAGGGATATCTTGCTCTATTACACAAAATTAGTAGCAGTTTAGGGTTTGAACAAGACTGATGACCCAAACACTGAATTTCTGATTAAATATTTCATCTTTTTAACTGTGGCAAAAGAAGTTACCAAATCTTTGGTGTTTTGGAAGACTAAAAGAAACAAAATACAATTAAGTTTAGAAAGAAAGAAGCTTAAATTCAATAGCATGTGTTGTAAAGAAATTCTACAACTTTTCTTGGGGCAGCACAGCTAAGCAAGCCATAAGACAAAACAAGTGTCCAGCAGCTGCAAGTAACAAAAATCCAAGATGCAGCCTGTAGGTTTGTGGTTGGTTGAGTTTCTATGAAATGAAATTAGTTTTTCTCATTAAAAGAGAGTGGTGCTAAAAATGGGATTCTCATGTTTGTGTCTTCCGATTTTGTAAGGATTGAAGGTCTGGATCTTTGCCTTCCTTTACTAATAGTCCATCTAAGTAATCAGCTAAAGGCTGAGTCCAGCTTACAAGGGAGAGAAAATCCCTTTGTTTCAGGACTGAAAAAAATGATGTTACTATGAAGCCAGGGATCTCATGAGATCAATACTCCAAGTTCATCCCCAATCTTCTCATAATGCTCCTCTAATACACTTGGCAGCGCTGTTTGTGTTTGATATCCTTCGGACAAACCCACTGCTGGCCCAAGGTCTTCTCTCCTCCCCAGACTGCAATAATGAGAGTAATAACAAACCCTAAATGTGCACCAACTTCATTAATAACTTTAGTCCTCACAGGGCAACACTGCTTGTGTCTTTAAGATTCAATTAGACTTTAAAACTTCAAAGAGACAATAAGACTCAAACAGACTGTCAAATAGACAACTGGGATCATTCATTATTTTGGAATTTGTACTGTTCAGCTCACCAGTCTGTAGAGTCTAACCCTGAAGAATTTGTGGCATTCACACCTCTCATGATGGCCCAATAATCCACACCCAGTTCAAGAAAGCACTGAAGTACACTTTGTACAGCTGTATCCTTGAAAAGAAAACACTGCTCAGTTTCTACCTTTAGTAAACAAATAACCAAATATCGACAATATTAACAAGGGGAACCCAGACACAACGTCATTATGTAATTTGTTCTTCAAAGGAGCTTTATTAGGAATTTTATTTTTCAAATTAAATTATTACTTTAATGGCAGTTTAGAATTCAACAAACTCACCAGTGCTAGGAATCATTACAACTGCTCTGACTATAGGGAAGCAGATGACCTGGGTGCCTTCAGATGCACTCACACCCCCTCAGCTTGTCAGCAATTTAAATATATACAATTAATTTAGATCAAAATTGAGTGCACTGAAGCTGTGCTCGTATTATATCAAGTAAATTACATCAGCAGTGGAGCTTAGCAACACATAACACCCAGTGTAGCTACCACATAATCAGAATATATTTCAGCTGCTGAATATCCTTATCTTTCTGTGAATCTGTATTTCACATGCCATTCTGACACTCAGGGCTGGTTCCCCATTCCAGAAGCCAAACCTTACCACTTTCTCTTGTGCTTTTCTGACCCAACTTTATAATGATCATTTTCTGACAAAATTACTTTTCTCTGACAACATGTTAAAACCCCTGAATAAATAGTCTAAACTGCCCTGAAACTGTTTTTGCGATACATGCTAAATGGTGAGAGTTACAGCTTAAAGCAAGGAAGGAGTCACACCATTGAGCTTTTCTGGAGCCATTTTCCTCCCAATGGACAAATAACGGGAAAACACAGAACAAACAGAAGAAAAATGGCATTTAGGAAGGGATACAGAAGCCCTGCGGGGGGATAACCTGGCCAGCTGACCTTCACTTTGAAATTTTGCCAGTGCAAATTAAGCAGCTAGTCTGCAGCACGTCTGGGCAGCAGCGTGGGAAGGAAGTTCTGCAGTGATTTTGGATGAAACACTTCCTCAATTCAAAACAACAGCGCATTAAGTATCAAAAAAGGTTAATAAGGACGTACTGGAAAACACATTGTGAGAAGCGTGCCAAGAAAACAGAGCAGGGAAGGGATAAGAACAAATGAAATATCATAAAGTTCACAAAATTGTACCAAGAAGTTTGGAAAGCCAAGGTAGAAAGAAAGAATCCATTATTTTGAAACCGTCTGCTAACTCGGTAATATAAAAACTACCGTACAGCAGAAAGAGCTGGAAACAAATTAGTGGTTATGCTTTAAGAAAGGGAAAGGAGAGGGCCTTTGGTATAAAGCAAAAAGCAACAGCCAAGCTTGTTACATCTTGAAGCTGGACTAGAACACAACAGTTTAACCACACATTTAGTTTTTCACCAGGATACCACCATCAGTCTGACATTAAATTAATTACATTAACCGCTTTAACACATTGTTTTCTGCTTTGTAGACCAAGATAAGATATCCTAGAAAACTACTGACATACAACATCATTTGTTTCTGTATGAAGGTATTTTCATGTACACCTACATACATCCACAATTTATTTCTAGTCATCTGACCTGACCTTTTTACCTTCCCTGTCTGCCATAAATTACAAAACTTCTCTAAGACTCACATGGCATCTTCCTCTTCCCATGCACTTCAAACCTGGTGTTCAGACTCCTTTGACACTTAAGCTGGTAACTGAAAGTCAAAGCATCAGCCATACTCAAAAGCTGCCAACAGTGAAGTGCTGTGGTTGGGGTATACGACCTACAGCCAGTAGGACAAGCACACAGCCACATGCAGAAAGACCTGAAATCTAATTCTGCCCTTGGTTTGATCTGCTCTGTAGTTTTACTCAAGTTACTTTGTCTTAGTCTCAAGGAAAAGATAAAACCCCATCTATTTTCTACATGAAATTCTATTGTGAGGAGGAGGAAGTTATGAAGTCTCAAACATGCACAGTCATTATACTATCTAGAGCATAATTTTTCTGCCCTAATCCTCCTGTGTCTCAGTGCCTTGTCTGTGAGCTGAGAACTGCTGCCTGCCAGCAGAGTTCAGACTGTGCCAGGGGCACACAGCAGGGTGATAATGTCTTGACAGTGCCCACATGAAGACAGACGCAGGGCAGCATCTGGACAAGGTGCTATAAATAAAACATTGGGCAGCCAAACACTGCTGAGAATAAAAAGAACTGAAAAAATGCCTCATTTCTGGATCACTCCTACAAACTGAAGAATACATTCTATGTGGGAAATGCACGTTTTATGCTCCATGGTCTGAAACTACAACAACCCATATGCACGAGGGTGGGAGGCAAAATCATCAATGCTTACAAAAATAAATAACATCTGAGTGTGACTACATACAGCCAAGCATTATTCCACATTAAGACAGATTTATAAAATTAACTAAACTCTACATGCAATAGAATTTTTAGCTGGAAAAAAAAAAGGCAACAAAATTCCAACATCAGAAAATAAGCCTTGACTGGTAAAGCAAGAGCTCTACCCTTCTCCCACTGAATTAGCAATCAAAGTACCCCAGACTGCTATGGGATTCACCTCAGTAACAATGCTGAGCACTTGAATAAGCTCTGAGATAGTCCATGCTAAACTCTTCCTTGCACCATTTAAACACTGAAAAACTTGTTTGTATATAGATTAGGTTTTCAAAACAACTGTCATCTAATTTATTTCCAGAAACCATAGTAACAGGAAAATAGTAAATATAGGGCACAAAGGAAATACAATCTCATTCAAAACAATGAAGCTATCTCAAGGTTGAAGTGCATGAGCAGAGGAGGCAGCACCTGGCAGGCACTTGGGGACGGGGGGCCTATTTGGATACAGCTGTGAAATTAAATCCAAATTATAAAGACCAATTAGACAAATCAAGTATTTTACTGCTTTTTCTTTTGAGTTTCATTCAGCAAAATCTTAAAAGCCTGAATGACTGCCAATATTATATTCTAAAGTTACTGACAGCCTAAATGGACTAACCTTCACTTGTTCAGTTGCCATGTTTTCAAATGGGAAACTAATCAACAGTCACATTAGCTATTTAATTTGCAACACCAATCCAGCATTGTGAAACTGTATAATTACACAAGCAAAAGTCAAACTAGGTGAAAGTTTTTCTCCTCTCAGAATTTTCAGTCAGATATTTTAAACTTTAAAAAAAACAAAACATGCCACATGAAATTTTTTCCATATAATGAAAGTTGTTCATAAGAGTATCACTAAGAATCTCACTAGATGATAATAGACACTGTATTATTGTCACACATAAATCTTCCAGGAGTTGTCAAATCCAGCATTAAGGATAACCCTTTAGAATCTATAAGTCAACTGAAAATTAAAAGCATATAGCAGCACAGATTAAAGGCTTAGCATACACACTAAAGGATCTGCACACAATATCACATATTATTAAAATGTCTTGGCTAATCAGTCATTGAAAACATCCTCTAGACATTAACCTTATCAAAAATATGAAAATGCAGCCTTATCATGCTGTATCACTGCACTTTATTATCTCATAAAATGGAAAGCCCTGTGTTCTCATAACCTACCACACGAACTTGTACCACTGGCCACCCAGTCCTCTCAGCCAAGAGAAGAATCTGTACCTAACTTGGCCTGGCCTGCTGATAGTCTCAGCGATTACAAAAGTACCTGATGATACATTTGAAACTCTCCCCAAAATGAAGAGGAGAGCAGGGGGGTCAGCACCCACGCTCAACCCCTGCATCCATTCCCTCATCAGCCCAGCACAGTCAGATACTCCAGAGAAGCTGCAGAGGGGAAGGGGCCAGTTAATATACGAGAAAAATCTATAGGAAACACAGCTTCATTAGTTCCACGGCTCACAGATCAGCTGTTTGTATAAGCAGTTTTGCTTGGAGCAGTGTTTTGTCAGTATTATTACTGTTATGTTATGCAAAGAATGTATTAAATTCTTAAATATTACATGAGATTTAATGGATTGTGTATCGCATGTGGGAGGTCAAACAAGGAGGGTAATGTTCCATTCAGCCTTATAGATGTAACTTAAAAAACAGAAGCTTGCATGATACTTCAAGGAGCAAGTGCAGATCAAAGATATGCTTGAGATGGAAGAAGGCAGCCTTAAACATAGAAGGAAATTATAAAATAAAATTTTAAATATAATTTTAAAAATAATCAGTGGTTGTGACAAGCAGCAGTGCTGTTTTCAAGAAGTTTTACAGCTCAGTCCTTTTTAAAACTTTCTGCTTTCAGAAGCTACCTATAAATTCTTCCTGTGCTCCCCCCTTATCCAAGAGAATATTGCATTGGTTTTTTAAGTTTTGTATTCATTTGGAAACTCCCTGTACCTCCAGTGGCAGGGACTCTGAATGGCCAAGCTATAGCAAAGAGGACATATGAAGAATGGCAGAGTATCCCAATTTCTACTTTCAATCTGTACCTTCATGCCAGAGCCAAAAATATTCTAATTTAAGGTCCAGTTCTCTTAAATGAAGGTTTTAATTAAGATAAAACTAGTATTTTTGTTATAAAACTTCAATTTCCATGGTCCTTTGGGGTAAAAAAGTACACAGCACAACAACTAATGTCAATGTTATTTTGTACATCTGTTTTCTAGCAACAGAAGATTTTTCGTATTATTAAAGATTTTCTGAAGATATGTTTCATCATTTCAAATCACCTAAGGAACAGAAGAAAACTCTGCAAGTATGTTATCATACGAAAAAATATATTTTGCAGGTCAGAATTTATCAGAAGGTATATTGCCTATACATTGTTCTGTAACATGCACTTTCTATTTATCGCATGTACAAAAGGTAAGAGTGTAACACCACTGCCTGTAAGTGTGTGGACATACAAAAAAGACCTAAAATAGGCTATAGTAGCATGAAAAAAGTAGTTCAATTGTGTTACTGGACAAAAAAGCTCTCCAAAACCAGGACAGTCCCCTGCCTCAAAAACAAACACCCTCCCCCCCAAACCTCCATATTGTCAGACATAATTAATGATTCCCAGTTCACACTGAGGACTGTTAGAAATACGAGTTATCATAGAAGGAGAAGGGGAAAACTAGCCACAGTGATTTTCTACAGATAAATATATCCTATATTGGTAATTACTGTTTTTCTACTATATGTTCTCCAGTCTCAATAATTAAGTATTCATATCTCTCCACTTACCAACTATGCATAAGGTTTAATGCAATGTTTAATTTGAATTAAGAATCATGACAATTAGAAGTCAGGAGTTTCTGTAGCATCTGTAGGTATTTTGTTCTACAGAGACAATGTGATGAAATACAAACACAAGAACTTTTTCTTTCAGTCAAAGTCCTGGTATTTCAGCAAGGAAAAACTGCCTCTCAAACTTTCATTTTTGTCTGTGATTCTCCCCCAGCTTGCAGTCCTGGTTGCTAAGAGAAGAGTGCCATCAGGGTCTGTGGAAGCTCACACAGTGGGAGCCACAGCTTTTTCAAATAATACCTGAAGGTGTAGCAGGTTCTACTGTAAATGCAACTTGGCATTTCTCAGTTACTCAGAGTATTGACATAACAAAGTGTGGCTTTCAGGCAAATACACCCCTTGAAATGGAGCAATTGCTTCCTTCCAAACTTCAAGGTCACTTCAAAATTTGCAAAACACCAGCACTGTCTGAAGCTGTGGTTGGAAGGGATGAAAAAGCAATGGTGCTCTCATTTCACTGAAGATAGTTAAATTCTTTCAGCTGAAGCTTTCCAGTGAATTTCAACTGGAGGGAGACTAGTAACAAGCAGAGGAAATTTCTGCCTTAAGCACTGAAAGTTGTCAAAAATAGGAACAAATTAGATGTTCTGCTATCTTACCATGCAAAATATAGACAATACAGACATTCATATTAATTTTTAAGTGAAAAATCTTCTTGTAATGTACATTTTCAAAAGAATAAGAAATGTAGCTAAAATACCATGAACTTCCTTATAGGGCAAATGAAACAATTAGTTTAACTCATCTTAGACCATCAGATTCTTGCATAATTGTAATCACAGATTTTTAATAAAAACACCCATGAACCTCCCATCTTTTTCCACTTTTTTATTTGTCAGGTTTCTTCTTCTGGGCTTAGGAATGTATCTCCATATGGTTCCATACCCATTATTTTCTCTTCTGTGCTCAGATGACTCCTTTACTGCTGCTTGAAGTGTACTGTCAGCTTAGGCATTCAAGAGAGAACTAATTAACCAAATTTCTCTACATTGTTCTTTCAGTCAGAGCAATCTTACATCAACAAACAGTAATAATACATTCAGATGTGTAAGATTTCAAAGCTGTTTAGCTGGATTCTAAATGCTGAACTGGCCACTACAGTTACGTGATGTATTTGAGATTCAGAAAATAATAACCCAATTCATTCAGCAAAGCCATGCTTCATTGAAAATTAATGGAAATGTAAGAAAGGAAAACAGGGGTTTGGAAATATCCCACAGCTGCAATTTTGATGTAGTGATTAAACCAGGGAAGTACACAGATGTCTACTGACACTTTGCTTTAAAACACAAAGAAGAAGACTTTCTCTTCCACTTAAGGGTTTACAAATCAGATGCAGTTACAGGAAAACAATGCTATAATCTTCATTTACAACAAATCCTAAATTTAGTAAGCACAAGTCATTAGTAGTACCAAACAGATTTGACCAGAAAGAGAGGCAGCATTTGAACTATGGGAAAGGCAGTGCAGAAAGCAGAGGCTTTTCATTCCCACCCTTGGATACCAGCTGCTTCCTTGGACTTCCAGGACTGTCTCAGTGCAAGCATTACCATAAGCCACGATTGCTTTTCTTTCTTTTATTTAGGAAACCAATATGCAACTATAAACTATGTTTATAAAATTATAAACTATATTAGGTAATATGTAAACAAGTGCCCATTACTTGGAAGCCACAGATGAGCATAATATTAGATTGTAATAGAAAACAGATGCATTTTCCTTCTCCAGTTGTTTACATTGCCAAAGCATCCAGTCTTTAAGATATTCTCCATACAAATCAAAACATGTTGTGTCTTAATGAAGGACAAAACAACAGTAGCTTTAAAACACTGCATTCCCTGTAATATTTTGCAAACTCAACTGAAGCCCAAGTAGACAGGGTACTCCAAAGGGTGCAGCAACTACAGAGCTTCTGCTGCCAGGTAGCTGGGACAAAAAAGGGACATTTTACTTTACTGCAGATCACCCCTTCCACCAGCCTCGATATTGCAATCATTCAGATGTGTTTTCATGTGACCTATCCCACTTTTTGCCTCCATTTGCCAGAATCTGATTTTATCTCCCCCTCCCTCCGTACACACAGGTACACACAGACTGCTACACACAAATATATGCATTTATGCACACAGCACATTCGGGCACCCTTCATCTGTTGATACAGGCAAGCATAAAGCAAAATTTATTTCAACATTTCCTTCAAATGTCTACAGTATCTGCTATGGACCAGCTCCAGGTAAATATTATGTGCAGATTCATTAATTGTTAGAAAACTATAAGCTCAAAACATGACCCAGAGGCTTGCAAAGGTCGCATCTCTCTTTGTCCTGAAGCTGCCTGCAGGATCAGCTTTTGAGAGGTAAAACAGGAACACTGGAGCCACTCAACACTTAAGGGACAGCCTTTGGGTGAGCAAAAGTGTTTCAGTGCTTTGAGCTGGAAGTATTTTAAAGCACTACCTTTTGCCTTCACCTGCAACAAAGCAGTTCAAGTACCTTTGTAACCTGCATTACTGCCATAGCCAAAAGAAGCTAGGCTAGGCAAGGAGCTAAGAGGGGAAAACAGCTTACAGAGAGGTTCAGCTGTCTTGTGAGAATATGCCTTGACTTTTATTTTCAGTGACTTGAACGTTTATGAGAACAAAGCTTACAGGAGGCTCTGATATACACAATACAGAAATCAAACTATTAACAAACTTTTATTTATTTATTAAATTTTTATTTAGCCTTCCTATGGTTTTAAACCACTCTCTGCACTTTGTGGTGGTTGTTTCTGTGAAGATCAAATAAAGCATTAGCACCCATATATTCCCACATAAAATAAAATACAAATTAATCTTGTGTCTACACACCTAAATATCCCCCAAAGCTTTAAGCCCGTCCATCTTACAGGCTGTAAAAACAACATAAAAACAGCAGTCATTTATAAATCAGTATACCACTGGCTCATCAAGAGGGAACTCATTACTTGCTTTGACTTAGAAAAGAATTTATCTGTTCTTCAGATTAGGTTACAGCAGAGACGCCTCCCCCAGCCCCTCTTCACCTGTGGATTTGGCCCCCTTTCAGCTCAGGAAACTAATTGGACTTCTTGCCCCACAACGTGCAGCTCCTTCTGCAGCTGACACTTCATTTCTAAACCTATCAGCTGGGTGGCAGGAAGGCAAAAGCATAGGAATAGGTGGTTCAATTTTGAATTATATTATCCTGTATGGAAAATACTATCATTTTGAAAAGCCATTACTAAGCACTTTCTATTCACAGTGCAGAGCATCTCTGACAGGCCCTGTGTCTCATATGTTTTTTTTCTGTCATTTAGTACATACCTTTCTTTTGGCAAAAGCAGACCCTCAGGTTCAAGCCCCGGGCTACAATACCAAGTTGAAGGGGGTGGGTGTGCCTGGCACAGATTCCAGCAGCTGGGAAACAGCCAGACACTCCAACCCCTGCACAGCAGCTGCAGCACAACCAGTTCACAAACCCTGCTGCACCTCCTGCACGGTTTGCTATGCACTAACAAGGGTTTCTACACTCCAAATGAACAAGCATATGTAAGGGCATGCAGCTAACCAGATCGCTCTTCCAAAGGAAGAATTACATCAGTACTAGAAACCCACAGCACTGGGGTTTCTAATACAGTGTGTCATGATGAAATGTGGAAGGTTTCTTTTAAAAGTGAAAAGATGGTGTTCATTCTGTTTCATGTACAGTGAGATATTCATAGTACCCACATGTAATAGGAACAAGCAAGAGTGTCATACATGTCTCTAATATAATCATTATGCTGCAATTTTTCTGGTTACCACAAATACGCAAACATTTGCATGCAGTGCAATAAGAGCTCTGAGTTCCACTAAGAAGAAAAAACTTCCACATCACTATGAAACAAAGCATCAAGTAAGACTGACACCAGGTAAGTACCTGATGCTCAAGAATCTTAACTCTCCTGAGGAGCCCTTCTTCCCAGAATCCTTCTGCATCCATTAACTGTTCCATGATATACCAGCATGTGCCAAAATCCTTGCGTAAGTGTGCTTATAACCTGAATGCAACACTTCAGAGAGAGAATGCTATAATTACTTCAGATTTCAAAGCATATCTAACAGCCTGCTGGCTCTTCTGCATGCCCCTGCACATCAGTTGGGAACCATCATTCTAGATGGATTTACTTTTGTAATTTTGGAACAACTACAACTAACCTTGAGAGAATGCAACTGAACTGCAAATTAATAAAAAACATTTGTTTGGGGGTGAAAAAAAGACAGAAAATTCTGACTTGCATTATATTTTGATTCCACACTGTTCACAGAATGTTTTGAAGGAATTCAACTTCACTTTTCTTTCTTTATCACCCAAGGGTTTTAGCAAGGCACTGAGAACAACTACCAGTATAAAACACCACAGCCATACAGATATATTTTCATTTTACTCAAAAAGTCCAAGGCAAGCAACTCTGTCATTATACTGCTTTCTTCTATAATGAGAAGGTACAATACATGGGGAATAGATGACCCCAAGGCAGGCTGTGGCCCCAGCACAGGGATGGGTGTGCTCCTCAGCACAGCTGTGTGGGTCTCTCTCAGCAGAGCTCCCAGGAGAGACACCACCTCCAGGTTTTACTGCTGCTTGGCTGTGTGAAACTAAAGTTAGAGCCAAGCTGAGCACCATCGAGGGTGGGCTGGGGTGTCAACACAAGTCTGTGGCCAAGTGAGAAGATGCAAAAGAAGTAGCTTCTTACCATTCTCACAGAAATAAGGAAATAAAGGAAGTAAATTCAAGAATTATGCCAACAAATCTTACTCTACAAAGCAGATTCTGAGATGACAAGAAGACAGACACACGTTTTTAAGTAACATGAAATGCAGGCATGCTTCCTGAGCAGTCAGCTACCCTTCTATAAGCAGCCTCAAAGCCAATTATAGCAGACAATTTGAGCTAAATATAAAAACCCACAAATCTCACAGTTTGAGATAACATCCAAGAAGGTGTTAAAGTTAACTTTGAAACTATGCAACAAGACTTCAGCCTTCTCATTAATGAACATGGCAACCACGTCCCTCAGAGCACCCCGTGATTTGTGGGAACAGAGAGGCTGAAGAGATTATCTGGATACTTCGCATATTTCTCCAAGAGTAACAGATGGAATTTTTCCGCTCACAGAACTTCAGAGATGAGAACTTGACTGTGCAAAATATCAATGGCTATACTTTAGTTTGTAGCTACAGTAATATCCACATGTGATCAGGCTACAGTCACTCCTAACTGCAGCAGCTGGATTAGTGAGGCTGTCATGGGAACACCACAATATTTGATGTTCTGCAACAGGAAGAAAACAGGGATCTGGCCTGCACATGGACCTGTAGCGTTCAGAACTTCATCTTTTTATTGAAGTAATTCCTCCATTCTCACCTCAAATGCACAGATAGGCTGCCATCCCTGCACTAGCCAGAACTCAGGACCTGGTTTATTTGACAGCTTATCATATGTCTTCTCCCCTCTTTGGGAGACTGCTCCATTTGATACAACCAAACTGCATCTTTTCTGTTCAGAGTAACACAGTGCAGCTGTCCCCTCTTTCCAGCTGATTTGGACCTGAATGTTTTCCACTGCCTCTCCTCCATCTTTAGCTGCCCAGGAAGCTTTCCCCACATGCTGTGATATGGTCAGTTACCTCATCAGCAGAGAAGAGTATTTCAAACAGCCTTTGTCAACCTCTCAAAGCTAAATAGCCAAGGAAAGCTTCAAATACAGCTGCCAGTAGAAATACATATATATTAGGAAGTTGGAATTGAATTTCAGCTTCTGCTCTACAAGTATAGTTGTGGAAAAAAACAACTTCCATAGAAACAGAGAAACTGAACAAAGTTGTGACTGTTTTTTAGGCTGTGCTGCAGCTCTCTTCCTTCAGTAGGCTGTGATGTTATCTCATCCATCTGCAGAACAGCACTATGTGTGCTTGAAGGAGCAAGGCCACTTGAATGGACACTAAGAGCATCAAATTTGCCACTGCTGGTATGGAGCTCACAGTTTTACTCAGCCACAAAGGGAACCTCAGCATCTCGCAGCTCCTCTTAAGCTGCATTTGTTAAATGCTCTCTCAGCAGACTCAGGCACACTTATTAAAAGAGATGTTCATGTTCATCCCTGAGTACTTCTACACAAAACAGTGCATCAGGTGCTCCTGCACACTTCCCTGTGCTAGGGGTGGCTCCATGTGTCCCTCAGAGTTTGGCCAGATGGCACCAGTACCCAGTCCCTGCATAGACCAAGCTGCAGCAATTTAATATTTCCATTTAATACCAACGGATCAGCAAAGCAATCTAAGGAGCTTTTTACACTGTGGCTTTTGCATAAAACAACCAAATAGGTTTGAGGCAGACATCCTTATCTACCACTTCCTTCACTCCTTACAGGTGATGATTTATAGGAAGCAAAAGAAGTTACCATCCTCCTCCCCTACCATTAGAGCACTAAGATGGTTAGGAAGTGGGAAGATCAATTTCTACAGTGTCCTAGGGTGACTTCATGATGCTTGCATCCCCAATTGTCTGTTCTGGTCATGCTGGATATGAAGTTTTACACCTTTAAGACTGGTTCCAAGAGTGAAGGGGGGACAAGAAGTGCACAGTTTACAGTTTGTTAACAGAACCTGCTCTTGCTCATCCTTCTCACAGACTGTGCTGTCTGCAGCATGGATAGACAGCAGGTGAAAGCTCTCCTTTGCTTTTAGTTACTTTTTTTTTTAGCTAGCTGAGGCAGAGAAGTTGCCCAGAATTTGCCCTTTTATTTTTCTTGGAGCTGATTGGCCCTGATCTGGAGTGAAAACCCAGAAAAACACCAGGAGCTCACACTGTGGCCCACTGGGGCCTGGGCCGTGGCATTTCCAGCACAGGAGGGGCTGATAAGAGACTGAGTGAGCCGAGCTACACCCCAATGAACAGGACTTTCTGAACTTGCCATCTCTTCAGAACAGCAAGAGGTTCCATTGTTTAATATGATTCATTTTTCCATGTTTGTGAGTACTTTGCTTGTTAAATAAACAGTCTTTTCCACTTTTCTCAAAGGAGAGCTATGTCTCCTGAACCAAGGGCAGAGGGGCCCCTTGAATTTGCTTTCTAGAGGGACCCCTTTGGAGGACTTCTCCCAAATTTGCCTTAAACCAGGACATACAGGCACTCAGGCAGGTACAACCTCAAAAGGGACAAAAACCAAATGAGGTTTTCCCCTTTTGTTTTTCCCTGTTGCACAATGTCAGTGGAACCAAATCAACCAAAATCCTAATGCTTCTAAGCTCAGGTCTGCAGTGTTAGTGCTCATCATGTAAACAGCCACTCTTCCCATAGTCTTCTAGTGCTTTTTTTCCACCCACCAAGAATGCCTTTTCTATCACCTCACCAAACTCATTTAATGCAAATTAGAAGATTATTTTGATAACTAACTACAATGTTAACATTTAATATTTTCAGTGTATTGAGTAGAAACACTAGGCACTTTCAAAACTGAACAAAAAAAGGTACAGGGCTGCTTCAAATAGTAAATATTTAAGACTGTGCACGCAATAGTAAATATTGACAGACTTGATATATTTCATAACAGTGAGAAAGCACTCGCTTGGTCAGAGAAGAAAAGGGGGGAGGTTTTTGGTTGGCTGGTTCTGAGGAAGCTTTACTTTATACACTTCTATTCAGTATTTATAAAAAAATATAAATAAGTCACCTTCCTTCCATAAACAGAGGCTCCTTCTCTGTATTCTACGAAGTGTATTGCTGAGATTTACAGTCTCTTTCAAGGGAGGACTTCTACAGTTTAGGATTAATTTACACTTTGAGCTATCAAATTTTACTGCAATTGTGGAAAGAGAAAGTGGGGATGAGGAAGAAAGGAGGAAGAAAGCAGGACAAGCTTTCAAAGGGCTCATACTCAGTCTCCTTCCAAGACAGCTGTGCCCCAGCAAGGAAAAGTCAGATGTACATAACCACATGAATAATAACTCCTGCTAGCACAGTCTTCATTGTGATGGATTCTACAGCAGCTTGACATTAGGCTATGATAAAGCTCAACAGTGTCCAGATTTAGACATAACCTAGCTCTTTACATTAAGTTTTCCTCCAGGATAAAAATAATTGTAGAATGTTACATTAAAAATGGGGCATTAAGTTCCCTGTTTTAAGACACTGATGGTAAAACAAGATGTCACTACCTTTGAAAGGAATGCCCTCACTATTTTTCAGCTTTGCAGTCTCTCCAGTCTTAACATTATGCAAAAACTTCCGAATTATCTTTATTAACCTCTTCTATGTTAAGTCTACCCCAATTAAATCTAAAAATATGGATAGTAAGACCAGGCTCACTGTCTTCCAGTTACCAATGGTTACCACCCTACAAGGCACTGCTATAATGAAGTTAGCTTTGTTAAGGAGGATTAAAAAAAAAATTACTTGAAAATATTGTAATACTCTATCCTACTCTAGCAAAAGAATTACTCACATCCTTCAGATTCAATAACTTCTAGCTGTGGGTTTTACTCTTGCTCCTGAGCATTGGTAACTGTCAGACGAGGCAGGGCTGAAGAACTCTGAATTCTCAGAGCTCACTGGGACATAACCAAATACCAGGGAGTGTGTCCCACTGATGAAGTAATAAAAAGTGTGTTTGGAGTCTTGTTGCATAAACAACAGTGTAACTGCTCACCGCTACAACTGAAAGCTACATCTAAATAAAATCTTATCACTAGTATCTGAGCACTATCCCAAACCTCTCCTTGGAATCTGAGAGGAAAATTATGACTATGACCCGGATGAATCACATTCCCAGACACTTATTCCTGGCTAGAAAGAAGGAAACTTTTTTCCAGCTTATTAAGAATAGCCATATCAGCTTGCAGCACTGATTAATTTAACAATTAGATCCAAGAGTCTCCCTTGGAGGTGCAGCTTACTGAACATACAAAAAAAAGAGAGGCTTCATGCCTTCCATCTAACCCTGCCGTGAACAAGAACATAATTCTAAGTGAATGACAAAAAGATCCCACTAAGCCTGAGAGCTCAGGAATGTAAGAAACATCCAGCTGGGTCAGACTGATGTCCAGAATTCATCTCCAACAAGGCAGAAAAGGTGCTGCTATTTAGAGAGAACCAATAGCCCATGTCCTGTGGTCCACTCCCCTCACACTCTCCCCGCTGACCATGAACTCTCCTAACCCTGTTTTGAACCTGCCTACTCAGCCTGTTTTCAAAACATCCTCTGGCTGCAAGTTGCATAAATTCAGTACCTGCTATGTAAACAAACACCTTCTTCTTTCATCTGTCTTAAACTGATTCCCAACCAGTTTCACCAAGTGTCCTGGTGCTGCAGGGTTTCTGTCAACAAGAGCTTGGAGTTCACCCTTCCACCAGCTCATGATTTTGTAAACCTTGAACCCACTGCCCCTCTCAGTGGCCCACCTTCCAAATCAAACCTTTTAAATGATGCAACTCCACACGAGGCAGCCATACCACCCCCCGGACTGAGGGCTGCCCTCCTCTGTACTCTCCCTAAGGTAAAGGCACAAACTCTACCTCCTTTAGATGTCAGCACAAAAACCAGACCCCATGCTCAAAATGTGGTGAGCCCACCAGTGTTTTAAATACCAACAAAAGGTATTTTCTTGTCCTCAGTACCCTTTCCTGATGATGCAAGAGGCACACACAGCCCAGGTTTTTCTCAATTTTTTGGCTGCTGCTACTCCACATTGCTGACAATAGTCCTGGAAAACTGTCAATGACAACCACAAAGCCTCTTTTCCAAGTTGCAGCCATCAGTTCCGAGTTCAGCATCGCACAAACATGGTTTAGAATAATTTTTTCCTAACTGGAAAAAAATTCTGTTTAAAAACCTATGTTTACCTATGCTGACATTAGTCTACCACATTCTTGCCCACTGAAGTTATGTGATGGTCTTCTGGAATTCCTCTGCACTTAGACAGCATCTAGCTACCCAAAAGTAACAGTACTACTATTTTTCATCAAAACTGGAATTATTCTGGGGCTGGTGCAAGGTTAAAAATCGAGCTGTTGGTTTGAGTGATGTCTAGGAGCCACAGGGAAGGCAAGTGAGATCAATCAAGACCACCAGAGCTAGTTTTATCATTGTGGGAAAACTACCAGATACTGTAGATTTATTAAACAGGACAGAAATTGGGTGCAAAACAACAAAACTGAAAAAAACCCCAAACCCACACATCACACCTCCATGGCTGATGACAGCAAACAAAACCTGCAATGGACTGTCCATGGAATTGCAGACTATCCATCGATGGAGCTACGTGAACACTACTGTGGAGGAAATTAGGTCTTGTAACACCAACTCTGGTGATACTCCAGCATGACAGACAGACATCAGGCTTCCTAATGTCATTTTGTATCTGTCAGCTATCAGTCCTCCCTTTTACCTTACAATGAAAAATGACTGTCAAGAAGAATCTTCAAAACTACCTTTTAAAGAGTTGATGTAAAATCCAAGTAACGTTGGAGGAAAAAAAATCTAATTAAAAAACATACTGAAGACTGAAGCAAAATTGTTCTGCTAAAGCATTCTGGTTTTGGGCAAGCTGAATCACCACATCGCCAACAGAAATTATACAAAAACTTACCAAAATTAGAAGGCTAGAGCAGCTTATCACACAAGAAAATTAACCAGCATCTGTAAAAACAAATGCCTTAAGAACTTTTCTGATTAATGTAAGATCTTAAGAAAATAATAATTTTCGCTCTCTGCTGCATCCTGATCACTGTTAAACCACCCCAGTAATCATCATTTATCATGTGCAGAATTGCCAAGGGCTGTCCCCTAAAATGAACCACAGAAACTTCATGTGGTAAAAGTATCATATCTAAAGTTTAAAAAAACCTGATAATTTCCATTTTTGGATATGATTGCAGTTTGCTCTGTGAAAGAAAATGAAAAAAAGAAACACATAATACCTTTATTTAAACTCAGCAGTTAATTTAAATTAACTATCAGAGCTTCATTCCCCTTTCTGTCAGTCAAAGGAATCAGTGAATTCTGTTCTCTTGCACATCAAATAATTTCAGACCAAAAAATTCCTAATTTCAAGTATTAGTTTTATCAGATTATGTTGTCTAGACAGTAACTTTACAACAGAAAGCTAATTTTTTTAGCCATACCTACTAGATCTAGGACTCTGTTGCAGGTTTGTGTACAGAGACTGCTTCTTAACAAATATAAATGTCACATTCATTTTGTATTTTTCATCTGCGAAGATGCTCATACATTGCAAGTAACAATTAGCATATCATACTTATTGAAAAAATGCCGTAACTCACTGCCCCCCAAAAAAGAGCTCCACTAACTCCCAGGTTCCAGAGTGCAAATTAATTCAACATATTTGAGATCTACTTGCACTGTCTTCCCCCTTAATGTGTGTCTAGTCAGACTAGCTTCAAATCGTAGACCAAACATCAGAATGGAAGGTTTCTTTACCCTCAGCTGACTAGTAGTGTTTATGTGTTTTCACTTTCATTTGTGCTCTATTCCCTTTGACCAATTATTATTGAGGTTCCCTGGACTGGGACTTTCATCTAATAAGATATCCAGCTGAGGAATGAAGCACATGATGATGACAGGTTAGTGCATCTTACAGTGATTATCTGTTATCTTGCTTCCTCTTTGAATTGGTCGTGCTTGACTACAAGGTAATGGACATAGTACAGAGGAGCAAACTTAAAAAGAGTTTCATTCAAGAATTTTTAGCAAGACCAAACTCCACCATTCTGTCAATCCTTTAGGAGTACCTCTTACGTAATTGGTAATGGTTTTACTGGTAGATCAATTCCTTTCTGAAATTCTATGCTAATTCTACTCTCTGAACTTCTTCCTCAAGGCAAAGACATGCAGCAAACTTCCACTGGAAAACTACCCTGTCACTTCTGCATGGCAGAGCACAGCTGTGAAATAAAAGGGTGTGCTCTCTTTGAAGTCTCATTATTAGCACTTGTATCTGGTAAATATAGCTCTCCCTCCTGCACAGCTTGAGTGATCACTGTGTGTTTCAATGCCTCTTGCTTGTCTGTACCGGTTGTCTGGCTGGTGCTCTCTCTCATGTGCCCCAAAGGAGGAACCTCCCAAGCTATCTGGTTTCATCATCCCCGAAATCACAGAAGATTTAAATTTAGATGAATGTGGTCATAAAATTAAAGAATTAGAAGCTGTTTCTCTTCTCTCCAAAGTGCTCCAGTTCCAAGCTGTTTCACAGGGAGTGACCCTGTTGGTCTCACCTCTGCTGCACGTGCGGCTCACTCCAGGTACAGAGCCTTCCTCACAAGCTGCCCAATAACCGTAGACAGGGAAAAAGACAGATCACCTGTCATTTGTTTTGTAACAAAGTATCACTTGATGCTAAAAAAGGATCCGATTCTCATTAAATCATACAAGACGTACCTTTTAAGATTGCCATTATTCCTAAAAACCAATCAGCAAGTAGAAACAGCAAGACCAGATTAGAGAGCAATGAAAGCAATCACACACAAGACTCAATGTTAAAAACAGAGGAAAGGAAGCTGGTGTACACACCAAATTCCTGGTTACAACCTTAATGAGGCAGGCTTGAAAAACATCCCGCTGCACTTCTGGACAAGTTTTGGCAGAAACAGCTACCAGGATGGAGGAAGGGGAGAAAGTTTAACAACTCAAGTTTTTTTGAACAAGGTGAGAATTATTGATTCGGGGTTTATGGAGACTTTGAATGCTGCTGGCACATTACACATTCAGCCAGGGCCCAGCCAGTGCTGCAGAGAAGTGCAGGGATAAGGAGTGCTAACCAGTGGCAATGATCATTGGCATTGTTTGCACTGTGACAGCTCAAGGCCTGGCTGCTGCACACAGGAAAATGACAGTCCCTGCCCCAGCAGACCTACAGGGAAAGTAAAAAGAGACCAGTAGATACAGCAAGGCACAGGGAAGTGACATCAGAGCGTTTCTCAACATGTTGAGAGACTCATGTACAACTCACCAAAGGCTACAGACAGGCCACTTCTCATTAATTAATGAACATATGGCTGCAATTGCACAACTCAACATCCTTCCAATGCCCACATCTGAGAACTTCCATCCAAAGGGTGAGATTTCTTACCTCCAGCAGACTAGTGCGGGACGCTCAACATTAAAAGAGAGAATGTTTGGAGTTGTACTCGGATGTTTTCATTCCTGCTGCTCATCTCAAGCTTTAAGAATACATCCTCACTATTACAACACACTGGATTATCATTCGGATGGTGAGAAGATGAGCAGCAGGTTACAGTGCTGCGGCTTCTATCAATTCCTTCACGGTCAGAGGCCTCAGATGACAAGTTTATTGCTTCCAAACTCAGCCCTCTGAGCCCACAGCAAAGGTCACCCATCAGGTATTCCACTCATGAATTTTCAGGTTTCTTCTTTTTAAGTAAAAATTTCATTAACTATTTTTGGTCTTTGGGTTCTGCTTTTAATTTAGCATTTCATGAAAAGATCCAGAAAGTTTTTCTTTGAAGTTCATTACTCTCCCTCTCTCTTATCTTTCTAGTCCTAAAATATGAGGGGAAAAAAATTCTTTATTTCTCCTTCTTTGGAAGAATGTCTTAAGTTTTAATCATTTAATCATTGTTGCAAAAAAAATTAAGCCTGCATCTGTTCCTAATTTTCAAATACACAGTAAGATGGCAAAAATTTCAAATCAAAACGCTTGCAAATCTGAGTTACAAAACCTAGAATCTACCTTACGGCACCAAGCACCCCCTCCTAGCACCTAACAGCTCAGTAAACTACTGATCTCTGCCCTGCACATCCAAATCAAACAGTGGGTAAGGTACACTATTCGTTCACCTGCTGCTGGTACTCTGACAGGCTTACAGTATGAGACTCAGCCCCTGGGTTTTTTCTCTTGCCTCTCTGCTACAGAGAGCTCACAGTGACACATTTCCCAAGGAGCAAGAATTTGTATGGTTCCATAAGCACAAGAGAGAACAGACAGAAAGCCTTTCAGGAAGGCTATTCAACAGTGAACAAACCAAACAACAACAAACCCCTCACCTCACTACATAAGTCAGCACAATCACTCCCATTTCTATTAAGAACTGGAAATCTTTTAAAAAACCCAGAAAACTCTCCATAGCTGAAGGACAGAAAAAATATTGTAGTAATTAACACTTGTAAGAAGCAATTCAGCCTTCTAACCAGAGATGTTCAGTGCTCGTTTGGTATCCCTGACTTAGCAGGTAAGAGACAAGACCATGTAAGGAGACGCAGCCTTCTGGAGCTGGGGCTGAAAGCTAAACAAGAAGCACGGTAGCTTCTAAAAAACGCATTAGACCAACCATAAAGGATGAGATTTGGCTGCTTAACATCAAATGGGTTTACACAAAAACAAAACAAAAGAACCTTTGTGTATAAGGCTGACTTCCAGCCATTAGAGTTAGAAAGTTTTTATGATCCTAATGCAGGAAAAAAAAACGAGCCCCTTCAGCTTCACACCATCATTATTGCCCTGGCCCAATGAAATAAGTGCTTTGGAAAATGAATGAAAATGTTGCAAGGAGATGATGATCACTGTTTCATGTCTACCTGAAGCCTGTACAAGCCTGTCTTGTTGTTGTAAATGTTCCCACCACACACAGCATCCCCTCCTTTGCCCTGGCACCAGGGTCTGCAGCAATGCAATGAAATGAATCTGAATTCTGATTTCTGCCCTCCGTAAGCCGGGTTACTTTTAGCCTGGATTAGGTCCCTGAGGTAGCTGCCTGGCTCAGCTACAGGAATGCATATACTCAGGCAAAGGAGGCGTCAGCATGGGAGCCGAGGTAAGAATCCTTCTCCAAAATGACAAGGTACAAAGTGGCAGTGCAAGCATGCCCAAAGCTTCCCTCGTGCAGCTCCTCCTGTACAAGTCCCATTCACGCTCTCAACTGCCAGAGCACAAACTCTCCCTTGTCCAGAGGCTGTTCAGAGACACGGCTGTAACCACACCTGCCCCAGGAACCCCCCCTTCTTCTTCCTGGGAAGAGGAGGCCCAAACCAGACAGCAACTTCTGCTCAGCAACCTGACTGAACACAGGAATACACTGTCACACACTGCGACCAAAGGCATGAGGGGCTCAGGGCAAGGGGGGAAATCTGCTTTAGTCAATTGGAAGTTGAGCTGATGACTGAACCTTGAATAGCCATGCATACCTGTGGTCCACATGAGCAAACAAAGTCACTGAACTTACCCTGGTTAAAATTATACTCAGTTGTAAAAAAAAAACAAAAAAAACAACCTCAAATAACCCTGATCTGGTATGAAATGTCTCTGTGTCTTCCCCAAAGGTCTAAATGAATCTTTCACTCTATGCTGTCACTTTCATTTGCCCAGACGAGCCACTACTATGCATGGTATTGAAACACTTGTATAAAAATGCTATCTTCCTTAACTCACACTTTTTGTTTCTCTGTGTAAGCTTGTATGTATGCCAGCCTTTAATATTTTTTTCATGTTTAATCAAAGCCTTGTGTGTGAGGACATTGCCACACAGTAACTTGGAACTATTCAGCCAAATCAGAACACCCTATGTTCAGCAAACAGAAGTATATGAAACAGATTTTTTTTACAAATCTATGACATCCACGTCAGAAATATTTCACAAGTGATTTTAATTTCCAATTTTTGATTATCCTTTTTCTCTGGAAAACAATGCTCTTGACCAGATTGGCTTCAACAGCCCAGAGTACACAACTCCCTGTAATGCGCACATAGCATTCCTTTGGCAGGAAAGAAAGAATTAGAGCAACTAAGAGTTCAATAGCATTCTCTATCAGCTTTTACATACTGATCAAGAACCCTTGAAAAAGAGCATTTCTGCACATACAGCAGCTCTACAGCACTGCAAACCCTGCCTACAGCCCCTGCAGTAGTGACTTCACTCCAGTTAAGTCAATGGATGTTTTGTAACCTATTGTTAAATGATAAAATACCTCCAGCAGGCACTGGTCTCTTCCGTGTTTGTTTTTGGTTTCTGGTTTGTTTTTTTTCTGAAACACCCAAGATACACCTTTGTATTTGAAAAGAGAGGAAAGAATTTTTGTTCTCTCACTTCCTCACTCAGAAAATACTCACTGCTTGGATTAGCCACTAAATTAACTTCAGCTGTAGAGAAAATGACTCATTAAACAGAACAATCAAAAATTTCACTGGAGAGGAGGGGAGGAGGTAAGAAGAACTTTAACCTTCCTCCTCTCCTGCCAAATAAATGACACAGTAGTTTAAAAAAATAAGCAGAATGCAGTAACACTTATTATTAAATAAGGCTTAAAACAGAAAGCGTTAGAAAACTGAAGCAAAGGGAAAACCAAAGCCAGGCTACAGACAACTGTAATAGCTCTTGGAGTACTTTAGTGTTCTAACTGTACCCAAATACATCTGGAAACACTGCACAGAGCAGCAGAAAGGCAGAGTTGTCTTTAAGAGGTTACTTCTTAATGTAGATCATAATGTCAGAAGTTCATCAAATAGTTAAAAGAAAGTTTTGTTTGTACAATCACACATCTGCCAGACAACAGACATCCAGTTTTGTAATACACCACTGGGGACAAACATGCAAGAGATTTTTAAATAAAAGAACAAAAGTTTTCCTCCACAGACTCATCTGAACTGCTGTGAGACCAGTAGGAAATGTTTTAGGAAAACTGATGTTTCCTTCTATCACAGCCAGTTACTTACTGAATACTGGAGTCAGTTTCTTATTGAATCCTCCTATAATCACCAAATTTGATGGAGAATTGGGGGCAGAAAGGTGGGAACCCTGCCTGTTTCTCATACGACATCTTGAGTAACTACACCAGAAGGTCTGTAAGACAGCTGTCTGAAGCCATTACATGCAGTTTTTCATTTTCACCTGAAAATATTTCCCACATATATATGACCTTAACTAAACTAGAAATGCTAATTTGTCAGAGTGGATTTGGGTCTTGGCAGAAAATATTTGGTTGAGAAGATGACTAACACAGACAGCTAAACTAGCATGAATACTAAAGCAGCAAGCACAAGTTTGGCAGTAAAAGATGTCTTCTCTCAGACACAGACCACCTAAACCAAAACAAGCCAGAATTGACAAGTGGGGTTATTTCTAACAGCATAAATACACTTAAACTGCATTCCTACCTCAAAGTAGCACCTCCAGGGTGAGTGAAGAAGCAAACCCACTTCGATAAATCCTCTCAGATTCTTACCCAGCACACCTGCAAAGACTCCCTGGGCTGAGGGACTGGTGCTGCAGCTGGTCAGGATCACAACTCACTAATGGCACAGCAACCCTGCAGACAATCTCAGACAGCTTCTGCAGAGGCAGAAGCAGCAGCAGCGTATGCCAAGACAAGAGTGGTTTCAAGGGCAGTGTAAGGCATTAATCACATCAGGTATTCTACTTGAAGATTTGCTGCCTGAAAGAATATAGCAGATGGGGTTTCACAGTTGATTTTAACCAAACTAGGAGCTAGCTGCTGTCTAGAGAAATGGCTCCAGATTTCCTCCTAAATACATTCCCAAGTGCTCCCCAGGTGATGCCAAAAAACTCTCCAGAGGAATACATGCTTAAGGAGACAGAAACATCAGCATGGCCTTCCATTTCTTTAGGCTGATGGTAAACCTGTGTCCTGCGTTCTGCTTCTGGAGTGCAGTGACTGCCTGCATTTACTGCAGCTCTCCCTGGCCTTAATTCCGTCAGATGCACCTGCATGAACTGCGCCTAAGGAATCAGAGCAGAGAAAGTCACAACAACGGCAAAAGCTGCAAGAATCAGCCACAGATATGCAGATAAAGCCAGGGAAACAGATTCCAGACAGTGATTTACATCACTCTTGACTTCACGAAACCAAAGCAAAACCTTTCAAAAAGTTACACTGAAGAACAGTAAGATGCTACTACAGGAGTTCATCAGTTAAAAGCACAAACAGATTGGAAAGTCCTACAAATAACAGGAGTCCTGCAAAGACTGCCATTACATCTTCTGTAGTCCTCTTTTTTTCTATGTATAAAGCAATCCTGCTAATAATCTTTTGCTTTTACCTGTTCTTTCAACCCAAATGCAAATGCTGAAATGTGACCCAAATCTATGATTAACATCACAGGAGTTATTTGATACAGGAATAAAAGCTGACGAGCTACTCTAAGAAACACAGAAGTAAACAAGCTTGAATCAAGACAGATCAAACATCTCACCAATCTTCAGGAGAAGTAGTTTTGGAAAAGATGAAATAACCAAGGTAGAAGATAAACTAGACATTGAATTACAAATCATTTTGTAGCCCTTTAGAGCTAACTCATTACTATAGCTAATTAAAATTAATAGGGACTCACTATTAATCCAAACAGAACAGTGTAGTAACACCTTCCAGAAAAAGAAAGAAAAACTGTTAAAGGGACACATTCTAAATTGAGGCATGCTGCCCTAGTCCCACCAACCTCAAGTAGGTACACCAATTTACATCAGTTGGAGATTCCTCTCCTTCCACACCTAGGTGAAAAATAATTCATAGCCCATTCATGCAGAATGGGCTTCCTCCAAAATATGCCTACACAAAACTTAAAAACACATTATATGTTAGAGGAATTTTTTTCCTCTAACAATTCTTGGCACATCAACGATTTCCACTGCTGCAATCCCACAATGTTATCAGCACAAGGCTTCATTCATACCTATGTTTAAAATTTTATAACAGACTATCAAGCTAAGAGATTATGAATCATTCAAGCCATTAAAGTCCAATTACATCAACTGAAATCTGAGCTTCCCGGCATTATTCCAATTTCTCTTTCTGCTCACTCAGCCCCTGTGCCCCTTCCTACACAACTTTCCCTTCTCTAACCTTGTGAAATTTCTCTTACAGAAGACCCAGGAGCTGGCCAATTTACACAGCATGCCTGTCACTCTTACCCTTCATTACATTTAACCACCACTTTTCTGTACTTGTGGTTTTGCCCTTGCCTTTCCCCCACCCAGCATCCTATCATTTCATGGATTGTCTGCTCGTGCTCCTCTGCATCAGGCAACATCCTGTATCCAGGTCCTTTCTGTGTCTACCCTTCATTTCTGCATTATTGTATCAGTTCAAATACATTTAATTATCACACACATACTGACACTTAGCTTCACGGTGGATTAATTCAAATTAAAGTGATTAAAATAATCAAATTTAGATTAGCAAATGAGGAAACTTATTTTTTATGTCCTTAATGGTCATTCTCAAACACCAATAACCACTAAATCATGATGATCTGCAATATAACCTTTTAATTTAGCATTTAATATAGTCCCTAGTTAGACAATACTATTAGTGTGTATTTATGCAGATTCTTGACATGAAATAATGACCAACACAGGTCACTATTTAGTAGGTGGTTAAATTTTATATGATGACTTTTCAACCTCTGTTTGAATGAAAAACAAGATGAAAACTAAAAGAATCCCTCAACACCTAATGAAGTTACTTAACAAAATAAATGTTGCATTTAAAGACATTTTATTTCTTATTTTTAAGCCTCATCTCTTTAGTAGGTGACATTGAGGGAACCTGGCTACTGTGGAATTCAGATTTTCTGATTTTGTAGAGCTCTTTGAGTTCTTTTACTAAAACCTTAAGAAAATAAAGCTGGTTTTCCATCTTTTCTGTTGATCTCATTCAGTTTTGAATAAACATTAGGCTATTCACACTAAAATGAAAATAAATTTCTCTGCTATCTACTGAAGCAGCTGCTGTTCTCAGAAATGAGGTTTTAGCAGTTCAAACCCCACTCATATTCACTAGAGTAATGGGTGTATTTCATCTAAACATTTGGTACATCAAGTGAAAGTTCTGTCTTAATTTAGGTAGTATTAATATATTACAGCATATTTAGTCCTGAATACAGATTTATTTTTGAGAAAGCAAGACAAAAATTACTTCAACCTGAACCACCCCACTTTCTCAACCACAGATTGCCTTCTCCAGGGATGTGCTACTACCACCTCAGGGTCAAAACAGAATTTAAAAGAAATGTAAATATTTGCTTTCTTCCTGGGAAAGCACTACATAGGGAAGAGGTGAAAAAGAGGGGATGTGCATATGGGGAATTGCATCAGTATAATTAGAGAGTTTTAGCAAGCTGGTAAACGTCTGTGTAGGCAACCCCTTCACTCTAAAGGGTATTTCCTAATTAAAAATATGCACCCCATTTTCCAGAGCCTTCCTACTGAAGAAACATCTCAGCACTGCCGCCCAATTAGATCAAATTGGGTGGCTGGCTCTTTTTGTTGTGTGCATGATAATACAAAGACTCTCCAAGTTCCTGCTCAACAAAGGCTTGTGTGAAACAGGCTTTGAAGACACAATAACATTCCTCTTGCGAGTTTCAAGCCCGGAGGCTAAAAGCACCAAGTAACTATTCATTCTTCCATCTTGAGACGCATTCCTAACCTAGTTCAAAGGCCTGAAAAAACATGCCCTAGCTACATGCCTGCACACCTTCAGCAGGGCTTTCCCCTTCCAGCACAGCTTGCTAGAGAAAGAAGTTTCATACAGAAAAGAATGAAATACATTTGAGACTTTTGTTTCACTTCTAAGAACTCTTAAATTGTTTAAAGGATTCAAGACTGGCTTGCATGTGAATTGATCAGCTGTGTTAAGCCATTGAAGAGTGAAGAGCACCATTTACATGTTTAAAGTACGATATTCATGCACAGTGCACCGTTCTTTAACTCCTGCTCCCAAGAAGCAGCTGTGGGAGGAGGGAGTGTGCACAGCAGCTGGAAAAGGACAAGGGATGATCTGGAGCTGTTTGGCTTCCATCACTGCTCTTCTATTTAGTTTCATCTCCCTCTGTTTTGATCTCAAACTTGTAAGATAGATGTAAATCAGACATGGCTATCCACCCATATTAGGATATTCAAGGCATTCAAGAACATTATGCATCATGTTCACAAGATGATGATAAAGGCAACAAAATACAAGATTATTTCCAAAATACTGACACTAGAACAAATATTAACTTTCAACAAGAAAAAATGTTTATAGTTTTCAACATACAGCTTCCTAAACAAACTGAATTCCTCTTCATACATTTTATTTTGCTGTTTCTCAGAAACCTGAATGCCATTATGTGTAAAATGAGGAAATACAAACAATTACTAAAGAATAAGCTAGCCTAACTGCAGTTACCATTTCATGGAATGGAACCAGCCCACAGAAACAGTGGAGCAGGCAGATGGGAGTGAAGGCAGCCCAGGTGAGACCCCCTCCTTTGCAGGAAGGCAAGCTGGTTGCATCTGCCCAAAGCTACTGCAGGAGCCTGCCCCAGATGTGCCAGCCAGTCTGCTTTTTGGGATTCCTGAACCACACACAGGAGATAAAAACTTTCCTTTGTTTGCAATAGTTTTCAGTACACCTAAACTAAGATTTCCATACCTGTATTTCATTTTTTATCTGCAATCAAGCAATTAATTATTTAATACTCCTCAGTTTCCCTTTCTTTCAAAGAGAAACAAATTTTTAAAAATTTTGTAGTTTGACACTATTAAGAAAAAAAGAATCAACTGTGATCTGAAACACAGAGAAGTGGACCAAATGCTAAAAAGACTGTAACATAGCAATGCATGAAGGGATGGTACAGAATGCCCATGCTTTGCAAGAAAAGAAGTCAAAAAGAGAAACAGGGTCAATGTAACAGGTTAAAGAGAGACAGACTAAAGAAATTTTTTCAATTTTAACAATGCTGTACCATCACTGCAAAAAGCCAAGTATTGCTCATTTTTCCCTTCATGCAGCCATAGTACAGATCTTCATTCCCATCAAAACAAGGAATGCATTACCTTGCTGACATCTAAGAGTCATTTTGAATCCTGTAGCAAGCTGAGCTATCCTACCTCTTTCAAGGACTGCACTTTCAAACTGAGCTACCTGCTGTTGGTCATTTCCAGGAAATACAAGTGTACTCTGAAAGGAAAATCTTTGTGGATCAATTCCAAAATAGGAAAAAAAGTAAGATAACATTGTCTTAGCCTCAACTAAGTAAACAGCTTATTAGTTTATGTCTTCATTATTATATAACATTCTGCTCCATAAATGCCCCATTTGCTATTTTGAAGTAACAAGTAATTCAGAAATTGTGATCAGGAATTGCAGGAGAGGAATCACTAATTACGACAGCACAAATTCTTCTGAGAAAATGAAAATTAATCCCATTTTTCAGAGACCACTCAGCCAATGTTACCATCACTTACCTACAGCACGTGCATGAGTCAGAAATGGAACAGCCACCATCATTTCAGCAAAGTACCCAACCTTTATTTCTCTGGGTATCACCAGAGAGAGCAAGTACCATGAGAAAGCACATTGTACCATGCAGGGAAGGCTGCAGACCTTACCAGTCCCGATGACAGCAGGTACAGCAAAGGCCATTCTATTACATCTGTGCCCTCTCCACGAAAGAGAAGAGCTTCTCTATTTCTCCTATGTTAATATCTATGTGAATGCTCTAGCATCACAGCTGACAGTGACTCCCAAACACCGTGTCAATCACTTGCACAGGAACCCTCAAACCAGACTGGGAATTACTGGAACACCACTATCTCCTTGCTCTAGCAGTTTCCAAGGTATTTCAGCAAAGTGCCTAAGCATCACTTACTGCGACACCAGCACTCCCCTGCAGCACATACAGGAGGCTTCCAAACTCCCAGTCTGTCTCTAAAGCCAAAACATCTCCCCTGTCACTCATTTCCTGCTCTCTAGGGGTTAAAATTCTCTTTTCTAACACAGCAATCTTCTCTTCAAAATGAAGACCAGCTGGCTGAAGATTAATTACCATCCAGTGTTTTAATCTAAAAGATTCCCTCACTGGCACACATCAGCTGTCACTTGAGGTGTCTTTGCATTTCTCACACAGCACAGGGCACAGGAAGCTCAGGTCAGACCTGAAACAAGTCACAGCTCCAGCCATGGTGTTTCAAGCTCCCCACCGCCCTTCCATTCCTTTGCAGTCATGTACAAACTGATAAACAGAAGACCTCAGCTGAGATGTGCCGTAAGAGGAGAAACAAACCCAATCTTCTACCTCCCATGTACAGTTCTTGAGGTTCTTTTACTCTCTCAGTGAAGACACACAACTCTCAGCACAGCATTTACATGAATGTTACTGGTGATGCACAGACATGCAGGATCTGGTGAGGAGGATGATGGGAGGGTTTGTTTTGGTTTGGTTTTAATCCCACAGTTCAGCGAAGTAAGAGCAGAAGCAACCCATACAATCAGACTGGCTTAGTCTCTTCCACTCCAGCTTCAAGGTCTTTATTCCTTCAGGGAACTGTGCCACTGAAGGAAGGCTCCTGTGCACAAACTAGTTAAGTATTTTATTGACTGGCAAATCCAGCTTATGGAGTTCCTACCCTATAGTTATATCTTAACAAATATTTGTGCACCACACTGAAAGCCAGACTGCTGAAACTAGACAGGAACCAAGGCTGCTAGTTAATTCCCATTTTTCCTATTCACACAGATTCTGTATTTCAAAGAAAGCATGTGCAATCCTTAGGTGTCCTAGTGGTTAAAAGTGTCCATATCCTACACAGGCTGGAGGGGATGGGCTGAGGCAGAAGAAGAAGAAACACACTCAATTCAAGCTGTAAATGTTCCCAGACTCTACATTTCTCCCTTATATAACACATATCGTCAGAGAGTTCAAATGTGCAAGTACACTTCAACAGCTCTACTAGCTGTAAGGTGCACAACGTCCTCCTGAAGCATATCTTATTTGAAATTTAACAGGTCATTTCTTCCACATTCCCAGCTTCCAAAACAGTAGAATTTTACAACAGTTGACCAAATATACACAGGTAAATCTTCTGTGATACACCACGGAACAGTACATTTCACCTTCCAGCTTAGGTGGCTGAAACCAGGTCTTCCAACTAGACTCCCAAATTATTACAAGCACTTGAACACACACAAACTTCCACTGTCTCATCTACCTGATCAAAAATTACTCTGAAGAAAATACACTTCACAATTACCCAAGGTTAAATCTCTAATAATAGTCTTCAGAGAACATGACCCAGATATGTCAAGCACGATCAGAGAGACATATATCAAGACAGCCTTTAGTTAGTTAAGAGTGCCAGGCTTATTTAAATCTCCTTTATCTGTTCACACCTTGGCTTTTGTTAAATTTCACATCATTTCTGTAAGCAGAGAGTAAAGCTGTTAAACTTGTGAATCTTTTTTTTTAAGTTACCAATGTCTCTCCTTCACTATCTCTATTTCATGTAGTCAAAATAATAATCACCACTTATCAAAGCCCCAGAATTATGTAAAAAAGAATAATGCTACTCACTTTTATGAACAGGCACTGTAACACATCAGATCATGTACAGATGACCAAAAGCCAGCTTTTACCATTCTGACAAGTTGGGAATTCAGACACATTTGTCAGTATTAATATATTTGTGTTGCAGCTCTTACCACAAAATGAAAACCATATCTGCTGTAACAAGCCACAATAGTTGTCATCTGAAGTTTTTACAATATATTATTTAGATTTTTAAAAGAGAATCTAATCTTACTTACTAATCTGTAAGACAAATTATTAGTTTAATCTAATTTATAACTGTCCATGTAGTAGAGTGTAAAGAAAAATGCGCTGCAGTTAAAAAAATCTGTGTGAATATAACCTCCTTCTACTGTATGTATTTTATAAAATCAAGGAGTTTTGATATTAAAATTCACTCATTCTTATTTATCTTGTACTTAATTCAGATTTGTATCTGTGGTTTACTGCTGTGGTTGTGACAGGGATATTACAAGACAAAGAATTCAGGAAAGGAGAGCTGGAGGTAAATTGTGCTTGCCTTACTAAGCAAATCATCCTGTTAAGGTCAGCAGAAGATCCAAATACTAAAAAAAAATAAAATCCAGTAACAAATAAAGACTACATGTGCTTCCTAAGCAGAGTGTTCATCCCTGTAATAAAGATTTAAAAAAATACAGAAGAAAAAACACCTTCAGAAAACTGCAGTACCATGCAAAATGAGCACCTCTAAAACAAACTCTTTGTGTATATCCAGGCTCTCCACATTTCTCTATACTCATCCTTAAACTTTCAAGTATCACCATCCCAGCTCCCCTCAGATCACAAACACCTTGCAATTCTCTCTCTGCCATAGTTTGTGTGTCCCCCAAGTAATTTCTCTCTCATTTCCACCTCCTTCCCATACCAGTTTCTGCAAGTGCTCTCCAGCCTTCCCCTCAAGCTCCCCATTATCTCAAGCCAGCAACCCCCAGTCTCTCCTGGTCACAGCACAGGTCCCATGAACAGCTTTTCCCTCCTTTTTCCTCTCATCTCTTAAGAGTATTTCATAACTCTGTCAATCAAACACAGTAATTAGTTTTCACTGAAACTTGGCACAGAAGGTAAACCTAAAGTCAAATTAGTTTTTGAAAATAATATCTATTTCTCTTCCATATCACTGGACACCAGAATTATTTTTAAAGCTTATGTGACTTTACTCTTGTAATAATCAGTACTGAACAGATTAATTTTCAGAGCTTGAAGAAACTGGGGAAAAAACCCCACTTTCTTTACAAACAAGCTACAATACACTTACTTGTTCAAAAGAATATTCAAGAAAATTTACTTTCAGTAGTTGCACACATGTATTTAGGAAGTCATGAAAATTGTACAGTCCTAATGAATATAAAATTTTAGCTATCATAAAGTAGTCCTGAAACAATGCACCATACTGAAGATATTGGTCAAATTACATTCCCACTCCACAGCTGCTTGCTGCATTTTATTAACAAGATATAATTCTCTATTCACAAGTGTTATCTAAGGAAATTTATGATCTCCCTACAGTTGCTATTAAAAATCAGCATCATCCTCACCCTGCAATGTCCTATTGTAAAATTTAAACCACATTCAAAAACCAGCTTAAACATTAACTAAATGTGAAAACCATGTGCTAAAGATGTCTAGGTAGTACCTCATAATCATATGAATTTGTTTATAAATCATTCTGTTTCAGTTTTTAAGCCAGGAAAACAAAAGAAAAACACCTAAACCCATTAATTACAAGCTTGTGGTCTTGTTAAACAGGAGAACTGCAAATATGCAAGTATGTGGAGACACAGGCTTAACTTTGGCAAATAATTAGGTGTGGGGAAAAACTGGTGTGTGCATACAGTAAGAAATGCACTGTTTTGTCTACAGTAATACCCACAAAGCATGAAAAACTTTCACAACATGCTGGTATTTACCTTGGTGCTGACCCAAAAAGACAGAAACTTCTGTTCTTCAGTTCAGGAAACAACGCACCCCTAGAAACTTAATATAACTGTACAAGTCTTGTTTTGGCACCCTTGTGGGTATCTTCCAACTCAGGATATCCTATGAATTTATGAATTGCTGTTCCACCTTAAGTTTTTAACATGAGAATAAGAACACAACTATTGAAAACTATGAAGGAAATAGATTTAAAAAGCAAGCAGTGTCCCAAAAAAACCCAAAAAAACAAACCCAGGTATATAGTACAAGAATGACATGAGTAATTTTCTGTTTATCATCATGTGCATTTTCATGAGATCCACACAAAAGTTTAGTTCTACCCTTAAAAAGTGTTTTGCTTTAATTGGATACAGGCAAAAGGTCTAACAACCCTAAAGATGCCCTTGTGCTGAATTCCCATTGTACTGTTTTCCATTTTCTTACATCACCAAAAAACCCCAAACCACCCATGCAGTGGGTGAAACAGTCAGCATCAAAGCTAGAGTGAGCCAAGTTACCACTTGCTTACACTACACATATTCTATTCCGTGTTATTAGCACTTACATTCAGAAGTTCTCAGAGTCATCAACAAAATGGAAATGAAGCTTTGAAGCTTTGGAGATCAAAGCAAGATATCTGAATTCATTCTACTGTCCTGCTACTGCATTTCCTGTTTCTCCAGAGCCAACATCTAATGGTTTCCCTTTTGGAATATTTTTTGTCTATATACTCAGAACACAAGTTATAGCAGTTCATCTTCAAAACCCCTGCTCATTTGAGGAGCCTTCTCACAGCAACCCCAAAAGCAGGATCCACAGCAAATCCACAACATCTGTTCACCCGTTGTCTTGGGTTTGTGTGCAGGGCTTTGATAGTGGGGGGCTACAGGGGTGGTTCCTCCAAGAAGCTGCTGGAAGCTGCTCCCATACGTGACAGAGTCATTGCCAGTTAGCTCCAAGATGCACCTGCAGCTGGCCAAGGCCAAGCAGTGCCACTGACAGTGGCAGTACCTCTGGGATTATGTATTTAGGAATAGGAAAAAACCTCCACAACTGCGGCCAGAGAGAGGAGTGAGGATATCTGAAACCACTGTGGATACAATAAAATTACTCTGCAGAGAAAGTAGCAGCAGAAACAACTCGCAGTGAACTGGCCAAAATCCCCATTCTCATACCCCTGTGCTGCTGTGGGGAAGAGGTAGAGAAATGGGGAGTAAAGCTAAACCCAGGAAGAAGGGAGGGTGGGGGACAAGTGTTTTAAGATTTAGTTTTTATTTCCTATTATTCTACTCTGATTTGATTGGTAATAAATGAAACTAATTGGCCCAAGGTGAGTCTGTTTTACCCACAACAGTGATGAGTGATCTCTCCCTGACTTTATCTCAACTCATGAGCCTTTTGTTGTATCTTTTTGTCCCCTGTCTGGCTGAGGAGGAGAGTGATAGAGTGGCTCTGGTGGACACTTGGTGTCTAGCCAGGACCAGCCCACCACATCTGTGCATGCAAAACCCTAAGCAGGAGGAAAACGCCTTAGGGCTACACTGCTCTCTCCCCTCAATTTTTCCATGTCATGGGCTGGTGTTTCCCAGCACAACTTGGCAATTGCAGCAACGAAGCCTTCCAGCTACGGCATAAAAGGCCACTCCTCAGAGGATCCAAGAGTCACCAGCTAGGCTGGACACACACAACAGTACCCAGTTCTCTAAAGCAGAGGTAAAGGTTTGGGCAGGAGAGCATACAGAACTGCACTGAAACTACAGCACTTCTAACAGGAAAAAAGAAGAGAGCCAGGGCAGGGCCAGCAGTTGGGAAACAGCCAAGAATATATGACAGGGAAGGCAATGGGATTGGAGAGTGCAGGGGAATTCTGTGGGTAAGAGAGAAATGTTTTTCAATTAAATTTGGGAAATAACATGATTATTTCAGCCAGGATCCTTAATGTTAGGAGAAATAATTACACTTGAAAGAGACTAAAAATACTTCAGAATCTAATGCCTGTACAACTTGCGGGCAGCTGGCAGAGAAGGACAGGGGAGCAGGTAAAAGGACAGGAGTCAGGTAGTTTGCATCAAAGCAGCAACAGTCATTTTACTGTTAGGAGATGAATAGCCAACATTTGGGGTCATCATCTTGTAGATGGCAACAACAGAAAATTCCAGAATGGATAAAACAAGCATTATCCAGATAGTTTTGGCCTTTGGGATGGGGTGGAAGATTGTTCTATGGAGGAAAAAAAAAAATCAAAACCATGTACAGCCCCTTTGCCACCTCTGAGATTAGAAGTGTAAATAATAACCCATGAAAGAGAGGGAGAGTAAAGAAGAGTAAGAACAACTAAGTAAGAGTACTTAGTGCAGCCTTCCCCAGCCCTTGCTCTGAAACCTGCAGCTTCACCTTTCCCTTCCCAGCTCCAGCTGTTTTCCCCTCTCTGCTGTACCTGCAAACACACCAAGGAGCTTTTCCTTCATCTTTCACTTGCTCAGACACCAATAGGAGAAACCACAACGGCAACCTCCCTGCTCTCAGCTGCAGCCTGAACAGCCTCAGCTGCCACAAGGCTCACAGGAGAAGCTGGCCAAGGAGGCACAGCCTGATCTGCTGCTTGCTGCAAAAGGCAGGCAGAGCTCTGGGGAACTGTGGAGTTTTCAGGTGAATGGTGCAGCTGAAGGTGCTCAACAACTTTTTCAGGCATGTGCAAGCAGTCCCATAAATCATTCAGCTCCAGGCAGGTTTTCTTAGGAATGGCATAAGGTACAACCTACATGGAACAAGTCTCCTGCCAAACTTAAGTTTTACCTCCAAAACAAAAAAGGTATAAGCACATGTCAAAAAATAACTAAAAACATGAAAATGGTTTAGTATGAACGAAACATTGTTGGGTTTCTTTCCTTAGCATACTCAAGAGATGAGCTAGTCAAGCTGAATTTTGCAAGAGAAGTTTCAGTTGATAGCAAGAAATCTAGCCTGGGAAGCAAGAGTCCCAACAGTTAATGTCTGAGAAATCTACAAGCAACCAACAAAGCTTTACAGTGGGAAGGGAGAAGGAACAGCCATGGCTCACATTCCCCATATAATTACAACCTGATTCTTCCCTTGCATCCCAGAAGAAGCTGCGCCTCCTCAACCCAATCCAAATTTTGGGAAATAAGAACCAAGTTCAAATAACAATTACTCTATTATAGACCATTTTACACAATGCTGCCCTTAAAAGCATCTGCATAGTATTTTTCAGTGAGTTCTTATATCAGGTCTTCCATATCCTACTCTTTCACTGAACAGCATAATCACAGCAGGTTATCTACCTAACACCACTATGAAGAGCATTGCCACAGCTTTTATGTTAAAGATAACACATAGTTCAATTAAACAAGTTGTCCACAGCAAAAGGAAAGCAGTGCATTTGGAAAAAAAACTGTGTAAGCAGTTGTAACATTGTTCCCTGCCAGACCTGCCTTCTCATACCCTTCATATTTCTTCATTTACCCACACGCTGACCAAGGATCTTCTCTCACACTTACTCTCCAGTCTGAACACTGCACAGGTGGAAGGGAACAGTGATGCTCTCAGCAAAGTGACTTACTGCAGGACATGTTGCATCCTCTGGCAAAAGTCCCCTCCTGAAGAATTCACAACACCAATGCTGTCCTAAGCAGATATGCATTCCCAGGGTAACAAGAGCCATCTGCAAAACCGGGGCTCTTGCAAGCACATGCCAGAACTGAGAAAAGGTGTGGCTGTGTAAATTTGTATACATTTAGTCACAAACAATGTATGGTGACACTCAGCACAGTCCTGTCAGCCACAAAAGTTACCACTTCCTACCAGTTACCACTTGAATCAGACTGGCAATATTTGAACTGATCCTAAGTCCTACCTCGAACTTTCAAATTAGCCTAGTATTCATAGTTCATGTTCAAGACAAAGACTTAATATCGCTTTGCTCTAATGGGCAACAGCAGCAATGCCAAGCAGCAAATGTGAAGAGACTGTTTTGCTTTTGTTCAGGTTATAAGGATGCAAAACACCTAAAAATGAAAAACATATGATCCCAGGCATCACACCAACATCAGCCCTCAATGCTCCCTTCCGCGCAGCCAACAGGCGACACAAATACTGAGATGATGTAAACAGTGGTGTGAGATTCACCCCCTAATGTACCCCATATATTCATAGTAACTGCTTTAACTACTGCGATTGCTGCTGCTCAGGTATGTAGGAAACTGTTAAAACTGAGTGACAAATTTACTAGATAACTATATGCCAGCACTTTCCTGCACCAAAACAAAGCACTCTTCACCTTTCATGAAAGGACACAGGTGTGCTGTACTTTATGAGCTCTTAACAAGATACATTGTTCTGTGCCGTATGAAGTTCCCACTCAACAGAAACATCACACTACTTCCAACAAGGCTCCTACTCATCTTACATGTCTGTAATCAACGTGCAAACAGCCTGGCAGAAGTTTTTTCCCGAATTAAAAATTAAAAGCTTCAGGAAGAAACAGAACACATTAGTCAATGCCAAAACCACAGTTCATAGGGCTCATTTCTTGTGCTGTTTGTAACACTGTGGCTGGTAAGGGACAACTACACAGACATCAACCCAAACACAAGTGATAGATACAATGCTCTAAAGGCTTTGAAGTCTGTTTTCAAACTCACAGCTCTTTCCAACAAAACTGAATTAACACTGGTCACAACCCCGTGAAGTAGATGCCCTTAGCCATGCACGTGTTAGCAGGGTTCACAGCTCTCCTCTGGGCCACAATCACTGACCAAACCAGGATTACCCTTGGAGTTTCCTGTTTACAGCAAATCACAGAAGCGACTCGCTTTCACATCCCTCTCCCACACACTTTTGAAGCACTGCTAATTCCGAAAAGTAAAAAAAAAACGTGGGAACACGATAAGCAGAGTATTGTATCCCCGGCTGAACAGGAGAGTCCAAAGCTGCTTTGGAAGCACTCCCCACCCGCGCAGGTGCGGGCCAGCGGCGGGACACCCGCAGGGATGCTGCACTCCCGGACGCTTCTGCCACTAAAACACGCTGCAGTGAGGCCAAAGACTCAACGAAACCGACCCAAGCCGTGGCTGCCCCGGGGGACGATGCCGCCCGCCTCCAGCCCGCGGGAAGGCACCGCCACGAGCAGCCTGGACCCCAGCCCCAGCTCCAGCCCCCTCCCCGCGATCGTTCCACTCCCCGAGTGGAGCCGCGCTCCGTCCCGCCCCGTCCCGGCTCACCTTCCCCGGCGGGCGCCCGGCTCCTACATCTCCTCCCGCTTCTGGAAGCTGATGCTGGCGTACGCGCTCAGATCCTCGCCACAGTGGCCACTCCCGCGCTGCTGGCCCGGGGGCTTCGGCGGCAGCGGCTGCTTCGCCTCGGCGGGGGCGTGTGGGTGGTGGTGGCGGCGGTGGCCGCAGTCCCTCACCAAGTCCAGGTCGATGTAGTTGAGCCCGTTCTCCAGGGCGGGCGCGACCCCCGGGTCCCGGCGGGCGGCCGCCTCCCCCGCGCCGGGTCGCAGCCACACGTTCTCGAAGGAGGCCGAGCTGTGCCGCTTCACCTCCTCGGCGCCCCCCGCGCCGCCGCAGGGGAAGGGTGCCCCGAGCCCGCCCGCCGCTCCGCGGGCCGCGCTCGGCGTGGAGGAGAAGGTTTCGGAGCTGTGCCGCCGCCGGCCGCCCTGCGGGTCGGCGCGGATCACCTTGGCGCTCTGGTTGCGGCCGGGGCTGAGGCTGACGCGGGTGAAGGCGCTGCCCGCGCCCAGGCCCCCCAGCAGGGAGGAGGAGCGCGGCGGCGCCGCCGACAGCTCGGCCGGCGGCCGCGGCAGCTCCGGGGACGCAGCGGTGGCGGCCACCGGCGGGGGCTTTTCGGGGCCGGCGCGGCCCCCCCGCACCTCGGCGTAGCTGATCAGGCGGGCGGGCGAGCCGGGGGACGGGCTGTCCGCGTAGTCCGAGCAGGAGCCCCCGCCGGCCGCCGCGGCGCCCCCCCGCTGCATCGCCACGTAGTCCCGGCCGAGCCGGGCCGCCCGCGCGGTGGCGAAGCCGGGCGGGCAGGGGGCCCGCGGCGGGCCCGGCTCCATGTTCATGTACTCCTCGGCGGCCTCGCTGCCCGGCGGCGGCAGGGCCATGCTCAGGGCAGCCGAGGGGAAGGGCGGCTTCTCGCCGGCGATAAACTCGATGTTCACGTACTCGCCGGGGCTCTTGGGCTCCGGGGGCAGCAGGACCGGGGGCTGCTCCCGGGCCCGCGGCAGGGTGCTGGCCTTAGGGCCACCCAGCGACAGCCGCGTGGGGCGCGCCAGGCGGCCCTTGGTCTGCACGGCCGTGTCCACCTTGCGCGGGGGCTGCGCTTGAGGCGGGGGGCCGCCCTCGGGGCCGCCGCCGCCGCCCAAGCTGTCGCTGCTGGTGGAGGAGGACGAGTCCTCGGCCGCGTAAAGGAGGCGGCTGGAGCCGAGCGCCATGCGGGGCTGAGGGCTGCCCTCCTCGGCTGTCCCCGCCGGCCTGCTGCCGCCCCGCCGGTGCACGTGCTTGAAGGAGCGTGGCAGCGAGAAGTAGGAGTAGATGGGTTTGTGGTGCGCTACGGCGGCCGCCTCCTCGACCCCCGGCTGCCCCGCAGCCCCGAAGTAGCAGTCGGGCGGAGTGCTGGTGGTGGAGCCGCTGGCTGGGGACATGTTTATATAGTCGCTGCCCCCGCAGGGGAGCTTCCCTTCGTTGCTCTCCACTGAGAGTTTTGGGTGGTGGCCGGCACCATTTGTCCAGATCTTGCCGTAGCCCGCAGAGCTGCTGTCGGGGGAGTAGCTGCCACTGGGGGACATCATCATGTAGCCATTAGAGTCCACTGTGGCTGGAGGGTGGCGGCCACCCCTGCCGGGGTTGATGATCTGCTGTGGGGCCGACACACTCTTGGGACTCATGGGCATATAGTCACCACCCTTGGGGGGCCCCCCACCACCGGGCACAGGGGCTACACCAGGTGACATGGGCATGTAGCCATCATCCGTGTGCGGGGCAGAGTTGGTCCGATGATGGCCACTGTCCATGTGGTGCATCTCCAGGCACTCCTCTGGGTAGGAGTGAGTGGGCACAAAGGCTGAGTGGCGGTAGGAGGGCAGCCTGCTGCTGCCGCAGGGGTAAGAAGGCAGCATCTCCGTGTACTCCTCAATGGAGGCCACTGAAGACTGTGAGGGTGTTTTCTGGTGGGAAATGGTGGGCGAAGTACCTGCTGAGTGAGTCCGCTTTCTGAAAGCCTTCTCCAAGTCGGCAACCTCCTCACTACCACCTCGAGGACAGCAGGGTGTACTAGGATAGCGGGACTGCTGCTGAGGGTGGCAGGTGCGTGGGATGAAATGGCCATTGGGTGCTGCCAGGCTGCAGCAAGAAGAGGTGGCCTTCCCTCCCATGCAGATGTAGTTGAGGTCTTCATCACCCCGGGCAGGGGGGGTGTGTCCCAATGAATCGGGGGTTACACTGCGAAAAGAGCTGCGGAAGTCGCACGGGCTTGAACCGTACTCATCAGAAGAAATAAATCCACCATCACTGGGAGAGCCAGAAACTGAAGCACTAGACCTTCGCGGGAACAGGCAGTCTGAGGTGGAGCCGTGGCCACTAGTGCTGCTGGATGACAGGCTGACTGGACTGGTGGCCGAAGGAGAGCAGCGCGAGGAAGGCATTGGGATGGACCGGCTGTGGTTGAGTGGAGGATGGAGCCTGGAGTTGCCACGGTGTCTGTGTGAATGAGTCCGGTTAGCACTGGGACTAACTGGGCTACCATCCACAGAGGCAGGTCTTGACATTGTGCCTTCCCCATCACTTGACGCTCGAACCCGGAAAGAGCTGGGTTTGCCACCTGTACCTCCACCACCGGCAGGAGAAGTGGCCGTAACGCTCTCAGTCCTGGACCGCCGACTGAGCCCCACTTGGCTCGGTGGAGGGTTGTTGACATGGTGCCTGCGAAGGGGCACAGAGATCGGGTTGGAACAGTTTGAGGAGGACTGGCTCTTGCTACGGGGCCGGAATTCCTCACTCATGGCTCGCATGGCCTCCAGGATAGTTTCATGCATGTTCTGTGCCACTACTGAGTCATCCACTTGCATCCAGAACTCACCAGGTCCAGTGACAGCTGAGCGTCCCACCTCAATGAAGAAGAAGTTCTCAGAGTGACCACAGCGGCGGATATTGAGCAGCTGCAGCACCACAGCAGCCGCATCTGAGTTCAGCTTTACAAAGCTGATGGTCTTGTTAGTCAGGCACAGGCGGTAGATGCCAATCAGGTTCTTTGTCTGGCCTAGGCCCTTAGGCTTCAGAATTACTTGCCAAACTTCCTTAAAAGCTGGACCGGGGGCTACCTCACCATAGCTGTCCTCCCCTGCTTCCCCCAGTCCTGTGCTGCTGCCTCCAAAAGTGACATCGCTGTGGTGGTGGTGGTGATGGTGATGGAGGTGATGGTGGCCCTTGGCCCTGTTGTGCAACTGCAGCAGCGCTTGGTACCAGCTCTCCTGCTCGGGTTCACTGTCAGCTGCAATGGCAAAGTGCTCGTCCTTGGTGTAGAGGGCCACCAGGTGCTTGTTCTTGGAGTCAGCCCGTTTGTTGATGTTGAAGCAGCTTTCTAGTGGGATGGAGCGCTTGGGGGCCCCTGACTTGTGTCTCCATTTCTTCTCATTCTCGTAATACTCCAGCCGGGCGGGTCCAGACTCACTGGCTGCCCTCAGCACGAAAAATCGTTTATGCATGCTCTTGGGTTTGCGCAAGTAACCCACCTTTCTGACATCTGAGAAGAAGCCCTCGTTATTATCCGTGGGGCTGGCCATGATGAGAGGTGGTGGAGTTGTTACTGCAGCTCGCAGTCTGCAAGACCCCAAAACAGCCAAGCCAGCCAGGAAAGGCAACCACCTAAAATAAAATTCATGCAACAACAATTAAAAAAAAAAGGAAATAAAAAAAGAAAAAAAGGCAAAATAGCTCAGGATCCTCTTTTGAAAACGGGACGGGGGAGGGACAGAAGCAGGGTGAGAGCAGCTGTTCAGTGGCAGAGGCAGCTTCCAGCACCAAATCAGAGTTTGTGTTGCTGTTTATGCCCAAATCGCGCTTAGACGCGTAAGCTCGTCCTTAAAAAGTCCAGTCCCGATCAGTCCAGACGAAAGTCTCGTCCCAAAATGAGCAGCCAGGAATGAAAAACGCATCTTCCCTTGCAGGGGTCGGGCTCCGGCGGGGCCGGTAGCGGGGCGCGGGTCCCTTTCCTCCGCTCCCTGCACCCCTTCCCCGGCTCAAGTTGGCCTCCGCGAGCAGCGATCTCTGTTGCAGATTAAATATCCTCTCGGGGGCGGAGATTGTTTTGCAAAGTCCGGGGTTTGCACCCAAAAATACACGCTGCTCTCTCTCTCCTCTCTCGCTCTGCTCCCAAAAAAGAGAAAATTAAAAAAAAAATGCCGCCCACAACACAACCCCCCTTCCCCAAATATCAGCGCCGAGGCTGCTGCTCCCGCTCGTGCGTGCGGAGGAGGCTGGCGACCCCATTCAGTCCCATCTCGTTAGGCAGAGAAAGTGCCATTTCCACACGCGGCGCAGCCCGGCAGCGGCGGGAGGGGAGGCAAGCCCGAGTGCCGAAAGAACATCCTCTCTTCCTCCTCCTCTTCATTCCAGGCGGCAGCGCCTCAGCGGCCGGCGGTGCGGCCCCCTTCTGTGCCCCAGCCCGCCGGGGGAGCGGGCACCGCCGCGGCGGCTCCTTCTCCGCCGGCTTCTCCTCGGAGTTTCCCGGCGCCCCGCACCAAAACAGGCGGCGGGGGCCGCGCTCGCCAGTCCAGCCCCCTCCGCCCGCCGCCGCGGCTCAGGCTCACTCCAAGGAGAACAACACGTGACGGCGCCAGTGCGTGGACCATCCCCGGAGCCGCCGCCGGGCTCCCGGCCAGCGCCGCCGCTCCGCCCTCCGCCCTGCCCTCATTCAGCGCGGCCGCGGGGCCGCCGCCGCCGCGCCCCCATTGGTGCCGCCGCCCGTCCGTCACGGCGGCGGCGGCGCCCGGCCGGGCTGGGGCGCGGCGCGTAGTAAAGAGGCGTAGACGCCATTCAGCGCCGTGTTTTTTATACCCGCCGCCGGCGGCCTCTGCAGTGTGGCGGCTGCTGGGCCCGGCCGGGCGGGGAGATGCTCCCGCCTACCCGCAGCCCTTGCCGCCGGCCTCGTGGGGAGGGGAAGGGAGAGGAGCGGGGGGCGCTGTGGCTGCGGCCGCGCCCGCCCCGCCCGGGGCTCGTTGCGCTCCTCGGGCTCAGACGCGGCCCCGGCGCTGCCAGCGCGGCCGGTCCCCAGCAGGGGCCTGGCGGGAGGGAGGATCGGCACGGCGCTGCTCCATGGCGGGCGAGGCCGGGCCCCAGCAGCGCTCCTGCCACCGGCTGTGCAGCGGGTCCCTCGTCTCCCCGCATCGCTCCGTGCTAAATTAAACCGAGCGTGCAGCGGGAGCGGCCGTGCCGGGGCTGGACACGCCGCGCCCGCAACTCTGCCCCGGGCCCCGGGAACAAGTGCGGGAGCGCTGCGGCCGCATCCGCTGCTCAATGCTGCCCTCTGCGGGACAGCGCCCGGGCTGCGCCTTCGGGGGGCGGGCTGGGGGTTTGGGGCGCCTTTGGTGTTCCCTGGTGCCACTTAGGATGGGTGAGCCTGGACAGCCTGGGAGCGAAGCGGGGCTCTAATCGCCCTGAGCTGGCACTGCCCTACCCGAGCAGGCTGACTGCCGCTGGTCAGAGGTGAAAGCGCCACAGCAGTGCTCTCATCTACACTTCAGGTTAAAATTAAATACAAAAGTATACTCTCGTTTGGATTTGTGTAGGTCCAAACACGGGATAAATAAGTTGGAGACTTTCCTAATGCATTCTGCACTACAAAATTTGCTGCTGCACCGGTCATGGCCGTACAGTTATTTGAGAGGAGCAGTTGCTTGGTCAAAAGGTGAAAAATTGCCCTGGAACAGCTGAAATACATGGAGAACCCAGAAAGGACAACAGGCAGCAGCACAAACCCCCCTTGCATATCATCCTGCAGAAAACACCATAAAGCACAGAATTGTTTAAGGGTGTTTGCCAAACACAAGATGACAATTTCTAATGCAAGAGCAGAGTCTAGCTGGTAAGGAGCGAGGAAAAAATAATCCATGCTGTAACAATAACCCATACCATCACTTCATTCTCCTCTCCACAGCATAGCTCATCATGACAAACCCAGATATTTGTATTGAAAATAAATCTATTATATATACCTGGAGATAAAGATTAGTACAAACCAAGTGTATTTCTATCCTCCAACAAGTAGGACAGGAAATTGCTCCCCCAGCCCACACCATGGAGCTGTGGGATAGAATTGAAGCCCCAAGGCATATTAAGATCAGCTATACTCTCCCTGAACTCTGACAGACTTGGTGTTCTCACCATTTCCCTCGGTAGCATGTTCCAGTGACTGACCACTCTCTCAGTGAAGAACCTTTTCCTAATGTCCCATCAACTTCCCTTAACAGTTTCATTCAGTTCATACCATGTCCTAGCCACAGCTTGTGGGCAGACAGTATATTTACATGTGCTCCGTTCATCCTGGGAACGTCTTCAATAATAGCTGGTTTCGCAGATAAAATAAAATCTGGCAGTTCTTATCTGGTTATCAAGGGGATTCAGTACATGTCCCAGAAGTTTTTTCAAACTTTATATATAGATTCATGTCCTTTGCCCAGCAGAAGTAACAGACAATAACATACTTCCAGCATATTCTGCAAACTATTTTTTAAAGTTAGTTTGCATCATGCCAGACCACATCTTGGAATTGTTTCCTTGCTCTTTGAGTTCCAAAACTCTGAAGTACTGTACTTCTCTGTGAGGTACATAAGTGTGCACACCAGCACACCAAAGAGAAGAATATACCCTTACTGTTTCTATTTAAACACTCCCCCTGCCTTGACTATGAGTGACTGAGAATTCAGACTTTGTAACTAATTGCAAAGGAGTTGAAACCAACATTTAATTCCCTGCCTAAACACCTATAGCTATCACACTACACCACTGTCACTCTATACAAGAAATTCAGCTTCAATAAACAAGAACAAAATTGAGGTTGCTTTTCTAGCACCCATGTCCAAATCCTAACTTTCATTTCTGCAGTACTCTTTGACCATCCCCCCATTCTGATCATACTCCTCAGAATATAGATATACATATACATATTTATACATATATATATATATCCAAATCCATTCTCTTGGAGACAACATGATTATTTGATATAGAGAAGGGAAAGGAGTATAATAGAACAGATAAGAATCAAAATTCCTAACTTTTATCTGCCCTAGTAAGTGGTTGAAAGATTAATTTAGCACAGGGTAATCTCATGAGGCATAAAGTGTTTGAGACAATTAGTTCTCACAGTGTCTCTCCTGAACCCAGCAGAGCAGAACAGTAAGGACTGGGAGATAATCAAAACTTGTGCTTTGGTAATGCTCTCCTGGTGAAATGGCATCCCAGGAAGGCAATTGCAAGGATCCAAAAGTAACTGAAGAGGTAGTGCTGCTCTAAATTACAGTGAAGACTGGTTTCTCTTGAAGCCACCTTTACCTGTTTACATATAAATGCTCAGCTAGCTGCAAAAGTGAATAAAAGTAGAAGTTAAGACTCATCATGCACCCTTAATGCAGTAAGGAATAAAACGACTGCTCGTTTATGTTTTCAGGTGATTGTCATAGGCTCATGATTTTTTTTTTTTTGCCTCTGCCATCAACTACTTTTATGGCTCTTTTCCCCCAGCCTTTCTCTCCTCAGACACATCTCCATGCACTTTGTTCACTTTCCTATGTATCTGACTGTTCTGTTAAAAGAGTGTTAGACTTGTTATTTCAGTCTTCTAGAATTTTAGGGTCCACAACAAAAAAATCTCTCTCACAAGGATGCAAACCAAAATAAAAAATTCCCCACAGGTGAAGTTACATCACTGTAAGTCTCTAAGAAAAGCAGAATGATCCTTGTTCACCATCTTTTCCATTCACTTTGCAGACACAACTGACCTACAAGTTGCTCCCTCTAACCACAACTCCCAGTTGCTCCTAAAATGCTTGATCTCATTTTCCACACCCAACTCTTCAGTTAAAACTATTTCTAGTCAGAATATAATGAAAAAAAAACAAACAAGCACAACAAAACCCAAACAAACAAACAAACAAAAAAGCACAAAAAACATCCCAAAAACCCCCACATCAGGAAATCAGAACTTTCTGAACATTTTCTTTCATTTCCTACTGAGTTGGAATCAAGTTGTCCAGGAGCAGGAAGTTGCTTGGCCAGGGAAAGGGAGCCAGGGGCTAAGGGGCAGTGACCTCCCCAGTTGCAGTACTATTGTACCCAAATAAGGTGAGCAGGGAACCCTGGTGCTTTTTTGATGTAAAATTTCTCTTACATATAAATAGAATTTCCTATGTTTCAGTTTGTGGCCATTGCCTTTCACCATGACACTGGGCACTACAGAGAAAAGCCCAGCTCTGTGTCCATCACACCAACACAGGTATGCTCTGGGCCTCATCCAAGGGTTGAGTTGATTGCATATTTCATTTTTTTTAAGCTCATTTGTAGTATTTAGTTTTCTCCAATCAACAGTAAGAATGAAATTTGCATAACTCCTCCTTCAAAAATAGTGTGAGTAATGTGAATAATAACTCTAAACTAGTTAAATCATTATTTAAGTAAACAAGATGTTTAATTTCTCTGTTAAAGGAATGGCAGTAATACCATGGTTATATATTTTGTATCACTGGCTTCTACCATCATCTCTTTGAAGCAAACCAAGAACACATATGGAATGACTAATTAGAATCTTCAAGTGTATTGTATTAAATTGTTATGCTTACAGCTGTATCCCACTGCATCACAATAACAAGGACTAGAAAAGTTCAAGGCATCTTTTCTACACTTCACTTACTAGGAATTTTTCTATCATGTATTCTCCAGTTCATGTGTAAAAACACTGTTACTCAAAACAGCATTTAGAGCACATTATCGATATGAAATATTTATGTTCTAGTGATCAAAATTAATTCATACAGATTATATTTTTTGTACATTAGTACCTCCCTATATAGCTTTATGTGTCTTTGTCTAAAGAAGCCAGAAAAGATAAAACATCATTCCTAGGCTTTCCATTGGGAATATGGATATCCCAACTGAAGTATCACTAAACCAACAGCAAGCTCAGTAAGACTTTTGGATAATTCCCAGGCTACACTGATCAACCTTCAGCTCTGCATCTATTATCTTTATATTTCCTTGCTGTAATAAGTTCAAAAACTGTAGTGATGCTTCACAATTTTTTAATTTTTTTTTTTTGTGTGTGTGTGCTTTAATTCTGTCTCCTTCACCACAGACAAAATTGCCTGGAGCATGAATTTCAAAGGGCAAGTTACAGAATCTTTTATCTAATTTATAATAAGTTTTGTCTGCGCATGGCTTAAAGCAATGGTCTCGAGCAGTTTTTGACTGAGCAAGGGAGTTTCATAGGTCCACAGGGGCTTGGTTTGGGTTTTTTACCACTGTGGCCAAGTCCACAGAGGTATGAAAATTAAAGCCAAATAGAAGGGTTTTTCCACGGTTACTTGGTGACAGCAGCAGTCTCGGTCTTGCTCAGTCAGCTTTATTTCATCTTTGAGGTGTCAGTGTTTAACCCTGAATGCTAGATAAAGCAGAAGGTAATGTGCCTGCTGCTGCCCACAGTGCCATTTAACAGCTACAGGGGAAGAGGAGAAAACACGTTCATCCCTGCAGGATTCCACAGGGGAGATACTTCTGAGGCAAGAATCAGCTGCCTTTTCCCTTGCTTTGTTGGAGGGGAGTGAAGGGAGCAGGGAGGGCTGTGCTGAGCCCCTGCTCCAGCCCAGGCCATCGAGGTGGGTCAGCTGGGCTCAGGGCTGCCCTGGCCACCAGGACACTGCTGTCACCAGCTGCCTTTGCTGCTGGCCTTGCACTCAGCCTGGCCTCAGGGCTGGTTACTTCTAAGCAGGATGTGCTGCGGGTGTTTGTACACGAATGATTCCTCGGTTGTCTTTGTCAGGAATGGGGAGTCTGAAAAATGGGATAACAGAGCAAAAGACTAAGCAATGGTTTCTAGAGGAAAAGGAGATATACTCTGGTTTTCTTCAAGGAGTTTAGCAGTTGAGCTTATCTAAAGACCTGACTTATGTCCAGCGATAGTGGACAAAATTTATTGATTTTTATCAACCTGAGAAGACATGGACTCATTTTGCTGGCTCCAGCCGTGATTCAGAATTCCTTGAGCTTTCCCTTGTGTGATATGATCAAACTTAACCATGACATGCTGATTGTAAATGGAACATACTTCCTTGGTCTCTGCTCTTTCAAAGAATTACTGAAGGTTCAAAGAGTTGCAGAAAAGCCTCCTTGCACTATGTGATGCTGGCTGGGCAATAAAATAGTGAGCTTAAATGCATCCAGGAAAAAGCCATTCTGACTTTATATACTTAGTGACGTGCTCCAAGTTAGTTACAGCTACTTTTGAAGATGGCCTTGGAATTGTAACAGTTAGCTCTTTGAAAACATCAGCTCAACACTTTTGCAGTCAAAAAGCAAATGGAGGATTAGAAATTATCATGGAAAGAAGAGAAAACAAAATAGAGACCTTTTTTTTTTTTTTAATATGCCTGAACTTGTGCATCTTGCCCTTGCCTACTGTGGAAAAATTCTACATTCTGGACTTGAAAACAATAATAAAGAATTGAAAAAAGATAACAGAACATGATTAAAGATAGTGCAAACTGAGCTAGCAGACTGAGATTTTTCAGAGTGGATAAAGACTGTCTGAGAAGAGATGTGACAGATACCTAGAAATATCATTCCTGGCATGGAGAAGGTGAAAAGGATTGATTGTTCCAATACAAAAGATAAAGAACATGGACTAAAACTAGAAGGTTACTTCTACTTCTAGGAGAAGTTACTTCTTTAATGTGAATGAACCTGTGAAATCATTGCCACAGAATGCTGTGACTTGAAAAATCAGTGGACAGGTACTTGGGGAAGTCTGTCCATGCAATAGAAAGACACGACAGCCAGCTCCAGGACTGCAGGAGATGCAGAAGCTGGGAGAATGCTTGGGGAAATGCCACTGTTTATGGATCTTATTCCTGTACATGCCATTGTCACCAAGGAGCACCTGGATGGACCTTGGCATGATGCAGCACACATGCTTATGCTTTCAAGATTAATTTCACTTGGTCCTGTAAGGGTTCCTTGATAACTGTTCACACTTTCTGTGTTTGAATCCATAGCCTAGCTATTCTATTTAAGAAACACTCAGGGTTTCTTAAATGGTGATGTTAATTCTGCATTATTTAAACAGGAACACTGAGGCACCTGCCAAATATCCTATTCAGTTACTGCCATAAGAATTTCAATGATCTTCTTTAAAAAAAGGCTGTTGGATGGAAAATGATTCAATGACTTGCTTAGAACCCCACACCTCTCCTAAACCATAATATCTCAACAGTTTCTGGGACAAGACCCAGAGAATATCCATATGCCCATTTGTGATGCAAGCAGCACTGGGTAGTAATTTCACTATTTATACACTGGTTTTCATTACACCTTTCACACAAAATGCCTTTGCATATGGGAATAAATCTCCCAGAAAAGGTAACTGGGACATCTTCCATAGCAAGAAGATGGTCTAAACTGGACTCATCTTCAAATCACCTGAACTGGAAGTAGTTGTTACCAGTCTTTCTCTGTCATCACTTCCATTTTGCAGATTTCTGCTGAATATTTTTAACCACTACCCCCATGAGAAGGCCTTACATTAGGGATGAAGGTGTATAGTAAAGCACTCAGGGGCAGGTTTTATCCAAAGCCTGTTTTCTCTTGATTTCTAGATGCACCTGCAGCTGATTCAAGTGCAGGTCATCAGATGGAGGTTTTCAGTGAGCCCGCTTTAAATTTCAAATATAAAAATATGGCACAAGCACACACTTATGCATGTTAATTACTGTGCTTTATGTTTTAGTCCTCCTGAGTTGCCAGAAGGTTTTATCTGCATTTGGGGAGGATTTGCAGGGTGGATGGCAGGGCAGTGTGTATAAAACACTAAAAATATTTGCTTTCATATATGCCCACTGATGAGTAAGTATGCCTGCAAGTTCATGCCTTTGGACATGCAAAGGAAGGCACTAAAATAATTTAAAACCCATTTTCATATTATTCAATTTTCTTCATACTTTCAGGACTCAACATTTTCTTGACTGATGTCAGACAAAAAGCAAATTTAGCAAATCTTAGACAAAATCCTATCAATTGTTTTGAGTTCTGTCTGCATGAAAGAGCAACCCAAACTACATTTCTTTTTTTAACACTATTCAAATTTTTCCTTTTCTAGCCTGTTCTGAATAGTCTAGTCAAAATCCATTAATTCCTCTCAACTTCTACCTCTACTTACTGCAGGTTTGCTATTTAAAATGAAAGGCACCCTATGCATTTAAAATGTTACCACAGTAATTACTACTCAAACAATATGTGCCAAATTAGAACAGTCATTTTGAGGGACATTGCTGAAGAAATTGTTTTCAGCCTAATGGAAGTTAATAACTGCTACTTACCTGGAACATCATTACTATTATTGCTTAAATAAGGTGACATTTCATTAGTAAGTCATGAGCAAGAATATTCTTTAAAACGCCTGATCCTGCCTCCTGCAAATATTTTATAGATTCAGTTGAAGGTGCAAACCAGCAGAAGGAGGGAGGTCCTGCATGGACTGGGGATGCTTCCCACTCTTCCTGTGCAAACCCTTCAGGTGTGTGGGCACCTCAAAGGGCAGCAGCCACCCAGAACTGCCCACCTGCTCAGAACGATGGAATGTCTCGGTCACTCCAAAGAGCTGGTTAGAAAACACTGACTTCTCAGATTAGAAATACTAACCTGATTCAAGGAAAAGAAGAGCTGATTGTGTATTGAGCAATGGGGTTTAAGGTTTTGAAGATCAGGAAGGCCGAACAATGTGGATTATATGTCCATAACCATATGCATCAGTGGGGCTGAAACCAATGGGCATCTGCTCTTTTCAGTGGAGGATTTAGTAATGGTAATAGCAACTTCAAACAACAGTGAGGAAGAAAACACCACATGAAGAAATCTTAAGCTTTTTTGCCTTCTTAAAACATTATTTGTCTATTTTTAATATGTCAGCTTGGAATTGAGCAAGACACATGTCCCAGAAAGCCAGTGGTTTTGCCCTGTAAGAAAAATTTGGTTATGGGGTTTGTTAGTTTTGGTTTTTTTTTTTCAATTAGTGTCAAATTTTACATAGATTAAATTACTGAAATACTCAGAGTTTGGTTTATTATATGTCTAACATGAGCTAGGCTCAAAAAAAAAAGACTGTGATAAAATAATGGGGTTTGGTTTTCATCTTCTTTCCTCCATCTGATGTAGTTTGAATTAGAAATTACTTTAGGACTGCCATAAAAAGGTCCAATTTTGTCTTTTAGGAGCAAAGCAAACAACTTGAATGTAAGCAACTAAAAGCTGTTTACCAAACCAGTATGTGTGTTTATCCCTAAATAAATCTGTCACAGGGCTGTTAGATAATTTGTTTCTAGTGAGTACTTTGAAAAATTGCTATTTAACAGATACTGGAACTTCCAAAAGTTGTCTGTTGAGATTTTTGTGAACTTTGTAGAGAAACATGTCTTTTCTGAATATGAGAAATAAGGAGATAGGAAACAGTCTGTGATTCCAGTACAATGTTGATCTGGCCACAAAACAGATATACAGCTTATTTTATTTTTTTTTTAATAATATCAGTTAAAACTCTGTTTCATTAATAAACTGAGGAAGTCCAAGTTACTGTTAATTCCAGGACCAAGGTAAACTGTTCCTATTTACTGTGAAAATATTCTACCAGAAAGAAAAGACAATCTATAGAAAGAAAAGGAAATACTAATGTATGCACATCTGTTTCTACAGCAAAGTTGCTTTAGTTGAATTAAGGAAAATCTCATTGAGTAGAATGAGACAAAAGCCACTAACTGAGAATAAACATTACAAATGAAGCATTCACTCAGGAGTTTAATTTTTTCAATTCTGATAGCTCCTTTAGAAGACATGGACCATGTCATGTCCAATAGACAGAGCCTCTGAAGTTACATAACATGGATCAAGGGCTCTGCTCTTTCTGTGGGGGAGTCCTCAGGCTCTTCTGCTCCTCAGCCAGGATCTGTACCCACCCCAAGACCTGCATCATTACACACCCTACAGCCACAAATAAAATGAAATCTATTAGCATTGTCAACCGTAGCCACTTCTCTCTAAAATTAAGCCAGATTATGAAAACTACATGACATCTGGTCTCCTTCATGTGTATGCTAATATTAGAAAAAACTATTTGCTGCTCCAATACTGCACACAGCATGACATAGGTAATAGAAACAGAGCAGGATTTCTACCTCTTTCAGACTGCTCCAATAAAATGAAATTAAAAAAATTGTCTGCCACAATTTCATTGTCTTAAAATAGCATTTTTTGTCAATTTTGGACATCAAAAGCCAGACTTTAAAAGAACTACAGATATCTAATTCTCTTCAACTTCATAGAGAACAAAGAAAGTTTGTTTCCGTAAAGATTGTCCATGAAAATGCTAATATTCATTAATGAAATAATTAATTTTGCTATGTACTTACATGCCAGCACACACAGTATTAATGATACTCATACATTTGAATTAAATACAACATATTACTTGAGTTACTGCTATCAAGTGTTTTTCTAGTGCTGACAATTATTTTGTATCTACTTGGCATGCACAGAGCTGCCTCAGCTTCAGCCATTTCCCAGTTTCTGCTGACAAACAGGAGGTCTCCACACCTATTATTCACTGCTGGCTTTCCTAACCACTTTAATGCATTAATTCTTGAGGATGCTTCAAGTTGATTTACATAAATACATCCTCCCCTCCTACATGCATTAGATTATTTCTTACAAAGCATTGCTGGGGATTATTTGCAGCCAGCAGATTCAGTATGTCCTTGCCATACAGTCCAGAACACCAGAGTTGACTGCCAGCCTGTTTCCATGGTCTCCCTGTACAGACTGACATGCTGGTGTTCCCACTCAAAGTACAGCAAGCAGCTGTTTTCACCCAAGGCATGAGCCCAGCTGTGCAGAGGAAGGTCTCACAGTGGGTAACATTTGCATTTGTTTTTCTGATTATAGACAGGAAGAAAACATTTATCAACTGGTGGATTTAGGTAGACTGAAAAGAACCAGTAAAGCCCAATTGTAAAATCTGGGAAAATCAGGATGGTTATTAAAGAGGAGACAGAAAGTGGTAAAATGTATCACTTATATTTGAGTTTCAGGGTTTCCCTTCCTGTAACCCCAGTGTGATTGGGAGATGTGCTGCTCAGCCCACTGCACAGACTGGCAGGGCCGCACTCTTGACTTCCCATCCTGTACTTGCAGAAATCCAGAGCTAAAGGCCCAAAACTCAAGAGCTGAGCCACAGAACACAAAGCTTATTTTCACACCCAAGATCTCCCCAGGTTTGCAGCAGTTAGATTTATCCAGCTGTTTGGATCACTTCTGTATTTATTGCTTCATGTTAAAAATACAAAATTAGTGTACATACCATGAAGTAAAAATTTTACTTTATTTGGTATGTTTTGCACTCTCTCATTTCCATGTTGTTTCTCTGAGCATACAGGGACTGCTTCCAGACATCCCTTCTGTGCCCATTTGCAGTTCCTCTCCCTCTCAGAGAGAAATCTTTAAGGATCACACAACTTTCCAATTTTAATATTTTCTCCAAAAAGAAAATGTGAACATGCTACTAAGCATATTCTGGTTCCTACAGATTGCTACAATTGCCTTACTTATCCCCCTTTCATAGGATTAAGCTATAAATATGAATGTAGTTACTAGAATGATTTGTCTGGTTTTTCTGCTATTTCCAAAAATAGCACCCAGGAGATAGGAACAAATGAATTTGGTATTTCATCCAGGGACAGGATACCTCTTGGGCTTTTTAAGCCTTTAAAAATTATTTAGCAGTGATGACAGATGCAAGACTGACATCTCAATACAATGAAAACCTCAATTTATCCGTGCTATCAGCAAGGCTGCAGTTATTGAACGATTCTATAGCTATGCAGTTTGTTACTGAATTAAATCCTTCCTATAGGATAGTGATTAATAATCCCTGCTTTTGTTGTTTAAAACAGATGTTTCAGGCCACAGAATGACAAAGATCAAGTTAAATACAAGAAGAGAGTATAAATATCTTCCTGCGTCTGCAGAACAACCTGAAAAATTTCAATGGAGAGGTCTGCTTCCCCCTAATCACTTGGAAGGGTTGTCACGTCTGGAATGGAAAGATAAGTTACAGCACTGCCCTCAGTAATTATTTCTAGATGAAGAATTCCAGCAGAAGCGTCCAGCTTTTGTTCTTAACCTCCAGTCCAAAGCTGGCCATGCAGTAGAAAAAGTAACAAAAAATAATATCTCAGAGGAATTCATTCTCATTATGGAACTGTTTCATATTTAACTAACTTCAAATGTCTTAACATTAATTAAGCTACTGTAGAATACCCAGTTTCTTCCGGTGCATTAGAGTTCTGTAGCAAATTTGGTGTAAAACATGGGTCCAGTTTGCAAAATGACATTAATGTCTTAAACACACACTCACTAAGGTCCTGCTACAGCAGAGCACATCATCACCCACCAGCACAGTCGCGCTCTGGGTTTGGCAGGAATTCCCCTCCCTGCCTTTCATTTAGTGGCAGAGGGAACTTTAAAACCAAAGTGTGAAAAGGTACATCAGGCCCTCCCTCTCAGCTGAGCCTGCTGACTGATCCTGGCATCAGTCACTTCAGAAAGAAAATAAACCAGCAGTTACTTTTTTGGTGTCTTTTTCATGAGGATTACAGCTGATAGATTGCAAGGTCTCCCCCTTCCGTGCAGCTGGAGATTCATGCAGCGCCTCTTGTCCCAGCAGAGTAGTGGCACAACACAGATGCCTTTCCCATGGTTTATAAATCCTGTATTTTATATCCATGACCTTTGCAAATCAAGGCTCAAAGAGAAAGCACAGCCTATATAAAGTAAGTTTATACTTTGAAGACTTAAGACTTGCAAGTGAAATATATCTGTTTAAAGGAGCAAAGTCTTCAGCAAAAAGTGGAGGCTTCTCAGGCAACTAGAAGCTGTCTCTGGGAAAGCAGCATTAAAGAGCCATTTTCTTTTAATCTGTGATGACAAACTTCCTCAACAGCTGCATTCCTCAGAAATGAAGTGACCAAACTCGTGGGTGAAACTCCTGTGAGAAGACAAAATCACCCAATCCTACTGGCTTGAAACTCCTCGTACACTTGAAATAAGGACCACGAATTCAGGTGTAAGTGCTAAAGTAGTTGATTTGTGTTTTCCCATAGCAACAGTTTATAGGAATAAAGGATAGAATACAAAAGTAAGAGTGAAATAGGAGCTAAGAAATTCAGAAAGCAGCCTAAAAACCAGCATGGGAAAAGTCTGGCCCATACATGTACCTCCCCCTTGCCTTGTGAACAGGAGACATCAGACCATTGAGTCCTGCAGTTTCAGTATCTGAGAACTGGGATATTAGCTAATAGCTGTGATGATAGCATTTGATGTGGATTTCCAGGTCATTAAGGATGCCAGCAGGGTCATCCACTGAAGGAACACATGATTCCCACTGAAGACACCTCACCAGAAGGTCATATTATTCAATGTAAGAAACAAGCCCTCTCTCTTGCATAGCTGCCTTATTCAGGATGTGAGTTGCACAGTGAGGACTACAAAGGTCACAAGCCCACTGGCCAGCTCCTGGCAAAATCCTTCCCCACAGCTGCATGAAAGTTAAGTAGCTTCAGGGGAATCAGCAATGAGTTTCCTGGTGCAATATTCAGTAAATGTTGTCTCTAGTGCACAGTGTGAGAGACAGATCTGTTGCCATTGACCTTAATACTACTGATCACTGTGTGGTTTGTTGAGTAAGCACTGTGTAAGTGAGCAAGTCAGAAGCACAGCCTCTGAATAAAGATAACATTACATCAATATTGTGTTATTTTAAGCTTATATTAGCAACCCAAAAGTATTTGTTAAACTGGCAGGAACTGTGCCACAGAAAGACCCCTTTCACTCCAGCTGTAATGCAGAAGTACCCTGCAGAATAATCTCACGAGCTAAGACTGCAGGACCATATAAAAGCAACATGGAACAGTTAGGGTTTGCACTCTCATTTTTAACTTTGTTTTTTCCAGACCCTAATTTTATTTTTTAGTTCTTTAAAAATTTCTGAACACGTTTAGTTTTAGTCCACTAACACCTATGCCTTTGCAGGAACTACTGTCTCTTAAGAAGGCATCCTTTGCAAAGCCAAAAATTTTGCATTGGTACAGAAGCAGGAAACTTTTGTAAGAGTGCTGAATTAAATAGTTTTAAGTAATTTTGCAAGAAGAAAAAAATATGTGATAGATTACTATTCCCAGTTTTAATTTGTATGTGCAAAACTAATGATCCAACAAGACCTAGATGGGGAGTGCCCCTTTCTGTTCACCAAAAAATGCAAATGGTTAAGGACCTTGAGAAGTGGCACTCCTTGCAGAGGTCACCTCGCTGGCCTGTTATCAAAGCTTGCATAATGAAGTGGATGACACAGCCATTAACTTGCATATGGGCTTGTATATGTCAAAGCAGACCAGCTCAATCTAAAGGTGAATTCAATAATGTTATGCTGAATTGCAGTACAAAAAAAGCCTGCAAAAGCCTATGATTAAGGGTCAGCACATCTGGCTTCTGATTTGATGTCAGCTGCTAACCCTTCTTTGACCTCATCCCCTGCAGACTTTCTAACTGCCTATTACTAAGGATATTTTACAATGTCATCTTGCCAACTCTCACTGTGCACTGAGAAATACCATGTATCTTCACCTTTGCTAAGTTAATTTCCAAACCGCTTCAGTACACATGGAAAACCAACATTTAATTTCCTAAACCTGCAGTAAATTGTGTCTCACATTGGGAGATAGTGAATGAAAATTGTAGGAAAGCTTATTTTTCCTTCCAAAACAACCATTCTGTCCAATAGCCAGTGTGATCTCTTAAATTTGCATGCTTTTCATAACAGCACTGGTGACAAAAATTTATTCACCCTTAGTCTAGCTGTGCAAAACAAACAGCAGAAAAAACTTGCTTACGCTATATAGGAAATCATTCACACCACATGAGATTTCCTACTTTATTGACTTTTACTGTTCTTCCATTTATTCATTTCCCTATATTTGGCAGGTTGGTGTCCTATTTCTGTTGTTGATAGGCTGAGGCTTGTTTATGCTTTTGAGTAGGGCAGTCCAATTCTGCCAAAAAATAAGGATAAAGCCTGTTGAGAGGCTGCATCCTTCTGCCTAAAAAAGAGAAACCTCTCTCAACCTGGCTTTCCATTTGCATCAGAAAACAATCTGTTCATTAGAAACAGTTCATAATCTGAAATGTTTTTCTAAGATCCATACCAACTGATTCTGGTTTCAAAACAAACAAAAATTACAATTTACAAAAGTGAAAGGTAGATAATTACAGCAGAACACTCAGTTATTAGATCATTTCCAACTACACAAAAGGAAGGAAATGAATGGTTTGTGAACACCCATATGCAATAGCAGACGTTCCTCAGTGAGAATAAAGGAAAAGTTTTTCAGTACAATGAATGCCCCAAGGCACCACAAGAATTTACTTCATAGGTGTAAAAAAAATACATTCATTTGATACCTAAATATTTTAGGAATACCAGTCAGTTAGAACACACCTTGCAATTATTTGCAACTCCATTTTGAGAAGAATATGCTATAGGCTGACATATAGGAAAAAATAATTCCACTATTATAATACACAAGCATTCATATAGATTTTTTTAATCTATTCAGATTTATAAAAGCTTCAAAAAAAGAAGCTACCCAGTACTTGAGTTGTTACATGCATCAAGATATATAACATAAAAGATTTCTTTTAGAATTTTACCAGTGATCAGCACTTCTCACTTATTTTACCCTTTCCACCACATTTAGGGAAAATGGGGCTTAATTATGGAAGCCAGCAGCTGTTGTAGCTCCATAATGCATATAAATAAAACACCAAAAGACTGCAGGGCCTCCTTTTGGGGTTACTATTTTAATGAAGCAGTATCACAGTTCTAGCTCATTCCACCCTTTCCACAGTGCATATCAGCAGTAAATCTCATCGACTGCACGCTGCATCGCTGAATTAAAGATAGAACCTACTAGGATGGAGCTGAAACCAATGGGAATTTAGAGCTACACCACACGTAGCAGGGACTGGGCTCGTTGCCCACATCATGGCCTTATCAAAGTATCAAGAAAATAATAAACATAAAAAATAAAGTTCAATAACTTTGTTATCAGTGTAACTAAACACAGCTTTCATAAACATATCAGGTCTATGCCTGTAAAGCCTTATAGTCACTTTTCCTTTATTCCTCTCAGCCAAAAAGCAAACCTTCATTATCACTTAGAGTCCACCTGGTTTTCCAAGCAGCAATTACACCACCTGCACTGCCATTCCACACTAGAGCAAATTTAGTCCCACTTCACTGGCATTTCTGCTAGACTGTAGCTGCCACCCAGTCTCTCTGCCTCTCATTAGCAAGGCAGACCCCGGTAATAAGCAAAAGGACTCCTCATATATGCAAAGAGACAGGGAAGATATCTGATGGGTGTCACGCCACCTCTGACTCCTGTGTCCATCTCAGCAATGCAAGCCTTCCGCGAGCACCAGTAACTGTGCGTGCACTGAATACACGTTTCCCCCGCTTCCCGAGCAGGCTGGGCTTGGCACATGCAGCAATCTCATTCTGTTTGTGTGAAAGTTTCATATTTTTCCCCATTATGAGTCCCCACAGCCCAGATTGATAGTAGACCCAGCTGTCCTTTATAATTACATTTTAATGACTTAGGATGGTTGTTTGCATTTTGGCAACTTGTTTAATAGTGATGACATTTAAATTGTCACAACTAGGCTTCAAAGTTATCAATTTATTAGATGATCAGGAAACTTCACACCTATCCTGGTGAGGTTTTTTGGCTGCAAAATCAGTAATCCATCGGCACACTGATTTATATAATGAGGGTTATTTCATAGGAATATGCTTTAGTTAATTCAGCCCTGAAAGGGATTAACTTGAACGAATTAAAAAGGTTCTGTTTACTTATTTATTACTTTAGATTGACAGATACTCTAAAAACACACATATTGTGTTTTGTCTTCGGTTGCTTTTTCATTTCATTTTTTGTGCACATATCCATTTATTTCTTCTCCTTCTGCAAATGAACCTGGGATTTGCAGAATCACATATGACTCCTTCAGAGAAACACTTCTCTGATACAGCAACAAAAGCACTCAAATATTGCATAGTTTAGACTCTTGGTAGATCTTTTTGCTAAGTATTTCAACACCCATCCCCCAATGGTGCATCCAAACAGTTGTTCAACTCCTTATAGATGTAGAAGTCATGAAGAGCAGAAAAATTAACCCTGATTGCCTGGTCAAAATGTCAAGCTTAATCATAGCACTGTCAGCTGCCTGGCACATTCCCTACACACTGCTTGTTTACACCTCAGGTTCCCTGCTTCCCATTTTCAACCCAAGGGTTTCAAGTCTCCCACCTAGCTCTATTTGACCTGCTGTTTAGAAAAGAACCAGCACATGGTAGGGGCAGGTAAAGCTCGTGAGCTTCCTCACAAACTCACTGCACAGGCCCAGCTGAGGAGGGGGCACAGCTGCAAATGAGCAGTGCTGGCCAGGCCCTTTAGAACAAATTGGCATCCTGCCATTTCTCCAGAATTGGGGCTCAGCTCTGGGACTGGCAAGCATACTCTGGCCTTTCCCATCAGTGGCACAGAGCAGCTCCCCTCACCAGGCAGGGTGACCATGGATGGCAGCTGCAGGAGGTGTGGGGCTGCAGCCCACAAGCAACAAGGATTCTGGCAGAGGAGACTGAAACTGGTCAGTTGATTCCAAAGTTACTAGGAGAGCAGCAGGCAGGTAAAATTGTCACATGTTGATTTTTAGGAAATCAACTAAAACAGGCTCATACACCTGACTGGTGATTGATATCAACTGGGATGTGCCAGTCATCATGAAGGAAAGTAGCTCTGGAAGGGGCAGGAGGGGGATAACTGCTCAGTGCCAAGCCCCTGATGAACAAATGGCACTGCTGACAGGCACCATGCAGATGCAAGCCAACACCCTCTGAGCTCCCACCTATCTCAGGGACTTGGCCCAGCATAGGGTGTGCCATATAATCTTTCCTCCAAGGGAGAACCGGCTGTAATACACAAGTAGGAGGAAAAAAAAAATCTAATGAATGTACTTCTCTTGACAATTTTGACTGCCTTTTCCTCCTTATCAGTGGTATTACCTTCATGCAAGCAATCATTAAGTAAACAGATCTCAAAGAAAAGTCATTTCAAGTACAGATTTCTTCCACTAAACTCCCTGGAGTGCCCGCTCTGTAGCCCTTGGGCAAAATCCAGCATGAATTTATCTCAAGAATAGGCCAGTGCTCATTAATCAAGCAAAGGCCTGGCTGAAATCCTCACAGGCGGCTGCGCAGAATGCCAAGTCACCTTGTTGTTACTGATCTAGGTACTCGGCAGTGCCAAAAGCCAGAAAGCTGCCAGAGACCATTATATTATAGATGGAAAGCCAGTAAAGAGAACAAGGAAAGTAATTAAAAAATATATTTCTCAAGCTCATTCGACATGGACCAAAATTTGAACACAGAATGAATAATCGAAATAAATGTGACAGGTAGCAGAAATACACATTAGTGAACTGCTGAAAGAAAAAGCTTCAAATAGACTCTCACAAGTTTTTAGAAGAGGAGGAAGAGGTCCCCAGGGCAATCCTCATGGGAATTCTTTGACTCTGGGAAGTGGGAGGGTTCATCTAACTAATGGTTGAAAAACTTGCCCTTCTACCTAGAAAGCTGGAAGATCCCCAGAAACCTGAACAAGTCCTAGAAAGTTTGCATAACACCCCTGCAGATGGCTGAGCAACGTCTTTATGCCCTTGCCGGTGCTCATTCCTTGCCAATCGCAAGCCCTCTGCCCTGACCTGTGCTCTGTTTCCAGGGGGGGCCTTTGAAGTGGGCGATTCCTGCACTGGAGATGGCTTGTGGGACAGGACAGCCCGGGGCTGTTGCTTGTTCTAGCTGGGAGCTGCGCCGGCTCTCAGCACATGCAGAGCGCGATGTGAATCCTGCCTGCTCCAGCCCCACCCATCCCCGGGATACAGCCTCAAGCCGATCCCAAGCACCTCGCTGATTTTTTTTTAAAGAAGGTTAGAGAGCACTATCAGCAGAGGACTGACAGGCAGACTGAAAAATAAACTGGAGTAGTAAGGCAGCAACCTGTCGTAGCTGTTTGCTCAGCGAGTGCACCACATCAGAGCATTTCTCCGCTGCGTGTCACGACAAGCAGTCACAGGAGGACAGCACGGAGCCACCGCCTGCTGCTGCTCCAGGTCTGAAGGAAGGCTTCCACCTGCTTTTCTTGGTCTGACAAGAAACAGCACATCTGACTTTGTCCTTAGGCAATCATTGTGGCCACAGCAGCACTACCACAAAAGTGAGGGTGAAAGCTGCTTTGAAACCAAGGTAAAGACTGAGGCTTATTTGCTCTACATACACAGCAAAAAGCATCATCCCCAGCAGGCTCACCAGTTATTTCCAGCAGCTGCTATCAGTAGTCTCCAGTGCACTAAAGGCAGTTTAAAAAAAAACACACATCAATTTTTATTGAGCTTTGAAGACCATTGCTTCTATTTCAGATCTGAATAAAGCATTTTGCTCCTGAAAGCTTGTGTACTTTTCCCATCTATACTAGCTAACCAAACACAATATATTGCATTTGCCAGAAAATTCTACTTTATCAGGTTAGAGTGCAATTTCTCCTGAGCTGAACCTGAGTAACGCTCAGCTACAAAATGTAAACTCTCAGGTTTGGTGATATTCAATAGTTTTATGCAGTTTGATTATAATTCAAACATTACTTTCTATGCTAAAAAATGCTTAAGTGCTTCAAAACCCCAACTTGATCTCAATTTACTGTACTGCTTTCTACAGCAGTCTTGTAATTCCCGCTGAATATTGTAAAAGCCAATAATGAAAAAGGTAAAAACAATGTTTCAATAGAGCTTCCCAGCTTTGAATTGTCACTTTCAGATTCACTGCCTTGAATATTGTACTCACCCCTTCCTTACTCTGGAACAACATCTGTGAAGGGGATCCAGCTCCAAGGTACCTGAGTGAGGGGCAGGAAATGTCCAGGGACAGCAGCTGGTTCAGCCAGGAGTCCAAAACACAAGGCAGGGCAAAGACAAGGGCAGGAAGTCAAAAGCAGCCATTGCACCTGGATGGAGCTGTCTGGAGACAGAACCCTCAACCAAGGGCCAGAGCAAGGCTGGGGGGCAGCTGGAGACCAGCCCTGGTCCAGGCCTGCTTAGGGAAGGAGCCATGGCCTCAGGCTAACCTTAAATGGGGCTCTGAGCCCACGAGCTGGGGCTGTGGCTGGGGGGACCCAGATGAGGCTGGTCAGCCACTACTAAGGCCAATAAAGGCAGATCAATACACTCTGAGCTGTGACAAATGCCTTCATTAGGCTTAGTTTTATTAAATAAAAACATGTTAAAGACAGCTTTAGGAAGTTGAAACCAACAAAACAAACAAACAAACCCCTCAAACAAATAATAATGCCCATTCCAATATTATGGATATTATGAATGCTATGACATACTATGTCTCCTCACAACTTCCAGGATTCAAACTTCCAAGAGAAATAAAGTTTCCCTCTTTGAATGAAAACAGAAATAAAAAGACCAAATTGTGTAGTAAAATTTTTGAAGTGGTCTTCTGCTGGTATCAGCCCCTCTTCCAAATGCTTCCTCACCCCTGCCTCTGCCTCTCAGCCTCTCTGCAGGGAACAGGAGTCAGGCTAGTGAGCATATACAATGTAGGACCAAGGTTAGCAAAAAAGACAAAAACATGCAGAGCATGAATTCTACTATATATCCAGAAGAAAATACAGAGCAAGAAAAGACTTCCAAGAAGGGGCTTAAATGTAATTTCTGGTGAAATTACTGTACTATCTTTGACAAATCCTTCTTTACAAGGAGTGCCAGATAAAGCCCTCTGGGATTGCCTCTGGATTAGCCCAACTTTGAGAGCTGGGAAGCTGGGAGAACAGCAAATCGCCATTTCATCTCCCTTGGGAAGGCCATTGCTTCCACTGTCCTGGCACCTGCAGGCCATGGAGCACACAAATGTCACCAGAATACCGACACGTCCTTGTTATAAAGTAGTTCAAATTTCATAAAAAATTGGATCAAAACCCATGTTTTCATAACAGAAAACATTACGTGAATGCTTTATAGAAATGGGAAATAATCACAAAAGTTTCACAGCTAGAGTATTAAGAAAAATTCCCTGCCAGCAGCAGAATATACTTTAACTTCATGATTTTTATAAACTGTGAATGATGAGATGTAAATTATGCTGCCACTGAAAAAACCCCAAACAACTGTATTCAACAGAATATTTTCTGCGTACAGTATTATTACAAGTAACAACTTCTTGACTGTTATTCCTGTGGTCAAGCAAAAGGAAGATAAATGTTTGCATATGCAGCTTTTAAAATTGGGTTTAGGTGACAGCAGGTTACTCTTTTTTTACTTCATACCAAATAACTTTTTAATTTATAGATTGTGGTCTTCAGTGATGTCACATCCTATTCTCTTTGCTTTTGACACCTATTTTAGAAAGCTTTTCAGTTGCACAGAAGGATTACCTGGTACCATCTTCTTGGCATAGTTCACACATTCATTACCTTAAGTTCTCTTCTGATTACATACAGCAGCTCAGGCTTTCAGGTTTTTCAAAATGTTTTGGCTTAACTGAAGTGTCTCACTGCAGCATGGAAGTATCAGGATAAGCAGGAGATGACTGATTGTCTGATCACACAACTTTGGCTGTTAAGTGTTGGGAAACCTTTCTGATGCTGGTCTCTTTCTTCCAGCCCATATTAAGACCAAGACACTCCTTTAGTTTCCACCCGAATGTTTCATCTATGTCTTCTGGGATTCTATATGAACAAATCAAGAACCTCCAGGATATATTCTGTCTCTGTAAGCTGGAGAGAAAGCATCTGTATTTTCCCTCCATTTGTCCATATTGTATTATAAAGTTACTGTGTTAGTGATGCTGGCAGCTGAACTGGAGAAAGTAACCTGCCAGCAAGGAAGAAGTTGGTAAAGGTGGACTATATAGTAAAAGCAGAGTTAGATCAAAGACTCTGGAAGAGTAAGCCCTGAATTCATACAAAACATTCACTATCAGATCTTATTTCCATCTGTCTCTCTCAAAAGGGCTTGTCTCCACAGTTTCCAAGGCATTATGTTGTTTTCAAAACCAGAATAGTAGCAGTGTATATAAACTAATAACATGTTTGAACTGCTCCTTTGATCATCTGTATTTTGTTAATTTTCTGACAGACTCATAATATTCGGTGTATCAAATTCTGGGTTACCGCTTTTCTCTTCTTCTGCTTTTTGTAAACACTGTCACGTACTGACAGTCTGAGAAAGCCACAGTTCCTTTACCATAACTACACTCCAGCATTCTTCTTACATTTGCAGGCTAGTCCTAACTAGTTCCTTCAAGATTAACATAAACAGTGTTTCAAATGTGCTGCTATCAGATTCCCAACATTAATTAGAAAAATAACCTTCAGACATGGATTTAATTTGCATCCATGCATTCATAGCAGGATGTTTCTTTGCAATTGTTACATGTTGAAAAGCCTCGGTATAACCCTCAGAAAAAGTGACTATTCTGACATCTGCTCTATTGCTTCTAAAACATGTTTAAACTTTCTGCTCTTAAGCAAAGATCTCAATGTCACTTTTTCATTATATGACTAAGCTGTATGTTTACACTGATAATAGCAGTATGATAAATATTTACATGGATTATATAGTTAGCAGTAAGGCGTAAGCAGTGCTGACCGTATGCGTCACTCCTGTACCAGGAGTACACGCGTTATGAAAATGATGCTTTTGGTTTTTTCTTCTTTATTTTTCTTCCTCTTGGAAGAGTTGAATTCTCTTCCTAATCAGGCCAGACATAACCAGGAAACAGAACCTATACTGTTAATAGTTGCTTAAATGGAAAGGGATATTGTCTTAAATTAATTCAACCAACCTTTTATGTGTCAGCCCTTCAGTTATTCCTACTCACGAACATTATTCATGCTGAAGAAAGCTGAGTTACAGCTTGTATGGCACAAGTATATCAAATGTAGGATTTGTAAAAAAAAAGAAAAAAAAAGTTGTAATTTGTGAACAGTGTTTCTTATTTCATTCAATTTTTTTGGTAAGTAAAATTAACATTCAGCCAAAAATTAAAATAAATCCATGAGGTGAATGGTGGTGTGAGATTAAAGAAAGAGAGCAGAAGGTGTTTTTTTTCTTCTAACCAGCTATTTATGTAAGTATAAACTAACCCAGAAGATCTGGCAGGATATTTGTAAAATTTGTGTAGAACAAGGAAAAAAATGCCAGCTTTTAAGATCTTAATGGATATAAAGTCCCACACTTGGGTAAAGAGTATAAGAACAATGGTGGGGGTTTTTTAAAACCTAGCTACATATGTGGCCCATTAATTATAGCATAAGAACGCATTATTCATTTCCTTAGCCTCCCATTGTTTCTGTGACTTTTGTTATCCCTGCTACATCATTAAGGATCTGAAAAGAGAGAACAGTAATATACAATTGCTCAGATTGACCCACAAAGGGAACTACAATCTTCTAGGTCCCAGAAAGGAAACACAACCTTGGGACTTGCACATCCAGTAATAAGATCTGGGCCTGTATTGAGGCAAGAAATATGGCATCTTTAAGAATTATGGACTGAAGTTATTGTTGCCTGAAAATGGAATATACTGTTCCACAGGAAATGGTGCCAGTTGTAGAAAACCTGGTGTATGATTAAAAAAAAATCTATTAGTTCAGGCACTTTCAATTCCCATATCCTGTGATTTCTATGAATTATTATGATTAGCATTAATTGAGGTAACAGAGCTAAATGTGCCAAAAGTAAGGAGCTTAAGGTAATGAGTCTAAATGGTGGCACACACTGAGCCTTGCCCGCCTCTTTTGGCTTCTGTTCGTTCTTGGAAGCGAGGCCTTTGCTGAAGTTGCTTGTTTTGGCAAAGCCTGCTCCTTTAACTTGATCTCCACCCTGTTTCTAGGAATTCAGCCCCTTTCATGCCTGCCAGTCTGCTGAGCTGTGTGCTGTTTTTGGAAGGGCAGAATGCAATTTTCTTATAAATTGTATGACATACTTGTACGAGTTGCCAAAATGTTCTGTGAAACCTGAGTGCCACAGAAATGACAGCGAATTCAAGCCGTTTACATGTAGCTTTGGCTATGGGTTTTGTATGATTCATTTCTAGTCACATATTTGCACCATCAGCTCGCCAACATTTATATGAGAACCTATTATTTCAGGCATTTATAATTCGCCCAGTGTATTCCCTACTGAATATTAATAACAAAGCTCACAGTCTGGATATCTGTGTCAAATCTGGGGAATAATGTAGTGACACCAGTGACTAGTACTCTACAAAAGTGAAACTAATGCAGTCTTTAGTTGCACCAAGGGAGGTTTAGTTTAGACATTAGGATGAAATTCTTCACAGAAAGGATGATTAGACAGTGCAGTGGGCTTTTCTTCACAGAAAGGGTGATTAGACAGTGCAATGGGCTGCCCAGGTGGTGTTTAAGACTGGACGTGGGACTGAGTGCCACGGTCTGTTTAACACGGTAGTATTTAGTCGTAGGATGGATTTAATGATCTCAGAGGTCTTTTCCAACCTTGATGATTCTGTGATTCTGCAATGTCTTCATCTAATTGCTTTTAACGCTTGGAAAAAAGAAAAGTCCTCGAACTATTAAACCTACAGAACTAGTTACTGTTTTGCATGTGCAGTAAAACGCTCTCAAAGGCAACCCGATGATGTATTTTACCAGCGGGCGGTGCCAGCGGCCGATACCGGCCCCGAGGCGCCGCCTCAGCTTTCCCGCCTCCGCCCCGCGCCCTCAGCCCGCCCGCGCGCAGCGCCCCCGGCGGCGCGGCGGCCCCGGCGCATGCGCGGGGCGTTCCCCGGGCGGGGCCGGGGCCGCGCCCTCGCCGCGGAGTGGCGGCCGCGGGTCACGCGGGGCGGCGCGAGGTTCCGGGTGCCGCCGCCGCCGCAGAACGTGAGTGCAGGGGCGGGGGGATGCCGGAGCCGCCGTTCCACCTCCTCCCCGTTCCTGCGCGGCTCCTCCCGCCGTGCTCTCCTACTCCGCTCTCCTGCCCTCCGCTCCTGCCCTCCTCCTGTCTTGCCTTTGCCGCCGCCTCCCGGCGGAGAGCGGCCCCCCGGCCGTGAGGGGCGCGGCCCACGCCCGGGGAGCGCCGCCCTGCTGAGGGGGGTGCCCGGTGCAAGCCCCGACAAGCGGGGCCTGGGCTGGGTGAGCTGCCCTGCAACTGCGCTCTGTAGGAGCTTTTCCTCCGCCGCGCTTCGCTGCTTCCCGCCGCTGCAAGGAGCGGCGCTGGGAATGACGGAGGCGAAGCGGCTTGAGACGGCGAATCGCCGATATTTCACGGTTTCGCAGCCATTATCTTTGTACGCACACCCAGCGTCGTGCGTGTGGGCTCGGTTCCGGGGAGCGCTGTGGGTGCGCAGGAGGAGCCGGGTGTCGGCAGCCCGCGGGGCTTTATCCGCCCCGCACCTGTCCGTCAGCTGGGCTCCTCGCCGCCGCCCCTTTCGTTCGCCCCATTTTTTATAAATTCTGGAAACAACTTCTTCAAAAATCAGTAACTCGCCACAACCAAATCCCTTTCTTTGTTAATAATACAAAACAAAACAACCTACCCAAAAAACCTGCAAATAACTTGCAGCTGTATCAAAGTAGAAGCAAAGGCAAGTGTATCTTGTCTGCTTTTGGTGAGCCTTCTCACGGTTGATAAACACCGAGTTTGAGTAATTCAGGTGTCTGTAAAATGTAATTAACAATACCTGAGCTGGTTTGATTTCCTGAAATAGCAGAGTGATGTTCTTCCTGGAACTGGTTTTTATTGACATAGGTTGGAGGTGTAGATGACAGTAGTATAACGCTAATACTAGAAAGCATATGTTCCTGAACTGGTTATTTAACCAGTATTATTTTAAATGGATTTTTTCAGAAAGTGTGTTTCCTGCTCTTCCTTTCTCTTTCACACTGCAGACAAATTTTTCCCTCAAAGCTACCAAGGAATGCCAAAATTGTAAGAGCTGTTGGGCTTCACACTTCTGTAGTGGAGTCAGGCAGTCTTTGATGGTTTAATTTTTTATAATATTAAAAAATTCTTCAGATAAAGGAGATTGCTCTTGTAGTATGATTACCCCGTTATAACATTGTACACGTGTAACAATTGTAATCGAATGGGGAAAAAAGAACCCAACAAACCCCAAATCCCTGACCCTGAGTTGAACATCTGTGAAGTTAAAACTCAGCTGTGGTCTAATCTGAAGCTCACTGTTGTTTTGATGTATTTTTATTTTAAGCTGTGACATCCTCTTACCTTTACAAGTACAGTGATATTAAATATTTATGACTATTTCACTTCTCCAGCTTCGATTAGTGTAGATGTATCCTGGTGTTTTGAAAGGCAGTTACTAATTACTGTCTGTTATGAGAGAGATTTGACCTAGTCCCTTGGGTTCTTTCCTGTGAAAGCTGTCTCATTTATTTTAGGATAAGGTGGCTAAAATGATTCTTGGCATGTATTGTTTAACATGTCTATATTTGATTGTGAACAGTAATGGTTACACCCTTCAGAACACAATTTTCAGTTTTAATGTGAAGTTTTTAGTTTAAAAGCTTATTTTGTTAAGGACTTCCTCTTTTAGTGGTACCTAAGAGGATTAAAAAATCTATAAAAGATTTTCAGTTTTCATGCTGAAATAGATATAAGAGGCAGAAGAACTTCTTTATTCTCACAGAAAACTTTGAATGAAATTTAAAATGTTGCATAATAAAAAAAGACTGTGATATAGCCATTTATGAAGTCATTGAAGGTTGATATTTAACTTCAAATTGTCTCAGTAAGGGAGTTTACCTTGTTTTAAAACATCTTTATTACAGATGTGTGACTTCTCTTACCAAATTCTGAAATGCTGTGTCTTTTAAGTTCACCATTTAGTATTCCTTTGTTAAGGAAGCCTCTTTAAAGGCACATCTGATGAATCCAGAAGATGTTCTTTATGAAGTAATTAATTTTATAATTAAGTCACAACCTTGTCTTTGCTATGAACTGTGTAGTTGACTGGACATTTCGAAGTTTATTGTAGCTGACAGCTTGTGGCTGACCTTCTCCTTGCATACTTATTAAATATAAACAGGATGATTAATTGTGTTTCAATTTTTTAGTTTATTTTTCCTTGCATTGGTTGTTTTTTTCTGTTAGGCATTTTCCCCAACTCTTTCCAAAGTTTGAGGGCCACAGTAAAAGTGTTGTTTACAGTTGGCTCCTGCTTCTCTGCCCTCCTCTTTTGCCCTAAAAGCACTGGTTCTGCTTTACCTGGAGAAGCCTTCCTATCCTGAGACTGCATCTTCACACACAAGTGGTGTGGGCCTGTTGAGGCTTATCTTTATTGTGGAATGCTTTGTGCTTGGGATCTGATACTCACCCTTCATGTTTCTCAAGTGGTTTTGACATTGGTCTAGCTCTAATCTGAACATGTAGGCTGAAAGCACAATTTTTTTTTTTTCCCAGAGTGTACTTGGTTTTGCAAAAACATAAATCAAAAATTCAGGTTAGTTATGTCTGTTTTAGGGGGAGCAAGGGCACAGGGAGATTCTTTTCGTCTGAAGTCAAATTACTGCTATAGAAAAACACAGTAGAACATTTCATTTGAACTGATATTTACTAAAATATTTACTTTATTATATTTTTTTTTAGTAATGTGAAGACATAATATTTTATGTTTGCCAAGGGAGTGATGGGGTTTGTCCCAGTAAAAATAAGTTTAAATGCTTTCACTTGCTTAGTACGAAACAAACAAACAAATTCCAAGAATATTTAGCTCGGACATTTATCTTGAGTAGGTGACAAAAATGCAGACACGTGGCAGCCTGGATGCGAGACAAATGTCCGTTTCAAGTCTGTTCTGGAAATTTGTACATTTTGAAGTAGGTGGCATGTTTTCCAAAAAAAAAAAAAAAAGAGGAAAAAAGTGCTTCATTGTTTCAAGCCTCATTAGACTTTTAATAAACAGAGTAGAGGCTGAGGAGGAATGTTCAAACAGTTGAAAGCTCTATATGTTTAAGGGAGCTGCATTAAGGAGGCTCTCAAATAACTGCTGTCTCTTTCTGGGATCTTTTTCCCTCCGACTCAAACACACAATGTGTTTTGGCTGACATTTTTGGTTGCTCCCAGCAATGGGAATGGTTTATGATAGCTAGCACTGCTGTAGTCATGATGGAAAGCATTTCCAGTCCTGTTCCATGGTGTGTTCCTGGCTATGTGCTGCATGAGGGTTTCTGTTCTTACGTGCATGGGTGTTGAAAGTACTTAAATTGGGAATTTAAGGGTATCAGAAGCAGAGATGGGAACTTTAAAACGTAAGAGTATTTGACAATTTGAACAACATGGTGTGGCAAGATTTTGATGTTTCCTCATAAGTTGCATTTAAAGGATTGAATCACTTTTAAATCATTTTTTAATCACTTTTAATTTCTAACAGTTTTTGTGTCGACTGTTTTGTGATGAAAAAGATGTAACTGTGCATGTGGTACAAGAAAAGCTAGAGGTCTGGGCAGAACATTATAAGAATATTGGGGGATGTTGGTGTACCTGATATATGAGCTAGTGTGGAAAAAGAGAATGACATTGATTAAACTTTGGATTAACTATTTTTTTGGTAATGATGACTTCAAAGTCAAAGCCTGACAATGTAATTATCTGCAGTGGCCAGTTTGCAGTTTAACAGGTTGGTTCGTTTGAGCTTTGTGAGGGCTTCAGCTGTGGTCTCTGCAGTTAAATTGTGATCATTAGACACTGGTTTTAGAAGGCACCAGTGTAGGATGCTGCATGTTCAAGAGGCCTGGTATAAAGCATGTTTCTGTTGTTCTCACTCTGTTTTGGACAAGGCTCAGGCATTATGTAGCATTTCCAAGATAATAACGTGGGAAAAATGTAGTCGCTTTCATTGCAATGTAGCAAATACATTTTACATGCATTCTGGTTTACTGCAGTCATTTTCAGGGTAAAAAACCACAACCAATTTGATTTTTTTCTTCTCTCAAATTGCTATAATAAGCATAAATGTGATTTAAACAGAAATGCAGAGACTAAAAAAATACTTAATTATAAGAAGTGGTATTAATTCATTCTGTGTGTGAACTAGCATGGAGCTGTGCGCTTCCCTCACCTCAGCATAAGCAGAGAAGGTAGCCTGGCCCCTAGCTGGTTGTCCTTGATGTTCCACCCTGTGCAGGTCTCCCAGGTCCTTTTGCTGTTACAGGATAACATCATCCAGAGGTGCTTTTGCTTTTCTGTCTGTTCACTCACTTTGTGGAATGAAACCCAATCAAATTATTAAGAATACTGTGAATACCTGAGTAAACATATTTAATAAAGTGTTTTCAGGCATAGCAATGGTCTATAGAAATGGGAAACAGTAAATCCTAACAGACATAATGGGGAAGGTAAAATTTTGCAACTTGAGCTGTCCTTTATAAATGTGCCATTTAACTTCCTGTCTCTAGAAGAATTAGATTGTTGCTTGTTTACTAATGAAAATGTTGAAGGGGAATAATTTTGTATTAATTGGAAAGGCATTTAAATAAAAAATTAGTATATTTAACTATTTTTTGTATAGTAAAAAAGAAGGTTAATGGGAATTTTGTATATATCTCATTATTTCATGTTGAAACCTGGTGGCAGAGTTATTATTTCTCATTATTTCATTTGAAACCTGGTGGCAGAGTTTTGAAGAGGAATTGCATTTTGCTGGTTCTACATAACTGATGCTTACACATGGAATAATGTGTGTCTTCAGTAGATCTGCAAAGAAGGGACACCTTGGATGGGGGAGAGGCTGTGCAGTGGTGGGGCCACCTTGCAGAGTTTTCAGAGTAAAAGCAGGACTGGCCAAACTGGGGTCTGGTTCCCAGTGCTGGGTCTCTTCCTGTCTTCCACAGGAGGTTCCATGCTCACAGCCCCCTGTGCTGTGTTATCCAGTGCAGTTTCCTCCCTCCCCTCTTGTCAGTTGCTGTCAGAGTAAATCTGTTTCTAGCCAGATCTGTGTCTGTAGCCCTCTTTAATCTCCTGGGTTTTTCTGGCATAAATAAGGCAAAGATGAAAATTCTGTTACAACTCTTGAAATTTTATATGCTGGTTTTGTATATGATTTCCCCCTATAGTTTTCTTTTCTCCATTGCTTACTTCGAAACTAAACTCTTTATTCTCATCCCTAGGGAAGCAGTAACAATTTTCAAATTGCATCTAGGAGTACTTAGCTGTGTCTCTGTTCCTTTTGTAAAAATTGTGACTTCAAGCTTCGCTTGTTTTGAATATTTGCAAAAGTTGGAAAAATGGTAATTAAAAAAAAATTAAATATGTGGCAAACATAGGAATCCTGGAAACTGAGACTCTAGAGAAGAATTTTGAACTGTTTTCCTTCCTGAAATCTTAATTATTCTGACTGAATCAGAATTAATGAAAACATGTACCCAAGTATTTTAATGGGTTAAGTACAGCATGTCGAGGGATGTGAAACAGAGGTTGCAGACTGCTTTTTCTCTCAATGCTTGTCTGGGCTACCTGTATAAATCTCTTTTGTTTGTGTTTTGTATCAGTTTACAAATTCTGATTTCTTTTCCTCACTTGAATTTTTGTTATATAAAAGGTCTCAGCTGATTACCTTGATGAATATTTTTGTGTTTAAAAACTCACAAAAATAGTGATGAGCTTTGAAACACTGCAATAGGTATATAACAAGTTATCTTTTTTCTTTCAGAATTTCCAAAACTTGTATGGTTTTGAAATTGAGCAAAAGACTGGAAATCAGAACAATCTTCACATTTCTTTGAATAAGAAGTGACTATGGAACGAAGGCAAAGAGGAGTCAGTGCTGGACTGCTTTTGCTGCTTTATCAAATTTCTCAAGTTGGGCTCCAGAACATTCCTTCTGTTACCCTTGGGGTACTTGTACTGAATATTTTTCTCTTTCTGAATCCTTTGAGGCCACTGTCTGAAGTGTGTCTCAGTGTAAATGAAGCTGTCTACAGAAAGAACTGGCAGCGTTTGCTGCTTGCTCCTTTCCACCATGCAGATGATTGGCATTTGTATTATAACATGATTTCCATGCTTTGGAAGGGCATAATGCTGGAAAGAAAGCTGAAGAGCATATGGTTTGCCTATATAATTGCAGTATTTTCAGTACTGATTGGAGTAGTTTACATGGTGCTGGAACTCCTGGTTGTGATAATTCTGGATGATCCTTCCTATGAAATGAATTGTGGTGTAGGTTTTTCAGGTGAGATACGGTGTTGGTCGAATTTATGTATGTATGTATCTGTATATATGTATGATTGTCATATCAGTATGCTTATCCTGTTTTTAAATTTAAGGCATGTACTATGGGCATGAACATAAAGGAATTCAGTTCATGTTCTTATGACCAGCAGAGACTTCACCTGAGAATGTGAAAGTATCATCCTGGTAGAACTGTGTTTTCTTTTTAATATTGCTGGTTAATTAAAGTGTGAACTCTTGATTTTCAGATGTCATGTAAGCATTTCAATAATGCTCCTTAGGTGCCTTCTAGAAAAGCCTGTCAGTTTAAAATTACTCATGCCTGTCTTTGGGGAGACTCCCCTAGATTTGCTTCTGCTAGCAACATCCAAACACCTGATTTTGGTCATCTTCCTTCCAGTAATGGTCTTGTCTCCTCCTTTAGCAGATAATTTTCAAGTCAATAAACTCATTTTCTTTAAAAAATCAGCAGTCAAGTAGAAAAGTAGCCCTGCATTTCTAGATAAGTAGGGGATTTCCTTGCTGTCCTTGGGACCTAGCCTTAGAAGGCAAGCCTTCTTTTTCAGCCTTTAAGAAAGTTGCTCAGACCACTGTGAGCTTTCTCTTGAGAGGGACTTTTTCATAAACACTTCCAATAAGTTCTCTGAATTCATTCCATCATATTGGCTGGCAGTTGCATGATAAAACAATTGCAGTCAGTCAGAAATTAATACTATTTACTGTGATTAAAGGTGTTTTATCTACTTTTTTTTTTTCAGAAACAAGTGATTCTGGAGTATGTGTAAGATGATTTTCCATTAATTCAGAATTTGAACCTACTGTTGAGCTTTACATGTATTTGTTTGTCTTGTTTTCAGTAGTGGCTTTTCTCAAGTCACAGAATGTTTTTTTGAGTTCACTAATTTTGTCAATTATTTCAACTAGAACTCCCATTTTAAATTATGTTTGTGTTGTTTTAAATACCTGAATAGCTACAGTTAACAGGAACATTAAAAAGCAGCTTAGATTTGGCTGTTAGACAAATGTGCAATTTTTGTATATTTTTTTTTAAGTCACTGAACAGTATCACTGAAAGAACAGAACTGTTCTGGCATGCAGCAATACACTTCGTGGTGCTTTGAAACTGCATGGTACTTCAAACTGTTTGCATTTCTTTATTATTTGGGCACAAGTATTTCTCTCTTCATGTGATTTCTTCTTGTTTGCAGGAGTCTTGTTTGCTTTGAAAGTTCTGAACAACTATTATAACCCAGGAAGAGTGAGCAGTGTCTTTGGATTGCCCATATCCAGTAAATACGCTTGTTGGGTGGAGCTGCTGGCTATTCATTTTATCTCCCCAGGGTAAGTGCATTTAATATTTCAAGGAAAGGAGAAGAGATTCAGGCTATCTGGAGTAGTTTGAAATGTCTTTTGAAGTGTGAGTAGTGTTAGCTGGTATCCCAGTGCAGTGTTGGGCCGGCAGTCTGCTTTTTCCTTAAAACCCTCTATTTTGAGTACATTTCAAATTAAAAACCTGAAATACTGTTCCCAGAAGGTGTAATTGAGTATTTGAGGGAAGATAACAAAAGTTGATGGACATGGAAAAGGGCTGTGCCTTTTCAACGAGGTAGCTGAACTACTCCACCATTGTGCCAAGGGCTTCATGAGCTGAGCAACATTCCACTGTTTGCTTGCCATTTCTGTCCTAGACCACTCTGGCTTAGTCACTCCTCTATTTATGATCAAAATATCATCCAGTATTCTGCCAATTTTGTCACTGTCACTGTCCTGCAGTGCTGCTAGTCATCTCCCTCAGTTTCCCTGTGTGCTCTGTGCCAGCCCAGTTCATCTGCCCCTACCTCTGGGAGAACCTTGCTCCTCTTTGGCAGTTGATTTTTTAAGTCCTGTTTGCAAATGAGTAAATTTCCTGTGTAATATTTTGTAACTGTGAATCACATTGCTGAATATATGCAAAGCACATACACAAAACCTATGAACTATCAAATCACAGTTTATGTACAACTTCCCACTTTTCAGAAAGAATTAGAAAAAAAGAGCTCAGCAATACTGAGATATTCCTTGTCAGATACTACGATATAGCTGCTAGAACATTTCCTAGTGCAGAAGGAGAATTCAGATATTGCTTAGGTTAAGCACTGGTTTTATAGCTTTATGCCTGGCTGCTCAATTAACTGCAGTGAGGATTAAAGACAGAGGAGTGCTCTGCTCAAATGCAGTTTTGTTTGTGAGCTGCATGCATTGCTACAAATATAAAAGTAAAGCTTTCGGTGCATTAAAAACATTTTTCTGAAAAACATAAACTGTTGTTTTAGCTGAACATAGGTTTTATTTGGTGATATGTTTAACAATACTGTTTTTAATTAAAGAATAGTGGAAGGGCGTTATGTTTGAAGTGAAACCATATCCTGCTGTTTATGGTAGAGGAAAAACATGAGGTCAGTCGTTGTGTACTGTTCTTTTTCAGTTGCTTTACTGTAGAAATGTCTTTGGGTAGAGAGTGGTACAAAGTCCAGAAATAATATCAAAAAATATTTCATAATTTCACGGAAGTTTAGATTGCTACCTCATCTAAACTTCTACAGTGATCTCTACCGAGGTCAGTTTCACAGCACTTAAATGATAATGGAGGGCTACAGAAAACAAGTAGTGATCTCCAGAAATTCATATCCTAGAACACAACATGTTAAATTAGTAACTGCCTACTGCCTTGCAATGAACCATAGCCATTGTATCTCTCACAGCATTGCTCTTTCAAGCTCATCTGTGTGCTCAGGGCAGGTTATAATATTTAAAGTCTGTGTTTAACTGGTTCCTTTTGTAAACCAAATTGCATAATTTAATTTTGAATAGATAAGAGGTCAGTAATTGGGGCAGAATTCTGCCCAGTTAGAAAGCTTAAGCAGTAGATTTGGACCTGCTGTGCTGGGAGAGGATTTAGGAGTTTACTGACATCTTATTATTTTCTTTCTCATTAATGTTTTTGTCTTGGAAAAAGATTTAAGTGCATTCAGTATCCTTCTAATCTTCACCTTCTGTAAAGGATATTGAGATGTAGGCTTTGCTTAGCAGTCTTTGGGATTATTTGTTTAATGAAAGAACAGACATGTGAAAAAATACTTTCTGTTTAATCTGTGCCCCTTCCAGAATTGAGCAGATATATTAAGTCTTAGGTGAGCCAATATCATGTTGGTGATTTTAGAGTAGGTGATTTCTAAGCATTTTTAATTTTCTGAGGTCAGACACTTTTCAAGTCAGGCATGCATTTTTCATAAATTTGGAAAATCTGTTCCAGAAAATCTGTTTGGAAAATTAGTTCCTTATAGATAGTTCCAAAATAAAGTATCTTTTATCTATAAATGTTCACTTCAGCATTTATGTGTTACTCTCTAGAGAGTTGTTGGTTACCAGTGAGAGAGAACTGCAGCTGTCCATAGCATGATAGTTTGAGGTTAAGTAGGTGGCAGAAGAGTGAATTTAGATTTGATCTTTACCTCCCTCCAGTGACACATGCATTTTCCATCCTTTTACCACTGATGTCTGGAAGCTGTCTTGGCTTGAATGCTTGTGCCATCATCTGTGTAACTCCTGTAGACCACTGACTTGAATGTAAAAACTGATGCAAACATTGCACTTGGTACATTAAACTGAGGTTGCATTTCTACTTTGAAAAGGCAAAAAAAAGCTCATTTTAGCTCATATTATTTAATTTTTTTGACAACCAGTATAAATGAGTTATTTCTAATTGCACATAAGAGGAAGTGTTAATGTTTAGTATGTTTGCTTCTGTAACTTCGTAATAGAGGTGAAAAATTTGCAACTTGTGTTTACACCTGCTTGAATTCAGAAGATTTTCTCTTAATCTATGTTTAAACACAAAAGAGTCTAACTCTTAACTTGAATGCTGAAAATTGATTTTTGAATTTATAGAGTACCCTGTAGTCATGTCAATAACTGGAGCAAATGTCCTTATTTACTGTAACATGTGCTTCTGGTTTGATTTCTCAAAAGACTCCAGAGCCTTTCCCTTCTGTGTACAAATGGTAATGATATTTTTTAAAGAAATTGTTGGTATGCATAGAAAAGCATTTGGATCTCAGCATTTCAATTGTTCTTTTAATTTTGAAGGCAGTGTATTACAAAGATTGCAGTGGATCTGCATTCATGCTTCCTTCAGACTAATTGTAGGATTGCATGGATAGTGCAGTAGAAAGTTTTGTGTTTGTGCTTTCACTCAGAAATGTACATGGTTTTGGTGAGATCTACCCAGACATTACAATGTAAGTTACTTTTCTAAAGCTTTTTTAAACCAGTTCACTCCTTGGGTAAGTCCTTAAATGCTTTTAGAGAGTCATATTCTATAGCAACTAAAATGATCTCTCCAATTAGCTTTCTCAGGATATTTTTAAGTACTTTTCTGTAACTGTGTAACTCCCAATTTTAAGGTAGTTACAAAGAAAGAAAACTTGGCATTACAACCTTGCAGGCAAGTAACGTCTCTGCTTGGTCTCACTCAGGGACTTTCTCTGAGAAGTCTCAGAGACTTTACCCCAAATTCTACACTTTCCCTTTTGTATCCCTACCAAAAAAAGTCTCCCTTTCCCTTACTCACAAGATTTTTTTACTTTCTAGGACTTCTTTCGCTGGGCATCTGTCAGGGATTCTTGTTGGATTGATGTACACTATGGGACCTCTGAAAAAGATCATGCAAGCCTGTGCAGGTATATAATTTTGTTGAATTAAAGAAATCTGCATAAGGAACACTTTTATTTTTAAAATTCAGTAAGCCTTGCATGTAGAAATTCAGCCCATTCCAGCAAGTTTTTAGACAATTAAAGATGTGCTAATTTTATTCAAGTGGGTACGGAAGAAAAAATTCAATTTTTTTATTAAATATTGACAAGAACAATTAAGAATAAATGTGACTTTCAGATATTTTTACTTAGAGGAACACCTTTTACTCTTCTTTTTAAGTATTTAATTAGAGTATAATTTTTCAATGAAAACATCACTTCAAATGAAGTGTGGGGAAGCCATAAACATATGTCAGAAACAAATGTTTCCATCGTGATTTCTACTGTTATGTTGATTCTAATGGAAGTCTCTGGTTTGATAAAGGTGCTGGGATGCTTAAGAAATGGTTGCTGGATTTCTCGAGCTGTCCAACAATGTGTTATTACACTTTTCATATTGCAGTAATAATTATTTTCTAAAAAAGATGATAGCTTTAGACATCTGCAGTCTTAACAATTGTTTTAAATACAGCCCTGCAAACTTTTAAATGAACACTCCCATAATGTCAGTGTTTTCATTGGAAGTCTAAGCCCCGATACAGCAGCTGTGCTGGGGTTGGTTGGCAGAATATTTGGCTTTTTCTGTCTGACTGCTTGATAGGTTGAGTACTTTATTCATGACTGTTCTATCAAATTGAACATGGATACAGTGTTTGTATAGGGGGGAATTAATTGTTCAAATGTGTGTGCTCTCACTGAGGCTTTGATCACAGTTTGGGGATAGTCTGTAGGTCATGTATGTTCAGCAGCTGGAAGGGAAAAAAGGACACCAGAGCATCAGCTTTCCTGCCTTGCTGGAGGAGCAGACGTCAGGTGTCCCATTAGTTAAAGGTTAACCTTGCATGATGCTGTGCCACAGGGGAACTACCTGATGCCTATGGAGCAGGCAGGCATCAGCTCAGCTGCCAGGGCAGCTTCAGGGTCTCCGGCCTTGGACTTGGCAAGATGCAGCCCTGCCTGGATAACCGGCTCTGATCTCCTCACTAACTCTGCTCTGGTTGGAGTTGGACTGGGGATCTTTTGGTGAAGATCCAATGGATTTCTCTGGGATTCAGTGGTAACCCCACAGTACTGTTAGTGAAACCTGCCCTGGCTGCTGTGCAGGTTCTGTGGGACTGACAGCTGCAGGAAGCAATGTTGAGCACACGGGCATTTTTTTTTTCTCTTGTGTAGCAAAGCAGGAGTAATGCAGTGTTGCTCTACTCCTCAGTTTTCTGTGCATTAAACATTGTTACTAATTTCTCTCAGTAGAGAAATTGTTTATTATGTGTTCTGGGAGAACATTATAGGTTTACTTTATTTCTTCCTATATCTAATGAAAAAAAAACTCTTAAAGAAAGGGTACTTTAAATTTGAATTTTGTCTTCTATAAAGTAAATATGATTATTCTAACAGTGTATCCATTATTCTTTTATTTAGCTGGCGTTTCTTTCTTCACTGAGCCTGACAGGCCAAGAGATTACTATTCAGGTAAGTACTCTTGTCCACTTAACCAAAAACTTATTCCAGCTTTAAAAACAGTTTCTGCTAAGGATTAGAAAACCTATAGGAGAGCTATGTAAATGGAAACATACAGACTATACAAAATATTCTGCACACGTATACCTGCTAAACTTCTATTACTTCTCTGGGCATGTCTCACCTTTCCTCTTCAGGCAAGTGTGTGGATGGATTCTGTACAAGAGGCTTAAGCCTCAAATTAAGGTCATGACTTCCTAAAATGCTACCTCAGGGAAATATCATTCCTTTGCACAAGGTGTAGCAGTGGGGAAATTGTGTCTACTGAAAGCAGCCTTTTGGACCTTGGTAAATATGCCCTCATCTGGCAGATTTATCTGTTCCATTCTAGGGTGGTTTTTCCCTTCTAACAAGGATCTTCTTCCTTTGAACCCTCTCTGTAAATGAGGTAATTTATGTGCAGAAAGCCCCTCCTCAGCAGACTGAATTGAGGCCATCTTCAGTTTGTAGATGGATGGTTGGAATGCTGGCACACTGAGTGGAGCACGTTTGATTCACCACTCCTGCAGAGCATTGAATCATTGCCTGTGGAGTGTACAGAAATAATAGGTGGAGTCCTATCTGTGGGGCCAGGAGAGGCTGGGAGAAGAGCTCTGGGTGTTGGATCTGAGCTAAGGGATGCATATCCTGGCATCTCTTACCTCCTGCAGTGATTTATGCTCTTTCCTAGGCATCTGCTGGAAGAACAGGATAAATGCATAGTGATAACTCTCTCAAATATCTGCCAGTGTGCAGTGGCTTGTGGCTTAAAGATGTTCTCAGCAGAAAGCTTTATGGGAGGATTTTGTCTTTAATAGCCTGTGGTAGATCCTTCTTCCATCAATTTGTCAAAAGCTCTTTGAATCAACATGAATAATTTTAACACCTACATCATCAGAAAAGACTCACAGTTTGTTTCCTGCTTTAGAATCTGTCATGTTTTGGTTTGGCTTAAACCTGCTAACTACTAATTTCATTTGATGCACGTTAATTCTTCTTTGGGTAGGGAGACTAAACCTTCATTCTTTATATACTTCCTTCCTTAGTGGATTTTTAGGCTTCAGTCCTGTATTGACAATGGCTATCTTTTCCCTCCATTCAGAAAGTTGGAGTCTGTCTGGTTGCTTATAAGGAAACTATTTCACATGTTGGATCATTCGTACTGTTCTCTGATGTTTTGTCAGGCAGGGTTTTTTTATTTTGTGTAGTCTTTTATAATTGAGATGTGCTTACTTTGAGCCAAGTTTATAGCTACTTTTATTCTCTCTGATGGACTTTGTCTTCCATGATCTATCTCCAATTTTATTATTACATTAAATAGTTCCCACAAGCAGGATTCGGGGCCCTTAAGTATTTTTGAAACATCTGTTTTGTAATTCCTAAACAAAAGATCTTCGCCTGCTTTCTTCAGCAACAGCAACAGGGATTGTTCCAACTTAAAAGTATATTTACTCAGGATTTTCATTACTCTCATTTACTCTCAGGTCACAAAACATTTGATCTAAAGGCCAGTAAAAAAATAAAACAGTGAAGTGAAATGAGAGGTGATCGCAGCGTGTGCAGCGAGCATGAGTGACCTTTCCCGTGGCTGGCAGTCCCAGCCCAGGTGAAGGTGCTCATCCAAGTACAGGTGCTGCCCAGCCCAGCTGCTCACAGACACTGAACCTTCCTCCAGTATCCCAGAACAGCAGGGTGCATGGAAACTCAAAAGATTTATATTGGAAAAAGTCCTTTAATAGCTAATGAAGATAAGAATTTGTACTTGACATTTAAACTCTGTGATCTGTTACAGCCCCTGTACAAACACCAGCTGCTGGGAGCTTGGGTGGGTGTTTGAGGCCACCCTTGTGGAGGAGCAGCAGAGAGATTCTCAACAGCCCTTTCTGTTTGACTTTCCAGCTCTTTTCAAGTAGGGAAAATGGAAGAGATTTCATGTAGTAGATCTGCCATGATAGGGAGGGAAAAAAAAGCTGTAGAATGCTGACAACAAGGAAGTCTGGGATTTTTTTGCATGTTTTGGGCATTCCCAAAATGCTGTTACTTTGAGTTCTTTTGGACAAAGGGGAGATGGAGAGAGTTAACCTGAATTATCCTGTCTTCCAAGTTTACCTTTAGATATAATAACTTAATTTTTTTCTTTGTACTAAATTCATTTGTCTAAAATGACTTACAGCTGCAGTTAAGAAAATATATATTTGTTATGTTCGTTCCCTGTTCATATACTTTGTAATTGTCTTTCATCCTATTTGCAGAAGTCTTAATGGAAGATTTAACCTTTTAGTTGGTGTATGATATATGGAATAAATTTGGCCATCTGTGAATGAAGAAAACTCTCTCTAGTGTCATAGGCTAATGATGCATGTCTTGATTAGTTTTTCACTTTCTGGCATTGCTGATTTATTACTATGTGCCTTTAAATACCAATTTAAGTAGAAAAATAGATGAAGCTATGGTCAGAACAGATTTTATGAAACAGTATGAGGAAACAGCTTTAAAAGAAAAAAGGTTTTAAGTGTCATTTTAGCACATTTAGTATTTAGTAGCTGAATTAGGTTTTCTCTAAGTGCAGTTCATGAATAAAGTATTAGGACATTTATTTTGATTAATAGGAACACCTTGAACATGTCAATGTTACCAAACTGTGTCTCATTTTAAAATAAAAGATTGCAGCTTTCTGAGCACTTACGACTTGCTGGCAGTGTGAAACATAAAACATAGAAAAAACGACAGCAATAGAACAAACCTAAAATATAGCATCCTTTTACTTTCATCAGATAATTTCATGCTTTTAGTAGCAGGATTTTTACACTCTTCATGCATGTAGTTTTGAAGCCTCCAGAAAATAAATTTATAGCTGAGAAAATGTTCATTCAGATTAACATAAAGCAGAGGAGAATGAGGGGAGTGTACAGACATAACAGCTAAATGCTGTCCCTCAGATTTCACTGCAGGTGTAGGAAAAATCTTTCAATGTCAGTTGTGTTCCAAGACAAGAAAGAATTGGAAAAAGACAGAATGTGTGCATACACTGTGTATGTGTACATGTGTATGTAAAATCAATGTAGGGATATTTGCAAATACAGAGGAATATATATAATTAATTCTATGTAGAACTTTGTGCAGTTACTCTGTTTATTTTTTCCTGCTTTTCCTGTATAACTTCCAAGACAGAGTATTGCTGGTTTTATTTGTCTAAAGATTCTAGAGCTTGGGATATTTTTCTTTAGCAGGATAATTTTTAAATAGAAATTATTTATTTGTCCTCACTTAATCATTTCTATTTGTTGTTAACAACAGAAACTTCACAAGTTTCACCTGGAATTGATATAACCAGTGAGAGAACACAAGACTATCATTGATGCTAATAATCTGAAGAAAAAGGAAATGGCCTGCTGTACTTGTTTAATACAAAAATATTTCTACTTTTCTCATTTTGAAAGACCTTTGTATAATTTTCTCTCAGTTGGAAGAAACTGGCAACCTTTCTGTACTTTGGTTCTTCAAAATCCCTTGTTCAGCTCTCTGGAAATAAACACATCACAAAAGCTTTGTATTTTGAAAATACAGGAAAGGAATAGAAAAATGGAACTTTTCTCCATAGTTTTCCTCAGATGAAAAGTATGACTTTTTTCCATCATTTTTCTTAGCTTAGGTTTTCTGTGCTCAGTCAAGATCAGATCAGATTGTGTTGTTAGGAGGAAGAGAGTCTTGCTCAATTCTCTAGCCAAGTAATTTTTTCCTTTTGAATCCCATGTGTTTGGGTGGGTGATGGCCTGTGCTTGGTTTTGGCCAGCTGTGCAAAGGCCAGGAAGGTTTGTCAGCAGTGCAGCAGCAGTCAGAGGGACACTGATGAGATCTGTGCTGTCTGGCTTTTTGCAGGGCAGGTTTAGCTGGGCCAGAGCACAACATGAGCTCTGTACAGCACTGCAGGAATCTTTTCCTGTGACTTCTCTAGGTCCAAAGATGACTGGAATTTATGATGACATTGTTTTATGGGCCCTGGGGGAAAGGGGAAGAAGAGAGGTGGGGAGAAAAAGCCTGAACAGTACCTGGTTTGTGTTCTGGTGATAGCAGAAAGGTGTCCAAATATTGACAATTAAATGTTAAAAGGAGATGAGGGAAACTGTCTTTCAGTTTCTGTGTGAAACTTCTTAGTAATAGCAATTCTATGATGCTTGCTTTTAGCAGTTACAAAAAATTGACATGTTTAGTCTATCTTTTTTCTGTTGGGTTTTTTTTTTCTCCTGTTACTATGCTGTGTCTTTGGAAATTAGAAGTTAATTCATGGCATATATTGTATAAGTAATTGAACTCTAATAATTTTTTTCTTTCCCAAATTAAAACACTTTGTGGAAGAAAGATAGCAAGAAGATAATATCTGATTTCACACTTGCTGAGTAGCAGCAATTTATTTTTTTTTTATTTTACAGAGTATTATGGCTATTACCCAGATTATCAATACAGAACTCCAAGGAGCTACTTTGATTATACAGGTGGGCTCACTGAAGAAGAACAGCTGGAGAGGGCAGTGCTAAACAGTCTTAATGAAAGAGGTAGGAATTTTATTGCATTTTTATCTCTTAAGTTATGATTCATACTGAAAGAAACTTAGGAGGGAAATAAGATGTATTCCTCATTACTTATTTTTGGACATATATTGTAATTTTGGGAAGGAATTGATATAAAATGAGCTTTATTGTAAGGGATATTGTCTGTTTTGCTGTCTTTTTAAGATGATATTTTGCATGATTTTTAACATTGAGTTTGAGAAAGAGATGCTTCAAAACTTTTAATATTAAGCATTTTGAGATGTTACTTGAAAGAATGAGTCATTTTTGTGGAGCTTTTTTTAAACTATCAACAAAAGAGAATATGAATAACAGTGATAAGATTATAATATAAATAAGTAGACAGTGTGCACTTTAAAAACTTACATGTGTCACTGTGAAACATCTGCAACTTTACTTTGTAGCTTTAAATAATCTCCCAACACTCCAGGTAAGACATATTGTTTTCTGCTTGTGTTTTTGAACAAAGGTAAGTTTTGTGCTATAAGAGGGAATATGGTTTTTTGGACAATGTGCTTTGATGAAACACAAGAATGAATTTCAATAGTACCTCACTAGTAGATTGCTGTGGCAAACCAAGTTTCACTTTAAACTTCCCTGCCAAAAGCAGCAATTCTTAACACTCTGGGAGTGCCTGGTTTCAGTGCTGGTTACAGTTTTTAAGCCTCACGGGCAAGTGAAGCAGGAAAAGGTACCATCACATATTGTTTCCAGTAGAATTTGGTGTGATCATATATGTAGGGATCATGCTTTATTTTGCACCTCTTTCTCCTGCCTGCTGGAACACTTTAGTTTGGACAAGGAAGACCTAAAATTTGAGCTCTCAAAATACCTCCTTAAACAAGCTGTGTAAAGGTTCAATTTGCCTATAGGCAGATGTCTTGTTTCACAAAGAACATGATACCGAGCATGTCACTGATCACACCTGTTTCAGGGACACAAAGGAAGAGATGAAATTTACTGTGCTAATGGGCAATTAGGATATTCTTCCCTGTCAGTTAGTTTGAAAAATAATTAGCTTGAATGAGCACTATGCTTTGAACATGATACGTTTTCCCTAAAGCATGAACATTCAGAGATTCTTGCAATTACATGGATGATGAAACAGGTACTTAACATGACAAAAAATTGCATAAAATAATTTGAAATAGGTTGTAATAGCAGGTACCACAATCAATTTAGGGCTCTCTTATTAATTTTTTCCCCAACTATGACATTTAAACTGTCACAGCTGCTCTGTAACTTGGACAACAGAGTACTCCAATAATTTCAATTGATTAATAATATCTTTTTCATCCTTATTTGGACAAGTACATTTATTATGACTTCTAGGCCATAAAATGTACCGTTATGGATTTAGAATGTTGATCTTATAAATTGATGTGATAGTATCCTTCTAACCTAATAAAAGAATTAATGACATAATATAGAATTTCCTGGTGCCAGCTTTTGTCCACAACTGAAAGCTAATTTGTATTAAGACATGCATTGAATTTAATCTCAGTACATACTGTTCTCTAAACTCATGTATGGGTTATCTAAACCCACCCTAAAGATACAGCATTTCTGTTTATTCCACATTCAGGCATTCTTGAACTGCAGATCTATTTTTATGCAATATCGTGAAAATTTCTATAATAATAGTAATTAGAGTCTAATGCGAGAAAAGAAATTGCTAGGCTTGTTGAGATCTGTGGAGGCATCAATTTTAAGACTACCAAACTTTCTTAGTGATTTAGGTCTCTTTGCTGGAAGAAATTGCTACTTATATTTTTTCCATTTTCAGTTGTAGTTACGTTGTTGCCTCAAACAAGAAACTGTTTGAACAGCATTAATTGCTTTTCTCTCCAGAGTTTGTTGGTTTGTTTTGATTTGGGTTTTTTTTAAATTTTTATTGTTAGTCTCATGATTTCATAGTGCTTTCAAATTTCAATATTTCTTCCTTTACTTAGAAAAATAATTTTAGATTTAAAAAGTCATAGCCTTTGATATTTACACTCCTTTTACCATGAAGTTCAGCTATATGGCTGACATTTTTGTTTAATATTGGTTTTACCAGCCACCCTTAATGTAACCCCAGTATAACCAAGTCTCTGATCTATTGTGTGCTTGCTGTTCTGCTCAGAAGAAATATCTTGATCAGTGTGGGATGTGGGTTTAGATTTTTGTTGTGGTGGGTGTTGGGATTTTTTGTGAGTTGAACTTTCAAGTGTCTGACATTCAATGTCAGTAATGTTAAGAATCCTTTGCAAGCTGGTGTTTCTCCACAAAAGACCAAGCTTTTTAAACATGGAGGTGAAAATCTTTATAGCTTGTGATTGAAGAGAAATACCTGCAAGTATCAGGTATAGACATTCCTCTTACATTTTATCATGGACTGTCTATGCCTTTCATTGCTTTTCATTTAAAATTAAACCCATAAATATCTCTCCACTCAAAAGCTTTTAGATGGCCAGGTATTGGTTACTCAGAGTCATTTGGTGCAGTTAGGAAATACCAGGGCATCTGGCTGACCTGTTCCCTGGAAGAGTTCCCACGTCTGTCTGTTGCTACTGAGACAGGATGTTTTATTGGAGTCTTTGAAATTTGCCAGCCCATGGAAGATTGTAATATGAGAATGGAACATATGTGAGGAAACAGGTGAAATGCTGTGTATTTTATTTCCAGTGTTATCTGTTCTTTCAGCAAGTACAGAAACGCCAGTCATTGCACTTGCATATATGGTGGTTTTCTGTAGAAATGCCTTAAAGCAGATTATGTGCTCAAATATGCAATGCATTGTTCAGATCAAAATACATTTCATGAAATCACATGCTAGGATTTAGGCTTTGAGAATTAGATGCAACTTTTGTGATGGATTTCCTTTTGGTTTTTTTTGGTTTTTTTGGTTTTTTTTTGGAATTCATACTATGGTACCCAACACACCTCTTGGAAAACCCATTGATCGGACCTCATGTTCTAAATACCTTTCTAAAACTGCAGCTGTGCTCTATCACCTGATCAGCAGCATTTTCTTAAGCAAATTTCTGGGAAAATGAATCAGTGAATTTTCATCATTTCCACACAGAAGGTTTTGGTACCAGTGTAAGAAGCAGACCACTTGCAACAAGAAGCATAGTCAGAATGACTTTAGAAATACTTAATGAATTCTCTTCCATCTCTCTCTTCATAAATACAGTGGTTGATGGAGGATAAAAGGTTTGCTGAAAATTAGAAACAAAAAACTCTTCGATTCTCTTTACAGTGGTGATTAAAGTTCATCAAAAGAGTTAAATGAACCGCTGAGCCTTTTCAGCATGGCAGTGAGCTGACAATGACATAGCTGGTGACATAGGTTCTTGCTATTGCTACAATGGATTTTGAAATAAGAATTTATTCAGATTTTCATGCTGAAATGTATACAGAATGCGGAGTATTTTTTTTCTGGGAGTTCCTAAATATGCAAATACACTTGCAGGTATTCCTAATTCTTTTGGATGTTTCCTTCTTGCAATTGCTTCAACTGCTGAAGACAATTAAAACAGGAGGAAAATGCTAAAAAGTATTACATCTTGGATGTTGCTAGAGATGGTTTGCATTCATATACACATTACACCCATTTTAAAAGCGTGGTTTGCATATGGAGGTGGAGACCTCTTGGTGTTTTGATCCAAGACCCAATGATACAAATGGGAGTCTTTTATCTGATTTCAGTCATCTCTGGAAATATTTATTTCCCTCAGTAACTTGTTCATAAAGGAACAAAAGTCATTCCTTTCACAGTGGGTTTGGCAGGGTCACCTTGCTGGAGAACAGCACTTCTGCTTCCCAGCTGTGGGCATCATTAGCAGGAGCTGTGTGTGGGCTGCACAAAAGCATCCCTCACCCTTGGAGAAAGTGGGAGCTGCTGGGGAGTGGCTCCAGTGTGCATTGGTATCTCCCTCCATCCATCTGGGTGTCTCAGGCTTGGCGCTGGGAAAGGGATATTGTTCAGAGTTCCTTTGTTGCTGTGGGTCTTTGTTACGCAAGCAGAAATGCAGTAACGGGAAAGCAAAGTGGTTTTTTATGTTGTAAGATTCTTGCAAATGTTAACAAACTTAGTCTGGGAACTTTTACTGGTAAACTAAGATCTGTGAATATTCCTTATTTTAGATTTACCCTTAATTTACTGTTTTAACTTTGGTTTATCAGTGGATTAATTCTATAGATTATGTATATAGTGTACATTTTTTCCATTGGGACCATTTAAAAAATGATGTTCTGAACTATTTTTTTTAATGTCTGACTGAATAAATTAGTCATTTTCTAAGGAAAAGCATACCTTGCTATTTGTAGCTCACCAAAATACTTCTACTACATTATGATAAATATACAGCCCACCTGAAATTCTTCTTCTAACTGAAGTTATTCATAGCTTTCTTACTACTCAGGAGAGGAATAGCTGTCACTCTGTCTTAGCCTAGAGACTGGTTAAGTAGCATGTTTATGTGGGGGGTTTTGAGTTGGTTAGTAATTTCCTTTCAATGCTTGGGAAAGAAAGACATAATTAATGTATCAGCCATTTTCAGTTAATAATGAGTTTAGCCTTGTTCTAGGTGAATTAATATCTGGAGAATTATTAAATGGTTGGGAAATGCAGTGAGATTGTTTTATGCCATCTCTCCTGGAGTATTTTCAGTATCCAGCTAAATGGTAACTGTAAAAGTAATCCCCTTAATTCTTTGCAGAAGAGCATCCAGTCCAGCAATGGTCTCTATCCTCTTACTTCTCCACTGTAGCATTGATTATTTGTAGCAAATGGATGATCTGAGTGTGCAGTAAGATTTTGGCTTATAAGATGGTGATTGATGCTTTCTAAAAATGTTACCAGTGTGCTTTTAACAAATTATTACTTCAAAAAGAGTTTATTTTGGTGATACTGATACTGAAAGATGAGACTTTGAAGCATGATGAAAATAAATATAAAAATCCTTAAGTATGAAGGGATTAAAGATTAAGTCTTTAGCCATCTCCTCTCCTAACCAAAACAAATTATCAGACTTTAGGGGAGGGAATGGTTTTGTGTATTTCTCAATTTTACCATCTCCTTTTAAAAACAAGAGAGACACAGAGACTGTTCAAGATTGGTCTGGCTTGCTCTTGTAACAATCCAGCTAGGTCTGGATTCATTGTATGTTACTTTCCTTCTGAACTCATTACCCTCAGCTACTTCCCTGCTAATTTGATTTTTCATTTGTCAGCATAGCACAGAAACAGTAGTTACTTCCATCAGTCTTCTTCACCAGTTTATGCTCAAGTCTGTAGATGAGAAGTATTGACATCAGCACCAGGAAGAACAGTTTGCTTCATAGAATGGCAAAATTCTTTTCATACATTGACAGAAACTGAAAGGGCTGTGCTAGAAACAATAGCAAAGGCTAATGAATGGGGTCTACTTGGAGCTGAGCAGGAAAAAATGGGGCAGTGATAAGTACTAAAAACCAGTGCTTTCAGACTGCATGTCTGCATTTTGCAGAGCGAAGGACAGGAAAGAATAAAAGCAGTTTTGCCATTTTATATTTTGTATTCATTTGTAGTTTCTGTCTGACTTCTGGTGAAACACGAAACAGTGAAAGGATTGGTATGTTTTCTGTGTCTCAGCTCTTTCTGGAAGCCTCCTAGTCGTGCTAAAGTATGAAAGGAGGAAAAATGCCTGCACTGCCTTTCCTTAAAATTCTCTGTACAACTCAGTAAATCAAAAATGAGTTTGATTAGACATAAAGACTTGACTGCTCATTGGCTGAAGAGATGAAATGAGTAAAGCAGCACTGGGCTTTTGACTCTGGCTTCTTGCTGCCTTCCAGTTTGCTGCTTCTACCTCCAAATGCATCAAAAACACTTTGGAATGAGCTGTGCAGGGAGGTTAAGGAGCCACTGTCCCTGGAGGTGTTTAAGAAAAGCCTGGATGTGGCACTCAGTGCCAGAGTCTGCCTGACAAGGGGTGTTGGGTCATAGGTTAGACTCCATGATCTCAAAGGTCTTTTCCAACGTTGTTGATTCTGTGGGGAAAAAAATATTTGGATGTTTATAAACTGAGATAACTCCCATTTTCTTAAATAGAAAAATAAATAGAAACTCCCATTTTCTTTGAACATTGGTATTTTTGCATTTAAAAGTAAGGCAAGTCAGGGTTCAATATGTTACACTGTATGTGATCTGTAGCACACCCAAGTGCTGGTTAGTAAATTTTAATTATATTCTGTTGTTATATCATAATTAGCAGGCCTATACTATTTACGGAAGAGATAATTTATATAAAACTGGTATAAATGAAAGCCAAGAAAGTGTTGGAAATTGTTATGACATTTGATCAAATATCCAGATCAGAGCTCTCTGTTTTGGTTAGCTGTGTGGTCCTTGCTGGGTTCAAAAGAAATTACTGCTGTCTGTGATTATCTTCTATAGCAAAGCCTCTCCAGAAGTGAAGAGTTTTTGTAGAAATGAGAAGTGTCTGTTCTTTGTATGGGTATTTAAGTGTTTGTATAGTTTGATTTTTGTATGGATACCACATTCAGTAGTGCCAGGACAGATTGTGATACTGAAAATGGTAAGCTGTTCAACTGAGATATTCTAGACTGTTCTTTAACACAACTCAAACTGGCATGAAAAAGAAATACAGACATACTGCTTTGTAATACCTCTGCTATTTATTTGCTACACTCTTCTTATCAGACCTAATTGCATATTTCTACTAGTGAGACTTTAACAGTTTGGTAGCTTGATATATTCCCCTGAATCTTACAGAAACTGTCTTGCAAATCCTATTATCTAACCTAAAAATAAGGTCTTGACTTCAGAGAAGAGGAAAAATCAAGTGAGAATTTTTGGTGTAACACTTCTGTGGCATTGCATTAATACAGGTGTAGTTACATCAGTTGCAATTACAGTGATTTTTTTTTTTTTTTTTTTTTGCTGCAAAATGCTTTAATTGTGAACTTAAGTAACCAAAGAAACTCCTATACAGAGTGACAGGATAGGGATGGGGGGGTCTCAGTCTTCTGTATTCACAGAACGTGGTTTTAGTTCACAATAAATTTGTAAAATGTGCCATGGGAGGGTTAATGTTTTGTTCTGCGTTTGTTGTACTATATCCTTTGGTTTTGTCTGTCATCCAGTGTTGTAGTTTTCCATGTCCTTTGAATGCAGTCTTAGATTCCAGTAGTCTTTAATTTGTTTTTGCTGATGTGTTGAAAAGCCTGTGTTGGTTTCATGCACAGATGTCAGGTGGTGTTTCAGTAGTAGCAGTGGCCTAATTACCATTTCTGAACACTGTGGCTTATAAATATTTTGATAAGATGAAGGTGTTATTTCATTAATATTTCTGCAGTAATTAAAAGAAAAAAGGTGTCAGAGAACTATTTTAGGTAACAGGATAATTTAAATATCTACATGTAGATACAAATACATGTATTTGAAACATCCAGACTTCGCTGTTCACCATATTGTTTGATGTAAAAAAAAAGATCTTTTCTTCAACCTAAAGCTTGTTAAAATATATTGTCTAGCCTTCTGTTTTTGGGTCAATATATAAAAGAGCATTTTTCATCTTTTTTATAAACACCTCATTATATTACTAGTGATTATTAAAGCACATGTATATTTGAAGTGTTGAGCATATTTTATGGGGACTATGCAAAGAATTGTCTTAACTGTGTAAGTGGTATCTGTTTGCTTAAATAAAAATTAACCTGGAACGCTGTATAGAAAAATAAATGTTTTTATAAGAAATTTTGATATTTAGTTGACAATTTCACTATAAAAATAGAATTTTTTAAAAAATGCAAGTAGTTTAATTATGATGATTTAAAAATCAATTATTAAAGACAGCATTATGATGCAATTTTAACCCTATGTGAGCAGGTGAAGCTTAAGAAATGCTGAATGTTACAAAGGTTTTATTACCTTTAAAGCAAATGTGCTTGTCCTTAGCACTGTAATTCTGCTCAGAAGGCAGACTGTGGTTTTGTTTCCCAGAGCCCCTCAGTTGAGCTGCTGTGTGTAACCAAGCCTTGCGTTGTTCCTGTGCCAGGCGCCTCGATGTGAATTCTGGAGAGCTGCTGCAAGGGCCAGTCCTGGCTCCTCGGGGTGCCAGGGCCCAGAGCTGTGAGGCTGGGTGTGCTCTTGCTGCTCGGAGTATTTTGCTTACACTTGGAATGGTTTTGCTGCCATGTGTCCTTGCCTTGTGAAACTGCTGCCAGCTGGGGGTGGGAGCTGTGTGTGCATCTGCTGTGGGTCTGCACATGTTGGGCTCGGTACTAAAAGCAAACACAAAAGCTGCTTTTACCAGAAGCGACTGCTGAGGACACTGAAACAGTTTAACATTCTGGAGTTTACTGTGTAAAGTAGGGATTGTGAAAAATGTGAATACTTGTTAATACTTGTTATTCTTAACGGGTTAATACTTGTTAGATCTTCTTTTTGTTGTGGTTTGTTGTTTGGTTTGGTTTTGTTGTTGGGTTGGGGTGGTTTTTTGGGTGGTGGTAGCTTTATTGTTTGGGGGAGTTTTCTGGTTTTGGTTTTTGTTTTTATTTGACTGTCTTTCAGAGCAGTTTTTGGACGTTGTAATTGCCCTGAAACCATCAGAATTGAAAACATTAAATTCCCTGTCTCCTTTGTGTTGTGACGCTTTGGCTTACAGGATATATATGTGCATTTTTCTCCTATTACAGACCAAAACAACAGTTCTTTTTCATTGTGTCTTGTAGATCTTGGTGGAGGAACACACAATTATGGGCAGCGACCTTATGGGTTTTGGTTGCCACCTGAGAACTCAGAAGAGGACATGAGAAGGCGAAGGCTTCGTAGGTTTGACAGATGATGAAGTTGGCAGGTGCTGATGTAAAGTGCTATTCAGACTTACCAAAATATTTACAGATTTATTTGTAATCTGTAATTTACACAATAATTTATAATATTTTTCCATTTTTTAACTGCATAGGATTTTGTGAGTTCAGACTCAGTTGGAACTTGAATAAGAAATGTGAGATAAGAATAAATATGTGATCTTTGGCTGTCTCCATCTTAATGCACCTTAAATGGAAGAAGACTGATGGCTTTTCCAAACTGTCTTTTTTTCCTTAAATTATTTTGTATAGCTTTAAGAATTCCTTGGCTTCTTGACTGCTGATGTTCTCAGACAACAGGTTTTCTTCATCCATTGCATCTGAAGTGTTACGTTTTCTATGTAACTTTAAAACTATGCAATTTTTCCTTACAAACCTTTCTCAGTTACCTGTGATGACCAGCTCATTTTTTGGGATTGCCATCTGAAATGACACTTGAAAAGATTGCTTTGATGACAGTGGCTGGGTCATGTGAATCTAGGCTTAAGCTCTTGAGCAGACACATAGGTGCAGCTATCCTTCTCCTGCTGTCCTTACCAAGAAATTATTTAATACAAACTACTGTGTTCCACACCATATTATCTAGAGCTTGGATGAGGTAAAACTGAGTTGTTACTACTTATGTTTTCCTAAAGCCTTTCTGAATATTTATGTTCTAAATCAAAAATCAATGCTCTTTACGGAGCTGAAATAATTTGTTAGGAGTTTTGTGTAAGGGTATGAGGCTATGCCATACAAAACATATATTTATTTAGTAATATACTTTTTTTGAAGCATCTGTTTCCCTTTTTAAGAAGGCTTGGAAATTTTGTTTTGTATATACTGTTCATGCAGCTTTAAAAATTCCACTATATCTCAATATTTAACTTGTTTGAAGACCAATGTCAGAGCTGAGAGTTTGTAGACTTGTGGAGATCATGCCTAAACACTGGCTACCTTGAGTTCTTCATTTTTGAGAATCTCCTTATACAGCCTGAGGAGCTGACAGGAGACCTGAGAGCTCAGTTGTCCCTCTGGGCACACCCTCCACACAAGGCCCTCCTGCCCATGGCACTGCTGCCTCTTAATGGTAACTGGTGAACCTCAAGGGCTTTGGTTCCAGTATTGTCCTGAAAATCACTCCTTTTCCAGGCAGTTTATCCTCAAATGAAAGAACTTGGGGATGTTCCTCTAAAGCTATTGCAGGGATTTGTGATTGCAGAGGAATTATTTGGTTATTGGCTTTTGACACAGACCTGTTGGAATCTGCTCATCAGCACTGATGGAGTGGAGGATTAGGATAAGCAGTTTAAGGGTTTCACCAACCTGTGCTTTATGAAGTCTACTTTTCTATGAGGTTATTTTTTGAATATAAATAACAGTGCTCTATATTTCATGCAGAAAAATATCCTGAAAGGAAATTTTTTACTGTGTTCTTTAAATAAATAGTGCCTGCCCTTTCTGTGTGTAGCTAATGTCTGTAGGGGAAGCTCTTGTTTGCTGGGAAAAGCACAATATCAGGGTGCAGACTTTGGGCTCAGGGTTTTGGGACACAACAGACACAACTGCAGTGGGACTCCAGGTACAGACAGAATGCTGATTTCTGGTGTGTTCTTGGGCTTGGTTGGGTTTGTATATATGGAATAGCCATAGAATAAAACAGCAGACACTTTTATAGAAGGCAAACTTTTTTATGTTCACTGAAAATAAGTATCAAAAACCTGTATATATTTCTCAGCAGGTAATAATTTGATGTAAATGAGAAGGATGTAGGTTCCTCAGAAATTCTTTAATGCTCTGGTCAAAAATTGCAGTGTAACATACTGTGTGTGCTAAACTCTGGTATTTGTTATTTAAAAGCACAGAATATGCTGCTGGTCAGGTAAAAAAAGATACTTAAGGAAAATCAAAAACCTGATTACAATTCTATAAGCACTTGGTTTTGTAAAGTGAGCTTAGTCATACATGCCATTAAATATTCACAAAAATTTTCAGTACTAATAAATGTTCAGTAAATTGTTCAATAAATTGTTTTGACTTTTTTTTGTATACAGAATTGAAATAAATATTTTTTTAACATTTAAAACGGTTTGGTTTTAATTATAGTAATTAATAATGTGTATATTTTAAATGGCAGAGCTGCTGCTATGTTGTTAGAAATGAAGACTTGTGACACCAAGGGGGTAGATTGATTGTATTGGGAGTAACTTTGTTTCTTTTTAATTTAGCAGAAGTTTTGAAGTTAGATTATTGAAAAGTTCTACTACCTGCAGTATTTGGAAGGTTTATTAACACCTGCTCATTGCAGGGGGGTTGGACTGGATGGCCTTTAAAGGCCCCGTGCAACCCAAACTATTCTGTGAGTCCTCAGCAGGATTTTTGCCATGAAAGCCCCCATCAGTCAGTGTTCAGAGCCCTGCTGAGGGCAGATGTGGCAGATGAATCCCCAGTGTGCTCTGTTGCACTCGGTCTCTTCAGGGACAAAAATTACAGGCAGTTACCCAGGTAAGTGTTGGACCCTGCTTCTTCTCTGGCCCTGGTCACTGCCTGACTGTCTCAAGGGCTCCTGGAGCAAGCGCAGCTTTGTATAAAATATTTCAGCATCTGCAGTTTGATTCCTTTGTTGTAGGAGCTGTGATTTTTTGTGAGTTTTTTGTACTTCCTCTAAACTCTCTGATCAGGTACCATGTAAGAAATTCCACTCCCTAATTAATCCTAATCAGCAGACTTGTTAATGGGCACATTCTTGAAATTTAATGGTTGAATGACCTAACATATTACTGTTAAATAAGGGCTTCTCACAGCCCAGAATTAAGATGTGATGAAAGAACTGGGTTTAGCTTTTAAAATTCTTTTCCCTCTTCCATCTTGTCTTTAAGCACAGGCAAATTCTGTGGTTTTGTGTCAGTGTGCTGATTTCCCTGGCAGCAGCACTTCTCCTAAAGGGAAAAGATGCCCCTTAAAATACCAAGAAAGCAGTATTTATACAGGCACGTATGGTGTAGGAGATAGTGAAGGGACTGGCCACTTTAGGCCAGCAGTTTTGCCTTTTTTTGTTGCCTGCAGGACTAAAGTAACTTTCTCTGGCCCTCCCTGGCTGTTTCATTATGATACCCCTCTGTGCCAAGTGTATATATGCTGTTACATATTAACAGAGAACTGCTGAACCTTTGAAGCTGCTGCTTCTCTCCAGAGGTGTGAGCGTGGAGATGGCCCAGCACGGGGGAGTGAACAGTTTGGGAAGGAGTTTGGGTCCAGCTGCCCTCCCTGCTGCTGGGAGGGGATGGGAATGGGGAAGGCTCTCATTTTCCCCTCTGATTCCATGGCTGGGGAATTGTGCCCCTTTTGGTTCAGCACGGAACTGGGATCGTGCTTCCACACAACAGCTGGTGAGCAGATCCTGGTGTTTGTGCTGTGGCTTCTGGAGTGTGCAGACATGAAGGACAGGATCATTGCATGGGTTTATTATAAGCTTCTCATTGTTTCCTATATAAAAAAAATAATTGGTTATTTCTTACTTGTTACCAGATTTCAGAAGGCAAGAAAATATTAACACTACTGAGCTTTCAGTCACAGGAGCTGCTTCTGAAGGAGTGTCAAGCTTTCTAAAAAGTCTTACAAAAAATTCTGATACCCATTTACTCTTTCAGGAGTTGGGAAAACAGGAGAAACTCAGACAGTTTCTCACACAACTCTAAAATGGTTTGGGCACTGTAGTTTATATGATCTGCTGGGATGAGTAAAGCAATAGGGTTAGTGAAAGAGCAGATCAAGGATACGTATGACAGCATTCTTGTGCTGCATGAGAGCAGCAGTAAGCTCAGCTCTCGTGTCTATTTACCAGCAGAAATTGGCCTAATTTTCAGCAAAAGGAGTGCAAGCAAAAGATTCTTAAACATGTAGATAGTGAACTTCCCAAATAAGCTAGAGATGTTCCAGAATTTCCTTCTTCTGTCTCTTTGGAGCAGGTTAAACAGGTACCCCTTCAGGGCTGTTGGGCAGGTCAGCAGTAAATGTGCTTGCCTTGGTGCAGAATGTTGGATTAGGTCTGGTCCTTCACCAAACCATTCTTTCCAGGGATCATTTAAGAGAGATTGGTGTGCAGCCACTTCTGTGAATCCCTGTTTTCCTTCCTTATGTGTGGAACAATTGAAAGAATGGCCCCTAAATCCATACAATATTAGTGAGTAGTGAGTATGGAATGACCTCTTTGCTGACTTAAAATTATCAAGAATTTATGTATGAAGTTGTGCAGCTGAGAAGGCTGTTGTGACATCATTTATGCAGAGATGCAACCTGTGTGTGGCCAAAAATTCTGTAATCTGATACCATTTATTCCATCTATTTCACTTTCTCACATACATCTTAAATGTTTAAGCACAATAGAATTACAGCATTCTAAAATAATAATTTGTTTTGTAGTTTTTAAAATGCAGATGTGCAGAGTCAAGCAGACTACAGCTACAACTGCCTCAGAGTAGCAGTTTTTAATTTTTTACTTCCCATCAGAATTTAATTGATGTCTGCCAATGAGAAAGTTTAATCTTCGCTTCAACGAAAACACCCCTTTGTAGTGGTGTTTGCCATGTGCATGGAAGACTAAATTCTGGAAAAGTTCTTGTTTTCCTGTGTACTGAAACTTTGTTTTGCTCAGCTGAACCTGACGTCAGTTTGGGACTTGAGTGCTTCATTCCAAATCTTGCTGTAAACCAACCAGGAGTAACACACAGGGACACAGCTGAGAGTCTGTAGGATGGTACCTTACTGTGGGTCTTCTGTTAGGACTTGGCTGGGATTTTGTCTCACATGTTCTGCATTTCTAATTCAGTGAATCTGTGGGAAACATTTAAATATGTGGAATTTCAAATCCCACGAAGCTCAAGCCTGACTTCTGTTGTGAAGCAGTGGGGCAATGTGTGGTCAAGCACAAGGTGAGCTGTGCTGTGAGGTGGGTGAGCTGCCTTGCATGGAGGAACTGTCTTTGTTGGACAGGTTCACTCCAAATGATAAATATGGAGTTGTTTTTACTTTGCACTTATAAAATGTCACCTCTAATTGAACTTCCAGTACCTTCTGGAACATCTGGATGAAGTGACTAGGAAAGGGGAAAGCTGTTAAATATGAATGTGGAGCAGCATCTGTTGGAGTGCTGATGGGGATTTTTTACTCCACCTGGCTAGTTTTCCAGATGGTTCAGGTGGGCAGAATTTCAGCAGCTGTTTGTGTTGTTTGGTCAGTTTAAAATGCTGATTTCTGAAATCAGATCCAGTCATGAAATAGATCCCCAGTTTGATGAAGCAACTGCTTCACCTGCTGGAAAGTTCTTACCAGAGCTGACTGAATTTTTTTATTGTTTTGAAAACTAATGGGCTCTGTCCTTGCTTGACTGCTCCTTCTCACAGCTGGCTTTGGAGAGATCTTTTTTCTTGCAAACAATTGTTCCCCGTTACAGCTCCTCCCCATGGCCTTGGATGGTTGTTTTCTGTCTTGCTCAGACAGTTCTAATGCAAGTCAAGCCTTAGAACAGAAGTCCTCATCTGTGCAGCATTTGTGCCACTGAGTGGAGTTACAAGTTACTTAGGGATTGCTTGTAAGGGCTGGGAGTCGGGCTGGGACGGCAGTGTGAGGTGGCCGTGTGGAATAACAGAAAGCAGCTCCCAGATGGCTGTGGTTTGTGTCCTGAATCTGGCTGAGGGTACAGCTCAGAGCATTGCTGAGGGCTGCTGGTGTGGGCCCCCACACAGTGTGCTGGAGCTCTGGCACAGTCCCTGCAGGCTGGCCCTGTGTGCCCAGAGCAGCTGTGGTGCAGAGCACATTCAGTCTGCTCCAGAGCACGCTTTAAAGCTTTAGGGGGATCCTTTCCAAACAAGGAGCTGCCTGGGTTAATGGATAAATGCTTTGCTTAAATAGTTAGTGAATAAAAGGTTTGCTTAATTTGCCTTAATTACAAGCAAAAAATGTATGGACTGTAGGAATTCTGGAGTTTGACTGTTGTGACACTACTTTTGTTTTCCTCTGGTGCTCATGAACCAGCCAAACTAGGAAAGAGGTTTTTTTGGTTAAGAGTTTACCCTGAAAGAATGCCTGGACCAGTTTTGCTTAAACTTGTTGCACATAATAATGTGATTCAGGGAATGACCCATGCCAGTGCAGGTACTGCCACAGAAGGGCTGCAGCTTACAGAGGAACAATGTCAGAGCACAGGAAGAGTGTGAGAAGGAAGAGGAGGAGCCACTTTGTACCTGGAACGACACCTGTCCCAAGAAGCTTCTGGCTGCCCCCTGCCTCACTGAAGGGACTAACTGGCACTTGCTGTGGTAAGAAGGGAGCAGAGCAGGGCCTGGGGTGAGTTGGCCCTGGGAAACTTGGAGGAAAGGTATGTTAAGGTTTGTCAACTTTTTCCCCAAAATAATAAATTGAATTCCCTGAGCTGTGTCTGTTTAGCCCCCAACAGTACTTGGTAAGTGATTTCCCCATCTATATGCCAACCAATGAGTTTTCTTGCTCTTTGCCCTCCTGTTTTCTTTCCTGTCCTGCTGGGGGGTGAAGCAGATGTGTGGCTGCAGCCAGGGCCAGCTCCCCACCCTGACAGCTCTCAGCCCATGACAAGCAGGGACCTGGGGCAGCAAGGCCTGGCCATGGCCCCTGCACTGCTTCTGCAGGAGGCTGTGTCAGCTCACAGCCAAGCACCACCTCTGTCTGCAGCTGTCTGCAGCTGTTTGCTGTCCTCTCATTCTGATACCTATGCATGTGAACTGTGGACTCCAAAGCCAGAAGCTGTGTTGTACACAGATGAATTTGAAGTGCTCTAAAATACCATTTTTGGAGTATAGCACCAGTATGATAAAATGAGTGATACCTGTTCGAAGTTCTGCTCTAGTCTCTCCCTTTTGACACACTCTGTATACACCAAAAGATGACATTCAAGAGGTGTTTTCAGTATTGGCTTGTGCATCTCCTTCCTTGTAATGAAAAACATCAAATGAAGGAAAAATGGCCACGTTTCATGTGAGAGGATCAGGTTTCAGGCCATGCAGTCTTTTCCTTCCACTTGTTATCCTCTAGAAATCCTGATGCACAGGGATGTGAGGGACAGGAATCTGCCACCTGCCCTGAGGATTTGCCTTGAGTTAGAACCAGGACCTTCCCTATGTCCTAGCCATGGTTTGCCGGGGTGATAGGCAAGCAAATTTCATTAGAAAACACTTGAATGGAGTTTAATTCCAGGGCAGTTCACCCCAAATGGCTCCAATTTCAGTGACCTCCAAGTGCAGCCAGCATAATTTTCTGTGTTGCTCTTAATATCCTGCCTGCTGTTGAGGATAAAATTCACTTCTTGACTGGGCCTGCACAAGATCCAAACTCTGGAATGCCATAGTAAGGGTAATTTGGACTTCAAGGGCCAGCACAAGGCCATTGCTTTTAGGGTGTTTTTACTCTTAACAGTTTCAGCTATGCCTTTTCACACTTAATTTCATAAATAGGTTCCCTATGAATAATTTACCAATTATTTTTCTCCTTTTAGTCACTGGAGAAATGATTGCAAAGTTAAAGCATCTCCTGCTTTATACTTTGATTTGTTTTACTTGCTGTGTAATATTAAGCAATTTATCTGCAATTTAATTTTGAATTAGTACAATATTTCTCAAAAATGCCTTATGGAGTTAGCTGTGCATGGAACAGGAATTTACACACTTATGAAATATCTGACCTATCAGTAGTAGCTTAAAAATACATTTCCTATATATGTTCTTACAGACCGTAGTAAAATGGAACTGGCACAGTTGCAAAAACTCTGGATCAAAATGATACAAAAATATGAGGGTTTGTGTGGTGTTTTTAGAGCAAACAAAAGAGCAACATGGTAAAATGCTGTGAAATACCCTATTTAAATTATTGGTGAGGCTTTTTGTTGATGTTTTAAAGATTTTTTTGGTGCATTTGTTCAAGGTAGGTGAAGACAGATGCAATTGCAAAACCCCTTTTTATTCCCTTGTTTTCATCTTGTCCCTGTGACCCAGTCTGCAGTCACACAGTATATAAGATATTGAGTGTTGTTTACCTCAGTGCAGTCCATGCCAAAAGCCCCACTTTGCTTTCCAGGAAAGCCCCAGCCCCTCTCCAGAGTTTGTCACCTGAAAAGAGGCTGCAGATGAGTGACAGGAGCTAGTGAGCGCTGTCAGGTGAGGCTCCTAAACGAGACCTCAGTGTGGAATCAGCTAAATCCCCTCAGGAAATGGGGCCGTCCCCTGAGCCACTGGGGGTTTGTTCTGTGACTGTGAGCAGCAGCTGCAGCTCCCAGCCCCCTGGGGCTTTAGCTGAGGCCTTTTTGGGAGCACAGCTTGCACACCTTGGGGAACGGGTGGCCTAAGCGCTGGTGCTCCTTGCCACCCAGTGCCAAGACTTTGGGGTTTCTGTCAGACTGGAGAGCTGCTCGGTCCTGCTTGTAGGATGCTGCCTGAATCAGGAGGGGATGAGATTTCTGCATACAGGTCATGGCAGGGATTGGCCCCTGCTCCAGTGTCAGATCTGCCAGGTGCAGTCGGGATCACCCGGCAGTGACCCGAGGTGTGCTCTGTCCCAGCGGGCACAGGTCCAGAGAGGAATGTTCCCTGGCACAGGTGGGAATGGCACCAGGAGGGCTCCTGACCCTTGCCCAGCTGAAGGGGTCAGTTGACCACCGTGTAAGCACAGCACATCAGAGAGCACATTTGGTTGGTTGTGTCAGGAGGAAGTTGCACAGTCAGATGTATTTACACTCGACTGGACTTATCCTCTGACTGTTTTATTTTCCTCTGGCTGAGTTTGGAATGTCTGTCTTTCCTGCTCTTTGAGTTTGTGTATCCAGCTTTTAAATTGGCAGATCAGCCTGTTGTACTCGTGATGGCTTCGGAGGGACTTTGCTTTGAATTAGGACCCTCGGATGAGGATTCAGTTTCCTTGACAATCCTTTTGCTGGGGGCACCTCAGTGAACACAAATTGAAATGAAAAGTGCTGGAAAAAGCATTTGATTCCATTCTAGTAAAATGTAGCTTATTTAAGTGGTAAAAAGAGGCATTTGTGGCCCTTCTGCACATGATGGATTCTCCACTTGCAATCTGTGTTTTCATATGTTTCCCCATGATATAGAGCCATCGAATAGTTCTGGTTTACAGATGAATGAAGGAGGTACAAATGTGTTTTCATTTTTTCAAAAGGTGATTAGTGCTTTAAGATATGAACATTTTTACAATCAGTGCTTTAAAAAATAACAAGGATCTTCAGAGCTGTCATTCTATAAGGATCTTAATGGTGACAGTTCTTTTTTTCCCTGGTGTATTTACAAAGATGCAAAAAATGAACGCAGTTTATTGTCCTAACACTTCTTCATCACTCAGATAAGTTCACCCATTTTATCACCATGTCACTGTTTCTTTTCAAATAATATTAGAAATTGCTTTGTTTCTTTGGAAACTTGGATTAGAGTTTAATAATTTAATGTAACTGCTCTTAGAAATTAATTGTAAATATAAATACAGGTTTTTAAGGATTTGTTGTCTCGGCTAATTTTATTTTCTTTCATAATCTCCTGTTAAATGGATTTGCAGCTTTTTGTTGCTTATGAAAGCCCAATTAACAGTTCTTTCAGAGTCTGTTCAGTACTGCAGTGGTAAAAGACTTTGATCTTCATTGTTTTTATTAATAGATTATTTTTTAACAATTACATTTTTCCCCTCCCTCAGAAACAGCAAGTGCAAAGTTTCTTTAGCTTGGGAAATTCAGCTACAGGGCTTTGACATTTATATGTTCGCACATTTCTATTGATATGGATAAATATTTATAATATGCCATGTAAATGCACATATTCTTCCTGCTGTAAATGCCATTTTTGACAGGAAATCCATTCTCTTGCACAACAGATATGGTGTCCTTGGTCTTCCTAGCTTGACTAAATCCTCCAAGCTCACCTTGTTCCCTGTACTTTGCAGCAGTGGACTCCAATAGGGACAGAGTTTTGTTTTTTCTTAATTATTTTACACGGGGTTTTACTGCCTGTGGATGTGTGTGCATGGGTGGACGAGGCTCAGCACATCCTTCATATTTGTCTCATTTTTCCATTCCAACAAAGAACAGTGCTGCACACATTGACACAGGTTGAAACACGAGCTGCTGTTTAAACCTTTAGCGTGTTGCTCATCCTCCCACAAGCCTCTCTCTGCCTGCTTTTGGTTTGCTTCTTAGCCATGCTTCAGGCATACCTGGCATCTACTGATTTTTTTCCTCTGCTCTTGTCCTTCTTTAAGAGTCCCTGACAGGGGGGCTGATGCAAACTGCAGCTCAGGCATCACGGTGGTCAGCCAGAAACTGTATTCATTAGCAAAGAACTGACACGTTCCCCGCTGGCCCTGGCACTCGATGAATGGTGCTGATCTGAAGTCTTCCAGGCAGCTTCCGGGTGACATAAGGGACTGTCCACCACCCTGGTCACCAGATCCAGTGTGCTGGAAAGAACAAAGAGACAACTTGGTAACTGTGCATGAAAATAGGTAAATGATGTTCGTCTGTCTTTTTGCCTACTTGCTTTTAACTGTGCTGTTTTCTGTAATCTTATATTGGAGTAAGATTCTCTTGCTGGAGAAAATTTTAATTTCCTCTGTAATGAAGTAATCTTAAAGTCTAGAGCCAGCTCACTTAACTTTCAGGTATTTATGAAACTGAAGGAAGGAGTAGTCTGGGTTGATTCAGAATGATGCCATTATCCAAACTGCTACAAATGCTAACTTGAGGATGGCATTAAAAAGACCTGTAGCTCTAATTCTGAAAATTGTGTCTTTGTACATGAAAACCCCACTGTTTGTTATAGACAAGGAGGCAAAACCTTTGTAATTTTAAGAAATGCATATCTGAAGTCTCTGAGTACAGTATCTGTAGCTACAGCCAGGTAGAAATTTGGAACAAACCTCTGTCTTGTTTCTTGTGAATTTTCCTCTTTAATGTTTGCTAGACATTGAAAAATTGACTTTTCACAGCTAAAAATCCTTGAACCTTTAGAATACAAAAGCTGGATGAAAGAAACATATCTATACAATCACGCACCCACTTTCTTACCATCAAAAATGAGTATCCTATCCAAAGGCTCCTCCAGTTGGGTGGGCAGGGGGGAATGGACTGGTCCTGGCTGTGCAGTGCCACGGCCTGTGCAGGGGCCTGGCACACGGCACACCTGCTGATGTAGGGCTGGATCTCCTCCTCGGACAGCGGCGCCGTGGGCAGCGGCGCGGCGCTGGACAGCCAGTAGGACTTGTCGTTGCGGCTGGCATAGTAACACACCTGGTTGATGTTGCAGTAGGCAAAGGGCATGGTACTAAACACAGGCAGGCAGGACCCTGCCAGACCTGAAAATAACAGCAAGCGGTGCCAATTATTTCACTTCCCAGGTCAGTTAAAAATCGTATTCTGGCCGATGTTGCTACGAAACTACGGATTTTAGCAGGACTTAGGTAATCCACAGATGTTAAACCTCCCAAGCCCTTTACCAAAATGTCTACATGAAAAACAGAGACCTATTACCAGTAAGTATCTTCCTTTGACCAGTAATATTTAATTGTGTCAATCTGATATTTAAACATGATGTAGTTTGTCACCATGAGAAACAGTTATGATAACAAATTTCTTAGCTGTGCCAACACTGAAAAATAAATTAGGCAAGAGGTGGCGGCTGGTTTAAAAGGAGATCAGCTATTTACAAACTCATTAGGAGCACTGAGAAACCAAATGACAATGCTGATAAATAGAAACATTTTTGTGAAGTGTGACAAGCCGTTGCTAGCAGTCTATTAAGCTGCAATCTCAGCAGCTATCCTCCTGCCTTCCAGAAAGTTTTCACAGAGTCCCAAAGTGAAATGAAAGGATTGACGGATTTTGCAGAGCCAATCCTGCAAAATTCTCATCAGGCAGACATCAGTGGGAACCAAGAAGTGATCAGTGCAATACTTCTATGGTGAACTTCTTCCAGAACTGAATTTAGAACACTTTCATGATGGCCCATTGAGTTAGCAGTAATCACTGCAAGAAGTTCTGCCTTGAACTTGATGTGTGAAGTGTTATTTCTGTAATGCCCCCAAACCCAAACACCTTCATTAAAGACATGTGGCATTTCTGTACAGAAGCTAGTTTTGTTTATCACTGATAATATTCCATTCCAGTACTAATGAAGGATCTGGAGCAGCCTGAGTAGGAAAAATGCCTGCAAAATCACACAGGAGACAAGGATTCTGTTTTCTTTGAATCTTATTTTCACGGCTGTTATGAGGCATTCTGTTAGCAACTGGCTCTCCTGGGAAATGCCAAACACACAATAGTGAAAACATTCTAAAACATCACTGCTGTTCTAAAAATAGCTCTTTTTATTGCTCTTTAAAACACTTCTTTTTTGTTCAGCTTATTAGGTCCTTGATCTTTCCTCCTCAGAGACTTCTCTGACTCTTGTATAACAAGTCAACAAGAATTTAGGAAACTTTTTCTGTGCAAATTGCCACCAATCAGTTCCTCAGGCTGCAAGTCAGGCAGCTTATTTAGACATGTAATTTTAGTCAGAATTGTATAAGACAGGGAAGAAGTGACCCAAGGCACCAAAAGGAGCTGTCTCTGGAAAGAATTTGGCTTTGGCTTTTCCAAAAAATATTAGCTTCTGCCTCTGAAAAGCTTTACACAGGATTCTGCTGTACACATGATGCATAATTTACTTGTAAAGCTTACTTATACTGCCCAACTGTACTTACCCAACTTAACCAGCTCTTTCCCAAGCTGTGTCTACAGTAAAAAAGGAGCAGATCCTCCAGAGAGTTATTTCAGAGTGGCCAAATAAGATTTCTGACCTAGGAAAATCTCTCCTGTGACTTCAAAGACACCCTAAAATGAGTTGGGATAAGTGAAATAAACCCCTCATCTCCCCAACTTCAAGTCAAAATTACTTAAAAATACTTTTGCATTCAGTTGCAGAGCAGCAGAAAGCCATTTTAAATGGGTGACAATAGGGCAGCATAACCAAATTCATCATCACTGTAAATTAGCATAGAAAATAAGTAGCTGACAGTTCTATAGCTTGCTCCATGTGACTTGTCTTTCCTTGTGTAGATAACACCACATTATTCTTTAGCTGGAGAGTGATTATGTACAATACATACCAAGATCTTGATTATGGGCTTTCTCTTGTCCTTCCAGGTACAGCAGACTATAGCCAGTCCATAGCTTTGGCATCCCCTGTGGGCAGAGTGGTTCTCTGTCTGACTGACTGTGAAGGACAAGCAAGAATCCACTTGCAGATCTAATGTGGGGGCCTGGTTGTCCTGGGACACCAGTCTGGCCAGGTGGACCTTGGAGAAAGGTAAAAGAAATTTACTTGTATAAAATACAAAGTTCACACCTGCTGTGTGTAAATGTTCAATAAGTTCCCAACTGAATATAATACAACTTCAAGGCTGTCATGGGCAATAAAGATACAAGCAGACTTCTGCAATCCTTCTTCTGGGAGAGAAATGAACTAGTTTGCCGCTGAATGCTTGGCACTTGGCTTTTCTATTGTGCCTCTGTCTTGTGCTGTATGGATTAAGAAATGAACTGAAGTGGGCAATGATTTCCCAGACTTACCCACTAAGATAAACAGAATGTTTGGACTGAATTTGAATCCTTGCAGTAACAGTCGATGCCCCTTGCTCACATATGTATTAAACCCTTTATTTATTAGAGAGCAGTCACAGGTAAAATACAACTTTAATTACTGCCAGACACTTGCCCCATTAGCTCTGGCTCAGAGGTGCATGCCTATTGATATATTCTGTCTGAGCATGGGTGCTTAATTGCCTTTTTGCTTAATAATGGATGCTGAGATAAATTTTCTTCTAACGGGTCTTGTTATGAAATCATTCACAAATGTCACTGTCAGTGCTTGAACTGAGAAGGGGCAAGACATGTCATGGAATCTCAGGCTAGAGGTGGATGTTTCCATGTGGGAATTGGGGGAGCAGAGAGAAAACTGAGTCCGTGCATCATCTCACACATCTCCCCCCCACAGTCATGCTCCATTCTTACCTTGTGGCCCAGCATATCCTTGCTCTCCTCGGCTCCCTTGGTCACCTGGTGGTCCAGGTGCCCCAGGTAACCCATCTTGACCTGGCAGACCATATGATCCTTCTTCACCTTTCATGCCTAGATAAATACAAAGTATGTGCTATTCCTTCATAGGGCTGCATTTAAGGTTCTGCTTTGTCCAAACACAAAGGGCCAGTCAGCAAAATGGACACCAGGACAGGGAGGTGCAGAACTGCTTCTGCTGGGAATTCTCTTCACCACTTATTCACCCTGAGACCACAGCATGACTGAGGAACAGCAGCTCCTGACAAGGTTTTCCATCCTCTCCAGAGAGCTTGTATGATTTACAGTTGAAATCAAAGCACTCCCCAACAAACATCATCATGCAAACCTTGTGCAGAACTGCCATCATGATCTGCACCATGGAATGAGCTGTAACTCCTCCTGAGGCAAGCCAAGCTGCCAGCTTTGAGAACCCCATTCAGCAAAGTCTTAGAACACATAGTGAACTCCCTTTGAAGTAAGGGATGTATTGGAGTACTTAGAGAACAGGGAGGGACTGCAGACATTTTTAGGCTCCTGATGGCCTCACCTTTTTGTATTTCTCACTTTACACATTAGGGGGGAAGGTGTGGCTGTGACAGTAAAAGATACTCATGTAGTGTGCAGATAATAATGGGACTGTTCACTGGCTACAAAAAACATAATCTGAATTGAACAGAGTAACACTTATCAGGAATTGTTGCACTTAGAAGCGGTTTTCCCCTTTTGACAAAAACCAGTTTTCAGATGAGGGTGTTTCTCTAGCTCCCACCACAGTTGTTTCTCAGTAATGGTGTTTCATTCCTTGCAGACTTTGCTACGTAACCTGCAGACTGAATAATTCAAGGTTGTCTCACAGCATTCAAACTTCCCCTTATTACTTTTTACTAAGAAAGTCTGAACCAGTAAAAAAAAATAATTAACAGCTTTTCTATGTTGGTTGCAGAGTTATTCTTCCAAAGCATAAGCACATTGAGGGGTTTTAATAAAATCCATTGCTTTTGCCAGTAAAACTTCCAGTTTGCCTTCCAAGCCAGGAAAAAACTGGATCCTCCTATCTTAATGAAGGGAAAAGCATTACTATTTCTTTATTTCTTTTATAAAACCAGTGCAAATATGTGTATCACTGTATCACCTGGTTTTACAGAAACCCTTAATGATTTATATAATGGAAACACAGCTGTGTAACCCCAGAAACCCCTTTTAGCTGGCAAATCAACTAAGATAGCTAAAACTGGAGTGTTAACTGAAAACTGCATCATTTCCTCTCATGATGGGAATGACTGCTGCAGGGAATCCCCTGGGAGACAATCATGGGTTTTTTTTTTCTCTGGACCCAGAGCAGCCAACACAACAAACTGGTTTCCCAAGTAGGAAATACCTAAAAACCACACAAGGGATTCCACCATCTAAACTGCAGACACTCTGCAATACAGCCTATGCTGTGTTTCTATGAAGACGGCCTCTCTTTTGGGATCACCAGTACCAGGATCACCCTTGTTTTCTTTTCATGTGTCAGAAGTACATTTCAGTCCTTCATCACTTCCTTTTAAGATCTCTTTGGTCAGTTTTCTTTGGTGGTAACCTTTTCATGTTCTAACAGATAAAGACCTCTATTGTAGCCACTTCTCTGACTTCAGTGTCCTTTTAGGACTTTGGTTAGCAGAGATTTGGGGTTCATTATTGCTAGATTTTAAAGCATGTACATTTTAAACATTCTCCAAATAGGTCTAAACCACAGGGATGGTTTGAGGCATTGCTTTATAACTTGGTGGGGAAAAAGGAAAAATACCACTTGATGAACTTTTTTCTCAACAGATTCTTACGTTTTTGCCCTGCCTGGCCTAGGAAATGGGAATATAGTGCAGGCAGGCTCAAGCAGCCTGGTTCAGCTACATTTAACCATCATCCTCAGCATTAAACAGCCTACTGTGTGTTTCTGGAGACTGTTAGTAAGTGTTTAAGGAGAAGAGAGAGGGTAAAACACAGAGAAGTAACTGTGACACACTGACCCTTTTCAGCTTGTTGTCTAAATGGCTGAGAATATCCAAGCTTTCAAAATATGAGCTTACCTTGGGGTCCAGGGTGGCCTATTGGCCCTGGTAATCCTGCAGAGCCGTCCTCTCCTCTTGGCCCTGCTTCCCCAGGAGGCCCTGGGATTGTAGGACATGAATCATCCACCTTCCCTGGTTCACCAGGGTCACCTGGAATATGTAAAGGGAAAGTGAATTGCAAGACTGGCTAATAGCTCCTATGCAAAAAGTCAACATAAATGGTAGCTGACTTGGGTTTTCAAGAGTATACTTTAAGTATTTTAAAATCTTGAATTATTGAGTCCTACTCTTACAAGTTTTGCTCATAGTCTTTTAACACACTATTACCAGTGTGGCCTGCCAGTGTTAGCAAGGGTATGTTAGCTGGTCTGTGATCTTTGCCCAGGTGGGCAAGAAGGTCAGTGGCATCCTGGGCTGTGGCCAGCAGGACCAGGGCAGTGACCGTTCCCCTGTGCTCGGCACTGGTGAGGCTGCACCTTGAATCTTGTATTCAGTTTTGGGCTCCTCACTACCAGAAAGACATTGAGGTGCTGGAGTGTGTCCAGAGAGAGGCAGTGGAGCTGGGAGGGGTCTGGAGCACAAATCTGCTGAGGAGCACCTGAGGGAACTGAGGCTATTTAGTCTGGAGGAGGGTCAGGAGGGACCTTACTGCACTATTACAGTTACTTGAAAGGAGCTTGTGGAGAGTCTCTTCTGCCAAGTAACTAGAGGAAATGGCCTTACGTTTCATGAAGGGAGACTTATATTGGATATTAGGAAATATGTCTTTATGGGAAGGGCTGGAACAGGCTGCCCAGGGAAGTGGTGGTGTCACTAACTCTGGAGGCATTAAAAGATGTGTAGATGTGGCACTTGGGGACATGGTGTAGGGGTGGCCTTGGCAGTGCTGGGTTAATGGTGAGATTTGATATGTTGAAAGTCTTTTCCAGCTTAAACAATTCAATGATTCTACATTTCACGTATTTGGTATACAGCTTCAGTCTTAATGTGCTCCAAACTGATTTGAGTTAAAGCCTAAAGTCTACCGACCCAGCTTCAGTGCAAACACCTTAGCACATGGAAAATTTTGCAGTATTTTGCCTATTTTGTTTCTGTAAAACCATCAATAGGCAGGCCAAAAAGGCTAGCCCATAACATCCATTTTAAGTAATTATAACACATAATGATGATGATAATAATAATAATAATAATAATAGTTACATTATATATATTGAAAGTTACTGGCAGCTTTTGCCTGTTTGCATTTTGGATCAACATTTAGTCAGATGGAAAGTTCAGTGTTTGTAGTAATCCAGTGTTAGGATTCAAACTTTTGCTATGATTTTGGTTAGGAAGTCTCTTGTGTGAAAACCAAAAAAACCCAAGAACTAGAAACAAATGTTTCACAAGTCTAATTGACATCCTATCATGAGAGTTCTCAGCAGAGCTTTCTCATGACATTGGTGCTGTTTATGTGAAATATGTATTAGAACTATCCTGCTAGCAGTACCTACTATTCCTAGAAACCACACCAAGGATGCCTTCTAATAAGAGCTGAATGTTTCTATATATAAGGGAGCTCCCATGAAAAGAACAATAACCAAAAGACATGAACTTACCTATGAAACCTGAAGGATTTGAAAAATGGAAAGCAGATTGTGGCCACGGAGGTGCAGGTGGAAGCAAGTTTCAGGCATGTGAATTAGAGTAAAGAATGGAATGAGAACTGAAATCACTTACATGAGGTGACATTAGAAACAAATAGTTCAGAAATTTTTAATCAAATGAGAAATTATTTAAGTTGGCAACTGCAGGGGTCTTTTTTCTGAGATTGTTTAAATTATTTGCATGCAAGTTAACATTAGTATGATTATATATGAATTGAAGGATCACAGTTACAGTTGAATGACACTAAGCAACAGGTTCATAAGTACCTGTGGGACCTCTGGGACCAGGTCTTCCTGGAAACCCTTGGTCTCCTGGTTGTCCTAAAGCACCAGGTGGACCCTGTGGGCCATGGACCCCCATAGGACCTGGAAATAAAACCAAACAAGAATAAAATGTAGTCTAGATGCTTGGGAATCCTCAACTCTGTTGTGCCACACAAAGAAATACACATTTCTTCTTCTTTCTCTGGTCTGCATCTGACTTAAAATTTATGACTTTTCTTTTTGTAGAGATTGGAAGTGATTGGTGTAGTTGGGATTTCTCTACAGTGTGTGAAAGAAGCAGAGTATCTAACTAAGAAGTAGTAGTGTAGATTTCTGTTTTCAAACGAAAGAATCTGTTGAAAGATGCAAACTATTGATATGGGGCAGATATGAGACTGTTAGTTCAAACTCATCTGCATTTTCCATCGTTTCTCAAGACCCCTGAAGAGGGGTTCGTGGTTTGCTTATCTGGCAAACTCAAATGTTTTACTGCCTTATTCTCAGAGTGGCAGAGGTGTCTTCCAACAAGCTGTTGTGAAGCAGTGCATGTGAATCTGTCTCTATGCTCACCTTCTACCCCAACCCCATCGTGTCTGTAGGTAACCAGGAAGAGCTGTGGAACGTCCAGCCTCCACCCCTTCTGCCCTCTCCATCTCCAGTGGCCAACCCCGGGCACAAGGCTCAGTCACAGGGGCTGGGAATAAGTGCACACAGAACTTAAAAACATCTCTGACCGTACCCTTTGGGCCTTGTCTTCCTTGGCTCCCTGGAGGGCCTCTGGCTCCCTGCTGTCCTCGTGGCCCAGGATTACCTGGTGCCCCTCGAACGCCACCATCACCGGGATCTCCTCGCACAAAGACCGTCTCTCCAGGAGGACCAGGATTCCCAGGATCACCTATGGAAAAGAACTTTATTCTTAATGTATGCACAAAGTACAAACATCTAAAAGTAGCCATGTTCTGCTGGTGGTTTTTTGTTTGTTTGTTTTTTTTTTTTTTACTCTAGAATGTTTGTTTTTTGTTTTTTGGGGTTTTTTTTCCTCTAAGATGTAGAACAGCCCTTGCATATTTCTGGAAATACTAGTGTTAGCCTTCGTCCAGGGAAGACAATGACAGGAATAGTTCCCAAAGTTATTTAGCTCCTGTGCAAGCACAGGAGGCAGCAAGTTACTGGTACATTCATTGAAACACTGTTTCTTTGCATTTATATCTTACAGCTTTATTACTGTGTTGCTTAATCTGGAGATCTGCATTTTGCCCTTGGTTGGTTATCTACCTAGTGTTCACTACTCTGTGTATTCACTGAGGCAGTGATGGGTTTCTTTATTCCCTATGCATGTCTATACATTGTTCCACAGACAGTAACTCTGTTATTCCTAGTAGTCACGGGGTTTTTTTACATGATAAAAGTTGGTATTTTTAGTTTCAATACCTCTGATGCCATCTAAACCAGGTAATCCTTGATCACCTGGAGGACCAGGGGAGGCACTATCAGGAGATCTTCCCATAGGTCCAGTGGGTCCAACAGGTCCTCTTCTACCTGAGGGATCACATTAAAAAAAAAAAATCTGAGGTTTTTCTTTTTAGACTACAGAAAGAAGTTAGTAAGTAAAAGAATGCTGACATGAGAAGTCACGGAGGTAATGTATGGTCACACTTGTATACCAAACATACCAGTCCCCAGGCTAATGAGGCCATCTTGTCAAAGTGAAAATATTAATTATCTTTTCAAATTTTTAATTCTTCCCATAAAGTCTATGTAACCTGAAGAATACATCATCCCATGTTGGCACATTGCCACGGATAGCCACATTTTCCTGAATTCCAGCAAGGGGAGAAATGGTAACAATGTAATGTGAGTGGGGACTATGAAATTATTCTGCTTCGCGCAGGATAAGTATTCACAGATTGTTCCTAGCAAAAGGGAGATGCACTTATTCCTAAAAACCCCAGTGAACAAGATGAATTTCCTAGCCTTAAATTCTTTTTTTTTTCCTAATCTTTAATCTGGATTTTTCCACAATAAAACATTTATGCCCTTACTTGTGACAGGCAGAATTCTCTGCACAACACTTTTGAACAGTTGCACCTTGTTGACATGTGGGTTGCATTCTGTTGCCTTCTGTTTTCTACAAAAAACCAAATCTAGTTTCTTCAGTCTTGCTTTTGACCCCATCCTTCCATTTACTCCCTGGTGAGTTTTCTCCTATTTGTCAAAGCTGGTCACAACTACCAGAGACCTCACCTATCCTGTGTCAGACAGTGTTACTACATCTCAGAATTAAACCTGCTCTTTTTTCCTCAACAGCACTGTTCTCCTGACTCGTCCAGTTCACAAACTAGTAACCAAACTAAGAAAAATATGATTGTGTCTTCATCTTAGAATAATTCACCTCACCAGATTTCACTTCCTGCTATTTTTCTTCCATGTCTTATGTGACTGTGGCAAGGTCTGGCAGAGTAAAGCCAATGTCACTTCTAATCACAGAGTTGCTGACACTTGGGTGGGCCTCTGGAGACTTCCTAGACTAACCCTGCCCTGAAAGCAGGATCAGCTAGAGCAGGTTGCCTCAGGCTCTGTCCAGCTGGGGTTTGAGTATCTCCAATGACAGACACTTCATAACTTCTCCAGGTAATTGTTCCCATGTTCAATTCCCTTCCCAGGGAAAATAAAACTTTTCCTTATACTCAAGTAGAATGTCCTGTATGTCAATTTGTGCCCATTCCCTCTTGTCCTCTCACTGGATATCACTATGAAGGAACTGTCTCCAGGTCCATCCCATCAGGTATTTACACACATTAATAAACTCCCCCTGGGCCTTCTGTTCTGCAGTCAAAGCAATTCCCTCTCTCCCCCTCTCTGCAGTCTCTTCACTTTCTCAGTGGCCCTTCCTCAAACACTTGCTTTGTCCCATTTCTGTGCAGCTCCTATATCACCAAGCTCTAAAATAACCACTGCAATCTTGTGAAGCAGTTCTATCTTGCAGTTACATCAGAACAGTTGATAGATTCACTATAGTTCTGGGGCTGCCAGATCTTCCGCACTCTTTTTCTTCAGGAATTTCTTCCCACGTGGCAACCCCACCTAGCAGTTCCCTGAGTATATTCAAGTCCATAATTGTCTATTTTCATTCTTTCCTATAACATAAACCAGAAAGTCTGGAGTCTCTGTATCTCTACCCAGGAAACATCAGCATGTTACAACAGAAGTGGTTTTAAGGAACGAATCTTCTGAGTAATGTTCATATTAACCAGAGTAAGAGCCTTTAGAAAAAGAAATTAAGTATGAGCTTAATTTCAACACTGCAGAGCAGCACTTTAGAGAAAACCTTTTCTTACCTGGAAATCCTGGGAATCCCCTTTCTCCAGGGGGGCCTGGAATAGAAATACCAGGCCATCCAGGTTCACCTCTGTCTCCTTTTGGTCCAATTTCTCCTGAGTATCCTGGGGGCCCTGTCTCACTCTGACCTTTATAAGAAAACAATTATGTACATAAAGATTACAGCGAGTACAAATACAGATGTGCAGAACAGAAATACCAGTTGCAGATGTTCCTCCTTGCAAGGGTTGCCTAGTGCTGTTTTTCTGGTTCTCTCTTGGAAGCTGGATAGAGTTTTGTTGAATCTGGCCCTAATTCATCACTTTCAAAGAAAGCAATCTTTTTTGCTTGAACGCTCTTCTTCAGGGGTTATTTTATAGGGTGTCATTATTGTAACTTGAAATGTAAATTGATTGCATGGTTCGAAATTTAATTTTCTATCAGCATATATGTGTAATCTTTAGATAGATTATAGGCATTGGTTTTTAACAGTGCCTCAAAAGCACCTTTTGAAAGTTGTGAATACATCAGCATGAGTGAAATCCACGTTCCTCTTAAGTTTGAGGCACAACTCCCATGGACTTTAAATGGAGCTGAGAATTCACAAGTCTCCTTTTAATTTGTTAGTTTTATCTTTTGCATATTAAAAAAAAAAAAAAGAGACTTGGCTCTCCTGTGAATCATCTGCACTGAACTTTTTAATTTTATAAACAGCCTTGAAACATTCCAACAAAACTATGTGAGTAATGGAAGTTTGAAAGTTTTCCTCACAAATAACTGCAGGTGTGCCATTAAGCATACTTTAGATTCTGTTTGAAAGTTTGGTCTAAGCCTTAATGATATCTTCTGGGCAAGGCAAACATCAGAATAATATGCACCTTTCCTTGCACATTCAGTCATGTAGAAGATTTTCTGTTCCAATTATTTCTCATCTTTACCTGGAGCTCCTGCAGAACCCTTTTGACCTTTTAGTCCATCCAAGCCATCCAGTCCAGGCAGTCCAGGAAGACCTGAGAGGTGTTACACAGGTATGACTGACCAACAATCCTTTAGAGTCACAATTAAAAATCAAGCCTTTTTTTTTATCTGACGACAGATACTGGATGAAGATGGGGTGTTTGCTGAATTCGACTGTTGGCAACTGCAGATGACATCTCATTGCAGTGCAGTCTTTTTGGAAAGGCAAATGTGAAAAGTTTAAAAATTGCAGTCATAATAGAGTTTCACATCAAAGCAAGCAGAAAGCACAACTGTTAATCCTTTAGGTACTTCCATCCTGCAACTAGCAGATTATGGGCTAATCTATAGAGAGCCTTGTGTCTGTGGCTGGAGTGCTACTGCTACATTTGGTTGCTACTCCAAAGTTCACTGTGCTACCGCTTCAATGGCCACTGATGGGAATGCAGACACTACCTAAGATAGCTGTAAAGCTGGAACTTCTTTACAGCTTCTGTTCAAATAGAAATGCAATTTACCCAGCTGCAGCAAAAAGAGGCTTTCCACCTGGCTTCTTTTCTCTGGTCCTGCAGATTTCACACAGAAAACGATGCTTTTTTGCATCACTCTATTACAACAGCTCTTTGAAATGAACAGCACAAAATCTTTGAAGACAACAAATCTATAATTGAAACCTCTGGTGACACGTGGTAGTGTATAGAGCAGCTCTGTCACTAGTGATGTTCACTACTAGCACTGGCTGTTTGTGGTAGTCAGACATAACTTTTGCTTTGTAACTTGTGCTTCTTTGAAAATTGTTAAAACACAATAAATAAAACAATAGAAGGCACTTTTTAATCTTTTTTTAAGAAAGCTGAACTAATCTAAGGTTGTGTTTTATATTTGCAGTCGAGGCTAAAAAATATCTCCATGTCATCAGTGCTTTTTAGTTCCTTGGTTGTATAGATAAACCATCAAACGTGAGAACCCTTCCTCAGTGCAGACAGCAGTCTGTCACCTGGGGATAGCAACAGGCCTGGCAAAACTGATGGGTCACTTGTGACAGCTTTCAAAGAGGTTTCGGAGACAGGAACAGACTTGGGATGCCTCTTGCTCCAGAGAGGGACACCGATCACCAAGGAGCTGAATGATACTGTCAGTGCCTGTTCCTGTCTCTGTTCCACTTCTGCTGCTCACCTCTGCCTCCTTTCCTTCCCCATGAATTCCTCTCCCTGCTCTGCAGGATTCCCAGTCCACTTGCAGTGGGTTTTCCCCACAAGTCTGAATTATCTCTGGCTCCTTCCTGCACAGATGTAGGTTCTCTGTTGGGTGCCTGTGCTCATCCCAGCATGTCCTGCAGCTCACCGATTTGCCATGTATCCAGAGCAGGCATCTTGGGAGAATTAATTGCTCCACTTAAGCACATAAGAATGGATATATTTTTAAAGTTTATAAACTGGTCAAGTTTGGCAAGGACAAATTGCTGTAGGAACAGCAACACAAATACCTTTCATCACCGGCTTCACCTGCCAAATTGAAGTGTCCCTAGTTCACAGATGGGTCATCTGAGAATGAAAAATCAAAAAAAGCCCTAGACTTCTCTAGCAGACACACCAAAAATTATTATCACATAGCTTTGTTCTCAGAAACTGTAGAATTATTTCAGTTTAAATTTAATGAAGGCTGAATTGCAAAATATAAATCCAGTGTGTAAGAAACACCAGTCTGGAAAAATTTTAAATCCAGAAAATTTTTTGAAAACCTGCAAAACATTGATAATATACTCTCTGTGTAATCCACTATATGGGATACTAGTAATCCGACCTGTAATACCTTCTATTACCTTAATTAACTGTTCTTTAACTTTTCATGACATTCTAACTTTCATTCCTGCTTTCTGTAGCCTTCCTGTTCTTTGGACATGTTCCCATTTTAAAATTTATGTAAGAGTTGCTTTTGGGGAATTTAACAGTGGTATTTAAAAATTATTAAGAACTCCTAACTAATTTTGGCCCCCAGGTCACCATTTAAAACTTTTTTTGATCTTTGGCTCATTCTGGCAAGATTGATGGCTTGGTTTTACTTGCTTTCCAGGGAATTTCTGACACATTTGCCAACAATCCATTATAATATCAGCACTTGTACTTCTAGATTTTTGGATTGCTATGGTCCCATATTTCTAGGTGCAGCTGAATTGGCTGACCTGAGCATGAACCACTGTTTTTGTGTTGTACAGCCCAATTCAGCTCCTACTCACACAAGTCCTCCTGGTGATGGTCTGAGTATTACTTGCTCCATCAAGGATTACTCACACAAGGAAAGCTTGCCAGGCTAAGCCCTTAACCAGTAAAACAACTCTAATAAAGAAAATAGGGTTATGCTTTAATAGATGATGTTTAACTTTTTTTTTTTTTTAATTTAGAAGTTCTTTAAAATCTAAAAGTTCAGGCACAAGACCTTTAATGTAACTGAGAACCAATGAGACTAACGAGTCCATTTACTTAGCTATGAATTATCCATTTCATTTCTAATGCTTGCACCAGCACTTATTGAAAACAGCACCAAGATCTATATATCCAGTTGAATTGGAATACAAATACCAGTCAGTTTTCATTACTGGGTGTAGTTTCAAAGGCATTAACCTTCTTTTCAGCTATGCTGGCAATACATAGAATCCTCAGCATAGAAGGCAACTTGGTCTCTAATGAATTGTCATTTGGGACTGAACTTTTCCCTCTGCAGGATGTATTCCTGTGCAGGACTTGGGATAACTTATGCACAATATAGTAAAAAGCGTCTTATGGCAAGAAGGAAAGAGCCCATCAATTATGAAGAAGTTGCAGCAGAAGAATGCTTTTTTTTCTTTTTTGACCCCTTGCAGACATCCCTGCCACTGCAGATCTCTGCCTTTGTTACAGCAAATATTGCTTGCAACACTGAACTGTTCCCTTGCACATTATGTACCAGCAGGGAATCTGTCATGACAGTTTAAATCAGCACTGCTTATTTACTGCAAGCAATCATAAATTGTTTCCATTTTTCATTTGGATTTTCAGTAATTTGTAAGAAAACTTCTCAATTTGTCCTTAAGCTGAATTTGAAAAAGTGGATCTATTGTCCTCTCTAACCATTTTCTATAGCCCCAAGTGTAACTTTACTGTGGTTTCTGTGGATGGGTCACTAATCTTCTTCCTGTTTGGGAACTGGTTATGAGGCACTCTATAACTGACACAGGATACAGAGCTGATAACTTTCTTTATGGATTATTAATAACTTACAATTTCAACTCTAAACATAGTAAAAGTTAATAATGTTCTCCAACAAAAACATTTGTATCGATGAACTGACATTCAATCTAAACACAACAGTCATTGCAAGAAATGTAAATCAGGATTTGGAGGAAACGCTTCTATGCTAAATACTCCAAAAATCAGACAAGCAACAAGAAAACCAACAATAAAACACAATTCAAGTTATCACAATTTGTTAAAACAAATTTGAAAAACAAAGCTGTCATAGCAGCCTGCTGGGTTTACAGAGTAACAGTGGCACTCCATGGTGAAAATGTAGAACACAGTATAACTGAAGTGAAAGTGAAACAACTGAACTCCTGCAAACACCTTTTTCTTTCTTAAAATTTGCTATTGGTTACATCAGATAAGCCAGACTCTGTTTCTACCTTCTTCCTCACTCATTTTAGATTGTAGCCCAATTTTCCAAAGTAGAATTTCTGTTACTTATCAAAGGTATTGGGAACTGGTCTAAGTCTAAGCAGTTTAAGAGACCCCAGAGTCCAAATCACAGTCACAGTTAGCCTTTTCCATTTTCACTACAGAAAGAGTATTTATGTCTGGTACTGTCACATTACCACTAGAACGGCACTGTATATACTGTTTACCTTTTCTTTTATTCTTATATTCTTATATTCTTACCTTTTCTGCCTTGGGATCCAGGTAACCCTTGCAGTCCTGGAGGTCCCAAAATTCCAGGTTTCCCTTTTTCTCCAGGTTCTCCTGGCAATCCTTGAGGACCTGTAGCTCCTGAGAGTGAAAGAAACCCCTGTGAATATGTAATTCTGTTAAACTGTTGATTTTTTTGTTCCCCCATGCTATGCAGCACACAGCTGTGTTAACAGCAGTACCTGCAAGTGTTTGGGGATGCAGGAAGAATTGATGGGTCTTGCTCTCTGAGACTGAGCAGACAATTGCTGCTATAGGTACAGAAAAAACTTTATTTCCCCCCTTCATATGATCTTTGATTTCTCCAGCCTCCTCACAGAGATGCCTCAAGTGCCTTGTCCTGTTCCATATATCTTTTGAGCTATGCCATGGCTCTATTTTTTAAACTTTGGCATTACCTGGTAATCCAGGTGGTCCCGGATATCCAGGGTCACCCTTGGAACCTGGTCTTCCAGGCTCTCCTTGGATACCCGGTAAACCCTTCTCCCCTGGAAATCCACGGAGTCCTTAAAGGAAAAAAAAAAAAAGCAATTGCTACAGAATGGCTCAAAATGCACAGGGAGCAGAGCTCCCTCTAACAAAACTTAGAAAAAATTAATTTTTACATCCAATTTTGTCTTCAATCAAAGAGAGGTACCTGGCAATCCTGGATCTCCCAGAGGCCCTTTCTGACCACGTGTACCAAGCAGAGGAGTTGGGTCACCTCTCTTGCCTGTTGAGGTACAATGAATTCCATTTTATACAAGCATCCTTTCCATCCCCAAAAACAAAGCTGCACACTTGTGCAAGATCAAGAAAGTCATTAATAGATATAAACAGCTACAGAAGGGGCTAAGAGAACACAAAATGAGAATTGCTTTGGCACATGCAAATTAGGACAGTTCAGTTTGATTGCATTTTCTCTTATTTGATTTGACAAATTTTCCATATCCATAAGCATGGATTTGTATGTAGTTTTGATGGAATTTTTAGGTTCTATGAAATCTGACATGACTTTATCTTCTAAATTAGCAGTACTTACTTTTAAAGGAACAAGCTGTTAAAGAATATACTGAAATGCAACTTTTGCCTTCAGGTAGGTAAGACTTGTTTCTAATTACATCCATGTTTAATGGGAAAACAGGACAGAAGTGAAAATAATTTTCTAGTGAGTCTTCACCATCTATTACACATATATCCTAACAATATTGCTCTTTTCACAGCATGTCTGTATAAACTCATTACCTTTACATCCTTTGGAGCCAGTCAGTCCTGGATATCCAGGGTTTCCTGGTAAGCCAAGATCACCCTGTTTTAAAAAAAGAAAAAAAAAAAACAAAATAAAAATGTTTGACATAGGATATGTGTAGCAGGAATGATCTGCAGGAGCTTTTGGTTCTCTTAGCAAAACTATATCTTAAGCTCAACAAAAAAAAAAAAAAATCTTGTCTTTCTTACATGTCTAACACTGACCAACATCAAGAAATAGGTTAGACTTGCTAATAGTTTTGAATTTGTGCTTTTATAGCTTATTCTCATTCTTGGCTCAAACAGCTTAATTTCCTCACAGATGGCTTGAATAATTTGATTTAAAAGGTACCATAAAATATATATCCAATATTATTGTATGTTACTCAAAATTTACTATAAACATTAACCAGAAATATTGTGATGTCACATTAAAGATTACCCTATTTTTCTTTTTGAAAAATGACCTTTAATCAGGAAAGAAATTTAATTAAACAAGCTAAGCAAAAGTATTTCCCTTTACCAAGAAAATAACTGCATTTTCCTTCATATAATATCACTGTCTACCTATCCAGCATACAAGAAGTGAAGAATTATACCTCGCATGAAATGTTTGTGTGGTTTTGTGTATTTGTTCTTGAGCAACACTGCTTGCCTGGGTTCTGCTTGGGGCAAAGATGACTTGCTTTGTCTTGTCTGTTGCCTTGATCACTTCACACAGCAGGATATGAAGAAGCAGCTACATATTTACTGCATAATTGTGCTGCTGCTATGTTATGATCTTTGTGGTAAGTGGTTTGTCAATATCCTCTTAAGAATAATGTTAAAAACTTGATTGTGCATCTGGTTTTTGCCCCCCTATCTAGTGTAGTGGAGCCTGGACTTCAACCACGTGGCAAAGCACTACCTCAGAACAGGCAGCTAGGAGAAGTCCTTTCCTAACTCCCACCACAGTTCCTGCTAAAACATAACCAAGGCACAGAGGTGTTTCATTAGGGAATTTACAGCTCCTACTACACTGGCTGTCTCTTCTCAGAGGGAACATCTAATGGGTGAGTACAGTACAAGCACCCTTCATCATATTTCTTAGAGGCAGGAGATAACTGCAAAGTCCAGGATACTTCACTACCACTCTGTTTACCTGGTCACCTGGTTCTCCTTGAAAACCTGTAATTCCTTGAAGGCCCTTTGGTCCAGGCAAACCCCGTGATCCTGGAAACCCCATCACTCCAGTGTCACCTTGGTCACCTGGTAGTCCTGGAACACCATTCTTTCCTGGAAATCCTCGTGTGCCTCTGAAACCAGTATTGCCTTTTTCACCTGAAGTTGATTGCAGAACAAGATAATGACCAATCAAGTCAAGCCAGTGTTTGACACCGATTTTCAATATGGCAATGCTTTCATTCTTGGTGTATTGCCTTAGTGATAACCCAAAGAAACTATACAGCCAGTTTAGGAATCTGTAAACATGGCTGGATGTTACTGCAGCCCTGAGAACACACTGTGAAAACCACCAGTGATTTATGTCAGAGGAATGTGTGTGTATGCAGGGCTTTTATGAACTTACCTCTTTCACCTCTCAATCCATGCTCCCCAGGAAGCCCTGGGTCCCCCCTTTGTCCCTTCTCAAGACGGAGGTTAACGCAGCCGCTGTCTCCTGGAGGCCCCCTTTCACCTTGGAAGTAACATACGCAATGAAAATATATCCCCACAGGTGACATGTCCTGAAAATCAGTTTGAGTGGTGACTTTCCTAATAGAGAAAGCCTTCCAATACTAATGTGGTTCTCAGTTTTCTCAGCAGGCTCACTGCTGACAGAATTTGCAATCCTTCCCTAGCTTTTTTTTTTAATTCAGTCATAACCCAGGTGATATTAAATCAGAAGAATTAGGAAGATTGTGAAATTATGAAAGACAGCAATTTTGAGCTGCCTGTGATTGCGTCTTGAACTATAAAAATTAAACAGATTCTTAACACACTAGTAACAAAATTAAACATAGCAGCAATATAACTACAGAGTGAAGTGGATTTTTACAAACCTTTTATTCCCATATCTCCACATTCTCCACTAGGCCCAGGTAGACCTATTTTTCCTTCTTCACCTTTTACACCAAAGATTCCCATTGGGCCTTGTACTCCTGGGAGTCCTGGGAATCCCTGAGGTCCTTGAATGCCTTTGCTTCCTGGTAATATGAAATGCTTTATTTACATGTTAAGTCCGCTCATACTGCTGCTGTCATATTCTGAGGAATAGTATAAAGCAAACCCAGAATGTTTAGAAGGACCTCCTAGGAAATCAGCAGAACTAGAGAACCATTAGTTGGAGCATGGCTTCATGCCAAGATCAAACTTCCCTTGAAACCCTGATTCTACTGAAGCAAATTGCCTCTCCCTTCCTGCAGTCAGCCCCTGAAGATTTAGGCTATCCTTACTCCTAAAGCAGTTATCCCAAACACACCACCAGATCTTGCATGTGGCTACTGGATTATGGGGGCTTTGTTCTGCCCCCTGTGCCTGCCCTCCAGCTCCAGAGGCTGATACCCAAAGAACAGTTGGGCTTGCCATTAAAGACTGAGGCAAAGAAGGCATTAAGTACCTCAGCCTTTTCTCATCCTTTGCCACTATATTTTGCCCCCTCCCATCCAATAAATGATGGAGATTCTCCTTACTCTTCCTTTTGGTGCTAATGTGGTTATAGAAGCATTTTTATTGTATTTTACAGCAGTAGTCAGATTGAGTTCTGATTGCACTTTGGGCCTTTTGATTTTCTCCCTATAACCCTAAGACACCCTTGTCCTCATGAGTTGCCTGTCCCTTCTTCCAAACTTCACACACTCTCCCTTTTTTCTTGAGTTCAGCTAAAGCTCTGTTCAGCCCAGCTGCTCATCTTCCTCACTGGCTCGTCTTTCAGCACATGGGATGGCCTGTTCCCATGCCTTAAAAATTTCCTTCTTGAAGAATATTCAATCTTCCTGGACTCATTTGCCCCTCAGGACTGCCACCCAAGGGATTCTGTTAACCCTAAACATATTCCTCTTATTACAGCATATTACAACCTATAAATAATCCACATAAATATGTCAGTGTTGTAAAACAACTAAAGCACCAGGATGCACCAAGATGTTTCAAACTATATTCATCCCTTTGTTTTTATCACATGTGAAAGAACAAAGGATGGTTCTATGGTTACTGACTCTACCCTGCTGCAGTCTTATCCTTGAAGCTGGAAAGGGAGGTGGGTGCAAAGTACTTGCTAATCTTAACAGCAATAAAAAGGGCTCCTTCTACAAGAGAACTTATGGGTGAGGTGGTCTGCAGGATATTCAACATACCTGTTTCTCCTGGGAAGCCAATGGGTCCTTTATCGCCTGGAAGTCCTGGGGGACCTCGTGAGCCTGGAGGGCCTGGGAGACCTCGTGAGCCCAGAGAGCCTTTGAGACCTTTGATTCCAGGGGGCCCAGCCAGGCCCCTGTCTCCCCTCTGACCTTTAAAGCCTGGTAAGCCTGAGAAAGACAGCTTTAATCTATGTATGTAAATGCAGACAGAAGTTATACAATTGCATATAAAAAGCAGAAAGTGATAGATTTGGTATAAATTTGAAGATCATCAAACATGGCAAAACAAGTTGAAACCTTTCTTTAACTATGCTGGAATCCTCGCCCTGCCTAGATTTTTCAATCTGAATGTTTGTTTTCTTGGATTTCTTTAGTGACAGACAATAGAAGAGCACTGTGAAAAATCCCTACTAATTTGTAAATACTTTCCATAGATGCGTCTCCTAGCTCTTCCTAAATAACACTTCCATTGAAGAATAAGGAAGATAAAAACATCACAGCAGTGACAGGAGCTCAGTTAAGTTACTTCGGACAACAGATAAGAGACAACTCTTTGTTTATTACTTATAGTGAACTCACTGTGATTTGGCCAGTTAAGGAACAGCATGGGAAAGGAAGCTGGGATACACCTGAGATGCACAGTTTACATTCCCAGTTTAAAGAACTGTGCAAAACATAATGTACACCCCCAGTAATGAGCAGCCCCCATGGCAACATTTGTCATGCCAGCCACAAAAATCATGTGATGAAATCTGGCAGAAAATATGTGCAAAGCTTAGAGCTGTGAGGCAAGCTGCTGGCTGTTGTGTACCTTGAGGTCCTGGCAGGCCCATGACACCTCTGAGTCCAGGTGGTCCTGGTAAGCCTGGGACACATGGTGAGCCAGGGAAGCCCGGACAGCCTGGTGCTCCTACATCACCTTCTGGGCCTCTAAAACCTTTGGCACCTGGAAATCCTGGGGTACCAGGTTGTCCTGGAAAAAATAAATTGTTAGTTTCATTACTCACTGTCCCTCAAAATTCCTAGTTTTAATTTTGAAATGTACATGTTAGGTTACTATAGTATCTTATTTGTCCTCTAGTTTTTTGCATAGTTTGTGAAAAGTGATGCTTTTCTGCAATTTAGAATTGGCTGTTGTGGAGAATTTTTTCCTTTAAGGAACAAATACAAATTCCACCCTTATCTATAGGTACAGAGGAGAGTTTCTGATCTGTAGGAGCAGAATGGGAGTAGCTCACTGGCCTGCACCAGGTGTACAGCACTGGCTCAGTTCTGTAGGTGTTCCCTGCACTGAAGGATGGGTGCATCTGCTTAGGGCCAGGCAAAGGGAACACCTGCAAAAGGAAACAGCAATATCCTCTATGGGGTGGGAAGGACGTGGTCACTGCAGCAAACAGCAAAATGTAAATGTAAAAACAGGGAGTACTGTTAACAGTCACCATTATGGATCTGAGTGAGAAGAAGTTTTCTCTGAACCAGGAGCACCTTTGCTCAGATTTTGTCCTTTGAACATGTAGAAGTGTTTCACAGAAGTTGGCCCATACCTTGAAGTCCAGGAACGCCTGGATTACCCCTCGCTCCCTGTGCACCAGGGGGTCCTGGCAGTCCCCTGTTGCCTGGGATTCCTGGAGGGCCATATGTGGTGTCACCTGGAAGACCTTTCTGACCATCTGTGCCACGTGGACCTGGAAGGCCATTTTTGCCATCTATTGTAGATCCTTTTTCACCTTCATCACCAGGATCACCAGCTGTGCCTCGAAAGCCTGTTGATATAAATTTTAAATTCAAATAGAGCTTAATCCAAGAGTTGTTCAGGGTTTTTTGTTTTGTTTCTCACACCTGCCCCCCCTCCCCAAATGTGGAATATTGTAGTCCGAATTTAGCTAGATTTAAATTGTCATCTTGCAAAGAAAAATAACATCATAAATTAAATTTCATGTTTCTTATTTATAGCTAATGGTACATGAGGATTGAAGGAGGTAATTCCTGTGGGAAGTGACAGAGGTTTTCTTTGGGGCAGCATCTGTCTTGAGTACTGTCACTCTTGCTCTCTGGACACTGAACTATTCATTTCAATTCAATTCTACTTTACCCTACCCTACCTTTCCCTGCATTACAACTTGACCAGCAGCTCTCCCAAACTATGAGGAGCACAATTCACCTTCTGGCCCAGGGATTCCTGCTCCTGGTCTTCCTCGATGGCCTTTTTGCCCATCAAAGCCATTTGGTCCAGGATGCCCAGGGAGTCCTTTTAAACCCTTTTGTCCTGGAAATCAAAATGAAATACATAAAAAGGCAGTCAGAGCACTAAAATGTGTGATCTAAGGATTTTATCTTTATTCCACACAAATTCATATACCTTGAAAACAAGCTGATTTCATCTGCTTCTATCACTTTGGGCAAGAGCCCCTGCCCAAGTCATAAACAAATGCATGGTTGCTGTTTTTCTAAATGAGCACGCTCCCTATTCCATTAACAGCAGATTGCAAATCACTAGTGTCAATTAGGAAAAAAGTATTTCCTACAACATTTTATTGTTACAGGCCATGAACAGTATTAACCTAGTGAATGACAGGTGTCAGCTCAAGTTCTTATACTTTCCTCTGCTATATCCTGCTTCTGGAATGGTGCAGATGAGCTCAGTACACTCATGTCTGTGTAAATTTTTGCTCCCACCCACAACACTGATGTCAGGGAGCTGTGTAACACCATATTACACAGCTTGAAAATCCACTCTCTCCATTTCTTCTAATTTGCTTGGATATTTCAAATGTCTCGGAGGCGATCACAAGCAACACTTTTCCAGTTCCTGGGAGAATTCTTTGAGTTTAAATTGAGTAAGTTGAAGTAATGATTTTAGGGCTCAATTGCAAGTTGCCATGAGCAATACAGTTTTAGGAATTACAGACTTGCAGCAGATCTTTGCCTTGCTCATCTCTTTCTCCTGGTATGGAGATGTACATACTCTAGGCCTTACCCAGCTCCAGCCATATTTTACAGAATCTCTCATGCATTTTCATTGAGGCAGGACAGAGTTTGAAGCTGCCTTGATTTAATTATTTCCATGGAGGCTGCCTGCACACCTTCTGATGGTGCAAATGGCAGCTGTCTGGCCCTTGATTCTATTAGAGACTACATTCCTGTGTATTTGCACTTTTACATTTTGAAACATGTATTTTGTTGAAAAACTAGAACAGTAGCTTTTTAGGATAGCCTCTTTTCTTTAATTACCAACTTAAAATTCCATTTCAGTATTGATCAAAAATTCTCCTATGCATAAACATACCTTGAACACCTTTAAAACCCGGGGGACCTGGATTTCCAGGATATGGTGATGTAATGCAGACAGTTTCACCTGAAGCAAGACAGAGAAGAAACTGGCCTATTGACTTTGGATTAACTGGAGTCTGAGCACTGACTGTAATATTTCTGGGGAACTACCCAATCACATGTGCAAATGTGCAATGACTGTTTATGCACATTGTTATTTCCATATTACTGAAGTCTTCCATATTAAAATATATTTTTCTTGATACTTCCTATGAAACATTGGTGATATTTTAAATTGCTGTAATACATTTGTATTTTTTAAAGACAAAGTTTTTATAAATTGTCACTGCAATTTGTTTTACAGTACTCTCTATTGCAAGAAAGAATAATATTTTCTTTTTAATTCTATCTACAGCTATCAGTGCAGATTTTTTTTTTTTAAGCATTTTTATAACCAAAAAAAGCAGGCCAAGCTTTAAGTATAAATTGTGTTTTCCTATACATTAATATTATTTTCACTCTAAATGAATAGCACTATATGTATACATATAGATATACATATAGAATAATACATTAATATAATATATAATACATATTAAACCATAATGGGTGCCACCAAACATCCAAATGTGTATTCTGTTATTTCATTCTTAACATAGACATTCAAAATTACCTTTCTGGCCTTTTGGACCAGGTGGCCCAACATTACCCATGTCACCAAAGTCTCCAGGGCTACCTCTGGCTCCTGGAGACCCAGGAAGCCCCAAACCAGGCAATCCCATCTGGCCTTTTACCCCAGGAGGTCCCGGGAGCCCAGGGAATCCTTTATCACCCGGAATTGCTACTCCAGAATCGCCCTGAAATAAAAATTCTCAGTAAGAAGTGAAAAGAGCTAATTTCTCTCCTCTCTTAGATGATGAAAAAGCATGTTAGAGATTTATCTGGAGAAACACCTTCACAATGGAAAGACTACATGGATGACATTAGTATTTTTAAATACTCAAAGGCAATAGGAACAAAGGGGGTTGTGTATTTTTTGTTTCCTGACCCCATAGTATTGGCACACAGTATATGCAGAGATTATCATCAGGAATACCAAAATAAACAGTAATACTTACAAGAAACTAATTTTTTAATGGATAAAAACTTTCATGACCTTTCATAAGATAATATGTTAATTGAAACGGAAAAAGTCTGGGGAAGTCAAACATACCTCAGCTCCTTTTTCCCCTGGCAATCCTAGTTCCCCATCTCTGCCATCAAGACCTCTTTGGCCTGGAAATCCTGGAAGCCCAGTAGGTCCTCTTTCACCTTTTGATCCTTAAATTTTTTTTTAAAAAAAAAAAAAAAAATTGCAGTAATTTTAGGGGGAGGAGGTATTTCTGCTAAAAGAAATGCTGGGTAACCATTGACCATTGATCCTATCTTCATGATAATCCCCAGTCCTTGAATTCACATTCCTTAACAAGGCATTTTAGGCTTAGGAAGGCAGTTTGTAGTTGGATACCTGATGGAACAACTTGGTCTCTCTCTAAAAGAGATGTTCACAGGCACCACAGGAATGTGGCTTCTGTCTGTGCTATACATAGAGTAAAAATATTTCACTATTGAAACACGTCACAGATTTATTCTTGATTTCAGTGAAGTCAGGATATAGCAGTGCCATATGATGTAGAATATTTGCATCAATGTTCCCCAAAGGTTTTTGGCTTTTTCCTCCTGTGGATTTCTTTTGCACCAATATTTATGAGAAAATAACTTTTGCATCAAGGACAGTAAAACTATTCTAACACAAAGATTCATTCTGCTGTGTCAAGAAATCCTTTGCAAATAAAAGCAAATGTTTTTCCCTGTTCCAACATCTGTAAAAAACCCACAGGCATCCAAAGCTAAGCTAACTTTTCATAAACAATAAGAAGGACAATCGTCTGTAAATAACTATTTTAGCCTTTCTAACTAAGCTTTGCCATCAGATTGCTGTAATTTATTGTTCTCTTTTTCTTTTGCTTTTGCAAATCATAACCATAACTGTGGAGAGGTTTTGATCTATTTAATTACAAGAATTCCAGTTGTGCAACTGGTGGCCTATTGTTTCTCTTCAATGCCTGGTCAAGAGTAATTTTTAGAAATAGGAAAGGAATCTGAATAGTCATTGAAACTGAAGTTTTCCCAAGAAGGATGTTGGTGGTCTCTTTTGAGATAACAGCTGTGATATCGATATATGACAATTCAGGAGGTCATACTTCTGTTCAATAATATTTCTTCATTATTTCACAGTATTTGTATTCTGCTTAGTCTTTGCTGTACAGACCTCTGGAAGAACCCAGTTATCAAATGCATGACACAAAAAGTAATTTGTTTGCATTAATAACATGCTGTTAAAACTGTTTTATGGCTCAACTATAGAGAAAAAAAAACCACAAAACACTGTGTTGATCTTGTGTTTAGCAAGAAGAGATGGTACCAAGAGAGCAGTTTGGATATATATGACCTCTAGGTTTCAGTAGCTTACTGAGCTAATGGATTTAGTAAAGAGTAAATTATTGTTTTTCTCACACTATTGCCTAGACATTGTATAGGAAAACAAAAAGGTTAACAGTAAAATGTGTGTTTACCTTTTATTCTAACTTTGCCTGGATCACCCTTCTCTCCTTTTTCCCCATGCTGTCCAGCAGAACCAGGAGTCCCCTTATTGACAAAGAAAAGAGTTGTCAGTTTTCTCCAGCAAGGAATCAAAGTGGGAATTGAAGGGAAAATCAGATATCTATCTCTTGCATGGTTTCCCCAAAAAAGACCAATTAAAGTAACCAAAAGGACACACTGGTCTCTTTTGATGGTCAAAAAGAGGAGTGTGAATGGCACGTGGTCTGCTGCCTCTGCCACATGCACAGCAACATGACTGTGCTGGTTTTGCATTAATTGATATTTGGTGAGGAGGGAAGAAGCCACCCACAGAAATTATTTTTCTGAGAGGAGCTGCTGAGAGCTTCCTCCATGCCTAATAACACCAATCAGTGACTCATTTTGAATACTAACACTTTGCTAAACCACTAAAAAGCTGAACATGCCTCTGTGAACACACATGTTAAAAATGAACAAACCCCGGGAAATCTCAAACTGGCAAACCAAAACCACTACAACAACTGAAAGAAATTGTAGTGCCAGAGCACTGGGCCCACAGCTGCACAGATGTGGGACTGCAAATGTAAGAATATCAAGAGACAAATGATTCATTAACTCTTCCCACTGCTGACTTCAACCCACAACCCTCTGAGGAAGGGAATCTCTGGAGGGTGGTGACTGCTGGATGAGGCTGTCCTCCCAGAAGTGAACACAGCAGGAAGTAAGTGATGCTTTTTTTTTTTTGAATGAAAACTCACAAAGCTAACAATAAAAAATTTCATTTAGTTAGGTACATTATATTCTTAGATGAATATATGGCTTGACAGGTTGAGAGGGCAAAATAAATACTTTTCTATATTTTTATGCTGATTTTTGTTTTCAGCTGTCCAAGCAGGGTGTACTATTTGTATCATCTTTGGTCAAGGTCTGATATTGCAACAGTATATGTGGATCAAGACAACCATGTGAAATTTACACAGAAGTAAAAGGCCACTAAGGTACACACACTGGGGTATTATATAGGCAGCTTCCTCTGTTACTCAAAATCTTTCCCTTAAAAATAGGTGGAGCAAAACCAGTTTTTAATGTGATTGACAATTTTAAATCAGGCAGCAGACTTCTGAAAAATGTGTATCTGAAACTTGAAGTGACTATTTGTTACAATGTCGAGATCTTCAAGTAGGCAGCGATGAGTTATTAGTGTCTGAAAAGAAAATGAAATATTTGGGAAGAAAAGAGAGCAGAAAAATGGAGAAAAATGGTCCATTAGACCAAAGCACTTCTGTACTGAAGTGAATTATTTCCTTCCAAAGTGATTACTATGTCCTTGTTTCTCACTTAAGTAACCTAAGAACAGCAAAATTCAGGACAAGGCCTCAAGCCTTACTTCAGAGCCATAAGGGCTAAAATATACTCTCAAAAGTAACAAAAACATCAGAATCTCACATACATACACCACTCAGGTTATAGGGTTTTAACTAAAAAAAAGAGGGCAAATGTAAATCTTCTAATGAAATGATTGGAACTTGAAGGAGAGCTCTTCCACCTACTTCTCTCAGACTCATAATGGATTTGTTTGCTTTTTTCTCTTTTGAAAGAACATGTTCTGGAAACTTTTAAGGAATTCCTTATGTGAGCAAACAGTTCTGCTATTAAAACAAACCCAAATCTCAAAAAAATAAAACAAAAACCAACCAAGAACAACAACAAAAAAAAAAAGGCACAAAATACCCCTCTAAACATGCCTCTCAAAACAACCCAAAAACCCAACCATAATGCATCGGGTATAAAGCAGGGCATATCTACCTATATTTTCAAATAAAATCCTCTCACACACAAGAAAGTGTATTAAAAAAACCTTCTATTTGGCATTATTTTGGCATGCAGCATCCTGGATGTACATTCCATATGTCAGACCAGAAGAAGTAGATCAAAATCACAGCAAGAGCAATAAACTATCATATACTGTATTCCTAAAGCAGTTAGATTAAGTGGTGTTTTTGAATTACTGCTCACTCTGGGGACTAAGATTAACTATATGAAGCACATTAAAGAAAGTAAGTCTACTCCCAAAAGTAAAAGATTGTTTCACTAGACTGTAATAAGCTAAAGTAGATAAAAGTTCCAGATAGTTTTCCAGGGCACTTTCTCCACCACTCTGCTTAAATGCCACCTGAGTTGAGAGTTAGCTTGATGTTGTTTACTGAAGCTCATGAAAAGTACTCACAGGGAGCCCTGGTGATCCCACTGCACCGGATAAGCCTGGGTCACCCTTTTCTCCATGCCTTCCAGGGTATCCCATCTGTCCTTTCCTTCCTGGAGTACCTGGAGGTCCTTGCACACCACGGGGACCAGGAGGACCAGCACTACATGAGCAGAGGCCTTGACTTCCTACATGAAAGTGTCAAAATTACATTGAAATAGCTGAAAAATTCATACCCAAAAACTAATGCAGTCCTTTTTCTTTTCTGTGTGAGTAGTGCACCACATTTAGACCATTTTATCTCATGTTATCTCACCTGGAGAGGATTATCAGTCTCCCTTAACAGTGCTGAGTAACTCTGCACTGACAGGACTCTGCTGACTCAGAAGCACCAATGCCAACAGTAACTCTGTACCATGATGGGCCTAAACCTCCAAGTTACCATCAACTTCTTGCATATTTAGATTTGACACTCCTGGCAAAGGTTTCATACTCAAATTGTCGTTATCTGGGCCAACTTACCCTTCTCTCCTTTTGCCCCTTTTCTTCCTGGAAGGCCAATCTGACCTTTTGGTCCAGGTTCTCCAGGGATCCCTCTGTCAGTACAGATTACACCTATGAAAAAACAAATTTTCCAGCCAGTATTAAGTCAGGTTTACTGTTTCCCCAGCTTACGTCATGTGTCCCCCTCTCCCTTCTCTTGTTATTCTCACATAAGTTACAGATCTTATTAAATGTTTTACAGGTTGTTGCTTACAGATTATACTGCAACAGTATGGCTAGAGTTGATGCTGACACATTGCTTCTCATTGCCACTGCTTTTTTCTACTTAAAACTTTACTGTTTTCTTTTCTAAAGGATGCAGATTTGGGTTTCCTCCTCAGTATTTTTAACTTGAATAGTTAAGAAATGGTCTATTAGACCAAAGCACTTTTGTCTAATGAACCATTTTAAATTTTAGTTTTAATATATGTGTTACTTTTGTGGGTTTAAAATCACCCAGAAAACTATGAAAATCTTGAAATCTTGCTGATCGAGCTAATAGGAAAAATATGGTTCCAACATCCCATGAAAACTTTGAAATAGCTGTCAAAATGCACTTTTCACTTCTCCGTATTTGTAGCACCAACAAAAGCAAAGGATCCATTACTCTGCAGAATTCTGATCTTGTTATATGAATTGCTATTGAACCTACTGGGTAGTCCAGGTAAGCCTTGTCTTCCTGGCTGCCCTGGTAGGCCTGGTGGTCCAGGAAATCCTGGTCTTCCTGGAATTAATTCACCTGTTCCAGGCAAACCAGGGTCCCCTTGAAAACCTTGAGGTCCTGGTGCCCCACTTACTCCTGGCAGGCCAGGAAGACCTGAAAAAAAAAGAAAGGTAAACAGCCCACACAACATTAATGTGACATATCAAGGAGGAAACTACAGACCATTCAGGACTGCCCTGAAAAATAGCTTCTATATAACTAATGCTTGAATCCAAATCCTCAGGTTTTTCAGGAGCCACAAGAAAAGAGGTTCCTGCTATAGACCTTCAAATGCTTTTTTTCCTCCTTGCCTCCATTATTTCTTTTGCAGACTTCCCTGTTACTCCAGCTCCTCATACAGAGCAAAGCCATCTTCAGCACATCCCTTTATATCTTTTTGAGATGGAGAGCAGAAATTTTAAGCACAGCACTCCAGACACAGTTATACCATGGGTTTGCCATGGTAGTATTCTCCTTTTTCTTCTGTTCCTTTCCTAGTCATTTCACATGTTCTGCTTGGATAATTTTGGTTTTTTTCTGGCTATTAAGAGTTAATATTTTTACTGAACAGTCTTTGCAGTTGGTGACTTGCATTAAGCAAGACCAAAGAACAGTTTTCTTTCAGCTGCTTTCTTTCCTTCTGGTGTATAGTTCACATTTATACTCTACTTCTCTTACTTGTTCCATCATATCCTGGTCTTCCTAGAAGGCCTGAAGGACCAATTGGTCCAACTGACCCCATTTCACCGACAGGACCCGGAAATCCAGGATCTCCTCGTGGACCTTCAGAGAATTACAGAAACATGTGAGTTGAACACCTTATGGAATTGACAGCTTAAATCCAAATTAAGCTGCAATCAAAATTGTAATTTGGAAACTACACGAGAGTAAAATAACTTATGAAACATTTAAAAATGTGTAACAATTTAATTTTAAGGTGGGAGGATTTGGTTACTTTTCTATGGATTCCAGCCCATTTCACAAGCATATTTTTAACTCTTCATCACTTTGTAGAAGTATCTTTGTGCTATGTATTACAAAATATAATTGAGAGAAATGTTGAGAGAAATATTTGCCCAAAATAAACACATGTAGCATTTAAAATAAATATGGATTTCATGTTATGAGCTTTGGCAGTACACACAGGGAGGTCATTTCAGGATCACCTTAGCTGAAATTATTCAGATTTTTAAAATTATATTTTTTAAATTGCTACAAATAATAAAATTTAAAATTGCAAGTACATACTGATAAAGAAAACCTGAATCAGATGCAAACAACTTCATTAAACTGGAAAAATAAAATATTGGCAGTAGTTCTGTTCTGTATTGTTCTAAAGGCCTCTTTCTCTGAAGATTGTATCCATCACGGACCATGCACATGAGTGAATGTTACTTGAGATATTAAGCATGGGGTTGTTTGTTGTATGGGCTGGAAACCATGGAAGTCTATGCAAAAAAAAAATAATTTGTTTTAGGATGAGGCCCCTATCTTATGGGGAGGTTCTGCTGAACTGGGGTTTTGTTATAACTTACTTCTGTGATCACAAGAAATTTCTAGTGCTGTCCTAGAAATACAATGTATGATGAGCTCTCTGTTGAAATATTCTTACAAGACAAACTCTCCAAGCATTAGATGCAAAAGCACAACTTTGCAGACAGTAGACCTGGCTGTTCCCCACTGCTTCCTGCTATGAAATAAGAACTTCCACACATCTTTTCACCCATTAGATGAGCAAGATGGGGATAAAAGGAGATGGGACATTAAAACCCAGCCTGAGGTTTAGGGAGGAAGGTAATAAATTGACAGATACTCGGTTGGGAGTACGGGTCCCAGGATTTTCCCCCTGCAAACAGGAAGCTTGACTGTAGTCTAAAATCTGTGTGTTGTGGTAATACTGAAAACAGGAATCCTAAAGGACAATGGGAAGGCAGGTGTTCTTATTTGCTGTCCATTAACCAGGACGGGCTTATTTTTCATCGAATTTTTGTAGCTATGCTTAGGCCCAATAACAAGAGAGTCCTTCAGATCTAGTTGTGACTGTATGCACAAAGATCTTTCACACAAACAAACATTTAATGTGACACTTGTATGTTTAACATAGTTCCACGAAGATCAACAAGACACACAAACACATAACTTGGCCGAACCCACAAACACAGCCTTTGGCCACTGGGAGTATTTTAGGATTCTGTCCCCTGCACCCGTAGTGACCACTTTCACACACCTTAGCAAGCAGGTCCTGCCCTTTATACAGCACAAAGACTAGTCAAAAATAGATATAACCTTTTATAGGAAGCAGTGGAGTTCCAACAGCTCCAGGAGGACCTGGGGGCCCTTTTTCTCCTGGATCCCCCTGTAAAAGTCCAGAATAAATTTTTTTATATACAAATATATGGTGTACTAGAATGTAAATGAACATTTCAACAGTGGGGAGATATGTAAGGATGTGACACACACGGCCCAAGAAACTTGATTTTGACACTTTGCAGCATTTAAAACCAAGCAAAAAGATTTAACATAATCATTATCTTTCAGGATACCAGTAGCTAAACAGTAATATAGCAATCACACATATCTATTTGACTCTTCAGAACATGTGACTGCTATATTTGATTTCATTCATTTATTGTAGATATACAACTACAGTAAATCAGTATCCATTGATTTAACAACCAATCTGTAAATAAAAATTCCAGAAATTCTATATCAGAATTAGGACATTATTTCTATGACAGAAAAGCATAAAGAAAAACAGTTTCACTGTCTAACAGCTGTTATCAATGGTAAGAGATACTCAAAGCTCTTATAAGAAGTTTAAAACATCTGCATTAGGGAAACATGAAAGTGCTTACTAATGGTGAGGAAAATCATTTCTGTTTGGAGGTTTTCTAAATTAACTTGGATTTTGCTACTTAGAATTGCAAGTGAAGTGGACTTTAAGGAAGTTTTTCGTGTGGCAAATTGTATTAGACCTTTTGCTTTGTAGATTACAAATCAGCTCTCCTTTTTCAGCAAATGGGAACTAAGGAAACAAGAATGTTAATGTGGGAACTGTGTAGTGAGGCTGCATTCCCAGACTGGACTGCAGGGCCTTTTAGGACACAGACCAGGAGAACTGGATACCCATTCTTACACAAGTGAAAACAAGGTCTCTATGCCTCTATCTTGGCTTTTTTTTTTTTTTTTTTTTTTTTTTTTTTTTTTTTTTATGGTGTCTCTACAGCAGTTAGTTCTGTCACTGACTGCTGCCTTCTTGATCTCTGGCCTGTTTCCTTTGTCTGTATCTTGCAGAATGAAAAAATATCCTTGTGTCATCTTTAGTTCTTTTAAACAGGAACATAAATCTGTCTTCCCTAATGACACAGAAGAACCTTCTGTGTGGCAGGAAAGAAAAAGTAAAACTAGTATTTTTCCTCCTCTGATAAATTTAGAAGGGATTTTGAGCTTTAAAATTAATTTAATGATGATAAATAAAGATGTGTATAATAGATGTATTTGGCCCAAGTCTTATATAATTTTCATGCTGATTTTAAAATGACACAACCAGAACACAAGAAAGAACTGAAGAGTAATGAGCCAATGTCAAACATGTCTGTTCTTGGTATCTCAAGTAATAAACTCCAGTTGTGGTCTCTGAAAATCTGTTTTTAGGCTGTTAGGGCTAATGACCCTCTCTGGCTGGCAGCTGCCTATTTGCTGTGTTTTCACCATTGGTACACTCCTACACAATGGCATAGATCTGTTTAGATTATTTAGTTGACTGATATTGTTTTCTCTTCCCATAAAAACTTCAGGAAACTCAACTTGCTGACAGTTTATTTTAAAAAAAATTGTGTTGCCAGCATCCAGGCTTAGGCATCAAAAGCTATGGCAACAATTCCTTGAAGTCCACTCTTTGCTTTTAGCAACAGTTAGCATTTTTTAAAGAGGAAATCTACTTTCAATACAACTGTTTTGTTTTTTTTTTTCCTGAGTCTCTATACCTTAAATCTGAATGCATCTTAGATTTTCTATGAACATGTTTGTTTCACAAAAATCTTCACAAGGACAGGCTATTCCCAGGAGAAGTTATAATCATATTCTTGTTCCTTTGGTGCACGTGATTTTTAGTGGATCATAAGCAACAGCTGGTGAGGGCAGCTGAACAGTTGATGCAGCCTGGATAGGACTGTCCCTTTTTCAGGAATAATCAGATTTCTCCAATGGTTTCCCAATCAAAACTACAGCATCTGTGCAATCACTCAGAATTTTGCATATCTGTAGTAGTTACTCTTTTTTTATTAAGTTGTGTCTATAACTGATTTGATTTCTTTTGCTCTGGGCACTAGCAATTGTAATTTCATCTTTCTGATTCATTACTACAGGACTTCAATCATTTCCCAAAACCTACCAACAATTAATTACATTTTTGTTTACTGCTTGTAGTGTTAAATGATGGCTGCTCAGGCTCTGGGCTAATCAATGGAGTCTGAGGAATGCACTGTTCTGTCCATAACATGACTTGTCTCCAGTTTGTAAATTAATTAAAACAATATGTACATCAGGGTGAGAACTTTTTAAAAACAAAACACTTAAGATTTGATTCTAGATTTTGGGAGTATTGGACTGAAATGAATTTTCAGTTTAAATCTGATATGCAATGTTTCAGTTTAATTAGTATCTAAATGAAATCACTGTGTGTGAAGTTGATAACAGCCAAAGGGGATGAAAAGTAACATCTGTGGGCAATTTTTTCCCCTGGGTATGACCACATAATTATAATCTTGGCTGAAGAAGCTGGACTAGCATTCTCCTGGCAGTCCTAACTTTGAAAGTAAGTCTGTGACTAAGCCAGATGTTTTTATTGTACTTTGACTTATTTACTTTATGTGTTTGCCATTTCTCATTTGTAAACATGCTTTGAAAAGCTGTCTGTTGCTTTATATTTATGTGCTTTCTACTGTGTCTTTAGCTGTATACTACTTATGACAAGTTTGCACCAGCCACAGTTTACTTCTTTGTGTCACCACAGATTGTGTAGAGCGTGTTCCAATCTTAATCTTTAGTTTATAATACAGATAGATGACTTTTGTGCAAATCTCTTTAAGAAAATTTACTGGCTTATATGCAGCTTTCAAAACCAAAAATTATATCAGAGGGAAATAAACACTCCTCGACTTTTGTATTCCAGAATATTTAAGCCAAGTTCATTAGCATCGCAATTGCTGCAATTATGTTTTTGTTCTCTGTACTGTGATAATAACTTTGATGAGCTTTATCAACCTTGGTGTCTCTGCTGATGATTCTGTCACCCACCTTCTGCATTGCAGCATTTCATTTCTCCTCTTGCTCGTACACTGCTGACCACTTGGACCCTATCCCAGGACTCCTGAGGCCTTTCCCCCTGGCTAGACTCACTGCTGCTTTGCTCCCTCCAGGGTAGCATCCAGAACTGCTTTTTAATTCTGAGTGCTTTAGCATTGTAGATTCCATAGGAAATATAACAGTTCCATTCATTCAAGTCTTTGCTGTTACTCAGAATTAAAATATGATCCAGTAGTCAGAATTACATTGGTTCTGCAGTCTGCAGAAGAAAATTCCATAAACTTCTGTCCTGAAATATCACTAGACTGGCATCTGGGTCTTCTAAAATTGTTGTAAGCATCTCTTCCACACTTTAAATATTTTCCTGTTTTACTGCTTAGCCCTGGGATATGACATCTACACTTCTAATCCCTAATGGAAAGCAGCAGGTATTGTAAAACAAAAGGCAGTTAGTGTCATCTAAGGGAGCCAAAGTAGGAAATGTTTAAACACAGCTGGTGTGAAGAAGTCCACTTCCTTACCATTCTGGTAAACATCTTGGAACAATTACTTCAGTGAACAGATTGAAAACACGCCAAGAGATTTTGGTAAATAGTGCAAACAGGCCCATCTGAATGGAATTTTGCCACCTCATTTGGGGCCAGTTTTCATCCTCGTTTACAGGATCATACTGTTAACTAAACAGCAGCTTCCTATACCTCCCAGGGGAATGCAGCTCAACAGTGAATATCTTGCAGAGTACTACAATTCATGGATTAGGTTGCTATCCTGGTATACTTACAGGTAACTATTAGGGTTAACAATTCCTATAGTATGTAAAATAGAATTTCCACTCTCACCTACACCAGCTAGGAATGTTTTCTTACATTGCTGTTTACTACCATGGTGATGAATAACTATAACTATCATGAAAACAGTAAACCTTAAAAGAAATTATGACTGTATAAAAGGAAATGGCCTGATAAGTGGGTACATTTGGAGGAAATACTGGCACAGAGGGGAGTGGGGTGTGAATGTGTCACATTTTTTTACCTGAATGCCTGGATAGCCAGGTTGTCCAGGAAAACCAGCAAATCCTGCTTCACCCTGGAAAGGATCACATAAATACAATTTGATTAATCAGTTAAGACATAATTAATTGAGTAAAATCCAGTAAGGCAGTTATACAGTACCATCATGTTATAATTGTGCCCACAGAGAATTCAGTGGGTTTGTACAGAAGGTGGTGTTTCACAGACTCTCCTGTGTTGGAAAATTCACAGCATGTATTGCCAGGTTATTCAGACAGTGCTCAGCAGATTCAGCAAAGCTGGGGCACAGAATTAGCTGGAATACATACCAGCAGTCTCTGATAGACTGTCTGCTTAACACAGCTGAAATTGGTTTGCTGCTTGTTGAATGATTCTCTTAAACTACTGAATGGAAAGCAGCTGCACATCAGCTCTCTTCTCTTTTTATGATTTTCTAATATACTCATCCAGCCAGTACTCAAACTCTTTAGGTAGGCAAGAGTGAAAAACAAAGTGAAAAGCATTTTTGCAGGTGAAACAGTCACCTGAAGCATAACTCTAGAGGCAAATATTTATACATTATGTGATTTATGAACAGCATGATCACTATCTTAACTACAGTTGGGCAAGATACAGATCTATATACATACATCTGTTGTTCTTTATTCCAGTAAGATGTTGTAAGTTCATAAGCAAAATTTAGCAGACTTAGCATCACTGGAATTTCTCAAGCCAGAAACATGCGCAAAACATGCATGCACCACAAAATTACACAAACAATGTCACCGTAAAAAACAAAGTTAACATGCTGCATAACTTTTCTATTATGCTGCATGTGTGTCCCACTGACTTTTCCTCCTCCTTGCAACTTCAGATTCCATTAGCAAATTTCAGCCAATTTTTATAGTGGCAGAAATTCAAAGACACAGAGTTCATGCAGCTTCTGTGGCAACAGGTAGCAGAAGAGAAAAGAAGGAATGCAATCTGATCTGTGAAGTATGTGGAAATTCCAAATCTGCACAAATCCACAGAAAACAAAATCTCATTGATCCCACTGTTCAGGGAGCTGCTTATATTTTCTGCCTTCATACCTTCATTCCAGGAAAACCTGCAGGTCCATAAGAACCAGGATGACCCTAATAAAAGCAAGGAGACTGTAAGCTAAAACAGCAAAAACTTATTTAAAATTAAACCTATTCAGAACTGCTGATAGTTAATGTTACAGATAAATATTACTTGGGATATCTTCCAAAAACTTTGAAATGCTTTTGCAAATAGTTTCTGTGAGAAATGGACAAGAATTAGAACTGTAGACCAAAGCAAACCAGTCAAGTTTTCACTTAATTTTTTTACCATATTGCATCAAGCACAGTAGTGGAATGCTGCTCCTCTTCAGCACTGTTAGGCAAACCCAGCACAAGTAAAGTTGCTGTAAAAAACTGCCATCAACATGTATGGAGAACATTAAAATTACTGTGTTAGTACTGTGCTGTTCCAGAGCACCTTTGTGCTGGTCCAAATATTTAGAGGATAACCCTACAGATTTACTTTCTTTCCAAGGAAAGTCTGTATGAGCTTATGTTTAAGTCTGAGACAGGGTAAATTCCAGGGCAAGTCTCCTAAATATTCTGTAAAGGAAGCATGACAGATTAGTTGAAAAAATCCTTAAAGTCTTTCTTGAAATTGCAAACTTGAACTGCCTAATTATTGTGAATTTGTGATATAATTTATTGTGCAACTTTCTTACCTGCAATCCAGGGAATCCAGGAAGGCCTTTTTCACCTTTTTCTCCTCTCCCAAGTATGCCCTAGAGCAGTCAAAATAGTTTTTTTAACCAAGATTCTCAGTGAAGTATTTTAATACATTTTAATTGTTGTGCATGTGTACTAAATGATGTATACATTAAATTGATGGATCTTGTTTCACTTGTGTGGCTCAGTCACTGGGGCTGACTTCACACAGCATCACCAGCAGAGCCTAAGTAGCTCCAGTTACATGAGGAACCTGCTCTGGTCTCTTCTCTAAGCTTCATATTATTTCAGCAGTTGAATTTGTATATCTTTTTTCTAAAGTTTTGGACATTGTTTGAGCTACTTCAGTTGATTTCTCTGTTCCTGCTTATGACTAACAAGTGCATGTATTATCACCTACATAGACAACTAGTACTGGAGCATGCATATAAAGCCCATCTTTTTCAATATAAATATGATAGAAAAAGATTAGCATTGTTCTCTTTTCCAGTGCCAAGTAACAGTGGTCTTTTTGTGATGGAAAATGATGGAACTTCTGAAAAAGTGCCAGACTTACAACTCAGAAAGGTGATGTTTGTGCTTCTCGTTTCTTCTCTTCTGCTACAAAGCTAAATAAGTTTTTAACATAAACTAGTCTCTTTCTATTGCCTCAAATTTCCTCTTTTCTTCTGAGATCTGGCAGCTTCCTGCCTATGGATTTTCCTCTTCCAGCACCTCAATGTTTAAATTGATCATGTTGACAGAAAGAAAAGAAAATGTAAAATAGACAGTAAAAAGCAATCCTCTCTCCAAACAGGTGACTCTGCCTTCTCTACCCTTGGGGATATCCACAATGTCAAGTTCAAGCCTTTCCTCAACCTTCTGTGGTAAATATACACCATGCCCTACTAGAACACATTCAGATCATCCCTTGTTTCTCTTCTTGAGGAAAAATAATCTATACTTGTATTTTCTTCACAGTTCCAATCCATTATGTCAACAGCCCAACTGGCAACAACACGACTTTTTGCTACCAGGCAACACTCAATAGGTATGTCTAAAACAGACTCAGAAAGATTTTCCAAAGGGTTTTGAAATATTTTTGCTTTCACAGTGACTTAGGCGGTGATTAAATTTCACAGCAAAAAAAATGCTGTGCTTTAGAAGTTTAACACAATAACCACACAAGAAATTTGCCAGCACCATGGGAAAAAAATGTCCCATTACTTACTTTGGGTCCACGTGGCCCTCTGTATCCTGTTACCCCAGGTAATCCTTTTTGGCCCTACATATAAAAGGAAAGTTTTTGTGTATATTATTATGCAGGATATGTCTATGTGCTGCTTAAGTTTTTTAAAGCCCTACTCTGAATTAGAAGTGTTAAACAGTATGTTTTTTAGCACTGGGTGTATTTCTTTAGGTGTCCTAGACACAAGAAAAGCAAGAAAAACATTTATGTACTTATCTTTATTTCTGTTAATGCTGTTAAACCAGCATAATGACTGTGGAGGGAGATATATGTATCTTTTCACTTACAAGCATCAACAAGTCAGGGGTTTGTTCCTACAAACATGCACGACAGTAGTTCTTTTTAATTTGCTGCTCTTCTTGGCTTGATGCAAGTACCCACAAGCACAAATCTACACTTTTGAGCACAGCCCCAGTCTGAATGGCTGCTTACATAGCCATGATTGTGTCATGTTGTAGAGCAGCAAATGTCCCACTTCACAGGAACCTGGGGAGTTTATGGAGGTTCTTTTGGTCCTTTCCCTCTCTTCCTATATCTGTATAGCAGCTGTTTGCAGGATCAAAGCCCAAAGTCCAACATGTGAAATCTACTGGTTCCCTGAGTTGAGGCTGCAAGGAGCTGGCAATGTCAACTTCACCTTTTCATTTGTGTATTTGAGGAAATCAGACTTGAGAATGCAGAGGGCTCTGTAACAATATAGGGCTCTGTAACACAGTTTTTGTTTAAAAAAATGTGGGTTACAAACATTCTAATGTTCTAAGCCACTCAGCTGTAGCTAGGGTAGGTGTGATCTTGAAGAAGTGCAAGTTGTTCAGGAAAGTTTTGGATGCTCCATTCTTGGAAATGTTCAAGGCCAGTTTGGATGAGGCTTTGAACAACCTGGTCTAGTGGAAGGTGTCCCTGCCCATGGCAGAAGGATTTGAACTAGCTGATCTTTAAGGACTCTTCCAACCCAAATGATTCCATTATTCTGTGATAAAACTTGCAATAAAAATTGACAACAAAATCACACTTAATTTTTACATTAAAGAAAGCACCCTAGAAGGATTAGGGTTAGTTCAAAACTGTAGATTGGAGTAGAGTTGCCAGTGATATGCAAAATTTTAAGTATTAGTGAAAAGCCACAAAGAGATTCAACAGCAAAGTAACCAAATTTGCCAAGATGCCTGAAACATGATTTGCTAATGACAAAAACTGAAGAAAACCAAAGCAAGGGCAATATCTCCTTTCTGCATCAAGATAGTCTTCCCTCCAGAACATGAGCTAAAGCACACGTGGGGTGTCCTCTCCTGAAAGCTTGTAGGAAGGGTGCTGAACACAGGATTCTGCTGCAGCTGATGGTTTCTTACAGAAAGATAGGTATGTCTTATGCCATCCTTGCAAAAATTATATCCCAGTATTGTACTTGCCAGGTTGAGCACTGTTAAATATGATGACAAATTAATACCTTTTGTCCTTTGAACAGCTGTGCTCCAGGAGGTCCAACTAACAGCGGTGACCCAGGTGGCCCAGGCAGTCCGATGTCGCCCTGTGGAAGCCAAAGCAACAGCAGAGATGTCCCATGTAGCATTTCAGTGACACTCAGCTTGTTTTTCTGTTGTACCATAGCACTGCATATTTCTGTACTCACTGAAAATGTACTAATTACCTGCAGATAAAGGTTTGCACTGAGATCTGTAAGCCTCTTTACCATCTGCTCAGATGAGTAAGGCTGGCAATATAATCTCCTATTCTCCTGACTCATTAAAATTGATGTTACAGCTAAGGAAATAAATGAGAATGCTGGCTCCTGCTCCAAATCTGCTGTGGAGATAGTAGTTACAGGACTGTCAAATCTCTTATGTTTACATACAGTCTCTCATGTTCTAGACCAGAGCCTTTGAGCACAAGACCTTGTGAATGTAAAATGAAATTATTGATTTGCTGTGGAAAGTTGTGTGTGTTAGACACTTGCACCCATTCTAAGAACTGACTAGACCAATTCATAGAAGAAATATCAAATATTCCACATTGGTTCTATATATCCTGAATATGCTAATATAGGTGGAGACTGGTAAAGAACTATTATTATGTGCTTTGTACACCCTTTCCTTGACGTCTGTTCTGCACTTAGCAAAAGATGAGATTCAGGGACTGATCTGGTCCAGCCCCTGTCACTAAGTAATCACAAACACCGTTGTTGACACCTAGGCAGTGTCTGTTCAGGATGTATGTAAAATGCTCTGTAACACTGATGGGTGCTTTTCAAAATCTTCAGAACGTGCTTGATTCCTGAATGCAGCTCACTGAAGGAATTCCTTCTGCTCAAAATTAATTGATTCAATAACTTCTTCTGTTCTAACATGATTAGCAGGACACAAAGCCACAAATTAATGGGTTCCAGGGAACTCAACAAGACTCTATTATTCTTCTAACTGTACAGCAATAACATATTTAATATTATTTGTTTTCTTACCGGCTCCCCCTTTTGTCCATCCACTCCAATCCCTGGATTTCCCTAATTGATAAAGAATGTACACAGTTTCAGCATGATCAGAAAATACTTACATTAGAGTTTAATCAAGTAACTCTTTTGAAAAACTTGATAACAAATAAACAAAAGGAACACTCCAAATACTTGTATAAATTATTATTTCACTAACAGCTTCAGAAGATATTACCTACCTGTTCACCTGGCAAACCAGGGTAACCTGGAACACCCTTTAAAAGAGAATGAAGACAAGTCAATATGTCTGATTTAGAGACAGGTTTTGAAAATTATTTCCTCTTGCTCACAGGACCTAGCGGCAGAATTTTCTCTTGGGGTGTACCTATTCTAAAGTGCAATTTACTTCACTTGGTCACTGCTTTCAGGGGGGCTGACCTCTGGTTTCCCCCTTTCCTGTCTCCCACAGGTGGTCTTGGGAAAAGGAAAAGGGGTTAAGGAGAGAGCACTAAGAGCATTTCTCCATGACCAGAGACTGCCAGGATGAAACATGTTCACACAGACATGGGAAGGAACAACACAGTCCTCAACTTCCAAAATCATAAGGTAAAGCAAAAATCTATCTTATTACCTGCCCAAAAATTACTTTTAGGCTTTGATTCACATTAAGGCAAGTTCTAAAATGGGTAGACAAGAATGAATGCATATCCTAAGGCAAGGCTGTATAACTGTGGGGATCTTACAGGCAAGCCTGGATGGCCTGGGTATCCAGATGGGCCCGTTGTACCTCTTGAGCCCCTAGGTCCCTGGAAAAGATTGAAAAAGGTCTTTTTGTGAACATAGAAACAACTTGCTCCTTTCTACACAAACCTAGCCCCTCTAAAACACCTTGCACTCAGCCTACTCGCCACTGGATTCCACCCACAGCCCAAAGCTTACACCATGCCTGAAATCTCCCTGTGACTAGAGCAACCCAGCACCAGCTTCTGGGTAATGCTGGATAAGGCACAGTTCTATGTTATTAATGCATTAATTGTCAGCAATTGTGCTATGGTGCAGGGACTTGATACAATTCATCAGTGAATGCCTTTTTGAAGGGTATAACAAGAGGAACCCAAAGCCATCAAGAATGTGATTCAGCAACAAAATTAAACTCTCTTCTTCTTTCATGTTCTTATGGCTGGAATATCATAGAGTGCTGCATATTCTTGCACACCCACCAGACACTGTAGTAGAAGATTTCACGTCTTGAATTTCACAGAGAAAACATTCTGTGAATACCAGGGCAACAGCTGCTCCACACACTGCTAATGCAGGTGAGGATAGTCTGTTTCTACTCCCTTTCAGCCAACATGAACTGGCCATGGGAAAAGACTGCACAGACTTGATGTTTCTCAGACTTTATTCTGGAATTTTGCTATTTAAGGCATGCAGAGAGAAATCCCAATATTTCTTACTACACTAAGGAGAAAAAATTGAAGATCTTCAAGACAAAAAGTAGTTATATAGAACCCACTGGCTGTACTTACGGGCATGCCAGGGGGTCCAGGATCACCTCTCTCTCCCTGTAATGACAATCACTTAGCAAATGAACCAGTTCATGCTTTCTTGTCGGTATTTTTTAAATTTACAGATATTAAGATCATAAACTTGCTGTTAGAGTTGTATATATGTTTTTAATTTCTTTTTTTTTTCCACTAAGTTTTATAATTAGTGAGGAGTAATGGAACAATTAGATTTACCATACATGTTTTCCTAGAAATAGATTATTTTTTTCACAATCAGATACTTACCGGAAGTCCTTTTCCAAAATGTAAAATATACACTGAATTTCCTTTTTCTCCTTTTTGCCCTGGAATTCCCTTTAAAGAAAAAGAGTCTTTTAAAACATGATCCACTTACTGATATCCTGCATTTCCATGGAGAATGTATAACTTCTCAGGCTGTGACTTTCTGGTGCCCCTATATCACCAGGTAATCCACTAGGGTCATGAACTATCATTTTATCTAACAAAACCTTCTGTACAGCTGAGCAAACCAGGTTCCCACAGCTTCTGGACTCCTGCTCTGTTAAGGTGCTCCTTGGCACTTGAGTCCTTCAATATTCTACAGTCTTCATAAATCTTATTTTATTTAGCTCTCACTAAACACATTTGATTTTTCATGTGAAGTGCAGTTGTTTTTATTGTGTTACTTAAAAAATTTCAGGGAAGCTGTCAGACCAACTAATCAGCTCTTATTAATTCAGAACTATTTATTCATTGTTTCTGCAGTAAATCAAAGACTGGTGACTAGAACTGGTGAGCAAAATTTCTTTGGAGCTACAGTAATTTATTTCCCTTAATGACAAGAATCTTTTTATCTTCAGTAGTTGAGTACTGCTAACAAAGCTACTTAAGCAATTTTAAAGTGTCTTCCATTTTACCAGATAAAGGAAACAAATATTAAAGTGCTAATTTCAAACATTTTAACTGTGGAATGATCTCTGCATAAACAGATATATGCCCAGGCAAGACTAGGAGTGCACAGAGCACTCCTAGTAAAAAAGTGGTACCAAATCTTAGAATGTAACAGGACCTAGCCCTGTTGAACCTTCCACTTATTTTTAAGTCATCTCATGTATGTCCCTGCTAGTGATGTTTTTAAGAAATTTCAAGTACTAATGAATGGTATGATGGTTTCAAGCTACTCCTTCTCAGCTGGAGTGGCTACATTCTGGGGAAACAAGACAGAATTTAACTCTCAAGACAGCCATATGTACTTCAAGGATATAGAAACTTATTTCACTTTCGAGCTTAATCTGTTAAGGCAGTGTTTCACTCCCATTAACCCGAGTAAGAATTCCTGGGAATTCCCTGTGCAGCACTGTAAAGCTGATGCCACAGTCTAAGAGTCATTTTAAGAGCTGTTAGCTTGGAGGGGAAATGCACGTGCACAGTGGGAATGCCTTTCACATACATAAGGACCTCTTGGTCCCATGTAACCGTTTTCTCCTGGAAATCCTGGGTCTCCCCTTGAGCCATTGCAGCCGTCCAAACCATGCTTGCCTCTGGGTCCTTCCCTTCCTGGGAGGCCCTGAAAGACAGTTTAATATTTATGAGAAATACACCATGATTAATGGGAAATTACTTTTTAAATTAACAGAACAGTTCAGAAACAAACATATCTCAGATATGAGTGAGATGACTTCTCACAGTGGCACTGGTTTCATATTCTTTTGCATTAGAAATGTCTTCTATTCTGAATAGATTTTTTTGTAATGTAGAACAAATGAGGTAAGTCTTTTGTTTATTTGGGTTTTTTTGATGCATAGCAAATATAATGGGGTTATATAAATACTGGTTAAGAGGACCAGACTGTTCTCACTTGAGTGAAAAAGTCATGTTCCATCTTCTCAGAGAATATAGACTCTAGCTCTCTAGCTACAGTCTTTGCCATGGCTGTCATCCTGGTTTAACAAAGTCTGGTTTTCAGTTGGGGGAAGTCCACAGGCTGTGGGGTTGGTTACCTGGGGATTGGTGGAGCTAATCAGCTGGCTAGTTATGAAGATTTACACCCAGTTAAACCACCTAAAAGACTTGACCACACCTCTGTGGAAAAACACATTTGAAAACTAACAAAGCCCAGGAAAACTCTCTTGGCTTCTGGCCTTTGAGCAGGTAACTGGCCAGGCTGGCCTGTGCAGCCAGGTTGAAGTTAACCTAGTTATTTTACATTTTTTCAAAACATGTTACTCTCTGAGAGAAATGTTAGAGGATTTGCTATGAATTTATGGGACCTGTAATGTTTTTATAAAGAAATATTTGTTTAATACGTACAGGAACACCATCTAAACCAGGAAATCCTGGGACTCCGGTTGGGCCCTAAAAACAGGTGATATGAAAAAACAGAGTTGAGGAGGTCATTACTTAAAAAGAATGAAAAACAAGAATATGTGCTATTATATAGCAAGACACAAAACAAAAAAAAAAGTCTTGTCTGAAATATGAATCAAAAGCCATAATTTTCAGAAATTAAGTATCTGAAAACAACTTCTACAGGCCTAGCAAAAGACTAATGCCAAGAGGTACCCATGTAACAGGTGGTACAAACACCTAATACTCAATAGCTATTCATCCTCCAAAGATTATAAAATGACAGAACGGGAAGTTACCTGTAACTTATGAAATATTTCTGTACATAATTTCACAATCCTGCTCCTGTTTTGATAAAACCAGCAGTACAATTTTTGTTTACAGCATTTACATTTCAGGTGTGCTAGATACTGACATTAGTGATTTCACTTCGAGATCAGTCAAATTAAACTATTAAAACTAATATGAAGTACCAAGGGGCAAGGATTGTAAGATATGAAAGGTATGAATCTGAACTTCAATTTATACTAAGTGGTAATAAAATTCTGTTTAGTGCAGCATTTTTAAAAGCACCATACTGCTCCCTCCAGCTCCACATTACTACACATTCTTTGAGATTAAGGAGGATGACGTGGTATGTGACAATCAGAGTCTGTCTGTTCACCATATTTTATATCTTCTGACAATTCTAATTCTGCAATCCACAGCAAAAAATCTCCTGAAATATGTTTTCAAGAGTCAATTATCTGTAATTAACTTTTGTGAGAATTTTGTGTGAGCAAGAGTATAGTTTGGCAAATGCTTTTTAGTCATTCAGGTTCTGTTTCACTTATCAACATTTAACATTACACACTGTATATACCTAAAAGAGCTGTCTGTGGTGTTTCCTACCTTATCACCTTTTTCTCCAGCTGGCCCAGGCTTCCCATTCTCACCTCTCTGTCCTTTCTCCCCTGGCAGACCAGCTGGTCCTGTAGATCCCAAGGACCCAATTGGACCTTGAGCTCCCAGCTCACCAGGCTGACCCTGAGAAGAGTCCAAAGAAGTGAATGACTATTGCTGTAACCTCCACAGCAATTCAGAGATGACACTGTGCATAAAACAAGGCTTACAATGTATAAATATTCACAATTCAAAACAGCTGCTGGACAGCCTGCAAAACTGTCTCACAAATTATGTCCTATAGGACCTTCAAATTTAACAATTTGCTGAAGGTGATCATTTCTTTTCACCTTCATCAGGTCTCCAAGACCACCTCTGTGAGATGCTTGGGATAACCTTCAAGCCTTCCTGGCTCCAGCAATTGAAGTATCACCTTTTGCAAGCCTAGGACTTCAATGAGCATTGTGTTTTCCCACGAGAATAAAGAGGAGTCCTCCTAGACAAAGGGACTTTGTACACAATTGGAACAAATCTAGCAGTTTCCCTCTTTCAAGTCATGATATGCCAATTAAGTTTTTCCAGCTTACATTTTTCATAATCACTTTCATATCTTAGTGCCTCATATAAAATTTGTGAAGTTCCCGGAGAAAAAAAATAATAGTTATTACCTAACATATTTACAGAAAGTATCAATTTTAATAGATTGTCTTAAAATGGTTTGGGAGGTTGAAGAATGTAATTTATCTATAAATGGCTATACATTGAGTATTTGTGCCTTCATTACCATACAATCTCCATTGATTTTTAGTAACTTTTCCTAGGTAATATACATTCTCCTAAAGCAAAATTGCTCCCCATGCCAACTGGAGTTTTCAGTCTATAACACTGGTGTGGAGTTGTTTCAGATGTGTTGCATTTTTTGTTCTGTGCTGCTCAACAACTATGCAATCATAGCTTCAAAGTGCTGAATGAAGCAAGCTTTCTAATCAGGTTTCACATGTGAGCTGTCTACACTTCCACCCTACAAAAATCTATGTATTTGCAGGTCTTTATTTTGCTTACGTATCTTTTTCATTTTATATCATTATCCTTGTTTACTTATAACATGTTCTGTTTCCAAACTGAAGACTGCTTTGCTTTCAAGACTTCATCCATTAATTATACTAAATTACTATAACTGTAATTAATTATACTGGTTACACAGTATGTATAATCAATCAATAATTTATTATAGTATAGAATTAATTATTATAATTAATTATAATCCTGTATTTTAAAAGAGAGCAAAAGGGAACCCCACACATTCCTGAGAAAACCATGTGGCAATAGGACCACTTGAGGGCAGTAAAAGATATTTCAGTATTCACGGAAATAACAGACTATATATTTTTTTATGAATGGATTAAAGGAAGAAAAAAAAATGGAAACAAAAGATGATTGTAAGAAGACATGTAGCTTCAAGAAGCAAAAGAACTGAGTTCTTGCTTCTCAGTGTAAACATTTCAGCAGGCTGGATCTGTCTGGACAAAATCTTGTGAATTACAACCAGGGACTTAAGCTTCTTTTACTTTTTATTTCTTTTCTAATTGTCTTTTTAAAATCAGTGTGATTTCACAGTGAAAAGAAGTGAAAAAATTATGGTATGCATCATTCAATCAAATCAACAAAACAACAGAGAAGGCAATTTACTGCATGTTTGGACAGGAATGTACTATAGGTTCATGCCACAGTGGAAGTAGGGCTGGATGACCACTGGCCCTTAAACTATGAACAGGAACTTAGTCCAGAGGCTGGGAAAGGTCCTACACTTAGAAATAAGGACCACCTGAAAAAAAGAATCCTCATATGAGTCACGTTCCATTTACCTTTACTCACTCCTCTCACTTCAGCTTTGATCCTACTTCCAGAGAAGTCACTGACAAAAATTCCAGGGCAGGCTTAGCATGTTGTCTTCTCTAACAGTTACAACTTTTGTGGTACCAGAATTTCAGCAGTGTTAAATATTATGCAAATTAAGTGCTACTGGTATTAAAAACTGATGATTCTGCATCCTTGTCAACAGTGAATGGACAGTTGGGATTCTGGGTGTTGAGTGTTAGCTTGCATGAGCAGTTGCAGCCTGTCTACTCATAGAGCCTTGCTCATTCTATGTTAGAATGAATTTATTAATTGAAGTACTTCTAAGTAGCTATTATGCCCTTTAAATACTTGATTTAAAAAATAATTGGACAACCATTTTAATTAAAGCATCATTTTGAGTACAAGTGAAATGAATCAGACTAATAATATAATAAAATACAACTCTTTGAACCATTAGCTTTACTGGAAGTGGTATGGATTTTTAGTTCTCTAGACTATCTGTTACCTTGCAAAATGCATCATTCATCAACAGGAAAAGCATAAGATGTTTTGCACTAATTTTTTAATGCATTTGTCTTTTAGTGCATTTTGTTGACAAAGGTTTCTGCACCAACTTCAGTATTTCTAATTAATAGTGAATATGCTCTGCATTCAAGAGTTGAAAGAGAAAATTTTCAAAACCTGTTATATCCTTTGGACAGTTAAGAAACATGATTTTTATTGCACTCAGAAAAATAAAGCTGAGACACTGTAGGCATTCTATGGTAGTTATTAGAATTAAAAAAATAGACACTTCCAGGACATGTAGTCCTTTAGGTTGGTAAAATGTCTTCATTTGCTGCTACACTGTGAATTTAATTGACTTCAGTAGAAGGTAGTGAAGTCATAGAACAGAGTCACTGAATTCAGAATTCACAATGGGTTTGGCAGCTAATACAACTTTAGCATGCCATGTGAAGCTGATGGATTCTCTCTCTTTCTTTCAGCTCAAAGACTGATAATGACTGGAGCTTTGTTAAGACCAAACTGATACCATGCCATAACATCTATTATCACATCTATTATTTGTGCCCATCCAATGTGACTACCACAGCATTACAGTCTCAGGACAGCTGTAAAAATAAAGAGGATGAAGGTAGTCATGCTCATGTGGAAATGACAAATTAGCTCAGATAAAATGAACAGAATATTATGCCCGCTCTGCCATCTGATGCCAATAAATTCCTCTAGGTTTTCAGTGCCTTGTTAATTGTCTAGGTCAGGAGCTACCATGCCAAGACTATGGTCTGTTATGTTAGCATATCCTGCCTGGGCTTGACCTGCAGTAAGAAATTGACTTTAAGCAAAACAAGGCTATATTTTTTTTTAATTAACTATGCTTCCTAAGACTAAGACTGCATAACTTCAGAATCACGCAACAAAACATTTAATCCTGTTTGGAAAAGGCAATGGCCAAGGTTAACTGGAATTTAAAAAAATTTTTTTTGATGCATGAGACTGAAGAACATCTAATTTTGAGAGTGCCTTGAGCACTTAGCTGTCTCAAGCACAATGTTTTAAAGGAGTCTTAATTGGAAATAAAAAAAGTCATGCTACTCAAGTGAATTGTCTTGCTTCTCATTATCAAATAATTCTAAAGAAACCCAGTTATCACCTTTAGTGAGGACAGTACCCTATGTTACAGGCTATGGAGATGTACCAGTGATTTGTGAAATGCACTTACCTTCTGTTCATAAGAACAAAAGTGAAAATGCCCAGCAATTCCACACAGATTGTAGGCAAATAATACAGCAGCCCTTTCTACTGTGCACTGGACTCTGGCTTGTAACCAGTCTTTCTCATTTCACCAGGAGCAGGACAGAGCAAGAAGGAAAGGAAAGCAGTCTGTGGGCAAGAGAGGAGTGCTCACAAAGGCATTTGGAGAGATGTTTTATTTTGTAATTGGCTTAGTGAGGTGGGGGCATCTGCTGCTGCTCTAAGCTCCACCCATGTCCTCTCCCGTTTTGGAAAAGCTGGTCAATTACACAGCCACAGCTTCCAGGGTTTGGAGGGGTGTTCGTTCTGGGAAGAGTCTACTCCTTGCTGTGTAAGACTAGAACCACACTAATTTTCACTGTAAGTCAAGGCTCAAAAAAACCCTCTTCTAAATAATATAAACCTGATTAAGATTAAATAAATCTGAGAAATCACACAATTTGGCATTAAATCCAGTCTCTTGTCCTTAATAGATCAGATTAGATAATTTTTTCACAGATTTTTAGCCCAGTAAATGCAATAAAAATACTTAGAGCTTGAGAATCATAGAATTTCATAGAATTTCATAGAATGTTTTGGGATAGAAGGGATCTTAAAGATCAAGTGGTTCCAAACCCCCTGTTATGGCTGGGATGACCTTCCACTAGACCAGGTCATTCAAAACCTGGCCTTGAACACTTCCAAAGAGGAGGCATCCACAATTTCCCTGGGTAGCCTGTGTCAGGGCCTCACCACCCTCACAGTGAATTTCTTCCTCATATATAATCTAAATTGTCTTTCAGCTTGAAGCCACTACCCTTTGTTCTGTTACTACAGGCCCTTGTATATACTCTATCTTTCTTGTAAAGAAGATCTGGACCATGCTCTAAACTATTGGAAAATTGGCAACTTATCATATTTGGCAACTTAATTATATTTTTCAATTATATAATATGCTATAAGAACAAAACCCCTGATGATGCAGTTTGGTATTCACAGTGATACTTCACAGAAGCATGACAAATCACAGTGGAGTGCTGAAAACATTATTCACAGTGTATATGTAGGTTTGTGTTTTAACCATGTGGGACTATGAAAAGAAAAACTATCCAATAAGCCAGTGGGTGTCACTGTTGTGTTAAACAAAATCAACAAATCATAATTTAGCACTGAAACTCTTAACTACTAATGGCTGAAAAGTACAAAGAGAGAGCTACAAATAGAGCATAGATATTATAGAAATAGACCACAAATAATTAACATCAGCTTAGCTAATAAAATTGAGTTTTGCTCTGTACTATTCTATTGTTGACAATTTTTGGTTGATTCAAATGTGTAAAAAAGAATGGTTTTGTAGAGTTTTATCTTGTTTGATGTAGAAAAGCTTGGCAATCTGCAGCAACTGAGAAAAAACACAATTTTCAGTATGGTAGGACAGGGGAACCAAAAGTATTAAGAAAAGAAAGATGCTCAAGAACAAAAGGAGGTATCATTAACAAGGTCAAAACTTCTGAGAATTTGAAAAATGTCTAATATGAAATATGCTAATTTATAGATGCTGTAGCTGAGCATCATGTATGACAAACAACCTCAAAGAGACCTTGCAGTGATTGGTGCGATTCTCCTGACAGACTGGAGTGGTTCTGTTTCTATTCCACATTCTGGTAAGCAGGATCCATTCCCTACCAGTTCAAATCCTAACTTCTGCAGTCAGAGAATTGCCTATTCCTCTGCCCAGTTAGGAAAAAAAAAAAAAAAAAGTGTGGTCTGCTTCAGATATAGATTTAGGGATCTCATTTCTCTGGGTCTGTTTTATAGAAAAACATAACATGGTTCTCAGTGAATGTAAGTGAAATGTGTAACTGGTCTCAGGAATCTTCTGCTTTAAATAAAACTTACAGCTAATGTACTGGGAAAAAATGATCAACAAGTAGGAGGCAAATAATGGGAGAAATCTAGATTTCCTCAGATGCTAGTGTACCTATATCTCTGATAGTGGATTTGAGACCAAGCAGAAGAATTTTACATATTTATTTTCTGAGTGTGCAACTTGAAAATTCAAATACAAGTACTGGATATTCCATGTGAATGACAGACATGCATACCAACATGCATGCCAACATGCAAAAAAAGGATGTTTTAATAAATGCCTCTTACTCCACAAAACAGACAGAATTTGCAAATGTTCAGAGTGAGTGCATTTTAACAGTGTTTACACTGTTCTGTAAATTGAACTCCAATAACCCATGAAACTTACTAAGGAAACTTGGCAACTCACAAGATCTACTGGGGAGATGTTACAAGAGAAGCAGTGCCAGAATATTGACTTATTCACAAGTAACTTTCCTCATTCTTACCCCAAGGCAGTGCATTCTTGCCCTGCAGTGACTGATATCAGCTGACTTCCTAACTTACCTGTGACACCCAAGTGACTCAGCATCTCTTGTGAATGCTTACTCCTTACATCTGAAGTGTCAGAAAGTGTAAAACCCTCCTCTTAGATTTCTGTTTTCTGCTTTCTCCCCTACACTAGGATAAAAATAAACCTCTTGCTTCATCTGCAAAAGAACGAACATTGGTCCTGCTGAGTTATATTTATTATTCACTTTGATCCAGGCATTTCACATGACCAAACAGAAGCCAGATCAGGTTGGCTTCATGAATAGATGCTTGCTTCCCAAATCTACTTAACTAAAAACAAAGGCAAAAGAATTGAATAGGATCAATCCGGGGTCAGCACAGGACAGATTTACAATTGGTCAGGGCTAACTGCAAACCATTTTTTAGCTACCTAAATTCTATTAGAGCAGGCAGCATTTTTGATACAACACCGCAGGAGTTTTCCAGGAAAAAACTTTCCAATGTGAAAAAGAGGATGAAATGGTGGAAAGGTTTTACTATGCCTTCAATGAAAATTGAAATCACAGACCTTATGGCCTACCAAATAGGAAGAGGGGAAAAAGAATCTAAGAAGTCAGGTAGAACACTTACTGCCAAATATACTTTCACTAATGATGATGTTTTGCCTCATTTAGCTCTTCTACAATTCTGGAATGTCTAGGTATAATAGCACACAGTATGGACAAAGAGACTTAGCAGCACATTTTAATGGTGTCCTATATAAGAGGGAGTCCTTTTGAGTTGTGACATAAGATTAAAAGATAAACAGTATCATGAGAGACTAACTCCAACAAGACTGCAATCCCAAGTGAACAGAAGTCAAAATTTCATTGTGATGTGAATAATTGCAATGATATACTATTAGCAGTAGTGACTAAAATGTTTTTTTCAATGATTTCTTGCTAATGAATAGGAGTGCAAATCTATTTCTTGCACAAAGTTATATATAGTTGAGAGAATTAAAAATTACAGGTACACAAGCTCTTCTAAAACCCAACAGAGGAACTGATGCATAGCTATAATGGTTTTATTTAAATATGAAATGAAAATTCAGCTATTTGCTTCTACTTATGTTTCAACTTGCCCACTATCAATACATTCAAGTATGGCCATGGCAGTTTCATTTCTTATTCCCACGGTCGGCTTTTCTCTAGCTAAACCTTAATTATTATTGTCTTGTCCACTTACAATAAAGAAGTCTTTTGATGTTGAAATTTAAAATATTTTCAAATGGGCAAATAGAAGGCAAAGTCTTAGTACCAAAAGTTCTGAATATTTAGGCTTGTGTACTGTGCAATGCCAGAGGCTTTTAATAACCATTTATTTCTTACAATTTCAAGACAGGATTGAGGAAGATGCAAAACTCTGAGGAACAAGCCCCAGAACAGGACAAAAAAAGCAGATACAGACAGAAAAAGCAGATAAAGCAGATGTTTTGCATTCTAGAAAGCTAACAATAAGATAAACCAATCTTTTATTTTGTAATGGGTAGTCTCCACAAAAACTCAGAGAGCAAAGTTAGTGTGTCAGAGTGTAAAAGCAGAACACAGCAAAGTTTAAAAACCAGAAGAATAGTAGTCTGAAAGAAAAGATTAAATAATCCTACAGAAAATTATTCTTCACCATACATTAGTATAGAAAATATGTGCAGTAATCTATGTGAGGCAATGTTTAGTAAAGCCACATTTCATGTAGGGTCTGAAGAGTACTTCTGTTTGTAGTATATTGATTAATATAAATGACTGCATGAAATATAAATTAATAGTACATTGAAGGTACTTTATCCATTATCCATCAGGGTACATGTACATCCTTATTTCAGAGCTTTTTCAGAAAATGGTACAATTCTCAGACTTACAGTTGCGTAACAGCATTCAATTAATTTTGAAATGTTTATTCCACTTCTATTTGGCACTTAGGTCCAGTTCCTTGGAATTATTTAGAAAACTAACTGCAAATTCATGAATAATAGTACAGTTTACATGCGATGAGGACAGCCTAGGAAAGAACTAGAACAACTGCAGGAGGTATTTATTATTTATTGACTGATCATGAGCAGGTAATTCAGAACTTCCAGGCAACTGAGTGAGAACCCAAATCAGGGAAATTCCCCCTCGTTTGAGAGTTCATTGCTTTTAAATGGCACTTCAGATCAGGTTTTTGGTATCCAAAACAGTCTGTTCAGTAGCACTGAGAGACACTGCAGAGGTACCAGTCAAAATACTTTTCCTGGGATGCCCTTTTGTTAGCACAGTGTTGCAGAGATATACGCATCCTAGACCTCTATTATGAAAATCCTACAGCATGGGGGACTTTCACATAGACATAATCCTGCAGGATTAGGATAGGATCCAAGGACACCAGGGCAGTGATCATGACACAGCAAAGCGTGCAGCTAACTGCAGAGGCACAGGAAGAAAAAGGTGTGTCTTGCTTTTTCTGGGAACTCAGGTTGTCCACAAAGAAATGGGCCATGTGGCTCTTCCAAAATTGATCTGCCATATTCAACCTTCCTAAACCTAAACTTAACCATTAGTACTTTGCTAGAAAACACTTTTCATCACTGACAATTTTTCGGTTGATCACTAATCGGGATACACACACACACACACACACACACACACACACACACACACACACACACATATATATATATATATATATATATATATATAAATATAAAACTTTGGTATATATAGAAGTTTTTTCCTCACATGATGTTTAAATTATTGGCTATCTCTACATGGGATGCATTCTGAGAAAGAACAGCCAAGACAAACTAGTCATCACTGGTCGTATTTCAATTAGCAATTAGCAGCATGCACAGTTACTAATTTTAGCATGTAATGTGAAAATGCCTTAGAGCTGTTTTATAATTATTCATAAGACAAAGATAATTTGGCATTTTTTTAAAGTTAGTATCTTAAGTGAGTAAGATAAAAAGTCTGCAAACATTTTTAGAGTCACCTAACCCAAATAAGAAGTAACTAAGTTCTCCTATAACTAGAGAATGGCATGGACATTCTCTTTCAACCAGAGTCTTAGTAGAAGACAAGTTTAGATTTCTATACTTTACTTGTATTAGGAATTACATCACTCTAATTTCTAGACTGATTTAAAAGAATCCTTAATACAAGAAAGGTACCATGATTAGTAGAAACCCAATTAGAAACAGAATTCCTTACAATCTTGGGTTTCTTCAGTGACAGCAGTACTTGATACCAGTGACAGAATTATACTAGTTTGTCAGATGTGTTTATGTCTCAATATCGATTTATTGATTTATCAACCATGTTGATTTTCAGGAACAGCAATGTGCACAAAATGAACAGTATTTGCAACAGTAATTATCATTAGCTCTAATCACAACTTACCCTTGATCCTTTTTCTGGAAAGCACCGACAAATTGAACAGTCTTGTCCCCCACATGGATCAATGTATGCATATCCTCCCTAAAAATTGAAAGGTTATGGATTTATCAATGCACAACAGACAACAACTATATCATCAAATATTGTCAGCTGGACATATTAGCTAATTAGATGATTTTCAAGGCAAAAGATCTCTTATCAACATAAATATACTGACAAGGTAGAAGCCATATGTAAAAGCTTATTACTTGTTGCTGTAAAAGGTGGAAGACCTTAACTACAAGTTATGTTACATAACACTAAATATTACAGCCAAATATAACTTAGGAAACCAGCTGCACCTGAAATAGATTGTATCAGAACCAGAATTTAATTTACAATAATGTGAAATTTGTAATCCATCACATTATTTTAGGAGATTGTTCAACTACAATGAAATGATAAAAGGCAAAACAAGGTAAAGGAGCAAGATGTTCACTCAGAGATAAAACCTTGAATTTAATTCTTGTCTATTAAATGAAACTAAGTATATGCATGGTGTAATTATGCATTGCCTACTATTAATTTACTTACTTCTTGTATTAAAAAATTTCTGTTATTGTCCTTTTAATAGCAAAGAAATGACTGCTTTTCTCTTCAGATTGCAATGAGAAAAAATATTATTCAAGGGGAAATGAAAACACAACAAAATGTAAATTCAGTACATCTTGTGTGTGGTAAATGAACATGATTTCACTGTTCTTTTCTATTTCTCCAAATGTAATATTAAGCATATATCATATGAACTTATAAACTAAGTTGGAATGTCCACTAAATGACATTTTTTGGAGTAAAAATGTGTAAATTATCAAAGATATTTTAAAGACAATTTTAACAAGGAGGTAAAATATTTAAGAATAATGTAGATAAACAAGTAAATGGTGATAAAACAAGTATCTCCTCAGTGTGGGTTTTCATCATTATCAATGTCAAGATTGTTTTGTTACTGGTTTTAATACCCAACAGAACACTATAGGCTCATACTTCAATGTTTCAAGGAGAAAGCTCTGACAAATATTAGACAAGGAGGAAAAATTCTGTTCTTTCTATCTATATCATTTTTAGAATATCTGGAATTCCCAAACCTCAGAACAAGAGGGTATGATGGTCTCTCTCACAAACTGCTTGTCTTTCACACACTGCATTTCCCATGAAATTACTAATCTACTCTGCACTAGTCTTTCACATAGTTGTTAGAATCTTGCCTCTCCTGGAATGTCAATAGATTACAAGCTTCCAATAACAGAACTATTATCCTTTCTTCTGATTGAACGGTTATTTTAAAAAAATATTTCCATCTTCAACAGCTGAAATAAAAAGGGATAAAAAATAGACTCTACAAAAGAAGAGCTTGTAAATATTTGAAAGAATACAAAGAGGATGGACTTGAAAGAAGGTAATGGCATTGCAAACATAAGGGTAATACGAAGGCCAGTACAGACAGGACAATAAAGTAGATATTGAAACTATATTATATGTGAAAATTTGGCTTCAGAGTGATGGGACTGCCCAAAGAAGCCAATTTAAGATCTAGGTTAACATACAGAGCAGAATGGAAAGCTAGAATTGACATGTGCCATTAGAGAGTCTTCATGAGGAAGGAGATAGACTCAGTGAACAAGGGAGGGTTTTCTACATCCAGCTTCCCAAAAACACCTCAGGAAGTCAGAATTAGAATCTAGAAAAATCCAGAGCACAAAATTGCAAATTAGGTAAGCTGAGTAGCAGAAAGGAAAGTCAGAACCGCAGAAATAGGGGAAGGAAATTACAGTTTTCCCACAGAACTATTGGTCATTTTGGTGCATGTGGTGCTACTTGTTTGAACTCTACCATTCTACCCCTCGCCAGCCTAAAGTAAATATCAATGTCACTTACCCCATCAATTCCTTGAGTTGAAAAAACAATCAGCAGGGACCTGATTTAAAAGAAGAAAACTTAATTAAAACTACCCTCAAAACATCAAACCTTTACGAAAATTTAGCCTGTAGAAAGTGAGAAGTGATCAAGTGTATACATGATTCAATCCTGTTTGGGGTGACTACATAGTGTTTTTATAAGGGGTGCACACCATCAAGAAATGGCCTCCCATGCTGTAAATATTTGTCTTTTTGGATTTGTTAGACTGAGGACAAATAGAGAGGCGTGAACAAGACTATGTAAAAGTCATTATAACTCCTCTTTTTAACCTATTTCCAATCCTAAAATTGGAAGGGCCAGAGGTGACCCATTCCAGACTGATTTCTCCATGAATACCATGAGGTGAAGACTGAGTAGAGACAGGAATGATCTGCATCTACCCTGAAATCAGTTAGCTGGTGCTGTTTTCTTTTGCACAGAGAAAGAGGGCAAGAGAAGGTAGAGAGGAAAGCCCCATTCAGAACAGCCACATGATTCCAGAGCAGCTGCTGGGGAAGCCCAGCTCCATGCCAACCATTGCTAGTGATGGGTTGTAAAGTTTACCAAAAAAACTATACTAAAATAAAAAGTTAGTCCAAAATTTCTGCAGCAATACAGAAAATAAGCATTCTTTTAAATTATTATTAATGCTAATATTATTTTTACCAAGAACTAAGGTGTCTACTACTTATATGAAAAGATAAATTAGGTACAGCCATAGCATACAGACTGCAGTGTACTATTCTACAGGATACAGTGAAGCCTATTTCAAAATTGCTTCAACTTTGCCAATATCTAGGTATTATTACTGTTAATTTAATAGCTAAGAATATATCTCTGAATATATTCTGGTTGAAAAATCTGGTTTAAAAATGTAGTGATCTGTAAAACTCACCAGGCAGCTGTGATAAGCCACTTAATCCGTTCAAATGAATCCTTTGTTAATGCCATTCCTGCTGATTGAGGATTTGTATATGCAGCACTTCTTTTTTCTTTAAATGGCAGGTCTTCTCTTTCCTTCTGTTTGTGGATGGTCTATAAACACTGTTCCATACTGGTGTTGTTTTCCCCTCTGAACCTGTTTCTATTAAAATATACATCCAATGTACACATGAATGTACACATGAAACCAAAAATAAGTCTTAACCATTTGTATGTGTTACACTGCACAGCTTTGTGTTGGCACTACATTATATTCTTCCTATTCAGGCCACATTTTATTTTATCAGCAGTCCAATTATTTCAAGGGGACTGTGATGAAACTGCAGATTCACATAAAAAGGGGTACAAGATTTCAGCCTAGTAAAGATAGTCCTCATTCTGTGTTTAAAATAATGAACAAAGAGAAACTTGCATCGTTATTTCTTAAAAAGTTTTCACAGCCACCATTTCAGTTAAAGTCATTAAGACAAAAGATGCAATACCCCTGTATAGTTAAAAAACCTAATGAACTTTAAAAAAACCTCAAGAAAGTATTTGTTATGGTTTTAAGACCTGACTGAGCAGCAGCATCTTTTGCAAACTGGGCTGGACCAGTCTGTGCCAGCATCTGAGCAAAGGAAGACCACTCTGAATGCATACTAAAACATATGACTTTCAGCTACGAGTTCTACCCATGTGCATGGACGGATGACAATTATTGGACATCACCTAGAGTTTTTTAGCTTTATTTTTAGAACACTTTTTCTACAGTTTTTGCCAGGATTTATGAAGCTGGAAGCTCTGTGTGTGTGCAGGACTGACCAGTGGCCTCCACAGTCCCACACAGTCAAATTTTGCATTCATAAATTGCATACGTAATACATAATTTGCATACACAGTGCATCCCTGACCTATGACTTAGGTCCAACATTTTTATTTGCTGCTCCAACCTTTTTGGAAACTCGAGCTTCACAAATCCAGAGACAGGGCCAGGTCATGTGCAAACTCCCTTACGCCTCAAATAAAAAAGAAGCTGCAATCCTTTGTAATAAGGCATGTCTGGCAAATGAGTCACACTGAGGGTTATTTCAAACGGAGGGTTTAAAGGCCGGGCTTCTCCCAGGTTAGCACAGATTATCACAGGCTTCTGCATTTTAGCACTCTAGTGTTCCAAATATGGGAAATAACTTTGAGGAAACTGAACACTGACTAGAGTGAATTGACAGGGGTTTGCTTCCTTTGGAGAAGTTTCCTGAGTAGGCAAAGACACTCAGTTCCTGAGCAGGGAGTAAGGATGTGAGGTGCAGCAAACTGGCTGCTCTCTGATAGCTATTCAGGCAGCAGCCATGTGTTTGTTAAACACATGAGGGTACAGTTCCTGAAACATTACTGTTTTCTTTCTATTATTTGATAGTGTGGCATCTTTCTAACCAAATTAATCTATAAATAATATTGACTCCTGTGTGTATGCACAGTATATCCAAATCCCACACTACTAAGGGGATACTTTGGAAGCTGCCATGCCCTGACTGATGAATAAATAGCCTAAAGGCAGCCAGTCCAAGCTGCAAGATCACTCTTTACATGTATTGTACAGTACTCCATTCATCTGTCAAATTCTTACAGTCTTGCTGTGCCCCAGTTCCCCATCTGTAAGAAAAGAAAAAAATAACAACATCCCTAATAAAAAAAATAATGTTCCAACAGCATTCCTACCTCACTGACTTTTTTACATTAGTAATATAAACAATATAAGCAAAATTGTAGGCAATCAAATATTGCAGGGACTGATTGCCTTAAATGGAAAATCCAAGTCATAAAGTGTTGAGATTTTGCAGAAATGTGTTCCTTTTGCCCACTATCCATCTCATTATTTAATTATCCAAACAGCTTCTGAAAATTAAGAAGAAAATAAAAAAGAAAATTATATTTGGTACATTTGCTTTGTATTAGCAGCGAAACTTTTATTTTCAAATTAAAATCCATTTTGATCCAACCCATTGACACAGTTTGAAGTAATACTTAATGCATGAGTGGAAGACTTGCAACCCTCTGCTTGTTATTTTGTCATGGCTATCTAAACCCCATCATTTTCCGAACAAGTTGAATTGTTCAGTAGCTAATACAATAACAGAAAGAATACAAGGTTTTGTTTAGATTGATGTGTCAAATTGATCTCATTTTTTTGTGTTTTTGAAGCAATCACAACAGTTACCTCAATAAAATATCCCCAGGATAGCACACTCACTGCCACAAAAGGATTAGGTTTCACATGAGATCACCAAACCTCACCTCAGAAAACAGAAGGGGGAAAGCTGGCAGTACAACATAATCTAGATATTTACTCTCTAGACAGGAATCAAGAAGCAAGACAATTTCATTCTCAGCAACTCTGCTAAAGAACAGGGGACATGAGCCATAGTTTGAGGCAGACACACAGCTGCAGTTATTGAGGTAAAAAGAATTAGAGCAGTCCTACACTGTATTTTCATTACATCCAAAGGAAGCAACATCCTGTGCAACAATACCACACAAGTTACAAAGTCAAGGATTCAGAAGGTGTGAAATAAAAAATGGGGTTATGTGCTCAGTTATAATGTGGTTCTTTTATGCATATAATTAGGACAGCCATTTGAAGTCTGTGAACATATATGCTGTTCTCCATAGGACTTCTGCCTCATTCCTGATGGACATATTCGGTACTCTCTCCATCCTTTCCAATAAGTCCTGTTTTTTTCATTTACAGTGTTCTATAAGACTTTGCACTTGATACTAAATTCATACAACACTAATGTTTCCCACAAAAAATATTCCTGAAAATAGTATTATCCTTTCTTTACCATAGAGAACCAAGGAAACAAAACCAAAGTTAAAGTAATTAAATATCTGTTACTGTAAAAAAGACAAACTTTAATTAGATGCAGCTTTCAATTGCTTTCTAGAATTAAGGTTGATATCCTGTCTTCATGTACTGGTGCTTTTGTTGGATTTTTGTAAAGTAGCTCTACAGGCACCTGCAGGTATATATTTTGGCACAACTGATGCTAAGCTGGACAGCTGTTTAGACATACAAGATTGTCTGAGTTTGTAGCTCTCAGATAATATCATGGATTACAGCAGTAACATCCATCAGCAGCACGGTGTGCATCAAGGTTCCACAGGCTTTCTGTGGATGGACATGGCAATGGTAAGCATGGGGGAGAACATCAGTGGCTGATCTTACCTTTGTAGCAGCTCAGTGCTCCTTTGGAGTCATGGTTCTGTCCTAGAAACTCACATAAAGGCATGTATGCTTCTATGTGACAATCTCAGATTGCAACTTTACTTGCTGTTTCTTAACTATAAACACACAAAACTCCCATTCAGCTGAGCCACTTAGCAGCCAGCTGCTCAAGGTCAGTGAAGGAGGTGGTTCTGCAAGTGAACAGGATTCTTTTAAATATTTTGTCTTATTGATACATCTCCCTTGTTAGCACTTTCACATTTTTGCTTTGAGCTTGCTGACTTAGTTTTTTTTTTTATTTATTTTTAAAACACAGGGTTTTCATAATTTGAAAATTGACTCAGTACCTCTTTATTATAGCAGTGTTTCATTCACTCAGTATTCTGCATGAGTTCCTTCATTGCCCCTAACAGTGGCCTGTCTGCTTTCATCTGTTTCTTCCAATAACTCATTGGCCTAGCATTCAACAGCTCTTATGAGTAGTCTTCTTTACAGTGAGAGCCATGTTGGGGCATTTTGCATTGAAATTGTCATCATTTCAGAGGACTGATCACTCTCTTCCACTGTAGTTTCACTTGCTCTGACCTCATGGTCTCATAGACAGCTTATGCACCTTTTGTTTTCACTTTTGTATGAATAAGTGTCTACTACCTTCTCTCTAACACCAGTACTTCTCATGTTAAATTCCAGCAGTAGATACTGTTTCTTCTACATGGTCACCATCAGTCTGGCCTGAAACCAGAGGAATTCTTTCCTTTACTCTCCATACCTTGCCGTCTATACCAGTGTGCTCTCACAGATATTGGATATTTTAGAGTCAAGTTGTTTTACCATATTCCTATGCACAAGATCTTTGGTACTGAAGATAATGCTCACCTCCTCCTGGAGCATGTTCTTACTGGCACTACCAAACTCTTTGGAAAAGTAGCTTCTGCTAACCAGCTTCCACAGCAGTTTTCATAAGGGGGTTGAGTATGGTCTACTGAGCAGAGATTCAGCTTTACTCTTGTGCCTGTCAGAGAAGCTGTTTTACAAAGCTCTGTGGCTAGCTTTCTGCTCACAAAAGCCTTTAGCTTTGTATTTCATTAATACTCCTAAATTCATAGACATCTATTATATAGTTGCTTTTGCTGTATCACTTTTAATGCGAATAAAACCTGTAACATGGGATTTCCTGTATAGCATCCATGAACACTACAGACAAGGCTGCCGTGGCTGGCATTGCCAGCATGCTTTCTAAGTTTGCACCTTCTCAAAACAGCACTCTATTTGGTGAAAGGTTACCTTGAGCATGCAGCACTTCTGTCAATAACATAAATGTGACAAACAGTACACATTGCCGACACTTTACAAATCACAATTCCATTCACAAAAGCTTTTTATCATATTACGTGGAAACCCTGTGGAGAAATATTTCTCTCTGTTTTCCATTTATGCGATGGGACAGCATTTTGTCCCCTCTGGGAGTTTCCTCTGTCTCATAAAGAAAACACTCGAGGGAGCGGAAAGCGTTGCTGAAGGAGCTCCGCTCCGTGCCCGGGAGCGCCCCGGCAGCGGCGGGATGGCGCTGGGGGCCCCGGCTGCTGCCGCCGCCTTTCCCGGCACCGCCTCGCTCTCGCCCGCTTTCACCGTGCCCTCCTGCCGCCGGGACCCAGAGCCGGCCCCGCTCGGTGGGAGCGCAGCCCGTGCCTTCGCCGCGGGCCCCGCGGTTCGGGGGGCTCCGCCACCTGCGCCCTCACGGCGGCGCGGGCGGGGGACGGAGCCGGCCGGCAACCCGGGACACGTCCCGCCGTCCCGGGACGGGGCTGCCCCTCAGCGCGCTGCCCAGCCCTGTCCCGAGCAGAGCCAGGTGCCCCCGCCCGGGGCTGCCCGTCCGCGGCACTCACCTCAGCTCCCAGGCGGGAAAGCCCCCGACACCTCGCTCACTCGATGCCCACTGAGGACGGACAGACGCGCGGGGAGATGAGTGGGTGGAGAAGAGGGGCGGGGCCGCGACCCGGGAGCCCCGAGGCGGGTGCGGAGGAACCCTCAGGCCAAAACCGGAGGGAGGGCGGGAGGGGCCAGAGTCGAAGCGCCCCGGGACGCCGCGCAGGCAGCGCCGAGGGGGGGATGGCCGGCGGGGGCTGCCCCGGCCGCCTGGCGCCGGTGCTGCTGCTCGCCCTGCTCTGGCCGGGCCGCGCCGCGGCGGAGGTGAGTGAGCGGGACGGGGCGGTGGCGAGTGAGCGGGACGGGGCGGTGGCGCCGGGTCCCGCGGAGGCTGCGGCGGGCCCTGGGACACAGCGGGCTCGGCCCCGTTCTCCCCGCTGCCACCGCGCTGCGTCGGCTGCGGGTGGGGAAGGAAAGGTGAACGCGTGTGTTTCAAATGATGTGCCTCATATGCACGCCCGGGCAGGGCGAGGCGAGGCGAGGCGAGGTGAGGCGAGGTGCATCTCGCCCAGCTGCGGGACACCGCTACCTGGACACCTCTGCCGGGCGGGGATGAGGACGGGAGAGAAGGCCCTGCACGGTGCACCGCGTCCCCGCTGGCCTCAGGAGCTTCCCGCCCTTCCAGCTGGGGGGACGGCACGGGGTGGGATGGGGGCTCCGTCCCGTCACCGGCCCGGGAAGCGGCTGCGGAGGCCCGGCCTGCGGGCACGGGGGATGCGGGCGGCCGTGACGGAGCCGTGAGGGAGCGGATGGCCCCGAGGAAAACACCTCCGGATCGGCACTTACTGTCTGGACCGCCTGTGCCACCTTCATGACAAAATAATTTAACAGATTTGTCTTTCACTCTTAATGACAAGTGTCCATCACCGTTTGGTCAGTAAATTCTCCCAGATCATATTGTAGTCTTTTCTGTATCTTTCTCCAGTGTCTGGTTATAACATTTAGATTGCACATTCCCAGCTGGGAGAAGAGTAGGCAGCTCTGAGGGTACACGGGTCGGTGTAGCTCTCAATGCTTCTGGCAATAACCAAACAGAAAACTGCCGGTTTCGGTGAATTTCTAGTAGACATCAAACACAAGAAACTGACAGTTTAAAAATTTCTGATAAACCTAAAACACACAAAACTGACAGTTTTAGTAAATTTCAAGTTCTTTCTCCTGTAATAGTCAACAGTCTTAATTTTTCCTTGTATGAGTAGGTATGAGTAAAGCTCTAGCACCGTACATGAAAATCTTTACTGCCTCTCGAAATATTTTGAAGTTCACCTTTAGAAGGAAGAAATGTGATCTTTGTACTTTGCTGTTGCTAAAGCAGAGCCACATTCTGCTACAATTATCTGAAGCAATCTAATTAGTAATAATGTTTCTTCTGAACTCATGCAGCTCTTTCACTTACCCACTCTGGATAGAGTGTCTGGAAACAGCATAAGCGCCTCACCCAATATGTTGGGTTTTTTCATGGCACTCTAAATCCACTGGCAGTCAAGTTCAGTCATTTAACAAAGATCTAATTGTTTTATTTGTAGTGGAATTAAAATACCTCTTAGTTCTTATGTAGAGCAGAGGTACCAGATCTATTTGCAAAGTATGTGTTTTCTGCAGAGTTGTTTCAGGCTCCATCCAGATCTGGATGTGGAAGATGTGGAAGATTAACAGCTCAAGACCTGTCTCTCTCTTCTGCCCAGTTTGCTGGTTTTTGTTCCGTTCTCCTCTTCCTCTGCTGATACCTGCCATCCATCTCCCTTGTTGCCCTGAAGAGGTGGATATCATCATGTGGGCTTCTGAATGGCTTTTAGCAAGCACAGGCTGTGTTCCAGGAATGCCCCAACCCCCCGTCCCACAACACACACACACACACGCTTTTTGTCAGCCTCTCTTTTGGCAGTTTTGTCTAAACTCCTAATTAAATATTAGTGGCTACTGTAATTGAAATGAGGCAATTGATGAATTGCATCTTGGCTAAACTGTTCATTGCAAAGAAATAGATAGTTAGTATAGTTCACGTTCTAAAATCATACTACACTTTCATATGAAAATAAATTGATGTTTGACCAGCAAGCAGTACTTCTGCTGTTTGCATCAATTTAAAAATGTTTCAACATAGAAAATTTTAGGTGTAGTTTATTCCTGAAGACAGGAAAACAAATTAGTCATTTGTGCCTGCTGCTGTTTATACAGCAAATTTTATTCCTTACAGCTCTTCACAGAGTCCAGACTTCTCTGTCCTTAGGAGGCTGAACATTCTGGCACCTGCTAGGGAGTATTATTGTCTGCATTCTTGGCCACTGGCATGCTCTAATCATATCTTCTGAAAACTCAGCAGAAGTAGCATCTTCCCATGTTAAAGGCTTTTCAGCTTCTTTGATGAGCTTCTCTCTTCTTCCTTGACTTCAAATAGTGGTGTTATAAATCTACAGATTTTTCTGCTGTTCATTTAAATATTTTAGAATCATCATCATCAATATGTTTTCACAGAGTAAAAAATTCTTCCTATTCTTTGTCTTTTTTTATTCGGAAAAAAATGGATTTGCTTTTTCATTGCTCAATATGTCTAACAGCACCTGGAACTGATAGTGTCTTGGTGCAAATGTACAATTCAATTAATTCCCTTAAGTGTGTCCTGTCTTTTGATACCATTTATGTATTTCTCTGATATCTTCAAATTAAATACTAATCTGAACTTCATTGTTTCAAATACATGTTGTTTCAATTTTTCCTAACAGGAAATATACCTTGGTCAAGTACATTAGTACTCAATGGATATTGTGGCACTGATCATTTTTATGATGCCATCATGTTTGTATTTGTTCAGAACAGGATAGAGAGAGTTTCTTCTTCAGCAAGATTACTTGCTTGTAAGTTAGCTGCACCTCATCTTACTACCACTTTTTAATTTGTATTGCAAATACTGTTTCAATGTTTGTTAGCTCACAGGATTAAATTAGGTGCACCTTGATATGTTTTTGCCTCCATCACGGCATTTCACCATCATGCGCTGGTGGCAAAGAAGAGGACATAACAACCTTGGTGACAGTAAGACTTGGGAAGATCTGTTTTGCATCCTCTTTCTCACTCATGTTGTCTGTGACTAATGCAAGTGTTCATATTTCACAACTAATTTCATTTCTTACAACTGTTAGAATTTGCATGCAGGTACTTAAAATGAATCTTCTTTGCTTCCTAATAGCAGGGTTTTTTGTTGTTATTTTTTTTTTCCTAATTATATGTAACTTATATTGCTGTCACAAGTGCCTGGCTCTGGAAGGGAAAAATGGTGTTCTAGTTCAGCCCATGGCCATCTCCAAGGCTGGTAGTAATGGCATGCAGGCTTTTTCTGACCAGGAATCAAAGTGTTGGAGGCACCAAGTGTCCGGGTGAGAATGTCCCTTGTCTGACAGCCTTTGGAAGCACCCAGGTTCTTTGTTGCACAAGCAGCTGAGAAGGGAAATGTGCACCTGAATATACAAGAGAGTTCACAGAGCATGTTAGAAAAACAAGTCCTTTGTGAAGCGTCCTCTTTGATTTGGTTAATGTGATCCCAGCTCCAAAGTCAAGGAGGGTGTTACTCTGAGAATTGGGTCCAACTTCTGCTAGACTCTCCTACTCCTGATTGTCTCTACTTTTTTTGTAATTCAGCCATCACCTCCACAGAGAAACAGCCCAATGTCACAGCACTGCAGAGCATGGCTTTTTCTACTGGGCCGAGAGAGGCAGCATAAATTAGCAGAGTTACCCCAATGTTTGTGCATCAAAATTGATGGATTTCTGCTCATTTGCAGCACATTGCTCTGATGGCTAAGAAATGTGAAGTGTGCCTATGTGTGTGCTGCATCTTACAACTGAAAGATGAACCTGCGTAGAGGACCTAAGTAAACACCTGTAAAAATGGAACTGTTGACACTTGATGTCTTTTCTAGAAAACCAATAAGACAAATACACACTTAAGCAAAAGTCTATAATTCAAGTTATTTTTCAAGAATAATGCCATTAAAATTCTTAGAGTAGGTAGGTTCTTTCTTCACTGCTTTGCATTTCATAGAGATAGAACCATTTTATTTATGATCTGTGCTAGCAGTCTCTTCTGCAATACCTAGAGCTGACTTGATATAACAGATCTTTGAAACAAAATACTTTGCTATTAAGTGCAACAAGTATGGGATGTCCGGTCATCTGTTTTACTGTCACATTCTCACCTTACTGCCTAACAAAGTAATACTAGAAGTATGTTGGCATGGATTACAGGAGCCTAGGAGGAAGGTGAAATGCAAAAAAGACTTTTTCCTTAACTGTTTGCAGCCCCAGTCTCTCACGGTCACACTGAAGAAGTTTCATTTTGTCACACCTAATATATTTTTAGTTCCATTTTCATTATTTGTCTTACCCATTTTGTGAGAGGGTACAAGTCTCACAGGTTTACTGGTTTTCCATTTTGCCTGGCTTAGTGAAGACCTTTTAACTTGGGCTTTGTGCTGCATTATTCACAGGCTATTGTGGAGGAAGCTGCAGGAAGTGACCTTTAATTTTTTTAATCTGTGAAATCACAGAGCCTTTCAAATAAGGAAAAACCAAAGCATGTGCAATAAGCCTTCTTTGAACAAGCTACTGTTGTTTTCATTGCTGCTTGCACCACTAAACAGAAGATACACACCAGGAATTTTATGAATATAAAAATATACAGGCCTGAGGAGATGAAAATTTTAGTGAATATCATTCCCACACTCAACAGCTGGGAAGAAATACAAAATGTGTGAGTTAATGCTAACCATAGTGTGGTAGGTGAGCAAAAATTCACTAGTTAAATGGTGTGTATTTGTTATTAGATTGCTCTTTTAAGGTGATTATTAGGAAGGAAGAACACGGATGAATAAGCTGATTAAACACCCTTGAGTTTGCTACACAAAACAAAATTGTGTGGCTTGAATTGCTTAGTCTTTTTTTCCTTGGGGAAAAGAAAATATTTATTTCTGTTGTCCCCATGTCCTCTTCAAGGTCAGGAGAAGAAATCAACCCCAGAGATGGAGTTTATGGCTCCATCTTTATAGATTTCACACATCTGAATGTATCAGGAACAGTTTGGTTCCATTTCTGATAGTCCTTATCACAGCGACTTCAACCCTAGTGAGATGATTTGTAGAGTAAGGCATTGGTCATTCTAAACATAAATGTAAATCTATTCTGTGGTTTAGGAGAAGGAAAAACATCATTCTCTTTGTCTAAAGACAGAGAGATTCTGTATCTTCTCTTTATAGACCAAAAGTCATTTACACACACACACCGTCCCCAAAATAGGATATTTGAGAGCCTCCACATACAGCTTTTCAAAACTGCACACGACATACCAGCTCTACTTCTATAGATACTGAGTAATTTATGCAATGTCTACAAAATAGGCCTTAGTGGCCATTGCTACAGAGCTCACAAATCATTTGAGTTTGTGAAAAGTCAGTGTGTTTGGTTTGTTCTGCATTAAAACATTTTATCTGTTTTATCCTAAGGCAATGATGAAGACATGGGCAAAGTGAAGATTGCTAAGCCCCACTGTTCTCACATTTCCTCACTGATAATGAGCTGGAGAGAAGGGAGAAGCCCAATAGAATTAATTGTGCTATATCTGCTTGAAGAAGAGTATGGTTGGCACCATGGGAGTTGCATGTGGAACACACTCCCAATGACACAGTGGTGTGTTTTCCTGTATGAACAGCTATGTTACTGTGATTTCTTTTGCACAAACAGGCTTATTCACAGAAAAAAAACCCAAACCATAGGCTGTACAGTAAGTATATCAACAGGAAAAGAAGCAAGAGATACTAGAAGAGATACTAGAAATTCTCTGAAAATTTTGTTTTCATCTGACTTATACTGTGTAATCCAAGGTTTATGTTACTGCTTTTTTATTGTGGTAAGTGTGGATACTTATGAGAGATTTGTCTAACACTACAAAACTCTTGTTATGCAAAGTTCTTAACCAGCAGGGTTTTGCCATAAAATATAAGAGATTTTTTTCAAAGTGCTTTTAATTTCTGAAGTGAAAAAGGGACTTATACACATGTTCCCCTTGGCATAATAGAAAGTTATTTAAATGTGTGCATACAGAAGCTTCTTCCATTTCTCTCTACATCTCATTTAGCTTAGTTGGTTTGAAATTCCATTATAAATATATCTTTATATTACATGAATGAGCAAATCACTCCTAAAAGAGCTCATACCAGTTTAAAATTAAGGATTTAAAGGAAGGAGATTCTTACCAAGTTCAGATAAAAATGTGTGTTAACATCGTGTGACCACAACTCATGTATCTGTAAATTAAACACAAAGTCCTGCTTCTGTGAAGTGTTATGTTTTCCTATGACCACAAATGTTTAGGACTTCTCTCCTGCACCTACACTGAAAGCAGCACATAACCAGTAATACAAGGCCTGTGTCACCAACAGGGCATTTTGATTCAATAGCTATTCCCTGAGCAAGGTTCCCATTACAGGTGCTTATTGGAGCTTATTCAACAGCTGCACTCCCTGCATAACAGCATAACAGTTGTCTCTTGCTGTGTCTTTTAGATCCAGGCTCTCTGCGTTGGGTGCTATCAGTTAAGTTACAGGTGTATTTCTTTATAATGGAAAGTCTAAATGAAATAATTTTCATCCTGGGCTAGGTATTCAACTGGTAAGCAAAATGCTGTGAATTGTGATAGCATACACGGCTGTTAGCAGGAGTCTTCTAAGGTAGGAATGTCTGGCTGCCTTCCAGTTCACAAGTGACTAAACAATGTTTCAGGGTTTGGGAACTGACATATTTTCCTTCATCTCATCATCTCTTATTTCTGCTCTATGTTGTCTATACTTATTGAAGGCTTAATAATTTGGTTTTGTTGTACTGGTCCAGCAATCACTAAAAAAACACAAAGTTCTTCGTGGTCTTTGATAATTTTAATGAATTCATGTCTGATGCTTAGAATGCATGAAAAACTTTTAGTATACAGATTCTAATTGTGAGACTGGTATTTTGTTTTGATAGCAATGTTTTGGAGTGAGGGAACCTCATTCTCCAGGACCTTGCACGCTCCATGGTGATTTGCAATTGTGCAACATGAGGAATATGCTGCCAGGGTCACGTATCCACCTTGCCTAGCTAGAATTCCTGACTGTGCTCATCTAGATAAGTGTCTTAATACAGGTGCATCAGAAGAAAAAGATTTTCTTTATACAGCTTTTCTCACAGTGGGAACCTTTCTCTGTAAAGCTCTGCCCTCAGATGCTCTTGGGCAGGTTAGGATAAATTTTCAAAACTGTAACTGTATCCAAGCTAGAAACTCTAGCTACCACCATCATGTTCTTCAGAAAGTGCAACATTTAACATATGTGCAGCACACCTACCCCAACACAAATCTGCAGTGTAGATAAATGGTAGGGCAAAACTTTCTACTTCTTGTAATCACAGTGTATTACTCCCATCCTTATTTATAGAAAGCAGGTAGTAGAGAATGAGTGAGATGGGCCTTTTGAAGTTTTAAGCACTATATTAACATCAACTATTGGAGCTGGGTTATTCTATGCACTCAGTTGTGATTTATAGACACAGCTGGGATGTGTAAAGTGATTGCTCTGCACTGAGACAGCCCAGGAAGAATTCAAAAATCTCCATGTGTCAGCAGCCCTTGAAAATTCATAATCAAGACTTAAAGGAGCTGGCTCACTGATACATAATTTTTAATAAGTATTGGCATTTAAGAGAAATTACAGAAAATTTGAAATTAGCTGATAAGTTACTTCCACTTAGGACCACTGTGATGACATACATATTTTCAGGCTGCTCAGGATATCATTAATGAGCAGAAAGATAGAAAAGAATAAAAAAGTGGCATCACAGAAAAATAGATACTATCCAGTAAGTCTTGTTCCACATAGTGATAGAGTTCTAATTTAGTGATTCTTTAAGTTAGGAGATAAAGACCTACTGGCAGAATAGGTGAGATGCTAATAAGTATCAAGTTTAAATGAAAAATTAGTTATGCATTTTTAAAAATAAGTCCTGATCAGCAGTTAGAACAACCAGTGAAGGAAAGCAACAGCTTCATCACCCACTTCAGAGACACCTGGGCTATTTTTACTGTCCACAGCAATTAATGGATATCACCTGCACTGATTTTAATTCATTTTAAAATACCTCATGTTGCACAGTCATCTTTCATTTATGTTAACCAGGATTTACTTCAGGCATCAGTGGAGTTCACCCATGAAATTAAAGACCAGTCAGGCCAAAAGTGCAAACTTAAGCCCCACTTCAGCCACTTAACTATATTCCTACACATTACAATTAATTTTCTCAGCTTTCATCTCAATATCTTTATTACTCATCCTGTGTGGTCTTGATCTGAAATATACTTAAAGAACATGGTGCTTGTTTCCTGCAGCAACACATTTTGCTGCCTCTCTGTCCTGGATGCAGTATTTTTAATACAAATATGTATTTTGAAATTGTAGGTGAGCTACTCTGATCTTCTCTTGATCTGGAAAAACAAAGAAATACTCTGACAGTTCTTTAATTCAAAAATTAGATCAGTGGAGAAATACAGGATCATCCTCACTTTGGCTCTGTTCCTCTGTACTACGCCTTCCTGCCTTTAAACCATTTCTGGTAGGACTGTGACCCCACCAGTGTGAGTGACAGCACTCAGAGCCTGTGCTAGTGACAGAACAGGAAGGCTGGCATTGCTTGCTCTTCTTAGATTAAGACTTTGTCACATCCTTTAGCATATTCGTGTTTGATAACATCTCTAAATGCGGTCTCTGACATTCTGCATGTAACCAGTGCTACTGGCAAAGTGCTGAGAACTGTGTAAGATTCTCTCCAAATTAAGTTGCCACCACTGCAGTGGCTGGAGTAGCAGTGCCATGCTCCACCTACATTAACCTTTGTATGGGTATACTTTATTTCTTCTTTCTGTGGCATTTCTTAGAGGAATTATGTGAAGGAGAGGACTGGAATACTTTCTAAGCAGTTGGTAAGTTACTCTCTGAATCAGGAGCAGGAAGAGGTCAGAGCCCCATAGAGTCCAACCCCATAGTGTAGGAAGGGCAATTCAGTGTTACAGACAAGGCTGCACCCACAAAACATTAACCAGTACAGGAAATGTGCCTCAACAGGTACTACTAGAATTATGTATCTGTTTAATATAATACTACAACTATCTCTAAAAACACTTCGGAGAAGAGCTCCTCTGTAAATTACTCCAAGTGCTGTGGGGTTTTAATTTTGGTTCATTGGTGAATTGACTTGATTTGGTAATCCTGTAATGATCTGGGCATATCCTTTGACCTAGATTTTAAATCAAAAATATTCTTCATCTAAATATTTGAAAGAAATGTAAGTTTTTACTATGAAAATTACAAAATCAAAAAACAGGAAATAAACCTGTGGCTTTGGTTAATACACTTACTTATATAGATGTTATTGTGAGATTTTTGAATAAACTGTTAATACCTAATATTCAATTTCCTTATCTTATAACCTGGAAACATCATATTGGGTTTTTATGATCCTTTGATAAAGGAGCTGCGGGCATCTTGGAAGGATGTGAAAGCATACTGCAGTATAAGTGAGCAATGATTTTTTGGTTCAAAGCTCCTGTACAGAAGGTGTAAGCTAATCTTACATAAAAATCATATGCCAAAACATTTAGTATTATCCACCTAACTGACTGTGTAATGTTAAATCACTGGTCTTTTCAGTTTAGTTTAGAGTGATATGTGTACACAAAAAGACCTAAATAGATCTGAAAGCTTTCTAACGGCAAATTAAACACATTCTAAGCATTCTGACTTCTTGAAGAGCAAAGACTCTTTCTTTCAGTAGTTTATTAACTTAGATTAATTGTATAGTGTCATAAATTTCTACATGTTCATGCATTTCTCTTCACATTGGATCATCTTTGATTATAAGATAAAAGTGTTTGTTCTGTATCTGTACACATTAAATCTTCTGCAGATTATACCTGTTATGGGAGAGTAATTTCACTTTTGGATTTCTTTACATATCCTGAAAACTGTGCTTTGCATACAGATGCTGGAAAGACCTGCTTCTAATTTGCTTTCACAGGCAGGAATAAGGTACAACTCCATGAAGGTCTATAGAATTATAATGGTATATATCTGTGTATACATCTTACCTTGAGCAATTGCCCTTTTTATATTGCTTAGCAGACCTCTACCAATAATCAGTTTTGAAGAGAATGCTTTGGGATGCAAGGTACTGTCATGGAATAAGGAACAAGAAAATCAGTTGTCTTATAAACTATCCCAAATTTATTTGGAGATATACATCACTTTATCCTCTTGTATTGATGCTTAAAGGCTTAAAATATCTGTCATATAACTGATTTGATGAATTTAGATTAACCAGTACCAGATTGATTGATCTCACCAAGGAGAAATCAGGATACTGTTTGTTGTTAATTCTGCACTAGTTCTTATTCTTGTATCCCTGGTGATATAATCATAGTGGTTAATATAATAGTACAGGTAGCATAGTTAGATGGTTCTGTTTCACATGATACCTTTGTTTTCCAAATTTCTGATGCAGTACCACTTGAATTCTAGCTGTCAGATCACAGTAAGAGTGAGTCTTCTTTAAGTATGACAAAGAATTAACTATTTAAAGTTTGCATTTCTTTAGAAGTCTAGCATGAAACATCAAGTAGCTACTTATTGGTTTGTCTATAAATCAGAGGCGGACACAATAATTTCTTGAGGATTTGCCTTTCATGGCCAACTGATTTTAATTTCTGCTTTATTTTGTAAATAAATGTTTAAGTATCTGTTCACTGCAGGAATGCTTCCTGCAGCTGTTTTTAAATTGATATATGGCGTCATCTCACCTAAGTTCAGTCACCTAAAAGACAAGCAGCACCTGTCAGGAATTGTCAAGTCCATAGAGAGCAGCAACTACTTGCAGCATCTTTCCTCCATCATCAAAGAAACATAAAAGTTACAAATTTGAAACAATGTGACTATTGTAATGTGAGAAACTGTAGAGGATAGTTAATTCAGTCTGCAAGATCTCACTTATGCTCTTAATTTGTCTCAACAGACAATACAGAGGAATAATGAGCTCTTTGTCACTGTTGAGAATTGCCTCTTTACAAACATTTTTTTTTAAAGTTGTGTTATTTGTAAAATAATTACTTACTAAAACCACTGAGATCTTACTTGCCTCTCTCCAAACAACTCAGTGAGAAAATGAATTGTATTATAACGTTTATATTTTTGTTTTTCAGAACTGTGTATGCAAAGGTAAAAGTCCCTGCTTTTGTGATAGCACAAAAGGTAGTAAGGTAAGAACAGATACATTTTCCTTTTTGAATATTAGCTTATATACTTGGAAATTGTTGGTAGATTACTTCAGTGGATACAGTGAGTGAATTTAGTGCATGATGGTATTTTGCCAACAGAGTCTACAGAGAATGATTACCTTACAAAGTTCTGTTAACTTTGAGGAATCTGTTTAACTAAGCCATTTCAACTGAGTTTTTTTACTGTATTATTATGTTTACAGCACTGTATGATGTTTGGACACCAGCAGGACAACAGCTCAAAAACACCAGGTCACTTTCACTAACTCTTAACAAATGCCATTACCTTGGCAGCTGCTCTCCTGTTATAAATTTCATAATGCCATCAGGAGTCTCATGTTCAGTGCTTCCCTCTTTCCATGTCTTTCCCACCCGCCTCACTTTGCCAGTTCCTGAAGGAAAACTGCATACACTGGAATCAAACAGATAAACTTCTTGTAGATCAAGCAGGGCATGAGTTTCTGGGTCCTAATCACAAACACCTTGCCAGCACTGAAGGAGCAGCAAATCCATCAGCAGTAACAGATCCACAGCTCTGCCTGTTGCCAATAGCAGCTTGGCAGAGGCTCTGAGTGGCTTTTAGACAAACCTAAATTACACAAATGCCAAAAATTCTTTGGAACCCCTGCTCGCAGTTGGAAGAACAACTGATTCACAAATGAAAGGGGCATTATTGAAGAAGTCATGGTTGCAATTGAGGTGAACCATGAACACAGAAGTTCCCATACTAAACCTTATCAACAGATTTCAGACATCTATAAAGAACTAGGATTGTGATTAGTCCCACTGATTGGTCCCACCTGCTTTTATGAAGTTGGAGAAAATTTATCTGGAAGTAAATATGCTCATTATTAAAATATACATTAATCAGTGGGAAAGGAGAATACTAATATTTTAGTAAAATATCCCTGTTTATCTTTCATATTGCTAGTTGGTCTAACCTGACTTTGTCCTAAACAGTGAAATTGAAACCAGTTAAAAACCTAGGAAAAAAAAAAAAATAAGCTGCCCCCTAAAAGAGAAATATTAATAAGAATGGACACCCACAACTTGTCTTTATCAGTTCCATGGAAAATAACTGATCAATTTGTGGCTACGAGTAAATAATAATTGTTTAGACTGATGAAGTTTTACATGCAGAAAATCAGGATAATGACATTAATCAGCATGTCTTGGTCATTATTCAGTGTTTAGAATTCTCCAACCTGAAAATCCTCGGATCTTGTTGATCTGCTAAGAAGAAAGTGTAGCTAAAATTGCCTTTTCTGTAGAAAGGGCAGTGAAGCTGTCAGGAGAGCCCAGTGCTGCTCTGGGTTCAGGCAGCACCGCGTGGCTCTCGGCACGGGCAGGCAGGTGGAGGAGTTTGGTTTTCCTGGGAGCTGGTACCGAACCCCCTCCAGCGGTTCATCCTGGGATAGCAGTCATCCTCCTACCTTGGGATGCTGCTACACAATATACAATAGAAATAAAGATTTTTTATAAAAAGCTATGCCGATTTATTATATAGATCTCACACACACTTTATAATGAAATTCTTATTTTATATGTGTCAAAGTATTATGGGATTACATTCTATCTTGAGAGATACAAATATATTATAATTACTGTTTTTTAAATTTTTATTTCATTCAGAAGCTATTTAAAATCTGGTGAATTTGTGGGATTTTGAGGAGTATGAATTGGAAAAGCCAGAATATTTTGGCTTCCCAGAGACATCTTGGCTCCTGTCTTGTACATCAAATGAGACACTCAAACTGTCACAGCAAAATTTCACAGGCTTTCTTCGTATAACTTTGTATAAAGCAATAGGAAAACTGGCTCTGAGAGAATTTATAATCTCATTCTCTCCCTCCCATGTCATGCTGTGATGTGAAAGGTCTTGAACCAGCAGCTCTCCACTGATGTAAAAACGAGCATGCTAAACTGCTGCTGTCTGAAGGGCTGAAACACCTTTTCCATGAGCTTCCGGGCTTGAAACACTTCATTTAAACCAAGTTAAGACTTGTATCTTCTATATCTAACTAAAAACCTGAAAATGCCCCTTTCACTCTAGCTTAGCCTTCTGTATTCTGTTTCCATAGCTTCAAATTTGTTTCCTTCAGTTTATTTATTTGAATTTGATCTTAAAAAAAAAAAAAAAGCACACATGAAAAAGTAATTTGCTGTCTTAATCTCTGACACTCAGAAAAGTTTAAGATATTTGTCATGTAAAGCAAGGGAGTTTTAGTCTGTCTGAATGGTTTTGTTTCCTTTGACTCCCACTGTTTTCTTCCTTGGCTTTCATGAAGAAATATTGATGGTTTGGAACTGACCTTGCTGTACAGCAGAAGCTGTAGGCACACAGTTTGTGGTGATTGGGAGTGGGGCTGGGCTGAGCCTCATCCCCAATGGGCACAGCTGTGAGCAGCAGGTGAGCAGCACTGCCAGCAATGAGCCATGGAGTGCCCAGGGGCACTGAGCAACCACCAAAGGAACAGAGGGCACACAGGGGCAATGCATCAACATGAGGGGATAAAAGGCTGGGCTAAAGAACAAGAAGGGATGACTCTTGAAGCCTTCTGAAGTGGTAGGGTGCTGCTCTGTATGGGTTGAAGCTTTCTGAAGTTGTGTGATGATACTCTGTGTATCGTGCCTGTCTCAACTGCAACAAGTGCTGTGGCATATGCTGTGACAAGCAACCATTAGTCTCTCAATTTGTGTTGCTAAGCATAATACAGAAATATTAATAAGGAATACATATCAGCTGCTTTCTTAAACTTTTCATGCTGTTAGCTAACTTCCATACTGTACAAAATCCTGAGTACTATCTCATGCTCTGATAATTCAGCCATACTTATGAGCCGAGGCAGCCCAGAGATGAACCACAAAAAACAGGTCAGTGTTGGCAAGGGCAGTGGATCTGCCACAACAGCAGAAAGCCAAGGGGTATGGGAAGTAATGAATGCCTCAGAAATAAGCTATCAAAAGGAGAATTCATGGATATTTGAAGAGTTTAATTATTTTAATGTTACAGGGTGAAAAAGGCTTTCCTGGTGTTCCAGGTCCACCTGGTCAAAGAGGCTTTCCTGGTCCAGAAGGGCCTCCAGGGCCACAGGGACCAAAGGTAGGTATGTATGTGAGACAGGGAGACACACACAGAGAAACTACTGTGCTTGACAAAGTTAGCTATGGCTGTGTAGACAATTCTGTTTTACGAAACCAAACCAAAACCTGTCTCAGAGCTTCCCATTTTGGGGGGATGTTGTTTGGTCATCAGCTGCAAGGGTAATTTTGACTGCATCAGAGTAGAGCTGATATGACCATGGGCTTTTGTTGTCGGTTGTCCATTGGCCAGTGCTAAAGCAGCTGGACTAAACGGCCAGAGGCAATGAACGTGGGTCTAGACAGATTTTTGCAGCATACCTCAGTTTTTGTCTTAGTATCAATTAACATCTTGATATTTGTTGCAGAAAAGAAAGTAAACAAGCTACTAATGAGACAAATATGACAAATAGATTTAAGAAAATTTGAAGGGAAACACGTTTCTTAAGATAAATCTTGGCCCGTTTAGGAAATACCTGGTTACCTGTAGTATGGAGTGGCTTCAGTGACTTGAGCTTTCTTTCTGAAGGCCTAAGCTGAGGCTGAATACAAATTTTCAATATCTCCTGCATGAGTAGAAAAACAAAAAATTGTGCATTAAAAGCATTTTATGCATAATTTGTTTTGAGGAGCAGTAATCTTGCTGTTGTCAATAAATTTGCTCTGGTGAATAACTTATTTTTTGTGTAAATATGGTGTGTACTCAGCCACTGTGTAAACCAGGAAGGTGCTGCCACAATCAGATTATGTCTAGGACCTGCACTAATGTGGCTACAGCACTTTACTATAAACCCCTTTAACCAAATGGGTTTTATCATTTTCATTTGTTTAAGTATTGTTGCATTATTCTGTCCTATCTTATTTTTACAATACTTTCTGGAAGTGATACTCATGTAGATTTAATACATGTTGATGAGGCTTTTATCTGAATTCATTGAAGTGTTCAATACAGCATTTCCCTTCTAGTAAGTGATAATAATTCTACAAGAATGGCAAAAAGTAAGGCTATTTTATCTAGCAAGATCTCTGTTAGCTTGAATTGCCATGTGTTGTAGTGTGTGCCAGTTAGCCTCTCCTATCCAATGCCTGTACATTATCTGAAATGGAATGTGGCCCAGGATTTTAGAAGTTCTCCACATTTTCCATTACCTTTCTGGGAATGTTAGAATTTTCTTCCTAGCACTAAAGCTCTAAGCATCTTGAAAGAATTCCAGCAGGTTCTGTGCAGACGGTGCAGTGTCACTGAGACATTCTTGCTGGCTTCCTTCAGCCTTGCTCTCCCATCCTGCTTTGCCCCCTTTCAGTTTGCTCCTGGGCTTCCTTTCCATGCTCAACTGTGCAGGTGAGAGTACATACATCTGTCTGATCTGATGGACATCACCCATATCTGGGAACCTCCCAGCTTTTTCCTCACAGGGAAGCACTTCCAGGACTCCATAGCAACTGCTTTCTTAAGATACATGGTTATTTGTTTGGACCTATGGTGAGAAATAGATACTTTTTCACTATGAGGGTAGGAGGGTGGTGAGACACTGAACAGTTTCCCCTCCCCTGGGAGTTCAAGGCCAAGTTGGATGAGGCTTTGAGCAATGCCTTCTAGTCAAAGGGGTCCCTGACCATGTCAGGGGGTTGGAACTATATAATCTTTAAGGTCCCTTCCAACTTGAAGCATTTTGTGACACATCCCCTGTAAACACTGAAAGGGAAGGAAAGACACCACAATTTATGCAAGTTGTATGAAATTCTTGTTTCCTTTATTGAGTGTAATAGGCCAATCAATCATTTATTTATATAGCTGGTTTTGTGTGCAAATAATGGAATTAATATTGAAAATACTGCATATCCTGTTGACATTCATATGCTCTTTCTCAATTGAAATGTACCAAAAAACATCACTTTCCATTTTTGATCTAGGGTTCTCCAGGGCTTACAGGCTTAGTTGGACCCAAAGGTATACGAGTAAGTGTTTGTATTTTAAACAAATTTACATGTATTAAATGTCATGCTAATTGACAACTTTGTTCAATAATTTGTGAAAATAAAAGCAAAACATTGTCTGATTTCAATGTATGGTTAAAATTTATGACACAGTCTATGCACTAGTATTATTTATTTTTAGAACTTTTGCCCTTTTTGCTGCACCTTACATCCAAGGTTGTTGCTGTATGTATTTAATATTTGGGTGTGCAGTGATAAAGTCAGACTAGAATACCACAAAGAGTTGCTTGGGTTTTTTTCCTGTGGGCAAAACCAGTGTGTGTTACCTGTGTGTAACCATTATGCTTGGCTCACAGTCAGAAGAGTTAAGGAAGTAATGATCTTTTCATAGAATCATACTTGCATTCATTCTTATTATGACTGTAGTCAAAGAAAAATTGCCTAATGAGCTTTTGTTTAATATTCATAATATTATTTCTTCGGTTTAATATCATTAGGGACTCCCAGGGATACCTGGATTTTCAGGTCCTCCAGGCCTTCCTGTAAGTAAAAATGAAACTGATTTAACCATTTCTCTCTTACTTCAGTCTTTAGTGCACAATTATCCTCAGCTCAATGTGCTCACTCTAGTGTCAACATCAGCATTGTCTATGTCAATTGACCTAGAGATAAAAATCTTGGCATCAGCAATTCTTACTCGTTGTAATGATTTAAGAACACATTGTAATCTTTCAAGTCTTGTGAAACATTGCTCCAACACAAACTTGTTCAGTGTTTCTGTAAGGCAATATCAATGTACAATAACAAAGCTTGTGTCAATTTTGTGCTTCTTTTAGGGTGAACCAGGAGCTGTTGGTCCTCCTGGGCTCCCAGGTGTTCCAGGATGCAATGGCACAAAGGTACAAACCAAGCTGTGCTCTGGAGATTGCATTTGGCTGTGCATGGGAATGGCCAAAAAATGTTCTAAATTCTTCCCAATCTACAACTTTGACTTGTTTTGCTTTGTGACTTTATCAGCTAGAAAAACTTGAGTCATGGGACCAGTGAAAGGAAAAGTGCTACTTTTTTTGTGAAAAATAAATAATAATACATAATAAATAATACATTCTAATGGCCTTTGCTAAAAGATAAAAATAACATTTGATAATACTTCTTTTCATTAAATCCAGGAGATCTAATTGGTTTTGTCCAGCATGTCCTTTTGTTGCAATGGGTTATAAAGGAGATAGTTAATCCATTTTTTTTTGCCAGTATCTAGCTTGCAGTTAGCAATTCATAAATCCTGAAATAATTAAATGAAAAGGCTCAATGTTAAGTAACAGATTTACCAGGTTTTCTTTGCTCTATGAGCATTCTCTATGAAAGAAGGAGTCTTTGCTCTATGACTCTATGAAAGAAGGAGTCAGAATAATCCCTACTACAGAAAATCATCAATTTCTAGTGAAACTGTGAACTAATCTGAACAGTCTAGGACAGAAGTCAAGCTGCATAAAATGCAAGAAAAATCCTCTTCTAGCAAAATACCATGGTCATGAATTCACAGTGCATTTAGTGTGAGTGTAATAGCATAGAAAACTTTAGTGTGATCATTTGACAAAATCAGGCCAAATAATAAACCATAAGATGCATTAACAATCACCGTTACTACTTTCAGGGTGACCAAGGATTTCCAGGTCCTCCAGGTCGAAGAGGTGCTCCAGGCCTTCCAGTAAGTGTGACATTCATGATTGTGTGCATTCAAACCACATAAAGCCAGTCCCTGAAGGAGAGCAAAGCCTCATGTTAGCTCATACTGACAACAGTTGAAATATATAGGTATCCCCATTTATTAGTATGAAAACTGTGTGGTAAAGAGACCAAAGTTAAAAGTAATGCTTTATTGTCTGCATGTTGGGCCTCAACTTCTTAGCTCGTGACTGCATGAAATTCATTGACTGGATTTATCTCTCATGGGATACTCATGAAAATTTACCACTTACCCCTAAAAGATATGTCCAAGATATATTTAATAGATTGCAGTTTCAGTTCATGCCTAAGTATCTTTGAGGAAATAGTGGCTTAATTAAGTCATTAAGGACCAATCCATTAAGAACCAATTCTGGGAATTAAACCCAGAACTTCTCACTCTGGGTACACTGCTTTGATCCCAGGATTTGGGGATTTTTCACTGTAGAAATGTGTTTGAAAGAGAAACTTTTATACAAATAGAAAAGGAATGCTGTTTTTTAAGTTCCACTGGCTTCAAATCTAATACTTATAAATATGATCTTTATTTTACCAGCTTTGCTGATTTTGTTTATTCATTTATTAAGATCAGGTTTCAAAGCTTCTGACTTTAATTGTAGAGTTGTACCTGTGAGATTGACTATTTTTAAACAATATGCCTTTTCTTCTTAAATTGAAGTCTGGCGCAGTAAACATGAACCTGGCTATGTACCTTCTTCATGAAAATAAATCACCCAAAGAGCACCAAGCTTAGACATTATTTAGAGTGTGTTATTTCAGCACTCTTATTTTTCTGTTTCAATATGATTGTTCTTCTTCCTAGGGAGTTGCTGGTATCAAAGGAGAGAAGGTCAGTTTTTTGCAAGATATTAAATGAAATATTTATTGGTTATCAACAATTTGTGTGTATGTTTGTTGCTCTTTACATCTCCATTCATGGGAAACAGAAGGTTTACCTTCCAGAAGAAGCAACCACAAAGTTTGGTCCTTCCTTTGTCCTAGTAGCATTCACCTCAGGTTGCAAAATGGTCTATAATTTTTTTTCCCCTCAAACTACTGTTACTGCATGTAATTAATTTAACACTTTCAAGCACACAGAGAACTAAGCTCCTCCCCCAAACAGTTTATGAATTCATATGGAAATATGCAGATGCACTAGAGACTGTTTTATAGCAATGAAGAGCAACAAAAATAAATTGAAAGCAAGGATTGTGCATGAGTAATGTAGGTATATCTGAAAAGAAAACTGCTCTTAACAGAGAGCTGGAAGGCCTGCAAAAGATATATTGGTTTTCATAAAATCTGTTTTTAAAGGTAGAACTATCCATAGTAGACAGTTTCCATCATTATGCAATTCTGATGTTGCTTATTTCCCTACAAACTGTATTAGAAAATTTGTTGCACTACAGAGTTCTACAGCATAACTTTTTGTTTCTTTTCATCTAATTGTCTAGGGGTACCCTGCAGAGGGATATAGCCAAGAGTATGGTGCAAAAGGTGACCCTGGATTACCAGGAATGCCTGGTCTCCAGGTAACTCAAAATAAGGGGTGCTGAGGGAGATATGTATAAAAATATACAGTTATATGTATAAACACATTCTATATAACACGAGTATGTATTAAAATTGTTTGGTATCTTACATGACTTAAGTATATTATTTACTTAATATAAATACAGTGTTTATTTATTACAATTGTGTCACCGATTTCTAAACCAAAACTAATCAGTTTACAGGCCAGTCAGATTGCAGAAAAACAGTACTTCAGGTAGGGAGAAAAACTGGTCACAGATCTATGAGTTTACCCCTACACATGTGGAATAGAATAGTTCAGTTGGAGGGGACCTATAATGGTCTTCAAGTCCAACTGCTAAAATTCCCATCAAAATTAAGACTGAACAGGATAGACCAGCTCAACTTCTACAATACTAACAAAGGAAAGAATGGTCCATATTTCAAGAATGATCATTAACAGGGGAAGGCAGGGCTGACATTTCTTCTGACTATTGGAATAAACAGGGAGCAGCTTTAAATTAAAAAGAAAATAAAAGTGTTTAATTTTCCATTTCTTTGAAAAAAAAGCTTTAAAGTATAGGATTTATTGAACAGAATATTTGAAGGATTGAAGGCTTATAAGAGGCATTAATAGGACCATATGGATTATGAGTCCACATTTCTCAGGCGACTTACATCCTCACTTGAGTAGTTTAGTTTTAGAACAGATGTTTTCTTGTGTTTCAAAGCACATGCCAAATAATGAAGCAGTGAGGAAGAATTATACTTCTGTGTTTCCCTGAGACAGGAAAAGGAAATTCCGAAGCAGAGCTGCTCTTCTGTTTCTCATTCACTTCATTGAATCTGGTGTGTTGTATTTTGCTCATAATCTTACCAGGAGATTTATTCCTATTTCTTTTTTAATATGCAGGGTGCCCAGGGTGCTCAAGGATATCCTGGGGAACTTGGACCACAGGGCCCTCCAGGACCTTTAGTATGAATTTGTTTCACTTGTTTCTTTGACCTTTAATTTTCCCTAAACCCTATGGAATTACACAGATACAAGTACTTGATTCTCTCAGACTTATTTGAGGTCTAGACACGTGTACGTAAAAACTGATTTTCTGCACACATCTGATTTTTTAATTTTCTTTTGATTATTTTTATGCATGATAATTTCTATATTTTCAGAAGCATACCTTGTCCATGTAGGCATATATTTTACTTTTCAAATAACTATCTATCAATTCACTTTAAATACTAATATGCATAACATTGAGGGATGCATATGTTTGCAACTCTACTGTGTAAACAATCTGCCACCCACTGACAATGGCTTGCAGTTGTAAAGGTGGAGGAAAGAGTAAAAATGGGATATAAGTTCTGTGGAAGTTGGGTACTTCAAAACACCTATATCAGAGAACAAGATTGTGAGTTTTTAGCTGAGGATTTTTTTTTCCTGTTTTGTAGGGCATGCCAGGGAAACCAGGACCTCCTGGACCTAAGGTAGTCTCAGATTGGTAAAAAAAATGAAAACTTCTGTTATATGTAACATGAATCAACCCATGTTTAAGTGTTTGTAAAATTAAAAAAAATAACATTTGGGGATTTTTTTCAGGGTCTTATGGGACTGAAAGTAATAGGAGCCAAAGGAAGGAAGGTAATTTCATAAGAAGCTTTAGACATTTTATAAGTTTTGTTTCTGTTTTCTGCATTTTCTGATTTGCTGTGGTGAAATGTTTGGGGAAGTAAGTCCTGTAAAATGCAAATTTTCAGTATATATGTGGGAGTCTTTTGTTGAAAAATGGAAACATGGCAATGGTCTCTAAGGTCAAAACATTTTCACATAAGAGCCAATGACATAAATGTCTAGACAGAAGATTAGACACTGAAGAGAAGCCAGTAATTACTATTTATTAGCACATATATATATGAATATATATATATGTATATTTTGTGTAGTGTTCCTAAATGCTTATCTAAGCAGATAAACAGAGGTAAATATGTAGCATTTGTAGTCTCACAACTTCTGTCCAGTGTATTTTCAGTGTCAGCCCTTGTGATGCTAGCAAAACCCCTAGGTTTTGAATAAAAATTGGATAATTTGTCTTTCATGTACTTACTTTGTATTCCTTGTAACTGACCTTGAACCAGGAATTATTACAAATGCCCACATTGTCTCTCAGCACCCAGCCTGCAGTTGCAGGACTACTGCAGTTAATCTGAATATTCTTGCAAGAGATTAGGACATCTCACAGTTATGCTAACTGACCTGCACAGATTCAGTTTTAATATTGTAATCACAACCAGGAATGTGCTAGGAGTTCCCTGGGTGGTAAAAAAAAAAAAAAAAAAAAAAAAAAAAAAAAAAAAAAAAAAGCCTGTAAACCTGGTTATTCATTAGCAGTAGCTCAGGTGACCATGGAACATCTTGCTTCCTAAATGAAAGAGTGACACATTTTTTACTGTTGGGCTGCAAATCCATGCAGAAGCATTCCTGGCTTAAAATCACTGAAAACTGTGGATATTGTTTTGTTGAGGTCCACAGGAAAGATCACACTGAGGACTTTCCCAGTTCTCAAAGATTCTTAATGAAAAAGTGCACTTCACTACTTACGTTGTCAGTGAAGGACACGTGAAAGCTTGTTTTGTCTGCTAGCACCATGGTTTGGTGATCTCTCTGAAATACCCAGAATTGCAGTTTGGGGGATGTCACCAAAGACAGTTCATGTAATTTACTGATTGACATAATTAAACAGAGATAAATATTGTAATCAAGGAGATATTTTTGCTTGATTCAAAATAGTTTTGTACCAAATAAATAGGATTAAAAAATTTAAATTGTTTCCAGAAACTTTAACAGATAGCAGCATACTCATTTTTGTATTAATCAGCTAGGGGAAGGTTAAATCTTCCACATGTCTTTTTTTACTGGAATTTAAATGGCAAACAAAGGTAAGTGTTAACTGAATTATCGGCTGAGTGTAATGACAGAAAAATTTTCATGATATCAAAAGTATAGTAGTAGTAATTTGAAATAACAAAACCACACTGCTTGTAATTGGCTCTATTTTTCTTTTTCTTTCAAGGGTGACACTGGGTTAACTGGACCCCCTGGTCCCCCAGGAACTGTTATTGTGACGTTAACTGGACCAGACAACATGACGGTAGTGAAATTGTTGAACATCACATTCAGATAAGCCATCTGACTAGGTTCTACTTTGTGAGGACATTTCCATCTTCGCTGCTCTGATATAATTTCTTTTTGCCCATACTAACGTTTTTCAGACTTGTTTAATTAGATTCTAAGCTCTCTCAGAGTGTCAGTGTGGAGCCAGCTCAGCTGAGCCTGGCTGCTCATGTGCACATCTGCACATGCCAGTGAAATGCTTCTTGCTTACCAGTACCCCACCTGCTGGGAATCTCTGAGTACATGAAGAGTAAATCACTTCTGCTTCACCAAATCCACATGGATGTCCTGAATGGCTATCAAAGCCACAGCTGCATTGACCTCTGGGCCTTGGCATTGAGAATGTCAGACTCTGAGCTACCAGAGTTTCACAAAAGCTTACGACATGTTCATGTAGTTTGTTTTCTCATTATTTTTACTGAAACCTGAGTAATCATGGAAAGTGTTGGAAAGACAATAAATATGGAAGGAAATAGTCTGATTCAGCTTTAAGTATTGCTTTGTGAATTAAAATCTTGCATTGTATCCTTATATAGAAATTAAACAGCAGTAGCTGACAGAATTATAAGTATTCACATATTAACAGGACAAGTCTTCTACGTGTTATTGATTCCATTTTTCTTATGGAATTTTCATCTATCTATGGAGTCAGCCAAAGTCCCTCTCCACTATGTGCTGTGAGATAAAAGTGACTCACGACCGAATTGAGGAGGGAAGAGAAAGATTGCAGAAGCAAGGTTCAGCTTTTAGGCACACCAGTTCTCCTTGTTTAGATCAAATACAGAGCAACTGGAGCACTTTCCAGTGACAACTGTGATGGCTTATCATGAGATAATGGCAATTTTTCAGCAACACTGGGCATTATTGTTTAGAAACCTCTCAAAACTCCTTCCATAAATAGTTTGGCACATGAGTCTAACCAGGTAATAATTAGACAATGAAATTTGGCTTTATAGTGACTTTAGGACGTGGCCCAGTCGTACTACACTGTAGCATAATCTAATCCTGCACCCACAGGGACAAGGATGCTCTAGGTAGCCATTACAATTACGTTTGGAAGTACCTCTAGCTCCAGTGAAGCAACTAAGGTTTACTTGGGTTTGTTTCTTGTTGCCATTTGTGGGGATATTTACTGCATCCTTTTGCTTGCAATCACAGGTAGGTTGTTTTTCCTAGCTCTATTCTGAAACAGTTTCTTTTTCAAACATCCGACTTACACTGATACCAAGTTTCTGCTTCTTAATCTTTTGAGTAGAACCATCTCTGCTCAAAGAATCTTGCTGGTGACATAAGGATTTCCTATTTGTAGAACCAGACTGATATGGTAAGCATGGAAAAATCCAAGACACCACAGTAAGCTCTTCTTTTCTGTGTCATAGGACTTGAAAGGAGAAAAAGGAGAAAAAGGATCAAGAGGACTCCCAGGGCCAATGGGGTTTACAGTAAGTGAACAAAAGTAAATCCCTTAAATCCAGATGTTCAGGCAGCATCACCTAGTAAATGCTACTCTTTACAGCCCAGTATTTACACTAATTATTTCCACCTTTAATGACAAGAATAGAACTAAGGAATAGAATAAAATACCTACTAACAGCTGTATATTTTAAAAGATAAAAAATATTATATATATATATATATATATATATATATATATATATAACTTAGAAAATGTGAGTTTCAGAACATGAGTATCCTCAGTGTAATTTTGTTCCAGGGGCCAGTTGGTGATTCTCAAAGTGAAAAGGGTGATCGAGGAGAACCAGGAGCACAGGTGTGTGCAAACATTGAATACATATGTATCAGTCCTTTCTGAAAAACAGATTTGAACTACTGTTGCTGTCTAGTTTTTGTCTCGCTGCTACTCAGAGCAAATTTGCTTAGATTCAAAAGCTCTTTCCTGCAGTAAACTAGACAAGAGCTGGAAGTCAAGTGACTGTACTTACTTACACAAGTACTTGAAGTAAAGGTCAGTTAATTGTGAGTATGTTTTGGTTTGTTGGTTTTTTTTGGTATAAAGGTTCTGCTGTTAAAACTTAGTAAAAAAGTGCTCTGCTAGACATGTACTGGCTTTGTAATGCAAAGGTATAAGTAAAAGAGAAAACACTGTTTACTTAAGGCAGCAGACTTAAATTTGTATGTTCAACCAGCAGCTGTGTGGAGATATGAAGCAAGTTGCCTAAGAATTACTTCCTTAACAGCATAGTATATGAAAAAATATTTATTTTTAAAAATTCATATTAAATACAATTTACCTGATTATATCTTTTTTGGGAAGATAATTAAAGAAAAGCTATTACTTTCATTCAAATACCTTTCAAACTTTCAGATAAAAAGTAATCAATGACAGAAACAGGTTCTTAGTAACTAAAACTACTAATTCATAATAACTTAATGATAAATAATCAGGGGAGAACTCAAAAATAGTCAAAAAATCAAAATGTTTTGTGACATTTTCTGAATACAGATTTTGAATACATTATGAAAGCAATACTAAGAAAAATAATTTTCAAATTAAATATTTCAGTCCAAATGTAAATATTTTTGAAACTTTTCTCATACTTCTCGTGGTTGCAATACATTTTCTTCCACAAGGAAGGATAGCAAGACGAGATCCTGGTACTACCTCAGGGTTGTTCTTTCTTCAGTTGTATGGTGCTACAACAAGCATAATGTTAGAGGGAAACTTGATTGTTACTTTTATTATTCCTATACATAATGAAAATTGCAAATTGAGTTACTAAAGTAAAGTTCTAGAAGTTCTTGCTGTCCAATGTGTGTTATTAATACTCCATCCTCTGTGTCTCTTTCACATTCTTCTGCTTGCAAAAGCCTTGTCCCGCCACGCAGTATTTTTTGCCTCACTTCCCTTTGTCTCCTTCTTTTGTTATGAATTGCTCAAACGATGCTTTCTTGTTGCCACACAAGATACAGGACCCCAGCAGATGCTGCCAAACGGGCCATGGAAAGTAGCAGATATCTCTGGCATGCTGCCTCCTTCTGTTTTCACTTTTCCATCTACTGCCCTGCTTCAGACACCTTTGAAGTGCGCTCCCTATTCCTTTTCATTAAGTAATTTCTCCTCAAGTTGTCCCGTACAAGAAATGGGCTTCAGAGAGTTTTTCTTCAGCAGCCTTCCAAGTTTACCATAGGAAGGGCTGCTAGCTGCTGTATTGTTTTATCGTTTGCCTTCTTTCTGCAAGAACCTGATTTTGCACCAAGCTTTCTGCACTTGCCTGGCACTTTGTACTGCTGGAGTCTGGTACAAATAATCCTCCACAGGAGAAGCCATGTCAGTAGAATATCTTACTGTCTGTTTTGTAGAGTTTTATGAACTTTAGTTATGATAAATGAATACTTTAAAATAACCTTAATGGCTTTTTACAGTTTACACAGTTTACAATTATGTGCACAGCATTGAGTTGCTATGCTCTTTGAATGCAATATCCTCACTTTAAATTGTTTATTTTATTTAACATTTTTCCTTTGTAGGGGAAGCCTGGAAAAGAAGGTGCCCCAGGTCCACCTGGCTTACCGGTAATGAAGGAAGCCTTTTAAATATTTTCTAAGTGATAGTCATCTGTTTATGACAATTCTGTCTTCCTGTCACAGCTTTTCTCTCATTGTGGAATGTATTTCAAAATGTTGGTTTGGATAGACTGAAAAACATTTCCTTCATGCAGCTGGCCTTGGAACACGCCATGTCCTCATAGATTTATGTGCAGGAGAAAGAGACTCTGTTCATAGATGTCATTGTTTCTATGTCAAATAAAAAGACCTGCTGCTTGCTGCTGAGTGTCTAATGAGTTTGAAACACACTCCAAGTTAAGCAAAATTCTACTGAGTTTTTTCTGGTTAGTCACATTGAAATTTTTGCAAAAGAATTATCCCATCTCTTTAACATAACTTGGGAAGAGAAATTAATAATTTTTAATCACTAGGATCAAAGACATTGTTTTACAAAGAAAAGTTATTGTCAGGGTCAGGGCTGTCTTGGCCTGGAACAAGATGACTGATAGCTATTAGACGGTAATTTTGTCAACATATAGTTCTTAAAATATGCTATTTTAGAAGCAAAATATTCTATTTAAAAGTTGGAGTTGTTCAAATGTGTTTGAAATACTGTATTCAATTGGTTAAGTATCAGTTCTTTTTACTTCAGCTCTACTTTCACAACATCATTGGAGTCACAGTGACCTTATAAATATCTTACCAAAATTCTTACTGCCAGAATAGTCCATTGCACATGTATCTTACTATAACATCATCTTTGTCATGCTAAAATGACCTTCACAGGCAGTCTAAACACATTCTAGTCTGACAAAGAACACTGAATGACAGACAACAAAGCTCTACTGCCTCAGCTAACAAAAAGAAAATTTTGTGTCATTGCTCTGTTCCCATTTTGGATTTGCCCACTAGCAGTGCATTCAATTTGCATGAGTCTCCTCATGCAAGAAGTCCCTCTCCCTTGCCTGTATTCACTTGCAGAATGCCTTAGTCTGCACTGTTTTCCCTCCTGGTGCTGCTGACACTTCTTGAGATCAGCACCATCCTGCAGACTGAGCGAGTTCTGGGGGAGGGTGTTGAATGGGAGAGTCTTGCATTGTGCTCAGTTTCTCCCCTTCAGAAATAATTTGCAGAGGGAGAACAGATCAGAGACTCCTACTCTTGTGCCATGTACAGCAGCTCCCCTTGGGATTGTTAGTGTGCTGTAATAAATGCAGGTTTGGATGGGACAGTTGCAGCTTTTCCTACAGACATGGAGCTGTACCTCAAACTGGGTCTTTCACTGCAGTTTCTTCTCCTGAGCAAGTTGCATTCACTTTGCCATCACCATGAAAGATTTAACCTTTACATTTTAGATCTTACTCTTGTCAGTGATAAAAGATTATAAAATGATAGGATTATATCCTTATAAAATTCTGTATTGTCACCCGCAGGGACAAAAGGGTGAACAGGGCAAGCCAGGACTGGCTGGAAGGCAAGGAGCTAAGGTATTGTCGAATTGATTTGTTATTTCTTTTGAGGATGAGGTTGAGGTATGTTTGGAGGTTATTATTTATCACTGTGTACATAATAGGTCTCACTTGGCCTAAGAGATGACAAGTAAGGGTATCATGGAATAGGGAATGGATCAGCTGTAACAAACCATGTGTTTGAACTGGTGTCCATCTATGTCTGCTCATGAGTCCTGTAGGTTTTGGTGTATGCAGCTGAATAGTATTGTAAGGAACAGAGACAGGGTGGTGACAGACTAGTCAAGAACAGTTGTTTTTCTTTAAAGTTTTGAGCAATGTACTAAAGTAACAGTGGGTAAATGTGATTCCATATATTGTTTTTAATAAAAAACCTATCTCTGTTCTCTGATGAAGGGGATGAAAGGAAACCCTGGTCCACCTGGCGCTTGTGGTCGGGTAAGTATAAATTACCTTCATATATCATTTTTCTAAACCCTTATAATAAGAAAAATCCAAATTGTTTGCATGAGGCAATAATGGATGGCCTGTGATACTCTAATCAGGCATGGCTTTCTAAAAGTACTGATATTGCTGTGATTCTTCACACAGATGAGATCTTCTTTCATATGGAATTGCATACAGTATCTGTGCCTTGTTAGACCTCACCTGGATCCAGCAATTTTGGCAGGAGACTGGGCTGTCAAAGAACAGCTACAAAAATTCACAGGAGTTAATATTTAAATAAATTTCTAATCACTTCCAGAACAGGCGCCCGTAATTTTAAAATCCTAAGAACACTTTTTTAAGAAAGCAAGTTGGTATGAGTACTGTTTCCCTGTCTAGTCATGCTGTCTCCCTACTGGCTTTCCTAAAGGCCCCATGTGCACCTAATGGAAACCTTCTGCCTAAATTGTTCAGAAGAAATAGCTTTGTAAAAAGCTGAAGCGTTTGTGATATTGACAGAGTACAAAAACACCACTGCTGCTAATAACAACTTTGATTTTATTTCTGGTTGCTTGTAATTAGTAAGATCTTGTAGTGTCAGAACATCAAAATGATGAATGAGATCAAAACATTGCTTTAATCAAGTGTTCAGTGTGAGGTAGTATGCTTCTCTCTTAATTCTTGCAACTCTTTCTTTTCTTACCACCTTTCTCTTGAGACGGAGTATTACGATTATGTGGTTGGTGAAAAAGGGGATGAAGGACCCCCCGGACCTCCAGGACCAAAAGGTCAACGTGGCATGCCTGGTGAGTGGGATACCAAAATTACAATCCTGTAGTAAAAACAGTTCACTCAAAGAGCTTATTGCAGACAACATTTTCAGCAACCTTCTGCCTTTAAAAGAATATTTCCTAGACTCACATGTAATTGCTGACTTGAAATGTATCCTGAGACTGATTTTTAGCATTATTTACCCTTAAAAATAATTGCCAGTATGGAATAGTTGCATGAGTGGTAGATGCCTCCTCAGGCAAAACCAGATTCTTATTTTAAATTTTAAGCTTAAAATGCAAAAGCTCAAAGTTTGAATTCAATGCTATTGAACAGTGACTTCGTAGAGTATAGAGGGGTTTAACTCAAGTTTTTAATACCTTGCTTTTGCAGGGCCACAGGGTCCTCCTGGAGCTGCTGGTAGACCAGGTATTTGCAATAATAAAATTCATTGTTTTTCCTGTCACACTGAATCAGCTTTGTCAAATATTAATTTCAAGTGACTTTAAAAATATCTCTAAGTGTTAAAAAATTGTCACTCAAGAGCTTTGGTGGGTCAAGTACTCAGGTAAAGATCATTTTTAAATGTCTGTAGATTCTCACTTCGATTAATATATTGCAAGATGATAAATATTTGTGGGATGAACTTGGTGTGTTTGTCTGTCACTCATTCTATAGAGTACTTAGCTTTAAAATGCCATTTCTTCTTTAACTCTGTTTTTTTTTTTTTTTTTTTCCCCTTTGGTTAGGTGTGTCAAGACCTGGTATGAGAGGTCCCCCAGGATTTCCTGGGCCAAAAGGAACAAAAGGAGAGAAAGGACAGACTGGCTTGTGTATAGTAGGCCCTCCAGGACTGCCTGGTATTACTGGCAGGCCTGGTTCTGTTGGATTGCCAGGTCCCCCAGGAGAACCAGGTACTTCTAGTCGCAGGTGTTCTGGATTTTTCCAGGTAGCTCTCTCTTCTAAATGAATTTTTGAATATCTCAAGTTGGAAGGGACCCATAGGGATCAGAACACTGTTTCCAGCTCATCCCTGCAACCTTTTTCTCCCTTAGCAAGTAGAGAATCGTCTGAATAATCTGTGATGTAATGGTGCCATGCTCATTTCATTAACAGGTAGAGTAACATTTGGAACTGGCCTGCCAGGACTTCCTGGAGAGCCAGGGTGTACAGGACCTCCAGGACCTCCAGGAGATACTGGCATGAGAGGTCAGTTTCAGATAACTGTTGCTCAGAAGTAGAAGTAGGTACAAACTAGTAATCTTCATGGATCCTCATTAGATTTTTAAAAATTCAATTTACCTTTTAAATCATTTGCTGAGTTCAGAGTTTTAAGAACATTCATTAGGGATAGTAAGATGTCTTCCTCCCCTTACATCAACTGAAAGAGCAGTGATGTGCCAGTGCTGCACAGTTGTACAGAACTGTCTTTACTAGAACAAGCAGTTACTACAGATTGGTAGGGCTTTGTACTCTGTTATGCTCTTGCTGACATTTCATCTCTGAAAGACACTACAACTTCCACCCACAGGAGCTGCTGAATCTCTTTGCCCTTTGCTTTTCATTAGAATGACCCTGAGTGTTGCAGAGCTCTGTTGCTTGGAAGCACATGTCCCTTACATACTTTTAGAATCTGGCTTATCAGTAAAGTGACTGTATCCAAATTGTTTGCTAAAACTTGGCTTGAAAAAATCAAGACATTTAAACCAAATGTTTCTGTCCCTTCAATTAATTGCAGTCAGTTCTGATTGACTTACTGACCACAGGTAATTTAGTACTGTGTTAGAAGTGATCTTCCAACAAAATTAAGGCCATTATTTTACCACTCCTGGCCAAAAAGTGTTAGCTATAACAAAGTAAATAGCACATTAGTTAAGCATTAAAATGACTTGCTGTGGAGCAGCTAATGATTTATTTTCATTCTAGGTGATGATGCTCGTGTGTGTACTGATTGTAGCTATATTCCGGGAATGCCTGGTCTTCCTGGTTCTCCTGGGCTTCGTGGTCAGGATGGCATGCCTGGTAAATTATCTTGCTTCTAACAGGACAGTAGGAGTGCAAATGATTTTGTTTTTAGCATGAGAATCAGGTGTGGGCATGTCTGCAACCTGCAGTCCTTGAGCTAGCACTGAGGTGGTGGTGAGTGTGAAAGCCTGGGGCAGCTTGCTCTGCTGACATGAGCACAAGCCCTAAAAGATCGGAACTCGGAGTGCTGATAGGCTTTTGGTGCAGCCTGAAGCCAGCTCAGTCTATGATGAGTAGTCAATGTAACAACAGAAACATTGAGTACTGGATGCAGTTATTGGAGCTTGTCAAAATCCATGTCCTTGTTTTCATTTTTCTTTACAAAATATACTGATTCTTTTGCAGGTAGAGAAGGAACAACAGGTCCAAAAGGTTCTCCAGGTTCTCCAGGAACACCAGGGCTTCCAGGGGCTCAAGTAAGACTGGTTTTTCAGATTAGCATTCAGATCCCACAAGAATTATTTCAGAGAAACCTCATGGCTAGAGCTATGTGCAGTGTCATAATGGGTGATCTCAACAGGTTTTTTCCTGTAGTAATGAATGTGTCAACATGGGAGGCAAGGCCGAGAATGTGATGTATGGCTCACACAGCTTTACATGAGCCTGGTTGCTCAGTGCAGCAAGTTAGCCCAGGCAGTGAGGCAGGTAAATAAATACCTGTGTGATGAACCTGTGCTGCATTTCATGGTGCTGAGGCTGCTTGTTCTGTCTGATATGGGTAGTCTATAGTTACCTTCTATTCCTGTATATAATTCAATAATCATGGCAGTGGCTGTAAAGCTATATGGATTTTTGTATGCTGTGATCTTTGTCAGACTTCTTACTTCTCTTGTTTCCCGCATACTCAGGAGTTGCTAAAGCCCCAGCTGTGCAGAGAAACTTGCTTCTCATCATAGCTTCTTCAGGGGTGCAAAGGACACTCCCTCCAGGGAAATGTTATGAAGAGGGAAGTCTGCCACTTGCTGGCACATACATGTCATTTGGTTGTGCTTAACTTGTGCCTGTAGTAGTAATTATTTATGGGAAAGTACAGCCAGTGCTGTCCAATAAAAAATCATGCACAAGTGTTCATTGTGGTGGTTGCTGTACAGATGCAGAATGAGTCTGCTAACAGGCTTTGCCAGGAGCCCCCTCACAGTTCAAGAGCCCAAGATCACTACAGCCCAGGGTGCTTTCAGCTGGGATAGTGTATCTACTTTGTAACCTGTGGGGGAGAGAAGGAAGAGGGAAGTTAACTATGAGCAGAGCCAGCTCTTGCACTTCAGGTGTCCCTGGGGAAATAGTCCAATGTGGAAGAGAAATCTCCAACTAGGTCTTAAAGTCCTTCTTTTTGTGCCATGGTTTTACTCTTTCAATTATGCTACATTATTCCTGTTTGTAGTAGCATAAATGAAATGGTAGTCTTGTCAAAAGAAGTAAAAGCAGGAGAAAAAGAAAAGACAAAAACCCCCAAAACCCTAGTCATTGAAGTATGCTATTACAGAGAATAAAAATTAGAACTGGGAGAACCCCTCTGAGGTATTTAATTCTAAAAAAAAAAAAAAAAAAACCAAAAAAACCCAAAAAAAACAAACAAACAAAAAAACTTGAAAACAGATGTCATACATCTAGCGCTGAAATTCTTTTGATAACTCTGTCCTAGGGACCTCCAGGTTTTAGAGGAGATCGAGGACGTAAAGGATCAAAAGGTGAACCAAGATATGTACATCCAGAAGGGCCAAAAGGTGAGCAAGGAGATCCAGGAGCCAGGGGAGAAAAAGGAAGAAGAGGTTCAAGTGGATTTCTGGGAAGACCTGGCTCTAAAGGATCAAAAGGTTCTAAAGGTGAAAAGGTGGGTATGCACTTTTTGCAATTAATATGGAAGTCATGGAAACCTCAGTCTGTATTTTATCTTGTACAACAATCTGTTTAGTCTATGCAGATATTTCAGCTGAATATCCCCTACCTGACTGAGGGTACTGTCCTCAACTGTAACAACCAATATGCATGAAAGAAGGAGAGGAAATATTCTGATGTAATACTAGAGAGAGATGAGGCCAGTATAGGTACAAATTGCTGAAAAACCTCAGCAGTCTAGTGAGATTTTAGTTTGGATATTGATACTGGAGCATTTTGTTGGATTTCAGTGATGGATAAAATCTTTTTAGAAAGCATTTTCCTGACTACTTATAATGCTTAATAATTCAAATACTTGCTGTTCAGTCTTTATGGGATAATATTCAGTGAGAACTGATCATAAAACTAGAATTGTTAGGACAGAGCTTAGCAGAAATAAAAACTAACAATTACTGTTATGTTTTGTTGACTGAGAAACTGTTAACATGATTCAGATATATGTGTCTCTAAACGTGAATCCAAAGAATTCAAGGAGAGTCAGAGCTGATGTGCATTTGGTTTTTTGCTAAATGTGTTTTAAAACAGAAGAAAAGTGTACAGTACAACAACACAGCGATTGGAAAAAAGTCAGGCAATTGTATTTATTTGTCGTATTTCCCTCTTAATAGCCCTCTTTTTGTAACCATTGATATTCAAATTTATATTCATTTAATCACAAAATCAGAGAAAAAATTTTTAAATTATCAGTGTTACACTGTTACTAAAATAATACAAGATTATAGTCAGAAAAATGGGAATTGTGTTAAGAAAGCTGGTGTGGAAAGCAAGTAATTCTTGGTATACATGTGTGATCATTAGGGACTGGCTGGACCAAAAGGAGATAGAGGACTACCTGGATTGCCTGGTAGACTTGGGCTTCCTGGAGAAATGGGGCTTCCTGGACTGGCAGGTTATGGACCACAAGGAGTAAGAGGTTTTAAAGGCTCTAAAGGAATACCTGGACCACCTGGATTACCTGGAGAAGCAGGTTAGTAACTTCGCTATTTTACTGCGCCTTACCTATGTTAAGGAGTACTTGCTTAAAACTTGAGAGATAGAAATCAAAGAATTAATTTACTAATTTGGGAACACAGCTACAAAAACCCAGAGCTCCAGACACTGCAGCTACAAAAGACATGCCAAAGGGAGCGCAGAACTGCCACAGCATGGCTCCCTCCCCAAGTTTCTACTTGGCACCAGCCTCACCATTACGTACCATTTACTCCCTCACCTAGGGTTAGGCTTATGCCTAGGGATAGGGTTACATCTAGGGTTAGGGTTCTGAAAACCACAAATCCCAGAGCTCCAGGAACACTGCAGCTGCAAAAGGCATGCCAAGGGGAACACAAAACTGCCAAAACGTGGCTTCCTCCACAGCATTTTCCTTGGAAACCAGCCTTAGCCCAAGGCTGCTTTTACTGTGAAACATGGGATACCTCTCCTTTCCATGGGTCTTCTAGAACATTGTCCCAACTTCAGATACCCCCGAAGATAGTAGAAAAGTCTTGGGGTGATGAGATAATTAAGGCTGGAAGCACCTTTGTGTGCTCTGAACTTCATCTCAGCTCTGGGACAGCTATGAGATCAGACCAATTTACTGAAGACATTATGCAGTTGGTCCTTGAAAACCTCCAAGACTAAAACCAGCACATTATCTCTGGGCAATGTGTTCTAGTGCTTGACTGACCTCTCTGTGGAAACTATAACTAATCAAATATCCAGCCAGTCATCACCATTAGTGTAATCTAAGTCAGGAGGTTAAATGTAAAGGGCATAATAGTTTTTGAGTGCTGGAAACATACTAGTGGAAGAACTCAGCTGAGTGGCAGATATTATCAAGCTTGCTTAAAGATAATGCCCATTAAGCCTTTATGACATGGAGTTGAAGATTTAAGCACTTGTCAGTTGCATCATTTTCCTGTTTACTTTGTGCTTCTTTTTCTGCATCTCCCCTAGACTGCAGGAGGGCTGAGAGGAAGACTGTGGGTGTCAATAAAATGATTTTACTTAATGAAGTCAGGATGTGAAGGCGTTTCAAATACCTGTTCAAGTTTCAGAAATATGGCAGCTGTAGACAACTACATTTTTAGCCAAATAGATGGATCACTCATATTTTTAAATGCTTGAGATTGCCAAACTATATGCCTTTGTAATATTTTATAATGTATTTGCTGAAGGTCTGAAAGGAGAGACCAGTAGGGCAACTCCATTACCTGCATTGCCAGGACCTCAGGGACCACATGGTTTACCTGGACCCCCAGGAGTGCCTGGTGAGTGCAGCACTAAATCAGTAAAACAGTTAAAATCAGAGATTGGTTAACTGTAAGGTATCTTTGCTTGGGTTTAGCAGAACAGTCCTTAAAACTGTCCTGAACAGCACAGGAAGTGTTTTTACAGTTGTATGGTAGTTTGTTTTTGTAGTTGCTATGTTTCAAGCCTCACTCCTCTAAAGCGTGTTTGGAACCTTTCAAGAAGTGGAAGATTCATGTCTGCATGTAGCTGTCTCTAAGAATCTGGAATTTGGCCAGATTGCATAAAACTTAACTCACAGTCTTATAAATGCTTTGATACTGTGAATGCAATTAGCACTTTAACTATGAAAACCTGCAGTGGAGAAATAGTGCCTAAATTCTAATATAATCTACAGTTGTGTCCTTATTAATAATCATAAATTATAACACACATAATCTTACAAGTTGATGTTCTGTGGTAAGATAATTCACAGTTTATTTATTTTCTTTGGGCAGGTAGGGTTGGAGCAAGAGGTCAGCCAGGTGATCCAGGACATTCAGGACCAACAGGTGACACAGGCTTTCCAGGGCTTGGGTTTCCCGGGAACCCAGGTCCAAAAGGTAAAATTCTGGTTTTGATCTTAAAAAAAAAATAAAATTAAGTACACCTTAAAATAATTAGCAAGTTAAAAAAAGAAGATCAATGAACTAACAGATACGTGTTTTTAGCAGTCTTGTAATTTCCTGTCTGAAGTCTTAGAAATGACAAGTTTGAAATATTTTGAGGTATGTCAGAGTATGAAGTATCAAAGCTGACAGCCGGGAAATATTTTTAAAGACATTGGTGCTTGCTGGAATACTGCCCAAATAGGTGCAGCTATCTCATCTGAATGCTATACTTAATTCAGATGGATTCTTTTTACCTGGATATGTGTTACAGAGACAGAGCTGTATAAGTGTCAAAGTACTTTATTTTTAATCAATTGTGGTTATGTACAATGCAATAATAGGTAATAGAAAGTATTTTCAATACTTAAAATTTAGCCATTCCTCATGCAAATTTATAACTGCCCTTGAACCCTAGAAATACTAGGAAATTCTCATAATCTTGTAAGGATTTGAGTTAACAAAAAAAAGCTCAGATAGTGAAACTTGTACCAAGCTGCTTGCTAAAGAGAACAGCAGGGAGCTAACATCAGAATGGCTTCACTTGGAAAAAAAAAAAAAAAGGTGACATGCTTCAAGTCAGTCAATTAACAAGCAGTGTTTCAGCCAATTTTGAGTGAATATGTAAGGAAAAAGATGCTGTGTGTCACATTAGCTCTGAAATAAAGATCCTCCCTTCAGCTCATGTAAGCTGCATTAGTGTCAGAGGCTCATAACCGCACACATGCAAGGACCCTTTTGTAAAATACAGCATCTGTACTGCCATTTAATTCCTTTTGCAGGAGATAAAGGACTTGCAGGAGGCAGAGGGCCACCAGGTTGTGAAGGAAAGACTGGAGATCCAGGCCGAGCTGGAAACCTAGGGCAACCAGGACAAAAGGTTTGGTTAGAAATATAGCACAAGCTTTCCAATAGGTCCCATTCATTCAATTTTATACTGAGCAAATAAATTAGAAATTGTAAGGAATATAGGAATTCCTTCATTTCTTGACTAGTCGTGGACAAACTATGAAAATAAATTCTTTCCATAAAAATGGGCTCAAGCCAAAATTTTTGATCCAAATACAAGATTTCAGAATTTCAAGTGTTTGGGATGTTTTCCTACTTCAGCTTTCATACCACAAGGAGGATATTGCATTGCTTACAGAAAAAAGAAAAAAAAAAAAAAAGAAAAAAAAAATTAAGGCCACAGCTGCTGAAAAGATGCCTGTTCAGAAATCCCATTAAGCATATATTGATGGAGGTAATTGACAAGTAAGTGTGTATTTCATTTAAGCAAGTGCTCTGTTAAATTGAAGCATGAAGAAAGAAGGCTGAACCTAATACTGCAGCCACCGTTGCTGATTAACAGAAGCTAATCTACTGATTCTTGACTAGTCTGTACTTGGGATTCAATTTTTGAACAAAATATTAACACCTAAATTATTTGAACATATGGCATTTCTTTGTTTGGACCCATATGTCATTCTTTTGTGTGTGTTTTTTTATATGACAAAGGAAGGCAGTTGAGGTTGGGATTTTTTTTATTTTTTAATTCGTACTTGATGCCACAGAACATCTGGATGTGAAGTGGCCTCTGCAGTCCAAGTATATCATTAGTGACTGGTATAAGCTCAGGTCTACTGATCTGCTTTATGAACATATTGATTTGCTGCAACCAGCAGTTCAGTAGCTATAAAACCTACTAATTCAAAGTTTCCAGTCAGGGAATGCACTTGGGGCATTTGTGATAAAAGCAGTCTTCATGGACAACAATATTCAGAAGAATGATTTTAAAAAACCCCAACAACTGAATGAGTATCCTGAGGCATATCTGGGTGCTAACCTTGATCATTCAAATAATTTGATATCTAGAATAGTTAATATATATATTTTTATTGTATAAAAAGAAAGGAAAAGTTATATTTGCACAAACTTCACCCCCACTTTCAGATAGATGTTCAAAGCTATTCCCAGCTGCAGAAGGCATCTCAATGCAGTATGACCAAATGGAGGGAAGTGTCTTGCATTGCTGAGTAGCAACTTCTTAGGGCTAGGAGACAAAGTTTAAAAGCTGTCTAGGTTAATTACTTAGCTAGCTAATAAGGAACATCCAGTGGTCTGCTGAACTGAAGCCATTAGAAATTATAGTGTGAAAGATCAAAAGGTAATTAAGAGAATTACCCTAATAAAATAAGGTCATTATTACTCCAGTGGAGAAAATACTTTGGCAGATTTGCACAGCAGAGAGGATTGTTTACATTTGTCTGTGTTGCAGGGTGAGCCAGGCATGATTATTCCTGGAGAGCCAGGAAGAATGGGTTCACCAGGAGGTTACGGCAGTCCTGGCTCAAAAGGTGAAGGTGGACTTCCAGGGCTCCCAGGCCTACCAGGGCATCCTGGGCATGATGGTGATGAAGGCCTAAGAGGTAATGTTGCCAGAGAAGCTCAGGGAGCACAGCACATTATTTTAAGGAAAACCAAGTCAAACAAGGTTCACTGAAAGCCTAAAACTTAATTTGGCTGTGAATCCACTCTCATGTCTTTTAGGAGATCGTGGCTCACCTGGAGTTCCTGGAGACCCGGGTTTTCCAGGGAAACCTGCTGAATGTCTTATTGGCCTGCCAGGTTTGCCAGGTGGCCAGGGAGCTACAGGCCCACCAGGTAGGACTTTCTGACCCAAAAATGCCATTTGACTGGGTGAGTCTGGGTTTTGTTTCTGCCTTCCAATGGCCTGAGGGAGCTGAAATTGTTTCTGGATATTGGCTATGGAATAGTATGCAAGAAAATAGGAGTCCATTTAAAAGATGCTCTTTCTGTAGATAGGAGGAAGCACATGCACTGATGAAGAGGGATTAAGATTTAGATTCCATTGGGCAGTATAAAGAGTAATCACAAACTGACCCAAATTCCACACAAAAAGGGAGAGATATTTCAGACATATCTCCCCTGTGGGACTGAACTTAGATTCTGTGGTGCAATGGGATTGATAAAGAAATAAGTGAAAGGAAGAGCTCAACTAGGTAGGAAAAGAATTTAGGGTGCCAAAAAGTACCTGCCTGTACTGCATATGATCTTCTTTTCAAAAAAAGCACACTCAAATATACAGCACATTCCTTCTCCTATATTTGATCTCAAAAAGATTTTAAAAATTATAAGGAATGAAAAATTATAAGGAATTGAAACACCCAAAATTGATGGGTGTTTCATATTTGAGTTTTTCTTCTTTTCTGGGAAAGAACAGATTTGTCTACTCTCACTTTTTCTTCTTCTTTTCAAAAATCCCAACCTACAACCCTCATAAGATTTTCTGAATGTATTCGTTGCCTTACGGATCTCATGTTTAGCCTCAAACAGGCAGAGTTCAAGAAGAGTTTCATGCTTATGATGTAAAAATAGAGATGAAGGTTTGTTTTTCAGACAGATCTACCATACTACACTGTCCTGCACTTTTCTTAGGAGGAAGAGGTTTACAAGGTCCAAAAGGAAACCTAGGTGCTCCTGGTTTGAGTATCCCAGGAATCTATGGAAAGCCTGGGGAACCTGGATTAATAGGTCTTCAGGGAAATACAGGATTACCTGGTCCCAAGGGACAATCTGGAAGGCCAGGAATCTCTGGTTTGCCAGGTAAGGTTTCCCCAAGTATTTGTTTTGATGTAGCAATTGAATCTTTGCAGAAAGGTGTTTTGCAAAAAGGTCATGTTTTTCCAAACTAAGATGCTGAAATATTTTTCCATCAACAGCTTTCATTTATCTTTGAGATTTTTATGAAAAACTAATAAATCATTCTTCCTTAAAGGATGAGCATATCTTGAAGCTCTCTTGACACAGTGTGGAATTTTCTGTAATAGTCTTCTGAGAACAGCATTTTATGTAGTTTTTGTACAGGAATGTCCTTGCAGTAGGACATGAAATAGTTAATATTCAAAGCAACTTCCCCAGCACAATGGAATTGCAAAGTGTTTAGTTCTTACTCAGCATCCCTTTTCAAATAGTTTGTAATGCTGCTTCTTTTTCTTATAAGCTCAGATCTAGAATCTGACAGAGTCAGATCAAGCTCTGTCACTAACCAGAGCTAACTTTAAGTAAGCTAAGTGGTCCCTGTAGGGTTGATTTGTTTGGTTTTTTCTTTCAGAAATATGTTGAAATTTGTTTTGAAGAATAAAATATATCAGTCATATAATGTTTCTTATTTCTAAAAAAGATTTTTCTTTAATATCAAATCATTACACTGTGGGAAGGAGATGGTACATGCCTTTTTATTTTGAGAATCTGTAAAGCTTTCGATAAACATTTAGTACTTGACTCAGTTATGCAAACATGGATTTCTGGTGGCATTTGAGGGAGTTGTTATTTCCCAGTGGTCTTTGACTCCTGAGCCTGAAAGGAATGTCATTCCCACACATCTCATGACTGATCTCTCATCCCTGTGTGGGTATCTCAGATGAATTGTCCTTACTGTTATTTAATTCATTGGTAGGAGCTGTTGCAGCTACTAATTTAGGTAATTTGGGGGTTCTAAGTCATGATCCTGTGGTTAAAGATGGGAAAACTGGCTTGGACAGTTACAGAAATGGAGAAAAAAAATAAGCAATTAAACACTGAAATGACAAGTGTACATGTAGTTTTCTGAAGTAATGTTCTATTTAACTGATTTAATACTAACAAATATGTTCTTATTGCTTCAATTCCACAGGTGCAAGGGGAGATCCAGGTGTAATGGGACTGTTAGGAATTCCTGGACCTCCTGGAATGGTTGGAAGACCAGGCAGCCCCGGTATCCAAGGCGAGTGACCATTTTATCTGCCTTCGTTATCGCTTAGCATACAGGAATTTCAATGTTCAAGTTAGTCTTGTGAACCATTTTTGTGTGTATTATCACTCCTGAGTACAGATTTTGTACTAGAATTTCTTCAAGTTTTGGTAAATCTGTCTTCTGCATATGTGCAGTCTGCAGACTGAATGACAACATCATATTTTTTAGCAGTTTTAACTTGCCACCTTTTTTTTTTCATGTTTCTAAATGGCTGGTGATTTGCTTTGCTTGATAAAGAGCAGAGAGCCTTTTTGCTGGTTTTTTTCCCTCCTGTGCGGATACCATTATTATATTTATTTAACAGACACAAGATTGTATGTTTATTCACTATAAGAAATAATTTCCATGTCTTGCTGGAAAGACAAACATTACTTGCTACAAGTAATCTGTACGTGTAGGTGTTTTATTGATGATTGGAGCAGTTAAGAAGCTAGTTTAGGTTGTTTTTGTAATGTAATTTACATATGTAAATATCCAATTGCTCTTGAAGATTGGCATCATCTGGTTTGCTTTATTATATCATCTAGTCAGGTCTCTTCAGAAAATTTCACTCTATTTTCTTGCAGGTTCTCCTGGCTTCCCAGGAATAAAGGGAAGAAAAGGATTTCTTGGAGAAAAAGGTGAACCAGGTGATAAAGGTTTTCCTGGACCATCTGAGACCTTGGTTGATATTGGGGACAAAGGAGAACGAGGTTTAAAAGGTACACATTCATTGTTCTGTCATTAAAACTAGCCAGGGTTGTCATCTGTTTTGTAGTTCCAGTGGGCTCTAAAATATGGAATAACCTTACTCTACTGCTGAGAGTACTCACATTGTTTTGGAATAATTATTGCTAAACACTAGAACTGCCCTCTTATTTATGGAATAGTTGGATAGCTGCAACCAGATGCTGGATTGCAAAGATGTTAAATCTGCTCAGAAGTACTTGACTGCCAGAAAAACTCCTTTGTTTGCAATATTAATATAGACTCTCTATATGAGCTGTAGATGCTTAACTAATGCTATCTGGCTTCTTCTATTGGTATTTTCCTATAGAGGCTTTCAGGAACTTCCTGTTGCCTCCACATGAAAAATACAGAAGGTGTTGCATTTGAGTTTGTGTTTTGCTTATGTGTGTTCAGAGTGAAAATCCTATGCTCTACTTCTGTTTCATTAGCTTAAAGAGTTATAGAATGTTAACTTGGTAAAAAAGTTGTATTCTAAGATGTTGTTTTTGTAAAATCTTTTAAATGAAACTTCATTTTAGGAGTTCAAGGCCAAATGGGTGTGAAGGGAGAAAAAGGAGACATTGGTGTGCAAGGTCAACCTGGTGTTGATGGGTCTGAAGGAATGCCTGGTCTACCAGGTATGGAATATGTGTATTGAAAATCCCTGTGCCATGTGGATAGGGAGGTACTGCTGCTCCAGTGCACACCAACTTGGCTCCAGAAGCAGCACCAAATTCTCTCTATTAACTCTCAAGCTTTTCCGAGAATTCTGAACCTGGGCAATTTCAAAAGCTGCAGTTTGAAAGTCACAGCAGCTATCACCAAATGATTCTTTGTTTTCTTTCAAATATAGACCATTGTTTAGGATGAGAAATAGAAAATAATATTAAATCCTGAATAACAATAAAGTCTAAAAGCTGATGAAACCAATGAATAAAAATTAATATTTCTAAAAAGCAAAAATAAGTTTGAATTTGCAATATTATTAAAAATTAATTGTAAAATATTACGATTTTGCACAAAACATATTTTAGGAAATTTTTTAAAATTTCAGATGAATTATAGTTCCCTTTTTAAAACTTAGATATTTGACTTGTATTTCAAAAGTTAGCAGATTTCCAGTGAAAAGCAGCTTTAAAAATGTCAGGCATTGGCACACTGGCATTTAGAAAGAATGTTCACAGAACATTCTAGATGTATCTGGATCTTTTAGTCATTAAACTGAGTGCTAATTTGGCTAAATGAATCTCAAAAAAATGAGTGAGGGGAAAACTGCTTAGGTCACACTCAGATTTTTACTATATGCCAGTCATGAGAAATCTGTCGTGAGTAAGTAATAATGCGATTGTTCCATGCACAAAACTAAACTGAACTGGATTGCAAGCAATGAAAGGAGAGTGCAGTGCATAAATACAAATCCATTAGCTTGATCAAATTCAGCTAAAATATATTGCAGTGGCTGCCCCTAAGTGCTGTGGTCACAAACCTTAATTTTAACATTGATACATAAGGTATTTGTTATTCCCTTGGCTTTCTGAAAACAATAATGATAATTTTATCTGGGTCTGTGGCAAATGGCTCCATGTTGATTATCTATAAAATAGTAATACACCCAAAGAAAGTGTGTGGTAGAGGATTTTGTATCCATGACAGTTCTAACATGATGTTTATTTCTTCATCTTGCAGGAGCCAAGGGATTTATGGGTCTTCCAGGGATTCCTGGAGGACAAGGATTCCCAGGTGCATTCGGAGACAAAGGGGACATGGGAATTCCAGGTCATTTTCTTTCAAGACATATTACAAATTCATACAGTTCTATAGAAGCATTTGCACAGGTCTGAGCTGTTACCGTCAGAACACCACACAATTCTTAGACTGGGATTTATTCTTTCGTGTCCATAGACTTATCTTCACCCCAGCATTTGCTTGACTTGCAGAATGCAATTCTCCCTCTCTATCCAAATTCTTTAATTTATATATTGTTACATGTAAGAATCTCTTTTTAGAAATAAAATAACAGATTAAATTACTTTAAGGAAGAATTAATATCTGTATACATAAGCAATAGCTCACAAAACATGGAGCGTGAAATGCAATTATGATCCTTTTAAAAACGGTATCAGTATTGGTATTTTTCCAGGTCCAAAAGGCCAGAAAGGATCTCCAGGCTTTCCAGGACCATCAGGTGACCCTGGTCCACCAGGCTATGGTGGCTTTCCAGGTGACAAAGGAGATCCTGGGTACCCATCTGCTGGGCCTCCAGGAGAACCTGGTCCAAAGGTATAAAGGCAGTGGAAAAACTTTCCTATTAGGCAGAGCCTTTGACTATAGAAACAGAGCAGCATGTAAGCAAAAGCTGCAGAGTTTGCAGAAATAGTTGATTTATTAGTGGTAAGAAATATGAAAATTCTATTGTGTCATTACTCAGGAGAAGTTTATTTCATTACATTTCACTTCATTTGTGCAAGAATTTTTCATTTATAAAGATGAAATATCTTGAGGTAACTTGCTTTCTGTAAAAGTTCCTAATTCATTAAGAACAAGGATGTTAAAAAGTACATCAAAAACTCATCTTAGCAAATGCAAAAGTTTTATAATCTAAACTTGTACTGTTTGGTTTTGATAGTCTGGTAATACCCTTGCACAAGATTTTTTTTTTTCCTTAGTAATGTGTATTACATCCAGTATATGCTATGTTTGGTCATATATACATTGCTAAGAACAAACCAGTATTTTTTAAGTTAGATCAATTGGGTAGCTTAACTCCACATGTTCTGCTTGTTGAATATCTGCAAGTCTTTTTACCTATGAGATTAGCTGAAATTTGTGGCTGAGGCTGTGAATTCCTCTATAAATCCTGTAATCTGTCTAAATGATTTGTTTATTTGCAGTATCAGTTGGGTAGCCCCAATGAGATTACTGTGAAAAAGTCAGTAGGAATCCAAGGGAAAAAAAAGCAATTCAGTATTTTGTATAGCTGCATATTACCTAAGGAATGAATGTTTGGATCAAAAGAAGTGGTAGAATAACATTGAAGGGAAATCTGTGCCAGGGAAAAATCTAAAACCAACTTGGTCTATAAAGGTTAAAAATAGATCTCAACTATGTCTAAAAGATGAGTGGTATTATGAGAAGACCTTGTCTTTAATCTGCTTTGGTTTTTGTCTGAAAATCCTAATGTAATGTGATTACATGTTCTTAACCCTTAAAATTGCACGTGATTTTTCTATTCTACACTGTGATTCTTTACCTCTGTGTGTGCAACTGTTTCTCAGGGAGATCCAGGTCCCCCAGGAGTTTTTGGCAGCAAAGGAGAAAAGGGCTCCGAGGGTCATCCAGGCCTTAGAGGAGTACCAGGACCACATGGGATCAGAGGGGAAACTGGAGGTGCAGGAATCCCAGGTATGGCGTACTTTTGGAGGGCTGGTGAGCTGGCAACATGCTTGTAGAAGATAATTCCTCCAACTGCACAGGGTGCCTGGGGGTGCCACACTGATTTGCACTGACTGCTGCAAACCTCAACAGCTCCTCTGTCGTCAGAGCTGCCAGGCCAGCTTGTGTCACCTGGAGAACTTTTGCAGCTGGCCAAAGCAGAAACAAAGCAAAGCTGTAAACTGAGTCTGGATCTAGAGGTGATGCCACTTCCCCTCTGCCACACTCTCTCTTCTTACAGGGCAGTATGGACCCCCTGGAGATCCTGGGGTTAAAGGATGCCAGGGCCGCCCAGGACAGCAGGGAGTCCCAGGCCCTCCTGGTATGGTATATAGCTTCTCTCCTAAATCACTGCCCTGGATTTGGGATTTCATTAAAGTTTGAGACTTTGTTTGCCTCCTTTTAACAGCCCCTTTTTAATGTTATCAGTTCAGCTGAGGCAAAAAGTTTTAATTTTGCTTCACTACAGGAAAGTTTTTTGCCCTTTTTTATTTATAAGTACATATCCAAGGATGTCAAGGTGTGATATCCACACAATTACAAGAAAGGCTTAGGTTCTTTAGGTTCTACCTCCTAGAAGACAATAATAAACTAAGATATAGGTAGATGAGGAGAAGAAAACTAACTGGAGTAACAAAGAGTTGTAGTTGTCTGTTTAAGCAACAGAACTAAAACAGAATTAAAAATATACCTTAGGGTCAGTGTGTATGTGTAGCAACAGAGAGGCATGCTCTGAAGGCTTTATTATGTCTGTGAAAATAGTGGGGCTGTTAAATCCATTGAAGTCCAGTGAGGTCCATACAAGCTATATGCTGCTCTATACCAACACAGCTACCCCTACCTTTGAAGTAGCTGAGCTAATTAAATTTTAATAAAGGGGTGTCACATCTTCTCACTGCAAAATTACAGAAGTAAAAATGATACTGTGGTCCATTTTAATTCCCAGGTGCTGTTGGAGTCCCTGGAAAACCTGGACTTGTTGGTGAAAGGGGTACTCAAGGTCAGGATGGTATGCCTGGTCCCCCAGGAGTAAAGGGAGAACCAGGTAACAGCAGTGAAATATTTTCATTCTATTTCACAATTGGGTTTTTTTCTGTAATTGTAGTGACAAGGATGATTTGGGAAGGATTACTAAGGAGCTTCTGTGGAGCCAAAGCTAAGTTTACAAGTAGAAGGTTATAAGTGTTTTTCTGTGTAATTTTTGTACATGCTGTTAAGAACCCAGGTGCATTACAAATGCTCTATTCTACACGTGTTGTAATGTCGCCTAAAGATGTTCATATCTGCAAGAGTCAAAGTGCTGCTGTTAACAGTTCTTATGTGTTTAATGTCAAAGAGTTTAAAAGAACCAAAATCCTTTCAGAGGAGTCTTCTGTCTTACATGAATATAAAATAAAAGGAATCACAGTATTTTCCTGCATGAATAGTGAAAGCTTCCATGACCTAAACCTTGGGTTGTAAAACCTTTCATTTAAAAGTCACTCCTGATGTCTTTAATGTTCAGATAGATTTAGTCCTACACTGAATTCTGACAGAATTTTACACTGAAAAATGTTTCTATGCATGCTAGTATCAAGAAGATACTGAGAAGGCATCCACAGTATTTAGAAAGTACTCTCATGTTAAAGTAATCACTGTTTACATATTTTTAATAGGTGTTTGCATTTTTTTTCTATTTTTCTTAATAACTAAATTAAGCGCAGGTATTGTTCTGTTTTTTTCTCTGAAGAGAAAGAAAGAGCTTCTTCTTGTAGAATGTACCTCAAATAAGACTGACCAATAAGAGTTCCTCCTATAAATAAAAACTTAAAAATTTAATTTGTGGTTTTGTATAGAAGAAGAGGATATAATAGGTTTTACTTTACATACAACTAAACTTTACCTGTTGATTCCATTATCTCTGAAAAAATGCATGAAATATTAGAAAACTCAGATGTTTTCAAAAAATTATTTCAGACTGAGTGTAATGTGACGTCATATTTTACAGGACCACCAGGGAGAGGGATCCCTGGCTTTCCAGGTATTCCTGGACGTAGAGGTGAGTTGTGTTTTTGAAAGGCAACAGCTTAATTTTTAAATCTCAGAACCATCATCAAGTCCCCTCCTGCTTTCAGGTGCTTGAAATGGCACTAAGAGTGTCAGAGGAAATTAAGAGTGATTCTGTGCTTTAGATTAATGGTGTGGTCCTGTATATTAAATGTCAAGAGTTGCTGCTTGTAAAGTTTAGATTGTTGTAAAAGGCAAATAAAGAAGGTGACTTCTGTGGTCTTGTGAAGGTAATACACACATTCTAGAGCTTTTGAAATGTTATTGTGATATAATTTGATTAACAGAGTATGTTCTTATCAAAACAAGATCTTTCTGAATAACAAGCACACTTTGAGAAAGCTGCAGTGGTTGCATTTTAATTTTGTTCATCTTCCCTTTTCTACTGATAAACAGAAGAGGGACTCTTCCCATTTTTTTTGGATTTTACATTTCATTTCTAGTGTCAGTAGACCTCCATTATTTGCTTTACCTTAAAAAAGTAAAATTAAAGCACTCTAAGATTGACTTCAGAACAATATTCTTTTGGAATAGTCTCTTATTTTGTTGCATTCATATTGATGCTTCCAGCTGGGATCTAGTTTAAAAGGATTTGTTAGTTCTGAGGAATAAAGAAGAATTTCTTCTACTTATTAATCAATAAATATTCCCTTCTCTGGTCTGTTTATCCTCCTCTCAAGTTTATTCCTTGAGATGAGCAATCTCTTTAGTAGGGTGTTTGTTTTTGGTTTGTTTGTGGTTTTTTGTGGGTTTTTTAATTTTTAAAAAGGTGGTGTGTACCTTGCTGCGAGTCCTGCCTTCTCAGAACTATTTTGCATTAGGGTAGCAAGCTGGCTTTGGGGACTTCTCTGTACTAAAGACAAGGGCTGAATTCCACCTTTGCCATATAGGAAATGCATTTTCGGAGTTGTCACATCACCTCACTGTCTTGACAGACTTCTCTATGTGTGATATCCACACTTTGCAGGAATCAAAGGGGACATGGGACTGCCTGGTTTTCCTGGGCCTCCAGGTGTGAAAGGTCATCAGGGAGATCAAGGACCCATGGGACCTCCTGGCTTAGTGGGGTTACCTGGATTTCAAGGTGCCACAGGTGTGGCAATCACTGGCCAGAAAGGGAACAGAGGTTTTCCGGGTGCACATGGAAGACCAGGTATGTTTTTGGAACTCCTTATTTGTCTGAAAGGATATACTGATAATTGAAAGTAGAAGCCAGCCTATCCAGAATTCAAGATTGAAAGGGGTATTCCCCCAAGAGAGTTTCATAATTAAATGGGTCCCTTTAGCAGCTAATGCAATATTACCATTGCAAACAACATGATCTATGCAGTGGCATTGAAATTAAAATAACTCTAAGCTTTAGAGTCCACCTGATTGCATTATCTTGCTTTCCTCCCACGTGGTCCGTGCAGCAGCTGACATCCAACTTTAACAAAGTGAGATAGCTTGAGTGGCACTTAGGGACATGGTTTAGTGACAACATGGCAGTGTTAGGTTTTCAGCTGGACTCGATGATCTTAAAGGTCTTTTCCAATGTAAATGATTCTGTGATTCCAGACTTAACTACAACTGGAGGATATTCAAAAGCCTGTAGTGTCAGAGAGTACTGTAAGTTCTGATCTTAGATTAAATTAGCAGGCTAGGAAAAATTTTATTTTTTAAAAAAGTGTGTATATTTCCTTGGAAATCACTGAGGTGATAAACATGAGTATCATTATCGAGCCATTGAATGTTGCACTGTGCTGTGTGAAATCTAGGTGAAAAGCTGTTGGCAGCAGTCTTCCCTTACTCTGACGTTTCTGTATAGGTGCTCCTGGTTTTCCAGGCCTTCCTGGTCTTTCCACTCTCAGCGTGAAAGGAAGCAAAGGTGTCCGAGGGGCGGATGGAATTCCAGGGCCAAGGGGCCCAGCCGGTGACATTGGCCCTCCTGGTCCCAAAGTCAGTGAAAGGAATAGTGCTTCTTTGTTACTGCACTGCTAGTCTGCTCTTACCATGAAAAGATAATAATACCCATTAAAAAACCCTCCACAATCTCAAAACAAACAACAAACCCAAATAAGCATCCCCTCCCACCCATTTTCACAGAAACACCTTGTAATAGAGGAAATACCAAAATGGGTATGAGAAGCAAGTTTTATGGACTTAAATGGATCAATAAGAATTGGTTTTTAAATTCCTGGTACGTCATTTCCTTGGCTGGTCTGTATTACAGGATAATCTGAACAATAATATGACAATTTCTAACATGCTTAGAAGTGGAGCAGATAGTTCTAGTTACAGCATATGTTGTGAACATAATGCTTTGAATATTCTGAACAGAAATAAAATGTATTGCATTGTGTGAAGATGCTGCTCCTGTTTTTTACTGATGTTCTCTGTTTTGCAGGGAATAGAAGGTCGATCAGGCTATCCTGGTGCTAGAGGGCACCCTGGTTTTCTTGGATTCCCAGGTGTAAAAGGTATTCATTTATGTATTATGTACACACCTATGTGCCAAATACAATAATTTACAAGTTGAGTTATAATAGTATTTGTGTTTGAGGGGTTCTAGAGACACAAGGTTTTGCCACAAAAGTCAGGGTCTAAATGAAAGTATTCACTAAGAGTTTTCACTGAGGTACATGCTCTGGGTGGGTCCTAACTTAGGCTCAGGTGAGGAAGGGCTGACACATCAACAACCTCCATTTCAGGCAAATTCAAAACAAGTTTGTCCTTAGTGAGTGATGAGCTGTAAGGACTTTGGCACTGAGTCTGCCAATTGGAAATATCCCACCACTGCTAGAAAATGTGACTTGTTGACAACCTCTTAGCTATAGAACTCAGGAGCATTTAATCATAATTACATCACTGTGTCCTTTGTTTGCTGTAAGAATAGTTCCAATTAAAATCTCATTTACAGTTTATCAGCAGATGAACTGTTAAATGTATTGGCTTCATTAATTTCATATTCCTGAGGGTAAGTTGAATCAGTAGCTCGCTAAAAATCCTTTTAATTTAGACAATTTTCTAGCGATTTAAATATGATGTAGGCCTGCATTATTCCAGTATTCTCATTTTTCAATTGCATGATTTACAGTCCCACAGAACTGTCATTACCTGTTTAACCTACCTGTTAGTGATCCATGCTAACTATTGTGCATTTTAAATTTGTTCTAATTGGCAAAGTCAGCACACAGACAGTAATCTTACTTTCTTTAACCAAAAACTCTTATTTCACAAATGTCAAATCTCCCGATATAGTATTAAAAATACTTTTAGGTAATTCTTTTGTTTCAAGCAGAACTGTGGACCATAGCCTGAATACAACATCATAGTGTGCTCAGTGAAAAGAATCACTTATCAAATTTCTCAACAAAAACTCTACAATTCTCTTAAAGCCTTCAGCATAACTGACAGTAGGGTTAGAGGAAGCTGAATTCCACTTGAAGGCTGCAAATCCAGTGACAAAAATATGTAAGATGGAAGGGATATAGTCTAAAGTTGAGAATTTAAATAGGTTTATAGACCAACCTTCATATAGACAGGCATGACAGTGTCGTCTTATAAATAAATGCACTTGATCTATAAATTATACAGCTGCAGCAGAGGTGAAGAAACCTACTTTCACATTTCAAACCAGTCTATAGACTGTGTTACCCTTTGGGAACTTTGCACAGATTATGTAGGACTCTCGACAAGCCTCTGAAACTTTGACAGCTGTTTTGACATTTTAAACCAGAGAGATATACCTTCAATCTTCTCTTTTAGGAGAAAAGGGTAATCAAGGACCCCCAGGACCACAAGGGGCAGAAGGCCCAAGGGGACCAAAGGGCCAGCAAGGTAACCAACCCTTCTCCTTCCACTTCCAGCTGACTTAGGTTGATTTATTTGGTTTGTTTTGTAGTTTGTTTGCTTTCTCTTATTGTAAAGCAAGAGATCTTCATTATATTTTTGCTGCTAGGCCCACCTGGATTCCCTGGAAAAATATTCTCCATCCCAGGAAGCAAGGGTCCTACAGGACTGCCAGGAATCCCAGGAACACCAGGTGATCAAGGAATTCAAGGGATTCCTGGACCTCAAGGTGATTTATATTTTTATCTCTATGCATGTCTGTGTGTGCTGCTTAAGAGAACATTTTGGTTTGGTGGAAAATCTTCTGCATAGAAATTTGACATGTCTAAAGTCTTCACCATATTTAAAAATAGCTCCTTGTACATTGTTAAGACCTTTAAATTTATAAGCAGTCCCATTCCATCTGCCCTCCACCCTTGCAGTGAGTCAGTGAGTACATCCCTCAATATAAGCCTAAGGAATATAGCAGATGAAAACATTCCCCATTTTCATACAACCAGAAGCATGCTCAGGATGTTTGTCATTTGTGGGATGGAGGGAATTACCACCTGTACTAGAAGTGCTCTAGATGTGCTCCAGTGTGATTGTGTCCATCCTAGACTAGGGGTGGAAAGGAAAGGACAGGCTGGCTTCTTCTCATTGGCACCAGAGGTGAAGCCTGCCACAGCTGTGAGGAATGGGGAAGGAAGGAGAAGGTAGGGTGATGTGGATATGCAGTGGGTATCTGGCCACCCTTCCCAATACCACAGCTCTGCACCCCAGGCAGGGAGCTCTTCACGAGGCAGGCCTCTGCTGAAGGCATTTTTCTGCAGTACACTCAATATATTTCCTTGTAATCTTCCTGATAGGGAAGATGATGACACTTGCACTACAGATAGTGTGAAAACTTAGTAAATTCAAGCTTTATTCTACCACAGCTAGATTTATGTGGTGACTTTTACTTTGTTCTTTACCAGTTATTAAAATCTAGAATAACTACTGCCATATGCCTCTGGGGTATTTTTTCTTGATTGCAATTTAGGACCCAAAGGAGTAAAAGGTCTACCAGGACGTTTTGGTCATCCGGGACATCCAGGACTGCCTGGTCCAAAAGGAGACAGGGGATTTCCAGGACAAAGAGGTACAGGAAAGCAGAATCTCTGCTTGACTGGTACTAACTGAATTTACAGATAAATTGTACTGCTGATATCTGTAAATCCTTCCTCTTACATGTATTGAGATTCTGTAATTTACAGAACATTTACAGTAACTTTAGGAACATATATAAGCAGGTTCTTAGCTTTTAACAGATGCATGTTCACAACTGAAATAATAATTTACAGAAATATGCCTTGACTATGCTCTGCTGTTATTAATAACTTCTATTTAATAACTTGAAATCTGTAGGTACCAGGGTGCCTTTTTATTACATAAAAATAGAACAAAATATTTTCATTTAGGCATCACGAAATGTTTTTACTTTAAGTTTTTTTGGTAAAAATGGCCATGGTTCTTTAAAATACTTCACTATGCCATGAAGCTATGCAGTGTAAAGCTGCCTGGGCAAAGTCTGAAGGAATTCCTACATTTGGAACACATACTACAAGTTTTTAAGTTATATCTTGTTATTGGTATTTTTTGTTAGTTTTCAAGCAGTTTCACAAATTTAAAAGAAATGAAAATTCAAACAAAATTGTAATACTTGCAGAGATTTATTTCTCATCCACAGGACAACCTGGATTGATTGGCTTTCCAGGTCTGCAGGGGTTACCTGGATCACCAGGTACTATCATTGCTGGTCCAACAAGAAAAGGATTTATCTTTACCCGGCATAGTCAGACAACAAAGATTCCTTCGTGCCCACATGGGACATCCCAGATCTATGTTGGCTATTCACTGCTTTTTGTACAAGGAAATGAACGAGCACATGGACAAGATCTTGGTACTGTATTGGTAAAAAATTTCAGGTTGTTTTCTTAGAGTCCAGTAATGCTAAGTCGTCCTGAAACCAAATTTACAGTAAGTGTCTGAGATAAACATTGGTTTCAACCACCTATCTCCAGAGTGGCCTGGAGTCAATTCAGGAATCATGGTTTAAAACCATGCACTGCACTCTTATATTCCCTTGTTGATACCCCTAGAGTTTTTTGAGGAGGAATTCAGTTACTTACGGATAGGTGTCTAGAAAAAACCTTCACAACATTTGCACATGGCTGACAGTAACACAACAGGATGTGAAGGAGAATCTTTTGGGTTTTGGAGCCTAAGTGGGATACTTTAGGATGTGAATAATGTCACCAGAATCTTTTGTTTAAGCAGCTGAATCCCTGCTACCGTGTCAAGGGCTGATACCATTCAGGGAGATTGTATTATTTTAACAGATTTTGTTCTTAGCCCTTGTTAACTATATAGATATTTTTGTATAAGCCAGAAGCATTTTGCTTTCATATAATTTTACTAAACAGACTTTTCTTATAGTTAACAACTGTTTTAATTCTTCCTATAGTAGATTAGGTGCCATCGTGTGTCTTCTCTGGTCACTGCACTAAACCTCCTACTGCCACAAAGCTCTCCTCTTTTGTTTTCCAGGAACAGCTGGTAGCTGCTTGCAGAGGTTCAGCACCATGCCATTCTTGTTCTGCAGCACCAATGATGTTTGTAGCTTTGCTTCTCGCAATGACTACTCCTACTGGCTGTCCACTGCAGTGGTGATGCCACCAGACATGGCACCCATTTCTGGCAGGGCACTAGAGCCTCAGATAAGCAGGTAAGAAGATAAGAATTTTAGCACTTCTACCCTGGAATGACAGAGGCATCATAAATTATTTTAAGTGGCAAATCTTAGGCAAGACCTGCCCATCTCAGCCAGTACAAGCACTGACTTCATCAGCCTGGTTTTTGATTACTCACCTAAGCATGTCAAATACTCAGCGATACTCTCAAGAAAAGTTGGAATAAAGCTAGGGTCCCACCACAGGGCCCAGTGCTGCAGAGCCAGCATAAGAAAATGGCACACTGTCCTAGTGATTGCAGGGATTGTTTTCTTTAGGCCCTATCATTATGGATATTAGAGACAGACTAAAATTAAATAAAGGCAGCTTTGCTAATTAGAATTATAGCACAAATCAAGTTCTGCTTTGAATTCTGGATGATGGATTTACTGTAGTTGGTGAAGAACATTGTAAACTGAGCTGAAGCTTCTCAGCTATGAAACACTGTTCCACAAGTGTGGCCCTTTCTAGTTGCTTGGAATAGCTGGGAGGGATGGAGAACAATGTAAGAGAAAAGTTCTAAAAGCATGGAAGACTTAGAGCAGCAAAATCCAAGGTGGGAAGGCAGGCCTTGCACTCTTATTTTCTGTCCTGCCCTACCCTGTTGTTGCAATCCAGCAGTTCAGCTTCAGTTTCCTCATTTAGGAAATAAACATTACTTTTTGTAATCTTAGCAAATAAAGGTACAGAAGTACAGAACTTTGAACTAAACCAGAACAACATAAAGTAGTGAGCATGTGAAAAAGGTAACATATTGCTTGTTACTTTGTTAAAGGCAAAATTAGGAAGCTCAAATGCCCTGGAATTGCTTCCCATTTTAGAACAGTTTTAGTCTGGGGTTACTCGTAGAGATTGCAAAGCAATTGCAAGGTAAGGTATATTGGTTTCCTTCAATTTTTTTTCCTTCAATTATTCCTCATTAAGCACACAAACCTGTGTGAGTAGTAGCATTTATAGCAAGGTATGCTATGCCATGAGGTAGCTACTATCCTAGAAGGCACAAGTTTGTTCTGCTTTCATGTTTTCCCTCATGTCTTCACTGAATATATGTGCTTTTCTTCACAGGTGTGTTGTCTGTGAAGGAGCTGCAATGGTAATAGCAGTTCACAGCCAAACAACTGTAGTTCCTGCATGTCCAGATGGCTGGATGTCTCTCTGGAAGGGTTTTTCTTTTGTTATGGTAAGGATAGAATAACTTGAATTATTCATTTTATGTCCTCTCATTTTCATTGGTGTTTTCAGCTGTTCATAGCTCGTTTGTTTCTTAATAATTATTAAATTCTTTTTTTTTTTTTTTTTGCCTTTGCCAAGAAGTAGAAAATAATTCTATTGGTTCTTATTCAATTGCAAAAGTATAGAAACAGCTATTCTGATCTGTTCACAAAAATAGGTGTGGGGAAAAAAAGTGGAAAAGATGAGAGAAGTACTAAAGGACTTTAGTCTGACAAAAATAACTGCATGCATTCACTTTCACATTATGCTAAGATCTAGGAAACAGGTTTGGGGAGTGGATAAAATGGTTCTGAACACAAAAACACAGAAATACGTGACCAAATTCTATGCCAGGAAGCTCTTTTAAAAATCAGATTTTGGGCTGAAGTGCACAGAAAGCTAAAATCAAAATAAATGCACAACCCTGTCAACAGAAGACTGCCTCAGCAATTTTGATACCGTAATTAGATATGAGAGAAGAAAGTTCATAATGGAAGTGCAAACTGAGAACTGCTTATGGGACTAACAGTGTATTTATAACAGGGTGTGTAGCATTTCATCTTTGTTACCCATGTAACAAAGTGGGATGTTTGTGGGATGTCATAGGGATTGAAAAAATAAGGTAGAAGAATTCAAAACCCCTCTCTTTTGCATAAAAGTAAAGTCCTTTTTAGGTCTAGGGTGAAGTTTTTGTTTCTCCTGTGATTTGGCCCTAAGTAGTAATAATAATAAACTTGGAAAAAATGGGAGAATTTTTTAGCATTTGGTTAAAACAATTTACTTGTTTCCAACATCAGCAAAGTTACATGGTATTTTCTAGCCGATTTTAAACTGTTGTAAATTATTGAGCTACTTCTACAAGCATTTACCAACATCAGAGAAGGAAAATGCCTTTTCTGCTTTTTGTGTTTGGAGAAGTGATCAGTGCAACAAAAAATATGAAAACACACCCCCACCAATTTGGTTTGTTTGTAATGTAGTTACTGTTGTACTCAACTGGACAGAAGCCAGCTTTCTAGGCTTTGTACTGGTTAGTTTCATGCATTTCATTGACCTGAGAAAGGCCTTTGCAGGGACTTAAGAAATGCCATTACTGCTTGAATTTTCAGAAGGCTTCTGTGCTTCATTGTCAGTTTTATCAAATGAATCTGCGTTCATTTTATTTGGTCCAAGATATACCACAGAACATATGGTATGTTTCAGAAAGAGGGTGTTTTTTTTGCTTGCACTTTACTAAAAGCTGATGGACAAGTTCTCATCAAAATGTTTTGGTGGTTACAGTACACAAGTGCCGGCTCAGAAGCTTCTGGCCAAGCATTGGCATCTCCTGGATCTTGTCTGGAAGAATTTCGAGCTGTCCCATTCATAGAGTGCCATGGCAGGGGGACATGCAACTACTACACAAATTCCTACAGTTTCTGGTTGGCATCATTAAATCCAAGAAGAATGTTCAGGTAAACTGTACTTCCCTGCATCCCAGTACCCGAGGACACAAATGCCTGCAAAACCTGTGGGGGCTTCCTTTGTACTTCCCTTCAGGTTAGGCACCCCTGTTTGCTAGGTGCAGAGTCATTTTGTAGCTCACAGATGTTTGAGCCAAGAATTTCAAGGCTGTTGTCAGTAGTTCCATATTCAAAGTCTCATTGTCTCTCCCTGTTTTTTAAAGAAAAGAATTGAATGTTTGTGTCTTTTCTTCTAGGAGACCTGTGCCACAGACTTTGAAAGCAGGACAGCTAGAGAATATCATCAGTCGTTGTCAGGTCTGCATGAAGAGACCAATCTAAACGGTGGCCACACTCACAGAATATGAAACTGATTTATTACCAAGAATTGCCTAACTCTGAAGAGCTATAATTTATTGAAGTCCTGCTGCATCTGGAAAGAAAATTATAAATTGCTAATGCAGCACTGTGGTGAGGTAGGGCAACAGTTTGACTTTTGTCTATGACAAATGACAAAGCACTTTGTTGGAGGAATCTTATAATGGCATCTGCAGGGGCATCTGCTGAACCTTGTCATTTCTGAGCTGCATCTTCACCATAAAAATACAGCATCACCAGATGTTTAATGAAAGATGTCAGTGCTGCCTTGTGTCACGTGCTTTTCAAACAGCAAGAAAAACTAAACACTCCTGTATCAGCTACAGTGTTTCAAGTGGATATCATTTAAGGTGACAGTCTGGTACTTATGAGAGATAGGGTTCAATAGGAAATATTTTCAGTGCACTTTTAACTATATAATGATTCATTAAGAGTTGTTTTGGTTTGGTTTTCTTGTCTAATAAACAAGTATCTCCCCACGTACTCCCTCCCTGCCTTCCTCTGGCTGGCAAACAGGAATGCAAAGGTTTTTGTATCACTGTGATGATAATGGTGCTTGACTGGCCAGAGAGGGAGCGACAGCAGGCATGGGGCAGGCAGGACAGTGGTGGCAGGCACTGGCCGTGTGCTCCAGAGAGACTGTGGCTAAGGGCTGACTGAACAAAGTGTTGGGAAGTTTTCTTTAGATTCCATGGCTTTTGACATTGATCCTGCGATCTTTGAGTTCTTCAAATTTGGCAGGATTGGGCCCTCTATTATGATCACATGCTTCTGTCTCTCCTGAAGAAAAAACTATTTACCATGTAATTTGGGATTTTGTTAGAATTAACAATTACTGTATGGCTCAAGGGCTCCCATGGCATTATCAGGTTATCACATGAGGATGTGATTCCTAATAAAATCTATAATACCTCCATTTTACAGTATTTCATATTTAAATATTTATCACAAATTGTATTCTGTATTTAAATATTTAGCACACATCTGCAAATGAAACCATTTATTCCATCCAGATAAATGTATGCATCCAGAATTTTTAAAAAGACTGATATTTAAATTGTACCATCTAAGCACTGACTTATATACAAGAGAATCCAACTGTAATTGAACATAAATACTTGAAAAGCACTTTCATTTGTTCATATAAATTATATTAAATTGTAGCTCTGAGGTTTTTTTAATATTTATAACATTGCACTTGCAAGGCTATTTAAAATGGTAATGTTGACATTTAAAATGCTAATATTTTTTAATACTTGCACAATTTATCAGAATTTCAGTATTTAGTGAAGAAACTTAATTCATCTGAATAGTTCTGTAAATGCACCATTTTAAATGTAGGGTCTAGCAATTCAGTGAAATAACCAGCATTTCTCATTTAGATTTTTTTTTTAAGCCAGTGAAATTTTATATTGTTTCTGTTAAAATACTTGCATCGTGTTTGTCAGACTGCTTGAATTTTCAGTGTTAACCTAACTAAGAAAAGGTTTTGTCTGTGTTCCATGCCTGTTTCTTATAATGGAGCTAACATGAAGATACCATTTATATGAACTGAATGGATATTTTAACATTATTGTTTGCTTGAACAGTCATAGCAATTCTGTTTGCAAGGTATAATTGTGAATTTGCAGGGTTTAATGAAGAATCTCTTTGCAGATGCACTACCGATAAGAAGGTATTAATGTCAAGTTAATATTTAGTCTTTCATTAGAATCAAGCCTGGGGTTGAGATTATCTTCCTTAAAACAATCCCATACTAGACTTTTCCATAAACTCTGAAGTTTGCTTTCAATACTCAAACACCTGTTGCTTGGTAGGTTGTTGGGGTGCTGGTGGTTTCTTTTTTCATTAGTGCTCATTGCAGTCATCCAAACATAGAATTGATGACTGTGGAGACTTCCACATAAAACTAGCTGGTAAAATGCAACTGTGAGTACCTGAGGCTGAAATCTGCTGGAAATGTGTCCAGTAGAGAATAATGTGTAAGGAGAAGGGAATGGATTGTGGCCTTGAAGTCCAAAGGTAAGTTATAGAGAATTATGTCTCATAGTATAGCACATAACTGGAAGTTATGCCTTGTTCCTAGTTTTGGATTCTGCTGCTCACATTTTTTTGTGGCCTTCAAAAGTTACTAAAGAAAGATGTTGATAAATAGCTCTAGATTTTGAGTGCTCAAAATGAGTCTTTCTTTCGAAAGCATGAAATACAACTGCAGGGACACATGTTGGTCAAGCCTGGCATAATACAAGCTAGACACTGGAAATCAAAGAAAAACTTGGGAAAAGTTGATGTTAACTTCTCACTGCAGCTGCAGATCGTTTTACTTCCCTACTGCTAATGTTTGTTGTGAGGATTAGTTAACTGCTGTCTGTAAGTGCTTTGGGAGCCTTAACTGGAGAGTGCTGATGAGGTGCGAGCTGTTAATATATTGTACTGAAAGAATGGACACATGAGAAATTGGGAATAATGAGCAAATAACGGGGGCTGTATTCTGCTAAATACAGCCAAATAAAGATATTTTGACAAATAAAAGACCCATTTCCATGTTGGCTTTTTTTTTCCCTTTCCAGTACTAATGCTCTTGTCCACTACCTGGGCATACCAAAAGAGGGGCTATCTGATTAAAACATGGGGGTAGAGTTTGTCCTCAGAAAGACACTCGTGCCCTCTGACCTGGACCACACTCCAAGTTTAGGACTTGAGTGTAAATACCCAAGCTGGGTCTGAGCATACCAGCTTTCTTCCTACATAGGATGCCGTGATAAGCTGGGGTTTTTCCTCTTATCAGCTGGTTCTGGGCTGTTCTGGATTCAGTATGAGAATTTACATTGCTAACTGATAATTTATATGGCCAACACAATATGATGGTTAGGTTGTTGTCAGTAGTGTTAAAGTCAAGGACTTTTCAGTGTCCCGTGGTCTGCCAGTGAGGAGAGGCACAGAAACGTGGGAGGAAGCATGGCTGGGACAGGTGCCCTGAACTGGCAATGCATGCCATCATGCCAGAGTGTGGACTGGGGAAATGACCTGCAAAGAGGAGGCTGACGGTGGATCAGGGACCAGCCTAGCATTGGGCAGCAGGGTTGGAGCAATTGTATTGTCATCACTTGTCTTAACTGGGTTTCATCTCCTTCTCTTTTTTATTACATTTAGTAGTAGTGGTAGTATCGTTATTATTATGACTTTGTTTCAATTATAAAACCATTTTTGCCTCAACATGAGTTCTATTTTATTTTCTTGATTCTCCTCCTATCCCATGGTGTGGTGGGATGTGGGGAGAGAGTGAGTGGCTGTGTGACACTTGGTACAATCACACTGTGTGCAGAAAGAAAAAGGCACAACCTAAAGCTATTATCTAAAGTTCAGCATGAAAATAAAGACAAACCAACAGAACTGTGTTGTATGCAACATGCTTAAGGATGGCCTTTTAAATCACTGATCTGAAAATCAAGGATGTCTGCAGTAAAATCTTCAAACTGTCAAAGAAAGTTACTTGTGCAAGGATTTGTACACAATGAAAAAATGGAAAGAACATCCTGAGAGGGGAGGGGATACAGCCTATACAATTCCTTTTGAGCTGGGACAGAAGACAGCAGGCAAGGGCAGTTGTGACCCTCCAGCAGTAATTCATAATGTGATACTATGCTAGAAATCCCCACCGGAGCCTTTTCTGAGGATTTCCTGTGACACAGAGTGACCCAAGTGACTTGTCTGTGACCACTGAATTTATTAACAACAGTCATATAGTCAATGGAACAAAAACAGTCACAAAACTGATCTCAACATAAAATTACATACGGGGAATCACAGGAGAGGAGCCCTATTTCTAGCGTTTGAAGAACAAGTTTTTAGACTGTAATTGCTTTGGGGTTTTCTTTTTTGTTTTTATTCTAAAGAGTAAATCCTTTGGATAACTTATAAAATGTTAAAGAAGTAAAACTGAGGACTCCACATCCAGAATGATGAGGATTGCCTGGTAAGATGTGCTTGGGGCACAGCTCACGTTTCAAGGCAGCCAATTATAAGATCAAATGTAAGATCTTAAGGCAACTAGTGTATCAATCTCAATGTTAGACAACTTCCATTTAGTAGGAGATCGTATTTCTGACCACTTGCCTATGTAAAACAGTGCTGTTGATGTTTGTGAAGAGCTGAATTAGCAAGCTGCAAGCCCTTGATCAATATATGCTTCTCTGGTAGAAGTGCTACACCTTCTGACCTCCAAAACATTGTAATCATAAATCCAAAGATAGGGAAAGCTCTGAGCCTGCTTTCTTTTGCTTTTTTAAAGAACCCCATAGACGTAACAGCATTTTTCATTGTATTATCCTGTGTGGAGTTGGAAATTGAGTTACGCCATGATCAGTTTCAGGAAGGCTCAGCTAATGGTGCCCTCGGAAGGTTTCAGACGGGCAGAGCGGGCGTGCGCGCTGGGTGTCAGCGGGGCACGGAAGGGACGGCTGTCACCCGCGTTTGGTGACAATGGCTGCGGCGATGGCTGTGGGCCGGGCAGGGCCCCGGGAGCTCAGAGCCGGCCACAGGAGCTGCCCTGGAGCAGCGCTCGGGGCCCGGCGCCCTGCAGCCCCCCGGTTCCTGCCCGTGCCAGAGCTCAGCACACGCCGGCCACGCACAGGGCACACGGCCCCGCTCCATGTGTGGGCACAGAGCGGCTCTCCCGCCGCAGGCAGGGCAGCCCGGGCACGGCAGGGCTGCGCCATGCCGCTCCCATCGCGCCGTTCCGGGGCCGCGCCGCGGGTCACCTTGCCGGCCGCCCCAACGCGCCTGCGCGGCGCGCGCCTGCCCTCAGTAAAGATGGCTGCCCCCGCCTCTCTCACACGTGAGGCACGGGCGACAGCCGCTTCCGCCCGCCACCGGTCACGTGACACACGGCCCTTACGGAAGCCCGATGGGGACACGCAAGCCGCGTTTGGCGGCTGACGCGCGGAGCGCGGTGCGGTGCCGCGGTGCCTGACGCGCTCCCGGCCGGGCCGGGCTGGCAGCGCTCCCCGGCCTCCTTCCGCCGCACGGGTGAGTACGGACCGCCGGGGCCTGGCGGCAGCGGCCCCAGTTCCGCTCGGAGGGCTCGGCCTGCCCGCGGGGCCGCGGCCGGCCCTTGGCCGCGCTCGCAGCCGGAGCCCCTTCAGCCCGCGTGTCCCCCGCTCCCCGCGGCCGCGGGTCCGCTCAGCCCCGGCCCCCTCAGGGCCCGTCCCGCCTGCCAGCCCCGGCTCCGGGCTCCCAGCACCTCCCCCGCCCCGCCCCGGCCCCTCGGGCTGTGCCCCGCGGCCCGGCCCGGCGCCGGGGTCGCGGCCGGGTCGCCGGGGAGCGTTCGGTAGCGGGACAGGCGCCTGTGCCGGGGCTCCGCCCGCCCGGGCACACCCGAGCGCGAAGCGCCGAGGCCGCGAGTCCCCCAATGCCCCCGGACGTTATCGGCTGAGCCGCCGTGACCACCCCCATCAAGGCAAGGCAGCACCTACACCCCCTCAATTTCCGAATGCTTTTAATGCCGCCGCAGCGCCGTGAATGGGTGTTCCAGAAAAATGGTTGTCAGAGTGACGTTTCTGTTCTAACGTTCCCCAGTATTTTTTTTTCTTATTAAAAAAAAAAAAAAGTATTTTGTGTTAAAGCATTCTGCTGGAGTAAAACAAACTTGAAAGTTGAAAGAACGCAGCCTTTGGTGGTTTGTGATCATATAGCCTTGCTCGTGTGCCATAGGTACATTTTGTGACTGTCACCCCAGTGCTAAGGCGAGGGACCAGGGTATTGCTGAAGTTCAGCACCTGTAACTGCGCTCTGCAGAGCAGCTCTCAGCGGACAGCCTGTGCCTGGGGCTCCTCTCCCTCACATTGTTCCCTTCGTGCTTTGTAGTTCACGAACTCTCTGATCTGTACTCAGTTACAGGGCCCCAGAATAAGGTCTTTTGGGTCCTTAATTCGCATCCTCAACCTTACCCTGAGTCTTCCCCTTTTTCCTTGTCCAAGGATAACTGGATACATTCCAAGGGAACACTTTGTAGCTTACGTGCACATGAGCAGGGGATCTGTGAAGCAGTCACATCAGGAACAGACAGTAATGGAGCTGGAGAAGATACAGTTTGGTGTGGGTTGTAAAACCTCTGTGAGCTCAGTGCTGACAGAGCTATACTGTCACCAGAGCTCATCTTCTTGTATCTGGGGCTCCACACTGTGCAGAACATTCCCGGTTGCAGCACAGATATGGCCAGTGTCTGATTATGGCCAAAATGCTGCCAAACAGTCATCCCTCACATTTGTATGCATTGCTTCGTCCTCAGCTCTTCTGTTCTTGTTTAGGAGAGGGAGGTACTCCTGTGTCTTTCTGAACATGTAATTCACTTTCTATAACCTTTTTTATGTTTTTCTCTTGCCTTATCATCCTCTGGATTTCTCCTTCCTTTCTTTCGATCATTAAATGCTGTTGATGCTCATTTGCACATCAGCCGTTCTCTACTGTCCTGTATTTGTGATTGGATTTTTATTGTCTTATCATTCTCAGACTTCTATTATCATGCCTTTTTAAGAGGTACTTAGTTCTGTAAATATCAATTTTAAAATCCCCGGTCTCCTGATTTATTATTAATGCTTTCTGTAAAATGCTTTGTATAACAAGGACATTGCAGAAAACACAACTTTGTTTTGTTCAGAAGCTTCATTAAAATGTTTTATCTGCTGTTCTCTTGTAAAAAGGAGTAAAATTTGAAGTCACTTTGACAGCAAATCCAGTTCTTGGTGACACAAAGTAGACGAGAGAAGGAAGATATTGCAGTTTTGCATCTGTAGGGCCTTGGCAAGCGCTGCTAAACCCACACAGTGCTATTTAGTTTATAAATACTTTCTGCTGCTGTCTGGCTTTGTGTAGGTTTTGCCTTGCAGCTGGAAAGCAGTTGTTGTGCAAGCAGACTTGTGTCCAAAAGCCTCACCAAGCTGTGGTGGAAACACTGCTGCAGGGCAGGGATACTGGAGCACTAAACTTGGAGGCAGCCAGGTGTTTCCAAATGAGAGTGAAGCAGGGAAACACCTTTTGTCGCATGTGAGAATAAGTGTGCTTAAAGCTGTTGCCAGTCGATACTCTGGGTACTGTAAGTTCTTAAAGTTTGGTCTCTCTGTTGACATTATGATTTTTATTAGATTGGGAAATGCTTTACTGATCACAATGTTTAAAATGAAAAGTACCTTTGTGTTTTGTTCATGTCACTGGCTGATCAAGCAAGAGGGGCAAATCTGGCCTGTAAAATCAAAGGGCAGGGATGAAAAAACTCCATGAGAAAAGGTTAACATTTTTGAAGTGGCAGATGCTTAAGCACCTCTTGAACTGCTATAAGGTGCTTATTCCTAGTTAAATGGGTTGTTTCCCTTTCTTTCACTTGATGCAAAGAGTGATAATTGATACAGGTGGATTAAAGCGCAGCTTTAAAATACTAAATACTTGAAGTATTTCCTTTAAAACTAATTTTTTAAGTTTACATAGACCTTTTTTAAGATTACACAGTGACCTTTTAGCCTGCTCCCTGATCACCTGTTCTCCTGCTGTGCTACAGTGACACTTGGGGATTATCGAGATGCTTTATTTGATCTGTGGCAATGGGGAGCCTTGCAAATACCACTGAGGCTGGATGGACTGCTGGTGATCACAGTCAGTCTGCGTGCATCCGTGTGTTACACGATCCACGTCCTTCTCTGTGCTTCTGTCCACTGCCTGAGGGTTATTCAAGGTTTTATTGGCAAGTGTAGAAGTGTTGCTTGTGTGGGATGCTGGGAAGGGAGGGTTTGGGCTGGCTCACCTGCCTTGGGCTGCTCTGCACTGAGGCCTCTCTGCGTTCTGCACGTTCAGCTCAGCAAAATGCACACGCAGCGACAGACGTGGCCTTGCTGCCAAAAATAGTAAAGGAACGGAGTTGCAATTTTAGTGGCAAACCCTGCCTTTTTGCCAGGATGGATTACTTCATCTTGGGACCTACTCAAGCAACACCAGTCACAGATTTTGTGCTAGACTAAGCCATGCTTCACATAGGCAGGTTTGCCAGGAAAGCTACATTTACATGTTGTGTATGTGTGTGTGTATGTGTGTGTATATATATATGTCTAGAAACTTTGTTTTCCTATTCTAACCCTAAAAAACCATCATCTCAGTGTGAACTGTTGACAAGCCCCCCAGCTGTTGCCTGGATGAAGAGTTTCCCACAAGCAGTTCTTGCAGTTCGGTGTTTCATCTGGGAGCCCCTTTCCAGCCCCTCTCCAAATGCAGCTTCAGGGTGTCTCTTAACCGAGCCTTAGCCATTATCTGGGTCTGAACCATCAGCAAGGTCCACTGGCCCCTGCCCAGGTAATCACCTTCTCCCAGCTGTCTGAGGTCCCTCTCCAGCCACCCCCAGGCACAGCTCTAATATTTCTTTTCCTCTCGACCCTAAATCTAACTTCAGACTCCCAATTACCTTGGTCTTTGACACAACTCCCAGCAATTGCATTAATTAGTTTCTCACAGCCCAGTTTCTAGGGAACTCATCCAACCTGCTTCATTTGAAATTCCACCGCTTTTCTAGGACAATGTATATATAAAGTATTGGCAAATGTTTTTAAGTTTAAATAAAGTCTTGTTCTCTCTCCTCCTCATCTTGTATCAGTTCCACAAAAGTAAGATGTTAATTTATGGAAAAATATAGAAGTGAGAAGTTTAAGGAATTGCTGCACTTGGGAAGGGTTATGAATATTCTCAGTTTTCAGGCTGATTTGACAGGCTGTTGATAAGGAACTTTGTCCTTGTAAGATCTGGGTGACTGGCAGTGAGCAGGAGGCTCCTGTCCAGGCTGTGTCTTTTCTGTCTTCCCCTGCCTCAACATGCAGTTTTGTGAGACTTCAGCCATTTTCTCAACCACAAGTACACTGAATTTCTGTAAATGCAAATCAGTAGTTTAGATTTCTCACCAATCCTGAATAGATTTCCTACCAATCCTACTAATTCTTTGATGTGTTGGTTCATGTTTCTATTTCTGTCAGCCAGTGCAGGAATAGTACCTTACCTGCCGAATTTCCAGGTTGGTTTGTTTTGTTGTTTTTTTTTTTTTTAATTTGTCATGGCTCAGTTTGAGAACCCTCAATTTGAGCATTGTCTACAGTATCACTTTGTTCTTCTTGCATTGCCTGCACCTCTCAGCACTTTGTGACTACACTTCCTGTGAATTTTACTTGCGCAGTTTGCTCCTTTAAATAAGACTCCTCAGTTATTATCTCCCACTTCCCTGGTAACCTGAACAAAGCATCTCCTGTCCCTTCTGCTGGGTCCCTGTCCCTGTCTGAGTGCTGGCTTGCCTTGGCAGGATGAGCGGGGCGGCGTTCCCGTCGCCGGCTGCCGAGATGGCCGAGATGAACCGGCTGCAGTACGAGATGGAATACACCGAGGGCATCAGCCAGCGCATGAGGGTCCCCGAGAAGCTCAAGGTGGCTCCTCAAAACGCTGACCTGGACAAGGGCAGCCAGGAAGGATTTCCAAATGCTAGTGTAACTATGCAGGTTCCAGAGCGGATTGTAGTGGCAGGTATGTCTGCATCACCGTGCAGGTGAAAACTTAAATTAGTTCCCCTGATTTCTGGATGGAAAAAATATATACTGATACGTCATTTTTGAAAGAATAACCTGTAAAATGCTCTCTGGTTTTACACAGTTTAAACAGTTAAAGCTCTTTAACTTGGGAAGTTCTTTAGGGTCTGAAAATGTTTCATGAATAGTTTTGGTGTAGCTTATAATGGATTATAGCTGATGAATTAATTATGAACAGAAGATTTAATTGCTGATGTTTCATCTTACTATGCTATTTTTGGAGAAAAAAATTACTGTTTATTGATTTACACCTGATTTTTAATAATTAACTGTAAGCTAAAGTAACTGTAACAAATTTTGGGGATGGACTTTTTATTTGTCATGCAAAACGTATTTGATTTTAATCAGAGTGCTAATTTTGTTAATAATCTGTCTATTATGAGTGGGCTCTATCTTACTTTAGTATTTGTGGTCATGGGCTTTACAGTGACAGATCTAGAGCTGCTGAAGCCTGCAAAATGTGTGACATGCATATATTTTATACTTTGATGTCCCCAGTCAGAGACACTGATAGGACTGCGTCTTGAGTGCTCTCACTTGCGTAACAGTTGATGTGGTTCAGGGTTACTCAGGATCATTGTCCTCAGAGAAACTGCTCAAATAAGAGTCAATGTGGTCTTTATGAGTACTTCAACGGTAGTTTTTAACATACAAGACCTGTTAAAGAAGGTTATACTTCATCATTTGGCATAAGCAGGAGAAGTTACTGCTGTGATGTCCTTTTGAACTTTTAAGCACTGGCCTTCAGGCCTCAGAACAATTTGCTTTCTATTGACAGTTGATGTTCTTGCAGGTAATAGTGAAGACATTCCATTTTCCAGACCAGCAGACCTTGACATTCTTCAGTCTACTCCATTCAAACCACTGGCATTGAAAACTCCTCCCCGTGTTATTTCTCTTAGTGATCGACCGCTAGATTTTTTGGACCTAGAAAAACCTCCACAGCAGACACCTCAAAGTGAAGAGGCCAGTACTTATTTTGCTTTTTCCTTAGATGAGAAGCATTCTGCTAAAGAAAGTGAAATGACCAATGATTTCTCTACTGTGGTGCAGATCAACTTGGTGCTGACATATGTTGGGAAAATACAAAAATATTTTTATTAGCACTATAGTAGTTCTGTTTAGACTTTGAAGTGGCAGATGGCCCAGAATTGCCATGCTCAGCAAGCTTACTCACTACTTACAAAAATAAAGTCATAATTAGAACTACTCAAAATATTTCTAACAAAAAAGTCCTTGTGATGAAGAGAAAGTTGCAAGGTTTTGTTTGTATTTTTTTTTTTTTGATTTCTAGAGTACCAGAAAAATATAAGATTCTTGTATTGCATATAGTTATACGTTATAATGTATGGGGTTAACTTCTGGACTTCCTAGCCAGATGATATAACACCACACAGAATTAATGAGTTTTAACAAAACTCTGAAAAACCAACTTCAAATAATGGTATAACATTGGCATTCAGGTGAATAATGGCTACTGACACTTTAAAAATGGAAAATTATTTATGAAGGTTCATATTCTATAGGCTTATAAAATACAATAGAAATACATTTATTTCTGGTGGTGGGAAGTAATCCCAGAATGGGTAAGACTGGAAGGGACCACTGGCGTTGATCTAGTCCAGCCTCCCTCAGCAGGGTCATACTAGAGCCTGTTACTCAGGATTGTGTCCAGAGGGCTTTGAGTATCTCCAGAGAATATTGAAAATTCTGTTAGTTTGTAATTTTGACGTCAGGTCACACAGATGGGTAACAACAGGGTTGCAGTAAGTTTGGAGCTTGATTCTACACGTACCAGCATCACATCTGTCATCAGTTGTTTTCCTGCTAATCGCTGTGAAACCCCTGGGAATGTGCCTTTGTATCCGAGGGCAGATCTGAGTGACAGTCCTGCCGAGCACAGTGCTGTGTCCTGGAACTCTCTGGCTTTGATGTGTCCTTTGCTCCCGTGCTGCAGGTGCGCTCGGTGGGAAGGCTGAAGAGGGAGCGCTCCATGAGCGAGAACGCCACGCGGCAGAACGGGCAGCTGGCCCGCAACGACTCCATGTGAGTGCAGCCCCCTGCAGGGCCCCTGTTGCAGCTTTGGGACACCCTTCCTTCCTCCCTTACCTCTTACTTGCTTTTCCCAACTAATGTTTCGTATGTTGTGGCAAGAACATAATTTTAACTATTATAACACCAGCCTTTTTCTTCTTTTCCATGGGTTTTGTTTAGGGAGGTGACTTCTTGCAGGAGATGGGTGGAAGTGTTTGTGGCCTCACAGTTGGTTTCACCACTTATCAAGAATTGTTATTTCAGGAGATTTTTCAGTTTCTGAGTTGGTACAATATTTTTCCCTCTGAATTTTCAGGAAATGGCATTCTTTGTGCATCAAAATGTTCCCAATTCTCTCACTGTTAATATTGTAATGATTTTCATTCATTGGAGAAGAAATATTTTTATTTCCACATTAATATTAGAGTAAGTAATTTTTCTGTGGTGTCACTGTACTTCATGTATTGGAATCTGTGAGTATATACATCTTTTCTGACCAAAATGGCAAAGAGCACTTAGAATTGGAAACGTCATCTATTGTTAGTATCCAAGGCTGCAGTTCTTAGGGTGCCTTCTGAAGACATACATGTCTGTAAATTCTTATTAGGTATGATAGTCTTGGATTAATCATGGCTTATTCTGAGTGACAGCATCTCTCCACCTGGAAATAACAGGTTTTGCAATATAGCACTTAGGAGTCTTTTATGTATAAATTTTAATACAGCTGCCATAAGGAATACTTGCCTTAGAAAAGGCTTTAAATTTAAGATTTAAAAGATGGGATTCATCTGTCCCAGTGTAGACTGTATATCAATATTGCTAGATCACCATCAAAATTAATTTTCAGTGACTAGAGGGAAATAAGTCCATAGCCTACTTAGGGTCTACCTATTTTTAGTCTAAAGTAGATCAAGTGAGGTATGTCCTAGAAATGCCTGTTTTCTTCTGTTGACATCAGGGGCACTAGCAGGTACTGTGTGTACCACATATCTGTCCACCTGTTAATTTGGCTAAAATGAAATGTACTCTGGTGAATGTTCCAGACATATTATACTTCTCCTTCTCTTCCAGATATTCATGGAAATATTATTTCATATCTTCCCCTTCTTATTTGATCAGACTTTGGGTTCATGCAAGTTTACAGATTGCACGTGTCTAGGTGATCAGGTCTGCAGTCACACACATTACTGAGCTGGCAAAACTCAGATTCCCATCTTTAAGTGCCTGACCAGCTCAGTCTCTGGGTGTTCTGTCAGCCTCCTCAGTGTCCAAGTTCCCCGTGGTGTCACTTACCCAGTAACGTCCCATTGGACTGGACATACTATAATGTCACTTCAGAGTGGCTTTCTCTTGCCCATCTGGCAGTTTGTACATGGTACGTGCTGGAGTACCATGGTCTTCATGTGATGGGAGCTTCCTGTGGAAATATTTCTCCCTTTGATGCTGCCAGCTCTGCTTTGCCAGTCTTTGTTGTATTGCACTTATAAGGAAAAAACAGTTGGTAAAGAAATTCTTGCATTTTCTTGAAATGCTTTACACTTGATCCCCGTGTTAGTTTAGGCTTCCAAAAGTCACGGGCCATGCCCATGAGAAAATGCCCATCTGAGAAAAGAGTAAGATCAGCTCTGCCTGTAGTTGCTGTCAGATTTCTCTCATGTCTGGACTTCTTGAATCTGAAAATCCTAAATCTGTAAAATTCACCCGTGTTCTTTGCTGTCACTCAGTAGTTGTATATAGAATTACTGGGTTTACATGGTCTGAATGTTATTTGCTGTCACAGTATTTTAATCTTCTATCAGTCCTTCAGAGGCGTAGCAATACAATAAGCACCTGGAATCCTGTAAATTTAAAAAGCCTGTGATCAAGGAACCTATGACTGGCAGCTGGCATGACTCAGTTTATCATTTACAAAAGCCAGGAAATTATTACACACCTGGAGATTAGTTTTCCTCTCTTGATACCCACACTAGTGCTTGATAAGGTCTGTCAAATAAATCATAATTCCAATGCCAAGCACCTTCTATTGTATCTTTTTGATTGATCCAGGATCTCTTCTCTTGCTTATAAGATAAATAGCAGCTAGATGCTATTGAGCCTTCAGATCTGTGTTCTCTACTGCCCATGTAGAAGATATCCTTCTTCATTGCAGTATTCTGCACTTCTGACCTGCAGATAATCTATTTTAGTAGAACTTCATTTTTCTCTTGTCCTCCCAGGTGCCTGTTTTCTTATGACAGAGGTTATGCTGTGTCAAATGTTAGATCATCTGCTTTGAAATCACGGAGGTTCCCAGAAATGACTTCTTTTTCTGTCACAATTGCTTCTTCTGATTCAATATGATCCAAAGAAAGAAAGCACCTTGAACATGCTGTGGCACTCTGATGCTGAGTCTGACATTTCTCCCTCATCTGGGTTTTTTGTCACTCTCCAGGTGGAGAATGTGACTTTGTACCTGGCTACTCTCAGGAGAATGTTCTAGGAATTCAGATTGTAAAAACACCGTAGGCACAGTGGAACCTATGTGGTTCCCACAAATGCAGGAAAGCCAGGCCTTCTGTACTTGGTGGAAAAGTAACCTTTTGGCTCTTGTTTCCTCACAGTTTAAGCCCTCAGGACATACAGTGTAAACTGCAAAAAAATTACAACTTTCATGTAAATCTATTCTTTGCACTACAGAAAATGTAATTGTGCAGCTGTTGCCTCATTTATATCACCTTGAAATTCCTTTACCATCTGGAAATACTAATTTTCCAGTTAATTACAAGAATACAAGAAACTAGCTGCTCCTAAAGTTCTTATATCCAGTGTTGTTGGCTGAAAAAATAGTTTACTTCTGCACTCACAAATGCTGTGGTGCTCTACCTTGACAAACATCAGCTCTTTGTTTTTGTGCTTGGTTTGATTCACATCTTCAGATAGAAAAGGAAGTCCACATGGGTTGCTCGGATGCTGTGATGAAGATTGAAGAGGTGCTTGGAGCACTGCCTTTTAAAACCTTTGTTTTCAAAATATGACTGCAGTTCTCAAGTTTTAGTCTAGGACACTGTTGTCCTCCTTGGACAAAATATTCAGATGTGCTGTGTGAAATTCCAAGGCTTGACTTAAAAAGTGACAAAACCAAACATTCTGGAATAGATGGTGCAAGTGAGAGATGGCTGGGCCCCCTGTCACAGTGTTCTTGACATGCACAAATAGTGGTTTCTCTTCCATTGTCTTTCTCTTCTTGTCATCCAGTTGCATGCAGAGACAGTTCTGAGCATTCTTTTGGCAGCTGGGCTTCGTTAAAGTCAGTAATTCTCTAATGCTCTTAGAAATCCTGGGACTAACAAGTACCTGCTGGTCCAATAACTGTCCATGTAGCAATAATGACGACTCTCTAAATTACAATCCCTCTTTTTCTAAGGATGCTTACTTAAGAGATTACAATTATTATTCAAGGTGGCACAGATCAGATACTGTCCCAAGAAATAAAATGCCACGGTTCCAGTCACCTCTTTCGACTAAGGATTGCACGTAAGCCTGAACCTTCCCTCGTGTATGAAAAGCAAGAGTGTGTATAATTCTGTAGCTCTCTGCGCTACTAATATTCTGACTAAGTACCTGTAGCTTAGAATATAAAATCTGAAACAGCTACACTGAATGTGTGGTTTCTAATTTTGCTTCAGGGTTTCTCAAACTTGGCCAAATTGTTTCCCTCTGTAAAGAGCACAGGGAAAAACACCTGACAGCCAATAAAAGGGAAAATTAAATTTCAAAATAGCTTTAATTTGTTTGACACTCTGTTCTTTGGCTAGTTTTGTATAGCTAGAGAAACAAAGCTTTTTGTTGGTCATTGCCAGCCAATGCTGACTGCAAGGATTCCACTTCTCTGCTGGAAATCACCAAACCACCAAGACTGCATGGAAAAGTGGGCAGTACTTAATTTTCTTTTTGCTCCAGCCTTTTCCTTAGAATAACACATCTTTCTAGAGAGTTCAATTTCACAGTTTGAGAAATTCTGTTCTTGCGAGTCATGGAGGAAAAGGTGAGGGTGTGCACGTCTGTCTATGTGTTTGAATTTAAAATAACCTTGATTAGTTAAATCTGTTTACCTCTGATTTAATACGACCAGAACTGCAAGTCAGGGAAATACCTGAAATAAAGCCTATGTACACCACAAATGCTTTGAGAAGGTTTAGGGTAGATTGCTGCTAAGCTGAAAACTGCATATAGCAAAATGCTACTGTACTCTTTCATAGTAATGTCTGTAATTTCATCCTGTCTGTTTTGGTTCCAAGCTCTGGAATTGACTGGTGTCTGTAACCAGGGAGGTTACAGTGGCTGGAGCTCTATATAAGAATTCTTTTCAGAGATGAGAAACAAAATTTTACCTGCAACTAGGACCATTTCACTGGAAATGGAGGAAGGAAGGGGGGATAGCCACAATGTCTAATGATAAGTGCTCATACTACATATTAGTGAATTTCCTTATGGCAGTGATTTTTTTCTTTTATGTTATCTGGCCTGATTTGTATCAGGTAATTGCTTCATAATATTTCTTCTCCATGGTCTCTCACATAGTCCAAAGGACTGCCAGATGCTTACAGTTCAGCAATTTCAAATCCTGAAACAGCAAAATAGAAGAAAAATTTTGCTTCTTTCTCCACCCCCCAGTCATGGCCTTTGTGTCCTTCATGGAATTATTCTTGTTTTTTGATTTTTTCCTTATTATATAACTTTGAATTTCATCAGCACATGTAACTTAATTCTAGAGAATTCTGTACAGTTTTAGTTAGAACGGGTATTTTTGTTTTGCTTTTTAATTTTTTAGAATCTTTTTAGGATATGCAGAAATCTTTGTATGCAGATATCATTACTGTAGTGTATGGTAATACCATTCTGGACAACAGGAATTCCACAATGTTTTCTCTATTGCAATATGTTTAAATACTATTTGCTACCTTTTTTTTATTAAGTTGTCTTTCACCCTAATGTGCTCATCTCTGAAGTGATGTACAGGAGAAAATAGTTTTAATGTAAAATATACTGTGATTTCAAGCCTTAACTCTTCCTTCATTTGCCTCAGTCCAGCAAATCCACAAGGAGTAAAAATTCTGGTAAATTCATTTTAGTGGCAATATTTTGAACTTGCCCCTGCTGCTTGATATTTTTCTGCTGAATATTAGCATTTTTAGTGCAATTCCAGAGTAAAATGTGTGGGTGTGACCACTATTATTGATTACAAAATCAATTCATCATAAATATACAAGAAAGGTGGATTCTACAAGTGTGGGAGAACAGTAAGAGCTGTAAGGAAGCAACCAGATATTTATTGAAATGTGGCAGCCTGGAAAGAAACCTGCCCTTGAGGTAACAATGACCAGTATCAGCCAAGCCCCAGTTGCTGCAGTCTGTGGATGTCCTTTGAAGCCCAGGATGGCTGAGCTCTGCTGTGGGAGAGATGACATTTGTGTAACATTCTTTGATTCAATCTGTTCAGTAGAATTTCTGTCCTACTCACTTTTGTGATCTTGCTGCCAGCGACATGCAGAGCAGCTCTGTTCAAAGTAAGAGTAGCCACAGCATTCTGACCCAGCTAGAGATTAGCCAAATATCAGACCAACTTCCAAGTACTCAGCATTAATGTTTTATTAAAATGCCATGGTCAAAAAGATTGAAATTTTAAATCCAAAGGTGTTGTAGCAAAGCACAAGTGGCAAGGAAATGTATTGAATTATGGGTGCTAATCTCAGAATAAAAACTAACCCAAGATGTAAAGGGTACAGTGGCTTGCACTTGGTTTGCAAGTGTGCTAATATTTACATTAAGTTAACACTAATTAATTCCTACTAAAAAAGCATCTCACCTCTAATGAAGTTTCCAGATTAAAAAAAAAAACTTCTTGCTGTGTGCAGGAGAAGTGAATAAAGTCACTTTGAATGTGTGAGATTCTCCTTATTGAAAAAGGCTTGTGTTTTGAAAAGAGACGATGTGTAGGATTTTCTTAAAATGCCAGTGCTTGTAAAAACACTTTTCTCATTGATGTCAAGTGAGGACTTGAACACTGACTTCAACAGGTACAGATTTAGCCGTACAAGGACTTTCTAGGACTAACTTGTATAACAGATCAAAACTGTGTCCTTATGACTACCTGTGTGTGTTTCTGATGAACATTTGTCAATGCAGCTCATAATCCCCACACTACTCGACTTTGGGAGTGTTACCTTACAGTGGTGGGAGAAGGGTAAACCCAAAGCAAGCAATAAGCATTTTGGAATGGGGTCTATCTGAAAAGCTTTTTTTTTCATTTAAAATCTGACTGTAGTGTTTCTCTCTTCATTTATTATGCTTGTACAAACAGTGTGACCCCATCACTGCAACAGGCTCGTGTCTGTCCTCCCAATATGTTCCCTGAAGATGGAATTAATCTTTACTCTGCTCGTGGCATTTTGTCGTTTATCCAGTCTTCCACTCGTAGGGCTTACCAGCAGGTCTTGGATGTGCTGGATGAAAACCGCAGGTGATTGGTTGTCCCTGGTTCTGCCAGCTTCTGCTGCTTTGTTTTTCTTTTCTCCTTTTTAGTGGAGTTTGGTTTCTGTTTACACAACAATGAGATGAAATTATTTGCTTTTGCTTTCCTTTGCTTTCACTATTCATAAGCAATTTAAATGTCCAAAATTCACATTTCAAAATGCTTCTGTTTCAAATATAGGATTGTTTTGGTTTCCTTCCAAATAAAAATCTTTATAGGAAGGCTTAGCCTGTGGCTGCAAGGGGTTTTGCTGGTCTGAGATTATCAGTGTATTCTGCAATTAATACTTGGCCCTGAGCCTGCAAATTTATAAGCCTTGTCTTCTGGTTTGCTGTTGGTGAGCAGTGGTGCAAATCAATAAGATTGGGTTGATGATGTCATGAAGCAATAAAAATGTGCAGAAACAGGGTAGAATATTAAAAGGCATTGTAGACTGCTTTGATAATGTGTCAAAACTTGAAACTGTTGTGGTTTATATTGGGAATAGTTCTCTCTGGTAGCCACGTGACTGATGGTGGCCACCCTGGATGCTGAGAGCAGGAGAGGCAGGGGACACTGGGAAGTTGGTTGCTCCTCTGATTATTGCTGTCTCTGATTTTATGGATAACCTGACACTTGGAGAGTCATGAGCCAGAACAAGCCTCATGGCAATCCCTGTGTAGTTATTTCCATTTTCTTCAGTGGAGTTTTGCTCACTTGGTGTATCCTTGGACTGTCTGGATTTGGGATTTGGAAGTGTTCCAAGAACAGCATGTTTAATACTATAGAAACATTCCAAAAGACTAACAATGGCAATAGTCATTTACTCAAAGCAATTTTCAGGTTAGTTGTGTGCCAGCACAGAAGTTCAGGTAACAATTGCACACCGTCTCCAGTGTAGAGCTAGCTCAGACCCCCAGGGCTTGCCAGGAGGTTGAATTAGTGGAAATAATTGGTAAGAACACTGGGAGGAAATGCTCATTTCTCCTGCAGCCCTTCAGTGTGGCCTGTGCTAGCAAGTTCTTTGAAATTTGCCATGTGCCTCTGCTATCTTATCTTAGCAGCACACTTACTATGTGTAGTGAGAAGTTTATTTGCTTTCTGGTTGTTTTGGTAATGAAATGTGACTATCAAGCCAATCTTACTGTGAATGTCTGTGTGTTTGCAGTCACTTTCCAAACTGGCACCTCCTGTAGCTCACCATGTTTGCTGACCTGACAGTATATAAATGCCCATATTAACATTCCTGAGTTGTAAAGAACTCCAGTATTTTTGGCCTTTGTGTTCTTAAACTGGGACTCAGAAAAACAAACAAAGTCAGCTGCACAGAGTCCCTTGAAATACTTCGGGTTGGGTGCTTAACTAATGAATTATTTAATCCTGTGAAATGCCAGGCTGTAGCTGTTAAAATTTTGATGCCTATCTAGCAACAGTTGAGCATCAATACTTTTTTCCTTATAAATATTAAAATTATACAATTATAAATTTGTTTTGCCAAATTAAAGCTCCCAGATAAGAAGAAATTACTGTCTATGAACAGTAACATTTAAGGATCTTGTGGCAAGAGTCCTTGTTAAAATATAGATTGGAACTGTAGCCCTTTTCACAGTCTGCTGTGAAGCTAACAGGTTTTATTCCTGGCTTCTCTTATGCATGTTCTTGCTTGTGTTTTCTTGGATTCTGGAAAACAAATCCATATACATACACTTTCAACTTAGTTCAATTATCAGAAATATTCTAGGACTCTGAATTCTTCAAAAGCTGCTTTACTCATCCTGGTTTGAGTTAATTTTTGAGGTGTTCTTACTGACCTTCCTAGAAGGAATGGGAAACCTGTTTCTAGTCACCTATGAATAAATAGGTGCTAAAACAATGAACTTTTCAATAAGGTGAAAGTGTATTCTTTGTGGCTGGGTGTTTAGACACCCACCATTACAGCTGGCGTGGGAATGTGAAATTTGGATGATCCACTTGCATGGTTGCAAAATATTACTCATTTTAAATTGCTCTAAACCTGCACTCTGTTCTTTTGCTCTGTGTAATGTGTTTTCTTTCTCAAAGCCTTACCTATTTTAACATTTTATGCTTAATACTTGAAGAGATCTTTTAAAACTAACAAGATCTGTCTGTGTGTTACTCACTAGAAATATTTTTAACTTGTTTTATAGCTTGTCTTTTTTTCCCCCCCCCAAACATTTTCCAATCTACTAAAACTGCTAACGGTAGGTGCTGATGGTACTGCTGCAGATAATGAGTTATGCCTAGCTCAGCCAGCACTGCTCACATAAAGGATTATTTAAATGAGCAACAATTTAATGATCACTGTTTACTCTTGCATTTCCTTCAGCTTGGACAAGGACAATAGGTCAGTTTTGGTTTCTAGTTCTAACCATGTTTCTGTTTCAATTTCTGTGGAATGACTATAGGGCCTACCCCTAGTGTCCTTTAAAGACTGATCTTTTATGCTCTAGGCAGCAGAAGAAAATCTGAAAACAAACCAGCCAAACAAACAAGCCCCCAGAAAACGCCATGCATTTAAGGAGATTTTAGTGATGTCTTAAATGCAGGAAAAAGAGACTATTTCATATCTGCACAGACTTGTTTTGAAATCTGTACTTTATCTAAACTGACTCATCTCTTGAGTCAGTACATTTTACTTAGGAGGAAAGAGTATGGCAATTTATAATTTCTTTTCTTTAGGATAGCCCTTTTTTTAAAAAAACACTGTCCTTTTTAAACGCCAAACTTCACCCACATAGTCATATCCTGAGATTTTATAAGATCATTTTTTATATTGAGAAAGTTAATTATATTTTTCATTGTAGAAATAGAATGGGAAGTGAGTTATCAAGGAGGGCTGCACTTGACTCTGGCTTAGGGGTAATGATGGTTCAGAAGGAAATGAGATGGGTGTGCAGGTGTGAGGGAGGCTGGGAAGGGCAGCAGCTTTGCTGTGCTGCAGGAACTGCTGGCAGCACTGAGACAGGCAAGGGCAGCAGCTGGAGCCAGCCAGTCCTGTTTGTACCTCAGGAGCTCACCCTGCTCATGTCTGGAGCACATCCCCTTGTCCTACTGCCCGTTCTTAGGGCCTTGCTGACACTTGCAGAGGTGCTTCAAAGGACAGCCAGAGCTGAACACAGCTGCTGCCTCTGCTGAGCAAGGAGTATGTGCTGACCCCAGTCCCTGTTCACAGGCACAGGAGTGATGGAAACTGGACCCAGGTTCTTGAATTGTCCCCCCCTTGTTGTTTTCCTCCCAGACCATGTGTTTAGGGTTGAATCCTCACTGTGGAAGCAGCAGGAGACAGACCAGGTTCAGTTGCTCCTTGCCTGACTGCCTGTTTTCACACTGGTGTTAAATTGTATTCCTGAGCATTCCCTTCAAGTTTGAGGTTGCTCCTGTGTTTGCAGGGAGTACACATGACCATGGTGTTATGGCTTCTTCTGATCATGCACTAATGTTTAGGATGGAATTGACAGAAGTAGCCAGAAAATTCAAAGTTCTAATGTACACTTATTTTTTAAAAGAAGGCATGTGTTTAATGTCATGCCTATATTATACTTGTACATTCTGTATTTACCAAAAAACTTACTACTAATTTTGGGCTAAAGTTCTCAGTTATGAGGCCACTGTGATCAATGTAATCAATTCTCTGTTGATATAAAAAAAGCAAGCAAGTAAAAGAGATAGGGCAATATTGTGGTATTCCTTTTGGGTCCATCTGTAATGAAATAAAAACTGAACTATAAAGAAGAAATCTCTTGCAGCATCTTAACAGCCTGGCTGTGTTGGGAAGTAGGATCAAAGAGTTTAGTGTGAGTTCCTGACTTGCACAGATCTCAGAGTGCTCTGGGTTTGTGCCTTGCTGTAGCCCTCAGCTGTCTCCAAGACTGTGGCTTTCCTTGGGAAGGGTAGTTGTGAATTAGGATTGATAAATTCTACAACAGCTGTAAAACTTAGTTTACCAAAAGATAGCACAGAGGCTGAATTTAGAGAGCACTTGAGACTGTTGTTCTCATTACACAGAATCCAAATGTTGTCCTGTGTCAGATGGTGTGGGCAGTGCCTGCTGGGCACTGGCACTGGCACTCACATATCTGCCAGTCAGTTACAGGTGGCTGAAGTGCTCAGAGAAATTCTGTGACCTTCTCCATAGCTGCTGTTTGCTCAATTTCTTACACTGTCTCAAAGCAATTAGTTGTGGCATCTATCAGAGGAGATTTTAGACCAGCTGAATTATTTCTCTGGTTAGGAAGAGCTTTTCTTTTTTTTTTTTTTTTTTTTTGATAACTTTCTGCAAGACCTGGTGCTCTTATTTAGGTAAGAGCATTCATATACTGCATGCATTGGAAACAGGGCTTTCTGTTTTGTAAAAAAAATCATGCTGGCCTAAGTGCTAGAAAGGAGAACATTGTGGTGTGCACTTATGGTGCTAACTAGACTAGGACTATGGTCCCAATAAATAGTTAATCAGGTTTTTGCCAAGGCTCCTAGATCCTCATCTTCTGAGGTGAAGCTGGTGGCTGTGATATTTTTGCGTGGTTCTGGCTGGTCTCAATTCTCCCAGCCACCTTGGCACCAAAGCTCTGCCTCCTACATGGACCTGCTGTAAAGATTTTCATACCTAGATTGTCTTCAGTTTTATAGCCTGCAGTATATGTGGGTTAAATGCATGGTACAAGCATCTCCAGTTGGCATTGGGAAAATGAAAGAGATTGAGAAGAGATTTCAGGCTCCTGCAGAGTTTGTTGCACACCCCTGACGTGGAACCCTAATGCCTCATTACCAGAGGCACTGGAAACACGTAGTGCCAGCTTGCCAGAGGGTACTGCAGTACAGTGGTGAAACATGTATATTAGAAAGTTGCAGCAGTTAAAAAGGCTCTACCTTTTCTTCCTCCCTGCCCAGAAAGAAAAGGGAAAAGAGCAACACTTGTAAGGATGTTCAAGAGATGTGCTTGAAGCCTGTAGTCACTTCCTGGAGAGATCTCCCTCTCTTCAGGTTATACATAGCCCTTAGGCTGCCAGCCCAGGTTTTCTGAATTACATCTAGCATAGATGAATACAGGAAAGACAAATCTCCCCTTTTCCTGCAGGGAGCAGAGGATGATTAAAAGGGCTTTTATAAGTATGTGTAGTTCATTTATTGATTTCCTGTTATTGTTGGGTGAGGTTTTAAATTTGGGGGGTAATTTTTTTTTTTGAACCTGAAGTTCCCCATGTTTATTTTATAAGGCTAAATTTCTATTCCACTAGTTTGTCTTCTGTAAATGAAGCTTCTCCAAATCTGCTTCGTCAAAAATTTGCTTACATGTCTTAGCTGCAAAAACATTCAGTGTTGATTAAATTTCAATCAGAGAAATATGAAAGTGCAATTTACAACAAAATAAATTATAGAAGTTATATTGAAACGTAGAGTATATCTGGAAGTATTTTGATGTTCCTTTGATCTTTGTGTTTTACCTCTTATCTCTTGTTTGTCATTTCCTGTTTCTGTCTTGTGCTTTCAATCTACAAAATCCTGCTGTAGGCCAATGTTACGTGGTGGGTCAGCTGCTACCACTTCCTCTAACCCTCATCATGACAACACCAGGTAAAGAGCATTTTTTTGTTAGTCATGATCCACTAATTCTAAAATTCAGATTTCTCTTTCCCTCTTCCCAGCAATGTTATTTTAAAACACAGTGCTCATTTTTATGATGCCTCTCAACTCTTGAGGTATTTCAGGCCTTTATTCCTTCCCCATCCAAGTCACCTGCCCAGATCTCAGTTGTCTGGTAGATGCAATGTGCTGCAGGACTCTGCCTCAGATTAATGCCTGAGGGGAGGCTCTTACATTACATGAGCTGTATAGTTCAAGTATTTGCTATTTAATAGGGAGCTTACTAGAAAATTTTGCCTTACCTCACCTAATTTGGAGGTGCTCTCAGCCTGTGATTGTTGGTTGTAGCTGGAGGCCTTTTCACTGCCTTTGTATTGGCAGATTGACATCATTTCAGTGGAACTGGGTGAGAGATTGACGCATAATCCCATGGTCAGGATGATGGGGGAAAAATAGTCCTTTCACATCCATTTTTCTCCTTTGCCTTTTAGACTTCAGTGTTTTCATGGAGGTGGAGGTTAGATTTGTGAGTAAGTAGAAACTGCATTCAAACAGATGATTCTTCTCTAACTCAGGAGTTCAGTTTCTGAAATGGTCTAAGAGATATCTCAGGGGGTTTTTGCTGGTAACCCTCTTGATTTGATGTGAGCTGGGAGGGAGGCGTGTGCATCTCACTGAAGTGCTGACCCCCCCTGCCTTTCCCAGGAGAGAGTGAGGGACAGCTGTGCTGTAGATCTGGTGGAATTTTCTAGTTTTTTTACCATGTACTAACAACAAAAAAATAGCTACAAAAAGATCCTCATCAGAAATCTCTTTGGTTTTCAGAGGACCTGTAGAGTAAGGAAAGCCTGGTTTTTATTTTTTATCTTTTTTTGCAAAGCTGAAGGATCTCACTGTTATTGAAGTCCACACTAGGGCAAATCTCAGGTAGAAATAGCAGGTCTTAATTAGAAACAAAGTATTGATGGGCAGTGATACGTGGAAACCTGACAATTTATTGGGAGAAGAGAGACTGCTTGAGCTGAGGGCATTCCAGAGAAGTTTCAGGAAAGTGATGGGAGAACCTGCAGTGCAAAAGTAGTTTCTGCACTTAAGGGCGTTCTGCAAACTCCAGGAATTCTACTCCTATTCTTGTTAGTTCAAGATTACCTGTTATTAAATGCTTAATATTCTTTTAGGTGTATTTGTTGGCAATTCGGTAGCCTTGACATTATTTTGCTCCATTTAAGCTGTCTGCAGCAGTTGTCCACAGGTCCTCATGAGAATGGAAGTCAGGGGGAGCTGATACTGGAAACCAAGGTTTTAAGACACAAAGTGAGAAGCTCAGGAGTAGGTGGAGGATCAGGAACTGCTTTACCTGTTTAGTTGTTGGAAATGAATCTGGTTAAGAGCTAGCACTTGTATGATCAAAATACAAACTTGTATAGATTTTCTGCCACTTTTGAACTGATAATAAATGTTCTTTATTTATTTAACTTGCCCTGGAGTTGGAATAATGCTCTTTCTGAATTGCTGCATTAAGAAAAATGAGAGTGCTCTGGGAACAAACTCTCTAATGCACACAAAGTTCAGTAAGCCTTGAGTGACTCTGCACTGGGCTTTATTTGCCAGATTCTCTGCCTAAAATACAGAGATTGATGTGACTGAGGTTCTTAATTTCAGTAAGTGTCCCCTTTGGACATTGAAATAGGTACTGAGCATAAGACACTTTGCAAGTCTCTGGTTATTTCTGCTCTGACCAGGTCTCTTGCAACTTTGGCACATCAGGTCAGGCAGTGTTCAGGTTTCATGAATCAGTTAACTGGAAATGGTCTTTTGAGGAACTGTGTGTCAGAAGGAAGTTTGTCTGTGTGGAGAATTTTAAGAGAGCAATTAACCCGAACTTAGTCAAGCACTTACCCACTTCATGTCTGTTTGTTCTTTACTCAGTTAGGAGCCTATTGAAATGCAACTCTGTAACAGCTGCAAAAAATATATATAATTCTTGTCTCCATCACCATCAAAATATACATCTGCTAGAATGTTGATCAAATATGATACTTGCTGATGTGCATGGCTGACCCAGCTGAGCCCTCTCCTTCATTTGCTAGATACAGTCTCTCCAGCTTCGAAACGACGCTCGAGGGAACACCAGATGACATGACAGTCGTAGATGCTGCCTCCTTAAGAAGACAGGTATGTAAAACACGGCAGTTGACAACATTAGGACAAAGCTGTAGTGGTAAAATGGGGGAGGAGGTTTTCTCTGTGACTACAAAGGTACCCCCAACAGGCAAGGCAAGGGCTCCTCTCTGTGCCCCACATACCGTGTCTTGTTCTGGGAGTCTGCAGAATCTGACTCCGTTTCTGTTCCTAAATAATAGGGACTGCAGGATCTGATCACTACTGATTGAAGACAGAAGGTCAAATTATCAGCTGTTTAACATCCATCTGTTTGAGATACTAATTTTACATAGCTATTTGGAAGCTTCTAGAAAGTGTGGCAACTTGTAATGAAATATTAAAAGCCTTTATTTGTTTTTAGATAATCAAACTTAATCGCCGTCTCCAGCTCCTGGAAGAAGAGAACAAAGAGCGTGCTAAGAGGGAAATGATCATGTATTCCATTACTGTAGCTTTCTGGCTACTCAATAGCTGGCTTTGGTTTCGGCGCTAGACACAGCTCTCAGAAAGATTTACTAGTCGAAAACACAAACAATTTGCAAAATTCCTTGTTTGTTTCTGATTGTATGCTGTTTTATAATGAATACACTGGAAACTTCCACCACAGATAAAGGCTCTAGAATTGCAGTGTTAAAGGGACACCTTGTTCATTTATAACGTATTTAATAGATTTGCATTGCAAATGCTGCAGTATCCTCCTTTGCATGCTTCTGTGTAAACATGGACCAGCCCATGGGGAGTCTGCTTCATGCAATGTGAGTGGTCTCCAGGATTAACCACTGGAGGTTTTGTTGTGGAGAGAAGCGAACAAATGGAATGGGTTTGGAAAAAAAAAGAACAAAAAACAAAGGAATACAAAGTCATTTTTATTGTTCTGTTGTTAGATGCAATTAAACAATTGCACTAGTTTTCCTTTAGTCCAAGTAGTTTGAGGTGTGCCATAATCAAGGAGTGTGTCCTGTTTCATGAGTATGTTCCTTGTTTAAGTATATGTTCAGGTTGAATAATAAAACGAATTCTTTGCTAACATGCAGATTGTCCAGAAGTGTGTAATATGTTTTTGGGGGTTTTTTTTAGGTTTAATTTTGCAGATGTTTTTCTATAAATTACATTTTTAACAAGTTAGTCTGTGAGTGATCAAAATATTATGGAATACAAGACTTTGATGTAGTATCTTTAATAAAACTCTCTCAAAAAAAGCCCAACCCCAAACCATTGTTTAATATCATTTGAAGAGAATTTATTTGAGAATTTATGTAACCGATTAGTCTTTGATGTCAGTAGTTAGCTCCAAAGCAGCAGGTGGGCATGTGGCAGCGCAGTGCAGGCTGCCACCCCCTGCGGGTTGTGGCGCTGGCGTCAGGCTGTGTGCTGGGGCTGGGGGGCCAGCCTGGGGTGCCCTGATCCCGGGGTCAGTTCAAACAACCCCTGCTCAGCCTCGGCCTTGTTTGGTGGATACTGTCACAGGGGTGCTGGGGGAGCTCCCTGCAGGCTGGTGGCTTCATGGCCCTGGCACAGCGGCAGCTCCTTCTCCGGGGAGGACAGAACAACTCGCCGTGCCCGTCTGCCAGAGACCGGCAGTGACACCACAGCGCTGCTTCAGAGGGAACCTTCCTAGCACAGCTGGAGCAGAGCCCTGCGCAGGACCCTTTTCGGGCTGTAGAGGGGCACAGCGGGGTGAAGAGCTGGTGCTGCACGGCGGCTGCAGAGGAGAAGGAGCCGGGCTCTGTTTCAGCGCTGTCCTCGCTGCCCCCGCGGCGCAGAGGCCCCAGTCCAGCGCCAGGGCTGCACCGCGGGACCCGGGCGCTGCCGGGGCTGCACACGGGCCCGGGGCGCTGCCCTGGGAAGGACAGGGGGTCCCGGGAACAGCAGCATGGGAACGCCGCAGGATTTTGATACGAGTGCTGCAAATGCCTGCAGGAATGCTGCTCTCATCCATTTCCCGGGCTGTGCAGAGTGGGCTCCGTGTGTGGCTGTTGCACTGCTGTACAGGCTGCTGTACCTGCTTCCTTGGCTTCCCACAGGGCTGTGGCGTTTCTTCTTTCTGAGCTTTGTTTACCGTGTTCTGTTTGCTGTGCATGTTTTCTTAACGTGAATGTTGAAGCGCGTGCCTTTGTCTTTTAGTAAAGACGATAAAAAGGGCCAGGCCTGCTTTGCACATTTTCTGCATTTTCATGAGTTTTATACCATGACCTTTGCACTGAGGGTGTACTGTATGAACTCTGATGGTGCAAATGAGGGCTGAGAGGTGTACAAAGAACTGTATAGGCGATAATAATAAATAAAGCTTCTTTTAAGTGCACAAAACCGGACTTTGTCTTGCACATGGGAATAGAACTCAAAAAAATATTTGAAAACGCCGCCACCTAAGGGGCCGCCCGTGGGGCACGTTCGGCGAGCGCCGCAGCCCCGGGACCGCTGCGAGCTGCCCGGTCACAGCGCGGGGCTGTCCCGGGATCGCTGCGAGCTGCCCGGTCACACCGCGGGGCTGTCCCGGGATCGCTGCGAGCTGCCCGGTCACACCGCGGGGCTGTCCCGGGATCGCTGCGAGCTGCCCGGTCACACCGCTGGGGGCAGTGGCCTGAGGGCTGACGGGCGCTCAGCCTGAGGCTCTGACCTGAAACAGCCGGCGGCCCAAGCCGGAGCCGCGGCGCTGCAGCTGCCCCGCTCCCGTCCTTGCCCGTGTCCCCGGGTCCGGGGACGCCCGGCGGCAGCCGCAGAGCCCGGGCCCGGTTCCGCCGCCCCGGCCGGGAGCGCTTCCCCCGGAAGCCGCGGGGCGGAGCCGCCGCTGCCCGCAGCCGCCATGGCCTCGCGGCTGCTCCTGCGGGCCGTGCGGCCGCTGCTGGCCGGGGCCGGGCGGGGCCCCGGGCTCGGCACCGCGTTCGGCACCGCGCCGCCCCCCGAAAAGAAGCGGTGGCTCCGGGCGTACCTGGAGCTGCAGCGGCTGCAGGCGCCTCCACAGCGGCGGTGAGCGGCGGGAGAGGCGGGCGGGGCTCGGAGAAGGGCTGCGACGGCCCCAAAAAGGGGGAAAATCAGAACGTTTCGGTCCCGTCTGCTCACGCTTTGGAGCTGAATGGGTTGAGCTTCGCAGGCTGGCATAGTCCGGGGTCGAACGGGGCAGGCAGACGGGGATGCGGAACCGACAGTGTCTGACCCCAGGGATTTAAATAGTGGGTTTGGTATTCAAGCTCCATTTCATTTCTCGTGCCCTTTGGAAAGGCGCGGGGCGGGTAACGCGGTCTGTTCCTGAGCTGGTTCCCTTTCCGCGCCCGCAGGTCCGAGAAGCCCAACTGGGATTACCACGCGGAGATCCAAGCCTTCAGCCACCGGGTGCAGGAAAACTTCGCCCTGGACCTTCTGAAGACTGCGTTTGTTAACCCCTGCTACATCGAAAGCGAAGAGGCGAGGCGCCGGCAGCTGGGGCTGGACAAGGACGCGGTCGCTCTTCAGCTGCAGGACAACACCGGCCTTGCGGAGCGAGGGCTGCGCTTCGCCCGCGCTTACCTGGCGCACTGCTTTGAAGGCGCCTACCCAGAGTTACCTGCAAAGGGCATAGAAGCGCTGGTTAATTTTCTTACCAGTCAGGAACTTGTGTCCTATGTGGCTCAAAACCTGTCCATACAGGACCTGGCGCTTTGCAGGGATTTTCCTGTCCCACCAGACGTGCTGCAGAGGACGTTCCTCGCTGTGATAGGAGCCCTGCTGGAAAGCAGCGGGCCCGAGAGAACCGGGATCTTTGTCAGGGTAGGTTCAGTGAATGCTGGTTTGTACCTGGATGGGGAGAGATCCGGGGAGGTTGGCAGAAGTTTGACGATACCTGTAACAAGACAATTTAACAATGAGATCTGGTGGTGGTGGTGGTCAGCTGGGGTTTTGGGGGTGGGGATTTTCTTGGGGGCTTTTTCATTAAGAAGGCTGATCAAGTACATGAAATCATACACTTCTGGATTATGATGGTGATATTAATATTCGCTGAAAGTTACTAAGGGAAAGCATTATATTCCATGCACTATATTATCAGATAATGAAATTATTCCATGTGAGATTTCGTATATCTTCAATTTTAAAAAGCTCCATTCTAAATAAACAGGGATGAGTTCATAGGCTTTGCACACAGGAGTACAAGCCCCCGAAGATATTTCATACAGAAATATTTGATTGAAACTCCATGTGACAAAGCAACAGCTATTGTTGTTTCAGTCATCCTTTTCACTTAGTTTTAATTTTGCAATGGAGAAGTGTTTGTTAAAATGTTTTTCCTGATACAAAAGCATTGAGAGGTGTCTGTAAGAGCAAGGAGCTCTTACAGACAAGAGAGTGATCCCAACAGGTGAATGACCCGTGCATTTGTACATTCCCAGGTATTGCCCCAGCTCCTCTGCTGCCACAGCTTGTCCCTCAGGCTGGAGCTGTCCCTTCCCTGGGGCTGGGGCTGACTTTGCCCTGGGCACAAGTCTGTCAGTGGCTAAACCGCAGTCAGAGACTCCGAGCACTGGGATGGGGCACTCAGCTGCACTGAGGCAGCTTTATCGTTCATTTCAGCAATTCATCATCAGTTATTGTCTCTTCATACTGTGTTTTTATTAGGACACGCCAGAATCTCAAGCCATTAATTGTAACCTCTAAATTTTCTTGTTTAGGACTTTTTTATTCCCCAGCTGATTGGAAAAGACCTGTTTGAGATCTGGGAAGTTGTAAATCCTATGGGCTTACTGCTGGAAGAACTGACCAAGAGGAATATCTCTGCTCCAGAGCCAAGAATTACCAGGCAGCTGGGAGTCAGCACAGTTCTGCCAGTCTACTTTGTTGGGTTGTATTGGTTAGTGCAATAGTAATCTAAAGTTAAATGGCTTTAATTGGAGGAGTGGGAAGGAGGGAAGATGGTCTTTTACTTTTCTACTCATGCTTTTTGGTCAAGTTGTTCCAGAAAAGAAACATGATAGTAAGCCCCATATAAAATGAGCCATTTAAGCATTGGCCATAGCTTGCTGTGGTGACACAACCAGTCTCTGATTAAGGGCTCCAGAGGCTAAACAGAGTGCACCAAAGAGCCTGGGTGTGTTCTGAGTCACCTGACACAGGAACTTCGGGAGCAGCATAACTGCATGGCTTTGGAGGGACCACAGCTGTATCCAGGGCTTAGGCAAGCATAAGGAGACATCAGGGGAGGTGGGATGGAAGAGACACTCATTTTAAGTTCCAGAGAAGCTTGTAAGTTTGAAAATCAGTAGCACTGTAAGCTGGGCCATAGGAGTGTCTGTGTCCAGGCACAACTTAGGAGGTGCCAGTTGTCCCTGGTGCATTTGTGTCAGGTGTGGTCAGTGCCCAACAGTGACTGTGCTCCTGTGGGGCTGGACAGAATCCAATCACTGCTGCTTTCCTGAAGGAGCTGCAGATGAACACATGCCTTAACTTGTTCTGCTTTACCCTGCTTTGGCTGCTGTACCTTCTTAAATGTCTTATAAAAAAGAAAGGAACTTTGATTGTTTCTCTTCGGGAATCCCTGGTGTTGCTTCATGAACTGCTCCTATTTAGTGTATGCCCATAGGTGTTTGTTAAACAGACATGAGCACATAATTCACAACAGAGAGAGTTTCTCTGTCAGTCTTTTTGAAGCAGTTTGAAATGCTTCCTTACCAGGGGAGGAGAAAAGACAAAAGCACTTCAGTTCCTGTTTTAGCTAACCAGAGTAACGAATTTGCATATTTTTATCAGGGTTAACAAATTGAATGCTGTAAAGAATCAGTGCTGTGTTAGGAACCTAAATAAGCAGAGCGGTGTTCTTCCAGGAAATGGACACATTTCTGATCTGAGTTTCCATTACTGAATATACAATTACTTACCTTGGCAGGAAAGACCAGCAGAAATGTTTCCATTGTGTGTATCTAGAAATCAGTGTTCACAGACCTTGGAGGAAAACCAGTCTGTTGTATTCACAGTACACAGCAGTGCTCAGGGTTTTATGATGGAAATTTTGGTTTTTCATGGTTGTAACTTTGGTTTTTTTGGTTTTTTTTCCCAAGTGATAAGAAGCTGTTAGCTGAAGGCCCTGGTGAAACACTGCTGGCTGCAGAGGAGGAGGCTGCACGAGTGGCACTGCGGAAGCTCTATGGATACACAGAGAACAGGAGACCTTGGGATTACTCAAAACCCAAACAAGGATTGGCAGCTGAAAAGGCAATCAGCAGTAACTAGATGCTAAAAGACATTTCTGGTGTATCTGAAAAATCAATGGCTTCCATGCTGAATATAGGTATATTTGGAAAGGCAAAATACAGTTTGTTTTTCTGGTCTTCAGTGCTTGAAACTTCCAAATCATATGTGGTGTTGAATAAAGTCTTTTTCTTTTGCACAATGTTTCATGTTTACTCATTTTCTTAAATGTAACAGAAGTACCTGTCATCTGAATTTTTGCCTTTTGGTTCAGGAGTTTTTCTGTGCATCACAGGAGACCATTTTTAGTGATGTTTAATAGCGTGTGACAAAGTCTCACTGTACAGAAACAGCTTTCATGAATGCTTCCTTGGAGATTGTTTGGAGAGGATTGTTAATAAGCTGAGTTGAATTAAAATCAAAAACATCAGCCGTTGGATTGCATCTGGATCAATGTGTCCTTCACCTTGTGAAAATATCAGGTGTGATGATGATCCTGACACTGTTGGGGATTCAAACTCTGAGGTCTCACTGCTTTCATCCAAATATTTATTTGCCATGCACATTGGTTTCCATTGTTGGAGAACGCTCTGAAAGATTTTTTAAACTTGTAAAATGCTTCTGCTGCAAAATGAGAAATAGGTGAAAATAAGGATTATGAAGGCCTGAACCTAAAGAAATTGGAGAAAATGATTTCATGACAGGCTATGAGATAAGCTTTTTCTTTTTTTCTCTTTTTTTTTCTTTTTGGTACTTTTCCTGTTTAGTCCATGTTCTTTCGTTTAAGCAGTCCCATGGCTGAAGTATTGGATTCAGTGAAATCACTGTTTGTCTTGTTTGCAACATCTGTAGCTGTTTTAGTGTAATTCCGGGAAAGACACTTAGGAATAATTTGGGTACCTGCATGATATTTCTGTTAAATGTCATAGAAACTCAGCATGTCTACCAGAGGGCCACAGATGTGTGAGAACTGTGGCTATTTTGGAATAATTTTCTTAAAAAAGGAGCGAGCCTCTATTACAAACTTGTCTGAGCCCTGCAAGGAAGAAGCTGCATGTAGGACTAAGAAGCTGGATGTTCAGAAGTGTTTCCTGCTTTATCCCATTGTGAGCACTGATTGTAGAGGAAGACACCAGGTAATGAATGTGCCTTCACTAAGAGGAGGGGGACAATCAGGCCAATGGCCATTGATCCAAGTCTGATAGTGCTGTCCATTGCAACACATCCTTTCCTTCGGCCCACAAGATGGATTTAGGGAAGGACACTTGGCAGCCAAAGGTCCTGGCTGCAGCTGCTGGGCAGGTCTGTGCTGTGACAGTGAGTGCTGGCTGTATCAGCCCAGTGGAAACAGATTTATTGGTGTTCTGAGGCAGGAGGAGTCTGTGTGACCCCCGAGTGTCTCCAGCACTCCGTGCCCTGCATCTCACCCGGTGTCAAACGCGGATGTGGCTGCAGAGCAGCGAGACCTTCCTGCTGCCCCTGGCTGAGAGGTCACACCAGCGAGAGCTGGAATGCAAAAAGGAGGGCAGAAAGATCGGCCCAGCAGAAAATACGCACAAAAGTGCTTGTGTTAAATCAAAAATTCCAGCTAGGCAATCTATTACCACTTACATAAGCAAAGCCAATAAGGTCACTATATTCCAGGGGAATAAGAGCAAAATGTGAAAAGATGGTAAAATTACTCATGCTATTTTTAGTTTCCAGATGAGGTTATTGCTCTTTACCTATTTTAAAAGGACAATAGTGAAGGTGGGTTTTTTACGGCTAAAGTTACCTACTGCTTTTATATACACATTTATGTATTTTGAGATGGAGAAGGAAATTTCAGTCAGTTTACCTTTAAAAACAAAGTCTCCTTCCTTTGGCTTTACAGTTTGAAATGTGGGCATAAGTCCTAGGAGAAGTGGAATACCGTGCTGGTAAAACCTGAGTGATGCAAGTTACATCAGTTTACTGTGTGGCACATGTATGGAATGTATTAAGATCAAATGAAAAGACAATTTGGGGGCATGGAAAGAAAGGACTGGGTTTTTATAGAGGTGTTGACTGAAAAAAGAGTTTTTGTAAGAAAATGTGTCCTATTTTCAAGTTTCTAAAGGTCAGAAAAGCATTTTATGTGGTATCTGTGCTTTAATTTCTGGCACAACATATATTTCAGGATCTACAGCTGTGCTAGTGGGATCACTTATATACTTCAGGTAACTAACCTTTTTCCTTGTTTTCTCAATCAGTAGCCATAAACCATAGCATAGTTAAAAGATTTGTCAGACCTACAGAGAAATCATTAGCTATAAAGTATGGTGCAAATGGCAGCTCAGAAACATTGTTCATGAAATTCCGTGGCAGTTTTGTCTGAAAAGTGCTTTGTGAGCTGCTTGCATTGGTGCTGAGTACAAGTGAATCTATGTCTCCCTGTGGTTGTTCCTTTCACAGTCACATTTTATTTATCTTTCAGAGAGACAACAGATGGAGCAGACTGTCAATAATGATTGACAGAAAGGAATCAGGACATTTTATTCTGGTAACCCATTGAAAAACTACATTATTGTTATAAAAATTACATTTGTAAACTCACTAAACAGTAGGAAACACAAGTAACATAGACTTGCTTTTTCTCCAAATGTTAGGTAAATCCAATGTGTGAATGGTCTTGGATTACTCTGTTTCTGTCATCTACATCCTTTGTCTTTTTTTTTTCTTTTAAGTGTTGTAAAAGTAATTTTATTTTCAGAAATGTAAGAGAAGTTCTATTTTATTGGTAGCAGCTAAGTAATTGGAGAAAAATTTCTTAATATGCTTCCATGCACTGTTGTTAAATTGCTTCTGATCTCAGGAACAGAAGCTGTTCTGTTGCTTCTCTGTGCCTTTGCTCCTGTGTCTCAGCAGTTCAGTGATGTGATTGAACACCCAGTTCTATCTTCTTGCTTTCAGCTGCAGCTTCTGATTACAATAACCAGATGTTTTGCTTCAATTTTCTCTTAACAAAAAAAAAAAAAAAAAAAGGTCCAGGAATAATTCTTGTGTGAATTGTTGCTGTGACTTAAAGGCAGGAGATGAAAACACAATCATTTCATAGTTATCTCTGTGTTAATTCAGAGTTTGAAGTTGCTGGTAAAAAGTTTAAGCTTTTACTGGTTTATGACATTTATTTTTTACTTCTTGTAACAATCTCTTGGGTTTTACGATAAATCAAAAATTTAAATGAGGTGCTCTGGTGTTATGCTGCTGTACAAAGCCATGAAGGATTCAAAACATCAAAAGATGTGTTGTCATTGTGTTTTGCAGGGCAGAGGGAGGGGATGATGCAGCACAGGAACATGAGAAGAGCCCTACTTTTCCTTGTCCTTAACTTTACTGAGTGCTGTGGTGACTTTAAAGAGGTTCTGAACTATTTGGGTTCTCTTACATCAGAGCTTTGAAGTTTAATATTGAGAGATGCATTTAGTGTCAAGAAGCAAACACTTCTCAACAAGGACAGATTGGTTTTTTCTTTCTGAATCAATTCCCCAGATGTAATGGCACTAGTTTTGCATTTTTCCCTTTTCAGCTTGCCTCAGAAACTAAAGATGCAGTGCTCGCCAGTTGGTCAGTAAATAGCCCCTGCTGTAGTTTGAGGCTGCAGAGTGGGAACAGCTGCTCTGTGTGACAGAATCAAAGCATTATTGAAGGCTCTTGGTGATTCCTGTATCACAGGCACACTGCAATGCAGCTCTTCATGCTGCACATAAAAACTGGGCTGCTCTTTGGGAAAAGGGTGGCTCTAGGGAGAAGGTAAACATCATCATCCCATTCTATTTCTGTGTAATAAGTGTAATGTTTCTGCCAGTCTGTGGCAGCTGTGCTGGGGACTGTGCTCGTGAACTTACAGGTTTATAATCAAACATGGTAATTTTGTACACATTAAATCTTTTGCTCCTGTTGCTCCAGCTGGGAACGATTACAGAACCTCACTTTTCTGATACGGAAATTAAAATTTATCCTTTACCTCTGGAACTGTTCATTGCCAGTTGTGCTCACTTATACCAATGTTCTTTATCAGAAGAAATCTTGATTTTATTGATGTTGGAGGAATTTTCCATTTAATTGCAATGAGATTAACATTTCATTGAGTTTTGAACATGCTTCAGGGCTCCCCTTTAAGAGGCATCTCAATAGCTCTGCAGTGCTGTGTTTTCCCTTAGTCTGGGACACTTATATAAATCAGAGCAACATTTGTATTTCTAACTTGAGTAACATTTTTGGATAACTTGTTACCTGACTTTTTTGGTTTAGTACTCTTTGTCCTAAAGCCACCATTTTGGTTTAAAGCACCTGATTTTGTTACTTTATATAGGAAACCAAAATGAATTGTATCAGTAAGTAGGCGTTTCTATTAAAAATGTTATTTTCAATAGTAATTTAAATTACCTGGCCAATATTTATGTAGCATTTTTGAATACTAAAAATATTCAACTTGCAAAAAAAAAAAAAAGTTCTGAACAAATGTTTTGATATCTGCCTTCAAAGAAACTTAACAGTGTTTAATGCGAGTTGTTTCAGTAGACAATGGTGAGCTGTAGTCCTTTGCTCCTGACAAGAGGTTCCATAGTTTTATGATTCCCGCACATTTAGCCAAGTATTGAATCAAATCTTCAGTTTGTCAATGTCAGTGTGTGTGTGGCTTTTTGTAGGCTGTACTGTGCACTTGGGTGGGGAGGAAAAGTCCCCTGGCAATTTTTCAACCTTAGAGAAAGGAGAAATTAAATACTCGTGGCTGGCGTATGATATCAGTTTCTGAAGTCACGAAGTTTGGAAGTTTTAAAATGTTCTGCTCTCACTTATTTGACCATTTCTAGAGAATGGTGCCACATCACAGGTAGTAAGTGAGGAGAGACCCACTGCCATGTTGAGCAGATTTGTGGAGATGTATCCAGATTTAGGGTGAATATCTCTGAGGTAATGCAGGGGATATTGCCAGGTCAAACAATGAAGCCAAGTGGAATGAAAAATCAGTGTTCCTGAAGGCTGAAGGAAACACACAGGTGGAGCACCACTGCCTATATTAGACCTAAACCTGTGAGAGAAAATTCAGAGTAATTGGAGTTCAAAGATAGCATTCTGAAACCTGTTCTTGTGGAGTATCTCCTCCACAGAGACAGTTCTGCAAAATTAAGAAAATACTGTTGAGACTAAGGAAGTGTCACAGAATTAGTCATGTTAGAGGAGGATTAACCAGGGGAAGCATTCCCACCACCAGAGGGCAAGGATTTGTCTAAAAGTTCTGGTGGTTAAATAAAGAAATCCAGTTACTTTAGTGGTTATTTCAGTAGCACTAGGATAAAGCACAGCTTTATCCTCCTAGTTACTGGCAAAAAGGTGAGTGTTTAGGATGACAACAGAACAAAACAATTTGTGAAAATCAGTCCAACATCAGAGAATGTTTAAGAAGGAAAAGAGTCCAGAGAGAAAATGGTTTCAATAGTTGAGCTAGTTGAAAGTTAATAAAAATGACTCTCTTCAATTTCAAGTGATGGGAAGTGGAAATGTTTCTAATTTTTTTTTTATAGTCCGTCAGGAAAAACATAGTTGCCTAATCTAGAAGTGTGTCTGAAGGTTTCCTATTCTATTACACAGACCTTCTGATTGAGCAACGACTGTGGCAATGAGCTTGGGAGAGCTACTTTTATAATTTGATTAGGTTTTCATTACTAGGAAGGTGATGGGTTTAGATTTGAATTATTCCCCTGTCATTTTCTGTTTATAATATCAGAGCACAGTTCAGTTTTCTTTCATGTTTCTTTTGCAGTAAAAATATATGTTAAATATTTAATTTCTACCTCAAATATCATGTGATGCTATTTCAGCATGTTTTCAGTCAGGCAGTTTTCAACAACCTGTGGCCATCAGGCAATGAGAAAACAATTGGGGAAGAAGAAAAAAGGATGACATTCATACTGACACTTAGCAGATCCCCCATGGCAACTCATTATTGCTTCTACTGCTGCTCTGATTACTTTAGAAGGAACTTCGATGCCCACACCCACCCAGTTTCACTTCAAGACCCACAGCATTGCACATTTTTTTCCCAGCTGCTGGGAATCTGCTCTGACAGTGTCCTGTGACTGCAGGCACAATGTCCAAGTGAGCTTTGTGAGGGTTTCTTTGATTCAGGCTCTGTGCTGCAAGACCAGCAGGCAGACTGCAGAAGTTCATGGAAATCTAGACCAGAAGAAAACTGTTGATAATTCCCAGGTTTCAGAATTAGGTCATTTCATAGTTTATTTCTTTGACAGTTTCCTTTCAAATCAATTAGTTTGTAATTGGTTATTTCAACTGCTCACTGCAAGCTCAGCTGTAAGATCAAATGTTTGGGAGATGATCATGGATCAGGTTGAAGTTGGTTAATCTCATATGTAAAAACAGACTACTTAAAAATAAGTTTGAACATTTTTTTTCTTTATTGGAGTACTATACTCATCATTTCCTAGTAACCAGAAACATCAGGGATTAAATGATAACAACAAAAATAATAAAGTTTGATAAAATTTGGAATAAGCTTCCAAATTTTACTTTAGAGAAAAACTCCTGCTGTTGTAGAAAGGATTTGTTGCTAGTGACAGTACACACTGCTGAGATGTCTGACTCTTACAAGCTAATTTTTGAAACCTGCAAGGAATAATTTTATGCTTCAAGATAATTTCCAGTTTTGAAGCATAACAATACATCATTTAACATGAAGATGTTATTCCAAAGAGCTGTGACAAATGGTTATTTGGATTTCATTATATAAGGGGATGACACTGGTTGTCTAAAGGACCGAGGGCAATTGTGAGCATTGCCTGGCAATGCTGAGAGGCTGCAGCAAAGAAACAAAACACAGGTACTATGAACATTCACTGACTGTTTATAATGAGAAAATACAGAAAATGCTAAGCCTTTTGGCAGGTGGGTTTGAACAGTGATCTCTGTCCAGGAGTGTAAAATGAATTTACCCTGGCAAATGCCTAGGTCAGTATGAATGGAAACTTTTCAATAATTACCGTGAAACCTTTCTCTGTTAATTGTTGGTTTGCTTAAATTGGTTCTGTTTTGAGCGTTTACACTCCTAATCAGCAAAGTTGTAGTGCAGCAATGCACAAAGCTTCTCCATCCCCTCTATCTCCTGCCTGCACGTGTCCCCATGGCAGCTGGGCAGATAGCTGTGGCACAGAGGGACGTGCAGGGGGACACAAGGACCTGAAGGTTTCAGAGCACTATTTATAAGCTGGCTATGAATATATCAAACTGGAACAATTGCAAAGCTGGACCTTTATTAGTAAAGCACTGGGGTCTGAAACAACCACATACAAAAAGGAGCAGGATGTAAAACCTCTGTGTATTCATAAAGTGCATTTTGATAATTTAAGAAAGTCAGGGTAAACTGAGAAGAGAGATCTAAAAAAGTTATACTAACAGGGTAACAAACTAACAATTACAAGAGTCTTGATTAAAAGTCCTACTTTTTAAGAGATACTATGCTTTCCTAACAGCTTCTGTAATATTTTTGTTTCCATATTTGTGATGATTTATTAACTGTCAGGTTCCTTCTCCCCACTAATTTTCCTCATCCATGGTAGCCCAGAGGACCATTGCTGGTGGGTTTTTTTCCATTTGTATAAAATCTCTTGGACATCAGGGGTGTATTTCTCAAATGACTCTGTTTATGTCAGTAAGACACTGCTATTTCTTCTGCTGATATCCCAAATTTTTCATTCACTGTGCTGCTTCAGAGTATTTATTAATTCTCTGGTTGTCCACAAACCAAACCAAGGTTTTGTTCTGTTCAGGCTGTGATAATGTTCTGAACACTTGCTCTTTTACCATTTCCAAAACCCAGTTCATGGAATGTTACTGTGCACAACATGCCATTGATTATTCATTTGTTTCTGGTGGTTGTTTTGTTGTTGGGTTTTTGTTCTGTTGTTTTTCAGATTTTTAAAAATTTATTTAAACATGTAACTAGTAAATATTAAATATTCCAGGCACATAATGAAAAACGCTTCTTTTTCGTGTCAAGACATTTTGGTTAAGTCACATGAAGATAAGCATTTCTCTTTTTTATCTCCTGGTTAAAAGAGAGTTTTTCTAATTGACAAATGCTTTCAAAACCAACCTTCTCAGTTGAAATTCCCACACATTGTTTCCAAGAGACATGTCTGTCATTGCCACTTCAGCAGAGAATGCATTCTTGAAAGAAATCTTAATTTTTTCACAGCTGTTTGTAACTACAAGTATGGCTTGCAGTGTTAAACACAGTTCAAGGCAAGACACTGCAGGTGCTCTTGCTGTACAGGGGAAGGTACAAGAGGCCTGAGTGGCAGGGGATTCATTTTTTTCACATAACCAGTTATTCTAAACAACAATTTGAAAGTTTGTTTTTGTACTTACAAAGAAAATGACATGGAGAGAAAGTGCTAAGCCATTATGAGGTTTAGTATTATTTTTCCTATGTATGGATTGAGATTAGGCTTCTCCTGCAGAAAACCTCCCCTAAGAGGGTATTTGCAGCTACCAGGGATTATCCATATCCACTCAGTGCAGCTGCAGGAGCCTGTGCTACATTCTCTGGGGGATCTTTTTGTCTGTTGTGCATCTTGTTAGTGCTTTTACTTTTATCTGTTATTGCTACCAGTCATAAAGCCTTTCTCTCTGCAGTTTGAATGAGACAAATTCTCAGAGATTAATGGGAAAAATCTTGGTGACAGCATCTCAGATTTTTAAATTACACTAGTGAGAAACATTACGCTAAAGTTCATAGAATGGGTTTTCTTTTTGTAGTTGTCCTCTAAAATATTTTCTTTCAGAAATGGGGTGACTGAAAAACTTAATTTTCCCATATTCACATGACGTAGATTATGTTCTGTATTCTTCTAGTTGAATGTCTGACATCAAAAAGCCGTGTTTCCTGTAATTCCTTCTTTTGTTATGTCCATCTCCATTTTTTTACTCAAAGATACTATTCCTTTGCATCCCATTTTGAGTCCAAATGGATGTTTCCATGATGTTTAGCTATTCTGACACTTGTTATATTCATTGCTTTGTGCAGTGGAGTGTACAAAACTTTGTTTATCAGGCAAGACTCAAACATTACTCCACTGGAGTCACTGATTTACAATCTCAGTGTTTCAGATCATGCAGTGCATGACAGGTATTTCGTGACTTGTCTTGGGAACTGTGACTCTGCACCTTTTTTCTTTCTTTTGTCCTTCTTCATTTTTTATATAATCAGGTTGCTTAGAGAATTAGAAAGTTATGGACCTGTTTTCTAGATTCCAGCTTTAGACACTTCTTCAGGGTTACCATGAGCATTGAAAGATGTCTGCTCAGAACAGTTAATTCTACTCAAGTGCTCCCCAAATCAGCCTCCAAGTAATGTTTATTAAAATAAATAAAATTCTAGGGAAGTATGAAGGAGAATATGTGAGTTTTCTAAAGTGTGGGCAAATAAAAGAGCACTGGCTGAATATGCTGTTTCTCCTATCTATTTTAATAGTCTTTCCCTCACTGAAGATCTGTGTGAAATTATCTATATTTCTTTTTGCCCAATCTAAGGCACTTCTAAGACAGCACTAACCAATAGCAGTTTCCACAAATTAGACTGACTAGTCAATAATTTAGATTCATTAGTGGAAAGCAACAAAGGCCTCTCTTCACTCCCATGGGAGTTCTACAGAAAACAGGCAGGAAATGCTCATCATCAAGTGGAAAAGGTACTGAAGAACTGAACTTCAAAATATATTGGGCTTTAAATACGAATCTCATTTATAGGTCAAGAAATAACTTAAGTGTTTAAACTTTAATGTGAAAATTAAGTTGTTCCTGCTCAGAGTGCTGGAGAGCATTTCCTGGTTCAGTACTTTACATAGCCAAATGCTACAGAAGCTGTGGGGGTTTAGATGTCTGTTTAAATTCTGTCTCCCTCTTCTAATTTAGAACCAAAAGAATTGAAGTGTTGAACTATCTTACCACCATTGAGTTCTGTCTTTCACGTTTGTGTCCTAAAGATGGGGTTTTTTGCATCCTTGTTGTTTTGTTCATATCAGTTCCACAACTTCTTTCTTCTACCCATGGACTCTGGGCTGCCTTGTGCATTGCTGACATTCCTGTGGGATGTGCCAGCAAATGTAAAATATTATATGACTTATCAGTATATTTCTATTGCTGTAACAGGATCAAATATGAATATACTCTGCGGTTTAAAGGGTTCTACTCTCCTCTGGCATGTTCCTCTGAAAGGATGCATGAAACCATAATTTTACCAAAACTTCTGTGACAGCTTATAAGGCATCATTCAACTACAGGGTTTTATAGATTAATGATAAACCAATACAAAACAAAAAACAGTAATAGAAACATTGGCACATTCTCTAAAAATAAATGTACTGTAAAGATGAACTTAAAAATTAAATGCATTTGCCTTGCACACAAGATATGCATTCCTATGACAGATATTTTGCCTTCACTGCAACTGTATATCGGCATGTTCTTTCCACTGCCTAGTCTGTGATTACAAACTGGAATATGATCGTGTGCCCTTAAGGCACGATGGAAATTCAAGAACTGTGTCAAATAAAGGGGCAAGGCTGAAATATTGATAACCTTTCAACATCACTGGCCAATCCAGAAAGCAGGAAGAGAATCATATGGTGACTGAAAACCATCTCCCATCCCATATTACTCCAAATGAATTAGGTGTATATTGCACAAATAAAAGATGACATTAAAAAAATACAGACCAGTAACTTGTTCATTACAAAAATCCCAAGCTGATGAGACTGTGCCTTTCTCTTTATTGTGAGGTCAGTTTCTTATTCACAGCTGTTAAGGGTAAAGGCAGGGCTTTCCATCATTTACCTTTTCTTACCATGTTAATGTCATAGCAGTGGGTGGAAAATGTCCAAGGGAAATGGCATTGCAAGTAAAGATAATGTTGTAATTCAATCATATTTGTCTGACCATTTTCTTGCATTGAATTGTCCAGATTTAAATAACTGTCAACAGGCAGTATGATTTATATAACCATTACTATGACTTTCTCTTGTTCTGATCTCTTACCAAAATGTATCTATTCATTAACAAAAAGCTACTGCTTGAATAAGGCCAGGCACAGACACACTAATTTATGTGGACTGAACCTTGAGTAGAGCATATCAGCGAACATTCTGGCTGTGTTCTTTCCTAGCATTTTCAGAAAACCCTTCATATACAAATATGGAGTGAGGTAGCAGTTTACCCGATCCGATATACCTAATCCCAGGATTAATTCTGTATGCCCATCAGTGGTGAAGCAAGATGGATTTAATAGCCCATTAGCCTTTCAGCATGATAATTTTCACGTCACTTATCCTGCTGGGTTAATTGCTTTAAAGTGGATATTATTGACCTCAATCCTGGTGGCAAACAGAGAACGTCTTATTCATCTCCCAAATGTACATTCTTAGAGTCTTGTTTCTTTTGGTCCTGACAATAAATCCACTAGATTATGTGTTTGTATATTATAATTTATACCCTATTGGCCCATATTTAAGAGCTTACCGAAGCAACGTCTTTCCGATATTATTACCCACGACTGGAATATTAAATTCTGTTTCTTATGTAAAGAGAAATGTTGCAAGCATAAAAAATAATTGTTTTACCTCTTGTTAAGAAATTAATTTTAATGCTAAAAGCTGTAGCAGGTGCAGCAGGGATTAAGCACTTTTGGAATAAACAGCTGGCCAGTATATTTCCAGCTGCAGAAGTCTGATCATTAGAAGGAGAGAATGAAGAACAAATTTGGACAGAGAAGCTGCAGGAAAGGAAATTCAGATTCTAGCACAGAGAAACAGAAAAATATGTAATGAAAAAGAAAATCCAGGAGTAAAACTGAAGAGAAGCGGTTTTATTCATGTGTATTATTTGTGGATATTTTTCTTTAGTGATTTGGAGAAAACACTGACCAGCTGCTTTGAGGGAATTAATGCTAGCTGTGCGCAGCAAAAAATAGAAAAAGCAGGAGTGGAAGAGGAGCGCAAGTCACGTTATTGCCTGTGGGGAGGTGAAACGGAGCTGGAAGTTACCGTAGCCAGTTTTTAGCTCTGCATGTATCAACAATGTTACACACAGTTATACTTAGGGCCTTGTATTCCTTAGGTTCCTACGGGAAACAGGAGGGTAAGATTTAGATACTTGATTGTAGGAGCCCCAGGTGTGCTCACAGACTCTGGAAGAACCCGAGTCCCACTGGTGTCATCTGTAACACCGTGTATCCTCACACACCCCCGAAGTCTCATTCTGTAGTTTCCTGGGGTAATTCTTCTCTGTAAGACACAGAATGGAGAAGCTTGGCATTTACTTTCTAAACTACATAAATGTTAACATAAGTAATTCATCCACTCGTGTAAGCCTATCTTGGCTCAATAGGCTTATCAAACACGAGAGTAATGGCAAGACTGTTTCCTCACAAAGCAAACTGGAGCCCTAGGATTCCTACTGAACTTTCAGATTGATTTAAACCGTGCTAGGATTTTCCCTGGGAGCTCAGTTCCACATTTTACTGACAATGACAATGTCAATGACAGTGATGTCGTTTTTATTAGCAGCTGTTCCTGTGTGACATTCACGTGAGTTCAGTCGTGACACAAGCAGTCGAAGCTGCTTGCTCCCGCTTCAGTTACAAACCACCTTTGACTCTGGTTGAAACAAAACCTGGCTGCATGTAGCAACTCTCTGCTGCAGCAGGTGTGTGGCCAATCACTGCTCTCCGAAGGATTTTCCAGGAAAAAACAACAACTTGTTTTTTAACCTTCAAATTTTTTTTCTAAATTTAGGTCATCTGCTTTAGGTCATTTAGGTCATTGGCAAAGGTACAATGTTAGCATGTTTCATAAAAGGCAAAATAAATGAAACCTCCTGAATAACAAGAATATCAGCATTTCCCAGAGAAGTGAAAAATTAAAGGAAGCAGTGAGAATTTGGTTCTTATAAGACTGGAAATATTTCCTGTTCACTCTTAATAATGCTATTTAAGCATTGGTGATTATTTAGTGATGTTTATTTTTCACTTTGAACAGATCCTGCCATCCATACTGGGAAAGAAATTAGAGCCTTGCCTTCTGTGTTTAAAACTTAGAACTGGTTGATCAGCTCATGTAAATTAGCACATAGCACATCCAGAGGAATCAGAAGAGGAAGGACAGATTACTGATGCTGAACGCCTAGTCCTAGATTTTTTAAATCTAAACTATGAGGAAAATACAGTGGATCAGATCTTGCTCCTATGTGTACTGACGTCAGGGGCACAAAACTTGACCCTAAATACATTCTATTGGGTCATTAAACCTTAAAAGATTTTAATCATACCTAGCGTTGCTAGGGCGTTTTGTAAATGAAATCACTGAAATATAAAGTGCATTGACTTTTTTTCCCCCCCAACATTGATTTCTCACGCTGTTAGGCACCTCGGTGTGGAACAAACACTTATTTTGTGGATCAGGGGCTGACTGGGGTTTTCTCTCGGGTACCAGAAGTACGTGACTGCTGGCTCTGCCCTCTCCCCTGCTGCGGGAACGGCCAGCCGGGCACCAAATTCCCAAAGGAAAACTGTGCATTTCTCACCTCCGTCCCAAGAAAGCCAGACCCCGTGGGGGTGTTCTCCCCAGAAATCCGCTGCCTGCTGCAATCCGCCCCGACGCTCCTCACGGAACCCGGGCCACCAGCCCGTCCCCCGGGTCATCCCCGCCGCCGGGACCCGCGGGCACCCGAGCTGGGACCGGGAGCGCCTCCGCTCTCGCCACGCTCCGCGACTGAATTTCCAGACTTTTGGCGCACAGAGGGACACCGGCAGCGCTGGGGTGGGGGCGAGGGACGAGGTCATTCGTTCACGGAGCACCTCCCGCTCTCCCCAGCCGGCCCGAGCCCACTGCCCACGAGGGGCTGAGGGGCGGCGGGGACTGCCTGGCGCTCACCCCGCGCTGCGAGGGAAACAGCCCTCCCCAAGCACCCCGCTGAGCGGGGAGGCGATCTTCTCCTTTCTCCTCCCCGAGGAAAAGTCTAATTGTACTCCCCTTTTAGTGATATTTTTCCATCGGGATTCTCCACAGGACTGACCCTCGGCTCTCCCCCCCGCGCGCCGGGTCACGCGGGGTGACTGGGCCCCGCCGGAGGCGCCGCCCCGGGCCGGGGTCGCGGCGTGAGGGGACGGGAGGGGTGTAGTGCGTCCTCCCTTGCGACAGGAGGCGCTGCAGCCGGCGGGCGCGCAGGGCTCCGCCGCCGCCGCCATCTCCTCGCTGAGCTCATAAAGGTGTCGCGCAGGTTCCGCCCGGGCTCGTCATTCCGCCGCCCCGGGCCCGGTGCCGCTGCCGCCGCCGCTGCTTCCCCCGAGCCGCGGCCCCCGCCCGCTCCCTCCCTCGTGGGGCTGCCGGTCCGCGTCAGCGGCCACCGCGCTCCCGCACCGGCCCGCCGGCAGGCGCCGGTTGTGCCCTCCCCGCCCCTTCCTCCCCTGTCTTCCCCTCACCCCCCCGCCCGCCCGGCCCCTCTCCCGCCGGCCGAGCCCCGGAGCGCCGCCGCCGCCGGGGTGTGAGCGGGGCCCGGCGCCGTGCCGGGCCGTCCCTCGCCGGCGGGGCCATGGCCGCGAGCGCCAAGCGGAAGCAGGAGGAGAAGCACCTGAAGCTGCTGCGGGAGATGAGCAGCCTCCCGCCCAACCGCAAGTGCTTCGACTGCGACCAGCGGGGCCCCACCTACACCGACATGACCGTGGGCAGCTTCGTGTGCACCTCCTGCTCCGGCATCCTGTGAGTGAGTGCGGGAGGGGACCGCCGGGTCCATCCCCCCGGCAGCGGTGACCTCCGCCCCCGGCCGCCGGGGCACGCGTCCGCAGGGCGGCGGCGGCCGGGCGGCGCAGCCCCGCCGCGGGTCTCGCAGCGCCGCCGCTCCCCCTGCGCTCGCCCTTCCTGTTGCCGGCTTGGCCACGTCGGAGGGCAGCGGGCAGGGGGCTCTCCCGGGGAAGGCGGGGAGGCCGTCGGGAGGTTTTTCTGGGTGCGTTCGCTGGAAATCCCCGTCGGAGCCCCCGGTGCGGAGGTGGCCGCCGCTGGCAGGGTGTGCGGCGCTGGGGAGCACGGCAGCCCCGCGGCCCGGAGATGATCCTGGCAGGATTCTCCGGCGCGTAGGGGGAGCGGCACGGGCAGCCGGAGCACCACCACCCCACGGAAATGTCGGAGGGGTGGTTAGTTAAGCAAGTGTGCGACAATACTTGTGGAAAGGGAAGGGGCACGTGGCTTAGCAGTTCACTCTCATGACAGCCTTGAAGATGCGGGGATACTAACCCTGTCGCGAATGCGTTTACAGATATTACTTAAACGTAAAGTTAAACCACTAGCATAGCTTTATGTGCATCGAGTTGTGCTTGCTGGTAGTTTGTAAGACAACCCTTAAGCTCTGTCTCGGTCTAAAAACTTCAGGCCCAATGGTTTAAGAGACTTGATCAGAAAAGTAGAACCTGGTTGGGGTTTTATGCTTTTACATGGACTATTTCCTACAAACGACATGAATAAGGCTTAGAAAGGGATTGGCTCTGATAAAATGATTGCATTTTTCCTGTTCCTCATTCCTGTATGGGCCTTCCTACTACTCCTCCCTTTTCCACCCATCCTTCCCAGAGATAGTGTGTATGAAGAGTTGAGGTCAGTCAGTTGTGAATTTCATCACATATCCATAATTTGGGAGAAAGGCCCTGCTGTCTTCAGTGCTGCTGTATCTGTTTGCTTTATATGATTCTGTATGATTGTGCTAATGGAATAGAGCAGAATCAGAGTAACCAAAGAAGTAATAAATAGTATGTCAGAGGATACAGACTGGTGTTTCTAAAAGGCATTCAGAAGCCTGAAATAATTTCTGTCCCCTTACTACCCCAAACAGCTCTTCCAAGTAAGGTCTTGTATTTTAGAACAAAGTTGGTAATTATGTTGAAAGCAAAGCAAATATATTAGTTCTTTGCTGAATTTACATGGAACAAACTGCCTTTTATACTAATAGATAGCTAATTAGACTTGGAGTTCTACTTTATGTAGGCTTCAGAACAGACTTGATGCAAATACAGAAAATACATTTAGATTGTGAAATTGAAAAGAGACTCTAGTTTTTCACACAAACATGCTGCTCAATCAGCCAGCTCTGGCTATTGTTTGCTCTCTTAGCAAACTGTTATTTGTGCTGGCATGTGAAACTATTTTAAGCTACTGCACTGAGCTTATTTAATGGTTGCACATGTTCTTACTGGGTTAAACTGAAAGTGTGGTAAAGCTCCACCATGAGAGTGTTTGTCTTTATTTTTCAGGCTTCTTAACCTTAATAGACAAGTATATTGTGAATGCTGCTGAGATGCTTAGCGTGAGTTCAGAAGAGTCTGTTCCTTTTATCTGTTGGCTGGGAGGTATGGACTGCTAACATAGTCCAGTTTACAGCAACCAAAAGGATGTACAGGCAGTGAAACAGCTCATAAGCAGGGGACAGCTGCCACTTGGTGTTGGCTGTCATTTGGATGTTACTGTGCTTAAACGAGGAAGACTATCTGCAGAAACATGGTTAATGTATTGGTATTCCAATAAAATGCAAATGTTTTTTTCATTCTAAATATGCAATATTTCTGTCTTGCTGCAAAAAAGAACCACTAACTATGTCTTTGGTTCTTACAGCTAGTAACACCTACACTTACAGCTGGAGGAAATTACTCTTAAGAGGACTTAGTTTTCCTCTAAAATAAATTTGGACTCATTCTTTCTTGTCAACTTGGAAAAAACTTCCATAAGTTGTGTGTGCAGGATCATATGTATTGGTTAACACCTTATGACCTAGCCAGTGGCATGTTTATTTGTTAGTGATGAGACTTGGTGTAGGTCATGTCTGTTTCATAACTACAAACTTATTTTTAACACTTCTGTCAGAACAGTTCTTCAAACAACTTGTTTATTTCCAAATGCTTTTCACTGTAGAATTTCACGGTGTAGAGAAATGACTTGAGAACAAACAACATAATGGAAAATATAAAAGTACTGCTGCTTTTGTAGTTCTTAATGGCTGTTTGTGTTCTGCCTCATAGTACTTGCTTTACTGTAAGGTTTTAATAATCTTAGTACTTTATCTTGTTTATATGCTATGTGAATGACTTGCATTGCTTCTTGTTTTAATTATTTTTTTCTAATCTGTTACAGGAAGTATTCTTGAAGTCAAGTAGACTAGTTCTTTTCAAGTATGAAGTGCCTAATGCAAGATTAAAATACTACTAGATTAAAAAGTCTCCTTCAGAAAGGTTTCTCAATTAATTAAAAGTGATTGCTAACATCAGTATCATCTTAAATAAGCATTTTATTCTAGATACAGTTTAAAGCACTTTAAAACTGTAGTGTAACTTTTTTTACTCGTTTTCTGAAGTGTTTATTCATTGTCCTGGCAAAGACTGTCTAGTCACATCCAAAATCTTAATTCTGGATCCATCCTGAATTTCCTTTAAGTATTTCATGTGTATCAAAAGAGCGATGCTATGTATTACTAGATTTAGCTTTCAAAACCTACTATTCCCTCTACTGTTTCCCAAAATAGTGTGTCTACCTTTTTCATATGCTGCTAAAAACAGTGACAGAACTAGTGGCTTTGCTAAAAAGATCTGTTTCTGACTTAATGTTGAAGGTGAGTTTTGTCAAGTCAGAGGCATGGATGGCAGGAGGTTTTTTCCTTAGTACCTGGGCTTTAAGTGACTGGGTCAGATCAGGCATACCAGAGCAGAGGTCTTGCTGCGCAAAATGGTGCATGTAGGAGAAAGTTCATGCACAGTGGTGTGAATTTGCTTCCTCTTAAAATAGTTCCACTTGTCCCCTGTGTTTAAATTCTTCATGTGGGCAAAAAAAGTGTGCTAGCATCACCCAAGGTAATTCAACTTTTTGGTGTTGTAAAATGTATGATATCTGGAATTATACACAATTTCTGCCCTGAGAGTGGGAGGAGGTGCTCTGGAGGAGCAGTGTGCTCAGGTCAAGATTACAGTCATACACCACGAAGATTTCTCTTTATTACAGCAAACCTGCATCTTGGGAATGTTGGCAGGGAGATTATTTTGGTTTGACAGAAGTCCTTTGATTCAAAGGATTGTGTTGGTAGCTATGACTATTGTTTTCCTGGATGCTCCCATGTGGCCTGCTGACAGTGACATCCTTCCCTTTGTCTTATCAAATGCCGCTCCGCCTTGTATCTCAGCTGTCTGTGCACCTCTGCTTTCAAGTACTTCTGTAGCACTCGCAGTCAGCCCGCTCCCAACTTTGATAAAAAGAACATGTTTTTCAGTTCACCAATGGAAAATATCCCTGTTTAACAGGCTGCTTGCACATGTTCTGTATTATATAATTTTTAAATTTAATCTTGACTCTTTTTTGTATCTGCTGATGTGATAATTAACACACTCCCATCCTTTCTCTCACTGCCCTCTTAACTCCCTCCCAACTTACTTAGGAAGTCTTGTTCAGCAACAAGGAATGTTTAGAACCTAATAGGTACTTTGAGAAATGCTAAAGCCCTTTTATGCTAATGTTTTACAACTGTTGGCCTTCTTCTGGCTGCTTGTAATGCTCCTAGTTGAAATATAAAATTTAAAATTTTCATGGGTAGAGGATTTCTGTATCAGCCAGATAGAAATATTTGATGGCTGATAGAATAGTAACAAACTATAACATTTCTGTGCAGTGGTGATAAGTTTTTGTTCTTTCCATAGAATAAGTTTTTAAATTAAAATTAAAATAGTCTGAATTAAAATAGAAATTAAAATAGTCTAAATAAACAGTGCTAGAGTGAAGGTGATTGAGTTAGCATGACTTTTCAGTCCATTTTTCCTTTGGAGCATGTTTGGAAAATGACTCCATGTGTTTTGGGTCTCTGTGTGTGTATATATATTTTTAAAGGTATTTTCTGTGTTATTATATTGTTTTCAGTTGCAAGGCAGGAGAGCAATGGAAGTGTGTCCATACCACAGTGAACACTGTGCAGTTCAGAAAGAATGTTTGGTTATTTTTTCAGAAAAAAACCTAAATTAACCTTAACTCTGCTTCAAAATGTGTGTATGAGTCGTCTGTTATTAAAAATAAATGAGCTTGTGAGATGGCGGAGGGTCTCCAGGGAGGTGTACAAGTATCAGGAATGGCCAGTACTGCTTATATTCCTCTTTGCTAATTACAGTAGCACAGAAATAATAATGAATGCTGTCACACTGGGTTTTCTGGTGCTTGTTTTCTGGACATCTGGGTGTGTGGGGTGCTCTGTGATGGCTCGGTATTTGGCTTGCCTCATTAACTTCCTGCATTTTAGGGGATCAGATTTTGCTGGCTTAGGTTTGAGATGGTGTTAAAATCTGATCCAGGGGACATTTGCAGCGTTGAGCAGCCGTCTGCCCACCATTCCTCCCACGAAAGGGACCCTCTGTTCTGCCAGAGCTCACTCTTCACATTTTTCTCCCCTCCCAGCCCTAGCCTTTGCAGTCGGCTGCTCTGCCAACAATCACAAATTCAACTATAATTTGCTGCTAAATTATGTTAGAAACAAATATCCACTGCTTGTTGACTGTGTTTTGCATGTTTAATGTTTCAACTGCCAGACTGCAGAATCCTGTGTCAGTGGCCTTAAAGCTTCCTTTGTTTGTGAGAGCACCAGTTTAACAATGCCCTCTGGAGAACAGAGGTCTCATGTTCTCTGGAGCTGCCCCTGCGCTAAGCTGTGACTCAGTGAGGGTCAGTGGAGGAGACTCTCCGGGCAGGAATCTCTGGTCACAGTGCTCTTCCACAGGAATAATCGTCGCTGAGCGTGAAGAAGTTGGCAGTGATGAGTGGGATCTCTGTGTGGGATGTTCTAGCTCTGGTGTGCTGGATAAGTGCAGATGGCAGAATTGTCTTACTCTGTCATCCTTCCCCAGGGCCTCTTGGGAGGAGAGAGCTGCAGTCTGGTTCAAGTGCTGAGGTTGTGTTTGGTTGCTGCCTTCCCCAGGAGCCCTGTTGTAGGGAAGGGTACTGGTACTGCTGCACAGGGGCAGGTTGCAAATACTTGTTCAGGGTCAATTTAAATTTAGGCATGGATAATTCGCACTAAGGGACTGTAATCCATTCTGTCCCCTGTTAAATAGGGAGTACTGTAAAGCATTAGAACTGTGTGAAACACTTGTCAAATACAAGGAAAGAAACATTTTTCCTATGAAAAAGAAGGTTTGTTAATTCCTCATAAGGGATAATTGTACTTGGCTGTCTACCAATAAGCTTCCCCCATATGTAGATGAGGTGTTTGTGAATCATTTGGGTCATTAAATAGTTTCTGTAAGGTAAGAAAGGGTTGGTCCTCGAATCCTGTTTCAGAAATTGCACAACTGCTCTGTTTTAGGGAAATTCCAGGCAATTCATGGATGTTAGTTAGAAATCATAAAAAAATAGAGTTTGCTGTTCTAATGGTAGAATCAAAGTAATTTATCTAAGAAAGATAGTGCTTGGGCTGTGTTTGTGTGCAGCTTCTTGTCTTGAATTCCTTGTTCTGGGCTGACTTCTTAGGCTGCTTTAGCATAAGAGGAAGCTTTACATAGGTTCTCTGCATCCTTTGCCATATTCAATGGACATAAATACTTGAATGTACAGTACTGCAGCTTTATAGTTTACTTTAGATTGTGGCTGTTAAAGTTTTGTTCAGAATTTCCAGTACTACTAGACCACTGATGTGGTGCCATGCTCTCTTTCATCCTGCCAGACATCTGACACCTCAGTGTGGTGATCTGATCTTTAGGGGGATGTCTTCCTTCTTTTAGCAGGATGGTGTAAGAGAAATGTGAATTCCTCTTATCCCATGTGGATATAGTGTGTATACCAGGAAACCTTATATGTCTGAACTCTTCACTGGGGAGAGAGGCATGGAGGAAGTCTCTGGTGAGATTTAACAAAATCTTATCTAGGCCTCAACCACATTTAATATTGCTGCTTAATAGAGCTGAAGATAGTGAAGATGTCAGTGTTTGCTGCTGTAAATGCTCTGAAGAGCCCTGGTAGATCAGTGTAGAGCAGGTAAGTCTTAAAGAACTTGTGCAGTGCCTTGAAATTGCAAACACGGGTACAACAGAGCACTTAAATTGTACTTACTGCAAAAAGGAATTTCCAGCAGGAACTAGTGGGAAAGTTGAGATGTACTGCCTGTGCTGAGAAACATGTGAATGTGTCAGTGAATAGCTCTGGCTTTTAAATAGCCATTAAATAGTTTACAACTACTTAACTGTGCTGCTATTGTAATTACTAGGAGGAGAGTAAATTGAACAGACTAAGGCAGACAGAACTGCTTTTATACTTACTGTAAAAGCAAGGGACAGTAATTGTCATATAACATTTGATGGAGCAGATAGATCTCTGTGAAGTGCCAAGTGGATGCCAACTTTGTTTCTATGCTGTCACTCAGTAGTGATGTTACAAGTGCCATTTAGTGAAATGTAATTACTTGCGTGCACAGACTGAGAAGGTGTTTCTTTTAAAAGCCAAAAATAAGTAAAACCTAATCCTAGCACCAGCTCTGAAACAATGAATTTTAACTGCATAGAACTCCTACAGTTTTCTTTTAAATTACATCATCTTAAAATGAGTGCTTACTTTAAAAAAAACTTAGATAATATTATAGTATTTTAATAAATGTAATTTATTTGTGATATAGATGATACAGCTAGCTGAAAGATGTTAAATTAGTAACTTTAAATTACCAAGAAATTTAAATATTTTGAGAGAAAATAGTTTAATCAACTATCGTAAAACCTCTCTCACCAACTTCAGTGAAACTTCTACCTTGGCAAGGTGCTGAAGTGTGGAGTCCAATGTCAGCTGTGCTGATTTCAAAAGTTTGCTGAAGCAAATGCTATTCTCTGAAACTAATTTTCATATACCTGTAGATTTGTAAATGACTTCTGCTTTTAAGGTTTTCAAAATGACTGCGTTTCTTAGCAAAATACAATTAATTGTTTATCCAAGTGTTTAAAACAGTGATTATCTCAAATTTGTTTTCTCATGAAACTTAGGCTAAAATGTTACTGCTTAGTGTTCTAACCCATATTCAACTTCTGATTAAAAATGTGGAGTTCTTTAACACAGGATCAGAATTGTCTTACAGGTACACTTGAATTTAGGTGTGAAGGTGAATTTCCAAGCTAAATGCACAACAGAATTTTTTTTCCCATTAGACTTACTTGGAACACTTGAAGTGCTAAAATTTTTCTGCCGAAGTTAAATTTAATGTTAATATTTGGAATATCAGATTTTTGTCATAGGTTGTTCTGATGGATAACAATTTAATTTTTAGTTAATGTCCTTGGGATAATCATGGAGTTTAAAGAAAACTACTGTCTGTCCTAAATTTATTAGATGTCAGTTTTGTTTTGGTTTGTTATTTTTTTTTTTTTTTCTTAAAAGCTATCTGAACCAAATATAGAATTAAAAGTGTAGGGACAAATACAAGCAATACAATTGATTTTCTTAGAGATTTGTTAGGCCTGTATTGCATCCCTGGAAAGCTTTTTGTGTGCTTTGGTACCTCATGGTTAATGTATATGAATTGTTTTTTAAGATGGTATTTCAGAAATGCAGGCCTGATTAACGTGAGTGTTAAGCTGGCCCCTGGTATTGCCTGGGTGAATGTCTCCTGTGCTTGGCACTTGTGGGATGGGATGTTCTTGCATCCACTGGGCAGAGCACAGCTTGGGTTGGATTGGAAGCAGTTGTGAGCAAAAGCAGTAGCTAGCATGTATTTAAAGGAGGAGTTGGAAAAGAAAGCAAGCTTTTTCTTACCGTGGTGCTGTTGCTCAGCATGTTTTCTCTCTGTGCTTGCAGGCTGTGACTGAGCTGGGTTTGACAGTGTCAGGCTGTGGCAGCACAGCAGCCTGGTGTTCTGCTGGCCCTGCTGGGGCAGCCTGGCATGGATGTGAGAGTGGTGCCAATGTGGGCTTCAGGCAGAGCTGCTCGTGTTTGGAGCTGTGGCATTAGCAATGGTATCTCTCATGTGAGAGCATGCTAAAACCAGCGTCTTTTTGCTTTTGTTGTGGTTACTTCTGTAGTGTTCAGGAAGAGGAGTAAGCCCCTGTGAGCTCAGGGGCAAAAAGTAAACTATAAAAAGATGCTGTGAGGAAACAGGAAATGTAGGTTAAAGCAAGAGAAAAATACTGAGCTGGGCAGTGTAGCTTGAAGAAATCTAGTTACTGTGTAGAAGCTGTAATAAGAGAGCAAAGTGTGGAAGGAGTTGGAGGAAAAGGAAACTCCAGCCAAGAAACCCAAGAGTGAGAGATGAAAGGTAGAGGCAAGGGTGAAGCAGATTAGGATTGAAAAAAAAAGTCTAATTTTGGTTCCTTAAATTTGCATAGAAAGTGCCTGAGTGACTTTGCATGAGCAATTGTGAATATTGGTCTCCCCCGAAATTCTGTTATTCAGCTTTGTATACTGAGCATTACTTGAGAAGAGCTTACACAGCCTTAAGTTGTGTGGCAGTACCAGGGATGAGTGTGCTTTACAGAGATGGCTCCTGATTTTAAAACTGTCTGACTTCTAGCTGTAGTGTTAAACATGATTGTATGATGACAAATTTCCCAAGTGCTGAATACCTCTTTCTTTTTTCAGGCGGGGCTTGAATCCACCCCATAGAGTGAAGTCGATTTCAATGACTACATTCACACAACAGGAAATAGAATTTCTGCAGAAACATGGAAATGAAGTAAGTCTTATTTGGAGAATAAAGTGGGTTTGGCACTTTAAGTAGTGTTTTCAACTTTAATACTTAAGAAAACAACGTAGGGTTTTTTTTTTTTTGGCAAAAGCTAGACAGAAGTTTTTGAAGCCAACATCATTTGAAATGAGGCTTCTGAAGAGCTTGTTTCATTGGGTAGCTGATCATCATAATGTTATTGCCCAATCCAGACAATCCAGATTCACATGATCAGTATTTCTGAACTGGCTTTGCTTTTGATTTTGCATAAGGCAATATGCAGCCACCTTTTTTTTTTTCCTGTAAGCTCAGAACTTGAAACTGACCGCTGCAGTATTTCCTGAAAGACTGTGCTGTGCCAAAAATAAATACAAAAGTACAGCTTGTAGCTGTATTTCTTCACACTTGGTGTCAGAAAATCTTCTAGTAGTTTTAATACTTAATAAAATAATAATAAATAATTGATTTATAATAATTTAAATACTTAATAAATATCCATATACTTGCATATGTGTGTTAAAGTATATCCATATTGAATGCTTTTGGACAGAGGAAGGAAAGGAAGAAATTGTTATCTAGTGAGTAGTTTGTGGCAGCTTTGAAGGGGACAAGTTCTAGCATGCTGACTTGTTGTTCCTTTTAATAGAAGAAAAAATCTGAGATGAATGTTGGATTGACTCTGTGGGAATACATGGAGCTGTTAAGCCCTGGATGTGGCTATTGCTGACTTCAGGTTGAGGATGAAGTTTGTGTTTTAATAACATGCTGTAGCCTTGAGGATTTAAGAGGCAGATTTTGGCTCTGTTCAAACTAGATAAGGTTCTGCTTCACATTGATTGCATCTGTACCCTGTTTAGTAGAACTATTGATTGTAGGCTAGAGTGTGTTTTATTAGTGTGCTTTTGTGAAGCCCTGTGAGGATAAATCCCATCATTCAGTAAAATGCTGATACTTAACTTTCTTAAAGTTGGTCCATTCATAACTGTCAGGTTGAAGAATGAAAACAGAAGTAGTAATTTCTTTTTCTGCCCTGGTAAACATGTGTTATTTGTTGAAATGACTGTTAGTGGTTGATTCCTCTAGACAGAGCTAGAACAGGGCCTGAACTCTCCCAGACTTTATAAAACACTCTTGATGCCTTAGGTTGGTTGGGCTTTTTAAAACTGCAGAGCATTGCATATGTGTGTGTATGTTTATAGAGCATATATCAGTCAGTATAAAAGTCAGTATTACTGGCTTTTTGCATAGAAAAATTTAATAAAGAATCTTCTGTGGATTCACATAGTATGTTGGAGGCTCTTTCCATAAGATTAGATTGTAAACTTCAGCTTTGCTTTAAGCTGCACAAAGGAAAACGTGTTTGTAGCTCCCTCCCTGTATTTGTTTTAATTTTATTTTTTACTATACCTGCTGTGTCTAGAGAGTGCTATGAGTTTGTTTTCACTGATCTGGAACCTTAAGTGATCCCTTCTCAGCTGGTTAGTGTGGTTGTCCTTCTCATAGCCCTGACTAGTCTGCTAACCATAATGATTTAGTTGATACATAGTTTATTATTGACATTAAAAAAAATTCACAGGCCTCTGCAGCGCTACTCTGTTTCGAAAGTGGAGGTCTTTGCACTTGTAGTACTCTAATTAGAGAATTGCAATGGTTTAAATGAGCTGCCTCCTGAATGAAGATGTCCTTCTGAGTTTAGTTTTAGGTTGTTGATTATTGCTTTAATTCTTAAGTAGAATTGAATGGACACTTGTAAGTGCTGATGGTACATTTAAGCAGTGCTCAAATATTGAACAGAAATTATTATTGTTTTAAACACTGTTAGAAACACTGTTTAAAACCTAGTTAAACATGTTGTTGTACTTCATATTGCAGTAGTCAAATAGGCATTTTGCTTTCTCTTGTTACTACTGGACTTTGGAATACTTATCTGCAGATAAGATAATGTATTGGACAGAGGAAATTCATCTGACAAAAAAACCCCATTTTTTTGCTTAGCTTACTGTTCAGTGTCGGAGGCTCTTGTGTGTATAGGAAGAAAGGAAATTGCCTAAAATAAGGCATTCCAAACATGGAATTGTCCAATGGTGTAATATCAATGGTTATAACAATTGTACAGCAATACATATAAAAAGAAGCTTCACTTTTTTTTGGCCATCTATTGTGTTTGACTTCAATTTTTCTGTAACTTTTAAAATACTTTCATTCCAGCTTTCTTGTTCTAGTCTTTCTCCTACACGGCCAAGGCCTCTGTGATAACCTTTCTTGCTTCCAGATGAGTAGGTCACAGTTGTACAATAGGGGTCTTGTTCTGAATGCAAAGTAAAATAGCAAGAAAACTTCCATGAGATAAAGTAGTTAAGGTGCTGAGTTGTTCTTAAAGGAAGTAATTTTCCACTCTCATTCAAAGGGTATTTATAAGGTCAGTGTATTGTATGAGGTTGAAGTCCTCTAAAAAAACCCAACCACCCAAACCAAACAAAGAAAAAACCACAAAATGCTTCATAATATTTAAAATCAAGACAAAGCAAAGTTTCACCTGGTCAGATAACAATAAGTAGAGAACAAGATTCAGCAATTGTCTTCATGGAATTTAAAAGTTCATGAGAATCCCTTTACAACTGCTACAATCCCTTTACAACTTTTCCCCAGTTGTTGTAAATGACCCTCTTTGTGGCACACATGGGTAAAACATTCAGTTATTGAAAGGCTTCTTCAAAGCAGCTGCTTCAGGGAGAGATTATTCAGAGCAGCTCTTCCTTAGGTGATTCACCATCTTCTTCCCCATATATACACATTCTAAGAAATGTCTTTCTGGCACAGGTAGCTTGAACATTATTTTAAATGAGTTTTTTCTACTTCAAACAGAGCTTTAAATCCTTATACTGTATTAGAAGATACCTATATTTTGGTGTTGCTTACTCATCTGGAGGTATAATCAGCTGACCAGTCTCCAGTTTTGCTTATGTTGGGATTAGGTCACTGCAGTGGGAATGAAGGCATCTTCCAGCTGACATTCCTCAAGTGCCTTCTGAAATCCCTTTGAAGGGTAAAGGCAGTTCTGACTCACTGGGTAGTGTTTTTTGTCTCCTTGCTGTCTTCATGAAGAGCAGTGTGAGGTATTTTTACATTTTCTCGTTAGGAATAACGAGGAGAGAGTGATATGGAGATGTGTCTGTTTGAATACTCATCCTCAAATGATGCTAGCCCTGTTTCGGCCTCTGATTCAGTTGTGCAGTGGTAGTAGGAAGTGAACTTGCTGTTTGAAGAAAGTGGAGGTGGTGCTAATCTCCTGTTGCCATTGTAGCTGTGAATATTTATTCAGAAACTTCTCTCCTAAGATGAAGAATAGTATTATGAGGCAAACCAGTTATAGAGTTAATTTTTCTCCTACCCTCTTGAAAGATGACAGGTATTTTATAACCTTTCCAAACAGCCCATTCTAATATGCATGTGGTTGAAGAAAAAGATCTTGATGGTCTTGGATTTAGAAAAATCTCCGTTACTCTGGGGCAAAGACCATGTTTACCTGAGCTAATGAGTAGAATACATGAAGGTATGCTCAGCTGCTTGGAGTTATTTTAGTAGTGCTGAATTTTGGTTTGGTGCTGATTCTCCTGACTCTCAGTAGCACCTGTGCAAGTCCCTGTTTCCTGCACTCCTGCAGAACTGGCAGCAGTCTGGGCCTGGTTCACAGCTGGTGTTAGGCCAGACCAGAATGCTTCCCTAGAATCTCCTTTAGTGTGGAATGTGGCCTGGTAACCTGGAGTGGAAGGAGCAGTCCTAAGCTGGAGCTGATGAGTGCTGACAGCACGAGCTGTGCAGTCAGGTGTCCTTGGAGTACGTTGCTGGTTCTGCTAATACGGTACAGAGATACTTGAGCTGATTGTGTGTAGAACAATGTCTTTGTTAGCTGGACTTAGTGGCTTCACTCTGCTTATGAAACCACTGTAACTTCTGGACCCAAACTGCCTTTGAAGTCAGTACTCTGGCAGTATAAAATTCTTTTAACCTACAGAGATTAATGAATAATATTGACATCAGAAGTGCAGGATTACTAAACAAAGCTATAACTTGCTTACATAAAGAAACTGTTTCCAAATCTTTCTTCCTGTACGGTGTTATATTTTGGAACATAGTTTTGTTGTGTGGTAATGTGCAGTTCTTTACACTGCCAGCATTATATTTTGTGCATAACTGAGGATATTTTATTGGCAAGGATGGGGAGAAGAAGAAATCTAATTTGGCATTTACCAGCCTCCTGAAAGGTATTATCCTGTTAGAGCTTTTTAAACTACACTGACACGTGTAATCTTCCTATGCAGTGGTATGTCTGGGTCTCCAGAAGTGTTGTAGGTCAAGTAGTGTGCTTTTTCCTAGGTTGAAGTGCAGCTTCTATCAACACAAGGATGTGTCCTGTGAGAGCTTTTCCTTCCTTGCTGCTTGCACCACATACAAGAGCAGGAGGCTTAGTGAGCAAGAACTTAACTTTGCTGGCCTGACTGAATTTTTATTCTTCCTGACTAGCACAACTGTGCTAGCAGGAGTTTCTGAAGTGTGGTGGCTCAATCTGTTGTGTAAGCAGAAGGCCTTTGTCTCTCCTATATCCGCCTTTCCCCACGCACTGGAGATCTCTATCAGTGAAATAGTTATGACATGGCAAAGCTTTATTTGGTAGTTGAAATACATAGCACTGGAATAGAAATAAGTGAAGTCTCAGATTCTCAGTGTTTCTCCAAAATCTAATGGATAGTGCTGATTCTTTTCTTAATTAGCAGTTTTTAGTAGGCCTGTTCTTTCCTGCCTGCCCAACTCTAAAAGCACACAGGAAAAAACCTCAAAACATGTGAACAAAGACCAAGCAAAACAAAAGATAAACTTTGGTGGAAAACAGGTACATGTATTTTTCTTTTAGTCTTTGAGCCCTTCTTGGAACTCCTGAAAGCATGTAATGTTACTGGGGACTGGCTTTTAAACCAGAAACCTTTCTGATTAACTTTGTGGGGTGCCAGATGTGCACTGAATGGGATGTGTTCTTTGTTGCTTTCTGTCAAAACTGAAAACAAAGGTAATTTCTCAAGGTGTAGGACTACAAATGTAAATAATGTATGGAAAACCTAATGTATGGTAAATATAATTACTCTGGGAAAAACAGTTCTCCCTCAGATGGAATAGCTGTGGAGTGCAGATTCAGGGAAACCAACGGTATGAAGAGAAATATAGGTAAAGGCTTTATTATAACATACATTATGCACTTGGCCCATTTTCTCCTTTCAATGATATATTTAAGTTACGGAAACTCACAGTTTCTGCCTTTCTACCTCCTGGGTTTTTATCTAGGTCAGGGTGAGTAGGTTGATGCTGGTTGTGATTCTCTTTCCCTCTTTACTTCATGCTGTACTTGCTGATCTAATTCTGAACGTCCCAGTATCTGGTTGCCAAGTGTTTAATGATATCTCTTGCAGGACTGGAGCTTGTTGGCAGAGGACAGGTAGTATCCTTCCCAAAGCAGTTGTAAAGGGATTCACATGAACTTTTAAATTCCATGAAGACAACTGCTGAATCTTGTTATCTACTTATTGTTATCTGACTAGGTAAAACTTTGCTTTGTCTTGATTTTTGCAGCCCCAGAGTGTGGTAGGGGCAAAACTTGAAAGTATTGCTTCTGTCAAGCCTTCAACAAAAGTAGACTTTCAAATGCTGCATACGCTTAGTCATTCTGACTTCAGTGCTCTCCTTTTTTTTCCCCCTGCTCTGTTGGTGAACCAGTGGGACATGGACTAATTATACTTTTCAGGGACAGTGGACAATGATTATGGATTGTTGGATATGTTCCACTGTTTCTAGGGGCTTCCACATAACTTGAATGTTTACTCTTGGCTCCAGCTTGTCAGGCTCTTTTCTAAGCAGAGCGTTTTGTTTGATAGAGCTGTGGTTATCAAAAGGAGGAGTATAGCAAAGCTTTCAGCAAATAAACAGAGCTTTCGAGCACAGGCTTGTTGGTGCTGCTGTTGCAGAAAGAACAATATTAATATTAAATGGCTGGACCAGAGTATTCCCAAGGAGATGGTGCAATGTAGAAGGATTTCAGAAAGCCATAGAATTTTTAGGCCCAATACCTTAATAGTAGTGTTGTGTAATTGTGTGGTAAGTTGGCATGATGGTTCATATATTATCTGTAAAAGCAAAGGAATGAGTAATTCTGTTAAAATGCGACTGAAGATGTGTCATACAACTTCAGCAGTAGCATTTTCTGAATGAGCTCTGCAAGTGTGATTTTTATATGGAGCTGTTAGAGGGGTGGTTTGAAATACATGCTCCTTGGTATATCAAATTCAAATTTCTCAAAATATAGGTTTTCAAAATTATCTAAAATTGAGAACAATCACTTCCTTGGATTTTTTTCAGGTAGTGAATTTGTGTTAAATAAGAAAAAAAACCTGTGTTTAGTAGAGTAACTGCTTGCTTAAGGCCTGGGTTTGTGCAGGTTTCTGTTTCCTTTAATGCCTTTTTGCAGTTCCTCCCTGCTCCCATTTCCTGCAAGTGATGCCCTGCAAGAGTCAGCACATGCTGTGGATAGCTGTGCTGAATAACTGTGGGAGTAATTGTGCTGTTCAGGTGTCCTGCCTGGGCAGCTGTTGGGCCAGACAGAACATAGCACTGCAGCTTGTCATGAAGTGTTGGCAACTAAAGTTGCCAGTCTGATCTTTCTATAGTTATGCTGGTTTTTGCTGTTGTTGTTGTAATGAATCTTTTGGTATCTGTCCAATTCAGATGGTGAATTAGTGGGGATTAATCAGGGTACCAAAGGTATAATTGCTGAGTAATCTTCCCCCACCATAAACAGCAAGTTGTATGGCATAAATTTCCCTGATATTTATCACAAGAGTAACTTTTGAATAGCTTTGAAACAAAAAATGTGATGACCTGATCAATAAAAATAAAGCAAAAATAAAAATTTCTCACAGCAAACTTCTTTCTTTGCACAAGATTCAGGACTGTTGGTGACTTACTGTAAAATGACCATGGACAAATAACTACTTCAAGAAAACACAATTACATTATGTGAGTTTTGTCTCTGACAGCATATTTTTAAAATTTTATTTTTCAATTTTCATTTCATCCCATGGTATTGCACAGCTCTCTGCCATTTGTGTTTTTTTAGATGGCTGAAAATTTTGTGGTTCACTTGAAGCATAATCAATGCAGTGTTGTGGATCCCTGTCAAGTCAGATGATGGTAGCAGAAGTATAGCTAGACAGAGCACACAGGTCACCAGCAAACAAGAGCAGACAACGAGCCTTTTATTGGGCTCTGAATGCCTGCTTGGAATGGCTGCTGATGTTCAAAGCATTGTGTGCTACTTCAGAAAGAAATATGTGCCTTTCCATGGTTTCTGGTGTGGTTCTAAAACTTCATAAGATACAGCTTTCTAAAGGACTTAAGTCAGAATTGTGTAGGTTGGAAAAAACCTTTAAGATCATCAAGCCCAACTGTAGTAGGAAGACAAAACAGCCTTTTTTTGCCATATGCATGGTCTGAAATGCCCTTATGAGGATGTGATTTACCCTTCGTGTTCCAGTCATGTTGTACACCCACTGAAAATCTTATGGTTTCTTTCCATCATTCCCACTAATCCAAACTACTCTTATCTATTGTGGGTGTCTGTTAAGACTTGTCCATTTTAAAAACATTTAAGAAATTGTACGTCCTCTGATAACGCTTTAGGTTAAGAAACCTAGGTGAAATTTAATTTGCATTCAGTGTGGTAAATGTTTTACACTGCGTTTGTACAGCTCCTGCAGTCAGACTCTGGTACAGTGAGAATGTCTTGCTGAAGTGTGGGTGATTAAGTAGGTTCTTTGGCTTAGTAGTTGTCCATTAGTAAAACTGGTAGTAAAATTGGTTGCCCATTTAGCAAAACTGTTCTCTGTGCTACCAGCAACAGAAGAACACGGAGTGCCTGGCAGTTTGTTTAAATTAATTACAGTAGTGACTTAAGGCATATTTCACTTGTTACTTCCTTTTGTGGTTTGGTATTAAGAAGGAATTAGTTGCTCCAGGAAACACTTTTGGAAGCCTGTTTTCTGAAGGTTTGCAGAAATTGCAGTGCAATGGCAAGAGCTGATGCCTTTAAGAAGCTTGCATCATTTTAAACGAACAGGTGTTTGTTCAGCACAGTCCTCCTCCGTTCCTGTTTGCATATTCATAGAACTGTATCTACTATGGCTCTGTAGCTGGTAATGATCTGAAGTCACACAGCACCTTGTTTTCTGAGTCCTCACAGAAATTGCCTGGAGTGGTCACGATGGCCTGAGACATTGACACAGAGCTGTGGTGGTTTTTTGGTTTGGATTGTTGTTGGGGGTTTTTGTTTCTTTGTTTTGAGGGGTTTTTTTGTTTGATTTTCTTCCCCCCTTACTCTAAATGCTTAGGCACTTCAGAGGGAAGGTGAAACAGAAAACTGGGAGGGAGAAACATGAAAAACTGGGTTGTGGTTTTTTGCTGTGAGTTGATCTTCTCCAGGTTTCAATGGTAGCAGTGACATGGTAATTATGATGAGTTTCTTTGATCTAACTTGTTTTGGATAGCAGGAGAAGGAGAAATAATTGGATGGTCTGGTATGGATGGGGAAGAGGCCCTCCTCTGTCATTTGCTAGCACATCTCAGGCTGGATGCAAACTGATTTTCATGGTAGAGCCAGTGCTGGGTGCAGAATCAAGTAGGGGCTGTTGAAACATTTGTCTTTCTTCTTGTCTGTTATTAAGCACAATTTTTCTTCAGTGTTTCCTGATGTTCTTTCCAATATTGAAGTTGGGGTTGGGAAGGGACTGTGTAGATTTGAACACCACCAACTCCTGCTGCTACAGATTCTGTAAAGAGCCACAAGCAGGACTTCTCTTCCTCCTAGCAATCATATGACTGCTGCTTGTATAGTTATACTCACAAATCTAAGTATGGAAATACTACTGCTGGCTCACTTCAGGCTATTCACTGCAAGTTTAAAGCTACACATGTAAATATTCTGACTTTATATGTTTTGTCACCAAAAAGTAGTGAAAGATTGATACTGTTAAAACAGTATTAACTCTATTAACTGATTCTTGGTATTAATTTTTACTTTAGAGCAGACTTGTGACTTTTTTTGACTAAGTTTATCTTCTAATTTTTATGAAGATGTATTAAACAAATATGTTAAGCTTCATTTTATCTATTACTATACTGTGACTGTTTAATTTTGAGAACTCAAATCAGTGCATTGAACTTGATCCTGTTGTGGAGTACAATTGCAGAATGAATGCAGAGTTGCTGAGTTTGAGATAGTAACTACTGATCTTGGCTCTAAATCAGCAATATAAATACTCATTTAAAAATATCTTTTGATCATTAGATCTGTTTCCTGTTATTGTTTGTCTCTATCCAGTAGATGATGATAATGTTGGTAATAAGGACTGTTAGGTGTTGAATATGCAATTGGACTATTTAGAGCTGAAACATCAAATAGGAAATACGTAGTTAGGATATCGGCCTAATCTCTTTAATGCTGAGCAATCTTTGAAATGACCTATAAGATTTATCATGTTTGCCAAGTAGTTTGGGGAAGATACTGAAGTGGGAGTATCACAACTTCCACCTTGATTTGCCAACTTTCAGAGCAATCAGTTTTGCAGCTCTTGGTTGTTAGAGCCTGAAGGTCACTGTGGACAATGTTGAAAACCTGATGCTTGGAGGGATAGAGGGCATATTTTTAGTAGCCAGGTAGGAGAGATGGTCAGGGCTATTTCAGAAAGGGTGTGGGAAGAAAAGGTATGCATCATAAAAACAAACCTTTTTTGACTCTAATTCCCTGGAAGAAACCTGTTCTAAAAGGGCACTGATTTTTTTGAGGGCAGCTAATGTTTGGTGCTATTGTACGCGTGCATATTCAGGTTACTTGCCGAATAGTCTGGGCTTAAAGGGCTTAAAACATTTCAAGTTAAAACTCCTGTGTCTTGTTTAGTTTTGAGAACACCTTTCCTCTTGTTTTGCTCAGGAATTGAAGCTTGAGCATACTGAGAATTTTGCAAGTGAATAGAATTTTGCTCACTGACAACTACAATTAGAAAATTAAATTGGAGCAAGAGTATTTTACCCCTTATCTCATACCATCACTCAAATATATATATGGTATTGTAGAAACGGCATCATGGTAACAAAGGCTGTTGAAAAAACAGTTCATGTACTCAGAGAGTAATTAAAAGTATAAATACTGAACCTTGGGCTCTTTAAAATGTACCATTGGAGGCTTAAGGCATATGGAATCTGTTGAAACAGTTTTAAGCCCTGAAGTACAGTAAGGGAATGTGTAGAATTAGGTGAAGGAGAAGAATCTTAAAGATTGCAAGTAGCAATCAGGTGCTTTGCATTTCATGAGCACATTCTACAAATAGTTTGTAAAAGGAGTGTTGAATGGTGAAATTGGATGCTAGGATCTGCTTGCCCTGCTGTGACAGGCAGCTTTAGGTATTTACACCAGTACATGGTGCACCAGTCAGTTCTTACAGCAGCTCAGTCTGGAACATAAATTATGCAGCCACACACTTTAATGGTTTAATGTATTAACAATAGTAAACTTATTTAAATTTTGAATTAAGGTATTTTCTCTTATTAATCTGTGTTGTTGTGGTTTTTTTATTAAGGTGTGCAAACAGATTTGGCTAGGCCTATTTGATGATAGATCATCAGCAATTCCAGACTTCAGGGATCCACAGAAAGTAAAGGAATTTCTACAGGAAAAATATGAAAAGAAAAGATGGTAAGACACCTTTACTATTATTAAGATTTCCCCTATGATGAGAAGTGAAGATGGACTGTTTGCTCTCATTTTGAGTGTTCTTTCCTTCTTTGAGTGTGCTCTTCAGACTAGATTACACAGTTCTGTAAAGTGAAATGATTTCTGAACTTTATATGGAGCTCCTTTAGGAAGCAGAGAAGACAAACTAAACAAGTTTCTCAATGTTCATATTGATGGAACAGAAACAGCTTAAGAGGATGTCAACGGGAGTGTAAAGTAACAGTTTTGCAAACTGTTATTTCCCATCCAATTTATTAGTATGGGAAAGACATGCTTTGTATTGAATAAGTGCTAAAAATATTGATGACTTTAAGTTCTAGTCCATTTAAAAAAAATCTGTCATATTTAAAGAATGGGTACTTATGCAAACTATTGATACAGTCTATTGCAGGCAAAGCTGAGATCTGCCAGTTCTAAACTTCAGACTCAAGAACTTCTCATGTGAAACTTGTAAAAACCATTTCTTCTCTTGCATGTAGGTATGTTCCTCCTGAGCAAGCAAAGGTGGTGGCATCAGTCCATGCATCCATATCAGGCTCTTCTGCCAGTAGTACAAGCAGCACACCTGAGGTGAAGCCACTCAAATCTCTCTTGGGGGAAGCTGCACCTGCACTGCACTTAAACAAGGGCACACCTAGCCAAGTGAGTAATGATTGCTGAGGGGCACAGAACTGTTCTGCAGTCCTTGTCACTCTTTCAGTGGCACAAAAATTCTTGCAGTAACAGCTGCTATGATCTGTAGGAACTAATATGATCACTGTATGTCGTGTATTTTACTGAAGTATATACTTGTTTGCAGATCAGGTACTAAATGACGTTTGTTTCTATTGACCAAATTGATTTTTAGGGGTTATTTTCAGTAAATAGTTTTCCATTGTTACAGGATTAATTAATTGTCTTTTGCATAAATACCTCTAAAATTTGGACCTAATGTGTTATATTTTCTTTTTTTTGCATTTACTCTTTGAAAATAAGAAAACAACTGATGTTGTTAACTGTGAGATTAGTAGAGAATATGTGGATGAAAGCATGTCATATTTATTATGGCTTCCTATGCATTCTGAAACTGTCTTAATTGGATTTCGGGGGGCATATGTATGCTGTAATGTAAAGTCAAACAACACTGTGTACTTAGATTTTTGGAGAGAAGACAGTTTGAAAACTGCCATCAGGATACAGGCAATTCTTAAATGGATCTCTTTTAACTCAAACAGTAGAAAATTGCAACTTCAAGCCTTGCTATTAAATTCTTCAATTTTTCTCTCATTATACTGAATTCTAATGATTTTTTTCAGAGTGTAGTGAATAACTATTTTCTGTCTTGTAAAATTAAGTTTTGTTGCTTGTATTTGTACAGTATTTACAGTTTCAAATACAAAATCTGAAGTTGCTAATAATATATTGCTACTTTAGTCTCCTGGGTGCTATTAAACCATGTAAATCTGCAACAGAGTTCCTTTAAGAGCCAGAGTAGTAGCATGAATAGTCTTTGCTCATACTATAGGAGGAGGATGTGTGCTACATACAGCATCTTAAACTTCAGGAATAAATGTCTTGTTAAAGGAATAAGATTAGTCTAGCCTTCTAATGTTTTGTAAATGTCAGTTTGGTAAAATACCACCTTTTTGTACTAGCTAATTGAAATCTTGCTTGTAGTCTCCTGTTGTAGTTCGATCTCAAGGACAGCAGCAACAAGAAAAGAAACAATTTGACCTCCTCAGTGACCTTGGCTCAGATATCTTTGCTGCTGCCCCTCCTCAGTCAACTGCTACAGCGAATTTTGCTAATTTTGCACACTTCAACAGTCATACAGGTAGGTATTTGGACCACTGTATCCCTTTTAATTGTATAAAATGTAGTTTTAATTTTGATGGCTTTTGACTAAACTTCATGATATGTATGTAATCTCTGTGCCTAGGAATGTTGTGTTGTTGAAAGTTTCTTTCTGGTCTTTATTAAGATAGGTTGAAGACATAAAGACTGGCAATTCTGCTTTTGGAAGTGGGGGTTGCTGTAGCTATTCTCTAATAATGTATGATTACACTGTTTCTGCCTATTACTAAACTTTAGGTTCTTTGGAGGAGAGAGTGAGAGGATGAGTAATAAAATGTTGGGAGAAGCTGATATTAGACCTTCAGTTTTCTTTCTGAAAATTATTGGGAAGAACATTCATGAAAAGCAAGCAGATACAGAGACTTTAAAGGAGTTCAAATACATTGATAATAACTGGCAATTTGTCAAAAGAAAAAACCAAGGCTTGCCCAGTTTAAAGAGTGATCTCATCTTTTGTGTGCGTCTGTTTGAAAGCTGAGTACTGCCCATGTGAGCAGTATTCTGTAGTTTCAGGAAGGATAAACAAGCCTTGAGCATATGTATTGACTGAGGAAAGAGGATAGGCCTTGAATTCCTAGAGGATGACTTCAATAAAATATATTGAACTCTCAGGGTTTTTTTTTCCAGCCAAAGACCAAGAGCCATAGAAGTGTATCATAAAGACTAAGTCAATTCTGTAGTCACTGAAGTTTGTTGCTGCTAGCTTGCCTTGTAGTTGTGGGAAAGTACCTTTGCCTGCCTGGTCTGAATGGGCTTTTCATCTTCTTATTCTGAGAGAAACTGTGATGCTGCTAAGCCACTCAGAATAAGAGAAATTTCTTGCAAATCAGTCCTGAAACTGTTAACAGCCAAGATAAAGTATCATAGGCTGGACTTAGAGTTCACACCTGAGGAACTGAGCAAAATATCAAGATTTATCCAAATTAATGTGAAATAAATGTCTGAATTCAGTAACACTGCAACAGCAATTGTTATTCTCTGTGTTCTGTAAAATCCTTTAAATTAAATTTCATGTTAATCATGATTTTGGGGATGTATTTAACTGGGAGAACTTGTACTGGCCAATGCTGTATAGTGTTACTGAAAAGACTGCAGATAGTTAATTCTTTCTAATAATTTCTTTTCAAACTTGTTGCTGAATGATGCTTTATTTATATACCCTTTATTATTCTTAGTGCTTTTTAGGAGATGAAAATTCCATAAAAGCAGTATTTCAATACTGTGTTCTAAATCTAGGTAAAATTCCATTGCATCTCTGCTGGGTAATTTTTGGAAGGATAGAAAGCTATAGGAACACTCCAGAAAAAATAAAATCTGAGGAGAGAGTCTGTTAATTTCTGGTCACAAACTAACCATTGTGGTCATTCCCATGACTTCTTAACATAAGTTTTAGAGCCCCAAGCAGTATCAAGGCTAGTAAATCAGTTTCTAAAAGACAGAAACCTGATTCTGAGTGTGTGATAGCTGAACATGTATTGCAGACTTGTTACCTGAGGGTGTTTTCTGACTTGCTGTAGTAAAATGCTTGTAAGGCTTATCATGTGTGCAGTGAGTGCAGGGTAGTGTTAGTGAAATGAATAACAAAATGTTGCAGATTCTTCCTTTGGAACACAAGGAGGGTTGATTAGTCTGCCAGCTTTGGTGAAAATGAGTTTGAAATGCTCATTAAGGAGCTGTATAAACATCTAATTTTTGTTAGTAATTACACACTGCTAAGGAGGATGGGAGAATTTGCACTTAGTCCAACACTACTTTCTCGAAGTTTACAGTCTGGTCTTCTTGTTTTAGGGCTTGGTTTTAGCTATGTGTATAAGGGATGGAGTTCTTTCCCTTCCTGTACACAACACCAACTAAATGACTGAAGAGACCGGCGGACTTAAGATCCTTCAGTATAAGTTACTGAGTGCAGCAGCTGATAGGAAAATATTAACAAACTTGTGCTGTAATCTGTGAAGTGTAGGTGTAAATCTTGAAAATCATGCAAGAATTGCAATTTCTGATATGTTTCTGCTTTCCAAGTTCTTTAAAGTATTAAGCTAGTTCAGGGTATTGTTGCTTATTGAAGGGGAAACATACTGACCTTATGTTTGCTGTTGGTATTTAATTTACAAAGTTCTGTAATTTCTGCAAAATCGAGATTTTGCAGATGATACATGACTGATTTGTCTGTAGTTTATAGACTGGTAATTGCAACACGGATCAAAATTTTTTGGCGTGTAAATTTCTTAAAAACTGATGGAATAGATGACCTGTACAAAAGATTTTACAAAGGTGTAGTGACACAGCACAACTCTATTACAGATAACATGGGAGAAGAGGCTTTATCTAGAAAAAACAAAATAGTATAAGAGTTGTTTTGTAGTGTTTTTTTTTACTTTAGATATATGTAGATTTTATTTTAGTTTTTTTCTGTTTTGCAATGTTTCATGCCTTTATTGCATATGAGGTAGTACAAACCTCACAGAAGAAACTGCAGAGATTGTAGGAGCAACTGGCTTTGCCATGACTGTGTTGTCATCCCTAGCTGTAGCCAACTGGCTTTTGTACTGCCTTGTTGGTCTGCAGTGTCAAGAGCAGCTGTGAATCCATGGCAATCTCCAACCCCCTGCAGTTCCTGAACTTAGGATTGTTCTTGGGTTTTTGTGTGGAAAACTGAATTTTGGAATTGGCAATTTACATATTGTCCAGGTGCAGGAGAGTACAAGTCTCACCTGGTCTTTACTTTTGTATTACATTTACAAAGGTTGAAATTTTACTGCATAAAATAAAAGAAGATTAATATCAGAATGCTCTGCTGAAGAGGCTTTACAGCAGTACTGTTTGAACATGGGCTCACTTGAAGGTCATCCTTTCTGTGTCAGCTGATACAGTAAAATGAAGTGTTTTCTAATGTAATACACTCCAGTTTTTGATTTGGACCCAAAAGATATTTCATTTAAGATTCTTGACATAGTTTTCTGTTTGTGTGAGTGGTTAAAATGAATAATCTTGCTCTTATTCTAGAAGTGACATTTGTGTACTTAATCCTCTTTGGTCAACTAAGCATCAGTCTCTTGCCTGTCCAATTGATGCATTAGGGTGAAAGTATCACTTTCATTTTTAAAGTAAATTCTTAATCTATTAATATTTAAAAAACTACTGTTTTAAAAACCAAAACAGCTCAAATTTTGGGATTTGGAGTCTGTAAAAAGCCATTTGAACCAATACAGAGAATATCATAGAAGTAATTTTTCGTCTGTTTGTGCCAACTTTTTACACACTTCAAAGGTAAAAATAACTTCCCCAAGATCTTGCTTTAACTTTGATATTTTTTTTCTCCTTGCTGACTCTCGTGCTGTGGTGGGTTCCAGCTGCCCACAGGGCTGTGTGTTCACTCTCCCATCAGCAGGGTTGGGGAAGACATGAAAAAGCTGCTGAGTCAAGAGAAAGTAACTGGGCAAACCAGACTTGACTTACTTTGTTGACACTCAATAATAGAGTAGGATAGTAAAAAAATAAAACCAAACCCACCTTCATCCCTTCTTGTGAGGTGTAGTTTCACTCCTGACCATTTTAGCTCCTCCCTATGAGGGGGCTGGGGAATGGGCATTGCAGTTAAGTAGTAAGATTTTTGTCTCTGGTGCTACTTCTTCCTCATACTGTTCCCCTGCTCCAGTGTGGGGCCCCTCCCCTGCAGTAGGATATGGTGCTTCTCAAACTTCTTGGAACGTGAGCCCTTGCCATGGGAGTCAGTTCTTGTAGAACTGCTCCAGCATGGGTCCTTTCTGTGGGGTGCTGTCCTTCAGGCAGGGTCACAGCTCCTACCAGAGCTCCTGCTCCAGCAGCAGCTTTCCATGAGCTCCAGCCTCCTCATGCCCTCCCTACCTGCTCTGGCATGGCTCCTCCACAGGCTGCAGTGTGAATTTCTTACACCATGGTCCTTCATGGGCTGCAGTGGCACAGCCTTCCTTACCATGGTCTTCTCCATGGGCCTGGAGCATGTCCTTCCCTCCCTCTTAGCTGACCTTGGTATCTGCGGTATTTTCTCTTGCATTTTCCTCACTCCTCTCTGCCACAGCTGCTGCACACTGGTTTTTAACCTTTTTAAACACAGTGCCCCAGCCAGCACTGCTGGAATCCTTAGCTTTGGGCAGTGGTGGAGCAGTCTTGGAGCTGCAGCAGCAGCTGTGCAGCAATGGGGGCAGCTTCTGTTCACTTCTCACAGGGACCACCCTGGCTGCTCCCTGCTGCCAAAACCATGCTCTGTAACTTAATGCTTATGCACATGGTTTATTAAATGTGGTGTCAAGTCCAGCCAAACCTCACCCTCTCCCAGGGTACTCTGGAAAGGAAAATGCAGGCACTTTGCTGCTAATTTGTATTAGCAGCATTGTGGAGTTCAGTAGTTTGTATTAAAATGTCCTTTCAGTTTATAAGTCTGTAGTACAGATGTTTTTGAATAGAAATTAATTGAAATAATACAACTTTTAATTAGCACTATCAGATTATTAAGTTACAGTACTTCAGCAATCAGCATAGTTTATTCTCTTTGTATATACCTAATCTGCAAAATCTCTCCAGAATAAACAAATTCTAACCTAAAAATATAATGTATTGCCATCTGTTATTCCAGAAGGTGTTGTGTGAGCTTTCTTTAGATAGTAATTCAAGTTATCTTTATAAAAAGGTTTGGTTTGCATTTGATTAAAAACATTTTTTCCTTTCTTGCTTATAATAGAGTTTAAGGGCTTCTGTGGAGCCTACAAGTTAGGCGTGCAATTCCTGTTGAGTCTATAGATGCTTGAGTGTCCAGCAGGTCAAAATGAGATTAGTGTTCTGTTTTCTACTATAGTATGGCACGAAAGGAAGGCAAAAACTGAAATTCTGTTTGAAATTTCCTTGGATTTAATTTTGTGGATACACTATGAGTGCTATCTTCTTGCCATTGGCATTGATTTTCCATATTTCTGTACTCTGATTTAGAGTAGATTTTCCATATTTCTTGCCATTGGTATAGATTTTCCATATTTCTATACTCTGATTCAGTCTTTTTTTAAAGACTGAATTTTCCAGTTAAATGAGTTTATAAACCTAGCCAAAACTATTCAAGCTGTGCCAACCAAAATTCACCTGAGGAAGAAGCACTTGGTGTATGAGGAATTTGAATTGCCAATATGTTACAAGAATACTTTCTGATTTTTATGCACAAAGAAATGTTCAGTTAGCCCACAAGTTCTAGTTTTGGAAACTAGGTGTTCTGTACTTCATGGCTGTTTTTTCCTGAGCAGCCAGCGCTTAGGGTTAAGCTGGAATGGATTCCATCGGGTCATGCAGTTGTGAGTAGCAGCTTTTTGGGAAGGACAGGAGCAGCATTAGCTGATAGAGCTCTGTGAAGGTGACTTGTGAGAGCTTGTTCAAAGACAATTTTCAGTTGTAGAATAACGTGTAATTTTCTTCATGTCAAAACAGCACATGGTAGGACATAACCCTTGAAGGCTGTCATGACCATGAATTCAGTTAATACATCTGTTTTTGTGTTTATTTCCCATATCCATTAACATGTTTTGTTCCTTTGCGATTTACAGCGCAGAACTCTGCCAATGCAGGTTTTGCAAACTTTGATGCATTTGGACAGTCTAGTGGCTCGAGTAATTTTGGAGGTTTCCCCACAGCAAGTCAGTCTCCTTTTCAGCCCCAAAATACAGGTAGAAGTCCTAGCACTTTTGATTAATCCTTAATTGAAATAATCCTTACCTTTATGTTGAAAGGTACCGAAGTTGAGTTTTTCTTGCATCTGCCTGCTGTAATGTGATCAAGCCATCTGAAGCTCTGGGGAAACTCAAAATGAATTCCTTGTGTTTGGTGTTGATTTTTTTTTTCCCCTAATGCTACTCAGAAGTCTGATTTATGGCACTGTGTTTGTTAGCTCTACACCTGAAATAACTATGAAAAGAATAAACTCTACTGCTTTTAGTAAGTATTGAATTGACACTGTCTTCTAAGAGAAGCACTTCAGTAGATCCAAAAGGATGTCACAGTACCAAACAAGTGTGTGTCTATGCATATGTATAGCATATGCACACACTTCAGTATGTTTGACTTCATGTGTAGAGCCTATTGCTAAGATTTATTTTGCTTTCCTTTAATTTGATCACGCTTTAGAACTTCTGCTTGAGTTTACACTTGCTGTTTGTCTAGATCTTTGGCTGACTGACTTTCTTTTCCTTTTTTTTTTCTTTCTTTTGAGTGTGGTGTTGTTTTAAACTTTTTTTTCAAATTTTCTTTCTCCCTTCTTATGTTAACTTTAACCCACACACAATTTCTGGCTGTCCAGCGTTCAGAACGCTTTCATCTAGCTGCAGTTTTGGTGAATTTACTTCAGCTTTTCCTCTCCAGGCTGTACACAGTAAGTTCCACGCAGTGGAAAACTCAGCTTGCTTCATTTTATGCCATTGTAGTATAGCACTTCCATTCCTACTGTTGCATATGTTTCAACTTGTTGCTTATGCTTTTAGAAAGTTATGTTTCTGTTTTAGAAAGTTCTGTAGTATGAGTGGAATCATCGACCAACTTATAAAATGTATAAAATGTTATAAAATGTGATATACACTTAATGGAACAACTCACTTAAATTTAAGTATGTGACCTGCCTAAATTAAATTGTCTGGACAATGAAGAGATGGAAGCTCATGGTGTCATACTTGATCTGAAGTTCAGTTGTGTGGACTCATATGAAATTTCTAAAATTGATTGATGTATCTGACTTCAGTGGAGATTTGTTATGAAAGAGCTGTGTTGTGTCTTCCCCCTAACCTATTTCCTGATTGGATGCAGTCTAAAACTCTTGAGAGCAGAGAACCAAACTCTCTAAACCTGGGCATGAAATCATATAACTTGTGGATTTCCAGGCACTTTTTTTTTTGCTTAGGATTATAGCTGACATCTGAAATGACTAAACATTGAACCACTGAGTAAATGTAAAGAGTAGCTATTTGTTAGCCACATATGGAAGGGAAATGAAGCTTCTGAATTTAGAATATTTAAGATTAATACAAATAAATATTTTTTCCAGGAAGCTCTTATTATTGAAATTACTTTTAACAATGAAAAATAGCATATAGTTTTCAGGATTAAATTATGACTGAGATTTAAAGTGTTGAAGTTTGGAATGTTTATCCCTGATGTGCAGTCAAAACACTGTTATAATTTTTTTCTGATGGCCCACTGAACTTTGAAGGAAATGGGAAAGAGCATTAAATGGGTAGGATGGGGCAGGCAAACACATTGCCTCACATGAGCACAAAGGGAGGGTTATTGTGCCATCAGTTACAGTTGGAGAGACTTTCAAACTTTGGAGCATTGATCATGTTTAACTTAATTTGTTACAGGTGGAAGTGCTGGATCAGTGAATGCTAATTTTGCTCACTTTGATAACTTCCCCAAATCCTCCAGTGCTGATTTTGGATCCTTCAATGCTTCTCAGAGCAACGCCACAGCAACTGCAGCCAGTAAAGCTGCAGTGAATAAACTGAATCTTCAGTCAGCTGACAAATATGCAGCTCTTGCTAATTTAGATAATATCTTCAGTGCAGGGCAAGGTATTAAACTTTATTGTTTGCCATGGTTATTCTATATGTGTATAGTTACCACAAGGATGGCTGTGCTTGTCAAAGTAATGTAACAGTATATCAAAATTTCCCTTCTCTAAGTGATCAGCAGAATTTTGTGTCAATGTACCCTTAAATGTCCAAGATATGAGTTTTAAGACATCATTCCAAAAGGATGTCATTAGAAGACTGCTTTTTGGGAACCTATTTCCCATCAAGATGAATAATTCAAAATTAAAATATCTAAATAATCATTACTTCAATAATGAAAACACACAAAAATACAAATATATATTTTATACTTGTACTTCAACCTATAGTGGATGCTCTGGAATGGAGAGCTGCAGTTGTTGCAAAGAGCTACCAGAGCAGCTTTCTTGCCTCTCTGCCACAAAAACAGTTGGCTTTAGTTTTTCATCAAATAGTAGTAGTGATATTTGGATTTAGTTGATAGTAAATTGAGGAGAAAAAGTTAGTTATTCTGGTACTCAAATGTAGTTCTTCTGGAATGGTGTGTTAAAACTTAGGTTCATTTGTTCTCCAGAGGTTCATTCTGAAATGGATTATTTGAGGTTAGGTATTCTGTTTGTTTTCTAGTTGAAGATGAATGGATTATTTTTCTAGGAAAACAAAAGCTTTTTGGGGCTGCAGAGTACCTAGAGAGGCAGGACATTTTTTTTGCTAACAGCTAATGGCTTGTTAGATACCTTTTCCTCTATGTCCTAGTGCATATTTAATTTTTAAGTCTGCAACCATCTGTGAATTTTCATTTAGTTCTCAATGTTAGCCGGGCAGAAAGTGAAACCATCTTCAGTATGCTTAATCTGCTTGCTTTTTTTCTAGGTGGGAGTGAGCAGGGAAGTGGCTTCAGCACAGCAGTGTCCTCAGCAGGCCCTGCCTTGTCAGCCCCCAACCAGTCAAGTGCATCTTCGGACAAGTACGCGGCGCTGGCGGAGCTGGACAGCGTGTTCAGCTCCACGGCCACCTCCAGCAACGCCTACACTGCCACCAGTAATGTCAGCAGGTACGCTGCTCGCTCCCCACCCTGCCTGCAGCAGCACACAACGGCTGGAAGTCGTTTTTCAAATCTGGTGTTCTTACTGAAATGGGGAAGCATTGAGTGAGTTTAAGGTAGTGCTGGAACTGCACCTCTTGTTTTCAATGATGGCAGTACTGAGGGATAGCATACTCCAGGAATACTGTCAGCAGAATGTTCTCTGCACCTTTCTAGTCAAGAGATACTAAACCTGTGAGATGGTAGCACTTTGCTCTGCAGAGTACTTGCATGCATACTCAAAATCAGAGGATCATCCCTGAAAAAAGAATTCAGATATTTTTAATGTAAATGATGCCACCCATTTCTTTTCTGGATCACTGAAGTAACAAATACCAAATGCCTGTTAGAGGCTTGGCATTGCAAGTGCCCCTAAGGCTTCTGCTAAGCAACCTTTATGCTGTTGGCCTTAGCTCTATATTCCTTCTCCTGCTGTTGGTGGAGATGACTTTCTGTTGCTCAGCACTAGTGGGAGTGTCTGACCCTGGCATCAGGGAGGTCCTTTGCAGTCTGCAAACTGCACATAAGTTTTTATCCCCTTTCTTTTACATGCCAGCAGTAACTGTAAATTGTATTTAATTATTAAACAAACAATTCTGACTTCACGGAATGAATTGTATAAATTATTTCCAGCAATGCTTTTGGAACAGTACCTGTAGCTGCTACTGCACAGACACAGCCTGCATCTTCAAGCGTGCCTGCTCCATTTGGAGGTATGGAAGTGTTACTAACACCCTTTGGGGACTGTAAGCAAGCAATCTACTAATTTTTACTTGATAATGCTCTACTTTGATACCACTACTACTGAAGCTAATAAAGGTACTATTAACAAAAAAGTACTTCTGTCAAAATAACTATATTCTAAATATATCTTATACATTCCTGATTTTTGGCCTAATTTAACGTATTTATGTGTCTTTGTATAAAGGCTGTATAGATTTCATGTGAGTGAGATTTGCCATTAGAGAAACGCTTACTTAGTGAAATGTCTTTAATTTTTCAGCAACACCTTCCACAAATCCATTTGTAGCTGCCCCTGTTGCCCCAGTGGCACCCTCAACAAATCCATTCCAGACCAATAGCCGAGGAGCAACAGGTTAGGAAAAAATACACTGAGTGTTTGAGAAACGTTCTTTAAAGAATTGCATTGATTCTTTTTTTCCTGTATCTGTGTAATATGTTTCTTAAAGATTTTCTGCATTATCTGTCCCTAATCTGTTTGACATGTTGTGTGTTTGCTCAGTGCTGAGGTGCAATTCTAGGATTTCAAATGGTGGTGATGAAAAATGTCGAAATAATCTGTTTGAGCTCTACCTGTTTGTAGTGTATGTATCACCAGCTGGCTTCCTTCCAAGACTGTAACCTTGGCTTTAGAGCATGCTTTATAGAAGGTAGCCCTGAAATCAGGGATCTTGAAAGCCCTTCATTTTAATTTCTTTCTTTATTTCGAACTGTTGAAAGCTCTCAAAACCAAAGAGCTGGAGCCAGAACAATCCCAAGGCTCTTAGGATGCTAGCTCCTCACCAGTCCACTTAATTAGTTCATTAGTGTCTCTTTTTTAAAGCATATGTTTAATCTTTATACTAATTTTTAATATTAATTTTCTGTGGGATGATTCTAAAGAATCATAATTCCATGGGCAAAACTTAATCACTTCTTAAGAAAGCAAACTTTTACCTCTTTAAAACTATGAACTTGGATTAGATGGCTGCTAGGTTACACTGATTTTCCTCTCCAGAGCAACTGCTAAATTTTGACACTGTTAGCTGGACTTCAACAGATTAAAATCTGCTGATGTGTGCATTTTGACATTTGAGTTGGGGTTTACTCAATGATTTAGGTAGGCTGAGTTAAAAACTGATTTGATAAATTTGTCTCCTCTGCTGAAATTATTTCTGTTTTCAGTCCCTTTGGAGATATTATGCAGCTAAATTTGGCTGCATAATATAATTAAATATCTAACAATACTAAATTTGTTAGCTATTGTTAGATATTTAATCCCAAAATACTTTTTCTTTATTTTAATCCCATTCCTAAATGGGCTAGTTTGGATCATCGCTAAGAATTTTTAGCCTCTTTAGATGAATTTCTTTGGGTATGGCACCTCTATCCTTCCACCTTCTGTACAGCTGTCCCTGGCTTGCTGAGGTTCCAAGCCTTTGGCAGCATCCTGGTGTTCCACACTAGGGGACAGAGATACTGTCTATAAGTAAAGATAATGTTCAGCCCCTTTCAGTGTAAGGTGTAAAGTCATGGCTTGTCTGTGTTCTTCCTGCATGAACTTTGCTATTGAGTACGTGGGAGATCTGTTCCATAGAGCTTATTTCTGATGGTTTTCTAACACTAATCTATTGCTGGTTGTGCTATTGATGAACTGTTTGGTACATATATGTGTATATATTTCTCTCTCTATATATATAAAACTAAGAAATGACTGTTCAAGAGTGTATAAATGATTTGACATTGTCTGGTCTCTTTGTGGCTTCCATAAGGCCTCTCGGGAGCAATGCACTCTCACATATTTCCTCAGGCTCATTTTGGTAGGTGGCCACATTTGGTATCAAGTTTCTTGTGGCTAATTGTTCTTGCTTGTAAAAGCTTATTGACAGCTATCTGGTTCTCTGCACAAAGAATTGTGGAAGACTTCTTTAAAATGGAGTGGGCGTGGGTATTTGGCAACTGGGCAGAGGGAGAGAAGAGCATACATAGACATCCTGTCAAGCAACCAAAACAAAACCATTATTGGTATCATCCATGGTCGCCATATAGTGCTTATGAATGGCTGTTGAAGTTTCTGCCAACAGTAGTTTGATGCCTTTTGGGATATCTGAAGTCCCCTGCTGAGTTTGTTGTGCTTCTTTTTGCTGTTTTAGCCAAGTTTGCTGTGGAGTAGCTCCTCTGCTCACTGTAACTTGAGAACAGTGTTAGTACATTAGTTTTGCGTGCACTTGTCTACATTTTGTCTGTATAATGTCTTGCCCTTGAACACTTTTGGGGTAAATACTTCAACTGATAACTAAGCTATATTCATTAAATTTATTTTATTAGCTTTTTTAAACAGTTGAGCTTTCATAAAATGTAGCTTGTAACATTTCAAAAGAGAAGTCCTGTTTAACTAGCATAGAATACCTGGTGTCTGTATTTGTACCAAAAATCTTCCTATGCACTTCTCTTTTCAAGAATAACTCCCAAAAGCCTGAATAATGGTTTTGTTACTATACTTTTGCACCTCATGTGCTCCTGTTTATTTGCTGAAGACATGGGGAAATGCTTATGAGCTGTATGTTCTTTACTTGAAATATTCAGCAGAGAATCAGATGAAAAGTTTTGGGCTCTTTTTGTTTTAAGTTCTACCTCCACAGTAAGAGGGTTTGCAACAGGAACTTTGTGTGCAAATAATGTGCATGGTGAGAATCTCCTTAAAGACATGAAAGATGGGATGATAAAAGGGGATGCATGTATCCCTTTGTTTTGTTTTGTTGTTTTTTTTTAATTTATAACCTCCTGTAGTGCAGCTTGAAGTAGGAAAATCCTTTCATGCTTTTCTCAGAAGGAGAAAAACAGAGGGGCCTAGGCTGCCTGAACCTGCTTGCTTCTTATGTGTACAGACTTCTACCAGAAAAACTGTGGGGGAAATACATGATAACAGTGAGAACAAAAAATAATTTCCTCTTCAGAAAGTATATCTGAATGGGCTGGATCTACTAAATTTTAAATAACGCCATTCATTTTTAAAGTGTAAAGGCAAATTATGCACCCTGTTGGTGATGATGGAAGGAAACAAATCAGTTCGGTGGCTGTGGAAGTTGAACCAAACTTTTGTCCAGTCACAGAGGGCATTAGAAGACTTTTAACATGGCCTTATAGTAATTTGTTTCATGAAAGAAATGATTTCTTACAAATAATTGCATGTTATTTTTTGCCTACCAGCAGCAACATTTGGTACTGCATCCATGAGCATGCCGGCAGGATTTGGAACTCCTGCCTCCTACAGTCTTCCTACTAGTTATAGTGGCAACTTCCAGCAGCCCACGTTCCCAACCCAGGCAGCTTTCCCTCAACAGACTGCTTTTGCTCAGCAGCCAAATGGTAGGTCTGCATGTTTTAGATAACCTTGTGTAAATCAGAAACATGGAGAAAATGGTCTAAGTTGACAATAACAGGAGGATATTTATTTCTGCATGAACTTGATAGTAATGTTGATGAAGGGTTCCCACACTGTTCTGGCTCTGTAGATGAGCCTTCTGACTTGGCTGTGTGCAATTGTGTAATTACCAAATTGAAATTTTACCAAAATCTCATACTAAAATGGTAAGTATTCCCAGGCTTAAAGGGGTTTTAGGCAAGAAGGGCTGTTTGGGGATGTCTGCAACACACTATTACACTTTCTCTAACTTTATAGAACACAGGCAAGAGAAAATTGGAAAGTATTTTCTCCCTGAATTTATATGATATAACATTGAAAAAAGTACATATGTAGAAATTGGAGATTGAGGAGTTGTGTACAGTTGAAAACAAGCAAAAAACTCAGCCACAGTGTTTTACACTTACGTTCCTGATCAGGTTTAAGTAGTATCAGTCTTGCTGATTCTGCAGTTCAAACTTACACTTAATTTTGGCTGGGAGCTGCAGCAAAGAAGTCTTTACCAGTGTTTACTAGTATTAATACTCTTTTCCTTTTTTTTCCAAGGAGCAGGTTTTGCTACATTTGGGCAAGCGAAGCCTGTAGTTACTCCTTTTGGACAAGTTGCAGCTGTTGGAGTATCTAGTAACCCTTTTATGGTGAGTTGTTGCATGTCAATGACTTCTGAATTTCGAAAGAAGAATAGTCTGTAACACTTAATTTAGAGATACACAAAGATTAGGGGGTTTTCTTGCTTTTAATAAGGGAAGGAAGCATATGACTCTCCTAACTGCAGCTCACTATTTGGATTATATGCCATTTGTAAGGATGTTCAAATCAAAGCAGAGGTACTTTCATACATATTCCCAGAGTAGTGTAATTCCAGAGAAGCAGGAGAAAGCAGATTGCAATATAAAACAGAAGTACTCCCTGGCAGGTTATTTTTTTAAAATATATTCTGCATTTGTTATTTACAATATGGAAAAAAAAATCTTAAAATACTTGCCTTATTTTTCTTTGTTCCTTTTCCCCCAGGCTGGTGCACCAACAGGACAATTTCCAACAGGAAGCTCATCAACCAATCCTTTCTTATAGCCTTATAGACACTTTACCCAAAAGAACTCTTATGTGGTCACATAACATCTCTGCGCCTCTTGCACTGTTGTCTTGTTTCACTGATATTAGCTTTAAACACAAAAGAAGTCTTTAAGAAGTAAAAATAAAAGCCTGCATTGTGTACCTTTAAAAAGTTTCAGAAAGAAAAAAAAAAACCACCCGACACAAAAAACAAGAAAACCAACCCCCCACCAGGTAATAACGTGCAAAACAGAGGGCTGTGGTAACATCCTTGAACCTGTGAAGTGGCAGGTAAAAAGTAGCGGTATCATGTGTATTAAAATTGGCTAATAAGTTATTGCAGATACCACACTCATTATGCTGCAGTACTGTACATATTTTTCTTAGAAAATAGCTATTTGTGCATATCAGTATTTGTAACTTTAACACATTGTTATGTGAAAAATGTTACTGGGGAATAGATCAGCCACTTTAAGGTGCTGTTGTATCTCTTGGAATGAATGAGCTGCATCATTTTAACCATTGGTATTGGAAGTCACGAAGTTAAATTGAAGGTTTGTTCATTTCTCAAAATGTTTTCCTTTCCTAAGAGCTCTTCTATTTATACATGCCTAAATCTCTAATGTTAGAGGGATACCTGTCTGCATAATAAAGCTGATCATGTTTTGCTACAGTTTGCAGGTGAAAAAATAAATATTAGAAAAAAAACCCTGTGTAGCATTATTTCTGTGCAGTAACATTTACTGGATGAAAATGTACACACTGTGTACATCACAGTGTGTGTCCATATGAGGTGTCCAAAGCAATGTGTTTAAAGGTGAGCTAAGCTTAAAATTTTCACATGCCTCATTTGGATGTGTTTCTTTTTGTCCTTGTGGTGAAGCTCGCTGTTCTAGCTCAGGTGAAATGACCTGTCACACAGGAGAGTGTTAGGTGAGGTTTGGATTGTTTGGATACAGTATGTCATGAAGGACACTGGAAGCACTGTGAAGGGTAGTTATTGGAGAGAAGGTTTGCAGCAAAAGACACCTTATTATGGGTAACTAATGACAGGCTCTGAACAAGCCTTAGTTGTGGTCTGAACAGAGTGTGTAACAGCAGGCCAAAGGACCACAGGTGTAATAGCCCTCTCTTTATTAAAAACTGATACATATCAGTAAGAGCTCCTGTGGAATATTAATTTTTTTTTTAATTTACAGAAATATTTCCTGCCATACTACAGTGAAATTTGTAGAGGGAAAAAATGTCTGGCTTGTCTTCCTCTGTAACAGTGATAAGGTTCAAGAAAAATATAACTGCATCAAAGTAGTTGGTGTTTTAAACAGAGATGAATTTAGGTACAGTTCAAATGTAATACTGGAATTTAACAAACAATGCCAGTATATTGTGAATACATAAACTGCAAGCTTAAAGGTTTCTGACCAGCTGGAGAATAAAATTCTAACAGCTTTCAGGATAACAGGAATAAATAAGGTGAGACTGACTTTTTTTAAAAAGGACACAAGCGTCCATTTGCGATAAACACGAAAATTCTTCAAGGTAAATCATTTCCCTTGTAATTGACTGCCTGAATGTCAGATAGGTTTTTCTAGGGCATCTGAAAGGTTTGCCCTCTGCTTGTAAAAACATTTGTGCTAATGCTTTTGACTTTTGTTGCCTGCCTATGGGGGCTGTAATTTCTTTTTGTTTGTTTTTGTTTTTTAAACTTTGGAGATACCAAGGAGGAGACAAGCAGCTCATAAAACATGCTGCAAGTTTTCCGTACTTAAATGTCTGGTTTTGTCCTGCTGGTATATTTAAAACAGGCTTGAAGGCTCTCTTGTTTCTGATGGAGACTGCTCCAACAGAGTGTGGTGTTCAGTTCCCAGCATTCTCGGGGGAATTCACTGAAGAAATCCCCAGCAACTGGAGGTTTGCAGGGTATTAGTGACACTCCTATTCATCACTGTATTTTAGCACAGTGTAAATAGTTATAACTCTCCCTGTTCCCCAACCTTGGCTGTTTTGGATAGTAAGAGATAAATGCAGTTGAGAATGGGGGACTGCAGGGCTTGTGGAATACTTAAAAATGCTTAGTGCAGAGAACTGGACCAAATCAAAGAGATGTCTTGTCAATGAGATGAGTGTTATGAAAGAGCAACAATTCTGTGCCCTCTTCACTTACAGTGGTGTAAATTAGGCTTTGGGCAAGGACTAATGAGATCAGCATCTATAGAGATTGTTTTAATCCAAATATTATTGCTGAGATACTGAAACTGATTGAAGTATGCACGGCATGTAGTTTAGAATATGCTGTAGTAGTGGAATACTTTATTTTTCATAACCAAATTAACTGCTGATAAAAGGTTTGCAACTTTTAACTATACACAAGCACACCTCTTTAGTCTGTGTTCACGGATTTTAGCTTTGTCAAATTCCAGATAAGCTGAAGATCTTGTATTGTTTCGAGTCTTCTGTATATTGAGCATAAACTGACACCATAGGTGTTTCACTGATTAGGTTTTAAAATAGCTTTATTTACAAAATGAATTTTTCACTCCTGATTTAAAATGTTTTCATCATGGAAATCTCTGCAGTTATTCCCTCAATTGGTCATGCAAATAGCATAGTTGCCTAAAAGCTGTATTTTTATGCTTTATCATCAAAGCACTTCACTTGATAACTTTAGGGCCCTTATGCAGAAATTAATATGGAGACCCCCTAGATTAGACTTCAGTCCTAAACATCAGCTGTTACAAGTTAACAAGATGCTACACTTGCAGGACCATCCTGAGTTCTGTAAGGCAGATGCGATGTCCAGTTGAAAAAGTCTTAAGTTTTCCAAAGGCCTCTGTGACAAATTTTCTGACAGGTCATTGTATGGTTCAACTGCTTGAAGATTCCCTGGACATCTCTGATGGTCTTCTCTCAGTAAATCAGTTGCCTTGAATTTAAATACTCAGTAGAAGGGAAAGTCCCAAGGTTGTTCTGTGAGTTCCTCTGGTGCGAGGTTCAGGCATTTGTATGTCCTCGTGCTCACTGAGCTTTAATAGACGTTCGTATGTCAGATCACTAAATTTGAATTAAAAGACTGTTTGAGAAATGTTTGTATTAAACTGCTGGTGAAGAAAATGGAGGACATGCATAATCCTGTTGACAAAGCTCTCTGTGCAGTAGGCTCATAAACAGCTTGTTTCAACCTGGACCAGTTTTGCCTGATTGAACGTTATTTTTCTCCTGATTTGTTGTCCAGATGATGGAGCCTTCTGCATTGTTGCTTGTAACAATTGCTTTTGTCTCTGTTGTTAAGGGGCAGTGCTTTCAGTAGCCACACTTGTACTTCTGCATTTGATGGAAATTATGGTGTACATGCTTCTGATCAGGAAAATTCCAGTTATGACTGTGAAGTAGCTGCCATAAATGAGAAACTGGGAAATGGAGGTGGGGAAGGAGAAAAGTAGTTATCTAACAGGAAAAACAGTTTTTGACTTTAAGCGGTGTCTCTCCATTGCTGCCTTCCCTTCCCTGTCACCTGTACCCAGAATGACCCCATCTTGAGAGGATTCAAGAAGTCTGGACTGCTTGACTTTACACTATAGAAATTCTGTGGTTGTAAAAGGGGGTAGATAATGTTCTGATATGTCCTTCTCCACCTCAGTAGGGAGGAACATCTGTCTTGTACTTTGTCTCCTCTCTGGAAACACAAAACCTAGAGTGTTAGACTCATTCAGTGTCTAAATTTAAACGAATTTTAGAAATGTAGTGGGGAATTGCAATGAGTTAATTTTCAGAATTACAGTAACTTTAAAGGTGCGTCCACTGGAACTAGAATTACCCTAGTAATAGACCCATAGGTTGTGTTTCAGCTGGCTTCCTGTTTCTGGTTAGAACTTGTGAATAGTAGGCCTGTTCTTGTGAACTTGTGAATAGTAGGCCTTTTATTTAAAGAATATCCAGAGTAATAGGTGGTCACATTTGCCTTCTGTTTTGTGAACACAGGTTATTTTCCAGTCATCCCAGCCTTGGGAGGCCTGGAGGACAAGCAGGTTGTAGTAGTTCAAGGCAGTTAATTTTAAATGAGTCTTTTTCCAGGTGAGTAACTGTCCTGAGCTTGCACATTACCACGGGCTAATCTTGGAGTAGAACCTGCTTTTGAAGGAGAGTAGGGGAACTAAGCAGTGGGACTGAGTAGCTTACCTGAGTGCTGATATCCAGTCCCAGACCTCTTGAATCTACTACAACAACTGTTAAAATCGTCTGAATCACCAGTGCAACAAAGTTGTTGAAGCCAAACATCAAAGCATAACGCTCCATGCTGAGGTTGACAGCAATCTGAAACCTGACAATGAATGCACAGGTTCACAAAACCGTGGAGAGCGAGGACGGGGACAGTGGATGCACTTATGGGAACAGTTTAATGGGCACAGTGTATTCTTCAAAGGACAAGATCACTTCAGTCTTGGCTATCAAGCTTTATCAGCTTCATTTTGACAGAAATTTTTTGGTTTTTTCTGGCTTTGTGACTTTTGTGCATCTTATTTCCCTTGTGAATATTTTTGCTAAATACCTGTGTATATTCATTGGATCATTTTGAGAATACTCATGCATTGAACAGCCAAGTGCAGAAGTTACCTTGTTCTGACTTGGAGTGTACTCTGGTAATGGTTAGGTCATATAATTGTACCCAGTTTTATACAGGCTAGAAACAATACATAGTGCTGTCATAACCTATTTGTGTTTATATCTAGGGAAATGTCCAGTAAATTTTTGATAAATATAAAAAGTTGACAGTGATTTAAATCAATTTAGTTAGAACAGTTGTGTGTTGTACTTACGTTGCTATTGTTATAAGGAGCATATAGCAAGCTTTAAATGCAAGATAACCAGCATAACATGCCCAGATGTTGTCAGTGAAGTGCATAAGAAGCAGAGAACCAGTATCCAGTGCAGAGAAAATTGCCAAAGCCAGTTCTCCAGAGAGATCCCAGTTTACTTTGACATATCCAACTGCCATGGATGTTGCTGAACCTAAAAATTGAAAAGTAGTAATTAAAACATTGAAACATTATCATTGAGAGCCATTGCATAACTGTCATTGGATCATGCCAGGAGCTCTTAAGTCTTGCTCACAGTGGACTTTGGTAATGGTATGGATCATATTTCTTGTTAGGGGTGTGGGAGTCTTCTGTTAGTTTGGATGTTTTCCTCCTTGCTTAAACCCTTCACTGCCTGAAGTGCTCCAGGAAAGTGCCTCATGCCTAAGGCTGGCAGCAGCAGTGCACTATCGTTGCTCCGTTTTTAGACAACTACAAGCATAGAAAAGAACAATCCCACCAAGCATTTTCTGCCAAAATACGTATAATGAGTTTAGTTACTTCATGTGAAGTTCTTTATGGAAAGAAAATCTTAGCACTTTATGCCTTTTTTACTGGAAGTGTAGTTTCAGTTTTTGTGAAAGCCTTATGAAACTGCATTTGCCAATGTCTTACTGGCCATCACATGTGTTAAACCCTTACTCGAGTCTATTGCAGTGTAGCAAACCCCATGTTCGCAGGTGGGCTAGCACAAAAACAGGACTTTGTTTGCTGGTTGTATGTGTTCTTCATCAGAATTGCAAAAATTGGAGCAAACTAACCCCTTTGGTCCATCCCTGCCATGAGCAGTGGTTCCCAGTGCTGTGAGTGCCTTCTGTACTCTGAAATTGTGACAAGTGCCAGAGGGTGTAAGTGCAAGAAAGACTGGGAACACTACTCAAAGCAGTAGTCAGAAGTTCTGGAGTAGCTTCAGTTCAACAGGAGTTGAACAAATGACCTTTGTTGTGGCAAACATGGCAATCAGGACACAGATGTAGTCGCAGAATGTTTGTTGAGGAGCACTTAAAATGGAATGATTTTTAATCCAGTGTCTAAATAGACAATTTCACAGTATGCTCTGAGTAGTATTTAGAACAGTGTATCGGCTAACATATTATTTTAGTTCCTAAACCAGCCATCTTAAGGTGTATTTGAGGGAGGAGTATGCAAGATATCATTGCACAGGATTTTGATGTGCTTACTTGAGGTTAAAGACAGGGTCTAAACAGAGCTGTAAACTTGGAACTCTTGAAACATTTTGGCAGAATGAGTCTCCTCTAAGAAGGGAAAGCTTATTTATATAAGTTTTTTAAGACTAATTTTGAAGAGCCCACTGTAAAAGTTTATAGAAAAAACATGCTTTGTATACTGTTTATTTCTTAGTCTGTTCCCTTTAGTCCTCACAGGAGATGGAAAGGCACCAAACACATTGCTGAAGAGTCCCTTAGCACAGGATGGGTTACATGTAACTGCTTATGATTGCTTACCCAAAAAAGTTGCTATTGCTTCGACAGCTCCGTTGTACACTGCGGAGCTGTGCGAGGGGGCTCGGAAGTCCCACAGCACCTGGACATAATTCACCACCTGGTTAAAGCCGGCCGTGGCCAGAGCCCACCACAGGGACCAGTAGAGGAGCTTGCGGGAGCCGTAGCAATCCCTCAGGTCCCTGCCCAGCTGCAGCAGCACGCTGAGCATGTGCCCGTGGGGCCCGGCATTGCCGGCCCGGGGCTGGGGGCTCGGGGCCCTGGCAGCAGGATCAGGGCTCCTTTCCTCTGCGCAGCTCGAGGGCCTGCGGGCGGCGCCCACAGCCGGCCCTTTGCCAGGCCCTGGCACAGGCTCAGGAGCGTCTTTCCTGTGGAAGAACATGCTCCTCTGGGGCATGGGCAGGAAGAACGCGCACAGGAATGCCAGGGACACGGAGGCCAAGGTAATGGCGTTGAGGTAGAAGTAGGAGACGTGTGCTAAGGACACCAGCAGCTGTCCCAGCACGGCGGCCACGGTGGCTGCCACCAGGGTGACGCTCCTGCAGTAGCTGGTGACCCTCTGGTAGTGTTGGGTGCTGACCACGCTGTAGATGTAGGCGTAATAGGCCACCTCGGTGGCTGTGACCATGCCATAGAAGAATTCCACCAGCTGCATGGCCACCACTCCATGTGCAAAGAGCAGCAGCAGCCACGTGACGATGAGGCTGATGCCCTGCAGGAGGAGGACGGGCTTGTAGCGCACGTAGTCTGTGAGCAGGAACACTGGGAAAAGGAGAGCGAGGTAGGAGTATGTCCAGACTGGCAGAATCTGGTTGGTAACCTACAACACAATAAAAGAGGAAATGTTAAATAAAACAGCCCCAACCCCCTATATGTTTAAAATACCCTTTTGGATGGTGTTACTGCTGAAACAACATAGTTCTTTCAGCAGTGGATGATATGAAATATTGGTATGTGTGAACAGTGCAGGCTTAAGCTGCTTTTCGTTACAAGACTGTGACTTCACTATGTAAGGACTAAAGACAGTGATGCTATGCTCCACTAAAGAAACAGATAGATAAATTGGCTTAAAAAGTAATTCCCATAAAGGCCTATGAAGAAGGCAGGTTCTGATGTGCAGCTGTTTAAAGCTAACTTTGTGTCTGAGGTAAGTCTCTCTAGTTTCAAATCCTATTCCCTCCACTATCCGAAAATGAAGGCCTGTTTTAACTTACTGTGAGTTATTGTATACCTTTGGTTGTCTTCCCTTGGTGGGTATAGATAAAAAAAATCATGTGCCTCTTACAAAGGGGAACTGGAACTGCACAGAGTGTGTAGCTGCTACTAGGGTACTGCACCTTCTCTGTTTTTTTCAGATTTAAAGTGTAAGTAAGGAAGTCTTTCAGTAAGTTTAAGTTGGACTTCAATACACAGATGCCCTGTGAAGAAATTCTTTCTCATTTTTCTAAAACTGTTCTGATTTTGGGTTGGAAGGTGCTGTTTGTGGTTGCCACTAAAGCTCAGTGCTTGCCTGGGCAATTTTGGCACACCTGGAGTAGATATCCTTATTATAAATGCACATCACAAAGCCACCTTCTTCTGTGACTCTAAGTTACCTGTGTTGGGCAGTCTTGCCCAGTAATTGTGGGGCCTGCTGAGGTATCCATTCCTAATGGCTTGTTCTCTGCTTAAGCAGTTAGACTAGAAAGGAACTGTATCAAATACTGGAGGAATGCTTTTTACTTCTGAACAGGTACTGGAATGATTTTGCATAGTGAGCAGCAGGCTCACTGTATCTTTCTGTGTGACTTCTTTTGTTTCTCTGAACTTAGAATTACCTCATGGAATTAACTCACTGGAGGTGAGTTTGGCTGAAAGAGACAATATCTGTACCATGCTTGCTTTTGAGTTAAGGATTCTTGCTGAAATCAGAATTAAGGCATTCTATGATGCTATCTGTGAGATTTATATAAGAAATAATGCTTTCCCTTGTGGTTAAAACAAAAAATTAGAAGGAGGGAGAAAAAAACTCCCTGACAACCTAAACCACAAATACCTTTTTTCAGCAGAAACCTTGGGTTCAGAGTGTGCTGGTAGATTCTGCCTTAACATTTGCTACTGCACATCAGGAATGACTGTTCTTCATATTAGCTGTACGTGGGTGTAGCAAGCCTGTGTTTTCTAATTATACTGTTAGCTCCATGACTCAGCCACGTGTTAACCATGTCCCCTTCTGCTGGGAGGTGTACTCCTGAAGCAGCCAGTGCTGAACACAGCACACAGCAAGGAAACTTGGAGTGCATGTTTTTGTCAAAAACCCCCAATTTTTCTGAATGTGAACCTAACCTCCACAGGTTAATGAATGCATGAAATATAGGGAATATAGGAAAATAAGCTTACTCATAAGGGGAAGGCTGCTTAGCTGGGAAGGCTGCTTAACTTTCTTATGTTTTGCAATAAATTCTGTCAGTGTAATCAATTCCATGGTAAGTATAAATAAATGTCTCCTCTGGGATGTAGAGAGGAACTAGCTGACCTGATTTTGCCAAAAATATCAACCACCAAAGGGGTTTCAAAGTCCTAAGAATGTAGGGACTTTAAAGTTTGGACCTCCTGCCAACGAGGTGTCTCCCTACTCTTTTCCAGAAGCATCTTAAATATGGGTCTTTAGATAAAATATTCACACCTCATCTTCCCTTCAGTTACTGCTGTAAGGCCTAATGCTTCAAGCGTTTTAGTTACTGCTTCAGAGAATAGCTACATACCTCTTCAGTTGTTAGGTTTTTGTCTGGTCCTGTTAGATAGGGGGTGAGAAAAGATTCTGATGGCCTCATTGTGGTGAAAAATCCATTTGCACAGATGATCACCGTGGGAAAAATCCAGCTGTGGCTTGTGGCTCCCTTCCAGCAATCCATAATCTACCTAATCAAAAAAAAAGGTGGCAAAGGAAGAATAGATGCTCTTCACAGTTGGTAAAATTTAATTTTCAAATTTGCTTCTTAACTAAACCTACCCTCACTCCCCTGAAGCCATAACCACAAGTGAAGGCTGTGGTGGTGGCATCCATTGTAACTGGATTTAGGGGGACAGGTGGCAGTGTGGCAGCCAAGGGCTGCCCACAGAGATGACTCCGGTGTCTGGCTGGTGTGCAGATGTAAACAAACCACTGATCTCAAGCTCTCCTGCACTGAGCTGCACTCCTGGATCTCCTCTTAGGCAGGGACACCTCTGGCAGTTACTCCTGAGGCTGAGATTCTTTGCTGCAACACATTCTTGGTAAGTGACTAACAGCGTGCTCAGCCTCAAAACCTTGGCTAAGTCATATAAAGAACTTACTGCACATATTGCACAAACCTTTAGATGGAAGCAGTTGACCAAATCTGGGACTAGGAGTGGGTCTAAGCTGCACCCAGGATCCTCTCTGAGAGGAGTTTAGAGCCCAGTGACTGAGCAGGAGAGTCTCTCTGACAGTTTTACCTGTCTTGCTATCTCTGCACTAAGACAAGCACACTTTCCTGTTGAGTCTTGTTAAACCACTGTCACATTTACCACTGAACTTTGTATTATTGATAAAGGGCAGTGTCGCTTCTGTCTTGTGAGTGAAGTGCATGGCTCCAGCTATGCCACGTGCCTGAGCCAATGTTCCCCTCACTGAACCTGCCTGGCATCACAGCTGCAGCTTGGAAATGAGCAGCTGGATCAAGGTGCATCAGCCTGGTAAACTCTGTATTGTCTGTCAAAGGTTGCTCATAGTGACGTGCTTAGGGCTCAGTGGCTGTGCTGTAGCAGAAGAATAAAGTTCCATTGTGGTCTCATTTCTGAATAAATGAGTGGGCAAAATGTGAGATCAAAGCTCATTCTGTGTGCTCAAGGAGTTTCTTTTCTGTTGATTTGCAAATCTGATTTCTTTTTGTTGTCTTTTTTGATTTGACACAATGACCATGCAGATGTTCTTGATGGAAATAAAAGCCATCAGGCAGCTCAACCCATTGTGACCTCAGCTTCTTCAAAATGCTTTAAAACTCACCATGTTTCTTGCACTCCAGTCATTGGAAAGGGTAAAGAAAGATCCAGAAACTATCTGCTCATGGTACCTGCTCAGACTTAGAATAGAGAACTACTGACTTCACTTTTGAAAGTGATGACCAAAAGGAGAAGGAGGCTTGTTTCTTCAGTGTAGTTGGCATCAAAAAGAAGTCTAGAAAGATTTGATTTTTAAAGTTTATTTTACTTCTTTTGTGTTAAAAAGTCAATTTCACTGATCCTGAAGTAAGTGAAACTGTTTTCAATCATAAGCAAATGAAAGCAAAGCACCAGCTGATGTTTAATCATGCTGCTACAAGCTGTGTATCTCAAATTGCTGAATTCCACTCTGTAGCAGGCACTTTTGAAGAAGTGCTTCTGCTTGCACTGTGAGATGATATCCATTAAAACTTAGTATAAATCATATGTTATAAAGACAATATTTCTGTGACCTCAGAGGAATATTAGGAAAAGCAGCCCTAACCTTGTAACTTGATTTTTAAAAATTGCCTGTCATCTTTCTCTTACAAATAACTGTAAATAAAATATAGTCTCTAGTATCTTTGACTCAAGACCTTATTTGAAATGTGATGAAAATATTAAAAAATTAAGCCCTGAGCTGATCAGTAACATCTCCATCAATCTTGCATCACCTCTAACTGCACTGAGCAAGTGAGTTGCCAGCACACTCCCAAATAACTCCAATAGTGACGAATTACCTGTCAAGGCTCTGGCTGTGGTGCATTTCCTGTGGATTCAGGTGCAGTTCTTCCTAGAATGGCTTTGTCTTGCAGAGAAGTGAGAAACCACCCTTTAGAGCTGGTGGTAACCAGAAATTTCTGTAACTTTTTTCCCAAAAAGTTATTTCTAAACTTGATAAAATGTCATCAGAATTTAAATAATAATAACAACTTGTCATAGCTGTTCTTTCTTGCAGAACTTGTCCATGAAGATTGCAGGGAAAGCGTTCTTTATGGGTTTTGTCAGCAAACTGAGTTCTATTTTTAAGATAAAACTGTAAGACTTAGTGTAGCTAATGATTAATAAAACCTGTTGTGACAAGAAAGCAATGATTGCATTTTTTCTGTTAATAAATACCTTTAAAAGCTCTGCTCTCTGATTAATGGAAAGACAGATAACCAGTTTTACAGTTTGGGCTAACAGTGTCCCTGTCCCGTGCATAGCACAGAGGCCTTTGGGCTCCTGGGGTCTGCTCTGACTCCTGCCTGTGCTGGGGCCATGGGAGGTAGGACAGCAAATGCTTCCTACTATTAGTTGGCCTGGAATTACTTCTGTATAGGGACAGATCTGTCATTTAAGGACAAAGGGATGAAATTCAACTGCTAAATCTAGGTTATAGCTAAAAAATTAACAGGCTTGTTTCAGAGAAATGCTGCTGCTTTGCTTTCCTTTGCCCATTTCTTTTTTTTTTTTAAGACTGTACTGCCTGCATCTTCCAAGGTTTGTCAGAGGCTGGAGTTCACCCTGAAGCCTGTTGGTAGGATGTGTGTTGACCCTGGGAGCAGAAGCCAGGAGCCTCAGCCAGGAGCTCCCTTTGGGGAGCTGAGCCTGCCTCTGCCCTTCATCCTCCTCCCTGGCCAAGGGCTTTGAGGCAGGGAAACGACCTTGGGAAGGGAAGGTGCTGCTGGGCAGGGGCTGAAAGGGCTGCTGGCTTGTGTTTCTCTGGTAGCCCACACAGTGCTTGGGCAGTACCTGCATGTTTTAAATACAAACACACTATTTGTTCCTTCCTTGTTTGCTCAAACTGGCCTTACCAGCTTGTTGGACTGTATCTTCATGGAAGGTTTATGCCCAAACCCACTAATGTTTCAAAGGTAATTAGTGGTGTATTTAGAGGGGGTTGCAGCTGTGGGGAGGAATGTGCACAGCTCTGGAGTTCCATGTTTGCATGGAAACCTTTAACACGCTGGAAGAAAGACAAGCAGTACTACAAGCTGCTAGGAGAGGTGGATGTGTTGAGAATTTCCTTTTCCTGCAGAAGTAGACAGCCTATGGTTCCAGCCTTCCTTGTAACCTGCCAAGTCTCAACTATCTCCTCTCCGTAGTGTGTGTGTGCAGGTACACAAACACACAGGTGCATGTGTACATCTTACTCTTTTAAAAACCTCTGACTGCTGGGTGAGTTCTGATTTGCAGCTGAAAACCCAGGATAACATAAGGCCTTGTCTTTCTCCTCCTAACACTCCTAAGAGCTGCCTTCTTCATCCCTTAGTTCCCCCATAATGCTTTCTGCCAGCTTCCAACCTCAGAATCATTATTTTGGAGATTAGAGAGACTAGGAATGGATTCTTTATTCTTTAAAGTCTTATCTGTTTTCTGAAGATGGTTTTCTCTACAGGTGCAAGCCAAATACACTGTGTCTGCTTGGTCCTTTGCTCCTCAGTGGCATCCTACAGACACAAAGATCAGTTAGCTCTAGCCAGAACATAAGAATGGAGCTGAAAATATGAAGTTCCTCTTTTTAGTTTAAGCACAAGCTCTTGTTAACTTCTAGTCTGGGACTGACATCTAGTTCTAAACTGAATGCGTCAAAAGAAGATTGCTACTCACAAGGAAGAATAGAAGAATAGTCCTTACTCTCCTGGATTCTGTCCCTGTTTCTACAGGAAGGAGCATCATGCCCTCAGTTCTGCAGTAAGAGAAGAACTCTCACTGGAGACTAAGTGCATCTCCTATTTTTATGACTGCAATGGTTAAACTGTTCTGCTTAGAGCCTGTTTACAGCAGACAATGTCCCCACAATGCACAGTAGTAAACAAAAGACCTAAAAAATTAGCCAGGTTCATTTTATCAGATTCTACTGATTCTTCTTGTGACTTGAAACAAATTGCTTCTGTCCTGCCTGCCCTTGCCTCTGGGCACTTTGTCTAGTTGCAGTGTGTGACAGTGGTATGAAAAGCTGGTATGTCTGTACAAGTGATAGCTTGTGTCTCTACAGAAAAAAATATTCTGTAAATGCTAAGTGGTTTTTATTAGTTAGATGTAGATATTGGAAGCTAGAAGCAAACAGCAGTACAGAAATAACTTCAGCATATGGATATGGTTCATATTAAATTAGACATTCACTATGCAAACTCATTTCTAGTCTCTTTTTTCTTGTTCTGGACTGTCTTTTGGACAAAATTAGATGTAGGACTTGGAGCTTCTTGACATGAGTTTGGCTGATCCTGCCAAATTCTTGGCCAAGACCAGTGGACCTCCCTCACTTGGCACTCAAAAGCACACACAATGCTCACTGTTTGTTTCAGTTATAAATCTTCTTGGATATTCCTGTTAATCTGGAATTTTCCTCTATGGAATCAGCTAAATTTCTCCACAATGTCCTTCTCTGGTTTTAGTCTGTGCTACTTAAGCTCTTTCATATTATTTTTTTTCCTGCTGAAAGAGGAAGATAGTCCTGAATTGAATTTTACTGGAAGCACAACCAAAGGGGTGGTGTTCTGGCCTTTTGCTTGGACTCTGGAGTTATTCCCTTCTCAGCAGAGGTTGCTGTGAAGTCAGCACAGTGTTTGTAGCTCTCAAATGTGGGCCAAGCAACAACTGTGATGTAGCAGTGTTGCAGTGAAGCTCCCAGGACAGGTTGTGCAAGCCCAGCTTTTTGCAGCCTGTGTGCAGTGAGCTGTGGGATGAGACAGGAGGAGCCTGTCCCCCATCTGCTGTACTGGCTATGAAAGAATAGAATGATGCAAACATGATATTTTCTTCCTTGGTTCAGAACAAGGGCTATGCAAAGGGGAGTCACACCCTCAGCCACTGCATCAGCAAATGTGACAGAAGCAGCTTTGCTAGCACCACATTCAGGAGCTACAATGAGCAAGGCAGGGTGAACTCTGCTCTCTTCCATCATGCATGGGGAGATGCAAAGGTTGTTGCTCTGATTCTGTGTATAAATTACTGCCCTTAAGCTATTTATATGCATGTAAATAAGAATCTAAAGCAACTTATCTTTTATTCTTGGCACAGCGCCATTCTGGTGAGCTCTCTGCTGGCATATGTTGTGCTGAAGTGCTGGAATGATTCAGCGTAGCTTTTCAGGGCTGAGTTGAATGTTCTTCTTGCTCTGCTGTTCCCTGCGTGCTGCTCTTCTTCCCTGCTGGGAGCCCTTCTCCCAGGAGAAGCCCTTCTGCAGCCTGCCTGCCTCCTACAGCCGTGTCATGTAGCTTGTGACAATCTGCTCTCTTGACTCGTGCTCAGCCTGGTTCAGCTGCTCTGTGCAAGATCTCACTATTTTCCTTTGGCATTTGCATGAGACCAGCACACAAATGCTTCTGATCATGAAAATCCCATGTATGACTGTGAAGTAGCTGCCATAAATTAAAAACTGGGAGAGGAGGAGAAAAAGGCAGAACAATTAATGAAAAACACATTAGAGGAATGCTGCTTCTTCTGAAGATGACAGTCAGTCTGATTTTCTTGTGTTCTGGCAGTTTCTCTATACTTGAGTTTCTGCTTTGTGATTAAGCAAAATCTCAGCTTTTCAAGTATACAGCAGATAACTGTGAAATGAAGATCTGCCCCTTTCTTCCATTCCTTATGTCTCTTAATAAACATCAGACAGGGAGAGGGATAAGAACAGGATATTTTTTCCTATTAGTGCAAAATGTAGAAGTACCTTCATTACCCACATGTTCATGAATAATCTGCGTGAAGAACCTGAGTTGATCCTTGGTTTGCTTTTACACATTTCAGTAACTGTCACCCCTATGGTTTAAGTAAATATACTGTAATTTTATATCAGTATTTCCAACAACAGTGGCAAGGCTATTTATGAAGTCCTACATATTCCTGTCCTTAATTTTAAAGATTTAATGTTTGATTCAATCTTGACTCTTTGAAAGTCACTTTTGCCTCCTCTGTGCAGAGTGTGAATAGCTTTAGTCTTCTTCAGACCCATTAGAGTAGAAAGCTGCCCCAGCTGAGAGCTCATCTGAGGAAATGCAGAAGTCAGTAGGTTTCAGTTGACTTCACCATGAGTGACATCGGGTTGAAGTTAGGGACATTGTTGGGAGAGAGGACATCCCATCCCAAATGAAGTGCCCAGGCTGTGGGCAGGAGACTCTATTGCACATGTTGAGATACAGACCAGGTTTGCTCTTGAGCTGAAATAAGTAATCCACACTGTGCCTCATAGTCCTGAACTCCCATTCTGCAACTGACAAAACCAGTCTGAGCTTTTGGGAAGAGAGGATGGTGTCCTATTAACTACTAAAACTGGTTGGATAGCAGGGCCTGGTTAGTTATGTTCTGGTGTATCTCCCTTTATAAAGTAACAGACCAGCATCTGTAATCCCAAATGCATTAAAAGGCAAAAGGGAAGAATGATGACAAATTATGGTGAAGAATGACAAGGGAAGAATGAGATGTCTGGATTTCTATAGAAGAAAGATAATTAAGTTGTCTTTTGGCATAGGAATTTTGAAGGTGACTTGGCTGAGCAGTAAATAGGAAGTAAGGTAACTGCACTTACTTGAGTCACTATGTCCAGTCCCAGGCCTCTTGAATCTACAACAACAATTGTGAGAATGGTCTGGATCAGCAGGGCAATGAAGTTGTTGAATCCAAACATCAGGGCATAGCGCTCCATGCTCAGATTGACGGCGATCTGGAACCTAACGGGAAACTGGCAGGTCAGTCACTTCCCACTGGGAAAGCTATTGCTGAATAGCAGTCAATGAGGAGAAAGTGATTCATGGAGATGGTGCATCAAGGACAGAGGAAATGGTGAAATGGTGCTCCATTTGTTTGTTTGCTTCATTGCTTTCTCTAAAAAAAAAAAAAAGTCTGGGGTACCATAGTGTATTTTAATATTTTGTTTGAACTGCATGGGCTGCTTTTCTAACCTCTGCTTTCAGATGATTAGGTAGAATGTCAGTTGTGTGTACCCTTCCCCTTTGCTCCTTCTCTGCCTGCACAGACGACTGTGCCAGACATGCTGTGAAGAGTCCATGGCTTGAAGATTTCAGAGACCTGGCCAGGCAAAGCTGTGACTTGTTCTGGCACTGGAAGCAGTTCTGCCCTGGCTGGGAGGTCACTCTGGGTATCTTCTAACCAAGCTTTCCATGGTAATGAGTCACGTTTTGCTTTGTGATTTGACTGTGGAGGTAACATGCAGCTTATTTCTGTCAAGAGCCTGTAGATTTTTACTTGCAATATCTTTTATGACAATAATCAAAACATCTTTCTTTGCAATATACAGCTGCAAAGTTTCTGTACAAACAAAAAAGTGTTATTCATTCAGGACTCATTTTCAATGGCTTTAGCTTGGGAGATTTTTGCAAGATTTTACTTTGTTGGGGTTTTTTTATAATATATTGAAATAGTCCAGGAGTAATTAACTATAATGTAATAACAATCTACCAAAATGACAATTAAGAGTTCACTTGACTTCCTTCAAGATAGGCATAACCTTGCCATGCATTACAATGTTAGCAATTTTTTAAAATGGTATTTGATAAATTTTGGAGTTGGACACAAAATGCATCCAGTATTTTTGTTAATGAAATAGTGTGGTATGTCTAGAGACATTCCAAGCAAGAAAATGACTGGAGCAATAACATTTTATATTTATTGCACAGGATGAAATGTTTGTTATCAATAGTATTTATACATTTCTATTTCTGACAACAGAATAGCTTGGTCTCCTATAAAATCTCGTCTGAGTTTACATGTCCTATGTTCCCTTTTATTCCTTCTTTACATCTTAATATCACTAATGATTATATGCATAAAATTATGTTGGGGAACACTTTATGTGGAGTCTTTTCCTCCATTCATGCAGTTCATGGCATGCTAAAAGGTTCATCAGTAGGGGGTCTAGGCATATGGTGATCCTAAAGGATGGCTGTCAAGGTATGCTTGTCCCTATTGTTCACTTTGCATCTTTCATGCCAGGAAGGAGGAAAATGGCTTCTACATTTTGCAGTTACCATTGCCTTTAGTAGTAACATTACCTTGTGCCTTGTTTAATTTCTGCTTGGGTAAATGTTCAATGTCCTTTTGACAATTTTTCTTTCCTGGTTGTTTGGAAGAATGAAATACAACATAACCAGACATTTAAGCGTTCTTGTCGTTACCTAAACTGTAATGTCAAGCATTAGGTCAGCTACCTCTGAGGAAAAGGATGCTCAAAGCAAACTCAACGTAGGGTCAGTATTCTGTGCACGATGGCAGCACTGTGATGATTTGTACTTACGTTGCTATTGTCAGGAGGAGCACATAGCATGCCTTGAAAATGAGATATCCAGCATAAGATGCCCAGATGCTACTAGAGAAGTGCATGAGAAACAGACAGCCAGCATCAATTGCAGAGAAGACCCCTAAAGCCAGTTCCCCAAAATGGTCCCAGTTAATATTCATATATTGTACTAGGAAAGATGTTACTGAGCCTAGAAAAAGAGAAAAAAATACGTGTAAATATTGTATCTGCTCCACAGCCTGTATGACCAAGTCTTGCCACACTCACATGCTGAAAGGCAATGCTGAATTATGAAGCAGAGTAGTCTAAGTTTGAAAGCATTTCTGATGACTTCTGCAGCTGTGCAGATGACTGGTCATTTTAAGAAAACTGCATATATCAAGTCTCTGCCATTCTGTTCTTAGTGTTTTATTCCACTTCACGGGATAAACTGTAATGTAGGAGGATTCATTATTTAGGTGTCTGTACACAGCATGGATCTCTGGGGAGAGAATTAGGAACATGGCTTGGAGTTCAAGAAGGAAATTCTTCCACCTTCTCCTAGCTGGACTAGTAAACCTTCTATTGAACAGTTTAGCTCTGTGCACCTCATAGAGGGGGGTAAACTGTCAAAAAAGTGAATTTTGAGGCATCAAGGAAGTATATGCAAGGAACGAGAAAGGATAGGTTTGCTTTTCGTGGGCCTCCTAGAAGATGCATCTGTTGCAAACTTAAGCCACCTGACTGCCCATCTTAGGGGTCCCAGACCCTTTTAAAAACTTCTATAAATTATATTTTAAAACTTCTGTACTTATACACTAAGAACTAGGCAAGTCCACGAGAGAGAAATTCATCAAGGAGTAGATACTACAGGAAGTCTTCAAGTTCATGATTCACGTGGTCTATTTAGTTGCCTGCTGCAAGAGTAGCATCTGTTTCTCCTTAAAGGCTGTAAGGGTGACCTGAATGACCAGGTGTGGTGCAGACATGTTTATTTTTCCTGGTAAAACACACCCCCATGTCTTGTGCAAGCTCTTTACAGCAGCACAACGTGTGCCAAGGCAGGGCGGTATCCTCTGATGTTACCTTTTGATAACCTCTCTTCGCATGTGTGGCGCGAGCATCTGCTCCCAGTACGAAAGTGGAATGGCTCAGATCGGTATCGTAAGGATTCACAGGGTGGTTTTTCCCCTGAAAATCTTTGTATCATGCAATGATTAAAATTTTTCTTTTTGTCTGGTTGCACAAGGGTATCTCACTAGAAAAAAAATTTAAATGAGAGGATTATGTTCTTTCTGTGTAAAATTTTTACAGAAAACTTCTCCCATGTGTGTAAGCTGATAGCATTGTTATGGGAACATTTCAAAACTTGTTTTGGGGAAGTAAAACCAACACCCAATAGCCTCATCCAAAGAAACAGGAGTGCTTCTGAATGGATTTACCAGCTAGATGCAATGTCTGTGTGACTTGCACGCTTTCTGTATACTGGAAAAATACAGTTATTTGTCTGCTACTGAAGAAAAACCACATAACTCACATTTGAACTGTTGTAAATCAAAGACCTAGGTCTTGAATGCACAGGGTGTGCACTGGCTCCCTGGAGCGCCTGCAACGCAATGGCACTTTGAAAGTTTATAAAGTGAAACTTCAGAGGCTGTCATTGTGATCAGTGTTTAAACATTGACTTACTCAGAAAAGTTGCTATTGCTTCGACAGCTCCGTTGTACACTGCAGAGCTGTGCGAGGGGGCTCGGAAGTCCCACAGCACCTGGACATAATTCACCACCTGGTTAAAGCCGGCCGTGGCCAGAGCCCACCACAGGGACCAGTAGAGGAGCTTGCGGGAGCCGTAGCAATCCCTCAGGTCCCTGCCCAGCTGCAGCAGCACGCTGAGCATGTGCCCGTGGGGCCCGGCATTGCCGGCCCGGGGCTGGGGGCTCGGGGCCCTGGCAGCAGGATCAGGGCTCCTTTCCTCTGCGCAGCTCGAGGGCCTGCGGGCGGCGCCCGCAGCCGGCGCTTTGCCAGGCCCTGGCACAGGCTCAGGGGCGTCTTTCCTGTGGAAGAACATGCTCCTCTGGGGCATGGGCAGGAAGAACGCGCACAGGAATGCCAGGGACACGGAGGCCAAGGTAATGGCGTTGAGGTAGAAGTAGGAGACGTGTGCTAAGGACACCAGCAGCTGTCCCAGCACGGCGGCCACGGTGGCTGCCACCAGGGTGACGCTCCTGCAGTAGCTGGTGACCCTCTGGTAGTGTTGGGTGCTGACCACGCTGTAGATGTAGGCGTAATAGGCCACCTCGGTGGCTGTGACCATGCCATAGAAGAATTCCACCAGCTGCATGGCCACCACTCCATGTGCAAAGAGCAGCAGCAGCCACGTGACGATGAGGCTGATGCCCTGCAGGAGGAGGACGGGCTTGTAGCGCACGTAGTCTGTGAGCAGGAACACTGGGAAAAGGAGAGCGAGGTAGGAGTATGTCCAGACTGGCAGAATCTGGTTGGTAACCTACAACAGAAGAGAAAATGTCAGTGTTTTTATTGTTGAGGAAAGGAAGTTCATGTATTTTAAATGGCGTTGTAGAGAGAAGTTTTTTCTCGGAAGGAATTCATAAAATATATAACCACATTGAATCAGCATGGGACTGTTGGGCAGGCAAATGGATCTTGGATCTGTTAAATGGATCTTTTATTTATGCAGTCTGCTGGCAAATTGTAACCTGTCAGAGCTAGTTAAATTTGTGCTTTTCTTTTCTTTTCATCTTTTTAAAAAACTTTAAACAGTGTTTTCTGTGTCTATTTTCACTACTTCAGTTAAAAGAAATCATAGAATAAAACCATACCTCGTCTGTGGTCAGGTTTTTATCTGGTCCTGTTAGATAGGGTGTTAGGAAAGGTTCTGATGGTTTCATCATGTAGAAGAATCCATAGAGGCAGAGGATCAGCGTTGGAAAAGCCCAGGTGTTGGTTTTCTCTTGCTTCCAGCAGCCCATGGCCTCTGCAGCAAAGCTGAGGATAAAGTTTGTTAGAATAATGATACTGCCCATGCAAGTGCAAAGAGACCTTGTACTTGATTTTTATTTTGTGGTTTCTAATGCTAAGGAGTGCTCTTCAGAAGTCGACAGTTCAAAATAGTTTTTATTTATAACGTTCAAGTGAACAGCTATTCCTTACATTTGTCTGCTGCTCTCTTTGTAGAAAGTGCATAAAAAATGAATTGGAAGATCTTTAGCTGGGAGACTACCCTGTCATTCTATCTGCACTGACCAAGATAAACACAGGAAAAGCTTTTCTAGATTGAAGTGGCAGAAGACAGCTGAGCACTGAGATTTCCCTCGACACCGTGACTTATCACAGCCAAGCACCTTGTTGAATGATAAAGATAACTCTGGAGCAGATGGAGCTGCTAAGAAATAGAGAAAGGATATCAAGCCAGACACTCATCTGGAATTATCTGCATAAGAAGTCTACTTTGGATACAGACATCATATTTCCCATTTATGAAAGTGGTCACAGAAGGTTAACAGTTCATGCTGAAATGAAATGAAGCAGGTATTTTTGTTCTTGTCACTAGGTGAGGTGATGGAATAAATTAAAATGTGCAACTCTGCTAGAGAGAGCCCAAACAAAAGTCAAAATGGATGTAATGGGGACATGCAAAGGAAATAGACAGTAAGTTAATATCCATATTCATGTTAGTATAGGCAATGTCAAGAATCGTAATGTGTGCAGTTTATCTTTTGGAGCCTTTTGGACTTTGCATATTAGCAGATGGGATTTCTATCACTCTGCTTTTGACTTTTCTCTACTTCCCTACTGATAAGTCTTTCTTTTTTGGGCAAAAAATGAATCTTATAAAAATCTGGAAAATGGAGTGGTGTTTTTTCACAAAATTTTTTGTAAAAGCTGAAGGAAGGTCTATTCAGCCCAAAGCAGTCACGTCCTGATGAGTATATCACTCCAGGCTGGATGGGCAGAGGATCCTTTTTAATAGTATGTGATATGTACAAGACAGTAGGCAATCATTATGCATCTTCTTTTCAAACTTCATGCTATGACAGCACTTTTTGCTGACAGCCTGACACACTAAGAAAAGGCTGCAGATCCAAGGGAATTTGAATTACTTCCTTTGGCGCATAGGGGCAGAAAGCATGGGCATTACAGGATTCCAGCAGAAACGAGCCCAGCTCTGTGTCAGCTCTGCAGGGTGAACCACTAGATGGCAAGGTGGCCCCAGCAAGGAAACGAGCTGGGGAGGACTGAGAGACACTGAGTGCTCCAGGAAGGAAGCATTTCTGCCCCTCCTTCCTCCTCAGCTGTTGGAACATCAGTCTGCTGCAAACGTGGCTTTGGCAGGACCAGTTTGGGCCGTGCCCAGGATCATGCTCACTGAGTCACCATAACACCCCCTGGCTCTCCTCCCACGTGGAAATCATTAAAGCCATACAGCACCCCAGTGCCATGGGAATGCTTCCTGTGATTCTGAGAAAGGCATCGAGAAGAGTGGGGTGGAGAGCATCTCTAACACTGTAACGAGAAACATTTGTACAAGTCAGCTTTGGGATGTAGCCAGGGCATATTTTTCCCTTTCTAGCCTAGGTTCTGTGCTCTGGTCTGTTTCAGGTCTTGCCCTGTTTGCTCACCCCACCAGTAGGCTGTGTGACACAGGGGCAGCAAGTCTCATGTAGCCTGTCAAAATGTCACACACACCTTGGGAGGTGAGTGGGGAAGCTGCTGCCTCTGCAGGGCTTGCAGGGTGCTTGTGTTGCCCCTGGGATGCTGCCCATGGGTGGCAGGGCTTTGCCATCCTGTGCAGGAATTCATGGTTTCAGCTGCAAACAGAAGAACTTCGGGCGTGTCCTGGTCACTGCATCCCTACAGGGCCAGCTGTGCACTGTGCAGGGTTCTGGGCTAGACCTGCACCTCTAATCTGCACTTCTGCTCTTTGAACTGCCAGTGTTAGGCTGGTAGGTGAAGTCAGGTGAGAAGTTTCCCACTTGATACGAGGAGAAAAAACCTGTCACTGGTGCTGAGCTGGGAGGGGCAGAGGGCTGAGGGCTCTCAGGGGCAGCCCACTCAGCCCTTGGGGAGTGGGAGATGGTGTCACCCCACCTGCCCGGTGATTTGGGTTCCACTCACACCCCAGCCCTTGCTGAAGCTCCCTCCAGCTCTGCAGCTGCTGTACAAGCCCTCCTTTCTGCATTCCTAACCACAAACCTCTGACAACCAGAGCTCTGCCTCGCTGCTTGAGGGGGAAAGATCCAATTTGTTCCTGGTTCAGTCATCCCATGTGGTCAATTTGTCTTTTATAAATCTAGGTTTTGTTCACTTTTGAAGAGATTTTAGGATGCCTTGGTGATGATTTGCAACAAAAAAATTCCACTGTTTCTTTTTTCCTTCAGCAGTTCTTGGTGCTAGAGCTGTCAGCTCTTCTAAACACAGCCTAACACAGCCCCCCAGCTCCCCATTGGATTGCTCTCTTCTTTCCTCCCACTTTCCCTTGTCATTGCAGGATTTCATATTTCTAAAGTTCATATATAATCATACCTTCTGTGCTGGAGCTCTTCCTTTCTTACTTCCAAGGGAAAAGCCTCCTTTTAGTATTCCCAGTCTTACTTCTGGTTGTCCTGTGTGTATTGCAGCTACTGGACTCTGTTTGGGTTTTGTGCTTTTCCTGTTCTTCTGGTGTTACAGCTTGCTCTGACCCCTCCTTTGGAAAGGCCTCCAGCTGGCTTGCTTTCAGCACCCTTAAAGGAACAGCCAGATAATCCTGGCCTGTCTTTGCCCCAAGGCAGCAGTGAATCAAGACCCAAACTACAGTTTAGTGCCTGACTGGCACAAAATCAATAGAGGAAGTTCTGTTCCCAAAGAATTTTGGGTCTATTTGACAGAATATGTGGCTTGGGAACCACGTACCTGCGCCTCAAAGTGTATATTAAAGAGGGAGCAGTAGCTGTGCGTGGGTAGTTACGGAGGTAAGGGTGAGCAAATACCGCTGCTGCAAGATTGGAAGGTATCCACATCACCTCCATGGGGTTTCAAACCATTCTGAAAAACTTAAAAGGTAAAAAGCAAAACACCCTGCTCTGCTTCCTCTTGACTTATTTGCTGGCATATTTGTCCGATTTTTTGCTTTGACAGGTTCTTACAGTGCTGCTGAAGATGGGGACAGCTGCCCTATAGCCAGCTTCAGATGATTTTGTGGGACTCACAACAGCAGAGCACACTCTGTAAAATGTACAGATTTTCACAAAAAGTATTTACACAAATTTAGATCCACTCCCACCCTGGTCCCACAGCATGTAGGGATGAGGGACGAGGGAATGAGGGATGTAATACATATTTAGGAATATGACCGATACAGTAGGGAAATGTGTAAATATTTGTAAATAACAGTGAATTATCCAACCAGAGGAAGGCAGCATCTTGGTTCACACACAGTAAAATGGAACTGTAACTTTATGGACATGTACATGAATATGAAAAAGGTATGACATTCCTTGCTGGGTCAGAGAAGTGTCTCAGCTCAGCCATCTTTGCCAGATTTTGCCATCTTTGCCTTCTGCCCCCTCAACAATCCAATATTACAGGATTAGGGATGTTAGAGGGGCCATCCCTGCCTCTTGCATTTATAACTTGTTTGTTGGCCTTTGTAAATTAAACCATCTCCTCCTGCCTGGGACAGTGCTGTGCACTTCTGGAGTCATAGAACACCTAGAGCTGGGAGGGAGCCATAGGGATCATCATGTTCCACTCCCTGCTCCTGACAGGACTATCTCCAGCTGAACCATGTGACTCAGGGTGCGTCACCAGACACTCCTCACACGCTGGCAGCATCTCTAATGTATGTGAAACTAACGCATGGAAGGAAAGTAATCATTCCTTTGGGCTCTTTCCCAGCCATCAGTCACTGCTGACGCTGATCCCAGAGTCATCTTGGTTCTTCCTGTTCCATTGACCCTGTGGCTATAGAAGGTGACAGTCTCTCTGAGAGAGCACTGAGTATACCTGCATTTGGTTTTGTTCTCATGAACTCTTGCTAAAAGAGAACTCTTGAGGGAAACTGTGTTACTTGGGGTTTGCATTGACTTACTGAAGAATCCAACTCAAATTTCTTGACACTGAGAAAAACTGCAAAATTCTGTTTTTCCTGTAATGCAATAATGAGAAAGAATGATTTAAGTAATGTCCAGGCATTGATGTTTGGTTTCTCTGCTTTCAGATCCTCTTTTATCCTTCATTATCTCTTCTTTCCCATAGTCTTCAATCCATCTTGTTTGTAGTTAAAATTTCTTGCTTTTTCACTGATTCACATCTGAGTGCCAAACAGAAGACTGTGAGCTTATGCAAGTTTTTGGCCAACTTGAGCCCTATGCCATAAGCTGCCTGCAGCAGAGTTTAGCTGCTGGATTTGAAGGGAACTACACTCTTTTCACCAGATGTAGTCAGATGCAGAGGTGTTGTTCTGCTTGGAGGGTGGGCTTGGTGATCTGTTTCTAGCTGGCATCCCAGTTCTGTTCACTTGGGAAAGGGAAGATTCTGTAGGAGTGGAAGAAAGGTGAGCTTTATGGTAGTAGTGTATCCTGAAGAGTTAATCTAATACGGTCTCTAATGAATCAAGGAGATAGGAAAATTCTGAGAGGGGCAGAAAGGCAGTAAAAGAACAGGACTGCAAACATTCGTCATCCTGATACTGTCTCCTGCCTCTGCTGCCCCTTGGACTCAATCCTTATATTATCTTTGGTGCTTCCCAGGATGGCACCAAGGCTGAAAGGCTCATGTTGGCAGCGTGAGGTCTCTCTGTCTGGTTGGGCACTGAACATCAGCTCACAAATCACATCTGCTTCTTGACACCTGCCCAACTCAGACAAAGAGGCTTCTTCAAATCAAACTGATGGCTTATTCTATTTGGAGAATGTGTACTTTGTTCTCTAAAGGAAGTGATAGCAAAGAAAGTTTTCTGTGGCTAATACTGAATATTTTTCTCCATTTGTGGCCAAATACAGCCTATGCACAGAAAGGTTCCAATGGCAGTTTTAAAGAATAAAGTGTATTTTTGTCAGATTTCTCAGACCCAGGAGTATTCACAGGACAAGTTCACTTTCTGACTTACAGATCAGCTGATCTTTATCTTTTCTCATGTACTGCATGCTCACTTTGGGAATGAGCTGCTCTCTGCAGTCTGGCCCTGAATCCCACGGTGTGTGGGTGAGTGTTTCCATGACTTGTGTCTCAGCTGAATCTTGCCCCAGGTATCTAATGTGGCAAGACATTCACATCCTGGGCTCAGGTGCTTTCAGCTGAGACACAAAAATGAATATGCAAAGTTTAGTTTGGGATATTTAGATAGAAGGTACTAAGGGCATTACTCCAAGGGGTAGGTTAGGAAATACATTCAACCAAACTAACGACTCAGGTACTTGGTTTAAATGTACACTTACAGCTGCTTCCTTACTAAAAAGTAATGCTGTAAGGCTATTTTTTACTATGCTGTACCTTACCTAAGGATAATGTCTACTCTTTTTATCTAGTCACTCTTCTTAACTCTTGTCACTGAAGTGCCCATTGCCACTGGCACCATGCCAGGGTAGTGGCTGCTGGTGGCAGTGCAGGAGCTGGAACAAACAGCTGTGCCATTAATCATCACCCTGAGACATTTTGAGGGGGTTGATTCTTTTTTCTTACAGGCAGCATTTTTGTGTTGGCACACTTGGGCACAAACAAGACCTGGACCTCTTGTTATAATGTGCTTCCAACATGGTATGGAGCACATAGAAGTCCTGTGATGAGTTTATAAAGATTGGTTGAACCTACTTTGGCTGTGCTTTATGTCCCTTTTGTAAACAATGAAGTCTGAGCAAGTGCTGGTTTGAAGGGATTTTCCCTCTTAATCTCCTCTTATTGGCCAGGGAAAGTTAGGTTGCATCGCCTTTTTGCAATATAGGTCACTGGCTGCTTTGTCTCCTTTTGGTTACAGGTTGGTTACTGAATTCACTGTAGGTGAGAGATCACTGATGTAGTTGTGAGAGGCTGGGCATCTGGATTGCAGTGGGTGTCCCCTTGGAAGCACTGCCAAGCCTTTACAGGCATCCTTATTTGCCTGGCAGTGCCCTGCATTGCAGCTCTCTGATTTGCTCTGTGCCTCTTGCAAAAATCTCTCACAGATCTTGGGAGGTTTCCAAATAAAGGTGTTTCCCACCCTCTGGGGACTGGGTTTGGTTGTCTGAGGACTGGGTTGGTTGAACAAGCTTTTACTTTCTCACTCTTACTGGCACAAAGCACACTCTGCTCTCCCAACTGAGGCATGCAAAGCAGTGACGTGTTGGAAGGTGGAGAAAACCTTCCTGTTGCATTCAATTACTGCAGAACAGATAGACCTACAGACCTACAGAAGAACAGGTTATACCTTAAGTAGGTCCTTTAGTTTTCCTTATATTTTTCTTCTGGATCATCAGTGGAGGACAGGAACCACTCCTTTGTCAGTGGAATTCTCTGAGGATTTTCCTTTCTAATAAAATATTATGGGGTCACTGCTGTGGGTTTGCAGCTGACTTTTGTGCAAGTGCTGACTGTGGCTGAATGCACTGGGCACTGGTGTCCCTCTGTCCCCTACACTGTCCGTCAGCTCTTCTAATGGCATAGAAGCCATCAGGGTTTAAAGGAAGAACAGCAGTTTTTTGTTTCTCAATGAAGTGGGGAAAGATGATTCTGGTGAAAAAAAAAAAGACACATGGTAAGAAAAAATAAGAAAAAAAGCATTGCTTTTAGGAGATGAGGAATAATATGAAACACTCTATTAAGCTTCATCTTCAGAATTTCTAACTACACATAGAAATAGATGTATGTAGGATGCTTATCCCAGCATCAAAAAATCTCCCCTATCTCCAAGTTTGCTACTTGATGATTTGGCCTGGTGACTTTAACATCTTATTTGTAGATTTGTAACATTGCCATACAATCCAATTCAATACCTGTGCTTTAGTCTTTCTTAGATTGCATACTTTTAAAATCTCCAGGTAATTAACAAAAGGGAAGTGATTTATACGTCAAAGAAATCTCATTTGAAATGGTTAATACTTGTAGCGACTAATGCTCATGCACTGTGGTTTGCCAAAGAGAAATGAGAGGAAAAAACTGAAGGGATTTCTAAGGCACTTTCCATGTTGAAAGAGCACTTTCCAGGGTGTGTTGCCCTGCAGACTTATTCCACATGCCTCCCACTAGTGGCAGATATTGTCCTGTTTTTCACAGACGGATATCACATTTCAGAGATACAAATTCATGTTTGCACAACCTCTGTGTGCAGGAAGTTTCAGCTCAGCATATCCTCTCTGTGTTTTTTTATCCTCAAGGTTCATCTCATTACAGACACATGGGAGACTTTGAATCATTACAACAGCCCAAGTAGTGTAAAGTCCTGCTGGAAGAGCATTTGTCACATTTTCTTAAGTGGTCATAACAAGCTGGCTGCTTCATTTAATGCTAAACCTCTAATGAAAACTGAAACAGACTTAAAATAAGTCTATTATGCTGCTAATGTTTGCTTAAATGTAAGAATTCTTGCACTTTAAATGTCCTGAGTTCTTCTAATACCTTGATTTCTTGCCAGCTTCAAAGAGTTTTGATCATAGAGTTATTAAAGTCTTTAAGGGTTTTGTTTTTGTTGTTTGGTTTTTTCATCAACAGTGTGTTAGGTTTTATCCCTTCCATGAAGAATATTTTTTTTTAACGTGGTCCAAGTTTTTCTCCATGTACCTTCACCTTCCTGTGAGTTCTTTCAAAGGCAAAGCAGTTACAGTGTATGTTGTACCCTGGAGCTCTGGTCCTGGTTGCCATGTGCCTCGATGGCCTAGGTCGGGTACAAACACAAATAGAAAAAGGACCAGTCTTTGATCTGAGGAAGGCTGGGCTTCTTTCTTGAGGAGATGTTCTTGTAAAACACAGGTCACTTCGGAATAGCAGATTTCTGGCAAGTCCAGATTGCTTGACTTAAAACATCTTTTCTGGTTTAAAACAGTTTTTCTGTCTCTGGTTCTTGCCTTGTTTACTGGAGCCCCTGATGATTGGGAGCAGGCTTGAGTGGTTTGACACAGCACCTTCCTCAAAGCCCTAGCCAAGAGCCCAACCAACAGGGCACTTTTGGGGCTGGCTGCAGTTGTCTGGGCTAGCAATAAGCAAGAAAGACTCTGAAAACAGGGACAGGCAAGAGAATGCTTGAAGCAGCCAAGAGAACCCAGCAGAAAGAGAGGAAAAAATTACCCTGGCAGATGGCTTCCTTCACAGGAGCTAGGGGAAGGCAGCTCTTTCTAGGGCTTCCAAAGGCCTCTTGAAGAAATCAAGAGGTGATAACCAAGGTTCAGAAAAGGGGTATAGGAGGGTGAGAGAGTCAGTGATCTCATTTGTGTTATGCAAAAGAACCTGTAAGAGTCAGGATGGAAGGGATGTGGTGGTGTGGTTTCCTTGGGAAAAGAACAGGCCCCTTGGAAAGAGGGAAGTCCAAGGCAGTTGGTTTGGGCAACTGTGGTTTAGAGCTGCTCACAGGAAAGTCCCTGTAACACAACCCCGTAGTGGTGAAAGCTGCAGTGATTGCAGCACTTGCCTTGAGAGCGCCTGTGTCCACAGCTGCTCTGCCAGCCTTCATGACACAGCCACTCCAGTGTTAACTAACAGCTATTTAAAACAATCTTGATTGGTTTTTGTTTGGCAACTCCCAAATAAGCAGGTATTTCTGGGTATTTTTAAGCTGGTCTTCCAGTAACACATGACAAAACTCTGGCTGTGTTAACAATGTACTAAGTAGCCCAAATAATCACAGATTCTATATGTCAAGTATGACTTAGTAAAACCTTCATGAGTTCTCTGGGTCAACTTAAAACTTTACCACTTCATGTTGTTTAGGTTTTTTTTCCTCTTTTCTTTATAAGGTTTGGATTATTTGTCTTAGGTCTTCCTGAGGAAGCAAACAGAACACAAAAAACCCTAGCTTCCCATTTTCTTAATAGTTCTCTTCTAATTTTATACAAAACCATGTTTCAATTGAATTAATGAACAGTTTCAGCCAACTTAAAACTGCATTTTACTGCAAATTTTAAGTCACAGATTTTCTTCCTCCTTATTTCTATTCTTGTATTTTACTTTCAAGATTCAGAAAATGTCACATATTTCTCTTTCATAGTTGCCAAGGCATAGTTTCTTTTTCTCCTCTTTCTGAATTAAACATTTTTAAAGTGCAAGCCCTCAATTTATCAGTATTGGAAGGCATTTTCATGTTCAGGCTGTGGATTTTGGCTCCAGCAATTTTCCTTTTCCAAGTCTTCTTTGGGATCTATGCATCTTGGGGAAATTCTCAGCCAAACTGAAGTAGTGGAGAAGCACTGACTTGTGTAGAAATGGTGAGGGTCAGGCTCATCTCAGCATGGTTGTACGATCACTCTCGTGCTGAAAAGTTACCGATAGCTTTTGTTGGTGTAGATTTTGGGATGTCCAACACATCTGTGTCTAACGTGTGTAGTATCCTTGCATTACATTAATTTAATTACATCAATTAATCAATCACATTGCTACTTTTTGTAATCAGGTTTCTTTTTGTCTGCAAATGACACTTGGTGGTCTCAGTCCCTTGCAGGAAATAGCGTAAAATCCTTTCAAGTGATTCCTTCCTTTCTTCCCACCTTTGTAGAAGTTACTCAGAAAATCTGCACTTCTGGACTATAAGGATCAGAAACATACTAGTCAAAAATGTTTCTGCTGTTGTGTTTACTATGCCTAAACACATAAAATAAAAAATAAAATAAAACCAAATTTAAACTGGAAGAGAGCTAGGGCTGTAACAATGCAAATATAATGTCACTTAGAGCCCAGCTTGGCACAGAGCTTTTAACTTTTTTTAAAGCTTCCTCTTCTGACTGGTGTGTTGACCCTGGCTGGATGCCAGGTGCCCAGCAAAGCTGCTTTATCACTCCACTCCTCAGCTGGACAGAGGAGAGGTAAATGAGGAAAGGCTCAGAGACCAAAACAAGGGCATGGAGAGATTAATCACCAATTGCCAACACAGGCAAAACAGATTCAACTTGAGGAAATTCCTTACATTTTTTTTAGCAATCAATCAAGGTAGGATAATGACAGGTAAGATCAAATCTTAAAACATCTTCCCCCCACACCTCCCTTCTTCCTGGGCTTAACTTTACTCCTGATTTTCTGCACCTGCTTCCCCCAGCAGTTCAGGTGTATAAAAATGAAGGTTTTGGTCACTTCATTACATGTAACCTCTGCTGCTCCATCCTGCTCAGGGAGAGAACTGCCCACACTATCCCCCTCCTCCAGCACGGGCTCCTCTCTCCATGGGGCCACAAGTTCTGCCAGGATCCTGCTGCAGTGTGGGTTTCCCAAGGGGTCACAGCCTCTCTTGGGCATCCACCTGCTCTGACGTGGGGTCCTCCAGGGGCAGCAGGTGGATCTCTGCTCCTGCATGGGCACAGCTGCCTCACCACAGCCTGCACTTTGGGCTTCAGGGAATCTCTGCTCTGGCGCCTGGAGCAGGTCCTGCCCCTCCTTCTGCACTGAACTTGGGGTCTGCAGAGTGGTTTCATATATCCATCCTCCATATACTCATTCTTCTCTCTGGTGCAGTTGCGCAGGGTTTTTTCCCCCCTTCCTAAACACATTATCTCAGAGATGATACCACTGTCAGTGATGGGCTCAGCCTTGTCCACTGAGTCCTTCCTTGGAGCCAGCTGGCATTGCCTCTGCCAGACATGGGAGAAGATTCTAGCAGAGAATCCACCATCAGTGCCTACCCAAAGCCCTGCTACACAAATCCAGTGAAGACTTTCTTCATTCTTCTTTCGAGTTATAGGCTTTGCCATCACATTTGAGAGGACCATTTCTGTGAAAAGGTGGTTGGCTACCCCAGGGGACTGTAGACAGAGTAGAGTTAACTTTGCAGAGAGAAATCTGCCCTCAGAACACTAGATATTTAGCTTCTGCATGTAGGTAGCAGGAAGCAATCAGCAGTGCTGGGATGCTGCCAGGATGTTCATGGCAGGTGCACCAGGTCTCCTCATAACCTGCACTTTCGATAGATGGGAAGTTAATTTCTCCCAACAGGCACATATCTTGTCCATAATTGCATTCAATGGTATTTCTAGATCTGTAACGTATGAAGTGCAACCTATAATTAGTGAAAATTGGCTTCTTCCTCAGATAACGACTTTTGTCAGTCATGCAAGTACTGAATTGCCTGAAATCACTGGATTGCATCACAGCCTCTAAAGCTCCAGAGATATTGAGCAAGTTACCTCTGGAACTTTTGTGCTTGGTACTTATTTTGCATTTACTCATCAGAGATTACGCAATGATTAAATCCCGGTATTTGGCCGTGTTCCTTCCGGCTACTGCCTTCTCATGCACTTTGCTTTATTAAAGAAGTCCTAAACCTTTGGAAATGACAGAAGGGAATTTCCCCCATCTGGTTCTGTGTTTCCTGGATGATCAGCAGTATTGCTGCAAGGTTTTATTTACATCAATTCAGAAAAGGTACTAATAAGCAGTAAAACAATATCTCTTTGTGAGGATGAAAAACATGGAAAGTTGTTAACTGCTAGGTCATTAACAACTGGCAGTATGTTTCTCTTCTCATTGTAGGGCACAGGTAAAGATACTAACATTGGCTGACTTTCAAGTTCTTTATTTTAGTCTTTCATCTTTAATGTTAGGCCTAAGCCCATAAAGTGACAATAAGCAAATGGTTAATGATTGTAAAATTCCTTCTCTGTCTTTCTCTCCAAAAGTCCAAGTATTTTAACCCTTGCAAGGAAGCCAGGTAGACTGCTCCTGTGCTTTTGTGTGATGGGGAGAATGATGCGGTAAGCCCATCCCCTCCCCACCAAATTTTTTGCCCTGTACGGAGGTGTTTATCAAGGTTGAACTATTAAATCCTCTTCAGCATTTCAGACTTTCAGCAGGTATTTCTGTGAGTAGAAGTCCTTCAGAATATAAGAGAGGAAGCGTATTATCAGGATGCAGCTGCTTGGTGACCAGAGAAAGTTGCCTCTGGCTGTATCTTTGCAGGTGGTGTCTGAGAGCAATTGGACTCCCCAGCTCTCCTCTTTAACATCCCCAAGCTGCTCAGAACTGTCAGTTCCCCAGTATTACTTGGGAAAAGGCTCCGTTTTCCCTGATGCACTTCTTCCACAGGTCTGACTGGATGGCTCTGCAGCACTGGCACCTGGGCTGTCTTTGCTGTTACACACACAGGAGGAGTGTGAGCCTGCTTTGTCTGGCCCCTGGAACAATGGGAGAGGAAGCTTAGGAGAGGATGAATGCTTTGTCAGTCTGTGTTTTGCTGCTCTGCCTTACTGTGTCTGCAGTTATTGTGAGTGGATCTGAAGAGGGACAAGAGGAGGGAGGGAAGCTGAGAAGCTTACAGCAAAATCAAGTCAGGAAGACAAATAAGTCAAGGAACTAAAATAAGAAACAAACAGCTAAATGTGAAAAACTCAGAAAAAATAATTTAGGGTTGATTGTGGCTTGGGAAGGAACCCCAAGTTTAAGATCATGTTCAGGGGAACACCACATCCAGCTTGAGTATCTGCAAGGCTATTCAAACTAGGCTTTCCCATCCTGGGCAACCTGTCCTAGTGCCTCATTCCCTTGCTGTGGAGAGGTGACTTCTCTATATCTGATGAGAATTTTCCTTTTCACAGCTTGTGGCTGATACCTCTCATGCTTTGGCTGTACCCTCTGAGGAGACTCTGGACACAGCCCTCCCTACACAGGCCCTGGGGCAGGGAAATGATGGCCTCCCTTGACCTGGTGGCTTCTTCAATGTGTAGCCTTTGAACTGCAGTAGCATTAAGACACCAAACACATTTATATGGCACCTGCAACTGAGCCAGGAACAGGTTTGGAGGTGCCACTGGCCAGCCTGGGGCCTGGCAGCCTCATCTCTTGGCTGTGTGGCAGTCCCTGGCCAGCCCACGTGGCCCCACTTGGTCACACAGGGGCCAAAGGAAACCAGGTTGAAAGTTTGGTTGGGTCAGGGTGGATAACAGTCACTGTTCCCTCACTCCCAGGGAATAATGAAAAACACTTCCCTGGGACATATAAGCACCTCCTTGTTTTTATATATTTTTTGCCTTCTGTTTCCATTAGGGGTTTGTGAAGGTAAAGACTGATAAGATACAGTTACATGTCATATCACAACCAGCAGAGCTTTCTTCAGCTGTTTGCATTAAACCTTTTAGCATTGTTTTAACTACTTTGTGCAAATAAACCGAAGGTACTTTGTATACACCAAGCACAAACAAAATGACAGCACTCCTGAAGTTGGGGCCCTCCTTATGGCTGTTGTTCTAAATCTAAATCTTAAACTCATTTCCTAAATCAAACAAAAAATTAGATAAAAGGAACACCCTTTAAGATGAACACGATTCCAGCTGTGACAAGGCACATTGCCAGCCACGGTCAGTTGTGGGAACCATTGGAGTGATGGAAACTGCCTAAGGGCAGGACCACAGGATACGGGGTAAGTGCTGCCTGGGGAGTGTCATCGTCCTGGTATCCAAACTGCTGCAGCTTAAGTAGAAGTGTCAAAGCTCAGATGAGAGGATTCTATCCAAGAAGCACTCAGTGGAGAAGAAATAGAGCTGTAGAATCACAAGGAAGACATGAGGTGCAAGGCCACCTCCATCTGGATAACAGCATGGCCTAGGAAATGGCATACGAAACGCCAAAGCAGGGTATAGCTGTAATAGATTTGGGATCCACGAAACCTGTATGTAAAAGAAAAAAACTACCATTCTAGTCAGCTAGTTTCAGGCATTGCCTAATGCTGAGAGTCTTTAAAGCAGTGCAGAGATAGCTGCATACTGAGAGCATTGATCTTTTTGAACTTTTGTTGCCTTTCACTATGATCCATAAAACAGTTACAAAAAGCTGCATTCATTAGGGCATGGGTTCTTTGTTGCCTCCTCCCCATCCTTTGGCCAGTTGCTGTGGCTCTGCAGAGAAGCATGTCCAGTATGTGTGATGTCATGCACACTGCAAGGTTGCTCATGTATACCTCAGCCAGATGAAATTCCCTCAATTCTCACTGTTACATAGAGAAATTAATTTCTCTGAATAACAGTCTGTTCTAGAGTTCAAGCTGTTTCCATTTCTACAAATCACCCTTTGAGAGAGGTACTGGCACTCTGTGAAGCATAGAAGGCATGTAATTATGCACTGCCTATGACTGTCCATGAGCTCTACCTTAAGAGAAGCCACTTAAAGCTCAGGTTACTCTATAAGCACCTGGAGCTGGCAGCAGCTCCTGTGAGCACTGGCTGCCCAGGACATGGCCCGCAGCCACCACGGTAGTTTCACACAGATCCCTAAACAGCATGGGAAAGTTCCACCCTTGAGTAGCAGCTCAAATGATGTACTTGGAGTGGTGACAGAGCCTCTCCCCAGTGGTTTCTCTAGAGCTGTGCGAGGCAATTTTAAGATTGTGTGTTTTTGTGTTGAATGTTCAGGAGTCACAATACTCTGGTACAGTCAGAGTATTGCTTTGGGAAAGCAACAATCTACAGCTATTGTTTATGAAGCACATTAATGCATTCTAGAAAGCACAAATTTGGAGAATATAGGCCCCATTTCAAGTTTCTTTTAAGCTCATTCTGTTGCAGATGAAATAGTTCAGATGTAACAAGCTGGTATGAAGTCATGGAAAGGAATATATGGTTAAGGAAATGAAATAAACTCATTTCCATAAATACTCAATGTTGCTCATGTGTCCCTGCCAATACTACACTCCAGAGCTCAGAAAGCAGTAATCTGGAAAGTCCAATGTTATTGTGTTGGCCAACCAGGAAATATTAATGTAGTACCTTGGTGTTGGTGCAGCTTGTGACCCAGCTCCTGTGAGCTTGCCACACTGAAATGAATCTGGCTGGCTCAGCCCACCTCCCTCTGCTCCCAGGCTGGTTTTATTAAACTAGAGCACAGCAGACACACAGTTTCTGTAGGTAACATTTAAAGTTATCTACATTTGACTTTCCTCATTTCGCAACCCACACTCCTACCCCTAAAACTACAAGCACTTCACCCACAGAACCATTACCTCATAGCCTTTTATTTCCTTTTCTTTCAGACCGAATCTTTTAAGCAACTTTAAAAAAAAAAAATTAAAATATTCCCCAGCAAGCTGTTATCTCCGTTTGTAGTAACCGGAAGGAGAGCTGGGGCCAAATCGGGCGAGATGGAATTTGTGTGGGGAAACCCGCTGATGACAGTGGAACCCGCCCGTGTGTGAATTCCCGCGCCTCCTGCCACCCCTTTATAAGCATGTGGAGGTGCGGCAGGGCTGGCAGGAGCAGCAGGCAGCAGCCAGGCACTCACTGGAGCACAGCTGTGTGTGGAGAGGGAATGACTGGCTGCAGCAGCAAGAGCAGGGTCCTGGTTTCCCTGCTGGGGCTCCTGGCACTGCTCCTGTGGGGCACCTCGGAAGGTGAGTGACCTCGGGTGTTCTGCTCTGGGAAGGGCTCCTGGTGCTGCTCACAACTGGCAGCAGGATGAGGCTGAGCTGGAAGGTAATGGTTTCAGCAAAATGTGCTGTCTCCTGTCTCGTCCCCCTCTTCTGTCATGAGTGAGCTGGATGGTTGGGGTTGAACAGTGAGTGACCTAGACAGCAGGGCCAAAGGGGGTTTATTTACTTTGTTGTTGTCCTTCATTCCAGCACAAAGCAACCAGGATTGCTGCCTGTCCTACACCAAAGTGCGTCTGCCTCGGTGGGCCCTGAAGGGTTACACTGAACAGCTCCCCAGTGAGGTCTGCGACATCCCTGCCATCATGTAAGTTGCCTTCTGAATCTCTGCAGTTTTTTCTGACATGTATTAACCTTGGGATGTCTGTTTGGGCTAAACCAAGGATTTGAATGTTATAAGAGTGATTTTTCCTGCCTTTTCAAATAGTTAAATTAACTGAAGAAATTGTATATCACACCTGTAAACAAAACACACAACCTCTAGTTGATAGGGACTGCTAACCCAAGGGACAGTCATACAAGGTAAATAATAAATCTGGCTCTTTAGGAATCAGCTGTGCAAACAAAGACAGGTTTTGTCTCCAATCTGGCCAACACAGAGTGCTCCCTTGCCAAAACCTGTGAACAGATACATAAGTGACAAGACTTCTTCCAATTCACAGGGATTGGATTTTTTCTTACAAGGTTTTGGCCTAGATGTTGATCTGTTAGCTTAGCTTGACAGCAGCTATTCTCAATTTTACAAATTGTTTCTGGCATCCAGCAAAGGTCTTTGCCTAAACAGATAAAATAAACTGAACATTTTATGGTGCAAAAAATGATCCCTGAGACTAAAGTAGCTATTACATTTAACTTTCTTTTTCTTCATATAATATTGGAGGGATTTGGAGCATTCCATGTCTAGCTGGTGTTTACAAAAGCAGTTTCTATTGGTCATTATATAGAGTAACTGTACTCCACACAGCAGTTATTGGCAGGGATTTCTGATTTCTTCATCATTATTTATTTTCCAGTTTCCACACTGCCAGTGGGCTGAATGCCTGTGTAAATCCTAAGGAAGGCTGGGTGAAGAAACATCTCCTTTTCCTGAGGTAGGAATCCATCTCTTCCCATCTCCTGTCAGACGTAGGGACTCCTTTCTGGAGTCTTCTCAGAGACAGTCATGTCACATGCCCCTTCTTCCACCTGAGCTATTCTCTCAGGGAAGAAAACTATAATTGAGGTCATTATTTATGTGTGTTCTCTCTTCCTTTAACAGCCACAGGCTCAGGAAGATGTCAGCCTGACGCAGTTTCCAGCAAGGAGCTAAACAGAGACATGGCTGAAGTAGCACTGGGTTGAGGCTCCCAGCTGAGGTGGTTTGTGCACTGCTGTGTGCTCACTCACCTCCAACTCTGGCTTCTTTGAAACCCATGAACTTCTTGAGTTGATTCATATTGCATCGCTGTTTTGCTTGAGTTAAGCATGTTGATAAAGTTTCTATTTTTACTAATATGTGTATGTTACTGATAGGGCATGAGTACTGTTTAGTAAGGTCTACCTTGAGCTGTTGTACAGAGTGTGAATTTTATTAAGTTTATTGCATGTTGGTTTTGTTTTCTTCAGCATATGTAAAGCAGGTTATTTATTCTGTTTATTTTGTTATTGTCTTGTGCCAAGATGTTTCCTTGAAGCTGTAGTTAGCATTACAATACCTCTTGAATTATTGTGAAACAAAGTCTGTTTGTAGAAAAAGAAATGTTAACTGGAGATTTAAAAAAAATAAATGTTAAAATCAGCACTCTCTGTAATATGTTTCTTTCTTTTTAATTGAAAACATGACTGCCCTTGAAATTAATTCCTTTGTTAAGAGCCTCCAGCCGAAACAACTGCACAGGTGTGTTGACACCTGTTACAACCACTTTACTCACTTTGCTTGCCCTAGGGGTAGCTATGACCTCCATAGGATGTAATTCCTTCCTCACTCCCGGGCAGCTGCTATATATGAAGTTTTGTTTACCATAAAGACTTAGCTTCAACTTAATCAGACTTGAGAGAACTGCTTTTGCCAGTTTCTCTGTTTATTCAGGAGGAGCCTTACACATTGTTACTGGGCAAGCTTCTAGCTTATCCACAGAGGAGGATTCATTGTGGTAATAGCCTGCTCTCAACCTAAAGGACTTTCTCTAGAGGAGAAACTTGCAGAGCTTTCCTCTGCTTTTCGTGTCTGCCTATGGTATCCTATGGCTTCCAGCATAATGAGGTTTTCCTGATGCAGGAGCTCTGGATGCCTGATAAAATAATGAGACCTGATGGAAGAGATGGGTGCAGGTGGGCTGAAGAAGACTGCTCAGCTTTTTATCCTCCATTACAAGGCCCATGTGGACTTCAGCGATGCGACCATGTAGGGTGTGCAAGTGAAGTCCTTCCTCCCACTGTCAGCACCAGAGTCTTATGGATAAATTTACATCTTGCTTTTTAGTACCTTTTAGTCATAGATATACAAACAATAATTTAAATTTAATTTTTAAACTTAAATGCAAAGCATTTTTGGTGCCCTTGAGAGAGGAGCTGAAAGGTACTGGGTTTTTAAAATAGTGTTCATGAGTGTAAGGCTGTCATTTTCTGATTTCAACACCTGCTAGAACTTAAAAAAATCTGCTTGTGGCTCCACAAATCTGGGATTTGTCAGTTCTCTGTGGGTGAAGCTCTCAAGGAGCAAGGTATCTAAAGGAGCAAAATTAATTAGCTTTAATTTCCTTCAGGTGGATTCCTGATATTGTGAACATAAGGTATCCTCCAGGGAGAAGTAATTATCCCGCTTGTTCCCTGGGCATTCCCCTAACTTCTGGGCAGAAGTGTGGAGCTCTGTCTCATACCTGCTAGTAATGGTATGGGCTATTTGGGCTCAAAGAGTTCACAGGCTAAATCAGGTACCAAAAAGTGGTACAGAATGATGAATGGGTTTGTGTTAAAAGTGCTGGAAGGTGAAGGTCCCCAAGCCTACCCTGGGAATTGGTGTTAGGAGCCAGAGCTGTAAAGTACTTGGTGCAGAAAAGCCTGGAGTCCAAGGGTTGAATTTAAAGCAGGGGAGCAAAATAAGGAAGTGAAGACCAGTGTGTGGAGTTCTGTGGGTGGCTCTTTATTCCCAGTTCAGCCTCTTTAAAGTTTTGTAGTGCTTCTGTAACTCATGCTTCCTCTGCTCGTCCATTGCTGCAAAACCCCACATGCTCCATCCACAGAGCTATGACTTGAGGGATTTCTTTTTAGTTCCTCTTATTCTGGGTGAATTTTTTTTATAACCAACGCCTTGGGAAGAGGAAAGACATTGAAAATATTGGTTTCCATGCTCAATATCAGAAATCGCTAAGGTGGTTATGTTACTGGTAGGAAAGTCTGTGTAGAAATAGCATGTCCCTCCATGCCTTCCTGAGGATACAAACTGGTATTAAAACTGAGTGCTGGGACTCCAAAATCATCAGATCAGAGGCACATTTTTGTATGTAACCTCAAGTGGTCAGTTAGAACTTCTGATAGCTTTGTAAATCATGACCCTTTTTAGGGAAACCTGAATCCTGGTTACTTTGGTGGGACTGTTCTGCATGTGAGTAGGTGAGTTTCTGTCTCCTCTCTGTCTTTGGCCTTCAGCTGCTAATTCAGCCTGTGCAATTTAGTTGAATAATTTGAGATGCAGAATTAAATAATGATCATTTGGAGACTTTTCTATTTGCATAATGTTTAAAAAACCTTTTTTTTTTCCTTGTTGCAAAATTCTTATTATTGCTTGAATATTTGGGAAGTGGATGTGAGAGCTTTCCCTTCAAACTCTGAGCATTTATACTTTAGTTTCAAGTGTCCTGCTTTCCCTGTATTGAAACCAAACATCAGTCATTCTTGTGCTAGCTGCAGTATTGCCATTGAATCTTATTTGTGTCTATTCTTTCTGTGTTTTTTTTTAAATATTTTTTTTTACTTTTTTTATTTCTGGGTTTTTTTACCATATAGCAATCTCACACCTTTCCAAATTAGGAACTCTAGCCTTTTGTTGTGTTAGGATCTTTGACAGAAAAATTTCTGTTCACATATATAATCACAGTTAGATTTACTCATTTTTTATTTTTTTTTTTATCACACTACAGCACAAAGCAACAAAATAACTAGCATTGCATGGTCAGGGATTTTTGTAGGGAATAGCAAATCTGATGATTTAATTTTGCTGTTAAAATATAAAACTTGCCACATTTTGTCTGCTGGAGAAGCATACTAACAAGTTATTTATTGCATTTCTCTTCAGCTGATGGCAGCTTCCATAAGTTCAAGACTGTTTTATTCCTTCCTTGTCTCCTGATTTTTCCACCAAAAGGGGAAAAACACAAAGAGGGGTTGTAAAGCCCCTGCAAATCCAAGAGACAAATGGGTGAATGGCCTTGTCCTGCAGTGCTCAGCTTTCAGGTATATCTGAAACCCCAGCTTTACTGGTGTGCCTAGTGACAGTGGCACTTTCAGCCCCTCCATGGATGTGGATAATTGGTCAGTTATTTTCAATTACCAATGAGCCCATGTGCAGCCTAACTTCAACTGGGGTGAACTGGGGTGCACTACTCAGCTGCAATTTAGTTGAGAATTGAATTGGGGAACTCCAGAACTGCAAAGGGCTTTAAGCTTATGACACTGTCACTTGATTCTAATGGCATCCACCCAGCTGGAGAAACATCAAAACAATAGAAATGGATCAATTGTAACAGACCTTCTGTACACTCAGCTCAGCTGTGTTACACCCTGGCAGTCTTGTTCCAAATATCAGGCTACAGGCAACATCCTTTGCCAAAAAATGAATCATAAAAGAAGCTTTTAGTCTTCAGAACAAGCCCACTGCATTGTGCATGCTAAGTATACCAAGCAATTACAGCTGTATGACTGTACATCAGTGAAAACTATGATTTATGTTCCCATAAATCTTGGTCTTGTGGTTGCTCTGTTTGGGAGGTGTCAGCCTTAACTGAGCAGTGTTGCAGTCCTAAGTCTGAAAAAGCTTTTGAATTGCTGTGTTTATTCTTTCTGTGCTGTCAGGTGCAGACAGCTTCCAGCCAAAGTCCTCCTAGAGCTGCTGGTCTGGTGTTAGAACATTGAAATGTGATATACAATAGCTGCAGTTCTGTGGCTGCTATTGTACATTAGCCATAGAGTATTGCTCATAGACCTACCACTGCAAATAAACCCAGGCACTCGTTTAATAGTGTTTTAGCTTTCTTGAATTTCTAGTGTTATTCAAAGATTATGCAATACAAAATACATATTAAATGTAAAAGCAGCAGATGAAATTTAGAATACTGCGTGAGTAAAAAGCAAATATGCCACAAGAAAAGTAGAGACTAAAATACTATATTTAATTTTTGTTTTAAATTCACAACAGCATTTCTATTGTTTTGTTTCCATGACTTCATTTATACCCCCAAAATAAGGTAATAATTTTACTTGTAAGCCCCTGCATTTACATTTCCATGTTCCTGAAATTTTCCTGCTCCCTAACTCTAAACTGAAAGCTCTTATTTTTTTACACTCTCTTTGTATCAAGCAGAAATTTTATAATTTGGGTTGAAACTCCATAAGAAAATATTCTCTAAATAGCATCCATATAAGGAATTTGCTGGATATACTTACAAGGCACGTCCTATATGAGAAGGATTTTATCCACCATTGTGGCCACACAGCTGATGTACAGAAGTGAGGAGAGATTGCACATAGCACTCTCTCCTAGACTGATACTGCCAGCAAAGGGATATAAGCATCCAAGGAAAAAGAGTTACTACCCCTATTCTCAGAAGTGGTGGCTGATGCAAGTGAGAGTTGACTTTGTATTGGAATCTGTTCTACAGATAAAAAGTCATATCACAGGTTCTGTTAAATTTGGTTCCTTCCAAATTCTTAATATTCATGAGATGCAATCAACTGAGGTTCATCAAATATAAAATTAATTACCACACATATAAATTTAAAAACCCCAACCCCTTGATTAATTTTTTTGTATCCAACACATTTCAGTGTACTAGGTTTTTTCATGATACACCTTTTCCTGAAGTATCCTGATTCACCTAGAAATCTAAGCCTCATAATGATTATTTTTTCTAGCCCTCAAAATTAACCCAGACAAACCACTGGAAAACAAGAGCTTTTCGCACCCAAGCTAGTTGCATGATGTTTCAACACCCAACTCATGTTTTTGTGTAGCAGCTGTAGTAGTGAAATTTGGCAGGAAGGTCAAGGTTTCTTTCAGTGAACACTACTTCCAGTTATCAGAAACTATGATCTTGAGCCCCTTTTCCAGTGAAAACAATGGCTGTTCTAGCTGAGGCTGAAGATGCCTATGTTCTTTCTATCAGTTTGGTTTACAGGGTTTTTTCTCCTTGACGTCTTTACTGCTGGAGAGGGATGGAATGGCCTTTGGAGACAATTCAGCACACCCAGGCTATCATTAGCTGTTTCTGTGTCACAGTGCAGGAGAGGACACAATTATCTGATATTATCTGTAATATCAGATAAGCTTAGACGACACTTGGTTAAGAGATTGTGCCCAGGATAAGAAGGAGGGAGAGAGAAACAAACAAACAAACATACAAACCAGCTTGTGGAAATGGGAGAAGGGTGGCCCATCTGGGCCCACTTGGGCTTCCTGGCGAGAAAACCTGAATGATAGGATCCATTTAATAGATAGCAATTCAGGAAATGTGAAACATGGAAATAGAGCAGTTGGGATCCATGGTTAGTGTAGGCATGTACCAAAGTGTTTAAAACAGAGCACAAAATATTTTTAATTTCTTAGCCAGACTTCAGGTACAGTGATTCAAACTGCAACTGTCTTCTCTCCTGGCCACATGCCCACAAACCAAGGGAAAACGCTTACGTGTAGGCAGAGATCTTATGGTGTGTAGGATGGTCTAGTACAAGAAGTAGTTGACTCATATCTTTTGGATAATAAAATTTAATCAAAACATACATTATTTTTGAAGGAGCTTGACTTGCAAGGGGATAAGCTCGGTACCAAGAATTGATTGACACAATATGAAGGTGTCAGCAGATAGCATCATTAGGTGCCAAGGGCAGAGAAACATTACAAATCTGCCAGGAGCTACAGCCTCAGACCTGTGGGGGAGCAGACAGCTCCCTGCATGCACTGACTGATTAAGCCATCTGATCAGAGCGTGCCAGTGGAAATGGGTTCAAGTAAGTGGACCGAATGGCAGTGAAATTGTCAATTACAGTGTCAAGATTAAACTGGGAGTTCAATATCCTTGCAGCATCATTGGTCAGGCACAAAGCCAGTGATAACTCTGTAAACATTCAAAGTAGGCAAATGGGAAATTGAGAATGACAAATTTAATATGGCAGGTAAATCAGAGCTGTAGAGTGGTCGGTGTGTAGAGTGACTTCAGTTGTTCACTCACATATGAATTGTATCTCATGTATGAATAAGAATTGTTATACAGCTATGTTTAGGGAATGCAAATCAAAATGCTCACTTAAAAGTTTGCAATGCATATCTGAAAAATAATAATGTTTAGGCTATATATCTTACTACAGCGATTTTTTTTCAAATGTACATTTAATACAGCTGTTTCAAAAAGATGATTGTGTGTTCCTGTGAGCATCTGAATATTTCATGTTGTTACAACTAGGAATAAATGGTCAAAACGTCTTTCAGAGATGATGCAAATTTCAGATATCTGAGATATCTGCAAATCTCAAAGACTTGCTCACTCTATAGCATTTCCCAAATTAGTACAAGGGTATGCAAAAATGTTTCATGACCATGAAAGTGGGTAGTGCTGTATAACTGCTAATTACAATTAATGGCTGATATACATGCACCTTCTTTTGCACATCCATACGAAGAACATCAAAATGATGGCAGAAAAGACAGTGTAGAAGGGCTACCACACTTATTGCAGGAATATAGAATCATAGAATGGTTTGGGTTGGAAGGGACCTTAAAGATCATCCAGTTTTAACCCCCTGACATGGGCAGGGACACTCTCCACTAGACCAGGTTGCTTAAGGACCCATCCAACTCCAACCAACCTAGCCTTGAAACAGATACGGAAAAAAGAACTGCTTAAGTGAAATGCTTAATAAATTTCAGAATTATAGACAATAAACATAAAATCCCAAGTTAGTTATTTTGGCTATTTAAAAAAAATTATTACAAACAATGGTGAGATGAACACACTTCTACTTCAGCGAAATCATGTTTTCTAAAACAAAGTGGCTTTAACTACTTATATTTTCCAGTTCTATTGTAGACTTACTAGAAATTTTGTTACTTGTCAGGAGTTTTTGCTGCCTCCTGACTCATGGTTTGACCCAATTGTGCATTATGTATATGTGGAAGAGCTCCTCTCTTTTCCTCACCGGGTGCATCTGAGAACTCACTGACCGCAGAACGCTTGCGTTATTACCCAGCACCGTCAGCTTTGCCATCTTGATGGGACAATGCAGAGCTCAACCCAAAGGTCTTCAGCTCCCATGGGCCATGGAAACAAAGATTAAAGGCGTCTCTGAGTTCTTCTCAGGAGTGGTAAGACAAATATATCTCATTGGGGTTTTTGTACTGAGGATTTTTTTGTTGTCAGGTCAACTCATAAACTTGGCAAGGTTTAGAGGGAAGTCATAAAAAGTGGACAGGAAGGAAAAATTTGTTTCAGCTGAGTAAAAATTTAACTGAAGCAAGTAAGGATGTATGGAATTCCCTGACTGCATGGGATATGCCAGCAGTTTGTCAGAGATGGAAAATGGAAGACTGAGGAAGAGAACTACTGTTCCTTTCTGCTACTTGTTCTTATCTCACTGTAGGTGAACATCACAAGCAACTATTCGTGTGAACAGAAATTTGTGGGTGACACACTTTCTTGGCAAATTGCAACCAGTATTTTTTTTTTTTTTGGATTTTTATAATAATGAAAACAGCCATGCAAAGAGGAAAAACAATCATTGGGAAAGAGAACATTGTTCTACAAGGCACTGTCACTTTTCTCCTAGAACAACTCTTACCTAGCAAAGGGCAAACTCCCATAACATAGAGCCCCTTATATAAGTAATAGTTTTAACATTTTTCATGGCTGTGGTGTCATGATTAGCATTGAAAATACCAGAGTAGAAGTGAGAAGGAGCTTTAGCAATGCACTGAGTCTGTTTGGGTAAGAGGAAGCAGAATAGGCCAGAATAAAACAACCTTGGGAAAAAATTATGTAAATCTGTTTAATTCACCAAGCAGGAACAAGGAACTATCAGAGAACTGTTATTCTACATTCTACAGACCTGAAAATGATGAGAAAGGACAGCACGCAAAAACTCCCATTAGTAAAAATTCACTTCGCCCACTACTGGCATAACAGAAATAGGAAGTGGCTTTGTACATCTTTCCCTCTACTCAGACTACTCTTGGGCTGGCCTTTCTGACTGAGTTCAGCATACCACAGGCTGACCTACTTCAGAACAAGCGGGTCATGATGCAACTTTAAACCAGGACACCTAAACCCCACTCTTCTCTGCAAGCGTGTTTGAGTCAGAAACACTTCTTTGGTCTTATCCTTAGGATGGTACATTGGCTCAAGAGAGGATTTTTCAGAATCTGTGTTGGCAGAAAGAACCCAAGGTTCTCCAAAGGAAGTTCTTCATTGTAACTGCACTGATTTTGCTTCACAGTGTCCGACAGAGTTCCCTTCAGCACTGTAGACAGATCTACACTGAAGCCTTTCAAAGCCTCTTGAATACAGACCAATGAGTTTTATGCTGTCTCAACTTTCTGCCTCCCCTGGAAGCTGCTGACATAAGCAAAAATGCACAGGGAGCAACTGCTATATAAATTATCTTTACAGGCTGATATCATCAATACTTTTGATCTCTGTACATAAAATATGTATGTCTCAGCATTTAATTTTTATTTCCAGTGTAGATATTTTTGAACTCCATACATGGCGCATTCTTTGAAGTCAGCCTTTCATGACTCAGAGGTTGTGTGCACTCTTTAGACACTGAAAAAATAGCAGGGCAACAATTTTGCCCAGGAGTCTGAAAATATTCCTTCTAAAAGTATGCACTAGCTGCTTCTTTCCATGAACTTGAAGAAAAACTGCATTTCTCCTTAGAAGTCAAAGTTTAATGGTATGAACAGGAGCTCAGTCCGCTGTATCATCACAATCCCTCTTGTCTAGTCTCCAAGTAAAAATGAAATAGCAAGTCCTTCCATTCACTCCCTCCCCACAGTTTTCCCCTTTTTGCCTAAAGCCTCCTTAGGTAATCCTACTGGTGCTACAGCTCTGGTTCTGTTTTGTCAGAAGGACACACTGTGGTCATTGTACATGTATTTTGCACCCAGGCCTCTCCTGGGTAGCACTGTGGGAAAAGCTTTGTCACAGCACACAGTTAGCCCTTGTCCCCACTCAGGTGGCCAGCAGTGTTTTCTGGTGACTGCACAGGAGTGGAGCAAACAAGGCCATCACATCAGTGCCTCTCTGGATCGGCCTGGAAAGCAGGCACAGGGCTCAGAGGGATTGACTTCCGCTGTGACTCCACTGCTCCCTTATCTTATGCTTACAGAAGCAAGGAAAGAGGTGACAGCAGAGGCCTGATATATTTATCATCTTGTGTCATTATTGCATCCTAATAACAGGTAAGGACAAATTGTGAGGTGTCCAGATTCAGATGAAGATCTGGAGCAAGAAAGTGAGGGGAAAATGTATTGATCAACAGGTACTGACATCACGGAGCTTTGCAGTCCTTCCACTTCCCTCCCCTGTTTTGACTGTTTTGTTTAAATATGACTAAGACAATCAAATGTAGTACTTCCAGTTGGTGTTAAGTAATACTGAAGGTACCAGAAAGGCTGCATGAATCTGTGTTTATGATGAACAAATTATGTTTTAAGGTAAGAAGCAGTGTCCTTGCCACAGTTTTTTGTTCATGCCTGCCATTTAAGTTAAAAGAACAGAAAAATATTTTAATTCTGAATTTATAATCTGGGTGAATAAATATTATGCTAAACAAATACAAAAAGTTGTTAAGAAATTGGAGACCACCAAGATTTGGGGTTGTTCAAAAAGTTATTTTTGAATAGGGTTGGTCCAAGTTAGTAAATTCATTCAGAATGCTGTTCAGATTGTTTTCAATAAAAATATTTCTTATCTGCCTCAAGACTTTCCATATACAAACAAGATAAAAGACTTAAAACAAACAAATGGGAATGAAAAACTCAGAGACCACTTTGTCCTCCAGCCATGTCCTGAAGTCTGGAATTTGCCATTGTATTTTATTTCCTGGCTTTCAAAAAACCAAAGGACTGTCTTCAAAGTGAAGCTGTAGGGAGCCATATGGGTGTTTTTGGAAAAGTCACGTATTGTTAAACACTGAGTGGGACTGTCTTGTATTGATCCATTGTCAACAATGTGGGCTACGAGATCAGCCAAATGAGAGTGTGTTTACTGCTTCCCCCTATTGATGCTCTACAGCCATTTCAGCATAAAGCTTGGCTCAAATTTTCCATGCTGTTAATGCATTATCTTCTCATGAGTCCATGCTGGTTATCTCTTTTCAATGACATTTTTTCTTCTCTTTTTGATGGAATGCACATCCAAAGAGGGGCAGTGAAACTCATGCAGTGTATGGAGCACTGGCCTGTGAGGAGTAGCTGAGGGAGCTGGGGGTGTTTAGTCGGGAGAAGGAGACCGGGGGGACACTATCTCTTCCCCAGCTCCCTGCAAGGAGGCTGTAGTGCAGCAGGGTGGGTCTCTTCTCCCAGGTAACAAGTGATAGGATGCGAGGCACCGGCCTCAAGTTGTGCCAGGGCATGGTTTAGTGTCGGAACTCAGAATGTCCCACAGACATTCTCGGACGTTCCAGACCCAGGTCAAAAGCATCTGAGACCCTGGCATGCAGCCAGAGATCCCTGTGGCTTTGAATCTGACCCATGGAACAGTTTACCAACTTTGCAGGAAGAACAAGAAGTCACAAAAGTTTAGATATTGTAGTAGAAGTAGTCACGAAGTGAAGGGTAGGATTTCTGAGTGCTGTACAGGGGGGTTTTAAGCCTTGTACGCAGGGGTCCAAGTTTTGTACATGGGGGTCAGGGATTCTAAGATGGAGGGATTTGGGTGTGCCCTGTCCTCTTTCTTTCTCCTTCCTAACCTCCATGTCTTTGGTGATGTTGGCACTCACAGATTGGTCTAGAGTAGAAAGTCACCATTCAATATAGATAATAGGCATTGGGGAAAAGGCATAAACATGTAGTACGTAATATATGATATAAAAGATGGCACCAGCCCCCTGGGAGGGCAGTGTGCCTTTGTCTGAGCTGCTTTACGGGCCACAGCAGTTCAGGAGAAGAATCTTTTAGATAACCAACAATAAACAACCTTGAGAACAGACAACAGAAGACTACTGAGTCTTTCTTCAAAGGCACGGGTTGGAGGAGGGACTTTTCCATCTTTTGGGGTCATCCTAATCCGGGGGTGAAACCCCACAGTTTAGATTGGCTATTAAGAACGGCTCAGGGAATTGGTGGCATTCCTGGCGGTGTTCTAAAGGCATGTGGCCCTTGTGGATGTTGTTTAGTGGTGAATGTGGTGGTGCTGGGTTAATGGCTGGTCTCTATTGCAAGGCCTTCTCCAGCCTTAATGATTCCGTGACTCTAAACTGTATTTTTACAGTTGTGCTTCAGTCCTCAGTATCTCTTTAAAAACAAAAAAACCTAAACTGATGAGGTTTTTCTTTCTTTTTTTTTTAATTTTTTTTTTAAATTTAATGAATCTTTGCCCTCTTTCCTAAGTATGTAACTATTCACTTTCCAAGAAGCTTTCACATATTTGCTACACCCTTACTAGTGGCTTTTCGGCACTCCAAATTTTATAAGTGTATTTTAGCGCACTCTTCCTAGATCCGCTCCTTTCCTCTCGGTGGCGCAGCCCAGAAGCCCTGGCAGGCTGACGCGGTGCCAGGTGCCAGCCCCGGGGCGGTAGCACCGACCCGCCGCGCAGCCGCAGCGGCGCTCCCTGCGCCCCGCCATGGCGGGCCCGGCGCCTCAGCCCCGCGCCGGAGCCGCGCATGCGCGCCCGGGCCGTTGCCATGGCTGCGGGCGGACGCGCGGGGCCGGGCGGCGATGGCGCTGAGGCGGCTCCTGCTGCGCTACTTCCCGCCGGGTGCGGAGCGGGGCCGGGGGGCTCTGGGTGCTGCCGGCGGCTGTGCCGGGGCTGGGGCAGCGCGCGGGGGCCCGCGGGTGTGGGGCGTGCGGCGGGGCGCCGCGGGGTGTGCGGAGCGCCCGTCGTGGCGGGTCCCCTCAGCCCGCAGGGGCCGGGCGGGGCCGTGGCGCACCTGCCGCCGGCCGGAGCGAAGGTGCCGCCGTTCGTCCCGGGCCCAGAGGCTGCAGCGGGGAGCGGCTCATCACCCATCGGGGGTGTAACTAGTGACTTAGTGCAGTCAAGGCAGTCTTACTCGCGTCACAGTGAGGAGTTTAAAAAGTCAACGGTGTCTAGATGGCACAAAAAGGAAAAAAAAAATGGTATTTGTGTTTTTAAATTGCTGTTTAGTAAAAAAAGTTGCCGCTCTCTACAGCTGCCTGAAAGGAGGTTGGAGCCTGGTGAAAGTCGGTCTCTTCTGCCAGGCAGCCAGGGAGACGATGAAAGGACATTGTCTTTAGCTGTGCCAAGGGAGATTTAAATTGGATATTAGGAAGAAACGCTTCACAGAGACTGTGATCAAGGCAAGGGGCTGCCCAGGGAGGTGGTGGAGTCACCATCACTGAGGTGTTTAAGGACTGGCTCTCAGTGCCAGGGTTTGGTTAACAAGGTGGTGCTTGGTCCTGGGTTGGTCTTAATGATCTCAGAGGCCTTTTCCAGCCTAGCTGATGCTAATTCTTTTTTTTTTGTCCTTAATTTATGAATTTTCTGAGTGGAGCCATGCTTTGAAAAGCAGTGCTGCCAGACTGTACTCAGGTGACTCAGTGAAATTTCAGAAGTGAAACAAGCTGGAGATGGCCAGCTCAGGAAGTGTATTGGAAAAAAAGGATCTTCTTTTCAAATTACTTTCAAATTAAAAAACTCACCCACTACCTGCTAATGGTTTGTGGCGCAGGCTTTGTCTCCAGCTTGACAGAAACATCCACAAGCAATAATCATACATTACATGGATGATTTACTTATTTCAGTGCCGACACTAAAGAAGTGGAAGAAGCTCGTGACAGTGTAGTCACAGAAGTGTGACTTTTCCTATGAACTTCATGAAATGCAGAATGACACAGAAGTTCATCTAAATCATCTTTTCCCACAGAAAGTCAAGGAGCAGCTGAGACCTTTATCAGCTGTTTCAAAACAGGAAGCCATATGGTTAAACATTTTAATACTCCAGTTCAGTGGAAGTTGCAGAGGTACCAGAGCAAACCTGGGAATATAAGGTGTTTTTATGATTTTTTTTAAAATTACTGCACTCAAGCCTTTGCAAACACTAGAAAAAATATAAAGGGTTTTGTAAAACATGTTTTGCAGGCTTCTTGAAACACCAAACTACAGCAAGTATCTTCAGGACAGCTTATTTGAAATTAATGCTGATGAAATGATACAAAAAGTTGTTGGAAAAAAGAGCTTGTTCATTTCTAGAATAGAAAATAGCTCATAAATAATATTATTTAATATCTTTTTTCATATAAGCATGTCAGAGTTGTTGATCACCATGCTTACTCTCAGCAATAACAGCTAGCCTCCTTCCAGCTCCAAGAGCTGGAATTGGGTCTCCTGAAGTGGAGCTATGAAAGTGGAAGTGCTGCTGTCTACAGTTATAAAACTCCAGAAGTCTATTTATGACCTGTTTATCACTTATTTTTAAAGGAATTATTTTGGAATATGTAGAAGGCGGTGAATCAAAGACCAGATCAATAGATCTGCTTGATCTTAGACCTGAGTAAGTATGATATTCCTTCAGATAACAGCACTCTCTGTTTTATAGCATGTTCATCGACAGCTCTAGTTGACTGTGTTACACATAAGTGAGATCAGGTAGAGCCTCTGTGCTCTACTCAGCCAGCTCTGGTAGGAAGGGCTTCCGAAAAATAACAAAGTGCCACCATTAAATAAAGTCACCCAAATCCATGGAGTTTACTAGGCAGAAAGACATGAAGTAATATGATTGTCTTAATACCAGCATTGATATGGAAGAGGCCTCGCATGTAAGCCTGTCAATAGACAGTGTAAGCTGGAAATGCAGGATGAAAAATCTCAATTTAAAAATTATTATGTTTTGTCTACTTAGGACTGTCCAGTATAGTGCTGTGGGTAAAACATATCAAGTCTCTTTGTGAAAGAAATAAGTTGTCTGGTGTTGCTGAACAGGAGTATAAACTCTGAGAGGATACTCTTTTATGATGTAGTGGCTCCCATTTAGAAGACTGATGCAGAAAATCCCCTTAGACTTGAATAATTCCCATACTAACAGAAATGCTTGTCTTTCTTGCTAAGCTGATTTTAAGAGTGTATTGTCATTTGATTGCTGGGTATTGTCAAGCCTTAGTTTCTCACAGAAAGTCAGAAATCAGTAGTTATCTGATGGAATGGAAAGAGGATCCAGTTCCACAGACCAGCCCCCTTGCTGCGGGCTCCAGGGACATCACGACACTGGACCACGTGGTAGTTACTGTCAAAACTAAGAATTGTAGAAACAGCCAGAGATTTCTGGAGCCACCGACAGAGATAAATTTAAGACTTTGCATACATAATTTATCTTGTTACTGCTTCATGGGCAATTTATTTGGAATTAATGAAATTCCAGTATAATTTAGGTACTTAAACTGACTGTTTGGGACATACGTCTCCCATGCCTGATCCTCCTGGAAATCGTTTGAAAAGATAAATTTCTTGCCAAGCTACAATTTTTAAAAGTTGAATTTTACTGTACAACTTCAGTAAGAGAAGGAAGGAAATATAAAAACCAAGAAAGATTTATTCTTTTTCTTTAGGCCTTTACAGAATGAGATAAATGCATAGCATTTAATTGCTTACTTCAGTTTCTCTGCAAGTAAATTGTATTCTTTGGTTTAACTTCATAATTATTTCCAGAGGATGGAATGTGGTGGGTTTGGGGTATTTATTGAGTCTGTTTTTGTTCTTTTTTCATAATTAGCACAGATGTTACAGCCTTAGTAGAAGAAATCCAAAAAACAGAGCCTCTCATCACAGCTTCCTGCTTGGAACATGTCATACATCTAGTGCAAAGATTGCAGGAGAAGCTAGGGGAAAAACAGAATCACAAATTCTCTCTCTTTAAGGTCAGAGGCATCTTTAAAGTAATTTTGGGCATTCGGGGGGTTTATGTTGTGATACTGTATGTTTATACTGCTGTGCTATATGACTGATTCCTTGGCCCTCTTCAATCCTCTCTGCACTTTCAGAGCAACTGAGTCTGGCCTGGAATTTTTCTGCCAGGAATTCCCCCAATAAAGCTGAGAGGTATAACTGTTCCTAGATATTGTTTACCCAGGCTTAATCACTAGGGTGTGTTTTAGATGGAGAGAAATCAATCTTTTATTTGTTGAGTAAGAGTTTGTGGGCTAGCAACACCTATAGTTACATTTGAACAAAACCTGTAAATGGACCCTACGTAAATTAGCAGTTGGGAAAGGACCAAAATATTTTCATACATGTGTCTACTTGTTCTTCATTTTGTGAAGATTGTGGGATTTATGTTATTATTTTATGGGGATTTATGCCACATGCAGTTGTCGTTACAAATCCTGGTTCTCATTACTTTCTGTCATTACTATTATCTTTGAATACTGATAAATTGATTTTCAGCTTACAGACAGCACTTGAAATATTTTTTCAAACAAATAGGAATTTTAAGAACAATGATTACAGAGACCTTTCAGAGCTTCAAATCCAGCATCGAGTGTGTCAGAAGAGAACAGGTTTAATTGTATTTAACTGTGGAAATGAAACTTTCTTTGAGATATTGCATGCTTCAATCTGACATAGTTAACGTTGTATCTTTATTGTGTCAGCAGATGGCAATGTGTAGCTGTTAAACAATGTTGGTCAGTGCTATGTTGTTTATTGTTAGCTTAAATTAGAAGAGAAAAAGAAGTTTTGTGTTGGTTTGTTCAGCTATAAAACCCCTTACATGTTCTGAGGTTTAACTTTGGTTCTTTTGACCAACAATACTCATCCAGGTGCATTCTGCAAAGAAATATGTATTTAACCTTGAAAACAGAGCTATGTAGCAAGGCATCTTAAATTTAAAAAGTTTATCTTCCAAGTTATGCTCTCAGCTGAGATAATGCCTTGCTTTTCAAAAGCTTTAGAAATTGTTTGTTCATCAGAGACTGACAAATCTTCAAACGCTTGTTCAAACTTGAGTGTAAATATTTGTTCATTGTTGGGTGTAGTGCTGTGTCTGAGCTTCTGTGTTTGGAAATAATAGAAGCAAGCAAATCCAATCAGCACTGGATTATTTCCTTCACTCAAGAGTGGTTAGAAGTGTGTGAAAAGAACTTTTTTGATCAATTTCATTTAAGGCTTCTAAATGGAATAGGAGTACCAGGTCCTTCTGAGATACTAATAAAATATAAGAGATTGGTGGGAGTGAGATTTGTTTTTCTTTTCCCTGAAAAAAAATGTTCCATGTGTGCATTGTTTGGAAATGAATGGTTTTTATTCTTGTTGCACTGGAGTATAATCTGAAAGAAGTGTATAAGCTCATCTTTTTGTTATTTCCAGTAATTGTGCTGATGGTGGTGTGTTAGGCACCCTGCAGAGAAATGAGGTTTTATAGCAATTTCTCAGGTTTTAAACTATTCCATGGCATGGGATGCCATAGTAATTTGCACATTTTTATCTTAGGTAGGTACAGCTGTAGCAGATTTTGCAGAACTGAGGTGTATTTTTTTAATATTGCCTTAGGGTTTGATTATTGTATCATTTCCACAGACAATTCTTGCTGGCTCAGAGTTCCATGGATGAAGCAAGTGCAGCACTGGGCATTGGAAGAACAGAATTAGTCTCATAATCTGAAATTACATAAAACCCATCTCGTTTTCCTCCCTTTTTTCATAATTTCAAAATACCTCTGTTGTTTAGAGCTGCATGCATATAGTTTTAAATATGTTATGGTTGAGATTTCCATAAATTTCCACAATTATTGATTCTCATAGGCAGACGGATATTGTGGTTCTTTTTAAAAAACACAATATTTTAGTCATTTCCACATCTTGATTGCCCATTCCCACTTCTGTAGCTGAAAGTACAACTTTTGTTGCTTTCTCTAGAGAGCAGAAATTGCTGTTTCTGTAACATAAAATGCATTTTCTGTTTCTCTCTCCCTCTCAGTCCTTCACTTATCAATTGTTATTTCCATTTTGATGAATCCCTACTCTTCTGAGTAGAAGATCTCTGTGCCTTTTTCATTTTCCTTTTGGAGACAGGCAGCTTGGAAAACTTGAGATAAGCAAAAAAGTTGAAGCTCTGGTAATATATCAGTGATTAAATCTCACTGTTCATAAACAGTTTCTTCTTCATTCTTACACTACAGGAAAGACCTAGTGAACCACTGGGGTATTTTCAACGTCCCTTTACTTCCCTGTCAGCAATTGTGGTGATTTCCCAGTTTATGATTTTATTGTGGTTCAGACTTGAGGAGAGGGCAGCTTCTAATAGGTGAAAATTATTCAAGTGCAAACCATGTTTTACAGCAGCCAGTTTATTCAAACATCAAGCCAGATTTTTTTTTTTGGTGTCCTTTTTAAAGTATCATGGCATGGCAACTTCCATTGCAGTATCTGAAACTATTTTCACTTCTGCTTAATAAACCTCAGTATGTGTTCCTATGGCTATGGGCTCATTCACATGAATGATCCTGTGTGTCTGTTTAAAGCATTGTTAGAAAACAGCCTCCACAACCTCCACAATCTGTGCAGACATTAAAGTTGAAATTCTGTCTTGGAATTTTGTCTTCCTGAGTATCTTTGTTATGGTTTTGCACACCTTGTCATGACTTCATAGGACAGAGCTGTAACTTATATTTCTTATAAGCTGTAGCTTATATTTCTTTTTTTCTTCCTGTTTTGTACAACAGAGTCAAGTGCCAGCTGGAAGCATCCCACATCCTAAAAGTCTCAAATTTAACTGGATTTCTTGGTTCACTGGCTAAGGCTTAATATTAGTTGGCATTTCTTTCATCACTGATCTTAGTCATCGTGGTCTTGTCTTTTGTTTTGCCCATTCAGCTCTGGTCTAGGGTAGTTTTGCTGGTCTTGGAAAAGGTGAAGAAAATACAAACATGGAAAAACAACCAGTTCATTGAAATGGAGGATAACATTGAAATCAATACTATATAACATCTTCAGTGGTAACCTGATGATTAATGTGGGATTTCTTCTCCTCTAACAGGAGGAGGAGAAAAAATTAATCTGTTGAATATTTTGAGCAATTTTGTTTATTTTTTTAGCATCAAATGTTTTTCCTCTCACTGCCCCTGCTTCTGTTTCAGGTGCTTAGAACACACATATTGCCTCTGACTAATGTCGCATTTAACAAATCTGGATCCCGGTAAGTTGTTTTCAAAGTCAAAGCATCTAATCATCAATTAAAGTTTTGTACTTGTAAATTAAATGGTAAGGAAGCTTCAGTGCTCTTATCTTGCTGCAGAAAGAATTCAGCTCTGCTGCTTATAAGCAGCTTCAGGCATAATTGGGGATTATATTTCAGGCCTCTGTGGAAAACCCATGGGAGATGCAAAAAAGTAGCAGGTGAGATTCAATTTATGTAATTTTTTTCTTCCACAGTCATAGTCTGTTGACAATTACCGTATTACAGAAAGAAGCACCTTCATGGCCATTAACTAAATATTGCTAAAAGCTAAATGAGTCTTTGACATAAACTCATTTGAGAGTTTCACTGGAGTGAAAGTGTAACTTTCATGTTAATTGATTTCACTGTGGACATATGTCTTATCATTTTTTCCTTCATGTCTTAAAAGCAGCAGCATGCTTTCTAGTTAAAATACATTAAAGATTAGAAAAAAATGTGGTTTTATGACTAATATGTTAAAGAAAGAAGAAAAGGAACCTCTATGATCATAAATCTGTATTTTTGAATGCAGATTTAGGGTCTGAGACAATGCTAACTAAAATCTGTGGAAATAAATAATTTGGCAGTGCATTGGGACAAGTAAGATATTTGCTGAATTCAGAAATGACTTTCTCTTTGCTTTAGCTTTATCACTGGAAGCTATGATAGAACCTGCAAACTGTGGGATACAGCATCAGGAGAAGAGCTGCATTCACTGGAGGGACACGGAAACGTTGTCTATGCAATAGCTTTCAATAACCCCTATGGGTAAATAAATTTCCTCTGAGATTCTTCATAATTGCTAATACTGTTTTTTTACAAATAATGTAACAAAGAATAGACTATTTTAAATTGAAAGAGTTCAACTTCTGAGTTTGTAGAGTTCAGCTATAGCTAATCGCTGTAGGATGACACTCTCATTATTTGTACAAGAAATCCATTCAAACATGGTTTCTGCTATCATTTTTTTAAAATTAAATTTAGAAATTCTAACCAAAAATTTAATTAGGTATTCAGTCTTGAAAAAAAAAAAAAGAGTTAGTTGAATGTATTGAAACACAGTTTATTTCAGTAATATCTGCATGACCAGATTGTGTTCTGAATGTTAACCATTCTCCTCTGCCTCCATGTAGTTGTATGTGATGTGACATATAAGTACTTATGACAATCTGTGTTGCTTCAGTTAAGGAGAAAGATGTGGATTTCTCCATTTGCCGTTACAAATTCAATATTATTTAGGACATGATTTAGAAATGTCACAACTTTTGAGTAATTTTAGTTAAATCCACAAGGTGCTGCTGTATGAATATCATATATTAATTTTTGCACCTTTTGTTTTCTTCAATAATTTTTTGCCTAGGTTGGAATTGCCACCTGTTAGGTGAAGGGAATTACATGTTAGCTACTGAAGTTTCATTGTCATTTGCTTCCTGAGGAAGTTGTCATGTGTGAAAAAAACATTTTTTCTGTAAAGTAAGAGAAATTAATTCCTATTTTTCTATTGAGTCACGTTACTGTTGGATGTCCTATTTATCAGATGAACAATACACAATTACCATCAGGAAATAAATGTTAAAAGATTTGTTCTTACACTATTTGAAACTTCATCTCTTTCTTCTACATGAAAAGGAAAACTTGGACCCTTTTGTGTCAATGTCTTATATTCTGATATTATTGTTTACTTTAGAAAAGCATTTAATGAAGTTCATTTATATGGTTTGCTGAAAATAATGACAAAAATCTGTGCAAAGATCAATAACTAGACTGTAACATAAAAGTGGACAAGCAACATACAGCGAGATAAAACCTGATGAGAACTTTGAACTACTTTTGTAGTAAAAATTTGATAAAACCCTTTTTTTTCTGCTAATCTTTAGGTTTTGGTACAGTGCCCCTTGGTACATTTTCTGGAGACTTCACTTTAGTCTTGCTCTATGTGCAGATGGTCACAACACTTCCACTGACTTCAGTAGGAGTAGAGTTCAACTTCTGAAATTTGGGTGAACTGCATTTATAATTGTTGATAAACAGATGTTATCTGATTAAATGGTATAACTTCTTAATAAATCTGTAAGTACAACACAACATCATCCCTAAAGCAGGTCAGTCATCAGTTATGAACACTCCTGTGCTAATAGATTGGTCATAAATAGGCACAGTAGCTCTCTTAGAAACTCCCTGTGTCTGCTAATTTTTTGCCTTGCTTTAACTTGTGTTTGTGAAATCCTGCTGCAGGATCTTGTAGTGTGGCAGCAAGCACCAAAGTGCATGGGAGCTTCCAAGGCTGGGTGTTTTTTCTCTGGATTCTGCTGTCTCTGGAGTCAGAGGGTTTTTCTACATAAAAATTATAGGATTTTTTTTTTCTATTTAGTGACAAGATTGCCACTGGATCTTTTGATAAAACCTGCAAAGTGTGGAGTACAGAAACAGGAAAATGTTATCATACCTTCAGAGGACATAGTGCAGAAATAGTGAGTAGTGATGGATGTTTCTTATTCCTTTATGTTTCCTCACACTATCGTCGATGACTGTGAGTTCTGACTCCCTGTGAGCTCCCACTGGAAGGCACAGTTGTTGTGGCACCTCTGTTCATACATCCAGGTCTTGTTAACATTTCTGCACTGCAAGGGAGGATAGTCTGACAGTTCTTGAGATAGAATAAATCCCCATACACAGTTTGAAATTATATTGTATTTTTACTTTTTTCTGATTTCCCTTGTTTGTTAAATGTTAAAACATTGAAAAATACCATAGCAACTGGAATTTTCAGTTTATTGTACATACTTTTTGTTTGATTACATATCACTTGTTTTTCTAGCTATCTTGCCTCTCATATTTGCATAACTAAATATACAAGAACATCATTGCTTTGGTTACCTTTCACACAGAGGTCTGTACTTTGTGTACAGAACCAATTGGAGCTGTAGGGGAACGAATTTCTGAAATCTAAAGTGTGTTAACTGGGAATATGTGGGATGCTGAAATGTCAAAGATCTATGAAATTAAAACAGTTTTAGCTTAAAAATGCTTGGTTTCCTCTCCCATGCGCTAGAACCCCTATCAGCAGCATCAAGTGCCTTGATGCACAAATTTCAGTTTGAAAGATCAGGACAAAACCACTAAAATCTGAATTTCAATGATGAATTTTTTTTTTTAATAGCGATATAATCACTGTTCAATGAAATTTTGCTGAAAATTGTTTCTGAAAAAACAATTTGAATTTAATTGTAGATTGAGAGGCCTTAAGTAGAAAGAGGTGGGAAAATGGTGGTTTACTGTATTGGAATTTGGGGTTTGTTTCAGTGTGTTTTTGATTCTCTGGATGCTCTGAGTTACCCCTTACAATGGAGAAGAACATGTTTGCTTATTAAAAAAGGCTGCAGTGGTTTTACTTCCACAAATCAGTCAGGTAAATGTTTAAAGGCCTCTCCATTTTTTCTGACTTCTTAGGGGTTAGATTAGACCTGGAGTGCTATGAGTTGTGCTGACAAGTAATTAGAAGGAGATAATTGCCAACAGGAAATTATGTGCTTCTCTGAATCAGACCTGTTTCTGAAAGGCCATTATTGCATCTGATACATTGCTGGCAAGGGCATGCCCATAGTTACTCAGGATGAAAAAAAACGAGCTGCTGTTTTCCTTTTTTCATGGCACCTGCTATTCTTTATTTGCAGAGCAATCACACTGAATAATTACAGAAAATGGGAGGATGAATACATGGTTCTTAATGTGAGAAATTAATTAAAGTAGTTGTTGAGATTTTATTCTTGCGTTTTCTTAAATATGATGTTGTGGCAGTGCCCTTGGCAAATGACATTGATAATGACACCTGGTAGGGTAAGAGTGCACAGAGTGTGTTTGTGGGTACACAGAACTGTTTGGATGATCTTTGCCCCAGTCTCATCAAGTAACAGAGAAAACCTACCAAACACTAGTGCTAGGGAGCACTGTCAGACTGGACAGTAATTGGAGGATTTCAAAGAGAATTTTGAAAGAAAGAAAACAAAGCATGTACTTGTAAGAAGTCCACTTGGTCTGAGTGCTTATCCAGAATCATGTGGTAAGGATTTGTTGCTGTTCTAGTGAGCTGTTGGAAGAATTCTGCAAGTTTTCTGTATGTCATAAAATATTATCAGATCTTTGTCTCATTTAAAAATATTAATCCTGACCCTTAGGATTAGCTTAGCTTATTTAGAAAATATATATAAATGGACTCCTTTAAACTTCCTCTATCCAATGTTTCTCGCTACAGGTATGTTTATCATTTAATCCTCAGAGCACACTGTTGGCAACTGGAAGCATGGATACCACTGCCAAATTATGGGATCTAGAGAAAGGAGAAGAAGTAGCCACTTTAAATGTATGTTTGCATTCCTGATGTTTTCAGAGGTGTTCCTAGCTTAGTTTTCCAGCTGAGATAAATAACAATGTAACCATTCCAACTGTTTCAAAGCTTGCAGTTTCTTTCACCAGGTGATCCCATAAGTGACTACAGTTCCAAAACAGAATAAGGAAACTTGAAGGGCATGAGAAGCTGCGGTGTTTTATGAGTCCTATTTATCAAAAGACAGATTTTCTCATTGCACTGACATTACTGCTAGAGATTAGAATCCCTTCCATTACTTGTTAAAACCTGCTGCTCTACTGTCAGTTGTGACCTCCTCTGTATGGAGGAGGTAAACATGAGCAGAGGACAATCATCCAGTTACCTCTAGATTTTCATCTCTCTTTGCTCTGTGTGGCCTGCTGGCATTCCCTAGGGTCAGATTGGCCTCTGCTGCTTCAATGCATTTTTCTCACATAAATCCTAAGTCATATATAGTGGATGAGCTTCCTGCTTAAGTGGTGTGCCTGAGTTTTTGCAGTTGTTGGGATATTGGCTATTCCACAGTCAGGTAGATCTTTCTGTCAAAAATGTGGTATACTGGACAAGACAGTAAATAAAATAGTGATAAGTTATGGAAAGATTATGCTGCTGAAAAAGACTACATATTAAACTATATTAATGGAAAAGTAATAATTTGTATTCTCATACGTCTTTTTAAAAATTCTCTCAGGGGCACTCAGCAGAAATTATTGCTCTGTCTTTCAATACCACTGGAGACAGGATCATCACTGGCTCCTTTGACCATACAGTAGCAGTATGGGATGTTGGCACTGGCAGGTACTAAAGCACTAATAAATATAATTTTACTTTGCATGATTTCAGGACAAATTAAATAGAAAATGTTGAGCTACATCTTACAGAGCTTGTATTTCATTTAGATGATATATTCTTTGGTCTTGTAATGTGTTACTCCTCTTCTCTTTGTTCTTTTGAAAAGGAATTCTGCTCTTGCTTTTGTATGTATTATTTTAAATTTCTATCTTATGAGTACTAAAGAGGCAGAAAGACTGGACTGATCCTGTGCTTGTTCCTGGTGAATTCTCCAAAGAGGAATATATTTTATCAACATGGAAACTCATGACTTGCAAGATGTCTAGGATTTCTAGACTGTAGAAAGCATATTTTATGTTACAGAAAATTATTCTGGTTATGTTATCTTTAAAAACTATGTATTTTTCCTTTTCACAATCCTTTGTCAATATAAATTTAAAATGTGCTCTCCTTTGACTGTAGAGAACAAAATCTCTTGATTAAGATGACAAGAAATAATAATGCAACAGGTAAATATTAACTGGTATAATACTGACAAATTCACTTGTTTTTTTCAGTGGGAAGCTCAGTGTAAGTAAATAATAAAATGATCACCCTGATTACTGACAAAGTAATTTATGAAGATAACCATTCTATTTTGTTTTTGGTTTTTTTTTTTTTTGAGAGCAAGGGCAATATCTCTGAAATCTATATATAAAAGGAAAGTCTGTGTATAGTGATATCTTGGGATAATAGACAATATATATAAAAGCAAGACTAAGTGTGTGATTTATAAGTAGTGTACACATAGTGTATCATTTAAGGCTTGATCCAATAATCTTTGAGCTTATTTGACACCAACACTCATTCAGCAAAAAAGGGGGAACACACTGGATTACACTGTTGTAATCCAGTTCTCTATTTCCATGGTAGATACAGCCCATTGTAGTGTAGTTGAAGGTGTCTGCAAAGCTTCATTTGGCAGATCAACAGCCTGGTCCTGTATCTTGGGTCAGGGGTTCTGGACACCAGTGTGTGAGACAGAAGCAGTTTCTCATTTGCAGTTATAGTCAAATACTAGAGCATCCATTGATCAAATTTCACTTGGAAACTGAAGGCTAAGGAAATAGTGCTATGACTAAAGCTGATTGCTTTTAATAAAGAACTTAAAAGGAATTTTTATAGCACTTCATAAGCCTCTCTTCTGTGTTCTTTCTGTGTATCTGATAATGGCTTCTGTGAGATGTTCTCCACATTGCTATTTATTCTGTTTATTGATCAGATTTTTATGTCAAAGCTTGAAGGCTGCACTGCCTTTTTGGAAATTGGAAGTTTAAGTTTTCAGCTTTTAAATTAAAACTTTTTTCTAGGTACTATTAGGTATTTTGGGTATTAGGTATTACAGTAACAGCAGTCTTGATGACCAAATAATATATTTATAAAATTAAGTTTTCCTCTGTTATCTGCTTGTTGATTTTTTTTTTGTTTTACTATAAAAAGTCTACACAATTACAACAGTGTAGACCTCCCTGTGTTAGAAAGTAAAAGGAGCAATTCTGTAAAATGCTAAGAAGGTAATCAAGTTTTTGTTATTATAAACAAATAGCAAATTCAAATGCTCAGGAAATTTTTTTTACTGTTCATTTAGCACATATATTAATTTAACTACTCTTATATATCTTGTGCAATGAATAAAAACATTTTAGTCACTTAAACTAATTTAGTTGTTTTTCTGGTCATTAGTTTATCTGTTATTTACAGTCTGCTTCTATTAATGATGCAGTGATACTAGCATTGTGATAATAACCCAATTTTCTAATCCTTTAATAGATGTATATCTCAATTAATCTTTTTTTAGGCTTTGTTGCCTTATAGGCCATTAAATAGGAAGCAGTATTGGCTAATTGTACCCTCTCTACTCAGATAAAGCTGAAGAATTTAATGGGACTTGTATTGCTAGTCTTGTGCAGCAAGAAGTTGAGGATTAATGAGGATTAGAAATCATATTTCAGTTGGGCTGTCATTTGCCTGTTACTTGGGAACATGCTCGCATTAAGTACCTGATTAACTTCCATTTGATCTTCAGTGGATTTTATAATAGGTTTAGATTATATGGTGTTTTAAAGATGTACTGTTTTTACAGTTCATTGAAGTAGGATAATGGGAGAGTAATGTGGAAAAACTTGCTGTACTTGCTTAGCATGTAGATGAACACAAGGAATCTGTTGCTGGTACTGAAAATCAACACATTTCACTGGAAATACATTTGCTAAAATATTTTTGAAAGAGAAGGGAGGAAATTTCCATTTTATTCTTTACTGCCTCTTTTTGCCAAAAATAGAAAATGGAATTGATGTAGTACTAGAATCCTAAATGAGCTGCACCACTCATTTAATTGCTTTAATGGTGAAGACTTGACACTTTACCTATACCATTTTCTAAACTTAAAATTTATGTGTATATAAAAATACATACTATAAATGTAAATGATAATTTAATTTTTTTTGTAGGTTACTACATACTTTAATAGGTCACCGAGGAGAGATTAGCAGTGCCCAGTTCAACTGGGACTGTTCTCTCATTGTCACTGGATCAATGGACAAAACGTGCATGGTAAGCTGGTTGAGTAGGTAGTGAATATAGCTACTTGCCATATAAAATGTATCTTTTTTTAAATTGAGGAGCATAATTTTAAAGTAGTACATATAATGAATTAGAGAATTTACAACTAAATGTAAAACCTATAATCTTACTAATTTCAGTGAAGTCTAGTTGAGACTTGTTTAATCAATACACTGAACTAAAAAATGTATAGAACTTCATTATACTAACTAAAGAATGACTCATTATTGATTTGTATTCGGATTTCACGTTATTACATGTCAAACATCAGAAAGGGCCTCTACAAGTTGCTTTATTAATGAACTAGATATCTATAAAGTAAATTAGTAAGTTCCAAAGCAGCAAGCAGTGCCCCTGTTTGTGTGTGCAGCTGTGGAATGCAGTGACAGGGACACACATAGCGACGCTGGCAGGGCACAGCAAGGAGGTGCTGGACGTGTGCTTTGACTACGCCGGGCAGCGCATTGCAACAGCCTCTGCTGACGGTGAGTGAGGGGCCTGCCTCTGCTGGGGAGCTGCAGCATCGAACACCTCTGTCCTTTCCCTTTGGCTCTGCTTTGAGTGTGGCTTGATGAGGAGGAGGACTTGATTCAAAACTATCAATCGAGCAATGTTTGTTGCATTACGGAAATTGGGCGTTAAACTTTAAAAATTTTCTCCAGTGACATAGTTCTTATTTTCATACTTCAATCAACTCAACGTGTCTTTCCCCTTTAACTTCAAACTTGGAAGGGAATATTTCACTTGTGGCTGGAAATACCTTTTAAATGTGTATGTAAATAGCTTTTGAGGGAGTTGATTTGGTGGCTCAGATTTAGGCTTAAATGAAAAATGTAGTTGGAATTTTACTGCTGGATTTACTAGCAGGCTTTTCTAATGTACAGCAAAAGAATACACAATAAAGAAGTAGTGAAGCAATTTTGTTTTGTTATTGGCATGCAGAAGTTTTGCATGTTTATTATTTGTCTAGGAATCACAATAAATAGTTTTCTGTATTCACCTGCTCAGTTATTATACTGCATAATGACAATGTTGTATTAGTTTTAGATACAAAATTCCAGAAACAGGCTACCAGACTGCATGGGGAGGACGATTTGGATCTATTTTCCTGTACTTGCTATACTAAGACAAAAGCCAATGTAAAAACTTTCCTGATATCTAATCAATATCTTATTAAATATAATAAATAGATTATTAAAGAATGAAATATAATGAGAGCTTTATAAATATATTGTACATGCATTCTGAAATAACAGGCTTCAGTAAGCTGTGTGGACCTTTGTATTCATATGTTAGGAATTTTCCGGGAGAATCCATTTCTGGTTAGGAAAGGAAGTCAATCTTTTCCACCCAGATTACAGATTCTTTTTAACATACTTTACCCTTGGGGGAAACCCTGAATTTTGCCTTCTATTTTTTCTAAAATTAAACCTGAGGATGAGTTCCTTCTGACCTTATTCAAATGTTCTTACTGAAATGCATGCTTAAGCATAACAATCACATATGGCTCCTACTGCAACAGGGTCAGCAAGAGTCTATAATGCAGGAACAAAACAGTGCATTGCAAAGCTAGAAGGGCATGAAGATGAAATTTCAAAGGTAAGTTGTGTGTGGTTTGCACCTTTTTTAATTTGACTCAGTGTGACATCCAATCCACCAGTTATTCCATGGTGCAGGAATAGTGTTAATCATTATACCATCACATTCTTTAATATTAAAGATTGATAGGTGTGGTTAAGAAGTTATCTTTACTAAAACAGCATTCCTTTTGGCTAAAAGCTATCAGACAGTGATTGTTTACCAATTTCCCACTTCTGAGCTAAGACAATACTGGGTGTGCTACTCCTGTGGGTTCCAGGAGCCATTTCCCTGTATTGTCATGTCATTACCATTTGATTCCTTAGAATGGTGGCAGCTACTTAAGTCCATCCCTCCAAGGGGTGGATACCTGGCTTTGTTGCCATTGAAAGGACCGATTTTTCTTAGCTCTTTGCTTTTCCTGAAGCAGTTTATCACTTGGGTCTGCACACACACTTGATAAAGAACGGGGGAGTAGAGAGGGAGATGCTCTCTAAGTCTTCTTTCAGTGTGATCATTGTCAACAGAGCTCCTGTCTGACCTGTCCTAAACTCTGCCTGTGTTATTCTGCCATTGGAGTCCCACGTTCTCTGACAGAATAAGCACTAGGTTTATAATCTTTTATTGACATCTTAAGGCTGTTGCCTCTAAGGCTTTTACCATCACCCCTATTCCTTCCTTCTACCAGATGTGCTCCTCTTTACTCTTTGTCATTTCTCTGTGCACCTGATTTATGTAATGGAACAGAAAAACCATATTCCTGTGGAAAAATACATGGAGAATCTTATTTTCAAAAATGAGTAAGGAGTTTGGAAATACAAAAAGTCTGTTTCAAGAATCACTTGGTCATGAGGAGTGTGCTCATGTGCTTTGCTTATCTGGCTCAATTTTGAACACCAAGGTTCTGTTCCAAATAAATTTAGTTGCTTCCAACATCGTACATATTTCTCAAACTGTGATATTTATTGCTTGCAGCTTTTCATTATTCTTTCAAATAGATAATCTCCCTGGCTTCAAGTTAGTGTGCTGTGTTTATGCTCCTTTTTTTGGATGTCTTTTGATGTTGAAATATTAATATTTTGAATCTAGGATGGTTCTTAATGAACAAAACTTAAATTATTTCATTCTATTGATTTGTTTTTAAATCATTTTGCTGAGAGAATAGAAAGTTCAGAAGGACTGGTGTTTCCTCAGTTACTAAAGTCACTGCAGTATCTCACACTGTGTAGACCCACTGAGGCCAGTCTGATCCCCTGCTGCCAAGAGGGTGGGTCAGAGACAGCTTCCATCAGGGCCTTAGCATCATTTCAGTGCTGGAGGAGAGTCTCCTCCTCTGGGAGCATGTGGAAAAGGCCATGTATTTCTGCAGATATTCTATGGATATGTGACCACTTAGGAATGTTATTACTTGGAAATGGGATTTCTGGGGAGCAGATATTTTGCCCTCAGTGATTAAGTAATTTTGAATTGTATGATAAACTGGTATTGTCCGGTTAGTGCTCAAAGAATGTATCTGATTATCTGGAAGTCCATGCAGTTATGGCAGTGAATGTTTAACAAATATGAAGACTTACTATAAAATTAATTTTTTTCAGTGCAGATTCTGATACTACCGAGATGTTATTAAATGTAGAACTCTACAAAATATGTATAAATTTTACATTAGAATAATGATAACATTTAAATAAAGTTGCTATTTGGAAGTTATGATTCTGTAGTAAGGTCATGGTATACAAGGCCTTTTTAAATACATGAAGTTTTCAGCCACAGAAGTTTGCTAGCATGACTCTAGTGGAATATTACCCTTGATTTTAGCTAAAAAACTGAATGCAAGATTGCTGCTTTCTATTTTCATCTTTCAATCACTTTAATATGCTTCTTTCTCTAGGCATACTGACTTGCTGAGTAACATAACTCATTTCTGTATTTTTTAAAGGTGTGTTTCAACCCTAAAGGCAATTGCATACTAACAGCCAGTTCTGATAAAACAGCTCGGCTCTGGGATGCTGCTACTGGGCACTGCCTTCAGATATTAGAGGGTCATGCTGATGAGATCTTCTCCTGTGCTTTTAACTACAAAGGTGATACAATCATTACAGGTAACTAGTATATTCTATTTTTATTTCCTTTTTTTTTGAAGACATCTGAAATCTTGCTGCGGCAAAACAAAAACTGTCTGAAAACTTTCCTGGGGCCAAATGCAGGTACGAGCAGTGACATACAATGTAGTCAAGAAAATCTAGACTTCTCTTTAGAATTGAGATGTAAGAGAATATGGCCATGAACAAATTTGTCCAAAGGCATGGGCATGCCCTCCCATCTCTCCAGTGGGCACATACCAGCACCAGAGCAGTGACTAAGCCATTTTCTCACCATGCATTGCTGGGAGGGAGGTGTGGATGAACAAAGGGCAAAGCAGCAGGCCTTTGGTGTATTTGGTACTGAACTCTGATCAGGTTTCCTTCATTTCAGTCATGGGATGCAGGATGATCTCAGTTGGAAGCATTGCCCTAGATTCTGCTGCCTGTTGCTGGTTGTTGAGAAAAAAATATATATGTGTCTCCTGGGTACGTTGTTGATGTAGGTATTAACAAGAATGTGCACCTAAATGATCCTTCACAATGCGTGTTCATTTCTAGGGAGCAAGGATAACTCCTGTAGAATCTGGCACTGACTGAAGAAAAGGATCCAGTTTGATATATGCCTGCCTACTTTGTGAGTTTCAGAGTCAATAAACTCAGCCTTTCAGATATGTTTTCTTTCACTCTCTTTGTTCACTTTCTGTTGAAGTAGAACAGTTATCTAGATTTGATAGGTTTGACTTAGATGTGGCATCACAGAACTGCAGAAGTGGGAAGGGACCACTGGAGGTCATCTAGCACAACAGCCTGCCCTGCTCACAACCCTGTCATCCAAGCAGGACTGATGTGGGTTTGAATATCTTCAAGGATGAAGACTCCACAGTTTCTCTACACAACCTGCTTAGTATTTGAATTCTTGCATAGTAAAGAAGAAAAGTAAGAGTTTTCCCCTCTTATGTTTAAATGGAATAGTTCCTTATATTTCAATTAGTACATGTTGCCTCTTCACTGAGTAGCACTGAGAAGAATCTGGTCTGTTATTTCAGTCACCGGAGAGAAATCATGATTAGTGAGAATGAATGCATAGGATAGCTCAGTTTCTTTATGTGTGATTTTTAACTTGTAACCTTTATAATAAAAAAATAGAGCATTACTATAATCTCAGTTGTGAAAGGAGTGTTGGTACGCACTTGCTTTGAGGACTTTTGTAGTATTTTTTTTTTTGTGTGTAATAAAATACTGAATTAAAATGAAGAAACAAAAGTGCTTGTCATCACTTGGCAGATTTCCTGGTTATTTCAAGTAGTGCTGTGCTGTGGGAGAAGTGAGCAGAGAGCTGCAGATCATTTAAAATGAAATTTTCACCAGTAGCAAAGTGGCTGACACAAATGTCTCTGTAATGCCTGCTAGGTTTTTGTGCAAAACCTTTGGATGTCAAAAATGTATCCCAATAAGTTGGAATGGAAAGAGCCAGGAAGGGCAGTAGTGTTTTTCTGTGTTGATTTAGAATTGCCCAATGTCCCTAGATCAATGGGCACTTGTGTCCTGGGAGATTTCCAGCTGACAAAATTGGAGGAAAATGATTGTGGTGAGATGTATACAATTACTGCTACGTAGTTAAAAACTGAAATTTGACTTGCTGTGAACTATCACAAAGTAGAAAATATTCTTTGGGCTGTGATTAGAAACTAAATTCTCCCCCTATTAATCTTTTAGTTTGGTTTTCTTCCTGTTGCCTCTTCCTTTATGATTTTTTTCGTATACTATACTAGTGTCTGTAATAGCTTTTGGCTTCCAGCTCTTGTCCTAGTTTTGCAAGAAGTTATGAGTTGAGGTTTAATACAGTAAGCATTAGACAGGCTATCTGGGTTCTATTTCTGGTTCTTCCTTGATTCTTGAGTGTGTAGAACTGCTTTTCAGGCTAAGTTATCTATGTTTCCTGCTCATATGTGAAATGTTTGCACATCTGGTGTGATTCCCAGCACTGCTGGAAAGGGTGCTGGCTTGGTACCTTGTAGGAGCTCTGGATGCTCTCTGTGAATGCTTTGATGTTAGGTTCTCTGCACCTTGGTTTACCCACATGTGGGTTTTGTAAATTATAGATATAGACATTAGGAATGTATTGCATAAATGTAACTTGCTGGAACCATTCTGTGGGTCTGGCAGCAGCTTTATCCCTTTTTCTGATTCCACTTTAGTCCCTCAGCCAAAATGGTGAATGTGTATGTTCAAACTCTATTACCTGGCACTTTTTTAATCTGTGTACCTTATACTATCCAAGTGCTCTTTAATCACTGTGTGGTTGGAGTGAGATACAGCTTTCAACATTACCCTGAAATGGTGACAAACTTGGCCCCCTGTGACCTTATTGAAAAGGATTACCCCAGGAGAGCCCTGAAGTGCTTAGGCTTGTCACTGTAGAAATCATATTTGCTGTATTCTTTCTGTCCTTTGGACCTTTGAAATCTTTTCAGGGTGAACCTCTGTGAATATGCAATTCTGTTTTTCTGGGAAAGAAGTTTGTGTCATGGAACTGCTCTAGGACAGAACATACCCTTCACAAGGATGGGGATTTCCATGTAAGCACATGATGTGTACTTGGACTTGTGACGTGTGAGATTCAAATTCTTCCTGAATAGGTGATGACAGTAATACTCACACCCACTGATGTTTTAAAAGTGGCATTTAGTGTAAATTTCTTTTTTTGTCTCCTTCAGTGGCATCACTCACATTTCCTGGGCAGTTAGTAAAAGGATGTGGAAATATATCCTGCTTCTATTTTCCAGTTTGCTGCACTTTACTGTCTAAATCTCAGCTGAAGCTGGGAGGGGGACACCGTACCCATCACTCAGCCCTGTCTTCACTGCAGATTGTTTTAATTAGTTTGATAGTCCAGCTGTCTAATAGAGCTGTCTGTCCTGCTAAATGCTGCACAGCTGCAAGTTACCTTCTGAGGGCCTGTTCCTTGTGATGGGCCACTCTTGGGTTCAGAGTGGGCTGGGAAAACTGAAATAGTGGCGTTATAGGTTTGCTCATATGGGGCAAAGGCTTAGGAATGGCTCTGACTCGGATTCTTAAATTGGCTAGTATGGATGTGTTTTCCTTCTGAGCTGCAGTTTGTTTTATTTAAATAGGTCATGTGGGTTCTTTATTTCAATGGACTGGTAGGCTTTTTCCCTCTGTCATTTTGAAATGTAGACTTCAGCATTCACAGTGGCATTCTTGTGCTTGTCTGTCATGCAGCTCTGCATGAAACAGGGCAAGAACAACTGTAAAACTGGCCTCTTCAGAAAAGTTATCTACTGAATTTAACAGGTGCCTATTTTATCACAGACCACAACTTAATTACTTGAAGACAATTTACTTGAAGACAATTACTTGAAGGTTAATTTACTTGAAGACAATAAAAATCTTCAGAGGTATGAACAAAATTCAGGTATATAATAGTTTTCCAGCTTCTAGTAACTACAACATTAAAAGAGCCCTAAACACAAAACCATAAAAAATGAAGTTTTTAAATATATTATTCAAATACAGTAGAGTTGCTTTTTGAAAAGTAGCAGATCTACAGGCCAAATGTTGCTCTTCATTATGTGGGTGGTAGAATCAACTCTGGGGTGGCAATGCACTTTCCCCTGCAGCCACCTCCAGGAAGGGGAAGCCACCTCCAGGAAGGGGAGCACTGCAGCCATGGCTGCTGCTTCCGTGGGGGCCTCTGATGGCCAGGGCATCCCCTGAGACATCTCCTGCAAGAACTGCTCTAGCTCCCACTCGAAGCTGTGTACAGTTCATTGCATCCTCTCATTTGATAACTTATCTCTTTTTGTTTGCTTTGAATCTGGCTCATATGATTTTAATTTGTTGTATCCTAGTTTTTAGAAAGATAAAGATAGTGAGCAACCACCCCTGATGTAAAGTCCTGCATCAGGAGATTTTTACCCAAGGCTGTATGTTGTTCTCTTCTGGGTGTATTTAATACCCACTTTTAAAAAACTGAAAATAATGAAGAATGGACAAGTGCTTTTCTGATTTATTCAGCGAAGTGATGGTTTCCTTTTCTGTGTAGCAGTAGAACTACCTGTGGTATCTAGACAATATTGCAGTAAATGCCCCTGTGAAGTTACACAAGGACAGGAAAGTCCCGAACTTTGTCTCCCCACCCTCCTGCTCACTTTGCAGGTACTGAAAGCAGTCAGAGTGAGCTGATAGAGGCTTGTACATTGGGAGCTATGCTGGGCAATCAGGGTATCATTTCTCTTTATTTTATTGTGATACTAAGAATGTTCTGTTTAGCCTTGAATGACTTGTGGAACACAAGTAGCTTTGACACTGAGGTAAGAACTGGACCTTGCTCTGTCCTGTTTTGGTCAGAGCTATGGATCAGATTTGTCACTGAGAAGCAGACTTTGAGAAGCTCCAGGGATGGCAGGAAAATAATTAATAGGTCAAAAAAATCCATAGCTCATGTGTGAACATTTTAAGAAGGCAAAGAGGACACACATTATAACATAAATTTATTTCTGAATAAATTGCGACATTAAGAACTACTGTACAGAGAAACTGCATCACACTGTTACAACTCTGTCATGTAATTTGTGCTTTGTAAACATTTATTCTATCACAACAAAAAATTATACTGACAACTAACTGTATTTGGTTTAAAAATAAATATACTTTCCCATTTATTAACTCAAACAAAGCACTTTATAATTGTTGGTGCTTTTCATTAGCTCTCAGCCTCAGAAATGCTGAGCATTCAGAGTTGCCATTCATGTTAGTGGGAGTTACAGATGCTCAGCAGTTCTTAGGGGCTGGCCCAGTGACTCCATTCATGTTCAGTGTTTGCAATCAATTCATCTTTATTTTGATTGTAAAGCGACCTCTCCTGTTCTGTTTATACTGCAGAGTAGATTGAGAATTACTCATGTTATTTAATGTTCCACATTAGATTTTGATTGACTAACAATTTGTATTTTGTAACAAATGAGTGATGCAATCATGCAAGTTTTGTAATGGTTTTAAAGATAAAACTGAGAATATGGCTCTTTTTCATAAATTATTTAAAACTACTTCAAAAATCTCAAAAATATTTAGTGCAAAAGGATAGGTTTTTTTCAAGAAATATTACAGAAGCATATACTGTTATATGGAAAATAAAACTTCTCTTAAATATTTTTTGGGAAAAGCAGGCAGGCATTCTATTCCACTATTTGAGTAAGAGAGATGAAAAGTATTTTCAAAAAAACAAATTGCAAAAGAGCTGTGATGTTGTAAGTAATTTTTACCTTTAAATTCACACCCAGTCTCTTTGGCAGAGTTGAGAGAATGTATTACTAAGTGCATGATATCAACAGATCATCTCAACAGGACAATAGCAGAGTATATCTTATCAAACAATTATAGAAATGTTATAGGCATGAGAACTCTCACACATTGTCCAAACAGTTGTCTTCAAAATGAACACATATGTCTGCTGAAATTTTAACAAACATTTTGCTTTTTTCTAAGTTACAAAAATTAATCTTGAGATTTTTAGGACAAGATGGTGCTCTTTTAAGATATGCATTTCTTCACCTCATTAACAATTTATGCAATTACACTAAATTAAAATAGTTCTTTTTTCACTGCTTTTAATTGATATGTAAAATGTTACAGAGTGCTTTCAACAGAAGCACTTTAGGTAACAACTGTACTATCATGATTCCCTTTTGCCAGGCAGGGACACTGAGGCACAGAGGTGAAATGACTCGCCCCAGGTTGCAAGGCTGGGGCAGGACAGGGCTTGAGAACTGCTGCCCTGGCTCACAGAGCTGTGTGCAGGAATCTACCAGGTGTAGCTATACTGACCTGCACTGCTTCCCAGGGAAAAGGAATCAGCCTTTTAAGGATAGTAACTAGGGACTGGATTTTATTTCTTTGGGAAGGTTGCAGGAGTCAGGAACAGCTATGGAAGAGAAATAAAGACATGGGAAGAAACTAAAATGTGTTTTCAGCAGCTTTTCATCGTGTTGTCTAACTGCAAAGGTGTTAAGTGTTCAAAAGCTTTTATCCCTTGGCATATTATGGGGATTTCAAAAACCCATAAATATTACTTCTCTAGGGACAAAGGTGCCTCCAGTCATTCTGAAACACACTCTGCTTCTAACAGTTAAACTACAACTATCAGTGTTGTTTTAAAACTGAATGGTAGGCTACTATCCATTTTACCTGACTGATTTAATCAAATTGATGAAAATGGAATATATTAGATAATTAAGCCTTTACTGTGTATTTCGTTAATTTAGGATGCTAAAAATCCATCCCCTCATAGTACAGTGCATCCCACAGCACAACATGTCAAGAGTCCCTCATGACACAGAAAGACACAATAAATTTGGGTTCACTTTGCTCCTGGGTCAGTTGTGGCACGGACTTGTGCTGTTCTTGTAGAGTTTGTACATTTTGCACATTTTATTCAGTGATGTTCAGAAATCAGAGCGTTACACAAACCACTGCTTATTTCAACTGGAATAAAACAGGAAAGCTGAACCAGAGAGCTTTGTTAGCCCAGCTCAAGCAGCCAGTCAAACAGGCTGGGTGTGATCTCTCTGCCCTCCTCGCTGAGCTTGCAGTACTGCACCACGGCTTGGAAGATATCCCCCACTTTCCAGGACTTCCGCTGAACTAACTGCACCACATCTAGAAACTAAATAAAAATAACACCATGAAATACACTAGGGATTTGGTGAACATTTTCAAAGGTTCTGTGGAATGCATAGAAAAAAACTCCTGTTAGCCCACGCTTTGTAAATGTACAGCTGTATGAGGGAGCGGACACCATTCAGTGCACAGCAACATCAACGTTCTTGCTATTTATAAAAACTTAATTTCTCTAGTTCCATAGCTCCCCAAAGAGTGATGGGCTCTCACAACGTTTTCTAAATTAACTACTTCTGTCAATTATTTATTTATTGCAATGAAAGTAAAAACAGACATCAGTTTGACAAAGGATCACTATTTGCCATGTTAACAACAACTCGTCGTCAAAATATGGAAGTGTGATTATCCATCTTGAAAAATTATTTTTGCATTACCACTAGCTATATTTTTCTTTATATTTTCATTTTATTTTCTGTACTTCCATGTATATATGCCATAATATTTTAAATATTCAAATAGTACTGGTGAGAGGGAATTCTGTGTAAAATTTTTTAACATGAAGACATTTATCACAGGTGTGTTTTAAAAATAGACAGTATCTGTATTTGACTTTCTTGTTTTAATTTCCTGAGAAACTAGAACTTAAAATATATGTTCTTAAGCAGCTGTAAAAAAAATCCTGAGTTTTGTCCACTTTATACTTAATAATGGGCTTCACAGGGTCATCCATCTGGTCCCTTTTTCTTCTGAAGCACATAAATGAAAATCAAAACTTTACAATTCTTTGAATTTGACAATAATTAGTTTGCTCCTTCTGTTTTTAGTTTTAAAGCACAAAAGAAAAGATCGTGTCTCTAGTTAGTGTAGCTGTTTGCTATTTACATACTGCAGCCTAAACTTTTAATATGTATTTTAATGATATTTAATAGGCACGTGGTTTCCAAGAATGCTGTTGTAGGCAGGATGTGCTTCATTATTCTCTAGTGTATTTTTGCAATTGAATTAACTGTTTGCCAAAGCACATGGGCAAAGCTGACAGCTGTTTCTTTAATTAGATGCAATTTGGACTGTTGCTGTTGAATGCATTTTAAATTATGTTTATGATTCCCAAATGCATGTACTCAAGAAAATCAAACAATATCTCTGCTACTCAAAATGATCTTCCCGTAAGAGACCAAAATACTGATTTGTAATACTTTTTTCATTAATTGACCTAAATACTAATATGTTTTTAAGTCTTAAAGCTTAAGCTCTCTTGCTGATCTTGGAAAGAGGTCTCTTTTTTGGTCCTTCCTGAATTGCTGTAGTTGGTATTTGGTGGGGTCTACAAAGGAGCTCCAGCTGATCATTCAGAAATAGAAAGAGTTTGCAGATCCTGTGGCTGTTTTGGACTTCAGTGTTGCTCCTGGCTCTGGCTTGGACTAACACCTCCGGAGGTTTCTCAGTCATCTGTCTCTCCACTCTCTCTGGAAAGAGACTTCTGCTCTCAAAAGCTGTACCCTCAGCTGGAGCAATTTATGAACAGCCAGGCACAAGTCCAGATCGACCTCAGGCTGCTGTAACTGGTGTTGCAGGCAAGGCAGAACCAGCATAAGGACTGAAAATCTTAAGTCCACACATTGTCTCACATTATAATGACCAAGTAGGAGAACACTGTACATGTGATGTCTCCACACAAATGTTTTTTATTTTTATTTTTTAAAACTTTGCACTTAAACTCCATGTAAACCATGTGCAGCCTTTCAAATGCAGCCACATAAAGACTCTGCTAATTCTGCCTTGGGCATTAGTAGTTAATGTATCAATGATAAGAAAAATTAACAGATTCATCAAAGCGTGCTATACAGACGCTTTGGATAAGGTATCATGGTGACATTTTCTTATGCCATAGACAATCTGCTACATATTGTGGGGGGGATAGAATATACGGAAATAAAGATGTGTAGAAAGAAATTTCACCCCTAAGGAGTTGCAGCTGGGTCAATTATCAAAGATTAGCAACAGGCCTGACTTTAACAGGCCACAGCTGTGAGCAATGAGAAGAAGAGTGCTATGAAAGAGTGGGTTGGCTGGTTGAGAAGGGACCTGGAGTCAGTTGGCTGCTGTGTGAAGGAGAAAGAGTCAGTGCTCTGAGGAGCTGCCCATGAGAAAACACCAAGAAGGTATGAAACTTTTGTGATAAGGAGACAACAACATATTTCACATCCTTTAAGTTCTGACACACCTCTCCTTTCATTCCTTTCTCTCATAAACAGTAGTGTTGCCATCTTGCTGTAATGAAGATGTTTTTGTATCTGCTTTTAAGCTCAATAATTTCAATACATCATAACTGTTACAGTTATGTAAAATGTTAACAGTATGCCCAATTCTGTAAACGCTACCTTTTCAATTCTGTTTTCCTGAGATTTCTTAAAATAGATAGTTGGAATTCCAAGTTCAGAAGCAGCAATCCACTGCAGGGTTGCTCGCAGCTCCACGTCAGGGCACTCTGGTTCCAGATCAAAGTTTATTACCAGGAGATCCTTTTGACAGTTGGCTGTTCCCACTGAAAGCTCAGAAGTACTTTCTGGAAAAATAATCCCACTAGTTACTGTGCAATTGCTTGTGTTATCTTCAAACTGTATGTTTTAATCGATATAGTTCAACTTACCCTCAGTGTTGTCTGTCTGTTCTTTAAGGCAAACCTTTTCTTCTACTAATTCACTTAGAAACAAACAACAACAAAACTTATTAGTCATACTTAGGAACAGTCTACAACACTGCTTCATGATGAATAAACTTCTCCCTCAATGCCAGACCTAGAAAACTGCAAGAAAAAGGTTACGTAGGATGAAACAATAAAATGCTAAATATATTTCATTATTTAATCTGTGAATCAGGAAAGACTGAATTGCAGCATTTTTCTGTAGCAGGATGAAGTACTTGTATTAGTTGTGTCATGTGTTACTTTTCACCAGGATTTGTGCATCTTTACAGTTCACATAATGACAAGCAAACGACATTATGGTAAGACACAGCAAGTCTCCTTCCTGGGTGGAAATGCTGAATTTCCAATGTCTGTATTTCGCTGTGACAGTTTTCTGATGTCACTGATTTCAGAAGTTCCCATGTTCAGTGTGTGATGTCCAGTCTGTATGTTTGTGCAGTGGGTGTGCCCTGGCTGCATAATGACATTCACCAGCTGGCAGGTTGTACCAAGCTCTTTAGGCAGGATGTACTCACACATCTCTTGATAACTGAACTGCATGTTCAGTAGAAACATTCCCAGAAACAATAGGTAAGAGGTACCATGGGCCAAATTATTATTGTTATTATTATTGGAAAGAATGCTATTGGGTTTTTTTTAAAATGGCTTTTAATTGATCCTTATTTGCTTGACTTTCCTTGGTATTACAGTAGAGTTTTGATAATATCTGAAATAATTCAAAGAAGAAGGTTGGATGACAGAAAACTGATACCACAGAGAATAACTGTCTTTTAGACAGGGTGGTTGATGGATCTGTGTTCTCAAGAGATCCACCTGACTGGCTTTACCTGTAATTTTTCACTGTCTGGTGCCCTCACTCTGCACGGACACCTGCATGTGCTTTTTTCTGAAACCATGGGCAGGCACAGCAGCAGGTGCAAAGCAGGGCTTGGCACGGTTTCGGTGGCGTAAATGATTTGCAGTGAAAATTGGACTAAACATCAAGTCTCACTTCAGTGACTACTTACTTAATCATAGGAGAAGATGGCACGTTCTCCTGATAAATTTCCAGGTCCATAATGCCAAGACTGCTAGTTGTACTGCTGTTGCCATTGCTGACAAAGCAAAAGTTTAAGTATTAGTGCTAAGCTGTGCTGAACATGTCTCCATACATCTTCTAAAAATTTATTTCTGTACAAAGCAAAGTGGGGGGGAGCTCTGTTCCATAAAATCAATTGTGCTCAGCAAGTGGTTCCCTGAATAAAGCACACTAGTCTGCTCAAAGTAATGAGGCTTTTATTAAAATAGTTCTAGATTAAGCATGCAACAAGTGCATCAAGTGATGCTGTAAATTGCAAGAAAAAAGGTTGACTGTCTTCTTGTGAATGGCTTATGCAATGAACACTTGGCCTCAAACAAAAACTTAGTCCGCCTGAGTCCTTGAAAAGAAGGATTAGCAGGTACAGAGATGTCCTGCAAGAAACCTGGAAAGATCCAGCTCCCTCTGAACATGGGGAGCTCAGGAGCAAGGCACTTGCTGCCTGTCATACACTTACCTGTAGGGTGGGTCCCCACTGGTAACCAGCAGCAGTTTCAGTGTATTACATCATACCCCAATTACTATTTGGGGTCTGATGGAACCCACAGGTACAGAGATGGCACCTCATGTTTCTGACTACTCTGGAAGACTGAGATTTTAATCAAAGCCAATTCGCTCATTGGGACCACAAATACACAGAAGTATTCTCTTTGGCTTCTTCACAAGGATGAAGTAGCACACTTGAAGATATTTGGAAAAACTATTACCAGTTCACTTTATAACATCATTATAAAAGTGACAGTGAATGTTTATGCAGATACTGTAATAGTGTCATGGACAGGTTGTGAATTTGCTGGCTGCAAGTCAATTACCACGAACAAATTCTGTGTGGCAAGTCATGGTGAACCACTTAATTTTTACTGAAAAACCAACTAATAGTAGTTTCCCCTGCATTAAACAGTTCCTTTCCCAGTCAGGGTCTTGTGAGACATTGTCAGCATGCCATGCATTCAGACTTGCTGTAGCAATTTCTGTTCCAGTGCAGAGCTGAAAGGCACAGTACTTCAGCTCTCTCAGACCAAGGACTTTGCTAAAAGGTTGATACTGTAATAGCAGGATGAATGTTCAGCTGCACTGACAGCCATGTTTTGTTCAGTAATTTCAGCCAGCCAACAGTGCTCTCTGACAGAGACTCTTTCTTTTCCCTGCTTCATTACCATAATGTCTTCCCTCCTTGTCATCTTAATACTCAAGAAAAAGATGTAATTACTTGATAATATTTTAAAACATAGGTTTTCCTTCACATGCTCTTAGACTTACTCAATTTGATGCTATGAAAGGGCTGAAGTCAGACTACCACCACTCTATATAAACTCCAAGGACTAAATAACATTTTCAAACATTTGTCCTGACTTGAATTGGAACCAAATCAGGCCATATTACTAGGAGGTCTTGAATTTATGTCTACTCGGGGAAAAATTGGTCACCCTCTATTAATTTGCACACCTGTGCCAATCTAATCAGATCAGGGCTCAATCTTTGTTCTCAGTGCATGGATTTCTGCTGGGAATTGCAGTCTTGTCAATCTTGTCTAAGGAGGCGTCAAAATAAACATTAGGCGAACAACAGCAAATAAATCAAAAGAAAGACTATAGCAATTAACTTGTGCAATGGCCGTTTTGCTGTAGCACTGAGACACTTCAGTGATGCCAGGAGGTTTTTTTCTTTGTCTAAATCAAGCTACTCGCCAACAGTAAAAAGACCTGGCTGAGAATCAGAACGTGGGTAATTTTTTTCCCTTATTAAAAGAGATAAACTCTGCCATTAGACATTCTTTACAGTATTCTGAGTAAATCTTGAGCTGTTGCCTCTCACTGCGGATGCAGGCTAGGCTTGGTGGGCAGACCACACAGTACAGGGGGAAGAGACAACGGGGGTACCTCAGGGAGCGCTCGCTGAGCTGCAGGTAGCTGCTGGTGTCATCAGGATTGTCCTCATCGTTGGCCAGCTGGGACCAGCTGCCAGTGCTTTCTTCACTGCTGCTGAGATGTGCTGGAAATTCTTCAGCTGTTTTGGTCTCTCCTATGATTTCAGCATCCGATCTGCTCTGAGGACTGTTGCTGGCAGGGTGATAGGGAAGGCACGTTGATATTGTAATATAGGCAAACAAACTGGTGCCACCAATCTTCAGGCAATGCTGCTCATTAAAGTCAACCAAACTGCAGAATTATAGACATGCAAGATTGGACAAGCTTATAATTTATACATAGAGTCCAGCAGAACATCTGGCCTGAGATGCTCTTAAAAAAAGACTTTCTTATGAGTGCTATAAATAAACACAAACGCTAGATTTAAATATGCATAGAAAGATTTTAGCTTGTACAGAAAGATTTAGCATGTATAAAAAACCTGATCACTGTAAAGGTTTATTGTTTAATGCACTTCAGTCAATCAGTGGTTGAAATATGTGGTATATGTTACTGCAGAATGACAGAATTTCTTGGAAATATATATTGCTGCTAAATCCCTGTTGTGCTAATGGGTGAATAAAGTTCTTGACAGGGTTTTCTACTTTATTAAAATTGTAGATCTGAAAGAAGTGGAAGTAGGAAAGTATTGTGGGTTGTGAATCAGTAATGACTCTGTGTCTGCCATGTCCTTAGGATCTTCACTGCTTAGGCTGGGGAAGGACAAAATATTGCAACAGTCAAAAACCAGACTGAAGATGGAGCCCAGACTGAGTTTAGAAAGTACAGGATTAAGGGAAAAAATGCTTTAATTCTGCACACTTGACATATGTCACACATGTGTGCGTGCCATATATATGTATATATGCTCTCAACAAACACAGAAACAAAAAATGAAACTATATTTTTGCTAAGTTTTTAGAGCTAAGCTGGGCTTTTGATACAAAGAAAAATATTAATCCCTCCAATAATTATATCACTGTAGTGCCAGAATAACAAGTAAAGCAAAACTAGTTTTGTTATGTTCCCTGGATAGTCTGCATTTGCAATTTAGGGATTAAAGCAATGTTGTGTTGTGTACTGATAACCCTCTGCAGGATCTCTCTAGAGAAGTTCTTGCCTTCAGACCTTTATCTGTAGTTGTGGTTAAGGCATCTCTCTTCAGCTAAGGCAGGAGATCACACCAGAAATTCTACTGCTCCTGAGTAATTACCTTGATTAGGCATATACTGAGACAATGCCATTGTGAGTATCTCTTTTTGCCAAGCTCTCACTCTCAGAAGCTGCTGCATTAATGCTGGGTGACAGAGAGATGCAGCCTGTGCAGGGAGAATGGGACTTGCCTGCCTGGAGCTCTGCTCCCCCTGGCAGTCAGCTCTACCAAGCTCCTGTGCCTGTCACCCCTGGCCTTGGGCCCAGGACTCTGCCCCTGCCCTCTGTGACACTCAGTGAGCACTGAGCAGCCAGGCCACAGGGCAGGGGTGTTATTCAGCTTCTTAGGACAGGACAAGCAGCTCCTGATACCTGCTCCAAAACGCAAGAGATTTGTGTGGGTGATGTTTCTTGGCATTTTAGGTTTTGTTTGATTCATTATGCAATTACATCTCACACCAGTGATGCTTTGAACTGACAGTTCCTCACTTGTGAACAGTCACTTGGAACAGTTTCTGTGTAACTGTAACAGTGCTCTGTTGCACTGCCTACATACAAGAAACAGCTTTTTTTCATTGCTGAAGGTCTTCATGGGTTTTTTTCCCCCTAATTGACTCTATGTCTGCTTGATATTTTGCCTGGAGTCCTATGTGCCTGTATCTCAACTAGCAAGTAATTTCATGCAGTAGGAGTGGATCAGAGCAATTTTACTGATGCTTTTATAGCTACATTATATATATTTTTAGGTTTTCACTTCAGCCTAGACTCAGTTCAGAGAGCCAAGCCACAAATGGTTCAGATCTGTGTGAAGAACCACTGGAGGCTTTGCCTTCCCAGCAAGGATAGGAGCACATCTGGAGATCACTTGGGCAGCTTCTATTTGAGATTGCTTTGGAAGATCTCTGTATTTCATGCTGCAAATGAGGCCAATGGACAGAAATGGAGGCAAGCTGAACCAGAACTGCACAGCATTGCTGAGCCAAGATTCTCAGGCAGATGTAGCCTCTGATTACTAATTCTGCCCTACCAATCCTATTGCTTTAACCCTGTCATAGCCACGTTGGGAGCTCTGCTTCAAAGGTGGAGGAAAAGATGAAAGGGCTCATAAACTGCAAAAATAACTTCATTTTCAAGCAGTCAAGATTCCAAATAGGTGGATTTCTAAATTTATCTTACGAAAAGCAGGTTGCATTTTAAGGAGGAGGAAGGTTAGTGCGGGAGAGTCAGTATGAAAGACTAGTGACACCATGGTAATTATCCCCTAATTGCTGCCATACACAGGGAAGTACTTACAATCTATCTTCTTTCTCACTTCGAGCAGAGCTTTGTCAAATGCTGAAACACAGCACTGCCTAGAATAAAATGAGCTACAAAAATGGTTTCTAACACCAGCACCTGCACTCTTTCTGCCACTCTGAGATAATGAGGTGCTGCAGTGCTCCAAGACTGGCAGTTTAGAGACCACCAGAGTAACAGATACAATGAAGTACTGTGATAAGGAGACAACGCCTTGAGAGAGAGCATTCCCTTCACCTCGGAGCACCCACAGCAATGCTCTGCATTTGCACTGCACTCACATGCTGGCTCACACTTCACCTCAACAAAAGCAAGCTGCAGATCTCCTTACAAAAGGAGTACATCTGTAAGGAGAGGGCGGTAAGCTGTGATGTAAACTCCATGAAACGACATTAAAATAAAATGCTCTTCTTTCCCCTGTTTAAATTCTACCAGGGAAGTCTTGAACTAAGAGGTGAGAGCTACTTTTATTCTTATTTTTTCCTTCACTAAAGAATTTTTACTACTTGTAAACAGGCTGTAAACACAAAGTTGAACCTCAAGCTCTCAGAAGTCTGGTCTTGTTTCCAGGTACAAAAAATGTTACTTGCAATAAGCATAGCAGAGAACTACAGGTCAAATCCTGCTATTGTCTGTTACACAGTAGCACTGATTTTTATTTATATATTTTTTAGTTCAGATATCAGCCTGTGCTAAATAAAAGCTTAAACTTGGTCCATCTTTCCTGTCTTACGGGAGACATAAATTTCTGTAGAGAGAGAACTTGTCTGTGTAGTATAGATTTAAATCTTAATACAATAATGTCATATTCAATATAAGTTTTCTCCAGAAAGTTACCACTGTTAGACATGATTGGGTGATTTTATGCCAAAAGAAACCTGTAGTCAAAACTTAGCCTGCTTATTTCTTTAGAAGTACCACTCTTATCTTCTTCCCTTATCAAAATAACTTTTACTGGGAAAATAAACTAGAAACCAAATCAATGTGCTGATTTGCTGTTTTGTCACTTACCTACTTACTGGGGAACTGGAAACCATGTGTTTCCCATCCAAAGCTTCTGGAGGCTTTTCTTTGCTTTGATGCCCCTTTCCAGATGGGTCACATGAAGTCAAGGATTCTGAGTCTTTTCCTGGCTCATCTCGTTGATCAGTTTCTATCTGAATTAAAGGCACTTCCCTGAGCTGTCCTGCAGGGAGGCTTCCAGGGCTCTTCACATGCTCTTTTTTCTCATCCAAATTTACTTCTTCCATTTTAGATTTGGGCTGTATCTGGGTTGTGCTTTGGGGATGTTTGCTTTCCAGCACGTGTTCTCGGCTTGTATAATCAAAGGAATCCTGCTGGACAACAATTAAACTTTTACCACTTTCAACAATATTTGCAGCCAGTCTTTTTGCATATTGTTCCACATGTGGTGGAGAATCACTGTAAAACTGGTCTGCCTCCGTAGCCTCTGCCTCATCTGCTATGATTTTGTTCTTGCGCATCAGGGACTCGATAGAACTGGCCCACGTCTCGTGGATCAGCATGTCTGTGATCTGGTCAGTCTTGCCTCTCTGGTACAGGCACGAGTCAGACTTGCAGAGCCCCGCAGAAGCCATGGTACTGACGGGCTGGACACTTAAGGAATCTTGGCGGTGGTGGGCGAACCCATCTAAGGAATTTGCTTTAATTGGGACATTCACTGTAAGCCTAGAGCCTGAGGATCTACTGTCGGGCATGGATGACTGCCTAAAGCAGAAGGGTGACCGCAGAGAGGGTGCCAGCAAACTGCCACACCAGTCCTTTGAATTCCGAGAGGACGATGCATTATCTTTATTTTCCTTTTCGATTTCTCTTAGCATATACCTATAAAACTCTTCTGTTATACTTTCTGTGCTGGACTGTTTGGATGGACAACTTGGTCTTACATTAAGATGGCCATTTTTCTTGGCTACCTGTTGCAATGCAGAAGTTAAGATATTGTTTGCATTTTTTCCTGCGTAATAATCCAGTAATAAATCAAAACCTCTTCCTTCGTTTTCCATCTGGTTCACCATAAATCTTGAAAATTCATCTGTAATGCTTTCACAACTAGACTGCTTTGAGACAGAACTTGTCTGGCTCAGAGAGTGACCAAAGCTGTTCATGAGGCCTAAGGTATTGAAAGAGGCTTTGGAATCTGAGTCCTCCTCTGGAATGCTCTCACAGCTTGAGGCCTTGGCTCGGCTCCACCTGTCACAGTGCAGTCTGTTCCTGGGGTGGTTTGGACCTTGCCAGATGCTATCAACCATGGAGAGTTCAGTGAGGTTCATGATCTTGGCAGCCACTTCATTCGCAAAGAGATTGACTGAATCTGGTGTGTCCTCAAGGTTTATAGATTCATCTACTACCCGATTCATCAATTTTTCCTTTAGCTCAGGATGCTCATCTGTTTTTCTTTTGATCTCGCTAAGCCGAGGCGCCCTGTGCTTCCGAACCACAGAACCATTGGTATGGGTTTCCTTCTTCCTTTTCATGGTTCTGCATGATAAACTCTGGGTCACCAGATATTCGTTGCCTCTCTTCCATGCACAGAACCAGGGTTGCTTGCCATTTGAATTTTCTAGACAAATGGCAGCTATTTCTGTTGCCATAGAGACAACTGTTTCTGCCAATTCTTCCGCAAAGTCTGTTATACAATATTTGTCCCTAGAATTTTTCACCTGTAGCACAGGCTGAGAAGGAAGCAACACATGGTTTCCCAACAAAGACAAGCTAAGTTGAACATCATTATTTAGCACAGAATCACACTTAATCTTGGCTTGGTTTTCTGTATTTATGGTGGCACTGGAAGACAGCTGTTCTTGAACACCGTGCCTGCATTCACTGTTTGCAAAGGTATTTTCTCTGTCTGAAAATGATCTGTAGTCTTTCTTCTGATGATGATTGTTACTCTGATTTGGGGATTTGTAACAGTCTCGCGCAGTTCTTTTCAGGTATCTCTTCTTGGGAGATGTTTTTGCGCCAAGTGTGCTATGCCCTGTATCTCCACTTGGTTCTGAACTCACTGTGGAACCTTCATTGCTATTTACATCTTTGATATCGCTCTTGCAAATGCTTGTGACCTTTTCAAGATCTTTGCTAGTACTGGTGCTGTAGGATGTACCAAATGGCTTAGCAGCAGAGTGATCAAGGGGGCTGTGTGAAGTTTCACACGCTGTTACCAGTGTTGGCCATCCTTCTGCTCTTGTTACTTTCTCTGCTTTTGTGCCTTCGGAAAAGAGAGGAGAACACTCTTCAAGTTGCCTTATGTCATTCATCTTCTTGCAAGTGAAATACATTATATTAAAAAGCAACTCGTTTGCAGTCTCTGTGAAAATGTCTTGTGTACTTGAGCCATCCTCCGACTGGGCTTGTAGATGTCTCTTCTTCCTAACCTCTTCCATAGAATGTCGTAGAATAATATTGGATAAGTTTTGTGCAAGTTCATCCCTGATTACTCCATCAGCACGTGGAATACGTGGTCTTGCTGCTGTTTCAATAATTTTCCCATTTATGGATTCCATAAAATGCCCTACATTTTTGTATGTGTTGGGTTTTGTCAGAATTATGGATGCCTCTTTGAGAAGCGCCTCTGCAATGCTGTCGTTCAGCTTCTCCATGCTGCTTCCTACAGCTAAGCTGCAATGCAGAGTAATGGCTGCAGAGGCCTGAGCAGCAGACAGAAGTCCACTGGAAGTTGCAGGGTACTTCTCCTCCTTTGTTTCCCCCAGGCCACAGATGGCTACAGCACTTGCCACTTGAGTCATGCCACAGAGCGCAGATGGGAACGAGTATTCCGTGCCAGCACAGTCGTCAAGGAGCTGTGAGGGTGCTGCGTGCACCTCTCCATTAGCAGCCACTCCGCTTCTGGAGTCTGTGCCTTCCTGCTCCCGGCGGAATTTTTCCGCAGCCTGGGGAGTGGAAATGGTTCCAATGACAGTGGCTGCACAAGCCAGAGCCACTTCCAGAGCACTTTGGTCATGTCCGTTTGAATGTTCTTCCTCAAAGTTATCTGAAACTTCAGCAGAGCTTTCTGCCTCAGCCCAGTGGCTCAGGCTGGGGAAGGCAGACCCTGGCCAGTCAGGCACATTCTCAGAACTGTCTGGACTTTGCACTATGACGATCTTTGGGAGTTCATTCCATGATCGGGAAGCAGATGCATCTTCTGACTTACAGGAGCTTCCCATAGAGATGCTGACTGCAGCCTCCTCACTGAAACTGGGTCGAGACTGTGACAGTCTAATGAATGCATCCTGCAGAACAGATTCTGCTAAATTTGTGGCGTACTGACCTGCGGTCGCCTGCTCATTCTGGGAGGGAGGATCAGTTTTCCTGATACCTGCACAATCTTCCCCATCTGCCTTGCTGCTGTGTTTCGTTGTGGGGTCACCCTGAGGCTCCAGCTCCTCTTTAGCCATTTTGGTTACAGATACATCTTCTAACATAAGTGCTGAGTTTTCAACCTCACTAGTCAAATTACTAGTACTAAATGATGAAGTAGCTTTTTCAGCTAATTCCTTCTGCCACAGTATTTCCTGGTTTGACTTATCTTCAAGTTGTGAGATGCCATCTTCAGCCGCAACATTCACAGTTTCAGAGACCTGAGCAGCTGCATTATCTTTATTAATGCAGTTCCCTTCAAGAATGAACGGCAACCTGGCTTTTCTATAGTGAATGTTTTCAAATCCCTTCCCTTTATTTTTTTTGACATCCGAAGATACTTCTGAAACATTTAATTTTTCATGACCTGTTGACAAAAATAAAAAATTAGTCTTTGGAGAGTAACTTGTGACTTCTAAAAGAAAAGAGCTGCACAACTTTGTAGTCTATTACTGCTCTGTAAAAGTACTGCAAAGCCATGTACGTTGTCTTTGAACAAAACTTAAAAAATATGAATGGCTGTCCATTTTCTAAATTACATATGCATGAATTAACATCAAGTGCAATTTCTGTGAGCATTGCTATAGCTGTTTTGCAGTATGAACAGCAGCATAATTATGCTCAGTTCCCCTGCTTTTACCAGCTTTATATTCATCAGCCTCGTTGTCCTCCTCGAGGTGCTCAGAAGCCGTGAGGAAATCTTCTTCTATTGAGGACACGGAGCAGTTTGTGTCATCCTCAGGCTTCAGGACACGAGTTTCTATCTGCAGCTGCCTCTCCTGAACGAGCTCAAGTCCAATCAGAAACTTGTTTATTTCAAAAATGATGCAGCTTGCGCTGTTCCTCCTGTCCCCCCTCGCACACTGAACCAAGCAGACATCTGCCAGCCAAGGACACTAGAGGGGAAAAGAATCTCAGTTATTCAATTAAAAAATAACTCTTATTTTAAGCTTCCCTCTCTATAAATATCTTGGGATTGTTCTGTTGCAAAGATGCAATACGATTTGTCATTTCAATGTTAGTAACAGCGTGCAGTTACAGGTATGCCAAAATAAGATTTCTTGGACTGACAGCTTTTGTTATACAAGTGTTTTAGTAGAGAACCCAGCTGTATCACAGGGGATTGTTTGTTTTCAATCAACTTGTTGTTTTAATGACAGAGAATTATTTGATGTTAGTCATCTGACATACTGTTATTAATGGCCTCACACTACCCGATATTACTTCTCTGGAGGGAATTGTTTGTGGGCATGAATTCCTTTTCAGGGTCACTTCTGTTGCGATGCTTGTTTGAAGACAGCCCTGTAAATACTGGCTGATAAGACTGTGAAGAGCAGGTCACCTTTAGATGTTGCAACAGACCATTTTCAAATAGTGTTTTATTTTGTTTCTTTGCTGCTCTCCCTCTTTATCCAAAGTCCCATTATTTCAGGCCAACACAACCTCCCACTGGAAATGGGGATCCAGTGCATAATGTGCTCAGCCTTTATATAAAATGGCCTTCTCTAGAGAAGCTGTACAATTAAGTTGAATACTGGAGAGAAACTGGGAGGAAGGAACTCTTGTTATCCTCGTTTCCCTGATATTAAAACTGTGGGGGGATAGAATATAGGAAAATAAAGGTAGTGTAGAAAGTAATTTCACCCTTAGGGAGTTGCAGCTGGGTCAATTATCAAAGATTAGCAACAGGCCTGACTTTAACAGGCCACAGCTGTGAGCAATGAGAAGAAGAGTGCTATGAAAGAGTGGGTTGGCTGGTTGAGAAGGGACCTGGAGTCAGTTGGCTGCTGTGTGAAGGAGAAAGAGTCAGTGCTCTGAGGAGCTGCCCATGAGAAAACACCAAGAAGGTATGAAACTTTTGTGATAAGGAGACAACAGTATGGAACTTTTATGATAAGATGACAACATAGAGCAGTTGGACATTTATACAACAGAGCTGAGTTGATGTCTCTGCATGGGACCATGCTTGTTGTATGGCTGTATCTGGAACCAAAGCCAAGCTTTTGCAGCTTGTGATGTTGTGCTTTGAACTCAGGCTCCCAGGAAATAGCTAGTTTGGGTGGCACCAACTTTGGATTGGATTGAGGCAGAGGTTTTAGGCTTTGCAAAGGATGCCCTGGACCCCCTGGGCATTTGCACAGTATCTAACATATGAAGGTGACCCCACCTTTTTCCTTTGACTGTGAATGCAAACAAATAATCTACTAAGAAAGAGAGTGGGATGAGTGTTATGCTAGATTAACACGTTTATTAGCTTGCTCTTCCTTTCCACCTAAAAAATGTGTCTGAAAAGAAAACCAGATAACTTAGTGTGTTAAAACAGAAAAGATAAATTAGATAGCTGCAATGAAATTGAATCAGGCTCGAGCATGCACTGTATTGTGAAAAATGTTATGAAAAAAAGATGCAGCTTTAGATCGGACATTCCCCTGCTTTTTCCCCAGTCCACATTTTGTGGGGTTGTACTTGTGAAAATGGCTTGAGGGGGAGCGGCATAAAAATCCTTTTACAAAAACTCTGCAAGTCACCTTACAAATGAATTTCTCTGAAAGCCAAACAATAGGATGACTGTGGTGTATTTGGTCAATAAATCTCTTCCAGTCTCAATGCAAAGCTTTACTCAACAGAAATTTATTTAGTTCTTGTTTGTCTCTTGACTCCACTCTTTGTGAGAGGGCTGCCAGTCTCAGTGTCTGTAGGCTTGTGGAGACAGGAGTGACTTCAGTTACCTTGCTTGGGTCTCAGACCAGCCCTGTGTGTATTGCAACATCTTGGGATGTGGGGTTTGGAGCTCCATTGCTCCCACCACAGCCTTGTGCCTGTATTTGTTAAGCATTTCTAAACTCAGCCATTAGTCATGAGTGGCAAGAAAGCTCAATAACCAGGTAATTGCTCTCTTTAACGATCAGCTTATTGGTAAACTATAAAATTCAGTGACCTTTGCAATACAGCTGTCACAGGGTCTGCTTCAGGAAGGTTTTTGTACACAAGGTAATTTCAGTGAAATAAAGTTCCCTTATTTTCTTATCTTCGGCAGACAAATCTGGCAATACCTGTTCACGTTTTAAATTGCTTGAGAGAGTTTTGTACTCCAGGGTAACTCTGCAGTTTTAATGAAGCTGAGAAGTGAAGATGGATTGGGAATGAAAGTGGCAAGACCACTGGAAAGGGAGTCTGTAGGAGCTGTGCCCTGGCCCAGCTCTATGCACAGAAGTGTTACCTCTTTCCTTTCCCCCTCTGCTGCCCTTCTGCTTGAAATCTGGGCTTAGGAATCAGTCATCATCTCTGCCACCAGTGCCTGCCTCCCCTGCAGGATCAAGTGCTAATGTGGCTGAAAGCATTACCAGCTGCAACCCAGATCTGCAGGATCCAGGGGGAACAGCAGGATCTCTTGGCTATCTTTGTGTACATGGTGTGTGTCCCCCTGCCATGCACCACACTGAAATCTGTCTGACAGAGGCTGTTGTTTGTATGTTTGCAAACTTCCACTCATCTCAAATTGATCTCAGGTCTTTGCTTTCGGGTTCCTTTTTCCCGTTTTCAAAATTCCACCCTTCACAGGTGTGATGTGATCTTAAAGCTGAGTCTGACTCCTACCTGGGGAACCTCATAAGCGGCCTGAAGGTTTCCTGATGTCAATCCACTCAGCAGGACTATTTCATTTTCCTTCGGTGGCTGTACGTTCATCGAACTGATCAGTTTGGGGAGACTGGGTGAGACGCTGATCAGCTTCTGGAGTGTGAAACAGAGATTTTGCTCACAGGTAATGAAGTCAGAGTTGCACAGTTATACTCATAAATACTAAAATGAAATATCATTTATAGGAATCCTTTTAGAAAGCTCGCTTGGAAGTATCACTTCAAGTAGATTAAGAATAGAATTGGAAGCATTAAAATGCACATTTTTTCTTTTGAGACACCACACAAGACAAGGAGATGGTATAAACTTTTGCTCAAGAGTCCAGCAGGACAATCTGCCATCCCTCACATTGTCACATGCTAAACAGCTTGATTCAATTGGTGCATCTAAAAACTTCCTGTTACATGTGAGTTCCTTAGACTGTGAAAACAGTGTCTCTCTCATGGTCTGAAACACAAAAGCTTCAGTTGGTATGGTAATGAGAACAGGGCAAATCTTCCTGTTTTCCTCCAGGCATATGACTAGCAAGAAACCAGAGGAAGTTACCTGGAAATTGCCAACCAAATTGATGCAATGCTAAACGTGGAACAGCAAAAATACTGGAGATACATGAAATGTGCCTTTCTTTGTGGTTAATACTGCATACCTTCATGACCTTCCATTTGTAGTGATACAGTCACTCCCCATACGTCATGTATTTGTTAGAGGCAAAAGCAGTAACAGTCACAGCATCAGTGATGCTATACAGGAGGTCTGTATTGTCCCCAGCATGTGCAGGGGACATTTGTGCTCCTTTGTGTACAAAGGTCAGGCCAAAAAGGCAATACCTACTCTGAGAGTGCAGTCCTGTCTGCCAAGGATCTTGGTGTCCTTGTTCTGTGAACAGAGAACCAAGGCTGACCCCTTAGAGCAGGAGCAGAGTAAATACCACCTCCATTTTTTGCACCACCATGGCCCATGTGTTAGAGCAGAACATGTGGCAAAGCCCTTCAGGGAGTGAAGATTTGGGCACCCAGCCATCTGCTTAGTTACTAACCAAGGCAACAACACTTCATTTTTTTTTTCCTTTTCATCCTCAAAATATTAAGGTTGCAGTACTGTTATTTCTCCTTGGATTAAATTAGATATAATAAAACTTTCTGGCTTAGAAAAGCTAAATCAATATTGGGAAACAGTTCATTTTTCAGGGGAATGATCTTCAGATGGGACTAAGTATTTTTATGTGACATAACTGAATTCAGTGCTTCAATGCAGTTTGATGTTTCACTGTAGCATAAAAAAGTTCTCATCACTTATTTTTTCTTTAAAATTATAACCTTTCTGTTATCACAAAAACTTCCTGAAGTATCTCTGTTTTTCTTCCTAAATTACCACATTCTATCAGATTTCTTAGGTAGGAAATTATGGCATTTTATATGTCTTTTACTTCACTTCTTTACCTTTTCTTCAGAAAAAAAAAAAAGAAGTCTGGAAGCATAATTATTTTACACAAAACTCCCCAATTTAACCCATTCCCAGGCTCTATCGGTAATGCAAAATCCTAACAGTACCAATTAGTAAATCAAGTACCTGCTAGTAAATAGTGATATATTTCATATGCACAACAGCTGTGCTAACATCTTCTAAATTCTTCTATGAAATGCTTTCACCACCCCGGTGTATTGCATAAAATTCCATGCCACTCAATGCTAATTTACAAAACCTGCTTATTATACACAGAAATGGGGATGAGGGAATTTCCTCTTGGAAAAGAATGCATAGCACCTGTGCTAGCAGGGGATTTTTATTACCTACACTGAAAACTGAGAACAGATGTCTAGTTCTAAGATTGAGGGAGAAACTTTTGTTGTTTCCTCTTGTAGCTTTTGTTCCTCAACAAACACTGTAAACAGCAATAAAACCACCGCATTTTAGAAAACAACCAATGCTTCTGTGGCTTCAGTAAAGTAAAACCTCTCAAGCTGTTCTGCACAGTTAACCTGCTGATTCAATAGAAAAATCATTTTGCTGCAAGATGCCATATTTATTTTTGACAACTGAATTTTCACAGATCCAGGATGCAGAACACAGCATAGCAAAACTGTTCCTGCTAACAAATGACTTGCAGGAGGCATCAAGGTGCCAGTACTGGTTGTTCTATGAGCTGGAAGTGTTTCCAGCAAATGAGCTGTAATGGTTTAACCCAGGAACTCCCTGGGTACTGTCAGGAGATCCTACCTGTGTTCACTCTCTACGTATTGCTTCTGTATTGGTGTGCCAAACATGTGCACCGAGCCAGGATGATAAAAGGAGCTGATAAAGAAAGATGTAAGCACGAAAGTGACACCAGGCCTTTTCTTCTGCAGATTTAATGTTTTTTTTTCTGGAATGCTATGTGTTTTAAATATCATATAATGACGTAGTTTGTCTCAGTGCTTGTAAAATAACCAGGGTTTTTTTACTGCTTTTTAAAAAATTCTTTTTTTCCTACCCTTCAGTTAAACGGATCAAATGCACCTTTAGTTCTGTTTTATGTAGACCCCCTCCTCAAGAGCACACAATCTACCTATGTGGAGTTTGACTGAGTAAGACAGCTCAGCTGAACAAGAACTAGATGAGTGGAAGATTTTCAGGGGCTTTTTGGCTGTAGGAACAGAGAAAAAAATCACAAACTGGTGGCAGAGCAGGACACCAGAAACTCTTTTTATGTAGTATTATGCCAAATTAAAAGAAAATGGATTCATGTGAATGTGTCCGTGCTTACTTCTCTCATAAAAGCAAGAAATCTACTCATATAGCTGCTGTGAATTCAGACTGCAATGATCCATTACAAACTTCTGGGATGGGAATAAGAAATGCTATGTAACATAGTCCAGTGCTGAGGCAATTTCAGACTCCTTATGCATTGCTCTCTGTAACGCTTAAAAATCTAGGGTTGGCTTTGATTTGCTCACAGAGTTTTAATCTGTATTTGCACTGGAGAGTCCTGGTGGCCTGAATATATCCATTGTGCATGTTTTTAAGACCTAAGCAGTTACCTGTTTCACTTGCTCATCGCTGCAATCATCTCTGTTGGCATCTAAATTCACAAAACAAACCTGCAACAAAAGAGAAAAAGTACTTTAAAAAGTTGTATTAGAGTGGCAGCAACCCTTTTCAAGTCACTATGTTTTCATTTTCTAGCCTTGTAGCTGAATCTGTGAAGCCTTTTCCTAGTACAAGAAAGGTAGAAAGGTTAGAAAAGAGAATAGCAGAATACATGTTAAGAAAGGAGGAAAAAAGGAGTAAGAGTCATGACTTCATCTGTGCTGACAACTGGCTAGTGTGATGAATGAGCAAATGTTGCAAATAAACTGTAATACAGAGGATATCAGTAAAAGTAGAGGAAATGTTAAAAATACATTTGATCATATATCTGGTAAATTCTTCATGTCTTGCTTTTCCAATGGCTTCTTCTTTTCAGGCACTGGTTGCTAAATGTTTTGCAAGTAAGAGCAATTCTGAGTTGCTTTTAGAGTTTTCTGCACACCACATAAATATTGGAGTATTTTTCCTAACTTTCCAGAATGTCTATGAGAAGTTTCCTACTTTATAAAAGTAATTTTTTAAACTTGGTTCATGAGGCAATATTCAATAGGAAGTTTTCAGCGCTGCTAACTGGGCACCACAGGTGCAGAAAAGCTTCACCAGAAAGTTCTACTTTTGATGACAAGGGCTTTAGCCACTTTGATTATTATGAGTTTCAGTGACTATTTAATGGTAGTGAGATTAACTTCAACAGAAAATTCAGATCTATTTAATTTGTGAAGACTTCTATTTTATAATATGCTTACTGGACGGCCATTTTCTAATAAGAAAATGCCTCCTCCAGCTCTGAGTTAGAGGCAGGGACTCCAAAACCAGGCTGACTGTGAGGTTTATGAGAGTTTGGTGTTGTCCTCATTTAACCCAAAACCTAACACAAATTCAAGGCACAGCTGAAGCCAACACCTGATTCCAAATAAATTACAGATCCAAAATTTAACGTAAAAGAGCTGAGTGATTTTTTTTTTTTTTTACTTCTTTTTCAGTGAAGAGGAAATACTTTCCCTAATTCCATGTAAACATCCCATAGAAAATGCAAATGCTCTAAATTATCCCTTTCACCAACACTGTTGTGTTAGGCACCCAAGCTCCTGTAGTGTGCCTGCTTTTACACCAAGACAACCCTGATTTCAGTTTATATATGCACATGCCATATGTACAGATTATGACCATCTGCAGTAACAGCCAGCACAGCAGATGGAAAGATCCAGCCAGTGCTCCCATTATAAACCACAAAAAAACCCAGTGAAGATGAAAGCTTTTTGCCCTTTTAAATAGTTTAATGTCATCTTTACATGAACTTACAAACATATTTTCTAGCCCTTTTACAATTTTAGCGAAAATATTTCTGTGTCTGATAATAACAACAATCAGGATATGCCACTGTCATCTGCTGAACTTTTAAGAAATAGTTATAAAAATGTCTAAGCTATAAATAGTAAAAATATCCTCTAGCAACATAGTATGGGGGTTATGTAATGTCCTAAACATGCTAGAGTTGATTAGACAAACACTTCTCTGACTTTCTACTGGGTTTCCACATAACCAACAATAGGTAGTTACCAAAAAGCATTAGACAATTACACTTTTGATTTGCACATGAACCTGCCCATGACAGTATGAGGTATGAGTTGTGAGTCTGCAGGTGCAGGGAGGTGTGTTTGCTTAGGGAACCCTCAGTTTGGCCAGGGTAGGAGTGTGGGAAGGTGTGGGGCTGCTTTCAAGTCCTCTCCAGCAGGGTCACCCTATGTTGAAGGTAGGCTGTTACTGAGGAGTGCTCTGAAAAAGCTGCACAGGAGCAGTTGTGTCTTCAGCCAAAATCCCAATTCTCTGATAAACCTTGGCTTGCCCTTTGGTGCCTCCATGGGATGATGGCTCATGACTTTGCTGTGATGAACAGTGGCACTGCCACCAATGGCACTGACTGCCATCCTAGGAAGCCAGGCCCTCTCCAACAGCCAAAACAATCATCATCTCTGGTTCAGGTGTGCCTGGCACATAACTCACTAATGCCTCAATAGAAGAAACTTCAGTACAAGCAGGAATATCTCGTGTTTTAAGTCACATTATCTCTTTTTCTTTTTTTCTTTTTTATTTGATTTTTAGAACCTAATGAACTATAAAACCTGTGGCAGAACTGAATCCAGTTTCCAAATACACTTGTCAAATTCAATTGACATTGATTTATTACACTGCTAAAGCAGTCTTTTAGCATTTCATGTTTTGTGGATTTTGCAGTTTTAATTACAGGCAATTAAAAAAAAAACCAAAACAACCACAGTTTCACAGTGGTGAAAGGCACTGATGAACTCATTTACTCTTTCCATTTGCTATGAGCAGGAGGCAGGACTAGATGGGGAGGTACTGTGACCATAAATCACCTCTACATTTCCATCCTGGCCTGCTCTGCACTACTGCTTCCTTCTAAGAAGTTCACTGTGAGGATATTTTTGCTGGAGATATTTCACCAGTGGTGCTCAAAGAGAAAATTATCTATTATGAAAAATCTCTCCCTGTTTTCTGCTTAAACTTGTACTTAAATACAAGTTTTAACCTCTCATTAGCTTGCCTTGCTTGATTAACTTCAAGTAATTATCAGGGACACCTCCACTGAAACAAGGCAAAACAGCACTAGAGAACAATTAATAATCTTTAGGATGGAAACACTGCATAAATTATGAAGGAAGAGCCAAGGTCAGGTCAGGATTTGCTAACCTCAATTTAATTTTGACTTTTTTTTTTCTTTGTATCAGATGCAGCTTAGTTTAGCTGTAATCCAACCTTCTCATCATGGTATCTTTAAATGTTAGTCCTTCCCAGCCACTCCTTAACTTCTTCATATCCTTGACTTCCCACAAACACCTTTTCAGTTCCAAAATGTGTCTGCTTTCCACTTACACTGATTTTCTGTCTGGAAACCTTACAGAAATGTCAAGATAACCACCTTTTTTTTTTTTCCTGTCTTAGGAAATACGTATTTTGGAGGGAGAAAACAACAAAATTTAAATGGTGTTGCATAATACAAAAAGGAAACAACCCACCACCCAAATTCAGGCTTTACACAGTGAGAGAGTCACCCACAACTTGCCGGATAGGTGCCAGTATCTGCTTTTGGCTCAGGAGTTTTTCCAAGTTTAGAAATCCCATTTGCTCAAGAGAGAAAAGTGCTGTTCTTTTGGTGAACATGTACCACTGCATTGAAATGTAGAACAAAGCAGGATGCTCCATGTCCCTACACCATTTAAAGCACTGGCACACTGTGAACAGCAGCTCTTGCACTATGCAGAGCTTTGTACACAGTCGCACAGATTTGGGTCTGACCCCCATCCTTCCTCTCACCAAACATTTCTACTAGGATAGCTCCAGCCAGGTTATCATCACTAACTTGCTGAGCTCTTGAAGAAGTCTGTACTTTCCACAATCATGCAAATAGAGGAACTAGTTGGTTTTTTTTTTTCCTTTTTCTTCCATATTTTACATGGTAATTTCTACGACTGGTAAGAGATGCATAGGGTAAATTCTATAGATCAGTGGAGTCCTGAAATCTACTCTTGAGTTGGTGTAGAAATTACGTAGACACCTCACTTCTTAAAAAACCTATTTATTAAGAAATTCTTTTTTATTAAGTATTTAAGGATGTAATGTAAACACAATGTATTTTCCTCACTGGCAAATAGTTCAGGATGCAGTTAACCTGATGAGCAAAGTGAGAGCCACAGTCCTGTGTTCTGTGCTGTGAGGGACTGTGGTCAACATAGGCTTGAAGTGCTGCAGGAGGTGGGCTCTTTTCCCCCTATAAAATCAAAGAAATCTACATTATACCATCCTCCCAAAAATGTCAACATATATTTTAAAAGAAAGGGAGTTAAACTGAAGAGACAAGACTCGAAAATGAGAACTCTGTACAGATGGCTTGTGCAACCTGAATTTTACCTCATATGCCCACATTTATGCAATGCAGTATTGCTGCCTGATGCAGTGAACGGGAAGCCTACAAAAAGGGAGAGAATGATGCAGAATCAGAGCACTGTGTATCTGCCATTTTCTAACATTCCAGCCTATGACTCTGTAACCTAAAGGACACTCCCAAGCACAGTTTCTTAGTTTCTAATCCATCAGTAGCTGGATTAGGACTACACAATTAAATGGACTATCAAAGTGGTACCAGGAGTGTGTGCAGGTGACACTGTTTCATCTCTGTCACTCCACCACTGCCCCATCCATCTGATCCCCAGCTTTGGCCTAGGTGTCACCTGCAGGCTGGGTTTGGTGTCATACACCTCAGCAGATGTTAAATGTCTATGCAGATGTTTGGATTTGCACCAGAACTGTGTAGAACTCTCCATGCTCTGTGCTGTCCTGGGTGGTATTTCAGGATGTAAATGCTGTCTTGAAAATCAGCTTGTGGAGTTTTTATCTCCCAGGTCTCTGCTGTTCTGCTTTTCCCATCCTCTTCCTGACACATCACTGAGTCAACTCATGCCAGGCGCCAATTCAGACACCCCGCGAGACACTCAGAGGGAATAATTGGTTTGGGACTGCTCTTTTATCTGCCCATAAAACTCATTTCCTACAAAGAAGTGAGAAAGGTAATTAGCCCCAGGAGAGATCTCAGGAGAAAGTGGTTCTGAGCAGGCAGTTCCTGGGTGCCAAGTTAAAACAGTGTAAATGCCCAAACCTGAGGATGTGCAGGATACAACTGTGGGATATGAGAAGGTGAGCAACTGCTGAGCCCAGGACTGAAGGTAGTTTTATGTAAAAAACCAGTTAAAGTGCTGATAGGAATGCAATCCTCGTGGCAGAGAGCTGCAGCAGCAACTGCAGCTCCACAGCAGGAAAGGCAGGATCAGACTGTGCTCCCCTCGCAGTTAGAGCTTCCCCCACGGTTCTGCTCCCTCTAAATGTCACCATCTGCTGCTGACCAGAGTGCAGTGGCAGGAGCAGAAGGCAGCTGCATGTCAGGACAGCCAGCTGTGTCCTCTCTGTCCTGGTTTGGGTGACCAGGCATGCAGCTCTCCCAGTGTCACTTTTAAATTAAGATGCACCCTGCTGTGCTTCTTTGCATCCTGCCTTGCTGCTTGTGAGACATGCGCCTTACAGCAGTGCAGTCATGTTCTGATTGTTATTTAGCATTATCCTTTGAAATACTAAAGCCTTGGCATTTTACTTCCATGTGGTTTCTCCTCCATATTTTGGGCAGGTATTGTTTATTGTCAGGGTATGTGTTGTTTCTTATACACTAGTATTCTAAACACTTTATCCCTTTTAAAATGTAGGACTGTGAAGGTACAGTTTGTGAAGAGGGTGATTGAATTTTACATCAACTGTGATTGCTGTGACAGTTGTTTTAAGGATTTAATGAAATCTTTGACCACAATAATTTTTGCTCTTAGCAATAACTCTGTGATAGGATGGCAGATTTGAAATTCTGAACCTATTCTCATCCTAATTTCATCTCTGAAAAGTAGAAAAAAAAAAATACAGTTGCTCTAAACTTCTATTAGAGCTAAGTCTGAGCCTCCTGGCTTTACAAAGATTAGATCACTGTAATTTCCCCACAGCACAATAACAGAATAGAGCTGCTCCAAGGCATTGCTCACTGGAATGGTGACTATTTCAGAGAACTTACAGCTGCATGATGGGCTCCCTCAGGAGCTGAAGTCAGTGAAAGCCCGAGGAAAAAATATTGGTTTACCCTGTACTTGTGAGCCAAAGTAAACTGTAACTCACACAAAATATCAAAGGAGTGGCAATGTGCCAGATTTTGTCCAGAAACTTGCTGTGAGCTTTGTCTCTTTGAAAATGACCAGAATCACTCATATATTCTGACTTATATTAGGATGGCATAAAATGCCTTTTCCAGCAGATTGTGTCCATGCAGCCAGTTTGTGTGACAGGAGCATTTGTTTTGATGCTGATCTGCAAAGCACCCAAATACAACTTTGCATTTATTTTCACTTGTCTTCTTTATGCTAATGTGATGGCTAAATAAAACCTCCTGGACTTCTTGTGATATAGAGGTATAAACATGTGTGTAGATATATATGTGTACTGTCTGTAAGGTCCCCTAATCATTGACCTCTCTGTTCTTTAAAATTGCAATTTCTTAAATCCTGTCATCCCAATAGAGTTTCAAGCACCATTTTTTTTAGAAAGACAAAAAACCAAATAGCTGTGAAGTGATGGTTTCTAAATAAATATCCTAAAATGTCACATAAGAGCATCCATTAGCTAACAAGGAAACAGAAAAATAGTTTTGAAGGTCCTATGAATTTTTTTATCATCTAGGTCTAGTAGGACTTGTGTGAAAGGAGGCTGATTGCAAACTTTTTTTGGAAGCTTGTGGCTTTGGTCACTTCACCACAGTTATTTATTAAAAGAAAACTTTCATAACTGATACTTGAGGCCTCCATGGCTCCAACTGTCAGCATAAATGCCACAAGATAGTTCTGATTCATGTGCTGAGAAGCTGCTGTCAGGTTCTCCCTGTGACTCAGGCTTTGGAGAGTAGAAGTCTCCCTGCATTGCATCTTCAGAGACTTGGGCTCCTGGGCAAATTCTCTGCATTTGATGGGACTCTTGTTATCAACCACTCTGTGACTGCCCCAATGAATATGCACATGTTGGGTGTCAAATTCCTTCACAGAAATGACTTTGCACCCATCAAGACCAGGAGCAATAGCCAGCTGGTATTTCTACCCTTTGCTTCTCTCTCATTACTTTTGCAAAGTTAATGTTTTTTCTGTCACCACTTTTATTTATAGAGTGGCATCAAAAGGAGTTTTTACTGCAGAATGAATAGATAGTATTACTGCTTGTCCAAGATTAAAGAGTTAATCTATATTTCTGTAAAACCTTATATGCCTGCATTAATCTTCTTAATTTTTTGATAGGTCTTATTATGCTTATTTATTTTCTTTCTTTCTGTATCCATTTAAATGTTAAATAGAATCTCAGAGGACTAGATAATAAAACTGTGACAGTTAACAGATCTGATTTGAAGGCCAGTCCAAATAAAAAATGATAAATATAAACCAATAAACCATAATTGATACCATCATTTAGCCTTTTTCAAGTTAATCTTGACTTTTTCTATTTCCTGTATTTGAAAATTGTTGGTATGGAAAAATTATGGTTCCATCAGACTGGTGCAGGAGGTGGTATTTTAAAGGAGAATTTGTTCATGAGCCTAATAATAACTTGAAATCAGTTTGTGGGTTGCTCAGGAGCCAGTCCTGCCCCTTTATCCTTTTCCTGCCTCCTCTGAGCTCCTGCTCAGCAGGGTGAGCCTGTTACTGAAATACAAGCACAGACTGCAACAATGCATCATGACCAGGCTGCTCCAGAAAGAAAAAGACAAAAGTCATAAAACAGTACTTTTGAATTTTAGACACTTCTAGGGAAAAGATTTCATAGAAACAGTTGAAACTTAAATTGCCAAAATGCAACGATGCAATAAAGTTTTAACTGTTGTGGTTAATTATAGGCCAGACTCTGCTAAATAACTCAGCAGAATCAGAGGTCAGTCCCAAAAGATTTCGTTTAAAATGACTGAAACCATCACTGGCTAAGAACACTGTCCCAAATGTACCAAAGAATATAAGATATTTAATGGTTTCTAAAAACAAGCTATTTAACAATGAAACCAAGGTGAAAAACTGACTCCCTCTAGCCCCAAACTCTGATTGTTTTGGCAGTCACTGCCCAGGCTGGTTTTGGTAAGCCAAGAAATACAACTGCCTGCAGTCTCCAAAGTCAAACAGATGAATTCTTTAATCCTATAAGCAACTGGAGCAAAGGAAATTATGATGATGTTTGATTTACAGAAAAGAGAACATTGATGGTACATTACCAAATGAATGCTCAGATTTCTGGGACAGTTGAGTATTTGCTTACTGTTTTCTTTAACACACCTAGATACTTTTATTTGGTACAGCATTGCTCTAAACTACTATAAAAATCAATTATTTTTCTCAAAGACATTTGTGTGACATGAAGAAGCATAAAACGAGATTAAAGCGTTGTAAGAACTTAAATCCATTCTGCTTATCTGTGCACAGCAATCCGTTCTCTGGTGCTCTACAGGATTTTTCAGTACTTGAGAAAGATGAGGAAGTCAATGTGGCTAAGCCTAATTAAAAAATGCAAATGATTTTGCTAAACAAAGATGTCAAGTGAAAATACTCCATGGCAGTGACTGTGAGATTGATTGGACTCAAATTCTGCCTGCCCTGGGTCTCTGGGGTGTCAGGATGAGCAGGTATTACCAAGGAGTAAGTGGAGCTATCAGCAGATAGAAAGAGTCAATTGTGCATTACAGAACTAGATACAGGCTGTCAGATCAGCAGCTGAAACACCAGTGTCTGGAACAGTCTATTTGGGTTTGAGTTTTTAAACTGAGCTAGTTCTTCCTTTCTTGCCTCCTCTACTCTAATTATACTTACCATGTCATTATAATACACAATATGTTCCCCCCCCATCTTTTTAAATACAATGTTAGTATGCATAGTAGTTCATTCCATGTATGTAATTCTTGCTCTGTTTTTCACACAGTGGAGCAGGTCTGCTGTATTTTGCAATCTCCCAGGCTTAGGTGCCTTTTGTTCTGGACTACATTGAGGGAAGAAGGAATGGGTAGGTGGCACTTTGCAGGGCAGCAGGGAAAACCAGCAGCTCCATGGCTGTCACAACTTATGAAACTCTTCCTGATAAATCTCTACTCAAAGCTTTCTGTGAAAGGATTTCAGGACTGTATCCAGGAGATCAGAAACAGTTGTCTCTAGATGAAAAACAGGCCCTGTGTCTTCTCTGATTAAAAAATTCTTTACTAAAACCAGATCATTCTATGAGTTCTCTGCTTTTCAGAGGATGGGGTGAGAAGGAAGGAAGCACGCAGGTCTGATGATAGCTTTTGATTGAGCTCAGTTGTTTGATAAATATGCACCATTATACACCATAAGAAATTAGGACTGTAAAATCTAACTGCTCTGGATAATTTCCTCAGCTCTTCCTTTTCTTCACCAGGCCCATCCTGGCACCAGTCCTTCTTCTTGCTTCCTGCCTCATAAAATTACATTTTTAAACCAAGACCATCATGTTCTCTCCCCTTCAAAAGGATTGTTTCACCCTTCCATTAAGAGAATTTACATTCAGCATACAAAATATTCAGCTACTGCTGACCACTGTAACAAGCAAGAGAAATTACAGCTTTGCAATGGATACAGTTTGGGGACAGTGATGGTTTCTGTCATTTTTAACCAAACCTTTTGGGACTGACCCCTGTTTCTGCTGCAGTAGACGTGCACATCATCTGTCTGCTCATGCATGCTCTACAAATTGCAGTGCAGCTCTGCCCCAGCTGTTGGACAGGTTAGAAATAGGTAGAGCTCTGAGGCAGCAAGATTACTTGAAAAAGAAGGAAAAGTACAGGTTCTTGTGCTCATGAATCAGTCTGGAAAACAGCTGGCTGTCTGACTGCTGAGATTAGAAAGGTCTGCTTATCTATGTATTAGCATCTGAAGGTTAACTTTTCAGCATGTTGACATGTAAGCTCTGCCACTTTCCTCTCAGTAGACTTTATCAAAGTGTAGCTCTGTCTGGTTTCTCTGTGGTATAAGGAAGGTTTGAGTTCACACCCTTACAGTTTCTCAGTTTCATCTGTATTCCTGAAACCTGTAGGAACTCTGGCTCTGGAACCTCTGGCCTATTGTCAAATTAGACAGATATCATCCAGTAAGCTCAAAAGTGACTTTTCACTTGAGCCTGAAATTATTTCTGTTGCTGAAGAGGCAACCAGAAACTCGAATCATGCATTTTTACTGAGGCTGTAATCCTGGGTGTTCTCTTGATTCTTAAAAAAAAAACCTTAAACTTATTTAAATATAATTCAACTCGTTTGTCAAATTATTTTTATTCACGCAAACCCACAGCTGCTTTGGGAGAATGTTTTGCCTAATCACATGTATTTCTGGACAGATTTAGGTGATTCCCCAGTTGAGATCTGTTTTACTGAGTTCCTGAATCCAGTATGAAATAGTAAAGCTAAATAATTTCCTCTCACAGAGTTCTTCAAGCACTTTGAGGGAACTAAAAAACAAAAAGGATACAGGGTGGATGTGTAGCTTTGGAAGGACTTAGCTTACTCAAATACACCGTTCAAGAAGCAAATGGGGAAATTCTTTTAAAACTCTCACAGTAAATAAAGTGATTTTAACTGGGAAAATTAATTTTGGTGGATTTGATACTAATTCTTCCCATACACCTAGAAAAATTACAAAATATGACTATCCACATTAGTGTCAGTTAAAAAGAGCATGGAATATCTCAATTAAACATCTGCTGCAATCTGGAGGAGGTGGACATAACATCAGAATTATTGAATCCATCCCCAATCCCTGTGTGTCAGGCAGAAGTACCTGCACATTCATCAATTCTCACAAGATCTGCATTCCCAGAGCCAGATCATAGAGCTGCTGTAATCATAGATGTTTTTCTACTAAATTACATAGCAGCTGACAGAAATTGAGATCTGTCCATGAGTCAGTCAGATTATTAACTTTATAGTTACCATTTTAAGCTCTGCAATTAAAAAAAAAGTAGTTCTTTGTTTTATATACTTAGTTGCATACACAGTTGGAGAAAAAATACCTCGATAACACTTCTGAGACGGTTAGAGCAAACCCGTGAAATACAACAAAATCTTCTAGCTTTCAATTTCTTGTATCTGCATAGGGAGTCAGAAAGGTATTCTGGCCTGAACTTCCTTCCCTAGACAAGCTTCTACCTGGAAAACATCTGCCTTCTTCATGGTCATCTTAAATCTGCAGGTCTAGACTCGTAACACGGAAAGGAGAACTCCTATAGTGATGATGAAAGGCTGGGCTTCTGTAGTTCCCAGTCTCTTTGCAGAAGACCAGAGATGAGAAGTCTTGGCATCTACTTGAGGATTGAATTGGATCTTTTTGGAAAAGGAGCTGGAAATCTCAGCCTGTGCTAGATTCCTGCAGTACAATAAGGAGTGGTGTTTGTAGTCATTTCAGTGACACTGAAATGTGTGGTGATTTCTGTTTGTTCTTGAACTTACAGATATTGTGTGGACAGCTGCACTGCATCTTTCAGGGCACAGGGATACACCCTTTCTCTATCCAAGATCCTGACAGAAGCTCTTTGGAGAACACCTTTGACAAAACACTCAGCTGCAGTTAGGTGCACCCCACAGTGGAAGCTAAGGCTCCATGCTAAGAGCAGAAAGCTGTGCAGAACACCCACCCTGCTATGTTCTTCAAGTTCTCACACTGTCATGGGGCCTCTGTGTTTATCTGTGTGATAAACAACTGCTCATTTCACTCAGGAGGAGCTCTGCTGCCACAGCCAGCAGCAGCCTCAGCTGCAGCAGAGCAGTCAGACACCCTCCCTGGGGGCACACAGCTCCTGCACCCACTCAGGCACACTCACAGACTTCTCAGCTATTTAAATATATTACAGTGCAGTCACACACAGACACTAATGAAGAGGAAATGAGGATTATCTGAAGCAGGAATGTGCACGTGGCTTTCTTTTGCATATGGTTTCATAATGCCCAACGTGTCATCTTCATTCATCTTCCTTCTGGTTTTATAGGAGGCTTTGAAACGCCTTCATGCAGAGCAGTGAGGCGTGTGACACTGCCATTATAAAGCATGTAATGGAAAAGACACTTTCCTATAATTTCTGGGAAAGAGAGATCTCAACCATTGACAAACTACTAGCTGAAATGTGTGGGTTTTAGGTAATATTCTTCTGAATGTTCCTTCAGAGTGTTCTCCCACTTTTTTTTTTTTTAATCATTGCTATTATTTTGCCTCCTATTACTCCACCTCAGAGTAGTTTTGGGAAACAGTAAGGATTTTGTTTCATTTCTTGCTATTAAATTGGTGTGCTGTCTTGAGATGGAAGAATGCAGTCGGGTAACTTCTGAAAAGTGTCTCCTTTTCCTGAGCATACAGATAAGTATCTACTGAAGAAGTGTATATAAAATGTATAAAGTATATAGTGCTTTAAGGATTTACATATTTTTGTCAAGATCTACAATATTATAAGAAATAAGGAAACTAAAAATTGTTGTTGCTTTTCTGTTGCGGGTATTTGTTTTTAGATTACAATTTTCTTTCCTCCACTGAACAACTTCTGGTGACTTCTTTTCACTGCCATTGGCTCTCATCACTTCTTTTTGGGGTCATTAGCAGGTATCACTAATATGCAGAGGGCACATTTTTAGTAGATAGGAGATTGGGAATGGTATAAGAGATGTAGCTCTCTCCTCCATGCACATTAAAATCTGACCTTTTCTATTTAAATGGTTAAAGAGGATCTTGAGCTGGAATATGTCTTATATGAGGTGTTTGAAATAGCCTGATAGTGACTCAGAATTAAAAAAGTTTCTGGAAGACAGAGCTAATAATCCATTAGCATTTGGATGCAATGCTTGTTTCACATTAATTTCCATGCTTGCCAAAATGATTCTGACAGAGGAACCAGCTGTGAAATGTAGAAATTAAAATATTAGTTTGGAAGTACTAGATATGCCCTGTAGCTACTTGCAAAAGGGTTTGCATGAATGAAAATGTGAGGTAGCAGTATTATACAGGTGGGAGAATCTCTGTCCCCCCTTTTCTCCTTGTCCCCCCTGCTTTCTGTGCTGAGCACAATGTCACATCTATGGAACATCCCTTGGGCCAGCTGTCCCAGCCTGCTGTACACCCCAGTGAACTCACTGGTGGGGGCAGTACACAAGCTCTGCTCAGAAATAGCAAAGGCATCTCTCTATTCATTCCCTGTGTTCAGCAGAAAGACAGAACATAGCCCCACAGCAGCCACTGCGAAGAAAATTACCTCCAGCCCAGCCCACAGTGGTAACCTCAGAGTATGAAACAGCTCAGGCCCATCTTCTGCACTACAAATAACTCCAAAAATAATAAGGCTTCATGGCAGGTGCCCTCAGTGGGATACGGCAGCACCTTCCTCATCTCACCAAAGTCAGATCAGGCTACCATCAAAAAATCCATTTGTGTCAAAGTAGGACCGTGGTGCTCTACTGACAGTTTCTCTGCCCAAAATTACAACAGGATGCAAGGCAGGTTGGGCAAACATCAACTTGAAATGAGTTCTGAGCCTTCCTTCTGTTGTGTGGTCCTTTGCATGATTAGAGGGGCAATTTCCATCTCTAGCTGTGAGTGGAGGAAGTATTTTTCCCATTCTTGCCCTATTTTTTCATTGGGATGGCGACAAAAGCCACATTACTCCCTTCAGTTTCCATGTAAAAATCTCTCCCGTGAGCTGCACAATTGCTATCTAACATGACATGACGTTTCTAACCACTCTCCTTGCAGGCCCTAATGGAATGTTTCCAAAAGCAGACAACTCAGTGCATCTCCTGTGAGTCACCCAGATTCACCTAAATAAGGCCCTGACATGAGTCTCCCCTGTCTCCCCAGCCCAGCCACAATTCTCTGTTTGGTATACCTCGTATGTTTTCAGAAGGATGTGTTATACTGCTCTCCTTCTAGCATTTTTAGCAGTAATGAATTTGAAATTTAGTCCAAATTATTCTTCAGAAGGTGCTTATCTCAAATGACTTGGTGGATTTATGGTTCTTGATATGTTAGAGACTATCCCTATTTTAATGGCTGGACTGCATTAATGAATCTTCCTGAGTTATCTCTTCATAATCCACTGCTTCAAAACCAGCTGCGAATATTTTCTTCCCATTAAAGCTTATTCCTTTGGGTTTGATGTAATTAATTGCCACTTAAGACTTAGAGAAAATATTCCAATAAATATTTATGCCTCATGCACCATCTCCTCTCTCTGGTGCCCTGTATACTTAATGTTCAACAATTTCTGTGAACCTCAGCCTGCAGTTCACGTTAGAGGGAGCCTGTGGGTGTAACAGCAGCACAGTCACAGATGTCCACTCTGGAGATAGCACAAGAATCTAATTTCTTGATAGAGCAGGTCATGGAGGCACTGAGAATATGCCAGAGTGGAATGCTGGAGAGGATACAGCTGCAATACCATGCCTGATCCTCCCAGTGCTTATTTAGAGCTTTGTCAGAGTAAGGTGAAGCATCTGCTTCTCTTAAGGACAGATAGAAAACCACTGCAGTGTGAGACTGTCACAGAGGGACAGGAAAGAAGATGGCAGAGCTAGACAGAAGATTAAAGAGTGTCCCAAGTCTGAAGTTACAGGAAAGAGAAGAAAATCTATCGTCCATCTTTCACACTGAAATTCACGAGGCAGCTTTGGACTGCTGTACGATACATGTGTGGTACTGAAAATGTGGAAATGCAACCCTTTAAGAGCATATTTGAATTCTGTCTTAACATTAGCTCATATGTGAAGATATATTTTTCAGAGCCAAGTATGTACAAGAGCAGAGAATGAAACATATTTTACAGATTATACAAGTAATCTTTTCAGTGGTCTTTGAAGCAAGTGCTCAGTCTGCCTGCAGTGTGCTCCATAAGGCAGAGAGCAATTGGTGAAGAGGAGGGGTTTTGTTTCCCTGTGCAAGCCAGAGAGGGGCTCTCTGGAAGGTACAATTCCTTACCACAGCAGCATGAACACCCACACATGCCTGAGAAAGGACCACAACTCAATGCCACGATTTAGCCTGCCACTGTCGGTTCCTGCACCTTGTCAGGATGTAATTAAGGTATCGTCAAGCTGAATAGGAAGATGAGACTTAAACCTAAAAATATCTCCAGTAATTATGGTTTAGATCTGGAAAGCAATGGATGGATTTTGATTTCTGAAAGAGACAATGCTGTTCCTGAAGATGGCTGAGCAATTATGGAGTGAAAGGTAAACACCCTTGTAATTCCCTGTCTATGACATAGTGCTGGGGTGTGCAAGCAATCTCATGAGGGAGAGGTCTTATTACAGTCTTATTACATAGGTCTGGTTGTTTTAGGCAGAAAAATAGGGTTTTGCTATGTTTGCTAGCAAATGTAAAACTTCATTCCAACACAATAAACAAAGCACTTGTTTCAGCTATGCATGGTCACTATTCAGGAACACACATGGCTTTGTTTTAAAACCAGCCAACAAACAAAAATCTCCTCCTTTGGGATTCAAGACTGTACTTCTGTATCTGCCTGGGTAAAAAGCCTTGTTGACTACTACTAGCCTGGGGAATAATCCTTCTTTCTGAGTTCCTGTAACACTACACTGTCACTCTTCAGTGAGGGCATGCTCTCATTCTTTGGACACTCTGAAGAACATATTGGATAAATGGGTCCTGACTAAGGGATAAAAAATGTCCCTGACACAGTGTCTGCACTATTGTTAGCTGGTTACCTGGAAGTAATCTAGTATCAAAGACTGATGCAAAAAAAATCTCTGTACCTAAACATCCAAAGATATGTAGTGCCATATCTTTAAAAAGACTTGGGTGAAGAAAAGAATGAAATCACTCATAATATACTTCATTTCAAGTGAAAGCTGCTGTCCTTTATTTCATCAAAATACACCTTGCCAAAGATTTTTCCTTTCTGCATATGTTATCATTCAGTTTGAATTAATTTGTGGTAGCTGTTTCCTGGATGTTTTTGTTCCATCCCTTGAGTGAGCACTGGCATTTATCTGACAATATGGTGAGATGATTCAAGGAAGACTTGGCTAGAAAAACTAATTTCTTAATTTCATAGTTACTTTTCTCTCTGAATTGATTTACTGCACATTTGTACAAATGCCAGGGCAGTAAATGAGCTGAAGCAGGAGCTGGAGGAGGAGGTGAGACCACAGAAGCCCTGATTTGACCAGCTCAAATTAGTGCATAAGGGCATCCTTAACCTCCTCCTGAAGATGTTTGAAAGCTTGATGGCTAAACTGCATTGAAAGTGATAATACTGAGATACCTGCCTAGGACAGCAAAGCCAAGTGGTTGCAAGGCTCTGAGAAAATATCCTAATTTTTAGGATATTAAATACTAAATAGTAAAATTAAGTGACTATAGTCAATATTTTTTGCATTAAAAATAATCCCTTCCTATATGAAAAAACAAGGATACCACTGGTTATCTGCCTGAGGAACCTGCTCTGGTTAAGAATGTGTTCAGGTTCTCACCTTGTAAGGTTGCTCACTTGCACACTGGATCTAGGTGCTGTATTCTGCTCACTCTGTCTTGTGGAAACTGATAGAGCAGTGCTGGGTATGACTGAATTAATCCAAATAACCTCCAGCCATATTCCTAAATTTCACAGCTGCAGTGACACTGCTGTGTCCCCCCGCTGCTCTCAGGCTCTCGGTGTCACCCCGGGCAGGACACAAAGGCTCCATGGATGGAGATTCAGTTTCCTGGCAGCAGCAGTCTGGGCTCATCAGCTGGAGCTGAATTCCGAGTCCTTGAGAGAATCCCAGCGGGCTCCATGAGAGCCCTCAGCTGGTCTTCAGGTTGTGTGCAGCACAAGCAGTGCTGGAAACCTTTTACCTGAAATAAAGCTGATCTTTCCTAAAGCCCTTCTTTGCTTAGTGAGACCAAGGAACAGCACTTGAATAGGATTCCGAGGAAAGATCCACTCTTTTGAGTCCTCCATCAAGTAAAAAACTATTAAAAACACAGCCATGTATTTCCATCCAGTTTCATGTAGATAGTTTATAAAGCAACACAACTCTTCTTTCTTTATGCACATTGTTAAACAAAAGCTGATCTTAATCGCATTATAACCCACAATAACGAGATTGAAATTTAATTTCAAGTGCAAAATAATTCTGTGTGAAATTCTTCAGCAGCTTCCTTTCATCTAACATGGAAAGAGCTTTTTCTCTTTAATTGTGTCTCTCTGCCTTCAGGAACATTGAGCAGCCTTTTAAACATCTGCTCTTTCCAACCTGCCACTTAACAAGTTATGGTTTGGAATAATTTTCTCTTTGGCTTATTTTTCTTTCTTGTGAGTTGCAGATTATGAACATTAAAAAATACATAGAGCCGCCAAAGTCCGAGAGCCAAACATGGGGAAATCACTGCAGTAATCCTTATTAGTGTGCTCTGTATAGAAATCTGTATTTTTAGTTTGTATATTTGCTTTTAAAAGAAAGCTGGAAATTACAGACTTTTTTTGGTTTAACATGTACTGTTGTCAGCTCCATAACCCATCCAAATAACTCTCAAGGAGGAGATGGCAGTGAGTACTTACTGAGGCACAGTTGCTTTCCGACTTGTCTTCTAGAAAGCCAATTTGGCATGGTGTCCTCTGATTCTGCAGCCAGTAGTCTGTTGACTCTAGCAGACTGTTACTGCAGAGAATCTGTTAAAATAGTTAAAAATAGTTAAAATCATTACAAATTTTTCTGAGCCCTATTGTGCTTCAGGGGCTGGAACTCTATTGTTGTAACTCAATGGAAGTTTTATTGACAAAATTGGGGGAAGTGGGTTGGGGGTTGGGGAAAGATGGACAAGACAGACCTGTTTGGTTTGGACCCGTCCAGTTACTGCACCTTTAGTCAAATCACTTATATATCCCCTGGAGTATGAACTTATTTTCTTCCAGAACTGAGAGACCTTGGAGACAGACACTTGAAGGAAATTACCAAACCCAGTATTTTCATTGAAAAATATTGCTATTGGTTTTGTTCTGCATTAAAGTGATAAACAGACATATTAGGAAAATTAATTATTCGATGACACCAGAGTACACCAACTTGCAGCCTTTATGACTGACTGTATCTCTCTCCACAGTAGATCAATACTACTCATTCTGCCAGCAGCCTCATTTCTGGGACTTCCAAGGCTCCAAACTCCTTCTTCTTAAACAAGTTTTTCCTGTTTTCTGAGAAGCTGAAGTATTTTGGACCTTCTGTAGTGAGTCCTGAGGTCAGTCAGCACCCTGAGATCAAAACTTTGTGTTTAATCCCTGTGTTGACTCAGCCCTACAGCCACAGCTCCACTCAAAACCAAAATGGGGCTACAAAGATCTGTAGACTTTAAAGAGGCAAAGCCAGTTTGCAAATCTGATGCTTAGATTAAACTGAATTCTTTACTTTCTGCCTCTGTAGTAATATTCTACCATGAAAAAGAGGGACCATTAGTATCTTCAAAACAGCTAGGGAACAGCAGGAGAAATATTGCTGCACCGTTGGTGCTACTTACAGAACATTTCCTATGGCTTATCATCTTCCCTAGGCAGCAATGTTAAGAGGTATGTTTGTGAAATAGATGTATACTTTATCTGTACTTCTTGCAATTCTTGTATTACATGGAAATAGCCTGTACTCTAATTTTTGGGCTTTAAATAATTGTATTTAAAAATAGAAATTTGTTGCTATACCTAGGGAAAGAAAATCTATCTACAACACTTTCCTTTACCTGACTGCATGGTTTGTATTGACACACATTTGTCCTACTTCAAGAACACTTGATCTCTAAGCCTAGATCTCTTCCTTAGGAAAAGAAGTGAGAATAACTTGTGAGTCCTTCTCATTTCTCAGGGAAGATGAATGACTGTGGAAATCTCATCTGGCCAGTTGATACAGTTTTCTAATACTTGGGGGCATCCAGAAGTAAGCTTATTACCACCCAGAGACTAACTCCCACTCTAATTTTTATCTTTCTGGTAGAAAGTCAGTTGCACAGTTAATATTTCACTCCCTGTATTACACTTATATTGATTTCTGAATAAAAGTCAGCAGGACAGGGATGAGGAGGTAATTCGGGAACACCACAGGCCCTGAGCTTGGCCTGCTTCAGTGCCTATTTTGGTGCCCTCCATGGAGACTTTCCACCTTTGTGGTTGTTTCTCAGTACACCAGCCCTGCTATGGGTTTTCTTCCAATGAGCTTTAAAATACAAATTTAAGGTTCACAAAATACTCATGGGAAGTACTGTACCCAAAGACTTTCTTCTGACATTGCCAAAGGCTCATGAATGCTTCACCTGCCTCTTCTTGGGGGCTGCTCTGCACTCAATAAATTTTATAACCTCCCATCTCAGTGCAAAAAGATTCCTGCCATCATAACTAACTCCAAGACTAGACAGGGAAAATAATACACTCCATATCCCAAAGAAACAATTTCCTGTTAGTGTAATCAACTGTTGTGTGGGTTTGGGGTTTTTTTTAGGAAATGTCAAAGCATTATGAACTGGTTGGTAAAATCTAGAATTAAGGATTCTTTCCCTCCTTCTGAAAAATTACCATTCTCTGAAGCTTTGTGAAGACAACATAGCATTGAACATATAAAAAAGACACATAAACATATATATATGATTTCAGATTTAATTAGATTCTAGACATTCTCATGCTCAAGGGCTGAAGTTCTAATAACCTGTTAAAACATAATTTTGCATACACAGGAAACTTTAAGCTCAAACAGCTTTTGCTGTAACAAGCAATCTTGTTTAATTTCCTTAAAGATCACAGTGAATTTTTCTTCAACTTTAATCACTTTATATCTTTCTTTCCCAAAACTCAGACATTTTCTGAGAAACTGTGATAGGCAGAAATTTATCATGCCAAAACAAGCTGCAGATATCCTTGGTGCTGCTCATCTTTGTCTCAGGAGGACTTGGTGTGCATTTCAGAGCTGCTCAATCATAGCAGATGTATATGGTACATGACAAACCCATGAAATGAGCTGGGCAGTCCATACTTCATCTGCTTTGTCTCCTGTAGGATGTTAAATGACCCTTGGTACCTTTAATTTTCTTTCAGAGACTTTTTATCAAGAAGCAAATACTGGTAAAGACAAATGTTTTGGTCTTGTCAGGTCAGGTCATGGTTGCCAAGCTTGAGTCACGCCAGGGTGGTTTATGAGTTCCAAGGCTTTACATTGCATTTAACTTTTTGTATGCAGCTTTTCATAATAGACTTTGAAGTCAAAGGTAGAAATCACTACATGGAAGTTTTGGACAGCATGTGATTTCTAAGTAACCTCAAGCAAATAAGTTGGCAGAGGTCAGCAGGTCAGATCAAAGGAACAGAGGTTGTCTCAAAGTAATTTGGAAATGCTCCAGAAACTACTCCAAAAAGACAGTGCTGTGGGGATGGGGGAATGCAGGAAGGTGCGCCAGAGGTGTTCTTGCCCATAGTCTGGTTTTACACAGGTCTGAGGGTGCTCAGGAGATGGAGATGACATTTGAGTCAGTGGTAGTAGAAGTGAAGGGTAAACCTTGGATCAGTTCTAACTCCATCTCATGAAACACTAATGCAAGAATCTCTAATTCTTGCATTAGAACCATATACACATGATATGGCTCAGAGCTTTCCCCTTAGTACCTCTGTGGAGGAAGGATAATTTGGGCTACCCTTCAATGCTGATAGCAGGTAGGGCTACACACACCTGCTGTGCAAAAATGTATCTCTAGAAGCCATGTGAACTTTTGGGCATATTTCTTTGGTAACAGACAGCACTGTTGTGATCAAAGACACACACATGGTAAGAATACATGGAATGTTTCTTATAGCCTCTTGCTATTGTAAGGCAGTTCTCCCAGTTAAATAGGTTCATGTGTTTAGACAAAGCGGGAGTTTGCACGTGCATGAAAACTTGATGGGATATTCATGCTTTTAAAGGAACATATGGAAGTCCTTATAGTAAAATAATATTTGACTGCAATGATCAAAAGTGTATAAGCTTGAAGGAGTTGATCTAAATTAACAGAGGTAGTTAATTAATCAAAAGCAATGTGAGAACTGGTACTCTTGGTATCTCTTACCAGTATATTACCACTGCCATTCTTGCATTTAAGCATTTTTTCAAAATATACTGAGGTGATCTGTACCAAACGACAAGAAAACAAACCCTTTTCTCCTTCAGCTGTCAGTCTGCAGTCCTGCCCTTTAAGGCAAAGAGTATCACTTGCCAAAATTTCAGCCTCCTGTCTTGTACTTATCTTCATTCTTACTTAATTAAGACAAGTGCAGAGCCAATCCCACTGACACATTGTTAGGATTTTTCCTACCAGCTGAAAACTGAAAGCAGAATTTGATTCACTGACCGTACTCATGTGACAGCTGCACACACTATACTGCTGTATATCTGGTTTGGAGCAGGATCATCACACTCAGAAAATAATTCAGGATGAATCTGCATCACGCACTAAATGTGAAATCAGCAGTAATTCATGGTTCTATAAAAAAGTTTTCCACTCTCATCTAGAGACTCAGCCATCAGCATTACTCAGTGTGTTGTGAATCAATGAACTAAATCAGCCTCTAGCAGAGTGTGGATTAGAAAAGTCACTCTTTCCCAGAGGAAAATACTGCATATGAGCTTAGTGTAACAGCCTCCTGCTCCCAGATTTAGATCACAAGACATTAAAATACAGTAAATATCTATAACCGAGACAGCATTAAAAAGGCCCTGCTCCACAAATGAAACATCTGCATCTTCGTGACTGAACATCTTAATTGCTTTGGTTAATTACTACTCATCAAAAAAGATAGAAAAGTGGGACACACAGAATAAAATGAGGTATCAAGGGGCACATCTTCTGCATTCATTTAGGTTGGTCTGTGTAGTAACAGGCTACATCTCATATGGTTTCTGACAGGAGCCATTCATGCCAAATGTAACTACTCGAACCTGCAAGTCAACTGTTTAAACTGTTCCCTTGCAGCAGGAGCCCACAGCATTTCACTCCACCACCAATTACACATCCAACTCCAAAATCACCTAACACAGGCTGAGAGAGAACTCTTCATCCTTTTTCAAACACACACATACACACACAAGGTAAACTTTCTCTGACAATAGTGTAAAGAAGCCAAAAGCATCCTGCTGTTTGTCAGAAGTATTGTCAGAAGTGAATAGCTTCTTTTAGTGAACTGACAGTCATAAAATTGACTTGTTTTACAATGAACAGCTCAAATGTATGGGATTGGACAGGTGAAGCACCTCTCAACCATGTGAGACCAGGCTACCCTTTCAAAGAGAGTGATACTTATGAAGGTAACCAAGCAGGAGCCCTTTTTGTAAAGGCAGTGGTGGCACTTAGTGTTGTGCCACTGTCCTTCACTCTTATGTAAAGTAAACAACCCTGAGATTGAAATTGAAAATTGAAAATTTAAGATTTTTCCCACACAGTAGATTTTCTGTCTATATGAGGATTCCAGTTACAGTCAGCAGTATTTTTAAAAACTGTTATTTTGCAAATGAACCCTTTGATCAAATGAAAAATTGACATTTTATCTTTAGCCATGTTGGGGTGGGGAAGAAAAGCCCAGTCCCAGCATATACATCTGTCTTATCGAGTTCTCTTTTTATATCAATGATATTATATTTAACAAATTTTCTGTGTGTGGTTTTCAGTATAAGGAAATATCTTTAGCATCTACATGTTTTATCCTTCACTGTTCTTACAGAAAACAAACAAACAAAAACCTCCAAGCCCAAAATGAAAACATTATTAAAAGAGAGAATTATGAGAAGACTGAATGAACTGTGAAAGTTTAAAATTAATGCTATCTTTCCGGCTCTAGAATTATGCCTGTGGGAGACAGTAGAGCTCTGAGGTTTATTGCAGAGTGAGAGGTGAAAGACAACTTGTCCTCCTCAATAGTCTCTGGTAGTGCCTCCTTCCCTCAGACTGTACTGCCATAACAAGCTCCTAGGAAGGAGGAATCAAAGGTCTTCACCTTTTATTATCAGTTGTACTGAAATTAGCTACATGCATAAAATGACATTCGACCCCTCCTAATGACATACATACACACACAGGTGTCACTTCCCCCCCGCACATACTCTGAATTAATAATAACATAGAAACCTGGTTTTAGGAAACAATAACAGCAGTCTATAGCACCTCTTGTTGTAGAAACCATTCCAATCAAAGTTTTTTTCATGAAGGACCCTGCACTGCATTGACCTGAGGAAGCAAAGCTCTGTCTGTGTCCCAGAAACTTGTCATTTATTGAAGAGCAACCCTGAAGATATTCATGCTATGCATGGCTTTTATTTCATATAATGAAATGTCAGATAATGAGGTAAATTAGAAATTTTCAATGGGATACCTCCCATATATGTATAATGTATACATTCAATGGGATACCTCCCATATATGTATAATGTATTTTGGGACCAGACAAGCACAGACCAGGCAGACAAAACCTGCAAGATACAATAACAGAACCACTAAGTTGCTTTTCTGTATCAAACCTTTTCTAAGTATCACTTAAATTTTGTATTCCTCACTAAAGCTGAAAGCTAAAAAGCAAAGCTATATATATACCGGACTTTGAATATAACATAAACTTAAAAGTTACCTTCTTACATGCTGTGACAGAGCTTCCCAAACTGGTTGCAGAACTGTCTGTGCTGCTGCCTTGGCGCTCTGGGACTTCATGCATCAGTGGAGATTCAAAGTTGCTGAAGAACAAAAAAGAAACAAGCCCCCAAAAACCTTTCCAGTGACTCAGGCACATAAAAAACTCAAGTAATACCAAAACACAGGTCAGTAAAGAGATGTAACTTAGCATACCAGATGCTGTCTGTACTCTCCTAGATGATATTACTAGTCTGTTTATTACTAATTTTCCCTTTTTGGAAGACTATCCTGAGCTACACACTTTGGATATAAAATAGCAGACCGATGTCTTTTGAAGACTAGAGGAAAGCATAAACTGCCTACAACCAGATGTGTCTGTCTTGAATACCACTGTAAAAAGTGGTACTAGCTTGTTTTCTATAAGCAGGCAGCTTGGAGCAGCAAATGAAATACTTGCTGCAATAATTCTGCTTGGTAAACAACAGAAATACTTGCTGCATTTTTACCTGCCAGGATGGAAGAAATGGGGTAGTGATTACAAAGTAAAAAACACAACAGGAGAGGCAGTATTCTGTAATCCAGATGGAACAGCTCAGTACACTGTAGGTTTGGGGCTAAGCGAAGTCATGCACGTATTCTGTTTTGTGATTCAGTGGTACACAACAAACATGTTTACTTTGGAACTGTGCAGATGTGAAGTACAAAACCATAAAACCAAGTTCCCCCGGCCAAATTATTTGCATACACAGCAAGAACCAACCCTCATACTTTTCTTTTGGAATAGTTCAGGCCAGTCTTCAAAGATCTTCCATCGTTTAATAATCACATTGGTCCAAGATTAATGAAGCTTTTCCTTCTGGTCATGACATGATCACAGTTAAAGGCCACATGTGCTAAAGTACTACTTATACAGGAACATACTAGGGCAAAGTATCCTACATGATCATGTTCTGCTTCCCAGTCTGGGTCTTTGGAGTGCTTAGGACTAGCCATGAATATATGCATTCTCACTGGTAAGAAACTTTGTCAATGAGAATTCTGCTGACGTGTGTGGTGCTATCCCATAATAATTTAAAAAATTATCCAGATGTTCTGGAATCAGAAGAGTGAATAAAAAATGTAAAACTAATTTAGGACTTGTTAATTGCTAGCTGGGGGGGAAGTTTCATGAATCACGTGGGAGGACTGAATATAGATGCACAAGAGAGACCAGAGGGTTAATTGACTTCACTTGGAAAGTGTGTTACCACTTCATACTCTGGAAAATACCAGCATCATTTGTATTTAGAAGGAAGACTTTTGCCTGTTTACAAAACTCTGCTTCATTGTTCAGATTATATAGATACACAGTAATATTTCTGGGGAGTAATTTCTCTGGTATTTGACGGAGCAAAATAGCATTTTATAGCCCTTAAACTGAGTTCTTTAACAGAATGAGGGAAATTAAACACATGCAGTCAATTCTGGCTTTCTATCTCCATCTAAAGTAGGAACCTCATATTCAGAGGGTCAAATCTTATATAAGTTAAGCATCCTCCTTGATAAGTCCACATTGAGATGCAGTCTTTGGACGAGGTGAAACTCACCACTCCCAGCAGAAGCTGTGCACCGCTTCTTTTCATAAGATGCATCACCTCTGCAATCTAACAGAAAATTACAGATCACGGCTGACCTCCAGGTTGAACTACAAGGCCTGTTGTACTCTTTTCTCCTGCTCTTCACTGAGAGGAAGGCTGAGGGGCCCTGCCACAGGGAGCTGATGGGCTGTTCATGACTATTTGCTCTCAGTTCCACTGTGTGCAGGGAATTGAACTTCAGTGCCTGAAATGTTGTGGAGTCTAACAGTAACAAAGATAACAATTTGACAACTACCTGAAGGCCTTCTTTGGAACTTTGGAACTAATTAAACAGTACAAATAGAATATCACATTAAATCATAGTTGAAAAATGTAGTTGAAGAGTTACATTCTGGAGTTTACACAAATCTGTGCTATCTCTAGACAGTATTCCAGCAAGGGGTAGCACATGACACGTCCCATACAAAGTAAAGCTCTCCTCCAAGTCATGCGGAAAGTGAAATGATGTGTAAAAGCTTCTTAATCCTTTAAAATCTGTGTTCTTTTCAAAATAAGCCCACTTTTCATTTGTAAATATAGAAAACCCTGTTAAAAGCACATGATGATTGAAAGAAATGTAAAATGCCCTTAAATATTTTAAATGAGACTAGGCTCACACTCATACTGAAGTTCAGACAGGAAACCCAACTGCCTTTGGTGTTCCCAAAATCTGGTAAACCTAAATCCTCTTGTCTCCTATCCCAATCCTCAGAGTTATATTTCACATCCAGCTGATAATTTGGAGCACAGGAAAAAACAGCAACTGTGTTTCACAGGACAAGGGACAATGCATTTACAAGTATCCTTAACACTTTCAGAGCTTCTTTTTTAGGTTCACATCTCTTGTTCTGCAACTGCTGAGCAGAACCCCTGTTCTCAGGCTGCACTGCAGTTCAACTCCTGAATTGTGCCAGGGGCAGGAACTCTGGGCTCCCACCACTTGCTAACAGCTCCAACCAGTCAGGGTTCAGTCATAGAAACGCAGAAAATTTTTAACAAAGAAGTGTCAAAATAGGAGAGCTACATTCAGTTTTAGACTCCACAGCCTTTTCCTTACTGAGTTTATGGCTACACAATTTCTAGAAGCACAGGGAAACCCCGCTAGCCACTCTTGCTGGTCAGTCAGGTACATGACCAGGTGTGACACAAAGGATTTGCAGCAATGTATGCCAGCTGAGGGGAAAACAAGCACCCAGCTGTGCTTCTGCAGGCTGGGCATTCAGCACCACAGAAGTGAGGCTTCTGTAACTCAGGAAGTGCAGTGTGTGAGGTCCTGCACAGATACTTTCAGGGGCATGGGTCTTTCTTCCAACACCGAACATGGATTTGGCTTTTCAACATCTCTTTTTCAATTATCTCAACTCTCAGCTAGGGCAAAGTTTCCTTTTCTCTTTATCCCATAGGTACCCTTTCTAAGCTTTCATTTTCAACAGGTGTTTTCTCAAGAGACCCTCCTCAGGCCATACAGCTCTGCCACCCTCGCTCTGTAGCAAAGGCAGTAATATAAACCTATTTTTCACCAACTCTCCAGGGAAAAGCTATTCTGGCTTTGGGAAGCTTTTGCTCTCATTAGTTCCTCAATAGCAGGAAGCAGAATGAAACTCTTGCAGAGATGTAGCCAGCTCACCATCAAATGATAGCTCTGCATTCACACACTATGCTCCTTACTTCACATTAAGAGCTTACACCAAGTGCTGGACTTTCAAGATATCTGGCACAGATTGGAGCCTTTTCACTACAAGATAAAGAAAGCTGATAGAGTTTTTAGGTCTCAGATCTCAAGTTTTCTTAGCTCTCTTGTTTAGTATGTGATGGAGAATGCTGATCTGTGTTAGATGTGCTCATCTGACTTGCAGGTACCACAAAAAGCCACAGGCATAGCAATCAATCTCTGTTAAGGAATGGCTCATTTTGAGAGTTTTCTTTTGGTGTGAAAGATCCTAACCTATAATTCAGCTCTTGAAACTGAAGTTGGGAACCTGGACCTAAGACTTGGTGTTAAGTGCATAATTTTCACTTTGGTGTTTACATTAACAGAGAAGACTCCACACTCATTTGCCACCAGTGCTGTCTTACTGATTCATGAATTGTAACTGATAACTTTTTTCCCCACAAGCTATATGCACTCACAAAGAACACAAACAAATTTCCTGGAAATTATAGGACTGTAGTAAATGGCTATGAGGTTTATATCACTGACTGTGATAATAACACATGGTGTACTACTGTCCAAAATGCAAATGAATTGCTTCATCTTTCCTACGTTAAATAATTCAAAAATACTGACCTCGATGACTCAAGACTTAATCAAAAAATCCACAGCTGCTCCTAAAAATAATTATCTCCTTTGCAGATGTGGCAGATGGTGCTACATCAACTAAGATGAGGTAATTTAAAGAATTCCCCAGGTTATCACTAAAGAAAATTAATCTTGTGAAACAGTATCAGAAACTTCAATTTCCTACCATCTTGAACAAGCATAAACAGTTTCCCAAAACTTGCTGTTCAATAATCATTCCTAAGGAGCAATCTCAATAAATAGTAAGTGACTATTACATATATATTTTTTTGAATCAATCATATTACAGCCTGCTGCTTTTCCCCTTTTATTATGACTCCTAATCTTGGCATTTTGAACATAGAGAACATACTGATCCATGAAAAAAATAATCTTGAAGGAAGCAAACTGAATGAACACAGGGAGGTTTCTCAGTGCAATTAATGCCAAGCTGTAGTGAGATACATTTCTGTTGTTCTGCTATCTGTAGTGAACATCTTGAACAACAAAAAAGGGATGAATCTCATTTTGAAATAGAAATATGAGAGAAGTGAAAGCAGAGCAAAATACCTTAGCATCCTCTTACTTCTACCCTCCCAAATAAATCCAAAAGCTACTAAGCAACTGAGGAAGGCAGCCAGCTTAATCCAGACCCTAAGCAAGAAGCAGTTTTGAAAGGCATGCAGTTTTCAAACAGCATCTCTTAACTTCAAAGCCTTTTGAAGTGGACAGACTAGTCATACTCTTTCCTGATTCTACCTTTCAAATTTTACAGTTTTAAAATTTACCTTTGCAAGTAAACAGGTCAGCAAAGTCACTAGGAGCAAAATCCTCAGATGTAACAGTGTCAAAGTTACTATTCTAATCTATATAAATCGTTTTTATTCAGTCTGGACAATGTGTATACTTCAATCAGAGCACAGATGGTTAGTCAAACAGATACTCTATAAATACCTCAAACAAATGTCTTTCTGATTTTGTTATGGATTTGGAACTCAAGAACAGAATATAATCACTGGCAATATCAGGATCATACCTTGTAAGGTATTAATATACTTTTTTCAGTCTCCCATGGCTGCTATTGGCTTCATGGGAAACAAAAATACTGAATACTTCCCTTCACTGTCTGTGCACTCTAACAGGTACAGGATTGGGTTTTACAGAGCAGCACTCAAAAAACACTAGAAGTTTAAATGCTTTATATTCTGCTTTCTCATTTCATAGTGTCTACTGGGTACTCTTGATTTACATTTCATTTCTATTAGTGATACAGCTGCCAAAAGACCAGATCTTTAGCTAGATGCTGATGAAAAACAGATGCAGAAAAAAGATAATCCATGCTGGGGTACACTTCCCAATGCCCAAAGAGCCCTGAATGACCTCCAAATTAAACCAGTAAACAAATCTATAAGTCTCTGCAAGCAGTAGCAATCATCAGTCTTCTTTCAAATCATGTTTTTAAAATATTAGAAAAGAACAGACAATAGTTTTACTGAAGAACAAATGTAAAAAAACGAACTACATTTTTTATGATCTACTTAGAAATATTCCTTCCTTCCTGAGTTTACTGATTGAATTACTAAGGCTAAAATAACAAGGCTTTATGTACAAGTCTGACAAACTCCTCCACATTCAATAGCTATGGCAGGATATATTTAGTTCAGAGAGCTGACAATCAAATCAAATAGTTGGCACTCAGGAGCTGAACAACAGATGATTGGGCTGGTGGCTTTTGATGGTCAGTAATTTACTGACAGAGAGTCAGCCCAATATAAAACTGGCTTTTGCACACAGCTGACAGGCATCCTGCCTTTTCCCCACCTACCCCTGGATTTGACATGGCTGTAAGCCAATTTTAGACAGACCTTTGTTGGTAGAATGGCTACTTAATAAGGAAAACTTCCAGAAAGAAGTTCTGGAAGTTTTCCTTATTATTTCCTTATTTCCAGCCTTGGACCTCAGTTAGAGGAAACTACAGGAAAGAACAGGAGGAACTGTGAGGCCTCTTCTGCTGGGAAATGCCCACAAGAACTCACAGGTTACAGGAACTTCTGCTGAGTTCCTGAGGTGGAGGGTGTTTTAGAAGGTACAAAAAGATGACTTGGATCAACAGCTAGGGACCAGCAAGGTCTGCTGAAGAAGAATGACTGACTTGGAGAAGATTAAGGACAGACCCTTAAATGCAGGGAAGTCTAAAGGACTTTACCTTATGGAGATGGACTGAAAGACAACTCAGACTGCTTTTCTGCCCCAAAAGCAAGGAGTTTGTACTCAGGTCTGGAGTGCCAGCCAGTGGGAAACTAAGGCTCTGCTGAGGGTTTGACTGCAGGAAAGATAAGAAATCTTGTTAAAGGAAGGATTCTTTGAGCAATTTGTCTGTATACACATAACTTAAGTGAGCAGTGCTGATTGGGAAGATGATTTTAGAGAGATACAGGCATAGGTATCACTATGAAACATCAGAACAAGGCAGTTTCATTTCCTCTACAGCAAAGCAATAGAATTGCTGCTATTTAAGCCTACTAAGTCAGCAAAACTAATATAAAATGTGAAATATTCTCAAAAAGATATCCCACCAAAAAAATCTCTTATTCACTTAGCATATGTAGGTGTACTGTACAACATTACTGGTCCTTGTGCTGTGGAAAGGAGGAAATAACTGTTTTTCCATTCTAGCAAAAAATGTTTATGACTGTATATTTATCAAGAAATTTATATTTCTGCATTTTTGAGGGCAATGCCTATTCTTAATATAGGATGTGTTAGTGCAGCATAATGTAATAGTTCAAATGTATGATGTTATCTGATCCTCCTTTAAAATGAATGGAAAAAAACATTGTGACACAGCTGGAAACTGGTGAAATTTGGTCCAATTTAAATACATAACAAACGTGCAAGCAGCTCCCAGAGATTTCAACTAGAAATAGAAATTCTCAGCACTTTTCAGGATGAAATCAAAGACATTGAAAATTAGGCTGTCATGCCATAAACCACTGGGTAATTTTTCACAGCCTGTTTTATATGTTTCTTGTATCTAACAAACAACTTGCGTTCCCTGGCTGCTCCTCTCATCCTTTTGCTGTGCACAAACTGCCAGCTGGGTGTCTCAGGACAAGCAGTGCAACTCAACACAGGAAGACACCAGTGTTTTTATGTGGAGGATGTAAATCTCGCCTTAACTCATTCATTAAGTATTTTGGGCATCCTATTTATATTATATAGCCAAACATCACAGACAAGCTTCTCACCCAGCTTTTGTCATCAGCAAATGTGATTCTCATTTGGAGCATCAGAGCAACAACAGTAAAATACTGGCAAAACAAGCCTCAAAGCACAGCACATGCAAACAAGTATTTCACTATCTGACAATTTTTTTTAAAGGCCATCCTCTAAAGATCTCAAATTTAATTTATAAAAGCTTTTCAGCGGTTATATTCAAGACAGATATTGAATATTTCTGAAGGGAAGAGTAATGTGATGAAGATGTTCATAACTTAGAAGTAAACGCATGTGTCACGATTTTATTTGAATGGAAAATGTGGGAGCTAATCAAAACTTGCTAGCTGTTCGTGTGTTTTCCTTCTTAGATTGATTACAAATCAAATAGACTGTACAAGCATAATTGAAATGTGGTAGGTAGTCAGGATTATGTGCGTGATCAGAAGGTGAACATCACTTTCATCTTTTGAATGGCATTTTCCTAATATTCAGCAGACTTTCTGAAATTTTTTGTACCACCTCTCCACAGAAATAATAAATCTGGCTTTGGAATTATGAGATTAAGGAAGGGGTCCTGTCTGTACCTAAGTACAGATATTTAAGATAGGAGCCTGGGAATTTCCCACAGCTGCAGCATCCCTTTCAGCAACTTTTAAAAACATACAGGGCAAAATTGTTAGTGAAAATGGACTACTGATACTGGAAAACCAGATTTTTCAACACAGAATTTGGATTATGGAACAGCCTGGGGCCTTGGAAACAAAAAAGTAGGCATATGACAAGCCAAGTGGTTTATAGCATCATGATGTACAGTGTTCTTTATTCCAAAGCATGAGAACTGACTTCAGTGCAGTGAAGATGCACCTGTCTACATCACAGAAGATAGTATCTCTGAATACTATAGGAAATTATAACAAAATATTTATTCCAAATGCCTGAAAACTCCCCAGCCACCAGTAAGCCACAGAACTGATCAGTAAAGCATGAAAACTTCTTTTTCTTTTCCTTTTTATCCCCGTTTTTTTTGGGGGGGAGGTGGGGGAGAGAAGCATTTCTGTGCTCTAAGTCAATCAGAGCAGAGGGAGAAAAACCTGACGAGGTGATCAGGGATTCCTATTATCAGGAATCTGTAAGGCATGCACTAGTTGAGCCAGTGTCACACACAGGGACAGTGACACTGCAGAGTGATCCTGCCCACCAGCAAATCAATAACCAGGTCAGCCTGCGTGGATGTTCTCAGGGTGAAGGAGGGAGTGCTTCAAGTGAAACAGGCAGATGAGCCTCACCTCAACACAATGGTGGCTTGCAGGTATTTTGCACCCTCAACACAACGGTGGCTTTGGAAGCCACCAAAGACATTCTGACCTCCTGTCTGGCAGAACAGATTTAAGCAGGTGTTCTGAACCCAAATGCTTGAATTCATCCCTTCTACTCAGCCACAAGAGAACCAAGATTTTGCTGCCGTGAGCAAGGCCAGGAGATCTGGTTGATACTCTTCTAAGGAGACTTTGCTCTTTTTCTTCTGTTCTCAGTAATTACACTTTAGTAATTACACTGCCCAATTGTAACATCATTTCTACAGCTGTAAAATGAAGGCAATTTGTAGCCTATTATAATCAGTTCCTTTGGTCAGGCACCTATACCAACATATCTATGCATTAAAAATAAAACTGGTCAAAATGACACTTTATAGTTGAGATATTGGTCCCTACTAAACTCAATTTGATTATGGGAACTATTTTACCTTAACGGTATCTAAAGGTATCTTTATATCTTCAAAAGTACCTATCCAGCAAATGTATTATTTCTAGTGAACGTATATATTTCTTCAACTTCACTACATTTCCCAGCCCTTCCAATTTGCAAGAAAGCCAAGTTGGTTTAGATTCCTGCTAAACCTTCCAAAACATTGTCTAGGATTATAATAGAGTTCAGAAAGCAATATGTTTTTACCTTGACTAATGATACTAGAAAAGCAAAACAATAGTCTAAAAAGAAGTGTTTTCATCTGAAATATTAACAGAAATTTCCTATTCTGCTTAATCCAGTATTGTTTCTATGACCACCTGCAGTAACATTTGTAAACTATCTAGTTAAAATGCCAGGGTACATTCTGCTTATTTTAATGCCAAAGAATACATTTTTGTCGTGGCTTATTCGCAACAGATCTTATTTTAACACATTTTACATGCCTGAAATATTCTTGAACAATTGATTGCTACTAATATCCCAAAGAAACAAAAATATTACCAATTTTGATGCTATGTGAATATGTCAATGAGTAGCCTGTGATTAGAGAGAAAAAAAATCTCGAAAATTATCAGCTTAAAGTATGTTTTTTTTAAAAAGGATGATAACATTATAAGAGATGTGATCAAAATCAAGCTGCCTCTAATCAGCTTGGCTTTTAATATGATAAAACATGCTTTTGTGTCATTTTGTCAAGATATTGCAAACATTATATTTGGTTTAACTTGCTTCAATTAGTGAAACTTTTTTTGTCCATGGACTGTAATGTGATTAACAGGATTGAGTGCTAGGTGAAGGCAACATTTACAACTTTTTCCTCACTTATACCAGCTTAAAAAAAGCATGAGATTTCAGTCCAAGAAAACCTGAGCCTTTTTGGCAATATGAGTGCTTATTTCTACTCTCTAAAATCTACAGCTTTTCGTACTCTATCATGAACATGGGACATTATCTCTCTGAGAGTCTACCAGTGAATCAGGTCAATGTGTTACTAACTTAATTCCTTGGTAGCATGATGTAGATAAACTGCCACTGCTTTGCAATGAACTTCAGATTAATTATGAAACTCTTGTGAAACCTGGTCTTGACATGGTTAACTTGTTCCCACTGGGATGCACAAGGTCCAGCAGGACCTTCTGCACCACGGACTGAGCTCAGGTTAAGCTCTCAGACAACTTGATCACTGCCTGCAGCGTGATTCTGACAAAGTCTAGGAGTATTCCTAGACTTACAACTAATGAAAAAAAAATAAACTAGACTCCTATTAACTTCATTAAGAGTGGAGGTTGCCTTGTTTCATGCCTTTGGGAGAGTTTGAATTTTACTCTGATCAACACTAAGACCTTTCAATTCAAAGGAACAAAAAAAGAAGTATGTACTTAAATCCAGGTTTCACCAAACTCCTTCCTATTGCTTCATTAGTGGGAGTCACTGTAACAATTGCAGCTACAGAAAGACACAGGTAACACAGAGGTCTGGTTGTGTGTATGCAAAAGCAATTAATGCTAAGTAAATCCAGTCCCACAGCCTCTTTGTTTGTTTCATTATTGGACTTGGACTAGTATTTGTATTTATACTACTTGTTTATGGTCTGTTGCTATTTTTTCAGTTTGCAATTATTTTTCTTATACGTGATGCCTTAAAAGCCTTGCCTTCTGAATCAGAAAATCACCTGTTGCACTCAACAAATACGTACTTAACTATGAAATAATTTTTCTTGTATGACATAAAAATCTGCTACTGCTGCTAGTACCAAAAGCCACCTCTCTGCTATAGTCATGTACGCTGTTCCATAATGCACAGATTTCCAAAATCTCAGAAGTATGGCTATATTTGTAAGAGTACCAAATCTCTGTGTTTGGTAGCTATACTAACACTTAAATTACATCATGCAAACACTGACACAGGTCACATATGCTACCTTTGGGAATGTGGATAAAGTGACCATTGGATTTCATTGAATTTATGGCATGTATTATGTTTAGGATTGAAGGTCTTAGCAGATACAATGTGATCTATAACTAAGCTCCCTAAGGGCTGTGCTATTACTTCTGTATTTTTAAATATTCAAGAAGCATTTTGTTTTATTCCAGTTGAGGGGAAGGCCGATTCCAGATTTTATGTGAGGATAACAGGTTTTCATTTCAACACCATAGCATGCAAATCTTTTCCTTTTAAAAATAAATGACCTGTTCATTTTTATTAGATGTCTACAATGGTAATACACATTTTTCACTGAGAAGGAGGACATTGCCCTGACAACATAGAAGAGGAACAATCTATAAGTATGTTGTTGAAACATTACCCTGCTGATTTGATTTCTTCTCTTTTCAAATTGAAATAGCACAGATGGTTATAAATGCATCTAAGGGGAAAAAGATTGGGACCCGATTTAAACACAGCTCTGAAAACTAAGAGTTGTTTCTTTCTCCCTTTAATATCCTGAAGAGCCACTGCATGTAATGAAGAGCTCCACGCTGATGGAATGCCTGTATATAAAATTTTGATAACTATGCAATCTCACAGAGACTACATGAGGACCACACATATTTTTCACTGCTAAAAGAAAATGCAAGTAAGTCCTATGAAATTCTGTGCATCTTTCTGTTTAGGAAGTTTTAACTACACCACAACAATGTATTTGGCTCAAAGAATTTCAGTTTCCCAGCAATTCATGTAGTAGATCAAAATTTTTCCAGAAAACAAAAAAAGCTCCCATAATACTTGGAAGATAAGTTATTGCAAGTGCATGAAGGGTAAGTTTCAGTCTTAGGGTCATACAGGACTTGCTGACCAGTTCTGAATTGCACTAGCAGTGAAATATGTACTCCAGCATCAAGTTCTGTTGGCAGTTTTAGAAAAGAAGTTTTTCTTTCAGTGATAAATTAAATTTAATCAAGACTTACAAATGACACTTTCTTACATAGCAGCCAAGAATAATTAGGTGTAAAAGAAATTGTGATGCCTCAACCAAGAGGAAACATAACTTTGATAACTACCTCTTGTGTGTCATGGGCACTTGCAGTAGCCAGATATTCAATAATAACCAGGCAAGTCTTGAAGTGAAGAAAATTACTGAGGGAAACTAAAGAGATTAATGACAACAATCCAAAGGTTGACAGGACTGAAAAAAGAAGTTTTAAAATTCATTCTGGGCAGCAAATAAATCTCAGATATTGTAGTATTAATCTTCACATGCTAACTTTGTAGTTCTGGTTAAAAGACAACCAGAAATATGCAGTATGGTTTTTTCTCAATTTCAGTGAAGCAGGAGGAAGGGAAGCTGTACTGCATATGCAGTCTGAAGCACTATCAAATCTACTGATAAGCAAAGAGGTGGTTAAAAAATTGGGAAACAACAGCCATCAATTTCTGACACTGAGATAGTGAGAGATGTGAAGTTTTTCAAAGTGCCTCTTCCCCGTGAGTGCCAGGCAGGCTTCCCCTTTCTGCTTCTTCCCAGAGAGCACAGGCAGAGCCTGTTCAACACACCAGAAGAGAAGCTGCTGCTGCATTTTATCCAGTGAGTTGGTAATTAAAGCTATTGTTTTGATGTAGAAGTTTAATTAATTTTCCTTCTCAGAAAAAAACTACAGCTGCCTGCCGCACTTCTGAGTTAATGCTCAAAACTACACGGCTGTTAGTGCTTGCATTCCTGGTCCTTCATATTGAAGCTGCTTCTCCACTGAAAGAAGCCAATACTGTGTGTGAGAGCAGCTGCAGTGAGTGTAACACAGAGCAGTGAGCCTGGAGGGACCACTGCTGGGCCCCTGGCAGCCCAGGCTGTATCCTCAGAGGAGGGAGCTCTCCAGCCTCCCTCTCAGCCTGCACCTCTAGCACACCTCACTGCTGTCTGCATATGCCACCTCTGGCTGTTCAGGCACCAATCACGGCTTTAATACATGTTCTTCAGAGGGTGTTCTTAACTGTAGGGAAGGATAGCTGCATGAGGAGTGGCTGGGGTTCATCAGCCACAGTGCAGATAAAGGTTGCCATGAGTCTATGCCTCCCTCCCCCCGTGCCTTCCCAGGTAGTAGCTGAACCAACCCCTTGTAACAAGAAGGAGTAAAGTGATTAATGTAGGGCTGAGGAAGGAGATGACAAGACCCTGATGAATTAGTGAGTGTGCCTACAAAGATTACTGTGAGGAGGTCATAACCTAAATCATATACAAAATGAGCAGCATAGCAACAGATTCTTATTATTCCAAATTATTGCTGATAGTTGTTAGTACTCCTCAAGTGTGTGTGGAGAAGGAGAGGACTGACTGAAGGAGGAGAAGGGTTGGTGTGCATAGGCAGACTGTGAACAGAGAGACTGACACTACTACAACTACCGCAGCCACAAAGGGGAGAAGGGATGCAGGGGATTAGAGCTGGAGCTGGAAGAGGAGATTAATGGATATTTTCAGGAAAACAGTGAGAAATTCATGTGGGAGGCTAGGGTAGGCAGGATTAGAGAATTCAAACCAGATGGGATTGGTTAAATAAGGAAGAAATGGAGATGCCAAACCTGGACATAAGCAGCGTGGTTTGGTCACTGTAGCGTGCAAGTGGGTTAGTGAAACAAAGCACAGAAATTCTATAGTTAACTTCTTTACTACTTCTACAAGTCTCCCTCCTCCCTTCACCCACAGTCCCATTCCTCAAGGGATCAGATCCCTCATGCACAGACTTATGACCTTTGACAATGCAGGCTCCTTCTGGTTTTAGCTGATTTTTTTTCTCCCCTGACCTCACTGAAGGAAAGCATCTCTGAGAATTTTGTCTATGTTTAACAACACAGGTTAGCTAGGTTAGTGAAATGCTTAAAGTAATTGCCCATGAAAACAGGGCACAGCCTGTCATTTCAGGAATTCCCACCACTGAGACTGAAACTAACACTGGAAGAAGTTAGTGAATATTGAAACTTATCAGATAATTTTTCTGGCTGCTACACTCATAATATCTGGTACATTCATCTGCTAATTTGCAAATAAAAAGCATACCCAGCAAGTATTAAACTGATTCCTCTGGTTGGGCTGCAGTACTGGTTCTGCATGAGTGCAGAAAAATAAATTTCATCCTCATATGTGACGCCAGCTGCTGCTCTAATGCATGTAGTTTCCTGATAATGGGAGTTCTGACATTACTCACTTGTTCAGGGGATTTATTTGCTCTCTTTCATTTAAATAAGATTTGTAATACGTTCAGTTTTCCTTTACTCACAGAGGTAGAAAAATATGGAGAATAGACCTCTTAAGACATGGTTTCTGTGGTCAGTCCCACCCATTGCTCCTCTTCACTTGTATCATTTCACTCATCACTGGTAATTTTTCAGAAGAAATGTTTAGTGTTTATTTCTGTTTATGTGATGCTTTTCTGTTTATTTTTGTTGGCATTCTCTTTTCTTTAATGATTTATTCAAATGAATTGTTATCTGTAGCTTAGTCCCATGGCTGTTGTGGAGTCTGCCTGCAATCTTGTCTCCTTAAAGGATCAAAGTTTTATTTCACTCATTCCTAAAAGCATCTTAGTTCAAAGCCACCAAATCTGTTTTCTCTGTTATACAAGATCCAGGCTGCTTTGCTGGAGCACAAGAGCAGCTGTCAGCTCTGTCTGTGACAGTGTTCCAGTGTAAGTTCCAGTGGCACTGAGTGTGCGCCACATGCCTGCTGCCTGTAAGGAAGCTCTGATACAGCCACAGCTTTTGGATCTCTTCTCAGCTTTAAATAACTTACCTCTTTACATCTCTGGTCAGCTCTAACACGATCATTAAATGTAAACAGTGCTTGGCTTCCACCAGGATCCTGTAAAACCAGAAAGGCTGTTCCTAGCCATTCTTTGTGCACTATGTGCCACACCAGGTATTTCTGAGATGTACCAAAGATCGTTTTGTGTTGGTGATTCAACACTTTATTACATGCAGAGCAAGTTATGAGAAATAGAGAGAACTTGTCTATTCTTGGGCTTGTCTTTTCACTTTTTAAAACATAAAACCTGCTACTTCTCATCACTGTTGAATGTACAGGCATTTTAATTTTTTCCAAATTACTATTTAGTCTAATGTTGCTTCTAAGCTCCACTGCTGTTTCCAATTCTGAACTGAAGAACACTTCTAATTCCTCTATTTCTTTCTAGTATTTACACAAAAGGTGTGTTCAAAGCAGGTTCCAGTCCAAAAGACATGTTGGAAGACTTTCATTTGGCAGCCAATATTTCTTTCAGATACATAAAACTGCATATGTTTATAGGTTTGGTTTCATAAGCTTGAGGAGAAAAACTGCAGTTTTACTGAAGAGGGTGGTTGTATGTCCTCAAGCAGCAGCATCCCAGACAGTCACTAACACAGGGGCCAGAAACAAGGAAGTTCCTGCCTCATATGTAAAAAGCTCTTGCATTTTTCTTCCTGTCTCTCACCTGATGAGGCAAAGCACAAACTGGTATGTTTTTTTAATTTGGGGGTGTTTTTCCTCCACCATAAAAAAACCCACCAAACCAAAACCAGCCATCACAAACAAACAAAAAACCTAAAAAAATAAATCCTTATAGATCACATTTCCAGCTCCCCAACTGCAACATGCATCAAAAATGCTGCTTGAAGGGAGAGTGGCAGCTACCAGTTCTGTGCAGTTCTCTGCAGCTGCTCATCTGACCCCCAGGCTAAGTGTTCACTGCAAGAAGCTGCTGCTGGAAATGCTAAATTATCAGAAGCCTGAAGGCCATTCGCCTGCTCTGCTCTGCAGTGACTGCTGGCATCCCAACCCAGGGCTTATGGTTTTGCCTTCAGCTTTGGAAGGCAAAGGAAGGGAAGGTACTGAGCAGGAACTGATGTGCAGCCTGAGTTTTTGTTGAGCTCTGGGAGTGACAGTGATGTGTAACAGCCAGCAAGTGGGCAGAGCTGTGGCCTTGACCGAGGAAGGCATGTGCAGGTGACTGAGATAAGGTATAAACAGTGACAGAAACAGGTTAATGCCTGAAGTGATTCTGTAAGGAAAATGAAAAATACCCTTGATTTCTAACAGTTTGACAGAGAAAACCTTCTTTGGTGAGGTCAGGAAAGCTAACTCCTAAATGCTGACATTCAAAGTTTGTATTTCTCAACAGCTGCTGTAACTACATCTCAATTAAAAGTTGCCTCTGTATTGTATGGTGGACATAATGCAGGTGTATGATAACAAGTTATCTGCCCCATGGATTCCCAGATGTGCTTTTTGTTTTCCTCAGGATTTCCTGATGAAGACAGGAATGACCTGAATAAACTACTTGCTCTTCTGGTCACCCTTCCTAGAGCCCTGCGATCCTTACTCCCAGACAGAAAGCTTACAATTAAAGCTTCAGCAAGGAAAGGGTTATCTTGATTAACTAATAACAAGCAGCTGTCAACAGTGAGCCTCAGGAGATGAAAGAGAGAATGGTAGATCTTGGTGTAAGGAGGTTTGACCTGCTTAAGCTCTGGGAAGAGAATCGCTCTTCAGAAAGATAAAAGAGGTACCTTGCTCACATGAATAAGATTAGCCTTGGCCTTGCTACAGAAATAGGCAATTTTATCTGGGTTAATAGGCCTATAGCAGAGGTGAAGAGATGACCAGATGGCAGAGCTCTGGAATGGAGAGGACTGGTTTCCTCAGTTTCTAAACACAGTGATGAAAAGCTTAGCAACAATCGTGGAGTTGGAAGATCACTGTAGGCTTATGAGGAGGTAAATTTGTAACAATAAGAACAAGACCATAGGCAAGGAAAGCAGCAGCTTGTCCAATTCCTGATACCTTCAAGACTGCCTTGCTGGAATATCTGTTTATCTTGGGGTCAAGATTGCATTCCACCCAGTTTTTGTAGAGTGTGAAATACAAGCTGTTGTGTCAGATAACCTAAAAGTCTCTCTTGTCTTAAAGTCTGCATCCCTCTCTCTTTCAGACAGTGACTTCCCATAAAATACTAAAGTCACTATAATCTCTTTGTTACTCATAGTGTAAAAATGCATTAAAAATTACTTGCCATGCTCAATAACAAAAATTAAAAAGCTAAATAATTTTAATTTCACCCTGAAATGCCAAGGGAAAAATTGGCAAGGACTAATAGATCAGGACTTTCTAGATCAGGCAATTCAGATGGAAGTGCAAAAGCATTATTAAGGTTTGGCCAGTTAATGTTTATTGATATGAAACACTATTCAATCCAGTCTCTCTAAGGGGTTGCTTTAAAGCTTTTTATTTCCTACTAGTAAATAGAAGCAATTTCTCCTCAAAGTAATTATCACCCACTCAGGTGTCATTGTCCCTCCCTCCCCCAAGTAGATCCTCATGCGTGTTTAGGTAGTTACACATCGTTTCACCGTCTTACTTTTTAGGTCGTGCATTTTCCAAACTTTATTTCTATCGGCTTTTTACGACTCCTTTAGACATTGCACTGGGAGCAACTAAAGCAAAACGAATTGTAATAATTGACAGCGTACGCTTTTTATCTATGATACTCTTAAATGGTACAATTTCTATAATACTTCTGTCTGCCTGCTACTATCAAAATGCAATTTACTTGTGATTGTTGAAAATTATGCTTAACCACATCTTGCATCTCCGGTAGGCTCCTGCTATCCGTACATCCATTTCCGTCTTGCAGGAAGTTTTGCGCTAATCGGTTCTTCATGACCGCTATAAATGCGCTTTTGGTGGAGCCAGGGTAACAGAACTACAGTGATTTTTAGGTTTTTCTTTCATCGTGAAACAATCTGATTAACTAGGTAGCGGACACGCGTCGAACTGATTCAAGCACAACATCCTAGAGGTATCATTAAGCACTAATTAACTTACCGACTCTCTCGAGATGCTACGGCATGAAAACCAGCTGTTAGAGCGAATTTAGACGACAATGGCTATTTTTTCTTTCTATTGTAAGAAAAGCCCCCTAGTTCCTGCTTTAGGCGTAGGGGCAAAGCGGCGGCGGGTGACCGAGCGCCTCCGGGCAGGTGCGGCGCCTCGCCCGCCCTTCCGCAGCCGCACGCCAATTCCCGGAGCCCCTCCGCGCCCGGCGGCGGCTCCGCTCCGCCGCTCCCCCGCGGGCACCGCAGAACCCAAGCGCGGCTCTTCCGTGACCGTCCTCAGGCCGGGGACCCCCGCCCGCGCCGCGGAGAGCCCGTGCGGTGCTCGGCGGCGTGCGGGGCCCCGCGGGCGCCCGGCGCCGGTACTCACCCAGCGGCGGCGCGGCCCCGAGCGGCGCGGCCCCGAGCGGCGCGGCCCGGAGCGCGCAGGCGGCGGCGCGCGGGGAGGGGCGCGGGCCCTACCTGGGGGCGGCGGGCGGGGGGCGCCCGGCCATGGCGGCGGCGAAGGCGACAGGACCCTCCGCTCCGGCCGTGTCGGGGCAGCGACGGCGCGTCCCCGGCGCTGCGGCGCCTCCCGGCCCTGCCCTCCGCCTCACTCCTCCCCCGCCCGCCCCGCCGCCTCCCCCGGCCCTCCCTCGCGGCCGGGCCCCGCGGGGCCCTGCGCTCCCCGGGGCGTGCGGGCTGCGGCGGGGCCGAGCGCGGCACCGCGGGGAGCCCCGGCGAGCGCCGTCCCCCCGCCGGGCAGCGCCGTGCCCGGCGCTCCTCGCACCTGCGAACCGCTGCCTGGCAGCCGGAGCCCGGCCGGGACATGCGGGAGCGGCAGCCGGTCGGGAGCTGTCCGCTGGAGCGATGGAGGTGGCGGCTGCGGGAGTTCAGGACGGCTGCAGAAGTTGCTGGCGTTGTGCTCTGGCCGCAGTGTGGGAACGGGGACGTGACAGCGAGGTGCTCGTTGGCTCCCGAGAGGAGCGGGCGATCCTTGCCGAGTCCTCGTTACGAATGTCATGATGTTCCTGGAGCCCCAGCCCCGTAAACCATGTGATTTAAATGACGGGGATTTCTTTCTGGCTGTCTCAGATGTGACACTCAAGCATTTAGAGAAGGAGCCTAGAGTTAACTACAACTTACGTCTTGTTTTGAGCTCATTCAGACTATTTTATTTGGTTACTTTCAGCAAACTTTTCCTGGTTTGTTTGCTTTTTCTTTTCAGGAAAATACCGAGTGCGTTGAGGCTCGGCTCTGTATGTTTGCATAACCGTGTCAGAGAATCTGTGCAGTGCAAATGATTGGAATTGGTCCCTAGTCATGAAAGGAGAGATTAAAAGCACTTGACTCACAAGAGATGGATGCATGGTGCAAACACTGTTTTGAGCCCAGAGCCTTCTGAGTTCACCAGGAGTCCTGTTGCCTCAGGTGTGAAATTTGGAGGGCTGGAGACAATTGGAATTGCCTTGTAGTTCCTGGCAAGATTCCACTTCTGCTGAGATTTGTTTTCAATAAGTTTAGCCTTAAGGTCAAATCCCAAGATATGCCCTGTCCAGTTAGTTGATGAGTATTAGGCCTCTGTTAGTCACATAGCAAACGCTCCACAGGAATCCAGCAGTAAAACCACGGCAAGAACTTTCACAAATCTACAAATGCTGCTGAAGGCTTGACTCCTGTATGGTGAGCCCTGCTCTTTAGTCAGAGCTCTGTTCAGAGATTTGTTGAGAGGATTCAAAGACAAAGAGGAAGGGCAGGGGGCAAGGGCAGTAAATCCATGTTTGGACAACTTTTTTTTTTTTTTTCTGCAATAAAGATTCAGTGTTTCTTTTTAAATACATCATTCCTTTGCCTTTTCTACACCTTGCTATTCCCTTTAGTTGGCACATCATTATGAAATCGTGAAGTTTAGTGAGTTTTGGAAGGGCCTGGGGCATGTGGAGAGAATTATTTTGTATATTAAATCAGGTTTTGTTCTCTATTCAAATTTACAGTGCGGAAATTTCTTAACCAACTTTGGCTAGAGGCACAATATAATTTAACTACTGAATCAACACTTTTTGTTGTTAAGAAAGGCTACTTGAAACCTGAAGAGCTAGTTAATGGTGACATCCACATAACCAAGAGGAAGAAGTTTCATCTTCATTTTTAAATATCTCAAGATTTTGTGCTAAGGATATGGATTACACCTTCTGTCAGCATGTGAAGTGACATTAGAGACGGAAAGGCTAACAGCTATGTCATGGTTGCTAAAGTTAAAGGTGAATCAAAGCAAAGAGAAATATTGGGTTTTAAATGTAAAGTGGAGAAGCTGAGGAAATGGAGACACAGCGGCCTAGCAGGGGGGTTGGACTAGATGGTCTCCAGAGGTCTCTTCCCTGATTTCTGTGATACTACCTAGGTGTCTCTTAGGCTGCATTTAGGCTACTGATTAAAGCCAGTCAAGGCTTATTTGCTTTACAGATGTGGTTTTCACATTTGTATGCCTGGGTTTGCTGAACAGCTTCTTCAGAATTGTTAAAAGCTTTTGCTTCTGTTGTGAAGGGGAAGGACAGGCAGACCTTCAGTTAGGGACTAAGAAAGGAAATTACCATTTTCTCTCAGTAGTGTTGTCACTCCAGAAGTTCAGAACAGGTTTTCTACTCTCTAATTTCAGATTTTTTGCTCTTGTGGTTTGACAAAAGGGAAGAGCTCTGAGACAGAAAAAGATAGGAAAGGTTTTTCCCTCATTAGGGGTGGGACTATATGTTGCTCAGTCTCACCTTTATGTTTGATTTTTGTTCCCTGATGTGATAAGGCTCTGAACCCTGGTTTTTTCTGTCATAAACACTGCCATTCATCAGTCCCTCACTCCAGCAGACAGCACTGACATTACCAACTTACCGGTTTTGTTTGATTTTTATCATGTCCTTGTAGATGACGTGAAGCCCCCTGATTCTCCCTATGTAATTTGATTTCTTCTCTCTTTTTTAAAATAGCATTAATAATAGCATTTATTTTCCATTTCTGTCATCTGCAAAAATTCCACAAACCTGTTGCACAGACGTCCTCTTCTATTGCTTCTTCTCACTGTTTCAGAGCCCTTCTTTCAGCCAGCCATTACAACTTGGTTTCTCTGCAATCTACCAGAATTATCCTTTTCTCAGGTAGCCATCTTCTTCACACGTCTTCACTGAAAGCCCATAGTCTTTAATTCTGAGGGGTTTAGCCAAGTACTACTTTGTGCTTTTGTTCTCATTCCTTGACAATGTTGGCACATAGCCTAAAAAGAACTATTCTTTTTCTGGAACCCAACTTGACAGAAGAGAACTGATTACTGTCACACATTGACTTGTTTCAAAGCTGTCACCAGGAGTGTATTTTTCTCTCAGCTTTTAGATAGGAATTGGCACCAGGAAGAGAATGCTGTGGCATTTTAGTTAGCTGTCTTTTATGTGTCAGCCTAGGACTCTGTTCCCCTACTGGATGACAGAAGGTTATGGCCAGAGAATACAATATTTTTATGTTTTAAGGGTACAGACTATTCCAGTTGTTCAGATTTTGCTGATTTCAGCTTTTATAAAAAAGGGCTGCTTAAAATAATTAGTTGGCCCTTCTGTTGGGAAAAGAAGCAGAAGAAACTGCTGCAGAACTGTTAGTTTGAACTGACAGAAACTGAAACAATAGCACCAAACTGAGCTGACTGTCTCCTAAGAAAATATGTCAGTCATTCCTGAAAAGCAGAGGGAGCCAAACTTACACTAGGACTTTGATTAGACTTCAGCCATTCTTTGCGCTATTCCATACCCCATCTGGACATGGTCCTGCACAACCTGCTGTAGCTGACCCTGCTGGGCTGTGGGGTTGGACTAAGTGCTCTCAAGAGATCTCTTTCAACCCAGAAGATTCTGTGCTTCATTAGATTTCAAGTTTTGTTCACTTGCAGTGAACAACTCTTCCCAAAATCTGTGCTTATGCATGACTTAGGCTGTCTCAGGAACTCTACAACTCTGTACTGACCCTGTAACTGGATGGTATTTTCAGGTATAGATCAATGTTGCAGAGGACTGGAGGAAACAGATTTTTTCTTTCCACTTCTCTTTGCTTGTCCTTTAGCTGCTTTGTGCAAAGCTCTCCTAATTAAAAGTACAGAGGTGGAAAGCTTAGCATGTTGAAAAAGCATTTTGCATTTTGGCATTTTCTGGACATAGGCATAATATTTCCAGAATAAATACGATATTGTCGAACGCCAAGTACAGGGACCATCTCTCTAACATAATAAAAAAAAAATCTGATGCAGTTAGGACAATCAGCACCTAATCCTAAGAGAGGCCTTTGGATACTAGTGCTAATCAACAAGTATTTCAGGATGAACCTCTCTTTATCTTCCTCACCCATGTTTGCTGTGCTGTTTGTGTGCACACAGATAACTATTTTGATGGATATTTAGTTAGTCCTTTACAACTAAACTATATCCCGTTTCCAATGAATATTAAAGGGGGTTTACATAGTGTCCTGTAGTTACTGAAAAGTTTTTTAAATATAAGCTATCTAGCAGGGTTTATATTTGTCTACTAGATGTTTGCTTACCAAGATGGATATCACAGCTGGCTGTGTTACCATGTGTTTGTTTATTGCGCATAAGCCATGACCTTGTGCAGTCAGGTTATTGATGAGGTTGCATAATTCTCTTTGTGTTGTTGCTTAATAGATTGATTGAGCACTGACACTGTAGAGGGACACCTCTTTTACCCAAAATACCAGGTGTATTTTGCTTGTAGAGTTGCATTGTTTAAATTGTTTGCGTTGAAGATTAGGTTGTTACCTCTTGTACCTTAATGTGTTTCAGACAAAGTTTGTTGTCCATAAGCTTGTTCGTTTGTTTTGTTTGTTGCTTTGATTTGATTCAGGTTTGGAGTTTTTTACAGTGACAAAGTTTTGTTCTGCCTATCAAAGTTCTGTTCCCTTTGAGATGGGTACTTGGGCTGTGACTGAGGGAAGCACCCTCAGTCAACAAACCTGAACTGAGGAAGTGTCATAATATGTTGTAACAAGTAAGTAGCATGACTTACTTTAATTTATTTCAGAACAGATCTGGCTGACAAGATTCTTACTGACAATTGCCAGGAGCTTTAGAGAAAGTTGGTCTGGCCAAGATAGTTTTCAACGTAGTCAAAAGAGAATGCACAGTTGTTTGTTGTTTCACTCCAGACTGGTGATACAGCTCCCCATTTAATAAATGCAGCTCACTGCCGTAGGACATGGGTGCTGGATGATTTATTTTTCATCTATGTACATATCTGCAACTACAAAGAGATTTTTTTCCTAACATAACCTCATTTTTTTTTTTTTAGTTAATAGGCAAGTTTAAATATTAAACCTACTCAGTCTGTCTGCTTGTCTCTCTCTAGCTCCCAAACCTTCACTCTATTTTCAGCCTACCTGCATCCCTAGATAAGATGAGGGAAGAGAAAGGGCAAAGAGATTGCATTTAACTTCTGAAAGATAAATCAAGAATAATAAGCTGGTCCCAGATTTTTGAAATTCTGAATTGTTTGTTTTCACTCTCATTCCAGTAAACTAGAGAGCTTCTATGACTGAGGGTTCCAGCTGATCTCAGCTGTATTATTCCACCGGCAAAGGAGCTGGTGTTTGCAATAAGCTCAAACTGAGCTATACAGTTCCTCTTAGGTCAAAAGTAATGCGCTCATTTTATTCAGAACTGGGCTAGAAGCTGATAATAATAACCAGCTGGTAGGCAATGAGCCACCATGTGTAGCATTAACTGAAATCTTTTAGGCATCTGAAGGTGATGATGCATGTAGAGTAGACAGAAGGTGACACATTCCCAAACACACTCTTTGAGTTCAACTATGCTGTCCTGGTATTTTTGATAAAGATAGAAAAATGCTTTTGGCTTCCCCTGTTCTCTGAGCATCCAAACCTAATGTCCCATAAGCTGTGAGAATATAGTATACAACTGCTGCGTGCTTGCTCTTGCCCTTTCCTGCAACTCCAGAGGTTGTCCAGAATGCTGCTGCTTACTTAAAAGGCTGTGGTGATAACGGTCAGCTCTGTTTTCAGAATACAGGTAGAATTTTTAGATTATTCTGAAGAATTAATTAAAATAAGGTCTGGAATTCTGAGTCTTCCTGAAAATCACCAGCATTTTTCATTGCTAAACTATTTTTGGAAAATTTATCTAAATTCTAGTTGCCATCCTCCAGTGTAGTGTTACCCTCAGGCTTCATATTTTTAGCTGTTCTCCTGGGTGAAATTTTCAAGTGATGGGAGCAGATAGATTTTAAATAGGTAGTATATTTTGTATGTCCCTAGAAAAAGAGGTTAAGTCAAAAGACTTACTAAACATGTCTCATAGTAGCTATCAAAAACAACTATCCATTTTTCCTTCATGCCAATAGGCAGGTAGGAAAAAAGAAAATATGAAAGAGCTCAAAAAAGAGGCTGAAAAGAAAATTCAAATACCAATATAACTGATAATGCAGAATGTTTGATTTGATAGGGTTGTCTGCAGCTATAGTGTTCTGTGCCTTGTAAAATTGCTATTGAAGCATAAAAATAGCAAAGGCGGTATGAACATACAAATAAAATGTGAAGAAAAGAAAAAGCTTTACTTTTTTTGGTAGATTTTTCATCTAAGAGTATACCAACTGCTGTGTGCTAATTTTCTGTGTGGATTATATATTCATGAGATGCAATGTGAGAAATTGCTCATGCAATATATTTGAATAAATGACAGGATATGCTGACAATAAAATGCAGGTGTATGAAAAGAGCAGGACAGTTACTACCAGTAAAAAAAAAAAAAGAAAATATCTTCAGCCGTTCAATCTCATTTTAAACATCTCTGGCTGAACTTGCAAGAGAATAACAAAAAGCTAGCAAGCTTTTTACAAACAAGAAGGACTTAAATAAGTGTGAAAACTTAACCTTTCATGTTTTTCATACTTTAGGCTGCTAAATTACCATGTACAGTTGTTTTAATAGCTGCAGGAGGGGAGACTGTAAACAGATGCCTACAGTCACATACAAAATCCTATGGAGTTAAAAGTTTCAAAATTACCATGAAATCAATTTTCATCACCATAGTAGCTAATGGTGTTTCTAGAATCATAAATACCAGTTGTTAAACTGAAATGTGTATTTCCACTGTAACAGGTACACAGGCATGAAAGCCCCTCTGCACAGCCCTTTTATCATAGTTCAGACCTACTCTGTGTTCTGAGGAAATTTAAATAACATGACCCTTGCACCTGTAATCCTCAATATTTTCTTAGTAAACTTGTTACAGGATACATTTTTGAGATATCCATGAGACCCAGGATTGCATCAGAGCCTAAATTTTTAAGGGCTGAAACACTTTTGAATGAAATTTTGTTTGTAGGGAAACATAGGGATAAGGCAGATAGACAACTAGCAATAAGGCATACTTTGGGAAGGTTTCAAGCAGGCAAAGGCAATTTCATTTATAGTTCTGAACAGAAGAGCCAATCTAGATTTAGGGAGAAGACAGGAATGTTGAGAGCTTGATGACGCACTGAAATAATTTTCTGATTTATGAGAAAAATATTAAAATTAAGATCCTGTAACTGGATGTGAAGGCAAGCATTTCATTCCACAGATCTCTGTTTTTCACTATATGCTTTTTGACTTCTGTCAGTGAATTTGCACTTCAGTGATTAAGTTATTTACAGTTTGATATAGAAACAGTAATAAAAATAAAGCAAGCTACATGTACTTCTGCTATGTGTCTGAGTTCTAATTCCTAAAAGCACAATTAGCTGGAGTCAGAGAGATGCCTCATTTAAAAAGGTAATTGAAGATTCATCTAGGGAATGGTGTATTTGAGAAATGAGTATTTCATGTGGATGTGCAATGCAACTTCACTTGAATTGGATGAATTGCTCATCATTAGAAGAGGAATGGGTAAAATAAAAACATTTTCCTTTAAATGAAACATTTTGAAATGTATGATTCCACCCCCCACCCCCCTCAGCTTTTTGGAGGGCTTTTAGAAGAAAAGCTGTAATAGTTTGAGAGACATTTTATTCATGGTGTATGTTGGGAATTAGTGGAGGACAAAATTCCAAGTATTTCTGACATGGTTAAGCATACCCAGAATGGGCGAACATGCAGTAAATATTTGATGAGTCCCAGTTTGGTGATGGCTAGGGGTTTTCTAGGTCTCATTTTATGTTTTCATATTTTTCAATTGTAGTCACATTTAAAGCATTATGAAGGTCTGCTGTCCTGGCAGACCACAGTTCTTAGGGGTTCTCTGAGTTGGTTTAGACAACAACTGGAGATTTACAGTCAATCAGTCACTGAACATGACTGTGGGATCACAGGATGCTCTTGGGAGTGGCTGGGAAGCCATCAGTAAGGACTGAGTTTAGCTACTCTGAATGAGTCTGTTAGTAACACTGATACTACAATATGGACTTGCTCACTTCTTTAGGTTCTTGCCAGTACCACTTTCTGTATGAAACATGAAAAAAATTGAAATTAATTTTGTTTTTTTGAGGAAAATATGAACAAATCCAAAGCAAACAAAACTCAATTATATTAGCAGAATAACAGATCACACTTCAGTGAGCTCTCCCATGAGATTATCTTATGCTACTATAAATGAAGAGTTTGGTTCTGACAATGTACAGTAAACTAATGTGAAGGAAGGATTGGGCTCTTACTGTGTAGGTGTTATGTTAAAATTTGGTCCAGGTGCGTAATGCTATTAAATTTTAATTCTGGCAAAAGGATCTCTTCTACTAAACTATTAAATTACACAAATATATTTCTTACACTATTTTGATTATGATATTCTGATGTGAAAATCAGGAGATGGAAATAAATGTGGCTTTTTCTATTGTAAACCAAAGATCATATTTTGTGGTGTAGTAAAATTTTATCTGCAAGTTATATGGTTTCATACAGAAAGCTGCTCTGCAAAGCTCTAATATTTACAGGTTGTTTTACATTTGGAGTACGTTTATATGCATATTTTGTGTAGTACTCAATTTAAATCTTGATGAACAAAATTTAATTGAAAATTCATTACTTGGCTGCATAGACTTATAACTGTAGGCTCAAAGATACAAGATATAAATAGAAACATCCTTTGAATAAAATGCATAATTAGCTTGGGAGCATGGAGTGCAGTGAAGGCTGTACTTCCTCAGGTGAATTTTGGTCCCTTTCTGGTACTTCATTGATTCTCAAAATCCTTCACACAATAGAGTAACTTCAGGATTAGAACATGAGGGTTGCCATCTGAGGCTGTCTGAGGTGACAAAAGCATCAGCTTGACAGATTGCTTTTATGGCTCTGAGCCTAGTGAAGAATATTAGACCCTGGTCTTTAATTTTCTGTATTACTGTTCTAATTAGCAGGCTATCATATATGCAAAGATCACACTCATTTATCATCTTTACCACTAGGTGTGTAGCTGAGTTAACAGCCACCTTCTCACTTGGAGGAAGCTGTGCACAACTTCCTCTGAGTCCTTTGTCAGGAAAGTGTGAAAGGTGCCTGAATGGATCAGGTGAAAGTGAAACCAGTCTAATAGGGGGTTGGTTCCCCCAGACCATTGTCAGGACTCCCTTCTAGAGGTGTGTGCATTGATTTTTGCCTCTGACTCTCCCCAGACTGTTAATTCAGTCTCTGTGGATTCACCATTTGTCCAATATCTCTGTATATTGGACTTACCAGTCCAACAAGAGCTGCTGTACTGAGCCTCCCCACAGCTCCTAACTGCTGGAACCCCCAGGTCTCCCTGCAGTGCCCACGCTGGGAAACCACACAGGGTGTGCAAACGTTTAGGGAACTGAAGAACTGCACTGTGCAGTTGATTACTCCATGCAGAATGTGTTTGATGCATGGCAGTGTTAGATACAGAGTGTGCCTGGGCTCTGTGCACAGCACATGCAGGGAATGCTGGTTCTCAGTGGAAGGGGTGCATTTCTGCTGCCTGCATCAGGAAATTTCAGCTGGAAACACCACAAGCCTTATCTAGCCCTCAGTTCTTCCAGGTTACTGTGAGATCACATTAATGCAGGCCCTCCTACTTCAGGGATGATAACTGCAAGAGTTACAGCCAATATTTAGCCTTATTTTTGGTTTTTTTTTAAAGTGAAATGTAATGTTAAAATAGCAGAATTTGTCCATTTGCCTATAGGTGAAGTTTTTCTAATTGCTGAAGATAATTGTGACCAATTTTTCCACCAACTTATACCAGCTGGTTATTGGTTGTCCGTGTAAAGTAATTATTGGGCCTTGGAAGTTTCTTTAAAGCTATTTAAATACATTGGATTAGATTCTGCACCACTGCATTTCTTAAGTGCTATGACCATAGCACCTTTGTTCCTAACCATGAAGAAACTATTACAGAATTTACAAAATTTAGAAAATTACTGTTGCTTAGAGGTGAGAAAATGCATATGAAACTTTGTTTTCAAGACCTAATTCTTTTTTGATTGTTGTCCAGAATGAATTTTTATTGTTAGTATAGAATGAATAAATATTGGAAAATTAACATTATGTTTAATGTCAAGGACCTCCAATGGAAAATTAATTTCTAAGGTTTAACTCATATTCATAAACTATTTATTAAGATGACTAATTCTCACTTATGTTCAAGAATCCAATTTCTCTTCTAGTGTTTTAAGAATACAGTAATGCTAATACCATTGTAAATGCTAATACCCTCCCTGATGCAAATGTTAGAACTTGGTGAGTCTGCATTGGCAGATCCTGGTTAGTGTTTTCCATTGCTGCAGAAGGGAATCTGTCGTGGTTTTGGAGAGACTAGTTTGCTCTAGTATGAGCAGATAAGGCTCACAATTGGAGAAAACCCTTCTAAATGTTGTGGTGTTTTACTGCACTTTGGAGATTTCTCTAGTGCAATAGGAATAGCTTGTGTGAGAAAGGCTGAAGAAATGGAACTCTGAAACACAAAGCTCTTGCAAGCCCTCTTCAGAAATTCTGGATAGAGATCTATATTTCTTAAGTAATGGTTTGTTGGGCATTTTTTTAAGCTCTGTGGGGCAGCGTAGTGAGCAATATGTGAGTAACATCACAGGCTCAGGCTGTACTTGCTGCACTGTGTGTCATTAGAGAAGGCAGTTCTAATCTGAAACTGGACAGCTACTGCTTTTATGTACTTTTAGCACTTCTGCTCTCTTTGAAACAAATAGATCTGTCAGCTCGTGGTAGTCTCTAGAGACTCATCAGCAGAGTAGCCATGTCATTAAACTTTAATCAGGCCACAGTAATTCAGTGACAATAAAGATGTGTATAAGGATAACCTTTCAGTCTGTATAAGGATAACCTTTCAGTCTATACAAATGGAGACTGCCTCTGTTTAAGGACCTACAGATAGTGTGAAAATCATTATTAAGAATTTTCTTATTGCATGTTGCTATTCTGACAATGAAAGTACATAATATGACAAAGGGTGTGACAAAATAGAACGCTTTTATTATGCTGATAGGGATTTCTTGTATTATTATTCTTATTTCTTGTATTTCATGGTGTTACTAACCTTTCAATTTTCCAAAGTTGAGCCATATTTATTTATAAGTAGATAAGTAATGGCTAGTTATTTTATTTTGCAACCGGAAGGATTAGAATTTAGATTGTTTAAAAAAAACCCCACAACATTAATTACTAGGTATTTGTTCTTGAAATGAAAATAATGTTGCAGAATTAACAGAAGTCAAGACCAGAAATGATAGTAGGATGAATTTGTAAAAAATATCTGTCATGGACATCTCATTTTAACTCTCTTAGTATAGGGGAGAGGTTTTGCTAACCTTTGGTTGGAATGTAGAATGTTGCAGTGTTGTTACTTAATGCAGTTTGTAACAAGCTACTGCCCAATTAATTTGAAAGTTATGACAAAATTAAAAAACCACTGCAAAGTCCAGTTTGTTCATTTTTAATGTCTCAGAAGAGTTGTGTGAAGATCCTATGCAGACCCACAGAATTCTCCCACACTCACATTTTGCACTGAGCATTTATTACTTCCACCCTTGGCTTTTACTGACATGCCTAATGACACTTCCTACATTTCCTGCATTACATTTTCAACTGGCAGTATTCTTCAAAACCAGTCAGCGTTATCTACACTATCCATACTGAATGTCATGCTGCACCAGTGGGATTTTTAGGAGTCCCACTGTCAGTCAGTAATTGATAATTCAGCAAACTTAAGAACTGCTTCATCTTTCTTCATAGATTTTTCTTTGCCATTCTGTCATATTTCCTCTCCTGATCACCTAAAAGCAAGAAAAATATTGTGCTAGCTCCACTACTTTTTGCAGAGTGAAGCTGGTCTTTAATTATAACCTTCAGGATTCGAATTGCCAACTAGTTTGGAATCTGGAAAATGTTATATTCTGTGCAAGCCTTTTCATAGGCACAGCAGACCTAATTTTGGTTCTCCACAGGATTAACATTTTTCTTCTTCATAAATTGTACCTGTTCACTCTTCTGACTGAATCTCCAGCACCATGAGTTCTCTGTGTATGTGTACGTGCTCCGAATCTCTACAAGAGCACAGTGCATGCATGAGAAATGTAACTTTTTCCAAATTTTGAATTTATTCCTTATGTGCTCTGCTACACTCATGCCAGCAAATTCTTTTGCACTCTGCATTTCCCCAGGATTTTGAAGTTTGGGAATTTTGGAATTTTTTTTAAGGAGACATATATTACCAATGTTACAAATGCAGTCTACATCTTCTTTGCTGAGTGCTCTTGAGATGTGCTGAGGAAAGAGAACTGATAAAAAACAGTCTCCCTTCTTATCCCACTTTAAACCCATCCTAATAATAGCCACGGTCTGGGTTTCTGTGCATGTACATATATGTGCTAATACTGATTTAGGGCTTTTTGTGCTTAGTGACAATGTCATCTGCTGAGGATATTTTGGGCAAAGTACAAATTCTTTGGATAGCTCTTGACATCAATTATCGGGTATGATTTTTGAGATTTAACTTGTGGTGGTATTGCAGAAAATTTTGCTCTAACACCTCAGGTCTCTGAGGCATCTGTAGTCATTCTAAAGGAATCTGTTGCTGGGGGTGGCTGAGCAGGGACAGTGCACTGATACAGGGCCTTTTCCTTTCTTCTGATCTTCAATGCCATTCACAACTCCTGGAAAGGGCTGCCATATACTGTAGGACAGACCTTCTAGTTGACTTTTGCACTTTTTGGCTTGCCAGAATGTTTGTACTTCACAAATGAATGGCCTATTTCACTGTGCTTTTACAGGAACCCACATTTCAATTCAGTGGTTGGAGAGGGAAACGCAGGAAGCCTGGATAAGATTGTAAGAAATACAGTGTGAGTAGGGGTCTGAATTTAGGCTGGGCACCTCTACTGATCCTTGATCTCTCAGGTTGCATGTCCTCTCTTCTCATTGAAGTCAGTGGCAGTTTCTTCTGTTCCTGTTCAAGTTGCAGTGTACCACCTGCTTTCAGATTCCTAAAAGTCATACCCAATTTTAAGCTTCAAATTTACTGCCAAACACACCAGAGATTCCACTCATGCAACTCTGACATCTGCCATGTCAACAGCTCAGCATATTCCTGGATGCAATTCAGACAATCTGAGCACCCAGCAAGCAGCGCAGACCTTTAGTAAGCAGCAGAAGAGCCCAAGTGAGAGTTGGCTCAAACTGGTATTTGGGCTTCAAGTTTCTGATTTAGGGCTCTTTTGTTTTCTTTTTAATTTTTAAGCATCTATTTAATCAGCCTTCATCAAGATACTATACTGCATGTACAGACGTCATCAAGGGCAGTCCATTCTAACAACAGAAGTACACTGAAATAATTTCCTGAATGTAAGCCCTGCATTTCAATTTTGGTTTTGGTAATAAAAGTTAAAATGGAGTAACAGTAGAGCCATACTAAAGCAGCTTTGTCAAACTGAGTTTGTAGTTCAGTAATTTAAGTAAAGCCTGATAAAATTAGACCTACTTTGATGGGGAATTCTCACAGCTCTCAATTACAGGTTCTTAAACCTTGGGGAGAGGCAAAGCTGATGGTAATTGTATCATGACTTGCTTCTCTGAATGCCTTACTTTCTTATTTATGCCATACTGAATTGATATAACTTTGGTTGAGCTTTATGCATGCATAAAATAAAATATTTGGAATGGACTCAGGAGTATGCAATCACTCACTGCTCCATGGTACATGCTCAAATTTCTTCACTGACAGTCTTCCAAGCTGAAATCCCTGCAACCATTCCCCTACTCTTATAGAAATCTGAACACTGCATAATGCTACCAGGCCCTGCATATTTTAGGATTATTTTCCTGTTGTTAAATCTACTTTAATATCCAGTCTTGCTCTCTACAGCAATGATAGCAGAACTCCCTTGCATTTCCCTAGCACAGTTTGAGTCTTCTAAGTAAATAATACCTGCTTGGATATATGGGACTGCTTTATAAGGTGTTTGGGACAGCTGTGCTATCCATACTCCATAGGCTGAATTTAAACATGTGCTGAGTGAGGAGGGAGTGGACAAGTGGGGTAATGGGTGTCATTCCTCTTCCTTCAAACACCATTAAGATTGCACATTAATATGCAGTACTTAAACTGTATGTCACACGTTCAGTATGTGTGGTAAGATTCTGGATAAAATATAAGAATTTGAATGTAAACTAGTATATATACTATCTGATATATTGTACAGTTATCTTCAAATCCAATATTTATGAAAGGACCTTATCATCCTTCTTGGAACCAATATTTCAGCTTGGTTGCAGTTTATTGATCTTGTTTCTCAGTGGAACATCAAAATGTCTTGTGTGCTGCCTAAACCCTTTTAAGTTTCAAACCCCTTGTTTTGAGGGGCTCTCACTAAATATTTATGCAGACAAGGGCTTGTTCTTCACCTTTGATATGATGTTAAAGGGTGAGACATTGCTCACAGCATATTTGCTTAGGTTTTGGGGTTTTTTTTCTATCTAAAGAACAACAGGGAGAAAATAAAGGTCCTCCTTATATTCTAGGTGTAAACCAATGGCTTTACTCAATGTTGCATCAGGAATTGTCTGATAGATGTATATAGGTTTTAATCATCTTATTTAGGGGAGGGAAGAATTTTTTGTTTGTTGTTAATTTATTTTGGTTTGGTTTATTTCTATTTTTATTTAAGAAATCTAAAGGCAAGCTCATTCTTAATTTCTGGTTGATTTAGAGGAAAACATCAGGAAATAAACATAAGACTAGGGTTAAGTTTTATACTGTGTGGACTTAGTTGATTTGTTATTGGAATACAAAGACTACTGATGCCACAGGATTTAGAGGGAACTCCTCCTCTCTTCCTTGGCTTGTATGAACAAGGTCAGGTCATGTGAACCTCTTAAACTTGACAGAGTTCTGTTTTGTATGAAGCATGGGGTTTTGCATGGTTTTCATATCTCAACTCAGTTCTCAGCATCTACAAATTGTTCTTAAAATAAGGAGTAAGAAACCAGAAATAATAATATTAATGAGGAAAAAAAATGGCTTTGGAATATCAGCTGTGTAGTCCTTAAGTTTAAGGGAAAAAAAAAACCAGACTAGCTTTACAGCTTTAATGGTGTTTTGGACATAGCTAGTTTTTATCTGTCACCAGAATCTTCAAATATTCTTGTTCTTATAGAGCCATGAAGATGTTTTCTTGTCAGAAAACACTTGCTAAGAAGCAAATTCTAGAGAAATAAAATTATTGTGTGGGTTTATAACACACTATAAATACATGTAAATTGCACCATGGATCAAAAGCTCATTTATACTAGCTGGTAATGACGACAGTTATACTGAAGATTGAACTCAAGAACTTTGAATTTTTTTCTAAGGTGATAATGTCTTGGGACTTGTTTCTTTATTTCTATGTTGAGATCTTAGGGCTGACTCAATGTATTATATACTTCTAATCCATTGCATATAGGGAAAAGTGTTCACTGCCTCACAAAGTTAGTTACATAAAAGTTTATTGTTGTAGCAGCCAAGTTGTTACTTCCGTTGCACATTAAAATTTGAACAGGTTTTTATTTCATTGTTGTGTAGATTCATCTGTAATTACAGTTCCATCAGATGTGAAGATATTTCAGAATGGTAAAACACTTTGGACAAATTCTAAACATGTAGAAGTGTTTAGAATCTTCAAATCTTCAGAACGTGCTGCTTTCCAGAGGAAAAGAGAACAGCTGAGAGAAATAGAAGGGAAGTACCAACAAATCACAATATGTGTGCACACACCAAGATGAAGGGTAAGAAATGTGCAGTACAAGAACCATGGTTATATGTCACCATATAGGCATATATGTCACCAACCTGGTCTATAAATTTCCATATTTGATTCTTTGACCTCTACAATCAGTGGGGCACAGAGGAGAACAGTGGATCCATGGCAGTCTACACAAGTACAGTCTTCACAAGAAATATGAACTGCTGCTTTTTTATAAATTTGTAACGTGGTTTTAATGCTGGTATGCCATGAAACTCTACAAAATAGGTCTGGGAAAACCCGTGAAAGATAATCGCCTTTTCTGAAAGTAATGTCAACTATACTTAAGCAACTGTCAGAAGCAGTTAGCCCAACATGTTCTTAAAAATTCTCTCTGCTAGACATTTCTATAAGCACTGCAGGTAATCTATTCCTGTGCCTCAGCATTATTGCAGTGTCAGGTGCCCCTGTACTACAGGTCACAAGCACAGAGCACTCACTGAGTTAAAACAGCAGGAGACAAATAGGCTCAACTTCATTTATCTAGCATTCAAGATTCAAGATACTGTCTCACTTTTGGGTTCCCAAACAGATAAAGTCTGCTACGCTTATGCTGTGCTTTGAACTGTCAGTTGTTGTGGTAGTCACAAGAATGTTTATCTTGGGATGTTTCAGCTGGAAGCACTTCAACTGAGCCTAATTGAGATAGACTGAAAAAAAAATCATAATAAGAGGACTGATCTGAAAACAATTAAGAATATACTTGGATAATTATGAACCGACATCAATTCAAGGATTTTAGAAGAGGAATTGAGTGGAATTGTCTGGAGGATTTGCTGGGTTGTGATACAAATGCTGTTATGCTTGTGAATGTTAGGTAACCATTAGTTGAAGTAGTTTGTACAGCTGTGAAAAAAAGCTAAGCCATGCAATTTATATTTGATCAGAAGAACACAAGGCAAAGGCTGCTGAATCTTACAAAAACTTGGAGAATGTCTGCATGGAGGCTTGGATTTTGGGAATAGAGTTGCAGAATTTAGACCATTAACCCCTGTGTAAATGAGCCCCTCCAGGCTTTCCAGAGTAGTTCAGCTAACACCAGCATTTTGCTGAAGGAAGGTTGCTCTGTTATGCTGAAAAATGCCAACTGATTTCTCTAGAGCAGCAGTGTAATGATGCCAGTAATGCTGCAAAAGCCTCTATGTGAAGGTCTCATCTTTAGTCCTTGTTGCTGCTAGAGGTTATCACGACTTGCTACTTTCATGATGTTCTAGGAAAAAATATGCACAACTAGATTATCTGTTATCACTGTCACAGCCCAGCCCTCTCTGCTGCTAACATAAAATGGAATTATAAGCATCAAAGGGAAATGAAAAATCAAATCCAATTGCCTACTGAGTGACTCAATTGCATTTTCTGTTTATTAGATGTGATGACAAGATAAAATACCATCATTCCTGGGCAGTTCAAAAGCAATCACTGGCAATTTATTTGATAGTTATCTCTTTAGGCTCTGCCTTTATTTCCAATCTGCACAAGAAGTATTTATCTGCCTAAATTTAGACATTTTCCTTGGATGTCTCTGTTTGCTGCCTTGTCTTCTAGTCTGCCTAGGAGAGATGGAAACACCTTCAGAGGATTTTTGAGTAGGTGTAGAACTCTGAATCACTGTCTGGGAGAGCCCACTGAAGCCTCTTTTCCCGTATTTTCTTGGGCAAGTTGCCTCCTTTATATAACAGTTGCAAGTTGGCAGTGACTAATGTGACCCCTCTGGGTGTCAGCTGAGAAAACTCCCTGCTGTGCTTCCCCCTTCTTCCTTGTGCTTGGGACTAGGGTGGGTATTCAAGGAGAAAAGTCAGTACAGGCTGGCCTTAGGGAAGAATAAAACATGGTACAAAAAGGAACCCCATTAGATGTGCTCGAGGATCTGTCTACTTGAGGTCTTTTTAAAATCTCTGGGACTTCACAAACAGACATATTACTTGTTCTTTGTGCCTTACAGTTACTTGAGAGATAAGAGCATGGAAATAGCTGGTTTTAAGTTATAATTTTTTGAATAAAAACCCTATATCCCAAGGCCTTGCCTCCAACAAAAATCAAATATCTTGGATTGAGAATGAGAACAGGACACACAGGACAAACATTTTATATATATATATATATACACCATCCTCTAATCCTTTCCATAGCCCCATGTATTTTTAATACAGAAACATGTTCAAATAATATTACGTAAAGAGTAACTGCTGGCATGTATCTTTTCCACAAATTTGTCTAGTTTCTCTTTAATAATAATAATAAAAAAAAAACAAAACGAAAAAACCTTTCACTGTTATATGCAATGAGATCCACAGCTTTACTATTTTTTATTAAAAAAACCAACCCTTTTTGTTTGTTTTGAGTTTGGTTTTTGGTGGCCTCATTTGAGGCCACTTGCTTCTTCACTTGCATGGAAAGAGATGGTGAATGGGCATCTAATCTTAAAATCTCTAGGACATTCACAGTTTTGAAGATGTGTTTCGTTTGTCTGTTTGCTTTTCTAGATTTAAAATCTTGGACATTGATGACAAGCATTCTCCTAGCTTTCAGATAACCTTGTTTTCTCTCTGAGTTCTGTCTGACCCTACTTTTTGAGAGGAGACCAGAACTTTCCACAAGATTTCCCACTGCTCCCTCACACTTTTACCTTGTCTGACATGTCCCAGGGTTCATTTTTTCAAAGCTGCAATATCTGTTCAGATTTGGAACAGCACAGAACATATGCACAAACATGCTATTCTAAATTTGAAGTTCCTGTTCTAGATAGTTTCATTTTAATAACTATTAGACATGTTTCATCTTAGGAAAAACCTTGAGAATGGTTGAAACAGAAAATTTCAGCCATGTGCAGATTTTAACAAGTTTCTGTGTAGCTGAATGGAGGTTATGCACTGAAGTGTGCTACCAGAGGCACTTTGCTCAGTGCTCTGACAGGGAGCTGCGTGTAGAGATGAGTTGCCAAATGGAGGTCTCCTGCTTACTTTGTCCAACTTCTTAACTACTGTCTTTTTTGTTCAGTGGGTCAGGAAGCTAGTGAGGCAGTTTCCCTCTTTCATGCTCCTGCAATGCAAGTTGAATTTGCTACGACACACGTGTGCTTTTTAGAGGAACAATAATCATGTTGCCCTCATGCAAAGCAATGCTGAACCTGGCTAGTCTTCATGCTTTTGCACATGTATTTGAAGTGTACTGCAGTGAAATGATACACCACCTCATTTTCCTTTAGCAAAAGCCCTCTGGGACTGAATTTACAGGGTTCCTATGCAAGCTGCAGCAGAAGAGTAAATCCTATTATGGGATTTCTGAAGCCAAACTGAAGAGCTGACCAAAAGATGCGTCAGTTCAACTAATCAGCTTTGTAAATGTATTAACATTTCATTCAGCAGAGATGACCTAGAATGGTCAGCTGCCTGCTCTCAGTCCATAGGACTGAGAGGACCAAGCTGCAGAGCCTGTCTTTGCAGGGGTGTGGTGTAGCTCTGTGCAGACAAGCTGCCTGTTCACATCTCTGGGTGAGGGGCATGAGAAATGAGCACAGTGACTTCACCATTCAGTTACACTCACATATCTTGCTTTGTGCCATGATTAATCTGAACAAGCATCCCCCAAAGGATTTTACCTAGTGATCATCCTGCAGAGGGTCTATGTGAAAAATGCCTAATACTTGACAGATGTGTAGCTGATGTTGCTAATTGTAACACAGCTGCAGCACAAAGCAGGCGGCAGCTATTCACAGGACAAATTTTAGTATAAGATGGCTACAAGCATTCTAATGGCTCTGTTGATCAGACCTTTGCTGGTGACGCAGCAGAGACCCTCATGAGGCAAATTTTGGTGGTAATTACCTGTGTCAAAACCAACTGCATTGAAGTCAGAACAACCACTGTTTGGAATGAATGTGTTTGTGCAGAGCTGGGAACCAAGTGATTAAATAACTATGGGTTTCTCTCCCAATTGTACTTCACTGTCCTTCCAGGCTACTGTCTATGCATTTGAACAGTCATTTATTAGGTTATAGTGGCTATACAAGCTGCAGAAATGCTTGCAAAAGAGCCCTGATGCTGTGATTTAGAAAATGGGAGTGCCAAGGGTTAATGAAAAAGGGTTGCTTTCCAGAAGCAGTAGGTGATATGCAAGAGGCAAGTCCTGAGCAGCAATTCCCAGGTGTGTAAAATTGGTCTGGTGCCTGCAGTGATGATGTGGTTCAGAGGAAGCAGGAGCTACTGCTGCTAGTGTAAATAGAGATGTCAGTGAGACAATTTGAGTACACAGAGCATTTGTTGGATTATTATCTGTGTAACAACAAGAAGGTGCTGGATTTCCACAGTCATGTCGTTGTCCTTTTATTTAGACTAATACAAAGCCAAAGTATGAATTATGTGAACAATAACTAATCCTGGTCAAGAACAAAGTATGTCTGTGAGTTTGGTCTTTTTTCTTTCTTTTTTTTTTTTTTTTTTTTCTTTTTCTGGGGGGAAGGGATGAGGGGATTAAGCATCAAGTGTTACATAGTTAGACATTTAAATAATTACATTGACTCACTGCTTTTGATGCACTGAGTGTTCTTTCCAAATGCATGGAGAGGATAAAGGTATGTTATGTGGCAAATAGAAGTTACAGTGAATGAGGTGTAGTGAAGAGTGGCTCTGGTCTTAGGAGAAATAAGGAGCTGTGGCAAAACACAGATAGCTTCAAAGCTGTTCCTATGAGCAGAAGGAAGAACTGGTTTATATTGTAGGCTGAGTCTAGTTATAGCTCATACTAAAAATCTGCTGCTTCAACATCGTAAATGCTAACATCAGTCTTGTTAGTTAGATACCTGGGGTGCATGTGCATTTCCAATGGGTTGTGGATGCCAAAATCTAAAAGGGATTTCAGCGCAGAAGTACTATTTCATTCTTGATTCATGATATGCCCAAGTATTACATATGCCCATGCACTACCCCAAATAATAGGAAGCCATTTCACATCTGCTAACATCACAGCTGTACCACAGAGGATGGTAACAACTAGGAAGAAGTTCTGTTAGGGAACTAGCATTGTTTTTATTTTGTCATTACTTTCTAGTGAAAAGTTCTCTTGAGCAAGGACACAAAACATGATTTTTTTAAACTGCAGATTCCTACATATGTGGAGTTTTGTAAATGTTCACAGTAGAAGATGAAGACATGATTATGCAAATATTTGTCTTGTCTGTTAAGTCACACAATGCACAGATAAATACAGACCGAGAAAAGAAATCTAGTAAAACATTTGACTTTGTAAAAAAAACCTATTTAGGGGTACAGCAAAGTTATAAACTTAGCAGTCAAAGACAATAGAAACAGAACCCAGAAATTTACTTTGTGCTTTTGGTCTTCCACCTGCAGCTTTCTTGTTTCTGGCTGTGCTTTTTTCCAATCTCATCCTGGCTCTTGTCCCACCTGCCAGTCTGTTTTCCTTGCCACATCACCTGGGTGAGAGGAGCAGAAGCATTGAAACCTGGGCGTGAGAGTGTTTCTGCTTGGGTTTCTCTGCCTATTGCCTCAACAGCCTGGGCTCTCCTGCTGCTGCCACGAGATTGAGCATTTGTAACTGCATGGGAACAGCTAAGTAGTATCTTTCATACTTTCATAGAAATGGTGAAGACTACATTCCTGGTGACAAGGAACACACATACATAGCAAGATGTTTAAAAAAAAAAAAGTTGTGGATATTGTTAATGGGAGAAAAAATTCTATTAATGCAAATTTTTACAAATAACTGAAGTGCTTCTGAGACAATGTCCAAAAAAAAAAAAGACCCAGTAAACCCAGTATGGAACAGATAATGTGGGAAATCTTCAGTTCCATTTCTTGGAATACGAGAAAATTCTAAAACTGCCTAATATTTCCATTATAACAGTTATGCATTATAATGGTAGACACTGTAATGGTACCTGTAGGCAACATTGCTTCCTCTGATTATTTTCATTTATATGTCTCTTGCGATTTAGCTCATGGGTTTTCCCCAAGTTTTTCAACTGCATGAATAGCCTCTGTCTCACCTGGCTATTCCCAGGCTGCCCTGTTATTTCCTGTTGAATTGTCTCTACTAGGGAAAATTTTTGTGATGCTGCAGTTTTTTGCATAGGTCTGACCATTGCTTGAGAACATCATGTGTTACAGTATTACAAGTAAGGCCTTAGAATAAATTAAAAAGGTTCTTATTAGGAATTATTTGTTTACTGCTATTTACTGACTTGTTTATAATCAAGAATTTTGGTATTGGACAATGAATATAATTATGATTATGTCTCTTTTGGAGTGTTTAAGAACACAGATTACTCTGTACATGTGACTGTATCAATCTATTTGTTGAAACAAAGCAAGGTTTATTTGCTAACATTCTCACGACCAACAAGACAAAAATAGCCAATATGTTATTGGTGTAGAGTCTTGTTTTGTTTGTTTTAGTGGCAAGCTGTTGTTTTTGGCAGTTTAAACTACTCTATAAACCTTCCTTTGGGTAACTGTTAGAGAACTCTGTATTCGTAACATAAAGAGCAGTGCAAAATAACAAAACTCTTAAATTTCTGTGATAGGGTTCTATGCACTGACCAGCAGATTTATCTGTATTCATATTAATTCTTCTGCAATAAAATTGCCAAGTAAAACTTTTGGTATTAGTTACTCCAAGGATTAAAAACCCCCACATAAGTAAACAATGTGTAAACAATGGCAGGTTAAGAAAAAACAAGTTTTTTTCTTGTTAGATTTACTTCTAGATTTTCTTTGTCTTTGACATTTACTTTTTTGTCTCAGCCATGAATATTACAATGGTTTTTGTTTTTAATGGGAACTAAGCTTCTCAACTGATGCCTCATGTCAGAACTTTACCCTTTCAGAAATAAACTAAATAGCAGAAATCTTCAAGCAGAATAGAGAACAAACAATGCTGTCTTGACATTGCACAGAAATGTTTATTAAACAACTCCATCAGTATCATGCTTCCAGGCTTGCTCTACACTCCTGAGTTACTGGTATTGAGACCTGGAGTTTTGAGCAGTTCAGCTGTATTTGTGTTTACTTTGCATAGAAATAGAACAATCTCGCTTGTATTAAATGACTGCAGTATGAGTCGAGGATTGCAACAACAGATGTGAAGGAAAAAAGATATTTTAGCAAAGTTTGTCTTCCCTGTGTTGCCTCCAACCAAGGCTTGTCTCTCTAAGTGCAGAATTCTAACAAATGACAATTAAAATTCAAAGTTTTATGTTTAGATAACTGGCTGCCTCCACAGAATACCCTCATACACAGGATTTAGTTTGCTATTTAGGTTGGTTTTACAGACATCCAAATCCTGTCAGGTTGAGCTCCAGTCTCCTCCAGCTTTATGGAACATTTCCAGAGGAAGCATTGAAATGGATAGATTTCATGTCTCCGTTGCTTCCACCATTACCTGGTCTCAGTGCTCAGTCATAAATTAACTTGGCACTTTTACATATTTAGATATTTCTTCTCTGATCTTATCCTGAATTCTTGATCTAGTATTTTCATGGTCTTTCTGGGTATGTAAATTTACAGAATCAGAACAAGCATCTGCTTCAGCCAACAGTAAGTTCCTTACAAACAGCCAGAAAAATAGCTGTATATCTCTTTGAAGCAAAGTAGTACAGTGAATAATATGACTTGAAAACTAAGATGATGAGTCTGGGAGCTGAGTGAGTCTCATCTGTAGGAAGCTGGGCCACCCAACCAACAGGGCAGTAGAGGCAGTAGGACTGATATTGTCGATTTCAATCAATTGTCAAAGGTAAGTTTTGTTTGCTGAGCACTCGTGAAGCTGCTTGACTCTGACAGTGCTAGGACATAGGTTTTAATTTTTTTAATGTTACCATGGCATCTGAGTTACTACAGAAGTGTTCAGCTCTTAACTGTCATTGTTATGTGGTGCTTTTTAGAGCTATCAAGATGCCAGCATCTATCTGGGGTTATGTAACCTAGAGTCAGAATTTCTACTGCTGTGCTAAACTCCCTTCACTACATCCCTGGCTGGCTCAGAGCTGGGATGTGACAAACAAAAGTACTCCACAGAAACCTCTCCCAGCCCCTTCACCCCCAACATTAATGTATGTGAAACATACCATAAGGAGATACATATGCTCCTTACTGCCACAGCAGTCTGACAGCTGCCCAACTACAAAGCACCTCCTGACATGGATGAACTAAAAATTTGGGTTGAAAAGGGCTTTAATTAAACTATTTGTTTCAGAACCTCCTGCTGACTGGAGCCCTGTAGAGCTAAAGGTGGACTATACTGAAAAAGCTTTTGGATGTAATGGAAAAAACCCTATGGTTTGCAGTCTGTGACAGATCTGGTGTGTGTTAATGTTAAATATGGTATAAAATAAATGAATTTAAGGTAATGAATTTAAGTGTTCTTACTAACAGGAAAAGTCTAACTGACCTATTTAGAATGTTTGAAGATGTACGTGTCAGTGTATTTTCTCAGCAATTTCTAGCAGGAGTGCCTATTTACAATGCATCTCAATCCAGTTTTCATTTAAGCTTTGGTGGTAAGGTGATTTTATTATTTATTTTTTTAATCTCTTATTTTCACATGGGCTGGGCCATAAAACAAAACTCAATTATTTGCACGGCCCTTCCCCCCTTGCCCCCCAGCCTGGTGGCAGAGGCCCTGCCCTCAGCAGAGCGTGATGGCAGCGCGGTGAGCGTGCAGGCCACAGCCCCTCCCTGCCGCGGGCTGGCAATGGCTCCTTCCATACTCCCTGGGATGGAGGGCAAAGAGTGACTGTGGCTGACCATGCTGGAAAGGGCACCTTCCTCAGAAACCAACACAGAGGTTATCTGGAAGTTCACGACCAAAATTCAGGTACTAAACTGGGGCCCCGGCCCTCAGTTCCTCCCAAGGGCCGTGTGGGGCCTGAGCTCTGAAAGTGTCCCTTGCTGTGGGTGCCTCATACATCCCAGTTTATACATTTATTTCTGGAATATCAACCTTTCTCTTCCCCAGAAATGAGTCCCTGATTGCTTTCTTTGAAACAGAATTATGTTTCTTTTAAAAATCCAACTTAGAATTGCCTACCCAGTTTCATGGAAACCTGTGAGGAAGCCTGCTTTCCCTGAACCACCAACAAATTCAGTGTGTGGGTGAAAGGCATTATTTAGGCTCTTGTAAAACAACAGGAGAAAAACCACGTAATGTAACATTATCAGAAAAGGCTTAAAATCTGTGGGGTTTTATTGCAACTGAAGGAAACATGGCTGAATGTAATGACAGAAAAGGCATTAAAATGCCTTTCATTAAGGAACTATTTCTTCTTTGCCTTTCCCCTTTGTTGTATAAAGCTTGCAAATATCAGGCAGTTGTGTCCTGGCGAGGGAGCAGCTGCCTCTGGGCAGTGGCTGTGGCTGCAGAGCCAGCAGGAAAACATCATGGCACACAGCTAAGGGATGAGATCCAGGCTGGAGAACACCTGCCAAGGACTGCAGCTTGTACAAAACTTCTCTCAGGTGATTTCAAAGGGTGGAAAGGCAGATGACTAATACTGCATTGAGGTAAAAATTCTGCTTTTCCACTTCAGAAGACTCCAGGGATTCAGGTATCTCCTGGCAGGTGTCAATACTAAGCTGATGACTTAAAGTTAACTTTAACCTAAAAAAATTGTAGACTTCATTCCTTTAAAGCTTAAGGGAGTTTTTTCTCTCTCATATTGGGCCCCTCATCAGTAATATATTTACTGGAAGTCTTTCATTTGAAGGCAGAAGTTACCTGATAGAGGTCATATGCTGAGACATCCCTCAGGCCCACCAGTCACCAGCCTTGGTGCCTGTGGCAAGTGTTGCTGTAGAATGTTGACTTTAAGTTCTATAAAATACTTTTTTTTGATAAATGTTTTGGAGTCTTATCAGAGGAAACAGTCTTAAAGACAAAATAGTTGTTGTTTTCTTTGTTTGTTTTTTTAATGGTAGGTTTTGGCACAAAGTTACACAATTTTACAGCCTCAAAAGAGCTCAGTAGGCAGACTTTAATTTTTTTTAATGCAATTTTGTTGCTGTTGCTGGGATAGGCGAATCTGTTGTGATGCACACAGAGAGCAATACTACACTTATCCAAAGCATGGCCTCAAGCTAGCATCTGAATCAATGTCAGTTTGGGATTTCAAACCTGACTTCTTGTTCAGTGTCTGGAAATACTTTATGAAAAAATAGCTTACCCATACATTCAGCATCACCTGTGAGACCACTCAGTCCTTTGTTCCTCATTACGCAGAAAACAACTCTTTAATAAAGACATTTATGACTTTTTATTACTGTAAATGATAGACCTGTCTCTGTGTTCAGAATATATCTCAGCTGAAATTATCCCAGCCAGCTGCTCTAAGAATACTTACCCTTTAAACTGTCTAGATAAAAACACAATTTCTTTATTTTGTTGCAGCCCACACTTTCCATGAAGCAAACTTATGCTTTTTTGGGACTCCCTAAAAACAGCAGCCAGACAAAGTTAAGGGAATAAAAAGCAGTTATTTTTGACTGAAGGGCCTTCAGGTACATTTAGGGCAGACAAAGCCCACCAGGGGCTACACCCAAAAAAAGGATGACGAGTTTTCATACTTTTGTAAGTTTGCTCCATTTGCATATTGGGGGTTAATTTTCCAATTACAGCTTCAGGTATTGAAGTCATTTATCCCATGTTTGCTCTCCCCCATCTCACTTTTGTTTACATCTTTCAGGGCCTGATATAGTAAGATGTCCTTTATTCCCAGGCCTAGAGAGGAATTGTTTTGCCTGACCAAAATGGGAAAGCAGCAGCTAACACTGTATATGGAGTTTAGAGTTATACACTAAAAAATTGCAGGATTACGAAGATAAGAAAAATATAAAAGCTAAACATCCTAAGCCGTTAAACTAATTACATTCCATAATTACAGAAATGTTTTTCTACCAGTTTGTTGCTTATTTTGGGGCAGCATCTCAGACAATATTTGTCATACTTGCATATTCAGCTCTGACCAGGCACTTACTGGGTATGCAGGATGATCTTCAGCAGGCAAGTGAAGGAGATCAGACACAGTGAAGATTATTCATGCTCCTTAACAAGAATCTGCTTTAGCAGAACTCCTAGCAATGAAAGGAAATGTGAGAATATATCATGAATACAGGGTTTGTCCAGAAAAACCTAACTTTTCTTAAAAGGTTGGACACTGATGGATTGAGGAAATAGCAACAGTGGTGGGGATGTGTGATTTCTAACACAAAGGAAGGAACAGCCTCAATATAAAGCTCTCTAGCTTTATGCAATGCATGCCAGTAAGATCAAGAGACATCTTACTGCTTCATCATAGAAGAATTGGATTTTGGTATGCACTAAAGAAATTAGTTTAGTTGCATCAAAACCCCCCCGTAGTTTTATGGGTCAAAAAAAAGTTTTGTATATTTAAAGGGAAGTACTATTAGAAGAGCAGAAACAGAGAACTGGGGAAAAAATCTCTTACCAACAGGCTGAAGCCGTGGTCTGGGGCCATCTAGGCAGGATGGGAAGGAATTTTGGTGTAGAATTCTTCATGGCAGTCAGGCATCCCATATTTTTCATTCTTTGCTCAGATGTGGTCAATTTGTTCCTTTGTCAGCAAGGCCCCTAAGTGCCTTAAGAGCACTCTGACACTAAATGGAGGAAGTGCTTGAAAGGATCTCACAGGCAGGCTTGGAGAATAATTCCATTATGTACCTCTCTTTTTTTGGAGTGGTAGTGTGGTGAGACTAGGAGAATATCTTTAGTGCTTCTCCTGCAGAAGCAGGTTTAAGTTCCTGAAATGGCTTGTGTCACTCCAGGAGGAGGACCTGTGTTTTAAGATACTTCTCTCAGTTTTTCCATTCCAGCCTTCAAGATTGCAGTGCAGAGGGAAGTGACCTGCTAAGCATGCCCCAGCTTCCTATGCCATCCTGCTGGGGTCGTTTTAAGAACTGCATCAAAAGGAAAGTGATATTTTTAGCCCTTAACTGCTGTGGAATCATCATTAAGTATCAATTGCTTCTCCCTATTGAAAGTTCTGCTTTTCCCCTAATTTAGTTAATTTAATTTACACATTTTCTACTTGCTTTAACTGCACTTACAGGTGCTTTTCAGTATCTCTCTGTGCCTAATGACTGCAGGAGAATTTATATGGTTCTTGTTACAGCTTCAAAGAAACAAGATAATGCAAGCTGATTTAAATGAAAATATTAACGCACTAGAGAGTTGTCTGTGCAGAATTTGCTGTGACTTCTGTAATCCCTGTATTCATTTTTTCATACATCCACTTGCACATCATTTATCAGCATGTTCAATATGATCCTCAAGGGCTATAGTACTTGGATTTTTGGTTGTGAGCATGACTTGTGTTTCTGTTATTACCTGGAAATCAGTCTGCACATAATTTCTTTAAATTTCTTCCTGTCAGAATCAAATGTATCATTTTAAAGGAACAAGCCCACAGGGCTTCCATATTTTGTCAATGTGCAGCAAGAAATTTCATGAGAAATGTTTTTAATATCAAATCTCTGCACTGGTATTTTAATAGTCTCAAATTTTACCGTATGACACAATAATGTTTCTGACAAGAGTGATTACATCTTTGGCATTAGGACAGAAAGAGACAGGTCACATTTTCTGCACTATTTATCTCTTATTCCCAGCTCTGCACTATTTATCTCTTATTCCCAGCTCTGCACTATTTATCTCTTATTCCCAGCTCATGGTAAAGGACTTTACCATACTCTGTAAGACCACTTAGGAACTTATTCATTTACTTGTGATTTTTAATTTGTAAGAATGTTAAAAAAGTACACCTCCTCCATGAAGACATCTGACTTCTGCTGGGAATTTCTGCAGCAAATACTGCACATACTCCTTCTGAATCTTTTTCTACAGCACATCCAAAGCGATCCCATCTGTCATAGCTTGCATGATAAAGATTTGAACTTTTTTACTTTGACTATTCCAAAAAAGAGGTTGCAAAATAAAATAATAATTAAGACGAAGTGGTTGAAACATGCATGCTTGCACCTAAAGGCACTCAAATTTAGACTGTGGGTCTTCAGTTTTATTTTTAGAAAGTATACAGTCCCCTGTGGATGTCTTTGGAAGATAGGACTCAACAGCTTTTAGGTCCTGAACTCCCTTCTTTCTTTTTGAGTTGTTATCCATATGCTAGTCGTTATAATACTGATTCTAGACATTTTACCTACCGATTTTCCAGCATCCAGTTTGCAAAATATATTTCAATTCATGTAGAAAACTAATTGTTGAGCCAACTAGGCTCAACAAACTTAGGGTTTCCTTGTGTAATGTCTTACCACCATTGAGACAGAGAGAACTGCTGCTCTGCTCTACTTGCAAAATGTTATATTGAGGACTAAGACCTTATATGAGCAGAGGAAGGTCGAAAAGTTGCAAGAGTCACCAGCATGCAGGAATCTAAGCCAAGCTGTGGGAGAGTCTTGTCAACAAAATGCTGTTTGAATGAATCCCTATCACAGGAGAACTCAGGTAGAAATGTTGCACAAGACCATGTGTATCTGGAACACTTAAGTGCTTCAAACTCTCCTACAATGACCTTGCACATACAAGATAAACCTAATAAATATGTTTAATAATCATGAGGCCAAGCCCACCATTTGGTACTTGTAATACTAGTAGAGAAGACTGTCTTTTAAATATTGGCAATGTTATAGAAGATTCCTACTGTTCTTTCCTTTTCCTGCAATATTTGAGGAATTCAGTGTAGGGCAGATGGCATGAAGGAAGTTGGGAGTGTTATTTTTCTACAGAAAAGGTAGAAATATGTTCAGTATGTAGCACAACAAGCTGCTTCCCTACTAGAGCATGTGCCTCCAGCCACATGAGCCTGGTGTTTCCTGTAGGAATATTCCAATCAAGTGCACATCCTAGCCCTTAAGGACAAAGCAGGTCATGAATAATTTTAATGCTTCCTTGACTCACAAAACACTGAGTACAAACCTTTTTTTTTTTTAAATTTGCATTTGTCTTTGTCGGTCTGTTGACTCCCTCATGTTATTTTGTTGGCATTTTGCCTCTCTTCCATGTTGCAGGTAGGAGTGTTATAAAAGTTGCACAAAGCTGGGTGCCGTGTTAACTTTGATGGCTAGCTCTGTCCCAACCTTCTTTTCTTCTAACAAAAGGAAAGCAATTGCCTTGAGTAATGCATGAAAATTGGCAGAAGTTACAGATGGCACTGTCAAATAGCAAAAGAAAAAATAATGTCCCATCTACTGTGATTTGTCTGGCAGAATTGAGGATGCTTCTGTCATTTCCCTGACACGATGCTATACTTATCCATGGCACATGGACAAGACTTGTCATTTAGATAAGAGCTGAAGTGAACAGAGAAAGCAGAGCCACAGTAGATTTATTAGTTTGGATTGAATTCAGAAGAAAAACTGCTGTTGAGAATTTTGATATTCACTTTATGTGATTCTGCACTTGCTGTAAACTATAGCAGCTTGACCCAGTAAAGATGTTCCTGTTTTTTAAACATACCGTCGTCTGAAGTTACAGAGCAATATCTTTCTCCCCATACCTTGTAAATGGCTCATCTATGCTGGTGATAAAACTTATGCAAAACTGTGGTATCAACCTTGTGTCATTTTTGTTTTTAAAAGCCACCCAAATAAATAGAGCAGTCCTAGCAATCTGTATTGTTACATGCACGGAGTCAGTTCCCCAGCTTCTAGCCTTTTAATGTTCTACAGCGTTCCGTACAGCAGCCATATGTCATTTGAAACAGTGTGTTGCCTTTTCAGGTGTAATTTGGTTTACAACATGTTTATTCTCAGCAGGCTTTTCTCTGGTCTGTGTGTGACTCTGAAACCACTTCAAGATGACTTTCACAGTGTGATACACTTCAATAGTAATAATAAAAACAACTGAGAAAACAAAGCAAAACAAAACACCAAAAAACCAACAAACCAAACCTAAATCAAACAGAAAAAATCCCCCACCCACCTAACTGAGAGTAAAGTAAAAGTTTGCCTTATTTACATTGGAACGGATCCAGAATGTGTCAGTGGAGGGAAGTATTGAAAGAACTTGTGAAAAAGAAGGTTTAGCTTTGGTGAAGGAAAAGGGAACAGGAAATCCCAGAGACAGGCTGTTAACACAGGTCTGAGAACCCTCCTTACTTGGATTCTGTGCAGTGCGAGCTACTTTAAAGGAACTCACTCGTTCTCTGTGCCTTTTGCTGCCTCCCTCCCCTCTGTGCTCGCTGTATATCCAGCCTGGTTGTTGAAATGCCCCCACGGTGAGAGGTCCTGGTGGCGCTGCTGCTCTGCTTGCAGCAGGGTGGGAGGAGCTGTGCGTGTCCCGCAGGGCTCTGCCGCTGCAAAGCTCTTCCTCAGTACCTGTCTGACAGGAGAGGAATGGACATGGCAGTGCCCAGAACATGGGTTGGTTGGTGTAAAACCTGGCAGCAAGTCTTTAACATTGGTCACATGTTTGTGACCAAAGTCTGTTATGAAGTACCTTCATGTTCTGCACCCAGGATATTGACAGGTGTGTTGATTTAGAGAATAAGTTCTTGAGAGTTGTGTCTTCACAGGCATACTTCAGAAAATTTAATGAGCCATAATACCTTGATTTCTCAGCCTTAAATGGCTGGAAAAAATGTTTTGGGGAGGAAGTGGTTTGGTTAGTAGTGGAATATACTGAATTATTGCACGATGTTTCTTCCTTTCCTGTTTTAAAAGTTTTCTTGGTACTGACCCAATGACAGTGTCTCTCCTAGGAGGTCCTGCTTAGACACAATAACCTTGGATGCCATCTTGTAAGAACAACGCGTTTAAAAGTAATAAATCACTTTGAAAGAGTTCTGAAGGCTCTCCTGGGTGTAAGCTGTTTATGCTGTCCTGGAGGAAATGGGAGGAAATTTCCTGGGCATGAGAGGGCCCTAGGCTGGTGCAGAGTCAGTGCGGAATCACTTCCATGTCTGTACCCCTCCATAAGGAGGAGGCAGTCATTGATGGCTTCCAAAAACATCTTAGGAACTTTCTAATGTATGTTAGAGCGTGTGGGGGGATAAAGGCACTGGTGTTCCTCACCAGTGTAAAGAAGCAATTGAAACCTTCTGTGCTACTTCATTGTGTATGAATGCAGCTGTAACTGGTATTTTCCTATTTTCCAAAGAACTTGCAGACTGTCTTAATGTCTTCCTTACTTTTTAATTTGTTTTTAAATTTGTAAAATATTAACTTCCTAGAGCTAAAAGCTAGTATGTATTGGTAGGTTTGGTCATAACAAAGATGGGACCTTGGAGAAATTGTGTAGTGGGGGAGAAATTCAGTCACTATAGCTCAGTATTGCAAACAATAAAGGGACTAAATATGTAATGGAAAATAGCTTGAGAGCACACCATTAGTGGAAACAAATGTAAAATGATGAGGATGCAAATCCAAAAACTTTGAGAAAGCAGAAAGGAAGCATAAATGAAGCAACTTAGTTGCTGGATATGATACTACTGTTTTTTTTTCTACTGCACTCTAAAGGACGATGCACATAGGAAGCAGCTGATGTGAGGCTGTACCTTTCTCTAGAGTGCTCTCTCTGGAGTCAGTTAGAAGTAAAATGTAAAGGCAGAATTTGAAAATAGAATTCTCAAACCTTAGAGTCATTAAAACATATCACTGCAGTAAGTGACTCAAATCAATGACCAGATTTTTTTGAATAACCCCAGCTTATTTACATTTGTCCCACATAAAATCCAGTATTTCCATACAAATATCAAGATTCTGATTAGATCTGATGGGGAAGGACACACCACCAAATGGAAGCATGTGAACATTATGCTTCAGCCACATGCTCTGTAGTAAGAATGACATAACTGCAATTCTCTATTGCTCTTAAGAGCTGAGGAATCAGCTAAACAAAGGGGTGGCATCAGCTCCACTGATGTAGTCTAAGTTGCGAGTCCCATCTCATGGGCAAATTTGCCAGTACCCCTTTGTGTGTTGGGGCATCCAACAGACTGATCCTAGAAGTGGATAGTGCGTGACCTAAACTGTTGTGTTGCCCAATAAAAAGCCACTGCCTGTAAAGCTCCACTGCCAGCAAGAAACACTTCCCCAATGGAAAACATCAATACTTTTAATCTTCCTTCTTTTCCTTGGAAGGCATTATTTTGTTTACCAGAATGTTATAGTACCTCAAGAAAACAAAACAAAACAAAAAAAAACAAACAAACAAACAAAAAAAACCCACAAAAACCAGGAACAATTTTATCATGTCAGACCAAAATTCTGTTTAGCCATTTTTAGTTTTCAGCTATGGCAGTAATGAACAGATGTCAAAGCAGGATGAGTGTAGAGTTATCCACTTCCATAGGCTGTGGAAATCTGCAGTCAGAGCACTACCCAAGTGCAAGACTGCATGAATAGTGTTAGTGTCCATCAACGGATCTATTGTCCACAAATTGTTTAGTTCCTTTTTTAACTTGCTTGTTGTCCTGATCACCCCCGTCTTCTGTGGCAAAATAATCAATGAAGTATGTAAAAATATTTATTCTTCTATGCTTTTAGGAGTAGCACTAAATAGCATGACTTGGGTAATTGTGGTGTTCTGAGAAACAGTCGATAATCACTTCCTATTCATCTTCTCCACATTGATAGAGATGCGTGAAATAAGCATACTCCATCTTTATTGTCAGGTTTCCACTCTGAAGAGTCGTTTTCTATTCACTCTCTATTTTTAGAAAACCATTTTGTCTCTAATCATCCTTTGTTGCCCCTTTCTGCTATGTGTGTTATGAGGTTACTAAAATTGCACTCATGATTCAAAATGTGGGCACCCAAAGGAATTATATGAAAACATAATGATGTTTTGTGTTTGGTTATCTGTTGTTTCCCTAACAATTTCTTATTTACATTTAGACTATTGGGCACTGAAATGATATTTTTATCAAAGTAGCTGTTATTTTTGATCAATATCAGTGATACTACATTACTTTTTGAGTAGGAAAATATAATTTCAAGCATGTAATTTTGTACTTATGTTTCCCTATGGACATTTCTTCATTTATTGATGATGAATTTCATCTGCCTTTTAATTACTCATTCAGCATTGTTAGATCTTTCTGGAATTCATCTGTGTTTGCTATGGTCTTTATTACCATGACTAATTTATCATCAACAAGAGAATTGTTTATTTTTATAACTTGCCTTCTATCCTTTAGCAAATTAGCAGTCTGCCAAGGGATATTCCTTCTTACCCAATGTCATTTTATTTTCCTTAAAGGTCATTGAGAGACTTTTCTAAATTAATTTATTTAAGAAGGTCTAGGATCCTCCATGGCTGGACCATGCTAGCTTGTTTTTGCAAGTTCAAAAACTTAATAAATTTGAAATTTTACTTCAATTGAAAAAGGAGAAAAATTGGTTTGCTTTCCATTCTGTCATGTTTTTGAAAGTACCCAGCAAATTTATTATTTTTTTTTACTTTCAACCTCTTTACCCATGTTAAAAGCTTTTGTCAAGGTTTGTAGTTTCTTGGATCAACCTTGCCAACATTCATTTATCTTGTATGGAAGTCAGTTTCAGTGATAGGGCTTTATAGAGTAGCAGGTAGTAAAACAGACCTTTCATGAAGAAATTCTTTTAAACTCTTGGCTGAATATTATCAGGCATGTTGTTCAGGTGGTGATTTGGTTTGATTAATTTGATTTCAATAATTAAGCTTTCTACAGACACTGCAGATTTTAATGGATTCTTAGATGTGACCTGGTGATTCTTAGGAATGCTCTGGGGCTAGAAGGTCCACAGCTTTTCCTGCACTCTGAACATCAGTACAGAGAGATCATTGAGCTTTATCCTATGGTTTCAGCTTGACTGAATGTTTTGCCCGCCCTTCAAGCACTATCCAGAATGCATCCTGGCTTTTATGTCTTTAGCAAGTATTTTCTTTAAAATCTCTATCTGGACTTTATAGTTTCACATTAAACTCTAGAGCGTTTTGGTTTGCTTTGGTTTGGTTTTTTTTCCCAATTTTTTGTGTTTTCTGTTTTCTTAAGAATTTCAACGCTCTGCTCAGTGAAGAATCCCTCCTTTAAACTGACAGGGTAGGTTTAAATTAGATATAAAGAAGAAATTTTTTATTGTGAGGGGGGTGAGGCCCTCAACAGGTTGCTGAGAATCATGGGTGCCCCATCCCTGGTAGCATTCAGGCAAGGCCAGGTGTGTCAGTCCGGTCCAGTGGAAGGTGTCCCTGCCCATGGCAGGTGGGTTGGAACTGGATGATCTTTAAAGTCCCTTCCTACCCAAACCCTTCGGTGTTTCTGGGCTACCCTGCTGTGACCCATGTGGACTGAGAGCCTACATCAGCTGAGTGAGGAAGAAGTTCCAATTGAAAAGGGGGTATTGGCAGAGCTCTTTTATTGCCACACCTTATTATATCACCTTTCAGGGAAGAAATACTCTTTGTCTTTTCCAGCAAGAGCCTTTTTTCATGTAGCCTGTGATGGAGATTCACAGTTCAGTCAGTCACCAAAATACAATTAGGGTAAAAAAAAAATTACATATCCCTTCAATAAACTGTTCATTCCTAACAGGTTCAGTGTAGTTAGATTGCTCACAAGAGAACCCCCTGAAGACAAAAATTAGGCAAATTTCCTGGGCCAGTACTGAGTGACTGAGAACTGGGAACTTTTAATTAAGTTGATATAAAACATTTATATGTTAAGTGTTCTTTACTTAATATTGGCTGCATAAATAATTCAGCTGAGAAAGAAGATGAAGATTCTTAGACTAGTAGATTTGACAAGCCTGATTGTGCTCATGAAAGTGTAGACAGAGCTCAAATATTATATGCTCAGAACAGGGATCCTAATGTCACCATTATCACAAGTTACTGAAATGGAAGAAGAGCAACCTATTAGCTTTTATTTGCTAATAAAATTTGGCTAGTAATAGCAGCAGCAACAAAACCAGCAGGTGCTCTGTGCCCATTAGTCAAATTTATTATATAACAATAGTATTTGATTACCAGACTGATGACTTGTGAAGTGCTTCTGTGTGCACAATCCAGAGCCTGACTGCACATACCTGATTGCCAGACAAATCATGTTGGGTTCTTTGGGTATCATTCCTAATTGGATGAAACACTTGTGCAAATAGCTGTTTGCAGAGAAAGTCCATTGGAGAGTCTCCCTGCTGGAACCAGAAAATACATTTGGTAACCTTTTCCTGTCTTATCAGAGGGTCCAGACATAAAGTATCTGAAATTACAGAAAATTCGTGTTTATCAACAGTTTTAAAAAAGAATCCTTAAATTTTTTCCCCATTTATCGTATTTGTTAATATTTTCAACTGTTAATTGTGCTGCTGGAGTTTATTAGAAAGGTTAATCCACATCAGAAGTCTGGGGGCAAAGAGTTTTGCTTTCTGCAAAATGGTCTCAAGTACATGCTAAAAATGTATCTGTGTAGTTTGTGTCCTAAAATAAGGATTTCTGCATTTTTCTATCTGGCATATGCATGTTTTGGCTTCATACGCATCCAATTAATTTCCATTTGACTTTAGTGAGTGTGTGGATGGGCTTCACCTGCTAAGCACAGCTTCAAGAGAGAGCAGCCGGATGTTGGTGCTGTTGCACAGAGTTAAAGGTGGGCGAGAGGGAAGTGGGAAATGTATCCTGCAAGTCACAGCTCCTGTTCCTCGCTCCTGCCCATGGAGGTAGGAGGGCTGCTGTGGCAAACATGAAGCTAAGCACTGCATATTAATTTCAGACTGTTGTTCTAAAAAAGCAGAACATTTAGATTTACTTGGGTTGGGTTTGATATAGGCATCAAGGGAATTATTTGGGTTTCCCCAGTATGAGGAGAGGGAAATACAATTTTTATCATTTTTTCACTGATGTTTGGCTGCAGTCTGGCTCCCTTTATTGTACTGGAAGAGCTGTGGCTATTAGTATTTTATTTGTTCCCTCTCTCCGTCAGAACTCTGCAGCCCATCTGGAATAGGCAGGAACAAAGAGTAGGGAGACAGACTTTTAGCCCCAGAGAGGACTCAGACAGCTGAGCAGAAGCTGTTAAAGTGACACTAATGTGCTGAACCTGTATTTGTGTCCTAACCTGACCTCTCTGTAGGCACTTTGTTTTGCAGCCACCTGTGTCCTCTCTTTCCTGGGGTCTTCGTTACACGTTTGTGGCCAGGGCAGGGTTAGCACATGGGCTGCCTTGGGGCTCACATCCTCTCACAACATGTGTGGGGACATCCGTGTGCAGCAGGAGGAGGACAGGAGGCCTAACCTCCTGCCTGTGAATGACTAACTGGATCTTCCTCTCAATTACTTCAAAATGTTAGAGAAAATTTGTTCAGCTTTTCAGAGAAATTACCTGAGATGAAGGCAGCATAGAAATCATGTAAACTTTCTCTGTTAGTGAAAAATACAGTTTACTATGCTTATTGCTATCATACACAAAAAATTACTGGAAATTGTTTTACTGCAAAGTGAAATAAGAGGTAAAATATTAGAAAAACTCATTACAGCCTAAAGTGTTAAGAAATGAAGTGTTTAAAAACACAAAAAACTGAAAAAGAGATTTAAGTATTTGTCTTTAATCTCTAAGATCTCCTCAAAGAGAGTAACACATGATGGAGAAGGTTCCTACATTGTCTTAAAGCATCAGAGTTTGAAGTTACATTGCAAGCAAAGGAGGAAAGAATATATAAGATCAATTTAAATATCTATTCATTTATCTAAATATTAATAATATATCTATTAATAATTTGATTTCCCTCTGCTAACCTATTTCCACAGCACATACTTTGCTCACAGCCTCTGGTGAAGACCAGCTTCTGTGCAGCACAGTGTATATGTACTGTTTGCAGACAGTTCAGCTTTTAAAACAAAAATTAAATATGGTGGTTGAGAAATTGTGCTTTGAATGTGCCCTGCCTGCTGTTGGACTCTTTAGTGCCCTGGCTGCTGCAGGTTGAGTCTGTGTGGGCAGAGTTTATTTGACATGCAGAAACACTACATTTCTTGTTGGGAATCCTACTGAGCCCACACTGCTTGTATGCAGCAGGTGTCCCAGCAGGGCAGGTGTGCCTGTGCATTGCTTTGATACGCATGACTGCAGGGGTTTTTTTAAATTTCTTTTTGTTTGTTTTGTTCACATGTTTTTCATTTGGATGATTATATTTTGAAGAGTGGACTCATTCTTCAAGCTTAGTCTTTTACTTCTCCTGTAGCTGTCTGTGAGAATACTTCAGTTGTAAATGGATGGAATGTGATATGAAATTCATCAAGAGGCAATAAACATAAACTTGATAATATAATTAAATGTGCTTCTGCAATAGACATTTTCTGGCTGTGAGTGCAGTTCAGCTCTGAGCCTTTATGCAGTGACCTCATTAGTGGTGCTGGTAGAGACTGCAGTAGGACTAGCAACAAGTCCTCAAACAGAGCAACTTAAAACAAATTCCACATCTAAGTAATTGAAGCCTCTGCAAGCTGAGAATTCTAGAAAATTGCTTCTCAGTTTCATCCTTTCAAAAGCTTGATTTTTTCTTTTTTTTCCTCTTCCGGTGATTTTTTACTTTTCCATTTGGAAAATTTTGAGTCTTTTCTTCCTTAGGTTTTTAATGGAAGTTGAAGTTGCAGAATATTTTTTATGTTTTTGAACAAGCTGGGCTTATACTTTATCTGTGGCTAATCATGAATTATTTGAATAAGATATAGAGCTTTTTTTGGTGCATGGGTAATTTCTTAACTGCTGTTTTCTTGCCATTTAGATAAGGGAGTTAATGGGAATTATTCTGCAGATTTCCTTGGTAAAACTGTTTGTGATAAAGAATTAACTGTTTAAATGTTGGTTTATGAATAAATACTAACAAGAAACTTTCCAAATTTTCGTGAAATAAAATTGTAATTATTTTACAAGGTTCCCGAACAAAAATATATCTTATAAGAGTGCAGATTGGCTCCAGAATAAAAATTGGATAACAGTGAACATGTTTCTAAACATGTTGCATATAATAAGAGACATAACTGAACTCTTATTTTATAGGGTCGTAAGTAACTCCACACAGGTCTCCGTGAGGCAAGAGGCTATCTGCCATGTATGGGAAGTGAAGGCAGAGCTAAACCAGAGATTTTATGTTAGGAGATGTATGAAGGATGGAATGTATGAGGCGAAAAAAGTGAAAAATGGTTTGTTAAATTACAGGTTGTTTTTTCTGTCATCTTGTGGGGAGACGGAATGAAAGAGAATAGAGACAGTGCAGAAGGCAATCTCACCCCTGAGGAGTTGCAGCTGTGCTAATTACCAAGATTAGGAGCAGGCCTGCCCTTAACAGGCCACAGCTGTGTCCAATTAGGATGGGTGCTATAAAAGGGTGGGTGGGGCTATTGAGAAAGGGGCTGGCATTTGTTGGCTCTGCTGTGAAGAAGGAGTCCGTGCTGTGAGGAGCTGCCCATGAGAAATCAACGAGAAGGTATGGAAGTTTTACAATAAAATGGCAATATCATCTGACTTTTTTTCTTTGGTAATTTTTCTTAATTTAGTAATTTAATTTTAGATTGTATTTCCAGTATCTCTGAAATACATCTTATCTATAAAATCCCATGTAAACAAATCTTTGAAATTAGAGTGCCCTGTTCCTTCTGCTGGGTACTGCCCCAGCCCCTTGTTGCGAACTCAAGGGTGCCAGTGAAGAAGTTCTGACTTTGTTCTCTGCCAGCATTGCCTTATTTGCTTTAAAGTATTTGAGCCCTGTTCAACAGTGTCACACAGGCTTTGTGGTGTGGCTGAGGGGGAAAAAAAAGTCAGTATTACAAAGTGCTCTAAAATAATTTAGCAACAATGGAAATGAAGCAATTCCAGCTGTGGGATGAATATACTGACACTTTAAGTCTTCTGTTCTTGCATTAAAAATGATAACTAGCAAAGTGCAGATTTTCAGCATCTTGATGTTCTAGAGGATTTGGAATATGCTTATCTGTTTGTTGATTAAAGCTTGTAAAGTAGTGGGGACCTGTGTTCTAGCTGAAGAAAACATTTAGATCTCCTTTTAACTTCCAACAGGTGAATAGTTTAGCTGAGGTGAGGCTTTAAACCTGAACACGCAGAAATACCATACTGACGTCTTTAGTCTTCCTCTGTTTCTTCCAAGTTCATTGGGATTTATGCTAGGAGATGGGATTAATTCAATGGCAGAGACTGTGTTCAAGTCCCTTAGGACAAGCCAAACTGAAGAGCCAGTGGTTTTTCTGCAAGTTGTTCTGCACATCACAGCAGTGCTGCAAGCAGGCCAGGACCACAAAGGTGTTTTGGGTAAAACACAGCACAGAGTAATGAGAGCCTGGGGGCTTCTCCATGTGAAATCGTGACTGCTTTACCTCGACTGAGTTGGGCCAGGTTTGAGGGATCTTGGCCATCTCCAAGTGCTCTTCACATGCAGTGATTGTGGCTGTGGCTCACAGTAGGAGAGCAGATAGTAAGAGATGGAGGGAAGAAGTCTGGAAGTAGCTGATTGCTCTGCATTCTTACCTGCAGCAAGGTTGTAGGATTTTTCTTACCAATCCTTTTTTCAGTTTTTCCTGGGCATCTTGTGAAGTGTAAAGAAAAATGTACACAGCAAATTAACACTGGGAATGAATCTGTGGTGCTGGCATAATTAATTTTCTTATGTTGCATTGCCTGAGCTGTAAACAACAGTACAAGCAGCTCGTAAATGATTCAGTTTCTCTTGCATGCAAGAAAGGTGAAGATAGCAATTTTCCTGGCTTATTTGTTCTTTCTTCTTCACTGTACTTAGGTGGTGTTGAAGGGTTTCTGCAGGTCAGGTATGGCTCTGTGGATTTTTCACACTGTCCCCCAAGTAAATACAAGTTCATAGAAATAAATCTTTCAGTGTTGATGAGTCTGTTTTGGCAAAGCTTCTGTCAAAAGGATCTTTTGAATTCTAGCATGTAACTCCTACCCGTTCATCCCTTTTCCCCATTCCTGAATAGTCCCTGTATTGCTCTATGTTTATAGTTTTTACCTGGTACTTGGAATTCAAGAGCATTTTCTGTACTCCATCTGAGTGCTAAAGTTTGAGTGTTGAGGAGCCAGTTGTGGCTCCTCAACAGGAGGAACCTTTTGTTTTGGTGCAAATGAAAAACAAATGCCAAAAGTTTGCCAAATAGAGATCTGGTTTTGCAGGAAATTTTAGTAAGGTCAACTGTGAGAATAACTTACCTGCTCATTTGGGACTCTCACTCATCCTTTCATCTTCTTGCATTGTCAGAATCTGTAGGTGAAAGGGCTGCTACTCTTCAAGATGTGGCACACCTGAGCTGTTAGGAGAAATCTGCTGTAATTGGGTGTAAAAATGGCAAGGTTAGTGCTGGTTGTGTCACAGAACAGAAATGTGTTCTTTTCTTCTGCCTTTCCCTCTCCCTGAAATGAAGCCTAAGTACCTTTGACTTCCAGCTGTATACATGTATTTGTGGATAGAGTTTATTTGTGGAAAAACATGGCTGCAGTTGTAAAGCATCAGTGTTACCCACTTCTCTTCCCTTACAATTCTGTGAAGCAGAACTGCCCTCCTGCAGTGTTCTGTCACATTCGGTTACAATGCCTCGCTACAGACCACAAAATGGAATGGCAAATTCACATCTACATTTGTAACAAAGCATCCCTGCATCATTTCTAATTCCAGCTGCTTGATCCTGCTCTCCTGGTGCCCTGAATTGGGAGGGATGGTTGGAAGCTCTGTACTGCACAGTCCTTGATATAAGTCTGTGCCAGCAGGCTGACAAGGAAAAAGCTAGGGCATCTGAGATTTCATGGCCTAGCTCTGAATTCAAAGCCTGTTAACGATTTGTTACAGATCGTTGCAATCCCCATCTTTTAGTTGTATTTATATGGTGTCACACTCTCATTTTATTTGTCCTCTGTAATGTATTTTTATCTCTAAAAAATTCTGTTAACTAACAGATATGAATACTTTGTGTTCTTTGGAATTTTTTAATATGGTAATAAAAGGTATGTATGTTTGTCATATTTCTTACATTGCTTGTGTAGTTTTAGCTTAGAAAATATTTTGGGATGTTATTAGTCTTGTAGCAGCATACAGAATGGTCATGGAGAAGTGTTTTACCCATCATGGGGCTCTCTGTTGTTTGAAAAGTCATGTAGAGAAGATATTGAGAAGAAGGCATATTATAGGCAGTATTGCAATTTCACTGTGATGTTAGATTAGATTTTATTATACATACAAGTAAACTATGTTCAAGGCCACATCCTGTGAATTGCAAAAGATCTGGAAAATGAAGTCAAATCTTGCATCTTCACCTGTGACTTTTTCTTAAGATCACCTCAGTTAATCACTTCTAAAATTGTTTTCCTTACTCTTACAAGTTACAGTGGAAGATGACTGGGCATCTTCTTTGCTTTTCAGTATTCTCAGTCTTACATTAGTACTGTGCTAAATGCTCTCTTTTCACAGATTCAATTTCACAATTTTTTTTCTTTTGGCTCCATTCCTGATCTGTGTCACAGAATATTATTCTTGCCAATGAAGATAGCATTGAAAAATCATAAAATACCCAGCCAGTTACAGTCGGAAAGTAAAAAAACAAACCCCAAATTCTAACAAAAATAATATCTTAGTAGTGCTCATTCAAAAGATGTTAATTTATTGGTATATTTGGATATTCTGTGTGAAAGTACAGAAAATAATTAAATGTATGGGTTGTATTTATAAAGCTGCTAAGTGTAATGACATAAACTTAAAATGGAGATGCTACAGGAGATGGAACCCTATAGGGAAAAGCTACTGTACATATACTTATATCAGTCCCACCAGCTGTCAATATGCTTTTGGATCAATTTATGGACCAACTTATCCCCTTCAGTTAAGAATAAATAAATCATTAAGCAGACTAAGAATCTTACTAAAAAAACCCAAAACTAAACCAAAACAACCCACAATAAAATAAACCAACCCCCAAAAAACCCTCAATAAACTGAACCAAAAAAATCAACACAATTTAAGTTAATCAAGTTGAAGCAAGTTCTATGGCCATCTTAAATAGCAGCGATATTTCAGTTTACTTTGACAGGTTTATACCAACCTATCTGCCCGGGATTCCATATACTTGACTTTTCTGCATGAAGCCTACTGACTTCTGTGGGAACAATATGAATTATATGAAAGGCATAGAAAGCATCACAGGCCCATACGGATAGGAATCCCAGTAGTTTTCTTGCATCTCTAAGACTTTTTTGTAACTGAAAATATTTCAAGTTGTTTCTCCTGTTTACCAGTACAGCTCCCCTTATTCACACTCTAATTCTGTCCTTCCCCATGCTGTGCTTCCTGTCAGCACTCAATATTAAAGCATTATAACTTTGGAGAAGTTTTCTGTGAGAAAGTCCACTGGCTTGATCAGGCCTTTTTTAATGTAATGGAGCACTGAATATTTATGCCTTGAAAAATACGAAGCCTAGCTAATATAATGTAGTGGCTGTTGCAAAAGTTGCTCCTTTTCATCTCATGTTCTCTTTCTTATAAAACCATCTTGATTCTAAATGTGGCCTAGAAACCTGTTCCATGTAAAAAAGAAATATTTGACGTCTTGTTAGTAACCAGGATAATTTTTAAAACAGAATTCTACTCTTAAATATTTCTGTCTTTCTCTATTTAGGTATTCACCTTCAAAATTCAAACAGTAACTTTCAGTGTTCTAAAAAAGGAAAGTTGGAATTAGCCAAGGTTCCCTGGGAGTGTTGTCCACTTGCCTTTTACCAGTTGCTCCATTCTTACTCCACTCTAGTTTATCACTGCTTGTGACCTGTGACTACTTCTACTCTTTCATATATATTGTCCCTTAAAATACAGGATCTATTTATTGTGTCACTAGCTCCAGACTGTATGTGTTTGGCAGATCGCAAAATACTACTAAAACCTCTTGGACATGGAAGGCAGAAGAGCCCAGATCCAGAGCATAATCCAGGACAGAAGCAAATAACAGTGCCAGGCCTCTGAGAACAAGAACTGAGAGCCACTTCTATTAAATTGGTTTGGCAAGTGTGCAAGAATGTTTGTCCTGATACTGGCTCTGCTGCTCTTTTGTATGATCTTCAAAAATGTCTGAATTCCTCTGCTTCTGAATTCTATAAATGATCTTAATGATGCATTAATATCAGGCAGGGCTTCTGTGAAAATTTGTGTTGGTAAAGTTCTCTGAAGATGTGAAGAGCAATATGCTGTAATTATGATTATATGATCTTTTATCCTGTTTATTTGGTTGATCTCTTACTCCTTTTTTTTAAGCTAAATTCTTGTTCTTCAATAATGAAGTACTTGCCATTGTGACAATTTTCAAAGCAAAATTAAGAGTAAACTTGAGTAATTTGAACTGAAGTACATTTGAGATTCAATAGAAATCAAGTTGTTGCTCAGCTTTCTTGACTTCTTCATGAACAGATATACTCTGATGTGTAATAGGTTGGACTTCTAAAACTAGAAGAAGATAGCTGCACTCCCCAAAGGGCAGCCAGACTTGTGTAGTGTTATATATACCTTCTACAGAGAATTGACTACATAAAGTGAATCATGATAAAAATGTGCAGAAAATATTTTGCCATTATGTAGTTTGTAAGTGGCTAAGAAATTATGAACAAGTTTTATAGTCATCCTTCTGGAAAAATGAGGAATTATTAGATTTTGGGAGGATTGTGCTTTATTCTTTTTGTGCTTTGTCTTTTGTTATATCCTTCCAATACTATAATCAAGTTCTTGCCACTTTGCTTTATGAGAGTAAAGCTAATGTCTCCAGTCTGGGGCTCCTCTGGAATTCTGAAGTAGAATTGAATAGCTGCCCAATTGGGTGTCTTTCACTTCCTTGGTGGCAGATCCAAATACAGTGGGATTGAAAGCAAATCTGTGAGAAGTTCTTGATGCTGGTGCTTTAAATCGGTCTCTTTCCATGCTGGTGTCCACTCCTAGGGCTAAAGGAGATGCACCCTGTCAGAAGTTATTCCCTGGCCCCGTTGACAAGGTACAGTACAGTACCTGAAGCAGGAAAATCCCTGTTATCCCACGTTGCCTCTCCTTTCAGCCTGTTCTAAGGAAAGATGTATTGATTTTGTCCCCCCCTCATCCTTATCTGGGGCTAAGAAGAGGTGATATGTCATCAGTATAGATACTAAAACGACCAGAATTCACTTCATACAATGAGTTAGAGTTCATTAACAAACTCACATCACAAAGTTTTAAGGGGGCTGCCTGAGGAGATGTGCAGGCTGTTGACTATTGATCTGTTTAGCTCATTTCAGAACACTGGAGGAATTGCCTGAAAGTGATGGAAGCTAAATCTCTTTTTGTGATGGTTGAAGGTAGAGGGGAACAATCAGTCATTGATTCCTTGTATAGTTTTTGAGTAGTTGTTATAGGATTCAATAACAAAGTATTAAAAGAAGGTTACTGTAAGTGCACAGTAAGTGTATTGCTAAACAACCAGAAGATCGTTACTTTGAAAGGATCTGTTTCTTCTCTCTGGGTTACAAGTTTAACTGATGCAGGCAATACTGTTGTTATAACTGTTTTTGCAGAAAATGTGAGCTGCCGATGCTGAATTTTGCCTATGAAATGAGAGTGATAAAAAGCTCACCATTACATAGAGAAGGGATTAAAATTCAGATAACTGTCAAGTTGCAATCGCTGTCAGGGAGCTGCTTTTTTTGGTTTGTGCAGGCTGTGACATTTTGGCATTTTTATTTTCAAAGTAGTAATTAGAACTGGTAAAATAACTATTAAAACTTGCGTATGATACACAAGTGAGCAACCAAACAATGTGAGAGGGCAATGGGAAGTTCTGTGTCTAGATCTGAAGCCCTTAGTGGGCTACAGCGAAGGACTAATCCTTGGCTGTAGGAACAAAGGGCCTGTCCAGTAGGAAGAGAGGGAATCCTTCACAATTAGTAGCTCTCTGTTTCTGGAGCACAGTATCAAACCCTGGGGTGGTGGTGCAGGAGGATATCAGTAGGGAATGTTCATCTGGTTGGAGCAGAGGACTAGAGTGATTTCACAAAATCAACTGGTGTAGTTTAGCAAATCACTCCTAAACATTTTCCTGAGCAATTTCCAGTCCCCTCCTCACTCACCATGTTGGGGGGTGTATTTATTTTCTTTTTGCTTTCCTCTTTAACAGAGAAAAGATATTGTATCACTGTGACAGTGTCTGGTTGATTTCCATTGCTAGCAATTTGGAAACAGGTATCCTTCCCCCTTTTCTGGTTTTTTTTTTGGTTTTTTTGGGTTTTTTTTTTGTTTGTTTGGTTTTTTTTGTTTTGTTTTGTTTTTTTTTGTTTTTCTGAAGATGAATATTAAATTTCTTTTGAACATTAGTCTTAATGCCTTCAAACTTTTTATGTTTAAGCTCTCATCTGTGTTATTTGGGAAAGCAATAATATTTGTTAACTGTGGGACCCTATGCCTTTTATACCAATGTGAGCCTCCCCAACCTCAAAATCAACAACTAATTTCTTCTGAACAAAATAAGGATCAGAAATATGCCTAAAGGGCATCCCATAAATAATAAACTACTGGCTTCTGTTCCTTTTGTCAGCAAAATATATAAAGATGCCCTTTATTTTGATTTTATAAAGTCAAGTTATTACAATTCTGTTTGTGCTCTCTTGTTTCCATGGAAACAGTCAGTCTAATTTTAGGGAATACTCTTCACTCCTACCATTCAGTTAAGTGTGACATAGATTTATGTAGTACCTCTGGTGTCTCTGTCTGTCATAAAAAAACCTCAAAATGCAGTCGGAGACAGTGTACACATCACGTAAAGAAGAATACAAGTGAAAGTTTCCCAAAAAACCACTGAAACCAAACAAATGAAAACCAACAAAAACTGAAAAAAAAATCCCCAAAATTCAAAACCCTCAAATCTACACTGTGTCAGCTTTGTGTGGTACCTCTGTGTTAGGTTAAACATACTGTTGCTGGATTTGTCTGAAATAATATTAAAGGAAGCAAGAGTCTAGCAAGAAGTGAGTTATATTTAACTCAGATATATGTAGCAGACCTCTTCCTTCTGGATACTTGCATTTTAAAATAATTAAAATATGCACTGTGATATGCATATGTAAAAATGCAGTAGAAAAGCAAATTAGAAGAGATGTGGAGAGGCAGTGCTGTTCAGTTTCTAATGACTGGATAACTTCATCTGTGTTTATAATAAAGATGAAGCTAGTTAATAATATAACTGATGAAATGTCACCTATAAAGGCCCAGGTGCCTGTATTAAAGCAATAGTGCCAGTGTGCTGCACACAACACGCTAAGGAGTAAAAATGAGATGAAATCTCAGCTCTTAGTAGAGTATCAGCAATGGAACAGAACCATCTAAGCCATGGTCACACCCAGGAGCAAGACCTTTGCTTCTGCTCACATTCAAATGGGGACTGTCAGAGCATCAGGAGCTCTCTGGATAATTGTGCTTCCAAAGATTAGGGGGACATGAGAGAGGTTTAAGAAATTCACCTTTAAGAATGACTGTGTCTCATGATTTAAGCCAAATAAGGGTTCTAGAAATATTTCTGTGATTTAGCACACCCAATGATATCCAGGACATTGCACTAGGAAGTGCATAGAACATGTCTACAGTTCTTAGCATTGAGATGTATTGAGAGCAAAATATTCTATATTGATGGATGTAAAAGGAACAGATGTTATCTGCACAAAATTTTATTCCAGGAGGTTTAGTGCCACAAAGAGGCAATCATTGACTCTGGTAATTGTAGGGGGGCTGAAGAAATTAGTGTTTGCGTAGTGCTTGTTGGTTTTGGTTCATGGCTGAGCCCCAAAAAGATCTTGGAGCCCTGAGTGGACTTACTGAGGGTGACTTACCTCAGGCAGTGAACAAATGTTCATCTATAGCACTGCATACCTGTGTGCAATCACAGTCATTATTTCTCTAACAACAATCAACTACTGTAGAAATAAATTCACAGATAATGGGTTGCTAACTGTCACATCCTTAACCTAATAACTTTATTATGGAGCTAGCAATGTTTGTCTTCTCTCTTGTTCTCTTATTTTTAATTATATTATGACCTAAGCGGAATTTTAATGAATTGAATGTGTGTGTTTGTATTTTCTTTTATACTACATCTATAAATATGAATGAGAAACCTATAATATAAAAATTAGCATCATAGAATATGCGGATGGAAAAGGATCTTCACAGAAAAAGTAATGCTGCTTTATTTAAATTTGCTAATAAGGAATCTTGCACAATATGCTTTGGAGAGTTAACATAGATCCCAAAACACATGTAACAAATTATTCTTTTCCTTGAATTGATGTAAACTAAGTAGCTCATTTAGATTTACATTCAATAACTTCCCAGTTGTGGAAGTAACTTAAGCATTCAAGAAAGAGTAGTTCCCATTTAACAGGACTCTGGCGTGTTTTAAATATTTCACCATGTTTTTATAAAAGGTGGCAAAATATTTTGAGAGCGACATGACTCAAAGTAATTAGGCATTCCATAACCAGCTTAGTGATTCCTCTGGTTTGCAGAGACATGAAGGAGCATGTGTGCCATGACCATTGTACTGTCTTCACTTCTATATTAAGGTCATCTCTTTGGTGTTTCTTCTAGAATTCCCGCATAACTGGGTTTTGAAATTAATGTTTAGCAGTAGTTGCATTTCTAGTTGTATATGTCTGGTGGCAATGAATCTCTTCCTCCTTTGTGCTCGTGCTCCAGCAAGCAAAATTTTTCTGTTCATGTCAGGAGACCTGTTGCGGTACTTTAATTTGTGATTTGTGAAATACATCTTGTTAGAAACAGAAAAGGCTACCCCCAGAAGAGTACAGTTGGTGACAGTGCAAGCAAGACAAAGGAATTGGCAGCAGAACAACACACTGCTGGGAAAGCATCTGTGCTGTGCTTTCAAAAGTAGTGTGGGGAGGGAAGCAAGAACAGTGTGAGAGGTAGAAGCTGTAGCTGCTGGCCTATACCTCGTACAGGCTCAAAATAAAAAATTAAAATGCTACTAATAGTTTCAATTCATTTACCGAGTTTCATTATTTTTCCTATTTCGACAGGGTTAGGAGAAACTGATTCTTTCTGAGGGCTGCCAGAGATGTACTCAGGCTCAGGTGCTCATCGAAGTCTTTAGACCACCTGCTAAAAAGCCTTGCTTGTGTCCTGACCCACCCTGTGTTGCCTTCTGTTGCTCTTCTGACCAGCCATACCCCTCTCTGAAGTGTATATATAACTCTCAGCAAGACATAGCTGGATGTTTGTCTGTTCTGGTGCCTTCATTCCTTTTGATGCTTCCTGACAACAGTAATGGAAGCTGCTTCCCCTAAACTGATATGTTAGCTGAAAGAGGCAGGGCTGTTTGCTTTTTGTCTAAAACCTTTATGTGTGTGGTGAGTTATACTGGAAGAGGGTTGATGCAGCTTTGAAAGCTCCTGGCTTCCCAAAGGGCACTGTGTCAGATGGAGCTTAGAGAGAGCCTTGGTCTCTGTAATGGCACAGCACACTCAAAGAAATGCTTCTTTAGTATCCCAGATAGTTATGAGAAGTCCTGCATGGAGCGGCCCCATTTGTGCTGTCAGCTTTACAAGTGCAAGGCAGGAGTGGAGACCATAATGGAAACCAGAAAATAGCCCTGTGGCTTTTGGCTGTCATACAGAGGCATCCTATGGAAAGACTATTTCACAGCCTCCACCCACCTTCCTCAGACTGGTACTTTGGCTTCTGCAGAAGATGCCAAAAAAACCCAACCCACCCCTCTCCCACTCCCCACAAATTTAGGTTAAACCAAGCTGTAAATATTATTTTTCAGAGAAGAAAAATTGGTGAATCCTGGTGTTAAATTAAGTTTGTAGGTATTTCTTGGCTTTATTTAACATGAAATGGTGTATGGTCAGAGCTGACTCTGAAAGATTTCCCTCTTATAAGAAAAAACAGAAAATAGCCATTTAATTTAAAACCCCCAGATTTCTTCTATTGTCTAAGTTTACAATGGAAAAAGCCAGATTTGCTGCATTTTCTTATAGCTAACAATAACAAATTGAAAGCAAAATTAAAAGCTCAAGAATACATCACAATTTTTTGTATTTGTTTAACAAGTGCATGGTCAAATCCAAAGTTACCTGTCATTTATGAATAAAATGCTAAACAATTTCACGATATTTTTTTCTCAGTAAGTTGTGCTGCAGCTTTTGCCGTATTTTTAATGTTTCCAGAGGAATAATGCAATCAGTTTTACAAAAAGAAACATTGTGCATCAAGCTCAAAAAGCATGAAATGGAATAGAAGTAGACTAGACAAAATGCCTGGCATCAAGTGCTGTTATCATTCTCTTCAGGGCATAGCTCACGGTCACTCTTGCCTGGTTTACAGACCTAAAAGTATTTCTGTGTTAAGCTGGAGAAGTTTCTTAGCAAATTCTGTTAAGGATCAGAGAAACTGTTTGCAGAACAAGGACCTTACTGTATTTGCAATATCATCCTGGTAAATTTTTTGTTGCCATCAAAGAAAAAGCCAGTAGTTCCTCTGGAGCTGTCACAGTCACTAAGCACTTGGTGATGTTCAGGGAGCTCACGGGCTGATGCTGAGATGGTGCAAACCTCAGCTCCTCCACAAGGCTTCTAGCCTTGGTGCCAAAGCGGATGTAAATATCTCCAACTGTGGTATTTTATGCTGATGGACTGCAGCTCAGCAGACATCAGTCTGATTCTGCTGGAGGGGTTAAAAAGATGTGTGTTTCCGGTAGATATTTAAGGTAATTTTGTTATACCTGTGCATGGGCTGGTATTTGGAAACATTAAGTGTTGCTGTCTGTGCTGACCTACACTAAAATAATATATGCAAGATGTCATCATGATTTGAAAGGCTCTTCTTTAAATACCAAGTGCTGTTGGATGCTTTCTTCCAAGCTATCAAGCATCTAAAAAACCAAAAAGATTTTAATACGTGTATTTCTTGTCTTTGCAAGTAAACAAACATATACTTTTAAATTATGCCTCAGTAGTGTTATGATTGTGTAACAAATTAATAGTGTGGCATGTGATAAACAAAGACAGTCATGGTAACTGTGGTGTCCCTTACAGCTAATTTCCCAGCAAGGTTTGTTTTCAGCTGGAAGGTTGGCATTCAGCTTTCATCACAGTTGTCCTGTTGCTACAGGATGTTTTATATGAGAGCTGACATGTAGGGAAGCCAGCTTCTACTTTGCCTTTCAGCAATCTTCTTAATCTGTGGGGGAAACAGATGCAGTTTTGATCCTTCTTATCTATTCATTGCAAAGTGACAGTGCATATTATGTAGGCGAAAGGGAGAACAAAGTCCTGATGTATTTATTTAGCTTTTTTGCATGTGGTTGTTTTGTTTTGTGGTTGTTGGTTTTTTTTTAATAACTCCAAAAAGACTACTGAAAAAGACTGCTGGTTTCAGGATTTGTGCATGTATGTGTTTCAGAGGCAAACATTAATGGGTTTTAAATATGTATTTATATTTCTCTTTGGTTATAATTGGAAATCAGGATAACACTAGCCTAGGATCCTATATATTTCTTTAAACTAGTGTAAAGCTGCTTTTTGCAAATCATGACATTTATTAATTTCTATTTGTATAGCTACAAACAACTGAAACATGCAAAAACTAATTTTTTCTGTTCATGTATTCCTTTCAATTCAAAACAACATACAATCGTGGTTACATAGCTAAAAAAACCCCAAAACAAAACAAAAAAAACCAAAAAACAAACAAACAAAAAAAAAACCAAAACCCAAAACATTTACTTGCTACAATAGTAGTATAATTTTGTCTGGTGCAAGATGAATATCACAATTTCCTGCTGCCAGAATGTTAAGGCATGGAAATCCCAAATTGCAGATTTTGTATTTATATTATATAAGAAAAGTTCACATTCTCTATGACAGACATGAGATAGGAAAACTTTCATAATTTTAGAGTACTATGGTGTAAATAACTTTTCTCCAAAGGGTCAAGTCCACAAAAAGAGGAAGAAAGCTGCATTCCTATTTCTTTGATGGAAGTAGGGAAAACGATGTAGCACTGACTCTATAAATTTATAGAGGAGCAAAAACAGAAAGATGCTCTAATATAATTTCTGAAAGCTTGAGAAAAGTCAAATAGGATTTTCAACTACTTTTTGTTGAGTCAAAGATCCTAAGCTATCCCAGTTGACCTAGAAAGAGAAATGTGGTCTTGTCACTGGTTGGTAATAAATTAAGAAAAAATGGGAGAAGAATCTTTACTTGTGTGTGTGGGTGAAGTGAATCCTGCTGTTCATCTTCTCAGCAGGCCACAGGATACCTTTAGCATCCTTCTCATCAGCCAGTGAATTTTTAGGTGAAGAACAGATTTTTCTTTTCTCTCGAAAACATGGTTGAGTAAAAAACTAAAACACACACAAAAATCTAATTTTGGTTTGGTAATGTAAACAAGAAAAGGAGAGGGGCAAGCCAGAACTGAACTGGAGTTAAGAGTCAGCATGTTAAATTAAATTATTCTCCCTCTGCTTCACTCCCCCAGTGTTCCAGCACCACAGCTGACAATAAGCATTTTCTAGGTAGATTATCAAAACTCTTAATATCTGCAACTGCACTGTTGGTGCTGGAATGCATCTGTGCAGGGAGGATTAAGCAAAACAACACATTTCAGCCCTGTGGAGCCACAAGCTGCAGCCAGCCCTAGTGTGGATCTGTTCAGGTGCTCCAGGAGATCTCCAGCATGGGGCCCTGCTGTTGTGAAATGGGATGTACAGAGAGAAAATGTGCTCAAGGACTCCCTGAGCTATCCCAAAGCCAGGTACTTTGGGTTTCCTCACCAATGAGTGGCAGTGGATAGCTTGGGGCTCTGGGGGGTTAGGTGAGGCTGGCAGTGCTTGTTTTGCAGTTTAGGCTGCAACATCCCTGTCTGGGTTTACCTGAGGTAGAAAAAGCATATTCTGTGTCAGGTGTACCTCTGTTGCTCTGTGTGCTTTGTATGTTGTTCAAAATAATTGTGCAGTGTGTTGTATTTCAAATACGGGCCTAAAGTCAGAGCTGTGAAATGCATTTGTTCCATGGGAGAAGCAGTAGATCTTGTCTCAAAATGTTTGTCTTTATATAAAAGTGATAACATTAATAAAAAAGGGCATGTGTGTTAATTTGAAAGCTACACGTGATAGTTGAAGAAAGGAAGCCCAGAGGGTTTCTCCACATAGTAACCTTTCATGAAAGTAAACACAGATTTATCTGGAAAAGAGGTGAATAAGAAAGTTAGTTTGACCAAAAAAGTATTATACATAATATAATGCTATTATTGATAACCTTATTAATCCTAGAAAGATTTGATTAATGCAATATTTAAGTGAATGTCCAATTAATAGTTATGAATTTCTATTGTGCATTTCCCATGATTGGGAATCATTTTCCACATGTGGGATAGCTATCTGTGGTCATTTGCCTTAAAATGAACCGATTTTGCCTTAAAATGAACCAAAGTGGAGTTCATGCAAAAGAGATGCTGTCTCAAAAGAGCACTGGTGTGTTTTGTTTTCTCCCTTACCCATTCTGGTGAAACAGAGGAAGTCTGTGTTCTCTCATAGAAATATATCTTTCTTTCATAAGTGCTATATAGGCACAAGGAGGACATGAGAATTGTCTAAATTACTCATCATTTGTGTCTTAGAAAAATTTAATATCTTGCTGCAAACATCAGCATTTGGGAAAAATAGCAAGCCTTTGCTTTCCTTCCCCCTTCCCCCCCCTTTTTTTTTCCTTTATCTATCTCAAACATTCATCCTTCATCTCATCCATTAAAGCTCTTTAGGAAATGCCCTGTATTTGCTCCCTGGCAGAAACATCATTAGAGTGTGTTCATGTTGTATGAAGATTAGAATTTTGCAGCTGACTGAACATGAGAGCAAATTCACTATTCATATTAATTAGTTATAATTTTCCTAAAATAATTTCACAGAAATTGATCCTAAACCTACACAATAATGTGCAGCTCTCCGTGGAGTTATACTGATAAATATTTTAGAAGGAAAATCCTAAAAGGTGTCAAACATAAACATTAACAGCTTTCTTGCATGCATGATAGAAAAAGCAATACATTCCAAGGTATGTCTGTGAGTTAGGTTGAAGAGATTCATTGTGCGGATTTTAGGAGAAAAAGAATTCTAAGCTTTGAATTATCCACTATTCTCTTAATTGTGCTCCAGCTGAAGTCAGTGAATCTAAGTGAGCTGCCAGTGCAATTAAGGGGAGTCAAATTAAGCCTGTCTGCTGCCAGCTCTAGCTGGGAAAGGGAAATGTGCACAAGCAGAGTAAGAAGTCAAAGTCCTTTCTTTGATAGTCTTTTCAGAGTCTGTGATCTGCTGTTTCAATAGTGGGAGGCAGAGATCACTTCTAAAGGGTGGCGGAGTATATCTTAGTAAGTGGGCAAAAACCCTGTAATTGTACACACTGTCAAAGCCAGCCGATAATGCAACAGAAGCACCCTGTACCTGTTGATGTGGAAGGTGAGAAATGGATAGTTTCAGAATAAGAGCAAGGCTAGCAGGCTGTGTAAAGACTGTTATTTTTGTTCTGGCTGGTGTATTTGCCATGGGGAAAGCTGACTGTCTGGGCTTAGTGCTGGAATGTGTCTGTTTGCCTGTTGCAACGAGGGGGTACATTCAGTCTGACCTTGGACAACAGTGTTAATGTGTCATTATACTCATTTTATCAATACTCTTCTTTCTTGAGGCTTTTTCTGAGGCTTGATTTCTTCTTTTTGTTTTCCCTTGCTATTTAATGCTCTCATTAGTATTGGCTACCAGTCTCAGAGAAGCAATACCCAAATGAGCTTTGCTGGGGAAGGGCTTGGCTGTTTTTCTGCTTTCACTTCCAAGACCTTTTTGTGGCATGTTTCTTTGTCTCAGATTATTGAAAGTTATCAGAAAGATGTTTACAATTCTCTCTTTCACTATAATTGACGGATTCCTTCAGCTTTAGAGAGAAATATATTTTAAAAACCCTCAACCCTCAACAAAACAAACAATGCAGGTGTTTATGGCTGGTTTCTCTTGATTGTAACATTAAAGAACATTCAAAGCAACCAGCAATAAATGATGAGGAATTAAAATTATCTCACAGTTTTTTGTACTTGTAGTCCTAAAACAGTCTCTGTAAATCAGCCATTTGCTGAAAGCCCCGGAGAAAGTGATAGAGTTTCAGAACAATTGCATGTTAGAGCATCAGTATATTCCTAATTATTTTTCTAAATCACAAAAGAAAGCATTTTAGGTAGTCAAAGAATACATGCCACCGATTCCCTTGCTTTTTTTTGCTTTCCCCCATTTTTGTCTTGCCCTTCTGCTGCTAACAAGTCAATTACAGGAGCTGAAATGCAGTTTTCCTGAATACTACTCTTCTTTCCAGTGGAGAGGCTGTCCCTTATTTCAAACAGAAGGCTTGTGTTCCCACTTTACTGTGGCAGAATCCTTGTGCATGGCTTTTTCATTTTTTTTTTTTTTAGCCATTAGCTTTGTCATGTTCTGACTCATAAATCAGCCATGGGGTAAAGGAGAAAGGAACAGGTTGTAAGTTGAGTTGTCCTTACATAGTGCACCACGAATCTGGCTTTCTGATACGGGGAAAAAAAAAAAGAAAAATTTCCTGGGAATTGTTCTGTTCTTTAGTAGGATTTGGTCATCTCCAGTTATAAAGACATCAATTCTGTGCTTTGGACCTGATATGTTCTGGTGGCCTGAATCATGTTCCTCCACTGATGCTCATTGTTATGGCTGAGGGAATGAGCAGTGCTGTCATCCCAGTTAGCTGGGGCAGAGGCTTACGTCTGATGTTCAGCTTGTGACACCTGATCAGATAAATCAGTTCAGAACAACTGAGATGCTGCCTGCTGGGCCAGGGCTGCAGAGGCTGCTGCTATTTTAAGAAGACACATGGTACATTTAGCATACTGATGGCAGCACTGCAACTGGCAGGAAGTCAAGTGATCTCTTCTAGGAAAAGCGGTTTCAGGTACTGAAACCAGCACATCTACATTCTTTGTAGCTTTTATTGTGCATAAAATTATATTGAAAACTTTCACTGAAGTCCTAAATCTAAGGCAGGTCGTAGGGATCCATGGTGTGTGTGGGGGTGTGTGTGTGAGCTGAACACTAATCCCGTAATGGTATTAATTAGACCTGAGCAGGTGTGATGTTGGGGCTGTGTTGGCATTTAGTACCACACCTGCTGTAAAAGACTACAAAGTGGTGTTAATTGGTACCTCTTTTTCAGACTCACTTTGCTTCTCTGCAATGTTAGCAGAGTTTGTTAGGCAGATAGATTTATCCTTTCAGCTAACACAGTGTTCGCTGTTTTGGGAAAATACAAAAAATAACCTGCATGGCTAGATTTTCTTTGATTTTTGCTTTAATTTTTTTTTCCTGATGGAGAACAAGAATGTTGGGGGTCTTACATCATGCTACCTGATGTCCCTAACAAACAAAAGACTGACTTTTAATGAACATGGATGGAACCAATTGATTATTCTACTGTTAATTAGACTTCCACTTTCTCACATGATCACTGCAGAGTCAAATCAGGTAATTCAGCTTCCTGAATCTCTCATTTGCAGGAGATTTGCACGATTTCAGACAACCTGGGTTTAATTAGCTAAATGACAACACCTGAGGCAGATAGCCTTAGCAGAAGAAGGTAACCATTGTATAGAAATAATGAGGATGCACGGTAAACCCTCTCTTAACCAACATTCAGAGTAGCCTCTGAGGTGAAGGGGAGGATATGCTTTGCAACTTGCATCTACTTTTTCATTTCTTGGAAAATCAAATGTCCAAACAGCAACCGATTATGGCAGAATAGGAGAAAGGCAGATAAAAGCCGGCTAGTGTTGCAGGAAATAATTATGGCTGTTTTACATTCATGCAAGAGTAGCTACAGAAAAGGTATTTGGGCTGATACTTATTTTGAAGGCCAAGCCATTCTATGTGAAAGAAAAACTTGCACAACTTTTGGAAATCTTCCTGTCTCGATGTGCTTTGAGAGAGAGGCTGTTATAATTTTTTTTTTATCTGCTTTGGAAGCAAAAATTATAAATACATATGTAGGTAGGAAACCATTGTTCCATCCATCTCTTGGCACATGCCCCCAGAGTGTGTAGTACTTGTCTGAAGAGCTCTGCTGTTAAAAATATGTTAAAAACAAGCTCCAGGTAGAATCAGAACTATTTTTGAGTGTAATTGTTGGAGAGAGGTACTTATGCAATTTGAACAGCATTGTGTTTTTCTGGTGTGCTGCTTGTCTGCTGATCTGTATACAGGAAAGGGGTGACGGTATCAAAGAGCCTTTGCCTTAAATCTGAGAGAAGGGTGCAAGAAGAGCAGATCTGGTATCTGGTACAAACCTCACTGCTTCTACACCCTAATCTGTTCTCTAATTCATACCATTAGGAAGACAGAGCATAGGAGAAATGGCCTATGTAAGGGAGCACAGAAGATGGGAGGGAAAGAAATAGGATCAATTCTTTGTGGGAACCAGACCTTGGACATTGCAGTAGGTGTTTTACTCATTTAAAAGAGGAACAAAAGTTACGGAAGTAGAGAGGTCAGCCTTGGGAAGGGAAAGGGAAAGGAAGGAAGCAAGAGATGCTTTCTATCCCTGCTGCTCTCTCCTATATCCCAGAAGCATTATTTGCTCCCTGGAGCACTGATCATCTTCCCAAGCCTCCCTCTGCTCCCCATGATATCTTGTTCTGCAGAGCATTCTTGAGGCAGGAGAAACCAGTTCTGCTGCCAAGTAAGAAACTTCTGAGTGGGCTCAAAGAAACCCTGTTGTCCCCCTTCATCGCAGCTCATGTCCAGAGAGAGCCATTTGTTTCCCAGTCTTGCTGCTTCTAGCAAAATACTGCATGTCCTCATGCCTGAGAGTAAGAAAGGCTGTTTAATCTGGCCCTTGTGGTAAAATCAGAATTTTGTGCCATATGTATTATGTATGTAAATTTGAACTCCTGCAAAATGTAATAATCAAATTGTAATTCAGCAAATAATTTGAAAATTCAAGGACCATCCTAATTCTCTGCTTGCTGAATCTGTTAAATGGGTGTTGCAAATGCTCTTGAAACTCCATGTGCTGCGTTTCAGTCAAGGCAGAGCAGAAGTGAAATTCAGGCCTAAATAAGGTAAGTCATCACTGTTTTAGGTTTTATGTAGGCCTGCTTTAATGTTAAACCATATGCTTACAAACCACTTCTCAAATACCCAAGGACTCAAGTAATTATGCATATGTTTTCAGATTAGTGTTTTAGGGAAACTGACATTTTTTATGTGTTAAAATGGGATGTCAGCAATTAAAAGTAGAAGAAAAATGGTTGTTAACTATTCCAATAGTAAACAACTTGTAAAAATCATCTTTCATCATTTATCAGGCAGAAACTGAGGTAAAAATACAAAGCTAAGGTCTTGCTACTAAGAATTTTATATACACATATGCTTCAACTGTGGTTATTGTCCTGTTAAAGTGAATTAAAGCTCCTTGTCCCTAGAGTGAATTAATAAGAGTCTCTAGAGTCATTTAATATGACTGCTGTCACATTACAGTGTTTCTGTTCAGTAATTTTTGTGGAATTTCTTGACAATATATGGATTTTGTTGAAAGTGAAGTGAATCTACTAAAATAATATATACTAAATATTGTAAATGTAACTAGTTCAGACTAATGATGAATTAGTAAAGTTTATGAATTGATAGTCTTTAATGTGGTTGTATCACCTTTTAATTAATTTCACTGTAAGTATGAATATAGATAAAAATACATAGAAATACAGAAAAGTATCAACAGGAAGATGTTGCAACCAGCACTAATCTCAAAAGTTTAGACAATTTATCTGGGGGATTGTTATAGTCTGAGGCACTGCAGGATGGAATTGTTCTTGCTTCAGTGCTCTCAAAGATTAACGAAGGAAATCCCACTGCTTTAGAATTCTTGCTGTTTTCCTCTTCCTGTGATGGTACTTACTTGAGAGCATGTAATAGGAGATAGGTTTGAATCACAGATCTGAACTTCAAAAATCTTGGTCTGGCTCAAAATTTAGTTCTACTTTGCTGCACAAAAGAACAGTGAAAGTTATAGTGGCTTTCAGCTTTGTCATAAGGGTGAAAAAGCTGAATTTAATGGAGAAGATTTCTTTTGAATGTGCCTGGAGTAATTTTTATTAACTTAAGAAGATTTTTCTTATTTAATTTAAGGTTTTTAAGGTAAAGGAAAAAAGATATGATGAGTTCAGCTAGGTGACCATGTAATATCACATTACTTTTCTCATCAAAGTATAATTGTCATTTTTGAAGAAACTCGTCCTTGTTTAATTATTTTAAAATTTATCCCTTTTTAGGAATTTATGCAATCCTTACTGAATCACAGCAAGGAGCTGTACAGGATGTATTCCATGTTGCTTTCTAGGCTGCCATGATGCCCCTGTGGCTGTGTTGGTATTTTGGTTTTGTCTGTGCCAACTCACACCTGATGCTGTGGCATTCCAGCATGGCAGTTTGTGTTTTGTCATCCTTTACTGTTTAGGTAAATTTAGAAGTTTTTAGGATGTCCACAGGGTTTCATTGCTGCTTATTATTATGAGGTAATCCTGCAGCACATTCCGGCTTTCATGTGGCACAGGTTTGTGTTTGTGAATTTTATTCTCTGAAGAGAATAAAATTCATCAGATCAAATGAGGTGTTGCAAGAGTGTGTGTTCTCAAAATGCCCGCTGGGATTAAGGACTTAACTTGGATGTACAAAGTCTCTGTACTCAAATGCTGGTACAAATGAATCCTAAACTCCTTATTCTACTGGTTTTTTCAAAGCTAAAGGAGCTTGCTCCCATGGGCATCCATTTTATTTGAACTACTTTGGAACAGAAACTTAAATACAAATAAACATGCATACAAATTTTAATAAAGTATTTTGTAGAAATAGATCAGTTGCAAAGAAAGTGGAGTTCCACAATTCATGGAACAACAGAATTTTTGATTGCTGTATCTTATTTTAATTCTACACTCAAGAATGTGTTATAATTACAGTTAAGGTGCAAGATCTTTTAACTCATAAGTACTTACGTTTATGTAAAATCCCAGTTAAACCATATTTATTTTTTTCATTTCCAATCTATGAACAAATGCAATGCCATTTGGAGATCATTGATGTTTTCTCACCTTAGCAAATGGTTGTTAGTGTATACAGGGAATACTTGACAATGATGAAGTAATTTCTTGGTACTCTTGATTTTCTCTTCAGCCTTTGAGGATAACATAGAACAGGGATTGGAAGAAAACATGTGTGTTTCACATGCATTACCCTGTAGGTTAGCAGGTTGAAAAACTGATTGAATGCTATTCAGTATTATATATCACAAGAGTAAAAGTATATCCTGTGCAGTATTTTCTATAAAGGCTGGATGAAATGTCCATAGATTACTTAGCACATTGTGCAGCATGTTTGAAACTTCTGTTCTTTGATGATTGACTCCATAATGGGGTCAAACAACTCCAGCTTTGCTGAGCAGCTGTTGCCTTGGTAAACAGTGATTCTTCTAAATAGCACATACTCTACTGATAAGTAGCTGCTTACAGGAGCTGTAGATTTTTGCAGAGGAAACCACATAACCTTAGGAGTGATGGAGGCTGAAACACTAATGATGTGGGAGAGAGTATAGCACTGTATAAACTTGACACTTGACTTTTCAGGCTGTGGATTAAAAAAACCCAGCAGCAGCAGGACAAGTTGAAATTTGAGAACAAAAATTTTGAGTTTCAAAATTAAAATCTTCGCTTGTAAAACATTTTCATATAGTGAACCACAGATCAAATTTTAACCATTTTTATTCTGTAGTTCAACAAATTTCATCTCTGTTTGGGGACCAGGGTTCCCTCTAAGGCTTATACAACTCTTCACTTCTCTCATCCTGTGTAAATACTGATCAGATTAAGTCTTTTTGGAAGAACATCCCCTCTCATTCAAAAAGCAAATATAAAGGCAGAGTTACATCTTTATCATGCCCAAGTGGAGGAATGAAGAATGGAAGTGCATGGCATGGGCAAACCAAAGCTCTTTCACATATTTTAGAAGCCTTAATGTAGTATTTACAAGCAGGGTTTCAAGGACATTTCCAGGAACAGCTATTTTGATGAAGGTAGAGTCACAGTATGAGTTCACAGTTGTTGACAATACTCATATAAAGCCATAGTTCTTGGATCTTTTCTTAAACATCTTTTCCATCCAGTGGCAGGCTTTGGATTATTCTGGAATTTAGGAAGTTGAACTGAAGAATAGGAGAAAAATAACTGTGCTATTTAATGACACATATATTGAAAACCACAGCAAATTTGAGATGGATCTTTGCTTCTAATAAAAAATAACAAAATCAAATAAATTTGCTGCGTTAACAATAAGGAGGAGGAGCAAAAGAAGAAACCTGAAGTCAAAATAATTTGATTGTGATGGTCATCTTCTATTTTCCCATGCTGTGGGAGTTCTTAGTCCTTGCAAATGCCCAATAAGCAGTGTGCATCTCAGCCCATTTTTTGAGCTGCAATCTGTACTGATTTAAGAAGTGAGAAGCAAGAAACCCAAACATTAGACTGGGGAGCAGCTGCTGTTTTAAGGGGAAAGATGGGGGAAGTCAGAAGAGAGCAAATGAATAATGAAGTGGAAAACAATTATACACATGTGTTAAAATGTTTTAGTCGTGGCCTTCTCAGGAACCCGGGTGTTTTCTGAGCAGAAAGAAAATGATGAATTAGATGACAAATCCTACCTAGGTCTAGGAGTCACTCCCCATGTGAACGGAGCTGTTATCCCTGACTGGGGACATTTCTGCTCTGTCGTGATCGTACAGAGAGGCAATGTTGCTGACCTAGAGTGAATTATTTTCCCCTTTTTTCTTTTGGCCAATGGGCTGGCAAGACAGTTATTCCCACAGCTCTAACTACAATCCACAGAATGTATTTTTTCAAAAGTAAAGTTATTGCCTCAGCCTCCAATTCCCTTTCGGGCTTAACCTTTCAAAGCAAAATTGCCACTTGTTTGTTCTCTCAAAGCTTTTAAGTTGTTCAACAAAGTATGAAATGACTGCAAAGTAGTAATGAATAAGTGATCGTTTTGGCTTTTACTCAATCTACTGGCATAAAGAAATTTTGGTTCCTGTGTAATTGCTGTACATAATTAAAAAGATGACGATTTACTGCTTTGTTCAGTTTCTCTGCTTTAGAGCTAGTTTCCTTGATGTGGCTGTATTGTGGACTGGACGCTTTGGTTGGTGGGGCTGGGATGCTGCTGGGATAGCTTGTTTTCTGAAGTACACAGTAAATCTAATTCTCTTATGTCCGTGTTGTGAGATCAGCCAGTCCTTGGTGCAAGTCAGCCCAAACTTAGTTTTCCTTGCAGTCAGTAAAGCTGTCAGCAGAACAAAGGAGCATTTTGTGTTTGTTTCCCAGGCTGAGCACGGAGGAGGAGGCAGGAATAGAGACCAGTGTGATGACTTTGCTTTGCTCAGGCATTTGTGGCTGAAAAGGTCCTTGTGGGGCCAGAGAGGTGGCTGTGGCAGGTATAGCATTTCAGCACACTGCAGCTGTTTCCTTTAAGATGTCTGTTCTTCCTGTTTTAATTATTCTAGAATACTGTCAGAAATAATTAGTATTAAAAGGTCAGTAGCAGTTTCCACTTAATTAGTTCTGTAAACATTTTTTTTTTAGAGTGAGTCCCACAGGGATATTTTTCCACACACAAACAGGAATAAGAAGTGGTTCCAGTGTAGAGTGAAGCTCCCTTGCAGAGAACTGGAAGCAAGGCAGGGCTGGCTGGTCCCACTGCTACCCTGGGCCCACAGCTGGGCTGGAGCTGAAGGCCAGGCTCTGCCTCTGGGCACTGCCCCAGCCTCACCACGCTCAACCAGAGCTCCCCAGTCACTGCACATCTGCTGGGGGGCTTCCACGTCCCTGTGGCTCCTGGAGCTCCCAGATCAGTTACAGCACGTCTCTGTGCCTCAGGTAGCGCGCTCAAAACTTGCGGTATGTGTAAGGGCAGGGCTCAGGTACTGTTGGTATTTAACTAAGTCAAACACCAGCAGATTGAAACCATGTTGGGGCAAAGATGGGAATTGATTTTGTCCACAACACAGCTGATTTATATATGACAATGAGCTAACACTGAATTCATATTTTCAACAAGACTTATCCACATAAGCTCCTTTAAAAAAATCTTTAAAAAGAAATTTGAGGATTTCACTGCATCGTTTCTATACCTGCAGCCTTCTTCCTATTGTGTTTTTGTGGTATATCTGCTAAATAAAAAGCATTCGATTAGAAAAGATTCCTATTAATTTTTTTTTTTACTTTTCTTCTGCCATGTGTTTGAGATATTGTGATATATTTAGCTACATGGCAATTATTAATTTAAATGAGTCTAAATCTTCTCTGTTAGTTTCTTATACTTGGATGCAGAGAAGCATTACAATAACTTCTCTATTATTGTGAACACCCTGATCATACCCTCAAAATGAAACTTGGCTTTTCTTAAAAAAAAGTCCTTAATTGCATCGTAAATTACAATAAACTTTCTGCTGAATACTGAGAAGTAAACTTGGTGTTCTCAGTTATTTCAAGTTGGCCTAGCTAGGAGGCAGTGACTTTAAAATGGAACAAAGAAATTCATCAAAATGAATGCAAAATTATTAAGAAAATAATTATCATTTTATATACACAGGTAAATGCTGACACAATTTTTTTTTTAAACTTCTATAAATATTCTTTGGCTGTTGTGTTGGTTTCCTGCTATAGTGTTTTGATTAGCTTTACTGAGTAATGTATTGAGGCTGTAGTTAATTAAAGCATTCCCGCTGATCTAGTGTATTTGCATTTATCCAGGCTTTCAATTTGGCTACCTCAGGCAATCTCATGGGCACTAATAAATTAACCTCCATAACCCTGAAACTAGTAAGAGGGGATTAGTACTCCCGTTTTATAACTGTAGGCTGAAATTATAGTAAAGAGAGAAATGTGTGTTGCAGGTCAAAATCAAACATGGCAATTTTGCAAGGTGTTTTCAGACTTCGAGATTAATGGATTAATGAATGTATATATACACATAAATATATATAAGGATTAAGATGGTGACAGTGTGAGGGTTAGAGTTCAGAATCTTGTATCTCAGGTGAGCACTTGAAAGAGCAGAGTGCTGTTTTTCATTGGTTTGGGGTGTTATTCTGACTAAGTAGCTCAGGGGGTGTTTGAAATGGAGAAATCTTTTTTATCCCTTTGAGTAAAATCCACTAGGGAGGATAGTTGGAAGGGCTTATAGACAGTTCTTTTAATGCTAAATTTTTTCAATGCATATGGGGAGAAAAGGCAACTGAAACTTTGAATGGGTACAGAAATGGTTTGGATCCCTAAGTGGAATGGATATGTTTTACCTTAATTTCTGTGATACTGTGTCTGTCAATGCTATTAATACCCCTCTGTATGTAGACTGGCATTTTTGTATAATTTTGGTGCAAATTTGTCTTGCATGCAATTTGGATGAGGCATATTGAAACCAGACATTTATGGATAAGTAAATGGGCTGTTTTTTTCTGATAACAGATGCTGACTTGTGCCAAGTTATTAGCACTGACATACCTTCTACTGTGGAAATCCTCAACTCTATTTAAACATGGGGCTACTGAAGTGCAACTCCCTTATCAGAGTAGTGCAGATTTAGCCAGAAGAACAGTGATATGCTTTTTGGTCAAGCAGGCTTTTTTCTTTTCCTTTAGAAAGACCTTTCTTTTTGACATTTAGGAGGTTTATTTTGTTAACATTAATAACCAGAGAAGGTTTGCTCCATCAGTTACATGCCTACATGGGGTACATTGCTGTACTTTCATGGAACAGCTCTTTGCAATCCATGGTTCTGCACTCATTGCAAAATCTACGACTGAGATCTACAGAGACAGTAGGCGTGATTTAAGATTTGATATCTTAAATACCATGGTTCAGCTGAATCCAAGTCCTGAATACTGTGATTCAGCTGCTCCTGTCTGATGTACTCTCTTCACTGCCTTCTTGTATCTCCCTTGGGAGCTGCCACCTCTCCCAGCGTGTCCCATAAATGGCCAGGCAGCTATTTTCAGCAAGTTAGTGCCTGTATTCCTTCACAGATCTTACCTGAATTTCCTGCCTGTCTTTACTGTGTGCTGTATTCTCCAAGCCAAACCGTGGAGTCATTTACTGTTGAGGACATGCAGTACCATAGCAGTTTTTTACCCAGAGAATGGTTGGGCACTGGAACAGGCTCTCTGTCACCACGATATTTTTATGAAAATCCTTTTGTCAGGATTTTCTTCTCCTGAGAAGGTGAGAGGGCCTCAGGATCAAATGTAAACAAATTCCTATCTGCTGCTGTGGAATGCAACAGGTGCATTCTTGATTGGTCGATGTTGCATGTTTCTACTTAATGACCAATCAAGGGGGCAGCTGGTTGAGACTCTCTGACAAGCCTTTGTTATTCATTCCTTTCTATTCCTGTCTCGCCTTCTGATGCATCTTTCTCTCTGTTCCTGTAGTATAGTTTTAGTGTGGTCTTTTTAATATAATATATATCATAATATAATAAACCAGCCTTCTGAAACATGGAGTCAAGATTTCTGTTTCTTCACAAGTCCTGGCTGCCCTGAGAAGACCACAGATCCCCAGGGTGATCACAGCACCAAGGCTGATAGAGTTCAAGAAGTGTTTGGACAATGCACTCAGGCCCATGGTGTGACTCTTAGGGTGCCCTGCTTAGAGCCAGGAGTTGGACTTGATGGCCCTGGTGTGTCCCTTCCAACTCAGCACATTCTATGATTGTATGATCTGATTTGCAGTCTGTGTGCTGCTGCTCATCTCCTCTGTGCCATGGTGGTGGGGAGCTTGGCTCAGAGCCCTTACAGAAAGCAAAGGGAGCACAGAGAGCTAATTGCCATTTCTGCAGCCAGCCCTAAATAGCTGAGCTTGATAGGGAGAAGGACTTCAGAGCTGAGGGTCAGGGAACCTGTTCTGAATGCAGTGGAGCTGATCTTTTGCACTCACTGTGGCAGTAACAGCTCTTTCTGTGTGCTCTGCTGCATTTGAACATTTCTGGGAAAGGGAGCAGTTTTGCATGCCTAACTCCTCACCTGCCCTTTCTCCTGTCTGCTACCCCACAACTGCACCCATATGTGCAGAGCTCCTGCGTTCCTGGAAAATGTCAGTCACACAGAACCTCTGAATATCCCATCTAGTTTACCAGCAGAACTACATTCTGCCTGCAACCTGGAAAACGTCAGAAAAGTTCAGGACTATCACAGAATATTATTTCCTTAGTAATAAATGGATACTTTGGATCATGCAGGCAGACAAAGCTCAGCAACAGAGGCTATTAAAACTTCCCTTACAGTAATATAAAAGAAAAATGCAGCACCATTTACATTAAAAATAAGAAAAAAACAATGGACACTTAAATACATATCTGCTAAATACTGCACTACTCCTATAATTTAAATGTCTAAAATGTATCTGAACTGCTTTGATGGTTTAGCAGCCTTTAGATATTTTTCCATTTTTGCATGTCAGGCTCTTAGTCACCCCCCTCACTGCCCATTCCATTTCTAGTTTCTTAGAAACAGATAAAATAGCCTCTCTGTGCCTACAGAGAAGCTGTAAGAAAAAATACATCAAAATGTTGTGCTGTTATTCTTCAGTAACTTCACAAGCATTTCACTCTCTGAGTACTTTTTGGAGCCTAACAATTATTAGTTGTACTGTGGTGCTTTTTGTTGGCCTTATTGAAAGCTAAGAGTTCCTAATAATATGCCTTGAACAGAGACTGCTCAACTTTTTCAACACAAACAGCACACCATCCCACCCCATTGCCAGATTGAGCATAAAGTTGTTGCTGTTCATATTTATTGTTGCACTGACAAAGGGCGTCAGCACATACTTTGAAGGCATTCTTGTTTTCACTTTTTCATGGTAGGATGCACTTCTGTATAAAAAGTATGGTATTTATACTGTTATCTTCCATTGCTTATGTGCGATGGATGATAAAGCACTGCAAATTCAGTGCTGTTTGTTTTGGTTTTGATATGAAACTGCAATTTGCTTGCAAAAATTGCTTCTATTTCTGTGTTTTTAATTACATCTGTGATGTCAAAAGAGAATCCTGTCAAATATCTCTCAGCCTGCATTGTAGACCAAAAGCTAGTGGAAAACTGTTTATGTACTTGAAACATAAAATGTAAAATATACTTGCAAGGTGATAAATTATTGGATTGCCTAAACAGACATTTCTTAGCTTTTGCCATTTGATCCTTCTGCATAACAAACTGTTGTAATTCTTTCTTCAGAAATATTTTTCAAAGATTTCCAGGAGTGACTCTGTTCAAAGAAGTAAAATGTAAACTTCATTGTAGGTGTTTGATATTAAGAAAAACCAAACAAGGAAGTAAACAAACAAAGTTCCCATCACCCAAATCCCCAAGTTAATTTTCACTTTTCTTAATATTCCAACAAGATAACTGACTGGTAGTTTTTTGTCTATTTCACCTGGTACTCTCTGATAACCATGAAGATGAAATAATTTTTTGTATCAGTGGAACAGTCAACCCTCCAGAAGATATAATCAATTGAGTGGGAAACAATTACCTACAAAGTTAATAACATTATAAATTATGCAATAATTCTGCAAGGCAGAGTGACATGTGGATCTTGCTAAAGAAATTATTTACTTATGTATGCAAAAACCTGGTTATTTCAGAAGCTTGCCTCAGACTCTGATAATTATAATGTTCTTCATATCAAACTTATCTGGAAAGTAGTGCTTGGGACCAAAGATTTTCTTCCCCAAAAAATGAAATAATCATCTCTAGTCTAAATAAATGTAGAATAAAAGGGAGTCAGGAAAACTTTAAGATAAGGTAATTTTGAAAAAAATAGCTTCAAACTCATATTTGTCTTGATTTATTGGCATAGATCAAATGTACAGCAGGAATGTTGAGAGCAGAATCAAATACACTTGTAGACAGTATTAAGGAAACTGTACTTTTGTTTAATTACTGCAGCTATCAGCATTGCAAGTTGCAGTCTGATTTTGCCAGGTTCTGCAGAAAGCTGTGTTGCCTCTGTTGGTAGCTGTTCACTTCTGTAGTTCCACCCATGATGACATTTCAAAGCTCTAATGAAATAAATTAATGTATAATGCCAGGTGAATATGCAGAAGACTTTCAGGAAAAGTTCCATTTGTGAAATGGAGTGTTTGTGTGTTCTGGTTTTTGAGTAATTTTTCAGTGTATGAGTGGGTTTCAGTCCTCTAGTCTTGAGAACAGAACCCAACTACTGCTTCACTGGACCCAATTACCAAAATGCTCCATCTTGTGAGGCTAAATAGGCACTCTCAAGTCATGATGTAAATCAATAGAAGGGGCAGAAAGGTCAAGTCTACACACTTGAAAATGATCTGTAATCTGTCTACATCAAGCAGTGAAAGAAACTGCTGGAGTTTTCCCATTGAAGAAAGCTCTGAGGAAGCATCTGTGGGTTTTATGATTGTTGCCATGTAACTGATGAAAATGTTCCATTTTACTTTCTACTCATGCAGCCATTATCAGCTGTAATGAGTAATAAATGCATGACAAATGTCATTGACTTACATACAAATATTTGTGTTTTTAAGATAAATTACAAGCCAGAGTAATTATAAAATCAAGGCTGCTTTATAGAAATATATATATTTATTTATATAGACACACAAAAATCACAAATACCCCAAAACCAAAACTGATATTTCCCTAGTAGTCTGAACCACATACAAACTGATCAAATATCCTGGGAACAGCCTTGAAAACAGACAAGGATGCTGTTTACTGTTTATGTAAATCATGTTGCCTATCTAGGGGGGAAAAAAAACCAACATGCCTCTTGAGATTTTGTTTTATTGCTAAAATTTTCCTGAGTGGTGTTCTGACAAATGAAAATTGCTATGCAAGGAAGACTTCACACACGTCAGCGTTAGCTTCTTGGTAAAACTTTTAAGCACTAGTAACTCTTACTTACATATCATTCTTTTACATCTTTCTTGAAACTTCTCTGCACTAGCACTGAAATCTGTTCTGTCCTGTTGAACTGGGCCTCATCTATTTGCCCCTTAAAATTTGTACCAGTTGCCCAGATAAGAAGAAAGTGATGAACTGACCAGCACGAACCCAGTTATATCAATGAGACACAACTCCAGTTTTCATCAGAAGGAGGATTAATGCATAATTAGGATTAGAAGGAGGATTATTGCTTGGCCTCTCCCTCTTGTGCAAAGATGAAGTAAAACAAATGTCCCAATAGTTGTAGTTTGTAGGGCAGAAAATCACAGCCTGCTGAAATGTGCAGGTATTGGTGTGTGTAGGGAATACAAGGGCAGGCAATCCCTCTTGTGTGTCTCTACTGGGCTTCACTCATCTCCAAGTTGGAGGAGGTCAGTGTTATGAAAAAACCCTGTGTTTAGTATTATTGTGCATTTTTAAATCCCTGCTTTGCTTCTGGGAATATTTTATTGTGCTAGCTTGAAATACCTCTTCTGACAGTAGTATATACGTTGTACAGGGGATTTGTTTTTGTTTACTGCAGTGATAGGCAGTGAAATGTTTCTGGGGTCTTTTTAATGCTGGGTAAGGATGAGGATCATATAAACCACTGCTGCTGATATTCTCTTGATAGAGTAAATACAGAGAGGTTCCTTTGTGTCAGCTGACAGCCTTCTAAACTTTGGTAAGCTGTTCTCTCTAAAGCTGAAATGGAGCTGCCAGAAACATACCCAAGAGGCAGTTACAGGTTTGCATAATGTGCTGAGACTCATTAGGAGACTTGTTTGTTGCTCTTTGTTTTTAATGTGGTTTTGAGTCTGTTTTTACTCTGTTGAATAAAATATATATCTTCATTATATCTACACTGAATTTATTGTTTAAATATGACAATTAGATGTCAGATATTTTTGCAGAATTTCTGAATCAAAACAGTTTAGTAAATAAAAAGATGTTAAATATGTTTTCTCAGTTGCCAACTCATGCTGATATCAAGGCCAGAAAATCTTCAAAAATCTAGTATTTCTGCTAGATGTGATATGAATTACAATTTCACCTATTTGTATGTATATAACATGTCCACTAGCTGCTGGCAGGAAACTTTAAATGTAAATTTAAATGTAAATGCGTGATGAAGAAATACATGAAATTGGATGCAGAAATTGTGTACGTAGTTTTCAGAGCAATTGCCCTCCCATCAGCAATGAATTGGATGCTGAGCTCCTTAATTATTAAAAAAAAGCACTGGCTGTACTGAGAGTTGTTAAATTAGTGTTCCCCACATCGATCCTTTCACTGATGTAAAGAATGTATTATGAAAAAAGCCTGAGGGATTTAATCACACATATTTTGAAGTCAATGGTGGTGTGACTGTATTGACCTCAACATGGGGGCATGTTGCCATGAGTTTCAGGACAGAGGGAGCATAGCAAACATGCAGAGATTGCACTTGTTTTAAAGTCAAAGTCCTAGAACTGAAGTATATTAACTTCCATGAAAAATACAGTGCTTGGCCTTGCTTCAGAGGAAACAGCCTTTCTGCAGTGGAATATTCTTGTGACATCTCAGAATGAGTTTGTCATGTGGTGACATCCTGGATCATCATCTTCTGGTTTACTACACTTCCTACTTATTTATGGATGTTGTGGTTACTGTCTGCAGCATATTCATTAGTTCTCTGCTTAGATTACACTGAATGACAAGGTCCTTCATCTTAAGGTTTTAGCTATTGGTTATTGGAATATCTGCAGGAAATCCACGTGGTGAGGGAGAAAGGAATGCATTGCTTTTGGTAGGTTATGTGGCAGCCTTTCTTCTCTTTAAAGTTAACTGGTGTGAAAAAAGGGCTTTGAATGTGAACTCTAGGGCATGACTTTATGCTGGTTTCTTGAAAGGAGGGAGTGTTTATTTGGGAGGTGTTTTTTTTCTTGTTGTTGTTTATCTAAAGATAAATGAAGCAGTGTGGCAGTTATTGCCATCAGGAGGGTGAGTTTAAAATTTGCTTACTTGTAATGCCAGGATCAGCAGTTCTGCTTGTTTTGGGTAAGTAGCTAATTTAATAGTAGGTAGGGAGCTGGCACATGCAGCTACATGTTCATTTTAATTGTAATGCCAAATTAATTATGGTAAGAAAAACTTGCATGTGACTAAAAAGCATACTGCATATTGATGGTGCTTTGAGAATTTTCCCTATAGAAAATAAATGACACAGCAGCTAGTATATCGTAAATAATTTAAGGTATAATTTGTGAAATACGTTCACATGAATGTTTTTTTTTAAAATTAGCATGTGTGCAAAGCATTAATTTTGCTATCCATGAGGGAAAAATATGCAAAAATATGATATTTGATATTTTGTGTATATATTGAATCTTCATTTGTTTTATCTCTCAGATTTTTATATACATTATCAGGAACTTAGAGTATTTATTTATAATAAAAGAAAACAGATTCTTTAAAATAAACAACTATGTGTCAGCTCTGATAATATCTATTATAGTGCTGCTTCATTTGTTGTTGGTTCTGGCCATTTGTCAGGATTGGCTTGCTTTTGTAGATGTATGGGATGGATTTAGGTGTTTTATTATTTGACCAATAATACTATGTAGCAGGCAATCTTTTATTCTTTTAAAATTCATGTTATTTTCTTGAGGGTTTGTTTTCATGGGCTCAAAATAGGATGCATATTTTAGAATAAGCATATTGATGTGCTGACGTATGGTGAAGTGTTTGTATGTGACTTCTGCAAACTGTCCCCACTGGCCACGTTTGATTAAATCACACTAACTTGACCTTTTGGCAGACACTGTAATTCACATGACCTACTTAGAAGTTGTTTTGAAACTCAACCTAGAAAATACTCAATCTTCTCTCATCCTAATTGCATTGGTTAAAATGATAGATTGTCAGGGAAGACACTGGCAAAAAGAGTAGATACTGCTTTCTGAAATTACCAGCTGATGCAATTATGTCCTTAAATGGAATGTGGAATTGTTATCTCTCAGGAAAGACATAATTTAAAATCTAACTTATGCTTAAAATAAGTGAAATTTGAATTTCCACCTGCTGTTAGCATCTGATCTGATACTCATCTTTCTACTGAATGGTAACATTTAGACCCTTGGGTCCCTCGCAAATGTCCCATTGCCTGGGACACAAAAAGTATCCAAGAGACCCCTATCCACAAGTAAAAATCTATGCTTCCTTTTTTGCCTTTATTCCTCATTCTTGTTGGAACTTTGGTCCTCTTCTGACCCTTTTTCCCCTTAACAATGCTCTCCTTCTCTTACCTTTCTGAGTCCCCAGATTTCCTGGGTTGGCTTCAGCCATTTGTTATGTCTAGCTACCATTTACTGCTCTGTTCACAATAGTTCTAGTCAGGATTTGAAATATATGTGGAAAATCTAAGACTAACTAATGCCTAGGGTCAACAACATTCAAAAAAAATTCATCCCTAAAACTGCTGAATAGGATCTCAGCACCCAGAAGTTAAGGCTCAACCTTTCATCATTACAGCTTTTTTGTTTGGCCAAAGGGTTAAAGATGCCACTTCCCCAAAGTGCAAATTTACTGGATCATCATCCATTTTGAATGGAAGGCCCTGGAATATCCTCTCTGCAAGGCTTACAAAGTTCCCAAGCAGCTGAGTGGATGATGGCAAGATCCCTGGCATTGTTGCTAATCCACACGTATCTGAACATGCAGCAGTCTGTAATTCTACCTTGGAAAATCAGAAAGGGTTGTGAAGAACTGGATGTCTGTACTCTTGGGAAAGGTAGGGCTTTCTTTCTCATTAGGAAGATTGACTGTAAAGCATGGAGTAATTCTGCATGGCGTTGGTTTGGTTTGGGGCTTTTTAGGGGGTTTTGTTTGTTTGTTTTGGTTTTGTTTTTGCTTTTGTTTGTTTGTTTTTGAGTTTTTTATCCTACTCTGACAGTGTTTTCATTTTTCTCCTGTGTTTTTCTGTGCTGCTGAGGATAGTTTCCTACAGTCTACAGGCATATGTAGACAGGCATATGTAGGCTTATTTGGGATCCCATCTTGATCCCAGCCTTGGTTGTTCACTGGCACTTGGTTGTTCACTGGCATTTCACTTCATCTACAGGCATCTGAGAGTGTACTGAGAGTGTCTGTATGCAAGCATGAGTGTGTGCGTGGAGTAATGCGTGCACAGGTCTTTTATTCTTTCACTGCATCCTTTGGATGCTTTGTGGTTTCTTGTGTGACATTTTAATCTAAAATTTCTGAAAGTGAAATTTAGCTCTTGGGTCCAGCTAGTATGAAGTAATTTGAATTTGGCATAGATTTCCCCAGGCTACAGTCTGGGCCACTCTTTCTCCTGAAGGGTAGTCGAAGTTGGTAGAAAAAAGTTCCTGTTTTAAATAACTGCTAGATTAACATGAAATCACTCTGTGTGATCACTCTGTGTAAATCAGCTGTTAGACATTAGAGTGAAATTGTGGTGATGGTCAAAGACTTGACATAGATCGACTTTCTTGTGTGATGTAGCTCAGCCCACTGTGTTGGTGTCCTGTGTGTCTGTTAGAAACAATATTGGGCTAAATCCTGCTGATCCTGCCCCAGCTAGAACTGGCTACACAGTTGGCTCAGCTGAAGTCCCTGTTGGAAGGCTTTATCTTAATGTGGGGGGGAAAATTAGCCTTATACAGCCAGGAGGATGTAAACACTGTTGCTATGTTATGTGATTTTTTTGGTTACTCTGAATGTAGCAGACAGTGCAGTTATTAAAAAAAAATAAAATATATAAAGCCAATTTGGCAGCAGGGTTCAGATGTTCTCTGGTTGGAATCAGCAGACAGTCTCTGATATTGGTTTCATTTAACCTGTCATTACTGTGGGCACTTTCATTTACAACCACCAGTGTCCATCAGATATTTCTCACAGCAGGAAACTGAATCTGAGAGAGAGCAAGAACAAGTATCAACCATAATCACATTAATACCCAGCTAAATGCAACATCTAAAACAGCCAGGACAAATTTTCTGTTGGGCTGTCTTGTTGATCCTTCAATAAATTCAATGGAGGCACATTAATTTGTACAAACTGAAGTTCTTGTGCAGTTAGTTTTATTTTTGAATGGGCTACCAAGTCACTGAAAAGTAAAGAGTTCAGTGGCCAGTGGAAGATGGGATAGTAAATTCTGCCTTTGGCACCAAATGAAGCCATTCTTCTACCTTGGAAAAGAAACAGACCTAACAAAGTTCTGCAGCTCAGCTCTAGACTAGAGTTGCCACTATTTCAGTGGGTAGTGTGGAATGTGAACTTCGAAATATTTTGTTATGTCAATTCCTGCTGTGAGTAGGGTTTTCTGATTAATAAATGAGAAGGGCTTGCAAATGAAGTAAGTCTTTTGAGAGAACAGAATCACCTCTCCCGTGTTTTTTCTCTGAGTTAAGATGTTGATTCTTCAAAGGACACTGCTTGTGTGGGCCATGGCTCTGAAAATGCCATAACACAGAACCAACTGAAGGAGATTTGTTGACTTCAGTGTAAGGAAGTTTGAGGTGAGTCCTAGCTTCTACTGTGCCCAAGAGCCAAAGCTGAAGATGAAGCAAAGGAAAAACCAAGTAATCATACTCCGAAGTTTTCAAGATAGTGGTTAGTAAAAAAGGGGCTGAAGAAATTAGAGCCTACTTCTGAAAAGATAGGACCTGAAGGTTGGTTCTGGCATAAAGGGCCAACTTCCTGAATCTGCCAGTGGGAATTAATTTTTTGAATGGAAACTTTGCTCTTTCAGTGTTGATGGTAACATTTCTGTGAATATCAGTGGAGCCAAGAATTTCACTCTATATATTCTGGTAAGTCTTTAATGCAAATGTCACAACATTATTGGTGTATTTTAGGACCTTATTCACTTTACCAAACTGAAGTAAAGAGAACACTTTTTCATAAATGAAATGCATTAAGCTGAAGTTTGGCACAAAAATGCCATGTTTTTACAGCAGAATGTCCTTCTTATGAGATTTAGAGTATTGCTGACTGCAAAGGTCTCTGTGCAACACTTATTTTAGCAAATAGTCTATATTTAGATCCTGCTTGTTTCAAAATCTAGGTCAGCTTGCTTGGCAAAGCGAGAAAGGAAGGATATGCTGTAAGACTAGAAGATGTAGAAAGACAATGAAGGCATTGCCTTTTTCATACTGGTGATATCAATTTTATTTCTAGATTAGAAACTTCTGAAAGCTTTTAGGATTTATGTTATTACTAGAAAGTAGTGGTGGTGATATGCCTCCATTGCAAATACTTTTTTATTTGTTATATAAATTCCCAAATTCTTTTTTTTTTTACACCAGAAAATATTGAAAAAATATTTCCAGAGGAATTTACTTCTATTAAAAAAATGAGTGAGAGAAAAAACAATTGAAAAAACACACCTTATTCTCAAATTTATGACTGTTCATGCAGCCATCATATGTGGAACAGAAAAATCATTGTATTTCATAATATTCAAGAAACTTTCATCTTTCTTTGCTGTACTTTCTTTCATCTTTACTTTTTTGTACTCTTACTGTATTTATGGTGTGCAGTAAACAGCAGTAAGAAAAGGGAAAGCTTATTTTGTAAAACTGGTAGCCAGGCTTACCCTAAGACATTCTGAGTGCTCTGAAAAGTTTTGCAGATCAAGAGGGACAGTTTTGCTCAGTAGTCTTAATTTCTACTTGCTGATTTGAAGGGATCAGGGCTGTTTTGCACTTATTTGAATTACACAGTTCAATGTCATGTTGGGCTGTACTTCCCAAGAAGGAATATTTTTTCCCTTGAGCTTAGAATATTCTTTAATACAAGCAAACATTTTAGCAAGTATTTGCTTTAGGCAAATCCATGTCAATGGGCACAATGCAAATGCATTTGTGAAGAGATTTCTCTGTGGGGAGGCAAGATTTATTCTAATCCCATCCCTTAATTGGCTCCTACATTTGTTTGGGTTGAAAGAGACCTTTAAGGATCACCTTGCTGAGCCCCCCTGCTGTGAGCAGGGACATCTATAACTTTTCACGTTCCTCAGAACCCTGTCTAACTTGACTTTGAACACTTCCAGTGATGAGGCGTCCATGTTTTCTGTGTGTAACCTGTTCTAGTGTCTCACCACCCTCATTGTAAAAAAAATTCTTCCTTAAATCCAAACAAAACCTTTCTCTTCCAGTTTCAAATCCTTGTTCCTTGTCATATCAGGCCTTTGTTAAAAGTATTTTTCCATCTTTCTGGTAAATTCTCTTTTGGAAGTTGGTTGGTTCAGGTGCTTTTGCCTTATCAAAAGGTTCTTATTTGACCGCAGGACATTTTTTTTTTCCAGAGTTGTATTTTCCTTTACTCTTTCTTTTCAAGATTTATGGACAAATATATGTTTGGGGAAAAAAAATATTTCTTTCTAAGTATTCTCTCTCCTCCTATAACTTTTCTCTACTTGAACTCAACATAATCTCTCTGTAGCATAACAGTTATTTGCAGACTGTGGCTTCAAATGAGACATAATCAGGAAGAGCAGCTGAGTGGTGAAGAAGCATAGATCACATTTTCATGCAAATATGCTACTAATAAGCTGAGGGAACAGCCCTGCTCTTGAAAATAAAGATGCTAGTTGGTGAAATTAGCATCTAAATTAAACCTTCTTCTAATCTTTCTAGAAGGTTTTAATTTTTTTTTTCAGTTCTGCCCTGTTATATACAATTTCATTTGTTATATGTACAGCAGCCTAAGTAGTGATGTATTTTTTAATTTCTTCTTTGCAAAATACTATTAATTTTGACATATGAACCTGCCACCATAGAATTTTTAGGTAATTCAGCTTGAAAGGGACCATAGGAGATCTCTTGTCCAACATCTCAGATTACTCATGGATTTATTTAGTCTGGTCATGAAGACCTACAAGCTTGGAGACCATGCAGCTTTCCTTGGCAACCTGTTCCACTGTTTAATTGCTCTTGAGGTTTCCCTCTCATTATAATTAGTCTGAAATGCTCTTGTTTCAATTTATGGCTGCTTCATGCTTCCATCATGCACTGTGGTGAGCCTGCTTGTGTGTTGTTGATAAGGTTGTGTGGCAGGATGCTCTTAAGTCCTGCTTGAAGCCTTGTCTTCTCCAGGTTTGACAAGCCAGGTTCCTTCAGCTTCTCCTCAGGGAAAATGAGGGAAAATGTTCCAGCCCTGAACATCTCAGCTTGCTCTCTGCTGAACTCACTCCTGTTTATTGAAGTCTGGCACTGGTGGGCCCAAAAGTTTCTCACTATCTACTGCTCTTGGTTTACAGAAACAATTCTGCGCTCTTCTTTCAGCACTTTTGAGGTATCTAACTCAGAATTAAGCTACTCTAATAATTAATATTACAGGTATCACTGTGCAGACAATAGCTTTTCATATTGGATGGTAACTTAAGACATGAAAATCATAATTTTGCTGAGTTCTAATCCAAGCAATAAATCCAGTTCTGAGAGATAGGACAAAGCCCTAGTGAGTTTTTTTATCTATTAAGATAATACACCTAGGACATGATGGTTGTTCTGTCCAGATGTATCTTGAGAAGAAATGCAACACATCTATTTTCATGATTTCACCACGAAAGCTGGGTGTTTTCTGTTCCAGAATTATTTTTTTCAGTTCTGTTAAAGAGATTGGGTCAAATCAATAGGGAACAAAATGGAAGGACTTGATTCTGACTTGAAATCTGCTGTCCAGAAACTTACTTGCTGAACTGCCCGGAAGAGAAGCAATTGAACAGGAAAACAGGAAAGTTCACTGGTTTTGTTTTTCTTTCTCCTCTTTCTGGTCCTTTTCTCCTGCAGTTAAGGCTGATCATCCTGAGAGCTGCTGGAGCTGTGGGAGCATTGAGCAGAGTGCAGTGAGGCAGTTCAAAGAATGCCAGCCTCTGGGCATTTCTTGTATTGTGCATCCTACTTCCACTCCCTGCAGCTTTTAAAGTCCTATGTGCACGAGCCACTAGTTATGTTTTGTCTTTGTGTCTGGGACATTTTTCGAAAGTGAAAATTCCAAACTGATTAGAGCATGCTACAATAATGCTTAACTTCTCTTAGTTTGTTGGTCTCAGACTTTTTCAATGTCTGTCCAAAATACTAGAAATGAAACAGCAAGTTGAATTTCTGTTTGATTTTAAAAGGCTCTAAAGAAATAGCAAGCTGGAAATCCCTGCTAGTTCCTCGGGTGCTGTATTCCACCTTTGCTAATCAGACATACATGAAAGTCTTTCCAAATAGTTTTTGAAGACAGAACTAAAGCAGCTGATGTATTCATTCTTCCATGTGAAAATGACCTTTTGCAAGGGCTGAGATATTTTCACAAGTGGATATTTTCCCAGTAATCTGCTGCTTCTTTCAGGTTTTTTGGTTTTTGTTGTTGTTGGTTTGTTTGTTTGTTTGGGTTTTTTGGGGTTTTTGGCAGTTGTTGGGTTTGGAGTTTGTTTTTAATTATTTTTAAAGGCTAGCATTTAATGTACTTTGAAGTTCAGGTGGAAATGAAAACAAGTTTTCAGTATCTCTTTAAATCTTTCAAAATCCTGGAGGTAAATTTTTACTAATGATCTTGCCTATTTAAACCTCTCCGGCCTCTTCTACAAGATAATGTTTCAGTTATTTCAATATTTCCTTACAGTAAGGATGTGTTTTCTTTTTTTTCTTGTTAACTCTCCCCTGCTGAAGGCAGAATGCAGTATTACTAGAGGAAATTGTATTTTGCTCATTACAATCTGACTAATGAACACACATGGTTGCTTTAATTTGAAAGCAGTTTGCAGAATTGCCATGATGAGAAGTAAAGTGTCACTGACAAAGTTTTTGTTTTTAACTTTTACAGTATGAAACAGATGTTCTTCTGTTCCCAGGCTCTGGCTTCTGGCAGAGTTATTGGGGAAAGTCTTGTGTGTACCAGTAAACAGCATGGAACCAGTTCTGATGTTCTCCCATCCCAAGACATGGTTTATTTCAGTCAGATATCTCTGCATGTGTGTGTGTAACTGAGCCATTTCAGTGTATTTCTGTAGGTATTTTGTTGTGTAAAATAAGTTTTGCAAAGAGTTTAAGGATATATGGCATGCTCAAGGCCATAAGTAATCTGTAGAAGAGGTACTTGGAATAGTGTGTTAATGCAAGTAGCAGATCAAAAATAGCCATCACCTTTTTCAGTGAAAGCAAACCTCTTTTCTTCATCTGACAGGAGGGGGAATCAGATGTGGAAAGCTTCCAAAGAAGGTTTTCAACTCTTAGAGGAGTTCCTGAAAAAGTTGGTGGGGTTTTTTCCACAAAAATTGTATAGGCATTTTAGAAAAACATTTTTTGACTATCATTGTCTGTATTGTATTGACAGGACTGGAACAAAGAGTAAGGTTTCATATATAGACTTTGTCAGCTGCAGTTTCTTGTTCACAGCCATTAACTGAATACTAAAGGACTGACGCCAACTCCCACCAGCCTGAGCTGTCAAACATCAGTTCAGGCATATGAACTAAACCTCTGCTTTAACAGTACGAAATGAACTTTGGAATGTGGAGTTCAGTATTGTAGAAATGCCATCCTTCTATTTAAAAAAACACGTTTCAGTAGTACTAGACGAGACATAATGTTATTCACCTACCATGAGTCAGTCAGACTTTTGCACAGATGAAGGACAGGTTGTGATGTTGAAGGATGTGCCTCTCAGATACACTGTCAGAAGAATATTGACTTTTAGACAATTTTTCCTTGCTGTGTTCAGAAGGCAAGTTTGATCAATGTATTGTAAGAAAGATAGATAGTTTAAAATATTCATTTGGCTCAAATCAGGAGAGATGGCTGCTTAAAATGATGCTGCTTTATACGGCTTCCTGAACATTATTTTCCAGCCATAAACCTGTCATTCTTTTTAAGTGATAATGCTTATTTGTTCAATAGCCAAGATCATAATTTGGTTAGGAAGTTATATCTGGGTGTTTTGGTTTTGCTATAGAAAGTTAATGGGATTTATGCAAAAATTCTTGATTGCTTCAATGAATACTCTACCAGGGAAATAAACTTTGATCTTAATCATAATGTTTAGATTTGTAATGCTCTTGGCAATATGCATGTACATTAATTTTTCATTCATTGCTTTATAATTGGAAGTTTCATTGAGCATTCTATGAGTCTGCAATGCATTCCTTTCAGGTGTACCTTGCAAAGCTTGCCTTCTCAATTTCACACTTACTCAAAGGTTATCAATTTCTACCTGCAGCAAAGTAAAAAGAGAGTTATGAATATTTGCCTTATTCATCTTTATTGATAACTTATATATAGAAACCATAGAAGCTACGTACTTTTAGACTGGTAATTGCATGGCCTTACTGAAGCACAGCTTCTGTGCTCGCAAGTCATGTGTGTGACTCTTAACTCCAGTGGTAGCAGAGATTCTCAAAAGCTGATCATGTGTGAGAACTCTGCCCAGTATAATGTAGAAAACGAATAGTGAAGAGGAGCTACACTGTTCATGCCAGGGTTGGAATAATGTGTTTACATCCCTGTCTTGTTTGCCTTTTAGGTTTTGTCAACCAAGTTAGGAAAAAAGTGCTCTTTTAAAAGATCTTTAGAGAGAGATCTCAGTGCAGGTATTTTAAGATGTATTTAAGTTGTATTTACAGTTGACATTTGTTCCACCAGCATTCTATGGAGAACTCCAGTGTCTCTTTCTCTTCCCCCCTGAAGGAACTGTCTCTAAGGTGTTTATTAGACACACGTGTTTTGTTAATTAACAACTTGATTTTCTTGCAGAGCGTATGACAGTAGCCAGTGAAGTGTAAATACATCTTAAATATATCTCCACTTCCAGTGAAGTGGAGTCAGTGGCTGCAATGTTGAGTGTTGAAATGTGTTCTCTTGTAGTGTGCACTGGTAAAGAGAAGGGCTGTGTCCTTACTCTTCTCCTCAGTGTCTTCAGCCTCTCTGCCTCTGCTAGGTAGGTTTTACACAAACGTAGTAGTTTTTATTTTCTGCTGATGGCATGGAGATATGCTTATGCTGTGTGTTGGCTGAAATGGCACCCAGCATTGCAGGAACCTGCTTGGTCCCTGTCAGGAGAGAGAAGTCTTTGCCGTCCTGTTCAGTGTGGCCTCAGCACTTGTGCAGAAGGGCTTGGGACTCAAAGGGGCTGGAGCACAGCCTGTAGGAGGGTAAGGAGTGTTTGAGGGTGCAGGACTTGCTGGGATGCTGATGGACTAGTGTGTAGAGCAAATGGTGTTCAACGTGACAGAGCATCTTTTGCCTACTCTGTATACAGAATAGTCCTTGGAACAAACTATCCCTGGATGAACTACAGCACTGGAAGGAAACTGGTTCATCCAACCTAAAAATAGGGTCTAAGCACAGACTAATATACATAAAATGTACATGATCAGACTGGATCAGGTCATGGAATGAATTGAAGAAAGTAGCTGTGACAAGGTTGCTGTACCTTTTATCTTCAAGGACATGGTGTCTGTGCCTCCAACAACAGATGAAAGAAAGCCTTTTCTCTGTGTCAGTGGCTTAAAGTTTGTATCTCATTTCTGGGTTTGCTTTGTTTGTATTGCAGGTACTGCTTTTTGTGATGATGCTTCCTGCTGCTGTAGAGAATCCTTTTGTGTCTAGTATTTCCTTCCAGAGTGAGGTGAGCTCTGTTCAATGTTGTGGCAACTTGATAACCTCCTCTCTCTCTCTCATTCTCTCTCTCTCTCTTTTTTTTTTCCTTTCTTTTTTTTTTTTTTTCTTTTTTGATAACCCCTTTAGGTTACCGGGAGGCATTTACTGTAATCCTGGGATTCTGTCTGTGACTGGTTTTTTTCTTGTTGTCCAATTAGTTAACATCCTTGAAAAGGCATGGGTTGAAGGCTGTTTCCCTGTATCTGTTTATGTGCCTGTATTATATACAGGGCATCAGTGGCTGGCTGGCTGGAAGGAGACATCAGAAAGGTTTCTGAGGGTGTAGATGAGCACCCTCAGGTTGACCATGAGCCAGCAATGTGTCCTTATGGTAGCAAAGGGTAACAGCCTGCTGGGCTGCATTAGGAAGAGCATTTCCACAGTTAAGAGGTGATCCTTGTCCTTCCACTCAGCAGTGCTGAGACACATCTGGAAATCTGCGTTCAGTTCTGGGTTTTCCAGTCGAAGAGACACAGACCTACAAAAGCAAGCCTTGTGAAGGACTATGAGGAAGAGTGAGGGCTTGGTTCATCTCTTAAACAGGGAAAGGCTGAGAGAACTAGGCCTTGTTTAGTCTGGAGAAGAAAAGCTTTGTGAGGAATGTTTTATCAATGTGTATAATGAGGGTGTGAAAGCAACAGGGCCAAACTCTTTTTAGGGATATCTGAAGAAAGGACAAAAAAGCAATGGGCTGAAACTGAAATACAAGAAATCCCATTTAAGCAGAAGAAAAACCTTCCTGGACCTCTTTGCACAAAGAAGACCACTTAAAAGTCACAGTTTCTTTGCAAACATTACAGAAAAAGTTAATTTTTGATACTAAGATCCAAAGGAGAATTTTCAAATGTCAGAGCTGACTGAATACAACTTAGCAGCTTTTTGTACACAAATTAGGATTTGTTATGGAGTGCAGACACACAACAGTAAGTCTCTTCAGAAGAAATCTGGCAGTGGAGAGTGCAAAGCAAGAAGGTATTTAGGTTATCTCTATCTTGCCTATGTTATTTGACAAGTACCCTGGAAAGGAGTGGTCAGATTCTGTTCACAGTAACACTGTGAGTGGAAGAGAAGAGCTTCCCCTGAAGTCCTCTGCCTAGCTGAGAAAAGAACTTGCCATTCTGTCTCCAGTCTAAGGAGTTTGCCTTCTGGTTCCATTCCTGCCTTCACATGGCTATCTCTGTCAGAGAAAATACGCTGCAGTTAGGCTTGCTATGTCTAATTGTGCCTGCTAAAATAGCTCAGCAAGAAGATGGGACTCACTCTGCTCTGCCTGTGCAGATTTACTTAGGGATTGGAAGCTGATAGAGCTTTAATCCTTTCACTAAAACAGGAAAGTGAAGGCTTCCCACTCATTTAGTACCTCTTTAGGCACAGTCCACCCTGTAGAATATTTAACACTTTTAAGTCTTTAAGGAATAGAATGTCTGTGGTTGCACAATGTTCCTGGTAACTCTGGGATATTCCATACAAGGTACAGCCCAAGGATTTCAATTTGCATCTGAAACTTCCCTCCCACCACAGATAAGTTTTCAAAATTTTTTAGTATGTACTTGCCTGAAAAATTGTCTCTGCTAGTAGTTCTAACTTTTGCATAAATTTACATAGGTGGTGCAGAAGATGAAAGTTCTGCTTAGTTGATCATTTTTGTGCATCTCTCTCCTGACAAACAAAGCTGGAGTAATGAGAACCATAGAGCAGAGTTTGGTCAATTAGATGCTCTTTTCCATAAATAGGTGAAAAGCACAGAGAGCTGGAACTGTTCAATGGACTGAACATGCAGTGGAGTGATGTAAATGACTAAGCACAGGAAGGTTAAGCTTTCTAAGCACTCCTGAAGATCAATTTGCCAGGCACCTGCTGTTTGCTTTCTATTTTATGGATCTAGGTCAGGAAGAAACTAATGGACATCTCACATGCTTGACATTTATTATTTTTTAGTCATTTTTTGGTTCCTTTTATTGATGGCTTTTACACGCTGATCATGTTGAAAGCTGCCCTGAAGATATTTGCATTTGAATCAAAGTCTGGCTATTCAGGGAGAAAGCCAGGTCACACATAAGTCAAGATGTCCCCTCCCAATGAGACAGTTCCCTCTCTGAAATAAGCCAATATCCTGTTCACTTGACACATTAAAATGACAGATAAAATGCCTGAGGCACAGTCTTATTATGTGAGTTCAACTGAGTGAAGACATAAATGGCTTTCCTTTATACCTACATTTGCCCTCAGGATGCTTTGATTTTCTTAAGCTATGAAGGTTGAAGTGATGATATTTACGTATCATTAGTTCAGAGGTAAAGGTGAGAACTCCAGGAAAGGTCCTCAGGCACAGTGTTAGTGTGTCAGTGTCACTGCCTAATTGGTGCTTTTCAGAACTTTACAGATTGGCTGAACATGCACAGGAGACAAGCAAACACAGACAGGGGGGAAAAATGGTCTGGAAATAGACCTTCATGAGTGCAACATTCTAGATGCTGTTACAGGGCAAAACTGAATTGATGTGAAACTGTAAAATCAGCTACATCTTGAGAATCACACAATCTCCTTGCTTATGCCAGGAATCTGTTGTGGCGCTTCTCTGCCACGAATATGAGGTAGGTAGAAGCCCTAACTGGTGGTGTGCCAGTGCCTGTAGAGAATCTGTCTCTTGATGAGAGCTCTTGACTTCCCTTCAAAGCATTGGCAAAAGCTGGCATTTTTAAACTTACGTAAGTAGACAATGAGATCTTTTATATTTAGCTCATTCTCAAGGAGTACCTCTGGGATGTAGCAATGTCATTTCTTCTTATCTCCACTAGCATATGGTAACCCTTATTTGGTATGGATGAAACTAATTGACAATTTTCCCAACATTCAGCAGACTGAAGACTGAAGAAAAACATTTTAAAATTCCCCCTGAAAACCCATGAAGAGAGAAATTTAGCACACCTAAGCCCAGGCCTTTTTTTTCATATTTATACTGCATTGATAAGAGAAGTGCCATGAGATACTTTAACGATCTCTTAAAGTTTTAATAGTGCAAGCTAGAGTGTTTAGGTAGGTAAATTAGTTGGGTTTAAGGGTATTCATGTGGTTGATGAATGGAATTGCTCTGTGTGCTTTGCTGCATCTGAATCTGGAATTAAAGGGCATTGTGTCCAGGCTGGTTTCTGAACAGGAGTTTTACAACGCTGCTCTGAAGTAATCTCAGCTGGGGCCAGATGAATGTAAAGCTTCCCGACTGATCTCTGTCCTGCAGGCACTATTTCAGTTCTGGCAGGACAGTGTACTACACAGGGAGTCTATACTAGCATTCTTTCTGCTTTTATTTTAATGTCAGGGGTAAAAAAAATCAATGCATCAGGGGAGCTTTTTGAAGCAATTTTCATGTTTTGAAAGGATTTTATTCTTTTTCTGTGTCAAGGATATTAACATTTCCAATTATGCTTTCTGTCAGTGGGGACAAAGGAACACTTTTTACCTAAGAGTTTCTGCTTGCTGTTGCAGAAGAGACTTGCACATTGTTCCCTGCCATGGGGATTCTTTTTTCCATGCCATTTCTGCCAGAACTGGGTAGAAGTCAGGCTAGAAGTTGATTTCGATCTGCATCGGCTCCATTTTAAATGCACAGCTATCTCATTGTTAACCTTCTACTTCTCTGAATAGCCAGTAATAATATTATACTGTTTAATAAAACAGCCATAGATTTTAAATGAGGAAGATATAGGTTTCTGATACATATTAGATAATTGTTGTAATAATTAACTGATACAGATGTGTTCCATAAGTTATCGAGTAATCCTAGTTAACAATACTTTTTTTTTATAGTCCCGACTCATGAAAGCTTGATAAATAAAGATCAATCTTGACTACGTGAGCACGTGATAATGAATTTGTATTTTTGATTTGGACAGCCTATATCATGGCAATCGTATAATGCTAGCAAAGGGCATAACCAGAATTAAATACCTTTAGGCAACAGTAAGATCTCTGCCATAAGCTTTGTATAAATTGCTTTTCAAGGGAAAATGTGACCTTTGTGGAAAACAAGCTGTTTTGTTCATTTATAGTCAAACAAAAGCACTGAGGAAGGGAGTTAAGCAGGTTTACAGAAAATAAAGAGCAAAGATAAGAACAGCTTAGTTGAAAAGACACTTTCCAAAGCTAAAAAGAGTGATGGTTGAGGAATAAGGATGATATGAAAATATCTGAATTCTCTGGAGTGCCTTGGCTTGCATATGTTTACTCCCAGCTTGAAGGTGGCACATTCTTGAGGCAGAAACAGAAGTCACGTTTATTGCCGTCCTGTGCGCAGATGGCTGTGTGTCCTGGGCTGGCTTTGGACCTGTCAAAAGGGATAAGGGGCATTTTATTTGAAAAAGTACACCAGGTGAGATACCATTGTGGTTTCTCATGGCCTGTCTCATTATTTAAGCTTTATAGAAGGCAGTATTTTAGTTGTTATATAACTGTTATTGACCAGATTTGAGATTTTATGTAGCACATACTTATGTGCTGCTTTAACAGAGGTAGTGCTTTATAGATTTACAGAAGGGGTAAATAATAACAAAGAATATGATAAAGAGATATAACAAGAATATAGAGAAGAATATAACAAGAATAAAGAGATGATAACAAGATAGAAGTTATGTGTTCTATCTGGACAGTGTATCATGGCATGCCATGTAAACCTTTGGTAAAAGGCACTGGAGCTCCTTTGCCTGTATGGCAGAGGGCAAGCAGTTTGCAGAGATTAATTGCAGAGGCAGGCAGCTGTTTATGGTTTCTTGCTTCCTATTTGAGCAGGTCCAAGCAGCTCCTGGGAATTACTTTAGCAGCCTGAAGCTCCCTGACTCTTTCTGAAAACTGAGATTTGATGAACTCTTGAGAGGAAGAATGGAATGAAAACCATTCTGATCCTTTCTTGGATTACTCCTGGAAGGGCCCACTCATTTCTCAAGGTGTCAAATCTTTTGCATAGGTTATGATCCAGTTTTCCAGAGCTTTTTCTGACGCCATTCTCAGAGTCCCCACAAACATGTACCCTCCAGCAGACCAGCTGGAGTGTTCGGTGCAGTCTGCACCGACTTTGCTTTTCAAAAGTGGCTCGGAGAGACTTAGGATGTTAAAGCTGTGAAGCACCGCACCTGCTGGTGTGCTGTGGTCTGTCACATGGGTGCTCTGCTGCTGGGCTGGGCTCATTGCTTTATGGCTGTTCCCAGCATGACTCACTGGGCATCTGTAGACATAGTACTCCCAGAATTAGCAAATGGAGGGACTATCGCAACCTTGCTCGCTGCAGGAAGGGAAAGCACATATTTGTAATTGACGGGATGTGCTCAATTCCTTTGGTTTATGGGGAAGTGCGTGCTGGGAAAGAATTGCCCAGAGAGTTTTAAGAGTATTGCTGCCTTTCTGGGCTGAAAGAAGACTTTTTCTTTGAATAATATACAACTGGTAACTCAGTCTTTCAGATAGCAGTTTAATGAATACTTCTTGTCCACCCAGGAAGGTACAGCATTGTAGTCAACTCAGGTCTTTCTCTAAGTTGTTACAAGCATTTACTTTCTGCTAAAGAGAAGAAAAAACCTGAACAAACAACAATCAAAAGTCACTGAAAACTGGCAAGCTATATGATTTTATGAGTCTAGAATAGAGAAATTTCTTAATCATATTTTAGTAAAATATACATTGTTTGCTACAGTGTGTTTATAATACCTCCTTTTGTTATGGAAGGAAAGCTGTTACAGGAATACATTCTGAATAATGGTCTTAATATTGGGATAGAAACAGTCACTGTTTTTTTACTCTCATTTTGAATGTGTGCCTAAATAAGTAAGTTCCTTTTTCTCAGTTAAATCATATTTTATTCTTATTAAGATACTGATTCTGTGGAGACCCATGTTCCTGCAGATTCTTTAGCAGTTGTAACAGTGGTGCCTTCACTACATTAGGAGCAGTCCTCCATGCCTAGCAGGATCAAGTCCTTTACCTTTGAAGACTTCCTTTTCTTCCTTATTTTCTTTTTTTTTTTTTTTTTTTTTTTACTTTGTTTGACTTCAAGAGTAGCTTAGAAGTTTAGAAAGGCTTTGGCTGATTCTATACAGGACATGGAGATAAGAGTCTGTGTGAAATCAGAAGGAAAACAGAAGAGAAATGAAGCCCTGGAAATTGAAGATACCTTCTCTTAAAATCCAATTATCTTCTGGGAAACAAGAAACAAGAGGAGAATAATTGAATGGGACAGTACAGAAAGTCTGTCTTTGTAGTGCATTGAGCAGGACGTGTTTCAGCTGTCTGGCTGTTACATGAGCATCATTATTTATCTGTTGGCAGCTTGCTTCTGACATTAACACTAAATTGGTCCCACAGTCTGTTGTCCATCATCTACAATAATTCAAAGATGTGGCATCTCCTACGTGGTCTCCTTTACTTCAAGAGCACAACAAACCAAACAACTGTACGTTGTCTAGTAAAATAACTCCCAGAAATTAAACATGTGTTTGCAAAAGCTGTTTAATCATTTAATTTTTGCCTCAGAACAAAACACCTCTCAAATAAATTGCTTATAACTGTCAATTTTATTTATGACAGGAAGGTCATGAGTGAAAAGAAAAGAGGATCTCTCTCATCTGCCTTTGTGAAGGGTGTTTTGAGAAAGGAGTTCAGTGAGTCTCAGAGTCCTAGTGCATGGGTCATGTGAGAAAGTGGCAGCAAAATGGTGAAATAACCCAGTGGGTCAGCAGCACTCAGCTTACAGAGGCTCTGCACGAAGTCACAGTCAAGCTTTGGTTTGTTACCTCTCTAAGGTTGTTTTTTTGTGGTTTTTTTTGGTCTCATCGTGTTTGTCAAAGAGCTACCAGGTACATTTGCTATGATTTAGACTGTCAGCACTGGTTTTGTGTGTTAAATGGTAGAAAAATGGGAACAGCGTGGAGAGGCGCAGCAAAAGGGTCTCTGAAAGCTGTAAGGGTCAGGAACAACAAGATTTGGGTTTTACAAGACTAGTCTTTAGTAAAATGGATTACAGGTTTTTCATGCCTTGAGATACAGCACACTGAATACATTAGTGCAGCTGCCAGGGCTCTAGAAACAGCAGGATGTCATGTCATGGTGCAGAAGATGGCTCATCAGCCCTGCTAATGGATGCAGACATGCTGAGATACCTCCACCATGCTGGTGGGGTGAGCACAAGCATATTCTCAATGCTCCACATGGGTATACTAGCCCAGTAACAGTGGTTGGAGCCCTGAAACTCGTAAGGCACAAGAGCAGGAGGGTCAGAAATGTTTATTAACTGTTGTGCAGAGTGGTGCCAACCTGTGAGAAGCACTAGTAATGCTGCTGAGCCTGAGCTGAGTGGTCTGTTCAGCTCCTGGTTAGTGTGCAGTGAGTTGGCTGCAGCTGCCCCAGCACAGTCTCACTGAGCTCTCTGTACCCACCCACGGGCTGTGGCTCCTTGGAGCTGTGCAGGGTTTTGCAAGACAGGGCAGGTGCAGAGGCTGCACGGGATGGTACCATGCCTCTGGCTTTGAGGATGTGAGAAGGCATTGGAAAATCAGGCCAGATGTCCCTGTAACATGGTGTCCTGCCTCCTACAGCAGCTTCTCCCAGCTGGTCCAGGAGGCTTGGGAGCAGCAGAACAGGGTCTGTGTTTGGTGACTCATCCCTGCGAAACTCCATCAACTGAACCTGCAGAGGAGACGCAGTGATCTATATTTATTGTATCCTAATTTGGATAGCTTATTCACAAAGAAAAGCAGAATTTGAGGCCAGAATTTGAGCTGCCATCTCTGCCCCAAATCTGCTTAGGGAGCAAAGCAAGTATAACCTGCTCTTTTCTTCCCCATTGCCCCAGCTCCTTAGATATTACAGGTGCCTGAGTATTTCAGAAATGAGCTTTCTGTGTTTTGTGAAGTTTACATCGAAATATACTGCACAAAACTTTGTTTTACTGTCATAGATTCAGAACAGCCACTTGTTTATATAGATACTAAAACATGACATTTAAATGTGAAACAAAATATCACTGCACAATATGGTTGGCACTGCTAAATTTTTAATAGGATAATACAAAAAGCTATTGCTGTCATCTCACTGCTGATGACTGGAAAATGGAGGGATGGCAATCACCAAAATTTTCAGCAATGTTGTTATTTTCATTGAACTGTTGTGCCTGTTCTGACCTGTGCTCCAGATGCATGTACCTGTCTGATCCAAATGAAAAGGAAGATTTGGAAAGATATGATGGCAGTTGTGGGGGGAGGGACTACTATCCAGTAGGTATATTTGCTCAGTAAATATAATAAATATAATATATTTGCTCGGTAAATATTTGCTCGGTAACATTTAAAGACGGAACATAAAGTCGTCGACCAAAAAACTGGTAACAAATCTTCAGTCTGAGAATAGATTTAGCATAAATAGTACATAAATCTTTGCACTACTAGTAATACCATGTTTTTGAAAATATACATTATCAAAGGAAGCACCATGAGCCTTGAATTGATTCGATGACACAGATTTCCTGTCCCCTTCTTTGTTTAATGGATTTGACTGTAAAGAATAGCATGACTTTGAAGAGTGCTTTAAAACAAAATCTTGTGAGCAGCATTTAGTTAATCTGAAGTATCCAGTTTTGAATAAATTTCTTAACTGGATGTATCTTTTTAGAATACATCTTTGGTATACTTGTTAAAACAGACTCTGATATGCCCAAGGATTAAACCACAGTGCTAAATATGTGTTGTAAAGGTCATAAAGAAAAGTGCTAAGAGCAGGGTTACAAACCCCTCAAACTGCAGGGGATTATCTACATTTTTGTGGATGAAGTTTGTCTCTCTTCATTTTGATCTGATGTTTTGGAAAGTGAAGAATAATTTTAGTGGCTGAGCACTGCCCAGCTCAGCACTTGGGAGAGCTGTTCATGAGGTGTAGAATAAGAATCCACAGTGGCTGCAAAGCTCCAGAAAAGAAACACTTTCTCTTTTGCAGAATAACTAGTCACTATCACAGCAGCATTAAAGATTTCAGATGTTTCTTTCTTTTTCCTCTTTTTAAGTAAGTGGAATTGAAGAGCAGAAGAGGAAGAACAACAGGATCTGTAGAGGTCTTTTGTTCTAAGAATATAATTTATACTTTGCTTACATAAATGCTAATAATAAATAGGCACTACCTTTCCATGTTTAATAAAACAATATCTTGTTTTGGCAAACACTCAGTGGCATGTTACTGGGCAATGAAATCATGCTTTCGTAAATCTCTTGGGGGACTAAGAGTCTGCAAAATATGGCACTCAATCTTTATGTATAATCTCAAATCATCAAAGACAAAATGATTCCCTGAAGGACAGAAAAACAGTTGGGGTTTGCTGCTGTATTTGCATCTCCATTTGGAATACAGATGATGCTGAAGAGTGTGTTTGCTCAGTTCTTTATGGAGCTGCCAACCCTGAGCTCCTGTCAGGCCAAGCAGCAATTGACTCATCTGACCCTGGAGGAAAAATTGCTTAAAGCTTCATGTACTTCTAATGCTCAGTCAGGGATTACATCTGTGCCTGCTCTTGGCTTGCTTATCAAAGGTGGAGATGCTATGGACCCTTTCTTTTGGTAGATTTTCCTGTTAAAGGTGTTATAAAGATCCTTGTATCACATTGACAGAAGGAACAAGACTGCTACAGAAAGGGAAAACGCTGAAGGGGTCATTTTTTTGCTTTTGGGATGCATGCCTGCATAATTTGATATTTTTACTGAAGGGACGGCGTATGTGACTCGGGTGGGGAGAGAGAAAACTAGTTGGAATGATACCAGAAATAATAAGATTTAATAAACTCTAAAATATTATTTTTTAAAACCTTAGTACAAACTCACGTGGCAATGTTTATATAGATATGTCTTTGCAAACACAGGAAGAATCAGGCTGACTTTCATGGAGACCACAGTTTTCATTTTTCTCCTTGACAGTCAGATAATTCATTCTAGTATGTAAAATGGGGGAAGAACAACTCTCAGGGGTGATTAAAAGATCAGGCCACATAGTAAAAATAGTTGTTGTAATGTAACCACATGAATATACATCTGTAATTGCATGTAGAGGAAAATGGACATTATGAAAGGAGAATTTTAAAAAGCTGGATTAAAAAAAAAAAAAAGTCTTTAGTAGTCTGGAAGTCCTGGGCTGGGAAATAGGTACCGGTAGGAAAATACCTGAAATATACTGTCTACAAATGTTTAAGCTCAGGCTGAAAAGGAGAGTGGTGGGAATGGCACACATTTTAATGCTCACAGGGGAGAAAACTCCCTGTGTTAAAATTAGTAGCCTTAACTTGCAGGTTGTTGATTATATTTAGAAATATAAGCAAGGGCAGTGTGGGCCTGGAGCTTTTCCATGCATGCATTTTCAGATATGTTAAAAAGAAGATGGGGACTTCCCTAACATAGCAAAAATTCTCTGAGCTACAGCTTGATAGCCCACTCTGGAACCATAGCATTGTGGCTAGGGTAGCCAGCTGAATTATTCCATTTGAATTGAGTTTCTAACTTGTCTCTATTCCTAGATTTCTTAAAAGGGAAATTGTGATTTTTCTATGGATAAATTTTCTGCTATTCACATAAATTCGCAAAATTACTTTTGAACGTTTTTGTCAATTCACATTTGGGTAGCAGCAATTGTAACCTGTATTGCTTGATAGCCCCTAGCTGGGAGATTTGTGGAAAATTTTAAGCAGTGGATAACTGAAAGTGGAAAGTGTGATAGTAGTAGTTCATTCCTACTTGGAATGATATGGTGATGGCATTCCTGCTAAAATGTGGGCATTTTTATTGTTCTACTCAGTATTCCTTTTGAAGAAAACCTATCTTAATGCAATAGCTGCACAAAAGAGAATCTCAAATGTGAAAACAGAACTGTGTTCTCTTTTGATCCCATGGAGCTACTCTTCATGTCTGCAGTTGTGGCATAATTCTGAACCACTTGGCAACGAACCCATTCTCAGAGTCTTCTATTGCTGGTGTTTCTGAGCAGCTGTGTGTTGGCTGCAAAGGACAAGTGTGTACACTCCTCTTTACAACCAACACACAGTTTTGCTTAAGCAATGTGGCATTTGTCTCCTCAGTATTTGAACACTGCTGGCAGCCTAAGGAATCTTTATTCTGTGTGCTCCTGTGCATCTGCTCGGAGGGATATGTAATACTGCGCAAGTGCTGATGTTGCCTCACAGTAACAGATCTCTTGCAGTCTTACAGCTCTTGTAGTGGTACCAAGGACAAAGTTTTTAGCTTTGCTTTTTTCATCATTTTTTCCCCTTTAAATCTTGCAGTAGAATAGCTCTGAAGTCCATTTGATGGGACTTTACATTGCAGCTGAATTTCCTTACATTTTTGCCATTCTTGTGTTTCCTTCACTGGCATCAATTACATTTCATCCTGTTCTGTTGGGTTGCTTTTCCACCGCAAATACTTCAAGACTGAAGATTGAGTTTGTTTGTCTGTTCAGAACTCCATGATGACTCTGTTTTGATTTTCTTTATCTTTCTCTTTTAATTTGGAGATGTGGACAAACAGCTTTACTATACCTTGTTAGATGAGAAGTCTCTTGTCAGTGGTGATAACAGTTTTTAAGCTACATGTGTAGCAGACAGGATGAGGACTCTTTATGCTTAATGGGAGAACTAAAATTCAGCTGCTTTGGAGTATTTGTAAACTGTTTTGGTATTTGTGGGTTCTCCTAACTGTGTGAACCAATAAAAATGAACAGTTGAGTTTGTTGATGTCCATTCCAGGACAAAGGGGTTCCATGAATGATGAATCTGTGCAGTTACTGTCACCTAATGAATTCAAATGTGCAGCATACACAGAGAATTTCAAGCATCACCAGCTCTAATTGCCTTCTTAATCTTATTAATTATCTCCTTTCCTAACTTTTGTTTGGAGTCAGCATAAAAATATTCTTCCTGCTGAAATAACTTCATAGGCAAAGTTCAAGTGAGCAATTAGTGATTGCATCTGGTTTTGAGTTATTTTCCCAGCTTGTGGTAGTTCAGTTAATAACCTTTTAAAATTCTCATGTATATCCCCAGGCAGCTGTAGGTCTGTTTCCCAAATCTACTGCAATGTTCGAAGTGCTTGTCTTTCTGGGACCATCTGCTTCTCTTCTCCAAAGAGCATAAAATCCTTGGCAACCCCTTGAATGAACCTCCTAACATGCAGGAGTAGATGGAACACGTAAATAGAAAAACTATGGGAAGATTTTAATTCTGATATTAAAGCTGGGTTGCATTCAATGACCATAACAAGAATAGATTTTATGCCTGAAAGCACCTTAGTGAACCATTATGTGTATCTGCAGTGCACATAAAATTCCAGTCCAGGAATACCAGCAAACTTCTTAAAATAGGCATTTCATTATTCAGAATCCATCATAATCCTGATTCTTTCACTCACAAAGGTACATAATACCTAAACAACATTAACTCTACGTGTTTCCTAAATTATTTCATGGACAAATCGAGGGAATCATTCAAAATAATTCTCTTTCTTCCAGCATCCCTCTGCTAACTCTTGCATGTAAATCCTTGTTGCATCCCACTTGCCTAAATGCTGAGGCTTTCCCTAGATGTTGGCTACTTACTGGTATTATCCATCATAGCATTCTGATTTATATAATTTTAAAGTTGAAAATATGAGAAAACAATATTTGAATACACTAACATAAACTTATTAAATAGAACCACAAGTATTGGTTAAAGGAAATTAGGTAACTATTTGGTTTTTTTTGCAGATACAAACACACACAAAAAAAGTTGGTTTGAATCTGAGAGTTTTCACTGTACACTGTAATTTTAGTATGAGTTTCAGGTCAAGTATTTAAAGTACTTGGGTTGCCCAGGTTTTTTCCTCTGTGTTCCAGAAAGCTGATAAGCACCTGTTACCCCTGAGGTGGTCAGTTAGCCACACAAGTTATGTCTATACAAACAGAGTTACTCAGCATTTTCTGGTTCTAAAATATGCTGCCTTTTCTATCACTATCTTCAATTCTTTTTGGATAACTAAGCTTATCCAATAGCTGTTTGGGTTTGGTGTTTTTTTCCTGTTCCTAGAGATTACCAGACTTCAGCTATGCACTCCCTGAGCTGTGCCAGTAGTTTCCTCTCTCTCTGAGAAGTAACCCTTCCTGAAAACTGTTCCTGCACAACCTTTCCTATTCTTAGGAATCTAGTTAACTTCAGATGGTAGAATCATGTAATTTTATGGTTTTCACTTGTTACTTCTTGTCTAAATCCACTATGAACATGTAGAAGAATAAAGAACACATTCCTGTTGCGTTTATTATAAATCCATGCTGATTATTTGCTGCCAGCACATCCCCTTACCTGTGTAAGGGGTACCAAGTGCTAGGCACCCAAGCTGCAGATAAGGCTGATATCTCTGGCTCTCCAGCATCATTTGTGCCTTCTCCAATGGAACTAGCACAGGTAATTCAGTGGGTTTGATCCAAACTCTTACCTGAACAAGCTTTTCCCTCTCCATTGATTATCCAGGGAAGCTAAGGAGACGAACCCTAACTCAGCCCCAGACTGTGCGATTATTTCTCTTATACAACTAGGGAGGAACATGATGAAAACACCCCCACCTCTGTCTGTGCTTTTTAACTTAGGGATGTGTTTGCAGTCTCTGTCGATATTCCCAAGGCGGCTCAAAACTGGGCATTCCAGCAGTCTGAATCCTGACCTTGACAAGGCATCCTAAATTGGAATGTCCTTGTCACTGGCTGACTTGGGGACACTTTCCTCTTAGAATGTGGCTATTTGAAGCTGCAAAACAGGTTTTGCTACTCCTGGTTTCTTGCATAAACTCTGTTTATATACTTCCATGGCATATTTATATATATGAATATGTAAAAGTATATAAACATGGTGTGGAAGTATTTGAACAGAGTTGTGCAGTTTTTAAATTATGGCTGGTTTGCTCCTGCAGCATCACCTAAGAACATATTCTTACAAATCTAACTGTATATTCTAACAATTCAGTTGTGTAACCAGGGGTCAGTTATACAGTCAATGTCCTGGCTTGGGCCCATAGCTCCATATGTTAAGGCTCTGCTTCCCAGTCAGGACTGTAGCCAGATCCTTTGTATTGCGATGTCCATCTCTGACTGCACACCCTGTGGTGAGCCTTGCACAGGTGTGCTTTGGACTGAATGTGCATTTCCACTGATGATATAATTTGGCTTTGAATTTGTGCAAGCAGCCATTTGTACTTCCTGTTCCTGCTCAGTCAGGTGTGAGATTGCTACATACCTCTCAGGGAGTCTGCTTTTATTTTAGTAACAGCCTACATTTCCTTATCATCAGCACTCTGTATGTGGCACAACTCAGAAGTAGATCTTCCATTAAAAAACAGACTTGCAGCTTTGCTACAACTTAGAGATAAAACAGTGACATCGATGACTGGAAGAGCTGCTTCAAGCACAGACTGACAAGGCTGCCTCTAGCTCATAGCAGTCCTTCCACTGTCAGCCGATGTGACCCTATTCTTTCATTCTCTGCAATCTGTCTTTTCCAGTTTTGGGAGAAGTATTGCCTTATTAAAATATTTAAACAATAATATATCATAAGAAATGTACTGGATGAAGAAGAACTCCTTTGAACTTACCACATGCCTTAAAGGTGTGCCATCCTCCCCACTTCATACTTGCTGCTCTCTCAGAAACTTCTCTGAGTCTGTGGTTTGTGTTCCCTGTATTGTAAGTGGGATATGCCTCCTACCTCTCACTTCTGTTCTTGATCCTTTTGTCCTTTATCCAACAGTAATTTTACAAACAGAGGTTGGTTTTTCCAAATACAGCCTCCATGGTCACTCTTCCCTCACCTTACTAATTTGCTCAATGGATTTGTTAAAAAATGCAAATGTACCTAAGAGGGTGCTTTCTGGAGACTTCTCTAAGAAGTTACAGGATTTTGTAAGTACTTCATCCTAAGAAGCGTTCACTGCATCTTTATCTTGTGAGCGTTGCAGGTTTCCCAGATCAGAGATGACAGCCCTAGCATTTGCCATGCTTTTTCCAGTCATCTCCTTTCTGCTTGTTCCTGTTTGGCAGCCCAGGGGGTTAACATACTTGTCCATGTTCATTTGGGAGAGAGAAGACTTGGTAAAATAACAACCCTAGTAGGCTAACCTCCCTGTGTTTTCTAATATTGTTTGTCTAATAATGAAAAACCTGGAATTATTGTAAAGAAGACTTTGCGCTTTTTTGCCTGCTCACCAGGCAAGAGAGAAACAAAGACCTGTAAATGTCTTCATCCCTTGAACATTGTCTGTGAACTGATATCCTCTTTCAAGAGACTGAGGAGTTTCCCACTCTAGGCTGCTAACATGCCACTGCATTCATGAAAATGAATGCCCAGAGACAGAGGCATGTCCTCTGGAATCAGCCCACTCTGATAAACAGCACACATTTCCATAACAGAATAGGCAGTGTGGGAGCCTTGGGAAGGAGATGTGACTTAAATCAAAGTCACATTTTTCTCAGTCTTCTATTTCGGGTCTGACATAACTTTGCTTTTCAAAAACAGGCTTACTCATTTCTTTGATTTATCTGTATTATTCAGTCTCTAGACCTTCTTTGTGGTTCCTGATGCAAAATTCAACACTGTTGCTAAATTTGTGGCTCTTATGTTTGCATTTAATTTTTGATCAAATACTTTTTTTGCATCAGTCATATAAAATATTCTCAAAGGGGAGGATTAATATTTCATTAGTATGTTTAACTACAGCTAACACTGGTGATCAGAAAAGTATTTTTTTGATAGGAGCTGTTTAATTATGGTCAGTCTGGTCTTTATCCAAAGCCCATTGAGTGCAAAATTCCCAAGGTTTTCAGCAGTCTTCAACTCACACTTTCATGAGAACATTTCTTTGTCTGGCAATCAAGCCTCTTTTAGCCTGTGGTGTCTCTTCTCTCATGACAGATTAGAGTATACACACTTTCAGGGAAAAGGGGAAGGTAAGATTAAGGAAAAAACAATGAGACCAAACCCATGCTGATTTTATATAATATTTGCATGAAACAAACAAAAAAAAAAGGTACTAGTTATCTTCCTCAACATACTGTTAGATTTAAAATAGTATCACCTAGATAGTTTTGTATTTTGATAAAGTGAAATAGCTGTTTTCAACTAAGCTGAATTTATTTGAAAGCTAGGATTTTTTTCAGATTTCTCCTTCAATATTTAAATTCATTTCTGGAGAATATGAAAATTACCCAAGATATATGTTAAGACTTGCATTAACCACCTGTGCTGTAGGTTCCATTGCTGTACAGAAAACTCAATTTTATTTTGGAAAGTAGTATGATTAGCTAAGGTAGCTGGTTGAGAAGCTCCAAGGACAGAGTGATCTCCAAAGTCTAATGTAGAAAATGGGAATCATAGGGATGATCCTGAATGGAGAGAGGATGTGAGAAGGCAGAAAAGTAGAAAGGTAGCTGTTGATAAACAAAACCAAAGAGACCCTTACTTAGGTAAAAGTGGTCTGAACTCTGAGGACAAAGACAGCTCAGGTGAACAAAGAAGAGTGTGTATAGAGTAATTAAAAAGGGATGAGGGAAACCCAACCAAAATGAACTTAGTCTCAAAAGCTGCAGTTGTTTCAGTATTTATAAATACTTTTTTAGGCATATGTTGTGCTTTTATCCTAATGATAAATAAAAATAATCTTACATTTCTCTGCTGAATATTGAAAATCTTCCAGCTGTGGATGCACACAAAGCTCAATAGGGATGGTTCTGGACAGATGGCGGTTGGAAAATCTTATCATGATGAAGTATTTTCAACTCCATAGGTTTCTTGATAGAGCACATTTTTTACTCTAAAATATTCATTGTCTTTGGAGATCTTACTGATGTCCAGTGGGGGTCTGCTTCAGAACCTATCTTTTCTCTGTGGTCCTTATTATAAGAAGCCCTCTGCTCCTTACTGCAAAAATCTTTTCATGGAGTAATTAGCACTGGCTAGACATGTATATCCTGCAAATAAATGTGTGTTCTTACCTTGAGTCCTCTTGATTTCAGAAGATCAGCGTGAGCAGCAGGATTAGGTCCTTGAAGAATGATCTTGTTTTGTATTTTAAGTTCTAATCTTTTTCCTTCAGCCAAAAATCTCTTCAATTTTAAGCTTTGCTGGATGGTTTTTGATTCAAAGAAACTTAGGAAATGTGGGCATCAAAAGGAAAAACAAACCAAAATATAACATACAAATGGAGTAGTGTTTCTTGATTCACATTTTGAAATCTTCTGTATTTTACAGTTTTAGAAAATCCCAACCAAAGGCAGCTCTGAAGACTTTCTGAAGAACTTTCCCAACTAGTAGTGCCCAAATTTGTCTTTACTGTCTAGCAGGCATCAGTGTTGCCCAAAGATTCTTTGAGTATAAAGAAAGAAAATGTCAACTTACAAAAAAAAAGTAAATTTTTAAAAATCCTTCATCAGAAAAGTCAAACTCCCACTCAGAAGAGCATGGTTAATTTTATAGAAAGTAAGCCAGGGATCGGTTTCTCTGAACTAGAATTGCTATACAAAAAAAAGTTTCCTCTCTCAGGGATTTTCCTTTCCTATTAAGGACTGGCAGTTTGTCTCCCAGTGAATACATTAGCCCTCGTGTTCCTGTGCCTCTCTTTCTTATTTTGGTGTGCAGTGAAGTTGGTGCCAGTACAGCCTGGAACTCATCCCACGGTGACTGTGCATGGATGGCAGCAGAGTCAAGCACACTCTTTCCCTACACACACAAACAATCCAGGCTCATCTTGGTGACTCACTCAACAAGAGATACTACCAGCTCTTCTCAGTGATGGAAGATTGCAATTATGCTATAATTGATTAAATCAAGCTCTGAAGATCCTAGAAGAGCAGCTGAACTGCATGAAGGGCTTTGGTTGAATAGTGTTCATCATGGAGTCAGCTCCTCTAGCCTTGGAGTACTTGGAGCATCTGGCTCATGTACTCAAGAACCAGCTTCCATGTTTCTCCCATAAGGATTTTCATTGAGGTCTTATGGATCTCTTTTGGCCCAGTTCAGACATGCTGCTACTGACAGAAGGATACCAGATTTATCTGAGCTATGAGTGCAGCCAGGATGGAAGGAGCCATTGCTGTGTGTCATATTGTAGTTTTCTCTAAGGAAAGAAGTTTATCATCTGTGTCACTGCTGTGTGTCATTTGTGTTCAAAATGTATTTTATAATGTGCTGGGATACTCAGGTATATTTCTGAGGGTTTTCTTCCCACTAGCTCTGGTGGGGTTTTCATGTTAGAAAAGATCTCCACAGAACTGACTCTGCAGTATTTTAGGCATAAACTAACAAGCAGCTATTAATTTTCCATCAAGGCTCCTCTTATGGCATTATCCTATCATTTTTTGGACTGGTTGTATAATTGATTATGTCCCCCTTTGCTTACACTAAGTGTAATCTTTCTAGAAAATCTGTTAGATAAGGAGGCATTATCATTGGGAAATACTTGGAGATTTTATTTAGTACAGTCAAAAGTGTCAAAACAGCTAATTGCACACTTTCATCTCCATGACTAATGAAAGATTAAGTTATTGCAAAAATATGTCACAGGAATCTACAAATTTTAATGAAAAATAGCAACCTCATTAAATCTGAAGGCAGTTAAATGCTACTGTGGGAAGTGTCTCACTGCAGAGACCTTTGTAAATGCATAAGCAGAGCACCATCACTGGACATTTTGGTGCCTTGAAATCCTACAGATTGTTCCTAGGTAAATTCCTTGGGGACCTGGGACCTCAGCCTGTTTGTCTGCAGGTATTCAGGTGGATTCCTGGTAGGAACAAAGGAGCAGTTAGAGAGTAGGAGGCTTTATCCAAGAAAGACAGTGCATGTCAGTGGTACTGCAATGGTAGTGAGTGCTGTTTAAGAGGTAGCATCTACTCTGCTGTTCCACATTTATATGTCTCTAGTATTTCTTTCTCAGGACCCACAAGTTCAATAAAACTCAAGTCAGACTCTGGATGTTGTAGGCATTCCTTGGAGAAATTGTGAACTAATTCCAGATCTGGGGTGCATTGGCAGCCATGTAAGCAAGGAAAAAATCAGCCTTGCAAGCAAGCTCAATTCTTTCATCCTGTCTGGAAATCTGTCCCCTTACTACTATTGGTAAATCTCATCACCTTTACCCTAATACACTGCTGAGCTCTTATCTCTTTCATGTTCCTCTTTGTCGTCATTTTGCCAACTCTTTTCCTTTGTTTCTTTCCCTCTCTCCTGTCTGTGATGCCTAAATTTTGTAAACCATATGTGATTCTTTCATAGAAACATATCTCTGCCATCTTTTCTTCTTTTCCTAGTGTGTCTTGTTAAAATGCTGAAGACCCTTGATTTTTGTATCATTCTGAGTTTCCATCCTTTGCCACCAAGTGACAGAACAATGAAGAGTATGATATTTCTTGTTTATATGGGAAAAACTGATGAAGATTCTAATATTGTCTAGCTAAGTTCAGCTTTCATGAGAATGAGTGGTTGGTTTGGAGGCAGAAGATGGTTTAGAGCTTCAAAGAGAGAAAGTGACTGGGACAGATAGTGCTATGTGTACTCCTTCCAGACTGACAGAAAACACATAATTCATGCAAATGCTGTAGAAATACTGTGGAAATTTTGAGCTTTCCAAAGAAGCGTGCCCATACATGTGAACCAAATAGAAAATCTATGGTATAAGCCTATTTTCTCTGCCTAGCTCCTGCTTTAGTCTGTGATCCTAAGCCATGCTGAATAGAACAATTTCCCATGGCAAAATGAAATTTGGTAAGCTGTTTATTTTTTTAGCTGCCTCTTGGAAAGTCACATTGTGATAATCAAGACATAGGCACGGATTTTAAGTGGAATTCCATTGTCTTCAATAGGCTTTAAATCAAGGCCATTTTGAGAGGAAAACTTGAATGACATGGAAGATATAAAAAAGGGTCAGAGGTAGAGATAAAAGGGAACTCTTCTCCATTCCCAAGCTATACAACTTTTCATAAACTATGGAGGGTAGAGACTTCTGATAGATTTCCTTTGTGCTGTTCTTCCTTAGAAAGATAAAGGGTGAAAAGCTTGAAAACAATTGTCTAAAAGTCTTCTAGCTACTGTTTTCTTGCAGTAAGTATATGAGCTTAATTTTCATTTCTCAGATGTTATTTACCTAATTCTTCTTACTTTTCACCCAGGTCATTTGTTCAGCTACTGTGGGATGTATGACAGATACTTTTAATTCTTTTATCTTACAGAAATATTTTTTCCCCCCATGAAGTCACCTCTAATTTTAGATGTATGTTTGATTCCCTTTTATTTGTCATTCTGTGTCTAATTTAGTTGCCTGCCAGCTCAGATGTGACATTTCTGGATTATGCTAATGTATACTGATTTTCTCAAATCCACCCACAGCCAGTTTTGCTTCCTCTGATTGACAAAGATGCCTTCAGATCTGCTGATCTGGCAGAACTGAATTCAGGTTATCAAGCAGTTTGGGACCAATGTTATTGGGTCCCCACCTTACAGCAGAGGTGAGTTGCAGAATGGCAGCACTGTAACTTCAGTAGGTTACAAAATGGGAAGAAGAAATAAGATTAACAGTTGATCTGAGGTAACAAAAGCTTTTTGATAACCACATTGCCTACTTGTATAAGGATATGAGTGCAATGCACTTAGTCTTGTGAATATGATACTCTGAGAAGAATATGGAAACAAGTATTTTTAATCTTCTATGGAGTGAAATATTCACCATAACTTATTCCAAAGTTCCTTCCTCTTTCTTAGAGGAGATCTCATTTGCCAGAGTAGATTATTAAAAATATAACATATTTGTTGCCATGTAGGAAGGAACTGTAAATTTTATTCCTATATAAAACTTCAATGTGTTGGTATAATCTCTGAGAACAGATTGATCGGAATTTCTTGTCTGATTTCTTGAGTAGAAATCAGAGGTGTGATCTGTGTGCGTGGTTACAAATGTGTGTGTGTATATATATTTCCAAAAAGCAGGTTGCTTCCTAGTTTTAAATGAGCTTTGGGTTTTGGTTTGATGGTTTTAAAGATTTAATAGATCAAAGTGTTCAATGTTTGCTGTAAGGAAATAATCATATTTAGGTCACAGATAATAGAGGGGGGCTGTTAGATGTCCTAAAAGCCAGCAGATTTCCTGCTCCAGTGACAACAGATCCACTGGCAGTAGCTGCAATGTGACAGCTGATGGCAGGAAAGCCTGAGAGTGAGAAGTGTCCTGCTTTCCCAGGCTCTTACATCTCTGGCCTGTGGTTTGCTAACACAGAGTTTATAAGCTACTCCTGAAAATTGGATTTATTTCTAATTCAAGAAGAAAATGCACAGGAAATTATTGATCTCACTTTAGATTAAATTTTGCTCAGATTTAGTTGTCTTGCAGACAAGCTTCTAAAAATCTGTAATATTGTCTGTAGTCAGGAATAAATTATGCCCTTCATAGTCTCATTTGAACCAGTAGCCATCAGCATGGCAAATTCTCCACATAGCTGTACCCTAAGATAGAAATTAGATTTGTGCTTTTACTTGAACTAATTAGGAGTAAAGAATTTTGCTTTTGCAGAATGCAATTTTGCTTGCTGCCCTGAGGTCCACGCAAAATAAGAACATTTGTATTAGTGCCCTTTTAATGGTATCTTACATAATACTGATTTATTTGGTCTGAACATCGCTGTGCAGACAATTGACAAAAAGACATCCCTTTTAAAAATAATTTGTAATCTATGGAGAAGAGGAATGAGGTCCTGAATATCACATTAGACATTTAAATGAAGAAAAAGAAAGAAAGAAGATTCCAAAACATAGTCTTGATGGTAGCTAGATGTTTTTTGCTTCATTACTTCCATGTTGGGTTCTTATTAAACCCAAATGTCTGAGATTTCTGAGATTTTTCAGGCAATTATCATTACTGTTAATATGTGCAATTTCTTCTTCTTCCCCTACACCAGCTCTAGCCAAATCCACGTGTGAGTAGCCCAAGGTTACAAGGAACATTGCAGTATTCCTGAAAGCTGTGTGCCTGGGATACAGATCTAAACCATCAAACAAATAGATAATGGATTAGAAAACCATTATTCCTTCTGGAAACCTTAATAATACTTTATTTTCTTGCACTTCTTTCATGCAGTTTTGTTCTACTTCTTTAATTGAGAATCACTTCTAGGTTTCCCTAGAGTTTTTGTGAAGGATATGATCAAGATTAAACTCCTCTCACATTCTGAAGTTAAATATAAACAAGCTAATGAAAATTGGTTTAAAAACCTGATGGTTGAATTCTGTCTTCAGCTTCTGAGTGTGGCTCCTGGGACCCTCTGTGTGTGGTACAGATGTGGCTGTGCTCAGAAATGGCTTTGTGGGTTTTTCTGTGCGTGTTCTGTGAGCCTCTGCCCGACTTCACAGGCTTCACAAACCGAACAACATTTAGTCCAGGGGCTAATATCAGAGTATCACAAGATGCATCTGACAACTAATACCAGAATTTATTGTTTTTCTTGAAGTTTTAATTTCATTTTTAGTCGGCGTTAACTTTTTTTTTGTCATCTTGATATAGTAGTATCTCCAAATGACATCCACTGAAAAATCATCTTCTGTTCCCAGCTGTAATTATTTGCTATAATGTAGGTGGCTTTCAGACTCACATGCCGCCTCTAGCCCCCACCCAAATTTTAGATGCTTCTTCTGCTTAAATGAATCAAAAGATGTTACTCGAAATGTTGGATGTTGCTGTAACCTCCTCTATGTTGGCCACTTTGACCAAACTTTTGACCCATATTATGGTGGTTCTGTGACTTCAAGGTAACCAGTGCTCCTAAAACCCCATTTTACCATGCAATCTGATTGAATTATGTTTAATTTAACTTACTATGACCTGTTAGTTAACTACACTCTGCTAAAAGCCCACCACATGCTACCATGAGACTCAGTTCAGCTTTGATAAGTCCACAAAAATGGTTGTTATAGACTATTTATTTATTTATTATTTTATGATGTGATTCAGAAAAGAGAGGTCAGTAGTTAAACTGTTTCTGGATCCCAATGTAGGGCATTAAAACAATTGCACAACGAAAAGTTTCCACTAATAATAGTTCCAGCTGGAAACAGCTGTTCTCTTGCTTGCCCTCCAATTTGCTTTTTGCACCTACTAGGCACATAATTTGTTCAGTGCTTAGGGTAAATGGAAAAAAATTCTAATCAATATAGTCCTGACAAGTGTTCATGCTTTGTTAATAGAGGAGCTCTTGTGTGTGTGTGTGTGTGTGTGTGTTCTAAATTGAAATAACTTTTTGTTGAAATTATAATGCATGAGATTTTCTCTGAGTGAGAAACACCCTGTTTAGTTGTTTTAATGCTCATCCCAATAATATAGTTAATTTCATTTGCTGTGAATGATACTTTGGGCATATGTAAGCAGTGAAACAGTACAGGCCCAAGGGAATACCATATTTCCCATCATCATTTATGACTTGCACTTGGGCTGAACTCTGTATTTTGATAGTTGCAAACTTCTAAGGAAAGAGAGATGCAAATTTTAAGATGTTTTTCTAGTATTTTATGTCAACGATCAACTCTGGGTGTGCATGCCTGTTAGGAGATTGGAATTTGTGTCTCTTGGGACTTTTGATTGTTATTTTTGGCAGTCTCCCTAGCTTGTTTTCCTGCTGCTGCTGAGACAACAGGGATTTGCACCTGCTATTGAAAGAGCGTATTTATATCTTTCAGTCTGAGCTGACTACAGACCCTGTGACACCTTTGTCAGCTGCCTAATGGAGCAATTCTCTTTGCAGTTTGTATTCGGTTCAGGATACAGAAAAGTTCTCTTTGATGTCTTCACTCAGATGCTCTGGGTGCTTTTGAACAGTTATGCACTGCAGGACAAATGTGATGAGAACACAGTAAGCACTGTGGTAGGGGAAAGTGACTTGGTTTGTATTTTGCCTGTCATTCATTCTTTTGCAGCTCTAATGTTAGACCAGTGTCAGGTAGGCCATTTGCAGACCTGGTTTCTCCCAGGGTTAATCTGGATATCCAATGTCTGCACAGAAAGTTAACAGGGAACCCAGGCCATGTCTTGATCTTTCCATAAACCACTGATCAGAGGCTCTTACAAAAGACTGTAGCATGCTGGAGAGGCCATGTCCTGGGTAACATGATATAGTTTCCTGATGGTAAAAGCAATGATATTTTAGTTGCTAGTCTGTCACAAAGTCAGTGAAAATTCTCTTGAAAACTAAGGAAAAAACTGCTTGATGCCAACTGCTTGATGTGTTATCCAGAAAAGGGGAAAGCGGGGGAAGCTCCTTTACATTCATTCCTCAAAAGGAGCAGTCTAAGTTAAGGCCAAACACCCTGAACATCCAAAACTAGAATGTCACTGAGACTGCACGCTCAGGCAGGTGTTCTTTGCTGGGCAGAGGTGAACATCCAAGTGGAAATTGGAGAAACTGGAGCAAGGTGAATGGGAGTTGTGAAAAGTAGCCAGGTGGAAACAAGGTTGTGGACCTTACCAACACAGCTGCCTTGGTGAGCTCTCTGTTGTACAGAGGAGCAACCCGTTTTCCAGGAGCAGCAGAGGCAAATATCATTCCAGAATGCTTGGGAGCAGTATTTTTAACATGATGTGTGTCTGTTTTGCATATGTTGGAGTTGTCAGAAGATTAGCATATAGAGAATGGGATCCTTAATGCTTTTAACCCACATAGTTTTAAGTGTTTCTCTAATTTAAAAAAGTATTGAGATACCAGTTCAATGGTATTCCACAGGCTAGAGAGAGGAAAGGAGTAAGGTACTATGCTAAATACTTCCTAAAAATTAAATTTAATTTAAATGCTTCACTCTTCTTGACTAAGGATAGATTATTCAGAAAAGCCTGCCTATATCTCAATGTCTCATAAGCTGCTTTTGCCATGAAATATTTTATAACTCTGTCTATCAATGATATGTGATTTCTGGCTGGCAGTTGTCTTGCTGTAAGAGGTTAAAATAATGATTCAGTTCATCCTTAAAAGCCACTGTTGATACCCAAGTTTGCTCTGCTTGTTGTCCTCTGGACTATTTTTACCTGAAGGGCCTAGAGGCCCAGCAGGAACAGGATGTGTTGGGAAGCTATTGAGCTGAGGCACCTGCTCTGCAGACCCAAAGGAGGACTCGCTTTCCAGATGACTACTGCAATCATCCCTCTTTTGTAAGCTACAACTCTTGCTGTTGTGCCTTATATTTCATGAGGCATTAAATGCACCTTATTCTTATGTGCATTCTCATGAGAAGAAATGCATCTGAAATTCTAGAACAATGTAAAAAAATTGAAAAAAATACATTTGCACATCACACTGCTGTATTTGAAAGAGTAAACTTTTAATGTAGCACATCTTCCTGCAATGTGCTACTATTCCCTTTCCCGTTTTCCAGAAAAATTCAGAGAGAGCTCTTGAAATGAATTCAAGGGAAATGTCACAAGCATGCTTTTCACATATCTGCTTTGTAGTTCCTGGATATTTGTCTGGCTTTTAAATTTCCCATAGAAAAAATAATCCACCTCTTCTATAAACACTATTTTGCTATTAATAATTAATTGGAATTCAGGGAGGTTCACTCAGAATTTTAAATGGGATGTCTAGTCGGAGCTATAAAATCTTATAGCCAGGAGATGTAAAGCAAGCACACAATGAGAGTGGAAGATCAGCGTGACATGATTTATTCTGATAATTTTCTTTTTTCCTGTTAAGACCTGCTAGTCTGCCATATAGGTTTACTCTAGATCTCTGTGTCTCTATATAACACCATTTAAAATACATACATATGAGGTCAGCTGATAAAAAATGCTAAAACTGAGCGAGATGAAAGGTTGTTGTAAAGATTTTTATGGAGTTACCTTTGAAGATTGTAACCCACAGCTGCTTTTTTTGTGTGTGTGCTGTTTTATATTGCTTTGATTATGATGCTTTGTAATGCAAGTCTTGAAAATACAAATTTATTCTTTAAGAACACACTGCACCTGAAGCATGAGAAGGTGTGTACATTACCATATTTAGAAGTATTGTCATTAGAATGCAGAAGTTTTACATCTCCAAAATAATGGCAGCCCTTTCTCCCCAGAAAGCTTTCACCTTTTTCAGAAAGAGCATTGCCATGATGCAGTCATATAAGATATAAGCAAAACAGGGCTCTGTGGAGAGATAGTATCCTGTATTATATGCAGTTGGAAAAATGAAAAAAATACAAGATTTTTGACACAATACGTACCAAAAACATCAGCGAAATGTCTTCTATGTGATAAACAAACTGTTTCTGAATTTCATAGATTGTCATGTGCTTGGCTCGTTCATGATGGAAATTTTATTCAGCATTTAATTAAAACTTTTCTCCAGACAATTTTGAACAATAATGATATATTTGGGGAAGGAGTTACAAGAACATAATTTTTAATTCTAGCCAACCTGTAGATTCACTGGTGACACAAGAGATCAAAATCAAATACTCAGGATCTGGGGAATGCAGGAAAAGTCCATATCTGCAGCAGGGACTAGATGGATGGTACCGGTGGATGACATGGTCAGAGTGACCTGGTGGACAAGAAAGCCAGAAAGGCTCACCTGGCAATCAACTGACTTGGAGGGCAGCTGCCAGACCAGATTGATGAGACATTCCCCTGGATAGGACCGTTTGTGTTCCTGCAGTCATGCTTAAGACTCAGCACACCTGGAGGGGCCAAGGTTTCTAATTTGAACAGAGGTGCAGACAGCACAAGTAGAAGGCAGAGTCTTTGTGTTGCTGAGTTTGTGATGTTTCACGCATTCCTCATCAAGCTTTACCCTTTCCTGCTGCAGCATCCCAGAGCAGTAATTATTTTCTGTTGTTCTGAAGTTGAGTTCTCAGCTCTATTTTAAATTTGTCACTGTAAACCATTGCTTCTGACTGGCCCAGAGAGTGGACCCACAGCTGTAGGCTGAAAGCACTTCCTCTTCTCTGCCAAATAAGTGCAACAGGCTTTGATAAAATATGTGGGCACCTCCCTCCCATGCCCACATGCTGGAGGAAGCTTTGCCAAGCATTGTGCACAAGAGGCAAAGTGGGGAAATGGGGTACTAACTAAAGAGCCCTGCATAAGGTGGTAATCTTGGTTGTGAAAAAGCTTTGGGATGAAGTAGAAATAATGGTTTCTTAGGGGCTCACTTTTCATTTGTTTCTTTAGGGAAATGAAAAGATTTTGTTCACGAAATTGTGGTTTTCTAGTCTACTGGCTTTAAAATTATTCGTAGGTCTTGAGTATATAGAAATCAGTGAATCTAATTGTGCCTCTATCCTGATATTTGTATTAGGTTATCTGAAAATGGGCAGCAAAATGACTTATCTAATTACAGTTAAGACTATTGTAATAAAAAGAAACTGGACTTTTTAGACAGTAAGAAACATACCTAATTTTTCCTTTTTTTCACCAAGACAATCAGAGATATATTCAAATAATCCAGGTTTCTTCTTATTAAAATTTATCAGCCTTCATTTTCCTGTGCAAAACCCATTTTGTATCCTGATTAAATAACTTTCATTTTTGTGCTTGGTGTGCCAGAACAGAGGCGCATCAATGACCAGTAATATTACAAGAACTGTGTCTCTCTCAACCAGTGACTGTCCCTGATTTCCTGCAGCTGGAAGGTATCTGCTCATGGGACAATGCTGCACTTCTCAGTAGGTTTTATTGGGTGTACTTTTCAAAGAGAACTTTGAGGATGAGTCATGCATCGATTGTGCACCATTTATCCTTCACTAACTCATCTGGAATACCACAGAGAGTAACTGGGGTTTTAAGAGGTTTATGATATTGATACTCAGTGCAATGTGAAAGCTTAATTGTTTTTAATTGAGCAGTAGTATAATAACCATTTTCTTTCAATTAAAAATCCTTTTGGGCCAAAGGCACTCACAAATCCAAAATGCTTTTTTATGACTCATTTTCCTCAGTTTATTTCAGTTTTGACAGTTGGAGTCTTTCTCTGATGATAGGTTCCAAACAAAAGAATTTTGTTGGTTCTCCTGTGATTTATATTTCTGAACTCAAAGAGGGCATATGGTTCTGTCATGATATTTACAGAACTAAATAACTGAGGCAATACTTTCTAATACATCATTTCAAGCACATGTTGTTAAAGCTTTGCACAGTCAAATGAGCTGGCAGAAAAATCAATACAAACAGTGGAAAACCTATTTTGCCTGTATTACAATGTTGGGTAACAGGTAAACAGCTTATAGCTCTTGTAGGAGCATCAGCATAAAATCTTGCAGAGCAGAAAAGTAGTTTTATTTCTAGCAAGGTAGCCTGTGCATCAAAGACAAGTATATATCAATCCTGAAGCTTCTGTAAACCACAGATATGTGCAAGAAAACAAAATGAAAAGAGCTTGCTAAAGGTGGGAGAGAGCATCAACCTTTAAAACCAAATAGTTTGCAGGTTACCCATCCAAGAACAGGATGCTGCTATTTCACATTTAAGAAGTGTACTCCTGTCTTAAGGGTCACTTTTCAAATTAAATGTTTTCTGTCTTGATTTCTGTGCCTTTAGTTTCTTGTTTTAAGGAGCTTCCCCTTTATAAGTGAGAATTATCAACGTCTCTTTCCACGTTGCTCTTAGAAACTGAGTTTCTCTTCAGAGAAGTGCAATTTCTACCTGGTTTCAATCTAGCCACTGAGACTGAAAAATTTATTACTAAATTGTAGTGAAAGCTGTTTGAAAAAGGAACACTGACTCAGTCATCATTTGAACACAGCATTCAGGAGAACTTCTTATTCCTTCAATCGTGTCTGACAGTTGATGTTATTTTAATACAATTACTCCTCTTTAAAGTTTGCTCATATAATGAAGACTGCTTCCAATTTTATTGTGATGTAAATATTCCAGGACTTATACTTGGGTTTTTGAAGTCAGGTCTGTTTTGATGACTTTTTTATGCTATTCAAGAGATGTGCAGATCTGAACAATAATTCATTTTACATTTCAACACATGACAGTCATTTGAGTTAAGCCTTTTCCCATGAGCAAGGAAGGTGTTTTGTATCTTAAACTCGTTTTTTTTAGGAAATGTTAATGGGTCTGACAGCAGAGAAAAATACAAACTGCAACCAAACTAAATTTGTTTTACACCGAAGAGGAAGATGGAAGTTGTTACCATGGACACAGGTGGAGCACATGAGAGACAAAAGGTGGTTGTGTGCAAAAATACCTGCAAAAATATTCAGCTCTGTTCTTAGGCTTAGCACTGGGATGTCAAGGAACTGAATTAAGAGAAAAACACAAGGAAGCAGAACAAGTGTCAAAGAGGCATGAGGCTGTGGACTAGAATTGATCCAGCTGGAGGCTGATGGGGTGAAGAAGGTGATCTCCCCTTGGTGCCTGGTTGCTGGAGATACAGGCTCTCAGGGCATCATGCTCCCTTGTAATCCATTTTAAACAAAACTGTGGGTCTAATTCAAGCAGGCTGATTAAATTGTTTATATTGTTATACTAATTTATACTATTACACTAATTGCTGCTGGATGCTTTGCCCGAGAGGCGCCAGGAGAGAGCACACAGCTGCTCATCTGGGCAGGCTGGTGACCTCTCACTGGAGCAGCACAGAACCATCACAGGCAGAAACGTCTCATTTCGTGCCAGCACACAGCTCTAGGCAACAGGAAAATAATCAATCACTAATATAAAATTATTAATCACCATCATTATTGTTGTAGTACCCAAAGGTCCATCAGAAAGAGCTCCCTGCTCCACTGGCCACTGACCCAAACAGAGAAGTAACCAATTGCTCCTGTAACCTGGAAGCCTCACCGGAAGCATGGGCACAAACAGGTATAATGAACTGTAAAAAAGATATTTATCTGTAATCCTTGTTTCAGAGTGTTGTAGGTATCTGCAGAGATCAATTTGTGTAACACACTTGCATGAGTGAGATAATGGGCTGGTCAATTTTTAAAGGGTGGTTTTCTTTACATTGATTACTGAACCTACCTCTAGTTTAGTGAGGAGAACTTTGACTTTACGGGAGGTATAAAAGAGTTTATTTCTGAAAAAAAAGTTACTGGTTAGGATCAGATCAAAGATTTTTTACCTCAGATAACTTCCTCAGCATAAGCATTTTGTTCCAGGATATCCATCACATCCATACAATGCAAAACATCCAGAATATGGACCAAATGAGTGGAAGGATATGCTGGCACAGGCAGGTCAATGGTAGTTCTCAATTTGGAGGGAAGACTCAAAAATATTGCAGCCTTTGCTTGCATTACAGTAGAAATCCAATTTGCCATATTTGAAAAACAGGAAGATTAGGTATTATTTTGGATGAAGGATATATCATTTGACAGTGAAATCAATTGATATTAGAGGATCAGAGAAATGATAAAGGACACTATGTATGTGAACTTGTCATGGACAATGCCATCTCCCTGGGCGAGAGAGGATAATGAGGCATCAGGTCTTGTGGAGCACTTTGGCAGCTGGGGTTTTCTTTCACAGCTACAAGCAGCTTTGTGTTCCTTCAGCTTCTCAGCCTAAGAAGGATTGTGAGATGTAAGGTTTCCACTATGGCTTTCTCAGACTTTTTCATAGCTTTGAGAAATTGTCTCAGATCTCTTATTTTTCAGACATTTTCTTCATGTGCTGTTGCAGTTGCCCTGGTGAAGTAGCTTCTGTAGTCAGTTCTGCTGGGCCAGACAATATGGCTTAAATTTTTTTTGTCTCTTTTTCAAATAACCAAGTAAGCAAACTACAACAGATGAGTTTATTGCTGTGTCTGAATGCTAAAGAGGATGGTGACTGGAAAATGCTGTTTATGGAGTGTATTGACAGAGATTTCAGAGGCAGAATATCTAGGTTTGTTGCTTCCCAAACCTTGCTATGCTCCCAGTGTTAAGAAGGCTGCAGGCTTAGGCTTTTGTGAGTTCCTGTGCAAAGAAATATGAGGAACATGGAACATATCAATTTAATATGATCAAATGTAAAGACAAATTCTGCAGGACAGTCTCAACCTTCCAAGTAGCTCTGATGGGCATAAACGTGGGAAGAACATTTAGGATTTCAGGTGAGAAAGTCATGCCACAGTTTCTTATAACATCCCTGCTGCTGCAGAGCCCCCCTTCGCTGAAGGGAACCTGCCAAATCCTTTGTCTGCCCACACAGGACACAGAAAACAGAGCAGTGTTTCCTTCTCAGATTGTTTTTGTTCATATTCTGTTTATTGTGACAGCCAAATCATGACATTTGTCCTGACAGAGTGATGTTGCTGTGCAAGCCAAGTGCCAATCCACGTTTTCAGCTTTCTCTAAAGACTAACAACAGGATGCTGTCAGGAGGGCACAGTGGGGCAGGGGGTGGCACAGGGCAATTTCATACTGCTTGTTTCTCTGAAAACCATATTTCAGCTAGAAAATGGATATATTTGACACTCTGAGAATGATCAGGAAGGGAATGGAAAGGAGAAAATAGTTTGTTTTGTAAGAAAATTTGTTATGGGCAGAAGTTGATGTAATATCCAGTATAATCAACAACAGTGCTGTACATGCTCACAAACTGCTAATGATCAGTACTAAGCAAATAGAAATAAAACTGTGCAAGGAAAGGAAGCACAAGGAAAAAAACCTCCTATTTTACCTATGCAAAATTAGTTTGAAAAATTCATCTATTTTGTGGGAGAAGCTAAATAATTTCTATACCACATAGTAGATGACTTTCTTCCAAAAACTCAGGGAATAAAGCTTTTTTTCTTTTTTTTTTCTTGACCAAATTAGCTTAGCCAAGTTTCTGCATATTTTGTTCAACTGCCTTAGAACTGTATCTGTATTTTATTCACAGGAAGGACTAGAGCATGATCTCAGGTAATTTCCTCACTGATTTGGTTAAAAGACGCTTCACAGTTATAATAAGGAAAAGCTGGACAGAAATCTCAGGAGTCTGGCACAATCTTACACCAACTAGGATGCAAGATTTTTCAAAAGTCAGATGCCTCATTTATTCTTCATTAATTATTCCTTCTGCTGCTAGAACCCAGAGAAGTGTAGCAGGTTCTGTGCACTGTTACATAAAAGCTCCACAAATGCAAATGTGTGGATGAGGAGTGAGTGCAGGCCCATGTGAGTTGATATCCATACTGGAACACAGTACAGAAGGCACTGCCTGGGCCACATCATACACTTGCATAGAAATATCCATGGAAGAACATAAGTAGTTAGAAGAAAAACAGTCCTAGAAAATTAATTTTCCTCTTTTTTTCTGTCTCGCTTTAGGAAGAGAGAAAATTATAGGGCTGCAGAGAAGTTTTGGTCCAGTTTCTCTACCCAGAGGTCTCTGGGGTTTCCAGAAACAGAGTCACTCTCATCTATCACTATTCCCCCAGAAAAGTTCCATGTTCACTGCAACAGGATTCGTATGTCACTATGTCCATGGGTCTTCCTTTTCTCATACAGAGAGGGAGGAATATATATGGATTATAAGGCCCATGTTAATTACATTACATTACATTATTAGTGTGATAAACCCAGGTTCCCCAAAGTCAGGCCATCTGCATGAAACTGAATTGTGGCTCCTTTGTGTATAATGCATTATATTGTTCATTATTATAATCAAGCACAATTGTACTATGCTTTATAGGTCTCCTGCTTCATTAAGTAATAAAATCAACAAAGCTATTAGTGCTTTATCTCTTCATTTTCCAATTTGTGGCCCATGTACTAGAGATGATTCCAACCCTAATGTGAAGGAAAAATTGCTACTACTTAACAGTCCTTCTGTGGTGCTACTCCTAGTTCTGGATACAGATTCCTTTTCAGAAACTTGGGTAAAGAAGTGTTGCATGATCTTTTACAAGATCCTATACAAAGAGTGAGTAAAGGAAATGTGTGCTTCCATGGTCACCATCTAACTGAAATGTACAGGGCCCATTGCTGATTTAGGCTTTCAAATGAGTGAACTGCAGGGTACAGTGATACCAGTCAGACAAGGGTGTTCATACTTAGACAACCCAAAAAACAAGATAAACCCCCTCTGTTTCAAGTCAGACTTTCTGTGCCATAATGAGAAACACACAGTGACTTATTGGGAAAAGAAAGTGGTTTCAGTGGCTTACCAAGCGGAATTCACCCTGTTTAGAGATATGGCAGCAGCAAGACCTCCTGGTAAGGAGGGGCCAGGGTTTTATCCACAGCAGTGGACAATAAAAACAAATGTATAAAAGGCTCAAGGGAACAGAGAAGGAGCTGAGATTTGTGATCCTGAGGAAGCTCTGAACCACTTCCAGATATTAGTTTTGTAAGCAAGAATCAATTAGTAGATCTTATTGTCACAAAGCGTTAGAGGAGTGACTCAGACCAAGGGTAAACACTCTGGAGATGGGCCTGGGGCAGCAGTTTCCTGAAGGAATGAAAGGCAGTCTGGAAAAACAACACCTAAATAAGTACTGAAGTGCAAATAACCAACAGTTTGCCCTTAGATTTAAAAGGAATCTGTTTTAAAACTATCTTCTCCTCCTAGATTTTATCATGATACCAGGCTTGCTGGACTAAGCAAGAACTCCATTTTCCCTTCTTCATCACACACGACTTGGCATGACTGAAATGCTGTAGCGTTGCATGCAGCATCCTAAAAGACTAAACTGACTTGCAAAAAAAAAAGGCACACACTATTTTTATCCTTAAGAAATTAAAGTCATTAAATCTACACTCTTTGAATTTTGCTACTGAGTGTATTGCTGGATTACTTTCAAATATTGAGGCTGAAACAAGCATAAAGAAAGATTTCAGGGTGTGTCTAGAATTTCAGGGAATTTTTCAGTCAGATTGAAGGCAACAGCTTGGTGTTTACCATTGTGAACACAATATTAATCCTTTGCCATTTTGTGATTGGCTCTGAACTCAGTGTGTTTGCACTGTAAGTGCTCAACACTGTAATTCATATCATCAAACAAAAAATAAGAAGTAGTTCTTTTTTGAAAAAGAACAGTTCTCCTATCACTGGTTTTCTAGTGATGAAGTGTCTCTATTCTTTATTCTCCTTTATGTGAACTCAGCTAGCAGGTAACAGTTTTATGACTTCAGATTTATTCTCCCTTTATTTTTAGTAGTGAGACAAAAGAAGTGACCGTCTGAGTCATAACATATGAAAAGGAAGTGTAAGGAGAATTCAAAAATCCAAGATTGTTCTGTGCTGTGAATTTAATGACTTAAGTGTGAAAAACAAATTGCAGCTTTTTATCAAAAAGAAATGGTACTTGTCTCATGATTTTCCTTCCTATTCACCCATATTTTCTGTTCAAGTATAGACATTCTTAATTAATTATGGATTATTATATTTACATGTTAAATTTATTGTATTACTTAAGCCTGTAGCAGTTTGCTATTAAATCGAACATGAAGTGATAAATGGATGAGCAATTCCATTAAATTTCTCCAGTGGAGATGTTATATTATGAAGTGGAAATTATTTCTTCAGTTGATTACATTAAGTCTGGTGGTACAGATGAACACAATAGACATTTCTTCATTTTCCAGATATATCCAAACTTAAATGTAAAAAAGTAGAGTAATCTTATCCATGAAGAAAAACAGAAACTATACAGCATAAGGCAGCAGCAAGAAGCTAGGGAGCTGAAAAGGTATGTCTGAAAAAGATGAGAAGATAGCAATATGTGCAGGATTGCATTTCCCCTAGACAACAGTGCAGAACAGCCTCTGCTGGGCAGTACTTTTCCAGGTGGGGCTGAGCCCATCTTCTGCTGCAGTGCACAACAGCAGCAGTTGGGTCCAGTCTCATGTAATTCCCAGCTGCACTGACACCACTCTTTCCTCCCTCTGCTGGAGGGTCTGGCCCCCAGAGATGGAGCCTTTCCTCGATGCACACTTACATAAAACCTCTGTGTGGCTCCTTTTTCAGGGTGAATAACCCTAAACTGGTGTGGAGACAGGGGTGAGTTCCCAGCAGCCTTGGCTTTGCCTTCCATTTGGTACACACATTTTGTATCAATGTGCTGCCATGCATTGGAATAATGAACTCTCTTCACCAAACTAAATTTTAACAAAGATTTTTAAAGTTCAGCTGTTGTTTCCCAGTCTTTAAAGGCACAAATATTAGTAAAGCTATTACCTAGTTTCTTGGCACCATCTTGCCTAATGATTAATGTATGCAATGTTTCTGCCACAGGCACAGCACAGCTTTCCAAGTAGCAGCAGGAGGTTGAAGCGAGATGCTAAAGAACATTTGTGCATGCAGCATTTAGTGACTATTTAGAAAAAAATCCATTTTTTTTTAAATTGCAGTAAGTCCACTAAGGAGGAGACCAGGAAATAAATGAAAATAAGGATCGATCAATCTTTGATTGAGCTGGATACAATTATTCATTCCTCTGATGGGATCTCTCCTGTGCATTTACAGGACCGTGTTTTAGGATGGTAGGCATGCATTAAACATGGAAAAAAAAAACCCAACTTAATTCTTTCTATAAAGCATTCAGTTCAGGAAAATATTAACTGCAATATTTTTTTTTAAGAAAAGAGAGGCTGCGTGGTGAGCATGAGAGGGAGTGAGAAGTTTGGGAAGCAAGATGTCGCCTATAGCTGGGAAAGGGGAGACATAAGGTCAGGGCAGAAGCTTGGGAAGAGGTAGAAAAACCCTGCTATAGCCTCAGGACAGGAGCTGGGGACTGGTCTAATAATCTCCTAATCTCTGCTGGACTCCTCATGTTTGCATTCCTCTTGCTGAGCCAGCAGTGAACAGTAAACAAGGAGGGACTGCAGGCAGCTGCTTGTGGCAGATCCTCACTGATACAGGCATTCAGGGAGTACAGTGTGAATTTAGAACAACACACGGAAAATACTAATAGTGCATTAAAAGTAATTTTTTCTGTTTCTAGACACACTACTGAAGAAATATGTGTACTCCTAACCATAGTAACAAAAAGAGCTTTCATACGCAAGTACACATGCTCCAAAAGAGCAAGGCTCTGTAGTAGGTGCCTGGCTAGGTAATATAAAGGCACTCAAAGATATATTTTACTTAAGCCTTAAATATGGCATTGCAAAGGAGAGAGAGTTTCATGATGCACACAGGCCTGAGGAAATTCAGTGCTAGAGAACACCTACCCATAACATCACCATTTTATTACCTCTTCTCAACCTAAAAATGCAGCTCAAAAAAACCTGCCAACGATTTGGTGAGAACAAAAACAAAAGGAATTCAGAAAGGTACCACATGAGGCACAGGAATCCTGCCAGTCTGTAAGGCCAAGAGATTATCATGGCAGAAAGGCAGTATTCAGAGGAGCTAAAGCCACTGCAGAGAAGCTAAATGAATCCTCTATTTTTTTATGTAGCAGCCAGCCTCAGAACACCTGGAAAGGGCTGAGTCGGGCTGAGTCTCCCTGAACTCCTCCCCCCAAAATGACCCTACAGAAATGTAACCACTGAAGGTTGCTTAGTAAGAAAGGCACTGAAGCAAGTGAAAAGCATCCCTCAGAAAAAAATGAAGCTGGGGAGAGCTTTATAATAAATGAAGACTTCCTGTACTCTAGGTTAAGCATGTGTTCATAACATGCACACAAGAAAATTGTTATGAACAGGACCATGCTGTGGCCCAGTTTAACTGATCATAAAAGCTGTGTTAATACAAACATGCCAGGAATTAACACATCAGCTTTTTTTCTGTATGTGCATGAGTTACCAATGTAATCAAATGTTACTCAGTGGCTACCTGAACTAGCTTGGTGTCATGGTTTAAGTGTCAGATACACAAAGTTTGCTGTTTCTGTTGTTTTTCACCTGTGATCCCTCTTCTTTCTGTGCACCCTGTTTGCAGCCTGACCTGGGGTGGAAGCCACACCCCACCTGCAAGGTGCATCCCTTGCACATATCTGAAGCACATGAGGGGCTTCAGACAGGAGATTTCTGTTAACATTTCATGCTTGGAGGCTTCTCTGTGCAGGTTTCTTACTTCCCTTCTAAAGCAGAAGAGTTACATTTGGGGTCAGACAGTGCAAAATGAGCTGGAAGTGTTTGAATTGAGTCAGGTCCTTGTTGGCATGTTTGGCTAGCTGTGTCTTCTGCTGGAAGTAGTTTCAGCTAGGCTTGGATTAGGAAAAACATAAAACTGCTTCAACCACAAGGAAAACTATTCGTCAGTAATTCTTTGATGTTTTCTCTCCAGATGGCTTCTGCTTCAGGTCAAGTAAGAGTCGAGCTACAGTTCTGTGCCCCAGGAGGAGAGGGTGGTTGGGGGAGCTGTACCTTTGTGCAGGCCAGAGGCTGAGGGGTGACCGAGGCTTCTGTCCAGCTCTGTAGGAACGTGCCTTTATCGAGTGGAGAGCTGCAAGCTCGAAGCCTCCAGCACACCCATGACACAAACAAGGGATTTTAGCTTCCATCATAGGGAGCTGTGAGGATCTTCCACACCAACAGTGCCCTTGTTTTTTATTTGTTTGTCCACAAGCCTCTTAAAAGCACCTGTGCTGGCAGACCTTTGGCTGCAGAGCCTAAGGGAGCTCTGTGAGGTGTGGCAGCAGTGCCAGCTCTGCCCTTGGCAGCACTGCGTGCCCTGCAGCTGCCAGGACACCTGTAAAGCCCAAGGCACCTGTGTCCAGAGGAGCAGCTGACGGTGCTGAAGGCTTTTGGCTCCTCTGAGTGCCACATAACAAAGAATGTGCTGGTTAGAAGCAGGCAGACCTTGTTTATGTCTTCACAAGGAAAAAGATAACAACATGAAATTCAGTGCAGCTAATGCACATTTGTGGTAGAAGTTTTAAAATCATGATTCTGAACAGCATAAAATTAAATGTATTACAATGAAATAACATATTTTACTCTTCAAATTATAGTGTTTGCCCTTAATAAGCATTTCATTAAAAGCATGTTTGAAATGAGTATTTTCATGTAAATTGCTCTGCTCCTTTAGAATTAGTCAATTGAAAATGAGTTAATAGCAGATTTTTAGTCATAAAAAATTCAGGTTTGTAAAAAGACTTGATGAATGACAAATCTGTGGATCCCCTTTCTGTTACTCTACACTGTTTGAGAGCATTGAGTTGAAGTTAGCAAATCCATTTCAAACTGGAGATAAGCCTTGCCATACCCTTTCATTCCTCCTTAATGATTAAGCTTGTGCAGTATTATTAAAGGATTTCTCACTGATATGAGCATTTCTTGTATGTTAAGTTGATGTTACCTTTGGTATGCACTAATGCTTCTTTAGCTCACTCATATCCATATCATTTTAGTAGCTAAGATTGATGTGTAGATGTGAATAAAGGATGAATTCTGAATAGCAAGAAAAAAAAATCCCATAGATTCATTGGTATTCAATATCCTTTTTTGGGTCCTTGTAAAAACATCATCTTTAGCAAACATCTCATATTAGAAATTTTTTTGCTCAGAGATATTTGGGGCTCCTTTGGCACCAAAGTTTTCCATTAATATTTAAAAATTGGATAGTAGAGACAGATTCTGTTTTGCAGAACTAATACAAACTTTTCTATAGGCTTTTTATGGCATTATCTTCAATATAAAATAGCACTATAAAATCAGCAATGAAGGAGCTTTTTTGCTTTACCAGTCAGACTGTTTCAAGAAGATAACACAAAGGAACTGAACATCAATTCTAAATGTTTTCATATGATGGAGGATCCATTTTGCTTTCTTGTCTAGATCTATTGTGACTCTGATTCAGATCATGCCTTCAGTTTTTCTCATTTTAAATAATGCAAACAGCAGTATTTTCAACCTAGCTCAAAATGTAACTCTTTCCAAAAAATCTGTTTCAATGGTCAATGCTGATACTTTGTGACCTTTCACAGAAAAAACAATTGAAATGTTTCAGGAGAGTATAGTGGACCATGAAGGTACTGAACAAATGGAAACCACTATTGTAGGGCCTCCAGGACAAACATCTTGGCTTTCTTCTTACACACATAGATAAGTCCAACATTTGGCTGTACTCAGACTCTCAAAATCAACTGAGCAGCTAAATTTGATTGTATTTTATTTTCAGTGTAAATTGTGCAATGCCATTAGAAGAGGGATTTCTACCTATGTGAAAAAAAAACCAGAACCACAAACCTAAAATAAATTACTTGAAGTGAGACCAGAAAATGGATATATTTAAGAACTTTAGCAAAATGAGTCAGAGATGAATCAGCCACAATTCACTGATGTAGTTGTAAGAAAGATCTGCTGTTCCAGCTATGACACAGAAAGACAAAAGTTCCATTCTAAAACTAAGCTATTAAAAGTGAAAATTATAAGGATTTAAAAAGTGGAATGAAAAGTACTTTCCATAAAAAATTATACTAGAATTTATTTCCAGAAGCAGTTTCCAAATGCAGCTACTGAATTCTTGAGACAATTTTGTATCCTAAAAAAAAGTTTAAATTCCTACAGTTTCTGATGGCCACAGAAAAGCTGAAGACATAGGACAAACCTATTGTTTGTGTAGTCTGGGATGCTGGGATGGCAGCACCCCTTTCTGTATCTGTGCCATTTAAGCTGTGCAAGGCCTGTATGCTTCACATCCAAAGAAAAGTATGGAAATAACTCTTATCACTGGCACACACATACTTGCTAGAGCACAACTGTCTTGTGAAAACATATTATTGCTGGAGGCTGTTTATTATTTCTTAATAAAATTGAAATGCCAGTACATTCCAGAGGCTCTCTTGCAGAATTGTCTTGATTTATCATCAATCTTTTCAAATTTTCTTGTCTGTGGTTGAAAATAATCTAAGCCTGGTCATTGATTCTCTTTCTGTGATGTTGGTTGACATCAGCAGTTGGGTAGTCAAAACAATGCCATAAATAAACTTGAATTATTTTTAGATATGAAAATAACAGTAGTTAGAGATCAGGGCTGATGCTGCAAATTAACTTGAGTTATTTTAATGCACACTGGAAATAGATACAGAAAATGGAAACAGAGCTAGGGAGGATGCTGTGACAAGAGCCCTGCTCAGCAGCAGCTCTGGTTTATATCTGAGCTGTAAAGTACAGAGAGAAAATAAACACAGCTTAGCTGAATAATAACTGAGCCATTTGGTGTGAACCTGCCTCTCTCCTTATCTCCCTTTCTGGATTCAGGGGTTCCCATGTGTTTGATGCTCACTAAGAATGAAACACAGCTAATAGGTTTGGTCCAGGGGGCTGTGAGCTTTTTCCAGTTAGCGAGCTCCTACACGGATTTGTGATGGCAACCCACTGTTCCAACTTGTCTGCTCCTCTTCCATTGAAATAAAATACTTCTATCTGTCATTTCACTAGGATTTTTTGAAGTCTTTAGTGTATCTTGTTTAACAGTTTCTACTGGATTTTAAACTGCTGGAGCAGGATGGGCAGCAATCACTTACAGCTCTGGGACAGAAGGGTTTTTCACTCAACCCAGCCAACCGGTCAGCTGCTCACCATGTCAGTACATGTCTGCAGAGTCTATCTCATTTATTTCAGTAGCTCTGGAAGTCAGTGACCTTTAATGTTGCAGTTACTATTTCCTGCTGGCTATATTTTAAATTACACCTCTAGCTAGGTTGTTCCTCATGCTCTGGAACTGAGGAGGTGGATACGTGGGGACATCAGGGACATTAGTGGCAACAGGCCATGAGCTCCAAGGCTGCCACACGGCCAACCCTGACAGCTCTGCAGCTGCACAACCTGGCAGCAGGGCTTGAATCTGCTGGCTGCAGAGCTGGGAGCAGCCCTGAGCCCAGGGCAGCCCTGGAAGAGCTCCCAGCAGAAGCTGAGTCCCAGGTTATAAGTAGCTTTCACACAGGCACTTCTGTAACTCTGCTGGAAGTCCAAGTTTCCAATAATGTTAGTACCTTTAGCATTACCTTCTAATTTATTTCATTAAGCACAGGCTGTATGATATTAGACTCTGTGAAATATAACAAACCTGTTTATTTAGGATATGCTGATAAACAGCTCCAATTATGCTGATGTAACTCATGACAACACCTCTGGGAATGAAATCTCTATAAACACATGCAGCAGTGTGTGGTCTCAGTGTTGGTTTCAAGAGATTTAACAAAAGGTAGGTGCTGAACCTCATGTCCTCATGGGAAAAGTCTGGTGATACTTTACTTTGGAAAGACAGATAATATGTGGGAACAAAGATACAGTTTATTTTGGTGATATTGAAAGGAAGAATGTTTGTACTAAATACTTTTTGCAGAGCATTGTGTATTTTTACCACAATTATGTGAATTGCTAAAATTAAACGTCTGCTTTGAGTGTTGTCTGTTCTAAATTGTTTGAACCTTTTCTGTTTCCATAGGAAATAGCAGTCTTTTCTACTTTAATTTTCAAGCCATAAAGAAAGTTACTAAAATGCCTTTTGATCTGTAAATTTTTTTATGGCTCACATTGACATTTTACAGCAAAATGCCAAGAGAGTTTTCAGCCATTAGGATTTTTGCCTTTGTTTTGGACTTTATTTTGGGCTTGGATTTTTTTTAACACTAAGTGAACAGAAATAAGTAAGTAAAAGGGAGAAGTAAGAATTACATTCTTACCTACTGAGAAGCAAGGTTGCAATATTGGGAACCACTGCAGATGCTAGTTTGAAAATACTGTCATTCCTCACATTAGTTGTGGCAAATTGCACATCTAATGATCTCAGTCCAATCTTGCTCACTGAAGCAATGAAACTTCAAAACTCAGATTTTTTTCCTGTGTTTAAATATCAGATCAGTTTGTTTCTTTTTTACATATAGCTATTGAAGGAAAAGCTAAAACTAAATTAGCAATAAAACTTAAGTTTTAGAAGCTGGCCACCCTCAATGTCTTAGTTCTGCATGGTTCATATTTAGTTACACTTCCTGTTGTCTTTTTCTTCTTTCCCATTTCATCTAGGGGTGAAAAGTCTGAGAATTTGTTCAGTTTTGATGACCATTATTGGCGATGAAAATAAAATATTATAAAAAGTAGGAAATAACAAATAGTGCCAATTGGCATTGTTGACTGGACAGATATACTGAACTATCATATTCCCATATTCTAGGGTTTTTTATGTCAGCTTTCTCTGAAGGTAAAATGATAAAGTCTAAAGAGATGTAATCTCCAGTAATAAGGAAAAAAGTCTCGAGAGCTTGTGCCACTGCTGCTTTTCATATAAGGACTTTTCTTAAATGAAATTGTGGTTTTAAACATTTTTACTATGTCTGTAGCTGTCTACTCATCTCATACCTGTAAACTGTAGATAAATTCTGAAAAGGTTGGACCACAACATACTTCCACTCTCAGTGAGTGGAAAACATTTTCTTTATAGTGGCAGTTGATTGAGCATAGTAGACATGTGGAATATAATTGGTGCTCTCTGAAGATTTACAATCCACTATTTCCTCACTCAAGTTTCTCATTATACAAATTTTTCCTGCATAAAAATGGTTGCATTAAAAAAAAAATAGAATGGAGCAATCGCTGGGTGGTTTTGGGTGGGAGGGATATGTGTTTGATCTGGTACTCATGAAGGGTTTTGGTGACACCCACTCAGTATATAACAACAGGTCCCAGTAGGGAATGGAAGTGAATGGAACTTGTGGAGGTGAACTGGCATGGATGGAACTGTTTAATAGCAAGAGAGATTTAGCTGATACTATTTTTGAAATGCCTGTGTATGTTGAAGGCTGGAGGAAAGGTGACGGGCACGTCTTGCAAATCCTTGAATTTCACAACAAAGAAAGAAATGTTACTCATTGCATTTGAACTCAATCCCACCTGCCTGAGAGCTGAAATAAATGGAGAGTCCATTTCTGGTTTTGTTTTGATATATGTTATCCATGGTAATGCTGAGGATGGGGATGAAGTGAAAATTGTGAATTGTCACATAAAAGCTGATTGTGTGGTAACTCTGGCACAACTAAAAGACAGAAAAGCTAGAGGATGAGGATTTAAAAATGTTTTTCCTCCATCTTTTCAGAATATAATTTGTCTCTTATTCCACTGCAGTTTAGCCCCACAGTTTAGCCCATCATTCCATCTTCCCAAGCAGCAGATCAGACTGAGGGGGCTGAGAGGCTGTCAGAAGGGTTGTACTAAAATAAAAGGTCTTTAAAAAAAGAAAAAATAAGTAAAAGAAATCTCTAACATTTCTACAAGTTTCTGTATGATAGCAGTAAGACAGATTGTTTAATTGAGATGTCCTAGATAGTTTTCTCCCCAAAGGGCCTTTGATACAGAGCTTCTGCATGAGAAACAGAGGAAATAAATGGCTCAGTTTTATCCATCACTCTCTGTAGAAGTTTTAATATGCAATAGTCACTGGTGTAGTAGTCACTGAATCCCACTAACTGTTTAACCTATAGTTTTATAACTGGACCTGGAGGCTAATTTTATTTTATTATTTTATTTTTGATTAGACTTTCAGTCATCCCACATTTGATCTGTTCAGGTTAACTGTCAAGGAAGGGAATGGTTCCCTATGAGCTCATTGCCTGAGACTTGTTCAAATAAATAGCTTGGTGGTTATTTATGAGTTAGTTATTCATTTCCAAGAAAGGTCAAAATCCCCAACGCTTTATTTGAGAGTCCACAATGAACAGGAACCGTATTTAAGAATCTAAAGAAGAAAGAAAGTGTGTGCAGTTACAGGGAATGATCATTTAATTTCCGTCTTGGTTTTTTGACAAGCATGGACCTTCAATTCTTCATTCCTATGAACATTAAAGATAAGATCTTCTTCTAAGGGCTTAAAGTGAATGTCTAAAAATTTCAAGAATGTATAATGATCTCCAAAGCATTTATATTCATTATTAGCTAAGGAAAGTGCTTCATGCCTTTGTGATTGCAAGTAGGGATTTGAATATAAAATTTTTCTGAGTTTCCAGGCTTCTTTTATACCATAATATGTTTAATAATTTTGGCTAATTCTTTAATTCCCTTGAAATTAGCTTCTTAAATGAGGATATTTTCCCAATCCTTAACATCTAGTTTACAGTACTAAAAGACAATGGAAAATTTTACTTTTATCACTTTGACACAGGGAAACTCCATTGACAGAGTGTTTAAGACTGTTAAGAAGTTTATTAAGGAGATTAAATTATTGCCTCCAGCAACTGCTGAGGATAACAATACTCTTTTGACCCAGCAGTTCCAAAAGCACATATTCGAGTCTCCTTGGGCACTGTGAAAGTGCTCAGTGCTGTCTTTTAATTGTATTTTTGGAATAATTACACTATGGGGTGATCATTTTGTGCAATTTTACTTGTCTGCTAAGAATCTTTAAATCTTCCAAAGCTCTCATTTCACTTCCATAAACCTTTTCTCATTATATTATTACAGAAAAAAAAGGATAATGTACAAAATTTAGCAAACCAGCATTTTTAGTTTTTAACACAAAGTTATTGTAGTACTATCTGCATTATTGATGCTTCAGGCAAAACCTGTAATAGCTGTGTATGTTTTTATAAACAAAAAAGGAGTATTAAATTTGTAATAGACTTCAATTACACTGACCCCATTGCTAATCCCAGTGGGTTTTAGTGGGATCTGACAAAGACTGGGTATTAGATGAGTAAAAGCTGGGCAGAAGGTTCACTGAATGTGCTCTCCTAGTCATTCTTTGTAAATTAATTTCTAGTGCTTCTTCTCTGGCAACAGTCTGGTCTTTTGCAGAATGGAACAGTTGAAGATAGGAGACAATTTGTGAAAAATGTTTCTGACCTGATCCAAAACATGAGGTAACCATTTTTATATCCCAAAAAGTTATATTAATAATTTAAAACAAAGAAGGGGCAGGGGGAGCAGTGTTTGTATTCAGTTGAAAAAACTGGACTTGATGGAAGCCAAGTAGCAGAAAAAGTTTAGAGGCCTGTATTTGGCTCACATAAAACATGACAGTGTTAATGCCAGTGCAGACTACTGCAGTTTACAGGTGAGTCACTCAAATTAATGCTGAGGCTGTGGCTGATTGCAGAACATTTGAGGTCTTACCAGCAATTATTGGGTAGAAGGTAATATTTACACCTAATTGAATGCTCTGCTTCCATTTCCCTATCTGTAAGGTGAAGCTTCCTGCAAAAGTTTTTTTTTAACTTGTGAAATTGGCAGAATCTTTTTGTTGGTCTTTCTTTGCCTGCTTTTCTGTTGTTCTGTTGTCTCTATCTCTGTCTTACAAATTTGTGCCATTGGCCAACTGATCAGGTATATGATAGAAACACATGGCTGTAGTTGATAAAAGTAGAGATCCCAGAGTCACAAAGGTACAGAATGGCTCCAAAGGAACCTCTGGAGCTCTTCTAGTTCAGGCCTCTGCTAAAACAGGTTCACCAAGAGCAGTTTACACAGAACCATGTCTAGGCAGGTTTGGAGTATCTCCAGAGAAGGAAACTCCACAGTCCCTCTGGGGCAGCCTGTTCTAGTGCTCTGTCACCCACAAAGTAAAGAGGTTTTTCCTCACATTCAAATGGAACTTCCTGTGTTCAGTTTGTGTCCATTGCCCCTTGTTTCTGTTGCTGGGATGCTTTAGCCCTACTTGGTCACTCTTAGAAAAAAAGCAATTCATAGTGACTATCAGAGAATAATTTTTTTTTCTGCAGAGAAAAGATTTCATTTCCCCCATTATATTGTTTGCCTGTAATCATTAGAAATTGGCTTATGAGTGAGGAATAGAATATAGTATCCCTATCAAAGTCACTATTATTTATTTTTTTTTCTATGACATCCAGCCTGAGAGGCAAGAAAGACACAGCATGGAAAAAGATCTTACACTGAAAGCAGTAATCTAAAGGCAACTGAAGAATTATAAGAATGATACTGATATATATGTGTGTGTGTGTGTGTGTGTGTGAGTTTAAAGTTTCCTTGCCTTTCTGCATCAAGATTAGTATTTCTTATAACCAATCTTTCCTTAATTCACAGCTTCCCTCTGCAGAAAATGAGAGGTAGACTTATTTCTGCATATTGATCCTGTTTAGTTTACTACAGTAAATAAGGAAAAAAACATATGATGAATTCTGATAATAATGGAGGTTTAGGTAAAAAAACCAACTTACATTAACACCAACACAATATTCCAGTAGAATATTGCATTCTATTTTTCCATTAAAAAGGGACACTTTCTTCATATCAAGAAATTTACAGCATGCTTTGTCATTTCCAAATGTTACAGTCTGTGTAGCTGAATTCCTTGGTGTGCCATTACTGCACCCATGCCATCTTCTTTTCCAGCCATAGCCTCCTATGACAGATTTTAATAGAGATTTCATCTGTGCCTCCATCAACAGACATAAATATTTACCTTTAATATCAAGTCTAAATTAAGGATACATTTCTGCTTTCACTCTGAATTCAGCAGGGTAAAAATGACAGGCTGATATTTCACCTAGAATTTGTTTGCTTGTGACACCTTTCCTCAGGGGTCTGGTGACCCTTCTTGACAAAGGTTTTTTCCTACCTGTGTGCCAGGCTCCTGCTGTGATAAGCACCTTGCAGATTTGTAGGGAAAGCAGCCTCCAAGCTCCAAAACATTTGATGAGCTAATTGCAGTGCTGAGAGAGACCAGCTAACTCTCCCAAAATGCCAAACAAATGAGTGAAGAGTAACCTAGCTGATTTATAAGAGGGCCTGGGGACTTCCAGTGTGCTTCTGCCTCATGGGCATTAAATTTACAGCATGCAAGGGGGAGTCGAGGGGGGCGGCGGTTCTTTCAGCGCTGTCAGCAGGGTCTGATGGAGCTGTGATGAGTCTCTCAAGCATTTAGACCTCTCTGGTTGATGGTTTCTGTCTATGGAGCAGTGAGAAATGGCCCAAAATCTTTAAAGAATGTTTGAAGAGAAGTAGCAGCAAGTGGCATGTGAGGGTCCCTGCTGTTGGGGAAGTGAATGAAGCAAGGGGGAAAGGTCCCTGTTACACTCCTTGCCAGCTCCTGTCTTTTCTGCTCAAGCTTCTTTTATAGAGAGAGGATGCTGCACATTGCACACAGCAAATTTTGCAGGGCTATTGGAAATATCAGTGCACTAAGTTCTCCTGCTTGTCAGTGGGAAAAAAATGCGTAAATTAGATGAAAATTTCTTTCTTTCAAGTAATAAACCTTTGATAAAAGCTGGGCCAATGATCAAATACTTCCAACCCAGTCAAACATTTCAAGTAAGTGCTACTCATTCAAAAATCTTTAAGGGAGAAAGCATTTCTCTGGTATTTTATCTGGAATATTTCTCAAAGGCTTGCAATGTCTTAAAGACAACTTTTGCCTTGCTCTTGCACTGGTTGTTATTAAGAACAAAATTTCCTTTCACTCCAGTGGTGTAAAATTAGTTATTAAAATTTTCTTCATCAAAACTTTCAAGATCTATATATTTCAAATTGCTGCAGTGATTCCTCAGTAAATTGATACCAAGAAAAATGTCAGAGGACTGGGGAAAGAGAAAAGTAGATAACAAATAAGGCTAAATATTACAGTCTTCAGTACATAGCCTTCTCATTGAGATAAACACAAATTCATAATGCAAAACAGCAGAATTTGGCCTAGTTAGACAAACTGTTTTCTCACTCTTCTGAGAGAGCAGTGAAATGAGAAATCCAGTTTATATCTGCTATCTGCCTTTTTCACCAATCTTGGGAGCACAAACCATTTTTTAAAGTGGCTTGCAATTGCCCTTGGCTATACAGATTAGTGCTCAAAAACAGAAAAAAAGCCTGTGTTCCACTTTCAAATTGTTGACATCTTGTACTGGCAAAGGAAAAAGGTCTGAAAGGAGACACAAAATAAAGTAGAGGCTTAGAGGAAGAGGCAAGGCCAGGAAATACATAGCAGTTGAAAGGGGTGGCAGGCTGAAAGTTTGTGTGAGGCTAGAAAAAGTAGAGATGAAAGGGTTTGGTAGACCCAAAGGTCATTGGAGTCCCAGAATAAAACTGAGGTTGAACAGAGATGGGGGACAATGGTGGACCAGAGACAGGAAAAAAGTAGAGGGCAAAAGTGACCTCAAAAGGTCACTTATGCTGGAAATAAACCAGTGATGCAAGGGGGCTGGAGGGTGTCAGTAGAGCTAAAGTGGGTAGAAGGACAAAAACAAATGAGGGTTCCTGTATTTGCACAAATCTGTTTGTGCAAATTCTTCCCCCTGGAAGTCTCCTGCTGTGGGATAGCAGCTTGTCTTCCTTAATTCATTTTTTCCTGAAAACTGCAGTAAACTAATCTACATTAGTTCATCCAACTGCAACTATTGCTCACTTTATCCTTCACACTCCTGCTTTGGAAGATGTTCTAGGGAAGCCTCTGCTTATGAACTATTAATATTTTTATGTCCCTAGAGAAAATTAACTCCACTTATTCTTTAGCTTTGAAATTGAGCCATAGCAGTGGGGTCTGGATTTACTGGAAAGAATATATATATATATATATATATATATATATATATATATATATATATATGCGCGTATATGTATGTGTGTGTATGTGTGTATATATATATATGTAGATATATATTGCTATAGCAGAAGGAGTGATTCTGGCCTTCCTCTAAACAGAGAAATGGCTGAGCAGCCATTATAAAAGCCACACAGCTTGAGTGTACTGGGAGTGGTTGGGGTTGAGTTAACTTTACCCATCATGGCCTGTGGTGGTTCTGGATTTGTCATTAGAAGTGGTGATAAAAGCCCAGTGTTTTGTGTAGAACAGGGCTAGCACAGTGTCAAGGCTTTTTCTGCAGCAGTTGAGGTGTCACTGTAGAGATTTGCATGCAGTGCCTCAGAACAAGAGGATTCTAGGTAGACCATTTGACAGCTATGACAGCGCATGTTGATGGTGGCAATGCCTTGCAGCAGCACCAACCACCACTCAGTGCAGTACTGCTGAGTTATTTCATATCCAGGTTTTAGATTTTGGATAGATTTTTAGTGGATAATCACTTCTCTGTGCAGCAGGAGGGGAAGGGATGGGAATGAGGAGGACTGAAGGCCCTGTATGTTGCAGCAGATGTACAGAAATGGACGTTGCCCCTGACGTGCCCAGCATTTTGCAGTGAAGGACATCACACTGTTAATTCCAGCCAAATAATGAATATTTTTACTAATCCGCTGCTGCTGCCATTTCATACCAAGCCCACTGATCCCTGTCTAGTAAATGAGTAATAGGCTCTTGAGAGTCCAGAGGAGATGGAATGACAGACAAACATGAGGGTATCTCAGGTAAGTGGGGGATTAGAATGTCCCAAGTGTGTGTGAAGAGCATGAGAGAACAGGTTGTTTCAGGAGAGCATGCAGAGTTGTCATGATACCTTCCTCTCTGAATTAGTAAGACTCAGAGCCCTGTGCTGAGGGAAGGATGCAGATTTTCCAAATTTAGAAGTCTGTATAGAGCACATTTTCCACTTGATGCTTTCCTGTGACAGTCAATTCTAGCTGACAGCAGGAAGAAAAGATGTGTGCTGAATAAACCTTTTTATATTAAAAGTTTTATCTTTTAATGTGCAATGTCTGCATTTCTCGGGAAAAAAAAACAAATAGCAAAGACCCAAAAAACCAAATCAACCAAGTTTATAATGAACTGTAAAATTGTAATGTTTTGCAAGAAATAATGTCATAAAAAAGCATTCAGAAGCTTGTGTTACAAAGAAAAGTGTAGGAATTTATTTTATTTTAGAGAATTAAAGATGGAATAATTAGCTTCATGGTTATATTATGCTGCTTTTGTTTTTAAACTCTTATTTTCCACTATTGATAGGACACACAAAATGGGGGTTTTTGATATTTTAAAGGAATGTGTACTGAGCCTCTCAATTTGACCAGAACTGCCACTTCTACTTAAACAAAATACAGGTAAAAAAAGGAAAAAAGAAAAATAACACTGACAATTTAAAATCATTTCCAGGCCATCTTGTGTGTCAAATCAAAAGTGGATCAGTGTTTCTGTGTTTAAAATGTGTTAGTAATGGCAGACTGCAAGTAAAAATAGTCCTTATCCTATACCCAATGCGTATTTGTATCCTATTAACCTATTTTCTTAGCCTCAGGAAAGCAAGGGATAGAAATGTGGCTCATTGTCCGCTTTAAACACATAAGCTGTCCATTTGGGCAAAAATAGCTGTACATCCACCTAAGCCCACAGAAGTAACAACACAGGCCACTGAGCCAACCGTCTGAACAAACACTCAGGAAACTGAAAACTCCTTAAAAGATTTTTCTCTGCAAAAACAAGTGCAGTTATGGAGACTTTTAAGCAATTTGTAAAGAGATCAAGTTTTCAACACAGGTCAGTGCTAAGCTATTTTGACTGGCCCAGTCCTTGAAGTGATAGCCAGACACGTGCAGAGAAAGCTGCTGTGAAGTATGCAAAGCAACCTTGAAATGCAGGAGTGCATAGAGGGTTGAGGCATATTCCTTCACGTTCTGGAAGCACATCTCTCATGTTTCTGATGTTGAAGGATTTCTTTTCATGACAGCAATTTCACTTGACTAGTCAAGAGGCTTGAGTACTGAGGGGCACAGGGGCACTTTGAAAACTGGCTGTGTTTTATATAAAAAAAAACTTGAGGAGTGTAAACAACTTTTCAAATAGTGTCATGGTTATTGAACTCACAGTCAGAGGCTGTGCTGATTATTGTCCTAATAAATCTCAGCTGTGCAAAGCTCAAATCAAGATTGAGTACCATGTTTCCATGTATTTTAACTGGAATAGGAGAGCAGTGAAGGGGAAAAAAACACTCATTTGAACCATCAGATTTCTCTTTAATATATATTTCTTGGCACTATTCTATAAAAACCTCACAGAGGTTTTTAGAGCTGACTGTCTCTAAACCACCTTGGATTAGCAGTATATCTTTACAAGCTTCTCTACTCTTCAAACTCAGAGGTTCTTCTCCTGAAGCTGTTACTGCTCCAGTCAAATCTTATTGCAGCTAAAGAAAAGATTGCAGTGCTTTTTTTATTGCAAAAGTATTCTTCATTGCACACATGGCTGCCGACTGCTACTGGAAATTATTGCCCCAATGGTAAATATTTAGCTCCATTTTATCTCACTTAGATTTTACTAATTAAGATTCCACACTGATGTTAGCAAAAGTCAACAATGGCTTATGTTTCGTAGTTTACATAATTGTAGGAAATAGAGATGGATGGAGCTTCTTTTTGTTCATTTGTTCTTTTCCACTATTTTGAAGAGATCAAGATTCAATGTGCTGCTGTAGATCCATTGTTCCTGAATTGTGATAAAATACAACTGTCTCAAATGGAACATTTTCATGAGAAATTGATGAAAACCATGCAGCAGATGTACCAATAACAAAACCAAATGAATAGAATACTGCAAGTATTGGAGGTACCTTTGGAGATACAAAATTATAGTTTTGTTTGGTAGCATGAATTTCTCTTTACCACCAGGATACCTTGCCTGATGTTTCAGAGCCTCCTAAGTGAGGTGTTTCTGGCTCAAAAGCCATTCATGTGATTGCTACAGTGACATTTTCCACGTGAACTGGCTGCTGTGGGGAAGCTGGATCCTGAATCAGCACCATCAGCTGTTCCCATGACCAGCCAGAGACAGACACTGATTAAATTACTTTAACCCACCCCTGTCTCCTAAAGCTCCTCTTCAATCATTTCTGTAAAGCACTGGCCATTCCTCTAATGATTAAAGGGTATGTAATAGCAATTTTATGAGAGGATAAAGAGAGGTGTAGCAGTTGAATTTTCACAAGAGGCAGAGATGACTGCCATGAGACCACTGACCTTTATGTTACTTTACTGCATGGCCTTTGACTGAAGTTAACCTTACTGAAGAGAAAAAACTCGAGTACCTGGCTTCAGTTAATTGTCTAGTGAAAAGAAGTGCTAATCAATTGTCCCATTCCAAGGCCAGGCATTGTGAGAAAATCTACTTGTTACATATCTTGAAATGTTCAGTTAGCAGAAGTGGTATCCTTGACCTTAGACAGATACCCTGCCTTAGAAAATTGTGTTTAAAAACATATGTAATGGCAAAGCTTGCAAACAAGGAGAGATGGATTAGATTAGACCTTTGCTGATACAATACCTTATTTTGGTAACTGTCTTTCCCTTGAATTCAGTCAAAAGATGTTGATCATATTAAATAGCTGTAATCACATCCTTGATGCTCTATTCAACTCTATGCCAGATGTATATTTCTATGCAGCTCAAAGATCTGTAATAGTTTGCAGGCCTGAATGTAGTTCTGCAGTTCATTTCTTTATGAGTTTTCTTCTTTTGGGAAAATGAAACCCAGTAGAAGATAGCATACCAAAAATAATTAGCTTTTCCCATTTTGGTCCTAAGAGGTGGATTTTATTTCATAGCAATTTTAAATGCTACAGTTTGAACCATTCATTTGCTTTTCCTACTATTCTGACTCTCTTAAAATGAGTCTAATAAAAATGAGCCTAAAACACAACCAATCAATACATTAAAGCCAAGAATAATGGAAACTGAAGCTGAAGCACATTTCTAGCTATCATTCCTCAGTCAAATATTAATATAGCAATCCACAGTTTGGTGATGCAGGTCTTTATTATTTTTTTTAAGTCACTGGTCTTTTTCTGATTTAGTTCATTCAAAAACATTAATATTTCACCTGCAGAGACACTATTAAGCCATAGAGCTTCAGGAAAATATTAAGGGTTCTGTTACAGATTTCTGAATAAGGATTTCTGAATTCTTGCCTATATATCTAACACATTCTCTACTGAAAAGTAACACTAAGAAAATATAGAGCAAGAAACACATAGAGCTATACAGAGAGGGGATAGATAATGTTGGTGTAATCTTTAGGGATTCACTATAAATTATTTCTTTTGAAGATGTGTACATGTCTCTCTATTATCCAGATGTTGTTATATTTAAATGCAATTCAATGAAAATCAGATGAGGAAGAGGAATTTCCAGCAGGATCTATCTTATTTGAATGAATTATCATTGCTGCTGTTGGTTTGGGGTTTTTTTTCAGCAGGTAACATTGTTAGAACTCTGCCCTGGAGAGAGTGGGGTGAATCTGGATCTTTGTGGAACACCGTGCTGAACTCATTTTAATTCCTGCAGCAGGAAATAGTTGATGCTGTGTTGTCTGTGTCTGCTCCTGAGCCTTATTATCCAAGTGACTTCCCCAGCAAAGTCAGGTCAATTTGGGGTGAACAGTTTCCATTGCAGGGCTGACAGAAATGGCACCTTGGAGCTCGTGCCTTTATCCAAACACAGGGCGTGCTCAGGGCCGGGATTGCAGCAATACATTTGTGCCCTTCTGCACACAGGGCAAATATATCATTTACTGAGCATCTAGACACTGTGATAAGGACATGATACCAAAACCAAAGAAAACCTATTCAGATGTAAACACCGCTTCCATGCCTCTTGCTCTGCTAAGAAATTAAATGAAATATAATGAAATAATAATTATAAATTATTCCAGGTTCCAAAACTCAGTGATGATAAGAAAACTGTGAAATTTACAAACAGTGAACTTGTAATGTTCATGGAGTTTTGACAAGCCTAAGAGTAAATTTCTTTGATTTAGAATAGCTTTTTTTTAGCTTTTAGGGAGTAAAGGAAATTGAGTTTCTTCAACTATAATACATGTAATGGTTATCACAGTTTCTTTTCAAGGGACGGAAATAAGTGGGACTATGTAAAGCTGAACAAAAACATGGCTTATGTTGTCATTCTTTCTTGGGCCAGGGCTCTTTTAAAACAGAACAATTTTTCTAAAACTAAACTGTCCTCACTTAGATCAGATAAAAATTATTCTAGGACTTCCACGAATAACTTTTTGTCCCATACCACAGAGAGATGAAATGTATAGCTTCCAGATTAACAGTGTAGCCAAACTCTACAATTCATGGCAGGCTGCAGACAACTCATGATGTCTAAAAAAAAAAAAATGCTAAAGGTCTACACAATGTCTGCTTGCACACTGCCAAAGGCCTTTTGGAAACATTGTCAGTTCATTAAAACTAATTTTGTCTGGTGATGTAAAATGCTGCAAAATTATTAATTCAGATATCAGTTTCAAATTTACAGGAAAATCAAAGATGCCTAAGATTATATTGATAAATAATCTTTTAGCACTCTTATTCCAGCTTATGATCATATTTGCAGTTTAAATTAACTTCTATTGCTCTATGAAGCCCTGTGTTTTTCACAGGTTTTAGGCTGTGGGTCTTATTGACATGGAGTTAACTCAAATATTGCCACAAGAGATAATAGTACAAGTTCTGAGAGTTTCCTTATACATAATGCAATTTGTTTAATATGGGCAGATTTTGGAGCTGATTCATCCAGGGATTTAAACACAGGAGTAGGCTCATTTGAAGCCAGCAAGACTATCTAAATTGAAAAACCAAAGAAAAGATACTTAATATCTGGCACTGAGACCTAAAATAGGAATCCAGAAATATATCTGTAACTGCAGTTCTCTAAAATTTTCTGCTAGATCATCAACATTTGTCTTAATTAGGAACTGACATGTTATTTGAAGCTGAGGATTGGCCTTTTTTTTCTTTTTTGTAGTTTGTACAGTTTTTGATATACATATTTTAAAAAGCCAGTCAAAATCAAGTTTTAGGTAGAGGAAATGCCAGCTCAGCATCTGTCTCCCTGTGCCAATTGCCCAGAGCCCAGGGTAAGGGCAAAGTGAAGACCACGGAGAAGAATTTGAGCAGCAGAATGTATATTTATTCCCTTTTTCTACAAAATTACAGATTACGTTCAGCAGTAAATTATCTAAATATTGTTCATTCTTTTTCCTCAGATGCCCTAGAATTGACAAGCTATCAAACAAAAAGGATCACTCTTGCTAAAAAATGGTATATTTGTAAAAACAAATGCCATGATAGTAGAATAGATTTAGAGCACTTAATTTCTTGCTTTTATTCTGATAAAATTTTTAAAAACCAAACAAACTACATTTTCCCCACCTCATAAGTCTTCCTGAAACACTACTAGAAGGCAGAGTTACTTTTAAGCTTTCCTTTTTTCCCTGCTTCACTTGGCGTGTGTCTGCTCTGGGCAATCAGACAACAGCAGCATGGACCTCCAGTGTGTGCACAATGCAGTTCAAGCTCTCGTGGACGTGGATGAACCCACTTGGACACCAGGGAGCCTTCATGAAAGACAAAATGAAGCTGCTCATGAGATCCATGCAGCATAGTTGGTGTATGCTATTTATTCAATTCACACTTTATTTACATTTATTATCCTTTATTACAAAGCTTGTCCATGTGCATCAACAGTTCCCATGATGGTACAGAGGGAGGCATAATTCCCATTTGTTTGAGTTGTGGATTTCTTTTCAGAAAACCACAAACACAGAACAATGAAAAAGAGCAACTCCTTCCAGCACATGATGAGGGAATACAGCAGAATCTGATGGAATATTCAACAGAGCAGTGTGAATGCACAGTGAATGTATGCAGCTCTCAAAACCCCTGGAAAACAGATAAACACAGATCTACTCTGGAGGAATATTTTTTGTGACTGGGAATCTCAGCATGTGGTAAGTCCCTCAAACCTGGTTTTCCTTGGTCAAGTTCCCATGTTGCAACTATTTTTCCCTTTCCCAAACTAATTGTCTCATGCAAGGACCAGATTTTGGGGGATAAGTCAATGTTTTTTAAATCATTATTAGAGTCACTCTAAGGGTGCAGCTGTCAGGATGCATTGATACTAATTTTCTAGGGATTTGAAACTTTATTGTCATTGATACAGCACCAAAGCAATGTGCAAATTCACAAAGTGGCAGAGTTTAACAGTAAAGCCATATGAAGGTTTTCAAAATCTATTCTGCATCCTCCAATTGCTTCTAAGGCTCTCTGTTAATTTCAATACTTGCTGTGTCTTCTTCTGTCTTGAGGAAGCAGTTCTGGAATTGTCATTGACTTCCTCTAGAAAGCTGGTTGTTTCCAAGACACAAAATCTCTTTAAAAGCTGTGAACCACCCTCTGATACAGTGAGTATTAGTAAAATTTCATAGAATTTTTACTGTATTAAATGTTAAGCAACTACACAGATAGTTCAAAATCAAATAGAGATCACAGAGGAACTGAACAAGCATTTAAAGTCTCTCAGGCATTCAGGAACCATCAGGTGAATATTCTATTTCTGTGACACCTGTGAATTCCTTTTTAGGTATATTTGAGTATTTGTAAGTACACTGAAATTCAGTGATCTCAGATTTATATGGTTGTGCAAATACTGCCATTTTATTCTTTAGATTTACTGGTAGTTTTGGAAGAAAATTGTCCAGGAACCGAAAATAGCAGAGAGGCAAATCAGCCAACCCACTGATCAAATCTGTAGATATAGCAAAGGATGCCTTCAATTTTTCATTAATCTACTAAGGAAATTTAGGAGCAGCATTAAAGCATACGGTGGAACATGTGGCCATCAGGCCCTACCATATGGCTGAGCCCTGACTTTGCCCTGTTAGCCATCTATGCAGAGGCTAAGTCAGGGCTGGAGGAACTCGCCCTGCTCCATGCTGGGGGTTTGCAATCCAGACCAGAACCCTGCTGAAGTTTCTCTCCTGCCCCAAATGTGCTGCAATTATCAGCTGTTCTACAAGGAAGCACTGCTGGTTAGGGGAGAAGCAGAACTCTGCCTATCCTCATGTGTAGAGGTTAGGTTGCCAGGAAACAGAATTTCTTCTGAAATCTCTGAAAGAAACATAGTTTTGGTTTCTAGAGATTACCTAGGGAAGATATTTGAACTTTTCTGGAAGGAAGAAATGCAAATGAGAGGGTTAAATCAGCTCAGGTTTTAAAAAAATTGAAACTGGTGAACATGTAAGCAAAGGCGATGGTTCTGGTTGATTTGCACAACTGTTCTAGCAAAAGTTAAACGTGTGCAGACTTCTCCTCCCCAAAAACAAATAGGCTGGAAATGAGACATTTATCTTCATCCCAGCTTATTTATCTCATCTGTGTGTAAATGAGGAATAGTTGTTGGGGTATCTTTAAAAAGCAGTATATTCACTTATCTCCAACTCATCAGGTGGGTCCTAGACACTGAAGTCATTTGCAAGGGAGAGTAATTGCTCACAGCTGAGGAATGTAGACTTTTTTCTGCAGTCATAATATTGCATAATATGTGTGCTCAGGGTACTGATTTGTCCTGGTTAAAGCAGAAAATGAACCTATTCAAACATTAGTACTACTGTAACAAGAAACGTACAACAGCCACCATTCCTATCCCAAGCGTTAAATCCTCATTCTGGATTTCCTAAAAACCTTTCCTGTTCAAATCCAGAGAGAAACAGGATAGAAAATTAAGTGGAAACTTTTTTTTTTTTTTTTTTTGGTGAATATATAACAAAAACCAAAAATATGAAGTATAAGGGAAGCAAAAGAAAATAAAGCATTCCTTGAGTTTAGGCTGTCAAACACCTTTTGTTGGCTTGTAAATTAAAGCTTATTCAGCTATTTTTTCTCCAATTAAATATTTGAGGTCTCCATAGCAACAGCCATTTTGCAAGATGCATATATTTCATGATCTGGATATTGAACAGCTGAGTAAAGCAGAACAGGAAATGCTATAGCCATAACACTTTTTAGAGTACTTTCTAGGGAAAGAAGCAGTACCTACGGCCACAGAGCAACAGTTTTCTTGACAGTAATGCTAATTTTAAAAGTTTGGATTTTTTTTCTAAAGAAATTATGCACTTCCTTTTCTGTTCTTGTTGTCTTGTGTTGTGTGACATGCGAATTTTTAAAAATAGTTTTACATAAAAATTAAAGTAAAACTTAATTTTAGATTTTAAGTCATGATGTTACAAATCTAGCTTTTCAGCAGGTCAAAGTGCTTTTCAAATCACTGAGGTCACTGCCAAGATACTAGGTTATAGGGGCTGCAGTCAATCTGTTAGACACGTTGGTAAAAGAAATTTTTAAATATTGTTCCTCTAGCATGGCTGTTGGTCACAGCTCAGTAGGTGCTGTGCAGTGGTGCTGTTACCAGCCTGTTTCTCTGAGTGTGAAATTGCCTTACAAGTGGATAGTCCAATGTGCCCGCCCTTGGGATAAGGAGCAGTGCTCAGACACTTTTGGATGTGCTCCCTAACAGGTCTGCAAACAAGGACTTTACTCTGAGCTGAATTCCTCCTCCTCTTTTTCATTCTGACAGAATCAGCCATGAGGTCCTGCATGCTCTTTCCCCCCCATACTATTAAATTTTCTCAGAGGTCTCTCAGGTAGCAGCCTTGAATGCTCAGTTGGAATAGCTGATAGCTCAGCATATTTGTGAGCTATATGGTATGTATTTGTACCATATCTGTGGTACATTGTGTTCTCCATAACAGCATTACCTCCTTTTCCTTCTCCTGTATGAATAACTGGTCATCTTCTGCCCTATTTTGACTACAATGTCAACAACAAATTAGAGCCAGAGGCAGAGCTGTTAAACCCTGATAAGATAACTGAAGCATGGCTTTCTTAGATATGAAGCAAATGTTTCTGCCCTAGAGGAGATCTGTTATTTTATTTCTCCTTGAGCTAATTGGAGGTTTATTTTGCATTGTCTCAGCATGGTAGTTTAGGCACTAATCCTGTCACACAAGTCCCATAGACATTAACAAGAGCATACCACACCTGAAAATACTCAGTTCTGTGAGTGATGCTTCTGTTGGAATTCATGCTTACCACAGCTAACTAGTTAAATACAGGGGATTCAAGAAGAGGATTAAATTGTCCTCTCTGGCAGGAATTTCTACAGGCACTTGTATTAACTGGATTAATAATCTCCATAAAGTACTTAATAGCTAAATAGTGTTCTCTATATTTTCAGAGATAGTATTCTCAAAGATGTCTGATTTTCCAAAGGGAACAAAAAATGTCATTGAAGCATTTCCATTAGGGAGAAGATAAGACCCCCAGGGTGGTAATCCAGCTCTTTGAGAGGCTGAAAATCTCAGGAAGCAAGCACAGCACAAGCCATTGTCGAAGTTCTGGCAATTAATTTTCTTTTCTCTCCCTTGCTGCATTTTACTAACTTGGCTATTGATGATATATATGTTATTTTAATGGTCATGTCCAACATAACAAAACAACCATTAACTGCATTGGAGTTAGTCTTTCCTATGTATGAGTAAGTTCTACAAGTCTTATCTTTAAAAAATATAAGATCTTTGGGCTACCCTTAGATACTGGACAGCTATATCTGTTTCTAGCTGATGAATTTACATCTAGACAAAGACAGCTTTTTATGAAGAGTTGCTACAATGTTCATCATCATGAAGGACCCTTCAGTGCAGAGCTGTTGACCTACCTCTGCAATGCTTCCTCAGCCAGGTTTTCTTATGGAATATGTTTACTCACTGATTATAAAGATTAGGCTGAATAAGGATTGTATAATCTGTATATCTAACCATAGAAACGGCCTTATTTATAATACTGTTGCTTATTCAGGATGTCAGAAATGTAGGTAACATGACAAATATTCCCACTCTACAACTATTAACATTTGGATTAAAGAAAGCATCCTGCAAAAACACCCGTACAGGAGCTGTTGAGATAAACTGAAGGCTAGATCAGCAGGGTGTTGCTACAGGTAACGTCAGCTTTAATGTGAATGTGATTTGGAAAGGTTTGCACAGTGTGGCCAGCATTTGACAGAAATTCCAGTTATCCAGCAGCATCTACCTGATAATCTCAGTGTCTTACAGCACACAGGCAGTTTTCTCCTCCTGGAAGTCACAACAGTAGAGTGACTTGTGTGGGAGATCAAAGCTCCCAAAGTCAGGACAGCAGAAACTTGGTTTATAAATGAAAGGCAATATGTTTTCATTGATTTTACTTTATCAGGAATTATTTTTGAGCAAGTACATGATCCTCTATCCCAGTGTTTTAGTTCTGCTCGGACACTATGAAAAAGAATAAGGGAACATGATCAAGCTGATATTTTAAGCAGAAAGCAAACAATGGCAGTGACAGGCAAAGAAAGTGCAGCAGTGGTGTTGCAGATTCGCTTCCAAGGGTGTGTCAAGCAAGGGAACTGAGAGTATGAATGGACACAAAACAGCTTAGTAAGATTGGATTAGAGCAAAACCTGTCAATAAACAACATCTTAAGACAGGAAAACAAGAATTAACAAAAGAAAACAAAATATTCTTTAAAAAAACCAAAAAGATGTGATATTGTGAGCAAAATGAAACAATAATCAAATCAATGCTTTTAGAAAAAGTTCTGGTGCTTTTTAGCTATGCAGCACAGATCCCATATGAGAGCAGTACCTCTGGACCTACAATTTCTGCTATATTTTCTCATTAGTATCATCTTAGATTCTTTACTTCCCCAGTAATATTATTAGAAATAACCATAAAAGCAATAACATGTATGCTCAGGATTGGTACAGACTTCAGACATTCAACAATATACTTTTTTGGAGCATTTTTAATTCCTATCCTAGTATTCACAATCCTTTTAGATAATCAAAGCTATGAGAATATTGCTTTTTCTTTTCTGGCTAAGGTTTGGTCATCTCCTGACAGATCCAGTGTCCAGTAGACAGTGTAAAGAGGTTCTGATTACTCCATGTCCTGCTCCATCATTCCACCTCTCTGGGCTAAAACTCCAAGCGTTGCATGCCTTATGAAAGAGATGACTCTGCCTGTATATTACCTCCCTGCTGCTTTTCTTTGTTTATAACTTGCCAGATTCCAAATTATCTGCTGTAACTCCAATTTGTCAATACAAATGCACTCAGGAAGCTGCATCAATGTCAAGTCAACATGATATCATAATAAAGGCTATATCTAGGCAAATCCTATAGCAGAATTTTAATGCAGCACTTTGGGAGTATGAACCTCCAGGACTCTGACTAAATTAAATAAAAGGTTATCTGTTGTCTCACTATCCTGAATCTATGCAGGACAGACCTCGTACAGAGCTACTGGTGACTGGCTCTGGGTCAGCTCTTAGTTCCACCCAAGGAATCTCCCAGGGATCAGTGCAACCAGGACCATCAAAGCCAGGAAACAGTTCAGACTGTTGTATTTGTCCTCAACATTTTATGACTGCACTCTCATGTTTTGTCACTACATTTTATTTTTGCATAAACATTCCCTTCGGGCACCTGGACTTCACAGCACTGGGATCATTTCAAAGTACATCATCCAAAGATGTCATGCTCGCTTCAAACTGCTTGTAGATGAAACAACAGCTGGATGAGAAGTACAATGAACAGGTAAACAGAGTAATGGGTAGATTGTCTTTCATGCAGTAAGCAGCATCCACAGTAAAGCACGTGCTTTGTTAAAGGAAGGGTAGCAGTACTTTACAACCAATTATTCTTTATTTCACAAACTCCAGCCACTCCTCTGTGTCAACAAATCCTGTTTGCCCTTCTCAAGGTGCCTGGGGACAGAACATGAATGACATGTGGGCTAGAAGATATGTCGAATAAGCCATGGTTCCCTTTTTTTATTTTGCTTTGACTTTGATTTTAACCAATATTTTTGCCTGGGTCAGTGTATATATTCTCTAATACATTGTTAAACCTCAATGCTTTCTCTTCTGCAGTAAGGTGCAGTTTGACCTGTTAGCTTCTCTTTTAGAGAAGATGTTTATGTGAAAACCTCAAAATATCAGCTGCACAGCACTCCAAGATAAAATATCCCTTGATGAGAGAGACATGTAGCAATTATGCCTCATAAAGTATATGTTTCAATCCCTGAAACATCAGCATGGGTACACATTCTGTTCTCTGCGAGACCGTCTCCTCATCTAGGTTTTGCTATCTGCTTGCAGACTGATCTCATTTTGTTTTCAAAGTGTAAAAAGGGAAAAGGGAGTAAAGTACTTGTGACAGTGATAATTTGCAACTCATGCCAGACAAGCCAGTCCTTTGGAGTTGTTGCTTTTGTGGTAGGTGAGGTTGTGGCTGATGAAGCAGGCTTTCTGCTCCTGTAGTTTTTGGTTCATTTGGTGCCAGCTGAATGTTGGTCCCTTCATGCCATCAGTCTCTCTACAGCCTGTCTATTTCAGCGGGGAACAGTGACAGTGCAAAAATCTGAGTTTATGTATCTCTATTTTGTAATTCATTAAAGGTGAGAAATGAGGCTTCTGTGAATTGAATTACTCTGATGCAGAATGCTTTCCAGCAGTTTATAAACCTGTCCCCTGGGGTTTCAGTGTTAGCCAAAAGAGGACATGAAGTTTTTTTATCTTGGTTTTCTAAATTTCCAGAAAATAAAAGCAACAAATATATTCTTTATTTCTGCATCATGGCATTTCAACAAAATATCCATGTCATTTGTATCAACGTATAGAAAGTTACCTGCTTGCCTGTTGAGGTGGGATGACACTTAGTAATAGCCCTTGTCTCCATGCTGCCGAGTAATTTAAATCATCTTTCTTTATTGATGGATCATGTGAAGGCCTAAGAAAAACATCACTGTGCTGCACCTGAAATTTTTATAAATAAATAACAGAAATTGGGCTAATGATATTGTTTCTTACAGTAATTGCATCAATTAAAATAATGAAACACTGCAGGAGCTTCATTTCTAAAGTTCTTATTTAAAACCTAAAGCAATTCACTGTGGGCCTAGGGCTCTCTCCCATGTGGTTTACATAAATTTGGAACATGGGAGGGTTTCAAAGCACTTATGCAACAGCAATTAGGTATTTAATTACTCCCTTCTATTAGATCCTGTTGTTAAACCCAGTTCATAATGCATGAACATTCTGGGATGTCAAGGCAGGAGCTTCAAACCATGCCAGACCAAACACCTTGTTGAGGCAGAGGTCATCAACTGGAGTAGTAACCCTTGTGGTATTTCCATATATGCAATATATAAACTCTAGTAATGGTGTGCTGAGGGAAGATGGGATGTTGGTGGCTCTGCAGTCCTAAGAGCAATTCCAGCCCCAGCAGGCCCTGCAGCTGATCAGCTCTTAGTGCACTGAGTTTGAGTCCATGACAGTCAGGCAGGTGGCACTCCCAGCCTCACAGAAAGGGCTGCATAAATGGACTGTGCAACTTCTCAAAAAACAACCTCTGACTTTGCAGAGTCCACCCCATACACATCACCTTTCCTTCTGTGAGATAAAATACTCATCTCTAGCAAGCTCTAACACAGTTTTCACCCTGAGGCCACTAACAACATAGGGCTCAGTAGTTAATATACTGACCAGTACCACAAACTATATTTTTAACTGAGTATTAACTGGAACATGGTAAGCTCTCTTCAGTAAATTAGGTTTGTATTGAATAAAATGGCTGACATGGAAGTAGCATGAATTTCTTAATGAGTTTGCTTTAAATGTGCTTTACAAGCTCAGTAACATAAATCATAGGACTTCCATTATTTAATTTTTAATCTCAGCTTTTAATAGCTTCATAATTCACTTTTGTTTTTAATTACCATTCATATCTTCAACAACAACAAAAAATGGGCTCAAAGAAAAAGAAATCAAGCATCAGAACATGGTTTTGATTTAGAAACATTCACAGTATTAAAATAGAATTGTTGCTCCTAGCTAAACTGTTTGAATTATACATTAATTCATTTCCTCTGGTTTCTCTAGTACTATTTTGGAATATTTTTTCAACCATTGATTTACATTTTCTCTTAAAGCTAAAATTCCACTTTTATATTCAAAGATATTAGGTCAGCTATATAATTTATTAATTCATCAAAGTAAATGCCATATTCCACCACAAGTGTCTGATGTTGGCTGCTCACCAACCAGCAAGTGCCACAGGGACAGTGAATCAGAACATTTCTGGGGCATCTGCAGAAATCTAAGATTCAGGAAAGCAAATGTAAACCCCAGTGTGCTGTGGGTGAGAGTCAGCCAGGAGGCATGTCAAAGTCCAAATGGCATCCTGAGGCACATATGCATGCTGCTAACTATGCCACTTTGGTTTATGGGAAGAAGCTCATGATAACAATGTGTTGTCAGTCCTTCATTTTTCCAAAGCTAAACTGCAGCTGATGTACCTTACAGTGCTATGGAAGCTAAAATGCAGTAGAAAAATTCTTGATCCACTTCAGTGTGAATACAGCCAAGACAAACTGTACACAGCAAAGGAATAACTTGATTTAAATTTTGCATTTCCTTGAGTCCAGTAGTACTACACCTGCTCTCAGCTCACACTTTTGTATTTTACAAGTAGTAAGATGCAAAGAGAAGCCTCCTTTCAATTTTTTGTCCCAGCCAGATTTCCCTTTAGCCTATCTCCCTGCTTTCCTGCTATGGAGCTGGGCAGAAACCAGCATGGAGAAGGGTGAGGGCAGGTGCCACCCTGCACATCCAGAGGAGCCCCCACTGCCAAAACACTGGGACACCGTCTCCACTGGAGCACCCAGTTGGGATCATTCTCCCTTGCAACACTGACTGCAGCTGTCTTTGGATCAGACACTCAGCAGAGAGTAAACACAACTGCTTCAATGTCAGATGTTAATCATGATGGATTAATTAATTAGAAATTAAACTGCTGTCATCCCTCTTTGTTCCTTCTCATCAGGACATCTTCCTCCTTCATCTGCATCAGAGTTCAGCTGAGGCAGAGCGGAGCAGAATGCAGACATGTAGCTTGCATAGCTAAGCTACAGTGGGAAGTAGATGTGAGTACATCTATGTATATACACAAAGACATATGTTTTAAATAGATGTACATACATAGATATATATATACACACACTGAATAGTTGTCACTATAAATAAATAGTGTAAAGAAATGCAATATTTACGGATAAATTTAAATCATAAGCTCTCGCTGTCCAGAATCTAAGCAGCTTTTCTCTCAAATTCAGAGATTTAAAAAAAAAAAAAAAAAGGGAAAATTTGGCTGTATTGCCACCTGGAGGATCTGTGTGTCCTTACCCGCGAGTTGTGACTGGCTCCCCAGGACAGGATGTGTGTGGTGTCTCTGAGCACAAGGGTTTAACTGTAGAAGAAAGGAGTTCCTGGCATTGAGGTTATCATTAGGGGTAATTAGAATCAGCTAATTGTGTATTTACACCTTTTATCAGTCTTTGTACCAGAATAAATAGCTCCAAAGCGTGGACACTTAATTTATTTTTGTGCTCCAGAGATGATGTGTCTGTGCCTTCAAAATAAACTCCTGGGTGTCTCCTCTTGCTTAAAGAAAAAGGCAGGAGGGATGATGTTGGCAATGGAAGGGGTCAGAATTCAATTCTTCCTTTCAGCTTTTTTTCCTTTGATTTTGACTTGCAGGTTTAGGTCCCTTCTAAATTTTAGAGTTAGGAAAATGTGAAAAAAGCTCTCTTTTAAAACCCAAGATTAATTCTAAAATTGAACCTGTTTCATTCACACCAAGGAGATCTAAAAGCCTGAAATAAAATCCTGCCAAAGGGATTAAGTATTCTCGTGCAGACCCAATCACCCCGTTCTACAGATTCCTGGTCTCCTGTGCCGCTGCATGGCCACACGCAGAAATGCAGCTCTGGGGAGGAATTTTCTGTGCTCTTTCCCTGTTAACAACAAGGAGAAAAAGAAATAAGGAGGCTGTAACAGTGACAGCAAAATGATGAGCAGGCACCGCTTGGAATTACAAAAATACCTGAACCCACACATAGACAAATGTGCTCACGTGTCGGTTTTTCTGTTATAATTTTTGTTGTATTTTACGTTCTTGCTTAGGGCAATTAGCCTTTTAACAACCTCTCCTTCAGAAGAAGAAATAACTTTAGTTCCTGATCATTAGTGAAACACTTATTTTCTGTATTGCTTTGTCTGGACAGATGGCAGCCATTCCTAAATATGTCTTTAAAGGACTAAAAATAATATTTTAAAAATAATGTTAGCTGAAGATAATGCTAAATAAAGCAATATCATGTAATTTCCCAGAAAAGAGATGCCAGCAGCTGCAGCACAGTAGCTGAAGCATAGCATTTCTCCTTGTGTTAACCTAGACATTGCAAGGGGGCAGCCAACCACAAAAGATGCTGCCCTCCAATTTTTGTACTTATCTAGGAAATAATCTGAAAAGGGCCATCTGACAGGCAGGATGCCATCTTTCTATTGCTAAGCAACCTCTGATATCTCTTTTCAGAAGGAATGATCAGCTTCTTGAAGAGTACACAGCTGAATTTAAAGAAGCCCTTTTTCCTTCTATGTTTCTTTTATTCTCTGTCTCATTTTTTTCCATTTTTTCTAACCACACAAAACAACTACTGATGATCCTATAATGACAAAAAAAATGACTGGGAAGAGCTTACTAGGCAAAAGACAAGCAAAATCTGAGCTGCAGACTCCAGTCAAAAAACAAAGTTGATAATGATGGCACAAATAGCCTTCCACCATAGCTGACAATGATGCTAAAGAAAATTAAATACACCACTCTATGCATAAAATTTGGCTTGGAGAGAAAAAGTGAGAGGTAGACTACATCTTCTTTACATTATGCTTTCCCACTCCTTTTCTTCCATTTGGTTCTACTTTCTTTCTTCTAGCTCTTATTTGGCAACAATTCAGCAGCATATGTGTTGAGATTGAACACGTACTTTTACCCACTTTTGTTGCTTGCTAAGGCCCTTAGTGCTACCTTTTTGCTGGTTCCGTGTCTTCCTTTCTCCTTTTCTCTGGGTCACGGGTTTCTGCCATTTACTGCTCTTCCAACAGCTCTCACTTAACTAAACAAGTATATTTCAAGGTTTCAGTATATCTGCAGTGGTTTCTTGAAGCCAGTTGTTTACACAGTGATGCTTTTCAGTGTGATAAACATACCTGCAAGTGCTCTGTCTCATGTTGGTGATTTTCTCATTGAACTTTTGTGTTACAACATACAGAAAGTGGCTTCTTGTGCATGCAGGGGTTGCCTTATTCTTCTTTTTTCTTAACCAGAGAGAAACTATGAGTGCCCACACTGATCTTTTCAGATAGCAAAGGACTTAGTCAAAATTTTCTCATAACAGGTCCAGATCTTAGATCAAGTTCTCCCACCAGTGAATAGAGGGCACAGCACAAGGTCTTCTATTTCCAGCTTGCCCTCTGCCTTCTCTGTCTGGATACTCTGAAGTCAATCCATAATCAAGAGGCTCAGTTTAACTCTTAAACTCAATGGCCACTCAGCAGACATCACGCTATAAATAAGGATATTCTTTCCCAGTCTCCCAACCTCAAGCACATACTGAAGATACAATCTGGCTTGAGCATACTAGTGCTCAATTAAATCCATTGTCTCACATTTATCAGTAGCAATACAGAAATTGTCAGATACCCATAGAGATGTTGAGTAGAAACAATTTCACTGAACAAGGTCAGAGCTGGAATGAAAAAATGCCCACACAGGATGTATTTGCAGTTATCTTTCCAGTTGCAATGAGTACCTGGAGTGACTATGGCTTGAATTTTACTGCTCTTTCTCTTTTTGTGAGTGATGGTAGCAAAAGCACCCATCAGTATAAGGGTGAATACCAGTGTGGTAGGCAAAGCAACTCTGAAATTATGGTCAGTTTAAGGACAGTTTGAAAGTATATAACTGAGATAAATTCATCAGGTCAATTAAGCAAAGAAATAATTAACACATCAGAGAATGATGCAAGGGAAAATTCCTGGTGCGTAGGAATCTGTAAGGAACCAGAGGGTTTTGTGGTGCAGGGTTATCCCCTGTAGTGAATTGCCTTTATGGAACCACAATTTTCTCAACAAGGATCTCCCACAGGGGATAAAGAAATCTTCCCTTTTTAAAAGACCTCAAAATAATTCAAGCTGTCTGCCAGTAATTAAATCCATTACACTAGCAACAGGTGGTAAAGCTGTAATTTTTTCACATCTGTTATCATTTTCATGAGTCAGTATGTATTCATTGCAAGAGCTGGGTAAACCACAGAGCAGAGAGGGCTGGGTTGATGGCTGTCATCCAGGCAGCTGCTGTGCTCACTCCTGTAGTTATCTGAAGAGCAGAGCAGAGGGGATGTGAAAATATCTGGTAGGCAGGAAGGGCTTTGGGCAGAATTCCAAAGGGTAGGAAGGCAGGGATTTAAAAGGGAGTGAAAAGATTTCAGAGGTTCTTTAGAGAGAAGAGTGAAAAGGAAAAAGGGAACCTTGGTTGTGTTTAGAGCATTACCTTGATATACCTTCCCTAACACAGACTTTCTGTGTGGCCTGGAGTATACTCCTTGGTTGTTCTAGCTTAGTAAATTCAAAAACCAAAATCCCTGGGAAATTTCATAGTTGGTGAAGACAACAGGCATAGGACAGCTCACAGGTATGTAAGTGAATTTACCTTAGTCTCCAAATCACAATGCATTTGTGCTAACTGGCTGCTGGGAATAGTGGGCCATGATGAAGAGGTTTGGGTATGTTGCAAGAAAAATTCTATTGAAGAATAGACCTACTAAGACTGAAAACTGCTTTTAATGCAAAGAACACATGGAATGACCATGGCTCTGTGTTGCTCTGTAATGCAGCAGGTTGTACATATCACTCCTATATAAGAGTAGGAAAGAATCCTGCTACTGGGATGTGCAGTGTCCTCACTGCTCTGGAGAGCAGCTGCAGCTTTTTGCTGTGCTTCTGGATTCTTGACTTCCCAAGAACACTTTCCATGTTTGGTGGCCTTTTCCACCTTCCTCCAAACAACATTCCTTCTTTAATTCAGAGGGGAAAGGCTCTGTAATTTCAGCTGTCGTTTCCTTTACTAAATACTGGCAGTAAGTATTTTTGGAGAGGTGAGAGAAGTTCACAATCAATTTACATCCAACAGCAGTGACACGAGCTTTCAGGTTCTGTTTAGGACATGCTGCCTTTACACCTCTCCTCAAAGACTGATTTCCTCTCAAGTAGTGCCTTGCATGGCAGTATTAAGGATACTTACTATTGCATTGAGCTACAGTTTTGTAATGAGTAAATAATTGTTCACTTAAAGAACCTTTTAAAAGCCAGTTTAGAACAAAAATATATGTAATTGAGTTATTGCTGTAGGAATTTCTTTAATTATATCTTGTTCCATGACAATGAATAGATTACTGTAAGTCTTTTAAAAGAATCATCATTTGACTCTACTGGACTTTGAACTAACAACATTTTACAGGTTGTTTAATGTTAATAGCTATCCTCAAGCTGAGGCTGCTTGGCTGAAATCCATGGCAAGAGGCAGGGTTTAGCCAGCAGATATTTGCTTTTCTGGAAGCTCTCCCATGGGCAGAGCCACAGATCACTCAACTCCTAAGCACATCCTCGTGGAATTGTGTTACTGTGAACTCCCATGTGGCCAAAAGACCATCAAGGAGCACATATTTTCTTAATAATACAATGAGACACAGGAAATTAATAACCCTTAACCTGTCTAAACCTCAAAACAAGTATAGTGGAGTTCTGGATGGAGACAGAAATGTGTGCAGACCAAGTCAGTCCAGGCATCCTTCCCCCCCTCCTCTTCCTCCCTTTCATGTTCTTTACTTTGGAACTGGGCCCTTGCTGTCAGTGCAGGCTGCCCCCCAAATCAGCCATTCTTGCCCAAAGGCATCCCAGAAGTGTTCAAGGTCCACAGCCACCAGAGCAGCACCACAGATCCTGGTGTGAATTCCCTTTCCAGCTGTGGGTGCCTGACACCTCTGCCAAGGCAGCAGCAGGGCCTCCAAGCAGCTTCATCTCATTATTCCAAGGGGAAAATAAGCAGGAGGAAAGAGGGACTCTCTGGTGTCCAGTTCTCCCATTCTCAAAAACTGGATAACTAGCCTTTATTTTTGTGGAAGAGTATTTGCCCACAGAAAATGAAAGTCATGATTCAAGTGTGGTCTTCACTGAAACAATTAACTTCAGTTTCATGTGATGGCACTGATTGATACACGAAGGCTCCAGGTTTGTAAAGGAATGAACCAAAGCAGATTTAATGAATTCTGGGGAAGGGTAGGCTCATATGATGGATCACACTTCCTGAGAAATCATTGAATGTTGCTCAGTGATTCATTGACTGCTGGCCAGAGCAGTCTTTGTAAGTGATTTATCTGAATCCTTTTCAAATCCTTCCCATTATTAACATTTCAGCAGTTCCTTTCCTACGTGAATTCATGGTAGTTCTGTGTTTCTCAGGAAGATTGTAGGAAAATGGTTTCAAACAGGATGATTCCATGTTGAGCAGATGAGCTGTCTCAGGTTTATGTCACAGCCCATCTGCCTGTTTGAAACAGGCTTCCTGCACCGTGCCATTTCCTCTCCATTGGGCGGGCAGGGAAAAAGACTGTTCATGCTGCATCTTCATTCTGTTTGACCTTTCTAGAGTGTTATTTCACACACAACATCTAAAGTTTGCATTTCCTTCTGTAAATGTAATTTTAATCTCATTCTATTTTGGCAGCAGATACCATTGCTACAAAATCTGTTCATTCTTTATCCCACTATCTTCATTGTGGAAGCTGAAGAAGGGCAGTCTGAGGTAAGCTTGGGGCACACACTTCAAGGCTGGATCCCACAAAGATCTGAATTGTAGTGAAAATCAGAAATGTGTAGGTCTTGGTTCTGTGTTCAGCACTGAAGAACATATATACTTGAGTTTGGGCTGGGATCAGACTGAGATTTAAAGTGGAGCCTGATCAATTCCCTTCAGCAGGCTCCCATTCACTGTGAGTATTTAAAATTAAAATATTTTCCCCACAGGTTTTACATTTTACTCAGTCTTATTCCTACTAGTCTGGGTGAATACTTTGCATTATGATGAACCAGCCACAAGGTGTCAATGTAGTGTAGCAAATTATCAGTAAGGGTTTGTTACTACAGCATCCTTTGACTTTCAATGCAATTAAAATTTGTCTTCTGATAGGATATTTATATCACTAATTGCAAAACTTCTGGTCAGATCACATTTTCTGTACCTGATTCATTTAATCAGTGAAGTCTTCTCATGTTTTATGATTGCTGGGGTGTGAGGTGAAAAATCAGTATAAATGACTGAAGTAAATAATGCGACAAGTCACAGCTGCTGTAGCCCTGTGTTTTAGAAGGAAAGGCTGACAAAGTGAGATGTAGATTGGTAGAGATTATTTAATTCTTGTCAAAATATCAGAAGTTACCGTAAGCAAAAAAAACACAATATCAGAATTCACTTTTCACAATAAGGAGTCAGAATATCTGGATGAACTGGTGTGTGTTTATAAAGGCCCAGTTACACCCATTTATAAGAGGTGTAATGACAGATGAGACCAGATAGTGAGGGAAAAGCAATATTGCAGAATCCCGTTCTGTGTCTTCTAGGCACAAATTATTGTGTGTCATTAAATATAAAAACAAATGCCTCAAAAGAACCAGAGCTAAAACTGAGGTCTGAATTACAAGGAACATGGAAGCAATTTGGTTTTGTACTTGAACAGGGGGCTTGGATCTAGGGAGGAAGGGACCGTCAGAAATGAGAATAAAAGGCTCTTAGGAAAATTACTCCTGGAATTGTGAATATTATCTCTTTGAAGTATGCTTAATAGATTTAGACTAAGAATTTTCAAAGAGGTTAAGGACTTAGCTCCCACTGATTGTCAGTAGCTTTCGGACACTTTACTGCCATAGTCTGCTTTGAAAACCCCAGCTTATAATATTAATTTTAATGTACCCTTTTCACTACAGTAGGAGAGAGCAGATCCATGACAGAGAAAAGAACAGAGAAACTACAAAAGAAAGTTTCTTTGTATGAAAGTCTTTCTTTATAAATTATTGTACTTTACCTCATCTACTCAGACAAGTACAAAGGTACATAAAATAGGTGGCTGAGCAGAGGATATTACATTACGTGACGCCCTTCACTTGTGTTAATGACCCTCTGATTGTGCTTTGCACAAAGTGGAGGGCTCTGGTTAGCAGATAATACCATGAAAATACATCCTTGGGTACATTTCTTAAAAGGACAAAGGGAAGATGGAGCCTGTTTATGCAAAGAACTGGTTTTCTCAGGTTCTAAACCAGCTGTGACACCATGCTGTCCTTTGAGAGATATTTTATTGGGCAACAGATCAGTGTCAGAGGACAAAATAGCAGCAGCAATAGATGCATCATATTCCCTGGAGCTCCCTGGGGGCAGGTTGGGACAATGGTTAGAAAAACTGCAAAGTCTGTGGGAATAGAACTCTTGCTGTTCGTGTGCTTTTTTCTGTTGCATTTTCTTTTCATATCATATATCTTAATGAGAGGAATGACCCCCTCACAATGCTAGTGCAATGGTAAATAAAATGCTACAGGGAAGCTTTAAGTTCTTCAGAATGAAAGTATGTTGAAAAGATGGGTTTGCATCTCAAGGGTGGCAACAAAATAAGCCAGCAGAGAAATCGCTGCTAGCCCTACCTTACTGTCAAAGACTTGATGTTGAAGTGGAGAAAAGAGAATATCCTGGCTCCCCTTTAGTGGTATAGTGACAGCAGCTGAAAGAATCAGAAAAAAATAGGTCTGCAATCCATGAGGGGTGTTTGTGCTTTGCTGCCTCAGGACCCAGCTCTGCAGCATCTTGAAAGAACAGACCTTCTATTGAAATGACATGAAGTGCAGAATTTCCCAACTTGAATTTCTTCTGCTACTTCACACACTAGCTTTGTGCCTTTTACTATTTAACAGGAGGCAGCAATGAGGAAATTATTTAACTTCCACTTTAGCTACCTACTCCAGACTTTGAGTTGTCTTAGGCTTCCCCCAGCTTGGAGTGTTTGGTCTAAGAACAGCTCTCTCAAAGCAAGACACCCACTTTAAATTCAGTAGGATGCTTTCTTCACAAATTTTAATATTTTGGCAGTTCAGCCAAACACAGATCAGATGTGGGTGGCACTATTCACTGTCTGAATCATCTGAGGAGGTTTAGGAGCACTTTGTCTTCTGCTGAATAGTATTACCCAAATTGTGACCTTAAGATCTCAGAAACCTTCTTGCAGCATTCAGCATCTGTAGACTAAGTTCACAAGAAAGGGGATGTTTACAATTTATTTCTGTTCATGTTCTTTCAGACATTTTCTACAATACCTGACTTACAGCATCTTTTATAGTTTTAATGTGGAGTAGTCCTTAGAGAGACCAGGGAATCATTCCTGTGGTTACATTGTAAAGATAACTAAATATGCAACGAAAACTAGGAAATGAGTATTTGCTGTTGGTTGGATCTCAGCACAGCCTTTGATACCACTGGGTATAGCATAATTCCTCTCAAATTGGCAAAAGGACTGTGAAGGTAACTCAAAGACTTCTTTAATTTGGCTATGTTATGAATGATTAGTTCACTTTCTTCCTCTTCACTTGAGTTTCCTCCAAGGCGTATTCTGAGTACCCACAGTTGCAGCTGATTATTCCTCAATCTCCTTCCTTAAAAATGCCATTTTTCTTGGTTTTCATTTCTTCTTCCTGTTAGAAAAACCTGCTCTAAAAGCTTGGATCCCCAGTGCCTCACGCTAGTGTAGCCATTCCTGGCTGTACAGAACACATCTGAGACATTGTCATTTGGCCTCTCCTGCACTTCCTGCCAGTCCTACAGTCCTGGAACATGTAGGGATATAGGTCAGCCTCGCAAGGAATGATACCCATACCAGGATGCTGGTGCTAAGATTAGGAGAGTCTAAGTGTTCTCTCTCTGCTGATATGTACCCTGAGAAGCAGAGGAGATAGAGGGATAAAAAGCATTTTTACTGTTATGTACAACAAAATATACACAGAACAGCACACATGCCATATTTTGAGGGTACCTCGTTTGAAATGCTTGCTGTAGAAATTCTTGTTGTGTGGAACTGCTTGTGAGATTTCGGGAGAATAGCTCTTTGCAAGTGCTTTTGAAACACAGCCCTTCCTTGGCAACACACTGGTTGTCTGCAGTAACAGAGCTCTGTGACCCCAGTGCACACCATCTTCACCTCTTGACCACAAGAAAAATGATCAAAAATTGTTGTTCGTGAAGGCTTCATTCAGCACTCTGCCAGACTTGGTGTCATTAACCATGAGTCACAAATCTGATAATGCAATTTAAGATATTGAATCATATCCTCAACTTGTGATTCATTAGGGGATTTAAATGCCAGAAGTGGCGTCTTGGACTCTATTCCAATATATATGAGTTCAGATAGCCTTCCAAAATAAGCAAGTGACTATGAGCCATAAATTCAGTTCACCTCAACCACTAATAGTGCCCAGAAAGATTATCCTGTAGCTTTTCTGGCAAGGACAAGGTAATAAACATTCCCCATGCTCTCCCCCGCCATTCCCCCACCTCCCCCACTCCGTTTCACTCCCTATTTCACTTCAAGGATGCCAAAATTAAATTTTCAGCATCTCCAGCAGTGTTAATTCTTTTTCAGACAAAGAGATGTAAAGTGACCTTACAGATTTCATTTCCCAGTTGTAAGATTCCATCTCTGGAGGCACAAACTGTGGATAATAATGGCAAAGCATGTGGGAGAATGGAAGTGATCTGCCCCTCATCTGCTCTGGAGGGAACGTGAGTACCTGAAGAAAGGGCTTCTCCAGAGTAGGTCTGACAGAGCACAGTGTATGTGCATGGTCAAAGTACTTCCTTCATCTCTTAGGGATAAAATACTATTTGCTGGAAAGCAACCATTGCCCATTGGGTGCAATGTCTCCTTCAGAGCAATATTCCTGAGTTTTGTTCATTGGTAAACACCAACACACTCTTGACCCCCAGAAGGAAAAGTCATCGATCCTTTGGAGCTGGTAGAAGTGCTGTTTTGAATGGATGGTCTCACTATAGCTACAGCATACTACAACAGTGTTTGGGCCTGTGTTCAACAATAGATAAACCAAAGATCATACTTCTTGTGTCTGCCACTGCCACTTTTCACCTGCTGGAAAACCTGTATTTGTATCTGCTCTGCACCGTTCCTGTGAGTTGCATTGTTTTTATTTAAACTTTTTCTATTTTTGATTGGCACTTAGGTTGCTGTATGCCTTCAGGACACAGATTCCCACATCACTGTTTCCTCACTGTTTAACAGCTCCAGTAATGACCCCAAATTACTCAACCTTGTATGCAGTCACGGAGTACAAGAGTTCCCTGATTTCACCAAGTCTTGTTGACAGAGACTCATTTATCAAACAGCAAACAAGCAGAAAGTCCAAATGCTAAAGGTGGACAATCACATCAGAAATGAGGTCATCTGTACATACCCATAAGTCACAAAGAACATTCATAAGCCATGGAAAAGGTACTTGAGATCAGAAACTCACACTTCTTAACACATAATACTCCAAAGGGGATCATTGCAGAGTTGTTTTAAGCACCCTCAGTAACTGTTGCTTTGTAGAAATGTGGTTTGTTTTAGAATTGTAAATTGATCTTGAACATATTCTAATATTGACATATAAATACAGAGGGGTTTTTAGAAGAAGTCTGAGCAAAGTGATGTGGGAGCTTAATTGTAAAGGAAATAAATATTCTTGCTAAAAGATTTTTTTTTAATTCTCTGATTACTATTTTTAATCTGTTAGGAGCATCACTGGGTTGTATTAACTGGTTATTAATACTTGTTAAAGACATGTGGGAGTTGATATAGAGCCAAATAGCCAAATCCACTGGATGTCAATACAGTTAAAGACTCAACCTTGAAGCTGCAGTTACTCTTTCTCTTACAACTCAGTGTAAGTAAAATCCCAATGGCTTTACAGCAGTTACTCTGAATTTACACATGTGGATGTGAACGGACAGTCAAGCATGGCAAGTGTTACACACAACTTAAATAAAACTAAATAAACCTAACAGACTTTTCCAAAACACCATATGACAATTAACAGGGAGAACTGTTTGAATCAAAGCAAAATTTAATTTCTGCCCAACTGGCACACTTCATGTTATCAAACTGCAAATAGCTTCTGATTATTATAAAGCAAGAAGTAAAGACACAATGACAGTTCATAGGCTGTATTAACACCGAGAAAGCAAATTCATAGTGTCAGCATCAAAGCAGCTTAGAAAGACCAACTTGAATACCTCTGCCTTTGCACTACTTCAGACAGGACAGTCTGTCAGTCCCTGGTTTGGTGTTCAATGCAGCAGGTGTTGGGTCTCAGACCCAATATGGTGTTTGTGGAATACTGCAGAGGGAAGGGAATTGCCAGAAGCTCTGGGTAACAAGAGGCTTCAGCACAAAGCGGGAGGATTAATTGCCACATAATTTGAAGGACCTGAATGGATCATAGTCCACTGTCAAGAAGTTAGCATCAGTACCAAGGGGAATTTGGGGAATAGAGAAGGTATTGCTAATGAGCTCACATTAACTGAGCTGAACTCCAGAAAGCGCAGCAATGTCAGGTAAAAGTGCCATTCAGGAATCAGGGTCTGACTGGTATAAAATAGGTGAGCCTGTGTGAGGTATCAATGCTCATAGGAAAACTTCCTGAAAAGGAAGGAAGATTAAGGCACTTCTATTTTGGAATAAAGTTTTGAAAACACAGCAGGAGGACGGTAATATCACCCCCAATTTAATGAGAGATGGAGACATTCACCAAGAGTTCTGACAGAGCAGCCCTTCCCCCAAGCCAAGTGCAAGCAGTGCTTGTTCAAAATGTCCAAGAGTAGCACATTAACGGGATTTGGTAATTCACAGAATCATTTCTCCTCACAGCATGAGCAATAACTGTTTAGTTACCTTTCCAGGGGTCCTGCCTGCAATTAGCTCACCCAAATGTTGACCTATGAATAACTGCCAGAAAGAGCTTTCTGACAAAGGATATCAAAGCACTGGCCAGCAGGTGAGTGAAGCCTGGTTTAGACTGTCCCTAAGCACTGCTAAAAGGTGACAGACTGCAGAAGGAAAAAGATTATGCACTGAGATACGGAGGCTCCTAAAGGCTTGAGCTAGATTAATCAGGTTAGTTATACAATGTTATCAGCTCTTAAAATACAGAGCTCCAACTTCAGATAAAAACTGTAAAATTAACCAAGTGAGTGACCTGGAAGTGCAGTGGCTTGTGACTTGTCTCCCACTGCTCTCCCCTTCTTCCATGAAGTACATGATCCAGGTGTGCTGCTTATTGCTTTCCACTAATGGCAGCTGGCACCCAGCAGTGCCCTGCACACTGTGGGGTTCCTTTCTCATTCTTCTTAATTAATTTCCTTTTCTTACCTAATTAACATCATTTTTTTCTGATAGGAAAGTCTAGGGAAAATGCCTTGAGATAAAATGGATATTTTCTTCGATTTCAACCAAAATTTATATCAGCATACCAAAGGTATTTCTTTTTCCTTGCAACTCTCAGTGAGAATTCCCTGTTTTCAGTGAGTGCAACAGGATTTCAGTCTGTTTGTATTCTGTCTATAAATTTTTCTGTGCTTTCCCAAAACTATTGGGAATAGAGCAGAAAACCCCAAATCACTATTTTCAGCATTTACAAGGTGTTTTGGTGTAAAGCATGTATGTAAAGCCCAGCTAAGCTTTGTCCTCTGGCATATATCCAGTTTTAAGCAGAGAATTCAGCTCAGGCTGTCGAGATGGAGTCAAGCTAACACCAGCCTTTGGCTCAGGTGGATTGGAGAAATACCAATGTGCAAAAGGGAAAAGTGAACTGCAGAATTCCATACACAAGCCTGGGCCACACTCTCATGGCTTTTGAAGTTAGAAGCTTGCAGGATATCACTTGTCTCTTGTACTTTTAAACATTTCACTTTGCTTACTTTCAGATCAGCTATTTCATTTTGAAAGGATACACGGCTTCAATTACAAATTAGATTTTCCTGCACCTCTAACCTGACAGAGCAATTCTTAGTTTCAGCACTGACAAGCTTTTCTGCCTAACAAAGCAATTAGTTGCAAATTATTTAATATGACCTGAGGAGAGTTGCCAGACAGTAAAAATACTGCCTTAAAAATACAGTATGGCATTCTCTCTCCCAGAAGATTACAACAGGATGTGTTTGACAGCCTTGGTTTACAAAATCATTCTGGTAACACTTACATGTACAAGAATTGTCAAACTTGGTGTTACAAGAGGTCAATTGTCACATTCTCACTTAATACAAGTGTAAAATAGAGGTGACAAATTTCATTGTAGCCTGACAGTTTTAGATGTGCAGTAGATATAATATCAAAAGTATGTCTTACATCAGAAGTGGCATTTTTAACATTTCTCAGCTGAATACACATCCTTCGCAATGTTTTGATCTTTTTGTAGCAGGACATGCACATGTAGCAGGAAAAATGCACATGAGAATGCTGCCTCCTGCTCTAGCAAGCTGTTTCCTATGAGCCAAATATTTCAAGAGCTGCATTTTTCAAGAAAAAATCATTCTTTGTTATTTTGGATCAGTGCAGTGAAAGGAGCAAACCTCAAGAGAGTTCTGGCAGATTCTAGGACAAAGAAATTTTCAAGAAACTATCAAAATACATGGTTTTCTATGTTAGTATCACTCTTTTTTTCTAATTTTTTTTTTGCCTCTTGCATTATGCTGTAACTCTATGCAACGATCACATTTTCCAATTTCTTATTCTTATCCTAGCAGCTGGCAAGGATGAGCTCAACTCTACCTGTATTCATTTTCATGATGGTGCTCTAATTACCTAAAGAATCACAAAATCCAATAAATTCTCAGACAGGAGTGATCTGGATAGTTGGCCAAGTGAGGTCCCTGCATGCCATATCTGTATAAGCTCCCCAAGAACTGTGAAAACACCAATGATAATTAGATATCTTCCCTTGGAGGCTTTTTCAAGGCAACATCATTCTGTGAGTCTAAGGGAAACTGCAGAGCTGGTAGCAGTGGCTACAGATAAGATTCTTTAACTTAATCTCTACCATATATTAGATAAGATGCACATGTGTGTGTGTATGTATATATACATATATACATATATATACACACACACACACACACACACACACACACACATATATATATATATATATATACACACTCAAGATTCCAGAATTATTGACACAATTAATTACTTGTTGTATTCTGAGTGATTATGCCTTGGACAATAATATTGTTTCTCAGAAACCTAATACAGGAATGAACAATATATTTCCAGGAGTAGTTAAAGAAAAAGGTTTTTTATTTCACCTCATGGATACATGGAAATCATGCTGGTGCCCAAATCTCAAATTTTTTTTAAAGTTCTAAGGGGACAGAAATGAAAATACATTGTACAGCAGACGATATTCTGTTTTATCTCACATATTTTTACTAGCAAACTGTGAAGACTTTTTTTCCTTTTCTTTTGTGGTGTTTTTGTATCTTTCCTCAATTCCAGTGAATACATTCCAAAAATATAGGGGTAAGTTTTGATTATAACAAAGTAAAATTAAATACCTGAATTTTAGTGGAAATTACATCAGAAAATGTTGCAGTTGAACTAGATAATCATTGTCAGTCACTCCCAACTGAAATCACTTATCCTAACAAATTATTTTACTGGCTAGTCAGTAAAAGCCTTAGAGTCCATAAACATTTGTGATGCCTCTTGGCAAACCTGAGAAAGGAGATCTCCTCGTATGAGGGAGGTTGAACACACAGCCTCAGCAGGGCGCTTTTCCTACCTGCCCTGCCTGTGTGGATATAGCACTTGTATCAGTTAAATTCATTTGCTTTGGAGACAGAGAAGTGAAATGTTGTTTTCTGCACAGGGACACAGAAAGGCCCAAGGAGCTGCACTTCCCATGCCCTGGACAGTCAAAGCCACTCTGTATCTGCTGATGCAGATTAGATAGGAAAGGACAAGAGAAAGGGTCTCTGTCCTGACAGGAAATGTAACACTCCGAGTATCCTTCAGAGGGGTGACACAGCAAAGGTCTACAAAGGATTACTGCAGTCGTAATGGAGACAAATCAGGAGTTTGGAACTGTGAGCAGCAAAGGAAGACCTGGAGGCAGGCACACCTGAGTCTTCAAGCTGTGAGGCACCAGTTATAAATTAAACAACTCTCTTGTCTAGATTATTGCTGGATATCAGGAAAACATCACTCAGAATGAATTATTTCAGTCTAGAATCCAGGAAGGATTATTTTTTAAAACTACAGGTTGTTTAGCTAATGTTGCCCATTAAAATTTCCAGCGTTGGTATTAATTACAGTGTGTCTTTGCTACTAATTACAGCATGTGGCAGCAATTTACACTGTGGTACATATATTTTTGAGAGAGGGAAAGAAGCCAGATAATCCAGCAGAGCAGTGCAGGCATGTTCCCAGCAAGCACCACTGCCTCAAGATCATTGCCTTGGTGGAGTATAAGGGACCATCATTCAAGATAGAGACAGTGGCTGAGCAAAATCTTTTAAGCTTGTAAGAGCAAAGCAAACTTTTCAGGCTAATATTTGAAATGACTTTACAGATGAGGAAGAAGAGGCAACAAGAACATATTAGCATTTATTTGATATATATTTGACAAATGAATGATTTGAAATGACTTTACAGATGAGGAAGAAGAGGCAACAAGAACATACTAGCATTTATTTGATATATATTTGACAAATGAATGATTTATCTTCATGCTTCTTTAAAAAGGGCAGTGATCACCACATCCCATTTTCACACTCAAAAAAGTGAAGCATGGAAACTTCCCTTTGGAGCACTGAAATTATCCATTAATACTTACAAGACTGTTTTCCTCATTTTCTGGAAAATTATTTATAATACTTAGCAGTTTTTCTCAAAAGAAAGTAAGTTCCTTAGCCATTCAGTGAGAAATTATCACACCAAGGAGTGTCTTTTTGCAAGCAAACCTCCCCCCTCAGCCACTGAAGCAGCTAAAACCTACACTCCTTTTCAGCAGCCCAGCTCACTGGTTCCTCCCAGCTGAGGAAAGCTGTGTGCACTGGACTAAGGAGTTCCATGTATTTTTCAGTGTGAGCATTTATTTTCTGGTCTGTGCAGTTCTAACCTGTCTGCTCTCACGAACATTATGTGACTCTGACAATTTCTAATGATGACAAAGTAATTCAGCACTGTCTGTGTTTATTCCTCCAGGAATACACTGCTTTAGCAGAAGCACATTTGCAATGTGCATGACCCCTGCTCTCCTTCATAAATCTTTCTGACAAAACAAAGAGACAGGGTAGCATTTGGAATAGGAGATGTTTAACTGCTGCATCTTCCTGCTCTAGGAACTGGTAAAAAATTCTCAGATATATTTAATTCAGTATAAAAGACATTACTTCCATGTTTTAAAAATCTCAGATTATTTAATACAGTCTGATTTGTTTGGTAGCATTATTTCATAAAGCTACCAAACAAATCAGAAAAGCCCGAGAGAGCCAGTTCATTCAGGAGGAGAAAGCTAAAGGCAGAGCTGGTTTCAGATGGAATTGTGGGTCTGAGGAGGTCTCAGAAGGAACACAATCACTGGTACAAAACTGATACTTCCAGAAACATTGACTCAGGTCCATGGGGCCGCTGTGTGCACCAGAAGGGGAAGAAAAGCTTCCTCACCATTATATATCTGTCTGTCAGAACTTCTGGGGTGGGGGATTTCATTACTGAATGAAATGAAATGTGGAATAGCCCCAGGACAATTCTGCCTCTCCACGGTCCTTTTAGACTTTACGAGCAGCCAAGAACAACTGGGGGACTGAATAACAACCAGTATTAACAGCAAAATGAAGTTGGATAATGTAGGTAAAAACCTTATACTAGTGAGTGGTGCATGCTAGGAAATAGATTTTTAATAATGGCCACCTGCCATGAAGATCCAGCCTGGGTCAACTTTTACACATCTACCTCTGCCACAGCAGGACAGGGATATAGCTGCTGCCAAGAATGCTGAAGGCAGCTTCTCTGATCTCCTGCACAGAACTTCAGCACCATTCCCTGAAGGCTTCTGACATCATTCTAAAAATATTTCCTTAGTATCTTCTTATCAAAAAACTGAAAGGCTGGAAAGAAAATGTAATTTTTTTCTTTTTCAGCATTTCTGAATTTTATGAGTGTGTCTTTCCACTGTTCCTGATGGAGAATGGGCTGGAAGTCCTTTCATTTGTTTATTCATATGAGAAAAAGCAGCATTCATTCTTGGAGCTTGAACCCAGCCTCCTGCACTAAAGCAATACAATTGCTTTGCTCTGCATCACAGATTCATATTTATTCAAATTCATACTTATTTATTTATTTGGCTGGTAGAATTAAACTGAGAGAATAAAATACAAATATAAATCTAGAGCCTCCAAAACACTTCTTAACTGAGGAGAGCCTGCATTTGTGTTTACACGGTGTTTTTAAAATTATTTGCTATTGATTTTTAAAAGTGCTATTGATAAAAATTGCAAACCAAAAAATTAGACGTTTCTGATTTTAGGGAAGCTTTGACTGACAATGCAAGATGTTGTAGCCTGTCAGACCCTGTTTCCTTAAAACATTCTGAGAAGACTGAAGTATAAAAGCACTTTCAAGTTTGGAGTCTTACGTATTGAATTCTGAGCTGAATTTTCTTGTGTGGATTTATCAATAATTACTATCCTGGTGGGAGGTTTTGGGGAAAAAAAGGGGGGGAAATCCCCATACATATTGTGAAAAACCAAAAACATTTGTGTAGAAAAAGAGCTGCAGTTTTTTAGCAACTCTGGCTCTTACAGAACTATGGGCTAATAGCGGAAATAATGTCTACACTGTGGTTACAAAACCAAGCTATTTTAATTGTTGCTATTGAGAGACAAGTATCAGCATACTACATCTTAAATCATCTGGAAAAATGTATTCCTTGGCTATTTTTCCATTGAATGAAATGTTGTTTAAAACAGAGAAAACAGTTCTACTTCCTGATATGTTTTTAGTGTGTCTTCAGGGCATAGCTATTTATTTTGCAAGGTCAGAGTAACTGAATGCTATTCATTCCCCTGAATTTTTGAAATAGGGCCTAGCATCTATCAATGAAAGTGACAGATGGACTTTTTGTCTATTGTAAGCTACAATCACTGATATTTCAGAACTATTTGCTTCTACATCAGTTCTCTATTTAGCTGTTTTTCTTAGTTATGGATTTAGAGACAGAAACTTGTTTAACAAATTTTAAAACTCAAAAAAGAAGGAAAGGTCCAGATTGAAAAGTAACTGTTGAGGAAGAATAATTATAAAAAATAAAAACCAAAACCAACTAAAAGCTAAAAAGCAATGTTCCGGTTCACTCTAACAGCCAAAGCACTAAAAGAAGTGGATTTCTCAGTTAAAACATCTCCAGGCTTTTGATATCTGAGCAAAGTCTTGATGGCTGCACATTGAAAAATGTATTCAGTTTGGTTTTTGGCCAGGTTGTGTGTATAGTGGAGAATTACTGAGCAAATGTTTAATGGACAAAGACTGGGAAGGTCATGAAATCTTCATTGCATATTTTTTTAACCTTTTCTCTTACTATGATTGCCACCACAAATATTCAAATTGCCGTCCTGATGGTTTTGTCCATCCAAACCTGCATCCCAGTTACTATATTCAGGTTCAATGACTAAGAGAGGACAAGGAGCCAGTCAGGAGACAGTAACTTGCTGGGGCATTTCTGGGAAAGCAGACTCAGCAGAATTCCAGCATGCACATTTGGAGGATGTGGTCACTGCCTACCCTGTGGCAAGTTCCCCTTTCACATCCTCTGATGTGGATAGTTTGAACCATTTTTGCCAGACCTGTTTCCATGTCTCTTCCCCATCCGCAGTGCCAACAGCCTCCCAGTCTTTAGTGTCAGACAAGTCCCTGCAATTCTGTGTCCTGTGTGTGTGTGAGTGTGTGTGTGTGAGTGTGCACACGGGTGCAGAGGTGTGGGGGGGAGTCTCATGGTCAGCACTGCTGGGCTGTGCTTCCTCTGGGTAACAGCAGCCACACCTCTGCCCTAGAGCCAACAGCAGGGGATTACAGGGGCCCTGGACTGCTCTAAGGGTCACAGCCCATATCACCACCCCAAGAGAGTGTAGGGTGCAGATTGCTGGGCTTTATGGGCCATGTGTCCCACCCATAAAACTGGATTATGTGTGACACCCTCACTGCTGCCTGAGTTAGCGCTGCCCTGAACAACAGATGAGTAGTCCAGTTCTGCGGTTCCAGCTCCTCCTCTGTACAGACACTGTATTTTCAAACTTAACTCTGGGAAGAGATGGAACAGAGCACATTTGAAATAATACTTCTATCATAAAATGAGATTTCTTTATTAGCACAACAAACTCTGCCCAGTGTCTGGAAACTCCCTTTCCCCCAGTGTGGTGAAGGACAGCAAGGGAGTGTGAACTGGATGAAATGGGAGGCTAGGCTCATTTAGATCAAAGGCTCTTGAATCATGAAGCCTTGCACAAATTCTGCCTTCTCCTGAGAACTTCAGCCCAGTTAGGATGTTTGAAAGTTATATCTAGTGTAAAGATAATTTTAGAATGGTTTAACCACCTGTGGTTTAAGGTCTGTTAGCCAGTCTAATAACTAAAAGTGGTATCACTGATGCTGAACATTTAATTAAGAGCAATTTCTGATTACTTACTGCAGTATTTGGGACCATGAAGGAGGAGATGTGCCTGCATTCCATCACCATACTTTTTGGCTGTTTGGAAGCTGTGGGACCCATCCTCCAATTACACAAAGCAGGCTGAGCAGCAGGGTGTGAGAGCAAAATCACCAAACTTACATAGATCATGGGTAAAAAATTGCAAAACAATCAGATAAAGAGACAGAAGAGATGGCAGGAAAGCAGGAAGCATCCTGCCAGATGTTGCAAAAATCCATATTTTAGTGTAAATAATATAATAAATGGAAAAAGAGGCAAACTGTTAGGAATAGAGAAATATAAGGAAGATGGTACAAAGTAAGTAAGGCAATAAAAATCCATACCAAAACCCAAACTAAGTCCTTCTACGAGATGCTCTGTATCTGACAGCTACTTAAATGCCACATGATATAGGAAGCATCTATGTGTAACTGTTGGGATTAATCCCTGCATCTAATGTCAAAAAAGATTTTTTTGAGTGTGCATTGCTTTTGTACTAAGGCTGCTAGTGCATGACTAAATCAGTATTCACATGTTATTTAAAAATAATTCTTCCCTCTTGGGTAGCTCTATCCTGTATTACCATATGAATGTAAACCAGTTTACATGGTGATGAGTTGGAAGAGGTTTCATAGACATTTATTAGGTATTTTGTTACATTTCCTACTTGAAAATATTTTCAGTGTTGTGCTGGGTTTCTTGATAGACAAATGAATAGGCAGCAAACTAAGTCTGAAAAACCCAGTCCACAATAACCTGCAGAATCTAAAGTACTGCAACCTATCAAAAAAACCTAGAGAATTCAGATGCAAAAGAAAGTAATTTTTTTGATACTCAGCATTTCACAAAACCAGCCACTTTAAGCCTACCTGGGGAGGAAATTATGCCCTTAATGACCTTAACATTTTTTAAATGGTATCAGTGGACCCTGCAAGGGAGGCAGGACATTTGTAACACTTTCCCTTAGTGCAATATTGAAATTGATAGTTACTGCAAAAAAACACTGCTGGACTGGCGATTGTGCAGTGTTTTGATGGATTTAGATGAGATTTAGATTTAGAGAGAGCAAACTGGGAAAAGACATCTGTGTAATTTAAACTGTGTTTGCTAAGCAGAACAACATCCCAGCTATAAAGCTGTAAAAGGAAAAACAAAGATTCGGGGTTTTGCCTCACTAGAAATATGAGTAGCGTGGGACTGAGGCAGGGAAAGAAACTAAACAATCAATTCAATATTCACACAAAGAACAAACAAAAAATATTCTGTTCATGACACTGAGCAAAATTTCATGACAAACATGCTTTTATCATCTTGAAGTGATTTGTAGTCATAAGGTTGATGTAGATGAAGATGAAAGACAGCAGTAAAAGCAGTTATCACTAAGTCTCTCTGCCCAGAGCAGGGGATGACTTGTGCTGTTCTCCCTCCCAGCTTCAGTCAAGCATGGCCAGCCTGGCCAGAGTACCTGCACGCAAAGGTGGGGAGAGCAAAAGCTGGCTCAGACTGAGGAATTTTGGAGGTTACAGGGATGTGCAGCCTAAGCACGCAACAACTGTTGTTGCTTGCTGGCCTAAGAACGATAAATCACTGTCTAGCTCTACACTTCTTCCTCAACACTATACAAGGCCATTGCTAGCCTGGATTAACAGATCCACCAGCAGTTTCCATGAGGCACGTCCTCTGTTCCAGCAGAGGTGAATATGCCTGAGCTGGAATTCTAGCAACAGGGGAGGTGGTGGCACAGCAATACAGGGGAGGCCGAAGGACAATGAAATGCTCTTTATTTCAGCCCCGTGCAGTGCCCCAGGCTCTGATGCACAGCAGTCACCCTTTGCAGCAGGGCTCACAAAAGAGCACACATTTTTGGCCTGTGTACTGTACGCTTGCAGTGCCAATTGGATTTTTTTTTCTCTGCACCCAGATAAAACATCCAAGATGCAAAACACCCTGACAACAGCGAAATCTCCCTAGCTCAGCAAATGATATCATAACAATGGTCAGAAAAACAAAGAAATAAAGTGAATTACTGCATAGCTTCCTTGCCCAAAGACTGGGGTAAAACTGCAGCTTACCAGTCTGCCATGGATCCCAGGTTTTCCCTTGGCAAATCGGAAAGAAGCTTGCTGGCACACGTGCCATGCCAGGCACTGGCTATATGCAGGCACCCAAGCTATTAAAGGAAATTCTCATCCACAAAAATCAACAGCTTCAAGCAGTTGGGACTAGTCTCAATTTGAGTAAGTGCTGCTGGACAGTGAGAGCTATGCAACAGCCATTTACTGCCACGGGAAATTCTGCCTCCGTGTCTCTTTCATTAAATAACTTACTTTGTCATTATTTCTAGCAAGCAAAGTAAGGCAAGATCAAGTTAAATGACTTCTGAGGCAAAAATTTGAATTAAAGTTGGGGTTTTTTGTTAAGTGTGGAAATGTCCACTGAAAACTAACTGTTTGTCTGTCCAGCACCTTCTGAAGAAGACCTACTTTCCTGCACATGCCAAACTAGCTAAGACAGTGAGGATCTGATGAACCCTAAAAGAACAGAATGTCTTGTTCATTTACATACAGTAAACACATGTTTCATCCAAACACAATTGTGAAATAGTTTTGAAATCCTTCTTTCATTGCAGTTTGGAGACTGTTGGCTAACAAGAATCCCAGAAGGTTTTATTGTCTCTTGTTTACATGGGAGGATCAAATTACAAAAAAAAATGTTTTGGAAATATAATTTGGTTTTTGTTTCCTGAGATGCTTTATTTCCGTTGAGCTAGTATTTCTAAGATTAAGCATCAGGCACCTCCAGGATCCTTCCAGCATAAACTTATGCTTTAAAGAAAGACATGCATAAAATCTGGCACACATAATGATAGTCTGTCTTTATCACCACAGTCAAGATAAAATTTAGAAGCTGGAAACACGGCTGTCTAGCAGTCATAATTCTGTCTGCATTTATCTGGCACCGGCTTCCCTTACTCTTTAATATGATTCATTCTGTATTTTATTCTCCAAATATTTTCTTAGATTGAGTACCTGTAGTACTAATGCCTGACATGCCAAGTAATCCTAATTCTGGCCACTTGTCAGAGTAGGTGTGGAGGCTGTGCAAGACTTCACAGAATCAATCCAAAAGATGAAACTGGCACAGATTGTAAAGTCAGCATGGCAGCAGCAAAATGAATTTCCATGAAAAGATATCTTGGAGAAAATCTGTGTACCTCAGGAAGAAAAATCTCAGTTTTCCAGCAATGGATGCTGCAGAGCATTCAAGGAATCAAGGCATGCCCAAAGGAAAACCAAAACAAACCAAAACTAATCAAGCTAGATAGTGAGCTTTTACTTAAAATACAGAGTTTAGTTTTGAAGTAGATGTAAGTGTAACAAGCTTGGTGGTCTCCTCCTGGATGCCTGGGGGTCAGGGAAACCCACACCATCAGGACCTGGTCTGACAGAGGCCAACCCTTGTGTACTCTGCCTGTGGGGTTTCACCCCCGGATTGGGATGACCCCGAAAGATGGAAAAGTCCCTCCTCCAACCCGTGCCTTCGAAGAAAGACTCAGTAGTCTTCTGTTGTCTGTTCTCAAGGTTGTTTATTGTTGGTTATCTACAAGATTCTTCTCCTGAACTGCTGTGGCCTGTTCAGCAGCTCAGACAAAGGCACTCTGCCCTCTCAGGGGGCTGGTGCTATCTTTTATATCATATATTACGTACTACATGTTTATGCTTTTTCTCCAATGCCTACTATCTATATTGAATGGTGACTTTCTACTCTAAACCAATCTGTGAGTGCCAACACCACCAAAGACATGGAGGTTAGGAAGGAGAAAGAAAGAGGACAGGGCACACCCAAGTCCCTCCATCTTAGAACTCCTGACCCCCATGTACAAAACTTGGACCCCTGCGTACAAGGCTTAAAACCCCCCTGTACAGCACTCAGAAATCCTACCCTTTACTTCGTGACTACTTCTACTACAATATCTAAACTTTTGTGACTTCTTGTTCTTCCTGCAAAGTTGGTAAACTGTTCCATGGGTCAGATTCAAAGCCACAGGGGTTTCTGGCTGCATGCCAGGGTCTCAGATGCTTTTGACCTGGGTCTGGAACATCCGAGAATGTCTGTGGGACATTCTGAGTTCCGACATCTGCCGAGAGTATTTCAGCAGAAAGAGAGTAAAACTGGGAAGGAGGCAGGAGAGGAAAACAGCAGGAAATGCAGCAAGGCACATTTTTCATCTTCAGAAGTAATGCTTTCTAATTCCTGTAATGAGTTTCACTGATGAGCTTGAAGAGATCTGTTAATGAATTCCTTAACTCACATAATGTCCTTTTGTCATGGCAGTATTAAATTGATGCACAAACAAGTAAACTGAGAAGCTGGGGAAACCCTTTCCTGGCCAAACATCAACAGCCCAACAGGATGAGGGATGAAGCAGCACGTCCCATCCCATAGCACAACCTCAGGAATGGGCACACCAGTGCCACCAGGAGAAAGGCAACTGGGCCAATGCTCCCCTCTCCCTTTCCATACCTCTTCTGCTCATCTGTTCCCTTCAGGTCTTGCAAATTCCAGCTTTTGCTTTTGGTTGGCTGTAAACCAGAGTAGGTCAGAGCACCCACAATATGGTTTAGTGAGCATAGCACCAAACCTTTGAGCATCCCTGAAATATGTGTGTGACTGGGAGAAAATGTACCCCGGTCTAGCTCATGGCCACACCAGCCAATTATCATAATGAGCAATCATCCAAAAATCCAAAACTAGAACAATATCAATGTGGTAAAAGAAATAATTTTACTATTTTGTCTTTACCCAGAGAATATGTCATAAAATCCACACCAAAAATCATTTGTTTCTACTTAAGTTTTACTCCTGTGCTTCCTTTTTTTGTAATTAAACATCCATTAAGTATTCAGGGAACATCATGAGTCAGAGGAAGCTTACATGGGACTCTCAGTGTGCAGTACAGTACTATTGTTTTAAAGTCATTGGCTTGGGAAGGCTATCACCACATTATGAATGACTTCCAAAGACTCAAATATTAGAATTTAGCCATGACTAGCCTTTTCTATCTACTAAAAATAATTGCAAGACTGGATTTTTTTTTTTATTCTAATAGTAATCAAGAACCAAAGAAACGATGGAAGCAATAGCACAGTTACGGTGTATGCAGAGCCATTGATGGATCAGATACAAAAATTATTCTGATCATTCAAGACAAGTGGGAGCCAAGCAAATCAAAAATAAATAGGAATTTTCAACACTTGATCTGTATGTGCAGGTCCTTACAGAAGAATAGCAATTTAAAAATTTGTTAATGTCTGCTACAATTTCAATCTTAAGCAATTGGTGTCATTGTTTTTTTCCCGAAAAGAGCCCTGTGTTGTGAGTCAGTATTTGATTCAAACTGTATATAATTAGAGTAAATCATTGCTGCAAATTTCAATGGGTTGTAATTCAGATAGAAATAATGGAACTCAAAATTATTTTGATTTACAGCTCATGATCAACTTCAGAGGTGCTTTCTAGAAGAGGTCATTCCAGGAAGTCCTTAAGGGAGTACTGTGGTTAAAGATAGTCTGAGAATTTCTAAAGGGGTTTTTTATTGGCAAGAGGTAGACAGGTCAAATCAAAGAGGCTCTTTTTGTCGTAGAAATATTCTCAGTACAAAAGCTTCACTCAGAGAAAATAGTGTGGCCATGTACTCATTCCCTAGCAGATCAGATGTGTGGAACTGGCCCTGTTGTTAATAAAAATCCAGTTTCATGACAATGGCTGCAATTTACTTCTCACAGCTAAGAAGCCATGTGGCCAGAGGGACAGCTGTGGGCAGATGGAGCTCCTGTCTACATACTTTCAAATTATTATTATTTTACTGCACATATATTAAACAACCCCAAAATTTCAACCCTGGTTGTAGTCATGTTCAACAGATAAATTTTAGGCCCTAAATTCAAAATTATTTTCAAAGAAAATAAAAGCTGTGAGGTTTTCTTTATACCTCTCTTGCTTTAGTTTTTAGACAGTGTTAACCCTGTGCAGCCACTTCACCATGGACTTACTGAACCACAGACTCATCTGCAATGCAGCAGCTCAGCAGCAATTCATTTCTGCTTTACTTAAAGTGTTTTTTGGGGTTTTCTTTGGGTTTTTTTGTTTTGTTGTTTTTTTGGGTTTTTTTTGAGCCTGGAAGACAGAAATAGAGCCCCATTTTATTCTAGAGACACAACAGAAAAGGCCACTTATTGCACATGCCTCAAAAACTGGCTAGTTTTGACTAACACCATAATAATTTTAGCTACAATACTGGAATCATTTCAGATTTACCTTTAGTTGATCTACTGTTCTTGGAGCCTGAGCTGTGCAGATAATTGTAGCATGTGAGCAAAAAATATAAAACAAGGTAAATCTACATAGAATGCCAACCATGATATGAAAGGAAACCTTAAACCTATCTTTGTGGCACATGAGAATACCTTGTCCCTGAAGGGGGTGTGACACACACCCTGTACATCAAAGCCAAAGATGGATCACCCAGTAGGTTCTGAAATGAAAGAGGCACCATATCACTGCTGATTGCTCCTGGTCACTCCACAAAAATCTCAGCTCAATATTATCACTTTTATTATTTCTATTGTAAGAGAAAGAGAACACTGTAGAGGGAGCACTTGCAATATCCCATTTGGAAAACAGCAGCCCCGTGGGTGCTGGGTGCCCAAGTCTGAGTCTTTCCAATAACCCCTGCCACAAGCTTTCCCAACCCTGTTTTATATAGAAACGTTCAGTTCCTTCCCTTCTTTTTAAGCTTCTGTTTTGTTTGGTTGGCAGCCAAGCAGCCTAACCTAACCCAAGGACAGCTGTGCTTCACACCACAGAGAGGGCACAGAACAGTTGGGTGACAAGACCAGGCAGAGACAGGCCAGAGCAGAGTTTGGGACAGCAGGATTGCTCTGTGCCTGTGCCAGGCAGGCAGGGCATAGAGGCAGGCTCTGCTCTGGCCTAACAGCTGGCCTGTGTCTAAGAGTGCACCAAAGCTCTCACACTAAAGAATTTGTATCAAGGACCATGGGGAATTGTTTTTCTTGGTACATGATGCTTGGTTCTTGTGTTTTTTGAGTTCAATACCTACTAATAATCTCTTCAGTAATTTTTTGGAGTTGAATTCTCTAGGTTTTTTATGGTTTTACTTGTTTTTCCTCTTACTCACATTGCCTTTTCTCTTTGCCTTTCTGTTTTTCAGTGTTTGCTATGGTATCGCAGGCGTCACCCAGAAATCAGTGTCTCACTCAGGCATTACATAACAGTTACACCAGATATTGCTGAGGTTTCCCACTGTTTACAAAGCAAGCCAGTTTTGCTATTCATGTTTTCCAGTACACAGTTGTCAGTTTACAAATGAGAACTGAATCATTTTTGCCAAGCCATCGTCTTTCCACTCGCTGTATCCTAGTCCCAAGTGACAGGGAGCACACAGCAAGAACAGCGTTACCAGAAAGGACAGAAATCTGCTGCTGTCAAAGAGGGAAGTTGTTTTAACTTGATGTAAGTGGTTACGAGGTTATTTCAATGCTACCAATAAGTCTTTTAATTTAGCAGTGTTGAGGCAGGGTTATTTTTTTAACTGGTTGCTTTCCTTTCAATTTCCAACATTCATTACTAAGACCTAAATCTTTGGTCACAGTAAACTCTATCTTCTCTGACTTCCCTAAAATTACACTGAATTACACATCCTGTGGCTTCCACCCCAAATATACAGCCATGCATTTATAAATGGTGCTTGCAAATAAAGTTTAAAAATGAAAAAAAAGCTGGTTTGCTTTGCCTCCTAACCTGAAGGTGTCACAGAGCAGTTGGGTAGCAATCCTGAGCAAGGCAAAGCTAACTTCTGGGCCAAATCCCATCTCTTTCCTGAAGATTTTCCTCTCTTACTCTGTCCTTTGCCAGCCCTGGCATGGTCCTTCATGTGCATGTGCTTTGGAAAAGAGGCCAGGTGACATACAGGGGAAGAAATGTGGGCTATGGAGAGCGTTATTCTCTTGATGTCAGTATTTCCCAGGGTATGCTGTAGACCTGTTTCTCACATATCACAGCTCTCCCTCTAAAATTTTAAAGCCATGAGCAGTAATTTTCTTACTCAATACTTTTCCAAGCCACGGTAGAAGAGTCACTCCAAAGAACCAGTGTGTGAATCTGCTCTCAGACACCTCTTCACTCCCCTCCTGTGTATTTCCAAAGGGGACAGAAATGATGCAGCACCACCACCACTATCCTGCCCTTTGGGTGATGGATGCTAGCAGTCATAAATAATCACTGAATCCATGAGCACTAAGAGGAGCTCATTCCTCTGCAGTCCCAATAGTGTGTCACACCATGATCCATTGCTGTGTCTCATAGAAATGAATTGGCCTTTTCTCTTTTTGTTCCTCCACATTACCAGCCATTAGCATTTCTCTGCAAGGGATTTTATATCCAGGTTAGGTGACTGTTCTTCACAGAACAGGTTTCAGACTTTCCAAGGCACAGTGGAGGAGGAAGGTCGTCACACAGAGAGGTTCACTATTGCTGTAATGCCTTCTTGGATGCAGTGAATTGAAATGTTTTCATTTTAAAGTCTTTGCTTTGAAAGAGTGATTTCACCTTCTGAGTTGCTAATGAAATAACTACAATCATGCCAAACTGAGGCTGGTACTGCACTCTAAAAAAAGACAAGGACCAGCTGTGTTTGACATTTTGGCTTCCACTTACAAAAGAGTTTCCTTCTCAGCTCCCAAATCTTTGCACAAATTAGCAAAGCTGCAATTGCACAGCTTTGAGACCCCCAGCATCCTTGTGTGTTGTGCATTTTTCTCAGGGTTTGCCCTGAGGCTGCATGGAATAAAGGTAAAGTGACTGATAAAAATAGATGCCTTGATACTGTTCTTTAAGCTGATAACCAGATGTTTGAATTTAAATGTGACCAGTTCAGGCACACTGAACATTCACTCCACCTGAGTGCCTTGTTTGGTTAAGGGTTTGCTTTGTTTTCTTTACTTTCCAAGAAGCCTTGGATGACTTCATAGAATCTTACCAAAAAAAAGTAAATAAACAGCTCCAGTTTACTCTCACACAATGATAACTGTATTAATGAAATTGTTCCTTTTTGTACTGTGTAAAACCGTTCAGCATCATCCTTATCAATTTCCATGTTGTACAAAACTACCACAGAGGAAAAGTTAATTGCTTCAAGTATTTTGCCATTAAAAGTAACCAAATGGGGCTTTAGGTCACAGTACTATTTTATCTGAGGAACTCATTTCAATCTTCCTGACACACACTTGACTCTCTTCTCTGTTGTGCCTGAGCAAAACTGTTAATGGGCCTTTGCAAAAGGCCTTTAACATTTCCTAATGTATTTTCCCTGCTCCTCATCTCATTACTGTCCATTTTATTCCACTTCAAATTATTTCTTCTCACGCATACTCAGAACATCCTGAGAACCTTTGGGTCCTGGGTTCATCAGTGACACACATGGCTGAAATGCACTCATTTGACACTGCCCTGACCACTGAAATCCAATAGGCAGCCATACCCTGCTGCATGCAACTGTTGGAAGTTAATTAAATTGCATTGCAATTCCCATGATTCCCAATGCAATAAATTGCATTGCAAATTTATTGCATTGCAATAAATTCCCCTCCAGCAGCACCACCTCTGTAGCAATCCACTTTGCACTGCCCCCAAACTGCAGCCATAGCAAAGTTTGATTGTTGCCTGAGGTATATATTGGGCAATGAAAATTGTGCCTGTCCTGAGCACTTTGGCCTCAGCATCAGCAGTGTGTCAAAAATACTCACTTTTATGGCTTCATCAAACAGCAGATGTGTGGTACTGAGAAATGGTCCAGGTGTTCTCATAAGGTCTGCAGGATTTCAGCTGACATGATGCCAGCCCTTCCCTGCTCTCAGATCGTGCCACCAGAAGCCAGAAGAAAAGCCCAGCCCTGGTACCCAGCTGTGTCACTAACAGCTTCTATACAGCGTTGGAGGAGGCAACAGAAATTGTTTTCCTTTTCACAAACTGTGATCAAGCTGTTTGCTAGATGGAAACGGAGAGCCAGCACTGGGCAGTCTCCTTAGGAATAATCAGGAACCTGAATACACTTGGGTTAGAGGGTGGCTTGGATCATGTGACAGTCATGTGGGCACTCCCTGCAGTCTACCACCCATAACTGAGTTTGTGATCTCATAGCAAATGACTTTCAACTTGGTCTTCACCTTCATACTCACAAAATCATCCACTGATGGTTACCAATGTTACCCGTGAAGATGAAGTAGTTCAGTCTAACAGAGCACACACTTTAGGGAAGGAAAAATATACGACTCTTTGCAATGGGTTATTCATCCCTTTACCTGCTTTCTTTAGGTACAGTGGTGGTCTGCAGAGCAGGGAGTGACAATCCCAGGTTTGGCAGAGAAGGCAGGAAATATAACCCATGATTTCCTTAGAAAAACCCCATTGGGAGTTGGGCATCAAAGCTGGCTGTCTATTCAGGCTTGCAGGCAGAGCCCACCCCCAGACTGTTCACTGCATTGAGCCCATGTGGAGCAGCTATTTGATGTACACAAAATGGAAGCCCTTTTCTGAGTTCTGAACTTGAGCTGTGAGTCTGCAGTTAAGTATCTTTCTTTTACAAAAAAAAAGGAGATTTTTCCTGAAGTTTGCTGGATTTGCTTCATAGTAAAGTGCTATTCATTGAAATTGTCTTTGTGTGTTGACAACCTTGTCTGAAGGTTATTTCATTGTACTCTCCTTGATCAAGTGCTAGTCACAATACAGTGAATGTCATGACCCAGTAATCCCATTTAATAAAATTCAATGTCTCCTGACTAGCTAGCAAAAGGAGGCCCTACTCAAATAATTACTAGACCTTAGCATTGAACTTGTGACTAATATAAAATCAGAAATGCCTTTTATTTTTCCCCTTCTTCTCACCTTGAGTGAATTTGAGTTTGATTAATAGATCTAGATATCAAAGTCCTGAAAATCTGCACACACACTATAATAAAGACAAAAATAATTTCTGATGGGTACATTAATTCACCTCATAAGGCATACTGTTAATTCCCTTGTCTCTTGAGCTATCTAAAGCTGATGATGTTGCACATTTGTCTCCCTAAAATAACTAACTCTTCAAAACACTTCTATCAAAATCCACTATGCTTCATTTACTCAAGCATAACAAGCTTGTTGCTCACACCACACAGTTTGTCTTTGATATCAGAAACAGGAAAATAATGTGAAACAAAGAGCTCCTAGATCCATAAAGGGCATGGGTGTTTAGACTGTTATCTCCTGTTTCCCAAGGAGAAACTTCAGCTTGTGAATTTGTCCAAGAGCTTGGGTGCTGAAACTCCTTACTATGGCTTGTTCAGGATTAATCTGATTGTATTGGGAAAAGTGGAGCAGCTTCTGTGGAAGAATGAGTACCACAAGATTACCTGTAAGGAAACGTTCTCCTCTTGAAGCTGCTGCACTTTTCTGAATATTAAATACTTATAGAGCTGTGTTGAAAAATACAATGAGACATGAGCTGATAGGACCTCTGCCAGGTGGGAGATGGGGGAAACTACCTGATCAGCAGGATACTCTCTGAACTTCAGCAACAACGTGTCCAATGTACAGGAGAAATTAAGATGGCCAGACACCCCCTTTTTGACAGAAATTTGAGCACTCCAACAGGTATAGGAGTTTTCATGTGAGTTTCTTATTTACCCCGTGAAGACCTGATGTGGGTGAACCATCTAAGGACTAGAAGGGATGACCAACTCTGCCATCACTACAGCAAGAAAGCCCAGAGGTTGCTCATGCTGCAGCCTCTGAAATGAGTGAATGCCTGCCAACTTTCCTGTCAACAAATGCTCTGAGCATTTCTGGACAAGGAAGATTAGAAATTATGACAACATATGCTGTCATAATTTAATGCAGCCTGCCTTTAATGCCCTGAAAAGTCAAAAGAAAAGGCATTTTGCACTTCCCTTTCTCCAGGATCACATACAGCTGCTGTGTGTTTCCAAACAGCTGCAGCATTTGTCTGAGGAAGATGCAGGAATCTGTTCAGTGTCTGCATATTTGTCTGAAGAGTGCTTAACAAACCATGGGAATGATCAGCACTTTAAAAACTTGGTACAGGCCAATTTCTCCATGTCACACACAACAGAGACACCAAACTCACATCCAATTTAAACCTAAAATATGCATTAAAAATTTAAACCTAAATATGCATGAAGGATAACATATACAAATATCCAGCAATACAATCACCACTATGGTAAAAGGTGCTAAAGCAATAAGGTCACCATGATGCATATTGGATGCATAATCACAGCCTGAAGGCTGAGTTGCAATAATTAAAGAAACAGCATTTCAATATGGGATTTGTTGTGGAGGCATGTTTCCACCTTAACCCTAAAGAAAATGGGGTGGCTCCTTACATCACATCACAGCCTCAGCCAGCCCTCCCAGCTGGACACCAGCAATGCTGGTTACCATCTGACTGGTACTCATGGCCTTGATCCTTCCAGAGCCCCCTGGAGAGAGCCACTGCTGACACAAAATCACAGAGTGGTTTGGGTTGGAGGAGACCTTAAAGATCATCTGATTTCAAGCCCCTGCCATGGGCAGGGACACCTCCCACTAGACCATGCTGCTCAAAGCTTCATTCAACCTGACCTTGAACACTTCCAGGAATGGGGCATTCACAACTTCTGTGGGCAATCTGTTCCAGTGTCTCACCACGCTCGCAGTAAAGGATTCTTTTCCTGATATCTCATCTAAATCTACTCTCAGTTTGAAGCTGTTACGCCTCGTCCTGTCACTACATGCTCCTGTAAGGAGTCCCTCTCCATCTTTCTTGTCAGCTCCCTTTATGTACTGGAAGGCCACAATCAGATCACCCCAAAGCCTTCACCAGGCTGAACAATCCCAATGCTACCATCCTCTCCTGTTAGCAGAGGTGCTCCATCCCTCTACTCGGTGCCCTTCTCTGGGCTTGCTCTAACAGGTCAGTGTCAGTTTAACATGGCTGAATTCTGGTGGTGGTTGTTGGCCTGGAGAGGAAGGGACAGGACAGACTGAGTGGTGTGGAAACCAGGGGAGTCAGCCAGAACCAAGCCACTCGTGTCAGCTCCGTCCCCAGTCCTGGCACTGAGCTGAGGGAGCTCTGCAGCACATGGGATCCCACGGCACAACCCTGGACATCCATCACCACCATTTTAGGCTCAGCTGGGTGGGAGGCAGGGAAAAGCCAGGAGTGAACATTTGTCCAGGCCAGCAAACTGTTCCTTGAGCAGCTCTAACCAAAGCCAACCCCATAGACAGAGGAAAGCATCCCAACTATCCCAGCTGGCAAACATTACTTTTTTCCTTTTGAGGAAAAGTAAAATATCATCAATTAAAGCATATTTAAAATATCATTCAACATTTGTTTGGGTTCATTGTTATAGCAGCACTGTGTGGCTGATGGATCCCTGGAGTAAATGAGTCGTTGCTGCTGTAGAAAGGTATTTCTGCCCGGCCATGACTTCCTGCTCTCCTGAGTGTGCTGACAGATCTAATCAGATATTTAATTATGTTCTTTTAAAAGTGAACAGGAAAGGCATTCAATGACCAGTGAAGACATTTCCAGAGGAAAACGCTCACTTTCTCCTGAAAAAAATACAAAGGATTAGCTCTCCTTGGAACTATGTTATTGAGAATGAATGGCTGTAAACGTGGATTGCAGATGATTTATTCTATATCCCAGGATTTGGGGGATGAGTCATATTACTGTACCAGACAATGGCTGGACAAATTAAAAAAAAAAATCTGCTTCTACTGGGAGAAAGAAATACATAGTGGGGGGAAAAAAGTGTTCTCCAGCACCATGATAAAAATAAATACATATTCAAAAGAATTGTAGGACTGCATTTATAGCAGAAAAAGTAAAAAAGAAAATGCTTTCATATCTGGATTTTTCATAATTGTTTCTGCAGCAGCTACATAAAATATACACATTATGTTTGCATTTTATGTGTCTGTATGCACATATAAAAGAAGTACAATTTTGAAAACTTATGTATTTCCTGGCATGTCTTCAAGCCCTGGATCACTTCTGGACAGAAAGAAGGCAAACCCTAGAAATCTGCTTACTTTGGATCTGGCCTTTGACACTCTTTGATGGATAACAGATAAGAGTGTCATTTTTAAGAGGCCTTCAGCCGAGATAAAAACCTGTATATTAACTGCAATATTTCTGTGCTAGATCAGAGAATATAAGAGACAGGGTTTGGCTGGGAAAAAAAAAAGACCCCCATGGCATGTGCTGATATCAAGTAATATTAAGTATTTTCTTCCAGCTCACTGAGCCTTCCAAGATTTAAGGCAGACCAGTGTAGCTGTTCACAGCAAGGTAATGCATAGGACAGCCCTTTCTGGAAGGAGTCAGGGAGACAGCCAGCCTGAGGAAAAATGCTGAGCTAAATTCAACACAATATTACTGCTCATTTCTCTGCTCATTGAAACAGACTTAGAAAGGAAAGCGAATTTAAGCTCTACAGTGTGCCAAGTGTATGTTAAACAAGAAGTTGAGTCAAGTGACTACTTATTACAAAGTACAGCAGATTTTGGGTAATACTATGTCTCCTAAAACCAGTCTGAGTTGTAGGAAGGCCAGTTCAGGCAGCCACTAAAAGCAAAACCTGTGTTTCAAAATGTGAAATTTGGCAGGAAAAAAGATTGTGATGCTTATAAAAGTGGGGTCCTTAGTCCTGCAACTGCTTGAATTATTCTTCCCCAGTGTGAAAACTTTCATTAGAAGTAATAGAGATTTGTGAACAACTGCCAGCTATGCATGCTTTGTTCAGGGTAAAGAAAAGCAATGCAGAATCCTACTCCATCTTTCACCAGACTGCTTCAGGTCTTTTACTTAACTAGAAGCCCATCATAATATTACAAAATACTTTAAAAATGTTCTGTAATTAGTTTCCAGGAATAAATTAGCTAACAGTGAATGAATGAATGATACTTTTTTTTTTTTTTCTGCACACACCAGGCTGATCAATCCTCAGAGATAATTGAACCTGGAAAGGTCACAGCTGAAGGCAGTGTTATAGCCTTGTCAGCCCTGTACAACTGTCAGGTCCTGGCTTTCATCCCTTTTCCAGCTGTCTCCTAAGAGATACACTCCCACTGGCATAATACTTGTCTTGCTTTTTCAGGAGTGATGTGGAAGTAGAGCAGAGTTGTGCATGGCTGAACTGAGCTTCCAGCTTCCTTTGAAGTCAAGGAACGACAGACTGTGTATGTTAGAGTATTTCTGTTATTGCATTTCCCAAACCAGTGCTGCTCGTGAGCTTGCCAATACTAAGCAGTTGTTAGCTTGCCATACAGGAGAGCAAGCAGCTGCTGGGCACATGCCAGTTCTATTTAACATCCACAGCACTGCCACCAGAAACCACCAAAAACACAGCAGAGCTAAGGAGGAAAATGCCACAAACTCATCCATACGTTTATATCCTGTGCTGCTGTGGGCAGGCTGCAGAAATCACACACCTTCCAAACAGGGCTGACAAGAAAGTGACTCCGAACATAGCCAGGAGCAGGGCAAAGGTAAACTTCCAAGTGATTGTCCCCGTTTGGGGTTTGCTGCTAGAATTCTACTTTACTTCTCAAGTAACTTTTCTGTTGCTTTGAAATCCCCTGTGCTATTACAGCCAAAGCAGTAACTAGCAGTTCACTTGTTAATGTCACAATTTGGGTCAGCACTGGAAGCACCAGCTGGTTGGCTTCTGACAAAGGCTGTAAAGAAAGGGCTCTGGGCTGGCAGCACACAGCACTTCAGCTTTGCTTTGGAGAGCAGTGAAGATTGCCTTTTGATGTGTTACTGCTTCCATCACATGGTACATGGCCTCCAGTGTCCAAAGCTGCACCCATGGCTATGGAAGTAAAACCATAGGATGGGCATAGGACTCCAGCAACACACCTGACAGTGTTGAAGCCACCACCCCTCTGTAACTGGCCAGTGGCTGCAGAGTTGTGCATTTGCTGTTTACCTCAACATATATTGGGGCAATAAATGCTGAGTTATCAAATAAGAGTCCGCAAGATCTGCAGAAAGCAGTTGTATACTTTCATTGCCTTTTCTTCATTAACTTGGAGTAATGAAGTCATTAATTGCTTCCCTTAATCCCACTCCCATTCTGTCCCATCTTGCAAAACAAAGTAAAAGATGGATGGGAGGATCTCATGCCACAGATGTTTCCTGCACCTTGTGCCACTGCTGCCAGACAGCCTTCTCAACACAGTGCCCACCACCATTCTTCAGAATGAAACAGACCATTGATACCCTGTTGACAGCAGCAGGGACAGAGGACTGAAGTCCTTACCTGGGGCATAACATCTGTCATGCAGAACTCGAGTAGTGGGAGGGAGGAGTTGGGCCAATAATAATTACAAAGAAGTTTAAGACAACAAAGAGCCTTTGGACAGGTGGGGTGCAAGGGTCCCATCCATGGCTGCACCCCCTTCCTCCAGTCCCCATCAGGAGGGTGAGTGGGTGCTCTGTGCCCCCAGCCCCAGCTTGCATACTGTTGCTCATCCAGCCAACATGCTCCTCTCCTTCCCAGCTGGGCAGTGAAAGCCTTCATGGAGTCACTAACCCAGGAGAAAGAAGGTAAATGTGTGATTGCCCCCCTCCCCTAGCATTTTTCATCCCATCCTAGGTTATTTCCAGCCATGAATGTTCAACTAATTAAGAGAAAACAAGACCTGATTTGAATTCCCAAGCTGAGACTGCAGCCTTGTCAGATTTCTTTCTGTCAGTAGTTTTTGTTTTCTTTTGTGTTGTTTTATTCCTTTATCTGAATTGGGCTGTATGCAGGAGGGAAAACAAGTCTACTTGGAGGCCATGGCTGAGGTATTGCCTCTAATAGTCCTGATTCAAGCCTGTTTACACTAAAAGGCACCTGATCTTGTTAAAAAGGCTGACACATACTGCAGGTAAAATCCTAAAGCCCCTAACTTCTTCAAAGTTTATCTATTGTGGTGTTGAATTTACTGTGAAGTGTCTGAGGTGTGCTGCCAATGACGGATTCAGGTTGTAATCTCAGCAGGGGAGGCAGCTGAGCCTTTTTCTGTATGCAAATTGCTGACAATGTTAATGGCCATCAGCAAGGAACAAATAATCTTACTCAGAATGCCAGTGCCAGTTTCCTGTCTTTATCACAACCCATTCTTACAGTGGTAAGCAGAATAAATCAGCCTCTTCTCCCCACCCCCAATTATGTACAAACATTCCTCTGGAAGGTTTTACTCCAATTAAAAGCTTTTTTACTCTTAGCAGAGAAAAGATGTTCTACCTAGGGGTGCATGTGTATTATCAGACTTGCTTATTTGCATGCCTTTGTTCTTCACTTGATTTTAAAAAAAGCCTTTACAAAGTTACTCTATTTGAATAAGAATTTTAGGCACTAGAAATATGATTTTTACATAGAGTTGAACTCCAGAAACACTGGCCATGTGGTCAGATACACAGCTGGACAGATTTTTGTCTCACAGCACTCGCCCTGCTCACTAGTGGGGAATGCTTGAATCCCTGCCCATCACCAACACTCCTCAGCTTGTGTCACTGATCTGCTGTAATACAAAGGCTCGCTGTCTCTCTCCACGGTCCATCAAGTCTGAAGGTACCACACTGATACTACAGGAAAAACAACACCTTGCACTAATCCTGCTCACTTAGAGAAAGTTCCTCTCTGGGAGAGAGACTATTGCCATTGGGATTATGCAACTAAGTAAACTCATCTGCTGCCATTAAGTTGGCAATATTTACAATAAATAACAGTATCAAAAAAAATTAAATTTCCAGAATTTAATACATGTTACTATATTTTATATGCAATGTTCAAAAATATTGCCTGTAATTAATAGTGATTTGCTGAGAAATGGATTGAAAAGGTTATATTTTATGGCAACAGGCTGAGTTGCAGTGATCTGATTTCTCTGTGTGCATTTCAGCACTGCAGCAGCAGCTGAAGGTTAGAGTGAATTCTTAGGTGGCTGGTTTGGTACCACCAGCAAGGGAAAATTTATTGCCTGATGTCATCCATTAAATCATACACATTTAAATAATAGAAAGTACCTGAAGATAATTAGCAAAGTACCTAAAGTAACATAGTTAAAATAATTCTGCAGTAGCTCTACAGCATGTCAGTGTCACTGAGGAGAGTGTTATGAAGTGGAGTTAATGAAATGCCACTTCCCTGTCAAGTGCAGAAGCACCAGGAGAGGAAGGCTTGTCAGCACAAGCTGTGGTGGTGGTGAATGGGGAACAGATGGAATAGCACTGCCACACAGGCCCCAGCTCTGGCTGGGATCCGTGCCGCCAGGTAAGAGCAGATACCACTGAAGTTTCTTGTGGTGGCCTTCAGCACTTTCAGCAAAGCACTCCAGGTGACTCTCAAAGCCCTTTTTGGTACCAGTGGTGGCCAAAAATCAGTGCTAAGCATGGGAAGAGAGTCATCCATGTCTGCAGTGGGCTTCTGTCTCCCTGGCAGTGTTTTTGGTCCAGATTTCTGGCCATATGGACCCCATGGACTCCCTCAGGCTCCTGTCTTCATCTTTGCCAGTATCATTCTTTTAATACTACTTGCATTGGCTACTTTATGAAATAAAGTTCATGAAATCATGTTTCTGGGTTTATGTTGTCAGCAAAATACTGAATAATGACACAAACTTCCCCATGTGTAACAATCTCAGGCTCCTCCAACCCAGCAGACAGTGACTTCTGTTCAAAACTGATGTTCTTGTCTGGCAATAAGCAGAAAACTCCCAGTGTGATAAAGAATGATTTCTGTGCTACCTCCAAGGGGCTCTCTGAGACTCTGAGAAAACAACACAACCAGACCTCTGAAGGTGTTGGACCACATTATCACAGATCCCAGGAAGGGCTCAAAAATCCCTCAAGGAATCTCCCTGTTTAAGCATCTAAAAATATTTCAACAGCCTGTCGTCTACTCTTCCGGAATAAAACACTCCATCAACTAATTTTTGGGTACACACTTAGGAAATGTGCACCACATCCCATCAGGGAGCTGACAAAACCATTTATTTAGCATGAGAAAATTATTTCTATTAACCCAGAGCGGCACAGCACCAGCAAGGAGAAGGATGAGTTCTGCAGGCTGGGAAGGAACCTTCTGGGCTGGGCTTCAGCAGATCATTCATTCTACAGATCATTTCATTTTAAGTTTTCACAGACTCTAACACTGGCTGTGCCCCATTCCTCAGAATGGTGTCGCTTAAAGAGAAAACACTGCATAATTGTGTGCTTACTGTCCTAGCTGCCACATTGACAAGCATTATATTTTATCTCCAAAGAAAATTTAAAAATGAATGAAGTGTTCCTAAATGACCCCCTCAAATCAGGTAATGAGCAGCAGGAGACAAAGCAAAGTGTCTATTGTATGTAGAGTAATGGAGAAAAAGCCAGAATTCCCATGAGCAGCCAAATGCCACTGATGATGAACGCAGGCAACATTGGGGCAGGTACCAAACAAACCAGGCACAGGGATTAAAAGGGCATTCCAAGATAATGAATGTAGTGTTTCATTTCTGCCTTATATCATTTTTCTTCACCTTTCAGTCTTTTAAAATTTTCCCCCTTTTTTTCATTTTGTTTTTATTGAGGCTTTCTGCTCTTTCTACACCTTGATGGACTGCTGAGTGTGAAAAGTGACCACCTTGAAAAACACACATTATTTCAGTAAATTATGCACATATATTCTGTGTAGGGTCTGGGGACTTCCTGTTCACTGTAAATAGCATTTCTTACTTTATTCCTGCAAAGCCTTACTATGCCTAGAAGCAGGAATGCTTTGGTTGTACAACAGCAAAGTCACTCCTTGAGAAGCTGTTTGGAAACAATAATATTAAACTGCAAACCAAACATGTTGCCTTCTTATGTTTAATGAGAGCTTCATTTTTCTTACTTTGCCAAGTCTGGAAAAATGCTTTCAAAATTAATTGTCATTCTTGAGGCCTAGAGGATGTTCAGGTTGGGTTAGAGCCAGACCTAATTGAATCCAAAATTAAAATATTTATTGAGTTGTAGAATTAGAAGTATAAATATACAAATTCTTCCAAAACCATCAAAAGTCTTTCCAAAGAGAGCATCAGACTGTAGTAGTCAGAGGCAGAATATGGTCAGAGTGTATTTAAACAAAATGCAGAAAAAGCCATAGAGGAAAAAAAAAAAAAATCAAAGCTTTCCTTGAAATAGACCTTGTTTGATTAAATGCACAGCATGGTTATTTTGGCTTTAATTCACTGTGATGTTGAGATCTGAGTGGTTTAAATCTTAGTGCAGGCTTTCCACTGCTGTGTGTTTACAGAGTTATTCACACCTCTGAGAAGTATTTTCAGGGAGATGGCAAAGTGGCCCCAAATTCAAATGTTTTTGTTATTTCACTTTGTTAGTAAGTGCAAATAAGTGATCACAGAATCACAGAACGGTTTGGTTTGAAAGGGACCTTGAAGATCGACTAGTTCCATGCCCCTCTTCCACTACACCAGGATACTCAGAGCCCCTCCAGCCTGGCCTGGAGCACTCCCAGGGATGGGGCAGCCACAGCTTTTCTGAGCAACCTGCTTCACCACCCTCACCGTAAAGAATGATTTACTGCTATCTAACCTAAACCTACTCTGTTTCAGCGGAAAGCCATTCCCCCATCCTATCCCAAGGTGATCAGTGTTTCAGTGGAAAGCCATTCCCCCATCCTATCCCAAGGTGATCAGTGTTTCAGTGGAAAGCCATTCCCCCATCCTATCCCAAGGTGATCAGCACGTGCACGGCCTCTCCGTGCTTTGCTGGTGAGAGCACACTCTGGAGAACAATGTCCCAATGTCCCCTTCCAGTCCCTGGTGCAGGACAGGGTCAGGATCAGGTGTGCTCGCAGTGCTGAGTGTGCATGTCCCCGGACAGGAGAGGAACGAGTCAGCACCTTCTCTGAGTGGAGCAGAATGAGCAGCAGCAGGAGATAAAACAGAGAGGGCAGAAGCAACTGAGAACACTCATCTTTGCACTGCACTGTGAACAAAAGCCCTGCTCCAAGAGAAGGCAAAGCTCACCAATGAGACACAAAACCATGAATGTTTTCTGAAGGTAAAGCCATTCCTGGAATCATCTGGAGTCCTGCAGAGGACCCTATTAGCACTGGCACGGTGGCTCTGTGGGGGCTGCTGCCGGGCAAGGGACAGGCAGCCCAGTTCCCTCCTCCAGCTCCAAGAGGTTCCTCGGCTATAAACACCTTGGAGGCTTTCATCTCGTATCTGTCCCTGCTTGAGCTGAAATGATTTTACAGGTTTTGAAAGCCTCTGTATAACCTTTATCCACAAACTTCCTCAAGTCCAGCAAACCCATCTATTATTCCCCTTAATATTTGGCAGCAGCCAGCTGGAGGCCCTGTCCCTGCTCTCTGCTCTGCAGGCTGCTCAGTGCCCTCAGTGCCACGCAGCTTCTTGACACTGCCCTGCACAGCAACACAAATCCTTGAACTAGGCTTGAAAGACATAAATATAGAGGGAAAAGAGACATGATTGAACACCATGGGAGTGCAGTAGTTTTAACTCTCTGTTCTCACACCCCACATCTTTCAGGCTGTCCTGATGCTGTGGCAGCACTTGAGGAAGAACAGTCTCCAGCAGCTGCAAAGCATCAGCAGATATGGAGCTGCCAGGGCTCTTTCCCCTTTCTGTTTTATGGAGGGATACATAGCTGTGCAGTGAGAAAGCAGGACATTCATCCAGCTACTTTTGCAGAAGAATGAAGACATCTCTCAGACAAACACTAACATCTAAATATCAGCAGCTACCACATAACCACTACTCAAGCATGTCTCAGAAATACTGGTTTAACAGTAATGTTTTAAAAGAAAAGCTGAGGGCCTTTCTGTCACAGAAAGAACATTTTTCAGAAGCACACAGCATCCAGAAACATGCACTGGAACACACCAGGGGGGTCCCCAGTGCTGCTGGCCATGGCTGGAGGGTGCTCAGGCTCTGCTGAGTTATGTATAACACTTTAAATTCACCAGGTTCAAGGCACTACTCCAAAGCCCGAAGTGAGATCAAGAGCCAGTGCACCAGGCATAATGCAAGCCAAGGGCTGGGTAGTTCCTACCCTGGATGCTGCCAGATTAGGTAGCAGTGGAAGCATCACTGGCCTTGAGCAGCCCCCAAGGAGCCATGACAGGAAGAAGGGGATTGTAAACTCTATTTTCCTATGTGGAAAAGCAAAGCAGAGTGAGTTACTGAGGCTTACAGGGGAGAAATCTGTGAAAGAGCTCAGAATTGCCACTCCATCTCTGACCCCTCCAGATTCTGAAGCAGACAGCCACAAGGCCTGGCTGTCACACAAGCACACAGGGACAGAAACCAATGCTCTCGTTTAGTGCTGCCAATTGGTTTGATACAACACTTCATTTATTTTCAGAAACTGAATTCCTAGGAAGAAATTAGCTGTTGAATAGAGAGAAAATATGTTCCCTCCAATACCTTCTGGAATCTGGAGAACACTTTCTTCTTTAGTTCCCTTTTGTTTTTTAATTACTCTGTCATTGTAGGTCCTTGAAGACATATTGCTAAATGTTCAAAAATCAAGAGCTGATCCTTAGACCAGACTCAAATATCTTGTTTGTGCAAGACTGTGAATTACATTGGCCAAATTCCCTCTTTCTGATATAATTCAGCTGGCTTAGAGAGAGTTACTCACACTTTATGGCAACATGAATGCTAGGAGATTCAGGTTCAGTGCTTCATTTTCCATCCCCATCAGAAGTTAACTACCAGCTTTGCTCCCTGATCCTGCTGAAAGAGCTGATGATGGTGGGACACGAACAAAGGCACCTTGACATGCAAAGAGTTGAGTGTGTTGCTGCCAAACAAACTTGCCCATGTTAACTTCAGCCTCATTAAAAATACAAGACAAACATTCATCCTGGGATCCCAGACAGGCAGTTGGAAATAAAGGATGTGTTCTAAGCATCAAAAACCACACAAAATACTCCAAAACAAACAGGAAAATAACCCACTGAAAATCCATGGTAGGTAAACACTCAAAATTATAAACCCTAACAAAGAAAATATCTTTTCTATGTCCTGTCTAGCATGTCTTGAATCTTGGATAAGAAGATTTAACATTCTTTTCACTCTACTTTTAATAGGAAAATCCAGGCGCAGATGTGGGCTTGATTCCAGTGCCCAGATCCTTTCTCTCTTCAATAAAGAGTTAAATGTAATTTAATCTAGAGAAGCAAAGAGTCCTAAGATACCAGCAGGAGATTCAGAGTCCTAATTAATTTTCTGTCGGTCAGTTGTCACAGAGATTCCTTTATTAATAAACTGTGGATAAATCAGTTGCAATTCTTGGTAAAATAATTAATATTTATACAAGAAAATAGAATATAAGCAACCAAAATTGTGCCATTATCTCCTCCCTCCCCTCACTTCGTTCCTGGCCATGAGATTTTTCTATCACTAATAAAGAGATAACCATACATGTATGGAAACACCACTGGCTGAGTCCGTCCCATCATACACTGGTGTTTAGGAATAGAAAGCAGAAGTAAATGTTCTCACCCTGCCAGCAAATCCACAGGGAGACACAACACAGGGACCTTTCCACCATAGGAGGAGAAACAATTTTGGGGGGCTTATGAAGATGAGCAGTTTATTAGAATTTCATAGACTCACAGAATGGCCTGAGTTGGAAGGGACCTTAAAGATCATCCAGTTTCAACCCCCCTGGCATGGGCAAGGACACCTTCCACTAGACCAGGTTGCTCAGAGCCCCATCCAGCCTGGCCTTGAACATTTCCTGGGGTGAGCTAGCAACATTGTTTAACAGGAAGCAAGTGCAAGCCATGCTCCTTTTGGCCTGGAAGGAGTACTTGGCAGAGAAGCCACTGATGATTGCACATGCAGCTACCCAGGGCCTAAGGTAAGCAGCAGCAAAATGGCCTCAGTGGGACATGCAGGGAAGGAACCAAGAAATTCAGCAGCCCAAGAAGAGGAAAAGTTAACTGGCTCATTAACCATTGCAGCTGGCAGGAGGTCTGCAAATTTACAGCCAAATTCTATACATAGGGAAAAACAGCCTTTCAAGGGTGGCTGTGCAAGAGGCTGTCCCATCACAACATACACCACAGCACATGCCATCGTTGAAATGGCCACGATACACTGAGTGTCACCATACAGTATCACAAAGCTTCAACCCGTACACAGTAACACCTTACCACTTCAGAAGGCTTCAGGCATCCACCCATACAGAGTAACACCAAGTCACTTCGAAAGGCTACAAGCCTCTACCCTTCTTATTCGTTAGCGCAGCCTTTTATCCCCTCATGTTGATGCATTGCACCTGTGTGCCCTCTGCTCCTTTGGTGGTTGCTCAGTGCCCCTGGGCACTCCATGGCTCATTGCTGTCAGTGCTGCTCACCTGCTTCTCACAGCTGTAGCCAATTGGGGATGAGGCTCAGCCCAGCCCCACTCCCAACCACCACAAACTGTGTGCCTACACTGTCCCAAAGTGATGAACACATCTGTAGTCCCTACTGCTCATGCAGCAGCTGCCTGCCTTGATGAGACTCAAAGCAGGGTCCCAGGGCAGGCTGGGGCTGGCCACATGTCCAGCACACCCACAGCAGCGCGAGTGTCCTGGACCCACCCACAGTAATATCAACATTTTCAGAAGCCCTTTGTTTGTAGGAGCACAGACTACACATTGATTGCATTTCCTCCAGGACTGATTGAGAAAAGCACTGACAGGAACTCAGACAATGCATCACAAATTCAATATATTCAATTCAAATGGACAAACACCAGAATTTCTGACCTCTAGCCACTATATCACTTTTTGTAATATGATGACACCATACCAAGGTACGTCCTCCTGGTTCAAGAGCCAAATACTATTTGCTGAAAGCCAGTCCAGTTTGTCTGAACATAATAGAATATCCTTCTGCAACAAAGCATAAGGATTTTCTTCTGAAAGAAATTAATAAACATTTGACAACTTAAACAAACTGAACCCTTTGAGGCTCAAACATATTGCTTTTTTTTTTTCTTCCTCCAAATCACAGGTTTTAATAAATGTCAGGAGTAGACCATGTTATACAAGGGATTGTTATTAAGAATATTTGGGAAAATACTAAATGTCCTATGTCTGCCTGCTGACTAAAACTGTTCCATTGCATTGATGGGTTCCACCAATATAATTTTCACTCCCATTTAAAGATACCTGAGACCAAAGGAGTTCCAGTGAAAGCACAAGCACTGATAGTGATGATATGGTATTCCAAGCCATAAGCAAAGCAAGAGCAAGAAAATTTATGCACAGGATTCCTCCAGAGCTGAGACAGTGGTGGTCCGATGGCCCATGGCTGCAGCCATTCTCTTCCATGGGGGTCTGGATCTTCAGATGATCTTTGTTTGAAAATGTTCAGCTCTTGAATTTGCTGCATCCTCTGCTCTCTACCTTCCTCAGAAGGCTGAAGAGAAAGTTTTTGCAAAGATCAAGAGACTACCAATAGCATCCTAATTAATTTGGCAATAATATTAAAACTGTTGCAATGTGGTCTTCAAAGAAGTTTTTTATACCAGTTTTCTATGTGAAAACAGACAAGTAGCCAAGCAAAAGGCAATTCTTATACAAGCTGATTTCCACTACTGCAGCAAAGAAGCTTAGCAAAAGAGATCATCTTCTCCTTATTCATGTACAGTAAATGACACAGTCAATAATAATAATAATTAAAAATAAAAAAGCCCATTAGGTAACTGATTTCAAGAATGATGCTGGGCTGTGAGGGTTTTTTTAAACAATGCAGTCTTTCGCAAAGATGAATTTTAATCCAGCCTCATGTAAATGCTGAGCTGTTTTAATGACCACAGTAGTTGGGCAGCCTCAGAGTGAGGTGACACCTGAGTGCAGTTGGGCTACCCAGGAGTTACTGTAATCACTTAGAAAAGTGCCTTTGAAACCTTCTTTTCCCAAAAATAATGGTACCTCTACAGACCCTGAACTTCACTTCTCTGTCAAAGGGAAGAATTATTCTGTTGGTGACAGAAATAAATGTTTTCAGATTACTGAAACAATTACACACAGGGAGAAAATAATTCATTTTGAGGTTTTGCTTAAGAGACAAAACCCATTAAAATACGTCCTTTTCCCCACTGATGTCTGCAGCCCTCTGCCAGAGTGTTCAATGTCAGCAGGACTGTGCCTCTCTTTCTTGTAAGGAGAGACTCACTCTGTGATGATTACAAATGGAAAGACTGAATAATACATGCTGCTGAGCAAGTCCCGTGACTGGGAAAAATTCCTCCCATCTCCTGCTGCTGCTTTCCCCATCATCACCGGGGCTGTCTGATGCCGCCACGGCGCTCGCAGGGCGGCCAACGCCACAGGGCTGCTGCCAGCTCCAGGGCCAGCACTGCAACTGGGAGGAGAAGAGGAGCTTAACACAGACACATCAGGATGGAGAGCTAAAGGCAGCAAGAGACCATCCCTTGTGGTGATGAGGTTATCACAGCTTGGCTCTTTCCCGGTTGTAATTTCCTGCAGACATGGACAGTGGGAAACATCAGCTTGTACGTGCTGCAGTTAAAACCACTGGCAGTGGTCTTTATGCATTTCAAGATGAAAAAGTAAACTTCAGAGTATCAGTATCTGAATCCAGGAATGCATTTTCCTCCTAATTGCACAAGATCGCCAGAGCTGCAATTACTCCTGAGAGTGTCTGTGTTTTCTTGGACCCACCTAAGGATTCAGCAGCATTCACAGCACATTGAGCACCTCACCGTCTTCTGTCTGGGCTTAGTGACAGCAGCCCCGCAGATGCTGAGGGGAGCTGGGACAGGCTCTCAAAGGACTTGTGAATCTCTGTTAAGCTAACTTCCTTCTCTACAGTGTTTTCAAATAATCACTGTTTTAAACATGATATTTCACCAAGTGCTCCAAGACATATCACCAGATGAGAATTATCAGCAAAATGCCCCAAAGTGCAAGAACCAGCCCACTAAGTTGCTTTGAGAACTGGCAGGGAAGGAAAGTGAAGGTGTAGATGAGTGTGTTACTTATCTGGCTCTCGGGGTCCAGAGGTGAAGCCACAAGAAATCAGGGGCTAGGGGAATAAAAGAATGCGGTGAAAATTCCACTGCCTTGAATGTGGGCGAGGGTGAGTGAAATGTCTCCTTTCATTTTGATGTCACTTTCCTGGGCAACTGATGTTTACATGTTTAGGAAGAGTCACAAGAGATAAGATACTGGTTTTTTGCCGGAGGAAACAAGTCTAACCCACAACAGAAATCTTTCTCTGTGTTTTCACCATAGTGACAAAGTGAGTCCTCTCTTTTCATTAACAATATTGTATCTGTCAAACAAAAGTCAAGTCAACAACAACATAGGACCTTGACATGTGAGGTCTTTGCTTTCAGTTAATGGAAACAGGCCATCATGAGAAAACTTGACTGTATCCTCCTGGTGTCCCTCACCTCAGAAACTGCTGAAAGACACCAATCTGTGTGAGTGGCAATTCTGTATGGCAGGCTGGAGCAGGCTTGGTCCCTGTGGTCTTGCAGGATAGAAAACAGTGCATTCTTGCAAATTTATTTGCAGCATTTTGCCTGCTCCCTATAAATTTACTCTTGTTCATTCATGCATACCCACTAGCAGCTAAAATTTATCACCAAGGCTTATGTAAAGGTTTGATGTAAAAAACTAAAGGTATGCATGAAAAAGGAGTAAAAAGATATTTCCCCATTGGTACAGATATTCCATTCCAGTGCTTCCTAACAAGAGCCATTTTCAGGCTTATCAAAATGGGATAGAAATGTTTTCATCAGTGTGCTAGTGCTCCCTCAGTCACATTCTGACCTTGGGCAGGTAATTTATCTGCTCTGTGCATCAGTTTTTCCTTCTACAGAAAGGAGAATTGAATTTTACCTTATAGGGGCATGCTGTGAAGCTACAGAGTTTTAAGGGTGACAGAAGCAGACCTAATAAAGGGAGAAGATACAAGACCCTGAGACAGATCCAGCTCTCGAGTTCATTTCCCAGGACTTTGCCCTTACAGTGCAAGGCAAAAATAATTTATTTTTAAAAAAATAACAATAGATAATTCTTCATGAAAGTTAAACATATTAGCTGCCTCTCAAAGTCATAACATTAATTTTAAAACTTCTAAATTATGAGAGATTTCAGATCAAAGTGCTACACAGTAGCTCAAAATGAACAGAAATAAAAACATTTATATCCAATGGCCCTCCAGCCAACCACTCCTGTGCAGGCTGGGCTCAGCTTCCAGTCAGCAGCTGCAGTGAACACGATTTTCTAAGCTGCAACAAACTGCTCAGGAACATCCCAGCAGCTGAGGAGGTCCCCGTGCTGTCACCCCCATGCTGCAGTTGCCATCCCAGCAGAGCTGCAGTCCCTGCCCGTTGTGGCACATCCAGAGCACTCACACCCAGCAGGGATAACAGCTGGGGACTGCCAGCACACAAAAACCCAACTGCACTGCGCTGGCCAGGCTGGTCTGTCTGCTCACTGATGGGCAAGACAAACCAATGCACTCCCCACAGCAAAGGAGAGAGGCAGGAAATATGAACTGTGTTCAATCCAGAGAGACCCTGCTCATGGCAGCCCCTGATTCGGGTCCATACCTCCATCAGGAGCACGTGCATGTGTCCACTCTCCCACTCTGCAGCAGGGAAACAAAATGACTCTGGGACATCTGTCAAATCCCTACCCTCCTCACTGGTCTTCTGGAGGATTTTTATTTCTAGATTTTATTTTTGTTTGTTTGGGTTTCTTGTTTTTGGTTTTGGTTTTTTTTTTTTATTTCATTGGTTAAAGCCTAAAATTATTAAATTACTTCTTTACTTTCTCTCTAAACACCAAGTCTAGTTCTCAAAACTGCATTTTAGAAGGCAAGAGGCCCTCGAGATGGGTCCTGCAGGAGTGGGATGCATTGTCTAACAAGGGCAAAGGGCAGCCAAGGGGGCTGTGGCTGTGGCCCAGAGCTGCCAGTGGCACTGCCCAGCTTTCCTGCTGCCCTTCCTGCAGGGAGGCTCCTGCAGGGCCCCCCAGCAGCGCTGCTGGGGCGTGCAGAGCCACAAATCCCAGCTGTCTGCTGCTCCTCTTGCCACCCCTCTGTTCTCAGCTCTCCAGGTGACCAAGTGGACCCTCTGAAACACTTTGTCCCAAAAGATTCATTTATGGCAGTTTCTCAAGCAGAATTGCTTGTGAGGTGTTATTTCTGTTAATTAGACCTTTTGGCTACTTAATATGCCAGAAAGTTCATGTTTTTCTACTCTTTTTCTTCTGCTTTTGAGTTGTTGTATTTATTCAAGATGAAAGCCAGATGTTATATTAATAAGAGACTGCCTTTCCTAAAGGGAAACATTCATCAGGGCAGAAGCAGACATTGTAGCTTTGCTGTGAATTATTTAAATTCCTCCTTCTTTTTTTTTTTCTTAACAGGAAATCCAAGAAGATGCATTTGAAAGCAATAGTATTGTCACTGCACAATAAAAGCCATTTACCCTAATCCCTTTAAAAACTGGTAATAGGGATTTAAAAGTACTGAAGCTTAAAAATGTTTAAATTTGAAGGAAAGACAAACATAAACCTAAAATATTGGGGAAAGAAAAAGAATGTTTGGATAATTTATACAGCAAATACTTTACAAATCCAACAACAGATAATTACTATCAAACCAGCTGGATTTTTTTTATACCCAGTGGCAATTGTTTTTCCTACAGAGGCTCTTCTCCCAAAGCCAGGGTTTTAGCAGAAATGGACCTAAATGACATGTTGCTTTATGCTGAAAAAAAGATACATTCTACAGAACATCTCCTCTGATACTGTGCTGGATGGGTACACTGTGATTATTTTCATAGGCAGGGTGGGATGGGAGGACTGGGGAACAAATCATTTTGCAAAGATAATCTTCCCCATGGTACTGCCCAGGTGGTTCTTGGGCTGTTTCTGACGCCTGGGTTTGGCATCTGAGGAGCTGTGCTGGCTGTGACTCCTGGTCCAGTGCCAGAGGTGGGAAATGTTCAGTCAGTGCCTATTCTTTCCTCTCCTCCTCGAATTTCTTTTCACAGTGGCTGGAATGACACCCATAGGAAGAACAGTGGAGAAAGAAAACGCAGCGTTTTCTCCATATTTAAAATGCAACAGCGAATAAATAATACTATTCATGGAGAAAAAAATCAAAACAAACAACTTTATAACTGACTGATGGCCGCAGTACTTCCCTGTGACTGGGACAAGAGCAGCCTCAGGCATTGTCGCACCCCCGATCCTGCTGTTGAGGGTATGTTACTCACACTTGTGATCCGAGTCCTTTCTAGTGCCAAACATGGCTTAGAAATCAAACTTTAGCAGCATAACTTTTTAAACAAAGATCCAAGCTTCTCACACATCCAAATGAACATTTTGAAAGCATCCCTCCCGTGTATTAGCTATAATCTTTAATATTTAAATAAATTATATATATATATCTCTCAGAGATTTCTAATACCATATATTCATAAAAATAATCATAATCCTGAAACCTCATTTATGGAGTCTTGGAAAACTTTTTGAAGTTGTAGTGAAATTATCTACTCGTATAGAATGTTGTATCTTTATTATTAAATATTTCCATTCTGCCATTTCTGGAATATTTTTAGAATTAATATAATCTGTTGTAATAAAAAGAAGAGTACTGGCATAGCTATTTGACAGAATGTGTTCCACTTGAATGAGCTAATTAGCTTTTAATAATGAGATCCAGCCCATGGACTTACAAAGCAAGCTACTGGAGCCTAATGATTTCAAAAGCTATCACATTTACAAGTTAATGTAGTATAAATTATTCATGAGCATCTTATAAATAAGTGTAATAAGTTATTTGCAGGGCTAGTGTTGCCTTAAAATGAGGTTCTTCTGAAAAGTGCATTTAAAAACAGAGCTTTTGTGTGACCCCATATCCACCCTGGTTTTTGGTACCTTCACATGAAGCTGCAGAAATTTAGATGTTGATGGTCATTCACCAGCTCAGATTTCCTTCAGCCCACATCTCTGCTAAGCCCCGACAGTCCCCATGGTTCGGGAGTGAGCAGAGGCATCAGAGGCACTGGGGCAGTACCCAGTTTTTCTGATTCCCTCTCTTAATGGCAGATAGTTACTGCCCATGGCTCCCTTGACACAGAAACCAATTCCCAAGTTTCCCAGGGAAACTTCCCAATGTTGAAGCCAGGAGAGCTGCATAGAGACACCAGCAACACTCTTTGTCTTTGTCACCCAGCCCATTCTTTCACGGACAGGTTCTGACTCCTCCAGCAGATTGAGATACCCTCCCCTGGGGGTCAAGTGCCTATGAAAAGTCAGTAAACTTCACAAATTGAAGAAATTCTTTCCAACCCAGGCTTTGTCACTCTCACCCTGAAAAAGGCAGAGTTTCAGTAGCAGAAGGTGAACCAAGTTAACAAAACATTTCAAAACATAGGTCAGGAGTGGTTCAGGGGATATTCTACAGGAATTTAAGAGTTTTGAGCCTAAAGGAGGAATGCTAATTTAGAGGGAAGGATCTCTTGAGGTCTGGGGACTAAGGGCAAGAGGAGGGAAGAGTTGGCTTGGTTTTAGGGCATTTGGGTATTTACTCTTTTGCCATGCTCCTATTGCCTTTCTTGGCCTGGCTTAATGAATTCCAATTGTCAACTGAAACAGGGCTTCAGCTGCAGCTGCTCAGGTCAGGGCTTCAGTTTGTATCACCTGGGAATGCTTTTCTTTGGGGTTCAGAATAGTAAAACTGGCTCATCAAGAAATTGCTTTGATTTGTGAGAATATTTGAAAGTCAAATCTTCTAGTGTACAATCATCTCTGCCAAACGTCACTTTTTATGCAAGAAGAATCCCTCTTCTAGGAGGGATTTTTTATTTATTTTATATACAGGTCATAAATCTACAAGTTCTAATCCTATTTTAAGACCAACAAACACACAGTAAGATTAAGGCAGGAATGCTTTCCCTGTTTAATTGCCTGAGTTATATCTTGACAAAGTTCTCTATGATTTGTTTGTTTTCTAATGGATGGTACTCTGGGCATTTTCTCCATTTTGTCCATTTTGCTTACCACTGGGGGGTCTTGGTTGACTCAGAAACATAATTTCCTACAGAACTTCAGACTTTCAGAGCAATCCCCTCCATTCCATTCAGCTGTCATTATTTGGGATTGTTTTGGGTTTGATTTTACTGAGTTGTTGAGCCACAACACAATCTCTTCAGGCCTCAGGAGGAACTATGTGGTCCTCCTCATACTTCTTACTTGATTAGCTAAAACTGGTATTTCTAAAGAACAGAGGAAACAGTTTATTTTGCAATTGCACTATTGAAAGCCAGAGAACTGTATTTTCTCTCGAAAAAGTAACTTGGCAAAGTTTATGCATCTTATCAGGAAATAGGATGAGGGAAGATAGATGAACTATGTCCTTCTTACTCACTGGTTACACAGAGAAGATGTTCAGTACAAATTTGAAGGAGCAGAGGTTCATTAGATGTGTCAAACTTGAAAACCACAACTGTTTCATTATCAATGTTATTTTGCACAACCAGAGGAGAGAAGCTTGACCCAGAGGATTTCTAGCAAAGTGTTCTATTTACCTTGGGGGTCAGCTCAGGAACATGGAGTCACTCCTCAAGAGATGCTAATTATTACCACCAGGTTCTCCAGCTTCCTGTGTCCTTTCAAGCTGCATTTTAGCCCTGCTTTCTCCATCAGGAGTGTGTAGCAACCATGGCAAACTGTGACAGAAAGGCAGATATGTAGGCACAAATATCCACATGTGCATGACCTGTCCCCCCAACACACAAAATGTCATAGGAGTCCAAAATGTCTCCCCACAGGTAAAGGAAATAAGAGCAAATATCAGCCCACTATTATTTAAGAGAATTATACCACTTTTAAAAAGGAATAAAACAGCACATGAATCTGTGAGGTGATGTCTTCCACTTGGGTATTTTCCCTCAGCTCACCTCAAAGTTCATTCATGAAGTTCGATCCCAGTTTTTCAGCAATAGCAAACAAAGCTGATGGATCAGATGGTCTGCAGGAGGCTAAGAGGGATGAAAGCAGTTAAAATACTTCTCTAGATTTGTGTTTAGAGGTATGAAAATTATATTAAGCATACTCATAAAAAAAATTATGGATATTCAGTACTTCATGAACACTGTATCTGCTGTTAGCTAGGCTTTTAGAGGGCACCCCCATGAAGCTCTGGTTCAAAAAAAGAGGTTGGTGTGGTTCACTTGCAGGTTAGAGAATTCCTATCTGCACAAGCTATGACAAGGTCCTTGAGGAAGACACAAGGAGCATTGTCAGTAGTTGGGCATGCCCAAATCAAAGTAGTTTCCATAAATATCCCACACTGGGAAAAAAAAAGAAAAGGAAACAGTATTCATTAATCAATTTAAATTACTTAATTTACAAAATGTTGAAAAAAAACCAAACAATGCACATGTTTGCAGACATTTCTGAGCTGAGTTTTTTCTCCTCCTTTGATTAGTAATTTATTAAATCTTTTAAAACTCTCAGGGTTTGCCAAGCAGTTCCATCAAGCTGCATCCTTCAATGAGTCCATGAGTCTTCAGTCGAGTGAAGAACAAATGAGCAGTGTCAACAAGACCTTCAGCTAACAGGAACCAGGTGGGGTTTGACACAGTATTTTCAAGTTGTGCGTCATCGTGTTGCATTCTTGAGCCTGGTGTGACTTCCTGGGAGCAGTGCCAAGGTCAGGCAAATCATTATTTACAACTAATGACATCTTGAATATCACATACGCTTAAATTTGTCTTGTCCTTGTTTCTTTTGAACTGCCTCTGTCTTTTTTTTTGTCAAAAAAAGCTCTTTGGGATAAGGATTTCCAACAATTTGCAGTGTTTGGGAAAAAGCTGGAGTCTCTAGAGATCAGCCACCAAAGCTGCGCTCATCAGGAGACAAGTGCTGGCTTCACAAGCTCATGGAAGAGTGCTTTCCTCTCCCCAGGGAGTGATTTAGTGTCCCGAGCTGTCACCCAGCATAAGGTCACAGGGTGAATGAGGGATTCCTCACCCTGCAACCCAAATGTGAGGGATTCTTTCCTAGAGCACAACTCAGCTCCCACCTGCCTTTCTGCTGTTCCCCAGCTGTTGTGTTTCTGCCCAAATTCAATTCTTAGCCACTCGGGCAGTTCCTGGCACCTTCTCCTCACTACAGACAATGTTCTGCCATGCAGAGCCCAATCCCTTCTTCCAGCCCCTCTCCAAACCTCCCTTAGCTGCTTCAGCCTCCACTGCAACCAGCATGGTCCCCTCAGGCAGACAGAGCCAGGACCTGAGCACGGTCTCCATCTCCCTTCTCCAAGGTCATGGCATGGCTGCATTTTGCAGATTCTGTCTGCATGATATCTGTAAGATGCAATTTTCTTATATATTGAGCCATTTAAAAAATTTCACCGGCAATATATTTCCCATGTGATACAATCTTACCTCAAAACCTCAACCTGGTAGCTCCTCCCCTTTCAGAGACCCTCAGTGGATCTCTGCATGACACGTCCCTGCCACCAGCAAACCCAAACCCACTGCCTCATCACTCACTGATTCCCAGCTCCAGGCAGACATTCTCCAGCTTCACAGACAGAAACCTCTGTAATTTTCCTCCTTCACCTCCTTTGTTGATTCAACATCTTACAACAGATAATTTTAAGAGCCTTTTGGACTGAAAGGCTTCCCAGGTGCCTGCACCATTACCCATTCCCTATGTTTACTCTGAGCATCCAAAACCATCAACAGACAAATTAGACTCTTAATTACTGCAACAGGAAAATGAGCTTTACTATTAAAATCACAATGGTCTCTTGCTGGAATAAAATTTAAGAAACATGCAGAGCTAGGAAAAGCACCAAGTGGACACAGAATCATAAAATGGTTGGAAGGCACCTTAAAAATCATCTAGTTCTAGCCCCCCTGCCATGGGCAAGGATACATTTCCCTAGACCAGATTGTTTAGAGCTCCCTCCAACCTGGCCTTGGACACTTCCCAACATGCTTTGGTGTAATTTCCCTAATGTATCTGGTCAAAGATGGACTGTGATACATGTTTCCTTATAAAAAGCACCTCTTAAAAAATGTCTCCTTATCCTTCCTAAAGTCTCCAACAGTTTGCCATTTTGTAATTATTTTGTTATCTCCTGCATTTGTAGTTCATCAAATCTCTCATTAGTTGCTTATCCACCAGGAATTGGAGATGATTATCACTCTGCTGCTTTGAATTTATACTTTGATATGATAATTTGCTGTCTGGATTTTATCAATAATAGCCAGAGGAAGCAGCCTGAACACCCTGACTGTAATTTGATGAAGGATTTGCAGCCTTACTTGGCAGTTCTTTAACCATCGATCTTCCTCTGCAGGGACTTCGCCTAATGCCCCCGTCTATTATGCAAAGAATTAGGTGGTGGTGCAGGGGGAGCAGTGATTATTCCAATATATTTTTTCCAAGTCAGAGTGTCTAAACAGAGTTTACAGCCTGTATGGGAAGGGATGGTTATAAAGGACTTGTTTACAGCCCTGAATGCACACTTCTCCTGGAATTTATTAAGTAGGTAAATAGCCCGAGTGGTAGTCAGGGCTTGTGTTTTGTGTCCAGTTGTAATTCAGTTGTAACTCCATTAAAAAGATTGTCAGTGGCCTTTGCTAGTTTATTGTGTATATTTGAGGGAAGAAAAGGGAACTTGTTCTTCACTACCATTTATTCAGTTATTTATGTAATAAAAATCTAACGCCAGACAGGCCTCCCTGCTAGCACTAGAACTACATCTGAGAGAGCAGTAACACCAGTTTGCTGGTTGCCCAGTCTTTGAGAAGAGAGCCACATTTATTTTCACAGAAAACATGAGCAAAATTCAGCCATTCATCTGAACAAACATTCACCCCAGGGTGATGGTCCCTGCAGGGACCCTGGAGCTCATTTTGGTTTAGGAACAAAGGCAGTGTGGGATGTCCCTCTGCACAGCTCATCCCTGCCAGCCATGGCCTTGGGCACAACCTCCCGGTGACCCGGCACCGCTGCCAGAGACACCGTGCCCCAGCCAGCCCCGCAGTCACAGGGGGAGGGCTCTGGGCTCAGTGCAAGCCTAGACTGAAATAATTAAAGTCCCTTGTCAGCTGCATGGACAGAATGTCGCTGTCACCAAAGCCAAATTCCCATAGTTGTACAGCTCCCAAAACAGCCAGCCAGCCTGCACCTGAGGCAACATTTCTATGACCCTTCACCAACACTGACTAAATAAATTCAGAAGGAAGATGATGACAAACACAAAAATTGGAAGCAACCATAAAATTCTGTCCATTTGTGTTTTTCAAGACAATTCGTGTTTGTAAAAGTTCCCAGTTCTTGGACTCCTTGGCTCAGCAGCTGCTTGCCTGGTTGCATAGCAACTTTCTCTCTGCTTCTGCTTGCCAGAACCAAAGGGCCACATGTTGCATAAAATAATTAGAGTATTTCTTGGCTCAGAGGGACTGAAGTTCAAGCAGGCTGGCTGGCACCTTGCTGCCTGCACTGCTCTCTGACTCCAAACTCCCACCTTGACAATAAGTGATATTCATAGGACTGAAATCACGAGACCAATCATTTGGCTGCCTTTTTTTTTTTTTTTTTTTTTTTTTTTAAGGGCACAATATGGTCCCTCCTGTCACTGGCCATCTCCTGCTCTGAAAATAAAGATAAAAGGGGTCTCTGTACAAGAAGAAGATTATCCAGCATCCTTGTAAGAAAACCTGGTTTTAGTACCATCTGGATTAGAAGACCCAATGCTCTCTTGGGCTTCCCCAGTGAGATGAATGATGGCTATTTAATACTTCATAAAAATACAAGACTTGACTGTGACAGCATCTCTGGGTGCCAGTCATGAAAGCGATGGCAGTCATCTCTGGACACTCAGTCAGAGCCGTGAAACACACACCAGCCCTCACTACAGCCTGGCATGGCCACAGGCAATGCCAGCCCATTGAAATACTATTGACAAAGCCTTTATTTATTGTGTTGGCTTAAGAACAACACCAGTTGCATTTTAGCATGAGGCTGAAGCATGGTGAGCTCTCAGACTGCTTCACCAGCTCCTTGCAGGACTGTGCTCTGGGAGGTTGCTGTGGGGACAGTGTTTTGGTGGCATTTCACGTGTTTCTGTGTACCTGTGCATTTCCTTCAGGGCTGTACCCCAACACAAAACACAGCCTTTCTGAAACAGAGACCTAAGCTGTGCCCCACATCGCTGTGCCCCACATCACTGGTCTGCTTTGTCCATAAAATCAATAAGGTAGGCAATTACCTCAAATTCTTTCCAGCTGCCACAAGCATAACCATCTTTAGTAGCAGTCCAACTTTCAACAGAAAAACAACAACAACAAAAACAACAACAACAACAAATATCACTCTAAAAAGAGACATTTTACAGGATTTTTAGGGCAAAAACCTGCTCAACCTTAAAATGATAAATGACTGTCTTTGATGGAAATATGCAGATGCACACATACAAGTATCCAGCCCTGCTATCCTGTATTGCTGCTGTTACTGGGAAATGGGTGTATGGATTTAACAGAGTAATTTACCTGATCTAAAACTTCCCCACATTTTTTTTCTTTACATCTTATAATTTGCAGAGCACAATGTCAGCAGGAAAGAAATCCCAGTGAACAGTCGCTCCATCCCTGTGCAGAAGCTCTGGATCACACAGGCAATCCAACATGGTACTTTTGGGCCAGGCCACCCATCAGCAGTGCCAGGGTTTGCTGACAAACAACAGAAAAAGGCTCTGCCCTGGCAAGGAACTATAAGAGCTCACAGCAGCCACGGGCAATGCCCACCCTCTGCGGGGTCAGCTGGCAAACACGGCCTCCTGAGCTGTGCACACGAGCAACACACAAAACCTCAGTGGCTCAGCCAAAGTGCCCAGCAAGCAGCTTCTGAGCATCCTGCCACTCCCTAACAGCTGAGACTGAATTGTCTCCTTTGTTCCTCTTTCCAAACCCCCACACTCCTCAGTTCTTCTCTGTGAGTCCAAAGTGGTGGCTCAGATATAAACCACAGGAGGAGAATCAGCCCTGTCTTGCATCTAGACAAATCCTCTGGTGCTGGTCCTGCACCAGCTTCAGAGGAGTCACACACTATCTATAACACCCTGAAGGAAAGGAGAAAATCTGGCTATTTTAATCATCCATCCCCTTTCCTAGCACATGAAAAGCAGCTTACGTTGCTGGAAAGACATTGAAATCTCAGATTTAAAAGACCTAGGAACTTCCAAAGATGAGACCAGTGCTGGATTTGATCTGAAATGTGCAATGAAGAAAAAAAGGGCAGAAGCTCAGATCTTTCTTCTTAGTCTCCATACAGCACGAAAATACACATTTTTGAAGATGTTGCTTGCATTAGTTTCATCCTAATTCTTACACCTTTTCCCCTTAATCGCCACAATCGCCAGTGAAAAAAACACTCTCAGTTTCCCCAATCCCATAAATATATCTTCAACCCTCTAAAGATTAAATTCGAAGAGGGTAAGGGCAGAGACAGGTCACCCACTCACCTTACTGCAGCGTCAAACTTCCATGAGGAAAAGTCCAGCTGTGTCTGGACCTAGAACAACTGGTATCCAAGAGCACTAACTTGGGGTGCTAATTGATCTGCAGGCAGGTACCTCCTCAACTCCTCTAATTTCTAAACAATGTCTGGAGACCAAGGCATATGTTTGAGCAGGGCATCAGAAATATGCAAATTATGTATATGTGTGTGAAGATAAATACGTGCTAATTAGCAAATACAGGTTTTAGGGAGAATGAGGTATCTAAGCATTTTTTAAATTTGGCCTCATCTGCAGCAAGTAGTAATACTGTGCTCCAAATATTTAGCAACGCATAAAAACCTGGTTCCTGATCATCCTAAGGACACAGAAACTATTTGAGATTATCCCAGAAAGATTTTGTTTTATTATAAGCCAATATACTCCAAAGATTATTTCCACCCACATTTCTTATCAGCTGTCTGATGCCTGTAGAGTGTAAGTGCACACACAGAGTGGGCAGGAGGCTGGCTGCAGCTTCTTGACAGATCAACATTTGGATGAAACATTTCTAAAATTCTTCAGTCATCTTTCCACACAATGATCTTTCCTCTTGCTATAAAGCTTCCCCTCCTGAAGAATGTCTTAATGCCCAAGTGCTGATGTGCCCATCCCATGGCTGCAGAGTGACCTGCCATCCCCATGTGCTCCCAGGCTTCCTGAGCCCTCCAGCCCCTGTGGGTGCCAGAACTCTGAAGGAGGAGCACACTCACAGTCAGCTCTCAGTCACTGTCCTGGAAGGTGCAAGGATCTATCCTGCATTCCTTTGGAAACCACATGCCATCTGATGGGGACTTACCCACAGCCGGGATGCTTCACTCATGCTGTGATTGTACCTTAAATCCCCCTTCCTTCTTGTAAACAGCAGCATGATCCAGCCTGAAAGGTGTGCTGTAGCTCCTGCTGGCCCAGCAGTGATGCCCAAAGCAGGCGACAGCAGACACAGGTGAGGAGACACTCAGCTTAAAGAATCCTAAACTTTGGCTCTTTCACTGGGACAAAAACAACCACTGAGCAACTTATTGCTCAAGTGAGCAACTCTTCACACAGTCCATCTAAGAGAGAAAAGGGGTTTTTATTTGTGGTGGGAATAGAGTATAAGAAATGTGTAAAAAGCAATTTTACCCTCAAAGAGTTGCAGCCAGGCCAATTATCCAAGATCAGAAACAGGCTTGACTCACAGCTGTAACCAATAAGGAAGAACAGTCCTATAAGACAGGGAGAACGGGGACCTAGAGTCAGTTGCTGTCTGGGCTTTAAAGAAGAAGGAGCAGTGTTGAGAAGAACTACCCATGAGAAATCACTAAGAAGGTATGGGACTCTTACAATAAGATAACAACACTTTTACATTGAGAATGCAACATTTATTCTGAGAAAAAGACATCGTATTTTCTGTCTCACCACCCCCCCAGGCTCACACTGACACACACCTCAGCATCCACAGCCGTACTCTGGGCACAAGCTGGGGCTCTAGGCAGTGAGTGGAGCTCCACTGCTGCTGCTGCCTGTTTGCAGTCTAAAATCCTGTCAGGGAGCAGCCCAGATCCACCACTCAGCTTTGCTATTCAAACACATGCAGTGAAGTGGGGAGTGCCACCTTTATGCTACTGAGGCCACCCAGTGCCATCGGCAGCTCTGGGGGTTTTCATGTCCCTGCCTGACTCCAAGCTCCCAGAGTGTGTGGGATCCATCATCAGAAATGAAGCACTGCCTGAGCAAAATAATTTCCCTCCTTTTTTCTTCTTTAATGAATGCAACAATGACAGCACAGTTATGATAAAAGGTTCCCTCTGGCAACAGAATCATAAAATAAGAATATGATAGACCCTCTGTCTGCTCTGAGCTGTATATTGGCTCTGGCATTTTTATTTTTTTAAAATTCAACTCCAAAGTACATAAACTTGGGCTAAAGCTTTTGGAAGTTGGTTTAGTGATCTAGAATAGGATTTGCTCCCATGAAAAGTTTGTTGCAGCTCCTCCTACTTCCAGATCTAGAAATGGACATGAAAAGAGCCATTAAAAAAATAGATGCTGGGAATTCTTCCTACAAACCTCCCCTTGGTGACAAACGTTGTCCTTCAGGATTTTTTACATTACCTTTAGAAAATCAAGCAGTCCAAAGTTCAAGAATGTCAAACCTTATTTGGACCACTTATACCATAGAATGGAAGATAGTTACAGACATGTTTGGTGATATTAGCACCAAATGTGTTTGAACATCACCTCAATGCTTCAAGAGAAAATACCTCATTAAAATCCCTATGACAGTGGGAAATGAGGACTCTTTTATCCTCCATATGGAGTCCTCTGTGGTGGCAGCTTTTGGCACGCTGGCAAGTCCAGCTGAGCTCATGGAGCCTTTGGCTGTGCCCAGCTCTGAGGATGGTGTGACTGACTCCCAAGAATATGTTGTGGAGAGGGTGCAGGTGAGCATTATCACCTTTCCACCATGTCAGGTAATGATGGAAAAGACTTTTTAAAGCAAAAGGCCTTCCAGGAGAATATAAGAACAGCTGGACCCATGGTTTTTCTAGTCTTGGTGTTTTCCTCACCAGCTGGATCCTTTCAGACAGAAATGTCTCATCTTTGGCTTCCACCCAGCTGTGTGGAACCTCATCAAAGCCATCAGTATTACCTCAGTCCGTGAACTGGACCTGAGGAGGAAGTGAAAACCCCTCCACCCATAGGCCTCAGGAAGTTAGGATTTGCAAATAGGTCTTCTCTTTAGGACTGTGGAAAAACCCCCATTTACCACGAACAAACCTGGGTACACCTGAGAAACTCATCCCAAAGGCAACACTTGAGCCCTGGTCCTAACTGATGGAAATAATAAATACGTGATTTACTGATATATCTTGTCTATAGCACAGTAAATCTGTCCAAAATTTTGTAGTGAACTATTTGGCAATAAATTCTTTCAAGACATAGAAACAGGACAAAGCAATGAAGATGCTGTCACTGAAATGCAGAGAAGAAACTAATTTCCAGCAAGTATTAATTACATGAAAATATATATGCATAATGCATATAAAAATACATGTAAAATACATATTTCTATAAAATCTCATTACAGGGTATGCCAGGCATGTAGGTTTATGTGTAGAGTACACATGCTACCCAATTGCAAAAATGCTACACAGTGATTTGCTGCTTTTAACAGGTCTGCTCTTAAAACCACTGCTCATAACCAATTCCACATTTTGAACTGTAATGTTCATAGCAGGTTTTTTATATGGTCATTTTCTCACTTATAAAACTATGTGCATGTTTAACATACCTATGAAAAAAATTTTCTTCCATTGCAATTGAAAATGGGTATTATTTCACTAATTGGGAAGAGCTATTTTTCTGGAATATATTAATTTAATTGGTTTGCCAATTGTTTGTGATTTTGCACTCTGACAGAACATGTAATTTGCATAAATAAATACTAAACCTCTGTCAACTTGGCTGACATGAGTATTATCCCTTTTTTAATCTTAAATTGCAGCATTTGCATTAAAATGGACAAGCTTGATAAAAACAAGCCATGAAGAGATAAAATTGCCTTGGAAAAGAAATATGGAATTCACTTGAGCAATTTCTTTGTGTCCAAAACACACTTTGCAGGGTCTTGTGTTGCTTTGGCAGGTTGGGTTGCTGGTGTGTGCAGGAGAGTTTGACAAGCACAGAGGTACCAGAGAGAAAGATCTGGATTCTCAGTATCACAGAAGCATTGCCATGTCATACCTGCTAAGCAAACAAATACATTGGCAGTGAAATCTAAATGAGAATTATTTGGAAGATTTAAAAACCTGACAGAAGAGTAGCAATAGTGCCAATACAGGCCTTAACCTTCTGTTGGGGTTTCCAGTTGATGTCAAATGGGGCATTTCGGATATGAACTCCAGTGTGAGAGGGTGGAAACTTTCCACTCCTTTCTTAGCTTTGTCTTGGGTTGTGCAGAGCATTGAGAAAGAGCAGGTTTGCTGTCAGTGGCAGGCCCCCATCTGTGAGTGAAGAAAGCCCTCCCTTTCTGTGGGAGTTAAAGAGCATGACATCCCAACTGGGCCACCTGGGCTTGGTGGGCAGCTGCTCAGCTGGACAGGGCACTGACCACCAGGGTACTTAGCACTGCACAGCCAAGTGACCCCTTCACTGCTGCTGCTCCCCCAGCATAAGCATTTGCCATGCAGATCTACTAATTACAAATGAAAGCATCCACATACTCGGGATAGCTGCAACATTTTCCCCAGGAATGTGGGAGATATTTGACATTGCCAGCTTCAAAGAGGGGGAGAGGGAGAGAAGGAATTTAATCCTGCTTGTGTATGAGGTAACAGCAATTCCTTGCAGTCAGGAGACTGAGGCTTAATTGATATCATATGGCTAACAAATGTACTCCAAAGCCACGCTCATTTGATTGCTTTTTAATAACTAATAACTCTCGGTGGGAGTCCAAAATATGTATGTATGAAAAAGAGTGCTGGAGCTGCCTCTGTTGTCTGCCAAGATCACTGTTACTGAAGCAAATTTGTACCTTTTGCAGTCCTGGAATAGATACCAGCAGTGGCTGGACACGTACTCTCTCAGCCTCCCCCAGCCGGGAGTGTCTGGAAGAGCTGCAGAGAAGTTGGAGGACCGGTCCCTGGCAGGGGCAGTGGTTGTCCATCCTCGCCGGGTGGGTGTGGAGCCATGGCTGGGAGCAGGATTGAACGCCTCCAGGGGTCCTCCCTTGCCTGCCCAGACCAGCTCCATGCAGACACACTTGCCCATGGCTGCAGGGCACATTAAGCTGTTGCCACTGGGCAATAACTCTGTCCATGGGGTTCATTGCCTTGCCAAGTCACAGATCCCTAAGCACAGAACTGTCCTCTGTGATGGGGCAGGAGAATCATCCAGGGTTGGGCTGCTCAGTCCCCTTGGGTAGCCCCACATTACCTCCCCTGGTGCTCAGTGTCTCCCTACTCACTCCCCAGGCCAGGCAGAGTCAGCAGGCCACCAGCAGTGTCCCTCAGTGTCCCTCGACCCAGGAACAGCACAGAAATCAGCTGGATTCCCCTGAACAGCTGATTATTAAAAAGCTCTGCCTGAACAGCAGGGTCCAGGTGCAAGCAGATTTTATACAGCAGAGTATATGAAAAAAAAACCTGGTCTACTGACTAGCACTAGCTGACAAAACTAGAGGCTGAGTCCTGCTTTCCTCCCTTCTCTCCCTGCCGCAGCAGGGTGGCTGAAGAGGAACAAAAGGATATGACACTGCTGTGTCACGGAGTGCCATGTGCCTCCTTCCAACCCTCACTTAACTGGTGGGTGAGTGGCCAGGACTGGGCCATGTAGGGCCAGGAGTCAGGATCACTGGCTGGCTCCCCAGGGCTTCTCAGCCACTGGAATCATATGATCATGAAGTGGCCACTTCTAACCCTAGGCAACTGAAATATGTGGTGGGGGTTACCTGAGTGAATCCTTCACTGTGGCAGCCTGTGGGAGCAGGGTACCTACAAAGGTAAGGCACTGCCCCAGGGGAAGCTCCCACGCTGCACATCTTGACCTTCTGCTTTATGGCCTTGGTGAACCTTCTCAGGGAGGGCTACTTTGTTTCATTGTCTGGACCTGGTTTCATTTGGAGTTTTATGATTTTAGTTTTGTAGGGGTTTGTGTTTTGTGGGGGTTTTTTGTTGTTTTTTGGGGTTTTTTTGTCCAAGGGACTAAATCTTGAGAAAATGCTGATCCTGTGCATCTTTCATTCCACCCATGGTTAAAAACTCTCCTTGCTGTGGTTGCATCTGGGTTAGTGTCAAAAGAAATTCAGATGCTTGTGTCTATAACCAGATGTAAAGCTGGGCAAATTATACTTGGGATAATTCATATGTATTTGATTTCTATTGCTTAACAAGAGAATACAGGAGAAAGCTTATTTAAAATGAGCTTGCAGAAGGGCATTGAAGTCCATATATGGATAACAATTAATAAAGGACCTCTCCTGAGATTATTAGAAAGACTACTAGGAAGACAGCAAATTATGGAAAATTAAAGATACTTGATGCAGGCCAGAAAGAGGAAAACAAAACCCAGGCTGGATAATTAATGATGAAAACAAAATTATATCCTACTTGGTAAGAAAACAAACACATTCAAAGAGTCCAGGCGTACTTCTGTGAGAAAAGACTGATGACTTTTAGAGCATTACAGAGCATTACCACTGTTTCTGTGAAGCACTGGCAATATATCAAAATTAGTAGAAAAATCATGAGCTTTAAAACAATTCCTCAGAAAAGCACAGGTGAAATGCTAAAAAGACTATTTTGTGTTTAAAAAGGAAAGAAAAAATTCCTGCAGTGTCCATTGCCTTGTTATTCCTCCACTATTCCTCTGTTTCCAAAGCAGCAGAGGTAACAGACGCATCAGAGCACACCTGCCCACCCCACTTCCTACAGAGACACAATGGGACCAATTTATAAATGTCATTAATGGAACTGGTGTCAGGAAAGACTGTGGACTGTTACCATTACAGTGACTGGTGGCTTTGTTTTCCACATATGCACACTGATTTTCCTTCATCTCTATAAAGCTGCCATTGATTAGATTTTCATTAGGATTCACTAAATTGCATAATACATTTGAGTGAAGGTCTTTCCTTTGGCTTTCCACTTTCCCTGTATCTCTTTGTCCATCATAGCTCAAAATAATAATATTTTCCATTCTGGAGTGGTAGATAATCAAAAGACACTGTTATTTCATAAATTTCCAATAAAAAAGCAAAACCAAATCAACCCGAACAACAGAAAGCAACACCTATTGCAATGAAATTGCAATATGTGGTTCTGAAAACAGGTAGTTTAGATTTCAGCTTCAGTAAACACAGTTCATCAAGGCCCACAAGAACTAGCTTACAGCTCTTAAAATAAGAGTAGTGTTATTCAATTTAACAATGAAACAACATGTTTGGTAATTGCAGCAGATGATTTTTGGCTGCTTCTAAGTAGCAACGCAGTAACATTTGCTATACTTTTATACAGTCCCGATAGATTTACAAAATCAACCTAAAAACCCCAAACCTAAACCAAAATTGGTCCCCTGTTACAGGAATGGTGCTGCTACAGGAAAGAATTAGAAGAAACAGGGTTGGTGTTCAGGCCTTTTGTTGAAGACTGCAGGTGCTCAGCACTGCGTATCACAAGTTCCTCAAGCCATTAAAAATACAGATCTCTTGACTCCTCTTCCTCATAAGAGTGAGTTGCTTAACCTCTATAATTTTATTCTTTGTAACTTGGCCATGATATTAGTAATAGGAATAGCTTACAGTTTCATGGGGATATAAAAAATCAGTTCTTAGGGTTTATGCGTTTACAGGTTGCATCCTTCACTATTTATTGTTACCTTTCATCCCAAAGGAGCAGCAAATCCTGGTAATTTGCTTTTTTTCCTGTCCTTTCTCTGCGCTTCCTTAACATCACCAATAATGCTGCAGTGCCTGATACTACCCTTGGAAAACTGAGGTGGTTCCTTGGCCAGCGCCTTGCACCAGCTATGGAGCTGCTCCATTAGGTCCCCGTGGGCAGGTAAAGCCACCTTTAGCTCTCGTGAAAGCCACCTTCACCTTCAGTGCAAGACATGCAAGTGCTGATCATAGGGATCCAAGTCAAAGCCATGGGGAGTTCCCTGCCATAGCCCTGTCCTCAGTGAGACACAGCGAGTGTACTGATGTAGCACCACCACCATCACTTAATTGTTTCCATTTCAAAATAAGATGATACAAAAATTCTTGTGTCTAAGCATGCAAAGGTGCTCATTATAAAGTCTGTTAATTTTTATGCCTCATAAATGTAAAACATTCTTTAAATTTGCTGTGAAAACATTCCTTTTAAAATCTGAGATATGGGACACGGAACAAATAGGATTTCAGAATGAAGCCTGGTTTCTATTATCTCAAGAATTCTGTTATTGTAATTAATAATTCTGCTTTGCCTTTCTTTGTTTTCAAATCTTTTCAAGGCATGTATTTCTGAAGATCTGCTGTTTTACTGCTCTCCTTTGATGAATATTTTATCACATAGTAATGAACATCTTGTAAGGCAATTGTACATTTTATAACTGTTACACAGTGAAACAAAGCAAGTGGGGGAAGCAAGAGCAGAATGCTATTAAACATTTAAACTTCTAGAAAAGCTGGAGTGACATAATATTAATTTATTCTAATGCCAGGCAGCATTTTGCAATTCTGCTTCTGCCTGCCACTTCCCTGAGTGGCGAGATTTGGCTGCTAGTGTGTGATCAGGTTGTTGATCACCTTTTTGGAAGCATGGGCACAGGGAGCTGTGGTGCCAGCGAGGCCACAGCCACTGCCAGAGCTGGGGCCCAGAGCTCTGGCAGACCCCACACCTGCCTGTGCCTCTCTCTTGCTGGCACTGCAAACTTCTCCCTGCCTGACAGTCATGGCAGCTGATGCAGCACTGGATTTCATTTATAACTGTGAGGAAGAGCTATTTGGAAACCTTGTGATGAGCTTCTGGTCTGAGCAGAAGGCCATTGCCCTTCAGTGGCTGTGCTGGGCACATCCCACAGCCACCCTTGTGATGCAGAACATCACCACTGGGGAAAAGCATTTTCAACAGACACGATTTATTTACAGGCTGACAAAATGTAGGCCTTGGGGCTGAATATTAATGTAATAACCCTAACTGTAATAAACCAGCTGCTTCTCAGAAGTGCTGATCTCCCACAGCTTTCAGTGTCCCTAATTTTTTTCCCCCATATTCTTAACTGTTCTAAAAATCAGACTGCTTTCATTTCCCTCTACAAACAACTGTCTTGTGTCAAGAAGCCTTTGGTGTTACTGTTTTGTTTCAGGATTGATTCTTCTGTTCTGCTAAAGTCAGAGGCTTGCAAACTGTTTGCGAGACTGTTTTGAAGTTTTTGGGTTTTGAGATTTTTCAAACATTCATAAGAACAGCACTACACACACCACCCCCCTGAACAGTGTGCAGGAACCACAGATTTGTTGTCACCATTATATGACACTCCGAGGGAAGCTTCACACAGTTCAAATGCAGGAATTCTTGCTGGTGGAGGAGCACTGGCACGTTTTTGTGGTGTGTGCTACATCGATGCCTTTAGAGCATTGCTGATATTTGCATTTTGTTTCATGAGGTGCAGATAAAGTGCTAGGAAAGGTTGTGCCCGCCTTGACAGAAAAGGTTCCTCTTCTCTTGACTCTCTCCTTCAGCCCCAGTTCCAGGCTGTACAGACAGTTCCAACCTTCACCATCCCTCCACAGGTCACAAGCTGATTTTTAATTGTTTTTCTTTTCTGAAAAATGGATGGAAAACCAGGGGTTGCTCTGTGCGGGGGGAAGCACCCTCCAGAGAGGAGGCTGAGACCAGTGGTCACAGTGCAGAAGTCAGGCCTGAAACAACAGCACAGGGTGAGGTCTGCAGACTTGGCTTCACTGCTCTACTGTTCCTTAGGCTTTATTTAAAAAAAAAAATTTAAGCCTGTGAGAGCTGATGGACTTGTATAGATACCTCTCAAAACAATGATCCTTGTACACCTTGTACACTCTGTCCTGTGGTCTGGGGTTCACTGACACCCTGTTCAGAAGGAAGTAGAGGGCCTAAAACCAATACTTCTTGTGGAAATGTCCCACAGAAGGTGAGTAGGATTGTTTCTTGCTGTCAGGAGATGACAAGAGGTGATGCCATGAAGAATCTTTTCTCAGCCAGCCTCAGGAACCAGTCTTGCCCCCAAACATGATGTGACCAGTTTCCAGCTGCTTGAGGCCATATTTCTTCTACAGATGCTCCTTGAGCATGAGAAACTGCTGACAAACCAAAGTTTCAAGTGCTCTGGATGAATTTTGGTGTTTCTACTGGTGCAAGTCTATAGAAGCCTCGTCAGTAGCAAAGTAGAAGATCTGCCCATAACTCAAGTACCATTCTATGAGAAATACTGAGAGTTTTATTTCAACACAGATTGAATGGTTGGCCCCTATACAGACAGTACAGAGCAGTACTTGGAGACCTACAGGAAGGAAGCAAAAATCAGCCATGATATGCAAAGTTTTCCATTTGGGGCAGACACAAGCACAAGGATACATATTCAGCTGCATAATACTGCCAAAACAGGAAAGAACAGGGTGATTTTATCCATTATCACTGTACTAGAGTGAAGAATTTTGCATAGTGGAGTAAACAGATTTTAAACAGCTTTAAAGATTTACTACTGATTTTAAAAGAGTTGCACAGCTGGTGCATAACCTATTAGCTTTGCCACATATTATCTTTGCATTCATTTGTTTGATAGGGTTCACATAGAATTAGGCAGAGGATAATGAGAATATCAGATGGCTGTAATGAGGTAGATAGGTTTAAAAAGATGTAAATACTCAGATTTCCTTGGAGCAAAAGCCACTTCCAAAGACACAACAATACACAGAACGGAGCTCTGCTCTGCCTGCTATGGCAACTCCCAGTTCCTGAAGAGCCTCAAACTACATTTTACTGGGTCCTCTTACACACTACATTTACATCTGAGAAAAAACAGTACTTGCTATCCTTGAAGCACACACAAGAATTTTTAGCTGCATACCCATATAAATGTAGAACTGCCTTGGGTTTCCTCCTGGCATTATTCTGCCTTGCCTGGCACCTCTGAGCTGCTTCCAGACCAGCATTCCTGAGTCACTGGAGTGAGCTGACGGTGAGGCTCAACACAGTGAGCCTTGAAGCCGTGTGAACACAGGAACGGTTTAGGAAATTGCTATCACTATCTCAGCATTTCAAATGGCATTAATCATGAGCCCAGCATTATTGCTATTACCTTATCTCTGGAAACATCCAAAATCCAGTGCCTTGAAGCATTTTTCTTTTTCACAGGCTTTCAGTGCAGCCCACAGGCTGAGCACTGAAAATCAGAGGTGGGACTAACCAAATTAAACCTTTCTCTTGACCTCCTTTGCAAGTATCCTCTGACACTTGCGTGGCCACCAGCCCATCCAAAGGCAGGCAAGACAGGAGCCAGCTCAGCACTGTTTAGCCTTTGGCTGTTGCAAATACTGCTGGAACGTGCCTGGCCACCAAGTTCACCACTCAGGGAAGCACCAAGTAAGATGAAGGTGCAAAGAGGAGAGGGGAAAGGGAAAGAAACACCTATTTTTGGACATTAAAAGAAAATATTTTAAAAGTCATCAGTGTTGGCAAGGAAAAATATTTGATTTGAGGTTTGCAAGTGAGCGACTTTATTTTTAAAGCTGGCATGAGGTCTGCCCTTTGTCCCACAGGATCTAATCCATCACCAGCTGAAATCACTTGCCCATGGACTTGCACTTGGACTTTCATGTAAGTTAATACTTTACATAAAAACTTACAGCTCAAAATTACCCAATAGAAATGTTTGCAATAATTACCTTTCTATAAAATAAGCCTCCATATTTTTAGAAGCATTTTAAGTGTTTACTATAAAATTTTATTATATATTAAACTTAATTACCCAAATTAAATTCTCAATTATTGTACCTGTGCATGCTGTTTTAATCTTTGCTTCAGTAATGCCAGGCAATATAGTGATTCGATTGTATTTTGAAATTTGATTGCATTTATTCAGGCATTTCAAGCTGGTAGTGAACTAATGGTAGAATCTGGTTACGCTTTAATATTACTGACAGCAACCACACACGCTCTGTACTGCCAATCATGGTTGGCAACACACCCTGGAATTTTTTGGAAGAAAGACGGCAGTGATCAAACAAATGGGACTGTCTGCTAGGTCCTAATGTTGAATCAAAAGCAGATTTCCATTTTGAAGCCAAATCTTTCTCAAAACCAGGTTTTCATCGATGAAAACATTACATCACCTTGGGGGAAAAGGGAAAGGATACAATAAGAAATTTTGAGGCAAATATGCCTTATAGTTTGCCAAGAATATGACTGCTGACAATTAATTTCATTTATGCACTTATAGAACATCTTTTACATTTTTATATGCAGCATAATAACCTCCTCCCCCCACACCCTGAGTCTCTACAGTACTAAACCATCAAAATAAGAAGTTACATTCTTATTATTTTGATTTGAAATCTGAGTTCCCTGTTACTCTAAATGTTGTAGCAGGCATTTTCTGGTAGCATTACATTTTCTGGTAAGCTCACTGATGAGCTCTGCTAGCCATACAAATAATACAAACATAATTCACTGCAAAGATATGCCCCTTTCAGAGACCACTTCATTTATTCCTTGCAGTAGCTGAAAAATCCAGGCATGAAATCATGTTTTCCAGCTATGCTTTTTGTCATATTTATGGTCTCTTTGGTAAAATCAAAGGAATGCACTTCTGTGTAATGGGGCATAGTTTGAATGGGGCACAGTAACCATCACACCATAAAATTTAGAGTTGGGCTGCCAGATTACAAAAGCATGTCCTCACTCCAGCCTTTGCACAATGCAGCTGTTTAAATCACTGGGAGTTTAAAATTGGAGTCACTTGAGAACTAAAATTGCATGTGATGGCAAAATGGAAGAAGATATTAAGTTTGGGCTGCCAATTTCAGAGCAATTTCTAGAAGTCTGAGAGCTTACTGATAAAATTATGAGATGAAGAACATGCAGCAGTCATTAAACTCCTTCCCTTTTGCTTGCATCATGAGATTTCTTATCCCAATACTACTGTGGGACTCCTTGGATTTAGAAACAGGTACCAACAAACGAGAACAGGGTAATGAGATTTTTGATGAATGGAGCCTTTAACTCCTGCTGGTTTTCTCCTGAGACATACTCTCTGCTACTGCTCACTGGAACAGTAATAAATGTTCGTCTATTACTGTGTTGGACAAAACCTTGCAATCTCTACTTGGTTTAAAAATGTTCATGATGTGACAATCCCATGTACATTTCCAAGTACAATATGCAAGTGCAATGACCACCCTCCTTTTCCTTAAGGAGACGAGCCTGGAGAGTGCTCCTGGGAAACCTCGCTTCAGTCTTCCAGTACTTGAAGGGAGCTTATAAAAAGCATAGAGAAACTTTTTACACAGGCACAGAGTGCTGGGTATGGTTTTAAACTAAAAGAGGAGAGATTTAGATATGATGTTTGGAAGAAATTCTTCTCTGGGAGGGTGGTGAGCACTGGCAGATTCCTTAGAGAAGCTGTGGATGCCCCATCCCTGGAAGTGTCCAGGGCCCGGTTGGATGGGGCCCTGAGCAACCTGGTCTAGTGGAAAGTGTCCCTGCCCATGGCAAGGTGCTGGAACTAGATGATATTTAAGGTCTCTTCAACCAAGTAATTTATGAGTTGATGTGGAGGAAGATTTGGGCCATGGCTTAGTTTGGGCAGTGGAGCCACCTCTGATCACACCATCTCTGGAAGGTAGATGGCAGCTGGCCAATCCCCACTATGTTTCTGTCCCCTGGGAGCATGAGACAGAAAGAGGAGAGGTGACACCTCACCAGACATGCTAAGTTACAATAATTGCATTGTTATAAGAAGCTACAGAGTTGGTTTGTTTTTTTTTCCCTTGTATATTTCATACTCCTCCACAGAAGCACCCAAACCATGTCAGCTGCCAAGGATACTCAGGCTGACATGTGACTTATTAAAAATCAATAAATGCAGGTTTAATAGCATGCTTTTGCTGCTTTTCCTAATTTCAAATGCTAAATAGCCCTATATCTTTTTCTCAAGGTAATTCCCAGTTTTCCACAAAAAGAGAGAAGACCACACTTCCCCACCCAAATATTACAGACTGAAAACTCGATAATTTCTTTTTATCAGAAATATGTAAGAAAAATAATGTGATTATCAGAGCTAATGCCAAATCACTGTCTTCTCAGGATGACATCTCAGAGGTCTCCAGATCTCATGTCAAAGCATCACTTATCTCCCATGCAGGGCAGTTTCTGCAGGGCAAAGGCCAGTGCAGAATCTGTCCTCCACTGTTTTCTGAAGCTATTCACACACTTTCCACAGGAAATGCAGTTTAAGGATTACCAGACAGCATTGCAAGTCTGCTCCTTCTGGTTTTCCTATACTAATAAACCCTCAGCCCTGTTGCCAACAAAATGTCAGTAAATTCAATTGCTTCCAAAACCCTGTGTTAACTGTGGGGCATCTGCAACAGCACAGGGATGAGCAGAGAAATCCTCCTTTTTTACAACCTCAAAACACTTTTATTTGGAAATGAGTGGAAAGCCATTGCTGAACCAGAGCATCACATGGAAATAAGGGTACAACTCTTCTTTCTCTTTAGCTGTTAAGTGATTGTAGAATTTTTTCCCCATTTGCAGCTATTGTTTTTCTCCTTTCTATTAAATCTGGGTGTATAGTACTTCAGATCATTTTGATTTTCACCTGCATGAAATTTACACACATCTTGACATGACTTAATCTGCAAGAATAGAGCTAATTCTCTGTTTTACCTGATTAACTCCACTGAACTGATCACACTTGCTTCTCTCTCTGGCTAAGATGTACACAGCTGCTCATCTAGAGCATACAAATTATCTCATACCCTAGTTATGCTGCTGACACAAGGTCATGAAAAATGTGCCAACAAAACAGAATCCCCAGTGCTCCAGCAGACAACAACGGACCTCATATTTCACTATAACTTGGCAATTAAGTTGGAAGAAATACCTCAGGAGAAGAGCCATTCTCCAGGATTTCAAGCAGAACAAACCACTGCTGCTGAATTAGCTGAGACCCACTGCAGCGTGCAGGCAGCATGTGAACCATGCTGAAATGCTCTGTTCTTAACCTTTATAACAGCATAAATTAGGATTCCTGTAACTAAGGCACAGGGAATGCTGAGATCTGCTGCACAAAACCGTGCTCAGCACAACTCAGCATCACCTCCCCGGCCAGCAGCTGCAGTGCCGCGGCCTGCCAGGCACCCCGGCCTGTGGCCTGGCTGGCCTGTGGGGACACTCCAGGGTGACAGGGCTGGCCTGTGGGGACACTCCAGGGTGACAGGGCTGGCCTGTGGGGACACTCCAGGGTGACAGGGCTGGCCTGTGGGGTATCCCCTCAGCCAGGGGTGACAGGGCGGGCCTGTGGGGGCACCCCTCAGCCAGGGGTGACAGGGCTGGCCTGTGGGGGCACCAAACAGCCAGGGGTGACAGGGCTGGCCTGTGGGACACCTCTCAGCCAGGGGTGACAGGGCTGTGCTGTGGGGGCACCAAACAGCCAGGGGTGACAGGGCTGGCCTGTGGGGGCACCAAACAGCCAGGGTTGACAGGGCTGTGCTGTGGGACACCCCACAGCCAGGGGTGACAAGGCTGGCCTGTGGGGGCATCCCTCAGCCAGGGGTGACAGGGCTGGCCTGTGGAGTGTCCCCTCAGCCAGGGGTGACAGGGCGGGCCTGGCCCCACGATGTTCCTGCGTGCCCACTCCTGGCTGGTGCCCCAGACCCACGTGAGCCCACTGGGACCATCACCCTGCCACCATGGCATGGATTACCTGAGGCAGGAAGGAGGTGGATGCAGCCCAGCAGAGACCTGTCATGAGGCGATTATCAAACGCTGGGCAATTACTGGCCATTGAACTTCTGCCGACTGCGGCAAGGAGCCTTTCCCTCTCTGCTCGGCACAGCCCAGTGCATTACCATCCACACACTTCCACAGCACTGGTAAGGAACAATGTATTTTTCTGACAGACCACACAAATTTAATAAGCGCACGCTACCTGCAGAAGACGCTGCAATGGCCCAGGGAGCAGAGCAGGGCTCATTGGAAGTGACAGCCACCTCCTCACAGGGACGCCGGGGACAGGCAGAGCAGGACAGCCAGGCTGGGGCAGAGCAGTGGGTGCAGGGATCCTGCAGCTCCTCTCACACAGACCTGCCTCCAGCTCATCCCAGGTCATTCCTCTGCTACCCAACAGCAAGGACTGTTAGAAACAGTGGAAGGAGGCACAAATGCTGCTCTTCTGTGTGGCTAGAGCTGACTTGAAAAGACACAAAGAAACTTACCAGCCCATTTAGGAGAGCCCAGGCAGATGTGAAGCATGGTCTATTAGCCAAGCACAGTTTCAGATTTCACCTGTTCCTGCATTGGAAGAGGTCTGACATATTTTATGGACACAAAAATATCTTGCAGTTGACTATCATCATTTAACCTCATTTTTCCTTTCTAGAAGAGTTTCCTTTGAAGTTCCTTTGTGTATTTCATTATTGTCTTGGGATCTGGAAAAGCTGTTGTTACTTGAAACCATGAGATCTGGATTCCATTAAAGATGAGACTGAGCCAGGGAGCACTGGCATGGTACTGAGCACTCAACCACAACAATTTAACCCAACTGTGCAAGAAAATCTTGATTAATTATATCCTCAGTAATTATGTCTAAAACTATTTCTACTCTCTAAATGAGAGGTAACTAAATTGAAATAATGAATTTGAAATAGGAATAACACACTTTTTCACATTGACATGACCTATATAAACTGTATAAAATTACAATTCACTAAGAATGAAATCCACTCCTGTCCATCATTCTCAGAAAATCTATACTGCCCGCAGGAAAACATACCAGCCACATGATGCATTATTCATGGGATTATAATGTTTCCTCTCTTTCTGAGAGCAATAAGATTTGCAGGAAAATAACAGAGTATGTAAAGCACAATGCAAATCAAAGTTACCACCTAGTGCTATCTTTCCACTCCAACAGTGGAAGTTGGGAAGGAGAGAGATGATCCAGTCTGCCCAATAACTGCCCCTGGGTTAGGGACATTCTGGGGAAGGGTGATTCTGCACCATGTGACAGGTACAGCAATTGAGAGTCACTCCTTTGCCATCAGAGCTGCAACCTTGCTGTGCCCTCCCACCCTCTCCCCCAGGATTACCAGCCCATTGCCAGTTCATCCCATTTGCAGCAAAGTCAGCATGTGCATCACACCTGTGCTTCCAACACATCTCATAATCCTTTTTCAGAGAAGACACCACAGCAGGCACGGTAACATCTCTCCAAACATACAATTATTTTCAGTAAATCATTGTATCTGCTTTAACAGCCCTGATAAAAATTAATTACAATCCTAACTGCAGAAATTCTCACAGCACTTACAATGAAGTGCAGCCACAGGAGAGGTCTTCCCAAACTTCAAGCAAATCAAAGCAGACACTCTGCGCTGCAGCACAGGGGCACAGTACTAGCCTGTGTCCTGCTGGGGTGAGAGGAACCACCCCCCTGGACAACCTTGCTTTTCCCCAGCCAACCATGATCAATGGCACTTTGAGAGAGAGGAAGCATTTTAATGGAGTTCAACAAAAAAGGAACTTTTAAAAACACCCTGTATCTGTTTAAAATTACATTAGAAGAAAGGTATAATGAGTGTCTCTACTTTCACTAAAGGGTATATTCTCTTACTGTAAACTCTGGTCTACAGGACAACAATAATACATTTAAGCTATCACTTCCCAATTATATGCAAATTAATAACTCACTGCCACAGGGAAAAATGAGCCTAACCACGTATCATTTTTAGAGCAGCTAATTTGGTATGGAGTGGGATAGCTCTGGTGGTAAACAGTAAATAATGCATATGGTACATCAAATTTTGCATGTAAGTAGACAATTTAATTTGCTTCCTACTGAAAAGGGGAGAACTTTTATAAGTAAAATATTCATCTCAAGACTAACATGCAAGACTGCCTTCCACCTACTGTTACATATGTCCATCATACACAGAATATTTAACAAGGCTCACGTTTCAAGCTGTGTGGGTATAGAATGTATGAACAGATATATGTATGAACAGACACACAGAGAACCTTACAATGTATGAACAGACACACAGAGAAGCTTACAATTAAAATAAAATTCACTGTGAATTCACTGATACAGAAGTCTCAAAACTTCCGAGAACTACATATTTAAAGTTTTCTAAGAGACTGATAAGGGGTTGCCACTGTATCAAAGACTTGTCAATCACATACCATTTATCTGTAAGTTTTAGGAAAATTAAATGAAAGTCATTGGCAAAATCCAACTGCTTTTTCATGTAAAACTGAAGCCATTCCCTACAGAAAAGCTAAGGAGTGGAACCAGCTGCAGAGGGTTTTGTTTTGGGGAGGTTTTTTGTTGTGTTTTTGGTTATTTCTTTTTTTAAAAAGAACAAAACAAAACATTCAGCTGTTCTTCGGAGCCTTTGAGTTTAAACATGAAAGAAATTACTCTCTGCCTTTCTCCATCCCCCTGGGCTAGAACCCCCATGCACATCTAAGCAATTCTCATGTAATCTATGCTCACTAGCGCGGAGTGTTGCTCTCCCCATGGCACAACCACCATTCACTCACAGCTCCACAGAAGACTTGGTAAGAACAGAAGATATTTAGACTTCAGAGCTTGAAAACCAAACAAATTTACTCTCTACAGAGTAACAGTTTCTCTTTCTTAAGGTAGTTAGAAAAATGGTGCAGATCACCTTGGCATAGCCATGGTGATGTTATGTAGTGGCGTTGAGGCGTAATGACCTAAATGCTTTTTCCACACTCCTAATAACGCACAGACACTCAGACCCTTTCCACTCCTCCCTAGAAGCACAAGAGGGAAATAAATCCTTCACATGTTTTCCTGGCTGACACTGAAGGAACTCATCAACCCACAGCGGGATGCAGTGAGATCCAAAACTGGACTCTTTGTAGTTGAACAGGAACAACTTTAGCCAACTGGAAATTACTCCTGATGGAAACTTTGTGATTTTTCTTTTCCAGCAGATTAATTGAAGTAAAAGTTTAACTTGATATTTCATTCCAGTATCTACTGGCAACTGATAATCAGTGATAACTGCTATGCTAGCAATTCACGATTGAAAGCATTTCTCCTTCTTGCAAATGGCATCACACATTTGGAATTGATAATGCAGAGAGATTTGGCTTGAATTCCAAATTATCTAAGGATCCAAACTCATGATACTGATTATTTTTCAAATCTCATGTTTTCAAAGACAAACTGCAGTTCACATTCCCTCATATTCTCTTGCATGTTTGAACTATTAGAAAATAGCTGGTTCATGTTTCAAAGGGTCTGATTTTCTAATAAAAGGACTAGAATTTTCTCCTTTATATTTTATTTTTGTCATGCAAAATTCTCAGCTAATCCGCAGCCTCCAATCCCTTAGGAATTATCACAGATGCCACAGTGTCAAATATCTCTGGGAGAATTCCCCAACCCACTGTAAATCAATCCACCTGTAAAACAGAATGTAGACGGTCCTGTATAAGAAAATAAAAATTAAAAGACAACAGCAAAACCCCAACAAGGGTATTCTTCACTCAAACCATACTGGCAGTAGGGAGACAGCATATTTTCATCAGGTCCCGGCACATTAGGGAAAAGACAATTAAAAACCAAATTATCATAGAATCATAGAATTGTTTAGGTTGGAAAAGGTCTTTTGGACTATCAAGCCCAAATGCTAACCCAGCACTGCCAAGCCCACCACTAAACCATGTCCTTAAGCCCCACATCTACACGGCTTTTAAATACCTCCAGGGATGGTGACTCCACCACTTCCCTGGGCAGCCTGTTCCAGTGCTTGACAACCGTTCTGGAAGAAACTTTCCCTAATATTCAATCTAAACATTCCCTGGCACACCACTGCTGGCAACATTTCTGTGTAGTTGTGCTCTGGCCTGGACTGGAGGGTGAGAAGGGAAGACTGTCAGCCAGAAAGATCACACCCACCCCATGACAGGAAGACATCCCACTCTCCTAATTATTTGCTCCAGAAATGGAAATCCCAAACTCAAACCACCCACTGCAGTTCTCCATAGGGCTGGCAGGAAGCATCTCAGCTCCTGTGTGAGGTGGGCTGGGAATCTTCTGCCCCTTCCACACTCCAGCAGCTCTTGGCTAAGAGCTGGGGCTCACACATGAACCCCTCTGCTGTCAGCAGGGACATGTGGGTGAGAGAATGGAATGAGAGATTCCACACAGCCATTCATAGCAGCTTTGGTGGCAGAGCATCCTAACAAATCAGGAAACTAACATATGAATACAGAAAGAGCAAAAGAAAATAATTTGTTAAAAGTTGAAGGAAATTTTGCCTAATTCTGCCTTTGATCAAAAAGGCAACTATATACACAGCAGGACCCAGATTTTTTTTTCACGAGCATACAGCCCATACATGACTCCCCACTTCCAAGTACACATTGTGGGAAGAAAAAGAGAAATCATTTTTTAGATCTGTATTTGGAAACACTGGGTCATCCAAAGATTCAGAGAAAAACTGGAAGCTGCCAGCCTCCAGTTTTGGCAGGTGGTGTATTCCCCATCCTGCCATCAAATGCCCTACCTGAACCACACTGTGATTTCTGTAAGCAAGGCAATACTGCTCCCACTCAGCAGAGCTCATTTCAACTGGTCAGGTTGGAAGGGGTGGTATCTCTGCTACCTCCTGGTATCTCTGCTACCTAAGCAACAATTATAAATTGTGTCCCCACTCCACAAAGTAAAAAAAAAACAACCAAAAAACCAAACCCAAACCAACCAAACAAAAAACCCAAAACAACCCAAAATAATCAAAACCAACCAACCAACAAAAAACACAAAAAAACCCAAGAGCCAACCAACCAAGATACCTCCCCAAAACCAAACCAAAACCTCACAGCAATAATTGACCTAAATACTGAAATTAAAATAATATTAAAATGTTAACAGCAATTCTCATGCAGACTCATGCAATAATTAATTGGAAATAAATTAACATTTTCATTCCACTAAATGAAATAAACACAGAACCCACACACACAAAACCACAGAGTTTACATTGGAAAGACAGCTTAAAACCAACAAGGTTTAACTCAAAACTTTTTTTTTTTATTAAAGTATGAATGCATTTATGCTGGAGAACAGTTTACATACATTGTAAAGCAACAAGCATATTTTCAAGAGGCGCGGGCCCTCCTCAATACATCTCCATGCTCAATCTACATGCTTTACCACTGGACTCGCACATACACTCTCACATACAAACACAGAGACACAAAACACAGACACAGAGCTATCTGCTTGGATTAGCTTTCTTTTAAGGCTTCTGTAAGGTGCCCTAGTGCCCCTAACATTACCATAATTACAAACAAAATTGTACAAAGGAGCAGCATTACTTGCAAACTATTGATCTGCTCTCAGCCTTAAAAAATATCAAGTGAAACAAGTTTTTCCTTTATTTGAGTTTTATTAAACATCTGCATTTAAGAAAGGCATGACTGTATATCTGTGAACAAGGAAAGATAACGGGAATCTTAACATGAGGTTCTCAACCAGAACAGATGTTCAAACCTGACTCCTAAGGGACCATTTCCTTTGATCTTTACAGTGAGGCAGCCCTGTGTGGTGAGACACTGCCAGCTCCACCCCACCAGGGTCGCTTGACCAGCAATGCGGAAAGGGGAACACAGAGCTGTGCCCACCGTGCTCGGATCTCGTCACACCTGAGGTTGATGAGAAGTCACAGTTCTAACACTGACACACCCAAGCGTCCCTCAACTCTTCCCAGTGGGCCCCCTCCTGTGGAGCACATCAGGGTAGGATAATGCACAGACAGCAGTGCTGACTTGCTGAGCCCCCAGCCACCAGGGAGTATTTTTGCCCACCCGTTTTTGGTATCCTGCAGCACATAGTCTGAAACTGCAACTACTGGTGTTGGGTGAAAGATGTGGCAGCCAGTATATTAAGAAAATAGGTACAATGAATAAAATAAAGGATAGCATATGATATAATGTGTACATACAAGCATCTTTCATTTTTTATCTGTGAAATGTGAATTAACTGCAGAATGCCAGGCCATTAGTCTAAAAGGCTGTGTATGGCTGTCTTAGCCTACGTATGGTCAAAGGATCTGTGTGATGTATCACGGGGAAAGATTCTTCGGGAACCATTAGGACTTTCCAGGCCTATTTGCTCTTGTGCATCAGCATCAGCCTGCAGCTAGGAATGCCAGAGAAGCAACTAATAAAATTGCCTGACCAGCCTCGTAAGACAAACAGGAATGACTGTACTTCATGGTATGCACCTGAACTACAGAGACAAGAAAGGGACAGTGATGGGAGGGTAACAGAGGTGGGGGAGGGAGATCTTTTTCTCACTTTTACAGCAGCAGATTTCAATGCAACGCAATTACTTTAATGATGCATATCTGTAGGTACCAAATTGCTCTTCTGATTTAAAAAGCTGGTCAGACAAGTGTTTGGCAGTCCTTTCATTACCCAGTTGCAATTGTTGCTTATTCATCTATCAGCTCTCATTCCCTAAGCCATTTCTGCCTTTGCTGAACTGTGAATGAGTTCAGTCAGCCATCGTCAGATTCAAATTCATGAGACACTTCCTCCGACGAGCTGTTCCTGTGGATCCGGCCATCGCTTTTCATGCTGTGAAAAGTCTTCTTAAAGGCCTCCATCATGGCATGGGCCAGCTTCTTGGCCTCCAGCTTGCTCTCACACTCCACAGCGTGGCAGTCCATCTGGTAGGACAGGTCATCGTTGATCTCCCGATAGACCCAAGCGAAGATGTTTGGGCTGACGTTGTGGTCAGCAGTGCAGTAGGCTATACGTGCTACCTGAAAGGTATCCATGTGCACTGTCGCCTCACCTTTGAGGTCCAGATGATGCAGCCAGACTTGGAAAGGGCGAATTTCCAGAAGGGCATTAGCTGGGTAAACATCCTCCCTGGTGAGTGTGTGCTTCTTCCACAATTCAATGACTGGTTTTTCTGTGCAGCCTGACAAAAATTGCATCCCTGTTGTGGAAACCTTACCCAAATACGTAACCTGCAAAGAAGAACAAAGATAGGTGAAAACAGAGAGCAGACTCTGGTGGTACTTTCTGCCGTCCCAGGGAGTTTCACTGGGGAAATAAAAGCACACACCTCCCCTCACAAACTCCCCGATTTCAGCATCATTTTCAATAAAACAGTTTTCAAACTGCTTCCCAAATATTTGCTTTTGCAAATGCTGACTTCACCATTCAAACTGAGTTTCAAAGCATTCCACTTTCTTCCCCTCCCCTAGAAAGCCCAGCTTTAGAGTCCCTGACTACCCCTAAGCTCATCTTAGCAAGTGCAAGTGCCATTGGAGCAGGTCCCAGGTAGTTGCGATGCAAACCACGTCTTTTTTTTCCTTCCTACTTTATTCAGACGATTTATCTGTATCATATTTCAAACATTAGTATTAGGGAGATGGAGACATTCTCAGTTTGATAATGCAAGGCTGCAGGGGGTCAGAAAAGCATGATCGCAGTAGAGGATTTTAAACTGTTTGAATGTTTCTTTTCCAAAATGATCCTGTTTTTCCACCACTTCAGCTACTTCTACTTAAGTATTAAGCCAGGAACAGCTCAAAGCTGTTCAAAACTTTATCTTTGAGCAGGGCTGAGATATTTATTGCATCAATTTAAGAAAATATGCTGTTAAAAAATCTAGTAATAAATCTACCTAAGTTTAATCACATCATCTCTCTGCTTTCCTGTCTAGTCCTTTTGAGTAAGTACCCTGTTAGGCAATCAGCACAGGAAAGCAGGGTGGTTTTAGTGCCTTTACAGAAATTTGTTCACCAAATATCAAATTCACTAGGAGGTCCACATCAAAATTCTGTATTAAGCCTGTGCAGAAACATTCCCCTAAATCTGTGCAGCTACTAATGAGGCTTCCTTCCACTTACAGCTGAATGGAAGATGATTTTATCTGGGAAAAGGGATTTTCTCTAGGAAAGACAGGTCAATGCCACATAAATGCAATTATGTAGATTATTCTTTTTATTGCTGTTGTCAGGATGGTGCATTTAAGAACAACTATATGAAAGCAAAATTGTTCCTCATTTCTCTCTTGCAGCAGTAACTGCTTTAGACAGAATCTTTTACCCCTTGTTTGATGTATTATAATCTCTTCTACATTTTACTCAAGGCATTTGGAGGAAAAAAGTAATCACATGCACTTTTCAAACTAATTTCTTCAAAATTCTGCATTAAACACACACTACAGGTTACTTTTATGTTGTAAATATGTTAAGAAATGTAAAGAGAAAACAAGGAATTTCCACATTTAAGCACATTAGAAAAATCATAACCACAAGAAATACAGGATTTGTAATCCATGCAAACAAAATTTTCCACAAGAAAAATATTTTGCTGCAAGTTTCACACATTTTGTTAAACTCAGAGGCCTAAATTAAGCCATAATTAAGGGAAAAGCTTACAAAACTTTATTGGAAGTTTGTGTGGCTTAATCATGCTTGCCAAAAAAGCAATTTCATTGCACTGACATTTCAAAATGGGAAGTCTTATTCTTTGCCTATAAATATTCATTATTTGCACTGGGAATACGTTGAATCTTATAAAGCTTTGTATTTTTTTTGGAACAGTGGGAAACACAACAACTAGAACAGTTAACAAGGCAAGACCTACCAGAGTTTTGCCTTATTTTATTTTATGAGTGATGAGAGTTGAGTTCCCTAAAGTACTGTAGAAAAACTTAAAAGAAAACCTCAGAGTTCACAGTGCCAACTAAACACATATAAACAGCACATCCAGGACCAAAAAGGAATGTGTCTACAGCATACTGGGGGGTATTTCAACATATATCCAAAGTCAGATTGCTTTGAACGAAGCAAGATCATTGTGCAAATTTGCACATTCAATATATTCTCCAAAGGTTTGCTCAGCACTGCTTCATACTCACGAGCCAGCTAACAAAAGACAAACACTGTAAACTGACATTTGGGGTCAAATTCAAAGCCCACTGCAGCATCAGAAGTCCTTCACTAGCTTCAAAGAGATCTGCACAAAGACTTTAAACCCCGAGGAACAGCAAAATAGCCTCTTGCTCATGCACTTTGTCACTGCCCAAATACAGCTTTGAATCCCTGGCTGCAGGAGAGAGCTGCCACCTCAGCAACATTTTGTGCCCCCAGCTGCTGTTTGGAGAAGCTCAGTGTCACCTGGAGACCACAGAAATCAGCACCTCTCATGAGTGCACAAGAGGGGATGCAGGGAATTGTTTCACTGCTGGCTTGTGCTGAAGAGGAAGCTGCTGCCAGCTCGTGAGCTGCCCTGAGCAGCAGCACGAGGATGGGGAAAGGGGAGGAAAGCAAAGGCAGCTCCATCCCAGGCAGTCAGTGTTGCAAATTCACCCCAACACACAGCATCAGCTTCTGAGCATGGGCAACTCCCAAGTGATGCTCAGACACCTTCAGCAGCCAAGGAGCAAAATCAGAGTAAGTTGTCACACAGCAGCATAAATTGAATTTAATGTTCTCCTCTGTTCCTCTGCAGCAGCTAACTGCAACCCCCTGTTGGCCATCAATCTGTGTGTGTGGCCTGCTTAAGAGTGAAGCTACAAAAAATAATGGACTTTCCTAAAATAAAGTAGTTGTATTTTAAGGAAACAAAAGCAGTGAATTACTCTGTAAGCAGTCAGTGTAAAAGCAACTAATAACAAGGATGGAATTCTGGCTTGTTTACCAAAATGGGATGTACTGGTCTGATTTACTGTCCCAGTTCTGTCATGGTATAACTGTGTAGGAACCTTGGAAAGTTGCTTCTTTTAACATCACTTTGAACCTCCATTATATAAATCTCCTTTTTCATTTGAGGACATATCCATAAATATTTATAAGGTGTTCAGACATTACAATAAGGAGCTCATAGGAAAGAACAAACAAAACCTCAACTTTAAAGTTTCTCCTGCACTGTTTCTTATATAGAAACATCTACACCAACTAGTGCTGTTACTTTTTGTTTTTTAAAATGAATGATTTTTTTTTTCCTAGTAGAGATAGAAGCATTTGACAAGAGTAGCATCACTGAAGCTCTTGGTGAAGACAGATGTCTAACATTTTATCACAGCAAGGTCCCCTGCTAAAACACAACAGGGATACAGGGGCTGGGGAGACACCTCCACTCTTTGACCCCCGGAAAGGTACTTCTCCCTGAGCTTGGAGTTACAAGGTTATTCCACAAGCACTACTCTCTGCATTTTGGCTCCTGCCTTGACACATCTCACAGCATACCCACCTTGGTTTAAATGTTCAGAAACCCCTGACCACACCATTACTGTGAAGCTAGTAGAGTACAACCATCTTCCTTTTCTATTTCCAAGTCTGCCAACCAAAGGTCAAAGAACAAATAATTCCTTTCATTATCAGCTGGGGAAAAAAAAGCTATTTTGAGGCAAAAATTCCCACTGGTAGTCTTTCCCATTAAAATCATTGATATTTCATCAGTGTGAAGCCAGCAGGTATAAAAAAGACCTCCAAAACCCCCATAATTTCATCTTTAATAATCATAAGAAAGAGATGTGAAGGGCACAGAAAGACATTAGTAGTAGCAGCAGTAGTGATGTTGTTACAGTTATCATTGCACGTACAGAAACACACTGAAGTGCCTGAATAGCATCAACTCCACAGCTTTACTGACCAGAGAGTGATCATTGACAATGAAAGACAAAGCCACAGTGCAGGCTGAAAGCCACATTTGTGATAATACAGCTCTAACCACCAGCAAAAGTTCACCAGGACCGAATAATCCTTTTTCTTCCTCTGAAACTCTGGAACTCACTTGGCAGCAAACATCAGGAAAATTACTAATTTGTGCAAGTGTGGCATGTTCTATAGCAAGTGTCATCTATACACAATGAGGCCAGGACCTTTATTCCATCCCCTCTAGGGTTATTAAGCTCTGGAACAAGCTGCCCAGGGAAGTGGTGGAGTCACCATCCCTGGAAGTTTCCAAGAAACAACTGGTCATGGCACAAAATGCCATTGTTCAGTTGACAGGGTGGTGTTTGGTCAAAGGTTGCATTTGATGATCTTGGAAGTCTTTTCCAATCTTAATGATTCCATGATTCTACGATTCTAGCCTCAGTGCAAGGCAGAGTAGCTACAGGTTGGTTGTAACAAGTAAATTATGATCAAGCTGTTGCAGCCTTTATTTGTTTTGTACACTGTATTTTAAGTGAGAAAAGGAATGCAATGCAGTGGCTCAATGCCACTGGGTTTACCTTAAGCAGTGAAGGCTTTTCCTGTCATATCTTTTACCAGGGATAAGAGTATATTTCTTTGTGGCCCTTTTAGCCCTTAGTGTGTTCCATCTGTTCCACAAATTTCTGGAAGATACATAGACCTCACAAAAAATTTCTTGTGAATGTTAAAAATGATCCACATTCTTTCCAGCCTTTCTCTGTCAAATTTCATCCTCTGGCAAGCCACTGTCACCAAGCATGACATAAAATACTCTTGAGACTTCAGCACCTCTAAGCTTGCAAGCATCCAAACCTTTTGTAAAAGCCAAGATGTTCTGAAGAGCTCCTTATTTCACCCTAGAGATTCGCCAACACCAGTGTCAGTATCTGCCAAAACTGTCCTCAACTGAAAAATGCTGTGCCTTTGCCCTTTTGTAATGCGGCTACACCCATGTGAAACATAGAGATGTCTCACGTCAAAGGACATGAAGAATAATTGATGTCATTTTTCATGCACTCTCCTGGAAAGACAGAAACATCTCAGTATTTTGACATTGTTGTTTTCAGCTCCTTCAATCCAATAACATATGGTGAAAATGTCTTTTAATAACTATGTTTAAGAGCTTACCAACTTTGGAAAGACCAGTAGAGCAGCAGCCATAGACATTTACACTTCTGGCCCACTATGATGTGTCAGAATTAATAAGGGGTTTTTCCTTTTCATACTCTTTTATCATTGATCTCACATTTTTCACTTGCAATTCATGGCAGATAAAGAGCAGCTCAGCTCCTGCATGTGTCGCTCTGACCTCAGATCTGACTCCCCAATGGATCCATACAGCTCCTATCTCACAAGCCTTACTTAGGCACCTGAAGTTAGGCAGTCAAATGACTTTTTGTCCTTCTGTTCCCTATCCCCAGCCCACAGACTATCAGTGCTCCAAGACAGCAGATCCAAGCTATAAAGACCCGTAATTACTGCATTACAGGAGGACAGATGCTCTCTTGGCACAGGAGCTTGGCACAGGAACACATACCTCACAGGACTCTCAGCTCTCTCATTATTGAAGACCATGATCAAAAGACTATATGTAAAATTAACTCCTTGTTTATTTATTTAATATAAGTATTTCTTCCATACCAGATAAGGAGGGTCTTTGTCAGCAAACATCAACACAGAAGATGAAGAAAAAATTTAAAATAGAGCACTGGCCTTGAGCTAGCAGGTATTTATTATGCATATTTGCAGTCACTAGAGGATGCCCTAGAGGATCTTGAATCTTGTGCAAATCTTAATAGTAGATGACTGTCTCTTTTGTTTATCAGTGTTTTAAAATAAACATTCCCTTAGCCTCAAATTTGGTCTAGTTGCTACTGATTATGTTTGATCAAGACAGTTTGCCTCACTTAAATGTGAGGCAAGCAGAGGTAATGAGACGTTTTCTTCCTGAAAACAGAACTCCTCCTGTGGCACCTTCAGGATCCGTGGCAATGAAGAAAGTGACTGTAAGGGTCTGTGTTAAGATGCACAGGTACAAACCCTCCAGTCAGCAAGTAAACCATCACAGAATCATGGAAACATCAGGGTTGGAAGAGACCTTTAAGATCACACAGTCTGACAATCCACTTAGCACCACCACTGCAACCCGTACACCACTGAACCACATCACCCAGCACCAGATCCAGACACCCCTTAAACACCTCCAGGGATGGCGACTCCACCACCTCCCTGGAAAACCTGTTCCAATGGCTGAAGTTCATCCCAGCCAAGCCAAGAACCACCAGCCTAAAGATCAGGTAAACTTGCAGAAGTTTTAAAGAAGAATGCAGAGGAGATTGGAAGAACAGCAGCCAAAAGCAGGTTTAGAAGGACATATGCATGTCTTGTTTAAAATTGCTGCAAGAACACATACATAGAGATGCTCCCTGGGTTTGCAGCACAAAAGCAGATGCAGGATGAGAAAGTTCAGGCTCCACCTAGACTCTAGGCACATATTGTCAAGGCCAGGACACAGCAAGCTTCATCTCCACATCATTACAAGATCTGGAAACCTCTGCAAGAAGTTGCTACTCAGAAAACCTGTGCTCAACTTCACTGCAATGACAGTGTGCCCAAAGCCCCCAGTGGCACCTCCAAGCTGAGTGGCTGGGGAGAATCAGGGCTCACCAAAGAGTCACAGATTTGACGGCTGAAACTAGTTTTTCTTTTATCCTCAGTGGAGCTGGGATACAAGTGGGACAGGCCTGCAGCATGCTGCCCAACAGCTTGGAAAGTCCTGGCACAGCTTTCATGTCAATAAAAGCAGATTTAGCTGTAGAATCATTTTCAACATCTTTAATTAACACATCCAGCTCCAGGCACAGCAGGAGCGCTCTGTGCTGGACAGGGTACCCGTCTCACCACACCAACTCAGCTCTCCTCAGCCTAAAGCACAGTGACTCAGCCTCAGGCTGGCAGCTTGGGATTTAGAGCCAAAAGCTGCTTTTTGGCTCTGAAGGAAAAACAAAAATATCCCAGACATTCCACTGGATCACTGAGCAAATACCACGAACTGCATTCAAGAAACGTTTGCTTAGGACCCAAAAAATAACTCAGTCAAGTAAAAAGGCTGCACAGTTTCCCTCTGCCTGTCACTGCTTCCTCACCCACACTGCCTGTGTCCAGCCAAAGCCTTGCAGCACGAACACAAGGGTCTTTGTGGGAACGGCAGGGCTCCTCAGCACAAAGAAATACACAGTAAATGCAGTAAAGTGGCTTACAGAAATATGTAAAGAACTGTTTTATTTTTGAGACAAAATTCAGAGGAAGAACAGACAGAGCTAGGCAACTATTTAGTGGAAAATAACCATCAACTCTGAGGGCTGCCCACTGGATTAGGAGAGAAAAAAAACCCAAAACAATCAGTAGTTATTGCCTGATTTATTCCAAGGAATCAAAGGATAGCTCCAGAACAAGCTGGAAGCACCAGCATCTCTTCAGCAGTTAAGTCAACAGCATTCGACTCCTTTTGTGGGACCAAGGCTGAACTTAAGTCTTACAGCCACACTACCATTCCCCTTTGAAAACAAAGATAATAAACAAGCCCAGCAAGAAATGCATTTGCCTCTTTACATCTTCAGAACTCCTAAGGAAAAACAGCTGCTGGGCAGCAGCTGCTCCAGTTGTCCATCTGTCCCCACAGCCATGCTCCCAGCAGCCCTTTGCAGGTGCTTGTATTTTCCCACGAGTTTCTCAGCTGTGACCATGCGGCAGATCCTGCCTTAGCTGCCCCCCAGGAAGGGGCCACCACACAAGTAAGGCATAAAGTGATAGCACAGAAGAGTCACTTTGGATATGGTTCCCCGACTAAATGTCTTTGAAGGACAGAACAGCTCTCATTTTCAGTCCATCATTGCTCTTTCAGGTTTTACAGCCCCCATGCTTCTCAGTAGCTGTAGCAAGCAAAGGAGAAGGAAGAGCTGGGGCACTGTGAAAATACCTTTTCTTGGAAAATGCTCTTCCCCAGTAGAAAGAAAAACATAATACCAATTTCAGTGCTGCTGCTTCTGAAGGTGCCTAGGAAAGCCCTTTAACATGGCAGCAGGCAGAACAGGTGAGTTACTGTGATCCAGAGTGGGTGTCCCAACATCCAGTGCAGGGCAGCTTCTCGGGAATGGACTTTTCTGAGGGCAGAGCTCACCCATGAAGAACGACTTACTTCTCAAACACTATGCAGGACAAACACCCCAGGAACTGCAGATGATTGGCATCAAAGTGCAGGGCACATCTCTGAGATCCTGTCCCAGCTCTGAGTAAGACACCCAAAAGCACACAGACATCTCAGAGCCCCTCTTCATAGCCAAATAAACGTCTAATCTGAGCTCTGCCAGGCCTCCCACTGATGGCAGTTGGGGAGGGGAGCAGAAGACAAAAACCCCTGCAGAATGCTCACAGGAGTGGAACCCTCCTTACCCTGTGAGATCAGCCCCATCACCAACACTACCCCACACTGCTCAAGGAGGACATGGGAAAACACATCAGAATTTGGCAAGTTTAAGATTTAGTAAATAAATGTACTGGAAGAGGAAAAAAAAAATGTACCCTTGATGGCTTAATTTATAAGCTCTGAGAGGAAAGAAAGCCAACAAGAAAAAGCCCACTGAGTACACAGGCCAAACAGCCAGTGTGGGGTAAATAAAGCAGTGAGCCAAACTCTCCTTCTGGAAGACAATCCTGAGAAACACAACCATCCAAGCTTTTCACCTTTCATCACATCAGGCTGCTGCTCAGCAAGTCTCTTTATAAACTACCCCAGGTGTTAAAGTACTGCTTTCAGTTAGACCTAAGAGCATCTAACTTATATCCCAGTGACCAGGAGTCTCTGCCTCCTTGGCAAAATAGTTAACCAAGCCCAAACACAACCTCAGCAAGAGCCAGTTCTGCTCCCTGAAGCCTCCCGTTAGCAATCAAAGGATCGCCTCTTGCATTTCATTCTCCACTGGACAGGAAGCTCTTTTTGTGGTTTGGCTTGCAGGAATGAATCTGAAATGAAATCAAGTGGAACTGGCAAACTGCAGTGAGCTTGCAGTCAGAGACTCTTCGGTCCTGGTGTGAGTGGAAGATTTACACTGCACTATTTAAAACTCAAGAAATCAATTTCATTCTAGCAGCAATTTAAAAATGTTGTTGTGCAAGACATAACTGAATGAACAAATACATCCATCACATACAACCTCAGCAGGGCTGCTGGACACCCTATTGTACAAGTCAATGATTACTTTTATTCCCAAATATTTTCTTTATGTTGCTATTTAGATCACTTTCCTCCCTTTGTCTCCTTTCATTGCCTCATGTAACTTCTTCTCTCTGTACTCAGTTACTGCTGGGTTGAAATTAATACTTGTATAAGCCAGTTCATTTCCCACTGCCCTTCAGGAGTCTTCACAGGCAAGGAGAGAGGTGAAGGCAGCCAGGAAGGTGAGAAAACCAACTCATTCTGTAGCCATTATTGTAATTTCTTGAAGTTTCCTTCAGACAAAGTCCTTCCAAAACCTTTCCTCTGCTACCTCAAAACCTTCTCACTGAGCACATCCCTTCTGCCAGGAGAATGTGGCATAAATTGGCATGACCACAATCTCCCTGCAAACAGACACCTACCTTGATGCTTACGTTCAAAGTACACACAAACCTCTTTCACGACACATTCTTTATTCACATGAGGTTGAAACTGAACATGGAAATCTGATTAAGCACCTCAGCATGTTCCAGAAAGCTTTTTAGTCCTGGGCTCCTCACAGCTGTTGTCTCATAGTAGAGGGAAGGAGCCCATGGACACAGAGGAGAGCAGACTGTTCGCTTTTACTTTGTTCCCCTTCCTTTCCAACCCACAGAAAATTCACTTTGGCACCAGTCCTACAAAAACTTTTGTACCTCATGGAGCATGCAAAGAGGGAGTACAAGAACAATTACTGCTTCAGCCACCTTTTCCATTGAGGCATGTGTATTTCACATACTCTCCAAGACTTTGCGCACTGAAGCACTCCCAGACAGCCACGCAGAATGCATGTTTTTCACTATCTTTTATGGGTAAGAGATCAGTCCTCAAGGTTCCCTTCTTTGTGCATTCCCCAGGAGATCCTTGTGTTTCTCCTTTAGTTCTTGCCCTCAAAAGAAGATGCCAAGTAATAAAATTGAACAAAACCTCTGTTACTAAGACATTCGGTTCTGGAGACCAAAAATCTCAACAGCACTTGATTGCTGGCACAACTTGACAACACCTGAAATTAAGACCAAAAGGGAAGGGAGCCAACTTCAGAAACCACTGAAGATGACTACAAATTCGGATTGCATATCAAAGGAAGTGTCAAGTCTACATCACAGGAAGAACAGAAGTGATGCTCATAAAATTATTTTAGTTCTTCCTCCCCCAAGTGCTGTAAGACCATTACCATTCAAAAAAAGAAAAAAATACAAAACAAACCACAGAGACTCCCAGAAATAGCAGTACTTGGTCTTTCTCCTATCATTCACACACTGCAAACGAAGCACATTCCCTGAGGAGTACAGGGGAACACAGAAATATCAACCCCATACAAATGTAATTGTACCCACATCCCGCAAAGTCTCCGATTAAAATACTCTGTCATTACTTTTACATCTCCTTCATGAACCATTATGTGAAATGAGTTCCATGACTTAACAAAACCCTTTGAGATTTTTCCCGCTCTCACAAATTTTAGTATCTCCAGGAAAAGTCTTATTTGAAGGCTGGAGAAGAAGAAATACAGTGCCTACACTGGGATGGAGCGCTTACACTGCAGCAATGAAAAACAGACCTTGCATATTTCAACTTAATAAAAAGCACTAAACACATTATGAAGAAGAAAATATAGTTAAACAACTCTTTTTATTGCCAAATGAGTCCTTAGATAAATATGCCTGATTTATCACTTGTTTGTGTTATCAAATTCTGGATCCAGGCCACAGCAACACAGGCTCTACACAGACAAAAAAGAATACAATCTCACTGCCTCTAAGGTTTATGACACTGTATTACAATTAAACCAGAAATTTCCCACTCAACAATGCGACAGTATGTTAGCAGACTAAACAGAAGACTTTAAAGGAATAAATATGTCCCAAAGACTATAATGATGGAAGACAATAGTGCCATACAGTTTTTAATTCATTTCCAAAGCCATGGTTTACAGTGCCTCCAAGGTCCTGTTTTCACAATGGATTTAGTGGTTGCCTGTGTCTTCAGTACAGTCACTTTGCATTTAGATAATGTTTTTCCAACCAGCACAGAAGGACCTGAAAGTGATCCTTAGGCCCTGTGAGTGAACTGAGGATTCATCAGGCTCTCTGGGCTCCAGAGATGCTCATCTCCTGCAAATTTCTCTCTGCATCAGGAGGCTTTTCACAGTGTCACAGAGGGAGCCTCCTTCCTTTTCTGATTAATTTAATCACAGTACCACCCAAGCGCCTCTCCCAGAAAAGCTCTGTTGCCTCCAGCCCATTCTCTTGGCTGTATTTCACCTCTAAGTTGACGAGCCTGCAAAGCAGCCAGAAATGCAGCCCTTAACCACCTGCAGCAAAACTGAGACATGGAGATTTCTATAGTGCTAATTTCAGCCAAGATAAAAGGAAACACTGAACCTTGGATGGGAGAGCCTAAAAAGCAGCGCTCCAAAGTGAAGGACTGTCTGGAGGAAAGAAGGGGATGGGGGCAAAGATCCTCCTCTCTGGGGACAGCTCTGCTTATCACTGCTGCAATTTATGTCATCTATTACAGCAGCTTGCCCCCAATAGCAATCAGATGGTTGCAGGTCAGACTGATCACTATTCACAGCAGTTGTACAGCAAGCTCCTAGAAGCTCCCTTCATATCCACAGTTCATCTCTCTGTATTGCAGAGGTCGTGGCTTTTACAAAGGGCAGAAAATTAATTTTGATAGATTCCACTGGCCCTGAAGTTGACTTTGCAAAGACAAAATCTATAGCGAGTAGCTATAGATTATACAGCCCTGCTGTTGATCTGTTTGACAAAGGACAAACTGGTGCAAATTTTAGAGCTCTAAGGAAAAAAGAAACTACTTACGAAAATAAAGAAATCCTTCACTGTTTTTCTTCACAGTTATCATTTTTATGCAGTAATGAATACCAGCAGCTAAAAACATCATAATTCTATTTTCTACCTTCCAGTTTGCAGTCTGGCAGTCACTGGGCTATGGCCATAGGGAGTGGAGAGCTCACGAGGGACTTTGCCACTGACACTCAGACACCTTTACCCAGCTACTGCTTGGCATAACCAGGGACAGAGGGCCAGCCCTGGATAAAGCAAATCTGACTCTGAAATGGCTCTTCAGCATGACAACAGAATGCAACTTCCTAAAGAAATTAACACTACAGGATGCCTATGACATTCTCTTGAAGCAAAATGAATAATTTGAAGCACAGGCCATTGCATAGCAAAATAAGCTCAAGGAGGTCTCACCACCCAAAAATCAATATGACTCCAATATAGAGATGGTAAAAATCTCAGAACTCTTATGATTTTTTTTTCCTATAAAGGCAATTATTTCAACATTTTCCATTAACAAGGTGTTTCACAGCTCTGTAACAAGCAGAAACTCAGTCCCATTTATCATCATCCTAGAGTTACAATTTTCAATATAGTTTTTTATATTATTTAATAGAATAAGCAAATCTTTTAAGAGCTTAATAGTCCTTGATCATATCAAACTAAGAGTACCACTAGTGCATAATACTTTCTCCAGCACTTTCCAGGAGCAGACAGAAAGGAAGAATAAAGAAGAATAAAGAAGCAATGTCCAAACTGACAAAGCAGTGGCCAGGACAGGAATAACTGCTCACAGAGGAAGGTTTCTCTTCCCCAGAGACAAGGAACCAAATATTTCCAGGCATTTCAAGAAAGCCCATGGGTCTGGAGTGCTCTCCCCCTTTGCTTTGACATATTGACAGAGAGATTTTCAAAAGAGCATGGACAGCAACATGTGTCAAGCATTTTAAGAAAAGCTGACCATTCTCTCAGTATCTAAAAATGCAGGCAGAAATTTGGCAAGAGAAATTAGTGTGTGCATTAACAAATAAAGAATCACTCAACCTGTAAAGTTCTGTAGCTTTCCCCATGTAGCCCAAAGCAAGCAGAAGCAAAGTGCTCCTGTTCCCAGGGAGCCTGATCCAGCACTAGTATGAGACACTGAGACATGGCTGTACTTTTACACAAGGATTGGAGCCTCTGCTAAGCCTCTCCTAACACTCTCATTTCCTACCAAACCTGTTATTATTCTGGTTAAATGGTTTTAAATAGAAAATGACATATATTTTAGGTTAGTTATGCATGAGCTTAAATATGACAGCAGAACAGAAAGCAAACAGCATTTTGGGTAAGAAAGAATTTACTTTATGCTGAAAATACAGATATTTACAGTACAAGCACAGACTATATTATTTGTTTCCTCTTATCTGCCTCTAGCCTTCCACTCTTTTCCTCTGCTGCCTCCTCATCAAAACAAATTGGTATCTCTTGTTGGGCCGAAACCAAGCAGAAGATCCTTTAATTACAGTGCAAATCCACAAACAGCATTAAAGTTCAAGCCGTGTATGCAAAAATCAAATCTGAAGAGACCAACCTAGCTATTCCTGGGAAGAAATCTTATTTGCAAGAAAGCATACTGCATCTACAACAAATTCATGGGGAGGGACAAAACCCACAACAACATCAACAAAACAACAACAACCAAAAAAAACCAAAACAAAACCCCCCCCCAAAAAAAAAAAAAACCCTGCACTGTTTCTTACTCCAGGCAAGAACAGCCAGCACACGATGTTTCTTTGTAGGATCTTGTTTACCTTTTGTTTTTCAAGGAGAAAAAACTGAAATAAAGGTTAGTCCCCTCCTGAAAAACCAATTACTGTGGCAGACAATATAGATGTAATTTTTCTTCATGTTTTGTCGTAAGCAATGTCAGATATTTAATTTTTTTAAAGTAGTTATAAAACAACGGCCTCTCCCTTTCTCACAAAAGCACCAGAGAGATTATAAAAATCTCCACATTAAAATCAACCACAGCAAAAACAAGGCAGCCCCTCCCATGGCAGCAAGATCATGCAACTGCAGCACGACCCCTCTGGGGATGAACTGGTAACACCCAGAAATGCATTAATGCATCATATCGTAATGCCTGTCACAGCCTTAGGTTCCTATGGTCCCAAATTGTTCAGCAGTGCAAACAGACAGCTTCCTATCTGCATCCTTAAAGTGACACTATGCCATTCTAACAGGCTATGACAGACATATATATGTACTGCAAAATAACTCTATTGAATTATTTATAACACTTTTCTTCTTAAAGAAGCATTTAGCAAGCTGTATCATTAAAATATAACCAGCAGCTGCCTACACAGGTCTGTATATGCCAAATACAGAGTTTAAAAGAGGAGGTGATGAATAGCATTACTGAGGGAAACTGCAAGGGCAATTTATGAGGGAGCAGTGCAATTAACAGAACAGAAATTGGGCTCCAGCAGCCACGCTCAGAGTGCTATTCCTGCAAAAAGAGACACAGCTTTCCAATGATTGCAGTACTCGGGACACTGCCTCATTCACAGCACAGTGTCATTAGAGAGGTGTCTCCCAGCACAATGGGGGACGGGAGGAGCAGCGGCCTTGCACCACCTCCACACCCAGACTCTTGGCAGAGCAGGTTCTGGCTACATAAACACCCAACAATAAACAAATACAGAGAACAGGCACATATGAAGCAGATAACTCCACTACCTTCTTGCATCTGCTTTCTCCACTACCTGCCATTTGCTCTGCTTCCATCCTTTGCTCCTGGCAAAGCGCAATTCCGGCAATGGACAAGTGCTTTCTCTCACCCTCCGAGCACTGCCTGCACTAAAGGCTGATGGAAGGAGCTGTGAGCACCACCTGCCTGGGACACAGCCCAGGCAGACCGTGGAACCTAAAGAAACTACACTTTATCTAGGGAAGACTGGAAATGTGTGGAACAGATAAAGAGCCACAACGTGACCCGGAGAAAGCTCTTGGGAGATATGCAGCTGTTTCGAGGGCCAATTGCAAACCAGAGCACACCTGTTACAGAGAAGTGCGTGGATGTCCCTGGATAATCCATAAAGATACTCCTGTGCTCCTTACATCAGTCAAATGTAGTTCATGTGATCATGAACCAATGACTAGAACGAGCACTATAAGGTTTACCCAGACATTTTTAATTTAAGATACTGGGATGAAATTTTAGAAGGTGAACAGAAGAAATTCCATGGAGTAATCCAAAAAGTGCATCTCAAGGGTGGGTCATACGGTAGAGGATACCAGCCAGAAAGGCTAATAAAAACAGAGAAGCTGTGAGATCCCAGCAGAACTGCCACCTGTGCTCTCTTGGAGGTGGTCCAAGAGGATGACGGCACAGTACCACAGGCCAAAGCAAAATCTACTCTCCATTATATCAGGCTGTTGCCCTTTGGAAAAACACATAACCGGCACAGCTAGGTTTAGCTAGAGTGAACTTGAGAGAAGGCAAAAATCACTTTGGCTACTACTTATAGATTGGGTTTGGACTTGCATTAAGAACTGTCTGGAAGACATCATGAAACCAAATATTGCTCTTTGATGTAGAGTCCAAACTGCTCTGGAGTTTCTTGTTAAAATGAAAACCTTTTTCCCCTTTTATGCTTTAGGCAAAGGAGACATAATGTCCTTCACACTTTCCAGCTAACACTTAAAACTCTTACACAACACTATGTCAGGTATAACCAAAATCTAATTAAATCAAGGTTGCAATGGCAAGAGCAGGCTTCATCTTGCTTGCATTTTTCTCCAATTTCAGCAACTAAGCTGCCACCTCCAGGCACCTACTTTTTTTCTGAAAGGAAAATTAAGTAAGCATACACTGTAAAATAATAGAAGAGAAAATATTATCCAAGAATGTTCAGCAAGTGTAGAAAAGGAGATAGAGCTCAGGATTTTGCCAAATGGCACAATCATCTAAAGCCTGGAAAAATTCTGAAAGAACCAACAAAAGACTAACACAAATCCTTCCACGTAAATGGCTAAAGACACATGAGGCAGCTTTCATAACACTCAAACACCTTTATTAGGTACATGTACAGTAATTCTCCTTTTTCACTACCTAACCTGACAAGGAATGCAAACTCGGAATCAGCTTCTTCCACTTACATGCGCATTTCTCTGCAGATAATTGTCAGATGAACAAAGCCCTAATCACTCCTGAAGGACATTATCATGTGCACAGCACTGCCAAATCACCTAACACCTCATATTCTGAAATCACACTGAATTCCCAGCTGAAGGAGCTATAACTCTTCTGTTTTCCAACAGATGATCAGCTTGAAGTTATTAAGAAAATGGTGGTGTTTGTGGTGGGTTTTTTTTTAAATAAAAAAGACAGACTGATGTCCACCTCTTCAACAGCAAAGCAACAGAGAACCAGAATTTAGCAAGATCACAGGGCAGAACTGACCTTGGGGTTCCCAGTGCTCTGTGTCAGCCCTTTTGAATTTACTGGGTGCTTTGGCAGCAGAGCACAGCACTGGTCTTCCCTGCTCCCTCTGAGTGACTTCATGCAAAACAGCAACAGCTTAAAGGAGAACAGAATTCTGACACCCATGAACAAGAAACAGTATAAAAGCTGGTCAGAAGAAAACCAAGGCCTGAGCTGGGGGCAGGCCCTGGTAACTCTCATTAGGTAAAACACACATTCCTGCTAGCAAATAACAGAGGGAAACAAAATCTCTTCCCAGCAAAAGCAGTAGTAATACCTTTTCAAAAACTTTGAGTCCTATGATATGGTCTCGTTAGATCTATCATACCAAGATAAGCCAGCTGGTGAAATGACTTGAAGCAACTGCAAAGCCTGGCTCTGGCTCGTGACTCGAATACCAAACAATTATATGGATGTGTATCTGAGGAATTTCATCCTGCCCCAGGTTATTCCTAGCCACTGCCTAACAGGAAGGTTGTTTCAAGTTTGACCCAATCTGCACTTGGTCACTAGCATTTGTGATATGGAAGAAACAAACACGATTTTAACCTCTGGCACAGAGCACAGGAAGCAGAAATATAGTGGCCAGTGCAGTCTCCTGGGCACTGATGTCTGTCATTTGAAGCAATCCCTGGTTTTAAATGATGAAGCCTTTCAGATGTTTACTCCCTCACCTCCATCTTCAGCAGCACAGTCCACGGTCACTCACATCAAATATCTCTGACTGAAATGGAAATCCGGAAAGCTCACAGATTCCTGACAAAAAACTAAAAAAGGCTTTATAAACTGTTATCAGTGAGGAAATATGTGTTTAGCACATAGAACCAGACACTGATACACCAGGTTTATGCAGAGCCCAGTATATATTGAGATCACATGGGAAAATGTGGAGGTATACTACAGCATCTCCCAAAAGAGATGAAAGCAAAGTTGTGGTGCCACAGTGTGAGTAAGAACCAGTAGCCAAGATAAATACTCTGCTTGATCCCCAGTGTGGCTCAGGCACCACTGTAATAGGGGTAATTGCACCAAAACTGAATGGGATCAAACTTCATTCTGCTGGCTTATAAAGTCTTCCAGCATGATCAAGCCCCTGGAAAGAAAAGCTCATGGTCACAAAGACATGACACACTTGATTGGGCAAGCTAGATTAGTGAGTTAAGTTCAGAGTAGTTATTGTGCAAGGCATGAGATCACTGTAAGATGACAGAGGAAGCAAAAAAAGGAAAAAAGACATTGTATACTAAGACAGCAAACAACAATATCTGGAAATCCCAAGAAGTCAGAGAAAGTGCCTACCATCACCAGAGCACTTAACATAACTTAAAAAGAATCAAAGATGCCTGAAAATATCAAGGCAACAGAACATACAAGCGACATTTGCAGGCAAAAAAAACAAAACAAAACAAAAACCAAAACAAAACAAAACAAACCGCACACACGAAAAAAAGTAAGAAAGCTGAAACTGAAATTTCCGTCCTGGTCTGACATGGCCTCCCATCACAGGAAGATGACATTTGAAAGACTGTTTTGAGAAAGCTGGATGGTGCCTGTGCCAATGCCAATCTGTAGCCACACAATGTCACTGAAGCCACAGTCATTTGTCCTTCCTGGGGCTGTGTGATCACTGCCAGACACCATGTGAAACAAGGAAACACCAGCAGTGCATGGGACCAATTTTTCCCACTTTTTCAAACACAGTCATTTAACTTAACAATGCTCTGTGACACACACAGCTCCACAGGGAATCGTAATTCTTTCTTAGCTGCAGAGTCTTATCTTCACAAGGAACTAGAACTCTATCAAGAGTATTTTTATTCAGAAATATTGCTAAAGTTCCAGTAGCTGCCTTCACAGTCACATATGCAAAACAGTAGGCTGGAATTACCCATTAATCTCACAAGAGAGAATTAGGTTGATGTCACGTAGTTTAAACAGTAATTATAGCATGAACTAGAAACTGTTCACAGTCATAAGAATTGTTATAAACAGTTCGAGATCCACAGAGTATGATGGATGACTTGTTATGACACTGAATAATGTTTTAAATATTGCACTGCTTAAATTCCAGTACAAAGCACCATATTCAAATTTAGGGTGATTCAAATTTGATTCACACCAAAGGTTTGCTTGATCTATAGTATCTTAATTTAGAAATATGGGTACAGCCAGTTTTCCATAAATGGTTTTGCCAAGAAGGTCAACATGATGTTTTATTTGAATACTGCATGATTAAAAAACAAATCTTAGTCAAACTACTGGGAGCTTTTGGTCCGGTAAACACAGTGAAAGCCTCAGTCTTGAAATGAATCTTGGAAGCATCACTAAAGCTGGATGAAAAAGCTACCACTGCTCAAACCAAACTAGGTTATATCCAGCAATGGATGCAGCAGCTTGAACACCTGCCTTCAACACCAACACTCTTCATAATGGCACCTTCTGGGGGTAAAAATATTGTAGCTACCCAACCAAACACCACTTTCAATGGATATTTTTAAACTTTGATCTGCCTTTGGCAAGCCGCTATTTTTAATGACATCCCCTACTATTTTTCTGGAGTAAAAATGATGGGAATATTTTGGTTTATTTTTCTTGGTGCTTGACAGCTAATCACATTTGATATTTATATTGTAGTGGGATCAGGAAATGTCAAGATGGATATTGTAACAACATTTCTGAAGATAGTAATTTAACCTTCAGCCATCCAATTTGATTCGATGGTGTCTACATGCTTGCAAATAATTGTATTTTAGAGCCCTGAACCCTGATGGCAGAAATAAACCCTTCCCCTCTTAGATTGCTGGGTCTGGAGTGCCACTCGGTGGCCAAATACAAACACTCTTCTGTTAGCAGACACCTCCCTAACACCAATCAAGTCATGTGGTAGAGTCTAAGTTTGGGATATCCTAGATTTGGAAACAGTCATTCTGCCTTTACTTATGTGACAGCCTAACACAATAAGGAAAATTTTTATTCCTCATATAAACTGGAGTCATGAAACCCTGGTGACAGTCAACACATCCTCAGTGAGGCAGAGAGCTTCCAACTCAACAAGCTGAATCTCACCTCTCACTTCAGAAAAAATCCAGCTGTAAAAAACATGTTCCCTGTGCACAACACACAGAGAGGGACCTGCAGCCCATCTTTACCAATGCATAACTTTGAATCCTTAGCACTGTGAAACTTATTTAATTTTAAACCTAAATAATCAAGTTTCTCTACATAAACAAATGTGCCTATTCTAAATTAAGATGGAATCAGAAAATAGCGTGGGGCAGGCAAACAGAACTTTATAAAGGTGGGAGCATCTGCACCACTTGTATACTACCATCACAGGAGAATAAATTACTATTTATTTATTCACAATATCTCATAAATCCAGAACTTTGCTGAATTTGCATCACTCTGACCTGGCCAGTTTCAAGGGCAAAGCACTTCCTGTACCATCAGAAAATCTCCACTTCCTCTTACTCAGCTGCCTCCCAGATACTGAAATGCAACAGGGATTTTTGTGTTCCTACTTGTTTTTATTACAAATGCAACAGCAGCCAGCAACAGCACTCACATTCAGCATAAACACCACACAGGCAGCAGGGGGTTAGGAAAAGATGGAGAAAATTAGTTTATGCATGACTAATATCTTTCATCATTTGGAGAACAAGAAAAAATTCACTCCTAAAGTTAAAATGTTCCTCACAATCGAGTAAGTTGCACTGCTCCTTTTCCAGTTGGATAGTACACCAAATGGAATGGAGGGCAGAAGTAATTATCTTGCATGAAGGATTGTAACTATAGAAATGAGATTTCATTATATAAAAAATATCAAACATCCTTTATTATTAATACCTTTACTGTAAGCTTTCCAAATTGCTAGCCAGCTTCCCAGAACTTTTTTTTTTTTTTTTTTTTTTGTCTCTTGTTTTCTCTCAAGAGTGAATGGCTCACACTGCATTTAAGAACTTTATTCACTTTTACACTGCTATCTGAATAAATTCCAATTAGGTCAAATTAGTATTCAGTGTTCCTCAATAGCCCATCCACACTGGTTTAAAGAGAGGAAAAATACTATCTGGTTATAACTTGATATCAGACCGGAAACAACTGTCAACTATAACTTGAGGCAGAAAAGACAATGCATTCTTAATTCAACAAGACATTAACTCATCCTGCATCAATCCACACCACTGGGCAAGGCTCCTGCTGGGACATGATTCATACATGGGCATCAGTCTGTGGGAACAAGAAACTGCCTGTAAAGCCAAAAGTTGCTGCATGGGAGACTTGTACCCATGTGGGCAAACCTCAGAGGCTCAGGGGCTGCTGGAAGGGGTGTTTGCACTGCTCACTTCAGCAGAGCCTGGGGTGCTGGAAATATTCACAGGCATACAAAGTAAGGTCATCACAAGGTCATCACAACTGTGCCTGTACTGTGGTACCAAAAACATCTTTCTTTCAAAAGAGGAAAAAAGAAAAGGAACAATGTGAAATCATCACAAAAAAAAAAAAAAAAAAAGAAAAAAAAAAAAAAAAGAAAAACTTTACATGATTTTTGTACAAAATCTGTGAGCTCACTGTTCCCTATGATTTCATCGGCAAGAGGTGCCATGAGAAGCAGCTCTGGCATGCAGAAGGTTCTTTGTAGCATCATTTTCTTAAACCAGAAGGTGACAAACAAACAGTGACAGTGTGCTGAAATCACATCATCCTTACACAGAGGAGGTGCTAGCAGGGTCCTAAAGGATGCCAAAATTTTCTGTCAAATCAGCTACAAAGCCATCATCTGGTTTTGCCCTCAAAGTTATCAAAACCAGTATATTCCAAATACCTTTAAATCCCTTTGTTCTGATTAAAAGCGTGGTCCAACCAATGAACAACTGCAGGCAGATGCATTCTGTGCTATTCAGCATTTGAAAATTTAAAAAAAAGGGATATGATTTGCTGAGAGCAGGTGAGCTACACCCCTGAGATATGAACTACACACCTGAGATACGTGCCACAACCACATTTCAGGGGGGCTGACGTGCAGCTTCTTCAAGCTGGAGGAGGCTAGTAGTGGGTTGGGACAATCCCACAGAGCTCCCTGCCACGGGAACAAAAAGCTGAGCCAAAGTGGTCAAGAGCCCAGTGAGGAGCACCAAGCTGAGCTCACCAGCTCCTTGCACTTTTCATGTGACTTCAGTGAAGTGCTTAAGCACAGGAACCTACCCCACGCTCTCTGTATAATAGGAAACATTGACTTTTGTGAATGATTATAAACAGAAGGCTCTTGAAAGGGCTTTACTCCCCAACAAAACCCCTTAAATATTTAAATTCTGAGGGCTGATATACAGTAAGGACTGTCCACTATGTTCACTCAGAGAGCTGCCACATGCATGCCGCATGCCCACAGCACATGGCTGTGCCACATCTGCCACAGCAGCAGCAGCTCAGCTTGGCAAAACAGGATGCCACAGTCAAACTGCTGCCTAATCTGCCCCTCAAGTTCATTTGCAAATAAGCCACCTATATTCTTCCCTTCCAGGACACAGCTCAGCCATCATTTCAAATGTCTCTGAGTGGCCCCCCCAGAGGATGCAACCCTGCCCTTCACATCAGAGCCTTCTGGGAGCAGCAGAAATAATTCACTGCAAGTGACAGATCTTAAGCAGGGTTTTGTGTTCTTTTTTTCTTTCCCTAGGAGCTAAAAATGGTAATCAAAAAAAGCTGCTAATACAGCCCTTACACCCCTCCAAAATGCAATTCATATCTTGGTAAGCAAAAAACCTAAGACAAATGAAATGAAAATATGGAAGGAATAAGATAGGGACATTTGAGTCACTTCTGTGACATGACCAAAGCTTTTACTAATTGCAAAACTGTACTAGGTCCATTCAGCAGCCCATTTTTCAGCTTTTCATTTAGATAGAGAGGCTGACATTTAGCATAAGCGAACAAAAATCCTGAAAATTCACAATAGGTGGTTCCTGTTCTGAGACAGCTCTAGTTTATCACTTTTTTTCTTTATTGCTATTTAATGACTCATATCATGCAACTCTTTCCTCATTCCTAATGCCTGCTGCTGAAGTCTCCTCTAGAAAGATAATACTTGAATGCCTGAGGGAAAGTCAGAGAGAAAGATAACTGCAAAAAAATCATGGGAGTCATCATTTCCTAAGTCTGCATTGAAACAGATAAAGCTTCCATTGCCAAGATTAGTTAATATGGTACAACACATGGGGAGATGGACAGATCTCTTTACATGGGATGATAGGATGAATCTTTCCATTAGATATATATGCAGACATATACGAAATGGCTTCTTTGAAATCAGCTGAGTTACTTTTGATTCACAGCCAGAAATATAAGGCCTGAAATTAGATTGCTCTGTGACTTGGCAGCTGGAAAATCCAACTGATTGTCATAGAGAAGGTGCATCTTCTTTCGCAATACAGCCAAGAATACTAAGCAGAAGAACATAAACCAGATGTTATCTTAGCATATCATTGCACACAGACCCATTAGTTACTAACTAATTTCATGCACAATAACCTGCTAAACTAAAGCTGTAACTGTCACAAATGGTTTTATCCCTATTTCATCATTACAGGTGATTTGATTCACCTTGGCTAAATATGAACCATACTGCAATTATTGAACAAAGTCACTAACCCAGATCTTCACTTCAATACATTCCCTAAAGAATGCAAAGCAGTCCTAAACATTTTGATATGGGCTGTTTTATATCATAGCAATGAATATAGTCACCTCCTGCTCTCAAAATTTTAAACAATAAATCTGTTTCTACAAGTGTGTATTATCTCATTGCTGGCCAACATCCCTGACAGCACAGGTAAGTGAAGATGTTTTATACTGCACACAATGGGAAATCAGGGATTTCTATCCTGTGAAAATCAATAAACCCCACATGATTTCACAACTAGGCTTGCAGAGATTCCTCAGGGATTTCCCTGGAGAATCATAGCTAAGAAAACTGAGGATATTGTAAAACCAATACTAGAATGTTTTCCAAGTGGGCAGATGACTTAATTTAGACCATAACATTGCTATGACTTAGTAAAACATACACTGAAGTTAAGCAAAAACAGAAAGTCTTTTTCAAATGAGCATGCACCCGCTTTGCACAGCTTTTGACACCAGCCACGAACACTGCTATGACCAGTGACATCCTCCCCTCATGCCCCCAGCCCTGCTGTCCTCCCGCACATGCTCTGCAGCAGCACAGCATCCACCTGCACTGGCTGCACAGCCACGAGTCTGGCTGCAAGGCACTCACTGGTGGGTCACAGTGGGGACACATCCTTGATCCTCTAACCCTGTGCCACAGGGCAGAGGAGGATTGCCCAGATAGCAACCTGCAGGATAACTGGAAAGCAATTGCACAATGAAAGAAACGCTGCAGAAAGTAGAAAATATTTTCCATGCTTTCTGTCCTCAGGAGACTGCAGAAGTCACGCACAGAAACCTCTGGCTCCTACTGAGAGAAACTAACTGTGCTCAGTAGATAATGCCTTTAGAAAGCATTGCAGGGAAACAGGATACATTCTGCCATGGGCTGCAGCTGCAGCAGTTCACACTGAGCCTCGAGGAGCTGCCATAGGAAATGCATTGCAGAGGTGAGCCCCAGGCTTCCCCCCTCTTCTTGCTGGGAAGAGTCAGCATGCAAGGACCGCAGGCCACATGCTCTGCATTCCTGATTCTCCATTCACAACGTGCTCCCCAGGCAGTACAGAAGGCAGCACGGAAACCTGCCAAGATCAAGAGTTTTCCTACAGTCTACTACTCCACATTTTAAAATCCAGCTTGGTTTGATTGTGGGCACCTACTTCCCCACCGCCTGCTGTGACTCCCTATCCAGAGCAGTGCCTGCCTAGATATGGACAGAGAAGAAAGAGCATCCCTTCCTCCTCCAAGCACCAGCTGATGCCGTCTGTCCTAAGCAGACAGCTGAAGCTCTACCCATGCAAAGCCTCCAACAGTGTAATTAAAGGATTCCTCAGCTAAGCAGGAAAGCAATTTATCCTTGCCATTATCAGAATGCCTCACAAATCTTCCCAGCGCCCTTCAAACAGCGCTGGATCCGCGTGACAGAAAGAGCAATTGATTCCACGCTGGCAAAGGGGGAAAATTCAGGGACACGTTAGACTGCAGTTAATACAGCACAGACAGGGTGCCCTCAGCGACTCCCGTGGTCCTCTCTAGCTCCAGGGACAAAACCATCAATGCTTCCAAGCTAAGCTGCTGCAGATGAGTTCCTTGAAGTGCAGGTCTTTCATCATGGATGCCTATTTGATAACTGCCAGCGTCTAAGGTAAATAATGGATTTCCATTTCAATTGATAAGCATCATTTACTGTGCATCAAAAGGACCTCTGTCGTAGAAGGGATTAGAAAACCAGGAGGTGCCTCAAGAAGGCCTTAAAGCTTTCCCCAGATGAATTTCTTCTCCCAAATATCCTTCTTTTCTCATTTCCATCTCCATAAACAATTTTATTTTATCCACCAGGTTCTGCAAATCGAGGTAACTGGTAGCAACTCTTAGGTGGGGGAACCCTGGTCCAGGGTTAAATAACGTTTTGCCAATTTTGTAATGTCATTAAAAACCAAGGAAAACATTTGTGTTTGCTATGACTTTGATGTGAAATGCATTTAAATGAAGTCATTTAGGCTGAGCTTGGGGCAAAATTAAAAATCCTACGTGGGACACAACCACATAGAAAAGCACATTCACTGAGCTTTGCAGAAATCATTACAGAGATCCAAGCAGAAAACCCATTGTTAACTTACTGTAAGGATGGCTAAATTACAAAGACAACACTGAAACATTATAGTCAAAACACACAGTCTTGAAAGAATTTAGGATTTTTCCTTGAGGCCACTGCAGCCCAGCCCCGCAGTGGGTCTGTGCACAGAATTTCTATTGTCTTCAGCAGGAGACTTTTGTATGGAAGAATCACTAACAAAAAGATTATTTTGTGCCATTGAAACAGGTTTTAAATGTTTATATTATATACAGACATATACACAAATGCACATCTTTTCAAAAAATCTTAAAAATCAAGCATTACAACAAATTTTCTCAGTCATGAGAATTGGAAAGGGGTCCCTGAATTGTTATTAAAAGAGAAAGTAATTTTCTAGAAATACAAAATAAGTAAATATTTTTTTAAATTACTTAAAGACCTCTTCCAGAATTCAGCTCATTTCTTAAATACTCCTTCTTTTATTTTTTCTAAATCCTTTGAAAGAAAGGTAGCCTACCTCCTTTCTAAGCCAGTGAGCCAGTAAACCATCTGTGGCATATGTGACAACACCTATCCTGATATTAGAAACCATATTCCTCTTAGTCTTGAAATACAACAATAAAAATATAAGTTGCCATATAATTTACCACACCCTTACTGTTTACTGCAGGACACCTACTCAAACCAACAGGCCCCCCTCCAGCAGTGCTGGCAGCAGCAGCCAGTGGGCTGAGCACAGTTACTTGTCACCTTAGCAAAAGAGTGACCCAAAGAAGGGACCCACCTGCCTTGCCCACCACTGCAAAGACCCCAGGAAGGAGTGCTCATCTCAGCCTGCACTGAGAGTGAAGAGATCTCTGCCATTCTAGTTACGGTAGTTTTAGAGCTGTGGAGGGGTTTTAATACGTTCTGAGACTAAGAGAATGTTAAAATTAGATACTAATTACTCTCAGTATTTTGTTTAGGAACTGCTCCTTAAATAAGGCAAAATTACAGTCAAGCCAACCAGAGTTTGTTCTGTTGGATAACACAATAGCATCATCCCATTGATTTGGGATGAAGCAATTACACCATTGCAATCCATGGCAATGCTTAAACCACAACCTGGGGAAATAAAACAAGAAGAAAGGAAAGAAAAGGGGAAAAAATACAAAAAGGGCAGTTGTAAATGTGGTTGCAATTGGTTAGTTACCATGATCCAAAACTGAATGCCAAAGAACATAGAGAACTGACAGCTCACGTTTGTAACCTGCATCTTGCAGCAGCCAGAACATGTTGAAATAGAAATAGTACAAGGTACACTAAAAAAAAGATATTCTGCAGGTTTGCATCACCACCGATTCACACAGCCTGCAAACACTACCTCTTCTGGGTGTATGATGGCCACTTATCCTGCAAAGCAAAAATCCAGAGCAAGAGAAAATGGAAGAAAATGGCCAACAATAGGCAGAGATGCTCTGTCTGTGGGCAGCTCTCACCATGGGCACGGTGCCATGTCCACACTTCTGTCCTTAGCTACATACAGGCGTAGCATGGAGAAAGTACAACATATGTAACACAGACCCAGATGTAAAAATAGTTAGTCAAAGTCATATTTTTTCTTAAAATACTCACAACAAAAAAAAATCTGTTTTATTCTGGGCATTGTTAAAACATAACACAGTGCAAGATAAAGCAAATTAGAACAGAATCATGAAAAGGATCTAGAAATAGCAGCGTAATTCCATTTCATATTTTGATTCAGTTGCTGTGCTGGAACAACTCCAGGTTTCTACCATCCTGTCAGACTACAATTTGCTACCACATACATGAAATCTTCCTCTGAGTCAGTGCAAAGAAACTCTACAAAAACCTGAAGATGTCCAAGAATCTCAGTACAACACGAGAGGTTCAAAGGGGAGTCCAAGAATCCTAAGTAAAAATATTTTGCTTTTTTCCAAGTATGCACATGTGGAAAAAGTGCCTCTGAAACAACGGCAGTTTGCAAAACATCAGCACACAGAAGTGCTGAAATTACCTCTCCACCTGACAGCGAAGTGTTTGCAGCTGCCATACCGTGCTCTGATCAGTTGGAAACCTGTGTGCTGCATTCCCTCCTCCTCTCCTGAACCTGGAGAGGAGGGAGAAGACAGTCATGACCCTTCTTTTGGTTTTTCAGAGCAGAGTACACAAGTCTTACTTTAAAAAGAAAAAAAAAAAAAAACAGCTGCATGTTAAGAACCAAAACCTCTTATTCTTGACAAACAATTGCTTCCACTGAGCGACACAAAGACTCCCTCCTCCTTACTAAGGTAGCTCCATAAAGCAAGTTGTATTTTAATCAGCATTTCCTGCCCAGACAGTACTTTTCACTGAGCACTTCTCTCCCATAAAAGGCTGCCCAGCAAGAACTACCAAAAATTTAGTGTTTTGAAAAGAAGTTTTCAGGACCATGAGATATGATCTTAAAAACCTCCTGCTTCTGCCTCCGCAGTGTGTTCGGGTGCCAACCTTGGCAAATGCAGTATTCAGCAGGGACAGGCATGGAGACAAACAGCTCAGCCCTCCTGGCTGGTGCAAGCCAGGAAGAAATACCATAAAGTTCTCTGTGAAGCCCACACCAACAGCCACCCTCAGCTATGGACTGGGCAGGCAGCTCCAGCTCTCCAAGCTGTGTCACTGCAAGATGCTCTCATCCCTGGTACCACAGGGCTCCAATTCTGCACCAAATGAGTAACCTTTTAAAACAAATTTAGACGGTCATGATGTTTCTCTTGCTTCTGGTATCCATGTCCAGAAGCAGTAAAGGACACTTTTCATACCTCTGCTCTCAATCTGAAAGCAAAATAGACACTCTCCAAAGGAATTGGAAGGAATGGCCTAGCAGCCATTTTAATCAAGCAAGAGTTTGTTAGAATACAGGAGCCAACTAAAACTCAGGAGGCATGTCAGACGTGAAGGGCATATTCTTCTCACCTCCAGCCCCTCCAGGCCTTACCCAACTCAATACCATGAAAGCCAACTCAGGAAAGAAAATGAAGGAATGTGACAGCATGGGTGCCCTTGCTGTCCATCCCTTGTTATTCCATTCACGAAAGCCATCTATAATTCAACGCACCCAGATGACAGCAAATCAAGAAACAAAGCACAAGAGAAAGGCACAGGACATTTCCTCAAGTGAGACAGATGTGTGTAGTAATAGCAGTAACAAGAAGAGACTGTGTGTATGTGCTCCAGGTTAACAGACTTGTCTGTAAACTCCTTCCTGCCACTATTTATATTCTGTAGGACACAAATATGAAATTATCCTGAAGGAAACAGTCATCTCAAAATGACGATATCCTATCAGTCGTCACGTAGCTGCAGAGCCCTTTCCCTCCATGTGGGCACTCAATAGCTACACTCCTGTTCTGCATTGTATTTAAAGCCCTTGCACAACAGGTTCATACTTAAGTAGGAAGATTGGGTTTTGCCCAAATCCTACATATTTTACAGTTTCTCTTATTCTTTCAGCCTTCATTATCAGCTTGATTCCTTCCTGTGCTGCTTCAGCTAAGGGGCAGGAAAGAGAGTGAAGAAGAAGGGTCTGGGTTTGGCTCCAACTCACCCTTTCCAGAGAAAAGAGCCTGAAAACAATTTGGGTCCTGCTGCAATAGGTGCTGTGGAGCTGATATTGTAGGACTCCTAGGAAAAAAAAAGTTCTTTCCAGATCAGCCTGGCAACTTAGCAGCAACACCCATCATTAAAATCCCCACAGCTTTCCACTTAGCAGAGATGTGTGTACCTGTAAGATGGCCCTCTGGGGTCTCATGTCAGGAAGCGTATTACTGTATGAGTGACGGGGAGCAAAAACATGCTCTCATCTGGACCACTTATTTAAAACTCCTGTACTTATTCCTGCTGCAACCCCCTCAAAAAGCATGCAGCACTGACTGCAAAAGTGAATGAATTACATTGGTGTCCCTCATTCACAAGCCTTACACACTGAAGCCTACAGCCAACATCCCTGAAGGATCTTCTTCCCTTGCCTGATTCCCACAGACCTCCTGAAACTGCATTACTGACCTCATACACCAGACAAAAAAGCTATGCCTGCATGTGCATGTACAAAATAAAGTCTTATTAAATCGTTAGTCACACAGAGCCTTAAGACAGGGCAGAGCAACACATCTTATTTGTAGCTGTTTCAAAATTGTACCCTGCCTGAGATCCAAAGATGACACTTTGGGTCAGTGCTGGATTGGCCAATCTCTTCCATGCACAGGGGCCACCACGATGCTGAATACAGCCCATGGCAGAGCAGAAGAACCACCCCACCAGTTCCCTTTGAGGGGCTGAGATAGCACCCCCTAACACACTTGCCCATGTGACAGTGGCTGGGGTAAAAGCTACAAGGACTGTTTTTAAATGTACTTGTTATTAGTGGTCAGTGTATCTTTACTTCTCTCATCTGCATGGAATTATTGCCCCTTTCAAAATTGAAACTTGGTACACTTTATTTCAAGATGACTTTACAAGGCCTTCTATGTGATATTCATTTCAACAGCTCTCAAATATTGCACAACAGTCATATGATCCTCTGTGTGTGTTTTATGAGACAGACATGACACATGAAAATTAAAAACAGGTTCCTCGTCTGGAATACAGAAAGGGACTGGAGGGGAAAAAGGAAAAAAACAATGAGAGTGTGCGTCCAGAGATCAGGGTGGAGGGAAAAGGGGAGGAAAAAACAGGATGAGACGTCAGAGTCGTGTCATCCTGCCCAGAGTGAAAACAGCTTTCATCAGTATGAAAGACAATTAATTTGCATAAATTTACTGCATAATACAATTGAACTGTGCTGCTGTGTTTCAGGACTGGCAGTAAGGATTGCTGTGTCTATAGCCTATATGCCTACAGTCATTCATCAATAATTTACAATATTCCCTTCTACAAGCAGGACTTTGCAATTTCCCTTGCATTTCACATGACATTTTCTGCAGGTATTACATTCAAGGGGAGAGACAGAGAATCAGGTTTTAAATGCACAGGATTTAAAGTTTATTTTGTAACCCATAATCTAAGCTCTCAGTAAGCACAAGGAGGTATTTCCTATGGTCAAGAGGATCCTTCTACATGTCCTGTTAATCACAGAGGATTCAGAGGTATTTCAAATATTTCAGTGCTGATTTGAGTGCATCTCTCATTCAGACTCACCCTCCAGACTGCACAACTGAACAATTTACAAGATCACCAGAAGTCATTTTGGTCTGTTTAACTTTGAATATATTTTTATTGCCATGTATGCATCATATACTATACTGGGAACAGCACAGGCAGAGCAGAACACCTCTGCCTCAGGAAGAGTGCATAGCAGATGTAGTCTCTAAGCTTTTGCAGAGGTCACAGGAGGAAAAAATCACTTTTACTTTGTCTGGCCTGACGTTATGGGCTGAGACAAAGAGGCTCCCTGTTTTAACCAAGTGTACTTCCTTGGTCAAAGGGTTATAAATGGGTAATTTTACAAAGTTAGGTAACACAGCAGGTGTTATATTTACAGCTATGTGAGCATGAACAGAAAGACCTGAGGTAATCAAATCTCATGCTTGAAGAATAAGAGGATTCATAAGATGATCACCAGCTGAGATCAGGATTTATCCCACACCCCTTAGACACCGAGCAATCAGCCAGGTGCAAATGTGTTTTTATCTATTTTTAAGTTTCTCCTTCTTCAAGGCATCTGCTGCTGGAGGTCAAACAGAGAACGAGATGATGATCAAGGTCCATTTGTTTTACCCCATGTAAGCAAAACGCAGATGAGACAAATACCTCAGCACACACCAGTAATGGGGAGGCAAGCCTGGACTAGCCAAAATGCTTGTACTTCTCCATGTATCTCAAACACATACCATAGGCTTACATGAAACCCAAAGCACTCCTCCAAACATGTGAATTATTCACTTTTGCTGCCTCCCTCATTGGTAATATCCCCAGAGTTGGCACATTCTTGAAGTAAACATACGTTCCATTGTATGGAGAAAGACTATGTCTGAAACGAGTTCACCTCTGTGGGATCTTTTGGAACATATCATTCTAAATTAATACCATCACAACCACATGCATTTTATGACAACCTCACAAAAAAGAAAATTTTTAAGCATAGATGTTGATTTTATGGGGAACTGAGTGCCAAGAAGCAAATAAGTATAAAAGTATACAACAAAAGAAAAAAAACATTTCCTTTGAGTTAGAAAAGCCATTGGAAAGGAGCACCTAAGAGCCATTTTTATTACTTCTGTTCCGCAGCCTACTGAGGACATGCAATACACAAACATCAATTGGCTCTGTCTGTATCTGCAGTTACCCCAGCTGTGATTGCAAGGGAGTATTTCCACCAGTAAACAACCACTACTGTGCCTGTTGAGCCTCTCTGCACACACAAATATCAAAAAATAAACAAGTAAGTACCACAAGAAGTATCCAATCATAGTGAATTTTTAAACTGCCTTTCTCTGCTTTGCAGCTTCTTCTTTTAACAGCTTTAATGAGCTATTTATGTTTTTTTTCTTTTAGTATTAAAAAAATGCCAAGGTCAGCAATCTGCTTGTCAAAGGTATGCTATTGAAAGGATAAAAAAGGAAAGCAGCAACAAGAGTCATAATATGCAATAGTACCCTTCAGCCAAATCCAACTGTTACCAATATTGAGGAATTGTCATCATGAACTTCAAACACTAAAAAACCATAAAAATAATATCTAAAACTATGGATAAAAAAGCACCTTTCAGATAATGAGAGAGCAGGGGAACTGACTGTATGAACAGGAAAAATATAAATAAATTGAATAAATTTAGTCTGCATTCATTGACAACCAAGATCAGGACTAAACTGATTGCTTCATACTCTCCACTGATGCTAGTGCAGAATATCACAGAGGAGCAATCAATCTCTGCTCAATCTAAAGTAATTGACAGCAAAATAAAGGCAATAATGGATTTTCTTCATGGTACTCTGCAAAGAGGAACAAAAGGGCCCCAAGATAATATTAAGTCTGTGGGCTTAAAAAAATCCTTATAAGGTTTGGAATTTATTTTGGATTTTTTTTAAACAAAATAATTTGGAAAATTGTTTGTTTGAGCCAATCTTTTAGAGAACTTGCTAAAGAACTTGCAAGTAACATTTCCAGCCAGTGCTACTTGCATTCCATATTGCTCATACCCCTACAAAAACACTCTTGATTTGCTTTGAGACATTTTAGTTGTCTTGAAGGATGCTAAAAATATCATCTAGTAAATTTGACTTGTTCTTGTGTGCATACAACCTTTCACATTTATATCTTAGCCCCAGAAAAAACACGAAACCTGATTAAACTTTGTGCTTAAATGTAGGCAAGGGTAAATATAATGTTGTCTGTCTTATTAAAAAAATTTAAAAAGGAGTGGGAGGGATGGACAGTGTCCACTTTTGTCGCTCCTACATGTTACCAGGTAAATCTATTTCAATTCACCAAAACTTTGGTAAAATGAATTAATTTCATTTCTCCCCACAGGGAAACCATGAGGATTTACTCATAGTATCAATGCCAGCATGTTCTGCTGACTATCCAGTAGAGCCAAGCATAATCACTCTCCTGGTTTTTTTGTACAGTGTCTACGAAATAATTCAGAGATGGCCAGGGTCTGTGCCCTCAATCCAAAATCTGAAATCTAAACATTAAGAGGTGGTTGGCACAGAAGATTTGTAGGAACACACTTTTAACATTGAAACCTTCAACCACGCTCACACCCATCTCCTGCCCAAACTACTGCTGGGTGTGTAAGGTAACTGGACCCTGGGAAAAGTGAAGGCTAGAGGCACTATTCACAGTTTATAAGAAGATCAGAACAAGAGTGGCCAATGCTGTCGTGCCTTTCTTTTATGTTTAGAAGGGAGAGAATGAAACACTGGATAAAGTTAATATATATTAACTGTGAGGAATGCATGCTGGTTTGGGAGGTTTCATTTTCTACTAAGATCTCTGAATTTTACAGCTGGGAATAGCAGCCCGAGCCATAGCTTTTTTATATGCTGAACAAGCATCTTAAATATCTTATATACATTTTGATTATGTCGAACTGTTCCAGACATGAAAAGACCATGGCTTGCTTTTTGCTATACAGCAAAGGCCACAATCATTTATATGATCTGGACCCTCAGCAAAAGAAACACAAAACAGATTTCACTTGGTAGAATATGAACAATATGTTTCCTATATTACACAAAACGTAGTTGGCTTTATATGCAACACTCCTCTCATCTTCGAGGAACTTACAACTGTGCTTTATATTGCAGTGGGGGGATATCAGAGCAACCCTGCATGGTTAGTGCAGTTGCTGTGCAGTTATACTGCTCTAAAATGAAGAGGGAATTTGCTTATGAATATACAGCACTCTATTAAAAATATCTTTTAATATCTGTATAATCAGGCAGCACTTTCACCATCACCTGGCACATGCCCACTAATACATTTCACGTTTTTCAGCTCATCAGCTCTGAAAGAATTAATTGAAAAGATAGCCCTGAGATGTGAACCAACCCACCAGCTCAACCAAATGCAGGTCTAAACCACAGGGCATCTCTGGCTCATTCACAATGATGATCCTCATTTATACCTTCTGTCAGCTGGAAATAAAGAAACACTTCATAACTTCAGGCTACAGTCAGGCATGACTACAGGATAATTTGCCTATTTACGGTCTGATTTCCACAGCATCATGAGATATAGGGAACTAGGCAGCTTTTTTTCTATTTATTCCCTGCTTCCTTTTTAACAACCCTCCTGTGGTAGGGCAAAAAAAAAAAAATTAAAACTCCTCATCCCCCTGCAATCTCATAGAAAAAGACCCAGTGCTTTAAGGATGACATTTGTGACACCTTCCTCTCAACTACAGCCTGGAGTCTCACACTTCCTCCCCACCCCACATGTGACAGGGACCAACAACCCACACACAATAGTCATAAAGAAAGGTACCGAGCTCTCATCCAAGGCTCCAAACATGCCACCAAGAACTATTGGGTTAACCACATATTTGCATGTTTTAATTTCACTTTTTTGGCCTTTAAAGACTACAGTGGAAAACAGGCAGTAGCTTGTTTTAAGTGGATGCAAACTTCAGAGAAAGTAGTGAAGGACATTTGCTCATTTCACACCCTGGGTCAAATTCAGCACGCCTGCATTTTTGCACAGTCATGCTCTTAGAAGAAGAAAGCATTTGGGGTTTTTTTTAAATCTAGGCTCTCTTTCTTGAAAAGACAGCAAGGCTTTCTCTCATGTACTGGGAAATGTCATTCTTTGTCTATGCAGTTTTACAAAAACATAAACAATAAACAATGAACTTGAAGCAGAGAAGTCAATTATTGTACAAATGACTTAATCCTTTGTAGTTGTCCTTCATGCAATAAACAAATTGTATTTCTATCCTATACACTGTTTAAAGGCAGTGCCTTATAAAGGATATTCTAAAACACACCACATAGCCATTGCTGTAACTTGTATGTTGTTTTTTTGTTTCCCTTCTGAGAAAAGGTAGTGCTGCTTTGCAAAGGCAGGTAAGATGGGACAGAACTGATTCACTCTGCAGCGACGGATTAGTCACTTAAACCTCCCCAATTTCCAGCCTGCCCATGTGTATAATGGGGCAGCTCTGGCCAGGATTGTTAGGAGGATTAACTAAATGGCACTGAAAGGCTTTGAAATCTGCTCAGTAAAAATTATTTCTATAAAAGTGCATGTGCATAAAGTGCTAATTGATGCCAGCTGGCCTTTCATCCTGGGCAGCAAAAACAGCTTCTTACCACACACATTTCCTTTAGTGGGCACCAGCGGCATATCTTTTTTATTTTTAAAGTCCTGGGGTTTGCCTTAAAACATACAAACCATTTGATTTTCAGGAATTCTCCATTAGGAGATTGATACAGCAATGTATTTCAAAAATTACCTGGATTAACCTTGCACTGGCAATAAGTGTAAACATTTTAACACCTTTCAAAATGAGAAATGAGCCCTATTTGCAGTGCTCAATTCTAGATTCAGCAATTTGCATCTTAGAGTCTGCAGTTCTCTGTTCATTTCCTAGAAAAACCTGACAGTCAATTTACCATGGCCCCTGAAATGAAGCAGAAATCTGCTGTTCCTGAGCTGGCCTTATCTGACAAGGCAGCATCAAATGAAGATACATAAGTAATTCTTTTTAATTTCATTTCCCCTCTGTGCTGCAAACAACCGTTTTTTCTGGAGCCACTCCCTCAGCTGCAGAAACTTGGAAATGCTCCACCTGCTTATGTTTGCTGATAGACGCCAGAGGAATTTTCACTTCATCTGTTTCACAGATGCTCAGACTCTTTTCTCAAGACACATCATACAAAAATGTCTCCAAAATAATTAGCAGGATTTTAGTGGGCATGACTGTGTGGCTGCACGTAAAGTAAAGCTCAGACAGCCCTTAAGAAATCGAAGCTCTGCAATGAGTGTCTGGGACCTAAACAGCACTTATTTAAATCTTCCTGCTTGACACATTTATAGTTTTTCATGTAGTCGAAAGGGCAAAGGGGTTGGTATGCAGAAAGCTGCTACAATGTGAGAAACATAATGAACTTCTATAACCTCTTGTACTTATACTGACATGAAAGCAATAGCCAGCGGAGAACAAACGTGCAATCTAATTCAAAGAGGGGGAAAAATTATGCAAAGATCTCTGTAATCATTGTCTCTGTCTCACTCCAAAATAAAATTCACTACCTTATTGAAGAGCTACCTGAACAAAAATAATCCTATGAAATACGCTCACTATTATCATATTTAGTTGAAAGATGCCCCTCGTTTGGCCATTTGCCTGGCAGTGCAATCATCGAGCAGGGCTCTTGACCATACCAAGCCTGCTCCTCCCTCCCTGCTCTTCACCGTGCCCCATCAGGCGGCTGAGCCACAGGCAGCACACGAGGACTCACTGCAAAATGAGGGCACGCTAACAAATCCAAAGAGACAGCAAGAGTGCCTCGTGATAGCTCACAAGGCTCACGCTACCAAGTCCAGGGGATGAATTACCTGAACATCTCTGGCTGCACACTAGACTCCCTCAGAGTCCTCTAGTGCCACAGTGAAGGACTCAAATTGCAACCCCTTTGTCCAAAATGACAGGAGTTTAATTCCCACTGCTTAAACTCTTGTTGAGAATATTTCAAAGGGCCACAAGCCACCAATGTCTGATTTCAGGCCTATTGTCACATGCAAGTGTCCTTGAAAAAGAAAGGAAAGGAGATCTAAGGAATGGCATGGCTGGGATGGCCAACCCTCCACCCAAGGCCACACCAGAGAGCTTTTGCTTTCTTCTGTTTCGCACTGGATGTAGGAAGGGCTTACTCCTGTTGGCTTAGGTTATCAACATGACAAAGGCTCAAAAAGCTGCAGGTATTCACCCCACAGCCCGCAGGCACAGGTGGGTTGCCCATTTCAGGGACGGTGAAACACCTGGGACCACACACAGGAACCTTGGGACTTGTCCTATAGTGGCCCTGGCCCCTGGCTGGGGGCACTGCCAGGGCCAGGGTCAGAGCCCTGAGTCAGAGAGCAGTGGCCAGGAAGGGCCCTCAAGGCCCAGGACAAAGCCAGACATGTCCTCACTCTCCTCTGTACCCAGACAGCAGCAGGGGCCACCTGGCCCTAAAGGATGGAGTCACCTGAAGGTAGAGGACACACAAAACCATCCCTACTCTGCTGAAAATGGCCAGCAACCACCAAGGAACAGCAAATACACTCAGTACAGCCCTGAACCAGAGCCAGGGAATGGCTCTGGGAGGTGACAGCCATGCTGGCCCTGGGGCAGCCCCGTGCCCAAGAATTGTAGTCAGCATCCCAGGGAGGTACATGGATATCCCACATCTGTGGCCTGACCAATTCTAATTTATTTCTTTATTTACCTATTTAACCCAGGCTCACTTGCTTATGACAGTACCACACACAGAACCTGAAAAGTTGACACAACTGCAGCTGCTGAGCAGGACCAGGACACAGAAAACCCACCATGTGTCTTCCTGTCCATCTTTTATTTAGTGGCCCACAAACAAAACAATGTTTTAAAAGGCTACATTTGCACCTTAGGTAAACATGCCCAGGAGCATTCAGTGGAGCACCACAGCAGCACAAGGCAGCAGCTGCCATGCCCAGGGAGTCAGGGCTGGGCAGGCCAGCGAGTTCCTTGGGGGCTGCAGCCATTCAAAGAAGCTCCACGAGAGGCATCACCCTGCCAAATAATGCTGAGTGGCTGCTGGGGTGCCATTCAGGGCCCTGGAGACCACTGGTGGCAGGGCTGGGAGCTGGGATGCACAGACATGCACAGGCACCACAGCATGGGGCTGCCTCCAGAGATGTGCCTCCTGCTCCAGCCAGCACCCCCTGTTAAACCCCTTCAGGGCACTGCTACAGCAACAGCCAAGCTAGTCCCTTGCTTTGGGGACCTGAAGACACATGCTGTCTGCATAAAACTGATAACAGTGAATAAAACCCTATATAGAGATAAGGAAAGTCATGCAGAACAAAAACCTTACAGCAGTCCATCAGTAAGTCACTGGTAATTAAAGTCATTCAGTTTATCCTCACTATAAGGAAGTGCTGTAAACGGTTCCAAACTTAAATTACATATACAATGTATTTCCTAGATGTATATCATTTCTCCCATTTGGGAATGCAGAGAGACACAATTTATTTGGCCTTGTATGAAGGCCTGCAAATGTAACTCAAGGCAAAGCTCTGGGGTGAAAACACACCTTTCTTTAAATAACTACTATGCCGTTTCATAAAAATCATTTCAAGAATTACTTAATATTTTTAACATTTCTGCCTAATAACAAATGACAAACAGCACTGGTTCCCATAGGCTGTATTCAATTACTTTGATTTTATTAACAGACTGCTTTCAATCAATAGGAACTCCAAGCCACATGTCAAACTAGAACACCAGATTCTTAAATGATTTAACTTAGCATGGCAGTTCAGTCAAAGGAAGTATGCCAATTTATACCATAGCAAAGCCAGCCCAAAAACTGCATTCCATTAATGATAATTCCCATGGGGATTCTGGCCACTGTGGTTACAAACAGCTGACAAAGCTGAAGTGTATTATTGCACTATTTGTAAGAATGAGTCAGACATCAGCACAGGGGAATTACTCCCAGCCTACAGATAATTCAGTCAAAAAAGCAGCTTTCATAAAGAACTAAAACCAGTTTGGTTTTCTGTTCATTTCTGTTCCAGAGAACACTCAGAATCCACTTCAATGATAGTCTCAAAATAATCATAATACATGTATATTGTCTTATTTTGTTTTCTGTTTTCCTTACCATCTTGCCCAGTTTACTACTCAACTGTACCAGTCTTTAAGAAGATATTTTTCCAGTCTTGGAGATAGAGATTTAAATCTCTTTCTGACTTGAAGCTTGCTTCCCACCCTTTTGAAAAATAAATTGGGGGATGGGGGGACCCACAACAAACACTGAAATAAAACAAGTCCCCTAGGATGAAAACAATTCCATCAAATAACTACTCAATGACAAATCTTTCTCAGCAAACAGTTCAATGAATATTCAGTGAACTTTAGAAAGTACACTTATAAAGACCCTTTCAACTTGTCTTCCAAAATTCATTCATTTAAGTTAGTTTCCTTCTACTTTAAATGTTTGTGTATGGACATCTATTAAATATAAGGTTATCTACATCTCAAGCTTGGGATTATGAAGTGCAGGTCACTGCCATGCCATTTAAACATTGAGAGCACTTTAATCAAAATATCATCATGCCCTAGATGATTAATTCAGTAACTCTTTTTCCTCTGTGTGCTAGGTTCTAGCACTCAGAAAGCAACCCTAATATCTACAAAAAAAAAAAAAATCAGCTTCCAAAAGGGATAGACCATAACCTCAGTGGGTATTCTGTTTCATCAACGTTAACAGGGTACTACCAATTAAAATTTAGATTTTTATTCACTGATAAAACATTATAAACAATGTATTAATTCCAAATTTACATTGCTGTGAAATTCAGTATTTTGCTTCTGTGGCACAATGTATCATTTAATAGGATCTTGCTGTGAAATGACTACAGGTGAATATCAGAGAATCCTGAGTTAGGCAAGTTCTTAACTTAGAAGTACTTACTCGTTTTCCCAACCAGAATGTAAATTTTGAACTTGATCTGTCTCCTTTCTTAGACAAAAAAATAAACAAACAAAACACCCTCCTACTTCTGTTGCACCTGTTATGTCTATACAACCTAGAGTCCCAGAGAAGAAAATTACTGAATTACCACCACCCTCAAGTCAAATATTCACAATATTTACAATAAAGGTAATTGATCAGCAATAGATAGCATGCATCAGGCCTTAAACTTGCCCAGAAGCATTGTGATGGTTATTGTTATGAACTTTTAATTAACTATGCAAAGAAAATAATATTTTAATGAAGTAAATAAAAGAAGATATTAGTCTCAGACACTGACATCCAAATCCTGGAATGGAAAAATTTCTCTCTCTTCTGAGTTAATATATCTATACATCACACTGCATTTCAGAATACATTGCAATAGTACAAGGAGAACAGAATTGCTTCTGGAACTAACAGAGGTGGCACAAAGGACCCTCCTTTCTCTTGTGACATAAAGCATTTTGGATTGCAACATTAATCTGCATTCCAGCAGCCCGTGCACTACAGACACGGCCACTGGTACGTCATCTGCGGGAGAATGGATCTGTAATCCAATTTCAGCTGCTTGCTTGCCAGTGTCATTTGCTCCAGTGGGAAGCTTTCAGCACTCAGGACTGGCCCCAGAATAAGTACTGCTGGGTTTGGACATAGTACAGCTGTAAGCAGAGATTACAAATTCCCAGGAAGGCTCATGTTGGCTCAAACTAGCCTGAGCAGTGGGTACCCAGTGCCAAATGCAAATTTTGCAGTATTCTAATGGAAATCAAAGTAACAATATCCATGGCTTCAGGGGAAGAGCCACACAGAGTACCTTCACAGAATAAGCACACATGCCTTTGTTGTGAAAAAGCTCATCTGAAAAGATCTGCCAACACCTCTCCCAGCACATTTCATGCTGGTGAGTGGGGAGGGGCCCACTGCAACAACACCAGGGAGCAACAACCGAAGAACCAGTGTTGAAGAATAACTTCATGTGCTATGAAGGAAGGGTCCCTCCTCCTCTTGAGAGCCAGCTCACAGCAGGGTCCCTAATGCCCCGAGGGCCATGGAGAAGCAGCAGCTTCCTGTGTTCTCCAGCAACACAACCACAGCTCTATCCTTACCTTGCAACAGCCACACAAAGATGGAAACATTTCTCAAGGACACACTAGAACAAAACAATTGACAGTGACTGCAGCATCTGCTCAGCCTAACCAACATAATAAATTTCAATCTCATTTTAATTTTTATATGTCTAAAGCTATTAGGTCTTAGATACTTGAACTTTAATTATTATGGAAGCAATTAGCTCCTATGACCAGAAGGCTTTGCCTGAACAATTGCAATGAGCACAATATTTTCTGCAGCATAAAAAATAAATACCCTGACACATCTGTAGCTATCTAGGACCTTGCAACTGCCACTGTGCTTCACACTGGTGTCCTGGCTTTGTGCCAGATTCCAAAAGCTGGAAATTACTGGCATAAGCCGTATGACATTGTATATACGTATAATTGAAGATTATCTCCTAAGGTATTCTGTAAGTTTAGAATTTCAAAACTTAAATATTTCCTGCTGTAGAGAGATTAAATTGGTTTTGAAATTCAAATATTCTTTCAAAGAAAACTATTTTGGTATGTTATCTCCTACAAAGACAGCTATAATTAAACAGCTCCAAGTACCCTGAAAAGTGGTATTTCTATAACTGACAAAACAACTCACATTTGTGTTTCAAGATACAGAAGTATTCTGCGGAGCTTTGTGCATCAAAAGAATTCCATTAGTATATATTGCTTTTTAGTACCTTCATTCAATGCATTACTACTTTATAGAAGTATGCATTTTCATTCTCATCATCTTTTTCAGTTTCCCCTTGTGTATTTTATGCACAGTGCAGTGTGCCCACACAGCTTTCCCCCGAGCTCTGGTGAGCTGATCTGACCTCTGCAAACAGGGCTGCTGGCAGAGAACAGCAGCTGAACAGCAGGGGACAACAAAGCTGCTTTAGAAGGGGCTGGGGGATCTTTCTGGTTCAGAAATACTACAGATGTACAAATGACCCTCAGTGAAGAGTGACTGAGCATTCACCTGCACACAGTGTCTGGTCTCCTCAGTACCTCCCAAGCTTCCCTTTGCTTTGACAAGCAAGGGTGGGAATTCAGGAATGGACAGGGCTTGTTCTTAACCAATCACAGAGTGCAATTTTAATTCCCGTGTGTTGGCATTTTACACAGTGCTCTTTGAATGCCAATCACTATCTCTTCCATACCTGAATTAAATAGAAACTGTTTAGTGCCTTGTTTTACACTAAAAGGCTTCATTTAGATGACTTCTGCTGATAAATACCATTTGCTAACAAAATCAAGGGTTGATGACTTCCCATTCAAGCTTTTGTTGAATCAAAGGCAACTAATAATGTCAAAGCTCTGAAGCCAAAGGAAGTGCTAGATTCCAACCAAAGGGATTTCTGTTTAACTTAAAAACAGTTTCCCAGGCTCCATATCATGCACTGTCACCCATTTTCTTCACTGGGACCCCATGCATCCACTACAAGAGCAGAACTACATCAGTAAGAAGAAATGCAACGCACGCAATTGTGCAACTGATAAAATACATGCACCAAGGGGAGCAGCAAAGCACAACATGCTAATGGATGCTGTGACTTTTTATACCCTTGCATTTTCAAGAGGATTTTATTGTTTAGGGGTTATTTTCTACAGTCCACTGCCAAAGAAAATGGGCTCAGACATGCATATCTGAGCAGAGTCTGGCTTACCCAGCGCAGCCTTTCTGCTCTTATTTCCTCGTGCAAGACAAAGCAGTGCTGGGAACAGGTCTGTCCACAGACAAACCTGGGACCCTGAGCCGTGCTCCGAGGAGCTGAGGAGACCTCCTCAACACAAATGGGCAGCCCTGGGGCAGGGGGACCTCTCTTCCCTGGTGCCTGGTCTGTCTGCAGGGTCCACAGCAACTGGAAGCCTTTCCATGCAGCCCAACAAGCAGGGACCCCAGTCCTTTAGTCCTCCCGGGAGTGTGCACACACACAGCTATTTTCAGCATATTTTCACACATCTCTATGAAACTCAACTCACGCCTGATCTTCCAGACAACATACCCAGCCTTGAGCTCCCTCCCTCTGGAAGCAAACCCAAGGGGAAGCACAGGAAGAAAGCCCTGCAATCAGGGTACTTCCAGCCCTTTGCTGGCCACAAACATGCAGGGCAGCTCCCAGAAATCCTCCCTGTCACCAGTGCTCTCCTCCCAAGGTGGTGGTCTTATTCTTTTCATGGAGCTCTTTAAAACTATTTGAGACATGCTTTCTCAGTGAAAATCCAAAAGGAAACAGAAATAGGCAAAACTGATTTCCTTTAGTTAATATACATATATTCAGAGCAAGATTGCTCCACCATATGCAGAAAACAGACACTTTCTTCTATGAAGGTAATTGAAGCAGAAATATGAAGCTGACTACAATATATGACCATTTTTATATGGGATATAAGAACTTCCTCAATAACAAGATGCCCTTTACTTGAACCATGGCTTGAAAAATGTCACCAGTGCAAATGCTAAGGAAAAAACAAATACCACCAACATATCTGACAGGACATAAGACATAACTTCCACCACTCTCAGTATACATTATTCTTACAATGCCACTTTAGCAGTAAGCAAATAAAGTTATGCAAAAATACACCCAACACAGCAAAACTGAACACTGCAGAAGATACTATTTAAAGCAGGCTCAGTTAAAGATTAATTCAATTGCTTTACCCAATTTATATTCTCCACCTAAGACTCCTGGACATCAGGAAATGAAGCATTACAATGCTTTAACAACCTTCTGCACTTGCATCTACCCTTCATGTTTCTATTAGATCCTCTGCACTCATTTAAAGTATAAATTCTCACTGACATAAATGGGTTTTCCATGCATGTAATTAAAAAAATCATATGCAAGAGAGACTCTTTCCTAAGCTGAGAGCAGCCAGTGTCAAACACCCTGCAGTGAGTGCTGCCTGAGGGCTGCTGCCATCCTGCACAGCTCATCCCACCTTGCTGACAGCAGAGCCCACAGTGAAACTCAGCAGCTTCAAGGTACAAGGTAGGTACAAGGTAGAACCTTGCCATAGAGGGATGTTTTGAAACAGAAATGAGCACATGCAACTCTCCATTTTCAATGGTAGAACAAGATGTAGCCAATAAAGTCATGTTTAAGGGTTTCTGCAAGCAGTTTACTCTTCCACAAGTTCAGGTTTCACCTTTTCCTTTTTTTTTCTTTTATTTCTATAACACTAAACAAAAGAAATATATATACTTCATCTTTATATAGTATACTTGTTGGGTATTAGTTTATTTGATGTACTTCACCTTTGGAAAACACATCACTACAGACTCTGAATCTCTCACCAACCAGCCCCATATCTATATCTAAATATAGTGGAGCTACTAAGTTTTGCCCTATGCAAGAAGTCATGTGTGTCCTTTTGGTTCATTTTATGAGGGGAGAAAGAAGCAGGAAAACAATCTCTCAGTTCACAATGCAAAATAAGTAATGCTTAAGGATAACAGTAGAAGGCCTTTAATAAAGCAAGAAGAAAAAAAACCATCTGTGCTTTTGACTCAGATGAAAGATGAGGGAAAAAGCAGGCTGGGGAGTGATAGTACAATAAGCTTTTCTCACTTGTTTAATTTGTTTCTTTATTAAACTTAATGGTCATCTTAATATTACAGGCCTAGAAAATGGTAATGAAGACCAGGCAGCTAGTGGGACTTATATTTACAGCTGCACTCAAAACAATCATCCTTTACCATTCTATAGATGCAAAGAGAGCACTTTTATTAAGTTTTGTAAGTATGAAGTGAGGTAGTTTTAAGAATATGTGCACCTTCCAATTTGCTATGGCTTCAGTAGCCAAAAGAGCAATAAACATTCAACAGGAGGAGGCTTTTTAAATTATTTGTGGAAATTTAAGTAAAACACAAGATTTTTAACTACCCATTTATGTTATCTGGATTTTACCATCCCAGAGAGACTGTGGATGCATTTTCAGCCAATTTGAGTCAACAGGACACAAAACCAGCAAAGGGTACCTTGGTCTCTGGGTACTGACATGAGGGACAGTGTTCTTGCTGTGTTTTGTCTGATTCAGGATGAAGACACAAAACCAACCCATGACAGTAACACAATTGCAGGGCAGCAGAGGGAAGCCATTCACCCATGCTTCAGTGAGCCAAAGCTAAAACTTAGGCATTGGGGACCAATGAAGGGGAAGAGGAATGAGGCTGAAATTGCCACCACCAAAACGATGCTGTATGGGCTGTTTGAAACTGGGAGGATGGCTCATCAATTTAAACATTTTCTGGATGCTGAAGGGCCTCCAATCCAGCAGATGCTGTAACCCTGAATGCTCAAGGGGTAACAGATTTGGCCACCACAGGCTGAGCTAATTAGGATGGAACACCAGTGGAAGAGCTTGCATAGGCCAGAAAGGCTGGAGAAAACAGCTTGGGAAAGTCTGGTCTACAGGGAAAAAGTAACAATATTGTAAGTTTTAAAAATGAGAAGATCAATAAAAGCAACAACACAGCATTACTAAATTTGCTACAGAGGCACGTAGGGTAGAGTAGAAATGGGGTATTTTGCAAGTATGTGGTAAGAGACAGTCCTGCTGCAAGGCCTTTGCAATCAAAATTAACAAGGCAGAAAACCAAAAATAGGCAGTAATATCTGAGAAGACAATATTCCTAAATGACTGCCTTACACAAGGAATTAGAATCAGACCAAGGTGGCAATTTTAAGATGATGTTTCAGGGGTTTTTTAATATGTATCCCAAAGAGAAACATTGTAATTCTGAAGATCCTAATTAAATCACGATCAATCTTACTCTCTATGCATCCTAAAAGCTTACTATGAGCTTTCTCCTATGTCCTAGGGTAACTTTAGGATACTGAATTGTGTCCCCATTTGTCTGTTTAGCCCTTGCAGGCCAAACTTCCAGTCTCTGCTGCACTGCTGTACATCCTGCTGCTCAAAGCACATGAGACAATTTCATGTGCATGGAGGTTCATTAGTAGGGCCCACAGGTGATGGAATTGTCTCTAATGGTGAAAGCTACTTTTGAGAGAAAAAGAAGAAAAATGGGAGAAAGACAGAGAGACAAAGGGAAAATGAAAACTGTTGGCAGCAGCCAGCAAAGCCAGGAGAAAAGCAGGAACAAGGGCAACAGGTTGTAGCTTAGCTGAAGGGGCCAGAGCTGCTGCTGGAGGGCAGGCACAGGTTAGGGCATCTAAGGCACTGCCCAGCTGTCCCAGAAAACACCCTAAACCCAGTTCATAGGCTGACAAACATGTAGCAGCATCAGGCGTGCCCCAGAGTTACATCAGTCAAGCTTGGTGTCCAACTACACTGGCGCCACAGAAGCCCAGCTGTGGCCCCACAGTCATCACCAGCCTGCAGCCAGCTTAGTACAAGAAACTCTTCCTTTTTGCTTTGGGAGTGAAGCTATTAAGCTATTCTGAGAAACCAGACTCTATTTATTTATGTTACTTCTTGTCTACTTTTAAATCTCTATCAGTATGTGCAAGACTTGTTTTTAAAACACTTGTTTTTATTACCCCACAAATGCCACTTATACAAATTGCTAAACAATACTTTCATCTATCTTAAATTAAGATATACCATCACAGGGGTTTCCACATCATACCTTTCACAAAGCCTGAATTAATAAGCTCACAAAATCAATCCAATAAGACAGGAAAGCAACAAGTATCATTCCTGTAAATACTATATCACTAAAATATATTTTCCCATTTAATTAAAGCATACTCTTAAGAATACAATATTTGCACTGTTTATGCTCCTCTCAGCCTCTGAGGCTGCCGAGAAAAGCTTGTCCACTGGTGGGAACTGGAGGAATAAGATTGCCTGACCCAGTGCAGATTATTCAGCACTGACTTCACTTTGAAGAGTCTTCCAAAAAAAAGGAAAAAAAAATAAACTTATTACACCACTTTAAAAACTGCAGACAGCATTTTTAACCTCTGTCCTTTTGCATTACTGCACCAGTGCCTGGAAAAGCTACAGCAGGAGAGAGAAAGTCATTTAGGCAGCTCCCTTTGTGCCACCACCATGGCTCAAAGGGACAGAAATCAAGAAACATTAGAATCAATATAAGCCGATTAGGACATTAAGGAAGAACAAACCATGCAGAACTTAAACAAAATCATTTAGGAGGCATGGAGAAAGCAGGCATTTCTGAGTAGAGAGTAACTTATTTTCTGGAGATACTCCAGATTTTACATTTCCATCTGGTGGTACTTAGTGCTGGGATAAGCAACAAGCAGGTTTCCAGCTGAAACACAGGAGTGCCCATTTGACATGAAATACCTACAAGCAGGACTGCAACAGTCTAATTGAAATCCTTAGGATCTGAAGAAGAATGGATGCTTTTTTCTATACACACATCTAAATCACACTCATATCCAAATGGAAAACATGCTCTACTAAAATAAAATCAAATCAGAACCTGGGACTGAAAGTGTGGTCCAGTTACCAAAAGATTTATTCTCACTCTTTTTTGTCATTCTCCAGGAAAGGGTAGTTTAGCTTAAGCTGAGACTTGCCACTTACAGGCACACAATAAGCCAGTTAGGTGTTCTCATTCTTTGGAGCAGCTGCTGACCTGAGCCCTTGGTGATCCAGCATACATAAATGCCACACCTGTTGCAGGGAAGAGGCAGCATGCACACAGGTCCCCAGTTGTGTGTCCCTGAGAAATGGCAGCTCTCAGCATCCCAGTGCCCTGCCCCGGCATCCTCAGCTGAAGGAGGATGAGAAGCTGCAGCTCCTCAGGCCAAAGACCTGCCTGCAGCGACTGTACACTGCAGCTTAAATAAAGCAAATGACACCCAGGAGAAAGCAGAGGCTGAGTACTTTACTGTACCCAGAAATCCTGCTCTGGTTCAGGCTGTCCGCTGCATGGGACTGCACCACTCTGATCCCAGGGCTGTCACTCCCCATTTGCAAACAGGGCTGGTGGGCAAAGGAGGGAAAGAAGGTGCTCCTTGGGAGCTGCAGCCTCCACGTCAACCCACCCAACTAAGCAACCATCACCACGAACTCCCAAATGTGAGCACCTAAAGCTCTATGCTGCAAATCAGTGCTAGCACTACCCATCTCTCCTGCCTGGGGAAACGATGTCCACGAATCTAGAAGGGTGGGAAGGACAACAAGCACATCAGACCCAAGCAGGCAGGTGTAAACACGCAGTTGCAGAAAGAATGAGTCTTAAGCCTTCTGTCCTAAGTAAAAAAATATATTTCAGAATTCACAGTGGCGACAAAGCTGCATCAGATGTGGAACTGGACAAGAAAGAAAAGCTCTCTGATTTTTTTCAACTCTAACTTTCCAGATTTGATGGAGGTTCCCCTAGATTACTTCAAACTAGACATTTCCCTGCTATTCTCAAAACCACCCCACTGAATTACTAAATGAGATAAGATCTCAGCAAAAAGGCTTTTTTTCTTCAAGATTCAGCAGCTAACTGCAAATGAAAGCAAAAAGAAAAGCCTGCCTTGTGATGAAAGGACAAGTAAAAGAGCAATCACATCAGAAAACCAATGCCCAGACCTCCAAACAGCAAAGCAATTGCATGTGTCAAGTTCCCACAACAAGACGGTGCCAGCTGAGGCTTATGTTAAAACTGTGCAATACAATTAGATGTCTGGAGCCTCTGTCAGACAAATGATGCTATCTCATTAATGGGATTACATAGAAAAATTGGAGGGATTTCAGTCAAGAGGAATAAAATGATTAAGGATCAAAAAAGTGTGACTCATGAAAGCAAGTAGAAACTGGATGCTGTGCTCTTGCCTGAAAAGCCCAAGTCTCAGAACCAGACAGGCCTGGTGGTACCAGCAACACCACAGCATCTCCTGCCTTACACCCAGAATAACAGGAATTGATCAGACCAGTGAGAGCAAAAAATCATATTATAAAATTCTAGCTTTTTTATGGCAATGCTACTATTGTATCAGTCAGCAAAAAACTAATAATCAGAGGGGAAAGAGGACAGGGAAGTTAATTACCTATTAATAGCTAGCAGGGAGAACACATTTCATCAAGAAAAAAGAGGGGGAAAATAAAGAGATTGTGACTACAGAGACTGAGTAAATTGAAGCCTTTTAGTTATTAACAGGAGAGGATTTCTTAGCCACAGGAACAACATACACATGGCAGGTACTGAAAACCACAACTGCTGAATCACCTGAAGAGAGCCTGGCCACTACCCCAAAACCACCATCATAAAACTCCAGCACTGACAGGAGGCGAACTAGCTATAGGGGAAGGGGAGAAGGAGAAACAATGCAAGAGGGAAAACGGGAGTGTTGTGGTAGATGTTCCCTAGTCAGTACTACTATGCTATATTGGAGGAAAAATAAATGAATAAATAAAAGAGATCTAAATATAGAATGAGATTCCCTTCACTGAGGGATTCAACATCTCTCTGCAATTCTTTTCCAATTGAAGGACTGTAAGTTGAATAAAAGGCTTCATTTATATTCTATACACATTCACAAAGATAAACTGATTTCAGAAAGCATTATTATGCCTGACCTCTCTTACTGGGGGTGAAAGCCAGATACTTTGTGAACCATTTTGATCATACTAATATTCCCTAAAAATTCATTAGATGTCAACATAAAGGACAAAAGCACCACCATGGAAGAGCAGATGCTGTGAGCTACCACACAAAGCACATTCGGGCTGCTTCCTCTGCATTCTGCTGCATCAGCACAGGGCAGCTCTGCTTCAACACCCAGCAGCAAAGTCCCGTTCCTGGCTATTGTGACAGGCAAAGAGTCAAACACTTGGGAAGTGATACTTTCCAAGAAGAAACTTTGCTGAGGAAGTGCCAGGCCTGGGGGTGCCTAAGTATAGTACGCCAAGAGAAGCAGGGGAAAGCAATTTCTTCCAACCCCACTTCACTCTCATCCGATCCCCCAGCAAGGAAGAGCGAGTGTGTGCACATGTTTGTGTACACACTGTGGCAGGGAACATTTAATTGCACTTTGGATCTTATCCAGCACACATAGCATCCAGCAACAGCTCTCCTGGAGTTAACACTTTACAGAGCAGGGGAGTCTGAAGCCCAGTTCTCTCCATTTTCACCAAGACCCTGGAGGGCAGGTGGATACTCTCTACACAACTGGCAGCCAGGGTGGGTGAAGGGGAATCAGTTGCCAAGCCTCAAATGGCAGCACAGGCCAGACTGGTACCCAGCTCAGTCTGCCTGTCTGCCCATGGCTCTGCAAGGCCAGGCAAGCTCTGTGATCAAGGAAAATGACTCCAAGAAAAGATGCAAACAGAGCAGATTTGTTTCCTATTTTTATATGATTTCTTACCACAGAAGAACACATTCAAGGCTGTTAAGCCAGTAAACTTTTTAAAAGAGGAATAGCCTTTGCAGAAGCTCTGCTTTGATGTAACAGGGCAGATTGATCTTGTTGCTTAACAAATCAAGAAATAAGTCTCCTGCCCCACTCTTTCCTTTTTTTTTAATCTTAAAAACCCCAAACCGACAAAGAAAAAAAAAAAAACAACCAAACTAACCTTAAGTTTTAAGCTGCAGCACTAGCCCTTGCAGAAATAATGTCAGTGTTTACAACCAGCAGTTGATCACAGCCTATTAGAAATCCTCCACAATTTGCATCATGACATGTAACCCAAACCTTTTCTTCCTGAAACCCAAAATTTCTGGTCAGAAATGCTCAATGACTTTTTTGATTCAGAAACTTTATAGTATTAGTAGCCATTGATAGAATTTCCAGAACGGTGTTGACTACTTTGGGCTCTTTAGAGTTCTCACAACCACATGGGACACCTCCACAGCGGTGACACTCCCTCAGTTTATACTTCTGTGTACCTTGCATCCAGTGTGAGTCCGGGTCTTCATGAGGGGAGTTGTGGTGCACAGCTCAATGGCTTCTGGTTCATGGAAGATCACTGTCGGGAGAGGCTCTTTACGAAGAGTTAGGACATTCAACTTAGTCTTTAGCATGGTCTGAAAGTGCTAAACAGAAAAAGAAAAGAAATTACCTCCAGTTCTGCTGCAGAAAAATGAGAGTTAATAATTGGATGTGTCTGCATGTTTCACTTGCTGTTCAATGCCTCAAAAGCTTTCCTGGGGAGAGTTAACAAGTTCTGTGTCTTTAGAGCATTCATTACTATCAGCAATGTGGAGGGTATTTTTAATTTAAAAAGACATACACAAAGTGAAAGAATTCATTACAATTCACATATGCTCCACAAAGGGTCTAAATTCAACTTCTGATCACAAGAAAATCTACTTCATTTCACCTTTAGGTTGTAATTGACAGCCTTTTGTTTGGAGTTTCCTAGTCCTCTCCAGTGGAGCTGTTAGCAAAGGCTGAACAGCAGGTAAAAAGCCATGGCAGGTGCAAAGCAAGTGGAAGGTTTGAGATGCTGTGTTTGAAGGACCATCACTGATTACCAGCTGGGCTGGCTGGTTCCAATGACTAACTGCTGTCTAATACACCCTTGACTTGCTTTTACCTATAGGCTCTAGGTCTGCTAACCTGCTGCTGAGGCTGTATTTCTGGAAGAGAAAAACTGCAGAAGGCAAAGGGTCTTGGAGCTCAGGCCCAGCCATGCACAGGTCACGGCAATTTCACCTGCAAATAATCCCTTTTCACGCCTGGGGAAATGCTGCCTCCAGGGCTTTCTGCTGCTGTCTTGTGCATGCAGGGGCATAGGAGAGGTAGGCAGAGATGGAAAAAATGTACTATTAAGGTTAAGTCGTACTATTTTCCAGGTGAGCTGATTTTGGATCAACAGAGATAATGGTTGCAAAATAATCAGGTTGAAGAACCTGTCCTAGCATTTAACCTTTCCCTCCTTTAAGTGCTGAAAGAGCTCTATTTCCATAAATTATCAGTTTACAGGGTTTCTCCAGTAAAGAATGGTGCTTCCATTAGACAGCAGATGTAAAAAAACTCCATTTGGCCCTCCTGAGCTGTGAGCTTGGACCTGCAAAATAGTTGTTCCACTCTGCTGACACCTCTATAAAATTCAATGGGACTACTGACAGAAAGGGCACAATTTGACCAAAATGAAGAAAACTTCAGCAATGATCTTTTTTTTTCATGTCGTAACAACCACATATACAATCTTAAACAAGGAAAAGCCTACTCTGTGCCTTACAAAGGCAATTCAATACTTGCATGAGCAGCAAGTTGGAGCAGTTGGGTGCCAAAAACACGAGAGCACAATTGGCAGCAAACAGCTGATCAGCTGCCAGAGAAGTGCAGAAGGGACTGGGGGTGGATGCAGAAATAGCCTCTGCTTTAGCCCATGGGACTAATGCAGACCACGCTGTGCTCCCTGCACAGGTCATGTGATGGCTGCCATAAGAAAATCTAATCTCTGCCAGCAGACATCATGCAGGGAGCCCCCAAATAAGCACGTGCCTAACTTTCACTATGTGAGCAGTCACAGTAAAGCACACGTGGGTAGTCAATGGGATTATTCATGTGCTTTAAGCCAAGAACAGGATAAAGTGCTTTGCTGAACCCATTTCTTGGGTTTCCACTCCAAACTGGCATCTCCTGCAGAAACTGTTGGCAAAAGCTGACCTATAACAGTAGCCAATGTATTTTTTGAGAAGAGGCATTCACTCTCCACTGCTGTGAACTTGAAATATTTCTTTAAAGTGCTTTAAGTTCACCAAGTTCTTGAAAAGCATGGCTTCAGCAATCCAGTGAATAAAGTTTCAGGGAACATTATACCATTCACATTCCATGTGCCAGAACCACTAGGTTCATTTGGTGGCTCTTATGCTGAAATTCATCATGAGAAGATAGCTGGCATGATTATACCAACAGCTCAAAACTACACATGGCTCATTCTTTATCCATTTAGATGGTGCTACTGATATGACTTTATATTTGAAAGAAATACAAGGAGTAACATAACAAATGAAAACACCCTAAATGCCAAAGAAAGCATCAGACCTGTAATTAGCATTGTATTTTACTAGTTGCTAAATATTACATCATTCAGAGCAAAATTTAAGCAATGCTGACAATAACACTGGACAATTATCTTAATTCAAAACCACAGTTTTGCTTGTTCAAGGATTCAAGTTCCATCAGTTTATTGTGCTTGGTTTACCCATCTTCATGGCATCCTTCCCCCCCTCCAGAAGAAAACCGAATGGTGCATAACTGGCAACCCAAATCCATAACTGGCTAAGACTGTCAGTACAGAGGTACTGCCTCTTGCCTCCTTGGTGACCCTCAAAGTGCTCCCTATTTCAGTGAAAACCGTGCCATCACTAACACACTTAGCCACCAGTTAACTGAACGTAAGACTCAAGAACTTCTATGTTGTTTAACATATATTCTGTTACCAGCTCAACAGTCACACATTAGCTCTAGAATAACTAGTTCAGAACATTCAACTTGCAAATTTTACATGCTGCGTATTTAATTCAGGCACAATTTCTGTTGCAGTTAAAACTAAAAATTAACAGCATTTGGATCTTGGTTTAGTTTGTCAGCAAAAATACAGTCACTACCAGAACTCAGGCCAAATATCTTGGAGAAGATAACTATGATTCCATGCAAGGAATCATGACTTGGAGGAGAAAATTATCCACTGAAATTTGTAATAATAATGCTCTTCATCTTCAGGTCTTGACAAAACAGACACTGCTGTTCACAACATTGAGTATTCAGCAGCCAAGCCTAAAGGATCTTTTAATTTTCCTGATGGAAATAAAGGACCAAACTCAAAAATCTAAGAAAGGGTTATACATTGGATAGAAGTATAAAAATACAAGTCAAGAAAGAGGGGACTGTAACTCCTCATAATCTGTGATCCAACAACAGGAGTTAAGCAAAATAAATATATTTTTACAGGTTGACTGGGCTGCAACATGGTGATTGAAAGAAAAGTCTTCAGCACCTTAGCCCTCATCCCCCATTCTCTCTTAACATCAGCATTACAATCAACACATGACTGCCTAAACTGGCATCACATTTCCAGATGATGTGTACTTGGCCAATTTTGCCAAAGATGCGCATTCATCCAAAAATGACAGGATGTTAACTTATGAAAAAGAGTTATTCTAAAAGTTCAGACTCTGAAAGAGGGATCTGCCAGAACAAGAATCAGTCCTCTGGTTAATTCATCCTTCTACAGCACCTACAAAGGAATTCCCAGATGTTAGTGCATCAGCAAAAGATGAAGGGAAATTAAAAAATAATATCTATAGTTTATTATTTCAGCAGAAGTACCTCTCCACCTCTGAAACCCATTTAGTCTCGACTGAACTCAGAACTTTTCAACAGCATCTTACAGCAAGAAAAAGCAGCCTAGGAGAGGAAAGACACAACCAAGTGAATTGAACTGCAAGAGAAGTTTAGACAGTAGAAAGGTTTCTTTTCGCCTGTTACCAGTGGAATTTGACTACCAGCATGTCCACTCTATAGGTACAAGAGGAGATGACAGCACAATGCACCTTTAGCACTAGGGTAACCCCATGAGTTACACGAGCACAGCTGTGAGCTGAGGACCACCCAACCCCAAGCCTCCAGCTTTTCAGCAAGGAAAGAAGAATTCTGATCTATATGAAAACTGATCCATTTCAAAGCTTTGCTTTGTTTAAAGCCAATCTGTCCAGTACAGATAAATGTAATCTCTGATCCATTTCTTGTTAAACAAATACTGCTAATACAATATGATCACTTTTCCTCCCCCATATTAAACTATATCGTGCTTTATTTATTTATCCTTTAGCAGCAGTTCATATAAACATTGTACTGAATGCTGCAATAAAACCCACTACAGAAGGGATAGAAGCAATTTATCATGATAAAGTCAGAAATCATCCCATCAGCAGCCTGGTCTGTAACACAAAACTGGCATGCACAAACCCAAGACCATGTTACAACTATACTCACGCTGATCCATCCCAAGCAACCTTCTTGAAATCAATCCAGAAATCTGATTATTAAAAGCTTATCCCATCTAGCATCTCAAGACCTATATTTTTCCAGCCTATCAAAACAAATCCATTCAATCTCTTTCAGGTAACAGATGCTGTTTATGTGAAAAATCATATAATTATGTCTGAATTTTCACCTTTCAATCACAAAGAAGTGGCAACATGTGGAAGTTGTAAGACAGGCTTGCCTGCAGGCACCCTGTGATACAAATTGTAAGTAGAGGAGCTTGGACAGGTGCATGGCACAACTCAGCACGACTCAGTGGGCTGGCACCCCCAAGAATTTTGGGACAAAGTATCTGGGAAACGTTCCACAAAGCAAAATCAAAAACCAACCAAGCAAACTTTTGCCCCCTCTCCACAAGTCCAATGACCATGCATGATTGCACATAAGAGACTCAACCAGTGCCTGACACCACTTCCCTTCTCATGTCCCCACGCTCCTTCCACCCTACCCAGCAGACAGCATAGGAGAGAGATGGGGTGGCAGAGAGAGCTTGGGCACAGGAAGAAGTAATCTGCATTTGACAGGATAAACTCTAATCCTTATGACAGAACAGCAAGAGGAAGATGGCACTGAAGCAAGCAGGGCATGAGATTCAGGAAAGGAAAGCACCAGGAGAGGCAGCACTAAAACAATGCTGCCAGGCAGGGCCCCTCGTGAACTTCTCCTGCCATTACTGAGGGTCATAAGGGAGTCAAGGATAAAGGTCTGATGGAAAAACCTGTAGGATACAGAAACAATAGATAATGAAAGGAAAGGGACACAAGACTGCAGACAGAAAAGCATGAAAAAGTACATAGGAAACCAAAATCAGCTGAGTGTCAAAAAGCCTTCCAGCAAAGATGCTACTGAATCCTTGCATGCAAGTACTGAGAATTATCCCATCTCACTCTAACACCAACTTCTTGGGAATATTCTTTTTCCTGTGGTGGTAATACATATCTCTTAAAACACAAAATTATCAAGACTTCATAAATAGAATCAGCACTCCCTATCAATAGCTGTGATCACACAGCTGCCTGTATGACAGTGCTCACATTGCCTTGTTTTCTTACAAGTTTAAAGAATTTCTCTTTCCTCACAATTTAATTCATGTGAAACGTTTTGTTCTCAGACCCTGTGTACTTCAAGTTTGCTCTGGCTGAATGCCCCCATTCTGCTGCCAAGCTTATGCGATTCCAATCAGCAGGATTGCTGCCCAAACAAAACAGTCCCCGAGACAAACACCCTCCAAACTGCAGGGAACTTCAGAGCCAGATGACAATTTCATGACTGATCCTCTAACATCTCTCTATCATCAGTCAAACTAAACCCCAACCTAAACAAATCTAAGTATACAAGATATTCAGAGACCAAGTTCCCAGTTTAATCACAACTGCTGAGAACATAAAGCTTCACTACAGAGATCCACATCAGAGTAGGAAGGAAGGAGTCAATATTTCAGGACACTCAAAATCATGTAAATAAAATAAGACCTCCCTAAGACAAGAGTGGAGGAGGGGAAAAAAAGTCACAGCACCACAGCAAAATGTTCTTTCATCAGTCTCTACAGTACACTGCTTAAATTCCCAGGTTAATATTTCAGTGGAAATTAGGCATGTTGGATAGAAAACAAACATCTAAATATACCTACCCTGCTTGGATTTGGGCTTTTACAGTCTTTTAACTACTGGTGACTGTAAAATATATTTTGAAATAAGCTGTAGTTTCCAATGCCTGATGTTCATGGCATACATATTTTATAACAGAACATTTTTTAGCATCAATAGAAATAAAGCATAAAAAAAACCTTGACCAATATATCAACAGAGCTGCTCTCATAAATAACTACTACCAAAATTTTGGCCCCAGAAATTACTGTTAACTCTCAAAATCTAATAAATTTGTCACAACTGAACTAGTTCTGGAATTTTAAACACGATTACAGTTTCAAATATACCAGAATTTCTCAGTGGAAGCAGAAGAATTTATCAGCTCCAGTATTATTCAGGACAAATGGCAGTCAAAATACAAGTCTAAGTCAAGGCAAATGATTTGAAAAAGAAAAAGTAGAAATAAATTAAGAAATAGGAGCTGACAAGAAAACAAAGAACAAAATGGAACATGCAGCAGCATAGATACATCAAGTTCATTCACTTTGATTTTGAGCTGACCCCTGAGCTGCTTTCCAACATATTTTTCTCCTAACATGAGTTTCCAGTACATGTATTATTTGGTATAGTTGGCCCAATATTAAAACAATGGAATCCTGCAGCATGAAGGCAGCTGTTGCTTTTTCAATTTGCCCTTGGAGGCTCTCCAATAATGTCTGTGTCAGAGGATGCTTTAAAAAGTTTTTTATCCTCACTCTGTGCCTGGCACAACAGGCCCATCTCGGACAATACCTGCCAGCCAGCCACTGCATTCTGCAGTGCAGCCCTTTCAAAACCAGTGTTTCACTCTGCCACTCTTCTTCATTTTCTGCAATAAAGCAATAACTTGGTAAGCAGTTATGTAGTTCAGTGACACCTCTCTTGCCTTGCTGAGACTTACTTTCTGAGACAGGAATAGGGACTGGGTGACAAAGTCAGGTGCTACAAACAAGGAATCTGCCCTGATTATTTGCTACAAGTAACACTGTGTAATACTGTGGAGAAACAAAGTGTACAAATTCTTGAAAAAAAAGGTTACGTATTGCTAAATGTAAATCAAATTAATTTCCGGGCTAGTGAACAATTGTATTTGGTTGCAAAATAAAAAGAATCCATTCCTTCCTCTAAAGCTATTTTATCACTGAGTCCTTTGATGCTAATGTACAGCACTGCCTTTTCCAGGTCAGAACCAGCCCCAAGATTTAAATCTGGCACTCCTGAGGGTCTCTGAGAAGGGGTCCTCCTATTTCCCATGGACACAAGCCACCTCCAAGGGGATGGACCTGCATCTTTAGCAAATCAGCCTTTTTGGGAAGCCTTCACCAGGGTGCACCTCCTCAGGGCTTGCAAGGGATGAAGAAGAAGCCTGGTGGCTTTAGCCTTCCCTCCTGCCACACATCCCCATGAGCACCATCAGTGCCTGCCCCAGAGCATCCCCAGGGAGCTGTGTCTGGCCAGCATGACTGCCCCAACTCAAGGAACCTCCCCAGCCCTGACTACACTCACAGGCATTTCATCTCCTGCAACACTACTCCTTTCCCACCTCCAACAGCAAATTATTCATCATGGGGGAACTCTGCCAGGATTACAGCTATGCAAACCTTTGAGCACACAATGCAGAATATAGACAGAAATTGGGTCCCACTGCAGTGCAGATACATAACCACTACCCCAGGGCAACTTCACACAGTATGTCTTTCCACTTCTTTAAGCCATGAATAAAAGTAGTACACTAGAGAGCCTACATCAGAAATAAGGGATTCTACAGAAAGTGATCAAAAATACCTTTCTACAAAGTGTCTCATTAATTCAGCAAAACTTTAGAGCTGGATAATTGACAGGATTTGCACCAAGAAACCTTTACAAAAGAAAAATCAGACCAACTCATTTAAATTCCTGTTTCTCCTGCAACTACCTTACTTGTTAAGCTGAGCCAAAACAACCAGATGCAAAATTACTCTGCTTCGTACAGTTCAGAATGAGTCAAGTAAAATGGCTGAGGATGGTGCTCCCCTCTGTTAAGGCCAGCAGGGCCCACGGGTAGAACAGCCTCCCAATATCCACATCCTCCAGATATAAAGGTTAAATCTGCATCATGTTTTCAAGGTTTTCCAAAAGTAATTAATCTTTTCTGATGCTTCCATTTTTCCGGTTTTCAAAGAACAATTCATTAGCACTTGACAAGATGGAGATTAAGCTTCTGACTTCTTGCAATTTAGTCATTCAAACTCAGAGATACTCAGAAACTCCAGCTTCTCTGTAAAACCTCAGTTTCTTCCTCTTTACTTGTCAGCAAAGTTCAGATAATTTTGCAGAAGCTTAACTAATCCCTCAGCTGAGTATTAAGTTTCAAAACGCTAGTGGTTATACATATATATACATATCTACAGTTCTAAGAACAAAGGGGGGGGGAAATGGGAAAAAAAAGCAAATCCCTCCAGAAAAGAAATAAAATATGCACCATGAGATTCAACCAGATGCCCTTATCCCCTCAAGGCATGGTTAATATACTATCTGCCAGTACATATGGGACCAATTAAAAAGAGCTAACTCCTCACACAGGCGCTGCAGCGTCACTCTGGAGGAACCCACAATCCATTAAACAAACTCATTCCAAGTAATTCCATTCTGGAAACACGTGCTCATTCATAACCAAATCCCAGTCTTTAGGAATCTCATATGCCATGAAAAAAACAATACTGTTTCCACAGAAATCAAAAACAGAAATCTGGCAAAACAATCTGAAGTTCAACAGGAAGAGAACTACCCTCATCTTTACTGCTGCTCTACGTGTGCTACTACCTGCACCTACATGAAGAATTACTACCACTCCTTAGAGAAGTAACTGTCTTGGTCTTACAATTCAACATTGCCAATGAAATTCAGTGTACTGAAAGATGGAAATCATGAATTGTTTAACTAAAGGAAATAGAAAAGTTTTGAACTATCCAAGTGTTCCCTTCCAGCAAGACCAGCAGAATTGGAAGACTTCAGGCACGTACAAGGATCATCATTCAACCTCTTTACATTGTGAAAGCTACTTCCTCTGTTCCCAGTAATTATACTCTCACTTTTGTCCAATCTGCTCCAAACTTTGTTCAACACAGCAATGACTGACAAGTTTCTACACACAAAAGACCTACAGAATAAAGAATTCCACTCAGCAACAAAGAGGAACATCCTTACTCTCAGTACAGACTCAACTTTCCTCCTCCCTCTATTGGTTGCTCACCACCACAAACACGATCCATGCTCAGGCACTTCTAAACCTAAAGAGTTTTGCATTGAAAAAAACCTGGGTTTTCAAGTTTGGGCTCAACTTTGAGAAATGAAGCTGCAAAAGAAACAGGAATGGAGATGAGAGGGTTGTTTGGGGAGGAGAGGGGTTATTATTATCAAGTGTTTGTTCATGCAAACCCTGTCAATTATTGCAAGCAGTGTTTTAACATGTTTTAAGCTTAGAACAAATGAAGTAATATAGAACATCAAGATCCAAGGAAAGGGACCCGGGATGTTAAAGCCCTGAGCTCCTCTAGACAAATACCTAAAATATATTCCTATAATAAAAGATGGAAATATTTTTAATACCCACTACATTTACAGACCCCTGTCTGCCTGTGTCAGGCAGCTAGTTAAACAGATGTGAAAGAACCAACAAAATTAAAATAAATTAAGTGCCTGCCCATCATTTCCCAACTGTCTTCCTCCTCTGCCCCATTCAATTTAACTTTGAAGCATTAGTGATGCAGTTATTCCAGCAACCCTCAAAGAGCAGAGAGCTGTAGTTCTGCAGATGTTAACAAGGTGGCTTTTATCAAATTTGATGCAGCTGAAATCTAAATTATTCACCGTGAAAGAGAAGGGAATAAAAGAATTTAGGGGCCTCTGATAAAAATATTGAAGTATTGAATCCTGTGAATACCTATTAGTCATTCCTCTCAGGAATAAAGTATCAAAATATATATTTCTTTTAATAAAGAAAAGGCATATATTTGGCTGAAAGAAAATATTCAACTCTGATGCAAAATGTTTGAGCAGCTTTACAAATTCAGTCCTCTATAATTATACCAGGACTGCTAAAAATTCCACTTTCATACCCACCACCACCACAAATAAATATGTGTCAAAATAAAACCAGTAGATTATCATGCAAAAATGTGTCCTCTACAGCTTAATCTTGAGATAATGTTTTTTATAGCATGTCTTTCTGCCCAGATTTGCTGCTCTTGTTACTTACATTCTCACCACTAAGCACAAGGGTCATCGATCTTATAATTCATTTTTTTTCATTAAATTCTTCATGCTGCAGCCCTGCTGATGGCTTCTCACCTCTGCTTATCTAAGATATTTGCATATAGAATGGCCATACAGTTCTCTGAAAGTTCTCCTTGCCATACTCAGTAATGTCAAGGACAGTTATTTAGCCAAAAGAAAAGGAAAAAAATAACCATTAAGAGGTAAACTGTAAATACAAGACAGATGGATGAATGTACACAGGGATTCAATATGAATCTCCAGTGATATTTCTCTATTGGTCAGCCCCAATTTTTCAATGAAAAAATCACAGAAGACTTTTCAAGGGAATGTCAGAAGTTTCCTTCTTCCACAAATACTTTTAGGAAAAGTAACTCTCTAGCTCCAAGTTAATGCAGTTTCTTATGTTTTGAAAGCAAGGATTGTTTAGAAAGCAATTAAAGTGAATACCAGTCCATGGCTGGGATGATCAAGACCAACCTGATGGAACACCATCCTCAGAAGGGAATCACTGTGGAGAGCATTTATCAGCAGAGCCACCCAGCAGGCAGGGCACAACGTGACAGCTCCACAGGACTTTGCCTTGCCACCACACACTTCCCCCAGAGCTTCATTACAGCTGCTGAGATCCCAAACACTGCCCACTGCAAAGCTGCTCTGCCTACACCCTAATCAGGAACATTCAACACACACATTCCACGTGGGCACAAAATAAGGCTTTGCCTCTAGGTCTCCACTTGGGAAGTCAAAAGGTAGTCAGAGCCAAACACTCAAAATGAACATTTCTCTTGCTGAGGGGTAATTCTGAGCTCGATGACAGATGGCTGTTTTCCTGCCTTCCAAGCAGTACCATTATTTAAAGGAAAGTCTGTAAAAATGTTTGTACTGTTGGTAAGTTACTTGGGAGACCACCACAAGTAAAATATTTTCATTTTTAAAGAAAGTATGTCATTTCAGTCCAGAAGCAAAGCATGAAACAGATAACCTCAAAAGTGGAAAGTCTTGGGCAAGTTAACTGAAGTCACAGATTTTTCAGAGGGGACTTTACCTCCACATCAATTAATCACCACTAGTTCCCCTCCTACAGACCAACCTTTAATCCAACAACACTATTTTTAGTGTCAGATGGCTTGAGGAACAGAAGGTATCCTTGTTTGATTTTTTTCAATTTTGGATCCCAGGTTGTCTGACTGGAACAGATTTTCAGATGACATTAGAAAAGCCTCTGAAATAACATCAGTCAGGTTTTGCATGCACAGCTATTTGCACAAGCCAATTCTACAGTTTTACAAGACAATCGGCTACATAAACATCTGGCAGCTCCATTCCCAGCAGCTGATGAGCGAGGGGGACCTTTGATCATTCAACAAAGCCAGTTTCCTCCTGGGTACAATCCAGCAACCACCACAATTCAAGAGTTCCAAGTTTTGCTGTTTCCATCTCCTGAAGCACTTGTTGGCTATCATGAGCAGCTCAGTGTCATCCACAGCACAACAGAGAAAATCAGAGGTTGAAGCCACAGCAGCTCCCTGCACAAACAGGAACCCAAACTACCACCCCTGTCTGTTGTTCAAGCCAGGGGAGTGTATGCCATAGTTATCCACACAGGGTGACCATGGGTTTTGACTGACAACACAATGAAAAACCTTATAACAAGGGCATCTGCTAAAACACAGATTTTTTAAAAAAAAAATTTGTTTTAAATACAGGTTAGAAATCCTTTGAAAGCCATGATATTATACAAGGTGCTCCTTCCCTTCTATAAAGATTAAAAGAGGAACAGCTTCAACCAGCACATGAAACAGGGCTATGTGTTATGATCTATTTTCCCTGTAGCATCTGTAGAAAGCTGATTAGTTCCAACTCATGCTCAACAACATGAGCACTTCCACTTTCATGTTTTATCACCATTATAGTCAGAAATTAAAAGACTCTGGTGGCTATCACTGATGTGCCCAACCTGACAGAGTAAAGCCATTCCTGAAGGAGATTTGGGATTGCCTTTTCTGATTACACAGTAGAGAAATCACAAATGCAGTTTACTGTGAAGCTGCCAATATTTAATAGTGTTTAATGGTGCGGTATCTGAGTGGAAAAAGGGCACAAGTGTCTATCTAGAGAACAAATCAGTTTGTCATCTTGCACCGAGTTTCACTCTTTGCCTTCATCCCTGAATGTATATTTCTGGGTTGGAGTTGGGGGGCTATTTATTTGCTGAAACACCATCTCAGAGATGATTCTGGGGAAGAAATGGGAAGTAATTCTGAAAACAGAGGCAGCAACGTGTGCACCATTGAAGAAATAATGTAAGCAGGACAGGGATAAATCTCAGTGATAACTTGGCAGAGCTACCTATGGCAAGGCCTCTGACCTGCCTCAGGCTGCACAAAACATCCCAGGGTGCTGCTGCCCTGTAGCAGGTTAGGCCATAGCCAGCCCAACCGACCCCCACAGCTGCTTCTTCATCAATTCCCACAGAGGATGGCTACCTTTCCATTTCTTTAGCTCTAAGTGTGCATGCACAGCAGAAGGAACGAGCAATGCAAGGTCCATTTTGGCCCAGCCCATTTTGTTTGGAAGATATTCTTCTCCAGTTCAGCACACGAAGTGCTCTGGCTTCATCCTCTTTTCTGTTTGGCACATGATCAAGCCATATTTAGAGGAAATCCAATTCATCTACAAAAGCTTCATCTCAATATATTGTGACTTACCTCTTTTCCCTTTTCTCATTCAAAGGGAGAGAGCACTGCACAGCTTTCAAAGCCATTCCCATTTAAACATTACTTTCCATCTGTACATTTTTCAACTTCCAAAACTGTACTTGGTATGAAAAGAAGAGCAGCAAAGAAGGAAGGCTGTCTCACTGTATTATATTCACTTAATAATCATAAGCAATTTCTCAGAGAAGTCCTCCAGGCAGAGTTTAATGTTAAAGCAATTCTTGCTTCATTTTAACTATCCACTGATGCAAAGCTGATAGCCCAGCTCATTAAAAAGTACAGGGCACTATTTCAAGAAATGTCATAATTTATCAGGCAGAGTTAAGTCACCCTGCACACGGCAGCCTGGATGCACAACACCAACTGCCTCTGACACTTTCTGAATCCAGCTCTCAAGTCCCTCTGCTTTGGGCTCAGCTGCTGGTGTTGCATGAAGCCACACAGCAAAGCTTCCTGCTACAGTGTCATCTTCTTCTTCAAGAGGCTTAGCAACATTTTAAAAAGCATGAATCTCACTTGAGTGACAACCCATTTAACCAGCTATAAAACTCTTTAGAGGAAGGATAGTTGGAGAGAAGATAAATATTGCCATCTTTTTTTTTTTTTTTTAACTTTATCATGGAAAGTCCCACATTATGTTGACTAAGGAGTCCAAAACAGCGACAGACCTCTCTTTGTCCTGTTGGACATTGGTTGTTGGTCAGTAGATTTGTCATATCAGTGATAAGATTCAACACCTTGACTTTGCAAAGAGTAACACGCAATGCAAGGAATCATTACCTGGGATAAGGTTCAATTCAGCCCCAAAATTATTATTTTGAGGGACTGTGTTTCTATTCTCTCATTTATTGATCTCATTCTCTCTATTATTGATCTTTGCACTTATTTAAGATGGTAATGAACCACCTCCCCTGCCCATCAGAAGGTATTCTTCCAAGAAAATGGGCATTAGAAGAAAGCAGTAAATCCATCCCAAGCCCCTGCCAGGAAGGTGTGTATTTGGGACTGTACAACATACTGGAAACCAAGTGGTGACTTTATCAATAAATTCAAGTGGCTCTGTTGAACTAGATGCTACACCCAAGTGAGACACTGCAAAATCAGAGTACCTTGCTGATCCACTCTGACTCTGCAAACATCACACCACTCTGCTTAAGGATTTGTGTTGCTTTCTACAAGAAAACCTTATTTTTAAACTAAAGCTCACTAAAAGCAGATTAACTGCTCTTAAAAAGTACTTAACCACCTCTTTTGCTTATTACCAAGTGGCCCATACATATCTGTCAGATGAGCACCATTGATAATAATGCATTAAATAAACACTTCTGCTTAAAATACATAAGTTTACTCATGAGTAGTTTGAGACACACAAATATCTACAGTTTATTCAGTTGAAGAATCCTCTGCTCTCAAAATGTCCATTCAGCAGCCCTGCCAGATAATGTTTCACAATACTACAGGCTCACTTATTCATAAACAAATCATTAACATTCTTGACATAAATCCATAGTGTACAACAAATCCCAGCTATGATAGTGTTTTACTACATTTGCTGTGCCCATCATGAATGGGAGTTCTGTTTTCACTAAAAAAACCATTCTCAACAAATAAAAGGCAAATTATTCTCTGCAAGAAAACCACCAGGATGAAATGCCTATGCACGGATTACAAACTAATTATCAAGTTCATACAGCAATAAACCTGGTATTCAGTTAGTGAAAAGGGCTGCCAAAATGTATGCAAGAAATTTTCTTCCTAGAACTGTAGTAACTAAGAAAGTCTGAAGGTATAACACACCACTACAGGCTTTTATATTTTCTTCAACTACTCAAGAAACCTTTCATACATCCCCATTTCTCCAGACATGGGCACAAGAATCATCTGAGAAGACCCTTCGAAAGCCCTTCAGCTTTCACTCACTGCCAGGGGTTTTTTTATAGCCTTGGATCAGAGGGTTTCAGCCAAGCCCAAAATGATCAAGGCCATTTTTACATATCTACATCACAACTTAAATTAGACTAATTAACATGAATGGAATAGTTTAATGAATGCATCAGGACCAGGCTTCTTGTTCTCTCTGAATATACTCCATATAGATGACAGCACAGGGCAGTATTTCCCAAAAAAAGTCCACATGCAAATCCTCTGCAGGTACCCCAAAATGGCTCTGTCAGGCAGGTGGCATCCCACTGTGCTGAAGGGCATGGAGAGCATGGCAAGATGGGATTCACTGCTCGGAGCTGGTCCACATAAGGGGGAACACTCCCACAGCACCTCCCAAAACAAATCACACAGCAGCCATCAGCAATGGCCAACCGTCAGCAAAGCTTTGGATGTTACAAGGTTAAACATTCTACCCTCAATTCACTAATACCTTCCTTGCCATATTTAAAGAATTAAATGCTTCCCTGAATGGCCATATTTAAGTAATTGGAAAAAAAAAAAAAAAACAAACCAGGGTGGAAGATAGTTAAGTTACTATTGGTGTTCTTGGCAAATGAGATGTACACTCACAAGAACTGGACTTCTCCCCGGACTGATAAACATAAAGCAGACCGCCTTCTGTGCCGGCTGCCAGCTCAGCCCGAGGAATAAAAGATGTTTTCAATTCCGGAAAAGATCCATGTGCATAGAAACACTGAACACTCAGCAGCAAGGCCTCAGTCCCTTACTCACAGTGCACAGGCCTGTGGGCGCCGGGGGCTGCTCAGAGTACGTCAAAAATCGCATATGGCAAAGTTTTGCAGAAATGAGACCTTTGTTATTGTAAATACGTGCAGATTTTCGTAGCAATTACACAGCAGCATTTTTAGGGGCATGACTCCCCTTTTTATTACTTCCATTGGCATGGCTTTTCCATTTCAGCTTGCTTTAGTTCCAGTTCTGTGATAATTTCATGGCAGTACACTCTTGTGTGAGTATATACAGCATGAATGGCTCATCGTTTTTAGGCGTTACCACTGAGGATTGTTCTGCAATTCAGGAGAGCAGGTTTACAGATCCGTTTATGGGTCTCACTCTGTACCCAGCCTTTGAAAACATTTCAGATATATTTTTGCCAGAGGACACCGCTACTGAAAAAACACTGGGGTTGTCTGATCTGGCTTTTGGTATCACAGAGCTCACCATCCCTAAAGTTCTTGCTTTCATGCCAATCACCTAAAGTTGTAACATATCTGTTAGTATGGAAACCATCACAGCTGAAGGAGTTTCAAGGGGTGAATAAATTTAGGAATCTTCTCATTTGCCTCCAAGTTTTCTGAGCAACTCAATCACAGTTTTAGAGGTTGTCTGGAACAGTAACAGATAAAACCTAACTCTTAAAAAAGCAACAATTTAAGACAGAAAATCACATGTAATCACACATCTATAGTAAATGAGGCACTACAGAAAGGCCAGACTATGGAGGAGGTCAGACTAAAGAGATACATGATTTGAATGAAGGCAAACAGCTCTGCTGGGAATCAGCAAGGAAACCAGACAAGTTGATCACTCATTTGCAGTATGATACAACAGCCAAATGACACTGAAACCTCAGTGTCAAGTCACCCAAGGAAACCACCATGCTGCAGAGCAGCCCAGGAAGCCCCTGCTTAGGAAACACACACCACACAACCTTGCTGAGCAGTGCTGGGAAACAGCAGGACTGGAACAGCAAAGTAGTACTGGAGAACTCAGAAGATACTCATGAACTGAAATAATTTCATCCTCCTGAGTTACAGGTAGATCAGAGAGCTTGCAGGGCAGCTTGCTAAGAGGGAGTGATGCCAGTGAAATGCCACCTGCAGAGTGTCCAAAGCCCCTGTGCTGGCCCTTGGAGAACTGCAACAGGCAAAGACAGGAGCGAACAGCAGAAAAACCTGAATTAACAGGGAGGCTGAGCAGAAATCCTGAGGACATACTGATATTTCCAGAAAATGGGCAATCAAGGCTGGCAAACACGTATCTCCAACCCCACCCTTCCTTTGCTGACCAGTAACAGCATAAAAAACATTAAGCTCTGCAAATGAACAGCTGCACAGCACCTGGTAACCTGGTACTACTAACATCTCTTCACTAACATGGTTTAGAAGCTGAAATACACACTACACTTTTGTTTCTAAAGGCAAAAGCTGGTCATCAAAACCCATCTGTTACTGGCTGTGCTCCGAAACATCTCATGCTAAACCCCAGCTTGCAACTGCACAAAGCACACCCCACTCAGCAAGCACCAAGAGGCACACTGACCAGCCACTTGTCTCCTTCAATACACTAGTGCTGTATTTTGCCCACTGATCTAGTTCTTGGAAAAGGGAAAAAAAAAAAAAAAAAAAAGGCATGACCCCCTGGCCCCTGATCCAGCAGCAAAATTTTCAATATTTCAACATTTCAACAGTGATTTCAAACAGGAGCAAAGCCAAACCTGAATCCTCAGATTATCCTTTGCAAAACCCCAGCATCAGTGTTAGCAAATGAAAAGATCAAGTCAGTTGGCTCACACAGACTGTAATTTCTGTACCTATATTTATTAACAGTAGGTACATAAAACTGAGGAAAAGAAGTGCTAGAAAAACACACAGTGATGTAACCACAATGGCAAACTAAATGTACTGATCCTTTCCTCCAGCCACAAAACATTTTCAAGCTGTTTCTTTTAAGCTAGTCACTGGGTAGGAAATGCTTTTTAGACAGAAAAATATTTTCTTTTCCAGAAGACACCATAAAACCCAGGCACAGAGCACAGTATATGTTTTGAAGAGAATTAATTACTTGTTTACTGTGGTAGTTCATTACACAGCTAATCCCCACACACTGTCTAAACAACTTATTTCCTATGGTGAGTGAGGAAAGGTCAACACAAACAAAACAGTTTGATTTTTTTCTAAAGAAGATGCAGACCACTGACAACACATCTGCGGGGTGTAAAAAGCTGAAGAGTAACATTAGAGGATGTTCTTTGACCATGTTCCACTTTTTTTCTAAGTCAAGGTATTTCAGAATGAAATGTTACCAAATATAATGGAATTGAGATGTTCCAGTATATAAAAATATTGTTCTAAACCAAGAGCTATTAATTCTTCAGAGCTGTGGGCTGTAGTTTATCATTAGCATCTAGAAGTGAAGGATGATTATAACAGTCAATTCCATTTCTCCCCAGTGACTAAATCATGTACTAGCTAAATCATTTATGAATGTCAAAGGGTGACAGTTTTCAATTAAGATAATGAGATTCTAGAGGCTCTGGCCATCTGAACCCTGTTTGTGGATTCTCTTGCCAATTAAAAAAAAAAAAAAAAAAAAAACAAAAACAAAACAGCAAAACACAAAAGGAAGCAGTCTGACAAACTGATTTTACTTAAACTGGGTACTAACAATTTTGCATTAATCCTACCACATATCTGCTAGCTACATACCAAGAATAAATATTTATTCTAGTCACCACATGCTGTTAGGCATTAACACAGGGTTAAGAAGATGTTAATTGAATCATAGATGCTGGAAACTGAAGTAATTTTGCTCCCCTTGTACTCTTCAGCTCCTCAGGCAAAGACCCAGCCTTTGTCCATACAGCATCTCAGCAAATGGACACAGCATCCAAGGCCTGGCTGCTATAGGAGAAGAGGGCAAAACAACGGAGAAAATCAAGAAACTGCTCACTCACACAGAAGGAGTGGGCAGCCTCCCCAACAGCCAAAGTGCCCTGCTGATTCTGGATCAGGTCCAAATGAGGACACATCGCTCCAGTAGCAAACACTGCATGGGTGTGGAGATATATATACCAGATCTTTGTAAACATGATTCCTGTAAGCATCCTACCCATTAGACCCTTTACTGTTAACTTCCATGGAGTATCTATAATATAAGTGCTGGTAGCAACAACCATTATTCTTTTTAGCCATCTCACACCCACTGTTTAAAGTAATTCTTTATATTGACCCACTTCTTTTCAGGAAAAAAAAAATCAAAAGAAACCCTAAAGAACAACAACTACACGGTGATAGTAAAGATACGCTTCCCAGGGTAAAACTTCAAACTCCCACAGAAGTTCAATAGTCAAGTCAGAAAAGTAACACCACATTAGACTTGTTGGTTCAGACGTTACTAAGCACTGGCCAGACTCCATGCTTTCCTTTTTTATTTTACTTACAATTAGCTGGCAAGAGACCATGATTAGCTAGAAAAACCACATTCCCTTTTGACCTCCAGGTGTACAAAGCAGAACAGCATTAAGTATTTCCTAAAGCAAACCCAGGATCTTTAGGCAGTGTGCAGTCAGGCTTCAAGCAGCCACAGCAGCAAGTCAGCACACAGTGTTTATGGCACAAACTCTCACTATGAGCCCTCAGCTCCTGGGCAGACCTACCAAGGCAGGCTCTGAGTGCCATGGCACTGTCAGGCAGGCACCTGCCTCCAGACTCTTTTCCAAAGCCTTGCTCCAAGGCTGGAGCTGTGCAAACTACTGCATAAATGAGAACTTAAGGAGGAAAGATTACAGCATATTTCTGTACAATGGTGTGCACTGCCAGCTCAACTCCCTGTTCCACTGGTGATCTGGACTTTACCATCTCTGTTCCCAGCTCATAGCCATACTCAGGAAGAATTAGAAGGGCCAAAGAGTGCAACAACAATGCCAAGTATTGTAAATCACCCAGGCAAAGCAAGGGGAGTTACTGTGGTGCAGGCAGCTCTGTTCACCAGGGGAATGTCACCATACAGCACACAGGATCCAGTCACCTTGGCATTGGTAGCACTGAAATCATCTTCTTCCCCGTGTTAAAACAGATTACATTTAGGAGGTGATGATACACTTGAAAATCATTCCTCCCCACCTCCAATAGATAGACAAATTGTGCTGTGTCAGTTTGTCCTATTACAAAAGAATCCCCAATTCCCCTGGACAGCCCCCAACAGCTCTGTCCCCTCCCTGGCCAGTCCATCCCACTGGCATTGCAAAGGGAGCCTTTACCTGCTCCTTTAGCCAGAGAGTTCCAACTCAAGGGTTTAATAAAATTCTACCTTAAATAAAACTACTGCTGCCTATGAGACCTACTCACTGGGATACTACAAAGACTAACTTTTCTGGAAACTGTGCTGCACAGCCAAAACCACTCTGGACTGAGGGCTCTGCAGCACAGCTGCAATTGTTAGCAGTGACTAACATTCTTATCTAGAACTCCTCAAACTTACATTACTTTACATCCAGCATGGGAAGTCACATATTGGTGCTGGCACGGCAGTGTAAGGTCATTTTAAAGCAAACATGAAGTTACAGAGCTCAGTGAAGACCAGATTTAAAAACCTCCCCGAAAAGTGTTTAAAAATCAAGAAAGAAAATTTTAAAACTGACAGACAGATTTTTGAGAATGAGGAAGAATATGACTGCACATGTATGAACTTGAGAGTAAGAACATGTTGGAAACAATGCTTTCTTTTCCCAGGATAAGGCAGACTGCCCTTTAACTTCAGTTTTGTAATGATGGCTGCTGGATAAGAAACACTGGTTTATTCCTGAGAAACGCTGAAAAAAAAAAAAAAAAAGAAAAGTGGGCATTTTTCACCCTTTGAAGAAACAAATAAATGACATTCTCACAAGAAAATGTGAAAATAAGAAAAGATCTCAGAAACAAACTGGATTCACAAATAAGCAATACGTGTTTTGGCTGAAAACAGAAAATATTTCCTGAGGCTCTGAAGGTGTGTCAGGCTCCTGGCTGTGCTGGGCAGCAGCTGCAGCCACCATGGAGCACCAGGGCTGGTGATGCTCTGAGCCCAGCTGCCATGGCCCTGCTCCCACCCTTCTGTGACACACTCCCTTTTTCCCCCCACAGAGGGGAGCAGTTGGGTGACTGTGAGGCTTATTAACACCTCCAGAAGTGTTCTGTAAAGCGGTTTTCCCCCAGCCCCAAGCAAGCGGGCGGTGCACGCGCTGCGTGACCAACGTTCCTCTGGCAGATACAGAGCAGCCCCTTATCCAAACAGCATTAGGGCCTGCTCCAGGATGACCTCAACAGCACACACTTTCCAAAAAGAGTCGTACAGAAACATTTAATTTAGCTCTCTTAGACATTAAGTCTTGTCTCATAAAGCTACTCTTAAAAAAAAAATCAAGTAACATTTGAACTTTCAAAAAAACATGACGTTTCTTCTCAGTCATAATAAAAGAAACATAGCGTAACTCCACTGGCATTAGTATTGGCACTTACATTTATACCAACACTCTCAAAATCTGAATTTGGACCAAAACCAAAACCCACATATAGACAGGGGCAAAGTTTATCCCCAAGCGAACAAAATAACATCTCTTGTAGACATTAATGGCTTCTGAAACTCTCTAGCCTGATACAACATTAGTGATTTAAATGCCAAACCACATTCACTCTGTTTATCTTGGGAAGCTCCACATCCATGTAAGAACACCCTCAGACCATTACAGAGGAATGAAAGGTCAGGCTGTTACTTTCAGAACCAGTGCAGTAAACTTAAACAAGGTATGGGCACTTCCCTGGTCAGTGCCACGCACTGCAGCTGGCTATTCTTCAAATATCATGTAAGCAGTATGAATAACTTCTGATACAGAGAAATAAAAAACTCAGCTTGAAAAAAGCAATATAAATACACTCTGAAAGTAATTTAAACCAATCAGAAGTGAGCTATTTCAGTGCAAGATTTCTGCAGATGTGGCTCCTGGGCCATGCCAGGCTGCTCATGGACCTCTAAAGTCCCCAGCTGATGACCTGCTCCTCCCACACTCAGAAGTTCTGCATCACTGTATAGCACTTAACTTCATCCAAAGCCTCCTTAGATTCTGTCTTTCTGACAAACACATGTAGATATCTTAATCTATACAGACCTCATTGCCCCACACAGCTGGACTCTGCTCTGCCCTGCTAGAACACGGTCCCAGGCTCAGAAAACCTCTCGAGTTTGTCCAGTCACAGGGGTGAAAACCCTAAGCTGCAGCTCTGAATGTCCCTTTCCAGTTGAAGATCTGTCCATAAATCATTTCAGCTCACACTTGTAGCTCAGCATCTCCTCAAATATGACTTTTCCTTAGGGGAGATAAGCTCCACCACTTCTGCAGCCTGAAACTTGTCAGCATTTTAAATGTGAGCAGGATGGGGGAGAATGGCTTCAGGAAAGGAATTATTAACACTAACTAGAATTTATTACTAGAATAGGTGACTATTTTTCAATGTCTTGAAGTGCCAGGGCTTTTCACTACCCTTGATTACAAAAGGCAGTCACCTCATTCATTTAGAGATTGCTTTCAGGCTGGCCACAATGCCCAGACAGGCTACCCTGTGCCTTGGCAGACCCTGCAGCAAGACTGATATTTCTGACAGGGCAGGGCTATTTCCCACACCAGGTAGCCCCACTTCCCACTGGACATGCCCAAGGAAATGACCTGAGCTCTGTGCACGATGGCCATTGAGGAAAGCAAAATGCCAAGACTTCACAGCAGTTAAATTCCCGGGAACTCTGGGTCCTGTTCCCAAGCCAGAAGCTGCAGGACTGTGAAGGGAAGGTACAAGGAGTCATACATGACCTCAACAGCTACAAGAAAAAAACTGAGTATTGCAACAGCCATCTGTGGGAAAAAGGCAACAGCAGATCCTACCTGTGCTTCTGCAACCTTTCAAATTGTTCAACTCCTCCTTCCATAGCAACTCTGTATTTTAGAGGTACAAGATTAAAACACTGCCCTTTGAAAATGTTACCTGCCCCAGCACCAAGCTTCAGGCTCTTTAATAAAAAAAGAGCCTCTAAACACCAGATCAAAACAAGCCAGTCACAAACAAATGCTTTCTAACATTCCTTATAAACCACAGAGAAGTTACATTGCCATCTCAAATGGCAAGATAAAAGTTAATGGATTCAAAGGCCTATCCCTACGCACCAAGATGAGGCTGCATGCCTAAATCTGAGTGATTTAACACTCGTTCATCAAAGTGAACTGTCCAATATCAGAAGGTAACATCCCTTCTGCAGCTTTCAGCACTGATGCTCCATCAACAAGAATGTCACAGAGGGTTCCACCTCCCCCATCATCCCAACAGGTAGCACTGCTGACGGCAGTACAGCACAGCCTGAGCAGAGCGTGTGCCTGAGCATGGCCAGAAATCCACAGTTCCAGGCCAGCCCAGCTCAGCAAGGATGAACCTGAGCCCAGCTCAAGGCCTGGCCAGTCCCTATGCCTTGTCCTTGGCTGGAGGATCTTGGGGCTTTGGGTGTCTCAGAAATCACTGATGGGTTTTCTCTCTGTCACCTACCAGAAGAAGCAAACACTCAGCACTGCTCAGCAGCACAGCACATCCCTCCAGCGCTCCATCCTAGCAGCAGGCACCAAAGCTGTCTTTACTATCAGGATTTTCTCAAACACAGTACCAAGCTCAATAGGCCCTTTCAGCCACACTATCAAGAGGCCAACATAAAATTTTCAAAATATCCTTCCTTCTAATTCTAATCCAAACAACAGAGCACAGCTGTGAAAACTGAAGCCTCTACAGATCTGCGCTGTATGGGCTCCTTCTTAAAAGCACTGGGACAGGATTCAAGCTTCTACATTTTCTGATTCAAATTTATAGTCAGGCACAGAAAATTCCCGTGGACTAGGGAAAAAAGAAAAATGCTTGAGTTGACAATTTTCTGAAATCTGAAAAAAGTTCACTGCTGTCTTCTGCTGACACACTGCACAGTGAGCTGGGACAGAGGTCCACACTACTCCCTGAAAACCAGGCAGCTCAGGGAGCTGCCAACCGGTGTTTGCTTCAGTTCCAAAAGGTACTTTTCTGGTCAAAAACCAGAAAAAATATCATAAATGTCACATAGAAAAGCTAAAATTTGCAAAAGGTTTGGTTAAATAAATAGCCTCAAATGAGAGGAAAAATGATTAAAACACTGTTTTTGAAGTCTGATGTATTTTTTTTCCTATCAATTTTGCTGCTTGTATTTTCACTCTCCAGCTCAGAGCCAAAGCCAGAACAACCAGCACACCATAACACAATTCCCAGTGCTCCTCTCCCCAACAGAAGGGAATACTAGAAAACCAAGGACAAAATTCCTCAACACAACACTAGAAACCAAGTCCAGCATACTAATTTGGATGGGACAGTTTTGATGAATAATAACAGAAATTTACTTTGCTGTTTTTCTTAAGCGAAATGACAGGGAAGGAGGGAAGGGTGATTTCTCTCCCCAAGAAACTACCATTTTCAGGTCAGTGTCACCATGATCAGTTGATAAAGCACAGATTAATCCTGACAGCAGGAAAGCTGGTCCCCAGCTAGAGGAAAGCCACAGAGCAGCTCTCTGGAGAGCCCCTCCCTGTAGCCATTCAGAGAAGGAATGTTGCATCCAACCCTCCCTCCTGTCCCTCAACACCCAGGCTCAGGGAGGGAAATGAGAGATAGAAACTTGCTGGTTCAGGTGACATATTTGATTTTGCCACCATCACAATGTCTTGGCCCCTCACAGACCCCAAACTCCTCTTATCCTGCCTTCCAGCCAGCAGAATTACTCAGGAAGCTCCATAGCAGAGGGAATTGATCATTTTAAATGAGACTATACAAACTCTCTGGATCTCCTATAAGAGTCCAAGGGATGGGTTTCCTGCCCTGCTCTTGAGGCTCAAGGTTGATACTGACCCCAGTGAAGTTTGGATCAGATCCCACTCAAGAGCTTCAAAACAGTTATTTCACCAGTGGGACCAGACTGAACATCAGTTCTCCTCTCCAGACACTCAGTGAGTGGGTAAGATTTCACATGAGCACAGTCCACAATGTAAAACATTCTCTGGAAAAGCCACCTTTCCACCTTGAACAAAGCTGAATGCAGCCAACTGAAGACTTTTAAATTTACTCCAGGGTCATTCTGTAAGCTTCACATGAGATGTATGGAACAACCATCTCTCAAACCCAGAGGGAGCTTGGCATGGGAAGAAAGAGGTGGCCACAAATCTGAGCTTCAGGACACTTGATTACATTTCTATCTGCTCTCAGTGTTTTTGGCAGCTCCCATCAAATATATCTGGAGAAAGCATTTTCATGTGAGGAGACATTTGAATATTGTCTGGCATAACACAGACCCAAGGCCACAAAGGGTGATGGTGCAAGGACTCCGACTGCCCCAGCACTGTCCCAAACCCAGCAGCACTGTGCTCACAGCATAGCTCCATCAGTAAAACTCACAGCAGCAACTCAGGTTAGAAAAGCTCCTTCTCACATTGCCTGGAAGCAAAACCAGCCATTAATCTGTGAAAGGGACATTTATTTAAATGGTCCCAATGAAAACACTTATGGCAATTTTTCAAAGACCAACACTCCTGAAGTGTTGGTCACCAAACTGCCAAGGCGTCAGCACTACGAGACCAACTTAGTCATTCTGAGGCTATGTACAATTTTGTAGAAGCAATATCATTAAAAGAATATTAAATACTGGCAATACACAAATTTTTTCCTTCAGATTCCGTGCAAAGATTCATATTTGCCGCTCCATATTTTCAGGGTGTCAGCAGGAAAAACAAATCACGAAATGTTATATTAGGTCTCCTCAGGACACTTGTACAATCACCCACATTTAACATCTTTGGTCAAAGAGTTCTGATACACTTATTCAGAAACAGCTCAGAAGACTTAACACTGGCACCTGGAACTCCTCCAGCTATTATATGAAATGCAAATAAGTTCAATTCCTATACATGAAAGCACTACGAGGGGAAAAAGTATTTTAAGTACTAAACATTGCTTAAAGGGACTTTTCAGCTACACATTTACCTGTCTCTGGGTAATCAGACTCCCCTCTTGCCTGCACAGAGCCACATCAAAAACACAGTAGTGCTGTAAGGGTGATGACACCTAGCCCAACACCTCAGCACCAACCCGAGGCATGTCTGCAGAGAACGCAGCCATGCCTTGAAGAAAATGTCTGGGACACCACTGCTGACTGTCCTGTCCTGCTGGATGACACCAGGGACACACAAAATCTGAAAGAGGCACTTAACAAATTCTGAACTACACGGAACGCTTTAGCTTGCCTTTCTTCAAGGAAATCACTGCTTAAATTTTTTGTCTTGGTCATCAAACAGGCTGGCACTTTCATGAACACAAACTAGTATTACACTATAAATGAACCTTGAAAATCATTTCCCAGAGGGCTTTCCACAAAGCTCTTACTGATTTTGATTTTCTTTTGGTCATAGAATGCTTCCCAAAATTAAAATTTTTCCAGAGACATTCATTTTCTACAAAGAATAAATAATGTAGGAAAAAAGGAACTGCCTAAGCTAAGCGGTGCCAGATGAGCCTCCTAGAATCACAGAGCTTTGTTTTAAAGATTCCTGACTGCTGTAAAGTCACAGCAGCAACTGAGTGCAAAAACTCTGATGCCTTGAAAGATATCCCAAAAGCCATATAGTGCCAAAACACCGGGCTGTAAGATTTCAGACGTTTGCAGCCACATGACTCAGGCTTAAATTTCAAATACTTATCATTTTTTCCTTCTGACATAATATTTAATGAAACCAGAGTTCAGTAGTAGTATCATTCCTGCTATACATGTCTTGCAGCAGTTTCTGCCTAGACAGCTGTTTGTGGGCTTACAACTAGCTTGTGTTTGGTTTAGAAAGGCTTTCCATATGCTTTAAAAATTGAAAAACTATTGTTTTAACTGACTGTATGCTGTTATTTTTAACACACATATGCATGTGAACACTGAAAAGCATTAGAAGCTCATTTTGAAAGCACCAATAGTGCCTAAAACCACATTACAGCTGAACACATGCAAACATGTCACCAAATCACAGCGGCTGGTGATCACCTAGAAGCCATCACACATGTGTAGGTCTACCCAGAGCCCACTTCTCTTTAGTAAAAAATCTTTTCAATGCTCCGGATTCAGGAAAGGCAATTGATGTGTATATTATTGCTAGTGGATGCATGCAATATACATGAAATTAGCAACAGTCTACAAGCACAAAATTTAAAAGTAGATTGAAGATGCAAAGCTACAGGTATATTAACAAATTCCTGTAAAAAAAGCAATATGTTTATGAGGCCTTGGAAAAGGGTGCTCACAGTCCAGCCCCAAGGTGAGCAGCAACACCCCAGTACTGCTGCTTTCCCTTTTTTTACTTCCTTTAATAGCTACACTGTTGTTTTACTGCTGTATCGTAATGCTGTGGATGTACATTACAGCAGCCACTCAAAGACTGTGGTAAAGCAACCTTACACAATCTTATTTCTCATGGACTTCAGAGGACCTGCACAAGTTACACGATGGCAGAATTAAGCCCCGAGGTTCAGGAAATCCAACTAGCCCCAGTAAAGGACCTGAAGCTCCCTGCCCTTCATCACCTGCTTCACTTCATCTCATCTTGCCCACTCGCAGCTCTCCTGCAAAGTATTTCACAGCACATTAGGAGAGATGTGGAACTTTATGAAAGAAATAAATTCTAACAATACACTAGAGCCATCCATTATTAAATACTTGCCCAAAAATGGCCCCAAACTGTGGGTTTCAATCAGAATACTGAACTTCCAGATGAACAGACAGAAAATCACTGAAGTCTACTGTGAACACTTGACTATGTGCATGCCTGTGTGAAGCCACGCTGTATCCAGCCCAAAGCTCCATGACACAGCACCCCTGTCTGTTCCCCTTTCCCCCTCCTCACTCATCTGAGCCCACCCCCTATACCACGCACAGAAGCAGAGTGAGATCTTCTCTGAAAAGAAGGCTCATGAGCATGGCTCTGTGCAGGGACACCCAGCAACACAGCACGAGGCTGGGCAGCACCAGCACTGCTGCACCAGGGGAAAAGCTGTTTGAACATGGTGATCCCTGTTCCCCACACATGTCAAGAGAAGCAGGGAAACTTGTAAGCAGGGCTTATAAAGAGCACAGCCTCGGAAACTATGCACCCATTGGGATTTATTATCTAGAAACAATGTCTGGCATCAAGCTTCCAGGAAAAATTAGGTTACAAAGCAAATAGCAGCCACCCCTCAGGCTGTGAGAACACCTTGCTTGTTTTCAAACACCACTTCAGAGTCCTCACGGGTGCCTCACTGAGACCATCAGCTCCAAAATCCCAGCTGTGGTGCCAAGCGCTGCTGAACCAGGCACAGAGGGTACATTTGGAAATAGTTTTAAAGAAAGATTTCACAATATTTTTGGCATCATTGCAATAAGTGCCACTGCCACAAACATCAAGCCACAAATCAGTGTCCACTGCTTATAACCACTGATAAGGTCTGCTGCAAACACGGCAAGGCAAGTCAGATCAGGGAGGTACAGTGAGCTCCAGACGGGAGTCTCCGCATTCCCAGTGGGGGGAATGACCTTTAAATACCTGAAGCAACCTTGGTTGCTGCTCCAGAGAAGACTGGGAGGTACACACATGTTCCATATGCTCACCTGCACTTTACCAAACACAAGCCAGGAATGCCACTGCAGAAATTAGAAGCTAAAAAGACTCCCAAACAGATACAGTCCCAGATAATCTCTCTTAAGTGTGAATAATGCTAATCCTGTATTACCTGCAAAATCATGATCTTCTTACCACATCAGAGACTCGCTGATCCCTGTGGTATATTCCTGCAACATCCCAGATGTATGATTTCACATGTAACTGCCTGTCCCACTAACTTTGGAGAAAACAGATGAAACTTCAATGTTGCTATAGGTGAAAGAAACATAAAAAGTGAAAGAAAAAAAGTAGGCTTTGCTGTATTATATTTTCAAGAAGAAACCTCAATATCTACATTTTCTAGGTTAGTCTTCTAATCCATTTAATTCAATTCTACATATCTTCCAGAAACAGAGAGGCTTCTTCATTAAACGGCAGCATAACAGGAAAAGCTTCCATCAGAGGGAAGTAGAGAACAGGCTGACAAAAACAAAATAAAACAAAAAACAAACCCAAATCATAAAACAAGCTTATTCCAGCAAAGCCAGAAACCAAGGTTCTGGGAAGGGGGGCACATTTCAGCAGCAGATGAAGCTTTCAGCAGGAAACGGCCACAACAGCAGTGGGGACAAGTCCAGCTCATGCCTCAGCTCACTGTGTTCTGTAACCCAGCTGCTGATGATCCTTCATTCCTATTGCGTATGCGTGAGCTTTGCTGCTGACCTCACTACTGGAATTGTACCATCCAGTCAATGCCAAAAACTTCAGCACAAACTATGAAACTTGACAGGACTGAGCACATTCGGAACAGAAGGAGATTTTGCGTGAACGGCAGCAGACCAGGAATGTGCAGTCTTGTCATCCTTTGAGTGGGACCGGGAAAGGAGGCCCAAGAGCAATTGAGGGCCATGGCACAGTTTGTCAGCACATGACAGGAGCCTTCACACTGCGATGGCCGCTGCATTTCAGTTAAACATACACAGCTTGCCTTAGCTCTGAGGGCAGGACTGACCTGCACCAACAGCCATCCACTTCCAAAGGCAGTTCATACTTTCCCTTACTGAACCAGGCCAAAAGAAATATTCCAAGAGATGAAAATATTTTCTTTGCCGTTTTACTTAGTACAGAGCTACACCACGGACTAACAACAGACATGCACTTCCCCACAGCTGGGTACTGACACAAGATACATCTGTGTCAAAACTAAGTCACATACCATGCACACATTAGAACATCAAGAAAGCTGGGCCAGCTCCACACTTCCTGCACCCATACATCAGCCTGATGTAAAAGACAGGGCTGTATCTGCCATTATACGTCCCCTAAATATCCTACAGTAGTGACTTGCCATAACTGTAATCTCAGAATACATTAATAGAGACCATAAGACGTCATCCATTCTACCCAGTGACCGCAAATCACCCTACTACAACCAAAATCCCACACCCAGAGCCTCACAACATTTGCTTGTCAGCCAGAGAGGGTTTATCATGCCAAGGACAAGCAGAGGGTCCCCCTTCAACACCCCCATAGCACCAACATTTGTTTCACAGCAGTTACGTGCCGGGAGGGAGGGAGCCTGGGACAAAGAGAGCAACATGGGACACCTGAAACTAAATTAAGATGTTGAAGGGGAGGAAGAAGGGAAAAAAGATGCATTTATAGCATGCACAAGCTCTCCTCGGGGGGCCAGGCAGCGCCGCCAGCAGTTCTGGCCGGGCTGATGATTCACAACATGTCAAGGGGAGATCAGACTACTGGAAAGAACCAGGCTTCAAGGGTTTTCTGGAGAAAAAAAATTCAGAGGGGTTGGGGTTATTAGATAGTTTATTGCCCATGTAACTCTAGCTCATACATATACGGATTAGGATTAAGCTTTCAGTTACAGGATCTCATCCTAGTTACAACAGCATCCTTCCCCTCACTGCGTTCATTCTGTCCACAATTCGCTACGTTGTTATTTAGCCCCTTGTGTGAACACAGAATTACTATGGGCTTCCTGTGACTTTTCCAAGGCTTTCTCCCCATTTCAGAAGCTGGCACAAGTCCAAAGCATCCTTTAATTCTGCAATTTTGAGTCCCCCTGATTTCTTTAGTTTTTAGAGCATCTACAGTTATTCATGTACTTCCCCAAAAACTCCTGTTGGCAAAACGTGCATTTACAAGCACTCAGCATTTTGATCAGCTCGGGATGTCTGGAGACTCCAGCTAGAGGCAACCAAAGTAGATTTGCACATAGTAATGGCCACTGTTGAGAACTTTGGTTCTTGTGGCTCCCTTTCAAGAACAGGGAGGAGTACAGGCTCCCCTTGCTACAGGCTTGGGTTCTGCTGCAACAGGTAAGTGAGAAGCCCAGTGATTAATCATCTCCCCTCCTTACAGCCCTGGTTCCCCACACACAGAGCCATTCCCACCGGCTTCCTAAGGCCAGACCCCTAACAGCGCACAGGATACAGCTAAACAAGGCTGCACTCACAAGCTTATTCTTCAAAACACAAGCATTTGGTTCTCTTTAGCCTTGCGTGCTCTTATAGGCAATATCAGATATTTGCCATAATAGCACTTTGTTATTTTAACACCTCCCTATTTCCACAAAGGGGACACAAAGCCATTCTATACAATCCAGACCAGCACAACATTACTAACCTAGGCTTTCCCTTTCTCCTTCCCTTCCCTCACCTTCTCCTTTGTCCCCAGCCACTGGGCGCAGCCTCACCTGAGGTCTGTCCCCTGCATCAGCATCTCCCCAGGGAACACCCCTGCCTCCACAGCGCCCAAGACCATTAACTCCTTCACCCAGGGCATCCTGCCACTTGTGTCTAGCAGAGAGGTTTCTGACTAGCACAGGGAAAGAAATAACTAATAATATGCTCACATAGTTTTACCCTGGAATCTATCAACTATGTATGTGGTACTTCATGTCTATCCACTAAAAATCATGCTTTTCATTGTAGAGAAAAGTATGGCTTTTTCAGACCAGGAATTATTCCCATAACTGGCTGGTGAAGATTAAAGCTCACGGATCTCTCAGCTTGGTTCTACTATCAACTCCAATCAAACTGCTGAATTTTCTACTTGATGATATCAAAGTAATTTCTCATTTTGAATTGCAAAAGTAGTAACAACCTTTTCTTGTCATCTGCTGCGCCCATTGATTCTTATCTAAGATATCCAATTCTCTCTCACTCGACACTTGCCCAGGAAAACTACATGAAACCGACGCAGCGGAACTACAAAGTGAGTTTTATTTCATCTCGCTCTCTGCCTGTCTCGGATTTCCCCGGACTATGCAACACGCACCCAAGCCACACGAACAACGGCAGAGCCGGCACCGCACACCCGAGCGCCGCCGGAGGGTGCGGCAAGGGGGTACCCCGGTGACCCTGGCACAGCCCGACCTCTGGGCGTGGGGTTGGCAAAGGACTCCCACGGGACATCCCCCGCGCGCCGCTCCGAGGGACCCTCCCGCTGCCGCGGGTCAGGCGGGGCCGGGCCGGGGGTGCCCCTCACCCGAGGCGGCGGCGGAGAAGCCCCTGAGCGGAGCGTTCCCCGCCGAGCCCCGCCGCCGCCCGCGGCCGGCACCCGACCCCGCCGGGAGCGCCGGAGCCGCGGAGCAGCGACGCCCGGGATGGATGCCGCCGGAGCAGCGGCCCCGCACTGCGTGTGCGTGCGTGTCCCGCGTCCCCGCACACCCACCCTCCGCGCCGGCGGGGGGAGAAGTTGCCACGAACTCCCGGTGCCGGGGGTGATGCTCCGCCGGTCCCGCTGCCACCCCGGAGCCGCGCGGCCCCGCCGCCCCCCGAGGCTCGGACCCCGGCCGGCCCCCCCCTACCTGCAGCCGCTCCGTGGCCGGCTGCCACATGGTGCCGCGGCGGCGGGAGGCGCTGCCGAGCGGGGCCGCGCGCGGCTCTCTGCGGGCGCGCGCCCCGCCCCGCCCCGCCCCGTCCCGCCCACGCGTGGGGGCCACGCGCGGACCCGCCCGGCAGCGCCGGTCCTCGGGCACGGCACCCCCGGGCCCGGCAACCATCCTCCGGGCGCGGCAACTATCCTCCGGGCCCGGCAACCATCCTCCGGGCGCGGCAACCATCCTCCGGGCGCGGCAACCATCCTCCGGGCGCGGCATCCGTCCCGCCCGGGCACGGCGTTCATCCCGCCCGGGCACGGCATCCATCCTTCGGGCATAGCATCCGTCCCACCTGGGCACGGCACCACCCGGGCACGGCATCCATTCCCTGGGCACGGCAAACATCCCACCTGGATGCCTGTGGTGACCGGGACAGCGCCTCCCCCTAGCTGCTGCCACAGCCCGGCGTGTCCCGGCCCCGCACGGCCTCTCGGGCAGCGGGACGGTCTCCCCACTGGCGTTCGCTGTGCGCTGCCTGGGAGGGTGCTCCCCACCTCAGAGGAGCCTTCCCCGTGGGACGCTGCCTCACCACAGCTGAAACTTTTTCCTCCGCTTCTGCAGGTGGCTCAAGCCGCTGCCAAGCACGTAGGACGTGTCAGGGCTGTTGTGAAGCCGCTGCTGCTGGCAGTGCGGGGTCATGGAGCACAGGGAGCCACCAGCTGGGGGCAGGATCCCCCCTGCCCGGTCAGTGCCGGAGTGGTTCCCCGAGGAGCCAGCACTAAACCAGCATCAAGGCCACATTCAGCTGTTTCATGGTGTCGGGCTGTGCCCCGGAGCCCACAAGGACAGACACGCACATTCTAGAGGTCTGCAGGCACTGCCTTTCCCTGTGGAGGCCAGAAATGCCACAGAAAAGCAAAGTCTCTGCAGGTTCCAAAGCTGCACCAAGGAACATTTTTTCCAGACACAAAAGCTGCCCCTGGCCCTCCCTACTCACCTGAGGCTGCCTGGGTAATGCCTCATGCTTGGATGCAGGAGGATTTGTTAAAAACCTGCAGGAGCCCATGCCCCGAGCATTGACCACCACAGCACTGACCACCACATCCCACAGGCTGCAAGCCAGGCTCCAACACATTGTGGGTGTTTGACCCTGGGGACACAGGGTATCCTTTTTGTGTCAGTGTTTTAAATAGCAAGGAAAAGCAATACTGAAGGGAATCTACTCAAAAAAAACGGCATCAGGCTCACCTGTGGACAGATCATTACCTTTGGCAGGGTAGCTCTGCCACAGGATCCATCTCAAGGACCAACAGCTTGAGACACATTGCAGGATCCAGGCGAGGCTGGATGTGATCAGAGCAAGACTCTATGAACATGAACTTTAAATTGTTTCTGGAAAGATTCCACCAGTGCGTCCCTGGGCAGTGATGGCCTGATTAAAGCAATTCAAGTGTTGCAGCTCCATTTACTGATGCATCACTCCCTTCCTTCCCCTCCAGGAAGGGAAGCACTAATTCTGCACCAGCTCTTGACCAAGATGCTCACTAGAGCTCTTTCCAAACACCATGTCCCTGTCACACCATTGTTTGTTTCAACTGGCGCCTACACTCCTGCACGAGGGCCTTTTCTAAAAGCCTCACTCTTCCTCAAGTGAACTCTGGAGCAGTTTCATCGACCCTTCCCATATGGATAAATCCACCCACCACCATTTCCTGAACCAGCTAGGAGCTGGCACAACCCAAGCTGTCAGCAGCAGGCCACACAAAAGAAGTTCAGGATCTGCAATTAGCAGGACACCAACCCTGGGGCTGGAGGCTGCTTCTCTCTTGATTTACATGACTTTTATACAAGCTAAAACAATTGGGGAGGGAAATCTGCATTTGCTACGAAATGGGTGGCACATTATGAGAACAAATGAATTACTTAATTTCAAAAAAGGATATGAAAACAAGAGCAAATGAATGCTGTAGGCTTTAGTTGTATGAGAAGAAGGTAGGAATATGCTCATACCTGGGGAGGAGCAGCTCAGCTGCAAATTTTTGAAATCCACCTGTTTGATTAGAAAGCAATCTGTGAATCCCCGAGCCCCACCAGCATCCTCCCCAAGCCTTACCCCTCACCAAGGCAGCAAAGTGGCACTATGGGGACAAGAGAGCTACTGAGCCCTTCTGCTCATGTTGGTTGAGTCTCCAGGTGTGCTCTGCACCATAGGCTGCCTCAGGAAATTCAGCTGGTTTGCCTTTTTGGTCGTGCCCCATGACACCTCTGCAGGAAACTTGGTTTTCAGCTGGGCCAGGTGCTGCTGGGGTGGTCAGGCACCAGCCACAGCCCAGCTCAGGAAATTATTCATTAAACTTGGATGAGTTCATGTTACAATCTCACTAAGATTAGGTCATTTCTACCTAGACTTTCTAATATTTTAATCCAAGCATCATTTTTTATTTGGTATTTAAGCTGTTCTGCATTAGGTAAGGTCCTGCTCCAAGCCAGTCAGAGATCTTTCACTTAAATAAATAGTGTGAATTCCTATTTCCAGGATGTACTGTGTTCCAGAATGTGCCTGTAAGAAGATACAGGGGTTTTATTATATTAATTTTCTTTTTACTGTGCCAAATTGTGGAGTTTCTCTTCTTAGAATGAGTTAAGACAATTTTTTCCAAAGACTGCAATACATTACACAGGTTGGTCTCACTTCTCTCAGTCTCCTTTCATTCAGTGCTCACAGGACAGAAATACTGGAGCCAGGGGAGATCTTGCATTTCAAAAGGGAGTACTGGAGCATCAGGACCAATTTCACTTTTATTCAGATAGGATATTTTATTCAGATAGTAATTTCCTGTGACTCCGGGATATTTTGTGTCTTTTAATGGCTTCTAGTTATTTGGTTTGTCTTCCTTTTGCACCATCTCATCCCCTGATAAGGATTATTTTATTTAAGGTTTTTATAGCAACATAGCTCCTCTGCATTTGAAAAGAAAAATAAATTCTTCTGGTCTTAACTATAGCATTGCCTTTTTAATTAACTAAATTCATCCAATTGCTGATCCCATTGAATTATTTGACTTCAAAAGCTCAATTTAGCTTTAGGAGCACTTATTTCTCACTGAAACAGAACTAGAAGAGTCATTCAGTTATTTAAATGCTGCTTCCCCAAATATTTTGCAGACTTTGCAAATCCTGTTTCCAAGATCCTCTTTTTGATTATGCAAGTTTACAAAGCATACAGAACTCATTAAACACATCTCTTTTTTTATTATTAATTCAGTTTACCTTGTATTTGCTTTTGTAGAGTAAGTTTGCCTAATTAACAAATTTAATGTTCTGTAAAGTACTGTAATTAATAGCATACTTCCAAAATCTAGACACACTTGTTACTCTTAAACACTTTGTCAAATCACCTGAAGCAAATGCAGCTACCCTGCATAGATGGCACTAGAGACATCATCTGAGCTTTCCAATATTTCTCTGAAAAAAATTTTAGTGCCTAAGCAACCCAAAATACACCAGCTAAGTAATCCAAACCAGTTTTTTTCTGACAACTATTACATTTTAACATTCAAGGTAACAATAAATGTATTTTTATGTAGAACTTCATCTCATGCAGATGACAAAGCTGGATAGGATGGCATAGCCTCAACTTTATGCCATATAAGTATGGCAGAGGGAACACCCAAGTCAGAGATTTCCAATTCCCATGGCAGGATGTACACTTTGGAGTCTGGGCATGGGGGAGCTGCAGTGAGGGCATTAACTGGGGAGGACACGGTCAGGCTGGGGCTCCAGCACCACAGCTGGCAAGGGCAGCCAGGGGCAGCATCAGAGCACTGGCAGCTTGCAAACACTGACAGCACAAACCTGGGGTTTGAGGGGTCTCAATCATTTGCAGAGTTCAGAGGCTATTGAGAAGCAACTTCAATGTACGTGTGGTGACGGATACACTCCCTTTGCTGGGAGCAGCACCATCTAAAGGTCTGTTTCTGATTCCTTGCCAGGGATCTCCTCAGGCATGGTCATTGTTAAACTAGCAGCATTTCAACAGTAAGAATGTTTCATTAAAATACTGGCAAAGTACAGACCACATTATCTTCAAAGGCCCTTGATTTCCTTTCAGTATTGTGTTTTGGTATTTTGAAAGGGAAATTTATTTACATCCCTGCTAACTGTATAATCCCTAATGTTATTTAGTAATAATTTTCATCCTGATTGTGTAGGTGCATAGAGATGATTATGCAGACATGGGAGTGCAGCTCCACCAAAGGTGGTTCAGCTGAGGGCACTTCTGCTCCCAATGCATCTTCCTCATATCCCCTTCACAGGTATTTTTAAATGGCATCAGGAGACACTATAACCTGAAGCAGTGTGGTGTTAATGATTTGTGAAATTGAGGCAGCAGTGAGTATCCCAGTCAAGGGAGATAATTCAGGTTTGGATATACCATATCCTTCCACCCATCCACATTGTGCTTGCCAGGGAAAATGAGGTCCTGATTTCCAATTTGTTGGGAAAGCTCTTGCTGGCGTTCCCATAGCGACCAGGTGTCTTTAATTACCTGTGCTGCTGCCAGAAGAGCTTGTGTTTCTGATTCCCTCTTCAGCTTTAACTACCCCACCACCTTCCCCAAGTACCAGGACAGCTACTTGTCTTCCTCTTCCAAAAGTTCAGTTTTGGAGATGGATGGACTAAATAAAAGCATGAAATGCATAGGTGGTGACATATTTGGCCATTTTTATGTGATATCCCTTTTTCTCTTATCACCTCTAGAGGTCTTATTTTTAGAAAGGCAGAGAGATATTTGGTCTTACTTTTCCTTCATGTTGGCACTACTGGTCCTGCTCACAGCAGCAAAGAAAATAAAGCACGAAAGCCACAGCAGGTCAACAAGTGCAGAAGGAAGGCTGCTGCAAAGGTCTTGCATACATTTAAAAGGGCACAACACTTCTGCGAAGGACAAAATACATGATACTGAAAGGGGGAGCAAGTTTTATTCTGCCTCTGCCGGGCAGCCCCTCCACTGTCCCCGCAGGAGCCCGGGTGAGCGAGGGAAGAAGGGTTGTCAGCCTCCCAGCAAACACAGAGTTGATCTTTTGGAGATGCCAAGTCCCTCGGGCCAGCAGCACCAGGCCTGTTTTTCCCTAGCCAGCCCCGGGGACGGAAGGCCGAGTCTGTGGGCGCTGGCAGCGGCCGCGCCGCGGGGCTGCGGCCTCTGGGCTCCGTGCCCGGCGGCCCCGCGCCAGCGGGCAGCGACAGCCGGCCCGGGGGAATTCAGGCCATGGAATCTGGGCCGCACAGGCGGCGAGAAAAGCGTCTGGAGAGAGCAGCAGAGGCGGATGTGATCAGCAGCCCCCAGGCGAGGCACTGCAGCCGTGCGGGCGCGGGGGTGGGCGAGGGGAACGGCGAGAAGCTCCGGCAGTGCCCGGTGTCCGGCTGTGGGGCCCGTGAGGGCGAGCAGTGCGGGCACGGGGGGCAAGGGCAGCGTCCCCAGAGAGGAAGGGGGACTCCGAGCAGAGAGGCAGCAAGGACGCACAAGGGGAAAATCCCGAGAATTTCCTGCTTCCTGCAGAAGCCAAGTGCCATGGGGAGTGGGGGCAGTGGTGGCACGCAGGGCAGAGGAGAGGACAGGAACGCGGCACAGGAGGATCGGTCGTCACCTCCCCAGGGAATGCTCTCACCGCGTCACCGCTGGCACAGCTGCTGGCCAGACACCTCCTTGCAGGAACACTGATATTTCCCAGGCAGCCTCCAACAGCAAATCTTGCTTTAACAATCTAAAGAAGCTCAAGTCCAGCTCTTAATGCACCAATTAATCTTGTAAGCAGCAGAAAATGAATGCCAGAAAATCTTTGGGTTGACACATGCCAGATGCTTACACATTTGTTCTCTCTTAGTCCAGAAAAACTTGAAACAAGACCTGTTAAGACCTCTGTCCACCTTGTGCACCTTTGACTGTATTTTCTTTATTTGTTAATTACCCCAAATGATTATTAAATACTTATTTGAGTGTGACAAAAAGAAATATGTACCTCCACAAATCTGTGGAGAGAGATCCTGATGACCCTTACACCAGTTTTACAGTAAGTTAAATCCATGGCATCTGCATAGCTCCTGATCATGACACTTTTCTGGGTTGCACAGATGTGATTCAGTGAATTGAATTCAAATTACTTCTGATTTTTAACAATGTAAGAGAGAGAAGAATCATGTCTATATAGAGAAGCTGTTTTTTAGAGTGAACACTGAAGAGACTGAAATTATAAAAATGCATGAAGAATGATAAATGATAAATAATACTGTGGGCAATTTTACATGTACTGGATATTCCCTCAGAATAAGAAAACTTAATAAGATAAGAGACTTTTGACAGTCTCAAATCGCAACTTTTGTTTGCAGAGCATCATTACAGCAAGAAGAAGATTTAGCAATCTGTGATGTAGATTTCACCATTCCAGCTAGCCAATTTTATCCGTTAAAATAGGAAGTTACTAGAAGCCATACTTCCTATCTCAAGGACACATCCCCAGCAGTTATTCATAGGCTTAGGGAGACTGGTCAGCTGTGTGGCAATCCAGGAGATGTTTCTACTTCCCCCACTTGAGCATGGCAATGTAGAGCACTGCTGCAATGATCCAAATTCCCCTGGAAATGACTGTGCCCACGAGCATTGTTTAAGAGCTAAACCCAGGTAATTTTCAAATTACACTGCTGAGCTGTTCATGGCAGAGTGTGCAACAGCACTGGTGTCATTTGTTTAGTGCACTCACTGTCCCCCACAGCCAGCAATTGGTACCAGGAGCAGCCTCATGGCTGAATATGGCCAAGAACACAAAGGGGCAGAAACCCAAGACCTCTGTAGGACAAGGGACACGGATTCCCTGTTCTGCAGTGATCAGACTATAAAATGGGTGAGACAGGAAACAGAGCTGAGTTCAAGGACGAAACTGTACTTCAATTCACCCCAGTCCCAGCTAAGAAAAGGCAGGCAGGTAAGCTGGAAAGGGCTGTCCCTCTTTGTCCCTAACCTAGGCACTACATTCATTATTGGGAAGCATCTCAACATGTGTCACTGGGTAGATGTGAAGTGATTTCCTGGCAGATACCGATAGATTGTAAATAGAGATTTACAAATCATCCAGAAAAGCACAAGAATCACCCTCTTGTGTACAATAATTTATTGGACTTGAGTCCTTTCTAAGTTTTTGGGAACCAGAGTGAATGTAGAGCCCTCATGGAAAGTACAAGGCTGATGCCATCAACATTTCACATAAGATTTTACCAAGTCTTGCAACTCAAAGAGCTCTATAAATGCAAAAATACTTCAACCCTAGAATAGGCAAAAATGCATAACAGAAAGTTAACAAACCCCCAAAGTCCTTCATTTAGCTTATGCTTAAATTTCATCACGAACAGTGCCCAGCACAGCAATGCAGCTGGTCTCCCAGGCTTTGCTCAGCACTGTGCAGAGCTTGTTGCAAGCATAGAGCAAGAGATTGGTTACACAGCTGGACCTGAGACAGTCAGAGGGACTCCCAGTGGATCCATCCCATGAAAAGGCCAATTCCATGTGGCCAGAGCAGTTTTTGTACATGTAACATATCTATAAGTAATTATGAATTATTATGAGATGGGATTTTGCATTTGTCCTTTCAAAAAGAATTGCCTTTTTAAAGAGATTGAAGGGTTGTGTGGCTCTTTGGTGCCTGACAAAGAAGAATACATCCCCTTGCTGAGGGAAGGGATTTGCCAACTATTGCTACATAATATTACACAGAAAATTGCACTCATAAATCACCCTTGACACTAGAGTTTGAAGGAGAGGGATGTTAAGTCAGAGACAACACATAAACAAAAAAGAGAGAGACAATGAATTCTCAGAAATCTCAAGGCTAAGTTGCTTTTGAATGAAGACCACATTTAACTGTTAATTTGAAGTCTGATAATTCTCTGTCCACAATTTCTGCCCTCTTTGAGAGGTACTGCCTTACGGGGAAAGAGAATATGACTTTATTGCTTATACAAAATCAGAGCTTCTTGAAAAGCGATTGGAAGAACATGGATAGTGCCAGGCCAAATGGCACTACCCTATCCTGGGTAGGGTAATAGTTTTGTTGTGAATTTTTGTTTTTTCTGCAGATGGCAGTCCCCTAAAGTGAGGGAAAATTAGATAGTATTAACCAGTTTTTACAGAAATGTTGTAGTTTACTGCATGAAACTCCAAAATGTTAGCAAAGCATCTCTGTATTTACCATTCAATAATCTAAACCATTGAATATTGTATACCAAATGAAATCTTCCAAAGTTCAGCAACATATATCACTAAGTAAATCACAGCTGTGAGACATTTTGATTTAAACCTGACATGTCTATCAATACTGCTACCTTACTACCTCATTTTAAATCTCATATGCATTAAAGAAAAATAACCCTTCTAATCTCTCAGGGATTAAGGCATCTCCATGGAATTGTAAAATATTCTTTCCATGGAAATGAAATGAAAAAAAGACAGAGGAAAACTGATAAATTCCACACCTAATTCAGCCTTCTAAAAATCTCCTCCTGTCTTTGTCCTTATTGCACACAGGCAAGACAGGGCACCGGGAAAGAGGGGAGAAACGTGATGAATACTGGAGATAAAAATAACTGGTCATCATCTTTCATATGTAGAACAACCTCAAGTCCAAATTCATGGCAAGATGAAAGTGAAATGGCATAATAGGCACATGGGAAAGCAGATCTGTCCTTAGTTACACAACATTCTGTCAGCTTTGTTTTGACAGACCTTTCTAGCAAATGCCATACAAAGGCATAACAACTGAAATAAATGTTCAAATTAAATTAATAGGAGGAACTGGTGTCATGTACAGGCCACAAATAAGACATTGTGGACAGCACATTTTAGGTACAAAATCCTTGAATTACATTATTCTGCATCATGACACGTTACTGCTGGTTGCCTTATTCAAATGACAGATGCAACATAGCAAATCAAACAACCACAGACTGATCTGTAGAATAAATATCAAGGCCATACACTGGCATCTGCAAACACCAATTTCAGCAAGCTGATGCTGCTTTCTGCTCTCTGTAACCTACCCATAGATCTCTCCGTTCTCAACAAGAAAGAACCATAACTGGAACATGTTGTTTGTGCTCTCTGTCCCAATATGATATAGAAAATAACCTTCTAGGAGGCCAAATTGCACCAACAGTGATTGCATATCCAACAATTACAAATGGGGGTGAGAACAAAATATTCTGCTGACAAACTAATTAGTAATGCAGCTCCTATGTGCCGAAATAACCGCCATTGCATTAGGCTGTTTGCTTTTCCACAGAAGCTACATGCATTTTTGTTACCTTGTGCATCTTGTATTTGGCTTATAGTCTCAGATTCCAGGCAGATTTACTTCAGATTACTTCAAATCCATAAGTCAATAAAATACCATGGTGAAAATTGGAATAGTCACACTCATTTCCTTGAGTGGTGCTGGACTGAGATCCATGCAGAGTCACATGCAAACTTTCTCATATGGAAACATGAATGGAGTCCAAAGTTTAAGACCCTGCAGATCCAGACTGTTGTCCGTGTGCGTTCTACTCCCAGGAGATGGAAGAGAAGCCACAGCTGACCTCCTAAGAGATCTCTGTCCTGTTGTGAGGAGCTACCTCTGACAGGAAGTAGACCAGTCCACAGGAAAAGAAACAAATCAAAAATTTAGGCTGAAGGACATCTCCTTGACAAGACAGCACTGCTGCCAGAGTGATAAACAGGATCTCTCGTGGTCTGTGGGATGCTAGCAAAAAGTCCAGGCTCAGTGAGATAGAGCAGATTGTTTTCCTTAGACTGGTCTATTATTGAAGAAAGCACAGCAGTCCAGCTTATTTTCCTAAATGATTAACTTTGCTGCCTTTTCTGCTCAGCACATCAGATAAAGAAGTTTATTCAGTTAGCTTATTTATTTACATTCCTTTGCCAAAAATCTCACCAAACAAAGCCTATTTGATGATTTATTCTTTGCTAAGGGGGAAGCTTATTTACAATAATCATCTTATCATAAACATCTTAAAAGGAGGATTTGAAACTGGAATTCATAATAACAGAGAAATCTGACTTTTCCAGAGGGGTCATATTTGTCATCCATTTTGCACTGCAGAAGAAAATAAGCCAGCTGAGCCCAGATGAAGCTGGATGTGGCATAACTGCTTTGAAGTTTTGTTTGTTTTCACTGGTTGACCCATGTCCTGTTGGAAGGAATCACCTTCACCTACTTGGAGCCATTCCAAAACATGAGGAGGGGAAAGGATATAAAGGGTTCAGATGCTGGGTCCTACAGGGGGGATTCTGCAGCACAGAAGTTGCACCGGAGGGATCAGCTCTAGTGCAAACAGCAGAGAGTCAAGAAGTGCAAAGATGATTTCTGAGGGTCACCTCTCCAGTGACCAGCACATCAGACTGAGCAGGAGCTGAGAGCTCATCATGCTCTGCCTGTCTAGGCAGCAATCTCCAGCATTCTCGGGTAGCAGCAGCATCTGATTGCTCAGATGCCAGACTCTGGCTGCTCTCATCTCCCTGGTGAGATGTTTAAGATGGACATAGCAGTGTCTCAAATCTGCCTTATGCCACCCATCCTGACCCCACACATCTACAGTCTTTTGGCAGACGCTCAGCCAAAGTCTCAAGGGAGAGAAGACAAACTTGCAGGGAGGAGATAGAGCAGATCAGCTCCATGTCTCTCATTTGGCACCAGCTCTGTACTTTGCCCTTCTCTCACTGCTCCCCTGCTCATGCAGAGCATTTCCTAAGGGTAATGAATGTTGAGAGAGAAAACAAAGTTTAAACAAGAATTTTGTTCATATTTTGTTTTAAAATAAAGAGTGCCTCAAAGCTGTAAGCCAGTGCACATCTCTCTCAGCAGGTTTGAAGAGAAGGTTTAAGCACACACTGGACTGCCCTGACTCCCATTTTTTATTTTGGGAATATGTCTGAACTCATTAGCTCTTGACAATACACTCATTATTTTAACTATTCATAGCAGAGCATACCATGAGAGACTAAACTCTTCCCTGAATTAATCTGGCCTTCAGCTGCCCTCCATGATCCATGGGAGGACTGTACTTCTGCACCCCCTGTGAGGTCAGGAATATGAGAGCAGAGTACCATACAAAGAGCAGTTTCAGCCCAGCTGCCCTGAGCAGCACATGAACCGCAAAAACATGGCAGCAGTGAAAAAAAAAAAGCTTCCCAAAGCTGGTAACACAGCAAATACCTCCCACAGAAACCAGGCTAGAAGCACCCAAAGGGAGGACAGGCTGGATTTGCATCTGTTTGATGCAGTGTGCCTGTCTGCTCTGCAGAAGCTGGGTGGTTGTGTGCAACATGAGAAGGGAATCTCAGAGAAATTTTGGACACAGAAGGATTTAGCCACATGAAGGGGAAAAGAAGTTCCCTCTGGCAACACAAGTGAGGACTCTCTTCGATTTCTCTCAGCCATTCACACAGAATAATTTTCAGAGGTGTTGAGTTTATTCCTCATCAGGTGTCTATTGCTATCAAAGAAGAAACTACACATCTTCAAGAATGTCATAACTGCTCAAGCATTTCTCAGCAAAGCCCTGCTGGAGAAAAGCCATGCTGCTTCCAGAAATGAGATTGAGACAAGATGAAAACATCAGTTCTGTGACAGAAGTGTCACAACACAAGACTTCACTAAAACAAGCAATGTTTACTCCTATGGTCAGATCTTGTATATTTTTAGATGCCCAGGAACACCAAGCCACTTCCCCCCAAAACATCACACAGATTGTCTTTAAAATCCCATTGTTTTCAAAGGGATTAACCAAACAGAGACTTTCACTGTTTAAGGATGCACTTACTGAGCTGGTTTCTTTTCAGCTCTCATTCCCCTCACACCAGTGTAGCATTTGGCAAACAGCAAGGCATCATATACAACTTCAGAAGGCTGCAAGCATCTGCCCTTCTTGTTCTTTAGCCCAACCTTTCATACCTTTATGTAAATTCATTGCACCTGTGTGCCCTCTGTTCCTTTGGTGGTTGCTTAGTGCCCCTGGGCACTCCATGGCTCATTGCTGTCAGTGCTGCTCACCTGCTGCTCACAGCTGCACCCATTGGGGATGAGGCTCAGCCCAGCCCCATCCCAATCACCACAAACTGTGTGCCTACACACAAGTACTAGAGATTAACGGAAAACACAGAGACTTGTCTCTGTCTCATCCAGAAGGAGCTGGAGGCTGTTAGTCCATTGCTAAGGGAAGACCACATACCATCAGTCCTTTCTGCAACTGGATTATTTACAGGGGAAAAAAAAATAAAAAAAGAAAAGTGTAGTTTATTAACAGCAAGTGGTATTTGCTATACATCTGTATTTGCTCCCTGTACAGAGCAAATCTCATATGGCTGGGGAAAAGGATATGCAATAACCAGTGTCCCTTGCCCACATTCGTGTATGTTCTCAGGACACGATCTGGTGTACAAAGACAGTAACCAACTTGTTCTAGCAGATTCAGAGCTGGGATACAAACACAAGATGGGTCTGTTCCCTCCAGGTCTTAGGACAGCTCCATCTGACAGGCAGTGCAGTGCCTCACAAATATCTCACAAGTGCATGCATAACATGCCATCAGAGTTCAATAAAATAAATTGGAAGGAGACAAAGTAATTTTCAGAATACAATTCACAGGATGCACAGGATGATTTACAGAAGCTAGAGGCTTCAAGCTGACAGGAAAATAGCTCCTCACAAATTACTTCTCGTTCAGGTCAGTCAATTGAGAGAAATATAGGTTGGTCAAGAATCGCTGCCAAGGTGTGATTTGTATGCAGAAAGGCTGCTGCTCATTGCAACATCTCTCTTGTAAAATATGGACCATGAATATGTATGTTCCCTAAAACAACACCGTTGCTTGTTTCCCTGCTTTATATAGATTTGCAAGCCAATATTTTACTGACTGAAAAGGCCAAAAATTCTGACGAATTAGTATTTCCTTTCCTTAGATTAACAAATCAATTACAACAGTGCTCCTTTTTTGCTCAAGTTACCAAAAATGGTACAGGGTATAGCTTGCTCTTGATTTTTCTTTCTTAAGGGCTCTCAAAAGACTCCCAGAAGTCACAGTAAACAAAAGTTTCAATATATTGGTACAGCAGAAAACTGTACCAATAAAAAAATCATCATCTGACAGTCACGAGATGCAAATTTACAACTTCTGTCATAGAAAACCATGCCTGAAGAATTCATCTAATTTAAACTTGGATCTGAGCTCCTCAGTCCTCTTTTTAATAATTACTGTCTTGGAGCACCATTGTTAAGAGCCCATGGTAGCAGACACAGGACATCAGGAAAGGTACGCTGGATTTCTGAGGAGCATTTGGCATTTCTATAATTCAGACACAGAATGGTGTTACTAACCTGCACACGCACCATTCAGGACTGTGCCTTCACGCTGGAGCTGCATTTGTCTCACTTTTGAGAGATTACCTTGATAATACAAACCGTTTTTCCCTTTTCAGGTTAACAGCTGGAATGTCATCTTTTTAGCATTATTTATAGTGCATCATACGCTCACGTCCTTTCAAATTTATAGACAACACTTCAGTTTGAAATGAAGAAAAACAAAGAAACAGCTGCAATCTTCACTGGTTAACTTTTATTCAGTATTTTCTGAAATAAGCAAGAATTTAAGACGCCCATAAGCGATCAAATACAGCCACAAAAACCCCATACTGATCCTAAATAAGAAGCACTATGAGAAATACACAATATTTCATGAAACAATACTGTACATCAACAACCTTTAGGAAACAAACAATTCAAACCATATGCTTAGTTTACTCACAATATAAAAAAACTTTAAAGAAAAATATAGATTCAGTCCAATTGTAGGATCCAATCCCATATCCAGTGAAGCCAATGGAAGTTCTCTCATTGATTTCAATGTTTAAAGGATCATGCCCTTACTTTGCCTCAAGAGGCACTTTAATTATTATACAAGGCCTAGCCTGAATACTATTACAAAAATGTCAAACATCAACTCAAGAGTATGTTTTAGCAACTTTCAGGAAATAATGGAGGAATAGGTTATCTATCCATGCATGGAATAAGGCAAAAGCTAATTCATTCAGATTAGGAATAATAATTTTTACTAGTTTCTTTTTTCACAACACAAACATTTTAGACTTTTTTAATTAATGGATATATTATATATCATATTATGCTTCACATTTTTCCTACCTCTACTGAGAAAGCTGGCACTGACATTTCATAAAGAACTCCTCATTAATTATTGTTTTCTGTTCTGTAACAACCACAAGAAACTCATCTGGGTTTAGTAATAGTGTCTACCAAGAAAAAAGCACACACTATCATAAGCTTATAATTGATAGAGCTCAAGGTACATTAAAATGTAAATCATGAAGTTCACAAATTCTGTTTTAAAATATTTTTCCAAACTAAAAGCTGCAGAAAATTGGTTCTTAAATATTCTACAGAAAATTCTGAAGCATCTAATGGTTTAAATTACTTATGCTTTCTTCTTAAAAATATTTAAATTAGGTTAGTAGCCCATCCTTTTGAAAAATAATCCAAAAAAGATACACTAGATTACAAATCTTTTGTCTTAATCAGTGTAACCAAAGGTTTGTCATCTGGGCTGTAATCTTCATAAGCAATGGGGGTTGCATCATACATTGCAGGTCGGGATTTCTTGCCAAACCTGGAAATAAAAGAAAACTTTTGGTGACAAACAGAAACATAAATGAGTTCAAAGAAACAATGCAGTGAGTTATGGCCTGTGATCAGAAACAAAGTCAGACAGCTTCAATAAACTCTATATAACAAAAGAAATCACAGGAAAATGTGGCAAAAATGGTCAAGTATTTTTTCTTATTGACCTGATGCAGAGAAAACAGTACAGAAAACACAGAAACATAATTATTTATTTAGTCATCCACAATAAGGATTTTTATGCACTTGTGAACTATATTAAGCATATATTAATTTACATTGTGCACACTGGAAAGTAAAATCCAGAAAATTCAGATTTTGAAGATATTATTTAGCCCAAACCAAAATTAACTTGATTTTTGCCCAAGACTTTCATGCAGGTTTGTGATTTTCAGTTTCATTCTTGCCTGTTTTCAGTGATTTAGAACTGCAGACAAAACTGAAATGGCTGAAAGCATTATGATATATATGGCAGAAAATTTCATTTTTCAAAGTACTTCAGCTGTCCATAAGGCTACACTAGATTCATTCCCATGCATGAATGTCTGCCTTCTTCCATAGGTTATTTTAATAAATACAGACAGGTCACATTTGCTCATCCCCAGCATGATGGATAAAACTGATTTTCTACAAATGAGATAAAATTTCAAGAACTGAATGAAGGAATCAAGTCATGGCACCTCACTAAAGCAGAGGCAGCACTGAATTCTGAATCACCCATTTTCACCATCACTCTCAAGGGTTTACAGGAAATAGAGCTTTGCAGAGATACGATGATGGTGAACATTCTCCAGAGATTTCAGTCAAAGTCTACCTGCCCTTTCTGACAGTAGACAGCACATGGCTTGCTGCATACAGGGAAGCAGGACGAAATCTGTTTTCTCCTTGAGGTCAGGGTTGACATGTGCCCCTAACTAGAGAAGGCTGAGAAAAGAGCACAGCACATGTGCAAGTTCTTTATGGTCTGGTTGAGCCACGGAGCTGCTCAACCACATTGCTTTGACCAGGTGGTTCAGAAGTCAGCCCCTGCCCAAAGCAGCAAACAGTAATCACCAACCTCAGAGGTTTATGTTAAAGACAGAAGTGTTGAATGGGAACTCTGTTCAATGGGTGTGTATCTGCTAGGACTGCACAGCGGGGCTATGCTATCTAATTGATGGCATCAAGGAACACACAAAGCAATTATCAATACAATCTGCAACAGGCAATGATTCAAGGACTAATCAATAATGAAAAGATGCAGGTTCTTGCTACAGAGTCTGCTGGATCAATTAACTGCCTGCTTACAACAAAAGCATATACAAAGAAGTGAATAAAGATTCTTTCCAGGGCAACCAAACACAAGATTATTCCTCTAATAAAGAGTACAGACTGTGTGGGGAAATCTCAATCCTGGGAAGCACCGAGTGTGGAAAAATACTGGAGGGACATGATGGATAATAGTTTTAACATTAGCTTCAATGCCATACTGTGAACAATTATGGGCTTGGGTTAGTAAACTGTAGCAGCAGCACTGGGGAAGTTCTTCAGGCTCAACATTTAGCTTTGGCGTGTCCATTAATGGGTGATGATGGTGATATTCCAATGTGTACATCAGACGTGCTTACCAGTGTATGACAATATTACACATCACAAAGATAATCACAAAGTAATTTACATGAAATAACAATCAGAAAATATATTTTGCAGTGAAGCACTGAACAAGAGAGACCTGTGTAGCTTGAGATAAACTGAGGGTTCTGTGACAATGCTGAGGACAGTACACATTCATTGTAGCAATTCTTGGCAAAGGCAGTTCCATGTGTGTGTGACACTGCACACTGCAAATCATCTTCACATTTGGTCCTGCTCCTCCACTTCCTCAGAATGACATTTCAAGAGATGGCTAACTACAGAGAGTTATTACCCTCAACAACTCCACTCAAATAGATTTTTGAGAACATTGGACAGATGACTCCTGAGGAAATGGTATCTTCCAACTTCTGTGGGACAGGCAGAAGTTCAGAGTTTACCCAGAAACAGAATTAAGAAACCAACCACATGTTGCTACTCTGCTCAAAACCAGCAACTGACAAACTGAGTCCACAAATAAAATTTAAACAAGAGAAGTATAAGAGAGAGACCAGAAGTTAAAAAAGGGATTAAGCATATTGAGGAAGGGATTCTTTTGGATTCCACAGGATGAGAATGAGAAGATTTATTTCCTCTGCATTATTCAGAGAAAAGGTCAAGTGTGTAAGTGGTATTGTGCCTTGCTTAGAAAAATTGAGCCATAATCCCAGAAAATTCACCCTGGCAGAGGATGTATATTAAGCAATTGGTAGGTGATGTGGAGACCAGAGGACATGCGCACGTGATCACACACACAAAAAGGGAGTTGACAGAGATCTATGCCGGTAAGAAATGAGTGCTCATCCAATTCAGAAAGCTTAGAACAGCACAGTCTGACACAGGCAACTCCACAGGAATGGGGAGAACATGCAGTGGAGAGAAGCTGACCCTGCTGTGACAAGAGAACTTAATCAGAGTCTGATGAACCAGACTCTTCAACTGACACAGAGACAGGACAGATCAGCACGTGAAAATAAAAATTAAATAAACTACACTGTAAGTGGTGCATGAAGGCTATTGATATCTGGGCACACACAAAGAACTAACTGCAGCATAGTCTGTCACCAGATAATTCATGAACTCAGTGTGAATGCTTTTCTAAAGTGAACAATTTTGTTTCAATAACAGATCTTGGTTCCATTTCAATGACATCTTATGGCTACCATAGCCACTAGTCTATTAGCCAACTAAATCATTACACTGCTCTCTGCCAGCTTTAGAATGTATAAATTTTAACATAAAAGGATTTTTTTGTCCGCAAAAGGTTTTTTTTTGTCTTTACTGTCTGCATAATGGACACTAAAGACAACTGTGCTTATTCTGCTCAGAAAACTACCTAGTTCTGATCTGCTAATCTTAGGAACATTCCCTAGAAGTACACATTTATTAGTAATGATCCTCAAGCACATTGGCTTTGTCTTACAGCAAATACCTTGATTAGTAAAGATCAAATTATAAAAAAAAAATCTAGGAAAAAAAATGCTGAGAAACATGAACAAGTAATTTTAAAATAATTTACTGACTGTGCAACAGGCATCCACACCCCCAGACACCTACTGACTTTATCAGAAATCTTCCCTTTAAAGAAAATAATCTACTGACTTTTTCCTTGGCCTCCATTTTCCAAAATTACTAGCAAGTTTTGGTATCTAATGGTGAAAAGGAATTATTTTCAGAAAATGCTGAACTTTCTGTTATTTGAAAGTAGATTTCTTAGATTCAGCAATTCTGAAAATTCAGACCTTGATATATGTAGATTTAAAATTTATACAAAAATAACCATAAAAGTTTTGCACCTTTTCCTAGATTGAAACGACAAAAACAGTGGTTTATATCTTTCTGAACCCAAAACATACACAACACTCTCCACAACAAACCTCCATGAATTACCTTACTTGGCAGCTCTATCTTGGATTTTTATAAGGCATCACATTGTTGGAGGCACTGAAAATTATTTGGAATTAAAACATTTCATTTGAATTAAGTAGAAATACCTTTTCCAAGATAGGGAAATCCTCAATGAACAATAATGTAATTTCTAAATACATAATATGGATTTGAAAAATCATCGTTAATCCATCCCAGTCTGAGAACTTTTTTGAAGTTGGAACACTTTGAAAAGCTACAACTCAAAGCTGTGATGTGATTAACTGAGCCTGGGGGAACGCCTCACCCATTTCAGATAATTTTGATGACTTCAGCAGTGGTACAATTTAACCTATTTCATCTTCACTGAAACAGAACTGGAGCATTCAGGAAATGAATTACCAGCAATCACCAACCAATATGCACATATTTCTCCATGTTAGTGCACAGGAACAGTGCTCCCTCAGTTGTTTTAAGAGCATTTTAATGGTAACACACATGAACACTTTGTTGGAATTTGAAGTGATCTTGACGAATTGAAGAAGTGGGAAAAAAGAAACACCAGAAAAGAAATTAAAGTTCCACCCTATTAAGAGAGATGTCAAACACAGAAGAAACCATACTGGCTAGGAAGCAAAATGACACAGAGGATCTTGGGACGAGGAAAAGGTCTCACAGGTCAGAAAAGTATGTCATTTGTCACTAGAAAGGAAAAAAAAGCCAAAAAAACCCAAACAAGCAAGTTTATTTTTCAGATGTATAAACAGAAATGCCATATATAAGATGCAGGAGGTGATTACTCAGTTCATTTGGTGCACATAAATCTTCAGACAGAGAACTACTTCCAGCTTTGGGGACCCCCCTTCAAAAAAGAAAAAGAAGAGAAATACAATCTGGAGTGTGTCCCAGGAAGGCAATAAGAAAGCTGACATGATCTGGGAGGGGATACTGAAAGAATAGGCTAGTTAAACCGAGGAAAGAAAAAAAGTTGCTTTGCTTTGTTTGTTTTTGTCATACAAGAGAAGGGGGGAGGGCTCAGCACCTGATACACAAGTGCTATGAGCAGTGATACATTATCCTTCATGACAGCCCGAAGAGCAGTAAGAAAGAGGGAGCCAGGTTAATAGCAAAGAGAATACAGGTTAGATTTTAGGAAAGCCCTTTCTAAATCTACTCAACTCCTTTGGAAGTTTTTAAACACAATTCTTGTCAGGTAGCTAGGTATATTTAATGCCATATTAGTGCCATGGCTTACATTTGAGCTCTCAAATCCATTCCACTTCTACTTCTGGATTATTCTGACACTCAATGCCCTGCCTTGAAAGTGCTCCATTAAATTTCCAAGTAAAAAATTACTGTCTCTAGGAAAGTAAGTAAGAAAGGCAAATAGGAGCACAAAAATGAGTGATGTGAAGAGATTCTCACTGAATAATCTGGTAAATTAGTCATAAAAATCAATGTGCCTTTCCTATCTGATCATATTACTTGTGTGTAGCAGTTAAAGAATCTTTACATCCCTAATAGATCTGACAGGCTAAGAACTCTGCATCTGTCCCACTTCACAGTTATATCAAATAAAGTCAGAATAATTCTGTTTTCAAGGAGTTTTGCTGTATTGTCACACCTCAGATGAGAACAGTGAGCAGTGCTGGTGTTTTCCCAGCAGAGCAGCCCACTGGCTCTGCCTACAGCACTTGGGTGCACTGTGCATGAACTGAAATGACACTTCAGAACAGCTTCCTAGGGCATCAGCATCCCCAGCACAAACCTGGCATGTCGGATGGAAGCGATTGCGCTGCTGAATTCACTGTCGATGCTCCTGCAGTTGTAGAACTCCTCGTAGGCTGGCCTGGAGGAGCCCTGGTACTCGATGCGGCTGATGCGGCAGATCCCCACGATCAGGATGATCAGCATCAGGACAAAGGCCACGCACAGCGCCCCGATGATGATGTAGAGGGAGTGACGAGGCATATTTGTCAGACTCTCTGCCATATGCCCAGACTTCCACTGCAGATCTGCCAATGAGTAATAAAAGGTTATTATTAATTAGTAATTTATATCCATCCTGCTGAATAGAACTACTTTACAATATGAATTTTCAATAGTTCTGACTTTTGAAACCATGGAGATAGGTAATTTTAACTTTCCCAGTCTGTTACCTATACACCACCAGGCCTAACATGCTACAAATTTGAATAGCACTATGTTGAACTTTCAACAACCTTTTTCTGTTGATTTTTAAGGTCATATAGGAACATCTATCTAGTTTGATCTCCTGTGTAACCCAAGTAACAGAAAATCAAGTTATTCTTTCATTATGTTATTTTTATATTAAGGGCTCTCCAAAGGCAGGCATGTTTTATGCAAAAGCTTCTAGGAAACAACCAGTTCTCTTGTGCAGTTTGTTCTAATAGTGAAGCCTTCCACTAAAAATGTGTTATTTAAGATGTACTAAACACACTTGGTTTGTAATTTGAAACACAGATTTTCCTATGCCTATCTCCACCAAACTGCAGAGATTTCAGCATTTCAAGGACAAAAAGGGCACCTCACAAGGTCCTACAGTAGGGAGCCCATCAGAGTCTTTTCCCAAGCATAATTTCCCTGAGATTCTCAAAGAAGACCTTAAAGTAAAGCTAATCTGGAAGAGGCTTCTTGTATTTATGTATTCCAGATCTTCTATATAAATATTCTTGATCCCCAAACTATATCTATGCCAAACAGATTTTGTATCAATTGCCTATGTCCTCAGATCTGTTTCTCTCTAGCATGGGTCAGAATACTTCTAATTAACCTGTACTTCCCTCCAGGGTTCATTTTTGGCAGCCTATGGTCTCATATTATTTCAAAACAGGAACAGACTTGAATCATCCTGAGTACAGAAATCTAGCACTCTGCAAAAGTTATTTCTAGTAGGTGCCTGTTCCTTTTTCAAATGTACTTCTGCTTTGCACTGATTTAGAATCTCCCTTTACTCAATCACAAACAGGCTGGGAACAGGGCTTCCAAGCACATGCTTTGGGAGGTTAAGATATTCTCAGAAGCCACCTCTCAAGGATGCTGATGATGGCAGATAATTCAAGCACCTGAGATGAAATCTCCAGTTCAGCAGCAGTGGATAAAATCTCTATCTACAGTAGAAATACTTGTACGAGGGAACGTACAAAGACAGGAAAAGAAATCTGTTTTAGAGGCAGGTGGTGAGAAAGCCCAAAGCTGTAACATGTGGGATTCAGCTGGGCAGAGTTTGGAGAAATGGCTGCTCTTTCACAAGAGTGAAAGTTGTCCCAGAGCACCTCCCAGCTTGGGGGTGCTCAGACTTTGTCCACAAATGGGAGCTGAGTTTAATGACTGGCTGTTTGTTTCTCTTATCTTCTTCAGGGGTCAGTAAAGTCTTGATCAGTCTGAATCATGCAGTGATTTAATGTTTGTAAGGCACTGTTACTGCAGTTTGCCCAGTCAGGATATGAGGGAGGGAATACAGCTGTGCTCTGTGCAGTTTGGGATGGGCTTCTATTTCTGTTCTGCAGCACATTTGTCACACACAGTGGTTTCTGTCAGGCTGTCAGACTAGGCTGAATTCAGATCTAATGTGTGCAGATATATGGCAAGACATTTCTGATTTAGATTCCATGTCTTCCATCTCTGGATGACAAAGATGAGAAAAATTTCTTCCCTTTTTCCTCACCGTATCAAAATATAAAGATTAACTTCTTATACTCCTGTGATTAGAAACAGCATATGACAGCTTGAAATCACAGTATTTTCAGTTGTGATATTAAAGTTCATAAAATTAATTAAGAATAAGATTTCAATGCACACCACGGTCTGTACTAGAAATTCTTCATAATGTTAGTTTTCAAGTAACCACATGGTTTGGCATACCTCCGTAACTACATTGATAATTACAGAAGTGGCAAAGGTAATGATATTAACAAATAACCAGCAGGCATTAGAGAATTCATATGAGACATTTGTAAGCGTTTTTACAGTGAATGCTCCATTAACTTTTTAGGCAAATGCACTTCATTTTGAAAGAAAGAATATCCTCTTTATAATTAAGACAAATTTAATCCTATTTAATTGGAATTGCTAATACTGGAAAGGGTCACGATATTAAAAAAATCACAATTCATCCAGGCAACATACATCTTATCTAGTTTGTTGTATATACAGCACTTGGAAATTAAAAAGAACAGTCTGACAAGAAGATAACCCTGAAATCCTGTTAAGGTAGTCACTTCAAGCAGCTAAACCAGCTGGTCAAAAGTGGGGAACTATACATAGAGTGGTTCTACAAAATGATTAAGTACCAATAGCCTCCTTCATGGTCAGTAACAGAAAATCACAAAGGATAAAATGTGATCTATTTAGTCAAATGCCACCCGAACACCAGTTTCTTGATAAGCCTGGCTTTGTGTATTTCTCTTGCATTCAGAGGCATGGTCCAATACAAAGTCAGTATGCAGTGTTTAAATTTAATTGTACATTATTACCATTATGTACAAACTGCTGAAATAATATAATAAATATGGCAAAGAGAACTGGAAAGATGAACAGAAGCACATTTACTAATAGATTCAACTTTAGAGCTCAAATAATTCCACTGCACCATTGTCTCAAGTCTACATTGTCATTGTCTCCAGTGAGTTCAGAAGTGCTGCACCTGTTTATAAAAGAGCTGGATATGGCCTCTCTAGAGATATGATTAGAATTAAGTTCCCATCAGCTTGTTAATTCACAGCTCAGGGAAAGACAGCGAGTACAAAAATCTTCACATGGCTCCTTTGACCTGTAGATGAAAAACCTGCAGATCAAAATACTTTTAAATTCTTTCTGCAAAGTGATTTCTTCAAAACTCAATCCCTCTTTGTTTGCATAATCCTTTACATACATGTTAAATCTGAGTTCTTTAGGAAAGCTTCCCCAGCTTTGCCCATAAGGCACTGCACCGGTTAGAGAGGCTGCATGTCCATGCTTACCTGCTTTGGGGTAGCATTATCTGTTATGGTGTCCCATAACAATACACATTTTTACTTTCATGCTGTGGCAAAGTTACTTAAATAGCAAGGGAACATCAGATATGTGCTGAAATGAAGCTTACTGAAAAAAAAGACTGGTAACCCTCAAATTTTAAACATATTTGTTCTTTAAAATGCATCTTTTTGTGGCTATAAAAAGATTTCTTGTTTTCATTCACAACCAGTCCAAATCAGAATTTTTTTACACTGTATTTTTATATCTCCCTTATTATTGTTCTTATTTTATACATGCATTCTATTAACTACTGTCATGTGTTGGATATAGAAACCTCAGTAATTTCATCCACTTGAAAACAATTGCCATGAAGAAGGCAAGGTTGAATACTTCTGAGAACCAGCCTTGCAGTGTTACTAATGCCAGTAAACATTCAGGTAATTCCCTGCTTTCTGTCATAGCAGTCACAAGATAAAAGAACTTGCACCCCCTCTATCAGGGGAAAGAAGAAATAATTGAGTAGCTGGACAGTAGGAGAGGCTCCTTCCACCCTCTCTTCGGCTTCTTTCCTTTTCCCATATGTTTACATGCACTTCACCGTGTATCTGTGGTGCAAACAGCCAAACTCTGAATGACTAGAGCATGACAGCCAGAGCACTCCAGAACATGCACCACTGAATTCCTCTAGCACATCTGCAGGCTCAGAAAGCATGCAAGCCTTTGTATCCCTTTGGTATTCTTAACACAACAGAAATGTAATTGTTACTTCATCAAGGGACTGCAGGAAATGCATTTCCAGGATGACTGTTGCTGTCTCCAGGAACTAAACCCATCTGTCTGTCATCCAACTGCTTATTAGTGAAGGCAGGCAGAATTATACTGCCTTGCTGATCAACTTGGACATGCATGTTGCAGGTGTCAGCAACATCAGCCTTGTCAGGAAAAGTTCATCTGAGCATATTTTAGCATCAGCAACATGCCACACAGACAGCACACAGTGTTGTGCTCCCAGTGTCTGCTAGCTCTGCACCACCCAGGGAAGTGTGTGAGCCATTCACAGAGATAACAAAAAAGGCAGGGCTATCACCATCTCTGGGCTAGCTGGCAATGGTCTTTTGCAGTCTTTGCTCACACCAGAAAGCTCTGAAACTGAATGTACTGGGTTAAAGTAAGGACTAACATCAAGAACATCAAGAGCAGAATCAATTTGAAAAAAGCAGTCGATATGTTTAAGTAAAGTTTAAGTAAAAGAGAGTAAAAATAGAAGGCTCACATGCTCCTTGTCTAAATGAGATACAGAAAACATTTTTAAATCTATCCTTTGTATTTGTTTTATTAATCTATCACCTATCCCTGCAACCTTAGCTGTGCTAACAAACCTGTGTGTCTATCTGTATAATGGCTCAAAGGGATCTATGACCACTGTACCCAAGCATTCAAGCAGTTAAATACACAGCCAAATTCTCAAGCAAAAACATCTCTAGCTCAAGAATAAAACATCAGGGAAATACAAAGCAGGTCTCTGAGCAGCAGAATGAATGAAGCCTAATTTCCATTTTAACTCTTCCACAGTTGGGCTTCATACTTTCTGCCTCTCCTGGACTCTCCACTGTGCCAAAAGGATGCCCTTACAGTGAAATTTTTCTCTAAAATGAGAAACGAGCACACTGAAGCTGTTCCTTCCACTGGAACCTCTCAAGTCGAAATGAACGCTTTGGAAATATTTGGTCTTGGACCCCTTCTTCTTTCTAATAAATTTGATGGAAATTAGCCTATGGCTGGAATAGTTATTCCTGAAAAAGTTGTTAAATGCCTGCACACACAAATTACAGAACAATTAAACAGAACCAGTTTCCTTAGGTGAGCAAGTTCCAAGTTGTTTTGCTGAAACATCACTAGAGCTGCAGGTGCTCAGAAGTCAATACAAGCCTGTTAGGAGCACGCTTATACTGCAATGGAACACACTTGACCCAAAGTGTGCAGGGAGGTTGTGAAGCATCAGCATAATTAAAATGCAAACTGTGCCCAGCTCTGAGACAGCATCCCTGACAATCTAGTCTGACACATCTCAAAGTAGAGTGCCCAGAAACAGATGTTTTTAACTTTCACGACCACTTTTGAAATGCTATGGCCAAAAATAAAATTATTTTCCATGATTTTGTTCATTTACATATGATTCAGAGTATTTGTGCAGATAGGTATTTAGAGATAAAGAAAAAATACCTTCAATATAACTTACAATTTTTAGAAATGTTTAGAGAACTCAAAAATACTTACGTATTTCACAATTTGCACCGACCCATCCATGAGGACAATGGCAGGTATAACCACCAGGCTGATCTATGCAAGTTCCAGCATGGTGACATGGGTTGCTGTCACAGTCATTTACATCGATTTCACATTCTTCACCTTACATAGGAAAAAAAAACAAAAAAACAAACCCCAAAATTATGCATGGCAAGTGCCTGATGTAGCAAGTACGTCTGCAGTCATTTAACTTCCCTCCTGCTGCAAAACGCCTTATAGTGCAATACATCTTTATTCTCAGAACATCAAAAGGATTCCAAGAATGAAGTATTATCCTTATTCAACCAGATGAAAATAAAGCCTGAGGACTAAGGGACTGGACTAACCTCACACAGACTCTGTTTCATTTCTCTAAATACAATTTCCATCCCAAGAAAATGTGGTATAACCGATGATCGTGGATATTCTGATATGCTATGCAATAATGCAGATAATCGGTGCCTGAGAAACTGACACGGTACAATGGAAAGCTAATTCTTTTCCAAAGAATGTCCTTTAATTAGACAAGATCAAAAAGCACAATTTGATCTACAAAACAGCTATGAGTGAGTTTACCTATTACTCTCACATTGGATATTACCTTACATCACTAACAGAACATCAGATTGTAAATTATCTTGACATCAGATATTTGGATTATGCCAATCACATCAGTCTAAGTACAAGGCCAAAAGATTAAATGAGTTTCTTACCAGTACTCTGAAAGTGTAAATTGATTCATAACAAGTACTTTAGGGCTTTTAGCAATTGCATATTAAGATAATGGAATAAGCTCTTTCTTTAGCACACAGTAACTAAAGTCACTGTTAAAACATTTTTCAGTTTCAACAGTGTCCAATTAGTATATTAGGTTACCTGGAAATCTTCAAAATACTACTTTTAAAATGCAGTCTAGTCTCAAGTAGCAAGGTCATAAGCCATGTTAAATAGCTGTTAGCTTTGTGAAGTCACTTTAGGAACAGATCTTTTTTGCTACAAAGTTCAATAGATGTAAGTAATATCAAAAGTTTTTCATTGTCACTAGACTGCTCACAATACAGCAAAGCCCAAATTAATTCCTTTCTTGAAGAGATATAATCTTACTTGGTATTTGTCTTCCTCTAGACGTGGTGAACAATGACAACTAGGTGTTCTGAGTAACACACAAATCACTTGCCTGCATATCCAGGTGCACAAATGCATGTAGCATTTAGACCTTCACTGTCACAAGTGCCACCGTTCTGGCAGTTGATGTTAACACAAGGATCTTTGTATAATTCACAGTGCCTTCCTGAAAAGGAAAAATCAGTAATTGCCATTGACATGACTGATACTGGCAGCATGGAATCAGTACATGTGATAACTTGACTTCACCTGGATGAGTGTGCACACTCCAAACCTGTCCTTCTGGGCTAATGTCATACCACTAAAGCGATGTGCTTTATGCTGGCTAAACTTTTTACACATGTGCCTCCTCTCTGCTCTTCCCACAGGCTGTGGGCTAGGAAAGGCAGGGCAATTTCTGCTTAGAACTCTTGGATGTCTAAGAAAAACCACATAATTAAGCATAAGCAGATCAGTTACCTAAAATTCTTCAGTAACATGTCAACAATAATTGTCTTGACTAAGAATTTTATGTAATAACTTATTTAATAACATACATAAGCATTCTGATGCCTCTCATTACCTGTTGCTGGAAATGAGGAGCTTTACTAAGATGATAAAAAAATATCAAATGTATAGTTAAAAATATATAACTGGATGGCTCTACTTCATGCCACTACCTTCACTCTTTCATGCCCAGTGTAGGCCTTGTGAATCCAGCAGGTTTGCCTTGCAGAAGACAGTGCAAGCTGCACCTGGCAAAACATGTAACACAGCATATTCCCACCTAGGGACCAGGAGAGAGACTCTAATGTCACTGGCATTATTTTCTTGGGGTCTACTGTTCAGATAAAACTTTTATGTATATATATATATATATATATATATATATATATATATATATATATATATATATATATATATATATAATATGTATGCATGCACACATACATTCAATACAGACCTGCCAAAATCATTTTTTGCAGTGTTGGCAGCAAAAGGCAGAGTGCTCAAGTTGAGCATCCTGTGAGTGAGGAGCAGCAGAGGCAGCAGCCAACAGGTACCTGCTGGCACAAGCTTCAGCCCTGCCCAGCCCTGCGAGCTCTTGTCCGTCTGCCAGCCCGGGGGTGTGGAGGCAGAAGGGGCACTGCAGAGGGGCAGGTCTGGGGTGGTAGTGCCAAGACTGAGGCATCTGATGGCCCACATCATATCTTGAGCTAGGTACACCTCGGGTCTATTCACTGGTGCCACTGAACTCCTCAAGTACTGCAATGATGGGAGCTCAGTGATCACCAAAAGCTGCTTCCAGGACCAGGAGCCCTGCTTTCATTTCCAGCACAATGTGCTGCACATACAGTGCTTCCAGCTCCACCAACCGGTCGGGTGAGAAGATGAACATTATGGTTAAGTGCTGCTTAAACTGTCATGAAAAGCTGAGGGTCATTTCCTCACCAAGCCTCTAAAATGATAAATTCTGTATCTATAGTTAAAGAGCAGTGCAATCACCAGTGTGAAACACATATTTAGCCTCAAGCAGCTGTTAAGTGAGCGTTACTTATCAGCACAGATAAGGATTGATATGCTTAATGAGAAAATGCTAGAGCAATGTTCCTTAAAACAGTCATTCTGTGTAGAATATTTATTTATAATCCTAATAGCATATTAAATTATATTCAAAGTGTTCTCACGATTCAACACAGAATACACTAAAATAGTATCACTTTAGCCTTCCCCACAAGGACTTGTCACAGACCACTGCTATGTGTCAATTTGTTTACAGCTGAAACCTGCTGTGAGAGAAAAGATTTTGTGTAGCCAAACAAATGCTATTCTCATCTATTTTATAAATTACTTCAAAAATGCCAAAGATGGATTCCATTTGAGGACAGACCTAAGAACAGCTGCAGTTAACATGGAAAAGGAGTCACAGACATAGTACTCTCTCTGGGCTTTACAGTCTTCCAAATGAACAATCAAGATGAAGCTTTTATTTCTACTCCTTTTTGCTAATCTATTTCAAACACTAATCTTTTATTATTATGTTTTAGCTCACTTCACTGGAGAAAATAAAAAATAATTTGAAAGCTCTCTGTGTAAAAGCTCCAAGAACAACTGATGAAAAAGTCTATTTAACAGTTATGGGTTTTTTCCAATCTCATCACTTTCTAACATATCATAAAAACAGCAGAAAAAAACTACACCTGAGAAGAACAGAGAAAATCCATTTGTGCCCAGACCAGGACATGCATTATTCACAGAGGATCTAAATCTTAACTATTAATTTGAATAAAGATTAAGGTATCAGGATCAATACTGAAGTTTGTCTCTGTTAATTTTACTTGAGGGATATATTTCTGCTCAGGATATGGTATCTCTCTGTTTGTAACAGAACCTACCAGAGAACAATTGCAAAGCCCAGCCTACCTTCGTATTCAGCAAGGCACACACACTCGTAGCTGTTGACAAGGTCCCTGCAGGTGGCTCCGTTCTGGCAGGGTGCAGAGAGGCATTCATTATATTCCTCCTCACAGTAAAGGCCATGGTAACCTAAATCACATGAAGGGGAAACAAAAATAGTTATGAAACACTTTGCAGTAAAAATTAACAATTAGGCAGCTACAGACCTCGGGCAGATGCTTGCTAATTTAAATATACTGTGCAAACTGATATTTGTTAAGACACTGATTTTAAAGGCATCTGTTCCCCAGGTGAAAATTACCAAGAAAATATTGGAAGCACAGTATTCTTAGAGAATTCCCAGCTCCTGTGATAAACCACAATGAGGTGTAAGGATGGAGGCTGGTGACAGAGGCCAGAAGCAGCAATGTGAATACCCACACTCAGATTGTTAAAAGAAATACGGGAATATCGACTGTCTCCCAGCTCCTTTGGATCCTCGCATCAAAGCCACTGTTCATCAAAGAGGTGACAATTGTATAACAGTAGTTAGAATGATTACATGTTTTAGCATTAGTGCTGTACAATGTCAAAACATTCAGGTAATTTCATCTTTATTTCCAAGCCATAGGCAGGTATTATGGGCTGATTAGGTAAACATAGAAAGCAGAAGCAGAGAAAAGCTACATGGCCTGTTAACAGCCACGGAGTAATTTGTATTATGAGATAAGAAAGAAGGAGTTGATCCACATGAAAACAGCACCTCTTTCATTACTAAGTGTGCCACACCATCATTAGCTGTAACAGTAGTTGAAATTACAGACCTAGAGTTGTCTATGATATAATACCATGCACTGGAACAGTGTTCATGTGCTTATAAAAGCTTGATTTCCTCACTACATTAAAAAAATTAAATGAATGAACGTACAAGGAATAAAAATGCAATGGGCATGAATACAGATGCCAGAAAAAAGGCCTAAAATACAAAGTGTAGATACTTCAGTGTGATTTTACTTCTTAAAGTAATCTCTAGTTAGTAGCAAAACTCAGATATGAAAGGAGGGTATCCTTCATGAACAAAGAACCAAATGGAGGGGCATATTCTCTTAGTAAGTTGCAATCAATCTATATTCAGCATCCCCATCTAAATATTCCCCAAAATTCTCACAGAATAATAGAAAATAGGATAAATGCTGCCTTCAGACAATATTAGCATTCACCCTCTCCTTCCCTATTACAGATGATTCAAAACAATTTTTTTAAAAACTGTTAGTACTACTCAAGATATATAGACAATACCATCCATTATGATTCTCAAAAAATTGCCCTTTCATAGGAAATAGTTGGGCTAGTAACATTTCAGAACCACTTTCTCCAAAGCTGTCAGCCAGGCAATAGAGAATTAATTATGCTAAATGTTATGGGTTTTCTTTCTAGCCAACAATGAAGTTAATCTAGTTTATGAGTATATGAAATATTCTTATGCAGTGAGATCTGTAGCCAACATAAAAACCACCAAAATCAGACCGGAGAATCAGTAAGAAAAACAGATGGGAATTCCCAGTGTTTAACACCGATGTAATTAGATATTCTCAGAAAAAAATGCTTTCTACTTCTCACCTTTCCAAGGGAACGAAGGGAATTTGTGACTAAATAGCTGTCTGGTTTCCAAAATCAATATGAACTATGGTATCACCTCCTCAGGCTGCAGCCAGCCCACGCTGCCAGACACTGCACACAGCCAGGGAAAGATATTTCCTCTCTCCACGAGAGGGCAGGTCTCACCCACACACAATTTCACCCTCACTGTCCTCACTCTGGGGCCAGCAGCCTCCTTCTGCTGGAACTGCTGGGATATAGAACATTCCACTGTGGGACTACCCAAGGGAAAGGCATGCTTCTCCTCAGGGAGATAAGAGGTACCTTGTCATTCTTAATGAGCATTTCTCCTTGTATTACTGCTTTTAAATTATACTGATATATAAACCCTGTAGTAAACTGAATTTGTACACATATCTTCAAAAAGACTACATAAAAAATTCCTACATTTTTGTTGAAGAATTTAGATTGAAAGAGGAGCATTTCTTATAAATAACTTCAGGGTTATGGATTCTAGTGAAGTTGCTTCCTCTCCTTCTAGTAGTGTTATGATTCTGCTGCTTTTATGTTCCCAGCCAATGCCAAATGCAGCTCCTCGCACCTTTTGTGGCGCACAATACTCCTGTGGATGTATTCAGAAGGAAAGAAAATATACCTATATTAACAACACTTCACCAGCTACTGTGTCCTGAACAGGATAAAAAGACCCACAGGAGGCATCACAGCTTCAAAAAAGGGCAATGTTTCCAGGCCACATGAAATTGGAAAAATCTTTAGTAATAGAATCTTCATGAACTCAAGCAGAACCTAAAAATGAAGGTTCAATTCTGATGTGCTCTCTTCAGTGGCTGAGGAATGGACAGGGAGCCTAAAAAACCCCTAAAATAGAGATGTCCCAATGTAACCCTTTTTCCCTCTATGTGACCATCCCACTGGTACTACCCACTGCTACCAGTCCTTAAAAAAGCAGAAACAGATCTGTTGCCATTCTCCTCTTTACCCCCAAATTCTTCTTCCTCTTTCTTAAGCAACAGGAAGGGTGCCTCGAAGAGAGCAGGTTATTTTCCTGATAGAAATAAAATCTCATCACTTTCTAACATATCATAAAAACAGCAGAAAAAACTACACCTGAGAAGAACAGAGAAAATCCATTTGTGCCCAGGTATGGCCTTCAGTTACATGCTGAACTGCACTGCCTCTGCACATGGCTGTTAAAAACTGCAGAAGGAGAAAATGGGAAAGGGGACCCACAATCTGTGTCACATGGGCTGAAGAGAAGACATGGGGTTTGTCAAAGCCTTCAAGAGCAAAAGATATGGCAGGATAATCTCTCAAGAATATCTGCACTATCAGGTTAACAAAAGCAAGAACCAAAAGCTTACTCTCCCTTTAGAAATCAATAAAGAACAAAGCTGAAATCTTTTTAGCCTTTTTAGACACTAACCCCTCAATAGTGACTCCCTGGGCTGATCTGTTCTTAACATTTCACCCAATCAAGGCAGCAGAAGATAAATCCCATCTTTATGGGAAGGCCTAATGGGGTACAATGCAAACCAGCTCTATTGTGCAGGGAACAGCATCAGTTCATACTTATGGCTGTTCACTGACACAGAGTTGCATGTCATAAAGCCAGGAAATAAATGTGTTCAGTTAAAATCTGAATTTATACAGCAATTAAATAAGAGAGAAGAATACTCCAAATGGCTTTCCAGTAGGAAGCCATGCTCACCAGCCATGGTCAGATTGCATGGAAGGTTGTCCTAATGTAGAAGTGGAAACAAGATGAGGAAACAGAAGCAATAACATGCTCAGAGAAAGTCAGGAACTGGAATTAACCTGAAGTCATTTCTTCCAGAGCTCGCATATCCTGCCCCAGTTACAAAACGTGGGAAGGGAAAAGACAGAGAAATGAAAAATTGCAACTGCTGCAGACAAATCTTGCTCTGGCCTCTGCAAAGGCACTAAAATTAACTTATGCTCCTAGAACTATCTATTAAGCTGCACGAGCAGTAAAATCAAAGGAACATACTCCACGGTACTACTTCTAAAGCTGCTGACACTTTTTATACCCTGCAGCACTTTTTCTGAAACTCCTCTCTTCTTTCTTTTTCCCAAATGTTCTATATATGCCATCATATATATCTATATAGAGGGCAGGTGTTAATGTCTGTACATGTGCTGCGCAGTTTCAAAATCTGTATCCTTAAAAAACTCAAATCCAAAACCTTACTGTGATATTAAGCCATGCAATTTCTAGCTACATTTCTCCACTTCAGACCAGGCAAAACTAAAAATACTATATTAAACATTTGCATTGGAAATTTATAATGGTAGCTGCATTAAAACAATTGCATATAAAGAGTAAAAAGGTTTATCAGGAGGAAGAAACTGGTTTGGGAGCTAGGGACTAAATAAACATTCTACAAACAGACACAAAGGGTGCCCACTAGTTTCACCAACAAGACTAGATAAGAAAGCTAGCAAATCAGCCCAATAAATTTTATTAGAATTACTTCTTTAATGTGAGGTAAGAAGTAAAATATGACAAACTCTGAATCTAATGTCCAAACATTAGGTATTTCTTTGTTACCTGTAAAGGGCAAATGATAAGAGTTAATAATTAGGGTGTGTAAGCACAGAAATACAGATTTAAGGTAAGGTTTCATGTGCAATTAAAAATCACACACACAGTACAAAGCAGGTATGGTTGCATATGCTTGGGAGTTCCACAGAGCCCCTCAGCAGACATTTGAAGTATGCTCAGCTTGGAAATAACTTACACACTTTTCCTTCCACTCTGAAAATAGGAACATTCAAAATATTAGACTGCTTTCCAAGTTAGCTTATACAAATTAGCTTTCCTCTACAAGCTATTAGATGAAAGCCCACAATGAAAGCCAACACACACACACACAAAAGAAATTACTAGCAAATGTCTGGTTGTTCATGTTCTACAAATTGTGCAGCTATGCAAGTATAACCACTATCATTTATCACTCTTCAAATCTGTACACTGGCCAAAGAAACAAGGAAGCCAAACTGCCTGCCATGCAAGGAGAGTTGCACAGACCTTGGACTAATTGGAACAATTTAAATTCCTCTCTGGTTTAATTTTTGAGGCAAAAGTAGCATAGATGGAAATCCAAAATCCAACTGACACTGTAAAACAGTGCTTAAAGAAAGGACAGCATTCAGGTCACGCATATAAGTAAAACTCTTAGGCACTTTGTTTCAGTATTAGAACATTATATCCTCTGTCAAATACTTTAAAAAAAAAAAGACTATAGCATCCTAGAGCTGAACACAAAATTTAAGTGACAGGTTCCAAACTTCATAAAACTGTTTTTCAGACACGTCAGGTAATCAATACAGAAGAGAATTCTAAAATGTCATTTAACAACCTTTCCATCAAAATACCTAAAATAAAAATGTGTAGGAATTCAGGGATCTGTCTGAAAGGCTCCTGTACAAAGAAGCCAATGGTCTAGGAGCAGGCACAGATGCTGAGAGCCTGCAAGTGAGAAAGCCTCAAGGTCACAAGGCAGAGACCATTTCTTTCCTGGTAATATCTTTATTATTAACCCTTGATAATGCTTCTAAACTGTACACAAATTTTATTCATTCACTTTACAAATAATCTAACAGATACTGTCAAGGTCTCGTCAGGCAAAACTGTAAATAGAATCCAGCTTCTTAATATCCCAGAGACATAACTACATTACTCACCCCCTCTAGCAAACTGCTTTTTGACAGACATACCAAAACTGTATTAGGCTATGATTTGTAGTCATCACTTTATTTTGGGGTTTTTTTAGGAATTGCAACATACGAACCCTCAAGTTTAATTGCTCTTACCTGCCTTACACTCAATAATTACCAAAACCAAGGGCAAAGTGTATGTCACAGAGCCTCCTACATGCTGATCTACACAGAAGTTGACTGTCACTTGCCTATTATCCTTTTAAGTCATGGGAAAAATATCTGAAAATAATTTATTAAAATTCTGCTGCTCTGACTTAATAAAAGCCCATAATGGTATGCTCATAAGAATGAAAAGGCATAAAAGGTATAAAAGAAGGAAATATTCTGTCTACCCCTATCTTGATGCCATTTCTTAAGGTGCAGTTCTTAAATGACCTTCTGAAATTAGTTACCCAAGTTTTTAAACTATTGACAGATTAATGATGAACTCACTTAATTTGGCCTCTAGCTCCATCTCTATGTGAAGCAAGTAATGTTATTTTTTTAAAGTGAACTTTACAGTAGCCTACACAATGTTTGGAAAAAATAAATAGGTTTTTTTGAATGTCATACATGGAGTTACACACAAGAGTTTAACTAAAATGCCACGCGTGGCCCTGGATGCCACCTCTAAGGCTTCTCATCTCTAACTTTTAAAAGCATAAGTATTGTTCAAATAAAAATAAATTTTCATAACATGAGAGCTCTAAGACTACTTTTAAGTCCCAAGAGAGACAGAATAATTTTGAAAAAACCAAACTATGGAATTCTAATCAGGTTTAGGTGACAAAGTTCTGAAAAAAGCTTTTATTTGACCAAGGATATTTGACTAGCTTTTCTTTGTTTGAACAACAGGCAAAGAACATGCTGAAGAAGACTAAAACTTCCCTGGGCTTCTCAGAAAGATAAATGTCTAGTTTTTCCTACTATTAATGACAAGTGCTTTCAACAAATGCATTATAAGATAACATTACTGTGGTATTGTCTGCATTTCACTTTCATATTTTTCTCCTCTATAAAAGAGCAAGTAATTTAACTATAAATCTGTTAACTCCAACAACGAATTTCCATAGCTTCTGGTTAATTTGTGAGTTCCTCCCCAAAAAATTTCTGATGTCCCTTTCATGTCTCTAAACAGCAGATAAATTCTGACACCACCTAAAAATGCTGAATAGGTAGATTTCATTGCAAAATCCCCGTATTCATAAATATCCACAAATAGATTGGTGGGATACATGCACATCCTGAAAACTGAGATGGAAGAGATGAAGAATTATGACTGGTTTCTCGCAAAACAAGGAAAAGCAGCACAGAGAAGGTAATCCCCTGAAAGGAGTGTAGAACAATGTGAATGTCACAGCAGATCTACTGATTATCAAATATCACTCCTTAGTTTATCCCTTGTACACTGGAAATTTGTTTTAGCCTTAATTTCTTCAGTTTTCAAGTTTACAGCTTCATAGGAACAGACTGAAAAAAAGATGCCAAAATTATTCAAGTGAAAGCAAAGATTGGTGCTCACTTTGTAAGTGCTTAAGCAGCAGTGGATGTGTAGCACTGGTTATCAGATATTTTAACTGCTACTTCACCTACTAATTATCATTGCTAAAATGGATAAAGGGAGCTGTAAACACCCCAATATCCTGTTATATTGGTACAAGGATGAAAAAAATCTGGAGCTAAACCAGTTGCTACACAGACCCCATGAGTGTCAGGCTGTGCTACCAAACAGTTCCCAGCTGAGTCTCCTCACTGGACTCACCTGAGCAGCCCTGCTGGATCTTCTCTAGAGAGACAATTTATGTAAATATGGACAGCAGAACTAAACCCTTTGAAGTAACCAATATTTTTCCTTCTCTACCTTTGTTCAGCCACCTTGTCTGTTTTTTCCTCTGATGATCAGTGTCATATTTTCCATTATTTCTATCAAGTTTTGTAATTCCAACAGTGCTGATGCCTCGCCTTAGAAAGATTTATCCTGCAGACTACAGTTTTGTAATACAGCTGTAGAGCTCACTCAAGCCATATGGATCTCAGTGGGTATTTCAGTGCTCACTCTGCAATTTTTGGTTTTCCAAGTGCAATGTGTAGATTCCTATCATTGCTCTAAGCAGATAGAACATCTGCTCAATCTGTTTTATAGCCTGAGAAGAAAAGGAAGTCATTTTAAGCTATATATGGAACCTACATATAAAAACATTGGAAGATTTACAGAGGATGTGACTTGGTACAAACCAGGGATACAGAGGCATCTGTAGCTGGTTCCAACGCTGCGACAAATGCCGTGTGCACACGGGTTCAGAGCACAGAAATCTATCAGCTGAGCACATGTAGGTCCTGTAAATCCAGGACTACAGCTGCAGGAGAAGGCAAGTCTGTCAGCATAGCAGGTTCCATTGTTCTGGCAGGGAGATGACGCACAAGGGTCTATTTTGTCCTCGCAAGTGGTTCCTAAAAACCCTAAAAGAAACAAATGGGTTTGAAAGTAAGCATCCTGATATGCATACAATTTTAAGAACTAAAGCAAGTTAAAAGTAAGCCATTGAGACACCTATATTCCTTTCTTTTTTAATTCTATGAATATTATAAAAGTACAGAGTCCTTACACCATAAACTCTAATGTTGCCTATTAACATTCTCTGAAAAGAGATGCTTCAGCTAATATCATACTATAAGTGATTAAGGCAGTAAATTGCAAAAATATTTTCTGAAACTGATGGTGCTTATCTGCTTTCTGAGTGAATCTGGCTTGAAAAGCAGAGATTTTCTAAAGATCAGGAGCTGGCTAGCCTAGAAAAAAAGAAAAAAAGCCCAAACTGACCTATTTTTCCTCTGTTAACAAGTATGTAAAATGTAATCTCTTAAACAATCTCCTAAACATAACATGTGTTTATTGAGCTTCAATAATTTAAATATCTTTTACAAGAAAAAACTTCTCATTAGCAGGAGAGACAATGATTTATTAAAGCAACACCATGCCAAAAACAGACATAAGGAAAAGGATATTCTTTCAAGGGAACTTTTAATCAGATGTAGGGAAGAATTATGTTTCAATAAATTACAGTAACTGCAGCTTGTATCTATATGTACACATGCATCATGTATGTAGTAACACAATGCATGGTTATTGTATCCTAAAGCAAGGTAGAAAAGCATATTCAAATTCTAGAACCCTTCCAAATAAAAGAACCAACTGACCTTTCCATTCAATGATATATTTTTTAATAAGTATTTGGTCCTTTTGTACAGACCATTACTTTTCAGGCATAAAATTCCCTGGAATATCTTACATTGTAAAAAAGCTCTTAATATTACAGTGGAATAATAAACAAAGGTGAGTAACCCACACAGAGCATACTACAGAGATCTACTCACAGAGTTAACAAAATTTATATTAATGGAACTAAGAAAAGACGGGGAGGTCACAATTGCTCTGTGAGTGCGCGAGGCTTTGGATTTTTTTGGTCACAACTGGCAGCAGGATTTTAGGGGCATCTTCAAAACATTAGGTGCTGGAAAATGACTTTCAACGCTGCATCTCCCTTAGATATCCATAAGTCCTACATCAGAATTATGGAATGAAAAAGATGGAAAAATAATCTAATTTACAAAAAAGAAAGTAGCTAGGAAGATGGAAAGAAAAAAACATACAGATTGGACTTTTAAGTTTTGTCATACAAACTCCGCAACAGACCAGGAGAGAAAATCAGGTCTGGCAGGGCACAGATGAAGAACAGGCAAGAGCCTTCTGTCCTCCCCATGTTGCTATCCCTATGGCTTCAACTGCTTCATGGGCTTTGTCAGGACCACCTGCTCACCAAAGCTGAACAGAGAGCGCCTAAAGACAAACACTGTGGAATCCTATACTAGAACTCCCTCCTGTAGATGATAACTAACCACCAGAAACTGCAAAGAACAGAAACCCCAAGAGCAAGAATGTAATTCCAGCAATGGCTCACTAGCAAATTAAGAAAGCCTGCACTGTTGTAATGAAATCTTGGTCAGATTTAAAAGAATCTGCAAGGACTTCTAACTATTACCAGGAAGAGATCAGCCAGTGAGTCCAGTGAAATCTCTCAAATAACTCTGAAACCAGATTATAAAGGTTTAAGGAGATCTGAGGTCACACAATGACACTAATACAACCTTTGCAGTAATCTTCCCTCCAAAGAGGAGGTTACTGGCAGATGGCTAATGTTTCAAGTGACAAAGCACTTCAGGAACATATGCAGGTTTAAAATACACCAAAACATGTTGCCCTTCTGCTATCTTTGACTGCACTGTGAAATGCGTTTAGGTGATTCTGGGAGCTCAAATCTCAAGCACAAGTCAAATATCTGAAAATATCTGAAACTCAAAGCAGAAAATATGGAAATCTATTATTCTGGCATTTCTGAATGTACACTTCAATCCATACTAGACCAAATTTTGAAAGCAAATTATGCAAGAAATAACTATAAAAATCAAATTCAGAGGTGTATTGACTGAAAACAGAACCAAATTCCAGATGAAAGAAATCATCATTGTTTATCTGCAGAAAAATATCCCCTGAACTGCTCTTCAACCAGCTAGCATGGACCCAGCCCTGCATGTAGGTCATTGCTGGCATAAAAGGGACATGACTGAAATGCCAAGTCTAGTGGTAATTTGAAAGAACCGAATACAACATTTACCAAGGAATAACAAAGAAGGTGAAGGGGAAAGGCAATAATAGAAAATATTTATACTGGCAAAACCCACAGTACAATGTCTGTGCTTACATGGATAGTAATTTGGCTAGTTGTCAGGAAGTATAACAGTCTTAAGTTAGGTGATATGCTTTATAAATTGCTACAGACCTCCAGGGCAATGATAGAAACTAGATCAGATTTCAGAGACAGAAAAGCTACAAATAAAAGCCAAATTTCTCACCACAGTGGGATTTAATTATTTGGCTACTGAAAGCAAAAGAGCCATGTGCAAGTCAAAGAAGTCAAACATTTTCTGAAGACACCACAGAACTGCCTTTTATACAGTTTGCAGAACAACTAATTTGTCTGAATGTTACATTAGACCCAATTCCAAGAATTACAAGTATGTGAAAAACTAAGTCTGTGAATTGTGAGGGCTCACAACTATGAAACTTTTAACTATGATATGCAGGGATAAGCACTAAAAGAAATACAAGCAATTTATTATTTTCTCTATAGAAATTTGTCTTGTGAGGAAATAGAAATAAATGGTATTTCATCAGAACTCTGTAGAGAGAAAAAAGTTACTAATCAGAAGGATCAAGAAATCATTAAAACGCTGTAAGATTTTGATTGAAATTCACTCTAGCTAAGTCTTTCTTGATGAAGATGAATAGAGGCTAAACCTATTCAAGCATTAAGGAGAAGTCTATTAAAAATAAGAGCAATTTGGGAAGGTGCCAGGTAAAAACATTAGATTATGGAAAGTACCAGAAACTAAATAGCCATAAAGAATTTTAATTAACGACAAAATGTTCTTCAGGTAAATTAAACTCTCTTATGGTAATATGAAAAATTCTGCATTCTGGTCACCAGTAACCTTGGGAAATCTTCCATAGGCAACAGCTGTGTGACCCAGTTTCCTGGGATCAAGACTGTAAATGGGTTTATTCTATGTAAAACCTAAAGAAGTTAGAATGACATCTGCAAGATGTACTAGAGAAAAAGGCTTTTACATGAACAATGAAGCAAAGAAAATAGTGAAAATCCTCAAAACTTAAACTATTTAAGTGTCAGTAAATAATTTCTGTTCTCCCAGTCAATTAAGATTCATAGTGACAATGTGCATTTTCTAGCTGCTATTGCAAATCAACACATATGAATCACAATGTAGCATCTTCTATAGCTGTCAAACTCTATTTTCTAAACCACAGAAGCCATTATAAGAGCATTCATAAATTTATTGCTTTTCAGTATTTTCAGAAATGCCTGCAGATATTTCAGGACACTTTTGCTCAGTGTGTTGCCTGCAGTAGTTACCTGCAGCTCCTCAAATCAAACTGTCAAAAGTAACATAAAATCAATACTAAAATGTGAATTTCAAGTAATCTATATATGTTAAACTCTTTATCATTGCATTGTTTTTGCTCTGTCTTCTTTTATTCTAGAGGATGACTGATATCCCTTATTGCTGCCCCTTTTCAAAAATATATTAATCCAAATGAAAATATTTGTGCCCCTTCTGTCCAAGCTGGTGACCTCCACATAATTGTAAGCAAATACAAGATCCAGACATTATTTTGAAAGTAACAGTGTCAAAATTTTAAATAAATTCTTTGGTCTTTAGTATTGCTTACGCTTCTTCACTACAAATTCAAATACAAAATCCAATTTTCCCTTTACAAGTGATTCAACAACTTCACATAAGAGTTTATTTTCTGATGTATTTTGGGTATTAAACCCTACAGTGCATCCCACAGAAAATGGAATCTGTAAGCATAATGAAATTTTCTTTACTAAAGGACTCTTAAGACAGTGAAATTGTCTGAAGAGTCATCAAGAATTGTTCACATCTGAGATAGGCTGCTTTTTCAGGGCCTCAGATCCAGCCTTCTGTCAGTTATCATGTGTTCTTTCATGAACCACAGATCTCGTTTGTAAAAGAAACACACAATCTCAAGATCATTCTTCATTGTTTCCATCTCATTTCTTTATCTGCCATCTTTTCCTTGTGTGATAGTTGCCACATTTTCTTATCCTTTTCCAAGCCACATGATATCTGCAGACTGCAGTTCCTACACAAACACAAGCTCCTGGGTTACCTTTCCCCACTGTGCTGAATTAGCACTACAGAAGGAAAAGCCTTTTCTCAACAAGCGATCACTATTAAGCAGAGCAGAATAGCAGCAGAACAAGAGACCTCACTTAAATTAGAAAATTGGGGGTTGGCAGGCAAATTTGCAAGTTACTGCATCTGCAATTTTCAATTAACTACTCTGTTGTATTTACAAAAATTACTGAATCTCTTCAGAGATTAAAACCCAAACAAAAGCTCCCAAATTATGCCTCTGTGAAAGGATAACACCTCAAAAGATCTAAGAATGATCAAGGGACAGTCATTAGTAAACTCAGGCAATACATTTTGTTAAATCAACTCATTCTTTCCTTCCACAAGATAACTGAATTCTTCAGCTCGTTGACATTAGACCTTCCAGAACAAAATGAAGAAGCAACACTTTTTTGCTTAGCATGTCCCAGAGGCTGCTCCAGAGCAATAGATGGGCCCCTGCAGACAGGCTGTGCCACTTCTGTGCCAACACTGTCCCTCATCACAGGTACAGCCCAGCTGTGCAACTTCATGGGAAACAATCACTCTTTGAACCACCAGCAATTGTTAGGGAGTCAGGGAGACGCTTTGGGATTGCTCTTGAGTTATCACAGGCTGACACAAGAAGAGCAACCATGAACACAAGATGTCATTTGCTCCTACAAACCTAAGAATGATTTTCTTATGTCCAAGAAACTAATATAAAACTAGTCTAAGAGAAATAGTCCTGGCCAGTCCAGAAAGTGATTTCCAAAACATTCTATCCCCTCCAAAGACTTTTTCTACATTGGAAACAATGCAGGTCAATGTACAACACCTGATTTTACCCGGAGTTGTAAGTGTATTTCTGAAAAGCCTTTCTTCTTTGGTTTCCCCAGTGCTTTTGAAAACATTTATACCATGTGAGTATGTCAGACATATAAATGAATAACGAGAGTAACAGCTTTTCCCCCAATTCCATCTTTGCTCTCCAACACAGCTGTTCTCAGAAATATGCAAATAATACTGGAGACTAAAACTGATAACTGCACAGAAAGTTTCAGAAAGATGACTCAAAAAGCATGTTTGCCTATCAACAAAGCCTAAGAGCAGAAAGATTCTTCTTGAAGTTGCTAAGAAGCTGGTTTGGTTTTTTCTTTCCTCTAGAAGGCCCAAAAATCCCATTGTGTCTTTAAGGCAAGTCCAGAAACCATAGAAAACCTCAAGACTCCCATCAGAAAAGGGGCACAAGCTCGTAATACAAAACAAACCAGAAGTGCCAACAAACAAAAAGATCAGAATACTGAAAAGATGATACCAATATGCCCAGAAGGAAAAAAAGCAATTTATACAGCCTAAACACTGAAACAGTACAATAACATTGCCAAAATGAAACTTAAAGCACACCACAAAACAAACAATTGGAAACTTATCAACTACAAATATGGATCAATGGAAAAGAAAGGAGCAGAAGATAAATAGTCAGGGAACAAAGCAGGCAACAAGACTGAGGAATCAAACATCTCAACACAGAGATATCCAAACACGAGCAAACAGAGAAGAGGCGGCAGTGACTTGGTTATCCTGCCCCAAAAAGCTGCTGCCGGTGGGAATTCCGCACCCGCAGCAGAGGCACAGCAGGAAGATCTGCCAGTCTCTCGGGAAGGGCGCTCTGGAGGCAGGTGGAGGGCAGGGTTCCCTCTCCTGCTCTCCCCACAGGGCACAGCACGGGGCCCTGGCCACAGCCACAGCGCCTGGCACAGCACAGCCACAGCCACAGCGCCCGGCACCGCAGCCCAGCCACAGCCACAGCGCCTGGCACAGCCCAGCCGCTGCCACAGCACCTGGCACAGCCCAGCCACAGCCACAGCACCTGGCACAGCCACAGCCACAGCGCCTGGCACAGCCCAGCCACAGCCACAGCGCCTGGCACAGCCACAGCCACTGCCACAGCACCACGGCCCAGCCCAGCATCACCCTGCCCCGTGGACAGCAGGAGAGAATCTGGACTGTAATCAGCATATTTATTAACAGGTCAACTGGAGCGAGCAATTAATGAGCCACACACAGAAACGTGTATGGCAGACATAAAACAACCTAAAATCCCAGTAGCTGCTCTGCTCAACAGTCTTGAAAAGATCATTGCCTGCGCTGCTTCCTTAAAGATTCTTGAAAATATATCTTTGGGAAATCGCAAGTAAATTATAGACCAAATCTAACATCTAATATTTTTCTCCTGAATTTCACTACTATTGATAAGGGAAACAATTTCCAAAAATTTTCCACATGCAGGATGAGCATGGCTGTCAATATGTCAGTCAGTGTTTCAACACAGCAGTTAAGTGTTAAAGCATAGCACTCTAAAAAAGCAAGGAATCAGCCTGAAGAAACTACAAATAATCTTCATTATTAAGCACATAGATATTACCAGAGCAGTTATCAAAAACCTGCAGCCTTAGAGCAAGTGCTGAAGTACTGGTAGAATAAAACCAACATCCGCAGATCAAGGAAGGACAGAAGTATAATTAGTTCAAAGTTCCAATCTTAATTATAAATAACTAATAGGAGGCTTCATAATTGAAAACTTCCACTCATGATAATTTTTTCATGCGCAATTTAGGGATCTGTCATTGCAGTCAGCACGGTGTTACGAAAGCACACTCTGGCATTGGGGTGTCCTTGTTTCACATTTACAAGATTTACCACTGAGAATCAGTGAGAAGCTTTCATGTCAAGAAAGGAGTATGTCCAAATGGAAAGGAGAATTAAGTAAAAACTTTTGGGGATTGAAAGAATTCCTTTAGTTATTACTTTTACACACATTTTAGCCAACTGGCCCATCTGCAGAAAGTGCAAATACTACAAGGGAGACATCTTTTTCCAACACATTAGTGAACAACATAAAAATCAGATCACACCTTGAGTCTCCTCAAATTCACCTCTCTCATCAGTGCTGGAGCCTGATTTCTATTGTAGAAATAAAGAACATTTCTGCACCACATATACACTGCAACAATAAACTCCTAAAACACTTCATATCCTGTTGCTGATTATCCCAAGATTTCTCATCTCGTTTTCTTTTTTGCTTACAGTTACAAGCTAAGGCACAGTTTTTAAAAATTTAAATGTACATATCTACATGTCAATATAATTGAAAATTTAGAGTAAAACCAGCACTTTGAACAAGGTACTAGAAAGGTGTTTGCTGGTTACCTTCTGGGCACTGACAGCTGAATCCATTGAGGTGGGATGAGCAGGTTCCTCCATTCTGGCACGGCTGCTGGATGCAATGATCAATCTCTGACTGGCACAGCTCCCCAGTGTAACCTACAAAACAGCTCACAATATTCAGAACATGGAGCAAAAAAAAAAGGTTTACCACTAAACATACTGCTCGGCCACCCAAGTAGTACCATTCATTTTCTTGAATCAAATTAACCAATATAAGCAATAGAATCTAGGACAGGCTCTCATTTCTTACAAAATGAGATTTCCAATTAAAATGTATACTTCATGGGAGAAGCATACAAAAACAGAACTCTAGAGACTGCATCTGTGGTATTTTACCAACAGCAATATTCTGACATCACTCGTGAATTGGCAATAGATATTTGGTCCTCACTGGTACTCATATAACCAAAAAAATAAAGTCATTTTGGTATGGTTTTCAAACGCAACTTGAATCCCCCCAAGTCAATAATCTCTAGCAAGGCTTTAAACAGAACTGAACACTATGAATTATTTGTGCATATGCTGAATGACTGTCATTTGCTCCTACTTCTGGGCTTCAAGAAGAGTGTTTATTTTAAGTGGGAGCTGTGAAGAACTGCTCAGCACAGTTGCAAACTCTTCCAAATAAGCTTCTATAAGTTCACAAGCTACAGATTGTGTGTACTGTACTATTTGACCATAAGTTTGCTTTGTTCCATATGTCTGATGTCTGTAACACATCCCCAAAAAATGAACAAACTTAAAATACAAGCTAAATTGTTCTACACTCCATACCTATATTTCATAACAAACACCACACATTCCCCTTTTCTAATTTTTAATTACTTCCAAGAAAATATCTTGGATGCATGACTGAAGAAAAAACTATATGCTATACCCAGGCACATTTTTTTTAAAAGGAACCCTACAAAAATTATTAATATCTTCCATAATTAGCATATTTAACCAAATAGCTGGTATTAAAGGCTAGTAAGCTGTGACCAGATGAGCATTGCTATTAACAGGTATAGAAGAGAAAGACCCCAAGGTGAGACAGAGGACATACATGGACAGGATTTAGCTGATGCAGGAGAAAAAAGGAAAAAGAAGAGGGAAAACCCCCCAAATGAAACAATGGGGGGGCACAAACACCCATTTATTAAATATTAGGTTTTATTAAATAATTCTTTTTAATGTAATCAAAATTGGTATGTTTTTGTGCACAGTAAGACCTACACCTAAATTTATGATGTCATCATAAAATAGCTGTCAACACAGAGTTGCTATGGCACTACCATGGAAAACCATCTATAAGACTTTGTGTACCTTCCACGTCTATATGCTATAGAGAGCTAAATTACAAAACTGATCTCTGCAGTGCCAAACCTGGAAAAAGAAACTGCTGTATATTGACAAATGATTCTATTAAATCACCTAAACTGGAGGAAAACAATGAGGTTGAAAGCCAGAAATGTGGTCTCACATGGCAGGTCCTCTTGACTGAGTTGAAGCACTTGGAGGGAGGGATCTCAGCTTCACTCTGGAAAGCTAGTGATTTCTGTAATTCTAACTGGTCTCAAATTCACATAAATTTTACAAAAGCAACAATGAAGTATTATAGAAGACTGCATCCACTGACTTCTTTCATCTATAGGCTTCACAGCTTTTTTTAGTTTGCACATTCAGCTGATTATTTTTATAGATTGTAACACAGTTTTGAATGTGCTTAAGTCATTTAAACATTCTTCCATCTTTGAACTGTTACCAAGCTTGTGAAGGTTCAAAATTATCCTGGAATTCAACATGTATCCAAAAGAATGTGGCATGAAGGCTGAAATTATTATACTGCTCTGAATCTTGGTACAAGAACTGGTCTTCCTGCAATTGTCATTACAGCTTGCAGGGAAACACATTAGAGATATCTTATGACACATCTATAAAAATAAATATGTCCTATCTTATTATCACCTATAGGGCATGTTTTGTCCATCTGAAAGAGAATATGATTCAGGAATAGCATCCCAAATACTTGGCAGGGACTAGAAATGCAGAGGCACTAAACAACCACCAGAGAAGGGGGGGAAGCAGGTTTTTGGTGAGATACATGCTAAGAATTGTTATCCTTTTGCATTTGGTGCTGATATTTGACTTCATAACATTTCCTTCTATCAGAATTTGGGAAGCATGATCATGTTCACATATAAATGTTTCTGAAACTTGCATATGAAGATACATAGGACAATTAAACTCTTACCTACAAAAATCTTTAATATTTTTCATATGGAATTAATATTTTTTAGAAATTCAAAGTTAAATGACAACAGTTAGTTTTCCAGACTGTTTTTTAGTGTGTGGACACAAATTTTGGTGGATACAATAATTACTGGTAGAAACACAAACCACTGAACTTAATGATTGAGTCATTTCAATGACGTTAGACATTTGATATTAAAAAAATTAGGAAGAATTATTTAAAAAAACCAAAATGCTAAGCCCAAGCTTATGTGTGGTGGTCACAGAACACTTCTGGAAAAAAAAAAAAAACTGATAAAGAAAAAGCTGATGTAAACTAGATTTTGCTGCTGTGTTTTTAGTAGGTAAAGTTCCACAGGTTATGATTAATTCCCTCACAGGGTTAAAGTTCAGACATGTGCTTTCAATGGCATTTTTCACCAGTGAAGAACCTTCCACTGCCCTTATGTTGTTGTTGCATTTTCTGTCTGTTCTGGTATCAGAAGTTGCACAGTTCACTGCTCTGCAAAAAGAGATGCTCTGAATGTCAAGCAAAGCTGCATTATTCAAAAATTCAAAACCTACCAGGCAGGCAGCTGCAGGTGAAATTGTTCCTGTCGTGTTTCTGTGCTACATCAGTGCAGGTTGCATTGTTCTGGCAAGGTTGGCTCTGACAGGCATCAAATTCTTCACACAGGGAGCCCTTATATGCATCTTCACATTCACAAAAAAATGTTGCCTAAAACAAAGAGGATATGTACTTCATAATAATTTTTCAAAGATGATGTTTTCATTTAATACACTTTGAACAAAGATAGTGTGGTTTTCCTGTTCATAACAACAGTAGTTGCCATAAATACATTGACTGAACAAAGTTACTCCTTGAAATACTAAACCTGCATCAATTCTTCAGCTCAAATTTTTAATGATGTTGGGTCATTTCTTCTAGACAAGGAGTCTGGGATCAGATCTATAATATCTAAATCATTATACATTTTTTCTTCCATTCCAGAAATTAGATTTATAGGCTGAAATAACTGCCAGAATCAATAATGTGCAGATTTACTGCAACAAAACCCTACTACAGATATGCACTCTTTACATGACAGCCTCCCAGAGTGGCATTTCAGCAGTAACACCCTCTTTACAATTCTGTTAAAATATATCTTCTTCTGAGTGTATTCATTACCTTTTCCAAACTTTGCTGCTTAATAAAAATCAAGACCACTACGTACCATAAAGATTTAAAGTACCTACAGGAGGCATGATATGGCACATTTTTGTAGGTAAGAAAATAATTCAAATCAGATTTAAAAACTCTTTAGGTGACTAAGATTGTCAAGGAAGTCTCCAAGAAAAGAAGCAAGGAAAGCTCTCTCCTCTCTGGTATGCATTTAGATGACATCTGAATCGTTGTTCATCAAACACTAGATGGCAACATCACTCACTCTCATCTACTCCAAAGCCAGACCTTTGGTGCTGGAACGCAGCTGTCCCATGCACAAACACTGGAATGCAAGTGCAGAACACACGTGGAACTGGAAACAAAGAGATGGGGGTTCTGGTTTTGCTTCATATGAATAAACAGCTGTGACTTCAGCAGAAAATAATAATCTTCACCTAAATAAAACACTCACTAAACTCCATATTTCACTCTTCCTTACAACTATCACTCTGGTAGAGTTATAAAAGAATAAATATGATACATCTTCAAAACTCAAAATCATGACTTTGTTATTTATTAGGAGTGCCAGAAGTCCTCCTTAAGTGTACAGTCTACACATGTTATGGAATTTACCCTAGCCTCTTCACAAAACAGCTCTGAGTATCTCACACACCACCAATCACGGGTTTCCAAAAAAGGCTGTAGTTCAATAGAAAAGAAAGACAGTCAAGCAAAAGAGTCAAAATTATTATACTCACATAGCACAGTAACTATCTTTAAAGTTTTATCCAAGGGTTTGATATAGGGATCAATTTACCATAAAGAGTACTTAACAAAATGGGGTTTGAAAGCAGCAAAAGAAAAGCATTTTAACACTTCAATCTGAAATATCTAATGGCAGGTAACAGTTTTGAGATGCTGACAGGTTATTCTGTGGAGATTAGGTTATTATCACTTACCCCAATATATACTACTTTTATTTTTCCTGAATAGATAACATGTACTAGTATATTTAAGCAAAACTGAGTCAAGAAGCAGCTCCACACTGCCACTATGCTAGAATTAATGTCAGTAAGAACTTCAAAACTATCTACTATCAATCAAAAGATCATCTATTTTACTTAAGTGCAAATATATAGTATAATTTTCAATGGCAATAAAATAATTTTTTAATAAGTTGCTATGATACAATCTGTACCATACTATAAATATAGCTGGAATATAGTATTTTTTTGCTAGTCTAATGAGGAGAGTAATAAATTCTTATTTTACAATAGCAAAGAAGTTGTTAAGATGACCAGAACAAAACTAATATCTACTCTCACTTAGTGAGAAGGACTTTCAGTATTTAGTAGAACTCAGAGTGAGTTACTGTAATATTTGAGCAAAACGTCACATGATAATTACATACTCCATTTAGGAAAATAAGTCCATACGCAGGACAGCATACCTTCAGGTATCCATGAGGGGTTTTATAATTTGCCTTTTTACAGATTATTATCAAATGGATCTATCCCAAAGCTTCCAGCTTCCATAGAAGACATAGAAATGATTGCTATTCAATTCAATGTATTATTTCTCTGTGCAGGCAGAGGCCAGATATTTTTGTGTAAATCTCATGGGTTCTAAATCTAGCAATAAAAATTCATATTTACACACTGAGCCCATCCATATTTTTTATGGGAGAGTCAAAGTTATGGAACAGAGCAACCTGTGAGAGAAAAAACCTCTTATGTAAGCAAAATTGTGGCACTCACAATCAATGGATGGCCCCAGTTCACTTAAAAGTCTTAGATGAAATCAGAAATTCACACCAGACAAATCTCTCCCCTTTGGGTTAATATCACAACTTTTCCATTAACTGCTAACTGTTAACTCATCCTGGTGTGAAGGAGAGCAGATGAATGTGAGAGTGGTATTTATATTGTGATGATGCCAAGACCAGCGCTGTACTTCTGACACATTCCTGTTTCCCTTGTGGACAAGTGGTAAGCATGGCAGCAAAACAGGCACACAGTTCATACAAAGGAAGAAAAAGGCATCCCTTGAGCTCAGCATCACCTCACTGCACAGAACTTCACTCAAAGTGATTCATTTTATTTTCCATTCAAAAGAAACAATAATTGAAAACAAAACTTTGCATTAGAACTTTGCTTTTCATAACCACACTCTATATAAAGCATCTAGCTGAGTCGAAGTCAAGTTATAGATCAGCAAGGAATGAGTAAACTGGCCAAGACACCCAGGTTAGACCAGAATTCATTTGTTTACAGTTATATGCACTCTATACATAACACTAACCCCCTGTACATATATCACTGCAGATTGTTAACTACATTTAAATTTCCCAATAAGCAGATGTGTTCCTACATTCTCTTACATTCTACTAGACTTGAAATAAAACTATGAAGTACATAAAAGCCTAAAGACAACCATTATTCTCCTTGGCACTGGAAGTAATGACTACAGCCAGCAGAGCTCTGAGCTTGCTCATGGCATTGGGCCTTTTATGCATTCTTCTAAGAAGTTGCTTTGAATCCTGCAAGACTAGGTTGTGCAAAACCAGAATAAATTATGGATAAAAACAAACAGCAAATCACAAAGGGCGCATTTTAAATTTTAAGAAAATTAAAGTTTATGTTCTTCAAAAAGAAGTGCGTTGTGGGAAACAGACACAATGGTTGTCATGTCAAGCATGCAATTTTGGCAGCCACTTGCTCCATTATTACGGAAATCATCAAGACATATTTTAGAGCACATCTCACATAATTTCAGTTAAACAATGGCAAAAACATTCTACTTAATGAAATATGCCCTTCTATTTTTATCTTATGCTAGGCATGAATCAGTTTCCTATCTGAAGTTCTCTGATGCCCCTAATAGGCTAAAGAGCAAGGAAAGCTCATGGATTTAGAAGCACAGGACAGGCAACAAGACAACAGGGTATTTTAATTCCCCCTGGAGCAGGAGGCTGGATATAATTAACTTCCTTTTGGTCTCTGTATTTGATGTTCTAGCAAGCTACCCCAGCCCAGCAGGCACCTGGCACAGGTTTGATGGCATTTGAGAGGATCACGGGGAGCATTCCTCATTTATTCAAGTTCTAGAAAACTCAAGAGCAGTTTACAACAGCACAAATAGAAGCAATTGCATTTCTGAAGTTAAAATTTTATTTGAAGATATATAAATATCTTTAATGGTCATGTAGATATATTTACATAATTAAAAAAAAATTATTTAGAAATATTGTGAATCCTGCTAATTCTTGATCTCTGACTGCCGTTAATTGCTAGATACTCTTCAGAAGTGGATTTTGACATGGTTTGTGTGTCCCACAGCTTCAGCCACAGAGTTTTGGTCAACTACAGCCTAGTGCATGTTGTACCAAAAACACTGCCTTAATAAATTTTCTGGTTATTAGGTTCAGAGAAATAATAGTGGAAAGATATGAAAAAGTCTACTTTTTTATGTTCACTTGCCAGGGAAAGCAGCAGCCTGCATGTGCACAAGGCAGGGCTCTCTCATCACTCACTGTTCTGGTTTTAACACACAATGCTTCCCATGTCAAGATTACAGGTTGGAACATACAGACACTGGTTTATCTTTTTTTTAGTTAAATAATTGCTTCTCTTCTTTGCTGTGAAGCCAATCTGTCTGCCTTTTTTTAAGAAAATTTTACTTTATTTGCTACATCTTAAAAGATTAGTGCACGTGGAGAATTTTTAGAGGCCATATATGCTTTTCCCTTAATACAGAAAAGCATTAATTCTTCTGCATAGATATAGGAAACAATTTATTCTTATTTTGTAACATCACATGCAACAAGAGAAAGAAATTAGAGTCATAAAACTGGACAAACAACATGAAAATATATTAAATGAGGCAATCTATCAAAATATATAACTCTCAAATTGACAAAAAATGAAAAAGACAATATTTTGATATGCTGTTATGCATAGTAAACTTGAACATATTTATGTAAGTCAAATTCAAAATACTGAATTTATAAAATAAAAATTATAAATACAGTAAAGCACAAAAACTAAACTGGACTATGAAATAGAACGCTGTATCTGAATGAATAATTTATTTGGATACCAGCCAGCTGCTACAGTAATGCAGCATTTATTTCTAAATTCATCTTGCAATAATTACGTTCACACATTACCTCAAGCATTTTACAAATTCATTTTTGAGAAATAAAACAGATAATTATTCCAGATGTTAGTACTGCCACGTATGTATAGATTACTGTGGCAATTTAATTATTGTTGTTACAATTCAAAACACCATTTTCTATCAAACATGCTTATTGAGAATTTAAATCAGAAATTGGTAGCAGATGAACTACAAGTGAATTCAGTCAATATGCCAAATTTTTTGTGCTCACAGCAGGCTCACAGCTGTTAATATTTACTCAACAGTTACTACTGCTTTTATCTCCCAAATGAATAGTAATAAAACCAAAGATTAACCGTGCATATTTGTGCTGTAAATGACTTTTAATCCATGAAATAAAAAATAACACGTATAGAAGGTAACAGAGTATACAGTATCTAAATCACAAAAGCCCAGTCTGGTTTTGTAAAAGCAGAATACAGATTGCAAATTTGACAGCTTTGGTTCTTATTTTCTTATGTTGCTGGATCACACAAAATCCCCAGTGTCCAGTGGAACTGGCATCATGATCCCTCAGTGCAGTATTATGTAAAGGACAAAGCTGTACAGGAAACCTTGCAACCACTACCAAATTACTCCATTCTGCTTCTTCTCATAATTCTGGTCAGGTAATTCCATGGCACTGGTCAGTCTATTCTGAGTAAGCAATTATTAAGACGTGGAGAGAGAAGCACTAGATTAAAGCTCACCTAAAACACTTGAGAAGGTTGAGAACAAATCTGAGCACATTGGTCTGGAGATTGGAGATCCCAAGTGCCCAAGCTGAGGTCTTACCTTAGAGAAACTTCCTTCTACAGTGACTCTAAGTTGCAGTACAAATTCCCTTACACCTGATTTGAACCATTACTTTTATTGCCAGGGCAGGGTATGATCTTTGCATCTTGTTTCTGTTTTTTTCTTACTTCAAGGCTTGATTTTCAGGTATAGCAGATAAATAATGTTATTTAGTAACACGTGAGATTTCGACGCCTGTTACACAGCTGCAAGGTATAAACACCAAGGACAATTTGCCCTGTGTTTCAATTATCATGGAATTGCCATATTACAGGAACATCTTGGTAAGTAGACCTTACCTCATCTGGCTTGGTGATGCATTTCCCTTTCCCTGAACATGGGATGTTGTCTGAATGGCTTCCCACAGGCGTGCAGGTACTCACTTTCACCACCACAGTCAAGCGTAGAGCCACAATGCACTTGGTAACTGAATCATTCAAAAAACCTTTTTAAAAAGAAAAAATTCTTGTTATATGACAAAATAGGCTGATACTGTTAATGCTCTGCAGCTAGACAAACAAATAAAACTGATTTGAAATAAACTGTCAACTAAGAACAAAATTGCTCTTACTTAATACACACCTCTCTGAATGCAAGGTATGTAAATACAAATTGAAATACAGTTTGGAGACAAGCCTCATTATATTGATTAAAAAAAGGAAGACAGGATGGTGAAACAGATCTACTTCCAGAGCTCAAACCTACCTTTTTTAGGTTTCAAAGTTAAATGCTTTTGCCTGCTACTTTTTTAAAAGTTAAAAAATATATTTCTTTAATTTCTTTAATGACAAGGAACATGAAAATAAAATTTTGTGGAGAAATACATTTAAATGAATTCATAAAAGTTACTTTGAGAGCTAAAAAGCACCCAGATTCTTTACATTGGTAAAAGATGGAGAATCCCTTTGGTTTTGTTTTCTATGAAGTTTGCAAGAATATACTTATACCACTTGACAGCATTTCTCTGTGTATTTCCAATACAAGTATTATTGAATGTCTGATCTGATGTCTCTATAAGCTGATATGGCAGGTAAAGATGAACTAAACAGGGAAATAGGAACACTGGCCAAGAACAGGAAGATTCATGAATCTCTGGCTAGCACCTGTAATTGCATGGAAGGAAAAAAACTGTGGTTGATAGCTATTAAAACACACTGCAGCATAACAACTTCACTGTCACACATATTCCTATCAGATTGATCTGAAAAATAAAAGAAGGACAACAGGGAAGATAATACACATACACAGTCCATGACATCTGGGATAAAGGCAGAGTTCATGTCCAAATACACAGCCCCTGCTCCTGTGCTTGTGCTTGAACTGCCTCCTTCCAGCACACTGATTAGAGTCCTGCACCACAGCCCTTCCATCAGTTAATTGTTTTGTTTGGGGAGAATAAATGTGCACTGTCACAAAAATGTGAGTTTGGTGTAGTGTATATACTGTATGTAGAATTTATGCATTAAAAACACCAAAGATCCTTCCATAGACTGTCAAACCTTGATTTCACTATCCTCCATGTAGGCAGACTCCAAAGGGTCTAAGACTGTAGTACCAGAATGGAATGTTGCAGACACAGAACCATTCTATGATTCCCCTTTTCTTCAGAAAACATAGAGAGAATTTAAGCAAAAATTGATGGATTTTTTAAAACAAATATCCTTAATTTTAAAAGGAACAACACTAAATAGATGAAGTGTATGACACAGAATATTTTTTCTTAGATTTTTCACTTTCAATTGCAAAATCCATTTACAGCCTAAACCTCTAAGGAGCTTCAAAGATGCAATTCAGCTTCTTGCATTAAAGACTGGAGACAGCACAACATTTAGTCATGAGAAAAAGAAAAAAAACAATATTTTTAATGAACAGAAACAAACAAAAGTTTCATGAAACAGAACTTCAAGTGAATTCTCTTTCAGAACAGCTGCTAAGCATTACTTACATTTTGCATATGCAAGTGTCAAGCATGACTAATTCTACAAATTCCACACAAAATCATGTGGAAGACTTGCATTCTTTTTCTTCATTTATAGATTTTATTTTTTAAAATGCTGCATTCCTTCAGCTATTAGTTGTCTATGATCCCTAAATCCTACCTTCAAACAGGAAAAATCTTATGTCCTACATAGACATCACTGGCTTGAGTACAGCCTCTACAAGTTAGCTGAATGTTCTAAAGGATCAGATTAAAAAAAAAAAAAAACAAAAAAAAAAAAAAAAAAAAAAAAACAAAAACACATGTATTGGGTATAGTTCCAAATGCCTAATGGTCTGTTTTGGCTAGTGAAGATTATTGTAATCTGATGACCTCTTCAAAGCAAGCCAATTTATTCTGGCCTCAATACATACCCCATTTTTACCCATCTGTTCAAAGACGCAGCCAGAATTTTTCTTTAACAATTGAATGCAATTGTCACTGGCAGTCATGCAATTATATGTGAATGCTTGAAGAATGTGGTATTTAGAAAATGTCTTTGGGTTCACATTTCCTAGTCTGAAGCAGATTGTTACATATTCTTCAGGACAGTTCCCTAAAGAAATATTAAATCAACCTTCTTTGTACTTTGAATCTTGTTACTATTTTGGTATCAAAAGCCCTTAGGCAAACCACTGAAAAAATCATTATTCTCTCTGGAATGACACACATTTTCCTGCAATTTCTAATTATCTCACCTAATTTGTAAATACTAGAAAAATACAAACATGGTTATTTATTTTCACTTTATAGAAGTTGCATATAATGTTCTGAGGTCTCTAGGTTTTAAGGCTGAAAGAAGCTTGTCTGACCATCTAAATATAACACCCTGCTTAACTCAGGTCACAGCACTTCAATTAATTCTTTCCCCAATTCCCATAACAGCAACTGAACTAGAGTGAGTTTTGAGTTCTATTTTTAACTTCTAGATGGGAGAATAATTTTGGAACCATATTTACAGCTCCTTTCATTTCAGGTCTGGAGAAAAATATTACAGCAGTTTATACCAAAAGGTAATTTTGTTCAGTTCAACCTTGCTGGTTTTCTAAAGCCAGTTAAAACATAATGGCATTAAAGCACTTTTAGTTGCAGAATTCAGGGTTGAGTTATTTACAGTAATATTACGGAAACAATTCTCAAGCCTAATAAATCCCAATGTGATGTGAGTAGTCATTTAGATTGCAGAGGAAGCATTTTCAAGCTTTTTGCACACACATTTGATAGTCTGGGAAATGCCTGCACAATTTCCTTGGCAGAAAAGCATGGTAAAATACACTAGAGCTCCTTCCACCCTGGCAGTTCCACACACATATGTCTAGGAGCACGAGGTATGGGTGCTGCTGTTTCACTCACATAAAGAAAGTTAAGAACGAAAAAAAAGGAACAAAGTCAAACCAAAATGATGGTTCTTCTTTAAGAAGATCATATCACGCCCTTCAGATTACCAGTACTCAAACATAAATTGAGTGTATGCTTTCTACACTAGACAAACTGATTTTCTTCCCTCACAAGCCCCATTTCTGAGCAATACCTTCCTTCTAAGCACAACAGTCTGAGGTCAGCAATCTGGTCCACAGTGGACAATCAAAATAGGGAAGAGGGAAGCTAACAGATCACCAAGAAGGTTATCATACTGCATATAATGTTAGCACGAGGCAAAACACTTCACTAGAAATCACTCACTAACTCTTGGTATGCACCCTACATACTCTGACACACACCAACGCCTTTTGCATTTGGCTCAAATGTATCTCTCTATATACATGTATTCTACACAGTGAATAAATGTATTCCAAATGTATCACCTTTGGTTGAAACAATAGATTATCCTTTTAGTTCCAGTTGACAGAAGAGTAGATCTTTGAGTTCGCCTAAAGGTTTCTTGGATGAGTGAGAATGACTGCCAAGGCAGGATTGGGCACTCACAACAAAGTATCAGTCCTCAAGTTTTCAACTTATTTTTAGCCTGGTTTCCCAAGGAAATGAGACAGCAGTGGGATGTCTATCAGTTTCCATCTGTTCTCTTTTTCTCTCTCAACACTTTCCCACACCAAAAGCTTTTGGGGTCAGTAGCCAACTTCAACATTTTGCAAAGCAGCGAAGTTCTCGAAGACACTAAGTGCCTACAGCTCCCCTGCACAGCAAGAAACAGCCCTTGCACCAAGGGCATTGGTAAGTCAAAATAAAATATATATAAAAAGAATGAATTCTAGTTCTTCTGCCTACAATTTTTTATGTCCAAATTTTATCCAAAGACTATTTCCTGTCCATGTCATGTGATATAGCTAACATTCAATACCATGAAAATTACTATGAAAACAGAGGTCTGTAATAATCACCACCATGCTTCAGTGCCCTTTTGTATCTAAGCATGAAGTTAGAAATTTACTTTAACTATATGAGCCAATTTCCCTCTGTTATGGCACTTTATATCACAATCTCAAATAGTTTTCCATCTATCAAATCTAAGCAAGCTCAATCCTTCTCTTGTTCATACAAGTCATGTTCAACTCATTTTAGAGACCTAATAAATTAAAAAGCATGACAAGATGTTCTCATGATGCACTCAGTTCTGAAAATTTTCCTTTACATGTTAAAGTAGTAGAGGCCTGCTTTTGATTTACAAACGGACAAGCATTTACCCCCCTTTCCATGACACTAACACTCAGGGTCATTAAGGCCTACCAATCCCCTCAGGATCCTGACACCAATACTGTTCTACAGAATATCAAAAATGGGTCAGGAATCCTTTTCTAGTTTGATTCAGGATGATTATCATACATAAGAAAACGAGAAGTGAGGAACAGGTAATCAATGCCATTTGCAATCTTTGATGCAGTACATCAGTGCCATCAGCACCATACAGAACATCTGAGATCACTCTCTAACGATGCTGCTAGGCAACATAGCATCTGGGGATACAAAAATACAGCTGCAATAGCAAAATTGCTATTTTGTCCACAAATAGCACTACTTATAGGTGGCACAACTCTCCCAAATTCTATATAGATCAGTGTGCTTACTGTGCTTTAGTCACAGAAGCCTTGGTCAGATACTGCTTTTGAAAGTATATATAGATTCTGTCGAGAATCAGTTCAAGAATTGTTTCAAATATTTTATTTTCCACAAGCTCACGTGAAACAACAATTTAAAGATTTTTTCCTGCGAGATGGCTGAAAACCTTCTCATCACATTCATTATCTTCTGTAAATTGCATTCATAGTCACAATCAGCTTTAGATGGATAGGCTTTCTTTCCTTGCTGCCAACAATGAAAACAGCCTGGGCTCCTACAATCAAACACTCTCTTCTCAGGCATCACCACTAAAAGGTCAGAGTGATGCTGCTCAAGTTACATCCTCAGTAACCATCCTACAGTTCTACCAGAGGCAGAGTGACAGTGATAGTGTTACACTGGTGTAAGAGAAAGCAAAATTTGGGTGTCAGAAAATTATTACCAAAACTTTGGGATGAAACAGCACACAGCTTGCCTTTCCAGCTGGAGCTCAGTTTTGCAGGACTGGTAGTAAAAATATATTTATGAACTGAGCAAAACAGTTGAATTCACTTAGCATAGCAAAGTCCCATGTTCCACTAAATTTCCTATATAACAAATGTCAATTTCTGAATTTCACTGTTACTTAAACAATTATCCAACTTAATAACTTGACTGGACCAAACCCCACGACAGAATTACCAAAGAGCCAGCTAGCAGGAGTACACTTACTCTTACAAAGCCACTTGCATTCAGCTTATTCAGGACCTGTGGCAGTAGCTTATTGTGACCTTGTCCCACAGCTTCAAGGACTCTGCTTACGGTACAAAGTAATGGTGAAAGCCCAGCAAAGAGTGACAAGACTATTCTTCCAAAAGATCTCCTGTATCACAATTTCCCAGTTTACCTTTATTTGTCAGCATTCCAGGCAAGTTACCAAGCTGGCACAGAACTACTTTGGGCCCAAATGTAGACCACTAGAACCTCTGATTCCACACTTTGCAAACGTAGTTAAGTGTGGTGGATTACAAGTGGCATAGCTGGGACTGCACTAAGGGGAGCTGCAGAAGATGGGATGGCAAGGTTGGCTAGGCTGTATCTCTAGTGACTGATTCAACTGAGAGGCTCTGTTAGTGGCTACTCTACTTTTAAATACAGGCTACAGTATGTTACACTACCAGCTGAAGATCTCATCACATTATACAGGCATTATTAAAATGCATCTCACACTGGTACACTGCACAATGTACCAGTTATGCACTGGTATCTGTATTCCATGGATCAGGTTCAGCAGTCTGTCCAAGATCTTAACATGCAAACAACCATGTGATCAACTTAAAATAAATATCTTGATCTTGATTGTGAACTGGTCACAGAAGTCATATTTGAAGAAAGAGGAATCTTAAAATTAAAGAAACAAACAAAAGGTATTTTACCAAACATTACAAATTTGAATAGATGAACCTCCAAATACAGACCAGAAAAATAATTTCCTATTGTTACTTGCTAGAAATAGCAGTGAATATAAATTAATTTTGAATAATTTACTGATTAATTAAAGATTACTCTAAAGACTAAAGATTATTTAAATGCTAGTTTAAAACATAATACAATGTATGAAAATAGTAACTAGTCTGATGTTTACATCTACTTATATGTGAGATGAGGTACATGCAACTTGATCATAAAGGACAGGATATTTATTTTATCATACTTACCAAGATACCCTTTCTTATATAGGCCAAGAGCATTCTTCAGAATGGTTTGGATTTCAGCTGAATGCTGAAAGGCCATCTTTTAAAATAAATCATTGAAATTAACACTTCACTACGCTTTTCTTGCAGTTCACACTTTGCTGCTGCTGCTATTGCTTACCAAAAGGCCATTTTCTGCAAGGTTAGCTCTTGTGCCCAGAACTCCAGGCAAATGTTCTGTTGAGCACAATGCTCAAATCTGCAGACAATAGGGCCCTTCCAGGCAAATTACACACTTAAAATTGAGAACCCCACTAACTGGAGCAGTTGTCACCAACTCCCCCCAGCAAGGCTGCCTTGCACAAAAGGAGCAGAACAGTCACGCACACGGACAGAGGTTCTGCACATCACCACAGCATGTGCAGGGCATGGAGATTTAATTAGGTCCAGAGTGAAAGAGGGTTAAGTCAAATGATTGCAATATGCCATGGACTGGGAGCTCACACAGATGCTCAGCTGAGACATGGCAACTTGTTAAAGCTAGAGTAACTTGATTATGTGGCTTTCAGTAGATTCAATTCACACATCTCCTATTATGAAATAAAATTGTCCTATTTAATTTTTTGCTTAAGTGAAAACAATTTCAAGATGCAGTACACTGCTTTCTTTAGACAGAAATGTGTGCATGTTTTAGAGGCCTGTAACAACAAAAAACACATCTCAAAATCCCAGCTACAATTTGCCTCCTACTCTGAAATCCTATTTCCAGACAAGCAGACTTAGAAAAGACCAACTTGTTTCAAAATATCTCTCTATATTATTTTTATTTCACATAATATTTTTATACCATTTCATTTTGCCTGTTTAATATAGCTGCACAAGTATTGGTGGTGACTATTCCTTAATGCATGATAAGGTCTTGCAGGGAAACTCGATGAATAATCAAACAACAGAAGAGTAAATAACTGCTCAGGGCAGAGTTAGATTAGAAAATACTTTGTTGCATTTGAAAGGCAGGACAGCATTTTGGATTGGAAAATATTATCCTTCCTGATGTAGAACCATATGGCTCCCACACTTATTAAAAAGCAGCAGATATTTTGTGCTTCAGAAGCCAAGCATTAATTTTCCTTTTTAAGCCAAACATCAAAAAGTTTTGTGGAATTCAAGCAAGCTGCCTTAGAGGTGTTGGCATTTGAATGGCATCAGTACTCTTCATCTCACCACGAAGATGCTAAAGCACCTATTTTCAAGTGAGTTTGTACAGCTACCAATTTTATTTAAGGAAATATTTTTTAAATACTTGATAATTATAGTTTAAAGCAGCTAATTATTGTATTGATCTCTAAGGCTGGGCATCTTGGAGAAAACCAGATGACATGCCAAGCAATGTCAACTGACAAGTCTACGTCCGTTTCTGTTTGCTGTGATGAAAATAAGAATTATAATTTAAAGGTGGTGCTGGAGGACTTATTTTCTGTTCAGATAAAAATATTAATTCATAATAAACGTTAAACTTTCTACCTTATCTGGAAGGGCTTATCTGAGAATTAGCAATTTTGCTTATAAATGTCTTCCTTTGATTTTCTAAGCAGACAATGAGCTAAAAAGCTAATGTAGCAATATCTCATGAAAGCTGCTTTTTAAGCAGCTGCTTAAGCAGCACCGTGGAAGTGCTAAATAAAGCACAAAGTCTAAAAGCAAGCCATTTCAAGCTATTTAGAAGCATTTTTTGTACAATTAGATACAAATTTTCTATCATATTATCTGTGGGGAAATGGAAGCAAAATACTAATGCCTAACTGTTTGTTTTACTGTTTTTCTGAAGGAGTTCCCATCATTACTGCTTCAGCTCTGGGCACACTGAGGCAGAAGATCAATTTTTCCAACATTTTATCATGAAAGCTGATAAGATCTTTTTTCAACAGAAATAATATCCTAAGAGCCATGATAAAGACATGAAAACATACTTTCATTTTTTGATGTTGTTAGGAGAAAGAAAGGAAATAGGCTGCATGCACGCAGAGTCAGCAGTGCCAGCTCCACCTTCTACATTATGCCCAAAATCTCCAAATAAACACTTCTTAAAACTAAGTAATAATCATACAATAATCATACAATATGCAGTTTTGTATGAAAAGGAAAACGGTATGAAGCTGTGTCAGGGGAGGTTTAGGTCAGATATTAGGAAAAGATTTATCATCCAGAGGGTGTTTGTGCACAGAACAGGCTCCCCAGTGCGGTGGTCACAGCACCAAGGCTGACAGAGCTCAAGAAGTGTTTGGACAGTGCTCTCAGGCACAGGGTGGGATTCCTCGGGTGCCTTGTGCAGGAGCAGGAGTTGGATGATCCTGATGAGTCCCTTCCAACTCAGCATATTCTGTGACTCAATGAATTATTACTCAATCTCCAAATTCTTTAAAGAGAAGGTATGATTGTTTTGTGTCCTAGCTGTTAACTGGGCTGTTAAATATGATCTGCTATCTCTACAGCCACACAGATGTATATATATACCAGTTTTCCAAGCAGATGGGAAACTGTGTGAAATTAGACCTGCCTGACTGCAAGTCTGCCAGCCACAGGCGTACCTTTGGATACACCTGAAGCACAGAACTGTTGCCTTGGTAAACAGGTATATTAATTTAGCACCAGGGTAAATTAATTGACTCGTGCAGAAGCAGATGGTGTATGATCACTATAAACCTTCTGAAATGTGAGCATTAAAAAATATATATATTTAAATGCTTTTATTCTACATTGGATTTGGTTTTTTCCAGTAGTTTGACAGCAACCTATGTTCTCAAAATTAATGTTCCAGTTCTCAGTCACAGCATGATAGCATGCTTGGATAAAAGAGGTGCATGCAACAAATCATAAAGGATTTTTGTGGGAGATGCCATACAAGCCAAGAATGTCCTTCAAAGCCCTTTTTTTTTAAAAAAGAAAAATGGTAATGTATAGTTTTTTCTCAAGACAGCTGTTATTTAATCAATTCAGTAAATCTTTTGCATTTGCAACAATCTAGTATAGATGGTTCCAAAATCCAGTGTATTATTCCCTGAAAGAGAGGACTGCATAGTGCTGGGTAGATCAGATTTCCCCCAAAACATATAACAAGCAGCAATTTCCACTCACCCCAGAGATCCTTAGCTGTAACCTATTAGCATTCATGAGAACTTCTGAAAGACTCCTCCACCAGCTGATGGTGCACCAGGGACCTCTTATCTCACTTTTTCAGACTTGTAAAATGTATTTAATCTGATTTCAATTTTTCAAGATATATTGCAATGAAGAAAAGGTGTATACTCTAACAATGTAAAGTTTTGCAGTGAACTCATTTTCAAACATTCTAGTACCATTACTGCTAGCATGAATATATGAAGATCCAGAAATAAAACAAATACTGATGAGACATTTTATAAATATCATAAACTGTTTATGCAGGAATCACTCATTAACTTCAAAGAACATTGGGACAAAGAGTACAAATCTATAAGTCTAATTAATGGAAAGCCTGCCTTTTACTTCAATACTGTTTTTAATGTTGAATCCTTAATTTCCATCTCTTAAAGGCACTATTAAATCCCTCCTGCTTCCCTTTTTCGCTATCTCTTTGGCCAATCTTGATGCCCACCCATGGCACTCCACAGAACAGATAATAAAAAACATTCCCAGCTCAGAAATGCTCTCAATAAACACCTTTTTTTTAAATCCTGGTTTCAAAAGAAACATTGTTGCTGCAAACCGTGAGCAGAGACGAACAGCTCACCTGGCCTGTCCTACAGACCAGCCACCTCCTGGCCACCTCTGTCTAGCAGTCACCTGGCACTGAAAGCCACCAGCACCTCAGCATAGGCCATGTTCTTTGTCCTACTCCTAATCCACGTAGCTCACTTTCTCACTTCAAAACCTGAATCATACTGGGGTTTCTTCCCCACTGGCTAATAAGTACACTCTCTCATAAAACATAACAAATTATTTTAAATTATTCTAAATGATTTAAGAAGAATGGCACATGTGTAGTAGCAAATCTTAGAGAAACTCCTTAAAAATCCTCTAGGCAAAACATGGAAGGAATATGTTATAGAATGTCCAAGCCAGTTTTCTGCTGGCCACAGCCAGGTCAATGCTGTAATTAAGCCACATAATCCTGCTGCATAATCACAGCCCCATCACTCTGTCCTGCACTGCAAGAGGCTGTTTGCAGATGCAGCAGCCATTTTATAAACCCCATCAGAGAACAGAGTGCTCTTTTTGGGTGAGCTGTGCTATGCTCTCCCCTTCATTCTCACACAGTGCAGGTACTGTCTCTGGGGTGAACAGCTCTGTGCTGACAGGGTCTATTTTTAGATCTCAAAAACAGCATTCTTCCCAACCTCTAGACGCTGTGCCCTGAACCACATGATCAGCAAATCAGCACATTACTGCTGACTTCTGAGTCTTTTCAATCTTGTATAAACAACTTTAAACTTGTGTCACCACAAGGTAACACAAAACAAATAATATTTCCCTAAATGTTTTATCTTTGATATAAATAACTTATTCAGAAAGAATTTCAAGAGGCAATTAAAGTACCTTGCTGAGTAACAAAACTTGGAACACTGTGAGAAATGACTCAAAAAGGATGTAGATCACAAAGAGACACAAAAAAGTCAAACCAAAAAAACTCACACATATCTTCCTCATTTTTCTTTTACAGTTCTAATCAGAAATTTTTTACAAGATTAAAAAAATGCCCTTGTACAAAATTCACCAATTAAGAGAAGAAACCTTTAAAATCACACACAAATAAACAGAAGAAGTGTGGGGGAAGAAGGAGGAAATTAAATAAAGTAAATGTATTGACTGACATAGTCCACAACTTTACTGTGTGACTGCTTACAGAAACCTACAGCATCTTGTGGCCTCCTCATATCATTCTAGCTTAAATAACATCAACAAAAGCACTGGCAGCATTGTTGTTTTTTTAATATAAAATCACCCACTTTAACTTTTTGTACCTTAGAATAAATTGTTCATGTCTATCAAGAAACATGGAAATTTGTCCATAAGAAAAACTTTATTCAAGTGACTTATTGAAAGCCAAATGATTAAAAACTTGCAAGGCACGTCAAATTGACAGACCTCTTCCACACATCTGGATCAAATCTGAAGTAAAGATCAAATTATTTTTCTATAAGCCTTGTCAGAATTATGGATTTCAGTTGAGTGAAGATGAAATCCATTTTCACATCAAATAACTGAGTTACTTTTAAGTTTTACACCTAAGACCTACACTTCATTGGACAAAGACTGATGATGGGAAGTAAGCGGAATATTGCCATACAACTGAGAAAGAGCCCCTCTGAATCTCTTTCTTAAACTAAAAAATTAATGCCTTAGTATCAGCAGCTGGAAAATTTTACAAAGAATTTCACTATCAGGAAATTAAAAAGAAAAACCAAAGAAAGTATTGAAAACCACATGGAAGTAAAGCAAGAGGTCTCAGAATACCCGTACTGCATGAAATAAGCCATTTTTGTGAATTCAACCTCATGTTATATTCATCTAGGAAAAGGTGCATTGTCACCTCATGTTACCCAGCACACAATAAAAAATTGAAAGTAAGAAATGCAGTGACAGAAATTCAGCTATGGAGACAAGAGGAGAAGACAAGCTATGAAAGAGTAACACAATACATTTTTTAGTTACCTAAATCAATACCTATGCTGTATGGCTTGTACAGTCAAGTGGAGCCTTCATAGAGCAGCTTGGGCCCTCTGCTTAGGAGCTTAGACCAAGCTGTGCCTTTAGGCATTTTCACCACTGCATAAAAGCTACCAATTATCCTGTCTTCAGGATACTTTTATCATACATTAACTACCAAAAAGCAAATTCAAAAATGTATTCCAGAGACATGAGAGGAAGGCTTTAACTCTGATAAATTAAATGCAAAACAAGATTAAAAGGGGGGGGGAAAAGCCTAAAACTAAGTATCTTAGAAGGAATAATAACATTAAAAGAAAGTGGAAAATTATTTGAAGGAAATAAACATCACTAAACGAAACCGCTGATGATAAGAATTAAATTATTCTACTAACAACCTTCAAGCAGTATCTTTGGAAAGCGATAGCTGAAAAAGGAGAGAACAAGGTACTGCTTCTGTATTTGGGGATTTTCTGTATTAGCTACACACTTGGAATTTTCCCCGTGTTTCTACATCAGAATGTTTTTAATTTTGCATTTATTAGCATGGTAAGTTTTCAAATGACAATTGTGGCAGCTTGTAGTTCCTTTAAAAATATACAGCATTTCAAGCAGATAACAGTAAGTGCTTTTATTACAATGATTTTGGTTTCATGTCATTGGTATAATAAAACATCTGCCCAGAAATCTCAATTTAATTAAGTCTATTGTGTCTATGCAAAAATATAGCTTTAAATCTGTGTTATTTCCCATACCCTTAAAAATAATGTATCAGGCTATTTTCATTATACTCCTTCCACAAAGATGCTTAACATTTAATTGCTGAGTGAAACAAATAGTATATTTCTAAAGCTCCATATTCACAGAAACAACACTAGAAGATAAAAAAGCAGTGCAATTAAACACTGTTAAAATATAATAGGAAATCTGATCTTGTAATGTATTTTTTCAATTTTCTTGTCTACAGGCTTAAGCTTCTTCACAAAGCATCCCATGGCAAAATCCCTGACAAAGAAACACCTCAAGCATTCAATTATATACTGCAGCATTTGCCAAAAGCTTATTAAAATAGAACATATAAAATAACTTGCATCATCTCAAAGTATCAGACAAAAATGACCGTGTAGATTTTAAAGTGAATGGTGCCAACTGTGTAAGAATTTAGAGTAGCTCTTGTCTGGTTTGAATGAACCAATGTCTGAAGCATGGTCCCAATATCCCATTAGGATCTTTCAGCACTTAAAGGAATTAGTTCTTTGTTCCCCTAAATGCTGAGTAAACCATCAGCTGTCACCTAGAGGTGATGGACAGAGAGTCAGCATGTTACTCACCAATAAAGTAGTTGTTGCCTAATGCAAGCATTTCTTCAGAAAGCACAAGTCCACCCAGTGCCTGGAGAAGAGTGACACTTCTGCCATCAATAAGTGAACACTGTTTAAATCCAGTGCTTGTGACCTTCCATAGCAGGATAAGAGAAGCAGTAGCATCTTGCCTTATTCTAAGAAAAGAAATTATGAGAATATTTACACTGAGGGAATTTGGTGTAATTAGAATAGAATAGAACTATAGAATAGAACCTTAACAAAGATGGGAAACTTAAACCTAGCAAGTATGGAAATAGGAAAAATCCTGTCTTTAGCATGTCCACAAATCTTAAAAATGCTTCAGTTGTAAGATACGCATAATAGTTTATGTAATAGCAGATTAAATCATCCAGAGTCCCAATTTCTGATACTTGAAGGTCACCGTCTTAATACCCAAGAAAAGTTTTAGATAAATAGCACATAATAGTAAAGTATATCCTTATAAGGGATCCTTATTCAGCCTTTTTAATCATGCCTTTTTGAGTATTACCTCCATCCTACAGTGCCATTATTTTCTGCAGCTCAAGTACATCCAGCCCTGCTGTTTACTGAAGAACATTCAATGTTCGCTCAATACCGGGAGACAGATCCTGGTAGAAATCCTCATTTGTTTGACACACCAGATCGAAGATTCAGGACAGTTTATTCTTGTAAATCAAATGAGTCATGTAATGCTCCCAAGGTCACTGAGCCCATGGTGCCTTCCTGAATATTGACAGATTGGATATAAAGTCTACTGCAGCATCCACTCTGTTGGCTCCATTAGGGAGCTACATGATGCCAGTCTTTGTACTCACAGGGCACTTCTTTTCCTACTCACCTCCATAATGAAACAATAAAAATCTGTCATATTTCTGGTAAGGTCCCAAGTATTTGCATTAATTTCCTATGAAGGAATCCAAAATGAGTCTGAACAGTCCTCCAAAAATACAAATACAACTGCATCCAACTGCTAAAAACTGATAATTCTCTCCTGCTGAAAACAGACCTCCAAATACCTAGAGATGAAGCTCTGTTCCACAATATCCTGTACTGAAATTGTTTCAATCCTGCTAAAAACAAAGGCAGTTTATTTTGTAATCATGTGTGACAGACGTTGAAAAAATCTTGCAACTAGGTGTCATAAGAAACAAATTTTTTAAAGTATTTGCACCCTCTTTCAGAACAACCTCAACTGCTATTCCAAAAGCTGAATGTCTCACTTTTAGAACAGGATAGCAACTGGTTTTACAGTTCAGGTCTCGTATGACAATCAAAACAAAATCAACTTATTAAACTGAAATTATTCTCCTTTCCCAGATAGCCATTGAATCAGGTAAGTTACTTGGGCCTTTAAGATAGTAAATGAAATAAAAATCGACCTTGACTTGCACTAATCTACTCAGGCATAAAACTGCACTAAATATATACAATGTAAAAATGATCAAAACCGACTGTGTACTCTGCAAGCTCCTTTAACTGGGTTTCTCTATCAAGGCTCTGAAATACAACTTTAGAATCCACAAATGCTGGCTTTTTCCTGATTCCAAGAAAAGCCACTTGTTTGCTTTCCGATTGCAGCCAGCCAGGGCATCAAACACTCCCAGATCTCCCCCTGACTTAGGCTTAAAGCTCATGAATGAGCACAATTCAAAGCCCCGTGGGAAGGGCAGCACGGCCCCCACGTTTAACAGTTACTGCTCCGAACTGTCTGCAGCTTGTCTGCTTGCATCACTTTGTTATTTCCTGTGAGCATGGCCTTTTTTAACAGAAACATGGGATTCTGAAAGATGAGATGACAGTATGAGAAAAGTAGGCTATTTTGGGAAAATGTGAGTCTAAAACTGCAGCAAAGCTGTGAGCCAGAGAACTACGTTGGCAGATTTTTTTTTAAAATAAAATTTCCAATAAGAAAATGCCTCATCCCAGTGACAGAATCAGATCTTTCTAGGAAGCCAGGTTCTGTTAATTAAACATAACAAAACAAGCATTTGATCCAAAAAGCATGATTTTGAAAAGCGAATAACGGAATTAATTCAAATTTTTTGAGAAACATGTTTTTTAGGACATACACAAAGATTTCACAGCTGATGGTGACATCCAAAGCAATACCCCAGAAATCAAATCCAAATGCACAATATACATGCACCCATATAGTCAACAATAATACTCTCTACCCACAAGTTCATCTTGAGATTAAAGGGGGAGAAAGCGTTCACTGCACGAAGTCGTATCTTCTCCAAACCGACATCTTCAACACATCTGCCCTAATTTCTAACACATTATGATGGCCCAGAGACAGCTTACATGCTTACATCTTCTAAAACATTAAATATGTGGGAGAAATTATGCCAAGCAAAGAGCTATCATGGCTCTGCTACATGCTTGAAGTCTATCTGAATTCTACTCATTGTCTTTTAGTCATTTGACAAATTTGCCTATCTGAAAAACTGTTGTGTAAAATACCCAGCTAAATGAAAATAAAACTGCTTTTGTATTTCATCACATATAAGAATATTCTCACTTTATTGATGTATTCTGTGGAACTTCAAAGGAGATAAGCCGGCCTCCAGCCGAAGTATTGGAACTGGCATTTCCACAAGCCACATCTGGGGTTATCTGAAAATAAAAATAACTTTATTTAGCAATAAACCATGAAATCTGACCAAAGAAAACAGGAAAGATTTTTCTTTTTTTTTTGACAAATGACACTATGAGTCCAGCAGTCATCTTCTAAAAATCCTAAGGAACATTCACTGAAACCTTTGTGCTGACAACGAAGGTGCTGAAAATTCACATAACCATCCTTTCAGGGTGTTGTTTTAACAAAAAGCTCCTGAAGAAAAGTATGAACTTCTAAAGGCATCTTCCTTTAAAAGTGAACATATTTAGAAAAATATGAAGAGTTTCCTGGTCCTTTAGAATAATAAATGATGCTCTAACATTTGCTACATCCAAGAAATAATTCATCGTTCATCTATGCAATACTAAAGGATTTATACTAACAAATACACACATTGCCTTTCTACTATATTGAAATTGTTTTTTAAAGGAAACCTGTGTTTGGAAAAAAAACATCTCTCTCACTTGCCCATTACTATTCTTTCCAAGTAAAAAAATGCTTGGACAAACAGTAGTTTCAGATAGAAAAAAAAAATGATGATCACAGTAAGACAAAAGGACGCGTTTGCCAAATCTAGTGATGCCTACTAGGCATAAAAATCAGTTATTACATTAACTACATCCAGACACCATACATGGGGTCTGCAATACAGGAACCACAGAGACTCCTTAATTATTCCGATCTTCAGTAGTAGTAATTTCCTAAAGACAGTTTGAAAATTAGTATTTCCAAGGGTACATTTATTTTAAGTAAGCAATACTTTATGTCACACAATTGAGTCTATCACTTAATATCATCAGATGTTTTAAATAACTTTTCACGTATCATCATCAACTTGCCTATGAAATGTCACACTGGAAAAAAAACCAACAAACCAGTTTAATCTTCAAATTTCTAGTCAGCTTGCAATGCTATTCTTTCAGCCATAGAGAATGTTTGCAAACTTTTTACATCAACCTTAATACTGAAAATACAAATATGCAATCTGACATATTCCATGAATTAATCTTATATCAAAGCAAAACCCAGAATAAAATTTGTAAATTTAAATACAATTCAAATTTGAAACATTACATTAATGTAACAAAACACATATAAATAACACCTGAACAACAGAAGTCCAGAATATGATGCAAGTAATAATTTTTAGGACACTCAGAGCTTATCTTGACTCAGGCAAGACAAATACTCAGTATTCACATTTGCCAAGTGAATGATTTCCCAGAGTCTAGATTACTCAATTAATTGTTGAATTCCCTGATGTATACAATATGAATACATATAGTTCATGAAAATAAAGCAAGATGCAATTTTATTGTATTTCTTCAAATGAATTTTGAAAAATTGTAATATATCCATTACAACTTTTAAATCTCAGAAGTCAAAAGTGTGGACCTGACAGTTGAAATACAATGCATCCAAAATTAGTTTGGCTAACACTCTTCTTTTTATATTTGATAACATTTAAACTTTTTTTTTCCTTGAGAATCTGCATGTCTACTGAAACCAAGGGAAAAAAGAAATAAGTATCTCTATTCTCATACAGTCTTATACTACATGTATAATACACTTGTTTTTATAGCATTTCTATAGTTTTACAATTTCATGCATCTACTACCTTAGAACATAGGGGGGAAATTGTAATGAAAGCATTTAATTTTCCTTACTGTTTAATATTAGAAGTTTTTAAAGTAAAAGGTATTGATGTCTTTGCAACTAGAATAAAAATAAAAGAATCATAGAAGCAAGAGCTGAACAAAGTGGCTACAGAACAAGACCCGAGATTTCACCTTCATAAAATGGAAAAAAAACAGCAAAAGAAAAAAAAAATACTTTAGTTAGCAAACACATCAGAATTTAGGATTACTCAGCAGGAAATCATACATAAGAAATATTGCAAAGATGATTAGAAGAGTGAAGGCAAAATGCATGATTTTGACTCTTCTATTAACAGATCTGTACTGTTTGATGCATTTCTCTAAGAACTCTATTTGTAATTGGCCCTGACTTCCTGCTCGAAAAATCAGGTAAAACAACCATCTAAACCAACAGGATGCTAAACCCAGATTTTACAACAACTGAAATTTGAATTTTTTTACATATTAACAACCCTGATACTTGGATCAGACAAAAAACATAGGAAGAAGCAGTAACTCTCATAAGGAAAAAAGTGGTCTCAGCAGAGTCCTACTTCAGCCAAGTTCTGTGGAGACAAAAAATGACAGCTTTGACACCTGAATTAAGAAACAAATTGCAGGTTTTTCACAGCTGTGAGAATTTTTTATGAAGATTTTTAAGTGTGTCTCTTTCATGTCTTGTCAGCGTGCTCTGCAAAACACTACTACTAAAGAATGAGGGCAAAGACAACCAATATATTACAACAATAAAGGACACTCAGAAGATGAAAACAATTTGTAATTTTCACTCTCAAATACAAGAAAAAAAGGCTTCTAGAACTGGTAGGAGATATTTGAAACTGAAGTCACTGGGAAATACACTTTAAGTTTCAGAGGACAAAATAAAGATCATTCCTAGTCTAAAGTAAAAAATACAAATAGAGTAGGTATTTAATGTCATTTAAAGACAATCAAAAGAAAACAAGCGCAATGACATCCAACACTTCTCCTGAAGCATTTATTAGTACAGAAAAGTCAGGACAGTGAGAAGGTTCTTAGGAAACAGAGTTATAAACATTTACACAAATGATGCAGCTACTTTAAAAATAGTCACCAAAGAAAATAAAACCTTCATGCACCCTCCAGAGTCTAAAGTATGTTTAGGAGCTGATTACCAAGATAAGCACCTGTGTCAACAGAGAATACATCCAACACTGTTCTTCAATACCTTATTTAGAGTTTAACATTATCAAATATCAAATTGTTGACATTAAATACAGAATTCCTCTTTACATATATGTTCCATAAGTTTGCATCTAAATCATGTTATATTTTTCTTAAAAGATAACATAATATATAAAAACTATATTTCTACTTCAAATGCTTTTAGACTTTACATAGGTAAAAGAGCAGCATCATTTAAGAAAGCAAGAGTGAAATCTTGAGAGTTCTTACTCCCACAGTGTCTACCTGGGCCTTAACAAAGCAGCAGTGATTTTGTTAGATTTCCTTACTAGGCCATGGCAGTGGTATAGAAGAGATTGCAAAGAAAATCAGGGCTGGTGCCTAAGAGAGAAATGGACTGTTCTTCCATATTACAACTTTCCTGAAGAAATTAAATAGCATGAGTTAGGCAGATATTCTCCTGCCTAACAAAACCAGAATAATGAGATACACACTTAATTCAACAAGTGCTGAAATACATACATAAATCCCAAGGCAGTATTTTTACATGAGTGAGTGCCTTTATTACTTTCCTAAGTGTACTAGACTTTAATTCAATAAGGCTGAGAAGAGGAGCATACAAAGTCTACATTTATGCAGCCTCTCAGTGCTGAAATTAGTTCTCTGAAGATAGCTATTGTATATGAAATTTCACAGTAGATTTCTTAAAAAGTTGAGCAGACATTTGTAATTCTACAAGGCCTTATCAACACAGGCAGACTAATCCTGACAGTGCAAAATCCAGCCATTCTGTTGCCATGATACGTTTGCATTTCCTTTGTATCTCAGCCCCAAGTTCATAGAATTGCAGAAAGCTTTCACTTCTTGCAAAATACACCACACTTTCTTCAAATTTAAAAGTGGTTTGTAAGTAGGATGGCCAAATTCATATGCGCCTTAAAAACTTCTCACTACCCTATCAACAAGGTATTAATAAATACTTCTGAAAACCAACAGATAGTTCCAATCAGTGGAGGAGGCTGCCCAGCTATCTTGTGGACTTTCCATCCCTTGAGTTATTTAAGTCTCAGCTGAATAAAGTCCTGAGCAACCTGCTCTAGCTGGCCCTGCTTGGAGCAAGGGTTTGGATTGGACAAAAATCCAGAGGTGCCTTGAACCTCACGTCCACTGTGAGGCTGTCTGTGCAAAGTCACCCTATGAGCCAGTTGCCTATTAAGTATTTCCTGTTAATTGTCATTGTAACGTCAGTGACACCACAGCTTTCACTAAACTCCACTCCAGCATACAGTGAAAGTGCTTCTTTTGAAAATATCCCCAAATTAACCACAAATAAGTATCTGTGCATGTGTGAGCACATCCAGGCACACACAGATACCTGTGACTCAGGAACTTTCCTCCTGTTCTGAGAATGTTCTCTTTCAAAATATTGCCTTGGGAATTTTCTCTCTGGTCAACCTCTTGTTTTTTCATCTCAAAAAGCTGTTCTCCTGTTTTTATCTCCTAGTGGGGCAACAGACAACTCTACACGGTCTTGCAGCCAGAGCAAAGTGGGGCAAATTAGTCGGGAATTAAACAGAATATGTGAATACACACAATTCTTGAACTAAAAAATTTTAAACATATTTGAAAAGACATTACATTATGGAAGGAGTGAGAAAATGAGTTTTTTGAGAAAAGCAAGGCTGTGTTCTGGGGTGGAACCCCATGAAAACTGGCATGGTCATGAAGAAAGAAAACCTTTCAGTTCTTCAGTAGGACAGAAACTGTCATGACAAATGCAGTATGAGGGATGGGTCTTGTAAATGCTAGTTCTTTCAGATTTTCTTCCAAGGGATTTCATATTAAATTTCAGTTGAATAAAGCCAGTTTCATAATGTGCAATTTTGGCTTTTCTGAACATATAACTACTTTTCTGTCACAATAGGGCCTGCAGGATTTATTCACTTCTGACCCTGTAAGTGGGGCAAGAGGTATCCCTCATTTTTAAGAAATATAATATGTTTGCCAGTCTTCCTTATGCAAGGGAAAAATAATACATGAAAGAAATAAAACAGGTTATATCTTAACTATAGATCTTGAACAGCTTTTGGCTAATAAAAAGTGAAAAGAAGTAGTAAAATAAAAGGCAACAGAATAGAACCATAAGAGGGATCTAGTACTATCTACTCACTGTCAGGATGTCAAGCAACAAAGCAGGATCATTTCTAGCACAGAAACTGAACTCAGAACAAAATTCTAAAAGAAGTTCCAGTACCCTTGCCCTGTAGCACAGAAAAACTACTGCTTCTGAAAAATCTAGTGTCATTTAGCTTAACCTCCACATCACTGCACTTGGTTCTACCCTCAGAGTTTCAGGTGGAACAATGCTTGAAAGAAAACCAGAACAGAAAGAAAATCAAGGTTTACTTCTAACATATCTCACCATTGGGAGAAAAGCAAAAGTGTTTAGAGTAGGAGTGGTGCCTCTCTGAGGAACACCAGGGGGAGACTGACAGACTGCATCCAAAAACAGTATCAGATGAAGAAGGCTTACCAGTTATCATAGCACTGAAACCTGGTGTGAGGGAGGCTGCTGCACATCCAACCAGCAAATTCTGTTGCTGGCAGTCTGTTTCTTTGCTCATCTGAGCAAGAGTCACTTTGTCAAGTCAGCAACTGCAGCACCAAGAGGATCCAGCACATTCCAGTGCACAGCAATCCTCCAGATAACATTAGCAAAACTCTGTTTTTCTGTCACAGACTGTCAATGCCAACATCACACCAAGATGCATCAGCAGGCACAGGAGGCTCTCTTACACAATGACAGATAGATTTCCTAGATTATCATTTCAGCAAGCTGCCTTCTTGTCTCAAGCCATCCACCAAATTCACTCTCAGCTTCATAAAATCTGACATTCAGTCTGTACTGGTTTTGGCTGGGATGGAGTTAATTTTTTTCACAATGGCTTGCATGGTGCTACATTGCTGTGCTTGTATGTTTTGGACTTGTGATGAACACAGGGCTGATAAAAGGGATATTTTAGTTATCACTGAAGTGTTCACACAGCACTGAGGCCTTTTCTCTTAGAGTGCCCTACCAGGAGGCAGGCTGGGGGTGCTGAGAGAACACAGTGGGACAGCTGATCCCAACTGACCAAAGGGACATCCTACACCACAAGACGCCATGCTCAGCAATAAAACTGGTTCTGGGGGGTGGAAGCTGGCCAGAGCTGCTGTTGCTCAGAGACTGGCTGGGCATCAGTTACTTGGTGGTGAGTAATTAGGGCTTTTTGCATTACTTGTTCAGGTTTTTCCTGTTTTCTATTTCTCCTTTTTAAAATGATTGAACTGTCTTCATCTCCCCATGAGTTTTCCCACTTTTACCCTTCCAATTCTCTCTCCCATCTCACTGGATGGGGCAGTAAGCAAGTGGCTGTGTGAGGCTTAGCTGCCTAGTCTCTACTTAGATCACAGAACAGTCATTCAACAAAGATTACTTCCACGAAGAATTAATAGTCATTTATTATTCCAGAGTGTATGGAGCTGTTCTGAAAAGAAAGATAAACACTTTGTAAACAAGTTCATTGAGCAAAAATTTCTCATAGTCAAATCTTTGCATGCAGTGTATGAGCTCAGGTCACTGGAGGATAAGCTGGGACATAAACTTCAACCTAAGACTGTCAAGTCAGCTACAGATATTTCTACACCAAAACACTGAAAGGCAGTAAACACATGAGGTTTTGGTTGGGTTTTTTTTTTTTTTTCTCTCTCTTTTTCCCTCATACTTTCTAGGACTTCAAAACAGGATGATTCCTGAAGGAGCAGTTAAATGAATCCAGATACTTTTCAAAAACAGCTCTGGACAACCAAAAATCCTGAGCCCACCCACCAATATAGCTTCAGAAGAGAAGACCTTCAATATCTTAATGTAATTGCTGGAATTTCTGTCTCAAAGAGCTTTAATTTTAGGAAACCTAGTATTTATGACTATCTATTAAACATTATTTAGTAGTGGAACATAATAAACTGAGGTTTGTATGAACTTCATATCAGTTTTGTTTAAGTACATTAAGCTTTTAGAGACATTTAGGGTTTTATTTAGAAAATAAATATAATAAAGAGTAGCACCTATCTAGAGATGCTTACATCAAGTTTCTATGAAAATGATGTTCCTATATAAATAGAAAGTTCCATAAATTAATATTGTAGAGGAAAGAGTTATGAAGTAACAGATTTATCCTAGAAGAAAGCAAATATTATTCTACCAAAAAATCTGTGCTTCTTTCATTTTCCTTATGTTTGTAGAACATCTTTTTCTCAGAGTAAAAGAAAAATTATAAAGATTTCAAAAACAAATCTTATACACAGTTAGAAGAGCTGTCCTACATCAAACCAAAATTACACACATTCCAGCACTTAATAGCAATAATAAGAGGGAACGTCAAGAAAATTGGGTAAGAAAAGGACAAGCATATATACGCCAACCTGCACACATTTCCATGTGAAAGCTTTTCCTAAGATGTCATTTTTAAGGATCAAGTTTCTATTCTGCATTTCGCAATCTCAAATGGATCTCTCCTCAGCTTTTGTTCAGATTCTGTTCCTCCTTCTGCACCCATACCATACTTTGACCAAAAAAATGCACAAATATTTAGCAACACATGATAGTAGTCAAGACTTAAAGGTTCCTGTTTCAAGAATATACTTAAGGAAAAATTCTGCCATTGCTGCAGAGCAGGAACACTCTCAGGATTTTACACCTGATTCAGCCACATTCCTAAAGGCTTGCAATTTACTGACTAAGGACACATGTAAAACAAATGCTGTCCCCACTGCAAGGGGAATTAGAAGTTTATTGTAGCCTCTAATCATTAGTTCCAAACCCTTGAATCTGAGCACAAAACTGCAGTATAAATAGAAGGTTAGACTAGGACTCACATGCTCAGCATTCTAATTTCTGGCTGCGCACCTGGCAAATCACTTCACTGCTCTGTGCTTCAGCATCTCAGTCTGTAAAATGGGAATAATACAGCTGATTTCCTTTGAAAAGAATTTCAGGTCTATTATGAAAAGCTGTATATAAGAGTATAGTGCTGCTATTCTTATGGTTGATTTTGTACAGGGAAACCTTTATTAAATCCATTAATTGAGTAGGATTAATGAGATGGTTTCTTTTTCCCTCCATTACTGGCTGATAATTATCTCCTATACACTGTACCACAAAAGATGATTGAACTGGGCAAATGTGGACTGTTAGTTGGATCTCTATGATAAGGAGAACCAGTTGCCCCAAGTAGGAAAAATAATTATCTTTCAATGGATGAGCACAAAGATAAATTCATATTATACTAAAGAAAATCAACTTAGAGAAAAAATTCTTGCTTATGATCTATGGTTTTAGTCCTTAATCTGCACATCAAGAAAATATTAAATTTTTATATGAAGATCACTCAGAAATTAAACTGCATCCAAAGACATCTGTATGTTACCTACTGGTACAGACACTACTGGGACAGTTGATTCCAGCAAGCAGTGCTAAATGTATCCCTGGTATCCAAGGAATAGAATACAGGAATCATGTCCAACTGTAAGCACACATCATGCCTCTCCTAGACAGCTTACTCCTCTCAAGTGTTCATTCTTTGAGTTCCCAAAACTTCCCAGAAAAGCTTTCATGGAAGCTTCTTCCTTGCAAGATAGTGAGAGTTTTCACTTGGAAAGAGTCTCGCAAAATTTCTCTCTGAGACGAAAGGGTCTGAAGAACATTAATTCACTTCAAGTATCAGTATAGAATAATTTCGAAAACAGACTGTCTTGGAAGATTTAAAAAACAAGAACATAATATTGGTATTTTTTGTCCTCTGAAACTCAAAGATAAAACAGCACATTTTTGCAATACAAAACCTGCAGCTACCCTTCCTTTCAAGAGAGCGAAGAAGGATCAAGTTTTGCGAAGTTCTTACAGCTCTGAGGAAAGATAGTGTTTTTGTTATTACCACATTTCACTTTCAAAACCTCCACCAAAGAGGCTTTGGAACACAGACCTTCAGGCAAATTAACTCTCCTCAGTTAATATAGATCAGATGCAACATCTTGAATCAGCAACTGAAATCTCTTTGTTTCAGATAATCATCTCTCTCGCTGTGACTTCCAAAGAACAAGGTAGAAGGTCATTATGCCACACTAGAGAGCTTGTCAAAAACACAAGACCCATCACAGTATATTAAAACATATCAACACAAGTAATTTTGTAATAGGATAGCAAGTAATTTCCATGCTAGTGTTAGTCATGCAATAGCAATTGATGACCTATCTGTATTTCTTTGGTAACAGAAGACATGCAGAAGAGTGAATTTCAGCTACTGAAATACTTGTGAATTATCTGCTTGACCGAAATTCTTACTGATTCTACCTAAAATGCAAACCAGGCAGAAATGTTCCTTATACAACACCAGACCGCAGATTGAGGAAGACACACCAGGGAAATCTGGTACAGGGAAGAGCATGCCCTTAATTGATCAGGACACATGGACCACCCATGCAGAGATGAGACTGCATTTAAACTAAGTAATAAGAGAGGATCATGGTTTGTTTCTGCTTCAGTGCTCTCTCCAAACTCCATCCTTGGTGCCTGACATACGTTCTACTGTAAAATAATAGATATAAGGGATGGAATTCCAGGAAATAAAGCTTTATGGTCCAGACATTGCCCACCAGCACTCCCACTGAAATGGAATACAGCCCTATAAATACTCTACGTCAGCTAAAATCAGAGAGTTGTAACACATCAAACATTTTACAGAAAATTGATTAAATAAATTTTACAGTGGAAACATCAACAAATTTGTTTGGACTAGGAAAGAATGATAAAAAATACACTTCTTCCATGATTAAACTCCTGCCTGCTCACTTTCTCATTATGCAGTATGTTAAAACACCTCAGGAGAATCACACTCATTGAAATATTTCAAAAAAAAGATGCAACTGACATTTTACCTATTTATTCCTGAATAACCTGAAATAAAATTATATTACAAGGCCTTTCTCAAAAAGAAAAAGATGTCACAAAAATTCTAATTCTTAGCCTACAGAAATTGAAGTATTTTTTCAGCAACAAGTTTCATTATTCCTAGCACTTGGTACTAAGGTGGGTCTTTACTTTAACAGTAACTTGGTTAAGTTCAATAGGTTTTTTTAATTTTGCAGATACTTGAGTCCATGCAAAACATTTAAGCATTGCAAACAGCACAGAGTACAACACAGTGGAAAGCAAAAATCACATTTCCTAAGGATCATGTGCTGTGTGCTTTCCAGCTGCAGTTTTACCAGATATTGTTAAGTTTTGACAGAGACTTGCTTGTAAGAGTTACCACAAATGTTTAAAATTTAAACATTTAAGAGTTTCCACCACTGCCATTGCATCCCTAGAGCTGTGTCCTGTGTAATGTATTGGCTACCACTTTTAATTCTCAAGCAACTATGAGTTAATAATGTAGAAACATGTAGCAAAATGCGATTATAACGGCAAATACCAAAAAACATATTAAAGGTTTAAAGCATTTTCTAAATTTATTTGCTGTTGGGAGATATGTTGTCATGCAATTGACTGGAAGAACCAATATTATCCCATTTCACAGAAGTATCTAATACAACACACTAGTCAACTTAAGTGCATTACTCATAAAATGGACCAAATGGGTTTTTATTTTTATTTTATCAGCATATTAACTCAGGGCAGAGATCACATCTTCAATCTTCTCCTGAGGACATCATGAAACCATGCAGAAATGACAACCCGAAAATAACACTTTAAAGGTTTTTAGTCAGTGAATTCTCACTGTGACCAAATAGTCTCACCTCGATTTCATCCCATTTGAGATCCACAACTCTCTGTCCTGCCCTCGGCTGCCACGTGGGTAACGTCACAGTGGCTCTGGAGCGCGGCAGAGCAATGTCAGGCTCCAGGGTGGACGAGGCCGGGCTGCTGTGCCGGGGCGAGGTGGCCTCTGTCCCCGGGGAGGCTGCGAGGCTGTGGGGTGAGTGCTCACAGTGTGTTCCCTCAAAGCCTTCGCTGCACAGACAGAGGTAGCCATCCCCGCTGGTGCTGCAGTTACCATGGAGACAGGGGTTGCTGGCACAAGGATCTGAAACAAACTGGAAAAAACATATCATATAGGTCAATTACTGATTATAAAGGATTTATTTCTGGTTTTAAAAATACCAGAAAACAGGATTCTTTGCCCCTACTGTATTCATCTTCTGAACATATTTATGAACCAAACTCATCTTTGATGTATCTTCAAGGAGATAAATTCAAAGGATTAAAGAAGAATACAAATTAATCTATATTAACTACTTTCCTCAAACCATTTATGCTAATTCACTGTTGCCACATTCAAGCAGAGAGATAAACACAAAAAAAGGAACGTGACCACCATTCATTATCAGGAATTTTCAAAAACAGACTTAAAAGAGTAACCTATTCAGAGAAAACATCAGATATGTTGGAATTTAAAAGAGTAACAGAAATAGGAAAGGGCACAGGACTCGTACAGATCAGCAGGTTGCGAAGCAGCTCTGTGTGGTCAGAGCTAACCACATCACACAATCCTATTTGTGGACACAACTTCCTTTGTAAAAGAGCTGGGCCTTTTACCTACACTTCATTTTGTGGACAGCAGTTTCAGAGTCCAATTCATTTGGGTGCTGAAAGCTTTCTAACAGGAGTTAGAAAACAGGGGCAAAACTGTGCCTGTTTTTAAAACAGCCATTGTAATAGCATGGAAAAGACTAAGCTCAGTGATATAAGAAAAATGCTGTCTGAGCCTTGCATGCCTTTAATTTCTATCTTGAATTTACCTACAACTATTTTGTAGTTTCTTATGTCATCACTGACTTTCAGGTTAAATGTCTTCCCTTTTCTCTGTTGAATTTTACATCCATAATGCATTTATAGAATATATCTACAAACTCTTCATCTCCTGGAAAAATTAGCTATACTTGACCTGTTTCCATGGGAAGGACAATGTGTCTTCCCTCCAGACACATGTTTATTTTTGCACCTGGAACTCCAAAGTTTAGCACTGCCTTTTGCAAAAGCATCAATACTTTTTTTGCTTTTCCTGGAAACAGCTTCCAAGATAGTACTGAAGAAATGCTTGCCTTAATGAGAGCTAAGTCATACTGCTGGCTTCCTGTCATCAACCAAGACCATCAGGCAGCTCCCTTCACTTGTCTTCACATCAAAGGGAAAACACATCACTGGAATCAGACATTTCCTCATCTTTAAATGCAAATTTCACCCAAGTGCTCCAGTCCTAAAGGCTACTCCATTCTTTCCTGTACAATATTCCTGCTCTTCTCTGCATAAGCCAGGCTTCAGATGACATTTCTCAGTAAAGCAGCACAGTTGCTTATTATTAGATATTTTTATAATTATCTCAATAAAAAACTACATAAACATTAAATATCATTAATGTAAAAAACAAGTATTGGGTCTACAGTAGGAATTTTACCTTCCCACAATCCAAAGGTCTGGTGTCAGGGACACCAAATCTTAAAACCTCCGTATATAAAACAATACTATTATTGACCTCAGGTGGAATTCTTTCGTTGGCTCAAATTTTTGTATACCCCAGACTCTGTAACATTTTTGGACAGAAAATACAGGAAAGATTATTAGGAAAGTTAATTTTGGAGACAGTCAATGATGAATGTCAGATTTTGTTCTGACTGATATAGAAGGCTTAGAGGCCATAGAGGACAGTCCAAGATATATGGTCTATTAATTTATCTCATGGTTTGGTCACAGTTCAGAGTGTTATTTACTTTGCTTGGGGACACATCTCATACATATAAGGTGATACCTTAGACATCAGGGTCAAGCTCTGACTCTTCTTCATTTTTAACACTCAACTACATGGCAAGTTTATATATATACCTGACATTTCAAGGAAGTATAGGTTTTATGTTCAGAAGGGGTCTCTTTCCCCTGCAAATGAAAAGAATAACTAAGTTCTCAAAGAAAAAATTTCTACATCTCTTCTCCCCCAAATAATATTTAAGTGACAGAAAAGAACAATTTTCAGGAAGGAGCTAGTTCTGTTCTACGGTTTGTCAGTTGCATTTTAAGCTTGCTCCACTGCCAAGTGCTAGAGATATTCATAGAAATTTTCTTTTCCTTTAAGAGTACTGAAGATAAAATGTGTTGACATGTGAACAAAACCCAGCTCAAAAATTGCTTGCAACAGTTTTTTCATATTCTAGTTTCTTGGACTAGATTGGAGTTTCAAAGAACTGCACATTTCCTATTGTAGGATAAGCTCTTTACTCATGCTTTCACAATAAATCCAAATTCAAAATAATCCTGTTTTGTGTTAGTAAATCAATTGTTCTCGTCACACCTAAAACGTTAAGGTTATTATCTGCAAACCTAGAAACAAGAAAGAAAAAAATAACATTTTCAATCACAAAGGGCACTTCCCCCATTACTGAATGCATCCATTCACTTTGCAAGCACAATAATAAAAAATGCTGTGTGATCCATTCTATTTGATGAAAACTGATTTGAGCTTGACTGGAAACAGATGTGTTTAATTAATTATTAAGTCCAGCTCAGTGCTGCCCCTGCCATGCACTGAAGAACACCTTGTGCTTTAGGAACCACCCCTACCCTTTCAGACAAAGTGGATGTAAAAATAATTGAAACAGTTTAGATTAGATGAAAAATAAAAAAAGACGAATAGATGTTGAACTTCAGCCACAGATTTCCTCAGAACTTAGTTTTATGAAGTACTGCATGGGATTTTATCATTCTCACTCCTTAGTTACTAGTAATTCAAAAGCTCATTTGTCTTCCAATAAGCCTATCAAAACAAATCAATGTCATTTGTGCATATGTTTTCTGTTGAACGAAAAAGTCCATTTTAATTATCAGATAAAAAGAGATAAGCAAATAAAATTGATTAATTTGTGCTCATTGTGATGTTTCTGTGGTTTCTCGGGTCCTCACCAAGGTGGCAGCAACGCGATCTGAGAAACATTTTGACACAGTGAACAGCATGGCTACATCAGAATTAAAGCCAGCAAAATTTCAAGGCTTACCCTGCAATGAACTATTGAAGCTCACAAAAAAAAACACCCTAAAGCAAAACAAAAGAAAAAACCAAAACACCTTGGTCTCATAACTAAGAGCCAAACCTAAGTGTACAGCAAATACACAATTACAAACTCCTTTTTTAGCCACTCCTCGTGTAGTTCACAGTATCTCCAGAGACTTGCACAGAGAAAAGAAGGCAGCAAGTAACACGAATCCATACAGTCCATGAATAAATACTAAATCAGTATGATCACCACTAAAAAATGCAGGGTTGTTTTAGGTACAGAATCTCCACAGTCACTATTAAGAAAGTATATTTTGTATTTCGGTCTCTTGTTTTCGTCCCCATTTTTTCATTTAATAGTCTGTCTGTTTTTATAATACATCCCTTGACTAAATAGGCACAGCCAGCCGTTGCAGCTGACAGAGCCAAGCTAAAAAGCCTAAAATGTATTTGCATGCAATTACTATTCCATATGCCTGGACAATTGTAATTCCTGAAACATTTTTCCAATAGAATCCTAAGACAGATGCATACCAAGGTGCCCTTCATATCACAGCTAATTTTCCAAAGGCAGATTGAACATGGTATAACAAACTGGGCTTGTTTAAGAATCACTCTCACAAACATGGATCCTTTGCCAGCCAGTCCAATTGTTTCCTAAGGTTTCAAGATAAAACACCGCAGGATGTAAATCTGCAAGATCTTTCTGCCAGTACTACTTGTGATGACACCAATTTGTCAGTTGATGCTCATTCACCTCCTCTTCAAAGTGGTTCTACTTGTTCCACCTGGAGACAGTCCAGGTAGATCCTCCAGAGAGCTTCAAGAAATAGAATGGTAAGTCTAAAGCCAAGGCTACAGATGAGCTCCTAAACACCGTGCCAAACCTCTCTTCTACCTGCAACTCTACTCTTAGATGTTTGTGCAAAACTAACTTTTAGGTCAGTTTTTATTGCTGTTGCCTACAGCCACAGACAATATTACACGAGTTTGCAACTTCAGTAAAATATGGAAAATAAAAAACCAGTAAATCCAGTCCTCATGTTAAGAATTCAGCAGATTGTTTAAATTCATTCTACATAGTGAATGTTAACCTGCTAACAAAGCCAAGCTGCCACAATCATGTCAAAGGCTGATACTTTGCATATGCATCCAGAAGCCCTCACTACCTCAAACAGCCTGCAGATATTAAAAACCCACACAGCCCAAAGTTTTCAGCTTTCCATGGCTCCCTGATATAGTTTTTCCAGCTACAGAGTCAATTGCTGTGGTTCTCAAATATGTAAAGTTATTCCAGTGGCTGGAACTTAGGTAGTTTCTTCACATGTTCTGGTAAAAAGATCTTAAGAAAATTTAAATTGGTAAAAATAAAACTGGTTTTGCACCTACATTGCTGAAGAAATTCCCCAATACAAAAGCAAACTTCTCTCCCAGATGAGATCATGGAAAGATCCACCACATTCACACACCAATTTCAAGATTTGCAGGGTACATTAAAAGTTATCAACTTCTGAATACTTTAGAAAGAAAATAATTAAAACCTACAGTCTAAGCTATTCTGGTTTTAATAATGTAGGGGGGGGAAATATTTTTCCTTTTAAGCATCTGAAACATCATCTATTTTTGCATATGCATCAATTTATGAAAAAGAGATGGAAACAGATTTAAATCTTTTACATAGCAATGACAATAAAGATTATCTAAAAATGTAATCTCTTTGAAAAAAATTGTTTAATTTGTTTAATTATGTTCAAACTATTATTAAAATTTATTCTAATTCAATCCTTTACACAGTGAAGCTGTAAATTCCATTCCATCTCACATTAAATCTTAGTGCTAAATATGAAATGAAAAGTAAGAAAAAAAGATTAATTTGAATTTTTATAAAAACCCTGATGTTCAAAATAGTATCCACAGGAAAAGCATTGAGATGAGTATATCAAATAAATGCATTTTCTTCAGTTTTGGGAAAAGACTGCCTTGACACTCAGTAGGACTCAAGCAACATATCTGGGTTCAATTTCTGGCTCTCCCAGAGACATCCTGCATGAGCTGAGTACAGCCAGACTCCATCTCTGCTCTTTCCAACTGTAAAATGGGGATTACACTTCCTTTCTCACACTGCCCGTGTTGGCTGGTTACAAAGCAATTTTTTTTCAGGATGGGAACCACAGAGACAGTGGCAATAGGAACTCTCAAGCAGCACTGAAATACAAATAAATACAATCAAGAAATACATCCCTGTAGAGCACGGCTAAATATGTAACGTGCAGCTATTCAGGTTTGTTTCTTAAGTCTTTCTTTCTTTTTTGCTTCTTTCTGTGGCCATTCTGGTTTCTTCTGAACACTTCTTTGCTCCAATGGACAGAAGTGTTTACAAAATTATTCAGCAAACTTTAAAGTCAAGCAAAAATTCTAAATTACATTAACTCTTCTAATTAACCCATAATAGACAGGAAAATCATCTTAATATTGCATGTTTACACATTATTCTTCTTCAGAACAAGATTTGCTTCAAACAGATGCGCTGAAGAATACATTCATTTTCCAACTGTGACCAAACACAACAGAAATAAAAGTGGCTGAAACACCCTGATTAGGAGAGTCAGGATGAATGAGAGCTTTTTGTCACATGAGGATGTAAAAATAGAACATGATCAGCACTGTGATCACACAGGTACTGCCACCTTAAACGGCTCCTCCCTAAAAGCTGCCTGCGATGTCCTTTGTGTGAGAATTTAAGGACACTCTGCAGAAGTAATTCTTGTGCCACATGCGCCAGGACAGTGACACACTGCCTGACAGGGTGTGGTGACCGCAGCGCTCAGAGGCGGGCAGTACAGGAACTGCCATGTCAGAGTCTGTCGGAAGGAAGGACGTGCCATCACGGTGCTGTTCATACTGTGAGCTGCCCATGGGCAACGAACTACACCAGTCTGAGACCTGAGTATCACGGATTTAACAGAATGGGAAACAACAAAGTAATAAAAAGTGCTGCATACAGAGGTCCTGGAAGCCAGAGCAATCAGGGCTTTCCTCAAAAAAGTGTGAGCAGAACAAGACATTTCTCTATTACATAAAAGAAGAATTTGGCAGCTATGTCAGCTTCCATCATTAGGAACTATCTACAAGCTACAAGACAAAATTGAGATTAATCAAGATATAGAAGGCCAAGACCAAGAACTGTGTCATAAAATAGAATATAAGCAACTTCTTTCTAGAAGTAAACACCCTTTCCATTTAGCAATTCAACCCTACACCCAACCCATGAGGAAAGCCATCAATAAATCTAATAAAGTGTAACCTTTATCAGATAATGCAGAATATGATTCTTTGAAACACCATTAACAATGAGAACTTTGGATTTCTTCCAAGCAGCAATTCTTATTCCATGAGTTTTGAATATTCAGAGTAATGAAACTGCCAGTGAATGCAATAAATGGATATAAAACATTTTTCTTTACTTCAGTGAAGCAGAAAAAAAATGCCTAAAGAAATTGTCTGTTTAATTGCAAACCAAAGCATGGCTGCCCAAATCTATTTGAAAAACCAGCAAACATAACAGGGCAGAATTTGAACAGCGTGATAGATTTTCAAAACAGAGCTCCAGCAAATGGCTGATTTACCCTTGTGTAATAAGTTACCAGACACCAACTGCTTTGCTCTACCTATCCTCAGGCACATTCTTACCTCAGGGTATCCTGAAATAACTGCAAAGTAAATTGAGATCACTTTCCCTCTCCCTCAATGAAAGGAAAATATCTGCTTCACACTAACCACTGAAAACTGTCAGATGTCAGCATGTACATAAACAATTATGGAGAAGCACCTTACTTTTTTTGTCTGCTTTTCTCATCAGATCATTTTAAATATATATTTGCCTTTCTCCTGTTGTGAAAGGACATTCAAATTGTTTGATTTTTTTATAAATACAGTAGATTTAATGCTACATTCCAAGCAGACAAGCTGAGCGAGTTTACTGCGTTCTTCAGCAACACCCATACTCAGCAAAGACACTTTCTCAAAAAATCAAAATGAAGTCAGCATACCTATCCCAAAGATGGGTAGAATACTTAAGACAAAGGATCTAAGAAGCACCAATAGATCTCTGAAGATCAGCATTGGTGCTTTTTATCACAGAATCATCTCATTTTACACTCAGTAAGGGCAGGCACCCTGCTCTAATTGTTCGTTGGGACCCCAGTGGTTCTCTCATTACTGGTGGCAAAACTAGGGGGTAATTGTGAAGGCAAAGCATTACATTTGACACAGTGGCACAACACACTTGTTTGTTTCGATCTTGGGCTATTATTTCATTATTAAAATATCACACAGTGAAAGAATTATCAATAGTATCTTTATTCCTAATACTGTTTTCCTCTTAGAAGAAATTTTTCTTGAGCAACAGCACAAAATATTTTTATGATAGAACATTAAAATATGTAATGATATAAGAATTCATAACATTTTTTTTCTACACTGAACTAGTACAAAGCTGAAATTAAGCAAACATGCTCATAAAAAATTACTAGTAGAATTCTATTAAAAAAACACACAAGCAAGTTTCCAGGTTATGTGCACAAGATTTTTAAAAATTTTTGAACAAAAGACTACATAATTTCCATAAATAAAGGTTTGAGATTAACTATATGGGTCACAGGCTAATTTAAGGTTACTAATATAATTTCAAAATACTAAAGTTCTGCCATGAATATTAATACTGAGTTATAGTGAGCTCAGGACTAGCACAGGCAGAAACACACTCCACCTATCTTAAAGGGGGGGAAAAAAATCCCAAACGATCTGCTACTTGAATTTTCAAAATTAACTAAGGAAATTACTTATCTTACTCAAAGTAAGATGATCCTTAAATTCCTAAAATTTTAGCTGTTTTAGAAACAGTAGTGTGCTATAATCTCTCTACAGGAATGATGAGTTTTACATGTTTGTCCACCCTTAAAAATATGGAACAAATTTGAGAGCTTTCTAGAAATCTAAAAAATAATCTAAAATTTTACCTTCACTGCATGAACAAGCACCCAGGTCAAGGATCAAGCTTATGGAGGTGCTCTAAGTGACAAAAAGTGCACAGTGTAAACTCACACTTAATTATCTGCAAGACACAGCATGCTTCCAAAGTTCAGCAACAGAACAGCAACAGCATTCTTATTTTCTTTAGCATTAACATCAATCAACCTCAAGACACAAATTCATACAAAATAGACTTCATTAGTTCAAGTACTCAGGGCATTTCTCAATTTCCAAGTCTGAGGCTTTACACTTTTCCAGGTGAGATACAGCAAAACAGACACGGAGTCTAGACAAGAGACAAGATATGACTAAATAACACAGTGAGTTGTGCATAAAACAGCAGCTGAACCATCAATAGGGCATGAAATCCTGAAAAACTCAGCAGATGTGACAATTGGCTACTCTCATAGCTTTTTGCCCACAAGAGGCTATGAAAACAGGAAAAAATAAACACATCCATAAGGTACCTAGAAGATCTGACATAACCAGCAGTTCATTGATGTCACATTTTCCAAATCAAGTATGAACAAGAAAATTAAAATTTGGAGACGTTGAAAAGAAGCAGTTGTTATTGTTTCAAGCCACAACACATCACAAAGGAGACATTTTGGCAGCTGAGGCATTTGGCAATCAATAAAACAGCAAATGCTTATGCATCAAGTCAAACAGATGAGCATGAGATGGGTCTCAGCACTTTCAAACAACAAAAATTCCTGCACTGCATCCAGTACCACTGACAGCACAGTGAATCACAGCTATGTGCTTTTCTGATTTTTTTGCTTATTTCTCATACTTAAACATCCTGTCAGATCCAAAGTTATTGTCCAGTTGGAGAAATACTGAAAGAAAGATGAAAAAAATTACAAACCCATGAATGCTCTCAGTACACACTTCTGGTTTTCAGTGTTGGATTCTGTTACTCCCCATGATTTCTATTTTAAAAACTCTTTTCTGGATTAGGAACCTGACTGTTTTCTGGTCAAAAGTGATTTTAAATTTTAAGACAGGGCTGGAGGCATCTTTATCTCATAACAAAGCACCTGCCCACACATTAAGTGCAATGTCCAAAGAGTTTCAAATCAACATCCACTCCCTCATCCCTGAAGAACTTATCATTTTACTGTAAAAAGTAACTGGATTAAATATTTGAACAACGTTGGAATGGAGATAGAAACCCCAAATTTCTCTACTCCTACTTGCTAAACACCATCACTCGTTGGCACTCACTTGCCATTGTCACCATCCCTCTCTGTGAAAGCTCTTTTAACTACAATGTTGTTTCTCACATTTTATGACAGCCTGGGTAAACTCAGTTACTTTGCAGCACTTAAGGTATGAAAACAGCAGCATATGCCTGAACTTCGAGAATAAGCCAGTCTGCAGACCCATAAAATAGGTCTTTATATTCAATAGTGAGAGGCAATGCTTCTTTTAGCCTCATCTGAAATAGCAGTTTTGCCCAGTCAGTAGAACATCGCTTCTGGGGTTATTTTTTTAAAACAAATTTATCTTGACATCCAAAATACCTTCTAAAATTGTATTAAAATAAAATGGATTATCAGTTTTCCTAAGCCATCCAGTAACAATTGCTCAGGGTTTTGTCCTGCTAGTCTATGCCAGCACAATTCTCATGCTAGGTTTTGATCACTTTCTTTCAATTTCAGCTACTCAATCACTCTCAGACTTTCTGGTTATATACACAGACTTTTCTTTTCTTTAGTGCAGAGGAATGTGCTTCCTGATAGAACAATTCAAGAATCTCTGGGTCTAGGGAAATACAAATTTGGTGCATAGCCTCCCTCTCTGGGACAGTTGTATGCAGTCTCAGGTCTCCTGAAGCAAGTTGCACAGAGCCTGTCATCATAAATAGGGGGTTTGCCTCTCAGTGTGTTCACTGTCACATCCGAGATGTCAAGAGGAAACTTGTTTGTTATATGTTCTTGCTGGTGTCTCCAAGATGCCATGCATACTCATTGTTCACCATGATTAAAGACATGTGGCAGAAATAACAGACTCAAGGTTCAGCCCAGCAACAAACTCGTCTTCTATCATTTTAAATCTGCCCTAAAGATCCCAGCTTTTACCAAATGCATTACAATATTAATGAACAGTTCCTGAAAGGAAGGACAGGATTTGTGCCCCTTCTAGATGAAAGGGCACAAATGAAGGGGCCCTGTCCCTATAGGGCATAAATCATTATAGGGCTGCTTCTGTCTAAGTCTCTCTTTCAGTTGGTCTGAACACTGGAATCTATGAAAACAGACACAATACCGTTCAGCCCATTTTCCTAGCCCTGGAGAAAGCAGGGCTGTGACCCAAATTCTCCTATGAATTTTATTCTGAGGTCATACATCAAAAGACTTTATACCTGCCATCAAACTACATTGTGTGCATGCTGTCATTTTGCTGTCCACTAGAAACTCTAGAAAGAAGAGCGGGTTTTAAACAATACCATTCTACAACTTCTGTCACTTAAATTTCTCTTCTGATGGTTTACCCTAATGAATTAATCTGTATCCAGACAAGTTGAAACCTATGCCAGGTTTCAACAGGTCAGTCCCCACATTACTTACTTCTCCAAATCCATTATTACTCTTTGAATGACTTCAAATCTGCTGTTTTCGCTAGTAATATCAATACTAATTTATCCCTTCATGATTTGGTCCTATGAATTAGACTTTTAATTTTCTGATGCAATACTTCATAGCATCTAAAAAAAATCTTAAGGGTAATAACTAAATGTAGATCCTCCCTCTGATTAAAATTTGGTGATTTTATTATATGTCCCTATGCCTTATCTTGTGATATTTAGCAAATACATTGCTCTCCTTCAAATCACTTATGGTTTTAAGAGACTTCTATCACAACTGTGTTTGGGAAAGAGGTGAACAAGCAGTCTGAGATATTTAGAAGCCGTTTCACACACCTTGTTTTCATTCAATATCCCTTTAGAACATGGAAAGAGTACCAGACATGCAGGTATATCTTGGATTTATATACTGGTATTGCGATATTCTTCTGCTATTTTCTCTGTCCCTTTCATCACAATAATCAAAATATTAAAATCAACTTTTAGACCAATTCTCATTTGTTTTGACACTATACATCATCTCCTATCTATATGACCCATGACTCTCTACTCATCAATTCAAGGCCCACATTGTCCTGGCTGGTTTGGACACAGCCCCTCTGAGGTTCTGCATGTCCCCATTCCCCTGTACAACACCTGACAGCAATGACCCTTGGGAACTGTGAGGGCAAGGACCTCCAGCTCTGATCACAACCATGCTTTGTATGGAGCTTTGTATGGAACACAAAGGCAGCAGCAGCAGAGTTGTGTTTCCTACAGATCACTCCAGCAGCCTTTCATCAGTTAGAGTCCTACATGTACCCTTACATTATTAATAGTTTTCTGTGTATTTTTTTTTCAAGTTTCCATTAATTCCTATAACAAAACATTTGTTTTTGGTGGCAAACATCAGGGCTTTTGAAAGGCACTCTCCTATATCTATTTATGATATAATAGATAGCAAGACACATAAGAGTGTCTCAGAGCACTCCAGAGGCAACAAGAAGTGTTTATTGATATTATTTTCCCCCAGATTACCAGGTTTTTAGGGCTGAAGCACTTATCTCCTTTTGAAACAGCTACAAGGATTCAAGTATTTCCTGGCACAGTAAAAGAATTCTAGGTTATTTCTGGGGTTATCACCCAGCATATTGCCTCCACGTCATGCATTAGTGAGGCACTTGGACCCTGTCTCTCAGAATGCTTAGCTCTGATACAAGTGTTAGTCACAATATTAAAAATGCCACTTCTCCTGTTGTAACTGTATTGAAAGATGGTGATTCTGGAAACATTTGAACAGGCAGCCAAACACCAAGACTACAAATAGCATAACAGTCAAGCACCTTCTGCACAATATCTCTGTCACTGGGGGCCCAACACAGAATTCATTTTGTCCATTCCATGTACTTACATCACGGAATGAGATGGCATCTTTTGACAAATGTCAGGCTTTTTATAAATTATTGAAAATTACACACGCACATCTTGCATCAGCATTTTGTCCTTGACCTTTAGCAAACACATTTATACTACAACAAACTTCTTTTAAAAGATAGGAAAAATACAAAAAAAAAAAAAAAGGTAACTATTTTAATCCACTCTTATGGGCATGCCTTGCAGGAAGTTTCTGAGGATGGACAGAAAATGGCTCATTAAATCCCTGCTGTACTATATCCTACACATCTTATTCTGTCAGGTTACATGATTTTTAAGGCACTACACCACTGCCTTTCCCTCTGAGGACAGAAAGTGCAATAGAGTAGATTCTTAATGCTGTATTTGCAAAATGGAAGAACACAACATAACCTATTGAGGTATAAATTTTGTCATTAGTCCTTGTTCTTTCACTGCTAGTTGATCCAAAAATTCTTTTACATAAGTAGTTAAAAGAGTAACAAAAATATGGAGAACAAAAAGAAAAGTAAGAAAAAAGTTATTTTCTCTTAGTTTGTCGTCTCTATAGACAGGAGACAAACCATGATGTGACTAGCTATTAAACCTGCCAAACCTCTTCCCACTGACTTACCTTTTGCATTACAAAAATTATTTTTTAATTAAAGACCTAAAAAAAATATTTCTCTGGGAAACAACAGTGGGTTTTCTAAACAAAAATGTCTTTTATCGAGTAATTTCTTGTTTAATGCAGAAAAGAGCCAACCCTGAAATACATTAGGAAATAAATACTGGCAGAGAGTCTAGAGCAAGAGCAAAAGAAGCTAAGAGAAGTTGACCAGGACAAACAAACTTATTTTGCCAATACAAGAAGTATTAATTAACCAAAAAGTCTAATCACAGAATCAGCTTGATTTTCTAATATTTTAAGATGATGAATCATGGGCTCAACATCATTTTCTCAACGAGGTGCTAAGTTTCAGAGGAAATAAAGGGTACTGCTACAGCTTTTTACCCCCAAAATATATTTCTATTGCAAGGATAGAAGAACACAAGTATTTTACACATGAATATGCAAACATTTAAAAAATAAGTCAGCAATACCTACTAGATTTGGTACTATAGCTTTAAGCTGAAATCTCCCCCTACAGATGCATTCTTGAAGCATTCAGCTGCAAAACACTTAGAAAACTGAAGCACAACTTTCTGAAATTAGTCTAAGGAGAAAAAGATGTAAAATGTTGTAAATTATGAAGTGTTAAAGACAAGAATGTTATTTATGCACATATATCATATAAGCTTTCCATTATTGCTTTTATTTACTAAGTAAATATGTAGGAGGAATACAACAATCCATCTATTGCAGGGCACAGCAGAAAGAATTTTTAGAACTACTGAGACCTACATTTTGGAACAGAAACACTCTGAAAATAATATAGTCCCATTTCTCTCATTCAGGAAAAATTGGGCTGCTGCTCACCTTCGAAACAAAAATCCTTGTGAAATTCTTCATCACAATACTACTGCTTCGTGATCAAATTTTCTGTTAAGTTCTCTGTAAATGCTAAAATATAATACAATTGAAGCACCATCACAGGAAATCTACTGCAATTACACCCTCAGAGGCTGGTCTTGATGATCAAACATATGTTAGAACTGAGCTTCTAATGAGCAATGGACATTTATGCATAACTGCATCCTTTAGTAAATAGGTATAAGTTGAAAATTCAGAATAAGATTCAGAATTAGAGACTCAATAAATATCCTAGAAAATACCATTGCCCCGCCTAACAGGTATTAGGAATTAAGATGAAAACAACTCTTGATATGTTCTGTGAATTCTGATGGATATTCACAAAAAGACTGAACTTCTTACAAACTCTGGGTTTCTGTAGCATTTCATTTGCTCACTCACGGTTTACTCTTTTCTCAATGGGTTCAATTCCTTGAGCACCCTTTGACAGGCACTCCCAACACATCTTTAATCTCCTGTTTGAAGGACACCACTATCCAAATGTCTGTGCACTTGTTTCAAGAGAAACCCTCTCATAGTGGGTGCCTTCCAACTCAGAATAGTCTGTGATGTGTCCTCAAAGGGGATTTCATTGAGGACTACATTAGCTCATCATTTACCTCTGACAATGAAGTCAGCTAACACCCAGACACCAAGATTTCAGACATGCACCCACTTGACTGGGTGAGAAGGAAAGAAAAGGAGTACAGCAGGTGGAAAATCAACAGTAGCTGAACAAATCCCTCTTCCATTGTGCAAGCTACACTAGGATAGTTGGGTTGCAAGTCAGCCCAAAAGCTTTCTTACATTTGGGCTTGCAAAATCCACTCTCCTCTCCAAAAATCATTAAAAAAAAAAGCACCCCTCTTTACAACTTTAGAGTCTGCTTTGCTAATTTACTATACAGCTTTCCCTCCCTGCTCAAATGATCTGTTGCTGAGTTACAAGCTCATGTGGAAGGATCAATATCACTCAGCAGTAAACAATTCATTATCCTAAAATTCCTACATTTGATTCAGAGAAACTCCAGTCAATTTTTGATAATCCATCTTCAATACCTCCTTAAGTTCCAGGGCCAAATACACACTGGAAGAAAAAGTAAATAAATAAAAAGACAGAAGCACAATACATTTGTGGTCAAAAAAGAAAAAAACTTCTACAATCAGATACCTATTAAATCCTCATTGTCACAGCACTTGTTGCAGTTGAGAGAGGCACAATACACAGAGTATCATCAGAAAGCTTCAACCCATACAGAGCAGCACCATACCACTTCAGAAGGCTTCAAGAGTCATCCCTTCTTGTTCTTTAGCCCAGCCTTTTATCCCCTCATGTTGATGCTGTGCCCCTGTGTGCCCTCTGTCCCTTTGGTGGTTGCTCAGTGCCCCTGGGCACTCCATGGCTCATTGCTGGCAGTGCTGCTCACCTGCTTCTCACAGCTCTGCCCACTGGGGATGAGGCTCAGCCCAGCCCCACTCCCAATCACCACAAACTGTGTGTCTAAACCTCATGGTCCTAACCCCTGAGAGAAATAAGCACAGATTTGTGAACCACTACTGAAATTACATTTGAAGTCTAAAGAGTGGAGAGATACAGTATGCAAAAAGTGACTTCTATTCTTCTGGTCTTCTCTACCAAATCACTGGCTCCCTGTGACAGCAGAAAGAAAGAAGAGTAAACTAAACATTAAATTCCCATTTAAATCAGATAATCAGAGAAAAAATTTTGCTCATTAGGGCTTTCAGCAAGACTGAATTATATTTCATTATCTGCTTTTTCCGTATCAAGTGGAACAAAGGGACAGACCTCTAGAAAACCTAACACAACACATGCAGTAAAATGGATTGTTTCAGTCTGTGTCAACTTCTGCATGAATAATTAGCTGGAACACATGCATTTAAAACATAGGTATAGAAAAAACATAAACAAATTATAAAAACATAATTATATCCAAAACCTGTCCTTTTGCCAATGACTTCACTTCTATTCATTTTAAGTTCAAGAAACATCTTACCAGAATGCACTATTGCCATGACAATTTTACTTGAATTTAGTGACTAGGTATATTCAGATTAAATGTCAGTCCAGTTCTGGCAGTCACACTCTAGCCCTCAATAGATTCAGAGAGTAAAGTGAAGTCGGCAAGCCAGAAAAGTTTTAAGGGATCTTCTTGATCTTGTGAATTAGTACTGAATTCGGAAACAGATTGAAAGGCAAGATAAAAGCACGTGGCCCATGCACAAGCTTTGTGACATTGCTTTGCCAATATATTTCCAGCTTGGTTTGTCACACGTCTGTTACTTTTTTATTATCCATTACTCAAACAGATTGCATATTTGATGAAGACATTCAGGAATCATTTCTTGCACACAAAAATGTCAAGTAAGAATAAAATAATGAGCAATTTCATTTAAATTTATGATCTCAAATAGAACTTGAATCTTGATAAAAAGCAAAGGAACAACCTCAATTTTGACATTCTTGCATTGCATATTAGTCTTGTGTGGAACACAGTCAATGTTATTTATGTGTGAGATGCAACTAAAAAATAATTGGCTATACTAACTGAACAACCAACCACAGAAACCCCTCCCTCATAAGCCGGTAGATTGGGAGCAAGTAGTGCTGTGCCTGTAACTCCTCGCTCTGGTACCTAGCACATAAAAAATAAAGCCATTTTCCACCACAAACATGTAGAGATCTGCCAGATAAATATTTGGAAACTGAAAGGCTGGTATTACAAGCAGATTGAAGCATGGCACTATCCCATCCTAAATTTCTTTAGGGTATGTTCCTTCTGCTCAGTCTGATTGCAAAGACAGAAAAAAAAAAAGCAAAGCAAAGCAATGCTGTTTTTAGATAACAAACCATCTGGTAAAATGCCTACAATAATTACTCTGTTTCCTTTACAATAACTTTCCATATGTTGGTAACTAGTCATATTTTCTTGTCCCACAATATAATCACTTGGAACTAAAAATGCACTCTAGAGTGCTGAAATTGGACTTACATTCACAATTTAGGATACACCCTCCTGCAACTGTACTTATTCTTTAGGTAGAAAATTATGTCCATGATTTAATATGGTTCTTCACCACCAATCCTTATTAGATTTCAAATTGCAATGATCTTGCAAAACAAAGCATTATCATACACTCTTTCTTATTCTCTCTTTTTTTTTCTTTTAGATAAAATTCAGTATATCTAGTTCACCTATTTACATGCTGTGCTTATTATAGAATATTGAAATATTTCCAAAAATAAAACCATTTTTTTATCTCCATCCCAGTAGACACATACTGTATCTTCATCAGCCTTTCTGTGGCCAAGATTTATTACCCAAGACAAACAAATGCCCTGAACATTTTTACACTAATCCTATCTAACCCCTTTTCTGCTCCCAGAGAATACTTCAACCTTTTCTTCTCGTAATTTTTATTTCCCATAAAGAGCTCTTACCAAAAAAATGCATATGACACCATATTACATATGACTACACCCCACAAACCATGCAGTTTGTCCTTTGAATTCCTAATAGACACAATTATTAGCTTGCCAGCGTTTTCCAACTATATCAAACTTACCTAGAAAAATGTGTCAGTTCGATTGAACTCCACCCAACTAGTGTAAAATATTTTTATACTGAAGAAAAACTGAGCTTAAGTTGCTAGTTAAGAGCTATAAAAAACAATCAGGCCCTGAGACAGAACAAGCTACTTATTGACAAAGCAAGTAGTAAGATAGTCAGCGACATGACAAGACAGCAGGGTTTATATGCTATAAGAAATACTGACACCCTGCAACTGAAGCAATGCATGACACCTAGATTGTTAATATTCAAGTAGCTTGCATAGCTAGACGACAGAAATTCTCTTGATTTAGCATCAAGTTTTTTCTCTGTAACGTGTCAAAACATGACAAGTTACACCCCACAGCAGCCAGCAGTACAGAAATGACCTAACAATGCAAACAACACCCCTGAGGCTCAGGAAAGAAATACTGGTAAAAATATATCCCACATTTTTTAAATACAGTCTCCCAAAATTGATATGAAAAAGTCAAGACACTGGTAAATCACAGGAATATAAAATGTATGTTTGCACACTCCTTAATACTACAGATTCTCTGATCTCTGCAGCAAAAAACTGAACCAAACAGAACATAGACCTTAATTTTTCTTACAATCAATATTTACCCACAGGCCAAAAGCCAAGCACCAGACAGTGTGCACTGGCATCATGAAATTGCATTAGGGATGTCTTTCTTAAACTGAAAGACAACAAACCCCCTACTCTCCCTGCTCCTCTATTACTCAAAGCCAAGTTTTTAATGTCTTTGAGGAAATATCCCCCTTTCTGAACTCTTGTTATAACTGCACACTTACACATCAACAAACTCTGATGCTGCATAACAATATTTAGGCACAATTTTAATTTGCTTCTTGAAATGTAAAGCTTATATTTATCAATTTTCTTTTAAAGAAAATGAAGCCTAACTTCTCTAAGAATCTCACATAGACAAGATGGAACAATAGTAAATTCCACACTGGTTAAGAGAACTTTGCTCAAAAAGCAAAAAACAAAAAAGTACACCTCTTTGTCTATATCTGTCCCAGAAAGTATTCCAGTTTAAAATACCTTCAATTTGTTTGTTTGGTTGTTTTTTTTTACTCAGAATCCTTGAGTCTTTCAAGACAGAGAAAATTATGGAAGACTTTTTATATTCAAGTCTTTCTAATCACTAGTGGATTTACATTTTGTTCCATTAATTTGAAGATACAGTAACATTTTGAGGAGAAGCCAGAAGTCATACATAAGTATTGTGGGTTACAAAACATTCTTAAATTACAGGTTAAAGACAAAGTAAAGTAAAAACTTGATAATGGGCCCAGTATCCAACATTTACATCCAAAACCTGATATTTATAGGCACACATCCCTGTCGTTTCCTTTGTTAAAATCTTGCACTTTCTTCAGATCAGTTTGTTTTCAGTGAATAAAGACAAACATTTAATTGTGATTTTTACTAACACAGCACACACTGACCAGAATTCACCTCTTACTATTGGTGCATCAGATGCTTATAATTACACCAGGCTAAGTTCGTGGACTATGTTCAAAATCTCCATTGTATTCATGTCATGCTAAAGTTTAATCAAAGCCTGACTTGGCCTTTTAGTGCTACCATCAATACTTATTTTACTAATGACCTGATGAATCTTATTTGGATCCTCTGCTCCTTAGATCACCATAATTTTGCAACCTCTCAAAGATTAAAGAAAACTCTACAAATTGATGATAGAGCTAATCCACTTGCTAGGCAAAATCCCCTTGATTCTACAGAGATTTTTTGGTACATTCCAGGATATCCTTGGCTGCTAAATACTACATCTCTAAACCAAAAAGAAGATGCTTAAAATGAGGGAGAGAAGGAAAAACCTTTCCAATATTCCGTTTTCTGCACAGTAATTTTACCTGCAAAAATGTTAAATATTCACTAACCCTTGTTCTACCTGGACTCCATGGAAAAACCTGGCACGCACAGGGAGCCTCTGCATTTTGAAGTGTCTAAATCCATGAACATCACAAAATGTCTTCCACCCAGAAAGGACAGGCCATAAAGAATAATGTCTTAAATCCTAACCAAGGCTTTGCTAATCAAACTTCTGGATTAAAAGTTTTACCCAATTAGCTCCCCATTAAAAGATATGGTTACTGAATTTTCACATTTCCTTTCCAATTGCTTCCTCTTATCTGATTTCTGTCCTTGGGTCCTTGTGATGACCTATATAAAATGGCAAAGCCTCATTATCAGAATCCTGCAGCACCCAGAGCTGGGTGAATTGATGAAATGAAGCCACAGCTAGAGCAAGAGACTGCAGATGTAAAGTCAGGCAGGAAGGTGTTCCTTTGAAATAAGACAGAAATGGGCTGTTCTCACCAAGGCTTTGAAAACAGGTAAAAATGTGAAGTTCTATTATACAAAAATAAGAACCAGTTGGGGGGGAAAAAATCTCTACTTGATACTTTTATCCTCCTAATCTCTTTCTGCCCATCCAGGCAGTCATTCAGGAGCACTGTCCCTCAAAGATTTCACGTGCTTACAAAGGAAGAAAAAACCAGACATAACTTCTGTTGACATTGGGAGTACAGGAGGAGACACTTCATATACCCCATATAAAAATTAATGACTTAGTCTAGTCATGGAAAAGCCATGCAATTCCTAAAACTGTAGAAAGGACATACCCATACCCAGACATCATCCAAAAATAGCTCATGAGTTATCTCAGATTAGCACTTCACCTGTCCTCTAACAAGTGGGCCAGCACTGTTCAGCAGAACAAGCAGAGCACACCACACAACACTTTGAGTCTTTCAGAGCACATAAAATTACTGGGAGCATTACTTTCATCTTACTAACTGAAAGCAAAGTAGGAAAACAATAGTTCCATCCTTCTACCTAATTCTCTTGAAATCTGGAGTACTCTTGGGACCTGCATTGTATATGAACTACTTTCTCAGATGCATCAAACGTGCTGATCTTCAAGTGTTTACAATGCTAAAACCATCCAGTCTTGCTGCCTACATTTTCTCTTTATCGTGACTGAACTTCAATACGAGGAGCTCTATTGTCAGCCACCCCAAAGATGACTTTCCTCCCTGTGTGAAGGAAACTTCTGATGAAACCTCTCCAAACTCTTTCCGTTCTGATTTTAAAATTCTCCTTCTTTTAGCTAAGAGGTTTGTTTATTATGCTTAGAATTGGGTATTGCTGTTTCAAATTTTATGAACTCCCAGTACTGGCAATTCTGATGGATCTCCAGGGCTTTGACAGCAGCAAACAATTTGTCCAAATTTCTTAGATTACCTCCAGTATTTAAGTGTCTATAAACATGAGCCTCTGTATTTGTGCATGAATGTATCTTGGCTAAACCTGACAATAAAATCTCCAGCTACATGCACTTCTGTTCAGAAGCCATCACAAAGTTCACCCATGTCAAAACATTTGGGGTTTTCAGTAAATAAAGTAAAATAGTAAGATTTTTGTCATCTAACATTGACTTAGATAGAACTCTTAGCGCTGTCTATAATCTATGCTGAAAGGTCATAGCTGGGGTTAAAAGGAAAAAAAAATACTTTAAGGATATTTTAATGTGTTCACTGTTTCAGAACAAAACAGTACTGACAGCAACAACCTAAAAGCATCAAACTTCAGCCAAAACAGGCACAACATGGATTTTGCTTCATAGCCTTTTACTGTATAATACAAATGTCGTCTGCATGTGTGCTGTCATAAAACATTGAAAACCAAACTCTTGTGCCTCAAAAAGATATCAAATTAGATTAATTTAATCAGCCTTATTTTATATTTTTCCACATACCAGCTGTTTTGCTTATTAAGTGGGACTACAAAAAACATAATTCAGTTTGAATTGCATGTGTCATATGGAAGCAAAGGTTTCATAATATGTTCTATAGTTAATTTTGTTATAGAAAAAATCAGACAAATGGTTGTAGATATGGCTACTGCTTGGAACTGACAGGTACAAAACACTGGGCCAGAAAAATGACCTTTCAAAACTTTCATTTTAATAAAAAAACTTAATTTTTCCTCTCTGTGACCAAGAAGTAATTTTTCCCTAATAATGTTCTAAGAAGTATGAAAACTCTCAAAAAATGTGGACTACAACATTTTGAAAGTTCCTTTGGACAAAAGCAGGCTTAAATAAGACAATGGTCTTTCTGCATCTCACACTGAAATTTATAACTGCCATAAATATTTTGAAAAATCCTACTGGAATCTACTTGGTCAGCATTTTAGATTGCAGCAATTAATCTCAGCTAACTCATTAAATGATCCAGAAATCTGTTTGTTCCTTACTTTTGCTCCAATCACCACCAAAGCACCCTTCATAACTCTAGTAAGTTAAAATAAATAAAAAGAGATTAAAAAACATGGCAAAAAAGTTTTTCCTCGTTCCTTGCACTAAACAAGGGCATTTGTACACTTTCGAAAGTTATTATAAAGCATAGTATACGTATTTTATAAATATGTAGTTACGTATTTATAGTAGTAGTTACAGCTGCAACACTCCTGCACCTGTGTAATCCTCAGAAATACATCCCTTCTGAAGGACATTTACCAGGACATTCATATGCCAATGCCTCCAAATATATCCTCAGACATAAGAGAATAATACTTAAGTGTAATGCAGAAAGAACTTTTTCAGGAGTGAAGCATGGATCACCAACACCACCCTTTTTTTTTTTTAAATAAAAAATGTGCATACCTGTTAGGTATGTGCTCCAATTCCACTGATTCAACAGAAGTACATTTTCCTAACAAGACTATTACATCCTTAGAAGACATTCAAACATATTTTTGTATTTTCAAGATATAAACAACTCATTTCCATCTTGCCTTATAAAATTATATTTAGCATCATGCTGTATCTTATTATAAAGAGGAACTACTTGTTATAAATACATATAAGAAATGAAAATTCCTAAAATTTAATGAACAAAACTGTGATCTGCATGCTGTGGTTCATTAGGTTTTCATATGAAAAGCAAAAAACACCACAGCCCAAAATTAAAAACTGTGGTTTTAAATTAGTTCTTTTAGGGCTGCTCATCTTTTAGCTGCAGTGGGAAATGGATATGAGAAGACAGATGCTGTAAGTTCAGTTCATTACTATCAGCTCTGCATTATTTCCCAGCCTTCCTGATACTATGAAGATTGATTGCTACTCTATTCCTTTAGATGAATGTGAATTTGAATAAATGGTTTATTTTCTCTATCCTATTTCAAAAATTTTTGTATTTTTCTTTTTTTTCTCCCGTTTCCTTACATTCATGGCACATTGTGGAGATCTCTTGTCTCAACATACTCTCATGCAGCATTGGAACAGAAATCATTAGCAATCTTGATTGAACTCTGTCATGGCTCCAAAGCAGCACAAGCATGGGGAGAGCAGTTTCACATGGGGAGAGCAGTGCTGCACTTCCCAGAAAAGACCTACATAAGCTCCAGAACAAAACAAAGATGGCCAATACAAAGATGCCATCATGATCCAACAATGGGGATAATTTTCACCACAGATGTGTGTAAGTAAGGAAGAGGAAATAAAAGCACTCAAGTTAAAAAACCCTCACAAACTACAGCTGACCTCTTCATCAAGCAGCTTATTTTCAGTACCATATGAAAGCTCAGGATGTTTATTTAACTTTCAAGTAAAAAAAAAATAAGATTACCAGTTAATAATACAATCTCTCAGATAAGAACAAAATTATTGTGTTCTGGGACTTTGATATTTTTAAAATCTACCTTATTGCAGTAGAATAAAGTCTGCCTTGTCATATTTCAAGGCTGTGTAATTTGGTTTTTTATCTCATGTCACGTAAGACTTTAGATATCGCTGAATTGCCTTAGCTCACCAAAGCAGTCACACCTCTACACTTGGTAAAAGCAAAGATAAAGTATGGGTATTTTTAAATAAAACAGGTATTTGAACTGATGTCTTTCATCAGATACTTTCATGAGATTTCATTTGAGGATACACACTGGAGGAAACAATTATTTGAATATGTAAATAATGGAAGAGGACGCCCATTCAGAGCTCTGCACTTTGTAAAACATGTATTAGTCAAAAGTGGATAATAATGCCAGGAATTACATTTATACAAAATCGTCTATAACTAGAAAATTATGTTTATACAGTGGCCATGAACTACTGATACAGGGTTAGCAGAATGTAGGCAATTCCCATGGAATCTGGTTACTGAAGTCATGCCAGGTTAACTGAATTGGTTTTGTTAAACTAATACGTTCTTTGTGCAGGGACTATTCTATAATAGGTTTTCAAATAGTTATTTCAACTTAAATTGTGTCTGTGAAGTTGTGCTGTTCTCATCTTATGAGAATTTCATATAATCCTGCTAAAGAGAACTCTTGCTTCAAACTCCTACACTTTCATTGCTGCAGGCAGACATGGAGAGGGTAGATAGGCCAGCAGGATTGTTAGACTGGAGACAGGCAGCTTTCCCATTTCCTTCCAAAGATGGCCACAAATATTTCTTGTTCATGTCTTGTTAATCAAGCCTTCAGCACTACTTTTTCTGCACCGTCATGACAAACCAACCATGGAGAAAACACTGCTAGGTCTCTATGTCCCACCACCCATTTTCTTTTGTGACAAACTGGAAGCTCTTTCATATAGGAATGATTCCTTCCCTCTGTGTTACACAAGTACAGCAGGATTCTCATTCACCGGTAATTGTACAGATACTATAAACATACATGAACTATTATACACAGAATTACAGGAAAATTATGGTCTTGGTTGATTACCACGGCTGCAAGGTCAGAATCTTATATGGCAGGTTATTGAAGTCTGCTCAAATGACCCAAATTTGACAGGCTATGCAAACTCCAGCCCTTCCCAAGCTAAATCAATGTGAACAGCTCTTAACAGGAGCATAAGAGCTCTCCAGCATGTCTTACACTGTCTGCCTAAAACCATCTGACCCAGGAAGGAGACACCTCACTGATCAGTGTTGTCAGAAGGGAGTCTACATCCACGGATAACAGGCTTGTAACTCAGAAGTTCTATCTGAAGGTAGCTTAGGAAAAAACACATTTTGCTTTTCAGCTATCATATCTGGTAATATCTACCATGAGAATGCCCAAATGCAAGAGCTTTGTATGTTACATTACATCTTTAAAGACTGCTAAAAATTTAACTAGCTGGAATCCAAAACATGTGACCCTAAATTGAGAAGCTGTTAAATAATACATGTAGGAAGCCACTCAAAGCTTTCATTTGGAATTCTGTTGTGGTCATTCTATATCTGGAGCTTGAATGTCTCAAGAATTACCTCAGGTAATCCATTAAAAAAATCTACGGGTTGGGGGGGAGAAGTCAGTGGCTCTAGGAGGAAAAATAAAAATAAATCCTCTTTTTTGACCTGCAGCCTACATGAAATGTTGAAGTAAACAAGGAGTTTGAGACACATTTTGTCACAGCCAACAGTTTACCTAATTAAGTTGGGGGTTCATTGTCATTTAGCATTGCTTCACTCTTAAGTGGATATCCAGAATAAACAGCCAGCTGTCAGAAAGTGACAGAGATGAATATTAATGCATGTTGGGGAAAAAATCGTCCAAAAGCTTTGCTGTCACATTAAGTTCTTACATATAAAAACATATTCCCCCATTTTTTGGGCTGAAAATTCAAAAAATAATCCCTCATTTTACTACTTTTTAACAAGTATGTGGTAACCATCACACCTCTAGCCAACATTAGGCAAGGATGGTGATTTTTTTTTTTTTTGGGGGGGGGGACGTGTCCCACTATTAGATCAGTCAGTTAATTGATCCTGATATATGAACCCATACACATAGGAGATATCAAATCCTGTTAGTCTGATAGAAGGGGTAACTGAAGACACACTTTTCCTGATAGAATCTGCATGCTCCAGGAGCAAGAAGAAGGCACCATTGCATTTAACAGCCTCTGGTCATGAGCTTACCAGCTTCAGAAGCTCCTTGTTAACTTTTCCCCTGTGGTAGAACTTAGTTTTTCAGAAAATACACTTACAAGGTGCTTCTATATTCAATTTCAAAACAATTTAAATGTACATACACCTGAAACAATAAAAATTACTGGTTATGACAGCACATTACACAGCTTTGGAAAACAATTTCTTCTGAAGGTTTTTCTAATAATTTCTGGCAACTTCTTCAGTCCTGTCCTGTATAATCTTCTGCAATATCAATATTGTGTTGGACTGTTATTGAAACATTCCAAACATTTTTAGACAGGACAATGCTGATTGGACTAATTTGTTCAATCAAATTTTCACCAGCCCAATATTAGTACATTATTTATAAGCTGTTTGCTGGTTTACAAAGTTTATCCATTAAACCAAGTAAGTCTTTTCAATGGCATTTGTTTGAATTGAGACCAGGACACTATTTAATATTCACCCCACAAAAGGCTGCAGTAAAGGACAGTAATGAAACTGTTTGATTTTAAAAGTTGTTTTAGTAATTGTGGAACTACGAGCAAAAATCAGTAACAGCAACATAAAAATCACTGAGTAAAAAGTGGGTTTACTTTCTTTTGGAAGAATATGTCCTATAGAATAAAAATGTTGGAGAAATTTCACTTCATGTGTATTTGTTTTAACCCTCTGTCAAACACAGATCTTCTAGCAAACAAAGCAAATTTGAAGGTAGCTTTTTTGAATCCTTTCTTAAAATTAGCTTCCTATCCATGAATTTCTCTTGGAAATAAAAAGATTCAACACTAAAATTCTAAAAATGATAAAAATTGTGTAATACATTTGTCTTACAAATTCTCTAATAGACCTAAAGGGGAATTCTCCCATCAATGTGAACCCATGTTGTCATCCATACAATCATGGTGAAATCAAAGAACAAAAAATTAATCTAAATTTTCTTATTTGCAAGCTGGTAATGAAATTATTTCTCTTTTCAGGATATCATACAATTTGGTTTATCTAGCTGTTGTTATTTTATGCAAAGCAAGTGTTCCTTGTTCTTAAGAGTACAAAAAAAAGTATGCCATTGAAATTCTCCATATTTCAATGTGAAACAATGCTCACATCTAAAAGGCAGTATTTTTATCAGCACAAAGGTTTTGTTCAAAAATAAGTTCTCAAGTGGATTGTGATGAAAACGTAAGGATTTTTTTTTTTTTTTTTTTTTTTTTTTTTTTTTGGTTGTGGGGATTTTTCTTTTAAGTACAAAATAATTCAGGGCATCCACTTACATTTTACTGAACCAAGTACAGACTAATCCTGACTGTCATACCTATGGATCCAATTTCTCCATAATGCCAGACCCATTTCTATTCAAATTACAAGCCATAATTGAGAATTTATTATCTATTGAATCTTAAATGTAGGACCATTTACTTTTTAATGAAACCAAAACAAAACAACATAGTAGAAAATGTTCCCTTGTTACAAACATGCCTTCATTAAACCTCCTTTTTTAATTAAAAATATGATATTAAAGTCAGGTTGACTGTAAATTGTAAGGTCTAAAACCCCAAGTAAATACTTTGATAAAAAGTTATTAATACTACCTCAATAACTTCTGTGCTTGTCAAACATGTCTATTAAAGAATGTTAAAATTTAATCTTATGTCTACCTATTAAAAAGCAGAAAGCAAAGAGAGAAATGAAAGAACAACACATTATAAGTAAAAGCCTGGAGCAATCAAGGCAGTGATAGTGATAGGAAATTTCACCACCTCAAGAACATTGAGGTGTGTTATACAAAAAGGAGAGTCAGATGTATCTGGGGACAGAAAGACAGGAGTAAAATAATACACTTCTAGATTATTAGAATTACTATTTCTTTAATATTAAGCAAGGAATGTTTCTTACTATTTTTTACTTTCTATATAACATGGAGCAAGATTAAGAAGTATTATCAAAGGGGATAAGCAAACCCATACATACACTGAGACTAATGAGGAATTGCCACCAAACACCATCTTTGATATGGAATAAAAAAATCTCAAAAATCATTCAAAGTAGGAGAAATTAGAAGTGACATTATAATGTGCCACCCCACTGGCACAAAAGAAAAGAGACATCAAAATAAAAGAACACATTTCAGAATTAGAAAAACCTTGACACTAGGTTTCAAAGTCGGAAAATTTGCTTTCCTGTAATTTCGGAAAAAAGAAATCCTGTTTGTTGTTTTTAACATAATCCCATTCCAAATAGGTGTAAATCCTTTAGATTTAATTTCTTATATATAAATCTGTATCACATGAAATGCAATGGAATAGGAAGGGTGTCACTGCATATGATGCTGGCAATTTTTGCCTTACAATACTCTAATTTCAAGCACACAAGTCATTAAGCACTGCAGCTTTCAGGCCAAAAACTTTTGCTTGCAACTATCACAAAACTTCAAAAGCTTTCATATTTTTAGAAGCGCCTAGGAATACATGCTTGGTTTATTACATCAAAGGACCAGTTCACTGACATCCCTGCATCTGGACAAGACTAAGCATTCATGAAAGAAGTGCAAGCTAGAAAGCTTATTTTCCTGATAATGGACACTATCATTTGAAATGGTTGATGGTTTTGAAGAGAAACTATCACTATTCCCTGAAATCGTGCAATCCAGCAAAACAACTCACCCTTGCTGGCAGCACAGAATTCAGATAATGTGACATGGAATCTGGACAGCATTCCAGCCCAAAGCAGAAATTTTGCATTTCATCCGATAAAAGTAAACCTGAATATAAAGTCACAAATATTTTTACTCATTTTGAACACAGATGCAGAGACATGTGCAAGCTACGTTGCAAACATTAATCAATTATTTGAGTTCTAGCTGACAATGTAATTCCTTAAACTAAAATTTCTTCTTCATCTAACCTGAGTGCTTCCGTCCACTGCAGTAACGCAGTAAGCAAAGCAAGCCCTTTCTCTAAGTGAACTTTCATCCTTCTTTCTCCCTTTTCATTCTGCCTCCTTTTCTTTACTGCAAGAGATCATCATGTAAATAGAAGACTGAAATAAACTATCTCTGCACAGCGTCAAGCATATGCCAAAAATTTCTGTTGTTAAAATCAGCAGATTGACAATTAAATTGTTAAACATTCGAATCCTAATGATTCACCCATTTGTAACAGGAAAATAGTATCTTGCTTCTTTCCCTGTATGCAAAAATACCAGAATGACCTACTGTTAACATTTTTACAATTAAAGACACTTGGCAAAATACACTTGTTTCCTCCTACTCAGAAACAAGCGAGAAAACCTCCAGGCCTGACTCTGTATTTCCTAATTTTATAAACCTTTCTCTGTTTAATTTTAACAGAAGAGGTGGCAATAAATTCACTGACTGCACATCTCGAACAGCTCTAGAATACAAACAATGAGGTGAGGATTCTGCAGGAGTAAGAAAGAAAGGATGCAGATGGCATTGCAGTGAGGATTTGTGCTACGGATGGAAGCATTTCCCAGACTGAAGGCTTTTGTCAATCTGAATTGTGCCCCTGAGCGCGGGGTTTTTGTGCCGCGGCTCCCCCGGCACAGCATCAGCAGGTCAGGGACAGGGACAGGGACAGGGACAGGGACAGGGACAGGGACAGCCCTGATGTCACCGAGCAGCACCAGGCCCTGCTTGGGCTGGAGGGCAGCTGGGTTGGGAACCCAGCTGGGCACCTGCCCTAGGCCCCGGGAATCCCATCCCATCCCTGTTGGGACAGCTGAAGGGCCACAGCTGGGAACAGCTGGACTGCAGGGACCTCGGGCAGAACAGGCACCTGCACCGAGCAGCTCCAGGGGCCACAGCCGGGCTGAACTTTCAATACAGGCGGGACTGCAAAAAGCCACGGCAGCCGCTCGGGATCGGTGTTAAACAACGTTAGTACCTTAGGCACTAAGAGACAGTCTGTGTGCCTTCTGCAAAACCCTCTGCACAAAGAATTGTTCCACACTATTAAGTCTTTCTATTATACATTCTCTATTATTAGATATTGCTATTTTAAGTAGTTCTCCAGGTCTTACAACAAAACTGTATAAACAGACTTCACACTGACAGCATTTAATTGCTTTGCATGTGCATTGTTTAATGCATGAATTATTTGAGCAATTAGGAGCCAGAGGTGCTGCTTAGTTTCCATCCTTTTAGAAGCCAGGAAAATCTAGTGAAATAAAGCAATGATTCTCAACTGGACTCATGCAGTCTGAAACCATTCAGTGTGTCTTCTGAAAAAAGAAGACATATAAAACATGCTTATGATCCTAGGGTTTAACAGGCATCACTTTTCTACATTTGGACTATCAATATGACATTAATTTTCAAGCATATTTTAAAATAGCAAGAACAGTTACTTTGTGGATGTCTACAGAACCAGAGCATTTATAAGCAATTCTTTTAAATGATGGATTACAGCTGAGAAAGTTTATTTCATTCTTTAAAAAATCAACTAAGCATTCAACCATTCAGTTAAGACAGCACAAATAACTTCCCCAAAGAAACTTAGCTAAGAATATATAGTGTCCATTTATGAGTCTAGTGAAGAAGCATTTCCCTTGAGAAATTAAATTGTTTTTTTCACTTTTTATCATCATATGGTTCTATTTCCAACAACTAAAAAAATACTTTTACTTTCAGAATTATAGATAAAACACTATGCTTTTTACAGGAATAAGATAGTTCTGAATTTCTAAGAAACAGCATTGAATTATGGTTCAAGATAAACAGAACAGTGCTTATCATTCAGTGCTTTTCACTGTTTTGCAATAACAATATTATTATATAAATTATATGTAATATGAAAAATATTACTTTTAGAAGCCAGATAAACAGAACTACTTGTAACTAATTAGTTACCCATATCCAGAAGGAAACAGGATCTTTTTTTTTGTTAATTCTAAGAAGACAAAGACTTTGAATTAGGACATTCTTTATCAGAATCTCATGGACACTTAAAGTTACTGAAATGTGAGGGTAATTTTGCTAGATAAATACCTAAAAGACTCTCAGGGTACCAGCCTCAACACTGGTATCATTGAACACTTTTACTGGTCTTACCAGCTGGCCTGAGCTGATATGAAAGGGGAAACAGGAGGTCCTGTTAAAGGACCTGACAGTGACTGGTGTATAAATCAAAACACATCAAAACACATCAATTGCAAAACTCTAGTTTTCAAAATGCTGATTTTAAAAATGTGATGAATTGGATTTTTAACTTTGAAATTTCATATGCTTTCCTAAAGAAGAGATGACATCCAGGTGACATTCTGATAACTATTGGAATATTTTTTTATTACTACAGCTATTACATGAGGTTCAAAACATTTTGTTATGAATGCCAACCCTTTATGAAAATTTCTTTGTCTAAATAGTTACATCTTTCATATACATCTTCTGGTTCCTAAATTTTGCATATTTTGTTTAAAAGTTATGAGGCGTTTCTCATTGTTAATATGATAGCTTCTTTTTTCAGATGAACCATCTGATTTCGTCCTTCAGCAACCCAGACACCTGAATTTAAATTGAAGAGGAATGGAGATACGAGCAAGATTTACCTTGCCCACAGACACTGTGTCTCTGATGTCCCAACCATGAAGCTGTTGGAGGCAACACGCACCAAGCCTGGCTTCTTTCAGCCAATGCACACTCTGTGTGCAGATCTGTGAGGAGATTCTCCTGGAGAAGGCTTATTCTCTGCATCAGACCAAGTCACACAAGACTGTGTTGGCATGGGAGCCAGAGTGGCAAGGAGAAACAGCCATTATTATTACAAATAATAAATGGAATTTCTTACTTCCAAGAAATGCTATTTATTATCTGTAAATAAATGATTATTTATACATATATTATTTGTAAAAGAAAAAATTCTTTATTTAAACCAAGTCCAGAAAAGGCAATTGGCTGATGATCAAATATTGATTTGCAATTTGTAGGCAAACAGCTGGGAGAAAACTGGATGTGCATCAGCATTTATAGAGAGCTGACCTGGCAGCCAGAGAAAAATGAGCAGGAAAAGATTTCTGCATCTGTAGGTTACTGTAATTAGTAAAGAGCATTCTGTGAAACTTCCTTAGACACAAAATCAGAACTGGCTCATTTTATTCATATAAAATAATAGAATTCCATGTGGACAATTTGATGACTACATTCAGCTTTCAGTAGTTAGCAGATTTTTTTAGGGTGGAAAATAAGCAGACTACAGATGGGGAAAACATTGGAGCTGGCTCAGCAGGGTTAATTGTGGCATGATGCTGCATTACCAGTCAGCTGCAGTGCCTCAGCACCACACTCCAGGGACCAGGGTAATTGTGCATGGAGCTGGCAGGGAGTCAGGAGCTTTGTTAGCTCCTGATCAGCATTAACCATTCTAAATAAAGCTCAGCTCTACGCAGACAAATGTAGGTGACTCCACATGATCCTCATCAGTACCCTGGAGCTTTCTTCCATGTGGAGTATGCTATTTCCCCAATAACAGATAATGGAAAGTGACTACTAGAAGGAGAAAGATTTTGTCCAAAGCCGTTCCACTCCCGTTTCAGCCCTTCTGTACAAAACTTCCCCAAAATGTACAAGGAAAGGAAGAAGTCAGGAGAAGAAAGCAGACCTTTACATTGTCACAGGTGCACAAACAAAAACCTGCAATGAAGTGAAAAATAGAATTTGCATTTGGTGTGCTTATTACTACAGAGGGAAAATGTTTCATCATAACAAGAGGAGTTTTAACCATTATAGAGAATTCCATGAGGTTACAGTCCACACAAAGGATTCAGGTATTCAGAGCCACTCTACAGAAATTAAGACAAGCTAAACAATTCACCAGAATAACATCCTGTGACAAGGTAAACTGGTAAAAGGAAAAAATAAAAGGGGGACAAAATGAAGGCCTAAATACAAAGGGATACCAATTTAAGACTTTGGCACAACTAAACATAGCACAAAAATCCACCAGATTGCTGGATGATTTACTGAAACACTTCTAAAATAAATCTGATAGGGACAATAAGGAAATTAAATTAGTGTCGGCAGGTAAAAATTTACAGTACCTATCAGCTGTAAAGATGACTTCTATAAGCTCTAAAAGGTCAGCACATTGTTAAATCATACAAGTTCGCAATGTTTAAAATGAAAAATACAGACTCCATTGTGTAGTCTAAAGGTCTATATTTTTCTTATAAGATCAAGAGATTTCCAAAGTTGAATGTGAGTATATCTTATTCCAACATTATAGACATACAGAAACTATTGATGTTGAAGAAAAATGTGAGAAAATTTCTAGGGGCAGATTATAAATCAAGCCTTGCAACACCAAGTTTCCAAACCTTTAGATCAAAAACCAGCAATGTTAACAGATCAGGCAGGAGACAAGGAAGAACAAGCAGGGTGAGGACAGGATTTTTTTCTTACAACTATTAATCATTTGTAGCCAGAATAATTGACCAATAATGTGGTCTTGCAGATATTAATCACTATTGCAGTCTATTGATCCAATCCACAATCAGCTGAGTGTAATGGAAACAGTCTTTAATTAGGCATTTAAATATGCCTGCAAAACAGATTCTTATGTCTTTCTTCCTTCATTCTTTTCATCTTGAATCATATCAAATATTTTGTCTTCACAGAGAATCCAACATAGAACTCACCCTATAGCAACACACAATGAAAATATTAAAAAAAAATTTTTAAAGCACAAAACCCAAGGGCAGCTAGAACAAACTGTGCTTACCACATCTATACAGCATAGCAAATGATTCAAGGTTTCAGAGCAAGGCCTCTGAGCTGCACTGCTCTATTCAAGCCATTTCAGAGTACCTGGAGAAATGAGCTTTTTAAAGACTGTCAGCAGCACCACAATCCACTGTGAAAAAATTTAACTACACTTGCCACACCATTGGGTATATCTGCATATATATAAATGATGAGAGTCCAATTCAACTGCTAAGCTCAAATGCATCACTGTAGATAATTATTTTAAATGTTGCTAGAAAGAAGTTATTGTTACATAGCTTCAACAATGGATTATTCTAAATCTATTCCAAAACCCATACATAAATGGAATCTCAGATTTTACTTACACTATCAATCTGCACTGAGTTATCACAAGTGTAGAAAAATGAGAAAGTTGCGATGAGGTTTAGTTAGTTGAAACAAAACAAGAAGATGAATGGCAGCACTAGTAAGAGTTCTTTTGTCATCTGATTTTCCAGAAAGTATTTTTAATTTTATAGTAAAATCTTGAAAACAATTTTTTTCAGAATAATGCCTCTGTGCTTCATAGGATTTTCAAATACAATTCCCATTCTCAGCTAGCTTGGTGGTAGGAGCCATCATAGCTCCCGAAACATCTTTCCAGAATAAACAGGAACAGTAAGTAAATAGTGAAATTGTAATTACAACTGGAAAAACTCATTGAAGGACTTAGTCCCTCAGAAATTCAATCTTATAAATAAAATTAAAAATTATCAGCAGTGAAGAATTACAAAGACTGACTCCCAATATATTTCACGAAAAGGAATTTTAGAGAAACTTCTTTTCCAGAAGAATCCTCTCACTCGATCTGGAATAAGAAGAGATGCAATCCACTCACACTTCCAAGTTGATGTAGATGACTATGCAATATGACTTCAGCAAAAAGGCACGTGACCTCCACATCAGTTATTGGCCAAAGCAGAAATGAGATCTTAAAAGGCTAAAGTCATAAATACATTCAAATAACAGTATTACGTAACAGTCATAAGTGAAAGTCATAAGTGAAGGTCATAAGTGAAGGTCATGGTTAAGAAGATAGTCAGAAACAGGGAAACCTACTGAATTTGTCAAGCGCTGAGCAAGTTTCTCTAAATTTTTCAGAACTAAAATCTAGCTGGGAAGTCACTGTTGAGGTTATTGCTGCTGAGAAAAAATATTTTACCAAAAAGTCCATAATTTGTTTAATAGGAGTAAGTGAAAACTAACTGGATCACTCTGGTTAGTTCTCTAGCATTCACTGTGGAAATACAAATCAGATTTGCTACAAAAAAAAGGTAAGGAGAATAAATGTTATTACATTTGGAAACTCATCAGCAATGAAAACTGACTATTTTTTCTCTAAATTATCTGCTTCTTGTATATCCCAATTCATACCTTATTGCCAAAAATTAGTTCTTAATATTTCCATTCATGTCAAATCCTATGGCAGATGTCTAACTATGTCTGCTTCTGAATTAAAGAAGAACGCTGGCCTTCAAAGAAACAAAATTCCAAAATCCATAGAGATGGCTAAAAATAATGTGGGTTGCTGTGGGTTGCTGTATCCACACGAACAATGGTATGTAACATCATAATAGGAGCCAAGAAATTCATAATCCTTTCATACCTGTGAGAGTGCTAAGGACACCTGGAACACTATGCAGCATCATTAATGCATTTATTCAGATCTGGAATACAGGCAGGTGCTAAAGGAAAGGCCAACAGTCAAATTCTCTGCTATATTATGGGAATTCATCTAGCTGAGACACAGAAAATTCAAACCAACTATCCTTTTAGTTATACCTAAAGAACTGTCAGTACTAAAAGGAAAATCCCACCATGCCATTGAAATGCAAGTCAAGCAAGAAAAGAAGCTATCAGACTTTTTCAGCATCTAAATCCTCTTTGTCTAAGAAGAAAATAAAAACTATTTTTGGCAGCTAACTTTATTTATGCAATTCACAGTTAAAGGACAACACCAGAAGCTACAGAAATTACATTCCTGCAACTGCAGTGAACAGATGCCTAAGCATCAAACAAACTGGGAATCAAACAGATGTTATTCTGATAAACGTAGAGGAAAACCAGAAAAACATACCTAGAGAATATCTCAAATAGATTGTCTTCTAATGGCCATTTGAAGTATATATTTACTCACCTAGCTAGTATCCTCAAAAGTATTCCACACCCTGTGAAAGTCAAAGGCAAGGGCAGCTTTGTGGGAGTGGATGTCAGACCAGGGCCCCAGCCCAGATCTCCCTTTCCAAACCAGCCAACGCAGCAATGCAAACTTCCCTCGCTCAGAGCATATTTTGCACATGAAATCAAAGCTTCTGTAACTGTCAAACTCCAGAGCATAGACTCGAGTGCTTTGTGATTAAGCCTGAATGTATTGATTTCCTCATCCTACAACGAAAATCTACGGCAAGTATTTCAGCTTATCTGTTATACAAGCTTAAAAGTCATTCATAAAGTTTAATTTTTGTCCTTTTTTTTCCCCCCCAATGCTTCCTGTATTTCATGTCTTAACTAAAGAAATGCAAACACACAATATTGTATTCCACACTCATCTTTATCCCACTTACTTCATGAGGTTTAAAGAAACTATGAATGACTTATTATTCTACTCATCCATAATTGCAGTAGAATGACTGCAAATTAGTTTCCGCATTGGAACATCGCTACAAACACTTTGGTTCCCTCTGGGTTGACATGATTGTCTTCAGAAAGAAAGCAAATTCTTCTAAAATGAGGGATACAAGTTTCATCAGCTCAGCTTGATCAGCAATCAACCTTCCACCTTTACAATTCCCTTGAAAAACAGAAAACCTCATCTCTGTTATTTTAAAAAGACTGAGAAAAATAAACTGTGCAGATCAACAACTGGTACTCAACAGTTTTACAGTTATCTCCAAAATTAGATTAGGTAATGGCAAGGTTAACATCTAAATCAATACACCATTAAATACTCAGGAACTTTTCTCTCCAGACACCACAAGTGATACAAACTTCTAGCTGAACATAGGGGTTATCAGAAAATGACAATTCATTGATTAAAATGAGTTTTGTGCTGGCACCTCTGATCAGAGGAGGCCAAATCACAGATGTGTTTCTGACAGACACTTTACCTCCCTACTGCAGCACTAATGTTCTGCTCCAAGATCAGGGAATGCTGCCCCTTGAACCCTCAGCTGCCGCCCCACTCTCCAAGTCAGAGAAGAGGATTTCAAAACCATAAGACTACCAGGGTAACTTGAAGTTCTCAAGACTTCACAGAACTTCAGCTTCACAGAACTGCCCTGCTCACTGCCAAGAAGCCTGGAAGAGCCTCTGCCAGCCAGCAGCTCTCGTAGCTCAATAGCTGCTGGCAGAAAAGGCCCCACCTCCAAGTGGGGTGAACTTCCACACCGTAGGCAAGGAGTTTAGAAAATCTGAGAATTCAGAATACAGCTGGATGCAAATGTATCTTGGAAAAGAAAAATGTCCTCAGAACTAGAAATCTGAAGCTGGAAGATGCTGCAGTACTCATTACATAGTGAAAAGCACATACATAATGCAAAAATAACTAAGATGCTACATTTACAGTCGCTGTGTGTCACATACTAAGGTTTGTTAGCACAGCTGTCATTCCAGAATATCCTTCAATTTATTAGTATGTTGATTTACATTATGTCTCATGTAAACATAAAACATGGTTAAATCACTCACAAATATGTTACATTAACAGAAAAGCCTCCATGTTCCTAAATCAAAACCAGCAAAATTTGGACCATACCCTGGTTTGCTCCACACTGCGACCAGCAGGACTTGATAATCAGAGAGCAAACCAACTGATAGATCTATCCTGCTATTCTTAAGCAGGCCTTTGTGAAAAGATAGAATCACTGTAACTAATGATCCATCCTTTCTCACTCACCTGCTGAAGAGAAAGTGACGGAATTTGATGATTGCAGGGGAAGATGTTTAACTGGGGAGAAAGGTGTTTTGGAATCAAGTGGCACAGCTGACCTTGTTCCTGCACTTTCACATTAGAGAATTTCTTTGGTACATTCCAAGAAACCAAAGCTCAAATGGTTACTGAAATAACAATTTCTAAACTTATATTTAATGTTTTCATCACAAAAAATTGCTATGAGTTTATTACATCAGCTTTAAGTGATATCGCAGTCAAGTCCCAAGCAGCCTTGTAAAGATGTTCCACATTTTTAGAATCCTCTGTATAAACCAAGTCCCCACAAATCCTCAGAAAGATTATCAAGAATTTCTGTAACATCAAGTCAGTACCTTTCCATTACTTTTAAAAGGCAATAGTTAGACAAATTTTAACATTAGAGTCTATTGCAGTCATGTAAATTAAGTCAATTTGTCCTTCCTTCAATTAAACATGTTAATTTCCCAGGGGACTCAACACCATTTTCCTTCAGTTGTCACATATGCCATCATCACACAGTGCGCTGTAGCCTTAAAAAGAATTAATCAAGTATCTGATCTTACAGACCCTGCTCATGTCAGTAAACCTCACATAACCCAACTCCCTGAAATTCAAAGACATTCTCAAATGAGAAAGTTTCTCAGATCCCCACACACCAGAACACAACCTTGGTGTTCCACAGGCCCAATAAATGCCAGAAAACTCTCTTGTGACCAGACAGAAGAATTAGAAGTCTCAACACAAAATGCATTTAGCTCATAAACTATTATTAGACTTTTACCCAGCCTTCTTCCTTCTGTTTAATGTTCAGTTTGTCTGAAAACAGTTAAATTTTCCTGAAAATTAGATTACAATAGAAGTACAAGTATATAGTCAATCACAAGTTATTAATAGACTGCTAGGTGTGTAAGAAACCTAAAAAATTTGTTTTGGTTAGCCATTACAGAAATTCATTCACAAATTGGATTTTGATAAAGGCTTTTAACAATTTGCTTAATTTCTTCAGCAGAAGAAACCATACATCACCTTCAAAGCAAAGAAAAAAATAAAATTTGCATTAATTTTTACAGATTTGCTGAATTGAATGAACAAATCATTAAGGCTGAACAAGAAAGTGAAGAACTGCCATTGTGGTTCTTGGTGATAGTTACTATCCTTATGGACAAACACAACCAATATATATTTCAAAGAGAGATCACAGCAACATACCAAGTCTGGAAAATTACAAAAAATTGTCCATTTATATTCCTTAGCCACATGATTTGATTAATAGCTGATGCCCAAAAAAATTTAACTGTCTCGCTGATACTGGTTTTTGAAAGGATTGTCCTTGTCACAAGATTACCTTCAGACTCTTCCTGTTTGTCTCTGTATAAAAGTGAACAAGTAGTCCATACCACATTATTCAAATCTTTCCATATCTACTAATCTTTCTCAGGGGTGCTCTCTATTTCTGCCTTCTCTATCTTGCAAGTAAAGTTACCTCAATGTGATTTCAGGGACCCAAGCACTTTTTGTTCATAGAAGGGAACAACCTTCTGCTCTCTTGTGACATTATCTACACATCTTTAAAATGCATGTTGAACATTCAGGCTCAGTGAAGATTCTACCACCCAAAACTTATGGATATTCCTTCCAAAGAATCAGAGTTTATTTATTTATTCAGAGTAGGCATGGTTGACTGAAGTTATTCCTCCTCTTGTACACTTGTCATCAACAAGCTTCAGCGTTATTAGATCCAGCACAAAGGACCAGATAAGGGCTACCTGGGCTGAAAGAGAGGCCTGTTGGAAAGAAAAGGAACCCTATCTTGCTACTTTCTTTACAGCTATTGTTCCTACAGCTACCCCAAAGTCTTCTCAAACCGACAATGCAGCTGCTGTTGCAACTAATACATGAGGTACGACAAAGTTCTCAAAATCATTAACATTCAGTGACCTTATCTCAGTAAAACAACCCTACTTTCACTGTCAATTGGAATTCTGTTCTTACCTGATTCAAGAGCACCTTGTTCACAAACACCTTTGCTACAGAAGTCTTTGAAATACTGGTCATTGATATATTGCCCTGTTTCCAGTGGGAAAGAACATTATGAAACTAAATTAATCTGTAAACTGCTAGACTGAATATTTGCCAGATATAAAAATAGTCCAAGCAGTTGATTTTTTTTCTTTAATAAGAAGGCTTTTTTCATTAGAATTTAAATATATCCTGATAGGATCACTGATGTGCAATTCAGAATCTGGCATTTCAATACTATACTTCCTTACAAAGTACTTCTCACTCAGCAGTCTTAGAGCCTTTATATTTATTCACAAATTAACCTTTTGAAAACCCAGGATTAACTGAATTTACAGAGGAGAAATGGAAGTAGGTTCTATGAGTTTTTGCCCAGTGTGACTCAGCAAGGCAGTGAGAATTGCAAGCACCAAGTCCTGATATCCCCATTCCTAGCCACTATGTATCAATTCCAGACCTTTCTATGGAATTTACAGTTACCTTTTCAGGGTTTACACCAGAATATAATACTAAAAATACTTTATAATTGTCACAGCCTATATTATTGTAAAGCAAACCAAGGTCAACTTGAAAAAGAATATAAGGGCAGTGATATGTACTGCCGAACTCAAACAGGCTCCATATGCAGCACACAAATCAGCTTTTGAGTGCCTGAGTACTTCTCCATAAGAGATTACACTCAGCCAGTGGAAAAATTGAAGTTTTCTGATCAAGCAAACATTACTTTCTCAATGTTTATTTTGATGTACCTTTCTCTTGTTACAAAATTGTTGGAAAATCACAACTGAACCACAGTTCAAGATCTTTTTTCTAGTAATGCAATTACAATTTATGCTTTGTGAATTCATATTGACAAATGAAAATTTTCGCCCCAGAGAACATTTGTTTTGGAGTTTACTTTATTCCAGTAATGTATAAATTGGAAGAACTATACAGAAACAAAAAGCTGAATAAACTACTTCTTTTCTTTAAAAACCAACACAAGATTCTTAATAAACAGTGCTCTACAGTGTCAAATTCACGTAATAAACTGATTTTACCTTCCGATTTTTACTTAAATGCCACTAAGAAATTTTAATGCAATTAGCCCTACTTTTGCCAAAAAAGGTCCTTTCAGCTGAAGCGGGTGCACAGGAAATTTGGATCCTTTCATTTGGGGATCACCATACCACTAGATAGCCTGCTGAGCTCATCTTACCACATCAACCAAAAGTATATTAAAAAAAATTAATATTATCGAAGCCTTCCCTCTGGTGCAGTTGTCAAGAGAACAGATGACCTCTCAGCGTACATAAAATGGGATTTAGCATTGCACTAAACCTTTTTTTAGATTGACCAACAAACAACAGGAATATCATTAACTGATTTACTCCGTTCAGAAAGGGCATTGCAGAAAGAAAAATATTCACTAAATGCACACAGAGGGAAGAGTGGAATAACTCATTTTTTAAAGGGAAAAAGGTACAACAGGCGAATGCAATTACATTGAAAGACAGGATGAAAACTAGCAGAATTATTTTTTTTCCACTCAATTAAGATATGGGATTAACTGGAACACAAATGTAATACGAAATATCATGGGGATTTGATATTTAACAAGTACAGAGTGAGCTGTGAGAACACCAAAAGCAACTGCAAAACCAAAACCAAACCAAACTATGTTTGTAGTCAAGTGGACCCTGTTTCCAGCAGACCCATATCTGCCTATTAAAACAGAATTTTAATTTTAATTAATCATCTTCTAATATTTCTAGACTCATGACCCCATAACCAAGCGAGATCCTGCTAAATGCCACTTCTGAAATTACTGAAATTACTGCTACTCCTGTGACACTGAGCCAAGGCATTCAACTCCACTTCCATTGGGAACCTGCTCCACTAAAGATGAGTTCCAGAGCTACACAATATACACATGACAACATCAAGTTAGATTATTTCAAAGGAAAGTAAAACAATGATGGTTTTTAAGCAGATAGATTGTAAACTGATTCTCTTAGATCAAAGAGCATAAACTACAATAAAATACAACACATGAAAAGCTGAAGCGTCTTAGCATAGTATATCTTCTACTATTATTCAGTTACTTTAATCTGATCCAGCTTTTTGCAATCTTTAATAATAAAAAATTATTGTATTGAAAGCAACACATGAAACTTTCATTTATATGATGGGATTTTTCAGAACTAAATAGTTTGCACTATATGTAATGACCTCACTAGCCTTTAAAATGAACTATTTTTAACTAATTTAAGGAGAGCCTTTTGAGATACTGGAGAAGACAATACAAAGATTCAAAAGGTCATTGTGTAGATGATACCTAAATAAAAACCTCTCATATAACTGAGTTTGGGTTATTACATCATTCCAGATTTATTCTACAGATATCTACAATAAATTTGTTTAGATCCCATGGCAAAAATCACAGCACAATTTTTTACTGACTGCTTAGGAAACTGCTGAGTAGTCTCTTCCATATTTTCACATTATCTGCTTCAAGGCAAGATGCTAATTTTAAAAGCTTAAATTTCTGACTGAAAATACATTTCTACTACACTCAGAGAAACCAGATGTTCTAACAGCTAAAATAAACTGGGTGAAGAAACTAGATCTCCCATTCATTTACTCTGTGCTATTTGAAACGACCCATTGCCACAGTGCAGAACTTCACCAGCTCCACTGCAGCCCTGGGGATCAGAGTTCACGAGGTGCCTGAACAACACTTCACTTGCACACCACCAGAACTCACAGGAAACAAATTACACCCATAAGTTCCATGTGACACACAATTGTAAATTGAAAAAAACCTCAACAATGACTGTGCAATATGAATATAGTCATTTGTGACTAATTAACTAAGTGTCCTGGAATTCATTTTTCAGACATCTAACAGGAACATTACCATCTTAGGAGTCCTGCTTGCACGGCAGGAAGTTTGTCAGCATGCAGGTACAGTTTAAACTTGGTGTAAAACAGACATCTATAACAACAGGGAAATAATTCAGATATCCAGCAAAGGGGAGGCAGGAACAGGACAAGACTAATAGGCAAATGTGAAATCCAATGGGGAGAAAAAGAATACAGGTCTGCGTATATACAGAATGGTTTAGAGTGGAAGGACCCTGAGAGAGTTCTCTGCTCCAAGCCCTGCTCAGGTCACAGTGTTTGGAGTTTTGGCCATTCAAGCCCAGTATCTCCAAGGATGAAGGTCCTACAACTGTTCTAAACGCCAAATGCCTATTCCAGTGTTTGACCACCATCATTGCAAGGAATTTTTTCCTTAGATTTCTGGGACTTCCCCTACTGTAACATGTGTGTCCCCTCTCCTTTCACTGATTACATCTGGGAAAAATCTTGCTCCTGTTCTCCATGACCACCCATTAGGTGGTTGAGAAGGGCACTTGGATCCCCCTTTGTCACCTCTGAGTAAAACAAACTGAGCTCACACAGCCTCTTCTCACACACAGTATATTCATCAGTGCAAATATTTAAATTCTGCATCCTGAAAGTACTGCAAGAGTGAGCACAGCTAGTCAGCAGGAAACAACATGGTATCTCAAAACTCAGGCTAAAGGACATCCAAATAAGAGAAAAAAATTCGAGGGCATCTGCTAACTCGACATATTACTGTTACTAAAGGCAAAAGAGCAAACACAGTGGTCATGTCACAAAACATTTGAATCCCAATAACCACATAATCTAAGTATACACCCTTCATTAATGAGTACAGAATGGGAAAAATAGCATTTTAAATATGTTAGAGAATTCATTATTAATTTAAGGACTAGAGGCCATTCAGAAGGGATGTCAGCGCTTAATAGAAAACAGGATCATGTGAGGAATTAATCAGGATACTGACACCAAGGTGATTTAGCAGTTAGATTAAAGGATGTCCTTTTACACAGCACTGTCCAGTGTGACCTGAAATAACCTGGCCAATGAAATTCATACTGCTCATGCTGAAGTATTAGGCCAGTGAGGCAAGAAACAACAATCCTTCTTCCTGCAGCAGTTTGCTAAGTCTGGATTTCTGCATTCAGCATTAAACACATTACTAGAAATCTATTGAGAAAAAAAAATCAAAGAAAAAAGAAGCAAAAACCCAACACAAGATAAAAATACAAAAGCAGAGGTCAAAGGAAAAAAAAAATCCTGAAATCCCTGCACTAAAGTCTACAAACATTCAAATACTATGATCAAAGACAAGAATAAATTCATCTGGCATTCAAAGTTTCAAAACAAAAGGGAGGGAATGAAGAAGAACAATCAGGCAGAAATTCAGGAGGGAAATAAAAATAACTTTAAAAATTCTAAAAATAATTATAAGAACAAAATTTGAAATGTAATCTATTGTCCAGATTTTTATAATATCAGTTCCTTCCTTGACTTTTTTAAACTCAGGCTACATCCTTCTCGAATTCCACTATAAATAAAATGTTCACAATTATGTCTAAAAAATATTTTCTGTCCTAAGTGTGGAAATACAACCAGTAGAGTAAGCACCCCAAGTAATCATCCCCAAGACCAAAGAGATCTCTTTGCTACTAAAAGAGCAACTTGAACACTATCTCAAAAATGCACTGCACCAGTGGCTACCGTGTCTCGCTCAGAAGTGGAACAGTCAGCCATCACTAAGCAGACTGGATGGAAGGGAACTGCTGCAAAGTCAGAGTGCTGCTTCCCTATGCTTGGAAACTACCTGTTTTCTAGTTTTCATTACTGACAATCTATGAAATAAGTAAAAATATATTAAAAAGCAGCAAAGTAAAAAGAACGAGAGAAAATTATCAACCAAAAGAGAGAGAAAAAAATTTAAATTAAAAAACCAAGCAAGATAAGCAACTAAAACAAAGCATGTATGACAGTATTTTAAAATACATTAATAATTTAATATTTCTTCATGTGATAGCCTTTTAATGAAATTAGCACTAGCATGGGATCAAATAAACATCAGGCAACTCCGTGCAATTAGCTAAGTTCCAATTCTGTATTTTTAAGCAAATTACCAAGTTGATCATGAAGGTTTTTCATTTCCTAACTACTTACTTTGTGCCTTATGTCTCTGAAATTATTTCATGAGGCACTAACACAAATTAATTTTTACCTACAACTTTCAGGGTCAAGAAAAGCTATATTATTGGTTCTATACATCATTAAACATAACAGAGTAGTGATTACCTTAATCATGTAGAAATAAAGATTGTTTTTAAAAGTAAAACAAAAATAAAAATTCAGGGATTATAAAGTTAATGGAACTTTAGTATCTGTTAATTTCTGTTTATTTCATCAAATTCTCTCAGTGTAAACCCGAGAAATGGTCAAATTCCCACAGAAAAAAGGCAGTTGAATTCATTAAAATTTTTGTACAATTTCCTGGGGAATACATGTGATTTCTTTGCTCAGACCAAAGTTTAAGATACTTCAACACAGTAATTCTATGTCTCCCTTACAGACTAGAAGTATTGTAAAGAGAAGTGGGAAAAAAATTCAGAACCATGAAAACAAATGGAGGTAAATTAGAGCAATGTCCTACCAAGGGGGAGCAGACAATCCATAACAAAAAAAAAAACCAAAAAACCCTGAAGTTTGCAAAGCAAAGTATATTCAAACCATAAATAATGTGAGATATATACAAATGCATAATTCATGGGATGGATGTACTAGAAGGACCTGTAATTTCTGTTGTTAAATAAATAATGAGTTACTAAAGCAATTATAACATGAAATCATGGAATTGGCTTGCCCCAGTAAAATACATCACTTGGTGATAGGAAAGCTCTGGACTTTTAGAAGTATCTCGTGTGATGTCAGTTTTATTCTTTTCCCATGCCGGCACCAGCATCCACAGATGCATCAAAACCAGTTACAGTAAAATCTTCAGGGGTAAAATTGATGTGCAGTCTCCAGGTTTGGCTCTCAGCAATCTTTCTGCATTATCAACTTCACCATGCCCAGCTGACTCACAGGCACATTGAGAACATTTTGTCTTCATTCTAAAATCTCAACACATCTGAGCAGAATCATTGAAATGTTGCCTTCACTACAAGAAGCAACATGAAAGTAATTCTATCTCTTTAGGGACGCTAGAGTTCCCAAAGAACTCCAGCTCCACCATAAATCCCAAAAATCCAAACTTACTTTCCATTATCTGAGTATTTAAAGACAATAATTCCTATTCTTTCTTCCCTTCCTGGAATTTCCCTCTGAGTCCAACTGTTCAGTAACAACTGCAGCATTAAGACAAAAACCCATATCTAGATACATCCCAGTGATATCCTGATTTAGCCAACAGTTTTCTCATAACCTGTAATGGCACATGAAAAAAATCCATCCTTACAGTTATTTTTAAATCATTACAGTTATTTACTGTCACTGAATTAGAAAAAAATGACCTTTCTTTGTGGAAGTTTAAGCCATTAGGCATCTGTCTGTTAAGCTCTGAGGTATCTGAATGGCAGGGCAACACAAGTAAGGCATTTATACAACATTTATTTATTCCCTATTTTGATAAAATGAGCAAAACCTCAAAGATGGGTGTACTGTGTTCATATTACACCTTTAAAAAACCCTGCCTGGTCTCCACTTAAAGTTACATTTCAAAACCACATTAACTTTCCAGAGCTACCTGGTATCCACGCTTAAACTGCTGATGTGATAGCTAGAAGTGGCACTCATTTCTTTATCAGTATTCCTTGCAGGGGTCATTACTCACTGGTTTATAAAAAGAAACAAAATGTGTAACACCATGAGCCTCCTGTTATTAGCTAATAGAATGCATAACTGCTATGAAAACATTGCCTATGTCTTTTATTAGAAAAACAATTAAACCCAGATCCCCAGGCACAACACTTCACAGGAGGTGTGATGGCAGCAAGTGTTGCATTTTACTAGGTCTTCAAAAGGGTCATTAATCTTTCAGTCATCGATCTCAGACACTTAAGTCTAACAGCAACGTGCAGAAGCACACACACACAGCGCTCTCTTTCTCTCCTTGTAGAGACAGAAACAGTAAACTCCTAAAACAAGACCTAAAATAGCCAAAGAAATCTATTTAATCCACTTTCATCTCTCCGATTTTACAGAATCTCATTAGTGTAAATATTTTCGCTTCTATTGTTACATTGAACCAGCTGAGGCATTTCAAGGGAAGCAGAGAACTCCGTGCATAGCGCTCCTACTTTACAATGACTCTTACACTCCACTACACATTAAGTCTTCAGTAAACGCATTATCCCTTTCATCTATTCAGCAGTATAGTTCAGACACTACATGACAAAGGAACGAGAAAATAAAGACTAAAACGCTGACTGAAATTACTTGAAGTCATTTGTTTCTATGTCAAATGCACTTACAAGCGAGAGCACTGACAAAGCAATGGTCGTCAACCCACAGAGCCTTTTGTACACCACCGTCACAGAAAGTACCCCGGCATATACACATGCAGGAAACAAACCTCTGTGTACCTGCACCTGCTTTTCCTTATCTGGAGAGAGACAAAACTGAGCATTTGTGAATTTCTTAACATGATAGTAAAGATCCTTAATGCTAGAGACAAAAAGGGCAAAAAAGAAAAAATACTATTTCATGTTACAATAATTAAATTCAAATATTATATTACATTAGGTCCCAATATGACCAAGCACATTAGAAAGATATTGCTTACTGCTTCTCTGTATTTTAGATCATTATCCCTACTTTGAGCGTTCCGATCTTTCAGAATTCAAGATCAATTCAAAAGGCACCCGAAACGTGGGAGCGAGCACTCCTAGCCTATGAAAATGACTGCTGGAGACACGATTTAAGGACTAGCATTCAATGCAACAGAGCATCCGCTTCCAAGGACCATCCTTTTCACCTTCCAGTAAGTCAGCGTTAAATAACCTGCGAGCTCTGGGCGGCGGGGGGGCTGAAGTACTGACATTAACCTGGCAGGCACCGGCTGAGCTCAGCCCCATCCTGCCTCGCCCCGACCGAGCCCGGAGCCCCGAGCCGCTCCATCTGACGCCCGTGGCTGCGGCTCCCGGCTCGGGAGCCAGCCCGCGGCGCGGCTCGCAGCCCGCAGGGCCGGCAGCCCGGGGGAGCCCGGGAAGCGCCGGGGCCACCGCAGCCCCGGGTGCCCGCGGCGGCCGGGAACGGAGCCGGCGGGGGGAGCGGCCGAGAGGGGCGGGGGGGACGCGACACCGCCCGCCAGGGACCGGGACCGGCCGGGGCGGCAGGGCCGGCGCAGGGCAGCGGGAAGGGCGGGATGCGGAGCGGGGCAGGGCGGGCAGAGCCGCCCGCGGACGGGGCAGGGGTGAGGCGGGAGCGGGGGGAACATTCGCTCTGTCCCCGCAGCGCGGGGGACACCCAAGGGCAGGGACGGGCACAAGGACGCGGGGCGGGCGGGCGGCGCTGAGGCGCGTCCCTTACCTGGCAGGAGTCGCCGGTGACCCCCGGGGGGCAGGTGCAGCTGTAGCCGACCGGAGGCTGGGGCAGGATCAGCTGGAGGCGGCGGGGCGGCGGCAGCGGCGAGCAGGTGCCGTTGTTGCGGCAGGGCTGGCTGAGGCAGGGGTCCCGGCCGGGGGGCGCGGCGCTGGCCGGCGCGGGAAGGCAGGCGCGGCGCTCGGCCAGGGCGAGCAGCAGCAGCAGCAGGAGCGGGGCGGCTCGGGGCATGGCGGCGGGGCGTGCGGGTGCGGGCGCCGCTCCGCTGCTGGCGGCGGCAGGGAGGGAAGGAAGGAAGGAGGGATGGAGGGATGGAGGCAGCGGCCGCCCTGCTGCTCCCGGCCCGCGTTCCCCGGGCAACGGGCGGGCGGGGCCGGGCCGGGGCGGAGCCGCTGCCGCGCCGCCGCGTGACCGCCAGGGGGCGCCGCCCGCCCGCAGCGCGCGGGCCCGGCGGGACGGGCTGAGGGGTCAGGGGGCGCGGCCGGGCCGGGGCCGGGGCCGGGGCCGGGGCCGGGGCCGGGGCCGCACCGAGCCGCCGGGCCAGGCTGAGCCCCGGCGGAGCGGATGGCGCTGCGCTCCAGCCCCATCCCCCGCGCCGGGCGGCGGCGGCCGGGCTGTGCCGAGCTGCCGGGGCACGGGGAGCGGCGCTGCGCCCCGGCCGCTGGCGCGGAGCCGGAGCGGCGCGTTACTGGAGTGCCCGAGGGCCATTGCGGCCTGCCGGGCCCCTGCCCCCGCGGCCGGTGCCAGAGGCGAGGCAGAGCAGCCCGGCGGGACTGAGCGCTGTCCCGGCTGAGGCACACGGCCGGCAAGGGACACTCCTGCCTAAGATCAGCTCACCGTTTGCTGCTTATTTACTGTTTCACAAGTGAAGTTCTCTGATGATTAAAGTTCCATTGAGACCGAAGCAGGGTCAGAGGAAAAGCATGAACACTAATCCTATCATTTCTCATTCTGCAAAGAACCTGTACGTTTTCCCAAGTGAGGTTATCTACGGCTGATTTTTTAAAATCGATTTTTATTTTACCAGTGTTCTGGGGATTTTTCTACTACCTCTTACTAGAACTAAGGTACAAGATCTGTAAATAACTAGCAGAGAGCAGAAAGATAACCCTTATTCTTTGTTCTTCTATCAATTTGCTTCTGCAAAAGTGAAGTATTTGAATTTCTCGTGACTAACTACTTCTCACATCCCTATCACAGGGTACAGGAGGACTCCTGGCTACAATTTTCATTAACTTTCACATTTTACATATGGCCAAAAGCTCTATCACGAGCAGAAATAACTGGTGATGCTGACTGAACTGAAAATTCATCAGAGTCTCAAGCAGCTTGACCACGATATACTGTCCCCGCATGCTGTCTCCTCCTCCATCCCCAGCCCCGTTCCTCAGGGCTGGCTGTGCTCCTCCATCCCCCAGCTCCTCCATCCCTAGCCCCGTTCCTCAGGGCTGGCTGTGCTCCTCCATCCCCCAGCTCCTCCATCCCAGCCCCGTTCCTCAGGGCTGGCTGTGCTCCTGCATCCCCAGCCCCGTTCCTCAGGGCTGGCTGTGCTCCTCCATCCCAGCCCCGTTCCTCAGGGCCGTCTGTGCTCCTCCATCCCAGCCCCGTTCCTCAGGGCCGTCTGTGCTCCTCCATCCCAGCCCCGTTCCCCTCCTCGCAGCGCGTTCCCTGCCGCTCCGGCTCCCTCTGCTGCCTCCGCGCCGGCTGCGGCCCGGGCCCCGCGGTGACCGCTCCGCTCGAACCGACTCCATTTATATTTGACAGGATTTGTTCTTGATAAGTCCACAGAGGCTGCTGCTTGTCTCCCTGTTATCTTCCAAGTGCTCTGAAATAACTTGTATATATCCCAGGTTGCTCTGGGATTTGCTGTTAAAGCAGCAGGGCTGTAATTCTCTCTGTCCTCCTCAATAAGGTTTGTCCTTTTGCAGTTTCATAGGACTTCACCTTTCCACACAGGCTATCGAAGATACTTGTTAATAACAAGCTTTGGTCAGTTCTCTAAAAATTTTATAGAACAAATCATCAAAACGAATCTGAAAAAATGTTTTTCTCTCGAACCTGACCCATCTTCCTGCTCAAGCTCTGTTCCTGGCTCATGCTAATTGTGTTGAGCTGCTGACTGATCTTCCCTAACAGTCAGTTATGTAGTGACCCTACTTTCCAGTTGTTCCTCTACCCCCAAAGGGTTCAATAATTCTGGTCTATATCTGAGGTTTTCTGGGAGTAAGACATTTTAGATAAGCATTGGAAAATATGGTTTCAGGACTGACAGCTACACTAGACAATGAATTCTGTTGGTGGAGTAGCCTGGTATTTGCAGAAAATAACAACTTGAAAAATAAGCTGGTCAAACAATGCAGCTGACCAAGCAGAACATAACACAGTGCTCTGAGTCAGGTTGTACATACCTTCATCACAGTTTTCTTAGCTTTTTACAGAATATATAAGCAATGTTTACATTCTTTTCATTAACTTCTTTTCATTAACTTCTTTTCATTAACTTTTCATTTCATATGGAAATATTTAACCTTACAAGAGAAGATATTATGCTTAACCTATTAGTCATTTTTAAATGCTATTTTTTATGCTCATTAATGTTCCAATGTGCATAGTTTAAATAATTTTATAGTCAGTTTTCCATAAACAAATTACTAATATTAGTATTCAATATGGATTGAAGCTGTCTCTCTCATTTACACTTGCTAGGATTTGAATTGTATTACCAGCTTAATAGCTTATTAGTGTGGCTTAGATAAGCTACATTACAGCTTAACTATTTATTTTGATGGAGAAGTATTCATCCTCTAGTGGCTTGAAGGAGATTTTGCAGAGATTTTTTTTTATCTGTTCTGATTAAATATTTAGTAACCAAAAAACCCCTCTCTTATTTGCTAAAAGAAAGCCACATGCTTTAAATGTCTCCCATGACAACAATAATCTATTTTCTAAATTCCTTAAAAAATAGTAATTATTTCTTGCATTTTTCTTTACTAGCATAGGAGTTAATTTATATAAGTAAGTTACTGTGTTGAGCCTTTTCTGAACAGTGTCTGCAATTCTTTTGTTGCTTGTTTTGGGTCAAGCTGAAATTGGCAAGCTAACATTTTCCTCATGCCTCCCTCAGCTTGTGCCTGCGTTACAGCATCTCTGGAGTTCCAGTTCCAAATTGTGCAAGGACTGGGACCTTATTGTCACTTGGGAAATTTCAGAAGGGCCCCACTCATGCAACTGAAGTCAAATTTTTAAAAAATGCCCATTGTCCTACCAATCCCATTCTGAATAGCAGGCAAAATTAAAGCTACATCCTCTTGAAAATAATTGCAGAAATTATTACTGTTAAATGTTGTGTTTCATAAGCTTTAAATGCATTTCTTTAAAATGTTTGCTGCATGTTTTTAACTTTCTTTTTCCAACCACATGGAGTAGTTTACTGGAATAGAAACTCATTAACTTTGAATGACCCAGATTTCAATTTATCAAAATATTGGAGTACACATTTAAACACGTAAGTAGCCTACATAATTCAGTAAGAATACTCACCTTGGAAGGAACATGCTCAGGTATTTCACATTGGAACTTACTTTGTCTCCCTTTCCTGGGTTTGTGAGGACAGTTTTTAACCATAGAAGAAGGGTAGTTTAAGGCTATGAACAGAAACATAATTTTTGGAAGTACATTATTTACTGCTGTAGTTGGGTGAGGGGGAAATACTGTTTTATTTCTGTCTGCACCTGAATAATTGCTATTTTTCTTCTCTCCTGCCACAGACTGGCATACACCTTGCTCCTTGACAATGTGTGGGGATTTATCTGGTTTTCTACCCAGCTCTTGCATTTATATTTATTTTAACTTGTTCCCCTTTATTAAGCTGCTTGAAAATGGCACGTTTTCTTCTTTTTGTTTGCTAACTTTGCAGTAAGAAGTGGTGATAATCCTGCAGATTTGTGTGCCACTGTGTGTGTTGTTATTTAATGTCTGCTGGGCAGGGGAGTTGTGGTACAAGTAGGGAAGTGTTGACACAAAGAATATCAAGAGCTGCCAGCCCAGGTGGAGAAACCTTCATTGTGGGAATCATAAATTCTTGGGAGTCATAAATTGTGCTTTAAGACAAAATCTGTAGAGCAGAAGTTAAACTTTTCTATCAGGGAGCACAAAGCCACCGTGCTGTGAAAATTCATGACTTGTGTTTTATCAGTGGCAGGCAGTTGAGGAGTGGTAGCATTTCCCACATCTTCACGTGTTTGCTTGGTTCACAGCAACTTTTATCAGCCTGTGTGGGTTTTATTTATTTTTGGAACAATGAGATAAAATATACACAGTATAGATATTTCACAAACAGAACAAATCTCAGATATCTAAGAAAGCTCTTTCTCTAAGGGTTAACAGAGATTTTCTCAGTGGCTATCACACCCTTCACCAAAAAGCTGTACACATCCTTTGAACACAGTCACTCTTCAGCCTAGATGTGTTTTTTATACTCTCATAGTGCTTTTAATCCCCCTTTTGTGTGATACCACAGCAAATATTACTGTACATCATAAAATGAGAAATTTATCATGGGAAAAAAACTGATATGGATCTACCTCTAAGCAAACTGCATCAAGTAGAATTCTGCATGTTTATACCAGGTTTGAACTCACTTGTTCAAAAAGTCTCTCTCAAAACAGATTTTGCAACTAACACAGGTACAGCTTAAAGTCTTTAAATCCTATGATGTGGATACAACAAAGCAATTAGAAAGTATAGGGTTTGCCATTTACAATCTTCTGCTCTATTCTTGAGCTGTGACCTAGACTTTCAAATAATGATATGATGTAACTATAACTTCAGTAGAGATGAAGAAAATAATTCATAAGGTATCATTCATACAGACAGTAATTTTAGTTAAAGAAAGAGAGCAAGTGCAAAGCACAGGATCAGAATTAATTAATGTCAGAATTACCTTAAATCTTCATCCTAGAATTTATAGAGATGTTTCAGTAATTCAAGTGTTGTGCTTAATATGGCAGCAATCAGAAGTATTTGACCGTAAGAACTTCAAGGAAGCAAGATATCTGAAGAAGAGCTATATTTATATCCAGCAATTAAATGATTTTTATTTCTATGAGTTTCAAGGTGTGCATGGCAGAGGATGTGACATCTGTGTTCTGGTTGACTGGAAACCTTACACATTAGAAGCTGTAAAAAGGAAAAATAAAATCCCAACAGACACCTGACCCTACCTCTTTGTTCCCCTCTCAAAAAAAAAAAAAAAAAAAAAAAAAAAAAAAAAAAAAAAAAAGACAATTTACTGACAGCTTTTAAGGCTTAATGCTTCTTTTGTTATTCTTCCAAAGCAGCAAACAAAAAGGTGATGCTTTAGTTTGGTTGGTAGACACAAAAGAACAGTACCTGAGATTCTCAAGGGGCAGCCAGCAGTAAAAAATACCCCAAATTAATTTCAGCACAAAATTTCCCAGAAAATACAAAACGGAATTTATATGTTGCAATATTTTCTTTCATGCAATTATTCTTTCAAACCTTTTTCAGGTATTCATTTGAAGTCTTTCAATTTATTATTGCTCCATAATATCAACTCACTAGAGTTGAAACTCACAATAAAATATCGCTTTTTTGCTATCTGCTCTTTTACATGACTTTATAATTAGTACACTATGGCTCAGTCGAGGCTTGTCTTTGCAGTTTCATTCTCTCCTTCAGCATTACTTCAAAAAGAGATCACAGAATCACAATATGATTTGGGTAGGAAGGGACCTTAAAGGTCATTTATTCCCGACCCCTGCTATGGGCAGGGACACCTTTCCCTAGACCAGAGCTCTGTCCTGCCTGGCCTTGAACACTTCTGGGGATGGGTCAGGCACAGCTTCTCTGGACAACCTGTTTCTGTGTCTCACCACCATCACAGAGAAGAATTTCTGTCTCGTATCTAACCTAAACCTACTCTCTGTCAGTTTAAATCCATTGCTCTTTGTCCTGTCCATACATGTCCTTGTCAAAAATCCCTCTCCACCTTTCTTCTGGGCTCCCTTCAAGTACTGGAATGCCACAATTAGGTCACTCCAAAGCTTTCTCTTTTCAGGCTGAACAAAACAAATTCTCTCAGCCTTTCCGTGTAACAGAAGTTGGTGACCTCCTCTGGCCTTGCTCCATCAGATCCCTGTCCTTCATGTGCTGGGATCCCAGAGCTGGATGCAGTGCTCCAGGTGGGTCCCAGCAGAGCAGAGCAAAGCAGAGGGGCAGAGCTCCCTCCCTGCCCTGCTGCCCACGGGGCTCTGGGGGCAGCCCAGGGCTCGTTTGACTCTCCGGGTTCTGAGTGCTCATGGCTGGGTCCTGTCCAGCCTCTCACCCACCAGCACCCCCCCAGTCCTTCTCAGCAGGGCTGCTCTCAATCCCTTCATCCCTCAGCCTGGACTGACACCAGGATTTGCCCGGACCCAGGAGCAGCACTTGCTCTTATTAAGTGGTGTATGCACCTATTTTAATAGACATGGATCCACAAAATATCTTGACTCCTTTAAAGGCTGGGTGTTCAGGGGCCCAGTTAATTGAGTGCTGATCATGACTCACCACCTCCTCACCCCTCTTCTGAGGTGAGGAAGTGGCTTACCCCAAATTTACAGCTCAAGCTTCAGATCCTAAACAATTTAAAGGCTTAACCAACAAGCTGGATTCTTGCCTAACAGCTACAGAGAGGCTGTGGTAAGTACAAAACTCATCCTAAAGCTCTGAACTACTGGTTTACACAATGCTGAACCTTGCTAGAGAAAACAACCAGGCTCTAAATTCTGTAAAACCTAAGAATAAATATTATATATTTATGGGGAAAGAATGAAGCCAGTATGACTTCATTGTCATGAAAAAGAAGAACACAGTGCACAGCATGGTCTTAACATCAACCCAAATTTAGGGAAAAGTAGACTGGACAGATGCAAGGTATCAGTGGTGTTTGCAGAGGCGGTGGATGTGCGCTGGCATTCCACGCAGGCCACAGTCAGAGTTAATGACAGCCTGTTAGAAACTCTATCCACTGGTTCTTAAAACCTTTTCAAAACAAAATGGTAATGTTGTAAGACAGTTCTGGGCCAGTTTTCATGAGGTCTCCTACATAAAGAACCTCTCATTTATTTTATATTCAGACTAAAATATGCATAAATTACTGCATAGTATCCAGTCTTTATTTGAAGACAACAAGTGATGAAGACTCAAGGTATATTTTTCTCAGGAATCATAATTTTAATCTGAATTATTCTAGTTTTCAGTCACCAGATCTAATTTTACTTTTTTAGCTCACAGATTAAGGAGCTACATGCTACTAAAATAATTAACTTAGCATTTTTACTTTGTAGGTAAGATTCCACATTAAGATTAAGCTGTTTTTAACATACTTTTAGATGAGCTGAACATTTTGTAGTCACTCTTTATTAAGACCAATGTGCTGTAGCTTGCATGGATATATCATGGCAGTAGAAGTTGAATCTTCACCGTTTCTCCTTGTGTTAACCATTGCACAGGCAATTTCTTCTTGCAGTTGTAATCGCAACAAGTCAGAAGCATCCACAGCAATTGCCATTTATCATGGTCATTTCTGGGGCAAATATTATGACAAAGCTGCTTTTAAAAGATTTTTTAATTGCCTGAGGCAGGCATGAGAATACATTCAAGTGCAAGGTGAAGAACAGGAGAGGGAACAACGGTTCCTTCTCAGAGCACTGGAAGACAAGAACTTTAATGTGGTGGAGGAAAGGGAGCTAAGAAATATACATGGAGAAAAGAGACTATTACAGGCAAAGATGCAGTCTGTGTATCTGTCTGCTGAATGGGAATAAGCATCATTGTCTTTAGTAGCAAAAAAAAAAAAAAAAAGAAAAACAAAAATGCCAGTTACGTAATGGACCTGATACAACCCCTGAATGATGTAAACGGATAGGAGAGGACCTGCACAAAGCATCAGAGCATTCAGATCCAGTGTGGATGCAAGAATCTATTTTTGAAGCCAGGGTGACAGGGAGGATGGGTGTATCTAAAAAAAAAAAAAATAAAAAAAATTAAAAAAAAAGTAAATCTCTTGGACGAATGATTAAAAGCCTTATTTTGGACTTAATAGATATGCAACATCTGGACATCAGTGCTACTACATCAGGATTGCAATTTGGTCAGAAATAGTCTGCTGCAGCACAGAAGGATAAAACCTTTAAATTATTAATATGAAGGAAGGAGTTGAATGTGTTTTAGTGCAAGACTACTGAAAAGTAATCTATGAGAGAAGAAAAAGAGGAAATCAAGAGTGGGGACAGTAATTGTAACATATAATGTATGTAGCAAAAATAACAAGGATCTGAGAAGATAGAAGTGACATATAGCTGTCCAATATACAGCTGGAATTGCACAGCCTCTGGCCCTGTTCTAAGAGTGCTTCCACAATTCAGGAGCTGTAAAGCTTGGACTGCCTACCTAATGCAACTCGTACATCACTTCTGCTTTTACTTTTGGAAGAGGTGTGTAAGGGATCAGTGCTGCCAGGGCAGAGCAGGGGCTGCTGAGTTACAGGGTCACCTTTGGAAGGGCAGGAAGCACTGTGTTCCTCCCATGATGTGCTGCCTGTACAGCTTTAACTCCCATCTCTGCTTTTTCACTGTTGTTCTTCAGACAAATGATTTCTATGAAACTTCATTAACAAAGATTGCTTGGTAGATCCATAAATGCCTCTCACCAAATAACTGATACACAAAATGAAATCCTACTTTGTTTTGAACTAATTGGTAGTTCCTTGATATATCTTTTTCTGTTTATCCTGTCATAGACAAGCAGGATCTATACCAATTCAAAATCAGTCCTCCTGTTGAATTCTGCCAACAGCTTTCAACAATATCAAATTATACTGACAGCTAGAATGTGCAAGGGTCTCACCATTTGGCATAGGATCCTAAACAGCATCTTACTCTGTTCCTTTGCCCATACATTTCTTAGGACCAAGGCTTAATTAATCTGTAACCTGCACAGCAAGCTTTTGGTAGAAAATGTATTTTGTAGGTCTGTATCACTAAACTTTTGCACTAACACATGAAGCAGGAGGTGAGCAATGTAACATGACCATAAATGTCTTGAGCATCTCCATGGACATCCACAGCACTGCTGGTCACTCACCTATCAGTACTCATTTTGCAAAATCCACATACAGGACAGAAGTAGAATTTTTTCCTATCTTGTCCATTTCACGTTCCTAATTCCTATCTTTCCATTTTTAGGATGCTATTTTTTGCTAATACCTGTAAAAACTGCTCTTTCTAGAAGCTCCTCCATATGTAATTATGGCATCTCTCCACAAGTACTGTCAAATCATGTTAACTACTTACTCCAGAAGAAACTGGAAATGACCAGGTGCTTGCTGGGGTACAGATGAACATGGAGTCATAACAGTTTCTCATCACAGATAAGTGCCAATTCATTCAATACTAAAAACAGAAGAGGAAGCCAGAAAAAGTTGAGAATTGAAATCATTTTGATAAGTAGAAGTAATTAAGGCCTGTAATTCTCAGCCAATTGAAAAGGAGTACTCTGATGTGGACATTACCCATAATCTGCAGCTGAAACTAAGACGCTTGTGTTTTCCACTTATTTTATCAGAAAATTTAGAAAACCTCTCTGCATATAAATTTCTCCCACTGAATTTATTTAAATTGATGGGACTGATGTAGCGCAAGCAGTGCAAGGGTAGAATGCATATCAATTTAGTTTGATGCTGTCATACAACTCTGACTTTAGAATTTAAACAGAGCTCATTTTAGAACTGTGGTATGTTTTAGTAAAACAAACACATATCCATTTAGGTCTTAAAAAACCCATGGGGACTGCAAGATCTCTCCACTGGGGATATGAAACAAAGGAAATAATCCCTTCCGTTGATTTACCAGCTGTGCTCCCATCACTGCAATGTGTGATGCTACTGCCTTCCCTGGCTGCCAGGGCACAAACCAGGGCTCAGCCTTTCCAGCAGAGCTGCTCTCTTGCCAGTTTTTCCCTTTCCCTCCCACTTCTGGTCCAGTAGAAGTGCCAGTACTGCTGGCCATAAATTGGAAATTACCACTCTTAGAACCCAGTGTTACTAAAGATAGAGTAATTTTGCTGCTTGATTAAATTTTGAAATGACTTTTCCCCTTTGGAATAGCATCTATTGTTTTAGTGCCCCAGAACAAGAGCTGGTCCTTTATCAAGAAACATGAAAACTCTGGGAAACCTTTCTGAACAGTTAGTAACATCAGTATTTCCAGTAAATTAAGCATGCCAAGCTACAAAGTGAAGGCATAAAGATTTTTTTTTTTCTGAGAAGCATAGCACAGAATATGGAAAACATTGTGGGGGAAAAAGTAATCAGCTAGCAAATTTTCACTCTTTAGCCAATGTCATGACAGTTTTGATGCATTGAGGCAATAATCTGTAAAAAAGGCTGGAAGATGAGGCTGGGAAATAAAATGCCACCTCTTAGATTGGCTAACTGTTTCTGGATCAGTGCTTGCATCACCCTGCCTGTCAAAGAGGCTTCTGCATGCAAGTCCCAAGAACAGCCGAGCTGCAGTCAGACCAGGCCTATATTTAGCCTGGAACACCTTGCATAGCAGCTAAAGGAAGAGAAAAATATTTGGAAAATAGCTGTTGAGATGGGAAAACTGCATTAGGTCTATTTCCAGAGTAAGAACCTGCCTTGCCTTTCAGTGTGCAAGCTTACGTTTTACAAAGGGAAACCTCGTCCTTCCACACCTCTTCCTGTTCTGAGGCAAGAGGGCAGCGTGGTTGCTGTCCCACACTCTCCCCCAGGCTTATCTACTTCTGTCTTTTATGGGGGTTTGTCTTTTATGGGGGTTTAGGAATCATAATCCTGAAGCGAGGAGCAGGAGGGGAAACAGGACAGAGGCAGACAAGCCCAAAGGCACAGTACACCTGCTGCTTTACCCCAACATACTGCTTCCAGCTTGAACTGCAGTGTTCTCCCTCTGGGGAAACATCACACACTGGGAGTTCCCCCTTTGTGAAGGGTGGGTGGGAGAGGGGTTTTCATGTCAGCTGTTACACCTTTTAGGGTAGTTTGGGTTTTTGTTTTGAGTGTGTGGCTTGCAGCATTTTGCTCTTCTCTTTTTTTTCCTCTTTGAACCAGCTTTCCAGAAGCTGCTGCCAAACTAGGTCCAGAGCTATCAGGAACTTCAATCTAGTGCCTTGAAATTACTGGATGTGTCTTAACTATTCTCCGTCTGCTTAGTTCTGCCTACAGCCTGAGATGTCACTAGTCCCCAGATACACACAAAAAAGGAAGAGACCCAGGATCTGTCCCTCCCTCTGCCCCCAAAGCAGCTTCATACCTGATCAATACAGGCACATTCCAGTACCAGGAGACACGAACATGGTATTCCTCTAGAGGCATCAGTCATTCCTTCAGCCATTGGCTGTCAGTCACAGGCAGCAGAGGATGGAATGTTCCCCATCTGCTGTACCAACAGGCACCGAGGTCTGATCAAGCACTGCCTGTGCAGCTTGTGCTGCTGCACTGGGCTGGGGTGACCACTCCTACTCTTGGGGCAACCACCTACACTCACCTGAGAAAAGCTCCTGAAAACACACCACAGTGGGAGAGATATGGCACGCTGGGAACACAGGGTGGGAAGTCCCCACAGGATCACAGGAAGAGGTGACACAGCACAGATTCTTTACAGCAATCAAGAGACCAGGAAAGGAAAGGAGGCAAAAGACAGGGCAAGCCCTGAAAAGGCTCACCTATCAGCAGATTATATATACCTCCCCTTTGAATTTCAGCATTTCCAGAATCTATTTCAGCAAGGCTTTTCATTTTTCTCCATTCTGCCAACAGCTTTAGATACAGCAAACTTCTGGCTTGGGGGAGGCACGTTCATATTGAAACCAGGGCATTCTGTCTCACGTCAGATAGGCCCTGATTTCCTGCCACTGCAGAGTACAGGCTGCTCAGAGCATGGGAACTGGCACTACTCGTGTGAAGACAGGGAGGCCAAGGCCCAGAAAGTCCACAGATGGCAGACCTACCTCCATCAGGGGCCAGAAGAGAGGGCACAAGTGTTACAGGCACCTGGAATTTCACCAGCCCCTGCCCTTAGGGACCCACTTGCTCATCAGCTCAGTAAGGGAAAGAAGATAGAAGAAAATAAAACACACAATTGAGGGGAAAGAAGGAGGAATCTGGACAATTCAATTATGCAAGCGGTCTGCATATGGAAATTTGAGTATCTGATTAAGTTTGGCAGTGAGCATGGGGGACTTCACACATGATGGGAATTCTTGTGCACTTTCATAGAGAACATGAAGAACAACTGTAACTAATTCATGTCAGATGGGATGCTAAAGTGTTCCCTAAACAATATATTTTGGTAAAAAGCCAACATCTAACAACAACAAAAAATATTGCACAAGTTCAGTAGGAGCTATCAGTGCTTGTATGGCCCGTTCATACTTTAATTATTTTTGCTGCTCTTGTTAACACAGAAGGACACGAAACTCATCCAAAACCGTAACTGGTGGTGTTACCTAAAAACAGTTGAACTTACCATGCTAAAAAAAGCATCCATTTTAAAAGATAAGACTTCTGATTGTACCTTATATTATACCTTATGAAGGTATACACAGCAGTGCAGTACTACAATGACTACATACACCCATGGCTTAATTTTAGTGAGCTTTCCCCTTAATCCAAAATTCCTGAAAAGAAGAAATCCTTAAGATCTTGCACCACCCCTCCACTCATTCTCAACTACTCTTAGATATATATATTTGTTTGCAGGACAGTACTGCAGTCATGAAAAATGTGACTTGTCAGTTTATTCTTGTATTTTACTATCTTTACCTTTTAAGCCAGACTACTCTTCCAATATGCTAAAAGCTGCCCTTGGTAGGAAAAAAGAAGTGTCACCCAAAAGGGTTTCATTCACTTTTCAGGCAAACTAAAACCTCAATCTGCGCTCAAAATGACAGCTAGAACACATCACCACAGGTACTTGATTTTTCCTTCCTTTTCAAACAGGCACCAACTTATTTTCCCACTGAAACAGTTACACAAACAGTTACACTATCAAATCTGAAAGCTCCTCAAAATTTCCAAGTCAATGAAAGCCAGATTCTAGAGGGAGACAACATGGGTAAAAAAAGTATCAATACACATGATATTTTAATACAAAATATTAGCTTTTTTCTTTTTTTTACACAAGTCAGTTTTTTTAAAATATAGAACCTTAAAAAAATGAACAAATTGCTATCCACACACTATAAACACTTGTTTGTGCTCAGTTTGATCAAGTTATCAGAACAATTTAAACACCAGTCCATAGTTTAAACACTGCCTTGAAGTTGGATGCAAACTATGGCGCACTGCGCGCTACCGTTATTGTATGTACAGGGTGAAGCGCCTTCGGTCGGGTTTAATACCGTAATAAAAAACTGTTCAGTTATCAGGTTCTTTGTGCAAAGATTTCACATTCTACTCATGCTCATGACAGGTCTGTATTACATTTCAGTGGCACTGGTCTGAGCAAGCAAAGGTAATTCTGTGAATGTTCACCAGAAGAATGTCCATTACATGTTCTGGAAGTACGAGTTCTTCAGCTGGATAAAAGAAAACTTGTTAGTTTAGGGGAAATCACTAGCCTGATTAGCCAGAATTTAACAATTTCTAAGCACTGAAAAGAATTTTGATTTCTCAAAGTTGAATAAAAGTAATTAACTATCACATTTTCATAAAGATTACCTATGTAGCAGGTACATCTCAGGAATATTTGTATATTGCCCGTTTTTTGAACGCATAGAAAGGAAAAAAATTTCCCTCAAAGTTGGAGGTCTTAAAAGGTCTTGTTTTAGTAGTAAATCATCCACAAGTTGCAGGTTGTTAGCCAAGTAGATTTAGGATGATTTACTTGCATTACAGTAATTTACACAATTGAACTTTAGGCATACAGTACAAAACTATGAACAAAAAGGTGAAGCAAACTTTTTTATTTATATTCAGGTAAAAACATTAACCTGATGAAGTAAATTATTGCAGATTTGAGAAATCAGCACATAAAACAGTTGGACAGAGCATTGCTTACAGGTGCTTTATCTGTGTCAAAAGACAAAGGCTGAACTGCTTGTTCCAAGCTAGCACTGGGGGGAAAGAAAAAAAGAAAAAAAAAAAACCTACAAAATTAGCCAGGAACTTAGATCAAGAACAGGAAAACTGTTTACTCAAACAGGGAATGAAACGACTAATTTGTCTTTTAAAAAACTTTACATCAATTCGAAATGCTCTGGGCCTTACCACAATACACGCTGGCCAGCCCAAGCTGTTGGACTTCAACTACATGAAAGAAATAATTCTTCCCTGCCTCCCGTACGAGGCTTTTGCTGCCTGAATCACTGTGTAAACAGCTCTGGAGCACTCTGGTAACGACTGTCGCCATTATATCCTACCACTACAGTAAAACTATGCTATAAGAAAGGTTCTACACCTAGTTACAAAGGCTGAATTATATTGACAATATATATTTGATTTCAGTAAAATTTAAATTATCTTAATCAGAGAAAGAGGCATGGAGCAGTTAAATGCCCACGCTAACCAAAACATAACAATTGTTGAATGTTGCACACAAAAAGAACCAAGTGAATTGCACATCAGACAATACATGAGGATGGGTAAAATTAGAGGCAGGTGAGGGTACACAGAACTAGTCTACTAAACTAGATTTGTCAAATACATGGTGTATTTTAATTTCTGTACTTATGTACAAAAGTTGTCTTTGGAGGAAAAACTTCAGACTTAGCTAGATGGATACACACAGCCCAGTATTAAACTGCACAGCGACATTTATTGTTCCAGCCTGGAAAAACATCCCTTTTTAAATTTCACACAGCAAAGCAAGTTAAAAACTTCACTCATCAAATAAATGATAATTTAAACAAGAACTTGCTAAAGAAACCTTGTCACAACAACTTTTAGGGCCTGATCACTTTAAGTCCATAGGGGCTTTTAATGAATATCAACCAAGTGTCTTTGCTTATAATCTGCAAGCCGTTTTTCTACAACAAGAAGGCGTAACACGTTTCCTTGACTCAGGTGATATATTTAGAAAAGAATCATGAGTTTCTCTTTTGCTGTAACAGGCAGACATTGCATTTTTCATTGTGATCAGGAAAGATGGAATGACTGCTGCCCTTCTCTTGCAGCTATCAAGAGTTTTTCACGCATTATCTCAATAGTTGAATAGTCCGGCAATTTGAGATAGTTCACACAAGTCATTACTGAGGGTAAGAAATCATCGGGATTCTCTGTGGACTCAAATGTCTTCCGTACAATCGTCAGGGGAGGATTCAAACTTCGAAAACCTAGTAATGAGAAAAGACACTCAGAATAAGGCTGCTCCTCCTGAACACCCACAGCTGACTGCAGACATGCCCAGTGACAGAAGCACACATCGCACAACTGACCTCCTGGTATCAGAAGCTCAGAATACGGCTTTATAAAGCTGCACAACAAGCTAAAAATACCTCAGATCCTGCCTGCAGATTCATCTTACAAGATTAATTTAAAATAAAGGAACAAGCTGCATGAATCTTCTTTTAATTGTGTTCTGTATGTGTAAAAATTCTACTCCCACCAATATTTTTAAGTTTGTTGGCTTCATGCACATTTTTTAACAGGAATCATCTATGACTCTAGTACCTGATTATTCTTATTTCAGTTATCAGTTCTATACTCCTAACACTTAATTGTGTCTGCACCATGTCTCCACAGAAGAGCTCCCAAAATATACTAAGAAAAAAGAATAATCAAGTCTTTCCCCCAAATCCCAAAGAATGTAAATATTGGAACAGATGCATGAATTCTTTTTTGACCTGCAAAGCACTCAGCTGAGAATACAGTAAAATGTGTATTCTACGACAGTCTCTAGCAAAGACAGTACATTTCTCTGTTTACTGCACTGTCTCTTACCTAAATGCTGAAATTCAAAAGGGGGAGAAATTAAATAAGATTAATATTATCCTAAGTATTGTCTCCTTTCTAGAAAGGAGACTACTGTTTATAGGTTACAATGCATCATACTGTTGCCATAACTTAATGCACCTCTAGCCAAAAAATACAGTATTAGGAAGTTTCAGTTTTATTTAAATTTTGAACTCTTCTGCCCTCTGACAGATTTTCTGGCAACAATTTAAACCTGGACAGTGAACAGTAGGAAGTGTCATGAGATTAACACAAAGGTTATGAGAATTATACCTGACTTCTCTGCCCAGCCACTTCTGAAATTAGAAATGGGAAGCCAGTAAGAACCTCTCAAATGCCTAAGTTAAGGAATTTCTTCCTATACTGAAGTAAACATCCTATTCAGATATATATCAATAACAGCAACTTCATGCACAGCAATATGCAATAAGGAACACCTACCTCCTACAGGCAGTCTGGGGCTGCCTGTCACAAACTGAAGAAACAGTCTTTGCTGCTCACTATCAAAACTACTGAGAATTTCAAAGAGATACTTCACTGCTCGACTGAGGAGGGAAAAGAACCAAGAGAATATTATTTTGTTTATAATTAAAATAATTGCATCAGATTCATATTCAGCACAGTACGAACATTTTTCAAATCTATATCACAGAATTCTTTTAGCTTGAATAACAATGTATTAAGATTATTTCAAGAAAGTATTTTCTACTGTTTTGGTTTTTTGCTTGTTTAACAAGACCAACATGATATTACCTGTCGTGCGTATAACCGTGATCAGGCCTGCAACACTCCATTAAAGTCTTTGCATCCCAAGTGTCTGTCTTGCTGCCACACAAGAGCTGCTCCAACTGCAAAATTAAACAAGGAGTAAATGTTCCATTTTGCCTTGCAAAGCATCAGGAACACAGGAGTACCAAAGGCTTGGCTAACACATTGTTCCAAAGTGCTTTAATGTCTCTTCTTCAAGTCAGAGGTCTGAGTTTATAAGGGTAAAAACACCCCTCAAAGTACAGTCTTCAAACAGATTCCCTCAAAGAAACGTTCTCTCTTCTCATCCGGAGAACCATAATTGTGACTCAATTCAGTGCACTTTAGAGTGCTAAGAATTTTACAAGGAAATTAATATGGTGGTGGTGAGACTAAAGCAAGACCAACTATCCTTATTCTTTACCCCTTCATCTGAATCTCTTCTTACTGCTGAAGCTTTGCTAAAGAGCTGACTACTTGTTTTATTGTTCTAATAGAAGATCCAGGCAGCATCCACAACTATCTATACCTATTCACAGGTACTGCAATACAAGGAATTAGGGTACCCATACTCCACAGAGAAATGAAGTATGATACATAAATTAAAGCACTTCTCAGAAAAGCTGGATACACACATTTTAAAGTTCATAATAAAAGCAGTAAATAAGTGACTACTGAACAGAGAAACCTTTAAGAGTTAAGTGTGGAATTTCAGGGACACTCAGTTTTACTAACTTGCATCAGAAATGCAATGTCATCAGACTGTCACAAATGCCCTGCACCCAGGTTAAGACTGTCCATACATGCAGATAAAGGTTGTAAAAGCAGCAGCAACAACACTTTCACCAACCTCCTCAGGATAGAAGTACTGAAGATGACTAAGGGGGAACACCGACTCAAATCCATCTCTGAAGGAGTCAAACTGTCTGGCAACACCTTCATTTAGTGCCCAGAATATAACCAACTGCAGGGAAATAAAAAAAATAAAAGAAAAATGAAAAAAGCAATTTGAACAAAGGAAGCACACAGTGATCACTACTGTACAAAGAAGTGCAACTGCAGAAGCCAAACTCCAGCAGCCCAGCCATATGCTCACTGGAGTTCCCACAGGGTGCACACTGATTCATGGAGCTGCTCTACAGCATTGCCTCATTCTGCCTTAATTCATCATTTACATTACCCTTAATGTGAACTTTTGCAGAATTTAAACAACTTATTTGCTTTTGTTTTTAACAAAACAAACAGAACTCTGAATAGCTGGTTAAACTGAACCTATTTAACAGAATAATTTGAACTACATCTGAACATTTGTTATCTTTAGAAACCTTACCTAAGTGTTCTCTCTCTACACCTCTTAAAATGCAGCACCTGAAGCAGAAATCCATAGGGCATCATTTGGCAATATTATCTTAATTTCCCCAATGGAAATATGTGGGTCCCTATTCTAATATTAAAGTTTAAAAAAAGCAACTCTAGCCTGTTTGATATATTAAGTAGCTTACTATTATAAGAATACATAGGAACAAAAGCAGTAACTTCATTTCAAGTTACTGGAATATGGTTGAGAATCATAATGCAGAAGACAGTAAGACACTAAATCTAGGCTTTCTGAGCCTAATTTTTCTGTTTTGTTTTGGTTTTCTATCTGTAGTTACCCCCTCAACATTAAAGTAACTTCCAAAGTGGACAGCACATACTGAAGCAACAATCAGTGGAGGCCATATGACACAAATGAGACCAGAGTTCTTTTTAAGTAAATCTGCTGCAGCCAGTATTTCTCCACTAAATTAAGGTATTTTACAGAGCAGATTGCAGGGCAAGTTCAGATTCTCTTGTCAGTCAGTGCTATTGTTGATTACACTTGCCCTGGATATCCTCAACCCCAGAAGGAAACAAGGGTTGGTCATAAAAGATGTGCTGTGAACACAGAACTACCAGTTTAAAATGTGCCAAAAGCTCTGGCCTGTGGTGCTGATTAAAGTCATCTATGGATGCATCTGAACCAGATTAAAAAGTTCATAGATCCTGATGAAGTCCTGAAGCAATTATGTCACACTATCCCAATAACTGAAGAGTTACTGCTTCCAGAAAGCTCTCAAGATACAAAAGCTCATTAGGATCTGCTGATAAGTTTTCCAATAGAAGAGTCAGGCGTCGAATTTCATCTGAGATACGCCGCACTACTTCCACAAACCAGTTTTAATACTGAAGAGAAAGGTTGCAAGCACCAGCAGCACAAAAAACTCTTCTACAACACGGAATAGTCTATGGCTATTCTAACAGCAGAGCTGCTTACCTACAACTGTGATTAGTTTTTATGATCAAGAGCATGTGGCATAATTAAGCTGCACTGTATTCTTGCAGATTCAAAGAGAAGATCAAATTGCTAGACAAAAATCTACACTACTGAAGCCTTTTGTTCACAAATTTAGAACAAGCTAGGTGGCCTCTTTATAATACAGGGGAGAAAAGGGGAAAAAAAAAAAAGCAAAAAAAAAAAAAATAGAGAATAAAAAGTCTTTCACTATACTGGTAATTGAAGCACTTCTACTTTCTGATAAAGGCAGCTCCTGTGGGAACTGTCCTGGGGGAAAACAGGGAGGTAGAGGGAAGAGTGACATGATGGCAGAAAAGGCAAGAAAAGCAACATTAGGATATTCCAGCTTTATAGACTACTTTTCATGTTAACCCTCACACAAGATTTTAATGAAAATGACATGTTCAAGAGCAGGGCAGCTGATATAGCAGGGAGGCTATAAAGGCCAGGTGAGCAATTAAATATATTGTTTCTAGAATGCAATTCACCGTACTTGTGATGCAGAGCACACTAATTTTCCCTCTGAAATATCTTCTATTTCTTTCACATCACATCTATAAAGCTATAAAGACCAAGATAGGAAAAACTGCACAGAAATCCTTTAGGAAAATAAAAGTTCCAAAAGTTTTTAGGAGGAGGAGAGAATTTTCTGTTATCTCCTTTTCCTTTACAAAGGCAGAAGCCTGCAGCAGGACAACTACAGGACATCTGAGCCATCTGTAAGCCTTTCTCAGTGTATCAGATATCTGATACAAGTTACTTAGGGAAGAAAAAAAGACTGCAAACTATGGAAATCAGTCTGGAATGCCTGAATGCAACATTACTCAGTAAATAGACTGCAAATTCTGTTTCTAATAAACTGTGGAAGTTTGTATTGCTCCTCTGTTAGGTCTGCAGAGAGCTTGAAATCGAAATATATTTAATTCTGTAAGTGATTCCAGACTAGCAGAATTTACTTTTAACTAATAAACACATGAGAAGTGGATAGGTAACAGTTTGAAACTATAAGGTAAATAGAAACTGCTCAATATTCACTTGTAAGGATTACAGAACAGCTTTGCAAAATTTCTCAGCTGATAGGGAAGAATTTACATGACTCTTATTGAATTCTTTCTACCAAAACATCAGATGTGTTTCTTATCAGCACTTCAAAACGTAACAGTCCTCAGAGTGAAACTGGCAGTACCCTAACCTGTCAGGAAATGCATTATTTAGCAGCTGGAATACAGAGATCCTCCCCTCCATCCCACTCACAGCTTCATGTGATAATATTGCATTCTTCTCGTCTTTCCTCATCTCTTCCAGGCTGTTTTTAACCAACTCCCTTTATTACTTCCTTCAAGAGAAACAGCTTCCTACCTTTGTTCAGCAATATCAACCTTCTGTTTTACTATGTCCCTTTTACCATAGGAATGAATCAATACACAGGGGTACTGTCAATTTATTCTGGTAATATTTTGTTATCTTTTCCTTATTTATTCTTTTTGGGGTTTAGGGTTTTTTCACATGTGTTTGGGGTTCTTTGGCTATCTGGTTCAGTTTTCCTTGGGATACTTGTTGGTTTGGTTTTAGCTTTTTGGACAAAAAACTAATGCTTTATTTTTGACTCACAACTGCTGATGTTTTTGTAAGACTGAGCCCAGAATAATTACACTACTATTACAGCAGTTCAAAGGCCACTGGATGCTAGATCACTATAGCTAAATAATTTGCTAAATCACTATTCCTAAAAAATTCATTATCATAACCACTTACAATGAATCCACTTGAAATATCTTTTCTCCAAAAAGCCAAACTTCTGATGACTTCATTACATATAAACCAGACTTCTTGTACTACACAATTTTCAAGTCAGGTGTAATTGGGTTCTAACCGTTTTACTGTAGTAATAAACTAGTACAGAAAAGAAGTCATAAGTAGGAAAATTACTGTCATGCCTAGTTTATGAGAATGAACTGAAATATATATGGAAATAAACTATCTGGAAGCAAGCAAAAGATAATTTCAGTTATAGGTTTGCTTTTACATACTCTGAGATACTCCTCTAAATTGTGGATGGTGACCGGTGTATCTTTTCCCCCCTTTTTCAGCTCTATGTTGGGAAACCCAGGAAGTGTGAAGTCCAGCCCTAGATCTTCCACTGAGCAGCCATTCATAGTCAGAGCCTCCAATGCATACTGTAGACTTTCTTTGGTCTAAAAAATTGGAAGTGGAAACCAATGAGAACAATTAATTCAAATAAACTTATCCAAAAGTTCTGACTTCTAAAGAAGCTTTGACTACTCAAGACATTTCTGTAAGAGCATGACCATCAAAACTGTTGCAGCTCTCCTTGCTCTCCTTCTGGAGCTTTCATACGTAACAGTAAACCAAGAGAAACCAGAAAAACAAGCTTAATGGATTAACTGGAAAGATCACAGAAGTACACATTTTTTTTAGCAGTTTTGGAATTACTTAACTAGCTACAAAATACTACTGGAAGAAAAAGAAATGTGAAATATGCTACAGCTCAGAGACTGTTTTTTCCTCAGAACAGTTAATGGCATTCATATTTGGCATGCATACTGACATTTTTCAGCTTTTCAACCACCAGGTTCAGGTTTTTCAAATTCTTGGGAAATTAGAAGCTATGACCAAGGAGAGAGAGTGAGACAATGAGGTAAAAAGAAACGAAGACCCACAAACTTGCAATACTTTCACTAGTAACAAACCCGACAGATGTATTAAAAGTATAAATTAGGTTATTACTTCCTGCCATCTATTAACATTAGATGCTAGAAAAACCATGTGTGCCAAAGACCTTTTACCACTAGTGCCAGTGTGGTATTTTCAGCTAAGAGTAGACATCCTTGAAAAATTAATGTATGTCTGAAAGAACCTGGATGCTCATGCATGATGACAGTTCACCTCAGTTCTGCATCCAGCTCTTCAGTGGGGAAAAAAAAATCCTACATAAAAGGTACTTCTATGAAATACAAAATTTTGATTAAACCAACTAGTAAAAAAAACCAAACTTTTGACTGTTAAAGAAGCAAGGATAGATTTTTTCCACCGATATTTAAGTTGGTTAGTCTTTTTAAAGTGAATCAAAAGAGAAGTTAGGCAAATATCCGTCAGTTTTAGACTTTTCTAGGACTGTGTTTATTCACACAGAATAATCCCATAATGAATTTCTCATTATAGACTTTAGAAAGACACTGTTTTATAATTATTAGCCACTGATCTAATAACATTAAAACTATTCTGTGTGAGAACAAAGTAATTGTCACTATTACAGTCATTTTTAAGCCCTATGATACATGCTGAATTACTGCTATTTCATAAAATCCAAACGTGTAAAGATGCATGCTTCCATTCTTAGGGTTATTTTCCCACCTGAGTTTTATCCTGTTCAAGTCTTTTCTTTTGTCTTACAATATCTTCAAGGTGATATATTGATTTGGCTACTACTGGATCAATACTGAACAAGTCATGCGATGTCAAGGAAGTTTCCTGTCGTAGCATCCACTTATAAAAAGGAAGTCCAAGAGGAAGATCCACCTGGAAAGCAAAGCACTGAACTGGTTAGTACTGCACTGTCTTCCAAAAGTGTATTTTTTACTACTTCATCTCTTGACCAGATCTACAATACTATCTCATAGTTCTGGCACACACCAAAGCACCATGTCCTAGTGTGTTTGCTTCAGAAATTTACACTCAAAAACCCCAAGTGACTGCCTAGTGCATATACACTAAAGCAATCAGCAACTGGAGTAACAATGAGCCCAAAACATTCTTGAAAGACTGGAAAGATTGCAACACATAGCATTTAATGGCTTTTCCTTCCTACTCCGTGGTCTCAAAAGCCAGTAAAGATCTTCAACATGTATTATTACCCTTTTCCCCCACAAAACTTCACTGCATGCTATTCCTCCTCCCTGCCCCACCTCAGACTGCCCTTACTTCTGGAGCTGAAATTAATACCATGTAACTCTTAATGCTTTTATCCCTCAACAGTCGGAGCCAGTATTTTTATGTGACCCCTTCAGAATAGAGTTTCTATTCCATTCTCACCAGTCTGAAGTCCATGATTGCCTTGGCCATTAGTTTTCCCAAAAAGCGGAACTTCATTTTAACTTTTGCAATGTGAGCTGGCTTGGCTGTTCTTCCAAAAGGAAGGGCAAAAAGGCCTTGAAGGTTATGAATGTACTTGGTACCTTCCTGGCTTCCTGTTGAGGAAGAAAGAAGGAAAAGAGTTCAGGATTTACTCTACTAGTTTCTTTCAAGATGCAGGTGGCATTCAGATAAACTTAACCTAAGCTTCTCATTAAAAAAAAAAACAAACCAAACAAACCAAACACACACAAAAACCCCAACAAAGCCCACAAAGATCCACACACCATGATCAGGCACATTATCTGACCACAAACTGAGGTGCTCTTTACATAACTGAGGTCAACTTAGAATCAATTCAATATTAATCAATATTAATAGATTAGGTAGTAGAGCAATTACCTTTTGGATTGGCTAAAGTCACTTCTTCTCCCCTCCAAAGGCCTAAGTCTGCTCTCTGTAGTTCCTGAGATACAAGTGCATAGAACTCTAGTGTAGGGCCTAGGCCTGTGCCAACCTTCAGGGGATGGAGGGTGAGGGGAGAGGAGGGGGAATGAGACAGATAAATCCATTAGGTCAGTTTGAATATAAAAATCTTTACTTAGTCTGAGAAATATTATACATTATTTGCTATAAAATAAGACTACGTCGCAAAAAGCATCTAGGGAATCTATCTACATTCACAACATGACAGAGGCAACCTGGAAAGACCACATAGTAGAGAAAGTAACAGAGGGGTGAAAGCATTAACCACCTAATGCTCATATATAGACAAAACACACACAGCTGTTTGCTTAGGAGTTAGAAAAAAGATGAGTTCTGCTGACTACATTGATCATGAAATTTAGATCAGAAAGAGCTTCTCCTAGCAACTAAAAATCACAACCAAGTGGATTTGGGATAATTCAAGGATACAATTCTTTAGCACCAGCAACATGAAAGAAAGTGTCTGACCAAGCCATTTTAACAAAGCTGTAGCTATTTTGTATTAATATTCAGTAAAAAGGGGATAAATTATACTGCAGTGGTATTACTTACCTCATTCTCATACTGAATTTCCAACATGGCTCTTGAACTGCCTAGATCCTGCATCACAGATTCTGCCTGCTTCAACAGCTCATCTCTGTTCACAGTGCGCTACACATTAGAGAAGTTTTATGTAGTGAAATTATGAAGTTCCAGCACCCAAGGCAGTTACAACAGGTAAAATCAGTTATGCACATTTTTCCACCCCATACCAATAGTTCCACAGTTCAGTTCAATAATTTTTAAGCTTATACTTTGATGTAATAATTCTTACTTCTATATGAAAACTGTTTAGAAGGAATGTGTTCAATATAAAATGAAAAAACAATGCCTTACACATGCCTATCAGTGTAACTAATAGGTACTATTCTTGCCAAGAATATGGCAATAGGACTATGATACAGCAAGGTACTGTCATGTGACATTAAATACCACATACTAATACATAGAGAAGAAAATAAAGATGCTGAAACTCAAAACAAAAACCCCAACAGCACTGGGATTCCTACATGTGGACAGCTATATGCTTTCTGAACTTGATTCTTGTGTCTCCTGCTGCTTTTCCCCACAGGTATTCGAGATCATATAGAATGTATACCAGATACCATTTTAAGATAATGTATCTCCAGATTCAAGAGAGACATCCAAGACTCCCTCAAATTTAACAAACTCCCAGCTTACAGCTGTGACAGGTGATTTACCTTCCCCAAATACAAGGACAGTATTTTTGTTTATTAAGGGTCTAAATCTCATTGCTTGAATTCTTCTGAGAATCAAGCAAAACAGAGTCTACAAGCCAGTATGTGGAAATGCCGTCTGCAACTCACTACTGCTGTCTGAAACTCTGTGTTCACTGCTGGAGTTCAGTTTCAGGAATTGTGTTAGGGTGCCCCTCCTGCCCTCATGCGGCCAGCACGGAGAAGACACTGCACCTTCTGCTGGGGGACTGCAGGAACAAACCCACCTCCCCTTCCCTATACCACCAAAACATCAAGTTCTACAAATAAGCCTTGCTCCCAATGATATTCTTACAGACAATACAAAAATAAATAGATCCTTCATTCCATTTTAAAGAAGATGTACTTACTTTTTTCCTGTCCAGCCGTGGTGCCACTCTGCTATCCTGAGAATCCGACTGATTGATTTCTGGATTAGTGTCCAGTAGCCTTTGCATGGCTCGATCACGATCGAAGGCCGTGACATAAAACAGCATTTGGCGGGTATCAAATGGAAAGAAAAATGGGCTGTGAAGAGCATTAGATTAGTCAGCTGTGCTCCAAGCAGCATCTCAGACTAGCATTTGGTTTAAAACACAACAAATGTAGTAGTATGTCCAAAATGAGTGTACACTCTGTGGTGAAAGCAGCCTCCAAAGCACACTTTAATTTTAGTTACAATGCTTAGGAGCAGGAGTTTTGAGAAATGCAATGTATGAAGGAGACAAAAAATTCCAGAAACTTTTGACTCCTCTTGAAAAGTAACTCAGAACACTTCAATGCCTTGGCTGTGCAAAGTTTACATCAGAAAATAGAATTCCTTGTTCACTACTGTTCTACAATTAATAAATCCAACAGATCAAAGACTGAAGTTAAAGCTCTCATATTTGGCAGCAGAAAGACATGAAAACCTGCCTAGAGCAACACCACTATTTCTATCTTCCACCATGTGCAAAAAATATTCTAAATAATCTGTGAAAGACTACCAGAGAAACTTCTTGTATTAATTTATCACTTACACTATTCTCAAAGGTATGTGTATGTTAGCAGTTTGGTCCTCCATTGGCATTAAGTGGAAAAGCAGTTTTATTGAACAAATAATGCTACAGGTGTTTAAGAATATACATTCATGCTCATCATCTTATCTGGAACGTTTATGAAGCAAGTTAGAGATCTTACTTTTAAAATGAAAAGCCAAAGAGTTCCTCTGAGTACGTACTGCCACAGTCATCGACAATATTGCTGCAATTAACACGCTTGAAAAACCCAAGAATGTCAACTCTGTCAACTCTAATTTCTCATTCTTTCAAGTGCAAGAACTTAACAGCTTGTACTCTGTATCAAGATACTACAAAGTACTATGCATAGATCATCATAAAAATTAATTTTATTCTTTTATCAGTATTGTTTATAAATCTATCTTCCTTTGTATCATAATGAATGTGTGAAGATACAGTGATATGGTAAGAATGTTATTAAGCAGTTTAACAGCAGAAAAAAGTATCACCTGAATAATCAAAATTTCAGTGGAAAACCTTCAGATTGCTTAGCAATTCCTGTAAGAAGGGATCCAAACTCTGCAAATAGTCTACCTCTCTGAATGTGATTGAAACTATGCAATGTAGGTGTAAACATGCATGCCACTATGTAACTTGGCAGTACTTCAGTGACTGCATTCTGCACTCTCAAGAGTCCTGTACGGATGATGCACTGTGCTGCCCAGGCAAGATTCCTACTTAACTGGAATGAGAGGCACTACACAGCAAATCGTTCATACCATGTTTTTCCAAGTTCTGTCAGCCAAGTTGGGATGTTTCCTGTCATAATTACCAAAGGATCCTGAAGCTGCCTGTTTGCTTTTGCTGTCAGTTTACTGTTGATAAACTCAGAGGTTGGAATTATCTCCTTGCAGACTGCATTCTGTGTTAAATAAAAGCAATGTATTTCTAGTTAGAGAAATGCTAAAAGAAATAGCAAGTCTTTGTTAAAACAGATTTTTAATGCTTCTAATTTGCTTAGCATGGATAGTAAAAAAACTTTCGTTGCTGTTTTGTTCATCCAGAGTTTCAGACATGAAAGAAGGACTGAAGAGATTTACTACCAATCTCCTTTTCAGGAATAAAGTTGGTCTTTGAACTTAAAGAAGGACAAAGCATGGATATTGTGTTCCAAACAGTATAAAGTAAAGATGACTGACTATAAGAATTTACAGCCTTCATCTTCTCAGAAGTTAGACAAACATGTAGTGGAAGATGACAGTATCTGCATTATTCTGTCTTCTTGAGGGGCAGTGGAGAGGGGGGAAAGGTTATCTAAAATGTTACAGATGGTTCTGTCCTGAATCAAGTATCAAAGTGATTTAAAAAGGGCTCTACTCACATCATACAAGTAATACCAGTATCGACTGATAGCATGTAAAACTCTCAAAAGAAGAATAACATCTAATGATGGGTCTTCAAATGTTATATTTTCAGGTGGAGTAGATATGAGGTAAATTTCCAGTGGATTTAACACCGAAGGGCATACACCATCTAGCAGGAAAAAAACAACATCTTAGCAAAACAACTCAATTAGAATTTTCCCCAAGATTTAATTATTAGGAGCCTAGGCAGTATTAGTCATGGCATTCACTTAAACTGCAACAGTTCAGTTAAACAACTCAGTAAATATCTTACTTTTCATTTAAATATACAGCTAAAAATATATGCTTACTATTTTTATACTATGCCTGCTTTAAAAGCAACACTACAGTGGCAGTGAACATTGTGAAAGTCCTGAGAGGACTTACAGGAAATCTAACATATAGCAAGGCACCACACTCACCATGCCACAATTCATCATGTTTTTTAGAATTTCTAGGGGAGGTTTTTGTGGGAGCAGTTTGTGCTCTTCCTCTTTTACCCCCAACACAGTCCTTATTACCATCTTCATCCTCTCGCACAGGTTTGTACCTAAAAAGTGAACAACAGTTAATAATATGTTTTGAAATGCTAACTTACAGGGAAACAAAAGCAATTTTAAAGATGTTAATTGTCAGATTTCCAGAACTTTATTTGAATGACAGTTAAAAGTAGAAAGACAAGAACATTACACTGAGATATGATCCAGCCTCTGAAGTAAAGTATTTCACAGGGGAGAAAAAACAGGGACCCTTTGGCTCCATGAACTGGAAGAAGAGAAGGTGAATGTATAAAGAAAACCCCAAAGTGACTGAGGTTAGAAAGTTAGGGTTAGCCTAGGTTTTGGCATTTTTTGGTTGTTGTTTTAGGGGTTTTTATTTGCTTGCCTTTTTCTTTAGCACATTTAAATGTTCAAAAGAAAGAGACTGCTGAACATTAAGATGTTCAGCACAGTCATATGTCAACGTTTCTTGCAAAGCATGGCCACAGAATACATTCATTTTCACAGCAATCAACTGGGAAAATTAGTATGAAGTTGACCATTAGTTGTATACTGCACATTCTCTAATGTTTGTGGTTAGTTATCTAACACTAAGAATGGTTCCTCCCCATCTAGCAGGTGTCATTTAAAGTTCCCCACTTCTGGTTCACCAGCTTTACTCAGAAGCTAGAAAGAACATCAGGAGCTAACAATGAACTCTTCCTAAGTTTTAAGTATCTCAAGTACATCAGGCAATTCAAAGCTCTGCATTTTTCAAAGGGATAAAAAATAAGACAGACAGCTATATTCCAAATTTCTTGATGTAAATACATTTAGTAAACTGGAGAAGTTCTTCCTGGGTTTCTCTAGGCAACTTACCAAATGGTGTGCGTTTTCGTCCAAATCCCAGCTCTTCCCAGTGGGTTGCTTTCATCATCTGTAGACTCCCTCTCTTCCTCAGCTTGCAAACTGTACTGCCTGACTGCTTGGTACACAGTCATATTGTATGGCAGCAAGTGATCTCCAATGTAAAATTGCAATCTATGTCTCACATTCCCTGAATTTAAGAATTGAGCAGCCTGAACAACAAAAAAAACCAACCATACAAGTTAGGAAACTTGTTGCATAGTTTTTTTTAAGGCCCTCCCCACACTGCACCCCCTGTACTCCCAGAGCAAAAGCTTACCAAAGATTCATCTATTTCTTCATCTGACCCATCATCATCACTATCTTCATCATCTTCTCTAACTCTTCCATAGCCTGAGGCAAGAGAGAAGACATCCTCATTTGCTTTTTTTCATTAAAAGGTAACAATGCTTTGGTACTCTGACTGTCATAACTTCTAAAACTTTTAAAGCAGTTCCAAAAAGTATCAGTTAAAAAGAGTAAGATTCAAACTGCTAGAACAAATTTCATTATCAACGCCTGGCATCAAAACTGCCAAGCTACAGCCAGTGTGACAGTAAAGCAGTAATACTTCTGTTAGTATTTTGACTGAACTGTTTACCACAGGAAACAGCATGTCCCAGAAAAGGAAGATTCTCTACAGCTTTAATCTCCTCCCTTGTGAGCAAGGTATCTTCACAGGTACCTTCTGTTTGTCTTCAGCATAATCCTCACAGGTTTTTACAGACTCTACACTGACAGCAGGAACTATTCCAAAAAGGAAAATGCAAGTGACTGTGTAATAAATAAATAAATACCTCTAACTACAAGGTATCTTTCAATGGCTTGTACCAAAGCCAGAGGATCAATCTTCACAGGTCCACCTTTCCACTGTTTCACATTAGCACAGTCTGGATGTCTTTGCAGTTGGCATTTCAATTGATGTGTATTGAAGAATTTTAAAGCTTGGGATCCTCTGTTAAGAGAAAAACTCAAAATAATTTGTGAAAAAAGTTGCTACACAAAGAATCTAATAACCACAATTGCATTAAAAATGCAGTAAAATAGGGTTCAACATGCATTTACAATTTTACTTGTTTAGAGTAATATTTGTCAGACTGTTTCTCTAAAAATAAGCTAATATGGTTTGGATAAAAAGTTTTCTTCTACAAGAACACCAGAATCCAAGTTGAACAAAATCAGGACGCTACAGGAATTAAAAGAAAGCCCAGCCTGAGGTCTGATTACAACATGGCCTATACTGACCATCTCTGAAATCTGAAGTAGTTCAATGGTCAGCTGATGGCACAGGAGATTCAGAGCTGTGCTTATGTACAGTCCAACAAGGATCAGAAAAGGGCATGGAAAATGCAAGTATTCATTTAAATGGATTTTTTTCAATAAGGACCCAAAGAGAACCTGAAAGATCTTCTGGTTTTTTTCTTCCCAAGAATAGCTTATATATACATTCCACCTCACCTATCAAATACTCAAGCTAGCTGGTTTTATACAACAAGCCTCTTATCTTGGGCTGCTTCTATTTCTAAGTGCTAGTAAAAGACTACCAAAACTTAATGCTTCAAAATCCTCATTGACATAATCCACAATAAAACTTGCAGTCAAACAATGCTACAGCACTCTGGCTTCTTGTGTTTCATTTTCTATCGAAAAGAACAGCAGGATTTTGCTTCTATGATTAGCAGCTTTTTAATTTTGGTAGTTATCCCACTTTTTACAAAAATCATACACATACAGAAGCATTCTGAGATTACAGAGCACATACTATTTGCAAAAGCCAGTATAGAGACACTAATTTCTTCTAATAAGAAATGTGTGTACTGCATTAATTCCCACTGATTTTAAGTTTCACAAAAAACAAGTACTGAATTTCAATGCTAGATTAATACTATAGTGTGTTAGATTAATGTTATAGTGTGAGGTACAGAAAAGAAAAAAGAAACCTAGGAACAAGTCTTCATTCACTCAGATTTGTCACTTAAAACACAACTACCAAGCTGGGTTCCAAATTTATTCTGCATCTTAAGATTCAGGGTAGGCCTACAGCTATTTTAAACTCTATTCCCAGCCAAGATTTATCACTTAATCCACTATCATACCAGAGAACAGAACCTAGATGAATAACGAAGCTGAGCACTGTAATACACTCTCTGCAACTTAATTACTCTGCTAAAAACATCAGTGTTCAAGGAAGAGATTGTTTCTTTCCAGTGTTTGTTACATGGGGACAAGGAAGACATTTGGATTTTTAAAGGGTAAATTTAGAGACTGCATTTAAAGTTTATCTATCACCCTCAATTTAAGTGAGACAAGCTTCAAGATGGTAAGCAAACATTTAGTAAAACATTCTATCACTGATGACAAAAAAAAAAAAAAAAACCAACTGTGTCATTGCTTTTGTCTTTAACAGGTTCAGAAGCTTGCATTACTCCTCTTGTAATTGTACTTGTCCTTTTAGGGTTGCCTGAAACAAGTTTTAGGAAACAAAAGCTTCCAACAAAACTGTTACCTGAGCATTAATCCTTACCTGCTCCCTGTTCCATTTCCACTAGGGAAGTCATGCACTTTAACAGGAAACTGTTCCATCTGACTGAGGCAGTTGTTCATTTTATGGACTAATGCCAACAAAGGTGCGTTTTCTAATGGCTCTAATCTTCCAAGGGGCTCTTCTCCAGGAAGCTGAAATACAGTCCAGTCTTTAGTTACCTGCTTGAATTAAAACATCCTAAACAATTTATACCGCAAATTAAGAATCCCTGCTCTCATTGAAATAGCAGCAGTATCAGGATGTGCAAATGGCACAAGTTGATCAAAGACCTGTTTCAAAGAATGTACTCTTCTCTTCTGGTTTCAGCTGAGTAGCCCAACAGATTTTAAGCATTCACCCTTAACCATGAACAACAAGCTTTTTGGAAGTTTTAGTTATCTGCTTTCCTCTCTTTCACTTTAAATTTCTTCCTCTAAAAACAGAACAGTAGTTTCTTGCAGTATTTAGTCTTAAGTGAAAATATTACTATCCAAACTCTTTCCATACCAACTTCTTAAAAGACAGAAACAACTTTTAAGTTGTTCAAGACTCAGACAGTTGGCCATTTTGGCATTTTTTCCACTGCTGTGTGGAACTTTCTGTAATTACAGGTGGTTCAAAAAAGTTCATGACCTATAAAGACACTGAACAAGGTGAAAGTTGCAGTGTTTTACAACTTAGACATAAACAAAACATTCTTTCTGTATTCCACCTTTTAGATAAGGTCAACACAAAACCTCTCAGATGTTTTCTTGAGAAAGAAAATTAGAGAAATACAACTAAGAATGCCAAAAAATACACAAGAAAACTTACTGGAGAAGAAAAAAATACATGAAGAAATCTTTTCAATCTGATATCCCTGCTAACAGCATCTTTTTCACTTTTAGATGTCAAGTAGAGCAGCAGTTGTTTAACAAACCCACTATGCTGGATTTCAAATGAGGAGACGTCAGATTCCGAGACAATGCTACGGATTTCTACAAGGCACTCTGTTCCACCATCCACCTGAAAAATATGAAGTGTTTTACTACCCAGGTATTACAGGCTTAAGAAATGCCAGCTTTCTTTCTACTGCATGGAACAGCTCCAAAGGGTGGGGGGAAAAAAGGAAAGTCTAGAATGTATAGCAACTCAATACAAGCAGCAACGCAGGGAAATAATCTGAGGATAAGCATGTCTCTGTTCAAGGGGAGACATTACTGGCAACACCTACATTTTCTCTACTTTGAGAGAAATACAAGGTCCCATTTCCATCTTGTGCAATTAAAGATAAGCTCCAAGCAGGGGTGCTTTCTGTTTGGAAAAAAAAACCACTAACAAAATCCTAACAACTCAGATTGCTCTATGTTTTACGTGATATCTGTGTGGGAGAGAGGAGGTGGGGAAGTTTCCTATTTTAACGATTGCTCAGATCAAAGCACAGAACACAGCTCAGCTCTTATGCTGGTTAAGAACTTAGATGTCTGGACCACCTATCAAGGACCACTGAAAAAAAAAACTGTCTGAAAAGCAAGGCTGAAGTTCTTGACATGCTACCACATTTACCCTAATCTGTATTTCTTCTATCATTTTAACAAAATGCTGCTTCCCTCTCCTTCTCCCCCCAGTCTCAAACTGTTTCTCTTACTAGACAGGGTTTTGTTCTTTAAAGTAAGGTTAATCCCTGACACTTAACTGTGCAACTTTTGAATGTGAAATGCTATGCAAATGACACATTGCTAGGACTGGTCTTTTATCATAAGTGGTGTGTGTCAGAGCATACACACTCATTCCAAAAAATTACTCCAAGTCATAATGACTCATAAGTCAAACCAAGAAATGACTGCCCCGCACTCTAAGTAACTTTGCCACATCTCACCTGGAGGTTGAGTTGTTCAGTTGCAGTGCAAAGTCTCTGTAATACATTTAGTGCAGGATTGCTTCCATCCATGTTTTCAGAACTAAAGTAATGTTCTACAAATTTATGAGCTTGCTCCTTAATCCAGCCCTTAATTTTTTCTCTGTAAAGAAGCACACAAAAGGCATTTAACCACACTTATCATCTGCATACATCAATATTACAAGTAAATACAGCCTGAGTATAATTTTCTCCATGTTAAACAGCACAGAAAACCCTTGCTTTTACTCCAACACCATCAAGTACTTTTCTCTACAGATCATTTCTTGCATTGTTTTCCTCAGTTCTCCAATTTTTCCCCACTATACAACTTTAAACTATTCAGATGTTATATTCCCTCTACCTTAATTTCTTGATTCTTTTGCCAGAATGTTTTTAACTGTGGTTAAGCTCCAACTGCTTTGTAGCTGCTACCTAATCACCTGATCATAGTCAACATCATGTTACAAGTACTGTGGGGTTTTTTTTGTTTTTTTTTTTGGTGTGTGTGTACCTGTTATTGGAAATGGTATCCTTGGAAGCAGCCCTTGCAAGACCACTTACTCCTGCTGTTCGTGCTGGTTCAATATTATTACTGTTGGACTGTGTGCTTAATCTTCCCCATGTTTTAGGATTTAAACTTGCCAAGAAAGATGATTTAGGAGACTGCGTAGTTGTAGGGCTTTTAGCTGGAGGAAGTAAAGACAAAATTTAAGAGAATCAAGAGGTTTATCACAGCTAGCTCTTTCTGCAGTTTATAAGCTTACTTTAAAAGGAGATAAAAGTATGTTCAGAATTATTTACCTTGATTGTCTACTTTGTCATCATCTCTTGGAGGGGAGTATTTTGGTCTCCTTGGCCCTCGTTTTGGCAGTCTTTTTCTCTTTAGAACATCACTCAGTCGTCTGTCCAAATTTAAAAATAAAGTTACTTATTTCCACCCCCAAATACATTCTTATGCACACATCCCTCCCTCAGTTTAAGATGCATCTGCCAACCACTTCCTTGAGAATTAAAGAACAGGTTCTATCCCATAACAAGGATATTCACTAACTCCATCCAGAAACAGAGTTTTGCTGGCTGTCATCTTTCTATTATGCACAGCCAAATACAGCCAGAAGTGACACTAAATAGAGGTTTCTCATGATTTTCAAGTCTTAATTTGTGTAACCATTTATTCGTCCATTCATTTGAATACACTTAAAATGAAAAAAAAATTCCACAAATCTCTACTGAATAAACACCAACATTGGATATTTGACATGCCTCCCCTACAAAAGCACAGAAAACACTTCTTCAACAATTTGTGGCATTTCTACTCATCAATCACTACACGTCACAAGTTAATACATTTCAATTCTTGTTAAAGTGACAAATATTTGACCTTTACAATAAGAGCAAACTAGTAATTTATTCCTACACTGTATTTTACTTCTATAAGTGTTCAAAATTATTGCCTTTCAACAAAACTTAAGGACAATTTATTTTTTCTCCAGTCTCCAGCCGAAAGGAACCATGCCCCACAGCTCTGAAAGAATCACTGCCCTCAACAGTTAGATGAGACTACAAGCTGTTGTTCTTGATGGTCTCCCAAAACAGAAAATTATTTAATATAATTACGCCCTATCAGGTCACTGCTTTTTTTCCTCTTTTAAACATTTAATATAAAATGAATCAAAACTACCCATTGAAAAATTGAACACCACTCCAATTAGTTCTTTAGAGGAAAACACACCACAGCAAAATGCAGATGTGGGCAGCCCATGTTACCCTAGACATTCTTTTAAAAAAATAAGGTAAGAAAAACCCAAAATCCCACAAGAAAGCACCAAAGCCAGAATGCAGATTACTCTTCAGGAGGTGCACTTACCCCTGTGGGCTTAGATCCAAGGAATCCTCCCGGCTGTGCTGCAAGCTGGGGGAGCCCAAATCTGCAGCTGCATTGCTGGCAGCAGTGGCTGTCCCAGTACTTATGGTTGTAGTGGTTCCCAGCGTTCCTGATCCATTAGTGCATACTTTTGGGGGGCTTGTTAGCAAAGCCTCAGACTCTGCCAAGTTTTTCACTTGATGCATCACCCCTTTGAGAAAGAAGAGATCTTTGTTTGGTGGGTTGGTCTGGGATAGGGGGAGAGGACGGCGTGGTAGAGATGTGGTGATAGGAACAAGGGTGTTTGAAAATGTAGAACTGAGTGTTACTTGAACCTCTGCTTTGACTATAGCAGTATTTGCTCACCCCACCCATCAATATAAGCTTTAAAAGCAGTTCAATCTTTTTCTTCAAAAAGTTAACCTACATAGTTTAAAAATAAAAAATTAGAGCAGTATGAACCGTAGCTAAAGAAACCCCAAGTGCAAAGACTAGTACAAAGACTTCCTGCCAAAGATTCATCAATTTTCTCCACTAAGACTTCCCATGTAATATCAGTGAGGCATCTTCAGCCTAAGTGAGTTCACTAGCATCCAGTAAGCCTGTACAAACTTGCTTCAGATTCTGAAAACACAAGCTTGTTGCCTGCAGAGTCTGGGCCAGCTCCTCCTTAGTAGTATGAAGACATCTTGCACAGGTCTGCCTTTATTATTCAAGAACAATATTCAATTTTTACAGCTTGGGAAAAGCAGACACACATTTTTAAAATACTACATAAAGAGGTGAAGAGAAAAAAAAAGAAACCACGATTTACCTTCTCTTCTGAAGTAAACACTAAAAATGTCAGGTAACTTTTGCATTAAAATCTCTGCCATCTGCAGGGCTCCAACTACTATCTTAAGGTCTTGACTCGACAGCATGGAGGCAATATGACTAAAACAGACAATTTATTAGAATTAGCTTTGTGGGGTTTTGGCTGAGTTTTTCTTTTTAAAATCAAGTCAGTTCATCTTGCATACACAGCACTGGAGACTGAAATCAAACAAATTTCATAATGCTTTTATAAAAGCTATCAACAAAAGGACTGAAACAGCTCTCTTCCTACCTATATCACTTTTACCAAGTTTTAACATGGCATAAAGGAGTCTTCTTTAAAGATGGTGTTCTGGAACTTGATATTGTCTCTGAAAAACCATCTGGTTTATTTTCCAGTTGCATCCTCAGATCCCCAACTTTACATGTAACATGTAGGAGAGGTTTCATGAATAAAACTTACCAGTTCAATGCTATTAGTGTTACTCTTCACATTGTATTACCTCAAAAGTTATCCTGCCCTCAGAATTTCATAGGCAAATTTTAAAAATCAGAAAACCAATGAAGAGTAATATTTGACACTCCTAGTACACACAGCCAGAGGCCACCTAAGTTTCTAGTAAGAATGTCTAGCATTGGCAACTACTGCAAAATCTATGATGCAAAAAAAATCCTGCAGAGCTGGCAGCCTCAGCTTTCAAAAAGTAAGACTTTTAAAGTATCATTTTCCCCTGAAAAAGATGATACAAAAAATGTAATCACAAGTTTTGAGCTGTAAGCTCAAAATTAGTTTCATTTGCAGCAGTTAAAGAACCCACCTTGAAACAGCATGGTTTTTCAGCACATCCTTCAGAAGTTCAGCATCAGCAAAATAAATTATCCTAAGAATTGCTCTAAGGCACTTGTGTCTAACAGCAGGTCCAGCTGAAGAACTATATACTTCATAAAGAACACCAAACAGTGTTTTGATAAAGGATTTTGCCAATTCTGGGTCCTCTTTCATTAATTGTGCTCGAGCATCATCCTTCTTCAATTCCGAATGTCCACCTGTGAGAAAGCGCACAGCAAATCACTGGATGGACCTTTGCATCCCTGCTCTGATGATTACTTTCTTTTGTTAAAACTGATTCAATTCAGCTCTCAAATTGAGAAGATGAAATTCAAGAACCAGAAGTCAAAGTGAGTGAGAAGGTACAAAACCTCCTCTTTAAAGGCGTTTAATCTTTTTTTCTTCAGTTTTCTTATGTCTTTCTGTGTAACAGTAAGAAGCCCTCACAGAGTCTTCCTTAAATAAAGGAGCTATATGAATAGAACTATTTCAGAAATCCCAAGCCAGGAACACCCTCAGCTCCCTCCCAAGTTTGATATATTTTCAGGTTCCAGGAGGAGCTTACATGTTAAAAACACACATGTCAACAGTACGAGCTTTGTTATGACATTTTCTACATTCATGTAAATCAGAATAGTTTGACATTCCACAGAAGCCATAAGAAATTTATTCATTAAGAAGTAAACAGCTGCACAACCCAGCATATATTAGCCACAGCTAGAGAGCCCAGGTGTTTCCTGAGCTGTACTTACTGGTGTTTGTACTGGCTAAAGGGTTTGGTTTTCGCTGAATGGCACGAGCTGTTCCAGTATCCTCATTTATTTGCTGCATAGAGTTAAAATCAATAGTATAGACACGCCCAAGCGTAGACAGGCTTATCTCATCCTCACCAACCTGATGAGCTGCCTAAAATCAAGGAAGAATTTAAAGTTAAGAACTCCCTAATAAATAGAATACTGTATGAAAGGTGAGGAGAGGGGTAATACAGTAGGAAAAACAGTGATAGAAATTAAATAAGAACAGCAAATAAGTGATTTGGTATGGCTGAATACCAAAATAGTGCAATATTACAGCAGGATGTTTGAGGAAACTTGTGTTTCTTACTCAGAAAGATCAAGAGGGGTGTTTTTAAAGACAGAGAAAGCACTCAATTCCCTATACAACCGCACGCAGATTTGAAAAGCATCACCACACAAATGTGTGGAATTACTACCTCTATTATTCGACTATCAATCCTGTTATAGGGATGCCAGAGACCCCTGTCATCTCGCCATTGCCATATTGCACCATCTGTATTTTGTGCATTTCCTTTCTTTAGCATAGTATCAACAGCAAAGATTCCCTCTTTTGGCAGGCAAGGCATCAGTTCACTGTAAAGAACATTAAAACAGTATTTTACTAGAAGTATACAATCAAGTCCATCTAAGCTGAAAACTGTTTGCCTTATTTTAGTAAAGTTAAGGATTTTAATATACCAACCACGCCCAAAACCTAGGACTGCAAGACTTACCAGATAAGAGAAGTAAGTTCATAAAGTTCTTGAGGACTTCGTGGAACAAGGTCAATTTGCTCCTGACAACTCCCATTTGAGGCTCCACAAAGGAGGAAGTGAAGCGTTTCTGCAATATCTATAAAAAATTATTATTCGTGAGACTGCCTGTATCAGATATGGATTCCATTTTCTGTTGGACACTACACAGAAGAGATAGTTACTGCCCAAAGCAAACAGAGAGTGGACTACAGGACAAAAGTGTTTCTTTGAACACTAAGAAATGTGTTAGTTCTCAGGCCTGGGGTTTGTGGCTTTTTTGGGTTTGTCATTCTTTCCTTTAAGGGACAACCAGGGGAGAAATATCACTCAATACACAAGACACAGAAGAAAACAGGCAAAGATACAGGGCAGTTGAAGGGATCAGTCAAAATTTGTGAGATGGAACAAAGAAAACAAGTGACAACTAAGACAGCTCTACAGAATTTACTTCTGTTAATGTTTTCCCCTAGAAGAAGTACTTAAAAAGCACATCGTTCCCCCACATGGTAACAACCAAGAAAAGAATTATTCAGCTTGTGGTGGAACGAAAATAGTTTGTGCAGGCAATACAGACTCAAAATTAAGTGAGCACTGCAGTGACAACGGCTAGGAAAAAAGATAAAAATCCCTCTGGATAAAAGCTTTCAACAAGTTTAAATCAACTTTTTATCCTGGGGGAAACACAGTAAGAGAGAGAAAAATTGAAAGAACAGAGTATTTATATGATCAAGTGCATAGAGGTCCATACTGACTGTAAGCACTAACATGAACAGGCCCCCGAGGACATGGAAGAGTAAGAACTCACTTTGCTTCATAAGCTGGACTGCAAGTGTGGGGCAGTTGGAGCACATCAGGGAGAACATGCGCACCACCATGATGAACATTCCTGAGCTCAGGATAGGAGGTGTCACGACCAAGAGCTGCTGGATATTTGTTAACAAGTCCTTGGAAGCAACCTGCTGCAGCAAGTTCTTCAAGGAGGGAACAACAAAATGAGAAACATTAGTCCTTGAAAGGTGAGCCCTCAAGAGAAACAGGGTAGGCAGAGAAGAAAGCAGAAGTGCACCCCCATCCACACTCTTACCTCTTCATGCTGGAAGTTGTCCACTAGCCGGGCAAAACACAGACAAGTGCTTTCAACAGACTTTTTGTCCTGTTACAAGAAAGTTTTGTTTAAATTGAAATATTTTAACTTGCATTAGAACATGCTGCCATTTTGAGGCATTCATAAAATTTCTCTAAAAGGGTGAGTTCTAATCACATTTTACAGAATATTACAGCTCTCAATTTTAAACTCACTGACAGTCTAAACTGACCTCCTGATACAGCTGTGCTTCCTACATATGGAAAACATCCCCCAACACAAATACCTTTAGGGACCTTTAGAGATTAACAAATTGATCTCTAATAGTCCTTCTGGATTCTGAAAGGGGGAAACAACACTGAAAAACTGAAGTAAAAGAAGTTATAGATAATAAGCAGGAGTGAACGCTACTATTCTACAGACCACATGAAGCCTGATTTTGCTATTATCACAGACAACACAGCAAGTTCAAAGACAAAACTAAAGACTGCCCTGAAAACAGCTCTGCTTAACAGTTCAACTAAATGCCCAAAAAAGTTCACCTGAACATAATAAAACACTAACTGTAAGGGTAGCTGAGCACTGGAAGAGGTTAGCCTGAGAGATTAAGTCCCCATCCTTGGAGATACTTAAAAACAGAAAAAAAAACCGTCATGTGGACATGCTCCTGGGCAATCTACTCTAACGTAACTGGCAGGGAAACTAGGACTAGGTAACAGGGCTCTCTTCCAACCTCAACTATTCTTTTAAGAGCTAACTCAATATTCTTTTCCAGAAAACTTCCACTTCAAAATTTCTTGAAATCTTACTTTGGTGGGTTGTAGCTTCTCTTCAGAGATCAGGATCAGTACTTGTCCCTACTACTGGTGAGAATGGTGCTTCCTGTTTCTAGAGTACAATCTAAAGCTGTCATTTGGCTTCTTAGAAGCTGCCTCAAAGATTCAAGCAGTCTTTCAGCAAGATGAGGTAGGCAAAATTAAGAACAGCACAAGAATACATAAAACCATTACCTGGAAGCTTCCATTTAGTTGCATTTGTTAACAAACAAAATATTTCTCCTTTTTGATCTTTTTAACAGGGATCTGCTAACCAAGCAGATCACCAAAAATCTCTTTTGGTGCACCAATTATTGTAAGTGCTCATTTATAAACACAGCAGTACTCCAGGATATGTAGCTCTTAGGAGCCCCTTGCTTTCAGATTCATCAATTAAAACTATCATACAAAAGCAGGAACTTGTTAAAAATGTCATAAAGTCCCCCAAAAAGCTAAAGCCCAAAAAACTCACAAAACTTGTTCTGATTTCAAGTGGGAGAGAACCTTGCAACCCATCTGTTAAGAAAAAATAAAACCAGTAATGCTACTGGACTTCCTGTTACTGATGGTCCTTGTTCTTACGAGGACTACAAAACCATTACTCATGCTTTGAGTTAAAATCTCATTTGTCTTGTTTTATAAGATATCACATTTACAGAACCACAGAAGGTCCATATGTACATTGGTATATCACAACCTGACAATATAGAAACTTGAAGTCAATTATCACCTTGCAAAGGCAAATAATACACAGCAAAGAAACCGGTATCTGGAGACATCTTTAAACTGCTTTCAGATCAAAATCAAGAGGTTTCATTTTTTAACAACTTCTTACCTGATGGGTTAACCTTTGTGTTAGCAGTGGCAAAGAGTCTGCCACAAAGTGAAACTCATCAGGTGTTATACTCTGGCAGCAGTTGGCAGCGATAGCTAGTGCATTCCTTTGTGCATTTATACTGAAGAATTCCAGATACAGCAAACAGTCTGCCAACCCACCCTATAACAAAACAAACAAACATCTTCACTCTCAGTACTGCTGAAGTCACAGAAAGCTGTTTTCTTATTTCATCTTCACAGAAGATCACCAAGATGTAGAGCTGGCAGAGGCAAACCTGCCTTGTTTTGGTTTTACTTACTGCCTGCAGAATGGCTTTACTGTGCCTGCGTGACAACATCTCCAGGGCTGTAAGGGCCTGCTCTGCCACATCAATGCACTGGATAACTTGCAGCTACACAAAAACAAAAAAGCCAGTATATCAACTTCTAAACCAATGTTCAAAAATAATCATCTTGACTAACACTCAGACATACAGCCTCTACAAAGACACACATGCTAATGAAGCCAGCTCTGACCACGCCTGACAGTCTAAGGCTACCTCAGCCATGGAGCTACTCCAAGGGGCCACAGCTCATTTATTCACACATTTTGTATGTTTGCAACACCAATCCAACAAAAAGTCCTCAGTGAAGGAGAGGGCACTTTTCAGTGAGGGTGGGAGCAAAGATTAAGCCTAGCTTTAGAAGTTTCTCATGCACTTTATATTATCTTGCAAGCCATTAAAAGAAGCCACATCTTAATGGTATTTCCTCAAGTTAAAACAAACTATATAATCCCCTCATGCTGTTTTATCACTGTTTTGATTTCATTTTACCTTTTCCAAGAAGACAGGAATTGCATCTACCACTACAGCAGATGATCTGGGAAGTGCTTCCATCATGTATGTTAAGGCCCGACATGCATGATTCATCTATTAAATATAAAGATATTTGATTTTAAGTTCAGATAACATTTTAATATTTCAAAAGCTTCTTAAATATTACAAACTACTTACAATGTCAAAGTTGTGCTCCATCTGCAGCAGTGTTATCTGTTTAAAAAAAAAGTATTGTTTGTTTAAAAAAATTTATCTAGATATCATCATAAAAAGGGTACAAATCCCTACTGTAGCTTTTGACTCAGGATTTTGAATCTTACTAACAATTCCAAAAGAACCACTGCCTATTCTTGAGCTCTTAAAAAATTAATAGGACTATCAAAATTTAGCAAAACATCCTCTCAAAACCAAATAATGAGATAGATACACACACACACTAAGAAGACAATATAAATAGTGATGATTTAATTCAATCAAGACATTGAGTGAAATATTATATCCTCCAACAGAAATCTGAGATTAAATCTTTACCAAAGCTGGTACAACACTCTTGACTGGAAATCCTCCTAATGTTTCTTCATTTCCCATAACCAACAGCTGGCACATCTCAATCACTGCCTGTAGTTGCTGACTTTCATCAGTGGCTTGGAGACCTTGTAAAAGCTGTTGAGCTTTAGAACCTAGATATCCAGAAAAAAATTTAGGAAAAAAGGTATTAGAAAGTGTTCAAGGGAACTGTTATGCTACACTTCTGCCAGAGTAGAAGACCAGAGATAGTTTGTTTTCCTCTGTATTTGTAGTTTCATTTCCTTTCCCTGTCATAAAAAGGGGGAATAGGGAAGGGAGACAAAATCTCACTCTTGGCTGCCCTTCCAGTGCAGACTGGTCAGCACAGGGAGTCCGCCACACTGCTCAGCACAGCCATCTCGCCAACCTACAGCAGGAACCCAAACCATCCCACCTTTGTGCAGCAAAGGACTTTGCAACACCCCCCAGTTAATACAGCACATGGAGCACCCATGAGACCCCATCCTCTTCTTGGCATGCAGTGTAACAGGCTGCCTCTGGCTCTCCTGGGAAGCCAGGCTTGGACTGGAAGGTGCACATCTCATCCAGCTGCATAGCGCAGACCTGGTGCAACAAGTCTAAGGACCCACGTTCTCACTGACACAACGTCTGAAGGAAATCCATTCTGTCCGAAACCAAAGACACTTTTGAAACTAAAACCAACGTAACTTAGAACTGACATCTACTAATTGTTCTGAAGCTAGCTCAAGCATTTGTTTAAAGCTAGCAAAAAACCCAAGGGGGTTGGAGAGGTCTTTTGTTAAGCAGCCCATCATGCAAAAGAAAAAGATAAGGAAGGGGTGAAAAGGCAAGAACCCTCCCTTCCCCACCTAGAAGGGAACATTAAGATGCCCCAAAAAAGAAAGCAAAGAAATACAGCTAAGGCAAATTTTTCTTCCTTAAAGGAAGGCAAGCAAATTAGAATTGTTGACAAGTGGTCTAGCACTATCATGACATACAAGTCTCCAACATGTAAAATACTATATTAAACTATGAAGCTAATACAAATATTAGATTTACTACTGGCTGAATTCTACTAGTCTGGAAGTGGAAAGAATTAAGTCAAATTAGACAAACTTTGCTTACTAGCTCCACTTCCAATTGTCCTGTGGAAGAGCTGCGACATCCGAGGACCAAGAGGGCCAAACAGGTGAGGAGGAAGACCCCTAGCCTCTAATAGAGCTAAAAGCAAACAGAGGATAACAGCCATTGTCAAAGCTTCTACGTATATTTTTAAAAGCTTAAATTCCATGATGTTATCATTTAAGACTACTCAAATGTTGATACTTTTAAGAGTTAGGATTAGATGATTGCAGCTACCTTGATTTTGAAAAAACACCAAAAAGATGACCTCAAAGGAACATTTTTGTTTGTGTCAGAGCAGTAAGGTCCTTTACAAAGTCACCCGCTGAGTATGCATTGCTGTCTATTTCACAGAAGTAATCTCGTCTATTAAACTGTTACAAGGCTAGAGCCAGAGCAACAGATACATCAGGCTGTAATTTCAAATCTGAACTCAAACTACACAGGATAGGTTATGCCTATCTTCATGTTTTCAGGACCTGCAGGCACTACTACTCTGAATAAAGTGGCACTGAAAAACAGGTTCAACAGCTTTATTTGCTGATGAGCAAGAGAGGGAAGAACGCTGGTAAGTATTAGCGGGTTTCTTTTTTGATTGATTTTCAACACTTTGCAGTACTGTTACCTAAACTAAACTAAGTGGGTGATTCTGATTTTTACTGTAGCAACCATGACTACTGCTGATCAATGAAATAATAATTCACAGTGAAAACCAATTTAGCCCAATATTTCTAATGCATACCTATACTTACTGAGAACTATAAGCAAGTGAACTCATACTGACAGCATCCCACAATAAATATCCAGATTAACAAAAACCTGTGATTTGCAAGGGAAATCATGATCTCAGGACTCCCTGCAATGTAGTAGCAAAATCATTAGACCAGTTGCAGGACATGCATACTGAGTTTACACCTGTCATACTCTCTGGTTTTGAGAGACCAGGCTCCTTTAGCCCAAGCACAAAAGCAAGCATTTTAAGAACATTCAGACTTTTTTTGGTCAAAGCTTACAGCAACATGGGTATCAATGACAAGCACAAAAAAAAAAAAAAACGTTACCCAGAAGCAGGCAGAGTATAGTAGGCCTAACCTACCCTCTAAACTTAAAACATGCTTGCAAAGAGTTATTTTCATATTTGAGCTTACACACTTAATAGGACTGAGCTCTCAATTCTTCCCCCCCCCAACCTTCTCTTAGAAAATCATCAGGAGTAGGGTATTACACACCATTTAAATTAATAAAGACACTATCCCACCCCCCAAGCCCTCCAGACATTCTTGCATCTTTTGTGAATTAAGGCTTGTAAATCCCTACTTCAGAGTTATTATGAGCAGAAACACATTCACAGACAATGAAACAAAATACAGCCTTGCCACTGGAATGTCATACAGAATTTGTGTAGGTATGGTTATTTATAGGGTAACAACCAGAAAGGTAAATTAGTGACAACTTTAATACCTTGTAGTCTTCCCATCTCAGAATCATCTGACTCACTTTCTCCAGAAGTTGTCATACCTACAGCTCCAGCAACAGAACTAGAAGCTAAAGGAACAATAAGAGATTAATCCAAGTTACAGTGTCTATAAAGCCACAAAACTCACATCCAAAAAAAAGGCTCTGCCATCAAAAGCACACTCTGCATTTAGTGGTGCCACCAGCAAACTCCCGTAAAACTTCCAATTTCAAACACTGCAGTCTAGAGGACTAGTACTTTCCAAAAGCTGAAGAAAATGGTTTTATTAACACAAGATAATAAAAAAATACAGCTAAGTCCATAAAATTTAGTTTCAGACAGATTTACCTGTATCCTCAATAAATGTATACCTTTGTTAATTATTATGCTATACTTACGTTTCCATTACTACTTTCTGTACTGATGGAGCCACCTTTAAGCACAGTATGTGTAGTATTTTCTACCATTCAGCATAATTACCACACAGTTCCTTTGAACTCACTGATTAGGACCAATTGATAAAATTATCATCTAACAGAACTGAGCAAGTAACAGTATTCAACTGGTCACAAATTTCTCCAGTACACACATGCTTGCAATTTCAACAGAAAAGCTGTAGAATATTTGAGTAGTTTCAACAGCACTTTTACAGGTAATGCATGCCTTCTCTATTCTGAACAGTTTGATGTCTTTTCAGTTGATGATATTTATGTAGCATCAGCTGAAGTTAGAATTTTAAAAGTAGCAGAAGCTTAAAAGCTAACATCTGGATTACTGGATATAGTTCAGATAACACAAAAAAGCTTAATTGAAACATGTACCAAATAGCCAAAAAAATCCTACTCGAATGTAAGGATCCCTCTGACTCAAAAACCTTCCAGCATTATTTACCAGCTTAAACAATTTCTCTTCAGAACTTAATCCATTTAAAACTATTTTTGAATGCAAACAATATTAAACTAGCAACTATGCTAAAAATTCTTCAGTTGAAATTTCTTTTTACCTGCAGCTCCCTGGGGAGGCTCATCTGTCCGTGCAGCTGATGAGTTAACTCCATCCTGGTTATTGTCAGGATCAGCCATCTTCTCCTGTCGGCGAGCTTCAGCTGCTCCTCTTTTGCCCAGGCCAGAGCCTCGCCGACTAAAGGTTCAAAAAACAAAGTTTCAGACCTCGTGAACTAAAATAAGAGATTTATTACTGTAAGTCTACTAAAGACTACATAATGTTTATGTACATCACTGCCACAACATTGCACAAATGAGCAATTTGTGGAAGAATCAATCTTCATAAAATTATCCAACCTTTCTGTACACTCCTCACCCTGCACCATGGCAGTGATTTGTTTACACTAAGGCATTACAGACATTAAACATTTCAAGACCAGGCAGTCTACTAAAATATAACAGAGAAAATGAGAAAGTTTAAAGTGACTGTTAGTTATAAATCATATACACATTTGAGAAGGCCAATGATTGAGGACAATGAACATCTTTAGAGGAAGTTCTGAACTACTGAAAGCAAGAAGAGGACTCTGACATTCAACTTGGTTTTCAAAGTCAGAGCAAGTTTGAGAGGATGAGTCTATTTAGATTTGCAGTTTTAAACACCACAGCCTTCATCACTACAAATACATCTGCCTTCAAAGTAAACAGTCAAATTCAAATACACACTTGACAACAAAATCAAGACTTCAGAAGTGGATTTTTAATGGTGTGGAAGAGGGAAAAGAGGATGTGCTAGAAGTACTAAACCATCTAGGCATAAGAACAAAAATAAAGCTTGTTAAGGCTTCCTACATTTAGTCTCACAATATATGCCAACTACAAAAGTTTATTGCATCACAGCTACATAAACTCTTCCCTCCCATTTAATCTACCAGCTGTTTAAAATTACTAATTTGGGACTACTCCTACTTCTACTACCAGGAAGCACATTTAGTACTTATATGCAGTTCAGACGAAACTGCTGACAAGCTGAGTCAGCTTAACAGTGCACCCTATTAAAACTGACTCCTGTGTGGTAACAGGAAGTCTTATTTTTCAAAACAATTATCTATTTCACTATTCATGACAGGCAGTAGTTTAGCACTACTGTCTGTCTTCTTAAACACCTTTCTAAGGACAGGATTACTTAAGTTTGTGATGCTGGCTTTGGCTATTTCTCTTCCTCCACCTCCACAGCTGAGGGACTTACTTCCAGGAAGTCTGATGGTGACAAATTCTATGTGCTAGCCATGACACCAGCGTACAGAGTAATCCAGCCAGCCTGAAAGGCTACAGCTAATTTACAACAGCCAAGTCAGAGACAGCCAAGGCAAATCTTCATGCATGGAAATGACATGAATACCAACTCACCGCAGTAACCAGGTTTAATTTCTCTAAGTTTTACCTGGTGCTAGCACAGGAGCCCGTGGTCTTTTGCCGTGTGCTCCGCCGTAAACTGGGGAGCTCAGCAGGTGGTGATTCACTGCGCTTCTTTGTAGATTTTCTTAAACCTATGCAATATGTGAAGAATTGAGAGTATATCAGTCTTTAAATACACAGCAGTTCTACAAAGAAATTAAACTTTTGTGTACAGGTAACCTCCATGTAGAAGAACAGCTTCTATATAAGAACCACAATAAGCCTACATCAATTTTAGTCAGCCTACATTGAACTGCTATACCAGTAAAAGAAAGGTTCAGATATTTAATTTTACTCATTGACTAAGGATTATACTGAAGTTTTTATGTAGGGACCTATATACTACAGCTATAGAGCATCTTTCTCATGCTAAACAGGTCATCACATTACAGGATACAAGTGTATTATTTCTACGTTCCAACAATCAAAAGATGTTTTAGCCTTAAACAGAAAAAAAAAAAAAGAAACTATAAAAGAAACTTTCAGGAGGGAAGGCAGTAGTGGCTGCAATCTCAAATTTTAGTCAGTTTTATTCACACTAATCTGACTTTAAAATAACTGTCTTCAATCAGAACAATGCTCTCCTCCAGGAGACAACCACTGTCAGTGCTGAGATCTATCCCATGTATTATTTGTGTTCCTATTTCAACTACAGCCATTCAGCCCCTCTTACTGTCATAAGGCCATCCTTGATGTAAATAAGCAAGAATATCCTCATGGCTTTGGAAAAGGAGCTCGTCTTTAATTTACAAGCATTTTCACTGTTGAAAACTGACCCAATTGATAATAATTTGCTCTAGGTGACAAAGCCATTGTTCTGGTAACATCCCACCACAGAAGCAGGTTAAACACACAAAAACTCCATGCAATGTAACATTCTCAGATGATTCTCAGCAGGCTTACTATCGGGTTGAAATATCCAATGGCAGCTTCCAAAGCACAAAACTGATAATTTAGCGTAAAAACAAAAATTTTTTTATCAGGCCTAGTTTGACATTGCAGTGACCCCATCCACACACCTCCACAAATAAATATAATAGAACATTGTAACATTGAATTCAGACATCTTATTACTAGAGCAGATGCAAACAATTTTGAAAAGAAAGTTGGACCGCTGCTCCCTCTTCTGGCAACAAAGCAGAAATAAAACATACTTAAACATGCAATGCATTTGAGTTCAGAAGTTATCAAACTAGCTCCTATTTCCTTAATCCTAAAACATTCCAGGAATGCAGAGTTGTGGTACTGAGGGATGAAATGATAACTATGCAGCCTCTGACTGGATATTTAACAGAAAAGGAAAAGAGATCTATAAAACTACTACTGATCTGGCCAAGAGTGTGACCTTTCAAACACCACAGCATATTTGATCCAGAAACACAATGCTGTGTGCAGTTAAGGTCTATGCAGATGAAGGTTAACCTGATATTTATGTATTTACTACACACTTGGCTTAGCAACTCAAGAAATTTGGCAACCTTAAGAAAACAACAATGTTCTGTAATTAAAAGCCACCAAGCACTGAACTGAAGCAGGCCAGTCACTTCAATTTCCATATGGTCTGTACATATAGAACAAATGTAACTTTTCTGAATATTCAGGAAGTAGCAGCATTTTTACTACACATGCTTTGAAACCAAAACTGTATGTTTAAGTTACCACTACACAATGACTCAAACCTTTACTTACATATAGTATGTGTAATACTGGGGGTGAGAATGAGATAGGTGTGACAGAAGAAAACATGTTGTAAGGTAGATACAAGACAAAACTCATTTGACATGATTGCAGCAGGATCCCATGCCATAGCTACACTTCTCAAGCACTCAGAAGTACAGTGATACAACCAGCTCCGAGGGAAATGTTGATGTATTTTACACTAGAACACATTCTTCAACTGGCACTAGGTATAACACTGTACTACCCCACTGAGTTCAGAGATACACTCATGTATAACACATATGGAAAACTAGGTCACTCAGTACCTGTAACACTATGGTGAAATGCACTTTTGCTTTACATTAGAAGAATAAAATAATGCTTTACATTAGAAGAATAAAATAATCACCTTGATACACTAGAGTTCACTGGGGGAAAAAGGCACATTTTCATCCTTTATGTCAGCACACCATTTACTATTTCAAATCTGTGGGCAGTCATTTTCAAGTAGTCAAACTTAAGTTAGGTAACTTCATATTAGCTTAGTAACAGGCTATTGATGAGACACCACACATCCACTGTAAGTGAAGGTTGACTTAGCTTGTATCAAAACAGGATTTCTGCTAAGGGCAAGAGTTTCACAAAGCAGCAGAGTCAGCTTAACAGCTTACTGTTGTTTAAAAGTATGGCCTGCCCATCCATCTCTTATTTTCCCCAAATCAATCCCAAGATGTATAAAGTACACATCTGACACACACTTTGTTTCAGTATTCTGCCAGTTTGGTGAGCTGAACTTGCTTAAAGGGTCAGATGAGTACATACACCATCAAGCAGCAGGGCAAAGATGTAATAAAATGGGTTGTCCTTTTCCATAAAAGGCATTAAATTAGCTGAGCCATCTCTTTAAACTGAACTACTTGAGAGGGCCGTAGAGAATGTACAGTTACCCAGTTACTGCTTGGTGGGTGAGCTGCAGAATACATCCCACCTTGAGCATCCAGAAACACCGAGCACATTTTCTCCTGCTGCTCAAGAATATTCTATTTGTCAGATCTTTCTACATTCTTCTTTTCCCAAGTCTTTACTTTTCTGTCTCTGAGCATCTACCAGGGTACAACTGAGCTTCCACCTCCCCCTGTTTATTTTAAAGGCTAAAAGAGAAAGCAAAGAAAGTCTTCTCACAGCATGTTCCCTTCCTGCTGTTCAATGCCACTCTGCCCTTAAGAAGCCTTCTTAATCAACTTTAAGTCAATCTTACTCTTACCACCTGCATCTTCTGCAAATCCTTTGAGTCTTCCCAATACCATAACTTCAGGACTGCTAATCTCTTCAGACTGAGCTTTCTTCCTTTCACTCACACAGTCATTAAAATTTGGGATAGCCAGCACAGCCTCCAAATTGAAGGTTAGTCCTGTGTCTTTAGGAGTTGCAGGAGGCTGAAAGTGGCAAGTATTTACAAGCAAATAGAGCACAACCAATGTTCAGGAAAACGAGATTAAAGATGCCCTGTGTATGCCTGATGGAGGAACACACTGGTCATGCTGTCACAGACAGATAGCAAGGGCTCTCAGAGGATTTGGTTTGATGTTCATCTCCAGAAGTTGTTTACTCAGCACTATTTCTGTAATACATACAGCAATTGTCACAGACTCACAAGGAAGGTTAGGGCTGAAGCAACCTTCAGAGACCATTCAACTCCACTGCTACAGCAGGTTCACTGGTCATGTCCAGGCACGTTTTGAGTATCTCCAGAAAAGCAGACTCCATTGTCTCTCTGGGCTGCCTGTTATACTGCTCTGCCACCTTCAAAGAGGTTTTTCCTCTTATTCAGTGGAACTTCCTGTATTCAGTTTTCTGTCCTCTGCTGTTTGTCCTGGTGCTGGGCACCACTGAAAAAAGAGTCTGGCTGAATCTCTTGACAACCACCCTGAAGTATTTGTATGTATTGGTAAATCATCTGTTCCCCAGGCTAAACAGGCACAGATTATCTCAGGCTCTCCTCATGAGAGATGCTCCAGTCCTTTCATTACCTTCACTGCCCTCCATTAGACCTTTTCAGTAGTTCCTTGTCTTCCTTGAACTGGGGAGACCAGAACTGGACATACCTCTCTAGGTGAGGCCTCCCCCAAAGCAGAGTAGAGGAGCAGGATCAACTTCATTGATCTGTTAGAAGTGCTCTTCCTAACGCATCCCAGAATTTTGTTTGCCTTCTTAGCCACAAGAACTGCTGGCTCATCCACCGCCTCTTCTCCACCAGGGCCCCCAGGTCCTTCTCCCCACAGCTGCTTTTCAGCAGGCCAGCTCCTAACCTGCATCGATGTGTGACCCTGCACTTGCCTTTGAACTTCATTAGGTCCCCCCTCCACCCAACTCTGCAGCTTCTCCGGGTTTAGCTGAATGGTAGCACAGCCTCTGGTGTATCAGCCACACCTCACTTTTGTATCCTCAGACTTGCTGAGGCTGCACTCTATCCCCTTATCCAGGTCACTGATGAACCAGCAGAACAGGACTGAACCCAGTATCGACTCACGGCCAGCTACAGGCCTCCAACTGGACACAGCATTGCTGATCACAACCTCTGAACTCTGCCATCCAGTCAGTTCTCAACCCAGTCCACTGTCCTTCACCTCACCCACACTTCCTGAGCTACAAGGATGCTACAGGAGACAGAGTCAAAAGCCTTGCTGAAGTCAAGACAGACAACATCCACTGCTCTCCCTTCATCTATCTACTCAGCCAGCCATTCAATCACAGCAGACTATCAGACTAGTTAAGCATTACTTCCCCTCAGTGAATCCATGTTGACTACCACTGATAACCTTCTTCTACTTCATGTGCTTAGAGAAGACAATGCAGGATGAGCTCTTCTATCATCTTTCCAGGGATGGAGGTGAGGCTGACCAGACTACAGTTCCCAACGTCCTCTTCCTTGCCCTTCCTGAAGTGACCATGGCTTTCCTCAGGCATCTCTGCTGTTCTACATGACCTTTCAAAGATGATGGAGAATGGCTTAGCAGTAACATCTGCCAGCTCCTTCAACACTTGTAGGTGCATCCCATCAGGGCTCAGAGATTTGTGGGTGTCAAGTTAACCTAAACGATCTCTAATCCAAACCCCCCAAAGAAAATCAGATTTAAGCACCTGCAAAAACTTCAGATTTGAAGTAGAAGCACAGGCTTATGGGAGACATGTATTGCCTGTGCCCTGACATCATCCTATTTTGCATGCCAAGCACTCATGTTTATGAGTCAGAAGGAAAATACATTCAAACAGGCTAAACCTGAAATAGCACAGCCTAACAAATCAAACTAAAATATCTTAACTTCACATTTACGTGTGTTTACTTGTCAGCATTTTTTACGGAAGATTTTGTTGTGCAAAAGAAAAGTTCTGAATGCAGCTATACTGCAATCACTTATTAAGTCTGAATGTATTATCCAAGCCAAATCAAAGTTTGTCTAACTTTCACAGTTTGTAACCTAGAAACCTTCATCTGTAGTTCAGAAAGGCAATCAGGTGTGATTTACTTGTTAGGACTAGACTTTTAGTCTTCAGATTGGCTCCTGTGTGAGGCTGCTCTTCTCACTACCTGAGATAGTGTAAAAAGAGCTGTAGCAGGGGAAGGCAAGGCAGCCTCCTGTTCTTGTAATATTCCACTATTACCGTCCCCCAGTACCAACCCAGATATCCCCAGCTCTTATTAAAGCCCCACACAGCCTGTCACCACAATTAAACAAAGTATCTCTAAGCTAGCCATTTAACTGCCTCAATCCCAAATCCACAATTCCAAGGCTCTAATTTACCATCACCCAAACCAGCACTGTACCCACAATCCCAAAAAAACTGATTCAGAGCTATTTTCTGACTCTTTTCTCCATCACCTCAAAGTGAGGAGTCAAATCCCAAAGCCAAATCCCTCAAAGCAGGAGTTACATACCATTCACACTCCATCTTTATGTTCACATGGCTTTTCAGTGCATACACCAATAATCTCCCTAACCCCCTAAATCTCCAAGTACTAGGTAGAGACTTCGCAGGCAGGGACAGCTATCCTAAGTTACCCCACTCTTAGCGCTGTCTCAGCCATTGTTGCCAGCATCTTCCTACTTAGGGGCCACAAGACAATACACAAAGGACAGCAGAATGGAAACGTAATTGAGCTTGATTTTATATTGTTACATAATCAGTAACAGGACCCGACTTGCAACGTTTAAAAAGCCCCTCCAACAGATACCACCTAAAAGGGATGTGAAAATAGTCAAGTCACAAGAACAAAACTAGAAACTTGCTTTCTTCCTCTCTTCCCCCTTTCCCCCATGAAGAAATATTCATCTACTCAAATAGATGTGAAGAACTTTAGTGTAGCCTGTTTTTATTATTCTAACATATTCTTTAGTTGTTTTTCAGTGATGTCACTTCTCTGTTATGGAGACTGCTGTGTAGAGCTTAACACTCTGAAAGTCACCTGGGCTGGATTTAACACCTATTTAGCTATCCAGGAAGACTGGACAAGAAACCTCAGGGTATTCTCCTCATCCTTCCCTTCAGTACATCAAGTCAGATCAGCTGCTCTTATTTTTCTTTCAAAGATCACAACCCCTAACAATGATTCTTGCACTCCTCTGCATCATCTCCAGAAGAGAACAGCATTGCATTTATATAGACATGACTTATCAGATGGGGCTTTGAGAACCTGGTGTAGTGGAAGGTGGCCCTGCCTGTGGCAGGGGGTTTGGAATTTAAGATCCCTTTCCACCAAACCATTCTATGATTTTATGTCAGCCTGAATAATCCACCCTCTCCTCCCACTTATTTTCCTAGAGCCACTTCCACCTATAATTTTCCTGATGTTATTGCAGTTGTTATGTTTTCTTCTTTATCTCCCACTAATTGTATTCTACTATTCTACTAAGCCCTATTTCAGCCTTCTCCAAACATGTTTCATAACCTATACACCTATTAAAGCCTATCATGTTTAAGTTTTTCGTTTCTACACAGAATTACTATGACTTCTAAGGATTTGTTTCCAGGTAAATGGGTGTACACCTCAATTTCATCTAGATCACTCTTTGCCTTCCTGCTTTAGAAAGCCCCACAGTGTTAATATTCATGGAAGACATCACTTTCTTCTGTTCCCTTATCCTCTAAGGTTACTGGTCAGCTACAGAAAACAAATTTGAACTACTCCATTCTTTCTCAAAAACCTATCCTAGTGGTTTATTTTTTTATATTTGCATGACACTTCTCAGCATTATGCAAAATGTGTATTTTGTTAAAATACTTCAAATTTTTCCAAATAGTTTGAAAGTGTATGTCACACACACTTTTAAAAAGACTAAGCTAACAGTAGTTATTATTGATTCCAAGATCACCTCAACCTGTTGTCAGAGAGCACTATTTGAAAGGCTGAGACTGTTTGAAAATATCATCGTTTAAGACTTCTCTTCTTGGCTGAGCTCTTACAGTGATATTTGGTGATCAATGATATTTACTGGAGTATGTTTTGCTGCAATCTATGGGAAAGAGGTATTAGACATTTTAGACTTCCTAATATCACCCTGTTAGTACTTTTCTCCTCCCTCAAATTGAAATGTCATCTACAGAAAATAACTTGGTTTTCCATTGCATGTAGAAACATCTCTCACCATGCTTGGTGCCCCTTAGCAGTGACATTTTATACAGACATCTGCAGTCTCCACCAACTTGGTTTTGTCACATATATTTGAGCATCTTCTAGCAAAAAACCTTTAGCTCTATGACCTGAAAGTAAAGTCTGGGTATCTTTCTCAGTTCAGTCTTTGCAGTAACAGTTTAGGCTCACATTCTCAAAGCTGTTTTTCCAAGGTACACAAGACATACACACAGAACTCTTAACATTTTGCTATTCCACCCTTCCCCTTCTCACTCCTTCAAGAATTTTTGTAACTTATCACATGAATTGCTCTCTGCCTTCATCTTGTTCTTCCTTTGTTTGAGGTAAATTCTTTCTCCTTCCTGTTACCTTTCTTTGTTGTCTGTAGCCTGACTTCTCAGAACTTGTTGGTCATTCCCACTGGTCCCTGACTTCTACTCACTTCCCCCTCCTTCCACCCCATGCAAATTTAGAGTTTTGGTTCTGGAATTCATCACCTGGTAGTCTTGAATCCCAGAGCAGGTAGGAAAAAAAAAAACAAACCAGCTTTGCTGTAAAGCAAATAACTCCTCTCTCCTTCCCAAATGTCATTCTTCATCTGTTAGGTCATTCCAGAATCAATACTCCAGTCATGCACATTAGCCAAAGCACACCTGTAAATTTAACTGACCTATGTTGAGTATACAGAAAGAGAGCCAGTTGGCTTTTGATTATTTCACCTATTTCCAGCATTAGCATTAACTATGGATGTGTCCCCATTTGGACAAGCTACTTGTGATCATGCCTAAGTAAAGAGCTTAGGAATCCAACCTCTTACATCAAGTTTGAGAGAATGCATGCAGCAAATAAACCATTCAGTATACAAAGACAGTAAAACACATTTTTTAAAGAAAAATTGTTCAAGACAATGGAGCTACAAGCATATCTGCATACTAGCAAGCAGGTTTGGAAACAGCCTGCATTTCTCAGTGATCATGCTCAGGAACAGTAGCTGCTATTCAAACTCAGCACCAGAGAGAAGCCATACTTTGTAAGAACAACTTAGAAAATAAAGTGACTAATATCCCCAGCACTATGTACACCAGGTTTACAAGACTATAGCTCTTAAACATCAGATTCTCACAACAAGGAAGAAACAGGGAAGTCTCAAAGAAAATACCACATATTATCTATTTGTTTTCCAGCATTTATCATTCCCACTTCCAAAGAGAAGACTTAAGAAAATGAGGGGGGAAAAAAAATCTGACAAAAGGAATATAATCAAGGGTGTTTTATAACATATATGCCCCCATCACAACATCCAATTATTTTGCATGTATTTTATTCTTAAAATTGATTTGTTAGACACAGAAGCAACTTAAATTCACAGAACACTGACTGAAGTTAAATTGTCTGCTTTAGCTGTAAATAATTTCAGTCACAGCTTTACTTAACTCAGCAGAACATACTAAAAGTTAATTTTTCTAGGAAGATCACAAGCAGCTTGAAAAAAACAAATATTTGTTTAGAAGACTTGATTTTAAAACATATGTGTTTATTCTTCCAGAAAAGAATGACTTACTTGCTAGCTTAGCCTGTAGTCCTGAAGGTCCAGGTTTTGATGTCTCCGACTTGGAAGAGCCTGGTAGAGACAGTTTTGTTTTAGGGAGACTGACTTTTGGGCTAAATCGAGCAGCCCAGTCAAACTTTGAAGAGCCACCTGTTTTACTTGGTTCTTTGTCCCTGCTACTCCTTCTTGGACTGGGGCTGGATGCAGAACGGGAACGTCTAGCCTTACTCTGGTCCTTTCCCTGTTTCACTCTGGCACCCTGAGGAACAGTAGAAGAAGCAGAGGCAACAGCAGAAGAGGAGGAGGAGGTGGAAGCTGAAGAAGAAGAATCGGTGATGGTGCTACACCCAGCTTTGGCTGAGGTCACCGATTTTGAAGCCAGCTTGGAGACTTTTGCTGACTTTTCTTCAGTGCCAGTTGATTCAACTGATGACCCACTCTCTATACAAGACAGATTCTCTGTCCTTTTCCTTTTCTGACTTCGGGAGCTACCAGCAGCTCCACCCTTTCTGGTGTGAGCCTTGCTTGTTGATGGCAATTGTGTAGACTTGGGCTGCTCTTGGTCTGAGTGTCTTCTCTTAGATTTAGTATGTGGCTTGTTAGTTTCTGAGGAAGTTTCAGTGTGTTGAAGTGCTTTGGGTTTTTTAGCAGAGCTAGGAGAATTGGTCCTCCTGTAATCTGGACTAGCACTGCGTTTAACTCCTCGAGAATTGTCTTTCTTAGGCACTTGCCCCGTTTTTTGCTTTTCTGAAGTATTGACTCTCTCTGGATCTTCTTGTTGTGGTATTAAAACAGCAGATGAACTACAGCCTCTGTAGAAGTAAGCAGGAACAGCATTAGAGTTGAACTCAAGAAGCCTTACAGTTTGTAAGAATTTTGCATGATAAATGTCATCATTGTTTAATAATAAAGGATACTGCATGTAAGAAACACCGTTCAGTTTACACTGAAGCAAACAAACAAAAGCCCCCACATGCTTGAATGCAAAGTCATATTGCACATATTTGCTAGCATAAAACCTAAGTAGTTTGCAAAATAAAAGCACAATACACCACTTATTTTAAAAAGGAAATTTAAGTGGAATAGATTTTACTTTTATATATATATGTCAAACTGATTAAAACCAACCAAAAAAAAAAAAAAATCAAGCCATGAAGCTATTAACAGAATGTTTGAGAATATAAGTTCCACAAGAGAGTAAGGAGTGTTCAGTAATGCATAACTAGTCATAACTGGATTCTAGTTCAAGAAAGGCTCTTAAAGAAAGGATAGTTTCTCAATCTTTAAATTGATGTAGAGAATCACATACAAAACTGGCAAAATTCTCTTCTATGTAACTGAAAACTGTTCCAGTGTGTTTATAGCAGAAGCATACAAAGAGAAGACCATCAATACCAAGATTACCCTGAACACAGGACTACAGGCCCTTATATTATTGCACATTTCAATTCATATTGGACAATGCTCGAAACTCCTCAGGTAATCTTCCCCCAACATGAAGCAGAAGAAGGGGAGAAAGACCTTGCAAGTATTCCAGGACTAGTTATGCAGAAATCATTTCCTCCCCATCACTGATGGAATGCTCTTACTTGGTGAATTAGAAAAAGAAAAAAACAAACAGAACTGGAAATACTGAAATGTATCCAGTGAATGCAACACCTAGATTAGTTAAATATCCATTAGTCATAGGTTTTATTAGAACTCTATGTAACTCAATAATTATACAAGTTTTTCAAGTGCAGATAACACTGGTTAACATATGAATAGGAAGCACAATTACCTTTTAGAAAAGTGTCCCTTGGACTGCTCAGAAGTAGTATTAGACTGCACTTTGGGTGTCTTTGAAATAGATTTTCTACTCTCAGGAGGGCTATGTGCCTTATGCTTTGCCTGCCCTAAATGTGACCTGTCAGCAGAAAGTCAAAACAGAAAGCTATCAGGATTCCAAGGTACAGATACAGACCTGTAGGTGGAATATTGTTTATTTTTGTAGCATTTACACATATTAATTTACAGCTACCAATTTTTCCATATCAGCTCCTAATATTAAAGCAGCATTTCAAAAGAACCACCCAATGCAGTTACAAATCACTACCAGTGTAATTGTTTTGCAAAGCACACAATTATTTAGTCATTTTAAATGAATAAAACATCTTCTTACATCTGAGTTTTGCAGATAAGTTCAGATCTTTTTAGTGCGCAAGACTACTGAATTATTCACTTAATCATTAACCTAGCCGAGTAAAGCACAAGACTAGAGCATCTGTCAAAGATCTCTTCTCAAAAATAGATATATACTCATCTACCTCCAGATTCCAGGCATTAAGTCTTTATACAGTTATGATTATTTACATCTTTACTCTTCAGTTAAAAACAAAAACAAAAACCAAAAAACAAGTCCTCAGAATGGGAATGCAGCCAGTTCCACTTGGTAGGAAAGCTCAACCATACCAGTTATTTTCTGGCTGCAAGATCTACCAGTTCAAAGGACTGAGCACTGTTTGCTAACAGCAGAAGCAAGAGGAATGAAGAAATGCACACCACCAATGAAGGCAGTCAAATGAGACAGGAAACTTGTGATGTCAGAGACCGGAACGAGTTTCACATAGATAAGCTCTAAGAGGTCTTCTAAGCAGCTCTCAGCTGCATGAAAAAAATGGTTTATTGTATGAGTTCTGACTGAAGGACAAGGATAATACTACACACCATGGATAAAATTTAAGACTTAAGTTACATCTTCATATATTCCACACTTACTTTGAAACCCACTCAGAATTATCATCTGCAAGACTCAAAAGAGAATGCCCATCAGCATTTAAAACAGGACAGTATAAATAATTTCTAAGGCAAGAGACATCTCACTTGCACTTCCCTGGATAAAATGCAGTTTTTGACTCAGGTGGCACCAGGAAAACTCTACTGCACATATCCTACTGGTACAGAAGGCCCAAGAACCACTAACCTTTGAAAAATCTCAAACTAGTCTAATATTAATGCTGAAAGAAGTTCCAAAGTTAAAGAACTGCTGATTACATGGTCATATGCTATTAAGCCAGGACTAGACAGCTTTTGAGTTGAGCTCTGCAAACATCCATGGAGGATGGGGAAGAATGTAGACTTCCAATTTAAGTGTCCTGCTCCTACCCATGACCCCAAACACCACAAAGTTTAACCGAGTAGACTAAGTGGAACTGGTAAGAGTTCCACAAGCTTTAAAATGAACTTCTTCCAATGAAATGACAGAAGTCTAGTAGTAAAGACAGAGCTAAGCATACTACCGACCAGAAAGCTTCCCCATCCTCTTCAGGATTTCAACACAAACTTGAATCTCAGTAGAAAACAAGTATCAAGTTTAACCATCCAGATGATAACCAAATTCTAATTCACTTAGAGTCAAAACAGTAAAACTTCAGTAATATGACTGTTTTTCTTGATAACTTTCCTCCTTCTACTTTCTTCTGAATTATTCTCATTTAGGCAATTACTCAGATGAATGCACATAGACAGTACATATTCAACATTTTCTGTGCCCCATCTAAGAGTGTGACAGTCTGAAAAGATTAAATTATCAGCATCTTCTCCAAACTCCAGCAATTATTTTTTATTTATGATACTGTAAGAAATATTGTTAACTATCAAAAGCAAGTGAAATAAAACTCTTGAGGTCACAATAGCAAACACCATCAAGGTAAACTTGGGAATGTTTCGCCTTGAGAGAAACATTACTCACCTTGAGTAATCTTGAGTATTTGGATTTTCCTTTTCCCAATAGAAGATTAAGGCATGAAATTTAATTTTCCCCATGAAATGTTTTTATTATGGGAGTAACAGACATTATTACATAATTTTCACTTGGCAGGAATCTCGAGTTTTATGTAAGCTAAACTGATCAGGCTTCATTTATTCTGAAGTATATTTTAAAAGATTACTTTCCTGTAAAGATTTTTGTTTTGTTTTAGATATTCACCAAAAAAAACTACAATAATTCAAGAACTTTTCAACTAAAATACTGCTAAGACAAGAGATGCAAAACATGCACTGAAGAGTTTCCACTTGCTTCTGGCTCCTCCCCGTTCACATTTAAACCCTTCTGATTCTTACAAGTTTTACAAATACACTTCCATACCAACATCCAATTTATATGGACTATTAAAGCTACAGCCATATCCTAGGGATCATGAATATATGCAGACTATTAGCATTTGATTTGCTTTTTTTATCCATCAAGCTACCAGTACAAACAGTCTCCTGAGTAGAAAGGTTACGTCACAAATGGGGAGTCACAACTCAGATTTCTTTTTAATTTTAAAACACCTACTGTGCTCTCACGTCTCACTGTGAGTTTAACCATTCACCTTGCATGAATTACAAAAAGGCCCACAATGCAATAGCAACTGTGCATGCAGTAGCATGTCAGTCACCAGGAACATGACATGAACTCTTCTCTCAGGTTTATACAACAACAAGAACACTGAGAATTTGATTACAGGATTAAGGTAAAAACTTTAACCATGCATCAACAAGTATCATTGTCTCAATTTATATTTAAGTTGTGACAGCTTACTTAAGGTCTCCTTAAAGAAGTTAACTCACATACAAAGGTAGTTTGAACAGTCGGTAAAGGTCAGAATAAGCAATGCTTGCAGAGCAATCAAGTGCTATAGAAGATATATACACAACTGGAAGGCTGATTTTAAGGTTGTAAGCTACATGTATTTTGGTCTATAAACCAAGGCTTTTCACTTGTAACTTACAATTACAAGTTCTTCAGTCTTTTCCATTAATGTACCATTCATTAGGAACTGTCATTCCAGCAAGAAGTGTTTTCAGAGACTAAGTTCCTCATTAATGACAAAATATCATGAGCTAAGTATTTATGAGCTTGCATTCTTCCATTTCCACTCTCAGGGGCACCTCCAGAAAGACTGAGCTCCTGCTGAACCTTCAAGCTGTGTTTTGTAGGGTTTTTTTTGTTTTCCTTCCCTCCCCAAACTTACAGACAGTTTCATAAACAACTCCAAGGCTTCATTCAACTGGGCAAAGCTGTCTGCTGATGCAGATTTTAGTTCACAGGCAGACACTCAAGTTTAGAGAAACAAAAATATACAGAAGTTGACATGATAACCACCATTTAGCTTGCTGTGTTATATAAACAATACGGTGGAAAATGCCAGCTCTGAGCAATACCATAACAAAGAACCAACTAGAACCTGTTCTCAGAGAGTTACTCTGTGCATATTAAAAAAACCTTTTGAAGTTAGATAATAAACAAAGTGTTTAATCTACGTCATGTCCCTCAGCAGCTGAAAGTGAACTATTAAATGCTTCCAAACAAAGTCTGCAAAACCTATTCTTTTATTTCGGTCAAAAATGTGATTAAGAAAAAGGCAATAGCACAGATGAAAAAAGCTGTGGAAAAACACCTACTTTCTCTCTTCAAAAATACTTAAATGTCCTCTCCACCAACTCAAACATTATATTTCATTTTTTACAGGTCTCACACAAGTTCTTACCAGTTTGGACCAAGACTGGTCCAAAACCAAATCCTGTTTAGAACAAAAGCAATATAACTGACAAAAGCACTCTTTCTGCTTATATCAAAGTCCTACACACAGCCAACAATGATCTCATTTATCATTTAGCCTTCAATTCCAAATACAAAAGAACATGTATATATTTTATTCCAAAACATTAAACTTTATAAGTAAAGTATCCTACTTTCATATAGAACAACAGCATAGCAGTTATTTATGTCAAAGCAATATGCTACTTAAATACTACTACTCCTAAAGATTACTTTAGACTAATAACAGGCAAAAAATAACCACCACTGTCATTTAATGCCACTAATAAAAACAATAAATTTGCAGCACTGGTAAAGAAAGTTCTAGTACATGGGACCACTTCCATTACTCTATACCAATATAGTGAAACAGTGCTCACAACTGAAAGGAACAATCAACTGCTCCATGTCCAGAAAAGATCTTATTGTGTGCTTCACAATACCACTTCCAAATTGCTCCCATTCAAAGTAAATCCTATGGCATCACTGGGAACTAAGCCAGAAGGGCACAATTCTTCAACACACAGGGTAACAATGTCAATATGCAGTTATGAAAATGACAGTAAGTACCTTCCACCTCCTCCTCCTACCCCTATGAAAAGACAGCTTCATTAACACATCTGCTTCAGTTTACTGCTGCAAAGGGAAACTGTAGCAGCCGCTCTCTGACCACAGAGAGCAGGTACAGGCCTTCCCAGGCATTTTTCCTGGGGAAGGCTGTGAGAAACTCTAAGAAAGCTCAAAGAAAGAATTAAAACAATTCTTATCTCCACTTGCTGCACTTGTTGCTAGACAAACGTAAACTGTGTTATAGAGATTTGTTTACCAAGAGGTAGTTATGTTTTAGTTAGTTAACCAATGAAGTCAAAACTGTATCAGACAAGCCAGAAAAAGTTACGAGTTTCTTAAGAATATAGTGTTAATATAGAACAGAAAAATAAAGCAGTAGTGCAGCCTTCTGCATCATAGAGTCAGTGCTAATTACACCCCTGTCAAGAAGACCCCTACATCAACAGGAAACTTGAGCATCATTATTGCTTCCTTAAAAACCTGCAGTCACTTTTCAGTGGAGAGTGCTCCAAGAGACACTTTAGAATGGTACAGCATGAGCCCTGTCTGAAGGTACAATCGTAGCAGTAATTCTACATTTGAAGGTAAACACTAAATACTTTTCCAAATAGTAGTAAAACTAGTAAGAACTATAATACCCACAAGAGCTAAAATTCATCCAAAGCACAGTTATTGCAACATAACTACTGACAACAGAAAGTGAACAATCACATTAGTCCAACTTCACTAAGGCCAATTTGCTTACATGCATACATGGGGAGGGAATGACAACGCCACCAGCTCATATACCCCTTTTCAAATACAGACCCCTTTCTTCTTTTAGAGAAAAGCACACATCACTGTTACAGTACAAATTGCAAATAAACAACCTCTGTCTTTCTACACTTCCTTGAGCCTAGGATTATTGCTTGTACCTTTAAACAATGCACTTAAAAATCAAACTGTAAAAGCTCCTATCAAGTTACTGTGCTGAGTATGAATTGCTGGTAGAACTCCAGTAGAAAACCATTACAAGCGTCCCCTGCTCATTGTGACTCAAGTACTGACATTATGGGGACATCAAACAAGCCCAGTCTAGAAGAAAATGGGTTTGCATTGTTACTTCCAGGTTAAGCCAGTCTGTCAATACTCAATGTAACAGGAGGGAGATTGTGCTTTTAAAACAGATGAGAGAAGTTTGGAATTTTCAAGACCTTCATACAAGTAAACAGTAGCAGCTCAGCAAGTTAAATTGGCAGAGTTTTAACAAAAGACCTTTAAGCTGTAGAACTGTCAAAGATTATAGAGAGACATACATTAGCACTTCAGCTTGGCAGCACTATGATTCTTCTGACTCTCTCTTTTTTAACACCTTTATCAACTAAAGTCTCTTGCATTCACTCCAGCCAGAGCATAAAAGAGATCAAGGCAACTCTAATGCTATTACAAGGCCATCTGGCCATACCACACACCTACCTTGGATTATTGGTCTTCACACCAAAGTCTGAAATTACAAATGACAAACTGCATAAACTCTCCAAGCTTTCGTCACTTAATTTGTATTTTGAAAATGCACACACTTCAGCCACAAAAAAAGCTTTGAAAAAAAAGCTGTTGCATTTCCAGCACAGAGAAAGCTATTTATACAAAGCAGAAATGCAATCAAATACACAAGTTCAGACAGTATCGAAACCTGTCCTTGCTGGAAGGGTTATGATTGCATATCTATGACCAAAGTGAAGTAACCTCCAACACTTCAGAAGGCGTGGCCCTTAAGTCTGCTTACAAACTTTGTGGCTAATTTTAGGCATGAAGCAACAATCCTCTACAGAGTTACATTACTGTCAAATTCAGTCTTTTTTATTGGCAAAGGGGGGAAGTGGGAGTTTTCAATCTTTGTGTATTGGCTTGTTGTTTATTGGGGGAGGGCAAGAAATACATGGATCTAATAAAGTGGCTGAATAAAATCTCACAGTCTGTACAACATCAACAAGTAGTATGGATCAACAGAAGAAAATCTATAAAGCAAGACAGTTGCCATTAAGGATCAGTGTCCACCACCTCTGCATTCAATCATTTCTACTTCAAAGCATACCATATTACAACCACAAGTGACCAGCATACGCAAACTGCTCTCACAGAACACAACTTTCAGCTCAGTTTCATCCAAAAGGATTCCAGTACAAGTGCTCCAAGACCCTTCCACATTAGCCAAAACACAGCAGGTGAGGATGACTGATTGGCTTCAAAAGAACATTCCCAGCTCCAACTGAAATACTAACACAGATACATCCCAAGTTCAGTTATTTCCACAATGTGAGCATACTACTGAAATTAGTCTTTCCACAGTTTGTTTATTCTATTTAAGCGATTTTACCACTGAAACTGAAGAGTTTCATTTCACTGATGACAAATGCAAGAACGACTGAAAATAAATTGTCTCAGGCATCCCAAAAAACTCCACAGTGTAAGAAAAGTTATACTGTTTTTTGTTGTGCTTGTTCAGGGTTTTGTTGGGTTTTTTAATATAGCAGTGAAAGCAGTGTTTATCACTGGAGTACAGCAAGGCATAACAAGACACATCAAGCTGTGAATTCTAGACCTTCCTGCATGCTGCTTAGCAGCAGAACTGAAACATACTATACCTGCATGCTAGATGTATGGATGAGGTTTGTGTCCAAAGACAGGCACCAGCTAAAAACTGTTATCTGAGAGCCTGCCTCTTGCCGTGTCATCCATAAATTTTGTAAGGACCTGACAAATCTATCTTACATTAGTCCTTGTACAATAGCCATTTCTGCCCAGCACCTTATTAAAAAGGAGATGCTGATGACAGTAAAAGAAGACAAATTCATTTTAGATTTTATATTAACCACCATGCTTCAACCAGGCCTTTTTATAGGCCTTGCCAGTTCAAAATATTTGCTCAGAAATGCAAAGGCAGGGGATGTCCTGTTCTAAAGAGACCCAGATTCAAAGAGGACTGTAAGCTTCTTCCATCCTGCTTATTTCAGCAAGGAACTCTCATTCTGATAAAAGTCTAACAGTTTAAAAGTGCAAAACACTCTCGTTCATGGAAGTCTGGCACAGATCTGGTGAGGGGTGGAAGAGGTCCAGTCATTTCAGACAACTAAAGCTTCAATCAATGTATGACAGCATAACAGATCACAATGCACCAAAACAGTGGATGAGTGACTCGCTTAAAAGAAAACAGTGCTACCCCTCAAAATGCTTCAGTTTGTCTGACTCACTCACTGTGGAGCTTCTCCTTGGCATTCTACTGTAAAATCTGAAGTAGATATCTAAAGAAGAATCCCCCATTTCATCTCCAAACAACTTGCCTCCAATCCTTTATTCTAGGCAGAGCTTTATTCACTCCAGGGGAAGTTCCATGTAAAAGGAAAGAGTTGGTAGGGCAATACCTAATTTAAACATCCACTGAGATGCAGAGACAAACAGAATGGGCAGAAGGGAACGAAGGTCTCACTATGCCTCTGTTAAAAGAGCTACTCTCCAAAACCAATTCTAGCTTACAAAATAATCAGCTATATAAGGCAGGAACTTCCCCTTCCTTATGCCACATTATTTGAGGGGAGAAGCCTTGTATTTATTATCTGCTCTTCCACTTGTACAGTAGACTAGTTTAGAGAGGGTGAAACTGCATTTTTCAGATTGCATTCTCCCCAAAGTTCCTTAGAAGTTGGCCTTCTTCACCCATTCAACAATTGTTCAACTTGTTCTCAGTTAGACTTGATACTAGTAAGAAATACACCACACCTTCATAAACTTTATAGCCCAGTCCCTTCATAGCAAAAAGCTTTTGTGCCACTGACCTGTAATATTTTAATACTCACTCAAAAAAAAAAAAAAAAAATCAAGCCCAAGGTACACATATTCAACAACTGCATCAGTAATGTATCTGAAGGAGCAAAATAGACAGATTTGCCTACCATCACACTATAACCTTTCTTCATTAGACTGATCTTCTAACAAAGTTAAAGACACACTTATACTCATCCAGGATTCACTCACAGCAGTAGCAGTACAGTCATCCATGGAACAGTTTTAAGGATCTTCTTTGCTCTGCACTGCAGAGGCAACCACTTACAGAGAAAATACAATCTGGTCCACTTGCTCACTGTATCAGGCATATTAAATGATGGCAAACCTTTTTCTCTTGAATTATTCAACATCTGCACAGGATTTATATGCAGTGCAAAGGTAACAGAGTACCAGTTATTCAGTCTTGTCACAGAGGAACATTTTCCCAGATTCCCAGTAACTTACTCTCCCTGTCATCCCCCTCCCATATTTTTAATATCAGCACAAAAGACAGAAAGAATTTGTTACCACATGTGATTTATGGAAAACAGCTTTTTCCCCCTATAGCTAGCTCTACTACTGCTATTGTAGCTGAACATGTATGGTAGTGAGTTATTCATGGGCTTATCCCATGCTGTAACAGTACAGGTAGCATTTCAGGGGCAAAAAGATTTTATGGAAGTTTCAGTGCTTGGATTGCAGGGTGGAAAACATTCTCTAAATGACATGCATTTCACTGTTACACATTTGAACAGTCATAGAGAGCAGTCATACCTTCCTCCTACTGCGTCGTCTTGTGGCTGGGCCCCGGCAGTGTTCCTCTGTGAACGTCGCAGTGACCCCCCTGGATTGTTACTAGGCCGGTTGGACATTGGCACCTCTCTCCTGAAGGGACATACCCTTTCTAGACACTATCATTCACTGAAAGACAAGAGAGGAAGAGCCATAAGATACGTGGCATGAAGACTCACCACCACACCTCCAGAGACCAATGTAAAATGCTACCGTTTAAGCAAAAACTGAAGACAAAAACTTTGAAACAATCTTTAGTTAAAAGACACATGGACAAGGTTCTTCAAGACATGTAAAACCTTAATACAGAGCAACTAGGTTTCGGTATATATAGCATACTGAACTAAATGGCCTTTAAAGATCCCTTCCAACCCAAACTACAAACTCCTCTATGATTTTGTGATGACACGCTTCCTTTCTAGCAGGCTTCTCTAATTATAAGGAGACAGGACAAATGCAATTTAGGAGCATCTGTGTTTATCAACATTAAGGAAAATCTCAGTGCTTGATAGACAGCAACAGTATTCAAGTATTTTAACTTTCACTGTAGGAGATTATAAAGCCCATTTCAGAAATAAGAAGCAGTATTCACAACAACTACAGTGCTTTCCAAACAGCCTCTTTCTCCAGTGTGATTTATGCAACTTTCATTTGCATAAAGCAAGATCCATGGTCATTCAGGGGAAAAAAAATCTAGCTTTATAATCAGGAAGTTCTGCTCATGAGAGCTAAATTAAAGGGAAAAGGTATTTGAGACAGAAGGATTAATGAGTGCATACAATTTTTAAAAAATTAGCTATGATGGCTTTGTATTACTAGTGTTGGTATTGCTTTGTGACTGTTAGAGGTCTACAGATATTATTTTGTTTATTAAAGTTGTTTATTAAAGACTACCATAACCCCCATCCACAGTCCTCTGAAACAGACATATTTCAAGAACAAGCCTCGGTTAATTCCTCAGTGAAGAGAGGTGACTTCTGTATCCTGCGCTAAATTGGTATTTCCATGTAGAGCATAGCAACAGGACCACAACCAGCAAATCCAGTTTTACTGTTTCTAATTTTGTGGAATCTGGTAAAAAAGGTATTCACAGGTGAAAAAAAGAAACTGTAAGAGGGAAAGTAACCCAAGTTGATGAACTCAGTGGTCTATATACTGATTTGGTATCCAGAGCACAGTAAGCAAGGCATCTGTCAGGAAAAAGTTTAAAACACTACAACTTCATATTCAAATTCAAATGTCTCCAATGAAATAATTTTCAAGATCTGGCACTGTCAGTAAAAACTGAATAGCTGAACATAGTTTTCTATTCTTATGAAAAGGGCTCATAGAAGTGAACAAAGGTGACAGGAGGGGAAGAGGGGACAAAGAAAGAATCCTAAATGATGCAGTTTTACTGTAGGCCTTAAGAAACCAGGCATATGAACTCACATTATCCAAACCATTACCTCACATATGATGCTACAAGGAACGCATATATCATCCATACACCTGTGCAGCACAGGAAATTATTGATCAGGATTCTGCTAGCTCAGATTCAGTCTTGTTACACTGTAATAATACAACCTAATACTGAAAGGTCAGTCAGCATGCCAGAAATACTTTAAATATTTCCAGGAAGTGAGTAAGAACACAAGTTAGGCAGAAGAATTGCTCCCCATCCTAATCCCCACATCACAAGAGCCAAAAGCATCTTTTGAAAGTTTTTCATGTTCTTCTACTTTCTTCTACTTCTTCTTTTCATGTTCTTCTACTAAGAAGTCCAACATAGCAGCAAAACACAAGCACAAAGTAGAATTAACTAATCACTTTTATCTTCATTTGTTTTGGTTGGGGTTTATTTTTACCTTACGCTTAGGAATTTGAAAGAATATAAGTAAAGCACAAAATACACATTCCCACAAAAAACAGTTGTTTGATGAACCTCTTAGATAGAAGTCCTGATGACCAAGCTAAGAAAGCTATAAACACTACTACTCAAAAGGTGACCTTACCCTCTTCACAATTGTTTCCTCTTATTCAAACTCCTTAATCAAAGCCAATATTCCCACTAACGGAAAGTTTTAAAGCTTTTCAGTGACACGTATCATCGTCAATCTACAACTTCTTATACTTTAGAGCACAAAAAGATTGACAACAAAACAGAAAAAGCTTGCAACTGCTGGAAATCATGCCAGCTTGCTGGTGTAGCCAGACCAGTCAAGTTCCTATGTGGCAGCATTCTCTTCAGAACAGCAATTGAAGAAACAAAGCCTAGCATTAACCAGGCTGAAAGCTGAGCAAGGGCTCAGCACCTAGGGGGTCCAGCTGAAGTCAGTCACAGGCACTGTCAAATGTTTCTGTGCATTCTCTTTTTATTTCCTTGTATTCAAACACCAAATCAAAAAAACAACCTCTCTACTATCAAAAATGAGGCACACTTTGTGCACTTTTTTTAAAAGGAGGGAGTAGCACTCCCTTCTGCACAAAGGTCAGCTGGCACTGAAACTGTACTAATGTCAAATTTTCAGTCATACCACAAAATGGTTGCCACAGAACTACTGTCTCACCTTGTACGATTAAAATGTGCATTCCAGCAGGTTTCACTCAACAAGAAGCAGTGCTCACCTAGACCTCTGCTAAGTTAGCCATGCACTTTCCCACCTAGGGCCGGAACATGGGCTTCTCCACCCACCATCGCAAGAGTCAGCTGAAGAAAACATCACACAGGCAATCCTAGCCCTCCCAAGAGAAACTTTAGTTTAACACTGATCTGCCTGGTGCGCTGCTTTTGTCTCTGACAAACCTGAATTTACTCTAAAGTGGCTGCTGCAAGGCTGTGTTTTGGATTTCTGTTGAACACAGCACTGATAATAGAGCACAGTTTTGATAATACAGATGTTTTAGTTATTGGTGAAAAGTGCTTAGGCAGAACCTTTAGAGAGGCCTTTACTACCTTCTGTACCTGTTAGTCATGCTGGTGAGGAGGCTTGAGGTGCATGGGAGGCTGGGACGAGACCCAGTGAGGAGAGGTGACCCAAACTGACCAGAGGTATTACAGACCACATGACTCAGTATTTCAACTGGGAAGAAGGAGGAGGAAGGGGAGGATATTTAAAGTGATGGTGTTTGTCTCTCCTGGAGAAAGCTGAACACCTGCTCAACAATGGGAAGCAGTCAATTCTTTGCCTTGCTTTGCTTGTATGCATGGCTTTTGCTTTTCCGATTAGACTCTTATACCTCAACCCACAAGTTTTCCAGTTTTTACCCTTCCAATTCCCTTTCCCATCCCTCTGGAAGGGGAGTGAGCAAGCAGCTGCCTGATGCTTGGCTGCTGGCTGGGATTAAACCATGGCATAGGGTTTAGCCAGACACTTTAAGTCGTCTGTGCTTAGAAGTTATGTAGCACAAGGTGTTGTCATACACACGGTATTTTCAGCTGTGCAGAAGAATGAAATGACAACTGTTTTATCCTGTAAGGCATCTGTCAAGTCAAGATGATGTCCAGAGTTATCTTCTATATTGATACCTCTCAACTTAAGTACATTTCTTATTGTGTACTTGTTACCATATGACTCCCAGTTTGCTTTTAAATATAATACAGCTTTGTGACTCAGCTGTGACCTTTAACATCAAAATGCTAACTTAAGTCTCACTGCAAGCCACACAATACCATGTGCCCAGTTAGTCCAGCAATGAGGAAACATTTTCACAACTGTGCCTTCCTCATCCTAAAACAACAAGAGAAGAGCCCAGAGGTTCCTAAATCTCAGCTGTTCTCATTCAGACTTGTCCCTCTATCTCTGAGCTCACTCCAAGCACTTGGCTTTTTTCCATCATCAGACACCTACATTCAAAAAAAAAAAGTACAACTCAGTAGAGACCAGCCAAATGCACCAGTGCAGTCCTGCCAGATTTTAAGACAATTTCCTCAACTACACTGATTCTTCCTCACACCTACTGTAACAAAAAGCTACAACCCTCCATCAGACCTCCATGCTTCCACAACAGACAATGCTATTTTGGAATTTTTAAGCTCAGGTCCCCTTCTAGTATAAAGTTATCTGCACACAAGCCTTTTTAGGTAATGTTTCATAACTCCATATTCCTAGCTATGATGATGCCAAAGCAAGGGCCTGCAGAGGTTCTCATCATCAGCAGACTCTTTAGAATGAGGATGAATTCCAAAGGCCAGCATTTCATATAAACCCACAACATATCTTTTGAAGCTGTGTAACAACACTGGTATCTAGTGCTTACTATGCTGCATAGTATTTCTGAGTTTCAGCGAACACTATTTGATTGCTATTTAAAGTCATCTTTGTTACTGCACAGGAAAGCAACTAGAAATAATTTATGTAGACTTAACATATTCATTGCAAACACTATAGCTAATCTATGATCAACATATGGCTCAGAGAGGTTGTATAGGAACACAAGACAAAAATCACCTGTTACCTTGCAGTGAAGCCTTTACCTTTCTTCTCGTGGAAAAGCCAACAAGAAACTACTAACAGGCTTCCATGTTTTTGAAGCAAACTGGGAAAACAGAGAACTACACAACAAGCCTGTATCAGCCTTTGCTTAGCATCCAAATCACTCCCTGCAGGATACTAGGAGCTAATGTAGCTACCCTGACACAGGCTATGAGAGAACAAGACAATGAGTAAACTGAAGAACTCCAACACGCTCTAGGGCCACTACAGGGTAATATGGCAAATCAGTAACAATACCTGTAAAAAATGAACTGAACTCTTCCACAAGAGCCTTCTTAATCTACTTGCATAAGCTCTGAAACTTTGGGGTGTTTGTTTGATTTGGATTTGTTCTGTTGTTTTGGGTGGTAGTTTTGTTTTGGTCTTGGGCTTGAAGTTCCTTGCAAAAACTTGGCAATGCGAGAGATTTTTTTCAGATTCTTGCACTCTCCTGAATATTTCAGGATATACCTAGAACCTGTGCCTATAATCCTCCATTATAATACTTGTTACCTGCTTGGAGTTGAGCTAAGTACACTGGTCAGCATCCTTCCTCTCTCATAGTTTAGCCCAAAAAACCTGGTGCCTTATTTAATGTTGCTACATCAATCCAGCTCCTCAAAATTGTACAGACTTACTGCCCTAAAGCCAGTATTAGGCAACAGGAGGGGTAGAAGGAAAAGACAGGAGGATGTTTATATACCTTGCAAGTTCAGAACATTTTCTTTCAGCAGGTTGCACATCTTGCCATCAGAACCCAGAGTTCAGCATACATATCAGAAAATATTAAGCCTAAGATTCAAGATTTATATTCCTTTACTTCAGTGTAGACAACATTAATTTACATGATCAGCTGTTTCTGTGATAAATCTTGTCACTTAAGATAGAAGCAACACTCTAAATATATAACCATACAACACATTTAAGAGCTCAGACTTCAATTGTGACTAAACTGAAGAAATTACTGCCTACGGTTTAGTAACTGCTGAATTGTTTCAGATTTACATCATTTTCAACTGATCTCAGCTGCACCTCATTTTTGCTCACTGTGCACAAGGTTCTCCTCATTTACCTGCAGACATACACACCTTTTTACTCGCCTTACAAGCAGGCACTTGCAAGTACTCAATTACTACTTCCATTTCAATAGTTGACTTAAAACAAGACGACTTTTTAGTCCAAGGAGCTGCTTTAAACTCAGTCTTCTGCAGCTGGTTTTGACACAATATTCTCCCTTCCTATACTTTCCAAATTCAAGAGTTATCCACTCCTCATTGTTCCCTTTCTACTGAAGTCCTCAGCTTAAACAGATTTTCAAGCCCCACACAGGCAAAAGTTTGTCTTTTCAGTTCAGCAGCCTCTTGTCCCTTCTGGGTGTAGAAGTAGTTCATGGAAGAATTTTAGGGAGTGGATACAATAACATACTAAAAGCTTCCGAGAAAAACTTTCTCCAACATGTCCTAAATCCTCATCATCCCTCCCCTCTTCATGATAGAAAAGTTCTACACACAAACAAGGGGAAAATACATTCTCCCATGAGCTGCAAGGCACAGTAAGGTGTATGCATTTCATCTGCATTCATGTAAATCCCCGAGTTATTCAGTTGCATGAAACCACTGAGCCTTAAGAAAATTACAAACTTTTCTTCTTTCAACATAGGAAGACCCAAGCTAACACTTAATTTCCTTATTCGTTCCCATTTCTACCTTCTCCCCATGAATAAGTTGTCTTCATGATTCAAAGATGCCAGAGTGCACTAAAGCTTCCTTGCTGCACTGCATCTAACGATGTAAAACTCACATGGTGACTTTCATCAGAATAACTTCCTTTAATACAGAAACCACACAAAATCATACTGCATCACATATTAGGCTGGACTCTATTCTTTTTGTATTTTCCTTTTCCAATGCTAGAGAAAAATTAGAGAACTACACATACAGAACTACAAACACAGACACCCTAGAGCAAATTCAGAATGTACATAAAAATCTCCAGGATAAACAAGACTCTACATCCCTCTAATGATGTAACATTACCTCACTGCTAAGAAGACAGACAAGCAGGTATCAAGGAAGCTTCTTCTGGAAACAAGCATGTACAGTCATAAGGAAATAGATTTCTACAACTCCGGAACAAAATTTCTGCAGATTTATATAGCTGCATCACTTCTGTCACTTCTCTAGGAAGACATTAATAAGGTATTGATGGGAAGACAAGCAGAGTTTAACAGCATTCAGGGGCAAACTTCTCTTCAGACCAGATGTCTTTTTGATGCAGAGTTCAACTAAGTGCAAGAGTAAAGTCACAATTATTCAAAAAAGCCTTGGCTGGAAAGAATCTCCTGAGATAGTACGGTCCAATCATCTGCCGAAAGTAGGACCTCGAATTACACCAGACAGCTCTCTTCTGAGAGGTGACAATTGCTAACCATGTTGACAAAACACAGTGAATCCTGAGCCAAAGGTGAACCACAAGAGCTACCCTGAACAAAGGTGAAAGGGAAACAAAAAAAAAAAAAATCACCATTGAGGTATCAAAGCATCACCATATATAAAAGCATGTAAAGAAGACACTAACAGAATATCAGGAACTTTAAAAATTCATGCCATAGATGTCATTTCAAGTAACTTGAGACTTCAGATCTGTGTAAGATGTACACATACCCAAGGACACATTCTCCGTCCCTTCCAAGCACAAATGCTCTGAGAGAAGAAGAGATAACAACTACGGCCCAGCTCCTCCCTGACATCACACAGAGCTCAGAAAGCCCTCCCTCCCCCTTTGGTTCCTCAAAACCACAATCCAGTAACTTAGACTAACAGGAAGAAGTAAGAAAAATGGGCATGTAAGCTACAAACTTCAAAGGAGTGTAGTCTCTGAAGATATTATAGATTAGGACCAGCTCGTATACCCATTTTTACACTGAATATCTTAGGGCAATATGTAAGCTCTTAGCCAGAGAATAATTTTCCAAGTTGGCAAAAATACAGAAAAACTCCAGTAAAATATTCTTCCTAGATTCATCTACAATGGAAGAGTTCTTTTAATTCAGCTTCTCTGGAATCACTGAAGTGATTTCAACATAGAGAAAAAAAAGTAAAATAAATCAGTCAAGGAACAGGAGTTATTCCCTGTTCTACTACCTTACAACAAACAGCCATCAGAAAATTAAGGCAAACTTCAGGCCTTGCTACATTAGGAAGTCATCTTTCCCTTTCCCCGACTTTGAAGAGGTCAGCCTTTGCCTACCCCTCTTGCCAAGAGAGTGGCAGTGCTGAAGGCCACCTTGACAGAACAGCAAAATGAGTGGCTAAGAGCCTGAGAGGAGGTAACCACTACATATGTTTCCAGACTACAGTTATGCATAGATGTGTAACAACACAGACAACTGTGAAGAGAAAGTCTCCGTATGAAAGAGGAAGGAAGAAGAGCAAAAAAGTCTACATATGTAATCTCTTATTGCTAACTGGCAGTTCAAATACTCATTATCTGCAACCAGAAGATTGACAAGTTCCCACAGGCAGTAAGGACACTGAAAACACCTTTGAAAAGATGCACAGCAGTACTTGCTACAGGAATGCTCAGGCTGTCAGGATTATGTGATCCAAAAGGTCATCCATGCCATGACCCCAAGCAAGCAAAGCAGCACATTTACCTACTGACTTCTGGCTACTGTCCTTCTTTGAGGACTGGAAGATGTAACAAGTTTTGGTTAAGAAAAGATCTAAATATATGTATCACATATTTCAGTGTTGGTAAGAACAGTTCTGTGACAATGATTGAGTTGCAGAAGCTGAATAGTCTCTCCTGCTTCAAGCAGGTCAACTGAATTTTAAGTCTGAAGGTGCAGAGATCTTTCATTGAACCAGGTACAGGAAAAGAAAATGAAAGACTTCAGGGACCTGTAAGAAACGTAAAAACTTGTTCCATTTAGATTACAGAGAACTGACAACCATCAAAACAATGGACTGGCCTTTATGCCACAGCCCGAACATCAGTAAGTCCTTCTGGGCTGTGGAAAAGTCAAATTGAATTAGCAAATGGGGCACTACTCAAAATTACCGAGAAGTACAGGTACCACCGGCAGTCAACAATACAACTAGCCTGTCAGCTGAAGAACCAAGAGAAACCTATGGATGGAGGGGAGGGCCACAAATTAGCTAAAAAAACGTAAAAATTAAGCACCGACAGAAGTTAGACAGCAGAACATTCCCACTCATCTGAATAGTTTAAAGGAACAAAAAACCTAGAGCTTGTACAGGATACAAGCGCAAGCTCAGCTATATCATGTCTGGTTGTACAACTGGTGTTCCCAGTTCATGCTATACAGGAATCCTGAGCTTCATTTCATTAGTGAAGAAAAAAATCACTGTATTTGTGCACTGAGAAATTAAAACCAGGTCTAAATCTTAACTGAACTCTTGCAAGGTGGTTGAGAGGGCTACCTAACATGAAGACAGCAAAAGTCCTTACTCTATAGCTCTTTTTTTTCCACTGGAAAAACAGAAAATGCAGTCCGAGGAGAAAAACTAAGGAAGTTGCATGGAACAAATATAATGGTCTCTTGAGGGCATCCCTTTTCAGTTCTGCCACATCACTGCTTTCTATCCCTTATGTTCATCAAGGACTGAAATATTTGTGTCACTCTTTGGACTGCACTTTGGTTCCCAAAACAACACACGCGTCAGTCAGATCTCTGATCCTCATCCAAAGGAGAAACTAGGAAAAAGAGAAAGCATTTAATTTTTTTTCCTCTTGCTTTTCTGTAGTTTTACATTATGTATTGAAAGTGCTGTCAACAGCTACTATTCCTCTTGTTTTTGAGTGCACAAGTAATAGAGTTAACTACAGAAATCTCCTAGAACATTTACTCACTACTTCATTCAAAGAATTTGCCCTTCTGAAAAACTGAAATATTAAAGTTTTTCTCCTCCAAATAAACCAAATTTGATACTTTTCCATGTCACCCTTCCTAACATGTCCAAACTAGTTCAGTGTAAGCTTTCCTCTACTATATAGTTTGACTTGAATTTATTAACAAAGGAAGGGAATGCTCTCATTGTGGCAGAGAGCCAGGACTCAAAGCTTCAAGAAAATATTTTTATATTTACAACACCTGTAGTTTCTTAGTCTAAATTCAGTGTTCTCTATTACTTTGGCTTTTTAACCAGCTAAACATTAGGTTCTGTTGCATAATTCCATCAACTCTGCAGCAGCTAATTTTTTTGCCACAGAGATATAAAGATTATCAAAAGCATAAGAACCCAGGAACTCCTGAGTTAATCTATATCAAGAAACAGTCTGATCTGGATAGCTGCAAGCCAACCAGAGACAGCTCAGCTTCAGAAGCAGCCCAGAGGTATTTAAGCCATGTCAGTAAAACAAAAGATGTGTTAGACCACACAGAGAACAGGCACACACAAACACAGCAAACGTTTGCTGCAAAATACTGAATCACATTTCCTATCTTTATTGACAGATCTTTTTCCCTTTTAGCAGAGCAATGGGAAACAAAGGAGAAGTGAGGAACAAATATGTTCAAAGTTTGATCTTCTGCACACGTGTGCCACAGAACAAAATTTTTATGCCACGTCAGTCCTACAGCAAGAACTTGACTTCACCTCTACAGGACCTTTAAAACTAATGTTACATACTGACGAAGTTTACACTATGAGAGCGTCAGGATGCAGTTCTGCTACCAGGTGTTAATAGAAGTGTAGCTTCAACTTGTAATAACAATGAAAATAATAGTTCTTTCCCTTTTTAAAATCAAACAAAAGCAGCTCTCTCCAACAGAAAAGAATACATTTTCCAACAGTCAAATTCTGATCAAAATCATGCTGTTTGTATGTAAAGTGAACTGATGTGAATTCCTTGTTTGTTGCAGACTTTTAACTAAAAAACATCATAAACAACAGAAGTAAAATCTTACCTGATCTCTATTTTCAGACTCCCTAGAAACCCTTGTTTAGTTGTCACTATCAGAACAGTGGTTTAAGCTTTCACTAACAGCATAACAAAAAACATTAAAAAAACCAAAACAAACACAAAACCACGTTGTCTGTCAAGAATGAAGACGACTCCACTCAGAAGACAGGAATTCACTTGAATGAGGAGCTTTATCTTCTGTGAGACAACATGAATCAAAGCACAGAATCCTTCCTGAAGTATAGATCAATGACACTGATAAAAAAAAGGCAAGCTAGAAGCTGGTGGTCAAGCTAAGACCAATTAAAAGAGGTGTAGCAAAGTTGGGAAAAGGGGCATTTATTACCAGAGAAAATTAGCTGAGTGTTTTACACAAATTTCAGTTTAGTAGCTTATTTCAGTACTTTCTTCCAAGTGAGCCATGAAGTACCCAAAACCACCACCACCAATGCTTAATGACCAGCTGCCTTTGAGCTGCATAGCTGCATCATTACAACACTGAGTCTGCTCAAACACCAAGCCTCTTCTCTAATCTAATGCCATAGACCAGATGGTGCCTTATTTGCAGTTTGCCATTCACCTGCATCTGGCACACACAGCCCTCAAGCAAAACCAAGTGCAACAGCACAAGACAAATACTGATATGGTGCACAGCCACGTCCTACCTGCAGAGCCTGTTAGACAATACATGCCCCAAGTTGCAGCATGGAAGGCTTTCTGAGACCTGCCAAATTCCCCATCAACTTTTGCCAAGCTGTCTTAAATTACTGAGAGATCAAGTGAGCTCAGTGACTAGTAAAACATGGATTGGTCACCCAAAGTCTAAATTAACACAAGATGAATTAGCACAAGATGACCTCTGCAATCTCCTAAACAACTAGAAGGGTATAGGCAAAACCAAAAACAAACAGACAAACAAAACCAACAACAAAAAGCCAAGAACTTTAATCAGCCACTAGACTGAAGAAATTCAGAGACTAGATGTCACAGAAGTTACTGCTGCAAAAAGAAACACAAAAAAACAGTTGAGTTGTAAATGTGGATTAGAAAAGTGCCACAGATGAGCTAAGGACCACAGATCTAAGTGTATTATAAAAACAAGGAAAAGAAGCAGAAGACTGGGGTCTTCATTTTCATAATACTCTGCTTCAGCTCTAAACCAGCCTACAAAATTGTTCAGTAATAGCAGTATGCCTTAAAGAAGAAAACTACAAAGCTAAAAACAAAAATTTCCAACAATAACTTATGCTTCCAAGGCCAGGTAGAAGGTACTCATCTGTCTTTTACTCACCTAGAATGGGTCCTCAGATTTTTGCATCTTCAAAATATAATTTAGACAAGTAGAGAGAAATCAGAAGGATTTCAGGAGTTTTTGTATTGTTTTTCTTATCACTGATGTCTAGCACTGATTCAGACTAATGCCTGTTGAGGCTTCCTTTCCCACACTGGCTCAAGCAGGTTATGTTGTTCTCCTGAACAGAGACTTCATCCAAATGCTACACAGAAAAGGTAATAGGCCTAATGCATAGCAAGAGCCCTACGCCACATGACACAATCAGGGAAATGGTTTAATTGCAGTCATTGAGGAAGAAATCCAATTAAAACAGGTTAAGTTTCCGGCTTCCTCAGCACTGGATCTGCATATGGATCTTCTGCTATCACAAGAACACTAACAACAAACAAAGGGATTAAAACACATTCAAGTTTTCTAAACTGGGCAGTGCTCAAACCAGCAGCTTCTTGGAATTGTGTGATTGTGCGCCAGAGACACTCTGTCAACCACGGAAAAATTTATACATTTACATTTTATCTTAGAGCGATGTAATTAGGAGTAAGCTCCAATACACATACCAAATTACTGACACAGGCACAATTAAAGACATTTACCTTGTATGAAATCATGAACCAAACTGCCTACCAAATATCTGTATAAACAGAAGAAGTTCTGTGTAAAGCTGAGCAAAACAAAGCCACAACCCAAGAAACACCTGTTGAACGCTAAGGATTAAGCTGTTTTTAAACTGATCCTACAAATTGTAAGACCATGACTTTACAGTGCTCAGAGCTACTCTTTCATGTTAAATACAGGGAACAATAGATAATATACGTCCCACAATTGTATTTAAGGAAGGTTCAAACTTTTACAGTCAAGGAAAAAGTTGTCAGAAGCCAGAGATTTATGAAGGAAATTAACAACTTTACAGCACGCTTTTTTGACAAGTGTCTACTCCACTCCGCACATTCACACCTTCTCACTGTTTCACAAATAAGAGAATGTTGTGGTAACACAGCACTGTACATGATGGTGACCTTGAGCAAAACTAAATACTAGAGCTCCCTGAAGTGCTTTTTAGCAGGAAGCTAGATTTAGTCTTAGTTTTAAGCTAGACAAGAATTCAACATCACTGAATACACACAAAAGAAGTCTACTACAAATTCCTCTCCTCCTTCCCTTATGTGCACGTACCACTAGGACATTTTTCTGCTTTACCTCACCAATGATTTTTACTTCATCTTTCCCAGGCTACCCACACACTTTCCTTGAACAAGAACAACTGTAACTATGCCCATATGTTACAGCTCACAAGACTAACAAGTTAACACTAATGAGGTGTTTTTCCTAGGGTCCTAGCATGGCCGTGTTTGTCAAAGTCTGAATTGCCTGTCAATAGTCAATCACTTCAGGGCTGGATGAAAGGCTCCTTAATTTCTGACAGCAAAATGTTCCAACAGGTACTGCCTAAATCTGTTCAAGGCTTTTTGTTACCTTCCAGCTAAACTGCTGCTCTCTGATGAATACAGAACACATAACAGAAGAACGCAATCTCTGCACCACCCTGAGACACTCATAAAAGAACAAGCCAAGCTCTACGTTTTCTATAGCTTGATCAAAATGATTATTTAAGAAGCTATTACAATAGCTGGTTTGATAAGCCTTTGCTCTTGCCACGTGCTCTGTGACCCAATCAGAATACTCAAAAGAGTTGTCTTCTATGCTGGTGACCTTTCATCTAACACTAATGATTAACTATGCTTTATTAGCAAACCTACAACCTACTGCCCTGCAAAACAACACATTACTTTTGGCCTTGTCTAGGACTCAAAAAGAATCAGGTGAGGAAGAGAGGAAAAGACCATGTTTCTCCTAAATGCTTTGTGTATACATCAATGGTAAAAGCAAAGCAATGCATCCATCTTGCTCCACTTCTAAAATACATTTTTGCAAACATGAAAATAACCCCATACTGGTAATATGACACAGAATTGGAGGCAAAGTTCACTCAACTCCCATGCAAGATCTCTTGTCTTTCTGGTTTGTTTTTGTGGCTTGGGTATTTTTCTTTTAAGAATACCCATAAGACACTCCAGAACTACTCCACGTCATCCTCTTTACTCTCATCCTCTTATAAGCCATTTAATAAAATGCACTAGTAAGGAAGACAAATAAAAGGGTATTTAACTGGAGAGGGCAGCTTCATCATGGTGCAAGATAAAATAACTCTTTGCAACACTTTAGTAAAAAACATACAGGAGTGGATTCAGGCAAAAATAAAAGAAAGAATATGAAGTAGACTGGCTGGTAAAGAAAGACAGAAAATATCTGTAAGTGAGCCAGTTCCTTCCTTCCCCTCTGCATAGTAGAAGGGTGAGCCCAGTTTCTTCCCTCCCCTCTGCACAGTATCCTACACATAACAGGTAAAATGTACATATTTCCTAAAGGCTGCAGCCTCTTACTCTTCAGTCTGTTTTGCAAACCTAAGACACTCAGGAGCAGGCACATCCCCATCCTGCATACAATAAATGAGCAAAAAAGCATTCTAGTAATCCTACTATCTTTAACATCTCCAGTTCCCAATGTCAAGTGTTGGAAATAACATCTCTTCTCCCATCAACTACTGGGATGAGGTGCTAAGGAGAGCACCTCAACCCCTATTAGCCACCAAAGATGTCAAATTCTTGCATTGACTTTGAATCTTTATTCTATGCTTTTCAAAATTTATCTGTATGTTTACTTTGTATTTAAAGGCTGCCCTGACAGATCAGTTTTGGGATACAGACATCATGTACTGCTATTTGGAAACAGCCTGATCTGTCCCACACGAACTTCCACATAGTTGCAAGCTGATGAAAACACAGCTCTCCAAACATGCAGTTATCTATGAAAAACTAATTGAAACTATTTCCTATTAAATATCTATTTTGGTAAAAAGGGGAGGATATAAAGCATCTAACACTGAATTTGCACAACACAATTCTAGAATCGTTTTTTCTTATATCAAGGGCAGAATATGCCACTAGCATATTAAACAGTTGCATGATAAGAGCCTGAAAGTTTCAGAAGTACTTCTTCATTTTCAAGGAAAACGTTTCAGATCACAGTTTGTGTTTTATAATAGATACTTTTTAAATTAAAATGACCGCATAAATATTGTGTACATATTCTAGTATGACAGATGCTCTGAGCCAAACACCTACTTGTTTTTGGGGTTTTTTTTGTAACTCCATTAATTCTAAGCTTAGTGGCGATTACACTTCCTTATACTCTTCATACAATATTTAACTCACTACTGAAGTTACAGCACAGACTAAGGAGAGAAAACAAACTGGCCAGACTTGAGGGCATTAGAGCCGTGAGGCTGCACTATGCAGTTGCTCAGCTGAGCTCCATTATATCTCCCAAAGAATACCAAGTACTGATGGAAGCTAAAAATCCCAACTACATTTCTTGGAAAACATCCTAGTGAGTATGGTGACCCAGATAAAATAGGAAGTCAAGTTAGTTGCTCTAATCCAAACCTACATGGAAGTCTTGTGTTCTATACAGAAGGTAATTTCCAATGACTACATGTATTTATCCAAAGTTCCACACACTTCAGAAGGTATGGGGATAGAGTATAAACATAAGCTTCACTATTATGCCAGTGCAGACCATTTTCATGTTAAAATTCAGTACATGAAACTCAGGGAGTTGGTCAAAAATATAGATTGCATCTGTACAAGTCGACATAGACAATTTAAAACCTGACATTTTGATCTATCACCAGTTGTCACAAGTTAAACTTCTCAAATTCTGATGAAGCAACTTGAAATTACAAAAACTTCTCCTCCACTCTCCCACCAAAAATACTACTCCAGTCTCTTCAAGCACAAAGAACAAAACAGTTTAAATTACAGCCAGTCACAAATTTGTATTTTCAAGTTACTCCCACTTCAAAGCTGGGCCACCAACCTTTCCAATAGAGCAAACACACCCCAAGAGTAAATGCATTTCTAGTTTGTTGTCATTACCTGGAATACTATTAAGTAGTAACAAACTACCTTGCTTTTGGATGCATCTAAGCTAAATTTAGACATTTAAATCACTATATTCTGCCACAGGTTGAGCTGCTGCTTCTAGGTGCCACAGGTCTGGGCTTGCACTAGTCACATCCTGCATTTGATGTTGTCAACAGAAAGCCCAACTCCTTATCAAGTAGGCTTTTTAAGCAGGTAGATCATATACATAAAGCAGGGACAGGGGTCTGCAAGCCCAAATTCAGCTATGTCTCACAGGGTTAGGTGAAAATTTGAGGAAATACAGTAGCTTGCATCTCCTTTAATTGTCACACTCAGTGATCTCTGTGCAGCATTCCTGAAACCATGGGCACAAAACTCTGAGTTCTTGAATTCCTTGACTCAGCCGTTCAAAGCTCAGGCATGGCATGTTAACATCTTTAGAATGCCTGGTATATGACAGGTATAAGGCAGGCTAACATCTTTAGAATGCCTGAGAACTATCTCTCCTGGTATAGCTGTAATATTTATGACAACAGAGCTAGCCTCAGTGGTATGAAAACTGAACACTTGTACATACTTTTGCACTTCACTTTTTCTCCTCAAGTTAGCCTTTAGCTGGCAAGTAGGTATTTTACACAAAAATCAGATATTTAAAGTCCTCCAGCCTGAAGTGGTACAAAAAATACAGTAAGGGAGAACTGTCTCTTTGCTTTTAAAAAACAAATTACTATTTCAAGAGATACCCTTAGTGCTGACTGTATTTCCAGGAATAGGCCTTCTCCTTTCCTGAGAGACAAAGTCTATTTTTTTCAAGTACTTTTCACAGGACCGTCTACCTTCCTTTCCTATGTCAGTAGTGCCATGGCATTATATTTGTATACTCCATGAATTTATGTAGACAGACATTCTCATTGAACCAAAGTTCCAAAGTTTAGCAAAATGTACTCTCTGATGAGGACTCACCTAGTAGACTTCAAAGCTGTGTTACAGCAAACACACTTAAGTAAGACTATTCTACCATTCAGATGTAGCTGGACTTAAAATATCCACAGTTACTCTGAATGCACTGTCAAAGGCCCGAGGTTTTGAAAAACAACTGGAAAATAGTATCTCTGTAAGCTGTGGGTGTTCAAACATTTTTAACACTTGAAGGCAGGCAATAACATTCAACTTGTATAGGTATTAAGTCTTGAATCATACTTTAGTAATCACAGGACATCAACACACTCCAGAAGCAAAAGATTTTGGTTTTTGACAGCAGAACTCTGGACACTTGTTACTGTTTCCTGGCTCACAGAAAAGGGGTCACTCACATTTTATTTCTGTTTTGTTAAACCCAAGACTATTTAAATTGTTTTTAAGTAGCATCCAAACAAATTGCAACATTGCACAAATTTAACAGAAAGTGTTTGCAATGATGGAAGACTATTATCCATAGAAGAAAACTATGAACTAAGATGAAAGCTTTGTTATTATAGCCTTGCTTATTTCCAAATAACTACACAAGTGATCTGGTTATCTAAACACAGAGCTCTTCCCTTAAAATTCCCCTTTTTTCCAAAATTATCAAAACTTTCAAGTCCCATTTTCTCTCCTCTGTCCCTCTCCCAAAATAGTAAGGATATATCAAAATATGGAACAGTAAATTATTTTAAGAGACACTTGCAATGCTATGAAGTACAATATTAAAACTCAATATGGAGATGCTGTACCTCAGTACTGAGCCCAAAAAGCATTTTTTGTAAGCCAAACCCTGTCAGCATGTTCCAGTTCCTCCCAGAGTGATGCTGGAGGGGAATGGGAGAGGTGTGGAAGAGGAACCAATGCTTAGGTGTATGCACCATTACCAAGAAACAGAATTCTCAGTGCTTTTGTAAAAAACAGTGCTTATCTGAAATACTCTATCCCATCACAGTGGGCCTTTGTCAGTAGACATGAATTCCAACTAAAAACCAGAAGGGTGATCTTAAAGAAGTTAACTAATAAAACCTGTATTATTTAGCCTGGCAACAAGGCTGTAAATACTTTCAGTAAGTGCTAAGACTAAAACATCAACAAAAGAAAATAAAGAGGGGATAGTATTGATACAGTTAGCAGGCAAACAGTTAAGAGAAACTTTCAGGCTGGAAATTAGATGATCCTAAATTTTGAGACATGACATGCTGAAAGAATATCCCAGGAGGACTGAAGAAGTTCTGTTGTCCTACTATGCCCACCACAGACAGGAGATGCTCATGCTGCTCAGGTACAAAAATCTCTTTCAAGGCTCAGCTCCTACAAAAAACTAATCCCCCCCTTTGAACCTTTTGGCTAAGGAAGTAACTAGAACACCATTCTTCCTATCTTAACAGCCATCCTCTTTCTCAGAAGGTGTAAGAAGTCAGAGAAGACACTGCAGAGAAGCCAACACCTCCATTATCAACAACTTGAGCTTTTCCTGTCTTTCTTGTCCCATGATACCTACCACTGAAGCTCTGTTACGACTGAGGACGGAAAACTTGTCCCCACACCTTCCCCTGGGAAGGAGCAGGGGAGGCAGAAGACAGTTCTCCACAAAGCAAGTTATTGCAGTCAGCAGCAAGTTCTAGGATTTAAAAATAAAAAACCACAAACCATATACCACACTTTTGGATAGAGTTAGTCTGTGCAGAGGTTGTTTATCCAGCTTGATCCTTCTATTGCTGTGTCACTCTGCGCCCATATGTTCATGTTTGATATCTGCCACATATGGGGGGGGGGGGGGGGGGGGGGAAGGGAGGGGAGGAAACTTGCCAAAGTTAATGTATTCCAAAAACCAAACCAGTTATTCTATTTGTGGAAAGAGCTCCATGTAGAACTAGCAGACAAAAAACATACAAGTCCTATGAAAATGCAACAGAGAATGAGTTGCTAACATTCAACTCAGCTGATGTTTCAGAGTGGGTTACATAATAGAGAAAAATCAAAATACTAATTGAACTCTGCTGTTAGATCAATTACCACTACCACCTGCTATCCGGTTTTGATTTGCCATCTTACTGAGCTGACTTTCCAAGTAGCTTGACATCATCTTGGTGAAGGAAAACAGTATTGCAAAACTGTGAGTCTAAAGAAGAAACCATTTCTTAGCTGAAGGGGAACAGCTTTTAAATTAAAATACACTACACAATTTGGTAATGCAGAGCAATCTACATGGCTTACTTCTGATAAAAGTTTTTAAGATGCTCCAACACCACTAAAATAGGATTAAAATTATTTCAATTAAAATTAACTAATTAAAATAATAGTACAGATGAGTCCTAATAGGGTTTCCAGTAATTGCAAGGTAGATGTGAAACCAACAAACAGATGCCACAAACAGAAGCAATGCTAGTTTAGCACAGGCAGACTGCTGAGAACGGGTCAAGGGAGTTGAGTGTTCCTGTTAACACTACAGATACTACTAGCAAGAATCACAGTTTGCATTCAAGTGTGAAATCTCAATCTGATATAAATCCAAGATTTCACCTGAATAAAATAAATGAATGAAGAAGTTTTGAAAAACAGATGATACAATTGTTTATCCATTGACTTGTCACTTAATAGGAATCTACTTTATTTAAACTACAAGAATAGTTTTAACAGCTTTTGGCTAAGTCTGTGACAGAGGAAAGGCAGGGAATACACTTTACTCCAGGCACCCTCTGGAAGCCTTGAAGCACAGCAACAAGTATGGTCACTGCATTGTATTTTGAAAGTGACAGATTGAGACTACTTGGCCTGTCACTTCAGTGGACTCTCACAGGCAACTTTACATTTAGTTTAAGAGTAGTCCCAAAAAATAATTCATCACTACATTCCTTTACCCACAGTTTTTAATTATAAAGCTCTCAGGTTCTAGCTTACTTGAGTTCTTCTCCATAAAGCACAATAAAGTTGGAATTTTCAGTGCTGGTTCTGTTCCAGCTCTGGTTTGATTTGGATAATAAATCAAGAACCTCTAAAGTATTTAAAAAAAAAAAAAAGTATGGCCATAGCGCTCAAACATGTCAACATTAACCAAAGACATTAAAGTGGTACCATTCCTTCACATCATGAATTTCACAAAATTCATCTTTCCTCTTCATGGCTAATCAGAAGAGAGCTCACTTCCTACCCACTTTATGGAGCATTTAAATGTGCAGACAGAGGTGCGCAGTGGCATCTCCCTTAACACACTTCTTCCAATTCTAGTTACAAAGTGCTGGTGAAAGTTCTGAAGGGCTGTCCAGAGTCAGGTATCCAGCATGCCCATGTTCATTTGCAAGTCTACAAATATACAGCAGAGCTATATCAACTTAAGAGCTGCCATGGAGGAAATTTGACAAACACGTATTTCCTATCTTACTTTTGGCAAAGGAATGTATCTGTTCTTCTGCCAAGCTTCTTGTAACTGAGTATGGGAGTGAAACTAACTTCTTTAATCCACAATCTTATTATATAATTCAAGTCTTAATTTTTATTACCAGCCTTTTATTGTAGACTATTACCTGTTAAATACAAAAGGCAGAATATTAGCAGAGTAAGATATGGCAGCATCCATTATCATCACATAAACTTGAAATACACTGTAGAATAGACTGCAGCAGATCTTTAAAGTACAAGCTGTAACACTTGAATTTGTGGCTCAAAGTTTGCCGAAGTTATGCAGCTTCCATCCCCTTCATTAAACGAGATTCAGCTGAAATTGTTTTTTCTCCAGCTGTTTAACTTAAAGATCTCATATGTACCTACCTAGCTATGTAGCTGCTTCTCAGGTGCTGCTCACTCAGGCTTATTGACACAGCTTATGACTGTCTGCTGTCCTTGTTCAGCTGAGCGATTTCCTACCTTCCCCTCACCCCTGTACAAGGGGCAAGTTCACCAAGCCATCATGCCTGAAATAGCTGCAAAGCTCAAGACAAGTGAAGTTTTAAGGAGAAATTACAATTTGCAGTCAGTAAGTTGATCATGAATAAAGTGCATCCCCAAAATAAAGAGGAAGAAAACACTCTCTAAGGAAGGCAGAGTTCCAAGTTTAAATTCAGCATACAGCCTATTAATATGCACCCTCAGTTACCTTCTTCATTTGTCCTCTTTAAATGCACAGCCACATCTCACCTGTGATCAGAAGATTCAGTTACACGGCACACATCTTCCAGGACAGGGCACTCCCTACACTGAATAAGCTAATTACATAAGGGATTTGACATTAGAAGACACAGAACATTATTAACTTGGATAAGATGCCATCCTCTAGCCCTGACATTAACCACATCTTACAATATTACCTTGTCCAAAAACACTCATCTACCACATATTCCACAAAGGCTTATACAATGTAAAGAGAGCTTCTCCTCACTAACTGCAGGAATTAAAGTAAGCAACTAATCATTATACCACTATCAAGGACATGTAATTCAAGTCCCTTGATGAGTGGGTGGGATGCAGGTGTGTGTTTTTCCTTTTCAGTAGGGCTGGAGGGAAGGGGGAGGAGGGCAGGCACGGGGGATATTGGAGTCCTCCCTGACTAGCGTTACTATGCATTGTTTCCATCTTTTCTTTTTTTGGTGCCTCAACTCATTTATGTTGCTCCTGATCCTACAAAAACTCAGTGTTTACTCAGAAGATACTATACAAGAGTGTACTTTTGATTTCCACACTTATTTACCTGTACTTTTACATCTAAGCAATCTTGGACTAGAGCAGAGATACAGAACAGACTTCAAGCACATAAAAGCCCACGTACAGCAAAATCATTTCTCCTGCCCAGAGCTGCTAAGACAAACTATCACAAGCTCCAAGTAAGACAAGTAAGACGGAAGACAGAGAAGGAGAAAAAATGAGGGAGAACAGAACAGCATACATGCTTTCTAAAAGCAAACATAGCTAAATCTACACCTAGTTACCTTGGGGCATGAGTTTGTCATAGACCTATTTTTCCTAATAGTTTTACTATTAGGAAAAAAGCTACACCTGAAAATCAAGGTAAAAATTTAGTTACTGCTCTGCATTAAGAAAAACTGGTATTAACCATGCTTCAAAGAGCCAGCCACAAAACTGACAGAGGTGCACACTGCCAGTATTAAGTCTAATGCCCATCTCAGGGCTTGACAGCCTCCTGAAAGTTTAACACTTTTGTTCCCAAAAAAACATACATACCTCAGAAAACAAAGAACATATTTGTATTTATTTCCAGCTTTACAAAAGTCTAGCAACTATTTGCCCCTCCTTACATTAAGTTTAGTTATTTCAACTTCATGAAAGACAACACAAGTTATCAGCAACAAGTTGCTCTGAAAGCAGAAAAATGTGAAATATGCCTTGCCTTTCACATCTTAAAAAAGCCATCTTATTCAAAAAGTACCAGGGACCTCAGCTTCCAATTTGAAATGCCAAATTGTTTCCCTGCAACTCAAGGTTCACATTCCAAAAGATGACTCAGACCCTTTCACACCTTTCATGAAGGTCAGATCTTTGCAGTTCAGCACAGTGCACTTTCTTATGGACACTATCAAAGCAAATCATACAGAAAACACTTGAGAAAATGGGATTCTTCTCCTCCAGTCCATGAGCCAGCATAGTATTACTACACACTGATAGAATCATTCCAGTTTCTTTTCCAAGAACACCGTAGTATGTTTGTAAGGTTTGGGGTTTTTTCTCCATTCTTATCACTCAAGAAAACTGACCTCTTTTTATCAGGCTGTAATCAGTGAAAAACTACTCCAGGGTATAAGAAATCAAATGTGAGATGAGCCAAGTAACTTCCTGAGGTTTCCAAAGTTTCCAAACAGGCTTACTGTATGAGTCCTTACAAGAGAGGCTTTCCTGGAGCAACCGAGAGCAACCATGGCTTGAACATCATTGCTAGTGTTTCTCATGCATCGTCAATATTGAAGTCCAATATTAAACTATCATGATTAACTTTTTTGATAATACACCTAAGTTTTCCATCTCTCCTACATGAAAACAGTATTTCCATTTTTCCTTACAGAGTTGACCATCTACTGCTCTCAGGGCAGTTTGCTGCCATATTTGTGCCAAGTACCTTCATGAGTCAAGTTAGACTGGCAACAGTCAGTACCTTGCAAGACAAACATCATCATAGACAAGGAGAGGAAACAGATTGGTTCTGTGTGCTTGAACCCTGGCTGCCAGACAGAACTGAAGGAGAATATGAATATTTACACAGTTGGACTCTGCCAACTTGATGGCAGGATTAGGAGAACAATTGCTCCTCAAACTGAACTTCGCACTAAAGCAACCATTGCTGGTATCTGAAAGCAGGCAGGAGAAGCCAGTTGACTTAGCCCTGTCTTCCACAGCCACTGTACATTTGATAGGTAGCCAAAATTTCTTTGTTTGCAGAAGAAAATTTTAAAACATGAATTCAACATTTGTTTTGTTAAAAAAAAACATTCCCAAGACAAGTGGCTACAGACAAGCATTTTTTTCATTATTGCTCGCCACTGAGAACTCCGAAAATAGTTTTGCTCCTTGAGAAGCACTTTATTACATATAAATTAAAAAAAAAATACATCAGCAGGAAAAAGTTAATATGACTTTGTTTTGCAGTTACCAACCTCATGTCCTAAGTTAAAACTGATCTATGGAAACCCTCAGCAAGAAGTTGCTTCATATACTGCCATAAATCTGTTGTGATACTATGTAGTGATTAAAACATTAAGAGCACATTTAAAATATTACTTCTTCAGAAAATTAAGCATAATCACCCAAAGCTAATATGTTACTCTATCAAAAAAAAAAATCCACTGTGGTACTACCTTCAGAGTCAGTACTGGATGGGCCAGGGACACCTTGATGGAAAGAGTACAACAGAGTCAACAAAGTGCTTTATAGGGAGTGTTACTCATTTGACAGGCGATGAACAGGACACTGATCATCCAACAGGCCAATGGGAGATGTCAGAAACATTCTGGGTTAAGTTTTTGCCAACACCATAATTCACCATCTTGTACAACTTCAGTATTTGATTATACTTTGTCACAAAAATTTAGCCTCAGTGTGACAAAAGACAGATCCATGAGCAAAAGTGTTCTACATGATGCTTACCAAGTAGTTTGTTAGAAAATATAGCATGGCCTATAAATACAAGATTAACACAGATAGCTGTGAGATTCATTTAGCTGCAAATTAGGTACAAACATGCAGTTTACTTACTAACTTTCCTACTTCTGCTTCAGCTTCATCACTTAGAAACAAAAGAAAGTTAGTCAGGTTATGCTTCTGGACTGCTGCAGAGTAAGTAACTGTACTTAGCAGTGATGTAAGGATCCACATGAAAATTGATCATGTCTCCACTGATGGCATTAAAGACAAAATCATTTTATTTTTGCTAAGCTGCTGCAGAAGGAATAGTGATGTTGTCACCTACAGCTTTAGGCCTCAAATTTAGGATTTATGATTTTATAAGAAAAAGTTTTCATTTCAGTTTTTTTTTTTCCTGTAATATTCACACTCTGGGTTTGAAGACAGTCAAAGTACAATACAAAAAGGAAAACTAAAAAACAAACAAACAAACAAACAAAAACCACAAAAACTTGTGCATGATTCCTGATTAGGAATGACAGCTTTGATTATTCATTTACTGGGAAGATGCAGAATATTTCCCCTAATGGTCACTTTGACCTGAAAAACTTTTGCAAGACATCAAAAGACTCCATTTTCATAAGCTCTTACTCAACAGGTTGGCACTCCTACTGAAGTAGATCTGCTATATTAATAAGCAGTAATGTCACACTGTGGATGACCTACAATCTTTCTACTAACAGCTAAGACATGTTTAGGTTCCTACCTATGCAACCATCTGGAGACTGAAGACTTAAAGGTTGTTAGCTCAAGTTTATTATTCATTTTTTCTCTGAAAAACCCTAAGAAAGGGGGAAAAATATCTGATTACCTGTATTTCTAACACAATTAGGTACACCAAACAATAAAATTTAAAAATACCTTTGCATTTAAGAACAAAAGAACTGAGCTGCTCACAATCAGCTCCATTTTACAAATACAGAAACTACTACAAGTTAAAACATGTATATTGCCAAAAACTTTAGGCATTGATTTCAGAATTTATTCACCAGACCACTGTTTTTAAATTTCTTAGTTCAAATACAACATATTTTGTTAAAATATCAGCTGCAAAAACTGAAATACTAGTATTTTCATAAATACATTTAACTCCTATTGATATTTATTAAGTAGGCTACCAAAAAATAGAAAGATAGTTATTTTTCCAGTACTTTCATGTCCATTATGTATATTTTTAAATACATGAAGTACAACTTGCTTAAAAACGTATAGCTGAACAAAAACCTTAATAAATCTCAGAAACCTCAGAAGTCATACACCAAAAAATTGTTTTAAAAAAATTTCAAAATTAAAAAAAAAAAACCCAAACCAGAACCCCAACTCTGTACAATTAGAACACTAGTTTTGAGAGTGAAACAGGGAGAACTGAAGAGACTATACCAGAGATAAACAGAAATAATCACAAGAATGCTTGCTAGCTTTTAAAGTACTACTAGAGTATATCCACAGTGTCAGCTCCCACAAGAAAATCTTGAAAAATTAACTTAAGTGCTCAAAATTCCTCTTCTTTCTTATTATGATAGATGTACTTCAAATTTATCAGCTGGTAACTACTCAATTCCTCTTTATGGCAGCCTTTAAAGCACCAGGAAGCTCAAAATTCATATTACAGACAACACAAACTGTGGAATTTAGTCTGAGTTAAGTTTTGCATTACAGTGTTAGAAGCTCTGAATCAGTATTATTTCTGCTGAACAAGGCAGGAAGAAAAAAAAAAACAGCCTGAACTGTCTTTTTGGGGAAAAAAAAGGATTTAAAATAAAAATTATTACTGGATTGCTACACATAATAAAAACACTCCCAAAACAAACTACACACTCTCTGAAAGCGTTCCTAAGTTCTATGCCAGACTTACAGAATAAATTTAGGCCAGTACCAAGCACTCATTTCTTCCCCGTGTGTAAATGCGACACAATCAGGCCTCACATGCAGGCCTCTCTCTCCAACACAGGCAGGACCTTTGTTCGATACGTCGATGTTTTTCCCCCAAAGCCCTTGACATAACTTTCCATTCTTTCCCCTATTATTTTCCGGTTCCCCGTCTACACTTTGGGACTCTCGAGCCGAGCGAACCCCCGCCTGCCGGAGAGCCCGTGCACTCGGAAGGGGGAAGGGGGAACAATAAAAAAGTTGGACACAGGAAGACAGGCCTGCAGGTCTGGCGAGAGCCCCGGCCTCGGTTCCTTCCCTTCCCCGGATCAGCGGGGCAGCAGCCGGGAGCCCCAGCGCCACCAGCCCCCTCGAACTTGTCCCACGACCCAGCCCCCCGGGAAAAGGGAAGGAGGAAGAGCCAGGCAGGAAAGGCAGAACCCAGCGTTTGATCAGCCTCCAAGTACGACGCATTATGCAAGCAAACGCAAAGACCAGGCAACTTGCTTCTTGACTGAAAACAAGAAAAACATCAGCTCGAAAACATTCAGCTGCGAAAATAATCCCTTTCGTGGGCAGCCAGCTTTGTGACTCCGACCCCACGGGCGCCTCCGTTTTCTGCCCACCTTCTTCCTCCCCCCAAAAAAGCTTGTGAAATATGGACGTCGGCCGATTGTTTAGCATTTTTACCGAGCTGGGCAGGAGGAAAAGAAAAAGAAAATGCTATTTTTTTCCTTCAAGATATTCCCTAGCTCCTTTAGAGGGGAACAAAAAAATAAAAAGGGGGTGGGGAAAAAAAGGACCACTAAGGAAAAGGGGGCCAAGCGGAGTGGGGGAGGGAAGACAGGGAAGGGCATCGAAATCGGCACGGCAGTGTCAACACTGACACTGCCCTTTTGTATCAGCAGCCACATAGGGCCCGCCGAGGGGCGGCCGCGCTGCCGCCCCCCTCCCCGCCAGGCGGCCCGGGAGAGGCCAGGCAGCCCCCGGCACCCCTGCCCGGGGTGGGGGGGGCGAGGGATATCCCCGCAGCAGGCTCGGGGACCGCCTGGCCATTTTGTCAGCTCCGTTTCCACCCCTTCCCTCCACGGCGAGGGCCCCATTCCACCCCTCCGGGCCGCCCCACACACTCACCAACACGGCGCCGCGTCGTTCCCGGCTCCCATTCGCCCCCCCACCCCCATCCGCAACAATGCTCCGGGATGGCGCCGCTCCCCTCCCCCTGCCCCGGGCCGCCAGGAAGGGCAGCTCGGCTAATGCCAGGATGACACAACAGGCCCGGCCCGGAGTCGCCGAGGGGCCCAGCGAGCGCCCCGCCGCCCCGCGCCCGCCTCCCCGGCGCCCCCCGACCGAGCGGAGGGGCCCCGGGTACCTAGTTTGTCCCGGTGCGGCCTCCGCAGACGCTCCGTGCCTCCCTCCTCCCGGCAGCAGCCGCCTCGCTTCCCTTCAATTATCAGCTGAAGCCGCAGCACCGAGCGACGCCTCGTCCGCCGCCTCCGCCGCCGAACCCCTTCCAGCGGCGCGAGGGGGAGGCCGCGGGACTACTTTCTCCTGGCGCCGGGGCCCCGCCGGGGCCCGCGCGCGCCCCGGGCCGGCGGGCGGCCCCTGCCCCGGCTGCCGCCCCCCGCGCAGCCCCCGCCGCGGCCCGGAGCGCGGCCCGCTCGCTGCGCTCGGCGGAGCCGCTGGCGGCGGTCGGTATCCCTCCGCCGGGGTCGTCACCTCGGGTCCGCGGGAATGTCCCCCCTCGGGGCGGCCAGGGGGCGGCCGGGGCGCGGGTCGCTGGTGGCAGCGGCGGCGGGGGTCAGACCCTGCCCGGCACCGCGGGGCCGCCGCGGCTGCTCCTTTAAGAGGGGGCCGGGCTAGCGGTGACCCCGCGCGATGTCCGCCCCTTCCTGGTTGCCATGGAGACCGCCCGCCAGCGTCCCAAAATGGCGGCGGCGGCGGAGCCGCGCGGGCCCGCCGCTCGCTCCGCCGCCCTGGAAGGAAGGATGGAAGGCAGGCAGACCGGCAGCCTGAGGCGGCAGCGGCTTTAGCGAGGGCTTGTTCTTGGGGAAGGAGCCCCTCCGTGCCGGAGCAGGACGAGGGGCCCCGTTAACGCCGCCAGGAAGCGACCCGGGAGGCGCCACCAGTAAGTGCTGCTGGTGTGGCCTCCTGAGGGCTGGGAACGCCCGGCTGTGTGAGGCCGCTACCAAAAGGGTATTTCCAGGCATGGGCGAAAGTGCGTCCAGGCGGGGAGCCTCAGTGTGTGGGACATTCCTTCTACCTGGGCTTTCCCGAGCCTGCGGGATGGGGCTCTGCCTGAGGAACCAGAGGAAAGAGAAATGTGAGTTAGAAGCCTTGCGAAGTAGTTTATACACATCGTGATTTTATACCTTTAAAACGCGTAAGTTTACCCTCAGAAATGCCTCACAAATAAACGTGGTGCGACATTTAATGCAAATAAATGACAAATCCTTAAGTATTCCTTCTAAAGAAAGATAAGTTTAGCTTCACTTTCAGGGTAATCAGACTTAACGCAGAAGGGTAATCTAACATGTCATTCCAAGAGCATAAAATTAACATCTGGGAATGGGACTGATGTGTATATTTTCTACATTGTACCTGGAGATGTTAGATCTCCTGCCTTTCACCAGTGCAGATAACTGGTTTTTCAAACAGGGAAATAACCAATGATAAATATCTTGGAAGAGTTTTTTGAATCTTTGTTTTAAAATATCCTGCAAAATGTGCGATATGAGTATTTTTCAGAGTAATTTAACAGAATCATCAATGAGAAATGTTGGACAGTAAGCAAATGAAATTCAACAAATCTGATTATGAGTTTATAAGACTATGAAATAAAAATGCAAATATACTACAATCTTTGTTTCATTTTGAGACATTTTTAACATAGTTTACTTACTTTATATTTATTAGAGAGACAAACACAAATACTTGTCTCAAGCTGGACTTAATGATTTAGAAAATGTAAAGTTTCAGAAACTTTTCTGAGAATGTTCTTTTAATGTCTCACCAGAACCAAAAAAAAAACCCAACATATTTTTAAACTAGGAGGAAATTTTCAGTTTGTTTACATAAAGTAAACCAAAATAATAAACATATGTTCTTTCAGGGAAGAACTGCTGCACAATAACTGGGAAATATGTGGTTTTGAGCAGCTGAAGTCTTGTAGTGGGCCTGTCCCACTGACCCCCTAGGAATCCTACCAGTGCTCAGCTTGTCTATGGAATGTGACTGAGTGTTGTGGGGTCTTTGCAATTCATTTTTGCACTTGGATAATAAAAATAAGATGTTTCTTATTGTTATTACTGTCTTCAGGTTTTTGGTTCTCATATCTGTTTCCTGTCCCACACTTCAGGTATCTATTCTTGGGTTTGTTTTCAGCTGCCCAAATATATCCTGAAAACGAACCAAAATCAGTTAACATAAACCATGCAAAAAAACTTCATAACTGTCAGTGTAAGTGAGTTCAAATTGTTCTGCAAATGTTCATTGTACAAAGCATTACCAGGAAGCTGGTGTCATTGAAAAATAACTGGTTTGGACTGTTTGAAAAATTCGGCTTTGATTTTATGGCAATAAGATCATTTAAGTGTTGTGCAGTGAATGTATTTATTTGAATATATCGCTATATTTTCTGAAACTAATGCATCTGATTCCAGCAAAACTTCCCAATTCACTCAAATTTTAATTCCTTACTCCTCAAAACACCTTCACGTAAGTAGTGTCTCCAGTTTTAACTTCTGTGCATGTAAAACTTCTGGATGCTAGTTAACCTTTCTACAGGCTATGGAATCTCCTGCAAAGAGACCTGTGTCAAAAATAGCAGTTGAAGGTATGTGCATCACTGATGTTCCAAGTTGTGTCTCATGTAAAATATATTTAGCCATCCTGGGTTAGCGTGGAGGAGGCCTCGTTGTTGGCTCACGTTCCCAGTGTGCTGTTTTGCAGTTTCCTAATAAATAACAGTCTTTGCCTGAAAGGCCTCACAGTCTAAGCCTCCAGCTTAGCACAGGGTTACATGAATGCTGAAACCTGCTACTTTGAACAGCCCCATTCTTGGAAGGGAATGCTTTCAGAACTGTCTGTTCTTATTTTCTTTAAAAGCAAAAAGGGGAGTTTGTGGCTGCGTAGTGGATTTGTATGAAAGCTCCCATAGTAACACTGTCCAGTGTTGCCCTTCTTTGAACAGTCTACTTGGGCTTTACATGAGCAGTAAATTCAGCTCCTCCAGGATGAAGTTATCAATTTACTGGGCACGTCTTATAAGGCTCCAAGGCTTGTGGACCTGCGGTCATGGCCAGGGTTTCCAGGTATCAGCTGACTATAAAGTCAAACTGTCACAGAACCAGAAATCCGGTACAAATACAGCAGATCTTAAGAACATGTTAGGGCAGGAAACTTAGTTGCATAAGTGAGCATTCACAGAATACAATTCACCCAGCTGGATTGTGTGGAAGGAGAGATCTTCTGAGCCATCAGCGAAAATAATTTTTTTCAAGTAGCTATTTTAAGTCAGCAATCATAATTTTACAAATGCACAGAAACTATTCCACATATTTCCCCTGTGTGGGCATCTGCCAGTTCCACTGCAGAAATATAAGACTGAAAGAGATAACTTCAGGTCATTCAGTCCCAGTGTCTGCTGTTTCATCCAGCTACATAATAGATTTTCATAGCATAAATGGGATTTGATGTGTTTCAAAGGCAGTGAAGCTTTTCTTCCTCTGCTACTTCACACAGAACAACTGCTCCAGATCATCAGTTCTCTGATGGTTAGCAGTGCAGTTACACAGATTAATTTACATTTATTTTGCTTGGATATCTTTTGTGTAGGTAACAATGCTGCATATATGTGTATATATATGAGATATATTGTATATATTGAATAAATACGCACTCTGGATAGGGCTTGTTTTGTTTTATCAGTCTCCACTTGTGAAACCGACTCTCTGCTTCTTGGTCACTCTCATTTTCTTATTGCACTTATTCCCATTAATACTTTTGTTCTTAATAATAATAAGCCTAATAAGTACCGTGTGCAAAAGCATTGTTACTTCCCCATGTCTTCTGAAAAAACCTGGGTGATTTAAATTTGAGGTTTGTATTTAACTTTCTCTACCAAAATCACATTAATGATTCTTGATCATCCTTCGATTAGTTATTATTCCAATGTCTTTCTCCTCTGTCAACTTTCAATTTATAACCTTTTGGTTTGTGGCAGAAATTATTTCCAGATGAATGACTTTGCCATTTGTACTTTTCAATTTTTTTTCATTTGTTTCCTTTTTTCCTCTCCAGGACTGCTCTGAGTTGTTATGAAGGAGAAGTTGGTGTACATGGCAGAATAAACATAATAAATAAAAAATCATTCTTGGCCATAAAATGTGTTCTAGGAATCCTGCTAGTATTCATGGAAATGGTGAATAGTTTTTGTTTTGTTTGAGTGTATGTACTATTACATAGAATGAGAATCTTCTGGTTCAAGACTGACACGAGGGATGGCAACTTGTTTCACATATACCTTTTACTGTACATGTTTTTCAATCTTGCAATGCCAAATTAATATTTGATATGCCAGTTATAATTTGGCAACATTTATCACAAAAAACAATAGATGTTACCTGTTTGTACAAGGCAAGTGATTAATCCTATGGCTTCCAACATTAAATGTAAGATGGCTTGAGAGAGCCACACAAATAACCTTCCAAAATAACATTTCTTATAAATTGTCTAACAGATGATAAATACAGGTTTTGAAAAGTGCAAGAGAGGAATCCAGATGGTGGGGTAGTGTAGGAAAGATCAGTCACTCATTTTGGTCAAAGAAGGAATATAGACACACATCCCCCACCCTTAAAAAAAAAAAAAAAGTCTGGTGCTTAATCTGCTTATAGGGCAGGCTGATAACTGGAATGATGAGGCTGGTAACAAAAGAAATGTAATGGGAAAATGATCCGCTCAACATGTAATTAATACTAGCATCTGTCACCATTTAATGAATGCTACACTAATCAGAAGATTTTGTCATGTTAGTAAAATGTTCAGCTACTTACCCACAAAAGACCAGCTTGGTACATTCACAAGGCTGCCGTGGTTCTGTGCAATATTCCACACATGATCTGCTCGTGTAGCAGCCAGGACTCTGTCAAATATGCAACTGCAGAATTGTGTGTTTGGCCAGAGATCAGCAACTGGCTTCTCTCAAAGACATGCACAGGACATGTAGATGAACAAACAGTGTAAGTAACTGGGCAAACAGTTCTCATGAATGTTCTTGTTCTTTACCCCTCATTGCTCCTATTGTTTAGTGTTCGCCTCTATGTCTTCAATCAGTTTCTGATTAAATCAATACATTCTGAGCACAGCACATTATTTTGGATACTGAGTACTATAGTAATTGCTTAAAAGATCCTATAATTAGTTGTTTCAATTTTAAAAATAAAGGGTTTTTTCTGGCCTTTTTAGCTGTAAACAAAAATTCTGAACCTATAGCACTTAAATCTTTAAGAGCCTTTTTAAAAAAAAATCAATTTTCAATAAACTACCCAATTCTCTAACTGATCTCTGTAAGTCCTCTACTACAAAAACCCAAACAAACAAAAAAATCACCACCACACCACCACCAACATAACCCAAACAAAAATTAAACAAAACAAAACACCCCAACAACTTATCATTTTTAATAAAATTTCCATTTTAGGAGACATTAACAAATGATACTTGTAGTGGTGGGCTGGCTGATTTTCAGTTGTGTGAACCTTCATGATTTATTAAACCTGCAAGGATAGCTCCTCCATTTGGAAAAAAGGTATTATACAGTTAACTGTTATATCTTGGGCTTCTTTTCAAGTCTTTATGATGACATTTGATATGTAACCTATTTGATTGACAGCAGATGCCATTTGAAGTGCTTAAGCCAGATGGATTGGGGCAGGGGGGAAATTAACAGATGTTCTAATAGTAATTGAGCTGAAATTAATTTCACGTTACACAAAACAATTTTTGGAAAGATAAGTCTTATTTTAAGTAAATATCTGTGGGAGATGAACCCTTTTCAAAATTCTACTATTTTATTTGCATTTGAAACCTGAGGGATGCCATACCAGTTACTACCTAGCCAGATTCTATCCAAGTCTCTTCTTTGACTTTTTAAATAGAGATTTGTGTTCTAAGCAAACAAAAAGAGCACAGAAATTTCTCAAGAGGGAGTCTAAAAAATTATATTTTTATTATGAGCTGTTTGTATGGAGGACTTCAACTGCATAAATTAGGAACTTCCTCTTGTTGTCGTAAAGTAGAAATATTTCAAGTATAGTTTGTTGAGACCAGGAGACAGCAGCCATTTTGTCCCAGCTCAGGAAATGCTCTGCTATGGTGGAAAGGTGTGTTTCCAGAGGAATCGAACATTTTCATGGTAATGCTATCACACAGTATTAATCAGTTATTATGAGGAGAATGTTTGTTAAGCCTAAAATACATAGGGAAATCACCTTTGCTTTTTTTGCTGTCTCTAATTCAGACATCAAAGTAAACAGTAGAGCTGCTTAGAGAAAATGGAGACAGTTTCTCTGGGGAAATAGTGCTGCACTGGAAAAACATGAATATTGCTGCCAGGTGTTTCGGTCCAAAGCTAAAATAAGTCGGTTTAGCAGTGTTGTGACGTGTTATGGTTTGGATGCCTTATGGTATCTCTCATTTCTGTGATGTGCCACCTCTGGCAACTGCAACTGTGTATGCAGTGGCTAGATCTTATCCATGAGGTTTTGGGGAAGATTTGGGAATTCTTTGGTCATGCTGCAATATTGAAAATGTAATACAGCACAAGAACGGACACAGGAAAATTTGGGCTTTTAACAACTGAAACGCAATTGGTGATGTGTTGCACGGGTACTGCTGGAATTTCAGGCCTTTTGTTATTAGCGGAGCAAGATTTCTCAACAGAAGGCATTACATACAGCAATGTAAGTGGTGTTTTTTACCTTCCCAGAAGGCTCAATTCTCTTTTTGGAGGGTGATTGTTTGGGGTTTTTTTCCCCACAAACATTACAAAAAGCTTAACCAAAAGCTTAAGTGAAACATTTGTTTATTGATTTGAAATTAGATATATAACTTATGTGGAGTGATTATTACTTGTGAAGTTGGGTTCTTAGTGAGCCTATGATAATGCAGTTCTGTTATGAGGGCTTATAAAATCCTTTTTCAGTAGTAGTTGAGCTGTTATTTGAAGATGCATTGGAATATTCTCACATCAGTTTTAATTAAGGTATGTTAAAGGTGATAAAGTAATCATAGTTAATTTGCCATTAATCTGGTTTTACTATATCACTGGTAGCCTAGAGATGTGTTTTTTACTTTTGTCTCAGCTGGGTTTTGTCTACTTATAAATAGTCTTTAATATACAGACAGCAGGATCTCACAGAATTGGAATGTTTAAGCTCCCATTTTAAGTCTTATGCATGGTTTTAATATTTGTGGCTTTCTTTAAAAGTATCGTACTTGATCTAGTCCTACCTGACAAGGATGATTTTCAGGTCATGAAGTGAATCATTTCTCAAGGTAAGCAATCACAACTACTTTCTCCTTAATAATGTAAACATTTCTTGCTGTAACCAAGTCATGTTCACATGTTCTTTATTGCCAGTGCTTGTTCTTTAGAAACAAAGAAAGATTTAGTTATATTTTTATACTTAGGTAGTAAATCCTTATCAATCTTGTTATCTGTCTTAGGATACCTCAGGAGTAATTCTACTTTCATGTTACCAAAGGTAAGTTTGTTTGTTCTTGCCTGTTTTGTTTTCCTTTTTCCTGCTTCAAGTTAGAAAATTAATTATTTCTTTTTTCTGTCACTTTATTAACCAAGAACTGTTTACGTTATTTCATTTTCCATATACACAGTAGCATTCATGATGAAGAACCGTCAGATACGTTTACTTGACTAGGCATACCATATATTTATACTTTTTTCATTTATCAAAAGTAATTAAATGCGCTCAGCAAAGTGTTCAAGGGAAAGAAAAAGGCAAGATGTGTAGAAGGCAAAGCTAAAAAAGGTTCCGAATTTTTATCTCAATGTGAGGTGGGCTATGAAAGCTCTTATCTAAAGATGCACCAGTGTAACCTAGAAATCATTTTTAAACAAAGTTGGTGGTATAAACTGCTCTATGGATTTTTATTCTGAAGATTTGCTTGATTTGGATTTGGTATAAACTAAATCAGTTTGTGTTAAACTGAAATAAGCCTAAATAAAACCAAAGTAAAAGTGCCTGCAACTTTTGGATGGACTTCACAAAATTAGATTAAAATCATGCATTGGGTACAACCAGTGTAAATGTCATTTGTTGGCTGAAGCCTGAATTACACACCTGGAGAAGGGTGGGAACTGGAAGAATGAACACTAGTGCACAGTAAAATGATAGAAATCATTTTTTGAAAAACTCAGAATAATACTGTAGACACAGAAACCTGGGAGAGTGTCTGAAGCCAGAGTTCCAAATAACATAATAGGATGACAGTGAACAATAGAGTGAAAGGAATGACAGCAGATGGGGATGGATTGCAAGCAAGAGAAGCTGTGTAGCTGGAAAGCATCAAAAAAGCAAACAGATACTTGTGACAGAAAATGTAATGTATGTTTTAATACATATGCATATCAAATTATAATGACAAATGATAATGAGAGATTTCAGCTTTTGCTAATTTGGTGCTACAGCTGAGTTGTACCGTTGTTTCCTCCGATGCAGTTTATAATGAGACTGAAACCTTGAGGTAATCAGTGTTAAGTTTCATGTAAAATGAGTTGTTAAAGTTGGACTGAAAAAATCCTAGTGTTTGAAGAAACAGGAAAAAAAATCAACCAACAGATAGCACATGCTGCCTGTAGTACTGGGCTGATAACTGATGGAAAGGAAGGGCACACTTGTTAACACAGCTTTTTCTAAAAACTGGAGTCATGCGTAGGAGCCAAGTATATGAGAATGCCTGCACCATGTGATAGATTCTTTAGTGTTCCTGTCTTCTGATTTGAGGTGGAATTAAAGCTGTAAATAGACAGCAAGGGAACTTTGAAAAGCACCCTGATAGTGTTAGTTTGTTCTTTAAAAAAGTGGTGACATTTTTGGGGCCAGTGCAATAGATGTTCCTCAAAATTTAGAGTAGGAGATGTCAGTGCTGAAAGTGAGCTGCCCACGTACGAATATAGGAAAACAGTTTTCAGCAGATATTAGATTAAACTGGTGGCAGATATATGCAAATCAGGAAGATAAGAAGTATTCAAGAAGGGAGTAGTGGGATGATTTAACCAAGACTTCATCTGTAATAAAAAGGATTGCCAGTTATATGTACAGACCCTGCTAAAAGAAGTGCAGATTCCCTAAAAATTACTTTGCACTATAACACTGCTGTACTTCAGGACATTTTAGACAGATAGCAAAAGTCTGACTGCTCTGTTCTGTTGTTTGGAGTTTTTTACTCTAATAAAGAAGAAACAAACTCAAAGGCCAAAAAAAAAATTCAAAGCATTGACTAGACCTGAAATTGTGAAAGGGAAACCTTGAAACTGAATTAAGGAGGACAAAACTTAAAGAAATTGTTTTAAATTAAACCTGTCTTATCCATCTAGAAAGGAATGTTATGTCTTGCACTTAGCTTGCATGCTTTGTTCTGTTAAGTAGTAGAATAATCTCTTTGTGGCGGTCTGATCTAGGTCTGCCTGTTTAATCACATTAATAAGTGGCAAGTATCATGCTCATAAGTGAAGACTCTGATCCTCTAGAGTAATATTTTATTCCCTCTGATAGTTTTGCTTTCCCTTCAGCACATCCCCTCCCTTCTGCATTGTCTCTCTTGTATTGTTTCTCTGATATGTGTGCACAAGTCTATACAAAGGTAGACCTTAGCTTCCAAAGCACCTTTGCTGTAAGCAGCTGTGATAAACAGCTTTACCTACTTTTTTTTTTCTTACTTTCTTCACTTTTTATTTACTCTCTCTTCCACCCACAAGCTCTGGGAAAACCAAGGAAGAAAGATGCTAAAATAGGAATAAACCAGCTATGAAACTGAGAGAAAGGGAAGAGACCATGGCAAGACCACAAATTTTGTGCTCAAATATAAGTACTGCATTTCCCCAAAGGAAAAGACAATTATTATTTCCAAGCTTTTTATTATCTCTTCCTCCTGAATTTTACTAAAACGTTTTTCAGCTGCTCTAAGTGGGAGCCTTCGGTAGTCATGCATACACACACGCAAAGCCAATCCCTTGATTTAAGTGGGTTGACGTTTCCCAGCATGAGTGAAGTGAGGGGAAAATTATCAACTTCATACTTGCTACATGTGAAATTTTGGAATTGAGACATTTCTCTTCATGCACTTGAAATATTTGTTAAAAGCACACAAAAGAGTTTGCCTTGCCACCAGGAATTTATCCTTTTTCCGTGTGTCATTATCTTTATCTCTCAACTCTGCTACAGTCACTGTTATATTTTTGTTTGCTAACTAAAGCAAACTAAAGCTTGTTTTAGCTTTCTTGCTATTAAAACTTCTTTTTCTCCAAAACCAAAGCAGACACAGGGGAAGGGAAGTATGTGGGTTTCCATGATGACTAATGTGGTCCTGAGAAGAATCTGTACAAACTTTCAAGTACACACTGTTGTCCAGAATTTCTACTCTATGCATATGGGTATTTCTTGTAGAAATCTGTAGCACAGCTGGGTATTAGCTTTTACACTTTAGACTCTTTGGCATGGATGAAGTGGACATCTCTGAGAAAGACTGAAACATGGACCATGTCTAGTAAATGCCAAATAAACCTACTTTTTCTTCTTGTGAGTGCACATCAGAAGGAAACTTTTATCTTGTAGAGATGTAATCCTATCAGTACAGTCAAAATAGTAATTTGTATAACTTCCTATATTATAGCAAATGCAGATGTTGAGGTTTTGTATCAGTTGTGAAATGAAGCAGGGACCTTGTAAGCCTTGAATTTGGTAGGGCTTAATAAATTGCCAAAAGAACAAAAAGCATCTGACTTCACAGACATTACAGGCAGTAACTAGTACCTGTTTGATTTCATATAGTTCATCCCTGAAATGTGGAATGGCACCAGTGTATGACACGAGAGTCTTCAGTTTGGTGGACTCTTGCACGATTGCACCCAGATGTGTTTAATTTTTTGTGTTTACTTCTAAAAAGCTGTCTAAAAGACTTCTGAGAACCCCAAACAACTTAGGACTTCACTAACTGCAACCTCTTGATAGTCCATTTTACTTTCTTTTTCAGGTCAAACCCTGCCAGTAATTTTGAGCTACATACCAGCACCAGTCCTGAAACCAGTATAGTCCCTCCTTCCAGGCTGCATTTGCCAGTGTTCACATTCTTGCATATTAACCAAATCAGAACTCTCAAAATAATCTGCTTTGGCCAGTCATGTATTTTCATTACCAAGTGTCTAACTGGTCTTGAAGGCAGGAAGGAAAAAAGGAGACTTAACAGATTCTTCATTTCCACAAGACCTGCATTCTTGCTTTTAAGTTAATCACAATATGCCATTGTAGCTTCTCATGAAACAATTGCCCATGGGTTCCGCAGCAGCTTATCCCACAGGGATCAAAATAGCACTGGCTTGAGCTGGGTCAGTGTCCATGCCTAAGGATAGCCTCACTCCAGCCCTTTCTGAAGTTATGAAACATTTTATTTTAGTTCTTTTGCAAATACCTGTCCATTGTCAGTGCTAGCTGCTTTCATAGTTTAGACAGAAGACATGGTTGCCTCTTCCTGGTAAAAATTGAGTAAAATGTTAAGGTACCTGCTTTGCATTTTTTAAAGTGACCTAAAAGCCTCAGCTTCATTCACTTGCAGAATGAGCATAGGTCTAAACCTAAAGATTTAGGTCTAAACCTAAAGATTTCTGTTGTCCAACTCAAAATTTCCTTTATTTCTTATGCAGTCAAAGCTGCTGTGTGGATGTAAATGCAACTGTGTGAAAAACTTCACTATAAAGTAAAAAAATCCTCTACTATGGTATCAACTTCTCAATTAAATGCAACTATGTTAGAGTAGGAGTAGAAAAAACTATGATGAGGGGGTGCCTTTTCATAAGTAAAAATTTTAGAAATATCTAATTTATAGTTACCTCCTTTAAGATCTTTCAGTAATGCTGATATTTATTCCACTTTTATTTTGTAAAGATTTTAAGTGAGGGTGAAATGAGCAATTTCTTACCAAAATACATGGAAGCACATTGTTTTAAAACAAATAGATTCATTTGCAATTGTAGTAAAAATGCAACAACACCGTGCAAGAGAAAAGAAGATAAAATGATAAAATGCGTGACAGAATTATTTGAATACTCTAATTCAGAAATCAAGATTTTATGGTCTTCTTCAAGCTACAAAACCCAACCAAAAGCACTGGTTGTTTTCTTAAAAAAAATACGATGGAGAAGTAATATAATATGTGATAAAATAGTCTGGGTAAAGGGATTTAGTAGAGATAAAGTCTATAAGACTAACTGAGAATGTGACATTTTCTCTGTAGAAGACACAATGGCTCCTTCACTGTACGGTGGAATGAGATCTTGAACTGTAGTAACAAATCCAAGGCTAAGAACAAAGACTGGGGATCTAGGCCATTCACCTGGGACAGAGGAAAATGTTTGAATCTAGATCTCCTGAATCTCAACAACATTATTTTCTAGATTCTGTAGTCACCTTCCTTCTCCAATGAATGTTTAACATTTTAAAGGAGAATAATTTAAGAGAAAAGTTAACCTCCACATAGCCTGTAATCTGAGAAACTGTATTTTGAGTTATTAGTTTTAAGCAAAGCAAAAAGCTGAATCTGAAGAAGTTTAAAATTCCTAATAATGTGAACCAGGGAAGGAGAAAGTTTCTCATATTTGCCTTTGTACAGGGTTTCACAATTCACACTGTCTGTCTCAGCTTCCCCCAGAGGTTTCTTAGTATACAGTATGAATCTGACGTGTGAGATTTGTCTGCTTCTATAGCTTCTGAATGAGATTAAAGAAAGAGTGAGACCCACATCCTGAAAAGGTGGCTCACTATGTGACAAATTTCAAATATTATTTTCTCATACAATGTAAACAGTTCTATGCTTCTGGTAATCTACAGTTCAGATTCATTTTGACAATAGATACTTCCTAAATAGTTTATTTTTTGTTAATTTTCACTTTATTATTTAAGTTGTTTTATTGGTTAAAAAATTGCAATTACTTTTACCTGAAGCCTTGTTTGATTGCTGGTGTTTAGATTTGGTTTGCTCATCCTTTCCTCTTCTCTCTTTTTTAATGAAGAAAATGCCTATGGAATAAGCAGTGTGGTAGTGAATTGCTTTACCACTTGCACCTCCAAATAACATTGAGAATAGAATGTGTCCATGGTAACTAGGATGTACTCACAACACTTTCCATTCTTCATCTTTTAATCTATGCAAATACTATAGTATTATAAAATCTATATAAATATATTTTTTTGAAATAACCACATGCTAACAAATTACCAAGGTGACTGCAATTTGTCCTGGGTATTTGTACATAAAGCAGTTTTTTTATGGAGTGGTGCTATTGACAGTTTGTTCCTCTGTAAATCGAAAAATAATGTTTCAAAAAAATCACAGTAGTGTTCAGTAAAATTTTGAATATTTTACTTTTCCTGTGCCTCTACATGTTGACCTGTTCTTTCCATTTTGGCAGAGTTCTATGGCAGTGTGCTTCCTGGTACAGCAATTAAGAGGAAGCACTGTTATGGAAGTATGTATTTCTTTAGGTTTTTTTTAAATTTCTGTTCAAATGCCTTGGAATTTATAAAACAATAATTTGGAATTGTACAACAATACTGCAAGAAAGTACATTTTTTTACCCATATTAAAACATCTTCTGTAATAGACAAGGTATTTAATTTTCAGAGTATTGGCTTATATTCCATTTTAAAGTTTGTTAGATTCTGTAAAGATAAAAACCTTTTTCCAGAGTCTAAACACACATATGCCTACTCTAGTGTTTGGAATAAATGTGTTCTTGGGCACTCACATATATTTAAGCTTACATTATAGACAAATTCACTCATATACACAAAATAATAAACAAAAAGTACAGAGAATACTTACTGTGAAAAGTTTGTCTTGCTTACAGCAGTGCAGATTTTGAGTATTTTCTATCTGTATACACTTTGTTTTATTTACTGTACTGTATATCCCAGAAAAGTGAAAAGTGTTGATTAATGGATTTTATTACAGGTCCTAACACATTGGAATCTCTGGTGCAACAGAGCTCTGCTTTTTAAAGAATGAGACTTATAAAATTGTGTATAGTTAATTTTCTGTATAGACTTGTAGATTTAATCTGTAGAACATTGTTAGGCATGCAAGTTCAAAAGTTTAAAAGCAACAGTTATTAATCAGTTTTGGTAAGTGGTTCTGGGGGCAGATAGCTATTTTGTTTTTCAGTTACACTCAGCATTTTCATGCTGAGAAATGGGCTTGTTTGTTTGTTTGTTTGTTTGTTTGTTTAAAGAAATGTCACTTCCAACAGTAACAAGAAAAGGCCAGGAGAAAGCCTATTAACCATGTTTCTTATCCCCTTTAACAATGGGGTTTTTCTCACATATACTGTATTCATGTGGACCATGTTGAAGGATATGCAAGATGAGGAACATGTTAGAGATGTCTTTTCTTTCTCTGCTGGTGTATCAGTTTTGTTTTGACCTTATTCTCACCTCATGTTTTCCACAAATAAGAATGGAAGTAGCCTTGTGTGCTGCTTCTCCCTACATTGCTAGAGATAAAAAGAGCTTAGGAAGTACAGTAGGGCATTCACTGTCCTATTATCCCTGTGCTGGGCTGCAAACATTCGAGTTCTAAAGCCTTCCCAGGTAGTAACATCATCTGTGAAACAGAATAACAAGGGCTTTATAATCCCTTTTGCATTGAATCCTCATTACCACTCGTGTATGAAATGATGTTATTTTTACAACATGGTAGTCTACATTCTGCCTTGCAGAAATGTTAATTCCACTGTACCAAAGGTTTCAATGGTATCATTTATTTTTCATATATGAAATTCTAGAATGCAGTTTGGATGAATATGGCTTTTTTGCCTTCAAAGATGCAGCTGTTTCACTGCAAAGGACTAGAGACTGTGTATTGTAAAATAAAATGAACTTATGTAACTGAGTAGGACTTTTCCCTTTTATTCACACAAAAGGTTGTTTTACAGAGTACTGTGGATATCCCCATGTTAATCAAAGTTTTTTTACATGTATGCAATCAGATATATGATTTAGCCATTATGATTACCTCATATAGTGATATATTAGCCAAAATAACCATCAAAATGATAAATTTTACCTGGTTATATTTGACATTCAGATAAAAATGTTAAGCATTTATTCAAGCTTCTTTACTGCTGTATATGAGATATCAACAGGATAAAAAGAAAAACTTGAAAAATACGAATATGATTGGTATAGGCCTGCCTTAGCAGATAGTCTGGAATCTGAGCTTTAATTTGAAAACTAGTGATTAAACTGAATACAACTCATTGGGAGTTACAAATACTTAATGCTCAACTTTAAAACCTCCTTTTTAGCAGTGAAATACCAGAGAGATCTAAAGTTAAATTTGATGTTGAGAGATGTATACCACTGTTGTCAGAGCTAAGATTTGTAAAAGTAATTCCATGTTTTTCAGTCAGGATATGGAAATATTGACAGTTAACTCAAGGCTTCCTTTTAATTTTCCTTTTTGGCATGCCAGTAGAGAAAATAAAGATCTGTGGAGTATGTTTTTTTATTCATGTCTGTGAATGTGTTTATAAATGTTCACCTCACTAATATTCTCATTTGTCAGTTTTATCACTCATGTCAGGAGCCCACCTATAGATATGACAGTGTAAAGTCCTGACTTCTCTCAATTAAATGGAAGGGAATAAACCAAATTGATATTAGTAACACTGAAATAGATGGGTTTTTTTTAACCTTGTCTATAACAGCAAGTGAATTTTACCCGTAGCTTGGAGCGTGCTCTTTACGAGCAGCTTGTGTGAATGATGATGACTTTCCTCTTGTGTAGGCCCAGCTGTGACAGCAACAAAAAGAAAGTCAATGTTAAAAGGTGACACACTGTTCAAGCACATATGTAATGTTTTAAGAGAACTCTGGGAAAATTACTGGTAGTTAAGACCACTTATACTCCATCATTTCATAGCTATCTAGTTTACTAGTCACGTTAATTTTTTTGTCTCGGTTGCATGCTTTGTAATGCAGATTTTCTTTTCTTTTTCTGTCTTTGAACATGTGAGTTGAATGTGTACTTCTGGAAAGCTTTTGCCAGAGTTTTCAGAATTCTTAAGTGCTGAGCTTTGAACTGTCCTATTAGTTCTGATTTTTACAAAATGTTAAAATCCCAGTTTAACTTCTAAGCTGCCACTTTTGAATACCTGAGCAGTTGGATAGGTATTTCTACTTAACCCCATAACTTGACACCTGATACATTGTGATTCTATGAATAAATGAGAAATAAAACCAGAATCTTTATAGTCTTGCCTGTTGAGATATCTTGTGTGTGAAGTGTGTGTTTATTTCTATGAACAATTTGCATGCAGGGGTTGTTATAACATTTTATACTTGTTGCAGATGCATTATGGGATGTTTATTGTCCCTTGAAGCCACTGGTAACCCTGAATCCGGTATAATATTTATCTCATGGTACTTGATAATAATTTCATCTGCCTTTTTTTTTTTTCTTTTTTCCTTTGACAGTTGTATGTAATTGTCAGGTGGTGGAAAATTTCTCTTTGGAATGAATTTCATCATTTAAGACCTAGAGAAATTATAGCATCCCAGGAGGATAATAATAATTAGAAATGTTGGGTGGCATATAATGGAATAATCTGGCAATATTGATCTGCAATTAATTTAATGAAAGACGGGATTGCTTTAGCTAATATACTTCTTCCTATGAATTAATTAATATAAATTAATGTATGAATCATGGAAAAAACAAAAAGATGTGACAGTAAACCTAAATATATGATAAAGCCCAGCAACATTGATAGTTTCATTGTAAGACAATGACAGAGATTTTAGCAACAAATATAGGCCAGAAAGCAACGTTCTTATGGCTAATAACTCATAATACTCTGTGCCAGCACATTTGTTTCTATGGCCATGTTGTGAGCCACCCAGATTTGAATTACCAATCTAATTTGACACAATCAACTGCTAATGCAACTGGTGATTTGGACTATACAAGTGCAAGATTGCTTCAGAAGCAGACAGCCAGGAAAAGAAGGGCAGTGGGGACACCGCTAAATTAACCTCAGAGACAGACTGGCCACTGAGAATATCTGAAATAATGATGCATTTTCCCAAAGTTCCAGGGAGCTTTGGTCCCAGGTAGTTATTGCTCTGCATCTTATAATTTTGATTCCCAGTAGTGGATTAATTTAAGGGCTGGTCATGTCACAAGATGCAGCTGATCATGGTTCACAGAGAAAACAGTCTTCTGAAAATACTAATTCAGAGATATCTTTATTCAGTATCTGCTGGGGATGGGTGAGATGAGCTACGGCCTAATCTGGAAATGGAGAAGTTCATAACTGCACTGCAGTCTCTTTTGTAGCCCAAGAACTTATAGCACAAACCACCTTAGATTGGTGAGATCTTGACTTTTTTTTAAATAAACTGCTTTTGTATTCTGATTCTGTAAAGACATTAAAAAATATTTACAATGTGACTTCATAATTATCCCGGTTTTATTATGACCTTGAAAAGTGTAGTTTTGAAATGCAGTTTTGTTTTTCTCAACAGCTTTGGTTGACATCATCTTATTGAATCATCATCGTATGTAATCATCATCTTACTTGAGTAAGTTCTCCAAGGACGTGCTGGAGTCACTTTCTCTGGAAGTGTTCAAGAGGTGCCTGGATGTGACACTTGGAGAACGATTTAGGGATGATTATGGTGGTGCTGGGCTGATGGTTGGACTGGATGATCTTGAAGGTCTTATCCAGCCTTGGTGATTCTGTGATTATTTACACCAAGGTGGAGGAGATCTGTTTTCCCAAGAAGTGTATGAATCTTGGGAAAGAGGTGTGGGGATAGGGGGAGGGTACAACCATTTATCTCTTTTCAAGAATGAATTGGAGTGTATCCTCACTCAGAATCTCAAATAAGACCAACACATTCTCTATGCTTTGCTTATTAAAATCTAACACTTCCTACAGCACAATTGAGAGATTTTTAGCCCTGCTGAGTTCATGTGGCCTGAACTTCTATGTTTAGGTTTGTGTTTGTTACATTTGTGTTTCTGATTCCCTATTAGAACTTTTGCAACTGATCAGTTTCAAGTGAACTTGATAGAAATAATAACACCCCCTTAGGCTGTTGGGTAGGACTGTGAGCCTGTTAGTGTTCCATGGATGGAAAGGCTCCACATTCTGAGCTCAGGGGAGTGGATATATATACACAAGCCGTGGAAAAAGTTTCAATCAGCACTCACAGTCCATGACAAAACCAATCTTTAATTCCAGTTATTACTGCTTGTTTTGACTAGGAGGGGAATATGTCCTGAACCAACAGAAAATGGACTGCCTGTTGAACTTGGCTCAGGCTCAGACAGTCTTTAAATATGCTGGAGTTTTGCAGATGTTCTTAATTGCTCCATTAGTTGAAGCAAAAATTGTACCACATTTTAATTCATGGCAGAATTGTTCATCATTTTTTATAAATGTGAGCTTTCAAAGAAGTAGTCTTCTATACTGTTTTTGTTGATCTCTTTTTTTTTTATTTACCTTATAAAAGTGGATTTGAGATGTGAATATATGCTGGTGAGAAGGATTCCAGCTTTTTTGGTATTTACTCTTGTAGTGTAAGGCTTTTTTGCAGCATTTGATATTAATATGATGTCACAATGAAACATCTGTTTTACGTTACGTGGGTGCAATGATTTAGGTAATTAAATTATTGTTAGCAAGCAGTTTTCTGCTGTTATTCTGTGGTTTTAGTAGGTTACAAATAATTCAGTAGGTTATAAATAAGATCTGCCTGCTTTTTCTTGAAAAGTCTTACTGGTGGTTCAGAGGTTTCCTTCTGTAAAGGAAGTATTGAAAGCCACAGTTGCCATTCTTTTCTAAGATGTAGTCATTTCTTTATCCTTCTAAAAGTATCTCTAAAATTGGGGGGTTCCCCTCTATTTTTATTAAAATTGTAATATAAAATAAGGGTGTTTTCTTTTTAGAAAAATGCTAACACAAATAGAAGTATTACAAGTATAAATTACTATGTTTGTGAGTTGTATTGTCATACTGATATTATTTCTGTCCATAGTTCTTGCTGTTCCACACAATCAGATGTTTTTACACCTCCTCACCTCCTGTTAAGAGCTTTGCTGCTCCTAAGTATTCAGACACTATTATTTTTCCATTAATTCTCCACAAATATATAATATACATATATACATATATATATACATATACACATATATATATATATATATATATATATATATACATTGGAAGAAGAGATAGATAGATAGATAGATAGATAGATAGATAGATAGATAGATAGATAGATAGACAGATAGATAGATATTCTGGAATAATATTCTAGTTATCTCTACTGATTTATTTGCCAACTGAGAGTTCAGATAAATACTTCTCACCCAATCTGTGGTTTGTTGCTAAATATTTGGTACCCTCCTGCCCTCTTGCCACTAAAATGTTTTCCTGTTAAGTGTTGGTATTTCCTGTCATTATCTCCTGGTTTGCATTCCTGTGATTTTAGCTCTCTTCATGTGATTGGGATTTTTAGAGAACTTTTTTTTTATAAGGCCTGAATTATTAACATTACCATTTTACTAAATTTATAAGAACAACCATACAGCTGTAAACATTCATGTTTGTTTTATTTTCTGTTCTTTTTGGGCAGTGAAATAACATATCATTATGTTTCTTTTCATTATTTCATGAAGCCAAGTGGTTGTTGTTGGTTGTCGTTGGTTGAAGAGCAAGATTTTGGATTTGGTTCTGCAATGATGGAAAATTAATTGATGATAGTGTTGAGCAAGAGAAGAGAGGTCTACTTATATTTCTGGATGGGTGAACAATTAGTACAAGTCATCAAATATTCTCCAGCACTTTCAGAATGAAAATGTCATAGAAAACTTAAAACTCAATAGATTTTCACAGTTAGTTCATTGTTAGCTTCACATACATTAATAAAAAAATTAAATACTAAATATATTTTAGAACAGCCATACCAGATCACACTATTATTTCTAGAAATAAATAATTTCTAATAAAGGAAAAGTCAAATATGTGTGTGGTAGCCTGCTTGATCATTCAACATTAAATAGATGTGCAGTGAAAATATTTATCTCCATCATTCCCAGGATGAGAAGATTTGAAGCATTCTTTCGTATCAGCTTGAATTAGATCAGCCTGACCATTTTTAGTTGACTGTGTAGATCATTTTGTACTTGCATAAGAAATATGAGGGAAATTACCAACTGTATAGAACTGAGATGCTTGGAATGCAAAAAAGCAAAGGAGAACTGACAGCAAACTGATTCTGCAGTGTGGTATAGCATGGAAAAGGGAGCTGCAGAATATTGGGCCACCTACCCAAAGACATGAAAGAAGATAAGGTGATAGCTTCCTCCCATACGGTTACCTCAGGAATATTTGGGGAAGGGGGGAAAGAAGGAAAAAATCTTAATATCTTAACAGTAAAATCGTGTCATTTTCAAAGCTCTTTCAAAGGTGTTCACACACTGTTGAGTTTTGTAATTAATCTTACAAAATACTTCAGAAGGAAAACTACTGCATAAAAATAGGCCTATAGACAGTATAGTTTCAACTTCCATGAAAAATGAGGGGGAAAATCCTGTACAAATCTGGATGGCTGCGTTCATTTTGTTAGGAAACAACATGCAGCTTCAAAATGTACCACTGATTGTTCATTAAAAGTGTAGCAAATTGAATTCAGGATTCTATTTTGTAGTGAACCAGTAATTTTATTACAGGAATTTGATAAAGTAGATAAATGGTCTGAAGAAAACAGTGGTAAATTCAAAAGGCCAAGTTCCAAGTTGGACACAGAAGCAGAAATAATCAGCTGACTGCGGGATGGGCAGGTGCTCACTAGGTAGGAGATTTACAGAAGGACAACTTGGTTTGGTACTGGATCACAAAGGAATAGGTCAAAATATGCCACTTCCCTGTAGAAGGAAACTGCCTTCAATTTCATGTTGGTTTCACTGTACCTGTGTAAGATAAGAAGCAGAACTGCAGGGACTCTTGATGTCAGAGCCATCATTATTTTCCCCAAAGCATATGACTGAAGTATTTTTTTCAGTTGTTTTACTAACCTGCCTCTGAGTAAATAGCACAGTCTTTACATAAAAATCTATATGTACGTGGAAGAGTTGATCCAAAAATGAACCTGAATATTCATGTTAAATAATATTTTCTCTAGAAAAACATAGGAGGGAAAGCTGGCTTTTTGTTAGGTTGGCTTTGGTTTGGTTTTTTGGAGTTTTTTTTAAGATGTACCTGAATAACCTGAGATTATTGGAAAGAAATTTCAGGCTTTTACAAATCTGTTGTCTTCTGTATTTGGTTTCATTTTTTTCCACTTCAGATTGCTGTAGTGTTTGGTGCCAGAGTTCTGGTATGTCCTCTATCTGTGCCGAGGTAACTATGACTTCCTGAAACTGCTTCCTGTCCCATTGCTCCTCTACATCATTTCCTTTCTGGAGCTTGAAGATATTGCCAGACTTTCTCAAGTTTCACACAGATTTGAAACAGTAAAAATTTAAAACCCCAAAAATTCAAATTGAAATAGTTATCTTTGCTGAGCAGACTGTTGGCTTTGATTCATGGTTTAACATAATCATCAATCTGTCTGCTTTACTTAAGACAACAAGTAAATAAGGATTGTCATTTTTTTTGAGAGAGAATAAATGAATGAAACTGAATGGCTGCAGTAAAAACCAGATCTTAGAAAGGCTGTGTTTATGCTGCAAGCTTTTGTTTTATAATAAACTCACTGATCCAGGTAATTCCATTGCAACCCATGGCTGGGTGTTGCACGCTACTTCCAGGATTAAGTATTGGAAATGTGAAACCTTGGCTTTGTTTTATGATTTGCATTATTTAGTATTTAGGAACTTCATCCACAGACTGGGATCCCTTTATACTGAACTCATCACCAAACAAAAATTCTTTACATTTTATGTCTTTGACAAAATACATGAGCACAAGGAAAGAGATTTTTAGATTTTTTTCAATTTTTTTTTTAGATTTTGCAGCAAGGAACTGTTAGAAACACAGGAGGAGAAAGAGGTGACTTTTGTTTGCTTGCTAGGAAGCTCTTCCAAACCCTCAGGAAATTATGGGAAATACTATGTACATGTTGAATTGAAACTTTTCAAGAGTGAATAACAGAAGTTGCCATTATTGGACAGCTGGAGGTAAGGGTATCCTCTCCATGTCGAATGAGGGACAAGGGATTGGCAGGATAGCCTGGAAGCTGCAGGAGAATGGGGGGCAATCTGTCAGTGCAAAAGAGAGAAAATGTATTGGAAAGGCCTTTGGGAGGTCAACTGTTCCAGCTTCCTGGTCTGTGCAGAGTCAGGAAATTGGGATGGAAAGCTAAAAACTTCAGAGCTATCATGTAGGAAGCTTATTGCTGTGGGTCTGAATACCTCAAAATTGTATATTCGATCCCTGTCAGAGCCTGAAAAAAGGCTGCTCCAGTAATTCAGGTAAGAGAGAAAAATATTTTAGCTTATGGAAAATAGGAAGATAAATGTTTTAAAGAGAAAAATAACTTTATTCTTATCCCCAGGGGTGCTGTAAAGGCATAGAATGAAGTCTGTTGGTTTCTGGGTGAAGCAATTAATGAGAACATAAGCAACAGTGAGACCTTATGAGGAATTTTAAAATGGGTTTAGTTCTCTTGATTCTACTGTGACAACTAGATATGCTCTGAAAGACTTCAGAGAGGCAGAAGTTTAAACTTGTAGTATGAAGAGTGCGACATGTCTGGTGCAGAGTACATCCCAATCAGAATGAGGTTGCTCACAGGATTTGTATTATTTTGAGGCTATGTGGGACAAGAATTCAAGAGAAGTTCTGTGTCAGACTGGCAGTTCCAGAGGACGTGGCTGTGCTGCTGTTCCTGTTGTGTGGCTACCAAAGCATTACAGATGCTTTAGTGAGAGAGAGCTCAAGTGAGCACAAGAAAAAGGGGACGGGGCAAAGAAAGCACAGGAGGAAATGGTGAGACAGGAAAATAGAGCGTGTCATTAATTTAAAAATGAAGGCCAGATGGGAGTAGATAAGCTTGCTAAAGTTCTGGGCTGTATTACAGTTTGAAGATAAATCAGTTGATACTGTGACTGGGGAACAACTGAATGGAGAATAAGGGAGTAAAAATAACTAAAAGAGAGGAAGAGAATGGATTGAAGAGAGACCAGGAAATTATTTGTCAGTATATTTGGAATTCATCTGTCATTTGAAGAGTATAAGTGGAGTAGGATAAGGTATTATGGAGGGCAGTAAACTTTTCATTAGTTTAACACAAAGCCTTGGATATTTTGGAATTTAAAGAAATCCTAGAAAGAATTGTTGCATACTAATAAAAGTTGCATACTAATAAAAATATGGTTTTGGCAGAATGCAGTAACCTATCAGGACAAGTAAAGCCATGCTCCCTTTCTCTCATTTCAGCAGTATATCTAGGGAATCAAAAATTTGCCCAAATAATATGAGTTTTTATTTCCAGACTAATTTATGCGTATACTGGAATGCTGCTCTCTGTGGGATTATCCAGTAGCATATTCGGATTTCTGAACAGAGGAAATAGAGCAGTCTCTCCACTCAGGACTGGCAAGTGGAGTGTGGGAGCTCTGTGTGTCCACGCCGTGCCGTGCATCCTTGCGGGCCGCACTCAGCAGGTATCTGCATTGTTACCCCAAGCATGGCGTTTCTCTGGAGTTCGGAGCATAAATCCTGCTCTCCAGAGATCCAGACGCTTTCAGTGTGCATTTCAGAGGATTTTAGACTGTTCACTAGGCGCTGTTCTTACTGTCCTGTAACAGAAGTTCTAACGTGGCCACCACCGTGAGCGCAGTGTGTGTTTCCCGCTGCTCCGTGCTGATTCCCGGCGCCAATCCCGGCTGATCCGTGTCCGGGGCTTCGGACGAGCCCTTCCCCGGCGCCGGGCGCTGCGGGGCGGTTCGGCCGCCAGAGGGCGCCCCGGGGCAGCCGCGGGAACGGCCGGGACAATCCAGAGCCAGGGAATGACCGGGACAATCCAGAGCCAGGGAACGGCCGGGACAATCCAGAGCCAGGGAACGGCCGGGACAATCCAGAGCCGGGGAACGGCCGGGACAATCCAGAGCCGGGGAACGACCGGGACAATCCAGAGCCAGGGAATGACCGGGACAATCCAGAGCCAAGGAACGGCCGGGACAATCCAGAGCCGGGGAACGGCCGGGACAATCCAGAGCCAGGGAATGACCGGGACAATCCAGAGCCAGGGAACGGCCGGGACAATCCAGAGCCGGGGAACGGCCGGGACAATCCAGAGCCAGGGAATGACCGGGACAATCCAGAGCCAAGGAACGGCCGGGACAATCCAGAGCCAGGGAATGGCCGGGATTATCCAGAGCCAGGGAACGGCGGGACAATCCAGAGCCGGGGAATGACCGGGACAATCCAGAGCCAGGGAACGGCCGGGACAATCCAGAGCCAGGGAATGGCTGGGGTAACCCAGAGCCAGGGAATGGCCGGGACAATCCAGAGCCAGGGAACGGCCGGGACAATCCAGAGCCGGGGAATGACCGGGACAATCCAGAGCCAGGGAACGGCCGGGACAATCCAGAGCCGGGGAACGGCCGGGACAATCCAGAGCCAGGGAATGACCGGGACAATCCAGAGCCAAGGAACGGCCGGGACAATCCAGAGCCGGGGAACGGCCGGGACAATCCAGAGCCAGGGAATGACCGGGACAATCCAGAGCCAGGGAACGGCCGGGACAATCCAGAGCCGGGGAACGGCCGGGACAGTCCAGAGCCAGGGAACGACCGGGACAGTCCAGAGCCAGGGAATGACCGGGACAATCCAGAGCCAGGGAATGGCTGGGGTAACCCAGAGCCAGGGAATGGCCGGGACAATCCAGAGCCAGGGAATGGCCGGGACAATCCAGAGCCGGGGAATGGCCAGGGTAACCCAGAGCCAGGGAATGGCCGGGATTATCCACAGCCATGGGAATGGCCAGAATAATCAGCTTTGCTTTTCTTCCTGTATTTTTTTATGGAGAAGCATGTCTGGAAATAAAAATATGCAATAATAAAAACTAATCTAAGTTCATTAAAAACTTCACCATTCATGGTGTCCTTATTTCATGGGCAAAGAAGATTGGCGAGAGCACAGAGTAAGCAGAAACGTACAGAGAACTTTTAAAAGGCTCATACAGTTTCATTTCAGCACTTATACACATTTTTCCCCAATAATCTCTCCTTTTGCTCTGCTAGAATGTGCCTACATAAGAACAACCAGGACCACACGTACTCTGAGACAGCTTTGCTGTAGGCAGTGAGTGAAGCAGTTCCAGCTACATCTGCAGTGTGGAACACGAGTTACACCAGGATTTTTGCTTTTCTATTTCTGTTACCACTTGCTTTGGAGTCATTGAGTACAACTGCGTTTAGGCTCCTGCAACTGCACCTGTAGAAAAGTGGAACATTTGCGGGAAAAATTAATGTTTCTGTGTTCTCGTATAATTTACATAATTTACAATGAGTAGATAATATAGATAATATATGACACAGAGTATCTTCCTTTTTTACTTTTTTTTTTTTTTTTTGGTGATGGTTCTGTCATCTAACAGATTACTTTTTTTTTTACATTATATTATTTCCACCTGATTCTGCTTATGGAGTCATTCTGAAAGCAGGAAGCATCTCCTGAGAAACAGGCTTAATCCTTACAGTACATCTGAAAGTTTTCTAAAATTGCATTTCTGTTCAAACCCCAAGGCCTCTTTTACTTACCTTGAAAACAGATTTTTATTTCTGAGGTGATTTTTACATCCTGACAAAGTTTTTGGCATCAGTTTACACAGCTTGGTTGATTTCAGAGCAGCTGTATGAATTACACGCCAGGAAAGTACGTGGCATTACAGCTGCTTTTTTAATGGCAGAAAGGCCTTGGATGTCATACCAAAAATAGCTTCTCAGGTTTTCCACTAAAAAACATGCAATATCTTGCACTGGCAACCCTGGGCAAAACTTCTGATCTCCTGTGAGTTTAACTATCACCGCGTCTTTCAAAATGCGTGGGCAGCTTGCACTGCAAGTGACCTTCATACAAGGCCTCTGTGCTGCCTCAACCCATTTTGGGGAGTTGAATAATCAGCAGTGAGCAAGCCAAACGATGATTTTAAGCCTCTACTTTCTCTTACAAGTAGCTATGTGACAGTAACGTGCTCTGGGAAGCTCTTGTGGAGTTGCGTGACACAGCCACACCTGAAAGGGAAGAGCCCCCAGAGGAAATGGGCTGGGAACCTTCACTCACACAAATGTCAGCCACAGCTCCAAAGGAGGCAGGAGCAACGCCAGGAACATGCCAAAAAACTAACTACATAAAGGTGCATGTTCCCTTGAAGCAATTGTTATACGGCATGGCTGGATATTGGTCAGACACATGGACTTTTCTTCTTTATTATGGAAAATAGACTTTTTAAGGATTGAAAGAGGAAAAACAAAATATGTCTTACCAGGAGCAACATGTAAATATTACAATGCTTAACAGGTTGGGTATCCTGAAATTGTGTTTTATCAGCATCATAGCAGTTACTGCAATAGAACAGGTTGTGGCTACTTTGTATTTCTTTGTTCTGATTTCTCTGTTTTGTATCTATGCTACAGGTACTCCATGGCTCATAGCAGATGCAGTGGCATTGTCATTTATAGAGGGTAATTAATACATCATTTACAATTTACTAGATTTAGGACCCAAGTATTAAACCAGTGATTTCAGTATTTGGATATAATAGTTTCATATTTGAAGAGTGTAAAGAGTTTACAATTTTTCAGCATGCCAATTACTAAACTTGAATTTTATAAATTGATTAAAAACTATGAATACAGCGTTCTTGTATAATTCTGTTTCTTTATAAACCAGTACTTTAACACTTAAATATTCATTGATTTAGATTAAGGATTTTTTGTTCTACAACTATATACCAATATGCTGGAAACATTCAGTGACTGTTGATCTTTAGGTATAAGAAGCACTTCCATTTACATTCTTTCCTCTTTGTGATTATTTCTTTTTAGGATAATGACAAATACAAATTCCATTATGTGGCTAAAATACTATATTAACTTAATAAATGAACAGAAAGTGTATTTTTGGGTAATGTGAGTTTATTCCCAAGATATGGCCCTGTAGGAACCTCTATGGAAAGATCTATTGTAGGTATCACAAATGAACAACATATTTTTTATTACTGTAATATGCAAATAATGTTGCTTTTGACAAAAGACAAAGTGAAGATCTATGTATGAAGGATACATGTCTTTCAAAAACAAAAAATAGCTCAGTTCAAACGAGCCACCAGCAGCATTCCCACCGAGAAGACATTTAACCTGTAACAAAGAACTGATGTGAAAATTGACGTGCACATTTTCTCCAATAACAAAAGCTGATATTAGGAAGTTCCTGACTGTGTGTTCACACCGTGTGTTGCAGTTCAGTGACACCTCAGTTGTCTTATGTGAATGTTAAAGGCCATACGTAACTACCCTATATGATTGCACTGATGTAAATCTTAAACTAATTCAGGGTTTCTTAAGGTTTTATTTTTTTAACTTGGCTCACTTCAGTGATCTTTAAGGAATACTTTAAAGTGTGTCCCTGACAAGAGTTGTAGCAGTGCAACACTAAGAAGCTGGTGAATTGCAATATAGAACAATACACATTCAGAACTTTTTGTTAACCAACTTTGCAGCTATAAAGAAGACAAGGATATTGATATTGTTGCGTACTGAACTGTTTCCCAATAGTTCTTCAATATAATTGAATTGTTTCAATTGCTTTTTAAGGAATTCCAGCAGCACGTAGAAATATTAAACTAAAAACCTGATTTGTCATGCAAAGAACTTTCATAAAGCTAAGAGGATGAAAACTTACAGTGGTTCTTATTGGATAGGAAAATTAACAGACTCACCTCTCAAAGCTGAAAAAAATATGCCCTCAACCACCATACATCACCTTCTGCACTGGTTACCAGACCCTTAATGTTAAGAAGATTTATTTTAATATTTTAAATGCTCTTTAACTATTCCATGCTCTGCAGTATCTAATTTTCTAGAGAATAAATTTCTCAAACATGATGAATCTTAGTCAGTTCGTGGTACATTACGAGCAGCAACACGACTGCTCATATGTAACAAAGTTGGTGAACAATTAAATTAAATTATAACAAAATTTAGTGTGCTGTAGTAGAGCTCATTCCCATGGAAAGAGTCAGTGGCAATGTTATTAAATTCTACAATAACTCTAATTAGGTAAACGGGCCAAAGAACTCAAACTGTTTCTGGAAAAATTTTCCATCACAATGATATTTTCCATATGTTTCCTGTTTCTTCATTTCTGGGTTTTTTACTTCAGGTGCATTAAGTGTCACAGCATTTAATATGTATTGAGGATGGCTACTTTAGATGCAGTTGATACTTTAAAAAAAACAAAATTAAAAATCATTGAAGTAGAATTACAGTAGAATATACTGGGTTGGGAGGGACCTATTGAGTCCAACTGAATAATTTCAGAAATATATGAGAACTTTTCTTCAGATTTGCATCACAGAAATAGTAATTTTAGCACGCTGAATAATTGGAATTATTATAGTACCATTTCAACAGTACTTGACTAGCCAGGCAAGAAATAGAATCATTTTCTAGTACCCAGTAACTAATCTTTCATCAGATTGAATACATACTAGAAAGGACTTTTATAAATCATTCATGTCCTGACCAAATTCTCTCATAGGCCTAGTGTAAATCAGAGTAACTGCACTGCAGTCAGTGGGTTTTCACCAACAGTTAATGGTGAAATATTAAAAGAGGAGCAAGGGTAAGTATTCTTAGCACTGTTCTAATATTGACATACTAGCAGTGTGCTTTTAATCACTGTATTTGGCAGTTCTAAAGTAAAATATCTTAACTAATTTTCAAAGCACATTTCCAATAATTTATAAGCCTTATGGAGCACATTTGCTTTTCACTTAAGTGCAGATAAATGGTTCTATAAGAAAAACATCTTCATAATATCACACAAGAGAAACACAAAACCAAAAAAGCTGTGTAAAAAAGTTCTGGAATTTGTTCTATACTTGTGCTTCTTCTGTAGATTTTTCTCTTGACTGTTTCTTTTGAATACAAGGTTGTATAAGTAAAAATATTATTCCCACCATGTATAGCAATCCAGCTATGTAAAAAGAAAAATCATATTTTTGTGTGATGTCATAGATCCAACCTGGAAAATAAGGACAGAACATGTTTGTTACAAAGTTTGCCAAAAACATACATTTCATACATTTCACGAGAGAATTTAAAAAATACTTCACATTTCTTTCATGACATTTCTGTCAAATCCACAGAAGCTTTGTGGAAAAACAATATTTTTCAAACACGTTATTACAGTTTTGATTTTAAAATCGACATTTTATAATCCCAAACCAATTAGTTCCTCCTCCCAACCCCTGCCTCTGTAAACTGCCCAGTACTGGGTGTTTCAAATGCTATGCCTTGTGCAAGCAAACACATTCCCCATAGCTGTCTCCAAGCCTCACATACCAATAGAAGACTGTTCAATCTCAATACTACAATGACTCTCATTCCAGCCTCATTCCTTTGCAAAAACACAATAAAGTTACTTCTTCATTAAAGTTACTTCTTCATTAAAGTTACTTCTTCATTACTTCGGGAAGGTTTGAGAACCCAAATAAGCAAAACTCTCTCACTCCATGCTGGCTGCATTGTGAAGATCAGAAGCTCTCTTTACATCAGCTGCTTACATCCCATTTGCTTCTTAACCAAAGACCAAATTCAGAGGCAGGTTTAGCCCAGACTGGGAGGTGCTGAGGGAACGTGGCAGAGTAAAACACTGCTGCTTTCAAGGGGCACTGAGCGAGCTTTCTTCTCACTGCTGCCGCTCACCCAGTGGTGGGGAGAGAAGGGGCTCTCGCTTTCCTGAGCTGCTCATGCTGCTGCTGGCTTCCCTTCAGCCTAGAGCTGCCCCTGCCTGACTAAGGCCATGACTCCCAGGATTTCTCAGCAGCACCTCTGTAAAAGAGAGCTGGAGTCTGATATAGTACTGACAATCAGTACCTGTATCTCTTTTGTACTCCCCCACCTCTTTCTATGAGGAAATTTATAATGAATGTCTGTTTAAACCTAAGTAACTCTAGGGATAGCATACATACACTTCTCCCTTCTGCTGGGGATGGCAGAGGTTATGAGCTGTAAATCTGTACAGTGTAAAGCTCGATCTTATGTCCATTCTGGAGCAGCTGTGATTTTGTTAACTGCACATGCTCATAGCATAAGAATGTTTAATAATACAAAGAGTCACACGGTCATTACACAAACATCTGTTGGTTAGCAATTTGAACTTTTTACCTGCAAAGGGTGGTCCGAACAAAGCAGATATTCCATTGGCACAAATGATGATGCCATAGGCATTTGCAAGGTGTTTAGTTCCCACTAAATCTTCAGTCACAACAGGCATTAGAGAAAAATAGCCACTAGAAAATCCTATTAGAGCACAAACCACAGCCAGGCCAATGTATGTCTGCATTAGTGGCAAAGTAAGAATGCAGGTGACCAGGGTAAAGTTAGCCATGAGGAAGACATTCCATGTGCTGATGCAGGGCAGATCAGAAATGATTCCAAGGATCACTTTACCAAAAATATGAACAATGGCTATAATGGATGTCAAAGGAAATACATTGTCCTGCCTAGATAAGTTGTACTGCTTGACTATCTCTGGAAGGTGAATAAAGGGAATGACAAAGCTGCTATAGGCAAACAAAGCCCAAATGACAAAGGCCACGAATACTCTATTGGTAAACAGTGATGCAGCTCCAAAGTAGCTGGAGTACCAGAGTGCAAAGCCCTTCCTGACTGTAACTGTCAGCTGGCTCACTGTCTTAAAGAGGCGCAGTCCATACATGCTCCTTCCACTTCCAGATTTACCTCCAGTTTCTATGTGCTGCACACTGCCAAGCACTTCTTCATTTGCTGCCTCTTCTTTTTTCTCTGTTTCTTCACCAAGGACTCCATTAGATTTTATAGTCTCTGTAGAGTGGGACAGAGCTTTTGCCTGATTTTCTTCGCTGTCATTCCTCACCACATATTTTTCACGGAGCTCTTTGGGAGAGAGTGGTCTCATGAGTGCTCCACAGACACAAAGGTTCAGGGAGATGGCCCCCTGGATGAACATGGCATTCCTCCACCCAAATTCAGTGCAAAGGTACTTCAGTAAGGCAGTCATTAGGAAAGCTCCAAACCCTGTTCCTGTGGTACTGAGCCCTTGTGCAAGTGCTCTTCTGTTCTGAAAATATTGCCCTACCATGACCACTGCAGGCAGATAAACCATGCCACTTCCAATACCTATAAAAAAAAATAATTAAATCTGAACTGTTTGCCAACAACGTAAAATGCAGTGGGAAAAAAAAATAAATTTTATTCCTAACTTTTGTGTAAGCATAGTAGTAAAACCAAAAATAGATATTCAATTCTGATGTTAGCTTTCATTTCTGTCTTGTAGTGTTTTCCAAAATCTGCAATACTCATTCCAGTGAGAATGCAATACTGATATTTATTGCTGGAAAAACTAAACACATGGAATATAAAACCTTTATCTCAGGTCAGCATGACAACACTGGAAAGTTACAAATGTCCCACAACCAATCAGTGACAGTTACTGTCACTGGACAAACACAGACACAGCCTATTTTGAAATATCTGCAATTATAATACCCACATCTGATGGTATCAGTGAGCAGAACTGCTTAGCACATCTTGTTGCTTTCACCTAAATTCCCCAGCAATGAAGATTCACGCTGAGTTCCTGTCTTGTTCAGTAACAGTGACCATGACATGTATTTGAGGAGTCAGCACGTGGGGTTAGTGCACTGGTGGGACCTCAGGTGGCTTCCAGGTTGGTTCTCTTTGGGCAGCCCAGGGAGGGCCACACAGTAGCTGCTCAGTCTTACAAGGCAGATCTCTAATTCTGTTGAAAACCCTCACCTGTAGTTAAAAACCAGGGTGGGTATTCATGGCATAACTTCAAGCAGGAAGTGATGAATTGTGCAAACCCATCATTAGAGGTAACAGTTCACCATTTTTTCTCACAGCAAATTCTTCATGGAGGGATTTGGATTGGAACAGGTGTATGCAGATGCTGCCCAACTCACTGTGATTTTAATTCAGAAGTGTTTTGTGACTTAGAAGTTTTCTGAAATAGTCCCTTTTTCCCCAGAAGCTGGGAGGGGATGCAGTGGGACAGAGGACCCCAGCTGACTGAAGGGACATCCCATACCATGAGATGTACTCAGCAGTAAAACCAGGGAAGCGAGGAGGAAGGGAGGACACTTGGAGTTGTGGCAATGTCTTCCCAGGTCATAGTTACTCATGACCAAGCCCTGCTTCAGTGGAAACAGCTGCATGCCTGCCTGCCTGCCCATGGGAAGTAGTGAATGAATTCCTTATCTTTGTTTTGCCTCTCTTTATCTTATTTTCACCTTTCTGATTCTCTCCCCATCCCACCGTGGGAGAGTGAGTGAGCAGCTGTGTGCAGCTTAGCTGCCTACCAGCTGTAACCCACTCCACCCTTTAAAATGGGTTTTGAAGCAGTGCTGAGTTATCATAATCCAGTATTTTATTAAAGGGGAGCAACTTCTGGAGAACACATTTGTTATTCTTTCCTGTGTCAAGGAGAGGAGTTAGCTAGATATTAAATTTATCTTTAAATTTTACTTGTCAGAGTTTGGGTTACAGTAACTCCCCTAATTAAAAATGTCCTCTAATGTACTCACTTGGGTGACTTGGGTGATAGAAGTTCTACCTTCACATGGCAAAATTAAACAACAACAGAGTCACTGGGTCCAATACTAAATAAATAAGTTTCCTAAGAAGATAACAGGCTGTAAAAAATGTGAAAGCAGAGCTGGAATAACTTCACAGTCTACCTTCCCTATTTACTCACTCAAATAAGCTTCAAAGGAATCAAAAATAATTGAAAGAACCTTCAAACATTAGTGCAGCTCTCACCAGCTGTCACTCCAAAGGTGAGGAAGAGGTAGTGCACATTTGAGGCATAGGCACTCAGTATCCAACCCAGGGCGTTCAGGATCCCTCCAATTATGGCTGTCGTGCGGCACCCACACATGCTGATGAATAAACCAATAAAAGGACCTGTTAAAAAACATGAAAGAAATGATAAATTATTTATTTAATTCTTTGTGCTCTAATAATTTTTCACCTTAAGTTTCTTAATGTTTTAAATAAAATGGTAAAACATCAGGCAACTCATGCAAGTCAGTTTATTTTTAATATTTTTTTTAAAATCATGGAAAGAGAAATACAACCAACTGATTGAATACTTAGCAAATACCTGCAATATCTACTATCAAAGTTGCCCCATGAGGAAGGGACAGTTTAAAGAGAGGAATAAGCTGAAACTCTTGTTCCCCGTGCTGATGCTGTATAAGTGCAAGACTTTTTCACAAGTAACGAGAAGTTAAGCATTTTATCTTGTTTTCAGTAGAATAATTTAGGCAGATATAAACATAACATTTTTCAGTCTTCATTTAGGGAGTCATCCGTGTGTATATACATATATGCACAAGCATTTCCTCCAGATACTATTTTGGGTTGATTCAACTATAACTAAAAAAATACATTTTCATTCAGCTGCAAACTGAAATATAAACTGTGTGAATTCAACACTTTATCCTCACAGATGCAGCATGGGGAGGACTCCAAGCTTCACAGATCATGTTTTCTTAATTCTAGTCAGACCTGGAAGTCACAGGCTTCCTGTCCTGCTCTGGCAGTCTCCAGGGCTAACTGTCTTCCCTGTCATCTTCCCTGTTATTCCCTTTCTCTATCTACAGTGTAAAATTTGTCCTGGTGACTTTAAAAAGTCAGCTTGGGACAGCCATAAGACAATGCTTTAGGGATGAATGGCAAACATATTCTAAAAAGAGATGTAGTTTTAAAATACGCGATGCTGGCACATACCTACAATAAGGGTGATGCCCATGCTGAGGGAGCTAACCCACGCTGTTAAGCCACGACTTTGATTAAACTCCTCAAGCCATTCCATGTTGAGTATTCCAAGGGCCATCTGGGAACCCATGATGAGTATGTGCACAAGGAAGGAGGAAAGTACGATCATCCAAGCCCATCCTCCATCGATGTTTGGATTAGGTTTAATTGGCTTACTTCCAACTTTTGAGTCATCTCCAAAATCATATCCAATATCCTCTCGACTAGCATACATTTTCTCCACAGTATTCTGAAGCAAATGCAGTAAATACCTAAAAATACATAAAAAATAATCAGATTTTGTGGTTTGGTTATGGTGAATGCCATAAATCACTGTTGTATTTCACCACTGTAGTTAGTGCATTTGTAGTGAATACTGTGACTTCATTGTTCAAATGTAAAATGCTTAGAAAATTGTCCAATTAATTTATTTCTTTGTGTGACTTGTTATCATGGCTGTCTATGCAGGAGTATTTACAGGCTGACAGTAAGCTGCATTATTTCCATTACTATATATTTTACTTACGTTTAGGTGGCTGAAAGCCCTCACTCTTCATGGGTTGACTGTGGTCACAAAAAGGATTGGTCTCTCTCTGTATATTACTCCTCTGTGTCACCTTCTGCTGTCCCAGTAAGACGATGTGCCTTTGTGTTCAAGTTCATAAAGCTTGGAGTAAGGAAGCAGCAGGTAGATGAAGTTACCACATCTTTTCAGAGGAAACCAGTTTGGGGATGTATTTCTTCCTTAGCAGTGGAAGAACAAGAATGAAGACAGCAAAAGATACAGAATTCAGATTCTTAATTTTCAAAATGTTTTGCTAACATAAATCACAATGAGGCAATTGTTACTGCCTCTCTTTTTAATAGAGTCAACATGACAACAGTTTGCTATTATGTGTTCAGTTTCCATAGTATTAATCCTTATAATCCTACCAAAACCAAAGAATTCTTCCAAATTAATGTCAATGCCTATCAGAATCAAACTGAGTGGCAGAGTTACATGCATAGGTGTACATAGGATCAGGTCACACTAGCTTAATTTGATTACTTTGATTTATTCTATTGTTACTCTAAGTGAAGATTGCAACACAAGGTGAAAATAATTTCAAAACCACTTTTAATTGATTAACAGTCAAGGTGCATAATCCAGTCTTCCCTCCATCTGATTTCTGCAGCAACAGATTCAAATCTTACCCAACTGTGGAGCACCACATAGGTTTCCATGGAGACTAGAAATGCAATGATACAAATTACTAGAGATGGTAATTTTTTTGTCTTCTTTTCTTCTCCAGATAAATAAAAAGAAACATCAGTTTCATGAGAGTGTAAAGGGAAAAAAATTATCAAAAATTGCTTTTAAAAGCTCCTTATGTCTCCTGTGAGTTCTCAGAATGTGTGCCTCTGGGCTGGCTCCTCACTGCTGCAAACAGGCAGTGAACAGACAAACCCAGACTCTGTACCAACTCAAAATTTGTCTTTAAATACGTGAGTACATTTTGCTTCTCAAGTTACTACCTTTCCAAACCATTTTACTTTTTTTCTTATTGCTAGATAAACACACAGAGAAGGCCCTGGGGCATTCCACAGTAACCCACAGCTGGAATCAGAGCTGGCCAGTCGCAGACACCAGTGAACACCTGTTGGTATGTGCAGCCTCTCCAGCCTGGCTGCTGCCTAAGCTCCCTTTTCACTCAAGTGCCACCTGACCCTTCCTGGCAGTACAGTGATCATGTGTAACTCAGGACAGCTTGAGCAGGTAGGTTCTGAGAGCACACTGATCTGCCTCATGAGTGAGCTGCAGCTAAAATGTGTTGCACTCCTGGTAGCAAATCTTTCACAGATGGATGTTCTCTAGTGACTAAGTTGTCATTAGCCCTGACCTGGCCATGGGAGGTGTTGGTGACACAGTGAGGAAGAGCAAGAACTGTGCACATTTAACACTTGCTGCACAGACAGATAAGCTGGGATCAATTGATGAGTTGCCAGTGGAAATGGCTACTGAAATGCCTTCCAGGCTGTTCCTTTCCAAACTGGGAAACAGAGAATGGGGATAGTGCTTAGAGGTCCTTCTAGAGGTCCTGCAGGGTTGACCTGAGGGAGGACAAGCAGCCGGGGAACAAATCAGAGCCATGCAGTGGTACAGAGTGTTTTTTTGACCATAAAAGGACAACCTGGTCACAATTATTAAATTATATTATTAATTAAATTAAAGAGGACAGCCTTAGTCATAATTATACCTCACCCTCCCTCTGTAAAAGATAGGTCTTAAAGATGACATCTCAGCCCTTTCCTAATAACGTACTTGGAGCCAGATCCTCTGTTGCTGTAGGTTACAGGACTACTTACAGAGGATTCAGCCCACTCACAAGGCAGAGAGAGACTAGGTGCAAAAAGGTGATAAACACAGTGAATAATCATGCTAATGGGAAATAATGAGAAGAGGCAGAATGAAGGAAGATCGCAAGCTGTTGCACATGCTCTGCATAAGATTAATGAAAATGTATGAGGGATATTACAGTGCATCTTAGATAATGGAATACAAAATTATGTAACTGAAGATTCAGAGTCAAGATTAAATGTAAAGCCTCACCTTTCTCTCTTATACTTTTGACTGGTTTTGTGCACACCTGAATCCTGATCCTGGGTACAAAAAAATTCTTCTTTGGACAGGAAATAGGCACATCCTTTATATATTTTAAATTATTTGAAGAAAAATAATTGATATTGAGCTGCAAAGTTGACACTCCTCTTTGCAGTCTTGCTGACAGAGCTAGCTTAGATTGAGTAGATGCAAGTTAATGTCATGCTTGTATCAACCCCCACAAATCTTCAGAAAATGCATGTATTTTCCATTTGAACTGAATTCTTGCTTATTATTACTTTCATACCATTAACTTTTCACTAAGGTGACAAGTTCAGAGTGAATGCACTCAAAAGCAGAGGAGGAAATCTCCAGTAACTGCACAAACTCAGTCTCTGGATAAAGCAAGGATTGGATGCCTGGATCCCTTCTCCAGGACAGTCTGATCGTCCCATGGCCTGCTGCACCCAGGAGAAAGGCACATACCTGCCTTCAGCCTTCTTCCCACACAGCACTGCCAAGAACAGGCTCATGAAAGGCAGAGGAGCCAAAGGAACTCTTTGCAATTGTGAAATCCTAAAGAAACTGTAGTGAAAATGACAGCAGCTGATGAAGCCACTCAGTTTCCCCAACAAGCAAGGCAGGGAAGACAGTGTTTGAGTGCAGCCCTTCAGGAAGAATTTCATTTAAAGGCAGGAGGAATCTGGATTCTTATTTGGTCACCCGTAAAAGAATGATTTTTTTTTTTCCCCAGAAAAGCTTTTTAGACTAAATGCACACAAAGTATGCAGAGCTCTTAGAAAAATGGCCCAAGCATTAGTGCCTGTGAAGATGCTGAGCTTTTTTGAAAACCTGACTCATGAGCTATTTTAGGGACAAATGCAGGTGCTGTAATAAGACCTAAGATAGCAGCAAAACACCCAAGTTCTATGTACCACAGTGGAGCTATGGCTCTCTAACTTGAAGTTGAACTAGATCACTGAAAAACATCTGCTCTTGCTATAAAAAGTCCATATGATGAATAATTTACATATATTTGGTCAACTACCTCCAGCATTTGACTGCGTCAGTGTTAAAAATTATAGAATAAAATTGTACTTTAAAGGCTGCTCCAATGGATAACTCATAACTGCATTATAACTACTAATGAGGTTTACTTTGTAATATTCCCAGGAATCATGCCACGTGTAATTATTTGGTTGCTGAAGGCACACAGAGGAAACATTGCTAAAAACATGGTTTATTTTGGTTGTCATATGTTTCGGCAGTCTGACTTCACCTTGCTAACATGCCGAGCACTTCAGCTGTCAGCAGCTTCACGGAGATGTGGACACCGGCCACCTCTGCCAGTCAGAGCCCCAGTGCATAAAAATGCATGCCCAGAAAGGAACACAAAATCAGGGAAATTAGATGCTTAGAAGGCTAAACTTATTGCCGGGGTCACAAGTTTGCCTAAATTCGGCAGCAGTTCTGTTTCCAGACTGGGGGTGCTGCCCTGCTGCCTTTCCCTTAGGGATGTTTCCAAAACCTGCTCAGGCGGCCTCCCCGCAGACCCCTCGGTGCTGCTGTGTCCCGGTGTGACCCACGCGTGGTGCCCCGTGCCCGGGCACAGCAGAAATGGCTCAGATAGCGGGCGGTTTTCTCTCCTTGGTTCCAAGGGCGTGGGCAGCTTGTATCAGGCGTGCACCTCTATTTTGTACAGGCTTACAGCCTGTTTCGGGAGCACCCCGAAGGCAGGGGATGTACTTTTCTCTCCCAAGAGAACAGCTTCGGGAGCTTCACACGCGACGCCTTCCCAGCACTCCAGTTCGGCTCACCTATGCGAGGCAGAGCTGGGGCGGGGACGGCCGCCACCGCCCGGGCCGCGGGGCTGCCACCGGCACGGCTCAGCAGCGGTGTCGCGCAGCCCGGGGCCGGGGCGGGGGCGCGGGGGCTGCGGCGGGGCCGGGCGGCGGGGGCGGCGTTCTGGAGGCGGCGCGGCCGCGGCACCGCCCGCCCGCCCGCCGAGCACAAAGGATGACCGCGAGTTACCCCGCTGCGGCAGCCGCGCTCCCGGGCCGCCGCACCTCCGAGGGGCCGCCGCCCCCGGCCCCGGGAGCCCCGCGCCGGGACAGCCCGGGACAGCCCGGGACAGCCCAGCCCCGCACAGCCCAGCCCAGCGCGCCTCTGCCGCGGGTGGCGCGGCCGCTCCGCGTTCCCCTCCCGCTCCGGTGCCGCTGCCGTGTGGTGGCTCCCGGCTCCTCCCGAGGTACTCACCGCGTCGAGCTCCAACGCCGCCGTCCCTGAGCGCCTCGGCACCGAGTCCCGCTGTCAGCCCAACCCGCGGCGCTGCTCCGCGCCCCGGGACCCCGGGGGCTGCTGCGGGCTCCGGTGTCCACCTGCTCAGAGCCCGCGCCGGCTCAGCCTCGCCCCTGCTCACCACCCTGGGGCTTATTTTCCATAAGAGTGCGGCACAGGTCTGGGGCCTCCTGCTCCCCAGGCAGCTCGTCCTCTGCACCGCCTTGTCTCCATTCTCTGCAATTTCAAATCTCCACGCTCTTTCATTCCTGCGATACCGGCTAATTCTGGTTTGGCAGAGCAGATTTGCAATCCTCTCACATGCACACTCTTGTGGCTGAACGAAGTTTATTGCTGCACAGGTTATGGCCGGAAATTTACATCCCAGAGAGCTGGAGGATATGATCCAATAAAATCAGACAGTATCGAGATTTTAACGGCCCTTGAATATGTTTATTTCAGAGTGGCTGGTTGAACTTATGTATCCAAACCACCCTGACAATGCAGCTTGGGAAGTTTCAGTGTATTTGCACTATAAATAAATTTCAAAAATATTCCACCCTTGGGAAAAAAAAGCTGCAAAAATACATTACTTTTCCAGACCAATATCCGCTCCTCAATTGGATTTTTAAAGTAACCTGACTAATGAGGTTTACATTCTGCAATTCATTGCTCTATTTGCAGTGAATATACCCAGGCTAAGGTGGCTATATGCCACCACACATAACTTTCATTCTCAGAGATTCCTGATGTCCTGGCAGTGCACTGAGTAGTATAAATTAAGGCTGTTCAAGAAGACATAAGTATCTTGAGAGGAGAAAAAATGACGAGAGGCCAACAGGAATGCTTTGTGTCACACATACTGCCTACGCATACACGTGCAAAACGTGGCACAGAATCTGTTAGAGAAGAAATGGTCACAACAGGGTTAAAAATATTAATTTTGGGCTTTAAAAATATTTTTCTGCATTTTTGCTTGACTCTTTCCTCCAACTACTGATAAATGCAAGTCTGATCTGGTTTTTTCATTAAAAATGTGCTGATCCATTATGGATCTAATTTATCAAAAATATCAATATGAAACACTTCTATCTGGATTGGGTTCAAGTGTGTGGCAGAGCATAAACTATTGCTAAGGCTTCAGTCTTTACATAAAACTTAAGACTACTTTGCATTGTAGTCTTCAAAAATAAATCCTTTTGCAGAATAAATAACTAGATTAGTGTCAGAGACTTGTGATTAGGTTTATTTATGTCTCCTTCATAAACAAAACTAGATTTCCATTTTAAAAGACTGTGATAGTGCATTGCAAATACGTGTCATTCTACAGTACACATGTTCCCTGATGATTTAATCTTTTACAATAATACCTTGCCCAACAGTGTATGAGCACTTGTGTCCCGGAATTTAATTTATAACTTGGCATTAGCTTTTTGACTGGAGTCTGCTTTCTTAAAAGGCTTAGTGCTAGGGGCTTGGCACTTGAAATTTGCTGCTTATTGACCAGTGTTATTACTCAAGTTTGCGACACATACACTTGGATTTATGAACTATTTAACATGCTAACATCCTTTAAGTCTGCTGCAGAAACAGATTTGTCTGGCTGTTAACCCAGTGCCTCCAGTACCTGAGTGCCATCTATGTGCCTAAATCCTTGTGCCCACAGAGATTTGATCTGATGGAGAATTTACTCAGCTGTGTCATACTGCTTCAGCAGTTTTGGTTCATATACCACAGTGGTTCTGGGCTATTGTTTTGGATTTATGTTGTCCCTTGGGAAGATGAGTATGTGTGGATCTACTTGAATTGTAACCACTAAACTGTGCACATCTAACAGCAAGAGTACAAATTACGTTCAGTAAGGAAGAAAGTCCATTTTGTAAGAATGAAGAGGACAATCCTATGGTATCAGAAAAAGTCTGCCATTTTTAGGTAAGGAGAATAAGGTGGCTGATCCAGTAAAATAAGAGGTAAACAAAGTGTGACCGACTCTGGTGCCTTAGAAATCTTAACTGTAAAATGCTTGGATGACAAGCAGAGTAACCCCAAATGAAGAAGAAGGATGTTTTACTAGTCCCTTAAAAATAAAGGTAATTAGATGTCATAATGTAACTTAGAGGGAAAGAAGAGTGGAGGGAGAGAGGGAAGAAGGCAGAAGTAGGAAGAATTGATAACTCAGTTTCCTTTCCTGTCTGTGGGTCACTGTGGCAGCATAGTCCTAGAAGTGGAGGTTGGAAGGGATCTCTGGGATCCACCCTGTCCAGCCTTCCACTTGAAGCAGGACTGTGACCTGTGGTATTGCAGATCAGTCATAGCCTTGCTTAAGCTGCCCTTGAAAGCCTTCAAGGATAGAGACTGGCCAGCCTTTCTGGGCAGTATGTTCCTGTGCAGCACCGGCCATGATCAATCACATGCATCCAGGCACAACTCCAAGGACTCAGCTTGTGACTTTTCCTTCTGGTTTTGCCATTTGCTACTACTGAGGAGAGTTCAGCTCAATAATCTTTGCCACTCCCCTTTGAGTAGTTTTAGGTTGTTTTCAGATATCTCATTTTCTTCTCTGTCAGGCGGACCAAGCCCAACTTATTCTAAATCTCTTCACAAGTTTTATGCTGTAGGCCATTTGCCATCTCATCAGCCCTCTGCATGTCCCTCTCCTGTTTCTTGACATCCTTCTTGAACTGGGGAACCCCAAACAGGACACATTATCCCAGGTGTGGACTCATTATCACTAAATAAGGAGGGATAATAATCTCCATTCATCTGCTGTCCATGCTCCCTTCCTAATGTAGCTCAATGAATTTTATTCATTGTGAATAAAATTCACTTTATTCACAATGAAAACTCCCTGTTGGCTCATGTTCAGCGTAGTGTCCACTGTGACCCCACATTCTCTTCAGCTGCTGCTCTGGCAGCTTGCACTGGTGCCTGGCACTATTCAACCGCATGTGTTCCCTTTGCACTCCTCATCACACTTTGTAAGGTTTCTGTTGCCTCAGTTTTTAAGTTTCCCAAAGGCCTCTCAACTGGAACTCCACTGTTTGATTTGGAAATCACCCCTTCTAGGTTAGTATTGTCTAAAGATCTGCTGAAGGTGCATCCTATATAATTATTCAAGCTAAATTCAAGGTAATGAACAATTCTGGCACCAGTATTGACCCTTGAGTGTTCTGCTTGGTCACCAGCTAAACACCCATTGATTCCTATTCTTCAAGCCCAGGATTCCATCCAGTTTTAACCCATCTCACAGTTCATTCATTGGGACCATACTCTTCAGCTTCAACCACTTGCTTAATCCCCACTGCTTAAAAGGGCAGCTGTGCTGTAGATCTCACAGACCATTCAGCCCTCTGGAAATGTGTACTGATAAAAATATAAAGTGCTATTTATCTTCCCAGCACTTTCCCTCTACTATTGCTGTAGTGCTGATCACTCTCCTCCCTAAAGCTCTCATTAAGCTGCCACCCTGCTTCCCATGAAGTCGTACTGCTGTAGTGATTGATGAGGAAGGAAAGGTTTGAAATAGGAGCTGGGCTGCTGCAGCACCAAGATACAGAACAGAAAAAAAGTTGCTTCTCCCACTTTTGTTGAACTGCTGAACTTTTAACCAGTACAAAGTATCACCAAATGACCTGGCCAATTCTTCATCACACAAGTTACTGTTAAAAGGAAAGACAATCAATGGTATTTATAGGTTTTGCCTCCTCTTTCTTCCATGAGCCTCTTTAGGTGACTGAAGAATTCTGTGTATTTGCAAGGGCATGTTACATTGATTAGTAGTTATTGGCCACATGTTACATTGGTGCTGGTAAAAAGGCAAAAAGGAAAACAATGTAATATTATCATTTGGCATAGAGACTGTTCAGTAGTACAGCTACCTTACAACACCCTTCATTTTGGTAACTCCAGACTGCTAAACAAAAATAATGCATATTTTCTTCTTTTCCCACTGCCTGTCTGCAGAGAATCCTTGGTATCTTTGGTGGATTCAACCACAAAACAACATTACCAAACAATACTCCGAGCAAGTAGGAACATTTTCAGCAATTCCTCTGCCTACTCCCATGACAGCTGCAGGGTCTTACTCAAATGGGAAAGAATGAACTAATTTGCCATCTTCAAGTTCACCCAATACTGAGGATAGGCCAGGGGAATGGAATTCAAAAATAGAGGAAAAAGCAACATTTTTATCATTGCTGGCATGGAGATTTCCTTTTGGAGAATAACTACTTATCTTTTCTGTCTTCTCTCTTCTCTCTCCAAGAGCTGATGAATTACAGCAGCTACAGATACAGAAGGTCCTGTTCAATTTCCTTAGATCCTTTAGAAGGACAGTGCAGAATCATAGAATGGTTTGTGTTGGAAGAGACCTTCGTTTCAACCCCCCTCCTTTGGTTAGAAACACCATCCACTAGACCAAATTGCTCAAAGCCCCGTCCACCCTGGTGTTGAGCATTTCCAGGGATGGTGCAGCCACAGCCTCTCTGGGCAACCTCTGCCAATGCCTCACCACCCTCACAGGGGAGAATTTCTTTGCACTGTTTAATCTAAGGCTACCCTCTTTTAATTAAATTGTGTAAAAAACACACTGTGTATGCGGTGAGAAATGTGAAAGTTTCCTGGACTGTATTAAAAGAACCAAAGAATGTTTCTCAGCTGCTGGGGATGCTGCAGAGGTTAACAGTCCTGCCTCAGAGTGGAGAGCCTATTTTATCAGTGACTTGTCAAGATTCATATTAGAGGTTCTCCCAGCAAAACTGAAGATTTTGGAGGTTCATCCTGCCACAAGAAGTGCAGCAAGAACGAAGGGCGAAAGTGAGCAGGAACAGGATACTGAGTTGCAGAAGAAGTCTAAAGAGCTGGCAGGGTACATTGTATGGGTAGGAGTATGTATGGTGGCTGCTGCTTCTGAACTGAACTGCTGCCACCCACACACTTTTAAGTTCTTCAGTGGCAGCAGCAACAGCAAACCTACATTTCCATGTTATAGATAAAGACATCCACAGGAAAATGTGTGTTCTGCAACTCATTATAGTTATTTCCCTAATGCAGAAAGTCACAGCACAGGAGGAATGACACTTGCTAACAAAACAAAAGAAGAGGCGATGAAACAGTCCCTTTTTGCAGTGTCATTTAACTTTCTACATTAGCAATCAAAGTTGTGTATTGAGAAGGGAAGATAAACTATCTTATCAGGAAAAATCTTATGAGTCCTAAGTGCAATTGTAACACTTACATGTTTTGCACATGGTGATATCTCGCTTTTCTGGTTTAAAACGTGTGAGCATAAGGGTGTGGTTGCAGCTGGCTGAACATCTGAAGTACCGCATGAAGACAGAGAACTTGGGGCCTCCAACGTGACTCACACTGGCACTGCAGTCACTTCTTCCCGGTCAGACTTGGGCATGTAAGAGATCTCAGAGCATGCAGTGCATGACTTGGTTGTGGGTTGCACCTGTTGCAAATATACCAAATTAACTGCGAATTCCTGCAAGGTCAAATTAGCACTGAACTAGTTAATATAAATTCAAGTATTTATTTCAGTGGCAAGGCTACGTCTGATTTTATGGCACTCACATCACAATATTATTCTGTGTGCAGTAGCTTTCTAAATTTTTGCTCTTGCAATGTTTTATTCTAGTGGGTATGAAGTGAATGTTTTGCATGCGTCTAGTGCAAACCAATAAATTTGGGTTTGCTGCAGATTGCACATAAAGTTTAAAATATATACCTAGCTTTGTTCTGTAGTATTCTTCATGCTTATCTTGACAGACATTTTGGTCAAAAGAATCTTCCGATTTCTGAACATTTTTAAAACATAATATAAAACTGCATTTGTGCTTGTAAACATTGAGTTTTTCTGAGATTGATTTGAACTGTGTGATTTTCCTTTCTGTTTCCCTTTTTATTTGCTGTAGCACCACTGCCAAAGTATTACATTCTTTATGAACAGTTTGTGAAATATCAAAACTTTCATGCAATCCTAATAATGTGATTTGGGTAAAATCCCAAAGCAACATATTTTCAGAAAAGGTCTTTTTTAAACACCAGAACAGCAATGGTGTTACAATTCATGAGAACAGAGCAGGTAAACAATTATTAGAGACAGAAGGAGACACATACACTGTCCTCCACTGAACTGAGAGCTGTAAATATTTCAGCCAAGTTACAGCAGGTGACTTCCTCAGCTCACAACTAAACTGCAGTGTGCCATTAGTGGCTCATATCTCATAAGGTCATCTGCAGCAGTACCTGAACCAGGGATTTTCACATTGTGTGAAGCTGCCAGGGTGTGCTCAGTGCTCTGCTGCTGTTGTGCTCTCCACAGCTGCATGGGCTGTTTTGGAGACCTGAAGTGTGACTGATCTCCATTAGGCCAAAAAACCCCAGAGATCCTGCAACGGAGATCCCTACGACAGCTCAGCCAGACCTGTTTGTAAAAAAGCTGCCATTACGTGTCTAAGATAGAGCCATTCCTTCCTTCTCAGGAACTGTTCCAATATCATTTGCTTGTTTCACTGGAGTTTTTCAATCTCTGCATAGCGCTCATACTGTCAATAAGTACAGTTTCCCCTAAACAGAGATAGAGGAAAGGAATGTATTATTAAACTGCCTCCAGTTCCTTAGAAAACTTAAATAAATATAAACAGGACTGCAGAATAGAAATATATTTAATGGGATTTTTTTATTTGTGAGCATTTTATATACTTCAGAATTAAATTCAAACATTGTATTAAGTCCTGTTTTGTGTTTCCTTGTTAAGTTTTTATCTTGAACCATAAACAGAGGGCTTCCTTTGAAATCTATATGAGCACAAACCAAACAGTTGTTGCCTTGTGCTTTGTTTGTCCATGTCACAGTATAGGAAGAAATATTTACAACTTTTCAAGGTCACTTAAACTTTCAGTGCTAGATTATTGCTTTGACAATTGACATATTACCCCCTCCCAGCCTTTCTTCTTTACTCTTTCTGCAGCAGGTTTTAAATGAAAGTAACATTTCAGCTTTTGATTATGTGCCATCCATGGATGTCCATTAGGTACTGGGCATCCTGTGCCCACTGTCCAAGTGGACAAGGGGTTTAGCTCAGTACTCTCAGCTAAACCTCGTGTTTCTGTGGGCTGGGGCAGTTTCCACACGTTCTGTGGGCACACACACACCAGTTCTTGTTCTCTTACCCTACCACAAGCTGCAAACCAGCAGGACCACAAGTCCAGAGGACTGAAAGAGACAGATACTTGTGTGGATATCATGGAGTGGATCATCAGGTTATTTAGGTGAAATGGAAACACGGACACTCTGAACAGTTACTGTCAAATTGTCTCTGGGGAGGTGAGACTTCTCTGAGCTTCTGAGATTGAGGGTAACCTGCTGGGTAGAAGAAATCATGCTCTCATTTCTAAGGAAGCAGTGAAAACAATGTAATACCTGTAGGAATATTCCACATCCAATACAGAATGGAAAGTACAATCTAGGTAATTTTTTGTTGTTATCAAATTAGTAACTGTACAGTTTCTGCTACTTTTGCTATGTATTTTGTATGTTTTAATAAATATGTTAACATCTGTGTCTAAAGAAATCAACTTGGTGTAGTATTGATTCCAGAAAGTAACCTAGCAGCAATGAAATTTTAGATTTCAGGTCTTTAGTATTTTAGGAGTTACTTCGTATTTGATAATATAATGAAATAAATTGCTTGGTTTTTTTTCCCCCAAAACTTGACATCATTGCTTTAAATGGTGCAGAATGAAAGCGCAGAATCTGCCCAGCAACAAGAGCTGCTCTCTCTCCCTCTAGCGGAGGATAATAAAATAATTTTCTTTCCATTTTTCCTTATGTAAACCGTCAAACAATGCTGTCAGAGCTTGAAAGCTTTTCTGAACAAAAATATACAGTAATTTGTTTTTCATGTATAACATAAATATTATATGAATAGCATTTTAATATTTTTTTCATATTAATACTTTTCTGCAAGCGCATTGTTTTTAAGGTTATTCTATGGATTGTAAAATATTTATGTGTGTAAATATTTACATATATCTACACACTTTTAAAAACAACAATAAAGCAGTAAAGATTATAAATAGCTCAGTCTCAGAAGTACAATACAGCATGCTTATGTTGAACAGAAGCAGCTTGCTTGTTGGTATTTGCCAGATTGATCCTCAGTTTAAAAAACATGTACCTAAATTATAAACTTTTTATTTCAATCCAAATATTTTCAGCATTTGTGGTGTTCACCTTAAAAGAAGAAGGAGAGTGCCACAATACTTGAATGCGATGCGTATCCTCTTTTTCATAATTAGATACTACAATCTACTGCTTTGTTTCAATCTCCTAATAAACAAATTTTTAAAGAACATCTTCCAAGTATTAAGTATTCATTGCAAGTATAAACTTCTTATGCAAGTAAAGATTTACAGGACTAAATCCATTATTAGGATTCTAGAAAATACTTCTTATGTATTACTGATTAAATAAGATGTGCCTCCAATTATTCTACTTCTAGTTTCCAAAGTATACCAAGACCATTGTTTCTTGGCTAAATTCCTGTTGCTGTTTTCAGGGGAAAGTTTGATTTCTAATTCTGCTGCTGAGCTTCTTTTTAGCATACTTTTCTATTTTGTGTTTTTGTTATCTCACTTTCTCTATTAGTGCTTTCCTTTCATTGTTGCCATATAAAACTGCACACAGGTAGGTGGGGGAGCTGTCAGCTCAAGGGAATCTGAAAGATGATGCACATGTAGATAACTTCAGAGTCTTCATCTTTCAGGGAGAGGCATTTTCCCGCTTGCAAGTCACTGTCTTGCACTGTGTGTCACTGGGAGCATTCCAATTCCATTTCATTTGAGTTTGTGAATTTGTTGCTCCTACCAAGTCACTAAGGGGTAAAAAGCTACTTGAGAAGAAGTGTTGGATGACAGTTTTGTCTGGGTTGTCACCAACTGACTCAAATACCCGCAGAAAGTAGATCTCACAGAAAAGAGGGAGAGCTTTTATTTTCTTGTATGGGGGAGTGACTCCAAGACTTGTGGTGTAATGAGTCACTCGAGTTGTAATTGCTTTAAGTAGCACAGAAACTTAGAGAGGGGGATGGAACACTGTGCAGAGAGACGACACAGGAGAGATGGCAGAGGTGTCAGTATGGACTCCTACCCGTAGCCGTAATTCTCCTCCAGCATGAGAGGAGCCACAGGGATGTACGGGACCTCTTGTGCTTCTGTAGCTGCTGCAGCAGCTCTGCACTTCCATCCAGATAGAAATGGGCTGATGAACATGCATTCCAGACTCTGGAATCTGACAAACTATTACCAGCTCAGTTTGTGTTGTTTTAGGGAGAGTGACGAAGAACAAAAAGCAGAGGAGCAAAGTATGAAAGGGACATTTGTTCAGTCATTGTTTTTATTATCAAATGGAGAGAGAAAAGTAAAAGATTGCTGGACAGGATAACATCGTAATGTCCTCCCACACACCAGCCTGTAGATGTTGTTTTCCCAAATGCTTATTGCTTTCCCTTCAGCGCAATAAGAATGCAATAAACATTGTTATTTGAGGGAGAGCGAGGGTGTGGGCTCCCAGGCGTTCATTGGAGCCAGCTGTTCACTTCGCCCTGGTTTCAAAATGGACTCGAGCTCCAGTGGCCGGTGCTGCCGGTGGCCCGGGCAGATTTTGGAGGGGCTGGTCCTGCTGTTGTGGCAGCTGCAGTGGAAAACTAGTAAATGTTCTTTACTCTAAATCACTGGATCATCTGAAGAGTTGCTTTCATAGGGAATGCAAATATTATTTTAATACAACCTTATTATATGTTACGGAAGGAAATGATTGTTAACCTCTACAAACATTATTTTAGAAGCACTTTTTGTGTGTAATCTGAAATGTTAACGTGCTCCTGACACTGGAATGATGATGATTTCTGCCAACCAGGTGCACTGTCTTTTAGGTTAAATATTGCAGACCCTCTTCTCAAGGTTTCATTCAAAAATGGAAAGTTTATTCCGTTTATACTATTACTGGCCTGACTTTTCTTCCACTTTGTATCTTTTAATGCATTTCTTAACAGAAATGTAATGTGGCTTTAATGACGACCTATAATTAGTTTTAACAAGGCTTCCTGCAAGGGGCAGTGACCACAACGTTTTACTGTCCCTAAAAATAATAATGTTCCAGCGCCTCCGGCAGCCCCTTTCCCCGCCATGCCGGTGTGAGGCCGGTGCTCCCAGCGGGGCCGCTGCGGGGCCGCTGTGAGGCCATTGCGGAGCCGCTGTGAGGCCATTGCGGGGCCGCTGCGGGGCCGCTGCAGGGCCATTGCGGGGCCGCTGTGAGGCCATTGCGGGGCCGCTGCGGGGCCGCTGTGAGGCCATTGCGGAGCCGCTGTGAGGCCATTGCGGGGCCGCTGCGGGGCCGCTGCAGGGCCATTGCGGGGCCGCTGTGGGGCCGCTGTGAGGCCATTGCGGGGCCGCTGTGAGGCCATTGCGGGGCCGCTGTGGGGCTGCGGTGGGTCCATTGCGGAGCCGCTGTGGGTCCATTGCGGGGCCGCTGTAGGGTCATTGCGGGGCCGCTGTGGGGCCGCGGTGGGTCCATTGCGGGGCCGCGGTGGGTCCATTGCGGGACCGCTGCGGGGCCGCGTTCCCCGCCATCCCGCGCTGGGGCCGGTGGTCCCTGAGGGCGCGGGGCCAGCGGGGGCGCCATGGCGGGCCCGCCACGCCAGGGGGCGCCGTGGCGCAGCGGCCGGGCCGCCTCAGGCGGGGCTGCTCCGGGAGCGCCGCGTCCCGGGCGCGCCCGAGCCGTGCGGGAGCTGCGGCCGGGAGCTGCAACCGGGAACAGCCTCGGCCGCAGCTCGTGCCAGCCGGGAGCAGCAGCTCCGCAGGGTACGCCAGGTGCTGATGTGACGGGACACACCGGGCAGGTGCTCCTGGCGGTGCGCGGCGGGAATCACGCCGGTAACACCAGCGCAGTGGCAACGGGTCACGCTGGGGTCAGACATGGGTTCTGAAATTAATTATTTACCTATTTGGCAAGTATACACTGGGGGTTTTTAATATTCATTTTATACACTTTAACTAAGATACATCTGAAAATATTGCTACTTCAGATGCAGCAAATTAGATTTAAAATATTTTAAAGTCCTATATTAATTTCGCTCATGCTATTGCCAATTTATTGACGTCCTGATGGGCTCTTTAAGTAAGCCCACTATAATAAGGGCTTATTGTTCAACACATTATTAGTCTATATCCTTGAAATTTTATAAAACTTTGCTGCACTAAATAGCAGCTGTTAATGCTTTCTGAGTATCTTTTATATGCAAGATCCACAGTACTTTGCAAATCATTAAAACATGACTTTGTTTCACAAACAATGCCACGTTCGTCACAGAGGAGCCAAGAAACGCTGGAAGCAGACTGCTGAGAAGACAGGAAATAACGAGCTCGTCCTCTGACCCCATTTTGATGTCTCTTTGACCCAAAAAGCGAGTAGTGCTTGATCGGCAGGCAAGGCTGATAATCGGGGCCTCTAAGGAGGTTAGAAATTGCAAGCAGGAAACCTTAGAATCTCTGTTTTCACATCAGGCTCAGAAAGCTATCCATGGTTTCGATATTTACTGAAATACACCTGACATCTGTTAGAAAGGAGGGATCCTAGCTGTCAGCTGCACTATTCTGAGACTAGAGAATACTGTACAGCAAGTACATACAAAGTCTGACCTCTGTGTCAAATTACCCTGATCTTTCTCCCTGCAGTTCTGGAGACGTGGGGAAGCTTCTGGGTCTCACTACTGACCTTATCCTCACCTTTTAAGAAAAAATGTAGCGGACTAACTAGGAACACTACTAAGGGATCTAAGGGATGAGGTCTTCATTTTCTGGAGTTACAGCCTTACAGAACCAAATCTAATCTTTCTCTGGCAATAGCCAACTGCAAATCCTGATTACTTTTTGCAGGGTTAGCATCAAGGCCCTTGGCCTGATCCTGCCAGAGCTCCAGGCAGTTTTAGATAACTGCTCTCACAATATCATTTGTCAGACCAAGGTTTTGGCTTACACAAGATCAGAAGGAAAAATAGTTATCAAATGCATTGCCAAGTAGTGGTTCCAGTGAAAGCACACAGGGAAATAAAACTGTTACTAAATCTTTCAAATCTTACATTATTTTAAGTCATTTCACCCTCAGTGTTCTTCACAAATTACTAAAGTTAATTTATAAACAGGAGGAAAAATCGTTGTACCCATTAGTTAAAAAATGGTTTTTGAAACACTTTAATTATAGTAAGTAATTAAATTAATTGGAAAGAAGCCTGTATTCTGTAAATGTGCACGCTGACCATGAAAAGTGCCAGGGTGTATATATAAAGTCCCATGAAAGAGGTTTCAGTATTGCCCATTGCCCAGGACCAAGGTCATACCACGCTAACACGGAACACTGATCCTGCAGTGTTAGACAAGTACGTGCTGAGGCAGTGAGCAGGACTTTTCCCAGCAGAGTGTGTTTGGGACATGCAGTAATTTGGGACATCTGGGGCCAAAACCATACAGGGCATTTTTCTAGGGCTTTTTTTCTTATGTTTAGAGAGCTAAATTTGCATTTAAAGTTGCTGCCTATTTTAAGTTTCTTGGTTTTTAATGTGTTAGAGGTCTTATGCCCATCTGCTTTGTTCTTTTTGAATTTCTGGCTTCTTTCAGATGTTTCAAATTTGACACCTAAGAATTGGGATGCTAATGACTTCTATGCAGTGTGTTGTATTGTTAAATGTACCTTGATTTGTGTGTTTCTTAGTGTAGTTAATAATTTTGCTTACAGGTAGCTGGAGTGGCCTGCAGCTGCTCCCCTGAAATCTGTGGGAGTCTTTTAGCTTTGACGCCAGCATGAGCTGGCTCTAACCTAGAGGCCATGCAGCTGGCTTTTACCATACTTAGCTGGGTATGAAATCATTGTATTAGTCAGAACAATGAGGAGGCAGCAGCAAAGCTGAAATTGAAGCTTCAAGGATCTGACTCATTCCGTTTCTGGCGCAAAGAGGTGCAAATTGCACTTCCTGAATTTGCCGCACACCTACCAAACCCCAATTACAGCATACCCCAAATGGGCTGTGCTGTGAAAAGCCCTGCTCGCTGCCTCAGCACAGAGCCATCACCTAATTTGCTGTTGGCTGCTGCTGCTTGTAGGATGTTAGCTGAAAGTTGTCTGTGTGTTGCTGCAACTCTCCTTACCAGTTCTGCAGTCTTAGCTCACTGTCACCCACAGAGCCTGGCTTGTTGTAATGGTACCCTGAGAATCTTCAGTCGGACAAGAACATGACAGAGCAGGGCCCTCTTCCTCTCTGCTGGTCATAAGCAGCATATTGTCTGCTTGGTTTTTTCCCTCAGAACTAGTAATAATGTAGCTTCTCAGATGTGTTCTATCTATCTCTATGTGTTCCATGGAACTAGAATAATTTTATTACTCCTAGTTCATAAAACTATATAAAAAAAAAAACAAAAAAAACAATCCCAAAGCCTGCAAGCCCACTGTGGTCTTGTCTTGCTGAAAGCATGTTGCAGCCCCTTTTAAGTCACAAGCCCTGTCTGAGAAGTATCAACAAAATGCAGTGGGTTGTAGCTATGTCAGTCTGATGCAGCAGGTACTTGTGCACGGAGACAGCCACAAGGCACACTCAGCATGAAGAACTAGCCAGAGGAAAACCTGCCTGCTGATCTCTGGTGGTTGGAGCAAAGGAGGAGCTTTCAAGGACAAGTCAGAGAAGATGGGAGATGTTTTTCCCAATGCCTGTGTCATTATACAAAATGTACTGGTGCAGATACCCCTAGTTGCTGCTTTCCACCCAGGATACTAGCTGCTTGCAGATGCTTATTTAGGGCTGTTATTGACAGCTAGTTTGGGGGAAAGGCTGTTGCCATTCTAAGGCTTGAGACCAAAATTTGCATGAAAAATATGGAGGGTTTTTGGTCATTTCACCCACGTTTTCCAGGCTACTTATGTTTTGTTTCCACAGTTAAAATTCACAATATAAGTGAATTAATTAATTAATTAATATACATTAGAGATTCTCAAAAGCGATGAAGAGAATCCCAGGAATGATTTTTCATTAAAGGTGAGTTTATTTTTCCGTTACATAATTATTTATATATATTTATTTCTACAGCACATAGAAGATGCTCTCTTGACCCTCCCTGGCCCTCCATAAAAACAGCAGTGTTTCAATCTCAAATGCAGAATTAAGTAATAAGCAGTGAGAATGGGTAGTGCTGATGTAGAAGGAGAGATGTCCTCCCAATCACACCCTTCTTCTTGCTCATCTATACTTACTTTACCAAGTATTGGTCTTGTATCAATCTATTTCCTGTGGGCTATTATATTCCCTATTTCTCATATTGCTTCTAATATTCCATTATTAAAGCATTTTAAAATATTTTATTTCTGAAATATTTTTGGGTATTTCTTTAAAAATTTTGAAACAATTTTGAAGTCTTGCCTTTGAGCTGTTTAAGTTGGCTGAAGGGACAGCTGAAGTGACCTGCATGCAGTTAAATAGTTTATATAGTTCATGCCATAGGAAAAACATCAAAAGATCTTACTTTTTTTTCCTATTCTACCTGAGGGGGAGAAGAATTTTTGTTCCCTTTTCTGTGAATCAGAGCAGCTAAACTGTGCACAATATGTCTATTAACAGGTATTCTCTTTACCACAGCTAATTAATTAGGAGAATTACATTCTAAGTTAGGGGAGCTGAGATTTGTTACTTTTTCTGTTTCTGTAAAATTTTAGGCCACAGTAAATCTATGGTAGCTATGAGATTATTGTATTTGTTACAATATTTATATCTCTTGCTATTACTTTTTGAGTCTTTGATGGCATAAAAAACTGTAAATGCCTCTAGAAGGACTCACATTCTAAGAATGTAATGACATTGTAGACATTTTGGTTTCCAAGTAACTTCTCTATTTTTGCTTCTCTTTAATTTCTCTTGCTTCTTCTTTTGCAATGAGCAATGTTTTAGCAACACAGAGAAGGAAACATGCAAAAAGCACTCCAATTTGAAGAGAGACAAAATACAAGGTAAGTTAACTTTCTTTGAAGATACAGTCAAGTTACATCATATTCCTTTAATTATCAGGGTTTGATAGGCATGAGTGTATTGCTGAAACTGATGTTTTATCTGTTTTTAAAATTTTTCTTTTCCAAATAAAAGTCTGGGTATTCTCTACATGAAACTCTTATCAGTAAAGGGATGAATTTAAGACTATATTTGTATACCCAGCAGCTAAACATCAAAAGAGCAGGGATACACCAGATTATTCTTCTCAGTAGTAAGAAAACCTGTTTCTGGAAAATATACTTTTATATTTAAAGTCTGCTAGATATATTTGAAAATTATTCTTGATATTATTCAGTGAGTCTGCACCCTAAGATTTGAGTCATATATGTCTTTAAATATTGCCTCAGTAGGGTCAAACGTATAACATTTTCCTACTTCTGAATTATTTTTAGTTCACCATTCTTGCCCTTTAAGTTCCCCATGTTCCTATACTCCTTTTGTATTGTGAAACTTCTCCAAATGATATTTCTCAAATTTGTGAATAGATTATTGGTATAAAATCAAAATACTTTTGAGTATGTCCTATCTTGTTAACATTTTACCTATAGCTAACAACATTCTTTCTCATGAGTCTGAATAAAACTGCAGCAGACTAGAAAGCATTCAGCATCAATTCCCCACACTTCCATCTTAAACCAGTCCTGTCCAATTGAAGCCAGCAGTACGCTTTGGCTTCAGTGGAAGAGAGCCCATTATTTTAGCTAGAATTACACATAATTTTCTGTCATCATGTGGATTTTTTTTCCGAATAGATTCAGTCAGCTTTGTGGTATTACAGACAGTTTAGAAATACCTTATCTGAACATTAGTCTGACCTGTTAGCAAGTGATGCCTTCCTAGCATCTCACACTGTAACCCACATTTTTCCTTGTTTGAAGTCTCTCTCATATCAGGATTACAGTTAGAAGCAGGCCAGAATCAGAGCAGCAGGCTACTCATGCAGTGTTATTTGGGATGAAATTCAGTTTCCTAAATGGAGGCTTCCAGTGCCTTTTAAAGCACCCTGAGTTATCTAAGACTTTCATATGGGGCTGTTGGATATGATGGGGCTGTCAGAATAAGGAGACCCTCATTCTTCTGGAGCACAGAGGGGTTGAAGCGTGTGACAACTTGGAGCTGCCGTGCTTCAGGCACTGCCAGCAGACAGTGCAGAGTCAGTACTGTCAGAGCTACCACCTGCTGAAGGGGCAGCTCCTTCTCATGTCACACAGCAGCAGCCCTGGCTGCAGGATGGGCCAGCCAGGCTCCTGAGACAGGGACACTTCAGGACACAGCCTAAGCAGCTGGTGAACACGAGGCCCTGGATGCCAGATCGAACTGCCCCTCTTGAGCCGGGGGAGTTCACTTCTGCTGGGTGTGTAATTTTTTTTATTTACATTACCAGACTACTTCAGCCACTAAATATTTAAGTATTAAAAATCCTTTTGTATCCACAGTGGCGAAATATTGCTTTCAGATTATTAAATATTTCTAAATATATTTAGTCAAAATTAGTTTGGAGTTTTGAAAGTCAATGAATGTAGCAATGATAGAAGATAGTATAAGACATGTTAGAGTGGCAATCTGATTTTGATTTCCTTTAAATGTTTCCTAATTTATTTATCAATATATTACCATTATAATGTCCATGGGCAGTGCCTGAAATAATACAACTGATATATTGTGGGTTTATTATTTGGTGTAAATGCTAAAATGAAATAATTTTTCTTCTATGTAATCTAAATAAAAATTCCAAATTAAGTCTGTGATGCTTTTAAAATGAAGCTTTAGCTCCATGTAGAAACATTGCTGATGTACAAACAGGCTTCACTTCCTATCAAACTCTATGTTAACAATCTTTAAGCTTTTGTCATATTAGAAAATCTGCAAGATGAAGACTTCCATGTGTGGGTAAAGACTTGAATGAACAGGCCCCATGACTCTGTTATAAGAAGTGTAAAAATTAATAAATTGAGATTTTACCGCATGCCTTGCAGACTGATCCTAATCAGCATACAGATCTAAACTGCAGAGAAGACCCTACAACCACTATTATCTTTTGCCCATCCATAGGAAATGACCAACTGTCAGATGAATGACAAAGCAAAGCTTTCCTTATTTATGCACATATAAAATTGACTTTCTAGAGCCCCTGACAACCACAGGACTCAGTGGTTTCATTCTACAATGTCTATTCTGAGAATTCTAGCAAAAACAATAGCAGTTTTCTGCTTATTTAATGCATCCTTTCAATGAGTTCATCATTCTGCACAATAAATGGAAGACTGAATGCCTACCATGCATATATATATATATATATATATACACATATAAAAAAAATGGCTGAAGTAGCTAAATGCGCCATTTGCCAAACAGATTACAGTAGGAGACCAGAAGGCTGATTCATGACAATGCAGTGCACTTTAAAAATAGCTCCCGACACCAGTATTGACACTGCTGAACTGCAGCTCGGTGACTGCACTGTACAAACAGAAGCTGGCCTGTGTGGAGCAGTTTGAAGCTTTAGAGCTGTAACTCTGAAGTGATGTGTTAGTGCTAACAAGTTGACAGGAAGTGGTGATTCAGCCCCTTGGAGGGAAGCTGCAGTCACTGGCCCCTTTTGCTTAAACAAAGGAAAAATACTAATATTTCTCTTTTTGTGTAAAGCTTGTACACACTCATGCAGTATCTGCCCCTGACACTTTCATCAAAATAAACTTCATATACTCTGTATTTTTCCACCGATGTTTGGCAGCCCATGTAATAATTTTAAATGCATATTTCTTCTCCATGTGCCCAAAGGCCACACATGTCTGTGGAGATTCTGTGTCACCTTCTTGAACCCTGCAGAGTCAGTGAGAGATACTGACTCTCCCCCATCCATATGCTGTTTGCATTCAGAAGTATTCTGCAAGAAGATGACTGTAGGTGAACTGTGGAAAATCTGCTCTAGGGTTTTGTTAGGACAGAAATGATACATAGTACCTGTGTTATGGCTTGCTGTTACCCAATAGCCCAGCACAAGCTGGTCTTCGTTGTAATAAAAATGAGGTGACCGGGCTCTCCAAAGCAGCCTGGAAACTTTGTCAAGAAGAATCCTATGGCTAACAGCTGAGGGACAGCTGGCCATGAGCAAAGTAAAAGCTTCCACCAAGGCTGTTATATGGCTTTTGAAAAAAGGACTTACACTCTGAAATTACCCAACTGCTTTGGAAGTGCTTAAACTGTAGTATTTGTGTATACAAGTATTTTCTTAATTAATGGTCACACAGACAAACCTGAGATTCTAGATTATTTACAGCACCCTCCTTGCCTCTGAAATACCTTCTTTGATTTTGGGGGTTTTTTGGGTGCTTGTCTCTGTTCTCAAATATTACATTCAGTCTTCTCAGTAACGTGTAGTTTAGTTAAATGCAGGGACCATCTAACAATGCCTGAAAATCACATAAAAATAAAAGTTACCTCAAGTAAACCCAGCATTTAAGACTGCATTTAAAAGATTCTGCATTTATATAAAAATAAGAAAATGTTAGATGTTGGGGAGGCATTGAAATATCAGAAATACAAGTCTCTGGGACAGCTTAACTTCAGTGGAGAACTGATACTCGCAATAGAATACTTCCAAAGATTTTTTGCACATCATAATTATACACAAATTTCTTTTATATGTGAGGGGTTTTTAATTTGCTAGTGACTACTGGCAAAGTCAATTTGTCTTTAAATGAAAAATCATATCCTGCTGACTAAAATTTTACCTCAAATACTGTTCAGAACTGACATCTGGTTGGATATTTGAAGGCAAACATTCAGCACAGATTCTGTAATACTAAGTGCCAGATGGATACAATCAGGAATGTACCTTGTTTTTCTAGTAAATGTAATACTTGTGAAAGATTCTAGAGTAGCTTTGTAGGCTGATATATTTTAGACACTAGGGTTATTGTATTGCAGGCTTATTTCTCTACACTACCTTTCTTGCCTGTTGAGGGACCATCAGGAGGGCTCAGTGAGCAGCTTAATCTCTTCATTTGTTTGTTCTTGCTCTGCCCCACAAAGTAGTAAGAAATGAACTGAGAACTGGTTACATGGCAGATGTCAGACAGTTGTAATCAGTGGCACAGGGTCCAGTTGGAGGCCTGGCACTAGTGGTGTCCCCCAAGGTTTGATGCAGGGCCCAGTATTGTTTAACTTATTGACAGTATTGTTTAGTTATTCATCAATGACTTGATAGATACCTCCTCAGCAAGTTCACTGATGACACAAAGCTGGGAGGAATGGCCAATACTCCAGAGTGTTGTGCAGCCATTCAGGAGAACCTTGACAGGTTGGAGATGAAGAGGTAGGCAGAGAAGGACCATCTGATGTTCAGCAAGGGCAAATGCAGGATCCTGCACCTGGGGAGGAATAACCCCTGGCACCGAGACAGGTGGGGGTCGACCTGCTGGAAAGTGGCTCTGCATAGAAGGACTTGGGGGTCCTGGTGGTCAACAAACTGTCCATGAGCCAGCAATGAGCCCTTGTGGCCAAAATGACAATGAGATTCTGGGGTGCACTAGGAAGAGCATTGCTGGCAAGTCAAGGGAAGTGACCCTGCCCCTTGACTCAGCCCTGGTGAGGCACATCTGGAGTGCTGTGTCCACTTCTGGGCTCCTCAGCACAAGAGAGACATGGAGCTCCTGGAGCAGGTCCTTTGCAGAGGCTGCAAAGATGATGAAGGGATTGGAGCATCTCTCTTCTGGGCAAGGCAGAGGGAGCTGGGCCTGCTCAGCCTCAAGAAGAGATGACTCAGAGGGGACCTCACCCATGTACACAAGTCTCTGCAGGGAGGGCTCAGAGGAAGCACCAGGCTCTGCTCGGTGGTGCTGAGCCATAGCACAAGAGGCAATGGGCAGAAACTGATACCCAGGAAGTTCCACGTGAACATGAGGAAGAACTTTACTGTGCAGGAGCATAGGAGAATAGATTGGCCAGAGAGGGTGTGGAGGCTCCCTCACTGGAGATATTCCAGATGCAATTCTGTGCCTCGTGCTCTGAGATGAACCTGCTAGAGCAGGCAAGTGGGACCAGATGGCTCGCTGTGGTGCCTTCCAACTGCATCCATTCCAAGACTCTGTGAATCAATTTACCTATCAAAATGCTTTGCAAACAATCCTTATTATAAGGATACTGTTCATTTCCGTTCATTTCCTTACTCTCTATATTTACCCACCCACTTCATGGCCATCAAAAGGAGAACATTAAAGACATTCTTTAGAGGTTCTAGTATGATACTCTTTCAGCTATGAAAACCAATGTATTACATGTTACAGTAAAATCAGCTACTTGTGTGCAGGAAAGCTTGACTTATTGAAAATATCTGCTAATCATGCTTATGGTTGTGGGAAGAGATAGCATCAAGCTAAATGTACAAATTATAATACCTTTGGGTTTTTCTTTTTTTTACAGGACTTGGGAGCTGCCCTTAAAGATCATGAACATGTTTAGTAATTCATCTGAGGGGAAATGCTCAGTATCAGTGCATATAGAAGATGTACTAAACAGATGATTACATTGTTATTATTTCACTTAGGTTGCTAATACTAGAGATAGTTTGAGAATGCTTTCAAATGAAGAAATAAGTGCAGTATTTTCTCCTGTGCCATCACCTGCTCTGTTGTTCCCTCCTCTGTGACCTTGGTGCAATCTGTTAAACAGTACAAGTACTTAATGTGATAACTCCACAATTTGTAATAGCGACAATGTTTGGAATACAAGGAGCAAGTGGCAGGAGACCTCTTACTTTGATGCCACTTCACCAGTACCTTGCTGTGTATGCTGATCTCTGCAGTATTTACCACTGGTGTGCTCAGTGGTCATCATTTGTGCTTGGAGTCATCATTTGTGCTTGGATTATAACAAAGTCATCATTTGTGCTTGGATTATAACAAAGCTTAAAGCTATTTGCCCATTACTTACAGAAGGCAGAAAACACCTCAAGGTATACTCAAAACAGAACTTCATGGCCAACTCTGCCTGGAGCAACTTTTGTCAGAGCAGCTGGAATTGTTTTAATTGTAGTTCCTATAATCATCATTGTAATTGACTACTGCCTCTTCTGCAGAGAAGAAAAACATGATGGCCATTCAAATACCTAAAAAAAAAAAGCCCAGAAAAACTATCATTATTCATGGACTGCGATTGACTTTGCACCTTCTGCTACTTCTGATAACAGCTGTTGGAAGACACCATGAAAGCACTATTTTTCAGCCCTTCTTACTTTTTTATTTGCACTATGTTTTAACCCTGTGGTTTATGGTCAGTGAAACATAAGAGCTGCAAACCAAGCTATTCAAGAGGCGAAGACTTGGTGCAATTACTCACCACGTGGCAAACATTAATGACACAGCAGCTATTTAGTTTGCTGAGTTAGGTGAGTGATCTCACATGTAAAATTCTAACTTTCCACTTTCTAAGAAATTATCATCATCAGGACTGTAATATAAAGAAGAAAGCCTTGGATAGTCCTGCACAAAGTGTTTTTATGACACTGACTGGAACTTAAGGGAAGTTGAACTGCTTCATTTCTTTAACAATTTTCATATTCTTGTCATTATGACCCTACTACTATGAAGCTGGCTTTGAAACAAAGTCAAGCAGAAGACAGAGTATGACTTGGCATGTGAGAATGCTGCAGGTTTGCCAAATGAAATCTAAAACAGGATTTATTTTAAAAGAAATGAAAACCTACTTTCACTGGCAGTAAAAATTATGATTACAAAGAATACGATGGAATCTATCTGAAGGTAACTATTATTAGATAGGCAAGTAACAGCAGTAAAGTAAGCTCCACTTAACAGTCTTTCCAAATGCAAAATCAACTTGCAGAATCAAGTTTCAGAATAGTTTTTAATATCTGAAAATATGTACACTATTTTTTCTTTACTCATTACATTTAGACCAATGAAGTTTTTGTAGATTTTAGTGAACTACCTTTTTTTGGTGAATTCAACCTTTTACTGTTGAATTCTGAAATACATCTAAAAACAGGAACACAAATTCTTTTGTTTTATGTATTTAAAGCAATGAGTTCTTGATCTGACAATGCTGATACCACTAAAATTGCTATACTTGAGGGAAGGACCTATTTTTTCACCTCTTGCTTCCTTACACTCACTGTATGCTCTGGAAAATCTAGAGGTTGCCTTCTGAAGTAAGGTAAGGCTAATTAAATCCTTGGGGATTTATTTTGTGAGAGGCTACCTAGACACAGAAATCTGAAAAACTAGAATAATTTTTAATTTAAAATTTTGCCAGCATTGTCAACTCCCAGAGATCATTCATAAGTACATACACCAGAAAATGAATTGTCAGCTTTTAAATGATTATAAAACTAAAGGAAAGCAAATCTGGTGTTCGCTTGCCTTTCAATGTTTTAACTTTACAGGGTACGTTTGCTTTTAGCTTTGATATAGATCTGTGGAGCTAGAAGTTATTTTTAAATAAAGGCTAATACACTTCCTATTAATAGGATCCCCAAATCCTATCCCATAATGCTGTGATGAGGAAAAAAGTGACATTGAACTTCAGGGTAAATTTCAGTAACTGCTGCACTACTGTACCATTCACTACATATTGATAGGCACAACTTGTGACATTTAAATTTGAAAGCAGTGGCCTTGTCTACATGGTCTTGCAGATCTGACAAACAGATGAAAAAGGAGTAAAAACCTGCTTATTTAGCAGTGGGTTTAGATGAGCCAATGAGATCCCTCTATGTAACCTGAAGTAAAAAAAAAAAAGAGGAAGTACGAGCCCAAGCACTTGCCAATTTCTTCTGTGGTGAGGCAGCAGATAAGCTTATTATCCTCATCATAAGCACAGTTTGCAGAGACTGAAAACTAAAGCCAGCTGATAGTGAGTTCCACTTCGGAATGAGCTCTGAATTTTAGGTGTGATGGGGGAAAAAGTTTCCTGCGTCGCAGTATAGCAGAGAGAACGGCATGCAGGTAATGACTTGGGAAACAGAAGCAGCCTGAGGTTTGTGCGTGAGCTGAGCCCCGCTGCTGCCTGCAGCCGCCCAGCCCTGCCTCTGCCGCCCTGCGCGGCCACCGCGGGCCGGCGGCTGGGCTGCTCGCCCGGGCCTTTCCGCCCGCTCCGAGGCCGCCTCGCTCGAGCGCTTGTTTAAACCAAGAGCTCAGTGAAGAAAACGTCACAGGATGTCAAAAACAACACAGGATGTCTGATCTGTACAGTCACAACTCCTGAACGGGTCTTTTAGAGATGCACGCATTTCAACATCGCTGAATTGCGATGTAAAAATATGAAAACCAACTATATAATACCATAGCTCCATACTAGCAACAGAACCTAAACATTACTCCTGACAAATACTAGAAAATAAAACAATTTGGAATTTTTAATATTTTTTTCACCCTAGGTAATTTGAAATCTTGCTCCTTTTTTTTATTTACCTTGTTATTCCCAGTGTTGAATTAGAGCAGGAGAGACTAGAAGAGTTCTGCTACAGGAAGGTGGGGGGAAGTCCAAGCTGACAGGTGGAAAAAAGTACTGTCTGTGTGAAGACTGGAGTAACATGGCCTGTTCTGAGTATCACTTAACTGCATTGCAAGTACAGTACCAGATTTAGAATAACCGCAAACTGAAACCTGAATAGTGGTGGAAACAGTCATCTCTACAGAATTCTGGTAACACAAGTTGAGTGATCGATGGGGTCTCTCTTCTGAGTGTCTTGTTCACAAGCACTTGTCCTGGCAAAAAGCCCTAGGTCCTGGATCAGGAAGCAGTTCACAGTTTTTCCTTTCTGTGGCTTCTTTGGGTTACAGCCCCTGGAGCAGATGGTCTTAAGTTCAGTCACTAATGCAGATTTATGGTGGCTGTTATATGATAGCAATTTTGGTATCTTTTAAAGGCAGAGTTTGCAGTTAAAGTAAATTCCAGTTGATAAACTTCTAGATAATATCAGATTTTATGCAGTTTAATCATAATAAGATGATTGTAGACCACAAGCTAAGGCAATCACAGACTTTCTCAAACAAGTATGCTCAGCATGTTATATTTATCAAGACACTAAACATTCCAGGATCATCAAGTCCTTTTCTCCAATAGAGCTCCTCCTTATAAAGGTAAGAGGTAATGCCAGTAGAATCTTTGTCAGGTAGGCAAAAGCTAATGAGGGATGTAGCTAATTTCTGACTTTCTCCTTATTCCTTATGAGAGCTCTAAAAATCTCTCTTAAGCTACTTTTGCTTTGTTGTGTTTTTATGCTTTAAATGCATAATGCAAAACACACTATTTTGTCTCAGCTCTTCCTCTGCATTTGTAAAATGGACATTGGTTCATTTTATGGAGGCAGAGAACCTCAGAGAGCAGCAGCCAACCTGCTCACCCACAGTGAGTAACCACAGGCTAAAAACGGCTGAGAACTGCTTGCTGTGTAGAAAAGATACACAGAAACCAATTGTCCTTGTGGTGGTCCTTCTCTCTTCAGTGGATTATGATTGTTATTGCTTCTTAATTTGTATATTCTCCACTGTTAATGGAGAGGATATCTTCTGATGATTTATACAGAGGATTTGGTGACAGTTGTTAGTGGTTATCATTTCAGAGAATGTAGACAGAAACACCTTGGAGTGTATCTTCAAGGTTGTCTTCTGTGGTGGTACATCCTCCCCCACTCCTTGGGCTGCACTATCATCTCAGGAACACCCATGAAGCCTCGGCCTTGATGAACAGCATGTGGACTAAGGTCCTCTTGAGCTTGTCAGAAATTCTGTCAGCTCCTGTTTTTCAAAGAATAGCCTTGGAAAATTAGTTTTCAAGCCTGAATAACAACTTGAGCGGAACAGCATTTTTATTATCAAACTTTCAAAGAAAGTCACTGACCCTAATTGTAGCCAGGATGGAAAATTACTATGACTAAAGCCAACTCTTCTGCAACCCTGTAAACAGTTGTCCTAAGTGAGACCCTTTGAGCTGTCCTGAACCACAGCAGGCTGTGCCCAGCTTCCCCCCTGAGTGGGACACGCTTGGAGCAGGTGGACTCTCAAGTTGGCTATTCTTGGAGTACCTCTGCCAAACACTGCCAGTGTACCAATGGACCAGTTATTTGTGACACCTTCATGACAGATGTTCTATAGTCCTGCAAAGCTTTTCAGCACTTTCCAGGAAGGTCTCTCAGGCCATGTGGTTCTGCCCACATGTAAAGATAGCTTGGGATATTTTACACATGTGGGTTGAAAGCAGTGATTTGGCCTAAATAGAGATTACGCAGCAGTTTAATAGGGCAGCAGTTAAATTCTGTTCCACAGGAGCTGACGTCTGCCAGCAGTAACTGCAATCATGTGATTAGTTTTCCAAATTTTATTTTTTTTCAGGAGAAAGCATGCTTTTACATGTATTTTTACCTTTTAGTGTTCCTACTCAGAAGTAAAGCTGGCATCGAGTATCATGAATATTCTTTCTCAGTGTCTTCAACTCAAAAGGCAATAGGTTTAGGGGATACATTCTGTTTTCTGTATTTGCAAGCACAGTGAGTGGTCAGGTGCCTTTTTCATGCATTTTTCAGTGCATTTTTCATTGATAACAAAAATCCTGGAAATCGAGTTATGCCCTTTCTTATGTGTGCTCAGCCTGGCTGCATAGACCTAGAGCCCAGGACCATACTGACTTCATGGAATTTGCAGTGATGTAACAGTTTGAAATTCAGCTTGAGAAAAAAATGAAATACATTCTCCACTGAGTAAAGAGAAGTTTGACTTCCAGCTTCTCTTTATTACTGCTCTTTATTATTACTTTCCAAAACAGATTCCCTTGCAGTTAGATGTTTCCAACAAGACTGGTTTGCACATTGCTGGAAAAAATTTTGTAATCGTGGTTTTTTTTGTACTGTTCTGTTTTGTCAGTGTGGTTCAGAACACAAAGGCTATTGTTTAAAAAAACCATGAATGTTAATTTGCATTCCATTGCTGGGTTATTACACAGCGTGTGGAAAAAAAAAAAACCCGAGCTCTGATTTAAAAAAAAAAAAGGACATTGTTTCCTTTTCCCTTTCTTCTTCCTTGTGACTGGTTCTCCTTTTTTTTAATGTTTCTAGCCCAGACTATGCTCTTAGACACACTGACTGTCTTCTAGTACTTGTAGGCAAATATAAGTATATCCCCAACTGTGTCTGTAGAATACAATATTTCAGGAAGGACCCACAACAACTATCTAGTCCAGCATATAGATCACCAAGTAGAACTATATAAATCTAAAAAATAAATCTATAATGATATTTGTGAGCAGTGACACTTGCAATACACTTGCTCTTATATTAGAAGGTAATTGCAATCTGAAAATTCGTATCTGTAGTATTCCAGAAGACTCTGAGTGTAGTTTCACAAGTGGCAGAGACCCCACTTAGACCACACTGCCACATCTACCACTGTCTATTGATTCTCAGCCCTGAGCCACACGTTCCAGCCAACTCCACAGCACCAGTTCTGGTGTTCACACAGCAGTGTGGGGAAATAACCTTACCAAGAGGACTGGTTTCCTCCTGAGCTGGTCTGACTCCACATGCAGCTTCACAAGCACTAAGCTAGAATGAGGAGGGTGGGAGGAACAGGACACAAGGAAGAGGAACAAGTAGAACTGTCAGGATCCTGATTACATTTCTAAGCCTTTATTGGCTTCCCCCACAGCCCTACCCTTGGGCCCAGAGGCTCTGTTCACATTCAATACCTTTTTCTACCACAGCCATACCTGTGCCTGTATCTGTGCCTATTGATCTGGGCATTGTGGACTGCTCTGGCCTCAGACCTGTGGACTGACTTCCCAGCCTGACCTTGGCTCTCTCCTCTCACTGTTGTCCTGACTGGAGATCACAAGGCTGGACCACTCCTGGCTTGACCTCAGCTCTGCTCTGGCATCACAGACCTGCCTGTCAGTCACAGGGCTGTGTCTGACCCTCACTTGCAGGCTGACTTCTCAGCCTGACCTTGGACCTGCCTCATTGTCATGAACTTGCTTGATGACCTGTTTTGACTCTGGCTACCACCCCTGCCCTGCCCTGCTCCCTTACTTTAGGACAGGAGGAGGGTGTCTGGTGAGCCAGCTGCTCTGCTTGCTGCCATCTATCTCCCTGTCCCTAGGGAGCAGCCAGCCTTGAGAAGGACCAGGCACTGGGAGCAGTGTGGTCTCTGCCTGGCTCCTACCAGTTTAAACAAATTGCAAGGCTGTGTTAAGAGGTGGCAGGCACCTCTTGGAGCAGGTGAACTCTCAAGTTGGTGGTGCCAGCTCTCCCAGGAGCTGCTTCCCAAAAGAGGCAGTCATGCCACTTCCCCAGGCACAGGTATTTGTTCCTACCCCTTTTCCCTGGGCCAGCACAAGTGTTTGCACAGCAAGGCAGTGAACCAGGACAAACAAAAGTGATGCAGTTGGTTCTTGAAGGAATGGATTTAACCCTTTACCTGCATCAAGAACAAACACCTTATGTTGAGAAGAGTGACACAGATTCAGCCTCAAGCGTTCGTGGAAAGATCACCAAGAATAGGGATTTTAATGTGATTCCATGAGGTCTGGGATCCCAGGAATTTGTGTGACTGGCCTAGGCTGAAGTGAGCAATTGTGTATCTTCCTTTCTGTCACTACCAAACTAGCTTAGGTATTAAGGTGCTGCTGCAATTACATCCTGCAACTGACAATGTAGATGGATCTATGTTTGTTTAGACCTTTCTTACATAAGTAAACAAAGCAACAAAAATATTCATCTAGACCCAAAGGTCCTGGGCTCAGGGTTTACATTCAGTTCATACTGATCAAGGAGAGAGTCAAAACACAAGTGTTCTGTGCCTGACTCTGCCTGTTCACTTGTGTGAGGCTGAGCCCCTTTAGTCCTGATTGGCTGTTTTGGGCTCTTCTACTGCTCAGCATTTTGACTGTTCTTTCCAAATGTCAACTTCTGTCAGAATCAGCATGGAAGTAATGTCATGACTGGTATATCTGAACCAGCAGTGTTCAGAAGATGTTAATTTATGGAATCCTCAAGGCGCTGAGTGAAATCTCCTGGATAAAGCTCCCACCATTGGCCATACTGCTGGCAGGGAAGCTTGTGGTTAGCTGGAAATGGAGATGCAGCTGGGGCTGCAGTTGATTTGCTTATATTTGTAGTATTCAGCTCCTATGTCACACTAATTTAATTTTTATGAAATGAGAAAGAAGGGAAACCTTTAATATAAACTTATAGAGCCAGGACTGCCCAGCAAATAAAAGGCATATTCAGCATAAGCAGGTAAGAAACCTTTAAGAAGATTAATGAAAAAAAAATAATAGTCACCAAAAATTTCTTCCGTATGTTGTAGAGGAAAATACCTTCCATTAATTCCTAGTTACTCCCTGTTGTATTCATAAGAGAACATTTGCTTTCTTCTGCTATTAACAATGACAAGTCTGTTAAGGACTTAATTAAAATAATTTTTGGGGGACTAACAAAACACATTTGCATAAAGGTTGTGATATTCTAGGAATGGATAATGTTTCAAAATGTATCAAATATCATGGAAATTAGGAATAATTGAAAAGGCAGTCTAAAAATAGTAAACCAAGCAGGCACATGAAATAAACTACCAGTATTAAATAAGTATCAAATGATGAATGGTATAAAGGGTGGAAGAAAGGCAAAGAATTGTTTTTGTCTGAAATTGAGTCTCTGATGCTTGGCAAAGATGCAACTTTGTTGTAGCTCTCATTGTGAGATACATTAAATCAGACTAAGATTAACGAGTGACAGATTAAGTGTTTTCCAGGACATTCAATCAGAAAAGGAAGCCAAAACAGCTTTTAAATATTTGGTTGTTGTTGTTTGGTTTTTGTTTTTTTTTTTTTCCCAAGAGCTGAAAATATTGGAGGAAACTGGAATGGCACTTGGAGAGATATTTTATTATTTTAACTGTTTTGTCTTCCTTTCTATATCCACCATGATGTTTTAAATTAAGTGGATACAGTCATGCTGTCCTCTTCTTTGAAGTCATATGAAGTAATTTGAAGTCAATTGATGTGAATAACACAGATGACTGCTTCAGGCCTCATGACCATTATTTAAAATATTCTCCTACTTTTAGATTTGTCTCCGAGTAAACCAATATAACCAGTGAGAAATTCTTGATACTTATGAATGATCATGCAAAGGTCCAGCGAGAGTTTCAAAGTAAACGAACAAGTGGAAGAAATTTACCTGCGGTACATCCACAGCAACACTACTTCCTTGCCGGTGAGTGCTGCCTCAGAGCAATTACATCATGGTTTTGGGAGTGCTTTATAATGTTTGTATCTGACATCCCACTGGATTAGTCTGTCAACAGTTCTTCTTTGGGATAACCCCCTTGTGCACGTGGTGCTGGGTTCTATTCCTGAGTGAATCACTTAACCCCTCTGTCTTTTTCTCTTTCCATCCATAAAATTAGCATAATAATGCTAATTCATCACAGGCTATAGTTAGGCTCAATTAATGTTTGTAATGATCTCTGAGATTGTTGGATAAAACATGCTGTAAAAGTGTATTATTATTGTTAATAGAGCCTTTTGTACTTCGGCACTCTAACAAAGCACTACCACTGCTCACCAGCTCCTAAAATTTCATTGAAACTCTGAAGAACTTAATGGGATACAGCTTTCTGTTAGTGTGTCCATTTATCTTTCTGACTTATTCAAACCATCAGAACAGTTTCAGTTCTGCAAATGGGAGAGCTGTGGAATTTGTGCAGAGAGAAATTATGTAATTTATTTTGTAAGTGATCTAGGACCGAAAACTTTTTAAACAGGCCCTCATTTACACTGACCTCAGTTCTGGCTAAACTAGTTTAGACTGCAGAGAGCTGTGATTTGTAGAACAACTGTTTTTAAAATGAGGTACCTGTTTGGTCAGGACAATAAACAGTCATAGCTGTGGAAATGGTGGCAGTGGAAAAGAGTGGGAGTAGACAAATCTCACTCTGTTGTTGGAGGAAATGATCTGGGGTTCATCATTAATGCTCCTGGGTCTTGGTTACACATATCAGGTTAAAAGTTGGAAGACAAAGGCTTAGAACTCCCCTCCCATTTGTCAGGAGCAGAGGAAGAAATGAAGGAACAAGCTTCACAACTGAACTAATTGTTGAGAAATACTTTGAGATTTACTGGCCTCAAAGAGCAGCCCACATTTGGCAGCATATTGGACAGCTAAGCTTGAGCATGTGAGCCTGAAATGGATTTGTTGGTTGAATTGGTTCTACATTTGTAAGATTATTTGGAGCTGTGAGGCAGTCATCTCTGCACATGGGTTTTAAGCAGTGAGATTACTCTGAACTCTTATGTGACATTTTATCAAATGCTAAACAGCTTTTGTGGGACTTCAAATATTTTCTCTTCTGCTAACATACGTCAGCTTCCTACCTCTGCTTGTTCCAGTACCTGCATTATTCACAAGTGATTTCTTACTACTTTTGATAATGAGAAATGTGTGTTATTCTCTTCTTGTTTGTTCTTGAAAATAGGTGGACAGTCTCTACTAAAGCTTTACGGGAAAAGAAAACCAACAGTAATTGAGATCATATTCACAGATGATTCTTCATAAAGTCTAATGTTCCAGAAGTATCTTAAATCATATGTTTTTAAAAGAAAGTTTTTGATGATTTGAAAATGTAAAATGGCTGAATAGATTTTATGTTGGCTACTTTGAGAAACTTCCTTTTTTTCCAACCTAATTTTTATTGCCCTTCTTGTCTACTGTCTAGTATTACCAAGGATGACTCAGGTAAAATTACTGTAATCTCTCTGCAGGATTTTATGTGACTCAATGAAGCCTCTTTCCATGTCAAATCTTTGAGTCTGTTACTCTCTAAAAGAAAAGTTTGTTCCTTGAAACAGGAAGAAACAGGAAGAAATAGGTGATGTAAACATGGATGAGCTGATCAACACAAGCAAGTTGTCCTGTTTTGTACAGAGAAAAATAAAAGTGGTAAGGACTTAGTAAATTTGATAAAAATACAATACGTACATTCACTAATCACGTGAATTAGCCAGGAGTGATAAGAGACAGAAATCTGAAACCTTAGTCATAGTGTCTGGCAGCAGTTTAGAAAGCAAGTAGGGCCTTAGGAGGTAGAATTAGATGGAGAGACCATGCTCATCAGTAATTAAAGCACCATTCAGAGAAAAACCAAGACAAAGCCACTTGTTATTGCTAATTACTTTGAATGTCACATTATACAGAAAAACAATCTATAAAGGTGAGTGCAAATATCTGTAAAGGTATAATTTTCTTGAGATTCCATGGATGGTTCTACAGTGTTTTAAGACATTCTCTTTGCCATTTGTTTACAGTGAATCTCAGGTGTTCTATCCTTAAAAAAAAATATGGTTTATAGAGTACTAGACTGTAAGTGGCTCTTAAAAGCATTTCACAAAGAACCATCCAGCATCTCAGTGTATACATGACTTGTCTGGGATCCTTCAGTGTAGGAAAGCCTATGCTTTTTCCTAATGCATATTCATAAGACATTGATAGAATGGAGTATCTAAATACATTTCATAATATTCAGATACTTGCTATTTTTCTAGATTCTCAGTACTTGCCTTTTATAAAAAGAATTGCCTTTACATGCTTCTCTTTTAATTCAGCTGGAAAAGTCCCCATCTAACAGGAACAGTAAGAGTCCAAACTTGCATCTTAGATCACTTAGATATTATTTTTGATGGCCTGTTCATATGAGTGTGACAATTGAAAATGCAGTTGTGTAAATCATTCATAGGAATAATAAAGAACAACTGTTTTCTGTCCAGCAAATAATGGAAGACTTCGTAGCCATACAGAGACACAGAAGGAATTGTGGGAAAGCCTGGGAAAACTGTCAGCATTCAACTGAGTCTGTATCCTTGGGGCAATTTAAGCTGGATGTGTACACAAAAGGAAGTCCAGGGCATGTTGGCTCGATCAGGCATAAATGTGCTTTACTTGGGCTCTGACAAGGCAAACTCTGGAGGTTTTAACATCTGTCCTTTTTTTTCCTCCCCCTGCCTTGTTTTCCACATCCCAACAACAACTAGTGCAGGTTTCAGTACTGAAGAAGGCAGCTTCTTCATGTAGGATATAGCAGTAGGAGTTTGGATGGAAGGTATTTGAGCAGCAGGTTAATTACTAGACCCAGTGTCTGGTATATGGATGCTTTCCTGAGTGTGTTAGGTCAGAGAATTTTAGTTCATGATAAAGGGTGTGGGTTTTTTGTTTTCCAAAATAACTCTGAATTCCAAACTGAGTGCTCATCAATAATGTGTTTTATGCAATGGCACTAGTGGAATGAAGAGACAAACATAATTAATGCAGCTAAATTCAGAGGCTGAAGGAATCGTTCCAAGAGCAGGTTTGCTGATAGGCTGTAGCCAGTTCTGGAATGCTCTTTTAGAAACACCCACCCTGGATTCCCAGCTGTGCTTCATGTCCCCTTGTCATTGCTTTGCGGGGATGATATGACCAAACAGTTGACTACAGTTTCTTGAGGGTTGGAGCTGATTCTGTCCCTTGATTGCTGTATGCTGCTCATTTATTTGACAAACAATTTTAAACGCAAAAGAAACAAAACTATAAGTAGTAAGGCGGGAATGAACCCAAGTGTATGTATGTTTGTTCATTCACTTACTAAACATATTCACTGCTGTTAAGCACAAGTCCCACTCTCCAGCTATAGAGAAGACATGCAGCGTGTCTTCTATGTAGCTGGAGGCACAGTTTAGTCCCTTGGTCCAGCTTGGGCCACTGTCAAATAAAGACAGAAGTGAGCTGATCCATATCAAATTAAAAGCGTTTGTCAGTTTTTTCTCAAAGTCTCCTAGTCTTCCTCCAGATATTTTCTGCTACAAGGTTAGTGCTTGTCAGGGTTCCCAGACTTTCAGACTGCCCTTAGAATTTCCTTCTTAGGAAGACAGGGTGTGGCAATACTTTGAGACAAAAATCAGTACAGTTTTAAGGACTTCAAGCGAGTCTTTCTTTCCACACTCTACCTCCTTTTGCCTAATGATCTATGTGGAGGACTAGGACATTTCCTCTAAAAAGCCATATACCATGAGGAGGATGCTCAATATAAAGTGATGTTGGAATTCTTCATTCCTCACCAGTTTTGATAAGCTATAGTATGTGAGGAGAGATAAGATGTTGTTGCACTTGAGTGGTGATAAATCAACGAAGAGGAAGCGTGTTTACAAGTAGGATGCTGGAAAGTGGGAAAGGCTGCAACACAAATAGCCTGTGAGATGCAGTGTGGATACTTGAAATAGGCTCACTTTAAGCTGATTGAATGCAGAACCAACACAAGCTTATAGCATGGACAGAGGTAGTCCTGACCCCGCAGACGCAGGCAGTTTTAAAGTAAGGAATCAAGTGAGACAGTGCCTTGGGACTCTTAACAGTTTTGGCACAAATCATGTTAGACTTAAATCCAAGTTGCTGACTGAGAAGTAACATACAATATTAATATATGTCAACCTTGAAAAATTGGACTTTGTGCAACATACAAGTGCAATTTTTAAAGTTTATTTATTTACTATAGCATGTATTGTGCAATTGTAGAAGGACTTTGAGACTGATTTCTGAGCTGAAATTATGTTGAGTCTGAAGCAAAATCATTGCAAATCTAAGCCTGCAAAACTATTACTAAGTACTAAAAATGGCCCATGAAAACAAGAGATATGCATAAAGATTTGGACAAGCTCAATTCCCTGTTCACCGTGAGATATTTATTCCTCTGCTGTGTTCACTTCCAGCAGGTTTTTAATGTTTCCTAAATCACACAACCCAAATCACCTTGTTGTGTCTGTCCCAGAGCACTACTTATCTGGGTGAATGAGAATGCTGACTTCAAGAATGCAGGAACAGATATATTTATTGTGAGACTCCACTGAAATCGGTCTTTTGCTGAAAATCATTGTCTTTGAATAAAACTACCACTTGCTTCTGAAATAATAATATCATACTTTAACAAACTGCTCCATATAGCCCAAATCTTCTATTCTTGAAATCTATAGGAACTTTGCCATGGTTTTAAACTAACATGACAATAAACATTTGACTAAGAGATGAACATAAAAAACCCTCAAAATTAATCCATATTTAACATTCTTAAATTTGATATATGGTGGCATCTATATAATCAGACAGCTCATACTTTAAAAACATCAAAACAAACAAAAAATCTAAATAAAGGCTTGCTAAAATCCAAACTTATTTCGTAATCATGCATTGGAATAGCAGTTGTTTTTGCTGGTCTGATCTGCCTTTCTGTTGGCTGGATTCCCTTTCTGTGACAGATGTGCTATTTATGGAAGGGGATTCTGAATATTTTAAAGCACTGACTGCTAGGAACATCTCATTCCCAGCCTTTATAATGAAAGAGAGCAAAATGCCAAATGATTTCCCAAATAAAAACCTCCAAATTAAACAGATACTTATTTAATCATTAAAAAAAAATAAAAAGGCAGAAAAAAGCAAAATAAGATTGTCTATTTTTTGAAAAGAAGTGAATACAATATGTACAGCAGCCTAGTTTTTGCTGTCCAATATTTTCTGATTTAATACAATACTTGGTATTAGTCTTTCCTTTTAAAAAGAGGTGCTCTTTTGGAGAAAAAAAAATCATCATGTACACAGGTTCCTAAGGAAAGAATATGTGTTTGAAAATTTGGCTGCCTTCTTCCTCAGCCATACTGGCAGGTCAAATGAAAGCTAGCGCTTCTCTGGACAAATCTGGCCTCACAAGGAGCTGTTTATTTCTGCAATTGGTCAGAAACCATTTAGATTTACTCGTACATATGGTAAACAATGGTTACCTAAAGAAATCTTTCAGTGGAATATTTTTAGAGCTAACACATTAATCTTCAGAGTTCTGTTCCTGTGCTGGATATCATCTTGCGGTATTTGCAGGTAGAGAGATAAAGAGCTGAGAGAAGTCACCGACATAGTGGGGGGGATTTTACTCTCTAAACAGGTATATCTTATGGTTTGTTTTACCTCACCTGATGGTTTAGCCTTCTGGGAAGGTAACTCAGGTTACAGTAAACTGCAGCATGGTTCTCTCATTCTCCTTCTGGAGACAGAGTGATAATGAAAATAGCACCAGTTTTGCTTATTAGGAATTTAAAAAAAAAAAATCAGACTCGCAGTTTTTGATGCTTTTCTCTTTGCGTATTTTTCATTATACATGCAAAATGTTTTGCTGTATTTTTAAGTTTTCCAGATGATAACCCTTTTTTGACATTTACAAAAATCTAATTCCCACAATTACTCCTGCAGTCTCTGCAGAGGGTGATACCAATTTAACGTATGCGGCTGAACAACGTACATGCTATTAATCTCAGAGGGTAATAGAAAGACATTTAGTAGGTGATGTGAAATTTTTAATTATCATCATCATTATTATTATATTTGCAGCTATGATTTTATATTTCAATTTTTTTTCTTCAAGACGACAGCACTTTAGTATCTGCATTGACCTCCATGATGTCAGAATGTCATTGTGCAACCGTAGCTAAGAAAAGCCGCCGAGAAAAAAAAAAAACAAAGGAGCTTTGCGTCTTCCAATAACATGAGATGTGCATATACAGTACGTAGCATTTTGGAATTTATACTGTGCTAGTGAGTTGTTGCTTTCAGTTTGATTAGACAATCATTGTTTCGTTTTCCTTGCTTTGACAGTGAGTATGCTTGCACGCTGCTTAAGTCTTCTTAGTGTTATCTAGGTCAGTGTACTTAGGATAGCTTTTATGTTCTGTAAGTCTGACAGTTACCATGCTTGACAGAGATCAGCAGCAAATTTTGTTTTATTTGTTATATCTGAGGATAGAAAAATAGCTTAAAACTAATCAGAATTGTATACCACATAGCACCTACTGTTTCTGCATTGCAGATATATTTAGCTCTAACACTGCTTGTGGTTAACAGGGTGTAGCGTAGACACAGACAGCTGATCATGCAGTCAGACCCGGTGCTCGTGTGGTTTGTCAATACTGCTCAGGATTTTGATGGACTGTAAAAGAGAGAAAACAGAAAGGAGAGAAAAAGAAATATTTTATTTGTCTGAACATTAGACCTTTAGCTGTATTATTTTTTGCTATCATTGGCTTTTAATTTTATTTTTTAATACTGGAACTTAAAAATTAAGAAAGCACAGCAAATGCATTCAGGATTTAATATGTGCGACGTGAAATCTTTCTGCATCGAGAGGATGTTGCTGTAGTGGATGCAGCGTTTCTCCAGTAAGCAAGAAGACTGTTTTGTTTTCCTCGGCAGGCGACTCAGCCATTGCACAAGCAGATTTTGATAAGAGTTTGAAATGCCTACTACTGTATCGTTGTAGAATTTGGAGTTTGCTAACAGTGTTAGTGACTGGAGCTCATCTTGCATCACCAGTTGATGACAATTTTCTTTGTTCCCTCCCACCCAGTTGAACCAAGACTCTGTAGCTGATACGCAATGTCACTTACAACATTAATCAGATACTGCATTTAAGGTGAGCTGTCCCCTGCCTCCTCCCTTACCAGAGCTGTGCTGCAGTATGTATCTTACTCCTGCAAGCCTAAAATGGCAGGCAGGATTAACGTTGCTTGTGCTGTGTGCATGCTGTGTATTGAATTCATTATACTGTGCCTAGTATCTCAAATGTGAGTATGTAAATGGTCTCTGTGCCATGTCATGCAGTAGTGAAGACTGGTTTGTGCTTCATTACAGGCTTAGATATTTGAGCATCACCTTAAGAATTCTTTTTTCATTTGCAATGTGGTGAGCTGTTAGCTTGTCATCACATTCAAACTACATTATTAGCCCTTGGAAAGGAAAAAAAAAAAGCAAACTGTGCTTCCAGATGGTGTCACCCTTTTTCTTCTTGCATTTACTGTAGTTTAAATAATGTATATTGTATTGTTAATTAATGTGAATATCGAATTAAAGCACTTGAAACTTACATATTTATTATGCAGGTAGGAGGCACGTCAAATCTATTTTTAACTCTTACGCAGTCCACGTTGTGCAATGGGCTTTGGTTGTCGAGTTTATATTTTCAGCTGTGATATCAATAGGTTGATTTTCAGTAAATGTGACAAGTGGCCTTTGCAGTGGTCAGCTTCAAGCTTTGAACCCTCTGAGGAGGAGAAAAAAAAAAAAAGCCAACCTTGTTTTGCAGTTTCGGAAAACCTTGGATGAGGACTTTTTTTTCCCACTCCTGCTTTCCCTGTTGATAAACTCAGTTCTCCTGCTCACGGTCTATTCAAGCTGCTTCCCATCTGAATTTTGACAACTGCTTCTAAAAAATTATCAAGAAGACCACGAACAGAACTTATCTCCATCGCTTTACATAAAAATGGCTGGGTGCATTGCCATGTTAACACTGCTCTAAGTGGTACGTGCAGGTAGGTTGAGATTTGCATGTTTTACTGTTTTCTTGGTCAGTGTTGCAAGAACATGAAATGGGCTTTGGAATGTAGCTTTCAGTTTTAAAATGTACTAAACTGTTAATGAAAACAACCTATATTAAATTGTTGTCTTCACATGTTGGCATGGCAATTACTCTTATCTGTTTTTTTAGAATCTGTTGTGAAAGTGGAGCAATCATGTCTGTTAAAATAATCATATGTACTAAGGGCGTGGCAACGCTTATGCAACAAAAGAATTTTTGAAAACCTTATTGATTCCATTACATTTTAAAGCTGACTATAAGCATTACTAAACTTGCAGCTAAAAGGCAGAAATAAAAATTGAGGAAGATTATAAAAAATAAAAATATTTTAATTCTGTCATAAGCGGTTTCGTGTTTTGTGCGAAATATTAATTAAAGAATAATATGCTTTAATGCTTATATTTTCAGTATTGGCTACAAACATAAAACTGCATTATTTCTTGTTATTTAAAGGTAGGAGAACTTTAAAGAGAGAGATTGATATAGATGGCCCTGTCAGCTTAAACTGAGTATCAGTTCACTGAAATGTGTTTTACTTCACACACACACAAAAAAATTATTAAATAAAAACGTAACAGCCTTAAGTAAAAAAACTTGAATTTGAGCATAAAGAATAACAGTAATTATGAGTACTGTATTACTTACACCAACTCATATAATATATTTCTTTGAGATTAATACTGGGCCAGAACCAGTTTCCTTGGCAACCAAATCCTTTAAAAAGGTTCAATGGTAGAGATGTAGAAAGATGTTATTCTCTTTAGTAGCAATATCACAATGCAAATGGAAATGTCGCAGTTGTTTCCTCTTAGTTCTAACTGAAAATGTGATCTCACTTTGTGTTCCCATGCGGCTATCAGTTCTTAAATGATGCCATGTTTATAAAGCTGTACACACAAAAACCTGCTTTATTTCTGGTTTGCATTGGCTGCTCCCAGAAACGTACTCTGGTTTCTTTTTTAATTTAGCCCAGTCTTGCATGTAGGTCAAGGTTTGTACTGTGTGTATATAAAGTAATAGTTTTATTATCATCACAAGTATAAAAATATGACTAAAACATTTAGCAGCTGACAAGTGTAGAGAATCAGAAGGTTTAAACCTTCTTTCAACTTTGCTGAATTCAGCCACAGTAATGCTAATAAACCTTTCTATATATAGTGGACCCAGTCAGAAGTTCAGGTAAAGAACTGTGTTTAAGCATACTGCAAAAGAACTCCAGTCAGACCTTGAACAAGCCTTTAGAGAATAAGCTCACTTGAGGTCTGCGATAATTTGCAGACCTTGTAGATTTTGCAAAATTTAAGTACTATAATTCTTTATTTCTATTTTTAGCTAATATTTTTTCTACCGTGCCAGTAAAGTTAAACATTAGTACACCACAGGTAACTGCCTATACAGGTCAGATGTTACTGAATGTCTCCACTGGGCTTATAACATAGTGTATCTCCTCGTCGATGCCCTTTGTACGTGACTTGAGAAATTCTCACTACTGCAATGAGACTTTTGCAGCAGGGAAGCCATTTTCCTTTCATGTCCTTGACTTTAAAATAACTGAGTATGTTTTGTGTGGAAAATTCAGCACTGAAAGTGAATGCAGAGGAGGTATTTAGAAGCACAGCCAATTATCAATAATAGCCCTGTCAGTATGAGTAATATTAAACTAATTCTCATTTACTTCTAAATATACCACTTCAGTGCATTCCAAATGAGCAGAGTATAACTGTTCAGGAATATGACTTGTCATGTGTCATAATAGGCAAATCTTTAATGATGACAATAAAACCATTAGATTCATAAGAATAATTTAATGCACTCCAGTATTCCTCTGTTCCACCTAAAGAAGCAGAACTGAAAACCTAACAGACAGCCTCTCTCAAGTGACGTATTAAAGCCTGCATTTTTGTAATTTGATTTATCTCCAGTAGCTTGCTTCTGCTGATTATTTTCCTGTCTAAAATGTTAATATGGAGGGCACCATTAAATGTAGTAAGAAAGTAAATTTCTTTGTTTATTTCTTGTGTGGTTATTTTTAAAGGAAATGCTGAGCAAATGATATGTCTAATCTATTTATTGCCTCTGATACTTATCTTTAGAAAAGATGGGGCACTTAGCAATAAACTGTTTTTATTATATCTTTGTGTCTAAACATATCCACTCAAGGCATTTTTAAAAGTAGCTCCATTACATGAGCACATTTCCCTATGGTTGTTTTAAATCCATTTGCAGATTTGCTCTTTGTTAAGGGGTGCAAGTCCTCTTGTAATGAATATGACTGAACTCAAGTGCTTTCATGAGTCCACAAAAACTCATCGGCAGTAAAACGGTACATTTTCTGGCGAAAGAAACAGATTTCTTTATTTAGGAGGAGTCCAGTAATTAGCAAGCTGTTTCTAGTTTTGACTGGTATACGTGGGCTGCTGTATGTATTTCAGTGGTACTTACATCCAGCTAATGCAGAGTGTCAGAATGTTGCAGACAGAGGTGCCATAAAAAATCTTCTGTAAACTTCATCCATTTTATTCTTTTGCTAAGAGGGCTAACCAGGGCATGGAGGAGCAGGTGCAGTTTTTCCCACCTCCAGCACAGCCTGCAAATGCTATTGTCAGGGGGGCCTGTTAGGGTTTTTGGGTTTATTATTTTAGGGGACTGGGGGAGGGGATGTTTAGTTTTATCACAGAAGTCTAATTGTTGATAATGAACCACCCTTTTTATAATTGGAATTTGCTCCTCTATCCATGCAAATTCCATTTCTGCCTAACAGAAAATCTAAACAAAAAAATTATTCACTTGGACACTGTCTTACTTGTTTTTCAGTGGTCTTTCTAATTAAGGTTACTTCTGCCTCTAAACTTCATTTTGATTTGAAACTGCAAGTCTCTCAGTGGGAAACTAGCTGTGTTCAGATAATATTTGTCAGATTATTAAACAGATTCTGGTAGTAATGAATAGGTACCAATTAACCCTTTTGAGGTAGTGTCTGTTGTGCTTTTTCACATAAATTGCTTCACTAAGTATTAAAAGGGCTTTATTATGGATAATATTGTATTTGAATTCCAGTATCAAATTTAGGAAATCTTTAGCTTTGGTAAGATCTTTAACTGTTGGATTCCTCCAAACATGATGTTCAAGCTTCCCATTTATCATATTTTGGTCATTTATGAATACGCCTTTATTGGAATTTGAGCTAATAATAATGACTTACTGCATTTTTTTTCATTCTGGCCTTTGTTAAGGGCAGATGTGAGCTACAGATTTCTTATACAAATTAACATATACTAAAAATGTACAAGGCTAAACAAACAACAACAAAAAAAATTAACTCACCTTCTTACCTTTTCAAGCCAAAGTAATGGGTCCTGTATTTCCTGTCCAATGTAATTGCTAAGAGCATACAGTGTATTTGCAAATGGAGGATGGAGCTATGTATTCTTAATTGCTGCTCCACACTTGCTGCTGTATGAATGCCTATCAGCTGAGTCATAAGGCCTTATCTGCATGATTTTGCAATTTTCTGTGGAACAATTTCTTTTTTTTTTCAGTATATTTGAAACAAAACCAGGTTCCCCATCATTTTTATACTGCTAAAGGAAAACCTTTTTAGTATGTTTAATACATAATACTAAAATCAGGATGTTTGACAGTGATGAATAATCATTTAAGCAGAGAAATACAGGAAGTGTATTCCAGAGAACAAGAGCTGCCTAGAAATGTCACTATCACAGATCCTGTGGTGATATCTGTGACAAGAGAGATCAAAAGAAAAGTGGTGGAAGAGAAAGAGAAGAAAGAAAACGGCTTTCAAAATAATTACTTTAAACTTGAAAACAACCTTACATTTCTATCTAGAACATATCATTATGTCCAGTCTGCGCAACACAGGTTAAACCATAATAAAACAACGCAGCAGAAGTTTGGTTAATGCTACTGGTTTATTGCTGGTGTGTTCTAAAATTCGCAGATGTAGATTTGGAGCCCTACAGCACCCCAGGGAAAATTTTGATGAATTACACAATGTATGTGGAAATTAGTACTCGTCTAATAATTCAGTCATTAAATTTGGATTTTTCCCTTTGCAGGCTGATACACTGTAGCCATACAGTTCACAAAATTACTGAGATGGTTTTGCTGAAAATACCTGTCAATACCACTTTTAAAAGACTCTAACAGAAGAACAGCCTGATTTTAGGTGGGTAAGTTTATGGGGTAATTTCACATAGAAATAGAGCTAAATTATTTAACACCATCACCACTGCATTACCTGGGTATATTTTCTGTTAATTTCTGTTTTATTACAATAACTTAAGATTTTTTCTCACTATGGTACCACATTGCTCTATTCGCATGTCAATATTGTTGGATTTTTCCAGTTCCTACTGGATTTCTATTGCCATAGAGATTGGACAAACAAAATCAGACAGAATAGTTTTTGAAACAGGTTGATACAGCCTCCAGTGATCTGCACAAACCAAACATTTTGGTATGCACAAAAACCTCCTCAGCATGCCAGAATGTTAGCCCTGGATCCCAGTCACGAGTGTTCATCACAAACCTGTGCCACACAGGAAAGGCAAAGGAACTCTCAGTGCCAGTGCCTGTTTCTGACACTGTTGTGTTGGTTAAGCTGGCTATAGTTCATAGAATCTCTACCTTTATACATGACTTTAATCAGGGACACAAAAAAGCCTCTTGATTCATGAGCTGGAAAGAACAGTTTGTAGATTCAACTATAGTATTGTGATAAATAATCACAAACGATATTTCAAAATAACAGTTCACATTTTGCATGGCTTTTTCAAATATTAGCAGTTTCATTTTTTCTTATTGTGAATGTCCAATAATAATCTTGGTTAGTATAAGTATGCCTGGTATCTGTGCTTCAGTTTTAAGATATACTTGTATTGAATGAAAGAATCGGTGAAATTCTGATTAATTCATTAATTTTTAATGTGGAACTTGGTACCAAAGGGTATAAGAATGGGAGAAATCCCACTGATTTCAGTGGCAATATTTGCACAAATTTTGGTATGAAATGCTTTGTTGCATCAGAGCCATTCTCGCTGTGGTATCTCTAAATTGAAATAAGTAATTAAGGTCACCAGGCAGAAGGTACAGTAAGGAATCATATTTCTAAAAAACCCAAAAAACCACAATACCACAAGTCAAAAAGCCCTCTTCAATTTCTAGAATATCACAAAATGTTTTCTGTAATTAAATTTACTTTTAATATGCAGTGTTGTGTGTTCCTTTACAGAAAATGTAAAGGCTTTTCAGAGGCAATAAAATGGCATTGTTGGTTTAAACTAATCAGTGAAACACTACAATTAGATAAATTCAGGTAACCTGCATTTACAGAAGCAATGAGCTACAAAACCCAAGTTGTACCTATTTTAAGTAAATTATCTTAGAACACTTGCTTCAGTACATTTTAGATAGAATACTGGGCCATAACCTGTTTCCTTGACAACCACATAGGAATAAAAGGTACATTAGCAAAGCTGCAGATGTGTGTCAGTGAATGCTTATTAAGCAGCCCAATGCATTTACATACCATGTGCTCACAATAATGCATGCATCTTGAAAATCACCATATAAAAAGATTTCTGGGCATGGCCCAGTGTGGTTTCCTAATAGTCAAAGATTTTAACCAAAAACCCTCATGTTTTCAATGGAAATATCTCTAGTGACTTTTTATTACTTGGCTTGCAATAGCTGGATAAAATTGGCATGGTAGGCTTGGCCTGCAAATGGAAACCTTCCTCTAGGATTCTGAATACTTACAGCACTGCCATAAGTACAGATAGAAATCATGGGTAATGGTGTCTTTCAGAAACGCTCAGGCACTCTCAATTTGAATCTTGCACCAGCATTCAGAAGCAGGCATGATTATAATTGCTTTACACAGTGACAAACTGAAGCCACTAAATAAGAATGAAGCTGGTTTGCTTGTAGCCCTCTGGTTCTATCTAATGTAGCCAGGCAAAGAGATATGGCCCAAGTGTTGTCTTCTGCCAGACGACAGGAGAAGGCAGGGGTTGAGAAGCAGTTGTGGAAGTCAAAATGACAGTTGGTCATGGGCTTTTGGAATAATATCTGGATGAAGGCAGCACTTACACTTTCTGTGCAAGTATTCAGTCCCAGATTAAAAAGAGGCTTAGATAAATAAGATCAGTTCTGAGAAATTTGTCTACTGATTTCAGCAAGTTTATATACAGGTTATTTTTGGCCTTTCTCCTTAAAGTATTGATTTATATATAAAATGAAAATTGTATCTAACCCTTCGGGTTACCCTAAATTATATATTTTAAAGAAATAAGTTTAAAATCCTATTAATTAAAAAGATGGGGGAAATGGCAATCTGCAAATCTTGGGTTTAAATTCAGTGGGTGTAACCTGAGAAGTTGCTTAGGTGACAAGTAGCCTCATTAAATTTGCCTTGAAATCAATGAAAATACTCCTATTTACTTTTTTGGAGTGCTTAATAAGAGAGTAGACTTCATACATAAGTCTACTCATAACTCTACTTCATACATAATCAGGAAATGAAGATGATCCTGACAATGTGAATATGTACTACCACAATGTACTATTAAGGCTTCTGAGTGAATAGGAGTTTGGGAAATTATTATGAAGAGCCAAGGCAGCTGTTGGGGTTTTAGTAGTAGCAGTAGTAATAGTAGCAGCAGCAGCAGCAGCAGCAGCAGCAGCAGTAGTAGTAGTAGTGGTGGTAGTAGTAGTAGTAGTAGTAGTAGTAGTAGTAGTAGTAGTAGTAGTTGTTGTTGTTGTTGTTGTTGCTGTTGCTGTTGCTGTTGCTGTTGTCCCCCACCTGAGCTGAGCTCAGATCTGAGCAGTTCACAGTGGTGGCAGAGCAGCAGCACAAACCAAAGCTGGAGCCATCACAGTTTTCTTTGTGCTGCTAGCACTATCTGCTTTTCCTACAGCTCTTCTCCACTGCATGAGCAGAGGTCCTGCTTCAGCCTTTAGTTTGGAAACATGCAGTAGGATGGAAAAGGAGGTGTAGGGCTTGGGCTGGGCCCCTTTGGTCAGCACAAAATGGAGCATAAGAATATTTAAGAGCATATGAAGTTCTCGCACGTTCACAAAGCTGTCATAATATTGGCCACACTGAAGTGATGACTGAGAGCAAGAGCTATCCCTTGTATGTTGGTTTTGGTTTACCAAAACAACAGCAAAATGAAAAATATTTTGCAAAATTTTAAGGAATACTGGAGGCTAGTGGTGGTGAATTGACAGCTTGAAGAGCAGTTCTGGTTTCCAAAATGGCTGTGTCCAGCCAGCTGGCAGACCAACTGAATGAGGTGATTGCAGGCGTAGACTGAACTCTATTTCCAGTCCATCATGATTTGCTACATCAGCTGTAATAAAGGACAAGAACTGATGCACTGGCCTGGCCCCCCCAGTTACCTCCCCCAGAACAGCAGCCCCCAGCCTGCACTGTGGGTGCTGGCTCTCATATTCAAATGATGAATCAGAAAATTGGAAAACAGAGGCTGAATTCAACTACTTTTATTTTACCTTTCTGATAACAGAACAGGCAACAGAATACCACATAGTAATCGTTCTGAATGAACAAAACCTAAACGTTTAGTTTGCTTTTTTTGTTTCAAGCTATTCAAATATATTAATCACTACATTTGACGACAGTCATCAACAGAAGAATGTCTGTTGTTGTGACTCTGCCTGTAAACATAGCTTCATGTTTGCAACTGATCTCTGTTAGCTAAGGACTGATATGTCCTACAAGTGTAGGCAGCTAGAAAACAGCTTGCAAGCAGCACATAAAAAAAGAAAGACATAAATGGAAAATAATAATAAGATTGTTCAGAGATAGCAAGATGTTAAGTCAGCTGATTCTCAGTAGCAGTATAATATAAGCTTTTCTATTTTGTGCAAGAGAAGAATTTGGATTTATGTTATTGTTGTTGCTTCATTTTCTTTTTTAGACTGGTGAAAGAGAAAAAGATGTAGTTACACCTTTAAAAATTGTTTGTATACGTCCTGTTTAGTGTTAATGGGACCCTGATTAGGCCATGCCTAAATTTTAAGAAGGCAGCATTTCTTGGAGGAAGACTTGGTTCGGTGCATGTGCATGGCTCACACAGTTTGAGAGCCGAGCGAGTTGTCCCAGGTTTCTCTCCTCTCTGCCAGACATGGAAGGGCAGGGGGCTGCTGCAGGTGCTGTAACTGGGCTCCTTCTCCCTCCACTTGATGCTGAATGAGAGGAAGAGGGCTGCACATGAACTCTTTTCCTTGCTCATGGGCCACAAAGGGGAGGTGAAGTCACTCTGGGCTGCGGGCTCTTTGCTGTGCCCCACTCCTGAGTGAAGGCCTGGCCTGCCTGAGGATACAGAGGATCTGCTTCCTCCTCAGCAGCACCCCTGGATGCTCTCACCTCAGCAGGGAGAGCAATGAAGATGACAGTCTATCCTAGCATTTTTCTCTTGGATAGGCTGGTCTAGGCACTGAGACAGAAACCAGTCAAATCCTGGCCAAACTCCTGTTGCTTATGAGGAATTTGCAAGACTGAGTAATGCTCTATATGTTGTTTTCTGCTGTTGCTTCAGAACTGAAACTGCTTGGCCAGAGAGGAATATTGGCACATTTTTTTCATTGAATAGTCTTACAGAAAGAATGCCTCAACTTGCAGAAGTAAGATTATCAGACTTCAGCAAAGCATCCCAACACCACCATTTCATTAACTTTGGAAATATTTTATACATTTTAAAGAGATTTGCTGAAAAATTTCTCTAGATCTTGCAGATTTACCATAAGAGAAATAATCTGATGCTAAACTCCTTGGACTTCCTTCTAAAAAGAACACAGTATTTGTGTGCTGTGATGTGCAATCATTTATGTTTAATAGGAATTGGAACATATACTCTAGCAAGCTCACTGTTTCTAAAGCACATCATTAGTGTTGGGGATTACACCCTGGAATCAGGGCTGCAGAGCAAAGAGATCCTGTACTACTTCTCCCAGATGTCACTGTAGTGCATTCACAGGTCTGGCTGCAGCACCAGTGCCTCCATTTTCTTTGCTCGCACTTGGTTTTCCATGAAACATTAGAATGATCATGTAAAATCTTGGATGAGGCTAAGACACCCTTAGAAAGAATTACTTTTTCTGAAGAATATTTTTAACACACCATAAGCTGATGGGACTGTGAATTCCCAATAGCTCAAATTATATATATGTGTGTATATACATATATATATATATATATATGGAAATTAGTACCTTCAATTACACTACTAGTCACAGAAAAGGTGATTCTTTTTTTAGTGGATGAGCCAAAGTTGCCTTAAGAAAACACCCTTAAAAAAAAAAAAAAGAGAGAAAGCTTAATTATTTTTTTGTTCTCCATATCTATTATGTTGTCGATAGATATAATAGACTGCCAGAGCATCCAATGTTTAAGTATAAATAAATTATTGTCTCTAAATTGGACATATCAGTTATACAAATGATGGTTATGCATATGATTTTCAAAACAATTCAAAATAATCAATTTTAATTAAGATTTAGGGGGAATTAATAACCTAATCTTCCTTAAATTTGTTTCAAGATGCCTGTTCAGTAAGGCATTTATTTCCTTTAAGGGATTACAACAGGTTTAATTTAATCCATTTTATTGTATTGTTACGGACAACACATTTGTCACAGACAATTTTTATGGCACTTGTGTCAAAAATCTTCTGTAATACATATGATTATGTATATACATATCTAAAACAGTAATAAATTAAAAACCCCATCAAATAAGCAATAGGCAAAGTCCAAGATTAAAAGTAATCTACATGTAAGTATGAAACTTTGTTTATCCATTATGGAGGTTGGAATAAAAATGACTGTTGGGAAAACGTTGGGACACACTCGGCCTTTGCCACCAAAACCACTGTGTTCTTCAATTATTTGATTCCATTCCCACAGCTGCTGGTGAACAGCTACTGGTCATCTCATCACTCCATTTGCCATAAGATTAAAGAAATTGTTTTTTGGTGGCAGAGAGCCCTAAGCTTAAAACATATTCATTGCTTCAGTAGGTGAACTTATAGGTAAGAATTTCAGTGATCCAGAATAACAGAAGGAATTAAACTCTTCACAGAAATGTTCAGTATTTCTAAGATGAACTTTTAATGTGGACTGTGTAAGTCAGTGAAAAATGTGTGTATAGGTAAGCCTGAAATTGTTACAATTTCCTGACAGGAGAAAATTTATTTCCATAGCTTTTAACCGACTGGGAAAGCACTGATAATTCCAAGCCAGAATTGGAGGAAAAAAGGAAAGACCTCCCCTCTTTATAATAGATTTTGTACATTACGTTGATATTAAGCAGTTTCCTGCAATGATAAGCAGCATTTATCATGAAGAGGCTCTACCAAAATTCTAACTTCTAGGCCCATCAAGTGTGACAATGATGAAATAGTTCATGCTTCTGGATTTTTACTTTTTTTTTGGTCTAAAATTAATCATTTCCTATTATTCAGTGTTTTTAATACGTAGGTTTAAGATTTGAAAATAAAGGTTCTGTCCCGTGAAACCTTGTACAGAGTATCTTGTAAAAATAAACATAAGTTAGCCTTGGGCAAAAGCAAGCTTTAAGACAAAAACCAAACTGTTCATTTACCGAACAATGTTTTCACCGGTCTCAAAGCCCAGTTTCTCTCTAAGCTTTATGATTCCAAGCTCTGAGAAAACAGGCTTTGCTGACTATTTGCAGTGAGAGGCTGAGAGACAATATTTGGGAGAACTGTACCAAAAGTGTTGGACTATCTGGACAGATAAAATCAAGCTCTGTCCTTCTTTATCTAAGGGAGCGTTTGTTACTGCTTATGAAGCACTAATGGTAATGTTGTTCTTGTTTCCTGAGGCATTAAAAATATCAAGAAACCTCGATGATGAGTAAGAATACTGCTTAAAACAAAATTCTTCAGGTTATTTGAGTTTCTATCGATACTTTTAAAAAAGAAAATTTAATCAGATAATGAAAAGGGTAAATGTTACTGTAATTCACTATTTAAATGTAATTTATTTCGGGTTTTTTTTTTCAAGGATATGTTTTATCTGCTTTCTGGAGGGAAGTGGCAGAAGGTAGCACAGAGCTATCTATGCTGAGAAACACTTTCTCTATCTTCCTGGCCGAAAGGCCTGGAAGGAGAGTCACGCATTGAAGTCCTGTGTTAGGTCCAAGAGGAATTCTGAGGGACGTGCACAGCACTGCATTGATGGCCGTGGAGCAGGCGCCGGGTGTTTCCTCCTCGGTGTGAATTTACAGCGGTTGCCTGCGAAGAGCTTGGCGGAGAGGCGCCGGCCCCCGCTGGCCGCGGTAGCGGAGCGCGGCGCGCTCGCCGCGGAGTCGGGCCAGGGAACACGCGCGGCGGCGGCGGAGGGCGCGGGCCCGGCCCTGCCCGGCAGACCTCGGGCAATCCCATTGCCGGGATCGGCACAGCAAAATGGCGGCCGCGCCGTCCGGCCGCCGCCGGGCCGGGATCGCGGCCCCGGCCGCGGCCACCGTCCGCCTGCCGCCCGCGGAGAGCCCGCGGGCCCGGTGTTAATGGCGCGGGGACGGGGCGCTCCTGCGCGCGGGCCGAGGCTGCGCCGGCGGGGACGGAGCGGCGGCAGGTCAGTGGTGGCTGCCGCGGGAGGGGCCGGCGGGCACCGCGGCACCGCCATGAGCGGGCGCGATGCGGGGCCCGCGCGGGGGGCGCCGCTCGCAGACGCACAAACGGCGCGAGGCCGCCGTGCCCTGCCGGGGCCCCGCTCCGCGTGCGCGCAGCCGGCGCGGGACGGGGAGGCGGCGGCAGCGGCCGCCCGCGGGCCCCGCGCTCCCGCGGCTGCGCTGCGCAAAGCCCGCGCCGCGCCACGGGCCGGGCCGGCACTGCGCGGGGGCAGCGCCCCCCCGCGGGCGGCGGCGGCCGGGCCGGCCGGGCCGGGGGCGGGAGGGGAGGCCCCGGGGCCGGGGGCAGGCCACCCGCGGCGGGAAGGGCCGCGGCGGTGGGAACGGAGCAGCCCCGGAGCGCCCGGGCACGGACTCGTCCTGCGCGTCCGAGCGAGGCGCTGCCGAGGCCGCACGGGCTGTTCCGTGCGTTGGGAGAGGTCATGGGAAGCGTAAAGCGGGGAGTGAGAGAATTGAGGTCGGGATGCTGATAGTGGGGAAGGGTCCCAGCTCTGAAAGAGTGCTTCGTCGAGGGGCATCACAGGTCTGTTAGCGCTGACATACTCTTAGGCTACATTCCATCACCCCACCCCAGCCCCCCCAGCTGTCGAATTAAAAGAGGAAAGCGCGAGGCTGAAAAAAAACATTTTAAGTAATGCTCTTCTATAGCAACAGGGAAAGAAGGATGTGAGCAGCGAGAGTGCAAAGAGAAAGTCTCTCAATGCGGTTGAAGAAGTAACGTGTAGCTCTGTAGGGTGAGCGCTAAGCTACACGCTCCTGCGGGCTATTGAAAGTCATTAGACATCATTAACATCATTAGACACCATGAACACGGCCCTGCATGCCCAAGGTTGCAGGGAGGCTGCAGCACCCTGATCCAGGCAGCCCTGCTGCCGACATAGGACTGGTGAAATGATTCCATAAAAAAACTGAGCAGTCCCGTAGCAGTGATGGTGTGACAGTAAGTTTCCAGGTAAGCAAGGGTCAGAGCTGGGGCGATGAGTGTGTGGGCGGCGGGGAGATGTACTTGTTTGGGGGTTTTTGTTTGTTGGTGATGCCTGACTCCATTTCGGCTCTAGAACAAAACCAGCATCCTTGAGAAGACTTAAGATACAGGTGAATGTTCCTCCTCAGCTGGAGAAGCCAGCTGGAAACAAAACAGACTTCAGAGTACCTTTACAGAGTGGGGTGAAACCGAACATAAGGAAGATACGGAGTGAACATATTTCTGTGGTGTCCTGTTGGTTAGTACCAGAATATACTCACACTTTAAAAACCCAGTAGAAATTCATGGAGTAGGAGAACAGGGAGAATTCTTACTACAGTTCATCTTGCTGGTTTTGATTTTGCCTGGCTACTAGCAACTGCCCCTAATGCTTTGGAGTTTTTTTTGTTATGCCACTAGCTTGTCTTTCAAATTTAGCTGACTGAAGTGGAATAGAATAATCTCATATGTAATGGGGTACACTCACCTGGCAGTGGATTTCAAAAGATAAGCAGAAGTTTAAAAAATATTCCTAGATTGTAATAGTTCTCTGTGGTAGTAAAAAAATTGTATTTGGTATACATTGGCCAGTAAAACTTCTTCTGAACTGTTTGTTGACTTCAGAGTAATGTTAATATAAAAATTAACAGTAGCTTCAGCTTCTACTGTCAGCTGTGTCCACATAGAGCTCGCTTCTCTACTTAAAATTAGCAGTGTCATCTGTGAGGTGTAAGTCGTCAAATTTGTGTTTGGATGCATCAATCTCTGATCTTGATGTTAACTTTTAATACTACTTATTTTCATTTGTGACTGCTGTTGTGTAGTGGTGTTCTGTTGATGTCAGAAAAGGTACTGTTATAATTTAATAAACCTACTGATCATTACACTTAAGTTTCAGATGAATGTTTAAATCTTATTTTTCCAAGTGAGTCCAACAACTTTTAAGGACAGGTTAAGTCTATGACTGTTTTTGCAGAAAATCTGCAAATAGTACTGTAACCCCCAAGCAAAAATTCTGCTGTTCTGAACCTGAAATTGTTCATAGGTGTACCAAAGACCATTAGGTAATGCTACAAAGGTACTGTTCAGATTCCTAAGAAATTATTTATGTCTGGATTGAGAGTAAAAATTATGAAATTAACAGACAGATTTGTGAAAAAAAAGAGGGATTAGTTGGCTGAGGAGTTTTGTTGCCCTTTAATAGGTTAAATGGTATTTATATATGTTTTGGGGAAAATTTACAAATAAAACTAAATTTTCTTCCGTAACTCTATAATAAAAATCATACAGAAGAGTAGTTACATTCTGAATGGACTTTCCAGTGTTTTAATGAGAAATATTTAATACTAACACATCTGAAAAGTTTGATCTCTGTGTATCTTGGTTCTTAGTAGTGCTCCCTCAGAAAGTGAAGAGCAGGTTTTCATTTTCCAGGATGAACTGCAAATGGAATGTAAAAAAATTCCTGAAATACTCCATTTATATGTGTGGGCTAGGTAGGGCATTTTGATTTTATAGCATTTCAGACATGTTTTTACAAATGCAAGAAGCAAGACAGGTGAAATAGAAGGCAGTAGAGAATCATAACGGACATGAATAAATGGTCTATCTGAGGAATGTGTAGGTTGAGACGAAGAAGGAAAAAGTGTTGGCTCTGAAAACTGATTTGCTCTGGAATTTTTCCGTATAACTTTCCAATGAGATATCTAGCTTATGGTTTAGCACACAGAAAAAAAAACAAAAACTAAATGACCAAATAGCAAATGATCATTTCTACAATGTTGACACAAGTAATCTAGTTCAGTATTTTACTGAGCATACCAAATTGTCCAGGACTGCAAAAGCTGGCAGTCTATGTATATGGGAAGTAGAAATTTAAAATACTTACTTTTGTCCTTAGGAAGATAAATTTTAAGATAATTAGTTGAATAATAAGACTTGTACTAAACCCACTTGGGTTTGTATGCCTCTCAGCATGGCATTAGCAGCCTGATACACTTAGCAAACAGTCTGTCAGATGATGTGTCTTTGAACTAAAACCAGCTGTCTCCAATAAAGAAACAGAAAAAACACAGGCAAGTTCCTGTGGGGCAGTTCACTGGGAGGTAGAGTTGACATCATTTATTTCCTATACTCAGGAAATAACCCTATCAATAGCTCCTGTTGTGAAATGTTTTTGATATCTGACAGTTGGTTTCTAATACCACATCACATGAGCAAGTCAGATGTAATCTCAGACATTGTCAGTGAGAAAAAGGAATCAATTATGGAATAGTGGCTGCTTGCTGGAAGAAAAGAATTGTCAGTATGCTTTCTGTAGACTCCATATGCCAGAAACTATCTACAGTTATATCTGAATTTTCAGATACCCAACCAGAACAGATAATTGTATCTAAACACTGTGAATTTCAGGTTGCCATTCCAAATGAGTAAATATCACTTATTGTAAGCCAAATTAGTGTCATAAACTATGATTTTAACACTTCAAGGCACAGAACTTTGCATCTAGATTTACAGCTTTTGAGAGTGATCAAATAATCAAAATAATATTCATGTATCTTTTTATCATCATTATATTGATGAATTTGTTTCTTGACATCCATGGCATATCGTGGGAAACATCAGAGGTATTTTTTGTGAATCACTGTTTTGTTCTGAATTCTGCACATTGAAAATTCTCAGTCATCAAAGTCTATTAGAAATTCTGACTATTTGCAGAGACCACACCTTTCCTGATAGAAGCAGTGGCCATGCTGCAAGATAAAAATTTTACTTCCAAGCTTCTTCCATAATGTACCAAATTACAGTCCTGTTCATAGTATGTTTGGTTTGTCTTCACAGCAAAGTTCTTGCTACTTTTTGTGTAATTTGATTTGCAGGGATGTAGTTTGTAGATTTGTGATAAAAGTGTCCTAAGTGTAATTAGATGAGTTAGAGCAAGAGTATATGACTTGTATTACTTAACTTTGTGATAAAGCCCCTATTTTCCAGAACAGATTATTGCCCAGTGTGATAAATGGCTATGATTCGTGCTAACTAAATTGTAACTGTATCAATATTGTAGAAAATAATTGTTATAGAATAATAAAGGAAAAGTATATGTGATTAGTGTTACAAAGCAGATGGGCCCCTTTGCAAATGGTACACGTGAAAAACAGGATACAGGATGTAATATTGAGATTAGCAAGATCCCAAAACAGAATCGGCCTTGGGATGAACAAAGTTGGGACTATTCCAGAAGACAGAATCAGCCTTGGGATGAGCAGAGTTGGGATGATTCCAGTTATGGAATCTAAGTAGTGGTTTTATCTATGAAATAATAAGGCTTATTTGGAACATAATGCTTACTTACATAACACAAAGCTTAGTGTGCATGTATAACTTGTAAGGTTAAGCAGAGGACAGCGAGGAAGACGGCGAGCCTTCCTCTAAAAAGAGCACCAAAAAGCCAGGAGACCCCCTAGCAACCAGTGGAGCATGCACTATGCAGTATAGTGACGTACATTTCAGGAATCTAAAATAGGAGGAGATTTCAGGGAAATAGTGATGGATATGTATTAGCACACGGTATATAGTTGTGCTTGGATTCCTTTGTTTCGTATGTGAGGCAGGGTGAGGAGCCCTTCCCGTACCCTGGTCGGTTTTGCTTATGTTGTACGTGAACCTTAATCATACTTAATTAATCACTGCCAATTTTTTTTTTGTATATGCTTGATTATATTTAATATACTTGATTGTATTAATTTATTTAAAATTGCTGTTCAATTAAAATTGCTTCTAAATTCAATTTTGTTGGTTAATCAATTAGATGTATAGAACTTCATTCATAACACCAGTATTTTGGGTGAATGAGCCAATGTGTTCTAAATGGCCATTGCTGTTTGCTTAGGGTCAAACCTGTTTGCAATATGGGTCAAACCTTTATTTTGCCATTTCGATCAAATCCATCTTATATACTGGCATTCTTAACATAAAATATTTCAGAGTAAAAGTCATAGTAAAATTTTTAAAGCTGAACAATAAAGTTTGGAGCAGCAGATGGAGTGTTTAGGAGGTGAATCCTGACTTAGAGTGTTGTAATATTTTAGCTTAAATATTTCTGTCAGTAATATTCTTTAAGGTGCATTTCACTTCCACAAGTTTAAAGAAAAGGGTCTTTAAGAAGGGTGATTTTTTTACTGTAGTGATTGGTAAGTTCCACTAGCACAACTATTTCTTCATGACCTGAAGTCAGAAATGGACGGTAGTAGTTCAAAACAGTACTGCAGACATGGGGAAAAAAGGAATAAAGCTCATTATATTGTACAGATCTGAATTTGAGAAAAAAAAACATCTGGTGAAAACAGATTTTCACCAGATACAAAATTCACTTGGCAAAAATTGTCAAAATTCAAATTCAGCTGGCAAAGTAATCCATTTTTCCAGAATATTTTTCATTCATATTTTGCATATTTTTTCTCAATGGAATGAACCATATTCATATAGTAACAGCCTGGCTAATCTAAATAGTTTTTGTCAGCATTAAAGCTAATTATTACATATTAGCAGTTATTTAATGGTACTTATTATTGCAATTAAATCTTACTCTTTGAAAGAAATTAAGAACACGGTATCTAATTATAAAGTGTGAACACTAAGTATGAACTATAACTGAAGAAAAAAACTCTTTATTTTCTACTTGTTTTACTCAGAACTTTTCAGTAATTTAAAAGTAGTGTAAATTACTGAGTGAATTTAATCACTATTCAAAAAAAAAAATCTATTCACATAAACAGTGTTATAGGTACTTCACTGTTGTCTACCAAATTGTGTTCCTTGTGCATTCATTTGCTTATAAAGCCTTACCCTGAAACTGAGACTCTCTTGCTGTGTTTTAAATATGAGCTTAGTAAGGAGGTCAGATGCAGCTGTGCTGTGAAGTCGGTGTCTGACAAACAACCCAGGAAGCAAAGTCCCCCTCTGCACAGAACCTCGGCAACACAGCCTTCCCCTGTGCCAGGTCCCGCCGTGGCATGCTGGGGAATTCCATCCAGGCTTCAGGGAGTCCTTCGGGGTGACCCTGAGCAGCTGCACCCGCTGGCATAGCAGAAGGCATCGGCTGCATTCTCACTGAAAGGCTCAGGATGGGCAGTAGGTTTAAGCTGGGAGGGAGTGAGAGGGATCCTTTGCCTCCTGCTGAGGAGCTACTGGTGCTCCTGCCTCCTTGATCTGGACAGACATTTCCTGCAGTAGTGTTGGCACCAGAGAATATAAGATGACCTAAACCTGAAATATTATGACAAAATTTTACTCACTCTTAAACTTTAAAAGTTAATAAACTAAAAATATATATAGAAATAATATAGAAATAATATAGAATGGATGAAAAATGCCTTCTAATTTTTTTTTTTTCTCTCGTAGATGACAGTCATGTCCCATTCAAAGGACCTCAAGGATGACTTCCACAGTGACACTGTACTTTCCATTTTAAATGAACAGCGCATTCGGGGTATTTTATGCGATGTCACCATAATCGTGGAAGACACCAAATTTAAAGCCCATAGTAATGTGCTGGCAGCTTCAAGCCTTTACTTTAAAAACATCTTTTGGAGTCGTACTATCTGTATTTCAGGTCATGTACTGGAGTTAGATGATCTCAAAGCTGAAGTGTTTACAGAGATACTGAATTACATCTACAGTTCCACAGTAGTTGTTAAGAGGCAGGAAACTGTAACGGACCTTGCAGCTGCAGGGAAAAAACTGGGAATATCATTTCTAGAAGATCTTACAGATGTAAATTTTTCAAGTTCCCCCTGTCCCTATTCATATTGTGTTAATGAAAAAGGGACTGTCAAAGAGGAAAAACATGAAAAGCGTCATGAAGATTCTGCTGTGACAAATGGACCACGAATTACAAATGCATTCTCAATTTTTGAAACAGAAAACAATTTGTTTTCTCCCCTTGATTTGAGGGCCAGCTTTAAAAAGGTATCTGACACAATACAAGCTCCCAGCATCGGCCTCGACAGAAGCGATGTGTGCAAAGAAGCTGAGCCAGCCAGTACCTTGGCTGAACACTCCTATGCAGTTTCTTCCGGGGGAGATAATTCACAAGGAGCACCTTTTGTTGACCAGGACAGCAGCCCTTCATACCAGGTGGGTGAGGACCGCTATGAAAATCACCAAGCCACCCCGGTCATTCAGCAGGGAAAACAAGCAGGTAGTACTCCTAAGTCAGCCTTTAAGCCCCAGGGTACTGGTGTGGCTGTAGCAAAAGTACCAGCCTCCACTGTAACCGCTGCAGAAGCCCAGCACCAAGCAGTTAGTGATCAGACAATTACTTCCTTTCCAAAATCTCAAAATAAAACAGGAGATTTACATGTATCTAGAGAAGAGGGAAACACTTCTGCTAATGTCTCTGCATCTGGGGCGACAGTCACTCCACCTGTTTACAGTTGTAACTATTGTGCAAAATCATTCAATGACCGGGCATTACTCACTGCTCACCTTCAGCTCCACTCAGAGCGTCAGGAAACTTTCATATGCAAATACTGCAGCAAACAATTTGCAAATCTAAATATACTGGAAAGTCATGAACAAGTCTGCATGAGATCAAGTAACTTATCAGCTCACAATGGAAATGAACAAAATTTTGCAGATAACTGTACTGCTACAGAGGGACGGAATGGAAGCTCCTGTGCAAACACAGAGCCTCTGTTGTCTGAAAACAGCATCACTGATTGTTCTAATGCAAACTGCACTTTACCAGAAACGGATCATTTGGTTAAAGTCGTTGATGGGCAGATATTATACACTTGCGTTGTTTGCAAGCGTAGTTATGTCACTTTGTCCAGCCTCCGAAGACACGCAAATGTGCATTCCTGGAGAAGAACATACCCTTGTCACTACTGCAATAAAGTCTTCGCGTTAGCCGAGTACCGCACCCGACACGAGATCTGGCACACTGGAGAGAGGCGCTACCAGTGCATTTTCTGTCTGGAGACCTTCATGACTTACTATATACTGAAGAATCACCAGAAGTCTTTCCATGCAATTGACCATCGCCTGTCAGTAAATAAAAAGACGGCCAATGGGGGTTTAAAACCAAATATGTACCCATACAAACTGTATCGACTCTTACCTATGAAATGCAGGCGACTGCCTTATAAATCCTATCGAAATTCTTCCTATGAAAATGTGCCAACAAGTACCCAGACTAATGAAACTGCTTCAGCTAACTGTTTCATTCCGAGCTCTCTTAGCTCTGAGCTACCACCACTGAATTTTCAACATAGTATAATATCAAACAACAGATCTCTGGCCTTGGATACGTCTTCAGGTAAAAATACAGCATCTTCCACAAATACTCAGAATTCTTTCTCTGGAGGAGTCGGTATCCTAAATTCTGACTTGCAGAGGGACTTTATCCCAGCTGAAAAAAGAGTTTCCACTGCTGCGAATGACTCGGGTTCACAGGAATGTGATTCCTCAGTTGTGTCTTTACCTAATGTGAATGAAAATTCAACCTCTGTCATCAGTTACAGCAGTTCTGCACCCTCTGTTATAATGCACAGTAGCAGAGTTTCATCAGTAATAATGCACAGTAAAACAGTCACTTCCATAGAAAACAGTAAGACAGAATCTTCAAATAACCTACCCAGTCAGTCAGTAAGTGATGACTGTAAGTATGGGTCGGATAATTATGGGAAGTGCATTACAAAATCAAAAACTATTAAGGATAAAAAGAAAACACTGCTGTACAACAGAGCAGAAGCAACTGAGGATACGCAGCACATGACAGGGTCTGAAGGTTCATGTAGCAAAACTACAAACTCTGTCCAAGAGTCCAGTAAAACTGAAACATACATTGCAAAGCCTGCCTTACCTGGAACATCTGCTGACAGCAATGTCGCACCTCTTTGTCAGATAACAGTAAAAATCGGTAATGAAGCCATTGTAAAAAGACATATATTAGGATCTAAGCTCTTTTGTAAAAGGGGCCGAAAATCCAAACACGAGTCCAAACAGGACAATCTCATTGAAGAACCAGAAATGGAGGTAAAAGAAAAAAGCCCATCTAGACTCTACAGCTCAGAATGCCTGGAACTGACAGAAATGTGTGATGATGTTAGTGACCAGGACTCCAGTGATAAGCCCTGGAGACCTTATTATAACTATAAACCAAAAAAGAAATCCAAACAGCTGAGAAAAATGAAAAAGAACAAGTGGAGGAAAAAGCACGGAAGCAAGAACACTGGTATGGAAAGCCACAACACATGCAGTCGAGAGTATGCGCTCAGGAATGCTCCCGAGGAAAAGGTGGTCAGCCAGGAGGAGAACACAGAAATGCCTAACCTTCACTGTGAGCTCTGTGAAAGAGACCAGTCTTCCACAGCAGAAGCTCAAGAACATGTACACTGGCATGTAGCTGCTTCAAAGCCTTACATTTGTGAGTTATGCCAAAAACCATTTCAAAGTCCATCCACTTTAAAAATGCATATGCGGTGTCACACTGGGGAAAAGCCCTACACTTGCAAAACATGTGGTAAATGTTTCTCAGTTCTTGGTAATCTGCAGAAACACGAACGTATTCACCTGGGTGTCAAAGATTTTGTCTGCCAATACTGTAATAAGGCATTCACTTTAAACGAAACACTCAAAATACATGAAAGAATTCATACTGGAGAGAAACGCTACCACTGTCAGTTTTGCTTTCAGAGCTTCTTGTATCTTTCTACCAAAAGGAACCATGAGCAAAGGCACGTCCGTGAACATAATGGAAAAGGATACGCTTGCTTTCAGTGCCCCAAAATTTGCAAGACTGCAGCTGCTCTGGGAATGCACCAGAAGAAACATCTATTCAAAAGTCCAGGCACACAAGACAGAAAAGAACAGTTTTGCAATGAAAGCACTAAACTTTTGGAAAATCCACATTTCCTTGGCTCAGAAGGAAGCAAAGTGAAAAATACACAAAATGTAACTCCAGAAGTTAAACTCTGAGTGACAATTGTGCAAAAGAGAAAAAAAATTCAAAACTATATATTGGAGAAGATAAAAATATATTGAATGGGGAAACATATCAGTAAGGTCAAATTTCTTCATCTAAATGTGTGTCAGTATATGCAAAAGAAAAAATAACACAGAAAAACTAGTATTTGCAATAATAAAAATTAATTTGGAACACCCAAAATACTTTTGCCACAACAGACTCTAGCATAGAGAGAAAGAAGAATGGCCAACTCAGACCCTTCTACTTAACATTACAAGAAAGTAGTCGCTGAACTATTTTACAGTTCTGGTTTTGAATCAGAATTGTTTGAAGCAAAAGTAGCAAGTAGGTTCATGGTGTATTCTGTAGAAGGAATTTTTGCTGCAGAAACCATACATTGCATTTTTTTTTTTACAAAAGTAATGTGTTTATAAAGGAAATAATTGTAATCTTGTGTATTCTAAAGTGAAGGTGAAAAGTGTTTCATGGGCTTGGGTGTGCCGAAGTACATTTGAGTTCTGCCATGCTTTTCTGTAACTCAGCCTTTACGAAACATATTCAGGAGTTTAAACTACTCTTTTCCTTTCCATATTCAGTTTTGTAGTTACCATAATAACTGTTAAGTCTGAGTGGAGGTGTGAGAAGTATTCCTGATTTATATATCTCTGAGGCATTTAATAAAAGTTCAGTGGAACTTGCTATAGCCAGTCTTCCAAACTGCATAAATCCCCCATGTCAGTGGCCTGGTGAACTCTTCAGGTGCGTTGGTCTAAAGAAAATTGTTCTCATGAAACAGAAATCCTGTGTAGACATGTCCACCTCTTGGTGGGTCTGCAACTCTTTATCTTTTAGAAATATAGTTCTTCTCAACAGAAGGACATATAGACAATTTCCCTCCTCATCCTGGAATAATGCCTGGACACAAACAATAGAGTTGCTATTGTTTGAGTTTGAGAGGAGTAGGTAAGTAAGACTCTTGCTTCCATATATATCCCTGTGTATAAACAAGTATAGGGCCAGTTTGTGGGGTTCCCTGTCATCTCCATGCCTTAAATGCAACATCTAACCTTCAGATGTCCCTTCTCAGTGATCCCACCAACCATTCCAGCAGTGTCCCGTGGCCACAGCAGAGACGGGCCAGGAGCTTGCTGCTGGAGGAAGGAGTGCCAGCCTTCCTGCCTCCCTCATCCTGCCACACCAAAGGTTGTGGTGAGCCTGCAGCTGCACAGCTCACTAAGAACTGGGAGAACGGGCTTCTGAAAGACAGCACCAAATTGTTCCAGTTAATACTGTTTTGTGGAAGTGTGATTCATTTTAACTGAGATGCTTAAAAAAGTCCAAGCAGGTGTATGTCTGCAAGTTGCATTTTATATGATAGGGCTCTGTTGTACCGTATCTGCATTTCTGGTAGTCATGTTCATCCCTGTGAAGTGTTAAAAAATTAGGTCATGACAAGGGTTAGTGATTCTTGACTTCATTCTCTGTGATGGTTCACAATTTGTTACTTAACTTTGTCTTCTTGAATATTTTAAAAGAAACTATAGCTTGGGTACAATAAAACTACAGTTGAAATGATAATACAGTATTGATTGAAGTAATAACACAGTCCACTTACTTATTCTGTCACTGGTGAATGCTGTGAACCCTCTGAGAAATTCTGGTTTCATGGCAGCTTTGGTTCCATTTAAATAAGGATAATAGAATAATAAACACAGGAAAGTGTAAAGATGTTTCAAAGAAAGTACACAAAGGTATCTTCTAAGTGGACTTGTATGGTGATAAATATAGACCAAAGCAAATAAGGTAGAATATTTATAAATACAAAGATAATTTTACAAATATTTTATATAACTGTATAGTTCATAAGAAAAATATTGTTAGCTTGTGTTAGGTTTTGGGGGGGTTTGTATATTTTGATAAAAACACGACAACTTTGTAACTCTGTATATTCTCTACAGTTTATAGCAAAGCAGTTTTAAGATGGCAATGTCATGTTTATAGTTCAATTGTGGCACTTTTACTACAAGTAACATGTTGCAGTAATGAATCAAGTATTAATGACCAAATTAGAATTAAAGTAAGTGTAAGAGAACGTAAATACTATACGTTGTCAAAGACTGTAATTTGCTACATAATCACATCTGTATTTTTGTTTAGAAAAAAATATTAAATGCAGATGTTAAGGATTGATAAAGAGTCTAATTTTATTTTTAGAAAGAGTGATTATAACTCTGTTTTTGCTTAATTAAAATAACATATTCCTATTTTTCTGTAAGTCTCTCAATTTTTTAAATTGTTTTAATACTTATATAATCTATATGATCCACAGATACATATCTTCTAATAGTTATTTCAGTGGAAGATTAAGCAACACAGTTACCAAGTAGTCCCTTCATTAAGGTCAGAACACTGAATTGAGAACATGCCAGAGCTCAAGGGAAGTGATGGCATCTCCTGGCATCATACAGGGTGAATGCAATACAGAACAGAATCTACCTGCTCAGTGTTTCAGAGGGCTGAAAACACAGGTGAACTGTGTTTAATATTTTGAAATATCTTAAACGTGTTCATGAGGACCTGAAACTTGAAAAATTCTTTTCAATTCTGCTAGTAACCTTGTAGTATAGATTTACACACTCTACTTTTTTGGGCTTCTGTCAAGAAATATAGTTCAAAATGAAATATCTAATTGCATATGAAAATATGAAGATACATACAAAATAGAAGACCATGCATATTCAAAGTACTTCCCCCTTCAGCTAGGTGTCACTCGTCTGTAACCTGCATTAAAAAGCAAACTTAAGCTAAATTATGCAGGTCATTTTGGGATGGTTGTCAGGAGAGATATACAACTAAAATAAAGTTAGAAGTTTGTTAATTGTAATAAGTTCTTTTTTTCTCTCTATTTGAAATGCTAATTAAAAAGACAAGTGGAACATCGTGACGTTTGTTCATCTTAACAAAATGTTAGTCAGTCCTCATTTATGATACACCCAAAGTTAGAACAAATGTAGTAAATGATATTGCTGTCTTCTATGGAATGAGACTGCATGACAGCTAAACGACAGGCAGAAGCATTTGAAGTAAGCCACTGTGCATTGTCATTGCTATTATTCATTCTGAACTTTCTTAACGCTGCAGCTATCGCTGACAGTTCAGCACCTTGGCTGTGAGGTTCCATCACAAGAAGCAAAGATCCCCACGGTACATCCCCCTTGTTAAATAAAGAAATCTTTCCCGTAAGTTTGCAGCTCAGCACAGCAGTGTTTGTTTTAACCATGTCCTTAGCTAAATGCAGACCTACCTGTCATACAGATACTCCTAAAATGTAACTTTAAAGGAGGCCAAAAATGAATGTTATGCAATTTAAACACTATTCTGAATATCATTATGTTAGACTAAAGCAAAACTTTTTTTAAATAAAATTGTGTCAGGAATCAGGGGCAAAACTTGAATTGATAATGCAGGTCAGTGCTCTAAAGGAAGCTGATGCTAAGTTAAAACAGTAAACCCCAACTGTAGTCATAACATTTGAGAGAACATGGAGGCAGTAGAGTCACTCTGCCTCCCAAAGTGTGGCAACACACAGTTCAAGCACACATCTCCATTCACAGGGTGCTGCCCTGCTGCTTTTTCAGATCAAAGCTCCGACTGCCCAGGTGAGCCTCAGTTCACCAGCCACCAGCCAGACAGGGCCACCAGCCTAGACAGCCAACTGTAGATAATCAAATCCTCAATTTGTACTGTAGAGGAACATCTCATTTCCAACAGGTTAAAATTCAGCTTATGCAAACTCATGTGTTTGTCAGGTTTAGGTTTTGCATTCACACAAATCCACCTGTTACCGGTGTGATGAAGCAGTTTATTCCCCACCACTACCCTGCTTGCCTTGAAACACACATCTGTCCTTCCCCAGCCGCAGTGTAGAGTGTGGGGATGAGGAAGGAATGTCACCACTGCTGAAGAAGCAGTGGGGAAGAAGTTGGATGCAGGAAAAGCCATCAAGAAATGTCAACAGATTATATGGCTCCATAATGTATCATAGTGATAACAGCAAGATTTGTGCAGGAAAAATAAAAAATGACCAGAGCACCACAGCAGGGGACTTCAGTTAGAGACAGTGACAGATGCTGGCCTGTAACTTTCCAAACTTCCCTTTAACAGGACAGACTGAAGAAGGCCTTTATGTGTAGAGTGAAGAACCCGTGTCCTATACTGCTTCCTGAAACAGCTTTAGCCAGCTGAACTACCTGTGTTTTAGGATATGTCAGTGGTGAAAGGCTTTCACCAGACTGTGTCTACGGGGTCTGGGAACAGATGTACTCTCAGTTTGACCCAGAGTGACACCGAAGCAGATATGTCACCTGCAGCCGATGGCTGGGTGGATTGTGAGGGCCCAAGGTAGAGGCCCAGCACCAGTGCAGGACCAGGGTGAAGTCCGGGTGTAAGCCAGATCCCAGAGTTTCACATTAGGATTGGTGTCTTCAAGAATCCATGGTAGAAAACATGATGCAAAGGCCCTTTAGTTCTTGATGAAGACGAGGTGCTGCAGCCTGCAAACACCTCTGGGCGCTGTGTGACTCCTGAGGGAAGCGACTCCTGAGGCAGTGACATCTTCTCCTGGGGCAGTGCTGGCAGCTGAGCCATTTCCTGCCTGTTTCATGGCATTTCTCACACGGCCCAACAGCTGAACGTAACTAGTGACAGCAGAGGAGATCCAATGGAGCCCGTGCCGTGCTTTGCATAGGGACAGGCGCTTGGCACACCACAGGCCGAAATGGCCAGACCTGCCACTCGTTCCATTTAGTGTGACCTCCTGCGATTTAATGTGACCAATGTCGCACAGAGAACACAGCGTTCAACGTGCCGGGCTGCCGAGCCCTCTGCCCTGGTGGGAGGCACAGAACCACAGAACGGATTAGGTTGGAAAAGACCTCTGAGATCATCGAGTCCAACCTATGGCCCAACACCACCACGTCAACCAGACCCTGGCCCTGAGTGCCACGTCCAATCTTTTTTTTAAATACCTCCAGGGACGGTGACTCCACCACCTCCCTTGGCAGCCCATTGCACTGTATAATCACCCCTTCTGTGAAGAATTTCATCCTAATGTCTAACATAAACCTCCCCTGGTGCAGCTTAAGGCTATTCCTGCCTTCCTGACTACAGAGCAGGGGAAGGCGCGGTCAGGGCCAGCTCCGGAACCGGCGGAGCCCCCCGGCTCCCAGCGCAGCCCAGCCCCAGGCCGGTGGGAGCGCGGGGTGGCGGACCCCGGGCGGAGCCGCCTCACAGCGCAGCGGGAGAAGCCGCCCTAGCGCAGGCGCCGCGCCCCCCGCCCGCCCCGGCCCGTGGTGCCCACGGGCGGCAGGGGCGGGGCGGGCGGCGGGGCCGGGCCGCTCCTTCTCTCCTTCCCTCCCTCCCTCGCTTCCCCCGCGGCGCTGCACTGCGCAGGCGGCGGCGGCGGCGCTGGCGCGATGGCGGCGGGAGACGGCGGCGACGAGGTGCGGGTGCTGCAGAACCTGCGGGGGAAGATCTGTAAGTGCGGCGCTGCTGTGGGGCCGAGCGCCCGGGGCCGCTGCGCTCAGGTGTCGCTCCCGACCCGGCCCCGCTGCTGCCGCTCCCTCCCCGCGGCGAGACGGGCGGGCGCTGGCGCGGCGGCCCTGGAGGCGGCGGGGCGGGGGCGGGAGCGGGAGGGCGCGGAGGGGCCGCGGCCGCCGCGGGCCGGGTACGGGTCGGGCCGCGCTGCGGCGGCCCCGCGGAGGGGCTTTGTGGCGGCAGCGACCGCACGTGCGGGCTGGGCCGGGGTCTGCGCGCTCCGGGGCGGGATGGGTGGTTAGGCTGATGGACGGATGAATACATGGACGCGGCGGGGCCGGGGGAGGCCCGGAGTGCCGGGGAAGCAGCCGTGGCTCGGAGGGATCCCTGGCGTCAGCGGGCGAACAGAAATGCCCCCTCCCGCCCGGACCTCGGGCATCAGAGTCTGTTTGTCAGGCTGAAATTGCGAAATTAGCGATGTGCAGGAAGTTGGTGGTGAAGGGCTGTTCTGGAAGCGGTCACCAGCACTCCCGTGCCTCTGTGCAGCGTGTGTGCGAGCGGGAGGAGGCGGAGAGAGAGGCCGGTGGCCTTATTTTGGTGGTTGGGAAGTGCTGACTGCCAGTCCCGATAGCCTCGGTAACGTGGGAAGCCGTCGGATGGGCCGGGAGGAGGGCTCGGGGAGGCGCGCAGATAGTGCGGTGCGGCTGGGGAGCACTTCAAAGCGAGCGGGGGAAACAGGATGTGCGGCGGTTCCTGAGGGGTATCGGATACATTCATACCGCTCGGACGCGGCCCGGTTGTTTCCTTTCTCACGCAGCCGATCGACTTTTTTGAGAATGAAGCGAAACAAGTCGACTCGGGCATGGCGCTGAGTTGAGAACCGGTTGTGAAAACATGTTGAAGGATTAGGTTTGGTGGAGGAGTGGAGTCGTGTTTACTTAAATATCGTCATGCAGCCTAGATGTATTTACTGTGTCTTCAGTAACTAGAAGACTGGGTCATGAAAACAGGAGATGGCCTGGAGTGGAGCTGGAGGTGCTCTCGGTCCGAGGTGTGAGCAATAGGACGTGGTTTGGTTGGCAATGCTGAACACACTGAGATCTGCTGCTGTTAGCGGTTAGCACAGAAATAATACAGGCCGGCTAGCCTTTAAAAAAGCAAACTATTAGTTTTGGGATTAAAGCATGAATTCATAGAATCATAGGGCTATGAAATGGTTTCATTTGGAAAGGACCTTAAATATGGTCTCATTCTGTTGCTGCTGCCATGGGCAGGGACACCTTCTGCTACACCATCTCAGAGCTTCATCCAGCCTGGCCTTGAACACTTCCAGGGATGAGGCATCCACAGCTTGTCTGGGCAGCCTGTGCTACTGCCTCACCACCGTCAGAGTAAAGAATTTCTTCCATGTATTTAACCTAAATGCCTGCTCTTTCAGTTTGTTCCCATTACTTCTCATTCTGTCACTGCAGTTCCTGATGAAGAGTCCCTCTCTGGCTTCCCCCATGAGATGTTGGAAGGTTGCTGTGAGGTCTTCACACAACTTTCTCCAGGCTGAGCAGCTCCACCTTTCTTAATCTGTCTTCAGTAATCTCTAGCAACCAAGGCTTTATGTATTCCCTAGGATGCAGGTCATAGTACTCCCTAGGAAGAAGGACTATGACCTGCTTCCTAGGAGTACATAAGAAGTTGGTTGCTAAAGATTATTGAAGCCAGCTTATTTTTTGATACTATTCTGCTTCTTATCTTTTATCGTAAGTTTTTCTAGACTACACATCATTCAGTGAGTTTTACATTTTGGGATATTGAACTTGATGAAAGTTTTCCACTACACATTAAAAAACAAGGCAAAATATCTTGAGACTTATGTTGAAGCCAGTTTTGTTGTCCCATTTATGCATTATGGATTGAGACTGTGGTTGTATTGTAACTTTGAATATTCGGTTAGCTGACAAAAGTGTCAGTAAACAGAGGGCTGTGACCTTCTTCCTGGGGAATATATGAAAAGTTCATTGCTAAAGATAGACCTGTAAGAACCCACTTGAAAAATGAGTGGAAGTAACAGCTGCAATAAAGGACATGTCTTAAAACCCTGTGGAAATCACTTTGTAAACCTACTTACTTCTTCTGAGAAAACAAAAACTGTTTAAAAACTCAATGAGTTAAATATGCTGGGGAAGCTTGGGAACCCTCTGATGCCTGGATGCCCTTTTGGCTTTTTCACACCACAAATACTGTGTTGTTTTCACTTCTTACTAGTATTTTACTACTGTACTTTGTAGGGGAAAACCCTCTGAATGAAGAATAATAAACAAATGTAATAATGTAATCCTCCTTGATCTGGAGGGATTAACAATAGCAGACCTCACTTTAGAAAGCTGATGTTCATAGTCTGAAGGAATTCCTTATACCATGTTTCTTACAATGGGAATACATTTTGGTGCCCAAGCCTTGCTGGCAATTAAAATTTGACACTTGCTAATTTTATGTGTGTTGCATGAGAGAGCATGGTAGTTTTAATGAGGTAATGTCAGTTCTGTGTAATTCTGCATGTATAGAAAACACCATCTGCAGAAAGTTGTTATTTATATTGTGTTTTGCAATGCACAAATTGGTGGCAAAATCTAAATTTAGCAATGTTATACAAATCATGACACCAGATTTAGAATTGAGACATGTTCTTAAAGGTGGCTTAAGCAGCCATTGCATACCTAGCAGTGAAGAACCTGAGTAAGGACATGTTGGCAGTCCCTGGTACCCTGTTTTTGTGGGCTGTCAGTGTTTGCAACCAGTCTTCTGCCTCCAGTTTTCAAGTGAGGTAAACTGGTCTTGCCTGTTTAAGACCCTGTAATACTTTTGGAAAGTGTAGTATTACTCTTGAGGCAGAGTTTCACCAAAAATCCACTAAAAGACTGTCTTTCCCTTTTGGTGATGCTTTTGTATTGATGGCTCTATTTTATGTGCCATAGTAATGACAAAAATGCTTTACAAAGCTATGTGGTGTCAAGTAGCTTTAGGCATATCTTGTAGTGTAGTATTTCAGGCTGTGGCTTCTGTTTTCATTTTATGCCACACGGAAGTACAGTAAGTGATTTGAGTTGCCTTGATTTTTGGAGTGTTTACTGAAACCTGCATTAGTGAAGCACTTGTAAAAATGTCTCTGTTGTCTCCTAGAGCTCATTTGACAAAATTCAGGATGCATTCTTTTTCAAACTTGCGCCGTTTGTTTTTTTAACACTGTGTGGTTATCTTGGATTATGCTGTACTCCTGGAGTGGAATTTATTGTTGCTATATAATATGTGTAGTCCTGTGAAGCAAATACTTCAGAGTTTGTGTGCATAAATGTCCTCTGGCAGGGACCCAGAACAAAGAAATTCAGAAGATGGACACTAATTTCACGCTTTTACTTGACAGAGGATATTACATATATATATTACAATATAGTACACATTTATAATATAGATATTACATATATGCAAATATATGTACTGAAAATGTAAACATTCAAGCAGAGATCTGATGTTGTTAATACTTGATTTTTATGCAACCATTATAGCCTTAGGTTTCTCAGAAAAAGGAAGACATAGTGTAATCGAAGACTTGAGCTCTTTTTTTTTTTCTTTTTTTTTTTAAGGAAATAAGCTTCTTGGAAGAGAGTTGGGTCACTATATGGGTGAAATGTCTCCCGCAGTCACAGATACTAAGAGGTGTTATAAACTGTGTGAAATCTCATGCTCTGTATTTTACCTGACAAGTGCTCTGAGGTTATTTTTAACTCAGGATTGAGGGTCCTCTTCCTCCCAAAAGTTTGTCTGTTCTTTAAAGCCAGACACTTGGGCTACAAAAGAAAGGTTTTAAACTGATTAGAAAATCAGATCGCAGAATATTCTGAGTTGAAAGGTACCCTACAAAGATCATCAATTTCAGCTCTTAAGTGAATGGCTCATGTGGGGATTGAACCCCAGCCTCGATGTTATTAGCACCATGCTCTAACCAACTGAAATCAAAACTTGTATTTTGTGTATTCCTCTGGGTGGAAAGTTTCTTTTACAACTGAAAAATTGCACTATAGTATACAGACAAATAGTGAATTATTCAGAAATATTTAATTTCTACTCCTTCTAAGAAAATATGAAACTATAATAACTGTAATTTCCTTTCAAAGTCCACTGTACTGTGCCTTTACGGTAATGATTAAATAATGTTGTATTTTAAATATTTTATGGGGAAATAGGACCGTGCCAAGTATTAACTAAAAAATAAAGCTGTTCTCAGGAACAGCTGACACATCCAGTTAATGCTTATTCATTACAAACTCTTGGTATCGGGAGCTCTCTGGGGATTACATCCAGATTGATTAATTGATTTTTATATGTCATATGTTTTATTAAATTAGCTCTTCCATAAAAAAAGTTAAGGCAGTGGTAATCTGATGCTTTCCTCGATTCTCCTGCGATATCTCACTTAAGGGTAACTTGGAGTTTAGTCCTTTTTTTGAGTCTAAAGCCATCAAAAGCAGGTTTTGTTCACATCTCTCAATCTGTCAACATGAAGTGTGGTGTTTAAAAATAATGTGTATACTTCCTCCTCTCCCGCACCCAAGCTGATGAAAAGCTTGTTGATGCTTCTGAGAACACAGGTTTTAACTGAGGAAGTTCCCTAAGTGTCTGTTCATGCCTTCCATCAGTGTACACATGCCTGACCTGGAAAATGTCATGATTGAAGTTCAGTCTGTGTTCCTGTTAAACTGTCACGTTCTCTGCTCAGAGACAGTCAGGGCAGCCCTTCCAGTGCTGGGCATTACTTACTTAACCTCCAAGACTGTAATAGGTTAACCTAAATTAACCATCTAACACAAAAACAGTGTGGAGGAGAGAGAAAACAGAACTTTTTACATCTCACCGGCATAGAGAATAAAGCTTACTCACTGTGCTTCGTATTTCCTTTTTTAAAAAATAAACATGTATGACATTTGAAATCTAGTTTCTAACTGTGCTTTCTGAAAGGTCTTATGCTATTCAGGCATAAAAGTAATTAAAACTCAATACTTAGATGTACTTTTCATTTTTAATATCTTATATAAATAGGTAATATTTGGATAAAGTGATTCCACTTGTCATCAGGAGGGGTATTTCCAGCAGCAGGCAAGGATGTGAGAGGTTCTGGCTAAGACCTAATGCAATTCTGGTTGCCTGTGGTTTGGACAACCAAGTGGGAAAGGGGCAGATCACCTGCTCTGTTCAGGAGTCTCTCATGGGAGTGAGTGCCAGGAAAGCTTGTGATTTCTTTTAGCAAAATAGAAAGTGGAAAGGGTCTGTTTGTTGTCTTCAGACATTCAAAGGGGGAGGAGACATCTGGGCAGAAAGTCTCAGTTTCATCTAGAAAATGGTGTTGCTATAAATTAACATAGATGTCTGTAGCATTTGGATTTTGGAAGAGTAACTTCAGCTGGTTTTAGCTGTGATTGTTTAGAGGGAACCATTTCCTAACAGATCTGCCTTACATCCAGCATGTAATTGCACTGACCTAGATTCAATACCCAGCAAATCTTTGTATTCTTGTGCTGCCAATCTTTCCTTCTTGTTAGAAACTTCCTTTTGTTCTTTTTCATGTTTCATTGAATTAGGAGGTGATTATTTCCCCTTTCTATTAGTCAGGAAAAAATGAACAGTACTCGTGAGGGATATATTTTCAAAGGCTCAGCCAACTCACAATCTGCTGTTCATCATGGAAAATGAAATAAAGATTTGATGGGCAAGTTCTTATTAATCAGCTTCCTTTAGCCGGAGTATTTGCAGAGAAAATACCAAGTGAACAATAGCTCAGGCAGATCATGTCTTGGTGTTATGACCTAATGCCACATGACCTCAGGCTGTGAGTGTCTTGGATTTAGCAAGTTGTGCAGGGTCAAGCCAGAGATGAGACCTTTCAAGGGAAAGTGCAGGTGCTGCAAGAAGTGGTGTTCATGAGTCAGAGTGTGTCTCTTCCTGTCGACTCTCATTCCATGGGAAGCTGGATGTAGCAACTTCTCTGCCCTCTTGAAGCTTATGAATTGAAAATGAATATTCAAATGCATGCTGAATGGAAAAGTAAATTTTTTGAACACACTAAAACTGTGGCATTCTTGTTCCTAATATTTTGTTTTTCCCCTGCAATATTTACAGTATTTTTTTTATTTACAGATGACGCCAAACACTTAGTACCCAACAAAATGAGAGACTTTTTCTGTACCATAAACTTGGACCAAGAAGAAGTTTTTCGTACACAGGTAGTTGAAAAATCTTTAAGGTAAGCTCAGTTTTTAAATGGATATGATAAGTAAGACTGCCCAATACCAGTGTGTTTGGCTTCTGTTTGTACTACTTTAAAATGAGAAGTGACTTGTGGCAGCTACTCAGATGTTACAGCAATGTGTAAATCATGGGAGTGTTGCAAGAAGTCAAAATTGAATCTTCTGAGCTTTAAAATGAAATATGCTAGAATATGTTTCACAATTGCTCTATTCTGTTCCAGTGGGCGGCGTAACATTCTTTTCTTGCTAGGTTGTTTTCTAGGGAAAAAAAATCTACTTGATAAATGCTCCCCATGTCATTTCCTTCTTCTGACAAGCAGTTGAAGTGTGTTGGTGGAATTCTGCTCTTACTGTGTATCTGGTAAAACCTGTTTCTAGAACGAAGGAACCGGAACTTTGCCATGTATGAGAGTTTTCTGTGCTGTGGGGTGTCCCCTGAACAGGCCTTGTTCTCTCCTGTAATTCTTGTTCTGGGAACTGTAACACGATCCACACAGAATACCTTGCTTTGCTTTCCCGGGCACCATTTGCTGTAGATTCTGCTCCTGATTCAGAGCCTTAAAAAGAATCAAGCAAGAAGTCAGGATGATGCAGATGCGGTAGTGTAAGGGCTTTCATGTCTCACAACTCTGAAGTTCACAGAGGACCCAAACAAGCATCACTGCAGTTTCATTGTTCAGAATATCTGAGTGACAGTTTCAGTTACGTGGAGGTGACATTAGGCCTTCCTTTTAAAACCCAGACAGTCTGTTCAAACTCTTGAAAGTTATCCTAATTCCTTTTTCCAGTGGTTTTGTTGTTAGTGTTCATTCTTTGAGCTCTCTGTCCGGTTGTTTACAGGTGAGGAACAGCTCAGATGACAAACTTAAATAGGGAATTTATTTTTTTCAGGACGTCATTTCAGAGCCTCCTTATTCTTCTGCATAAAAGGCAAATGTCACATATGTACAGTCAGGAACAAATATTTTGCTTATATTCGTAATCTGTTGCTGCTGTAGTTAGATCCATAGAATTTTCAGAATTTAACAGGCTGCAATTGATTACCAAAACAAAATCAATTGACTAATCCTTCAGAAAAAAATGTTGAAGAGACTGTTGATAAAGCAGAAACTTAACATTTCCCCTTCAAATAGACAATAGTTTCATGAGAAAAAGACCCCAACCCATCTCTGAAAGACTTTGCTCTCTGATTTTGGTATTAATAATGGAAACCTTAGAAGTTGCTACTATGCTTAGAAACAAGATCTGTTACATTTGGTGTATACACAGACATTTTTATTGTGTTCTATTTAAAAATTATTAAGTTTATGTACTTTCATCACCTAATGACAGAAGTATTAGTTGCATAATAAAATATTTTATAAAGTAAAACACCTTAGATCCATCAAAAATATTTTAATACTATTGAAGTTTTAACTGAAATTTAATTGCAATGTCATTAATACTTTACAGAGGAAATTAAATAAAAAATCTCACTATAACAAAACAGTTGGGGAGAGAGGAGTCTCAAATAACATGCTTCAAACAGAGAACTTTTCAGGTGATGACAGCATTGTATTAGAAGTTAGAACCTGGTGTTTAGAATCAGTCTTTTCCTCTGTCTCCACTAACTTCTTAGTGATGGCTCCTTCATCCTCTGAATTAGGGGAGGGGTCCATACAAACCAGTGAAATGCAATAAAATAACTCATCCTCTATTACCAGCAACCCGAGTTGGGTGCTACACTTGATTGCTGCTGTGTATGCAGTTAGGAAGATGGACTCTCATTCCAGAAACTTAATTACAACATCTTGTTTCTTATTGCTGTGTTAGACTAGAAACTACTAACCTAGAGCTACTGGGACAGGAGATGAAAGCTCCAATCTCTTATTTAGCCTGAAAATTTTATAAATTGCTTTTCAGTGAGATGTAGTACAGTATCATTTTAGTCATAGATACAACTTTGAATTTCATTGTTTTGTTTTATATTGTTTGCTTGCTCTTTCTTACACGCATAATTCACAGTCTGTTTTTGTCACTCTATTATGGGTGCAAATTTATACAATTTTTAATCTAAATTTTAATCCTGTGAATATCAACTAATTAAATGTCTGTGGAAGTAATTATCACTAGAATTAAAATTAGTTCTGACTGCCATGATTGAAAACTATTAAGAAGTGTATTTTTTAAATGTGCAAATAGGTTTGGCCTTTCACCAGCACTGGGAGAGTTGTTGGAGTGCAGATGTAAAACAAATGACTTTCCAAAGTTAAAAAAAACCATGAAATAATACTGAAGTGAAAGAGAGATATTTTGGCTAATGACTTAAGAAATATTTCCTGACATGGTGTGGAATTTCTGTGGGTTCTGAAGAAATAATTTTTTTTTTCCCTTGAAAAGTTGAAAGAATATCTGTGAGCCTCCTCAGATGTCTGTGGTCAAATATGAGGAAGGGGTATTGTGGTACGTGTGTGTCCTTTTCCTTTTTTTTCTTTTTTTTTTTTTTTGGTTTGGTTTTTTTGGTTTTTTTTTTTTTTTAATTTAAACTTAAGTTCAGTTTCTTTTTTTTCCCAACTGAACTTTGTGGTAGTGCAAGGTTATAGCAGAAATGAATTTCCTAGTTGATGTAACCATTGCTTTTATTAACTGACAGATTGAGGCATTGATCAGTGTCCTCACAGAACTGCCAGGTTACTGTAGCAAGGAAGGGAAGAGCACAGGAGTGTGTTACCCAGTGAAATTTAATCTTCTGTACTACTGTAATCCAGTTCTTCCTGAATGGCAGTCTGGTCGTCCTTTGAATTAGTGCTATCTTCTAATTTTGTATCCATCAGTCTTTAAAGTTGTTGCATCAAAGTCACAAATGAAAGTACTAAACTTGCTGAATCTGAATCCCTGAGGAACAGGATGAGTGAGTTCCCCATTTTAATTATTCCTCGTTGGTGTAAACTGTTGTACCCTGGCAGCCTATTCTGTATCTACCTAAGAATTTCTTTACTAATACTTTGTGTTCTTTACCTTAAGTTTTCTGTCTCTGCTTTGTACTTTGCTTATGAATCAACAACTGATAACCTCTGTTAATGCAGATAAAGAAAAATGTATCAACATGAGTAAAAGAATGTAATACCTGTAATACCTTCACAAAATACAAAATGTAATTTGTGCTTGTATTATTGGGTTGTTCTTTCTTGCTGAATCTGAGACTTAATGTAGCATTGAGGTCAAAATAATAATAATAGACTAATGGCTGTTCATCCTTTGGGGGTGGGGGATATGCATAGCTGCAAAGTTTGCTCTCTTAGGTACGAGATAAAGGTGCTAAATAGATTTTTGGAAGTCTCTGCTTGTAGTCTCCATCCCAGCCTAACTACAATTGGATGCATAGAGTACCATAGGTCCATCCAGAGTAGGTACTTAAACCCTTGGCACTTGGTGTGCCCTGGTCTGCTGTTCCCTTAGGATCTCTGTCTGAAGCTGAGCTAGAGCAGAGTTTCCCCTGACACCAGTGCCAGCTCCTTCTCCCACTGTTCAGTCTTTCTGCTGTAGCGTCTCTTTGTTTGTACTGCTGCAACTTTATTTGTATAGCTGTGAGGGGAAGCAGATCATGGACTTGACCTAAGTTTAAAATAAGCCTTTGTTTCATCCTGGGTTTTGGTCTGACTTACTGTGTCAATACAATTAAAATGAGCAGTAATGGTAATAAGGAAGTTGAGGCTCTTTAGGGCTGCACTGCTGCTAAAGGTAATGCTCGTGAGTTTGAGCCTTCAGTCATGGTGCTGACAAGAAGAACTCAGCCCTTGTAATCAAAGCAGAGTTTGTTGGCTTTGAAACTACAAAAAAAAGAGGGGAGCTGAAAAACCACAGCTGAACTTTTCAACTGAGAATTCTTAAATTATTTCTCAGTGTAGTGCAAAGGCTAATACTGATTTGTCTGCTTTGAAGCCTGTGGTAAAAGGTCTGTGTTTTAACAAAAAGAACACTTTTATTTGTGGAATTCCTTATAATGAATTCCTGCCCTTAAAGTTCTTGTGTCTCAAAATCTATTCTAGACATTAGAAGTACTAGATTCTTTTATCTGTGTTCTTTCCCACTTTTCAAGTTAATTATCAGCTCTTTTTAATTTATTTAATGAGCCACTGTCCTTAAGCATGGGGTGGTCTTTTTCAGTGGTTATGTTGGAGGAAAGAGAGCAGGGGTGGTGACCTGTTCTTCCTGGTATCCTTTGGATAGGTAATAACACGAACTGCTTAAACATAAGCATATTTGTCATATTTTTATTAGTTTAAGAAAGTACTGTAGCAATAGGGTCAGAATGATCCTTTGCTGGGAAACAAAAAAACCCCAACATTTGTTGCAGTTTGGTATAACCGATATCACAGTACTTCTCTGCGTAAGAGTAGTTTCATGAACATCCTTCGCCAGTGATATTAATACATTGAAACTGGAACTATTTTAAGAACCCAGTTCTAGAATAGCAGGGTTTTTCTGTGGATCTGCTTGACTTTCGGAATTTATCACTTGCAGTAACACAAACAACACTGTGGTTTTGTTCAGTCTTGAAATACAATTTTCTGACTGCTAACTCTGATTACATCAATAATTACTCCTTAACTTTAATGAGATTATCGGTTCTGGGAGTGAAGATACCAACACATTGTATGAAATATGTGTAGCATAGAGGAACCCAGAGTCTTTTTCTGTAGAGGGCTGTGCACATGGCAGTTAAATCGGGTGAACTGCAGACATGATATTGGACTTCTTTAGATGGAGAAATGTGACCATTTTGGTGTGAGGGAGATGGTGTGTATTTGAGATCAATGCTTCTCTTTTTCACTGTTCCATCCTACAGTTTCTAGTGAAAACTTCATACAGGTCTGAATCTTAGAGCAGCAGTTTTGACATGGAAGTTAGAGCTAAACAATTGCCAGTTAGTTAAGTAATCAATAAATTTAAATTAAATTAAGATTAAATGTAGTTTAATCATGTACTGAATAACAAAATGAAACAAAACTTGTGCATGTCTCAGGAAGTCTAGAGAACCAGCCAGAATAATTTCAACACAGAAAAATAGAATTGAAATTGCAGAGGAGGCACCCCTGTCTGTGTGCTCTGATTCTTACCTTTGATTAAACAAACAGAAGGCATTGCCATGTTATTGTGTGCTCTTGTATTGAAATGGTTTTGGGCACCTTTGATGATAGCTCAGTGTAGTGCTGAGGGCCACGGGCTGGGACAGCAGTAAAATGCAGCTTTTTGATGTTCATGTTCTATAAAATTCCATAAAGTATTCATCTATTTTAACTTCAGATCTTTCTTTCCAGTCCTTATTTTGGAGAGGAGTTTTACTTTGAGATTCCGAGAACATTCCAGTGGTTGTCCTTCTACATATATGATAAAAGTGTTTTACAAAAGGACCTGCGTATAGGTAAGTGTCTATGGGGTGCTGTCTGCATCTTGCAGAGCATTTGGTTATTTTCAGTAGCATTATCTATAGGATTAAGGATACAGTTATTGGTGAAGCATCTTTCAAAACTGTGTATAGTGCACTTAAATGCTCCCTTAAAGTTTGAAAATAAGGATTTTGTTTCCTTGCTTCATTCTATTATACTAAAATATGTTTTGCTTTTCAGGCTAGTAGGACATTTTATAGTCTTATTATGGTCTGAATACATTTTTAAAAATTCTTTGTTCTCCATTTTTGCTTCATTGAAATATTTGAATAATTGTTACTACTTATGGATTTTTAAAGAATAAATTGTGGAATAATTTCACAGTAATTACAATTATGGAATAATTCTTAAAATCATTTGTAGATAATTTTATTCCCTGTCAGTGCAACCTGTAACTTAGTGACTTACAAAGCATTTGGCAGCAACTTGTGTAGCTTAAGTGAAAAATCACGGGAGGTAAATTTCTGTTTCTCTCTCCACTGCATAATGACTTTATTGCAGCTGCTTTTTGGATACAGTTGCTACAAAACTCTTAACAGTCTGCTATGGAACAAGCCTTTGCTTTACTTGAATTGAGGAAGGAAATAATTTGCACCAGGATGTCAGATAATTTGATATAATAACAGCTTTCCAAATAGCAATCAGAAGAGTAAAAGTCATCTACTTCAGTTTCCTGTTTAAGCATTCTTGAACACCGTTTTTGTTCTCCCAAATCTATTATGTTATTTTCAGCCTCAAGAGTGTTCTTTATTTTACCTTCCTATTGCTGATATCCAGGATAACAAATAATAATTAATGCCATCAGGCTTTATGCAAACTATTTTCTGCTTTACTTACCCATAACATTCCTTGTTTTATGTTCTTCATATAACATCATAAATTTAAAGAAAAAAGAGTTTAGAAAAAAATCAAATTTCAAACACACTAAATACTTGTTCTATTCAGATGAAGGTAATATTTATGCTTCTCTCCCCCTGCCACCCTCCCTCAGGAAAGGTGTCAATCAAAAAAGAAGATTTATGCAACTACACAGGAAAAGAGAACTGGTTTATGCTTCAACCTGTTGATTCTAATTCAGAAGTTCAGGTAACTATTAAATTGCACGTTTACATTTTGAAAGTTAAGTACAGATAAGGACATGATGGTAGAAGATTGTGTTGAGCTTCAGGAGATAAGGTTTAGCATCTGTATTTCTTGTGAGGCAGTTGTGTCTTCAGTTTGGTTAGAGAATAATGCAGTCTACTCCTAAGCTGATATTATTCTTCATGGTGCTTAAAACTGGCAGAAGACATGAAGCAACTGTTTGGGAAATGTCTTAACAGTATTTGGATGTCTGAAATGCTTGTAAGAGGGGTCATGTACTTGAGGCACATGAATGGATCCTAAAACTCTTGAATAACTTTTTTTTTTAGTAATTTCTGGTGTTAACTGAAATACTGGCTGATTCTGTGACATTGAAATGGTTAGTCTTCAAAACTTGGGTATACTTGTGCCGTGTTCGTGTATCTTATCTTGAAACACTTTCTGTATTCAGTATCAAACAACTCACCCTTCATAGTTTTATTTCAGCCTGTGGTTCTGGTTCTTCAAACAGGATTGTTCTAGGAATAGGTAAAAGTGAGATGGCTCTAGTAAGTTGTAGCAATTTTCTGTTTGGTTTCAAGAACAAAACAGAATTCTTGAGAATCTCTTAACCTTCTTCCTGTGACAAACTAGTAGATTTTAATAGGGTTTTTTTCCAGATTTGCCTGAGGGCAAAAGTCTTAGACTTGACAGCGTTTGTATTTTTTTAGTAATCTGAAAGTCCCTTTGGGTAGGGAGAATCCTGGCTACTTTTACAAGATCTGAATGTGCACAGAATTCTCCTATTATTTCCACAGATGATTCATTTATGTGTCACAAGTTTAGCCTGCAGCTCTTGGGTATAGGAGGGCATGTGGTTGCTTTACATGAAGACAGATTTTCAAAACATCTGAATACCACTTCCTCTTCTCTGTTGAAAATCAGTCCTCTTAAGTTATGATCAAATGGAATAGAATTCCATTTGGAAGGGACCTAGAGATCATCTAGTCCAACTGCACATTGTCTTCTGTAAATTCTTTAATGTAATCACTCTGAAAGTTCTAGAAAGCCCTTTGCAGATACAAACTGAAAGGTAGTTTCCACTTTGACTTAAACATTGTCATGCTTTCTATGTTTTTTTCTGTCATAAAAATGTATTGAGAAAGGTGTTAATTTTTGTCATAATACTAAATGAGTATGTGAAAATTCCATTAGAATATTCCATGAATCGAATTTAGTGATATCTTAATATATTGGAAATAACAAGTTTATAGTTTTCCATGGCTTTGTGACTCACAGCAGAATGTAAACTCTTACTTTTCTGTTACTGTGCCATGCAAAGCACTGTCCTGCATGACACTTCCAGTAAGAGATGACCTTTTCTGCTTAGGTGTATGCTCCTCATATTTATCTTTTTTTGAGTCAAGGCATTTGGGTAGATTTCTTCTGTCCTGGTTTATTTTTCCATAAAAGTCTTTGGAGCACAGCTAAGACCAGTTCCTGTCTGCCACATTTGGCTGAAATCTGGTTGGTTTGGATGTGCTATACAGTACTGAAATATATTCTGAGATGTCCAAGATTGTTGGCTGGACATGGCTGAAAGTAGCAGGCTTTTATATTGCAGGAAAAGTGCATGAAATATTTATAAAGGTAAATCAGTTTGGAGGGAAAAAAAAGTTGGTTTTTTTTTTCCTCATGGCACCATACATGTAGTTGATTTTTTGTTCCTCTGGTTCCCTCCATGTGAGTATTTTCCAAAATTTATGATGTGTGCAAGACAATAGTATAGCAGAAAAGTATTTTGTGTTCCATGAATTTGCACAGGACACTTTGCAGTTGCTTGGTTGGGATTATTTTTGGGGGTTTCCATACATCTGCATTTTTTCCCAAGAAAAGTGTACATTTTACGTACATCTATTCTTCACAGGTTAACTTTGGTATAATTTAGCAGCCTGTACACCAGGAATGTTAGTGGTGGAGGCTTTTAGAAAGCAGCTGCTCTGCTCTGTGTTTTGATAATAGCTGGTTTTTGCTTTGCTGCTGTTCACAGTATTATGAGTTCATATTAATATTGTTTTCTTGAAACTTCTTCCTTTCTCCACTAGTTCCTGAAAAATAAATACGAATGGGAGAATAATAAATAAATAATCCAGAATTTGAGAAGCTGGGTGAAACAGGCCACATTTAACTGCAGCTGGCACAGACTTGTTTACATTTATTGGCTTTTAAAAAAAACTCTTGTTTTCTAAAATGCAGATAGTGTCAGCATGTAGTAAAATTGTTAGGATTGCTTGATCCCTTTTCTATTTATAAAATCTTCATTAATCTTGTTTGAAATTGGCTCATTTGATTGAACACACCTTTGATCTACATTATTCATAGCAATAAACTTATGTAGAGATTTATATATATAGTTTTATACCTGTATTTATACATAGTTGGAGTTTTTATAGTGATCTGTACTTGAAAAACACATTTGTTAAGATCAAAACAAATTTTAACAAATGTTAGGGTTTTTGGACATTCACTGTTCTTATTAAAATTGGTAGGATCTGTATCAATTACACTCCCATCTTCCTATAATAAGTACCTGAAAACTGATTGTTAATCCGTTTGTAAAGTCAAAATGGTACCTACCTGCCTTTGAACAACCCTGAGATCTACAGATGCAAAGTGCATTCACATGAAGTCGCTGTTTGTTTATTATATATTGTATAAGAATGGCTTGTTTCTCTATTTTGAAGTGAAATCCTTCTGTCCAGCCACATTAAAAACCCAGTTGCATATTATGTCTGACATTCTCATATAGTTCTGCAGATCAGCAGCTTTAGGAAACCATCACACTGCTGTCAACAAACAAAATGACAGAAATGTTCTAAAACTCTCCATGCGTGTTGGGAAATACTTTCTTAGAGCCATGTTGCTGTAGTCATCGTGGCACTGGGCTGGGAGCAAGCTGCATCCACAGGTAGTTCTCAGGAGCAGCAATTGCTGTTTTACTCCTGCTGTTTGGTTTAAAACACAATTTGTGGGTTTTGGTTTTAAAAGCAAAAGGAGGATGTTCAGGCCATTGACAGCATCTGTTTTCTAAAACAAGTGAAGTCAGTTATTTAAATAAATATTAATATTGTTGTCTTTTCATTTGTCATTCAAAAACTTTGCCTTGTAAGGCTGTTGGCATGCTTCTCAGTGTCCTGTTTTTATCCTCTCAATCTGTCTTTGTAATGGAGTTTCTCTGCTTGACGAATACTTTCTTAATGTACCTGTGTTCCTGTCCCTGTAGTAGCAGTTTGCAAAACACCTGGCAGGCATCCCAAAGCAGTTAGGTTGGGAACTGCCTTGTAAAAGAAGCCTCATTTCTCCTCCCATGTGACGAACAGAGAGGGAAACGCAGCCTTTGCCCCAGGGGATTTACAATAAAAACATTGCAGTTCTATGTCAAAACATAACTGCTATAGAAATGTGTGCAAGGTCAGCTAAGGGTTTTACTTCCATTTTAGCAGAAAGGCAAAGCTGTAGTTCAGATTATGAGTTGCTTCCTTTGCCACTCTTGCAAATCACCTTCCAGAACCCTTCCCTGAGAATTTTGATTGTGAACAGACCAGTATCATCTGATGTTCCATTTAAAAAATAGACAAAGTCTGAGAATACCAAGGAGAACATTGTTAGAGGAAAGACTCTGGCAGTGTGTGCCTATCTTAGATGTAAGAGCCAGCACAAACAGCCAGGCACTGAAAGGAGTAGCAGATATTGTTCAAGCAGTAGCTGTTTGGAGCAAGATTTAAGTAATAAATTGTGGTCATCCCAAAAAAGTTGCATCTCATGGTTTAAAGTTATGAAACCTTTTATTGAGAAGGTACAGTAGGTTGGCCCTTGCTGGTTTCTGAAGTTAATCCGTGCTGTTCCATAATTTATGGAGTCTTTTTCTTGAGTACGTCCTGCCATATCAGAAAAAGAAAAGGAGGAAGCTGGGTTTAGCCATTACTGCCACCTTTTCCTCTCTTTTCCTCTCTTTTGGTTGTGTTCCTTGAGTACATCAGCAGTCTTCATGAGATAGTTGAAAACTGCCCTGGGATACACAGTACATTTCTAAATTATCTTTAGTCTGGTGGGATGGACAGGATTTCACTGTGGATATTAAGTGCTGCTGGTTAAGGCTATTGCATGCTATTCTAATTTTCTAGATATACCTACCTACCTTCAGAGTCTAAGGTCATTTTAGAACTTTATCCTGAAGTGTTCAGAAATTCATGTCTGTGCAAGTGTTCATCCCATACTTGGGACAAAATAGCTGAGACTCTTGCTCTTGGTAATTGCTCATGTTGGGAGAAGTACTTGTGTGTGTTAAGTCTCCAGAGGCTTGACTGATTCTTGTGCTGTCTGCAGATGAGATAGTGCTTCTCTGTAGCATCATCTCAAAGTTCAAGTGCATCCATCATGCTCTACTTGCAGGATATGTGCTTTAAATGAGGTATTTTCTTCAAGTGGTAATATTGGAATTACCTTAAATAACTTTTATCTGTAAACTATATTATTGTTCTAATTCCTCCTTTTAAAATAAATGCTTTTAAAACTACTTGTGTTTCTCTCCTGTTTTTTTTCAGGGAAAAGTTCACCTTGAATTAAAACTGAACGAACTGATAACAGACAATGGATCTGTGTGCCAGCAGCTAGTAGTACAGTAAGCAAATACATCAATCCTTTAATATTTGGTTGTTGGTTAGAATGTATGGGATTTGTCTTTCCCGATACTGGATATCTGCATGTCTTAGTACCCAATAGAATTTTTATTTTTGTGTGACTTTCCTTGGAATCTGCCTTATGGGGAGATAAGTATATGTCTAAGGAACTCCAGCAGAAGTTTTTCACAGCTGCTCATCTTTGCTGCCAAAGCCCTCACTTTTATTTGGACTACTAGGATTAGTGTCTTGTAATTCCAATTGAATTTGGTCTGGTGAGAAGCCTAGGAATGTGCAGTGCAGCTGACAGCCAGAACTTGCAGTACGGCTGTTACTGACTGGATGACTGCTGCTGCTGGTATTTTTGGGGGGTTGGTATGGTAAAATTTATTGCTAGTTTTGCTTCAGATTTATTTTCTTCCAGTTAACCATGATAAGAAATTCTTAGAGAAAAACAAAGTACAGGAGTAGTGGTTATGGAACAGCATGTTTGCCACATTTCAGTAAAACTTCTTAGCAGCAACTTAAGGAGCTTTCACTACCAATCTTAATTTTGGCTCTGAAGTGTAAAAATGCTACAGTGTATCAAAGAACATCATAGAAACAGTAAATTTTTGGTATGTTTGCTAATGTAATTTTCATGATGAAGTTAAGAAGATGTTCTTGTCTTAGTCAAGTCTCTAGACCCAGGTGAGTAGCTGAGTTGGAGCAGGACCCAGCAAAGTGGTCTGTTTGCTGTTCTTTAGCTTGCTATGAGGGGGAAGCTATTCTGTGGTAGGACTAAGCTAGTGAAACTGGTGATGCTTTAATGGCTTAGGCTCATCATTCAGGTAAGATGGAACTTGCTGGACATCAAGGTATCTTTATTACTTAAAGATAATTTGGAATGTGTCTGCTTTTGTAGTGGCGTAGCAGCATGGTTCATTGGGAGTCCTGCTGCTCTTATTTTTGTATCCCACTTGCAGCGCAAAGCAGAATTAGAGCAGCTTTTCCCCATGGACTGTTCACCACCAAAAGCTGGCTGGAGCTTTATGACTTCGTATTTTATTCCCAACTTTCTTAATTTTCAGAAAAATTTATGTTTTTATATGTTCATGCACTTCATGTTAGTGTTGTGGGTTTTTTATTTTAAAAACTTGCCTGGATTTTTCATATGATGAAGAAAAGTTGCATTAGAAAGTTACTGTTGCAAATTGCAGTTTTGAGTAGGAAGTGGTTTACTCACTGTGCCCTCTCTTAGGATCTCTTTATGACGGAGATAATTGATCAAAAGGAAGCCAGGGTTCTCTTTTGGTTGCTGCACTCACCCACTCACTGCCATGTGGGAGAGGATTGTGCGTTAAACGCTGCTGTATTACATCAGTGCAGTTGTCTGAGGTTAGGAAATGCACTAGAGTTCCTTAAACTGAAAATGTTTAGTAGAATGCTACCCCAGGTGCTGCTGCCCTTGAAATAATTTACTGCATTACTAATACATGGTACATTAATGTATTTTGCATGTACGTGTGAGAGTATGCGAAATACAAACTCTCTCACTGAATGTGGTGTTATAGAAATGCATGTTGAGGGCATTTTTGAGATGCATTTAATCTTAAAGCATGAGGAACTTACAGAAAATAGATGTGGGAGTATTAAAGAGAAAATTAAACTCTTTAAAACCCTGCTTGTTCTGTAAATTTCCCATGATAATTAGTAAGTGATGCACTTCCTGCTGCGTTTTTCACCAGTCACCAGGCCCTGAGAAGACATTGAATTAGTAACTCCTTTAACCAAGCTGCAGGTTAGAAAGGAGCAGAACCATGACAGAGTAAGAGAGACAAGGAGTGGGCACAAATTGATGTGTCTGTTTCTGACTCTTCTTTATCTATTCTAAACTGGAAAATAATGGCCAAAGGGGGAAAAAATCACTGAAAAAATAATTCTTGACATGCAGGCTATGATACTTGCCTTTCAGAAGCAATATTTTGCTTCATGTTTACATTAATGATGTCTCAATGCAATGAAAATTAGATGCTTTTAAACCTTCACCAGCTGATTTTTTTCTAGGTTAGGAGAATTCTAGATACTTGTGCTGGCTTCTGTGCATAGTTAAGTTGCTAGTGGATTTCCACTGTGTATTCCCTGAGAGTCCAGAAATTCTGCAAAGATGACAAGTAGTAGCTTCAACTTTCATTACACAAGATTAAACATGGTGTTAAGTGCATACACAATAGCAAGTAATTAAAAGGCTGTGATTCTGAGCATTACCTGGAGTCCCCTTGTGGCTAAACCAAAACCATGAGTGGCTGGGCAATGGATTCCTGTTGATTTGGGTTTGTAAACATGGCTGTAGAAGCTTTTTCTGCTGGTCTTCTAGATGGGTTTTATGATTAGTATTGATTTAAAAACTCAATTCCAGTTGCTTTTTTTGTCATAAAGCATAGTTAATCTGCCTTTGGTGAAGGACTGTTTTAGAGCTCATGTAGAGCAGGCTAAGCCCTTATTTTATACATTATTTTTGTATTGATTGCAAACTTCCTGTTCAGTTTCATGCAGATATACTCACAGACTGTGAATTAAAGCTTTGTTTTGTTGCTGGTACGAATTGCTTCCTTTTCTAATGTGTGAATGAGCGGGGGAAGAGTGCAAGAGATTACCTGCTGATGCAGTGTGGGTTGGTTTTTTTTTGAAACCACAATGGTGTGTATGGTATCACATCTCTCAAATGCTTGCAGCTCTTGCTGGGAGTTCCTAAGAAGAGGTTTGCATGGCCATTGTTAGCATATTTGCTGCTGCTGAAATAGATGATGCTTGAACAATTTCTTCGCAAATTAGGCAGTTGAGTGGTGGCACCTGCCTTCTCTGAGATCAACGGCCCTTCAGCTCTGAAAGAAAGTTTTGTGTATTTACAGTGTGAATACTTCAAAGCCCAGAAATGGTTTATTGCAGCCAGATTTTGACTTCATTGCACATACCTTTCTAAATTAATTATACACCATGCTCTCTCGAATTGACCTGTCAGTTTGTTACTGTCCTGTTTATACTTTGTCTGCTCACATGAAGTTGTTCTAGCAAACACAGTGATTTTTATGAAGTGTACCTACAGATATTAATGGCTGCAGTTAGGGAGTGTCTGCCTGTGGAGAACTTCAGTTGATTTGAATGATGGAGGCAGAGTCAATCATTGAGGGATTTATTGTGGGCTGGGTCTTTTTAAGGACTGACTTTCATCTTCTAAGCTGAATATATGCTGGTTATATCTGAAAGGCTCTCATTTCCTGTATGAAACTCCTCTTGCACAACAAACTGCTGAGATGAGAATTAATGAAAACTGAATCATATATTACACTGTACTGGAACAGGGCAGCAGTTGGAGAAAATAACCAAAGTTCTCTTACCTGTTGCTTAGATGGCACAGAAGGATATAGAAGTCTAAAATATGAAATAAAAGCTTCCTGTCTGCTTCTTCAAACTCTATGCATTTATGCCTTTTGAATGACAGCTGCCTAGCTAGGTAGATGAAATGATTTGTCAAAGCTGAAATATTTTTACTGTGTGTTAGAAATGTATTTATTATGGTTGTCGGAATAGGAGTTTATGTTTAGTGTTATTTTGGTTTTTGATTGGTCAAAATGTCTGGCATTTTGTTGGTGGTGGTTTTGATGGGATTTCTTGGTTGTTTTCCTTTTAAAGGAGACTGCAGTTGCAGCACTTTGCCTGATTCTTTGAGGAAAGGCAGTATTCCTGTGAAATTTGCTGACTAGCAAACGGAGTGAAGTTTTTTTCATTCCATTCATTTTCATTCCAACTTTTCCATTTCTGTTAAGTCTACTCTACTTTAGCCGCTTCAAATATCTTGAGGATTTTTAAACATGTTTACTGGAGGCTGTTTGTTTAATAGCTTAGAAGTATTAGTAATGATTCGGTGCAGTGTGCTCAGTCCCTGGGGAGGAACAATCCAGCTGGGTAGTGCTGAGTGGATATAATGGCTTCCTATCCCTAATGGCTGCTTGCCTTTGGAGCCTGGGAGGGCTCCTGCATGAACAGGGTGATTCAGTTTGCCAAACTGACAACTGGCTTTTAGGTTAAAAGCTTCCTGTGAGGGTGGTAAACAGAAGCAGCAGTTCAGCTGACTTGGCTGTGCTGTCACATAAGTGTCTAAAGCAGACTCCAGGCAGTACCTGCAGACTAAAGGGATGGATCTGACTGGCTGCCTTGGAGAGAGAGATGGAAGGGGAGGAGGTGAGGTAAATTTGGAAGAAATTTCTGCGCCTGATAGGTGTGGAAGAGAGAGATTTGGGGATATTAGGAGTTGATGGTCAGGGGAGGTGTGGGACCAGGACAGGCTGTCTAATAAACTAGGCAGACTGTACTTGCTGGCAGGAGGTGAAAATGGAGTGCTAGAGCTGCCTCCACAGGGAGACCAGCTGGAGCATGAAATCAACTTCAAGTGACAGATCCATATGATGAATCCAGAGATTCTAGTTCTGCTGCAAGGCTGTGAAGTTGTCAGTAAAATGTTATTCAATTTGCAGGAAATCACAAACAAGCCTTTCTTTAGTTTGTCTATGTTGTGGTCAAGAGAACAGAACGAGCTGTGTTAACTGAAAGTCCCACAGACTCTGTTTGCTAGAGAAATCTGTGTCTGTTTGCTAGAGAAATCCAGGAGCTTGGTGATCATGTCAAAGACTGTAAGAAGAGAAAGTGTGGTGTTGTTAAAACAACTGAATTCTCTTCAGATAAGGTTGACTGATCCATCTGCTATGAATTTCCTATGAGGTTCAGATTGCAGCTGATTTATAGGTACACTCAGCTCTCACACCTGAAACTGCAAAGCCTGAGGAGCTGCAGAGGGTGTTTTATGCTACGGGATGCCCGTCAGTCTGAAAGAATCGAGTCCTGCCTCAGATCAGATACCCCAAATGACTGCAAAGTCTAGACAGTTTGATTTTGTTGCCACTCTTCTGTGCCGCTTATGTGTTGGAGGAGGAATCAGTTAATGCTTATGAAACAACTGGATGTTTCAAGAACCCATTTAAATGGTGGGTTTGAAATCACTGTAGCGTTCATTGTGATTCAAAAATTATTGAAATGCTGAAGGCCACGTGCTTGATAACTGGAAGAAAAATAACAAATGATTGTGCAGTGGTTCAGCACTAAATGTTCCCTGAACTGGCTAAGACAAAGGGACTTTTGGGGGGGGAAATACCATCTGGTTTATAATTGTGCATACTCCAAAGAGGGTGGAGTTTTGAGGCAGCACAGGAGTGTTAGTGTCTGTTGTTTCCACTCTTGTGTTTGAATTTGCAGCTCCTGTTATTCTTTTAACAACATTTTTCTACAGTACATAAAGGATTTATTTTAAAATGTGGGCAGCTACATAGCTTTCACTTGAACTATACAACCTATTATTCCACATTATGATATTAGAACATTTACTTAATTGTGCATGTGAATTTAAAGAACTTTTCTCCTTAAGTGGCCTAGGTTTTGGATTTTAGTCAAACGAGCAAATTATGACAATTGAAATTTTCTTGCTCTAATTTAGTTAAATTCCTGCAATACAGCTAAAAATATATGACATTTTAAAGAGAAATGAATATAACATTCAGATCTTAGGAAATTTTGTAATCTGCGGAATGTTTCTGGACTTAAACTACAGTGTGTATGGTTACATTAGACCATCATTTTGCTAGAAAGTCTGGTTTCTGCTGTGACTTTACTAATTCTTCTGCTTCACTTTTGTTGTTCCAGCTTTTTTTAGTTAATGCTCATATGTGGGCAGCATCTGAAGGTTAGGCAGCTTGCTGACCCAGCTCTGTTGCTGCTGTGGTGATTCAAAGATTGCAAGACTTTAGAAAAGGCCCAGAAATGGTTTCTCTGTCTCCATGAGCATTAGTTACCAGCCATTCTGTCCCTTTAGCATCAGGACTGGTGAACAGTCTTCCTGTGTACCTGTTAAACACCAGTTTACCACTTACTGTATGAATTATGGAAGAAAACGGGATTTTTAAAAGGGACATTTAACCCTGATGGTCATTTAACCCTGAACATGGACTATTGTGAGGAAAGATTGAAAATAAACCTTAGGCACTATTGCAAAGATAGAGCTAGGACAATGTACTATAATAGTTTTGGATGTTTAATTTTAAATATCATTTCAGGATTTGACTTTGCATTTCTTGGCATAACTCAGAATGTAATGTATCCAAAATTAAATATTTCAATCCATTTCAATGCCTTCCAGATATAGTTGCTGCCATTGGTTGAGGCCAGATAGCTTGAGAAATAAAATTTAAATTAAGGAAATCTGCAATTTTCCCTAACATATAGCAGTTCATTTTACTTAGGATTTTGTCATTCATGTGTGATCCTGGAGTGTCTTTATCAAAGGAATTCCAAGAGTTTTGTTCTCAGAGAGCCCCACAAGTCTGACTGTGTACTTGAGTATTATTTTGTGTTATCATCTGGAGATCTTCAAGTACATGCAGTATGTTGGATCAGTGTATAGCTGTATCTGTGTGTTATACAGGACATAGAAAGTTTTCAAAAAGAAAGCATTGTTTGGATTTTATTTTTTTAAGCCAGATAATCGCTTCACTGATCTGTTGTTTGCCTTTTCCTTGTAGCATAAAGGAGTGCCACGGGTTACCTCTTATAAACGGACAGAATTGTGATCCTTATGCAACAGTCTCTCTTGTGGGGCCTTCCAGGTAACGTTTTAGTATAAAAGGAATAAATCTAAAAATGCTGGGATGTTGAATTGGAAAAGAAAGTCATAGGTTTTAAGCCAAATCTTTAAAACACAGAAAAATCTTCCAGTGCTCTCATGCGTACATCCCATCTCCATGGAGACTGCTCTCTCCCTTCCCTGCCATATGCTTGAGACTGGGATGGTGTTTGGTCTGTCTGAATTGTCTGCATAAGAGCCACTTATGACTCAGTTCTTTCTTACCCTTTGTATTGGATTTCTGCCCTGTACTTCCTGTTAATTTAGGTGAAATTCCTGTATGTCATGATGCAGTCAGTTGCTCACTCACCTTCCTCTCTTCTGTGGTTTTCCTAATACGTGGGTTTGTTTGCAGCAAATGTGTAGTAATTGGGAGGAGACGAGAGAGGAGAGGTTCTGGAACACCTTCAGGATGCTGCGTCCAATGTCCACACAGTTCAAATATCTCCTTGTTTGGGACCAGTAATCCTCAATAACTGCTGGGCTTTTTCATTTAAGAAAAATCCCCCATCCCACACATTCACTATGTGCAAGTCCCTGCCCAATAAGGAGGATAAGTTTCAGTTGCTTCTTTTTTGCCACATCAGACCCTTTCCTTTCTGCTGAGGAATTGCCTTTGTGAGCGTAGTGCCAGGATGTGTTGTACCAGACTTGCTTGGCTTAAAGCCTCTGGAAGGATTGTCCCTGAGTAAGCTCTGCATGGAGCATTTTTTTTTTCTCCTTGGTAATAAATGATCACATTTTTTAGGTTTGCCTTGGGGGGTTTTTGGTTTTGTTTGTTTGGGTTCTTCCTAAGAGGACTAGGGAGGCGCACCCGTTATACTGAAAGAATCATGGGGCTGAATGGCAAAGAAGGTCAATTGACATACATTTTCTGTTTGAATCCCATGATATGGATGGAAGTGGGGGAATGTTGGTCCCCCAAAATATTTACCCTGTTAGTATGGGAATATATGTGCAAATCTGACAGGAATTCCTGGCTGAGATTTTCCAATCTTATGCATGTGTGACTCACATACCATGACTGGAATATTTATATGTCCAGTGTCTGAAAATAGGTCGTTGATACTTAGGGTAGTTTTTCTTCTCCCTTGTCTGTTTTTCTCACGTATTTTATATTTCTTTCTTTTGGAAAGCCATTTTATACTACCACAGCCCTTTGCTAGATAAATAAAACTGTATTCCTTTATAAAACTTGTGAAATTAAAAAAAAACCAAAACAAACCAAAACCGACCCACAAGGAAGTGGGGGCAGTTGTGCAGTTGAACAAGACAAGGAAAAGTGTGCTCATAACCTTCAGGCAGTGGTAAAGAAATTTAAATTTTAAATGCATTAGAAATTTTTCATGTATTTTAATTAATATGTGTAAGGTTTACCTGTTTGTGAAATTAAATACAATCTTTGACTTTGGTAGATGCACGGTTAGATACAGCATTTAAAATTTTAGCTCTTTACACTGTATTGTGAAGATGAACTGATTTTAAGATTTTCCTCATTGATCAAAGTGAATTGTAGAATAACAAAAATGTTTTAACTTAAATGCATGGGTCCTTCTTGACAATAGAATGTCTTTATAATTGTGTGTTTAAGTTGTCTATGGTAAAAATTTTACCACATTGGAACAGGAATGACCAAAAGAAGACCAAAGTTAAGAAGAAAACAAGCAATCCGCAGTTTAACGAAACATTTTATTTTGAGGTAACTTTTTGTGTGCTGTTCTTCCTGTTTAGCTGTTTTATGCAACCCTTCAGATATTTTTAAGCAAGCTGTATCGCAATATCTGATACAGAAAGCTCTCTCCAGGCAAATTGAAGAGCTTTAACTGGCCTCTCGAATGTAAGTGGATGACATACTTAAATTGCTGTCTGCCAGACCATAGCATTCTCCTCCAATTGATGTGTGAGAAATTACTTTCTCACAAGCACATATATGAAGGTAATTCCCTATTTTGAATCACTTTATATATCATCTATTGCCATCTGGAGTTCAGAGATAACTTTAACTTATCCAGTGGACTTCTATTAAAGTATTTTCAAGCTTGACCTAAAAAACCCAATGCTTTATATTAATAAAGTAATATAGTGATCATACCCCAAAAAAAGTTTATTTTATTTTAAAAAGTTAACTTTGTCATTTAGGAGTTGATTTCAATTCTACATGAGTTATCTGACAAAGAAACTATGAGCTTAAGTTTTCATCTGATTTGTGTCAGATGAAAAATCAGTCAGTAAAAAAAATCAGATTTGCATTTAAAGCATGCAGTACTGAGAGTTGGAAGGAGTACAGCTATTGCATGTGCCTCAAATGTGTTATAATTTACTGTGTTTTTATAAATCCTGCTGTGGGACTTGAGTGAGAAATAGTTTCCTACCTCTGCACAGTTTCAATGCATGTGTGTGTCTCAGTTGACCTGCTCAAGAGTACTCAGTGTGATTTCTGAGGAACTTAGATATTAGGATAAAAATGTGATTCAAACCACTCTGGTAACTTTTTGACTTATGATTTATTGGAGTTAACTTGAGAATGCAGTCAGTCAAGAAATGAGGAAAGTGTAGATGAGAGGTTATGATTGTGTTGTAACTAGGGCAAGAAGAGTGGGTTTCCTATTTGTTGTGTCTTTAAACATTTCAGAACTTACTTCAATGCTTTCATAGGGCTCATGCTAAAAGAAAAAAAATTTGCCAGTTTCATGTCATACTACTTGTTGCTTTCTCTAATAGATCTATACTGTAATGCCCTCATTTATCAGCCTTCAATAGGTTCTACCATGAAGCCTTCTAGACCCATTTTTCTCCTGCTTTCTGGAAAAAGACACTTTGGTCAACTGACCTTTTTCCTTTATATAAGGAATAGTAGCTATTTACCTATGCTTGAGGCAGGGAGGGTTTTCTTTGATTTTTGATATCCATAATACAAATGATGTGTTAATAGGAGGAATTTACTTGCAGGTAACCAGGTCCAGCAGTTACACCAAAAAGTCTCAGTTTCAGGTGGAAGAAGAAGATATTGAGAAACTAGAAGTCAGGTAAGTTATGTGGATTAGAAAGTGATTTCATAGAATCATTAATAAATCATAATATTTTATCATCAAGACAATAAATACCTGTTTTATCTTAGTGTAGCTATATAGAATTACTGATCAGACTTGTAGAAAAGATGACATAGAAAATTTATCTTTTTTTTACTTACATTTCTTACTGAAGGTGAGGTTTTTTGTTTTGAAGTAAATAGTGGTTGAGTGTATCTAGCACCCTAAACTTCCTTCCTGTGCCTGTGAGTAAAGAGGTATGAGTACCTTCTATCAAATTGTATTTATTTGGGCAGAATATTGGTAATAGAACTTGTACTGAAGGATACCAGCATACCTGATCCTAGTCTATAGTTTCAAATATAGTTGGCTGGTTGAATAAAAAAAGAGGAGAAAGCTTCTTTTACGAGATTCTTAAAATTTCACTTTGCTTTTTAGAGGAACATTTGTCTTTCATCTTTTCCTTGCAAACACAAATACTCAAAGTATGTTCCCCTTTTCTGCTAATTTACCCTCAGAGCTGGTCTTTCTGTATTTGTGCAATGTAGTTAGAACTGCAGAGAGCCCTGAACTCAGTTTATTTTCTTTCTTATGCTCCTGCACATACATGCACCAAATTTGCTGAATGACAGAAAGTCTTCAAGGCCAGCATATGTTTCCTAACAGGCATCAGAAGAAAAATTTAGCAGTTAATCCACATAGCCATTATAGAACTAACTTGGTATGTGTGTTTTTAACTATTAGCTTCATTAATTAGAACTGTATATTTAATTTATTTCATTGTAGATGCAAATATATTTAGAAAAATAGTCATGCCCCAACAAATCTAGTTGTCTTTTTTTTTTTCTTTTTTTCTTTTTTTCTTTTTTTTTTTTTGTTCTTAACAACTGCTGTCTGTCAGAAATGTCAGAGAGGTAAGAAGTAGTAGAACAAACCCAGGGTGCATGTCTGGAGCTGGATTCTGTTGGAGGTTGTAAGCGTACGAGCTGCTGCTTGGAGAAACAAGCGCATGTGTTGGTGTGGCATTGCAGTGTCCCACATTCTAGCAGTTAGGTAGATATTTAAATACATTGGTTAAAAAGTTCACTTGAATTACCTGAGAAGAAATGTGCACAGTGTTGGGGGTGGAGACTGCGCAGAACCCGTACATTGTGCCAGTATCACTTTTATTTACTGATGCAAGGTCTGCAAGTCTTAACTTTCACTGTTTGTTTCTTTATCTGTTCTTTATGGATTAATAAGCCACTTGTTTGAGTCTTCTTGATTTATTTAGAATGGAGTGAGATTTCTAACATTTGCTGCCTGCATGCATGTGGATTAGTGCTGTAAGGCAGTTATTGTAAACTTGCTTATTTCTCTCTGGGAGAAAAGAAAATTAAGCAATATTCTTGTTTTCAGGGTTGACCTATGGAATAATGGGAATCTGGTACAAGACATCTTTCTAGGAGAAATTAAAGTTCCTGTGAAGGTGTTAAGAAATGATTCCTTTCAAGCATGGTGAGAAATGGTGATTCAGAAGTGAATTTGCTTGTCTTGCATGTTGGGTTTTTTTGCAAAGGATATGTTTTATTCTATCTATTCATTAAACTGTGTCTTCCTGTTCTAATGTAGGTGAAACTTGTTTCGAGAGTTTCCCTGCTCAATAAATTAACCTTGGCAGCAGGTACATTTAGCTCTGCTCTTCCCCATGTCTGCACCTAGTCACAGAATAGTTGGTGTGTTTGAAGGGGAAGTGTGGAGAGTGAAGGGAAGATGGACTGTAACCATCTTTTGGTCAGTTGCTGGATTTCAGTGATATCTGTGTGCTCTTCAGCCTACCCAGCAAACCTGGAGCTTCTCAGAATTGCATCACTCGTAATTAAATTCCTAAGTCAGACTTCCAGGATGACCGATGGGGAGTTTATTTGATCATTAAGTATGGCTTTTTTTTCTTCCTTGGGGAGACTCTTCTAGAACCAACCCAATATCATATCAGGGGAGCAGGCACAGGAGCTGGAAGGGTGAGGTATGAAGGGAGTTCAGGAAAGAAACCCTTCTGCAAGGGACATCTCAGCACCCTCCTTTCTGATGTTTTTGGAAGCAGGAGCCCATCTCTAGCTCCTTTGCTGTCCCAAATGCTTAGCAGCAGGAAGGGATGAGTGCAAGGGATTTGAGTGCCTCCAAGTGTGTAAAATATTCTGCTTTTAGTGAACCTTTCAGTACAGGAAAAAGCATGGAGGAAGCGCTTTCATATCCACACAGAAAACACGTGGGAAGGACATGTGTAAATAGGAACTATATGTAACACAGGTCTTGGCCAGGAACAATTATAGCTCTGCTCCAAGTGTCTTGGAGCCACCTCAGGCTCCAAGTGTCTTGGATGTTGAACTGAGACTCTTGGTGCTTGAATGTGATCCTGTAGGTGTTTGTGTAGGCGTTTCTGGTTTTTTGTGCGGTGTATTGCAGACACAGGCTTGTTCTGCCAGTGTCTCATCAACAGCTGTATGTATGACCATATTAACATAAAACCAGGCCTCTGTTAACAACCTGCTGAGAGAAAGATTGTATCAGCATGGGCTCATTGCTAGGGAGCTGTGTTTCTGTAGCTTTTTGAATTGACCTAACTCATGTCTAGTTCTCTTGAGTGTGTCTGCTAATATGCATTGTAGGCACACCTTGCATTGAACATCCTCATATCCAAGTATGATCTGCTTATCAAAAACAGCTCTGTGATTAAAAATAACAAATCTTTTATACTACTGTTAATTTGCGTAATATGATTTTGAATGCAGATGAAGTACAGCAAAGAAATTATCTGTACTACAAAATATTTGGAAAATAAGCCTAGCAGTCATGCTGCTAAGGAGAGGTTCTCCTGGTAAATCAGTTTTATTTTATGTTAGCATGCTTTCATGGGCACTGCATCTGATTATGAAAAAAAGAAGTCTGATCTCCTGGTTATAGAGGTCCAAATATACATGATTGTAAAAGAATATTTGGAGATGAGGTTTTGGCTTGTTGGGGTGAGTGTTAAAACTACTGTGACACCAGTTAAAAGCTGTTAACATTTTTGTAGGGCTGCACCTCCTATTGGAATGCAGTGAAACTGCAGCTAGTAAATTGTTCAATGTATTTTGTATTGAGTAGAAAAAAAAATCTGACTTTTCCCTATATCTTGTTTCTCAAGAATGAAGCCTGTTAATATTATGTGCTTTTTCTGGCCTCAGACAAGACCATTTAAACTCTTCACATTACTTGTCACCTGCAGTGTCCAACACCCTAAATATAACTTCGATGTAAAATGAGATGACCCAGTGTAATCTCAAGCTATTCCTGCTATTCCCTGTTAACCTACAAAAAGTATATCCTATTCTACTGTTTGCAAAGATGTGAGAAAATAAATAAAAGTTCCATTTTGTGTTAAAGATGAATAAAATGCTGTTCATGTTTTTTCTTTGGTGTCTCAAGGGGGGTTTTTGTGAATTTTTTGCCAGTTTTCAGATACAATGCATGTATACTGAAATAGTTAAATGTGATCCTTTGCACTGTCATGGAATTAGTCAAATTAATGAAATAGGTATCTAATACTTTATAATTGTTCTGTTGTTTACAGGTACTTACTTCAGCCACGAGAAAATGGAAACAAGTCTTCTAAAACTGATGATCTGGGATCACTTAGATTAAATATCTGTTACACTGAAGACTGTGTACTTCCATCTGAGTACTACACTTCTTTAAGGAACTTGCTGCTAAAATCTTCAGATGTTCAGGTACTTTTGTTGAAAATTTCATTGAAGTGAAAACTGAATTGGATTATGCAGTTGTGAGACAATATGAATTACTCATATCTAGATAATTGGTTTTGTTTCTTTGTATAAATTACATCTGTCACACCCAGATGAGCAGCTTCTAGAGCTCTTACTTCTGCTCCAAAGTACCAGAGTTTTCTTCTTATTTTAGAAGAACCAGTGGAGACAGGAAAATAATCTGTGCTATGTGCTTGGAGGAGATAAAATACTTTTTTCTTTTTGGTTGCTCTTTTCAACATTGTATTTTTCCATTGGCCTCTATTGGCTTCTTGGATTTAGAGGTTTTCCAGGGACACTGATTCATTATTGGCACTGAAGGGCAGATAATTAACAAAAAGGATCTACTTGAGAATTTATTTCAAATTCTACTTCTGAGCTGCTTCTGTGTCCCCAGGATGTTAATCAGCATGACTGGATTTCTCACCAGGACATGGTGACAAAGAGGGAAGTGTGGTAGAGTGTTTGCATAACACTGGGACAGGAATCAAACTGTGGCAACCAGACTTGATATTCTCAGGCCTTGTACAGCTTTTCATCAATTCATTGTTAGTGAAGTACTGACAGAGGAGAAGAAAGATAGAGGAAGCAGATGTGACTAGAGTTTTTGCTGGCCCGTATTCAAATACTGCTCCACAGGCATTCAGGAATAGCTGAGTATATAGGTAGCAGCAGTCAGCAGTCTTTTCTACTGAAATAATTTAGGTTTTATATTGAAATTCCCAACTGTGCAGTGGCAACAAACACTTTAGTAGGGTGAGAACTTTATTTAAATGTCCCCTGATTGTAGTTTTAAAAGTCCTATAAAGATATATGATACTGTAGTAAAACAACTGCTTTCAGTCTCTAACTTGGGTTTGTGACAAAGCCATAGTGTAACCCTTTAGGGAGAACGAGTAGGATGAGTAGCTGCTGAATTCCATTCTTACATGTATTTATAGAGTAGATAATATTCATTTTCAAGTAAGTATCTCTGGAATGAAAGCTTTTAACTGCCATATTGACACTTTCTGTTAACAAACTATGTCATTAGATTTGATCTGTACTTTTTCAAATACACAAAGAACATTTAACTACTTTACTCAGATTTTGTGTTCTGCTTTCTCACAGCCTATTTCTGCATCTGCTGCCTACATTCTGAGTGAAGTGTGTCGAGACAAGTGTGATGCTGTGCTGCCTCTGGTACGGCTGCTGCTGCACCACCATAAGCTGGTTCCCTTTGTTGCAGCAGTGGCTGAACTAGATCTGAGGGACACCCAGTATGTACTTCATGTTTATTGATGTCATGCTTTCTAAAATTAATCTTAGGGTTTCACAGGGCTTCATGATACAACACTGATAAGTAAGCCCTTTGGTTTCTTTCTCTCAAGTAAAACTGACTAAATATATTCATGTTTTAATGCTAATTTTTAAAAACATTCTTTAAAATAATTTTGAAGCTGGGAGTCAGAGTTTCAGGTGCTGGGCAGTTTGGTAAAACTTTGTCTTAGAGTACATAGTTTTTTTTTTAAATATCTTTATTTGACCACTCTTCAAATTTTACTGCACATTGTATTGAAATGTATAAACTTAGATGGAATATCTTTAAATTGCTAAAAATGTTATCCTGTTTCCTTTAACATGTGGCTTAAATGAAGGCTACTTTTTTTCTGCAAAGATGCTATGTAATTAAGAATGTGGCCTGCATGCCTTGCAGGTAGGAAGCACGGGAGTTTTTCCAAGCAGCAGCATAATGTCTATGAATTAGCAGCTCTTTGGTTAGGAGAGAAATAAGGCAGATGTGAATAGCAACCACTGCACTGCCAGGTCATGTCCAGTGGAGGTGTGGCAGGGATTTTGTCACCACAGGACAGTTCACTTCAAAGCACTTAGTCTTGATTTAAATCATGCGAGACAGCTTAACTGTGTAGAAAGAGGTGACTCACAGAAAATAATTTTCTAAACTGCATTTTAGTACACACATTCCATTGTAATTGAACTGTAACAAAGGCAGCTTAAACTAAATCTCTCAGATTAGAAAGATACACTTTGCACAGCTGGCTGTCAGTTTTCTTCAACAGCTATAATGAATAAAAATATAACCTTGGATTAAATTATCTTTTGGTTTAAGTGTCTGGGTTTATTGGTATAGTGTAGCAGTGTGCTGTAACTCCAGATTTTTTTCACCATGACTACTGCAGGAGAAATTGTATATTGCTGAGGTACAATTTTCATTATTTTGGAATTTTCTCCAGTCGTTATTTCTCATGTTCCACACTGCACTATAACTTTAATTGTATAAAATTTCTTAGGCTTTTTCTTATGGTTTTATTTATGTTCCTGGGTTTGGTAATTGCTGTTATGATATTCTTGTTTGCACTCTTTTTGTTACTGTGTGCCCATTGGAAGCTTGGTTAAAGTGTTCTGGGATTCCTGATTAAAATATATTAGAAATATTTTTAAAAAATATTTAGTAGCAAGATAGAGTATAAATTGAATTTTGTAACTGAACTTGTTGTTTCCCTGTTCAAATAAAATAATTTCTTTTTGTGCAGAGAAGCAAACACAATCTTCAGAGGCAACTCATTAGCAACTCGGTGTGTGGATGAAATGATGAAAATAGTGGGGAAGCACTACCTAAAGGTTACTTTGAAACCTGTTATTGATGAGGTATGTTACCCTGCTGAAACTTCATTGGGGAAGTTCAGCCCCCTGTGGTATCCTTCTCTGTTGGATAGACATTCAGCTCTGTGGTAGGAATCACTCAGGTAGGAGAATCTTAGAGGAAAAATTAATTGAGCAATAATTGCTTAAGTTTAGTGGGAGGAGCTGTGTTTTGTTATGTTCCGGATGCTTCAAAATAAACAGTTGATGAAAGTTGTTGCAGCCTCCAACACATTGCAGAATTTGCCCATGTGATGCTTTATGTAATCAATACATTTGAAAAGGCACAAACAAAAGTGAGGATGGTCATTGCATGTTGTTAAAGATGGTTAGGACCTATTTAGAATTTTATTCCTAAATATAAGAATCTGGTTTTTAATGGGTGCATTTCCATACTTTCTCTGAAAAATTGAACTCCTATAGTTTTGTTTGTTTCTTTCAGATATGTGAGTCTCCTAAACCCTGTGAAATAGATCCCATCAAATTAAGAGAGGGGGATAACGTGGAAATTAATATGGTGAGTTTACCAACTGGTCTCAAAATCTGAAAGAAGCATTTTTAAAAGCAGGTCTTTGTAATGGAAAAAGAGTAGCGCTTAGTAGCAATATAACTCTGTTTTCAGAGTAAACAAAGAAAAAGCTGTATTTTCTTACTCCTCTTTATGAAGACAGCAATGAAAAAGTCCAGTGGAAAATGGGACAGAGAGGAGAAGCTAAAGATGACAGTCATTCTTATCAGTTTTTTTGGGTGTTTTGATTCCTGATGTCCTGTACTCAGCATCTGGATTATGATGTACCTCATTAGAACTGCTCTAGCATTTTTCATTGAAGTTTTGCTGGCTGCTTCCCTGTTGCCACAGTATGCTGATGTTTAAGGCAACAGTTGCTGCAATAAAGTTAACGTTCACTTGATATACATGGGAAATGTTCCTTCCTTGTTGTCAAATGAAAAAAACAGGTATTGATAGGTAGTTTATATTGCTACACACTGCTTATATACTTTAGGTAAATATCATTAAACTACCTTTTAACAGTAGTAGTGCCATATAAACATTATGAGGCCTTTAAAATATGCACTGTACTAGAATTCAGCATTGAATAGTCAGACAGTGTTATGTTTGTGCCCAGGGGAAAAAAAAAAAGGAGATATATGAATGTTCATGGTCTTAAAAATATTTTCTTTCATAATTGCAGGAAAATCTCCGATATTACGTGGACAAAGTGTTCCGTGAAATAGTGCGGTCGAGTATAAGTTGTCCTACACTAATGTGTGATGTTTTTTATTCTTTGAGGCATCTGGCTGCCAAGAGATTTCCAAGTAAGTGTTCTCTAAGAACTTCTGAAAGTGGTGTTCAGACTGAAAACTTCTGCAGTTACCTTATAGGGATTGTTGAAATTCTTGTCTTGTTCCAAGCTGTACCCTGAATTTTGACAGGCATTTGTTTTTCTGTCAGGCTGTAAGTGTGAAACTTTGTGGTCAAGTCAAGAGACGTTTTTTTGTTTTCTGATACAAAAATATAGCAAGTCAGAAACTGCAAGACAGCAGCAAATGAAAAGTCATCAGAAGAGTACAAGATAATAGTAGAAAAGCACAAGCAGTACAGGAAGTGATTTATTTGAAAGATACTTAAATTTTAAGAGCTGTTCTGTTTATTGCTTCTAAAGAAGCAAGATGTGAACTTGAAAATCAATTTAGCATTTGCATCTTTACATGAACTGTCACTCTGTTAACGATGGCCAGCACATTCATAACTTCTGTGAAGTTAGCTTCAGTACTGCTATAGCTAAACTAGTTATGGGTAGTTTTGAGGAGGGTGGATAATAAAAATTATTTGGTTTGTAAATATGACCAGTATTAGAATAGCTTTATTATTTCAGAATGCTTTTAATATAGGAGTAATGTAGTGGGTCTGAAGTACTCACACTTCAGTCAATTAAAATCTGAAATGTCCTGTAATAAGCTACAGGTGAAGAGTATGCTCCTCATAATGTGGACCATTTCACTGATTCATGTTTATCACTGAAACTGAGCCATAAATTGCTCTAGTTTAAACAGTCCTTTCAGAAAAGCTGACTTACCAGATCAGATTGAGGTGGTCATTAGAGTAAGAATGTGACTTTACTGTTATTTCCCAGTATAAAAGTAAATATACCCAAAATATTTAATGAGAAATTCTCATTTACATCATCAAAATTATATAACAGCATGGGTTTTTGATGCAACTCAGAATTGCCATTATGTTTGTTCCTATGTGTTGACTGTATTTGTCATGCAGCATTAATGTCTTTGAATTATCAGCGAGTAGCTTTCCAGGTGAATAAATGCAATAGCCCCAGAGTTTAGAGGCAGTTGCTGCAGTGTTTTGTCTCTGGGTGCAGCATCCAGGCAGACCTAATCAAATGTGTATGTAAATGCTTGCAATCATCTCATTGTTTCTCCCAGTGGAGCTGGGAATAGAACTTCTTTTCAGATAAATTAGCAGCAAACACTCCACTATAAGGAGAACATTTCTTACCATGACCACCTTTCTCATTTCATGCACTTCATTGATTTTTCTATTCTATTTTAAAATATGAATGTCTCCTCTGATGTTATCTTCTTAATGGTTTTTATGTTAACTGTCTTCATGATTTCCTGTTAAGTTCAGTGCATGTTACATTTCATGGTTTTTCTCTGCAGATGACCCTCATGTACAGTATTCTGCAGTGAGCAGCTTTGTGTTTCTTCGTTTCTTTGCTGTAGCCGTAGTCTCACCTCATACTTTTCATTTACGACCTCACCATCCAGTAAGTCTTGTGAAGCTTTGTTCTGTTTTATTCATACTGTCAGAGCTGTTGGGAAGGCATAAGTTACCTTCAGTAACTGGGAAATAAGATGGCTAAATGTCTCTAGGTTCAGTTTCCAAAGGAAACAAGCATCAGATATTTCAGTCCTTATGGGGTGTTCTCAAATGATGTGGAAGAGCTTTCAGTATTAAAGATGCTGTGTTTTTTTGGGGACTGTGCTTCTGGGGTGAAACAGCGACATGACTGAGGGTCCTTTCAGGTGTAGGCCTAAACTGCCTTGGTTCTTTCCACCAAGGAAATTAAGCATCCAGACATTTATTGCCTCGTGGGTCTTAAGCAGAGGTTGTAGCATTATCCAGTAGTTGGTCAGTGTTATTTGTCCTGGACTGCACTAGTCGCAGCGGGTTGATAAATTTTCTATTTTTGTTTGTCAAGTAGATACACAGTATAAAACAATTTCAAAAACAGGAATATCAAGATTTAAAAACCTGTATTATTTTTTACATTAAATACATAAAATGTATGAAATCTGCTTCTCTGGAGGTTATCATTATTACCTTATTTTATTTACTTAGGTGTGGTGTGCCTTCAAAAGAAAAAGATACACTTACTCAAATTCATTGCTTTGGTATTATCCAGTTTTTTGATAAAAAAATTACAGGATTTTAACACTTGAGGGTTAAACATCTAAAAGGGAACAGCAAGGCCACTTTTGGAGGCTGTATTTATAATTCTGCATTAAAATGCAATCGGTGAGGTAGCAAACAAATCAAGTAACAGCATTAAAGACAAAGTTTTAAATTTCACTTTTTATTATGAAAACTTGGACCATTTGTCCTGCAGTAGTTCATAATGTTTATTGTTCAGAGCTTTGTTAGATGTGCAGTAATGATTACAGGATTTGAGGGTTTCCAGTGTTTTATAGGTAAAAATATTTCTCCAGTACTAATATTAAATTCTAGTGGTAGTGAATAAAATATTAAACACTACGCAGTAGCGAATATACTAGATAATATTTCATATGCTTTTTTTTCCTTTGGAGGCAAAGAAAATGAATGAAGATGTACCAGATTTACTACATTGTGTAATACAATATCTTTCTTGACATTTTAATTTTTTAATCAGTTCTACCCGGAACTGTGAAAACATATGACTTCTGAATTTTGTTTCATTGTTTTAGGATGCACAGACTTCTAGAACATTAACTCTTATATCAAAAGCCATCCAGACTTTGGGGAGCTGGGGAAGTTTGACCAAAAGCAAACTTGTAAGGCTATTAAAATTCTTTCTCATTTCAAACATTCTGTTTATTGAAAGTTCATATGAAAGTTTATTTATGTCAATATACTTTTCCTTTCAGTCAAGTTTCAAGGAGACATTTATGTGTGAGTTTTTCAAAACATTTCAAGAAGAAAAATTTACTGAATCTGTCAAAAAGGTACCTTTCAACTGTATTTTATTTTATTGTTGGTGTAGCTGATCAGTCTTCATTATTAAATGGTTGTGTTAGTGTTCAGTTTTCTACTAAAGAAAAGTTGTGGTCTGTTTCAGACATAAAAAAAGCCCCAAACCAAAAAACAACATAGCAAAACCATACCCAAGAGTTACACATTGTGAACTAAGCTAACTTAGTTTAAAAAGTAAAGTGTACGTTTTTTGAAAGAGATTGTGATTGAGTCTGCTGTTCAAGAACTCATTAAAGAAAGCTCGTGTGACCTCTGGGCATCCCTTGTTACACTGTTCCAAGGCCCTCCCATATGTTTTCATCTATTGCATAAAAATAACTATTCTCTTCAAGAAGAAACTGTACATTGATATTTTCAAAATAGCTTTTAGGGTTTGTGTTTTTGAATATTGTATATTTATACTCCCTGTGTTGGGTTTTTTTTTTTCTTTAAGTTCCTGGATGATGTTTCCTCTACTGAGAGTAAAGAGCCCAGTGGTGTGAGCGAGCCAGTACATCTAAAAGAAGGGTGAATACATCTTGAATTTATTTTGTCCGTAACAAAATTGACTTCAGTCTTTTTTCACTAATGCCAGATTCAGATTAATGCTTATTAAAATGTCTGATATACTGTAGAAATTACTGTATTTATAATTTAGATAATTCTTAGTATTTAGAATTAGTTGAAGAGCTGCAAACTTTCATAACTCATCTTCTAAATACTTTGAAAAATAATTAAAAGCAGCTGAAAACCTATTGAAGACTGTCTGCATTACTGTCACAGTTCAGTGTGTGCTCTCTGGTGGTTTTGGAGGATTGTGAAAGTGTATTTGAAAACAATCTTATTAACTTAGAATTATTCTACCTCCTGTATAAGCCTGGCCAGCTAAATGTTCTGCCTTTAAAGTTGGGTAGAAAACTACCCTGTAATTGAAATATTTAACATTTAGTGATAGAATACTGTTATATAGATGGAGGTGAAAGTCATTCTTCCTAAAAAATGATCTGTCTTTTGCTTGATGTTGATCGAGAATAGGTGATGATTTGAACAACATTCATGGGGAAAAAATATTTTAATTTACTTGAGAATATTGTCATTTACTTGAGAAGCAGGTTTATAAGAAGAAAATATCAAACAGGCATCCAAATTTCAAACAAGGAAGAAACATGTCTCTTACTGAGATACTGAATAGAAATGAAGGAGGAAATTGTAGTAGATCAACACTTGGTTATAGTAATAAATTGATGGCTGGGTTTCAAAACAAAAGAAAGAGCTAGGAGTGAGTACACTAAAAGTGTACTTAATGCAGTTTGTGTGCCCTTCCTGTTGAGCCATGTCCAGTGTCATTTTATTGATACTCAGTTTCTGATCCAGATAAGGCCAAGGCCAATTACATGGAGAAAGTGGCAGGAAAGAGAGAATCTTTTATTTAGATACACCTTATTCCCTTTTGTGAAAATTTGGAATTCTTGATCTGAACAAGTTATGTATCCCCTCCAAATTTACTGCAGCAAGCACCTGTATGGACTGTGTGGTTTTCAAACTCCTTTCCTGGTTTTGAAACCCTGCACACCATCACCATACTGGGAGGTAATTTTGAAGATCTGTTGTGAACAAGCAGTAGGTTTTTTTTAATGTACAATGAAGTAGATTTTTACATGATGAGCAATAATGTCTTATCTCAATAAGTGGCTTTGAAGATTAATGGTTGCATTTCATTTGATTCTTTCTTTACAGAGAAATGTACAAAAGAGCTCAGGGAAGGACTCGGATTGGCAAAAAGAATTTCAAGAAGCGATGGTTCTGTCTAACCAGTAGAGAATTCACATACCACAAACAGCAAGGTAAATAATGTTTATTTTACAAGTAATTTTATTTTTCATTATTGTCTAAGTGTTTGTAGCTTTTTTGTGCTTTTAAAATTGAATAATTTTTTTTCTTCTCCTAAAATACCTACGATTTATTTTAGTTACTTTTGCCTTGATTAATAGAGGCTTCTGTCTGATTCATGCCTATTTTTTCAATAACAAAAAATGCATATTTTTAGAGCATGAACTGCAATGTTAGTGCCCTGAGATTATAAAACAGTTCTTAAAGATTGCTTCACTCCTCTGTTTACAATTTTTTTCAGATAAAGAACCAATTTTCACTATTCCAATCAAAAACATCCTTGCAGTGGAGAAACTTGATGAGAGCTCCTTCAACAAGAAAAATGTGGGTCAAAAGATAGTTTATATGTAATTCTTGATATGTACTTTAAATAAAAGATTGTAATTAGCTTACAGAGGTAATGAAACCCCCTTACTAAACACTTCAGCAAAAAGTCTTTTATGGATCAGGAATAACAAGCTGTATGCAGTATCTCCAAGTATTCTGAACATGGAAATTAACCTGGAAATTTGGCTATCTGCACCGAGTTTTCTGACTGATTTTGACTTTGCTCCCCATGCCAAATTTCAGGAATGGAAGTTAAAACTACGTGACCTAATCACAAAGCACTTGAAATTATATTATGTACTACTAGAAATGTATTGTTACCAGACTTGTATTTATTCCTTTTGATGAGAACTTCCTATAATCCCTTCATCAGCGGAGGCAGTTGTCTGTGCTCACAGCCTCATTCCTGGAACACATCAGTTATTTCTGTTCTTACATCAATCTAAACATCTGAGACAGCGATAAAAGAACAGCTGTCACTAAGGCCAGCGATGGCTCAAGGAGAGACTTGTGGGAATCTTCTGTTGCTGAAGCATGAAGGTCATGCTTCTGGAAATCTAGGGTCACACTTAAAGAAGAGGATGGAAGATGCATCCTGTTCTAATTTATAAGGGTTCTTTCTAAGATGAGAACGCAGGGAGCTGTTCTGGTGGGGCTTTTCTTCTCTGTTGAAAAAGATGAAAAGTCTGCTGTTCTCCCTTAATTAGAGTTTGTAGAATTGCCTGAGCACTGAAATCTATTTTTACATATTTGAAGTTGCTCAGTAACTGGATTTTTTTTACTCAGCAGAATAATACTTTTCTTCTACAGATGTTTCAAGTACTTCATGGAGAAAAGCCACTCTATATCCAAGCCAATAACTGTGTGGAAGCCAGTGAGTGGATAGAGGCTCTTTGCCGGGTAACGAGGTGCAACCAGAAGAGGCTGAGCTTTTACCACCCCTCTGCTTTCCTCAACGGGAGCTGGCTGTGCTGCAAGGCCACCACGGAGAGCACCGAGGGCTGCGCTCGCTGCACCGCGTAAGTGCCTGCCCGCGGGAACGGCAGCGCCCAGGGAGCGTGGAGTCACCCTGCGGCTTGCACCCAGGGGAGAGAGGCTTCCCCTAGCTCACTCAGCCAGTGGTGCCACAAATCCTGCCACAGTGATCAGGCACAAAGTGCTGGATTTGTGTGCCACCCTGTGGAGGTAACCTGCTCAGCATGAAAAGCACAAATACCCTGCTTCTGAGATCTCTTCATGCAGAATAATAGATTTAATTCAGATGCCCTGTTGAATGCAGAAATATGACACACTTAGATCATCTCTATGAAATAATTAAAATAGTTGCTGCTAAAAGTTCAGCCTGGAAGTCTTCTCTCCTTAATGACTTTGTCTTGTATTATACAACACTTTTTATTTGAACTTCACATATTTTAAAGGAGTGCCCTAAGTCAGCTAAATAATCCTGCATGTAGATTCTGACAAATCATTTGGGTTTTGTAGGTATGTCAGAAAAATCAATAACACCTTAAAATGCTTTAAAGTCTTTTTAGAAGCTGCTGATTTCTGAAAACAGACATGCTGTGATTTCTTTTAAAAATAAATTTATCCTTAACTGGGTCGGTTATATAAACTACATACTAAATTTTGTGAAACTGTCTATGAGTGGTAAACATTACAAGGCTATGTATAATGAAAAAGCATCTGTTTTTACTTGCTTTCAAGAATTACTGAAATTGATTACCTGTCTTTGTTCACCTTTTAGAGATGTTCCTGCTGATACTCAAATTGAGATTGATGGAGACAGAGAGACGGAAAGGATTTACACACTTTTCACTATCAACAGGTCTAAATTACAGAAGTTGGAAGGTACTCAAATGATAATTAAGAAGAATTACACTGATAGTCAGTTCTAATTCGCTAGGCCAAGAATATAATTTTGAACAATTAACTGAATTTAATGATTCGCCTGAAAATAACAGAAAGTAGAGAAAGAGATGGAATTTTTATCTTCTAAGTGCCCTGGTGTCTGATGTTCTTCAGGCATTTCTTTACAACAGATATCAGGCATTGTTCTAATTGAATTTCCATATGTATAATATTTTTTTATAGTTTAAACTGCAACTGTTGGTGGTGCTTTTCTGCCTTTGTTGTCCCTCTCCTTACTATGTGATGAATTATATTAGACATGGTTTTGCTGTAAGAAAGCACTGAACTTGTCTTAATGTGAAGAGGAGAGAGCTGGATGCTCAAGATGCTGAGCACAGCTAGCAGAAAATAAGCTATAGACTTGTAAATACATGTAATCGATACTGCCTCCTGCTTTTATCTTAATCCATTTTATGTATAAGCCAGACTTTACATTTCAGAATGCTGGAGTTACCATTTGCATGGGAGTGTTAGATTTGGTTTTTTAATTGTTGAAATTCTAAATGGAATGATTGTGGTTGTTTGTGCAGAGGCTTGTGGAAGTATAGCAGTCTATCAAGGTCCTCGGAAAGAACAAGATGATTATTCCAACTTCACCATTGAAGATTCTGTAGCCACTTTTCATACACTTCAGCAGATAATAGATATAGTAGAAAAGCTGAATGAATCACATGAAAAATACCAGAAGAAGAGATCATCTAGTGCCAAATATGGTAGTGAGTAAGTATCTTAATAACTTTGACATTGATAAATGTGTACCTTGAAAAAATAAATCATGGGGCGAGGCCAGACTTGTTTGGGTAGAGATAATGAAGACAACAGAGACATGGAGAGAATAAGGTACATCATTTGTAGTAGTGCAGCTTTTTACCAGTTGAAGATCCGAGTTCTTCTGGTGTGGATTCATCTGTTCCTGTTGAGATTCCTGTAAGTGGGTGCGGTGACTCTTCTGTTTGCTTGCAGCTTAACATTTGAAGTGCACACAAAATTTATCCATAACAGTATGCCTGCCTTCTAATTT